>NC_064628.1:366082729-371082729 GCF_023864275.1 Schistocerca cancellata
ATTATGTGAGACTATCGAGGGAAACTTCTTAGTTCCATCAGAACAGCTTTAATTGAACAAAAATTTGTCCCTCAGAGCCATGGAAGCCCCTCTATGTGTAATCAGTCCAACACCGCTGATTTATATCTTTCTGTGACAAATGGATGACAAAGTATGGTCCATTTAAACCTCTACTTTATCACTTCTTATAACCGATTTCGTCTGTCAGTTACTCTTCTTCACATAAATCCCCATTATAGCTACGAATATAATCTTCTGTATCTGTTTACTAACACAGTCATGCTATCTTTTGGGACCGACTTCACCAACGTCAATTAATATTTTAACTGCTGCTAAGACGGCATTTAACTCCAACTAACGCAAAATTAGACTGCGAAAACCTCCGTTAAAGATAAACGAGGGAGTTGGTTGGTTGGTTGGTTGGGGAAGGAGACCAGACAGCGTGGTCATCGGTCTCATCGGATTAGGGAAGGAAGTCGGCCGTGCCCTTGCAGAGGAACCATCCCGGCATTTGCATGGAGTGATTTAGGGAAATCACGGAAAACCTAAATCAGGATGCCGGACGCGGGATTGAACCGTCGTCCTCCCGAATGCGAGTCCAGTGTCTAACCACTGCGCCACCTCGCTCGGTTAAACGAGGGAGTTAATCGTAGTTAAAGCTGGTGGAAGTCGGAAGCTCGTTTGCCCGGTACTGACGCGGTTTTAATGAAGTAATCATGTACAGTATTAAGATGCCGGTTTTATGCATTACGCAACGCATTCAAATAAAACGTGCAAGATTTTCAAATTCCCTCGCTTACTACGCACAAAATAGTAGTCGTACAAAATAATGAGCAGGACTTTTTCTATAGGAAATTTAATATAGCAGAATTTTGTACTGAGATACGTTTACCCTAGAGACCGTAGATTTCGAATTATTCAAGAAAAACGTAGAAAAGCGATCTTTAAACACATTTTTCTTCTGTAATCTAAAACCATTCCCTCCAGCGAAAACGTAACCCAGTACAGAATATCACAGTATTAAACTTCCGACAAAAAGGTCCTGTCTAGTTTTCCTATAGGACAAACAGTTTGCGTGTAGCGAGCGACAGAACGCGAAAATATTGTGCATGGTTTTTGAAGGTGTTGTGGGATGCATAAATCTTATCGGTAAGGGCATCTGATTCACCCTGTATACCCCCTCATGAACCATGGACCTTGCCGTTGGTGGGGAGGCTTGCGTGCCACAGCGATACAGATAGCCGTACCGTAGGTGCAACCACAACGGAGGGGTTTCTGTTTAGAGGCCAGAAAAACGTATGGTTCCTGAAGAGGGGCAGCAGTCTTTTCAGTAGTTGCAGGGGCAAGAGTCTGGATGATTGACTGATCTGGCCTTGCAACACTAACCAAAACGACCTTGCTGTGCTGGTACTACGAACGGCTGCAAGCAAGGGGAAACTACGGCCGTAATTTTTCCCGAGAGCATGCAGCTCTACTGTATGGATAAATGATGATGGCGTCCTCTTGGGTAAAATATTCCGGAGGCGAAATAGTCCCCCATTCGGATCTCCCGGTGGGGACTACTCAAGAGGACGACGTTATCAGGAGGAAGAAAACTGGCGTTCTACGGATCGGAACGTGGAATGTCAGGTCCTTTAATCTGGCAGGTAGGTTAGAAAATTTAAAAAGGGAAATGGATAGATTAAAGTTAGATATAGTGGGAATTAGAGAAGTTCGGTGGCAGGAGGAACAAGACTTTTGGTCAGGTGAATACAGTTTATAAATACAAAATCAAATAGGGGTAATGCAGGAGTACGTTTAATAATTAGTAAAAAATATAGGAGTTCGGGTAAGCTACTACAAACAACATAGTGAACGCATTTTTGTGGCCAAGATAGGCACGAAGCTCACGCCTACGATAGTAGTACAAGTCTATATGCCAACTAGCTCTGGAGATGATGAAGAAATTGAAGACATGTATGATGAGATAAAAGAGATTATTCAGATAGTGAAGGGAGATGAAAATTTAATAGTCATGGGTGACTGGAATTCGATAGTAGGAAAAGGAAGAGAAGGAAACGTAGTAGGTGAATATGGATTGGGGGTAAGAAATGAAAGAGGAAGCCGCCTGGTAGATTTCTGTACATAGCTCAACTTAATCATAGCTAACACTTTGTTAAAGAATCATAAAGGAATGTTGTATACATGGAAGAAGCCTGCAGATACTGACAGGTTTCAGATAGATTACATAATGGTAAGACAGAGATTCAGGAATCAGGTTTTAAATTGTAAGACATTTCCAGGGGCAGATGTGGACTCTGACCACAATCTATTGGTTATGAACTGTAGATTAAAACTGAAGAAACTGAAAAAAGGTGGGCATTTAAGGGGATGGGACCTGGATAAACTAACTAAACCAGAGGTTGTACAGAGTTTCATGGAGAGCATAAGGGAACAATTGACAAGAATGGGGGGAAAAATACAGTAGAAGAAGAATGGGTAGCTTTGAGTGATGAAGTAGTGAAGGAAGCAGAGGATCAAGTGGGTATAAAGACGAGGGCTAGTAGAAATCCTTGGGTGACAGAAGAAACATTGAATTTAACTGACGAAAGGAGAAAATATAAAAATGCAGTAAATGAAGCAAGCAAAAAGGAATACAAACGTCTCAAAAATGAGATCGACAGGAAGCGCAAAATGGCTAAGCAGGCATGGTTAGAGGACGAATGTAAGCATGTAGAGGCTTATCTCACTAGGGCTAAGATAGATACTGCGTACAGGAAAATTAAAGAGACATTTGGAGAAAAGAGAACCACTTTTATGAATATGAAGAGCTCAGATGGAAACCCAGTTCTAAGGAAAGAAGGGAAAGCAGAAAAGTGGAAGGAGTATATAGAGGGTCTATACAAGGGCGATTTATTTGAGGACAATATTATGGAAATGGAAGAGGATGTAGATGAAGATGAAATGGGAGATATGATACGGCGTGAAGAGTTTGTCAGAGCAATGAAAGACCTGAGTCGAAACAAGGGCCCGGGAGTAGACAACATTCCATTGGAACTACTGACAGCCTTGGGAGAGCCAGTACTGCCGAAACTCCACAATCTGGTGAGCAAAATGTATGAGACAGGCGAAATACCATCAGACTTCAAGAAGAATATAATAATTCCAATCCCAAAGAAAGCAGGCGTTGACAGATGTGCAAATTACCAAACTACCAGTTTAGTAAGTGACGGCTGCAAAATACTAACACGAATTCCTTACAGGCGAATGGAAAAACTGGTAGAAGCCGACCTCGGGGAAGATCAGTTTGGATTCCGTAGAAATATGGGAACACGTGAGGCAATACTGACCCAACGACTTATCTTAGAAGCTAGATTAAGAAAAGGCAAACCTACGTTTCTAGTATCTGTAGACTTAGAGAAAGCTTTTGACAATGTTGACTGGAATACTCTCTTTCAGAATCTGAAGGTGGCAGGGGTAAAGTACAGGGAGCGAAAGGCTATTTACAATTTGTACAGAAACCAGATGGCTGTTATAAGAGTCGAGGGACATGAAAGGGAGGTAGTGGTTGGGAAGAGAGTGAGACAAGGTTGTAGCCTCTCCCCAATATTATTCAATCTGTATATTGAGCAAGCAGTAAAGGAAACAAAAGAAAAATTCGGAGTAGGTATTAAAATCCATGGAGAAGAAATAACAACTTTACGGTTCGCCGATGACAATGTAAATCTGTCAGAGACAGCAAAGGACCTGGAAGAGCAGTTGAACGGAATGGATAGTGTCTTAAAGGGAGGATATAAGATGAACATCGACAGAAGCAAACCAGGATAATGGAATGTAGTCGAATTAAGTTGGATGATGCTGAGGGAATTAGATTAGGAAATGAGACACTTAATGTAGTAAAGGAGTTTTGCTATTTGGGGAGCAAAATAACTGATGATGGTCGAAGTAGAGAGGACATAAAATGTAGACTGGCAATGGCAAGGAAAGCGTTTGTGAAGAAGCGAAATTTGTTAACATCGAGTATAGATTTAAATGTCAGGAAGTCGTTTCTGAACTTATTTGTTTGGAGTGTAGCTATGTATGGAAGTGAAACATGGACGATAAGTAGTTTGGACAACAAGAGAATAGAAGCTTTCAAAATGTGGTGCTACAGAAGAATGCTAAAGATTAGATGGGTAGATCACATAACTAATGAGGAGGTATTGAATACGATTGGGGAGAAGAGGAGCTTGTGGCACAACTTGACTAGAAGAAGGGATCGGTTGGTAGGACATGTTCTGAGGCATCAAGGGATCACCAATTTAGTATTTGAGGGCAGTGTGGAGGTTAAAAATTGTAGAGGGAGACCAAGAAATGTATACACTAAGCAGATTCAGAAGGATGTAGGCTGCAGTACGTACTGAGAGATGGAGAAGCATTCACGGGATAGAGTAGCATGGAGAGTTGCATAAAACCAGTCTCAGGACTGAAGACAACAACTACAACAACAACAACAGCAACAACATCCCTGCCAGGCCTGCTAACACCATCATACACGAAAGAAACTAATACATCTTGTGGGCATTCTACACGTCACAGAAAACAGCAACTTTAATAATTTACAATGATCGCCAGTGGTGTGTGCTTGTACGAAGTTAGTGTGACATCCGACAGTGTATTCAGGATGCTCCACATTCTTTGTCAGGAAAGGTACACCAGACAAGTAAATTTTTGCCGAGTGGATGGCACCCGTGAACAGAGTCTGGCGTCACACACGGCGTGGCTGACAAAGAGCGGTGCCGGGAGAGAGAGTGGCAGGTGCAGCTGGGGCCGTGACGGACGGCGAGCGCGGGACGGCGGCTGCGCGCCGGCCCCGCCTGCCGTGTGATGGATGCGGCGCCTCCCGCGCTGTTTGATGAGGCCCGCCTCGCCTCATAATACGCTCGTTATTCAGTTTGCGGCGCGCGGATGAATACAAATAACCGGCCGCGGCCCACTCCGCCACGAGGCTCGCCGTCCTTCCGTTGACAGAGCAGCTCGTCGCACTCTACTTCTTCACTAACACCTAGTGTTATTCGGACTGTGCATTAAGTAAGCAGTAAGAGAAACCGACAAAAAATTAGGTGTGGGTATTAAAATCGATGGAGAAGAAATAAAAACCCTGAGGTTTATCAATGACATTGTAATTCTGTCAGAGACGGCAAGGGACTTGGAAGAGCAGTTAAAGGGAATGGACAGCGTCTTGAAAGGAGGACATAAAATTAACATCAACAAACGCGAAACAAGGATACTGGAATGTAGTCTAATTAAATGAGATGATTCTCACGGGATTAGATTAGGAAACGAGACACTTCATGCAGTAGATGAATTTGGATATAAAGTGCAGACTGCCAACGGCAAAAAAAGGCCTTTCTGAGGAATAGGAATTTCTTAACATCGAATGTACGTTTAAGTGTTAGGAAGTCTTTTCTGAAGAAATTTCAATAGAGTGTAGCCACGTACAGAAGTGAAATATGGATGATAAAGAGTTTAGATAAGAAGAGAATAGAGGCTGCAGAAAAATGCAGGAGATTACATGGCTAGATCACGCAACTAGTGAGGAGGTACTGAATAGAATGAGGGAGAAACGAAATCTGTGGCACAATCTGACTAGAAGATGGGATCGGTTGGTAGGGCACACTAAGACATCAAGGAATTGCCAACTCAGTATCGGAGTTTATTTAGAGATGAAGTGGCTTTCACGGGTGCATCGAACCAGTCTTGGGATTGAAGAGCACAACAACAGCAACGCAGCAACTACACCCTTCATTCTCTACTATCGTATTTTTGCATAATCTTGTCTACATCTACACCTACATCTACACTCCACAAGCCACTGACAGTGTGTTGTGGAGGGTACCTTGAGTACCTCTATCGGTTCTCCCTTCTATTCCAGTCTCGTATTGTTTGTGGAAAGAAAGATGGTCGGTATGCCTCTGTCTGGGCTCTAATCTCTCTGATTTTATCCTCATGGTCTCTTCGCGAGATATACGTAGCAGGGAGCAATATACTGCTTGACTCCTCGGTGAAGGTATCTTCTCGAAACTTCAACAAAAGCCCATACCGAGCTACTGAGCGTCTCTCTTGCAGAGTCTTCCACTGGAGTTTATCTGTCATCTCCGTAACGCTTTCTCGATTACTAAATGATCGAGTAACGAAGCGCGCAGCTCTCCGTTGGATCTTCTCGATATTTCTATCAACCCTATTTGGTACGGATCCCACACTGCTGAGCAGTATTCAAGTAGTGGGCGAATAAGTGTACTGTAACCTATATCTTTTGTTTTCGGACTGCATTTCCTTACGATTCTTCCAATGAATCTCAGTCTGGCAACTGCTTTACCGACGATTAATATTATATGGCCGTTCCATTTTAGATCACTCCCAATGCCTACTCCCAGATAATGTATGGAACTAACTGCTTCCAGTTGCTGACGTGCAATATTGTAGCTCTACTATTTTGCCCATTTGGTGCTCCGTCCAGTACAAAGTTAATTATTTCTGGGCGCCGTTTCAGATGTACCAACACACTCTTGCTTCTTTTGGTTAGTATCTTGCATAGTCTTCTTTCCTCACCTAATCTGTTTAGTACTTCTTAATTCTGTTGCGGCACTGGTCGTCGCAAGCGCTCGTGGCAGGTAATCACGCTGCTTGCTGTAATCAGCTAGCGCAGCATTTCACCAGCATGCCCGCCTCGCTAAACCGCCCCGGTGTAAGCAGTGGGTGGTCACTTGCAAATAGATCTTTCTTCACTGAAGGAGTTCTACAGGTATCAGTTATTAATATGGGAAAGAGGAATAAGTTGCTCGAAGTGGACGTCTCGAGCGCAGCATTGTATGTAAGTGAGACAGTGAGACTTGGACCGCTTGAAATTCAGAGAAAATTAAACTGGAAGCATTTGAGACGTGACGCTGTGGAAGAAGTCCAAAATCAAATGGATTGATGACGTATGAAGTTGTAGAGATTAAGGGTTATCTAGTAGCGAGGCGCAAGCAAATCCAGTTACGTTCAGCTTGTTATCATTTGAATTATTTGTTTTCTCCCAAGCCTTGCAAGCGGTGGAAGGGGTGGGGGGGCGTCGAACCCACATTTCTCGATGGGAAAGCGTAGTCGTGCAGTTTCATGAGACCGCTATCCTCAGCATGTTTCTGGAGCGGGGCGACTTGATGTGCTAGATAGAATTGCGCTATACCAAAACTACGGTTCGATAGTTTTGGTATACTACCTAAATGACGTAGTAAATGGTACGATTACCGATAGCGTTCGTAGGGAGAGAAACATAATTGAATGTGTAAGAGGGAAACTTACAGCCGACGACATCTCTTTGTTTTTGTGTTTGTTTGGTTGTTTGTTTTCCACATAATTAGAACCGTACATTATCCTGTGTTAGACCACTGTGTATTTCATATCCTTACTGTATATAAATTGCATTTCATAAGTAATAAAAAATGGTCGATCACCTATTTTTGCGCTTTCATGTAACCAAAGTAATTACTTTGGATGCGAGTACAGTTTACATGCACAAACATGAAAACTATATATGATTACTGTTGTTGTTTTGTACTCAATAGAACGTTGTTAATCATTATCAAAGGCAAGCGCTTCCTGTTATTACTGATAAGAGTGGACGTTGTTTACGATGAACAGAAACAGATTTTATACAAATTCGACGAAGTATTGAAGTAACGTTTGATATATTTTTTTCGCGGTTTTTTTATATTTATGAAGAGGAAATTACGTTTTCTAGCGCTATTGACAAAATTGTATCGTTTTCTTTATTTTTGCTACAACATCCCCTGTTTAATGTTTCATATCCAACAATTTTCGAAGAAAGGTTTAATTAAACATTAACAACTTCATTCTTGTAATAAATATTGTTTATTCGTAAGTAACAGACAGAAGGACATTTATGCAGGACACAAATGTTCGGTAGCCTAGCCGGCCCTTTATACACGGTGTCACTACAAAACACCGACAAGCCTTAGGGTCAGGTTCTTTACACGAAAACAAGGAAAAAATTCTAGTAAACATGGGCACTAAAATGCATACCTCAAGAACTATGAGCCGTTGTTCATCTGCGATACTACGAAGTAGAACACTTCTAGTTCAAGCACTTTGTTTTCCACATTTTGGGAGGAAGTAGTATGGATCAACCTAAGAAAAACAGTCCAGCAAACATGGAGTCTAAAATGCACACTTGAAGAGCTATGAGCACTAGTCAATCTTCGCTATTGTGAAACATCCATTCCTAATGAAAAGCTATGCGTTTAAGAGCCATTGTCTACTGGACTATTTTTCTTGTTCTGGTCCCTACTACCTTTTCCCAAAATATGGAAACCAAAGGCTTGAAGTACCGCAGGAGAGATGTGTTTCATGTTATCTAAGATGGTTCAAATGGCTCTGAGCACTATGAGACTTAACATCTTAGGTCATAAGTCCCCTAGAACTTAGAACTACTTAAACCTAACTAACCTAAGGACGTCACACACACCCATGCCCGAGGCAGGATTCGAACCTGCGACCTTAGCAGTCCCGCGGTTCCGGACTGCAGCGCCAGAACCGCTAGACCACCGCGGCCGGCTATCTAAGATGAACAAGTGCTCATAGATCTGGAGGTACGCAGTTTATAGCCCATGTTTACTATATATATTTTTTCTTGTTTTGATGTAAAGGACCTGTCCCTAAAGCTTGTCGGTTTTTTTCTGGGACACACTGTATATCCTCACTCAGTTTCTAGACGGTTCATCACTTCCAGTTTCTAGGGGAATCTAGTAAGGCACCGATCGCATACATACAGAAAGTGGTTGTTATGAGGTACCGCTCGATAGGTGAATCACACTCACCCTACGTACATACAACCACAGATACGAACGTAACTAACCACAACAACTAGAAAAACTACCGTAAACTACGCTTACTTACGGCAGTCTATGGTAGCCTACAGTAGTTTTACAACTTTAGTGGTAGGCAATCCAGGTCAGCAGCGACGCTGTCTGGTACTGGTGCTTCTGTCAGGCACTGCTGTACTGCTTGCAAGGAGGGACGGTGGCCAGCCCCAGCCATAGCGAGTAATGGGAGCGTGGACATCTGAGGACTGACCCCCGTCTTCCAAAGCTTGCTGGCGGCCTCTGGCGACGGCGGACGCCCAGTGAATCGCCAGCTGTTTGGGTCTCAGTTCGATCCTTGGGCCGTCGGTGAGGAGTCTGGGTCTCCTAGGCATACGATGCTGTATGTTCAGTGGATAGCATTCGAACGACGGTATCTTCTCGGTGTCACGTCGATACCCCTCTGCATATATGTCCTATTTCGACCCCCCTTGCCACCTGGATCCCACCCCCCAATCTCCCCCACCTGCCACGTATCCCCTTGCCGCAGCGCTCCCAAAGTGGCCAATTTGCGTTAATACCGTTTCTCATCGACTGAATTGTCGGGATGATGTATCGAGGCTGGCGTGCTAGTGAAGTTCTGTGCAATCTGATTTGGTGAAATGCAGCGCCAGCTAATTACTACAAGCAGCTTTATTACATTAACGAGCTGGCATCGGTCAATGCGCAAGAAAATGTAGGGCATCTAAACAGATTAGGTGAGCGAAGTAGTCTGTGGACGATCCTAACCAAAAGATGGACCGAGAGAGTGGCCCAGTGGTTAGCATACTGGTCTTGCATTCGGGAGGACGATGGTTCAAACCCGCGTCCGGCCATCCTGATTTGGGTTTTCCGTGAGTTCCCTAAATCCCTTTAGGCAAATGCCAGGGCGGTTCTTTTGAAAGGGCACTGCCGACTTCCTTCCCCGTCCTTCCCTAATTCGATGGGACCGATGGCCACGAAACCAGCCAACTAAAAGAACAAACAATAATGGTACATCTGAAACAGCGTCCAAAAATAATTAATATTGCGCTAGAATGAGCAGCAGTTGGGAAAAGTAGTAGGTGCAAACATGGACTAGGCTATGCAACAATGGTTGTAGACAGTGAAGTTTGTAGTTGCTATGTAGAGATGAAATGATAGCTCAAGGTTAGGAAAGGCGAGTACAGCATAAAAGTAGTCCAAAAATGACAACTACAAAAAATTTACAACAAATGATTCATTCAGCACATGGAATTTTCAATGATCTTATTTATCTCTTTCGTTCTACCGTTGTCGCGTGATTATGGGTAAACATTGGCTTCTTCTTTCGATACAAACTAGTGATAAATATTTGTTCCACCGCCGGGATTCATAGCTGATTCGAGCCATGTGACATAGACGCCTATACTTGTGTTGTTACGCGATCTGGTCATAGTGGTTACAAAATATTGAGAGGCAGATACTTTTGATGTTTCCTTCGTTCCTTCAGGTTGCCGTTTCTGTAGAAGCAACACCCAACATTTTTCTCCAAACTGTTCTGGGAGTGTGGATTCAATGCTAGCTTTAATGTCTATAAATGCATTGTCACCATGTTGAACGGTTGTGTTCTGTAGAGGACAGTTGTATTAATTCCGCTATTGTTACCTTCATTATTGATTATTTTATGCCTTGTATGTATGTATTGAATCGGGGACCTAGAAATGACGGATAAGCTTCGTCCCGCCGTAGACCTCAGTGGTTCACAACTCCACAACAGGCCACAGCAGTCCACCCACCCCACCGCCGCCCCACGCCGAATCCAGGGTTATTGTGCGATTCGGCCCCCAGTATACCCGCCCCGGGAACGCCTCATACCAGACGAGTGTAACCCCAAATGTTTGCGTGGTAGAGTAATAATAGTGTTCACATACGTGAAAAGAATTGTTTGCACAGTAATCGCCGACACAGTGTAACTCCGGCGGAATAAAGGGAACCAGCCTGCATTCGCCGAGGTGGATGGAAAACCGCCTTAAAAATCATATGTGGCTAATCCGTGTCGGGGACCAGCACGACTTCTCGCTCGGGAAGCCGCGCGTTGGACCACGCGGCTAAACGGGCGGGCCTTTTTATGTTTTTTTTTTCCATTCACCCTCGTACTATTATCTGCAGCAGCATTTGTCTACCTTACTGATAACTGACAACTGGTGTCAAACAAATACCATGGGGCAGCAATAGTTGGGGATGTTACGTAGAACGATCACATAAACACTGTTGTAAGTACAATCCAATTTGTAAGGGTCTTGGGCGTAACTAAAAAAGAGATGGGACGAATATCAGGTATGAGCTATAATGACGTACTGTTTAAGTATGAGAGATGTACTCCAGGTCGGCCTAACAGAGGACACCCACAAACATACACAAAGAAATGTTACCAATTCTGTTTTGTAACAGAAATTCGGAAATGATCTCAAGTGCCAGCCATTCGAAAGAACACTTAGTATCTTCGCAAAACAATAGTTGCGACATCGTGTTTGATATTTGTCATACTGTGCTGACTCTTAGCAGACACATATTAAATAAACATCCTTCAAAAAGGTTAAAGCTACTTTCTAAAAAGTAGTTTTCCCTAAACCTGAAATTTTTCTCGGACTAGAGTCCTTTATCAAATAGTTCAAATGGCTCTGAGCACTATGAGACTTAACATCTGAGGTCATCAGTCCCCTAGAACTTAGAACTACTTAAACCTAACTAATTTAAGGATATCACACACATCCATGCCCGAGGCAGGATTCGAACCTGCAACCGTAGCGGTCGCGCGGTTCCAGACTGTAGCGCCTAGAACCGCTCGGCCACCCCGGCCGGCAGTCCTTTATCAACGTAGACGAATTTAAAATGAACCAACTTTTCCACATTCTAATATCAACTGAAAAAATGGATAAAATGGACCTCTTAGGAAGTCTTTGCGTTTAAAGTTTGTGAGTTAAAAAATTTATACACTTCGCTAACAGAATGAGTCACTAGGTTCGCTTCGTTAAAGGAAGTCATTTTTTACGTTGTTAACTCTTTCTGAAGAGAAGTGAGAAAGCCGTATCTGATGCCTAATGCTGTTTCTCAAAACGAACCGCATGCGTATTAGAGACTGTAGTAGTCTTGTCCTTGTTTCTCATTCTGTTTTTAATCTGTTTTGATGTTGCTTGATTGATAAGTTGATAATGCTACCGTTACTGTTTTACGCATACAGGCCTGAAGATGGCGCACTGAAGCGCCGAAACTGGTTGCAACAAAATAAATAAAATCATAAGGACTGCTGTGGGCGTTTTTTGTCACATTTTTGATGTACCGTTGTACTACTCAGAAAACATTCGCTTTATGGTTATGGGCGCTAGAAATCGGTACCTGAGCACATAGCTTTAATTGCGGGCGATTCGCAGCTGATTACAGTTCTTTCTCAAGATAGTAACATGAGCAATAAAAAAGCAGAGAAGAAATGACAGCTCCATTGTACAGTGCTCAGGACTTTAATTACTGTTTACTTTGACCCTCAGCGCACTCGTCCTGGCTTTTGGTAACAACATTACTTGGTGTTGCCTGTGATAAAGAAGGAATTACAGGGTTGTGCACAAAGGCATCTAGTGTCCATTTACCGTTGTCATACCCTAGAGATACGCAAAAAGTTTAGTGTGGCATTCGAGTACACACATGCTCGTAAGTTAAAGTACCTTCCAGATTCACAAAAGTGTACGTACGACAGCGCTGCGTGGACTAAGAGACGCGACGGAAATATTGTGATACGTGACCCGAGGATATGATGCAACATCTATGGGAAAACCAGTCACTAAGTAGGTGGAATACAGACGCTCAGTACACACCGCAATACGGATATAATGCAATATAATATGCTGAATACCTTGTAAACTGTAGCCGCCACAGTATCATCAGAAACATCATGCGCCGGTGTTCGTGTACCAATTTGATACGACACCAGGACAGACCACTGACTTCGCCATATCGATCGCTAGCGGCAACCAAATTAAATTATTTAATACCGATTTTTCTGTTTACCTCGTCAGAATAAAAATATGATCAATATATTAATAACGTGAATAACATATAATACAGATAACTTAAGTTTTCTGATTTATTTCTATTAACTTGACCTCACCAGACGGATAAAGAGAGATATTATTTTTGTGGTCTTTAAAGAAATTATACAAGGTGATTCCGCGATGATGGAGAAGGGTAAATTGTATCAGTTGGAAGTAATGTGCTCTAGTCCGGAAACGACCGAGAGGAAAGTCGTAAGTGAAAATACCTGAGGCCTCTCACAGTGGAATAACATTTACTGGTACTGGTGTTTCTAACATCGTAGGCAAGGAAACTTTCAGAGGTGGTAGTATGCACCAAAACAAGAAAAAATGTCCCTAAAATGCAAACATTAATAGCTATGGGCCCTTGTTCATCTTCGATACCGTGAAAACCATCTCCTCCGTAAGTCTCTTGGTTTCCGTATTTTTGGAGTAGGTGCTATGGACTAAAACAAGAAAAATTTTTCGGTACATATGGGATTTTAAATGCATAACTTTAGAGCTATGAGCACACTTGTTGAACAGGAAAGATTTCTTTCACAGTAGCAGAGATGAACAAACGTTCGTACTCTTAATGTATGCATGTTCACTAGGCATGTGTTTTATTGTTTTAGTGCATAATACCACATCTGAAAGTTGCCTACCCTACAATCTTAGCAACAACGGTACTGGTACGTGTACTCAGCTGCCAGAGGTATGAATACGATAACGCCCGACCTCGTCATTTTCTGACCAGGGTCCCTTACCTCAGCTTGATACATTTACCGTACTCCATCATCCCTTAAATTTTCTTATGGCATCACCCTGTATAAATGGGTATTGAATAATGCAGGGGGATATCTGTTACGTGTTAAATCAGTACAACAAATAAAGCATTCAGATGACTTTGTGATCTCGACATAAAAGGCAGAGTAGCTTCAGTGATGATGCCTTAAAGGTTTTGTAGATATTTGTGTATTTAATTCCTAAATTTTACATTCACTATCATAGCGAAAAAATGAGCATTATATATCTGAAAAAAGCAGTGCATCGCTTTAGGTTAAAATTTATTTATTCCTTTGTTCTCGATAACATTTCTCTTGAAAGGACCAGGCAGTCGTGGGCCTCAGTGGTCCTTGACCGACCTTCTTTGGTATCCTATAGTTGATGGTCCTCGTGCTGATGAAGATACGAGTTGTCTACTACTATTCATCATTTGCTAGAAGGCAGAGGGATGCCCTGTAGCGGTGGCCTCTTTGGAGACGTGCGATGACTATTTTTTAGCTTGAGATAATATGTAGACCTATCTAAATTGATCGAATTTCGCGAAGAGATTACTGGTTTATTATTATTTTTTGTATAGTTTCTATGATGGTAACTACTTACATGGCTTCATGCATGTCACGGACACGTTCGCTGAGGATACAACGGATGGTCTTGCGCGGGAGCACTTGCGACTTCTTGATTTGGCAGTATTTAGCTGTGAGGCGAAGGTGCTGGCAGTTCCTACACTACTGTGGTCCATCTTTTGCTACTGCAGATTTCTATCCCCGCCTCGCTCTTGTGTGCAGGAAGTGCCGCTCATTTTAAATGCTCTCCGGTGTCTTCCCATCTAAGAGAGATACAGCAAAAACCGACACAGAGGCTAGTTTATTCGTTGTCTGGTGAGGTTTGCCGTATTGGTGGCTACCCATTATTTGGCAGACTTTCGCTGCGAGCAGGGACGACTTCTGGTGATTGTAGAACAACAACTTTCAAGCTTCTTTCACCAGGTCCTTACTGCGTGATACAATGCAAGTTGTTTTGTTCAAGAAATATATTTGCTATATTGTATCCCACCACTCTATCAAAACGATACCTAACATGATCGACTATATATACTGCTCTCAGAGCACCGTTGATAGAGCTTTTGAGGACGTCATTGAATTGGATATAGTCGGTGGTATTATATGCCAACATAGGCAGTGGTCTATTCCCAGCCGGCCGGTGTGACCGAGCGGTTCTAGGCGCTTCAGTCTGTAACCGCGCCACCGCTACGGTCGCACGTTCGAATCCTGTCTCGGGCATGGATGTGTGTGATGTCCTTAGGTTAGTTAGGTTTAGGTAGTTCTAAGTTCTAGGGGACTGATAACCTCAGATGTTAAGTCCCATAGTGCTCAGAGCCATTTGAACCATTTTTTCTACTCCCATCTGAGGTGCCTGACTGACTCGTGGTGGTTTGCAGTGCTTCTGCTGTGATTTAAAGTTTCACAAAAGCGTTCCTCACAGGCATATTTATAAGCTGGTTGGTCCTCTTCACTCTTTTTACTTACTTCTTACGTCGTCACAGTGGAGGTCGCTATTTCAGTGCGGCATCTGTTACTTGTTTCTCTCGTTGCTTCCATGAAAGCGGTGTCATCCACCGTTCCAGGCGCAAGTTTTTGGCTTGCTGTTTCTCACGCTGGTAGTGTCACCGTGTCGTCGTCTGTGTTTCCTGAAGTCACCGATGGTGCACCTGAGTTGTCTCCCTTTTTTTGTGGCGACTCTGCGACGTCTCTGTCTGCTTCATTTGCAAGAAAATTTTTGCAGAGTAACTATTTTGAAAATACTGCCTATTTGTTGCTGTTCTTCTGGTATCAGGTCGCTGATTCAGGTGTCCTTGTTGATGTCACGGCCAGTGTCTCAGACGTGATGGGCGACGGGGGGATGTGGGGTGTGGACGACAAAAAAGGGGGGGGGGGGCATACCGTCGTTGCCTTGCCTCTGACCTTCCATCATCCTCTTCTTTTATTTGGCTTTTGTTTATTGAACTATACAGCCAACAGCTTGGTACTAGTACAGAATCTAATCAAAAGTATCGTGGCAGCTATTAGCGGAAATTAATATGGGATGTGGACACTTTCAGTGAGCTGTCTGAATGTCTGTGGAGGAAGAAATGCCCATTCTTGATCAAAAGTCGAAAGCAGAGAAGGTAGAATTGTTGAACGCTGTAGCCTGGAGCGACCTGAACGTTCATACTCATCCCAAATGTGCTCCACTAGGTTTAGTTCAGGACTCTGCGCACGTCAGTCCATTTCAGATTTGTTGTTTTCCGCAAACCATTGCCTCATACATGCTAACAATCATCGTCTCCAAAATGTTCCTCTACTGCAAACAGTACACTCTCGTGTACATATCTTCATACCCCACTGTATCTAACGTTTTCTTTAGCGCAATAAGTGGACTGCAACAAAAGACACTCCTATACCACAACACATACTCCTCTGGCCTGTTGGCACTATACATAATGGAAGGTAACTATTTTCAAGCATTAAAAAAATAAAAAAATAAAAAAAACTCTTCCATGGCATTGCCAAAACGTATAGCATGATTCATCATCCCAAATCACTCGTTTCCAGTCCAGTGACATCGCTTTTTACACAACCTCAAACGTCGATTAGCACTGACTACGGAAATTTATGACTTATCAGGAGCTACATCGCTCTTTACACCACCTCAAGCGTCGATTACCACTGACTATGGAAATTTATGACTTATCAGGAGCTGATCGGCTATTGTACACAATTTTTTTAAGCTCTCTACACACAGAAAATGTGGTAGCTGGATTTATGGTAGCACTTCAGAACACTCCAGTGACACCTTTCTCTTATTTCATGCGATATTTTACAACCACCTTCCGCAATGCTCGATGGTTCCTGACTATCAGTACATGAGGTTTGTCTGATCTTGGTATATCTGTAGTTACTCCTTCGCGTTTTCCCTTCACAGTCGCATCACGAACAGCCGGCACAGGTAGCTTCAGAATGGTTCAAATGTCCCTAATGTATTTATTACTCGGGTGAAATCCAGTGGCTACTCTACGTTCGAAGTCACTCAGACCCCTTGAAGGACCAATTGTACTGTTACTGCTACTCTGCTCACAACACAATACTTCCCGCCTCCTTTTGTACTCGCGGGTCAGCCTCTAGTGACATCTAGTAGTCAAGTCCGCTTTGCATAGGGGTCTTCGGATATCTTTCATTAGATACTGTATAACACTAGTTATATAAGTTGTTAAGTGAATGACTAATGCTGGAGGTTGCTACTTGGGTCGCCTTCCAGGGTGCTCTATAAGCAAAATTATCTTATTAGAGTACCTGGCACTGCAGTCCCTGTTTGTCCGATACTACAGAGCGAAGCGCATTCCGCATAGGGCAAGTATTTTAAGTTAATTCGTGGTTTGACGAGAGAGTTACTCACCACAGGAAAGATCTCAAAAAACACATTCTGATCTGTGTGTTGGGAATATAAATGATTCTTGCTTATGTCGTTTCATCTGTAGAGCTGACACCAGCGTCTCATATGATTAATTTATGCAATAAAACCATTTCTTTTTTTTTTCAGTGCACCCTCACTTCAAGCGTCATTCGTGGACATTTTCTCTCACACAGAACAACACAGGTAAGAAGATTGTTTCGGTTTTCTTTTACATTTTTTCATAGTCTCATTAAAAGTTTCAAAAAGCCTGTTGGAGGAGTAGGTTCTGAATACCTTCAAAAGAAAATGTTTAGCATTGTTTCTTACTAGTGTTTAGGTTGCAAAATTTGCTAAGAAGTTTCAGGTGAAACAAGTATGCTTTACTCTATTACATGTGAAGTCTGAGCTATGTCGTTGAAGCGGTATCTGCATTTTGAAGAACGTAGTGCAGTGGTTAGGTAATAGACTCATAATTGTGTATATTCGACCGACTTGTATTCTAGAGGATGATTTTCAGCAGCCCATGTGGGATTTTGGATTTTTATTTTTTCCTGTGCCCCTAAATCGTTTCCGACAAATGCCGGAACGGTTTTCTTGAAAACGGCACTGTTGGTTCCTTTCCCTATCCTGCTCCAAACCAAGGTCGTGCCTGGTCTATAACGTCTTTTTTAGGGGTTTAATTTCCCGTCGATGGCATTCTCTCTCTCTCTCTCTCTCTCTCTCTCCCTCTCTCTCTTTCTTTCTGGCACTCTTTTTCTTTTGTTCCGACGTCTTGAGAATGTATCGTCAGTTGTATATACTAAGCTGCTATTTGGACTTCGTGTTTCTACGCTGCTGATGGAGTGTGGAATTCGAAAGTAACCTCCAGGACTGTTGATAAGCTGAGCAGCTACATAGTTTACGATAAACCTGTCTGTGCTGCTTAATGATTCTTTTTGTCTATCGCTATTCAGCAGTGCTAATGTGAATAAATGAATTATGAGCTTCACACCACACCAGGTAACAGAAGGTATCAATCTAGTTATGGATGTGGACACTAAATTGTGGAGGCACATTATCTGACATAAGCACGAGATCTGCATTATAATGTCAGTGAGTTACTATAGGCAGCATAAAGCTATGGAGCATATTCACAAAGCCGTCACAATTCGTTTATTACGGACACAGGGATCTACACCAATCATCTGTGTCATGCTACACAAGGACAGATTTCACAATAACTACTTTTTTTGCAACACAAGATAGAGAAAAACCTCTTCTTTCAGAAAATATTTCAAGATGTGTAGTGTCAACGTTCTTGTATTGATTATAGAAATTTATTGTGTTCCAACTAGTGACTGACTCTGACAATAAAATGTGACTGTAGTCTTAGGGTTGAGTTGTCCAGTGCCACGCATATGTCCTAATAACCAGCTTTCTAAACTTGATTTTACCAGACAAACACCAGTCACTCACTTAAAAGGACATATATTCCAAGAAAGTGAACAAATATGTTTAGGGAAATAAATGCAAACAAACTTAATCCAAACAAATAAATACATTTAGTCAACACGGTGATGAAGTTTGAACTCTATATATATTGTTCACTCGAAATAAAAAAGATATGTCTGCCTTCATACTCGTTGAGAAAACTACATACTGCATGGGTATTGTGGGAAAAACGTATGTTGGAAATAGATGCCTGGATCTATATGTCGAGACTTACAAACTGCAATGTATCTACTACTGCACTCATCAGTTTATCATTAACTCGAAGGTTCTGTCTACCTGTAAGATATATTGGATGTCTTCCTACTATGTAAACTTTATGCCTACGTTGTTGCACCATTGGTTATAATATGTTGCACCAGCACGGCAGGATGAGGAGTTGCCTCACTGTCTATCGTTAGCAGAACATAGATTCGAACGGGTGTGCTGACTTCCTGACGCCTAACGCCTGACGCCTGACACTTGACACCCAACGCTCGATGCCTGACCACTGGTTCTTGTGGCCAATTCCTGACACGTGGCGCATACTGCCCGATACCTGATGGCTGGCGACCTGCGCCTCATGCCTCACGCCTGACGCCCGATGCCAGACATGATAGTGCCATTGAGCTAGGACTTTTACAAGGAAGCAGCAGAACATCACGTGATCAGACGTACCACCGTATTGTACCATTAGAGTGTACAATGAGGCTTGACAGTCTCAACACAGTAGTCGTCTGTGCTAGTGGGAAGTATCAACCTTCCTTCTTCCATATGCCAAACATCCCTCAGCTATTAGGGACGACGACGAGGTGAAATGACGAACGCTTTGGTTTGTGGTTATTACTGCAGAACCTGAACAATCTTGTTAATGATGTTGGTAATATAAATTACACCAAAACTGACTCGCTTCTTAGCAGGAAGAACTTAAGTGTCCTTACACCCATTATAGATTAATCTTGCGATAGCATTATGGTTGCTAAAATCTGAGGTCCTACATTCCCCATTTTCATTTCTTTCCTGTACGTAGCACACGCGACATCTGTGGTTATACTACACGAAGGGGCAATTGTGGTTGACTGTTTAACATTGATTTCCAACTGTAGAGTAAAACCTACACATTATATTTATGTATAAAATTACACGACCAGCACTGATTAATGTTACTGGTAACAACAGAAAAGATTTTATAGTGTCCATAAACGTGACTATGGAAAACTTCTACGTCTTTCTTGGCTAAAGAACATGGTATTACCAGGCAGGAGACCACTGCATAATGGGAAGTGTGTTTGAGCCCTGTGCAAGACTATTTAGGTATGTACACGATGCCTTGCGTCTGTCAACTACTCCGTTATGGAATAGAGTTACGTCATTTCGGCAATTACTGGTAATTCCTTACCGCTATTGCTGCTGTGATCACAATATTTCGTCTATGTTTTCCGTGTATTACGACGTCGATATCTCCGACTCAGGAATCCGGCTCTGTCATACTGTCACGCTGCAATGTTGAGGTACCATATCTCGTAATATCTACAATGATTTCGTTTAAGCTTTGCTTATTGGTAGTCCTAAAATGGACGATTTGGTTGAGGGCTTGATATCAAACGTATGTTTCAGCTGAGGCAGTATGATGGGTTGGTAGACTCTCAAACTTCATTTCCCGTTGTGACCCACTAAATTTTAGAATACAAGAACTTCAAATGGCTCTGAGCACTATTGGACTTAACATCTGAGATCATCAGTCCCCTAGACTTAGAACTACGTAAACCTAACTAACATAAGGACATCGAGCACATCCATGCCCGAGGAAGGATTCGAACCTGCGACTGTAGCAGCCGCGTGGTTCCGGACTGAAGCGCCTAGAACCGCTCGACCACAGCTTCAAGCAACAAGAACTTCCAGATCTGCATCTACGTATCTGTACGTCACAGGGAATAAAAGTAGCATTACTATAATATGTGTTGTGGCATTTGTTAAGCATTTATAACAATGAAGGGTGGTGATGTAAGGTCTTGCTTTAGGCGTTAGGTATATTTTTGATAGTTCATTCTGATCGCAAGGCGTACAGAATCGAATTTTCCTATCAGTTTTGCATAGATTTACGATAAACATGTATTTTAATGAGTTATACAGACAATTTAGAAGCAGCAATACTTCACTTTTGCTTGCAAAGTGTGAGACGTCTCGCACTATATCATAAGTCGTTTTTCGAGATATCTATTCTGACATCATCTTTGGGGATGTCACATCTCTTACTGTTTCTGTCTTTGGTCGTGTGTTTACACTGCACGTAGTCAATAGCCCTCTGCAGTTTACGTGAAAAATTTGGTAATAAAATCTTATTATTTATGCCTTCCCTAATAAGATTACTGTGTTGTGCATGTGTTTGTGATGGTGTAGTTGGTTGCAGGTTTTTATTTTAGTGGCCCATACTTTACAGAAATGCAGCTCAACAGACTGAATACATCCTTCACGTATTTTGAACTGCTGGTACATTAACATCGCATTTTTCACGTTTCTGACGTATTTTTTAAAATATTTTGAAGAATAATATCGGACAGATATAAATTATAAAGTTTTGGTGAGCCTTTTTGATTGCAAACTGCTGTGATTTCTACAGCGTCCAGTAGATCTGTGTCATCTGCAATAATAGCAATAACTGGCAACAAATAGTATCGTTTATATTGTTTCTAGTGAATAACATGGTGCTTTATCTTTTTCCTTCCTAAAATGGCCTCTGAGAACAATTTAAGTGAGGGAATATATACTTTGTTTGTGTGTTGTGATTCACATCAAATGTAGCCTAGTTATTTACGTACATTCAGTCTATCTATTTGCCTGCTCAGTTAAGGCGTATGTTTCTGCAGTTAAAAGCCTGATTAATGTAGTTTTACGAAATCAAACTGATAGGCATAGTTTTTAAACTGTCAAATGTTATTAGACTAAGAAATTGAGGACTGAAGTATTTAATTTAGATTTCGGGCGCTATTTTCGTTTAAATGTGAATATGTGAAAATTAACTCACACTTTCTTTCATAGTGTAGACGTTCTGTAGCAATATTGCGACAGCACATGAATTGATTTGAATCCTACGCCGTTAATCATGTATTAACCTCAACTAGCAATGTAAAATGATACTTTTCGTGCCGCCGACGTACGTCGCAGATATTTCAGAATTTTTTCAACATCTTAAATATGGAACATAATTAACTTACGAATCTGTTGCGTTTTTTACCCGTGTGGCAATCATTTTTGGTGTAAAGACTGCAGCGATCTGTTGACGTCGCTAAGGACTCGTTTTCTATGGTGCAGGTTTCTGATGGTGGCAGAAACATGCAGGACGTGGAAGAGAATTAACTTTTTTGCTTTTTCTGGGTCTGTGAGATAGTGATTAAGATAAAACTCATTTTCAGCAAGTACTAATTCTTAATTTGTTGTCTATATTTTATAAGCAAATTTTTTATTTTTAAGAGAAATTCGCGCACTCGGGCTTCGCAGGACGACTCCTCACATGCCAGCGAAAAAAAAAAATGTCTCACAAAATTATCCTGGTGAGTAATCAGGCAGAAAAAGGACGTTGAAGAGAGGCACTCAGGCAACACTATAACCACACGTGTGGTGACTACCTCTGTCAGTACACAATAGTTGTGCTGTACAGTTGGTGCAGTGGATAGAGTTTTGGGTTAGCATGCAGGAGGCCGATGGTTCGATCGTGAGTTGAGGGATGTATTTTTATTTGATAAATGTAGTCCATGTGATACAGTATCTGGCATCTTAATCATAAATTGCAGCGGGTCCTCTAGAAAACATTAGCACTTACATACTACATTCGTAGAAATGGAAGATTGGTCAGCTTCGAAACAAGCCCTATCCACGTCGTGGGCGTGAATTTAATCACACGACTTCATCTACTAGATGCGAAAACTGATTTCTTTGTACCCTCCACCAGTGGTCCCATAGATTAGTACCAGATATTATTCTTGCCTCGTTGAGGTCCTTTACATTTCGTTAGTGCCTTACGTTACCAGCACGACTAGCAAAGTGCTTCTCGAATAATGTCCAAACAGGGACTAGTTGCGAGTGGAGTAACACGCTCGTGACAGACTCCAATGTACAAGCGTACACGTATCGTATTTTCTCATTGTAAACCTCTAAACCGGTGGAGCACATGTAAGGCATACACAAACGATGAATTTGTGGATATGCTTGTGGTCCTTGGTGCATCTGATAAATGGGCTGGTGTTGCTACTCGAGAATATGCTGCTAGTAATCATCGTCGACGCCATCCAGATGAAAATGTATTTCGAGGTCTGAAGCTCCGCCTTCGAGAGTCAGGTATTCCCCTTCCACCATCGCGTGACAGAGGTCGCCCACGGACTCGCCGTACTACACTTCTGGAGGTCATGCACCAAGAATCTCGGCGAAGTACACGTAGCGTAGCAAGGCAGCTGCGTGTGTTGCAACGCACAATCGTTAACGTGCTGCACGAGCATGGGCCGCATCCCTATCATTATGCTTTCACGCAACACCTGCATCCTGCAGATCGCCATCAGCGGATGCAATTCTGTAAATGGTTCCAAAAACAACAGGAAGCCAACGATAACTTCGTGATGTCGCAGCATTCACTTGTGAGGGTGTCTTCAATATGCACAATGCCCACGATTTGTGTGAGATTAACCCTCACATCACATGCGACTGTTGATATCAAGTTCGCTTTGGTATCAACGTCTGGGCTGGAATATTGGGCGACAGGTGTTTGGGCCCCTACCTGTTGCCTGACCGGTTGACTGCACGACGGTATCATACCTTCCTCTCAAACTACGAGGGTTGGAACTTAAATAGTGGCAACTATTTATTCACCACCGATACAAAAGAGTGACACGTTTGCACCTATTACTGTCCTTCAAAATAGTCACCAGCGTTGTGTAGCTCCCGTTGCCAGCGATGTGGAAGGCGTAGTATACCGTTAGCAAAGCCTGTTCGGTTGATGGTGCGAATGGAGCTGTCTACTGCTTGTCGAATCTCTGGAACAGTTCTGAAGCGAATGCCACACAGTGGTTCCTATATCTTCGGAATCAAATCAAAGTCACAAGGACTTAAGTTCGGCGATTATGGTGGATGGTACAGTACTTCCCAGTCCCATCGACCGAACGGAGCAACCACAGCCTGCGCTATATGCGCCCGCGCATTGTCGTGCAAAATGATGGGTGGGTTGCGCAGAACGTGTTGCCGCTTCTTTCGCAAATCTGGTCGCAGGTGATGCCCCAAAAACGAACAGTAACACTGTGCACTGGCGGTCTGCCGTGGAGGAACGTAGTGGATTAGGATAACACCATCATAATCGTACACGAGAATCACCATAACTTTAGACCACTCCATTCGCAACATCAACAGACCCACGACGGGTCTTGCTTTATGTAGTCCTACAAACGGATAGCCCTTTCAGTGCCGAATCCCAGAATACACAAAAATTCTTTGAATTGTCCACAATGTTCCAGAACGTTCCACAACAGTCTAGATTGGTCTGAAATGTTCAACAATGATCTGAGATGTTCCTGTATGTTCAGAAACATTTTGGAATCTTCCTGAATGTTCCAGACTATTTCCGAACATTCCAAAACATCTCGGATACTTGTGGAACATCCCGGAACATTGTGAAATGTTGTGGAATGCTCTCGAATGTTTCAGAAACTTCTAGAGGGTGAAACTTCCCAGCCCTTATATCTTCAAAAGCACGAACTTCAGGTAATAACGGGACCCTCCTTTATGGAAGGGGGATAGAGCGTTACCACACCATACAAACCCCTTCATAGTAATGGGACTCGTTTTTGAGTTTTAGCGGCACGCACATTATACACTTACTTTTATAATATACTGAAGAGCCAAAGAAACTGGTGCACTTGCCTAATACAATGAAGAGCCAAAGAAACTGGTACACTTGCCTAATTTCGTGTAGCGCCCCCCGCGAGAAACAAGATTCGTCCGACCAGCAGTGATAATGAGTACATGAGTGGGCCTTCCGCTCCGAAAGATCATATCGATGATGTTTCGCTGAATGACACTTGTTGATGGACCAGCACTCAAATCTGCAGAATTTTGTGGAAGGGTTGCACTTCTGTCACGTTGATTGACTCTTTTCAGTCGTCGTTGGTCCATTCTTGCAGGATCTTTTTCCGTCCGCAGCGATGTCTGATATTTGATGTTTTACCGGGTTGCTGAAATTCACGGTAGACTCGTGAAATGGTCGTACCAGAAAATCCCCACTTCAGCGCTACCTCGGAGATGCTGTGTCCCATCACTCGTGCGCCGACTGTAACACCACGTTCAAACACACTTAAATCTTGATAACCTGCCATTGTAGCAGCCGTACCCGATCTGAAAACTGCGCAAGACACTTGTCGTCTTAGATAGGCGTTTTCCACCGCAGCCGTGTATTCTGCCTTTTTATATTCTCTGTATTTGAATACGCATGCCTATACCAGTTTTTTGGCGCATCAGTGTGTATATCGATTACGTAATGTCTGTCATTGTCGGCTGCATCACTTCTTGACAATGCCAATTATCCTTCAACAACAATATCCCTTTAGAATCATTTTAAATGACTATATGTTATGCTCTTTCATTTAATTAATAAGTACTGAAATCAACTTCATTTCGAGGTATTGTGTAGCATGCCACTGGAGGACAGAATTGGAGCATTCATTACATGTCACAGTAAAAACACGCATACGCAGTACTAGTATTTATTTTAGCTGGTGGTCTCTGGTACCCATGTTACAGTCGCTGCAGGAGAGTCGAGTAGCGAGGTCAGATTAAAATGGACACGAAAGGCGTTTGAGTAGTTAGATCTCGTTTCAAAAATGCGCTATGGTCACGGAAATATACTGTAACATTTTTGGATTTATTAACTTCTTTCTGGCCGTATACAGATGCTTTAGTTCATTTCTGTCCGCTTGAATACTGGCAGATGCGTTCTTCTTTATTATTACGAATTACGCAGAGACAGGAGTAATACTGATATATTTTGGGTTTACCTATTTTACGTGTATCTTCTTGATGTTGAGTGGGTTGATGAAAAAGTACTCCATAGTCGTCAGTTTTGTAATATCCTCTTGCATATTTAAAGCCGGCGATTACGATACTGTTTAACCTGTGACTTCATAACACACTGACTCTGGTTTTAATTTGACTAACTTTATTTTATTTGCTGTAGTTGCCCGGAATTTCCTCATAAGGCTACGGCATAATGACAGGGGAATTTGACATACGCGAAACGAAAAGAAATTGTAGCCATAAACATTACAACTCATCTCATCTAGATACCCTCTAACTGTGTTATTGATCACTACTCATAGGAGTAATTTGGGCAATGCTAATGAACCTGATTACGGTGTCTACAACACCTATTAAATTGAAATGGTCTCGTATGGCACCTAACTATCGACGTATTCTTCACTGCAAACACGTACCTTGAAGCTCCCCTGTAGCTTGCACGTACCTCGTAAGCTGGAAATCTCATTTAAGTAGTTTATTCTGTCCCATCTTTAAATACAATGAAACCGAACATGACTCTCTCTCACGAACGAAATTCTTAGGTGAGCACACGTGAGGATAAGAATAAGGATCAAAGGAGAGGAAAATAAATTCGTAAGAGTCGTGAAATATATGAATACTGAATTAGCATGTATATCTTATGAAGCAAAAGAATACAAAGTTCACTTCGACGGATCACATGACTTTACATCATCCATACGTTGACGAAAGGCAGAAATATGAAATCTCAACACTCATAATATTATTTAATGAGTGGGAAAGCAATGAGATTAGCAAATAGCAGGCCCAGCTGACTGTATAGAAAATAAATATTGATTCTTACGTGTTCCATTCTAGCCGTGAAACCGAAAAAGTAACTTTATTGATGTGAAACACAGCTGCAGAATATCGTGAGTAAATAAATCTGAAAGACCACGTACCGTATAGTTCTTGTTGTGGTGTTCAGTACAGAGACTGGTTTGATACAACTCTTCATGCTACACTATCCAGTGCAAGCCTCTGCATTTCCGAGTAACCCCTGCAACGTACATCCTTCTGAATCTGCTTAGTGTATTCATCTCTTGGCCTCCCTCTACGATTTTTACCTTCCACGCTTCCCTCTTGTTCTAAGTAGGTGATCCCTTGATGTCTCAGAACGTGTCCTAGCAACTGATCCCTTCTTTAAGTCAAGTTGTGGCACAAATTCCGTTTCTCGACAATTCTGTTCAATACATCTACATTAGTTACGTGATCTACCCATATAATCTTCACCATTCTTCTGTAGCACCACATTTCGAAAGCTTCTATCCCCGTCTTGTCTAAACTATTTATCGTCCACGTTTCACTTCCATACATGGCTACTCTCCATACAGATACATTGAGAAAGGGCTCCTGACACTTAAATCTATACTCAATGTTAACAAATTTCTCTTCTTCAGAAACTATTTCTGGCCATAGCCAATCTACATTTTTTATTGTCTCTACTTAAACCATAGTCAGTTATTTTGCTCCCCAAATAGCAAAATTCCTTTACTACTTTAAGTGCCTCATTTCCTAATCTATTTCCCTCAGCAACACTTGATTTAATTCGACTGCATTCCATATCCTCGTTCTGTTTCTGTTGATGTTCATCTTATATCATCCTTTGAAGACACTGTCTATTCCGTTCAACTGCTCTTCCACGTCTTTTGCTGTCTCGACAGAATCACAGTGTCGTCGTCTAACCTCAAAATTTTTATTTCTTCTCCGTGGATTTTAATTTCTATTCCAAATTTTTCTTTTGTTTCCTTTACTGCTTGCTCAATATACAAGTTGAATAGTTACGTGAAGACAATACCATCATACCATAATCCTGGACGAAATCGTTTCAGTATGCGCATTTCAAAATCACAAGGCAAAGCGTATATATTATATTAAATAGTTAGACTCATCCATACTGTAGCAAACAGCTTTGTCCACAAGCTATGTGCGCCTTGCTGACTGGTTCTCCGCCCCAAGCAATACGATTGGCTAACTAATCTCAGACTTTTAAGTAACTTGAGTAAGAAATGCCTTTGCGGTTTACAAACAAAGGTAAACCTACTCTAGCAGACGCGCAAGTGCTTATCGATACGCGTACGAATACATAGAATGGAAGGTGTCGACGGCAGGCGGCTTTCATATTAATGTTGAGAAAAGTGCAACTACAAATTCATTTCAGTTTCATGACTGGGCTAAATAGTGATTACGACCAACGTACTACGGATTGGTCACTCCAACACTTCCGAAAAAAGCGTTACCTGCCGACGCAACATGTCCCCAAATCGTCGAACAGTACCACAGAAAATCAGTAAACTTGCAGTTTAGTCTCGCCTCTGTCGACGCTGGAACAGTCCAACCGGCAAGCATCAGCCAACGCGGGGATGAGCGTGCATCGCAGTGGCCGTGATTGGAACATGCGGCCGGCTCGTGTGACTGAATGGCCCTCAAATGAGAGCTGATAGATGAGTCGGCGCCGTGCAACTGCCCACTGTATGAGGCGCACAGTGTTTGCCTAAGCGGCAGGCGCGAGCACGTCCACTGCCGGCACAGTGCAGGCCGGCCTACACCGGCGTGATTTACTGGTCGCGCGCTGGCTCTGACGAGATCTCCAGGTGCGGGGGCGTGCTCGTGCGGCTCGATTGATTGCCCTGCCGTAATTCATGCCTTCGCTCATTCCCTATTCACATTACGCAGTCTCATTGGCCGTGTTGGTGGATGCGAGAGATGCCCGTCTCGGTAACGAAGAGGCGTCGGCATTAACCTCGAATTCGTCTTCTCCAGTGGCACAAGGCGTTCCGAGGTACCGTTTTGGATTGTGAAAAAAATCTGGGTTCCTTCTCGACAAAGACTCTTGTTAACGCTGCTCCTTGCTCCGTGTGACCTTTCACTCGGCTTAAGAGCCTCAGCGTATTGGTGAATGACTTATTGTTAACAGTTTATCGTATAACTTCCCGTGCTCGTCTGCGTAAGAGGTGCAATAAGTCACTGTCAGTCCCACCTCATTTTTTCTGATGTTTGTAAGTGTTTTCCGTAGTATCCACGCACACACACTGGTTCTCAAGAAACAATTACCTTTTCCATTATAGCGGTCACCGGTGCGGTACATAATGTAGGAGTAATTACTTGGCTGATCAGGTCAGATGCGGTTACGCATCTTTTACGAGATCATTCACCATTTAAGATGACTAACGAGGACTCTACCGCACCATAAGCGTCTTAACTTCTAATCTTCCTCAGAGTAAAAATTGAGAGAAAGAGACGCAACCTGGGATGATGCCAGTTCCCAATAGGCGGTTACCTAAGTCCTCTAAACAAACACAGTAAATCCGAGAAAGACTTTCTATATACTTGTGTTGTTAAATCAAAATGTAAAACCTGAGTGAAAGTAATACTTACCAAAAAATTACCATAATGTCTTAAATTCCATTCTGATAACACACATGTCACCACTGACATTCTCGTACCATCCTCAAAATAAATGTTTTCACATTTAAGTATAGCTAGAGGACATCAGCATACATATGGTATTTACATTGGGACAGACTGGTGACACGTGACTGATGTACAGTGGGAAGAATTTTGAACATCCATGTATGGACAGGTAAAATTTATGGTTGTCTGATTCTTCCACCCGACATCTTCACACATAACGGGTCGAGGATCGGACGTCCCATATTTTCCTGAAAGAAGAACCCATGGTCTGCTTGCAAGATATGAAGCAATATGGTTTCAACACAATACCGCGCCAGCAAGTGATGTAATTCCCTTTCGAGATATCTCGACGAAACATTAGGTTAAATAGGTCGAGGTGCTCGACGTGCTTCTTACGCAAGATCCCCGTATATGACAGTATCCGGCATTTTCCTCTCTCTCCTTTCCCGTTCTTTCAGCTGTCTCGTGTTGCGGAGCAACCACATTCAGAGCTACAGTCACACTGATCTCACGCCATGTGACGTACAGCTTTGTGTGCGTGTCTGGAATACCTCTGGCAACATGTTCCCACATTTTCATGTTCTATTCGTTTCCGTCAAGTTCTTGATATGTTATGTTACTTTGTCTTCCTCGTCCTTAAGCTTGCTAAACAGTGTAGTGAGTGGCCAACTGAAGATGTCTTCAAAATGGGTATAACAATTTCACGAATATTAAACAGAACGATCACATATACTAAGTAGTAGGTAATGCAGCTGTCAGAATTAGGTTCATTGGTAGCGTGCTAGGAAAAAGCTATCAGACTACAAAGAAGATTGGTTACAAAATACTCTTGCGCTTCATCTTATCATATTGCTCAAGTGTGTCGCACCTGTTCCGCACAGGACTAACAATGCACACTGAAAGTATGGAAAGAAAGGCTGCACGAACAGTCACAGGTTTCCATCATATGGATTTGCAGCTCCTTCTGTTTACCGTGTTTGCAGTTAAAATTGTTGGATGTAAGGTCCGCTAGTTATGCAAAAAAAACGGTGTTTTGCATAACTGGCGGTCACAGGTTCGTTTGACCCACGAGACAACGTCACGGATATGCCTGAAAAAATTATCCGACAGACGCAAACTACGACGTGAGAGTCTACATCTACATCTACATTTACATCCATACTCCGCAAGCCACCTGACGGTGTGTGGTGGAGGGTACCTTGAGTACCTTTATCAGTTCTCCCTTCTATTCCAGTCTCGTATTGTTCGTGAAAAGAAGGATTGCGGTATGCCTCTGTGTGGGCTCTAATCTCACTGATTTTATCCTCATGGTCTCTTCGCGAGATATACGTGGGAGGGAGCAATATACTGCTTGACTCCTCGGTGAAGGTATGTTCTCGAAACTTCACCAAAAGCCCGTACCGAGCTGCTGAGCGTCTCTCCTGCAGAGTCTTCCACTGGAGTCTATTCAGAAAGTTTCATAAACCACATTTAAATGGGGAATCTGGAATCCGGGAATATACACATCAAATAAAGTTTGGCATCACCTCGGTTCCGAGAGGTCCAGAACCTGTATTGAAAATTGGAATAGAAATCAACATAAACATCATTTCCGCCATTTTTATTCCTCATGAAAACCACACATTGCATGTTGTTCCACCTTACAGTGAGAGCTTCAGAGGTGGTGGTCTGATTCCTATACACACCGGTACCTCTAACACCCAGTAGCACGTCCTCTTTCATTGATGCATGCCTATATTCGTCTTGGCATACCACTTACAAAATCATCAACGCACTGTTGGTCCAGATTCTCCCACTAGACAACGGCGATTCGTCGTAGATCCCTCAGAGTAGTTGTTGGGTAACGTCGTCCATAAACAGCGCTTTTCAATCTATCTCAGGCATGATCGATAGGGTTCATGTCTGGAGAACTAGCTGGCCTTTCTTGTCGAGCGATGTCGTTATCCTGAAGGAAGTCGTTCACAAGATGTGCATGATGAGGGCTCGAATTGTTGTCCATGCAAAACAGCAGAGAACCTACACCTTACTGCACTCGCTGGACAATGTGTTTAAGGCGTTCAGCCTGACCGGGTTGCTCCAAACACGTCTCCGAAGATTGCCTGGTTGACGGCATATGCGACACTCATCGGTGAAGAGAACGTGATGACAATCCTGAGCGGTCCATTCAGCATGTTGTTGGGCCCATCTGTATCGGGCTGCGTGGTGTCGTGATTGTAAAGATGGACCTCGCCATGGACATCGGGAGTGAAGTTGCGCATCATGCAGCCTATTGTGCACAGTTTGAGTCGTAACACGACGTTCTGTGGCTGCACGAAAAACATTATTCAACATGGTTGCGTTGCTGTCAGGGTTCCTCCGAGCCATAATCCGTAGGTAGCGGTCATCCACATCAGTAGTAGCCCTTGGGCGGCCTCAGCGAAGCATGTCATCAACAGTACCTGTCTCGCTGTATCTACTCCATGTCCTAACAACATCGCTTTGGTTCACTCCGAGACGTCTGGACACTTCCCTTGTTGAGAGCCCTTCCTGGCACAAAGTAACAATGCGGACGCGATCGAACCGCGGTATTGTCCGTCTAGACATCGTTGAACTACAGACAACACGTGCCGTGTACCTTCTCCGTGGTGGAATGACTGGAACTGATCAGCTGTCGGACCCCCTCCACCTAACAGGCACTGCTCACGCATGTTTGTTTACATCTTTGGGCTGGTTTAGTATCCTCTCTGAACAGTCAAAGGGATTGTGTCTGTGATAAAATATCCACAGTCAACGTCTATCATCAGGAGTTTTGGGAAATGGGATGATACAAAACTCTTTTGATGTGTGTACTACAACGTCCTACATCTCGAAGACAAAATTAATCTATTTATAACACTCACAGAGGTATGAGTGAACTGGGAAGATGACGTTATAGCTGGTACAATGGGAAGTATTTTCTGCGATTCACCTGCCAATCATTTGTAGATTTTAAAGGGTATCGACCCGGCGGATTAACGTATAGTCTGGTGAACCAGTCTGGATGTGGTTTTCTTGGCGGTTTCGCACATCAGACTGGGTTAGTACCAGACTGATACCCACGTCCTGCCTCAGTTACGCGATTCGTAAAGATTTAGAAAACTTTCGCACTGTTTCACAGGGATTAACACAGGGCGAAGACAGGTGGGGTGTACATATCCCTTCCCGAGACGGGAAACGTTTGGCGATAGGAAGGGAATCTGGCTACCCTCTGCCACTCGCACTACCGAATCGGTTAATTAACGTGACGTCCCCGTGAGGATGCGGGAAAAAGACCATGATAAAGACCAGTATATTAATGAAACAGGATGGGTGAAGAGAGGGAGTGTTCTTCAAAATTCTCCATGAAAGCATTGGGCATAGGCGGTGACAAAGGTGAACACGTGGCAGTACATTCAATGATATAATAATATTCAAAGACAATTAACCGGAGAACTCCATCGAGAAAATTTTATACGACAAATCCGTCATGAACAGTTTCGTGGTTATGCTTGTGCTGCATTTCCCAGAACATTTCCCTGTCGAGGAAAGTGCCCAAAATCGGTGTCCCATTTTTTCTTTGAATTTTTTAAATAGAAAATAGTAAAAAATATGTTTTAAAAGCATATTGTGTTTACTTTACAATGTTATTCGCCGATTATATTTTACTCTTAGAAAATATCGAAGCTGTTGTGAGAAAAATATTATTTTCAAAAACATTACACGTCGCGAGTTTGAAAACTAGTTGCCAAAATCAGACCTATTCTGAAAATAAGCCAAACACCGCCAAACAAAACTGGAAAAAAGTATCACTTTAGATAAAACATAATCTAGTTTCAAAGTAGGTACATAACAACATGTTTCAGAAGGTTAAAGACTTTATGTTTCCTTTGCTGCAGGCAAGACCCCTGTCATAGAATGTTCCTGTAGGCTTTCTTTCTGACAGTTTGGTTTTGTAACGTTTAAGGAAAGGACTAACCTTCTTCTCACCAGAAATTTCGTCTTGGGAATAGTATTTGTCCTGTTTTTGTCGGCTAGTTTCTTACAGGTCATTACAAATAAGCCCCAAAGAAAACTTTTCATAGAAAGACAATGCTAAACGATCTCTTCTTCAAGATCTTTACTTAAAATTGAAGGTCCTCCCATTTTGTCTTTTCTGCTTCGTCTGGTGTAATTTACTTTTGTCTTGGACAGCCTCAAAGGCAACATCTTCAACGTCTGTAGTCCTGTCGTCCTCTGTTGCGTTAATGTTACGGTATGGTGGTAATCTTTATTTTCGGTCCATCTAATTACAACTGAATTGAACATAATTTTTGTGTCACACGCGTTTCGCCTTTATCCTTTTTAAGTCGTCTTCGGTGGCCTGGAACATCTACATATTTTGGTTTATACTACTTAGTTTGCATTTAGGACGCTGTTTGTATAGGTTACAAGTAGTTCTGGCAGTTCGCGTTTCTATGATGTAGTAATAATTCGAAGTTCCGGTTACGGATATCGTGGATGTTATTCTAGACGTTGGGTTTTTGTACGTTTGTTAGCGCTGTTCTTCTTATAAGTGCCGTTAAAAATTTTGTTTTCAGACTACACAGCACTAGGACATGATCACTTGTTTTGATGCTATGTTTTGATTGGTGTTGCCGACTGTCGAATTTTATTGCCAATAACCGAATGATGTTGCTGATTTTAAAGGTGTTTTTGTGATATCTGCAATCCTTGGAAACGACATCCGATAGTCCGCAGCACCAACCAAAACATAACAGCAAAACAATTGTTCAGTTCCTAGTACTGTGAGGTCCGAAAACAAAATTTCGAACAGCCCACGAAATCTGTAACTAGAACTTTCCATAATTACAACATCATAGAAAGCAAACTGCCAGACCTATTATTAACCTGTACATACAGCGTTCTAAGTGTAAACTAAGTGGTATAAACAAAAATATGTAGATATTCCAGACCACTGAAGATGACTTCAAAAGGATAAAGGCGAAACGTGTAAGCCACAAAAATTGTGTTTCATTCAGTTTTAATTAGACGGTCCCATAATAAAAGGTATCAACTACAGTGAACTCATAAATGCTGTTTCTGGAATATTAAACTGTTTACTAACTCTTTTCCAACCTGCCTTCTTTTGTGAACTGCTTCAACAGTTTTAGTAATTTTAGAAGTGCTCTACTCTCTTTCATCAAATTCCCCATTATCCTCTTCGAATAGGCAATAGAATTCCTGGATAATAAGAGTGTGTACTTATACAAGCAGACTTTAAACAGTAAAAGGTAAAGGCTACAGTTTGAAGCCTAGTTTACACTACGACATTGGGTTGCACCACTCGTAAAGTGTGGAGTGAGTTGCACGCAAATTGTTTCATATTTGACTGTAGGCACGGCGAAACCAGTATACACTTAAGTTTCGTCGTTTTGTGGGTTCCTGAGTCGTGTCTGACTGGAAGTTTTGGCTTGTTGCGTGGAATCGCCGCATAAGAAAAAAATACGAAACGTGTTTCGATTCGTGACTGAGTGAAGGAAAGATGTCACCTCGGTTCCTCAGCATCCTTGCTGAAATAATTTATAATGGAAGACCAAGAAGTTCTTTTAATTATCTTAGAACGTCACCAGAACTGTTCACCTTTCTTCTAAATAGAGCTGATTATGCGATAAGGAATAAAGATACTACAATGCATGAAGCACTTTCACCAGAACTGGAATTACATATCATATTGCGTGCATTACAATCGAGAACACTCGGCATGCTATAAGATGCGGTTTTAGTTGTGATGACACTTTTTTATTAACACCAATAATTATTAACATTAACAGTAATAATTATTAACAGCAGTAATTTTTGGAAGCAGGCCGCATTAAGAAGAGAATGGTTTGCAAACTACTCTCTTGAAGATAGATCTGTACAGTGGCAATATTTCGCCGCGCGGGATTAGCCGAGCCGTCTAGGTGCTGCAGTCACACTGTGTGGCTGGTTCCGGCGGAGGTTCGAGTCCTACCTCGGGCATGGGTGTGTATGTTTGTCCTAAGGATAATTTAGGTTAAATAGTGTGTAAGCTTAGGGACTGATGACCTTAGCAGTTAAGTCCCATAAGATTTCACACACATTTGAACATTTTGAGTGGCAATATTCCAAAATTCAATCATATGTGAATGGGGAGCACTGCTGCGACGTTTTAAATAGATGAATATTGAATAAATAATGCAGCTTCTTGCCTTGTGTTGCCTTCCCTCCTGTCAACAACATTCCTTAAAAAAAAAAGAGTCGGCCACCTCGAAAGAAGAGATTTTAGTCTTGTAGACAAGAGCATTACCACAGCTAGAATTACATTTGGTTGTATTTTTCTTAATTCAGTTCTATATGTGATCCTAATTCAAAAAATTTTGCCCAGCTGCTCAGACATTGTCAAATTATCTATGTTCTGATCGCACGTGATGGTCTCAGGAGCAGCAACATGTTGCTTATTTTCGTAATCAGCATCACTGAAATCCCACAAACACCTATGCGAAGTATAGATATCCAAAAGGCGAACAGTATTCTCCGTTCCCCACTTCATATTTCAGTTTGTCTACACTCTACGAACACACATAACCTCAAAACTCATGCAAGTAGTGTCGCCAAACTTGGAACATGCCAAAAGTGTTTAGTTTCACCGACTGGTTGCGCAAACGCGCGGTGCGCATGCACAGTGACCAATAGCGCAGTTGCCTGCAATTCTAGTGTCGTAGTGTAATTTAGGCTTAAAGAAACTGAAGTGCGTCCAGTTTACGCAACTACAGCCTACGTTTTGTTAACCAAGCAAAATTTTTAACCAAATATCTAAATAAAACAGTTAACCATAAAAATTAGCCTCAAACCTTACATGCTTGAAGGCTTAACTGGTAGTATCTACGAGAGATTACGAGAAGTGCAGCACAATGTGAAAACTTCCTCCGTTGTCAGTACATGTAACGGCGAACTAAGAAACAACTAATTAAGCGTGCAACTTGTGCACTCCGCTACAGAGTGGCATAACCTTTAACTGCTACACTGTCGACTCATATTCATGTTACCACCTGTCAAAAGCCTGAAAAACTAGATTTTGAAGCGCGAGACATGCAGGAAGGCCGCGCGGAGTCACGGACTGCGCGGCCCTTCCCGCGGGACGTTCGAGTCATCCCTCGGGCATGGGTGTGTGTGTTGTTCTTAACATGTTGTTCTTGTTGTTGTTGTTGTGGTCTTCAGTCCTGAGACTGGTTTGATGCAGCTCTCCATGTTACTCTATCCTGTGCAAGCTTCTTCATCTCCCAGTACTTACTGCAACCTACATCCTTCTGAATCTGCTTAGTATATTCATCTCTTGGACTCCCTCTACGATTTTTACCCTCCACGCTGCCCTCTAATGCTAAATTGGCGATCCCTTGGTGCCTCAGAACATGTCCTACCAACCGATCCCTTCTTCTAGTCAAGTTGTGCCACAAACTTCTCTTCCCCCCAATCCTATTCAATATCTCCTCATTAGTTACGTGATCTACCCACCTAATTTTCAACATTCTTCCGTAGCACCACATTTCGAAAGCTTCTATTCTCTTCTTGTCCAAACTATTTATTGTCCATGTTTCACTTCCATACATGGCTACACTCCATACAAATACTTTGAGAAACGACTTCCTGACACTTAAATCAATACTCGATGTTAACAAATTTCTCTTCTTCATAAACGCTTTCCTTGCCATTGCCAGTCTACATTTTATATCCCCTCTACTTCGACCATCACCAGTTATTTTGCTCCCCAAATAGCAAAATTCCTTTACTACATTAAGTGCCTCATTTCCTAATCTAATTCCCTCAGCATCACCCGACTTAATTCGACTACATTCCATCATCCTCGTTTTGCTTTTGTTGATGTTCATCTTATATCCGCCTTTCAAGATACTGTCCATTCCGTTCAACTGCTCTTGCAAGTCCTTCGCTGTCTCTGACAGAATTACAATGTCAACGGCGAACCTCAAAGTTTTTATTTCTTCTCCCTGGATTTTAATACGTATTCCGAATTTTTCTTTTGTTTCCTTTACTGCTTGCTCAATATACAGATTGAATTACATTGGGGAGAGGCTACAAACCTGTCTCACATCCTTCCCAATCACTGCTTCCCTTTCATGTCCCTCGACTCTTATAACTGCCCTCTGGCTTCTGTACAAATTGCAAATAGCCTTTCGCTCCCTGTATTTTACCCCTGCCACCTTCAGAATTTGAAAGAGAGTATTCCAGTCAACATTGTCAAAAGCTTTCTCTAAGTCTACAGATACTAGAAACGTAGGTTTGCCTTTTCTTAATCTAGCTTCTAAGATAAGTCCTAGGGTCAGTACTGCCTCACGTGTTCCCATATTTCAACGGAATCCAAACTGATCTTCCCCGAGGTCGGCTTCTACCAGTTTTTCCATTCCTCTGTAAAGAATTCGTGTAAGTACACTCCTGGAAATTGAAATAAGAACACCGTGAATTCATTGTCCCAGGAAGGGGAAACTTTATTGACACATTCCTGGGGTCAGATACATCACATGATCACACTGACAGAACCACAGGCACATAGACACAGGCAACAGAGCATGCACAATGTCGGCACTAGTACAGTGTATATCCACCTTCCGCAGCAATGCTAGCTGCTATTCTCCCATGGAGACGATCGTAGAGATGCTGGATGTAGTCCTGTGGAACGGCTTGCCATGCCATATCCACCTGGCGCCTCAGTTGGACCAGCGTTCGTGCTGGACGTGCAGACCGCGTGAGACGACGCTTCATCCAGTCCCAAACATGCTCAATGGGGGACAGATCCGGAGATCTTGCTGGCCAGGGTAGTTGACTTACACCTTCTAGAGCACGTTGGGTGGCACGGGATACATGCGGACGTGCATTGTCCTGTTGGAACAGCAAGTTCCCTTGCCGGTCTAGGAATGGTAGAACGATGGGTTCGATGACGGTTTGGATGTACCGTGAACTATTCAGTGTCCCCTCGACGATCACCAGTGGTGTACGGCCAGTGTAGGAGATCGCTCCCCACACCATGATGCCGGGTGTTGGCCCTGTGTGCCTCGGTCGTATGCAGTCCTGATTGTGGCGCTCACCTGCACGGCGCCAAACACGCATACGACCATCATTGGCACCAAGGCAGAAGCGACTCTCATCGCTGAAGACGACACGTCTCCATTCGTCCCTCCATTCACGCCTGTCGCGACACCACTGGAGGTGGGCTGCACGATGTTGGGGTGTGAGCGGAAGACGGCCTAACGGTGTGCGGGACCGTAGCCCAGCTTCATGGAGACGGTTGCGAATGGTCCTCGCCGATACCCCAGGAGCAACAGTGTCCCTAATTTGCTGGGAAGTGGCGGTGCGGTCCCCTACGGCACTGCGTAGGATCCTACGGTCTTGGCGTGCATCCGTGCGTCGCTGCGGTCCGGTCCCAGGTCGACGGGCACGTGCACCTTCCGCCGACCACTGGCGACAACATCGATGTACTGTGGAGACCTCACGCCCCACGTGTTGAGCAATTCGGCGGTACGTCCACCCGGCCTCCCGCATGCCCACTATACGCCCTCGCTCAAAGTCCGTCAACTGCACATACGGTTCACGTCCACGCTGTCGCGGCATGCTACCAGTGTTAAAGACTGCGATGGAGCTCCGTATGCCACGGCAAACTGGCTGACACTGACGGCGGCGGTGCACAAATGCTGCGCAGCTAGCGCCATTCGACGGCCAACACCGCAGTTCCTGGTGTGTCCGCTGTGCCGTGCGAGTGATCATTGCTTGTACAGCCCTCTCGCAGTGTCCGGAGCAAGTATGGTGGGTCTGACACACCGGTGTCAATGTGTTCTTTTTTCCATTTCCAGGAGTGTATTTTGCAGCCGTGACTTATTAAACTGATAGTTCGGTAATTTTCACATCTGTCAGCACCTGCTTTGGTTCAAATGTCTCAAATGGCTCTGATCACTATGGGACTTAACTTCTGAGGTCATCAGTCCTCTAGACGTAGAACTACTTAAACCTAACTAACCTAAGGACATCACAAACATCAATGCCCGAGGCAGGATTCGAACCTGCGACCGTAGCGTTCGCGCGGTTCCTGACTGAAGCGCCTAGAACCGCTCTGCCACCAGAACACCTGCTTTCTTTGGGATTGGAATTATTATATTCTTCTTGAAGTCTGAGGGTATTTCGCCTGTATCATACATCATGCTCACCAGAGGGTAGAGTTTTGTCAGGACTGGCTCTCCCAAGACCGTCAATAGTTCTAATGGAATGTTGTCTACTCCCGGGGCCTTGTTTCGACTCAGGTCTTTCAGTGCTCTGTCAAACTATTCACGCAATATCGTATCTCCCATTTCATCTTCATCTACACCCTCTATATACTCCTTCCACCTTTCTGATTTTCCTTCTTTGCTTAGAACTGGGTTTCCATCTGAGCTCTTGATATTCATACAAGTGGCTCTCTTTTCTTCAAAGGTCTCTTTAATTTTCCTGTAGGCAGTATCTATCTTACCCCTAGTGAGATAAGCCACTACTTACTTACATTTGTCCTCTAACCATGCCTGCTTAGCCATTTTGCACTTCCTGTCGATCTCATTTTTGAGACGTTTGTATTCCTTTTTGCCTGCTTCATTTACTGCATTTTTATATTTTCTCCTTTCATCAATTAAATTCAATATTTCTTCTGTTACTCAATGATTTCTACTAGCCCTCGTCTTTTTACGTACTTGATCCTCTGCTGCCTTCACTACTTCATCCCTCAAAGCTACCCATTCTTCTTCTACTGTATTTCTTTCCCCCATTCCTGTCAATTGTTCGCTTATGCTCTCCCTGAAACTTTGTACAACCTCTGGTTTAGTCAGTTTATCCAGGTCCCGTCTCCTTAAATTCCCACCTTTTTACAATGTCTTCAGTTTTAATCTACAGTTCATAACCAATAGATTGTGGTCAGAGTCCACATCTGCTCCTGGAAATGTCTTACAGTTTAAAACCTGATTCCTAAATCTCTGTCTATTATATAATCTATCTGATACGTTTTAGTATCGCCAGGATTCTTCCATGTATACAACCTTCTTTTATGATTCTTGGGCCAAGTGTTAGCTATGATTAAGTTATGCTCTGTGCAAAATTCTACCAGACGGCTTCCTCTTTCATTTCTTACCACCAATCCATATTCACCTACTATGTTCCCTTCTCTCCCTTTTCCTACTCTCGAATTCCAGTCACCCATGACTATTAATTTTTCGTGTCCCTGCACTACCTGAATAATTTCTTTTATCTCATCATACATTTCTTCAATTTCTTCGCCATCTGCAGAGCTAGTTGGCATATAATCTTGTACTACTGTAGTAGGCGTGGGCTTCGTATCTATCGTGGCCACTATAATACGTTCACTATGCTGTTTGTAGTAGCTTACACGCACTCCTATTTTTTTATTCATTATTAAACCTACTACTGCATTACCCCTATTTGATTTTGTATTTATAACCCTGTATTACCTGACCAGAAGTCTTGTTCCTCCTGCCACTGAACTTCACTAATTCCCACTATACCTAACTTTAACCTATCTTTTTTCCTTTTTACATTTTCTAATCTACCTGCCCGATTAAGGGATCTGACATTCCACGCTCCGATCCGTCGAATGCCAGTTTTCTTTTTCCTGATAATGACGTCGTCTTGAGTAGTCCCCTCCCGGAGATCCGAATGGGGGACTATTTTATCTCCGGAATGTTTTACCCAAGAGGACGCCATCATCATTTAACCATACAGTAAAGCTGCATGCCTTCGGGGAAAATTACGTCTGTAGTTTCCCCTTGCTTTCAGCCGTTCGCAGTACCAGCACAGCAAGGCTATTTTGGTTAGTGTTACAGGGCAAGATCAGTCAATCTTCCAGACTGTGGCCCCTGCAACTACTGAAAAGGCTGCTGCCCCTCTTCAGGAACCACACGTTTGTCTGGCCTCTCAGCAGATACCCCTCCGTTGTGGTTGCACCTACGGTGCGGCTATCTGTATCGTTGAGGCTTGCAAGCCTCCCTACCAACGGCATGGTCCATGGTTCATGGGGGGAGGGGGTTCTTAAGATAAGTTAGTTTAAATAGTGTGTAAGTCTAGAGACCAATGACCTAAGTAGTTTAGTTCCTTAGGAATTAAAAGAAAAAAAAACATGCAGGAAGAGAGCCAATCAGTTTCTGGAAGGCATCGACAGAGATGTGCAGTTATGGCGACTATAGTGTCGTGGCCAGTTGGGCTACGTTTCTCGGTTGGTGCGAACAGCCCGATCGATGTTGTCCCACGGTTTCTCCACAGGGTATTAATCTGGTGGTCAGGGGAGTACGGTAAACTCGTCCTGGTGCTCTTCGGACCACTTACGTACACTTGGATCTGTATGAAACGTTACATTCTCCTGCTGGTAGATGCCATCGTGCCGAGAAAATACAAACTGCATCTAAGGGTGGACGATGTCCGCAGAGATAGATCAATACTTGTGTTCATCCATTATGCTTTCCAGAATGACAAGATCACCCATGGAATGCCTTCCTCGGACCATAATGCTGTCTTCTGGTTGCCGGGTGTTTGCTTACAGATGTTTCACGACATACACGGAAACGACCATCTGTACGATGAAGCATAAACCGTGTGTCATCTGGAAAGGGCACCTATCGACACTCAGTTGACGTCCAGATGCGGTATTGGCGTGCAAACTGCAGCCTTCGTCGTCAATGAACAGCAGTCACCATATGTGCACCAACCAGGCGCCTCCTGCGGGGGTGTATACGCAGCGACGTTCACCGAACGGTCGTTTTGGAGACCTTGTTTCATCTGGGCAGTCAGTTACACACCTCTACAGCCGTCGTTTACCCCTATCATCTATGGCCTGCGCAGTGCAGTTGCCTCTGTGTAAGTGTGGATAGCGCCGTTTTGCCATGCACGGTATATTACGCTACTGTCCATTAAAATTGGTACACTACGAAGATGATGTGCTACAGGCGCGAAATATAACCGACAGGAAAAAGATGCTGTCATATGCAAATGATTAGCTTTTCAGACCATTTACACAAGGTTGGCGCCGGTGGCGACACCTACAACGTGCTGACATGAGGGAAGTTTCCAACCGATTTCTCATACACAAACAGCAGCTGGCCGGCGTTGCCTGGTGAAACGTTGTTGTGATGCCCCGTGTGAGGGGGAGAAATGCGTACCATCACGTTTCCGACTTTGATAAAGGTCGGATTGTAGCCTATCGCGATTGTGGTTTAGCGTATCGCGACACTACTGCTCGCGTTGGTCGAGATCCAACGTTTGTTAGCAGAATATGGAATCAGTGGCTTCAGGAGGGTAATACGGAACGCCGTGCTGGATACCAACGGCCTCGTATCACTAGCAGTCGAGATGACAGGCATCTTATCCGCATGGCTGTAACGGAGCGTGCAGCCACGTCTCGAACGAACAGTTCGACGACGTTTGCAGCAGCATGGACTATCAGCTCGGAGACCATGGCTGCGGTTACACTTGACCCTGCATCACAGACAGCAGCGCCTGCGATGATGTACTCAACGACGAACATGGGTGCACGAATGGCAAAACGTCAGTTTTTTCGAATGAATCCAGGTTCTGTTTACAGCATCATGATGGTCACATCCGTGTTTGGGGACATCGCGGTGAACGCACATTCGAAGCGTGTATTCGTCATCGCCATACTGGCGTATCACCCGGCGTGATGGTATGGGTTGCCATTGGTTACACGTCTCGCACACCTCTTGTTCGCACTGACGGCACTTTGAACAGTGGACGTTACATTTCAGATGTGTTACGACCCGTGACTCTACCCTTCATTCGATCCCTGCGAAACCCTACATTTCAGCAGGATAATGCACGACCACATGTTGCATGTCCTGTACGGGCCTTTCTGGATACAGAAAATGTTCGATTGCTGCCCTGGCCAGCACATTCTCCAGATCTCTCACCAATTGAAAACGTCTGGTCAATGGTGGCCGAGCTACTGGTTCGTCACAATACGCCAGTCACTACTCATGATGAACTGTGGTATCGTGTTGAAGCTGCATGGGCATCTGTACCTGTTCATGCCATCCAAGCTCTGTTTGACTCAATGCCCAGGCGTATCAAGGCCGTTATTACGGCCAGAGATGGTTGTTCTTGTGGTGTCACCGCCAGACGCCACACTTGCTAGGTGGTAGCTTTTAAATCGGCCGCGGTCCGCTAGTATACGACGGACCCGCGTGTCGCCACTGTCAGTAATTGCAGACCGAGCGCCATCACACGGCAGGTCTAGAGAGACGTACTAGCACTCGCCCCAGTTGTACATCCGACGTTGCTAGCCATGGTTCACTGAGAATTACGCTCTCATTTGCCGAGACGATAGTTAGCATAGCCTTCAGCTACATTTGCTACGACCTAGCAAGGCGCCGTATTCAATCGATATTGAGATTCTATTAATGTATCATCTAGAGCGATGTTCTACAAATGTGGATTAAAGTTAAGTATTCCAGAAGCTACGTACTTTTCTTTATAGCATTTATTACGTATCCTGTTTAGGACCTCACGCCAGGCTGCGTGAATTTAAGCGCGTGCGTTTCGACTTCCTCTCCTTGTGTCTAGGCTGTCTTGTCTAGACACAACAGTTCTGGGTACTGATTTCTGAGGATCTATGCACCGAAATTGCGTGAAAATGTAATCACGTGTCAGTTCTAGTATAATATATTTGTCCAATGAGTACCCGTTTATCATCTGCATTTCTTCTTGGTGTAGCAATTTTAGTGGCCAGTAGTGTATATTATAACCACAGCAGCACGTGAACGTCTTACAAACTTAGCCGTCTCAGAAATGCTTCCACCCTTTGTCCCAAAGCCAATGATCATGCCCTATTGGACGTGAGGTACGACAACGACTGCGCTGTTTTCCGTGTCAATCCGACACACTTTATTTACACCTCCATTTCCAGTGTTGTCATCTGCCGTGTGTGAGTGGTTGTTGCACACTGACCCCGAAAATACACTGTGGTCACCGTGTATTTACGCTTGGTTCCACTTGTGTTCACCAGAATGCAGAACCAAGACTCAGAGGGTCGGCTTTAGGGGAGAGAGCGAGCCCATGGTGCACTTTACTCGTTTCTTCCACTTCCGCCTTCGACCGACGCGACCGCACATGTCTATAACTGAAAAACAGAACAAAAGGCAAGCTTTTCCCCTCTGGCGGGGAGCAAGAAACGGCGCTTCAGGCCTTCTGCGTCCCGCAGGCAGCTGGAGGCAGCGCGCCGCCGCGCCGGTGAGCCGTGAGCCGCCAATCAGCGCAGCGAGTCCAGCGCTGGAGTCCAGCGCGGGTCGGCAAGTGTGCCACCGGGACGGAACAGGTGGCGCTGGCGCTCGTAAAGCGCTGAGCCGGTGGCGCCGGCCATTAGCTATCTGGATCGCGACTAATAACAGCTTTCCGCGATAGCGACGAGGGGAACCAGACACTGCCGAAGAAAGATGAGGCGGAAAGGGAACGGCGCTAGAAGAAAAAAGAGGCGCAAGAAAACCTGCCACGCGGCTGTCATAAATATGCAATTGTTGCTGTCTCATTACCAGAGAGAGATCGTTACAGTAGATGTCCTCGTCCAATTAAAGAGTGAAAGTGAAAGTTATTTATTATTTGCAACACCGCTCGCGATCCCTGATAAGACAAGGGGATCTGTAGGAATTAGAATGCTGAACACCTTGTCAAACGCGTTCCGCCGTATGAATATTTTGTGGCAGGCGGGCTTTTGTTTGGCAGGAGCCGTAAAAACGGCTGTCCGATAAATAAGCGCTCGCGAGATGTTTTACGGATGAGGCGGGACCACACGGGTATAAAGTAGCAACCAAGGGTCCCCCTCCCGAGTCTACTCGGCTACTTGCTGATCTACATCATTTAATCCGTTCATTTCTCTTCAACGTGTTCACTATGTAGATTTAATAGTACAGATGATAATAAGTTAGGTTGTAAGACTCCTACTTCCATTTTTAAGAGGGGCCTCAAAAAGTTACACTTGTCGTCCCACTGTAGGAGCATTACGCAACAAGAATGGCGCATTGTCAGAAGAGCGCTGCCGTTTTTGGACTCCCGCCGAGAAGTTTCTGTTGTTATACCAATGACAGGTGCGTGGCAGCGTCAGAGTGAAATGTGGCCGCAACAGCAAAGTTGAAATACGCGGGAATCAAACATTCTTGCGGGCAAAACATATGAATTGCACTCTGAATCTCTGGAAAGTAGCACAAGTCACACTAATATTCAAGGAATTTAATAGGAGTAAGCCACCAAATTACAGGCACATATCAAAAAATGGTTCAAAGCACTATGGGACTTAACATCTATGAGCACTATGGGACTTAACATCTATGGTCATCAGTCCCCTAGAACTTAGAACTACTTAAACCTAACTAACCTAAGGACATCACACAACACCCAGTCATCATGAGGCAGAGAAAAACCCTGACCCCGCCGGGAATCGAAGGCACATATCATTAACATCATGAATTACCTCTACTGATTCTCAGTCAATACGGACTTAGGAAACATCGTTCTTGTGATACACATCTAGCTCTTTACACACACGAAGTGTTGAGTGCTATTGACAAGGGATTTCAAATTGATTCCGTATTTCTATATTTCCAGAAGGCTTTTGACACTTTACCATACAAGCGGCTTGTAGTGAAATGGCGTGCTTGTGGAATATCGTCTCAGTTACGCGACTGGATTCGTGGTTCCCAGTCATAGAGGTCACAGTTCATAGTAACTGATGCAAAGTTATCGAGTAAAACGAGTTATTGAGTAAAACGTAAGCGATTTCCGGCGTTCTCCATAATAGTGTTATAAGCCCTCTGCCATTCCTTATCTATATAATTGATTTAGGAGACAATCAGAGAAGCCGTTTTAGGTTGTTTGCAGATGATGCTGTCGTTTATCGACTATCAAAGCCACCAAAACATGAAAACAAATTGCAAAACGATTTAAAAAATACTGTCGCAGAAGAAGCTGAGTAGCACCGTGGTGTAGTGGTTATGACACTCAACAGTTGCATGGGGAGGTCGTGAGTTAAAAACTCACCTCGCCTATACAATTTTAATTTCTATATTCGGTTCGAGTAGATTCTAGAAGTATCGACAGATGTCAAGAATCATTGAACTGGAATGTTCTCTAGCTGTATATATACTGTATGTGCTCTGGCCGGAGACAGTTCGCTCCGCGCTCTTGTATGTGCAAGTGCTGAATAAACCTTTGTCAAGTGAAGTTAATGTTCGTCATTCACCCGATTACATCTTCTTCTACGTCACATTATTCTGGTTGAGGCGCCGGGTATTGGAATTTGTGATAGTGCACATTATCGACGACACAGTGGCTCCCATCAGGCCACAACAGAGCCGCCGTTTACGTAGCGAGAAACCCTAGTTCCAGCCATATTCAACAGATGGCAATCTACCAGAGACAGAAGAAGAAGAGGACATTACGACGACAGCAACAGTGGGCCACCACATGAGACATCCTTCCAGGTTCTCTGGTGACGATGGCCAAGATCAAGACAAGTGGCTGAAGGTATATGTGCGTATAGCCAAATTTAACAAATGGGATGACACCGTGTGTTTGGCTAACGTATTTTTCTACTTGGAAGGCACTGCCAAGCAATGATATGAGAATAACGAGGGGAAGTTCACAAGCTGGGAAGTATTCCAGTCGGAACTGCGCAAGTATTTCGGCGACACACAACGACAGAAGCGCAAGGCTGAAGATAAATTAAAGTGCAGAGCACAGCGTCCAGGAGAAACTACAGCATCCTACATTCAAGACGTCTTGGAGCTGTGTAAAATAATGGATACTAGAATGAAGGAGGAAGATAAGGTTGCACATCTCATGAAGGGTGTTGCTGAGGATATGTATCAAGCCCTACTCCCGAAGGAGGTTTCGACAGCAGACGACTTCATAGTATGGTGCCAGTATATCGAGATAATGTATCAGAAAAAGAATTACACGCAAGAATTTTGAACGGCTTCCAAACGTCGTATTGATGTCTGTGATGAAGGAAGCAACTAATTTCACAAGTGTTCTTCGTCATATAGTGAGAGAGGAAGTTCAGAAGCCACTTGGATTGCTCGGCTGGAGGACCCAGGATAACCAACCAGTATGTTTCCACTGCGGTCGACCGGGACATGTGGTGCGCCAATGTCGAGAAAGGCGGCGGATATTTGATGACGCCCGAGCCAGAAGACAGCAGACCGATCATATATGACGCCAACTCCGGGACGATGTGGGTGCAGGACGACGTAGGTCACCATCGCCGCAAGCTAGCCGCTGGAGAAGACGCTTCCCAACACGCTGGTCAAGGTCTCCATCGCCGTTTAGAAGCTCCAGCCGATCACCTAGCCTCCGCAACCTTCCCTGGAGGTGAGGCCACTGAAGAGAAAAATCTCCGCCATCGATCACTACAAAAATGTTAGGAAACTACGTATATATTCTCATGGATGGCCGACCAGTCCTATCTCTTGTGGACTCTGGAGCATCATATTCAGCCATTTCGGAGAAGTACCGTCGCCAGTTGCAGAAAACCGTATTCTTCGACAGCAAAACATCTCTGCTGAAGGTGGCTCATGGGAAATATGTAAAACCTACAGGAGATGTACCATTCGTGTGGGTATAAGTGGCCATACACAGCCCTTAGAATTCGTCGTCTTACAAGAGTGTAGTCATGACGTCATTTTCGGATGGGGCTTTTTGAAAGCTTCTCAGGCAATTACAGATTGTGGTCACCCGAAGATTATGCTAGACGAGATAAGATAGTGTGGAAAGGAAGATGCGCTTCCGAGTGTGTGGAGACTATGTGTGCTGGATGAAGTGATCATTCCTGCAGTCAGCGCTAGAAAGGAAACTGCCACGTGTCATGCCATGCGTCAACCCATGGATCTTGTAGTGGAATGTAAGAGAAGCATACCACTGAAGAATAACTTGGTCATCCCAGCCTCTGTCGTCTCTTTTAAGAACGGGTTCGGTGAACTGTGGATAGTTAACTGTCGCCGAGAACCGCAGATCCTTCCAAGACGCATGTGCATAGCAAACGCTGAGCCGTTAATTGAAGAACAGCTGAGCGTCATAGAAACCTCCCACGTCGAGTCTGTGGGCGAAATTAGCGCTACCACTACGAGACAAGATCTTTAGCTCGACTATCACAAGATCTCACTAAGGAACAACAGAAGAAACTACTTGCCATTATTCAAGAGTTCTCTGACTGCTTCAATCCACAGGTGAAGAGCAAATTAGACGAATCGACTGTGAAGCACCGGATTAGCAATGGAGACCATCAACCAATAAGACAGAGAGCATACCGTGTGTCAGCAACGGAACGTCGAATAATTCGCGACGAGGTAGCGAAAAGGATGAAGGATGACATCATTTAGTCTTCGCAGAGCCCATGGTCCTCACCAGTGGTCCTCATTAGGATGAAGGATGGCAGTTGGCGCTTTTGTGTTGATTAAAGGAAGCTTAATAAGATAACTAAAAAGGACGTTTACCCTCTTCCACGGATTGACGATATACCCGATTGTCTGAAGGGGACTAAGGTTTCCTCAACCAAGGACATGTACTCAGGATACTGGCAAATCGAAGTAGATGAGGCTGATAGTGAGAAAATTGCATTCATCAACCCTGAGGGCCTATATGAGCTTAAGGTAATGCCGTTTCGTTTGTGTAATGCACCAACAACTTGTGAACGGATAATGGATAAGCTTCTACGTCACCTGAAGTGGACGATGTGTCTTTGTTATTTAGATGACACTATAGTGTTCTCAGAGACATCTGATGAACATATAAAAAGACTGACGGCGGTTCTTAAGTGTCTCCAAGACGGTGGACTGAAACTTAATCCAAGAAAGCGTCTTTTTGGAGCAAAAGAAATCAAAATACTTCGACACCTTGTGTCAAACGAAGGTGTGCTGCCAGACCCAGAAGAGGTGAGGTCTATAACGGAATTTCCTATTCCTATAAGTATTAGAGACGTGAGAAGCTTCTTCGGATTATGTTCTTATTACTGTCGTTTTATCAAAGACTTTTCTATCAAAGTCAGGCCACTCCAAGAGTTGTTAAAAGCTGATGCTAAATTTATCTGAGTGGTGCTCAATAAGATTCTTTCGATGTGCTGCAAAAAGCTCTAACGACTGACCCTGTACTTGGTTTGTATGATGAGAGAGCACCTACAGAACTACACACAGATGCCAGTGGGTATGGGATCGGCGCTGTTCTGCTGCAAATTTCAGATGGAAAACAGAAGGTTATAGCCTATGCTTCTAGGACACTTACAAAAGCCGAGAGAAATTACTCATCTACAGAAAGAGACTGTCTTGCTGTGATCTGGGCCATGTGCATATTTCGACAGTATCTCTATGGCAGGCCATTCACAGTTGTTACAGACCATCATTCACTTTGTTGCCTGGCAGGTCTTAAGGATCCAACAGGACGACTCTCCAGGTGGGCACTACGTCTACAAGAGTATGGCATTACCATAGCGTATAAAAGTGGAAGAAAACACCAAGATGCCGACTGTCTCTCAAGAACCCCTGTGCAAGACCATCAAGACTTTGGTGAATATAGTGACTTCTCGCTGCACTCCAGGATCTCTCTGCTGAGCAGAGGAACGACGCCAAGATATCTCAAATTATGCTTGCCTTAAATCGGACAGAGGATGCGAAAGGACAATTTAAGGTAGTTAATGGATTACTTTGCAAGAAAAACTTTGATCCGTTTGGAAAGAGGTGGCTACCAGTGATTCCTAAACACATGCGCTTAGATGTTCTACAGAAATTCCATGAAACACGGACTTTTCGGATTTATTAAGATCTACGATAGAATCCGCAAGAGATTTTTCTGGTCAGGTTCATTTAGGAGTGTCCGTCACTATGTGTCGCACTGTAGAGAGTACCAGAGGAGAAAGGCAGTTCCTCAGTAACCACCTGGCCGACTCATACCAATTCCACCAGCCGAAAGGCCTTTCCAGCGTGTTGGGACTGATCTCCTCGGACGATTTCAAAAAATGGCTCTGAGCACTATGGGACTTAACATCTCAGGTCATCAGTCCCCTAGAACTTAGAACTACGTAAACCTAATGTTTTGGATTGGCAAGAGAGCCAACCCGGTATGAGAGGAAGCCGAAAGGCACGCGTTTTAGCTCACGCAGGCTGGCGTGAGGTCTGGAACAGGACAAGGAAATTAGACTAGCAAAAAAGGACGTAGCTGTGGAATATTTAACTTTAATCCATAAATGGTGAACATCGCTCTTGACGGTACATGTTTTATAGCATCAACAGTAACTGGTAATGGCGCCGTGCTAGGTCGCAGCAAATGACGTATCTGAAGGCTATGCTAACTATCGTCTCGGCAAATGAGAGCGTGTTTTGTCAGTGAACCATCGCTAGCAAAGTCGGCTGTACAACTGACGCGAGTGCTAGGAAGTCTCTCTAGACCTGCCGTGTGGCGGCGCTCGGTCTGCAATCACTGATAGTGGCGACACGCGGGTCCGACGTATACTAACGGACCGCGGCCGATTTAAAGGCTACCACCTAGCAAGTGTGGTGTCTGGCGGTGACACCACACCTAACTAACCAAAGAACATAACACACATCCATGCCCGAGGCAGGATTCGAACCTGCGAACGTAGCAGTCCCGCAGTTCCGGACTGTTGCACCTAGAACCGCACGGCCACCGCGGCCGGCTTGGACGATTTCCAACGTCTGCTAGTGGCAATAGATGGATTATTGCTTGCACTGATTATCTGACACATTATGCAATTACAGAAGACGTGAAAACAGTCGAAGCATCCGAGGTAGCCAAATTCATCGTGGAAGACATTGTATTAAAACACGGTGCCCCAGTGTCGTTAATTACGGACCGAGGGTAAGTTTTACAATCGAATCTTATGACAGAGAGAAACCGTCGGTACACCATTACTCATCACATGACGACTGCCTACTATCCGCAAACTAACGGGCTTACTGAACACCTTAATAAGACCTTGGCTGACATGCTATCAATGTTCGTCAATGTTGAGCAGAGGAACTGGGATGAGGTGCTACCTTTCGTGACGTTTGCCTACAACACCGCCAAACAAGACACCACAGGATTCACGCCATTTTTCCCGGTGCATGGGGGTGAGGCGACTACGTCGATGGACACTGTGTTTGCGTTAGATCCTGATGACGTGGACGACGACGACATCGGCCAGGTATTAACCAGAGCTGAGGAAGCTCGGCTGATAGCTCGACTCCGCACGCTGCAGGCCCAAGAAAATGATCGCCGAAGGTATAACACGAGCCACCGTCCTGTTGTCTACCAGTGTGGTGACCTCGTCTGGATCTTCACTCCTGTTCGGAATGTTGGTCTCTGTGAGAAGCTCCTCAGGCGCTACTTTGCATCTTATAACGTTGTAAGACTATTGTATGATGTTACTCATGAAGTTGAAGATTTCCACCCCGACACAAGACGACGAAAGACCAGAGATACGGTCTATGTCCTTCGAATGAAGCCCAACAAGGATCCTGCCACCCAGGGTAAATTCGAAGCTTCAGCGACAGGCAACAAGTGAAAAGTTCACGAGGAGCGTAGCCGCAAAAGAAGTTCTAAGAAGATCACCGCCAGGGCGAGCATCTGGAATCGAGAGTCGGAGTGTGCAGGACCGATGACTCGTTCCCGCACTAGGACGACATAACGCCGAGACGCTGTTCTCTTAAGGAGGGAGCAATGTCGCCGAAGAAGCTGAGTAGCAACGTGGTGAAGTGGTTATGATACTGAACTGTTGCATGGAGAGTCGTCAGTTCAAAGCTCACCTAGACTTTGCAATTTTAATTTCTATATTCGGTTGGAGTAATGTTTAGAAGTATCGACAAATGTCAAGAATCATTGTACTGGAATGTTCTGTAGCTGTCTGTGTACTGTATGTGTTCTGGCCGGAGGCTGAATAAACCTTCGTTAAGTGAAGTTAGTGTTCGTCATTCATCTAATTGTACCTTGTTCTGCGTGACAATATATCTCTTTGGTGCGAAAATTGGCAACTGATCCCACATAATGAGAAGTATGAGGTCATCCACATGAGTGCTAAAAGGAATCCGTTAAACTTCTGTTCCACGATAAATCAGTCAAACCTAAAGACCGTAAATTCAACTAAATATCTAAAAAATAAACATTAGAGCAACTTAAATTGGAAAGAACACATAGAAAATGTTGTGGGGATGGCTAACCAAAGACGGAGCTTTAATGGCAGAACACTTAGAAAGTATAACAGATCTACTAAGGAGACTGTCTGCACTACACCTCTCCCCTTTTAGAGTACTGCTGCGCAGCGTGGAATCCATACGAAATAGGATTAACGGAATATAAATGGAGAAAGTTCAGCGAAGAGCAGCGCGTTTCGTATTATGGCGAAATAGGGGAGATAGTGTCACGGACATGATACAGGATTTGGGGTGGACATCATTAAAACAAAGGCGTTTCACAATGCGGCGGAATCTCTCATGAAATTTCTCCCTCGATTGCGAAAATATTTTGTTGACGCCGTTCTATACAGGGATAAATGATAATCATGATAAAAAAGGGAAATCAGAGCTCGTACGGGAAGATATAGGTGTTCGTTGTTTCCACGCGCTGATCGAGATTGCAATAATGGACAATTATTGTGAACTTTCAAATAATTTTCGGAAATTCAGCCAGGTAACACTTCCAGTGACCGCCGATATTTCGGCAGGAGAACACCCCGCCTTTTCAAGGCAAACTGCAAGGGACAGGCGACATACATGTAAATTTAAAATTTCGGTTCTCGGGCTGATGCAGAAACGATAACACACACACTGAACACTAGTGCCACCAAAGATGACCAAAGTCAGAGATATCGATAGTGAGACTACAAACTCGCAGGTGTAGCATTGACTCTGTCCCTCTGTTTTTTGACAAGGGAGAGGGTCGGCCGCGGTGGCCGTGCGATTCTAGGCGCTTCAGTCCGGAACCGCGTGACTGCCGGTTCGAATCCTGCCTCGGGCATGAGTGTGTGTGATGTCCTTAGGTTAGTTAGGTTTACGTAGTTCTAAGTTGTAGGGGACTGATGACCTCAGTTTTTTTTTTTTTTAGAGAGCCGGATTCCAAAGAGAGTTTAAACAAAAACCTCCATCCCTGTTAACGAGGTTACTCGCTAATTTAATCTCAACTGCCTCCTTAATAACACTGTCCCAATAGCTTGACGTGCATGCCAGTATCTCGGTGTTTTTATATAACATGGGGTGACCAGTATCCAAGCAATGTTCGGCAATAGCAGATATACTTGGCCGCTGTAATCGTGTATTCCATATATGCTCAGTACATCGGTCCTCCACGGTCCTGATAGCTTTACCAATATATGCCATGCCGCAGCTACAAGGAATGCGATATACACCAGCCTTATGCAGATCAAGATCGTCCTTAACAGAACTCAAAAGCATTCTAATTTTAGATGGAAGTCGGACAACACATTTCACATCGTATTTCCGTAAAATACGACCGATATTGTTGGAAGTGTTTCCTACGTAAAGCAAAAAGGCAGTGGACTTAGGTGTCACCCGATGTACAGTTGGTCGATAGCGCAACGTACGTTCAACCTGTCTATCACTCTAACTTCAAGATGGGACAGCTCAGCTGGCAAAGTCTCAGCGTCGGAAACGACACGTGTCCTGTGCACCACGATACGAATTACCCCTTCACGCTGAGCCGTATGATGACAACAATTAGCCTGTAGGTACAAGTCGGTGTGAGTACGTTTCCTGTAGACTGCATGTCTCTATGATCCATCATCCTTCCTCCTAACCAACACGTCAAGAAAGGGAAGGCTACCATCCTCTTCCACCTCCATCGTAAAACGAATGTTCGTAAGGATCGAGTTCAGATGTTCTAGAAAGGCATTCAAATTCTCCCTACAATGAGGCCAAACAACAAAGGTATCGTCAACATATCTAAAGAAGCAGGCGGGTTTCAAAAGCGCCGACTCCAATGCACGTTCCTCGAAGACTTCCATACACAAATTTGCGATCACAAGAGACAACGGACTAACCATCGCAACTCCATCTGTCTCCTCGTAATACTGGTCACTGAATAAAAAGTAAGTGGATATCAACACATGCCGAAAGAGATTAGTTAATTCAGCACCAAACCTAGCATCAATTAACCGCAAAGAATCAGACAGAGGAACACGAATGAAGAGAGAGACCACATCGAAACTAACTAAAATATCAGAGTCATTCAACCGCAGTACCTCCAAACGACGTAAGAAGTCAGCTGAGTTCCTGATATGATGTTCACACCGACCTATTTGTGGACGCAACAGATGGTTGGCTACATGATATGTCTGTGCGCCGATATTACTCACTATAGGACGGAAAGGCTCCCTCTGTCTTCTCAAAATGAAAAAATTCTACCTACGTAGTAGAATAGGGAAACCACATCCAGGCTGGCAGTCTAACCAGGTTTCGTGGTTTATCCGCGAAGAGGACTAGAACCGAATCAAGCTCGCCTTCCCGAAATCTAGAAGCAGAGCGGTGACGCGCTCGGCTATCCGACAGCTCAGTGATCTCACATTCGTGTGAAATTAGTGAAATTATTTAAATAAGAGACAGCTCAAATAAATTACGTGAGTAGCATATGTTTGATGCCCACTTTCCAGGTTTACACACAGCCAATGTTTAAATTAGAGCTTGAAGTTTAAATATTATTAATTAGTTTGTACAGTAACGGCTTGCAAGGGCAATTCCTCGAAAAAGTATCTATCAGTGTTCATGATGTTAGATGGCGCAGAACGTGTCCACACCTGTTGTGATAATTTTACAGCAGGAAAACGCACTTCTTGCCTAAGGAGCGGCCTAGAGGCCGGCGTAGGCCCCTGTGACACAGACATTCTGTAGCGTCGCTGAATCACGTTCCTGGACGTGAGTTCCTGTTTTCATTTCATTCTTCATAAGATACAATACACATGGTGTAGAAACACGATACCGGCTAACTTGGAGGGACTTACAACATACACCGCAATGCAACTCCCCGAAACACCAATTCACTCACGCTTGTAACTGTCACGCATTGTACATATCGTTTTAAGAAGTACACTAACAGTACATGAACTTTAAACAGTATCTTTAGATAGGCAGTGCATGTTTCGAATGTGTACGAGCAATTGCGAAGTTAATCAAATGTGAAAATACTGAACGGTATCATCTGACAGCGAGACAAAATGGTGGAAAATGACGATTTCTTTTCTACGCTGACAAAACTGTCCCATATGTAGCAACTGAAAATACCTACAAGCAACTTTCTATCATTTTTTGCTACTTGTGCGCATTCCAATTTACGTATTATTTTAGGCTGCTGTAGCTCAGTAGTTGGAAGTATCTACAGAAACACATAGGCTGATACACTAAGCATTCCTGTATGAAGAATAGAGGGTTAGGCTTTAATGCCACGTCTACGTCAAGTTCGCCACCGACGGGCAATAAGTTCGGTTTGTGGATCGATGAGGGAAGAAAATCGGCTGAGTAGTTTTTAATGGAACCTTGCCGATATTGGTCTTTTGTTATCTGGAGAAACTAAGGAAAAGCTAAATCTGAATGACTTGATGTGGAAGTGAACCTGAGGTCTCCAGACCGTCATTGCAGTATCTTACCATTGTGCCATCTTGCTCGAAATACAGTTGGATGATTTATAGTCTGGAACAAATCGCTCGTCATTACGCCATTTCGGGGACGTTCGTGTTACAGTTCTCTTCACTTATTCATGGGCTTCTCTTTTAATGCCCCAAACTGTAGTTAACCCACTTCCAGACCAGCGCAACAGACAGAAGGCTATGGTACTAACTAGGAGTAAGATTCGTGTCTGCAAATAAGGACAGCGTACATTTATCTGATTCTACAAAAAAGTGTGAAGTACCCCCCCCCCCCCCCATCCTCCGTAGCACAGATCGCTTACGCACGGCTGTGCAGTGGCTCTGGACTCAGAGATTGCCGGTTCGAGGAATAGTAGTAGAAGATTTTCATCGCCAAAGTGTAGCGGGTAGTGGAAGGAGACGTACTGACACGAAGATATTGATCACCAGTATTTCCCCAAATATTCTGGATTTCAAACGTCCCTACAGTGTCTCATGAATTGACGCTATGCGACACTGTTAATGCTGAATTGTTTGTCGGATGGGGACGTTAAATGCGGAGGCCTCTTTCCTGCTATTCCAGAAGAGCGGGCTGAATACATCTCACAACACAAACTTGACACTATATTAAACATGGTCAAGTCACATTAACCGACTATGTTCAACGTCAACGTGCAATAACCACTCGTAAACGGCACGTGGTTGCACTAGCAATGGAGGGTATATGAAGCGTGTCGCAGGACGCAGAAAACAGCGCAGTCGATGCCGTAATGAGGAGATGGAGTGATTTCTATGACGTCCAGTAGTGCATGATCATTGGCTTTAGGGCCAAGGGTGGAAGCATTTCCGAAATGGCTAGTTTTGTAAACCGTTCACGTGCATCCGTGATTAAAGTGTACCTTCCGTGGTGTGCTGCAACACAGGCCATAGGCGACTGGGGACGGCGACGGCTGATGCCGGCGAAGCGAAGAGACATGCACCTGTTGAGAAACTGATTGCCCAGATGAATCAAGGGGCTACACACAGTGTCTCCTCAACGACCGTTCAGCGAACGTTGCTGTGTGTGGGCCTGCGCACCAGGTACCTGGTCCATACTCCCATGCTGACTGCTGCTCGTCGGCGAGAAGGGCTGAAATTTACACGCCAGCACAGTAACTGGGCGTCCACTGACTGGCTACAGATATGCCTTTCAGATGGCTCACGTTGTAAGCTCCATCGAACATATGGGCGTTCACGTCTTTGGCGTGAAGCGATCAGGCCAGAGAAGGGACCGCATGGCCCGGGAAATATTTTCGAGACATTCGCTGGGAGATGCTGACATTCTGGAAGGCATATTGAATCAAAAAACGTATACAGCTATCCTTGGCGATCGTATCTACCTCTTCATGCAGTTTGTTCTTCCCGGCACGATGCCGGCCGCGGTGGTCTAGCGGTTCTGGCGCTGCAGTCCGGAACCGCGGGACTGCTACGGTCGCAGGTTCGAATCCTGCCTCGGGCATGGGTGTGTGTGATGTCCTTAGGTTAGTTAGGTTTAAGTAGTTCTAAGTTCTAGGGGACTTATGACCTAAGATGTTGAGTCCCTTAGTGCTCAGAGCCAGTTTGAATCCCGGCATGACGGAACATACCAGCACGACAATGCAACGTTTCTCATAGCTCGCAGTGTTGATGCGTGCATCAGAGAGCACCAGTATGAGTTCACCGTCTCCCTGCCCACCAAGCTCTCCGGATTTAAACCCAATCTGTGGGACCACCTCTATCTGAATGTTCGCACCATGAATCCTCAACCGCCAAACCTTATACGGACAGTGAGACGAAATTTGGTGTTGGGTTATGGCAGCAGACAACCGACGCGAGTGCCTTCGCTGACAGCACGACATCGCCTGCAGCGCCTCTCTTTGGCTCGCTACCACGTCGGTTGGGCTCCAGACGACTGTAAAATCGTGGCCTGGTGAGATGAGTCCCGATTTCAGTTGGTAAGAGCTGATGGTAGGTTCGAGTGCGGTGCAGACTTCACGAAACAATGAATGCACGTTGTCAACACGGCACTTTGCAAGCTGGTAGTGCCTCCATAATGGTGTGGGCTGTGTTTACATGGAATGGACTTGGTCCTCTGGTCCAGCTGAACCGATCATTGACTGGAAAAGATTCTGTTCGGCTACTTGGAGACCACTCACAGCCATTCACTGACTTCATGTTCCCAAACATCGATGGATTTTTCATGGATGAGAATGCGCCAAGTCATCGGGATACAACTGTTCGCGATTAGTTACAAGTAAATTCTGGACAATTGGAGCGAATGATTTGGCCACCCAGATCGACCGACAAGAACCCCATCGAACATTTATGGGACGTAATCGAGATGGCGTGCACAAAATCCTGCATTGGCTCCACTTTCGCAATTATGGATGGCTATAGAGGCAAAAGGCTCGACTTTTTTGAAGAGGACTTCCAACGACTTGTTAAGTCCATAACATCTCTAGTTTCTGAATTAAGCCGAGCACAGGAAGGTCCGACACGATACTGGGAAGTATCCCATGACTTCTGTCGCCTCAGTGTATTACGACGTTTCTGAAGAACGGAAACCTCCTCTATAAACATCAACATGGATTCTTCAGAGAGAGATCTTCTAAAACTCAGCCCCCTCTGTTCGTCCTTAAGATCTAGAGCGCTGTTGACATTGACATTCAGGTTGACGCCGTGTCCCTTTACTTCGGGAAGGCTTTTCATGCATTTTCGCACTGTCGTTTAGAGAAAAAAATACGAGTATCGAACCAGATTTGTGACTGGATTCAAGACATATTTGTAGGCAGAACTCAATATGTAGTTCTTAACTGACCAAACCCGTCATATGTAAAAGTACTTTCAGAAGTTCCCCTAAGGAGTGTGATATGACCGTCACTGTTCCAGTATACAAAAATGTTGTCGTGGATAACATCGAAAGCTGCATTAGGTTGTTTGCAGACGACACGGTTGTCCATAACATGGTAGCAAATTCAGAATACTGCAGTGAAATGCAATAAGACCTGCAGAGGATTGATGAATAGTGCAGGAACTGGCAGTTGGTGCTCAAAGTAAAAGAATTGTGACGATTTGTGGATACATAAGAAAATCAGCAGCGTACAGATACGCGTTTGGTGACATCGCTGGAAACATTAACTACCGTAAAATAACCAGGAGTAACCTCCCGGAGCAGTTAAGTGGAATGAACACATACAACAAAGGTTCATAGGAAGAATCTTAAGCAAATGTAACTTATCCACGAAAGTAGTGGCTTACGACACATTTATTAAACCGTTTTTGGAATATTTCTCAACAGTCTGGGACCTCTACCAGGTTTGGTTCATAGAGGCTATAGACAAGTCCCAGCGGAGAGCGGTGTGAGAGATGCTCAAAACTACAGTGGCAAACGCTACAAGAGAGACATTGTGCATCACGAAGAGGTTTACTATTGAACATTGTGAGAGAGTACGTCCCAGGAAGATTCTAACAAAATTTTATTTCCTCCCGTACACGCTCGCGAACTGACCACAACGAGAAAATTCGAGAAATTACAGCAATTGAGGTCATTTACCGACAATCGCTCTTCCCCCACACCATTTGCGAATGAAACAGGGAAAAGGGGGATCAGATAGTGGTGCCAGACCTACCCTCCGTCACGCACCGTCAAGTGGCTTGCAGGGTACAGATTTATATCTAGTGTCTACCAGTTATGATTTTTAATCCTGTCTGTTATCCTCTCTCGCCATTCGATATATACTGAAAAGCCAAAGAAACTGGTACACCTGCTTAATATCGCGAAAGGGCCACGCGAGTACGCAGAAGTGCCGCAAAACGACGTGGCATGGAATCGACTAATGTCTGAAGAAGTGCTAGAGGGAATTGACAGTATGAATCCTGCAGGGCTGTCCATAAGTCCGTAAGAGTACGAGGGGCTGGAGATCTCTGCTGAACAGCACGTTGCAAGGAAGCCCAGATATGCTCATGTCTGGAGGGTTTGGTGACCAGCGGAAGTGTTTAAACTCAGAAAAGTGTTCCTGGAGCAACTCTGTAGCAATTACAACCTGTGGGTGTCGTATTGTCGTGCTGGATTTGACCAACTCCATCGGAATGCACAAATGACATGTATGGATGCAAGTTGTCAGACAGGATGCTTAAGTACGTGTCATCTGTCAGAGTCGTATCTAGGTGTATCAGCGGTCCCATATCACTCCAACTGACATCCCCCACACCATTGCAAAGCCTCCACCAGCCTCAACAGTCCGCTGCTGACATTCAGGGTCCATGAATACATAAGGTTGTCTCCATACTCGTACACGTCCATCCGCTGGACGCAATTTGAAACTAGACCCGTCGAGCAGGCAACATGTTTCCAGTCATCAACAGTACAATGTCCGTGCTGATGGGCCCAGGCGAGGCGTAAAGCACAGTGTCGTGCAGTCATCAAGGGTATGCGAGGGGGCCTTCGGCTCCGAAAGCCCATGTCGATGATATTTCGTTGAATGGTTCGCACGCTGACGCTTGTTGATGGTCCAGCACTGAAATATGCAGCAAGTTGCGGAAAGGTTGTACTTCTGTTCCGTTGAACGATTCCCTTTAGAAGTCGTTGGTCCCGTTCTTGCAGCCCACCGTATTCTGCCTCTTTACATAGCTCTGTATTTAAATAAGAATGCCTATACCAGTTTCTTTAGCGGTGCAGTGCAGAAGCAATAAGGCAATAACATTCGATGTGCATTTTGTTCGATGTCGTTCAGCTGCTTACATCTACATCTATATCCATACTCCACAAGCCACCTGACGGTGTGTGGCGGAGGGTACTTTGAGTACCTCTATCGGTTCTCCCTTCTATTCCAGTCTCGTATTGTTCGTGGAAAGTAAGATTGTAGGTATGCCTCTGCGTGGGCTCTGATATCTCTTATTTTATCCTTATGGTCGCTTCGCGAGATATACGTAGGAGGGAGCTATATACTGCTTGACTCCTCGATGCAGGTATGTTCTAGAAACTTCAACAAAAGCCCGTACTGAGCTACTGAGCATCTCTCCTGCAAAGTCTTCCACTGGAGTTTATCTATCATCTCCGTAACGCTTTCTCGATTACTAAATGATCCTGTAACGAAGCGCGCTGCTCTCTGTTGGATCTTCTCTATCTCTTCTATCAACCCTATCTGGTACGGATCCCACACTGGTGAGCAATATTCAAGCAGTGGGCGAACAAGTGTACTATAACCTACTTCCTTTGTTTTCGGATTGCATTTCCTTAGGATTCTTCCAATGAATCTCAGTCTGGCATCCACATTACCAACGATCATCTTCCATTTTAAATCACTCCTAATGCCTACTCCCAGATAATTTATGGAATTAACTGCTTCCAGTTGCTGACCTGCTATATTGTAGCTAAATGACAAAGAATCTTTCTTTCTATGCATTCGCAGCACATTACACTTGTCTACATTGAGATTCATTTGCCATTCCCTGCCCCATGCGTCAATTCGTTGCGGATCCTCCTGCATTTCAGTACAATTTTCCATTGTTACAATCTCTCCATATACTGCAGCGTCACCCGCAAAAAGCCTCAGTGAACTTCCGATGTCATCCACAAGGTCATTTATGTACGTTGTGAATAGCAACGGTCCTACGACACTCCCCTGAGGCACACCTGAAATCACTCTTACTTCGGAAGAATTCTCTCCATTGAGAATGACATGCTGCATTCTGTTATCTAGTAACTCTTCAGTCCAATCACACAATTTGTCTGATAGTCGATATGCTCTTACTTTGTTCATTAAACGACTGTGGGGAACTATATCGAACGCTTTGAGGAAGTCAAGAAACACGGCATCTACCTGGGACGTATGTGTGAGTTCGGACGCCTTGTGTGTGGGGCCACAACTGAAACAACTGCCCGACACAAAACAGTTAAGCGTTGTGTGTGTGTTTACGAAAGCAACACGTGGCGTCCACTAGTGGCGAGAAAAGTTGTTTCTTCCTCTTCCCCGTGAATACATTTTAAAGTTTTGCACCGTCACAGCGCCCTCATTTATCAAATTGTCTGGCCGTCACAGCGGTATTTAATTGTCCGTAAAACACAAGGCAGGGAGGAGGGAGCGGGTCATTGCGGCGGGCCGGCACAGCTAATGACGCGGCTAATGGCCACTTTCCTGCGGCGCCACGCGTGTGTCCCTGAGGAGGCGACACATGTTGCCGATCGGCCGATAGCGCCGCGCGTTCTGCCACACACTCGCCGCCGGATACGCCGCCTCATAAATAAATATTATGTATCAGTAACGACGGGGGCCGGACCAGAGCGTCTTCCGGTGTCCGCCGAGGCCCACCTGGCCCCGGACTGGGCCTTACAGGTGGCCCCCAGCCGCACTCAGACGGGACGCGTGACGGGTTTTGTCACCTCCTGTGCGCTGTCTAGCCCACTCGTCCAATATAGGCTGCCTTGGAAGCTGTTTCAGTAAGAGTGACAATACTTAATTTTGCCGTTTCACAAACAGGTGTCGCAAGCAATTGGCGACATGCAAATAATCGTTGTCCTTCGATACATACAGGATGTCCGAAAGGTCTTTCCCTGATCACATAAATTGATAACGCAGGCTAGAAGTAAGATACAAATATGAAACTGGTGTCGAATTGTTTACAACTATCAAAGTTTTTTTCTGTTTTACGTTCGCAGTACGTAAGTAGTGGATCAGGAGCAGTGCCCAAGAAGCCATGTTAACCAATCAGGAGGAGGCACAGTGTGTCCTTTGGTACCATGAGACACCATCACCAATCTCAGTGCAGAGACACATCCAGGCAACATTTGGAAGGACTCCACCTGATGTCAAGAGCATTAAAGCCTGGTATGAGAAGTTCAGGAACACAGGATCGGTAGCTGACCTTCCGAGGTCTGGTCGACCAAGAACCTCAGCAAACAGGGTGGAAGCTGTAAGGCAGTCTTTTCTGCGAAGTCCGAAGAAATCGGTGCGCAGGGCCTCACGTGAATTACAGATGGCCGGCCGGAGTGGCCGTGCGGTTCTAGGCGCTCCAGTCTGGAACCGAGCGATCGCTACGGTCGCAGGTTCGAATCCTGCCTCGGGCGTGGATGTTTGTGATGTCCTTAGGTTAGTTAGGTTTAATTAGTTCTAAGTTCTAGGCGACTGATGACCTCAGATGTTAAGTCGCATAGTGCTCAGAGCCATTTGAACCATTTGAATTACAGATGCCAAATAGCTCTCTCCATGATATTTTACACAAAGGTTTATTGTTTCGTGCATACAAAGCGCAAATCGTTCAGGCCTTGTTGCCCAATGACAAAATGGCTCAGAGCACTATGGGACTTAACTTCTGAGGTCATCAGACCCCTAGAACTTAGAACTACTTAAACCTAACTAACCTAAGGACATCACACACATCCATGCCCGAGGCACCATTCGAACCTGCGACCGTAGCGGTCGGGCGGTTCCAGACTGTAGCGCCTAGAACCGCTCGGCCACTGCGGCCGGCGCCCAATGACAGTACACGTCGATATGACTTTGCGGTCGAAATGCTATCACGTATTGAGGACGATGATGGTTATCTCAGACGAATTGCCTTTTCCGACGAAGCGACCTTTTTTGTCAGTGGAGTAGCGAATCGCCATAATGTGCGCATTTGGGGTTCACAAGCACCTGACGAGATCATGGAGTGCACCAGAGGCAGTCCAAAGGTGAATGTTTGGTGCGCGCTATTGCACTATCGAATTAGCGGGCCATTCTTCTTCGCTGAGGCTACCATCACATCTGCAGTGTATCTGGACATGTTGCAACTGTGTGCTGTTCCTCAGCTGCTTCAGTGTCACCCCGATGTCTTGTTTAAACAAGACGGTGCACCGCCTCATTGGGGTTTGGACGTCCGTACCTATCTCGATATGACCTTTCCTGTGCGATGGATTGGTCGTGATGGGCCAACGGTTTGACCTTCACACTCTCCTGACATAACACTATTAGACTGCTTTTTACGGGGTTATGTCAAGGACGAGGTCTACCGAACACGTGTACCACATCTTGAAACCCTGCGGCAACCGATAACCACAGTCGTTGAATCGATCCCTCCAGTGATGTTGGCTAATGTGTGGACGAAAATTGAATATCGCCTAGATGTGCTACGTGCTACCAAGGGTGCTCATGTGGAAGTTTACTGATGTGTGAAAAAACTTTGATAGTTTGTAAACAATTAGACACCAGTTTCATATTTGTATCTTACTTCTAGCCTGAGTTATCAATTTATGTAATCAGGGAAATACTTTTCGGACACCCTGTACAATTTCCATGCAAGCAAAACTTAAGTCACGACTAAAGAGTTAGGATGACGGTTCGTCCTCTAGTGCCGCTCTTCTAGTGCGGCCGAGGCAATCTGAAGAGGCGCTTATATTCTGTTCGTATAGGTGCGAATCCCGTCGTGGTGTCGTCCTAGTCAGCGTTCTAGTGGCTGACGTCTCACAGCCCACTCTGATGTTATGTTCCAGGCCGACGTGCCGGCGCTTAATGTTACGCCGGAACATACTGCACCTAGCCCATGACTCACACTAGCGAAATAACGAGTGCCGACTACTCATTTCCCCGGCCTTTCACGCCGAAAAAGCTAACGACGATGTACGTCAATCCAGCTTCCTGTTCGAACTCCACTGGCGTGCCCTTCCAATTATAGACATCCACCTGACTACATTTCTTCAGACATAGGACGTCGGGTTTGACCTGTATCGTAATGATATCGTGGAGTGTGGCATCATACATGTGAAAACAGAAAGATACTAACAATTTTGTATATGTACAGACTGAAGCGACGAATGAAAATTTGTACCAAGGTTGGGATTCGAATCTTGGACTTAAGCTCACTAAACAGGTGCGCTAACCGTTACGCCACTCTCGCACAGTGGCTCTGCACCGCTGTGCGGACAACCCTAACAAGCCTCCCTAAAAATGGTTCAAATGGCTCTGAGAACTATGGGACTTAACGTCGGAGGTCATCAGTCCCCTATAACGTAGAACTACTTAAACCTAACTAACCTAAGGACATCACACACATCCATGCCCGAGGCAGGATTCGAACCTGCGACCGTAGCAGTCGCGCGGTTCCAGACTGAAGCGCCTAGAACCGCTCGGCCACCGCGGCCGGCCAAGCCTCCCTCCTCCATTCCAATTCCCATTTACTCCTCAGCCCACCTCATTTCCACCTAAACTCGAAAAGTAAGGCACAGACTCTCCAGCTGCCATACGTGCTTGAATAAAATTAAACTAAATTGTTCCTGAGATCTTTTCAAGCCTCAAACATAAGGTTCTGGAACCCTATAGCATGAACTTATTAAAGCACCTACACCTGGATTTCGGGCAAGAACGCCCGTTTCATTCGATCTGAGGTACTGCAATACACACTATGTGATCCGGACACTTGGCTGAAAATGCTTTACAAGTTCGTGGCGCCCTCCATCAGTAATGCTGGAATCCAATATGGTGTTGGCCCATCGTTAGCCTTAATGACAGCTTCCACTCTCGCAGGCATACATTCAATCAGATGCTGGAGGGTTTCTTGGGGAATGGCAGTTCATTCCTCACGGAGTCCTGCATTGAGAAGATGCATCGATTTCGGTCGGTGAGGCCTGGCACGAACTCAGCGTTCCAAAACATCACACAGGTGTTCTAGAGGATTCAGGTCAGGACTCTGTGTAGGTCAGTTTATTAAAGGGATGTTACTGTCGTGCAACCACTCCGCCACAGACCGTGCATTATGAACAGGTGCTCGATCGTGTTGAGGGATGCAATCGCCTTCCCGAATTGCTCTTCCACAGTAGGAAGCAAGAAGGTGCTTAAATCATCAATGTAGGTCTGTGCTGTGATAGTGCCGCACAAAACAACAATGGGTGCAAGCACTCTCCATGGAAACCACGACCACACCGTAACAACAGCGCCTGCGAATTTTACTCTTGGCACTATACACGTTGGCAAATGATGTTCACAGGGTATTCGCCATACCTACACCCTACCATCGGAATACCACATTGTGTACCGTGATTCGTCACTCCACACAAGGTTTTTCCACTGTTCAATCGTCCAATGTTTACGCTCCTTACACTAAGCGAGGCGTCTTTTGGCATTTACCGGCGTAATGTGTGGCTTATGAGGAGCTGCTCGACCATCAAATCCAAGCTTTCTCAGGTCCCGCCTAAATGTAATAGTACTTGCAGTGGATCCTGATGCAGTTTGGAATTTCTGTGTGATGGTCTGGATAGATGTCTGCCTATTACATATTACGACCCTCTTCAACTGTCGGCGGTCTCTGTCAGTCAACAGATGAGGTCGGCCTGTATGCTTTTGTCCTGTACGTGTCCCTTCACGTTTCCACTTCACTACCAAATCGGAAACAGTGGACCTTGGGAAGTTTAGGAGTGTGGAAATCTCGCTTAAAGGCGTATGACTTAAGTGACACCCAATCACCTGACCCCGTTCCAAGTCCGCGAGTTTCGCGGAGGGCCACATTCTGCTCTTTCACGATGTCTAATGACTACTGAGGTCGCTGATATGGAGTATCTGTCAGTAGGTGGCAGCTCAATGCACCTACTATGAAAAACGTATGTTCTTGGGGGTATCCGGATACTTTTGATCACATAGTGCAGTTGGAGACCCTCTGCAATGCTGTTTGTGTTTAGCGGGAATACCAAGTGAGCTGAGGCTTGAGTGGGAATTTGGACTGAGGAGGGAGGCGTGCTAGGGTAGTCTGTGCAGTGATCTAAAGCCCATGTGCCAGGGTGGAGTAGTGGTTAGCGCATCTATGTAGCGAGCTGGAGTCCCACTTTCGAATCCTAGCCTCAGCGCAAATTTCCATTCGTCACTTCAGTCTGCATATACAGGGAGAACGACGAACTACAGGGACGGAAGCGAAGAAGTCCTCTGAACTTGTGTCCGGAAAAGTACGGTGTGCGTTGAACGACAGCATATCGTCTGGAAACACGGTACAGAGCTGCATCGCAGAGGGATAGTAACGGGTGTCATGCAGGATACACATAATCGTACTTCGGCTTACGCTATGTTGAGGGGCCACTTCTCTGGAGCTTGTACTAGCGTTCGTCTCAGTATTCTTTAGATCTGGTCCTCCGAATCTGATGTACGACAATCCTCCGCCTCCCTGCTCGTTCGTCTGCCCGAAAGGACCCACGATCACATAAGCGTTCAAAAAGGGCCTGAAATGTTGTGTGACGCTGTTGGTGGCTCTGAAAATACTTGTTTAGGCATAGCCGTGCTGCCTCTCGACCGTTTCCATCTGCATAGTCGTACGCAAAAACCAACTCGGCTCGTCCCCAACATGACTGATGGGTGACTCTACCGCTTACAGTACGCTGCATCAATCACACAGCCTGCAACACGCAAGGAACACACGGCACGCGGTCAGCGGAACTTTCATTCGTCAGCGCCATCTAAAGTGGCAGCGATGCATTTCCAGACACTTGTTCATATGACCTTTTTTCCTCCATTTCCACTCAGGAATCCGTCCCTGCATTTTGTCCGTTTTATTAACATTCACCCTGTATACGTCATCGCTGTTTGAGACTTGAAATGGTCTCTGGAACCCCACAGTTTCACTTAATATTTGTTTCACTTATTATCCCTTGCGTATCCCGAGGTCTACGTTGGAATGAAAGCGGCACTTCGGCTGTTTATTTTTGTGTTATTCAATTCCTTTGTCATCACTTCAATGCGACCATGCGAGCCTAAGTTACCTGACCATGAAAGAATTCAGTAGTCAGTTTACATAACGCCGATTAAATTAAAAAATGTGCAGACAAAACAACTAAAGAGTTAGCATTCTGAGTTAGTATACTAAGTATCAAATTAAAGACGAAAGTTCTCAATTTCAGTAGAAAATAGTGTGTGTTCAAAAAAAAAATGGTTCTGAGCACTATGGGACTTAACTTCTGAGGTTATCAGTCCCCTAGAACCTAGAACTACTTAAACCTAACTAACTTAAGGACATCACACACATCCATGCCCGAGGCAGGATTCGAACCTGCGACCGTAGCGGTCGGGCGGTTCCAGACTGTAGCGCCTAGAACCGCACGGTCACAACGGCCGGCAATAGTGTTTGTGCCAGAATGAAACATTTCAATTTAGATTTGAAATCGTCGGGTTTATCACTTTTTTTTCAGTTGAAGCAGAGACCTATTAAAATGAAAACTCCTAAATAGTACACACCTTTCTGTACAAAGTACAGACGACGAATTGAAGCTGTGGGAACAAAATGAAATATAGCTTAGTTCTAGGTCTAGGTTAGGTTGATATAAGACAGTTGGTTTGTGAGTTGAAGAAATCAACGAATGTCATTTCATGAAAAGATATATCATTATTGATGTGATGAGTATTTTAGGCATATTTGATTTTGAATAATAATATGTGGGCATTTTCTGATTACATAACGAGTCAAAGCACACATGTGGTATCGGCTGGTAAAATGTTTCCCATTTTTCTAACGAAATGCTTATCACACGTTACAATGAACAACACCCACTTGAGCATTATTTAACTGTAGGTCCGTCTCAATATGGATTCCGTAAACAACGATCATGTGACACCCAGCTCGACCTGTTCGTTGACGAAACCCGGAAGAAACTATATACCGGCGCCCAGTTGTTGTCGAGTACATTGACTTCGGAATGCATTTGGTGCAGTTCTCCCATACGGTCCATTGAACAAAACACTAGTGCAAGGAATATCAGACAGCTTTGTGACTGGATTGTAGAGGATCTAGCAAATAGAAGACAGCATGGCATTCCTAACGGAGAGGAATCATCAGGCGTAAGCGTACCCAAGGGACTGTTATAGGACCATTGAAGTTCGCAATATACGTTTTCAACACACACTACTGTAACTTATTGAGCTTAAACACGCGGACAAAACAATTATTGCACGATTGCACGACTGACCAACATCGCTGGAAGCAGTCATACCCATTAAGTATGTACGCGTTTGCATATGGAACGATTTAAAGCGGAACGGCCTCATAAAACTAGTTGCAGGAAATGCTAATGACAGAGTGAGATTCACTGGAAAAATATTCTAAGTGTAGCCCACCCTGGTTCCACCTATACTTTTTTATTGCTCCTTATTCTGGGAGGCTTACTAGGAAGTATTCATCGAGTAAACAGAGGAAATCCACAGAAGAGCAACCCATGCGTCACTGGTTCGTTTACTAAGAGAGAAAATGTGACGAAGATGCTCAGCTAACTCAAGTGGCACACGGCACAAGAGAGGCATTGCCCATCATCATCATCGTCATGATCATCATAATCATCAACAACACACAGTCTTTCGTAGTTAATAATCTATCTCCATTTTCCCAGTCTTCTGCATCTCGGAGTAGCTAGCCTCATGCATGGTGTATCTTCTCCTTTATCTGGTCTATTCATTGTCTCGGTGGTCTGCACTGCAGTCTTTTCCCTTCGGCTTTGTCTTGGATTATCATCTTTACTAGCTTATTCTCCTTTCGTCGAATTGTGTGACCAAGGAACTGCAGGATTCGCTAGAAACATTAGAAACATATACTGGATATCAACTTTCCACCATGAGTTCCTGAAGGATTGATTTGTTGGTCTGTTTCTCCATCCATGATATTCTTACCAACTTCCTTTACGCCCATATCTCAAAGGAATTGATTCTTTTAAGGTCCTCTTCACTTATTGTCCATGTTTCAGAGCCATAAAGGAAAACTGGGAACGCCAGAGGTTTCACACTGTCAATTTAGTGCGTGTGGTTAGGGCTCGATCTTTCCAAATCACTGTCAACTTCGATACAGCATCCCTACCCAGAACAATCTTACATCGTATTTCCTGTATATTAGCCACCCTCCCTCTGAATCACTGAGCTCAGGTAGACAAAGATATCAACTTCTTCGTATTCTGATAGTACGTCAGTGGTGACTCACCTCTGTCAGTCATCATGAGCTTGATCTTTTTCTTATTACTTAACAATCCAAGTTTCTCACTTTCTCTCTTAACTCTGTCGAGTAGTTTCTTTATTTCCACTAGTGATTCTGCGCACATTTTGGTGTCATCAGCAAATCTTAAATTACTGGTTCTTCGTCCTCTAATTCGGTTCCAACCAGTCCAGCTATGAAGAAATTTTCTTATAACATATTATCGATAGATTTTGAATAGAACCGGTGACATAATGCACCACTGTCTAACTCCTTTACACTTTTCAAATTATCTTGAAATAGTTTTATTTAGTATCATTATTGCCTTATAATCAGAGTACAGATTTGTGATAATGGTAATAAGATGATCAGGAACGCCAGTTTCTGCTAGTATGCTCCACAATTCTTTCTATAACACAGTCGGAAGCCTTGCTACAGGCCAAGAAACAAAGAACTAATGGAGGCTGAATTCTCTACATTTTTCAGTTGGCTGTCTGACATTAAGGATCTGCTCTCGTGATCGTTTATTACTCACAAACCCAGGTACCTCTGGTGGTATTTCTTTATCTAAGTGCGTTCTCAGGCGTTCTTAACGATATTTAGAACAATCTTGCTGTCGTGTTAAGTTAACGAAACGATTCTGTAGTCCTCAGAACGATGTGCATTTTCTTTCTATGAAACGGAATCACTACCGACATGCTCCAGTCTTCTATCCATGTTTCGTTTTCCATATGCTGTTACATATTTCATGCATGATTTACAGACTAAAATCTCCAGATGCTTTGATCATTTCAACAGTAATAACGTCAGATCCAGGTGCTCTGTAATTTTTCCATTTATCTATAGGTTTTCGGAATTCTTCTTTTAAGATGATAAGTTTCTTCCTACTGGTATGTTCGCAGCAGCTACTTATATATAGGTTGGAGGTGGGCCGTCTTCGTCTTCTATAGCCCATGTTCTTGGTTTGAAGGACCCTGTTAGTTTCTTCATTTCATTGAGCAAGCACCTGGTTTCATTGCAACCCAGAGTTTGTCAGTTCTCTCACCTGTTTCACTGATGTAATTATTTTTGTCTCTTCGGCAGCTTCTCTGTATTAGCGCTCGTCACTTGCGGTACTGCTGAGATCCCTGTAATCCTCTCATCTTCAATAATTTTCTGTTCTCAATGAAATGAAATGATCGTGTGGCATTGATGACCGGGAGGCCCCATCCGGAGAAGTTCGGCAGCCGGGTTGCACGTCTTATTTCAGGTGACGCCGGATTGGGCGACACGCGTGTCGGTGACGATGAGAACAACACAACACTCAGTCCACGAGGGAAGAAAATCCCCCACCCGGACGGGAATCGAACCCGGGCCCGCTGCATGGTAGACAAACACGTTACCACTTAGCTAACCAGGCGGACTCTGTCCTCAATGATTTGTATCGTTTCGTTAGTAAGTCAGTTATTTTTGTTCTTCATTTTTTTGCTATCCTTGACTACTTCCTCAGCTGTTTTAGCTAACGTCTCCAGCAGTAAATTTCACTGCTCTGCAGATGTCATATTATCTGACTGAGCTGTGTAAAGTGTTCGTTGGACTCGATTCCTAAAATTTTCATAATATTTCACTGATCTGTCGAAAGCAATTTCAAAATCAGACTTTTGCTCTAATCTTCTTGCCTTTGGGGTTGTGTCTTTACGTTTCAACAGTTTTGTTCTCAGTTCTGGACACAGAAACTGATGGTCAGAACCACAGTCGGCACCGCAAAGATTCCTAATGGTTTTGACTGACGATCTCCATCTCAAGGTAATCAAGAATAGTCAGTCTGATTATGGCTGGCCATCACGGAGTGGTTAACCGTTAAAATTCCGAGAGCACACTTTCGTAGAAGAGTTAATCAATATATTGATTCGTCTGACGTATACATCGCCAAGAGAACATGAAGGTAAAATTAGAGTGATTCAGACTCACACGGAGATTTACAAATGACCGTTCTTCCTAAACGGCACTCACTGCTGACATATGAAACGTGAGAAGCGATGGTAGCAGACAAAAAGAGACTACCTCCGACCAACAACTAGAAGGTCGCTTGGGAGGTATAGATGGAGATGCATATTTCCAATTTGCACTAAATATTCATAAAATCTGTTGTTGGAGCGCCGCAAGCAGCCAACAGCTGTCGCTGAAGAGCATTGCGTTAAGCTCGGTTTACACGGAATGAGCGACACGAACAAGAAGGAAGTCCCTTCTACTGCAGCACTTCTCGTGATACACGGTCCAACTACGAAAAACCGTTTACACGGCACATGTCTGCCTAATCGCCTGCCCTTCTTGTGTCCATAGCTAGTGGTCTCGCGGTCACGTTCTCGCTTCCCGAGCACGGGGTCCCGGCTTCGATTCCCAGCGGGGTCAGGGAATTTCACCTGTCTCGAAATGAATGGGTGTTTGTGTTGTCATCATTACTGAATGTGGCGAGATTGGGCTGAGCGAAGATTGGGAATTTGTATGGGCGCTGAAAACCGCGCAGTTGAGCGCCCCACAAACCAAACATTATCATCTGTTCTTCGTGTCTATTACGTTCATTGTGAAGCAAGTGAATCGATGGCTTTGTTGTTCCAACAAGTGAATCGACGGCTTAAATTCGCTTTTCAAGACTATGAAGTATTTTATGCCCCTTTGTAGTATTTACTTTTATTTTACATGGACGCTGTGACGCTATATTTAATGTTTTCCATGCAGTTCAAGTGAAACTAAGTCACCTACATGTGTAAATTATACTTAACAAAGTATGGAAATCATGGACAGACCAACAGAAATGTTGTTTTACTGTTGCCAGTATGAAGTTACTCGATTAAGACATGTTTTTCCTGTAATGAGAAGACACACTGTGGCTCACCTCTAATTACATCGTGAATGCATGTACAAGTGAACAAGAACAGAATGTCATTCATTTCTCCGCACGAGCGTCTTATCGTTTAAATTTTAATGAATGTTTACAGCAGATGTTTCATCCGTTAACTACATGTGAACGAACTACAACGTTTTGCTGAGTAGGAGAGATAATTCACAGAGATCTTCGAGCTATTTGTCAGCTGGGCCCCCCACTCGGCCTCTGCGCATGAGCGAAGCGTCTTCATCCGCGTTAGAACAGTATCCATCCTATTGCGTCTCAAACTGGAACCTAGACCTCTTCCTGGCCTTCATTCATACCATTCCACACATTAACTTGGAAGTGAGCCAATTGTATAACGAACTCGACTGACGCAAAATGTTAAGCACCCAGTAGGGAAGGAGGAAACTAAATAAAATTTACATGTGACTGCGTGGTGTCTGTACTCTCAGACATGTCCGAAAGAACAGAAACCATGCAAACATACATAACTGCTACACTTAGCTGGGCAATGGATCCACCTTGTTCAGTGCGGATGCACGAATACGCCCGACCTCATGTGGAACAAGGAGACAATGGACAGGGACAGCGTTATAAAGCCGTTATAGCCTCTACTGCGAGCAGATGGCTTGTAACTGTTGTCACTGATCCTTGTTATGCCGGACACCGGCACTGAGTGGACTTGACGTCGGAGCAAGTTTCACACATATTCTGTCGGTTATAGATCTAGGGAAGTTGCTGGCCACAGAAGCAGCTCAGCGCAGGCAGCTCATAGAGACAGGTGCGATCAGTGGACGAGGACTGCCGTTTTGAAAAATGGCGACGCGGGACTGTCGCGTGGGACATAGCACGTGAGGATGCAGGTTGTCCGTGACGTACCGTCGTGCCATCAGAGTAGCCTTAATCACTGCCAGAGGTGACAAGAAATTATACTCGATGGCTCCACATCATGAGGCTAGGAGTAACACCGCCGTCCGTCTGCAAAACGTCGGAAAAATGGTGCCTCTCCGCAGGTCGCTGACGATGGTGATTCGACTTAGTGCAGAACCACGGTTCCCGCTCGACACAACGCGACGCCTTTCGTCAGCAAACCATGCTTTCCGGTCACAGCATTTTGACAAAAATATTGTGTCTACTGAGGTCGAAGTAGAGTGTGATTGTGAAGTTATCTGGACACGTTTAAGAGGGCTAGGAGAAATAAAGTTAATTGTTGGGTGTTATTACCGGCCACCAGGTTCCACCGTGACAGTTCTACAATCATTCAAAGGGAGTCTACACTCTGTATCGCAGAAGTACCCGGATCATGCTATATTAGCCGGAGGCGACTTCAACCTACCTAGTATAGACTGGGATGTATATGGATTCATTACAGGTGGTACAGACAAGCCGTCGTGTGAATTACTTTTGAACCCATTATCCGAAATCTGTCTTGAGCAGCTAAATCGACAGCCAACGCGTAATGGAAATATTTTAAATATGGTAGCCACGAACAGACCAGACATCGACGGTGTCAGTGTTGAGACAGTGATTAGTGACCATGATGTTGTCATTACGGCTATGGTTACGAAAGTTAAAAATTGGTCAAGAAGGCTAGGGGAGTATTCTTACTAGAAAGAGCAGATAATCAGTTGTTAGCATCCCACTTAGTAAATGAATGACTTCATTTACTTCCGGTACGATGGACGTGGAAGAATTATGGGCAAATTTTAAACATATGTAAATCACGTATTGGACAATTATCTACCGAAAAAGTGGGTTACGGACGGAAAAGACCCACCGTGGTTTAACAGCACAATTCGGAGAATGATCAGGAAGCAAAGACAGTTGCACTCGCGGTACAAGAAAGATCGGGAGAATGAGAACAGGCAAAAGTTAGTAGAGATTCGTGCTGCTGTAAAAGAGCGATGCGCGAAGCATACAACCACTACCACCGTCATACCTTAGCAAAAGTTCTTGCTGAAAACCCAAGAAAATTCTGGTCTTACGTAAAATCGGTAAGCGGGTCGAAGGCTTCCATCCAGTCACTCACTGATCAGTCTGGCCTGGCAACGGACGACAACAAAACGAAAGCTGAAATATTAAATTTAGCATCTGAGAAATCTTTCACGCAGGAGGATTGTACAAACATACCGCCGTTTGAGTCTCGTACAGATTCCCATATGGAGGACATAGTGATAGACATCCCTGGGGCTGTGAAGCAGCTGAATGGGTTGAAAATAAATAAATCGCCAGGTCCTGGTGGGATTGCAATTCGGTTTTACAGAGAGTACTCTACTGCATTGGCTCCTTACTTAGTTTGCATTTATCGCGAATATCTTGCCCTACGTAAAGTCCTGAGCGACTGGAAAAAAGCGCAGATGACGCCTGTATATAAGAAAGGTAGAAGGACGGATCCTCAAAATTACAGACCAATATCCTTAACATCGGTTTGTTGCAGGATTCTCGAACATATTCTCAGTCCGAATATAACGAATATCCTTGAGACAGAGAAGTAGCTGACCATGCATCAGCACGACTTTAGAAAGCATCGCTCCTGCGAAACGCAACTCGCCCTTTTTTCAAATGATATCTTGTGAACCATGGACGAAGGGTATCAGACGGATGCCATATTCCTTGACTTCCGGAAAACGTTTGACTCGGTGCCCCACTGCAGACTCCTAACTAAGGTTCGAGCATATGGGTTTGGTTCCCAAATATGTGAGTGGCTCGAAGACGTCTTAAGTAATAGAACCCAGTACGTTGTCCTCGATGGTGAGTGTTCATCGGAGGTGAGGGTATCATCTGGAGTGCCCCAGGGAAGTGTGGTAGGTCCGTTGTTGTTTTCTATCGACATAAATGATCCTTTGGATAGGGTGGATAGCAATGTGCGGCTGTTCGCTGATGATGCTGTGGTGCACGGGAAGGTGTCGTCGTTGAGTGACTGTAGTAGGATACAAGATGACTTGCACAGGATTTGTGATTGGTGTAAAGAATGATAGCTAACTCTAAATATAGATAATTGTATATTAATTCTGATGAATAGGTAAAAGAATCCCGTAATGTTTCAATACTCCATTAGTAGTGTAGCGCTTGACACAGTCACGTCGATTAAATAGTTGGGCGTAACATTGCAGAGCGATATGAAGTGGGACAAGCATGTAATCGCAGTTGTGGGGAAGGCGAATAGTTGTCTTCGGTTCATTGGTAGAATTTTGGGAAGATGTGGTTCATCTGTAATGGAGACTGCTTATAAAACACTAATGCGACCTATCCTTGAGTACTGCTCGAGCGTTTGGGATCCCTATCAGGTCGGAATGAGGGAGGACATAGAAGCACTTCACAAGCGGGCTGCTAGATTTATTACTGGTAGGTTTGATCATCACGCGAGTGTTACGGAAATGCTACAGGAACTCGGGTGGGAGTCTCTAGAGGAAAGGAGGCGTTCTTTTCGTGAATCGCTACTGAGGGAATTTAGAGAACCAGTATTTGAGGCTGACTGCAGTACAATTTTATTGCCGCCAACTTATATTTCGCGGAAAGACCACAAAGATAAGATAAGAGAGATTAGGGCTCGTACAGAGGCATATAGGCAGTCATTTTTCCCTCGTTCTGTTTGGGAATGGAACAGGAAGAGAAGATGCTAGTTGTGGTACGAGGTACCCTCCGCCACTTACCGTATGGTGGATTGCGGAGTATGTATGTAGATGAAGATACAGATGTAGATCAGCACCGTTTCAAATACAAATGTGTTGTGGTTTTAACGGCAGCCTACGCATAGGATGGTAATTCTCTAGTCCGGCTGTTGCTGTTCTCTGACCAGTGCTGCAGATGACAAAGAATGCAGTCGGGAGCCCATCACCTGTCCTCGGATGACAGGATCAGATGTGAAGGGATTACGTTGTATTTGGTGCACAATACGATGATCCCTCATTGTGGTGCTCACATGTGATCGACCGGAACATTGACGACGGGGATGCCTTTCTTCACGTTCCCATGCAGGCTAACCTCGGGCCACTGTCACATCCGAATGCCCCACAAATCTGGATGTAGCACGATTCGACCAGCCGACCAAAAGGAGGTCCGCAGTATGGCCTCTTTCACATTCTGTCAGTTCCTGACAACACTGCCTCGCTCTAGTACGCGACATTTCCGTGTCCTTCCTAGTGATGATTCAAAATCAGACGCTGTTCACGTTCTTCGCACACCCTATAACGCCTGGTAACAACGCTAAAAGCGAACAACACTAATGCACTTAGGTAGCCGTTTTACCTGTCACAGAGAATTCCAACTCTGACCATTTTCATACCCGCCATATCATCTGGGTGCTTAATTTTTTTGTCAAGCAGTGTAGGATAAAGAAGGGTAAAGTGGCCAGGTTAGGAGAAGTGGCCACTGCTTATTTCATGTCTTCACCATTGCTGTTTTCTACCGAGAAGTGGCCGAACTAGCTGTAATCGACACCATCAGTGTTATCAATTACGCTGAAAAAGGTAGCTTTCTCCGTTACGTTTCTGTGAAAACATTTAGATTTTTCGATCGTTTGATGTAAGGTATGTCAATCATATTAATTTAGCTGTTTCAATGTACAGCAATAGGTTTTTGCGATATCACCTTTCACGCAATGCCTTTTAGCTTACAAATATAAGCCAATGTCATTTCCTTCGGTTGCACCGTTTTGCCTGTGAGCCACTGATGCAGACATGGCGTCCGATAGGGAAAACTGGCCACGCTATACGTCGGGAAAAGCGGCCAAGTTGGCCACTTTTCCTGACAGATGGCCACTAGTCCCGACAATTCATTTCCAGTCTGTTTGTGCCAGTGAGAAGTAGCTAATACCATATTTTATCCATAGTATAACAACTGAAATTGAAACACTTGAAATCGTTTTTACTCACAAAACTAATATCCGTTATACTGCTCTCCTGCAAGCATACACAAGAGCTTCAAGATGCCAAGATAATACTTCCACAAAACAGAGCAGCAAACAAGGGATCCTATTGCTATGCAAAAAGTAATTGAAGCAGTAAACAATGATAACATGTCTTTTTCAGCAGCAGCAAAACAATTCAACATTCCAAGTAATACACTAAAACGAAGAGTTATAAGGAGAAATAGACGTGCATTTGGCAGTAGAAAGATAATGGGCAGCTTAAGGGCAGTGTCTAGTGAAGAAGAAGAGTAAAAACTCCTTAATTACATTTTGATGAAAATTGGTTTTATGGAATTACAGTGACCGGCCTGCGGCGATTAGCATAAAATACCACACCTTTTCAACAAAGAGTGCGAAATGGCAGGCAAAGACTGGGTGGATGAGATGATCAAGCTGTAAACTCTGGGCTCACGAACTGTGTGCGTTGGATGTGATGAGGACGATGATAACTTCACGAGCGAATTTTGTACGTGACTTAATACTGTTTCTGAGCGGATGAGCTGTGTATGACCTGCACTGACATAGTAACCCATAATTAATGCTTAATCTCTCTATTTATATCATTACGAACTGTTGACCTTTATGCCCCACTATTGTATTGAAACCCGTGTCTTTCTCATTTTTATTATTGTTCTCCTAATAATAAACAATAGTGAAATAAAAACTACAAGCTTACCCCTTTTTTTTGGAACTAAAACGTCTATTTGGGAATGGTCGCAAAGGTTTGGCCACTTTACCCAATTTGGTGCCGGCCGTGGTGGCCGAGCGGTTCTAGGCGCTACAGTCTGGAACCGCGCGACCGCTACGGTCGCAGGTTCCAATCCTGCCTCGGGCATGGGTGTGTGTGATGTCCTTAGGTTAGTTAGGTTTAAGTAGTTCTAACTTCTAGGGGACTGATGACCTCAGAAGTTAAGTCCCATAGTGCTCAGAGCCATTTGAACCATTTTTGAACCCAGTTTGATAGGGAAAAGTGGCCACTATGTAAGCATTCAGAAAAACGTTTATATATCCTATAAAATACACTGATACCTTAGCCATAAATTATAGGATGTAAGGTCCGCCAGTTACGCAAAACACCGTTTTTTTTCAAGTTGCCAAACATGTTTCAGCACCACTATGCCATTATCAGTGGGTATCCGTTTATTTAATTTTTACACTTGGTGTGCTGGGGCACACAACAACCACAATTACGCTATGTTTTGGTGAAGTGTACATTTCTTTTATGACTCTATTTGTGAAAAATACGAGTTATATTTACGTGTGCATCACGACACCTCACCATGATGCTGAGAATAAAAGGGGTTACCACACGAAAACATGACAAGCTACCTGTAATAAATAATACACAAGTGGTCCTGATACATCATGAATACCAAGTGTAAAGATTAAATTAACAGAAACCCATTGATAAAGGCACAGTGGAACTGAAACATGTTTGGTAACTTGGAAGAAACGGTGTTTTAGATTACTGGCGGGCCTTACATCCTACAATTTTAAGTGCAAATGCCCGCATCTCGTGGTCGTGCGGTAGCGTTCTCGCTTCCCACGCCCGGGTTCCCGGGTTCGATTCCCGGCGGGGTCAGAGATTTTCTCTGCCTCGTGATGGCTGGGTGTTGTGTGCTATTCTTAGGTTAGTTAGGTTTAAGTAGTTCTAAGTTCTAGGCGACTGATGACCATAGCTGTTAAGTCCCATAGTGCTCAGAGCCATTTGAACCATTTTAACTGCAAATACGGTAAACACAAGGAGCTGCAAATCCAGAATATCAATATTAGCTATAAATATTTGGTGCAACACCTTACAGTACGTACATCCGAGATGTAGATATCATAAACTACAGTTAAAAGCATTGTTTAATGAAAATTCAATTTTACTTGAAGTGGTCACTTTACCCCACCTTCCTCTAAAAGTGTCTTACACTCAGTACTAATACAGGGTGGCTCACGAAATGTGTTACTAATTGTTTCTTTCACAATATACGATGCACATTAGATATCCAGCTGGGATCTCTACAGCAGTACCTGCTGAGCTTGGAAAAACAAATGAGTTACGAAATGACGTGTAATTCACGATGCTGCCGCAAGGAAACTTGTAAGCAGCAGTGGCTGTCAATGGAAGACTGACGACACAGCAACGATAGGCAATTGTGTTATTTTTTCATGAAACGAAAAGCGTTGTTGTGTCTCAGAGGCGTTTTCAACAACAGTCTGACACACGATGGGTCCCTTGCAAGAAGACCATCCACAGGTTGTACGATAAATTTGTACAGGAAGGAACAGTATTGGAAGCGAAGCGACCTCGGCCTAAGCCTGTTTGTTCGCCGGAGAATATTGAAGCGGTACGAGTTGCTGTACAGAGAAGTCCCGGGAAATGGCGCAGAAAGGCAGCAGTGCAACTGGGAATATCCACACGCTCCGTTCAACGCATTCTTAAAAGTGACCTCCATATGTACCCATACAAGATGACCTGTGCACAGAAGCTCACTGAAGAACACAAGAAGCAGAAACTACTGTTTGCTCAGTGGGCGGAGGATAAGGAAGAAACTCTCAACAACGTTTGGTTTTCAGACGAGGCGCATTTTCATTTAGACGGTGTGGTTAACAAACAAAATGTACGCTTTTGGGACACTGAAAACCCGCAAGTGCTTCATGAACGACAACATTATGCTCCAAGGATTACAGCGTGGGCAGCAATTTCCAGTCACATACTTATTGGACCCTTTTTCTTTGAATAATCTGTGAACAGCGAGCGTTATTTGAGCATGCTTCGGAATAGCTTCATTCCACAGCTTCTTGCTACTGCCTTGCCCTTCAACACGCAGTGGTTAATGCAAGATGGAGCAAGGCCACATACTGCAAACACTGTGTTGGAGTTTTTACACGAGCATTTCGACATGCGGATCATTTCACTCAGGTTTTCAGGTCGCTTCAATGACGGACAAAATTGGCCCCCCAATAGTCCAGACCTCAATCCGTGTGACTTTTTTCTTTGGGGGTACCTAAAGGAAAAAATTTACCCGAAACGTCCATGTGATTTAATGGAGCTCAGAAGACTTATTCTTCAAGCTTGCAGTGAAATTACGGAAGACATGTGCCGTAGGGTAATCCCTAACTTCAGTGTTCGTTTGAAGGAAGTTAGGAAACGAAATGATGGACATATTGAGCATGTGCTGAGTTAGAACAAATCTCCATGGACGGCTCTTCATTGTAGTATATGTTTCTTTCAGATTGTATCGACAATAAAGTTTATATTCAAAAACAAAATGGTAACTTATTTCGTGCGCCACCCTGCAGCAGATTTTTCCAAGCACCATCAACGAAGGAACGGGCGAAAGAAAGTACAAACGATACGATCAAAACTGTCCCGTCTTTATCACGCTTTGCAGCTGATGTAAGGGAACTTGAAGGTAGAGCCACAGGATCTAAAACGTAATAGCTGGTCATTTACAAGTGAGGTAATTGTGATAGAAATTTTCATTTAGGGCAGTTAATAGATTCACTCCTCTGACGGTCACTTAAGAAGTAATGGGCAAAAAATAGCACAAAGGATATGGTAATGGACGAATTTGCATGTTTCGTATTTCATAAGTGATGCATGGTGTGGGGTACGCGTCCTATTTTAATATTTGCTGAAAGCAAACACTTCGTCAACGGAAACACGTACTAACGGACGGCTACCGCCGGAGCAGATACCATCGGCAGGGGGCGCATGCCGCCGCGACGTCCGCTTGCGGGCCATGTGCGCCACGTTGCGCCATCCACAGGTGTCCATTAAGGGGGCGGCCGGCGGGAGGGACCGAATCTGACAGACAGCGGCGGCAAGCGGGAAGCGGGAAGCCGCCTGCGTCTGACGTCACGTCAAAACAATGACAGCGCGTCGTGGCGTGGTGCGGGCTCCACTCGCTGTCGGTGACTCGGTCGCAGTGTGCAGAAATGTTGCAGAGTGGAGGAATCACACGCTGTTGAAGCCTACCGCTTGGCGTCGTTCGAAGAGTTCGTGTAGCGATGTTGAATGTCGGGTAAGTATGGTGCTGCTTGTCTCACGTTCTATTGTTGTAGCATATTCTGACTATCAATATGGCGTCCGTGTCGGACTTCCACTCAGTTGCTCCTTACGCGGATTACCGATGAACCTCCAAGAAGCTGCATCAACGTCAGTGCCACAAATTCCATTAAGAACGACTGGAGATGTCATGGAGCCATTACCAATATTTGGTATAGATTTACAGCTAGCTTTGACACAGAATATTGTTTTTTGTCATTTGTCGCGAGATTTGCTTGTGTTATCCGCATCCCGAGTATGTCACGGTAAACATGTTTCTTAATAGTAATGTAAGTCAGTCGGCTCTCTACCGTTTGTTGATTCCAGTTTTCGATCGTCCTTCCAGTTCCATTTTTTTAATGGTCACCATTTTCCTTCTACTTTGCACCTCAGTAGCCTCCTTATTTCTGCCCTACTGATGATACGGTATGATTATTTCTCTTTTGTGATAGTAGATGGTAATGTACGCAGCGAGACATTCAACGACTTGTAATCAAATCAGCCTCCAGGCTCGTTAGTCTGTTATTAAGATAACAATAAAAGCTATCAACAATCTCTGGCATCTACTGATCAAAGAAATCACTGATCAAAGTCTGCCTTCACAGCGGATTTTTAAATTGGAAACGTTGCTGATGTGTAACGGTACAGTGTTTCCAACACAGCAACAATCTGTTTCTTTTTCTAATTTTGTCGGGTCACAACATGAATATCATAGAGTCCGAATGTCTGTTCATGAAGTTTTAATGAAATGCAAAAATGCTTTTTCTTTATTTTCGTGCGATATATTTGCTATAATGGAAGAATCAGTAGTCGAAATACGCTTTAAAAAACAAATAGATCAAAAAATAAAGTTGCTAATAGTAAAATGTGTGACTACTCCTGATAAAGTATACTTGTGTTCGTTAATATTCTAGAATTAAGTATTACGTCCTCAACGAATTCAGAACATAACTTCCTGTCTGTGCGAATGCTTTTCAGTAAATAACGAGACAAACCGTGTTACCGGGAAATGTGTTGATTAATACTAGATTAAAATTTCGATAGGCTATAGCAGCAACCTAAAGGATAAATTCAGTAAGCTAGTTGAAAGTAATAAAAACGAACAGAATCTTTTTTCAGCATTTCAAAATGTAGACTCATCTCGAAACGTGAAAGTCAGACGAACAATGTGCGATGCAAAGGTTCTTGGTAGCCGGCCGGAGTGGCCGTGCGGTTAAAGGCGCTTCAGTCTGGAACCGCGTGACCGCTACGGTCGCAGGTTCGAATCCTGCCTCGGGCATGGATGTGTGTGATGTCCTTATGTTAGTTAGGTTTAATTAGTTCTAAGTTCTAGGCGACTGATGACCTCAGAAGTTAAGTCGCATAGTGCTCAGAGCCATTTGAACCATTTTTGGTTCTTGGTATTTGAAGGCGGAACCGCGCGACCGCTACGGTCGCAGGCTCGAATCCGGCCTCGGGCATGGGTGTATGTGATGTCCTTAGGTTTGTTAGGTTTAAGTAGTTCTAAGTTCTAGGGGATTTATGACCTACAAGTTAAGTCCCATAGTGCTCAGAACCATTTGAACCATTTTGAACCATATTTGAAGGCGCTAAACCGAATTCTCTCTACAATGTTCAGATAGCACAGTGAAACGCTTTTAAGCCACGGGAAGTGTGTAAATATACTAGACAGTTTAAAGTGTTAGACTACGTTTCACCGATATTTGAAGGCGCTAAACCGAATTTTCTCTACAATGTTTAGATAGCACAGTGAAACGCTTCTAAGCCACGGGAAGTGTGTAAGTGTACTAAACAGTTTAAAGTGTTAGACTAAGTCTGACCGAAATTCATGGCACTGGACGATCTGCTGAAGTCTCGACCAACCCTCTCTGAAATCGCGCCAATGGTCTTATTCGTTCCGACAGACGTATAAAATTCATGACAATTACTGATTTGTGTAATTTTTGGGCTGGAACTGTGAATTAAATCATTCATATCAACTTCATTATCCCTAAACGTGTTCGAGGAGCGTTCCAGCATGTTGAATGAAGTCTATCGAGACACTCGTCTTCGCATCTCATCTGAACTCAAACAACAGTTTTAAAAGATTTTATCGACTTTACCTGTAAAGTTATAATCTGCGATGAAACGTGGTTTCACCTCCTTGAATTTCGATCCATGTAGTAAAGTCCTGAATGGAATCAATCGGATTCGCTCACAAAGAAGAAATTTTCGCTGAAGCGATCTAAACGGGTTTAAGAAATACTCAGGGCACATTTCTCTGCCTAGGACAATGAACACAGTAAATACCGCTGTAACATGCTTCAACGTGAAAGCGAAGCCCACGATGGTAAGAAAGCGCCACGGTGTTCTGTTAAAAGGTGTGATAACGCTCGTTGCCATAGTACCCAGGAAACACAGCAGTTGAAGTTCTGGAATCACAAGTATTACCATATCCGTTTTAAGGCACCGATCTTGGAAAGCAGCACTAAAGTCGGAAACAACAACGCTGTGAAGAAACCTGAATAGAACTAGACAGGCACCAGGGTTCATAATTATTTATTAATGGAATTAGGAACCTCTCAGAGCGATGGGATTAATTTCTAGATCTTGACAATTGCATATTGGCAATCCATATTTTGCAAAATTCCCATAGTTAACGAATCCTATCCACAAATTGTGTTCTGTGTTTATTGTCCATACAACTCGTATTCGAGTTTGTCTACAAGCAGCAATAACTACTACAATGTCTATGATTTAGCAAATATGTAATATTTCTCATCTCACCGGGCTACGACATAACTCCTCCTGTTCACTTTCGTCGCTTTATGTAGCGCTGACGCCTTTATTTTCCTCGTCGCGTATCCTTTACCATCGGTCAGACTTGAGCGATGCTATCTCTGCTGCCGTCTCATTTTCAGTTGCCTTAAACTAAACAAAACTGCAGGGACGGACGGACATTGTTCTAAAAGTGGGGCCCCCACAAGACATTGTTGGATTCCAATGTAACCTCACACACATACACACCATCTCTGGGTATGTAAATTCTCTGTGAGAGGCAGAATGGTCAGTAGAGTGCATTAGTGTTTTTCGTGTTGTTACCAGGCCGGGTGGGATATGAAGGGTGTATCAAAACGAATCATCCAATTTAAAAAGAATCATAACTCTTATGTTATTTGAGATATGTGCGTGAACAACGTACTTTTGGAAAGAGCAAACTCTCGAGTATTACATGGTTCCCGCTAGGTAGCAGCAGTGTGCACCTACTTCAGTTCTAGCAAAAATGGTATCGCGACATCAGAAAACGTTTTGTGTTCTACGTTCTGTCCAGTGCGGGTCAGTAATAACTGTTCAGCGTGACTTTCGTACTAGGAATGGTGTGGATCCTCCCACAGCATTAGACGGTGGCATGAACGATTCCGAGAAACAGGCTGTAGGCAAATCGCCGGGCCGTCCCCGAGTGTCTGACACAGACATCGAACGCATCCGCCATAGTTCCCTAAGGAGTCCGGAGAAATCCATTAGACGTGCAGCTCTGCAGCTCAACATGCCTGGACCGAGCGAGATGGCGCAGTGGCTAGCACACTGGACTCGCATTCGGGAGGACGGCGGTTCAATCCCGCGTCCGGCCATCCTGATTTAGGTTTTCTGTGATTTACCTAAACCGCTTCAGGCAAATGCCGGGTGGTTCCTTTGAAAGGGCACGGCTGACTTCCTTCCCCGTCCTTCCTTAATCTGATGAGACCGATGACATCGCTGTCTGGTTTCCTCCCCCAAACAACCCAACCCAACATGCCCAAGATATCCGTCTGGCGTGTGTTGCGTCGACGTTTAGACATGAAACCACACAAAATTCAGCTACGGTAAGCTCTTCGTGAAGTTAACAAACAACAGCATGTGGAGTTCCGTAATTTCTTTATTGGAAAGATGGGGGATGACAATTTTGTTCCAAGCTTAGTGTTAAGTGACGAGGCAACATTCCAATTAAATTTAAAGGTCGACCGTCACAATGTGAGAATATGGAGTACGGAACAACCACATGAAGTAGTACAACATGAGAGAGACTCTCCAAAATTTAATGTGTTCTGTGCAGTTTCACTGGAGAGGGTGTATGGTTCATTTTTCTTTGCCGAGAACACTGTTACAGGAAGCACATATCCTTGAGAACTTTCTTTTCCCACAGTTGGAGACTGATTCGAACAGGCTGGGGCACCGCCTTACTTGCATCTGGAAGTGCGGGAATTTTTAAATCAAAAGATTACTGAGCGATGGTCGGTCGCACTGAACTAAATGATTCAGCCTTATATTACTGGCCTCCAAGGTCACCGGATCTGACTCTGTGATTATTTCTTGTAACGGTTTATAAAAGACTGTTTGTGCGCCTCCGTTTCCAACAACAATGAATGATAGTTACTATTAAAATCAGTGAAATTCATCCAGTACATTTGTGGCATGAATCAGCAAACCAGTGTTTAATAGTATTAGCTGAAAACAGTCTTGGTTGCAATTTTAGTTTTTTTTATTTATCAACTACGCGTTTCACCTTATTTAGGCATCTTCATGCTGACCTTAATTTGGTATTTCTTAGGACGATCCTTTAGACAGTGTAGCTAAAGGGCATCGTCGAATACATCAGGCCAACATCGCCTTCGTTAACTTCAGTAAATACTTTGTAGATGGACGTGAGTGACTCCCAGACCTGAATAACGCGTACACGTTCACAGGAGCAAACAACAGAATAAGATGGGGCTTCAGTAGTTAGCATAATGCATCATAGCGTCGTGTGCTAGTACATATTTAGATGGAGCTGCCACGCATCTGCTGGTAAGTATACTATTAAAATCAGTCTTGATCACAAGTTTATTTATTCTGGTAACCAGTTTCGACCACGTCTGCGGTCGTCTTCAGACCAAAAGGCTGTATGACCAGGAGCCTCCTTCTGGTGGCAGTGATTTACCACCAGAAGGACGCTCCTGCTCATACAGCATTTTGGTCTGGAGATGACCACAGGCGTGGTCGAAACCGGTTACCAGAATAAATAAATTTGTGATCAAGATTGATTTTAATAGTAATTATTAGTAATAACATTGATCACTGTCTACTCCCACGATGTATTCAAAAGTAAACAATGAATGAACTGAGACATCGCATAACAGCAGCTGTGGAAGCTGTAACTAAAGATATGCTCGCTGCAGTGTATAACAGTTTTAATAACGCATCGACATATGCCGTGCATCTCAAGGGGGCATATTGAACACCTAAGAAAAGGTACGAAAAAAAAAACTTTTTGACTTTCCCGTTCATCAAAAAACGGAATTCATTATATATGTTTATTAGTTTCGGAAACATAGACGTGCCAAATCGGATAATTTTTTTGTTTATACATCCTGTATAAGGGGCGTAAACAGTGACAGATGTTGAGTGACCACTGTGAAGGACATGCAAATGCTGTGTACCTGTGTGAAACAGCGTTTATCAGAACACGCAAAAGTTTGAAAGAGCCCTCATTCATGGTCTCCATTTGCCCGGCTGGTCGAATCGTGCAATACCCAGATCGGTGGGGCTTTCATATGCGGCAGTTGCCCGATGTTTGACTTCATGGGAACACGAGGGCAGTCATAGTAGTCGTCAAGAAACTCGTCGGCCCCGTCTGAGCACCACAAGGGAGAGCCGACGTACTGTGCACCGAGCATATCGTAACCCCTTCGTAACAGCGCCTGCCATCTGAGAGCAAGTAATGGTCTCCTTGCAACATTCTGTGTCATTCCGCACTAAAGATCGAAGATTACAAGCAACCGCACTAGGTAATTACCGTCCCATGAGGAGGCTGCCATTAACGCCACATCACAATCGGCTGCGTTTGAAGCGATGCCGTGGCCGAGTAGCTTGGAATGCTGATGAATGATATCGCACTGTGTTCAGTGACGCATCGTGGTCCTGCACTACCACAGGTGACTACCGACGGCGAGTATGGCGGTCACCTTCGGAGAAGTCCCATTTCTGGAATGTTTTGGGGACACACAACGCAGTTACTCCTGGGAGACGGCCGTAGTGGGTGTGCGGTTCTAGGCGCTCCAGTCTGGAACCGAGCGACCGCTACGGTCGCAGGTTCGAATCCTGCCTCGGGCATGGATGTGTGTGATGTCCTTATGTTAGTTAGGTTTAATTAGTTCTAAGTTCTAGGCGACTGATGACCTCAGAAGTTAAGTCGCATAGTGCTCAGAGCCATTTGAACCATTTTATTCCTGGGATCTTTGTCTGATAAACAATCGGGTATTGCTTGAGATCGCAGATGACAGTGACTGACTGCACAACGATATGTCATCATACGTAATCATGTGTTACCTCTCATGTGACTGTATCGTGGTGCTGGTGCTTGAGAGGACAATTTTGGTCCACACATGACACGTGTCTCTTTGAATTCTCTACATGATGTTGAGGTACTTCCGTGGGGGGCAAGATTCCCAGAACTGTCCGTGATAAGAGCACGTGTGGGTGCAGCACTGACGTCACCTCTGTCCCAGTGTCTGACCGCGGATATCAACAACTAGTTACAACAATTGAGCGCCATCTTGCCTCAGAAGACGCTACAACGGCTTCATGACATCCTTCTCAATAGAATCAGTGCACCTATACACGGCAGGGGAGATGCAACATGATCTAAATTAGTACGTTCATATTGTCATGTTCTTTGTAAATTTGATTCTATTCTCTAATCACTGAAATAACATAATATACTCTCTCAATCCGTGAAGTTCCATTTGGCTTCCTCCTCCCCTTCGCGGTGCTTCATTTATAAGTCTATTGTGAATTTTGGTGTGGATTACGTTAATCAGCAACTTATTTGAAAGATTTTATGTTTAAGTTGCTAGAGAGACACAGAAAGGGAATCATATAGAGAAAGGAACGAGGTGATTCCTTCTGCCGGTTCCTAAAAGTTATATGAGGGCATCCAGTATCATTAATCAGCAAGGTATCTGTATATCACAGCGACGTACGCTCTGATAAAGATACGCTAATAAAATTGTAACGGTATTCCAGCCACCTGCCATCACAAGCGAAGATAATGTCTTAGGCGGACGGGCGGCGTTCTGCCATTAATATTCGGAAGTGCATTGTATTGCTCCTGACAACAGTGTAACGATGCCACGGCAGAACTTCCGCTGTGGCCCCGCTGTCTAACAAAACACTAAGGGACAGGGATACATGTTGAGCGCGTCATTAATTTCAAGTCAACTGCGAACACCGCCGTTCTGCATGCGACTCATTTAGAGCTGTCACTGTTATTCCGAGTCTGACACTTTTGTCCAAGGCTTTCACGTAGCTGAAATTTATAGATTTCTTTTTCATGCGAAAATCATGCTGTAGTAGAACCTAGTCTATGCATTCCGATCGTGAAGCGGGCAAAACCGATGAGTCATATATTATCCATTGATTTTTTCCTTAACCTGCCACATCTTTGAATGTGACTTCAAGATTGTTATTTGTCTACTTCTACAGTGCTGTCAATCGTCTTCGTGTAAAGAGGAGCAGCAAAGTGGTAATGCAGTGATACGCTTCAACTGTTGACCTGTCGAAAGTATTACTTCGCTTTCCAAAATTCAACGATTGGTAATGTATCCAGGAAGCGCGGTAAGAATCCTAGATACTTTTATTTGTTATGCTCTTATTTGCCAAGCTTTTAAATTTTTCCACTGTTCACTATATAAAGTGCGGCAACATCAGTGTTCAGTAAACGTGAAGTCGTTTACATAATTAATGTTCAGATCAATGAACCCGTGTCGGCTGTTATTTAATTTATTACTACAGTCATATTCAGAAAACACCTTGAACGACTAGAGATAGGACGTCCATGTTTACAGGACATGTACATCAGTATAATCCGCAGAAACGATTATCATTTGAACCATGTCGGCCCGCGTGTTGACAAGGTCAACATCGAAATCGCGGCGCAACACCACCTACCGGCAAAATGTGCCTGCGGCTCTCGTTATCGATATAAATCGAAGGTAATGGATCACACTGACTAGAGCAGACGTGCAGGAGGCCTCGCAGACGTATGGCGAACCGTACCGTCAAATCAGTGACACTGAAAGAAGGCACATGGTTTGCATGAGGGAATGTGATACATCAGCCCCGGGAAATTGCTACTCTTGTGGGACGCAGTATTTAGGCAGCGCATCGTGTGTGTGCAGATAGGTTCACGGAAGGCCATACAACACGACGAGAGAACATCGACACTTCATCCGAATGGCATTGCAGGTCAGACATGCGTCCTCCTTCTGCTCTAGTGCAACAGTGCAACACATGGTACACTAGCAGGCGCGGCAGTCCGTCGCCGTTTATCACGGTACGGGTTAGTGCGGGTTGTGCACTTCTCCTCCTACCTTTGGCGAATGTGAAAAACCGTGCTCGACGGCAATGGTATATGCAACGACGTCACTGGAGACAGGAATGGCATCAGATAACGTTTCCGGACGAATCAAGGTTGTATTTGTTTGAAAATGATGGCCGAATTTTCGTTCGCCGCGGGCAGGGGGAACGGCATCACACTGACTACATTCGCACAAGACATACAGCGCCCTTATGGTGTGGCATGCTGTTGAGTACATCAGTAAATCCCAGTCGGTGCGAGTCCAAGAAACTGTGATCAGTGTGACCTACGTGAATGACGCACGGCGATCCGTAGCCATATACTTTCTGCACAACACCCCAGACGCCAATTTTCAGCAAGACAATGGACGACCTCATGTGGCTGCACGAACACGTGCATACTTAGAGTCACAGGATGTTAGTCTTTTGCCTGGCCCGGCCTTTCATCAGACTTGTTGCCAATCGAAAATGTGTGGCATACGATGAAACGATGGGTACAGCGCTGTGATCCTGTGCCACCCATCACGGATGAACTTTGGAACGAGGTGAATGCAGCATAGATGGCTATATCACAGGATGCCATTCGCACCACATACGCGTCGATGCCACCTCGCATGGAACAAGTTGTCGGGGCCCATGGCGGACCCTGCGCCTAGTAGGCAACAGGACACATGCTAAACTGAGGTGACTGAAATGCTAATCATTTCTGCAGCACATGCTAATGTACATGTCCTGTGAATATGAACGTCCTATCTCTAGTCGTTCAAGGAGTTCTGTTTTTTTCTGAACATGAGTGTAGTTGGGCTCATTAGACCCGTAGATCTTTCAATGTTCATTACCTCGATAGCAACATCTTAAAGGTTTAAAGCTACACTCGGCACCATTGTGAACACAAAGGATATGAAACTTCCTTAAATCAACCACAACGTTTCTTACTACGTACGTTTTTATAGATTTTGTACATACCGTTGTCACACTTGTCGACGTAAAGTGAAATTTATTTCCAATGAGTTATACATTTGTCTTCGCATTTTATGCTTTGCATTTCAGTGTTACCTTGTTTTACAAACGTCTGGAGCCTTAACCACTGGACATCAGCATGTATAACAACTATACAGAATTCTTGCAGCATTCACGAATGTCTGTTCATCTGGGTGGGATTTTATATCCTACTACTGTTTCCTACGTGATAATTTAGCACATCTTTAGGCACAGCAGACACTGACTCAGAACTGATCTGTAGTAAAACAGACTCATTATGAGCATATACCGTCCGTCCAAAAAACTCCAAGGGTGGTTTTATAAGCGTCGTCAGCGCAGTAAATACAGTGGCAGCTTCAATTAGCGTCAGCAAAAAACAGATATGCGTTCGACCGGTCAGTTATGAGAAGGCAGTGTTAAGCAGTGGACGTGCGGCCGTAGAGCGCCAACATTGTTGTCACAAATCGCAACTGATTTACATGTGTAAATGAACTGTCCGAGGGATCCTCCAGAACGTTTTGAACAAGCCAAAAAGTGTACGAAGTTTGTTCCACATACTTTGTGAGTCCGAAACAAAAAAACGAAAGTGGATGCCTGCCGCGACTACACTGAAACGTAAAACACGGACAATTATTTTTTACTGGAACAAATCATGAAGTGTGAAGAGTTTTGATGTTATCAATACGAATCTACCACGAAACGACGAAGTAGAGAAACTCATGTGAAGGGTCAACGTTACGACGACAAAGCATAAGTGAAGGGCGAGTAGAACCACATCCCAAAGAAGACCCGGGTTGTACTGCACGTTCCGTGCGTAGTAAACAAGTGGTATGAAACTACGTAGAATACTTGAAGTGTTAAGATCACCATCTGAACTGCTATATATTTTTGTATTGATCCAGTCTCGAAACTACTTTACTGGCCATTAAAATTGCTACACCATGAAGATGACGTGCTACAGACGCGAAATTTAACCGACAGGAAGAAGATGATGTGATATGCAAATGATAAGCTTTTCAGAGCATTCACACAAGGTTGGCGCCGGTGGCGACACCTACAACGTGCTGACAAGAGGAAAGTTTCCAACCGATTACTCACACACAAACAGTAGTTGACCGGCGTTACCTGGTGAAACGTTGTTGTGATGCCTCGTGTAAGGAGGAGAAACGCGTGCCATCACTTTTCCGGCTTTGATAATGGTCGGAGTGTAGCCTATCGCGACTGCGGTATATCTGATCGCGACTTTGCTGCTCGTATTGGTCGAAATCCAATGACTGTTAGCAGAATATGGATTCGGTGGGTACAGGACGGTAATACGGAACGCCGTGCTGGATCCCAACGGCCTCGTATCACTAGCAGTCGAGATGTCAGACATCTTATCCTCATGGCTGTAACTGATCGTGCAGCCACGTCTCGATCCCCGAGTCAACAGATGGAGACGTTTGCAAGACAACAACCATCTGCACGAACAGTTCTGCGACGTTTGCAGCAGCATGGACTATCAGCTCGGAGGCCATGGCTGCAGTTACTCTTGATGCTGCTGCACAGGCATGAGCGCCTGCGATGGTGTACTCATCGACGAACCTGGGTACACGAATGGCAAAACGTCATTTTTTTCGGATGAATCCAGGTTCTGTTTACAGCATCATGATGGTCGCATGCGTGTTTGGCGACATCGCTGTGAACGCACATGGGACGCATGAATTCGTCATCGCCATACTGGCGTATCACCCAGCGTGATGGTGTGTGGTGCCATTGGTTACACGTGTCGGTGACCTCTTGTTCGCAATGGCGGCACTTTGAACCGTGGACGTTACATTTCAGATGTCTTACCACCCGTGGCTCTGCCCTTCATTCGATCCCTGCGAAACACTACATTTCAACAGGATAATGCATGACCGCATGTTGCAGGTCCTGTACGGGCCTTTCTGGATACAGAAAATGTTTGGCTGCTGCCCTAGCCAGCACATTCTTCAGATTTCTCACCAATTGAGAACGTCTGGTCAATGGTGGCCGAGCAACTGGCTTGTCACAATATGACACTCACTACTCTTGATGAACTTTGGTATCGTGTTGAAGCTGCATAGACAGCTGTACCTGTACACGCCATCCAAGCTCTGTTTGACTCAATGCCCAGGCGTATCAAGGCTGTTATTACGGCCAGAGGTGATTGTTCTGGGTACTGATTTCTCAGGATCTATGCACCCAAATTGCGTGAAAATGTAATCACATGTCAGTTCTTGTATAATATATTTGTCCAATGAATACCCGTTTATCATCTGCATTTCTTCTTGGTGTAGCAATTTTAATGGCCAGTAGTGTATTCGGTCTTACAGCTTAGTTGCCACATGTGCATGAAGGAAACGGTTGTTGACTACAAGCATTAGATACTGAGGATATTTGGTCAACCACCACTCACTCAATACCATTTACAAGCCTTATATGCTAGGCAAAATCACTTACTCGTACTGCGAGCAACGGTCACTATGGGCACAGAAAAAGAGCTAAGCATTTGTGATTATTTACTACCCAGAGATTAAGTCATCCTCATTACAGGAAATTATAAAAATGTAAGACTTGTACAATACGTTCCCGGCGGGGTCAGGGATTTTCTCTGCCTCGTGATGGCTGGGTGCTGTGTGCTGTCCTTAGGTTAGTTAGGTTTAAGTAGTTCTAAGTTCTAGGAGACTGATGACCATAGTTGTTAAGTCCCATAGTGCTCAGAGCCATTTGAACCATTTGATACCTTTTGTCTTTCAAGAAAACAGCTCGTCATGAAAAAATGATTATGCACATGTAATCTACAACGTTTACCAATCATGGCTTTAGCCGGCTCAGTTCTCACCCAAGCACCACCACACTTTTTCCTGTCGTTTTTAAAAATCGGAACTTGATAAACGAAAGTGCCATTTACAGGCTTATCGATACTCGGTGAAACACTTGCATGAGTATTGGGGAGACAACATTAGGCAGTCGTCCACGATGGTGACCACTCATATAACTCCAGCGATAACAGTATAATTATGCAAAATGAAGGGAGAGGGGGAAGAAAGGAAAGGAAACTGAAGGGAATAACGATAGATACCAGCTGCACGGGGCCGACTCACATTCCCACATAGCGCCACCTATCAGCAGTCCCACCCCATATCCTCCATGCTAGCTAATTTTAGATTCCCGCTGGAAGTCGACCGTAAATGTGCATCCGCACTGACGGTCGAGAATTCATTGCCCATCTTGCGAATCAAATATATAAACGAGTGTTGTCTGTTATTGGGAGACGTCCGAAAGAACAGACACGACGCGGAATCGGCTGCTGTGATACCTACTACGTAAACTGAACGTGAAGAGGGAGAAAGGAAAAGGGAACAAAATGTGGGAATGCGCGTCAGCCGAGAGTGCGTCGAGACAGACCGCGCATCTGCGATAACACAGCGTCCGGGTTCAAAAATGGTTCAAATGGCTCTGAGTACTATGGGACTTACTACCGTGGTCATCAGTCCCCTAGAACTTAGAACTACTTAAACCTAACTAACTTAAGGACATCACACACATCCATGCCCGAGGCAGGATTCGAACCTGCGACCGTAGCAGTCGCGCGGTTCCGAACTGCGCGCCTAGAACCGCCAGACCGCCGCGGCCGGCAGCGTCCGGGTGGCGCAGTGGTTAACGCAACTGCCTCGTAAGGAGGAGATACTGGATTCGAGTCCTAGTCCGGCACATATTTTCACTCGTCGCCGATGACTCGGCATAAACTCTCGTTGCAGCTGATATCATTAGTTCCTTTCCTTTCTCCCCCTCCTCCTTCAGTTGGCGTAGTATATATCACAACAGAGGATTCCGCGTGGTGTCCCAAAGAACAAACACCACGCATTCATATAAATAAGTGGTTAGCGTGACAGAATGTTAATCCTAAGGGCTCGGGTTCGATTCTCCCCTCAGGGACTGGGTGTTGTATTGTCCTAATCATCATCCATTCATCCCCATCGATGCGCTAGTCGCCGAAGTGGCGTCAACTCAAAAGACTTGCACACGGCGAACGGTCTACCCGACTGAAGGCCCTAGTCACACGACATTTATTTAGTAGAATGAAAGTGATTACACAGAAAAAATATACATATCATGTAATAAAAGTCTTTTACACATAGACTCACCATGCTTCTTGAAATTGCTTCCGTCCCTCCAAGAATGCAGCCCACATAAAAGTTTCATCGGTTTGATTTACACGTTGTCGTAGCTTCTCGCGTTTATTTGTGGCCTCTGGCCCGCGATCTCGGATTCGCCTGGTTCTGCGCATGCGCTGTTATGCAGTTTGTCTAGGATAGTGCATGGTTATTATGTCTATGTTGCACCAATGTTGCAGGCCGCTTTGCCTGAGAACGAGTACAACGTGTGTCCGGTAACCTCGTTTAACTTAGGGCTTCTTTTCCTCGTTTGGCAACGGCCTTGCCGCAGTGGATACACCGGTTCCTGTCAGTTCACCGAAGTTAAGCGCTGTCTGGCGTGACCGGCACTTGGATGGGTGACCATCCGGGCCACCATGCGCTGCTGCCATTTTTCGGGGTGCACTCAGCCTCGTGATGCCAACTGAGGAGCTACTCGGCCGAATAGTAGCGGCTCCGGTCACAGAAAACCATCATAACGACCGGGAGAGTGGTGCGCTGACAATACGCCCCCCCTATCCGCATCCTCACGGCGGTCGGATGTTCCCGACGGGCCACTTGTGGCCCGAAGACGGAGTGCATTTTCTCTGCGTTTAATGATGCCGATTCTTATTGAACTTGACTTGCTCCTAGGGTTATGTCTTTGTCTAGTTCCACTGGTTATTGTATTCATGACCGTTGCGTCGTATGTGACACCAATATTGTGCTGTAAGACTGGGTAAAATGGTCCTAACTTCTTCTTTTTTACTGTCACTGATTCCGAGTTACTACTGCCGTTTGTCTAAGACTGTTTATGAAACGTTGTGGGGAATGTCATCAACTACTATGTGTTCTATAGTTACGTCCACAGTGTCCTACAAGCAAATAAGCAGCTGATACCTTCCTCCACCTCGTCAATTAGCTTTTAAAATTTGAAAGTGTCTTACTGCCCGTAGCACGTAAATATTGTGTAGCAAAACCATCACCAAAGCACCTCGTAAAATGTTGAGATTAAACAACCATACACCTGTCCACTTAATCCAATCCCTAAACATACTGTTTCTATCTTGAACTAATGTGTGTCTGATGTAGAAGGCATCGGTTTCCAAGAAATATTGATTGAGATCGCAGATACGGAACACAAGCATACTTCTATCATCTACAAAATAAACACATATAAACGAGTCATAAAATAGATAAAATATCCACAAATATTTTGTAGCAAGAGGTGCTGTAACAATAAATAACTCTGGGTTACTGTTTAGTATCGAATAATCGAATATGGATATGCGGGCAGGCAGTGTATGTAGTACAGCTTTGTTATACGAAAACGTTTTTCACCAGTCTAGTTTATTTGATGCTTATTAGCTTATTATATTAGCAACTTAGCTCTGCTAGTACTCAGAATGCCCTTGATGGAAGACTTTAATTACTAAGCAGTGGAGTCAATAAACAAGCAAATGATTCCTGACCGGAATAAAAATAATGTCATCAAAAAAGAATGAGTGACGACCTGGCATGAAATTACGCAGCTGTAAATAGTTTAGACTTTTAAGCCGTTGTTAACTGACTATAAATGCCTCTATTGCTTCTCGAGCACTAGCTTTAAATAACGTGGTTCACAGTATAAATGGAGGAAAACTTTTTCAATCTTTATCCTCAGTGTCTTCAAAACATCGCTAGTTTAATTATGGCTTTTATATTACCACGAATTAACGACGTACCGGAGGACTCGTGCCCTCAGTATGATAGCTATGTTAACACAAATTTTTATGGGAATACTGCATAAAGTTCTCACATTAAAATAATCGTAACAGCACAAATCCAATTTTAATCTGAGGTGTTACTGAAGAAGAACTGTTGAACGATCAATCGAAAATTAACTTGAATCTAGGTTCAAATGGTTCTGAGCACTATGGGATATAACATATATGGTCATCAGTCCCCTAGAACTTAGAACTACTTAAACCTAACTAACCTAAGGACAGCACACAACACCCAGCCATCACGAGGCAGAGAAAATCCCTGACCCCGCCGGGAATCGAACCCGGGAACCCGGGCGTGGGAAGCGAGAACGCTACCGCACGACTTGAATCTAGGTAATAGACCTTATTTATCGATTGCAGCTCGTATTGACAACCTGCAGCAATGAAAATCAATTAACAGTCGACAGTGTCATTGTAGATATGAGCATGCTGCAGTTTCCTACCTGAGACGAGTGCTGTAGGATCTCTGATGTCGACGCTCCGTTGTCTCGTATTTCGCTGGTCTGCCAGAACACGCCCAAATTAAATTTTCACTGGTTTAAAAGCAAGACGGGATAGACCAACCGAGTTAATTCGGTATTAAGAACATGAGATGATTAAGTAACAGTGGATGGCTGGCCGAATATCCATCCTGTCGTGCAGTCCGCCCGTTTATTATTCACATCACCAAAATTAAAACTGTTCACTGCTTCGGCCATCACACAGATTCCAATAACGTTTTGAAAATACTAAACCAGATCGTATATAGTTCACTGCCCCAAATACTAACAACAGTCCGTTCCGCTCGTAGTATTCTGCTTCACTCGTAGTTGTAACGCAACATAGCTCAACATCGCTCCTCAACTGTCTCTTCGTAATATTATTCACAGATATTAATTGTCGTAATGGACTGAAGATCCTAAAATTTCAACGATATTACGTACATACTTGGGGATAAAATCACACTATAAATAACGATACCGATTTTACATAATACGTTACACTGCGATTGTAAACACGACATCTTTATAATCTAAGATAAGCATCGTTAACAGAGAAAAGGAAAAAAGAGAAATAAAAAGAAAAAAATACATATTGACTTCACTAATGTTTTACAGAACTCCAAACAAATAGTAATAGTAGACGTACAATACTTAAGCCAAATAAGCCCGTTCTTCCTTTAGGTCAACAGTTTATTATCTGATGAAGTCGCAATAAGGTAATGAAAGTAGCCGTGATTAATGAAACATTTTGATGCAGTTGTCAGATTTTTGTCATTTGGAATGACATAATAGTCACAACTCTATACGACGTTAGTCACATTCTGATGCCCATATCACGCATCTTGGTGGACAATGAAGATAACATAAGGCTTAACTGATGATATATTTTATAATGTTTAGCGTGGCTTCCGTACAGCACAGAACCAAAGACCATACACAGGGTATTAGGTCTATAAGTGCATATATTGTGATCATTCTTACCTTAATATGCACTCACTACAGTGTGTTTGCTGTTTTTTCTCTGCATCTAACAATCTTACGGCGAACACTTCACATAGTTTACTATCAGATGTTTTCTGCACAGTCGTAACTGCAGCAAGTGGACTGCAACTGTCAGTATAGACTAACCGCTTTGCGTCCACGGGTCCACATTTCACACCTGACCTGCTGCATTAATCCCTTGCTCTTGCCACATGTAACTGGAGGTACTAACCAACTGGAAAGCATAGTGCTCCTAATAGCTATAATTATTAGTTTTCAAACAAAGTAAATACTTATGTAATATTCATTACACTGTCCTCAGTCACCAATAAAAATATCTGTACCTATATTACTAACACTCCCTATAAGCCAGCCGGTGTGGCCGTGCGGTTCTAGGCGCTTCAGTCTGGAACCGCGTGACCGCTACGGTCGCAGGTTCGAATCCTGCTTCGGGCATGGATGTGTGTGATGTCCTTAGGTTAGTTAGGTTTAAGTAGTTCTAAGTTATAGGGGACTGATGACCACAGATGTTAAGTCCCATAGTGCTCAGAGCCATTTGAACAATTTTGAACTCTCTATAAAAACTTTTGCATTTAAGCACACAGGGAAAAAAATCTTACTCCCCCGCCCCCAAGGAGACATTACGAGACACCGTGTAACAATGCCTCTAGCTATGATAGTCGCCTCAATTCGGCGAGGCGGGGAGTCCAAAAGTTTACACCTCTCACTAATGATTTCACCTCGAACTGCTATCGGATTGTGAGGATTGTTATCGCTACGTTTCACTCGATGTTCCAAATAGTCACAGACATTTCCTGTAAATAGTGATTTAGAGGAGCACTGGAGGTGCAACAGGGTGCTCGAGTGTTCGTCAGACCAGGAGCGCATGCGTGCAACGCTTCGAAACCGAAAGTTTCCACAACGTACTCATTACTGCAAATGCGGAGGAACCACAAACACTAGGTCACTGAGAATGTCAAAATAAACATTCTGCTCTATGTTCACGGCTACCTCAAGATTAGGCCCAAGTCACACTACATGATACGTCAGACAACCACATCCGGTCATTGCAGTCGACACCTTGCACCGTTTAAAAAGAGGCCAAATCGCAACTCCGCGGACCACACTACGCGGCCCGCAATGCCCCTCCCTCCCCTCCCCCCCTCTCACCTACTGTCCAGATTCTATGTTGTTCGGCCTGCTGAATACGTGCAGTTTAATGTGCAGCAGTGCCCTTTTGTGAGGTACTCTCCTCCAAATGCCCATTGCATGCAGTTCTCTTCGCTGTGTTCGGCCTGATACAGGTTGAGTTGGACATGCATTCACGGGCAGCAGCAATTTTCATTTCAATTATTTATTTATGCAGACCAAACAGATTAAGGTCATCTGGCTATCTCTAACATTGGACAAGAGTTTCACACATACAGTACCCTTTTTTACATCATAATTTCGTAAGAAATAACGGTTTTGATATGAAAAATAGTATCACAATGATTTTAGTGTCTAAAGTTGCAATGTGGGTAAATAAAACTGTTAACTAAATGGCTCTGAGCACTGTGGGACTTAACTTCTGAGGTCATCAGTCGCCTAGAACTTAGAACAACTTAAACCTAACTAACCTAAGGACATCACACACATCCATGCTCGTGGCAGGATTCGAACCTGCAACCGTAGCGGTCGCGCGTTTCCAGACTGTAGCGCCTAGAACCGCTCGGCCACGCCGGCCGGCAAAACTGTGAACTAATAAAGTAAATAGTAGCAGTACCTCTGCTACTGCAGCTGTCAATAATAGTGATAATACGTCGTATGAGGGGCGTTCAATAAGTGATGCAATACATTTTCTTCATTCGGCCAATGTCGACTGAAAAAAAGCCGATGAAGTTACGTAGCATTCAAAATGTTGTCTGCAACGGAGCTGCGTTTCAAGCAATGAGATGTCGTTAAGCGTCTTTGGGCCGAAAACCAGAGCAACATAGATGTTCATACGTGCTTGCAGAATGTCAGCGGAGTGAACAAAAGCACGGTGAATCGGTGGGTGAGGCGTCCATTATCATCAGAAGAAGGTCGCGCAAACCTGTCCTATCTCCAGCGTGCCACCCTACCACATACACCTTCAGGAAACTGAAGAAACGACTTCAACGTGTTCGTCGCCACACAAAAGCAAATGAACTTCTCCTTCTCCATGACAATGCAAGACCTCACAAAAGTCCACCCACCCATGAGGAGTTCACGATACTTCATTGGACTACTCTTTCTCGTCTACCCTACAGCCCAGATCTCACATCTTCCGACTTCTATCTGTTTCACCCAATGAAGAATGCACGCTGTGGGAAGCAGTACGTGGACGATGGGGAATTTATTGATGCAGCAAGACGTTGGCTGCAACGTAGACCAGTAAAGTGGTACCATGCAGGCATACAAGCCCAAGCATGAGGTGGCCTAGGGTCGTCGCAAAGAATGGAGATAATGTTGAAAAAACAGGGTTTTGTGGCCAAAACAGTGGGGAATAAGCCTATTGGAACCCTGAATAAAACCAACCTACTTTCAGAAACAAATGTGTTGCATTACTTGTTGAGCGCCCCGCGTAATGTAATAATAATAATAATAATAATAATACATGTTCAATTACCCGAAAGTTCCTAAATGCAATGTAACATATACCGTACAGTTAAAAGGAAGTCACGCTTGATCAAGGTCCGCGTCACTTTCCATTTTTAACCAGACATAACGTCTAAGAATGGAAAGAAATAATAATAATAATGACAATAATAGCAATAATGACAGTGGAAGATATATAAAGGGAATTTATAAATGTACAAGAGATATGTTTTCTGATATAGCGAGGTTTTTGGAAAACGAAATTTAAGGACATTGCGCCAGCTAAGAATACTGAAAAATGAAGATGACGTTGCTGGAAAGAAGGATGTACTAGGATAACGAGTGCATATAGCGACAATGGTAATCCTTATTGTTGTTTGAGGAGATATGTCATTAACTGTGTTGCGAAGCTGAAGATTTTGTTCAGTTCGCTAATACAATGCGAGAGGTTATACCAGAGTCGGTTACCTGCTACTGAGGACTTCGAGAAAGTGGCTGAAAAGTGGAGCGCGACAGAAAGTATTTTGTTCTGACTGGAACGGGTGTTTCTGCAATGCTGTTTAAATAAAAACGTTAATGTAGAGAAGAACTATGAGGGACGGCATACGTTGATAAGACAGTAAAGAAGACAGAGGGCATGGAGATCTCTGCACTTTTCTGCGCATATGATGGTCAAATGTGACCAAATAGTCGAACATGACAGATACAACAAACACTTGCATTCATAACACGTCTTCAAGAAGGGTCGTCGAGCAGATGCGCAAAACTATAGACCTATACCTCTGACGTCGATCTGTTGTAGAATTTTAGGACATGTTTTTTGCTCACGTATCACGTCGTTTATGGAAACCCAGAATCTACTCTGTAGGAATCAACATGGATTCCGGCAACAGCGATCGTGTGAGACCCAACTCGCATTATTTGTTCATGAGACCCAGAAAATATCAGATACAGGCACCCAGGTAGATGCTATTTTCCTTGACTTCCGGGAGGCATTCGATACAGTTCCGCACTGTCGCCTGATAAACAAAGTAAGAGCCTACGGAATATCACACCAGCTGTGTGGCTGGATTGAAGAGTTGTTAGCAAACAGAACACAGCATGTTGTTATCAATGGAGAGACGTCTACAGACGTTAAAGTAACCTCTGGCGTGCCACAGGGGAGTGTTATGGGACAATTGCTTTTCACAATATATATAAATGACCTAGTAGATAGTGTCGGAAGTTCCACGCGGCTTTTCGCGGATGATGCTGTAGTATAAAGAGAAGTTGCAGCATTAGAAAATTGTAGCGAAATGCAGGAAGATCTGCAGCGGATAGGCACTTGGTGCAGGGAGTGGCAACTGACCCGTAACTTAGACAAATGTAATGTATTGCGAATACATAGAAAGAAGGATCCTTTATTGTATGATTATATGATAGCGGAACAAACACTGGTAGCAGTTACTTCTGTAAAATATCTGGGGGTATGCGTGCGGAACGATTTGAAGTGGAATGATCATATAAAATTAATTGTTGGTAAGGCGGGTACCAGGTTGAGATTCATTGGGAGAGTCCTTAGAAAATGTAGTCCATCAACAAAGGAGGTGGCTTACAAAGCACTCATTCGACCTATACTTGATTATTGCTCATCAGTGTGGGATCCGTACCAGATCGGGTTGACGGAGGAGATAAAGAAAATCCAAAGAAGAGCGGCGCGTTTCGTCACAGGGTTATTTGGTAACCGTGATAGCGTTACGGAGATGTTTAGCAAACTCAAGTGGCAGACCCTGCAAGAGAGGCGCTCTGCATCGCGGTGTAGCTTACTCGCCAGGTTTCGAGAGGATGCGTTTCTGGATGAGGTATCGAATATATTGCTTCCCCCTACTTATACCTCCCGAGGAGATCACGAATGTAAAATTAGAGAGATTCGAGCGCGCACGGAGGCTTTCAGACAGTCGTTTTTCCCGCGAATCATACGCGACTGGAACAGAAAAGGGAGGTAATGACAGTGGCACGTAAAGTGGCCTCCGCCACACACCGTTGGGTGGCTTGCGGAGTATAAATGTAGATGTAGATGTAGAACCAGTTTCAGGCACCATGATCTTTCCTGAGATAGGTCTTGCAGAATAACATTACTGCAATCAAAATTTGGACGTATAAATGTTTGTATAACTTTTTTTTTTTTTGAGGTCAAGAAAGAATAACTTTTTATTGTTTTGTACGGCATGGTGAGATGCTGATACCCTCTTGCAGATAGCAGATATGTGTTCAGTCCAGTTTAGATTTTCACCTATTATTACCCCTACTAATGTCAGGTTTGCAACAGTTTCTCGCTGACATGACGTGACACTTATCTCCCATATCTGTGAGCTACGTCGTTCTTACGACCACTTATCTTACGCCCGTGTTTCAGGGCTGCGAGTTATACACCATTCCTTGTAAACACGTTGGACTGACCGCGTTCATAAATCAACAAATCGGAGAAGTACATTCCCGGGGTGGTCATGAGAACGACCAAACGTGATAATTCTTTCTGCCATAGTGCCATATCTGCTTATCGACTCACCTTGCTGCACTGATTTCATACAACCAATTGACACATACGGGCCGGCCAGAGTGGCCGAGCGGTTCTAGGCGCTACATTCTGGAACCGCGTGACCGCTACGGTCGCAGGTTCGAATCCTGCCTCGGGCATGGATGTGTGTGATGTCCTTGGGTTAATTAGGTTTAAGTAGTTCTATGTTCTAGGGGACTGATGACATCAGCAGTTAGGTCCCATAGTCTTCAGAGCCATTTGAACCATTTTTGAACGTCACATCCACACCACACCACCGCCATGATTTATGCTATGGGATAGTCACGCAACATATGTAACTTCATATAGGAGGGCAGTCCAGAAATTAACAGACGTCTTGAGAGAAAAAAATCACCATTATGCAAAAATCGAAGTTTACTATATACATCTTAAAGGTACACCCTTAACCTATTCTTCTACATAACTGTCATTCGCCCTCCCGCCGGGAGGAGGTCATTTTAACTGGGTTGCGTGTTGGGCACTGCCCTTTTAGCCATAGTCATTTGTTAAGTGGCGCTCCCCCACCACTTTGTGCACATTACACCCAAGTTTTAACTGTCCGCCACTTCCTGACGGAATGCCCATTTTTTAAACGTTTACGGACCCGCTTGGGTTTGCCGTCCGAATTATCAGCCGTTTTAGCAAATGACACTCGGGCTGTCGACCGAGTTTTACTTTCTATCCGTAGTAGCAATATGGCGAAGGCCATTTAATTTTCAGTTCTAGACGTCCATTTCTGTATGGTGTCTTTTTAAGCTCTTTCTACACGTCCACGTATTTAGCAGTCTTCTCCTACGCCAGTTGGGATTGACGTATAGATCATTTATTTAACTCCTCTCTGTCTTCGTATTCTATAGTTTTGACTTGGGCGCGTATGAGCCCAGTTGTTTTTGCGCGCTAAAACAAAAACAAACAAACAATAACTGCCATTCAAGTTGAGGCACTTATCATACCGTGGTACAAACCTTCCAGTAACGTCTCTATTGAAATCTACTGCTTGCGATAGGATTTTGGGAACCCACCAGCATAAAATTTGTGGTAACCATGAGTTACCGCCACAGTTCCATGCACCAAACTCCGTGAAATTGGGAGAAAATGTAATCACGAAATGACGATTTTCACGAATTGTGTCGTTGATTTGCGTCACCATTTCGTCAGTTACAAGGCTAGACCTACCCCTGCAGTGCTTATAGTGAACAGTGCTACTGCCATTTTTAAAGTCAGTGCACCATTTCCTCGCTCGGTTTTTCCGTGCACATCAGAAAGGATGCGATAAATTTCAATTGGTATGCAGTATTTGGCCAAAAAAACCTAATCATGGAACGCACCTCATTGGCTGGATTTTCTATCGCAGCGCACATTTTAAACACATCATAGACACGAAAGTAGCACAGACACAGACCACACGCTACCACCACTACATGCGTTCTGAGTGTTGGAACGCTATGGCACCGAGATGGCGACTGTAGCCCCGCCCACAACCACGACAGAGCAAAACATCTGACACTTTCTGGATACCCCTCGTAATAGAAACCCACCCTCGACCCAAATAGTGAAATCCAATTGGAGAAACGAACTGATATTAAATGTACGAGTGACTGGCAGTTTACGTAATAGTCTAAAACAAATCTGGATTCTCATTGCAAATAAGGGAATGTATCGGAAGCACACTGGCGACGCTGGTGGAAACAGATCGCAGGAATAGTCAGGGGCCCTGCGAAGGCCTTCTTAGACGGACAGCAAGGAGAGGCGGTCATTGCCATAATTGGGGACAGCACACACATTTGTGGCACACCACAGCGTCACGAAGCAGATGAACGACACCTGGGACATAATGTAGCGACCGCTTGTGCAAATGTTTTTATGAGGTGCCATGAGCAAGATTTTTAGTGAAAGGCACTGCTGTCAGCGGAAATTAAAATGCTACTTCGGAGACGGATGCTGGAGATCGCCATTTCGTAGGTGAAACGAGGTTCCCAAACTACACTACCGGCTATTAAGCTTGCTACACCACGAAGATGACGTGCTACAGACGCGAAATTTAACCGACAGGAAGACGTTGCTGTGATATGAAAATGAATAGCTTTTCAGAACATTCACATAAGGTTGGCGCCGATGGCGACACCTACAACGTGCTGACATGAGGAAAGTTTCCAACCGATTTCTCAGACACAAACAGTAGTTGACCGGTGTTGCCTGGTGAAACGTTGTTGTGATGCCTCGAGTAAGGAAGAGAAATGCGTACCATCACGTTTCCGACTTTGATAAAGGTCGGATTGTAGCCTATCGCGATTGCGGTTTATCGTATCGCGACATTGCTGCCCGCGTTGGTCGAGACCCAATGACTGTTAGCAGAATGGAATCAGCGGGTTAAGAGGGTAATACGAAACGCATTGCCGGGTCCCAACGGCCTCGTATCACTAGCAGTCGAGATGACAGGCATCTTATCCGCATGCTATAACGGATCGTGCAGCCACGTCTCGATCCCTGAGTCAACAGATTGGGACGTTTGCAAGGCAACAATCATCTGCACGAACAGTTCGGCGACGTTTGTAGCAGCATGGTCTATCAGCTCGGAGATTATGGCTGCGGTTACCCTTGACGCTGCATCACAGACAGGAGCGCCTGCGATGGTGTACTCAACGACGAACCTGGGTGCACGAATGGCAAAACGTTATTTTTTCGGATGAATCCAGGTTCTGTTTACAGCACCATGATGGTCGCGTCCGTGTTTGGCGACATCGCGGTGAACGCACATGCGACGTGTGTATTCGTCATCGCCATACTGGCGTATCACCCGGCGTGATGGTAAGGGATGCCACTGGTTACACGTCTCGGTCACCTCTTGTTCGCATTGACGGCACTTTGAACCGTGGACGTTACATTTTAGATGTGTTACGACCCGTGGCCCTACCCTTCATTCGATCCCTGCGAGCCAGCAGGAGTGGCCGAGCGGTTCTAGGCGCTACAGTGTGGAACCGCGCGACCGCTACCGTCGCAGGTTCGAATCCTGCCTCGGGCATGGATGTGTGTGATGTACTTAGGTTAGTTAGGTTTAAGTAGTTCTGAGTTCTAGGGACTCATGACCTCAGAAGTTAAGTCCCATAGTTCTCAGAGCCATTTGAACCATTTTTGATCCCTGCAAAACCCTACATTTCAGCAGGATAATGCACGACCGCATGTAGCAGTTCCTGTACGGGCCTTTCTGGATACAGAAAATGTTCGACTGCTGCCCTAGCCAGGACATTCTCCAGATCTCTCACCAATTTAAAACGTCTGGTCAATGGTGCCCGAGCAACTGGTTCGTCACAATACGTCAATCACTACTCAAGATGAACTGTGGTATCGTGTTGAAGCTGCATGGGCAGCTGTACCTGTACACTCCATCCAAGCTCTGTTTGACTTAATGCCCAGGCGTATCAAGGCCGTTATTATGGCGAGACATGCTTGCTCTGGGTACTGATTTCTCAGGATCTATGCACCCAAATTGCGTGAAAATGTAATCACATGTCAGTTCTAGTATAATATATTTTTCCAATGAATACCCGTTTATCATCTGCGTTTCTTCTTGGTGTAGCAATTTTAATGACCAGTAGGGCAGGCTTTTGATAACCATAAGATACCACCCAAAAAGTACGTTTTACAAAAAACTTTAAGTACGCATGACCTATGGACATTAATTCATCTAAACGTTTTCTAGAGGGGCAGAGAAGCACGACAGTGCAGGAGAACAGCCGCCTCATTGGCTGAGGAGAGAGATAAGAATAGCGAGGGAGCGCTTTTTTCAGTGGTGAATGGCAGTAAGGGAATGATTGCTGAACCAAGCAAAACATAGCCCAGAGAAGGAGACCCGCACTCTGTGGGGAGCATTTTGATTGATCGGAGCTTGAAAGATTCAGAACCGAGCCAATCGAATTGAGAACGTGTCGAAAACGTGGTAAAGCGAGGTTTCCTTGTCGGATGCCCTGGCACAGGAATCACTTCACTCCCTTTATTCTTCCTGTTTCTGAATCAGTTTCAGATCCTACCTCTGGTCACAGATTACTGCTACCACTCGGCAATCTTTCTGAACTTCAGTGACCACCTGATTTGTTGCTTTTGGGCGACTTAGAAAATTTTACAGTCCATCCAGAACTTAGCCGCAGGAGAGGGCCACTGGCGCTGCCACTTACTGAAGTCGCAGTACTTCAGTCACCGACAACTATATGTGGTGAGACTGAACCACTACCATGTGAGATTTAGGGAATTTCGAGTTAATTTATAACTGGGCAATCTCAGAGCCTCATTCCGAAGATTTACCTTGCAAAGTCATGAAGAGCTTGCTTCCACAATCCACGACAGGTGTTACCTTGAATAACATATTACCTTCAGCAGTTCTATTCTATGCTAACCAGTTTCATGACAGTCATTTAGTACTTACGCTATGTATCCTCAGTTCTCCTCTGATCCTCATGTTAGATTCTTACGATTTCCGTTCGCACAGGTTGCCATAATTAAATGTTATTAAGAAGTTGCCACCATTGTCTATGAACAATTAATTATTAATGAGAGTATTTAAATATCATTTTGCCTTAATTGTTAATGATATAAATTTTGATATGTAAATAAACTTTAGTAATTAGAATACGTGCAGCACTTAACCTTTCTACCCTTCCAACAAGAACCCTGAACTTAACGTCTGCGGTGCGACGTCACGTGACCACCTGGTAGCAGTTTCACACGATCTACAGCGCTTCAGTGCCACCAGTCTACCCTTTTAATGGGCAGACTAATATTCTCTCAATGGAGCTTGCATTTGTGTGTGTCGAACAAATCACGCCATATCACAGTTCAGACTCCACGTTCTCACAACAATAGGCTGTGTGAGCCATTTTTCAGATCAGATATACGCAAGAGCACAGCACCTCGTAAATATTTGTTTCCAGTAAACGCACTGTAGTTTTAATACTAACATTGACAAGTGTTTTCCTTTACCCAGGTGCATCCTCCCATGAACTTTTCTGTATTGTATTATATGTTAACGGGGGGCCTAGAAACAACGGAGAGGCTCCGACCTCGACGCGGCCGCAGTGGTCGATAACACCACGAAGACTACCGTAGTCCACTTCATCCCACCGCCGCCACACACCGAACCACTCTTTCAGGGTTATTCTGCGGTTCGGCCGCCGGCGTACCCCCCAGAGAGCGCCTCACACCAGACGAGTGTAACCTCTATGCTTACGTGGTAGAGTAATGGTGGTGTAAGCGTACGTAGAGAACTTGTTTGCGCAGCAATCGCCGACATAGTGTAGCTGAGGCGGAATAAGGGGAACCAGCCCGCATTCACCGTGGCTGATGAAAAACCGCCTAAAAACCATCCACAGACTGGCCGGCTCACCGGACCTCGACACAAGTCCGCCGGGCGGATTCGTGCCGGGGACCAGGCGCTCCTTCCCAATCCGGAAAGCCGTGCGTTAGACTGCACGGCTAACCGGGCGGGCAACTTTTCTGTAACTCTGGCATTGTTGAACACAACAGGTTTAACGCCACTATTGTGCCGATTAGAGGCACATCTGCGGCTTTGTGCCATCGCTGGCCGAAACCGGAGGAGCATGGAGTGGGAGTTAGTTGGCGGCTCTCGGTGTGGCAAGACGTTTAGTGTCCGCTGGGTCACGCAGTGCTGGCGGTTTCGAAGTCTTGTCTGGCGAACAGCGCTGAGTTAGTTTTGGGATACGTCAGTGCTTACCCGGATTTGAAGGCCTAATTTGTGTGTGGAGATGCTTTATAGCTGTGGCTTGAGGCGAATTTTATTGGATTTCCTTGGGAAATACTGTGGTGACAGACCTATGTCCAGCAAAGGACTGATGCGATAGGTCAAATTTTGTGTTCCTATCTGCTGTGTTCAATAGCGATCTGCATTTCCGGTTGCTCAAGGCACGGTGTGTGCTGGTAGTGGACACGTTATTCCACTTTTTAGGATACCTGCCTTCGAACAGTTGTGATTGTACCGCGGAACTCACTGTATTAGTAGCAGGTGTTATTCGTGTGCTAGCTCGGACAATTTCTCATTCCGCCGTAGCCTTTCTGAGTGTTATGATCGTCACAGGCCACGTCTTGGAGGACTTATGCAGCCTACTTATTTTGTTTGTACCATAGCAGCGCGAGTCTGAAAGCTCGGTTTACACTGCAAACATACCATGTAAATGTAAACAGAAAACTGCTTTTAGTTCACAGAGGGCGTGTCTTCACCATTAAATTACGTATAAATTTACTGAAGTGATTGCTATTAGCATCTGATTCTTTTTGATTAAACTCTGCATGCTGATGCACGTAGGACCTCACTTAAAACTCGTGATTTAATGTGACTGCCTACCTTACGATGTGACACTGCTGTGTTATTGCTATAGGGAATTAACTTAAGAAAGAGGTTATCCTTGTTAACACCGTCACCTCAACTGTCTTGCGACTTTGGTAATTTCCGTGTTTATGAGCTGGTAGTTGTGTTGCTTTCCTGTAACTAATTATGGTTTTTTCCATACTATCTACAAAATGACTGATACATGACGTTCTTGGATGGGCGCCGGATGTTCAAAAACTGTTGTCATTAGAATGAACTCGACGTCCTTTGACACTGTATGGTGAATGACGGCTGCTAAAGTTGCCAGCTATGCAGCTGACTGGGGCCTCTCGATTGTTTTGGAAGAGCTTCTGTCATAGAAAAACTGCATTAACGTTTGTTAGGCTTCTGACTTTTATTGAAAACTTTTAATTATCGTCACTTAAAAACATTTGCCTCCCTTATGTGCAAACTATGTATATAGTGTTATTAATTTCTTGATTTTAATTGAGATCTCCTTGGTTACAGAACTTGATGTCTGCCATATTGACTGAGTTGCTTAAATGGTTACTATTGTTTTTTAATTCTATTTACCAAGGAATTTTTAAGAAGCTACAAAGATAAAAAGTCAGTCGTCAGCTGCACAAGAAAACCTTTATTTGGTTCACTTTCCAATATTGACAGTTTATAGTGTCATCTTCAGAAGTGAAATAGGTTCAAATCATTGGTAAGCCAACGACACAATAAAAATCGGACGTAGTGAGTTTTGCATCAGTTGGCGGTTGACTTTTCCCGTACATACTATGTAGGATGTGAAATTTGACAGTTAGTTGCTTGCCACTCGTCGCACGTACGATATTTTTAGAGTGGTCAGTCTCTGTATCAGAGGACAGTACCGTGCAATTCTTATTTTGACGTTGGCTTACCAATGACCTGACACTATTTCAGTTCTGAAGTTCACAGTGTAAACTGTTGAAACAGGTAAAGTGATGCAAATAAAGGTTGTCTTGTGCAGCTGACGAGTGACTCTTTATCTTTGTGGAAATATTTTGCAGCTATTGAACTACAGCTATGAACAAAATCAAGTTTTCAGAAACTTTAAAACTTAAGGGAATCAACTGTAGTTCTGGCCCAAAGACCTTTGTGAAATGTTTTAATCTAGTATTTCCTTAATTCGTCCACTGGGATTTAAAACTGAGAAGAGTGTTCTTACCATTGATGATCGATAATTTAATACTCTGTGATTAGCTTGTGATTTTTTAGTTTTAATAAATATTTAAAAGTGTCAGTTTGCCCAGTCCTCACTCCACATACCGATTTGGCACTCTATAAACGCATTACTAGTATGACACTCGTATTGGGGTCTGAAATGTCTAATAAAACCAGGTTTAGTCATTTACTTCACTCTTTCCCGACCTGAGGGGAGTTAGTATTGATTACTTCAGATTGCATTCGTGAAGGACAAACTCAGTCTATTGTTTTAATTGATTTTAAATGTCAATGGTGGATAAATTTTGTCATTTGTAATTGTTTCAATAACGACACACCCATGTTTCAGCACGATCAGGTGAATAGTTTGTGTAATGAACGTAGCGCTTAGTTCAAATGACAACGTGTTAAGTTAAATTAGAACGTCTGGTTAATGATTCATGTGCGGTCGACATTATGACGCTATCGACGTGTCTTCGAACTGGTGCACCTGTAATTAGAAGTAAGAAAGGTTTTCTGCTGTAAGCTGTGCAGTTTTCTTACAAACGTAAGCCCTAGGGCACATGTGCTCTTTTAACATATTAGAGCAAATGCACAAACGTTAATAATCCAGTCAGTTCCTTTTTTAATAAACAAAGTTAACACTTTCTCGAACTTCCTTGACAACCGTATTGCGAATTGCGATTTCTTGATATTATACCGACAGTCACTCAAAATCAGAAAGAAGCAAACAACTGAGAACACCGTCTAAACGCTTCGAAAACTTTCCTTCTAAAGTTTCCGCCGCTTAGAGCTTTCCAGCCCCTCTTCGTGAGCCAAGAATGTAGCGTGCCTGCCGGTAGCATGGGAAGTCCCGTTAATGACTAGCCTTTGCATGAAAGCCTGGGCTCTTTATCGTTCTCGGAGAGACTCCAGTGGCGATTCATAAAGCCGGTGCTACTCAGAAATGCGCTTTTATACGCCTATCGACTTTAATATTAATCAGCTACTTCAATCGATCAATTACATTTGATAGTCACTTGATACAACGAGCAACAAAGTGTGCCACGCTGTTTTATTGCAGCGGACAAAAGCCTGTGACGATGCATCTCCAGGGAAGGATTATCACATCCTTTGAAATCAAAATTTGATAAATTTCTGAATTTAGTGAGGGGTCTTTCTTTTCGTGTTATAAACACGATCAAAATTCTGCCTCTGTTGATTATAATTGGTTTTGAGGTGCAAGTATTTTACTCTTGGCAGAGTTGATTAAATGTGACAAGCCACATAATTACTACTCGGAAAAGTACTCGACTGCGACATGCAATTTTTCAGGTTTTTTTTCTTTTCTTTGAAACAAAATTAAATTCTGGCACACTGGTACGTCTCACATACTTACTCGACAGCTTCACCCCGTCAGTATCTCATTACATCCTTAAATGTCTTTCCAAAGTGTTAGTGCCTTGGCCAACACAGTTCTTACCAGCCACTTACATACACAGACATTTAGAAAACGTTCTCACCATTGCACCTGATTTACTCTAGTCACAGACAGATGGGGTAGGCTCTATACCGATTCCGTTCCGGAGGTGAATGAGACTTACAGTTATTTGAACCCATAGTAATCGTCATCAGTTTTCTGTGTTCGTATAAAAATTCCGTGTCTCACACCACGAGTCGCAGCTGATAATTCACAGGTTTGAGGCACATGTGAAGCTAAGCTTTGAAAACTGTTTAAGGCCGTTTGTAGCCTTCTGATTGTTTTGCTTCCCACTGAGTGACTGTTCTCGCCTGCCAGAAAAAAACAACCGTGTACTAATTTTGTTACACCCTTGTTAATTTGCATAATTTCGTTTTAAATTTTTTGTAATACATCACTTTCGCCTTATTGTAGTTTTTTAGAGAACTACTTACAAACTTCCTCTGCTAAATTTATTCTATTCGATCCTGGTACAAATCTGCGCAAGCGATAAGTGCACGAGATACGTTCCACTAACAAGTATTCCTTCTTCGGTTTTCCAGCTCAAGGATATCAAAACTTCCTCTAGGAGTGCTGAGAATACTTTTGGTCTTAACGAATCTCAATATCAGAGGTCGGTAAGTTATGCCGATGTAATTATCGAAGACATCTGTAAAGGCTGTCTACTAAACTATCGACGTCACTGCAAGACACTATGACAGAAAGGCTGCACTGTCTGTCAGAAACATTTGCAGTTTGTTTCCATAAAACTAAAGGAAGGAGAAATAGAATTTAACGGAAAATTTAACAGAGGATCGAGGACGAGACAGCAGACAGCACAGAGACAGAGAGAGAGAGAGAGAAGGGGGGAGGATGAGGGGGAGGTATTCTTCCGGAGTAAGTTAGGGAAACAATCAATAACCTACAGCTGTTTTGATGGTTAGAGTCTCCGTCCATGCGCACTAGCCTCCAGTGGTTTACACTCTGCTCCATCTCAGTCGGTCCAGATAGTTAACAAGGACTTCGGTACACTTCGACAGTGTATAGGCTATCAGTTTCTGTACCCTCCATCAAGCAGACATGAAATAGTTGAATAAATTTCCGTTTTATTCTGCGCGCATACATCTTCCTAATGTGTGTTTCTTGGGACAACAGATTACTTGCTTAAAACGTGTGGCGGAGAGAATTAGTACGCATTACCATATCTTTGAAGCAAAGTCATCTTTCATAATATCTACAACAGAATAATTTTTGTTTGGAGTCTATGTCCTGTTGTAAAATTGTCCAATTTGACGTGATATGTTGGATTATTCCGTAACTTTATGCCTTTTGCATATTCTACCTTCAAAAACCAATTGTCGAAAAGTTGTAATTTACATATAGGATTGCATGTTACAGAAAATTATAAATATGATCTTAGAAGTAACAAAAGACAGATAATGTAAACACCTTGACGTGTCAGTTCCATGTTTACATTATACCAAAGTTATGTCAAACGTTACTAAGAAATGTCACTGACTAAGATTTTGACAGCAGTTAGATACATGACCACCTGTATACTACGTGACAGGACAGGTTTCAGATCCTATCGTATTATCTGACACTAATGTCACTGCTATAGAGGTAGCTCATGGTGTATCAGAGATAAACATCTGACAGGTGTGGAACACTAAGCACTCAAGTTGTCATGTTTATTGTACCTGACTGGTTGACTGAGACTGGAATTGTTCGGGCGACGGACAAGTTTAACAAGTTATCTCATCACCACTCAGCGATCGAATAGTTGCGAGACTGGAACTGGAAGCGAAGAAATCGTGTTAGTATACAAGTAGAACACGTAAAATTACCTTATATATGTTCGACATTGTGTCAGTCGTTGGGGGCGATCTGAAAGTTATTCTTAAAGAATCAAAAAAAAAAAAAAATGGTTTAAATGGCTCTGAGCACTATTGGACTTAACATCTATGGTCATCAGTCCCCTAGAACTTAGAACTACATAAACCTAACTAACCTAAGGACATCACACAACACCCGTCATCACGAGGCAGAGAAAATCCCTGACCCCACCGGGAATCGAACCCGGGAACCCGGACGCGGGAAGCGAAACCGCTACCGCACGACCACGAGCTGCGGACTTAAAGAATCAAGTTTGCCAGGATCACTAGCAATTATTTTCATTACTAAGACTGGTTTCGAAAGATCTAAGCTGTCATCATCGGATCTTGTAACATTATTAGAGGTACATTCCTGTTACAACATGGAAAAATCACTAGGTGGTGTTGCGTCAAATTATAATAAAAGGTAGAAGGAAATATGTGCTGGGACATCAGCACAACGTGTTGTATGGTTTAATTGTGAGGTTCTTTTGTGACATGCTGATGTTCCCTGCGATATTTTATTACAATTTAACGCTACATCACTATGTGGCTCCCAGTGTTGTAACAAGCATGTGTATCTAATTACGTTATAAGATTCGATTATGACAGCCTAGAGCTCTCAAAATCGATCATAGTAGTACAAGGAATTGCTAGCGATATTGGTAAACTTGTTTCCTCACGAATAACATAAAACTATTTTATTGTTTAATTTTAAAAAAATAAGAATTGTACGTCTAGCACGAAGGGTGGTCACACAGTTTTCATTACGACATTGTAATAAAGGCACCTGATTAATTTCTTCTTTGTTTGCAGGAAAATGTGTGAAGTTCTGGTACACACTGAAAGCCCCACACCTCAACGCCGTAGCAGGTCGCTAGATGAGCCGAACAAAACGCCGCACCGCATGTTTTTCTTCATCAGCAGCTTACTTGATTGTAATTTGGCTCAACTCGCGACACCTACTGTGCTGAGATATCAGGCTTTTAACTTGTGGCAGGATTGTACAGAGGAACTGCTACGCTTGTAAAAGTCAAACACCAGCAGTTGCATTCGAGTAAATCGGACTTCTTCCTAAAAGCGAACGAAGTACTGCATGCAATAAAAATGTGGGGAATTCAGTCACGAGTAGTCTGAACCAAAAGTGTTGAATCCGAGAACCAAGGCGAGTTGGTGTTAATGAATCAATGATAAGCGAAGTTACTATTAGTATTTCACGAGAAACACACTTTGGTGTAATGTTGACGTCGTAACTTCGAGATTAACAAGCTGCGGTCCGAAGATAGTAAAGAAAAATGTACCAAAGTTTTAAAAATGTTCTTTCGTCGGCCGCGTCACACTATGGAAAATAATTTATACCTTATACAGTGTGTCCCTCCTGAAAATCGTTAGGAGCATTTTCACTGATGTTTCGGCACTTGGTTACAATTTTCATTTTTGCAATATGTCGCTGGAGTCAACAAAACACATACTACTCAAATTAAAATTGAAACAAATGAGCCCTTGGTCACAATTATTTTTAGTCTTATTGACCAAGTTTCAACACTTCTAAGAGTACCTTCGCCAGAATTAAAACAATTAAAAAGGCCTATAACATAGTTACAAATTTATAGGAAAAGACAATTTTTATATAAAAAGGGTAAGTACTAACTAACAATAAAAGACAGAGGCAGTACTTACATGTCACGTATAAAATAATTAACAGGCCATAAGGACTTTAGCCGCAAAATATATGTAAAGGGATGCGTAAAAGCGAGTCATTATGGGCTGCTCGTAACTGTACAGCCTCAGATTGCAACGGACTGAGGCGCCCGCATTAACAAGTGCGGGCAGGCGAACATGACATTGCATCGAGAAGTGCCATCTAGTAGCCGCCGGTACAACTTGGCTACTTAACATTCAAGTGTGGACAGACGAAAATTATAATGAATATTGTTCAGTAGATAATATAAAAAGTAATACTTTGTATAACAGCGACAGATAAAGTAACATTTTGTCTGCATCAGAGCTTAGCAGTACAGTTTGAAGCATAAAAACGTCATCACAGAAAATACAGGAAGGACTGAATGACACATCTTGTAGAAAGCGATATAACATGAAATACAGCCAGTAAACCATTTAATAAACGAAAAATTATGAGTTTACTTAGATGGAAAAAAAAATTCTGTAAACTGCACAAGGAGACACGGAATTAAATGTCAAATAACGCCTTTACACAGTTGAAGAAATTTTTAATACGCAAATGCAGCTGTTGATTGTTAATGAGACTATCACTTCTGAAAAGATGTTTACAAATCTCTAATTCTTAGAAGATGTCTAATTTAATATACGTCCTTTCTTAGAGATGTGCAAAATGTTGATATCGCAAATAGCTTCAGATGCATGACATGTATTTAGAAGGTGGTCGGCAAAAGGCGAATTTTGGGGGCTAGTGCCACTTTTTCTCAAAAGGTGTTCTTTATATCTGGTTGTAAAGGCTCGTCCTGTTTATCCTATGTACACTAATGGCCATTAACATTGCTACACCAAGAAGAAATGCAGATGATAAACGGGTATTCGTTGGACAAATATATTATACTAGAACTGACATGTGATTACATTTTCACGCAATTTGGGTACATAGATCCTGCAAAATCAGTATCCAGAACAACCACCTCTGGCCGTAATAACGGCCTTGATACGCCTGGGAATTGAGTCAGACAGAGCTTGGATGGCGTGTACAGGTACAGCTGCCAATGCAGCTTCAACACGATAGCACAGTACATCAAGAGTAGTGACTGGCGTATTGTGACGAGCCAGTTGCACGGCCACCATTGACCAGATGTTTTAAATTGGTGAGTGATAAGGAGAATGTGCTGGCCAGGGCAGCAGTCGAACATTTTCTGCATCCAGAAAGGCCCGTACAGGACCTCCAACATGTGGTCGTGCATTATCCTGCTGAAATGTAGGGTTTCACAGGGGTCGAATGAAGGGTCGTAACACATCTGAAGTGTAACGTCCACTGTTCAAAGTGCCGTCAATGCGAACAAGAGGTGACCGAGACGTGTAACCAATGGCACCCCATACCATTACGTCGGGTGATACCCCAGTGTGGCGGTGATGAATACACGCTGCCAATGTGCGTTCGCCGCGATGTCGCCAACCACGGATGCGACCATCATGATGCTGTAAACAGAACCTGGAGTCACCCAAAAAATGACGTTTTGCCATTCGTGCACCCATGTTCGTTGTTGAGTACACCATCGCAGGCGCTCCTGTCTGTGATGCAGCGTCAAGGGTAACCGCAGCCATGGTCTCAGACCTGATAGCCCATGCTGCTACATACGTCGTCGAACTGTTCGTGCAGTTGGTTGTTGTCTTGCAAACGTCACCACGTGTTGACTCAGGGATCGAGACGTGGCTGCACGATCCGTTACAGCCATGCGGATAAGATGCCTGTCATCTCGACTGCTAGTGATACGAGGCCGTTGGGATCCAGCACGGCGCTCCGTATTACCCTCCTGAAGCCACCGATTCCACATTCTGCTTAGAGTCATTGGATCTCGACGAACGCGAGCAGCAATGTCGCGATACGATAAACCGCAATAGCGATAGGCTGCAATACGACCTTTATCAAAGTCGGAAACGTGATGCTACGCATTTCTCCTCCTTACACGAGGCATCACAACAACGTCTGACCAGGCAACGCTCGTCAACAGCTGTTTGTGTATGGGAAATCGGTTGGAAACTTTCCTCATGTCAGCACGTTGTAGGTGTCGCCACCGGCGCCATCCCTGTGTGAATGCTCTGAAAATCTAATCATTTGCATATAACAGCATCTTCTTCCTGTCGGTTAAATTTCCCGTCTGTAGCACGTCATCTTCGTGATGTAGCAATTTTAATGGCCAGTATCTAGTAAGAAGATCAGGTGTCGCAGACAAGGGCAACGAATCGATTTTAAATTATGAATGATGATTTTTTTCAAATTATTACTGGTAGAAAATGCAACGTTGCAGTTGTATTTATTACGAAGAAGGCGTTGGATCTGCTAGGAGACGGGCCCCACGGAAGGAATAGAGAAATATCTATTGGGTTAAATTCAAACTTTGATTAAAACATTGACATACTACTCATATTTCATGTGACTTCTAGTTGTCGACGGAAAGTGTCGGTTTGTTTCCCGTTACGAATAAAACGATTTTTTAAAGCGGAATTTTACGTTCCCATTCGACAGAGTGGTTCAGAATTAGTCTAGTCTAAATTTCGTTTTATCGATACGTACTAACAGGGGCAGTAAAACACGACGAATAGTCGGGACCCCAGCAGTGACTGAGCAGCACTGCTGCATGTCGGTAGCAGTGAGCGCGGGTCAGAACGGCGCGCGACTCACTGCTGGAATACTGGACAGCCACGGTGTTTCACTGTCACTGCCAATACCTATCGATACAGCGAATATCACACCAGGCTAATCCGGGAGCGTTCTATCGAATGGCCACGTAAAATTCCGCCTTAAAGATCATTTGGTTCATAACGGGAAAGAAACTGACACTTTCCGTCGACACTGGAAAGCGTATGAAAGATGAGTAGTATTTGTTTCTGTTGACTCCAGGTACACACTGCAAAAATGAAAATTGTAAAGAAGTGCCGAAACACCAGTGAAAATGCTCCTGACGACTCTCATGAGGCACACCCTGTATACATCAACAGTGCAACAATACGTAACACACATTAGCAGCCAGAGCTTATGAACTTTTTAATTTTTTTTTATTTTTACTTACTTCAAGACGTGAAGTTACATCGCTTTCTGTAAAGAGAGTCGCAATCGACTCAAAGTAAGTGAAGTTTGGCGGCCCGATTTCGAATTAATTACTTCATTTACGGTAGCAGACTCCACAAATTGTTTCTTTCTTGAAAGCTGTGAAGTATCCAACAAAATACAATACCTGTCTCTCTTTATAGCGTCAAACAATATTTTTTCAATCACATCGCTTTTTTAACGTCTCGTCGTCCGTGGAACAATCTTTTCATTTTCCACTCGCTATCATCTATCTCTCTTATCCCAGAAGCACATAAAATATATTAATGATATTCCCACGTATCTAAAGCAAAGAACCTTGTAATTTTTTTTGCTGTTCCACAGATGCTGAGTATTTAAAATGCTCTCTGACTTTTTCCAGGTTTTTTCACAGATGGCGTTTACGTCGTCTGTCACTGATTTTCTAAGTAGATCTCATATTTCATTCCCACATGGTACTAGCCTCGTCGGTCGCAGATTTTTTTCCAGTTGTTTTCCTTTACCAGCGAGATACCACTTGCCTCGTCTTTCGTTGAGAATGTTTTGCTGCAGAGCCTGTAACAAACGTTTTTAGTGGCATGAGAAAGTAAAATACTAACAATTGACTAACTTCCACATTTTCAACATAGTTCGAAAGGCATTTAATGAAAATGCTGAGAAACAACACTTGTCCAAAAAACTAAACTTTTCGGGATACATAAAAAATATTCCATGTCTTAGTTATGCTGAAGTTCCGGTTTTATTCTCATTTTTCGTTAGAATCAGTGTAGAGAGAATAATGCCAGTATACTATAGAAAATCGTGATGCGATTTCGCAACTTTAACTTAAAATTTATTTAGTGAACATCTGGACTTCCTCAGTATTTTGTAATAAATAAACATGAAGTATTAACTCATACTTTATCACCAAGGGCAAAAATCAAACAAATTATGCTCTGTCTCATTCTCTTTGGAATTATACTCCACACATAGTTCATTCTTTGATACATGGTGGCCAACTCTATAGATCAGAGTAGATTACAGGGTTTCGCATACTGTCTTCCGCAGTACGTTGTCGATCCGCGGGAACTGAGTAAACGCTCCGCGGAAAACTATTAATAACATGGAGATTTTTCGACATTTTTCTTATTTTTTAAATTTTTTCTGTGTTATTAGTTATGGTTTAAAATTGAAGCAATCACTGAATAAAAGAAGTTTTCTAATTTTTTAAAATGTCATTAGTTTTATTATGTTTTATTTGAAAAGTTTATAATAAACAAGGTGTCACTCGAAGGATTCTCAGTGTTCCGTCAAAGGAAAAGTTTGGAAAACCCTGGTGTCGAAGTTCTAGATGATTTCTGCTTTTGGTAGGAATGGAAGAGATCGCCGTGTCATTTATTGGCAGATAACGATTATTCTCTCTGTTTAAAACAGTGCAAATAAAATTTTGAGAAAGCCCAAATAATTTGAACATGTAGAGGTTTCTCTTCGGTTTAGGTGATACAATGGGTACATAACAACACAGAAAATGTCAGAACATCTGAGGTTCCTCTATATTACGATAGGCTTATTTTTTAAAGCAGAAAATCATAGGCAACTCAATTTTGTCAAAAATTAGACATGTCGGGTCCCTTGACATTCCCACTCATTTAACTTAAAATATGATTTCATTTGCTTGCTAAGAAAAGTATCATTGCTTCTTATAGGACAAACTGCAAGTAGAATGCGTATGAAACTCGGTAATAATACCAGTTAAAATCACGTAATTGTATTTTTACGAGGTGGTAATTCAAGCTTTACAATTACCCCTGATATGATACGAGTTTTGTACTATATGGCTCAAGGAAATCAAACGAGTACTAGTACAGGTCAGGTATGTGCGTCAAGCATTACGCAATCTCGATCATGGCCTGAATAACAGTACCGTCTGTGACCAGTCTTACACACCTATTGACGTTATCTGCTACGTCGCTCATTTATAATGCAAACGGCTACGAACCTGTAGCACCTCTCCGAAATAAACCCGGCGTTAACGTTCGCTTCCGCCGACGAACTGCCGCTAGGCATCCTAGAGAACGGATTGTAACGTCCATTATTCACCGCACCCGACGTCGAGCGAGGCGAATCGCCAGAGCGCGTACACCGGAACAGACCGGACGTGGCTCGTTCTGAATCTCGAATTATTACAGATTAATCCGCGCGAAACCCGTCATTGGCCCCGCCTCGACAGCAGGCGCTCGGAGCGTGGACATTAACATTATATAGCTCGGCGGGAAGGCGGTAGCGCTTCAATGTTTCAGCGCCGCGGCGTATCTTTTGCGCAATCTGCCAAGCGGCAAGCGTGTGAATAGTTCATCTGGGGACACGTGTGCCCGGCGGGGAAGGGGGGGGGGGGGGCGCCATGCATAATGGACGCCACTTCACGTGGACTGCGTAATGCCGCCGCCTCCCACGCAACGCGCTGCGCAAGTTCAGCCACCGCCCCGGCGCCGCTCCCAGCATGCAACGCTCGACCGCCGGTCCGCTGCAGCGTCTTCCCCTACTACTCGGGGCTCCGAAAATTTCAATAATTTCCAGCCGCGTACACGGGGAGCGCGCGCGGCCGGCCGGCCGGTGACTCGGCGAAAAGGAAATGGTATAGCGGTGGTGGTGGGGGGCAACGGAGGGCCGCGGGTAAAAGAAAGAGCGAACGTTATTGATTATTGCTTACCTGAAGAACACAGGAGCAATCTCCATTTTGTGTAATGAATGTACTGTCGAAATTGCGTGGTGGCCGCGAGGGGTGTCATTAGGCGGCGTTGTCGCGGCGGCTTCCCATTGGTCGGTGAGAAGCGAGCGTCGGAGTGCCCGCGTGGGGTGGCAGGGGGAGGGGAGAAACGCAGTGGCCAAAGCGAAGGGGGTTGCGCCCAGCCCGGTTTATTTATGTATGGTCGCCGGAGCGTACAAAGGAAACTGGCCAATTGCGTGATGCGCCTTTTTGGCCACGTGAATAAGTAAGCAGCAAGGGAGGTAGCCATTTTCGTCGTGAAATGCATGTTCACCGCCGGTGAAACCTTAGCGTTTTATCTTCTTCCGAGTGAAGCAGAGTTTCTTTTTTTTTTCCTCCTCCGAGCCGCAATTACGCGCTACGAAAAATTTACATACAATGTTGAAACCGCCTCGGAGGTGATCAGCGGAGCGGAAGTTATAACTGCGGAGAAACGAGTGAACTTCGACTCCGAAAAGCGAACTGGGCGACGAAGCGTCTGTTTAGGCGGTATAAAAAGGCTTTTATTTTCCTCTTACTGAAAAAAAAACTTCTTAAACGAACTTTAAAATGCTTTCACAAGGAAGTCTGTGATGCAAATACAGGTGTTGCCATGTGTTTTAAATATTATCGAAGTGCTTAAGATAAGTCTGATTGCCCAGAATAACTAATAAATTCTTAACTTTTCCGAGCTTTTAGAGCCGGACGCAGGAAAATTTGTAAGACACTTCAGCCCAAGTAGTGAGGACAGGCGTTTGTTCATCGACATGTACGGCCATCATCTCACCAACCTTGCCACACTTTAGCTACATGCGAAGCTTTCTATAGTAACGTGAACGATAAATTCTAAAAAGCATGAATTAAGAACGAACTAGCTGGGGAGAATGTTGTATTGTGGAACACTTTTCAGACTTTCGCCTCTGTCCAGTCCTGTAACAGAAGTTCAACATATTTTCTTAATGTATTTTGAAATGACAGCGTTCGCTTTATTTGTGCTGCAGTCTTTCTCTGAAATTACAAAATTTTCTCTGGAAAAGTAAGAGTTTTCCACTTGTAGAAAACTGTTCCAAGGTAGAACATGGTCAGGTACCTAGCAAAAAATACTCTATTCAAATTTAAACGCGTTGCAGTCGAGAAAATCTTGTCAGTACTGTATTTAGTGGTATACGTGTTACAATATTACTCTACTACAGACCAGTAATTAGTAAGTGAAGTCAGATTAAGAAGATTATCAGCTAAAAATTAAAAACTGTTTGAAATAGAAGCTATTGGCAAGTAAGTTCAACATCTTCATCTACGTCTATATTCCGCAAGCCACCATAAGGTGCGTGGTGGAGGATACTTCATGTACCAGTATCACTTCCCTTTCTCCTGTTCGAGTTGCGGCTGATTTGCGGGAAGAGCGATTGCTGGTAAGCCTCCGTGTGGGTTCGAATCTCTCTACTTTTATCTTCATGGCCTGTCCGCCAGGTATCTGTAGGAGGAAGCACTATGTTTCTTGACTCTAGGAACGTGCGCTCTCGGAAGTTTAACGTTAAACCATACCATGATGCAGAACGCCTGTCTTGCAACGTCTGCCACTGTAATTAGCTGAGCATCTCCGTGACACTTTCGTGCTTACTAAATGAACCTGTAACGAAACGTGCTGCTCTTCTTTGCATCCTCTCTATTTCTTCTATCTACTAACACAAATTTCCATTTTCGAGGCGGGGGAAATTGTTGAGACATTAAAGAAACTCATATCATGTGCAAACATTACGTGTTACATAATAAAAAGACTTTCAGTTTTAAGGTGAAGATGGTACATGACTGACGAAATAAGGCTTCACCGTCCACACAAAAATTGGAAATATGTGGTACGTTCCTATGAGACCAAACTGCTGATGTCATCGCTCCCTAGGCTTACACCCTACTTAATCTAATGTAAACTAACTTACGCCAAGGACAACACACACACACACACACACACACACACACATGATTTTGAAAAGCAGTTACATACATGACAAGACAACCTGTATACTAAGTGACAGGACACAGTTCATCCTACGATATTAACTGCTATCCATAACACTTCTATAGAGGTACATAATGTAAGAAAACTAGTGCTACCATATATATAGCTGTTATTTTGTACGTATCGATGTACATACAGTTTGTACCTCCGTATCAGATGCCAGTGATGTTGGGTTATAAATCCAAAAACCGCGTTTAGCAAATAAGTATTTCTAGTGCTGCTCGTGGTGTGTAGAACGTGTTCTGTAATGAACGTGACATTGGCTCTGCTCTATACACACATAATTAAATCCACTAGCGATTCATATTTTCCTTGTTTGTCCAGAATTAAATTAAAACTTACATCCAGGTCTAGGTCTACTGACCGCAGTTTTCGGGAGATATTCCTTGGTTGCAAGACAAATGTCTGAAATGGAACCGAGCGAGGTGGCGCAGTAGTTAGCACACTGGATCCGCACTCCGGAGGACGACAGTTCAAACCCACGTCCGACCATCCTATTCAGTTATCCGTGATTTCCCTAAATCGCTCCAGGCAAATGCCGGGATGGTTTCTTTGAAAGGGCACGGCCGACTTCCTTCCCCATTCTTCCCTAATCCGATGGGACAGATGACCTCGCTGTTTGCTCCCCTCCCCCAAATCAACCAACCAATCTTGAAATGAAAATCCTCTCCCAATGTATTTAGAATCAGGACTCCCTTTTCCCTGCTACCAGATCGCCTAGTATTTGTCTGAAATGGCCCTTACTATACAAGGTTCTGAAATTGAAAAACCCATTCTGTCATTAAGGGTAGAAATGAAGTACATAGTCAGTCCATGTCCATGAAGTCCCGACACTGGATTAATATAAAACAGAGAAACGTTAAGATAGTGCTTTAATGGTTCAGGTGTTCTACAAAGTCTGTACCCCCCTCCCCACTTGAGTACAAAGCACAGAACGTTCACACAATCGTGTGAAACAACCAGAAAATTCCTTGTTTTGGCTGCTGTTGAAATCGGTTATGTCGCCAAAGCGTTGAACCTTCATGTTATTTCGGCTCTATGTCGTTACGTTAACACTGCTTGCATACAACTGACTGGTCGAATACGTATCTGTTGTTTGCAACTGTTAGTTCAACTTGCCTATGTAATTACTGGACTGACGTCGTTTATACGCCGTCCAGATTCCGAAATATTTATTTTGTTGTGATCCAAAACGTAGCACCTTGTTATTTAGGTTGTATACACAGAGATCTAGGCATATATCTAAGTTTTCTCGGTCGATTGCACCTATGCCTGTCTGCACAACTTTCTTTGCAGCTACCCATATGTTTCGATTTACTTTTTGAGAGTTACGTTTTGACAAGACCGAGTACATACAGTTTAGTACCTCACAAAGAATACCTGACCCTATAAGTATAATGCATTCAAACAATGAAATTAAAGCTGTAGACAGTGTCAAATTTTTAGGACTACAAACTGACCACAACCTAAATTGGAAAAGCTCACGCTCTAGACTTAATGAAACGCCTTAGTTCAGCTACATTTGCAGTGCGCATGATAGCAGAAATAGATGATTTAAAAACGAAGAAGTTAGTTTATTCGGCCTACCTCCATTCACTAATGGGTTATGGAATTATCTTTTGGGGAAACTCCTCTCACAAAGAGAACATTTTCAAAATTCAGAAACGATTCATTAAATTATATCTAGTGTCAGTCCTAGATCATCATGCAGAGACCTCTTTAAGAAACTTTGTAATCTAACTACTACTTCTCAGTACATATACTTATTGATGTCCTTTGTCAGTTCCAATATGTCTCTTTTTACACAAAATAGCTCAAAACATGGTTATAACACCAGAACCAAAAACCACCTGCATAAGGACTATAAAAGCTTAACATTAGTGCAAAAAGGAGTCAAATACATGGGTACCCATATAGTCAATAACTTACCAGAGCATATCAAAGGTCTTGTAAGTGATAAAGATCGGTTTCAGACTGAATTAAAGAACTTCCTGTTGGCCAACTCCTTCTACTCCATCGATGAATATCTTCACAAGGATTATAGCTCATAACACTGTCGGCATTAGAATTGTACAATATCCATGTAAGTAAAAAAAAGTAAAAAAAGCAAAAACAAGAAACAAAACAAACAAAAAACTTTGACTCCACATCCCAGAGACTTTTCTCCAAGCGATCCATGAAAAACGATAAATGTAATGTAATGTATGGCATAATTTTCCTGGAGACTTTTTAATTCTTTCTTCGACTTTTCCTTGAATTTTGTAGTATTTGGGTTTTACATATCATTCCTGTTAAATACCACAATGTTTTCTTTCAAATAGTCATGGACGTCCTCTAGCCCACTCCTTGCCTGTTATTAAGACTTGTAAAATCAAGTAAATCTTTAATCTTTCTACTGCATATTTATTATACTTATAAAGTCTTTTACTGTGTATTTATTAATATTAATTCCATACTATTTTACAATCTTTTTAATTTTAGTGTATTCAGAATTTACATTTGTTACTTGCATCACTAGGACAGACGCCCAGTTAATACATAAATCAATAAAACTGTACCACATATATCTTCAAACTAATGTTAATACACTACATTTTATTTCAATCGTAGATTATTGCAAGATACGTGCAGTTGCAGTACGACGTCTTTCCCCCTGGTTTGCTATTAAAATTTGTGGGTGAGGTTAAGTGCAAAACGAGCATGTTTTACAACAAAAGATTTTAAGTTATGCAAATGTACATGTTCACTTCCGGTTTTTATAATACCAAACTAAAACTTTTATATCAAATGTTACGTCTTAACTTACGAGACATAGTCCATGTATATGCACTTTCTTACAGACCTGAAGCTGACAGCATAGTCTGTTGAAAGAGTTTGTCTTAAATTAAGAAATAATTTATGCGATCTTGGCTGTTGCATGGTTTTTTACAATTAAAACAGATCGCCATTCAGTACTTTCAAAATGAGAGAATTCGGTAAGTTGTATGTAATTTCTTCTGGCATTTTGTGCGAATAAAGCAGTGTATGTAAAATATTTACAATGTGCACACCTGAGCAGGGAGGTGGGAACCACTCCTACGTCCCTCCCAATATGTGTTGAAAATGCCTATCAACCCAAGGGAGTTATGTCATTGGTCCACCCTGTCAAAGTTCATTCTGAATAATTTTTCGAACGAAACTTAAAGCTGCTCATTCCTCCTAAAAATAACATTACACAATTCATACTTATTAAAATATTAACGCAAGGTATGAGGGTCACTCAATAATTACGCACACAAACATGCACAGTGAATGCAACGCCTATTGCAGGCAACTGAATATTTTGCGTTAAATGTCAACCTTGCGAAAAGTGTTGGTCGTACATTCGATTGTTATTTACATAGAAATAACATTAATGTGATAGCTATGACTGCGTGTCCACTCGAAGAAAGTAAATTTGAAGTAGGACTGTCGATACTTTTAATAATATCGGAAATCCGATAGATCGATATTTAAAACAGTTTCGTTATTGGCCTTCGATATATGAAAAAAAAAGAATCGACATATCGACGGAAGAAATAATGACATATCTCCCTATAAAAATATCGACTGCACATTGCGAATACACTGCCAGTTTTAGAGCTGTATCTGTAAGTACTGATTTATTATTACGTATTCTGTACATCAAGAAGCTAGCAGCCTTCTTATCACCCTAAGAGCAAGAACTGAAACGAAAACGATGCATGTTCACGCTTAGCGATAAACACTTTGCTAACAATTGTATCTGCTTGTCAGTGGCACAATAAAAGGTGTCCAATGGGTCCGTCGTTCAGTTTTGTCATAAATCGGATTTGTTCGCAACACTTCAAGTTGATTCACTGTTTTCTCATTGCTGAAAACGTCAGCGATCTAGCACTTTTAGTGTCAAAATTGCGTGGTGAAGATAAACGTTGCAGTTTACACTGGTTGCACCGACCGCCGACTACGTCAGGATTTCCCCTCACGCGTGTCCACCCACTGCAAAGACCAATCTTGTCATTTAGATATTTGTTCATCATTTCCTGAAACCGTTTCTGAAGAATGTCGATGTGAAGAAGTAGCACAATAGTTGCTTTAGAAACTGTGTTTTAGCGCAACTTGTGTGCTATTTACTTGCTTCGCACAGTCAAAGAGAGAAACTGGACGTGATGAACGCTCAAAAAGTAGTAAGACTCCTTCAGACAGTGAACTTGAAATATGTTCTACTACAATTTCAGAATAACAGTTTCAAATATTGCGAAAAAAATACAACAAAAGTATTTACATTCGATTTTGCTACTTCGATATCGATGTGTCGGGGGAAAATGTATAATAGCTATATGTCGATATATTTAGGGAGAAATATATCGATATTTCATTAACAGCCCTACTTTTAAGAACAGCGTTCCGTGATTCGATTTTTATCTTCTAAAAGTGTACAACCGCCAGATATATTATCTGGGACGAACAAACTATACGTCAATACATATATGAACCTTGCGAGATTTTGCTCGTTGGTGGAAAAGTTAAAAAATCATCGCTACAGCGTAACCGACGAGCATCGCCACTGGCGTGAAGTAGCAGCATTGACCTGGGTGTTGCAAGCTCGAATTTATTTCACCTACCCAAGAAGACCAGTAACTTGTAGTTAAACAAACTGATGGAAAATGTCGCGTAAGTAGTGGCACAACTCATTCCATTGTTCAAAACGAACTGAACTACGTCAAGACCTGTGCATGCTGGGTTACCAGAGAGCTTACCGTTTATCGCAAAGAACAGAGATTTCGCATTTGAGCCGAGCTCAAAAGTCGTTTCAGTAGCGAAGCTGAGGCATTTCTGGACAGGATATTAGCATGTGGTGAAACCCGAACATATCATTTTGAGTCGGAGTGCAAGCTGTAGTGCATGGAGTGGAAAATTCCTAAATGGGGCGTCCGTAACAAATAGAATACTCAACCATTGTTTGGCAGCGTCATGTTAACCAGCTATTGAAGTGCTCATGCTCCTATTTCCCTTGAAGACAGCGCTCGACTTCATACGGCACAGCTGACTCTGGTAACTACAGACGCAGTTGTTTTGGGATCTACTACCTGAATCTCCTTAGGATTTTTATTTGTATCTTCCGGTGAAAGAAGATTTGCGTGACATTAAGCCCAATGCGAACAGAGACCTAAAGAAAAAAATATAAATCTGGTCACGAAATCAAGGCAAAGGATTGTTCACTAAGAAGATAATATGGCTTACAAGAAGAGGGAGAAGTGCGTAGAAGTTGGTGGGGATTACGTACAAGAACAGACAAAAAATTGCATTTGTTTAATTTAAAAATTTCCTGTAGTGTTATTTGACTGCTTTGTTACTGAATGAGCCTCGTACGTATATGAAAAAGCTGAGGTGGATGGTGTCATAAGTGAAACAGAGATGAAAGGTATGCACGTATAGACAAATAAGAAACGGAACTAAGATCAAAATAACTTTATTCACCTTGAAAGTGAATAAATGCTAAACATCATACATAACATAACTACAGTCTTTTAAAATCCATACGAATCACTGATGCAGTATTTCCTTGCTGTACCTAAGGAATGTGGTGGGGACAGATGTGCAGTGCAGTCACTTACGTTCCCTGCTCTACTGAAGGTTGGCGTTCGCACACAACACTGGTCTGTTACATGAATCAATGAAATCTCAGAACCTTCCGTTTGTTTTTCCTCCGTCGCTCTGTTTCTTGCAGCAAAAGAAGTTCAACTTCAAGGTAGTTAAATCACAAGCTTCCGTAGTACACACTATGTTTCCCCTAAGAATCATTTCTAAATAAAAAGTGAAACCGAAAACTCAGGTGAGTAAAAGTACGTACTAATAAATGAAAAGCGCTAGTTTTCCGTGGTTCTACAGCACTGATTTTATTGTGATAACCGGTTTTCGATTTACAAGGCCATCTTCAGACGTTTACTGACTGTTGCCAATGAAGTTACAATGTTTGTAAACGACATTGGAAAAGAATTCACACGTTCAGATTTAAGCAGAAACGTACAGTAAATAACTTCTTTGACAGTGCGGTGGTAATGCAATGTAAAAAGTAAAAGTTGAACAGTAAATAAATATAAAGGGCGTAAACAGGGAAAAACTTTTAACACAAAACTGGAACAGACAGCTTACACAACAGTTTATATCGATAAACAAAATCAATAAAATAAAATTAGTAGTTGACAAAGCTAATTCAGTAGGTGTAAAACATGGAGAATGATACGCAAACCAGTTAAAAGAAAGAATTATCACTGTAACTACAGAATATATGAAGAACTTAAGCAGTATCACTAAGGTAAACAGAAACGAATAAATGCAGGAAAATGGAGGAATGTTTGGGAACATACAGTAAATGCCATCCTTGAGGGTGTGGTGTTAGTGCATTTTTGCAAAGGTTGAAGAATATAAAAGGAACAGACAGCAAAAACATTAACAGTATACTCATACCTATGGCTCTGTAATAGTTTTCATTCAATAAATGGACCAAGTAAAATAAAAATAATAACAGTACGTCATGGGACAACTTCAAGAGGTATTGAACATGGAAAATAATACAAGCACCAGTTAAAAGAGAGACCTGACGATTGTAACCACAGACTATATGGATCACATTGGCAATTTCAATAAAATAAATAAAAGAACTCAATGAATACACGAAAACGGGTGAATGTGAAGGAACTGACAGTGTGGGAAGTAATGAAAGACAGAGAGGATTATGTGAAGTTTAGGAGAGGGGAAGTATTAAGCTGTGCCTGGTCATTTAAGATTAGATCTGGACTGTGAGGTAGATGAAACTTACTGGCAGATTAAAACTGTGTGCCTGACCGAGACTCGAACTCGGTACTTTGCCTTTCGCGGGCAAGTGCTCTACCATCTGAGCTACCGAAGCACGACTCACGCCCGGTACTCACAGCTTTACTTCTGCCAGTATCTCGTCTCCTACCTTCCAAACTTTACAGAAGCTCTCCTGCGGAGTAGAGCACTTGCCCGCGAAAGGCAAAGGTCCCGAGTTCGAGTCTCGGTCGGGCACTCAGTTTTAATCTGCCAGGAAGTATCATATCAGCGCACACTCCGCTGCCCAGTGAAAATCTCATTCTGTGAGGTAGGTGTTTGTTAATTTCCAGGCTTCCCGCAGATCGAGTTTTTGGCCTTTATTTGCTAAGTGATGGACATGGGACTCTTGACTGGCAACTGCGGCCCTCACTCAGGATTTGCTCGGCAAATTTGGAGTTAGAATACTGCAGTCTCCTGTGTACGTGTAAAATGTCAATTGGGTATTCAAGAAATTTGTAGTATTGCATGGGTTAAATGCAGAATGTCACTGTTGAACGACAGAATATCAGTGAAAAGACTGGATTATCTATACATGAAACATATCCAAACAGTACTGTACATTAAAAGGCATTTTCCGAGAAGAACAATTCATCGGAAGCTCTTAAACTTGTAGTTACGTGACACGAACTTTGTTTCCGTTTCGTAACACAAATATAGCAGTACAAGACATGAATATGGTAAAGCCGATTGAGGTTAAAAGTGAAGTAAAAATTCGCCGAATTACTCGATAAAAAACTCCAAGTTATGTCTAAAAACAAAGAAGGACTAGGATAGAATTTTTATAATTTACCTGACTTGTGTGATTTCAGCATATCCTAAAATCACTCACCCATTAATGATACACTTTTGGCGAATTAAAAAGACGTGAAAGAAAGGGAGAGGCAATGTGACACGAAAAGTACTATGTGTCTTTAATGGCAGGCCAGACCGTCGTCTCAATAAATAGTGAGTCTCGCTTGAGCAGAACTATGCACGTCAGTTGTAACTGTAGTGAAAAAACCTCTCCTTCGCCGATGCGTGTGATTAACGAGCCGTGATCCACAATGCAGCTCAACGACAGACTACTGATACACATCCGACATAATGCCCCACAGTGTGTTGCATATTTCAACTCTACACACGACGGCCTCAGTTGTGTCTTACGTAGATCAACGGGCCAGCTGGAGTGGCCGAGCGGTTCTAGGCGCTACAGTCTGGATGCGGGACCGCTACGGTCACAGGTTCGAATCCTGCCTAGGGCATGGATGTGTGTGATGTCCTTAGGTTAGTTAGGTTAAAGTAGTTCAAGTTCTAGGAGACTGATGACCTCACCAGTTAAGTCCTATAGTGCTCAGAGCCATTACGTAGATCAACAGAACTCTTGTTATCAGCTCGATTTAAAATCGCCAGGGCGGTAAACAATTTCAATCGCCTTATTCTGTGGCTTTGAGACAGGCGGTAAACGGGTGCAATAGACGGACGCTTTAGCAGTTAACGTAGTATTATCAGTACACCATATTCCAAACATGCGTTTATACAAATCAAGACGAAGCTGCATTTGACCAATTCGGCAATCAGCTTGAGTACGTCGTGTACAGCACAATATAACACAGGGATGTTAAAAATTTGTTATGCACTTCAGCCGAACAAATGTTTACAGAGGTCACATACACGCAGAAATAATCTAGTTTACTTTTTGAACACTTGGCGTGCCACAATAAACCACACCGTGTGTGGCACAGAAATGCATCATGCTGATAGCAAATGGTCGTGTTATCAGAATGACTGAAGAAGAGGGGAAAAAAATGGTTCAAATGGCTCTGAGCACTATAGGAGTTAACATCTGAGATCGTCAGTCCCCTAGAACTTAGAACTACTTAAACCTAACTGACCTAAGGACATCACACACATCCATGCCCGAGGCAGGATTCGAACCTGCGACCGTAGCGGTCGTGCGGTTCCAGACTGAAGCGTCTATAACCGCTCGGCCACATCGGCCGGCTAAGAGGGAAACGAAATCTCCTTGGTTCTGAAGACACTATTTAATCAGATCTCCAGAAACTCTGCTCCGAAGCACTCTTAAATTTTCTTTGGAGGAATGGACAACATATTCCTTCTGAACAGTGCTCGTCTCGAAAAAGCACAGTCAGTAATGTTTTCGGAATGTTCGTGACGTCTATGGCATAACAGTGAGACATCTTTTGTCTAACGTCTTGTCAGGTCTGAGACTGTTACAGGAGGTGCACTGCTTCAATCTCTAGAAGTTGGAACGAAAGAAACGGCTACGCTGCTGGTCAAGGTAAGGGTTGGCAAGAGCGAATACAAGCAGTATAAACTCTCGTTATGTGCGGGCGGACATTAGCTTGCTGAAATGTAAACCCCGGATGGTTTGTCATGACGGGCAACAAAACGAGGTGTCGAATATCGTAGACATATCCCCTTCTGTTGCCCTTCATGGCAAGCCAGCTTGAGCATCCATTTCAGCAAGGTATTCACGCCCGCACACGGCGAGAGTTTGTACTGCTTTTCTTTTCGTGCTTGCCAGATCCTGTCTCTGCCAGCAACAACACCGTATCTCCCTCCAACTTAGAACTTTTGGAGCATTATGGCAGGACACTTCAACCAGCTCGGGATTTTGACCATCTGACGCATCATTTGGACAGAATTTGTCACGGTATCCCCCATGAAGACATCCAACAACTCTATCAATTAATGCCAAGCAGAATAACTGCTTGCATAAGAGCCAGAGGTGGGCCAACGTGTTACTGTCTTGGTCAATTTGTGAAGCTCTTTCTCGTGAATAAATCATCTAATTTCTCTGAAATTGCAATCATTTCTTTGTCTGAACATTTAATTCACATCTGCCGATTTCCAAGGTTAACGACATGAAAGCTCACACCACTGTGGTTCATTGACAAAGCATTCCTCTTATTGACTTGTTGCCACAATTATTTAGTTAATTCCTTCAGAAAAAAGAATCCCAGCTTTGGCTTGAGTGCACCTACCTACATACGCAATTCAGTGCACTTGGTCCAAACAAGACCGACTATTGGCCAATTACGGAAACCATACTCGTTTCAGAAAACGAGTGCAAAAGCCATTACGTCGTCAGAGCTCTGGCTGTTTGCTATGTCCATCCCATCACTAGGTCGAAGGCCTGGCTCGGCGATTAGCGGAGACTTTTGCCGATCTTCAGTTATGTTTTCATTTCTGTCTATCACGGTTAGGGTTACCTGGCCATTTGTCACGTTTTTATTCCCTTTCGTTTCGTGCCTTCTAACTTTTAATATGTGCTACTAGTGGGGGGTAGCATTTTGCAGCCATGCAATGTCGTTCTCCATGATGATCATGCTGTAGTAAGAAGATGGCTCTTTACAGGATGCAAGGTGGCTTCATCCTTTTGGAAGCTGAGATCAGGCAACGAAGGCACAGCCGAAGCATGAAGATTCAAGCATCGGACCGCAATTAAGCCCATGCGACATCGAGTGGAAAACCAATATGTCACAAACTAACAATAGGCATCAGAATTAACGCAGAGGTGGAACTCAAAGTCTGGAAACTGAACCGACAAAATAGGCTACCATACCTGCAGAAGGCAAAATTAGAATGCTTTTTGCGAAGTAGAATGCAAAAATCATTTCACCCTAGGCGTTGGGTCGTCCTTCCACTCACTGATTGACCACTGTCTGTCTGGTCTCACAGTGACTGTCTCATCTCTTACTTAGTGCCTGTTCTCCGCTCTTCTTTCCTCCCTCGGTTGCCAGTACTCAGCAGTTCTGTAAATTTTTTTCCCACTCTATTTTCCAGTGAGCTAAATTTGCTACTGTACCGTCTTTGTCATTGTTGGGCTCACTACACACTCTCGCCCAACGAAAGGTGTAATCCCAACTCACCGTCTACGTACAGGGTAAAAACAATTCTGATCTTATAAGCAGAAAAGTCGCTGGGAACTCTCTAATTGTTCTCACTCTGTTTCATTTTGCAGTATTGTGGGCTGTGGGTTCCCTACAATTCTTGCATATCGGCTTTTCTTTAATACCGCTAAGAATTACTTCAAGTGTTTCTCTGCATTACTGAGTTGTTAATAAGGCTGCTGTGCAACGTCAAACTCGTTTGCTAGTAGTAAGGACCTTCCTGTGTATGCACAAGTGTCCCTAGGCATTTGGGGCTCGTTAGTGCCCCTCCACTGTAAATCCGTTCTGGCTTTAACGAAGTTCTCACAAGTCTTGGTGCGGCTTATGAAGGGCCCTATGGCCCTGAAAACTTAGCGGTAAAATGTTATACTGTATCTATAATTTTTGTGGGGTTATTAGGAGGTTGGACAAATTAACTGTTTCAGCGGTGTCTTAATGAAACAGTATGTTAAATTACACGTAAGATGCTAGCTGCCTTGAAGAAGGCTATGTGAATGATTCTTTGTCATCGATAGACACAGATAGGCCACTAGGTAAATGAGATAATGTGTTTTGCCATTATGATAAATTGTGGATACCTCAACTGTAAATCGATATAATATTGTATGTGCACACTCTGAAGCTGATGGAGTCGACATAAGTCTATCGTATTCGAGGAACTTGCATGCCTGTAAGTTAGCGTTTCACACCACGTTTGATCAATATGCCATCGTTTCCAGATACATGTAAAGCAGTGTCGTTATAATGTCGTAGTAAAGTGATGAAATGTTTCGTATTATTATGGCTTGCATGGAACTCAGGCGTTCTCCGTTCTCTATTGCTTCCGCTTAGTTTCAGTGACACTCGCTGCGTTATGGTAAAGGTGTTGCGTTTCACGGAAGTGCCCAGCACAAAGCGCAGCTGAAGAAATCACAGATATTAATAAAGTATGATAAATTATTCATCAGCACGCAATCCTCGTTTATCGACTTTTGCCCGAGCACTCTGATGAACTGACTCCCTTTAATAGCGTTTATGAGCATCGCTGACCGAAATCAACAGTAACTGTGACGTAAATCACGCACGAACTGCTCCGTTAGTAAATGCGGAATGTGTCCCACGATGAACGTCTACGCCCGTTGTAATGGAAATTCTACCATCTTTATTCGACAGTACTATGCGATGGCTTCCAAAATGAAGCATAACTTATAAACGTTCCCTTAGGATCGTGTAAAAACTGTATGAATGTCGTTTTCTTCTCAGTATTCGTGTCACATTTAAACGACATGGCCTGTGAAATGTAATTACGAGAGTAATCCCAAAACTAAGATGTCCTATTTTTTATAAGTACAAAGGCCTGTTTACTTCTACAATGGTTTATATCAGTTTACAGCTTGAACATTTAGCTATTTTTCGACATAATCATCATTTCCGTCGATGAATTTTCGTAGACGCTGTGACAGTTTTTGTGTGCCCATGTCATACCAGCTAGCCGCCATGCTGTTCAGAAAGTTATGAACCTCTTCTTTCACCTCGTCGTCGGAGCTGAATCGCTTTCCAGCCAAATGTTCTTTTAACCTAGGGAATAGGTGATAGTCACTGGGGGCCAAGTCAGTACTATATGGTGGGTGGGTGATTATGTTCCACTGAAACTGTTGCAGGAGAGCAACGGTTTGCCGAGCGATGTGTGGGCGAGCGTTGTCATGGAGAATGTGTACGCCCCTGCTCAACATTCCTCGTCTCCGGTTCTGAATTGCCCGTTTGAGTTTTTTTAGAGTCTCACAGTACCTGTCAGCGTTAATTTTGGTCCCGGCGGGCATAAAGTCGACCAACAGTACCCGTTTCCTATCCCATAAAACGGTTGTCATGAGTTTACCGGCAGACTGTGTTTGTTTGAATTTCTGCTGCTTTGGCGAAGAGGGATGACGCCACTGGCGTGACTGTTGCTTGGTCTCAGGTGTAAAGTGGTATGCCCAGGTTTCGTCACCCGTGATAATTGAGTCCAGAAAGTTGTCCTGTTCGGCTGCAAGGCGGTGAAGAAATGTGCGGGAAGCATCAAATCGTTGCAGCATGTGGTCCTCAGTCAGCATGGGTGGCACCCATCTTGCGCACACCTTCCGGTAGTTCAATGTTTCCGTTCAAATTCTGTGAGCAGTGCATCGGGAAACCTCAGGAACCAACGTGCAGAGATCAAGCAGGGTGATCCGCCGATCTTCACGCATGCTTTGTTCAACCTTCAACACTGTCTCCTCAGAAATCGACGGTCTCCCACTCCTCTGTTCGTCGTGAATTTCGGTCCGACCAGCTTCGAACTCTGTACACCACTTACGAACATTTTTGACATCCATGCGCGACTCACCATACGCTTTCCTCAACTGGCGATGGATTTCAATCGGTGCCGTGCCCTTTGAGTTCAAAAACCGAATAACTGCAAGTAATTCTCACTTGGCGGTAACTTTCAACGGGAAATCCATTCTCAACGGCTGCCGAGCCAAGATTGAGTGCCTCAGCTCGGCTTGCGCATGTCTACACACAGCGCGTGAAGCACTCTTCATAACAGTGTGGCCAACTGCCACACAAAGAGAATTATGTACTTATAAAAAAAATAGGAGACCTTACTTTTGGGATTACCCTCGTAGAAGGAGAATTACAACTGAAAGTAGCACAACGTGTTATTCGTAATGTGATATTGTTACACACACTTTGGGAAAACAATTTAACAATTTATCGTGATGGTAGATTCATTATGTTATCGGGCTAATGGAACTAGTTGTATTTGTTGGATATACATCAAGCACTTCAGAGTGGTAATTAAAATCAGACGGAATAATAGAAGTAGTACACTTAAGTGCAGCATGCATAGTCAATGTAGAATAACGAGATAAGGAGCACAAGTTGCAGAAATGTAATGATGGTAGTTTTATTAACAAAAAAATTTATTTTGAGCAAAGGTTAATTTCATGATAGTTAAAGCTAAGCGACGCCCACATCCCAGGGCCATAGTTCTAGTACACGTTGTTTCGCTTTATCTGCTGACTACCTGTTATGGAATGTCAAGTATGTATCTGTGCCGTGTGCAAGATTTTGATGAGATCTTGTAACAGCGTAGTGTTGTGTTTGCGTTCTTATTGATGAATGGAAAGGAGAGTGTCAAACCTATTGTCCACGCGTAGTCTACTCCTCTGAAATAGCACCAACGGCTCCGCTGTGCGTAACATCTCCGTCAGATGGACGCATCGCCCTCAACAACGTCAGTGCTCTCACTCCATGAGAGCTTGCAGATATTTATCACAAATACTGGTGTTCGAGAACAATACACCACCCTCCTCTCTCTTCTCCACCAAACACTACCGACGAAAATTCCATCAACCACCAACCCACGAACCGATTACCTCCGAATCGAACTTTCCTGTATTGTGATGCGATAGCGAACGCAGCTACGGAAGCTGGGGATGATAATTATTCTTTCTGAACTTAAGGAACATCTAACTTTGGAATGTAAAATCAAAAAATAAATTTCCCTTCATTCAAAATCTAGAAAATCTGTCAATAATTATCTCAGTGCCACTTTCTTGGTGTTCATTATCAAGGACCTTGAGACAAATGAAAGAATGAGACGGGCGTCTATTGAGATGCTTTAGCGAATACAATTCCAAGAAGATGATATGTGCATTGACGGAATCTGGTGACTCGTGGCATTCATCCCCTAAATACTTAGGGATTACAATTACAAAATTACCTAAATTGGAACGATCACCTAGATAATACTGTTCGTAGAGCAAACCAAAGACTGCGATTCATTGGCAGAACATTTAGAAGGTACAACAGGTCTACTAAAGAGACTGCTTACACCACACTTGTCCGCCCTGTTCTGGAGTATTGTGATCCGCATCAGGAGGGACTGATGATAAAATAAGAGAAGTCACGGCTCGCACAGAAAAATTTAAGTGCTCGTTTTTCTCCCGCGTGCCTTTCGAGAGTGGAACGGTAGAGAGACGGTTTGAAGGTGGTTCACTGAACGCTCTTCCAGGCACTTTATTGTGAATAGCAGAGTAATCACGTAGATGTAGATGTAGGAGGCACAATATGCTCTAACAGCAACGACTGACTAACCTTTATCACTAGCGCTCAGGAGGCAAACTTTGAGCGACCTTTCATAAGAAGTCGACGTGTCTCACACTAGGCGTAGAAGGAAAGTGTTCTCCTGCCACAAGTACAAAGAGGCCCGCTTTCTCCACTCGCGTTCTACCAAACTTCGTCCTCGGTTTGTCCTTACATTTATTGGCCAGATTAGGAGCTTCCTCAAAAAATGGAACTTACTTGTTAGCACACTTCTTTGCTCGTGTGCAATGCAGTCTTTCTTCGGGCTAAAAATAGACTCTTTCTAAAAAAAATGTCCCCTCTGGAAGCATTCTAGACTACCGCTTTCTATGCTACTATGTCTCCCAGAATCTTCAAAAAATTGGTGTGTCACAGGATCGTGAACTTTTATGGTCTCTGTACAGAGCTCTAGGAATGTAGCTGATGCTTCAAGAAGCCTCAAATACATCAGTTTCGACTGGAAATAATGTATCAGGGAATGCAGGCTTTCGCGATCAATTTCACTGATGATATCTTCTCTGGTTATCAGTCGAGACGTGGCATTGTGTTAGGGCAACGTTTCGACGAATTTACTACTCGTCATCCTCAGGCGAAAATCTTCTTCATTTTCTCTTGAACATAGGAAACTCGTCGAAACCTTGCGATCTTCTTCATCTTCAACTAAAGGTGCCGTGTCCTGCTGTAGGTCCGATGTGCGTTTCGCGCAGGCAGGTTGGTTGCAAAACGTCAGCTGGCGGCCAAGTCACCAACATACGGCCATTACTGGCACCGAGGCAACAGACCTCCGCTTTGCCCTCCAGTAAGCTGTAACTTCACACCACTCAAGTCTCAAGCGGCGGTGGTGTGGGGTCAGTAGAATGCACGTTACAGGGCGTCTGGCTGGCAGCTATCCTTGAAGTAACCGATTTGTAACAGTTTGTTTTGTCGCTGTGGTGCCAAGTACTGCTCAAATTGCTGCTGCAGATGTATTATGATGCGCCAGAGCCATACGCCGAACACGATGGTGTTCCCTCTCCGTAGTGCCACTTGGTCGTACTTGGCCCGGTCTTCTCTCGACCGTACGTTCTCGGGACCACCGCTGCCAGCAATCATGTACAGTGACTACCTTCCTGCCAAGTCTTTCCGCAATATCACGCAATAAACATACATCTTCACGTAGCCCTCTTACAGCAACTCGTTCAAACCCAGTGAGGTGCCGATGATGGCGTCTTTGTAGCCTCACAAACATCCTGGACTATCATCAACTCACCACTACCAATCTCAGAGCTAACTAACGGTCACAAACGTTAAAACGTGTATTTAAGGCGGACCTGATTTGCATCCTCATAGTGGTGCTATCAGCACCACTTTTATGCGACTGATGCGTAACTCGAATAGACAAATTCTTTCAGATGTAGAAACACGCCTGCCAATTTTCGTTTATGTCGCACAACACCTTCTTGGTGTTGCGACCTTTTTCCGTTAGTGTGTTTTCCTCTTATAAATCAATGCTTTTTTTAGTTTAATTTATGTAGTCACAATTCTTTTAGAGTGTAAATGTAGTGCTGCATTTTTGATAACTTTCAGTTAAATTAAGCCGGCCGAAGTGGCCGTGCGGTTAAAGGCGCTGCAGTCTGGAACCGCAAGACCGCTACGGTCGCAGGTTCGAATCCTGCCTCGGGCATGGATGTTTGTGAATTCCTTAGATTAGTTAGGTTTAACTAGTTCTAAGTTCTAGGGGACTAATGACCTCAGCAGTTGAGTCCCATAGTGCTCCGAGCCATTTGAACCATTTGAATCAGTTAAATTAACATCTAGTAAAATATTCAAGCAAATCTTATTCCTACAATAATCACAGTAAGTTAAACGTGTCTCTTTCCTTGCGTTGGGGTGCAGTGGCACATATAACTCAGTTGATAAGTTCTCAATGAATCACAATGACTCTGTTTATTCACCGTACTCTACAGATGCACTCGGCCTCAGCAGTAAAATACAATCAACTGTGAACTATTAAATGTCAAAAAGTGGACTCCAAAAAATAAACGTCTATGCAATACAAGAGTCAAAACGACACAGACTACAGTTTTACAGCCATAAAATTTCTTGCAAAGCAAATCATTATGCCCCGTCTCGGCACAGTTTTCCTACACCATTATTTTTCTTTTGGGGATTCTTGTTATCTGCGTGACGCAGTGAGGACGTTAACGACAACATAGATTTACTTACCTTTGTTAGCCTTTATAGCAGAGACGAGAGGGGGGAACTCTTCTTGGTTGGAACGGGTATTCGGTTACAAGAAGTTTGTAATTCCCTTGGTGTTGGCAGGATTGATTTGCTGGAGCAGAAAGTTTTAGTCAATTCGTTTGTTGTCCTACAAACCCATTGGTTTATTGCGGTGTTAGACCAAAACCCCTGAACAGAAGATCAAATGCTTTTAACCACTAAGAAAGATCTTTATCAGAGACGAGTGCTATCACTGCTATTCGGTCAACTAACTACCGGCCAGTTGGCCTAATTCGTAAAACATCAACACTTTGAAATAAGTCACTATCAATCAAGAGCTAGCTGCCATATAGTACAAGAGACAAGTAACACTCAACAGCTTGTTCTTAGTGTTTACTGAAACTCATGTATCTTAATTCTTTGAGACGGAGATAGGCTGTATCTGTTCAATCCTAGTCCAAGTAATGCTGAAAATTACTACTTAGGTTGCTGTTGCCGTGTGTCCACCAGAGTCTGTCACCGTCTTCTCGCAGCCGAAGTGCCTATTTCTCCATCACGTGCTGCTGAGGAGCATCATTGCACTCCAACCGCTCTGATTACTCGCCGAATGTCTCCTGTACTCTACTACTACTGTCACTATCCCTCTCTGAGTTTTATTTCGCTCTATATCGATTCTGTGTGCACAAGGGCCTCTGCAGTATCTATTGGGAATATTCTATAGGAAGCTTTCCTCGACATGTGATCGTCTTAATGTTTCGCCAACATTCTAAATCCCACTCGAATTTCTCCTATTACGTGCTTCGGAAGGTTACATCTGTGACCTTGACCCTCGTTACCTAGGCGAACCGTCAAGACTAACTTCCACCGGCGTTTATGGTCAATCGCTGAGCTGTCTGTTGCTTCGGGACTTGTTATTTCATCCTGTTTGTCACCCATCTCTTCCATGTGCTTGAAAGCCTGTGCCCGCTTCTTGTTATGATCTACTATATTTTCTGACCTGACATGTAATTAAAATTATCAACATTTTCTACGGCCATGACAATTATTCATATAGTTACACCCCAATAGCCGCAGGAGATTTGGTGAGGCTACAGCTTCTTCCTGTCGACTACTTACGATTTGTATTCAGTGACATCTGATGCTCAATCCGCGTAAGTTTAGCCGTCCTCTCTCTCTAGATGACTACCAGCACGCATGAAACAAATAACACAAATACTTCGTAATACATATGAAACAAATAACATAATGAACAATGTACCTTGAACACGGGTAAATCGTTGGTGGTACGCGTAATAGTGATATGTTTGTACTGATCGCAAAAATACCATCAGTGCTAAAAATGTAAATGTCGTATGACTAAGGCCTCCCGTCGGGTAGACCGGTCGCCGGGTGCAGGTCATTCGAATTGACGCCACTTCGGCAACCTGCGCGTCGATGGGGATGAAATAATGATGATTGGGACAACACAACATCCAGTCCCTGAGCGGAGAAAATCTCCGACCCAGCCGGGAATCGAACCCGGACCCTTAGGATTGACATTTTGTCGCGCTGACCATTTTTTTAATTATTATTTTTCATTTTGTTCAGTATAGTTCCTTGCGTTTGGTCTGTGCGGGCGTCACATGGCGTCCATTCAAGCTGATCGTTGATTCCTTTACTCGTTTTTTTTTTATTACAGAGGACAATCGGCCCTCTGACCGAACACGTTGAGCTACCGTGCCGGCTGACCACTCAGCTACCGGGGGCGGACACCATCAGTGCTGTTGGGTGGCCACTTCTGGCCCCAGAACAGCGTGTGCAGGAGGCTGTGGGAATGGGATATTCCAGTACCGCGGCGAGCGAGATGTCAACAATGCTGGCTCAATAAAACAATCTTTAACGTTCGTCGTTTCTCATACAGTAGCTCGATGGCTGCAGCAAGGTGTTAATCCTGGCTCACTGTGCTGAGACGGCGTAACCCCAATTGGCGGCGATGTGGCATTGCTGGCGGCAAGACGAGTGGTCAGCTCCGCAGAACAGCGAGCTTACAGCTGGACTGGCGTAAAATGGGTGCAGTCCCAGGCGGCTGGCAGGAGCGATCAGATGCACCGAGCCAGCCCTGCGAATCTCGAAGACTGGCTCGAGTATCGGCCGATGGGGTTCAGTAGGTGGCGTCCCCTAGGGAGATCCGGTTGGAAGCCCAGAACTGTTAGGGCTAACTGACGGCTCATACGAGACATGTTGGGAAAGTAAGTCCACTAGAATTTTATATATTTTTCAGAAAAAAAGTAGATATGACAAAAATATGTGATACTGTAGATACAATTGTTGATTACTTTTCCACATAATCGCCATAGTGTTCAACGCAACTGGTGAGCCGTGGCGAAAGCTCTTTATGCCAACCTCGAATAAGTCTCCCGCCAGCCCCTTCTCCCACTTCAGAACCTCTTTCTGCACCTGCTCTTAAGTTTAAAATTTAATTCCACTCATGTTTGTCTTCAGGGAGGTGAAAAGATGATAATTTGATGGCTCCAGGGGAGGGGGCGTCCAAACATCCCAACCAAATGAGTCCAAGTACGCCTTGGTGGCAAGGCTGTGTAAGGACAGGTGCTATAGTACAATAAGTCCACTCCTCTCGTCAGCATTCCCCTCCCTTTGTTCTGAATGCTCCTCTTGAGTTTTTTAGGGTGTCACAGTATCGTTTTGTATTGGTAGTCTTCCTCTGGGGCATAAATTCGAAAAAAATTATAATTTTTCGATCCCAAAATAATAAGGCCATGGATTTAGCCCGAAATTGTGATTTTGGAGTTTTTAGCAGATGGCGAATTGGTGCCTCGCCACAGTAAGGACCATCTCAGGTGTCTAACAAGCCACCTACGTATCATTTCAAGTCACAACAGAGCTTAGAAAATCCTCGCCTTCCAGATCGAGTCCCTCGAGAAACTCGCGGGCCTTGTTCAGGCGATTGTTCTTATGCTCCTCCGTCAGGTGTTTTGGAGCCCATCTTGCCCACAGTATCTGGTGTCTTGTATGAGAGAGCTCTGGAGAGATGTGGAAACATCGCAGAAATTTCATCCACTGTCAGTTGGTGGTCTTCATAACGGTTTCCTCGATTTTCTTGCACCAACTCATCAGTCAAAATGGAAGTTCTTCCACTCCTCTGTCCATCACGAATATTTGTTCTAACTCCACTGTCCTCTCCCCACCAAGTTTAACACAATCGTTCTGTTCATAAAACCTTCGCCGTAAGCCGTTTTTATTCGCGGTAGGTATTATTCCTTCCGCTAGTATGAAGCGTATCACAGCACGTGAGTCGAACTTGGCGAGATTTACTTTCTACATCTTTCACGCAACTGGACGCTACAACATGAGTTTACGTACTACCGAGTTCCTGAAATGCTCGCTCGCATCAGGTGATCCGCTTCTAATTCCCTCAAAAAACCCTCAACCATCAAAAAACAAAAAATCACAGCCCGCTATAGTCACAGTACACTTCCTCTCTGGGCATGTCTCGTAGAAAAGCGGCTTCGTCTGGGAGATGGTGTTGCTCGATGAAACTGTAACTGCCTGACTGCACATCTGACTGATAAGTGGCGCGGAGTCTGCGCCGCACAGATGCACGGCTCCGGCGGCAGATCTGCTGCCAACTTAGCGGAGAGTGTTTATACTCGCTTTGGCTGTGTATGTTGTGACGCAGCTCGCTGTGAAATGTTGTTGTATGCTACAACATGCGGCAGTCTAGTCCACCACTATGCATTTCTGCGTTTTAAGGTATGCTACAGCTCTGAGCACTATGGGACTTAACATGTGGGGTCATCAGTCCCACCGGCCGTAGTGGCCGAGCGATTCTAGGCGCTACGGTCTGGAACCGCGCAACCGCTACGGTCGCAGGTTCGAATCCTGCCTCGGGCATGGATGTGTGTGATGTCCTTAGGTTAGTTAGGTTTAAGTAGTTCTAAGTTCTAGGGGACTGATGACCTCAGATGTTAAGTCCCATAGTGCTCAGAGCCATTTGATCCTTTTTTTTTTTCATCAGTCCCCTAGACTTAGAACTACTTCAACCTAATTAACCTAAGGACATCACACACATCCATGCCCGAGGCAAGATTCGAACCTGCGACCGTAGCAGCAGTGCGGCTCAGGACTGTAGCGTAGCGCCTAGAACCGCTCGGCCACAACGGCCGGCTTTTAAGGTATGCAGTAGAGCTTATTTGATGTTTGAAAAGTAGGAAAGAGGTAGTGGCAGAAGTCAAGCTGCGAGAGAAATCTGTCATTCCTGCCTGCATATGTCAACCGGCAAGACCACTGCCCAAAACTGTGACAATCGAAATTCGGATCCGTCTCCTGCATGCACTTCTAATTTGCCGTAAATGTTTGACTTTGCTGTTTCCAAACTCAGTACATAATTGTTGTTCCTTATTCAGGACTTTGAAGCAGCAGACAGAGGCTGTTCCACCCTCGGTTCAAAAGGAAACGCACAAATGACGACTAGCGAAGGTTAGTAGCGATTCGTTCGTCTGTGAAAAGATGTAAGAGCGAAACATACAACACCTACTACCGTCACACCTTAGCGAAAGATCTGACAGAGAACCCCAGTAAATTCTGGTCCGTTTTCGACCAGTCTGGTGTGACAGTTGAACACAGTAAAACGAAAGCCGAAGTTTTAAATTTCACATTCTAGATACCGTTCACGCCGGCGAATGGTATAGATGTACCGTCATTGGAACATCGGACAGGCTCCCATATGGACGACATAGTAATCAACATCCTGGCATAGGGAAACTTCTGAAAGATTCGAAAGCAAATATACTACCATGTCAGGATGGAATCCCAATTCGATTTTATAAAGAGTGCTTGCGGCATTGTCCCCTTACCTAGCCTGCATTTATCGTGAATCTATCGCCCAGTGCAAAGTCCCAAGTAATTGGAAAAAAGCTCTGGTCACTCTAGTACATAAGAAGGGTAAAGGAACGGATCCGCAAAATTACAGACCAATTTCTCTAACTTCTGTTTGCTGCAGAATCCTTGTACGTATTACCAGTTCCAATATAATAAACCTTCTTGGCACTGAGAAGCTTATGTTCACGAATCATCGTAGTTTTAGAAAGCATCGCTCGTGCGAAACTCAGCTTGCCCTTTTCTTACATGATATGCTGCGAGCTACAGATGAAGGGCAACAGGCAGATTCCATATTTCTAGGTTTCCAGAAATCATTTGACACGGCGCCCCGCTGCAGGCTGTTAACGAAGGTACGGGAATATGGAATGGGTTCACATAAATGTGAATTCCTCGAAGACTTCTTGAATAATAGAACCCAGTACGTCGTCCTCAATGGCGACTTTTCGCCAGAGACAAGGGTATCGACAGGAGTAACCCAGGAAAATGTGGCAGCACCGCAATTATTTTCTGTATACATAAAGGATCTGGCCGACAGGATGAGCAACAATCTGCAATTGTTTGTTGATGATGCTTTGGTGTATGGGAAGACGTCGTCGTTCAGTGACTGTAGAAGGATATAAGTAAGGTGACTTAGAAAAAATTCTAGTTGGTGTGATGAATGTAGGAAAACTTAAGTTAATGCGCATGAATAGGAAAATCAAACCCGTAAGGTTCGGACACAGTCACGTCGATTAAATACCTGGGCGTACCACAGCAAAGCGATATGAAGTGGAACGAGCATGTGATGATTGTTGTAGCAAATGCGAATGGTCGAGCTTTTTTTTTCTCAAGAGGAGTGGGGGGGGGAGGGAGAATTTGGAAGAATGTGGTTCATCTGTAAAGTAGGTTGTATATAGGACGCCGATGCGACCTATTCTTGAGTGTTGCTCGAGTGTTTGGGATCCCCACCAGTTCCCATTAAAGGAAGACATAGAAGCAATGGAAAGGCGGGCTGCTTTATTTGTTACCGGTAGGTTCAAACAACACCCAAGTGTTACGGAGACGCTTCGGGAATTGAAATGAGAACCCCTGTAGGGAAGGCGGCGTTCTTTGCGAGATACACTGTTGAGACAACTTAGAGAACCGGCAATAGTAGCTGATTGCAGAACTATTCTACTGACACTCACATTCGTTTCGCGTAAGGACCATGAAGATACGATGCGAGAAATTAGGCTTTATACGGAGGCATACAGACAGTCGTTTTCCCTGGTTATATTTGCGAATCGCGCTGGAAAGGGTACAGGAGTATGTATGCAGATGCAGATTTCGAGACAGCCTCTTCTTACGAGTTTCCCATGCAACATTGATATTTCATTTTTCACCGGCGGGGAGGGGGGGGGGGGGGAAAGGGGGGGGAGGGAGGTAGTCATCAGTATCCTGACAGGCTTGATATCAGTTCTGCAAGGTTCGCAGGAGAGCTTCTGTAAAATTTGGAAGGTAGGAGACGAGGTACTGGCAGAAGTAAAGCTGTGAGGACGGGGCGTGAGTCGTGCTTGGGTAGCTAAGTTCGTAGAGCACTTGCCCGCGAAAGGCAAAGGTCCCGATTTCGAGTCTCGGTGCGGCACACAGTTTTAATCTGCCAGGAAGTTTCATATTAGCGCACACTCCGCTGCAGAGTGAAAATCTCATTCTGGAGGCTTGATATTATCCGCCACGACTCGGCTGTGCCAGTTCTCATCTAATAGCAGCACTTACACCCAGCGTCCCTAGGTTCTGTTGGATTATTCCAATTTGTGTCTCTCCCTACAGTCTGTAACCTCTAATCTGTCTCCAAGACAGTTTTCGCTCTCCACCCTCTGCTTCCCTGTTTCGTATCATTAGATGACACTCTTTTCTAATTTTCTCCAGTGTTTCCGCATTACAGGAACCGTAAGAGTTGAAACTGCATGGTCAAGTCTGCTGCCGCTCCGCCATTCAACGACATCGCGGGACGCTGAACAACTTTCCCTCGAGTCGGTCAGCAGTGTCGGCAGCCGAGCTGGGAAACCGTTTAAGGCTCGGAACGCACCCCGGACTTAGTTAGACGGCGGGTGCGCGGCGCTGCTGCGTGTGACACGGCGGGCGAGCGGTAAACAAAGGGTTGCCCGGACACGGAGACGTAAATCAGTTGGCGCCGACCGTGTCCGTTGCTTTATTTACGCGCTAATGACAAGGCGGGCCACAAAACCGCGGAGCCAAAGTGTTGATTATTTTGGTTCGCGTGTACGTGCGCCCCGCTGCGGCCGCCCGCCATTTCCGGGAACACGAATCGATCACGCACTGCGTCACACGTCGGCGCACATGGGCGCCGGCTAGGACGGGCGGCTCCCCGCGGCGAGGTGCCGACTGCCGAGGACCGACGTCCGAGAGCGCTAGGTTGCCTGGTTCGTTATCAGGTAATCAGTCTTAGTTAAGCGAAGAGCGTAAAATCAGATCTCTGACGCCAGTCGAGCTGTGCGCTGTATGCGACTCTCGAGACGGGGAACCTGATGACGTCTGATACCGAAATTTCCATTTCCCAGAGTCGAGTATGAGGACGAGATTATTGTTTAACGTCCCGTCGACAACGAGGTCATTAGAGACTGAGCACAAGCTTACATTAGGGAAGGACGGAGAAGGAAAGCGGACGTGCCCTTTCGAAGGAACCTGCCGGGTATTTGCCTTAAACGGTTTAGGGAAATTGCGGTATACCAAAATCAAGATAGCCGGACATGTTTTTGAACCCCGAATGCGATTCCAGTGTGCTAACCAAAGCGCTACCCGCTCGGCGGTCGAGTACGATAATATTGCTACTTCTTCACAATTGTATTATATTGTACTGTATGTTAACGGGAGGCCTAGAAACGACGGAGAGGCTCCGTCCCCGCCGTAGCCGCAGTGGTCCACAACCACACGACGACTACCGCAGTGCACTTCACCCCTCCGCCGCCCCACACCGAACCACTCTTTCAGGGTTATTGTGCGGTTCGGCCGCCGGTGTACCCCGCAGGGAACGCCTCACACCAGACGAGTGTAACCCCTATGCTCGCGTGGTAATGGTGGTGTACGCGTACATGGAGAACTTGTTTATGCAGCAATCGCCGACATAGTGTAGCTGAGGCGGAATAAGGGGAACCATCCCGCATTCGCCATGGCAGATGGAAAACCGTCTAAAAGCCATCCACCGGCTCACCGGACCTCGACGCAAGTACGCCGGGCGGATTCGTGCCGGGGACCAGGCGCTCCTTCCCAATCCGGAAAGCCGTGCGTTAGACTGCAGGGCTAACCTGGCGGGTTCTTCACAATTATTCCTCAAAGATTTGGTTTTACGCTCTTCACTCAACTAGGGCTGATTACCTGATAACGAACCAAGCAAGCTAGTGCTCTAGGACGTTGGTCTACCGACGATCACCGCCTGAAGTAAAGCTGGACAGCGGTACTGAGTGGCACGTCCGTTAATGTCAGATTCTGAAACTACCACCACCATTCCTCGTTTCAGAAAAGCCTCAACTGACCTCACGTAGCAAAGTAGACGTACCTCTTGTTTCACCAACGAAAAATGTACGCAGACACCTTGAGACACACCCAGACACACTGGTCACATACAAAAAAACAAAACTTGGAGAAATGCGTCATACGCACTGTGCTGTCTTGCGATATGTTTATTTATTACCAGTTTCGATCATGGACAATCATCACAGTGAAAAATATCTATTGTGATACCTTCACATATCACACATTGTACAGGGTGCGGCAGCGTTCATAGTAGCATATTAAAAACACACCATCAGGCAGTAACTGTAATTTATTTATTACCTCTGATGTCAATTAACAAATAAAGATATTCCATTTACTAATGTGTAAGTCATTGTCCATTGCGTGGATTACTTTTTTAATATGACTCCTGTCAAATGATGCCCCTATGCACAACACATTCATCTAGGCGGCGTTGGAAGCTTTTCATAACTCGGCGTAACTTATTCCCTGGGACACTGCCGACGGCAGTTCTGGTGCGATCCTTCAACTAAGGATTGGTGGCCAGAATTGGCATGGATTTGTTGCGACAGACATTTCCCGGTAGAGTAATTTCCCGTTTTGGTGACATTTCCTGGCCGCCTCGCTCGCCTGACCTTTCGTGTGCAGACTTTTTCCTTTGGGGCTACCTGAAGCAAGAAGTTTTCCGAATACGTTGTGCCACCATTCCTGAGTTGAAGGATCGCATGAGAACTGCCGTTGGCAATGTCCCAGGGAATGCGTTCCGCCGAGTTACGGAAAGCTTCCAACGTCGCCTAGATGAATGTGTTGTGCAGAGAGGGCATCATTTGACAGGAGTCATATTCAAAAAGTAATCCACGCAATGGACACTGACTTACAAAAATGGTTCAAATGGCTCTCAGTACTATGGGACTTAACATCAGGGGTCATCAGTCCCCTAGAACATAAAACTACTTAAACCTAACTAACCTACGGACATCACACACATCCACGCCCGAGGCAGGATTCGAACCTGCGACGGTAGCGGTCGCACGATTCCAGACTGTACACTGACTTACACTTTAGTAAATGGCATGCCTCTAAATATTAATTGACACAAGAGGTAATAAATAAATTACTGCTACTGCCTGATGGTGTGTTTTTAATATTCTACTATGAACGTTGCCGCGCCCTGTATTTAACCAGGAAAGTATACCCGAGCAATGGTGCTGGGCACTTACTGTTCTACGTGTTCTCATGATTTCAACATGGTTTCTTCTTGGTTAAGTTTGTATTATTATGTTAAGGGTCAATTTTTTTACGTTTCCAGGTCAGCGATGGTGTATACTTTTCTGGTTAAATATCATTTATGCCACGTGAAGTTGTCACACGAGATATTTTTCCACTGTAAAGATGGTCCATGATCATATCGTACCCGGTAGTGATAAATATATTGTAAGACAGTACCATGTGTATCAGGCATTTCTCCAAGCATATTGAAAATGCTGACAGTTGCCTAGAACAAAAAATTTAAAAAACGAAAAGTACAATGTAAACTGTAAACGTAAACACCACTCACGGATTAGGCCTTAGGCCTGTTTCGACTGCTGCCTTCAAGGCATTTACACATGAGTGACCTATGACTGTGGAACCCGTGACCAGTATGTTCCCAGTCCCTGTAGCCTTTATTGCCAGTAGATGCATCCTCATGGTACCTCTGTTCCTGTGTTCAAGCAGATCCTCATCTGGCCTCACGAGCCTGCGTGGACCTCGTACCAGTTTTCCCTACCTCAAACAAAATCTGAGGAGGTAACAGGAACGAACCCGGGTCCTTCTGTGACGAAGGTGGTAGCGTCAACCATTCGACTGTGGGGGAACTCAAAAACTAAAACGTATAGCAGCAAACATTCAACGGAACCTAATATGGTGTCAGAATTAAGGTACAGATTACTATGTGCAGTAAAGTGAAAGTTACCCTCAGATTCCTAGTTAACTGTCTAGGATTTTGTAACTTATTAATCTCATTATTAATAATGTTATTATTTCTATTATTATGCAGAGATATAACTTTGTGATCAAACATAACATATAATAACTTAAAATAATATTAAAAACACTACCTATTATACACTGCTGGAAAAAAGAAATGCAATACCCCCACGGACCCTCCTCTGTGGTACCAGGGTATAATAGGTGCGTAGAGAGGCGTTATAAGATTGGTGACTCATCTGTCACTGTCATCGGCGATTAGACGGCGCTCTGTAGCCTGTCTGTGCACCCTCTATTTTCATTCTGCAGGCAGTAACTGGGCTGACTTTAGAGGTGTACGAGGTCTGTTCCGAAAACTCCGGGACACGTGTAATTTCGCACTAATGATGTGTTGGAGCGAAATGCGGTTGGCATCCCCGCACATGCCTGGGTTTAGTGTGTAACTGCCGGAAGTTTTATTGTTGTATAGCTGTTAGTTATTGTTCACTGCTGTGTTGAGCAGAACGCTTTGTCGCACAATTTGCGAATTTCGAGATGGCACACTTAGAGGAGCAACATGTGTGCATTAAGTTTTGCGTGAAACTCATGAAAACCTTTACAGAGACACACCAAAAGGTGCAGGAAGTCTAGGGTGATGAGTACTTAAGCCGTAATCGGGGTTACGAATGGTTCACACGTTTACGTGGCGGGACGGAAGATGAAGATGACCCCCGTTGAGGACGCCCTTCGTCTAACTACGATGCTCATGTCAAGGTCGTCACCGAAATTGTCTGTGCCAGTCGACGACTGACTGTCCGAGAGAGTGGAAAAGAATGTACCATTTCAGTTGGATCATGTCATGACATCATGACACAGCGTCTGAGGATGCATCGTGTTGGCGCAAAGTTCGTCCCACTGCTCATGAGTAAGTACCAGGACGACTTTGGCCTCGCAATCTTTGAATGAGAACTAGATATTACTTAAGAGAGTCATGACTGGTGATGAGACAGGGGTCTAAAGTCAAGATGTTGAAACCAGGATTCAATTTTCACAATGAGTCGAAAAATCTTCTCCAAGAGCAATAAAATCTCGTCACGTCAGGTCAAGTGTCAAAGCCGTGCTGATAGTTTTCTTTGACTCTGGAGGATTGGATCTTCATGAATTGCGCCACAGAGACAAACTGTTAATCGATGGTACTATCGGAATGTGCAGCGACGTTTGCGAGAAAATGTGAGAAGGAAACGGCCTGAAATGTGGCGAGACAATTCATGGCTCTTGCATCACGATAACGCACCCGCACATTCATCCCTGTTGGTGCGTGACTATTGCACAAAATGCGAAATCACTGTGCTGCCTCATCCTCCATACTCTCCAGACCTGGCGCCTGATGATTTGTTTCGTTTTCCAAAGTTGAAAACCCCATTGAAAGGACGAAGATTTGCAACGATAGACGAGATGAAGAAAGTGGGCAGACGGCGCTTCTCGCGATCGAGCAAGAGGCGTACCAAGACTGCTTCCGGAAGTGGAAACGGCGTTGGGAGCGGTGTTTCAGTTGTGGAAGGAAGTATTTCGAAGGAGACCACACACAGTAAGTAAAAGATAAGCGTAGAAAAATTTTATGGCCAAAGTCCCGGAATTTTTTGAACAGACCTCTTGTGTATAAAGAAGACATAATTTGTTAGAATGAACACAAAACGAAGGTAAGTAATGAAGTAAAACAAAATAAATAAATGTATTACTTAATTTATACGTAAACTTCTCTAGCTGATCTTCGGTTTGCGGCCACCTCGATGCATCTTCGAGTTTTGCCTGCACTGAGTGAGTAAATCTCATACACTTTGGCCGTCTGTTCATTTCCTACGTATGTTATACCTACACATCTCATCTGAAACATTAAAAATTTTTTGCTACATTTTATTCCCCGGCTTTTCAGTGACTTGGCAGAAACAACGTTCATTACAGGGCATACACTCTTATTAAGCAACGCAACTCATAATTTCATTGGTCACACAGTATTTTTACGCTGCTTGTGGCCTTCAGTAAATAATGCAACGCTTTTTTCTGAAAGCAGGTTGATTTTAACCAGGATTCCAATACACCATATTATTTCCCAGTCTTTTTGCTACAAAACCCTATTTTTAAACACAATTTCCGTTCAGTGCGATGGCCTTGCACCAACTTACTTGGAGAACTTGAATGTGCACATGCCGCCACTCCACTAGCCGACATCAGAACCAACGTCTTGCAGCATCAATAAACTTCCCATCAACCACATACATCTTCCCGTGGAGTGCATCCTTCATTGGGCCATTTTCTCTGCCTCGTGATGACTGGGTGTTGTGTGATGTCCTTAGGTTAGTTAGGTTTAAGTAGTTCTAAGTTCTAGGGGACTGATGACCATAGATGTTAAGTCCCATAGTGCTCAGAGCCATTTCATTGGGCCAAACAGGTGGAAGTCGGCAGGTGCGGGATCCTTAATGAAGAGTTGATTAGGAAGAACAGTCCAGTAAAGTTTAGCGAACTCCTCTCGAGTACGCACACTTGTGTGTGGCCTTGTATTGTCATGGAGAAGGTCGCATTGTGAAGTACACGCTGAATTCGTTTCTTCAATTTCCTGAGGGTAACACAACACGCTTTAGAGTTCATCGTTGCACCATAAGGGAGGACGAGTGTATAACCATTACCAATACAAACCTACAGTTGGGCGGCGAGGTATTTCGTTCTGATCTGTCGATCACTTCGAATGAGTGTGTCCGGACGTTCCAACACTGCAGGAGTTACAGCTGTGTGCGGCCCACTGGCACGCTGGAAATCGGAGAGGTTTGTGCGACCGTGTTGCGATGATGACAGTCGCCTCACCCAACGACTCACCGTGTTTTTATGTTCACTGCTAGGTCTCCGTGAACATTCTACAAGCACCTATGAATATCTGCGATGCTCTCGTTTTACGTAGAAGAAATTCAATGACATGTCTCTACTTGCCACTCACCTCCGTTTCAGACGCCATTTTAAAGGCTGTTATAGCAGCACCACCTAACGGAAATTCACAAAACTATAGGGGCTGAAACGAGAATATTCCATGTTGATCCGCAACAAATTTCGCGTTTTTTCAACCGAAACTGGTCTATAAAAAGATGTGTTGCTTTACCTATTCAATGCCCTCGTAATTTCCTCACCACCGTCACCACCGGCGTCCCTTCTTATCTACTCATCATTTGTATATTCCCTCTCAGTCGCTCTCAATCTCCTGTTAATGTCTCTTATACGTGTATTCCTGTATCTAATACCTACTCTGAACTTGTTTAGTTCATTCCTATATGTACTGTTTGTGACTATGTTTAGTAACTTGAGTGTGTTAGCATTCCTATTTAGGAACATCATTTCGTTCTAAGGGGGTTCATCTCTCTTAGCTTCCTCTTGCAGTGAGCATGTGAACACCAGATGCTCAATGAATCGTAAATCACCACAGTCATACGATGATGACAGTCTCTCTATTATTCCGTGTGTTTACTGGGACGAAGGGTCATGTGCGATATTTCTTCCCAGCAAAAGACGTTAACGTAAATAATGTGCACGAAAAATGGCGTTTAAATTGTTTATGGCTGTGTGACATGACTGCATAGTCGACTATCGATTTTTAAAACATAGTCGATCGTGACTATTAGTAATTCTTGTACGTACGTGCTTGAGCATTGTCCTGCAAAATGATTGTCAGGTCCTGCAGAAAGTGTCATTACTCTGTCTCTAAGCTGGTCGTAGGTTGTGTTCCAAAAATGAACAGCATAGAGACAGAACTGATGGCACTTCCTGCAGGATCTGACGATCATTTTGCAGGGCATACTCAAGCATGTACAGTGCAATCTGTTACTGATTTGTTTGACTGATGGGGCTGCTAAGAGCTATACCAGCTATTACACTCCCCTGACTTACGCCCTCTTGCGTTCAACTCGATTTCTAAACTGAAGGAAACACTTCACTGTATTCACGTCAGATCTGCGACAAATTCGTCGGGCAATAGACTGCGCCGCTCGAACTGCCAACACAACTGGCACTGCTAAGAGTATCCTACGACTTCCACATCGCTAGCAACGGGTTATACACAGTGCTGGTGACTACTTTGAAGGTGAGTAAAACTTTGAAACACGTATCTATTTTGTACGAGCTGTAAATAAATAGCAGCCACTACTGAAGTTCTAACCCTCCTACAAAAACTGTTTATAGCATCAGCACAACATTGATGATTCTTGCTGATTGTATAGATACCATGCTGTCCTTCAGATATTGTGTTTTAGCGTTAATGTAAGAAGTCCATATTTCGAATACTGAAACCAGTTAAATTCAGCACCTCATCATCTACTGCGATGAAGTGCGAATCTATATCACCTAAAGATTATAATACCACCGTAGGTTTCGTGGGGAGACCGATTCGTTTGCCTAATTCGAAAATTATGTCAAATATCAGTGAGAGAATTTATGATGCAATATTAAAATTCAGTTAAACAGCTGTTTTCAAAATTATCGTTCATTCAACTAATGCTACAGGACAAAAGACAATGTTTTACACATGCAGCTGTAACTCAAGTGCATCAGATTAATTAACAGTAATAAAATATTAATCATAATTTTAAATTATCCATAATTTCAGAAACATTAGAGACTCGCAAAGTCTAAGATCTTTTTTGGAATCAGCACAAAATTTCCTCAAGATGAGTCATTTTACACATTATATCACTATCGTTTTGAATTTTGTAAAAATAACTTTTATCTTATTTTGAGGAGTTGGCTGAACGATTTATGGAAGAAATAATTGTCTCAAATGTTGTTGCTATCACACCAATATACATTACGGTCAATTTAATATACAAAGGACAAACTCTCTGGCGTTGAAGCTCTCAAAAATTAAAATACTGCTACCCAACAGGCAGCTTAATTCCACTATGAAGCAAAGATTTATATTTCTTCTTTGTGACATCACATCACTTCAATTGGTGGGAAGAGGCATCTCTACATATACGTAGATTTTTAAGAGACGGCACACGCAGTTTACGCTGGGGTAGGTCGTTACATCACCTATTCCTTATGTTTGTTATTTCCAACCAAATGCCCGCATCTCGTGGTCGTGCGGTAGCGTTCTCGCTTCCCACGCCCGGGTTCCCGGGTTCGATTCCCGGCGGGGTCAGGGATTTTCTCTGCCTCGTGATGGCTGGGTGTTGTGTGCTGTCCTTAGGTTAGTTAGGTTTAAGTAGTTCTAAGTTCTAGGGGACTGATGACCATAGATGTTAAGTCCCATAGTGCTCAGAGCCATTTTGAACCATCCAACCAAATTTAGGATGGCGCCACTGAGAGAACATGGCCGACCCTTGTTGTTATTGTGATTATCTTTGTGAACTGTTCACCTTATTAATGCAGTTTTATAGAGACATGTTTTGACTTACTGTGTTGTACAGGGAACACGGTGAACTCTGGGGCCAAGCTTTTGGAACAGACTACAGCCAATTTAATTAATTCTTGGTGGATTTTCTGTGAAATCCATAATACAGATTTGTGACCTAGTAGCATAGGGACTCCGAATTTATATGTTTATTGACCTCGAGTTTAAAAGACGCCACAGCTGGTACTAAGAGAATTTCAGCAGTTAATTAGCAGCAGTGTTTCAAAGTGGGTTTCAGCAACCGAATATTCAGGCCAAGTGTGAACCTGTCATCAAGGGTGTGCTGTAAAGAACGGATTAAGCTTATTCAAAAAATTTTAATACAGAGGCTATGCAAAATAATGTGAACACCTGTACTTACTTGGAGATGGTTCATTAATAACGAGTTGGACAGCCATTTGCCCGTAATACAGCTGCGATTCTTCTTGGAATATTAGTATATAATAATTCTACAGTCTCCAGTGCAATGTTAGGCCACTCTTCACTCAGAACCTCTTCTAACTCCTGTAGTGACGAGGGAGGCGGAAATCTGCTCCGGAGCCTGCGCTCCAATACCGTCCACGTGTTCAAGTCCGGGTACTGTGCCGGTCAGGAAAGACGTTGCAGTTCTGTTGCATGCTCCTCACACCACGATTGTACTGTCCTGGTTGCGTGAATGGGTTAATTGTCGTCCTGAAATATGGAATCATTGTTCGGGAACAACATTTGAACCATGGGGTGCACCTGATCACCTAAAATATTCACATAATTGTTGGCTGAAACACGGCCTTCGAGAGTAATGATGGGACAAGCAGAATACCATGGTATGGTTGCTCACACTATTACACTTCCATGTCCATGCATATCCGTTGGAATCAAGCAATCAGGATTGTAGGCTTCTTTTGGCCTTCTCCTGGCATGAACCTAGCTCGGTGTTGGAAATAACGAAAACGCTGACTCGTCGGACGCTATGACGTGTTTCCACTGATCAACCGTCCAGGATTAATGCTCCTGACTCCATAATGAAATTTTAACTCTACAACGGAGTGTGCGCTGATATGAAACTTCCTGGCAGATTGAAACTGTGTGCCGGATCGAGACTCGAACTCGGGACCTTCGCCTTTCGCGGGCAAGTGCTCTATCGACTGAGCTACCCAAGCACAACTCACGCCCCGTCCTCACAGCTTTAATTCCGCCAGTACCTCGTATCCTACCTTCCAAACTTCACAGAAGCTCTCCTGCGAACCTTGCAGAACTAGCACTCCTGGGGGATGTTTCTAGAATGGAATTTTCACTCTACAGCGGAGTGTGTCCTGACTCCATGTTTTACGCTTCTTTGTGTTGATTGTGATCACTAATGGTTTCGGTGTAGCAGCTCGTTCATGAATATTCGCTTTATGGAGTTCGCGGCGGACCTTATCGATGGATACGAAGTGACGAAGATGGCTATTGAGCTCTGCAGTCACTTTAACAGCCGTAGTTTTGTTTTGTTTTGACACAATTCGTGTTAGCGTACGACGATCTCTGTCTTTTCACGTTTTGTGTAGGCTGTAGTGACTGTTGAAACAGTTGTTCTTGAAACATTCGCCGACCGGGGTGGCCGAGCGGTTCTAGGCGCTTCAGTCAGGAACCGCTCGACCACTTCGGTCGCAGGTTCGAACCCTTCCTCGGGCATGGATGTGTGTGATGTCCTTTGGTTAGTTAGGTTTAAGTAGTTCTAAGTTCTAGGGGACTGATGACCTCGGATGTTAAGTCCCATAGTGCTCAGAGCCAATTGAACGATTTTGAAACATTCAATAAGTTGGCTGTCTTGGTTAGTGATGTTCCAGCTAATCGGGCCCTCCACAGTCTGCCCTCTTTAAGACTCTGTTAGGTCTTTCATTGCACGTCGATCTCGGCCTCTAATGCAAATACGAAGTGTGCACAACTCGTAAACAAAAAATGGTTCAAATGGCTCTGAGCACTATGCGACTTAACTTCTTAGGTTCAAAATGGTTCAAATGGCTCTGAGCACTACGCGACTTAACTTCTGAGGTCATCAGTCGCCTAGAACTTAGAACTAATTAAACCTAACTAACCTAAGGACATCACACACATCCATGCCCGAGGGAGGATTCGAACCTGCGACCATAGCGGTCGCGCGGTTCCAGACTGTAGCGCCTAGAACCGCTCGGCCACCCTTGCCGGCACGTGATGATTGTAAGGAGCTGAAATTCGGGGGGTGTGGATCGGTGTATCTGGAAGGGATGAACACACAGGTCTACACTAGTAGAGCAACACAGTGTTTGCCTATATCCTGTACCCTCAGATGTTGATGAATGACTGCGGATGCCAAAAAGAAACTTCAGGAAACGGATAGCATTTCTCTCAGCCGCGCAGAGCACTTGTTTCAGGAACATGTGCAACAGCAGAGTAATGTGTATTCCTTATAGAGTGTCTGCAGCGGCAGTGATTGGCTGAGACGCGCACGCGATTTGGCGACGCGGCCAGCGTGCGTGCGCCCCGGCAGCTCCTGCGACTGCCGGCTGCTGTTCTTCGCCTCACCCCCTGCACCCCCCCCCCCCCCTCCCCACCAACCCTGCTGTCCGCGCGCGGCACCACCAATCATCGGCTTCCGCCTCCTCCAGATGCCACAAAAACGCGCGCACCTGTATCTGCGATCGCTTATGAACACCTTATCTCACAAATATAATTAGCCCAAAAACACGTGTTTCTTTATGTCGGCGCCGAGATATCGCCGATACCGATCAGGAGGTGAAAACGTATAGTATAAATAAAACAATAAATAGCATTGACACAGGCTCTGGGCCGACAGGTCGCGTCTGGAGCAGGGCTGTAATTATGCTATTGTATTACCCTTTGTTCCCTGTAATAGCTATCTGGAGCGAATAACTCATTCCGTGCCGCGCTGGACGCGTGATTTACCCGCCTTTTACTTGAGTGTGGCTGGCGATAAATTTCAAAGCGCCGTCGCTCGCGTGTGATGTGCACAATTCTTCGCATTTGTCAGAGTTTATACTGAACGTCTGCGCAGTACATTCGCATTTAAAATGCGTTACCGAAGTATTACCCTCGCTGTCGGTTTATGAGGGACAAGATTGCTTAAACTGTACTACCCCTGTACAAGTATAAAATTAAGAAATATAGCAGAGTAAACCCAATGGCTAGGTTATGTGGCTGTAAAAGACGACCGCAAAACAGAGGAAATATCGGTTCTTCTTCATTTACGTGTTCCCGTGTTGCTGCTACTTTTGCTACAACTGAAAGGAAGGAACACCAGTACTTTATTATTTTGATATTTTATTCGTTTACTAATTACGAAAAAGTATCCGTAGTTGGACAGCCAAGACTGGAGAGCAGCATCTCTCTAGGGAAACTGGCCTCTGTATTCCAAGCCGAAATTACAGCAATCAGGGGATGTGTGGAGGAGAATATGAGTAGGTGCTACAATGATCGTAGCATCTACATCTATTCTGACAGCCAGGCAGCCCTGAAATCATTGGCAACTCCTGCAACAACATCTAAGATTGTTGCAGATTGCCACAGGACTCTGGTGGAGCTAGGAGGAAGCAATAGGGTGTACCTAGTATGGGTCGCTGGCCACTCACGGATCTGTGGCAATGAACAAGCCGATAGATTGGCAACAACTCCATTTATTGGACCGGAACCTGTTTTGACAATCACCAAGGCTATGATCAAGTTAGAACTACGGAACTGGCTGAGGAAACAGCACGTAGGATATTGGACAAAGGTCCATAAACAAAAACATGGTAAGGTAATGATGCCCAAATCATGTTTTCAAAGAAGCTCTGTAATCCTGGGATTAAACAGGAAAGAGATCAAACTCATGACTGGACTGATGACCAGCCATGGGAACTTCAGAAAACACCTACACACAATGGGTATAATGGAAGAGGACCCTAAATGTAGGATCTGTGATGAGGGTGAAGAAACTGCACCACACCTAATGTTTGAATGCATAGCATTGGAGAGTAAAACATACAGAATCTTCGGGACAACTAGACCTGAAGAAATTGTGTCCAACAAAAAACTGGTAGAGGGACTCCTTGCACTATTCAAGGGCACTGGTTGGCTTTACTAGATATACAGGGAGCGATACCGCACAATAAACCTAGTTTCAGTGCGGGCAGTGGCGGGTTAGACCTAAGCTGTTTTAGCTCTCCTGTTAAAATCAAATCAGATCCGTAGTTGTAACTGTAACAAACAGCTATGCAATAGAATATTAGATTGCGAAGACAACAATTAGATTCCCAGCTTATCGATTTCAATTTTTTTCCCATAAGCTGTACACTGGCAGTGATAAGTCTCTTGCAACGCTTCTATTTACTTCCAGAACCTAACTGTTTACTTTGTTTATCGCGACCAAAGAGTGTCATCTCTCCTACTTAATCTGTCACAAAAAATTCTAAGCTCACCAAACATAATATCAGTCACTCTTTTAAAAAAAAGTACACTGGTCACATTGATCGGCTGTTAATGCTCTAGAACTGATACCAGGTAGTTACGCGACCAAGCACCGCTGACCAGTGTCAAGGCAGTGAGGTGGTGTTTACGGGGGTTGACTAAAATATGGAAACACAAAACATTACCATGCCTAATACGGAGTAGAAAAGCAATTGGCATTCAAAACAGCTTCCAGTCGTCTCAGAATGAATACGTACATGTTCTGCGTGGTCTTCAAGGAAATCTTATAACTACCATTCTTCCTGCAACTTCAGGTAACCACGATGGAGAAGAATAGCGATCACTCAATCTTCTCTTCCGAGTTGACCGCAAACTCTCAACCATATTGGATCTGGTCACTGTGGTGGCCAGGGGAGATGCGATAATTCATCGTCGTTCTCAGAAAACCACTGCTGTCTAATGAGAACTGCGTGAACAGGGGCACTGTCGTCTTGCAACACATCATCAAGAGAGCTTCACTGCAAGTTAAAACGCAGCCAAAACCTCTCAGACAAACAGAAGCTAAACGATGTCAACGTTAGCGTAAGGAGGGCTATGCCTGAGGCGTTCAGTGAATTCGAAAGTAAAATTCTATGTACCGACTTGACACAAAATCCTAGGAAGTTCTGGTCTCACGTTAAATCAGTAAGTGGCTCGAAACAGCAGATCCAGACAATCCGGGATGATGATGGCATTGAAAAAGAGGATGACACGCGTAAAGCTGAAATAATAAACACCTTTTTCCAAAGCTGTTTCACAGAGGAAGACCGCACTGCAGTTCCTTCTCTAAATCCTCGCACGAACGAAAAAATGGCTGACATCGAAATAAGTGTCCAGGGAATAGAAAATCAACTGAAATCACTCAACAGAGGAAATCCAATGGACCTGACGGAATACCAATTCGATTCTACGCAGAGTACGCGAAAGAAATTGCCCCCCTTCTACCAGCCGTCTATCACAAGTCTCTAGAGAAACGGAAGGTTCCAAATGATTGGAAAAGAGCACAGGTAGCTCCAGTTTTCAAGAAGGGTCGTCGAGCAGATGAGCAAAACTATAGGCCTATATCTCTGACATCGATCTGTTGTAGAATTTTAGAACATGTTTTTTGCTCGCGTATCATGTCATTTCTGGAAACCAAGAATCTACTCTGTAGGAATCAACATGGATTCCGGAAACAGCGATCGTGTGAGACCCAACTCGCTTTATTTGTTCATGAGACATAGAAAATGTTAGATACAGGCTCCCAGGTAGATGCAATTTTCCTTGAGTTCCGGAAGGCGTTCGATACAGTTCCGCACTGTCGCCTGATAAAAAAAGTAGGAGCCTACGGAATATCAGACCATCTGTGTGGCTGTATTGAAGAGTTTTTAGCAAACAGAACACAGCATGTTGTTCTCAATGGAGAGACGTCTACAGACGTTAAAGTAACCTCTGGCGTGCCACAGGGAAGTGTTATGGGACCATTGCTTTCCACAAGATATATAAATGACCTAGTAGATAGTGTCGGAAGTTCCATGCGGCTTTTCGCGGATGATGCTGTAGCATACAGAGAAGCTGCAGCATTAGAAAATTGCAGCGAAATGCAGGAAGATCTGCAGCGGATAGGCTCTTGGTGCAGGGAGTGGCAACTGACCCTTAACATAGACAAATGTAATGTATTGCGAATACATAGAAAGAAGGATCCTTTATTGTATGATTATATGATAGCGGAACAAACACTGGTAGCAGTTACTTCTGTAAAATATCTGGGAGTATGCGTACGGAACGATTTGAAGTGTAATGATCATATAAAATTAATTGTTGGTAAGGCGGGTGCCAGGTTGAGATTCATTGGGAGAGTCCTTAGAAAATGTAGTCCATCAACAAAGGAGGTGGCTTACAAAACACTCGTTCGACTTATACTTGAGTATTGCTCATCAGTGTAGGATCCGTACCAGGTCGGGTTGACAGTGGAGATCCAAAGAAGAGCGGCGCGTTGCGTCACAGGGTCATTTGGTAACCGTGATAGCGTTACGGAGATATTTAGCAAACTCATATGGCAGACTCTGCCAGAGAGGCACTTGCTGTCCACGTTTCGAGAGGGTGCGTTTCTGTATGAGGTATCGAATATATTGCTTCCCCCTCCTTATACCTCCCGAGGAGATCACGAATGTAAAATTAGAGAGATTCGAGCGCGCACGGAGGCTTTCCGGCAGTTGTTCTTCCCGCGAACCATACGCGACTGGAACAGGAAAGGGAGGCAATGACTGACACCTAAAGTGCCCTCCGCCACACACCGTTGAGTGGCTTGCGGAGTATAAATGTAGATGTAGAGGTAGATCGTCTTTGGCCTGATCAGCCAAATTGGTCGCATAATCTTTAGCAGTAACGCGACCTTGCAGAGTAACCGTGGGGCCCATGGAATACCACGATACGGCTGCCCAGATCATCATCGAATGCACGCCATGTTTCACTAATGGTACGCAAACCCGGCCAGATGTAGAAAACTGTAAAACGAGGCTCATCCGAACAAAAGACTTTCTCGAATTGCTCCATAGTGCAAGTTTTAATGGCTTTCACACCATATTTTCCTGTTATCGGAATTTGCATCATTGATGGGTGGTTTTGGAATTCCAGCTAGCCCTGCATTTTCCTGCTTATGGGGCTCCCTAAGCGTTGTTTTGTTGCTTACAGTGTTCGTGGATGCAACATTTTGTCCTACCGTTACTTCTGCAGCTTCTTCTTCTTATTTTTCGTGACAATCCTCGTCGATGATCGTCCATCACAATCACTCAACATATACAATACTGACCATTAAAATTACTACACCATGAAGAAATCCAGATGATAAAAGGGGAATTAATTGGACAAATATATTATACTAGAACTGACATGTGATTGCATTTTCACGCAATTAGGTTGCATAGATCCTGAGAAATCAGTACCCAGAACAACCACCTCTGGCCGTAATAACGGTCTTGATACGCCTGGGCATTGAGTGAAACAGAGCTTGGATGGCGTGTACAGGTACAGCTGCCCATGCAGCTTCAACACGATACCACAATTCATCAAGGGTAGTGACTGGCGTATTGTGACGAGCCAGTTGCTCGCCCACCATTGAACAACGTTTTCAATTGGTGAGAGATCTGCAGAAGGTGCTGGCCATGGCAACAGTCGAACATTTTCTGTATCCAGAAAGTCCCGTACAGGACCTGCAACATGCGGTCGTGCATTATCCTGCTGAAATGTAGGGTTTCCCTGGGATCGAATGAAGGGTAGAGCCACGGCTCGTAACACATCTGAAATGTAACGTCCACTGTTCAAAGTGCAGTCAATGCGAACAAGAGGTGACAGAGACGTGTAACCAATGGCACTCCATACCATCACGCCGGGTGATACCCCAGTATGGCGATGACGAATACACGCTTCCAATGTGCATTCACCGCGATGTCGCCAAACATGCATGCGACCATCATGATGCTGTAAACAGAACTTGGATTCATCCGAGAAAATGACGTTTTGCCATTCGTGTACCCAGGTTCGTCGTTGAGTACACCATCGCAAGCGCTCCTGTCTGTGATGCAGCGTCAAGGGTAACCACAGCCATGGTCTCCGAGCTTATAGTCCATTCTGCTGCAAACGTCGTCGAACTGTTCGTGCAGATGGTTGTTGTCCTGCAAACGTCCCCATCTGTTGACTCAGGGATCGAGACGTCGCTGCACGATCTGTTACAGCCATGCGGATAAGATGCCTGTCATATCGACTGCCAGTGATACGAGGCCGTTGGGATCCAGCACGGCGTTCCGTATTACTCTCCTGAACTCACCGATTCCATATTCTGCTAACAGTCACTGGATCTCGACCAACGCGAGCAGAAATGTCGCCATACGATAAACCGCAATCGCGATAGGCTGCAGTCCGACCTTCATCAAAGTCGGAAACGTGAAGGTACGCATTTCTCCTCCTTACACTAGGCATCACAGCAACTATTCACCAGGCAACGCCGGTCACCTGCTGTTTGTGTATGAGAAGTCGGTTGGAAACTTTCCTATGTCAGCACGTCGTAGGTGTCGCCACCGGCGCCAAACTTGTGTGAATCTTCCAAAAAGCTAATCATTTGCATACTTCGTGGTGCAGCAATTTTAATGGCCAGTAGTGTACTTTCATCTGCGTTGATGTTCTTCCGCTTTTTTCTTGTACGCGGTAAAAATCTTCGATGCGGCCCTTGTCCTCTTGAAATACCGAACGTTTCGGCTCCCTCGGTTACTGAAGCACTTACCATACGAACACCAACAATTTTCTCACTATCGAATCTACGTAGCTTTAACAGTAATGTACTTCCAACCACACAGAACACTATTCTGACACTTGCAAGGTGACGAGAACATTTTATGGGTGCCGTTTGTAGTCAAAAAGAGCTCAACTCGCAGACTTGGGTAGCATCAGCATCTACGTTCAAGTGTGAATTTCTCGTGGTGTTTCCATATTTGCCTCCACCATTTCTATGTGCCACTTGGTTGTCTGAAATCAACGTGCTAAGGTGGACCGTGGTGAAAACGTGAGAGAATGGAAGATGTAACCTGTTGTGTTTGGACGTGCCCTTGACCAAATTGCGAGTGTACTTGCCAGATTTGTTGGTGAACCTATGCGGACTATCCGACGTGTCTACAAGTAACGGTTTACCACTGGCAACTATGTAACAAGGCGTAAGAACAGTGGTCGTAAAAAGTATCCTAACCTGCTGGGGAGAGGGGCGTCCCACCTTATTACTGACAGCTGGTTTGAGACACGACAGCAGTTGCTACAGTCGGCGGATACAGGACTATTTTAGGCAGTTTCCGGGAAAATATGCATTGAAAATTTGGAGTCTAGCTCCTCGCATAAGGTCTTTGTTTACAGCAGCACATAAAGTTTGATCAGTGGCCCAAACGACATAGAAACTGGACGTAGATGATTAGAGGGGTGTAGTGTATTTTAACGAGTCGAGACTACCCCTCTTGTCAAACGATGCAAGGCGTTGAGAGCACAGTGTCGCTTTTAACCTTGTAATGAATCTTGCCTCCTCATAACTTTTGTACTTCAATTGAAATGTTCGATTCTGCATACATTTCGGCTTTACTTGATTTTTATACTTAAATTATATATTCCATACCTAAAGGATAATTTTGCATATATTTCATATCTAAAACACTATTTGTCTGTTAATATAATTTTATTTTTCAAGTTGATCCATTTAGCAACATCTATCTCGAACCATGAAAATTAGTAATCACAATGGTTAAGTTAAATGAGTCAAGAACCACATTACATTGCAACTAATATCATTATTCTTTAGTTTTCATATAAGCAAATTTTCTGTTTCATTTTTAATTTTTCTGATTTTATTACCGTTAATTCAATCGACAACTATTCGAAGATAGGAAGTTTTTACATTGTCAAAATCCGTCACCTTCATTATTAATTATTACGAGCGTAAATCTTTATCTCCATAAAATATTATGTTAATTTCACCTGAAAAGTAATTTCAATTAACATAGTCATAAAATTCTTTTCAACTACATCTAGATGCTATGTACGTAATAGTTTAGAAATTTTAGAAGACAAACGTGCCATAATAATTTCGGTTGTTATCTAGAATGGTCAAAATGACTATAAAGTTCTTCGTGTTTTGTTGAAATGTTGCACAATGCATTTACTTAACAAGTGGTGGCGTGGAAAGTGTCAAGAATTTATAAATAAATACTGATGATGTCAAAAAGCAGCGACTTTTACCGAAACAAGAAACCTTGGACCTATTAATTGGAAAGCATAAACAGGAACTGACACCCTAGACAATGAGACAGTCATACCGAGATAAGTAACACTTATCTGCTAAAATAATGTTTCTGCCCTTATGAAATTACATAAACGTTGACAACATCAGAAACTTAGTTCATCGTAGGATATCTACTTTCTTTACATCTATGAACATTTATATAGTAAGGGATATGTAACATCACAACTTGCAGTGTATCGAACATGTAGTTCCGGTCGGAAGTGCTATTTTGAGGTTCCGCGGTTGTTTCTTGTACCATGAATTGGTCCCACTACTTTAGGTCACCGTGAACATGAACGAGAATGTATACGTCAGTATTCCCGCTGATCAAGTGTTTCCTTTTCATGTTGCCCTTTCAGTGTTGAGTATGCTGCAAATGCTGCAAACATTTGCGTCTTCCAAGATGATAATGTACGTCTATGTTACTGGTTTGACGAAGACTCAGGCACCCCACTGCAATTAGATTGGTCCACTAAATCAACTGTGCTTAATTCCATAGAAAATTTCTCTAGGAAAAATGCCTCCAACTAAGATAACCCCGAATTGCTGCACAAGCCGTCTGATAATTTCCGCTTTTCATCCCGCACGAACTGACGATATCACGAGATGTCACAATCAAGTTACGTGCCGTACATCGAATAAGCAGATGGATCTGTGGGGCTAGAGAGTGTGCAACACGAGTGTTTATGAGAAATGTGATAAATTCTTCACTATCATTAAAGAGCCTTTCCTTATTTCAGTTAGTCCTACGTCATAAGCCGTAAGTAATGCCATCAAATGTTCCCAAATTATGCTTGGTAACTGCCACACTTACCTCCAAGAACTTCCGTTCTACGAATTCATATGCGTTTCAGCTAAGATCCTTCAGAGGCCTTGTCTGTAAGAACTATTTCTCTTCCCAAGCGACTACCTACATTTCATGGGTGTAAGAGACATTATAATGGCGACGGCTCGCTGTTCAGGGAGCTATTCGACTGTCTGACAATGGCTGTCTCTGGGAACCATTTCGCATTATTAAAATGGATGTTTGGACGAGGTTTGTGAGAAATGTAATGAGACTGATTTTTTTCATCCACCAAAGTTTTCATTTTTTCAAACAACAATATTGTCAAATAAAACTTCCTGGCAGATTAAAACTGTGTGCTGAACCGAGACTCGAACTCGGGACCTTCGCATTTCGGGGGCAACTGCTCTACCAACTTTTCTTTTAATTTTGTTCGTTATTGTTTGTTGTATTTGGTCATAGCGGACGTCATATGACATCCGTTGAAGTTTTTTGTTGATTTTTTCAATCAGTTTTTTATTTTTATTTTTTTATTACAGAGACCAGTCAGCTCTCTGACCGAACACGCTGAGATACTGTGCCGGCTACCAACTGAGCTACCCAAGCACGACTCACGACCCGTCCTCACAGCTTTACTTGCGCCAGTACCTCGTCTCCTAACTTCCAAACTTCACAGGAGCTCTCCTGCGAAACAATATTTTAACAATATTGTAGCCTGGCAATTAGTTCCCAACGGCAGTTATACACCGACGCAGTCGTTGTTCCCAGTCCTGGTAGCAGTGTAAAAAGGCTTCAACTGCTACAGCCTTTAGATATCCTTTGAAGACATTTTTCAGTTTCTGGAAAAAAATTACTAGGGCTCAAATCAGGTGAATAGGAGGGCGGTGGGCTGTGGAACAACAGGAATGCCTTTGAGGTCAAAAATTACGGAAAGGAAGTTGCCGTGCGACATGGGGAGTTCTCATTATGCGGCATTCACTTGTGTGTGCAATGACCGGTCTCACTCGATTCACCATTTTCCTGAAGCTTTCAAGGACATCTTTGTAAAAACAGTTTGCCCTGAAGGATCAAATTTCTAATGCACGATATCCAAATCGTCAAGAAAAGCAAATAAGTATTGTTTTGATCTTTGATCTGCTCATTCGATATTTTTTTCGGTCGAAGAGATATCTCGCTGTGCCACTCCTCACTTAGCCCTTTCCTCTCAGGATCATAATCAAAAATCAAGGATGTGATAACGTACCTGAAATAGTCCTGGTCAGTGGCAGCCCTCTCAAAAAGATCAACGCACAGATTTCTGCGATTGTCGTTCTGCTCAGTTGTGAGGATTTTCGGCACCAATTCGGCACAAACCTTTCCCACATGCGAGTTTTCGGTTAAAATTCGATGTTTGGTTAGAGCGCTTAACAGGTCACCCATCATCCTTATTGTTAAACGTCGGTGTGATCACACAAGAGCACGCACACGTTCGATGATTTCGTGCGCTCCTGTAATTGAAGGTGTCCCTGAGAGGCCGTGTGCCAGCGAAAAACTTGTGCTCTTGATAAGGAACGTTACCCATAGGCCGGTTTCGACTTGTCCAAGGTCTCACTCGTTGATTCCCAAAGCTAAACACAGAACTCGAATGCATAACGTTGCTCTAAATTCCCCTGTTCCATTTTCGTAACATGCTACTAAGACACAACATGCTGTGCGCTCAGCGCCGCGGATTGCCCGGGTTCGATTCCTGACCGGGTAGAAGATTTTCTCCGCTCGGGGCCGGGTTGCTGTGTTGCCCTTGCATTCGTATCGTCATAACTGACATTTCTATATTGAGATGGGGAATGAGTACGCGCCGAAAGAGTATTTGAACCACACACACTCTCAAAAATCACGTGATGATTGGTTCAAATGGCTCTGATCACTGTGGGACTTAATTTATGAGGTCATCAGTCCCCTAGAACTTAGAAATATTTAAACCTAACTAACCTAAGGACATCACACACATCCATGTCCGAGGGAGGATTCGAACCTGCGACCGTAGCGGTCGCGCGGTTCCAGACTGTAGCGCCTAGAACCGCTCGGCCACCCTTGCCGGCACGTGATGATTGTAAGGAGCTGAAATTCCGGCGGTGGATCGGTGTATCTGGAAGGGATGAACACACCGGTCTACACTAGTAGAACAACACAGTGTTGCTGGATCGCTCGCAATGTTGTCAGCCTCGTTACTTTCCTCTCACCACACACACACACACACACACACACACACACACACACACACACACACACACATACACAAGGTGTGGGGTTGCGGGTGATATAAAGCATAGCCTGTGGCTCGTGAATTCCCAGACTTTATTCACCGAGTATCTGAGAATGAGAGTACTTAGCAACTTGCAACAAATATACATAATTTCAAACCTTTGGGAAATTTTTTCTCGCTAAAAAGCCCCTAAAAATGACGAGAGGAAAAATGTTTATCGCTCACTACTTTTCCGCTGTTCATGCGGTAAAGGTAGCGAATGAGGCACGGCATACTTTAATATTTTTTTACTACATTCTATACTCGCGAAGTATTATACAGAAAGTATGCACATATACCACTGAATGTAAGTGCAGTATGATATCATTGAACGATACATTGTTCACGAGATATGAAGTCATAAACATTGAGATGCGTGAAAAACTGCCGCATCGTTCATGACGTTTAAATTTATTACTTCGTTGCTACTAACTCCATTCGCAACACGTTCCGCAGGTGGTATCCACATATGTCGCTGAATGTACCTACAAAATTATCATTTTACGACACATATTTCAGGATAGATGACGTCATAAACCTTAAGCACAAGGCGAGACGCTGGGTAGTACAGGCGTGGACACACTGTTGTAAATGAATACCTGGACAAGGCCGAGTTTCTCCACTAGTATCCCATATAAAATGAAGATAAATTGATGGAAGCACACACAGTTAAAGTCTTAATATCGACTGAAATGTATAATTGACAAGGTGCAAAACAGTTTAGCGCTTTAACATAACACTTCTTTTTCGTATTAGTGAACACATATGATCTACTTTTATCTTCTACAGTAATCCACATCAACCAAATTAAATCAGAATAACAAGCCGTCTAGTGGATTAAGAATTCATTCACTCTTTTTACTTCTTTCAATCCAGTACGACCTATTCTTTCTGGCAAGTCGATGTCCTCGGACTTTGAAAGTGCAGGGATAAAGGCAGAAACCAGAAAAGGATGTCTGCAGAGAGACAACACACACTGTAAAGAAAAAGCGCCACCACACAACGAATGACAATCAATGTCAGGCGTTACGCTTGTCGATAATGAGTATCAGATGGTGAGCATGTGGAGCTAAGTCTGTCCAGATGTTGTTTGACCAGGGAGAGCAGGATTCCAAAAATTTAAGCAAAAACCTCCTTCTCTATTTATAAGGCCACTTCTCAGTTTACTCTCAACAGCTTCCTATAGAAGAAAATTCAGATGTATACCAGAATCTCTGAGTTGTTACAATACAAAGCATGATCGGTACCACACCAGTGTTTTGCAGATGCAGATTTACTCAGCTGTTGTAAGCGTGTGTGACGCCAGTGCTCTATTAAGTCGTCCTCCATAGACCTGTGACATGCTGCACCTGCGTGGGATACTGTAGACAGCCACCGTACACACACAAACAGCTACACTTACAAACCATAAAAGTGCCCTAATCTTAGACAGTGGGTGAAAACCAGGACCCACACCATATTTCTTCAGAACAAGAACATTCTTATTGGTAACACTACCTGCGTGAGACACTAAAGCTGTAGATTTGGGCAGCGTCTTACTGTTGTCATCACTCACCCTATTCACGGTTAGTCGATAGCGCAATACGAGCGTATTTCGTCTCTCAGTACACCCATTCACGCGAAAAGTTACTTCAAGATGGACGATCTCAACTGACAGACTTTCAGGGTCTGAGATGATACGGACCTTACGACAATGTACAAATTATCCCTTCATCTTGAGCAGCATGGTGACACCTATTAGCTGGACGACACTAATTAGTCTGTGTTGGCTTCCTAGAAATGGCAGGTACCAACGTATCATCATTCATCCTCCAGACCTAAACATGAAGGAAGAGAGGACAGCCGTTCTACTCTTTCTCCAAAGTGAAATAAACATTCAGTTAAACTGAACCGAAATGCAGTGAAAAGCTATGAAATCTATGGCCAAAGAAACTTACAAAAGAAGGCAGGTTTCACTGCCGCCGATGCCGTAAAATGTTCCCCCATCGTTGTCCAACTTGGCGGTTCATCGATAATCCTGCCCCCTTTTTTCTTTGTCTGTTGTCTTGGAGATACATTTTCAAGCACCATTCGCAAGCTTCTTACAAATCCTGTGGAGATCTCACTAAAACTGCTGCTGCCGCAAGCCCACACGTCTCTCGCTGTGCGCTATCGATCATATCGCCTGATGCCCTCTCCTCCTCTAAGCAAACATTCTTACTAAGTAAACATTACAATACGTATTCTAGAGGCTGTCGTAAAGTTTTAATAATCTCTTCGAAACATGAAGTTACGTATAGCTAATTTTTTGATTGTTTGCATGTAGGCCTATATCTGTTGCCTTGGTACAGTACCGTGGCGCACCATTAGAGGATCCACAACAAAATAGCGCAGGCCATCGATAATGTGGAATCTTTCTTTATTCGTATCAGAGGTACACTAAAATGAACACATATACGATACATACAAAGAAAACTATACAGTATTCACCCAAAATTGGGCAACTTTGATAGCATTGGGTGCTGCAGACGTTAAGTCCTTCATGCTATAGCTGGTTGGGCATGAGTTACATTTGAAGAGATGCCGCGTTGTCTGCAATTCACCGCATTCGGACAGTGTTGTGTTGGCATTTGGCAGCTCCATTTAAGGAGATTGTCCCTCGGTCTTGCGACTTCGGTCTGTAGTCTGTTCAAGGACTTCCAGATGACCCACTTCTCCATGTGTCCAGGCGGCAGGGATTCTTGTGGTGTCATCAGTTTGACGGTTGTTGGCATCTTTCTTTCCACTTGGTGAGTCGGGTAGCCGCAGCTGATCCTTCTAGCCGGCCGCGGTGGCCGTGCGGTTCTAGGCGCTTCAGTCCGGGACCGCGAGACTGCTATGGTCGCAGGTTCGAATCCTGCCTCGGGCATGGATGTGTGTGATGTCCTTAGGTTAGTTAGGTTTAGGTAGTTCTAAGTTCTAGGGGACTGATGACCTCAGATGTTAAGTCCCATAGTGCTCAAAGCCATTTGAACCTTTTTTTTTTATCCTTCTAAGAGCTGTGATGTTGTTAGGAAACTCTTCCCGAACTTCAGTCTTGGCTTGGCAGGTTGATGTCTAAAGAGTGGATGTGAGGTCACTGTATTTGATTTATGACTCTCGATGTTAGCGGCGACCTCTCTTCTGATGTCATATGGAGCAATCCCAGCGAGACATTGAAGTTTGTCCATGGGGGCTGGCCTTAGGCAGCCTGTCATTTAAGGCTACATCAACCGCTTTGCATGTACTGAATTGTACCACACTGGGCTAGCATACTCTCCTGCAGAAAAGCATAAGGCAAGAGCTGTTGTTCTTAATGTTTGTGGAATATCGTACGGTACTTCGTTTTCTGCATTTCAAGGAGAACAACCCTAGAACAATCCATGTCGAATTGGTTAAAGTGAATGGCAAAGTTCACTGTCAACAGTAGTTAGGTCACGCAGAAGCTTCCAGTATGGTCAAACAAGTGTGAATGACGGAGGAGGAAGTGGCAGTCAATCTCTCTGTCATGAACCGAAAACCGCAAGAAAAGCTAAAACAGTGGGGACCGATGATCGGCATAGCTGATTTGTGCGATAGTGGAAAAAGTGAACATCAGTCTCGGATCAGTTTTCAGTACCTTGCACGACGTTCTGCAAACTATAAGGTCGTCGGCCGCTCATATTCATTCAAGAAGCCCGCCCAACCGTGACAGCAACGGAAATATTGTAAGTGTGTCACTTCTTTGGCAGCTTTATCACATTGGATGGATGCTGAATCTATGCAGTGGAATACATGTAATGTTACTGTTGTTGTTAAGATTGTAGGCTTGACAGCTTTCAGAGGAGGTAGTATGGACCAAACCAAGAAAAAGGCCTATACATAGGTTTCAAAACGCATACCTTACGAGTTATGAGCACTTCTTCAATAGAGAGATGTCTTTCAAAATAGCGAAGACGAACAAGTGTTCACAGCTCCTCAGCTATGTGTTTTAGAGTCCATATTTACTAGACATTTTTCCTTGTTTTGTCCCAGACTGTCTCCTCTGAAAGATGCCTAGGCTAAAATGTTAGCGACAATAGTACCAGTACATGAATTCCACTGCTGGAAGTATCAGAAAGGTTTTCGCTTGCTGCGCTGTGTGGCCGCGCGGCCTTGGGCGCTTTGCCGCGGTTCGCGCGGATCCCATCGTCGGACGTTCGACTCCTCCCTCAGGCACGGGTGTGTGTTATCCTCAGCGTCAGTTTATGTTAGGTTAAGTAGTGTCAAAACCTAGGGAGCGATGACCTCAACAGTTTGGTCCCATAAAACGTTACCACAAATTTCTAAAATTCCATTTTCGCTTATAACTTTCAACTCATTCCTTTCCGGTACACGGATTCTTACCTGAGATTTATATATTGATCCTTCTTCATCATCATACAAAGTCTGTAACAACATCACGGAAGGACAGTGTATGTACACATACACTACTGGTCATTAAAATTACTACACCAAGAAGAAATGCAGATAAACGGGTATACATTGGACACGCATATTATATTAGAACTGACATGTGATTACATTTTCTAGCAGTTTGGGAGCATAGATCCTGAGAAATCAGTACCCAGAACAATCACTTCTGGCCGTAATAACAGCCTTGATACCCCTGGGCATTGAGTCAAACAGAGCTTGGATGGCGTGTACAGGTACAGCTGCCCATGCAGCTCCAACACGACACCACAGTTCATCAAGAGTAGTGACTGGCTTATTGTGACGAGCCAGTTGCTCGGCCACCATTGAAAAGACGTTTTCAGTTGGTGAGAGATCTGCAGAAGGTGCTGGCCAGGGCAACAGTCGAACATTTTCTGTATCCAGAAAGGCCCGTACAGGACCTGCAACATGTGGTCCTGCATTATCCTGCTGAAATGTAGGGTTTCGCAGGAATCGAATGAAGAATAGAGCCACGGGTCGTAACATATCTGAAATGTAATTTCCATTGTTCAAAGTGCCGTCACTGCGAACAACAGGAGACCGAGACGTGTAACCAATGGCACCCCATACCATCATGCCTGGTGATACGCCAGTATGGCGATGACGAATACACGCTTCCAATATGCGTTCACCGCGAAGTCGCCAAACACGGATGCGACCATCATGAGGCTGTAAACAGAACCTGGATTCATCCGAAAGAATGACGTTTTGCCATTCGTGCACCCAGGTTCGTCGCTGCGTACACCATCGCAGGCGCTCCTGTTTGTGATGCAGCGTCAAGGGTAACCGCAGCCATGATCTCCGAGCTGATAGTCCATGATGCTGCAAACGTCATCGAACTGTTCGTGCAGATGGTTGTTGTCTGGCATACGTCCCCATCTGTTGACTGAAGGATCGAGACGTGGCAGCACGATCCGTTAGAGACATGCAGATAAGATGCCTGTCATCTTGACTGCTAGTGATACGAGGCCGTTGGGATCCAGCACGGCGTTCCGTATCACCCTCCTGAACCCACCGATTCCATATCCTGCTAACAGTCATTGGATCTCGAGCAATGCGAGCAGCAATGTCGCGATTCGATAAACTGCAATCGCAATAGGCTACAATCCGACCTTTATCAAAGTCGGAAACGTGATGGTACGTATCTCTCCTCTTTACACGAGGCATCACAACAAAGTTTCACCAGGCAACGCCGGTCACCTGCTGTTTGTGTATGAGAAATCGGTTGGAAACTTTCCTCATGTCAGCACGTTGTAGGTGTCACCACCGGCGCCAACCTTGTGTGAATGCTCTGAAGAGCTAATCGTTTGCATATCACAGCATCTTCTTCCTGTCTGTTAAATGTCGCGTCTGTAGCGCGTCATCATCGTGGTGTAGCAATCTTAATGGCCAGTTGACAACGGTGCTCTGTTTTTCTTCCAAAACAAACTCAATGATCGTCCTCCACTTGGAACGCACCACCATTACAGACGCTATTTTGAAGGCTAAGTATAGCGCCACAACCTGTCGGAATTTCATGAAACTACAGAAGCCGTTTAGGGTAATTTCCGCGATGTCCCATAACAAATTTCGAATATTTTCAACAGAAAATTTGGCCGAGAAAAGAAGACGTTACGTTACTTATTGAGCACCCCTCATATTTTCATTTGTTTCAACTTTTCGTCCTATTTTCCTGCAGTACCGAATACTCGTGTAAAGTGTCAACGAGCTTGCCACGGTTGCCGGCATACCAGACGGGATGTCCAGCCGCTGTCCACCATCTGTCGACAGGCGGCGTCTGACGCGAGTTTGGCAGCGGCAGGTGAGGACGTCAGCGGCACGGCGCGGCGCGGAAACTGTATTCGATAAGGCGGCCGCTCGATTTCCCGATACACGCGGCCATTTGTTACAGTATGTAAAGAAGCCGTGTCTACAAACCGTAAGCTATGCAGCTGGCGAATACATTACGGCCGCCTCGTGTGTGGCACGCTCGCCCGGCCCGGCCGTTTTTTGTACGCCGTCCGCCGCCGCACAAAAGAAGTCCTTTATTAAAACCCAATTTTCGCCGCACGTACAGCGGAAGAGGAGTCCGAAGGAAGAGGCGGCTCCGACGAAAAAATGGTAACCGCTTTCAAGTACTTAGCAAGCTGATACCGTCCTATAAGCAAATAAACTGTCGGTAAACGAGGTAAAACAGTAGAGTCGGCACAATGCGCTCATTACGGCGAGCTTAATCGTTGTCTGCACTAGTCACTAACGGCAAAAATTAGAAACATTGACGATCCTTTTATGAGCGAGATTGAGATGGGGTAAACATTTTAATTTGTGAGGCGAAGATCGCAGCCACTAATAGCATGTTAATCTCCTTGATTATATTTTAACGAGCGGTGAGTGAGCATTCGGACCGACCACGACGCCTCTTCCATGGGTGGTCCCAGCTATTGAGCTGTTATCAACACATTTCATTACAGACGCGTGTTCATTGCGGCACAGTGAATTTCCTTACTGCCACAGCTGTTCATTGCCTTCGCCCAGAGCCCGTCCCAATCTCAGCTGAAAATGACTGGCACTGTTATTGTTGTTGTTGTTCTGAAACATCCCATTAGAAAAAAATTATGAATTACTGTGCTGCTAAACTTCTTACGTTATTTGATTTTCAAACAGCTGAGCAAAAATGAACGTACTCAAACATTTGTCTCTTTACTTATTCTGATCATCACTAAACTGGCACAAAATATTTTTAGCTCAACGCAGTCGGACTTTCAATAATTCTTACAAAAGGATGGCCCTGACTAACAATAACCTACACCTTTCATGAATCACTTACCTCGCAAAAATCTTCGTTACTCGAAGTACTGCAATACAGCGAGCGCCAATACTGCCAGCTAAATAAAGGATTCTAACTACTGAAGGCACTAACTACTGATAGGCGTAGTTAGCAAATAAAAGATTTTGATAGAGAACAAACAATGTATTTACCTTAATAATGTTCAAAAGTCATCATACACTCCTGGAAATTGAAATAAGAACACCGTGAATTCATTGTCCCAGGAAGGGGAAACTTTATTGACACATTCCTGGGGTCAGATACATCACATGATCACACTGACAGAACCACAGGCACATAGACACAGGCAACAGAGCATGCACAATGTCGGCACTAGTACAGTGTATATCCACCTTTCGCATCAATGCAGGCTGCTATTCTCCCATGGAGGCGATCGTAGAGATGCTGGATGTAGTCCTGTGGAACGGCTTGCCATGCCATTTCCACCTGGCGCCTCAGTTGGACCAGCGTTCGTGCTGGACGTGCAGACCGCGTGAGACGACGCTTCATCCAGTCCCAAACATGCTCAATGGGGGACAGATCCGGAGATCTTGCTGGCCAGGGTAGTTGACTTACACCTTCTAGAGCACGTTGGGTGGCACGGGATACATGCGGGCGTGCATTGTCCTGTTGGAACAGCAAGTTCCCTTGCCGGTCTAGGAATGGTAGAACGATGGGATCGATGACGGTTTGGATGTACCGTGCACTATTCAGTGTCCCCTCGACGATCACCAGTGGTGTACGGCCAGTGTAGGAGATCGCTCCCCACACCATGATGCCGGGTGTTGGCCCTGTGTGCCTCGGTCGTATGCAGTCCTGATTGTGGCGCTCACCTGCACGGCGCCAAACACGCATACGACCATCATTGGCACCAAGGCAGAAGCGACTCTCATCGCTGAAGACGACACGTCTCCATTCGTCCCTCCATTCACGCCTGTCGCGACACCACTGGAGGCGGGCTGCACGATGTTGGGGCGTGAGCGGAAGACGGCCTAACGGTGTGCGGGACCGTAGTCCAGCTTCATGGAGACGGTTGCGAATGGTCCTCGCCGATACCCCAGGAGCAACAGTGTCCCTAATTTGCTGGGAAGTGGCAGTGCGGTCCCCTACGGCACTGCGTAGGATTCTACGGTCTTGGCGTGCATCCGTGCGTCGCTGCGGTCCGGTCCCAGGTCGACGGGCACGTGCACCTTCCGCCGACCACTGGCGACAACATCGATGTACTGTGGAGACCTCACGCCCCACGTGTTGAGCAATTCGGCGGTACGTCCACCCGTCCTCCCGCATGCCCACTATACGCCCTCGCTAAAAGTCCGTCAACTGCACATACGGTTCACGTCCACGCTGTCGCGGCATGCTACCAGTGTTAAAGACTGCGATGGAGCTCCGTATGCCACGGCAAACTGGCTGACACTGACGGCGGCGGTGCACAAATGCTGCGCAGCTAGCGCCATTCGACGGCCAACACCGCGGTTCCTGGTGTGTCCGCTGTGCCGTGCGTGTGATCATTGCTTGTACAGCCCTCTCGCAGTGTCCGGAGCAAGTATGGTGGGTCTGACACACCGGTGTCAATGTGTTCTTTTTTCCATTTCCAGGAGTATATATATATTCAATATTACAAATTTACTCTTTCTCAGATGGACACACGTCCAGATCGTCTGTTCTCAAAATTCACCCATCTCTCTCCCCACATCCACCACTGCTGGCGGCTCACCTCCAACTGCGCAGCACTACGCGCTATTCACATCCAACCGCCCAACACTACAATAGCGAATATTCCAACAATGCAAACCAGCCACAGACTTCAAACAGCACAGTCAGTGATTTTCACATAGAGCGCTACGTGGCGTTACCAACATAAAAACTTAAACAGCTTGCTTACAGTTCTTGTGGTCTTCAGTCCAAAGTCTGGTTTGATGCATCTCTCCATGCTACTCTATATTGTGCAAACGTCTTCCTCTCCGAATAACTACAGCAGCCTACATCCTTCTGAATCAGCTTACTGTATTCATCTCTTGGCCTCCCTCTACGATTTTTACGCACCAGGTTTATTTCCAGCATTAAGTTGTAGTTCACTTGATATCTCAGAACGTGTCGTACCAACCGATCCCATCTTTTAGTCGTCTTGTTCCACAAATTTCTCTTCTCCCCAGTTCTGTTCAGTATCTCCTCACTTGGTTACGTGGTCTCCCCATTCAGTATTCAACATTCTTCTGTAGCACCACATTTCAAAAGCTTCTCTTCTCTTCTTGACTAAAATGTTTATCGTCCATCGTTCACTTCCAGCCGTGGCTACACTCCATGCAAATACTTTCAGGAAGAACTTCCCGACACTTAAATCTATACTCGATGTTAAAAAAATTTCCCTTCTTCAAAAAAGCATTTCTTGCCATTGTCAGTCTACATTTTATACCCTCCCTTCCTCTACCATCATCAGTATTTTTGCTCCCCAAATAGAAAATTTCATCTACCATTTTAAGTCTCTCATTGCCTGATCTAATTCGCTCAGCATCACCTGATTTAACTCGATTACATTCCATTATCCTCTTTTTGTTTTTGTTGATGTTCATGTTGTATCCTTCTTTAAAGACACTGTCCATCCCGTTCAACTGCCCATCAACTGTAAAGTAGAGCAGCATGCCCTTGGGGAAAATCTTGGTTGTAGTTTCCCCTTGCTTTCAGCCGTTCGCAGTAGTAGCACAGCAAGCCCGTTTTGCTTGAAGTTACATGGCCAGAACATTCAATCATCCAGACTGTTGTCCCCTGCAAATACTGAAAAGGCTGCTGCCCCTCTTCAGGAACCACACACTTGTCTGGCCTCTCAACTGATACCCCTCTGTTGTGGTTGCACCTACGAGACGGATATCTGTATCGCTAAAGTACGTAAGCCTCCCCACCAACAGCAAGGTCCATGATCCATTGTGGGGGGAGGGGGGGGGGAGGAGTGGAGGCGGAGGGGAAAGGGGGGGGAGGCACATAGCCCGCTATCAAATACCAACGGTTTTAAACTGGACAGGTGCCGTAGTCACGTTTAAAACAGCTGGCATTTGACAGAGACTGACCTGGACTGCTCCCCCAATAACACGAGGGCTGTTCGGAAAGCAAGGAACGATAGGTCGCGAAATGGAAACCACAGTGAAAATTAAAACTGTTTTATTTGCAACAGTTAGCTACAACTTCCAGCTACTTATCTCCATAGTCGCCGATCCGACTTAGATGTATGTCGTAGCGTTGTACCAGCTTTCCAATACCGTCGTTATAGAAGACAGCCGCCAGTGCTTTCCGCCAATTCTCTACGCTTGTCTACAGTTCGTTGTCTGTGATAAAATGTTGTGTTCATAGCCAGCGGTTCATGAGAGCAGAGATGAAACTCAGAGGGAGACAATTACGGGCTGTATTGTGGGTAATAAAACATTTCCATTTGAAAACGATGCAGAAGCACCTTCATTGCCCCTGAAAAATGCAGCTGAGAATTGTCTTCAAGAAGAAAACGTACGACAATTATGTAATGTTGGTTGCATAACTTCAGGCGAAATTTCACATCAGACCCTCGTACTTGGCGGGAGGCACTATTGTTCAAGGTGTTTTTATGTGCTCAGAACTAAAAAGAACGACGTAACGCGATCGACGGGCATACTAGAGACACTGCCCAACACACCTGTGCAAAACTTTATCGGATTTTCACTGTTGTTTCCGTTCCTTACTTTCCAAATAACCGTCGTATACCGTTGGGGACCTGGTATTATTGGCAGCCACACTGTAGTGATGGCGGTTATCGTTGAAACAACCGGTTTTCGGTTATACGGTTTTTTTTATATCAGTTCAAACGGACTGTTAAAGCCGCTCAAAGAAACCGGTTCCTGAAATAATCCATTTTCAGCGTTTTATTCCTGTTAGATCCTCCTTCAGTTTCAAGACACATAGAATCAAAATATTAAATAATACAGGCAAATAAAAGAAACATAGGCCGTCCATCGTTGCATCTTCGCCTGCTTTTCAACCAATGGGTCCCGGGTTCATTTCCCTGTCCGGTCAAAAATTAATACACAGTTCTGTTTCAGCCGCGCTAGTAAATGGACATTGTTTACTGCTGCGCTGCCCTTCCCTGTTTACATCGCTGTACTTGTGCTTCGCCAGTGCTGTCCATCCGTTAATAGCCGTGTTCCTTCACATTCCTTGTGATCTGATCGCTCCTTCTGGTCGTGCTGCTGCTAATTGGAATATAGATTGTTTAACCGAAATTTCGTCGCTCGATTAACCATGGCTACAAAACCTCAGGAAGAATACTCTGGTATTTGTTTTTGACAAGGAATCCCGTCCCGTTCAGCCGACATCCCTGGACATAGATGATTGGATTACACAGGTAACTGGTCTCAATTCTGAAACCGTCCATGCCTCGCAACTGGATCAGAAAAACTACTGTGTTTTTGTGAAGTTAATCAGTCCTGCGACTGCTGATAAAGTGTTACGAAAGGGGGCTATGAAGAAGATTTTGTGCATAGAAATGGTTATAAAAATAAGGTTTCCATCTATAGAGCTGACACTGATTACAAAATCGTTCGTGTCTTGAATCTTTCCATTAAAATTGAAAATGATAAGATTAAGGAAAGTCTTCCACACTACGGAGACGTTAAATCAATTGCAAATGAAAGATGGTCGCCTAGTTTAAACTGCAATGCTTCAACGGGGTCCGCTGTGTAGAGATAGACGTTAAGACAAATATTCCGTCTCACATCACTGTTTGTGGGCATAAGGCACAAATTGTTTATACATGTCAGGAAACTACGTGTCATATATGTAACGAAACCGGCCACTTCAGTCAGGAATGTCCGCGGAGAACTGCTGTTCTTAAAAGTAATTTGATACAGTGTCAGCAACTTAACTTAAATGATCTGTTACCAAAGAATAGACCGGATCACCTGGTTGAGGATGTTAACGCAGCGAGCCAAGCTGATGTCCCCCTTTACGATAACAGTCAGTTTCCCCTGTTAACAACAAAGGGAATCCATGTTACCATTACTCGTGAAACTGAAACGCAGCTGAAGAAACGACGTCTGGAGACAACAGATGGTTGATCAGAGGACGAGCTGTCCTGTGCAACTCCCTCAGTTCGCAAGCAAAAACAGTGCGATGAGGAAGCAGAGGAATCGGAAGGCAGAATGCGAATGGAAACTGATGAATAGAAGGATAATAAACATACAGTACCAGAAAATGAAGGAGGTGTTGTCAGTATTGATTTGCAAGAAACAACAGGTGAAGTAGCTGATTGCAAAGATCAGCAGCTATCTGTTAGTAAACAAACGCAGAGGAGAGGTTGCAAAACTGCCGCCCCCATTTGTTTCCCTCGATCAGGAAGTAAGTGATATTAATAAAGAACAAGGAAGTGGTGGCCCAAATGAAACCACGGTCAACACCGCAGTGCATGCGCCAGCAACAGAAATTGAGAAAGCGTAAACTGTCCTACACGAATCACTGGAGGAAAAATCAGAAAGTTTACAAGGAAATCAGTCTGCTTGAGCTACAAGAGGAAACCTCAGAAAAAAACGGGACACTAACTAATAATCTGATTGAAGTGTTATTCCATGTTCAGCCTTCCGAGAAAACTGTCAATAGTTTAACTGAACCCTGAACCACAGGAAACTAAACTAGTAATCTGTAAATGAACTGTTAAGTTTGAAGTTTTCTCCTTAGATTATGGCGCAAGTTTGTTTCTACTCCTCCCGGTTCCAATCCTTTAAAGCAAGTACAGCACTGAGCTTAAATTGACACCGCACTTCATAAAACACTTCCAGACTAGGTATGATGCCATTCCGTGATAGAAGTTATGTATGGTGACGGTAGTGACAAACTGCCGTATAGACCAGATGGGGCCAGTCTGGCACCTGCATGTACGCATCTACCATCTAATAGGCCGCACCACATGGTTCAAAAAATGGTTCAAATGGCTCTGAGCACTATGGGACTTAACATCTATGGTCATCAGTCCCCTAGAACTTAGAACTACTTAAACCTAACTAACCTAAGGACAGTACAGAACACCCAGCCATCACGAGGCAGAGACAATCCCTGACCCCGCCGGGAATCGAACCCGGGAACCCGGGCGTGGGAAAGCGAGAACGCTACCGCACGACCACGAGAGCACCACATGGTAACACATGCATTGTCATATCAGTAGTGCTGTACGAATTCTTATGCCACGCGTTTCCTGCTCGTTACTGTCACCATTTTTATTAAAATAATACTGATCGCTTTTCCAGTTTCCTGCAATAACGCAATGTTTCAAAGCAGTGCTAATTTTTCGGATAAAAATTATTCGCTGCTAATAAAAGGTTGATTTAAAGCGAAAAATTTTAGCACTGCTGCTGCGTCTAATGGATAGTTCGTTTTTCTCTACCCCGTTATTAGTAAAATATAAAATCAGTTGTTATAACCGAAAGCAAAGAAATACCGAAAAATACCGGTTATTCAGAACTAAAGTACCGGTATCAGTTCTAACAGGTTTATTTTTTCCATCCCTATCACACTGTTCCAAATTCCGCCGAGAAAAGCATTATGCCCGCCAGTTTTGATGTAGAAAACCATTCCAAACTTGAAAATATCGCGTATTTAAGAAAAATGGTAGTTCTGGTTCTAATTAAAATTAAGGGCAGATTACTGAAGAACTAAGACACACTATAGAGATGTATACAATTAGTCAATTAGTCAGTTTCAAATTTTTAACGTGATTTTCGAAACATATGTCATGGTCTGCAGTCTGAAGACCGGTTTGATGCAGCTCTCTGTGCTTACAGTCCTGTTCAGCCCCTTCACCTCTGTATAATTACCACAACCTACATTCATTGCAACCTGCTTACTGCATTCGTGATTTCAAGTCTTAGTATCCCTCACAAATTTCATCGCCGATACTTACTTCCATAACGAAATAGACATTTCCTTGACGCCTCACTCGATGTTCCACCATCTGATCCATTGTTCCAGTCAAGTTGTACCGTAAAATTCTTTTTTTTCCCAGTCCGATTTAGTATCTCCTCATCTGTCATTCGATCTCCCAATCTAATCTTCAGCATTCGTCTGCGGCACTGTAATTCAAAAGTTTCTCTCTTCTTCTTGTCTGGACTGCTTGTCGTCCACGCTCCAGTCCCATATTTATACTACAGACTTCCTGTCCCTTACATTTATATTAGATGTTAACAAATTCCTTTTTTTTAGACAGACTTATCCTGCTATTTCCATTCGGCATTTTATTTCTTCCCTACTTCGGCCATCATTAGGTTTTTTTTCTGCCCAAATAGTAAAACACATCCGCTACTTGTTGTGTCTCATTTCCTAATCTAATTCCCTCTGCATCGACTGGTTTAATTCGACGACATTCCACTACCCTCCTTTTTCTTTCGTTTTACTTTTAGTGAAGTTCAACATATAACCTCTTTTCAAGACACTATCCATTTCGGACAACTGCTCTTCCGAGTTTGGATTCTGATAGAATTACTATGTCATCGGCAAACCGCAAAGTTTTTACTTCTACTTCCTGAACTTTTATTTACCTCATCAATTTTTCACTGGCGTTTTTTATTGCTTCCTTTTGTTCAAACTGAATAACACAAAGACCTACAACGATTTTTTTTATCACTGCAGAGAGTGGAACGGTGTGTTGATTGCCTGTGGATACTATTTGTCAAGAGAAAGTCGCAACTTTTGGGCCTTAAACAGGAGAGGTGTCGACGATGAAGGCATTAGAAATCAAGCACAAATTATGATTGAGCCAGGTCCTGGAAGGAAATAGGCCAATCTGTTTCAACCATCACGGCAAATGACTTAACTGATATAGAGAAAACACAGAAAACGTTAATATGGATGGGTGGTAGCAGATTCGAACACCACTCTTCCAAGATCCGCTGCGTCACCTTGCTCGGTTGCGGGAAGAGTAAAAGAAGTATTACAGAACTATTTCCTTGCTTCTTTCAGTGAAATCGTACCTTAAAGTTCCTCTCAGTGGTCTAGTTATGTAACCTGTACCTGATTAGTGACTACGGTAGTTCATCCACAAACTTATTTTAGTCCCAACTCCAGTTTCGTATCAGTGTCTCTTATGTTCCAGCTGCCTCTGTGAGAACACCATTACATTCGGCAGGATATCCCAAAAAAAGTATTCTCTCATCGATACTACGTAACGTATAAATATTTCTATTTTTCCGAGGCATGACATAACATGTAATGCGATTACGTTATTATTCTGGATGGGAGATGTTTCATATTGCTGCAAGAAAATTTCTTCAGCATCAAAATCTCTTCAACACGTGATCCTGATGGAGCTTGTAGGAAGTAAAGATAAACTTCACCATTCACGTCGTTTCCAACAATGAATAGTCCTGCAGCGCCTCTTGTTTCACCACACCACACTGTAGCTCCAGGTAAGTTCACATGATGTTCGACAGTAATATGTGTACTTTGAGGAACGCAATAGGTCCAGCTGCGTAAATTAGTTACTCCATTTAACGTAAAAGAGGCACATCGCGCGAGACTTCGAGGTTATTGTCCCAAGCCCATATTGTTTTCTTAGAGATCAAAGGTGGACATCCGCCAGTTTTTCTGCTGTGGAAAGAACAAAAGACCGTGGTCTTCCAGAAAGTTATTGGAGGCTGTATTGTACAGTTATGTAACACTGACGTCATGAATGATGCGTCCCGATGACAGGATGCTTTGAAATGTCTTTCTGAACTGTCTTTGCCCTTCAGTAACAGCCTCACGTCTACAGTTGTGCTTCAGAACAAATTTTGTTCCCTCAAAATTTAGTGGAGGTCATGCATTATTTCAGGTAATTCGTGTCAAAAATGATCCAATTAGTTACAAGCAGTGAACAAATGAGTCCATTTTTGGGACTCTTGTAGTTTTTGAATGATTCCTCAACAATGCTCCTGCAGAACTAATGGATTACGTCTTGAGTCCTGCAGAGATCTTTCTCTAAATGCCACACAACAGGTACAGAGCTCGGTTCTTAATCCTACAATAGCCTTTTCTCTGTGTATTGTGCTCAGTCTACAGCTTCGAACGGTACATCGCTCAGCTTATGGTGATTCCACAGATAGCTTCACACTCGTTTCACTGGACTCGCATTCGGGAGGACGACGGTTCAATCCCGCGTCCGGCCATCCTGATTTATGTTTTCCGTGATTTCTCTAAATCATTCCAGGCAAATGCCGAAATGGTTCCTCTGAAAGAGCCCGGCCGACATCCTTCCCTAATCCGATGAGACCGATGACCACGCTGTCTGGTCTCCTTCCCCAATTAACCAACCAACCACACTCGTTTCAGTTATGATGGAAGGCTATAGTGCGTCTTTAGTTTTGCCGCGATTTTGATCATAGGAGTATACATTCGTGTAGATGGCGCTGAAATCGGTCCAGGTCACAGCAAAATTTTATATTACGTTGAGATAGGACAGTCAGTTTGTGATTATTGAAAGGCTACGTCACCAAGCGGTCTGAAACAGCATGTGCAGTAATAAGTTCTCAATTTTGCGGTGCTCGGTAGACAATAACAAAAAACACACTTGTACTGCAGTATACAATGCCGTCAGCCTACACAATAGCTCCGCCGGGTATTTTGCGTGACTTGTAATCCCTTAGTCTCCTTATAGGCCACTGAAAGTGAAAGCACAGTGTCACTTGATTTATAAGGAAGCAAATTATCTTTTGTAACCTCCAGCATGCGACTTGCAAGCGTATTTACACAGGCTCACCCAGGGGAACATGAAGTAGGTCATTTAACGCACGCATGCAAAAGCAAGAAATACGCAAAGAATAACAAACATAGACAGTTAATCGCTTCACACCATTGTCCCCCACACGTGGTGATTGTAGCAAGACTTAATTAAAAGTTCCAATTGAAAAGCTGCACATTGTCGTCGCGTGGAGGAGGGGGGGGGGGGCAACGGCATTAATCACGTAAAATTTTAAGCTTTTACTTCCGTGCTGATCGACAGATGATAAACAAAATATTCTAACATTCTTTATTATGGAACAGTGAGTCTTACGTTCTTTTGAACGCAGGCTTGCTAATGCCGACTACCTACACAATAGCCCTGTCACGTATTCAGAGTTACCTCCTTATTTTCCTTACAAAACACTGAAACACCTCTCTGTGTATAGCCTTACATATAAGCATATATACATTGATCGCTATTTGCTCTTACCAGTCTAGACGCTCCCAAGCACACTAGATACAGAGGCTTGATTAGACGGCTTAGAATTTCAGAAACCCACTTACTATGGAACAACATCACTGCACCGAAAACTTCCAGACATTCCGCACACATTTTTTTCAATATTTTATGTTAGATATTACATTAGTTTCATATAGTTCCTGTAATGAGCTGCAATTTTTCTGTATTTTTATCTTTGGTTTCATAACGTACTGGCTATAATACACTAGCACGAGTTGTAAGCTTCAAAGAAACAAATTTCACCCACACGACAGTCGCCACTTGATTACGGCCGAGGAGCACTCGAGCGGAAGCTCGTGGACATTACGAAAATATTGATCAATGTTAAACGATACGTGGTGAGTCTGAGTTGTATGCCTAACGATGAACTATAAGATGGAAACACTAGAGGTACTGGAAAGAAGGATTATTAGAAAATTAATGGGTGCAATGAAAACTGCAGATGGTTGGAAAATAAGAAGTAATGAGGAGATCTACAAAAATATAGAGAAAATATCTGAAGTAATGGCCAAACGAAGATTTACCTTTCTTGGACATCTCTACCGAATGGATGGAAATAGACTAACAAAACAAATACTCCTATATTTCTGGAAGAAGAAATCGACAATAGCATGGATTACAGAAGTAAGAAAAGATCTTGAAAGAAACAACATCAAAGAATCAGAAATAGCAGAAAGAAACCGTTTTGAAAACAAAATACTAAATTTGGAAGGCTTTCAAAGCGGAAGAAATAAACAATCTGGAACAACATGGACAGAAGAAAGGAAGAGACTTCATGGGGAGAAAATGAGGGAATACTGGAATAATAGGAAACAACAACAGAGGAAGAAGAGGAACTGAAGTTGTTAACGTGATCCTAATTGGTCAATAGGATTGTAAAAAAAAAAAATAAAAAAAGGGAGTCAACTGAAGCTGCTGAAGCTGCTGTCTTATCTGCTACTGCTTCCCTACATCAAGGCAAAAATTAGCTTACCTAAAGATCTTCTGGGTCCTTAACTTTGGCATCATTGCAGATCGCACCTGCAGCACGTGTTTCAGCATATACTGACCAATTAAAACACGATGATATGCGAGGTGCCCTTTGTAACAAGGAACGATGCCAGTCTGCAATTCCTCCACAGGAATTAGAAATTACAAAAGGAAGAGTGTCAAACAAGGAAGATATGTTCGTCTAGCCCATAGAGCGTACTGATTAGTAAAATGTGGGAAACCACCTTGAGATGTATGGTGTGACATCTTGCAGACCACACGCATGTAACTACGGCAGCCACAATAGGCGCGTGCATTCTCTTTCAATGTGACCAGATTCTTACGGTTGTGGTCCTGCACTCAACTGACTCCTAAGCAGTGGAGACCAGCACATGTTAAGCAAACGTGGCGGCTACTTCGGCACGAATCATCTCTAGCGATTTAACAACAGGTCGACATTGTTGAGGACCTGATCAGAATTCTCCTCAGAGAGCTTGTCTCCGCACTTTTATTACAGCGGCGAAGACACAGCGAAGTGTCTACACTAGTAAAAAGTAGGTCCTACAACTAGCTTTTCCAGGGAGGCTGTGTTGCAGCTGCCCGCATCTCGTGGTCGTGCGGTAGCGTTCTCGCTTACCACGCCCGGGTTTCCCGGTTCGATTCCCGGCGGGGTCAGGGATTTTCTCTGCCTCGTCATGGCTGGGTGTTGTGTGCTGTCCTTAGGTTAGTTAGGTTTAAGTAGTTCTAAGTTCTAGGGGACTGATGACCGTAGCAGTTAAGTCCCATAGTGCTTAGAGCCATTTGAACCATTTTTGTGTTGCAGCTTCTTAGGCGTAGTGGTGGTGGAGACCCCCTGGTGCTTGTGTTCACTATACTTTGGTGGTGCCAGTCAAACACCCCCGCGAAAAAAAAAGTCATCTAAGTGGCCCTTTCATTAATGAGATACATCTTCTTGTGACATTCTTAACAAAAAATGATTGGTGGATATTAAAATTACTTCGACATCACCATCCGATGGCCCTTTATCTCAACGACACATCACAAGTTCCAGAATATCGAAAAAAATATTGTTTTAGCAATATTCGTATTAAGTTTTCCGAGTTATCACCTCACAAATACGATAATCAGATTTGTAATATTTCCTCATGCATGAATCCGTGATTGGAATTGTTTAATAACTACAATTTTTTTTTTGTAACGGCTAGACAAAGCAGTCGTTCAGGCCTGTCCTAGTTTGTGTGAAACATCGTGGAAAGGACTCGGGTTTATAGTTTCACCACTTCACGGGACTTGAAGCTCGAGAAAATTTTATATGGCCGTGAAACTATTCATTCGTACAAATTTCATCCACTTTTATGCGAACAAAATCACAATCAATAGCAAAAATGTACAACACTAAATGCAAATATACATATAACTGGAGACTCAAGCGATTGGAACTGAGACCAGGAAAGTGATCCCTTTGACACAGTTCTCAGCGTTTAATTTTTTTCAGAAAAACACTTCAATCAGATAACTGAATAATCATCTAATGACGACCTCCTAGTAACTAACAGACCAAAAATCTTCGAAACGTTTAATATAGAGGAGAGCTTGAGTAACCGAAAGATAACTGTATCATCAATGAGTAACGGTGTTTCGAGAAATGTTGAGAAAGGCAGGAAAATACGTTTGCTTAGCATGAGTGGCGGAATATAAATAGCAGACTATCGGTATCGACCACAGTTGTGACGCATGGGATGGATTTGGAGTGATTCAACAGCAGTGTTAGATAGGTGCTACGAAAGTAAAGAGAGAATTATCACAGATTAAAGCGAAGTCAAAGCCTTTTGGGCAAACGAAACCTGAATGAAGCCAAAATGAGCGAAAGGAGAGAAATGCGAGATTCACTCAAACCAGTAGTTAGTAAAATTTTGGCGAACGTTCTGACCAAAAATACTAGCAAATTTTGGTCTTAAATGAAACCACTAAGCAGTAGAAATCATCTATTCAAGTCGACGATCACTCTCCAACTGAAACGGAAAATAGCAGAGAAAAGGCCGAAATAATGAATTCGGTCTTCTGATATTGTTTCACTCCTCTCTCGAACGAACGCCGAAGAGGCAGATACTGAGAAAAGTTATGACGGTGTGTATAATAAACTCAAATAGTTCAGCAGATCAGAAACGGCGGGACCGGATGAGACATCCGAGAGATTAAGCGAAAGAAACTGCTCCCTTTCTATTGGGAAGCTGCAACAATGAAAGGTACCAACCGAATAGATAAAGGAACGGTCTTTGTCGTTCTCAAGAAGAGTCTTCGAATGATGTACAAAACTGCAACAACGAATGGTACCAATCAATTAGATAAAGGAACTGACTTTACTGTTCTCAAGAAGAGCCTTCGGATGATGTACAAAATTAGCCTATATCTTTTATGTCAATTTGTTGTCGAATTATGGAGCTTTTCTAAGCTCATGCATTATGACATTTTTGGAAAATGAAAATCGCCTGTATAAAAATCAACATGAATATCTCAAGCAAAGACCTTGCGAAATTGAGCTCTCTCTACTCGTCTGTGAGACAAAAGCGCCTGGTTTGATGTCGTATTCTTTGACTTTCGGAAGGCTTTCGATAACAGTTGCACACTGTTGTTCAGTAAACAGAACACGAGCACACTGATTATCTGACCAGATTTGCAATTGGATTCATGACTTTATTGCAAACAGAGCTCAACACGCCGTTCTTAACGGAACATAATCGACGATTGTGTGGTACCACAAGGGAGTGTTTTAGGGCCATTGTTGTTTGCAGTATACGTCTACTTGCTGATGGCGCAGTTGTCTATACGAAGACTGCAACGCCTGAAGACTGTAGCGAAATAATTGATCGTAGTCGACAAGGAACGTAAATAAATGAAATTATTATAAATTAAAGTCCTCTGTTGCATATTTCCGTCTGTATGTCATGGCAATTTTCAGGAACTGCTGTAGGGATTTTGATACGGTTTTCCCTAATCGATAGACTGATTCACGAGGAATTGCGATATACCCGTGCTGTTGTTCTGGAATGAACCTGTCACTCTGCAGTTGACTGTGTGCTGTTGTGGAACTCCCACGCGGGTTAAAACTGTGAGCTGGCCCAGGACTCGATCCCGTAACCTTGCTTTTCGCGTGCAATCCTCTAGCCGCTGAGTTATGCAGATACCATTAAACAGCCCGTTAGCACAGCTTTAATCCTGCCACTATCTCTGTCCTCGTAATAGCTCTTTACGTTTACTAAGTTGTTAATATAGGTTGCCCTCCCCCCCACCCCCCACCACCCCTCCCACCCATGAACCATGGACCTTGCCGTTGGTGGGGAGGCTTCCGTACCTCAGCGATACATACAGCCGTACCGTAGGTGCAACCACAACGGAGGGGTATCTGTTGAAAGGCCAGACAAAAGTGTGGTTCCTGAAGAGGGGCAGCAGCCTTTACAGTAGTTGCAGGAGCAAAAGTCTGGATGATTGACTGATCTGGCCTTGTACACTAACCAAAATGGCCTTGCTGTTCTGCTACTGCGAACGGCTGAAAGCAAGGGGAAACTACAGCCGTAATTTTTCCCGAATGCATGCAGCTTTACTGTATGATTAAATGATGATGGCGTCCTCTTGGGTAAAATATTCCGGAGGTAAAATAGTCCCCCATTCGGATCTCCGGGCGGGGACTACTCAGGAGGACGTCGTTATCAGGAGAAAGAAAACTGGCGTTCTACGGATCGGAGCGTGGAATGTCAGATCCCTGAATCGGGCAGGTAGGTTAGAAAATTTGAAAAGGGAAATAGATAGGTTAAAGTTAGATATAGTGGGAGTTAGTGAAGTTCGGTGGCAGGAGGGTCAAGACTTTTGGTAAGGTGAATACAGGGTTATACAGGGTGTTACAAAAAGGTACGGCCAAACTTTCAGGAAACATTCCTCACACACAAATAAAGAAAAGATGTTATGTGGACATGTGTCCGGAAACGCTTAATTTCCATGTTAGAGCTCATTTTAGTTTCGTCAGTATGTACTGTACTTCCTCGATTCACCGCCAGTTGGCCCAATTGAAGGAAGGCAATGTTGACTTCGGTGCTTGTGTTGACATGCGACTCATTGCTCTACAGTACTAGCATCAAGCACATCAGTACGTAGCATCAACAGGTTAGTGTTCATCACGAACGTGGTTTTGCAGTTCAGTGCAATGTTTACAAATGCGGAGTTGGCAGATGCCCATTTGACGTATGGTTTAGCACGGGGCAATAGCCGTGGCGCGGTACGTTTGTATCGAGACAGATTTCCAGGACGAAGGTGTCCCGACAAGAAGACGTTCGAAGCAATTGATCGGCGTCTTAGGGAGCACGGAACATTCCAGCCTATGATTCGCGACTGGGGAAGACCTAGAACGACGAGGACACCTGCAGTGGACGAGGCAATTCTTCGTGCAGTTGACGATAACCCTAATGTTGCTGCTGTACAAGGTAACGTTGACCACGTCACTGTATGGAGAGTGCTACGGGAGAATCAGTTGTTTCCGTACCATGTACAGCGTGTGCAGGCACTATCAGCAGCTGATTGGCCTCCACGGGTACACTTCTGCGAATGGTTCATACAACAATGTGTCAATCCTCATTTCAGTGCAAATGTACTCTTTACGGATGACGCTTCATTCCAACGTGATCAAATTGTAAATTTTCACAATCAACATGTGTGGGCTGTTGAGAATCCGCAGGCAATTGTGCAATCACGTCATCAACACAGATTTTCTGTGAACGTGTGGGCAGGCATTGCTGGTGATGTCTTAATTGGGCCCCATGTTCTTCCACCTACGCTCAATGGAGCACGTTATCATGATTTCATACGGGATACTGTACCTGTGCTGTTAGAACATATGCCTTTACAAGTACGACACAACATGTGGTTCATGCGCGATGGATCTCCTGCACATTTCAGTCGAAGTGTTCGTACGCTTCTCAACAACAGATTCGGTGACCGTTGGATTGGTAGATGCGGACCAATTCCATGGCCTCCACGCTCTCCTGACTTCAACCCTCTTGACTTTCATTTATGGGGGCATTTGAAAGCTCTTGTCTACGCAACCCCGGTACCAAATGAAGAGACTCTTCGTGCTCGTATTGTGGACGGCTGTGATACAATACGCCATTCTCCAGGGCTGCATCAGCGCATCAGGGATTCCATGCGACGGAGGGTGGATGCATGTATCCTCGCTAACGGAGGACATTTTGAACATTTCCTGTAATAAAGTGTTTGAAGTCACGCTGGTACGTTCTGTTGCTGTGTGTTTCCATTCCATGATTAATTTGATTTGAAGACAATTAATAAAATGAGCTCTAACATGGAAATTAAGCGTTTCCGGACACATGCCCACATAACATATTTTCTTTCTTTGTGTGTGAGGAATGTTTCCTGAAAGTTTGGCCGTACCTTTTTGTAACACCCTGTAAGTACAAAAACAAATAGGGGTAATGCAGAAGTAGGTTTAATAATGAATAAAAAAGTAGGAGTACGGGTAAGCTGCTACAAACAGCATAGTGAACGTATTATTGTGGCCAAGATAGACACGAAGCCCTCGTCTACTACAGTTGTACAAGTTTATATGCCAACGAGCTCTCCAGATGACGAAGAAATTGATGAACTGTATGATTAGATAAAAGAAATTATTCAGGTAATGAAGGCAGACGAAAATTTAATAGTCATGGGTGACTGGAATTCGAGAGTAGGAAAAGGGAGACCAGGAAACATAGTAGATGAATATGGATTGAGGCTAAGAAATGAAAGAGGAAGCCGCCTGGTAGAATTTTTTGCACAGCATAACTTAATCATAGCTAACACTTGGCTCAAGAACCATGAAAGAAGGCTGTATACATGGAAGAACCCTGGAGATACTGAAAGGTATCAGATAGATTATAGAATGGTAAGACAGTGATTTAGGAACCAGGTTTTAAATTGTAAGACATTTCCAGGGGGAGATGTGGACTCTGACCACAATCTATTAGTTATGAACCTTAGATTAAAACTGAAGAAACTGCAAAAAGGTTGTAATTTAAGGAGATGGGACCTGGATAAGTTGTACAGAGTTTCATGGAGAGGATAAGGGAACAATTGACAGGAATGGGGGAAGGAAATACAGTAGAAGAAGAATGGGTAGCTTTGAGGGATGAAATAGTGAAGTCAGCAGAGGATCAAATAGGTAAGAAGACGAGGGCTAGTAGAAACCCTTGGGTAACAGAAGAAATATTGAATTTAATTGATGAAAGGAGAAAATACAAAAATGCAGTAAATGAAGCAGGCAAAAAGGAATACAAACGTCTCAAAAATGAGATCGACAGGAAGTGCAAAATGGCTAAGCAGGGATGGCTAGAGGACAAATGTATGTAGAGGCTTATCTCACTAGGGGTAAGTTAGATACTGCCTACAGGATAATTAATGATACCCTTGGAGAAAGGAGAACCACTTGCAAGAATATCAAGAGCTCTGATGGAAACCCAGTTCTAAGCAAAGAAGGGAAAGCAGAAAGGTGGAAGCAGTATATAGAGGGTCTACACAAAGGCGATGTACTTGAGGACAATTTTATGGAAATGGAAAAGGATGTAGATGAAGATGAAATGGGAGATATGACACTGCGTGAAGAGTTTGACAGAGCACTGAGAGACCTGTGTCGAAATGAGGCCCCCGGAGTAGACAACATTCCATTAGAGCTACCGACAGCCTTGGGAGAGCCAGTCCTGACAAAAATCTACCATCTGGTGAGCAAGATGTATGAGACAGGCGAAATACCCTCAGACTTCAAGAAGAATATAATAATTCTAATCCCAAAGAAAGCAGGTGCTGACAGATGTGAAAATTACTGAACTATCAGTTTAATAAGTCACAGCTGCAAAATACTAACGCGACTTCTTTACAGACGAATGGAAAAAACTAGTAGAAGCCGACCTCGGGGAAGATCAGTTTGCGTTCCGTAGGCGAAATACCCTCAGACTTCAAGAAGAATATAATAATTCTAATCCCAAAGAAAGCAGGTGTTGACAGATGTGAAAATTACTGAACTATCAGTTTAATAAGTCACAGCTGGAAAATACTAACGCGACTTCTTTACAGACGAATGGAAAAACTGGTAGACGCCGACCTCGGGGAAGATCAGTTTGCATTCCGTAGAAATATTGGAACACGTGAGGCAATACTGACCTTACGACTTATCTTAGAAGAAAGACTAAGGAAAGGCAAACCTACGTTTCTAGGATTTGTAGACTTAGAGAAAGCTTTTGACAATGTTGACTAGAATACTCTCTTTCAAATTCTAAAGGTGGCAGGGGTAAAATACAGGGAGCAAAAGGCTATTTACAATTTGTACAGAAACCAGATGGCAGTTATAAGAGTCGAGGGACATGAAAGGGAAGCAGTGGTTGGGAAGGGAGTGAGACAGGGTTGTAGCCTCTCCCCGATGTTATTCAATCTGTATATTGAGCAAGCAATAAAGGAAACAGAAGAAAAATTCGGAGTAGGTATTAAAATCCATGGAGAAGAAATAAAAACTTTAAGGTTCGCCGATGACATTGTAGTTCTGTCAGAGACAGCAAAGGACCTGGGAGAGCAGTTGAACGGAATGGACAGTGTCTTGAAGGGAGGATATAAGATGAATATCAACAAAAGCAACACGAGGATAATGGAGTGTAGTCGAATTTAGTCGGATGATGCTGAGGGAACTAGATTAGAAAATGAGACACTTAAAGTAGTAAAGGAGTTTTGCTATTTGGGGAGCAAAATAACTGATGATCATCGAAGAAGAGAGGACATAAAATGTTGACTGTCAATGGCAAGGAAAGCGTTTTCGAAGAAGAAAAATTTATTAACATCGAATATAGATTTAAATGTCAGGAAGTCGATCCTGAAAGTAATCGTATGGAGTGTATGGAAGGGAAACGTGGACGATAAATAGTTTAGACAAGACGAGAATAGAAGCTTTCGAAATGTGGTGCTACAGACGAATGCTGAATATTAGATGGGTAGATCACATAACTAATGAGGAGGTATTGAATAGAATAGGGGAGAAGAGGAGCTTGTGGCACAACTTGACGAGAAGAAGGGATCGGTTGGTAGGACATGTTCTGAGACATCGAGGGATCACCAATTTAGTATTGGAGGGCAGCGTGGAGGGTAAAAGTCGTAGGGGGAGTCCAAGAGATGAATACACTAAGCAGATTCAGAAGGATGTAGGCTGCAGTAGGTACAGGGAGATGAAGAAGTTTGCACAGGATAGAGTAGCATGGAGAGCTGCATCAAACCAGTCTCAGGACTGAAGACGACAACAACAACAATATAGGTTGTAGTGAATATAAAAGACAAAAAGAGAGAAACGGCAATTATAATGATGAGATATGTAAATGCAGATAAAATACCTTCTACAACATACAAAATTTTTCGCCGCTTAGTGTCCATTGGCAACTTGTAATATACTGCCAATTGTGAATCTGTAAGCTTTATTACAGAAAGTGTATCTAATACATTATGGCTGTAATAGTGTAATTATTTGTGAATTTAATGAACTGAGTGTAATTATAATGTAAACAATGTAAATTGCTGGGTAATCGCCAATGGAACTTTGTTTAAATATATTGATAGCAACGACGTAATGATAGTAGTTGTGTCGTTGTTTATATTTGCGTATAGGGAGTCTGTCGCGCTGCGGACAGAGAGGAGACACTGTAGCCAGAGCCTTGAAAGGGTGCGGAAGTGACCGTTGGCCGCTGCTGCAGACGTGGAGCGCGGGTTATGATACCACCAGTGTAGGTACACCTATTTTATTAACCCGCGAGTAGTTAGAGCACGGTAGGAGTGGACAGGTGGAGGAAGCTGCAGTTCTAACTGTTGCCTTTCCCGTAATTACTCGTGGCTCTGGAGACGACTCGGCGTTCTCAAACAGCAGCTGCTGAGCACTGTCGTCGGTTACATTCTTCGTCGTCCGCACAGCCGCAATATCGTAAGGCTGTTAACTGACAGAGTATAAATAATGTAGTACAGGCAATACCCAGCGGCATATATTTCATAAACTTCCATGTCTAACTTTCTTCAATAATAACCTGCAATAGTTGAAACTTGTAGGGCAAATTGTGTTGTCATTGTCCTCCGACAGTATTGCACTACTGGCCATTAAAATTGCTAAACCACCAAGATGAAGTGCTACAGACGCGAAATTTAACCGACAGGAGGAAGATGCTGTGATGTGCAAATGATTAGCTTTTCAGAGCATTCACACAAGGTTGGCGCCGGTGGCGACACCTACAACGTGCTGACATGAGGAAAGTTTCCAACAGATTTGTCATACACAAACAGCAGCTGACCGGCGTTGCCTGGTGAAACGTTGTTGTGATGCCTCGTGTAAGGAGGAGAAATGTGTACCATCACGTTTCCGACTTTGATAAAGGTCGGATTGTAGCCTATCGCGATCGTGGCTTATCGTATCGCGACATCGCTGCTCGCGTTGGTTCAGATCCAATGACTGTTAGCAGAATATGGAATCGGTGGGTTAAGGAGGGTAATACGGAACGCCGTGCTTGATCCCAACGACCTCGTATCACTAGCAGTCGAGATGACAGGCATCTTATCCGCATGGCTGTAACGGATTGTGCAGCCACCTCTCGATCCCTGAGTCAACAGATGGCGTCGTCTGCAAGACAGTTCGACGATGTTTGCAGAGCATGGACTATGAGCTCGGAGACCATGGCTGCGGTTACCATTGACGCTGTATCGCAGAGAAGAGCGCTTGCGATGGTGTACTCAACGACGAACCTGCGTGCACGAATTGCAAAACGTCATTTTTTTCGGATAAATCCAGGTTCTGTTTACAGAATCATGATGGTCGCATCCGTGTTTGGGCGACATCGCGGTGAATGCGCATTGGAAGCGTGTATTCGTCATCGCCATACTGGCGTATCACCCGGCGTGATCGTATGGGGTGCCATTGGTTACACGTCTCGGTCACCTCTTTTTCGCATTGATGGCACTTTGAACAGTGGACGTTACATTTCAGATGTGTTACGACCCGTGGCTCCACCCTTCATTCGATTCCTGCGAAACCCTACATTTCAGCAGGATAATGCACGACCGCATGTTGCATGTAATGTACGGGCCTTTCTGAATGCAGAAAATGTTCGACTGCTGCCCTGGCCAGCACATTCTCCAGATCTCTCACCAATTGAAAACGTCTGGTCAATGGTGGCCGAGCAACTGGCTCATCACAATACGCCAGTCACCACTGTAGATGACCTGTGGTATCGTGTTGAAGCTGCATGGACAGCTGTACCAGTACGCCGGCTGAAGTGGCCGAGCGGTTCTAAGCGCCACAGTGTGGAACCGCGTGACCGCTACGGTCGCAGGTTCGAATCCTGTCTTGGGCATGGATGTGTGTGATGTGCTTAGGTTAGTTAGGTTTAAGTAGTTCTAAGTCTAGGGGACTGATGACCTCAGATGTTAAGTCCCATAGTGCTCAGAGCCATTTGGACCATTGTACCTGTACACGGCATCCAAGCTCTGTTTGCGTCAATGCCCAGGCGAATCAAGGCCGTTATTAGGGCCTGTGGTAGTTTATCTGGGTACTAATTTCTCAGAATCTATGCACCCAAATTGCGTGAAATTGTTATCACATGACAGTTCTAGTATAATATATTTGTCCAATGAATACCCGTTTATCATCTGCGTTTCTTCATGGTGTAGCAATTTAATTGCCATTAGTGCACCTAGCAGCGTCCCTTTCCATTCCAGGCAGTCACTGAGTCTCGTACAAAAATTAAAATTGAATAATTATTTACTGCAAGTCTTGTTTGTTTGCTAAAGACCCGTTTCAGTCTAAATTTTCTGCCTCAGTAACTGTTCATTCTTCTATTGCATAACAGAGGCTTAACTAATTTGCAATTTTGAGTGTTAGCGTAAAATTACACTTTCAAAACTAATAAGTAAAGATACAGCACAAATTAAGAACGCGCAGTTTCATTTATTCTGAATTTATCTTATCGAGTCACGTCCGCTGGATTGGTACGTATTTTATTGTTCTTATGTCAAAAGGAAGTCAGTTGCTCATCTGCTTAAAGTAAGTTCAGTTCAATCTCTCAATAAATGAAAGTGAATTGTCTGCCTTTTTCCAGATTTTGCATTAAGTTGCACTGAGGTTACTGTAAATCATTATTTTCGTAACAAAGTTTCAGTTACAGTCGGTCATTTATTTAATCAGCAAATTCACTTAACTTTTCTTTCAAAATGTAGTATTTCAGATTAAGTAACTGCAAATTAGTGCTCTCTGATTCATCTATTTTCTCGTGAACCATTGTGTTGAGGAAAAGTGCGACAACCTTCTGTCGCCATGTTAGTAATTACCTGCTTAATTTTCTTACCTTTGTTAAGATTCTGGAGAGTCACTGCCCTAGTGGGATGGCGACAGTTTAATTATCTCTCTCCTTTTTTTTTTTTTTTGCTAATCAGTATTTTTTTGTATTAAATATTACGTGATACCCTTTACCCCTTGTGTGGTTCGTAAGCGTCTGTACTATATTGCACCCTGTTTCAAAATAATCAGTGTTTGTATTAGGTTTAGAACAGATTCTTCCTTCGGAAGAGACTATTGTATACTTTCCTCCTACTAACCGCTATTATTGTTCTTCGGTAACGACAGCCTTACTCACTGTAAAATTTCATTAGGCATACGCGATCACGGTCGCTTATATCACAAAGCGGTAGGACAATTAGGAAGGGGTAGGCTATAGATGGACGACGAAAATGACGAAGCCTGTGTTGTAGGCCTATCTTTAACGCGATGATGCGTGACCGTGGAAAGGTGACTAACCACTATTGTGCGTCGAAATTACTTTTGCAATAAAATAACGGTCAAAAATCGGCATCGTACCTCGTTATCGTGCAGTTCAATTACGGCAAGTTGAGTGTGCTGCGACAACGGCGGCCGATCTGTTCCCTCATCGTATATTTGCTGAGAAACGTCAAAAATTAGATGAGGACAAGGAGGAAATTAAAAGTTATTAGCGAGAAGACGACGCCTTTACTCGGCTGATCACCCGAGAAGATTTCACGCATACGTAAAGAAAACTCTACGAGAGTATGCAAACGTTAAACATGATGAAGCAATCACAGCATATTCCATAAACAGCGTATCGAGGTACCAAAAAATGTTCAGGGTGAATGTCACTAAAACCGACAAATTGCAGGGATGGATTAATGACCGGAAATGGAGGAAGAAAAGTCCTATGTACACGTACCCAGAAATGCATCATCTCAACGATAGATGGCGCCGACGACTGACAGTTCCTCTGACCATGTGCCGTGTGTTCCTTGTGCGTTGCAGGCTGTGTGATTGATGCAGCCTACTGTAAGCAACAGACTCGTCCAGTATTCATGTGGGGAACAAGCCGAAATGGTGTTTGAGTATGGACAAGCAGAGGGAATCGGTCGGGAGACAGTACGACTACAACAAAACAAATACCCTCACAGGCACCAACCACATCACACAACATTTCAAGCTCTGTTTGGGCGTTTGTGTGATGATGGATTCTTTCAGACAGACGAATGTGCAGGGAGGCGGCAAACTGTGCTTACACCAGATTTGGAGGAGCAGGTTCCACAGGATATTGAGACGAACCCTAGTACAAGCTCCACGCGAGCGACTTGTCAGCACAGTGTAAGCCGAGGTAAGATTATGTGCATTCTGCATGACAACCGCTACTATCTCTATCACCTGCAATTCGATGGAGGCAACTTTTAACATCTGTTTCGACGTGGATGCGATGCACCTCTGTACTGTGTTCTGAGTTGATTTGTTGTTGTTCCACACACACCGTCTGTTTCTGGACAATTGTTCATAGGGCCTTTTCTCCTCCATTTGTAGCCAGGAATCAGTCCCTGGAGTTTGTTGGTTTTATTATTGTTCATACAGTATAAAGCTTAATCATAAGAGAAACAACAGTGAACAAATCTTGTATATCCACGGACAATAACAGGTGAACCTGTCGTCATTTGTTTTCTGCATTCTGCAGATCGCTAGTAATAGCATAGAGCTTGCAGTAGAGAATATGTGTTTCAGAGTATCGAAGATGAACAAGTTCTCATACCTCTTTAGTTAGGCAATCTAGAGCTGATGTTTACTTGACTTTTCTTTCTTGTTTTAGCTGCTGGTAAACTTTTCGGAATGTGAGGTTGTGGTCGAAGAAACTCTTCTGTTCCTCTTTTCGTATTGTGGTCCATACTACGACCTCTCACAGGATCAAATTCTTTTTTAAACACCGCGTGCATGTATTATGAAGTCTCCCACCGCCTTTTTCTCTCTGTATCTGACGGTTTAATATGAGGAAGCACTTTCACGATTTTGGTACCGTTTTCAGTAACAGACAGATTGATTCACTATAATCATCATACACAATCTATGAATATTTCGTGAAAACTGGTCGAACTACGATAACGTTTGTCCAATAAATCATGCCTTCTCCGAGCTCTCCTGGTGCTTGCTTCTTAGATCAGTCAATCTACACTCATGCTCATAAATTAAGGATAACTGCAGAATGTGGTGCCACACAAGGTGGCACTACACAAAACTGGCGCTAATAGCATAGGCACATAGGGAACACACACGACACAGATCTGTAAATACACGGTATTGGTGATAAGTTGAGAAAACCGTCCCGAAACACATGTGCTACAAAACGCCACTGTTTCCTACGCATGTACATCGACATCAATATGGGATATGATCACCATGCACACGTATACAGGCCGCACAGCGGATTTGGCATACTCTGGATCAGGTGGTCGAGCGGCTGCTGGGGTATAGCCTCCAATTATTGCACCAGTGCCTGTCGGAGCTCCTGAAGTGTCCTAGGGATTTGAAGAAGAGCAGCGATACGTCGATCGAGAGCATCCCAGACGTGCTCAACGGGGTTTAGGTCTGGAGAACATGCAGGACACTCCATTCGCCTGATATCTTATGTTTCAAGGTACTCCTCCACGGTGGCAGCTCGGTTAGGCCGTGCGTTATCATCCATCAGGAGGAAGGTGGGACCCACTGCACCCCTGAAAAGGCGGACGTACTGGTGCATAATATCGTCCCGATACACATGACCTTTTACAGTCCCTCTGTCAAAGACATGCAGGGATGTACGTGCACCAATCATAATTCCACCCCACATCATCAAGTCAAGACCTCCATACGGGTCTCTTTCAAGGACATTATGGGGTTGGTATGTGGTTCCTGGTTCACGCCAGATGAAAACACGGCGAGAATCACTGTTCAGACTATACCTGGACTCATCCGTGAACATAACCTGGGACCACTGTTCCCATTATCATGCACTGTGTTCTTGACACCAGACTATACGGGCTCTCCCTTGACCAGAAGTCAGTGGAATACACCTTGTAGGTCTACGGGCGAATACACCATTTCTGTTCAGTCGTATGTAGACTGTGTGTTTGGAGACAACTGTTCCAGTGGCTGCGGTAAGGTCCAGAGCAAGGCTACCTGCAGTACTCCATGGCCGTCTGCGGGCACTGATGGTGAGATATCGATCTTCTTGTGATGTTGTACACTGTGGACGTCCGGTTCTGTAGCGCCTGGACAGCTTCCTGTCTGCTTAAATCGTTGCCATAATCTTCAGATCACACTTTGTGACACACGGAGGGCCCGTGCTACGACCTGCTGTGTTTGACCAGCCTCCAGTCGCCCTAGTATTCTAGCCCTCATAACGTCATCAACATGTGTTCTTTGAGCCACTTTCAACCCAACCATTAACCAGTCTGATAACGTCTGCACACTTACTCGCTGCACCGTACTCTGACATGCACCAAAACACCTCTACGAATGTGGACAGCTGCCGGCGCCACTGTGCGACGACCGCAGGTCTAATGCACCGCATGGTCATACCCTGAGGTGATTTAAACCCGCAAACCGTCCACCAGAGTTTTGTTTCACCATGTATCAGCATTATCTTTAATTTATGAGCGTGAGTGTATGTGAAAGTGATGATGTTCGTTATTTGACATTATACACTGCTGGCCATTAAAATTGCTACACCAACAAGAATTGCAGATGATAAACGGGTATTCACTGGACAGATATATTATACTAGAACTGACACGTGATTACATTTTCACGCAATTTGGTTACATAGATCCTGAGAAATCAGTACCCAGAACAACCACCTCTGGTCGTAATAACGGCCATGATACGCCTGGGAATTGAGTCAAACAGAGCTCGGATGGCGTGTACAGGTACAGTTGCCCATGTAGCTTAACACAATACCACAGTTCATTAAGAGTAGTGACTGGTGTATTGTAGTGACTGGCGTATTGTGACGAGCAAGTTGCTCGGCCACCGTTGATCAGACGTTTTCAATTGGGGAGGGATTTGGAGAATGTGCTGGCCAGGGCAGCAGTCGAACATTTTCTGTATTCAGAAAGGCCCGTACAGGACCTGCAACATGCGGTCGTGCATTATCCTGCTGTAATATAGGGTATCGCAGGAATCGAATGAAGGGTAGAGCCACGGGTCGTAACACATCTGAAATGTAACGTCCACTGTACAAAGTGCCGTCAATGAGAACAAGAGGTGACCGAGACGTGTAACCAATGGCACTCCATACCATCAAGCCGGGTGATACACCAGTATCGTGATGACGAATACACACTTCCAATGTGCGTTCACCGTGATGTCGCCAAACACGGATGCGACCGTCATGATGCTGTAAACAGAGCCTGGATTTATCCGAAAAAATGACGTTTTGCCATTCGTGCACCAAGGTTCGTCGTTGAGTACACCATCACAAGCGCTCCTGTCTGTGATACAGCGTCAAGGGTAACCGGAGCCATGGTCTCCGAGCTGATAGTCGATGCTGCTGCAAACGTCGTCGAACTATTCGTGCAGATGGTTGTTGTCTTTCAAACGTCCCCATCTATTGACTCAGGGATCGTGGCTGCACAATCCGTTACAGCCATGCGGATAAGATGCCTGTCATCTCGACTGCTAGTGATACGAGGCCGTTGGGATTCAGCATGGCGTTCCGTATTACCCTCAAGAACCCACCGATTCCATATTCTGCTAACAGTCACTGGATCTCGACCAACGCGAGCAGCAATGTCGCGATACGATAAACTGCAATCGCGATAGGTTACAATTCGAACTTTATCAAAGTCGGAAACGTTATGGCACGCATTTCTCCTCCTTAAACGAGGCATCACAACAACGTTTCGCCAGGCAACGCCGGTCAACTGGCGTTTGTGTACGAGAAATCGGTTGGAAACTTTCCTCATGTCAGCACGTTGTAGGTGTCGCCACCGGTGCCAACCTTGTGTGAATGCTCTGAAAAGCTAATCATTTGCATAGCACAGCCTCTTCTTCCTGTCGGTTAAAGTTCGCGTCTGTAGCACGTCATCTTCGTGGTGTAACATATTAATGGCCAGTAGGGTATGATACTTTGTTATCTATAATTTTTAGCATAAAGCTGCGCAGTGTTACGTAAAGAAAAGTACCCCAGACAAGTCGTCTGTCTGTAGAAGGTAGGTTTGGTCGACGGTCAAGAATAATTTTATGCAACCAAATGATGGCCCAAAGCACCTGTTTGGCTGCAGTCAACGTGAAAGGAAACAGATGTGGATCACTGCTGTAAATAAGCCAGCATGCGCGCCCCACGCCTCGGACGAAAATGAATGGGTACCTGTAACCCAGGCGACACCAGACGAGAGGGCAGGTAAAAATTCGTGGGTTTGCCGCAGACGGCGACACGCGAGGGCGGAGTGACTGAGTGACTCAGCTTCCGGCGGCGTATCGACTGATCGTCACCTTGCTCCCACTTTTTTACACCCTCCCACAATTAAGGCGTAATTTCGCCCTCGAGGGTTGTTCTTTGCTTTAAATTCTTAAACAGCGGTTATTCCCGCGCAAGCCGAGAGCACCTGTGCCTTCGCGCCGCCAAGATTGATTCGGACGAGGTAAGTAGGAGAGCGGCTCGCGGTTCGCCGTAATTGCCGGATCTCGGCCGGTAATTACGCACTGTTTCCGAGGCACGGGGAAAAACGCGGCGCGCTGCGTGCCACGCTGTCTCTACCTGTTAATTAGCCGCATGCCCGGCTGCACGCGCAGGGATGCGGTGCGCTGGACGTGCGCCAGTCACAGCGCCGGGCTGCGTGAGGGTCGCACACGGCTATCGGCGGGGCGCCGCCGCGGCGGGGGCTCACGGTACAGTGTGGCCGCTCGTTCTGTACACGCCGTTCCAGGAGTGACAATGGATAATATGAACCACCACCATGCATAACGACTAGATGCTGGAGGAGGGCGTCAGCAAGGAATGGCCAACTCGGTAGACCAGGAGTGACAGGATCTTACGGTTTCATCGTTTGTCACACACTGTTTCATACACTGTCTGATCCAAGGCATCCTGACACCTTATGTTATGCAGAATTAAGGAGGGTAGGACGTCAAACGGGCCGACTTGGGGCAGGAGAGGCGCCACAGGATAATTTATTTTCTATTGTCTATACTTTTCAGTTTGGATTCCGCAGAAATGTTGGAACACGTGAGGCAATACTGACCCTACGTCTTATCTTAGAAGCTAGATTAAGGAAAGGCAAACCTACGTTTCTAGCATTTGTAGACTTAGAGAAAGCTTTTGACAATGTTGACTGGAATACTCTTTTTCAAATTCTAAAGATGGCAGGGGTAAAATACAGGGAGCGAAAGGCTATTTACAATTTGTACAGACACCGGGTGGCAGTTATAAGAGTCGAGCGGCATGAAAGGGAAGCAGCGGTTGGGAAGGGAGTGAGACAGGGTTGTAGTCTTTCCCCGATGTTATTCAGCCTGTATACTGAGCAAGCAGTAAAGGAAACAAAAAAAAAATTCGGAGTGGGTATTAAAATCCATGGAGAAGAAATAAAAATGTTGAGGTTCGCCGATGACATTGTAATTCTGTCAGGGACAGCAAAGGACTTGGAAAAGCAGTTGAACGGAATGGACAGTGTCTTGAAAGGAGGATATAAGATGAACATCAACAAAAGCAAAACGAGGATAATGGAATGTAGTCGAATTAAGTCGGGTTATGCTGAGGGAACTAGATTAGGAAATGAGACACTTAAAGTAGTAAAGGAGTTTTGCTATTTGGGGAGCAAAATAACTGATGATGGTCGAAGTAGAGAGGATATAAAATGTAGACTGGCAATGGCAAGGAAAGCGTTTATGAAGAAGAGAAATTTGTTAATATCGAGTATAGATTTAAGTGTAAGGAAGTCGTTTCTGAAAGTATTTGTATGGAGTGTAGCCATGTATGGAAGTGAAACATGGACGATAAATAGTTTGGACAAGAAGAGAATAGAAGCATTCGAAATGTGGTGCTACAGAAGAATGCTGAAGATTAGATGGGTAGATCACATAACTCATGAGGAGGTATTGAACAGAATTGGGGAGAAGAGGAGTTTGTGGCACAACTTGACAAGAAGAAGGGACCGGTTGGTAGGACATGATCTGAGGCATGAGGGGATCACAAATTTAGCATTGGAGGGCAGCGTGGAGGGTAAAAATCGTAGAGGGAGACCAAGAGATGAATACAGTAAGCAGATTCAGAAGGCTGTAGGTTGCAGTAAGTACTGGGAGATGAAGAAGCTTGCACAGGATAGAGTAGCATGGAGAGCTGCATCAAACCAGTCTCAGGACTGAAGACAACAACAACAATACTTTTACTAACAAATTCATAAAACTTTGTCAGCATGACCAGGAAGGATTCAGGATTCACACCCGTAGCAGTGGAAGTGCAAAAACATAACAAAGGATTTTTTTTAGGTATGAAATTGTATCATTTTTTCACTTACTGTTTGCTGCATTTGTTGCTATAGGTACATTTTTCTTCACAAGTAAGAGAGACTATTTGATGAATTTTGCACAGCATACAAACCATACTTACAGATGTATGAAACTCTAGAATTCTCCAAATCTATTAAAAACTGTGGTAAAAATTGAGATAATTAACTACAAAATTTTATTTTTTTCTAAACATAAAGTTTAAAACGTAACAGCTCATTCACTTTTCAAAAATTAAATAGATTCTTGGGTTTCAGACACCTGTAGATATGGTTTGCATGCTGTACAAAATTCATCGAACAGTCTCTCTTGTTTATGAAGAAAAGTGTACCTATAGCAACAAATGCAGCCAATAGTAAGTGAAAAAATGATGAAATTTCACATGTAAAAGAAATTATTTCTTTTCGTTTTTCAGCTTCCGCTGCTACCAGTGTGAACCCTGGTTCCTTCCTGGTCATGCTGACAAAGTTTTATGAATTTAATTGTAAAAGTATAGACAGTGGAATTTAAAATTTCCTGTGGTTCCTCTCCTGCTCCAAGTCGGCCCGTTTGACGTCCTACCCTCCTTAAGCACTAGACGTCGCGACAAGTGCACTCTCCAGTATACACTGAGGTGTCAAAACATGGGACACCTCCCAATATCATGTCGGACGTCATTTTGCTCGACATAGTGCAGCAACTCGATGTAGTACGAGCTCAACAAGTCGTTGGAGGTCCCCTGTAGACATATGAAGCCATGCGGCCTCTACAGCCGTCCGTAAGAGCGGAAGTGTTGCCGGTGCAGGATTTTGTGCAAGAACTGACCTCTCGATTATGACCCATAAATGTCCGACGGGATCCATGTCGGGCGATCTGGGTGGACAAATCATTCGCTCGAATTACCCAGAATGTTCTTCAAAACAGTCGGGAACTACTGATGCCCGTTGACATGGCGCGTTGTTGGCCATAGAAATTCCCTCGTTGTTTGAGATCAAGGCATCCATGAATGGTTGCAGATGGTCTCCAAGTAGCCGAACGTAGCCATTTTCGCTCAATGATCGGTTCATCGGGAACAGAGAACCCAGCCAATACCAGTCCACACTATCATGGAGCCACCAGCAGCTTGCACACTGCCTTGTCGACAACTTGGGTCCATGACTTCGTCGGCTCCGCACCACACTCGTACTCTACCATCAGCTCTAACCAACTTAAATCGGGACTCAGCAGTCGTCGAGGGTCCAACCAATATGGTCACGTGCCTAGGAGATGTGCTGCAGGTGACGTCGTGCTGTTAGCAAAATGGCTCTGAGCATTATGGGACTTAACGTCTGAGGTCATCAGTGCCCTAGAACGTAGAACTACTTAAACCTAACTAACCTAAGGACATCACACACATCCATGCCCGAGGCAGGATTCGAACCTGCGACCGTAGCGGTCTCGCGGTTCCAGACTGAGGCGCCTAGATCCGCTTGGCCACACCGGCCAGCTGCTGTTAGCAATGACACTCGCTGGAATGTCCCAAATTATCCGTTCGTCCTACGTTCCACATCGATTTGTGAGATTATTTCACGCAATGTTGGTTGTCTGTTGGCGCTGACAACTCTATGCAAACGCCGCGGTTCTCGGTCGTTAAGTGAAATCCGTCGGCCACTGCGTTGTCCATGGTGAGAGGTAATGCCTGAAAAATTGATATTCATGGCACAATCTTGACACCGTGGATCTCGGAATTTAGATTTACACAACGATTTCGAAAGTGGAATCCTGTGTGTGTAGGTCCAACTACCATTCCGCGTTCGAAGTCCGTTAATTTCCCTCGTATGTCCGTAATCACGTCGAAAACCCTTTCACACGAATCACCGGAGTACAAAAGACATATCCACCACATGACTGCCCTTTTGTATCTTGAGTACGCAATACTATCGTCATCTATGTATGCGCATATTGCTATCCCATGACTTTGGTCACCTTAGCGGAAAAGCAGGAGGAGAGTATTGTATCGTCAGTAGAGAAGCAGAAACAGCAGAATTAATAGGCCAGGAGATCTCAGTCACTTAGAATGGGGTGTAGTAATTTGACGACACCTACGTAACAAGTTCTCCAGAGACAGTTCACCCTTCTACGGTTGCCCAAGTCGACTTCTGGTGACGTGACTGTGTTGTGGAAACGCGAAGAAACAACCACAGCTAAATCAAGATCTGGTAGACGTCAAGCCCTGACGGACATGGACGTCGAGCAGTGCAGAGGGTGGTTGTAGTAATCGCATGAAATCAGCGGAAGGAGTCACTCCTGAGCTCCAAAGTACTATGAGCATTCCTGCCATCACAATGATTGTGCGTAGAGAGTTAAAAACAATGGCTGAGCGGCTCCTGATAAGCCACACGTTCCTGTGATCAGTGCTAGCGACGCTTGAGGTGATATGAAGAACGACGTCACTGGACAGTGAATGACTGTAAACGAGTGATTTGGGGTCTAGAATCACGCTATGCCTTGTGGCAATCCGATGGAAGGTTTTTGGTTTGATAAGTGCCTTGAGAACCTCGACTGCCACCAAGTATACTGGCAACAATGAAGTTCGGAGGAAGTGGTGTTACGGTAAGGAGGTGTTTCTTGTGGTTAGGGTGTCGTCCCTTATTGCGCCTAAAAAGCGTTAAATGGGTAAGGATATAATTTTACAGCATTGTGTACTGAGTACAGTAGAGCAACAATTCGGAGATGATGATTGTTTCCATCGGCATTTCAATGCACCTGTCATAAACTAGCAGCTGAGGGACAGTGGTTTGTGGACAATATCATACCTGAATAGGTCAGGTGTGCTTTAGTCCCGAGGTGAACCCAATGGAACATCTTTGGGACGAGCCAGAGCACTCGAGACCCCAGCTTCCAACCTCACTACCTTCGATAGTTTCAGTTGAGTCCTATCTTGACATCAAACACGTGGGGTCTAGGAAGCCTGCCTCCTCGGATCCCTAGACATCATTCAAACAAATCGGATTAATGAGTTTTATTACGAAACGAACAGTGACAATACGTAACTTTGACAATTACACAGAAGTGTCGCAAGCAAAGGGCGACATGCGAATAAGAAATCTCTTCAGTATATACAATTCGTAAGTCGCTGATCTTGACGTGCCTAATCTTGTTGCTGCTGTGGAAGTAGGCCGCGACCAGTCGGCGCGGCGCTTATGTCCTCTTCACACAGAGGCCGCTGCCGTAGCGTTGTCGTCGTGGAGAGGGGTCATTCAGCGTGAAACTCGCTGACATCTTCTTCACAGCTCTCTCTGCTCTCTCGTTTCCGAGTGGCGTGCCTGCGCTTGACTTTACGCAGTAATCATTTCGGCTCTTGAGGAAGAATGGGCTCCCAGTCATCAACAGACAAGATGATATCTCATCAAAAGTGTCCTCAGCTGAGTTCAGACTATCATAAAGGTGTTGGGAGGACACTAATAGGTGTCGAGATAGTTTTTATCACATAGTATCTCCCTACAGCAGATAGTATTGGTCAAAACTAGAAGAAAAGTTCCTATAATTATACATCGTTGCCAAAATACATCCAACTCCAGCGCCTGCGTTATGGTCTGGGGGAATTAATCATGCATATCATTTTCTACAAGCGGGAAAGGAGTCAACATAATGAACTGTGTAGCTTTTCACGTTTTAATGGAAGAAGAACCTGGTGACTATTCGCGAGGAAACAGGAGCTCTTTTGAATAATTACTTCAGCTCTCGGCGGGTAAGACCACGCAGTTCGTTCTTTGTGATCAGTTCAAAGAAGTGAAGATATTAGACTTTCATATTGGCACACCGTATAATATACCACGCTCCATAAAAATAAAAGATAATGAAGTGCATCGAATTCACGAGGCACGAAATGACGTTAGTCTCAAATCACAACATTCACGTTGTCGACGCCGATGTACCGATCCGCGGCGTTGAAAACTTTTATCGTCGTGTAAGTGATGGCCTATCCCAATTACCTTCCCTTGGTTAGTGGTATCAGCATGTAGAAAATGCTAACATTTGACTTCTCTTCTTTATTAAAATCTGCAATTGTTTGGTATTCCCTTCAGTAAACCGAAAGATATAAATGTTGGTATATTTCTGATTAGTTTAATGATGGTACTAATACTGGAAGGAAATGAAATTGGTAAAAAATTTTCGTTTTCTTTCCATTTATGTACCATTCGTTTTCTGTTAAGGGGCCGCGTGGTAGCCGCCCGGTACGAGGCTCCTTCCCACTGTTAGCACGGCTGCCCCATCGGAGGTTCGAATCGTCCCTCGGGCATGGGTGTGTCTGTTGTCCCTAGAGTAAATTAGTTTAAGTTAACTTAAATAGTGTGTAAGCCTATGGACCGATGACTTCAGCAATTTGGTCCTATAGGAACTTACCACTACCATCCTGGTGCAAGATCCGTCAAGTCAATGTTAATTACAATTAATCTTACTACGTTTTGTGTTGTTAACATTTTCTCGTCGTATACAGTATCAATGATATTCTTCCGGAATGTAAAATTTGAAACTTATAAAGGATATCATTTTGAAGACAATCGTAATTTTTATCCTTAATTACGAGAAGATCAGTATGGTTTTCAAATCTTCCATCTCAAACAAGACAAGCAACGCTTGCGAGCAAAAATCTGTTCAGATTGTGTCATCTGGAAATTACATAGTCCCATTTGAAAAATTGTCAACGAACATCCCGTAACCTCTCTCAATTCAATGGATCCTTTCACTTTATAAAAAATTTGCAAATTCTATCATGCTCAGAAAAATGGTTGGTTCTGAGCGCTATGGGACTTAACTTCTGAGGTCGTCAGTCCCCAAGAACTTAGAACTACTTAAACCTAACTAACCTAAGGACATCACACACATCCAGCCCGAGGCAGGATTCGAACCTGCGACCGTAGCGATCGAGCGGTTCCAGACTGTAGCGCCTAGAACCACTCGGCTTGCGACATTATACAGACGTACGAAAAAGCAGAGCAATGTGACCATGGCGGGAAAAGTGATCGTTGGGGACCCTGGAACTACGTATAAGGTACCGGCATCGTGCAGGAAATGGCTCAACTTGTTCTCTCTTGAGGGACCAGACACCCCGTGAAACCTAACCTGTATGCTGCGCCGCTCCTCAAAGTTATAACAAATTTTCTGTATTTTAGTTATCCCGGTCTAAGGTAAGTGGTCACTTATTTATTATTGAGAGGGAGTGCCACGTTTCTTTTTTCAGTATAATTGTGTTGAAAGAGGCACAGCTTGACTCCATAACCCTACTTTAGTTCCTGAATGTTCGGTCATGCTATTGCAGGGTACACAGCTTTTGTGTAAATGCGTCAATGCGGACAAAGTGAACACGTCGGCGATGGCATCTGGCCACTTTGTTTAGGGTTGTAGGGGGAGAACTAAACAGCAGTGGCCGAAAGAAGAGCTCCACGGCGATACGTACACCAAGTCCTTAGAAGAGTGGTCAAGAAATGGCAAATAAGGAAAGAGAAGAAAAATAAAGTAAAAAGAGGGAAAAACGGAAAACAGCCGAAGAGAAGAAATGCAGTAAAAATAAGAGTACAAAGAGCAGGAAACCCAGCCCTAGAAGAAGTATTTTTTTGATGACGACGTTGAGGACACAGAGTACAAGTATTTCAAGGAAAAGTTTTGAAATTCAAGAGCAGAATAATCAGTGGATTATGTGGCAGTTGTGCTCCCTCTAGGTTCACGAATTCCGTCCAGGAATTAAGCAACAAAATTAGACTTTTATTTGTGAACAATGTAATGCGAATCGTTTTTCACAATAAAATATGTTTAGTTCTTGTTTTGACACTTTCTGAAATCTGAAGACATTGTAGTACTTAATTTAATCCTAAAGTGATTAAACTATTGCATATTGTAGATTACAATCTCTGATTTCTATCCATTTTCATCATTTGCTACTCAACTTTAAAAAATAGGAATACCTTAGCCTGTCCACTCTGCCCGGCTCTCCGCTACGTAGTTCACTTAAATTCCTGCTTCTGTTGGTCTTTATAGGGGAAAGTGATCAGTGCACACTTAACGGCCATTTAAATCTTTAAGTCCGTACAATGCTGTAATCACGCGGGAACTGTGTCAAGAGGTTACTCAAAGCCCGTTCAGTTACGCAATGTCATTTTAAGGAGCCAGGATGTCGCGTTATCTTACACTTAAGTTCTGTATGGTTTGCTGTTCGTTGGATTTTTTTTTCAGTATAAATGAGTGGATAGCGTGGTTACTTAGTGACAAATTCCCATATCGACGAATGCTTATCGGAGGTCGTCACCAACTAACAACGACTTTTGTCCAATGGCGTCTACACGTATACAATAGCCAACCGGTGGCCAATACACCCACACTGAACTAATTCTTTCTCTTCTGTTTTTACTGTTATTTATGTGAAACAAATAATGAAATTAATAAACGTTTCAGCGCAGAACAAAAGCTATTTGGAGGGTTTCACTTGGTTTTATCTTAAAACAAGAAAAGAAAGCTTAGGACTATATTCTGTTGTTGGAGATGAAACTTTCGGCCTTACAGTTAAAAAATTGCGATGCAAAATGTTTTTGGTGTTTTTAATAAAGAAACCAGAATGTCTGGAAAAGAATGGATCGCTGGTATCTGGAAAAGGTTTCTAACACTGACGTTGAGGTCAAGGGCCTAGGATGGGCAATGTGGACACATTAGCTGAACTAGTGATTCAGAAGAGCTCCTGTCTCCTGGTAAACAGTCACCAGGTCCTTCTTCCATTAAAACGGGAAAAGATACACAATTAATTATGCTGACTCCTTCCCTCCTGGTGAAAAACGAAAGTATGATTATTTCCTCCAGACTTAACGCAGACACTGGAGTTGTATGTATTTTGCCAACGATTGATATTTCTGCTTGGAAATAGTGCTTACATCTATAACCAATTCAAGTCATCTTAAAGCAACAGGAGCTTAAAGTATATCCTAAAACGGTACATATTACAGCTGCAGTGAACGTCCCTTATGAATCTCGTCACTCGGATGTAATATGTGCTATAGTTTGGTGATTGTTTATTATTTTTTGATTACATTACCATATTTTACTATGTTTTCAGCATTTTAAGAGAGCAGTTCTTAAGATTTAATAGCTATATATAATAATGTTGCCAGTACAGATCTTTGTTAGTATACGTGAGCAGTTCGTACACTATCCAGAATTAGTAAGTCAGTTGCAACTAGTACCCACTTCGGGCACATTATTTCGATAATACTGTGTTGGTTGACTGTTAAACCGGCAGCTGGTGTTCATATAAATATTTTACACACAAATAAGGTATGTGCGAAATGAAATCGTTTCCATTCTGCATTACACTGCATATGAACTATAGTGATGGGGGCAAAGAAAATGTTTTTGTTTGTCTCTTGATTATAAACATAAATAGGAAGAGCCAAAAACAGTACATGAGGTACATGTTTAGTGAGTAAACAACTGCTGAACTTATTTTAGATTTTCATTAACTGTATCTGCACTTTCGTCTTACTTTCAAAACTAAACATATACGCCTGTGGAACTGACATCTGTTGTTACTCTTTAATTTTTTTTACTGCTGAAAAAAGCACAGTAAAAGACGGCAGTTTGGTATTCCAGTGATGTGAAGTAATTACGTCTCGTTGCTACGTTTTTATTTATTTCCCCTGAATCGTAATGCTAAATAATTACCGTTTCCACGAATCGTGTGAGCACCGTGGTTACTTCTTTAGCTTTTATTATGTGGCGTTGGATTTTTCGTGGCGTGACCGGGAATATCGCCGACATTACAGAATGTGCCAGAGTAAGGAAATAAACAAACGTACAGCAAATGGTTTCGAAATAACTCTGCGAAGCTACTCAGTTACGTAAGTGAATATACTACAACGGTTTTTTGGGAGTCACTGGAAAGTAGTTTTTTATTAAATATGCTGTGGGACAGAGAGAGACATAAAAACGTATTTTGGAAGTGTCGCAGCCCACGCTTTACTATTACTATATTGCTGCGACAAAAGCAATTGACTACAAAAAAAGGAAAAAAAAAGCTACAGTAGCAGACAAGCACAAAAATCACTTATGTGTAATTCAAATATTTTCTTTGTTGTATCCTAACTCATGACAATTACACTCAAAGTCTTTCATTTACTTCATTCTTGAAATATACATGTTCCCAACATCACTCGTCAAAACAGTATTTCCGAAAATTTCAAACAGTTATCACAATATTTTGTAGTGTACGGCATACCCAGATTTCTGCCGTAACTAACACTGAAGGGCTCAAGGGCATTCAATCTGGTCTGAATCTAATTCCAGTATTGCGTTTCCCACATCACTTTATTGGAGAGCCTATTCCACTTACATTTTATCGGACTGTATAATTACTAACGTTCATTATCAGCATTTCCTGTACTTCTTCCCCCTCCTTCTGAAGAAGAATACTTCGTAGCTGTAATCTTCATTGTCAGTCGAAACATCTCTTTTGTAAATATTTTTTCACAGAATGCATGAACTCCCGCGTTCATTAAAGCAAATAATAAAACAATTATTTTATATCTTTACTTCATTTACATTACGAGGCGTATTCCGAAAGTAAGGTGCGATCGATTGCGAAATGGAAACCACAGTGAAAATCCGATAAAGCTTCGCATAGGTGTGTTGCGCAGTGTTTCCAGTGTACCCGTTGATCGCATCACGTCTGTCTTTTCGGTTCTGAGAGCACAGCGAGCACGTAAAGATACCTAGAAAACAGTCTCCCGCCAAGTATGAGCGACCGTGAGAGATTTTGCCTGATTTGATGCAGCCAACACAACTTAACTGTCATGCATTTTCTTCTTCATGACAGTTCTGGGCCTCACTCTACAGGGGCAATGAGGGTGCCTCTGCAGCGTTTTCGATGGGAAGTGTTCGATCACCGCGGGACTGCTACGGTCGCAGGTTCGAATCCTGCCTCGGGCATGGGTGTGTGTGATGTCCTTAGGTTAGTTAGGTTTAAGTAATTCTACGTTCTAGGGGACTTATGACCTAAGATGTTGAGTCCCATAGTGCTCAGAGCCATTTGAACCATTTTTGTTCGATCGCCCTCCATACAGCCCGGACTTTCCTCCCTTTGATTTTCATATCTGCTGACATGAACCGCTGGCTATGAGTCAACGTTTTGGCACAAACAACGAACAGCAGATCAGCGTAGAGAATCGGCGAAAGTGCAGGCAGATGCCTTCTATGACGACGGTATTGGAAAGCTGGTACAACGCTACGAAAAATGTCTCAGATGGAGCGGCGACTATGTAGAGACATTGCTGAAGGTGTGGCTAACTATTTCAAATAAAATACTTTTGATTTTCACTGTGGTTTCCATTTAGCGACCGATCAGACCTTACTTTCGGAATACGCCTTGTAGCTCTGAGTCTGCAAGTGCATATCCGTCGACTGGAATCTACAGGGACGTCAGAAAGTAATTTACTCGTTCATATGAATGCTTAGAACAGACACCACTCATTCACATAACTGATTCGCGTCGATGGGCAATGAATCCACCACCTTCCGTGCGGATGCACCATAACGTTCGACGTCCTGCGAGAATCTCGAAGTAGCGGCCATGGAGGACATCAACGGGGACTGCGGAAAGCTGGTGCTAGGTCGGAATGTCGGTTGGTCGACAGGCGTGCCAATCTAGTCCGCTCAATTGCGAAAAACGCTGTGTCCGGGTGGTGTGAATCCCACTACAGCGGACGTCAATAAGTCCTTCCGTTTCCATTCCTTGCCCTCCTTCCACCACCAATTTACATACTAAGTTACTTATGACGTCACAAGATAAGATTATTGATCAACGAGAATGCCACATTGTCAGACGAGAGCAAAAGTTCTTTGTTTCCTAGAGAGCTAGTCCTGCCGCGGTACGATAAACAGGTGCATAAGAGTGTGCGATTGAAATGGCATAGGAGCAGGAACCGCATCTTGTTACGGCGCAAAGTCAGGCACCAGCACACCAGTCGGGAACGACAGAGCAGCGAAGGCTGTGAGAAAAGGTCAACCAATTGCACGCTGACCGCCCCCTCTCCAGGACGACAACGCGACAGCAATGGCCTCTGGGTGAAGAGTACGTAAGCGTCACGCCTGATTGGTCGCGGTCCAGCTGAAGAGTAGCTTCAAGACTAGTCATTTCGCTTGTACGATGTAGCACTGTCTATAATGAAGAAACTTGATTATTTTGTATGTCGCCCTTTTCTTGCGACAGATATGTGTAATTTACAGAGATAAGTATTGTAATCTTTTCCAGCTGTAATAAAACTCATTAATACGATTTGTTTGAGTGCTGTCTAGCGATCCGAGAAAGTAGGTTTCCTAGACGCCCATATTTGATGACTGCGCTGGATTTAACATACCCAAAGTTGACATATGCCGGCAGTACAATTCTTCTAGGCAAAACGTCTAAATTACACAAAGAGTCACAGCGAAATTCAGACGATAAACAGATCAGATGCACGTAAGCGGCCAGCAGTAGTGAAATGGTGCCAACAATTCGACTGGGACTGCACGGATGAGGGCGATGGTGACCGGAAAGAAGAAAGATTTTGCACCACACTGTTTTCATCTTTTCGGTAAGCTGAAAGGCCATCTGGCGGGAAAGAGATTTACCGACGACCAGGACGTCGATGATGGGTGTGCACACAGAGGTTCTTGTGTAGCTCTGTGACTGAGAAGCTTATTTGTATCGTCGCTAAACTGAACGATAGGTGGATCGTTCTGACTGCTGTGTACAGAGATTTGAAGACTATGTTCAAAAAATAGTTTCGTGTTCCTGCGTCACTTTGAAGTACAATGCAACTTTCAATGAAAATTCAGTGGCCTGCCATAACAGTATGTAGCTTACTTTTCGAAGTCCACTCGTGATACATTTAGTAACAGATTTATCATTTCCCTGATCACTGCGTTAACTTCATGTCTCAAAATGTAACATTTTAGTCGAACATTACCAATAATATGCTACCAGAAACCTATGCCAGTACTACTGAAGACATCAAGTGTGGTGGAGTTAACTCCTCTATAGAAAAGCGGTAAATAATGTGGTAAAGTCAGTAGAGTAGACAGAATAAATAAACAGAAGAGGAGAAAACAGATAAAGGAGAGGGAAAGCTGGGGAAGAGAGGGTGAGACACTTCTTCGCTACTGCATAGAAGAAAGACTGTTGGAAAGCGCCGATAGAGAAGATATGCTAATCACAGGAAAATAACACTTTGCATGTAGGGCATTCATATTAGAAATATCCCACGTTCAACAGGAAGGACCCTTGGGACCGTTTAAAATCTTTATTCAAAGATTTTGAAACATGTTGTATACATTTGAGGCTTCGTGGTGGCCATAGTCCTCATTTTTTATTCATGGACGTTCGCACATTTGAGAGTTCGAAATTTTAATTACCTTTATGCCAATCTTTGGGAATGTGCTTTTTCTAGTTTTTAAACATATCATTTTCATAGAGTATAAACACCCGATGATGCAAATATAGTTTGCGAAACCGTTCCTGCCATTGAATAAAGATTTCAAACAGTCGCAGAGGTCCTTCTTATTCAACAAATAACAGGAAAAGTTTCGATATCACCTTGAATGCACTGTGAGTTTGGATCAGACCTCGGTTACTGAGAGGTTTGCTCGTCAGTCGTAAGGGTGAAATGAAGATACACCTGAAGAAGGACCGAGCGGGGTGGCGCAGTGGTTAGACACTGGACTCGCATTCGGGAGGACGACGGTTCAATCCCGCGTCCGGCCATCCTGATTTAGGTTTTCCGTGTTTTCCCTAAATCACTCCAGGCAAATGCCGGCATGGTTCCTCTGAAAGGGCACGGCCAACTTCCTTCCCAATTCTTCCCTAATCCGATGAGACCGATGACCACGCTGTCTGGTCTCCTTCCCCAAACCAACCAACCTGAAGAAGGGTTCAGAGTAATGTTATAATACATTCAAGTTGCACGATGTACCTGTCTTGTGTTGCAGTTACAGAATGATTACGAGTATTTGATATCAGAGAAGAGGTACTGAGGATACCATCTAACGAAGTAGCCGAGGAAGAAAATACTGTGGATATCGAATTGCCTAGGCGACTGTAAAAAAACTATCACGTTTAAACAACAAAATATAACACACATGTATTACGTTAGCATTCATGGCTATCCCGATTCGTCTATGTATGCCGTATCCAGCTGCCTCACGAAAGCAGAGTTTCGGCAGGTCCGGACTAGCATTTGTATTTGAGGTGGAAACACTTTTTCTAAATGTCTGAATAACATTCAGGTAAGAGAGAAATTTAGAGCTTTCTATGTCAATCATTGTTTACCAGTTTAGTTGCCCATCGCAGGTTATGTCAGAATCTCTTTTCTTTCCATTTTTTTAGCGCATTAGGATAATATCAAAGAGCATGAGAAGAACGACTTCATGGAAATACTCATCTTCTACCGTTTTTGTTCGGGTAATGGGTTACAATCAATGAGTATGAGAGGAACTGCTTCAAGGAAATGTTCGTTGTTTCACCTATAATGATCCGCTGCGATTTCTTAAGGTTTAGTTTCAGTTTTAAGATTCTGTGCTCACCTTGATACAATGAAAATATTTCCAGAATGATTTTTTCTTTCTACAACGAAGCGTGCGCTGTCATGAAATTTCCTGGCAGATTAAAACAGTTTGCCGGATCGGGAATGAACACAGGACCTTTGCCTTTAGCGGGCAAGTGCTCTCACCAACTGAGCCCCTATTCTCTCTTACAGTGGTGCTAGGCCGGCAAGATATGCAGGAGAACTTCTGCGAAGTTTGGAAGGTAGGAGATGAGGTACTGGTGGACGCAAGGCTGTGAGGATAGGTCGTGAGTCATGCACGGGTAGCTCGTTTGGTAGAGCACTTCGCTGCGAAAGGCAAAGGTCCCGGATTCGAGTCCCGATTAGGTACACAGTGCTAATCTGCCGGAAAGTTTCTAGAAAAATGTTCTTGTTCATGAGTATGGCAAAGTAATATTTTTAGGTCTTTCAGTAAAATACATGCAGACGCCAACAGCTTCCAAGGTAGAGCTACAGTAATGCGCAAAAAATGAAATGGACAGAAGACTCAACCGTAGGGGACTCGTCGCAGCACATTTTTCCCATGATGACTATGTTACTCATTGATAGCTTTTTTTCTGTTAGCTGACGTACCATATGACTGCAATATTTGCGGAATATAACGGTTTCTTCTTCAAAGGTAATACTTCAGAATCGGCGGCATAAGCTGCCTTACTGAAATGACGCAAACTATGACTGTTGATATTTTTAAATATATTTAATCGATATATCAATCTTTAAAGAAGTTTCTCGATATATCGTAAAGAAGTTTCGGTATATCGACATTTGGGACGAAAAATGTCTGCATACCTGCCTATAAAAATATCGGCTGCACATTGTAAATAGGCCTGCGTATCTAGGTAGTGATTTATTATTAGATATTCTGTAAATTAACAAGCTAGCAGCGTGCCTGTCCCCCTTATAGCAAGAATTGGAAGGAAAACGATACACGATAACGCTTGGCGCTGCCACCACTTTGCTAATAACGGTAACTCCATGTAAGTGGCACAATAAAAGGTGTCTGATGGGTCCATCGTTCGGTTTCGTCACATACAGGATTTGTCCGGAACACTTCGTGTCAACCTCCTTTCATTTCCACAAACGACAGAGACCTAGCAGATGTGTGGTGAAGCTAAAAGTTGCAGTTTCTGTTGGTAGTGCCGAGCGGAGATTAAACCAGCATTTCCCCGCACACGTCACCGCCCACCGCAACGACCTATTTGTCATTCAGATTTTTGTTCATCATTTTCAGCATCTGCTTTTGATGAATATCGATGTGAAGAACTAGCACAATAGTGTGCTGTTTCCTCACTTCGGAAAACTTACTATTCCATTCAGACCCCCCCTCCCCTTGCAATCGGAGATCTTTTGTGACACATATGCTTGTTTCACACAGTTAAAGAGAAAGATTGGACGTAATGAAAGTTTGTCCTACTTCAATTCCCAAAAACAACTAAAAATATTTTACGAAAATTATGAAAAAAATATAATATAAAATAAAAGTATCGGAGGAAAATATATCGCTGATGCATATCGATATTTTTTCGAAAGGACATCTAAATAAATGATGACTAACTGAAACCCTTAGCTGCCGACAGGTGTTGATATACCTCGATGTGGACAGCTGAAAATGTGTGCCCCGACCGGGACTCGAACACGGGATCGCCTGCTTACATGGCAGACGCTCTATCCATCTTGTTTTTATTTTTTAAGTAAGATTTTTTTAAGTAAGATTTTTTTTTTTTGTGTAGTGGACCGGTGGGGGCTCGGGGAGCAAAGTGGGCAGGGGTCGAAACCCCAGGCCTGGCCACAGTGTCCTCCTCACCACCACCGAGCCTGTGGTGCTTAGGGAAATGGGAGACAGGAATCAACAGTAGTGGAAGGCGTTGTTATTCCTCCCATCCGTGGAGGTCAGAAATAGAATAGATCGTAGGTGGTTGAAACTCAGACACCGCCGGGGGAGGAGGGGTAGGTGCCCTCTGAGCCAGGCACCCCCCAACTCAGTGGAGGTCTAACAAAGACCGCTCGAAGATAGTTAGCAAATAATGTTCGGTAACGTGGCGTGTTTTCGAGAGCTGCATGGGCTGTTCGTAAATAGGTCCAGAAGTCGAGGCGGGATTTAGGTCCCTCATGAAAGAGATAAGCGACCGCCCACCCTTTGACCCACGTAATAGCATGACATTTGGCGGCGGGAAAATGTCTGTCCTCCGGGTATAGAAACATTCGAGGTTCGATTGCGTCTGGTGGCACCCGGAGATAGCAGGCAATGATTTGCTGCACGAAGCGCCATACATCTTGCGATGAGGCGCATGTCAGACGGTGTTCATCACTGTCCAGTTGCTGGCAAAGGGGACAAAGAGGGGATTCTGACAAGCCAATGTTCTGCAGTCGCTGCTTCGTGGCAAATTTCCTGTTGACTATGTGATACCACAGTGCCCGGACGTTCCTAGGGAGGAAGGGCTGGTGGACGGTAGTCCACACGATGGGCCACTGGATGGAGGAATGTTTGGTCTCCATCACATTCTGGGGAACACAGCGCAGCAACAGGCTGTAAAAATCCTTAGTCCTGGGTGGGCGCGTATCTGAGAGACTGGTATGTATGTAACTGTAGTCGACGAAAAAGGTCGAAATATGGTACAAATAAGGCACGATATGGCCGACAGACACAGGTGGTGAGGTGGAAGCAGGTAGGAGGACCTCAAGCAAGCTGCGTGTTGGAGATGTACCCTGGCCCATCCACTGTTTTCTCATGGTACTCATGTACAAGGCTGCAGCTCGCATACGGACATTGACGAGCCCGACGCCACCATACCGTGAGGGCAGGGTAAGTGTCTCATTACGGACTTTAAACACTGAACCAGCCATGAGATAATAGGCAAAAGCCGCCTGAAGGTTGCGCCCAATTGCAGTTGGCAGAGGGAGAACTTGCGCGATGTGAACCAATTTTGATGCCACATAAAGATTAAGAAACTCAACCCGTTGAAGTGTGTCCTAGCAGCGAAAGAGGTTCTGGCGGACGTCGTTGCGGATGACATGTAACAGGCGACGGAAATTCGTTGCCGCTGTGCGTGTGACCGTGGGGGTAAAGGTAATGCCCAGGTACCGGAAAGTCCGCACAAGCGGCAGGGGTGCCACTTCACCCTGCTGGAGGCCTCGTCCAATGTGCACTGCAGAAGATTTGGCGACATTCATGGCACTGCCAGCGGCAGCCCCATAGCAGGTAATCAATTCGAGGACTTCTCGAATCTCAGAGCCGGAGCGAATGAGGAGGAGGAGGTCATCAGCATATGCCCGACAGCGAAAAGTGTGTTAGCGTAGGGTGAGGCCAGAGAGATTGGTCGTCAAGGGGCTCAAGGGCAATGGCATACAGGAGGGTAGAGAGGGGGCACCCCTACCGTATCGAACGGCAGATAGGTACCGGCCCTGCTAAACGTACATTGACTTGGACACGTGAACTGGCACTGTCGTAAAGAAGCAGGATGACGTCGAGAAACGGAGGGGGGATGCCCATTCGGGCTGCCACCGATAACAGGAAACGATGACGCACTTTATCGAAGGCGCTGTCGAAGTCTATTGCGACGACCGCTGCACGGAGCCTGCAGGCCGCCGCCATCGCAATTAAGTCGCGGCATTCCCCTGTGGCAGTCTGTATGTTAACCTGTCCTCCAGGCGTCGTTTGCTCTGGCGAGAGGATATGAGGGAGTATTGTTCGGAGCCGCATTGCCAGTAAGCGCGCGACAATCTTGTAATCGGCATTGAGTAGGGTGAGCGGTCTGTAACTCGTGACCACCGAACCACGGGCTGGTTTGTGGACTGGTATGATCAGGCCCTCAGCAAAGGCGGGTGGGATTGCTTGGTCAGATGTCATCAGTTCTTGATACATAGTCGTCCAACGTGGTGCCATGAGGTCCCGAAAGGTACGGTAAAACTCAGTCGGTAAGCCGTCAATGCCGGGCGATCTGTTGACAGCACCCTTGGCGATTGCGTTGTTGACTTCGTCTAGCGTGACCGCCACTGTCAAAGCATCCGCCGCCGTGTGGGGGAGGGTACGCGTAACGTAATGCAAAATGGAGTCGTCTGCTGCAGTTTCAGCGTCTTCTTCACGATAAGTACGACGGTAGTGCTCGACGAATGCGTGGACGATGTCATCCTGAGTGGTCACCTGCGTGCCATGAGGCGTGGTCAGAGCGCTGATGATCTGCCGACGACGTCGTCGTTTGTCGGACACTATATGATGCATGGATGGAATTTCTAAATCCACGTGATCGTGGCGTCGCGTCCGTATCACGACCCCTTGCAGTTTCCGACGTGCCAGCGCAATTATCTTCGCCTTAGTTCTTTGCCGTTCCAACTGGTTGTCCGGGGTTGGTGATTGAGCGTCCAGATCTCGGAGAATCGCGTAATAGAAGTCAACAGTGGTGCGATGCCAGTCGGGCATGTCCTTCCCGTATCTCATCGGTGTCCTCCGGATCGCCGGCTTGGCGCAGTCCAACCACCATGTGGTAGCAGGGAAGGCGTCGTTCGCAGGCTGTCCACGTTTCAGTGACTTGTTGGCGACACGCCAGGTCATGCTAGTGTGAAGTATTGAGTTTCCATGGCGCACTGCTGCGCCATACTGATTGCGGCGGAAGGAGGACCGTACAGATGTAAGCGCAATGGTCGGAAAAGGCCAGCGGCCAGCGGCCAGCGTTCGCCGCCCCGTATCGCAGATCTAAGAGTTTGTGAGACATATATGCTGTCTATTCGGCTTGCGGAATGACTGGTAAGAAAGGTATGGCCACAACGGTCGCCGTGATGAACTTCCCAGGTATTTTGAAGCAGGAGGTGTCGCACCACAATACGTAGTTCCTGGCATGTAGTATAGTGGAGAATCTGATCTTTAGGATGCAGAACACAGTTAAAATCACCTCCCAGTAAGCAATGGTCATAACGCCCTAAAAACAGGGGAGAGATTTCCTCGGAATAAAACTCGGCTCTTTCATGCCGTCGGTCGGTGCCTGAGGGAGCGTAGACATTAATGATGCGTGTCCCCATGGCAGTGAGTGCCATGCCCCGAGCTGATGGAAGGAAGGAGACATCGGTCACAGAAATCCCGTGGCGGACGTAGATGGCCACTCCGCGGCCCATAGGATCACTCGCGGAGGCATGGGCGGTATAGCCATTGATATCCGGGAGACTAGCCAAGTGAACTTCCTGCAGAAGGACGAAATCAATATCCGAAGCCCAGAACATCTCCTGCATAAGGCGGATTTTCACCCTGGAACGGATGTTGTTGGTGTTGATGGTTGCTATCCGGTAGGCGTGGTGTCGGATTGCTGAAGGCTGGTCCACTCCGCTGTCCGCACAAGGGTGTGGGCGTCGCAGCGGAACGTTATCCCGCTGGCCCGCAGGGGAGTCTGGGGAGAGTATGATTAGTGGTGCGGCCGTGACGGCGCAGGGTCCCGTAACGGGTCCTGCTCCTCGACCTCCTCCTCGTGCCACGCAGTGGAAGCAGACACTGGTGTATCTTCCATTTTGTCTGCAGAAGATGTTGTAATGGTGCGTGGTGTAGTGTCGCCAGTGATACGTCCATGATTTGGTTCAGCGTCAGCACGGGGCGCAGGCACACCGATAGATGTCTCCGCGCTCATAACGTCTTCGTCAGCAGTAGCGGGTTCTGAGGCCTCGTGCTGGTCGACGGTTGCGTCCTCCTCGACTTGTAACGTCTGCTCTTGGCCAGAAACTGTGCGACGTCTTCGCTTGCGACGTTTCGGAGAACGTTGTTTCCTTGTGCGACCCTCAGTGTCCGACGACGGAAAGGAGTCGCGTCGTTCTGGCAGAAAGGCCGCTGTAGGAACGATGAGCGAGTCGATCTCCATCGTGTTTCCGAGGTCAGGGTCAGCGTCCGGTTGCGTCGGCATCGTCACAGCGGCGTCGATAGCCGGCCGGGGCGGCGGGCCGTCCGAGGCGCTCTCCGTCGGTGTCTGGTCGGGCTCGTTGGTGGCGTCGTGAGTGGTGCCCGGGCGATGTTGCAAAGCGGTAGGAGAAGCTAGAGCAGCGGCATAGGTCACCGGTAGCACTGTAGGTTGCGACGTGTGTGGTTCTTCGGCAGCTGGAAGTTGCGTAATACGCCATTGTAGGCATTCAGATCTAAGGTGGCCTTCTTTGCAGCACCCGGAACAGGTCCGAGGCTGGCCGTCGTATATAATTATTGCACGGCATCCGCCGATCTGTAAGTAGGACGGGACGTGACTTCGGAGATCAATGGTGACCTGTCGGACCCCGTTTAGGACAGGATACGTCCGAAACTGTGTCCACTTCTCCGCAGTGTGGCCGTGGACTGTGCCGTATGGGCGCAGTGCCGCGACGACTTCCTCAGCAGGAAGTTCGAATGGCAATTCGAAAATGCGTATCGTTCGCATACCTAAGCCTGCGTGGTCGACAGTTACCTCCCCCACATTGCCATCAGCATGACAGAAGCGGAGCCCCTGTTTGGTCTCACGTAGTATACGTTCGCACGCCGCGTCGTTAATGATTTTCGCATAGACCGTGCTGCTCACGATTGACAAAAGTATGCCGATAATATCGGTCGCCGGGATCTTCACTTCCTCTCGCAGAAAACGCTCCACCTCGAGTGCTTTGGGTCGGGCATAATCGTTGCAGAAAGTAAATCGGAGTGTTGATTTACGGTAACGGTTCGCCATGGATCGTACAAGGTAAGCCGGCACTTAAGCAACGGCCGTCAGAATGTAAACAAGGCGAGCTCGCGCTCCACACGAAGTCAACACGTACGCGTCCGCTCTGTTGCCCTGCCGAAGGCAGACTGTCTGAGCCACCAAGGACACAGATGAATAGCGCGACTGCAGGGACTTATCCCTTGCACGCTTCCCGTGAGACTCACATTCCCAACAGTCCACAATTCTGCATATGTAATGTACCTTATAGACATTTGCCCATTCACTCATTACTCGCGCACGCTTTGGCGATTCCCGTAAGAGTTTGGGCAACCTGTGCGCATTCGCACAGACGAAGGTCAATGGCTGGGTAGCCTTTAACTATATGTATGAAGACAGTAACTGTTCTCGAAAGAACAGAATACTTTTGATGAACGTGCAGCTTTTCCCTGGAATAAATGATGACTAACTGAAACCCTTAGCTGCCGACAGGTGTGAATGGGCAAATGTCTATAAGGTACATTACATATGTAGAATTGTGGACAGCTGGGAATGTGAGTCTCACGGAAAGCGTGCAAGGGATAAGTCCCTGCAGTCGCGCTATTCATCTGTGTCCTCGGTGGCTCAGATGGATCGCCGGCGCGGTAGCTCAGCGTGTTCGGTCAGAGGGTTAGCTGCCCTCTGTAATAAAAAAAAAAACTGAGTTAATCGCTTACCAACGAACTTAAACGGATGTCTTACGACGTCCGCCCCGAGCAGATTCAGCGAACAAAAGCGAACAAAATGACATTTAAAAAATTTAAAAAAAAGGATGGATAGAGCGCCTGCCATGTAAGTAGGAGATCCCGGGTTCGAGTCCCGGTCGGGGCACACATTTTCAGCTGTCCACATCGAGGTATATCAACAACACCTGTCGTCAGCTAAGGGTTTCAATTAGTCATCATTTATCCCAGGGAAAAGCTGCACGGTCATCAACAGTATTCCGTTCTTTCGAGAACAGTTACTGTCTTCATATGGACATCTATATGTCGATATTTTACCAACAGCTCTAACACAAACCACTTCACGCTGTGCAGCGGGGCGTCCCACATCCGGTACGACTCTTATTTTCCGCCTTCCTTCTTCCATTGGTGAACGGGGGTGCGACTGTTGCTAAATGCTTCGAATGAGCTGCAGTTTCTCTCTAGGAACTTCAACAGCAAACCTCCATTGTAGGATTTGCCAGTGGTATCTGTTGAGCATTTCCGTTAACGCTCTCGCGCCTGCTAAACGATCCCGTGACGAAATGCGCCACTCTTCACTGGATATTCTCTACCTATTCTACGAACCAAATCTAATAATGGGGCCACATTGACGAGCAATACTCAAGACTCAGTCGAACGAGAATTTCTTACACACCATTTTAGTGGATGGTTTATATTTCCTTAGTATTCTTCTAGTGACTCTACCGGCCGGAGTGGCCGAGCGGTTAAAGGCGCTACAGTCTGGAACCGCACGACCGCTACGGTCGCAGGTTCGAATCCTGCCTCGGGCATGGATGTGTGTGATGTCCTTAGGTTAGTTAGGTTTAAGTAGTTCTAAGTTCTAGGGGACTTATGACCACAGCAGTTGAGTCCCATAGTGCTCAGAGCCATTTGAACCTTTTTTTTGTGACTCTGTTTTTCCTACAATTATTTTTATATGGCTACCCCACATAAGATCGCTCCATTTTGTTACTCATTGGTATTTTATGGTCGTTATGATTTCCAGTGCTCTAATAGCAGATTAAACCACTTTGTTTCCTGCGGTCGAATCTACCGACGTTCCAACACTCAGACCAAAGATGGTGAGAAATTTAGTTCAAGATATAAGGAGACTGGCATCCTGAGAATGAGAAGGAAAATAACAGGCGTACAACTGGAATACTATGGTCTGAGCTCGCTACTTGATTGAAAACTAGAGTTACCGAACAACTGAAAAATTTAATAATAATATATTGAGATGAGATGGCTCTGAGCACTATGGGACTAAACATCTGAGGTCATCAGTCCCGTAGAACTTAGAACTACTTAAACCTAACGACATCACACACATCCATGCCCGAGACAGGATTCGAACCTGAGACCGTGGCGTCGCGCGGTTCCAGACTGAAGCGCCTAAAACTGCTCAGCCACTCCGGCCGGCTGTATATTGAACGTTACTTCATATTAAATTGTGCATGTTCCGTGGCTGGTAGCCATTTTAGGCTCATCTCTATACTTCATGCAGCACGCCAACTGCAACACAAAAAATGTATACCAGAAATTGTACGCCTATATGTAACCTCATAAATTGGGTACCGAATGTCAGTTTTGATGCTTAAAGTTACTGTAGCGGATCATTTTGGGTTGAGGTCGGTGGGCATTAGCTGTCCTCGAATTATCATTACTGCTTGCTTGGTTTTATGTCAGTAGAGTGGTCATGCCCTTGTACAAGGCATCACATTAATCTGACCACCGACTACGCTCAACGCCAAAGTGCAGTAAGTACTCACAGACGGCATGTGGCAACACTAGCAGTGGAGGGTATGTGAAGTGTATCGGGCGAACGTTGACAACAGTGCAGTCGTTGTCGTAATGCGGAAATGGAGCGATTAATCTGACATCCAAAATGGCACGATCATTGGCTTTCGGTCCAAGGGTCGAGCATTTCCGAAACGGTTTAGTTTGTAAGCTATTTGCGTGCTGCCGTGGTTTAAGTATGCCGCACATGGCAAAATGGCGCTTTCTAAAACCGGCGGTGATGCAACTTGGTGCACCACGGGCCGCAGATGGCAGGGGTGAACGACGACTGCGTAGATGTGTACGGGAGAGTAGAAGTGCAACTTTTGAGCAACTGACCGCCCAGATGAACCAATGGCCTACCAACAGTGTCTCCTCAACGACAGTTAGGCGAACGTTACTGCGTATGTGCGTCCGCAGCAGGCAACCGGTTCACGCTCCCATGCTGACTGCAGCTCCTCGGTGACAATGGCTGGAATTTGCACGCCAGTACCGTAACTGGACGTCCACTGAGTGGAAACAGGTGACTTCTTCGGATAAATCACGTTTCGTGCTCCATCGGAGAGTTGGCCCTTACCGTCCACGGCGTGAAACTTCTGAAAGTAAACAAACTGCAACAGTTATGGTCTCAGGAATATTTTCTTGGAATTCCCTGGGGGATATCGTCATTCTGGAAGGCACAGTGGATCAACATCTATCGTTGGGGACCATGCCCACCCGTAAACGTCGTTGGTTTCTCGTCGGGACGACGGCATCTACCAGCAGGACAGTGCAAAGTGTCGCATAGCTCGCAGTGTACGTGCGCGGTTCGAAGAGCTTCTGGAGGAGTTTACCGTACTCCCCTGGCACCAAACTTGCCTGATTTAAACACAGTCGAGAAACTGTGGGATCAACTCAATGAGGCTGTACGGGCTGCAGAGCCTCCGCCAAGAAACCTAGCAGGGCTGGCAACATCACTGGAGCCGGCATGGCCCCACATCCCTGAGCCGGCCGGTGTGGCCGAGCGGCTCTAGGCGCTACATTCTGGAACCGCGCGACCGCTACGGTCGCAGGTTCGAATCCTGCCTCGGGCATGGATGTGAGTGATTTCCTTAGGTTAGTTAGGTTTAAGTAGTTCTAAGTTCTAGGGGACTGATGACCTCAGCAGTTAAATCCCATAGTGCTCAGAGCCATTTGAACCACCATATCCCTGACGTTACTTTCCTGAAACTCAATGACTCTCTTCCTGCACGTTTCCCAGCGGTCAGCGCTGCAGAAGGTGGTTATTCAGGTTTTTAATGACTCAAATGGCTCTAAACACTGTGGGACTTAACATCTGAGGACATAAGTCCACTAGACTTAGAACTACTGAAACCTACCTAACCTACGGACATCACACACATACATGCTTGAGGCAGGATTCGAACTTGCGACCGTAGCAGCAGTGCGGTTCCAGTCTGAAGCGCCTAGAACCGCTCTTCCAAAGCGGCCGGCTCAGGATTTTAAAAAGTGGACACATTACCGTAACCGGACAGTGTATGAGGCAGCTCCGATATGTGGTGAATGTGTTTCCACTGTTCAGTGCTTTAAGCGTTCAATGTATCATCTTATACTGAAATTTATGTTTGTCTTTCACACATATGCTGAATGACGGTCATTGAAGGTTAAGTGACCTATGTCTGTTTTCCTGAAAGAGTTTTCCGTGCAGAGTCTTTGCACTCTTAATTTTCAATGTCACCACAATCACTTCGAGTAAGTAATAGAACGTTTTACCCTCCATGACATACATTCGTAAAACGTTCTGGTTGTTCCAGTAATTAAGGAAAGAGGGCGTCTTTTTAGTAGAAAAAGCTGCACTGCCGCATTCGTCTCGTAGCACAGAGGCGTTGTGGCATCCATCCTACTTGTTGTTGTTGTTAGTGCAGTTTTCAGTCCAGAGACTGGTTTGATGCAACTCTCCGTGCTACTCTATCCTGTGCAAGCTTCTTTATGTCCAAGGAACTACTGCAACCTACATCCTTCTGAATCTGCTTAATGTATTCATGTCTTGGTCTCCCTCTAAGACTTTTACCCTCTATGCTGCCTTACAATACTGACTTGGTGATCCATTGATGCCTCAGAACCTGTCCTACCAACCGATCCCTTCTTCTAGTCAAGGTGTCCCACAAATTCCTCTTCTCTCCAGTTCTGTTCAATACCTCCTCATTAGTTATGTGATCTACCCATCTAATCTTCAGCATTCTTCTGTAGCACCACATTTCGAAGGCTTCTATTCTCCTGTTGTCTAAACTATTTATCGTCCATGTTTCACTTCCATTCATGGCTACACTCCATACAAATACTTTCACAAAAGACTTCCTGACACTTAAATCTACACTCTATGTCAACAAATTTCTCTTCTTCAGAAACGGTTTCCTTGCCATCGCCAGTCTACATTTTATGCTCTCTGTATTTCAACCATCATCAGTTTTTTTGCCCCCCCCCCCCCCACCAATATCAAAACTCATCTACTACTTTAAGTGTCTCAATTCATAACCTAATTCCAAAAGCATCGCCTGATTTAATTCGACTACATTCCATTATACTTGTTTTGCTTTTGTTGATGTTCATCTTATATCCTCCTTTCAAGACCCTGTCCATTCCGTTCGGCTGCTCTTCCAACTCCTTTGCTGCTTCTGACAGAATTACAATGTCATCGGTGAACCCCAATTTTTTAATTTCTCAACCATACAGTAAAGCTGCATGCCCTCGGGAAAAATTACGGCTGTAGTTTTCCCTTGCTTTCAGTAACCTCCTACTTAATAATCATAATATATATGCCATCCAGTCTTTCAAATTTCAAATCTCCGACATTTCTCTCCCCACATCCACCACTGCTGGCGGCTCACCTCCTACTGCGCAACGCTACGCGCTGTTCACATCCAGCTGCCGCTGCCCAACACTACAATGGCAGACACCAATGCAAACTAGCCACAGACTGCACACAGCACAGCCAGTGATTTTCATACAGAGAGCGCTACGTGGCGGCGGCGTTACCAATATAAGAACCTAAACAGCCTACTTACATAGCCTACTTACAGAGTTCAAATTTTCACCGAATCCATTACGGGAAGCATTGTCTACATCACAAATAACACCGCACCACAAATATTTCTGAAACTTGTCCAGCTTTAATATCTGGTTCCAACAAGCCGGAATACCCCGTTTGGCTCGGGGAGCAACCTGCGACGGTGCGTGCGTTGCCCTGGGAGGGAGGACAATAGCGTAGTCGCGCTCTTCGGGGGAAGAAGCTCTCGCCAGAAGAAGGCGCGCTGCAAGTCCGCAGCAACAGGTCACGGGTGGGCGGAGCAGGCCGGCCTGCAATTACCACGAGACTCCGTGTTTAGCCCTCCCTAATGCCTACGTGCGTAACATTGTCCCCTGAACGCCAGCCGCCTCCGAACGCCAATCTTGCGGCCCAAAACACACACCCCGTGACATCTCCGCCATATGTCCCTACAGTGTTGTAAGCATTTTCCTACTGTCGCGAATAATAGCCTGTCGCCGTTCGGCTATTCTCTGTCCCACTTTTGCCCTGCTAGCTGTATGTCGTCTAATAAGCACAGGCTATGCTTTCGGCCGCGTCCCACGACTGTCTTTTGCCATATTACATTTGCTTCCTACATAGCTCGCTTTACAGAACCAAGCAATGTCTCCACATCATAATCATAGTCTCCCGCTACCAAATTATAAACCTCGATATGTGCCCTGACCGGTAAATCTGCTGTTCCTACCTACACTCGTGTTTGATTTCGACTGACTTTCACGTAGTGAACAAAGAAACACGACAGACGGCTGTTACCTCCTCCAATGCGAAAACGCACACAAGCTTTCTGAAAATTATGGAATTCCATTTATTACCTGAATGATTAGTCAAATCCACCTACTTTTCTCGGCTGAATGAAAGAGGAAATAAGAAAACTCTGTGTAACTCTTAGCTGGCTCCAAGATGTCAACGAGATGAAAACCGAAATGAGGGTTTTGGTTGAACTACTACGAAAATTCACTATTGGATTGCAAATGCAACATCATGCACGCAGCATTCGGCAGACGTCTAACTGACATGAACTGGCGACATATTTTGATATGCAGATGATTGCACTTTCATTGGGGCTGCAGACTTTATGAAGGGGTAACGTCATTTACTTATTAGCGACCTACTTGTGTTCTTTCGGTAGTTTCCAAGCCCTTTGAATATTCGAGTGTAGTCAACGACCAGCTAACGATCTACTTACTACTATCTAGGCGGAAACTCGTCAGATTTCCGCAAACCTAAATAAGAGACCACCTGAAGTTTGCGTAGGATAGACAAGAGGCGACTCGTATGTGCTCATTAGACTTAAGCAAAGCCTGCGCCATTGTCGACTGTGGCATTTGGCCTGCGAAACATAGAGGCCTAACTTCCTCTCCAAGCACAGTGAATTTTTTTTGCTCATACGAGACGTCTCGCCGGCAATGCCTCATGTCCGGCACCGTCAAGTCACGGGGGAGACAGGTAGAATCAGACGTATCCCAGGTTAGTTCTTAGATCAATTACTCTTTTCGTTCTATGTTAACGACGTATCATCAGTTTTTTCCAGATGTATGTTGATGACCTCCAAACTTATCTAAGCTGAAAACCAATAAACATGACGACAGCTACTGAGAATTTCGATACTGACCTATGAGCACTAACAAAATGGGCACAGAGTACAGGGTTAAAGCTCAACCCTTCCAAAACTCAAGTGGAGCTGATTGACCATTCTAGGCTCATTAGCCTGATATATGAGGAATCCCTACCATCTTTAATCTTAAACGGGACAACTTGTCTCCCTCAGCAAAGATTCTAGGAGTAATAACAGATAAAAAGCTTAGTAGGGCTGAGCAAAAAATGGTTCAAATGGGTCTGGGCACTATGGGACTTAACATGTGAGGTCATCAGTCCCGTAGAACTTAGAACTACTGAAACCTAACTAACCTAAGGACATCACACACATCCATGCCCGAGGCAGGATTCAAACCTGCAACCGTAGCAGTCGCGCGGTTCCGGACTGAAGCGCCTAGAACCACTCGGCCACCGCGGACGGCGAGGGCTGAGCACACAGCTGCAATGTGCAAGAAGGCATCAGCATCTCTCCATGCTCTATAAAAATATAACAAACTCTTCCATTTCGATCTTAAAAGAAACATATACAGAAGCTCATACCTCCAATCAATGATTCGAGCGATGTTGCCCTGCGAGGTCTTTCTCAGGAACGCTCACTGCGCCCGGAACTGACGATGAACAGCTACTTTCAGTGTACCTATGACGTTCCACTCTTTGATCGTATTTCACCGTCCTATGCACAGCTGTCCTGGGTACGTACAGACAAACGCAGATATTAAGATACACCCTGTCTCCACTACTATCTTGTCAACATACACTGTGCCTCATAACGCTCCTAGACCTTTATGCTATTGTCTGAACAACATACCAGAAAAATCCGTTCCCATCAGAGCAAAATCCTTTCTGTCCCACTCCATCCCTCAGTAGCTTTCTGAAAATCCTTTTCAGTAGCAGGGGGCTGACTATGGAATGACCTAGCTCATTACATCAGAGAACTGAAAGGCATCGACAGCTTCAAAAGACTGTTAATGAATGTGCGCTGAAGTAACACTAACGTCTACGTCTGTCCCTGTACACGCTGGCTACTCCACTGCACATTTTTTCCAACCACGTATTCTTCGTTTTCCAGTGCTCTTAGCTGGAACAGCCTGCTTGAATTTCTCTTACTCAGAACTCGCTATGTCACAAAACATCAGCAAAACATCACCTTTGTACACCTATACATAAATTTTGTCTTTGGCACCTCTGGCACTACTGCTATTATTATTATTATTATTATTATTATTATTATTCTTTCACTCTTTTCTCAGACTTTATGTCTGGTCAAAAATGGAAAGTGACGCGTGACTTCATTTTAACTGTACGGTATATGTTATATTGCATTTAGGAACTTTCGGGTAATTGAACATGTATCAATAATTACGGATTTCTGTAGTTGTATATATAAGTTTGGATGTAGCTGTATTGCATTGATGTACTGGTAGATATTGTGTGGTATGACTCCTGTAGTTGATAATATAATTGGTATAATGTCAACTTTATCCTGATGCCACATGTCCTTGACTTCCTCAGCCAGTTGGATGTATTTTTCAATTTTTTCTCCTGTTTTCTTTTGTATATTTGTTGTATTGGGTATGGATATTTCGATTAGTTGTGTTAATTTCTTCTTTTTATTGGTGAGTATGATATCAGGTTTGTTATGTGGTGTTGTTTTATCTGTTATAATAGTTCTGTTCCAGTATAATTTGCATTCATCATTCTCCAGTACATTTTGTGGTGCATACTTGTATGTGGGAACGTGTTGTTTTATAAGTTTATGTTGTAAGGCAAGCTGTTGATGTATTATTTCTGCTACATTGTCATGTCTTCTGGGGTATTCTGTATTTGCTAGTATTGTACATCCGCTTGTGATGTGATCTACTGTTTGTATTTGTTGTTTGCAAAGTCTGCATTTATCTGTTGTGGTATTGGGATCTCTAATAATATGCTTGCTGTAATATCTGGTGTTCATTGTTTGATCCTGTATTGCAATCATGAATCCTTCCGTCTCACTGTATATATTGCCTTTTCCTAGCCATGTGTTGGATGCGTCTTGATCGATGTGTGGCTGTGTTAGATGATACGGGTGCTTGCCATGTAGTGTTTTCTTTTTCCAATTTACTTTCTTCGTATCTGTTGATGTTATGTGATCTAGAGGGTTGTAGAAGTGGTTATGAAATTGCAGTGGTGTAGCCGATGTATTTATATGACTGATTGCTTTGTGTATTTTTCTAGTTTCTGCTCGTTCTAGGAAGAATTTTCTTAAATTGTCTACCTGTCCATAATGTAGGTTTTTTATGTCGCTAAATCCCCTTCCTCCTTCCTTTCTGCTTAATGTGAATCTTTCTGTTGCTGAATGTATGTGATGTATTCTATATTTGTGGCATTGTGATCGTGTAAGTCTATTGAGGGCTTCTAGGTCTGTGTTACTCCATTTCACTACTCCAAATGAGTAGGTCAATATTGGTATAGCATAAGTATTTATTGCTTTCGTCTTTTTTCTTGCTGTCAATTCTGTTTTCAGTATTTTTGTTAGTCTTTGTCTATATTTTTCATTTAGTTCTTCTTTAATATTTGTATTATCTATTCCTATTTTTTGTCTGTATCCTAGATATTTATAGGCATCTGTTTTTCCCATCGCTTCTATGCGTTCGCTGTGGTTATCCAATATCTAATCTTCTTGTTTAGTGTGTTTTACCTTGACTATGCTATTTTTCTTACATTTGTCTGTTCCAAAAGCCATATTTATATCATTGCTGAATACTTCTGTATCTTTAGTAATTGGTATTTAAAAATACGCAGTTGATATCCGTTTGACCTATGGCAGTGCCATCTAGCGGGTCAATCATAGCGCCATCTGGTTTCCCCCTTCAAGCTAGACGAGTTTCGTCCTCTGTAGTTTTTCGTTTGATGCTTATTTCGTGAGATATTTGGCCCGGTCACGATCAATGGACCACCCTGTATAGAGCGTCTACGGGGGAGGGGGTTGGGTGGGGGGTGGGGGGGAATGCCGAGGAAGTCACTCGTTGTCGTAATGCGGAAACGAAGCCATTAACCTGACGTCCAAAATGGGATGATCATTGGGTTTCGGACCAGGAGTTGAAACATTTCCAAAACGGCTAAGTTCATTAACTGTTCGCGCGCCGCCGTGGTTAAAGTATACAGTGCACTGCAAAATGTGGCTATTCAAAACCGGTGCCGAGGGATTTGAGGTGCAGCACGGGTCATAGATGACAGGGGTGAGCGACGGTTGCGGAAATGTGTACAGGAGAATGGACGTACAGCTGCTGAGTAATTGACCGCCCAGATGAACCAAGGAGCTACCAACAGAGTGTCTCCTCAACGACCGTTCAGCGAACGTTGCTGCATATGGGTCTCTGCAGCAGGCACCTGCTTCATGCACCCAGGCAGACCTGCTGTTCATCAGCTACGAAGTCTGAAATTTGCACGCCAATTCCGCAACTGGACGTCTACTGAATGACGACAAGTGGCATTTGCAGATGAATGACGTTTAATGCTCTATCGGACAGAAAGAAAATACTCTGCAACAATTTTCGGAAGGGTTCGAGCCGGAGAAGGGAGTATTATGGTCTGTGGAATGTTTTCGTGGCATTGCCTTAGTTGTCTCGTCATTCTGGAAGGAACAATGAATCAACGGAAGTACGCGTCTACCCATGGGGTTCATGTTCACCACTACATACAGTTGCTTTTCCTCGGCACGACAGGCCATCTACCTGTAGGACAATGCATCATGTCACACAGCTCGCAGTATCCTCTAGCGACCCCTTGTATCATATATGATACATCCGTTCAAATGATGTTCCTACACAATGTGTGCCATCTTTTGTAAAAGTGCCGACTGTATGATATTCGATACACTCCGCAGACCAAGCGGGCAGCCTACTCATAGTTCTCAGAATGACCACTAGGTGTCAGGATCAGTCAGTAACAAGTGTGTTTTGGACGAGTAAGCATGGCTTCAAGAAATAAAGGTTAATATTGTTAATTCATCGTTTATTTACTTATAAATGAGTACTAAAATATTGTTAACAGTTCCCTGACTACAATTCTATTAAAGAAAGTTACTTGAAAGACGATTTTACTTCTGAAAAGTTGTATTTTAGTTGATGTAACATGTTTCACACATTGGGTCTCTGTGACTATATTTCATATACCTGTGAGCTGGGTTCAAAGAGCACCAGAATGAGTTTACCGCACTTCCGCCGGCCACCAAGCTCCCTGGATATAAAACCAATCGAGAGTATGTGGGGCCACCTCATCGGGCTGCTCGCGCCACGGATCCTCAACCGAGAAACCTAGGACAGCTGGCCATAGCACTGGAATCATCATGGCTCCACATCCCTGTCGGTACGTTCCAGAATATCACTGACTCTCTTCCTGCACGTCTCGCGCTGCAAAAGATGGTTATTCAGGCTTTTCACAGGCTATCACATTAATCTGACTGAACAGTGTACGTATGACGATGTCAGCCATGTTCGAAACTTATACAGTGCTATCATCTGTCGATACAGGACAGTGTTACTGATGTGGACTGTAGAAGAAGTTTTACGAAGTGCGTCAAATGCATGACTAGTACATTACCAACTTAATGAAGGAAGAGAAAAGTAGGAGGCACTACTTTCTCACTGGCCCTCGTACTTTTAAAAGTGATCCCATATTGATCTCTACATTACCTCGGTACGCCTGCTACTGCAATTATCGACAACACAAACATAACATTCGCGCTCGTTCCAGTGGCCTCCACCCAACAAATACACCTCAGACACTCAATCGTTCAAGTGTCGTGAACGAGAAGTGCCAATACTGGGAGTGTCTGTGAGTCTCTCCAGCCCGATGGCTCGACATACCGATCGAGTCTTCAGACAACAACGCCCTTCTCTCTCTCTCTCTCGTTCCGACCCTTTTTAGCCCTCTTTACGTACCTGTGAACTGCGGATGACAGCCACGGCAGCTTCTCATTTACAAGTACCCATTGTCGGATAATGTGGCGTAAAACTAGGCAAAGAAATTGCTTTCCAGACGACCGGAACGGCTTCCTCAGGCGAGGTGGTTAGCCGGTGCGGTTTTTACCCCCACGCCCTGCATTGTACCGCCCCTAGTTAAATACTACTTGACAGGAAACTTGACGAGGAAGGCGAAAAACGAACACCTCATGGCTAAGACCTTGCGCGCATCTGAACTAAGGCGGATTCCCGTGAATAACCAACAAGTAAAGGCGCCTGCCAAAACGATCATTCCCAGCACGGTGTTTCCGACGGCGACAGCTAAAAACTGGAGGCAATTTCATAGTGAATCTGTGAGAACCAAGCACATCATGCACACAGGGCAATGAGCCACTTCCACAGTTAATGGAGTGTGACAAGAGACGAAGTCCCCTTGTGATGAGAAAATAAACGTATCTGAGCGTTGCATGCAACTAAAACCAAAGAAGTTTTACAATACTTTTTAGCTTAATGATCAACAAAATCTCTTCGTTTCGTTGGGTGTTACTCTTTTATAATTTTTACTTAATCTTTCTTCTTCTTCTTCTTCTTCTTCTTCGTCTTTCCTTCTTTTTCCTAGGCCTGTTTCCTGCAGCATCCTTCAGTCTACCCTGAGGTTGTCGCTCCATCTTTTCCTTGGACGGCCAATATTTGTTTCTCCAGCTGGTGATTTATTTCTTACGATTTCCACAATCTTTATTTTCTCCATTCTGTCTGTGTGTTCGTTCCATTCACATTTTCTGTGATGAACCCACTCATTAATGGAGTTCACTTTACACTCTTTTCTAGTGCTTTCACTTCCCTCTGCCTCTTAGTGTCTTCTCTGTAATCCTTCACAGAATTTTCATTCCCGTGGTTTCCAAAAGACTCTTCGGTATTGATGTTTCCGCTGTTGTCTCAGCTGTGTGTGTCATATATCGTCTCACTATTGTTTTGTTTATTCTTGCCTTTGCTTCTTTTCCTATATGCTCGTTTCTCCACACAGAATAATTTAAACATCGTTCCATTTTGTTTTCTTTTGCTACTTGTTCTCTAACTTCCTTTTCGACATTTCAACTGCTGGGCAGTTTGATACGACGATATTTAAATGTCATTACCTGCTCAATAATTTTTCAATCCACTTCCAGTTTGTATCTAATTGGTTCCCCAGATGTCATCATACATTTAGATTTTTGAGTGGATGTGACCATATTTAGGTTTTTGGCTGCCACGTTAAATATATGTAAAAGTTTCTATAGGTTATCTTCAGATGTTTGCCAGCAGAACTGCATCGTCAGTATGACAAATGATGTTTATTTCTTCGTCACCCACTCTATTAACTACTAGCAAATAATACCTTCTTCATCACCTCATCCGTGATTGTATTAAAAAGTAGCGGGCTCAAAGACTCATCTTGTCTAATACCACTATTAACTGCTATGCAGCTAGTTAACTTGGAACCAATTTTCGCCTGGGTGCAGTAGTTGGAATAAATGCCTTCAATTGTTTTTATTAATTTGGAAGGAATCTCCCTACTGTAGAACAGGTTTAAAACATCTGTTAACTGAAACCTATGGAAAGCATTCCGTAAATCAGTAAAACGAAGATAACCTAGTATGTTGTATACAATGGACTTCTCCACAACCAGTCTAAGAATGAATACTGCATCTGTGCATGAGCTATCGAATCTAAAACCATACTGCTGCTCTGCAAGGGTTGTAATGCTTATTATTTTATTTGCCATTATTTTTGTTACGATTTTAAGAATTGAACTCAGTAGATTTACCCTTCTGTAATCGGATGGGATGGGTCTTTCTTATCTCCTTTTTTGTACATGAGAATTGTAAATCTAGTTCTCCATTCGTTTGGAATTTTAACAGTAGTGATAACATTGTTAATCAACTTGGTAAATTGTTCAATTAGTGGATATCCTCCATACTTCAGTAATATATGACGAATTCCATCTTCCCCTGGAGACTTCCTATTTTTTAACAGATTTATCACAGCTTCTTCTACTTCTGCAAGTGAAACAGTTACATCATCATTTACTTGTGCACTCACCACTGATCCCTCTTCGTTTCTTATGATTTTTTTTACCGTTATACAACTCTTTTTAAATATTTAACTAATTATTCCTCATTTATGTCGTTCACTTTCAAATTTTCATTAAGTTCTTTCCCTTGCTGTAGTATCATCCTCCAACTTTTGCTTCTGCAACCCACACAAGTCATGTTCTGAATTTTTTGAGAACATTTTCCAGTGTTCCTGTTAAAATGATTGACTAGTAATTTTGTCTCATTAAGAGTTCTTTCCTAATCTTCATAAGATTCTTGAGTTTTCAGGGTTTTCTATTTCAAATGGCACACCTCTTTCTTTTTATACATTTCTTTAACCTCTTTCAGAAACCATGGTGTTCTGTTTCTCTTCCTCTGTTGCTTTACAACACGTGGAAAAGTCTCGAAGAAGCAGCTCAAGAAGCATTAGGTACACGGGTTACTTAATCCTAGCAGCAGTAATTTCGATCGAATCAACCTCGGAATGTAAAACAGAAGCTAAGATGTCTAAATGATCTATTTATTGCCGTATTCCTGAAGAATCTGTAAACGTTTTCGTCAGTGATCAAGAACTTTATTGTGTTTATTACAGTGTGAAAAATTAGGTTTATAGCTCTAACTTTGTCACTATGACCCACGCAAAGTACAAAATTTTCAATCGCAACGTTATCCGGTTCTTTTTGTGTGTTATTTTGCGTTTTCACATATTTATTTATAAATATGTGTAATTAGTGACTACTACCACCCTTTATACTACTAGGGTTGGTTCTTTTGCATTAGATTTGCTCTACGGTAGACCTTAGGCGGCTTATAAAAGCTCTTAGTAGTGGTAGTAGCAGTAGTACCATTACTTCATTTATCTGACTTCAACTACATGGAATTACACTACAGTTTTCTGAGCACAGTATGGTCTACCGTATGACAGCGGACAAAGGCAACTAAATCAAACAGCAGTGCAGCATAGTATACCTCATTTTCAGTGAACTGATGATACAAATTTTAAACTTTCACCCAAAATTACAGTATTATATTTACTATCAAATAAAGATAGGTAATAAAAATGTGCAATAATCACCATCAATTAATTAGCGCCTTTTTCTTATCTTCTTCTAAAGGTTATCCCTTTTCATTACAGTTACAGTTCTCTATTTACAACTATCTTCGTTTCCAGATTTTGTGACATTTAGCTATCGATAGAATATTTTTATCTTATGTCGTGGTCTCACTATTCTTTCTTCAATCAAGATTTTTCTTCCGAAAATATATGTTAATTAACTGTTACATTACATAAACAATGAGAAGATTTTCGTTTTCTTTTCCGAGAAGGTGTCGCGATTTTTCCTTTCTACTTTTTAAAAAATGTTTTACTGATTATCTTGTATGTCCACCTGCTCTTGTCCACAGCGCCACCTTTGTCGCACCGTCTATAAGCGAATCTCGTCTGATGTTAACTGTTCCCGGCTTTCTCTGCCATGACGTAGAACGTTTCAGCTGAATGTCTTGAACAACTGCATTATCTTTCTGTTCTAAGTGATTTCTTTATTTATAGTTGTCTTTAATCTGAAGGAAATTTCTTTTTATTGTTTCTGCGCAACACCTGCCGCTGTTTGTAATTAGAGTGCCTAAGTATATTAGATCATTCTACACACTGTACTTCATTGTATCTGTTCAGTGCTGTCTATTTACTCTTAGTTTCTTCGATTTCCTGATGGTCACTGCATTAGGTAATTAGTTTCGTGTGCGAGTTTTTCATGGTTCTTCGAAACTTTATTAGTTTATGTTGCATTACGTTTTTCACTGGTGATCGCTAGAGCAATGTCATCTTGTTGGTTAAAAGTCCGTCGTTAATCAATTTCGTGGGTTACCTCAAATTTCTTGTGGGCTTTGCGTGGAAAATGAGAATTAATCTTTGAAAATGATAGTCTTCGATTGAAATGTGTCTTTGTTTTCAGTCCTCCGACTGGTTCGATAAGGCATGCCACGACTCCCTCTCCTGTAGCAGGCACATCATCTAAGGTTATCACTTCACTCATCGTCCTCTATTATTTGTTGGATGTACTCAAATCTCTGTCTTCCCCTGTAGTTTTCTCCTCCACAGCTTCCTTTCAAAATTTAATTTAATTCTTTCCTTTGCTGTCCTATCATTCTCCAAATTTGTTTCTGCAACCCACAGAAGCCATGTTCTAATTTTTTAGAAAAGGTTTCCCAGTGTTCCTGTTTAAAACGATTCACTAGGAATTTTGCCTCATTACGAGCTATTATGTAATGTTCGTAAGATTCTTGTGTTTCGAGTGTATTATATTTCAAATAGGCACACATCTTTATTTTTACAGATTTCTTTAACCTCTTTGTGAAATCATGGAAGTTATTCCCTGATTCTTCATTTGAGTGACCATATTGTCTGTAGTCGCTTTATAATCATTGGAGGAATCTTAAATCCTTTTTTTGCAACTACAAGGAAATGTGTATTTATGTCATTAAACGCGTTTCGTTTTATTGAATTGTATCATCATCTTGCACTTGCAAAGACAAATTTAAAATATCTTCCATAATTTTTCTTATGATATATACTGCCATCGTGTTCCTTCTTCGAACCACTGTTTTCCACATCCTTCTGTGCTCGTCGATTCAAAGACGATCTCCACATTCCGTATCTTATCAGTCCTCTTAATTTTCATAATTCCTCTGTAACACCCCATCTCCAACACATAGGTTCTCTTTTTTTTACTATTTTCCTACAGTCCATGAGTCACTACCATACAATACTGTGCTCCAGATGTACTTCCGCAGAAACAACTTCCTCAAACAGATCTTTGTTTGATATTATTCGACTCGAAACATGCACCGCGCCTCGGATACAAGCTGCTGGGCGCAGTATTATGCTATGGTGGACGTTCACCTGATCTTCCCTTGGACCACTGCAATCCAAGAAAGCATGGTGGATGTGGACTAAGTGCATATTACTCCAGACCACCTGGATCTCTTTATGCTCGAAGTCTTCCTCGAGGGCAATGATATCCTCCTACTAGATAACTGTGCCACAAAGCCAGAATCGTGCTCCAGTGGTTTGCAGAGTTGACATTTTATATCACATTGATGTCTTGGCTGCCTAGTCCTGGTCTGAACCCGACAGAGCACATCTGCGACGCTATTAGCCGCCAGATCCGCGACCTCAAAGCAGGAGTCGGTAATTTATGTGAATTATTTGCTCTGTGCTTAAACATCTATTGCACAAATTCTGGAAAATACCACGGAATTGTCGGATCAATGCTACTCCATATCGCTGTTGTATTGGGTTCCAAAGGTGGACGAACAATTGACGATGTGTTTTGGCTCGTCAGTGTATTTGCAAAACATCAAACACCAGTGAAGCTACTAGTGACTAAGGCAAAATATAATAGTCAAAGACGACATATTCACTGCTGGTTAAAGGTCCTTCCACACTTCTGCATCCATTGAAGTCTTCCACGTGGCGTCTGTACGTATTGTAATGTCGTCTGCCCTTCTTTCATTTAGCTGTTTTGTTGGTATTTTCTTACCTCTTCGAAACCAGCGAAGTACAACAGTAACATATCAGTCATCAATTCGCCTTTTTATATTTCCTACCCACCTAAGTTTCGTACCGTTTACCGTTCTAATTATGTCGTCAAATCCATTCTGTTCCCTCTTCCATTTGTTCGTTTTCTTGTCACCCGTTCTGTCTTCTTTTTCGTTTACAATTCTGTTTATTTATTTCCCTGCCATTCTAGTCGCCGTCATAAACTGCGCTAAATACAGAAACACGTCAGCTGCTTCAATGACCTCATTGTTAATTTACACTACTGCTTTACCATGTGTTCATTGTGCATAGTTTTTGTCCTGTTGCAATTGATTTTCAAGGTCACTTGAAAATCTGGTCTTTTAAACCCTTCCATTAGTTGTTGAGCTTTATCTCTACTAGAGATAAACAGAATAATTTAGCTGAAATAAATTCTGATGTAATTTTATTCACCACACTGTACTCAGTCATCAGTAGAAAAATCTGCACCCTGCATATTCTTCCGTACACTGATATAGATCATACTTGTGTCTTGTTTCTTAAAGGCTGTTAGTACAATTTCTACTAATCTAATGCAAAGGATATTAAAACAATAATAAAGGGGAGGTTTACTATCTTTTGGTTCAAAAAATATATTTTTTTAAATTACATTTTTGGATCCATAAAAGTGTTTAGAATCCACCCCTGAAACGGTTTTTACAGATACGGAACGAAAATGTTTGTTATTCGCGGTTGAACAAAAAAATGCACCTGCCTGAAATCAGCCTTTTCACGCAGCAGTTTTTTTATTTCGGAGGACCGGTGCTTGGGTGGAAACACGCAAAATTCAAATGAAAGTTTGAAGGCGTGTGTTTGGAAGTTAGCCCCCAAGCATTTGCATTCTAGTGCGAAGACTGTGGAGACTGCGACTTTCCTGGCAGTGAGCAGCTTCAACGAAGGGTATTCAGCAATTCTGAAGACCATGAGAACGATGGACGGCACTCTGGGACGCAGTTCACCGAGCATTCGGACGACCACCGGATTCAAGCGGCCGAAAACCGCTCGTTACCGGCCGTACGAGTGGCTCTGGAGCAGCGCAGGGTGGCCCAGATCGAGTAGAACGCCCTCTATGAAGAAGAGGAAGGACTAGTTTATGGACCTGGAATAACAGATTGAACATAAGCTGAATAATATTTCATTTATATGTAGTAAAACTTCAAACGCGTTTGTCTCGAAATGACTTCTTTTTATCGCGCTATGGCAACTTCAAATCTACTGAACCGATTGGCATGATTCTTTGTTTCCGACGAAGCTGACTAAATTGTCAATGAGTTGTACCACTTTTATTCCGATCCATCCATTATAAACATTTTTACTTGGCCGATGAAGTCTAAAAATCGATGAAAAAACCGTACTTTTTCAAATGCCAGCCATTTTGTTTCCTATGGTCCAAATAACTTAAGTGAAGTACAGCTCCTAAACTATCTTATATCCTTCGCTAACGTCAACTCAATTTTGATTTTAGACAAGCCGGCTGACCTGTGACATACCGCGCGTGGAGGTCTAAATCGAAATTTTGTTTCGTTCCGACGGCACTTCCGCCTTTGCTCTTCAACATTTCCGGTCGGAAAAATTCCAGTTTGTAGAGGAAACGTCAATAAACATTTTGACCAAATCTGACATTGATATCTATAACAAATCCAGAGAAAAAATTCTCAAAGAACACGCTTTTTTCGGGTATGGATTCACATGATTCTTATATTAAAGAAAGTTCGTTAGTGAATGTGTACGAACGCTACGTGAGTTACCAGCATGAAATTTTCACTCTACAGCGGAGTGTGCGCTGATATGAAACTTCCTGGCAGATTAAAACTGTGTGCTGAACCGAGACTCGAACTCGGGACCTTTGCCTTTCGCGGGCAAGTGCTCTACCAACTGAGCTACCCAAAGTTTGGAAAGTAGGAGACGAGGTACTGGCAGAAGTAAAGCTGTGAGGACGGGACGTTAGTCGTGCTTGGGTAGCTCAGTTGATAATGGATCAACAACAAACCGAAACGGGTGTCTTTCGACGTCCGCCTAGAGCAGATACAACGAACGAAAACGAACAAAATGAGATAAAAAAAAAAAGTTGGTAGAGCACTTGCTCGCGAAAGGCAAGATCCCGAGTTCGAGTCTCGGTCCGGCACATAGTTTTAATCTGCCAGGAAGTTTCGCTACATGAGTTGTCTACTTATTTACTTGTGTAGTACACAATTTTAAGCACATATCTTCCCAGACAGGATTAAATACTTACTGAGACCTCTATGAACTAAAAAGAGGAAAGATGATGATGGTGGTGGTAGTGGTGGTGGTGGTGGTGATACCAGGATGCCAATATGGCTGTCCTCTGGGTTGTCAAGAATGTGTGAGAAGCCTTTATACGATAGATTAATGGCCAATTTCTCAGAAAAATATTTATTGGAAGAGGCGCAGTGTGATTTTAGAAATCGTTCTTCAGTTGGAAATTCTTTCTTGCACGAAACACGGAAGATGCCGATAAATACTTATAGTCACTGAATATCTACTGTGACTTAACCAAGCCGTGGAATTGGGTAATCAAGTTCTAACATCGGGGACTTACGGTATAGCATTCGTTTGATTTCAGTCTTATCTAAATAACGAGAAATGAGCTGTTATCCGACTGGAGTGATATGCCGTCCCGTTTGTAATGGCCACGTCATCAACGGGACGTTCAACACAAATCTCTTTTTCCTACCGTGTAACAAGGTGTGTTTTTCAGGATTCCATAGTAGGACCATTCTTTTTTCTAATGTTTATGAACGACTTGCCTTCAAATGTGATATTTAACTTCAAAGCTGTATTGTAGCAAATGATAAAATGACAACTTTCTTAGTTCAGATAGGCAACTACATACTATAGCAAGTTCTTGGCTCGCAAGTTGTAGATAGACGCACCACATTCTGGTCGCGATGGCATTCATCTTTCTTCCATGGTGAAATGATTCGCAGCGGTGACGAGGTCTGATTTCGGGGAATAAGAGTACCTGCTAATCTTTCTTGGATACCACACATTACTGATCTATCTAAATGCACTAACCTTTGCGGTTAAAGTGTTTTCCTTAACCAGCACCAGTAATTTAGTGACGTGTTTTGACTTCGGGTACTTACATTTCTGGATTTAATTTTAGAGTAATGCGGTACAAGCAAAAACAACATTGTTAGTCCTGATGGTAACTAGTCCTGAATACCGTAGCAAATGTCCTGCTAACTGTGTGAAGAAAGCTTTCTCGCCTGTGCTGAGATATTTCTGATATCTTCGTTGCTCCGGCCATTTAGTTTAATGCTTACTACACGGGAAAATTCTTCCACTACCATGTTTTCCGCAGTTGTGACGTTCATCAAACCTTTGTTCCCGAATCAGCTACTCCTTAATCTTTGCTTTGTTTATTCATAAGCCGTAGACCGTGCTAACTAAGGTTTCCGTTCTTTTCAACGGGTCCGAGTCTTCCTTACTTTTGTCTGGAAGTCCCTATCATCTGTGAACCTTAGCACTGATTCCTCTTCCGCTTTCACTTTTATTCCTCCTCCAAAATTTTCTTTCACTGTCTTCATTGCTTCTTCGAAGAAGAAGTCAAGCAATGTTAGTGATAAACTTCACCTCTAATCTGTTTTGTATTAAGTGGAAATTAAGTTGTGGTGCACCCTTCGACAAGTTTTATACAATTTTCTGTATATTAAACAACGTAATATAATTTGTCTATTTTACCCCTCTAATAACTTGTAGACTGTACATAACGAGTCATAATCGACACATTTTAATGTACAACAACGCTCCTGGGTAAAGGGTAGTCCCGTTACTAGCATCTGAAAAAAGCGTGATACTAATGCACTTCAACGAGTTCCTTGACATCTATCGATGCACTACGTGACGGTAATTGTTTCCCTCCCCATAGAGCACAACATTACGACACGTTTAACTTACGATAAAAAACTGTCTCTTTTTTCCTAGACTAAGGTTCCGTTAGAGCAACCGTAATGTCACTCGTGCACGCAACAGCTTTTCAACAGCAAGATTCCGAAGACAGAGGACGAAATGAAATTTCTAGCTGTTATTCAGAAATAAAATTTTTAAAACTTTTTTATTACTCTTCCATAAAAACAGTTTAGCTTTCGGCAGTGAACTTTGCCGAAAGAAAGTATTATCCATTGATATGCCCTCTTACTGTATATTCCCAACCATTCACAATGAGCCCTTGCTGGATATGTGAGGGTCGATATATCTGTTCGAAATAGGTCAAAAAAGTATATTTCTAATAAAAATGTCGGCAGGAAACAACAGTGGCATTCTGTCATTCTCATGAAATGATCTGCAACCGAACATCGTTCACCCGGAGAATACCACCCCTGAGACTGCAAAGTTTCTACGTAGTTTCTGGAACTAAACATATTGATTTACAGCAAAGATATTGTCCAGGATTCGAATCTGAGGATACACACTAGCAGTGGAATGTTGTTAAAACAATTTCTATGCCCTCTGCATTTCTCATATATGCCTTGCAGTTATGTAATGCGAAATATCGCTCTAGTAGCCCCAGTTTTTTGCGCGTAAGCTGTTCTGGAATATCAGTATTCTAATTGCAAACGCCTGTCTAATGCCCGACTTAAATCTGTAATTATCATTATTTTTTATAGCTAGGACCACCTTACAATTTGAATTCTTCTTCTTTCTTTCGTTGTTTCGTGTTTTTCCAGTACTTCTTGATCTTCTTTTCCTTCCTTCTTTCCATCTTGTTAATGATTTCTCATTTAGTCTGCCTGGAAAGCATCCTAAATTTATATTCTTCGATGTTTCTTTCTAGTCCTTTTCTTGTTTGCATAACCGATGCTACTGGTGACTTATTTTTTTCTGAAGTACAGGATTTTTGTTTTATTTGTCTGTTCTCATTCATTCGTTAGAGATGTCCAAAAAAAAAAAAAAAGTGACTTCTGCTTTGCCATTGCTTCTGATATTTTCTGCATATTTTGGTACATTCCATTACTCTTTACTGTCCAGCTATATCTAGTAATCTGTTTTATATGTATCTCTATTCTGCCCAGCTTATAGTTAATCGTTAGCAATAACATGCATTCTAGTCATATCATTGTGGTACAGTGTTTTGTTTTGTATTTCTAGAGACGTATTTCAGGTTGGACATATTATTTTATCAAATCATACGCTCTTCCCATTTTACTAACTCTTACATCAGTTGCCTTCTTTTTCTGCACTTAATCCATATCTTCACGGCGTCGGCATCTTAATCTGGATTTGGCAGTGCTGGCGGTCAACGATAGGGCGTACTTAAGACAACCATGGTACTTTCTCGTCGTGATGTGACATTTTGGATATCACTAGAGCAAAATTATGGTCGAAGCATTTAACAGATTGCACCATTTTTATTCCTTAAATATATCAGTGAGTCAGATATTTTAATGCATTCCTTCTTGTTAACCTAAGTTACTTCATGTTTTCAAAGTAGTCATTATTTTCAGAATCTTACTCTCCTTCCATATCAGGCTGACGTTTCGATTTGAACTTTGAACCTCGTTAGTAATTTGGAGGAGAACTGCTTGCAAAAGGTAAGGGATTGAACTAGAAATGCATTTTATAATTCTTCAGGAATGTCCATTACAGCTCACATATGACTGCGTGTGAAAATTCGTTCTGGATATATCTCTTAGACTTGTCACATTTATTTCCCCCATTTTTACACGAATGAGCAGCCACAGATCAGTGTGTCACCTGAATTAAGAGTTCTCGTCCGTATTCCTTGACTTCGATAGGTCATAGCCAGGCTCTCATCTTCCAACATACTGTAGACTTCGGACTACCCAGTAGATCAGTCTGTGACCATTAGCTACAATCCAGAAATACACAAGCAAATTAAATATTTTTAGTATTCTGATGTATTTCGAGTTTGCGTACGCATAACGGAAAACCCCGCAAAGTCATTATTTCTCGAAACAAAGGAGCCGCCTGGTGCCGGTAGGTTCAACAGACGCATACCGGCGGGTAGTAGCTATAGAGTTGACGTGAAACGTGCCTGGGCAAGTGTAAACGAAGAATATTGCCCCAGAAAGTTTCAATTTAGATACGACAAATAGTTTCAATCTCGGAGTTGGTGTAGTTACAAGCAAACAACACTGCTGATAGATAGATAGTTACATGTTCCGTAAATCATTTGAACGATTGTTTTATCGAAATGACGTGGAACGAATCCGTTCACGTGATATTCATACATGACTATTGTTAAATTAACCAACACATTATTTTATAGTCCTACTCATTCAACTACACCTAAAAACTAGTTCGTTTTTCAGACTACCAGGTTTTAAATAGAAATTCGTTCTTGGAAGAGAAGGAGTTGTCCACAAGAAATGATTTTAGGTTAGATCGAAAACCGCCTTTCCTCTGTTGTTGGTATGGACATTAGTATTCGTATTGAACTTTGATGGATTATTTACGACGAATTTAGTTAGCGAATATATGGATTGTGATGGTGCAGTTAAAATGCCCAACTCCTTGAAGAGGTGCCTACATGACCAGCGCACATGAACGCCTCATATTATTCTTACTGCTCTGTTTTGTGCAAATTAATACTCTCTTTCTCAGTGATGAGTTACCCCAGAGAATTATTCGGTAAGACACTATATAATGTAAATATGTAAAATATATCAGGAGGCTGATTCGTTTGTTTCCGAGACTATCAATTGTAGAAAAAGCAAAAGTAGCTAAATTTAATTGTTTGAGAAGCTCAGTAAAAGTCTTCTTCCTATTCAAGATTTTATCAGTATGTACACCCAAAAATTTTGTGCTTTTTATCCTGTTTACTGACTCCTGTTGATGTGCTACATCAATTGTTGTATGACTATTTGTTGCACAGAATAGTGTTTTTTCAAAGTTTAGGGGTATACCATTTTTAGAGAACCACTTTACAAATTTTTGAAGAAAATCATTGACATTCTCTTCTGTTATTTTTTCGTCTAATGGGATGTTCAAATAGTTCCAATGGCTCTGAGCACTACCGGACTTAACATCTGAGGTCATCAGTCCCCTAGACTTACAACTACTTAAATCTAACTAACATAAGGACATCACACACATCCATGCCCGAGGCAGGATTCGAACCTGCGACCGTAGGAGCAGCGCGGTTCCGTACTGGAATGCCTAGAACTGCTCGGCGACAACGGCCGGCTAATGGGATGTATTATGACACTAGTATCGCCTGCAATATGCACCAGTTTTGCTTGTTGAATTTTGAGTGCAAAATCATTCACACAACACACACACATACGCACACACAAGGAATAGAAACCGAGCGTGGTAGCGCAATGGCTAGCACATTGGACCCGCTTTGGAGAGAGAAACGGTTCAAAGCCGCGTCTGGGCATCTTGATTTCCCTAAATCCGTGATTTTCCCGAATTGCTTAAGGCAAATGCTGAGATGGTTCCTTCGAAAGGGCACGGCCACTTTCCTTCTCCATCCTTCCGTAATCCGAGCTTGTGCTCCGTGAATAATTACCTCGTTACTGACTGGACGCTAAACACTAATTCCTTCCCTCCTCCTTCTCCCGCTCACAAGGAATAGAAGTGGAGCCGAAATTGAACCCTGTGGGACTGCCTTTGTGATTACCACCTCAGTCAGTAAAATTTTTCTACCCCTCCAACATTGTTTCAGTTATTCAGCACAATCTTTAGCATTCTGTTTGTTGAGTATGATTTGTAGATACTTCTCAGTTCCTTTCTGTCCATTCCATCGAGAGCTCCTCCATGCTGAAAGTAATGAGTGTGCGTCTTCCACTTTGTCCGCCAAGCACAGAGAGCTGGCTCGTTTCCACAGCATAGATTAGCAGCAATTTCGACCCGTCGCGCCGCTGCGGAACTGGCGGCCTTGGCGGCGACACGCCATGCTCGCCGCATCGCCAGTGAACATTGCCCCCTACTGCTGGTCCCCTCCCCCTCCCCTGTGCTTCCCCTACTCGAGCTTTGCACGCTTTGGTAAATTTCCTCCCCACCACTCGGCAGCCCACCTTCTATGCTTACCACCTCTTCCTGCCAGCCTGCCTGCCTATCCACCCACTATACTCCCCGCTCCCCTCCCTCCTCAGCTGGAGGGGGTTCCCCTATTGCGGGTGCGTCCGGCTGTTGTCGCCATAGGAGCACCCGAGCCGACCAATCCGCCGCTCCAGAGAGAAAAAAGGAGAACGGAGACGTGCGCACGCCATTCTGCCATTACTTGATTTGCATCCCAAGTGCGGCGTTAAAGCGTCCATTTACCAGGCGGCGCCGGCAATCGATACACGGGCCACGTCGAGGCTCGCGTGTCGCGCGCGGCGGTCGCAGAGGCCGCGCTGTGGGGACGCGCTAGGCGGCTACCGCTGCGGCTTCAGGCTACTGCCTCGATAGCCATCGGCGCGCCACGCAATGCGCCAGCCGCTATCTCAGCTCGCTCCCTCTGTTCGCACGCGGCAACCGTGCGCCCGCGCCCGCGTCATCCGACGCCCCTAATATGCAAATGAGACCAATTACGGTGCAACCTGCGTCATTAGCGCAGATGTAGGCACATAAATACTGCGGCGCCGCGGGTCAAGCAGCTTATCTCTCTAACTACGGAAACCTGTACACAAGAGACTCTAGCCTCGCTCGTAATCAAGGCGGCAGTGCGGTAAACTTGAAAATGGGATGTGCTTAGACTATGTGCTACAGCTGAAGACTAAAACACCCAGTCCCAATTCATACGTTGCACATCTGACTTCCTTCAGGAGAAACAAAAATTTGTTTCTCAATAAAAATGGTCATACTTACCGGGTGATCAAAAAGTCAGTATAAATTTGAAAACTTTATAAACCACGGAATAACGTAGATAGAGAGGTAAAAATTGACACACATGCCTGGAATGACATGGGGTTTTATTAGAACAAAAAAAAAGTATTGCTAGACGCGTGAAAGATCTCTTGCGCGCGTCGTTTGGTGATGATCGTGTGCTCAGCCGCCACTTTCGTCATGCTTGGCCTCCAGGGTCCCCAGACCTCAGTCCGTGCGATTATTGGCTTTGGGGTTACCTGAAGTCGCAAGTGTATCGTGATCGACCGACATCTCTAGGGATGCTGAAAGACAACATCCGACGCCAATGCCTCACCATAACTCCGGACATGCTTTGCAGTGCTGTTCACAACATTATTCCTCAACTACAGCTATTGTTGAGGAATGATGGTGGACATATTGAGCGTTTCCTCTAAAGAACGTCATCTTTGCTTAGTCTTACTTTGTTAAGCTAATTATTGCTATTGTGATCATATGAAGCGCCATCTGTCGGACATTTTTTGAACTTTTGTAGTTTTTTTTTTTTTTTTTGTTCTAATAAAACCCCATGTCATTCCAAGCATGTGTGTCAATTTGTACCTCTCTATCTACATTACTCCGTGATTTATTCAGTTTTCAAATTTATACCGATTTTTTGATCACCCGGTATATATGTATTAATCGACCACAGTATTACAGCAGCTGGGGGGGGAGAGGGCGCTTCAGTCGGCTTGTCATCTGTTTTTTTCGGGATATTTCACGTCGACACGCTGAATACTTTGATAGTCAGCGACAAAAGTCATGAGATACCATCTAATATGGTGTTGGATCTCCTTTTGCCCAATGTAAAGCAGTACCTCGACGTGGCATGGACTCAACAATTCGTTGGAAGTCCCCTGCAGAAATATTGAGCCACGCTGCCTTTACAGCCGTCTGTAATTGCAAAACAGTTGCCGGTGCAGTATTTTGGGGACGAACTAATGTATCGCTTATTTCCCAAAAATGTTCGATGGGATTCATATCGACATATCAGTGTCGTCAAATCATTCGCTCGAATTGTCCAGAACGTTCTTCAAACCAGTTGCGAAGAATATTGAGGCGATCACATGACATTGTTGTTTTGGAACATGAAGTCTATGAATGGCTGCAAATAGTCCACAAGTAACCGAACATAACAATCATCAGTTCAGTTGGACCGGAGGACGCAACCCATTCCATGCAGACGCAGCCAACGCCGTTGGGGAGGCACCACCATCTCACTCAGTGCTTCGTTGACAACTTGGGCCCATGGCTTGTTGTGGTCTGCGACACACTCGTGCCCTACCATCACCTCTTACCAACTGAAATGTGGACTCATCAGACCAGACCACGGTTCTACAGTAGTCTAGGGTCCAACCGATATGGTCACGAACCCACTACAAGCGCTGCGGGCGATGTCGTGCTGTTAGCAATGGCACTCGCCTCCGTTGTCTGCTGGCAAAAGCCCACTAACGAGAAATTTCGCCGCACTGATCTAATGAATACGTTCGCCGTACGTCCCACATTGATTTCTGCGGTTATTTCGAGCAGTGTTGGTTGTCTGTTAGCACTGAAAACTCAATGCAAACGTTACTGCTCGCGCGGTGTAAGGCGCTGCAGTCATGGACTGCGCTGCTGGTCCGGGCGGAATTTCGAGTCCTCCCTCGGCCATGGGTGTGTGTCCGTCCTTAGGATAATTTAGGTTAAGTAGTGTGAAAGCTTAACGACTAATGACCTTAGCAGTTAGGTCCCATAAGATTTCACACACAACGTTACTGCTCTCGATCGTTAAGTGAACGCCTCCAACCTCTGTGTTGTTCGTGGTGTGAGGCAATGCCTGAAATCTGATATTCTCGGCACACTCTTGACACTGAGGATCTCGGAATATTGAGTTCCCTGACGATTACCGAAATGGAATGTTCCGTGTATCTAGCTCCAACTACCATTCCGTGCTCAAAGTCTGTTAATTTCCGTCGGGAGGCCATAATCACGTCGGAAACCTTTACACATGAATCACCTGAGTGCAAATGAGAGTTCCACAATGCACTGCCCTGTTATACATTGTGTACGCGATACTACCGCAATTTGTGTGTGTACGTATCGCTATCCCATGACTTTCGTTACAGTGTACGAGTATATGCACAGCTGTCTCCAAAAATTGGCTCCAAGCACTATGGACTTGACCTCAGATGTTATCAGTGCCCTAGACTTTGAACTACTTAAACCTAACTAACCTAAGAACATCATACACATCCACGCCCGAGGCAGGATTCGAACCTGCGACCGTAGCAGCAGCGCTGGTTCGGACTCAAGAACCGCTCGGCCACAGCTGTCTCGAAACCACTCACAGTGAGACGCGTTTTCCTTAGTTTCCCCCAAAATCACTGGACTGATTTCAGCTACTCTTGATACACATATCACTTACTATCTAGAAAAGTCCGTTTGGAGGTAAGAACCACTTACCGTATCTAAGAATGAGAGCACTTAGTGACTTGCAACCAACTTTGCACATAATTTCAAAGCATTATGGTACTTTTTCACGTTGAGACACACCACAAAATGATGAAGGAGAAAAACTTTATCACTTACTATATTTTCATTGCTCATGCAGTAAAACTGCCGCAAGAGGCATGATGTTTTAATTTAGTACTTTTACTGCTCACCGTATCCGTGACACATTTTGCTGACAGTAATCACGTATACCATTGAATGTACCAGTAAAATTATATCATTGTTCGGTACACAGATAAGGAGCAATGACGTCTTAAACACTGAGATGCTTGAAAAACAGCCTCATCATGCTCGGCGTAGAAATTTATTACTTCGTTGTTACTTACTCTACTCGGGGAGGTTTTTGCAGCATATACGTGGCTGAATATACCTGCAAAAATGTCATTCCACGACACATAGTTCAGGACATATGACGCCAAATAGAGAGATTCGTTAAAAACTGACACATCATACGTGACGTTTTAATGTATCACGTCTTTACTCCTGACTCTATCCACAACACATTATGTAGACAGTATCCACATAAGTCGCTAAATCGACCAAGAAAAATATATCCTTCTGTTGCTCATAGTACAGTAGGCCTACATATGACGTCGCAAACACCGAGATGCGTGGAAAACTGTCGCATCATGCACGGCGTTTAAATCTATCGCTTCGTTGCTACTAAATCTATCCACAAAATATCTTTCAGACATCAGCCACATATACCACTAGATGTACCTGCAAAGTGATATCATTCTACAGGACATAGTTCAGGAAATACGACGTGATGAACATTGTGCTGAGTGAAAATGATACAGCAGGACGAAATGTGCTAGAGGTACAGGGGCAATATGCTAACAAATGCGTGTGAAATATGCTAAATATATGTGAACAATATTTCAAATGTGTATGCGGGGAATGTCATGAGTGGATGCTCATCCTAAACCCCTGAAACGATTACAAGCAAATTTAGTACCTACATCTACATATACATGGATACTATACAAATCATACTTAAGTGCCTGCAGAAGGTTTATCGAACCAGCTTCACAACAGTTTTCTATTCAAAAATGGCTCTGAGCACTATGAAACTTAGAACTACTTAAACCTAACTAACCTAAGGACATCACACACATCCAAGCCCCAGGCAGGATTCGAACTTGCGACCGTAGCGGTCTCGCGGCTCCAGACTGTAGCGCCTAGCCTAGAACCGCTCGGCCACCCCGGCCGGCACAGTTTTCTATTATTCCACTCCCAAACGGAAAAAACTAATACCTGTATCTTTTCGAGCGACCTCTGATTTTCCTTATTTTATTATGATGATCGTTTCTCGATATGTGGGTCGGTGCCAACAAAATATTTTCGCCTTAGGAGGAGAGAGTCTGTGATTGAGATTTCGTGAAAACATTCCTCCGCATCGAAAAACTCCTTTATTTTAGTGATGTCCACCCCAAATCCACTATCGTGTCAGTGACACTCTCTTCCCCATTTGTCGATAATACAAAACGTGCTGCTTTTCTTTCAGCTTTCTCGATGAACTCAGTTAATCCTACCAGGCAAGGATCCCAGATCGCGTAGCAGTACTCCAGAAGTGGACAAGCGTAGTGTAGGCAGTCTCTTTAGGAGGTCTGCTACATATTCTGAGATTTCTGCCAATAAAACGCAGTCTTTGGTTTCCCTTCCCCACAACATTTTCTGCGTTTTTTTTCCAATTTCAGTTGTTCGTAATGTTAATTCCTAGGTATTTAGTTGAATTTACGCCCTTCAGATCTGACTGATTCATCGTGTAACCGAAGTTTAACGGGTTCCGTTTCGCACTCATGTGGATGACCTCAAAGTTTTCATTATTTAAGATCTATTGCCAATTTACGCACCATTCAGGTATATTTTCTAAATCGTTTTGCTATTTGATTTGATCTTCTGATGAGTAAACGACAGCATCATCTGCAACCTAAGATGGCAGCTCATATTGTCTCATGAATCGTTTATATATACAACGAACAGCGAAGGGCTTGTAACACTACCTCGGTGAACACCAGAAATCACTTTCTTTTACTCGATTACTTTCCGTCATTTACTACGAACTGTGACCTTTCTGACAGGAAATCGCGAATCCAGTCACATAACGGAATTAATATTCCATAAGCACGCAGTTTCACTACAAGCCGCTTGTGTGGCACAGTCTCAAAGGCCTTATGGAAAACCAGAAATCCGGAATCAGTTTGGAATCCTTTGTCAATAGCAATCAACACTTCGTGTGTGCAAAGAGCTAATTATGTTTCACACACACTGTGTTTCACATGTACTATTTACTATATGGAAAGAAATACTATGTGGGTAAGAACCACTAGCTTCCTATTAGGGCGAGCGTGACAATGTAGAGATAGAGAGAGAGAGAGAGAGAGAGAGAGAGAGAGAGAGAGAGGAGCAGCGGGAAAGGGAGCTGAACAGACAGCTAGAGGAGGGAGGAGATGAACACAAACAGGAGGAACAGGCGATGGACAGACGGAGGGTGAGGGGGATATGGACACAGAAAAGGGAGACGGACGGAGAAAGGAAGGAGGAGGAGATGTACAGGGACAGCGGAGGAAGAGATAGGCCGAGAGAGGGGGAAGGAGGGGATGAAAGATGAAAAGAGAGAGGGTGAGAAGAAAATAGACTGAGAGAGGGTCAAAATGGACAAAGAGAGGGGGGAGAATGAGGGGATAGGCGCAGGAAGGAGGAAGGAGGACATGGAATAGCAGAATATTGGAATAAACACATATCCAGGCAACGCAACGTACTCAGCTAGTTTCATATAATTATTAACCGAACTAAAAAATTTTAATACTGTCATAATCTATCCATTTCGCGGTAAAATCTCGCGTTAACGGTTAAGCACAATAAGTCAGCTGTTAAAGTTACTAGCTGTGTATATGTCTTCAGGCAGTGTAACTCAAGTGGCGCAAATAACTTCCGTTATTTCCATCCAGTAACTGAGAATGAGAGCGCTTAGCGACTGCCAAAAAACTTCACACATAATTTGAAACCTTTCCGGTACTTTTGTCTGTGCCCCCCCCCCCCCCCCACCACATACACACAAAATAATGAAAGAAAAATGCCTCCCGCTTATTAAGTTTTCGCTGTTCATGTACAAACATCAAAAAAAGTTTTTCATCACCCCGGTTCCGAGAGTTCCAGAACCTGTACAGAAAACTGGAACAGAGGTTAACATAAACATCATTTCCGATCTTTTTATTGCTCATGAAAACCACACATTGCATGTTTTACCGCCATACAGCGAGACCTTCAGAGGTGGTGGTCCAGATTGCTGTACACACTGGTACCTCTAATATCCAGTAGCACGTCGTCTTGCATTGATGCATGCCTGTATTCGTCGTGGCATACTGTCCACAAGTTCATCAAGGCACTGTTGGTCCAGACTGCCCCATTCCTCAATGGCGATTCGGCGTAGATCCCTCAGAGAGGTTGGAGGGTCACGTCGTACATACAGCCATTTCCAGTCTATCCCAGGCATGTTCGACAGGGTTCACGTCTGAGAGAACATGCTGGGCACTCTAGTCGAGCGATGTTGTTATCCAGAAGCAAGTCATTTAGCGATGTTGTTATCCTGAAGGAAGTCATATTATGGCATTTACGTATCGTACAGCCGTTACGGCGCCTTCCTTGACCACCAGCGGCGGCCCCACATAATGCCACCCTAAAACAGCAGGGAACCTACACTTTGCTGCATCTGCTGGTCAGTGTGTCTAAGGCGTTCAGCCTGACCAAGTTGCCTCCAAACACGTCTCCGACGATTGTCTGGTTGAAGGCATATGCAACACTCATCGGTGAAGAGAACGTGGTGCCAGTCCTGAGCGGTCCATTCTGCATGTTGTTGGGCCCATCAGTACTGCTCTGCATGTTGTCGTGCTTGCAAGGATGGACCACGCCATGGACGTCGGGAGTGAATTTGCGCATCTTTCAGCCAATTGCGCACAGTTTGAGTCGTAACACGACGTCCTGTGGCTGCATGAAAAGCATTATTCAACATGATGGCGTTGCTGTCAGGGTTTCTCCGAGCCATAATTCGTAGATAGCGACCTTCCACTACAGTAGTAGCCCTTGGGCGGCCTGAGCGAGGCATGTCATCGACACTTCTTGTCTCTCTCTGTCTCCTCCATGTCCGAACAACATCGCTTTGGTTCACTACGCGACGCCTGGACACTTCCCTTGTTGAGAGCCCTACCTGGCACAAAATAACAATGCGGACGCGATCGAACCGCGGTATTGACAGTTTAGGCAAGGTTTAACTACAGACAACACGAGCCGTGCAACGCTGCGAAATAATGAAGTTTTAAGTCAATACTCTGAGTACGGCAATGAGAGACTCGGTTGTACTGTTCACTTAATGCTTACTAATGACTTTTCTTGATGTTCCAGAGTTTTGACTTGTTTATTCCACAGCTTAATTACCATAACTTTATAAACTTGCGGATGTGCTACATCGACTGCCATGTTAAAATGTCTGAAGAAAATATTTCTGAAATCGTTATCAAATATTATTAAAAGTGAAACTTCCTGGCAGATTAAAACTGTGTGCCCGACCGAGACTCGAACTCGGGACCTTTGCCTTTCGCGGGCAAGTGCTCTACTATCTGAGCTACCGAAGCACGACTCACGCCCTGTCCTCACAGCTTTACTTCTGCCAGTATCTCGTCTCCTACCTTCCAAACTTTACAGAAGCTCTCCTGCGAACCTTGCAGAACTAGCACTCCTGAAAGAAAGGATACTGCGGAGACATGGCTTAGCCACAGCCTGGGGGATGTTTCCAGAATGAGAAAGCTGTGAGGACCGGGCGTGAGTCGTGCTTCGGTAGCTCAGATGGTAGAGCATTTGCCCGCGAAAGGCAAAGGTCCCGAGTTAGAGTCTCGGTCGGGCACACAGTATTAATCTGCCAGGAAGTTTCATATCAGCGCACACTCCGCTGCAGAGTGAAAATCTCATTCTGGATTATTAAAAGTGTTTAGAGTTAAAATAATAACAGAATAACTAGTTTTATTCTGACAAACTGCCTTTTGGCTTCTGTCTCGGGTTCTTCGGCCGACGTTCATCTAATGATTTTTCTGACGTTTCGCCAGCACGAGTGGCTGGCATTGTCAAAGCTTCACCCTCCATTGCCGGTGGTGAACTGGAGCCGAGCTCGCGGCCGCAGACTATATGTACCTGGCGCGCCAACGTCCGAGGGCTTCTCCGCGGTCATTTCCGGTGCGGTTCTCCTCTTGCTACCTGCGACGGTCGTTCGCTGCAGTACGGGAAGCCAGGATCCGTTTACCTTAAGGCTTTCCTCTTTCTTGTTCAAACTGTTCGCGTGTTTTTGTATCTCTACAGCTTCTCTGAACAAGTGCGTGTGATAGTGCTTCTCTACAGCCAGAACTTCCGTGTCGGCGAATTTTATTACGTGGTCGGTCTCATTCAGTGCGTGCTCTGCCACGGCCGATTTCTCCACCTGCCCCAACCTGCAATGTCGCTTATGCTCTTTGATCCTGGTGTTAATGGATCGTCCAGTCATTCCGACATAAACTTTTCCGCATCTGCATGGTATACGGTTTATTCTTCCTAATGAGGAACGCGCAACAAGTTAATTGCCACCGTTTGAAGCTATCCACGCTAGTCAGCAGTTATTTGATTTGATTGTATTGGCGCCTGTTGTACCTAATATGCGCCCAGTATCATATTACGTTAGTGGCACATCTGATTATAGCAAAAAATGTATGTTGGTGTAAGGAGTGTTCAAATGAAAAGGTATGAAACGGCGTAACAACAAAACCGGTTAAAATCTGCATATGCCGCATTGGGATAACGTAGTGAGACATCTAGGAACGCGAAAGTAGTTTCATCACCACTCCCTAAGAAATTCAAAGCTATGCCCTCGGCAGGCAAGGTGATGCTCAGCGTCTTTTCCGCCGTCCAATGTCCGGTACTCTTCGAAATCCTCGAGCAATGAAAAACTATTAACACTGACGTGTACTGCGAGACACTTCGTAGTCTACACATAGTCTGCACATAGAGGGAGTTATTCTGCTATAGCACGCGTCCACATGTACGTAAGGTCACACTAAGTGTAATGGCCAAGTTGAAGTGGGAGCAGGTTGAGCAACCGCCCTAAAACCCGCACACGTATTCAGATACGGCACACGTTGCTGCCTACGCTGCTTTACAAAGCATCAAGCCTTCACGTTTTGTGACAAGGCGTCGGCGTCTAGTACCTTGTCGCCTATTCGCTGTTTCACCGTCCTTAAACCTCCTTCCGTAGACACTGTCAACAGCAGCATACAAACAGCCGACCAGCTTTGCTGTTTCCGAGATGCTCGTTGCCGGGCCGAAGTACCGCGCCCTTTGTCAATGTATCTTGTGTCAGGGAATTTTCTTATATGGTTCGCTACTGCCGTGCCCGTGTTATTCTGAACTAAGCTTTGCATTGTAATTTGGAATAACACAACCACTGAAGCATCATATTTATCCGCCGACACCGAGCAAGCGACTTTCAACTAAAATGTCTTAGCTGTGCGCGAGTGTACACGATGGATATACGACTACAGGTTGTAGACACTCGGTTCACGACGTATGGAAGTTTGGGTATGGCCGTGAATCGTGCACGGATAGTCAAATGTGACCCCTCACGATTAGCGGGAAATCCGGGTTCGAGTCCCGCTCTGGCACAAATTTTCATTGTCGCCGTTCCATTATACAGCTGTTGGTTATACACATTCGCACTTGCGAGTACGTTTAAATGTATTCCTCACATGGGGCCCGTATCGTTGCTATACACTTTCCTTGCTGTGTCACGTGCCCGCAATGCTACCAGGCGTCATTCCATCTCGAGATCGGCAGTAGTCGTTTATTTTGGCCCCTCTGTTATGCAGATTTACTTGTAGATCTCATCTGATTCTCATTATGTGACACAAACAAATATGAAAGCACACCGCAGGCCGCGGTGGTCTAGCGGTTCTAGGCGCTGAGTGCGGAGCCGCGCGACTGCTACGGTCGCAGGTTCGAATCCTGCCTCGGGCATGGATGTGTGTGATGTGCTTAAGTTAGTTAGGTTTAAGTAGTTCTAAGTTCTAGGGGACTGATGACCGTAGATGTTAAGTCCCATAGTGCTCAGAGCCATTTGAACAATTTTTTTGAAAGCCTTCCCCAAATATCTAAGTCAGAAAGATCACGCTATAAAAACCACCATTCTGACGTATCACACAGGTTGTAATGGGGAGCCCCCTCGCCTTTGAGTCACCATTGAAGATATGTTAGTAACGGTAAATTATTGTAATAAACATTGGAGGATCTGACCAATCTATTTTTGCGCCTCTGGAAAGAAAGTTTCGCGACATCGATAGTAATCTGACCTACAGGTAAAGTTATATCGCGCGAACTACGGAAAAATGCGGGGCAGAAGATACCGTCTACCAGCATTTACAGTTTTTGCCCTACTCTGTCTGGTACACGATGAGGGAAAATTTGCCACGCATGCCTTGGAACACCATACCGAGCGAGGTGGCGCAGTGGTTACCACAATGGACTCGCATTTTGAACTCAGGTTTTCCGTCATGTCGTACATCACTTACGGCAAATGTTTGGATGTTTTCTCTTAAAGAAACCCCGGATAATTTCCTTCCACATCCTAATCCATTCTAGGCTTTTTCACTATAGGCCTAGTTGTTGCCGGAACGTTAAATTACCCCTCAGTTCTTCCTTCCTGAGACACTCCCTAATCACCATATCTTATTCTCAGCTATCTTACTAGTGGGCTAAAACAATCACCTGGCCCAAGTTGTCGTTTGGCTATGTAATTGCTTTGATTTTCAGTGCTTCAAATCATTACTTACGGGTTGACTATTTAACGGTTTTGATTTTCAGCACTTCATATAATTAGTTAACGAATTTAAAAATTGAGAATGCTGCCGTAATCTACTTATTAATAGGTATAATGGTACATTCAAGGTTTACCAGAATAAATCACGCATTAACGTTAGAAATAGTGTGCACGTCTTGAGGCAGCATAATACATTCACTCATTTGTAAAGTAATCAGACGTTCGCTTTCAGAGCGGGAATCCCACGTACGCGTACAGCATAATTACTCTACCATGCAAACACTGAGGTTACACTCGTCTGGTGCGAGACGTTCTCGAGGAGATCCACTGGGGCCCGAGCCGCACAATAACCCTGGGTTCTGTGTGAGGCGGCGGTGGGGTGAGTGGACTGCTGTAGCCTGTTGTCTAGTTGTGTACCACTGAGGGCTACGGCGGGGACGAAGCCTCTCCGTCGTTTCTAGGTCCCCAGTTCCATACAATACAATACAATCAGACGTTTCCAGCTGTTTTATACTTGGGAGTTAGATTCATTAAAGAATCGGGGACGGGGCTTTAGTGGTTTAAATGGCATGGTCATTGGTTTTCCGGCCAAGGGTGAAAGAACTTCCGAAACGGCTAAATTTGTAAATTATTCGCGAGCCCCGGTGGTTAAAGATACCGGCCATGGCAAAATGGCGCTATCCAAAACCGGCGCCGAAGTAACTGAAGTGCACCACGGGCCATCGATGACAAGGGTGAGCGACGGCCGCAGAGATGTATACTTTCGAATGGACATGCAACTGTTCAGCAACTCACCGATCATCCAGACCAGCCAAGGGGCTACCAGCAGTGTCTCCTCAACGAACGTTTGGCGAACGTTGCTCCGTGTGGGCCTCGGCAGCAGGTGTGTGGTCCATGCACCCACGGTGACTTCTGTTCCTAGAAAACGAACGCTGAAATTGGCACGCCATGTGGCTGAAAGCAACTTCCCTGTAACAATCGTCGTAAGAGTCCTGGCTGGAAGAGGGAACGTTATGGCCTCGGAAATGTTTCTGTATAATTGCCTGGGTGATCTCGGCATTCTGGAAGGTACAAGGATTCAACACAAGTATGCATCTATCCTTGGGCACGATATCCACCCCTACGTGCAGTTTGCTTATCCTCGTCACGATGGCATCTACCAGAAGGACACTGCAACGTATCACGCAGCTCGCAGTATGCGTTCATTGCTCAAAGAGTACCAGAATGAGTTTACCATACTCCCGTGATCACCAAACTCCCCGGATTTAAATCCAAATGAGAATCTCAACCTGGAAATGTAGCGCAGCTGGCCACTGCAGTGTAGTCTGAATGGCTCCACATCTCTGGCGGTACCTTCCAGAACCTCGCTGAGTCTCTTCCTGCAAGTCTCGCAACGGTCCACGCTGCAAAACGTGGTTATTCGGGCTTTTGACAGCTGGTCACTTTAATGAGACTGGAGAGTGTACATTATGGAGTCAGCACAATTGTCACTCAGTTTGCCTCCATGTCGAATTCTGGACAGTAAAGGATACGGGTTCATTAGTTAATGCCGTCTCCACGCCTCTCCACGCTCTGCCTCAGGTGTGGTAGATATCTGTTAAGTTTTCGTTTTGAGAAGTAACGGACTTTGATTAGTGAACGATGTTGTAAGAATCGAGTAAAGTAATTTGAATTCCTATCAACTGTTTACTGTAATGCCGTCCAATGTAAAATCCCGTGGCAAATAGAATTATTTACTTGGGAAGAATTGATTTAGGTAATTACAGCAATTTCCTGAAATCTGTGTTTGGGTGAATGATAATGAGTGATCAAATTATCAAGCGACAGTTTACCAGACAATTTTTTCGATTTGCATCAGCCGTATAGCTAGCGATTTCTCAAGGACAATTATTATGAAGGAAATTTTAAAATGGTTCAGTTTCATAAACAATTACGATGACTGTAAAGGAGTTGGTCGTCGTGAATGTGAAAGAATGTTTCCAGCATATTATCAGTTTTTCTAAATAAATGTAGAAAGTGTTTTTATCTTCCATCAAAAAACTTTCAGCGCACAGCTGTGTCGGAGGACATTGGTATTGCCAGTACTTTTTAGACGAAATTTCCAACCGCATGTGTTGACACTGAAGGGTGAAAAGCATTAGCGATTTCGTAGCAGGATAAGCAGTGAGGTGGCTTGTTACAGACACAAGGAGGGCTGCAGACATCGTTAGGCTGGAGAACTGAACATGAACAATTAGACCAGTAAGCAATTACTCCGACAAAAGCCGCTCATTCCACCAACCTTAGTCTTTCCATTTATCCATGCAATGTCTAACTAATTACGACTCCAAACGCTGAAACAGTACTCTCGAAATCGTCTCCCTAATGTCTTGTACACAACGTCCTTTACAGATACACAGCACTTTCCCAGGACACTTCCGACAAACATAAGCCTTCCACTCTCCTTCTCTGCTACCGAAATCGCTTTTTCGTCCCAAATCATATCGCTTCATAATATTACCGCCAAATACCTAAACGTGTCCACATTTCAATATCCTTGCCATTCATTCCACCAAGTAAAAATTCCGTCATTGTCGTTCTGCATTTACTTAAGATCATTAGTGGCTCTATCAAACTTCTTGGGAACAAACCCATTGCGTCCGCAGCTCGTGGTCGTGCGGTAGAGTTCTTGCTTCCCGCGCCCGGGTTTCCGGGTTCGATTCCCGGCGGGGTCAGGGATTTTCTCTGCCTCGTGATGACTGGGTGTTGTGTGATGTCCTTAGGTTAGTTAGGTTTAAGTAGTTCTAAGTTCTAGGGGACTGATGAATAAACCCATTGTTGCTTTCGTTTCTCTCGAATATTCGATGTCCAGTATAGTGTAGTGGATTCTCTTAGTAAAACGTTCTTCCATCTCGTCGCGTACTTGTTAATACTAATAATACGATCTAATCTTTGTAATTTCATTAGAATCAGTAACTACACGCAATCGTCATTTACTCAGAGCAGTCTAAATTGATGGTAGGTACTTCATACCGGGTGGTTATAATTAAAATGCAGGTTTTCACAGAAGTCCAGTGTCGGCTGTCATCATCACACGGCAGTGGAACCCAGGAGATATTCTAATCATTAATGCGAATTCATTTAAGCTGAAAAAAAATAGTCCCCAGGTGGAAATCTGGCAGCCGGCCGCGGTGGTCTCGCGGTTCTAGGCGCGCAGTCCGGAACCGCGCGACTGCTACGGTCGCAGGTTCGAATCCTGCCTCGGGCATGGATGTGTGTGATGTCCTTAGGTTAGTTAGGTTTAAGTAGTTCTAAGTTCTAGGGGACTGATGACCACAGCTGTTAAGTCCCATAGTGGTCGGAGCCATTTGAACCATTTTGAAATCTGGCGTCGTGAATTCAAGAAGGATGTACAGGAATGTTCCCATATGCAATGGATTAGAAATGGGACGTGGGCAGAAAGGTCAAACAACCGAGAAAGGCATAATGCTGATTTTATTATTAACCACTGCTTACACAGTTTGTTCAATATGAGCTCCAGAGACATCGATGAGACGCTACACAGCGCCACACTTGCACCTGGTGGCCAAAAACAGAACTACTTTTTTTCTAACGTAAATCGGCTCAGCATTAATGCATTAGCAAACCAAGTTTCGCTGCCATAGTAAATACAGCCCACATTGGATCCCAGTGAGCAGCTGTACATTAATTATAACCACCTGGTATATCTCACGGTTACTCAAGAATTACAGCAATCTGCAAGGACTTCACTTCCTACTGAATACTTGTCACCTTTCCTTGTTACTGTTGCTTCAGTCTCGAAGAATACATTCCTGATCATGAGTTCGCCTGAGATAGATCTATCACATTGTCATTCCTGTTCACGCCGCCTGCTTTCTTCACGCTTCCTTTTTCATGTGCTTTATCCAGTTCTCAGCTTCAGATGATGGTTTCTCCTCTTACTGCCTACGTTTTTCCATGTTTTCGATGCTAGGAGATCCTCCTCCCTCTAATACTTATATCTATATCAATTCTTTATGCAGAATATCCCAGTTCTTAAAGTAGATACGGAAAGCCTTTTTAAAATTCATCTCTTCTGAAAGCATTTACCATCTGCCATCTAAGATACATGCATTTTTTTTTACTCAGTCCCCTCATCTCCTTCTTCTACCACACATTACCTCGGTGCGTCAACTACTGTCTCATTTCACACTTTCCATTTTTTTCACCTTTTATGACTTCGTTGATGGCGACCAGCGAAGCTGGACTCTTTGCTAATGCACGAAGGTATGAGGAGCCGGCACGATACTTGCTCCAGCGCGTTATAGAAAGCACACAACATTTAAGTCAGAACGTTTTGGTGGATGTAACAGTTCCTTGTCCCTTCGCAGAGTTGTGCTTATGATCTATTCTGTACCTTGCAGAAAGAGGATTGTCCTCTTTTCATGTGAAGTTTACTTCGTACAATCTAGCTGTAGTTTCAACCTACAAGAACTATCAAAAATGCTGAGGCCATGAGAATACCGCTTTATTTCACCACGCTGCCTGAGCACAGAAGATTGTGAGAACTTTTCGTGATTCGATCCATCGTTTTCTGTTTGGTATTTCGCATTGCTTTGAATTAATTGTATTCCTAGGGTCCATACGACATAAAATGCATGCATCAAATGAGGTATAAACAAACTTCTCATCATTGGTTCAAATGGCTCTGAGCACTATGGGACTCAACTGCTGAGGTCATTAGTCCCCTAGAACATAGAACTAGTTAAACCTAACTAACCTAAGGACATCACAAACATCCATGCCCGAGGCAGGATTCGAACTTGCGACCGGAGCGGTCTTGCGGTTCCAGACTGCAGCGCCTTTAACCGCACGGCCACTTCGGCCGGCCTTCTCATCATTGTGCTGTATAGTGTCGACAATGCATTATTTTACTGGGTATGGCGCCCACTGTAGAATGTATGTCCATCTACCACTGCCTTCCTTCAGTGTGTGAACCAACTCACATTAGATGACAGTTCAGAAAAGGCATCCGTTGATAAATTTGCACTGTGATTAATGATACTTCTTCTCGCTCTTCAAATAAGGAAAGTTTTTCTACAGGTGCAACTCACGTTATGCCATATAAATCCTAGGAAAAAATTGAAATACTAGCTAGCTAGTAAAAATGTCGTTCCACTAGGGCCTTCCGTCTGGTAGACCGTTCGCCGGGTGCAAGTCTTTCGATTTGACGCCACTTCGGTGTCTTGAGCGTCGATGGGGATGAAATGATGATGATTAGGACAACACAGCACCCAGTCCCTGAGCGGAGAAAATCTCCGACCCATCTGGGAATCGAACCTGGGCGCTTAGGATTGACATTCTGTCGCGGTGATCACTCAGCTACCGGGGACGGACTACTAGATAGTAATTCTCCATTAGCACTTAACAACTAAATTCTATCGTTTCATCCTCAATAATTTCGTAGTGCTGTTTTCACCAATTCCTAACCTTCCTTTACTCTTTGGCATTCTATTTCAGACTTCCTAGTATTGTTGTGACGCTAATACATGGTTCAGTGAGGTTAATGTGACCACATGACAGAAGCCTGAATAACAACCTCTTGAAGCTTGAACCACTGTGAGACGTACAGGATGAGCGTCAGAAACGTTTCGGAAGGTACCAAAGGGGATGTGGAGCCATGTCGATTCCAGAGCCGCCGCACTAGGTATTTCTGTTGAGGATCCGTGGCGCTTACAGTCCGATCGAGAAGGTCCCACATACTCTCGATTGGGTTTATATACGGGGAGTTGGGTGGTCAGGGAAGTACGGTAACCTTATTGTAGTGCTCTTCGAGCCACGCACCTAGACTGCAACCTGTGTGACCAGTTACATTGTCCTGTTGATAGATGCCATCGCGCCGAGGAAAAATGAACTACATGTAGGGGTGAACATGGTCCCCAAGGATAGATGCATACTTGTGTTCGTCCAGCGTGCTTTCGAGAATAAGTAAATCACCCAGAGAATGCCAAAAAAAGATTCCCAAGATTATAACTCTCCCTGCACGTTGCAAAGTGTTTGCTTTCAAGCGTTTCGCGCCGTACACGCCAACGCCCTTCCGTCCGATGGAGCATGAAACGCGATTTATCTAAAAAGGCCACCTCTCCCTATTCAGTGGACGTCCAGCTGACGTATTGGTGTGAATATTGCAACCTTCGTTGCCAATAAACAGCAGTTAGCACGTGTGCGTCAACCGGGCGCCTGCTGGAGAGACCGATACTCAGCACAGTTCGCTGGACGGTCGTTGAGAAGAAACTGTGGGTAGCCTCGAGGTTCATTTTGGTTGTCAGTTGCTCAGCAGTTGCACGTCTACTCCCCCGCACACGTCTCTGCAGCTGTAGTTCGCCCCCGTCACCTATGGCCCGTGGTGGACTACAGTTGCCTCGGCGCCGGTTTTGGATAGCACCGCTTTTCGTTGCACGGTATACTTTAATCACGGCAGCAGGAGGAATAGGTCACCAACTCAGCCTGGACTCTTGCAGCGTTGTTGCGCTTCAAATTCAGGAAACGAATTAATGCACCAAAATGAGGTGCAGCTTATTTTGTTATTGTTTCATTGTGTACCAGGACCGCAGAGATGTATCTACATATAACAAAAAACTAATTACACTACTGGCCATTAAAATTGCTACACCAAGAAGAAATGCAGATGATAAACGAGTATTCATTGGACAAATATATTATACTAGAAATGACATGTGATTACATTTTCACGCAATTTGGGTGCATAGATCCTGAGATATCAGTACCCAGAACAACCACCTCTGGCTGTAATAACGGCCTTGATACGCCTGGGCATTGAGTCAAACAGAGCTTGGATGGCGTGTACAGATACAGCTGCCCATGCAGCTTCAACACGGTACCACAGCTCGTCAAGAGTAGTGACTGGCGTATTTTGACGAGCCATTTGCTCGGCTACCATTGAACAGACGTTTTCAATTGTTGAGAGATCTGGAGAATGTGCTGGCCAGGGCAGCAGTCGATCATTTTCTGTATCCAGAAAGGCCCGTACAGGACCTGCAACATTCGGTCATGCATTATCGTGCTGAAATGTAGGGTTTCGCTGGGATCGAATAAAGGGTAGAGCCACGGGTCGTAACACATCTGAAATGTAACGTCCACTGTTCAAAGTGCCGTCAATGCGAACAGGAGGATCCGAGACGTGTAACCAATGGCACCCCATACCATCACGCCGGGTAATACGCCAGTATGGCGATGACGAATACACGCTTCCAATGTGCGTTCACCGCGATGTCGCCAAACAGATGCGAACATCACGATGCTGTAAACAGAACCTTGATTCATCCGAAAAAATGACGTTTTGCCATACGTGCACCCAGGTTCGTCGTTGAGTACATCATCGCAGGCACTCCTGTCTGTGATGCAGCGTCAAGGGTAACAGCAGCCATGGTCTCCGAGCTGATAGTCAATGCTGCTGCAAACGTCGTCGAACTGTTCGTGCAGATGGTTGTTGTCTTGCAAACGTCCCCATCTGTTGACTCAGGGGTCAAGACGTGGCTGCGCGATCCGCTACAGCCGTGCGGATAAGATGCCTGTCATGACGACTGCTAGTGATACGAGGCCGTTGGGATCCAGCACGGCGTTACGTATTACCCTCCTGAACCCACCGACTCCATATTCTGCTGACAGTCATTGGATCTCGACCAAAGCGAGCAGAAATGTCGCGATACGATAAACCGAAATCGCGATACGCTACAATCCAACCTCTATCAAAGTCGGAAACGTGATGGTACGCATTTCTCCTCCTTACACGAGGCATCACAACGTTTCACCAGGCAACGCCGGTCAACTGCTGTTTGTGTATGAGAAATCGTTTGGAAACTTTTCTCATGTCAGCACGGTGTAGGTGTCGCCACCGGCGCCAACCTTGTGTGAATTCTCTGATAAACTAGTCATTTGCATGTCACAGCATTTTCGGTGTAGCAGTTTTAATGGGCAGTAGTGTATTTAACTTTAGGCTTCCCTCTCGTATAGAATTGGATTCGTTTCATGCGGGCGTACTTCCACCTTCATGACGTGGTGCAGACCTCGTCGGTCCTTTGCGATACGCTTTGTGAGGGGGCGTTGACCCGCGCGCGCCTTAACGCGGCGCCAGATCTGCGGCCCGCCTCGCCTCATTCGGATGCCGCCTCCGGGCTGTCGCGGGCGGGGGCAGCACAGCCTCTTTCCCACCTCCGCTTTCTTCCTGCCGGCTTCCGCGTGGCAAACAGCGCCCGGCGGGTTCAACAGCCACATTTACATAGGCGTAACGGTGGCCGCGTACGCGCCCAGCCTCGCAGCTGTAATTGGCGCTGGCTCTCGCTCTAATTGTTGCGCCTTCCTGCCGGCGCCGGCTCCGCCACTGGGCGCTTATCGTGGGAGGCGCGCCAGGCTCGCACAGAGTTCAGCCCCCGAAACTCGGGCCGCCTCTGCCGGAGAGTGGAAACCTACAACTGGCTACAGCCTTACTGCTTTCTTATGTAGGTGTAATAGGGGTCGCCCATGCCCTGCCAGAAAACCGAGGGCCTTTAGACGCAATAAAACAGTATTCCAGATTATTCCATTTATTATTCAGAATACAAGATTTCCCGTGTCGTCTGCGACGGTTGGTGGCTACATAGTCAGAGAGGATTTCACTGAATTCAACAGCTGACTCAGGGTTGTCGACGACGCTGCATCAGCTCGGATTGGAAGTCGATGACAACCTGGTGCGGCGGTTTGCCGCCCACCCTGATCACTGCCCGTGTTATCCCATCAGGTGAACCGCGATATCGGATGCCGTGGTGTGCCGAATGCTGAACACAGCCCAGCGATACAGTAGACCGTCAGTCTCGCCCGAGGTTGGAGTTGTAATGCAGCTTCTGCTCCGGTCCTCAGCCGTATTGGTTGACTTCTGGACTACTCATCAGTGCTGACTACTATGCTGACTTCGGCACTGGATGCTGAACTTCTTCATCCGTGGCCACAGATCGCAGATCATCTCGTAGGGCAACAAGTGTGAGCCCAACGCTAGAACAATTTCATACAAAAGATACTACCATACCGTAAACAGATAATGGAGTGCGTGTGACATGAACGCCATTGGTCCTACTGACCGAGTGTTCTAGGCTGATGGCGGTGGGGTATTTATGTCGTCGAGGAGAGGCACCTCTCTCCGACGTTATTCGTAATGACCGAATCGGTCTGCTCTTCTCGGGTAATCAGTGGTTTTCAGTTCCACTACATTTGCTTTACTAATTTAGTACAGTGCCTTTACTGTTTAATCAAACCCCAGGTAGTCGTTGTTGCGTCATACCATCTTTTACGTGACTTTACGAGAGTAACGAAGGCAATTCGGACTATACACTTTTCACGATTTTGTGCTGAACTCCCTCGCAGCTGCGCACGAGATGGTCGAGGCAGCAGCCTTCGTCACCGAGTAACGGTGTTAAATGTTTACTGTTCCCGGCTGGAGGCTGTTGATACTTCCACGTGATTGTCTAATGCCAGCTGTTCAAAGTTAGAAAATTTTTCTTCTCCCGTTTCCTTGCTAATTTGTCGTGTAACAGTGCTGATTCACTAGGTCGTCAGGGAGGGGAGGGGAGTCTACACGTCTAAGATGTAGTGTTACCGAAGGATGCAGGATATTGGACTGATAAGATGAGAAATGAAGAGGTTCTCCGCAGAACAGACGAGGGTAGGAGTATGTGACTAGGATAAGGAGGGTAAGAGCACGTGACTAACAGAAGGGTCAGGGCGAAAGGAAGCCGTGTTACGGCGTAAGGGAATGGTATTAGAGGGAGCTGTAGGGAACAAAAACTCTAGCGGCAGACAGGGAGTGGAATATATCAAACAAATAATTGAGGATGCTGGGTGGGTGCTACTCTGAGGTGACAGGCTACATCAAACAGTCACGAGACGGATTACACAAAAGAAAAAGTTACCAAGCTGTAACAATGGTCGGATTTACCGAACTCGCCAACAAAGGTGACGACTAGATCGTTCGAATTTGAGGGCGCCACATTTTGGAAGGAAATCCAGAAATATTCAGCAAATCTAGTAATCTATAGATATAATTTCGTCTCGGTACGTCTATATTAAGAAAGTATCGCTCTTGAGATCAAGGAAGCACCAAATGGCTCAAATGGCTCTGAGCACTATGGGACTTAACTTCTGTGGTCATCAGTCCCCTAGAACTTAGAACTATTTAAACCTAACTAACCTAAGGACATCACCCACATCCATGCCCGAGGCAGGATTCGAACCAGCGACCGTAGTGGTCGCGCGGTTCCAGACTGTAGCGTTTAGAACCACTCGGCCACCCCGGCCGGTTAGGAAGCACCAACTCCGTTTCGCCCAACTCTCTACTTGCACATTCTCAAATACACAGTATCTCGAACCTTTTGGCAAAAATTATATGGATAGTAGGAAATTCTAAACTGAATACTTTTAGATTAGAGATTATTGGTGGGAAATGAATCTTCAGTTCATTTTATTGACAAAATCAATTTACACCCAATAGTAACAACATTTGCTGAAGCAGCTGTTCGAAATGGCGACCGCCGGTGTCTGTGTATGCGTTACAACGCTGCTCAAAAACTTGCCGCAGTCTCTCATTTATCTCTGTTACATGTTGCACAATGAGACCACTAGCCTGAACCCTCCAATTACTTCCTCTTCAGTTTCTGTAATAGACTTATACACCTAAGACTTCATGTCATCCTTATCATGACGATCATCCAGTTGAATCACGTGGTGATTTGGGCACCTTTTGAGTCGATGTGTAATATAGCATCCCAGCAGGTTCTTCCATTTCTGATGATCTAGAGCTTTCTGTTCCATATCGAATACAGCTGTCTTTCTTAAGTCTTTGCCCCATCTGTCCAGTGGTCTTCCCTTCAGTCTTTTTTGGTAAATTGGTCTCCAGTATTTGTCCCGACCATCCGCCATCCTTTCTTAATTTGACATGACCAGCCCACTGCCATTTCAAAATATTTACTTTCTTCATTATGTCACTCACTTTTGTGGTATGTCTGATATTTACTGATTTCTTTCTGTCTTTCTCTGTGTAGACCAACACTGATCTTTCCATTCCATTTTGGGTTACCATGAGTTTCCTAACAACGAACGTATGTAATGTCGATGTCACACTGATGGAAGCTATTACTGGTATTATACATTGGTCAAAACTTGTTTTCTTCAGTTCATCCGACATTTTAGACTTGAAGACTGAAGAGTATCTTCCATAAGCTTGGCATCCCAATTTAATCCGTCGAAATATATCTGGTTTAAGTCTACTTCCATACAAATATTTAAAAACTGAAATAAACAGCCATCCTCTGTGATCCTTTGCATTCGTGTGCTTCCAATACAAACATTTCCCTCTGTTGTTCATTCATGCACCATTCCCTTGGTTTTATCGTAATTCAGTTTTAGACCAACTTCAGAGCAGATTAATGTAAGTTCGCTAACTAATATTTGAAGTTCTTTTATATTATTTGCTAATAATGCATTATCGTCACTAAATCCCAGATTATTTAATCTGTTTCCCAGAACTTGGACACCCTTTGTTTTCAAATTCTATTTTACATTGCTTTTCTGGGACTGCTAAAAATAGTTTTCGATATATAGAGCGATCTTATTTTACATCCGTTTCCATGGGAAATTCATTGGTTTCTTCTACGAGACGCACACGCTGTAGATATTCTGTATCCGTTATAAAAGATTCTAATACAGGCCTTTTCTACTCGTTGTTCTGATAGAGCCTCAAACACAGCTCGGTGACTAATCAAACCAAGTGCCTTCTTTCCTAAATCTATAAAGACAATTGAAATGGGTATATGGTACTCAATTGTTCCACTAATTCATTGGCTTAAATTGAAGATATTGTCAAGTGGGGGCCTACTAAATATTGTGTGGAACCCAGCATGGTTAGTGGTTGAGCCAAGTCAAGTGTAATGCCTTCTTATAAGATTATTTTGGCTTTATTCAAATCTCTGGGTAACATTCCGCTGTGCAAACACAGTGCTCAGTGGAACAAACACTTCATGTAAATCTACACAAAAATCAATGGGACTGAGAGCCATGTTACCGCGCTTACATAAGATAGAACTTCCCCCTCCAACCCAACGACGGGGTATCTCTTGTTCAAGTGTTCATCAGCATCAATATTTAAGTGGGAAATAGCACTATTGAGTCGAAACCATGAAGTCCTGCGAAACTGAGATGCTGCCCCGCACCACTGTTGTATTACATCTCGAAAGAAGTACATGTAACATGTGCTTTCAATCAGAAAAAGAGCAAATAACATCCTACTAGTCAATCTTGTGCAGTTTCACGTCTCGTTACTGGTGTTCTCAGATGACCACATTATCAATCCTGTTGCCATGTTAGTTCAATAAGGCAGTGAACAAACAAACTGTCAGGAAGTTGGGATAATCATTTGGCAGAAATTGACTTTGGGATCAGCACCATTTAGACCCATTGGATGAACACAATATTTGTGAGAAAGGATTAAACTGCTGGTCCCCATTAATGTACTTTGCAGGCAGTGAAACGAAGTATGCATTTAACGTGCATGTTGGCTGATGCTTATTGATTAATCATTTATACACAATCCACTACTATTTCCTCATATTATGGCGTGATAGAAAATTATTGTGGAAATCCTAGGCAAGCTCTCGGTTGCTTTAACGGCACATAAAACCGTGAATTTCTATCCATGTTGATAAGCTTTTCCCAATAAGGATGACGCAGGTTGTAACAGTTTTCTTTGCTCACTCATTATTTTTCCCAAGCGGTACTTCATCTTGTACCATTCATTTTATAAATGTCTGTAATTTCCTGTGGCGAGTAATGATCCATCTTTAACAGCCTTTGGTCAATGCAGCCGACTGTAAACTCCGCGTTGAGCACATTAGAATGCCACTTATGTCGATATGGCAAGTTACTACTTATTAAAGAAAATCAACAGTTTACAGACAAGTGCCTCAGACGAATTTCTCATTCAAGGCCTCGTACCGTCTGAAACGTTCAGTTGCTTGTATCAGTATCCTCAGTTTGGATTCCTCTATGGTCTGGATGAGTTAGGTCCCAGTATTTGACACGCACTGTATGCAGCTCTCTGCTATAGTGAAAAAACGAAAGTGGAGTGCAGCGGCGCTGGCTATAGCATCTATTGCAGTTTCTTCGAGCTCCCCTAATTCAAGAAGATCAGTATATAAGTAAAACACGCAACAGTAAAATGAAACAATTACTTACTTTCTTTCTTTTATTGAGAAATTAAAGACGGCATTCCCTGTTTCTGTAATCAATAGCCGCCCCCTGTGGCCGAGCGGTTCTAGACGCTTCAGCCTGGAACCGTGCGACCGCTACGGTCGCAGGTTCGAATCCTGTCTCGGGCATGAATGTGTGATGTCCTTAGGTTAGTTAGGTTTAAGTAGTTCTAAGTTCTAGGGGACTGATGACCTCAGATGTTTAAGTCCCTTTAGTGTTCAGAGCCATTTTGAAACACTGACTCATGAAGCAAGCAAGAAATCTAATGATGAGGATATTATACTTATATATTAAGGCTACGTGAACTGAAATTAAATTAATTATTGGTCCTAGAAATAGGAACTGGTGGCTTTCAATTTGCTGCCTTAAATTTTATTTTAATCATTATGAAAGGTGATTTTAGAGTATAAGTTCCCTTTTCCTTTTCTGTCAGCCTCACGAGACAATAACAAGCAGAATGGCCGATCAATAATATCATAAAAAACAAGATTTTTTTGTAAAAACTCTCAAGTTAGATTTTTGTTAACTGCAAAGTAACAGAATTTTCTTTGTGAACATTAGCTCTTAATGTCAAACAAAAGCAAGTATATTATGAAGATGGTCGTAGGGTTACTAAAGGAGAAATCATAATGAAGATGGAAGCCAGAGTATAAATTATTGATTAGTAGTCGCCCCACTGTCCGGAGTCCTCAAATGATTCTGTGTTTTATTTCTGCCCGCACGATGACTTTATTCGTACTGCACTGACGTGTGTAGCTGTGTTGAACAACGCGGTAAGTAGGCCAGTTTATGTGTTCAAGGACAAGCAGGAAGTAGCTGGCTGTTGATCGAGGCCTTGTCACTAGTATTCCCTTTCTGGTGCGCTGTCCGTATTATTGACTGAATTTGCTATTGCTACTCGCCAGGACACGGTCATAATCACAAATTAAATGCACACCTGCGCCTGTAACAATGTATAATTCGTAGGTTACGATGTGTTTTCGGCTTATTAGGTCATCCGCGGCCAGCATTTGCTGTATCTGCATTTCACGAGAATAGAGTAGAAGATAAACGATTCTCTTTGATTGATCTTTAGGCACATGTAAATGTATCAAAGCCCATACAGCCTTACCAGCCGTCGTGTATAATAAACAGAATGCCTCACGCTACGTGGACGAGACCAATATTGGATGACGATTCCGAGGCATCTAAACACGTCTCCGCCAAGCGATAGTCTGCAGTTGTGTGAACAATTTTCAGTGCGATTTATCCACATATACAGAGTTATATGGCCTTTTAAAATGAGATGAACGCACTTTTTAGGTCGTGGACCATGCTCTAGCATTCATTCTGAAATAATATACGTAGCTGTGTGTTGCCAGTGAACGCAGGTAAGTCGAATGAGGCATATCCTCAACTGCAGTATAGAAGATGAATGGTCAGGAATAACCTGTTTTTATTCGAGGCATGATACACCAAAAATTAACGCAAAACGACATGCTCCCCAGTATTTGCGAGCCACTTTCCCAGGGTATCTGGGATCACAACTTACCAATATGAGTCAAATACGCCACACGTGCCCATCAGAAATCAGTTCCAGTAAGCTGTCATTCTAATAAAAATACCGGAGCAGTACTGTCCAAACACACCTCGACGTCATCGCCTTCACAAACTTCATTTTTAGTTAGTGGAGATCCACAAAACAGTTAAGTAACTTCAGTAGTTTAGTTTCTACCAAAACAAAGAGTTACCCTACATGCGCTGAGATGAAGGTTTCCTATTGAAGTGATACTTTCAGTGGGAGGAAGGAAGGGAGATTGTGGTTTAACGTCTCGTTGACGACAACCATCATCATCATCATCATCATCATCATTTAAGACTGATTGTGCCTTTCAGCGTTCAGTCTGGAGCATAGTCCCCTTTATAAAATTCCTCCATGATCCCCTATTCCGTGCTAACATTGGTGCCTCTTCTGATGTTAAGCCTATTACTTCAAAATCATTCTTAACCGAATCCAGGTACCTTCTCCTTGGTCTGTCTCGACTCCTCCTACCCTCTACTGCTGAACCCATGAGTCTCTTGGGTAACCTTGCTTCTCCTATGCGTGTAACATGACCCCACCATCTAAGCCTGTTCGCCCTGACTGCTACATCTATAGAGTTCATTCCCGGTTTTTCTTTGATTTCCTCATTGTGGACATCCTCCTGCCATTGTTCCCATCTACTAGTACCTGCAATCATCCTAGCTACTTTCATATCCGTTACCTCAACCTTATTAATAAGGTACCCTGAATCCACCCAGCTTTCGCTCCCATACAACAATGTTGGTTGAAAGATAGAACGGTGCACTGATAACTTAGTCTTGGTACTGACTTCCTTCTTGCAGAAGAGAGTAGATCGTAGCTGAGCACTCACTGAACAAGCTTTGCTACACCTCGCTTCCAGTTCTTTCACTATGTTGCCATCCTGTGAGAATATGCATCCTAAGTACTTGAAACTGTCCACCTGTTCTAACTTTGTTCCTCCTATTTGGCACTCAATCCGTTTATATCTCTCTCCCACTGACATTACTTTCGTTTTGGAGATGCTAATCTTCATACCATAGTCCTTACATTTCTGATCTAGCTCTGAAATATTACTTTGCAAACTTTCGATCGAATCTGCCATCACAACTAAGTCATCCGCATATGCAAGACTGCTTATTTTGTGTTCACACATCTTAATCTCACCCAGCCAGTCTATTGTTTTCAACATATGATCCATATATAATACGAACAACAGTGGAGACAGGTTGCAGCCTTGTCTTACCCCTGAAACTACTCTGAACCATGAACTCAATTTACCGTCAACTCTAACTGCTGCCTGACTATCCATGTAAAGACCTTTAATTGCTTGCAAACGTTTGCCACCTATTCCATAATCTCGTAGAACAGACAATAACTTCCTCCTAGGAACCCGGTCATATGCCTTTTCTAGATCTATAAAGCATTGATACAATTCCCTGTTCCATTCATAACACTTCTCCATTACTTGCCGTAAGCTAAAGATCTGGTCCTGACAACCTCTAAGAGGCCTAAGCCCACACTGATTTTCATCCAATTGGTCCACAACTAATACTCGCACTTTCCTTTCAACAATACCTAAGAAAATTTTACCCACAACGCTGATTAAAGAGATACCTGCCCGCATCTCGTGGTCGTGCGGTAGCGTTCTCCCTTCCCACGCCCCGGTTCCCGGGTTCGATTTCCGGCGGGGTCAGGGATTTTCTCTGCCTCGCGATGGCTGGGTGTTGTGTGATGTCCTTAGGTTAGTTAGGTTTAAGTAGTTCTAAGTTCTAGGGGACTGATGACCTAAGATGTTAAGTCTCATAGTGCTCAGAGCCATTTGAACCATTTAAAGAGATACCTCTGTAGTTGTTACAATCTTTTCTGTTTCCATGTTTAAAGATTGGTGTGATTACTGCTTTTGTCCAGTCTGATGGAACCTTTCCCGACTCCCAGGCCATTTCAATTATCCTGTGTAGCCATTTAAGACCTGACATTCCACTGTATTTGATGAGTTCCGACTTAATTTCATCCACCCCAGCTGCTTTATTGCACTGCAATCTATTGACCATTTTCACCACTTCCTCAAATGTAATCCTATTTCCATCCTCATTCCTATCCCATTGTACACCGAAATCTGAAACATTACTGATCGTATTTTCACCTACATTGAGCAACTCTTCATAATATTCCCTCCATCTGCCCAAGGCATCCACAGGATTCACCAGCAGTTTTCCTGACCTGTCCAAAATACTTGTCATTTCCTTCTTACCTCCCTTTCGAAGACTGCAAATTACACTCCAGAATGGTTTTCCAGCAGCTTGACCCAAAGTGTCCAACCTGTTTTCAAAGTCTTCCCAAGATTTCTTCTTGGATGCTGCAATTATCTGTTTGGCTTTGTTTCTTTCTTCAACATAACTTTCTCTGTCTACCTGGGTTCTAGTATGTAGCCATTTTTGATACGCCTTCTTTTTCCTTTTACATGCTACCTTGACTGCGTCATTCCACCAAGCTGTTTGCTTCATCCTACTTTTACACACTACTGTTCCAAGACATTCTTTAGCCACTTCTAGTACTGTGTCCCTGTACCTTGTCCATTCCTTTTCCAGTGACTGTAATTGATTACATTCAACTAACTGGCACCTTTCTGAGATCATTGTTATGTACTTGTGCCTGATTTCCTTATCCTGAAGTTTCTCATCTTATCCTCCTACATATGGACCTGACCTCCTGCACTTTCGACCTCACAATACCAATTTCACTGCAGATTAAATAATGATCAGTGTCATCAAAGAATCCCCTGAATACACGTGTGTCCCTCACAGCCTTCCTGAATTCCTGATCTGTTATTATATAGTCAATGACAGATCTGGTTCCCCTGCCTTCCCAAGTATACCGGTGAATGTTCTTATACTTAAAAAAGGTGTTTGTGATTACTAGGCCCATACTGGCACAGAAATCCAAGAGTTGTTTCCCGTTCCAGTTGGCCTCCACATCCTCTCCAAATTTACGCATAACCTTCTGTTCGATTTACAATCCTGGCATTAAAATCACCCATTAGCAGAACACTGTCCTTGTCCTTTACTCTAACAACTATATCACTGAGTGCATCATAAAAACTATCCACCTTATCTTGATCTGTCCCTTCACAATGCGAATATACTGACACAATCCTAATTTTCTTGCTAGACACTCAAATCTATCCACATCAGTTGTTCGTTTACATACCTTATTGCAACTACGCTGCGTTCCATTTCTTTCCTGATGTAAAGCCCTACACCCCATTGTGCTATTCCTGCTTTGACTCCTGACAGGTAGACGTTGTATTCTGCCACTTCCTCTTCTTTCTCACCCCTTACCCGAATGTCACTAACAGCTAAAACATCCAGCGCCATCTTACTTGCAGCCTCTGCCAGCTCTACCTTCTTCCCAGAGTAGCCCCCATTGATATTAATAACTCCCCATCTCATTACCATTTTTTTGTCGAATCCCTGGTTTGTCAGTTAGAGGTGGGAGTCCGTCACTTCCAAAGGTCCGAGGCATTTTGCTCTGATTGTTGCCAGCATCATATTTAAAGTACCAGGGAAGCAGGTTGCTAGCCTTACTTGCCCCGAGTCCCATTGAGTTTTACCCCTAACGGTTGAGTGACAAACCGATGGATTTGGTAGTCTTTGCCGTATGAGCACAAAGGTGACCACAACTCAGAATATGTCCGAGATGCCCAGACTTATTCCAAAGTAACTGGTATCCCGACTGTCGGGACCACTTACTTGGCCACTCATACGTTGCCCGTGGTTCATGGACTAGGACATGACTACGGGAACCCACACCATGAACCACCGACGACAACCATTCTTTCCTTTTTCTATCACGTTTCTAGTATGTTGGGAATAATGTACACAGTGTGTTACGGATGTACGTAGAGGTAGTGTGATGATTGGTACATTAATGTGTATCCACTTCAGTATGTTAGTTTTTTCTTGCGTGTAACAGTCTTTCCAGAAAAACATCACATAATTTACTACCTAATAATTTTGCACAGTCGATACTGTATCTCGAAGTAGACTACGCCTGCCAGTATACATTATCTGTTTTGCGTCCACATATCCACACTTTAGTATTTTACCAGCTGCCCAGGGGAAAATAAGCATTAATGGCTTGCTGCTGCCACGCATACTTCGAGCTACTAACCAAACGAAAAACATCCTATTCGTGACAGCTACAACTATTAGTCTGTAAATGAAGTAAGTGCCGATGTAATGTTGTTCAGAACATTTTCCTCAGTCATCAACAGAAATATCTGCACTTATACCACAAATAACGCGTATATTACCAACATAAGACAACGTATGTTCCCCAATTCACTATAAGATATTTACTGAAGTTCATGTTTCTGCTCTCTTTCTTTTCTTTACGTTTCTTTTATTTCATTTATTTATTGTGGTTCCACAATATCGTTTCTTCCTGGAGTGGTGATACTTCAATTCCGCCAACTTCGGACAGGCGGATGTGAGTTACTGAAGGGAGTAAAACTGGGAGGGTTAGTCGGGACTTCTGCTTCAGTAGCTCAGTTGATGAGCACATGTTCGCATCAGGCCCCAGCACTATATGTAAAACCGTTTGAAAAATATGAAGGATTCTGAATCACAGTGGAAATTTCATTCTGAAACAGCCCCTCATGTTATAGATAAGCCATGTCTCCGCAATATTGTTTCCTCCAGGAGTGCTAATCCTGCAAGTTTCGCAAGAGAACTTTCATGCACGGAGATGAGATGCTGAAGGGACTAAAGCTGTGACGATGGATCGGGCGCCGTGCTTCGTTAGTTGAGTTGGGCAGCACGCACATGCCTAAGGTAGAGGTTCCGGGTTTAAGTCCCGGTCCTACACATTTTTACGAATTCATGTGGTTATTTACACAATAAGTTGTTCCATTTTGCCACTTACTTGGCTTGGTTCTTTAATTCCTTTATTTGGGATCTACAGAAATACAGGGTATTAAAAACAGTGTCTTATACTCGTGCAGGTGGTAGGATTGGTCCAGACTAGAAAAAAAGTTCTTATAATATTCTCTGGAAACTAATACCTGCTGACATATGGGCCAATCTGCCTCCCATTCCAATCCGTCTGTTACTTAAACGTAGACACTTTGGGCAGTGCTGTATATGGTTATCACGCATCTTGACACATCCTTGAGCACTTCTTCGCTGTGAATCACTAACTTTTCGAATACTCACTCTTTCAAATCTGGCTCTATTCGAAGTGCGTCACACGAACTGATTATACGCTCCTGTAACGTCTGCACATTATCCAAGTGTTGAGCATAAACCAATGCCTTTAAAGATCCCCTCAACTAGAGTCCAACGGATTCCGGTCAATTGAATGGGGAGGCTATGGGCCGGACCTCATTGACCATTCCAACGCCCAAAGTTACGGTAGGGTCCTGCCGCACAATCCGTAGGAAGTTCGGTGGTGCCTTCTCGTGCATAAACCACAGTCGTTACCTAGCCAGTGACGCAGGCAACTCATGCAAACCGGTGATACACGGCACCTCTTAATCTGTTTCGTAAAGTGTATAGCCCAAAGAGTTTGCCACCGACAACTACTGTCCAAACAATGATGCAGTAGCGATTCTGATGGCTCATGTCCATGATTGCTCGATGATGTGCCTCTGCCCACACAAGCGTATCGTGGTAATGTACTATGCCATTTCTTGCAAATGCGAAGAGCTTCGATTACTGCACATACCTCATTACAAATGAAACGGACAATATCTCAACACGTATTGGTTTCCGGACATCTGATTACGGGAACTTTTCTTCTCGTTTTGAATAATGATACCTCCTGTACAGCAATATGTGACACTTTTTAGTTTCCCTATCTCAATCGGTAGAAGTGGAACTCTTAAAGGACCACTTTGCTGTCCGTCTTCTGTCTATCCGACAGTTTACACCCATTTTCCTCAGCAATGAGTAGCGGTTTCAAGTTGAAATTTTTCACACACTAAGGTCTACGGCCCTCCTTAGTGTAAAAATATCTAAGCTTCTAAGTCAATGCAATCAAAATATATGGCCATTTTTTTGAAACTGGCAAAATGACTCATCACAACCTGTTCAGCTAGAATTCATAAATTTCGCAAGACGCAAGGTTTCACAGTAAAAATAAAGGAAACAAACCGAAAACTGTTAATCTGTAATTTTGTCATATACAAATATATATTTTTGCCATCACAAATTTACATTGCTTTCACAACCCATCAAAAATCTCAGGAAATTCAGTAGGGATTTTGATTTAGTTTTCAGTAATAGGCAGACTGATTAACGAGGAAGGTTTGTGTATGTAATTTAAGAATATTTCATACAAACTGGCCTCAGTTGCCGATGAAGTGAAGCCCCTGGCGCTGTGAAAACGATGCATTTGCCATCAAGCGGTGATACACGGCGTCTGTAATGTTCCAAACCAGTACTGGTAACTGATGCTGGATTGCACTTACGTTGTCTGAGATGAGGCTCCGCAATCTCATAAAATATACGTTAATCAAACAATGGAAAATCCAGGATGGACTGCAACAATATTAGAGAAGGAAAGTTGCTACTTACCATATAGCGGAGATGCTGAGTCGCGATAGGCACAACAAAAAGATTCACACAATTATAGCTTTCGGCCATTAAGGCCTTTGTCAGCAATAGACACACAAACACATACGCAAATACACACACTCACGCAAACGCAACTTGCGCTCATATCTGCAGTCTCAGATAACTGAAACCAGAAATATACGTTAAAGCACTCCACAAAATAATTCGACGTTAACGAAACAACAATAACCCTAGGCCCAGCTGTATCGTTTTCCTCTCTGGAGACTTTCATCAAATCTTACTTGTAATCGTAACAGAGACGAGAGGGGACGAAATCTATGAATCTGCAATTGCCAGTTAGCGTAGAATATTGATATAATTCCAAAATTAATAAAATAAATTGAGAAATTAAACCAGCAAAATCAAAACTGAAAAAAACTTAAAAGTCGAAAGTGGTGGAACTCTCGCTACCGACAACTTGCCAGTATCGTTATCGATAACAGGCAGAAATTGTCTAGATTCTCGACTCCTGGAATCGATGGAATATATACTGGCTGTCTCAGAAATATCGCGACAAACTTCGAGGGGCTGTAGAAGATGTCTTGACGAAAAAATCGAGCATAGGAACTTGCAGAACCATGGTAGATAGCTCCGAAGTTATAGATGCAGGTGTCTCCAGCTAGGTCACCCATTTGGCTGGGAACCTTACTTTTTATGCTGACGGACTGTAGGCGGAACGTCTCACAATGTCGTTTGTTATTCAGTGATCGCGACTGATTACCACGATCGCCAGTGGAGAAGAAGGAGAGAGGTGCCACGTAGAAGGGCCTTACTTCCTGTGAATGCGATGCTTTGTTGCTTCAGTGGACGACGTTTCCGATACGAGTTTCCATCTGCAGTTAATTTTCTCCTGGAACGCTCTAAAATCTGAGACGTGTCTCGACGGCCAGTGTGGCCGTGCGGTTCTAGGCGCTGCAGTCTGGAGCCAAACGACCGCTACGGTTGCAGGTTCGAATCCTACGTCGGGCATGGATGTGTGTGATGTCCTTAGATTAGTTAGGTTTAATTAGTTCTAAGTTCTAGGCGACTGATGACCTCAGAACGTAAGTCGCATAGTGCTCAGAGCCATTTGAACCAGACGTGTATACTGAAGATGGAAAGCCGTGTCCAAAAACGTCATCTACCAAGGCAACAGAGCGTCATATTTCATAGTAGGCAAGGCCTGTTTACACAGCAGCTGGTGATCGCGCAGTCACGTCTGTTACGTAACTGATGTATCTGTTCGCAGGTGCCGGTCGTTAGAGCTCATCGTGGTCAAGCGGTTACAGTTTGAGCTTCGTAAGATGAACGTGTATCAGACAACGCTTCGACTCCCGCTCAAACCTTCATTTTTGTAATACAAGTGTAAATTCTGCGACATTCAAAAAATTTGCACCTACACTATTTGTTCCTGCAACATCAACTAACGTCTCAAGATGCGCAGATCAATTGCCAAATGGGACCTGACTCTGTGTCTGCACCTCGAAGCGTTGAACTCGAAAGTTGTTCCGGGTACTTTGAAAGGTATCTGTTGGATTCCTTTCATGTTGATTTCTTAAATCTGTTGTCATTTACGGCATAAATTCCTCTTCTAAATTAACTGTGGTGTTTCTGACTATCTGGGAGGAGACTGAGCAGTGAAACCGGTTACTTTTACACTTAAACAAGAACGATATGTCACACCACTACACTTTAAAACACAGTTTATATGTAACTCATGTCACACAGTCTCATACGGAACCTACATCCGCATTCTTTTATATACTGTATATGATAAGATACTGTCATCCCCCTTCCCTTCTGTGTGAGAGGATGAAGGAGCAAATGTATTTCTAGTTGCATGCTTGATGGTAGCAGACAAGCCTGTCTGCTAGAGAACAGTAAGACCAACGTTGGAACAGGTAGCTACGCTTTCCAAAAGCATAGAGGTTTCTATTCTTAGTATGGTCCTGTCCGTCCCTTGTCATGTTGGTATAGGAAGCTGCCTCTCTGGTCACTTCCGTTTGTATCGGTTAAGCACGCTCGGTAGGAGCCCAGGTCAGTCTGTCCGCGGCAAGCGTCTGAAGTGGTAAGATCTCTGGCTAAGCGCGTGTCTGCTAAGTCCGTAGAACAATGGATTTCTTAAGTTCAGCCTAACTGAAAATTTATTCACCTTTATTTCAGGTTTAGCTCTAAAATATCTAATGTTATCTTAAATTGCAACGCAGTGTAATTCGAGTGTGAAGTTCAGAATATTTTCCAGTAGTTGCTTTGTCACTACTTTGTGAGTAAAGTGGAACCACGTGTTGATCAGTAACTCTAACTAAGATCATCAATCTCAGATGCGAATGTGTGTGAGATTATAACTTCTCGTCTTGACAATATTTTTCAATATAGCAACTTTTCTTTATGTTCAACCCACGTGGGGTGTACTTTGTGAGACCAGTACCACGTGCTTATACAATTGTTCGACCCATCAGGTTAATAGTAAGACGATAGTAACCAGTCCGAGGTTTTTCTTTTGTAAATTACTTTTCGATCTAATTTATTTTAATTATCATAATTATTGTGGAGTTACACTCTTTGTGTAAACCAAGTTGACCTCGTGAAGCATGTGGTGTAATCATCAAAGTAGCCCTCAGCTATTCTTTTCGGGAAGATTTCACAGAGAGTTAGTACGAATTTAGTATACCAGTGTGTGGTAATTACATGACGGACACGATTGCGCTACGAACGTAACTTCTTTGGGTGAAAATTGAATCGGTTGGTTGTAGTTAATTTCCTCTTGTATATGTTTCAACGTTCTTCGTGTGTTATTTTATGAATGCAGTGTTGTATGCAGTCTCCCAATCTTGGCTCCATAATTGATGTGTTCCGTAAGATTACAAACTCACATTTTCACAATCCTAAATAATGAATCAAGTTCAATACGCTAAAATTTCAATGATCAATGTTAAAATAAATTTCCAAATATAAACTGATTTATTTCTTTTTATTTAAATTCTCTTTTATATATATTTATATATATATATATATATATATATATATATATATATATATATATAATCACCGGTTGTCGTATGACTATTAAAAGATTATAATTAATGTTAGTCTCGTTGGGAATTTGGTAAGCTAGACTGGATACCTGGTGAAACAGTTGCGCAGTAATGCAAGGTTAACTTCCTCAGATAGCCACAGCTTTTAACCCACTTTTATGGTCTTGAATAACAGCACCGCTTGCAGAATAAATTAATGCAACAATATTACAATCTTATCAGACCGCGTGCATAAGGAATTTCGAAAATCACGACAGGCATACATTTTTAGGAAAATACTATGCGTGTCTTCATTTACTTGTAGACAGTTACAAAATTAAAAATAGTGAGTATTGAAACGTATTGTATGGAACTGGGGACGTAGAAACGACGGAGAGGCTTTGTCCCCGCCGTAGCCCTCAGTGGTTCACAACCCCACAACAGGCTACAGCAGTCCATTCACCCCACCGCCGCCCCACACCGAACCCAGGGTTATTATGCGGTTCGGCCCACGGGAACGTCTTACGCCAGAGGAGTGTAACCCCAATCTTTGTGCGGTAGAGTAATTATGGTGTACTCGTAGTGGAGAAAGTGCTTACGCAGCAATCGCCGACATAGTGTAACTGAGGCGGAATAAGGGGAACCAGCCCGCATTCGCCGAGGCAGATGGGAAACCGCCTTAAAAACTATCCACAGACTGGCCGGCACATCGGACCTCGACACTGATCCACCGGGCGGATTCGTGCCGGCCGGAAAGCAGTGCGTTAGACCGCCCGGCTAACCGGGCGGGCGAAAATAGTAAGTAGTCATATAACATGAACTTCAGTATCACGTCACGCAAATACGCATGGTTCTTTTAATTATATTACCCCTGAAACGTCATATAAATTAAATTGTATGACCAGTAATGCAAAAATATAGATTAAAAATTAAGTTCGAGCAGCAGTCGAACCGTCGCTTCGTATACGTTTATCTTCGGTTGCTCGAAAGCTAACCGCTTTTCCTATTCTTTTTTTTTTTTAATCTAATTTCGTTCGTTGTGGCTCGTTGTATTTGTTCGAGGCGGACATGTAATGACATCCATTCAAGTTCATCGTTGATCCGTTCACTCAGTTTTGCATTACAGAGGTTGAAAATGGCTCTGAGCACTATGGCACTTAACTTCTGAAGTCATCTGAAGACACCACAGACATCCATGCCCGATGCAGGTTTCGAACCTGCGACCTTAGCGGTCACGCGGTTCCAGACTGTAGCGCCTAAGACCGCTCGGCCACCCAGGACGGCCATTACAGAGGGCAACTAGCTCTCTGACCGAAGATGCTGAGCTACTTTGCCAACTTCAACACCATGAACTCTAACACGAGGCACCTACAGACACATACATCAGTTACATAATAGAGCGCAAAACGTCTCTTGCGATTTTCTCGGAATTGCCAGAGTAGTGCGCCTTACTAATTGAACATTAGGTTGTTTTGAAGGAGTACTAAAGATGAACAAAGTCTGAAGTAAATCTGTGATCCCAACTTTGTGGCCTCCTCTTGTAACAAACGACACTACGAGACGTAGAGACGTTCCGCCTACGATCCGTCAGCGTACATAGTGATGTTTGCTGCTGAAGGGGCAGGCTAGTGGCAGGCGCCAGTGGCTATAACTTCAGAGCTCTGTAGCATCGATGGATGGTGTTTCTGGACACGGGTGTCTGTTCTCGACTTTTTCCTAAAGATTAACCTCTACAATCCCTCGAAGTTTTCAGCAACATAGCAACATTTCTGGAACATTCTGTGTACGCATAATTACATTTGTATGGACCCTTGGAGCGTGAATCTTACTCTCACTTGTCCGGCCCTATCTCTCTCTCTCTCTCTTTCCCTTTTTTGTTTTTTTTACTCCTAACTGAAATGCCAAATTGGAGTCGTACTTGAATGATTAGGTGAACTGAGCTGGGCGGAGAAGGAGGTGGTGAAGAAAGCGAGGAGGGACTGGGTAGGGACAGGCTGCGATTTCGCTTTGCAGGATCCGAAGGACTGAGGCGAGATTTGAGAGAGCATTAAGCTGTTAGGGCGACGCGCGCAAAGGCCGGCAGTGGGAGCGGGCAGCGGCCGCCGCAGTGATCGACGCGGCACGTGCGCCCGCGCCAGCGCGGATTTACATACAACGGCGCCACACATCACCCATGCTAATGCGGTATTGACAGCGCGGCGCTACAAACACACACAAAGCAGCGCCGGAAGCAGATGGCTATCCGCCACCTGCCCGCGGTGCCCGCTTGTCCGATCCCTATCTGCTGTCTGCTATCGTCCGCCTGGGCAAGGTGGCCGGACCCCGAGATCTGGCCCCAGAACGACGAGCCCGCAGGGGGCCCGGATGTGGGGAGCTCTAATCACAGCAGCGTTTTACAAGCGTAGCGTACGCTGCCGATCCGACTCAGTCTCCGTTAATAAGCTTTAGATATTTTTCACTCTAGCAGCTTATTCACTAACGTGTGGCATCCTTATCTGCATACTGATCAGCTTAGTTATAGGACGCCAGAGGACTACTGACGGGCCAATGACTAAGCGTCACGGGTCGTTTCTCATTCTCTGGATATCAGCGCACTCGTCAATCAGAAGATTTTAATTGAGCAACGCAGGCTTTGCTAGGCATTTGGGCTGACTTCACCCACATGAAATGGACAGAGACAAAGAGGATTCCATCCAGGTGGGGATCGAAAGTCGTGGAGGTTATGCCCTCTCCCTTTCCCAAAAACACATTTTAATGGACGCGTTTACATTTTTACATCAATCAACTTTGAGAAGACAAAATATATACGAAAACTATTAAACATGTCCATGAAATGAATTATATCTATAGTGGATGCTGTCGAACGCCGTGACTGTTCCTTTATGGGGTGTAGAAAAATATCCGCTACCAGTCACAATAAAAGGTTATTTATTTGTCACACGACCGGTTTCGGGCTTGCGCCCATCCTCAGGTGTTTATACATTCATTTACATGTTTATACTGTTGGAGATCACTGTATAAATACAAAAAATTATTTGCTGGTGACTACACAGATAGAAGTGGGACAATTGTAAGTGGTAAGGCAGCATTTGATGAAAATATATCTGTGCTTACATAAAGATGAAGCACCATTATTACACTTATGCTGTGGTGACAGTTTTGGCACTTAGTTACACACTTATTGTCATTTTCACGTCCATATTTCAGTTTTACCAATTATAACTTCATATTTCACTGTTATGATGTGCCCTTGTAAAATACGTTATGTTTATATACAAACATGTGGACTGTGGTCAAAGAACTTAGATGTAGCAGATGTAAAGATGTTGCTCATACAGAAACTTGTAGGTTATGGTCAGAGAACTTAGCCACAGGAAGTATGACGGTGTTGCATATAACGAAATTTAAAAAGCTATTGTAGACTCCGACGTTTTTTGATACACATTTAAAAAAAATTCAAAATGTGTATCAAAAAACGTCGGAGTCTACAATAGCTTTTTAAATTTCTATATATGCAACATCCTTGTACTTCCTGTGGCTAAGTTCTCTGACCATAACCTACAATTTTATGTATGAGCAACATCTTTACATCTGCTACATCTAAGTTCTTTGACCACAGTCCACATGTTTGTATATAAACATAATGTATTTCACAAGGGCACATCATAACAGTGAAATATGAAGTTATAATTGGTAAAACTGAAATATGGACGTGAAAATGACAATAAGTGTGTAACTAAGTGCCAAAACTGTCACCACAGCATAAGTGTAATAATGGTGCTTCATCTTTATGTAAGCACAGATATATTTTCATCAAATGCTGCCTTACCACTTACAATTGTCCCACTTCTATCTGTGTAGTCACCAGCATATAATTTTTTGTATTTATACAGTGATCTCCAAAAGTATAAACATGTAAGTGGATGAAACTTCATGGCAGATTAAAACTGTGTGCCCGACCGAGACTCGAACTCGGGACCTTTGCCTTTCGCGGGCAAGTGCTCTACCAACTGAGCTACCGAAGCACGACTCACGTCCGGTACTCACAGCTTTACTTCTGCCAGTACCTCGTCTCCTACTTTCCAAATTTTACAGAAGCTCTCCTGCGAACCTTGCAGAACTAGCACTCCTGAAAGAAAGGATATTGCGGAGACATGGCTTAGCCACAGCCTGGGGGATGTTTCCAGAATGAGATTTTCACTCTGCGGCGGAGTGTGCACTGATATGAAACTTCCTGGCAGATTAAAACTGTGTGCCCGACCGAGACTCGAACTCGGGACCTTTGCCTTTCGCGGGAAAGTGTTCCAACTGAGCTACCGAAGCACGATTCACGTCCGGTACTCACAGCTTTACTGTCTCGAGTCTCGGTCGGGCACACAGTTTTAATCTGCCAGGAAGTTTCATATCAGCGCACACTCCGCTGCAGAGTGAAAATCTCAATCTGGAAACATCCCCCAGGCTGTGGCTAAGGCATGTCTCGGTAATACCCTTTCTTTCAGGAGTGCTAGTTCTGCAAGGTTCGCAGGAGAGCTTCTGTAAAGTTTGGAAGGTAGGAGACGAGGTACTGGCAGCTGTGAGTACCGGACCTGAGTCGTGCTTCGGTAGCTCAGTTGGTAGAGCACTTGCCCGCGAAAGGCAAAGGTCCCGAGCTCGAGTCTCGGTCGGGCAGACAGTTTTAATCTGCCAGGAAGTTTCATATCAGCGCACACTCCGCTGCAGAGTGAAAATCTCATCTACATCTACATCTACATCTACATCCATACTCCGCAAGCCACCTGACGGTGTCTGGCAGAGGGTACCTTGAGTACCTCTATCGGTTCTCCCTTCTATTCCAGTCTCGTATTGTTCGTGGAAATAAGGATTGTCGGTATGCCTCTGTATGGGCACTAATCTCTCTGATTTTATCCTCATGGTCTCTTCGCGAGATATACGTAGGAGGGAGCAATATACTGCTTGACTCTTCGGTGAAGGTATGTTCTCGAAACTTTGACAAAAGCCCGTACCGAGCTACTGAGCGTCTCTCCTGCAGAGTCTTCCACTGGAGTTTATCTATCATCTCCGTAACGCTTTCGCGATTACTAAATGATCCTGTAACGAAGCGCGCTGCTCTCCGTTGGATCTTCTCTATATCTTCTATCAACCCTATCTGGTACGGATCCCACACTGCTGAGCAGTATTCAAGCAGTGGGCGAACAAGCGTACTGCAACCTACTTCCTTTGTTTTCGGATTGCATTTCCTTAGGATTCTTCCAATCAATCTCAGTCTGGCATCTGCTTTACCGACGATCAACATTATATGATCATTCCATTTTAAATCACTCCTAATGCGTACTCCCACATAATTTATGGTATTAACTGCTTCCAGTTGCTGACCTGCTATTTTGTAGCTAAATGATAAAGGATCTATCTTTCTGTGTATTCGCAGCACATTACACTTGTCTACATTGAGATTCAATTGCCATTCCCTGCACCATGCGTCAATTCGCTGCAGATCCTCCTGCATTTCAGTACAATTTTCCATTGTTACAACCTCTCGATACACCACAGCATCATCTGCAAAAAGCCTCAGTGAACTTCCGATGTCATCCACCAGGTCATTTATGTATATTGTGAATAGCAACGGTCCTATGACACTCCCCTGCGGCACACCTGAAATCACGCTTACTTCGGAAGACTTCTCTCCATTGAGAATGATATGCTGCGTCCTGTTATCTAGGAACTCCTCAATCCAATCAAACAATTGGTCTGATAGTCCATATGCTCTTACTTTGTTCATTAAACGACTGTGGGGAACTGTATCGAACGCCTTGCGGAAGTCAAGAAACACGGTATCTACCTGGGAACCCGTGTCTATGGCCCTATGAGTCTCGTGGACGAATAGCGCGAGCTGGGTTTCACATGGCCGTCTTTTTCGAAACCCATGCTGATTCCTACAGAGTAGATTTCTAGTCTCCAGAAAAGTCATTATACTCGAACACAATACGTGTTCCAAAATTCTACAACTGATTGACGTTAGAGATATAAGTCTATAGTTCTGCACATCTGTTCGATGTACCTTCTTGAAAACGGGGATGACCTGTGCCCTTTTCCAATCCTTTGGAACGCTACGCTCATCTAGAGACCTGCGGTACACCGCTGCAAGGAGGGGGGCAAGTTCCTTCGCGTACTCTGTGTAAAATTGAACTGGTATCCCATCAGGTCCAGAGGCCTTTCCTCTTTTGAGCGATTTTAATTGTTTCTTTATCCCTCTGTCGTCTGTTTCGATATCTACCATTTTGTCATCTGTGCGACAATCTAGAGAAGGAACTACAGTGCAATCTTCCTCTGTGAAACAACTTTGGAAAAAGACATTTAGTATTTCGGCCTTCAGTCTGTCATCCTCTGTTTCAGTACCATTTTGGTCACAGAGTGTCTGGACATTTTGTTTTGATCCACCTACCGCTTTGACATAAGACCAAAATTTCTTAGGATTTTCTGCCAAGTCAGTACATAGAACTTTACTTTCGAATTCATTGAACGCCTCTCGCATAGCCCTCCTCACACTACATTTCGCTTCGCGTAATTTTTGTTTGTCTGCAAGGCTTTGGCTATGTTTATGTTTGCTGTGAAGTTCCCTTTGCTTCCGCAGCAGTTTTCTAACTCGGTTGTTGTACCACGGTGGCTCTTTTCCATCTCTTACGATCTTGCTTGGCACATACTCATCTAACGCATTATGTACGACGGTTTTGAACTTTGTCCACTGATCCTCAACACTATCTGTACTTGAGACAAAACTTTTGTGTTGAGCCAACAGGTACTCTGAAATCTGCTTTTTGTCGCTTTTTCTAAACAGAAAAATCTTCCTACCCTTTTTAATATTCCTATTTACGGCTGAAATCATCGATGCCGTAGCCGCTTTATGATCGCTGATTCCCTGTTCTGCGTTAACTTTTTCAAATAGTTCGGATCTGTTTGTCACCAGAAGGTCTAATATGTTATCGCCACGAGTCGGTTCTCTGTTTAACTGCTCAAGGTAGTTTTCAGATAAAGCACTTAAAAAAATTTCACTGGATTCTTTGTCCCTGCCACCCGTTATGAACATCTGAGTCTCCCAGTCTATATCCGGCAAATTAAAATCTCCACCCAGAACTATAACATGGTGGGGAAATCTACTCGAAATATTTTCCAAATTATCCTTCAGGTGCTCAGCCACAACAGCTGCTGAGCCAGGGGGCCTATAGAGACATCTAATTACCATGTCTGAGCCTGCTTTAACCGTGACCTTCACCCAAATCATTTCACATTTCGGATCTCCGTCAATTTCCTTCGATACTATTGCACTTCTTATCGTTATAAACACGCCTCCCCCTTCACTGTCCAGCCTGTCTCTGCGGTATACATTCCAATCTGAGTTTAGGATTTCGTTACTGTTTACGTCTGGTTTCAGCCAACTTTCTGTCCCTAGTACTATATGGGCGTTGTGACCGTTTATTAATGAGAGCAGTTCTGGGACCTTTCTGTAGACGCTCCTGCAGTTAACTATTAGCACATTAATATTGTTATTCCCTGTTGCATTTTGCCTACTCCTACCTTGCCGCGTCTCAGGAGGCGTCTTGTCGGGCATAGGGAGGGGATTCTCTAACCTAAAAAACCCCCATGTGCACTCCACACGTACTCCGCTACCCTTGTAGCCGCTTCCGGCGTGTAGTGCACACCTGACCTATTCAGAGGGACCCTACATTTCTCCACCCGATAGCGGAGGTCGAGAAATTTGCACCCCAGATCTCCGCAGAATCGTCTGAGCCTCTGGTTTAAGCCTTCCACTCGGCTCCAAACCAGAGGACCGCGATCGGTTCTGGGAACCACACTACAAATAGTTAGCTCTGATTCCACCCCGCGAGCGAGGCTTTCCGCCTTCACCAATTCCGCCAACCGCCTGTACGAACTGAGGATGACCTCTGAACCCAGACGGCAGGAGTCATTGGTGCCGACATGAGCAACAATTTGCAGTCGGGTACACCCAGTGCTCTCTATCGCCGCCGGTAGGGCCTCCTCCACATCTCGGATGAGACCCCCGGCATGCAGACAGAGTGAACACTGGCCTTCTTCCCCGACCTTCCCGCTATTTCCCTAAGAGGCTCCATCACCCGCCTAACGTTGGAGCTCCCAATAACTAATAAACCCCTCCCCCCGTGTGCCCGCTCGGATCTCGCTGAAGGAGCAGCCACATGTCCACTCACAGGCATAGCGGGCGATGCCACACGGCCAGCCTCCACATTGACCCTCCGCCTCGTGCGCCGCGAACGCCGCTGAACCCGCCACTCCCCTTGGGGAGAGGGTGGTCCAACCGCGCCCAGTACCCGCGAAGATGTCTCGACAGCAGGGACAGTGGGTGAAGCATGTAACACCTGGGGTGTACCTTGCGACGCACCAGACTCCCCACTGCCGCTACACTCCGAGGCAGCAGCCTGAAGACGGCTGACCGCGGCCATCAACACGCTCAGCTGTTCGCGAACAGTGGCCAGCTCCTCCTGCGTCCGTACACAGCAGTCACACATCCTATCCATCCTAAGGAATCAATTTACTGAAGAGAGTTAATCAACCTTTAACTAGACTGCTAATTCACTAAAGGCGGCTGTTTATTCACTAAATTGCGGTTGCTAGCCACTTCTTGTAGAAAACAATGAAAATAGCACTACCTGTCTCTGGACTGTATTGAAAACAAACACTAGCACTACTGGCACTATGGTTGACTAAAGGGACTCTCTCTGACTGTATTCAAAACAAACACGAAATCTATGGAACACTATTAATAGCACCCGGCAATTAAAGCTTCCTAAAAGCAAATACACACGGAAGAAAAAGTGACAAGTAAGAAAAATACAGTTAATACTTAAATTAAGGTACCTCGCTGCACAGCAGACGTAAAGCAGACGGCAGTTACGACGACACTGACTCTACTGGCACTATGGCTGAGTAAAGGGACTCTGTCTGACTGTATTCAAAACAAACACGAAATCTATGGAACACTATTAATAGCACCCGACAATTAAAGCTTCCTAAAAGCAAATACACACGGAAGAAGAAGTGACAAGTAAGAAAAATACAGTTAATACTTAAATTAAGGTAGCTCGCTGCACAGCAGACGTGAAGCAGACGGCAGTTACGACGACACTGACTCTACTGGCACTATATTATGTAAGTGGATGTATAAACACCTGAGGATGGGCGCAAGCCCGAAACCGGTCGTGTGACGAATAAATTACCTTTTATTGTGACTGGTAGCGGATATTTTTCTGCACCCTATGTCTATGAAAATTTAAGATTTATCTTCCAAATTTTATAAAATTTTGCTGGAAAAATGGCCCTGTTCCAGAAAACTGGTAAAGTTTGGAAGCCGTATCTATATTTCAAAAAAGAAGAAGAGAATGACTGCAATAACCATAGGAGGCTCTGGATATACAGTATTTGCCAAGATACACTGCAAATGATTAAATGGTTCAACTGAGAGCCGCGCGGCCTTAGCCGTCTTGTCACAGTCCGCGCGACTCCCCCCGACGGAGGTTCAAGTCCTCCCTCGGTCATCGGTGTGTATGTTGTCCCTAGCGTAAGTTAGTCTAAATTATATTAAGTAGTGCGTAAGCTTAGGGACCGATGACCTCAGCAGTTTGGTCTCATAAGACCTTACCACAAATTTCCAACTTTTAACTGAGACTTTTTGTTATAAAAGAACAAAACTGTTTTACACTGTAAAGATCATGTAAAGATTGTGTTCTCTCTATAAAACCAGATAATAGAAACCATTGATAATATAATCTCCAACCTACATACATTTTGTGAGTAATAAAAAGGTCTTCGATGAGATGATGACAGCTAAGTTGTGGGAAATTTTAGGAGAGTAATAACATTGAGATACGCGTCGGCTGAACCATTAGTACAGGAATGAGAAAAATCACGTAAGGAGTGAGAAAGGGTATCCTTTAACAGCCCACATTGTTTAATATATAGATAAAAGGGGCAGTGAAATAAAAACGAGACAAGTGGAGAAAAAGTAAGTAACTGTTTATTATTTCAAAAGTAATCGCCATAAATTCATTTACTCCACTTAGAAAATTACTGTCAATGCCTTAGCGGAAAAATGTTTGCATTTGCCTACGGAATCATGATTGTACCTAGGCGATAACTTCTTCGACCGAAGCAAATACACGCTCACACATGTCTTTCTTCGGGGCCCTAAAAATGGAAATCGCATGGGGAGAGATCGGGACTGTATGGAAGATGCGTAGGAGCTTCCCAGCTGAACTCCTGCCGCGTACTCAAAATAACTGTAGCACGTGGGCGGGCCCATATTTTTGGAGCCCCATAGAGAGACATTCGTGATCGTCAATTTGCTTTGGTCGAAGAGGTGCACGCTTGGTTACAATAATGGTTCCGTAGCCATCCGCAAACATTTTTCTATGTCTAGTCTCACAGTAGAATACATGAATTAACAGTTATGGAAATTACTTTTCAAATAATGGTCAGTTTACTCACTTTTTTTCCATTTGTCTCGTTTTAATTTCATTGCCCTTTATATAATTATACTGTCAATAAATTGCAAACGAAAATGGAAGATTCCTACTTACCGAGATTTACGATATTTAACTCAGTCCTTTTTACAAAAGGCCAGGTAAAAATGAACTGAAACAATCGTGTGGCATTGTTGGCAAGAAGGCCCCGTCCAGGGAAGTTCGGCCGCCGGGTTTTAAGTCTTAGTTCACGTGACGCCACATCGGGCGATGTCGGTGATGATGATGACGAAGAGAACATAGCTCCCAGTCCACGAGCGGTGTAAATCTCCGACCCGGCTAGGAATCGAACCCGGGCCCTCTTCATGGTAGGCAAACACTTTACCACTCAGCTAAGCAGGCTGACAAGGCCTCTTTATATTGCGGGATACAGAAGTCAAGATACAACGAACTGTATGGTCCTCAGACATAATGGCAAAACAGTTATTTAAACATGACCACAAATAAAACTAGAGTTAAAATTATAATCATGACTCACAACAACATGCTGAAAAAAGTCGAAATAATCAAATACTTGGACTGTAACAGCTCTTATGCCTGTGATATCGGTTCTGTAAAAATACTACAAAGGAAACCTGAATGTGTTAGGTAATATGAACTGAACGCTTCTGGATTAAACTAAGAAAGAGACAGTACTTCAACTTTATAATACTAAGACTGTACCTTTACTGCTTTATGTATCGAAGTAGCGACTTAATGAGCAAATAGTTAAAGAGAATTGAAGCGGCATAAATGAGATCTTTGGTAGGATACAGAGTAGAAGATCGCAAGGGGAACTGTGAGGTAACAGAGGAGCTCTATGTTCTAGTAATAATAGAAGAGATCCAACAGTATAAAAAGGAACACATTACCGTCTAATATGTATCGATCAACGCCGAATACCAATAGGAACCTATAATGATAGACCCAAAAATAGAAGAAGGATAGGGAGACAACGAAGTATATCATACGAACAGCTTTAAATTGCTTGATTTCGGAACAGGTAAAGATATATAACCCGAAAATGTATGATGTTGATGACTTCTATAAACTACCGGATTCACAGCTAACTATCGAAGCATACAATAGCATAAAAGTAAGAGACTCAAAAATGGCAAATACTTCTAAAAATTACAAGTTTTCCCAGGACACTTTTCTAGCGCGGGGCGTTAGGGTTTGCCCATGTGGATGGTCTTGCGGCCTGACCGGTAATATTCCGTCCAGATAAAGGCAAAACATTCACGGGTTGATCGTACTTGCTGTCAACAAGAACTCTGACACGGGTCATGAGTGCGCAAGAAGAGCCGCCAAACCACAGGAAGTTGAGTAACGCAAGACACACAGGGAAGGACCCTCCACAAAGGTAGAGGAGGTGGGGGGGTGGAGGGGGGCAACGGGAAGACTGGCTTCCCCCGAACTACGGCTGAGCAGACAGAAAGAAGCACCAGCGCTCTCATAAACTGCACGATTGCATAACCATAGACACAGACCAGTGTAGCGCTTATTGAATTACTGTTAATGGTAGTGCATTCTTCTAAAAAAATGGCTCTGAGCACTATGGGACTTAACATCTGAGGTCATCAGTCCCCTAGAACTTAGAACTACTTAAACCTAACTAACCTAAGGGCATCACACACACCCATGCCCGAGGCAGGATTCGAACCTGCGACCGTAGCGGTCCCGCGGTTCCAGACTGAAGCGCATAGAACCGCTCGGTCACACCGGCCGGCGCATTCTTCTATTTCATATTGTGTAAATTATGACGCTGACACAGTTACGACAGTTTTTCTTATTATAATTCTTTAAAGAACTGCATGACATATGCACTTCTAAGATTTCCGGATGTTTGCGTTTCAAATCCTGCATTTATTTGAGCTGCAGTTTCATGAAAGATTATGCCAAAGCGATTTACAAAGCGCTAAAGACTACTATTTATTGTTATTATGTCAAAACATTTTACATATTTTAGCGCAATTAAACAATTTATCATTTTTATTTTAAAACAATTAATAAGAGGGAAATTCGGAAACTGAGGAACGATCGGTCGTGAAATGGAAACCACTGGGAAAATCAAAACTGTTTTATTTCCAGCAGCTGCCTACATCTTCCAGCTATTTCTGTACATAGTGGTCGCTTCGACTTACGACATCTGTCGTAGCAAATACCCTCGTCATAGAAGACAGCTTCCTGTGCGTTCCGACAATTTTCTACGCTGAAATTCAGCTCGTAGTCTGCGCCAAAGTGTTCTCATAGGTAGCAGCTAATGTGAGCGGCGATGAAAAGCAGAGGGATTCAAGTCCGGTCTGCACTGTGGATGATGAAACACTTCCCACGTTGCAGGAGAGTCCTCGTTGCTCCTGCAATGTGGTGCCGAGAACTGTCATGAAGAAGGAATTCCATGACAGTTAAGTTATGTAGGGTTGCATGAAATCAGGGGAAATCTCTCGGCAGGCACCCACACTTCGCGGGAGACACTATTGTTCTAGACACCTTTACGCGCTCACTGTGCCCTCAGAACTGAGAAGAGTGACGTTACGCTATCTACGGGTATACTAATGACACTGCCCAACACATCTGAGCAAAGCTTCATCCGATTTTCACTGTGACTTCCATTTCGCGACCGATAGTTCCCTACTTTACGAACAGCCCTCGTATACGCTGCGAAACAAACAAACAAAACGAAGCACCCAGCAAGGGAGGTAAAACCGAAATGAAACTTGACTGAGTGAAAATGTGTTTGGTTTACTGGAGCAATTACAAAATTAAGTCAAATTTACGAGGCACTTGGTAGTATGAGCCCACTTATCAGCAGGACGTTCCACCCACTCTGGGTTGGATGCACGCACTGATTCTTTTGGGAATAATGACATTAAGCCATTGCATCCTCTGGTCCCTGATGTCCTGGATGCTGGCAATGGGCCGGAGTTGACGTCCATGCTGGTCCTAGACATGTTCTATTGGGGACGGATTTGGGTATCTTGATGGCCACGGGAGTACCTCAACGTCACGCTGACAGTTCATTGAGATACGTGCCATGAACGAACGAAAATTGTACTCTTGAAAAGTGGCACCAGGGTACTGTCGCATGAGAGGTGAGACATGAGGACGCTGGATGTCCCTGACATAACGTTGTCTCATCAGTGTTCCTTCGATTGAGGAAACACTGAAGGGACAACAGTATATCCCAGACATCCTGCGTCCTCAAGTTTCACCTCTCATGCCAGCCGTCCTGACCTGTCTGGTGCCGATAATGCTGTCAGACACGAGTACGCAGCATCTCGGTGTCCTTCGCAGTCACCATTCAACATCTGACGTTGTTCAAGCCCTTTATATACCCTACCAGGCCTTGTAAATGACACTGAAAATGAAATGATCGTATGACATTTATTGGCCGGGATATCCGCTTCAGGGTTCGGCCGCCGTATTGCAAGTCTTTTTTAGTTGACGCCACTTCGGCGACTTGCGTGCCAATGATGTTGAAGGACACACAACACCCAGTCATCTGCCGCGAATCGAACCCGGCCCCCCTTGCGTGGTAGGCGGTAACGCTACCGCTGCGCTACAGAGACGGACTGTAAATGACACTAAATACGAACAATGCAAAAACCCTCCGGTGGCTGTTCTACCTGCCAAAGAGAACTGCAGACTCTGATTATTTATGTACCAGCCGACGGTGTGTCCATGTATGAAATTACATCGACATCGATCATATCTTATGGGTATTTCACTTTTTTGTCAGGCAGTGTATTTTTTTCTGTTATTATTATTACTAAGATCGTAGAAATTTGCCGTACATTTACAATGATGGTGACAAGAAGTTGTATTAGGGAGGGGGGAGTTTGTACAAACTGGCAACCTCATCCCCCCCCCCCCTCTGCATACACACACACACACACACACACACACACACACACAACTGATCGCAGTACCCGCTCCTGTTTTCATCAGTGAAATTCGATGACACTACAAAATATCGGTGAAGAAACGTCCAGGAATACTAAACTCCATTGTGGTGACTAGATCGTGCCTAACGAAACTTGTGCTTAACTGAGATAGGAATCCAAATTTCCTGATCTTTTTCCGAGCACTTGCCTTAACCATTAGACACTACCCAAGCACGCATCATAGCACGACTCGAAGTTCCTTCGTCACTAAAGTTTCCTTAGGTAGCCTAATGGTTAATGTGACTGCTCGCGGAAAGCAGACAGTCCGTGATTCGAGTCCTGGTCTCATACAAAATCTTCATTAGGAACGTTAATTTACTTGGCATGTTTCAGCTAGTATGTTCTCCTAGTCTTCCTTCTACCTATAAGCATGCTTACACCGTTATTGCGCAGTCTACTTTCGAATGGCGAATTGGAGCCTCGACGAAATTTCATTTGTTTTTTATTCTGGTTGAAAGCGCTGCCAAACGAGAATATCACGTGGACTGCCAGAAAAAAAGAGTAGGACTGAACCTGGATCAAACACTCGCCCTTCATATTTAATGGCTGACACATTGTTGTCCAGTGCCAGCTCGAAGTAACTTCACGTCGTCTTTCTAATATTAGTGTATATCATTACACGAAAGGCTTCGGGCTCTCGCTGCCATTCCGATTTACTTTGACCTACACAACTATTTTTATCGCTGGTTATAGTACTACTTTCAATTTATTTATTTATTTTGTATTTTTTTCTGTAATTCGATGAGTCTGATCTCATCCCCTATTACTGTGCTCTGTACTAGCCTTTTTGTGTAACAGAGAAAACCCAAATTTCAATTTTCGTCACCCGCTACAGCATTTTCCTGCGTTTGTCCCTTAGATGTTCTATTTGAAACCACTCCAGTAATTTGTCGACCCCTCCCTTAATAGTTGCAATAGGTTTCTTGTCTTGTCTGCTCCACCCATACCTCTTCATTTAATTGTTTACATGCATACTTTCAGCATCCGACAGTTACTTTTTTCATAATTCAAGATATGATGTCTTAAGGATGACTGACCATTGTTGACTCACTGAAGAAAGTCACAGTATGAAATATTACAATATTTACCGTTGATAACCAATTTCTATCTATTATACGAAAAATGCATACAATTGGACTTCTTTATTGAAGGAATTGCTTCTTGCACTATCAATTATGAATAGTAACTGGGTGTCATTGTGAAACCGATTATCAAAATAAATAATATGGTGATTCAGTTGATGATCTCCTTCCGTGCTATTCCGTCTCCCTTACTCCACCTCTCACTATTGTACTACTGGAGTTAATTTTATTCGGCTTGTGGTTATGGAGTGGGAGAGGGAATAAAAACCCTTTTATCATAAATGTGGCACACCGTGGATCAAATTATTGCTTTTCCACATCGTGTATGGAACCGCGCGACCGCTACGCTCGCAGGTTCGAATCCTGCCTCGGGCATGGATGTGTGTGATGTCCTTAGGTCAGTTAGGTTTACGTATTTCTAAGTTCTAGGGGACAGATGACCTCAGAAGTTAAGTCCCATAGTGCTCAGAGCCATTTGAACCATTTTGATAATCGTGTAGGAAAAATTCACTTGCTGCTGTAACGTAATCAGGAAAGAAAGAAAACTGTATCTGAACTCACTACCTTGCATCGTATTCAGAAAAGTCAGTAATGAAATTCAAATGATCGTCACAGCACTGAATGTTGGTTACGTTACGAAGCGGATTTTTGAATACTGTTAATTAGAATAGGTGCGCGGCTAGCCCGCGTTCTCTTAATCTCAGGGAAAAAATGTGAAATATTGCTTTAGTTTCACAGAGCAGACCTTGCCACAAAATGTGAAAATCATTAAGACATTACACAGTTATTCGTTATATTTTTTGCGGCCGCATGGAACATGTCGCACCGCACCTTCCAAATCAAACTGAGAACTGCACTGAATAATATGATATAGTCTGCCGGCACTGCTGGAAGCTGTAAGAAAATGTTAAATATTATTATGTTACCTCGCTTTACCGGCGAGGTGACTGCGATGCCTGAAATAAATATTTTTAAATGTGCCGTGTCTGCGGCCGTTGCCCTCACAGATTGGTACAGCGGCTTCCGCTAAATTAAATGCTGAAAATGTCTAAATTATTTACGGGACAAATGGCTGGCAACTTTACAAATTATTTTAGAAACATATTTGCTCAAACTCTATATATTCAAACAAAAATGCATTAAGTTTACACACCTTTTTACAACAACTCGCCTAATAGCGGATCTCAAGCTTTATAAACAAAAGACTCACGGCTAGCATATACATTTGCTTAACACCCGAGTGTTACTCGTAACGAACCCCAAAGAGAACAAAGAGATTATTACAATGCTTTTTACAGTTGATACATGTGCCGAATTGTCCTTTTTATCTGAGGCACAGATCATAATCACTAATTCATTTAACAAGATTTTCAAAGATAATAATATGTCGTGGATTCAAAGTTAAAAAATGCATAGAATGTCAAATAATTATGAATGTTCTACATACACACATAGTACATTCGTGAAATGTATACACAGTCTTGCTTTATTGCTTCACTTGGTCGTGTTTATTCGTGTTTAAATTATTTCTCTTTCGCCGTGTGCGTGGCACTATATCGATACACACGGAAAAAATTCTATCACACGCTAATTATGACGACTGGCCAGGAGACACCACAGTGAGTTCCTTCATTTCCAGTTTTCCTATACCTGTCTTTCACTTTCAAATAACACCGTACTGAAATTTCTTCATCAAACAACGCTTCGTTGCCCCGTTTCTAGTTTCTCCTTTGTTCTGGCTGTCGTACGTTACTTCCAACTTACGTAGATTGACTCATTGACATTTTCTTTTGTCACACTACTAATCATTACGATTAATTCGGAGCCGTTCTCGTTTCTGATATCTACCATTATGTCCGACCAAATAGGTCTCGGAAGGCCCAACGGTATCGTCCGACCGCCGTGTCATCCCCAGCAGTGTACGGATATGAAGAGGCACGTAGTCAGCACACCGCTCTCCCGGCCGTTGACGGTTTTCGTAACTGGAGCCGCTACCTCCAGTCAAGTAGCTCCTCAATGGGCCTTACAAGAGATGAGTGCACCATCAGGCAGCGCTCAGCAGACCAAGATGGTCACCCATCCACTTGCTAACCAGTCTGGACAGCGCTTAATTTCAGTGATCTGATGGGAGCCCGCGTTATCGCTGTAGAAAGGTCGTAGGTACTACACACTATTGCTCTTACTTTATCATCAACAACCCTAATTGTGGTATCGATAGCCACGATGCCACGGCATAGTTTCAAAGGTTGGCACTACCACGAGACACCGACGACAGCGCCCTCTAGCTGGTTCTGTGCAGCTCTACGAGCTCCGATTCAGGTTCGCCCATTTCATCAGGAAATCCAGCCCCGGCCCCAGCAGGAACAGGAAAAATACGTCGGTACTGCAGCTATTGCACCCGCCGCCGCGCGCTACCGCTGCTTCGCCTCATTCTGGCTTGGCGCCGCATGATTTGGTATTGTATCGCATTTTCTGTGGCTGGCCGTGCCGGGGTCGGGGCTGGCTTTCCTGATGAAGTGGGCGAACCTGTATCGGAGCTGTATCAGTCCTCTAGAACTTAGAACTAGTTGAATCTAACTAACGTAAGGCTATCACACACTTCCATGCCCGAGGCAGGATTCGAATCTGCGACAGTAGCGGTCGCGCGGTTCCAGACTGAAGCGCCTAGAACCGCTCGGCCACCCCGGCCGGCCCTAACCGTATCCTGAGAACTAGGTCTACTGTTGCTTTTAAACATTTTATAGGTCTTCCGTTTTTCAGTCGGAAGAGCAATGTCACTTGAGTAGAATAACAGTAACATTTTTGACCCCTGCAATTCATTTCTAGTCTGCTCTTTTATTTTTTTCACAGCTCTTTTTAAACTGCACTGTTAATATACAACTGTGTTTTACAAGAAACTTACAACTATACCTTTTTTTAGAGTTTTCACCCGTATGATTCCCATTTCATTATTTTGAATATTGCAGTTCATCCTTATTCTGGCGTATAACAGAAGTCAGTGCAGTTACTGCTATGGCAGTCTGACCAACAAATACAAACGGAAGATGTGCGTTCGAAAAGTCAGTTGCGAGCAGGCAGTGTTAAGCAGTGGACGTGCAGAAGTTGTATTTCAACATTTAAGTTGTCAGAAATCGCAGTGGAGAAACATCTCTAAATCAAGTAACCGAGACATTCACCAGAACACTTTGAAGAAGAGGAAAGTGAGTGCAAAGTGCGGCCCGCACAACTTGGCTCCCGAAAAACGTGATTGAAATGCAAACTGCGGACAATTCTTTTCTACAAAAATCATCACAGGTGACGAGATTTGCTTTTATCAATACTAACATACCACAAAACGTCAAAGTGCCGAAATTCACGTGAAGTATCAACACTTCGATGAAGTAACTGACATTTAAGCAATATGACGTACGAGTTGTAGACCACTGCAAAGATAGTTTCACACAGGCATATGAAAGTTCCGCACGTTGCACTCGAGTGAGTGGAAACTATAAAGAACTCCTGAAGTATTAAAATCACCATCTTAACTTTTCTCTACTTTTTGTTAGTCCGGACTCGAAATATTTGGGACTGACGAAGTATGGCTGCTCTGACGCAAAACACACTAATCTAACATCAGTTATGCCGTGAGGCTTCATTTGAAATGGTCACTCTCGATTTAATTTTCCCAACTATCTCCAAATCAAGTAACGTGATGCATCTCCAATGGTTTCGTGATCGGTAGCACTTTAAACTCAAACAATTATTTCTGCGGTCTAATCAAGCGGCAGAAATGTTATATTCATTCACATCGATGGTCATTTGTCGTCCACCAATGAACTGTACAGTGATTTGCATCACTGTGGTCCGGCTATACTTCGTTTCAATCCGAGATGGTCGACAACGACCACTGCCACGTAAACACTGTTGACCACGTCAGCTGATCCCTGCAGCAGTTGTCCTAACAGAATCGAGATACTCACGAGATGTTCCGTATATGGCGGCCTTTGAAAATCCCACAGTCTGAAACATTAGGCGTGCCTCACTGATGATCTGCCAGTGTCCAGGTGGACCTTGTACTGTGTGTCTGGCGCACCTTGCACGCGAGTGTTCGACTGTTGTTCCTGCGTCTAGTTCATTACGTCGTGGTCACACAGAACTAGGAATTAATGAGCCGTGAGTGTTCTATGTTTATAATTTTTCTTGATACGTACACTGGTGCGGAGAAACATGACCACTGCCCGCCACGAAACAGAAAGCTGCCTGGTGGCACTGTGGCCACGTGACACCTCAAAAAGAGTACAGAAGTGAAGCAGCGACGACTGGGGAATCAGTCCAGCAATGATACGGACCGCAAATGGGTCATTCCACAGACAAGCTACCCTGACACAGGGCAGATTATTACGGTCCATTTCTCGAAAACGGCGACGTTGTCAACTCTTCGGGTATTACTGTAGTGAAAACGGCCCACAATTTTGGCTTGGACAACAAATATTTTGGTAAAATTTGTTACTGACAGTGAATTTAAATGTTTCCTTGCGGAAATTAGTATTAAACTGATTATCGGACTTCCTAATATTAAAATGGTTGCAGGTTCTATCGTATTTCACAAACAGCAGACTACGGCGCATGAAATGGCTCACTCAGTCTGTAATAACCAAACGAAACGCCTCCCGTATTGAAGAAAATACACAAAATTAGAAATCTGTAGAGGAAGGACAGGTTTATAAATGAAATGTAGTTAACATTCAACAGTATATTTTAAAGAAATAAAATTCAACTTACGCTGTTCCACACAATCTACTATTTAAAACAAAAGAACCTCTACATGAAACGTGGAATATTCAAATGCACTCATTTGAGATTCTGATTTATAATAACGGTTACAGTTGAAAAACATTAAGTAACAGTCCAAGTGAGATGTCCTATGACCATTTTATTAAACCCGCAGAATCAATTTCCTAACAATGCATCAAACTAACTGAGAGAGACAATCACAATGGCAAAAAGAAAAGAACAAAAGAGCAGAGCAAAAAAGAAAAGAGAGTGGTGCTCTTGTTACACGACTATTTATACTAATTATACATTATGGTCTTTGTATAGTTATCGATATATTATCCAGAGATGTCTGACATAGTTACATTACGTTGGGTAAATTTCGTGTAAAAGTTGGGGATGTTATAGCATCCGCAGAAAGTGGCTGACTGACGGTAAAATAACTAGTTGTCGACGAGGTGTTGACGTCCATGACGTATCACAGGACTTCGAGGTTGGAGGCTTGCGCCACACTATAAAGCAGGATAGGCTGATGTTTGTGGAAGATCTGACGACAGAGTACGGTGCTGATGCAGGCACTTAGTGTTTCAGAGCACACCGTTTAGCGTTCATTGTTGAACATGGGGCACCGCAGCAGACGACACTTAAGTGTTGCCATGTTGGCCCAGCGATCTCGTCAGTGACGATCGCAGTGGGAAGACGATCATCGAGACTCGACCGTAGACCGAGGTCGCCTGGTGGGTTCAATCATATTTTTGCTCAGCCCAGGTGAATGTTCGTGTCCGGATAGTCGGTCATGCAAGAGAACAACTGCTCGGGACATGAATGGCTTCAGGACCGCAGGCCAGCGGGGTTGGCATCGTACTACGGGGCAAATTTACCTTATCTTCCAGGGGACCTGTGGTGGTTACCGAAGGCACGATGGCAGCTGTGGACTACGTGGACACTGATGAGAACCACCTGCATCCGTTCATTCTTGATGTCTTCCTCGACCAACGACGGCATCTTCGAACAGGATTTCTGTAACTGTCACAAGGCCCTAACTGTGCTACGTTTATCTGAGGGAATTATAACGAACTCTTTTTTGACGTCTTGGCTACCACATTCACCTAGTGTAAACCCGATAGAACACATCTGGAACGCTGCCGGGCGGAAACCTCTAACCCACAAACTATCAGCACGTCATTTATGGGAGTCGCGTGACCTGAACGTAGACGTCAAGTGCTACGTACTTCCTGAAACCTACCACGGACTTGCCAAATCCATGCCACGCGGTATCAGCACTGTATTGCCATCCAAAGGTGGACCAACATGTTACGGCGTAAAGTAAAGCGCCAACACGCCAGTCGGGAACGAGAGACGTTCAAAATGTTCAAATGTGTGTGAAATCTTATGGGTCTTAACTGCTAAGGTCATCAGTCTCTAAGCTTACTCACTGCGTAACCTAAATTATCCTAAGAAGAAACACACACACCCATGCCCGAGGGAGAACTCGAACCTCCGCCGGAACCAGCCGCACAGTCCGTGACTACAACGCCTCATACCGCTCGGCTAATCCCGCGCGGCTGGGAACGAGAGATCAGAGAGGGCTTTGAAGGCGACGTCAGCCAATAGCACTGTGACCAACCCACTCCAGGACGACAGTGCGATAGCAGCGGCCTCTAAGCGAAGAAAACATAAGCGCCGCGCCCAACTGGTGGCGCCCAGTTCAAGAGAAATTTGAAGACTAGAGTCCTGAATAGAAGCATCAAGAAACCTTATTATTTTGCATGTCGTCTTTGCTTGCGACACATCTGTGTATTTCTCAAAGTTAGGAATTGTCATTTACTTTTCGTTACAAAACTCATTAATAAGATTTTCCGGCTGATCCCAGCGGAGGTTCGAGACCTCCCTCGGGCATGGGTGTGTGTTTTAGGTTAAGTAGTGTGAAGGATTATGGACTGATGACCTTAGCAGTTAAGTCCCATAAGATATCACACACATCACCTGAAATAAGATTTGCTTGAATTATTGTCTAGCGATCCGGGAAAGCAGGTTTCCTAGACACTCCATTTTCGACGAATAGGCAGGATTCAACACAATCTTCTATTAATCAGGTGGTCATAATGTCTTATGATATCAGTGCAAAGTGTATTAGAACCTTATAAGACTAGGTCATCATAATTTACAGGAAAATACGTAAATTCATAAATGCTTCTGCGGTTTGCTATGGATATTCAGAAAGCATATTTTGCAAACAAGAGCAGTGTCATCAAATACCTTTGAGTCAGTATGTAGCAATCTAGGAAAAAAAATTGTGATTTTCTTCACAAAGATGTCAGTGATAGAGTATTTCCTTTCTTTTTTCTGGTCGAAATTAAACCGTAGCCTACAGTCTCCGTAATCAGAGCATTTGTTTCAATGATTCAACGAATCTTAATTTTCGTAATTGCATTATAGAATTATTTTTAGACGAAAAGACGTCTATTAACTTCCTCTCGTGGCGTATTTAAATTCTGTGCTTTAGGAATAATCACTAGAAGTTACTCTTGACAGTAGCTTGTACTCATTGATAGTAAATGTCAGTTTGTTGATTCCTGACGAAGCAACCAGTTTCTGACTTGGTGATTTCGCTTTGAAGAGGCATAATTTTATGATGGTGCTAATCTAAAAGCCTTATTACGCAGTTATACGAGGCCATCGCACAAACTGATGTTCCCACGACCACCAGTCTTCTAACTGTACCGCTTTATCCTGTTTCCTCGAGACAGAGAGAGAGCGAGAGAGAGATAGTGAGTGAGAGAGAGACAGGGAAGTGAGAAGGAGAAACAGGCAGTTATTAACATCTGATTTGCAACACTCATCACGTAACTGAAAGTTCCCCCCGCTTGCTATTCATTTAGGAGCAATTGTAACTTCAGGACGGTTTTTTTCTGCGCATCTAGAGTTCCTTGTTTCGAGATTAGCATACCAGTATCGCACCTGTTGCACTGTTGGTAAGATGGTGTTCTGTGCCCCCTTCTGTGTCCATATGTAGAAAACAAAAATCGAGCTAAGAACATCCTGACTGAATAATGTGCTTTTCTTTTTTAGTCCTCTACTCGTGAGAGCAGGGCGGGCTGCTTCAAGACATCGTCCTTCAGAGCCCTGCATCCCAGCAGCCTGGGAACGGGGCGGATGGAATCCCAGTTGGGAGTCTTTGGAAGGATATATCCAGCTCCGTAATTCGTCGAATAATCAAGGGAAATACACCGTTTCCCATGGTAAGGCCCAGACATTGGAACAATTTGCTTTGGTCAAATGTCTGAGTGTATCGAAAACAGATTACCTATAAAATACGCACTGGATTTTTGTCCGAATTTTCATAGCCAAACGAAGACTCGGAAATGGACAAATGGTGTATCAAATTCACCATCGCGAAGTCTAGGTTTGCAAAAAAGGGTTTAATTGCTTGAAAGCTATCAGAGTAATTAATAAAAGTTTAATTAAAGGTTTAAGGCAAAATTTTTCGCAGAATCTTCATAGCTAAACGAATAGTGGGTAATGGACAAATAGGGTATCTGTTGACCAGCATAATGTCTAGTTTTGCAAAACTACATTTGACACTCCCTGACAGATTAAAACTGTGTACCAGACTGCGACTCGAAAATGGGACTTTCTCGTTTCTTGGGCAAGTCCTCTACCGACTCAGCTTCCCAAGCATAACTCGCGACTCATCCTCATATTTATTTCCCCCAGTACCTCATCTTCTTACCTTCAGAAGTTCACAGATGTTCTCCTGCCAAATTTTCTGCACTGGCATTCTTGGATAAATTTGAAAATACGAGATGAGGTACTGGTGGATGTAAAGCTGTGCGGACGGATCGTGAGACACGCTTGGACTGCTCAGTCGGTAGAACGTTTGCACACCAAAGGCGAAGGTCGTAGGTTCGAGTCCCTGTCTGGCACAAGCTTTTAATTTACCAGGAAGTTTCAGATCAGTACACGCTCCACTGATGAGTGAAAATTCATTCTGGACAAGGTTTAACTGCTTGAAAGTAATCAGGCTAAATAATAAAATTCCATCGGATAAATATCTTCGAGTGCTCTTCACAGTTATGTCAATCATTGCACTTTGAGTTCCCAATCGACAGCTCATTGCTTTCTCTTGATCTATATACTCTTAATAACAGCAGAAAATCAAAAGATATTGAAATTTATTATATGTCATTCTTTCCGAAAAAAAACACAAGAAAATTTAAAAAAATAGATAACAGGCTGTCAATACTTCTGGAGACGATTTGTCTAAAAGTAGGAAACAAAGTAGATTAGAGAAATACTTGAAGCGCCTTTGAATCATGCTTGAAATCATGTACAGTAAATGAGGAGCCGATTAAGATTTTAAAGTTCAATATATGCCTCGTGGATTACGCAGATCGTACAGTCGGCTGTAGTGTGGCCTTGACGTATTGCTACCACCTATGCCCGAAGGTGTAAACAATTTCCAACAATTTTTCAATCTCAAAAATTTTTCAGTAGGGAATCCTACAAATATAAGGAAAGCAAGAAATGACGTCTCCATTACGAGTGCTCTCGACATCATTGTTCTTTCTTTCTGATTTTTCTGCTGAAAAAGTTAATATAAAAAATACAGTAACATGGAACAGTAAATCAGGAATCCGTTCCGACCGAACAGCGGATTCTGCTAATTTCTCTCTCTCTCTCTCTCTCTCTCTCTCTGTAGCTAACCGAGGAGCTTTCCAGGTGTTATGGCTATTTGTTTATGCTTTTAAATATTAAAAGAAATATTGAATACCTGAGTTCAGAAACCAGGATCAACCACATTTTTGCTTGTGTTCGAATTGCTGTACACAATTTCGAGCATTACTCAAAAGCTCGTCGAATACTTCTTAAGTTATTTTATATCTTACTTTTAGACAATATCATTTCACAAAACATTTGATGTTTTTTTCTAATTTTTCAATGTATTTGTGGGACCAATGTAGTTGACTGTCTCAGACCACTTTTAAAGTTTTGTGCATTTGTGCTTCTACACGTATGTTGTCTGCGTAACTGTATTTGTACTTTTGTGTGTGTGTGTGTGTGTGTGTGTGTGTGTGTGTGTGTGTGTGTGTGTGGTGCATCCATGCGTGCCTGTGTGCGTGCGTTTGTATGTAGATTTCTGGATTCATACGACATCTATAACTGTAAATTTGTGATTAACTTGGAACAGCGGTAAATAGTTTAAGTTTTAAGTATGAAAGTAAAGCTATATCGGCTGTCATAGATCGAAACTTTTATTGTGAAATTCTAAGTGACCGTTGTAACGAATGTAATCAATTACAGCCGGCCGGGATGGCCGTGCGGTTCTAGGCGCTACAGCCTGGGGCCGAGCGACCGCTCCGGCCGCAGGTTCGAATCCAGCCTCGGGCATGGATGTGTGTGATGTCCTTAGGTTCGTTAGGTTTAATTAGTTCTATGTTCTAGGCGACTGATGACCTCAGAAGTTAAGTCACATAGTGCTCAGAGCCAATCAATTACTGTGATATTTCGTGCGACATCTGGAAAGTAAAGAATGTTTTCTCACACCAAGGTAGTCGGAGGCAACCCAAAAAAACTGAAACGAACTCACCTGGCTGGTAACATACGAACTTTTTAATAGTTAAACGCATTCGGAAAGATAACGAGATGATAGAATGCTCATAGTTTGCCACATACACTACCGAAAAAAATGCAACACCCTCAAGCAGTGTGTTCAGTAGCACCAAGGTATGATAAGCGCATATTGATGTATTGTAGTCTTAGCGATTCATTTGTCACGGTCATCGGCGATCAGGAGGCTTGTCGGTGCACCCTCTGCAGGCAGCAACCGTGCTGAGTCTAGAGCTGAAAAGTGTTTGTGATACGTGTTCCAGTCTACAATCATGCCGCCGCCGACGGTACGTACACCTGTTGAACAACGTCAGCCATTTGAAAAATGGTTCAAACGGCTCTAAGCACTATAGGACTTAACATCTGAGGTCATCATTCCCCTAGAACTTAGAACTACTTAAACCTAACTAACCTAAGGACATCACACACATCCATGCCCGAGGCAGGATTCGAACCTGCGACCGTCGCAGCAGCGCGGTTCCGGACTTTTTAAGGGGAAGCTAACGCTCTGACCGGACACGCTTTTTTTTTTCTTTTCTTCATTTTGTTCAGTATAGTTCGTTGCGTTTGGTCTGTGCGGAAGTCACATGGCGTCAGTTGAAGTTGATAGTCGATTCCTTTACTCAGTTTTTTTTATTACAGAGGACAATCTGCCCTCTGACTAAACACGCTGAGCTACCGTGTCGGCTGGGACTGAAGCGCCTAAAACCGCTTGGCCACAGCGGCCGGCCGGTAGACATTTGAACTAGGTCGCACTGTGGGTCTGCGGAAAACTGGATGGACGTATCGACCGACTGCTGCACATGTTGGTCACAATGTATCGCTGCTTTCAGGAGTAGTTGTGGAACATTCCTTCATCCACTGGTTTCTGGACGCTCGTGTACTACAGGCGCGCGTCTAGATCATCGCATTGCAACGACGGCCGACCGAACATCCTTTGGAGACGAAATACGAACACATGTTTGATCTGCTAAGTCACCGAGGACCACTGGGAACTGTCTGCTTGCAACAGAACTAAGATCATTTGTGCCTCTGGCCAGGCTACCGGTGACGCCACGACACCACCATCGCGGCTGCTCTGGCGTCGTGAAAGTGTCGGCTGGAGAGTGGAATGGGCTCTGTTGTCTTCAGTGATGGGAGTAGGCTCTGCTTGCATGCGAATGATGGCCATACTCATCTACGACGTGGTCCTGTTGAGTGTCGTATTCCAGAGTGTATTCGCCCACGAAACACAGATCCCAACCGTGGCTTCGTGGTGGGGGGTCACCAGTTATAACTCGCCGTAACATTTGGTGTTCCTGCGGGGTAAAGTAACCAGTGCCAGTCATATTGCACAGGTGTTGCTGCCATTTCTTCAACAGGAAGATGGTGTGGCTTTTCAGCAGGAAAATGCACGTCCATACACGGCTGCTCCGACGCGACGTGTTCTTCGTCGTGTACAATAAATGTCTTGATTCGCAAGATCGTCATATCTTCCGCCAACCCAACACTTATGGGTCATGGTGAAACAGCAACTTGCCCGTTCTCCAGAGCCTGCAAGAATCATTACCGAATTGCAACGAAAGGTGAAAGATGCTTGGCAGAATCTATCACAGGATGCCATTCGATCCCTTTATGATCGTTTTCATGTAAAAATCAACGTCTGAGTAGCTGCCACAGGGGGTACACTGTGTATTGATGCGAACATTTGGGCACTGTGTACTGTGACAGTCCGCTCCCAGTAGCTGAGTGGTCAGCGTGGAAGAATGTCAATCCTAAGGGCCCGGGTTCGAATCCCGGCTGGGTCGAAGATTTTCTCCGCTCAGGGACTGGGTGTTCTGTTGTCTTAATCATCATCATTTCATACCCATCGACGCGCAAGTCAGCGAAGTGGCGTCAAATCAAAAGACTTGCACCCGGCGAACGATCTATCCGACGGGAGGCCATAGACACAAGATATTCACATTTATTTTTTACTGTGACTAGGGCGTTTCGTTGATCTGATTTTGCTATAATATACTCCTACAATGATGAACTACCTGTCACATCTCTTGTGTATAAAATGATCTCATTGTTATGGGTGTAGCTACTTTGTGTATATGGAAGTGTACTTCTTTCTCCTCAGTTTCGTTCGTCATTGAGACATATTTTCCCGGCGCCACTTTATGTAGCATCACATAATTTTAGTGTTTTTTATTTATTACCTGCTGATAACCATAGATCATGTCGTCTATTTTTAATAAAAATCTGACCGCACATATTTGAAAATCTAGTAACTGAAAATCGAACTAAGTGTAGGGAAATAGAGGTTATTCCTTTAAATTCCTATTTATTAAACGTAACTACTTACTAACAGGTTTTCTATCTAGAAACTACTTTGTTGTCTGCAGTGGCTTTTTCAATTACTACTGACATTGATCATCATCATTGTCATCATCATCGTTATCAGAAACAGCAGCAGCCCCAATTCGATATTCACTCTTCCATTACGACCTTCAGCTGAAAGCATAATGTTGCTCCTACATGTTTTAATTATTTATTTTCCATTTAATGTATCTACCATACATTAGTTCACTGTATCGTTCCAGTCTTGTCTCTGAGAATCCAGGAAAGAACTTCCCTGATGCATCTGTCAACCATTTGACTGACTCGGTGTCCTGCTCACACCCATCTCCTTTGCAGTGTGGTTGTAATTATCTCTCACGCTCCAGTCTTATTCTCCGATCCACTTCCTTATTTTCCTGTCTCTCCTAAGAATTAGCAACATACATTAGTCCATCACTCGTTGAGAAATCAGCAATTTTTGTATTACCAGTTTATTTTCCACTACCAAAACTGGTGTTGTACACTGACCGTAAACTTCCTATTTCAGACCCAAATGCTCAGTTTTGAAAAAAAAAATGGTTCAAATGGCTCTGAGCACTATGGGACTTTACATCTGTGGTCATCAGTCCCCTAGAACTTAGAATTACTTAAACCTAACTAACCTAAGGACACCACACATATCCATGCCCGAGGCAGGATTCGAACCTGCGACCGTAGCGGTCACGCGGTTCCAGACTGAAGCGCCTAGAACCGCACGGCCACACCGGCCGGCTAGTTCTGAAAACTCTTGGCAGTTAACCAGGAACGCTCGAGATCATTTTTACACTTTTTTCTATCAATATAGTCGTTGTTCACAACTGGTGTGAATACAAAAAACAATCAAGCTATTGAACGGCTTCGTTGTTAATTTGTACAATTTTCAATTCGGTGGGTTCAATATACCCTATTTTAGTCTTCCATTACAACTGATAATCAGAAACACTGCTGCTCAAATTGTAACGTAAACACTATTTTAATAATTGGGAACTATAACTGTGATTAAAATAATAGGAGTAATTAACGGCATTTACGTAGTACTACTGTTATGTTACTTAGAGGTGCTGCCCTAATTTATTAGGACACTGAATCTGAGTAAAAATTAATCAGAAATTAAAGAACTATTGCACACCAGCTTCCATGGTGCTGATTTTGAGGTCGCACTGCTCTTATCACTAGTCATAATGAGATGACTGGACTTCCAGTATTAGGACAGTGTTCCTTGAGGTGGATAGGAGGATATTAGTGTTTAACGTCCCGTCGACAACGAGGTCATTGGAGACGCAGCGCAAGCTCGGGTGAGGGAAGGATGGGGAAGGAAATCGGCCGTGCCCTTTCAAAGGAACCATTCCGGCATTTGCCTGAAGCGATTTAGGGAAATCACGGAAAACCTAAATCAGGATGGCCGGAGACGGGATTGAACCGTCGTCCTCCCGAATGCGAGTCCAGTGTGCTAACCACTGCGCCACCTCGCTCGCTATAGTGTTCCTTGAATATGGAATTCATTAGCTGGGTCTCGAAGCATAAATAAAATAAGTCCTCAAATTTTATATTCATTTTACAAATCACCAGCTGTTTTGCGTTTTCATATTTGCATTTTGTGCTGCCTATCTTTGTCACTCTACAAGGGAGGTATGCTACACGTTAGCGAGCGTCCCACCTCTTTAAAGTCTCTCCTGGTCGCTTACATAACAGACCATTGTGCTTTGATACGTCGCGGAGGAGAGCTTCTGGGACCACAAAAGTTGTACGTCCTGGCTGTCCAAAACGGTTACCCCATGCCACATACAGTTCTACAGGAGTGTTACATCGCCAATGTCTTACATTTCACGAAGAGCCTTCAGTGGAACTTCTTGTTGACATTCTGTTTGTTGTAACGTCTCATTTATTTCATGAATTTTCTATTATGTGAGTCTTTCTCCTTTGTTTTCTCTCGAGGTAAATTTCCAGATGGGTCCTGAAAATCTTCCAAAAGAATACTTGTATCTTGTGCCACAGTGTTCCACCTGGCGCAATACTGTGCTTTTTCTGTTGCCCTTTCTGATCTGGTTACGTGTCTGATAATAATATATTGCTGATCAGTAACGTCTGAGAGTATATGTTCTCTACAATTACATTTCCTGTCCAATGTTGTTAGCGTTCATGTATCGTATGTCTCCTACGCCTCATCGGAGGAAAAAAGTGCTTAAACTGCTGTGCTTTCTTCACGCTGCAAAGCAACTTACAGACACTTCTTTCTCCTGTAGCGACATGCCTCTCTGCCTGCTAGTATTTCCTCTTGTCAAACTGCCCTGGCGCAATGCATCTACAACAGTATCCTTGCGATTACGTAACGTTCCAGGAAATTGGCTGTGCGCTTCCATAACCGAACAAAACAGGCTCAGTGTAACGATGCTCTCAACCTCTTGTGTTAGTATGTCAATATTAACCGATGGTCAACTCTAAAGTTTAGCGTCATCAACTTTAGTTGCCTATCCTATCTCAGGGCCGTGGCTTCATAGTACACAGATCAAAAACCTTTTGCATCACTCCGGTTCCCAGAACTCCTGAAGATAGACGTTGACTGTGGATATTGTATCACAGACACAGTCCCTTTGACTGTTCAGAAATGTCACTAAACCCGCCCACAGATGTAAACAGCCATGCATGAACAGCGCCTATTAGACGGAAGGGGTCCGACAGCCGAACAGTTCCAGTCATTCCACCAGGAAGGAGGTAGACGGCTCGTGTTGTCTGTAGTTCAACCGTGCCTAGACAGTCTTTACCGCGGTTCGATCACATCCGCATCGTTACTTTGTGCTAGGAACGACTCTCAACAACAAAAATGTCCAAGCGTCTCGGAGTGAACCAAAGCGAAGGTGTTCGGAAATGGAGGAGATACAGAGAGACAGGAACTGTCAATGACATGCATCGCGCAGGCCCCCCAAGGGCTACTACTGCAGTGGATGACCGCTACCTACGGATTACGGCTCGGAGGAACCCTGACAGCAACGTCATCATGTAGCATAATGCTTTTCGTGCAGCCACAGGACGTCTGGTTACGACTCAAACTGTGCGCAGTTGGCTGCATGATGTGCAACTTCATTCCCAACGTCCATGGCGAGGTCCATCTTTGCATCCACGACACCATGCAGAGGGCTCAACAACATGCCGAATGGACCGCTCAGGATTGGTATCACGTTCTCTTCACCGATGAGTGTCGCATATGCCTTCAACCAGACAATCGTCGGAGACGTGTTTGGAGGCAACAAAGTCAACATGAACGCCTTAGACACACTGTCCAGCGAGTATAGCAAGGTGGAGGTCCTCTGCAGTTTTGGGGTGGCATTATGTGGGCCGGAAGTACGCCGCTGGCCGTCATGGAAGACGCCTTAATAGCTGTACGATACGTGAATACCATCCTCCGACCGATAGTGCAACCATATCGGCAGCATATTGGCGAGGCATTGGTCTTCATGGACGACAATTAGCGCCCCCATCGTGCACATCTTGTGAATGACTTCCTTCAGGATAACGACATCGCTCTACTAGAGTGGCCAGCATGTTCTCCAGACATGAACCGTATCGGACATGCATGGGATAGATTGAAAAGGGCTGTTTATGGACGACGTGACCTACCAACCACTCTGAGGGATCTACGCCGAATCGCCGTTGAGGAGTGGAACAGTCTGGACCAACAGTGCCTTGATGAACTTGTGGATAGTATGCCACGACGAATACACGCATGCATCAATGCAAGAGGACGCGCTACCGATGTGTACAGCAATGTGGACCACCACCTCTGAAGGTCTCGCTGGTGGTACAACAGGCAATGAGTGGTTTTCATGAGCAATAAAAAGGGTGGAAATGATGTTTATGTTGATCTCTATTCCAATATTCCGTACAGGTTCCGGAACTCTCGGAACCAAGGAAATGCAAAACTTTTTTGATGTGTTTACATTCGCCATAGACTCCAACTACTCTGGACGAATATCGCAGGGGCTAAAATTCTTTGCATGCAAAATCATAATCATGGCTAAATTAGAACTTTTAGCATTCATTGTCATGGCTCCACATATACTCACAGTGTACATACTGCTGTCATACCACACGATGTTCACAATATAGACAGAATGTAAAATTTGGTCTGCATATTCAATCTGAATCAATAACACAAAGAAAAATAATTATGTTTGTACATATTTAGAGTTTATTTACTGCCGTTCCTGTTTCCTTCTAACCCTGCAGTTTTACTGTTACCGTACGTAATGTATCCTAATGTCCACAAATAATAACATTTTATCCACAGAGGACGAGTAAAACATAGTGAAGGAAGAATAAAAATGCACAAAATAAAAGACATGTTGTTATTTTACCATTCATTTATGTGGCCAATAACACATTATTGGTAATTGGACTCCGTCTGCTTGCTCTCAGTGCCGACAAGCCTCTGGTCCGATCCATGCTACAACATTGCTCTAATGTGTGGGACCAGCGTTAAATAGGAATTAGATGAATACTGAATGCATACAAAGATAACAGCAAGAAAGGTCACTGGTTTCTTTGATCGATGAAAAAACTGTACTGGCAATGACTTGAAGACAGACGAAAACTGCTCCGTGAAGCACTGTTTGGAAAGTTTAAAGAACCAGCTTTAAGTATGGAATTTAGGACTATGTTACAACCACCTACCTGTTTACCTCATAGGGACATAAAAACGAGGTTAGACTATTTACAGGCGGCACAGAAGCGTTTATGCAATCATTCTACCTTCACTCCATACTGAATGGACCAGGAAGAAGCCCTAATAGCTTGTACAATGAGAAGTACTCTGTGCCATGCACCTCGCGGTCGTTTTCAGAGTAAATACGTAGATGCAGATTCGCAGTGTTGTGAACTGAGAGTCATGCTCTGCGAATGAGGATTACTGTACTTCCGATGCAGTAGGGCGACTTTGTGTCCTAAATTTCTTGGTGAAGTTTACATCTAACGCACACTTACCTGCAATCACAAAGGCGTTAAGTTTCTACAGATGCCATTTGAAGCCTTAGACAACTGTTCACAGACGCACAACTTCTGAGATCAGTACAAAGTCGATAGAGAGTAATTATAAAGGAAAAATACCTTGCCCCAAATGCTCAACGAAACACAACAGTATCTGCAACATAATTCTCTGTGGCGTTTAGACCTGCCTGAGGAGGACTTTACAGCTGTGTCGCCACTTCAGTCTGTGTAAGTAAAATCATATCCGTATGAGACCAGTAAAGTTTCTGAAACTGTGTCATTTCACCTGCAACATGATTCTCTATGGAGCTAACAGTGCCTGAGGTGCTTCAGTGTACCAGAGCCTCAGGGCAATTGGTCTTAACACACCAATATCTGCAACATAATTCTCTATGTAGCCTACAGCTGCCTGAGGAATATCTGTGTACTAGAAGGTCTGACAAGTTGGCACTAACACAAAATACATGAAATGTATTCGCAATTCAGAATATGGACCATTATCAGCTGTATAATGGATGACGACAGTGAAAATCTGTATCCGAAGGATACACAGGCACTGCAATACCGTAACACAATAATAATTTCAACATAATGCTCTTAGAGGCTTTGAGCTCCCTGATTGGTTTCTGTGTTCTGGCGGCTCGTAGTGGTATATCTTAACACAACCATAATTGCTACTTAATTTTCAGTTCACCTAGAACTGCCTGAGGGGTTTCTGTGCACCGAATGCCCAGTGCAATTAGTCTTAATACAAAAACACCTACAGCATAATTCTCTATGGTTCTTACAGCTGCCTGAGGGGTTTCGGTGTACTCGGGACTCACAGCTGGTGACCGTAACGACAGTCTGCCGGGACCCTCATGAAAATTCAAGGACAAGCCAGAATTAAGGGGAGTCAGCAGCATCGGAATCAGACCGTAAGAGAGTAAAATAACGTAGTCTTAGCAAGTTAACCCTGATTGTCGCACATTCACCTAGAAGAGATGTGGTATCTGCTAAAATCTCAAGAACACCATGGAAAATGGTCTGGTGGTGGTATGGACTTTGAGTGGAAAAGCTACATGACTACATGGTGGATGTGAGTACAGAGCTTTTTTTATACTTTGCTTGTAGGAGGAAAACTGTTAACGCAAAAGCTATAAATATAAGATTCTGAACAAGCACGTGCTGCATTTTAAGATACGTTCTTGGTCTGATTATCTTCTCTTTGGGCGCTAACGCCTGCCTGCACAGTGTGTCTGGTGCATGAATGCCTTGTAGGTCTGAATGGAGAGACCAGCGAGATCCCCGGATCTGAATATTACAAAACATGTCTCGGAAGCACTGGGAAGATATACTGAAGTCCATCAGCCGCTACCTAGGACACTCTACAGAACTCTTTCAGAGTAATCGAACATCGGCCAAAAGAGAGAATGCCACACCGTGGCCAAACTACGGTATCCATACTCTTCTTTACTGTTGTAGAAGAGGTTTCTATCGTTTTGTTATTTTTTCAGTTCTGCTTCAGTACTTTCCTAAATATGTCTGATGATATCTTGCGATTATTTTTCAGCTTTTTCTATAAAAATCCGACATCTTGCTCAGGAAATACGTTCTTATTTCTTCATTATACTTAACTTATGAAGTGTAGTATTTCTACGGCATACTGTTGCAAATAAACGCACCAACTCTCTAAACCTCTCCTCTGCTGTAGAACTTTGTAAGCACATCCATATCTACATCTACACTCTGCAAGTTGCATTATACTTGCAATACCATCACCATTTTCTCCATTTCCTGTACCATTGGTGAATGGTGCGTAGGAGGAACAAGTGTAGATAAATTTTCGTATAAGCCCACTCTTCTCTTATTTCAGCATGGTGATCGTTTCGCAAGAAGTAAGTAGGAACTTATGACACGTCACCTCACTCTCCTTGGCACCCACTCTCAGAATTTTAACAGGAAACTCTCCCTCAATCACAGCACCACTCTTGAACAGCACTCTCACCCTCTATCTGGATCCTCCCCATCTCCTCTATCAACCTTACCTGGTAAGTATCCCAGAACGATGAACAGCATTCAAGACAGGTCAAACGAGTGTTTTGTAAAGCCCTCATTTCGTATATACCGCTGCAGTTTCACGGCATTGCAACGGAATCACCAGTGAACAGCCTCACTGACCACTCGACAGTAAGTACTATCATGAAAACCAACAGCTTTCTACCATTAATTTAGGTTACTGTGGAATTTACTTTACATCTGACGACATCTCTAAGTAGGGTCATTCACTTGAATCACCAGTACACCTCACGTTGACGTTACGAGTTAGTGGTGGTTATCTTCGGCAAATTGGGCACTGAAACATGCAAAAGTAATGACATCACGGTAACGATGAGTTAGATTCACTTAAGCTGGAATAAAACGCCTTACACCATCTACATAACACTTCCACGAAAAATTAAGTCTTTGGCTGGCTCTCTATCGTTTTACTGTTATTTCTCGAGCATGTTGAGTAAATTAGGAACTCAATCTTTCACGCAGGGCTGAATATTTACAAAGAGTTCAAATACATGACAGAATTAAAAATGAATTCTGCATATGCTTCGCTTACATCTTGTTAATAATGAGGAATATACACTGGGGACAGCATAATTACATCCTTTCACCAGTCGTTTGTGGAGTGAACCTACGCTTTCGACAGTATCTTGCGTTTAGCAAGTGCTGACAAAAAAACTACAGAAATGAGTGCGTTTTGTGCTGCCTTCAAGCCATATATTAATTCAAGCCAATCATCATTATTACAGCAGTAACCAAAGTCGCTCTCTCTCTCTCTCTCTCTCTCTCTCTCTCTCTCTCTCCTCCCGCTCTCCCCCCACGACCCCCCTCCCCCCCCCAAAAATGCTCACATATCAACATAGTAAGCGCCTGCGTTCGACACTGCGATGACCTATCACTTACAAAATGGAAAAAATGGGGCAGAGGGGAATCAAGGAGCTCTCTTAGAAAACTACTTTTCTACGCTCATCACCGAAAGCTAACTTGCCAGTTATTCTTGTTACCTGAATGCTGAATATTCTAATTTAATATTTTAGCCCTACAGCTTTCGTGCATGACCGTCTCGCATAACCAGGCAGTAACTACGTTTTATGGTTTTATTTATTTATTTAATCGTATGGCTAGAGCCCCCCGTCGGGCAGGCCGTTCGCCGGGTGCCGGTCTTTCAACTTGACGCCACTTCGGCGACCTGCAGTCGATCAGGATGATAGGATGATGATGAGGACAGAACAACACCCAGTCCCTGGGTGGAGAAAACGTTTTTATGGTGAATGATACTGATAGTTGGTGTAAAGAACAACAGCAGCCCCCTAGATATGGTCACGATCGTGCCGTTGTCCAGTGACCCATGACTCCTATGTAGTCTGCTATAATCCTGGATTTGAGAAGAACAAATCTGGCAATGGGAACAGAGGTGGTGATGATCAGATTGTTCGTCGACTTCATCGCTTGTCACGAAACGTTCTGCAGTGTCTCATGAAGTGATATTAGGCGACACCGTTGTTTGGGGTCACCGCTGGATGGGGTCATTAAATCGATGGCCTCCGTGACATTATTCATGAAGACTATTCCAAGTGTTAGAACCTGGTTTCAAGGTTTCACTCCCTGCTTTTCTTGCATCTACGCAAACATAATCTTCATTTTATGTGCTCGGCCGAAATATACATCAGAGTTTGTCCACCCACGCTACATAACAGTCGTATTTTGCCACCTCATATCCACCTCGATATTTCAATGTGGATCTCAACATTCTGACCGAAACTAAGCAGTGTTTTCACATAGGCCTAATGCTCAACATATGACAGATTCTATAATGCCTCACGACTTGTGGTAATTTTTTTCAGACGGTAACGTCAACAACCACTTCTGGTATACGGCCAGTTTATTACAGTTGGTATGTAAAGCGCAAACACTTAACTAAACATCACCAGTTCAGAACGATGGAAGCACATTAGATCTTAAAGTCTAGGCTGCACCTGTAAAGCGTCGCAGGTATAAGGAAAAATCGTGCAATTACATTATTTCATTTGTTTGGCTATAGTATAGTCAAGAAATACGGTTTACTGCAAACCATTATGAGGCTATTAGGCAAAGAATATAGCAGAGCCAAACGGGGGAACACCTCAAAACGTGCAGGCGTACAACGTTTCCAGACGCCAGGGAAAATCAGAGACAAAATACCATCACTGGTGATGTCTTACCCTGTAAAACGAAATGCCTTTGGCGACGAAAATACGCACTTTCTTGTAGCTTCACGTTTAAAATATCACCGAGAAAAGTAATCGTGCAATTTTAAAATACACACGGTTTGCTTTTTGATATACCATTGCTATTTTTTTATTTTTGACGCTCTTCGTCTGTATTTTAGACTAGATCTGACAATGGTTCCATCGAGCTGAAAAGGGCGTGACCAATTACATATTTGTGATTTGAATAGCAAAAAAATTATCGAAAGAAAAAGTGATGACAAGTCTACTCCACAGAAATAACGTCAGGTTTTATATAACGTTATTTACTTGGGGTAACCTGTCAAAAGAGATGCGTCAAAGAGCGAAAAGAAAAGAAAAGACGCCTTACTATTTATGTATCTAATCACAGTGAATAATGTCATTGCTCAATACTTTCATTGCATTTATGATGTAAAGCTTTTTTACGTAAGAATTTGTTGAATAGCAACACTGCAGAAACAGAAAAGGTTGTTTCAAAAGACGCACAACAAGCACAAAAAAAAGATGGATTTAAAATTCGTCTGTGGAAACTCTCTCTTCGAGACATTTACCGTGTGTGGATTCGCAAAAGAACCACAGAGTAACCTTAGTTGAACACTTTCTACGATGCCAACTAACGATGACTGGAGATGGCTAATGCTAACGGAAAAGAGTAAAAAATTAAAAGTAAAAGATGTCATTTGCCGGCAAACAGAAAAACTGTAGCGTAATAGTATTACAGCAACTTTCAAGATTTATTTTTTCGACTAAACAATGATCGTATACTTACGCGCCTCGTCTACGGATGGTTATAATTAAAGAGCAGATACTCACGGAGTTCCAGGATGAGCTATAATTATCGTGCAGCGGAGAAACTTGATAAATATTGTAACGCGTTAATGTGGAACCGATTTGTGATGGAAAAAACTTAGTTGCTATTTTGGCCGCAAATCTTTGATTGCTAGGACGACGTATAGAAATGTTTCTATAAACTATGTAACGGATTAGGAACGCGACGTACGCACAAAAGGTCCCACAAGTGAAAGGCAGAATGTTGCTTTTATTATTAACCGCCACTAACACAGTTTGTTCAATACGAGCACGGAAGATGTCGATGAGACGCTTTACAGCGCCAGATGTATACCAGGTGGCCAAAATTAGAGGCAATTTTTTCCACCGTAAATCGGTTCCGCATTAACATATTTACTAATTTTCGCTGCCATACGATAATTACGGTCAATACTGGACCACCGTCAGTAGATGTACTTTCATTATAACCACCCTTCTCCAAATGACGACGGTAAAAATAGAATATTTAATCCCGAGAAGAAACAGACAGCAACAGTTATCATAGTAAAATATTGCAAATGTGAGTAACAATTAAATGCAACGCCATAGCAAGGAGCCTTCGTTACGTGTCCTAACGGTCACAGAAATCGAATCGGCTATAACAAGCAGGAAGGGGTGCTCTGCAAGATCGAATGAATAGGTTATACTAGCTCGAAGTTGATTCATTTACTGAGATTAAAGTCGCTGCCATAAATCCAATTTGATAAATCCAAGTTGAAGATGCCAATTTATTGTCACCAATCGTTCTGAGACGTGTTCTCGGTTACACGCGCGGGCCACTTCGTTCTCGTCGAGCATCAGTTGCTCTGCGCCCAGTCCCCCCGGCCAGACAGTATGCAGTACACGGAACACAGACACACTGCCGTCGTACGTCACAGACATGGCCGCGCGCCGACTCCGCCCCCGGATTTCCATTGGCCCGGGCATGAGCGCGCGCTGCCCATTGGGCGCTGAACGCGCCAATGGGCGCGCGGCGCCGGCCGGCCAGACTGTCGCTTTCATGCATAATTAGACGCGCAGAGGCGCCGAGCCGAAGCACTGCACGCTCCTCGGCTCCCGCCTCAGATTGGTATCGCTGTGATTTCTCGGCGTCGGGCGCCCTTTGGCAGCCGCCGAACCTCCGTTCCGCGTCAGCACCTTGTTATTTTTTGCAGCCGGCTTAACACAGTCGTCTCGCCCTGCGATACCTGTCGTCGGGCGAGCCAGTATTTCACAGCAAGTGGCTGGTAATGAGACCGTTCTGTACTTGCCCCACGCACTTGCACTTACAGGATGCTCGACCGCTCTCCCGTGTGCGATAATCCTGCCGCACGATGAATTTTCCGTCTCGTTAGCAATGTCACCCGAAGTCCTCGGCAGCAATGTGGTTAGCGTCTCGATACTACTGCATACTGGAAACAGTGCCACTAATCAGCAGAATCTTTGCACTGGATTTATATCGAATACGCCCTACTTCCAATCACAGCAAGCTTTTTCAGAAAGCAGCTGAATGTCATCTTATTGCCTTTTACCTTTTTTACCTATTTTTGGTAATATGTGAGTAGAAATTATCCATGTTCCTTTTTCAACTGTTGTGTGGTATTCTTGGAGTTAAATACCTTTCACAACGGCACGGTTTTGGGTAAATTTTAACTTCGTTTCAAATAAAATATTTTGCTTCCATAAAAGCTATATTATTTCTTGCGAAAATAAATATTCCCTTACAATTTTTGGAGCTCTGAAATGAAAACAAATTTCTTGCAGTCAGTGGGAGAGTGCAACAAGGCAATGAACTCAAATCAGATTTTAGAAACAATATGCTATTATTTTTCGTGCAAACTTAGTATTGTATTTCAACTACTATACTTTTAAGAAAAAAAGCATGTGATGACGAAACAAAGAAATCCATCAATTTGATGATAATCCCATAGCCTCATAAACTGTAGGCCTAACGCTTTCACATTACGATAATATATTCTTTCCCTTTTCAGTTACACGGCTATTTGCTGTGTAAAAGGATTTGAATTGTGTAAGTCCGAAAACAAAGGATTAATACATTACTAGTGCTCTTTCTTTTAAAAAATCATATTCTGTATTCGTTACACTAATTCTATTACATTACAATTAGGAAAAAAGTACCCTATTACTTCCTACTATTTAAATGAAAATGACAATGTTTCCTTCTCTCTGCCACAGAAATCTTGACCGTATGAAATTGCCACTCCACTCAGCAGCCAGTAAATCTTCGAGATAAATGGTATATTGGGTTTCTGAGATTCCATTTTCATTAAAACCTCTTTTTTGACTTGCCTTATAGATGCTGACAACTACTTTTCTTTGAGTAATAAGATATTGGCAGTAATTTGAAGTAACTAATGTCAGTTATAATGGTTCTTTTCAATTCAGGCTTCCATATGGTTGATGTGACAACATCTCGTCAGTGAAAGCTTTGAAATTCGTATGTGAATAAGAGACGGTTATTCAATATAGGCATTAAGAAAGCAGAAGCAACTTATAAGATTATTAAGAGGTGTTAATCCTAAAGGTAAGTGTTGAAGAAAGCAATATACTGATCGACATCACGCCGCCTAAAATCCAACATCGTGGACATTACTTCTCAGCTGCGTCGGGTAGAGTTGTGGTATCGCTCTTTAAAATATCATGAGCTACGTTTAATTTCCAGATATCAACGTACAACAGCACGCTGCCAGCACCGTAGTTCAGGCGGGTTCTAACCGCTCAGCATTTTAGTAATAAATTCATATTTACTGTTAACAGGCTCTTGATGAAATATTTAGCGCTACCCTCACAATTATTCCACTACACAAATCTCGAAGAATTTTTGTAGAATAAACAACATCGCGAACCATGCTCTCCATCACGCTTCCCACTCTTATCTTCCAATACGTCCGGCATCATACTTCCCATAAAAATGTTTCATTTTGATCACTGTTGCCAGCTGTGGTGCATGCTGGGTGACGTTCCGGTTAGCACCAGCCGTGCATGCAGGTCGTCACTTCAGACCCGAGCACTAGCGATTACTCGTACACGTTATTCAGTATTTATCGTTTCTGGCTGATTCTTGAAAATTTTACGTTTGTTATCTGTGTATATTCTGGAATATTCGACGTTTGTGTAAATAGCAGCAGTCTCCTTCCAGGAGATAACTTCTTATCTGTCTGTACGTTGGCGTTCGTAATAAACGAGCTTTTCGGTGCTAATGTTGTAGTTCATTGCCGTCCCACCTTTCGGATTTTAATCTATGTGTGTTTATGACGTGACAGTGTTATAGTATCGTCAGATGAGTTACTCCAAATCCAAGTGTGTATACGAGGTCTGTTCAAAAAATTCCGAAGAATCCGTAATTTCGCGCCAATGGTGTGTTGGAGCGAAATGCGGTCGGTATCCCTGCACACACCTGTGTTCAGTTTGTAAAAAAATTGGAAAAATGCGGTAAGGTATTATGGGTTCAAACTGCTGAGGTCATTGGTCCCTAAGCTTACACATTAATGAACCTAACTTAAACTAACTTACGCTAAGGACGACATACACATCCATGTCCGAGGGAGGACTCGAACCTCAGACGAGGGGAGCCGCACCAACCGTGACAAGACACCCTAGACCGCGCGGCTACCCCGCGTGGCTTGTTCAATTTGTAGCTGCCGGAAGTTTCATTGATGTATGTCTGTTAGATATTGTTCAGTGCTGTATTCAATAGAACGTTGTGTTGCACAGTTTGTTAACTTCCAGATGGCGGAGTTGGAGGAGCAACGCGATTGCACTAAGTTTTGCGTGAAACTCAAGAAAACCTTTACAGAGACACACCAAATGATGCAGGAAGCCTACAATGACAAGCGCTTAAGCCGTATTCGGCGTTACGAATGGTTCACACGGTTTAAAAATGGCCGGATGGGAGTTAAAGATGACCCTCGTTCAGGACGCCCTTCGACGTCTACCGACGACGCTCATATCAGGAGCGTCAACGAAAGTTGGCGTGCCGATCGAACACTGACTGACTTAGGGATTGCAGAAGAATGTAACATTTCAGCTGGATCATGTCACGAAATTCTGTGAGACGGAAACGGCCTGAATTGTAGCGAGACAATGCATGGCTCTTGCATCACGATAGCGCACCCGCACATTCATCTCTGTTGGTGATTGACTATTCCACAAAAAACGAAATCACTGTGCTGCCTCATCCTCCGTACTCTTCAGACATGGCCCCTTGGGACTTTTTTTATTTGAAAGGACAAAGATTTGCAACGATAGACAAGATAAAACTAAATTCGCAGACGGCTCTTCGCACTGTCCTGCAAGAGACGTACGAAAGCAGCTTCCGGAAGTGGAAACGGCATCGGGGACGGTGTATCAGTTGTGGAGGAGAGTATTTCGAAGGCGAACATGCACAACAAGTAAATGGTAAGCTTAGAAAAATTTTGTGGGTGCAGTTCCGGAATTTTTTGAACGGACTTTGTGTATTCAAAATTATGAGTATTATTTCGACAGCTGCCTCAAGAAACCAAGCGGAGAACCACGGCTGTTCATTAAGGGCCGCCACATACAGTGTTTCAGGATGAAGCGGAGAATCGCCGAGGGAGGGAAAAATGTAAATAAGCTTCACTCTAGACCGTTTCCGACTTATAGGTACTTGGAACTGTCAGGAGAAGAACCCGTACAGTTTGTCACTCGTTCAATTTCGTTCTCATTGACAGCTCTTGTTCATTCCACTGTCAGCGTCAATGCATTCTAAAGCTCGTACGGACTACTACTGTCTTCCGAATGGAAGTTGGAGTCTACAAATATTCTCGAACCTTCGAATTACCCGGGACCACACAATTTTTTCCTTGTTTGCACATTTTTGTCTGCAAGCAGGTTTTGAACCTATTCCACAAGCAATAATCTGTTTAGAAAAAGTAGGCTGACTACTGCAACAACTTCTGCTCGTATGGGTAGAGTCTGTTCAACGTTAACGACACTTGGTCGGAATGCATTCATTACAACATAACTCACTGACAGAAATCAGCTCTTTATTCAAAATTATTTAGCCTCACTGTTCGCTCACGATGTTTATTACGGAAGAGTAATTGATGTTTTGCCAGTACTATACCGTAATCTTCGATTTTGCAGTTTACGAGTGAGTTGACGGCTGCTTATTGACAAACATTCTCCGACACATCCAACGCCATCTCCAGTTATACTGCGCGAAATATTCATTACCGAGAACCTTATCCTGGTCTTTGTTGCTTGAACGAACCACTTTTTATCTAGTTTCTGTGCACGGGAATAAATTTCTTCCAATCAGAATGATACCTGCTGCGAAACTTTTCTCTTTACATTCTTTCTGTTTCCCCGGTACTGTTGCAACTTTGGTGATATGTGTGTCTGCCAGTTCTCTTAATCGTCCAACGTCAACTGGTCATCAGCAGTGTGCGGAGGTCAGCTCCACTCATCATAGACGACTGTGTAATTTTTTTTAAGATAGCGCTATCAATGTCGATTGTTCAGGTTGTTGTTGTTATGAAACATAAGCAGTTTACTAGTACGTAACTCACACCTTTGCTCATTCAAGATCTTGTACTGCCTGAAATATTCCAGAACTGAGTACTGGTTTCTGATCTCAAACTAATCAGTCTATGATCTGTCATCTTACGACATGGATCCTAAAATTTTGGGACATCTCTTAGGCTATATCCTTCTCCTCAGAGAAGTACACCTACAGGGTGAGAAGAGACAAGATTCTACTTAAAAATGGTTTAAATGGCTCTGAGCACTATGGGACTTAACATCTGAGGTAATCAGTCCCCTAGAACTTAAAACTACTTAAACCTAAGTAACCGAAGGACATCACACACATCCATGCCCGAGGCAAGATTCGAACCTGCGACCGTAGCGGTAGCGCGGTTCTAGACTGAAGCGCCTAGAACCACTCGGCCACTCCGGCCGGCCAGATTCTACTTACATTTTTCCTAAATTGGATATCTCTGACAACCAGTTTTACGACGGTGGCCTTGTTCTTCCTCTTATTCTTCTTCTTCTTCTTCTTCTTCTTCTCCTCTTCCTCCTTACCCATTTCTCGATTCGCTGCTGGGTCGACGTTGTTGTATGGATTGAGGTTATGTCAGTGACAGTTGGTGACCGGATGCCTCTGCTGACTTGACGGAATCTGTATACCCAAGCTATCTGCGACTTGGGTAAATCTCATGTTCAAGTATGAGAACATTTCCTAAATGTTTGAGTATAGAGTATCTCGGTTGGGATGTGGGAACCAACCCCATATTTACCTAACTGAATGTGGAAAACTGCCTAAAAACCACATTCGGGCTGGCCACCTCACCAGTCCTCGTCGTTAATCCGCGAGACGGACTCCATCCGAGGCAGGCTGGCCTCCCCGAACCCCAGAGGTGCCGCTTTGACGCACTCGGTTGTCCGGGTGGGTTTTTCTCTCGACGAAGGTGATCCTCAGAATTTAAATAACAAAGGGTAATTAGGTTTAATCTTCTTCAACGTCAAGATTGTTACACGTGGGCTACTCAGTAGGGTTTTCCTTGGAAATGTTGGGTGTGGTCTAGTTAAGGTAAGTATTCTGACATTCCCGTAGAAATAAAGGAAAACCGAAACAAGTGGTCCTTCCGAATACGACTGCAATAACTCATCCATTACGACAGCCCACTGACGAAGTTTGAGACTGCACCCAGGTTCCCTACTTGCCTTTACAGAAAGCTGTATTATATTACTGTAGCATACTTAGTATCTCATTTTTCACGAATTTTTAATGCGAATTGCTACATCGAATAATACAACTGACAAAAAATGGTTCAAATGGCTCTGAGCACTGTGGGACTTAACATCTGAGGTCATCAGTCTCCTACAACTTAGAACTACTTAAACCTAACTAAACGAAGGACATCACACACATCCATGCCCGAGGCAGGATTCGAACCTGCGACCATAGCGGTCGCGCGGTTGCAGACTGAAGCGCCTAGAACCGCTCGGCCACACCGGTCTGCAATACAGCTGACAAAAATTGGTACAAATCACTTTAGAATCACTATCATTATGGGAATAGCTACCCGACATATGTTAACTAGATACTTCGTAGTCTTATGCCCTGTCAGGAAGATACCTGACAACTATTGATTAAGTGATATTTAACTTGCACAAAACCAGCACTAACTTCTCAAAGTTTCAATTGTCTACTAGCATTTTGTGACCAATGTTGTTATCATTCTCTTTGTTTCTTTGAACAGCATGAGTAAAAATATGAGTAAAGAAGTTAGTTTTAACAGTTTAACATTGAATTCAGGTAAGGACGCAAAATTCGTATTGCACAAAGTCCTAGAACCATCTAAGGATGTAACCACGAATCTATGGTCTCATATTATCATTAAACTGTCGTAGTCACCAAGCCGTACAGGGGAAACGTGGGACAGCATGTCTGCCAGGAGAAGAACAGGTTAACTGTTTGTGCCTATTCTAGAACTAAGAATCGATAATTCATTGTTTAACACTGCAGCAAGAAGTTGTTATTGCTATTGTGACGTTAGTAACAGCTCGCATCACTGCAAATTCACGATAGAAATTGCGTGATATATGTTGATTACTGTGCAGAAAAACTAAAAAGCAGTTTTCTTTTTTGATTGCCTGTCCGTAAATGTACGTAAAATATGCGTACCTGCTAGATATTTAATTTCATTCCTTATCATACGCGCTACTGACTGAATCGTTATTACTGTTAAACTGTGCCATAGCAAATGATGGGGACTGATTAACAAAGTGGAGAAAACAGCTTTGCATGTAAAACTACATATGATGCTGTTCAGCCAATGTTTATGTATGAAATTAAAATTGTGATATTTAAACAATGGAAAATCCAGTATGGAATGTAGCAGTATTATGATGAGGATAGTTGCTACTCGTCATATAATGAAGACGCTGAGTCGCAGATAGGAACAACAAAAATACTGTCGCAAAGTGAGCTTTTGACCACCAAAGCCTTTGTCGAAAACAGAAAACATACATGCACACACACATACTCACGGAAACCAACTTATACACACAGAGTGTGTGTGTGTGTGTGTGTGTGTGTGTGTGTTTGTGTGTGTGTGTGTGTGTGTGTGTGTGTCTGTGTGCTGTCCATTTTCGTCAAAGGCATTGTTGGCCGAAAGCTCGCTTTCCGACAGTCTTTCTGTATTCCTATCTGCAACTCAGCATCTCTGCTATATGGTGAGTAGCAATTATCCTTTTCATAAATTGAAATATTTGTATTTTAAGTAAATGTGTTAGCAAGATTTAGCTTATTTATGCTTTCGGCAACACGATGCAGTAAGGATCCTCAAGCCAGTCCAGGAAACAATTGGTGACTTATCCATGGCATTCTGAACAGCTTTGGATAACGTTCTGGAAGAAGAGACGAAACATAACTTTAGTTTGAATGAAACCTTCAATTGTAGCCCACTTAAGTGTATGCAATTTCTCGTTCGGTATATGCAATGACACGATAGTTTCATCTAAATTGCATTTTCGAAGTGATTCTTTGCCCACCCAGACATTCACTTGTTCATTTCAAACAACACAGAGAATTAACTCAAATTCGAGTTAGCTGTATTTTAGACATGACGTTACTGTTGCAAAATGATGGCTAAGAGATAAGTACGCCCTTTCACGTTACGTGGCTCAGTTACCAGTAGATAAAAACACACTTTGTGCACAGAGTGCCAAGAATAACAGTTGAGATTGAAGTAATCCAAAGCGATTTCTTGTAGTCCATCTCTCCACTGCGTCGCGTTGTTACATCATTCATCACTGAGGCGTTTAGCCGATCTCTCCGCAATTAACTTACAACGGAACCTACCTTGCAGTTTATACAGTATTCTAAACGATTTGTATAGCGGGTTGAACTTTTGATTAATTGCCAAATGGAAAGTGGCTTCTAATATTGAAGCAACAGCCAACGATCTGTCAGCCTATACATTGTCTTACAAGATGTCTCCAGTTATTATTGTCAACGGAAGCCAATCTCAGCAACTATCTTTGAACTCAGAAATAAATACCAGCAACCCTTAAGGGGTTTGGAAATGGCTTTCAGTACTATTAGAAGGGAAACAGTCACCCCGTAATGTAAGCAACCGCCGTTCCTGTCCCTAACGAAGTTATTCGTGTCTCGTAATTACGCTCTCGGTCCGGTAGCTTACAGCAGTTGGCACACAGAGGCACCGACTTTTGTGAAACAGTACGGGCTCGTTATCTATATGGGGATCAAAGAGAGCTAAAACTGCGCGGTAGCTCTTTGGAATCTACTGGTTAATACACGAAAGTAGGAAGGCTGCATTTTACGTCCCGTTAACATCGAAGTCATTAGAGACGAATCAATAGCTCAACTTAGCAACGTTGTACGAGTAAATCTCGCCGCAGTCAAGTTTCAAAGACGTATGCTGGCACTCATCACAGAAACATACCTCTGGCCTGATCAATTATCACTTACATCTCATTTTGAGCTAACTCTAGGCATTACATTCAAGCTGTAAGCCTAGGAATGAGTATTTGAAAGTCTTGAAAATTAACTGAAAAATGACAGTTTATTCGCGAGAGTAAATAAGTTTATTATGACTGACCTCGAAGTGTTCGGTTTCTTGTTTCTTGACCTCTAACATTAGCAGCAGAAGGTCGATCATTACTATCGGAAGCGACTGTAAATATAAATATACGCACCGGTATATTTCCTCTCAGCTGTAAACATTTAAAGAGGTGCTGTCTTTCATCTGAGTTGGAAACCCTCATAACTGAAAGCCTTCGATGTAAGGCAAATAACAGACCAGCCAGTTACCACCTAATCTAAAGCATGACGAGAACCCACGTTAAATATGGAAATGTGCCGTTGATTTGTGTGATTTTTCAACTTTTCATTAGCTTTACACAGTATTTATGTTCCATAAAACATGGTGTACGTGAGCGACTTTCTCAATGCCAGGATTTATATGTTCCGTTGTGAAAAACTACACATTCACATCCGCAGGGCGCTATGCTTTTGTGATCTGTGTCACAGAGTATTTATCAGTGTACAATAAAAACTATACTATATCACACACACACACACACACACACACACACTCACGCGTAAATGCATGCGTATAGGGGTTGGACAAAAGTATGGTACACCGCGAGATACGTATGGTTGAACATAAATGCAAATGCGAGCCAAGCTTACATGTTGCTTTCTTATACAGGGTGACAGAAAAACGGTAACATTTCCACAATCCAATAAATCTAGAAATGATGAAGGAAAGAAATTGCAATTATAGTAACTGAAACCTTACAACTTTGCCATTTACGAAACACTGATGGCATTTATCATTTTTTTAAAAAATTACGTCCTTTAGATGGCGTTCTCCTGTACGAATACATTCGTGAAATCTGCTGTTGAGATTCCTCATTGACCGCTGCAACATCTCAGCTGGGATACTGTGAATTGCATCTCGAATTCTCTGTTTTAACTCATCCAGGATTCTTGGTCAGGCCGTGTAGACTTTGGTCTTGAGGTAGCCCCAAGAAAAAATCACAAATGGATAAACCTGGCGATCTAGGAGGCCATGGTATGTTACCGAATCGTGAGATCACACATTTGCCAAACGATTCTCGCACATAGGCCATAGATTGCCGTGCAGTGTGTGATGTCGCTCCGTCCTGTTGAAACCAGGCCTCTTGAAGGTTTGGAAAGATGTTCAATGCAGGTGTATTGAAAGTTCCTAACATCTCGAAGTAACGATCGGCATAACCAGTTATTGTCTTTCCCTGTTCATTTGCGAAAAAATACAGTCCGATGATCCCATGTGATTAAACACCACACCTTTTACCACTTAAGTAGCGTGTGAAGGGCGCTCATGAATGTCATTAGGATTTGTGTTTGCCCAGCAACGGTAGTTCTGTTTATTCACATAACCTGTGAGATGAAGTGTACATCACGTCAAGTCCACAACTTGTATAGAAATTCATTGTCATTGTTTATTTTTGTTATCACTTGTTGACAGTATCCTAATCGTAAACGGCAATAGTTGTCCTTCAATTGTTGTACCATATGTAGTTTGTACGGATGAAATTTTAAATCAAGATGAAGGATTCTGCGAACACTTTCCCGGGACATTCCAACCACTGCTGCATGCTTACGAATTGAACGCCGTGGGCTCCGTAAGACAGACTCGCGTACTACATCAATGTTCGCTGGAGAACGCACACTTCTTTGTCGTCCTGTTAGTTTCTTCTTGAAGGCAGCTCCAGTGTCTTCAAAATTACTAATCCAACATTTTATCATGTGTTGTGACTGAACGGCATCAAATTATAAAAAATTCGAAACTCGCTCTGCGCCGCTACCAAACTGTCATTGTTTTTATAAAACATTTTTATGGCTAGCGCACGCTATTGTCCGTTCCACTGATCTATGAGCACTAAAATGGCGGACTGATTATTCGGTCACTGTCACGAACCCGCAGTGCTGCCACCTGCTCATGGCTGCCACTACTCATTTCAAACATTCCCTTTATTCTGTTGCACCCTGTATTTGGCCACGAACGGCACCTGTAATATATCCTCAAAACTTTGCAAGAGTCAGTCGGCGTCAGAATATTGTTCTGTGTGGTTGTGAGTGCATTATGTCGGAGCTAAGTGAATTCGAACGCGGGCAAAATGTTGCTGTTTCTAAGTGGGTGCTGCCGAGCGTTCATTGAAGAGGACTGTGACGAAAAATAAACGGAGAACAGGTGCTAAAGTCACTGCAGAACTGAACGCCGCACTCGTGAACCCTCTAAGCACCAAAACAACACGAAGGGTTATTGTAAGCAGGAACTGCAGATTGAACTAGAACTACAAAACCATTCCTCAGTGCAATGCCTGTAACAGGAAAACGTGGTGCGTAAGACATGAAACCTGGTCTATCGAGCAGTGGAAGAAAGTGATTTCGTCGCATGAGTCTTGTTTCACACTGTTCTCAGCTTCTGGCCAAATTTACGTCCCTAAAGTGAAAGATGGCGGGGGTTACCACTCCAATTCAAAAATTTTCGCAGTAATCGACACGCTTTCTCTCATAGGTCACTTCTTCTATTCTGTCGAGGAGTTCCTTGAACAATTAAGTTGATTCTTATTGTATTGTTGATTGGGTTTACTTAAACTTATGCACTGAATTTTTTCGCGTTCATAAACATTTATTTTTATCTCTTATTACTTTTATGTTGTAATTTCATGTACTGACACGTTCCATGACCCTGGAGATTTGCTCCTCAATTAGGTCCTACGGAACTTGACGTGTAAATAAATAAATAAAAGTCTTTTATACAACAGAGTCTTTCATACGGTCAGGTCCGGTGACCTTGGAGGCCAGTAATGTAAGGCTGAATCATCTGGTCCACTGCAATAGATCGATCGTTCAGTAATCCAGTGATTTAAAAATTCCTGCACTTGCTCACGCCAGTGTGGCGGTGACCCATTCCGTTGGTAAATGAAGTCGTTCGAATCAGTCTACAACTGTGGGAAAAGAAAGTTCTAAATGTATGTGCTTCCTGTAACAGTGTTGTCGGCGAAGAAAAATGGACCGTGCTCATTTTCTCGTGAAACTGCACAAAACACATTAAATTTTGGAAAGTCGCTCTCATGTTGTACAACTATAGCTGTTTGTTCCGTACCCCATATTCTAACATTATGACGGTTCACCTTTCCATTCAAATGGAATGTTGCCTCGACACCACACAACAGCCTGGAAGAAAACTGTCATCCTCCATCTTTCCAAGAACGAAATTTGCAGAACTCCAAACGTTGCTGTTTGTCACCTTCACGGAGAGCTTGCAGTAGCTGAATTTTGTGTAGTTTCATGAGTAACTGTCGACACAACACACGTCAGATGAACATCGGGGACATGTTGAGCTCTCGAGCTGCACGGTGAACGGATTTCTGCGGACTCCTTGTGAGACCTTGGCGGACTCGTTCGATATCTATGTCAGGCACTCGGGGACGGCCCGGCGATTTGCCTGTACACAATCAACATGTTTCTCGGAATTGTTCATGCCATCATCTAATGCTCTGTGCTGTAGGAGAATCCACACCATACCTAGTACGCTGAACAGTTATTACTGACCCGCACTGCGCAAAATATAGAACACAGAACGATTTCTGTTGTCCCGACACCATATTTACTAGAAGTGAAGTGGTCGCTCACTGTTGCTACCTAGCGGGAACCATGTAAAACCCGAGAGTCTGCTCTTTCCAACAGTACGTTGCTCAAGCACAAATCTCAAACAATGTCATAGGTATGACTTTTTTAAATTGGATGACTCTGTTTGATACACCCTGTATATGTTCCTCAAGGGTGATGCAGTGTTCCAAGAGGTCAGGGCGCCTGTTCACAAATATCTCATTGTCCAGGACTGGTTTTTTGAGAAGGAGGATGAATTGTCGCATCTCTCTCGGCCACTAAAGTCACCACATTTCAATATTATGAAGCCTTTGTGGTCTACTGTGGAAAGACGTGTGTGTAATATCCATCCACCTCCATCACCTTTACCTAACTTGCAACTATTTTGCAGGAGGAATGATATAAGATTCGCTTGACAACCATACAGGACATGTACTTATTCATTCCGAGAATACTGGAAGATGTTCTGAATGCCAACAGTTTTTCTACACCGTATTAGGCATGTTTTTGGTGTTTCCATATTTTTATCCACCCCATGAACATCCTATTTCTGTGTGGATTGAAGCCAGTCTAAAACTCCGAAAAGCTGTTTTTCCATGCATTTTGGTCCTTGATTCTGCCAGTTCACGTGAAATTCATCTTTGCATTAATTCACAGGAACCGGACGAAACAAGGACCAACGAGGCATCGAACGAGCAACTTCCCCCTTTGCCTTGCCACTAGGCCCCACAGATGCGAGGCTATAAAACAAAAAAAATTCTCCTGCCCCCATTCCTTCTGAATCTTTTCGACACAGTGCACATCGGCGCAGTTTGATTTAATATTACCGCCTGTAACTCGATAATCAGTAAGTTGTCGACAGTGAAGTCTAATTGATGAAAGCCTCGTACTTGGAGTAATCAACAAACATAAAAAATTGACTTGTAGCAGAGATATCCTTTTTTCTCAAGGATACAAATGCAAATGACCGAACAATCAGTTTACGACGCATAGAATGGAGCGCACTTGAGATGCAGCACACACAACTTGTTTTATATATGCCGGTCAAGCTGTAAACCTGACAAAGCGTGGACTTAGAGCAATAAAGATGTATAAGAAAACTAAAGGTAGAGAAGGAGGGAGTTCACACCAAAATCAAACTCTGGCGTAGACTTTCGAGCAACTGTTTTATAAAGATAGATTAATGTGTGATGGCTCTACAGTCTTCATGTAATTACTAAATATTATTTATACGGCTTACTGCTGTAAATAATCTCATTTATTGCCATTGGAAAACATTTATGAAGGACTCTGCACAGATGTACCGAGTAGCTGGAAGAAAAGTACACGAGTGATGTGAAACCAGATTCGTGCTTTTCGACAGCGACATCCTGAAACCCACGTGTCAAGGCAATCAGGTAACTGAAGAATTCCTAGAATTTAGAAAAGCATTTGACTTAGCTCCAACCACTGGTTGTCAATTAAAGACTGATCGTATGGGGTATCGAACGAAGTTTGTGACTGGACTGAGGATATCCTGGCAGGGAGGACCCAGCATGTTGTCTCGGATAGTCGGATGGACAGTCATGTAACGCAGAAAAAAATCAAGCGTGTTGCAGTGAAGTATGTTAGGAACTTTATTGTTCATGTTGGATTTTTTGTGTATGGCGAAGATATGCAAAATGGACTATCATCTGATAAAAGCTGCACAAATATTCACTCAAATCATGATACGATATCAAACTGGAGCAAAGATTGGAAACCCATTTTAAACGTTCAAAATTGTAAAATTTATCCCCTCAAAAATTGCAGTAACGTCGCATTGTATGACTACACTATCAATGAGTCACAGCTAGAATCAGTCAGTTCACACGAACAATTTGTAGGATCCATCACATAGGCTCGATTGTAAAGCAGTTGACACATTTCGCATCAGTGGTAGGATAAAGGGAAAATGCAAAAGGTAATGTTTACAAAAAAAGCTCGTGTGGTCGATACCATAATATTATTGGAGTGCCTGGAACCCGTGCGAAGTAGAGCTGTTCAAAATATATGGATGTATCGATGCATTGGCAAAGAAAAATCGATATATATCGGCGATATCATTCTCATGGACATACCGATATATCGATATCATAATGCAATATCGAGTGCCGATATTTTCGTTTTATGTTATACTTTTTCCCAATTTTCGGTAAATATTTTAAATTGTTCTTTGAAATTGCAGTATAACATAATTTTACTTTCACTGTGTGAACACCTAATTTTCTACAGTTTCAGCTTTCACCACGACTAGTCTATCTCTCTGAATGTGTGAAGCAAGTTCAGATGGCACGAAGACGAAGTCTGATTGTACTGGGGGTGGCGGTGTGAATGGAATAACAAGCTATCCTGCATAAAGAAATAGCACACAAGTTGGATTAAAAACCAATTTGCAGAAACTGCTGAACAAAAATCTAAATGGCAGATTGGTCTTTGCGGTGGCCGGAGACGTGTGAGAGGAAATGCTGACGTAATCGGCATTACCGACAGGAACGGCAACGTTTAACTTCACCACACTATTTCGACACTACGACTATAGTTCTCTAGCATTTACAGATATGAAAAAAGGGAGGTCGACACTCCAGAGAAATCCGATATGTGACGTAACCGAACGACAGACCCATCGAGCACCTTTTACTGTGCCACTTACATGCAGTTACCATTGTGGTTATCGCCAGGCATGAACGTGCATGTTTTCCTTTCAACTCTTGCTCTAAGGGGGTAGGCGGGCTGCTTGTTTGTTGATGTACAGAATATCTATTACTAAATCAATACGCACATATGAAGATCTGAAGCTGGCAGTATATTTACAATGTGCAGCCTTTTTTTTGGTACGTCTATTTTTTTCCGGCGATATATTGTTAATTTTTTCGACCTATCGAGGGCCCATAATGATACCTTTTTAAAGACAATGTATCGGACTCCCGATATTTTTAAAAATATCAACAGTCCTAGTACCAAGTATGACTAACAATAAAAAGTGAAAGCGTGTCAAGAATGGCAGCAAGAATTGTCACAAGACTGTCTGACCCACGAAAAAGTATCACTGTGGCGCTGAAAAAATGAACCGACGATGCCTGAAGATAGGCGTCAACTATCTTGTGAAAACCTACTTACTAAGTTTTGAAACGTCCCCTTAGAAAAATTGTACAGGACTGTGCTTAAACTGACACACAATATTTTTTAGCGCAACGCAATCTGACTTTCAGAAATCCCTACAAAAGAATGGCCCTGACTAACATTAAACTATACCTTTCACAAATCACTTACCTCACAAAAATCTTCATTACTCGAACTACTGCAATACAGCGAGCGCCACTACTGCCAGCTAAATAAAAGATTCAAACTACTGAAGGCACTAACCACTGATAGGCATAGTTAGCAAATGAAAGATTTTAATAGAGGACAAACAATGTATTTACCTTAATAATCATAATATATATGCCATCCAGTCTTACAAATTTCAAGTCTCCGCCATTTCTCTCCCCACATCCACCACTTCTGGCGGCTCACCTCCAACTGCGCAGTGCTACGCGTTGTTCACATCCAGCTGCCGCTGCCCAACACTACAATGGCAGACAACAATGCAAACTAGCTACAGACTGCACACAGCACAGCCAGTGATTTTCATACCGAGCGCTACGTAACGTTGCCGATAAGAAAACATAAACAGCCTACTTACATTTTCAATAAACAGTAGACTACTAAGTGAGGAATCTAGCGATCAATTGCAACCTTCCCTCCTGTGTGTCGCTTCCCTAGGGCCCACAGACGAATTTAGACTAATTTCTGTGTGCACAGCGACATTTAAGCATTTATTCCTGTGTTCCAAACACGACTGGAAGGAGAAGAAACTTCATTACCCGTTATAATGGGTAGCATTCAGTGCCTCTCATTTCAGGTTTTTTTTTTTTTTTTTTTTTTAATTGTATGGCTAGGACTCCCCGTCGGGCAGACTGTTCGCCGGTTGCCGGTCTTTCAATTTGACGCCACTCCGGCGACCTGCAGTCGCTGAGGATGATAGGATGATGATGAGGACAGCACAACACCCTGTCCATGGGCGGAGAAAATTCCCCGACCCAGCCGGGAGTCGAACCCGGGCCAGAGGATTTACAATCCGTCTCGCTGACCATTCAGCTATCGGGGGCGGACATTTCACAGTGGTTTGAAGAGTATATGTGTAGATGTAGATTGGCAGCTTCGATAGGAATTCCTTACATTCGTCGTCGCTTAGGCGTGCTGGCTGGCTTCAGGTTGAGTGCACTTGTGTTTCTCTCACGCACGACACGTGTGGGAGGTGCGACTTGACAAGTGCAGCTTCCGCACCGGAAGAACGAACCTGGCGCCACCTGTACACGCAACTGCGGCTTCCGCGAACCGCCGTACGTGTGTGTGTGTGTGTGTGTGTGTGTGTGTGTGTGTGTGTGTGTGTGTCGCCGACCAGCTGTTGTCACCGACACAAAACACTGCCAGCAGCGCTGCGGAAAGAAGTCGTTACTACTCTAGTGCATCAACTGCCCGAGTGCAACGACGCTTCCTGATGTGGCTCACGGGAGCATTCGATATGCGCAGTCTCCCTTATTTTTCTATCCCTCTTCTTACGTTTTTCGACAGAAGGTGCTGTAACTTTCTCTTCGCGTCGTCTCAGTAATACCATTCTAAGACTTAGTGAATTACGTAATCCAAAATCGTCTTTGCTTGACTAGTTTACGGATCTCTCATCCTCCCAATCAAGTACTAACAACAGCTTCCAAGCTCTTTGCAGCTGTGCTAATGCCAGTTTGTTCTTTATGAATAGCAGACCCAGACCAGTAACAGTCAATTTTTTGCACGTACAGTTTTGGTATGGCAGTATATACTTGAGAAAGATTTGAAATCCATTGTACCTCCCTTACAATCCAGATCAACACTCTTTGCAATATCCGGGGATAGACGACTATCCTTTTGGCTGTAGAAGTTAATAAGCTTCATAAGTTAGCAGTTATTTGTCATTTCACCCTAATATGTTGAAGTAAATTAGAAATTTGTGGTTGTAGTAGTTTTAACAGTGTTATTTTCCGTAAGTGTTACCTTCCTTGTATTCAGTTATCAATAAGTGGATTAAAAATAGCACCCTTATGCAAACGCAGACATACACAACCATCTTTCCGTTATTTTTACGTTGGTTGTTTATGAGAAAATTCAAGTTCTAATAGAGGTACAAAATCTATTATTATTGTTATTATTATATTCCAGTTAATATGTGTTTCTCTCTCTCTCTCTCTCCTGTTATATATACAGGGTGTTACAAAAAGGTACGGCCAAACTTTCAGGAAACATTCCTCACACACAAATAAAGAAAAGATGTAATGTGCACATGTGTCCGGAAACGCCTAATTTCCATGTTAGAGCTCATTTTAGTTTCGTTAGTCTGTACTGTACTTCCTCGATTCACCGCCATGATTTCATACGGGATACTCTACCTGTGCTGCTAGAACATGTGCCTTTACAAGTACTACACAACATGTGGTTCATGCACGATGGAGCTCCTGCGCATTTCAGTCGAAGTGTTCGTACGCTTCACAACAACTGATTCGGTGACCGATGGATTGGTAGAGGCAGACCAATTCCACGGCCTCTACGCTCTCCTGACCTCAACCCTCTTGACTTTCATTTATGGGGGCATTTGAAAGCTCTTGTCTACGCAACCCCGATACCAAATGTAGAGACTCTTCGTGCTCGTATTGTGGACGGCTGTGATACAATACGCCATTCTCCAGGGCTGCATCAGCGCATCAGGGATTCCATGCGACGGAGGGTAGATGCATGTATCCTCGCTAACGGAGGACATTTTGAACATTTCCTGTAACAAAGTGTTTGAAGTCACGCTGGTACATTCTGTTGCTGTGTGTTTCCATTCCATGATTAATGTGATTTGAAGAGAAGTAATAAAATGAGCTCTAACATGGAAAGTAAGCGTTTCCGGACACATGTCCACATAACATATTTTCTTTCTTTGTGTGCGAGGAATGTTTCCTGAAAGTTTGGCCGTACCTTTTTGTAACACCCTATATATATATATATATATATATATATATATATACGATATTGTGTAGCTGTATTAACACTCGAGACAATACGAAAATAACGGAGATACGCGTTCTTAGCGTAGGAATCGAAACAAAATTGAAATCCCTGAGTTTTTTTAGATAAAGGATAAATATAAAAAGGCGTTGATAAAGAAGAAAATTACATTAGATAAACGCTGACGTAATGTGATATCATTTGTAGTGTGACCATGATTAATGGACTCAACGGTCACGATAGCTGCACTATTTCGCATTATTCAGAAATTTCACAATTTTGGTAATGTCAAACGAGAGCACAAAATTCATTATTAAGCGCCAGACCAAAGTTCTCAGAAATATACTGTTCAGCCTTTATCTCACAGTAGGACTGTTTTTGAAATTTGAAAGTCGAGGGGAGATAAATTTTTCAGAACCCCTGTGCACAAAAGGCTACTTTTAAGCTAAAGAACTGATGCACTGAACATTCTCATTCTCAGAATATACTGATTTGAAACAATAAAAAAAAATAGATTATGTCCTCCAAATGGAACAAGACGCCGTTGAGAGGTCCACACTGACCTATGATATGCTAATGTAGACAGCTACCATCACTTCATCTTCAGTTTTATGTGGAATATTCTCGATACTACGATTCGTACAGAAATTCATGGACCATTTCGCTAAATCAAAGGTAGTCAAGTACAACAAAGGAAAAGAAACAGAAATAAAATAAACCGGAAACATGGCACTTATTAGTTTACTTCAGCAAATATAACGTTCTCAGTAGTTTAATGAAATATACTGCCCTAGTCTTCTCGCCAACTAGTCGATAATGAAACAGCAAACGAGATTTGAACTGTCAAAACTGGGACACAACAGACGGGGAAACCTTTCCCACAAACACGTCCCTGCTCTGAATATATCTGAAGAATTCTTCCTCGCATTGACAGTTTACCCTTCATTCAGAAACGGTAGATATATTTCTTATGAAATGTTTCCTGTTTCCATTTTCAAACCTCATTACTGAATTTATCCATCTTCAAATCACACGTTGTACTTTCATATTTTTCCTAGTATTATGTCCAACCACAGCGGAAAGAGGCACATCACATGATTAAAATTTATAAATGGTTTCCACTTTTCATCAAAGTTAAAGTAATTACGAAATGAATGTATTCTTAGTAAATACATTATTTTGGAAAACATGTCCCTCAGCAGTATTTACGCGCACATAGGAAGCAGCAAAGTCGTAGCTTTGATCATTCTGTAGGCAAGTGATATTTCAGAGAAGATTGCAGTGCATTTATTTATCAAGTCCTGGAAAATCCTTCAATCCATCAAAATTATAAAGTCTAATGAACTAGAAATCTGATTCGGCATCACATAAGTTTGGAACTCTGATATACGAAAGTCACTTTTGAGCGGAAATGTGTGTTTCGCGTTAACCCTATTTGGCTTATCTGATGATATCGGTAAGAATGATACTACACAACGTGTTAGGATTAGAAGTGACAAAAATCTTATTTCGTGAGGAACTGGTTCTACGCTCATTCTTCACCGCCTAACTTCATTTGAGGGTTAGCGTATTTACTAGGCGATCAGCCCACATCATTTCGTATCCTATATTATGTCTAAACATGAACCTACTGGTCGGACCAGAAGTATTTATGTACCGTGAAACGGTGCGGTGATCAGAGAAGAGGAAGACTAACAGGAGCGTAATGCGTGACGCGATATCCGAAGAAAGTTTCGTCATCAATGACCCCGCTCAAATATTAACACTGGCCCATGAAATACCAAAAGCCTTCCGGCACGACAATCTAATAATGACCGTACTTCGCTGCGCATTACTAAGCGCTGTTGTTACACAAGCGACTTGAATGAGCTCTTTTTTCCTCTAATTGCTTACAAATTAAAAGAGGAGACAGGGAAACGAAATTTTAGGCAAGCCAATGAATGGCAGTAAGGTACCAATTTTAATTCATTGCGTCCGAGGAAATACTAGCCTTGAGGCAATCTACACTTGGTGTCGTAGGCCGAGGGGATCGAGTCCCGTCCCGACAAATGGATTACCTGCTCGGTCAGCTAAGCTATGCTCAACTTTACTTAGATTGGTGGAACGTTCGGAGTGCGCAGTTACATTTATTATTTTCCGTCGGTTGTTCCGTTTTTCACGGTACTGTTCGGACTTTGATGAAGATAAAATCAACAAAGGCATAACTGTTAATCATACACAAAGGACTCATCCATAGTAGATAGTATTCAACATTAAAGTGCGATAATAATGAAACTACTGCTTTAATAAAATATCTGAAACAGCAAAAACAAAAAAACAAAAACAAAAAAATGTAAACCTAGTGAAAATTGTAAATTCTTTCTGTTGTTTCTCTTTGGATGGGAAGAGGAAAAATACTGTCTGAGTCAACTACAGATTCCGTTACTAGGGGGCTACATTACCAACATTCACAGGAAAGAAGCCATAAAGGAATAACCGAATAGACAGTGACACATGAAAATAGTAGAAAATCATTCAATAGACTGTAAGGAGTCATAAAGAGAAATGAAACAGAGAAACTAGACCAAGAAACTGTAATCAATAGGATGTAGTGGCTTTCAGAGATTATGATAAACCGAACCCATTATAAAAATCACGCTGGAGAAATTTAACAAACACTTAGAGGTCGATCGAATTAGCTTACCTGCAATGAGAAAGAATCGCTAACGGATAACGCGGAACGAATGAAACGAAAATCGAGCTGTTATGCATAATAATTTACTCAAGAAAAAGTCGTTTGTAATTAAGAAAACATGCACCTAATTGTTAATGAGATGTTGTTGGACAGAGTGTCCACAGACAAAAATAATAAATTCTTATTTCTCATGATTAATAACATGTCAACAACGTCTAGCGGAGAAGAAATAAATGTAATGAATGCTTCAAATGTTGCTAACATACACAGCAATACGCAGATGGAACACTTGCTACTTCCATATGCGTCTAGATAAGAATAACAGTCGTTCACAACATTTAACTTCACCACTGCCGATGGAGCTCTTACGAACTGATTGTAAATTTGTTCATTTACATCTGTAATGAAGTTCCGAAAACAGGCATATTTTATAGAGCGGTAGTAGTGCCCTACACGGCAGCAGAATATTTCATTGACATGAAATCTGGTGGTGATTAACAGCTGTTGGTATTTAACAGGCCACTACGTCGAAAATAATTCTCAATCCCCTTACGCCATAGTTGTCCAACATGAAAGAAACACTCACCGCAAAGCTAACGGTATGTGGCGGCCTGACAGCCTCAACTGTTAATACTCAGAAAAATTAATGTTAGAGTGCCTCACTCCAACGATTAAGATGCACCTGAAAACGTTCTCGAAAATCGTCAGGCCGGAAAAGAAAATGAAAATGTGAGGAGAGTGTAACTGCTATAATGACTCAAAGATCATAACGGCAATTATTTAGCCTACCTTAAAAGACTAGAATTCTTCGCACCTACGGTGGCCTGAAAACATAGGTTCACTCATCAATAATTATTTCGAGGTTTTCTAACTTCCGTAGAGTCAAACTGAAAATTCTATATTTCCTAGGCATCGAACACAATATAATTATTCGAAAATAATCGTGTGAAGCAACTCTCGTTGTCCTTTCATCATTACGTGAAAATGATCGCATCCACAAGGTACAGGCGAGAAAAAAGGGAAATAATTTTTTTTCCATCTCCCTCTCTCCTCCCTCCACAGTATCAATGTCTCGACACTAACATTACAGAGATAGCGAACATACACAGTATCCAATGTTGGCAGTAAAGCGCTACGACACTTACGGAATGTGTGGAAACGAAATACAATAAGTAGCAAAAGTAATAACACAAAAGTATCAGGAAACAGAAGAATACCACTGAAGTAGTCGTGCAGATGTTAACAGCAGCCCCCAAAAATATATTATAGACAGATAAGCATGTTCACATAAATAAGGCAAGTCCATTGTCGTATGTCTATCTTATAAATTATACCAGAAATATAAATAATACGAAATGAATCATTCTACAAAGTTTGTTCATACTGAAGATATCGCTTACATGGAAGGAAACGGCTGCTGCTTGGTCCAAACCGACTGCTCGTTTCAATCGCATGACATGTCATACAGATCAATTTCTTCAATTTTACCAAAATAAAACTCCATCGGAATTCGCTGTGGAGATAAGACAGTCACTCACTGGATGGAAAACAGAGTTTCAAGTCCATATATTCATGTAATTTTGAGCCCGGTAAGCAACAATATACCATAATTCGATACTGTTGCCATTGCTTTCGATTTTTAACTCTCTCGTGATCAATAAACAAATCAGCAACAATTTGCGGATCTCTTCAGTAATCTTCTCTCCTCTCTATAAAATAAGATGAATGGGGATTACAGAAGAGTGAACAGCATTTAAAACATATTTCTTTTCACTAAAACCACTGTAAACAAATATATTTAGTATATACAACATATTAACATTATTCTGTACATTTCATAATTTTCAAAACTATTATCTCGAAAACTGGTTGACATTATATACAAATAACAAAAATAAAAAAATTGAATACTGGAGAACTTCACTGAATGGCAAGCAGAACATTGGTCTTAGTCGTTAACCATGTGATTAACTGAATAACGGTGATATTTACTTAAAAACTAGGCTTTTTGTCACTTTCTTTGACTTTTTCAAAATACAGTTTCTCTTATAACGTTTTTCGCCAAGTTGGCCAGTCCTTAGAGGCTGCACGTTTTATAGCGACGAAATGAGTAATTTCGGAAAAGTGTGAATAAATTCATTTTCGCGACGTAACTTTTCTACAGGAGGATTTAGTCAAACAGCAAAGTTATGGTACTTAATTGATGCAGAATTTAATGCTCTGCATTTATGGTAACCTTGGCCTTTTTCGATTAAACATTTAGTTCCGGAGGAATCTGAAGAAAATCAGAAAAAGTCCGAACTTTTGGGGGCTCGAAGGTAACTCGTTCCTAACGTCCTTCACTAATGAAGATAATCTATTAAATTTTACTCGACACGGAATACAGAGTAATATCGACAGAAATTTATGTATCTCATGAATGGTGAAGAGGCAAAAAACTAACATGAAGTTATAGGACCACAACGATCGAACCTGACTAACACTCCCGATTAAGAGCAAGCAATGGACTGACATCGGCAATATAGTTGCCGATTTGTTATCTACGATATTTTTTCGTTCCGATGTAGAAACAGCACAAGCGCTGGGAATTGTACGTAGTAGCCTAAGGGGCAAAAATAGTGCCGCCAAGTAGATACCAGCGATAAGCTCACCTTCAGCGTCTTTCGCCAGCTGAGGCAAATTTAATAAGTTTTATCCGGTACGAAGAGAATAGAAGCTTTCGAAATTGGTGCTACAGAAGAATGCTGAAGATCAGATGAGTAGATCACGTAACTAATGAGGAAGTATTGAATAGGATTGGGGAGTAGAGAAGTTTGTGGCACAACTTGACTAGAAGAAGGGATCGGTTGGCAGGACATGTTCTGAGGCATCAAGGGATCACCAATTTAGTATTCGAGGGCAGCGTGGAGGGTAAAAATCGTAGAGGGGGGCCAAGAGATGAATACACTAAGCAGGTTCCGAAGGATGTAGGTTGCAGTAGGTACTGGGAGATGAAGAAGCTTGCACAGGATAGAGTAGCATGGAAGGCTGCATCAAACCAGTCTCAGGACTGAAGACCACAACAACAACAACCGGTACGAAACACGGAGAAGTATCGACAGTAATTTATTTATGTCAACAGTAGCAGAGAAAGTAAGACTATGGCATATTTGGCCGGAAGACTGCTTCTGAGAAGGATAGCAGCCTGAGGCAATTTTATTTTTTTTTTAATTTGACACCAATTCGGCGATTTGCATGATAGCAAACACATCCCAGTCCAGAGCGAAGAAGATCCCGACCCGACCGGGAATCGAATCCGGGGCCCGGTGATCGAGAGCCAGCAACTCTAGTCACAAGACCTCACACTGCCGATGTCTATAACAATGCTTGAAAAACACGGTCCTGAAGTAACCATCCCCCTATGACCACCTCTGCCAACCTCTCCCCACTGAGATCGCGCTATGCAAGGAAATCCACAGTACAGTCACTGACTCATTATCTCGCTCGTACGTCCTAAGACCACATACGGTGCGCGATTTTGTTATCAAGGGGTCGTGCATGGTGCCTTGAGGTAAAATCCGGTCCTAAGCTCGCTTCTGCCGTCCTTTACCATCGAGACCAGGCTACCGTGAGTCATATTGAGAAAGAGCTGTGCAAGGAAGTCCACAATACACCTGCTGACTCTTCATCTATCCCCCATGTTCACAAGTGCTGGTGGATGTCATTATTAAGGGGCCGTAAACAGTGCCGTGAGGTAAAATCCGGTCCCGAAGCTCGTTTCTGACGTCCTTTCCAGTCGAGGACACTCGACCGAGGTTGGTCCCGTGCGAAACACGAAACGCAGTCGTGCGGTAGTGCGGCAGCGGCGGCCCGGCAGAGGCCCGCCCCTCGCAGTCATCGGCGCGGAAATCATCGCGGCGGTAATTGATTTCCCGCAGCGGGCAGTGGCAGGGCGCGCTCCCCCCACCGCGGAGCGCTGCCCCGCCCCTCCGCTCCCCCTCCACCCGTCCAGGGCGGCGCTAGCTGCGCGCCACTGGTCTTTGGCGCCCCTCGCCGCCCGCGCGCCAGCGGCAAGCGAAGCGCGCCGTGCTCACTCACGACCGCGCAGTCGCCGCTTCCTCGAGGCCCGTGACTCAGCGCCACCTCCCAGCCGCCGTGCTCGCGCCGCGCACCCACGGACACTACACAGACGCTCTCTGCGGTGGATGGAGGCGGCCCGGGGTGGAGTGAGCAGACTGCGGACGCGGACGCAGACGGGCGCCTAGCCAGTGAACATGCTGATCACGACGAACGCGCTCGCGCCGCCGGCCAACTGCAGCGACCTGAGTAGCCTGTGCTGCCTGCCGAGCCGCACCGCGCCCTCCTGGGGCAAGATGGACCTGCCAGGGGTGCCACCGCCGCTCACCAGCTCCGCCGCTGTCGCCATGTTGCCCAGCCTGCCTTGCTCGCCCGCAGGTCAGTCGCCCGTCGCACTGTGTTTAGCTGTAGTAACACCGTCCCCCAGCGGAAAGTACCCTTCGGCCTCAAACAAGTGCTTCTACGTGCCACCATACTGCTGACAACTGCTCGCTCGTCGACGATATAAAATTGTCACTGAAGGCTGATTCACTACAACGCGCCTTTTTCGAAAAAAATTACACTCTATCTCGTCCATAAGTTGTTGACAGTTCTTCGTTCACTTTGTATATTTTTTGGCAAATCACGTCACTGCACAATGCCGTAACAGTTTGCGACCGGCCAGTAATCACGTCAGACTAAAGTCACATTGCGTTCGAGTATTGTTGACAAGGCAACGGATCCCGCTTGCGTCATATGCCGTCAACTGACGACAATACTGCCTGGCAGAAACCTATTACCACATTGAAAAAAAATCCTCATCTAATAGTGTCTTAAGGAATATAAAAATTTTGAAGGATCCTGCCAACCACGAAGTTCATCCTGACACCTTGTCAGTATTAGTACAACGAGAGGAAAAAAAGAAAAAAAAGCAGGTTATGTGTCAGTTGTGGGCAGCGTACACGTAGCCATCAATTGGTGAAGTAGAGTTGGCCTTAGGGTGACAGCTCTTCAAGAGCTGCAAAGAGTAGGCCTAACATCGCTCAGAAAACCATGGTCCGTAAGTAGAGAACAATCAAAAACGCGTCCACCCTCGATTTGCTTGAAGCCAAGTTCTGGATTAGCTCACAATTGCGAAAACTAAGACACGTAACTCAATGACGATAGCTGTGGGGAAATCTAGCTCCATTTCTCAAAGCTGGGAATCCATAATTTTGAAGCTACATAAAAGACCGCCAGTGGGAGCTAGAAATCGGTGCGAAACTTCTTGTCTGACTATACTTCCGTTATTAACACTAACGGAAAATTATTATTTTTTTCAACTGGCAAGTTTATAGTCATCATTTTGTCTTTTACCAGTAATCAGAGACTTCTTATATTTTGCATTGCTTTCATTAGGAAAAAGGGTTGTAAGTTACATCAATGTAGAATTCAAAAATGGAAATTACAATGAAATAACCAGTGCCGAAACAAAAGACAAGTTAGGCCTATATTCGATCTTGAGAACTACAACAGTAAAGACAAACTAAAGACGAATTAAATATGAGCGCTAGCAGCAGTGGGCTTGAGGGGATGCAAGAATGGGTAGAACATGGAGAGAAAGAAGAATGTAGTAAAAAAAACTGAAAAATTAAGAACATTGTGTAGCTGGGGGAACAGAATGTGGTGTGACTGATGGAGAAATGAAATGAGGATGAAGTGGCAATCGGAGAAGATAGCAGCATTTGCTTTACTGTTTGACTGAAGGGAAACTTAACATACACGCTAATTTTTTTGGCAAATGTTGCGAGGACGGTAAAGTATGTGGATGTGCTTCAACTTCTCTTTAAAAGTGGCAGGGCACTGAAATGTGCGCAGAGTGCAGGACAGCGCACATCAGAAATAGAGCGAGACTTTGCGAATGTTTCTGTTTTATGGATGGCACGGCTACGATATTAGGTAAGTGAGGTACTTATGATGCGAACGTGATGTGATGCGAGGAAGCTCGGGGCATGCGCCATGAAGAGCCGAACAAGTAGACGTAGCGTATGGTAGTCACGTAACGTGTCTGGTCGGTATAGTGACTGTTATTTTCCAGCTGGTGTTAGTCAATACCACATCTCATTGTGATTAAATATTACGCTTGACATGTACTATCACTCTGTCATATATATCTATATTCATGAGGTCAGGAGTGTAGATGAAGAAAGTAATGAACATTTCACTCGCAAAACCGACAATGATGAAGTAAATAGTGTGGTCGACTACTGCTCTTGTTATTGTCACAGATCAGTTTCAGTACCAGTAAGTGTTCTATGCGCGTGATTACTTTGTAGTATCTAATACGCTGACTACATCGCTTCTTCTCGGTTGTAAAGCTATTGATAAAAGGTAAACAGAGTCATTCAGTACCAGTATGTGTCCTGTTCGTTTGTCTTTGTACACGTTTACGGTATCTACAGCAAATACTAGATCTATTATTTCTCGTTGGAAGTTGCTGATAACTTCGTAATCATATTTGTGGTTGATTATCTTGGCTATCACGATTATTATTATATTTCGTTTAGGCCTGCACCACGCATTTCTTAATTCTGGCCCAGCACTCTCTCATCCTGGCGCTATGTGCGTTTTTTCGCCCCTGACGTAATTTCACTCCGATTCCCAGACGAATCTTTACTGCTTTCAGTGTCTGCAGAGGAGCTGATGCTTCGATACGAATCTTGTACTGATCTCTGCCGTGAATATCGTTAGGATAAGTCTAACTAGTCGTGTCCGCTTGGCGCTGTATACTATCCCTCCAGAGACAGCAATACAGATCCTGGAAGTGATTTTCCCGTTGTTAGTCCTGACTACATGACCCCCAAGGACCAGTTTCCTCTTTGTCATTGATTCTGTATATGCCACCTCCTTTGGGAGGTTTGTATTCTATTCTTTCGATACATTTTAATTTTTCTAATTCCCAATTTAAATCCACACCTTTCTCATTTATAGTTACTGCGACATCGACCTCTAGGATGGCCATGTAATCGAGTCTGTATTAAAATTACAGCAGGTATCACGTGGAGAATACCTTAAGAAGTGTCACAAATCTCGCGAAATCATTTAAGAGTTCACCATGCCCGCTAAAAACGTCATCGTACGTCTCCGCCAGTTTTGAGGAATCCCGTCGGTACAACCCCTTCTTCTGCTCAGAAGTAGATGTATTAGTGTGTGAAATAAATGTAGTAGTATACATGCTCGTTCGTAGACTGTTAATCGCTGGGTGGAAAGCTGTCAACTGTGAAGTTCGTCCTACGCTAGGTCCGCATTACTAAAGCTAGATAAGAGCCTGTTGTGTGGAGCATACACGTAGCCATAAGTTCAGCATTTCTTCACAAAACTCCGTTACCTGTCTCATTTCACACATAGTAAGCATCTTTTACGAAACCGCGAAATATAACAATACTGTATGCCTAGAAGTTTGCCTTCGACGTATTCGTCTCCGAGAAATATTATCTCATTTTATTTTTTCCTACACAGAGGTCGTCACCAGTTTAGACTCCTCTACAAGATTTACATCGCCCGAGCAAAGTAATGAACTGCCAATTTGGGAATTTGTGTTCTGTAATTTCCTCATAAATTCTTTTGAAGTATAATGATTTCATTAACATTTCTTCTGTGAACCGACAAGATACAGAAATAAAGAAGTTGCAAACATCACAAATGGGAATAAAGTATTTTTCCACAGATTCGTGATAGCATAGACTCAGTCGTTAATGTCCTACGCTATTTCTAACGCACTTTTCCGCAAATTCGTAAAAAATTGAATCAGTCTTCGATCTCCCATGCACTTTATTCAACAACAATATCAGAGACTCTGAAACTATCTATCTGAAGTAGGCCTAACACTGACTGATGCTTTGGTTTCTCACAGCCAGATAACATTATGTTGCCTGTCACATGTAGATGCGATTCTCAGATAGACGGAGTTTCCAACGTCTTCACCTTTGCAAGTAATGTCACAAACAGACTACCTTTCTTTTAATCTGTGATCGTACTGATTCATAAAAGAACATTAATCACATTTCCTTAGTGATATTCTGTGATTCAAAATCACATACCTTTATCCATCCTTGATGATTGGCATAAAATCATACTGAGATAAGAACCGACGTTAAAATTGCGAATAAAGGTTACAATACCGTCACGAATATCTGCAGTCATGCAATGAATAAAAACTAAACTACCCTCTACCTCTCTCAAACACACACACACACACACACACACACACACACACACACATATATATATATATATATATATATATATATATATATATATATATATATATATATATATTATTGCGTTAATGTATTTTGGCCTTGCATAATGAGTGGGGAAAATACAACAGAATTTATTAATTATAGCCATTACTTTTACCAGTACTGTAGCTTACGGTAATTTACAGAATTGATTTCTAATCGCTTTTGATGTGAAACTGCAGGCATTGCAGATCTAGGTAGCAAGGGAGTAACTAGTTAGAAATCTTCTCTCTTTCAACCAGCTGCCACTTATAAACTCTGTGTCATCGATAAGACATGTATATGAATTATCTCGTAGGTCTTAATCATCTGAGTGACATCTTAAGTGTGTTTTATAACCATCACGTATTGTGGCTGTACTATTTTTAAATTCCACAAAAAATGAATAAAAATGTACTGCTAATATTTTCTCAAGCCCCAAATTAGAATTTAGGACTAATTACAACAAATACGCGCTTTCTTGACGTTGCAGAACACGAAGAAAAGTTGCTGTTTGTGATTAATATTATGTTCTTATAAACTCCACCGAGAAATTTGACTAGTGAGTAACTGTGCGCATGGTGTTAAGTTTCGCCCATACATGAATTTTGTAGTTCTAAAGAGTTCATATAATAACAGCTGCTAGTTAAAGTAATAAACTCAAAATTCTATAGGCAGACATTTATGGGAAAATAATGTGCATCAACTCACATTTAGGAAATGTTATTCAAAGCACCATTTCCTGAGTATTTTCAATAAAGCTCTCTTTGCTACTGCCTCGAGAAACATACAACCAATGAAAGCAAAAAAAATAAAAAAATCTGCAAATACATTGGATTCCCCTTGCGGAACTGGGTAAAGGTTCTACAAAAATACAAAAATCCTCGATTCAGTACTTCCCAGAGCCATTTCAAGAACGTTATCTCCATTAATATTGATCGTGTTGAACAATCGAAGAATTTTAGCAAGTTCTCGTGGTTACAGATTTACTATCGGAGGCTTTATGTAAAAACTGGTCTTTCTGTAGTGTCAGAATGAGTTAATGTAATCAATGATGAAACCGCAGCAACTTTCAGTTTTCGAACAGTGTAAATGTCGTATGAGATTTTAGTGATATTTTCATGAGATTATTGCTAAATGGAAATATCATGAACGGTTGACAATATCCGTAAGTGGAAGTCAGTTATTTTAAACGTTACTGATACTTTTATGCTACATAAACTGCCTTATATTTATGTATAGCGGGCTGTGTATTAATTTGATACATACATGTTTCAACAGTTTGAATATTTCGTTCGCTATTTTCTTAATACTCTAAGGCGTTTACTCAATTGAAGAGGTGTAGAAAAGAAATAAATAGTAGAAATATTACAGAAATAAGAAGTATCAAATTAATAAGTTACCAAAACCTTCAAATCACATTTTAAAAAATCCTCTAAAACTAAGCATTACTCTCCCCCGTCAATCTACATGTAACATGAGAACTAATAAAACATTTATGACTCTCCGACTACTTAGGCCATCTTTGATTGTTCAGACTCCAAAACATGGTAACTCAACATAGGATATTCATTAAATCACATGTACATATTGATTGTTTTTCTTTAAGATGTAGACCTATCATGTTGGTTTTAAAACGTCATCTGACATCTAACACTCTGTGTAAATAAAAAGAAACAAAGAATTTCTTTTAGGAGTTGTCAGATGCATGGTGATAAATGAATATTATAATTTAGGAAACAGTAGCAACTGACACCAAGAAATCACACAGAAGTACCTCCTACGTAAGTAAGTTACGAGTGCACCTTTTCCAAAAGAAAAAAAAAAGCAAACAGAACTGAATTTATGCCATTTGAGGCGCTACTGAAACAGTTTGGTACGATAAAGTCAACAGCATTATAGTACAAGCCTCTCTGTCATGTGCTGGTTTCCAGAGATTATACTTTAACATTGCTGATCATTTGATCTCGAAAAGACAGCCTCTCTTTCTAACATTCCATTTTTGTAGAGAATTCACTGATTACCTGACAGTTCCATGTGCAGGGTACATACTCAAAATCTACAACGCTTCTACCTGTTGTGCTGTTAAAAATTTTCTTTGTGCTGGATCGTGTCACGACATTCGTCGTCTGGATATCAATTTTAAGAAGAAACTGAAATGCTGACAGCAAAACCTGAGGGCAAAAAATGTCACCACCAATTTAGAAGTTCATACTGATAGACGCTATGTTACTGAAAGGCTGTCAAAGCAATTATTCACAAATACTGTAAATCTTATTCTCACCGTTCCGAGGCGATATACGATAGTGGTAACGCAACTATTGCACTCTTTCTTCATAAGTTGGATTTTGTGAGAACAGTGTATCTGTTCTTCCAGAGATGACCGTTTAAAGTCGGCGAGAATCTCTGTCACGCCTTTTGTAAGGGGTATACTGATCTCTTACAGTGTGATCAGTGGTCTCTGAATTCCTTCGATGTATGCTGTTGTATCTACCTGAGAGGAACTCAAAACTGCAGCGGTACTATAAAATTCGCCATGCTAGTCGTCGTATGCGATTTCCATTACAGACCCACCACACTCACGCAAAACTCTTCCAACAAATCTGAGTCTTCATTCACCTTCCCTTCTACTGATTTCACGTGTACGCCATATTTCACCATTATTGTAAGGTATTATCCTTAATAATTTAAATGATTTTATGAGCCTCAGACGCTCACTATTAACCTTGTATTTATATTAAAAATGTAGAAATTCCTCCAGCTGTATTTATGGTGTCGATTTTATTTTGGCATCTAGTTTCAACGTTGTAACAGCCGCACGCAGTTAACGCCAACAAGTGTATGGGCCTGAATATGACGTTGTTACAACGTTGAAACTAGTTACCAAAATAAAATCGACACCTTAAATACAGCTGGAGGAATTTCTGCATTTTTAATATAGTTTTATACCAGCTGACGTCCCACTGTCCTCTATTTCAGCAATGGATGTACGAAGATTAACCTTGTACTCTGAGAGTATCGTGTTCATTTTCTTGTGATGAGTATTATTTTGTATTTATCCGTACTTAAAGAGCGCTGCCATTCGCTACACTAAAGTATATTTTCTGCAAGTCTTTCTGCATTTCCACACGTTATTTTGCTGTTGATGACTTTTTCGTAGCACAGTTTCATGGTCCTGTTTGTCCTATCTGATCATTTTATGTATTCATCGATCCACTCGGATTTTTGTGAACAGATGTTGTATGATGCTATTTCGGTTGTTACCAAACTGTGTGGTGGAGTGTCGAAGGGTTTTCCGAAACCAAAGAAGAACTCGTTCATCTGCACTTGCTCTTTGCAAGATAAAGCCTGTGAATTAAGTAACATCATCTTTCAAACAGAAAAACAGCATGAAGAACGCGAAAATGACTAGAAATTGCAAAAAACATAAAGAAAAATGGAGCTCGAATACTTTAGCCTTGTGACGAGGCGTTTTGAAGGGAATACATGAACTTGGAATAAGAAGAAACGCATTGTTCAGAAATTAGTGAAGTTGATTTGTAAATTTTGCAGCGTATTCTACAATTATGTGACCTTCTTGTTTACTTTTTTGTCACTTTCATGACAGGTACAGATAGCCTCTACACAATAATCTTAAATATAGCAAAACAGTAGACGATGAGAATGATGTAATAAGCACTTCAGGACGTGACTAGGCACGCTGTTATGCAAGGTTGCGTTCTCTTGACTTTTCCCAGTTACGTACAAGTGCACACAACCTCATCCTAGCACAAACACAAAAAAGCCTGTCAAGACTCACAGTGTGACTAAAAGAATAATTGGATCAGTCTGGAACCTACATGCAAATCTAAATATAAATCTAAGTACAAATCAAATATTGCGAGCGCTAGCCAATTGAGTTGCAAAGCCAATACCGTCCTTGGGTCTTTCAACGAATTTCTCCGTAATTTTTCTCAGCTACTCCGCTTTCACGAACTCCCTCAAGAGGTCTTGAAAGCACGGAGCCTGCTTCGATCGTAAAACTTGCCCGCTAGGAGTGCCTCCACCTGTGAGATGGACTTACGCGAACATCTTGACCACACAAAGACGGCCCCATCACTGTTCCTTAATGACCGGAAAAGCACTGTTACGCTCTGATTTAAACCGCCTATCCCAATGTTTCGCCCATACACCTGTTTTCCGTGTGCGACCATAACCTCTTTAACCTCTGGAGCAGTGAGAAATGCGAGCACAAACATCAGTGTCACGGGCGCTGCGCAAAAGCTAGGCGCATCTCTAGCGCTGAATAAGTATGGCGCAGAACGAATCTGGCTCCCAAGGTTCTCAGCGTCGAGGCACGTAATGCACGCAGAGGTGCCCACGCACCCATGCACGCGCATTCGGCTGTCTGTTGCCTGCTGCGTGACGAATTACGCCTTGTTTTCCAGCGGCCGGAAAATAAATTACCGGTGACATCTGTCACAGTCAACAATTCTCGTTACACAGCCAATTCTTTTCATTGCTCCGAGCAGTAATAACATCGAGATGCACCACAATTTTTGTCGCAAAATGGCAGGAGTTAGTAACGTCACTGGTTTGACATTGTGGAATGTTACGCAAGTACGCGTATGTAAAATCTTTCTGGTTCCTGAGAATATATCCACACTTCTCCTTTTTGCTGATGGTGCGGCATCTGCCGTTGATATTCCTATACAAACATATAGCAAATTTCTCCGAAAAAGATTTATTAATTGTATAAAACTGCCTTTATGCAGTTCTTGCTTCCATTTTGCTTTGTCAGGAGTTCCAGTGGACCAGATTGGTTTTCAGACCATGAGTATCGCACGTTTAGCTTATGCAGTGATTGTTTCACCATGTTAATTTAAGCAAAAGTTTATTTCCTTTACCTGTATTTTGAGGTAGAATTTTCGTACATAAACTCTAAAGAAGTGGTAGGAAAAAAAAACACATGTTGGGGAAGAAGCGATACGACGAGGAAATAATATCCACGACGAACGATTATTGTACATATATGCACTTCCAATTCTTTCTCTCAACATTTAGACATTTGTCAAGAAAAGAGGTTATCTACGTCATTATTGGCAGTTTCTGACTTGGCACTTGCCTTCACTTCCGTAATACCAGCGTATTTCACAAGCCCATACTTCTTCCAATATACGAGCTGCCGCAATACTACAAATGCCATTCGAAATTCAAAGGGTGTGCCTACAGAAGGCACAGTTTGGAGTTAAATTGGATTTTTCTCCTTTATTTCACATGATAAGTGTTTTAACAACGATTTTACTCCAATTAACACGTCAAAAATATTCTTGTTTCTCTATTTTAGAAAGATGACCCCTAGCAACAAATTTTAACCAATCTTCGTGATGTGGGTCCTGAGTTTCTTCCTCCTCATTATGCATTATTTTTATGTCGTGCCTGTACAATCCAACTTTAATTTTCAGTCATACCTTTTGGAAATCATATCTCGTCGTATTTTTTCTACAAGAATTAATGCTTCAGCGACGTTTCATGTTGCTTCAGTTGCACAGACGATGATCGATGCAAATGAAAGGCAGTGAGACTCCGTTAATGACGAATCATTAATACTACTACTGTCGAATGGGGACAAAGGTGATGAAGAAAACATATGTATTACATGACGTTAACATTAGAAGTGCTGTTATGAATGGAAAAAATAGTGAGTGTAACAACAGAGAAGACTTCCATACGGGTACACGGGGTGCGTTTAGCACCTAGTTCGGGAGCTGCGTGATATTGTTGTTGTTGTCGGTTATTAAGTTCAGCACCTGTCTTTTGTTGTCTTTGGGCTGATATAAAATGACATCTGCACGTCCTTCGGAGCAAAAATTCGATTTGTTTCCGTCCGGAATTTATTACAGTGAATATTTCATAGAGACCACGATAATGTCTGTCTCATGATCACGACGAAGAAAGAGATACTGACATCCTGAGAGTTACTTTATTTGACTGTAATAGAAATCGGTCATATCACAAAAAGGAGTGGTCTGCTGTGGCCGAGCGGTTCTAGGCGCTTCAGTCCGGAACTGCGCTGCTGCTACGGTCCCAGGTTGGAACTCTACCTCGGCCATGGATGTGTGTGTTGTTCTTAGGTTAGTTAGGTTTAAGCTGTTCTACGTCTAGGAGACTGATGACTTCAGATGTTAAGTCCCATAGTGCTTACAGCTATTTGAACTATTTTGAACAAGAAGGAGGCGGAACAGCTTGGTTTTTGAATACCTCATATATTACTATCATCTGAATTCAAGTGGACAGTGAGCAGTCAGTTACACTCAGGGAAATGCAATTAGATGATTTTAACTTGCTTTATCTTTGACAGAATTCTCTCTGAATTGTAGGTACTGCGCTGGCTCATCTCTGTACTTCAAGGCGCTATTCTCATTCCGCGATAAACATACATGCTACAATCGATTGTGTAAGCAGATTACAAGACTGAGAAAGAACGATTTGCTATTGCAATTCTAGATCCAAATACACTCGATGACGTGTCCGAAATTTGTCTCTCTTCAAAGTCTTATGCATTACGACTTTTCAAGCTGTATTAATGTTGCTCTGCACGCCATCCTAGAGCAGTTCATGTTCCGTGCGGGCCATCATCTCTAGCAGTCAGCATGGAGTAACGGTCTCACTATGATCAAACACTGATCGAAACCCGTCAGATCATTAAAAATATAATTATTGTGTGCGGTATAAGCCACTTTTTTATCATATACAAATTTTAATAGCATTTACATGCGCTGTTACTTCCAAGAGCAATGTTTCAAAAAAATCTTAACGTATTTGTAATCGTAAACTTTCCTTTGCCTTTCCTTTTCATGCCTTCTATGAAGATATTAGTAAATGTAATGTAATGAGCATTATTTCGGTTTATTTTCAGTGTAAGTAAAGTGAAAATTTAAAATCAATAAAAGGAAAATGTTTCCGCATACGGGTCCTATACCACGATCTCCGGTTTGCAATCTTGCACTTTCTCCGCTGCGCCGGTGCCTGGTATAACATAAACGGCTCGTGGCTCGCCCTACAGTGCCAAAAATGCCATTTTTTCTGAAGAGTTGGCCATCTGGAGCTCTCACTTCTGTCACTTTCATTTCCAGCAAAGCTCCCCGTATACGTCAAATTTGAACGTAATCCCCTTATAAGATGACCGCGAAGCCTAACATTTCCACACAACTCAGCTATCATCAGCTACAGCAGCACACCGCTTTTCGTCTTATATAGGAGAATGTGTCACACAGCAAGCGTTTTCTTGTACTCTGCCTTCATATCATATCGAGGTACGTAAAACAGATTATGCCTCTCATTCCCCCCAATTCTGCAATATTGCCCGACATTATACAGGGTGATTCCGTGATGATATTACATACTTTCAGGGTTATGGAGAAGGGTAAATGTATCAATTTGAGTTAAGGTCCAAGGTCCGGGAAAAACCTAGTTAAAAGTTGCAAGTGAAAATCTTTCTGATACCTCTGACGGTGGAATACATGTACCAGTGCTGTTGTTGCTAAGATCATAAGGTACACAGCTTCCATAATTGATAGTATGGACCAAAACAAGAAAAAATGTCTAGTAAATAGAGGTTCTAAAGTGCATACCTTAAGAGCCATGAGTACTTGTTGATCTTCTCTATTGTGGAACACATCTACATCTGCATCTACATGGATACTCTGCAAATCACATTTAAGTACCTGACAGAGGGTTTATCAAACAACCTTCACAATAATTCTCTGTTATTCCGATCTCATACAGAGCGAGGAAAAAAGAACACCTGCATCTTTCGGCGGGAGCACTGATTTCCCTTATTTTACTATGGCGATCGTTTGTCCCTACGTAGATCGGCGTCAACAAAATATTTTCGCATTCGGAGGAGAAAGCTGGTGATTGGAATCTCGTAAGAAGATTCCGCCGCTACGAAAACATCTTTGTTTTAATGATGTCCACCCCAAATCCTGCATCATTTCAGTGACACTCTCTCCCCTATTTCGCGTTAATACAAAACGTGCTGCTCTTTTTTTAACTGTCTCGACGTACTCCGTCAATTCTGTCTGGTAAGGATCCCACACCATGCAGCAATACTTCAAGAGAGGACCGACAAGCGTAGTGTAGGCAGTCTCTTTAGCAGATCTGTTACATTTTCTACGTGTCCTGCCAATAAAACGCAGTCTTTGGTTAGCCTTCCGCACAACATTTTCTACGTGTTCCTTCCACTTTAAGTTGTTCGTAATTGTAATTCCTTCATATTTAGTTGAATTTACGGTCCTTAGATATCACTGATTTATCGTGTAACCTAAGTTTAATGGATTTCTTTTAGCGCTCATGTGGATGACCACACACTTTCCGTTATTCAAGGTCAATTGCCACTTTTCGCACCATACAGATTTCTGTTCTAAATCGCTTTGCAATTCGTTTTGATCTTCTGCTTACTTTATTAGTCGATAAACGACAGCGTCATCTGCAAGCAACGTAAGACGGCTTCTCATATTGTCTCCTAAATCGTGTATATAGAGGACGAACAGCAAATCACCTAGGGCCTATAAAACTACCTTGGGGAACGCCAGAAATTACTTCTGCTTTACTCAATGACTTTCCGTCAGTTACTAAAAACTATGACCTCTCTGACAGAAAGTCACGAATTCAGTCACATAACTGAGACGATATTCCATAAGCACGCAATTCACTAGAAGCCGCTTGTGTGATACAGTGTCAAAAGCCTTCTGGAAATCTAGAAATATAGAATCAATTTGAAATCCCTTGTCAGTAGCATTCAACACTTCTACTGAACATGTCCCCACAACTCTTAAGGTATGCATTTTAGAGGGCATGTTTACTAGACATCGTTATTTAGTTTTGGTCCACACTACCAGCTCTGGAAGATGCCCACCATGTTATCTTAGCAAAAGCAGTACCGGTACATGTATCCTACTGTCAGAAGTATCAGTACGATTTTCGCTTTTAGTTTTCGACTAGGTTTTCTCCAGACCAGGATGCCTTAGATTGATACATTTACCCTTCTTCGCCATTCCAAAAGCTTCTGTTATCGTCACGGAGACACCTTGTAGAAAGAAGCCGTAACCTCTAACGATAGATTACCATTTCGATTTGAGTTCTGTTAGAGATCAGAATTAGTATCAGTGAATGTTGCGCACACATAACACAATGACAGTGTCTACACTACTCACAAGCAGCTGTTGTATTATCACCTTTCCCATTCTATGAATATTTGTCGACAAAATTGATTTCGGAGAGAAAGGTCACTTGCTCGGGCTATTGTCACCTATACTTACGTAACCACATTGTTTTAACTGCTGTTACCATGCGACCCAGTCTTCGCTATAGTCGTTCTATTGTAAACTGAAACTTTATCAGAATTATTATTATGAAATTGCATTTCTAAGATTCCAGTGTTTGTTACTCATGTACATGTCATATAATTTCAGAATTCCAACGACTCATCTCTTCTGCATACCTTCCTGACCCGAAATAATTTTTCTTTTAGCAGATATGTACCAAGACTTTGCTACTGTGTTTGAAAAATATTAACTGATATAGTACATGACACAGATATTCCACGAAGCAAAGACGATAATACATTTCCCGTAGTCTTTCTTACATAGCTTCAGACAGATCCTGGAGTAGTAGATTCATTAAGTCCAATGTCGATCTTCCTCCTAGTTCAACTGTGACAGTGTTGCCTCCCCATTAACCCCATCGTTGGAGAAACATAGAGAAAAAATAAACTCTTCTATAAATTCCCTAGGATGTGTTAACGCTGGTCCCTGTCCCGCAAATTTACTTCCAATTAGAGAAACTGGGTTTCTACCTTGTTACTTTCTCAGTGATGGACTGAGAACTTCGGCAGATGACTGCAGAAGAAAGTTGAGAGTTTAACGATTCCACCATCGATGAATTTGTTGAAGATGGATTACTATCACAATTGGACGAGGAAGGAACTCGACTGCCAACTCGGCAAGTGAGGGTTTCCTGTGTCTCTCTGAAACTATTTAAAGAAAACCACGAAAATGTGTATCAGGACAGTCTAAGTGAGATTTCAAAATAAACCTTCCCGAAGACGATTCCAGGGCCCTAACAATTGCACCATATCAAAAGGTTGACTGGCTGAAAGCGGCATCTACCTCAGCGTCGTGTATAGTGGAGTCCCTATCAATAAAGCCGCATTGTTTCTTTTGGTATTTCTTGTGTTTGTCATTATATAGTTGCTCTTGTCTCATACTTCATAATGCTTAGAGTCAAACTGCAAAAAAACAACATATTTGTCGAATTCTTGCTTGCTATTGGGTAGATGTATGAGATGTCGGATCGAGATCTCGTCAAGGAAGACAGAACACGGCAAAGATACGAATTAATACATCGATGCAACTGATACCGAGATTTTTTTTCTAAATCTCGATTTCTAGACGCGAAATTAACTTATTACTACGCTAACCGACAGAGAGAATAAAACTTTTCATTGTTTATTGATTCAACAAAAGGCTAAAGATCAGCCTGGAAGTTGAAAAAGTTTCGCTATAAGAAGGTATTTATTAACACTGCAAAAAAAAATAACGAACTGTTTTATACGAAGTTCCTTAACATCCACACAGTCGCCACAAACTGGAGTGTTTCGTATCTCAATATCAGTTTAAACTGTCCCTCTTCATACCATGCTGTCTTTTAGTGATTCAGTCATGTCGTGACTAAGTGCTGTAGATTTTCGTCATTAAAAAAGCTTTTTCTGGTAATATAGCCCATTACCTCCTGTGATCTACATTCTCAGTCTTAAACAATATCTCTATTTCCGGACACTGAAAGCGTTAACAACACCTGCTCAGTAAGGTACAACGAACTGTGATGATTGTCACAATATCTCTAACCTTCCACCTGTTGTTGTTGTTGTTCTTGTGCTCTTCAGTTCAAAGACTGGTTTGATACAGCTCTCCATGCTACTCTATCCTGTGCAAGCTTCTTCATATCCTAATAACTACAGCAACCTGCATCCTTCTGAATCTGCTATCAGCCGATCCGTTCTTGTAATCAAGTTGTGCCACAAATTCCTCTTCTCCCCAATTCTATTCACTATCTTCTCGTTAGTTACGTGATCAACACATCTAATCTTCAGCATTCTTCTGTAGTACCACATTTCAAAAGTTTCTATTCCCTTCCTGTCTAAACTGTTTATCGTCTGTGTTTCATGATTAAAGCGGAAGAAATGAATTGAAATTTGTGCTGCGGCCGAGACTCGAGCCCTGTCTTCTTGATTGCTAGGCAGAAATGCTAACCATATGGTTAGCATTTCTGCTTAGCAATTAAGAAGACCCGGGTTCGAGTCCCGGCCGCAGCACAAATTTTAATTCATTTCTTCCGCTTTAGTCATTATCGTAGATAAAGAAGAGACTTAAATCTCTCAGGGAAAAATATAAGGTCCATGTCTCACTTTCAAACATGGCTACACTCCACAAAAAAACTTTCAGAGAAGATTTCTTGTCACTTAAATACATATTCGATGTTAACAAATTTCTCTTATCAGATACGCTTTCCTTGCCATCTCCAGTCCACATTTTATATCCTCTGTATTTCGACTATCGTAAAATATTTTTCTGCCCAAATAGCGAAACTCGTCTACTACTTTAAATGTGTCATTTCCTAATCTAATCCCGTCAGCATCACCTGATCTAATTTGACTACATTCCATTATCCTAGTTTTGCCTTTGTTTATGTCCATCTCATATCCTCCTTTCAGGATACAGTCCATCTCGTTCAACTGCTCTTCCAAGTTCTTTGTTGTCTCTGACAGAATTACAATGTCATCGGCGAATCTCGAAGTTTTTATTTCTTCTTCCTGGACTTTAATTCCTTCTCCAAATTTTTCTTTTGTTTCTTTTACTGCTTGTTCAATAAACAGACTGAGGAACATCGAGGATAGGCTCCAACCATGTCTCACTCCCTTCTCAACCACTGCATCCCTTTCGTGCCCCTCGACTCATGTAACTGCCATCTAGTTTCTGTACAAATTATAAATAGCATTCCGTCCCCTGTATTTTACCCTTGCCATCTTCAGAATTTGAGAGTATTCAGAGTCGACATTGTCAAAAGCTTTCTCTAAGTCTAGAAGTGCTATAAACATAGGTTTACCTTTCCTTAACCGATCTTCTAAGATAAGTCGTAGGGTCAGTAATGACTCGCGTGTTCCTGTTTTTCTACAGAATCCAAACTGATTTTCCAGAGGTCGGCTTCTAACATTTTTTCCACCTATAATTATCGAATCACTGTTTTAACTGGTAACCACTAGCTAGAGATACAGCACTACCAAGACTCCACATATCACCAATGCAGCTGCAGGGTCATAGGCGAAATGTTTGGTTAATTTTTCAGCTGTAACTAACAAACCCTGCATTTATTGCTAGTTTTAATTTTAGCTTCTTATTGACCATTTCTGCGCCGTAAGTACACACATAACACCGAAACATGTTAGCCCGATAAACATCGTACGCATTTACGCAATCAGTGGGGTTCCTGTCAGGCCCTTTTCTCCTACTGTGTTTTTAAACGACTATTACAGGGCTATGTATAAATGTTATATTATTCATCGGAATAATATTCCGAAAATTTATATGTTTGTATGTACTTATTATTATTACTGGAACTGTGTTATTTCTCAGCAAATGTGTATCTGTGTCCTGACAATGTAGTCATGTATGAGGAATCCTCCACAGTTGTGTTTATACAGCGTCTCTGTAAACAAATATTCGTTTTGCCTAAACATCGGGTGCGATTTTCAGTTTTCCTGACACTGCTGTGAATAAAAGTTCTTGGAAAGTTTCAAATTTCCTGTGCTATTTCTTGCAGTAACAAGAATTAAAGACACCGATCATGACTGTATTGCTAGCAACAATGCTGAAGTTTGTTAATATAGCTGGTGATTTGTAATTAGCGCATAGTTTTTAGTTTTCGAACTGCAATATGCGAATAACAGTTGGCAACAAATCATTAAGCGAAATTTCCTTCGGCTTGCATACTCGGCGCTATGAATATTAAACCTGATAATTTCAGAAACACACAACAGATAGAAAAACATGTTCTCCGTTTAGCAAATGATTTTTTATTACATAAATCAGTTTGTATCACACTGTTCTCCTGACTTTGTCAATTATGGTACGCTAACGTTGCCATGTGACTTTTAAATCAATAAATAGAATTGTGCCGCGATTGTCGCTGGAAGATGGAAAGGTAATTAAAAGTGCCAGTGGGAAATTGAGAATGTTTTCACGACAGAAAATATTACGGGGCTGATCAATCAATTATTTCGTCTGTTCGTGATAAATATGGATATCGTGTTTCCGCGTGTGTTGCATTCGAAAAGAGTAATGGGAAAACTAGTACTGAAACAACGTTTGTGCGCTCTTCGCCTCTATAACGCACATAAAACTGCGGTTAGCAGAAAAGGAATGTGTGTCATTCAGGAAACAATAGGGATGTACATCTATAAGAGTTGGGCATGCATTACATGAAGAGCACTCTGATCAGTGAGCGCAGTACTGTGTGTGATATGGGACCATAATGCCAGACAATGATAGTCTTCCTGTCGCTTAATTTCAGATCAGCTAAACAGTAAAGTGCTACAAGTGCTTTACGGTTGAGGGCAATCCACATTTCTTAACGCAGAAGTGACAAGAACTAATTGAGAAATATTCCTGAGCATGCTGCTTAGATCTACCGATACTATACCGCTGGACTTCCACAAAGGAGAATCATTTACGATTCTACGCGCGGCAGTTAAAGCGACTATCGTGGCAGGACTCCTGGAAAAAATATAATCTGTAGCGCGAACAGTTACAAACATTTCTTCAACAGTGTGTAGCCGGATTTTTGTATGGAGAGACCTTGTCTAATATGAAATTAGCGTCCAGCATACATCACAGAAGTGTGATACGAGCACAAGTGTTGGAGAGATATACTGTCTGATCAAAAATATACAGACACTTATTAGTTGACAGTAATTGTGAGGTGTGTCCATCCTTCGCGCTTATGCCGGCTTGAACTCTGTTGGGGGCTCTTCAGTGAGGTATCTGAATGTCTACGGAGGAATGGCAGCCCAATCTTCCTCAAGAGCAAAAACCAAAAAATTTGATGATGGACACTGGAGTCTGGAACGAAGTCAATGTTTAACTCATCCCAAAGGTGTACCACTGGGCTCATGTTGGGACTCTGGCAGGCCAATCCATTTTAGGAATGGTACTGATCACAAACCCAATCTTCTTCAAGAGCCGAAACCAGAAAACGTTGCGATGATGAACGCTGGAGTCTGGAACGAAGTCGACTTTTAACTCATTCCAAAGGTGTACTACTGGGCACATGTTGGGACTCTGGGCAGGCCAATCCATTTCAGGAATGGTACTGATCACAAACCCAATCTTCTTCAAGAGCCGAAACCATAAAATGTGATGATGAACGCTGGAGTCTGGAACGAAGTCGACGTTTAACTCATCCCAAAAGTGTTTTTCCAGGTTCTTATCGGGACTCTGGGCAGGCCAGTCCATTTCAGGAATGGTACTGACCATAAACCGTTACTTCATAAGTGCTGCTTTATGAGAGGGTGCACTGTCATGCTGATACAAACAGCCATCGTCTCCGAACAGCTCTTCTACTGTATATAGTACACAGGTGTAAAATGTATTCATATTCTTCCGCATTTAGCGTTTTCTTAAACACAATAAGGGAACCACCCCCTAACCACGAAAAACACCGCCATGCCCTTAGACCATTTCCTCCGTACTTCGCTGTTGGCACTACACATGATGGCACTAAGTTCCCCAGGTATCCGCCAAACCCAGATCCTGCCATTGGACTGTCACAGTGTCTAGCATGACTCATCACTCCGTATCATCCGTTTCCACTCATCCACTGTCCAGTGGCGTTGCTCTTTAAGCCATCTCGGGGCTCGCTTAGCCTGTGCCACTTACAGGGAAATGCTCGAGCGTTGTACCCATTTCCCTTTAACTCCATATGCACAGTAATTGTACTTGCTAGACTGCTAGTTGCACTTTGGAATGAACTGTACTGATTTATAACCACTCTGCGCAATTCTCGCCGATCCCTGACGGACAGCACATGAGGTCTTGTTCTAGCTGTGGTTGTCCCTTCACCTTTCCACTACCAAAAAACATCACCAGCAGCAGACTTAGGCAGCTTTAGAAGGATTGAAATGTTTCTGATGGATTTGTTACTCAGGTGACATCCAGTAACTACCACCCAATCAAAGCCACTCAGATCTCCTGACCAATCCATTCTGCTGTTGCTGCTTGTTTACTGACAACACAATACTCTCCTCCTTCATCCGTCATATCTTGGAATTTCGTGGTCAGTTGCGCTTTACATAAAGGAGTCCTGCTACTTCTAATAAGAAAGCGTATGTATAACCTTGCGGGCAACGTTTATGTTCTCTGGGGATATTCGCAAAATCAAAGGCGGGTACAGCAGATCACTCCGTCATAAAAAGGTGTTGTGAAACGCAGGAAGGCCTGCAAGTGAACAGCGATTTCTACAGTTATTGTAATTGGCGTTTATAGACAAAAACAGAAAAATGTAGTTAGATTACACGATCGGCGATCAGTCACTGAATTCAGATATAATTGACAAATATCTTGGAATATCTATCCCGAGTGGTCTCAGGTAAAACGACTACATAAATCTTACCTTGGGAAAGTCAGAAGTCTGACTATAATTTATCTAAGGATTCTTTGGCATCCTACCTTTAAGCCGGGAATTAAACTCCATACAAAACATTTTTTCGAATTATTCTCGCGTACTGTTCGTTAGTTTGAGACCCTTAACAACTGCGGCATTGGAGAAGATTGACAAGCTCCAAAGAAGAGCTGCACGATTTGTCATCGATCTGCCTAAGGAATGCTCAAGAAATTAAAGATGCATCACGTTGAGAGTTACAAAGTTACGAGGGCCTACGTTTCAAAACGTGGTGAGAAATACGCTGCTTCCTCCAATATGCATATCCCCTTCTGATCACAATACTGAAATTAGAGGAATTATGATCCATGCAGAGGGGTACTAACAGTAATCAGAGACGAGTACCGCCAGAGATTGGAACAGGAGCGACAGAAAATAGTACTGAGATACAGGGTGACCACACGAAACCTCCCTGACTTCCAGATGCAGTTAAAAAACTATGAGGTAGTATGAGAAATATATTTAAGGTTTTTTCAGTGACGGATGTTTAGCTCTCGTGATCCTCGGTGAACTGACTTTGATGGACTCCGTTAGAAGGTCTTTCTGGCTTCCTCTACAGTTTCATCAGATGCCCGTTTTTTGCCAGAACCTGATTGTTCGCTTACTCTCTCATTGGCTAGGAACTTGTTTTACCAAGCCTTAATCGGCTTAATGTCTGGTCACTATATCTTAAATTCACGTTGGAAGTTTCTTTAGATATGACTGGGTTGTTTACGCATACCACACCACGCATTGGTTGCTCTCTTGAGGTGTCATCAGTTCTGATAATTATTTAGCTCTTGAAACAGTAGAAAAGGAATTCTTTTCAAAAAAATTCGCATAAAAATTTTTGAGTTGCTTTACATGATGCTGCAAACTGCAAGTCTCTATCTCTTATAGTTTTTCTTTAATTGCATTTGTAAATCAGAGAAATTTCGTATGTACACCTTGTACCATGAACCCTTCACCACACACCTGCCCAAGCTTGGTGAGAAAAAATACAAATATAGAAGTAAATATAGATGTTTCTCGCTGTAAGCAGTCGTCATTTCGAGGAAACCGCAGTGAGTGCGAAACCATCCCGTTATCCACCATCCTTACTTTTTACTGAGATGTCTATAGTCTGTTGCCATCCTCCACATTAATTACCACTCGTTTCCTTTGTTCAGACTTATTCCCAAAACCGCTCAGCTTCTTAGTTTCGAAACGGTAATACACCATGCGTACTTGACGCCAGGCTGGCTTATGTGCGGTGGAACATTTTTTCTGAGCGCTACTTATTCAAATTCTGCGCTACGGCAGGTCGTTTGTGCAGACTGTTATCCTTACAGAAGAGCGAGGCAGCAGACGTAGCGGCATTCGAAGCACAGCTATGTCGCGAAAGTCTTTGCTGTCAGGTGCTGCAGGTTCTCATTACGGCGAAACGCGAGTTATAAAGACGAGAGAGAACGGAAGGCGCAATGGCCTCACATAAAGTTGACAGGTACTTGCAGAAGTTATGTCCATCTGCCGCCCTGCGAGACTGGCACCGAGCTAATCTCTCCGCCTGTGCTTAACACCGGTAGCTGCCGCCGCACGTTTACTGCAATTCACGAGACGCCACCGCCCGACAGCCGCCAGAAGTCGGCGCCAGCACATCTTTATGCGGCGGATCCGCAGGCGCTGTTGAGACCTGCGGCCGCTGATAAAACCTCGCACGCCTCCGTCGGCGCGGTGGGATGTGCAGCAAGGTGTATACGTAACTAGGCACTGCGGCGCTATTTGTCAGCGCTGTCTTTTCGCACCAGTCTTCGTGCTCATACAGTCTTCTGTAGTTAAACAGCCGCATACCTCCACTCGAGTGCTTCTCTCTGCCAATAACTCGAGGTAGCCTTCAAGTTTTAATTAACACACTGAGGAAATGAAGATGCGGCCAGCAAAAATGGTGACAATGTTAGTTCTTCTCTACATATTAACCTTTCAATGCCACACATTTTCCCAATGAGGGAGGACTTGGCGGAAACTTTGGTTGCAGAAGGCCGCATTTCGAGTGTTTCGGAAACAGAAGACTGGACCAAGGTGAAAACGGAGATATGGTGACAAGACAGAAGACGATGGAGAGGCCTATGTTCCAAACAGACCCGGTTGGAGTCTGGAAACTGTCCAAGATGATGATGATGAGGCCGGCCGGTGTGGCCGTGCGGTTAAAGGCGCTTCAGTCTGGAACCGCGTGACCGCTACGGTCGCAGGTTCGAATCCTGCCTCGGACCTGGATGTGTGTGTTGTCCTTAGGTTAGTTAGGTTTAATTAGTTCTAAGTTCTAGGCGACTGATGACCTCAGAAGTTAAGTCGCATAGTGCTCAGAGCCATTTGAACCATTTTTTTTTTTTATGATGATGAGGAAACGCTCCTCCACGAAAATCTCCTGATCATCATTCTGATAATGCCTGACACAGGATGGTTCCTCCTCTGAGAAAGCAGAAAAAAGTTACTGGTTACCATGTCAGCAAAATACGGGGCATACGGCAAAATTTTATAGCACAAGGAAGCAACATGTGTGACATCGTCGAGTTCAAAATGTCGTGCAATAAACTGAAAACAGATCTGTGACTCATTTTCATTGTTTCTCCTACGGTTTTGATTGTAAAACACCGGTCTTCAAGTACCTGTACCTCCATTTCTCTTGTGAATCTCGTTTCTTAACTGAGATACGGTCTGCCATTCCGTTTTTCCTTGAGTTATAAACACACTGTAGGCTTACAATGAAGGCTTTCACGACCGGATGGTACTGTTGTTGATAATTCTTCCGGGTTATATGGCCGTGGTCCATGGAAGTTTTGCTAAGGAGTGAAGCTAAGTGTCCCAGACTTTATGGTTTACCTAAAGTTCACAAAATAAATCCTCTGAGACCCATTGTTAGTGCGATTGATTCCCCTACTTATCAAATATCTAGGTATCTAGCTACTCTTCTACAACCATACACTGGTAAGACTGATTCTTATGTGAAGGATTCACGTCATTTTATTGAGAAAATTGAAGGTCTAACCTTGGCTCCTGATGACATTTTGGTCAGTTTTGATATTGTATCTCTGTTTACTATGATACCGGTCAATGAAGTTGTGGTTTACATAAGGTAGGTTTTCCCTGAAGATTTTACCGCTCTGTTTAGACAATGTCTCACATCTAGTCAGTTTCAGTGGGATGAGGAGTTTTATGAGCAAGTGGATGGTGTTGCCATGGGTAAGCCGTTGAGCCCTGCGATTTCCAATTTTTACATGGAGAAATTTGAACAATTAGCGTCGAATAGGAATAGAACTATTCCATGGACCACGGCCATATAACCTGGAAGAACTAGCAACAACACTGTAGGCTACCGTAAATAAGCGCGGACTACAGTAGTTTTCCTAGTAGCTTTGATCAGCTAAGATCATAAGCGCATTACCAGTATGTTACTTGTGTTGCATACCTACTGGAGATTACCTCATTTCGGTCGATGTCTTACTAGATTCCTCTAGAAACTAACTGTGGATATATGAAAGGACGTGTAACTTATGGAACATTTTTGTTCCGCATGGATGTCCTCCTAACTATTATATAAAAATAAATCACATTCACCTCTACTCACATGAACCGTTGGCTACGAAAACAACATTTTAGCACAAACAACGAAAGACAGAGCAACGTAGAGAATTGGCGGAAAGCACATGCGGCTACTTTCTGTAACAAGGGTACTGGAAAGTTTGTACAAACCAATGACAAATGTCTAAGTCGTAGCGGCGACTATTAGAGAGGTAGCTGTAAGGTGTGGCTAACTGTTGCGAATAAGAATTTTTTATTTTCTCTTTGGTTTTCATTTCGCGACCGATCGGAGCTTACTTTACGAACAAACCTCCATCATTGATTACATAAAAGCGCAGAAGTTTCGCAAGCAGCTGTTGTTTCCTTTTTTTTCTTTTTTTGCTTATTAAATGCAGTTTGTATTTTGTATGGATATAAAATAGACTGTGGACTAACACTGAACGATTTGTGGTTCGAATTATGTGCAAAACAAACAAAACACAGTTCCTCTCCCTCATGTTCATTCATGTTTCTCTCCCTATCAATACTACCAGTAATCTTACCATTTACTGTGTCACTTACGTTCAGCACCAAAACTATCGAACAGTAGTTTTGATAGAATGCAACTTTAGTTCTTCTTTATTCAGTCTTCTTTCACCATAGCCGAAGAGCTTGCGCCACCCAGCCGCTGTTAAATGTCACGGTCTGTTTTTGCCGTATTCTTCCACCAAATCTTCATGTGTTATTGCAGCGTTTTTCACCTAAAAACGCAGAAAATAAATTGCAGCACGGTTCTCCACTGTATGAATTTTGTTTTTGCTTCTCTTGAGCGTGGTACGGTACTGTGACGTGGAGATTTAAATATGTGCCTAGACTGCAGACATTACCTTCTAACAAAGCAAACACGCAATAACGTAACATTAATTTTTCAGGTGATAATTACAAATTTATGACAACCCCTCGTATATTGTCAAACAAAAATGATACCAGAGTGGTGGTATTACTAATATCAGTCTGAGACTATTTTTGGATGTTGAACTCTATCCACACTGTGGCAAACTGCATGAGAATCGTTCATTTCAGCAGCGTAGTACAGCCAAGATGCCCTCCGCTGTAATTCTAGAGTTCCAACGCAACATAATGGGAAACGACATGAATGATCTGAGCAGTGGAAGAAACGAAAGCCGACTTTTATGGACTCAGGTGGTGGCTATTTTGAAAGCTGCTACCAGTCAATGAACATATTCCGGTGCTGTAATTGTTGTCGTGATCTGCAGCCTGAAGGCTGGTTACATGCAGCTGTCCACATCACTCTACTCTGTGTAAGTTTCTTCATCTCATCATAACTATAGCCATGCACATCCATCAACCTTCTTACTGTGGACCAGTCTACATTTTTTACCCCCAAGTCCCCTCTCGCCTCCCCGTTGACAAAATAACCATTCCTCGATGGCCAAGAATGTGTCCTATTAGCCGATCCCTTCCTTTAGTGAAATTATGCCATAGATTTCCTATCTGACCGATTTTATACAGTTTCTCTTCATTATTTATCCGATCTGCGCGAGCACAGTATTATTCTGTAGCATCACATTTCAGTAACTTCTATTCTCGTCTTGCCTGTACTGATTATAGTCCACGTTTCACTTCCGTATGAGGCTACACTACAGACAAATACTTCCAGTAAAGACATCTTTAAACCCTAATTTACATTACACATTAAATTACTTCTCCTTTTCAGAAACTTCTGTTTATTGTTGTTACCAGACTGCCTTTAATACCTTCTCTATTTCTCCCATCGTCAGTTTTTTTGCTTCCCAGATATTAAAATTCATCTACAAATTTCAGTGTCTCATTTTGTAACCTATTTCCCTCGTCATCGCCTGATATAGTTTTATTACCGTTGTTTTACTTTTGTTAGCGTTCATCTCATAACATTTTTCGACGGTACTATTCCTTCTTGTCTATTGAACCTCAAAGTCCATTCTTTCTCCGACAGAATTAAAATGTCAGTGGCAAACCTTAAAGTTTATATTTCTTCTCTCTGAACTTCAATACCAGTTCCAAATTTTTCCTTAGTTTCCTTTACTGCTAGCTCACTGTATAGATAGTATAACGTAGAGAGAAGGCTACAATCTTGTCTCCCTTACTTTTCAATTACTGCCTCCTTCGATTCTCATAACTACAGTCTGGTTTCTGTAAAAGTTGTAGATAAAAATGGTTCAAATGGCTCTGAGCACTATGGGACTTAACTTCTGAGGTCATCAGTCCCCTAGAACTTAGAACTACTTAAACCTAACTAACCTATGGACATCACACACACCCATGCCTGAGGCAGGATTCGAACCTGCAACCGAAGCGGTCGCGCGGTTCCAGACTGTAGCGCCTAGAACCGCTCGGCCACCCTGGCCGGCAGTTGTAGATAACTTACCGCTCCCTATACAGCGTGTCCGAGAAGGAATTGTCAATATTCAGAGATATGACAGGAACAACTACACTAAGCAAAAATTCTAGTAAACATGGGCTCTAAAATGCATGCCTGAAGAGCTACGAGTACATATTAATCTTCGATTCTATGAAACAAATTCCTGTTACTACAAGCTCTTTGCTTTCAATTTCTTGGGAGGAGATGGTATGGACCAAAACAAGAAAAAATTTTCATATAAACAAGGGCTCTAAAGAGCAGATCTTAACAGCTATGATCATATTCAGCAGCAGAGATGTGTTCCACAATAGCAAAGATGAAAAAGTACGCTTATAGCTCCGCACTTTACTGGGCATTTTTTCCTATTTCAGCCCATGTTGCCACATCTCAAAACATGGAAAAGAAAGTACTTGTGAAAGATGGGACTGTTTCACAGTATCGAACATGAAAAAGTGCTCATTGTTCTATATCCTGTTTCCTAGACTTTTTGCTTCGAATCGCTGAATATCGTCCATCCCCCCTAGAACAACCAGTATTTTATGCTTCCTTCCTTAAGAATTCCAAAGAGAGTAATCCAGCCTACATTGTCTAAAGCTTTCTCTAAATCTGCAACTGCTACAAATGTGAGTTTGCTTTTCTTTAGTCTGTCTTCTGTGATAAGCCATAGGGTCAGTATTGCCTCGCGTATTCCTACATTACTAGGGAATCTACGTAGATCTCCCCTTAGTTCGACTTCTGCTTTTCTTTCCATTCTTCTGCAAATAACTCGTGTTAGCTTTTTGCAACCATAACGTATCAAAACGATGGTAGGTAATATTCACCCTGACAACCCCTGCCTTCTTCGCAATTGGCACCTTTCGTGTGTGAACCAATTTGCACCATACATGCCCTGCCTCATACGCAACGTATTACGTTTGAGCCCAGAAATTATTTGTAGTAACCTTTTCGTCAACTGACATACAACAGAGTGATTTTTTATTAATCCTGGCACAGCATAGGAGCACAGTTCAAAGTTTATGAGCGGTCGCACATTAATGCATGGCGATAAATGCGAGAAGCCGCCTTTTTTTATTTTTCCTTCTTTTATCTCTTGATAAAATTACTGCAGTACGAAAGGGCTGCCCTTCGATTCCATGTTTCCTGTTGGGGTACCCCAGTTCTTAAAGTAACTTCGTTGTCTGCTGGCGCAATGCGCAGTTTGAGAGGGGGCTAATACGCTGTTGTTTTGTTTCTGCCTAGAAGGGCAAGTCCTCCCATAACCGAGTAGATGCATGTCTCAGAGATCAGAGGAGGGTGAGGTATGTCGCCCCCATAGGACTTTCGCCTGTAGAACACTGAAGCCGGTGTCGCAACCCAAACGCATCTTTCATAGTGATCATTGCGTAGTCTTTTAAAGCGGGATCAACCAAGATATCTGAAGCGAGGCAAGCAGGAGAAGGAAATTAGTGCAGGTGAAGAAAAACAACAGTAACAGCGTGCAGAAGTAAATCATTTCTGCTATGTCCAGCCCTGATGAACATAGCTCCCTCTTTCCTTTGGCCGATAAGGCAACTTATTTCGTAATTTGATCTACAGTTCAATAGAGTCCTGTCACTCAGTCTCGCTCCATTCTTGTCTATGTTCCTTCCACTTCTTCCTCTTTTTTGTTGTATCCCCATTCAGATTAAAATTTTTTCGTCTTTGGCTAGTATCTTCAACCATCAACTGAACGCTAGAGTACTAAATGGTGGATCTTTGTTCTTGACACCTGTCATTTGGTTAACATTCAGGATTCCAACTATAATGGTATCTTACATTGCCACGATATTAGAAAACTTAAGCATTACATCCTGTCCGCATAGTCCAAACCTTCCCTCGACACTTTTTAAGTTTGCTTTACTACTTTATTTTCGTTTGATTTGTTTTTTAACACGTACTGGCTTGGTGGGTAACTTTGCTGTTGTGTAGCTTTGGGTGACTTTGCGCATTTGCAACTGCGAGTGAAACCAGACATAGCTGCCTGCGAGAATACAACATGAATTTGGCCATGTCTTATAATCTTTCTTAAAAAATGTGTAAATTGATTAAATCCTGAACCTTACTATTAATCTCTTTAATTAAACATAGTGCTCCCTGTGCGTGAATGATCTGCCTAATAATGCTGTTCATGAAATGGTCCCTGTGCGTTGGTAATTTTCGTAGCAAGCTAACCCTGAAATGAAAATATATTACCTCGTAACGTAACTGCTTGGAAATGCTGTGCTTGCTGCTCACTGTGAGCTAGTTGCAAATTGCCAATCACAGTTGCAGAGAGCTTAGTGCAAAGCTCCAGACAACAAGTAAGCTATTTTATACACATCATTCAGTGAGACACACCTTTAAATAAAAACTAACTTGGATCGAGGGTGTTGACAATGCTGTTAGACGAAATATTACTTTCACAAACTATTTATTAAACTATCTGATATATTATTACTTATAAGCAATTCATGTTACGACATTCATTAACATTGGCGTAGGGCAACATTGATACCGAATTCTTACTCTCACAAATGTTAGCCAAATAATTAATAAACATGAAAAATACCTTACATTGGAAACTACTCAATCTTTCATGAAAAATCTAAACGTCTCTAATATGAATGTCTCATGCGGCGATGATAAAACAAACCCATCTTCCAGCGAAAGAGCTACTCTGATCAAAGACTGCGCGCGAATGATAAGCGATTCAAAATTGTCGCTCAGCGTTTGAGATATCCAAAGTATGTACAAATACCAGAAATGCAAGTAACAAACTCCCAATTGACGTGTTTCAACTTGTATGGAACTACATACGTTATAGTAGTTTTTATGGCCTGCGCTCTCATTGAAAGTGTACACATTTTCGAAGGCCAGAAGACCGGTAACCAGTGATATTGTTACTGACTGTTTTAGGTCATTCTAGAACTGTTTATTTACTACCCTAAGCACTATCGTTGCTAGGAATCATCCAGTACTAAAACTATAGTGATCTTAGTTCTGTGTTAAGATCGCAAATGACACATTACTCTTCATTTAATTAAATGGTTGTATGTGTGCCAATATATCAGGCAACCTATTCTCTTCAATTACAGAATTTTGTAACACTGCTAATGTAATTTTCTTTATTTACTGCAGTATACTAATTTTCTACTTGAACGAATTAACTCGAAACGTAAGGAAGTAGTAAGTTTAAATTAGCTGTTTTTGGTATCATGTAAAGATACATCACACAGTTTTCTGTAGGTTATAGAGAGTCCATAACTTTAATTTTAGCAAGCCGCTTTGTTTTTTCGTACCTCTTTACGTCACTTTTAAATTAGTTCCCCTTCATTTTTAAACCCATTTCATTCCTAAAGTATATTAGCGGGCTCGTTAAAGAATTCTTCTCCTAAGTCATGCTAACTTTCAGCAATAAGTATTTGGTCATTTACTCTCTTTCCGAAATTTGCTTTCAGTTCTTTCAGTGATTCAGTGATAAACAACAGCCGGCCGGTTGTGGCCAAGCGGTTATAGGCGCTACAGTCTGGAACCACGCGACCGCTACGGACGCAGCTTCGAATCCTGCCTCGGGCATGGATGTGTGTGATGTCCTTAGATTAGTTAGGTTTAAGTAGTTCTAGGTTCTAGGGGACTGATGACCACAGCAGTTAAGTCCCATAGTGCTCAGAGGTACGCTGCAATCTTGCCTCAGGTTTTTCGTAATACGAATCTACCTTTCTTGATCCACCACTTTTATTGCTCTTTCCTGATTATTGTAAATAATTTTTGTTAGTTGTATCCCGCTGTGGGACTATTCACAGAATTTCGAGCATATTACACCATTTCATACTGATGAAGAATTACTCAATGATCCCGGAATCGCAACCAGACAAGAACTGATTCTGTGCGTACCTCGCTCCATGCAATTGCACCGCGCCAGTGGATTTCTCCCACGTGATTGCGAGGCGTCTACCTTATGATGGCGCTTCTGCATTAGTAGAAACAGTAGCTCACCTGACGTACACGGGAATGGAAACATGCCTCTTCCTGAAAGAAAGCTCCATTGTGGCTCATATTATTCATGAGGCGGAATCATTATCGTCCTTTTGTTTGCAAATGCTAACTGACTTCCCAGTCGGCCGGTGTGATGGAAGATCCCGCTGGGAGATGCCCGATAAGCGAGTATCAGCCGGATTTCATCACGATGCGCCGTGGCCCCGTATCTCGCGACTCGCTATTCATACGCCTACGCCGCCTCGACTCGGATTGGCGCTCTGCAGATGCCTTTTGTTCGACCGCTTAACGGCGCGCACCGCTCGCCGTTCTTCCTGCGTATTCTGCACAATGGCTGCCGGCTATCATCGTTGCAAAACCGAGTTATAGCCTTTATTCTGCTACAGGGTAATTCCGTGGCAAGAACTCCACAACAGGCCACGTTAATTCGACGTAAAAGTGGGCGCGTATTCTTCGCAGTACGTACCTCCGTCACGGGGCGTCATAAAGCTGTCGTCATTACTAATAAAGCTGAAGTATCGCGACGCATAATAATTTCGATTTATTAATAAATCTTTCATTTACAACTGAGTATACAGCACTTAAACGACGTACTTTGTACTCGAACAGCGCAACAGTCACAGTTATCAATCTGCGCATTTTTGTTGACATTTACAACTCTCTTCTCCCTGTCAAAATCTGTGCCTTATACGAAGAGAAATCCTTATACTATGGACCTTAATTTATTGTTAGATCCTTCTCGTACAGCGCAGGTAAGTTACAACGCAGTAAGATAAGCTAGGAGAGGGTCGAATTTGCGCATCGGATAACGACCGTGGCTCATACTGACAGACATAGCCTAGTATTCATTTACTTCTACATCTAAAATGATTCTCCGCAAGCCACAGTATGGTGCGTGGCGGAGGGTACCTGTATCACTACCTGTCATTTCCTATCCTGTTCCACTCGCAAACAGAGCGAGAGATAACGACTGCCTCCGTATGTGTCCTAATCTCTCGTACCTTATCTTCCTGGTCGTTACAGCGCAATGTATGTTGGCGGCATTGGAATAGTTCGGAAGTCATCTTCAAATGCCTGTGCTCTAAATTTTCTGAATGGTGTTTCTCGGAAAGAACGTACCTTCCTTCCAGGGATTCCCAACCGAATTCCGGAAGTATCTCAGTAACACTTACGTGTTGTTTGAAACTACTGGTAACAAATCTAGCAGCCCGCTTCTGGATTGCTTCTATGTCTTCCTTCAATCCGACCTGGTGCGGATCCCAAACACTCGAGCAGTACTCAAGAACAGATCGCACCAGCGTCCGATATGCCGTCTCCTTTACACATGAACCACTCTTTCTTAAAATTCTCCCCGTAAACCGAAATCGACCATTTGCGTTCCCTACCACAGTTATCAAATGATCGTTCCACCTAACATCGCTTTGGAACGTTACGCCAAGATATTTAAACGACTCGATTGTGTGAAGCAGGACTCTAGTAATACTGTACTCGAACATTACCGATTTGATATTCCTATTTATCCGCATTAATTTACATTTTACCACATTTAGGGGTAGCTGCCATTCATCACACCAAATGGAATTTTTGTCTTCGCCGTCTTGCATCTTCTTTCAAATAGTTTCAGACACCCGTTCAAACAGATGCTAGGCTGGTTCGCATTTCCTTGTTGAGTAACATACACGCAAGTGGTATGTGGCATTCATAGCGGAGATTACGTGACCCACTTAGAAATAATATTCATTACTCTTCCGCTCTTTGGTTCCGTTTTAGCTGGCATTGCCATTATGGCGACGGAAACAAACATGAAGGACATGAAGGTGACAATGTCTGTATCTTTCGGATCCTACGACAACAGTAAATGACTATGTGCTCTTATACGCTAATCTGAAATATCTCATTCTTTTTTTTCCTTGTAGGGATACTACTTTAAGTAATATTGCCAATACAACGTCATAGTTAGCAATCGGATATCTGATATCAGTTACGAAATCAAATACTTCCAAGTCCTAATAAGATAAATGGCACTCTTTAGAATTTACGAGCGTAAATGCTATTAACCATATTTATGCAACAGATGGAACCGAGTGTATATAATACATTGTTACTAGATCATGTTCTATGATTTATGTATAACTGAAACAAATTTTAAGATGTCATATAATATGAGGGAAATATTCTAAAATCCAAACTTGGCTACAAATTTTACAGTTTTTTAGGACTTCTATCTGAATTATTTTCAGAGCGTTGTTCTCAATCTCCTTGCTCACCATCTTAACACTCACGTCTTAACCTCTACAGTGTTACTTGGGCTTCTGTAAGTACCACATTTTCACTAGTCGAAGATACTGAGAGCAAAATATCTTTTGGAAATATGTACCTTCACGCAGCATGAGGTCTTCGTCCTTCTCTGGTCCCCATATTCGCCAATGAAATCCCATCTTTCCTTTCTTCCTGTAAATATCTTCTGTTTGTTGATAACGTTTACCTATAACTGAGTGACTATGATTAATCCCGGTCACACATTTGAGACTTGACCTACTCTGTTGAAATAGGTCCTAGATCACGGATCTTAAAAATAATTCTGAAGAACTGCTAGAGAATTGCAGTGAGTCACTTAAAGCTGTCCCACGAAGGAAAACTTCCCATCGATTTATGCTACTCTGTTTTCGTAAAATGTATAGGTGTAACTGGTTGTGAAAATCTCATCTGACAAAAACACTACTGGAGTATGAATATAAACTTTCTCATCTCTTTTGAGTTATCAGCATTTTGATTGGTTCTAAGGCTCTACTACATTTGTTCCTATCTTGCGTGAAGCATTTCATCTCCATATAACCAGTGCACCCAACATCTACTATTAGGGGCGATGAAAACGTTTTCGTTCGAAGGCCCTACAATGCAGAATCTGAATGCCAATCAAACAAAATCGCCGTGAACATTGAGACAAACATTCCACCGACGCAGACGCACCAGGTTGAAGATACCATTTTGCTATTAACACCGATTTTCGCTGCGTGAAGAAGTCCGTAGTGCCTGCTGGACATCCTAGTACCACAGGAATCATCGACCCTTCAAAAAGATTTTAAGGGACCGAAGGCGTAAAAATTGCATGGGGAGTGTGCTCGAATGCGTCCCACTTGAATTGGCGTAGCTTTTGCCTTACGACATGTGCCGTATGGGGGACATACGTTATCATGGAACAGCAGCACCCGTTATAGCAGTTCTCTTCAACGGTGGTTTTGGACAGACATGCTGCCCTATACGCATTTTTCATTCTCCGATGGATGTCTATCGATGTTTATCCTTCGGCAGCCAACAAAAGAAGAACAGCACATTGGTCTTGTTGGGACGTATTTGGTAATAATGTCACCGTAGTTACATTTCCACATTTAACACACCCGCATCGGAAAGGCACGTATGCCACACCAATTCCCAGACTATATGTCGATACTTATGTACCCGCATGGGTGTGGCACTACGTTGCAGACACGCTGCAACAACGCCCTCAAACGGAAACTTTATATAAACATTTTTGCATATCTTAGACTTTGTCTCGCCTGTTAGTTTTCCTGTCTATCCTTCTTAAAGTGCCAGGATAACTATTATTTTAGTTCACAATGACAGGAATGACATGCGCATTATGTAATTCTGTGAATTGTTCTACCTGTAGCCATAGCTCTTAGGCTGGCGCTACGGGAACCTTGCAGAGAGGCTAGCTTATTGATTTTTGTTTAGTGATAAGCCAGGCACAGCATCTGCTGCAATATTTTTTATAAATTCTTCTTTGTGCCCTGTTTGTACTTTTAAGCGATTTTTTAAAAAATTGACATCTGCCAAGTTCTTTGTGTGTGTGTGTGTGTGTGTGTTCATTTAAGACGATATTGTTCTTATTTTTGTACAAATTTTAACTCTTTTAGTCGCTTTCAGTCACGCTCGTTTGATAGATTCTAGTGCGGTCAGACTTCCACGTCGCGCGCAAACAGTTCTGTCATCGTCGTCGTCATCATCATAATCATCATCACCATCAAGTTAACTGCTCTTGGGTGCCTTAGCAGATGTCCTATTAACCAGTACCTGCTTCTGATCACGGTTTTCGATAGACGTCTTTACTCACCCGGTTTGTTCAGCACACTTCATTTTGTTCCAAATGGTTCAAATGGCTCTGAGCACTATGGGACTCAACATCTTAGGTCATACGTCCCCTAAAACTTAGAACTACTTAAACCTAACTAACCTAAAGACATCACACACACCCATGCCCGAGGCAGGATTCGAACCTGCGACCGTAGCAGTCCCGCGGTTCCGTACTGCAGCTCCAGAACCGCTAGACCACCGCGGCCGGCCTCATTTCGTTCCTTACATGTCCGCAAGATGTTGACTTTGTCAATATCATCACAATCCAGATACTTCCACTCTCTAATTCTCCAAATATCGTCGTGCTCACACTATCAGGAACTTTTCCCTCAGTTTTATCTCAATACTTAATGTCAATAAAGCTTTACTATCGAAAAGAGTACTCTTCAAATGTATCTGTCAACTTTAGCGATCTTCTTCAGACAACGTTGCCAATCGTTTCCTTTCCTGTTACAGTGCCGTTCATATTTTTGAAATTACGGATCTCGCTATCTCTTTTCTACTATTTTTCATCAATTTCGTCTTATCCTCCTTTATCTTTAACGAAAACTTTGTTCATAGAATGCGGACGACTCTATTCTGCACCTTACTGTCAGAAGAGCTAAGTTGATTGTGAACCTTAGTATTTGAATTTCTTTCTCTTGGACCTTTATTCCCTCTCCAACACTTCATTTCTCTCTGTTTATTGCTTCATCAAGTTAAACAACATTTATGGTAGGCTGTAACCCAGCCTTATATCCCTTTAATACGACCTTGTGTTTTTCCCCTTATATAATAATTAGCCCCTTTTGGTTTTCACATTTACCCACTTTCACGCAATGTTGTGAAAATCTACTGTTAAGCCCGCCACTTCATAGATTGCTCTCATCAGTTCACACATATTTCTAGTGCTTATAACTCCCACAGATTCAAACTACATTAAACGATACCTCATTCACTTTACTAGATCACTTATTCCTTCCACATCTATTATCTCCTCATTTTCTGTCACTCCATGACCATACTACAATTCATGTCTGAACTACAGTCTACACTTTGCAAAGCTTTGCTATTTCCATCACGTAAGATTAACAGAATCTCCTGTTAACACTCCCAAAGTAAGTAAGGTTCACTTTCCCTAAACGCCACCTCATTTTTTTCCTACAATAACCTCTTTCTCAGTTTCTTTACACTTCTCTCTCATCCATTCTGATGCAGCCTGATTACTTTTCCTCTTAATTTAATTTCTAAGCAACCTATACTGATGCCTTTCTATCTCATTATTTCACTTCCTTTATGTTCTTTAATCTTCCGTGGGACTCAATGAAAAATGGTCTTGTTCTATATATAAAACAGAAGGGTGGAAGGAAGGACAGTCTTTGACGATCCGTTGCCAAAGAGAGGTAGATCATTTATTCATTTTTACAACACAGAGAACGTGTTGTCCCCGACCATCTGGGAAGAATCAAAACGATATGTATCGAATGCGTTCAACCAATAACTACGTTACCATCAAAAGTAACACAGTCCACATCAACGTTATTTTTAACCTGTTTCTACGACCTAACATAACATCAAGTCTTATGCTTGAGAATGGCGCAAATGGCGAAATTACATTACTAGAATCAAAACAGTAGCAGCTAAAAGCGAACATGACGTCAGTGAGGAGCAATGACTCATGTTTCAAGAAACTTCGTAGTTAGTTACATATTATAAAGCAACAAATTATTTGTGTGAACACGAGCGCTCATAATCCAGCGTACCTCCTTTTTTATTTCACGAGAGATCAACATTCCTAGTTACGTTTGTATGATACTTTTTAACGTATGTGATCGTTACAACAGTTAGCGTGACATTAAAGAAGTGAGCTGGGCGACAGTTATCTGAAATGTATGTGTTAAAACGCAGTGGAAGCTATTCCAAATGAGACTCGTCAATTAATACAGTGGTCAAGGAACATTTTAAATGACTAACGGTTGGAAAACTGTATTTCACAAAAGGAAAAAGATGTGCTATATAGTGATTAATAATGATATTTTGGTGCATAATTCAGCATGAGTAATAGAACGAAAGTTATTCTCTCAACGAGAATTTAGCATTTTCCTTCTTATTTTCCTTGGCCTCATCACGTATCCTCACAGTATCGGCAAGTTAGTTTTGGAATTCGGCAAAGTTAGTCCTATGGGGTTCATGGATGCTGCTCCTGTCACCACCCCTTACTAGCTGGTACGGAATTTACGTCTGCCATATGTCCTCATTTAGTGTTATTCCATGTGAAAGCGTGAGAAAGGCTGTTACATGCTTGCATATCTAGTAACTGCTGAGGATCGTGGGAAACAGCCCAGTATTCTCCTAGTCGAAAGTGGGAAACCACCTGAAAGCCTTGCCCGGACTGACGGACACGCCGGCCCTTGTCGTTAACCCACTGGGTAGATTCGATCCCGAAACCCGGAAGAGATGTGCTAATGCACGTGAGTATCTGGACGGGTCAACGAGAATCTAGTACAAAAGCAGAGCGGTAAATAAAATTATTGACATCTGAACTTGGTTATAATCCCTCTGTGCATGTGAATATGAAGAATCTACAAACGATTTCGTCTGCTGAATTTCTTTTTAAGTCAGTCTGTGTTTCTTTTACTTTTCAACTTTTGTAGACAGAGAGACAGAACAAGAGAGGCATAGATAGATAGGTATACAGACAGACAGACAGAGTGAGAGAGATGGGGAGGTGTTAAGGTGCGGGGGGGGGGGGGGGGGGGGGGGAGGCGGGTGATAGCGTACGTCCTTTTTTATTGCACGAGACATTAACATTCCTAGCAACAGAATCAGTAAGAAAAAGAAGTACCCGCCACAGATTAGATTTCTGAGACAGAGCACAAGCTCTGACTGAATGATGCAGTGAATAGACCGTTTCACTTTAACAGGAAACATCCCAGTCACGTCTTGGATGTGCATATGGAAATTTTGTGGGTGCACGACGATTTTTGACAGTAAAGTTTATTTCAATCAAACACTAGCATAAATTCTGTAGCTGGTAAATCGCTATCGATTAGCTATTCATTTTCAGTAGCCCCTAAATACTTTTTGGTCAAGGACTGCGTAAAAGAGATGCGGGGTGTCAACATTTCCAAGAGACTACTGCAAGAGGACGTTACTGTTTGCATTATATCGTGCCTGAATCAAGCAAGCTGTATTTCTTACGAGTGGTTTTTCTGGAACTTGGCCCTAGTCTCTGAGACGTCTTTTAGTTCAGGAACCTCATAATATTGAAATTTAAAACGGTCTCCAGGACCCTGCATCAGACGGATGTTTGCGATATCACTTGGTGATTATGAGAACGTCTGTTCTTTTATCGTTTCTATAAAAGGGAGTGACATACAACGTTTTCTAACGAAGTGGAACTGCTTTCTGTGTAAGAGATGCTATATTGAAGAATAATATTTAAAAAAGCAGCTGTATGGTCATAGGAGAGGGTGGTATGACGTAAAAACCGAAAACGGGATTTTATAAAAACAAAAAAGTTCTTGTAGGACACACAGCCCTCAGACTGATGTGATGATTAAGAAAAATGTAGTAAAATAAGAACAGAATAGGTCCTAATTGAGTAGCTACATCAGAATCATGGAATGACGGTTGCATTGTCATGATGATACATAGAGTCATCGTCTCCAAACTGCTCTTCTGGTGTAGAGAAATAACGGGACGACAACTCCGTACTTCACTGTCGGACTACATGTGATGGCAGGTAACGTGTTCCAGGCATTCAGCAAGCCCACCCTTCCCTCGGATTGCCACAGCGTATAACGCGATTCGTCACTCCAGATCACTCATTTCCACTTATCCAGCGTCCAGTGTCCAGCGCGTCGATTAGCACTGGCTCCAGAAATGTGTGGCTTACGAGGATCTACTCGAACATTGTACCCCATTCTGCTTAACTCCACACGCAGAGTCATCGCGCTAGGTGGACCGCTGGTAGTACTTTGGAGCTCACAAGGGATTCCTTCTGCTGTTTTCACGCGATTTTTTTACAACCACCAGCCACAATGCTCAACGGTCCTTCTACAACATCCCATGACTCGGTTTCACTGTCGTTGTTCCTTCGCGTTTCCATCTCACAATAACATCAACAGTCGGCTTGGACAGCTCCAGAAGGGGTATAATGTCCCTCATGGATTTGACTATGTAGGCTTCCCCGACGTATTAGTACGAGGGCTGTCCGGAAAGTAAGTTCCGATTGATCGCGAAATGGAAACCACAGTGAAAATCAAAATGTTTTATTTGTAACAGTTAGCTACACCTTCCAGCTACTTCTCGACGTAGTCGCCTTTCTGTCTTAGACATTTGTTGAAGCTTTGTACCAACTTTCCAATACCCTGATCATAGAAGGCAGCCGCCAGTGCTTTCCGTCAATTCCTTACGCTGGCCTACAGCTCGTTGTCTGTGCTAAAATGTTGTATTCATAGCCAGCGATTCATGTGAACAGAGATGAAACTCAGAGGGAGACAATTATGGGCTGTATTGTCGGTAATCAGACATTTCCAATTGAAAACGTTGCGGGAGAATCTTCATAGCCCCTACAGAATGCGGCAGAGAATTGTTTTGAATAAGAAACCGCACTACAGTTATGCAAAGTTGGCTGAATAGCTTCAAGCGAAATTTCTTACCAGTCCCTCGTACTTGGCGGGAGACAGTATTTTCAAGACATCCTTACGCGCTCACTGTGAACTCAGAAATGAGGAGAGCGATGTGTTGTTATCTAGGGTCATACTAGAGACACTGCCCAACACATCTGTGCAAAGTTTTATCGGATTTTCATAGTCGTTACCATTTCATAACCTATCGGAACTTACTTTCTGGACACCCCTCGTATGTCATATTCTTGTCGAGTTTCGAGCCGGATCAAACTGTCATCTGAACACAATATTTCAGCTGTCCACCTAGCCGCCATCATCCGGTGAGAAAAGCTACGCTGCTCTCGTCGATAACTGATTCCACTCGCAAATGACTGTACCTTAACATACATCGGAAGTACAACAGCGCATGCGCAAAATACAGTGCGCAAGCGCTCAATCATTCCTGCTGCCCCCTGGGGCAAAAAGAGCTGCACCGCTTCTGGTGGTGAATACTGTTGAAAACGATATATCGTTACAAATGATTTTTCATAACCGGCCGATTTAGATGCCATTGTTTCTTCATATTTGATAAAACAAGATTCCACGTCTTACTTAGCGGGTATTATCTGCTAGTCTGATTTCAACAGATTCTTTTCAATTTCCATCGTGAATTTGATGTTGAGATGAGTGTTCTTCTAACAAACCGCGAACAATTGTGACAGGGTGACATGTCTGGGCACACGAAGTCAATTAATGGGTGCAAATGGTCTTCAAGTAGCAAAACATAACCCTTTCCAGTCAATGATAGGTTCAGTTGAACCAGTGGACCCAGTCCATTCCATGTAGAGCCCACACCATTATGGAGCTATCACCAATTTGCACAGTGCATTGACGACAAGTTGGGTCCATGGCTTCGTGGGGTCTGTGCCACATTCGAACCCTACCATCAGCACTTAGCAACTGAAAGCGGGACTCATCTGACCAGTCTACGGTCTTTCAGTCGTCTAGGGTTCAACCGATATGGTCACGAGCCCAGGAGAGACGCTGCAGGCGATGCCGTGCTGTTAGCAACGGTAGTCGTGTGGGTAGTCTGCTGTCACAGCCCGTAAACACCAGCTCGTGGTCTTGGCGGTAGCGTTCTCGCTTCTCGCGCATGGGGTCCCGGGTTCGATTCCCGGCGGGGTCAGCGATTTTCTCTGCCTCGAGATGACTGGGTGTTGTGTCTCTTTCATCATCATTTCATCATCACTGACTCGCAAGTCGCCGAAGTGGCGTCAGCTAAAAAAAGGACTTCCAATTTCGGTGGCCGAACACCCCGCATGGGGACTGCCGGCCAACAATGCCGAACGATCATTTCATTTCAACGCCAGATCCTAATGAATACGTTAATCGTACGTCCCACATTGCTTTTTGCGATTATTTCACGCAGTGCTGCTTGTCTGTTAGCACTGACAACCCTACGGAAACACCGCTGCTCTCGGTCGTTAAGTGAAGCTCGTCGGCCACTCCGTTGTCCTCGGTGAGAGGTAATGCTCGAAATTTGGTATTATTGGCTCACTTTTGACACTGTGGTTCACAGACTATTGAATTCCCTAACAATTTCTGTGAAGTTGTGTCCCATGCGTCTACCTCGAGCAACCATTCCGCATTCAAAATCTGTCAATTGCCGTCATGTGGGCATAATCACGTGTGAAACCTTTTGACATGATGACCTGAGTACAAACGACAGCTCCGCCAATGAACACTCCTTTCGTACCTTGTGTGCGTGGTACTATCACCATCTGTGTACGAGTATGTGCATATCGCTATCCCATGACTTTTGTCACCAGGAATGAGATACAGTATGCTCAGCAATTGACAGTCAGTGTACGGAACGTCTTTGCAACGGTTTAGCGACTCATAACTCACGTAAAATGAATAATTTGAAAAGCGACCATTTAATATAGGACTGTCAAACGCTCCGAAGCGACCAGCGTGCTGCTACATTAAAGGGGCGATTAGTATATTGCCCGGCGGATTTATCTCTTACCTGTAGAACCTATCCCACCCTCCCGGCCGGTTCCCACGTGGCGCAGCATCCCCAGCGCCAGGGAGCGGCCGCCTCCCAGCTCCCGCCGAAGCGACGTTATCGCGCGCTCCCCGGGCGGCCTTATCGGCAGGCGCCCCTAATTGCCTCGGAGTGACTGTCAGAAGGCGGCCGGCAGCTGCGAATTATCCACAGCGGCCCGACTAATTTGCCTGACGCGGCAAAACACGGCCTGTCGAAAGCGCGAGCACGCGCGCCCCGGGCGGATACACGCCTTGGTAGTGTGCGCACCGCCGGCCGAGTGCCAGAATGTTCCCGTCTCTCTCTCTCTCTCTCTCTCTCTCTCTCTCTCACACACACACACACACACACACGCACGCGTACACAGGGGCGGTCACGGCCCGTCAGGCAGCCGATGGAGCGGAGAGGGGACCTTCCGTGAGCCGCAAGCGCCAGTCTCTCTCTCTCTCTCTCTCTCTCTCTCTTGGCAGTTAATGAGCTCGCATCGCCCACGAAATGAGTGGACCTGTTACAGACTGCTCTTCATTTTCCGCTCCAATGTCCGCCACGGCCGAAGAATGGTGAGGCTGGATTACTCTCCTTTTGGCTCCAACCTTGCGCATAGCTGGCGCCGAGGACACGTTGTCATCAGATAACTACCGGACACCGTCGTTTTTAATCGGTATAGGGATCCACGAAAAATGAACGAGTCACTGCAGTTCTTGGTAGAATTCCTCTCAACAGGCATTCTCAGCGATGTTGTCGGCGTCTGCAGTGCGTTTCACTCCGAGCGGATCAGCAAAGGTTGGATGGATACTGGTCCGATGCTACCTACACAAACAAACAAGCAAAGAAGGGATATTAGGGTTCAACGGCCCGTCGGCGGTCAGGTCATTCGAAATGGAGCACAGGGTCGAACTGGGGAAGGGTGAGAAAGAAAATCAGCCGTGTTCGTGTCAAACGAATACTCCTGGAATTCGCCATAAGCAATTTGGGTAAAGCACAGTAACCTTAAATCTCGATGATGTAAGGGGGATCTCAAACGCTGTCGTCCCGAATGCGACACACGAATTTTACCACTGCACCACCACACTCTTTACGTCCACAGGGAGAGGTTTAGGACAGAGGGGTGTAGGTAGGAAAAAACAGGGTTACAGTTATTGAACTATATGAAATAAAATCGTCATAATTTGTGAATGGTCAGCGTTACGACGTTCGAACTGCACGGATGGCCGCGGGCATGATGGGAATTGGTATGCGCGTGCGTGACGAAGCCAACTTTCATTTGGATGGGTTCGTCAATAAGCAAAATTGGCGCATTAGGATGACTCAGAATCCGGATTTCGCGATCAAGAAGTCTCTTCACCCTCAACAACTGACTGTGGTGTGCAATGTCCAGTCACGGAATAATCGGTGCGATATTCCTTGATGGAACGGTGACTACCGAGCGGCACGTGAAGTCTTTGAAAGCTGATTTCACTCCCATTATCCAAAGAGCTCGACCCCATTGAAGTGGGAGAGTGTTTGACGTCCTGGATGAGTACTTTGGAGATCGCATTTTAGCCCTGGGGTACCCAGAGCCCACTGGCATGGGGCCTCGATAGGCCGTCATATTCTCCGGATCTGTACACATGCGACTCCTTTTTGTGGAGCTGTATTAAAGACAAGGTGTGCAGCAATAATCCCAAACCATTGCTGAGCTGAAAACAGCCATTCAGGACGTTATCGACGGCATCGATGTTCCGACCCTTCAGCGGGTCATGCAGAATTTTTCTGTTCGTCTGGGCCACATCATCGGCAATGGTGGCAGGCATATCGAACCTTTCATAACCTGAATCCGAATACCTGTAGTGACATTTACATGTTGAATAAAGTGTGTGCACGCCGTAGTTTGTTACTAATTCACCTTTTTTCTCGTATCTTTCAATAATTGTCACCCTGTACATGGTGTTGGAAAGAGGGAACCTAAGGAACAGAGGTGTTGGAATGGAGTGGGAGGCCCTGAGTGAACGAAAAGCTGAGAAGAAGTAGGAGTTTTAGAGTAGTGGCACTCCGTCTTCAGGCCACAAGTGGCCGATCGGCACCATCCGACCGCCGGGTCATTCTCAGTTGAGGATGCGGATAGGAGGGGCGTGTGGTCAGCACACTTCTCTCCCGGTCGATTGCTTTGACCGGAGCCGCTACTATTCGGTAGAGTAGCTCCTCAATTGGCATCACGAGGCTGAGTGCACCCCGAAAAATGGCAACAGCACATAGCGGCTGGATGGTCACCCATCCAAGTGCCGGCCACGCCCGACAGCGCTTAACTTCGGTGATCTCACGGGAACCGGTGTATCCACTGCGGCGAGGCCGTTGCCCAGAGTAGTGGACAGAGACATAAATAAATGGTTCCAGGAAAAATGAAATGAAACAATGAACAACAAACAGTTGGGAAGAGACATGCAGACTGAGCTACTGACAGACAAATGAACAAATTTCACCCTGTTGCAGTAAATCGTAGCCAGTTGGCACCAATCACATATATCTTTAAGACTTTTTTATTAGTCACATTCATTTTCAATTGGGAGTTTTTCCATAAACCTTTTCTGAGATAAGATACCTGTAATTCCTCGGCTGTAAAATCACTGCTAGTTAAAAGATTTTTCCTTTTTAATGGAAGCTGTTGCAGCTAAGTCTCAGCGGGTAACTGATGAGTTAATGAAACATAAAAGCTCCAAAAAAGCTTTTAAATCGGAAGAGTAAGACAAATCTGAAATTAGGCGGACGAGTTTTATAAAACTACGAAAAAATTTTTTGGCATATTGAGGATTAAATTACATTAGACCCGAAACAGTTCGATGCAACATGGGGACGTCATATGTAGCTAGTTATAATGAACAGAAACTACGAGATCAAATAAGAAATAAAGATTCCGTGAGATTATTTTGCTTCCGCATAATTTTACTGTGACAGTTCTCCTCCGAATCGATAATACATTTCTCCTGGTTCCTACGCGTCTCACAGGAGACACATTGACAACGCTCTTTTACAAAGTAGCTCAGAGGAGACGCATTATCAGTACACTGTTATTTCTAGCGATCCGACTGAGTTATACCAGCTCCAGGTTGCGGTGTTACGCTGTTCGGGGGAAGTGTACATGTGACGTCATTGGCCATACGTGGATTGAGGTGGGGGTAACAGAAGTTGCCAGTATGGCCCATTTTATCGTAGTTGCAGGGTCTGCCGCAGACCACTCCATACAGGTACCAAGATTATTCCCACACATATCTAATTAACAGGTGTATTAATGGCTCGCCAGGATACTAGATTCTCCAAGCAATTTCCAAGAAGTATACATATTAATTATGTTTTTTTCTCTCCTTATCATCTTAATTTGTCTCTTAATAACTGCGTCAGTCTTCTTGGCAGAATTAACTTGGAAAACAGACTGATGGGAATATTTAGTACTTAGTGAGGTACTGTTTTTGCCTATGTAGTATTCAGATTACGAGGAAAATATCGACCGTAGAATTTCTACACTAAAACATATTTTAATCTCCAACAAATACTGTTTAATTAGCATCTCTTGGAGATAATGAAAAATGTCAGAGATTTAGAGAAACAAGAAGAGCCACAAGTGTTAACGATCCTATCACGTTAATTATTCATTTTTTGCGATGGCCGATGGAAATTTTTAAAAGGCCTAACCAAACACCGCGTTCGTTCCACGGCTCGAATGCCGGAAACGACTACGACCCCGTTACAACGAGTAAAAACTCCACCGACAGCGCCAAGTGGACGTAAACATCCGAACAGCAGAATAATTAACCTACCACCCGAAATTGCCGGTATCCGCTCTCTTGCAACCTGTAAGTAAAGCAGAATACTTGTTCGCATGTTGAGCCTCACGGCAACGTCATTAATGGTAACAATGGTTCGGATGTCATACATATTGTAATGAACGGCTGATACACGCACAATCCATCAAGACTTACCATCTCATGTGACACTTTATTTGTTTACATTCCTTCCTTCCTTTATCGCTGGCCGCGTCCAGTGATTTTACTGCGACGGCTATGTTCATCGTAACCATACGATTTCTAATGTCACATTTAATTCCTTTGGGACTAGGGCACGCTGTACTCCATGAACCAAGGGAAATAGAAATGAATGTCACTACCTCCATCCCCTTATTATTGGATTTAAAGTTTTAAGAAAGTACCAACGCAATAAATACATCAAGTAATACCTGAATTTAAGATTAAAAAGTTGAGTGAGGGATTCGTGCAGCGTTATGTAAAAAAATCCAAAGGCACTGGAGGATGCGCTGTGTTCAGTATCTGATCATGCTACATCTTCTCAGTTGACTGGGTGTATACCCTTTAGGACCAAAAGTCATGGGATACATACCCAAGAGGGTAATTCACTGAAGCGCCAAAAACACTGGTACAGGCATGCGTATTCAAACAGAGATAAGTAAAATGGCGGATACGGCGCTGCGATCGGCATCGCCTATATAAGAAAACAGATGTCTTGGCGCAGTTGTTAGATCGATTGCTGCTGCAACAATGGCAGGTTATCAAGATTTAAGTCAGTTTGAACGTGGTCCTATAGTCGGCGCACGAGCGATGAGACACAGCATCTCCGAGGCAGCGATGTAGTGGGGATTTTGCCGTAGGACCATTTTACGAGTGTACCGTGAATATCAGGAATCCGGTAAAACATAAAATCTGCGACGTCGCTGCGGCCGGAAAAACATCTTGTAAGAACGGGACCAACGACGACTGAAGAGAATCGTTCAACGTGACAGAAGTGCAACCCTTCCGAAAATTGCTGCAGATTTCAATGTTGGACCATCAACATGTGTCAGCGTGCGAACCATTCAACGAAACATATGGGCTTTCGGAGCCGAAGACGCACTCGTGTACCCTTGGCGACTGCACGACACAAAGCTTTACGCATCACCTGGGCCCGTCAACACCGACATTTGACTGTTGACGAATGGAAACATGTTGCCTGGTTGGACGAGTCTCGTTACAAATTATATCGAGTGGGTGGACATTTACAGGTATGGAGACAACCTCATAAATCCATGGACCTTGCATGTAAGCATGAAACAGTTGAAGCTGGTGGATGCTGTGTAATCGTGTGGGGCGTGTGCAGTTGGAGTGATATGCGACCCGTTATATGTCTAGATACGACACTGATAGGTGACACGTATGTAAGCATCCTGTCTGATCACCTGCGTCCACTCATGTCCATTGTGCTTTCCGACGGACTTGGGCAATTCCATTAGGAAAATGCGACACCCCACAGGTCTTGCAATATTCTGTTCAGCAGAGACCTCCAATCCCCTCGTACTCTTACGGATTGATGGACAGCCCTGCAGGATTCATGGTGTCAGTTCCCTCCGGCAGTACTTCAGACGTTAGTTGAGTTCATGCCTCGTCGTGTTGCGGCACTTCCGAAGCTCGCGGGTGCCCTACACGATATTATGCATGTTTTACGGATATTTGGTTCTTCATACAAGCGTTCAGAGATTCCATCTGAATTACCACTCTAAATACACGTTACACCATGAACGAGCAACTCAGTTATGTCAGAAGTCGATTCCATGGGTTTTTTTGGTTTTGAATTGCATATACTTAGCTAAGACATTTTTCATATTTCAGAATGCTCTTTAAAGCATGGTGAACAGCTCACATCAAATTATTACTGCAAAAATAACTAAGAAATATTTAATCGAACAGGAAAAGAGATTTAGGTTTAACATCCCGTCGATTGCTAGGTCATTAGGGACGGAGAAAAAACTTGAATTAGAAGAAGATAGAATGTGAAACCGTCGTTGACCATTTAAGAAGAAAGCATTCCGGGTTTCACTTAGAGTCAGTCCTAGAAACCAAAATAGACATCATAACTATGGTACCGTCTTGAGATCGCAGTGCTATACGAAAATTGACAGCGCACACCGATACCACAGACAGTAGGAAAGTAAGGTATAATTAGTGTAGATATTCGTTATGTGTGAGATGTTCAAGAGACGCTATTTATCCCAATATTTGAATCTCAGGAGTTACGCAAGTATTTCTCTGTCCACAAATACAATTATTAACCAGTCGGGAACGGTACGCAAGAAGAATGAGTATTAATAAGTTTCAGTATGTACTCGAAACTCTTTGAGATTATCTTCATGGACTTTTCGTTATTACACAGGTATCTAGAAGAAGCAATATATTGATTGAACCTGCTAGGAAAGTAATGTCACGGAATTTCAGCAGGGATGCAGAACGCCTCTTCTGTAACGTCAGACCTGGAGTTGGATGATCATCTGTGACACTTCCGCTGTTTCTAAACAAACACGTGACGCAAGATTTTGCACTTCCTCGCATCTTTCCTGCTTCCTGTATCAGTCCTACGTGATAAGTGGTGCAGATTGGTTTGGATACGTTCCTCCTACGAGATAATACTACACCTGTTAGGATTTACGGTTTGCAAACGCAAGCGCCTAGACTTCGCTGTAAACTGCGCGATCATTATGACTAGCTACTGATTATAACCCACGAGCAGTATGACGACCCTACCGTTTGAAACCTAACACCCGGTACACGGTAATTATACAATACGCAAAATTTCCTCTGACGCTGTCTGAGTGTTTACTGATACTTACTGATCACGCCTTGTACTGCCTAATGGAGTATTTCACGATAAGCAAAATCAAAATATAATATTAGCAGCTTACAATCCACACCAGGCATCGCTGACAATACACTTCATCCAGAGTTAACGTTATCGGGAGTTGTTCGGTCGCACGTGCTAGCATGCTAGAATGGCACATCGATGCTTTGATCTCCACGCACAAGATTATCGATGTTTGCTGAACGCCGGATGCTCGTCACCCCGCAGACAGAAATGGTCTCGTGACGGAAATTGCATGCCGTGCCGAGACGCGCCCGGTTAATATTCCCACAATTCAGCTTTCCCAGCTGCCGGCGATGGCATGCACGGCCACATTTTTTTCTCGTCACCACTGAAGGCTAACCACAAAACATTTGCGGTTAAACGTTTGTCTGTCTCGTCCACGACGAACAAATATACTGACCTTAAAAACAAGTTCAACGGCCACCGCGTCACTTGGAAAGTAAGAAAAAAAGCTTGATTCCTTCTTGCGCATCAGTTCTTTGTAAGAGCCTGCGTACAAAAGCGTCCCCCCCATGGGAACGGATTTCGCTTGACACATGTCTGAGAGAAAATGTCATGCGATGGCACCTGAAATTATCGCTTCTTCTTTGACTAGACTCATTCGTGATTCACTTCGGAAAAACTGGCCTAATTATCGATGCGCCATACCACGTTACAGTGACGTGAATCCAAACTACTACAGCATAGAACTGAAACAGTTTCCCTACACTTACCAACCAGTCATCGCTGGCAGCAGCTGTTGCGGAGGCTTAAGTATTACGCTATTGTCTGATACCGAAAACAAGTTCTCCTCTGGAATCGCCACTTTTGCGAGTAAGCAGAATAGACGTCAACACACTACTTCAGACAGATCTCGAAACACTAGCAAATCCCGGGGAATTCACTGTCTTCCGGTGTTATTTTATTCTTTAGACGTAAATCTCATTGCCAGCAACGAATTCGGGGACGTTCCTGACAGAAATCACACGCCTACGCTTATTGTGTTATACTTTTCATCATAAATGTTAACAGATGGATCTAGGTGAAACACTGTAGTGATTTAAATTCGATCCAAACTGATCTACGCTGTTCTGCTGCAAATTCAAATTTTAATAAATACAAAGCAGGTACCATCATACCCTTTCCACAACACATATGAAGCAAGTTCCAACACGATCATCGCATACATTATTAGTTCACAAAAATCGGTATTGTAATGACAGAAATCCCCAAAAATAATTTTCCAGTGCGTAGTATGTGCCTATCTGTTACACATTATGAAATGTCGACTGGCTCTAATGCAATGGTTCTCAGCCTGGAGGTAATTACCCCCTGAGGGGTAAAACGAGATTTTATAAGGAGTAAAAAACCAATATTTGTGATTGTGTTTCACTCGTTAAACTAAATTACATTTAAAACAGCATTACTATTAACACAATTTTGCAACACTTTAATACTGGTTACATCAGTTATCAACAATTACTTTTTCCTCAGTTACCAGCATTAACGCATGACGCGCAATGTACTTCACATAGACCATCGATTACACACTTTGAACTGCATATCTATGAAAGCAAGCGTAAGACATACGTAAAAAACGCTAAATATCTCATGAAAACATCTACTGCAAGTTGTAGATAGTTCCTGCAATAGACTAGGAATTGCTTCATTACTTACCTTGAAACAGTGCAATGAACTTATTGGCAGCACAACACTGTAGTGCTGTACACAGGATAATTACCATTAATGTTGTTATTAGAGTGGTCAGCCACAAAGCGTTAACAGCCTGAAGTCTGACAATGTCTGCCACTTGAGAAGTGAGAATTCCAGCAGTCAAGTGATTCAAAAACAGTAATTACACTCGACATATTTTTCTCGGTGGATGCATGGTGTGGATGAAGGAAATGCCGCTGGTGAAACGACGAATAGCGCAGAGAAGGCACGTTTTGTAAAAGGTGTCTACCCTCATTGTGGACAGTTAGCTTTCGTGACTGAGTGGTAGGTAGCACTCGCTATTCACCGGGAATTGATTCATTATAACACACACACAAACACACACACACACACACACACACACACACACACAAACATACAAACACTAAATATCACTTATCATTTTATAAACTAAGGTTTTCTGAGAAAATTCGTTTTCATTCTAAAGTTTAGTTAGGTGTTAAAGTTGATGATGTCGGGGAGGAAGCGGTTGAGGTGTGGAAGTGGGTCAGGGATTTTCTTTGCCTCGTGATGACTGGGTGTTGTGTGATGTCCATAGGTTAGTTAGGTTTAAGTAGTTCTAAGTTCTAGGGGACTGATGACCATAGCTGTTAAGTCCCATAGTGCTCAGAGCCATTTGAACCATTTTGTGGAAGTGGTGTAGGGGGAGAGTACTAGATAATATGTAATTGCACTCAATGGTAGTGGTCTAAGAAAGGTTGGGAATCACTGTTCTAATGTTTACATAATCTTATGTGAAAATCGCAAAGGCAAAATCGTCACGTCACATGAATGAACGTGGTTCTGTAGGAATTGTCATATTGAACAATTTCCGGGTAATCTTCGGAAATCTGGCCTAATTGTCGATGAACCGTATCACGTTACAGTGATGTGAACCGTAACTGCTACAGTACAAAATTGAAACGGTTTCCTTACACACATCAGTCAGTCCTTTTCGGTTTCCATAGTTGCAAATTTCATACAAATATTCCTGTGACATAATGTAGTACGATCACCGAACTACATACCGTTACCAAATTCTGTACAGTAGCCTGTTATGACGCAGTTATTTAAACTAGGTGCATATGCGGTAAAATGATGTGAAATAGTTTTACAGCTAGTGGACGCTGATGTGCCTCCAGCTAGATGCATGAAAAGTGCGAGGGCTATTTTCTTATTTAAGGTCCGACTGGTCGCGTGATTAAAACAGCAGTGAATAGCTGATTAAGTTTTGCTCAGAGGCGTTGCGCAGTGTCTGTGGTGTGTCAGTCATTCGCTTCACGTCATAGTTTTCGTTTCTGATCGTGCAGCGAGCACGTAAAGATGCTTAGAACAATAGAGTGTCCCGCGAAGTGCGAATTACTTGCTGTCATCCTGTTTCTTGTCCACCCCCGGTAGCTGAATGGTCAGCGCGACAGACTGTTAATCCTAAGGGCCTGGGTTCGATTCCCGGCTGGGTCGGAGATATTCTCCACTCGCGGACTGGGTGCTGTGTTGTCCTAATCATCATCATTTCATTCCCATTGACGCGCAAGTCGCTGAAGTGGTTTCAAATCGAAAGGCTTGCACTCGGAAAACGGTCTACGCGACGGGAGCCCTAGTCACACGAAGTTTACACTTTATCCTGTTTCTTCAGTTGAGGGGTCGCGCCTGATTTCATGCAACCCACATAACATAACTCTCTTGCATGATAGCAAAATCTGGAAATGTCACAGGAACCCTGAAGCAGGAGGTACAGACGTTCACAATGCAGGCGGTCAGGGAAGGAAGAAGTGTCAACTGATGTTCAGCGAGTGGATCAAGTTATTCGAGAAAATAGTCTACCAAAGGCAATGCAGAACAAGCGAACAGGAATGTTTCCATCAGGCACTGTCCTTCTTCATGACAATGCTCAGCCGGACAATGCAGCTGTAATAAAAAACAATGCAGCTCAGCATTTTCGATGGGAAGTGTGTGATCACTCTCCACACAGCCATGAATCGCGAGGACAGCATTTTGGTACAGACAACGAGCTCCAGACCAGCGTAGACAATTGGCGGAAAAGAGAGATGGCCGACCTCTATGACGAGGGTATTAGAAACTGGTACAACGCTACGACAGATACTTCAGCCGGAGCGACGAATATGTAGAGAAGTAGCCGGGAGGTGTAGCTAAATGTTGCAAATAAAACGTTTTTGATTTTGACTGTGGTTTCCATTTCGCGACCGATGGGACCATGAAGAAAAAATAACCCTCGCACGTTGGCTGAAAATGCATCCATCATCAAAGTCTTTCTTCATCGGTTCCTTGAACATGCTGTAAGACTAAACGCGAGTAAATTGTCGAATTCGGAACAGTAAATTACAAATAGGCACGAACATCTGCACGAGCCGCAGTGCTATGCACCAAGAGATGTTTTAACTACGGGCAATGTGATAGTAACTAGACGATTCTGAAGCAAATGAACATAGTAATGAGGAAGTTCTCCGCAGAATCCGCTAAGAAAGGAACACACGGAAATCACTGACTATAAGAAGGGACAAGATGGAAGGACGTGTGTTACGATGTCAAGAAATAACTTTCATTGTACTAGAGGGAGCTTAGAGAGTAAAATCTGTAGGGGCGGTCACAAATTGGAACACATCAAACAAATAATTCAGGACGTTCGTTGCAATAGCTACTCTGAGATGAAGAGGTTGACACAAGAGAGGAATTCGTGATTGGTCGCATTAAACCAGTCAGGAGACTGGTGACTCCAAAAACAATACAATGGAAGAAATGTGATACTCTATAGGTTGGAGAAAACGAACTTGGTAACTAGTTGAGAGCAGGATAGGGGCGTCGGCTCGACAAAATTTTTCCAGATGACTACAAGACGGAAAAGTGTTGCTGTGAAGCTACAGTCGTAAGATGACAACCAATCTTCGACGAGCGTGCAGAAGCTACTCTGATATGCGAAAGTGTTGGGGTGTATCTAGCACAGCGGTTTTGTCCGTCTAAGCCGCAGCTGTATTTGTTGAAATAAAAGTCCGTTTGTGTTCTCTGTACAGCAGCAAAAATTAAAACGTGTAGTTTCAAAATTTCAATATTAATAACATTGGATCTTACAGAATTACACGCCAACAGTCTTATGCAATGCTGTTCCTGCAATGAAGCTTATTATCTCAAATAATTAACTTCATTACTGTACTTTCAGCCTATTTTAATACGGTAGTCAAGCCATACCCAATAGAAATCATAGAAAAACCTTGGGTAGAATTTAAAGTTTGACCCTCTGTGACTGTTTAGTTGAAACCATTATCGTCAGCTAATTTAAATAACGACTGCGCTAACTGGCATAAGAGGTATTAGCTGGGGCAAGTGTGAATGCACACACTACCGCGCCACGTCACTGACTGACTACCGTTTTATGGACGTAGCCTCACAATTGTCCATTACCGACCTGTGACTATTTGAAAAATTGTCGTCGATTCGACGTCACCTACCCTGCTCTCAGTCTATTTTCAGTTTGTTGTCGTAAGTTATTCTATAAAAACCGCTACTTATATAGTGAACCGAAAAAAGAACTGCAGACCTTTCGGGCAAGAGAGACTTCCGTTTTTTTTTATTTTATACTTTTTTTGCTATTATAGAGGCAGCTGTATGAATACAAAGACCTCAGCTGGAAAGTCAGTAATATGCAAACAATGGAAAGCCGAAAGATGGAAGGAATATGTAGAGGATGTATGCAAGGTAAATTAAAACTTGAAGGCAAATCATAGAAAGGGAAGAGGACGAAGATGAAGACGAGATGGGAGATAAGATACTGCGAGAACAGTCTGACAGAGCGCTGAAAGCGCCAGAGATGACGACACTACCGAGAACGGCTGATATTCTTGGGAGAAACAGCCATGGTAAAATTATTCAACCTGGTGTGCGAGATATATGAGACAGGGTAAGTGCCCTCAGACTCCAAGAACAATATAATAATTCCAATTCCAAAGAAAGTAGGTGCTGACAGGTGTGAATATTATCGAAGTACCAGTTTAATAAGATATGAAACTTCCTGGCAGATTAAAACTGTGTGCCGGGCCGCGACTCGAACTCGGGACCTTTGCCTTTGGCGGGCTACTGCTCTACCAGGTCCCAAGTTCGAGTCGCGGCCCGGCACACAGTTTTAATCTGCCAGGAAGTTTCATATCAGTGCACACTCCGCTGCAGAGTGAAAATCTCATTCTGTTAATATGATAAGTTTGCAAAAATACTGACACGAGTTATTTACAGAAGAGCAAAAAAGTGGCAGAAACCGATCTCGGGGAAGATCTGTTTGGGTTCCGAAGAAATTTTGGAACATGCGAGGTCGAACTGATCCTGTGACTTATCTTAAAAGATAGGTTACAGGAAGGCAATCGTACACTTATAGCTTTCGTAAATTTAGAGAATGCTTTTGTTCATCTTAGACTGGGAATACGCTCTTGGAAAGTCTGAACGTAGCAGGCATAAACTACAGGGAGCAAAAGGCTATACACAGGGTGTTTCAAAAATGACCGGTATATTTGAAACGGCAATAAAAACTAAACGAGCAGCGATAGAAATACACCGTTTGTTGCAATATGCTTGGGACAACAGTACATTTTCAGGCAGACAAACTTTCGAAATTACAGTAGTTACAATTTTCAACAACAGATGGCGCTGCGATCTGGGAAACTCTATAGTACGATATTTTCCACATATCCACCATGCGTAGCAATAATATGGCGTAGTCTCTGAATGAAATTACCCGAAACCTTTGACAACGTGTCTGGCGGAATGGCTTCACATGCAGATGAGATGTACTGCTTCAGCTGTTCAATTGTTTCTGGATTCTGGCGGTACACCTGGTCTTTCAAGTGTCCCCACAGAAAGAAGTCACAGGGGTTCATGTCTGGCGAATAGGGAGGCCAATCCACGCCGCCTCCTGTATGTTTCGGATAGCCCAAAGCAATCACACGATCATCGAAATATTCATTCAGGAAATTAAAGACGTCGGCCGTGCGATGTGGCCGGGCACCATCTTGCATAAACCACGAGGTGTTCGCAGTGTCGTCTAAGGCAGTTTGTACCGCCACAAATTCACGAAGAATGTCCAGATAGCGTGATGCAGTAATCGTTTCGGATCTGAAAAATGGGCCAATGATTCCTTTGGAAGAAATGGCGGCCCAGACCAGTACTGTTTGAGGATGCAGGGACGATGGGACTGCAACATGGGGCTTTTCGGTTCCCCATATGCACCAGAAAAATCCTCTGTTCTAAGGAATAAACCATGTTGTCTACAGCACACTTGCACGTTGTGAACAGCACACGCTTACAGCAGAAAGACGACGTACAGAATGGCGCACCCACAGACTGCGTTGTCTTCTATATCTTTCACATCACTTGCAGCGCCATCTGTTGTTGAAAATTGTAACTACTGTAATTTCGAAAGTTTGTCCGCCTGAAAATGTACTGTTGTCCCAAGCATATTGCAACAAACGGTGTATTTCTATCGCTGCTCGTTTAGTTTTTATTGCCGTTTCAAATATACCGGTCATTTTTGAAACACCCTGTACAACTTATACAGAAAGCAGACAGCAGTTAAGAGAGTCGAAGGGTATGAAGGGGAAGTAGTGGTTGAGAATCGAGTGAGATTTGTAGCCTATCTCCGATGTTACTGAATGTCCACTCTGAATAAGCAGTGAAGGAAGTCAAAGAACAATTCGGAATACAGTTTACGCGAAGGGAGAAGAAATAAAAACTCTGAGGTTTGCTGATGACACTGTAATGCTATTAGAGACAGTGAAGGATTTGCAAGTGCAGCTGAACGGAACAGCCAGTATCTTCAAAGGACAATATAAAAGTAAAACACGGGTAATGGAACGTAGTCAAATTAAAAGGAACAACGTTGTGGAAATAAGGTTAGGAAATCACAATCTAAAAGTAGTAGATGAACTATTCTCTTTGGGCAGTAAAATACCTGGTGATGGCCGAAGAAGATAGGATATAAAATGTAGACTGGCAATGGCAAGAAAAACATTTGTTTTCTTAATATCGAATACACATTTAAGTGTTTGGAAGTATTTTATGAAGGTATTTTTCTGCGTGCAGCGTTGTAAAGAAGTGGAATGTGGACGCTAAGCAGTTCAAACAGATGGGTACAGAGGCGTTTGAAATGTGGCGCTACAAAGTAATTCTGATGATTAGATGGGTAGATCGCGTAAGTAACGAGGACGTACTGAACATAACTAGGGAAAAAAGAAATTTTTGGCATAACTTGACTAGAAGCAGGGGTTACTTGGTACGACACATCCTAAGACAAGGAGGAATAGTCAGTGTAGTATTAGAGGGAAGTGTGTATAAGGGGGAGGGGGGGGGCATTATAGGGGGAGAGACGAGTACAGTAAGCAAGTACTAATGGATGTGGGTTTCGGTGGTTATTCGGAGATAGAGAGTCTTTCACACAGGATAGACAGCATGGATATCTGCATCAAACTAGTCTTTGGACTGAATACCACAACAACAACAACAACAGGTGGAAGGTTAGAGATGTTGTGACAATCATCACAGTTTGTTCTGGTCTACGGAGAAGATTTTGTTTGAGAGTGCAGAGCACATGAGATAATGGGCTATATTACCAGTAAAAGCTTTTTGGATGACGAAGGTCTACAGGACGTCGTCATGACATGACTCAGTCACTACAAGACAGCGTGATACGAAGAAGGACAGCTTAAACTGGTATCGAGTTACGACAGACGCCAGTTCACGGTGACTGTGTGGACGATAGGGAACTTCATATGAAATAGTTCGTTATATTTGACCTGGCCTGGCGATCTTTATTAGTCTTAGAGAACCTTTCTCGGCAAATTCTGGAGATTGAACCTTGGTCTCAATATCCTGACCGTTGACCCAAGTATTGTCACCAGTTACCATCATTCTCTCAAGGAACATCTCATTCTCATTTGCGCCATCCAAAAGCTCTTCATAGATTGCGAGGCTAAGGTCTTTCTGGTCTTGACTCATGAGTCGTGGGACGAATTTGGCGGCAACATGATGCAGTCCAAGATGCTGTGTCAGGATTTCACGACAATGTTCAAATGAAATGTTACTTTCTTCTGCAATCTCTTAGATAGTCAGACTTTGATTGGCATGCACAATATAGTAGACGTTCCTGATATGAGCATCGCCGGGGGACGTCGAAGGGCATCCTGAATGAGGGTCATCTTTAACTTCCCTGCGGCCATTTTTAAAGAGTGAGGACCATTAGCAATAACGAGTACGGTTTAAGCACTCACCACCGTATGCTTCCTGCATCGTTTCGTGTGTCTCTTTAAAGGTTTTCTTGAGTTTCACGCAAAATTTAATGCAGACTCGTGGCTACTCTGACTGTGCCATCTCGAAATTCGCAAACTGTGCGACACAGCGTTCTACTCAGTACTTTCTTCTTTTAGTGTTCAACCCTGAGCTTGGTTTGCAGCAGAGCACCATTGCTCTCTTCTGTCTGTCTTCCTCTTCATTTCAACGTACATCCAACGTCATTCATGATCTGTTGCATGTATGATATCCTTGGTCGCCCCCGCCGATTCCTTCCCTCAATAGCTCCTTCTGTTATTGTTCCAATGATGTTGTTGTATCGTAGGATTTGTCCTACAAGTTTGTCTCTTCTTGTTTGGATGTGCCTCCACAGAGATCTGGTGTCCTGTCCTCTTCTAAGGACCTCTTAATTTGTTACTTTGTCTCTCCAGTTGATCTTCATCTTTCTATGGCACCACATCTCCAGGGCCTCTAGCCGTCTTCTCTATTCTCTTCCAATTGTCCAGGTTTCTCATCGGTATGGGGCCACACTCCAAACGAAACCTTTCATGATACGTTTCCTTATTTTCAGACTGATGTTCTTGGTGGTGAGTAATTTCCTTCCCCGATGAAATGCAATTTTGGCCTTTCGTATTCTGGTCGAAATTTCTTTCCAGCTTCTACCATCTCTTGTGATTTTGCTTACCAGGTAACTAAATTCCTCTATCACTTCCAGCTCCTCTCTTCCAATTCTCATTCTCAGAGGTTCATATTCTGCTCCTGTACTGCATATCATCACTTCAGTGTTTTTCTTGTTAATTCTCATTCCATATTGATTGCATACAATTTTTTCCATTGTTCTGAGGACTTCCTCTAGATCTTCTTCTGTCTCCGTGAGTATAGCAATATTACCTGCATAGCGTAGCATGTCTATCTTCTGCCCCTTAATTTTGATCCCCACCTCAGTAGTTTCTTGAACTTGGTCTATAGCTTCCTGGATGTAAGCACTGAATATAAGAGGAGAGAGAGCACATCCTTGCCTCACCCCTTTTCTAATATTTGCTTCTTGTTCCCGGTGACAGTTCCTAATCACTGCCACCACATTCTTATAGAAACTGAGTATCACATGGATGTCTTTGTACTTTATCAGACTTTTCCTCAGAACTTTGAACATCTCTTGCCAGATAACGTTATCAAATGCCTTTTCCATGTCTACAAAGGCAAAATATGTTGGTTTATTTTCTGTAATTGCTTTTCGATAACGAGTCTCAGTGCCAGAATCGCCTATCTTGTTCCCAATCCCCTTCTGAAAGCAAACTGATCTTCACTCAGCATATCCCCCATCTTCTCTTCAAGTCTCTTCAGAACTATTTTCATGAAAATTTTTGATACATGCGAGAGTAGGCTTAGAGTTCGGTACTGTTCGCATTTTGAAGCTGCTGCCTTCTTTGGTACAGGAACAATGATACATTTCTGGAAGTCTGTCGGTATCTCTCCTGTGTTATAGATGTACCTAATAAGTTTAAGCAGCATCATTTTCATGCTGTCACCAGCATTCTTTATTAGTTCTGCAGGTATGTCATCAATACCCGTTGCGTTGTTGTCCCGTAGTTCTTTTAGAGCTCTGTCAAATTCTTCTTGCAGAATGTCATCTCCTTTGTCATGTGTCTACTTGCTCTTCTCTTCCTATTACTTCCTGCGAAAGAGGTGTTCCGGCGTACATGTCCTCTATGTATTCTTTCCATCTCTTCACTATGTCTTCACCAAACAGCATTTTCCCCTCTTTATTTTCTATTGTGCCTGAGAGTGTTGTTTTATATTTGTTAAAAAATTGATTTGCTGTTCTGTATGCTGAATCAGTTCTTCCGATATCCATATTTTCTGCCACTTCTCTGCACATTTCTTCAAGAAAATTTTCTTTTGCTTTCCTAGCTTCTCTGTTAACTAAATTCCTTAGTCTTCAGTATTCAGCTTTTCCTTGTTCATTAGTTGCATGTTTGTATAATTTCCTGTTTTCTATAAGCTCAATATCTGCTGTAATCCATTTCCTCTGGTTTTTGGGTTCAGTTCTTTCAACTACTCAGTAGAGCACTGATCAATAGCTAACATTCATACAACAATGAAACTTCCGGCAGGTACACGTTAAACCCAGGCGTGTGCAGGGGTGCCAACCGCATTTCCATCCAACGGACCGCACCATTAGCGCGAAATTACGAATGTTTCGGAAGTTTTTGAATATACCTCGTATATACTCTACTCGGCACATCACGTTGTTACAGTGTACTCGTATAAGGGCACTGAACGAACTTCGTGATATTCCGAGTCGTGAGAGAGGTCGCGGTTTCAGAGAGCGACGCGATATCGACCAGAAGCGGTGGACGCCCCGCACATCTCCCTCCAGTGTACCGTTTCCCGCAGGCTGTGAAAACCGTTTACTTCCTGCCCGAAGAAGAAAACAAAGAGAGCGCGATAATTGCCGCGCCCGTTACCCGATAATTTGCGGTGCCTGTCGAGCTTTCTTAATATCTCTAATTGAACCGCCCCCGCATTGTGTGCAGGGGCCATTCCCAGCTAATGTTCTGATTCACGTCGCGGCCGGCCCGCCCGCCTTTCGTTTCTGGGCGATCCGCGTGGCCGCGGGAACAAGCCATTGTCAATATGCTAATGGCCGCGGAGGGAGAGAGAGCCCGCCGGCCTACGTAGCTCCCAGCGGCGCGGCGGCTATCGATTCGCGACGGAACCCGCACGGCGCCCATTGTCCGGGCCGTCCTAATCCAATTGGGGCACTCGCTTCGTGTCGCGCGTTCGTGTCCGACTGTTCTGCCAGGGGAATGTTGTTGCTCTAGGTAGCGGCAGCCGACTGAGGCGGTAGCAAGTAAGATATGTGTGGTGTCACCGCCAGACACCACACTTGCTAGGTGGTAGCATTTCAATCGACCGCGATCCGTTAGTATACGTCGGACCCGCGTATCGCCGCTATCAGTGATTGCAGACCGAGTGACGTCACACAGCAGGTCTAGTCTAGAGAGACTCCCTAGCACTCACCCCAGTTGTACAGACGACTTTGTCAGCGATGGTTCACTGTCTACATGCGCTCTCATTTCAGAGACGACAGTTTAGCAGAGCCTTCAGCTACGTCATTTGCTACGACCTAGCAAGGCGCCATATTCAGTTACTCTAATCTGAACAGATAATATTGTGAATCACGTACCATCAAGAGCGACGTTCATCGTTATTGGATTAAAGTTAAGTATCAAACTAATTACGTCCGCTTTCTGAATTCTCATTCCTTGTCATGTTCCAGACCTCACATCAATATAGTCCTTCCCTCCTCACGCCAGCCTGGGTGAGCTAAAACGCGTGCATTTCGGCCTCTTCTAGTAACACAACAATATGTACCTCTGCAGTTTCGTTGGCATCTTAGGTAGAAGCATAGATTTCCACAATGTTTTAAAATTCTGCAGTTACGTAACAACTATATTTGTCAATGTATTTCAAGTAAAAAAATAACGTTTCTTTCCTCTTTTCCGATAGCAAAGAGATGGCACTGAAGTGTAAATAACAATACTTATGGAGGAACATAGACGTATCAAACAGTGAAATACAGAATATTGACGTTCCATGATAATATTAGATGTAGAAGGAGAAGAAATGGGAGATACGATACTGCGTGAAGAGTTTGACAGAGCACTGAAAGACCTGAGTCCAAACAAGGCCCCGGGAGTAGACAACATTCCATTAGAATTACCGACGACCTTGGGAGAGCCAGTCCTGACAAAACTCTACCATCTGGTGAGCAAGATGTTTGAGACAGGCGAAATACCCTAAGATTTCAAGAAGAATATAATAATTCAAATCCCAAAGAAAGCAGGTGTTGACAGATGTGAAAATTACCGAACTACCAGTTTAATAAATCACAGCTGCAAAATACTAACACGAATTCTTTACAGGCGAATGGAAAAACTGGTAGAAGCCGACCTCGGGGAAGATCAGTTTGGATTCCGTAGAAATATTGGAACACGTGAGGAAATACTGACCTTACGACTTATCCTAGAAGAAAGATTAGGGAAAGGCAAACCTTCGTTTCTAGCATTTGTAGACTTAGAGTAAGCTTTTGACAATGTTGACTGGAATACTCTCTTTCAAATTCTAAAGGTGGAAGGGGTAAAATACAGGGAGCGAAAGGCTATTTACAATTTCTACAGAAACCAGATTGCAGTTATAAGAGTCGAGGGGCATGAAAGGGAAGCTGTGGTTGGGAAGGGAGTGAGACAGGGTTGTAGCCTATCCCCGATGTTATTCAATCTGTATATTGAGCAAGCAGTAAAGGAAACAAAAGAAAAATTCGGAGTAGATATTAAAATCCACGGAGAAGAAATATAAACGTTGAGGTTCGCCGATGATCTTGTAATTCTATCAGAGACAGCAAAGGACTTGGAAAAGCAGTTGAACGGAACGGACAGTGTCTTGAAATGAGGGTATAAGATGAACATCAACAAAAGCAAAATGAGGATAATGGAATGTAGTCGAATTAAGTCAGGTGATGCTGAGGGAATTAGATTAGGAAATGAGACACTTAAAGTAGTAAAGGAGTTTTGCTATTTGGGGAGCAAAATAACTGATGATGGTCGAAGTAGAGAAGATATAAAATGTGGACTGACAATGGCAAGGAAAGCGTTTCTGAAGAAGAGAAATTTGTTAACATCGAGTATAGATTTAAGTGTTAGGAAGTCGTTTCTGAAAGTATTTGTATGGAGTGTAGCAATGCATGGAAGTGAAACATGGACGATAAATAGTTTGAACAAGAAGAGAATAGAAACTTTCGAAATGTGGTGCTACAGAAGAATGCTGAAGATTAGATGGATAGATCACATAACTAATGATGAAGTATTGAATAGAATTGGGAAGAAGAGGAGTTTGTGGCACAAATTGACAAAAAGAAGGGACCGGTTAGTAGGACACGTTCTGACACATCAAGGGATCACAAATTTAGCATTGGAGGGCAGCGTGGAGGGTAAACATCGTAGAGGGAGACCAAGAGATGAATACACTAGGCAGATTCAGAAGGATGTAGGTTGCAGTAAGTGCTGGGAGATGAAGAAGCTTGCACAGGATAGGGTAGCATGGAGAGCTGCATCAAACCAGTCTCAGGACTGAAGACCACAACAACAACAACATTTTGATGTAAACCGGCTTACGCCTTTTTAGGTATCGTAAGACAATTGCAGACTGAAAAAGTAATAATCAGTAGTTCTGCTTTCAAGCTGACTGGGTCGCGATGGTAAAGGTCACACAAAGTCAAGATATGACTCTAATGCTCACATGACGTGTTTCGGAATTATCCATCATCAAATAGCTACAAAAAATCTAATGCAAAAATATTTTCTAAACCTTATTAACGGATTCCACTTTCATTGAAAACGCCTGGCAGTAATTACAATACAGGGTGTTTCAAAATGAATATACCGGTTTTAAGGCGTTGTAGCACTTATTACGTTCAACTTACAATTGTATATAATACTCCAAATGAAAGAGCAACTCAAACAGTCCTGTTTGTAAACCTGTGCGCAATGGGAATGGCAAAAAGTGACTGAGGAACGTGTTGAACAAGTGCGAGTCTTTCACGCTTAACCCCAAGAAATATCCCCGCGGAAAATTTATGGGCCTTTCTTTTTCGGTGAATCAACTGTAACTGATGTTTCTTACCTTGATGTGCTACAGGTATGGCCCGTGCCTCAATGGAAAGAAGTTGAACAACACATCTTTATTTGGTTGCAATAAAGTGCGCCGCCTCACTGCCATAACTCACTATGCGACTGGTGGATAGGGCGCAAGGGGTCAGTCGACATAGCATTTTATGCATGATCTCCACGTTCACACACGATCTGACGCGATCACGTGTATGTTGAAACGTCCTCTTAGAAAAAATTAAAAATAACGGTGTTGGAAAACCTCTTACGTTATCTGATTTTCAAACAGCTGAGCAAAAGTGAACGTACTCAGACATTTCTCTCTTTACTTATTCTGATCATCACTAAACTGACACGCAATATTTTTAGCGTAACGCAATCTGACTTTCAATAATCCCCACAAAAGAATGGCCCTGACTATCAATAACCTATACCTTTCATGAATCACCTCACAAAAATCTTCGTTACTCGAACTACTGCAATACAGCGAGCGCCAGTACTGCCAGCTAAATAAAGGATTCTAACTACTGAAGGCACTAACTACTAATAGGCGTAGTTAGCAAATGAAAGATTTTCGTAGAGAACAAACAATGTATTTACCTTAAATATATTTAAAAGTCTATATATATATATATATATATATATATATATATATATATATATATATATATATAAATTAATGAGCATCTTTACAAATTTCCTTTTTCTGGCGGACACACGTCCAGATCATCCGCTTATAGCAACCTCTCAAAACTCTGGCATCTCTCTCTGCACATCCACCACTGCTGGCGGCTCACTTCCAACTGCACAACGCTACGTGCTGTCCACATTCAAATGCCCAACACAACACAAGCCAATATTCCAATAATGAGTCCAACCAGTCACAGACTGCACACGTCACAGTCAGTGATTTTCATACAGAGCGCTACGTGGCGTTACCAGCATAAAAACTTGAACATCCTACTCGCAATGTGCCTCCGATAACAGCTGATCTATCCAACTTTAGAAACAGTGTTGTTGCAACAGTTGCTCCTGACACACTGATCAATGTTACGGAACAACTCGCCTATCGTCTCGATGTGTGATCGGTGTTCACACTGAATAATTGTAAGAAAAACCGTTTGTGTTTCTCTTTCATTTGGGGTATTATTTATATTTGGAATGTGAATGTGATATATACTACAAAGCCTTAAAAACCATATATTCCTTTTGAAACACCCACTACATCTCCCAAGAAGACATTACTGCACGTAGATATAGCGTTTCCATTCACAGACTACTGACATAATTCTGTAGAGTGTGGACCGAAAAGACAGTTTTCCCAGCAGGTGTCATTACAAAATGAACAGTGGCACCAAGGCGCATCAACTACTGTACATTTATTGTACCTTGCGTCTGATAGTTGTAAACCATCTTACTATAAAAGAAATATTGTCTTTATACAAATGGTAATGACATTACAGTGACAAATGGTTACAAAAATTATTTGTTAAAATCGAGACTATTACGTCGTCAAAGACTAGAATCATAACAACTGTGCGATACGACAAGCGAAATGAAATTAAACTATACAATAACAGTTCAAAATATGCCACAAATTAAAATAGAGGTAGTGAGAAAGGGGAAGGAGAATACAATATTTTCGTTAAAAACTAGGATAGCCCGCTCGTCAGACTCAAATCCGGTACAAAAAAGTGCCAAATACTTTACCATCATCACAAAATATCAAATTTGTAAGCATAAGAAGCAAGTATAGATGTCGTTAAAATTTATTCTTTATTGACACTAGAATTACAATTTCATTAAATAATATTAACAAGCGTTGTCTTTTTATTCAAAAAATATACTTGTCATTAGTAGCTTGCATGTCAAAGAACTGATAATTAATGAATCTGTATTTGAAGCCAAGGGTTCACTAACAACAGTCTGCCAGAAACAGAAAAGGGAAAATTAAATACCCTGTGTAAGCTAGATGCAAGAGTTAGTAAAATGGAAAGATCATCAGATTTAACTACAAAACATCAATAACAATAAATATAGCTCTAGAAATACGAAACCAAAACAACAAACCACAATGGTGAAACCAGACTGCTTAACAATAATCTATAAACTGGAAAGGAGATACCAGTAAAACTGATTATTATAAAAATAATTGGTGAAATACAAACTACAGATGGTTGTAAAATGTGAACTATTAAAGAGGTCTACAAAATCCAAAGAAGGTACCAGAATCATTGGCCCACTGTAGGTAAAAAGTCTTTGGAAACCTCTACCGGATGGGTGATAACTAATGAAACAAATAATCCTGTATTTCTGGAATAAATCAACGATGGTATGGATTACAGAAGTATGTCAAGAACTACAAACGTAGAATATCAAGGAACCCGTATTATTAGAAAGAAACCTATTAAGCAATCAAGTATTTAACTCAGAAGGCTTTCAAAAGAGAAACAGGTAAGGAATCAGCAATAATATGCATAGAAAAAAGGAAAAAAGGAATGGGGAGAAGATGTAGGAGAACTCCTAAAATTGGAAAACAGCAAACAAAGAAGAGGAATTGATGTTTTTACGTGATTCTGGTTGCTCAATGCGAAGAGAAATATAAATTTTTAATGAGCTAAATTTATAGGTATAATAGAGGCCGCTGCCTATCTTAAAATTAGCACTACTTCCAAAAAGTAATGCTCAGTTATCGTTCGAAATATGACACTCGTCACTGTATTCTATTTCCTGTTGCCACACATGTGTCAAACATAGTCTGGGACTTAAAACAAAAGTTGGTCGCTCAGAGTAGCTTCAGAAATGTTAGAAAACAATTGGCCCCTTGTCGCATTGCAGTCGAATGTGGATACTTCTGCGTGGACGAACGGTGGGTCTGTAGCCGAATATGGCTGAAATAGTGCCGCTAGACACTGCTAGACCCAGGCGAAAGGTTTACGTCATTTTCTTGTTTAATGTTTAAATGCCTCATTATTATTCAAAACCTCTGATGCCAATAGGTAACAGTATATGATAATTCAGACTTGCACTTGTGATTGCCTCACATCCGATATTCCAGTTTATGCCTCCTTTTAAGCTATTCCCAACTAATTACAAATCATCGTGTGTGGAAAACTGAGGTCACGTTTCAGCTTTTCGACGCTGTATAATGACATTGCTATCCTCAGTGAAAGTGGAAAAGCAATGCAGGTTCTGTTGAATGGATGAACAGTGTAATGAGTACAGAATATGGATTTAGAGTATACCGAAGAAAGAAGAAAGTAATGAGAAGTAGCAGAAATGAGAAAAAAGAGAAACTTAACAGCATAATTGGTGATCACGAAGTAGAGGAAGTTAAGGAATTCTGCTACCAGGGCAGCAATATAATCCATGGCGGACGGAGCAAGGAGGACACCAAAAGTAGACTAGCACTGTCGAAAAGAGCATTGCTGACCAAGAGAAGTCATTCTCAAACATGCGCCTCAATTTTAGGAAGAAATTTCTGAGAAGATACGTCTGGAGCACAGCATTGAATGGTAGTGAAACGCGGATCGTGGGAAAACCGGAACAGAAGAGAACCGAAGCATTTGAGATGTGGTGCTACAGACGAATGTTGAAAATTCAATGGACTGATAAGGAATGAGAAAGCTCTCCGCAGGATCAGCGAGGAATGGAATATATGGAAAACACTGACAGGAACAAGGACACGATGATAGGACATCTGTTACGACATAAGGAAATAGCTTCCATGGTACTAAAAGTGGCTATGGAGTGTAAAAGCTGTAGAAGAAGACAGAGACTGGAATGCATCCAGCAAATAATTGAGGTGAAAAGGAAAAAAAAATCACCAACGTTCGAACGTAGAATCTACCTGAACATTTCAAACAGACTTTACGGATATTTTGGGACGTATAGGATTGCAGGTCCAATATCCGAAAACTTCAACCGTTGCTTCATTTGTGGATGAAGGGCGCCAATCGTATTCCAGTGCATGTTTCATATAGGAAACGTTACATAGATATGCATGCTTTTAATTTAGTCGTACCTGTGACGTCTCTGGTACGATGTGCTGCAAGACGATCCCACAACTGATGTTTTGTAAAGCGCATTTGATCTAGATTCAGAAGAAATATGTAGTACCTGTTCGAGACTATCTTGGATATCTCTTTAGAAAAGTCGCCATACTTACTTCTTTGTATATGCAATCAAACAAAAAATCTATAGAAATAGCACCCAGTAGTCTTTGTGAGTATTCATCTTGATTCCAGTGACCCAGTCATGACCCAGCCATCATCTAAGTTCCACAAGAGCTCCAGCGTTCTACACTCCTGCTGTCAACAAAATTCCTTCCAGGCTAAGTAAAACCGTATTTTTCAGAAAGTCTTTGAATAGGAACCTTGTAATCAGCTGAATAGAACAATGAGTTCAGTTTATCATTTGGGTCTATGCTGTAACAGAAATATTTTCGGATAAACAATATTGAAAATGCTTCTCAAGAAAGGACTGTGACTTCCCGTCCGACCACCGAAATGAGGTCCTGAAAGCATCAGACAATATTTTGTTCGCAGTTACAAATCAGCCAAATATTTATTAGTACTCGGTTCTGTAATTGCTACGATACATTATGTACCTCCTGAAAGAAACAGCCACTACTTGAAAATGTGTGTCAGATAAATTTCAGGAAGCATTTCGACACAAGCTGTCCAGATCCTATTTCAAACAGGCCAAAACATGTGTTCTTCGCGTTCATTTTCACTGAAACAGGATCCGAATTATAGTGACGGTGCGGCAGCTGTGGTGACAGGAAGGGCCCCACTGGAAGTAGCAGAGCCTTCGATTTTCCGAGTCGTCCAAAACTTGTGGCGAAAGCGTTGCGTGTCCGCTCGACTGCTCCGAAGCAGAATGTCACTGGCGTGCACGCCACCTGAGCCGCCGCGACATCTGCTTCGACCGTAGGCTTGCCTTCCGCGTCTGTTTTCAAGCATTTCGTGGGCACTGTGCTTCACCCGCTCCTACACAAGATATTTTCACGCTTGTCCCTGCTGGTAGGAAAACTGAGAGACAGGTGACAGTTCTTTAAACTGTGGGGGAAGTCTACGACTATTAACCTTCGGCTGAGAAATACTTATAACGAAATTAAACTTATTGGAATGAAGCGTCGTATTAAATGAAACTTCGTCGTGTGACTATTATTTATTTACCAGGGGAAAATTGCTCCTATCGGAGCACAAGAAAGGAAGATATTCTATCGCTCGAGCCTTGTCCCGCAGTTACGCAGAGTCAGCCATCGACAATCGAATTTGGCATGTTAATGGTGAATGGGTGGCCGGATGCCCATCCTGCCGCCACCCCGTATCCCCATGACAGAATTAGTTTACCCCAACTGTCTGCATCGAGTGTAACGCATGGAATAGTGCGAAAGTGTTCAGATGTCTGCGAGCCTTGTAACTGTGGCGAAACATGGGGACCAGCCCGCTATTCACCTAGCAGGATGTGGAAAACCGCCTAAAAACCACATCCAGGCTGGCCGGCTTATCGGCCCTCGTCGTTAATCCGCCGGGCGGATTCGATCCGGGGCCGGCGCGCCTTCCCGAGTCCAGGAAGCAGCGTGTTAGCGCTCTCGGCTACCCTGGCGGGTACAAAAAAGGTAGGTATGCTACTCTTTATTAAAAGACTCTGATCGAAAGTTGGGTACTAACTGACTCATTCCACTGTCCTCAGCGCTTTTAAAATTTTTCGCAAAAATATTGGCATGTGACACATTCGCGCTGTTTTTAACAAGCAACTCACCTCTCACTCCCACAAGCTGCCCTATTTGTAACGCTCTCACACCCACTAGCCCATCGCTGTAAGTCTCTCATAACCATCCACTCCTAATTACTCATTCTCATCCACTCATTCAGCCCTCTTAATTGTCATTATGTCTTTGTCGCTCTTCGCCTGTCTCACAGCCACGGTCGCCTTCGTTCTGTCCTCCTACTGCTATCTCATCTCACTGTCATTGTCTTCCTCTCGTTCTCTCTTATTGTCACTATTCCATTCATTCCTTCCCACTGCTCCTGTCTCTTCTCACACTCTACCTCATTGTCATTGCCATACGCTCTGTCTCTCTTCATCACTAGTTCTCACCCACGTCCACTTTCTCTTTCTCTGTAGTCCTCACCCATTGACACAGTCTCCTTTAGTCTTTTCCTAGCACTGTTCTGCCATTGTCTGCTACATTCCACTGTCACGGTTCCTCTTGTTTTCCTCGCACCGCCTTTGTCTCCTTCGCTTTTACTGCCTCACAACCACTGTCTACTATCTGCCAACATTTATTACTACTCCTCCTTTTATTCCCCTGGCACTGTCTCTTTTCTCTGCACAAAAAAGCGCGGATATATTCGCATACCAGTATTTTCGAAATTTCTTAAAGGTGCTGTGGAAGGCAGAATGAGACCGCTGGTATCCCACTTTTCAGTCAGAGTCTTTTAAGAAAGAGCAGCATGTTCGCCTATTTTGTGCTCCAACAGGAGTCTTTTTACCCTGGTTCCCTTCTTTTCTCTGTCACAGAAAATTATCAAGTTTGTTCGAGACGGAATCTTACGAGTATATCGGAAAAACTACAGCCATTTACTATAATATCAGTCTTGGAATCCGCAGCTGGAGTTTGGTCCGCTGCTGACGGCGAAAAAAGGTTCGAAGGCTTTTTTGGATTTCCTCAGGAACTGCCCATGAATTTACGCAACTGCATCATTCATTCATTCACACATTCGGGGGTATACCTGTCAGTTTAATTAAATCATAGGTTTGTCACAGATATACTCGTCGTCAATCAATTTATATTTAATTTTGAAGTGCATATTTTATGTGTATGAGTAAGGTAACTTTGAACCTCTGCATCTTGGAAAGGAATAAAGATATTAAAAATTTTTAAAGGTAGTTCGAGATCGGGGTGATAGGAATATATCGCAAAAACTACAGCTATCGTTTGGTTTTTCGACCGTTGATGACGGCGAATATATAGTTTTTGGGGTTTTCCGAGGAACCGTCCGGTGGACAACATCAAGTGCAAAGACAACCAAACGATTTTCTCCACTTGCCTAAGCAGGAGGAACTATGTAATAGTCGTAGTTTGACCCTCTACCATAGGACAGTGAAACTAAGACGATCCGTCTGTTGGGTATACAAATAGTCCATAGCCCAAATGCTATCCGAAACACTTGATCCCACCTTTTTACAACCAATAGAAACCGAGGTGTGAGAATCAGAAAATCCCTGTTTTATGTGCGGAGTTTTGGAATATCTGCGTAAGCATGCTTTCGCATGCACAACGATTCATTATATCTGCATGTACAGATCTGAATCTTTAATATACTTACAGTTTAAATAAGGAATGAAATATGAATTCGTGCACTTTTTTTTGTTAAGCAATCTAATAACTGCGTCAATGATCGAGTTATGAGTACAAATCTGTTAGCCTTCTAGCACACATGCATGTTTTGCAGGGTGTGCATGCAGCTGTAGTAGATTTCCGTGGACTGTCAAACAACTGTGAGTTGTTCCGAACCAATCGGCCATACTTCCTCCTATTCAGTTATTTGCTTCCTGAGTGTGTCTATCTCTTCATCGTTTGCTCAAAAATTGCGAATGTTAGTGAAGTGTTCCCTGATAGAGGTCTCGAGTGCCCTGCTTTGTCGGTAGCTTAATCGAATCCATTCGTGCGGCCAAACTGCAATCTATAGCAACGGAAATGTTTCCAGCGTTCTGTTTTAGTACAAAGAAAGCAATGATAATTATAGATTTTAACGTTCCGTCGGCGCTGGGATCAGATGCGGAGCCGATTATCTTATTGACAAGGGTGGTTCAGAAAATGGGCAGAGAACCGTTTCCACAGTGGCCAGAACGGAGTTAACGCTATTACAGTATGCTTGCATAGGGATCTGAAAGACGATCAGCCCGAATGCGAAGACAATGTCTTGAGCACTGCGCCATCTCGATCATCTTGCTGAGGTAATAAGTTGTGATGACAGATACAGTCTGATTACTGTAGACCGCTTGAAATATTACACAGGCAGTATTTAAATCATGAACGGTAATCAACGCCAAGTATTAGAGTAATTTCCTGATACTGATTACTTTAGCTTGTTGTAACCTTGATTGCGCTGGTGCGTGAGAGCTAAAGCTTCAAAAACGTTTTTATCGCCTACGTACCGATCGGCACAAAATTTTTGAAACAACGTTTCTTCGAAATGAATAACCTAACTTTTTATTTTCCGCTAACTCTTTTCGGTCATACATCATGAGGCAGTTTACACACGTATAATCCCGTATCTACGATGACGCTTGTGTTTAAATGATGATTTAAAAAAATTGACTACCTTCTATAGTCCTACTGGACTCGACTATAAGGATCCCAAGACCAATATTAGATTCATCGTCCTCGGTTTTCTCGTATGTCAGCAGGTTCTTTGTGCCTCCATTTCTGACGGTCTACTGCTTCGTTCACAATGGTATTGTACGTGCTGCCGCCCAGCACATCATACACGATCTGTTATCTCTTCTTCCTTCGCCATCTGCTTCTTTCCACATATGTCCTATCCGGTTTACTTTCTTGTTATTGCGCTCTCATTTTTCACCCTAACCTTCCAACTGTTTTTTTGTATTTTTATTTAAAGCTCTTCACGTGCTCCGTTTCTCCATTCAGTATTATCTCTATTATTTTATTTCTTTTAGTGCCATACTTTTTGTTTTCCTGGTACTGATTTTTAGTCTTTCCTTTGGCTCCACTATTTCCTGCAAGTCTTTTTCACTCATTACGAAAGAAGAGTCGTGTCACCTTCTTCAACACTATACTCTGCTTCTTCCAATTTTTACCCCCTGCCATGGAAAAGGTAATGTTCGATCATATTCTCTGAACACAAATTGAAAATAATAGGAGATTTATCTTATTCCCTTTTTCCAGTTCGTTCTGGTTGGTACTCCTATATTAATTGAGGGCAAGGCCAGGATGATTACTTCGGCGTTCTGTTGCAGTCCCAGCTTGTGGTCTCATCATAGATGAAATCTGTCGCTCTACATCACTTACTAGTCAATGAAACCTCCATATAATTTCAGTATTCCTCCACTGTGGATACTTATCTGACTGTCATTAACAACATTACTACTTATAAGCTGACTTGTCAACTTACCTTTCTGTTTTACAGCCCACGAAGAGGCTCGAGCTTCCAGTGCATGTTCCTTAATTTTTCTCTGTTGTGAGCTACTTATATGTTCCTCAATTTTTCTCTGTTCTGAGCTACTATGCTCATCTTCGGATCCTCATTCGTTTTCATTCTTCTGCATCTTTTGCGTATCGTTTCCTACAATAATACAAACAATATTAAGAGAGTGTTTAGCAAACCTGCGCATACAAGGTAGGCAAAGACGGGTGATATATGATGTCTACTTGAACTATTAGGAAACAATAAAGAAACGAGGAATACAACAGAAGTGCTCGGATAAAAAAGAGCGTATGCCAGGCGTACAGTCTTGCTCGTATAGTGTGTAACAAGTATATCTCGGAAACAACTAAAGAAATAAAACTGATGGCTCAGAAGCGGTAATAAATTTCAGAGAATTAGGATACCAATGACAGAATTTGCTGATGACATGGCTGTGAAATAAGGATGAATTCCAGGGTCAGGTGAATGGACTGAAAATTGTGCTGAGCATAACTACAGATGGATGATTTTTAAAGAAAAACGGATGTACTGAGGCAGTAATGACGTCAGCTACAAACTTAATATGAAAACAAGAGATGAAAAGAACGAATTACTTTACCTAAGCAGCAAAGACGAAGCAAGAATATAAAAAGGTGAATATCGTAGCAAAGAGAACATTCCTCCTCCAAAATAAGTCTACTAGTAGTAAACGTAGGCCTTCAAGTGAGGAAGAAATTTCTTAGTACGTCTGCAGCACAGAATGTATGGAAATGAATCACGGGTTGTTGTGAAAACTGGTTGGCTGGTTGATTTGGGGAGGGGACCAAACAGCGAGGTCATCAGTCCCATCGGATTACGGAGAGATGGGTAAGGAAGTCGGCCGCGCCCTTTCGAAGGAACCATCCCGGCATTTGCCTGAAGCGATTTACGGAAATCACGGAAACCTAAATCAGGATGGCCGGACGCGGGTCGTCCTCCCGAATGCGAGTGAAAATTGGAATGAAGCCAAACGAAAGGTTTCAACTGAGGTATCAAATATGGATGATGATAATTACATGTAGTAATAATATAATAAATGAAGAGATTATCTACAGAATGAGCGATGAAATGAAACTAAACTAAACTAAACTCCTCCCGAACAGGCCATGTAGGCCCAACGGTACTGACCGGCCGCCGTGTCATCCTCAGCTCACAGGTGTCACTGGATGCGGATATGAAGGGGCATGTGGTCAGCACACCGCTCTCCCGGCCGTATGTCAGTTTCCGAGGCGGAACCGCTACTTCTCAATCAAGTAGCTCCTCAGTTTGCCTCACAAGGGCTGAGTGCACCCTGCTTGCCAACAGCGCTAGGCAGACCGGATGATCACCCATCCAAGTGCTAGCCCAGCCCTACAGCGCTTAACTTCGGTGATCTGACGGGAACCGGTGTTACCACGGCGGCAAGGCAGTTGGCTCAGCGATGAAATGAGTATGTGGAAAACAGAGATTAGAATATACACTATGTGATGAAAAGAATACGGGCTCCTACGGTCTGCCACAGCACACAGCTTGATTCATCACTCGAAATCACTAGCTTCCAGTCATTCAGTGGCCAGTGACAGCGTTTTTACATCACGTCAACATCCCTTAACACTAACTATAGTGATGTGTGGCAGCCTAAAGATTGTACCCCGTTCTTTTGAACTCCCTAAGTCATTGTGCTAGCTGCATTGATAACAGCACTTTGGAACTCACAAGTGAACCCTTCCTCTAATTTTATGCGGTTTTTCAACCACTCTCTGCAATGCTCTACGGTCCCTATCCGTCAGTACAAAAGGTCTGCCTGCTCTTGGTGCAGCTGTGATTGTTCTTTTGCGTCTATACTTCGCAATCGGATCACCAACAGTCGGTCTGGGCAGCGTTAGAAGGGTTGAAGTGTTCCGGATAGATTTGTAACTCAGGTGACATACAATATCTAGCGCACGTTCGAAGTCAATAAGCTTTCTGCTGTTACTGTCCTCTGCTGACACCACAATATTTCCCGCATCCTCTTATACTGGCGGGTCCGACTCTCATGACGTCTAGTAGTCAATTCCGCATTACATAGTGGTGTCTGGATACTTCTGAGCAGACAGTGTATGCAACAAGTAATTGATGACATCGGCTGTAAGTCCTATTGTCAGACGGACGAGATTAGCCAAAGAGAGAAAAAGGAGAAAGCAGCACAGAAACAGCCAGGAGAAAATAAAAGCGAGATGTTGACAGAGAGTAACGCCGCATACCCTGTCGGGAAAAAAAATCGCAATACCGACAACGAGTTGTACGACATCAACGGAAGTTGGCGGAGGTGTTTCTATATCAAAAAGATGATGTCTATTCAGACTTCGCAGCAGTCGCCTGAAAGCGGCGCTAGTGGAGCCACTATGAGGCTGCAAATCAGGTTTGCTTTCAATGCACGGTGTCGGTTACCTTTCAGATTGGACGAGGTGAGTTGATCTTAGTCACGAATACCTTTAAGATGATAAAGACGCCATTACCAACACCTCACAGAGTTTGAACGAGGTCATGCAACAGGGATACGAGAAGCTGGATGTTCCTTCTGCGATACTGCAGAAAGAGTTGGCTGGAATGTAGCCACTGCACACGACTGCTGGAAGTAGCGGTCACGAGACTGTACGCTCGCAAGTTGACTGGGCTACTGACGGACGCATAGCATTACCGAGAGGGAAGAACACTGTGTTCGGCGTATGGCTCTGCCGCACCGTACAGCATCTGCAGCAGTAGTCTGAGCAGCAGCCGGCCCCACGGTGATACAACGGACTGTTACAAATCGGTTGCTTCAAGGACAACTCCAAGCCAAACGCTCAGCAGCGTGCATGCCGCTGACCCAAAACCACGAGTTCAGTGGTGTCAAGCGAGAGCTCACTGGAGAACAGCGTGGAAGTCTGTTGTGTTTCGCGATGAAAGCCGGTTCTGCCTCGGTGCCAGTGAGGGCCGTGTGTTTGTTAGAAGGAAGTCAGTTGTGGACGTGCTACGAACCTGTCTGTGTGCTAGACACATGCACACATGGACCTACACATGGAATTATGGTCTCAGGTTTGATTTCGTATGAGAGCATGGGTACTCTAGTGTTTATCCTACGCACTCTAACTAGAAGATACGTACGTCAGTCTTATCATTCTGATGGGTCTGAGCACTATGGGACGTAACATCTGAGGTCATCAGTGCCCTAGAACTTAGAACTACTTAAACCTAACTAAGCTAACGACATCACACACATTCATGCCCGAGGCAGGATTCGAACCTGCGACCGTAGCAGCACCGCGGTTCCGCACTGAAGCGCCTAGAACCGCTCGGCCACTGTGGCCGGCTGTGATTCTGACTGTTGTGCTGCCATTCATGAGTAGCATTCCAGGGGAGTTTTCCAACAGGTTACCTCTCGCTCACAAAGCGCTACTGTAATCTAAAATGCTCTACGGAGTGTCAACATATTGCCTTGGCCTGCTCGATTACTACATCTGTCTCCAATCGGACACATACAGGACGTCATCGGACGACAACTCCAGTGACATCCACAAACTACATTCACCCCCTTTCACCCCCTCCCCACCTCCCTCTAACCCCCCCCCCCCCCGCTCCCTCCACTGTATTGGCGCAACAGGCTCTTACACTGGTTATTGATGCACCAGAACTTCACATTTGCAATGACGTATCTTGCGCTTATATTAACCTGTGATCTTGCAATGTTAATCAGTTAAATAAGTTACCTAGACAAATATATTGCCAAAATTTCATAACGAGACAATTTTTTTGATAGCGCGATTTTTGTGCCATCAGTGTATTCTTGCAGTGTAGTGTTAAATAATGGTATTTCCGTATAAAATATAGAACATGGAGGAAAGCCCAGCAATCGATCCACTGACGGTGTGGATATATCCAGATTCATTTGTTTCTTAAAGAGCCCACAGCCGTCGGAAGCCTGTGACTTTTGACGGCGAGCCTATCTTTGAATTATATCCACTGCACCAATAATGCAAAATGGGAACGCTGCAAGAGCGTGTACTGGATCCAGCCAGACACAAGGAGGAACAAATCTTCATTGTGGCAGGTATCGTCACCGTCTCACATGCCACATGGAAAGGCATAAATTAACAAATAGCAAAAAGAATTACAGTCTCTGCTTCACTGCTTTAGTTTCTTACGTTTTCTTCCATCTTCTATCACGAATGGGTCACTTAGGACCCTGCGAAAGCAACCATCGTTGGCCTTCCTTGCAGGCTAGTATTCATTCATGAACAACGACTGAGCGTGTTAACATCGCTTCGTCCGTCTGTGCCGTTCTCCCTTCTTTCTCAAAGCTCCCTATTTACGTGACTTTCCCGATTTCATCTCGGTCTTGTACATTTACCAACCTAATTCGTCAAGATCTTTTGCTACTTATTTTTGTCAGTTGTGCCACATAATCTTATTTTTGAACGATGTGTGAATCCGTTGGGTTAGTCCGGTTGGGTCCTTTATTTCTATACGTTCTAGGATTTGCATTCTTCATATACGCGATTTTTGGATTTACCTATATATTTCTTGTTGTGGCTTGGCGGGAGAGCCAACACGGTATTATTAGAGGAAGCCGAAAGGCACGCGTTTTAGCGCACGCAGGCGGGCGTGAGGTCTGGAACAGGACAAGGAAATTAGACTGTAGAAAAAAGGACGTAGCTGGTGGAATACTTAACTTTAATCCATTAATGATGAGCGTCGCTCTTGACGATACATGATTACAGTATCAATAGTAACTGGTAATGGCGCCTTGCTAGGTCGTAGCAAATGACGTAGCTGAAGGCTATGCTAACTATCGTCTCGGCAAATGAGAGCGTATTTTGTCAGTGAACCATCGCTAGCAAAGTCGGTTGTACAACTGGGGCGAGTGCTAGGAAGTCTCTCTAGACCTGCCGTGTGGGGGCGCTCGGTCTGCAATCACTGATAGTAGCGACACGCGGGTCCGACGTATACTAACGGACCGCGGCCGATTTAAAGGCTACCACCTAGCAAGTGTGGTGTCTGGCGGTGACACCACATTTCTGCCAAGGGTTTAGATGACATATTCCATCTGATATTCTTGACCCATAAGATTTTTTTCTTAATATTACTTTGTATTGCTTCTAATTGGTCTTTTAATGTTTTGTACAGAGAGTTTGTGTCTATGATATGTACAGCACTTCTGTTTCGATCAGTGTTATATAATGTCTGAATCTACGGTTGTAGGAAAGCCATTTATGGTTATAAATATTTTGCGTTTACTGACGTGCTGTTTCTTTTTTCGGAAGCTCGTATATTCTACGTCCATCTTTTCATTGCAAGTGATACATTTTGCTATAAGGTTTGCTTCTGCTCTTGTAAGTTAGGTAATTTATGAATTCGCATCCCAGCGTCCGAATGCTCGAATAGTCCGCTATAAACGTTTCTAGTGATGAGTCTGAGCAAGCGTACCCAGCCGTGGCCTCGGAACGTCATGATCGTTAGGTTTTAGTGCGAGCAGCTCGTCGGCGGAGGCGACATCGCGTGAGTGCGGCTGCTCCCGCCTGCCCGGGTTTCCTTTGAAGCGCTCCCAGGCAGCTACAAAAACCTCCGCGTCTGGGGCTTACGATAGTCTCCATAAAACCCTTTACGAGTGGCACCACTGAACATGGAGGTATGCGCGCAGCCGAGTCAAAACAAAAACAGCAGAAGCTTATGCGAATCCTCTGCCACCCCAGGTGGCTCCATATTTATGCAGTTCTCTCAGTGAAATCCCCCGTCTTCCTAGTGTTTCGTTTACTGACAGACTATACAAAATCAGGAAGAGGAGCAACATTCGTTAATGGATTTTGCAACAGGTTTCCCATACGTGTCTTCCTTCTGTTGTTCTCTTGTTGTGTGCAGGTTACTTGCTTCTTTCTTTTATTTTGTCCTTCCTTAGAAAATTATTAAAACGTGAACCAGAGTCTGCCACTTCCTTTGCCAAAACCAGAATTTGCACGTTCCTTCCATTTCATATCGTCGTCCTTTGTAGCTTTTAATATATTCGGCTCATGTGGTTACTCAATCCTTCAATCAAGAGTTAATATCTTACTGTGTTAGACAACTGCACAATACATATGTGACTGGAAAGCAGATGGACAGACTAAACATATACAGGAACCACAATACGAGGATAGAGATTAATGGAGGGTGACGGAAATTAAAATTACAAAAGGAGTAAGACAAGATTCTTCGTAATCACCAAATCTAGTTAACATTTTCATGGAAAAAATTATGAATATCTACTAAGTAAAGACATCAAGCGTTAACGTGAACGATTGGTCACTCAGTATACGAGGTTTTTGTGTGATATTCTTCTAAACGATGCACTCAAAATCATATGCGGAAGATACATTCTAAATTTACGACAATTCAGAAAAAGTATTAACTTAAAATTAACAGTAAAAAAGAAAATAATGACATTATTCAAATCAAAGATAAAGACACTTGCCATCCACATTGGAAGAAATGTAGATAAAAATACAAATTTTGTTATTTAGACACGTTAATTACAAAAGGCAGAGATGTAGCATGGAAATCAGAAAAAGACTTGGAGTCGGAAAATGTGCTCTCACTGGAAGTCGTCTAGTATAGAAAAGGAAATAAATGTCAACCCGTTGATCTTGAGTATGCTCCTATATAGCTGTGAAACCTGGACACTGTTTATGACAGACACAAAGCGCTTAAAAGCAAAAGAAATGTGGCTTTGCCGAAGACAAAGGAGCACGAACTGCACAGAAATCAAATCCAACAAATATGCTTTCGAAGAAGTCATTTAACGAAAGAATGCCGTAGCAGCTATTCAAAAAAAGTAAACGAAACCTTGGAATGACCACATCAACTAACGGAGCATCGCAGGATCGTTTGAACAGAGATACTTAGCAGAAGATAACAGGAATACAACAAAATGTTATTAATTGATTCTTGTATTACTTACCACTGCAATAATAATAATAATAATAATAATAATATTTCTTACAATGCAGGTATTATTACTAGTAATAAGTTTTTAACAAATACAATTACAAGTATTTTGGGAAAGAATATCAAGGGTCAAGACAAAAAAAATAAATTAGTAAAATATGTATTGGCAGTAATAAAAAGTCAAATTTACGAAGAAATGATGAAACCATTGCAAAATAGAGGAGTGTGTTTGCACCGACAAGGTACTGTATGTCCTTTCAAATTTCAACTAAAGGTGAAGTACATTTTGCATATCTTTAGAACTTACGAAAGTTCCTCCTGAAGAGCGGTTTCTTCTTAAAGCCAGAATGAATTTTTTTTAGTTTATTGTATATTTGTGGTCATAGAGTCTATATTACAACTAACAGTAACCCGTTCGCTTTTACCTGAGGCAGAGAGAGAGAGAGAGAGAGAGAGAGACAGACAGACACACGAGCGGCTCCATGTATTGAGATTCTCGTTTAGCCCAACGTGTTGGTTTCTGCAGGTTAAGTAACCTTAAAAGCTTTAATAAAAGTTGGAATTCATGGATATATATGTAGAAGACCTTCATCCAAAAGTGAATGTCCAAAATATTGATGATGAGAACGGAAATATGTCGATTTAGGATATTGTATGTTGGTATTTCGTTCGCTGTTGCCTTACCACTAGACTTTTGAAGTGAATACCTAGAAATAAACACGAAATGAAACATTCCTGTATTACAGTGTTAAACATTTCGCTTCAGTGACGGTCAAGAAACTGATTTCAGTGCGCAAGCCATATCAGTTGAGCAAACTGATAGAATTCTTCATCGTACATCGTTTCCCCAAGAAACTATACGTAATATTTCCCTATCGACATGTTGCACTGGCAAGTCTTGTTAATCTTTGGTACAGATCAGACAGCAGAAGTCCAGATGCCAAATCCAGATGTTCAACTCGTGCATAGTATAACTATTCAGATGCGTCGAACGTTTCCGTACAAAATAGCCTGCTCAGTACAAGGTAATCTGCCACAAAGTCATGCTCCTACCACCGCATGGACACAGCGTTAGTGAAAAGACACGTAAAAATGGAGAACAGTTCTATATCTTGGTTTTTAAGACAAAAGGCTTATTCGTCTCAAAGCTTTCAGACAATTGCAGTTGTCTTAAGAAACGTTAAGTGTTTGAGGAGGTGAAAAAAATTGGTAGATTCCATTCTACGTGTAAGTGATCTGAGTTATTTGTTTATCCCTTGCAGACTTACGATAGGGTGTTCATTCGTCCCGTTTTTGCTGGGACATCACGTTTTCTCCAAAATGTCCTGCTGCCACGAAAGTTATTTGGGGACCGTCAAATGTCCCGCCTTCTTGTGATACCACTTGGCTAAAGTGTTCTGCGCTCTTATTACATACGCTAGGAAACGCCATTTGTACAACTCGCTCTACGATTTTTGTTTATTTACCGTTAATGTTATGCATTGTTAGTAGTATCGATTCATGTTAAGTTGTATTTTCGATTTGTTTACATAGTAAGCATTTCGGTTTCCACTGTAGTAACCAAATCTCAAGGCGTTAAAGTGGATACACGACATCCTTAAATCTATAGAATCACTGTTTCATCAAACGAAAAAGAAGGTACATTTTTAGCAGCAATATAAAAATTGAGTTTCCTATTGTCACTGGTAGTGGAGAAATTGCAGAATGTATGTGTCTTTTCCTTAACGATCTTTCAGCGGTCAGTGATAGGGTGAAGACTGAAAAAGTGAAGGCCTTGCTCATAGTCAAAACCCCTTTTAATGAGGTATCATGTGTTCAATTTTGTGACAAAATGTCAAAGGATGAGTATTTCGTGATAAAATATGGAAAGTGAAAATTACTGTGACAGTGCAGCATAATAACTGTAAAAAGTCATTTGGGATCATAAGAGGGCATGATGCAAAAGTAAACTTATACGTACATTAAATTTTCTCAATACTGTTTGTATCCCTTTTTTCCGCTAATTGTCCACGTTTGTTCCTTAACTTTTTAGTAGTCCCATTTTTAATAAAAATGGAATGAACACCCTGACTTACAATCGATTACGAACTAACCATACAGAACGCATTTGCTATTTCACCATATTCAAGAAAGTGCACGGCATTATCCCAACAGCTGACGAAGATCTCTCGTTTACCATTCCATACACTTATTTTATTTATTGTTGTTCAGAATGTATCACAGTTTCCAAATTTTCTCACTGTCGTGAGTGACTTTTGCATGGACAACTACCGTCATATGGCCCACATCGAACAATTTGGGGTTAAAATGATTTTCGGCTGGACTTAAATTAGAATAAATGAAAAATAGTGCGCAAAAGTAATACCAACATCTAGTAAGATTTGAGTACTGAACTTAACTCTCATTTAGGAAATAATCAGGCGTAGTGAAATGAATAGAGGAGAACTCACGAAAGCGGTCGTTGAGAGAACAACCTAAATACGTACTAGTGGATGAATTGTCGGGACGTGTAGTGTATCTCCAAAAGAGAACAGAGAGAGAGTTACACGAGGTTTTCTCCCGCAGTCATTTTAGTGGCACGGTTTCAAGGAGATAAGCATTACAATTGTATATTCATTATACATAAAATATAGTTCCCAATGAAATTCGTCATGAATACTACATCTCAATTTTGAGCAAAAAATGTAATGCAAGCAGCTACAGGACTAAAATACCAAATGCCAAACTTTAGATATTACTACAGCCGTCAGTGGCTGTGAAAGGAGCTACAAAATTCTTTGGCCACTTACCCAACAACATAAAGCGAATTTTAAATATAATCTGAATTTGAAACTTCCTGGCAGATTAAAACTGTTTTTCGGACCGAGACTCGTCGCGCCGGCCGCGGTGGCTGTGCGGTTCTAGGCGGTCCAGTCCGGAGCCGCGCTGATGCTACGGTCGCAGGTTCGAATCCTGCTTCGGGCATGGGTGTGTGTGATGTCCTTAGGTTAGTTAGGTTTAAGTAGTTCTAAGTTCTAGGGGACTGATGACCACAGCAGTTGAGTCCCATAGTGCTCAGAGCCATTTGAACCATTTGAACCGAGACTCGAACTCGGGACTTTTGCCTTCCGCGGGCAAGTGCTCTACCAACTGAGCTACCCAAGCACGACTCACGCCCCCTCCTCACAGCTTTAATTCCGCCAGTACCTCGTCTTCTACCTTCCAAATTTCATAGAAGCTCTGCTGCGAACCTCCTTTCTTCGAAGAGTGCTAGTTCTGCAAGGTTCGCAGGAGAGCTTCTGTGAACTTTGGAAGGTAGGAGACGAGGTACTGGCGGAATTAAAGCTGTGAGGAGGGGGCGTGAGTCGTGCTTGGGTAGCTCAGTTGGTAGAGCACTTGCCCGCGAAAGACAAAAGTCCCGAGTTCGAGTCTCGGTGCGGCACAGTTTTAATCTGCCAGGAAGTTTCATATCAGCGCACACTCCGCTGCAGAGTGAAAATTTCATTCTAATATGAAATTATTTCTTCTCCATAACACTTTCGATTCAGTACATGAATATTTAACTAAACTCAGATTTACCATGTTGTACAGTGGAAAAAAATGTTTACTTTGTTCATAAATCTGTGTTGCATTTCTAACAAGAGCAGCGACAATAACTAAAATGTTCGTTTTTATGAAATTAAAGTCACTGTGCTATTTAACAATTTGTATGTAATAAGCTTATAGCCAAACTCACAAATAAATAAATATTTATAAATAGCCTGCAAACTGACTTGTCCCACTTAATGTCAGTCCAAATCGTGCAACGTATAATTAAATAATTATACTCGAATAGTGGGAAGAAGCACAACACACGTTTTGTGAAACACTGCAAAATACTTCAAATAATTAATGTTTGAGACAAAGTGAAGAACGGTATTATTGCCATCGCCGTATATTCTGCTTAAGAAATATAGAAATTAGATGTGAGAGATGCGAGGCCGTAAGGATGTAAACACTGAGTCGTTTTTCTCACGGTTCACTCGCGAACAGAACAGAAAAGTGAACGCTAAATAGCCGTAAACACTCGCTGCCATACACGTATATCTTACACATTTCGCTTTCTGGCTGAGACACGTACTCGTTAGTATATCCGGTATTTACAGAAGACGCCTGCGCATGACAATATAACAAAACCTAAAGCTAAATGTTGTTCCCACTGTTCAGAAACAAAGACGCGTGTTGCTCAGGCAAATAAGGCCGTCTGTGAAGCAAACTAGAGCGCCTTTCTTTCTCCGTACTCCACAAGAGACGTGGCCAGGCGCAACCGCAGACAGCACAGAACGAGTCCACGGCGCCTGCGCACAGAGAAGGGGTCGCTACGTTTGCACGCTCCTATTGTCTACTGGCTTCAAGCCGTCACACTGGCGCCAATACCAGACGTTGGCACGCAACCAACACAGCACGCCCATGCTCTTCCTCACAGAATGTCGGTGAACCAGCAGGCATACGCACTAATCCCTGACTGCCCACACTGTACGACATTGCTTAAGGTTCGGTATAGCGACAGTGAATCACTACACCGTAAATTAGGTGCTGTTTCTGAAACATTTTCGCGAAACCAAATGTACAGTTGACGCCATGTCATTATTGGCAGCAAATCTTGAGAAGATTCCGATAACGCGCCGTAGTTATCCTTGGGCAGATACATATCCCTTTCATCTATAGCCAAATCAATGAATAGATCTCGGGCGGAAACGTATTTGAATGGAACCTCGGTAGGTAGATATACAGTGTGATTTTTTCCGTTGCGTACAAACTCTATGGATTGATCGATGAGAGGATACGGAACAACACAAGTCTAATGAACCTATGTCTGGAAATGCTTGGTTTCCGTGCTAGAGACCATTTATTCAATCATACACTACTGGCCATTAAAATTGCAACACCAAGCAGAAATGCAGATGATAAACGGGTATTCATTGGACAAATATATTATACTAGAACAGACATGTGCTTACGTTTTCACGCAGTTTGGGTGCATAGATCCTGAGAAATCAGTACCGAGAACAACCACCTCTGGCCGTAATAACGGCCTTGATACGCCTGGGCATTGAGTCAAACAGAGCTTGGATGGCGTATGGCGTGTACAGGTACAGCTGCCCATGCAGCTTCAACACGATACCATAGTTCATCAAGAGTAGTGACTGGCGTATTGTGACGAGCCAGTTGCTCGGCCACCATTGACCAGACGTTTTCAGTTGGTGAGAGACCTGGAGAATGTGCTGGCCAGGGCAGCAGTCGAACATTTTCTGTATCCAGAAAGGCCCGTACAAGACCTGCAATATGCGGACGTGCATTATCCTGCTGAAATGTAGGGTTTCGCAGGGATCGAATGAAGGGTAGAGTCACGGGTCGAAACACATCTGAAATGTAACGTCCACTGTTCAAAATGCCATCAATGCGAACAAGAGGTGACTGAGACGTGTAACCAATGACACCCCATATCATCAAGCCGGGTGATACGCCAGTATGGCGATGACGAATACACTCTTCCAATGTGCGTTCACCGCGATGTCGCCAAACAGATGCGAACATCATGATGCTGTAAACAGAACCTGGATTAATCCGAAAAAACTACGTTTCGCCATTCGTGCACCCAGGTTCGTCGTTGAGTACACCATCTCAGGCGCTCCTGTCTGTGATGCAGTGTCAAGGGTGACCGCAGCCATGGTCTCCGACCTGATAGCTCATGCTACTGCAAACGTCGTCGAACTGTTTGTGCAGATGGTTGTTGTCTTGCAAACGTCCCCATCTGTTGACTCAGGGATCTAGACGTGGCTGCACGATCCGTTACAGCAATGCGGATAAGATGCCTGTCATCTCGACTGCTAGTGATACGAGGCCGTTGGGAACCAGCACGGCGTTGCGTATTACCCTCCTGAACCCACCGATTTCATATTCTGCTAACAGTCATACGATCTCGACCAAGGCGAGCAGCAGTGTCGCGATACAATAAACCGAATTCGCGATAGCCTACAATCCGACCCTTATCAAAGTCGGAAACGTGATGGTACGCATTTCTCCTACTTACACGACGCATCACAACAACGTTTCACCAGACAACGCCGATCAACTGCTGTTTGTGTATGAGAAATCGGTTGGAAACTTTCCTCATATCAGCACGTTGTAGGTGTCGCCACCGGCGCCAACCTTGTGTGAATGCTCTGAAAAACTAATCATTTGCATATAACAGCATCTTCTTCCTGTCGGTTAAATGTCGCATCTGTAGCACGTCATCTTCGTGGTGTAGCAATTTTAATGGCCAGTAGTGTACTTTGTTACAGAGACTGCGTTCTAATAGGCGCTGTACCGTACAGGCACATGGTCTCCTGCTAGAGGATAGTACTAGTACGTCATGCCCTAACGCCCTCCCCTGCCATAGTATTTGTTAATGTTGTGTCCAATTCACTTCTCTTGCTGGTGGATGTGATACAGCGTTGTACGCAATGGTTCCTTACTCGAATCGAGAGCTTGCCGACATGGTGTTTACGTACAGAAAGACAAACGGCAACGAGCGGCGAGCAGCAGGGTTGCATCAGGAGACCTATCCCCGCCAACAACAGCCACAGCATTCAGTGTCTGCAACAGTGTTTCGCCGTTTGTCTGAGACAGGGTCGTTTCAGGAAGCAGGAAATGGTGAAGGACGTACCCGAAATGTTCGGACACCAGACTTGTAGGAAAATGTGATTCACTCTGTGGAAGGCGACAGCCGTCTTAGCAGCAGGCAGTTGACCCGGCAGTACAGGATGAGTCGACGACCGTGTGGAACACTCTGCATGACAGTTGGTAATTGGTTAGTTAGTTATGTGTTACATTGATCAATAGCACAGAAAACCGTTATGATGTGGAACGTGTCAAATGCACAAGAAATGCGTACAGGAAACAAGTTTTTTTTTACATTATAGTGTTATACCTAAATATTTCTATTAGCTATCCCATTCCCTTAAGTGGCACAAAATGCAAATATTATATCTCCAGATTTATTTACTCTTATTCAAGGATTCATCTATGGTATAGAAGGAGTTGTCAAGGAGGTATGATTTCAATTTGTTTTTGAGACTATTACTGCTGTCTGTCAGACATTTTATTTCATCTGGTAATTTATCAAAAAGTTTTATAGCAGCATATTTTACCTCTTTCTGTGCCAAAGATAGGTTAACAGGACGGTACAGGGCTGCACAAGGAAGGAAAAAAAAGAATCATTCCACCGAGATATAGATGTGAAATAGGCATCAAACAGAACGGTGAGTGGAACCAATAAGTGACTCTGAGCACTATGGGACTTAACTTCTGAGGTCATTAGTCCCCTAGAACTTAGAACTACTTAAACCTAACTAACCTAAGGACATCACACACGTCCATGCCCGATGCAGGATTCGAACCTGCGACCGTAGCGGTCGCGTGGTTCCAGACTGTAGCGCCTAGGACCGCTCGGCCACTGCGGCCGGCGAACCAATAAGTATTATAGCTTCGAGTAACATGTGCGCCAACAGTTGTTTTTAACCTAACAGTAAATGAAAAAACACCAACGACTGCGACAGATATCTGCTTAAAAGTGACAGTGTACTGCTATACCCTGCACTTTGTTGAAAAATGCTAGATATGCCGACAATGCACAAAACATTTTCATTATCTCAAAGGGAAGAGAGAAATGATGAGTATGATATGTGGCTCACGCGAAAGAAGGATGGTACGTAGCTTAGCGTTTAACATCGCATCGACTACAAGGTCGTTACTGACGAAGCACGTTCAAAATGGTTCAAATGGCTCTGAGCACTATGGGACTTAACTTTTGAGGTCATCAGTCCCCTAGAACTGAGAACTACTTAAACCTAACTAACCTAAGGACATCACACACACCCATGCCCGAGGCAGGATTCGAATCTGCGACCGTAGCGGTCGCGCGGATGCAGACGAAGCACGTGCTCGCTTGCATAGGAACGGAACAGACCATAGTATTCAATGGGACACAACCCAGCATTTGAAGTAATAGATCTAGAGATTTCGAGACAGGTATCTGAAACGCACACTTTCAAAATGCCAGCCTAGAGACTCAACTACTGCACCGCATGGCCTGGTGACTCACGAGGACTGCAAAAGTTCTACGCCCGTGGTCGTTAGTGCTAGCTGAGTGTTTTATTCATTACCGCGCAACGGCGTTAATAAAGTCACAGTTGTTACTGGCGGCAATGCAAATACAGGCTGGTCAGAGCGCCGCAATGATTAGCAGCATGTGCCGACTGCAAGTGGCATAACGCTGGTCAGGCGTGCTAACTAGACACGCACTTATCTCCGCAATCGCCTCTCTTTTTTCGACCCTGTTGTCGGGTTGTAGCTACCACGCTAAACTCCGATTAACGGAGGCATAATTTCCTAATCGTTTCGCATCTCTTCGCGGGTTTAAAGCCTAAATGATCCGCTGACACAGAAAGCGGGGCAAATAACCCCCTCCCCTGCCCCTTGTAATGAATTCTGCCCTAATCAACTGTTACGGCGAAGCATATCTGCGCCGAGGCGCGCCAATTAGCATAGTTAATTAAAACGCAAATGGCGCCACAAGTGGGGCGGCCTGGTCAAACAGCCGTCTGGCTCCGACCGCGGCGCACCGACCGGAATTATTCATCGCGACACGTCACAGCCGCCAACTCTGGCCGCGTTAGATATACGCCTTTCGGCCATTGAGGCACTCGTGTAACCAAGTTACACACACATATCGAACGCAAGGATAAGCAGACCTGATCGAGTCTAGGAATACCAGCGGTTGAAGTAATAAGTACGTTTGACGGACACTCGTAAAGCTTTATCACTTCGAAGAAAATCAAGCTGCGATTGTGAGATTGGTGACGGTCCTAGGTATTCTCTGCATATTCACTGTTCCATGTGACAATTTTTTTTTCCAAACGGCGGATTATCTGGTGGATAGCTTGGTTGTAAAAGCCTGCTTTGTTGCTCTTAAGGAAACATTCCACCTCGCAAATCAGCTCGTGTCGTTATGGGAATGCATGCCACGCAACGGTTTCTCCATCTGAGGAGAGAGAAAGAAGTAACTGGAGAATATAGGAGTGAAACAAAATCCGATTTCCCAGAGCAGCAGCATTTGTGACTTATTTATTTGCTATTTTCGTTTAGTCTGTTATCTACAAAAACGAACGGACTGAATGTTGCACATGAACTGTCGTGAATATAGTACACAATCTGTTGTATTCTCTTTAGCCGCTTTTATGTCGTCTCGTTATCTCTGTAGAGTTGTACCATGGGAATCAAGGAGAGGATATTGGTTGGTGGCCAGAATCCTCGTTCTAGAACGCAAACTGCACGCAATTAACAACTGGGTTCTTTATTCATAAACAAAGACATACTTAACCTAAGTTTCCATGTGCTGTGGTGCAAGCTCTCTTCTGTGTAGCCTCAATGCTGTTGAAGTAGAAGTCCGCTGTTTTCACTATAAGGTTGCTACGTGCTGCCTGTCTCTGCTTTATTGTACTTGGTGTCGGAACCAAGCTGCATTCCTCACTTGTCTGGATGGTTAGGTCCCGGCGCGCTGAGGTGCGACTTGAATTCACAAGGGCTGCGCTGCTGTGCCATCAAAGGTGATTGGGATATGGCTGTCAGGATGTGAGGAAAGCCTCCACTGGTACTCCCTGAGGCTCATCTCCTCATTGCTTCCAGAAGATTGTTGTAGGTCGATGTTCTGCCGTGGGGCGTTTCGTTACCCTGACGTATTGGATCTTCTTCGAAGTCTTTCACTCATGTAGTCTTGCAGTTCATTAGCTGATATTTTAGCTGTCAACGAGTACAGCTTATGCCGCAATTCTTCACTACTTAACGTATCACAGAATGCATTACAAAATGTATTCCTGTTCTGGTGTGTAAAATCTTGTCTAATGGCACATTTTCAGACAAGCATTTGTGACTGTGTCACATGTAGAATGAGGCGCAGTCGGTGTCGTGGAGGAAAAACTCCCCCTTGGAGTATTTTCCGCAACGCTCCGTGTTGACAGCCTACGGTAGCCTTGTCAGATTTCGGTAGTATGCTCCCGTGACGGTTTTCCCTGTCAGGAGATGTCAGTAGAATACTCATGTAACAAGTTCCCAAAGAGGTCTTAAAATGTCCCCCAATCAGCGGCCAACACCAAGCCACAATCCGTCCAGTACCACCTCAGAGACCGCAACAGAAACCAGCACTAACAGCAAGCCAGCTGCACCTAATTATGATAATTTAGAACTTAACTTACTTTTAAGTAGGCTAGAGAAAAAAGAGATACTGCAGACAGCGCAGCGGATGCTACTTAGATTGTGCCATCCAAAGGGAGATTCTCTCTGTTTTCCAGTAACTGAGCAAACAGAGAGAATCATCCTAAAGACAGAAAATATTCCTACATCAGCAGAGCCGCTGCTCATGCTCATGCTCCAGGTCTGCCTGCGCAGGTCAGAATCTTTCGACTTGGACAAAATATATATAGATCATGTAAGAGCACACGGACGAACATATTTTGATTACTCACAGACTGATAGTAAATGTTTTATACACGTAAAACACCCAAAACACATAGACAAAAAATGAATATCTTACAACATAATACAAAAAAACAGAACGACAGTTAGCGCGGAAATCCCTAAAATAGCACTAGACCTGCAGGCAGACATCATGTGCTTACAAGAACCCTATAACAGAAACGGGCAACTGATATGTCTACCAAAACATGCTACCACAATAACAGGCAGCAATGACTGTAAGGCTGCAATAGTAATTCTAAATAGAACTTATAGTTAAGGTAACACAGTTATGCAATCAACACTTGGTTACCATAGCGATAACTAACGGGAACGTCACATGGATTATTGCATCCATGTACGCCCAATACAGCCATCAAATACAGCCGTATGCAGACTACATCAGAGACCTATTAATGTATGCCAGAGGCAAAAAATTAGTGATAAGTGCTGACATTAATTCCAGATCGACGCTCTGGAACTCAGACATAACAGATGACAGAGGACGCATAATCACCGATCTAATACAAGAAACACAATTACATGTAATGAATACGGAATGACCTATACCAACATATGCAGGGTTCGATGGTACGAGCAGTAATATCGACTTCACGCTGGCAAATAATGCAGCAATGGCATACGTAACAAACTGGACTGTACACGACAACATAACCAGTACTGATCATACTGTCATAACATACACACTAACTCACACTCAGAACACAATGACCAAATCACACACCAGACACTTGCTGTTGCACAAAGCAGACTGGAACAAATTAACGGAAATTATCCAACGACACGATCTACAAAACATCAATGGAAGTATCGATTATAGAGCACACAAGTTAACACAGGTGATACAACATGCACAAAACACATCAATACCGACAGCAAAGAACACAAATTGCTCACCAGTACCATGGACCAACGAACTTACGAGACTCAAACAAGACGCAAGACGCAAACGAAAATTATATCAAAAGGCGATAGCAGATAGGGAGCGACGAATAAGACTTGAAGCATATAGGCATGCACAAGATTTATACAGACAGACCCTATACAACACGTGTAGACAACAATGGGAGCTATTTGTAACAACACAAACAGAGCAAAATATATGGGGGGAACCATACAAAATACTGACAGAGAAGATAAAAACCCCACTAGTTCTGGGAACGCTAAGGCAGGATGACGGCACGATGACGAGGTGATGGAGGAATACAGCGGAGTTTCTGCTGTATAAACTGCTCCCTGACGACGTTATCGATACAGACACACAATATCATGCAACACTAAGAGAAAAACCTACACACACCATACAACACTGCAACTGTCACCTGTCCTTTTGCGCAAGAAGAGGTTGCGCTAGCAATCCCAGAGCTCAAAAACAAAAAAGCACCTGGACCAGATGGTATCCACTCGGAAACACTGAAAAAACTAGCACCGCAGATCACCCCGTTCCCAACAACGTTACTGAACGATGCCTTACGGCTGGGCAGGGTACCTACAGTATGATGCCGGCCGAAGTGGCCGTGCGGTTAAAGGCGCTGCAGTCTGGAACCGCAAGACCGCTACGGTCGCAGGTTCGAATCCTGCCTCGGGCATGGATGTTTGTGATGTCCTTAGGTTAGTTAGGTTTAACTAGTTCTAAGTTCTAGGGGACTAATGACCTCAACAGTTGAGTGCCATAGTGCTCAGAGCCATTTGAGCCAACCTACAGTATGGAAAACCTCCAAAGCAGTCATTATTAAGAAATCAGCGGACAGGGATCCTTCAGATCCAAAGACTTACAGGCCAATATGCCTAATAAACACCCTAGCAAAGATTCAGGAGAAGCTACTGTGTAAGCGCCTGCAAACACACAGAGCTCTCAGGGGTATGAGCCAACACCAGTTCGGCTTCAGATCTGGCAGATCAATAGATAATGCCATCAACCAGGCCCTGCACATAGTTAACACCACAAAACAGAAATACGCCATGGCAATAATGATTGACATTGCCGGAGCATTTGGCAATCTTTGATGGCCAGCACTGTTTCAGAGGCTAAGACATCACTGTACAACAGTTTTCTGGACTACTGTAAAGACCGAGTAGTCGAATGGCAGATGGACAGCCGGAAAGTAATTAAAAGAATTACCAAAGGCTGTCCTCAAGGGTCGATCTGCGGCCCCATCTTCTGGGACATAACAATCGAACCCCTCCTACAACTTCTGGATGGGGATGACAGGTCAGACGGAATTGTCGCCTACGCAGATGACCTATTAATTGTAGTCACTGCAAACAACAGAGCCCAGTTAGAAGAGAAAGCCAGTGGATTACTACAAACAATTACTCAGTGGTGTCACAACAACAAACTCAGGATAGCCGAAAACAAAACAACATACACTTTACTGAAAGGATCACTCCAAAGGAATCCTTCGGTTAAAATTGGGGACACAAACATCAAACGAGCACGCATTACGCGCTATCTTGGGGTACACATAGATGAAAAATTGAATTTCCACGAACACATAAAGCTAACAACAGACAAAGCAGAAAAAATACTCCACAAACTGGTGAGTCTAAATTCAAAACAGTACAGACTACCTCTACCAGTCATACGTACATACCACTGTGCGCTCTTCGAATCAGTACTCAGCTTTGCAGCTAGCACGTGGGCACATAGACTGAACGTGTTCACCAACAAAGCATCCGTCAGACGAGGGCGGAGAAGTGTCCTACTTAGGCTATCTGGAGCCTTCGGTACCACCTCAGCGGATGCACTGTGTGTCGTGCTCGGAATATGCCCCATAGATATCACGATCAAATACGGAGCTGCAAGGTACTGGTTAAAGGTGGGGAGACTAGATAAGGTACACACAATAACCGGTGTGCCCATATGGCGACCCTGCCAGGATCATATGAAACGTCCCCTTTGAACAATTATACAAGACTGTGCTTAAACTGACACACAATATCTTTTAGCGCAACGCAATCTGACTTTCAGAAATCCCTACAAAGGAATGGCCCTGACTAACATTAACCTGTACCTTTCACAAATCACTTACCTCACCAAAAATCTTCGTTACTCGAACTACTGCAATACAGCGAGCGCCACTATTGCCAGCTAAATAAAAGATTCAAACTACTGAAAGCACTAACTACTGATAGGCATAGTTAGCAAATGAAAGATTTTAATAGAGAACAAACAATATATTTACCTTAATAATCATAATATATATGCCATCCAGTCTTACAAATTTCAAATCTCCGCCATTTCTCTCCCCACATCCACCACTGCTGGCGGCTCACCTCCTACTGCGCAACGCTACGCGCTGTTCACATCCAGCTGCCGCTGCCCAACACTACAATGGCAGACAACAATGCAAACTGGCCACAGACTGCACACAGCACAGCCAGTGATTTTCATACAGAGAGCGCTACGTGGCGGCGGCGTTACCAATATAAGAACCTAAACAGCCTACATGTAAGAACCTAAACAGCCTACTTACAAATGTCGTCCAAGAACTCATAGCATAGTGGCATAGCTACCAGAGCGCCATCTGTGTCTGTCCATCTGTAGGGAATGCCGACAGTCACAAGGCTCGGTTTGGTTAATACGTGTGAAGCAAGCAGGCAACCATTCCACAGAGATGCACTCGTGTTCCCGACAGTCAACTGAGCGAGTTTGAAGAGGGTCAAATTGTACCATTCTGGGTGGCAGGATCATCTATTCGGAGAGCTGCGACACAAATTGGACGTGCTGTTTCAGTTCCGCAATGGTGCTGTTATCAGTGGCCACGTGAACATTCTCACAGCTGTAGGCGAGGTTCTGGACGTACACGTAGCATAAACGCTCACCAGGATCGTCGTACTGTAGGTGCAGCAGTGGCAGATTGTACAAGTGCAACAGCACAGATACGACGGCATTTGAGCCCAGACGTGACAACACGAACTGTTCCGAATCGGTTATTGGCAGTGGGAGTACGAGCGCGCACATCTCTAGTCCAGCTCGTCTCCATTCACGCCACAGCATTGACTGGTGCTGTGAATATCACTTGGAAGATGAAATTGAGCGGCGTGGTCTTAACCCATTAGTTGCCAAATGCTTTTTTTTAATTTCCTGAGAAATTCAGTTTATTTGTGTAAGAGATCTGAACCTGACAACCACTTTTATCTACAGAATACGTTTTTCAAAAGTATAGCAGTTTTTTTAGAGAGCCACAAATGGGGATCGTAGCAGATGACATGAAAAAAAGGACTAATTGGAAACATATTTTATTTGCGATATTTTACATTTCTGTTTATTTTTAATTATTTGGACATAAATTACATTACATTTCGTATGAACTCATGTTTTACATTCGTGTAAGTAAAAAATTTATCGCAGTTTTGTCATATGATGACATGGTTGGAGACCGTGGCTGTCTCAACACCATCAACAAAAAATTTATTGATGTCACTGTTCCATACATTCCAATATGGAAGCCTACATTACATTTCACACATTGTTTTCTCACGTTCCTCTTGCGTATCACACATTTCTTTTGTTTTCCTTTGCAGATTATTTCCAGATAATGTCCCAATGGATTTTTACCCACTGACTCTGGAACAAGTTTCTGGGTCTTTTTTTGCAGTAATGGTCTACCAAGACTTTTAGGATTAGAAATAGATTGTGTTTGTAGGCAGCCTCTAGTTATTTGCCTCCTAAACTCTAAAAGGGGTATATTACTGTTAGCCTGGCAGTATAATACATAAACATTCACTACTGCAGTATCAATTATGTTTGTGAATATGGGAAAATACCATTTCTTTCCACGGATTTTTGTTCTGTATTTATTTATATAACAGTCAAGTTTGTTCACTCCACCCATGAATTTATTGTACAGGCTGGGGTATTTTCATATCTTTTTTCTCCAATCTGGACCATCTACTTACTTTCTTCTATGGATATATTCCTTGATAATTCGACAAGACCTGTACACATTTATTAGCTTTCCATGCAGCACAGAAAATTTGGTTTTGACATCAAATCTGTAATACATAGCTCCACGAGGTTCCTCTCTGAATTCATTATCTGACTTGGGAGGGCATTTATTTATCCAGTTTGATCGAACTGTTCCTGTTGCTGTTACATTTCGGTCTGTTAAGGTTTTCATTAGATCAAAACTAGTGAAAAAATTATCAAAAAAGAAAATGTGGTTAGAGGGATTGTTCACCATAGATATTTTCCTCATTATAACATTTTTCGAAAAAACACCAAACGTCATATAATTTTGACTCATTTTCTCAATGAGGGGGCTTATCTTGATATCTGCGGATGCCACATTATTATCTGTCAGTTTAGAATTGTCGTTGAAGTGTAAATTTTTCTTTATTTCTAAATACCTCTTTCTGGAGAAACATTTTCTGACACTTCTAATGTCGAAGTCTTCATCTTCGCACCAATACATTCGCTCCTTAGGCAAAGAAGGAGAACCTGTAAGGCATAAAGAGCCTACAAATTTTAGAAGACAGTCTACCGAAAAAGTAAACCCATGCCTGTAATTCTGTGCAGCACATCTGACACTTTCTTTGACAGTGAAATTCAGTATTTCTTGGTCAAGTAGCATTTAGAAAATTTCGATCGCTGATTTTCTTCTCTTTGTATCGTCATTATGCCCAAATGTCTTTACGTAATCAGGCTGAACTTTTTGCCAATAGGAAACTATTTTAATAATTTTCAAGTCACACTTCTTTGACCGTTTGGGCCGTGAAGTACTAGGGTCTTTATTGGCCAGAGGTTCTGTATCGGTATCTTCAGCAGCAATTGGACTTGAATGAACTTCCAGCCCACCAGGAGCATCGTTAAGATAAGTGTCTCCCAAAATGTCGTCATCGAATTCTTCAGCGCCGGAAACACAATCCACATTGTCAGGGGGAACTCTACAATATCTATCACACCATCATCATTATCTTCGGTGATAAAGTTAGCATCATTTATCAGATCTTCTACTTCGGCTAGTGTGAGACAGTTTCTGGTTCCCATATATAAAAAAAATTAAAGAATAGAAAATAAAAGATACAATGATTGTGATTGTATGAAGTTACTTCGTATCAGCTACGATCCCCAAATGGGTATCGCTTTAAAACATGTAATAAAACAATATTTACTAATAATAAATGGATGAAGAAACATTTGTGAGCTACTGTAACCTACAAATTTACAATATGATCGCATCATTTGACGGAATAATAAAAATAATGCAGAAACAACACAACTGAAAATCGATGATATTCGTATTACATAACTTACTATCCGATTTATGGTTTATTCAACTTTACACAAGACACCAAACGCAAATTTTGATTCTGCTCTGTCACTCACTTCAGTGAGGCTGTTGTCAAATATTATAAGCTATTCAGCATTAAACAAAGACACTGCTCTCAGCTGATGGGACAAAAACTATCTGGTCCCCAAATGGGGATCGTAACAGTTAATGGGTTAAGCGAAGAAACCACATTCTGCCTGCACGCAAGTGATGGTCGACTTAGAGCGCATTCGTCCAAAACACACTGGCCCAACCCCAGGTCTTATAGTCTGGGATGCGATAAGCTACAACTCTCGTTCACCTTTTGTGTTTCTGGAGAGGCACTGACTACCGCTTGATGTATGCAGAATGTCGTTAGACCAGTTCTTTGGCCGTTCTTGAAACAGGAAGATGATACGTGATGTGTTGTTCTAACAGGATTATGCTCGCATACACACTGCCCTTTAAACTTGACCTGCTGTGCAAGACGTGCGGTAACTTGCCTGCCCAGCACGAAACCCGGACTTGTCTCCAATCGAGCATGTCTGGGGTATGATGGGACGGGAAGTGACTGGTGCGACTCGTCAACCAAAACTTCTTACAGGAACAGGCCGAGCAGTCCTGGAATAACATATCTCAGGACAGTATTGGCCATCTGTACGGTCGACTAGTTGCCGGAATCAGCGCCTGCAATGCCGCCTGTAGAGTCTAAATCATCATCATCATCAGTTTTCAACTATATTAGCAGGTCCTTTGCCTTTCCATTTTCTGCGACCCATTGCTTCCTTCTTAAGGCTGCTGTATGTTGTGCCGTCCACCATGTCATCCAGTATCTGAAATCTTTTCCTTTCTCGCTTCCTTTTCCCTTCTACACAACCTTCTAAAACTGTTTCTATCAGCCCCTGATTCTTTCTTAATATATTCCCAATCCAATATCTTTTTCTTCTTTTTATTGCATCTAGTAACTGTCTTTTCTCTCCCACTCTTCTCAGTACCTCTTCATTGTTTACTCTATCCATCCAACTTATTCTTTCATCCTCCGCCATGTCCACATCTCAAAAGCCTCCAGCCTTTCTCTGTCTTTCTTCCTCAAAGTCCGTGTTTCAGCGCCATACAGAAGTAGACGCCATACAAAACATTTTATGAGTCTTTTCCTGAGTTCCCTGTCCACACTGATGCCGAAAATTCTCCTTTTCTTATAAAACGCCTCTTTTGTCATTGCTATCCTTGTTCTAATTTCTGTGTCTATCCTCCTTCCAAGATAATTAAAATTTTGCACCTGTTCTAATATTTCTCCATTCAGCACAATTTTTGTTTCTTTATTTCCTCCTAATGCCAATACTTTTGTTTTCTTTGCGTTAATTTTCATTCCATAATTTTTTTCGTTAGCTTCAATGGTCTCCACTAAATCCTATAATTCTTTTTCCCCTGTGGCGAGGAACACCATGTCATCAGCAAACCTCAAACACCTTACTCTTCTTCCTCCAATTTCTACTCCTTTGTCATCTAATGAGCATTGGTCAATCATATTTTCCAAGTAGAGGTTCAAAAGAGTAGGTGATAGACAGCATCCCTGTCTTACTCCTTCTCCTAGTCCGATCCAGTTTGTACTTTCTCCTCTCACTTTAACTGAGGCTTTTTGATTAAGATACAATGAGTTTACAAGTCTTCTGGTTTTCCAGTCTACTCTCTTTTCCCTCATTATAGGAAGCTACACCACGTACTAATATTAATGTTTCAGCATGGGTCAATACCTAGTACCTCAGGACCGCTTGTGCTAATGATGCGTAAATGTAATCATTTCATATACTCCATATGCACTGTTGCAACAATAAAGTGTGAGTGAACTGGAAACCTCTAAAAGGACCTAGTAACATTTTTCGGCAGTGTATTTTCTCGAAGTGATAATTAAATCTTCATGAGAGCCCGTCGTACATATTACATATCTTTTTAAAAAAATGAGAGGGATGCTTATGTTCCTTCCATTGACCCTAAATGAAACTGCCGTTAAGCAGGTGGAATAAATAAAACACAAATCTCTAAAAAAGTTACGAGAAATTCGTAACCTCTTTGTACATATATATACACTGACGCGTATAAGGTCACACTGCGCTATTGGCATCACAAATCATCATACAGAAATCAGTTTACAACACCAGTTCGCAATGATCATTCCTGCCTAGGTCTCCCTCCAGAATTTTCACGTCTCAAACTACCATCAGTTACCAAACTGACTATTACCTTACGCCTCAATATGAGTCCTATCTGTCGAGTCCTTCTTTTAGTTAAATGATGCCACAAATTTCATTTTGCCCCAATTCGATTCAGTACAAACTCATTAGTTATTCAGCCTATCCTTCTAATCTTCAGCATTGTTTTGCAGTACCACATACCAAAAGCTTCTAATCACTTCTTGTCTGAATTGCTTACAGCCCGAGTTTCACCACAATACAAGCCTACACCCCAGACAAATACATCCAGAAACGAGTTACTAACGTATTTATATCAGACGTTACAAAATTCTTATTCTTCGAAAATGCTTTTCTTACTATTACTAGTCTGCATTCTGTATTCTGCCATCGTCAGTTATTTTGCTGCCCAAATTGCAAAACTCATCTACTACTTTTAGTGTTTCATTACCTAATTTAGTATCTTCACCACCGCCCGATCTAATTCGAGTACCTTCCTTTACCCCTGTGTTACCTTTTGTTGATTTACATCTTATAATCTCCTTTCGAGACATTATCTATTCAGTCTAACTGCCCTTTCAAGTACAAAAAATGGTTCAAATGGCTCTGAGCACTATGTGACTTAACTGCTGTGGTCATCAGTCCCCTAGAACTTAGAACTACTTAAACCTAACTAACATAAGGACATCACACACATCCATGCCTGAGGCAGGATTCGAGCCTGCGACCATAGCGGTCGCGCGGTTCCAGACTGTACCGCCTACAGCCGCTCGGCCACTCTGGCTGACTTCAAGTACAAATTGAATAGCTTGGGGATAGGCTACAACGCTGTCTGACTCCCTTGTCAACCACTGTTTTCCTTTCATTCCTTTCGGTTCTTACAACTGCTATATTCGTAGGTTTTCTTCTCTTTAACCTATCTTCTAAGATGATGATGATGATGATGTTTGGTTTGTGGGGCGCTTAACTGCGTGGTCATCAGCGCCGATCTTCTAACGTAAGTCGTAGGGTCAGTACATTTCGCGTTTCCTATATTTCTTAGGAACGGAAACTGATCTTCCCCTAGGTTGACTTCTACATGTTTTTCCATTCTTCTGCAAATAATTCGTGTCAGTTATTTTGGAAGCATGACTCACTGAATTGATGATCCTGTAGTATTCCCATCAGTCAGCAACTACCCTCTTTAGAACTGGGATTATTACATTCTTCTTGAATGGAAAGGGCTATTTCGACTGTCTCACGTAACGTGAATACCAAGTGGGATAATTTTGTCTTGGATGGCTCAACCAAGGATCCCAATAATTTATGGGAATTTTGCCTATTCTCTATTTTATAAATGTACTCTTTCTATATTATTGACTTCTATTCGTTTCCTTTCTACAGTTCTTCTACAGAGCGATCCATATAATCCTGAATTACTTCAATGAATCATAATTTTCCTGCGACAACTCATAGAAACGGGAAAGTTGTTTTAACGATATCAGCAGCTCTGTGGGAAGGAGAAGTACCGCCAGTTGTTGGCAACTCGATTGTTGTTTCTGCGCATAAGGTCCTTCATTCGGTATAATTCCGCGCTTATGTGGAGCAGCTGGCTGATGTCGAACTTAGAGGTTATTTAGAACAAGATGGAGCAACATGTCACATCTCTAACGCTTCCATGCGCCCTGTTACCAGTTTCTTCGGTGACCGGATAATCTCAAAAAATTTGTGACTACCTCCCACCCCTCTCCCCGATCACCTGACCAAACAGCTCCGATCTTTTTCTTGTGAGGGTATGTTAAAATCTGAGTGTACAAGAATAGACACCGAATTACTGCAAAACTCCGTGAGGCCATTACAAACGAAATAAGCAAGATTTTGGAGGATACAATTCACAGAATGTTGAAGAAAAGAGAACAACTGCGCATCGATGCTGGAGGAGGACACTTCTACATTTGCTGTGAGAACTTCATTCGTACAGAGTGAGAATTACTGAGCTATATGAAATAAAATCGTCGTAACTTCTGAACGGTTTGCGTTAGGACATTCAAACTGCACGGTTGGCCGCGGGGCATGATGGGAATTAGTATGCGCACGCAAGGTTTGTCTTAGTGACGAAGCCCGATTTCATTTGGATGGGTTCGTCAATAAGCAAAATTGGCGCATTTGGGGGACTGAGAATCGGTATTTCGCGATCGAGAAGTCTCTTCACCCACAACAGGTGACTCTGTGGCGTGCAATGCCCAGTCACTGAATAATCGGTGCGATATTCCTTTATGGTATGGTGACCACCAATAGGTACGTGAAGGTTTGGAAGGTGATTTCATCCCCATTATCCAAAGCGATCCTGATTTCGACAAGATGCGGTTCATGCAAGACAAAGCTCCACCCTATCGAAGTAGGTGAGTGTTTGATGCTCTGGAGGAACACTTTGGGGACCGCATTCTGGCTCTGAGGTACCCTTAGGCCACTGGCATGGGGATCAATTGACCGCCATATTCTCCGGATCTGAACACATGCGATTCCTTTTCGTGGAGCTATATTAAAGAGAAGGTGTACAGCAATTACACCAAAACCATTGCTGAGCTGAAAACAGCCATTCGGGATATCATCGACAGAATCGGTGTCCCGACACTTCAGCGAGTCATGCAAAATTTCTCTATTCTTCTGCGCCACATTATCGCCAATGATGGCAGGATTGTTGAATACGTCATAGCCTAAATCTGAATATCTGCAGTGACGTTTACATGTTGAATAAAGTGTGTGCACGTCGTAGTTTGTAACAAATTTACGCTTCTTTTTCACATGGTTCAATAACTGTCACCCTGTATGTACGTGTGCAATCTCCCTATTGTGTTTCATCATCTCCCACAATAGCAAATGTGTCCTACAATTCATTCAGATGTTATGACTCATTAAAGTAGTTCAGGGTTATGTGGTTTACACTGTATATAGTGCTTCCAGTTTTCAGCTTTCCCTTCTTTGGACATACATCGTTGCTGTTGTGATCTTTAGACTGGAGAATGGTTTGACGTAGCTCCGTTCTGTGCAAGCCTTCTCACCTCTGAGTAACTACTGCAACTTACATGCTTCTAAATGTGCTTAGCGTATTCATCTCTTGGTCTCCCTCTACGATTTTTGCCCCTAACGCTTCCCTCCAATACTAAATTGATGATCCCTTGATGTATCATAACGTGTCCTACGAACCGATTCCTTCTTCTAGTCAAGTTGTGCCACAAATTCCTCTTCTCCCCAGTCAGTACCACCACACTAGTTACGTTATCTACCCATCTAATCTTCAGCATCCCTCTATAGCACCACATTTCAAAAGCTTCTATTCTCTTCTTGTCTAAACTATTTATCTCCCATGTTTCACTTCCATATATGGCTACACTCCATGCAAATACTTTCAGAAAACGCTTCCTGACTCTTAAATCTATATTCTATGTTAAGAAATTTCTCTTCTTCAGAAACAATTTCCTCGCCACAGCCAGTCTACATTTTATGGCCTCTCTATTTCGACCATCATCAGTTATTTTGCTTCCCAAATTGCAGAACTCGTCTATTACTTTAAGTGTCTCATTTTATAATGTAATTCCCTCAGCATCACCTGATTTAATTCGACTACATTCCATTATCGTCGTTTTGCTTTTGTTGATGTTCATCTTATATCCCCCTTTCAAGACAATGTCCATTCCGTTCTGCTGCGCTTCCAGATCATTTGCTGTCTCAGACAGAATTAAAATGTCGTCGACAAACCTAGAAGTTTTTCTTTCTTCTCCATGGATTTTAATTCTTACTCCAAATTTTTCTTTTCTTTCTCTTAATGCTTGCTCAATATACAGATTGAACATCGGGATAAGCTACAACCCTGTCTCACTCCCTTCTCAACCACTGCTTCCCTTTCATGCCCCACAACTCTTACACCTGCCATCCGTTTTCTATACAAAGTGTAAATAGTTTTTCGCTCCCGGTATTTCACCCATGTCACATCTGGAATTTTAATGTGAGTATTTCAGTCAACATTGTCAAAGGTTTACATTTCCTTAACCTGCGTTCTATGATAAGTCGTAGGGTCAGTACTGCCTCACGTTTTCCAACATTACTACAGAATCCAAATTGATATTCCCCGTGGTTGGCTTCTACCAGTTTTCATTCGTCTGTAAAGAACTCGTGTTAGTATTTTACAGCCGTGACTTATTACACTTATAGTTCGGTTTTTTTACGCCTGTCAACACCTACTTTCTTTGGGATGGGAATTATTATATTCTTCTTGAAGTCTGAGGGTATTTCGCCTGTCTCATATATCTTAGCTCACCAGATGGAAGAGTTTTGTCAGGGCTGGCTCTCCCAAGGCTATCAGTTGTTCTAACGGAATGTTGTCTACTCCCGGGGCCTTGTTTCGACTTAGGTCTTCCAGTGCTCTGTCAAATTCTTCACGCAGTATCATATCTTTCATTTCATCTTTATTTACGTCCTTTTCCATTTCCGTAATATTGGCCTCAAGTACATCGCCACTATATAGACACTCTATATAGTATATACTTCCACCTTTCTGCTGTCCCTTATTTGCTTATGACTGGTTTTTCATCTGATTTCTTTATATTCATACAGTTGGTTCTCTTTTCTCCAACGGTTTCATTAATTTTCCTGTAGGCAGGATCTATCTTACCCCTACATCCTTGCATTTGTCCTCTACCGATCCCTGCTTAGCGATTTTGCACTTCCTGTCGATCTCATTTTTGAGACGTTTGTATGCCTTTTCGCCTGCTTCATTTGCTGCGCCGGCCGAAGTGGCCGTGCGGTTAAAGGCGCTGCAGTCTGGAACCGCAAGACCGCTACGGTCGCAGGTTCGAATCCTGCCTCGGGCGTGGATGTTTGTGATGTCCTTAGGTTAGTTAGGTTTAACTAGTTCTAAGTTCTAGGGGACTAATGACCTCAGCAGTTGAGTCCCATAGTGCTCAGAGCCATTCATTTGCTGCATTTTTATATTTTCTCCTTTCATCAATGAAATTCAATATCTCTTCTGTTATCCAAGGGTTTCTACTAGCCCTCGTATTTTTACCTACCTGATAATCTGCTGCCTTCTCTATTCCATCTCCCAAAGTTACGCATTTTTCTTCTTCTGTATTTCTTTCCCCTGTTCTTATCAACCGTTCCCTCCGTTCCCTAATGCTCTCTCTGAAACTGTCTGCAACATCTGGGTGTTTCAGTCTATCCAAGTGCCATCTCCTTAAATTCCTGCCTTTTTGCAGATTTTTCAGTTTTAATCTACAGTTCATAACTAATAAATTGTAGTCAGAGTCCACATCTGTCCCTGGAAATGTCTTCAATTTAAAACCTGGTTCGTAAATCTCTGTTTAACCATAATATAATGTATCTGATCCCTTCCAGTGTCTGCAGGCCTCTTCGACGTATACAATGGACATACATAACATTTGATAAATTTTGGCATATGATGAGGCACGTATAAAGTCAGGTATCCCTCGCTCTATACCGAACAGGTAGGTCAGAAAGCAGCTAATAAAATACAAAATACTGTTCGTCTGGCACTTCCCGGCGACTAGTAACACACGGGTAGTACACAGAGAGATCTGTTAAGAGACAGTGGAGGCCTTCAAGCAACAGCGCTCTCAGTTGAGAACTCTGGCGGTTGTGTGACTGAAACTGCAACGCGACATAGCAGTAAGCGTGATCAGTGCCCTAGGCTGTGTAGGTGGCGACCGTGCGTCCTCTAAGGCTCTCCAGCCCGCCGTTCAACGGACTCGGCTGCTCGCGCTGCGATCGGCGCACCGGCAGGCAGCGTGCTGTCGCCACCCGCTCATTTCAGGCCTTGCCTGAGCTACGCTGCCTCCTGACCAGATTTGTGGAACTTGTCGACAGCCGCCTATTGCCACGCGTGACTGCCGCCGCTGTTACTTTCTCCTTCCTCTTTTTCGCTCAGCTTCTATTTAGTTGTTCGTCGACTTTATGGCCCATCCAGCGGACGGAGAATTATATCTTCGATTTTTCTGAGTATACAAGTCTTACTACTGCAGACACTGTCAGATGATCTGAGGCTATGTTACTATTTAGGATGGCAATCTGGCTGATCAGAAATCGCCTGCAAGGACTTATTTATATTATTCCAGTGCTACTCAACATCGTAATGTACGCTCAGGTGACATAAGTGTAGGTTAGTCATATAGATGGCGGTAATATCACTTACACGAGGTAAAATAAAATGTAAATGTTGTGTGACTAGGGCCTCCCGTCGGGTAGACCGTTCGCCGGGTGCAAGTCTTTCGATTTGACGCCACTTCGGCGACTTGCGCGCCGATGGGGATGACATGATGATGATTTGGACAATACAACACCCAGTACCTTGGCGGAGAAAATCTCCGACCCATCCGGGAATCGAACCGGGGCCCTTAAGATTAACATTCTGTATCGCTGACCACTTCTTTTATTTTTTAAATTTTTTTTTCAATCTCATTTTTTTCGCATTTGTTCGTTCTATCTGATCGGGGCGGACGTCGTAAGACATCCGATTTAGTTCGTTGATGATCGCTTAACTCAGTTTTTTTTATTACAGAGAGTACGTGACCCTCTGACCGAACACGCTGAGCTACCGTGCCGGCAAACGCTAGCCACTGCATGAACTGTACAGCACTCCACTCAGCTACTGGGGGCAGACACGTACACGAGCTAAGATTAGTGCATTGGCGGTGCTGTCATTTGTACTCAGTTGATTCATGTGAAAAGGTTTCCGACATGATTATGGCAGCTCGACAGGAATTAACAGACGCGGAATGGTAGTTGTAGCTACACGCACGGGACATTCCATTTCGAAAATCGTTAGGGAATTCAATATTCTGAGATTCACAGTGACAAGAGTGTGGCGAGACTACCAAATTTCAGAGATTATCTCTCACCACGGACAACGTAGTGGCCGACGGCCTTCACTTAAAGACAGAGAGCAGCGGCATTTGCGTAGAGTTGTCAGTGCTAACTCTGCGTCAAATAAACGCATAAGTCAATATGGGACGTACGACGAACATATCCGTTAGGACAGTGCGGCGAAATTTGGCTTTGATAGTCTACGGCACAGACGACCGGTACCTCTAATACCCAGTCCCACATCCTCTTGCACTGATGCATGCCTGTATTCGTCGTGGCATACTATCCACAAGTTCATCAAGGCACTGTTGGTCCAGATTGTCCCACTCCTCAACGGCGATTCGGCGTAGATCCCTCAGAGTGGCTGGTGGGTCACGTCGTCCATAAACAGCCCTTTTCAGTCTACCCCAGACATGTTTGATAGGGTTCATGTCTGGAGAACACGCTGGCCACTCTCGTCGAGCGATGTCGTTATCCTGAAGGAAGCCATTTACAAGAGGCGCACGATGGGGGCGCAAATTGTCGTCCATGAAGACGAATGCCTCGCCAGTACGCTGCCGATATGGTTGCACTATCGGTCGGAGGATGGCATTCACGTATTGTACAGCTGTTGCGGCGCCTTCAATGACCACCAGCGGCGTACTTCGGCCCCACATAATGCCATCCCAAAACAGCAGGGAACCTTTCGCTGGACAGCGTGTCTAAGGCGTCCTGCATGCCCGGGTTACCTGCAAACAAGTCTCCAACGATTGCCTAGTTGAAGGCATATGCGACACTCATCGGTGAAGAGAACGTGATGCCAATCCTGAGCGGTCCATTCGGCATGTTGTTGGGCTCATCTGTACCGCGCTGCATGGTGTCGTGGTTGCAAAGATGGAACTCGCCATGGACGTCGGGAGTGAAGCTGCGCATCGTGCAGCATGTTGCGCACAGTTTGAGTCGTAACTAGACGTCCTGTGGCTGCAAGAAAACCACTATTCATCATGGTGGCGTTGCTGTCAGGGTTCCCTCGAGCCATAATTCGCAGGTAGCGGTCATCCACTGCAGTAGTAGCCCTTGGGCGGCCTGAGCGAGGCATGTCATCGACAATTCCTGTCTCTCTGTATCTCCTCCATGTCTGAACAACATCGTTTTGGTTCACTCAGAGACGCCTGGACACTTCCCTTGTTGAGAGCCCTTCCTGGCACAAAGTAACAATGCGGACGCGATCGAACCGCGGTATTGATCGTCTAGGCATGGTTGAACTACAGACAACATGAGATATGTATCTCCTTCCTAGTAGAATGACTGGAACTGATCGGCTGTCGGACCGTCTCCGTCTCATAGACGCTGCTCATGCATGGTTGTTTACATCTTTAGGCGGGTTTTGTGAAATCTCTGAACAGTCAAACGGACTGCGTCTGTGATACAATATATACAGTCAACGTCTATCTTCAGGAGTTCTGGGAACCAGGGTGACACAAAACTTTTTTTGAGGCGTGTGTGAAACATTTTTATTTTCACTGTGGTTTCCATTTCGCGACCGATCGGTGGTTGGAAAAAAACAGCCCTCGTAGCTTTTATTCGGTTGGATAGAATGTGTGTTAATTATTTTCTTTCTTTGTTGCTGCTCACGTTATGAAACGCAGTCGTTCTCGTAACTCTGCTCTACGAAAAGAAGGTAAAGACACATAACCTCTAGGCGCTATAGTCTGGAACCGCGCGACCGCTGCGGTCGCAGGTTAGAATCCTGACACGGTCATGGATGTGTGTGATGTGCTTAAGTTAGTTACGTTTAAGTAGTTCTAAGTTCTAGGGGACAGATGAGCACAGCAGTTAAGCCATATAGTGCTCAGAGCCATTTTTGAACATAGCCTCTCCAAATCGCCAGTTAGTTCTAATTTCACGGAAACGTCCACGCTGACGCTCCACACATACAATTACGTGCATTAATATACAAATAGATACCCACTGAAAGTAAGTGTAATTCTGTAACTTTAGATATCCCTTGACAACAGGCACTGGAGATGACGTGTGGCCATTGTTGGTTGCAGCAGTGTCTTCGCCGACGCCGACCGTGGGCGTGGTATCCTCGCCGCCCATGTCGTCACCCGGGGGCGGCGGAGGCGGCGCCGGAGGCGGCGCGGCTTCGGCGGGCCCGCAGCAGCTGCGCGAGCTGTACGCCGCGGCCGCTGCCGCCGCAGCCGCCGCCTCGGCCGCTGCCTCCGCCTCCGCCTCATCGGCGCCGGGCGCGGGGGCGGCGCCGCCCCCCGGCTCCGCGGCGCACCACCCGCTGGCGTCGCTCGTGTCGCAGCAGCGCCTGCTCGAGCTGTCGCGCCTCGGTCTGCGCCACTACGACCTCGCCTCGCACGTCCTCACCCAGCAGGGCGCCGTCTCCAAGCTGCTCGGTGCGTACCCCTCACACTTCGCACGCACACACGGGAGGCGCTGGCACGGCAGGCCGTTCAGAAAAATGCCTGCGAATGGTGAGGCGGGAAACGGGGAAAAATCGCTTCTTCCTGCCCCAGTGCTACCTGTGGTCTGCTTTACGGCCGTCCGAACCTTACTAGTACGGTTCATACACTACTGGCCATTAAAATTGCTACACCTAGAAGAAATGCAGATGATAACGGGTATTCATTGGACAAATATATTATACTAGAACTGACATGTGATTACATTTTCACGCAATTTGCGTGCATACATCCTGAGAAATCAGTACACAGAACAACCACCTCTGGCCGTAATAACGGCCTTGATACGTCTGGGCACTGAGTCAAACAGAGCTTGGATGACGTATGGCGTTTACAGGTACAGCTGCCCATGTAGCTTCAACACCATACCACAGTTCATCAATAGTAGTGACTGGCGTATTGTGACGAGCCAGTTGCTTGCCCACCATTGACCAGGCGTTTTCAATTGGTGAGAGATCTGGAGAATGCGCTAGCAGCAGCCGAACATTTTCTGTATCCAGAAAGGCCCGTACAGGACCTGCAACATGCGGTCGTGCATTATCCTGTTGAAATGTAGGGTTTCGCAGGGATCGAACGAAGGGTAGAGCCACGGGTCGTAACACATCTGACATGTAACGTCCACTGTTCAAAGTGCCGTCAATGCGAAAAAGAGGTGACCGAAACGTGTAACCAATGGCACCCCATACCATCACGCCGGGTGATACGCCAGTATGGCGATGACGAATACACGCTTCCAACGTGCGTTCACTGCGATGTCGCCAAACACGGTGCGACCATCATGATGCCGTGAACAGAACCTGGATTCATCCGAAAAATGACGTTTTGCCATTCGTGCACCCAGGTTCGTCGCTGAGTACACAATCGCAGGCTCTCCTGTCTGTGATGCAGTGTCAAGGGTAACCGCAGCCATGGTCTCCGAGCTGATAGTCCATGCTGCTGCTAACGTCGTCGAACTGTTCGTGCAGATGGTTGTTGTCTTGCAAACGTCCCCATCTGTTGACTCAGGGATGGCTGTCATCTCGACTGCTAGTGACACGAGGTCGTTGGGATCCAGCAAGGCGTTCCGTATTATCCTCCTGAACCCACCGATTCCATATTCTGCTAATAGTCATTGGATCTAGACCAACTCGAGCAGCAATATCGCGATACGATAAACCGCAATCGCGATAGGCTGCAATCCGACCCTTATCGAAGTCGAAAACGTGATGGTACGCATTTCTCCTCCTTACACGAGGCATCACAACACCGTTTCACCAGGCAACGTCGGTCAACTGCTGTTTCTCTATGAGAAATCGGTTGGAAACTTTCCTCATGTCAGCTAGTTGTAGGTGCCGCCACCGACGCTAACCTTGTGTGAATGCTCTGAAAAGCTAATCATTTGCATATAACAGCATCTTCTACCTCTTGGTTAAATTTCACGTCTGTAGCACGTCATCTTCGTGGTGTAGCAATTTTAATTGCCAGTAGTGTATTCTATTACATTTATTGGCGCACATCATCAATGAGCTCACTAAATTTGACAGCAGAAATTATCGGTGAATGCTCACACATGCTGTTTACTGGCTATATCGGTTTTGACACATAATTAGTTTTGAGTAGCCCATGTTACTCTTTCTTCTGAGCCAATGGCTGCGTCACAACGCAATACGAGTGAGTATCCCCATGGTTCTTAATAGACGATTTCTTGAGGACGTGCCCACTCCTACTAAAGTCTGGCGCGTCCACTGTCTAAGAAGGAGGTGTGAGCATTAACTAATACCTTCTGTAGTCTTACTAGTAGACTTCATGGACAGTCTTCTTGAGTTTCCTTTTCCGTCGTTTATAGTCTCCCGTTTTCTTGTCAAAGAGGAAAATGTGCAAGCATCATCCATCTTCGTTGTAAGCAAGAAATGGTCATTACCAATGGCTAAGTTTTAATTGAATAAAACGACACATTCATCGTGGTGAAAAAGGCAATACAGCAGTTGCATATAATAATAAAAGCATTAACTAACTATAGATGCAGTAGCTTCTGGAGCGACGTGCAGAGAAGTAGAAAATCTGACCGATATTAATCCTAAAGCACCAGAGTAATGGGTATAAACCAAGGAAATGGTTTCACTTCGTGCAGAAGTGCAAAAAGCGTCGTACTACGTCCTATTTCCAGTGAAGCCTCACACTGATTAACAAGGATTAATCATGTGGATGTGGGAGACCAGTAAAAAACACACCACCGCCATGACATTGTGAAGAGCCCACACTTGAATCGACTACCGAAATACACTGAGCATCAAACAACAAATATTGTGTATTGAAATTATAGGCAAAGAGTGCGCTAGAATTGCTTGTCATGTTATAGCGATCTACAAAAGATTACGAAATGAATATGTTATCGATATGTAGGAAGCCACTACAAGGTTGAGACGAGGAGCAAGAGAGAGAGGGTGGAGGGGGAGGGAGGGAGGTAGGAAGTGGGGGGGGGGGAGAGAGGGAGAGAGAGAGAGAGAGAGAGAGAGAGAGAGAGAGAGAGAGAGAGAGAGAGAATGCAAGTGGTGTGGAACGACTGTGAAAGATGACAACGTGACATCTAGCAAAAGTCTGATGGTATCTAAATGTGAACGTTAAAATTACCGATCTATATTAGAGGCGAATAATACACATCTAATTCTCTGAACTCTCAGAACAAGATTTTCGCCAACATGGCGCCCAGTACGGGGACTCTTGTGGTGGACACTGAACAACCGATTCAGACAGTATTGGCTGCTCCAAAAAAAGGACCCTACTGGGTCTTATGTAAAGGCAGTCCCAGCAAGGAGATAGAATAATATCGGTGTTGGCACTGTTTTCTATTGTCAACGGAAGATGACCAGTCAAATAATTCCTGTCACATTATCTTTAAATCATACTAACGTTTTCACATCATAGTAATGTTTTCACATGTTCTTGATGTATGGAAAAGTGGGGTAAGGCAGGGCAGTGGGTTGAAAGTGGATACTATGTTTCTAACGGCACTATTTATGCACTTTGGTCGAGAGCTACAGAGTAACACACCACCAGTCAAGAAGAAAGAGCGACGACATTGACGTGTTGCAGCTGTTCATTTCACGGCAGCAGTGAAGGAGGATTTGTTGATGTGATGAGATCTTTGGTCTGATTCGCCACATGCGGACGGGCATTGTCTTGCAACAAAACGATGCCCTTGTTCAACTTCCATGGACTGTTGCTTTGATTCTGGTGTGACGTAGGCCACCCATGTTTCATCGCCCGTAATAATTTGGCTTAAGAAATCATCACCGTCGTTGTGGTACCGCTCAAGGAAAGTCAATGCGCTGTCTAAACGTTTGGTTTTGTGCACAACCGTCAACATTTTGGGTACCCAACGTGCGCGCAATTTTCGGTAATTCAAGTGCTAGGTCATAATGCCATACAAAACACTACGAGAAACATTAGGAAAGTCATCCCGCAAGGAGGAAATCGTAAAGCGTCTGTTTTCTCTCACCTTACTGTCCACTTCCTGCACCAAACTTTAATTAACGACCGAAGGACGCCCACTCATCAAGCACATTTATGCGGCCATCTTTAAATGCTCTCACCCACTTTCTTACCATTCCATCACTCATAATGTTTTCTCCGTAAACTGCACACATCTCACAATGAATATCGATCGCTTTTAGGCCTTTAGCACTAGGAAATCTTATAACAGCTCGTACTTCACAGTCGGAGGGACTCACTATTATCGGAGCATCTTAAACACCCACTACACATGTAATGTTGATGCATTAATTTGTTCTGAAAGCGGTGCTGATGTTCAAGACAATAAAAGCGGGTTAAAAGCCGTGAGCTATCTGGGGAAGTTAACCTTGCATTACTGAGTAACTGTTTCACCAGATATCCAGTCTAGCTTACCAAATTTCCAACCAGACTAACATTAGTTATAATCTTTTAATAGTCATCTTACGACAACCAGTGATATATATATAAAGAGAATTTAAATAAAAAGAAATAAATCAGTTTACATTTGGACATTTATTTTAACATTGATCATTGTTCCGTTAAAATTTCAGCATATTACACTTGATTCATAACTAAAATGGTGCTTTATCTAGGATTGTGAAAATGTGAGTTTGTAATCTTACGGAACACATCAAATATGGAGCCAAGATTGGGAGACTGCATACAACACTGCATTCATAAAATAACACACAAAGAAAGTTGAAACATATGCAAGAGGAAATTAACCACAACCAACCAATTCAATTTTCACCCAAAGAAGTTACGTTCGTAGCGCAGTCCTGTCCGTCATTAAATTACCACACACTGGTACACTAAATTCATACTAACTCTCTGTGAAATCTTTCCGAAAAGAATAGCTGAGGGCTACTTTTATGATTACAGCACATGCTTCACGTGATCAACTTGGTTTACCCAAAGAGTGTAATTCCACAGTAGTTTTGATAATTAAAATAAATTACGTCGAAACGCAATTTACAAAAGAAAAACCTCGAACTGGTTACTTTTGTCTTACTATTAACCTGATGGGTCAAACAATTGTATAAGCACGTGGTATTGGTCTCACAAAGTACACCCCACGTGGGTTGAACATAAAGAAAAGTTGCTATATTGAAAAATATTGTCAAGAGGAGACGCTATAATCTCACGCACATTCGCATTTAAGATTGATGATCTTAGTTAGAGTTACGTATCTTCAACACGTAGTTCCTCTTTACTCACAAAGTAGTGATAAAGCAACTACTGGAAAATATTCTGAACTTCACACTCGATTTACACTGCATTGCAATTTAAGATAACATTAGATATTTTAGATCTAAACCTGAAATAAAGGTGATTAAATTTTCAGTTAGGCTGAACTTAAGAAATCCAGTGTCCTACAGACTTAGCAGAGACGCGCTTAGCCGAAGATCTTACGACTTCAGACGCTCGCCGCGGACAGACTGCTGTGGGCCCCTACCGAGGGTGTTTCACAGACACATAACGGAAGTGACCAGAGAGGCAGCTTCCTATACCAACATGACTGGGAACGGACAGGACCATACTAAGAATAGAAACCTCTTTGCTTTCAGAAAGCGTAGCTACGTGTTCCGACGTTGGTCCTGCTGTTCTCTAGCAGACAGGCTTGTCTGCTACCATCAAGCATGCCACTAGAAATACATTTGCTCATTCATACTTTCACACAGAAGGGAAGGGGGATGACGGTATCTTATCATATACAGTATATAAAAGAAAGCGGATGTAGGTTCCGTATGAGACTGTGTGACATGAATTACATATACATATAAACTGTGTTTTAAAGTGTAGTAGTGTGACAGATCGTTCTTGTTTATGTGTAAAAGTAACATGTTCCACTGCTCAGTCTCCTCCCAGATAGAGTCAGAAACACCACAGTAAATTCAGAAGAATTTATGCCGTAAATGACAACAGATTTAAGAAATTAACATGAAAGGAATCCAACAGAGACCTTTCAGACAACATAAACAAGGAATAATCAGCCTGTAATGGCGTCAGTGCGTAGATTAAGGTACGGGCTTTCATGTAAAAATAAAATTATTGAGATATATTAGCAAGTCTTTTTTTAATTTCAAAACGGTACTTACTTAAAGAAACACGCCTCGTAGTTGAAAGTGAAGCAAGCTGTGCATGGTTCGTGCTGGCTCGCAAGCAGAAACAGTGGTTCAAAAATGGCTTTGAGCACTATGGGACTTAACTTCTGAGGTCATCAGTCCCCTAGAACTTAGAATTACTTAAACCTAACCAACCTAAGGACATCACACACATCCATGCCCTAGGCAGGATTCGAACCTGCGACCGTAGCGGTCGCGCGGTTCCAGACTGTAGCGCCTACAACCGCTCGGCCACTCCGGCCGGCGAAACAGCGGTGCCACACAGACAAATCAGGGGGCGGTTCTGCCCTCGGAATGACAGGTGTCTTCCGCGTAGCAAGTCTAAACAGCGGCTCGGACAAAACGGCGATAAGCTGGCGGCCGCGCCGCACACTGTGCGAGAGATGCGAGATAAGCGGGCGCGTTAATTGAATGAGCCGCGCGGCCACACCAGGTGGGCGCAGCTCCGCCGGCTGGATACGCGCGCCCGCACCACTGCGGCTACGGTTTCCCGTTACGTAATTGCCCATCCCAGCTGCCACCTGCTCGCCCGCTACGACGTCCACAATGGCCTAACGCAGGTGCACTGCTTTCAGTGAAACTCTTACTCCTGTCCCAGCCTTAAATGCCCAAAGGACGTCTTCATTATTCCTGCTCCGAACGATTTTTCGTAAATCTCGCTCCTTCTCCATCCGCCCACTTTGTCGTCGTCCTCTAATTGCTTCCTCCCACAGTCCGTCAGCCCCCACACATCTTCCTTATCTGTACGCTATGACTAAAAAACATTTTCTTGCGCTTCCAAACTCGTCAGCTTCGTATACATCCACGACCTTTCGGACGAGCGGTGTACGGCCACTGCGAACAGTAACAGCCTACTGTGTGGTGTAGTCATTTAGCACTTGACAACGGCCGAGGAGCACTCGGAGAAAAGCTCACAAATTTATAACCACCCGCATCAGCGGGAAACCAGAGAAAATCTTATTAACCTTCCTTCTTTGTTTCAAATACCCACAGCAGATAGGTCGTATGCTTCTGCATCGAGCTACCAAGCGAGGTGGCAATGTGATTAGCACAATGGACTGGTATTTAGAAGCAGTGGAGTTCGAATCTCCGTCCAGTCACTGTATTTTAGGTTTTTTTGTAGTTTCCTTACACCAGTGAAGGTGAATACCATACCGTTATTTTAAAACGAACACTGCACTATAGGCTAAACTCTTCATTGTTTGTTTCATGTTGATGAGGTCCCATGATCCCATACTCCGAGGAGCATAGGGGACGATGCGGGAAACCCGCACCGTCGTACTAGGCAAGGTCCTAGCGGAGGTGGTCTGCCATTGCCTTCCCCCGACCGTAATGGGGATGAATGATGATGATGACGACGACACAACAACACCCAGTCATCACGAGGCAGCGAAAATGCCTGACCCCGCCGGGAATCGAACCCGGGATGCCGTGCGCGAGAAGCGAGAATGCTACCGCAAGACCACTAGACTCTTGATAGTAATAAGAAAAACAGACGCATCATCTGTGCATAACCAACAAGGGAGAAAATACAGAACCACTGATGCAACAACTTTCCCACTTCTGTACTTCATTATCAATTATATATTGCAGAATAATGTATTTTGTAGTGCAGTGCCGTAGCGAGAAACAGCCCCCAGTGTTTTTAACGACACAATGAAGTCGTGTGAGAGACAATAATCGAGAGATGGTAAGGATAACACTTCTCGGCTTGATAGTGAAAGAATAAGACTGTCCACTTCTTAATGTGCGTGTTTTTCGTGTGATCAACACAAGTTGTCCAGTGACTTTCTAGTGAGTGGATCGCAACCGTGAAACGCGATTCAGGATAATCTGCAAAATACCTGTTTTTCACTACCATAAATTCTTCGGCAGAGCAAAAGCGTTTTCAGTCGTAAATCTCTTCAGACGCCAGTTTACGTATATATTTCCATCCAGTTGGTCCAGAAGATATACTTTGCATTTGTTAGTTACTGTTCGATCTTTACCAAATTGATGGATCATAAGGCTTAGAAACCATTTTGTATTCTTTAAGAGCAATCAAATGAAATGAGACAGAGGGAAAAAAATAAGTTAACTGTTTGTTGTTTCAAAAGTAGTCGCCGCAACTGTCAATACATTTATCCCACTGTGAGACAAGGCGGTATGGAAAAATGTTTGCGGCTCCCTACAGAACTATGATTGTATCCAGGTGTGGAAACGGACTGGGGCAATGTTGGTCGTGTCCTGCAAGTAGCCATCCCAGTATTTATCTTTAAGGACTTACAGAAACGTTGGATTAACCTATCGGTTTCCCCGCTACTCAGGTAAATGACTGCAAGAAATATGTTTACATTAATTATGGACCCCGTCATGGAAGAACAATAGGCCATCACCTACCCGCATATAATTCATTTTTTATTGATTACAGAAACAGGGAATGCCATCTTCAATTTCTCAATAAAAGAAAGAAAGTAAGTAACTGAACATTTATTGGAATTACTGACGTATACTCTGATCTCAGTAATTGGGTTATAGTTTCTAAACTCTACATTCGTTGCGCAAGAAAACTTCACATTCATTACAATGCTTCCAGTGCTCAGTGACGTGTCGTGTCGGACAAGGGATCACAGATTATGAAAGGATACTTGCATGACTCAATTCCTTAACGTGTTTATAAAGAAATGACTGTTCTGTTTATACCGTATGGATAATCGTAACGTGCAGGAGAAATCATGATACTAACAGCAACGGTTTGGCTAGCAACCTGTGACCTGTGTACATGTCTCATATGACTGACCACAAAAATGAGACACCAGGAGAATCACGTCGATTTCAATAGCAACTGGTCGTCATCGACCTTGCAACAGCATCGCGGTAAACTGAGAAATGAATGGAACACAATATAACCCTATCCCAAAGCCATGCGACATTCTGCCTCGTACCACGTGGGTCGTATAAAGAAAGGGAAGGATCCAGATAAAAATCACAAAAAAGCGGGAAACGATTTACATTGGTGTTCAAATCAATTTAACTAAGAGGAGAACACAATGGAGAATCTAAGTGACACCATGAGCGACCTGAACCACTCTCTAATGTCACGTGTAATCAGGCACAAACTAAGCTCACTATATCATAAAAAATTAAGTGCACCAGTCATTGAAAAACGTGAGGAAACGCTATTGAAATAATGAACCTGCGTTGCTTCAATATAGTCGTTTGCATGAAACAATAACACGTGGTATCGGCGAATAAAAGAAAAGCTGGTTTAAATGTGAAAATCAAGATCGCAAACTGTCAGAAATGTTGTACGAGTATAAACATTATTCGAATGAATATCTAGAAAGAGAAGCACTATATGCTCCTGGATGAAACCACAGAATATCACAAAGCCCAATTTGTCACACAAGGACTCATCGTCGGATTCAAAGAATTAAAAATCGCAAAATGACAAAAATTACATCGAAAGACTGTCTGAACCAATTTAACGTGGAAAAGGCTAAAAAAATCGGTGACTACGAGTATCTAGCCTCACATCCTGACACCCTCAATACTAGCGGCCACATAGTACTGCAGGAGTAAACCCGAGCCGGCATGCACCTGACCGAACCTCAAAAGAGGGTGTTTTTCTTTTCTCCTAACGGCAGTGTACCCCGAGCGCATATACTCAACCTTCACAGTAAATAACGCGATCCCCGCACTCGGTTCTTCAGTTACATAGCGTTTAACGTCTCTAGCCAGCAGTCTCCATGTCTACACACAGAACCAAAGATCTCCCTTTTTATGCCCAATTCCAAATGGCGGGATTGTGAAGGCCGGTTACTGATTGCGATAACTAATGCCACCTCTTAGCTCTTAGCGATAGTCATACAGATTTAAGTGTCAGGAAGTCGTTTCTGAAAGTATTTGTATGGAGTGTAGCCATGTATAGAAGTGAAACATGGACGATAAATAGTTTGCACAAGAAGAGGATAGAAGCTTTCGAAATGTGGTGCTACAGAAGAATGCTGAAGATAAGATGGGTAGATCACATTACTAATGAGGAGGTATTGAATAGAATTGGGGAGGAGTTTGTAGCACAACTTGACAAAAAGAAGGGATCGGTTGGTAGGACATGTTCTGAGGCATCAAGGGATCACAAATTTAGCATTGGAGGGCAGTGTGGGGGGTAAAAATCGTAGAGGGAGACCAAGAGATGAATATACTAAGCATATTCAGAAGGATGTAGGTTGCAGTAAGTACTGGGAGATGAAGAAGCTTGCACAGGATAGAGTAACATGGAGAGCTGCATCAAACCAGTCTCAAGACTGAATACCACCACAACAACTACTAAAGCCACTAACTAACTACTAATAGGAATGTGGTTAGCAAAGGAACGATTTTGTTGTCAACCCATTCCCCTTAATAATGTGACAGCCGGCCGGAGTGACCGAGCGGTTAAAGGCGCTACAGTCTGGAGCCGCACGACCGCTACGGTCGCAGGTTCGAATCCTGCCTCGGGCATGGATGTGTGTGATGTCCTTAGGTTAGTTAGGTTTCAGTAGTTCTAAGTTCTAGGGGGCTTATGACCACAGCAGTTGTGTCCCATAGTGCTCAGAGCCATTTGAACCATTTTTGAATAATGTGACATCCACTTGAGACGCGAATACAAATCGTCATTGAGATCTAGTACAATCTCCAAGTCGAACATGTACAGATCGCTAGCCTTTGGTAACACTTCAGACCTCTACCCTCCATCAATGATAACTTCTCACATGTAACATCTATCGCTGCTGGCTGTTCACCTCCATCTACCAACAGTACTTCCATCACTGCTGACGACTAACTTCCAACAGACAAACACTACTGGCGATTACTTTCCAACGAGTCCAACCAGCCACAGAGACTCTTACAAAGAAAGCTCAGTCAGAGATCCAATGCAAAGCGCTACACAGCGCTGTCAACACAGAAGCAGCTCACTTACAAAGGTCATGATAAATTTGGGATATTAGGCAATGATTCGTTAAAGTTGGCAAGTACATGAGTCGGACCTTTGCAATTAACCAAAAACAGGAATCTGAAATCTTTGCAATGAGGAAATGATTGAGAAAAACACCAGAATTAAGTGGCTGTCCAGAGAGCAAAATTTTCTCAGGGCATTTTATCACGGCAACAGTAAAGCAAAATTTTCTCAGAGCATTTCATAACAGCAAAAGTAGAGACACAAGCTACACGAAATTACAGTTTTTTGCCTACAATGTGGCAAGGCGTGAGAAAAGTAGAGAGGTAGAAAAGCAGAGCAGGTAGTGCTCAGATCTGGGAGCACCGCATCAGCCACACCGACAAGGGCAGCCTGTGTCCTGCACGACGTGGCTAAATGGGGCGAGTTTCGAACCACTGGGATGGGAATACCCGCGACGTTGTTGACAGCAGATTCTCTACATGGCAGTTCTGACACGCATGGGTGTGGCTGCCATCTCGAAGCTGTGACGGCTAGTAAGGCATCTCCTAGACTGCAACAGAACAGCTGTTTCTGGCCTAGGCCTATCCTTCGATGCTCCCACTGAAAGAACTCTTCCCTTTGTGTTCTCCTGTCTTCCTCTTTGTTTCATGGTTTACGTTTATTCAAGATTTGATGGGAGATGACCAAACAGTTAGGTCTTCGGTAACATCGGATTATGGAAGGATGTGGAAGAAAATCGGCCGTGCCCTTTCAAAGTAAGCATCGCGGCATTTGCTAAAGCGATTTAGGGGGATCACGGAAAACCTTTTCAGGATGCCCGGACGCGAGTCTAGGCCGTCGTCCTCCCGAATGCGAGTCAAGTGTGCTAACCACCGCGCCATCTCGTTCTGTATTCACTCGTGCAACTTTCTGCCTCCAATAGGGTTTGGTGTTACAAAATTGTTGCCTGTACGCCTCCTAGATTATCTACCAAACGAATTCCTCCAGAAACATCTTTCGATGAGAATTTCCATGTGTGGCTGTCTCTCGATGCTCTCCACGCTGAAGTTCATTCTAGAACGGTCTTCGATTCGCTATTTTCCGTCGGTGTCTTTGATATATTTTTTCAGCCCTGCCACCGTCGCTCACCAGAGCCCAATGTTTCTCGCTTCGAAGTGGATGGCTAGTATTCAAATACATATGACAAGACATCTATGAGAAACAAATAATGGGTCGTTTTCCAGGAAGTCCTAATCTTGTCATAATCACTGAGCAAATCTTCTATCAAGTGGCTCTATCTTTTTATAGGTGATTTGATCTAAAGTTCAATAATGGGCTCCACAAATCTAGATGTACTAAGTTCTCGTCATCGATCCATATCAGATACCACACAGTAGGGCATAAAGTAAATCCCCAGGTAATCGCTAAATGCTGTATCTGCAAACCATGAAATATTATAATTATGTGACTTCATAATAGGGAGAGAGAAATCACGACTACAGTGACTGCTAAAAATTGCAACTTTCACAGACTCTATAGCTTCCTCTAAGATCCTCCACTTCGACAACACCATGAGGGCCACCTGGGTGGGAACCTATGCTGAGCTCTTTAAAAACGTACCCATCCAGAGCCAACCCTTGACCGATTCCAAGGCACCTGCAGGAACCACTTCGATTACACTAACAAATGCGCACAGAGAGCTAGAGTAGCAGCGTATTACCAGCAACTAAAGCGTATCGGCGAGTTGGCTGCCCACAGGTACCTAGCAATCGGTGAAGGGTTGTTTCTGTACAGGTATATTTTTAGTGCTCAACATAGGTGTGCTGGTAACACCATTGGTGTTCCTAAACTAAGGGATCTTAGAGGGACCATTTGCTGTTTTATTCACACAGGTGTCGATTCCACCCCCTCCCTCCCCCCTCCACACACACACACAAACACACACACACACACACACACACACACACACACACACACACACACAGGATGACGCGAAACATGAGGGCTGAAAACGTGTGAAAATCTTTTGCTGCACCGGATCACGTTTAAATTACGCCAAATAGTTTTCAATAGTCCGTAATGGTTTCACCCGCAAAACACAGCCAAATTTGAGGTTATGCAACAATCCAAAGCACTCTGAACATGTTTAATGGGTTTGCAGCCACATGATGTCCTTAGAGAAGGGTTGAATCGTCTGGGAGGGAGGCGAAGCGGAGGGGTGGGGGAGTCAGCAATGGTAAGGTTAGTCGAGATCGTGGTTCTGTTGCACATCACAACACTGCAAACCGTATGTTTTGACAGCAAAATGTGTGTAAATGAATGCTCCAAGGTAAGGGGTATTATCGCTGACGCACTTTATGTCACTTCGTGACACCTTTCCATGTTGGTTCCGAGCGGCATTGTGCCTGTAAAGTTTTCCTTGGCGAGCCACAAGGAAACCGCTTGATTTCAACGCCGAGCTTCGCGGTTCTGACCTCCATCGCACAGGCGATGAGAGAAGAAATGAGATGTGGCTAAGGGAGGGACGTGACGACCTTTCCATCATGTGAAACGTCAGTGGTGGCCTTGGGCAAACTGTGGTGAAATTCAGTGGCGTCCTGACATCATGTACCCACTTTACACCTCACAGGAACTTCTGGGCTCTCGTCTTTTTATCCATGTGTACACGCCTTGTCCGAAGGTTCAAAATGGCTCTGAGCACTATGAGACTTAACATGTGAGGTCATCAGTCACCTAGAACTTAGAACGACTTAAACCTAACTGACCTAAGGACATCACACACATCCATGCCCGAGGCAGGATTCGAACCTGCGACCGTAGCAGTCGCGTGGTTCCGGACTGAAGCGCCTAGAACCGCTCGGCCACCACGGCCGGCTGTCCGAAGGTGACGTCATGCTTTTGCACAATTACAGAGGGTGGTTGTGGACATCATTGAGCCAAATTTCACACTTTTGCATCGCAATGGGGCAGAATGGTTTCTAGAACGTGACACTTGAATTCCTTTGCGCAATGTATAATGACTCGCATAACAGATCTCTTCACTCCTTCGTTTACCAGTTCATAGACATTTCTGTCATCGAAGCATAGCATTGCTGTAAGTGTTATATGATGATGAGAGAAGGTAGAGGTTGAATGGTCAGTAGGTTACTCCTTTGTAATGGTACCAAGAAGACCGCTGCGATTGATGTGCCAATCCACAGGACGAACCTCCAACAACAGCGTGCAAGCAGTTAGCGAGACTTACGGTGAGGTCTGGAATTAAGTATAGAACGTGGGCGCAAAGTGTGTTGATCAGGGACTTCATGCCACTGGCTCTCCTCCCGTGAAAATTTATTCCCTCACCAGGATTCCAACTAAATGTCAAATCAAACACCTTTCAGCCGTCTAACTTCCAAACTGTTAGTTTATTTGGTTGCCAGTTTTAGGATATTTACTACGTCGGTCTAAGGCGCTGCAGTCATGGACTGTGCGGCTGGTCCCGGCGGAGGTTCGAGTCCTCCATCGGGCATGCGTGTGTGTGTGTGTTTCTCCTTAGGATAATTTGTGTTAAGTAGTGTGTAAGCTTAGGGACTGATGACCTTAGCAGTTAAGTCACGCATTTGAACATTTACTACGCCCCTGACCGAAGTATAGGAAGATTTCAACCTCGGGTCCGGTCAAAATAGGGGCCAGAACTAAAAGACTGGTATCTGTAAGTGATCACTGTATGAAGTAGAAATCTACAGATACCAATCTTCGAATGCTGGCCCTATTTTGACCTGAACAGAGGTTGGAATCTTCCTACACTATAGTCAGGGGGCCCGAAGATGGAGTGGTAAATGGCCCAAACAAGTAGCCAAATAAAATAACAGATTGGAAATTAGAAGGCAGAAAGTTGTTTGATTTGACGTTCTGTACTGATCAGCCGAGTTCCGCAACAATATCTGAAAAGATGGACATACAGAGGATCCCAACTGGCTACAACCACCAGGATTCAGACCAACTCAGTACTGAGAGCCATCGCACTGGCGTGCGGTATTGACCTCGGCTACGGAGACGAGTAGAATGAATGTTGTGATTTGGGTGTAGCCTCTTACAAGCACTCCACCATGCATTTCGGACCAGCCGCTAAGGCAGGAGCGGGCTCTGTTTAATGGTGGAGAGCTGCTTCGGCGACTGACGCGTCGACTCCTGCCCCGGCAGCTGAGGGTTCGTGCCGGAGCGCGGGCAGGTGCACATTACGGTGGCCCACAGTGGCCGCCCAGAGCTCGCCGCACGCTGATCGTTCCGCAGTCGGCACACCTGTAATCTCCCCTGCTCCGAGGCCGCAGCCTGTAATTCTATACGGCTCAACAGGTGCGCGCAGCAATTAACCGCCACGGATCACCTTAGAAACGATTAGGCGGTGATAATGACTGTGTTTCCAAGGCGCCGCGTAAGCGCTGCGCCGCCGAGAAGCGTATCTGCCGAGCGCCGCGCGTAACTCACACCGGGATTGCGCCTCTCCCAGTGTTGACAGACAATATTTTTAAACATAATTTCTCCTAAACAACAGCCCGCCGACGTAAAGTAATTGCTCCAATATTAACGCGTGCTAAAAACCGTTCTTAATTAGCTCTCATATAGGAAATAGAGGGAGACAGCAGCTAATTTCAGAGGGTTATGATGAAGTGTAAGTAGATATTTCTGTCCTACCTGCGCAACCTCCACATGGAGCTGGTTAAACGTTAGCCATGAAGATTAACTGCAGCACTATACACCCAACATGTCTGCCACTTACAGAGAAATTACATCCATTAAAATCTTAACCTCTCAACATCATACTGCCCGTAAGATTCGAAATATTGTATCACCAACAGTATGCAATGGAACATCAATGCATTAACGCACGGGGAAGACGGATAACTAACATTTCTGTGAAATGAAGAAAAAACTAAAAATTTTAAAAATCTGAATTAATCTTTCACTGTGAAGCGGAGAGTGCACTGATTTGAAACTTCGTGGCAAATTAAAATTTCGTGCGGAACCGAGGTTCGAATGCGGATCCTTGTCTCCATATCAGCGCACATTCTGTTGCAGAGTGAAAGACTCATTCTGGAAACAATACCCTAGTCTGTGGCTACTCCTCGCCGTCTCAGGCGCTTTGTCACGGTCCGTGCGGTTCCCTGCGTCGGAGGTTCGAGTCCTCCCTCGGGCATGGGTGTGTGTGATGTCCAAAGCGTAAGTTACTTCAAGTTAGATTAAGTAGTGTGTAGGGTTATGGACCGATGACCTCAGCAGTTTAGTCCCATAAGACCTTACCACAAATTTCCAATTGTTTCTCCCTATCTTACGTCCAGGAGTGCTAGTTCCGGAAGGTACGCAGAAGAACTTCTGTGAAGTTTTGGAAGTAGGAGAGAGGCTGGAAGTAAAGCTGTGACCGCAGGTAGTGCTTCGCGTCTGGATAGCTAAGCTGGTAACAACGTTGGTCGCGAAAGGGAAGTTTTAAGGTTCGTGTTTCAAAAAGCATTTACATTGCACAAAAAACAGAGTTTCAAAGTCTTAGATTCTAAACTCAATAAAATGCCAAAAAGTTTTATTTTTGGTACATCTTATTGGAAAAAAAGCAGCGCCGGCAGGGATGCCAACCATTACCTATACATACATCTTCGCACGCTGGCGTACAGTCTGCCCCTATGGTTAAATAAACCATACCCAAATGTTAAAAGATAAACAAATAAATACATTACGTAACTATCTTTGAGAGATTTTCCAAGATAACATAGCGTATAGAGCCTCACAAACACTTACTGCTTTCTCAAAGCTGACCATTTTCGTGCTGTAGACTATTGTCTACCTGTCTTCAGCGTAGTAAACGAAAATGTGTGCTTTTGAAGTCATTTCTGAGTTACAGTCATTTGTCTACGCCAAAAATAAATAAATAAATAAAAGCTTTAGATTTCGGGGAAGAAGCGAGAGGTACGTGACAACAGAACTGTCCCTGACAAATATCCACAAATATGTCCACTGTGCCTAAAGTCTTCTAAACACACGTATAGCTCGTGTCGGAGACAATACTTAAATCTTTCCTACTCCATTCCCAAATAAAGTATGTGCAGCGTTTTAAAGTGAACTGTCGTTTTCCGCATCGTAACAATTCAGCCAAAAATTGAACTATTTGCAATTTTTTAACATACGTTTATCCGGCGAGCCCATGTAAAGACGCATGTGGCTGATATTTATTTCGCGACAAAATTGAACCTTCGCAAGGGCAACGGCCAAAAAACTCCTGGAAAACAATCTCTTAAATTTCACAAAGAAATACCCGAACGTGGTGCTAAGGTTACTTAGTTCTATGAAGAAAAATGACCTATGAAGAGCACAGATTAATGTAATGGAGATCCTCTTACAGGAAATTGTTCGTGCCAGCACATATTTGTACCATCTGGAACAGATCTACTAAGAAGACTGCCTACGCTACGCTTGTCCGTCCTCTTTTAGAATACTGCTGCTCGGTGTGGGATCCTTACCAGATAGGATTGACGGAGTACATCGAAAAAGTTTGAGGAAGTGCTACACGTTTTATATTATCGCCAAATAGGGGAGATAGTGTCACTGAAATGATACAGGATTTGGGGTGGACATCATTAAAACAAATGCGTTTTTCGTTGAGGCGGGGTCTTCTCTCGAAATTCCAATCACCAACTTTCTCCTCCAGTTGCGAAAATATTTTGTTGACACTGACCTACTTATGGAGAAGCGATCACCATGGTAAAATAAGGGAAATCAGAGCTCATACGGGAAGATATAGGTGTTCGTTCTTTCCGCGCGGTATACGAAATTGGAATAATAGAGAATTGTGATTAGCAGAGTATCCATGTAGATGACGATGAACAACTCTGAACATTACTAAGTGCAACTACTATGCCCTAATCTCTGCGTACAAAACGAACTGAACATGTGGTGAAAGCTGATCTATAGTGCATGCTGGCTGCGCTGCTGTATTTGTCATCCGTCTCTTGTATGACTGCTTACCTAATAATGCCGAAAAATCACGTAATACATACTAATGCTCGTAAAGCTTGGCAATAAGCGAAATATTTGTGATTGGCGGTACAATTAAAAAGCCCATAGGCTCACAGTATGGTCTGGTGCAGCATCTGATCTTACATAAGCATGCGAGTGCGGGGGACAAAATAGAGAAAATAGTCATACTGACACCAGGGTTGCTAGTAATTTACTCTATGAGAAAAACCATTCCTTTTACAGCATAAGCGCAGGTACATTGAGGTCACTGATCAACATCGAAATTAAAAAAAAAAAGATAGATTCCTTCACAGCATACATGAAACAAAGGTGTCAGAGTATCATGCTGACGAGTTACTGGGTTGGGTTTAGTATCTAATATGAACATGTATGTCAATAGATGGGATGGATATCCCAGTTCACGTGGACACGTGACTCAAACCCAACCACAAAGAAACAAGTTCCATTTTTAATCAGAATGCCTACGAAGAGTGGAATATTTAATGTTTGTAACAGCGACATCGGAAAAATACTTCGCCCTACATGAATGCAGCGAGTAATATTTGCAACGCGTTGCTTAACCAAAAGCACGTAGCGTGTCATCAGATCTTCAGCAACATGAAATGAGATAGGCAACCGACGATCACGTTGCCGACCGGAATCAAGACAGACACTGGGGCTATACCACGCCCACATTCAGCCTCCAGTAAAAGGCAAATTCTCGCAGCAAGAATCTGACTGGATTCCGCAACCAAAGAGCCTCCCGTGGGACATGTCACACATCCGGTTACCTGCGAGTCCACAGACCTACGCAGTACACTGTAGCATCGATACCAGCGAATATGTGTGCTTCCCTCTTTAAGATAGGAGAGCGTCACGTTGAAGTATGAGTGAAATGAATCGAAGCGAGAAGCAGAAGCGTCTCACGTCAAATTACTGTTATTACTGCTGTTAAATTGATATACAACGCAGAGACAGTAGACTCGTTAGACTCATTCTACAGTCAGTGAAGAGAATTCACTGGACTCGCATTCGGGAGGACGACGGTTCAAACCCGCGTCCGCCCATCCTGATTTAGGTTTTCCGTAAATTCCCTAAATCGCTTCAGGCTAACGCCGGGATGGTTCCTTTGAATGGGCACGGACGACTTCCTTCCGCATCCTTTGCTAATCCGATGTGACCGATGACCTCGCTGTTTGGTCCCCTTCTTCCAAATCAACCAGCCAACAATTTTGAGAACTACTTCTTTAAATTTATTCATCACTTTCTATAGACAAATTTGTTTTATATTTTCAGTGTTTCTTCTCTTAAGTTTTAAGAACTGAACTGATTCTCAGTCCCACAGCTATCGTTGCTTAATTCGGTACATTTAAATTTTATGCACTCGGTTAGAAATTAACGCTACTACCTCCTTCACAGTGCTATTAAAATTTCAGTGCAATAATAAGAGGCCTAGAGGTTTTATGACTAATCTGCCGCTTGGTTCTTCTAAGGATTTCTCAGCTACGTAACCAATATGTGACTTCGTGGTAACCAATAAGACTTGTGAAGAGATTCAAACGACGTGATGCAAGCTATAGAAAGGAACGTCGTCTAGGTTATTAGAGCCGCAGAACAAACTCATATTGCGGGAAGGTTAACAGGGTAATTGGAAGTGAACTTATCAAAGGAATCGTCCAATTATTTACATTGTGCGACTTAGAGAAACCTCGGAAAGCGTCACCCTGGATGCCCAGACACGGGCTGAAACAGCAAATTACTTCTTAGCCACTGCGCTGTATCGTTCGGTGTGGTTCATAACCGGAAATTTGGTGCAATACCTGTGTTACATTTTGGTATCAGGCTTACTGCAGTCGTTATTCATAGATCGGACTTTACTCTCGTTTCTAATATTCTTCGCTACCAAAATACCACAACTTTCGGATAATAATACGAAAGAAAACAAACGTTAAATGCCTTTAACTACGTTTATCGCGTCTTGGTATTAAAACGTTAAATGCTAAATGGTCACTCTTGCGGATCCTTATTGATTGGGACAATATAACTGGCAAGAATCATGACGCTGAACTATAAATCGTCACACCGTTTATGAGTTTGGAGAGGTAAAGTGAAAATAACATGCGAAAATGTATTAAACTAACTACATAAATTTACATGTATGTAGGCGCGTCGTATGCTGCAGATCAGGCCAGAGTAACTGGGAAAGTGAAAAAGCATCACATGAGGACAGCAGTCTACACCAAAATAAACTGTGTGGTTAAGTCATGGAAAAGCACTTTCGTTTGATTCGATCGGGGCTATTTAAGCCTGTGTCTTTCACTTTTCTCCGTATAGTCCTGGCATAACCAGAGTCCTGACGCTCCGCATCCGAATCGACGGTGGTCTGACTCACATCACAGAGTCGGCTGCACCAGCCCACTCTGCGCAGGAGACGTGACTACGTCTGCCACACACTTGCATTTGTCCTGGGCGGGTGTTTAGCGTGTAGAAGCACTGCCTCCGCGATACTGAAGAGCCACCTTAGACACCGTTGTTCTCAGAAAACTTAAATTCTCACATAATCTCCGACACGCTACGATCCTTGCGTCTTGCACCGATTATTAGCCCACGTTCAAAGTCGGTAACTCATCGAACGTACTTCTTTCTTCACTACATACCAGTCTGTAAAACTCTTCTTAGATATCGTTTCTAAACTAACGCCATACCCAATATCTAGCCGCAAGAAACGGGCATCCTGCACGGCACACTTACTTAGTTAGTTACTTGGTCCACACATCAAATTCACGTTAAACTTTATCATGTGAAGCCATGTCAACAGAACAAACAAAAAACATATACAACTAAATAGTAAAATAAAACAAAATTATGTGTCTACATGTTGACCGGTTACAATTTTTTTAATAATCAACTATCTCCACTCAGTAATTCCTCTAAGGTATCGATAGATTGAATTATTAAGAAGAAAGCTCTTTAATTTACGTTTGAAAACACTTCTGCACATGATAAAATTGGATTACCTTCACCGTGAGTTTTTGGTCATTCATTTTATTATCTTTTACAACACAGAAACGAACTAACAAACTATCTCCGTCTCTCAATCATAATTCAAATTTATTGTGATTTCCCTAAATCTTTCCCATTTTGACGAACGTGACTGAGGGATTTAATTTTGTACGATGACGAATAACTATTTCACATTTAAATCTACATATCTGTACTCCACACGCCTCCTTGCCATGTGTGGTGAAGGGTTCTTACAGTACCTTCATCATTTCTCTCTTTCCTGTTACATTCCGAACAGTGAGTGGAAAGATCAACTCCCAGTAAGCCTGTTTATCTGCACACATCAACAAAAGTTTTGCATCACTACTTTATTTCGAAACTCGTGGCGCAGAAAACAAAAATTGACTCTCAGGCATGCGCAAATACTCATTTGCAGTATGTCCAGATCGCCAAATAAAAAAAAAATTGTAACGACAGAGTCATCTGTTTACCGTTGAAGGTTTTTCACAGCAGTCCTGAATAGCATCAGTACGTGGTGGAACGTCACCTTTGGTCGAATGCAGGCTTCAATCTGTCGTGGCATATCATCGATGAGACCACACTTGTCCAAGTTGTCCCATTCTTCGATGGCGATGCAGCGTAAGCCACCCGGAGTGCGTGATCGTCGTCAACGTCTAAAAACAGCTCGCTCCAGTCGGTCCCACACATTTTCGACTGGGTTCATGTCCGAGAAACAGGCAGGCCACTCCATTCTGGTGTTCCTAGCATGCTGAAGGAACGTCTACACCAAAGCAGTACTATGAGCGCGTGAGTTGTCATCCATAAAGATGAACTTGTCACCAAAATGTTGGCGATGCGGTTACCATATTGGTTGCAGAATCACGTCCCTACACCGCGGAGCAGTGACACAGTCGTCAACAACAGCGAGAGGCGTTCAGTGGCCCCATGTAAAGCTACTACAAAAAATCACCCCACGGCTACACTGTCGCACAGGTGTGTGGCACAGCGATGGAGACGTTAGATATTACCTGGTTGTCTCCAGACACGTTGCCTGCGATTATCAGGGTACAAACAAATGCCAGTTTCGTCCGTACACAACACCCGAAGCCTATCCTGGGACTTCAATTCTGCATGATTTCTTCCCAGTACGTAATGGAGTCCATGGTGTTTAGGTGCTCGCCACGGTCGTCGGGAATGAAGATTTGCATCATGGAGACGACAGTATGATGCAGCACATGATGTCCAGCAGTCTCTTCGAACGTCAAAATCAGTTCTGCAGCACTCAGCCCACGGTTCTTTTGACTCAACAGTCGTAGATACCGTCCATCCTGTACTCCAGTCGAACGTGGACGGGCTGTGCAGTGTAAATCCTCAGCACTACCTATCATTTGCAACCGATTCTGGATCCACACTACATCACTTTGACTCTCATGGAGACATCGAGCAACTTCCCTGGGTGACACGTTCTCTGGGCGAAACGTGGTGATGAAGACCCGATAATTTGTCGCTATTTTCCTCCGTGGCATTATAGATGTTTACTCTACCTGTTCCACAGACGTCTCCAGTGCGTCCCTACTGGTGCTTTACTTTCAACTGAAATATTACAATCCAATCGATGCGGCATCCTACCCGTAGGTAGCACTCATAGTTACAAACAACGTCAGGAGTGATCTTTCGATTAATAGAGGAAAAGTCACAGCAGCAACACACCTGCGCGACATATCGGGGATTTGTAATACTTTTTTTATGTATGTGTGTTGCTAAACGGCTAACCCAGTGAACGGTGCACGGTTCCAGTTGCAGGTTTCCTGCCTAACGGCTAACTGGGGCCCGCATCTCGTGGTCGTGCGGTAGCGTTCTCGCTTCCCACGCCCGGGTTCCCGGGTTCGATTCCCGGCGGGGTCAGGGATTTTCTCTGCCTCGTGATGGCTGGGTGTTGTGTGATGTCCTTAGGTTAGTTAGGTTTAAGTAGTTCTAAGTTCTAGGGGACTGATGACCATAGATGTTACGTCCCATAGTGCTCAGAGCCATTTGGACCATTTTTGGCTAACTGGGGGAAAAAAAATTAATTTTCAGTTTTTCATATAATTATTGACCGGATTTGAAAACTTAAAATGCTGTCATAAACTACACGTCAAGGGTATGATTTTATGTTAGAGGTTTAACATCGTCAGACAAGTATTACTGTTAGTAATTTTGTACGAAGTTGCGGAACTCACGGCGCACAAATTACCCGGAGCACTTATCGATTTCCAACAAACTTTTCACATTATATTGTACCTTCACGAAATTTTTCTTGCTGAAACCTCCCACAAAATGACGGAAGGAAAGAGTTTATAGCTTACTAAATTTTTGTTGTTCTTGCAGTAAGACTTCAGCATCAGACATGACGTTTTAATTTATTACTTCTTTATTGCCAACTCTATTAGCAACACATTTTGCATACAGCATCGACACATACCACTGAATGTACCTGCAAAATTATATCATTACACGATATGTAGTTCCGGAGATATGGCGTCATAACACTGAGGTATGTGATAAAACAGCTTTTGGTTAAAACGTAACGAATACTACCCAGACTATACTCATCCACTCTCTGATTATCAGAGCACTCGGCGGCTTCCAATTAACTTTAAACATTATTTTAGATATTTTTTAAACTTCATGTCGCTTACTTTCTTAATGTTAAATATTTAACACACTCACTCAGTTATAAATTAATCACAAGTCTGAAGCTGATTTGTACACGGGAGTTCGATTTTTCAAAGAATCGGGAGGTATTGCATTTACCGGTAATCTCTAATTTACCCGATTTTCGCATCGTGGCATTTCGCGAGACTGATGTACTATGTAGGGGGAAGTAATACACCGTAACTCTCTTCTCGGAACGTATGCTCTCGAAATACTAACAGTGAAACTTTTCTGGGTGCTTAACATCTGCCATGTAGCGACTGCCACTAGAATTTCTCGAGCACTCTCTCGGTTACTACACAATTTCATGACCAAACGTAGCGCTCTTGGTTGGATCTTCTCCACCCCATCTATCAAATCTACCTGCGAAAGGGCTGACGAGCACTGCTCAGTAACCGGTACGATGAATCTTTATCAGGCCTCTGGTTTCTTCGATGAATTATGTTTCTTTAGGTCCCTCCAAATAAATTCCAACCAAGTATCTACTTTTGGAGCAAGTAGTTTTATCTCGTCGATTCGTTTTACGTCACTTTACGCGGTTACTCGTATATATATTTCGGTTATTACTCTTTCCAAATCCTGATCGATTTCGGGTAACTATTTCCATATTCATAAAACTACATTCACGCGTAACTGAGTTTACAGTACACAGTACGTGGAGTCAGCGATACGTCTTCTACAGCCGTGAACAATTTTCATTTGTACAGAGCGAAAAAGAGCTTCAGTGACAAAATTTCGGGCACTGTTCGGGGATGTTTTCTCAGCATTTTGGGTGTAAAAGATCTTTCAATCCGGTGACATGCTACGGAGTGATTATGTAATTATGATTTATTCGGTTTGTTACCCCCAACTACCATTGCTTCTGTGAAACAACCTGCACAACAGCGAAAAAGCCTATGACTTGCAACAAAGAGTAACCTACAACTCTGGGACGCAGAAGTACTATGATGTTGCCGTCGCTGCGGGAAAGGCTCAGCATAACATTGTTGTTCCGTTCTTCCAATAAAAAATGGTTCAAATGGCTCTGAGCACTATGGGACTTAACTTCTGAGGTCATCAGTCCCCTAGAACTTAGAACTACTTAAACCTAACTAACCTAAGGACATCACGCACATCCATGCCCGAGGCAGGATTCGAACCTGCCACCTAGCGTCTTCCAATACTCTGAGGACTCATTCACGAAGTGCATATCCGCCAACGCTTCATTAGTAGACTTATCATTTTTTTTCTTTTTTCGCGATAAATTTCAGTCATCAGTTGCAATTACATTTTTATTATCTTTACCGGTTTCGACAAATTAGTCATCTTCAGAAGCTAAACTTAGCAGACCGTCAACATCTTATTCATAGAAGGATAATGCCACGGTATGTTCAGAAATTTACATATTGTATATGATTATTTTAAACACTGTTTCACAATTTACAATCACTGAATCACAGTTATGTATCTTCCCTGCTAGCAGAAAGAAATATGTATATATTCCTTGCTGCTAGCCCAACAGATACGTAGATGAGATTCAGTTATTGTAAATTCTCAAACAGTGTTAAAAATAATCACATACGACATGCAAATTTCTGAACATACCACGGCATTATCCTTCTATGAAGGAGGTGCTGACTGTCTGCTAAACAAAGGTCCTGAAGAAGACAAATTAATATGTAAAAACGGGAAAAATTTAAAATATATTTTCAACTGATGACTGAATTTTATCCATAAAAATACTACAGTTGCTGAAAATTACAACCATGAATAAAATAATAAACTTACCAATATCACTGTTAACGTACGACTAACACTGCCAGAAAAACAAACCATAGACAGTACCGAATGGAAGTGTGCGTAGCTGTTACTGACAGCAAGTGAATGAGTGAAGTAAATTCGTTTTTAAACAAGACACGCGGCGCATATCGTCGACATTTGCACTGTTGTGCAGGTATTTTCTTGCAATACAGACGCAAAGATAAATTAGGATAAGAAATCATACTAAACGCAATCATTCTACAACGAGACTGAGGGTCCCTTATGCCAAAATACTCCCAAGTTACCCATGAACCATCTCCGTACTTTTGTCGTCGGAGATGGTGTCCTCCCTGCATATGCGTGGTACCTCCTCCACCCACGCCCACGCCACGTCCACAGAAAGGACCATCACCACGACGCCACCAGCGGCGGCGGCGAAACTGGCGATGGCAGTCGGTCCGCCCTGCAGCCCAAACCATCCACGGTACAGGAGTACAGGCTGCGGCGTGCCTCTGTCGCTACGTCACGTCCCTAGCAGTGAAAATCCTCACTTAACTTACTCCGTGTACGTGACCACATAGCGAATCACGGTCTCCACGAAAACCTGCAGCACCTTGCACGTCACCACTAGAAAAGTCCCCGGACGCAGATTCCCTCTGCGCCAGGCACTCATCGGCAACCTGGATGTTGTCGAGCAACATCCAACGGCCGTGCTTCGTGCCTCCTTTGATCAACCCTCTGCCCGACTGACAACTGTTTTCTTCCTTTATGTGTGGAGCTGGCAAAAACTACGCTCCCTTCACAAGGCTCTGGCTGTTAGTAACAGCACATGTACAACATACGATTTTCTTTCCAACTCTTTGCTTTTAATCTTAGTCTTCGTCAAATTGGTCAGCTTCTTGATCTCAGAGAATCACATATACCCCACGTCCTCATTTATTTGCTGGATATACGCTGAAGAGTGTCTCCCAAAACCGGATTTGACCCTACGGAGCTCTCTGTAATGGTGTTGATATAACAAGTCGGGTGGTGGAGCGATGCGCAACAGGAAGAGGCAGAATACCACGCGATGCTGCATCCCATACCGTTAGTCTGCCGCATCTGGCTAGTACTATACGCTCCAAAGTGAGCGTAGAATATTTGGCACCAAATTTTCATGTTACATTAGGTATACTGAAGGTACTTAGCCACTTAAGAGTTTATTATGAGTGGTAGCACCCATATACAGAAAGTATGTTGGTAAAAAGCCACCGCGATAGTTAACCCAGCACATAAATTGTGCTTTGGGGAGTCAGAAACCAAACACCGATCCACTGTGCAGGGTACCCAGCGTTGCCAGTTACCATATTAGGTAATGGTTCGAAGCAGGTATGTCACGGGCAACGCAGCAACATATTCTATATTCTCCATCCCACTCTACGCAGAACGCAACAAGGGTCTTTTGTGCACACCAATATAGTGCCATGGACATAATTCTCTGATGTCATATATACATGGTGTAACAAAAGTGTACACCATAAATTACGGGACACGTGAACATGGATCTGCAAACGCTTTGTTGCCGTGTTACAACCCATTTTCTCCAACTCATTAATCGTGGGAAACACACACGAACAGATCACACCAACAAACCACACGCAACTCTTTCTCACAGGAGGTGTTCAATATGCCCTCCGTGGGCACTGGTACACGCACCAACCGTCGTCATAGTGAATTTTGGATGCGCTGATGCACCCGTGTACTGTGTACAGAAGCTGTCCTGCGAGGGGAGCTTCTGTAAAGTTTGGAAGGTAGGAGACGAGGTACTGGCAGAAGTAAAGCTGTGAGGACGGGCGTGAGTCGTACTTGGGTAGCTCAGTTGGTAGAGCACTTGCCCGCGAAAGGCAAAGGTCCCGAGTTCGAGTCTCGGTCCAGCACACAGTATTAATCTGCCAGGAAGTTTCAGCGTCGTGGATATTTGGGAACATACAAGTTACATGGCTGTAAGATTCTTCCATCTGCTTGCCGCTCAGCAGGACACCGTATCTGCCAACTCCTGAAACGAATAGTAGTCCTCCATTGGGAGCTCTACATCCAGTGACGTACACGAAAACAAATTGTAGCTATGTGCTGATGTGTCACAATAAACAATGCAGCATATGAACGATACGGGTACACCATATGAATATAACATTCCTGACGAGTACACTACACGCTGTAGTACGCTGTGGAATACTGAGCGTGTTCTTGTGTTGACTGTGCGCTTGATACCAATGCAGACACGTTGTGATGCATAAATGTCTAACATGTACACTGTTTTCATGTCTGTTTGTGCCAAAGTGCTTGGTGTGCAAGATATGCTCCTCGTAGGCCCTAACCCTGAAGACATGAGGTTTACTACCAATGTTCTTTTCCCTTGATGCCGACTGTATCTTCTGTAAATATTGGGACGCTTTTTTTCAGAAATCCACTGCTGAAAAGGATGCGCAATTCATCTGTGTCCTCGGTTGCACAGATGGATAGAGCTACTGCCAGCTAAGCAGGAGATCCCGGGTTCGAGTCCCGGTCGGGGCACACATTTTCAGCTGTCCCCATCGAGGTATATCAACAAAACCTGTCGGCAGCTGAGAATTTCAATTAATTATCATTTATTCTAGAGAAGCTGCACGGTCTGCAATGGTATCTGTTCTTTCGAGAACAGTTACTACCTTCATATATATATATATATATATATATATATATATATAGTTAAAGGCTACCCAGCCATTGACCTTCGCTTGTGCGAATGCGCACAGGTTGTCCGAACTCTTACGGGAATCGTCACCAAAGTGTGCGCGAGTAATGAGTGGATGGGCAAATACCTATTAGGTACATTACGTATGTAGATTGTGGACAGTTGGGAATGTGTCTCACGGGAAGCGTGCAAGGGATAAGTCCCTGCAATCGCGCTATTCATCTGTGTCATCGGTGGCTCAGATAGATAGAGCGTCAGCCATGTAAGCAGGAGAACTCGGGTTCGAGTCCCGGTCGGGGCACACATTTTCAGCTGTCCCCCTCGAAGTATATCAACAACACCTGTCGGCAGCTGAGGGTTTCAATTAATTATCATTTATCGCAATGTATATGTTGGAAGTGATAGGTGGTTAGTGTGCGTTAGAAGATGAGAGGGATGCCACATGAGTAGTGGAGTGATGATTCGAAGGGTGCATTTGGGACGGGCTGTGATGATTAGCGTAGATTATTGTTGCAAGGAAGGGTACATTTCAAAGATGAGTTCATGATATGCGAGGGGAAGGTGACTGATTTTACGTCGGGAAAGGACGTGGAGAAGTTGCAGATGAAGGGAAGGAGGGGCGTGTTGGTAGAAATAGGTCAGGTTTATTAACGATGAGAGATTTCAGGGCATTGGGGAGACGTGGAACTGGCGTAGGTGCTCTAGGTGTTCGAGGAGATGAGGAAGGTATAAGAGATGGTGCAGAGTACGAGTATTCGAAGGTAGTCAGATACAAAGTGAGAGGCGGAATGCATGACGTTCCAGGGTTTGGAGGGAGCCCCGAAACTTGGGAGGAGCGGGACTAACTACAGCGCGCATACAGGCTTTTAAGCAGTCGGTCTTTTCCGCACTCCATATTCGAATGGGTCTGGAAGGAACTCAACATGTGCTGCATTGGGAAGCGACCTTTACCGTGCAGTTCACGTTGTTGGCAGATAGTACACTACTGGCCATTAAAATTGCTACACCACAAAGATGACGTGCTACAGACGCGAAATTTAACCGACAGGAAGAAGATGCTGTGATATGCAAATGATTAGCTTTTCAGAGCATTCACACAAGGTTGGCGCCGGTGGCGACACCTACATCGTGCTGACATGAGGAAAGTTTCAGACCGACTTCTCATACACAAACAGCAGTTGACCGGCGTTGCCTGGTGAAACGTTGTTGTGATGCCTCGTGTAAGGAGGAAAAATGCGTACCATCACGTTTCCGACTTTGATAAGGGTCGGATTGTAGCCTATCGCGATTGCGGTTTATCGTATCGCGACATTGCTGCTCGCGTTAGTCGAGATCCAATGACTGTTAGCAGAATATGGAATCGGTGGGTTCAGGAGGGTATTACGGAACGCCTTGCTGGATCCCAACGGCCTCGTATCACTAGCGGTCGAGATGGCAGGCATCTTATCCGTATCGCTGCAACGGATCGTGCAGCCAGGTCTCGATCCCTGAGTCAACAGATGGGGATGTTTGCAAGACAACAACCATCTGCACGAACAGTTCGACGACGTTTGCAGCAGCATGGCCTATCAGCTCGGAGACCATGGCTGCGGTTACCCTGGACGTTGCATCACAGACAGGAGCGCCTGCGATGGTGTACTCAACGACGAACCTGGGTGCACGAATGGCAAAACGTCATTTTTTCGGATAAATCCATGTTCTGTTTACAGCATCTTGATGGTCGCATCCGTGTTTGGCGACATCGCGGTGAACGCACATTGGAAGCGTGTATTCGTCATCGCCATAATGGCGTATCACCCGGCGAGATGGTATGGGGTGCCATTGGTTACACGTCTCGGTCACCTCTTGTTCGCATTGACGGCGCTTTGAACAGTGGACGTTACATTTCAGATGTGTCACGACCCATGGCTCTACGCTTCATTCGATCCCTGCGAAACCCCACATTTCAGCAGGATAATGCACGACCTCATGTTGCATGTCCTGTACGGGCCTTTCAGGATACAGAAAATGTTCGACTGCTGCCCTGGCCAGCACATTCTCCAGATCTCTCACCAATTGAAAACGTCTGGTCAATGGTCGCCGAGCAACTGGCTCGTCACAATACGCCAGGCACTACTGTTGATGAACTGTGGTAACGTGTTGAAGCTGCATGGGCAGCTGTACCTGTACACGCCATCTAAGCTCTGTTTGACTCAATGCCCAGGCGTATCAAGGCCGTTATTGCGGCCAGAGGTGGTTGTTCTGGGTACTGATTTCTCAGGATCTATGCACCCAAATTGCGTGAAAATGTAATCACATGTCGGTTCCAGTATATTTGTCCAATGAATACCCGTTTATCATCTGCATTTGTTGTTAGTGTAGCAATTTTAATAGCCAGTAGTATATATGTAGATGGAGGTGTCCAGCTCCGTGCAGTAGCAGTTTGATGGTATCCTCACAACCCGCCACGATGCGTAGGCAGAGTGAGCGGCCTCCTGGTGACCGCGCTGCAGGTGACACGGCGCGTTGACCCGGCCGCCGGCGGCCGCGGCCATCAGATAAGCGGCGCCGCGGTCCGGCCGGCCGCTCCCCATATCTCACGGCGTAATTACACGGCAGCCGGGCTCGCGGCGGCCGCGCTCCCGTTCTGACAGCTCGTGCGCCAGAAAAAACACCGCAGTCCGGGGAAAGGCGCCCACCGCCCAACCCGGCCCTCTGTCCCTTGTCTCGTCTCGTCTTGTCTTGCCGCGGCGATCCGAGCGCGCCGGGCTGCCCGGATCGACCCATCTTCACGGTCCCTCCGGGAGTCCAGACCGAACACCGGCTTATCGGCTCACTTTACGAGAGTAATGAGAATAATGTTTCCAGGTAGTTAACGCCTCGATGATAACCGAGCGGAAGAGACGAGAAAGTTGATCGCATTTATGATCCGTGTTTCCGAATAACAAAATCAGAGAGAATCTGGTTACCTAAACCTGATTCCTACGCTAAACGTAACACTATAGTGTCTCACACTATTCTATGTAAAAATACGATAGTTGCGCAAAAATTAAGGTACTGAAGAAGGTTTACAGACATTTCTCAAAGCCTTACAGATTATTTAATTCACTGAAAATATGCGAATTTCGCATGTTAAGATGGCTAATTTCCTGATGAAGAAGCGTTCCATCAAAACTCCATGGTGAAAGTCTTCAACACGTCACGTGGTGTAAGTACTAAATGGTACTACTAAGAAGCTACATCAAATTTGACGAAAAATCAGCATTAGGGAAGGGTTCCGGGAAATACTAAGTAGTGCTTCTGTAAAGGAAATCGCATCTAAGATGCTATGCGGATAATCTGGTGTATTGTGACTGCGTTTACAGCCCTTATCAAGTACGCATGACTACAGACATATACCGAGTTCATAGATACGCTGCTAGACTGGAAATATGTCAGTGGAACAGAAATTTTCGAGAATGTTGAATGGAAATTCGTGGAATCAAGACAATGTAGCTTCCGCGAAACAATGTGAGTAAATTCAGAGACTGTGTGTCAATTATGCTGCCTCTGTCGTACACGGGGTGCCGGGTTCGATTTCCGACGGGGTCAGGGATTTTCACCTGCCTCGAGATGAGTGGGTGTTTGTGTTGTCCTTATCATGTCATCATCATTCATGAAAGTGGCGAGATTGAACTGAGTAAATATTGGGAATCTGTACGGGCGCTGGTAAGCACGCAGTTCAGCGCCCCACAAACCAAACATCATCATCTTCTGTCGTACACCTCGTGTAGTGCTGAAGATATCAAGACGCGTACAGAGGCATATAAATATTCACCTTTCCCTCCATCAATATGCACGCTGACTACGATAGAAGGTCGTCAGTGTTGGTTCAAATGGCTCTGAGCACTATGGGACTTAACTTCTCAGGTCATCAGTCCCCTAGAACTTAGAACTACTTAAACCTAACTAACCTAAGAACGTCACACACATCCATGCTCGAGGCCGGATTCGAACCTGCGACCGTAGCGGTCGCGCGGTTCAAGATTGTAGCTCGGCCACTCCGGACGGCTTAGTGTTGCTACGAAGTGCCCTCCACCTTGTCCTGTACAGCCGCTAGTGGAGTATATACACTGAAGCGCCAAAGAAACAGGTATAGGCACGCGTATTCAAATACAGAGATATGTAAACAGGCAGGATATGGCGCTTCGGTCGGTAATGCCTATAGTATAAGACAACAACTGTTTGGCACGGTTGTTATATCGTTTACTGCTGCTACAATGGCAGGTGACCAAGATTTAAGTGAGTCTGAACGTGGAGCTATAGTCAGCGAACGAGCGATGGGACACAGCATCTCCGAGGTAGCAATGGAGTGGTAATTTTCCCGTACGACCACTTCACGAGTGTACCGTGAATATCAGGAATCCGAAAAAGCATCAAATCTCCGACGTCTCTGCTGCCAGAAAAAGATGCTTCAAGAACGGGACCAACGACGACTGAAGGGAATCGTTCAACGTGACAGAAGTGCAACCCTTCCGTAAACTGCTGCAGATTTCAATGCTGGGCCGTCAACATGTGTCACAGTGCGAACTATTCAATGAAACATCATCGATATGGGCTTTCGGAGCAGAAGGCCCACTCGCGTACCCTTAATGATTGCATGTCACAAAGCTTTATCCCTCGCCTGGCCCCGTCAACACCGACTTTGGACTGTTGATGACTTTAAATATGTTGCCTGGCTGGAAGAGTCTGGTTTCAAATTGTATCGAGCGGATGCACGTGTACGGTTATGGACACAACCTCATGAATCCATGGACCCTGCATGTCAACAGGGGGCTGATCAAGCTGGTAGATGCTCTGTAATGGTGTGGGGCATGTGCAGCTGAAGTGACATGGGACCCCTGATAGGTCTAGATATGACTCTGGCAGGTGACACGTACGTACGCATCCTATCTGATCACCTGCATCCATTCATGTGCATTGTGCATTTCGGCAGACTGGCAATTCCAGCAGTACAGTGCGACACCCCACACGTCCAGAACTGCCATAGAGTGGCTCCAGGAACACTCTTCTGAGATTAAACACTTCCGCTGGCCACCAAATTCCCCAGACGTGAACTCGTTGAGCATATCTGGGATGCCTTGCAACGTGCTGTTAGGAAGTGATCTCCACACCCTCGTACTTTTGCGGATCTACGAACAGCACTTCAGGATTCATGGTGTTAGTTCCCTCCAACACTACTTCCGACATTAGTCGAGTCCATGCCACGTCGTGTTGCGACACTTCTGCGTGCTTGAGGTAGGTGTACCAGTTTCTTTGGCTCTTCAGTGTACGATATATGGGTGTAGAACTGAGTAGGTTAATACTATTATGCCCGTCGCTGTTGGCGCCATGTGAGATTATAACCCCTATCTTTAGATGTGGTGATGGCGAAGGTTTTTCTTTACTTTTACTTCTTAATAGACTCAGCGATCCGTGTGTTTTGCAAACTACCGTACGTTGTGTGACAGAGGTACACACACTAGCTGATAAAAAGTATCCAGAATCATATTAGTGGACGTTAATGTAGGCTGTGTCCACTATTCGCCTTTACGACGGCTTGAACTCTGTAAGGAACACTTTCAGTGATGCGTCTGAATGAAACTTCTTGGTTGATTAAAACTGTATGCCAGACCGGGATTCGAATATGGGACCTCTGCCTTTCGCCAGCAAGTGCTCTATCGACTAAGCTATTCAATTATGACTCACAACCCCTCCTCACACCCGTAAGACATTCTCACAATGAACACCTCTCTCGTCGCCAAGCACGCCAGAGATGCTGCCCGTCGTGGTTGCTGTACGTTCTGAAGCGACCGCTATCTCTCAAGGAACATCAGGTGCTTCTCGTCGCGATTTGCTACTACAGTGCTCTCCAGAGGCAGTTCTGGCGCCCAAATAATACAGTTTCTTTACAAAAATGGACGCTCGCAAACTAGCCGCGTTTACATCATTAACGAGTGTCGAAGGAGAGCGGAGAAATTCGCGAAGAAGATTCTGGACTCGTCGATGGCTTGAACAGCGAACTGCTGGTAGAGGAACAATACATAATGCAGTACACCTATATGAGATACATACTACAAGAATTTATTCGTTATTTCAGTTGAATAATCACTAATTTTCGTTTTTAAATGGAATATGGTTAAAGCACAGTATCTAACGTGCGTGCGTATCCATATTCTCCATGCTGTATTGACTGCCATGACTCTGGAGTAACCGTACTTTCTATACTCGTAGATTTCAAGATAAGGAATGGTTTCGTAATTTCATTCGAATCGAGTAGGAGATTTTTTCGAATCTGCTACTGTCGCTGAAAAAGATATTTACCAGCATTATACGAACATGAGGCAGTCCATCAAACCACGATATATGTGCTAAGTTTCGTAATAGCAAAAATTTCCAGTGTGTAACCTGTGTTTACTTTTTGAAACAGACCGGCAGTCACATTAATATTTCTGCTCACTGGGAAAACATTCTAGTCGTTGGGTCATACAAGAATTGCAGAAAATATATTACTTACAATAAACAACATCGAATGTTGCAAATAATAATTCTATTCAGTTACTAAGAAACACGCTAACTCTTAGAAAACAAGACGTGGAAAAAATCGGAAGTAGCTGGTCGCGCATCTGATAGTCTCATTTTTAAGTTCGCGAAATTGTCAACCACACTACGACCCAAATATGAGTGTAACGCGTCAGTTACATGGTACACATAGTATAGCCGCTGTGTCTACAAATGTCACCGAGGAAGGTGGCGCAGTGGCTATCACACTGTACTCACATTCGGGAGGACGACGGTTCAAATCCCCGCCCGGCCATTGTAATTTAGGTTTGCCTTGATTTCCCTAAATCGCTTCAGGCAAACGCCGGGATGGTTCCTTTGAAAGGTCACGGCCGATTTCCTTCCCATACTTCCCTAATCCGAACTTGTACTCCTTCTGGCCCGCATCTCGTGGTCGTGCGGTAGCGTTCTCGCTTCCCACGCTCGGGTTCCCGGGTTCGATTCCCGGTGGGATCAGGGATTTTCTCTGCCTCGTGATGGCTGGGTGTTGTGAGCTGTCCTTAGGTTAGTTAGGTTTAAGTAGTTCTAAGTTCTAGGGGACTTATGACCACAGCAGTTGAGTCCCATAGTGCTCAGAGCCATTTGAACCATTTTTTTGTACTCCTTCTCTAACCTTGTGCACCTTCTCTAATGACCTCGTTGTCGACGGGATGTTAAACATTATCTTCTTCTCCTCCTCCTCTGCAGATATCATTGTTTGATATTAAACTATGACAAGTTACACTCAAAACAGGGCGCTTTAGACATAATGTCACTATCATTGTACCGTAGCATTGAAACGGTGTACTCTCACAGTAAACAAGTTTTAACACTAAATGCGTCAAATACAGGTGGCCTTTAACTACAGTTATGTAGTTCGCAGTCATGTTGTTATAACAAATCTCCCTAAAAAATGACGCGTTTTCTGGGGATCATCCATGCGCTGATGCTTTGAAACTGGTTGTATTCACGCTACATACTTTACAGAACAGAATACACCAAATACGGAGTTCTCGTGATCTCCATACGATATAGCGGCTGCTATGTTCTGCTTGTGACGTAAAACCGATGCCGCATTTCACCGGCCACATTCCTCTCCACGAAGCAAAAATCTGACATGGCAGATGCTTAATTTCACGCTTTGAACGTGGAATTCCATTCTGTGACGTCACCAGCTCCTCGTCCACCTGCGTTTGCACGTCCCATGAGAGGACGGCTCTCCTAACTTTCAAATTTAACAGAAGTACTTCCGCATACCTAGCGGAACTAGCAATCCTGACAGAACGGGTAGTCCTCTTGCAAAGAGACTGATTCGCCAACGCCTTGAGCAGAATCCAGCACATTGTTGCCGACGGCAGTTTTTTCTGGTGAAGACGTTAGCTGCGATTCGAGTTACCAAAGGTGCACCTTTGAGACGATGGCACGCAGCAACTACAGCGACTGCATGAAATAGTAGAAGGCATAACTTATGAACCAGGCGCTCGTGATCATCCTACGCATCTGAGGCCGGCGACCAGTACAAGTTCTGACGACCTTGCGGTCACGTAACATGCGAGCTATTCCAAGCGTCGTGGCGACAGTAACACTGCAATATCTGTAATTCATTAGTTCATCACTGTAATTCTGCTTTGTTTACAGAACTTCGGCGCCAGTTAATTGGCCCTAGAGGATCGTACCCACCGATGTTTCCAACGATGGAGTTCCCTTTTGTAGGAGCCACTTCTTCGCGCCTATTAACTCCGTTTCAGATTCCCGATATTCTGTTCTCTCGGGTTATTAAATTGACTACTGACTTATCTGCTGCTTGCTACAGTGACAAGACAGGACAGCATAGCCACTGCCCACCAGGGACTAAATACAGCTTGACGCCACTGCGGGGACATGGTGCTGTAAGGAAAGTATACAGGTTGAAGAAAAATTCCCTCACACGGACTTTGCAGCGCGATTCCTCACATCCTGGCAATACAAAAATGTCTGACACAAAATTTCGTCCTGCGCATATTTCTAGCAGTAAATGGACGTTAAAGATTGGCAATCCGGTAACACTGTAATGACATGTACGGTAACTACCTCTGTCAGTACAGATAGCAGAGCTGTGCAGTTGGTGTAGTTGATAGTGTTTTGAGTTATCCCGCAGAAGATGGGGGGTTCAATTCTAAATCGAGGCTTATTTGCTTTTATTTGCTAAAAGTGTTCTGTGTGGTACAGTGTCTGGCATCTTAATCGTCATATAGCAATTACAGTGGGTCTTCTACAAAACATTTGTAATTAGGTACTATGAACACAGAAATCGAAATACAATCGTTCTCACTGGTCGGCTTTTAAAGAAGTCTTTTGCACGTCGTGGGCGCGAATTGTTTCGCGTCACTGCAGCTACTAGATTCCAAACCTGTTTCCTGTGCACCCTCTTCCAATGGTCCCATCGAAACTATCTGCAAAGTACATTGCTAGCCCCACTGGTGACGTAAAGCCCTAACAAAATATAATGAACCTGAAGCGGTATAATGTATGGCACCACTGGGGGAGGGTACGCGAAAAACAAATTTGGAATCTAGTAGATGCAGTGGTGTGGAACAACTGGCGCCCACGACATGCAAAAGGTTTCTTTAAAAGCTGACCAATAAAAACGATCGTGGTTACATTTTTGTGTTCGTAGTACATCACTGAAAATGTTTTGGATCAAATGGCTCTGAGCACTATGGGACTCAACATCTTAGGTAATAAGTCCCCTAGAACTTAGAACTACTTAAACCTAACTAACCTAAGGACATCACACACACCCATGCCCGAGGCAGGATTCGAACCTGCGACCGTAGCAGTCCCGCGGTTCCGGACTGCAGCGCCAGAACCGCTAGACCACCGCGGCCGGCACTGAAAATGTTTTGTAGTAGACCCATTGTAATCGCTGTACGACGATTAAGACGCCAGATGCGGTACCATGCAGACTACGTTTAGCAAATAAAACAAATAAGCCTCTACCCAGAACTGAATCCTCGACTTCCTGCATGCTAACCCAAAACACTATCCACTGCACAAACTGCACAGCACTGATATAGTATCCTGACAGATTTAGTTACTGTACAAGTGATTACAGTGTTGACAGATTGCCAATCTTTAACATCCATTTACTGCCTGAAATATGCCCAGAACGAAATTTAGTGACAGGAATTTTTGTATTGCCAGTATGTAAGTAATCGCGATGCGAAGCCCGAGTGCGTGAATTTTTCTTCGCCCTGTATAAGTGGATCACAGACGAATGAGTAATCATTCTAGCGACTATACTGGTCGCAAATCGGGAAATCTGCTAGTATAAGCGACTCTGGCAGAGGGCGCTTGGTTAAGATCCGGCGACGGAGAACGGTAATTTGGGAAACGGCGAAGCTGGTCGGATGTTCGCTTACTACTGTGTCAGCATCTACAGAAGGTCGCTGGAAGACGATGGAACTACGACTAGGTGACAAGGTGCTGGACGTCGACGGCTAATGACATAACGTGGAAGTCGCAGGCTTGCCTTTCTGTAAAGTAGGAGGGGCGGCATCAGTGGCAGACTACTGAACACGCGAAAGCACAAATGTTTCGGAGCACACCGCGCACCGCACGTCGTTGAACATGGGGTTCAGCAAGAGACATCTACAACGTGTTTCAATGTTGGCCCAACGACGTCGTCAATTACGAGTGCAGTGGGCACTGGATCATCCATACAGGATCGGGGACAGACGGAAACGTGTCGCCTCGTCGGACGAATCACGCTTCTTGTTACACCAGTGCGATATTCGTGTCCGAACACGCCGTCATACAGGTGAACGGCCCTCGAAATGGGCACCGTGCCATGTGTGTGTGTGTGTGTGTGTGAATTCCTAAGGGACAGAACTGCTGAGGTCATCGGTCCCTAGACTTACACACTGCTTAAACTATCTTATGCTAACAACAACACACACACAGCCACGCCCGAGGGAGGATTCGAACCTCCGGCGGGAAGGGCCGCGCAATCCGTGACATGGCGCCTCGAACCACGCGGCACCGTGACATGGATTCAGGTCGGGGAGGAGGGGAGGGTGTACTATCATGCTATGAGAAACAATCATCTGAACTGCCATGGGACCTGTAGTAGTATTCGAAGGACTCAAGGCAGCTGTGTATTTCTCCAGCGAGATAACTGTCCGAGTCACAAGGTCACCTACGTGCTAAGTGGTTTGAAGAGAGTGATAGAGAAATCATGTTGAAGTCTTGGCCACTAAATTTGCCTTATCTGATCCCAACGGAACATACACGCCCGCAAATCACCGATCCTTAGTACGTGAGAACCGCAGGACCTGTGCGAAGAAATCACGTGCCACATACCTCCGGAAGGTATGAAGGATCTTTCGAGTCCACGTCATTCAGAACTGCTGCAGTATTGCGTTGCAAAGCTGGACCGACACATTATTAAGCAGGAGATCGTATTACTCGTGTTTTGGCTCATTAGTGTATTTCGCGGACGCTTCAGTGCTCATCGATGGTGTCATTTCTCGAAACCCTTTATCATGGTGGTCAGTTACCAGTTTTTTGGCCATACGTTTAAAAAAGTAGTGAGTGTGGTACAAACAAACAAACGATGTAAACATTCTCACTACAAACTAAATTAAAAATTTTGCAAAAACAGACATAATGTCTTATGGGATAACAGCAATCAGTGATTTTATGTTACTTAAAATCCGTCTTGATTGCAATTTTTTTTTATTATTATTCATATGACCGGTTTCGGTTCATTCTGAATGAACCGAAACCGGTCATATGAATAATAATAAAAAAATTGCAATCAAGACGGATTTTAAGTAACATAAATTAAAAATCTTTCAACAATAAATAAATGCTCTGCAAGAATGTGAGGAAGGGATGCTTACGCCTGATATCAGAAAAGTAAGGAAAAGAAGTAAGGGACCTTGATCCACAAACGATGGCTTAGGAAGTCAGAATGGAAATAGTTATGATACCTCTGAGACAGTGAAATACATATACTTGCTATGATTATAGGTTAGGCAGGTTTGAGAGTTGGTAATATGAACCAGAAAAAGTAAAAAAAAAAGTGTAGTAAAAATCGGTTCTAAAATGCAAACCTTCTTCGGAGCTAAGAGCACTTTTTCAATTGTGTGCCGGACCGCGACTTGAAAATCTGGAACCTCTGCCTTTCGCGTGCAAGTGCTCTATCGACTAACCTACACACGACCCCTTCTCACAGCCCTAAGCCATCTTCACATCGATCCACAGCTCGTGGTCTAGTGGCTAGCGTTGCTACCTCTGGATCCCGGTGCCCCTGGTTGGGGATTTTCTCTGCCCATGGACTGGGTGTTTGTATTGTCCTCATCATTCGTGCAAGTGGCTAGTTTGGACTGTGTAAAGACTGGGACTTTGTACGGGCGCTGATGACCGCACAGCCCGAAGCGCGCCCGACGTGCTGCCCGCCGTGGTTGCTGTACGCTCTGAAACGACCTGCTACATGAGGTGCTCCTCATAGCGAGTTTTGACTACAGTACTCTCCAGCGGCAGATCTTAGCTGCATATGGAGACCAAATCACACAGTTCCTTTACGAAAATGGACGTTCGTGTAAGTTAGCTCTGTTAACAAGTGTCGAAGAAGAGCGGAGAAAATCGCGAAGACGATTTTGGACTCGTCGGTGTCTAGAACAGCGAATTACTGGTTGAGGAACATTACATAATGCTGTAATGCTGTTCGACCATCTGACATACATACTAGTAGAAGTTATTCGTCATTTCAATCTACATCTAATTTTCTGTTTTAAGCTGAATATAGTTAAAGTACAGTGTCTAAAGTGCATGTATAATACCTATCTTCTCCATGTTGTACTGACTACCATCACTCTGACATAACGCGCTTCATATATCGTAGATGTCAAGACCGGGATTCTTTTAGTAATTTCATTCGAATGGCAGAGGAGATTTTTCCGATTCTGTTCAGAGTAATTGAACATATCGTCCTTAAAAATGACGCGTTTTCGAGAGATTCTCAATGTCCTAATGCTGTGAATCAGTTTATATTCATATAGCGTACTACATAGTAAAAGAACCCACAAAATGCGAAGTCTATCTCCAAACAATATGGTGGTCCTACGTTCTGGTTGTGACGTGAAATCGATGCCACATCTCACTGGTCACGTTATTCTCCTCGAGGAAAAAATCTGATATGTCAGATTCTTCATTTCATGTTTCGAAATGTGGTGGAACGTGGAACTCCACGCTGTGAAGTAGTTCCTCGTCCACGTCTTCGCTACTGTGAAACACTTCTCTTCTACTGAACAACTACCTATAGCTCTTAAAGTATGCATTTTAGAGCCCATGTTTACTGGACATTTCTTTCTTGTTTCAGTAAAATACCATCAACTCTGAAGTTTGCCTATCCTATAATCTTGGAAGTAACAGTACTGGTACATGTATTCTACTGTCAGAGGTAACAGGTCGTTTCCGGACCTGAATTCCTTATCTCAAATTGATACATTTACCCCTCTCCATCATCTCTGAATCTTTGTAACATCCTACTGTAGGACACAACCATGAAATGCAGTTCCATAAAAATAATTCATGATTTTCTACTTGATCACTGTGTGTGCTGATCTGTTAACTATTTACAATATTTGCCCGTGAGGCGGTCACTGTGTTATGCCATTGTGGCCATTTGGGATAAAATCATCACTCACTGGACCAGAGAAAAGATGTTTATAAACACGAGGAAAATAGACTAGCAAAGGCACAGTTTCGTTTTATTCGAACATCTGTGAGAACACCTGAAGATGTATCAACCCAGACGTCCTACCACATGCGTTTGTTATGTCATGTTAGAAACTATGCCAAGGCATTCATAAAGAAAAAGGCACTTCCATTTCACCTACAGCAAGCAAACGCGCTGTCAAGCAAACTGAATCCGTTTCCTTGTGTAATTGTACGTGCTGGTACAATCGTGGCTATGTACATATGAAGTTTGCTGTACACAGAACTCGGTGGTATTTCCCGATGGCAGCAGTAAGCACGGAGTGCAACTCGAATGTAGCTGCGGTCCTAATGTTTCAAGAGTACATCAGCTAGAAGAATTCATCGCCTTTGCCACCCTTGTCAGAAACCTTTGGATGTCGAACTTGTTACCGTAAAATACTGCTCAGTATACTAAGAACAACTGGATGAAGATTTAACAACCTGGTCCCCTTATTCTGAGTTGGACACTTCGTCCAATCTGACGGTGACATTCTAGTTTACCTGGTAAACAACGTATCGAGCAAGGAGGCAAGCTGATTTCTCGTCATCCAAATGACTGTCTTCGTAACATCAAGAACTGATTTGCCTTCTCCGTATGACCGCCACAGTGGTACAAACGCTGGTAACAACACATTCAAACTTCGTGTCACTCGCTTTATGTTTGCTCAAGCTTTTGTTTTTCCCTCTTGTAAGGAATTTAAAGAAGTCGCGGACGATCCACATGTGTACTTTCCATACATGATGGGAGTAGAAAGGAAACATGATCTGCGATACAACACAGTTTTTTTAAGAGACCACAGCGTTGATATAGACCTGAGACGGAACCACTCACTCTCAAAGAGAGTGGTACCTTCATTTCAAAGTTATGATTTTTTTTTTGAATGTAACTCAGGCGGTGAAGAAACTGGTTGCGAAATCCTTACCTTTCTACAGTGCGATACAGCACGGGCGTGCTGACTCATAACAGCTTACAGTACAAGATGCCTAATGTGGCCATATAAAGAATTTTATCCAACTGCCAAAAATCTGGATAGGTAAACGCTACTAGTAGAAGTTCACTGTGTAGCAAAAGCTGTCTTGGCGACTACTGAAGGCTCTAGAATATGCAACTGACCCCTACTGCAACTTTTCCGCAGTCATCATGAAGAGCAGACTGCTTTAATGACCCCACTTAAATAAGGTTAATTACAAGTCCTACAGAGACGTTTAAATAGCCATTCCCTCGTGCTCTATCGTTAAATGACATAGGAAAAGCGTCCAGCAGCATCCTCTGAAGTGCACTTAACAGCAATTAACAGCGTGTAGATACGGCTGTAGATGACAGTATCTCAGTGGAAGCAATATTTCGCTGCAGGCCGCTTTAGGTGGGTAATCTTTACTCCTGAGAACTAAAGAACCACCTGCTTCTCAAGCCATTAGCGGAAAATTGCTATAGTAAAATTAGAATAGATTATGTCTCAAGCAACTGTTGTTGCAGGCTGCAAATTCTGCGACGAACATGTATCACGTTTACGGCCAAGTGCCCGTGTTTAGTGAATCTTAAAGACCGCGACTCTAAAAGCTTGCACCTATCAGCGTCGCGTATTAGCATAATATTCCTGTTGTAAATTATTTACAAATATCTATAACAGAACTTACAATGGAGATGTCTGCATTTTATACTTTCTCGTTGTTCCAGGCTGTCGTACTGAAGAAGCTAAAGCAGTTCAGCTAATTCAGTTTTCATGTAGGACGCGGTCTTCAACACCTTTACTGCCCACTTTTGCTTCCTGTGCGCAAAAATTGGTTTCTACCGCGAGTGAAATTCTGTACGTATGTCGACTGGCAGTAACGCTCTTGCATACGACGCAGGATTCGGAGACGATAGAAAGCCTGCATAATAATCACAATAGAGGTTAGAGTCATTTTCTATTACCAGATAGTCATAGTACTCACATTCCTCAGGGCTGTCTCGTTGTCCTCAGACAACAGTCGAATGCTTTCAACGGCTCGCCGCTCCCCTGCAGTCTCAGGATGAGGGCCGGCTCCAGGATGCTTGCAGTGCACGCACCCAGAAAAGGAGTGAATCCGAAGTGTAATTAACAACTATTAATGAGGCTGTCATAAATACGGCTGCGCAGCAGACGAGCGTGCGGAGGCGAAGCGTGTCGGGAGATAAGCGAGGGGACCTGTTTCGCCTGTGGCGTCGTCCTCAGGATTACGGGAACGCGGCCGCGTCCGGTCGCGCGATAAATAATCTCCCAGCCAAACCGCGCGATATTGGGCGGCGATAAGCCGTGTAAGAAATGTTTTACAAGATGTCCATAAATAAACTTCTCGAATCCCGGGCTCGTGTGTGATGGCGCAGCTGGGAAATGGGCTGTAATTTCGCGTTCCGCTGCCATCTGTTCAGAGGCGAGACAGGCCGTCCAGCCATTACGTCCTCTCAACGCCGCCCGAGTCATTCATAATATTCGGGCGTAGTAATCGCCGTAATGAAAATGTACGGGGACGACATAGCATGTGACCAACACCTTTATTTTCAGTTTACGGGATATAAATGCAAAGATTATACGTTTTTATCCTCCTTAAACAAAACGATTCTTTTCCCTAAAACAAACAAACTGTATCAGCAAGGCCGTAGGCGCTGCTCGTAACCTCTATAAATTCAATTTCAAATATTGTTGTTTCAACCAAACGAAATTACAGTCGTCCGGCCATAACTGGGGGTCCTTTAAGTATTCTGGGAAATGGCTCATCGGAACTACAACGTGTGACATACTGGTTCCCTTTATTACATGAATGAAAAAAATATTTACTTAACTTTGGCTCAAATGGCTCTGAGCACTATGGGACTCAACATCTTAGGTCATAAGTCCCCTAGAACTTAGAACTACTTAAACCTAACTAACCTAAGGACATCACACACACCCATGCCCGAGGCAGGATTCGAACCTGCGACCGTAGCAGTCCCGCGGTTCCGGACTGCAGCGCCAGAACCGCTAGACCACCGCGGCCGGCTTTACTTAACTTTATACAATTTTTGTCACGGGCGTGCGTAGAATATTTACAGCTCTCAGCTGACTATTAACACTTTCACACTGCCCTCTTTACACCCGGCACTTGGCTGTGAATTGGCATATTTAATGGATGTTTGAAATTAGATTGCAAATAACAGTAAAATGATAGGAATATGGTTCTTGTATCATTTAAAAGGAAAAAGTAAGAGCTTTACATGAATGTGAGTTTATTTTACAATATAAAATACAAATGGGTGTTATAATTAAAAAAAGAAAACGCAAAAATATCGTGGATAAAAAAGTTTTACATGATCTCTCTCTTCTCTCTCTTGAGTAATGCCATTATTACTGTATCTAAATTTAAAACAAAATATCACTGGACTGTCTAACTGCAGGTACCCGTAAACTAGAGTATTTTAATAGTTCAGATGTAGTTAGCCTTTGTGTGAAAATCCTGGAAACACTGTGGGAGCAAAGGCCAATGCCACAGGCCTTGCACCACCATCTGTTATCCTTCCTCATGCGCTTACCCGTCTCTTTCTTCACCCTGTCTGAACATACTTTGCAGTACCTGGTAGTATTCACCTTGTTTGCAGTGGGTGGGACCTTCTCTGGAAAGTGCCTTGCAAATGTCCTCTCAATTTGTGAGGATGAAGCGGCTTGTTGCCGAAAAATATTTCCGCCCTTCTCAGCTAATTTCTTCCCCACTCTGTGAATAAAATCTACTAGGGATACATTCTTCCTAGTGTTCTCTTTACATAAAATAAAACTGTTGACAGTTGACATGATAAACAAGCGGAAAAACAGCTTTTACCACCACTTCAAAGTTTTTCGGGCAAACGGATATTAGCTGGAGAAATGATCTGCTCTGTCAACCCAGCTTTATTCTCATTGTAATCAATAATAACGTCTGGCTTTACAATTTCTGCTATTCCACCTTTGGCCCTCACTTGAATACCAGTGCTGGTAGACTTATGCTTTGTGGAAAGACAAACAACATCTCTTTTTGACATCCACTTCACTGCCAAGAATGGTGTTTCGTTTGAAAAACTAATTTTCTTTTTAGTTTTAGTATTCTGAATATTCGTCGCAAACCTTTCCTGTTTTTCATTACAGTTCCCCCTCCAAGAGCTTTATTTTCCCACAACATGTCCAAAAGAGACGGACTGGTGTAGTACCTATCCATATAAATGCAATGTCCTTTGCCAAAGTACTGTGAACACAACCTTTTTACAAGTCCCTGGATACTATTGTCAACACTGCCTGCAGAACCTGTATATGCATCACAGTTTAGCATATAACCGGTTGATGAATCGCAGAGAGCATACAATTTTATTCCATATTTATTGGGTATGTTTTTCATGTATGCTCTGAAGCTTGTTCTACCACGAAAGGGACACATTGCCTCATCTGTTGTCAGATTCATGCCTGGACGAAAACTAATTTTTCTCTTATTCACAAAGAAATCAAACAAAGGCCTCACTTTGTGAAGTGGGTCGTGCTTTTCTTCGCCTCTGCTAGCGAACGTAGCATTGTGATTCAAGTGTAACATCGACAGTGTAGCGCAAAATCGACCGCGACTCAACAATTTACTCGCAAATCCTGTCTGCGGAAACGTCTGTTGACCAATAATCACTGATTTTCGGCAATTTGACGACGCACATATGCAAAATAATACTGAGAGACCAGTAAATCTCTTGCAATTTTACTGCAGACCACTTATGCCAAACTGAGTTTATTTTCAGGCTACCTTTGCGTTTCATTGTCGTAATAACGTTTCCAGCGTACAGATTCGTTTCACTTTTGATGAGCCGAATAAGGTCGTCATCAAAGAAATAACTAAAATATCGAAGCTCCTCACCGGCATCTGAAAAATGCGATGCTACGACGACTACTTCCTGGAAATCCGGCAGTACTGGCTGAACGTCTAGTTCCGACCAATCTTGCTCTTTGTGCTCAGTGAGCCACACACGACCAGGTACCACAGATGGTGACTGATGGTCTGTACCATTGTCTGCATAGAAAGAAAATAATGCTAAGATTGGTACTAAATGCAAGTGAAGTAATGAACACTACTCACAATACAAAATGCGGTAATGAACTCTTCACTTTATGAACAACTGAGACATATACTTACCTGAATCATCACTTGTACTTTCGTCTGGAGAGTACGAATCCTCTTTGTCAGAATCGTCAATTTCACATCCTGCATCTCCATAAAGAATATCTAAGATCTCTGCCTCCGTCAACTCACTGTGCGATATTTTCACGATCGTAAACACCTGTGAACGAACTGCAGGTAACTTCGTCTTTGCAGTGCTCACAGCCGCTCCCAGGATGAGATGGCCGATAAGTGCTTGCCTCTTGCGGAAGAAGAATGAAATACCTCCACATTAGTTGACGAAGCTGCTTCGGAGACGCGCTAAACGCGCTTACAGAGCCAAATAAGGGCTCGCCCGTACGGTATACGGGCGCCGTCGCCAACTTCAGGGCGGCCGCGCCCGTATGGCGTACGTGCACCGTGCTTAAAGTGTTAAAAAATTCACTTGATGCACGAATTAACAATCTCTTCTCTTGAAGTACAATGTTCAACGTTTACAAAAATACATTTCTATCTGAGACTTAACTATCTCTTTAGTCCGATGTTGACCAATCCAGCTGAGGCCGCGTACTGGGGCAGAGCGCTTCCATTCCTGATTTTATATTGACTTCTTTTTGAGGCGCTGTTGTGCTTAGAGAGAGGGCGTGCCTTCTTCAGCATCACCCGTTCGTCGATGTGGATTGCAGCGAGACATCGATAATGTCTGTGGTATCGATGTACATTGCCGATTTTGGTATGACGCTGCGATCTTTGGACGAAACCACAATTTTTGGTTCATACTGATATAATACAAAATAACGAAAACTGAAACTTCATTAATTATCAAATTTCAAAACTAAGTGTTACATCACGTCGCCATCGACGTTCATAGTGACAGAGCACTTGCTCAGTCGGTCTAGGGCGGAGATGTCTAGGGCGGAGAGTAGTGTCGGCAGTGCGCTGGATGCAGAAGAGAACGCTGCTACTCCTGAATATGAATTTAGTCTTTGTCATTACATCATATGCTGCAGTACCTCTAGAAATATAACGGAAGCACACCCCATCTCAGTAACCTGAATGGTTTCATGACTTGGTTTTAGATGCCTGCGGTGACAAGACGACGCATCAACAAAAAAGTGAAGGCATATTTCATATTAAATACCCCTTCGAATATTCCGAGTCCGCAGCTCGTGGTCGTGAGGTAGCGTTCTCGCTTCCCGCGCCCGGGTTCCCGGGTTCGATTCCCTGCGGGGTCAGGGATTTTCTCTGCCTCGTGATGACTGGGTGTTGTGTGATGTCCTTAGGTTAGGTTTAAGTAGTTCTAAGTTCTAGGGGACTGGTGACCATAGATGTTAAGTCCAACAGTGCTCAGAGCCATTTGAACCATTTTTTGAATATTCCGATAATTGTGCTGTTGATGTGCATTTGAGGACCACTCACATTTAGTGAACTGACTGTGACTCCCGACACAAACTCGTTCTCGCTTCCCACGCCCGGGTTCCCGGGTTCGATTCCCGGCGGGGTCAGGGATTTTCTCTGCCTCGTGATGGCTGGGTGTTGTGTGCTGTCCTTAGGTTAGTTAGGTTTAAGTAGTTCTAAGTTCTAGGCGACTGATGACCATAGATGTTAAGTCCCATAGAGCTCAGAGCCATTTGAGCCATTTGAAGTCTTCACCAAATCTTGATGCAATTGGTTCAAATGGCTCTGAGCAATATGGGACTTAACATCTGAGGTCATCAGTCCCCTAGACTTAGAACTACTTGAACCTAACTAACTAACCTAAGGACATCACATACATACATATATGCCCGAGGCAGGATTCGAACCTGCGACCATAGCAATCACGTGGTTCCGGACTGAAGCGCCTAGAACCGCTCGGCCACCGCGGTCGGTGATGCAATTGGGGTAAAAGACGAATAGACAATCATACTGGGAGAAGGCCAGCGGATGTGGTTCACCAGCTACCTGCTTCACAGCGCTGCAATTCAGTTGATAGTGAAACTTTGTCAAGAGTGACAAATTGGTACTTCCCTTGACTCCCTAATTCAACAAAAAGTAACTGTTTTTCACGATTTTAGCTTTTAGTACGGCATGTCAATACTTTTTCATTTTTCCGTAAGTTAGACTTTGGGTAGTTACGGAAACAAACATTGTCACGTTGCTTCTCTTAGCGTTCTCGTCCACTGTGTTTGATTACGCGCTATGCTCATCTCTCCCCACCGATTGGTCGATGGCCATACCAGCTTTGGAATAGTTTATTTTTTAGTTCTGACGTTACTTAACTTTTCTGTGATGCCGACTAAGTACGTTTCCAAGGTTGGTTCTACTGAAGGCCGATGAAGAGAAGAAGACTTCAAATAGCTATTAATAAAGTAAAAGATGATAGTTATTCAGTCAGAAAAGGTTCTGTACTGTCTAACATCCCAAGGAAAACCCTAGAGCAAAATATAAAAATTGATTGTGATTCAAAAACTCCAATGGGTCGAGGTTCCTGTTTGGGTTCAGCCAATGAGGAACGACTTTTGTGATTTCCTATAATTTTCTCTTCAGAACTTATCTGAAACAAGCAGGTCAACGAAAAATCTATAACCTGCGTGTCTTCCCGAGTTTTACACAATTTAAAGAAATCGTAGTTAGTTTGAAATTTGATCTAACTTCCTTTTATGAATATATATATATATATATATATACAAATTTCTCAGTTGTGTTGGAGTCTGATATTGGCACCTGAAAAAATCGTGGCCATCGATCCTCGTTTTATCCTAATCTGCAGCCTCCGATACCCATTCAAACTAGGCTGCAGGAAAAATTTTCGACAAGTAACTGGAGGCAGGAATTTCGCAAGACGGCGATATAAGGTCAGCGTGGGTGACCGGCGTAGAACACATACATCCGCGACAACAGCAGTCAACTTAACGCTCAACAGTGCCGAGGAATTAAACCCAGTAAGTGTCACCACGCCTAGCTAACACATTAGCCCTGAGAAGAACTTAGAACTTAAAAAACTCGTCGTCTGATCCCAGACACAGTCGGCTATGATACCAGGAGTTTTTGCTTTTATTGCTGCTAATGCTGGCAGTAAACCTGTAGAAAAGAAAGAGTAAAAATACGAAGGGGAAGCCAACTCACATGCTTTAAGCATGTATAATTGGTGACAAAGCAATATAACAACACAAGACAGAAGTAACCAATGAATGGGCACTCCAGGTACCATTACGATTTGAAAGAGCTCACTGTTTTATTTGTGTAAGATCCTGCTGACTGCATAATGGTTGACTGTTCCGAATACTGCAGCTGTTCCGATATGTCGTCCGTGATGGGCAAGTTTCCATCCTCGAACACTGAAGGATTTCGCAGCATGCTCAACGTCGCCAAGGCCAAATACCAGCACAACGTATATCACGTCTGATATGCAACAGGCACGTATAAAGTCCAAAATCCACCTATGACGTATATTTTGATTCAGGCCATACGAGTCAGGCAACATGAGATTGCCTACAGCCAGTGATACAAATAGAAAATTATAGTAACTTCGATGTTAATGTTTCACTTGTGCTGTTCTCAATTAATACCAACGACGCGTTGTATCTGAGATGAGGCTTTTTATCCTGCCTTATATTATTTTAACACTACAGCTACCAACCTAGCGAGACGATTAATAAAAATTGCCAAATACGCAAATACTTCGCCTGAATGCCTGATTAATTTGGGTATCCTCCCCTCGAAAGTACGAGTCCTTAGTACTTTTAAGTTTTGGTTTATTAGCTTTAAATAAGGAATCGTGATAAGCAAGTTGAGCTCCCTCAATAGAATTTATTTGGATGTGTACTCAAAAGTGAGAGAAACTGTAGAAGACTACATGTAAAACAATGAAATCTGGCAGTGCTGAAGGGTTGAGGTTGGGTTGATTTGGTGGAAGAGACCAAACAGCGAGGTCATCGGTCTCATCTGGTCAGGGAAGGATGGGGAGGGAAGTCGGCCGTGCCTTTTCAAAGGAACCGTCCCGGCATTTGCCTGAAGCGATTTAGGGAAATCACAGAAAACCAAAATCAGAATTGCCGGGCGCGGGATTGAACCGTCGTCCTCCCGAACGCGAGTCCATTGTGCTAACCACTCCGCCACCTCGCTTGGTAGTGCTGAAGAGCAAAGCAGAATGACTGACCAGATAAATAAAAAGGAAGAAGATTTATTAGAAAGAATAGTGGAGGAAAGAAGTTCTTCAGTGAATCCACGGCAGAAGGAGTGACAGGTCAATTTGAAATCATAAGGCATATAGCAAAATTCAATACAGTGGTACAAGAAACTCTAGGAGAGCTAATTGTTGGTCTAGACGCTGATTAGAATCTCCGAGAAAACTATCGTGAAATGTGATTGCAGCCAACACGCGGAAAAGAGAAGATTAGTGCTAGGCAGGAAACTGTGGAGAACAGCATCAAACTCGTCAAATGATTGATGACTATAAGAGAAAAGTGAAATAAAAGTAATTTAGACTATTGCTATGTGCTGTCATTGGCCACAAATGTCTGGACTTCGCATCTTGACTAATCTCTCCATTCAAGAGCTGATCGCCACCGATGTACTAGCAGCGTGCTGGACATGTTTGACCTGTAAAGACAGTTGTCATTCGTTGTTGTGTGTACTCTGGCGTTGTCTATGAATCACAGACACGTTTCAGAATCTCACAAGACATAATTTTACCTTTGCATGCATGAAACGTATTCCATGGCTCCCGCGGTGTGAAAAGAAGACAAAAATTTACGTTTTAAACATAAATGTAATGAGAAGGCTTGTCATTACGGGTGGTTATAGCATTAAAATTCTAAGATTGATTATATTACAAATACTAATTTTAAACATTTCTGTGAAACTGTTCTTCAATGAAGAAGATAGGTTTACCCAACAGAAAATTCTTTCACTCAGACTTAAGGTCCACTACACTATGAGCTATAAGCTAAATTTAATATTCTGGACCGTGATATTGAATGGATTCTTACGGCTTTATCTTATATCCATCTGAGTTATTGCTAAACCCTACAAGGCTTCGTAGAGGTTTTTTCTAGTTCCAGTGTTGTATTACATTTTCTTTTTACAAAAAATTGATAACATGAAAGCATATAAATGAATATGTATTTGCGAATCAGTTAGCAAACTATCAAGTTCTTGGAGAATTTCGAAAATAATATTTTGTTAAGTTGCGTTTCTGCAAAAAAATGATTCTCAAATCATTAATGAGTGAAAATACCAAAAACTCAAAATTCATCATCTATAAATCATCTTCATCTATAGTCATACAATATTGGGGTTTATCTGAATATGAATTCCTATTTTACCACGCACGCTTGATTTCATTCCCACCCAGTGTTAGCCAAGAAACATTAAAACTGCATTAAGGGAGTTACAATTTTTCTTCTAGAGCTCGAAAAAAATTGAAACAAGAAGTCTGAAGGAAAGTGAATTAATTTACTTAGAAATAAAAACTCAAATGTGTAATGAGGGTCGACTCAAAATATTGAGAACAATTAGAAAACGTTTTCCTGCCAACAAGCATTCGTCCTAGAATTGCAGTAGCTCTTGGAGTATCTGACTGGATTTGGAATGTGCAATAGCAAGCTGTACTCTAAATTCTCAACAATTCCCAATGACGCATTTTCATATTCATCAAGCGAAATGATATAAGGATTTAAAATTAGTTTCTTAAACTTTTCTAGTTACGTTTTGGGCAGTGTCCATAGGCTGGGGACAAACTCAGAGAGGGATGTAAATATTATTAGTGAAATGTTCTAGAAACCTTCTAAGCGTATCCGTTACGAATAAACTGTAAGTTGTTAGAACTGCATTCATTTGCACGAATACATTTTCTCATACATATTCTCACAGCAGTTCTCACGCCTTGTCATTAAAATGCTCTGCGAAACAGTAAATATTTGCTCCACGTAAAAAGTATACAACGAGAAGAACGGGCGCAGTCACGCCTCTGGAACATGAATTTATACATGCTGCAATCACAGCTATCGTCTTTTTTGTGACGTCGCCTTTTACAAGTCGAAAGCTGAGCAGCTGTAGGCAAGTCTTGTTTATTCTAATGAGTTGGAATGATACAATTTTTTTTTCACCTAGGTCCTGCTGACCGGTGGCTGCGTTTTATTTCTCCGCGATATTTTATTGAGGCAAAGTGGCGGGCTAGAAAATTAAGGACTGGGAAGGATATCAATTATAGTAATTATTGCGAGCCGAGTCGGGGATCACGCACGCTTTACCCGCCGCGGGCGAGGATTCCTGGAAAGATACGCGCCCGCCGACGCCGCGATAAATATCTCCGATTGCTACTCGTGAAAGGGGGCCGGGGGAGAAGCTAGATTTCAGCTCTATGATTATAATTCCCCACGCGATTAATTCCGAATGGTAGGCTCTTTTTATGTTTCCAGTGCTCCGACGACGACCTAGGTGGATACTGCAGTGGTCCCATATCTTTCCCTCCTCCGCTCCGGGGCTAGAGGCAGATAGTACAACAGCTGAAATCTGGGCAATGCGCTTAATGGAGATGTGTTTACGGCCTCTTTTCTCGTTTCCTTCCAGAATACGAGAAACCTTTTAGCGAATCCAATTTTTTTTGTTTCCCTTTCTTTTCGCAGTAAGCTACGATGGAGTCGCCACCTTCCCACTACGCGAGGAATGTGTGTACTAGCTACCATAAACGCCAGATCGCGAAGCCTGATCTTACTTCTTCGAAAGCGAATACAGTTGTCTGGTATAATTGATCAGTCCATAAATGCTTTTATTAAGACTAACACCTAAAGGGTGAATTTTGTACCTTGTTAATTTTTATACGATTAATTGCGACCTCTGTCCACTTGCACGGCTATGAGAGTAAGAAAATATTCTTGATTTATTTATCAAATCAAGTTTTTTTAATAGACACGTGGTTTCGATATATTTATTCCATGTGAGTGATAAGTAACTCCTGGTCGTCTCGAGAAAGTGACGACTGTATTTATTTTTATTTTTTATTTACATGTCAAGTTCCGTAGGACCAAATTGAGGACCAAATCTCCAAGGTCATGGAACGTGTCAGTACATGAACTTACAACATAAAAGGAATAATAGGTAAAAATAACCGTTCAACCACCACCCACAGCTGAAGCACACACTCGCCAGACCACAAAATCTCTTTTCATTCGTCGTGCTTTTAATGGCGGTTTTCTGTGGTCACGTTGACATCTGTGCCCTGTTACACGCGTTGACCAGTCGTGGTGGTTGTTACGCAGCACTCAACTGGCAAATCATCTGATGCCCTTTGCCCCATATACATACTGCTATAATCTTTGACCCACGTCATCAACAAGTTGTTGCTCACTGACTCCGGCTGCGGCAATTTCCGTAGAATCGAATTATTCACTGTATAACATTAAATACTATGGCAAGTGGAAAGCTTTCGCGTTCTCAGAGACACTGGTGAGCCAAAACACTGTGACTACTATCTACCGAGAGATGAATGCAGCAGCTTGGTGGCGCAGCGGTTATATAAGCTGAGCAGAGACCAATGGGGAGTCATTCTAGAGACGATACGCGCTGCAAATGGGGAAATTCACTGGTGTAACCGACGTTGACCAATAGCTGATTGTTGTGGCCCGGTGAATGCGGACGGACATCTCGGAAACGACGAAGCTGGTCGGCCGTTCGAGTCCTACTGTCGTCAGCATCTATGGAAAGTGGTAGAACGAAGGCGAAGGTGAAACCATGAATAGGCGACAACCTGTAGGACGTACAGAACGTGTAGGTAGCAGAATTGCCCACTTCTAAAACAGGACAGGCAGCCATCTGTGGCAGATCTGAGGACAGAGTACAACGCCGGTGGAGGAACAAGTGTTTCAGAACACACCACAGACCGTGCCTTGTTGAACAGTAGACGGACCCTGTGTGTTCCGATGTTGACCCAACGAAATCTTCAGTTATTGTTGCAATGGGCACGAGATCGTCGCGATAGAACCTTGGATCAAAGGAAATATGTCGCCTGGCGAGATGGATCACGTTTCCTCTTATCCTCTTACAAGGAGAGGGCCCCAGAAGTGGGATCGATTTTTTGCAACCATTCATACAGTGATATAGGTTTAAGGTCCCAAGTGCCACACCCTGCATCAGTCCACCCTGGTACACACTCATTTGCGAGTAATCGACGAAAAAATAATTTGGAATTTCGCGTGATGCTAGCAATATAAAAAAATATAGAGCTTGGATGCATAGTATAATGGGTGTAGTACAGGCTTCATATACAAGAGGTTGCAGATTCTAATCTCTTCGAGTGTTTTGTAATTTTTTATTTTTATTCTTTATCGAAATGACTTTGATCATTATTTTTATACAGTTAAATGGTTTAAATGTATTTTTTATTTCTAGTCCTTCGATACATCATTTTAATCACGATACTATTTTTTTCATTTGTTCTTATTTATTCTTCCTCTAACTCCTCCACTTGGAATCTGCGTACATGTGATTTTAATTACTTCTATGTATTATCATCGATTTAATTTTTTCTGTTTCGTTATCTTTTATTTTCATCTATGTTACCGCGTTCATTATTTCTGTTCTTCATTTTCCTTGAATTTCGTTTTACTTACTATCCCTTCTTGCTTTTAAAACTTCATCAGCGTTATTTTGTCGATAGTGCAATAAGAATTTATGTTTTAAATAACATCTTCCAATGAAATTTACATTTTTGACGCCACTGCACAGTCAATATTAGGAGATTGTTTTGTCTTTTATTTATTAATAGATACATCGTCATTTTCAAAATATTTAGATATTGGGATAGGTAAATAAAAATGATTAAATTCACATGCACAATGGCAGTAAAAAACGAGAGCAGTTGCAAAAAGTCAGTGATTAAAATGATGTGACAAAGGATTATACATACCAAATACTTTTAAATAAATTAATTGAATAAAAATAAAGATCAAAATCGATTCGATGAAGATTTAAAAATAAAAGATTTCAAAGTACTTGATGAAATTCGAACCCACAATCTCTTGCATATGAAGCTTGTACCACCACCATTACATTACTCAGCCACTTCGTATGAAATTTCTTTCTTAAAGCTATAGCGTATCATGAGAAATCCCGAATTTTTTCATCGATTACTTGCAAATGAGGTCCCATTAGGTCGAATGGCTGCAGGGTGTAACACCTCGGAACTTAACCTTTAATACCAAAGATGTAATCAAAAAATCGATCCCCCCGCTGGGAACTTCTCCTACTTAGACCACATCGACATTCGTGCCAAGATACGCCTTCATCGAGGTGAACATCGTCTCGAAACCTAAACCGCACGATGGGTAGGCATCGGACGCCAAATACCCACGTAAACTTACCAAGGACTTGTACAATCCAAGCCACGCAGAATTGTATTGTGTTTCAAAGGTGCATTAAAGGGTGGGAATAATGTTTTGGCTCCTTTTATGTGGCGTCACAAGTCACAATGAAATGCGCGTGTTGCTTTCGACTGTCACACCGACGTTCTGTGTACTCATCCCATTTACACAATACGCCGTACTGTTACTTTCGCGTGATAATAGCAAAGATTTCTCTCCAACACAGCAGTTCCCCCCAATGTAGTTTCTCATCAGAGTAAATATGTATTCCTCTTTCGTGTCACGAAAAACTGTTTACTTTCTTGGGAGAAGCTAAATCTACGTTCTATTATGTCTGTTATTTGCACAGCATATTTGTTCATTCCCACGATTCTCATTTAGTCGTGCACAAGTGGAGGAGGAGGAGAGTAGTGTTTAACGTCCCGTCGACAGCTAGGTCATTAGAGACAAAGTGAAAGCTCGGGTTAGGAAAGGATACCGACCGTGCTCTTTCAAAGGAACCATCCCGGCATTTGCTTGAAACGATTTAGGGAAAATCACGGCAAATCTAAATCAGAATTGCCGGAGACGGTTTGGAACCGTCGTCCTCCCGAATGCAAGCCCAGTGTGCTAACCACTTTGCCACCTCGCTCGGTCGTGCACAAGTGTGTTGGATGAACCGTAGCATTCATTTTTTATGTGCTGTCTGTAAGGGTTAACGACATCACAGTCGAAAAATGAATCATTGGGAAATAATATCAAAAATTACGATTTCTCTGTAGTCTCCATGCTCCTTTCTCATATCTCGACGTACTGACGCGCCTATAGCATTTTGATGCTGTACGACGAACCCGCTGTGAAGAAGGGAGCTGTTATGATTTATTTTGAAGCTTTTCCTTAAAAATATGAAGCTCAAGGCAAACAGCACAGCACAGATTCACGTGCTTTGATAAGTAACCATTGATTTTCGAGCGACATCTAGATCTGAATTCGGTAGGTGTGTGGCTAAAATCACGGTCCGGCCCTCCAAATTTGGTTTTTCTCACACTGATTAAGGTGAATGGCGAAATCGTTCCATTGAAAAGCACACAGCCGATTTTCTTCCTCATCCTAGTCTAATCTGCGCTTTTGGTGCGTCACCGCTGACACAGCCATCGCCGTTGAACACTACTGTTCCTTTCCATCTTCTTTAGAATCAGCCTTATTTGCGACTGTCTTTTCATGTTTAGAACTTTCTTTCGCGGTTTTTATGTTTTTGTGAGGGTGATAATTTCTAATCAAGATTTACGCCCTAACTGTCATTATATCAATATTCTCCTCTTTTCGAAAGTTGTCGACTGCCGCAAGGAAAGGTGAATGATTCCCTTCGAAAGGAAGTCATTCAGTTGCTTTAATATATCTGTTAGCTGAAAAGTACCATTAACCCCAATGAAGAATCGTCAACTCTTTGCCAGCTATTATTGTCAAAATCTGTCTCCATTATCTTGAATAGTTCATATAATATGACCAGGAGTCACCTTCCACGGCTGGTGATGCGTGTACCACTAAATATTCAGTGATGTAACGATGGCAGCTTTCATTCACAACAGACAGAAACTGTGACAACCTCTTGCTAGTTAGTCACTCGAATCTATAACAATCTGCACTTCTTCCCTCGCGACATCATCAGAAGTTCCATGAGGCGTTTCGTGCATCATGCTGTTGTCCACTGAGAAGTCGCACGCTAAAAAATTGTAACGAATTGCAGCAATATACGCAGAAAATCGATGCTTGGTGCGAGTGTTGGCACTTCACTCTCAACATAAACAATTCTGACGTATTGCCAATGTACAGACAGAAAGACCCAATGCTGTATGATTACACGACTGCAGAACAAACACTTGAAACAGTCACATCCTTAAAATATACAGGAGTTTGTGTACGGAGTGGTACTACCATATAAAACTAATCGTAGGTAGGTCTGATGCCACACAGATTCTTTGCAAAAATCCTCATGAACTGTGACCGACCCACAGAGAAAGTAGCTTACGAATCCTCGTCGAACAGTACTTGAATATTGTTCGTCAATGTGGCATACAGGAAAATAAGGAAATTATAGTGGTAGAGAAAGTATCCGCCGCCACACAGCGTAACGTGGCTTGCGGAGTACAGATGTAGATGTAGATGCAGGATAATGGGAAAATACGGTCAGTAGATAAGACAGACAACTTACAAATTACGAGGGGCGAACATACATTTTTTTTCCAATACTCCATATTATTACTCACCCTTTTGGTAAAAAACCCTGTATTTCAAAATAATGTCCTTTCAATGCGACGGCATTACGTCACATTACACGGAGGGCCTATATGACCGCGTAGTACCACTTTGCTGCTTCGGCGCAGTGCGCAAGCAGTGCCGTACACATGATCTTTCACTGCTCTTATCGTCGTCTGTTGAGCAACGACGTACGAGCGGGCACACACATTTCGAGTACCCCAACTGGTGGACGAGTGTGTCACACTACCAACACAGACGTCCAGTTGAACAGCGAGGTGTTTGACTGTGATCCGTCGATCACCTCGAATAAGAGTGTCCGCACGTTCCGACACTGCAAGATTCACAGCTGTGTGCGGGCGGCCGGCGCGCAAGAGATCGGACAGGTTTGCGCGGCTTTGTTGCGACGATAACAGACGCCTCGCCCGTCGACTCATCGTACTTTTGTTCACTGCCAGGTCTCCGCAGGCATTCTGCAAACACCTACGGATATCTGCGATGCTATGTATTTCCCCCAAAAGATAATGACAGCTCTCTGCTTAGAACGCAGCTCAGTTACAGACGCCATTTTCAAGGGTACGTATAGCGCCGCCACCTTTCGAAACTTCACGAACTTCATGAATATTCTACGGTGTCTCACTACAAATTCCCCATTTTTTCAACCAACATTGCCAGATAAAGAAATGTGTCACATTACGTACTCATCGCCCCTCGTACTTGTGCGTCTCAAAAAAATATTGAAATGTGTGTGAAATCTTATGGTTCAAAATGGTTCAAATGGCTCTGAGCACTATGGGACTCAACTGCTGAGGTCATTAGTCCCCTAGAACTTAGAACTAGTTAAACCTAACTAACCTAAGGACATCACAAACATCCATGCCCGAGGCAGGATTCGAACCTGCGACCGTAGCGGTCTTGCGGTTCCAGACTGCAGCGCCTTTAACCGCACGGCCACTTCGGCCGGCCAAAATCTTATGGGACTTAACTGCTAAGGTCATCAGTCCCTAAACTTACACACTACTTAACCTAAATTATCCTAAGGACAAACACACACCCATGTCCGAGGGAGGACTCGAACCTCCGCCGGGACCAGCCACACAGTACATGACTGCAACGCCTTAAACCGCTCGGCTAATCCCGCGCGGCTGTGCGTCTCATTTTAGAATACTGCTCATATGGTGGCGGCACCCATGCCAAATAGGGCTAACTGGGAGTATCGGACAGATGTAAAGAAAGGTTCAAAAATGGCTCTGAGCACTATGGGACTTAACTGCTGTGGTCATCAGCCCCTAGAACTTAGAACTAATTACACCTAACTAACCTAAAGACATCACACACATGCATGCCCGAGGCAGGATTCGAACCTGCGACCTGTAAAGAAATGCAGCGCGAGTAATGGTAGCAGGTTTGCTTGACACACGAAGCACCGTCACAGAAATTGTGACTTCCTCAATTGGCAACCCGTTGAAGAAAGACGCAAATTATCCCCCAAAAGCCTACTTACAAAGTATGTATGATGAACCAGTATTAAGTGAAGAATCTAAACATATAATCAGCGCTCAACGTACCACTTCCGTGGGGGCCACGAAGACTAGATTAGACTAATTGCAGGGAGCACAGAAGAGTCTGGGTAGTCACTATTCCAGTTTTTGTAACAGTTAGGTTGTAAACATATTTATCGTTGCAGCGTTTACTATAACGGTAACACTGTAACTGTTTAGATTCTAATGTCAGAAGTCAGGTTTTTGCACCGATATTAGATTGCATGTCGTCCTCCCAGCAGCGGTGCACAGCTTCCTCGGAGGATGCTTACTTGCCGAAACCGTTAACTTCAGTCTAATGACCTAAAACAGTGACCGTCAATTTTTTTCTCTCAAGGGCCAATACTGACATTGTGGGGCCCACCTCGGGCCGCATATGTAGCGACCTTATTATTCATTGGTAACCTACATAAATTAGTATGATATGAGCCCCGAGTAGACTAGCTATAGTAATGGCGCGATAAACTGGCCCCCGGCCCCAAATACACCCCACAGCTTTGCCTGAAAAAGTGCTGTTGTGTTGTCTGTGTTCATTGGTTCAAATGGGTCTGAGCACTATGGGACTTAAAAAAATGGTTTAAATGGCTCTGAGCACTATGGGACCTAACATCTGAGGTCATCAGTCCCCTAGAACTACTTAAACCTAATTAACCTAAGGACATCGCACACATCCATGCCCGAGGCAGGATTCGAACCTGCGACCGCAGCGGTCCCGCGGCTCCAGACTGTAGCGCCTAGAACCGCTAGGCCACCACGCCCAGAGGGACTTAACATCTGAGGTCATCAGTCCCCTAGAACTCAGAACTACTTAAACCTAACTAACCTAAGGACATCACACACATCCATGCCCGAGGCTGGATTCGAACCTGCGACCGTAGCACTCGCGCGGTTCCGGACTGAAGCGCCTAGAACCGCTCGGCCACAGCGGTTGGCTCTGTGTTTATTAACACTTTGACTACCGGCCAAGTAAACCTTGCAGTTTCTTAGAAAGAGAGCCATTTGTACGGTTTTCCAATATTTTTATTAAGAACAGTAGCCAATATTTAACTGAGATATTAACGTTTTAAGAAACACTGGAACTACTTACTCACATGTATAAATTGTTGTATAATATTCTGTGTGATGCATTTCAAAAAAGCTTCTTGCTCCTGGTTACTCATACTTTGCACTCGCTGCACTGGTACGTAATGTCTTTTCTTACAGCCTTTCCTGATCGTCTACAATAAATAAAAAAATTGTTTTACGGGTCAGAAAATGTAGGAACATCAATAAAGAACGCAACGCTTCAACGAGCGTTTTATGAGATCAAAAACAGAAATATTCAATTCAAGTTTGACACAGTTCTTGCACAAAGTGAGGATTATCTTCCGAATACTCGATATCATCATCCTCACTATAAATGTCAGCAAAATCATGCACCAATTCACGCAAAATATAGTCGTCCGTGAGACAAAATGAAACTAAGTCTTCCTTTTCTGTACCTACTGAGCGAACTCCTGTCACCCTCCAACAGCTTGACTTCATACAACAGATAGCTGTTTTATTAGAAGGTACATTTCCCTCGCAAACAATGAAGACTGATCGCTCACTTCAATAAACGTGGTTTTGTGTGTAATAGCGGGAGAAATTTTATCTTTTTATACATCAGAAATTTATGGTAAGGACTATGGGACCAAACTGCTGGGGTCATCGGTCCCTAGGCATTCGCACTACCTAATCTAACTTAAACTCACTTACGCTAAGGCAACATACACACCCGTGCCCTAAGGAGGACTCGAACCTCCGACAGGAGGAACCGCGCGAACCGTGACAAGACGCCTAAGACCGCACGGCTACCCCGCGCAGCCTATTATACATGTCTGGAACGGCAGTGTACCGAAAATTTGCGTCCCGTCAATTGCCGGAATCGGCAATAACAATAATTGTACTTATACCGAAGTGCATTATACAATATGAGACACGATCACAAATGTTTACTAGACTTCTGAATGTGATTTTCGTTTTACTGATGGCATTATATTAAAACAGGCTTAGTTTGATTTCATATTTCTTGCTGCAAATATGTACCGCATTTGTTGTTGTTGTCGTCTTCAGTCCAGAGACTGGTTTGATGCAGCTCTCCATGCTACTCCATCCTGTGCAAGAGTCATCACATCCAAGTAACTACTGCAACCTACACCCTTCTGAATCTGTTTAGTGTATTCATGCCTTGCTCTCCCTCTGCGATTTTTACCCTCTGCTCTTCCCTCCAATACTAAATTGATGATCTCTTGATGTCTCAGAAAGTGTCCTACCAACCGATCCCTTCTTCTAGTCAAGTTGTGCCACAAATTCCTCTTCTCCCCAGTTCCATTCAGCACCTCCTCATTACTTACGTGATCTACCCATCTAATCTTTAGCATTCTTCTGAAGTACCACATTTCGAAAGCTGCTATTCTCTTCTTGTCTAAACTTGCCATTACTCTAATGCACGTCCAGGAATTCGTGTCACTTCTGTTTGAAATTTTGAAATTTATACCGTAACAACTGATCGGTAGGCCGCACACACACCCTTGGGTTGTCAGTGCTGCAAGACAAACGATAAAATGGTATAACTTTAATTTAAAAAACCTATATACTGTTAAATGGCCTCAACTTCTTAGCACACATTTCCACACGCTTGTCAATCACTAGGTCTTGGTCCTCTTTCAAAGAACTTTTGGAGTGAGGAAACTGCTGATCAAATTTACAGACATCTCGTAACATAACATACTGGAGGGTCGCGAATGAGTGTTTAGAAACTTTTTACACAATTTGCGTTGGGAGAAAGGTATCGATTTATTGGAAGCTTTCCCATAAATACATTACAACTTTTCCTCTGCTGACGTGGACCCAGTTTCGTGACTAGTATATATTCCCGAATTCTTAATTCCTCCTCAGTATCCTTCAAGTTGGTTGGTTCGTTCTGCCGCTCCCACCTTTATGATAAACCAGCGAACCCAGCAAAGCTTCGCAATTGCTAAATATGTATGGGAACTGGAAATACGCTCTAATCTCCTTCTCTCCCCCCCCCTCTCCCTCTCTCTCTCTCTCTCTGTCTATCCCTCTCCTCTTACCACCTCCCTTCTTGCATCTCCTCCTACCCCCATCTCTGTCCATCACCTTCCCCCCCCACCCCCACCCCACTACCAGTACATCTGCTAATCCACACTCTAACCATCTCCTCCTGCCTCATGTCTCTCTCCATATTCTCCTTCCCCTCCTTTATATTCATTCCCCCCTCTTCTCCATCCACCTGTTCCTCCCCCTTTCTCTGACCTTATTTATTGTTACTGCAAACGGCACCTCGATTGGGTGAAGTCAAAATCAATGGGTAAACCGGTTGGACTCTTTAGTACACGGGGTATGAGAGAGACCTTCCCAGCTGCTGGCTATGTGAGGATAGTAGCTTTAATGACAGTATTTCGCATAGTGATTCTTCCTAAAGGTAGGACAAAGTTAGCCTAAACACAACTTTCCTGTAAAAATGGGTGTGAAAAGACAAACAAAATTGCGCAACTTCATGGCACAGCTTTCTCGCAGTCGATTTAACAGGAAGTTTATTCTATAGTTCTTACTCTATTTGCTTACAATCTCACACACGGTACGGGACTACAAGTCCCACCGCCACACCTTCACCTGCCCATGTTAGGCAAAATTTTCTGCCTGACTCATGCAGTACTATCACCGTCAGAGGGTGGTACGGGACTGCAAGTCCCACCGCCACACCTCCAAAGTGAATTGCAGTGACGCATTCACTGCCCTGTGGAAATTTACTGCCTCACCAACACAGTTAGACCGCAATAGACCGGTGATGCTGTATTGTAACATATCACCCCGGACTAAAAGTCCATTAAAAAAAAAAAAAAAGCTTACAATCACTGTCAGCTTTTCATCAGTCTGAGTGACTCGATGATTGTGTAATGGTCAGTCTCTGTGGCCGAACGGTTCTAGGCGCTTCATTCTGGAACCGCTCTGCTGCTACGTACGCAGGTCCGGATCCTGTATCGGGCATGAATGCGTGTGATGTGCTAAGGTTAGTTATGGTTAAGTAGTTCTAAGTCTAGGGGACTGATGACCTCAGATGTTAAGTGCCATAGTGCTTACAGCCATTTGAACCATCTGATCACATAGTCCGCTTGCGTTGCGCGTACGTCGACTGACATTTCCACAATACACTAAAGATATTTTTTCCGAAGAAATAAACCACTAACTGCAATCAACTTATTGTTGGCAACACACCAAATTATCACGAATGATGGCTGGTCATCAGTCATGAATGGACTGATGACCGGCCATGGGAATTTCAAAAAACACCTACACACAATGGGTATAATGGAAGAGGACCCTAAATGTAGGATCTCTGATGAGAGTCAAGAAACTGCATCACACCTAATCTTTGAATGCATGGCATTGGAGAGTAAAAGATACAGAATCTTCGGGACAACTAGACCTGAAGTATTGTGTCTAACAAAAAACTGGTAGAAGGACTCGTTGCACTATTTAAGGGCACTGGTTGGCTTTACTAGATATACAGGGAGCGATACCGCACGATAAATCTAGTTTCGGTGCGGGCAGTGGCAGGTTAGACCTAAGATGTTTTAGCTCTCCTGTTAGAATCAAATCAAATCACGAACTGACACCCACTCTATTCTTGCAACTCACTAAAGAAACGACCATATAACTTTTAATTGCATTCTTTTTCGCAAAATATCAAACTCAAAGAGAAATTTGTTGTTATGAAAACATGCGACGTAAGAGGTGTCAAACTGAGCGTCACAATTTTTTTTTTAACGAAAATAGTTATGTGGTAAGATAACTGTCAAAGCGAAAATCACATTTCTTTCAATGAGATTTTCATACAAAACTTCCATCCAAATTTCCGACTTTTCCGGTGGATTTTCCAAAAATTTTCCTTCATACAAACCTTGTCCTGACATTCACGAACGCTCGAGCGCGCGCACGCACACACACACACACACAATTAAAAAAAAATCAGCCAAGTCGGTCGAGCCGTGCCGCGCGGGATTATCCGAGCGGTCTGGGAAGCTGCAGTCATGGACTGAGGAGCTGATCCCGGCGGAGGTTCGAGTCCTCCCTCGGGCATGGGTGTGTGTGTTTGTCCTTAGGATAATTTAGGCTAAGTAGTGTGTAAGCTTAGGGACTGATGACCTTAGCAGTTATGTCCCATAAGATTTCACACACATTTGAACATTTTTTTGGTGGAGCCGTTCTCAAGTGATGATTATTCATACACGCGGCAATTGATTTTTATTTGTGTATAGGTGGATAGTCTAGTCACGTCAGATTGACAGCTCAACCTGTTGTGAGGTGCTGCACGCTGAACGGGTCCCGTGAAGCTTGCCAGGTGTGCAGAAACGCAAGTTGGCTGGTTTCAACCACTGCGCTTCGGTGCAGATTAGAGATGGGTAGTTCGCGAGCGAACGGGTACAAAGGAACGGTTCACCAAGATGAACGAAAGGACCGAAGAACGAATTCCAAGGAAAGATCGGTTCATAGTTCACTTCGGTCGCGGCGGTCACTTCGGCAGCTCTCGTTCCAGCCTTGGTCGCGTGCTCGTCTCAGTCTCGGTCTCCCTCGGCCGCACTCGTCGTTCTTCGCATGACCACCGGTCTCAGTTCCACTGCCGACTGCTCCTAGTTAGTTCAGTATCCAGTTGTTCGTTTCGTTCACTGCGCTCGCCCATTTTACATGTGTTCCAAACTGTTCTTGCACTTGGTTCTGGCTATTCAGCGTCCACGACCGGTAATCAAAAAGTACCTTATAGTTACGTAAATTACATAAAAATTAAATTGTATGTAAAGGTACGTCTTTTCAGGTAACAAAGGGGCATGTCAGCTCACTTCATTAATATCGATGAACAGCGGAAGACATACTCATAACAAGGCAAGTTTTTTTTGTTATTCATATATTTTTTTGGTTTCATCGACTTGATTTACAACTAACTTTCAATAATTTGCTTAATTTTTGGTGTAAGAAAATTCATATAAAACGATTTTCGTGTATCTTTCATACACAAAACATTACATTTAGGAAGGCTCTAATTATTTTTAAGTTTGGTTGTTTCCAATTTGCATTACCTGCTAGTTTGTTTTCTTTGTGGGTCATTTTGGCTCAGTAGGAAAAGCGGTGCCTCTCCATTTGAAAAGACATAGATTGCCATTAAATCGTATTTACTTATTATCTCAAAAACATTTGTTCAGAAGGAGCTTTCAAACCAAAAACTTTACTACTGCGAACTTAATTATTATTATTATTATTTTTATTATTGCTTCATTAACTTTAACAATGCAACATAAAAACCTAATTTGTACTAAGCGTGTGACGCAAGTATGATGAGAAAACCACATTTTATTTTATACTAGGCTTACGAACTCAGAGACAACGTGAAGTATATATAGGGTGTAAACGACTATTGTTTACAACGTAGCGTAGCTATGTAGTGGAAGTTGAAACGAAGAATTTTATACAAGACACTTGTGGTCTATTAAGCTGGGAAACAGCCACCAATAGGTTTACAAGACTAAATGTGCTATAGCCCATGCATGTTGCGTGAGATTTTCATGTTCTCTTCTCCAGCTCTCTACACATCGTCATCGATTGTTTCTCCATTGTTGCTTGCATTAGCTTGTTATTTCTTCACTGCCTAATTATTACATGTTTGTCTGTTTGTTGTATCTGCTCGTAACGGGCAACACATCGTCCGTAATTGGCGAGCAGTCTGTACTCGGGGCCGGTTTTCCGTGCGCCACCCTATATTATTTCCCTGCGATCAGCCACACAACGCTATAGTTGGCTAAACGAGAGGTTCTGCAGAATCACAGAAATTACTTCTAAAAGTGTGTAAGAATTCTGTAATGAATAAAAACTCTATACTCCAGGGGGGAGGCAAGTGCCCCCTCTTGGTGCCCTCCATCCTTCAGTCACCTACACTACTAGTTTTCAGTTTTTCATAAGAACCATATACCAAGCACAAATGAACGGTGAACGAGTAAAAATGAACGGTTCCCAAAATAGAACCATCAGCAGTGAACTAGTTCCCAAGGATGAACGAGTTTGCCCGTCTCTAGTGCAGATGCGCTCTTGTGTCTCCGTTGCGGCGAAGACAGGGGGCAGCCAGGCTAGGAGGAGAATTTGTACACCTCCGGACCAGAGCGGCGGGGGCTGCGGTCGAGGCTGCGGCCGCGAAGGCAGCGCCGGTGGGCGGAGCGCGCAACGCAGCCAGCGGCGGCGGCGACTTTTTGTTCGGCGCCCGCGCGCCGCTACTGTGCTGCCTGCCGACCCTCCGCTAGTATAATTACTTTCGCATGTCGGGCTGAGCCTGGTCAACCTTTTCCGAGTAGCGAACAGCCCGGGGAGCTCACGCACGCCCGCGACGGCAAAAACATTCTCACGTTCGGCCGCTGCCGTGACCGCTCGCGGACAGCCCACGGCCGCTCTCGCTCGCGAGTGGGCGGGCCGCCCGGCCGCGGTGGCGCGGGTTCGACTGCGGCGCTGCGCGCGTCTTCCCGCGGTTTCTCTGAACCGCCTCTAGCGCATTCCGTCCAATGCGCTTAACTCGCGCTGCAAAAGTCAAGTGCTTTTCCATACTTCGATTAACCGTGCTACAAGGGTCATTCAATAATTAAAGAGACAGATTAAAATTGTGTACGGGACCGAGACTCGAACTCGTGACCTTTGCGTTTCACGGGCAAGTGCTCTACCTTGCACCTGCCCGCGAAATCAAAGGTCCCGAGTTCGAGTCTCGGTCCGGCACACAGTTTTAATCTGCCAGGAAGTTTCATATCAGCGCACACTCCGCTGCAGAGTGACAATCTAAAATGTGTTTCACAAGCTGCAATATCGTCGCGAAATAACACAGTGACCCGTATATGTAATAAGTTTCCTTTAATTTACGTCTATGGTCACAACCTTTTCTGTTTGACAGATTACCGGTTTCGGTCTTTAATGACCATAATCAGATCTGCAGCAAAAATGGGAAAAATATAAATGCACTCGCAAACTGTATACAGTTTAAGAACAATACATAGAGCATATTCAAAAGCAGTACTGACAAAATTTAAATTTCTGCGCTTTGGATAGGAAGAGGCATTATGAGACAGGTATGCCTCTTCATATTTAAAGCGCACAAATGTAAATTTTGTCAGCACTACTTTTCAATATGCTCTATGTATTGTTCTTAAGCTGTATACAGTTTGCGAGTGTATTTATATTTTTCCCATTTTTGCTGGAGATCTGATGATAGTCATGAAAGACCGAAACCGGTAATCTGTTAAACAGAAAAGATTGTGCCGATAGACGTAAATTAAAGAAAACTTATTAAAAAGTGTTTGTTTTTTCGAAACAACATTTTTGCTACTTTTTAACATAGTTCCCTTGGACATTTATGCACTTGTACCAACGGGCTACAAGCTTTTTGATTCCAGCTGCAAACAACTCTTTATCTTGATGTTTGAACCAATTTCCCACAACCTTTTACACGTCCTCGTTGTCCTGGAACCTCTTCCCACCTAATGCCTCGTTCAGTGCACCAAAGAAATGGATAGGTGCTAAATCAGGGCTTTATGTGGTATGAGGCAGTACTTCGCAGTACATTTTGTCGACGATTTCACGGGTTAGTTGAGCAATATGAGGACGTGCGCCGTCTTGCTGGAGAATCGCACCTCTTCTCCGAGATCAACGACGTCTCTCTCCTCTCCCTCACGACTGGCTTCACCTTGTTTAAAAGCAAATACGAGTACTATTGGCTGTTCATTGTACGCTGCTCTTCGACATAATCACAAAAAACTGGACCTTCAGCATCCCCAAACATAGTCAACATGACTTTTCCAACTCATGCTTGGGTTTTGAATTTTTTTCTTGACAAGTGAGTTGGTGTGCCTCCACTTCATCCTTTGACTTTTTGATTCTGGCTCATAATAGTGATCCAAGTTTCATCACAAGTTACAATTTTGTTGAGCAAATGCTCACCTTCTCTTTCATAACGTTCCTTTACCTCTGTGCACACTCTCAACCTGGTTTCCCTGTGTAGCCGCGTCAAATTCCTTGGGACCCATCTTGCACATGTTTTGCGGTACTTCAGCTCGTTACACATAATGTTATGAACTGTACCAGTACTAACTTGAACCTTATCAACTACCATTTCCACAGTCACAAGGCGGTCGGCAAGAATAATGTCATCAATTCAACTCTCAAGTCAGGGAGTTGAAACTGCAACTGGTCGGCCAGAACGGTGTTCGTGAAATTTTCACGATTCATATAACCTTCAAAATAAACTTTAGACATTCTACTGTATATATTCACTCGTTTCTCGCCTTCATCAAGTAAAAAACGAAGAACACAACGTTGTTCAACTAATGTGGATGTTTCAAGGGGACTCGCCATCTTGAAATGTATTTTTGAGGTTAGAAACAGAACACTGTTGATACATCCGCTGATCAGGGCTCATCCCAGTGATGCCAACTCAAAGCCATAAAAGTACGAAACTTGCCCTATTGAGTTTTTTTCCCCAGACCAATTTGTCTCTTTAATTATCGAATGACCCTTGTAGTTTATTTCAAACTGACATTGGCACCGAACGTGGTCACACATACACACACACACACACACATACACACACACACACACACACACACAGATACACACACACGCACACACACACACACACACGCGCGCGCGCGCGCATACACGCACACAAACAAACACAACCGCGTCAAAGCATACAAGAGAAACTGAAGATAGCAAAGTCTAAAAATAGAGTATCGAGAACGTGATTCCTATTTTACAAATGAAGCGTCTAATACCAAAACCGGCCTAGTCACAAAATTTACGAAAATAAGTCGAAGCTATTAATTTAAAGTAGACGTACACTTCTGTCAGGTGAGACAAGAATATGCTTCAGAGTCGGCCTTGTCCTTGTGTTACAGAGCACTGAATTCTTGGTCGTGTATCAGAATGGGCGAAGTTCTGGGGGCAGCGAATTCATAACGGGGAAGGCGGTTATCGCTGAAACAACCTGTTTCCCGTTACGTCGATTCTTTTCGTCTCCAGTTCAACCTGACTGGTAAAACCTCTAAAAAATAACCGATTTCTGAAATAAACGATTTTCGGTTTTTTATCTCTTTTACTTCCGCAGATCTGGAAGAAAGGTTGAAAAGTTTTAATGGAGATGAAGAAGTAGTAAATTACGATCGAGATGGTGTGCAGGCTGCGGCAGCAAAGAGAGCTAAGATGAAAGAGAAAGGGGGGGGGGGGGGGGGGCGGGGCGATAGAGAGATACGAATGGTCACATGTCGTTGACCTGCACCATCCCTTTTCCCTTTTGAGTATTATCGATTTTTGGCCCTGAAGCAACCACAAAATTAAGGGTTCCGTCATTATCCCTAGTTAATTGCACGATAATACAACATATGTTCATCAATCTGATTTTCCTTCTCTTCCAAGGAACATTGTGGATGTTTTCTTGTTAAACGATGTCACAAGTTAGTTATGCCTCCTCCCGTTTTTAATCTTTTAAAGCAAATTTGGCATTATACTTCCAAATTGGCGATGATAACACTTTGCCATACAACTGATGCCCGATGATGAAAGCTAGAAACTATATAAGCATGACCAACAATCTTCATGTTACAGCATTTTGGTCTGTAACCTTGTCCTGTTAGATTAGACAACAATGTGACCTTATCAGAACGCAAAATCATTCCTTAAATGGTATGTTCTTTGAAGTCATAATATTTCATTTATAGTTTGGTAACACAAATAGTTTCCGTTTACACAGGCTTCTTAAGGCAATCAGCGCGAAAGCAGTCCTGTTCCCTGTGTTTCTTATTTTGTCATTACTGTGTAGTGTAACATATATACTCTTCTGACTGATGAACTGAAAAAGTTTCTTTCATACTTTGCGTTACATAATAGAAACACCAGTAGATAAAACCTCCACATCAAGGTCAAGAAAGAAAACGAGACAAAAATCATTTTTTTTAAATAATGGTCCTGGGAAGTACCGAAGTCTGTGTAAAAGAGGAAAATCGCTGCCTCTAATGACACCTCGCAGAGTGATCAAAGGCATTAATCTTCCCGTCCCTAAAAGAAAAGGCATAAAAAATCTCCTTCAGATACACATGGGAAGATCTTAAGTCACTGCAGTTTTAGAAAACAACAAAAGTAGCTAATGAAACGGCTTGCACTGGTAATGAGAGTTCCAACACTTTATCTGAAGTCTGCGTCAACGGTTCACGTAAAATGTCTGACGTAGTACTTTAAATTACAGCGAACTGAATACTTAAAACAACAGTATTATTCAGTATGTGTGAACATTTTCTGTCATAATAATGATTCTGTTAACATATCTGATTATTTGCTGATCATTTTCGTTTTATTTTGCCCAAGATCTAAGTGAGCTAAAGCTTTTAAGGAGAGAAATCATAATATTATGTATTCTCCTCTGTTTTCTCACGTTCTTGCTGACAAGTTAGTATCTAGTTTACGATGAAATGCTTTTCTTTATTGCTACGAAGATAAGTAATTTCAGTTTAACTTCATTTTCATGTAATAACTTTTTTGACAAGAATTTGGAATTTAGAAAGAGAACAGTTTTATAAAAAAACGATAAAATTATATAAATCTGTAACAAAATCGGCCAAGTAAAAACTGAAAAATATGCCTTCCTAGACTTGGTCGGATTTGATATTACACGTCTCATCTAAGAGACAAAACTTTCATTTTTTCGTGACAATAATAAACTGCTTTTGACACTGATCGACTCTTAAAATTTGTTTGTTTTATTTTTCCTGATGGCTGATCCGGTGAATATTCATTGATGATTGTATAAGACTCCCATCGAGATGGCAATTTCACATTAATCCTCTTCTCTTCTCCTACTCCTACCCTATTGTATACTTCTCCAAAATTTGGGTCAAAAATATCTGTTTTGCTGGCTATAGTTGTAATAATGTCAATAGTGCCGTCGAAATTTGGCATAGGATCGGACGATGATGAAGGCTGGGAGAGAGAGAAGGCAATTGCCAGGCAACAAAATAAGAGTGTATCTCCTTTGTTACTCGAAGATAAAATGAGCGACGGACTATATTTAAATATCTTGGAGAAGTCATAGAGCATAATCGACTAGAAAAATTAGCAACAGATGTGAAAGGTAATAAAATGACAAAAACACATAATTTAATTGAAAATACCTACAACAAAATAGTAATGAGGAGACCTACCAAAACACACAGAAGATATCCAAAATAATGACAAAGCAAAGATTAATCTCCAATGTACAGCACTACTGAATGAATGACAACAGACTAAGGAGACAAATATTCCTGTAGTTCTGGGAAAACGTATCGACAACAGCACAGCTTACAAAAGTATGTGAAACAATAGAAAAACAACTTCAAAGATAGAAAATAAAAGAAAATATTTGTGAATAAAATGCTATATTTAGAAGGCTTTCAAAGCAGAAGAAACAAGAAACCGGATACAATATGGTTGAAAAAAGAAAAAGGTGACATGGTGAGAATATGAATAAGTAATGGAAAAATACGGAACAACAGCAAAGAAACAACAGGTATTGAATATATGAAGATGAAAAACTTATCTATGACCCATAAGGATACAGAATCATCATAGCTGCAAAGAATGGGCCAGCGACATTTCGGATTACTAAGAGTTTGCCAAACTTATATCCACTCGGAACTGCCTGAAATATCTGACGTGCTCGCTCAATAGACGGATGTCAACACGAAACTGACCCGGAAATTGCGCAACGGACATTTATCTTCAGATAATGAAACGGCTGATCTACATACTGATAAGTAATACATTGAAATGTACCTTTGTACATTTTTTGCCCCGTGTAACTGATAACCACGTGGATTATAATAAGGCCCATGACAGCAGTAAGAAATCCTCAGTATGGTCTAGGTGATTCCAGGCTATCATCGCTGCCTCTAAAAGCGAGATAAGCAGGTGCATTTCTCGCCTCAGGGATTGTTGTTTAAGAGTCTTTTTATTCGATGTTAGTTTGTGTTCCTACAGAAACAGAACCGAAACTGATTGGCACGAGCATGTGTACCTATGGCTGTGTACCTTCATACAACGTATAGTGAGTGTATCAGTCTTTGGCAAGTGTGTATTGATACAAACAGATGCTGGGCTGGCTAAATGGGAGAGAAATCGAATGCCAATTAAGGAAAGTAAAGTCTCATTGACGCTTCGCTGATTTATTTTCTTACTTTTTATTTTTTTCCTTTGTGTCACCACAAAGCAAGTTACTTATGTTACAGTCTCCGCACAATGGCGGTACTAATAATCATATGGTGGAGTTAGGCCCTACAATCATGAAATGATTGAGCACAAGCTACTGTAATGCACATCTGCCATTGACCTCCTATCCTACGATCCTAAGGGTAAAGGTTATATCCTATAACGAAGGACAAAATTCCCCCCTCCGCACAAGATGTGCGTTACTGCCTGCCCAATTTATTTTTATCGACTGTTTCGAAATAAGTGTAAAAATATTCTGAAAATTATTTGTTTAATTAGAGCGGTGATCAGGTGTAGGGACGAAAAATACAGTTTCCGTTTATGTGGATGCACTTTGATCGACTTTTCCAGAGGCTGAACTCTGTATCTTAAGTTGTGATGACGAAAGTCATACAAAATACAAAATATCCATCTGCAGGAACCATAACCTGTTCACAGAGCTTAGACTTTTCCAGTTACGGGTTTCTTTACGTGTGGGAATAGGTTGAAATAAGGTGCTGAGAGTATGGTTATTTCAAATCCCTCGACTTCTCTACCGCAAAATCTCAACTATGTGCAAATATATTGTTAAAGTGAAATATTCGTCGTCTGCAATCAGGGATCAGGGGCTCTTCTCACGCTTTTTTCCATGCAACACATAAAAATGAAAAACGTAATTTGCCAGTTATTGCTCTACCACCCGTAAGTTAATCGATCAGAAGCATCGCTTTTGCAGCCCAATGAACAATGTCCATTCTCTCTTCGGCAAAAGAAACTGGCCGGCCCTTCTGCGTTTCAGTGATTGCTGTTTTGTTTCTACCGTCAAGTACTGGACCTACGACACATTAACGCTGAAAACTCCGCACAAAAATTTGTTGTATCCTGTTTAAAATATCAACAAGAAACTCATATTAGAGTTGCCTACGGTATTCAACATATGCGTTTGCTTAGTACATGGCTTGTAGGAGCAAAAGAATTTAAGAAAATGTAAATTGGTTATCTAGAGTTCTGGGTGTTGTAGCTATGTAAAGATGACAAGATTGTCACTATTTAGAAAAAGCGATGAACGGCATCAAATCAGGTGGGACTTAAAACAGAAGGAAGTTTTTTCGTTCCAGCCGTAACTGTCTGCATTGTGTTACGTATCAGCTTAACCCACGACCAAACATTAAGCATTTCAGAAATAGAGAGCAATAACTGAGATAATTATTCGTTGCATAACACATCGAGTAACAATACATATGAAAAAGTATTTCTTTCAGAAAAAATATAGGTAGTTAACAGACTTTCTTATCATAATTTAATGTTCACAAGACGAGATGATCACGCTTACTTGTGCCTTTAGAAATACAAACACTACAAGGGCTAGACGTTAAGGATGCGTGACATTAATGGCAATGTAATGAAATTTTTGAATTTGTCGCCCTTTTTAAATGAGACACAGGAACTCTATACAGCCGATCAGTATTTAGTGAGAGAAGTTACGTTTTATACCGGTGTGTTGAATTATTTCCCGTAGTGCTACGTATAAGAAGTCGGCAGAGTAAAACGTTACGTTTTGTGAGAGGAAGTGTCTTTAATATCATTGTGCTGTATTATTTCGTGTACTGCAGTATTCAAGAAATTATCGGAGTAAAACGTCAGTAATTACCTCACTCTGAATGTTTTTATGAATAATACGTGGGGCTGCCTTAGGTTGGAATATGGTGGGGAAAGAACACATATATAAATTAAGAGGCTATATTCATAAATTTACAAGCAAGAAATGCATTCAGGTTTGAAATGCGCAATATAACTAAATAATGAGCGTAGTCTTAAACGGATGGTGGTTGTGAAATCTTAAATATGCTCTGCTCAGCGCGGACGCGATGCAATAATTAATTGCCGTAAAAAGGAATTTCTTGCCTAATCACACTTTTTAAACAAAAATTTCTCTGAATGTTGAAACTGTAATAGTCTATTTGAGTATTGTTGATGAAGTATATTCGTTTGTGGATAAATCAATAATCGAAATGTTATTTCACAAAGCTTTCATTTATGGAAGCTTGAAATTGCCAGAGCTATTTTGTTAAATGTATGATAATTGTTTCTGTCCAGTAAACATCGCCATTCAATATTCCATGAGCAATTTTGTTAACAAGTCTGTCTCGACACAACTACATCAAGCAGGCATGAGATGCTAAACATTAACAGTAGATAATTTCTGCCGCTTCCTATTCGACCCCTGTTGCGAACTGGCAACATTGTATGAATCAGAAGGGTTGTTTTTTTGTTTGAAACGCTTTCATTCACTGGGCCAAGCATTGTAATTGCTGTCTGATGAGGGACTTTTGGTTTACGCGTGGTTAGCCTGACAATAATGAGCAATTAACTTGATGCTTGTTGAGTCTGATTGCGGAAAGTACATTTCATAATAGCTGAAAGCATACGCTACACACACACTGATGAGCTGCAAAAAAGAGCTAATATTTTCCGCCTTCCTTTTTTTAAAAAAAAGAAGGCTAAAGAATGAGGGAGAGATAGAAAACGTTTATGTTGTGAATTAAATGAATTATGTACAAAAAGACCTGGTAAGAGTATGCGGTATACAAAGAGCAGTAAAATAACCGATGGTGATCGAAATGATGAGGATAATAAATGAAGGCTTTAAATGGCAAGAAAGGTGCTTCTGAAGGAGAAAAATTTATTAACATTGAGAATTAATTAAAGTGTTAGCAAGTATTTTCTGGAGGCAATTTGTCTGGAGTGTAGACTTGTATGCAGGTGAAACATGGATGAGAAGCAGTTCAGGTGAGAATAGATGATTTCGAGACTTGGTGCTAGTGAAGAACGCTGAAGATTAGGTGAACACACCGCATAACTAATGAGGCAGTGCAGAATAAAATTGAGGAAAACAGCCATTTGTGGCATAACTTGACTCAAAGAAGGGACTGGTTAACAGGACACGTTCTGAGACCTCAAGGAAACGTGAATTTAGTATTGGAGGGAAATGTTGGAACAAAAGCTATAGAGGGGGACGAAGAGACGCATACAGAAGCAGGTACCAATGGATGTAGGTAGCGGTAGTTATTCAGAGACGAAGAGGCTTGCACAGGATAGAGTAGAGCGGAGAGTTCCATCAAACCAGTCTCTGGACTGAAGGCTACAACGACAGAGAAGAGTGTTCTCGAAAATTGTAAAAAAGGCCTTCCGATATGGGATATTCTACCTACTACTTTCCAGGATATTTTGATATTTCACTGTTCACTCTGGAAACACACTAAATTAACGGTCTACCACATGGATGCTCAGTAGGGCATTTATTTGCCCGCGTTACATGATTGTACAGCTCTGGAGAGCTTGATTTCCTTTCAGTCATCATTCACAGCGAGAAATATCATGTTTTACTTTTAATATTTATCTTATGGACAACATTTTTAACAGACAACATTCTGAAGCTGTTAAGTTGTTGGACACATTGCTTCTGTAGAGATAATAAGCTATGCTGACACTGGTTTCTCTTTCTCTCGCACACATACATTATAAACATTTAGTTATATCCACAGGAAGATTAAAAGTTTCGAATTTTCCTTGTGGTCAGATATAAGTCCTTTCGACAGAGACTCGTTTCTAATCTTCGAAAATATTCGCAAAGAAATTACTTTCTAGTTGCCTTTAGCAGACAAAAACAATAGCTTTGTTTTCAGGACAAGCACCACAGAGAGCACGGCTGTTGTAGTATTTTGTACACAGTGCTACAAAGATAGAGAAGGCGTGACGCTCAAAGCTAATCTTTAACTCCCTTCGCCTGCAGGAACTCTTAGGCCGCCAGGCCTTATTGGAGGCAGCAAACCTAAGGTGGCCACCCCAGCAGTCGTCTCCAAGATAGAGCAATACAAGAGGGAGAACCCCACCATCTTCGCCTGGGAGATTCGCGAAAGGCTCATATCTGAAGGTAAGTAACACATCTTATCAACTGTTTCACAGAATTTATACACTTACAGGATAGTCTATTTAATTATTCTTAAAAAGTAGTCTTACGCTGTTTTGTAAATGAGCAATGGGGGCAAATAAACGAATTGGATCCACCGCGAGGTGTCATAGCCGTATTGCTGATACATGAAATACGTAAATGATTCCACCTCAGTCTACTCTGTTGGCTGTGTGTTCCGCTATGACTAGTATTTCTTTGTCTGTTAGCTTTTCATATAGTGCAGCAAAATTATTCGCACCTGCCAGGCAGTATACTTAAATACACTGCTTCCTTCTTCCCACTTTTATCAGTGGTATCTGGTAGTCCTTTAATTTCCAATTCCTCATTTTATTTCTCCTACACAATTGTAGGTGACTGGAGCTAAGCCGCCACATTGCTTCCGTCTGCATTTAGAGATTCCGCCCATTAATTATGCTTTTGAGACTGCGTCAGTAAGCATTTAATGGATTACTTTTGGTAATTAAGATTTGACCAATTCGTTTCCTCGATCCACACAACTGGGCCTTCATTCATAATTTTTTATTTTTGTAAATAGGTGTATTTTCCCGCCATAGACCGATGGTCCGCGAGTGCGGACCTTCCAGTTCTTAGTTTTAAAACCAGGGCGCAGCATCTTGCAAGGAACAATATGTGTGTTAGTTTACAGCTGATCGTACGCAAAAAATTGATGTTTCTACAAACTGAAAAAGTATGTGAATAATTCTTATGCCTGAAAATTAGACTGAGTATCTGTATTTCTTTCTTAACGATCGCTAACTTTTCTAGATGTTAAGAGTTAGTTCAGATTTGAATAAATTCTATTCGTTGTTATAACTCATTTCCTGAAAGTCGTCATATGTGGACCTCAGGTCACAATGTATATTTACTAACTTCAAAATGGTGTTCGATAATGGAATACTGAAATAACCGTTACTTCTACATTCTACAGCACTGCATGAAATAATTAACTGATGAGCTATTAGAAGCTCTTCTTGATGACAGCAATGCGAAATTATCTGACTGGAAAGATGACGAATTCTCGTTTCTGACTGAAGATTGTCCTGCTGCGCTTAATGAAATTGACTGGTACACAATAATAATATAAAGATGTCGTGCTAGTAGCTAGGACAAGAGGACGTCCTTGTACAGTGAATTCCTCTGACAGAGAAGATGTAGATGATGTACAAAATGTGAATAGAAAGCCAAAAAGATCTGTGTTGCAACCAATTTCAAAAATTAAGTTTTACAATGCTGGCCAACTATCAGAATTTGTTGAGGCAAGGGAACGCCACAAAATACATGAAACTTGGCTGCTACTCCAAGGTAGGAGACTTTGCGTCAAATGTAGAATGTATTTGTGTGTTGTGATAAGTTTTGAAACTTATCATAAGAGGTCAAGATTTATTTACTGTCAGTAGCAAATTATTATTTGCCAGAGATAATTTTATCGTAATTATTTTCTTATGTTTGCGGAGTTGTTTTATAACATCGACACAAACGTGTATCGAAATTCATATATTTCAAAATTATTAATATCAAGAACCGTATTATCTGTGTGCTTTAGCATATACACTTTACTGCTTCAAACGAAATATATACACTATGTTATAAAAAACATATGTTTTTCATAATAGGTGCATTGTGCTGCCACCTACTGCCAGGTACTCCATATGAGCGACATCCGTAGTCATTAGACATCGTGGGAGAGCAGAATGGGGCGCTCCGCGGAACTCACGGACTTCGAATGTGAGCGGGTGATTGGGTGTCATTTGTGTCACACGACTGTACGCGAGATTTCCACACTCCTAAACATCCCTACGTCCACTGTTTCCGATGTGATAGTGAAGTGGAAACGTGAAGGGACACCTACAGCACAAAAGCTTACAGGCCGACCTCATCTGTTGACTGACTGAGACCGCCGACAGTTGAAGAGGGTCGTAATGTGTAAAAGTCAGACATCTATCCAGCCTATCGGACAGGAATTCCTAACTGCATCGGGATCCACTGCAAGTACTATGACGGTTAGGCGGGAGGTGAGAAAACTTGGATTTCATGGTCGAGCAGTTGCTCATAAGCCACACATCACGCCGGTAAATGCCAAACGACGCCTCACTTGGTGTAAGGAGTCTAAACATTGGGCGATTGAACAGTGGAAAAACGTTGTGTGGAGTGACGAATCACGGTACACAATGTGGCGATCCGATGACAGGTTGTGGGTATGGCGAATACCCGGTGAACGTCATGTGTCAGGGTGTGTACTGCCAACAGTAACATTAGAAGGCTGTGGTTTTATAGTGTGGTCGTGTTTTTCATGGAGGGGGCTTGCAGCACTTGTTGTTTTGCGTGGCACTATCACAGCACTGGCCTACATTGATGTTTTAAGCACATTCTTGCTTTTCACTGTTGAAGAGCAATTCAGGGGTGGCGATTGCATCTTAACACGATCGAGCGCCTGTTCATAATGCACCGCCTGTCTCGGAGTGATTACAGGACAATAACATCCCTGTAATAGACTGGCCTGTACAGAATCCTGACGTGAATCCTAAAGAACACCTTTGGGATGTTTTGGAACGCCGACTTCGTGCCAGGCCTCACCGACCAACATCGATACCTCTCCACAGTGCAGCACTCCGTGAAGAATGGGCTGCCATTCCCTAAGAAACCTTCCAGTACCTGATTGAATGTGTGCCTGCGAGAGAGGAAGCTGTCATCAAGGCTAAGGATGGGCCAACACCATATTGAATGCCAGCATTACCGATAGAGGGCGCCAAGAACTTGTAAGTCATTTTCAGTCAGGTGTCCGGATACTTTTGATCACATAGTGCATAATGCTGAATAGAATGATTTCATTGAAGAAAGGGGCAAGAAAATACAAAGTCAAAAACTAGTAAGTTTTCGCTGTAAGTCAGACTTGAGATCTATGTATGTGGACCTCCGTTTATGCGTTACCGAATCATCAAAAAAGTATTTCATTTGGTTTGGTGTCTTGCTCGTTCATTAGATTGCTGGAAAATATGAAAAAAAATTTCCTGTGATTTTTTTCTCAGGAGTGAAGAGGTTAAGAAGAAACACCTCTTGATTATTGTTATTATTAAACAGCCAGTGTTTTTTCTAAGATACGGGCAACGTAATAAAATGACATGTCTTTCAGTTAATATTCACAAATGGCGACGGTGTAAATTTATAAGAGTACGCATTTGAAAATGACAAATAGGCGAAATCAAGTGATCGTGATATAAATGACAGTGATTGTATAAAGTCAGGTGGAAAATGGAATTATGTTCCTATATTACACGAGCTACGTATATATAACAGAAATATACATCGAAACGTCATTCCATTTGTGGCAGCAAGGTAATCGAGTCACTGAACTCTAAGAGTTCACAGTCACGGTGGCACAAGTGGTAGGAACTATTAGATGCCTTGTCTAATCTACAGTATTTGGTCAGCCGCAGCCTGCCAGTATTAGTAAGTACGGCACAACGTCTTGCGACTGGACGACAACCACACGTGGCGAAGGGACGGCCAGCGCAGTCTTGGGGGCGCACCGAGGCCGCCGTATAGGCCATCTTTTGTTCATCACGCCTGATGAGCATCAATTATTCCGAGCAGCTCATATTTAAGTTTCTTTGTGTCCCTCTAAGTACACGTTGCGCACATAAGCAATTGCGTCGCACACACAATGGCCCGCCACAATGTGCGTGTAAAATTGCTGCAGACGCAGGTAACAACTGGCGTAGGCAGCGAGACAAAGAATTAGCTTCTTTAAGTAGCCGCTCATTTATTTTGGATTAGCACCAAATAACACGTCTCAGGCTGTCGTTTCGACGTTATCCTCGTCTCCCACCCCCCCCCGCCCCCCTCATACCAACCGCATCTCCCCTTCCCTCCGGTAACGTTCTTAAAGGTAGAGCGTTGGCTTCACTTTTACTTAATTAGATGAGTTGTGCATATCACGCTAGGGCAGCATTCAGAGTGACAGACACGAAGAATAATACTATCCTTCCGACAGTACAGTAGCAGTTAAAAACTTCGTTGGAGAGACCCTCTCCACTTTACAACACGATGGAAAAATTTTATAAGGGTCGTTTGTCTTCGAATTATCTCTATTGCGCGGGATAGTTCAGAGGGTTTCCGTTTAGTGCCACTTAATAGTTATAGGCCTACGCATTGACGCGGCAGTGGGTTGCTTACGTAACTCATCCCATGTTATGATCTTACTGTTCTGTGTGTTCATTGCTTTGATTCATTTTTTGAACAAAGGTGTCCTTAGTAAACTTGGTCGAGAAATGGCAGCAAAGACGAACCCGTCAGTTTTGATTATATCCCAATATTAAAAACGTAGGCTGAAGCATCGAGTAATCCTTGATGAATTGCCAGATTAAATGAAGCTACTGTCAGCTGCAGCAGAAATGTGGGAAAAACTATGTGCCAAGCACTTAGCTCTTTACGGAGACTTTTGAGAAATGGCAAAATTTGAAGGCTGTATACATATGCAAACGATAACGGTACTGCTGCGGGGAATATCCACAAGATTACATAGTACATGCAGTTCACCTACGTGCTTCAACAACATTTTTCAAATAACATTATGTGACTTAAGAGCGAAAAAAGAGATGCCATTAAAAAACTCAGGACTAAATCTCACTGGCGATTTATCTGGGTATAAGTATGCAACAAGTTCATTTTTTGGATTTCAGATATGATTTATTGTACCATTAACCAGTTTTCGAGCCACAGCAGGCTCGCCATCAGATTGGGATGTTACAGGAACATTATATCGCGGACCAAGTGCAGCTAGACACTGTAGTGATGGGGCTTGCGAAAATAATGGAAATTTAGGAATCAGTAATGTAACTTTAATGAAACAGAAATTTTGTTACGTTTCGGGTTCTTACAGTGCGTTTCCATAGCAGTTTCTTTCTCATACGGTACATTGTCAGGTGTACACAAAAATATACACAGTGTTTCACTGCACATTCACAGTTATTCACAGAATGTAAGCACTGTACGTAAATAGAACGAATATGTATGAAACAGATATAACACTTTCCTGCATCATGTTCTTTGGCCTGAGATGCATTGTATTACAAGATAAATATTTAAAAATACAGATAATATTTTTAAGTAAATCTTGCTAGCTCCAAGTGTGCTCTTATAATGACGATCTACAAGGAATATTGCTTAAAAGGTACACAAAAGATAAACCTTTTTAAGCTATATTTCTCGTATATTATCAACAAAAGAACACACCTGCAGCTATCAAGATTCACTTAAACATATTATCTTTTATTGTAAATATTTATTATGTAATACAATGCATCTCAGGCCGAAGATTATGATGTAGCAAATTATTATACCTATTGTATTACCTCCGTCTGATGATGAGCCTTCAGTGGCTCGAAAACTAGTTAACAGTACAATACCTAGCGACTGGTTGCATACTTAAACCCAGATAAATCGCCAATTTAAATCAAAGCAGCAGTTGGTTATCCATAATTGATACACTGAAAGTACATCAAGGAATTGTGCTAACGAAGTTATTAATTAAATATATAACAGCAATTAGTACTTACCAAAGTAACTGGAGTTTCTTGTGTTCATAAGAGTGTGGTGCACCTCACACGTAAGTCCTGCGAATATTGTCCTGGACTCCGAAAGCAGTGTTCATCTGCAGTGGAGCGAAACATTTGAAGCACTGCTGACGTTGCAGTTACTTTCTTTTCCGTAGGTTCATTCCGTCTAGTATGTGGTCTATTTTTCAGCATGTGGGATATTCTATTTTTATTATTTAATTCTGTACCATTCCTGATCCCATAGTCGTCAAAGTAAACTCAGGGAGGGGCGTCGTGTGCCCCATTTGTCTGAGAAACTTCGTTCTGTGTGTATGATCGCATTTTTCCTGTTTGTGTATCGTGTTCTCTGATGCGGATTTTGGGGGGCCAGCCCAGCATTTGCCTAAACGAGCGGGGAAACTACCTAAAAACCACTCACAAGCAGGCCGGTATACCAACTGACGGTTGTCAACCTGCTGTGCAGATTCAATCCAGATTTTGTTCATCTCCCCATCTCGTACGGTAGCAAGCTATGTTGCAGTTACACTGGACATATTTCTAACGGAGCGCGGAACCAAATAAAGAGTGTCTGTCACTACAACTATTAGATTTCCTGGGTTATTTGTCATGTGGAGTATGTTTGTCTGTTGTAGTGCAAGTCATAATATGAGAAATATAGTTGGACCCGAGAGAGGTCGATCATTTTTCAAGCCATTGGCGTCGAATTTGTTAGAAACGAGATTCCAGTCTTTGATTAAGAAGCTTTATTGTTTCCCTACATCATCTGAGGGGAGGGCTGTCATAGGTCCTTCAACAAACCATCTCCAACGGAGCTAGTTCACACTCTCAAACGAGGCGGCTGAAAGGACTTTGCTCGTGTTCAGAGAGGTGGGTCTCATACTCCGCGAGACATGGATCACTATTACCAATTCTTTCAAACACATAACTTTGAATATATACACTCCTGGAAATTGAAATAAGAACACCGTGAATTCATTGTCCCAGGAAGGGGAAACTTTATTGACACATTCCTGGGGTCAGATACATCACATGATCACACTGACAGAACCACAGGCACATAGACACAGGCAACAGAGCATGCACAATGTCGGCACTAGTACAGTGTATATCCACCTTTCGCAGCAATGCAGGCTGCTATTCTCCCATGGAGACGATCGTAGAGATGATGGATGTAGTCCTGTGGAACGGCTTGCCATGCCATTTCCACCTGGCGCCTCAGTTGGACCAGCGTTCGTGCTGGACGTGCAGACCGCGTGAGACGACGCTTCATCCAGTCCCAAACATGTTCAATGGGGGACAGATCCGGAGATCTTGCTGGCCAGGGTAGTTGAGTTACACCTTCTAGAGCACGTTGGGTGGCACGGGATACATGCGGACGTGCATTGTCCTGCTGGAACAGCAAGTTCCCTTGCTGGTCTAGGAATGGTAGAACGATGGGTTCGATGACGGTTTGGATGTACCGTGCACTATTCAGTGTCCCCTCGACGATCACCAGTGGTGTACGGCCAGTGTAGGAGATCGCTCCCCACACCATGTTGCCGGGTGTTGGCCCTGTGTGCCTCGGTCGTATGCAGTCCTGATTGTGGCGCTCACCTGCACGGCGCCAAACACGCATACGACCATCATTGGCACCAAGGCAGAAGCGACTCTCATCGCTGAAGACGACACTTCTCCATTCGTCCCTCCATTCACGGCTGTCGCGACACCACTGGAGGCGGGCTGCACGATGTTGGGGCGTAAGCGGAAGACGGCCTAACGGTGTGCGGGACCGTAGCCCAGCTTCATGGAGACGGTTGCGAATGGTCCTCGCCGGTACGTCCACCCGGCCCCCCGCATGCCCACTATACGCCCTCGCTCAAAGTCCGTCAACTGCACATACGGTTCACGTCCATGCTGTCGCGGCATGCTACCAGTGTTAAAGACTGCGATGGAGCTCCGTATGCCACGGCAAACTGGCTGACACTGACGGCGGCGGTGCACAAATGCTGCGCAGCTAGCGCCATTCGACGGCCAACACCGCGGTTCCTGGTGTGTCCGCTGTGCCGTGCGTGTGATCATTGCTTGTACAGCCCTCTCGCAGTGTCCGGAGCAAGTATGGTGGGTCTGACACACCGGTGTCAATGTGTTCTTTTTTCCATTTCCAGGAGTGTATATATATTATTACCTGAAAAACCCGTTGATAGAATATTCCTGCTAATGGACTTTCTTTTCCAAGCAGTCAATTGCACTCTCGAATTGTAAATAACAGCAGCGATGCTAAAACGTGTTTCATTACATCGTTTCATGAGAGTATACGTGCATGTCATAAGGTCCACGCGTCTCTCATATAAGACGTTTTCTGTGCCTAGCCACGTGTCCAGTGGAAGATCTCCTTATAGTAAAACAAGATGCTGAATAAAAATTAAGTTAAATCTATAGTTTACTGATATTGTTAATTTTTGTGGCATTCACTAAGCAATAGTAAATAGTTTCTGTTTATTCAAATATCGTAAAATGCCAATACATTCTTTCGAGTCGTAGCTTCAGAAAAAGTGGACAGGTCACTACCGCAAACCACGTTGCGTGTGGAAACCAAGATCGACGTTAAGTCGATCGCTGAAAATGTCGCAGAGCGCGAAACCAAGACTGCAAAAATCAGTGCCAATGACCACAGCCAGAATCTCCTCAAACAGCTACAAACATATCTGATGCTTCAAAAGCCATGTCCAGGTCCATAAATCGCGGTAAGATTTATGTTCAAGACTTGAAGTACAGAGAAGTCCGTAGCGTGACGCTAACTGCCAGTCCGGATATTTGCATAGCGTAACAACAAAAGCGGTGCACCTAGAAGACACGGTCGGATGACGATGTAGCTCCGTACATGTATACATCGTACACGGTAATGCAGATGTTTAGAGCGGCAATTCCCTGTGACAGATAGAACGCCCACCGGAGTGCATTACGGTTATTCGCGTTTTGTTTTGTTATCAGGCCCGGTAGAGTACATACTGGGCCTGAACAACGACAGATATTGAGTGATCATCGTGAAGGACACGGTGATGCCTCGTACTCGTATGAGAGAGCGTTATCATCACCTGACAGAGTCCTCATTATGGGTCTCCATTTCGCCGGCTCGTCGAATCGCGTAATATCCAGATTTGTAGAGCATTCGGATGTGATAGTGGCCCGATGTTAAACTGCGTGGTCCGTCAGGGCAGGCACGCTCATAGTCGAGGGAGGATCGCTGTATTTTGCGCCAAGCACATCGTAACCCATTCACATCTGCGCCTGCCATCCGAGACAAGTAACGAACTTCCTGCAACATTCTATGTGAAACGTCGCCTTTGAACAAATTTATACAAGACTGTGCTTAAACTGACACATAATATTTTTTAGCGCAACGCAATCTGACTTCCAATAATCCCTACAAAACAATGGCCCTGACTAACATTAACCTATACCTTTCACAAATCACTTACCTCACAAAAATCTTCGTTACTCGAACTACTGCAATACAGCGAGCGCCACTACTGCCAGCTAAATAAAAGATTCAAACTACGGAAGGCACTAACTACTGATGGGCATAGTTAGCAAATGAAAGATTTTGATAGAGAACAAACAATGTATTTACCTTAATAGTGTTCAAAGGTCATAATATATATAGCAGTTCATGACATCTAGTCTTACAAATATCAAAACTCCGCCATTTCTCTCCCGACATCCACCACTGCTGGCGGCTCACCTCCAACTGCGCAACGCTACGCGCTGTTCACATCCAGCTGCCGCTGCCCAACACTACAATGGCAGACAACAATGCAAACTAGCCACAGACTGCACACAGCACAACCAGTGATTTTCATATAGAGAGCTAGGTAACGTTGCCAATAAGAAAACATAAACAGCCTACTTACATAAAGAAAACGTAAACAGCCTACTTACATATGTTACCCCACTCCATTGGCCAGTAACTAGCAGCAGCCGGAGATTGGAATTACCATCCCGTACGTAGGCTGCCGTAAACTTTGGAGTGGTGCCTGATCGGGAAGCATGGACTGGTAATGAATGGCGTCGCGTTATTTTTCACTTTATTTTATATTATGTGTCATGTTCCTCACGCTCAAACTGAGGAACACGCCCACATGGTCATGAAACGAGTCAATACCTGAAATTATAACAAGAGTAATAATAGATAAAGTGAAACACATATGAGCCTTATGCAGACGTCAAGCCATAGGTTTAAACAAATATAATCAACACGTCACGCAGGAATTGGCTTAATTCTTTAATTTTTCAAAGAGTTCCTCGACAGAGTAGAAGGAGAGAGTCACAAGGAAATTCTTCAGTTTAGACTCGAAAGTGCGTGTATTACTGCTAAAATTTTAAATTATTGTGGCAGCTTATGTAGCAGAATACTGCACGCCTTTGTGCTCAAGAGTTAAGGGAGTGCGTTCCAAATGCAGATTTCTGCCTAGTATTAACTGTGTAAAAGCTGTTAACTCTTGGGAATAAGCTGATACTGATAAAATCAAACTACATTAAAGAAAATATGTATTGAGAGGCCAAAGTCAGAATTCCCAGACTACTGAACAGGATCGACAAGAGAATCGCGAACTCACACCACTTACTGCCCGAACCGCCCATTTCTGAGAAAAAAAATACCGTTTTTGAATCAAAAGATATATTCCAAACAATAAGACCATACGTTATAAGCGAATGAAAATAAGCACTGTAGACAGCTTTTCGTATAGAACTATCACTTATTTCAGATACTGTCCTGATGGTAAATAAAGCCGCATTTAGTTTCTGAACAAGATCCTCAATATGGGTTTTCCATGACAGCTTATTATCCATCAGAACGCCTAGGAATTTGAATTGCTAGTCTCACTAATTATATACCCATTGTGCGTAATCAAAATATCAGTGTTGTTGAACTGTGTGTTAGAAACTGTAAAAACTGAGTATTACTGTGACTTGGCATCAATTTATTTTCTACGAGCCTTGACCTTATGTCCTGAAATGCATTATTTGATACTGTGGCAATATTTCACATAACAACCTTTACTACCAACCTCGTGTCATCAGCCAAACAGAAATATTTTAAAATCACCTGTAATCTGGGACTGCAAGTCGCAGCCATTCTGAGTACTGCCGTCTGTTCTTGAAGTAAGAGATGAACCAATTGTAAGCTCTTATTCCATAATGGCCTAATTTCTGCAGTAATATTTTGTGATCAACACAATTAAATGCCTTGGTTAAATCAAAGAAGACACCTTTCGTTCGCAACCTTTTGTTTAATCCACGCAGAGCCTCGGAGAGAAAAGAGAATATAGCATTTTCATTTTCAGTTCTTAAACCACTTCTAAAAGCAAACTGTACATTTCACAGCAAATTACGTGAACTGAAATGATCAATTATTCAGAGGAATTGCAGCTCTGCACTACCCAGAATGACCATCGTCCTCGGATGTGGCAGCTACCTCGCCACAAGTCCCATTCTTCCAATGTTTTAGAGAGACACAGCGGCGCTGGTTCTGGTGGCGTGGTATGAGGGCCCCTCGAGTAGGACTTCAGGTCACGAGGGGTAGTGCTCCTGACATCACAATGGTACGTCACGGACATAATGCCTTCTCAGTGTTACCCATCATACGACAGTACCGTGGTGCAATTTTCCAACAGGACAACGCTCGTTCACACATGGAACGTTTCTCTATGAGCTGGCGCGACGATGAGGTACTCGCATAGTCAGCAAGAGCCACACATCTGTCCCCGAGAGAACGTGTCTGGTGTCAGCTCGGACGTCACTCTGACAAGTGGCAGTATCCAAGGCATCAAGGACCAGTTACAGCTGTCGGACCCTTCAGATCTCGAGATGATTGATTGAAGTCCAGAATATGTGCTATCTCATAATAACAGAAGTCATAGCTGGAGTTAGTCACACCATATTTGTAAGTTAACAGTCCGCAGCTCGTGGTCTTGCGGTAGCGTTCTCGCTTCCCGGCGGGGTCAGGGATTTTCTCTGTCTCGTGATGACTGGGTGTTGTGCGTCTTCCATCATCATTTCATCATCATTGACTCGAAAGTCGCCGAAGTGGCGTCAACTAAAAAGGACTTGCAATACGACGGCCGAACTTCCCCAAATGGGGCCTCCCGGCCAACAATGCCATACGATCATTTCATTTCATGTAAGTAACAGTGTGTCAGGACATGAAGTGGAACGATAAAAAAAATGGCTCAAATGGCTCTAAGCACTATGGTACTCAACATCTGAGGTCATCAGTCCCCTAGAACTTAGAACTACTTAAACCTAACTAACCTACGTTTCTAGCATTTTTAGACTTGGAGAAAGCTTTTGACAATGTTGACTGGAATAATCTCTTTCAAATTCTGAAGGTGGCAGGGGTAAAATACAGGGAGCGAAAGGCTATTTACAATTTGTACAGAAACCAGATGGCAGTTATAAGAGTCGAGGAACAAGAAAGGGAAGCAGCGGTTGGGAAGGGAGTGAGACAGGGTTTTAGCCTCTCCCCAATGTTATTCAATCTGTATATTGAGCAAGCAGTAAAGGAAACAAAAGAAAAATTCGGAGTAGGTATTAAAATCCATGGAGAAGAAATAAAAACTTTAAGGTTCGCCGATGACATTGTAATTCTGTCAGAGACAGGAAAGCAGTTGAACGGAATGGACAGTGTCTTGAAGGTAGGATATAAGATGAACATCAACAAAAGCAAAACAAGGATAATGGAATGTAGTCGAATTAAGTCGGGCGATGCTGAGGGAACTAGATTAGGAAATGAGACACTTAAAGTAGTAAATGAGTTTTGCTATTTGGGGAGCAAAGCAACTGATGATGGTCGAAGTAGAGAGGATATAAAATGTAGACTGGCAATGGCAAGGAAAGCGTTTCTGAAGAAGAGAAATTTGTTAACATCGAGTATAGATTTAAATGTCAGGAAGTCGTTTCTGAAAGTATTTGTATGGAGTGTAGCCATGTATGGAAGTGAAACATGGACGATAAATAGTTTGGACAAGAAGAGAATAGAAACCTTTGAAATGTGGTGCTACAGAAGAATGCTGAAGATTAGATGGGTAGATCACGTAACCAATGAGGAAGTATTGATAGGATTGGGGAGAAGAGGAGTTTGTGGCACAACGTGACAAGAAGAAGGGATCGGTTGGTAGGACATGTTCTGAGGCATCAAGGGTTTAGTATTGGAGGGCAGCGTGGAGGGTAAAAATCGTAGAGGGAGACCAAGAGATGAATACACTAAACAGATTCAGAAGGATGTAGGCTGCAGTACGTATTGGGAGACGAAGAAGCTTGCACAGGATAGAGTAGCATGGAGAGCTGCATCAAACCAGTCTCAGGACTGAAGACCACAACAACAACAACAACAACCTAAGGACATCACACACATCCATGCCCGAGGCAAAATTCGAACCTGCGACCGTAGCGGTCTCGCGGTTCCAGACTGTAGCGCCGAGAACCGCTCGGCCACACCGGCCGGCTGGAACGATCACTTAGATTTTTTTTTTTTGTTAAGTAAAAAATGTGGCAGCTAGTAACGCGAAAACTGTAATCTATTACTTGAGTGTGGGGGGTGGCGATGGAGGGTTATGTGTGGGTGACAGGTTCGTGTGATTCATGGGGATGTGTACCAGAAAATCTAAAAATCTTATCTGGAACCACAAAAAAGTAATACATCTCGAAGCAGGAATTAGAAAATTCGTAATCATCCTCCTCACACACTATTCATACTACAGTTAGTCAAAAGCAACGATAATATGCAGTACAGTAAAATTACCCTATGCTGAATGCTCACCACTAATTTGTGGATTGCAAATGTACGTGTCACTAATTTCTTATAAAATAAGTATAAAAATGTATTATTAACAGAATAATGGCTTATCTTTGAAAAATGTTCTGTCACTGATTTTCCCGTGTGATTTACAGCATCCGAAATTATCGAGGGTGTCACGCAAAGACGCACCCGTTCTGTTTCTGATCGACTTAGCGTTACGGAACTATTTTGCGATAACGGCTATTTTGCGATAACGATTTGATTGCGCAGATGTCTGGTCAAAAGTAATGTACCGATTATTGGTCCAGCTGATATTGATATATACCATGTTAGCACAGAAAAGCTACTGTTTCTCGCGCAAGACAAATGGCTTCTGCCTACAGTACAGTCTCAAGTAATTTATACTGAGCGTCAGTGTGCATAAATTAGATCAATACAATGCTGAGGTAATGCGTAACATTTATCACATGATGAAAGATTTGTAGATTATTGTTACGAAGGGAGAGCAACCGTAATAGCCGCTTCCTCTGCGAGATTACTCGCAGCAGAAAGCATCACTCGTGACGCTAATTGCACACGGGTCATAAGTAAATATTACTTAAAATATGCTAATGAACAGTGTAATAAGAGTGATGTAAATACTATCTGAAACATCTAAAGCTATCTCTCCATCTGTTTCCTACCCGAAGCCCAGCGGCCGCAGGTCTTTGCGTATCAATTTATAGAATCACGTATTGTTAATGTATCACAGGATCACGCTTTAAGGCATTTCAGTTCTCAAATCGCAACGCCCGATCAGATAAATATTTTAGTGCGTTGACAGAAGCAGCTCGGATTTGGACGCCAGATACGTATCTGTGTTTAAGATGTATGTTTTTGTGGAAGCCTCGACGACGCTATAATTAACACTACCAGCAGGACTAATGATAAGACATGGGAGCGGTCAGAATAATTTACTCTGGATGCGGAGTCTAACTGTGGGAGGATGGCGGCCAGAGGAGAGATTCGAGGGGAACGCGAGTGTGGGGGAAGGGGGAAGGGATGCTGGATCTGCTCCTCATGCCCTCTACCTGCAGAGGCAGACTAATTCAACGAAACGAACTTCTCGAAACGCTAACTTTATATCCATAACAGGAGAGCCAGGGATATTCTCATATGAGCACAAATACACACACAGCGCGACAGTCGATCAGAGGGTGTTATAATTTTTATGCTTCTAGTGGCAGCATATATTAAAGGCGACCAGACTCATTTACTAGCATTCATACCGTTAATTACTTGTACTACCTTCCTTTTAGTTATTCTTCATTCTATACCTTCAGGTGTTTCCCTCCATTAACGCAGCTTTTATACTTAGATAACTCTCGCTTTTTAATTTTAGGAAATTACTGTTATGCACACTGTCTCTGCCATTAATTTTGCGGAGAGGCACTCACCTTTTCTTTAGCGCCTACTTCCTTTATCCTTAAGCCGTCCCTATTTTAAGACTTTTTTTATTTTCTTTCTTTTCCTCAGTAATTTTCTCTGCATTTTTATTCGATAATTCATACTTAGACGACAGTATTTTTTCCACTTTCATTTTCGTTTCAAGCATTACGTACGAGATATCAGCTTGATCGCACAAATAATTTCGCATTCAAGTCTGTAACCAAATCATCAGGTTCCTTTTACTTCTATATCCACCTTTATTATTCCGCCCCCCCCCCCCACCCAAATTCCGCTACCCACCGAACGTCAAATACAACTACAAGTTACAATGCTAGCCACACACTGTGCCTATCTGACGCATGCAATATATTTTAGTATGTTGACGACTCGGAAGGATTGAGTGTCTTTTAATTTTTTGTTTCTCCCGCGGATTTTGACGATAATGCGTGTGGGGATTTTGTTTAACAGTGCTTATTAAATGTATCAATCATTATAGGTGCTGAGTTATCATTTACTGCAGTTCTGGAAGACAAAATGGAATCGCAAATGTGATAGAGAGATTGCAGTGACTACTGCAAGATCTAATGATTATGCCATATTGGGTTATGAAAACATTTCCTCTCAGACAGGTAGAATGGAAACACTGTTCACCACCTAAATAGTTTATATCATAGATCAGCCACTATTTGATGGAAAAATACTACGGCTCTAGTACACTGAAGCTGCGGTGCAACTTGAAGTGACAGATGGGCGAATGACCTCCCAGGCTGCTATGACTAAGTGCCTTGTCACTCGCAGAACGAATGTACGTGGAAGTCGTCGCTGACTGATTATGAATGATGAGCTCTGTTTGAGACTTCTGGTCCGTGATTCAAGGATATCCCCCCTTCCGACACTAGAGAGTCGGCGACAACATATTGGATTTCTGAGTGATGCCGTCTTCTTTGTCTAGTACATTTCTCCACTATCGAGCGGAACTAGCTAGTTTTAGTCTAAATTAGTGACGCGCTCTACCTCAGTTCATCTGAATGCAGCCGTTGGTTTCCTGACTAAGGAACAATTTTAATGAGATAGTATTAGGCCTGAAAAGAAGACAGAACTACTGGCATGAAGATCTCCCGATCACAAACCTCTGTTTCAATATACTCAATGAAATTCCAAGAGTCTTGGGAAGACCGCATGTAACTTTGTGACGGCTATCCGTCCGCCGGAAACAGACGTTGTGTTCGACGGCCATTCGGCACTATAACGGAGGACGTAGGGTGCAAGGGCTACTCTGAAATGATGAGCCTGGCACATGACTGGAATTCGTGGTTAGCCGCATTAAAACCATTCAAAATATTGATGACTCATAAAACGAGAGAGAGAAGAAAATAGGCATCAGGTTGCTTCTCGTTTCTCCCTTTATTCCACACCCACCCACAGCTACATGAACACAGTACTTCATTGAATAAAGCACTCATCACCCACAAGTTACTGTGACACCTTTGAAATTTTATCACAATACGAAATCACCCTTACCAGGATCCGGCACGCAACAGCAATTCAGGACTTCTTAGCATTCTCAGTGTTACTGAAGAGTATGCAACTGATTCGCGTAGTTAATTTTTGAGAATTATTCGGTGCAGTTCTCTTGTTAAACATACCAAAAAATATCTGTGATATTATTTTTATTGCTAACCGGTTTTCGGCTTACAAGGCCATCTTCAGGCATTTAATGCCTGAAGATGGCCTTGTAAGCCGAAAACCGGTTAGCAATAAAAATAATATTGTAGAACAAAAGCAAACTGGTGCTTTTCATTTATTATTATAATGTTGTTCTACCAAGAACCGACGGAAGATTCTGTTAATATAAAATATCTGTGAATTTACTTATGGCGAACTTTCTCTCTGAGTATACATCTACAAGAAATTCAACCCCTCACGCAAACAGAGGACATGTGCCTTACCGTAATGAAAATGTATACATTTATTTGACGCCTACTGAGACATTCTGAAATTATTTGCTGGCCGAGGAGAATCTTAATTTTTCTGAATTTTCTTGATAGAGATTATCAGTCTTTATAAATTTCTGCGTGTAAATGTTGCTTCATGACCGTTTTACTCGTACAATTACAATGAAGAGGAAAATACACATTTTCTCTGCCCGTACTGTAGTTGAACGAGAGCTGAAATTCTTTGAGGTTGTCTCTGTTGTCTGTGCTGTTATGGCATAGCCTTCCATTCATATTCACTGACTGATTCTGCACTCATCTAAATGTAAAGAAGTCCTCAACCCAGTGATTGGCCAGCCAACTGCAGCGGCCACCAGGTATGTTGGTTTGTATATTGCTCACACAACCACTGTAGACCACTGAACGACACACTTGCTCCGTTAAATGGTTCAAATGGCTCTGAGCACTATGGGACTTAACTGCTGAGGTCATCAGTCCCCTAGAACTTAGAACCACTTAAACCTAACTAACCTAAGGACATCACACACATCCATGCCGGAAGCAGGATTCGAACCTGCGACCGTAGCGGTCGCGCGGTTCCAGACTGTATCGCCTAGAACCGCTCGGCCACTCCGGCCGGTTTACTCCGTTAACTTTACTTGCTGTGCGTGTACTCACGTTTGCAGCACCCGAGATCGATCAGTTACACTTTTATTACACAAACTGTAATTATTCTCTAGTCTGGAAGCTAATTTATCTAGTTAAGCTACAGTGCCAGACTGCACTGGGTTACCGGCTTCGAGAAAGATTAAAATATAAGTACGTCGATCTACTAATACGGAGTGAACCTGTCCATCATCCTTTCGTTTCTTACAGTGTCCCTTTTATGCATATAAACTTATTCTGAGTAATATACCAAGAATCTGTATTGCTTTCTACCCTTCATAGAAGGTTAACAAAGCGACTGCCAAGTGCTGCTGTGTTATAGATCTGCAACATTGTACAGTTAAATTCATGGTTGATGTCAGTTGTCGAATCAAGGTATCTACGAGAAATTGCCAATCTATTCCTAATTTTGATGGACAAATTCTTCCAGAAAGTATTGCCATTACAATATGACACTAAAATACCAAAATAATGTGTCGAACTACGGGACCGCAATCACTTAATTTAATAAGTGTTTAAGAGCACAATTCAAGACATCATTTACCAGGATTACGCAGAAATTTAATTTCCTGGCTACTTTTTACTGACTCTCTTTACCAAGGGAAGCTGCACAGTAGACACGCATTAGGTAGGAGCTTGGTACAGAACACGTACCGATCACCCAGGTTTAGCTCTGATCAGGTAGAAAACGTTGCTTACTACCTGCAAGGTAATGCTATCTTGGACACATAGTTACGTAGTTTAGGCGCCCGAGGCTAACATTTACATTAACACATTTTCACTAGTGGTTAGTGCTACATACTTGTTTTTACATAATTGAATCTTCTTAGAGAATGCAAAAGACACTATAAGACGAGACAGAAAACATAATGTAAGAAAAAGAAAAACCATTTTCTGAGACGTCCGATTACTTAAATCCGACTTTCGAACTTTCGTAGATTCTTTTCTACGGATTCGGAGCTTGTTTCTCATTTTCGCCTCGACGAACTTAATATAAAAATATACAAAGAAAATATGAAACTGGTGTCTTAACAAAAAGGAAAGACTTCGACTTTTATGTTACGAATGATATTTTACTACAGCTGTATGCAATGCGAAGGCGGTTATACCTCAAAATACTTTCTAGCGCTCGCATGAACGCGCGCCTTAACATAGCATAGCATTATTCCGTTTTTAATAGTAACTGCTAGATAGGAGATAGCTAATACGGCAATGTGTGCAATCAAACGTCACTCCAGCACCCTTCCCCCCCCCCCCCTCCCGCTAATTAAACAATGAAATAACCGGTTCACCGCCAAATCAATAATGCCTTCCCGAATTCGAACATTATTTTTTACGTGGTGTCCGTCGTTGTTCCTGTTCAGTGAGGGCCGAGCTATATTGGCAAACAAACTCCTGTGGTCGCTAGTCCCTTCACTATAACAGCAAGCAGTTGTGGCGCCGAAACATTCAGTGCCGAAGGCGACATGCTGCCAAGTTTTCCGCACCTGGTGATGGCTATTCTCCCTTGGCAGATGGAATGGGAAGAGAGAGCCAATTACACTACGATGAGAAATGACTTATCGAATAACTACTGAAGGAGAGAGCTCGCGTTAATGAAAGCATTGTGTTGCCTTCACCGGCTCGTTCGACCACAACGTATTTCGGGTGCAATTAGCACAGCGTCTTGCATACTCATATATCATGGAGATAATGACTGATCCACAGTTGGGTGGACCAGTATATCTGTAGCTCACAACTACCACAGAGCGCTTCCTTGGATTATGTTTCATTAGCGACAAGGAAGTCGTCAATTAATTACTCTTGCATAAGAGTTAATTAGATAATTCAGTTGCAATGATCCTACCGTCCTACCCGCGTAGGCAGGCCACTAGCCAATTACGAAGGTAAAACAAGGAAGCAAATAAAATACGTTTACAAACACAACGAGAAGTACTGTAACAGAGAGTGCCCTAAGGTGATCCCAAAACGTCTCTCCGTGTAAGAACTTGCAACGCAGGGCCGTCGTTAACAATGAGGAAACCTGTTGCATTCGCTCTGCTCAAAATACAAGCAACTAAAGTTTCATATTACAACTAATATCGTTAAACACTCACTTCTTATGAAGAGAGGGACGTAATACTGGCAAAATTCCAGTTCAAATCCGGTTTAATTTACTATCGATTATCTCTCAGTTGGTCCTAAGTTTCTTTCAACCGCTGTGATTGTCTTTTCTTGCTATGCTTTCTGCATATGCTAAATACCTAGTAGGACCGTGGTACGGATCAAACATTAAATTGCGATTGAGCCAATTATCAGATCAAAGAAGGGGAAATGTGTAACTGAACAATTCAAAGTTAAGAAAAGCTCTGGGATGAGAAAAACCAGCCTTTGAACTGGTGACAGCTTCGCATGTGAAACTCCAAACAGAAGTAAAAATAATAATTATTGTACTGCATAATCTGTTCTCTCCCGAAAATTTGTAGGTAGTTCCTGTAGAAAAAGCAGACTACTTTCCACGCCTGTGACCTTGTTTGTGCCCCTCGAAGTTCCCCCTAGAATCTTCTTACACTGTGCTGAAATTTTTTATTGTGATGTATTGCAGCAAGACCTGGTCTAGCAAACGCTGCCGTTTATAGCCGGTCACATGAATCGTTTCCCGGGAGTAGATAGACTAAACTTTACATCATTTAAAAATCTTAAGTTTGCTAGATACTGTATGTGACTTTATGTAAAAGATGATGGAAGACGTTTTCTTTCAGTGGCAACTACAGATTGTAAACGAAAATGCACAATTGTGCACGGCAGTGAATAATTACAATTCTTATTTGTCAAATCCCTATATTGGGTGAACCGGAAAGTAACGTCCTTTTTTACATTAAAATCGAACAGATAAATTGTGAGAAAGATTTTATTTTTAATCAGTGATGTAATAACCGTCGTTATCAACAACCTTTTGCCACCTAGTATGCAAATTTTCAATGTCGGATCGATAAAAATCAACTGGTTCTTGGGCAACAATATGTTGGACATTATCCACATATTCACATTTTTTGCCACTTATAAAATGTTGTAGCGGTGGAGTAAATGGAAATACGATGGCGCAACATCGGGCGAGTATGGTAGGAGAGACAATAGATCCCAACCCAACTCATTAATTGTTTCCGGGGTTCGACTTGCGAAGTGCGGTCTCGTATTACTGTGTTAGAGTATAATCCCTTTCGTGCTGACAATCGTTGGGCACTTTTCAATTTAAAATTGATTTATTCGATCCAGTTCTTCACAGTAAAGGTCTGCACTCACAGTTTGTGAAGGTTTGAACACTACAGAATGAACATTCCCCCCGAATACTCCACCAAACACAAAAGAATCACCTTTTCGAGGAGTTAACCTGGCGTGGCTGTACTTCGTTGCGATTCATTCGGAGAGCGCCATACTGTCTTTTGCGTTTCAGATTATCATAGAGTACCCATTTTTCATCTCCGGTGATCAAGTGATCCAAAAACGCTTCTGTATTGTGTCGCTGAAGCAATAAATTGCACGTGGTTGACCAGTAAGCTTTGTTTGTCTTTATCAGTCTGCTGTAAATGTTCTTGAATGGTCGATCACGGTTGCCTATGCGCGTTTGATAGTTCCTCGATTGCCAGACATAGATTTGCTTCTTCCCTTAACATGACATTGTCTAAAGCTCTTGGTCTGCCTGATCGATACGATTCGGGAAGATGAAAATTACCGGCTTTATACTTAAAAAACCATCTTTGGTATTTACGAACGTCTATTGAGCTTGGATAAACATCGAAAATGTTTTTGGTAGCAACTTTTGCGTTACTAACCTTGTGACACAAAAAGTATATGTTGCTGGATATGTTCCTATTCTGGTACTTTGTTGTCTGTTTAATCAAAAATTGGAAAAGATTTATGATTTAATGATGAATGAGTATTCTCTGCCTCGTGATGACTGGGTGTTATGTGCTGTCCTTAGGTTAGTTAGGTTTAAGTAGTTCTAAGTTCTAGGGGACTGATGACCGTAGATGTTATGTCCTATAGTGCTCAGAGCCATTTGAACCATTTGAACCATGAATGAGTAAACAAATCACTCCAACCAGAAAATGTCTTTGACATGACTTTGAATTAGGCAATGAGCTGATAAATGAAAACAAATGATAATACTTTCCGGTCTCCCTAATACAGGATGTTTATTAATAAATTGTACAGTTTAAAAGTTAACAGTAAGTCGATTTATTACTTTATATGGACGAACATTGCAATATAAACAGCGGCAAACGTCTAAGATACTAATGCATTAATCACAATTATTCAATATGTGCATCCTTGGTTACACGGGACACGTTTACACGGTAACCAGATTCTTCCCACACTCGGTGTAGCAAGTCCTCTATGATGATTTGCAGTGAACGCTTTATCCAGTCACACGCTTCCTCAAGGAACTTAGGCATTGGCGGTACACAAACTCAGTCTTTCACAAACCCCCATAGAAAGAAATCACAGGGTGTTAAACACGGCCAACAGGTTGGACAGGGGGGAAGGTTGTTGCCTGTTGTTGCAGTACGTCCAGTCCAGTCCAGTGAAATCACGACTAAAGAGTCCGCAGCTCGTGGTCTTGCGGTAGCGTTCTCGCTTCCTGCGCACGGGGTCCCGGGCTCGATTCCCGGCGGGGTCAGGGATTTTCTCTGCCTTGAGATGACTGCGTGTTGTGTGTCTTTCATCATCATTTCATCATCATTGACTCGCAAGTCGCCGACGTGGCGTCAGCTAAAGAAAGAACTTGCAATTTCGGCGGCCGAACACGCCGCATGGGGTCTCCCGGCCAACAATGCCGTACGATCATTTCATTTCACGACTAAAGAGCTCACGTTCATTCCTATCAAAATACGGTGGAGTACCGTCCAGTTGTAAAAGGTAATCATCGTAATAACTGGTGTTCAGCTAGGGATACCAATCAAGTTTCCAACATATCTACACCCGAGTAAACTGTCACTCGAAGAAAAATGGAACGTGAACTTTCTCTCGCGACACCGCACTGAAAACATTTACGCTGCTGATCTATCGGCGTACTTGGGAATGGCTCTGAGCACTACGGGACGTAACAGCTGTGGTCATCAGTCCCCTAGAACTTAGAACTACTTAAACCTAACTAACCTAAGGACATCACACACATCCATGCCCGAGGCAGGATTCGAACCTGCGACCGTAGCAGTCGCACGGTTCCGGACTGCGCGCCTAGAACCGCGAGACCACCGCGGCCGGCGCGTACTTGGGTTCTCGCTTCCCCAGATACAGACATTGTGTGCGTTCACCTTGCCGCTTACATGGAAAGAGGCTTCATCGCTGAAGATGAGTCTTTCTACAAAACCCGCGTCCTCCATTTTTAACTGCAGCTCTTCACCAAAGTCACGCCTTTTCATTCTGTCTGCTAGTGTAAGGACCTGTACTAATCCCACTTTTTACGGTTTAAAACATAGCCACTTGCGCAACACCTTCCACCCCGTAATCTTTGGCATGAATAATTCCCTGCTTGTTCTACTAAGTGATTTGCGAGAACTTCGGCGAAACGCCTAGGGCACTCTTTCGACGGGGACTCTTCTTCATACAAAGGAGTCTGCAACCACAAATCTGGAAACCTCAAAACGAGTACACGGAAAATCTTTTCCTTTTGCAACGATGTTCTGGAAACAGACACTACGCATGCGTAGTAAGTATTATAAACGAACAGAGAGTAGGGCATCAAAAATTCGCACAATTGCTGCTGCTTATGCTGTAAGGCTTGCCAGATAAAGTAATAAATTAATTTATTATTAATTTTTAAAAACCGCACCATTCATTTATACAAATAAACACCCTATACTATGATAATTGCTTCACGTATTTTTCATCCGCTACAATGACGAAAAATTTTTGTTATGAGATACGATTTTGTGGTCACACACCCAGTAAACGTTTGTGGAACTTGGTTAAGGACAGAGGAAGCTACACGCTTTCATTTTAGTTACTGTGGCTTCCGAGTGTCGATTTTAGGTTAATAACTGTACCAAAATTTCCACTATTTATTTTTCGTGTGGCATTCCTTAGGTTGATATGGCCCAAATCCTAAAATTAATCAAAGAGAAAAATAATAATAAATTTTGACGTAGCACATCCAAGATGCAAAGTTACTTCGATTGCTTTGCCGAGAACTTGAACTTTTCTCTCCTCATTCATGTCTGATTGTCAATATGCGGGTACAATGTTGGTGGTCTAGAGATTTTAATCTTCTGAATGAAAATGAAGACTTTTCTGTTGTTATGGTCTTCAGACCGACGGCTGGTTGCATGATATTCTCACGCTATCCTGTTCATCTCGGCACAATTACAGTTCTGGCTAGTAAGGATTCCACACAGCAATTGATTTGAGGCTGCTTACTACAGTCAGCCGTTGGTCTGCCGCTACAGTTTTTGCTCCTATACTTCCCACCACTACCAAATTGACGATTCTTTCATGCGTCAGCGTGTGTCCTACCGATCGATCTCTTCTTTTAATCATGTTGTGTCGCTAGCTTATCTAATTCACTTTTCAACTGAGTATCTCTTCAGTAGTTATCGGATCTATTTATCTAATCTTCAGCATTCTTCTATATCACCACATTTCGAAAGCTTCTGTTCTCTACTTGCGTGAAATGTTCACCTTCCACGTTTCCCTTCCTTAAAAGGCATCACTCCAGTCAAAGATCTATAAAAAATTTGGCCTAGCATTTAACTTTAAATATGATATTAACATAACTCTCTTTTTCAGGTACGCTTTTCTTGCTACTGTCATTCTGCGTTTTATATCATCTCAACTTCCTATCACTACTCCGCAATTCCCACTTAACTGTCTGGCAGAGAGTCCTTCGAACCACCTTCAGACCATTTCTCTACTGTGTGGGAAAAATGAACACTTCAATCTTTCTGTACGAGCTCTAATTTCTCTTATTTTCCTACGATAATCGTATCTCCCTACGTAGGGTGGCGACAGTAAAATATTTCACGTTCATAGGAGAAAGTTGGTGATTAAAATTTTGTGAAAAGATCTCGAAGCAACGAAAAACGTCTGTGTTTTAATGACTGCCATTCCAACTCGCTTATCATATCTGTGGCACTCTCTCGCCTGTTTCGCGATGATATAAAACGAGTTGCCTTCTTAGAACTTTTTCGACGTTCTCCGTTGGTTCTGTCTAGTAAGGATCCTACACAGCATAGCAGAGGACGAACAAGCGTAGTGTAGGCAGTCTCTTTAGTACACCTGATGCATCTTCTAAGTGTTCAGATAATAAAATTCTGTCTTTGGTTTGCTCTCCCAACAACATTATCTATGTGATGTTTCCAATTTAAGTTGCTCATACTTGTAATTCCTAGGTATTTAGTTTAATTTACAGTCTTTAAATTTATCTGGTTCATTGAGTAACCGAAATTTGACGGATTTCTTTTTGTATGCATGTGGATGATCTCACACTTTTCCTTACTGGGAGGCAGTTGCCACTTTTCGCACTATGCAGATATCGTGTCTCCGTCATTTTGCAATTCGGATCTTCGGATGACTTCACCACACGGTAAATGACAGCATCGTCTGCAGGACGGTCTAAGAGGGCTGCCTGGATTATCTAATAAACCGTGTATGCAGATTAGGGACAGCAGAGGGCTATAATACTACCTTGCGGAACGCCGGACATCTCTTCTGTTTTAATCGATGATTTTCGTTAATTGCTACGAACTGTGCTTTTTCTGGCAGGAAATTGCGAACACAGTCGCACAAAAGAAACGGTACTCCATAGGCACGCAATTTGATTAGAAAGACTCGGCAACCGTTTGTTAGTTTACCTCCCAGAAAACAAATCTCGTCCACTACTTTTACTGTCTCACTTTCTAATCTGATTATATCAGCATCACCCGATTTGATTCGGATGCATTCCGTTACCTTTGTTTTAATTTCGTGGATATCGACCTTATAAATTCTTTCCTAGATACTATCCATTGAGTCAAACTGCTCTTATGTCAATATTACATTGTCATCGGCAAATGTCAAAGTTTTTATTCTTTCCGCTTGAACTCTAATTCCCTCTCTAAATTTCTCTTCGCTTTCCTTTATTCCTGCTCAGTGTACAGACTGAATGACATCGCTGATAGCCTACAACACTACCTGCCTCCTCTACTACTATTCGTCTTGTAGAACTCACGGGAAAGGGCCAAACCTAGTTAGCTCCAAACATAACAAAGGGAAAGTTATGGCACAAGAGATACTGGTAACCTGCACGTGACAACAGCCAGACACTGGAGGGAGGTTACATAAAATGTCAGAGGCTCCTAAACAAGTTGGAGAAAGATTCTGATCAGAGGCGACAAGGTAGCGACGGTCGCGTATAGCGATAACACTATAAGTGAAAAAAAAACAAGAATGATGTAACTGCAGACAAGGACTAAGGGTAACAGTGAGATGAAAGGAGCAAGTCTTTGGAAGGGGTACCTGTACGTAAGGAAGAGCGTGTAGCAGGTCTTAGACACTATTTAACAACAGACGCCTACCTCTCTCCGCCCAGTCTCCGAAGAACAGCGCACAATTAGAGCCAATGAGATGGTTAGACCCCTTCGACAACACGCCATGTCAGGAGGGCGAATGCGAAAACTCAATAAAAATCAGAAGCAGGACACTCTGAGTGTTCTATTGCATTCAGATTCGGAAGTTGGAAGTTGTATCGGCAGAGGCAGCCAAAGAGAGCAGCCAGGCAGGGCTAAGCAGAGGTATTTGGCAATAGTTACAGCGCAGGGAATTCTACGTATCGTGTCTTGTGTGTGAGTTCCGTTAGTACTGACAGTACCATTTTAAGTACACGGAACGGTTCTAGTTCGTCAGCGTCTCTGTGTAAGGAATTGGTTTCCTCCTGGCTGTATTCCCTTTTCGATAAGTGCATAAGGAGTTGATACTGTCTTCTGAATAAAGTCAGAAGTTGTAAAACACTGCCGGCCGGGGTGGTCGAGCGGTTCTAGGCGCTACAGTCTGAAACCGCGCGACCGCTGCGGTCGCAGGTTCGAATCCTGCCACGGACATGGATGTGTGTGATGTCCTTAGGTTAGTTAGGTTTAAGTAGTTCTAAGTTCTAGGGGCCTGATGACCTCAGAAGGTAAGTCCCATAGTGCTCAGACACATTTGAACCATTTTTGTAAAATACTCATAGTGCAGATCATTAAAGCACTTATTCAAGCCTTACCTATTGTAATAAGAAAATTTTAACAACATAGTCAGGCCAAGACTCTCTCACTTAGACCAACCGACTACTTCCCTTGTTCCCGAACTTTGTCGCCCAATCCCAAGCAACACTTACGATCGATATGCGACACCCTTCTCTGTCCTTCGACTCTTCTAACCGTAGTAGATTTTAGTACAAGTTGTGGATAACCTTTCGATACATGTATAGTTTCCTCGTTGCCTTCGGAATTTCAAAGGGCATATTCCAGTTAGACTCTTCACAAAACACACAATACAGTGAGGTGACAAAAGTGATGGGATACGCCCTAATATCGTGTTGGACCTCCTATTGCCCGGCATAGTGAAGCACTTCGACGTGGCAAGGTTTCAACAAGTCGTTGACAATCTCATGAAGAATTATTGGGCCATACTGCCTTTATAGACGTCGAAATCGCAAAATTGTGTTGTCGGTGCAGGATTTTGTGCACGAACTGTCTTCTCGATTGTGTCTCACAAATGTTCGATGGGATTCAGGCTGGGCGATCTGCGACGACCAATCATTCGCTCTAATCGTCCAGAATATTCTTCTAACCACTCGCGAAAAACTGTGACCCGGTGACATAGCGTACTGTCATCCATAAAAATTCCATCGTCGTTTGGGAACTGAAGTCCATGAATGGCTGTCAACGGCCTATGACCGGTTCATTTGGACTAGAGGACCCAGTCTATTCTATGCAAACAAAGTCGACATCAATATGGAGTCAGCAGCAGCTTGCACAGTGCCTTGTTGACAACCAGGGTCCACAGCTTCGTGGGGTTTGCACCACACTCGAACTCTACCAACTGAACTTGAGATTCATCTGACCAGGCCACGGCTTTCGAGTAGTCTAGAGACCAATTGATATGATCTCGAGTTCAGGAGTGGCGCTGCAGGTATTGTCGTACTGTTGGCAAAGGCATTCGCGTTGGTGGTCTGCTGCCATAGCGAATTAGCACCAAATTTCGCAGCACTGTCATAACAGTTTCGTTCGTCGTACGTCCCACATTGATTTCAAAGGTAATATCACGCAGTGTTGCTTGTCTGTAAGCACTGACAACCAAGTGAATGCCACTGTTCTCGGTCATTAAGGGAAGGCTGTCGGTACTGCGTTGTCTGTAGTGAGAGAGAATCTGGTATTCTCGGCACACTCTTGACATTGTGGATCTCGCAACGTTGAATTCGCTAACGATTTCCGAAATGGACTGCCAACGCACTGCCCTTTTCTACCTTGTGTACCCGATACTACCGCCATCTGCATGCGTGAATATCGCTTTCCCATGACATTTGTCACCTCAGTGAATAATTGAAACGGTAAGTTTGTTCGTGGACAGCGTGTTGGAACTTCCGTGATTAAAAGCAGTCGGAAAGACCTAAATCGTCTACAGAACTCCTGGATCGATTAGTCGGCCGTTGACGGCTGCGCAGAAAAGGGCAGACAACGGCGCGCAGACAGTCGTGCGCGACCGCTGCAGCCCAGTGCGATGGCCCCAGCGGCTGCATTGAGCGCGGGGGCGGCGGCTTCTGACGCCAGCCACAAAGCGAGTGCGGCGAGCATTTACCGGGAAGCGACCGGCGCCTTAGCCCGCGCCGCTTAATCGGCGGAAGCGCCGCCGCTAAACAAACACCGATCCGGCAAGAAGTGGCGCCAAGGCCTTGTATCCGGTGCCTACACAAAATACCGGCTGGGAATTCTGGCAGCGTTCCGCACGCGTGGCCTCTTCCTCTTGCGCTTTTCGCAAGTGGCTCCGCTTTCCGAGAAAGCTATAAGCAATGAGCGACGATCTGTCTTTGTTCCCGCTCACAACCATAAAACCCTTTTACCGCATTACCACTGAAAATATCTGAAAGCGAGAGATGCACTGCAGAGCAACATTGTTATGGCCACATCCTAGAAGGTTCAGATAGTCACCCAGCCATTCTAAATTAGATTTCTCCAGGCAACTTGAGACAAAAGAGGAAATGGCTTGCTGTTGTTTTCCTCCTCCGAGTGCTTTGTCTTTGAAAATCTTAACATTGATGGGGTATTTAGTTATTATTCATCTCCTTGTCTTTCACTTTATCTGAAGTCAGCGCCGAGATATACAGAATGATTCCGAGATGTATCAAATTGAGGTAAGGACCCAGGTCCAGAAACGAGAGAGTCCAAAATCATAAACGAAATTCGTCCTGATACCTCCGACAGTAGAAATACGTGTACCGGCACTGTTGTTGCTAAGATAGTAGGGCAGGCAACTTTCAAAGGTGGTTGTATTGACCGAAACATGAAAAAATTTCTGATAAGTATGAGCTCGAAAATTCATACGTTAACAGCTCTGAGCATTTTTCATCTTCGGTACTATGAAACGTTCTCTCTTCTAATCCAAGCTCTTTGGATTCCTGTTTTCTGGAGCAGGTAGTATGGACCAAAACAAGAAAAAATGTCCAGTAAATATCTGCTCTAAAAAGTCTATCTTACGAGCAACGAGCAGTTGTTCACCTTTGCTACTGTGAAACACACCTCTTCTATTGAACAAGAGCCAATAGCTCTTAAGGTATACATTTTAGAGCCCATATTTAATGGACATTTTTTTCTTGTTTTGGTCCGTTTAACATCCTCCAAAGATATTGAAACCAAAGAGATCGTATTACAAGAGACGTGTTTCACACTATCGAAGATGAACAAGTGCTCACAGCTCTTAAGGTACGCATTTTAGAGACCATATTTAATGGACTTTTTCTTCTTGTTTTGGTCAACACTGCCGTTTGGATGTTGCAGCGGCTTCAGTGTTAGCAACAACAGTATCGGTACATATAGTCCACTGTCAGAAGTATCATAACCATTTTCGCTTACAACGTACGATTCTGTCCTTACTGGAACACGTCCCCTGTCTCAGTTCGATACATTTACCCTTCTTCATTATCTCTGAAAGTTTGTAATATCATCACGGAATCATACTGTGTATGTGGACTAAAAGCGTGTCTGTACGCATCTATAATTAGTGCCTGTCGTTGATCGACTTCACTCTTGCTACGAAAACTTCTTAGGTATTAATCTAAACACAGTAACAACGTTGCCCTCCGCCAAAACTACCGCCTCCTTTACCTCAATATGTTCCGGGAGAAAAGATAGCGCTTTAGTCATTCCTCAGTCGTTCCACTTCTCTACAGAACAAAGTACAGCCGAGCTGCTTGCCGAAGACTTTCCGGGGGAGGGATACGAAACACAGCACTGTAGTAGACTTCCGCATGGGAAAAAGTTTTACCGGAATTCGCAGTAATGCCTTGATTAATAACTAACTTCTCACGCAGCGCAGGGCACTTCGACCACATGACGAACTGGTTTCTTACGGAGAGGTAATTTTTTTACTGTTTTCGTTTCAGTTTTAAATTTACATATTTCGAAAAAATGGTATGATGCATAAAGTGGGACAATGGGAGGTTCAAGGGGGGGGATAAAATATTCAACAATATTTCATTATTATCTAGGTAAAATAAATAGAAAATTATTATATTTATGTAGCGAGCGTATTATGTAAGATAAAACATTTGAACAGCCAGAACAAAATATGGTATGGTGTACCTAAGCACTAATTTCATTTTGATACTGATTTGCTATTGTAACGTTCCACATCAAAGACTGCAAATAACAACACGCATTTAAAGACTATTATGTAAACAATGCTCTCTAACTAACTAGCACTTAATCAATGAAGTAATAACCTACTCAAGTAATTTAATAACTTTTCAAGATACTGAACCGCCTTCAGCAACCATACATTCACATTCTGTCTCTATATGGCTACTTCTCAAGTTTTTCCAAGAACGAAGAAGCTAATTATTATGTTTTGCTACAGTTACTTTGTTTACAATGCCTATTGTTTACGCTTACCATGTTTTTGGATCCAATCCAGTCCAAAATTTTAAAATTACTCAAAATTGTTACCTGTTTACTCAAATATTAAAATTTATTTACTCAGTTCTATTTTTTCACACATTGCGAAACATACTGAGTCAAAATGGGAGTAATTTCGCCTGACACTTATCGAAATTTAAAAGTTTAACTCGAAATTCTTCATCCAAATTGAAATATCTTACTACAAATGACATTAGCGCTTGCTCCAAGGTCGGCTGAGAGACGCAAAACTGGAAGAGTATGTTTAAAACGCGATGTTCAAGAAGTAGATGTAAAATTAAAAGAAAAATCTTCGCCAATCATAAAATTCTCAAACCTCAGGCAGTTTCTCAATTCCGGACATTACCATGGACAGCACTAAACACCCTGGACTGTCAGGGCTTACCCCGGACGTATTCCTGAACACGTATTACTTCCTTTTCACACCTATTTAGAAATCAGAATACCTTTTCTGTGGTTGCTGAGGATAGTTTTAGTTATTTGGAATTTCTTTTTCAACTTTTGAGAAGGTGTAGCTACTATCCAATATTTTGTTTCCAAACGGCTCTTAGCACGTTATACTGTTAACTTCTAATGCAGGCAATCCTGAACAGTGAATGGAAGATCATCCACACGTTACAAGGAGTTTGACAGTAACATTAAAATTAATCGAATAATAAATTAGACTAACGTATCATTAACATAACGGATTTTTTTTTACAAATAAATGATTTACTCACAGAAGCAGTTATTGTATTTTGGACAGTTAAAAACCATGACGACATAGACAACAAACAAATTAAGCAAAAGAGTAAAAGTAGTCTGGATTTCTTTTGATATACTAAACGTCGTTCGCAATACTAAGTATCTGATGATTTCAGAATGAAATTTTCACTCTGCAGCGGAGTGTGCGCTAATATGGAACTTCCTGAGAGATTAAAACTGTGTGCAGGGCCGAGACTCGAACCCGGGACCTTTCCCTTTCGCGGGAAAGTGTTCTACCACCTAAGTATCTCTACCATCTAAGTATCTGATGCAACTAAAACGGGAAGTTAATAATCAACCAACGTATATTATCTGTTTTGAATTACGGCATTGAAATATGAACTTGCAACCAAGAAAACACTACAAAACCGGGAGCGAATTCTCAGAGAACAATGGGGAGATACATTTGCAAATTTCTAGGAGCCATAGGAAAAGTAACAAAAGAATCAGGAAACTGAAGAGTAATTTTAGGTGTACAGTATATGTAGCCAGATAAATGATAGGCAATTCATTCTTTGCTGGATTCCAACATATACTACTGGGAGGTCGATGTATGTGGATCTGAATAAAAAAAGTAGCTGAGAGTCGAGCTTGCAATGTGGCGATGCTGGTGTTACGCGCGTTCAGTCTTGCTGCGTTTGTAGTTTCTCATTGTTTCGAAAAGAACACATTCTCACATTCCCTACTAGCGTGGAGCAATGAACTCGTTTTGCAGGATTTTACCAGTCTTATCACTTTTCTGGGTATAGTCGCTGCTAGCTTCAGATATCATCTTGCTGAACATAAACATGTCGAATAGAGAAACAACGCACATAACGAAATGGAATCTCAACAATCAGTTTAACGGTCTGAACTTTTGTCGGCAACTGACTATAGTAAATAGCACCAGTGATAGGGCAGGGGTGAATAGAGCGGAAGGCATCACCTAGCTCATTCTCTGTCTGGTTATGTTAACGTAGCTGTCATGTAAGTTACCGTAGTAGCTGTCACTTACTTTTTTTCCGATCCAGCTGCAGATAACACTGCAGGAACAACAAGGATGTGCTTCGCTAAACATTGGGATGCCTGGAGAACTCTAGAAGGGACCTCTATCAACAGATGTCATATGCTTGAGGTACTCGTACAGGAATTCTAAGTGTTGCTCAAGACAATAGGGCCATGGAATAAGCAAAGTAAACATCTAAATGTGTTTGTGAAAACGCCGGAAAATTCGGGGTGTTAAATCAGTTTGCTACGTCAAAATCACAATGTGTCATTTGGTGTACACTGATAAGCAAATGCGCGTTTTCGCGTCAGAATGCATCAGACGTTCTAATGTTCAAATACACTCACTCTTGTCCAGACGAGAGGAAACGCAGCTTTTGGCAGAAATGACAAGCAGGACAAATAACGCCTGAAGACGGATTTTAGTGTAAAAGACTTTTGCATCTGGAAAGTAAAATACTGCAGCACGCCAAAGGAGCATGACTCTATACAGCTAATATTTATATACTTGTTGCGGAAAATTGCCACATCAACAAACTTGTGTAAGACAGGGGGTAGCATATTTCTAACCTAAAATAATGTTTCAATATGTTTTCGAATTGTTTTCTTCCGTTTTCCTTTGGATTTAAACTGTAATAATCGTAAAAACTGCTGCTTGACAAGTTTATTTGCATTATCACTCGAAATAATCTGAAAAATTAATTACATGCTTATCACAACATACCACAAGTAAATTTCATATTGCAACTATCAGAATACATCCTATTTCATTGTATAAAGGCTGTAAAGAAAAGTGTAACAGCTTACCCAGCGAAATTACTAGCCCGACACACATTATTTGCATAACGTTTACGAAATTAAAAAGTTAACAACAATGATGCTCTAGAAATTTAATAACTTAGAGATCGGTCCACCAATGTGAAGCCTCGTTACGAAATGAACTTCATCACTTTTAATGATGAAAATTTTAAACCGTCTTCGGCCTAAATGTAGAATGCACGGCAGTAAATTATATCCAGCAGTCAATAAAATATCCTAACGTCTAACGAGGGATTTAGTTGTTACGTAACCATTCTAATACACAGTTGTTATATATGCTGGACAACGCAAATTTAAATGCCGAAATATTTGTAGGTTTTGATTATTTTCAAACGCAAATAGATGCCAAGCGTTTAAAAAATGGCTCCTCAAGGCTTAGAAAATGAAAACTAAAACTTGAATTGCAGAAGGAGCAGATAATTTTTCTGTTTCGTTACTTCAGCTTGACTGTGTACAATGCTAACGAAAAAAAAAAAAAAAAACCAAAACAAAACAAAAACGCTCTTCTCTCAGCGTCCGCAATTCAATTCCTATGTACACTTTCTCCATGGCATTACGAACATGGTAAAGCGTTGCTGTGCCCACTTCATTTTACTGCCCTTACAGGTATTAAAGGAGTAAACTAAATAGCAGCATATTTCTATTCTGCCGTCATTAAACTGTAAGCACGCCAAGTGTGGTAGATATTACTGCTCCCGTGATTTTAATGACGGTCGTTGAGATGTAAACACAATAAAACTAAATAAATAAAAGGCTCGTCCACCGGAATACAGATATTTAATAGAAGACCAGCACGTAATGACCTAAGACTTTACTGCTCCTCATGTTTTCGTGAGGATAATTACTAAACGAAATGCTTGCCGGAAACCAAAGTTTTTTTAGTAGCGCCTTTACCTGAGAGCTAACTTTGGAACGTTGAGCATGCAAACGCGCCTACCATTAAATTTTTTCAGTACAATCATGGATGCAAAATGCGAACAGCAATCCGCGTTATTGCTAACCTTTTAAATTGAAAATAAAAAATTTCGCAGGCAATTAAAAGGAAAGCGCGCTACAAAAAGTACGATTAAAATTTCAGTAAACCAGCTGAAATTACAAATAGAGTTATAACTTACGTGAACAACATTACGTTTTAGTGATGCATTCTCTCTTGCTGGAGTAACTACAATCTGATGTTCCTTTCTTAGTGCGTTTAGTGCCTTTTCACCTTTCGAAATTCACTGTTACTACTTCGAAGATGTAAGCACACCCTAAAAGTATAAATTATATCGAATTCTTTTAAGGAACTGCTAGAAAGATTGCAGTGCATATTGCATTGTTAGTATAAATATCAGAGTTAACATCTCTGCATTTAGATTAATGTTATAGTATTATCTCTGAAACTGTTCTTCGCAGTTTCTAGTGCGAGTCGTTTGTTCATTCACATATTTTACGACTCGAAATATGGCGTTTATAATGGCTAAATTATAAACAGATTTTTCCGTTTTTCGAAACATAACGTCACTTCCGAAGAAATCGACAAACATAGCAATATTTTCCCGTTCATTATTGCAGTTTAGAATATGGATGAATCTTTAAGCTAACGCCAGTCACAGACGATGAGAAAAAACGATGTTTTGAGAGCAAAAAATTTTCTGTGTAGTTTAATTAGCAGTGTAGAAATTCTTCCTGAAAAATTCCACCCCATTCAGTATGATGCTAACAAAGGAACCTCCCCATCGCACCCCCCTCAGATTTAGTTATAAGTTGGCACAGTGGATAGGCCTTGAAAAACTGAACACAGATCACTCGAGAAAACAGGAAGAAGTTGTGTGGAACTATGAAAAAAAATAAGCAAAGTATACAAACTGAGTAGTCCATGCGAAAGATAGGCAACATCAAGGATACTGTAATCTCAGGAGCGCTGTGGTCCTGTGGTTAGCGTGAGCAGCTGGAGTAGGAGAGGTCCTTGGTTCAAGTCTTCCCTCGCGTGAAAAGTTTAATTTTTTGTTTTCAGACAATCATTTTGCGAAGCTGCACAGGTACACAGAGCAGTATTGCTTACGTGATCGTGTGTCAATTAACAAAGTTCAGGCACTCACACATAATCAACTTCGCTCTAAAAATTCTAGGACATGTTCAGATTTGCTTGGACATATGCAGGATTTGACGTTCTACACACGGAAAAATTTTGAAACGTTAAAAACATATGTTTTGACAGAGCACAGAGAAAATTGTGCGACTGTGAAACTGTTGCATTCATTTGTTGCAGTTTATGTGACAAACTCTTATGTTTTCATCACTTTTTTGGGAGTGATTATCACATCCACAAGAAATCCTAAATCGGGCAAGGTAGAAGAATCTTTTTACCCATTCGCCAAGTGTACAAGTTAGGTGGGTCGACAACATATTCCTGTCATGTGACGCACATGCCCTCACCAGTGTCGTATAGAATATATCAGACGCGTTTTCCTGTGGAGGAATCGGTGGACCTATGTCCTTGCGATCAAATGTTTTCGGTTCCCATTGGAGAGGCACGTCCTTTCGTCTACAAATGGCACGGTTTTGCGGTGCGGTCACAAAACACAGACACTAAACTTATTGCAGTGAACAGAGACGTCAATGAACGAACGGACAGATCATAACTTTGCAAAAATAAAGAAATTAAACTTTTCACTCGAGGGAAGACTTGAACCGAGGACCTATCGTTCCACAGCCGCTCACGCTAACCACGGGACAACGGCGCTCCTGAGTTCACACTATCATTGATGTTGCATATCTTGCACATGGACTACTCAGTTTGTATATTTTGCTTTTCTTCGTAGTTCCACACAACTTCTTCCTGTTTTCTCGATTGTTCTGTGTTCAGTTTTTCAAGGCATATCCACTGTGCCAACTTATAACTAAATCTGAGGGGGGTGCGATGGGGAGGTTCCGTTGTAAGTACGTCACTGCAATGCCGAGCTTTTACCGCACACAATCTGGTCGACCAATAGTTCTGACCCTAAACTTTCAGCACAATGGCCTCGCAAAATGGAAACCTTCGATATATGACGATACGATATTACAGTGCCTCTGTTGTTAAGAAGAACAATTCATGTTGCTTCGGACATTCATACATGCCCGAAGGATCTCTGTATCGTTCATTCTTAATAACACGGGCACTGCAATATAGTATTTATCCGTCGATAGGAGACAGCGATTTCCAATTAAAATGTCCTCCCCTGAACGGGAATTACATAATGTGTGTACGAGTGTAGGTTGTTAGGCAGGAATGACAACATACTGAAGTCTGGGTCTGGTCCTGTGTACTGCACGGATAGCCAAAGAGCCGCCCGCACGATAGCGCAGCGTGTTCGGCGAGAGGGTTAGCTGTCCTCTGTAATAATGAAAAAAAACTGAGTGAACGGGAAACTTGAACAAACGAGCAATAACGAACAAAATACGATCAACTAAAACAAAAAAGAGGTTAAGGCGACCGCTCGCGCAAATCGAGAAACCCGGTTTCGGGTCTCGGTCCGGCCCAAATTTTCATTGTGGTCATTCCTTCATACAGCTGATGGTTGTTCGTATTCACAAATACGAATACATTTCATGTGTTTGATACATGATGTCCTTGCTTCTTAGCAATGAATGATACTATACGGATGTTGCATGATATTTTCATCAGTTGGCAATCTCTAGTTTGTGTAAGAGTTTTTTACGAAAGGAAAACTATCTACAGAATGCGTTTCAGCATTCTCAATACAATTTATATAAACTAGGGTAGAAACGAAATCAGTGGAATGGTGGTAACATATGGTATTTTAAGAAGATGCTGGAATGAAACTGCGTCACTGGAAAGTGTTTGAAAACTAAAAGAAGAAACGAATTTAAAAATGAAATGGAAATGCGTGAAAAATTGATTGTTCCTACATAATTTAAATTTTTTCATCCCGTTATTATACTGTTTCTCCGCTACGTATTCGTAAGGGTAATATGAGCAACAATTTATAATTAAGCTTTATGTTTCACATTCCACTCGGAAAATCTGCTCGTGTTGGTTCAGACTATTAGTTGATGCATGATGAAAACGAAAACCTCATGCCACACAGACTGAACAAGCTGCTGCTATAGCGCATCGCATAAAAGAAAGATGCGAAACTAAGACCTTTGCTCATTCATTTACAGTCAATTCTGTTATGTTCGTTATAATTTGAAGAGAATATCGCTGTGCTACGAACATAAATTAAAAATTGTGGTACTAATTTACTGTTCCTCTGACGACTGCAACCATATGACAAATCCTGTAACATCAATTAACACGAAGTGAGAATCGAAGCTTCTGTTGACGTTTTTCTTCGCGTATGCTTACAGTAAACGATCAAAATCATTTTTAAGGAAAAGGAAAAAACCTGTAACTCGGACTCAAACAGCGGCATAGACCTCTAAAAAACATCTTTCAAAATTCTCATGCAAATGTTAATAAGCAGGCTTACTGCTGAAGTAGATGCCCAAGTACCAGAAAAAATTTGGTTTCAGAAATGGAATAAGCACCCTACTTGCAATGAACTGCTTAAGAGAGCAAGTGCAAGACGTATTAAGACATCCAGGGGAAAATATTTTGCAGTCTTCATAGAGTACAGCAAAGCCTTCGACACTGTTAATAGAAAGATACTTATCCAAAACACCGTCTACTAATCGGCGCTTTCAGACACCCTAAGATACAACCACATCCAAATATCTGATGATATCAGGCACCCAAGAATTTAACTCAAACAAGGAAACCCGATCAGTAGGATACTGTTCAGCATCATAACATCCCGAAGATCATTATGGATAGCTCAGCAACACTCACACTTTATTCGTATTATATGGTAATAGGTTCAGAAGGCAAAGAAGAGCTCCAAAATGTGTTAAACAGATTCACATCACGGGCTGTGGAAAATGACCTACAAATAAATCACAGCAAACCAAGCATATGTTTTTCAGAAGATTTGGTGAACTCCCACCAAACGACTGGCCCTTCAAGACAAACTACTGGAAGTGGTACCTAAGTACAAATATCTCGGAGTCACCCTGCAAGCAATACTGAACGTCAGCTCGCATGTGAAAGAAAGAGCAACAGCAGCAATAACAGCAATTTACAACAGCCAACAGCCTCCAAAACTCTCAACAAAAACGGCGATGACACTATTTAAAATGGCCATAGCACCAGTAACAACTTACGGGATCCACATAATCTGGAAAAAACTATAAGTCAAATCTCACGATATGAAACGAATCCTGGGCATCGGGAAAACAGCGCCTTCAAGACTAGCTAACGTCTTAACCAAAGAAACCTTGTTGATAGGAGATATCAGAATGCAGATGCTCCTGCCCAACACCGAAGCTTACGAAAGTACACCTAAATACTCATAGAAAAACACAGCTCTATCTGGAACGACTTCTACTCAACCGACGCCATAGATGACAAAAGAGTGAAAACATAATTAACTATGAACTCCGGCACGTGGTAACACGATAGGCAACGCAAGGATTCCACCACAGATGAAGACTGCGTGGGTGAACTGTACAATAAACACTGTGAAAGATATCATGCAAAAAAAAAACTGCAGATAAAAGTGCCAATAATAAAATTAAAACTACAGTAATGTAAACTGGTATTTGCATTTCCATTTGTTTGTCGAGTTTGTTTGAAACAAACCAAACAGTATGACATACATAGTGAACTCAAAGTAGTTATCTCTGTATTAGCACTAAGTCTATATTAGTGACAGAAGACAGTGAATCACAACAACAAGGGCAAAAAAAAATGAAAAATGGGAAGAAACAGGTTCGAAACACAAAAAAATATTTATTTCGTAAATAGAGTGGTATTGCGACCTCCATGTGACCAGATGAGAAGAAACACCTATGCCAACTCAAAACGCAAATTATTATAAGTAATCACTTTTTTACATAAAAAGCGAAAAGTAAACTATTTTATAATCTACGAATAATATATATCAGAACAAAAGTATATCACAACTGTATCATTATAGATCCCACTGATGATGTCTTGAAGTGAAAAGAGGTGAAACGCGTCAGGGGCAATAAAATACAGCGCAGCATGAGAAGGTGTTTTTTATGTACAAAACAAATACGTTTGTTTGTATTTGCACATTTTCATTAATAAATGAATGCAGTACTAATTAATAATTATCTATATTTAAACTGAGTCGATCCAGCTGGTTGGTGTAGGAGTACACAGCAGTAGCTGATTTTAAATACCTGTCCAGCAATCCTCGTTTTACATATTACCCAGTTTTTCTAAATATTTTCCGTTAATGATCGGAATGGTTTCTTAAATAATATAATAGAATATTGTTTCCCATTTTGTCCAGGCTGAGCTTACGCTCCATCATTAACAGCCGCGACGTCAAACAAATTTCATAGAAACTTACGGTTCTCAATTGCTGAAACACACTTGAAAAGTACAAATTATTCCAGCGCCACTAACTTACATATGTCGCTTATAGGTGTTACTACTTTAGCAGAAACCATTTTTTCGTGTTGATTGCTTTATATTTTCCTGATTTTTAGTGTGTTTGTGTAATTACTAATTAGTCTCGTTTATTTTACCTCAGAGTGATAAATATTGCTGATTCTCTTGGGCCGGCCGATGTGGCCGAGCGGTTCTAGGAACTTCAGTCTGGAACCGCACGACTGCTACGGTCGTAGGTTCGAATACTTCCTCGGGCATGGATGTGTGTGATGTCCTTAGGTTAGTTAGGTTTAAGCAGTTCTAAGCTCTAGGGGACTAATGACCTCAGATGTTAAGTCCCATAGTGCTCAGAGCCATTTGAACTATTTTTTAGGCTCTTGGAAGTTGGATTGATTGAGGACCTGATCTTCAAGTAATGCTGTTAACTTCTGGAAGATAGTCACAGCAGCCGTGTTACACGTTTCTCTTTCTAGCCATTTTGTTTGTGTTGAGCTTTGATCATCGACGCCTCCAAACGGTGAACAAGAGCCCGTACAACCAATAAAGAAGAATTTGCATGAAAGAAGCTACAGAGGTGCAGCGTGTAGCAAAGCGGGTATCAGGCAAGGTGACTGTAAAATTCCATTCTTCTTCAACGTCCTGGATTTAATTCACATTAGCAGGTCAAATTTCTTTGGATCGGTTGCGGCTTACAGTCGGAGACAAAAGATTCTCATATCTGTGTTAATGACGTAATGCCATCTCTGGCATCTATGGGGAAGCCGACCAGAGGCTCGCAGATTTTGTACAGTTTTGCGAAGAGCATGAGATGCTGCTCTCAATGCTTTCATTGCAGCGAAGACACTGATCCAGTGTCAGCAATCCTTTGCTGGTCAATGTGGCTGGACTAATGAAGTATACACAGTACGGTTGTGCCACGAGTGTCCGCTGTCAGACGGTTGATAGGCGGGAGAAGTAACTTCTACCCGAATCTTACTGTGGAAATGATGCCAAAATGACTTAGCACAATATGTTCTTAACAGCTGTCGAGTGTTCTTTCCATTCACAGCTATTCAAGCTCTGCTCTTTTCTTCCTGTCGAACCACACTTTCGGTAATTGTGACATGTTCAGAAAAAAGCAATCTAGTATTTGTGACAAGTAAGGATACAAACGTCATTGCTGCTTATTTCTCTGGGAGCAATGTGACATTTCGTTTTTTAATCAGACTGAAATAACAAAATCGACTAAACTCAAACATACTTCTATTACATTAATAAGAGAGTCTCAGGGTCTTTTACAAACGCATAGACGCATAACGATGTCTTTGAACATCACTTAACCGTAACTTACTTCTTTCGACTTCGTAACTTCGTGTCTCTAATTTCAACGTTACGATGAACACACACATTTATCGACAACAGTGTCTTTTATTTTAGGATCTCTTGAAGGTGACGAGTTTGCGATAAATCTACGATGTGTCTCTGTCTTGAAACAGTATATTGTTCAAAATGGTTCAAACGGCTCTGAGCACTATGGGACTTAACATCTGAGGTCATCAGTCCCCTAGAACTACTTAAACCTAACTAACCTAAGGACATCACACACATCCATGCCCGAGGCAGGATTGGAACCTGTGACCGTAGCGGTCACCCTGTTCCAGACTGAAGCGCCTAGAACCGCTCGGCCACAGTATATTGTCGTAACACGAAAGATATAGTAGTGAAACAACGAAAAATCTCCAAAATTCCTCAGCTGTCGGGTACCACCGGGTTGTGTGCCCGTATAGAATGTCAAGACGGACACGTTATTTAGACGTTACTTCGCAGTATGACTTGGGTGAAAGCAGCCTCTCCCAATAAGGCGCATATGGAAAGTGCCCTGTGCGCATTAGCAACGCGAGTAGCCACGTCTAGCGACAAACAACACCCGTCTCATTGTAGTGTGTTTTAAGTGGGCCAATGTAGGCAGTTTAGATTGTAGCGTCGGCGCAAGCTGGCATGTCTAAGCGCCGCTGTGTCTAAACCTAGCGGGCGTTCAGTAGACACGTGGAAGAATGGTACCACACGCAATAGAGGTTGCAGTTCCCACACACTGTAAATACGGTACATTCATCGCACGGACTTGAAAACGCCAACATGCTGCTTAGTTAATCGTCTTCTTTTGACTGTGTTATTAATTAATCTGTTCAGATACACAAAAGTGGTGATTTAATCGATAGAGACAAAGGATACGACACCACCAAGGCGTGAAATCCGCAACTGATCATACTAAAATCACATCGATTACAGGAGCCAAAACAGCAGTGGCAACAGCAGCCTCCACGAACACAGAAAGTATCCCTCCTCGAACGGGTAACGAGACAAAAATGATTTAAAAATACGGACATACGTCGGTTTTTCCAATAACTAAGGTCATTTATCTTTCAAACTTTGAGTGTGTTTTCAATCGATAAGTGAAGCTTATTGAATCTACAAACACAATTCGCTGAAAAGACAATGTCGTGTAATAGGCAACTGTAACCAACAGATTCACAGGAGTCGTAAATGAAGTATTATTTAAAAACTGAAATGCACGGTTCCACAATAATATTTATTTTATAGTTCGTTGTTAACCGTCCTTCGGTCTTCTAGGCCATCCACTGACAACGAAAAACTGAACAGATAGTCCACAGAACATTAGCCAGAATTTATAGCTGTACAAAGGTTGTTTTTCCAAAGGTATTTGATCTTTTACGACTTTACGAAAAATCCAAGCATACTGAAATACACAAAGAAATTAAGAACGAATAAACTTTATATCACGTTATACTCAAAGATTAAAAGTATAAAAATGCGAAGGACAAACAGTATAAAAGTGAGTACTGACATAGATTAGTATGGTATCTGGATAAAATAACTGGTGAATGTTAAGGACAGGGAAAATAAAAAAACAGCGAAGGGCAGACGGAAGGAAATTCAGTGGAATGTGAATGGAGAACGGCTATACTATTGACTACTTGCGTATTGTCTTACGGCGAGAAAAGTATTAACTGGCTGCTGTTCCTTTAGCAATCGTGAAAAATGGAAATGTATTTGATCACGAAGGATTAACTCAGGATATTGTGATTAGTGTTTATATGCAGCCAGAATTTCAAGTGATGTCAGTTTATTTCTTGTAAGTGTAACACATTTCGTATCATAAGAATGACATTCATTCAAAGCATGTTCAGCAACTTTGGAATCTTTTTTTTTTTTTTTCAGTGTCCAATTCCTCCTCCTCGTAATTTGCCACACAAATTGCAAGAAAACCTATAATTTCCGCTTTGTTCTAAGGGCGGAACTTTTTGACAAAAAACTGAACCTTATCTTGAAAAATGTGTTAGCACATAAAGTGTTACAGTCACATTCCCGAAGTTCCTATATCTGAGTACGTTCTTCCCTCATTCGTCATCGAAATGCGAATATGAATTTTCAGTGGATGATTGTAAGACAGCGAAACGTAAAAGCGTGTGGCGAAGACATGGGTAATGTTGTCGGTTTTGATAGTGGAGGACTACTGGCAGTGCGAATACAACGAGCAGTACGCGCGCTTGAAAAGGCAACCTGCGGACATGCTAAATCATTTTCATTACAGTAAACCAACTTCAAGAACTTTTAAATAATGCTGCCTTCACTATACGACAGGCTAGCATCCATCCTTTTCAATCAAGTACAGAGTCACATTGTCCAGCAGACACTGACACTGGTAACCTCTCTGATCAACATTTGTGGTCTCAAGCACAGTTATACGAAGAATATGTTTACATCGGTACTACAAAGGTTAAGTACATTTATCACATCCCCAGATTCATTCGCAATTATGGTGAAAACTTCCTGAAAATCCTCATGGCAAATGTGGCAGCCTCCTTTCATTATAAACGGCTTCGTGGGGTCTGTGCACCACTTGAACCCCACCACCACCTCTTACCAACTGAAATCGGGACTCATCTGACTAGGCTACAGTTTTCCAGTCCTCTAGGGTCCAACCGATATGCAAACGATCCCAGGGGAGCCGTTGCAGGCGATGTCGTGTTGATAGCAAAGACAATCGCATCGGTCGTTTGGTGCCATAGCTCATTGAAGCCAGATTTCGCCGCGGATACGTCCCAGATTGATTTCTGAGGTTACATCACGCAGTGCTTCTTGTGTGTCATCATCGACAACTCTACGCAAACACCGCTGCTCTCGGGCATTAAGTGAAGGGCGTCGGCCGCTGCGTTGTCCGTGGTGAGAGGTAGTGCATGAAATTTGGTATTCTCGGCACACTCTTGAAACTGTGGATCCCGGAATGCTGAATTCCGTAACGATTGCCGAAATGGACTGCTAATGCACTCCCATTTTATACCTTGCGTACGCGATACTACCGTCACCAGTATATATGCATATAGCTGTCCCACGACTTTTGTCACCTCAGTGTATATTGTAGGTCATTCATATGCATTCGCCGTTGTCTTAATAGCAAAAATCTGCAGTGCAGGATTCGTCTCTAACACAGAAGTCCCGTGACAGCCATCCCGCCAAAAATTGACGAAGGAAATCGGACCCAGTGTGACCAAGTTTTCAGGTTATCGGATGACCTCTGATGACTGTGTCCAGCGACGTTTGTCGGGTCACTGTGAAACGTCCCCTTAGAAAAATTAGTGAATTACTGTGCTGATAAACCTCTTACGGTATTTGATTTTCAAACAGCTGAGCAGAACTAAATATACTCAGACATCTCTCTCTTTACTTATTCTGATCAACACTAAACTGACACAATATTTTTTTAGCGCAACGCAATCTGACTTTCAATAATCCTTACAAAAGAATGGCCCTAACTAACTATAGCCTACATCTTTCATGAATCACTTACCTCACAAAAATCTTCGTTACTCAAACTACTGCAATACAGTGTGCGCCAATACTGCCAGCTAAATAAAAGATTCAAACTACGGCAGGCACTAACTACTGATAGGCATAGTCAGCAAATGAAAGATTTTGATAGAGAACAAACAATGTATTTACCTTAATAATGTTCAAAAGTCATATATCAGTTCATGATATCCAATATTACAAATTTACTCTTTCTGATGGACACACGTCCAGATCGTCCGCCCTCAAAATTCTGCCATCTCTCTCCCCGCATCCACCACTGCTGGCGGCTCACCTTCAACTGCACAACGCTACGAGCTGGTAACAGCCAACTGCCCAATACTACAATAGCAAATTCCAACAATGCAAACCAGCCACAGACTGCACACAGCACAGTCAGTTATTTTCTTACAGAGCGCTACGTGACGTTAGCAACATAAAAACCTAAACAGCTTACTTCCTACTGTGACTGTTTGTTCACAGTGCGTCAAAAGAATGGTTCAAATGGCTCTGAGCACTATGGGACTTAACATCTATGGTCATCAGTCCCCTAGAACTTAGAACTGCTTAAACCTAACTAACCTAAGGACAGCACACAACACCCAGTCATCACGAGGCAGAGCCTGACCCCACTGGGAATCGAACCCGGAAACCCGGGCGCGGGAAGCGAGAACGCTACCGCACGACCACGAGCTGCGGACTAATGCGTAGACAGCTAATACTGATCTACTACACCCCGAAAGATCCACTACAGTAACAATAAGCATAAGATTCACCACTCTTTTCCGGTTAAGATTTTGGCTGACGGCGGTTTCCAATAAAGCTGCGATTACGGTCAGGAGATTACGAGCTATATCCTGGTTAGCAAATTTCTATCCACACCATGCCGCAAACTGATTTCTTGGAATATTTTCAATTGCTCACAGTCCATTTTTCGTGTATGCGAGCGCCGGTCGGTTCAACTGAAGAAAACAAATCGATTTTAATTCCGGCTGCCGTCCGAAGTCTGTATGTTCGGACGATGAGATCGGCTGCATTATGACTGCTCGAGTGCTATTGTACTGAGTTGAAAATTTCGGCTAATTTCAGTCGTCAGAAGAATCTGCTGATGTCGGTGACACACTGTGATCGCATACTAGGCGACATCATCCGACGCAGCGCCCAATAGCCGCAGCCAGCAACGACGATTTATTTGCGACATTGGTGGGCTCAGAATCTACCCGTCGGAAGCGAAATAAAATTGTAGCCTTTTTGCAAACGTTCCGTCATCTTTACCGTCGTTATCGGGAGGCAGTAAATCTGTAATCAACGGGAGCACAGGAAGCCCACTCGCGCCCGCCCGGGCCCCGTTGCTTTGATTGTCGTCGACGGAGGGCCCGGCCGACTGCCGGCTGCGCTCACGTCTGCGCGCGGCCACAAAAACGACGCGGCCTAACTAAGCTTCACGGAGCGAGCGGCCGTAAACACAGGGCGAGCCGCGGCACGTAGTGGCCGGCGATTGTTACGAGCGGGCCCACAGTAGTTGTGTTGATTCAATCGCGCTGCGCTCAGCGGACAATCTCAATTAGGGCGTCGCGGCCGTGGTTATTAGCGCGCCGCTGAACCCGTGGTTAGGCCCGCCGGGGCGCGCACTTGTCGCCCTCGTTAAGCCCGGCCCCGAGTAAGACGTCCGCCACGTCCGCTGAACCTCGGCGCTGCGCCGGTGCGCCGCGCGCAACGCTCGCAGGGCGAACGTCATCGCCCTGCCCTGGTCGGCCGAGACGTGTATTCCAGCAGCCGAGCTCTGCGTCTTCCGTTGTGTCGGCGAGCCTCGAAAGCTGCAATATCACAGCAGAAGGCTTCTTCTGCCCGGAAGAAAGAACCTGTCGGTTGATGACAGAAAGTAAAAATACGTATCAAGTAAGCACTCGGAAGTGCAGAATAGGAATTCTGTTCGCAACATTTCCTGCAGCCCAAGTCACGTGATTTTGGGACTCCGCATTTTAACCCCTGTAGCGCTTAGAGTAGTTGTTCCCAATGCTTCTTGGACCATGATCTCGGAGTGCAAGAGTGCAATTATACATTAGCTAGTAACCCCCCCCCCTCCCTCTAAGCACTATGGGACTTAACTTCTAAGGTCATCAGTCCCCTAGAACTTAGAACTAATTAAACCTAACTAACCTAAGGACATCACACACATCCATGCTCGTTGCAGGATTCGAACCTGCGACCGTAGCGGTCGCGCGGTTCCAGACTGAACCGCTCGGCCACACTGTCCGGCTATACGAAGGGCTCGCGACGCCTGGTTGCGGATATTAGCTCAGTCGTTGCATTGAATAAGAGACTGATGAGCATAGATGTTTAATCATCTTGTGGTTTTGCAGCACAGAATCACCACCCAACAAGTATTAGAAACTACTATCACGTCCAAAAATCAATAGCCCGAGAAAAGAAAGTACTAACCCAATACACATCACTGTGCATTGAAACCCATTTTGCGCAATTGAAGAAGTATATAAACAACATCCAAACCAATGCCCGCCCGGCTACCGGCGCGCTCCAACGCGCTACTTACCGGTCCCCGGTACGAATCTGCCCGGCGGATTACTGTCGAGGTCCGGTGTGCTGGCCAGCCTGTGAACGGTTTTTAAGGCGGTTTTGCCATCTGCGTCGGCGAATGCGGGCTGGTTCCCCTTATTCCGCCTTAATTACACTATGTCGGCGATTGCTGCGAAAACACTTTCTCCACATTCGTGTGCACCATAATTACTCTACCGCTTTAATTGAATTTTGTTAAATTTTGGTGTCTTATAATTGAGACTATGTGAAGTGACCACTTGGTACGACTTCCTAAAAACAAAAAACCTAAAATTGATAAAATATAGGAAGAGATAATTTGAAAGTTTTGGTTTTTTTATGCTTAGATGACACTGAAATTCAGACTGCACCGCTAGACTAACTGTATCCGCATCAAATTTGTTTCCTCCATTTCATTTGTTGCTGCGGACGGTGTAACCATAGCAGGACAGTATATTTGGTCATGCCTCCGTGACTAACATGCTTAAAGAAAAAAAAAACAGTGGGATAGACTACGTGCAGCCTGTGATCACACGACAGCATAATTGCAGGCGGGTGAAAACAGAAGCCCAGGAAACTGGAGGAATGAAGCACGTACTCTTGCCAGAGCGCGTGGCCAATCACACCTGGTGATCTGGGGATCGTAATAGGCGTGACCCGCTGTTCGTCCTGCCTGTGAGACTAACGTGATTAATAACTTGCTTACACATGTGTACGGTTCCATGTGCACTTTAGCCTGGTTACGATTGGACGTTTCCATCAGTGCTGTTCATAGTCTTCATGTATTTTATATGAGAGTAGTTCTTTTGTTACTGAGACAGTCGCCCTAGAATCTGCGAAACATCGTAGTCGTGTGCTGATGCTGTGAAATGCCCTGCTGTCTAAATTAATTGCAGGGAACAGAAATAATGAAGTAAGGCTGAACGGGATATATTACACAGACAACGTACAGCACGCAGTATAACGCGTTTTACTTTCAAGCGTACACCAAAATCAAGGAAATATTTTAACAGAAAACAGAGCGCAGTATCGGACAAGCCACATATCTACCATTGCCAGTGCTATTGTTTATGCCCTATTTTGCTGAGAATAACGTAACTTTTTTTTTTTTTTGAGAAGAGTAATAAGATCAGTGGAATAGAGATACTGTTTACCAGAGATTGGGGCTGATGGCAGAAAGCTTAAATTCACGTCAGTATAATAACCCTGACAAAATTGAAGCTATTGCGGGTTACAAAGAAAGCCACTAGCTTAAATATGATGACGAAAAATTTACGTTAACGATGACTGGTTTAAAGAGACTAAACATCGATGGTTTGAGTGAGGAATTCCGCTTCATGCAAGACATTTGGAGTTTTGTTTTATCCAGACATGTTTCAGCACTTGTGCTACCTTCAGCGGATTACTTTATTTCCTTTCTGTAAAATTGTAGTTACATATTAACGTGTAGAGAAAACATCCGGTACATAAAATTTACATTTGTGAATGAACTGATGTTTGTCAGATGCTGTACATGGTTTGTTTACAGTTCACAACTGAAATATGTATTACTGGGCTGATGCACTGAATGTTGTTTGTTACAATATGTCTAAACTTCGGGTTTTATAGCTTACTTGTACAATAGGTGGATGTATGCAATAGTTTACATACCTTACATGAAGCTATTGGATGTTTATGTTGGTAGCTGTGAGTCTTCTGCGTATCTACAACTTGTCACCTGAAAACAAAAAAAACGTATTTTTTTAAAATTTATTGTTTATTATGCATTTCCGAAAGAAATTGAGTATGTACCGCTTTATTTAGCGTGTTACGGCTTTGATGTTGTGGTGTCTGTCTCCTTTGTTTTTTGTGTGGTGACACGCTGATTTCTGCCATTTATGTCGTTTCACAGACATTTTCTTCGATTTTTCAAGCTTGCAGTTTTGTGGCTGTGTAGTATTCATATGTTTCGTGGAATGTTTGTCTGCGTGAGGAGCGCAAATTTGAAGTGTTGTTGGCGTTTATGATGTTTGGTTTGTGTATGTGTGTTTTTACAGGGCTGGGAGGGTGAGGGTGAGGGAGAGGAAGAGGGAGGGAGGGAGGGAGGGACGGAGGGAGAGAGAGAGAGAGCGAGAGAGAGAGAGAGAGAGAGAGAGAGAGAGAGAGAGAGAGAGAGAGAGAGAGAGGAGTTGTTGTGAAAAGGCATCTAGAGTAAATGTTGTGCAGTACAGGGGAGTAGGAAATTTAGTTCTGGGGGCTGATCAGGCGAAGTTTTGGTTTGGATGTTACGTATTGGTATTGAACCAGGGACCTAGACACGACGGAGAGGCTTTGTCCCGCCGTAGTCCTCAGTGGTCCACAACCCCACAACAGGCCACAGCAGTCCACCCACCTGACCACCGCCCCACACCGAACCCAGGGTTATTGTGTGGTTCGGCCCCCAGTGGACACCAGACGTGTGTAGCTCCAATGTTTGCGTGGTAACTAATTATGGTGTACGTGTTCAAAAAATGGCTCTGAGCACTATGGGACTCAACATCTTAGGTCATAAGTCCCCTAGAACTTAGAACTACTTAAACCTAACTAACCTAAGGACATCACACACCCTTGCCCGAGGCAGGATTCGAACCTGCGACCGTAGCAGTCCCGCGGTTCCGGACTGCAGCGCCAGAACCGCTAGACCACCGTGGCCGGCGGTGTACGTGTTCGTGGAGACAGTGTTTGCGCAGCTATCGCCGACATAGTGCAACTGAGGCGGAATAAGGGGAACTAGCCCGCATTCGCCGAGGCAGATGGAAACCGCCTTAAAAACCATCCACAGGCTGGCCAGCACACCGGACTTACACACTAATCCGCCGGACGGATTCGTTCCGGGGACCGGCACGCCTTCCCGCTCGGGAAACAGCGCGTTGGAGCGCGTGGCTAGCCAGGCAGGTATTGCTTTGGATGTTATTTATATACTTCTTCAATTGCGCAAAGTGGGTTTTATTGTACCTATGTTTATTGGACTTACTTTTCTTTTTTCGACGAGTACTACCGCCTTTCGAAGTATTCGACACTTTCTTTTGAACACCGACCCCGATACCTGAGTTTTGGCGGCACGGTAGCTCGGCGTGTTCGGTCAGAGGGTTAGCTACAATCTGTAATAAAATAAACTGAGTGAATGGATCAACTAAGAACCTAAACGAGTGTCTTCGGACGTCCGCTCCGAACATATTCAACGAATACAAAAAAAAAAAAAAAGTGGTCAGCGTGGCGTTCTGTCATGCCACGGGGACCGGGTTCGATTCCCGGCTGGGTCGGAGATTTTCTCCTCTCAGAGACTGAGTATTGTGTTCTCCTCATTATCATTTCATCATCATCAGTGGAAGGCAACGGAAAAGCACCACGGGAATCACTTCGCTAGTCGCTCATGAGGTGGACCTCCCAGATGAGACTTCCCCCCCATGACAAGACTTGCCGTAAGGCAGAACACTAAGTTTAAGTCTTTTGAATACCCTGTACAAGCGGAATTTTACTCTGAAAAATAGAGGCTTATTGACGCTTAAGTTTTCGACGACAACGTCACTAGAGGTGGAGGTGAGGCAGTGTCCCTTTCAATTGAACCACTCCGCGAGTTGCATTCAACGGTTTGGTGAAAGTACGAAAAGTATAAAGCTGGATGGCTGCACTACGATTTGAACTGTGCTCCTGTAATTTCTCTTCCTCTGAAATTTGAGTTAAAATATTATGACTGAATAGTTTGCAGTTACTTGAATGGAAACTTTTGGGAGACAAGTCACTTCCCCAATATTTATACGCAATTATCTGCCACTCTTACAGGCATAAAACTGATTAGTCCACCTGGAAAAAAAAATCTCTTTGGCTCTGCCGAGCTCCGTCTATCGTCGACTCTGAAATTTCTTAAAATAAATAGCGGCACAATCGTACGCCGTGGGGAAGCCGTCTTGGGTGCTATGACGTACTCACTCTGCAACATGGGAATCAGTGTCCAAATGAGTTTCGATAAAGTCCAGATTATTATGTCTTAAAACAGAGCATAAACGACAGTGGTGGAGGCTCTACTGATTTTCCAAGATACAAAGTTCCCTACGAGTTTCGACACACCAAGTAATGTTCCGAGCCACAAACAGAGGAGAAGTTAAAATAACCAAAGAACTATTTCATTGACGAAATTATAATTTCCCATAAAGGATTTTCCTAGCTACATTTCAGTATACATCATTGTCCTGTATGAGATGATATGATATGTTATCAAAATTCATCAAATTACATTCAGTATTCAAAATGGCAGCTTACAACAATGCAGGTAGTTACAATTCCACTGCGATCCTGCTCTCCACATTTCTCTCTCAGAAGTAGTCAGTCCATTGTACACGTAATGTTCCACATTATATCCCAGTGTCTCTATATGACGAGTCAGACATAATCCATCTTTAGCAATCACAAGAACATTGAGCCACGTAAATCACTTGCTCGATTATACGGAAACGCATGTGTGCTATGTGATGAAAATTGAAAGATAAGGGGTGATACTAAATTCCTCACCGATGCTGCGTCGAAACTACTGTGACATCTAGCTCGATGACATCATACAAGTATCCTGCCTCGCCCAGTAAAAAAGCACCCGACTAATACCCTCCTTTCGAAATTAATGACTTGGCAGAGGAAAGTCGTCAGATTCCGTTTCGTTGTGAGATTTAACCGAACTAACTGATTAGAACATCAGTTCTCGAAGTGTCTAAAGGCGAAACCTGAGGAGCGATTACTCGCAGTCACAGATACGAGCCACCCAGAACACAGAGTTTACAGATAGAATCAAACTATTACAAAGGCCGTCCAGTATTAATTGGGCCGTCCGCTCGCATGTGGCGACCCCATGCGTTTCAGTCCCCGATTATAGCCGGACCCGGCTTCGTCCGGTCGGACTCGGTAACGACATGACGTAGTTTTCGGTCGGGAACGGGATTTGTACATAAGCATCGATGTCAATTATACAAGGGGGCCGGCCTCCGGGACGCGGCGCAATAATTGCTCGAAATGCTAGCCCGGCCAGTCGATCGTTAGCGGCGCAATTAACGTGGACCCGCACAGGCGGACTCGGTAATTGCCCAATAATTCGTGCAGCTCTTTTGGCGAGTTCCATTTCCTGTCAGCGCGAGACTAATGCAGCGGGCAGGTCCGAATGCCGTCGCACGCCACCTCCAGCCCACCGCCGACGCGACGGCACGCAGAAAAACGCAGGAGCTGCGACGCGGCCGAGTCGCGACCGATCTTCCTCCCGCTTCACGGAAAAACAAATTTCCCGAAGTTTCTCACCACTTACGCGCGTCGTAGCAAAACGGACAGCAAATATATACAATTACAGAAACGGTTTGCCTCGCGTGTCGTGAGCAACTGTGATACATTTTGTTGGACTCCTTCCCGAGGGAAGCGGTTCAGTTGAAGAAGAGCTTCGGGCTAGGCAAAGAAATGACCATGACATTTAAGAAGTTACTTGCAGTTCCTCTCTGGGAGCAAGCCGCACAGTGACGGTGATCCTTGGGCTGTGCTGCTACGCGGCGAAATATTTACTTTATTTTACGTATTTAGGCTGACCACATTAGGGCCTTATGGCCGTCTCTTGTATCCGAACAGGAAGAACACCACCTAACCAAACAGAAGTTTTCCACATTTGCAGAGCACGTAAAACACTACAACCTCCAAACTGTTAACATGGAACAGGATTTCAAAATAATCAGAATAAACAATTATGACAAATACCTTACACAAATGCAGCAAAACTACCACATCCAGAAAGGCACTGATGAGAAGAAACATGTGACAAATGAACAAACATACATAACTTCAGACTATACATTAAACTTAATAAAAGAAATGATAAGCTAAAAATCGTTCCACTTGTACATTCAGCTACACCACAACAAAAACATATATCCTCTCTCTGTCTCTCCCTTCTCTTCTCTTCTCTTCTCTTCTCTTCTCTCTCTCTCTCTCTCTCAATCACACACACATATATACGAATTTTACCTTAGCATTTCTTCTTACATGTTTGTTCTCAGCAATACATATATAAGAATGTGTGTGTGTGTGTTTGTGTGTGTGTGTGTGTGTGTGTGTGTGTGTGTGTGTGATAGAGAGACCATCGTCCAATCATACCAAAGCGCAACACTTCACACACACACACACACACACACACACACACACACACACACATAAACACATACACACACACAAACACATACACACACATACACCCATGCAAACACAAACGAATCACAGATATCACAAAAACACATTCAATCACTTGGCAGTAACACTCGATCGCTGGAAATAACGTTCGACAATGGGCAGTACCAACCGAAACGTAACACCAAAACATGTGTTCAGTTCCTTGTGCACTAAAGTTTATACACAAAATTTCAAATGACTGTTATAAGAAGAAGAACAGTGCTAACAAAGGAATGAAAACAAAAAGTGCAGAACAACATCCGCGAAACTTATGAGTAGAAATTTACAGCATCACAGAAAAGCAAACTGGCAAAAATGTTAACAACCTTTATATACCAAGTCCTGAATTTAAACCAAACAATATAAACAAAAGTATGTACATATTTTATGGCGCTGAAGAATTGTCAGCATACCGTAATGACACACCATAGATATTACAAAACATTCCCAATAATAAAACTGATTTCAATAATAATAATAATAACAATAATGACACTAATACAAAAATAGTAATAATATTTAAAGAGATTTAGAATGATACAGATTAGCTTAACACGTTAAAGACCATGTTTAATATTATCTGATACGAATTGAATAAAGAAATAGGAGAAGATTGGAATGATAGTGACAATGGCTGTAAGGAAAGAGCAGAATGCAATTAATAGAGAACTCTGGCGACAGTGGGTACAGAAAAGTTGTTGGGGAGAGGGACTGACGAGAGTGAACTTCGCAGAATGTGGAAGAGATGGCCATTGTGACAGAAAGTGGACTATAGCCGTCGTTTGAAGTTTGGAAGCAATTTAAATTTCACTGATATTCCGAGGAAAACTATTCCAAAAGGTCGGGTTCTGACACAGAAAATGATTTGGGGAATATGGGAGTGTTATGTAATGGTACATAGAGAATTTTACTTTGTTGAGAACGAATATTTATGCTGTGCTGTTCAGCTAGTGTAGTAAGAGTTGAAGACCAATAGAGAGGATGTGCAGACAGAACAGACATACAATATGATAGCCTCCTGGCTCATCGCAATGATAGTTGTTCGTAGGCTGGAGCGATGTAGACGGAATAGCGTACGTCACAAACGTATCCTACACAAGCATTCATCGTCAGTTCCAGCCTGTGGAGCATTCGTATAAAATTTCTTGGAGATTATCATCGCCATCGTTAAGTATGGGGAATATTAGTCTCATTACGAGCTTCTTTTTAAATTAGGAAGGAAATACACCTGCCTGCAGATTGCAGTTATGTGTTCGGTGCTGTCCAAGCGATGGTCCAGAACTATCCCCAAGTTCTTTGCAGAAGAAGAAATTGTTATTTCTGTGCTGTTTGGAATGAATTGTGGGAGAGATTCTCTGAAATGAAGTATAATAAGTCTCCAGTGTGCGACTAGGATTGCTTGCGTTTCAGATGGGTTATGTTTCAAACCTCTACGTTCTGAGCTCACTCTGACAGAGGAAGTAAATCGGCATTTACGTGCTGAATGGCTGAGCATAGGTTTGTAGGACTTTCATTTACGTATAACTGAAGATCGTCAGCTTATAGGTGATATTTTCAGTGGGGAAGAATCGTTGACAATTTGTTAACAAATAATGAGAAGGGCAATGGGCCCAGTACAGATCCCTGTGGGCCCCTGACTACATGTTACTGCATTATAATTTTTTGTTCAAGTCATTACACCCTGTTGGCCGGATATAAAATATGAGTGGAACCAATGTACAATACTTGAAGAGAGATATTCTTGCCGCATGCGAACTCGAAGAGTTCATGTGGAGGAGTCTGACTAAGGTTGCACCAAAAACATACGTGATTCAATCTAGCTGCTGCAAAGCAAACAAATTTGTAAAAATTTGCTTCGCAACGGGAACTGCTCTACTAAACACCACAAGATATGTAGTACTTGCTAATTGCCTGAGAGACGGTAAGCATCTCTTGCTTTGATACATTAATGCATGTCACTACTTCAGTCAAGGGGAAGCTTTGTGAAGAATACCTAAGACATCGCACAAAGTTCGTATGAACTAATGGCATATAACTACGAGGTAAAAGTTTTTTATTAATTATGTACCATATTTTACGGACTATAAGAAGCACTTTTTTCTTCGAAAAATTACCTCCAAAATTCAGGTGTGTCATATTCGAAATTAATATAAACATATCGAGTGTTTAATTTAAAATTGCCGCCAGCCTTAAAAATGCCCATATATTCGCTGCAGCGAGAAACCTATCTCTGTCTGCCAACTCTGGCTTCAATGACAGCAGCAGTTCATCGATGCTGCAAACATGAGTTGCGGGGATTCACAAGCTTGTTAACACAGCCTCCCTCCAGCACGGCCATCACAAACCCAGATCACTATCTAGCCTATGATGTGACATTGGAGTCTATGGTGCCAGTGAACTTCAACTGAAAATGATTTGTGTTACCGATAACAGTACAATATTTTTGTCAGTAATGGAAAAAAAGGTATTCATATGATGCGGGCTGTAAACTGAAAGTAACAGTATATGCAGAAGAGTCTGGAAACAGAGAATCTGATCGGCATTTCGGCCCTCCGCCAACAGAAAAAAAAAAAAAACATTCGTGATTGGCGGGCTAGAAAAGAAGAACTGAGAAAAAGAGGAAGACTGAACATAGAAATAGAGAACTCAATGTAAAATGGCCAAAACTAGAAGATTTTCAGGGATTTTAAAGATCAGTTCGGTTTTATAAACTTAGAATTTTTTTAGTCGGGTTTTACAATCAAATAATAAAAATGTTAAAAATGTTATTTAAAAAATTGTTTGAAAATTAAGATGCGTCTTATAGTTCATAAAATGCGGTAATTGTTACGAATTTTAGCAGCGACTGCCGGCTACGCTACTAAACTCAGATTTAACATTACCGAGCGCCACGGGAAATACTGTGACTTCAGAAGTCGTTAAATATCTTCCAGGAAGTTCCCAAATTCTTTCCCGGGCGACACAGAGTTTTAATCAGCCAGGAAGTTTCGAATCTCTATATACCTTGGAATGTTTTGGTTGTCAAGCTGTACAGTGGAAGTTATGGTGACTACTTGATATGTTGGTGGTTTTGAATGTGTTATGTAACCAGAATGGATGCAAACATTCATAGTACAAAGTGTCACCCGTCGTTTCGTTTCTCTGTCATTTCCTCGTATCGCCCTTATCGAGCTGCAACAAAGGACTGACTGCTCGAGCGTAGTGGTACACGGATTCCGAGGCCAGTTTGCAGTACAACCTAAAAATTGTTGTAGTATATGTGTTCACCTCTTGCCACCAATCTGCCGTTTGTCTGTGAACGAAGAAGACTTGTGATGGCTTGCGTATTATTCACGGCGGAACTAATCTAGTGAGCTCTAAGAATACAGCCATGCTACACTGTAGCTGTGTATATCGGTGCTTGATATGAACATCCAAATACATCAGTCGTAAAAGTTAAATACTATACTATGCTCTAGAAGAAAGAGAAAAATTGTGATTTTTAAGCCGAAAATATGCCTTATACACGAACTGGGACCGTCTGAACTCTACGCTACAATCTCTAATATAACTAAACATTCTGCAGTTCAGTTGGCACAATTGCACAATACCGTGAGAAAATGAAGAGACGAACACTGCCTTGCTTCAGTCCAAGGCTTTTAAAAATCCATTCCATCTGCGAATTTGATGGTGGTTTTGGAAGATTTACCCCGTTACTCTAGTTTGTGTCGGCCCTGGGTCGCATCTCATCTACCCAGCTACAAAAATATAACCCCCTTCTTCAACTTTAGTTATGCCAGTCAACATTAAAAAATTGATAGCATGGAAATAATGCAATAGTAACGTGATCAGATGTGAAACTTTGAAAGCAAAATACGTACATCAAAACTGAATAAGAGCCTTTAAAATTTATTTCCTGTGTCTCCACTTCCGAGTAACTGTAATGTAATTTTTTGGCTGGTTATTTTTGTTTATACCCAACAGAATTTTCTAGACCGTTCTTCATTTTTATTTTTTATTTCCAACGTAACATTACTGGTATATGTACAATGTTTTGCGAGTATTTTTTAATTATTTTACATAACTATTTGCATACACTGGATTTATTATCGTAGGGTAATAATTTCAGATCTTTGGATCACAAGGGTATTACCCAAAATCATATTAATTGTATAAAATATGTACTTCACATGTTGTTATTGTTGTTTTCAGTCCAGAGACTGGTCTGATGCAGCTCTCCATGCTACTCTATCCTGTGCAACCTTCTTCATCTCCCAGTACTACTGCAACCTACATCCCTCTGAATCTGCCTAGTGTATTCATCTCTTGGTCTCCCTCTGCGACTTTTAGCCTCTAAGCTGCCCTCCAATACTAAACTGGTGATCCCTTGATGCCTCAGAACATGTCCTAGTCAAGTTGTGCCACAAATTTCTCTTCTCCCCAATTCTATTCCGTACCTCCTCATTAGTTATGTGATCTACCCACCTAATCTTCAGCATTCATCTGTAGCACCACATTTCGAAAGCTTCTATTCTCTTCTTGTCTAAACTGTTTATCGTCCTTGTTTCACTTGCATACATGGCTACACTCCATACAAATACTTTCAGAAACGACTTCCTGACACTTAAATCTATACTCGATGTTAACAAATTTATTTTCTTCAGAAACGCTTCCCTTGCCATTGCCAGTCCACATTTTATATCCTCTCTACTTCGACCAGCATCAGTTATTTTCCTCCCCAAATAGCAAACTCATTTACTACTTTAAGTGTCTTATTTCCTAATCTAATTCCCTCAGCATCAACAGATTTAATTCGACTGTATTCCATTATTCTCGTTTTGCTTTTGTTGATGTTCGTCTTATATCCTCCTTTCAAGACACTGACCATTCCGTTCAACTGCTCTTCCAGGTCCTTTGCTGTCTGTGACAGAAAATCAAAGTCAGTACTTCACATATAGAACTGAAATATGCCTTCCGTTTATGTACCAAGGTAATCCCACTTAAATGTACTGAGTGGATAACTATTTGAGATACAATAGATTTTATATCCCTCCAGTCAAATTTAGTTCTTAACCGCACGACATGTTTCCACACTCAACAAATTATTTACATCAAACATGATGCAGCTTTAGAACATTATTCTTCCTTGGATAAATATCTGCTGACGCCTTTGATATGTGTGGATAAGTCTTAAAAGATTGAGGTCTGAAGTGGGCTGATCCGGAGACAATTTAATTAAATAGAATGTCCTAGAAGACATCACATTTCTACCTGTTTCCAAATTTCAATGCAATGGAACGTAATGAGCCAACTGTTATCGACGTACAAGGCTGTAACCCAGTAAAGGTGATGTTTTGTCAAATTAAGTACTACTGTTTCTTGACTTGTGTAAGGTGTACTGTTTCTGACACAAAATAAATAAAATCGAAGGAGTCTCTACTTATTATGTCGGGGCAGTTTGTACAAAAAGATACGTCTAGAGTCAGTTGGACATACAGATAAGTTTTCGCCTATATGGCTTTTCAAATCAGTTTTGTGTTATTCGTTCGAATGGAATACTCTGCGGTCACTTTTTTTTCGACTTTTTATCTCCAACGGAAATTAATTCATATTTGGTTAAGATATATAACTCGTCTTCTTCTTCATTTCATACAATAAATAAATGGGCTATTGGATCCAAGCGTGGCTATGCTTCTTTTGAATGTTGTGAGCACTCTATGCTATGGGGTTTCCTTAGAGTATACAACAGTTATTAATACAACTAGTTCATGTTTAGTTAGTGTGTGTACTTAGTGCTATTATTTCATGTACCCACAGCCCGTCTGTACCTTAAAGATAACCAGTGTTAGCAGCAATAATTAAAGCCGAAACGATATTTACTATTGCTGACAACGCCTTATCTTTAGTGCGTCTTGAGGGGACTAGTCGCTTTTTGTTGTGCTCAGCAGTGGGCAGTTATTGCCGTTGGAGGACTCGTGTTACCCCGGAATAGCTGTTTGAATTAACTCGTACTGCAACTTTTTGATGAGTGCAATCAGAATCAAGTATCTTACTGATACTCAGCACTGTAATACAGCTGTGTTTCTTACGTACTTGATGATGAACTGAGTTGTGGCAGATACAGTGAGTGCTTACTCGATTTTAGAATTCGCATCTGTGTCTACATCCTCATCCTCAAGAAATGCAGCGCTGTTAAGCTGCAACACGCAGGAAGGAATAGCGGTGGCAGGGGTTGGCGGGAAGGGAGGGGTGCAGGTTACTAGGAGATCCACATGAAGAACGTTCCGAACTGCAGACACAGATAAAAGCTTCAGGAAAGTGCTCCAAATGGTATCGATCGGCTGTTCGTTAAATGTTTGCAGATTAGTTGATGCTACAGGCAAAGATGACGATATCAAATACAACAGACATATTTCAATAAATACATTGATTTGACAGTTGAAAGTTCACAAAGAGTAAACGTTACATTATATGCATTTAACATTCTATGAGCATTAATGTTGACATTATTTGTAATTAGTTTGCAATTAATGTTCAGTGAATGTTAAATATATATAATGTAACTTCCTCTCCTTTTAATTTTTCTACTGTTAAACCAATCTTTATATATTACAATATCTCTGACAGAGAATTTCTTTGGCACTGTTCTATTACATGTCGCCATCATTGTGTACATTCCCCATGCGGCAAATACTTTTTGGTGTTGGTACATCACGCATTGAGTTTATATACAAATCACATAAGAGCTAAATATACTCTACAGTATTTCGTGAAAACAAGCAAACAACATTGCAAGAAGTCTTAAAAATAGGCCGTTTCTAACATTTTTACCGTAAGACGCAACCATCCCAGAATATTTCGTCACAAGGGGAAATAAAGAGCCAAAAACTTGTGAAAAACATCATCGTGATGTGAACAGTCGTTCTGATGATGAACCTGTCGATTCGAACCCGGGTACGGTGCTATTTACATAAACGAGTAGCAATATCAATGCCGGTTGGTAGCTGCCTTCTTCTTTAAAAGAATAAACATATATTTAGTACAAAATTTCTAAATAAATAGCTGTCAGAGCACATAAAAATCTACAAAGAGAGTATAGAAGAATGAGATGCAAAATTACTGGAAAAATTCGCTACGTATAGGTGAAAAATTCTAGGTGAATAGTGGAGTAATTCAATGTGTTTCAGCAGCTGTCTTCGTGTAAATTAGATACCATGCGAGAGCAAAAAATATTTTTTATAGTTTAGGTTCTAGTACAATGAATATAATATTTTACAGAATTAATTACAACTTTAACGAATTCTACTGTTTCTTTTGGGATCCCATACGGGAAATAGATGTAAAACTTATTACCAGTTAACGTGTACGAAATACAAACACTGAAGTGATCAAAATGAAGTTCGTCAGAAAGACATGAAATGTAAAACACCGGAAGCCGTGATACTTTATTAATGCGGTGCTGTATTGCATACTAAACCATACTGCGTCTTCAGTCAACAACTGTAAAAATAAAAAAAGAAAGAAAAAAAATTCGAGTAGATAACCTCATACGAAGAATTCATGCCCTGTAAATAGAATATGGACAACTAAAACGTTTCGAAAGGAATGGAAGAAAGCCGTTATCCATCCGTTGCATAGAAAATGCGACGGAGGAAACCCTAGCAACTACAGAGACCTAGCTCTTCTGCTAGTTATACATACGGTTCTATACAAAGCTCTCTTAAACAGAGTTCAACGACAAACAGATTTTCTGATTGGTGAATATCAAGCAGGCTTTAGGGAAGGCCGAGTGTGCTAAGCAAATCTGGTGTTTGAAGACGATAACGTCGAAGTACCATCACATATGTCTCCTTTGTGGGCTTTAAGAAAGGGTGTGGCTCTGTTGACAGACAAACCGTTTTGCGCACTTTAGAAGACCTCATGACAGGAAGATTAGAGAGCTAATCTGCCAGACTCTTACAGTCACAACATCATAAGTGAAGTTTCTTGGTAAAATATCTGATCCTTCTGAGGTACATAGAGGATTTCGACAAGGAGTTGCTCTTTCCCCATTTTCGTTTAACGTTGTGTTAGACAAAGGTAGTGTCAGACAAAGCCGTCAGTTGTCCGCAGCTCGTTGTTGTGCGGTAGCGTTCTCGCTTCCCGCGCCCGGGTTCCCGGGTTCGATTCCCGGCGGGGTCAGGGATTTTCTCTGCCTCGTGATGACTGGGTGTTGTGTGATGTCCTTAGGTTAGTTAGGTTTAAGTAGTTCTAGGTTCTAGAGGACTGATGACCGTAGATGTTAAGTCCCATAGTGCTCAGAGCCATTTGAATCAAAGCCGTAAGAAAATGGGGAAAACACATTGTGTTAGACAAAGGTGGTGTCAGACAAAGCCGTCAGAAAATGGGGAAAAGAAAGCGAAGGTATAAACATCAGGACCTTGGAACAGAGAATCAGTCTGAAATGTCTAGCTTTTGCCGACGATCAATCAATCATCACTAAAACTAGCCAGGAAATCAAATACCGAATAGAGAAGTCACACGAAATAGCATCAAAGACAGGCTTCCAAACACCACTTTATGGAAAATTTACGTAAAAATACTCGTACCAAAAGATGCCATTTTTAAATATCTTGGATGAATGATAGTACTATCTGGACTAGACAGTAAAGCCAATTTATAAAGAGCCACCAAACTCCAGAAAGCGTACACAATAAAATGGAGTCACTAGAAGAAACAAGTATTATACCGGAATGCGAAACTTCAGCATTACAAGACAGTTGTCTTGCATGAAGCGTTATATGGTTGAGAAACTACATCTCTAGGAGGCCATTCAAAAACTGATGAAACTGCAAAGGTAGACCGAAAAATTCCAATAACAACTTATAGTCCCCCTAATATAAGTGGCATATGGGTTAAAAGAAAAACTACAGACCTTTACACAGCAATAGACAAGTTCACTGATGCAATACGTAGAAGACGCTAGAAGTTCTATGGTCGCATCGACGAAATGGACAACACTAAGTTAACAAAAAGATAAAGTGAAAAAAGGTAAAAATCACTTGGTTAGAAGAAGTTAAGCAGGGCTTACGAGAAATGAACGCCACAGAAGACACCATCGGGGAGCGCAAAGCCTTTGGATTTCTGGTTGCAAATAATACATTCACAGAAAAAGCTAAAAGAACCACTGGAAAACAGTTGAAAGAGGAACGCAAGAAACAACACAGCGAATGAATGAAGACATTATGGGAAGCGAAGAAGAACGAGAAGCTGACGGACCAAGATAATAAAGTTCAAAAGCGCTCTTTACTCGGATATAACGAAGAAAGAAGAAGTTGCGATCTAGAATGCCTGTTTTTGCTATGGATAATGTAAACGAAAGGCTACTTGTTTATTGTCAGTTTGACTTAAAAGGTGTCTAATCAGACGTCTCGACAACAGACACAAGAAAAATTAAGCTTCCTGGCTGCCCAAAAGTTAACCTATGACAATCTAAGGAGTGAGAATTTTTATCAACAATCAGAGTAAGATTGATAAACGATAGATATGCGGCAGTGGGCTAAGTCTTCACTATGTCGTGTAGAGTGAGAACAACCACTGCAGATGATGATAATGTCATCGCCTGAAGACAGTAAGCTCAACATCCTGCTTCGGCGGTAATATAAGTAGGTAAGATACGTGCACATAATTCACTACACTCGCCCATTTCAGTGTATTTACATCCTTGTAAGTAAAAGTAAAAAGAACAGCTTACAATAAACGTCGTTCTGCGCCATTCAGTAACGTTTACACACACTTCAGGCATTTGTGAATACATTACTACCCGTATGAGCGGACTTCAGAATTTTTAGAACAGTGCACGAACGATCTTGCGTGACAGGCTTTAATCTGTGAGTTCTGTTTAGGCATGCAATTCGTCGTGACTGAAGTGTCCTTCTAACTTGACGGTACGCTTCAGTCAAGCTCCAATCACTTCCTAAGGTGCGTTAAAAACTTTGACATTTAATTATAGGTTCGCCAGACTGGTTTATGTGGGACAATAGTACGGCTGTTATGTGGACAGAATTGCTTTCTTGAAACACAACATTTTAAGAAACACTCTGTTACTGACACTTTTATTCTCACAATTGGATAGTTACTTGTAAGAGTGGGACATAAAAAGTAATAAACTGAATACAGGATATGAGAAAGACAAACTGCTAGACAGATAATTCACATGAAAAGTAACATTAAAATGAGTTCCTGTCCTTCAGCAGATTCAGAATTCCAAATAAAATGGAAGTGCATGTCGACAGTTATAGGTCAATTGGTTTTCTAAAATGTTTTTGCAATTTTTCATCGAACGGGGTCGAACGTTTGTAAAACAATCGACTTGTATTCAGGAGGACCGAGATTCGTATAGCTGTCCGACCAACCAGGTTTGCGTTTTCGGTGTAGCTTAAGGCAAATACCCGACTCGTTCCTCGACTTACTTTGTCATTCTTCCCCAGTATCAGATTGTGCTGTATGTCTAATGATATTGTTGCTGAAGGCCAGTTCAGCCCTAATGTACCTTCTTTCCTTCTAAGGGTAATTATTTTCCGTTTTGTTGAAGCAATTATCAAGATTGGTTTTATGGGGTATTTACGTGTGAAAAAGGACAACAAAGCTTTTTGTTTGCATGGTAATTGAAAACTAGAGGTTTAGCAGAATTTTTTCCAGGCACCAGCGGATATCGATTTACCGTGATGTCGAAGTACATGTATTTCAACCCGTATCGCGTTAGCATCAGTGAGGCCAGACTGGGTCCTCTTGATACCTTCTCACTGTTTCTCTCTAGGATTCCAAATTATTTTGTTGTTACGTTGAGTGCCCATAATTTAAAAATTATCCGGAGATAGAAATCCGACAGCACCACATAATACGTGTCAATATTGCGTAAATGCTTAGCTGCCGCACAAGTGCAATTCTTGGAGTTAATGCCTTCTTTCAGCATCTATTTTGAAATAGGATGCAGTGGCTCGACGATCTTTCCCATGCTGCATAATCACTGTAGCAGGCGCAGTCGGCATACAGGTGTTTCTTTTAACTTCACGCAAATAAATATCTCGAAAACGGCCCATCGTATGAAAAAAGTGTTCTAGGTAAAAAAATTAATGTTAGCAAAGGGAACATACGTCTGTCCCGCATCTGGTCTCCTCCCAACCAACTTTCCTGCGTGGTCGGGGCAAAATTCTGTTTTAAGATGGGAACCTCAGCTTTTATTGCATGTCCTGATACCAAGCCAAAAAATACGTCCGGTTTGCTCAAATCATTGTTTTCCATTCGTGGTAGATGGCTATGTAATTGACAAATATGAAGTGTACCTGGCTTTGCAATTAAGAACCGACGCATTTCATTTTACATTTCATTTACGATGCAAATGTAAACCTTTGTGTTCTATCGGTTGATATTTATATTCGAAATTTACTTTAGTGCTGCAAATTTGATTGTGCAGAACAATGTGGTTAGCCGTTTCAATGTCTGTTAAGAAACTCCTCTTCCAAAACCTACACTGCGCAACACCGTAATTGTAGCCAACTGCGACGTATAAGTTTGAAATTTGGCTCAAAGTTGGCTACAAATTACATCTGTAATGGTGCAAAAGCTTGGCGCCCTGTGACATGGTCCTCGGGCTCGACAACGATTCAGTCAGCAAGGTGTCGACACCTGCGAGCAAAGGACCGCAGCTCAGAAGTTCATGTAAGGTGTAAAGTAGGTTACTGGAGTCACATTGACACCAAATTTCACTAGAGTTGTGCCCAAAGCCACTGTGGACGTGCCACACGATGGGAAGGTCGTCACAGCCCCTCTTATCCATATTTCACCTCTTCTTTCGACGCCTCTGCAATGGAAGTCGAAACCGCCCAGCATTGCTTATGAGCGGCCAAGGAAAATATTTCAGACACAATGGCGCTCAGAGTCGAAACGAAGAGATCTCAGGGAGTGCATAACGGGCGTGAGGGAAACCACCCCTTTCCTTGGGACATTGATTCCCACACATTTTGCAGTCGAAAACAAAAGTTCGCAGTGCGAAGAGCAACGGGAAGTTCTTCACGATCTTTGGAACTGATGACACTTACTGGGCGGTTAAATCCTTCTCGATCGACATCGCGGGGCTGAAACCAAATTGAACGTGTTCTCAGCCCTTTGAAGTGCAGTGCGCCTGCAGGTTTTGCTCTGACGTACAGGGCAGAACCACTAGGCACAGTTCGAAACCATTAGACGAAATCTGAAGGTGATCGAAGCAGCAAAGAATCGTTTTGCTTTTTCAGTGCTCCTGTTTAACGTCCTTCTGTGCGTGATCACAGGGGGATGCGGAACTGACACATGCGTGAATGAAATAGAGTCCCTCTAAGACCCCCCAGTTCAGCAAAGCCCTCGGTGGTATCCACCCACATTTATGGAGCATTTTAAAAATGTGCCATTACAGAGAAAACCTGCGATGTAGACCAAGGCGCCTCCAAGTAGCAACCACTTGACAAACCTCCGGGTCGAGAGACCACTATCAATCCTGTAAGGAACAGAAAACTACGTTACCATCAAGGTAGCTTATTTGCCAGAATTGTCAATGTCTAGCCATTTTACTTGTTCTATACAATCACATTTGCAACCCTCAAGTAAAGTTTGAACATAATATTCACTGCTAGAAAACAATGGTTTACATTTAGTTTGTAAATGAATTGTACTATGAAATGCATCCGTTCTTAATTACAAAAACAAGCACTCTCGATATTTGCCGATTACAGCACCATCTACCACGAATGGGAAACAATGGTTTAAGTAAACTGTAGTTATTTTGTGCTTATAATCCAATTATGCAATAAAAAATATACAAAGTTGACCCCACCCACACAAGAAGCTTGGTTATGAGGTGACCAGTTGTTGCACTGACAGATTTCCCCTTTACTGATATTAACTTTTCACCCACTACATTTTTTTTCAGACGATACTTCGTTTCAGAGATTTTTAGTTGTCTTAAGTTAAAACAAACGCGTAAAACTAAAAGGCGAAAGTAACTTTCACGTGATGCGCCCTGCCAAGTAACATAGCTCGATGAAACTTGGACATACAAAAAAAGAACTGCTACAGTATACCACAGAAGGAATCTGAAAGGAAGACGGAAAGAGACGAACAGAAGCGACACCTTTATTCAAAGACAATTAATTACACTGAAGTCACCGCTATTCATGACAAAAGGCGGGACGTGGTTCTTAATAGAGCGTAGGATCACCACGGATGGCAGTTCATGCTCTGCGATGTGTTCCTAAGCTGTTCATAAAATTCGTAAGGCGTTCTTGTAGCAGGGTCTTTCATTCCGCAAATTTAAGTCGGAGGAACAGATAGGCCAGTGCATTCGCCGAATATCGTTCCGTTCCAAGAGCTCGACCACCTGCGCTATTAAATAAGGTCGTGCACTGTCATCCACAAAAACGAAATCAGGGCTCAATGTACCTCTGACCAGAAGCACATGGAGAGGAGAGCACCGTCACTACAGCAACGTTATGTCTCTACACACGCTAACACCTGGACCACCAGGTCATCCATGTCCGACAATGCTGGACGTACCCTCATTTATGGCGAGAGTTGGGGACACGTAATACACCCGGGAACACTGTCGAACATGATCGTTTTGGTAGGCCAGGTGTTATGGTGCAGGGTGGCAAAATCCTGTGAGGTGGTAGTGGTCTCCAAATCTTTGAATACAGTACACATACCCGTCAGCGCTATTGTGACACTGTACTCCTTACTCACGTGTCTTTTCAGGGGTTCAGTGGGCCCTGACTTTATTTTCATGGATGACAATGCGCGACTGGATCGAACAGCGCAGGTGGAAGAGCTATTGGAATAGGCTGGTTGGCTTGGGGTATAAAGGGACCAAACTACGGGGTAATACTCTTGGAATAAGAGGATATTCCGCGAATGGACTGATCCGCACGTTCCTGTGGTTTCAGCCCTGCCACCCAGCAGTTATCAGTAGGGTTGGTGGAGTAGTGGAGAGCCCTGCCACAAGAACTCCTTACGAATCTTGTGGCCAGCAGGGAATCACGTTACAGAGCATGCACTGTGGTCCGTGGTAATAACACACCCTACTAAGAAACGTTCCCTGCCTTTTGTTATGTCCTAGCGTCCATCATACATCGCGGTGACTTTAGTGCAACGCATCGTAGCTGAAAATGTTGACTACTTAGGTTACAAGGCGAGTTCTGATTAGTGTACCACAAACCTGAAATTATAGTGGCACATATGCTGGAAATCCTTCGAAGAAAATAAACAACTGAACCTTACATTTGATAACTGTTTATCGTACGTGTGTGGCCAGTACTAATTCCTGATTGTTCATTGCGGTAAGTTTAGAATAATTTTTTGCAATCTAGTGCTATGATTAAGTTGTAAGTCCTGGCATCATACGGTTGACAAACCCGCTATATTCATTCACACTGAAGAGCCAAAGAAACTGGCACATTTGCCTAATATCGTGTAGGGCCACCGCGAGCATGCAGAAGTGCCGCAGCACGACGTGGCATGGACTCGACAGATGTCTGCAGTAGTGCTGGAGGGAACTGACACCATCAATCCTGCAATGCTGTCCATAAATCAGTAAGAGTACGAGGTGGTGGAGATCTCTTGAACAGCACGTTGCCAGGCATCCCAGATATGCTCAATAACACTCATGTCTGGGGAGTTTGGTGGGCAGCGGAAGTGTTTAAACTCAGAAGGATGTTCCTGGAGCCACTCTTTAGCAATTTTGAACGTGTGGTGTGTCGCATTACTGCTGCTGGAATTGCCTATGTCCATCGGAATGCACAATGCACGTGAACGGATGCAGGAGATCAGACAGGATGCTTACGTACATGTCACCCATCAGAGTTGTATCTAAACGTATCAGGGGCCTCATGTCACTCCATCTGCACACGCCCCACACAATTACAGTGCTCCCACCAGCTTGAACGGTCCCCTGTTGACATGCAGGAATTCATGAATTCATGACGTTGCCTCCATACGCCCATCCTCTCGATACAATCTGAAACGAGATTCGTCCGACCAGACAACATGTTCCCAGTCATCTACAGTCCAATGTCGGTGCTGACGGGCCCAGGTGAGGTGTAAGCCTTTGTGTCGCATAGTCATCAAGAGTACATGAGTGGACCTTCGGCTCCGAAAGCCCATATCGATGACGTTTCGTTGAATAGTTCGCACGCTGACACTTGTTGATGTCCCAGCACTGAAGTCTGCAGCAATTTGCGGAAGAGTTGCACTTTTCTCACTTTGAACGATTCACTTCAGTCGTCGTTGGTCCCGCCATTGCATGATCTTTTTCCGCCCGGAGCGATGTCAAAGATTTGATACTTTACCGGATTCCCGATATTCACGGTACACTCGTGAAATGGCCGTATGGGAAATCCTCAGTTCATGTCTATCTTGGAAATGCTGTGTCCCATCGCTCGTGCGCCGACTGTAACACCACGTTCAAACTCACTTAAATCTTGATAACCTGCCATTGTAGCAGCAGTAACTGATGTAACAACTGCGCCAGATACTTGTTGTGTTATAATAGTGGCATTGCCGACCGCAGCGCCGTATTCTGCCTGTTTACATATTCCTGTATTTGAATACGCACGCCTAGACAAGATTCTTCGGTGCTACAGTGTGTATGAAGTATGGTTCAGTTTAAAAATGATACAGTTTAAAAATGTTTATGAAACAGTGTTAATTATAATAATAATTAACGTACGTGTGTACATAAATGCTACAAATAACAGCAGTTTTCTGTTTTTACGAATACTGAGGGTGGTTTGATAAGTCTGATTTCCATGAAAGAATGGAACGCTTTTGTTGCACCTTCATGGTTCGTATGCTCGACTTTTCCAAGGGTCGTATATAGAATTTCAACAATATACAGCATACAGTTGACTCTCAACAGGCGTCTGAATTAGTCATTGTGTCGACTGCGATTGAACTAAGTTTCGTGCTGTTACTAAACATTTTCATTTGTAGGGTTAGGCTGACGCACAAATCCAAATAGAACTGGATGGAGTTCACGTGGTCTCTGTGTCGTAATTGAAGACCATTGACTTTCGGATTAATGAATTTAAACGTGGTCTAACAGGCACCGAAGGCGAAGCTCGCTCGTTCCGTCCAATTGAGGCCACCACAAAGGAAACCACTGACAAAATCCATGATATGGTAATGCAAGACATGTTTCTGTGAGTGTCCTCGCGCCATTTCGCCCTTCTGCTCAGTAAAAAAAATAAGCGGCGCCCTCCAGAAGCCTCCACGGCGCCGGACTGACAGCGCCATCCTACCCACCGCCGCTGAGGCGTCCAGAGCCTCCATTGTGGCGCGCGGCGCCGGCCTTCCAGGAAGGTTCCAGCTCCAGTCGGTCGCTGGCGCCGCGACACGCTCCAGCGAGGCCGCCTGCTCTCCAGCGTCACGCGTCGCGCTCCATTTCTCTGCAGCGTCAGTCACCGCTAATCTGCATGGTCGGGCGCCAGTCTTATTACGTTACACCGCCAGAGACGACTGGGAAAACTGCGTGACTTTCATTGAGCAGCCAGAGGCGGCGGCTCACAGAGACCACTCCTGAAATCACCTACGTATGTAATGAGGTCACTAAACCACTGTGACGGAGTATTTCCATATGGCACTGTGGACTGCTGACAGTGACAGCATTATATCTCCGGAATCCGACCAACATCGAGAAAGAAGTTGCCGTCTCTAACTTTCGTCCACAATATTTTGTAGTATTCCATCCCAATCAGTATATAATAAAGTTAAACATCAGACAAAATACATTATAGGTGTAAGTGTTCACCACTGTAACATTACTTATCATTGGGAAGAAATAATTACAAACAATATGAGATTTATATCTACTTATGTTCATTACGACAAATCAGGACTTCAGCCGGCTACAGGCATTGAAATAAATCAGTGGTGACGGTCGCAAATTTGTAACTGACCGGAATCTCGAACCTGGATGTTCTGCTGCTCTAGAACTCTTTCCCTAAACGCCTCGCTACGGTCGCAGGTTCGAATCCTGCCTCGGGCATGGATGTGTGTGATGTCCTTAGGTTAGTTAGGTTTAATTAGTTCTAAGTTCTAGGCAACTGATGACCTCAGAAGTTAAGTCGCATAGTGCTCAGAGCCATTTGAACCATTTGAACCTAAACGCCTCGCCCATCCGGTCAAGCTTCCCCTCCAACTCAAATTCTCAACCTGTTACACGCAACTAGCACTCCCTTAAAAAAAGGTATTATTCTTCGTCAAGTATTGGAGATAAAAGCAAAATAAAAAAGAAAACAACAAAAAAGATGACATACATAAACTGTAAGATGTACGACCTGATTCAAAACATTACATAACAAGTCTTTATTTTTGCTATAAATAAATAGCGCCCCCTCCCGTTAGCCCCACTGCTAGTAGCATTCGCGAAGTCCCGCAGTGATTCGGAAGATACGATGCATCCGTACTTGAAGTATCTACAGCCGTGTATATATATAAAAAATAAACACATATTCTTAGAATTGCCGTGCAGCGCGCATGTTTATGATCTCTCGTTTACAGAATTTTTTCAAGACAGAAACATTTTAATTACAATAATTTTATAATTAGCACATTTAATTTTCATAAATGTATACATTTATCTAAAATCTTTGAGTTAGGGTTGCATGAACATAATGTCGATTTTTCCAGTCTTATTCAGTTTTTACAAAAGAATGTTTCAGAATGCGAAAGTTTTTATCACATAGTGTCTGTTCTGTAGCACATTGTTTCCTGCTCGTTGTCTAAGGTTGGGTTTGTTAAGTGATGAGGGAACATTCCTTCGCCTTTTTCGTCTTTTATTAACATCAGAACGGCTGTTCGCAACATAACTTTTAAAGACAAGTGCGACAAATAACAAACTTCTTCATACAAGTCCCGTAGTATCCTTCAAGCAGTAAGTTTAGCACACACCGAACGGCACAGTATCTTTACAGGTCAAAATTAAACACACATTTCTAGAACTAGCGCGCAACGCCCATTTTTATACTCTCTCGTTTACAGTGAGAATTTTTGTGAGACGGAAACATTTTATTTACAATAATTTTATAATTAGCACAATTAATTTTGGCAAGAAGAGGGAACAGGAAGATAAGACATTTGTTAAAACAACAGGGAATGAATTCCATGGGCCTAGAGGGACATGTAGAGGTAACAACAGTAGTGGTAGAGAGAGATTGAAACACATACAGAAAATGACAGGACACAGTTTGCAACAATTACTCTGACATAAAAATGTTGGCACAGTAGAGGAGTTGATGGCGGGCTGCATCAAACCAATCTGAAGACAGAGGACTAAGACAGAGGACTCAAAAAAAAAAGCGTTCAGACAACACTAGTGCATACTTTCGTCTATTTATACGCAGTGCGTTGTATGTATTAACGTTCAGGGACAACAATCAGTCCCCCTGTATATTCTCTGTAATCTCTCCATTTCGCTACAGCCTATGTGCTTTGAAACCTTCTCGTTGAATCATTCGCAAATAGCTTCAAGAAGTGTCCAACGTTATCGACTAGACAATTAATAAAAACTGTAAATATTAACGGCCCCATGATGCTCCATAGGGGTACCCCCCAAAATTGCCTTTGACTTTGGCGATTTTGATCCAGCCAGACATGTTCATCTACATCTAGGTATATATATATAATGTCCCAGAAATGTTGCGACGAACTTCTAGGGGCTATAGAGGGTGCCTTCAAGGACAAATCGAGGACAGGAACCCGTGTCTTCCAACAACACTGCAGACCGTCCAAGTAATTGGCGCTGTCACCAGCCACTCCGCCAACCCTTCGTCAGCAAAAGCGTCTTTGTACGCTGACGGACTGTAAGCGGAACGTCTCGCAATGTTGTTGGTTAGTCAGCGATCACGACTGATTGCCACGACTGCCAGTGGAGATCTATTTACGAAATTTCAATCACCAAATTTCTCTTCCGAATGCGAAAATATTTTGTTGACACGCACCTACGTAGGGAGAATTGATCATCATAATAAAATAAGAGAAATCAGAGCTCGAACGGAAAGATTTAGGTGATCCTTTTTCACACGCGCCATTCGAGAGTGGAAAGGTAGAGAAGTAGTATGAAAATGGTTCGATGAACCCTCTGCCAGGCACTTAAGTGTGAATTGCAGAGTAACCACGTAGATGTAGATGTAGATGTAGATGTAGATGCTGCGTAGACGGGCCTTGTCTCCCATGAACGCGATGCTCCGATGCCTTGGTGGATGACGGTACCGGACACGCGTTTCCATCTGCAGTTTATTTTTGTCCTGTACACTGAAAAACAATGGAGATTTTAGAGGGTTTCAGAAGAAAAATGAACTGCGAATGGTAACGCTTCTAGGAAACTGTCGTCCACTGAGGGAACAGAGCATTGCATTCATAGGAGGCAAGGCCTTTCTACGCAGCAGATAGCTGCATCTTCTCCACTGGCGATAGCGGCAACCACTCGCGATCATTGAAAAACAAAAAACATTGCGAGACGTTCCGCCTACGATCCGTCAGCGTACGAAGTAGTGTTTGGCGCCGAAGGGATGGTTTTGCGGCAGACGCCGGCACCTACAGCTTCGACGCTCTGTAGCAGTGGTTTCCAACAAAAGGGTGATTACCACCTGAAGGGGTAAAATGAAACCGACTTTACGTGTTTCTTCCATTTACATGTCTTTCCAACGTTACGCCTAGATACTTAATTGACGTAATTGTATCATCTATAACACCACTAATACTGTTTTCGAACACTGTAGAATTGTTTCACCATTGCATCTGCATTAATTTACATTCATATACATTCAGAGCAAGCTTCCATTCATTAAATAAAACTGAACTTCTGTCTAAGTTATTCTGTATCCTCCTACAGTCACTCAACAATGACGTACACTACAGAGTTATTAGCAAAAAGTTGCAGATCACTGCTCACGCTATCAATCAGATCGTCTTTGTGTTTTTAGAAATTTCCTTACTTTTTCGAATATCGTGTTTCTTCACGCGCACCTCCCAGTTTTTTTTCCTTATATCGTTAAGATCTATTGTGTTGAAGTTGAACACGAGGAACCCGTGGCGCAATGGCCGAGAAATTGCGTCATGTCACTACGTGTTGTTTATTACAGCTTACGCTTAGCTTCCTCAACTCGTCTAAATTCTTGACTGATACGAACTCATTACTCCGCTACAATGTGAAAATTTCATTCCGGAAACGTCCCTGAAGCTGTAGCTATGCCATGTCTCCGGAATATCCTTTCTTCCAGGAGAGCTAGTCCTGCAAGTTTCACAGGAGAACTTCCGTGAAGTTTAGAATGTAAGAGACGAGGTACTGGAGGAAGTAACGTTGAGACGAGGGTTCATGAGTCGTGCTTGGGTATCTGAGTCGGTAGAACACTTGCCCGCGAAAGGTATAGATGACGAGTTCGAGTCTTGGTCCGGCACACAGTTTTAACTTGCCACGAAGTTTCACGTCAGCGCACCCTCTGCTGCACAGCGTATGTTTCACTTTGGAATATGATAGCAGGCAAGCACACGCACAAACAGCCATAAGCAACACGTAGTGACATGACGCTACTTGTTGGACACTGCGGTAGGGGTTTCTCGTGTTAAGATTCCACAAAATAAGTCTTCTAATTCTTCTTAAAACAGAAGAAAAAAACGAGGGAATGTGCGTGAAGAGACAGGAAATTAGAAAGAATAAGGACCAGTTTAGTTTGTACAGAGAACAATAGCGGCCCTATCACACCTCCTTGGGGCACTTCTGATGATAACCTTGTCTCTGATGAACCCTCGAGGTCCAAGAGAGTGCATTGGGTTCTGTTACTTAAAAAGTCTTCGAGCCACTATCATGTGTGGGAATATAGTCCGTATGCTAGGACCTTTGTTATCAGTCTTCAGCGGGGCACTGCGGCAGACGCCTTTTGGAAATGTAGCAATATGGAATGTGCTTGTTGCCCTTCATCCATATGTTGTTGTTGTTGTGGTCTTCAGTCCTGAGACTGGTTTGATGCAGCTCTCCATGCTACTCTATCCTGTGCAAGCCTCTTCATCTCCCAGTACCTACTGCAGCCTGCATCCTTCTGAATCTGCTTAGTGTATTCATCTCTTGGTCTCCCTCTACGATTTTTACCCTCCACGCTGCCCTCCAGTACTAAATTGGTGATCCCTTGATGCCTCAGAACATGTTCTACCAACCGGTCCGTTCTTCATGTCAAGTTGTGCCACAAACTCCTCTTCTCCCCAATTCTATTCAATACCTCCTCATTACTTATGTGATCTACCCATCTAATCTTCAGCATTCTTCTGTAGCACCACATTTCGAAAGCTTCTATTCTCTCCTTGTCCAAACTACTTATCGTCCATGTTTCACTTCCATACATGGCTACACTTCATACAAATACTTTCAGAAACGACTTCCTGACACTTAAATCAATACTCCATGTTAACAAATTTCTCTTCTTCAGAAACGCTTTCCTTGCCATTGCCAGTCTACATTTTATATCCTCTGTACTTCTACCATCATCAGTTATTTTGCTCCCCAAATAGCAAAACTCCTTTACTACACTAAGTGTTTCATTACCTAATCTAATTCCCGCAGCATCACCCGACTTAATTGGACTACATTCATCGATAGTTCGCAGAATATCGTGCGAGAGAAAGGCAAGCCGAATTACCCGCGAGCGAGGCTTTCAAAATCCGCACTCATTCATGAACTGACAGCCTGTTCGATACGATATTTTACGTCTGCGTCCTTCCACGCTACAACGAATTCAAAATGTGTATACCCGCCTGAGGGAGTCACACTTTGTACTGGTGTTGACGATGAACATCAGTTCCGGAAGGAATGAGAGGTTAATCATCTGATACCCGTTATGTGATGAACATCTCCACACAGCTCGATGTATATCGGACCGGTGCTTCACGGTGTAACACTTTCCATTTCAGCCAGTATAAATGACCGAGGTGCGGACGCTCGGTGTCGAAGCCAGCGTGCGGCTGAGGCAGTCGCCCGGCCGGCGTGTGAGATGAGTCCCGCTGTTCAGACGCGCCTCGCTCTCTACGGGGGCCGGACCCCTGCCGCGAATCACCGGACCTTATTACGCCGGCGCACAGTGGCGAGCCGAATGTCTAATGCCGCCTGTGTTTCACACGTTGTTCTGCGGCGCCACCGCACTGCGCCGCTTTTTACCGCCGCCGCCGTTCCCAGCATCCTCAGCGCGCCCGCACGGCCGGACGAAACAAATTCCACGAAGTGATCCCCCCGGGGATTTAAATATGTGGCTTATAACGTTTTTGAGCGGGCCGCCCGGACGCGACGGCGGGACAAACCGGCGGTGGCGCGGTGTCTGCGCAGCGGGAGTCCCGACAAATGAGAAGCGTGACTCGTATTGTTGCCGTCCCGGTTTCCATTAGCAACTCGACAAAGGGGCGCCAATCAGACCGGGCCAGAGTTTTCAACAACCAATTACCGAACAAAACACTGGAGCATCAACACTATTTAGAGATGGCCACGAGGGCGAGAGGGGACATTCCTCTTCGGCGCGTCGTTTTGTGCTCTGCCGGGATGGATTCTTTAGGCCGACCGCGAACGGTTGTGCTCCCTTCCTTCCCCCCGGCGACAATCGTCAACCCGGTCGCTCACACATACACACACACACACACACACACACACACACACGTGCCGCCCCGACTCGCGCGCCATTCGTAAGGGAGATGGGTTCGGCTGATTCTCGGAAAATCGTTCCCGTTTTTTGGGCTTGTGTACATTTGACGGACTGCGGGCCCAGAAACGTTTTTGTCGGGCGATATTGTTTGGATTGAGAGGGGCCGGATGGGGTTCCCATTGAGGTCCAGAAGGACCCCTGCGGTTTGGCTGATGGCTCCGATCGTGTTGATCACCGGCGACTGCGGATGTCCGGATGATGCGAGGTCTCTAACTACGGCCACTAGGTGTGGCTGACGGTAAATGCTGCACCCTCCTCCTCTGCATAATTACGCTACGACTGAGCGCTATTCGCAGGCGAAACGCTGCAAGTATTTCGGTGACGATGCGATACGACTGTCTTTTTTTCGTGCTGTTCTCTCTAGTTGTAGATTTTCTACATATTGTTTTTCAAAAACTTTATCCTCATTTAACGTGTCCTTAAGATATGTATTCAACTGCTGAGCAATAGGCATACTAACTTTTGGCTGGCCCTCTATTACATTTGTGAACTCAGTCGTGAAACAAAACTTTTAATCTTAGTGGCATGCTGAATTTGAAATAACGAAAATGAATCTAGTTCAATCCTGAAAGAAGCTAATTGCGCATTCGGTGAAAACTATACAGCAGACACTCAATACTGAAATACGTTATGAAAGTTAAGTAACATGAAGTGCAATGTCTGACTCGAAATAGCCACAAAATAAAACACTGCTCAACTCGGAAGAGAATAAGTGTTTAAGATTCACTGAAAATTACTCTGCTTACTTGGCACAACACCTGAAATTTCTGACTACATACCGTTTGCTCACAAGAATGCAAATTGAGATCTGTCCTGAAAGAAAACTTACCTCTTTCTCAGCATTCAGTTTCGTGTCTGTTGTACTGACATTCTCGAAAGCAAAGTGATATCAGCAAATGTAGCAGTGAAAGAAAAAAAGTCTACTCACTACTACATTCTCCTTTGCTTGCCAGAGTCTGTGGCTGAGTGTGGTGTAAGGCGCAATGCAAACTCGACAAAACGTTTAAAAATTTACCGAGAACTATGGAGGAGAGTTTTACTTTAAAGAAAAGTGTTTCTGAAAAATTGAACTCTGATTATTGTCAAAAAAGACAGTACAGCTTAAGAAGACTCTAACAGTTACAAAATTTACTCATTACAAAAATTGCAGACATTTAAACCAGTTGCGTTATTTGTAACATAATGAAAACGAGATCAAATTAACACTAATTACGAACATTAACTTGCTAGTTTTTTTAGTACGTTGATGCATTCTTGTGAGATTAAATATCATGTGTCCACATAATATCCACCCCTTTCAACTGACTTTTGCGCCACCGTGGAACTAAGGCCTGTGTACCTATATGTTAGAAGCCAAGACCAGCAAGTTTGAACCACTGTTTAGGAGCCTTCACAAGGGAATCGCAATCTAGAAAACTCGTTCCACAAAGGGCCTGCTTAGATGTATCAGATAGGTGATAATTACACGGTACTTCATCTGGACTGTAGAGTGATTATTTCAATGTTGTCCACCAAAATTTTGTGGTCTCTATTGTGATTTGCTCACCCGTGCGTTTTCATGCAACGTCAAAGAATCGTGCTTTTCTCCCCGTGCTGTCGAGCGGGATAAAGTTTTTTAACTGTTGCCACTTACGCGCCAGAACTTATAGTATTTTTGTGTAGCATTATGACCACAAGCGACAGACCTTCGCAATCAGCAATCGCAATAGCCGTTGCCTTCCTGCTGAAGGCACAGTTTTGAATTTCCTCTTCTCTGGCAATTTTGCATGATAGCGATCTACAATTTGCCGTTTTACCACCTCACAGTGATGCAGCTACGTTACATCCCCCGTCACGATTCTTGCAAAGATGTCATCTCCAGAATTCTTGTACTGTTCCAGAAGTTATCTGCGCATTTTCTTTCGTATTTCAGTGTTGTTCGTAAACTGTAATACTGTTACGTGTCCTTCCAAAGGAAGTTAAACGTGATTTCACGTCCTATAAGAAACTCTTTAATTTCGCGTAAAGTATAGGCAGTTTCACATAACCATATCTCTGGATGGCAAGTGACGCAATTTGACATTCACTCGCACACTCTATGCCACCTGACAACTTTCCACACTCGTTTCTGAAGCACGCAGATGTGACAGTCACAGTACTCGGTAGTTCAATAGCGATTTATGGTAAAGTGGTTTCTAATGTGTTAAACGTTTACAGTGCATGATCACAAAGAAATAAGAACACGAAAAATCAGTAATCTGAAAGGTGTCGTCAATTTTTTTAAAGTAATTGCAGTCGGATTTTTATGCGAGAAGCACTACAGTACTTAAAAAGTCGTGTATCAAAAGAGACTGATACAGTCAATGCGATTTCTCACGGATCTATCTGACACTCTTGAGGAGTCCTTTTTGCGCTATCACTCGATTACACGCCATGTGATCAAAAGTATCCGGACACCTATTAGTGGGTATTAATATAGGGTGTGTCCACCATTCGCTTTTAGGACGGTTTCAACTGTGCTTGGGACACATTATGTGAGGGGCATGGAAGTCTGTGGAGGAACGGCAGTCCAGTCTTCCTCAAGAGACGAAACCTGAGGTCTTAGTGATGTTGTACGCTACCATCTACAAACCATTACTTCAGGTTACTTCATGACATCGCTTTTAAGAATCCTCGATAATGCTCGCTGGTTCGCGTCCGCCAGTACATGAGGTCCTCCTGGTTTTGATTCAGCCGCGGTCGCCACTTCGCGCTTCCACTTTACCATCACACCACCAACGGTGGCCCAAACAGCTTTGTAAGGACTGAAATGTTAGTCAAGTGACATCCAATGATCAGTCCACGTTCAAAGGCACTGATCTGTCCCTACTGACCAATTCTGCTGTTACTACTTCTGCATATGGTTTACTAAAATGGAATTTACAACTTTGAACATTCATACAAACTTATTCAAACGACTTATAGACTTTGTCTTCGTGCCAGTTTGAAGGAAAATAGATCAAGTTCTGATTGTTTGGTAACACGTCTGGGATTTCCTAAATGTCTGGAAAGTTCGTTTTCCACTTGAATGAATACGTCGAGGTGAAGAAGTGTATATATATATATATATATATATATATATATATATACAGCAGTTGACCGGCGTTGCCTCGTGAAAAGTTGTTGTGATGCCTCATGTAAGGAGGAGAAATGCGTACCATCACGTTTCCGCCTTTGATAAAGATCGGATTGTAGCCCATCGCTATTGCGGTTTATTGTATCGCGACATTGCTGCTCGCGTTGGTCGAGATCCAATGACTGTTAGCAGAATGTGGAATCAGTGGGTTCAGGAGAGTAATACGGAACGCCGTGCTATATCCCAAAGGCCTCGTATCACTAGCTGTGGAGGTGACAGGCATCTGATCCGCATGGGTGTAACGGATCGTACAGCCACGTCTCGATCCCTGAGTCAACAGATGGGGACGTGTGCAAGACAACAACCATCTGCACGAACAGTTCGACGACGTTTGTAGCAGCATGGACTATCAGCTCGGAGACCATGGCGGCGGTTATCCTTGACGATGCATCACAGATAGGAGCTCCTGCGATCTACATCTACATCTACATCTACATCCATACTCCGCAAGCCACCTGACGATGTGTGGCGATGGTGCACTCAGCGAGGAACCTGGGTGCACGATTGGCAAAACGTCATTTTTTCGGATGAATCCAGGTTCTGTTTACAGCATCATGATGGTCGCATCCGTGTTTGGCGACGCACATTGGAAGCGTGTATTCGTCATCTCCATAGTGGCGTATCACCCGGCGTGATGGTATGGGGTGTCACTCGTTACACGTCTCGCGCACCTCTTATTCGCATTGACGGCATTTTGAACAGTGGACGTTACATTTCAGATGTGTTACGACCCGTGGCTCTACCCTTCATTCGATCCCTGCCAAATCCTACATTTCAGCAGGATAATGCACGACCGCATGTTGCATGTCCTGTACGGGCCTTTCTGGATACAGAAAATGTTCCGACTGCTGCCCTGGCCAGCACATTCCCCAGATCTCTCACCAATTGAAAACGTCTGGTCAATGGTGGCCGAGCAACTGGCTCGTCACAATACGCCAGTCACTACTCTTGATGAACTGTGGTATCGTGTTGAAGCTGCATGGGCAGCTGTACTTGTACAAGCCATCCAAGCTCAGTTTGACTCAATGCCCAGGCGTATCAAGGCCGTTATTACGGCCAGATGTGGTTGTTCTGGGTACTGATTTCTCAGACACTGGTGTCAATTTGCGTGAAAATGTAATCACATGTCAGTTCTAGTATAATATATTTGTCCAATGAATACCCGTTTATCATCTGCATTTCTTCTTGGTGTAGTAATTTTAATGGCTAGTAGTGTATATATTTACTCTAAGCACTATGCGACTTAACATCTGAGGTCATCAGTCTCCTAGACTTAGAGAACTACTTAAACCTAACTAACCTAAGGATATCGCACACATCCATGCGCGAGGCAGGATTCAAACCTGCGACCGTAGCAGCAGCGCGGTTCCGGAAAAAAAGCGTCTAGAAGCGCTCGGCCACAACGGTGAGCCAGTTGCATGGCGCCCACTTTCACTGACCCTGACACCTGGATACTTTTTTTTTTTGGGAAATCATCAAAGGTAACTTGATCTTCCACTGTTACCAGCTTCTCCATCAGGGTTAAGAGCTAGAATGTACTTCGCAACTGAACGACGCACGCATGATATACTGCGAGTTTGGCAACAAACCGACTTCAGATAGGATGTGCGACAGATAACCACTGGAAGTCTCTTTTAACTTGTTTAGAAATATGGTACAAAAATTAATTTATTTTGCTATCAAACGGTACCAAAGTCATGTCTGTAGGTTAAATGGATATATCGATATGAGTTTTCAAATTCCTTTTTCATACACCTTATATACAATTAATACGTCAACGGCCTTGAGGCACTGGTAACACCAGTCCCCGTCAGAACACCGAAATTAAGTGCTGTCGGCTTTGGCTACAACTTGTATGGGTACTGTCCGGTGCTGCAGAGCTCTCTTGGCTAGCTACGGTATGTGTACTCAGTGCCGGCCGTGGTGGCCAACCGGTTGAAGGCGCTACAGTCTGGAACCGCGCGACCGCTACGGTCGCAGGTTCGAATCCTGCCTCGGGCGTGGATGTGTGTGATGTCCTTAGGTTGGTTAGGTTTGAGTAGTTCTAAGTTCTAGGGGACTGATGACCTTAGAAGTTAAGTCCCATAGTGCTCAGAGCCATTTGAACCATTTTTGTACTCAGCCCTTGTAAGGCCAATTGAGAATCCACCTGATCGAGAAGTAGCGGCTCCGGTCAGGAAAACTGACAACGACGAGGAGGGCGCTGTGCTGACCACATGCCCCTCCATATCCGCATCCGGTGACGCCTGTCCATGAGGATGACATGGCGGTCGGTCAGTTCAGATGAGCCGTCCGAGGCCTGCTCGGACGGAGTTCAGTTAAGTTTAATATAGAGACGATATACTACTCCCTGCTTGCTTTTATATTGGCGAGCTCACCTCTCGTGGCGTGTGGTTGGTTAGTTCCGCATTACATTGGAGTGTTCGGATATTTTTCATCAGACGATGTATACTAACGCTCACACGATGAACACAATGATAAGCACGTTTTTTTTTCTTTCAACATACTTGCACCTCATATCGCTCCTATGAGAGTTTTTTAGTTTCAGTGACATGGTTAACAACTTCTCATATAACGTACTGTTGGATAATATTATTTCTTGTTCCTCACAAAATGTCTCACTATGGTACAATTTTCTTCTGCACATTTGCAGTGTTCGGGACGTTTTCGTCAGTTATGTAATAATAAAGATCTGTGTATTTGTTTGGTTAAGTAAGTGTTTCCCGTGTACATTAATTTGCTTTCAAATCTCTCTTACTTCGTGTGTGTAATTTAGTTACCTGAAGAGCAGCGTACCGTAATTTCTTCCACAATTTGTCCAATAATCAGATTTTTCATTGGTTCATTTTTCTCATTGTACTTTGTAATCCGCCCCCTGCTTCCTTCTTCCATCTATTATCCTCATTAAACAATGTCTAGTGCAAGTAATTGATAAGCAAAGTCTTTTACGGAGATTTGAGAGGAGTGAAGATTACAATACACTTTCAAGTCAGTCATATTGAGGTGGCTCCAGTTCTTGTCTTGGCATCTGATTCTTGAAGCTGAAAATCGAGCATCAGGTCATCACCGTTGGTTTCACGTAAATAAACTGGAAGATTGCTGTTGCAGAATTTTTTACGTAAATATATTTTCCACTGATTTTCTCGCATTTTAGTATACCATACATTATTTTGATTTTTCACATTAACAAAGTGCAAATTACATTGTTCGCTCCTATTATACAGAATACATCCGATCACATCAGAGGCAAGCTTACGTCTCACACACTCTACCGAAATAACAATATTTCAAAGGATTTACAATTTTTCATAACAAATGAATTCCTACTAGTTTTCGTTATATTATTAATATCGATTGTTATTTCGTGCCGGTCGGGGTGGCCGAGCGGTTCTAGGCGCTACAGTCTGGAACCGCGCGACCGCTACGGACGCAGGTTCGAATCCTGCCTCGGGCATGGATGTGTGTGATGTCCTTTGGTTAATTAGGTTAAAGTTGTTCTACGTTCTAGGGGACTGATGACATCAGATGTTAGTCCCATATTTACTCTAAGCACTATGGGACTTAACATCTGAGGTCATCAGTCCCCTAGAACTTAGAACAACTTAAACCTAACTAACTTAAGGACATCACACACATCCATGCCCGAGGCAGGATTCGAACCTGCGACTGTAGCGGTGACGCGCTTCCAGACTGTAGCGCCTAGAATCGCACGGCCACTCCGGCCGGCCTAAGAAAATTTAAATTGCTTTACGGTTCAACTATGGGTACAAATTAATGACAGTAATATATAGAATCGTAGCAGTCTAAAACAGTACTGTCTTGGGAGTTATATACCAGACCGTGCATAGGGAATACATTTCATCATTACGGGCTGAAGCGCCTAGAACCATGGCCGAGCGGTTCTAGGCGCTACAGTCTGGAACCGCATGACTGCTACGGACGCAGGTTCGAATCCTGCCTCGGGCATGGATGTGTGTGATGTCCTTTGGTTAGTTATGTTAAAGTTGTTCTACGTTCTAGGGGACTGATGACATCAGATGTTAGTCCCATAGTGCTCAGAGCCATTTGAACCATTTTTTGTATAAACACACAACGTCGCAAGCGAGCACGTAAGAGGCGCTCCATATGATGTCAGTCGCCACACCGTCCTCTGTATGTGTTAGCTGCGCTACACCCTCCGAGCGAATAGCGGCGCTGACGCGTTCGCCTTGTTCCAGGCGTGTGCACGAACGCGACGGCGCCCAGCGTGAGCAGTATCAACCGCATCCTGCGCAACCGCGCGGCCGAGCGCGCGGCCGCCGAGTTCGCGCGCGCCGCGGGCTACGGGCTGTACCCGGGGGCGGCGGCGGCTGCTGCGGCCAGCGGCCACTCGCCCGCCGGCTACGCCTTCCCCTGGGGGCCGCAGCTGTGGGCCGCCGCGCCGCTGGGGCTGGGCCTGTCTGCCGCCGCCGCCGCCGCTGCCGCCGCCGCGCAGGCGCACCACGGGCAGCCGCCCGGCGCTCAGCCGCAGGCGCCGGGGCAGGCCGCCGCCCCCCACGACGCCGCCGACCTCATCGTGCCGCGCCTCATAGGTGCGTCACCGCAAATCACAAATCACAGCTCTCTCTCCCCACCCCACTCTCACACTCACCCTCTACCATCCCATACTATACGTGGCTACCGTGTCACTTGTTTACCTCAGTGGATGCACTACGTGTGGTGCTCGGAATATACCCGATAGCTATCACGACCGGGTTCCCGGGTTCGATTTCCGACGGGGTCAGGGATTTTCTCTGCGATGACTGGGTGTTGTGTGCTGTCCTTAGGTTAGCTAGGTTTAAGTAGTTCTAAGTTCTAGGGGACTGATGACCATAGATGTTAAGTCCCATAGTGCTCAGAGCCATTTGAACCATTTAGCTATCACGATCAAATACAGAGCTGCAAGGTAATAATTAGAGATGGGGACACTAGATAAGGTACACGCAATAACCGATCTACATCTACATGGATACTCTGCAAATCACATTTAAGTGCCTGGCAGAGGGTTCGTCGAACCACCTGCACAATTCTGTATTATTCCAATCTCGTATAGCGCGCGGAAAGATTCAACACCTATATCTTTCCGTACGAGCTCTGATTTCCCTTATTTTATCGTGGCGATCGTTCCGTCCTATGTAGGTCGGTGTCAAAAAAATATTTTCGCATTCGGAGGAGAAAATTGGTGATTGGAATTTCGTGAAAAGATTCCTAACAACGAAAAACGCCTTTCTTTTAATGATTTGCAGCCCTAATCCTGTATCATTTCTGTAACACTCTCTCCCATATTTCGCGGTAATACACGACGTGCTGCCTTTGTTTGAACTTTTTCGACGTACTCCGTTAGTCCTACCTGGTAAGGAGCCCACACCGCGCAGCAGTATTCTGAAAGAGGACGGACAAGCGTAGTGTAGGCAGTCTCCTTAGTAGGTCTGTTACATTTTCTAACTGTCCTGCCATTGAAATGCAGTCTTTGGTTAGCCTTCCCCACAACATTTTCTATGTGCTATTTCCAATTTAAGTTGTTCGTAATTGTAATACCTAGGTATTTAGTTGAATTTATGGCTTTTAGATTGGACTGATTTATCGTGTAACGGAAGTCTAGGGAGTTCCTTTTACTACTCATGTGGATGACCTCACACTTTTCGTTATTTATCGTCAACTTCCACTTTTCGCACCATTCAGATATTTTTTCTAAATCGTTTTGCAGTTTGTTTTCATCTTTTGTTGACTTTATTAGACGATAAACGACAGCTTCATCTGCAAACAACCGAAGACGGCTGCTCAGATTGTCTCCCAAATCGTTTATAAATATAAGGAACAGCAAAGGGCCTAAAACACTACCTTGGGGAACGCCAGAAATCACTTCTGTTTTACTCGATGACTTTCCGTCGACTACTACGAACTGTGACCTCTCTGACAGGAAATCACAAATCCAGTCACATAACTGAGACGATATTCCATAAGCACGCAATTTCACTACAAGCCGCTTGTGTGGTACAGTGTCAAAAGCCTTCCGGAAATCCAGAAATACAGCATCGATCTAAAATCCCATGTCAATAGCACTCAGAACATCATGTGAATAAAGAGCTACTTGTATTTCACAGGAACGATGTTTTCTAGACCCATGTTGACTGTGTGTCAATAGACAGTTTTCTTCGAGGTAATTCATAATGTTCGAACACAATATATGTTCTAAAATCCTGCTGCATATCGACGTTAACGATATGGCCTGTAATTTAGTGGATTACTCCTACTACCTCTCCTGAATATCGGTGTGACCTGTGCAACTTTCCAGTCTTTGGGTAGGGATCTTCCTTCGAGCGAACGGTTGTATATGATTGTTAAATGTGGAGCTAAAGCATCAGCATACTCCGAAAGGAACCTAATTGGTATACAGTCTGGACCAAAAGACTTGCTTTTATTAAATGATTTGAGTTGCTTCACTACTCCTAGGATATTGACTTCCACGTTACTCATGTTGGCAGCTGTTCTCGATTCCAATTCTGGAATATTTACTTCGTCTTTTTTGTGAAGGCATTTCGGCATTTCGATGTACCGATACAGTCGGCATGTCCCCTGAAAAGGTGGCTTTTGCATACATGGCAAGAGGAGTGGGATGTAAGTGATATGGGGCGTAACCTGGACCAATGCCACTCCTATCTATCTGATTCCAGGGGCAACAAAAATTTTATTCCATTTCATATAATAACTGGCCAAATGTAAAAATTTAAAATGCTACGATAATCTACTCATTAAGAAGTATAATCTTAAGTCACAGGTTTAACACAACATGACAAGTATTACAGTTAGAAACTATATATACAGGGTGTTTCCGTAAGAACTTGCAAAAATGTAACACGACATAGAGAATGTTCCACTGAACAGTTTGGGGTAGGGAGCCTGGCGTCGGAGAAGCCAACTTAAGGAGATATGGAAGTACACTTGTCTCCCGCTGTGTCTAGGATTACTGCTTTCCAGCTTATTAACAACTAACATGTACACAAGTTTACACGTACCGTGCTGTTTATTTACATGTACATTCTTTATTTCCTGCAACGAAACAAGAGGGACGAACCTGAATATTAGGAAGTTTGGAAATTTGTGGTAAGTTCTTATGGAACCAAACTGCTGAGGTCATCGGTCCCTAAGCTTACACACTACCTAATCGAACTTACACTAAGGACAACACACACACCAGTGTCCGAGGGAGGGCTCGAACCTCCGACGGGGGAAGCCGCGCGAACCGTTACAAAACGCCGTAGACCGCGAGGCTACCCTTTGCGGCGCTATTAGGAAGTCATGATGCGGGTTTTGTTCGCTTTACTTGTCCATAAGGTGACTGTTGTATTTATAGGTACACTGTCCCATGATACAACATGCTGTGAATCAACGACAGATCCATTCATTAGTCAGTGATATGTAAGGACGTACAATACAATATGATGGAGTAGTGCCGGTACAGTTTCGCAGAAATCGCTGACATGCACCTTGTGTATGGTGAAGTACGTTGCAATGCTCTCGCTACTGAGAGGCTGCACAGGGAGCGATTTCATAACAGGCTTCATCTATCACGACGAATGTTTATTTCTCTCAGTCGACAAATGCGCGAGACTGGTTCATTGGAAAGAAGACGCGAGGGACCTGCCAACACGGGGACCACACACACACCCGATTTTGAAGAGGAGGTGTTGGAATGTGTTGCAGCGGACGCCACTACATGCAATCGTCGTATTGCACGTGAAATGTGCTCTGCACATACTAATGTGTGGCGAGTACTCCACGAACAACAATTACACCCGTATCACCCATAACGAGTCTATGCAATGCTTGTGACTGACTTTGCACCAAGGGTCACATTGTGTCAGTGATTGCTCAAAAAAATGGCTCTGAGCACTATGGGACTCAACATCTTAGGTCATAAGTCCCCTAGAACTTAGAACTAGTTAAACATAACTAACCTAAGGACATCACAAACATCCATGCCCGAGGCAGGATTCGAACCTGCGACCGTAGCGGTCTTGCGGTTCCAGACTGCAGCGCCTTTAACCGCACGGCCACTTCGGCCGGCAGTGATTGCTCCAGTAATGGATTGATCGACCAGATTTCCTGCAGATCGTGCTGTTTACTGCCGAGGCCTCATTTGATCGTGATGTATTTCGAACAACAGGAACAGCCACGTGTGGGATGAAAAAAACCCTCACGGTGTAGCAGAGTCACACCATCAAGTACGTTTTGCTGTGAATATCTAGGCTGGGATTGTAGGCGACAATCTTACTGGGCCATATCTTCTACCTGGCTGTTTGAATGGACACCTGTGCACGAGGTTCGTGCAAAGAATTCTACCTGAGTTGTTGGAGAACGTACCCTTGGCTGTTTGTGAGCGTATGTGGTGCATGACGGTGCACCTCCACACTTCAGTGTGGATGTCCGCAACCATCTCAGTGCTGTATTTTCTGGTCGCTGGACTGGAAGGGGAGGTCCTACTCCATGGCCTGCAAGGGCACCCGACCTGAATCTCCTTGATTACTTCCTATGGGGATGCCTAAAGTCACTTGCCCATGAGACCCCAGTGTATACGGAGATGGAATTAGCTGCCAGAATTGTAGCTGCCTGTGACGTGATTCGAAACACATCGGGGAGATTTGTCAGGGTGCGTCAGAATCTTGTTCCTGATGTCATGCTTACATTGAACTTGATGGCCGTCAGTTTCAGCACATTTTGTTAGATACGGTACAAATGGTACGTTCATTGCGTCAATGGTGGTATTTGCAGTTAACTGTAACTAATGTAAAAAAAACTGCACAATAATGCGATTTTACTCCTATTATCTCCTTAAGGTGACTCAAATTGTTCAGTAGAGCATCCTCTATGTCCTGTGAAATTTTTGCACGCTCTTACAGAAACACCGTCTATGTAGATGTAGATGTCTTGAGTCAGCACAAGTTCAAAATGGTTCAAATTGCTCTGAGCACTATGCGACTTAACTTCTGAGGTCATCAGTCGCCTAGAACTTAGAACTAATTAAACCCAACTAACCTAAGGACATCACACACATCCATGCCCGAGGCAGGATTCGAACCTGCGACCGTATCGGTCGCTCGGTTCCAGACTGTAGCGCCTAGAACCGCACGGCCACTCCGGCCGGCCAGCACAAGTCACGGCACACAAATTACCAGGCTATATTCATGCAGTATTTGAGAATGAGAACATGTAACGACTTCCAATTTAAACCTTAAAGAAACTTTTTCTCTTTCGCATGCACAACATCAAATATGTAACACATTAACTCATACGTAAATTAATTAGAAACTTGAAGCTGTTTTGTATGTTGAAGTTAGATTCTATGGGAATCAGGGATCTACCGCTTAGTACCAAGACACTACATTTTATTTGTTATAATAAAAGTATAGAGATAAAGCACTCATGTTTCAATTAACAGAGCTGCATATAACAAAACCCATTTCTCATATCTTTTAAATGTTCTACAGGCGAATAACAAAATTAAATTCAAGAAAAAATCTTACAGTATTGACTTCTGGTTCCTTCACAACTCCATTCTTGGGATCAAATGTTCGATGGTTTACTGAAGAATTCCCTACCATTGTTGGGAAATAAATGGTTTTTCATACCATTTTCCAGACACACGTTGTTTTATCTGCTCACGTCTCCATTTATTTACTATTTCTGAAATCCAAATTACTTACTTCCACTACAAAGACGGTTTATTTAGATAAACAATTTAGGCCCACATGCACTTTACGTACCACACTGAATGTGCATCAACTAAATGGAGGAGACCTTCATGCATGACACTTTGAACTCCAGAGGGAAGAAGCGCTTCGCATAAAGACCATGCACAAACCGGTAATTGTTGTGTGCCACTTCGAATAGAACGGTAAGGAGAGGTGAGTTACAGACTTTTGTTGTAGGAAGGTTGAATAGGAGCAGAAGTGACTAGCGAACATGTTAACACAGTAAACAGAAGATTTACTTAATTGATATTTCTCCAAGCGTATGAGGATTCATTAAAAATAATGCAGCAAGAAGCAGAGTCCAGTTCTCAATGTCAACAAGGATGAGCCTCTCTGAGCTAAGGAGAAACGATGGTGATCGAACTGCGACTACGCGATGTATTTGTAGCGCCACGTAGCGAAGAGGCTCCAAGTGCGAGGGGGCCAGATGGCTGCTACTGGCCGTCCTATAGCACGCCGGCAGAGGGCACTCGTGCTACGGAAAAGCGGATGGCGTGGCTCAGCGAGTATGTACCATTGGGTCCGCCAGTTCACAGACGTCTGCCTACGGCGTCTGACAGAAACTTGCATTTCTGATGCCAACTTTGATGCATATGAGATGGTACCGATACGTGACCCCACAGTAGTGAATGTTTGGAACATGTTCTCCATGATTTAGCACTTGGAACAAGTCTAGCGACTTGCAGCAAGTTACCGGAAACACAATAGCAGAGAACGCACATTTTGCGAAAAAAATGGCTGGAATTTTAGTTGTCCTTCGAAGCTGTTAAGTAGCCAACTTGCAAATGGCTCCAGTTGACAATTTTAACTATACTAACATACTGTACTTGTCTAGGTACAAACATACACTACTGGCCATTAAAATCGCTACACCAAGAAGAAATGAGATATGATAAACAGGTATTCATTGGACAAATACTGTATATTATACTAGAACTGACATGTGATTACATTTTCACGCAATTTGGATCCATAGATCCTGAGAAATCAGTACCCAGATCAACCACCTCTGGCCGTAATAACGGCCTTGATACGCCTGGGCATTGAGTCAAACAGAGCTCGGATGGCGTGTACACGTACAGCTGCCCATGCAGCTTCAACACGATACCACAGTTCATCAACAGTAGTGACTGGCGTATTGCGACGAGCCAGTTGCTTGGCCACCATTGACCAGGTGTTTTCAATTGGTGAGAGATCTGCAGAATGCGCTAGCAGCAGCCGAACATTTTCTGTATCCAGAAAGGCCCGTACAGGACCTGAAACATGCGGTAGTGCTTTTCCTGCTGAAATGTACGGTTTCGGAGGGATCGAATGAATGGTAGAGCCACGGGTCGTAACACATCTGAAATGTAACATCCACTGTTAAAAGTGCCGTCAATGCGAACAAGAGGTGACAGAGACGTGCTACCAATGGCACCCCATACCATCACGCCGGGTGATACGCCAGTATGGCGATGACGAATACACGTTTCCAATGTGCGTTCACCGCGATGTCGCCAAACACGGATGCGACCATCATGATGCTGTAAACAAAACCTGGATTCATCCGAAAAAAATGACGTTTCGCCATTCGTGCACCCAGGTTCGTCGTTGAGTACACTATCGCAGGCGCTCCTGTCTGTGATGACGCGTCAAGGGTAACCGCAGCCATGGTCTCCGAGCAGATATTCCATGCTGCTGCAAACGTCGTCGAACTGTTCGTGCAGATGGTTGTTGTCCTGCAAACGTCCCCATCTGTTCACTCAGTGATGGAGACGTGGCTCCACGATCCGTTACAGCCATGCGGATAAGATGCCTGTCATCTCCTGAACCCACCGATTCCATATTCTGTTAACAGTCATTGGATCTCGACCAACGCGAGCAGCAATGTCGCGATACGATAAACCGCAATCGCGATAGGCTACAATCCGACCTTTATCAAAGTCGGAAACGTGATGGTACGCATTTCTCCTCCTTATACGAGCCATCACAACAACGTTTCATCAAGCAGCGCCGGTCAATTGCTCTGTTGTTTGTGTATGATAAATCGGTTTGAAACTTTCCTCATGTTAGCTCGTTGTAGGTGTCGGCACCGGCGCCAACCTTGTGTGAATGCTCTGAAAAGCTAATCATTCGTATATCACAGCATCGTCTTCCTGTCGGTTAAATGTCGCGTCTGTAGCACGTCATCTTCGTGGTGTAGCAATTTTAATGGCCATTATTGTACTTGTCCTGTAAAACCAAATATCGAGATTGGAGACGCAGTTCGGCTGTGGTTGGAATTTTTCATCTACTAACGCTGTTGTGTAGAGATTCGTTCTGGAACTGACAATGACAATCCTCAAAACCCTGTGGAGTAATGTCAGAAACACGAGTGTCCATCCATGAACCAGACACCTCATGAAGTAGGATCGTGATTCGCTATCAGAGCCCGGCCGGTAGCCGTGCGGCGGGCAATGCACGCACGCGCTACCCACTGTTGTGCCGAGGCCGCGATATGACGCTCTTGGCGCACACTCGGCGCATGCGCGTGGTGCCTCCAGTCCGCCACAATGGCGTCGCTAATTGCGCACTTAGTCTGCCCGCCGCTCACTTCGGTCCGCGAGGCTTCTTTGTCCCGCGCCCTCGAGGCGAGAGCTGGCCACAGGAAATTCGAAATGGAAACGGCGTGTTTACACAATCGCTGGCCCGCCACGTCGCATGCGTAGTCAGCCGATGAATGCGGCGCAGATTACCCGCGTCACGAACTGCTCGGCTCTTTACGTAACGGACGCTGAATAGCTACTAGAACGGCTGAAAAAGTTTGTACTGCCGGTAAGTGGCTGTTAGGCATTTACAAGACTTGCGCAAAAATAGGAGCAGCAGCAGTCGGCGATTACTGAGTTCAAAAATGTCGTCGTGCAAGACATACAATATATAAAACAATTGAAGACGTTGAAATGACAACATCTGCTGCAGACAAGAAGAAGAATACTATAAAATCTGTCTCTGCACACTCGCTACTCGACGGACCAGCAGTCTTCTGTCGATGCAGACTGAACTTCAGCATTGATGTCAATGATTCTTTCACTCATGGCAATGGATGGTTAACCGTCGCTATTGTTCGAGGTGGTTCTGGAGTTCCCAATGTATCTGGCCTTGAAAGCTTTGTCGACCGTGATGTAATCGCATACAGAACCTATCATGTTACTGAAAATGCTAATAAAGACTTTGGCAAATCTACTTATATGTCACCCTCTCCCTTTACTTTATATACACGTAATAGACGTAAATCATCTTGTAATGAAACTGTGTTTATTTGGATTAAAGGCAAAGGGACTTGTGAATATGTAAAGTTTGTTGGCGATTGTACTTTATATTTTCATAAATAAATTGATTTGTAGCGTAGCTGAGAACCGGACAAGGGTACATCTAGAACCTGTCGGCATAGAGCGAGAACAGCATGTTACGTCAGCTCTCTGAGCGCTTGACCTGCTTGTTATTACAGTCTTCTAGGGGTTGAAGAGGAAACTAGTATTGTTGTCATTTAACCTGACAAAAAATGCATTAAAACATTAAAAACCGCCAATAAACCCAACTGTATTTATTTATGGGAGCTTAATTAACATTTAATGTGTTACGTAGAGTACTGAAGGCAGCCGGCCGGATTGGCCAAGCGGTTCTAGGCGCTACAGTCTGGAACCGCACGACCGCTACGGTCGCAGGTTCGAATCCTGCCTCGGGCATGGCTGTGTGTGATGTCCTTAGGTTAGTTAGGTTTAAGTAGTTCTAAGTTCTAGGGGACTAATGACCTCAGCAGTTGAGTCCCATAGTGCTCAGAGCCATTTGAACCATTTTTGAACTAATTTCTTGGGTGTTTTCTCTCCTAAATTATTACTTAATTTTGAGCAAACAAACCCATATATGCAGCAATGGACGCAGTTCTGCAAGGGAAAAAAAATGAGGGACTATTAAAGTAGTAGTAAGGATGGGTTGGTGCTTTGAACGAATAAACCTTAGGAATTAAAACTGAACTATTTAATCGCAAGTATAAAAAAAAAATCTCAATAACCGAATGAATCCATAACATCCCAATTTCAGCCACCTTCCTTTAATACTTGGGTATTTCTCAGCCCTGCTTAGCAGATAAAGTTTTAATAAGGTACTGATGTCCAGAATTGTACCATTTTGATATTAAATCTGATTACCATAACAGGACTACAACCAGATACTTAACTATTGGTTCAAATGGCTCTGAGCACTATGGGACTTAACTGCTGAGGTCATTAGTCCCCTAGAACTTAGAACTAGTTAAACCTAACTAACCTAAGGACATCACAAACATCCATGCCCGAGGCAGGATTCGAACCTGCGACCGTAGCGGTCTTGCGGTTCCAGACTGCAGCGCCTTTAACCGCACGGCCACTTCGGCCGGCACTTAAGTATTATCTTATGATAAATGCCTACAGACGTAATTTTAAGTGGCGTTAAGTTAATAGTGATCGCTCTGACTTCAGTAGCTTGGGTATGGCTTAGAGAGCGGCCCGTACTGTCTGATAATGTGTAGTCAATTTTAGTACCATCTACGTAGACTGAAGTGTTCTGGTGAAACGCACGTGGAAGTGTCTGTCATGTATCTATTTTCTTACGAGTTAGACACTCATAACAATATGAATTTATGAAATTTCAGCGTGTCATGATGAGTATCGTATACTGCACCATAGGAAATGTTTAACTGCTGCGATAACGTTCGCAGTTGCACACGCCGGTAATTCAAAATTGCTGCCTCAGTGGCTCCGACTTTCTTCAGGGTCGCAGCTGTTACCGGCCGCTTGGAGCGTGGCGAATCACTGAGATAAACACGGCCCAATTGGAAGAATGCACACCACCTGAAGACACTGGTACGGTCCTTACAGTCGTCCTCATATACGCCACGCATGTCCCTGTGAATTTCACTCGGCTTACTGGCATGCCTATCGGCAAACAAATATCGAATTACACTTCGGTGCTGCTCTTCACAAGTTGACAACATTTCATGCGGGCCATGTTTGTTTCGTGGCTCTGGATTTACTCGCTGCAGATGTACATGAAAACAAAATACCCTCTGTAGTGCAGACTTCAAACTATATTGTCGTGAAATTTCAACATTCCAGCTGTAACTTTAGGGAAGAGAAAAAAATACTGTGCTTTACTTTCCGATCGTCCCTCGTACAAGGGGATATCAGAAAATCCGTTATAAATTATTAAGGAAAGCCAAGTAACTTTCCTTGAATGCTGCACTACGAGTTAAAATGACAAAGATTCGACGGTGTTTGTAACATAGTCACCGAATTTCTGTAAAGAATGATCGTAACGTTCTACCTGTTGCTCAGTTTCTCGACAACAATCCTCACCTTGGTCGCAGAACCAATTATATGTATCGATTTTTTAAGGCAAGAGAAAGCAAAACAAAGGAACTAACACCGCTCTCTTGTCGCAGCCAGTAGGCATCTACACTCTTATGTCATTCGTTGTCCTAGAAGGACGTAATATTTTGTGTCGCTCCACAACCATATTGATACTTATTTGCAGAAAAGAGGCGCAGAATTAATAAGTCGCTCTCATTTGTGAATTGTCTGCAATTATTTACCTAGAATTTTACGTAAGTGTCATTCAGATCGTAATGTATATGTTGAAATGAATACGTCTTATTTAATCGTATGCTTTTCTCTGTTTTAGTAGTTTTAGTCAAACCATTGTCATGATTTAAGCTGAGGTCAGATATCAGACTTTGTCTACAAAAAATATACAGTGAGCCCTGGCTACGGTCCGTACATCTTCGGACGTGCGAAGCTCGATAAATTCAAGGCGTAAATTGCATTTACTTTATTGTGTGACCTCAATGAACAACGCTACGTAAGATTTTATGAAACGTTAAGAAATTCAATTCCAATCTTAAAGGCGAAACAAACTTTGATCTCTCAATTACTTATCCAAACAACAACAATTATTATTATTATTACAAAATATTATTATTATATGTTAGTATTTTATTATATTTTTATTTTTTAAGGTGTGTGTGTGTGTGTGTGTGTGTGTGTGTGTGTGTGTGTGTGTGTGTGCATCTGTTTATCTGTTTGTCTTGTGAGGTTTGCTTGATTACAAACTAATTTGTTAACCTAAAACGTAGAGTGTCTTTGACCACTGTACTTATTTAAGTGTGTTTCAAATTACTTAACAATTTGTTAAAAGCAACTCTGTAAGTTTGAAATAGCGATTATTGTACCCAGTGGTCATCAACATAAATTAAGACAAATAATAATTATTATCGTATCATGTGAGACTGGATTAGATATTCCAGTCTCTCTCCTATGGGTCGTCAGGCATATTTTCTCTGCTTTTCCGGCAGATATCTGTAATTTCGTTTTTGCAACGTGCAGCTGGAGACAGCTCAAACAAATCCCGCTAATCATGTCTTTCGTACGGTGCCCAGCGTTGAAGGAAAGAGTCGATTTGTTTCCCATTCCAAACAAAATGATCTCTAAATCGAAATTTATGTCTCCATTACACAGAGCGGTCCCAAATTAGTCTAGTACGCCATTCTTTTTATCGACATGTATTGAAAGAGACAACAGAACACTGTGAATAACCTGTACTGGAGCAATTATTTCGTGGCGGTAGCAATCTGCTCGGGCCAGGGCAGAGCTGTCACTGCAGGAATATTGGTCATTCTTCCTTTTATACCGTTCCTCTTCATACATACTGATAAAACGAATATCGCACTAGACTGTTTTGGAGTGTTCTATCCAATGGGAACGTAAAGTTCTACTGCAAAAATAATTTTGTTTGTGTTGGGAAACAAACCGACGCTTTTCACAAACGCTTGGCGTCGCATGGAAGATGTGACAGGCAGCATTTGTTTGGATTGACTCCAGTTACACGTTGCAAAAACGAAATTGCAAATATCTGCAGAAACAGCAGGGAAAATGTGCTTGACAATTCTTCGACTCTTAGGAGAGATACCAAGCACAACTAAAAAAAAATACCAGAAGCCCTACTAACAATGCAAAAAAGAAGACCAAAAGCACTACTAACAATGCCAAAGAGAACCAAAACCTCTACTAACAATGCAAAAAGACCTAAAGCCCCACCCACAAAGCAAAAAAATGTTCTGTCTGCTGAGAATTATTTGAGGGCTTCGTACACGATGCTAGGTAATGTGTGCCACCGTGAGGATGAAATGCAATACAGCCAATCAATGGACGAAATGGAAGGTACATGCAGAACCCTTGATCTAGGTTTCAACGCCTTTAAAAACCTCTTCTTCAGAAGGATCGATAGTTACCCTGGTTGCATAATGTTGTGAGGTATGTTAAAACTGTAGCCATATCCAGTGGCGATCAGCATGACTTGTACGGTTTTACTGTTATGAAGGGGAATTTTATCTTATATTGGTGGCTTATGGCAACAATTTTATCTTAGCTCCACAATATAATGCTACCCACTGATCCTTCTAAAGAAGACGTTTTTAAAGACATAGCCGGCCGTGGTGGCCAAGCGGTTAAAGGCGCTACAGTCTGGAACCGCGCGGCCGCTACGGTCGCAGGTTAGAATCCTGCCTCGGGCATGGAGGTGTGTGATGTCCTTAGGTTAGTTAGGTTTAAGTAGTTCTAAGTTCTAGGGGACTGATGACCTTAGCAGTTAAGTCCCATAGTGCTCAGAGCCATTTGAACCATTTTTTAAAGACATCAAACCTTGGTCAAAGGGTTTGAATAAGCCTTTCAGTTCTACAACTGATTGGCTGTATTTCACTTTATCATCACGGAGATCCCATTCTACAGTTGCTGCATCCAGCCCGTTCAAGATTTCAATGCGTATCAGCTGCTCTAGACAGAAGGCTGACGACGTTGTTGGTGTTGGCAGATGTCGACGGCAGTGCCAGCGGAGGAGTCTGCAAGGACGACTCGAGCAGCCTGGATGGTTCCGACCAGCCCAAGTTCCGGCGCAACAGGACCACGTTCAGCCCCGACCAGCTGGAGGAGCTGGAGAAAGAGTTCGAGAAGAGCCACTACCCCTGCGTCAGCACGCGGGAGCGCCTCGCCTCCAAGACCAGCCTGTCGGAAGCCAGAGTGCAGGTGAGGCCTCCGCCAGACATTTCCTTCCCAACTAACCAGAATCCCAGAAACAAGAAATCCATTCACATATGCACCCTCACAAAGAAAAAACGCACACACGCATACATCCACTCCGCCCCCATTCCTTCCACACACACACACACACACACACACAGACACATGCACACACACACACACACACACACACACACACACACACACACACACACACTTCATAGACAGTCATGTTCCCCGCTTGTGAGCGAGAGTTGTACACGAAGCCTATAAAATACCTAGAGAGGTGGCGCAGGTAAACACTGGAGTCGCATGCGGGAGGACGACGGTTCAAACCTGCATCAGGGTATTCTGGTTTGGTTTTTCCGTGATTGTCCTTAAATCGCTTCACGCAAATGCCAGAATGGTTCTTTTGAAGGGTCACGACAAGCTTCCTTCCGCGCCCTTCTCCAATCCAATAGGACCGATGACCTCGCTGTTTGGTCCACTCCCTCCATCAACCAACCAACCTACGAAATCCATTAATGTATGTAACAAAGTCATTATATAAGGTAAAACCATAATTATCGGAAAAGAAACAAACTACATTAAAATACCTACAGACTGTTTCGGCAATGCACCGACAAAAGTGGATGAACCGAAGGTCGCGCACTTGCATGATTTCTTGTTATGGAATGTACGCTTGCTATTCAACAGTTTATGGATTTCGAATGAGTCTTCAATAGTTTTCCGAGAATAATTAAAAAGAATTACATCGGTCTGCATCTTATTAACGGCATATTCAAATAAATATGGAACAGGTTTTCAACTGTTTGCGCTTAAGCACTTCACACGCTGTATATTTTCATAGCAAGAGTCGAGAACAGCAGCATTCCGTTTCAAGTCATAAAATATCTTATTCATTTGGCAACTAGCTCTGGTGGCAATTCGAGTAATGTACACCACACTCTTGGCATCCCTCCATGGAAAAACCGTGAGGCGTTATATTTGGCTATGGAACTGGTCCTGTACGACTTATAAGGTGTTCCTTAAAGTAGACACTTACCACTGGTCGGCCCGCCCGTTTAGCCGTGCGGTCTAACGCACGGATTTCCGGATTCGGAAAGAGCGCCTGGTCCCCGGCACGCATCCGCCCGGTGGACTTGTGTCGATGTCCGGTGAGCCGGCCAGTCTGTGGATGGTTTTTAGGCGGTTTTCCATCTGCCTAGGCGAATGCTGGCTGGTTCCCCTTATTCCGCCTCAGCTACACTATATTCCGCCTCAGCTACACTATGTCGGCATATGCTGCACAAACACGTTCTCCACGTACGCGTACACCACCATTACTCTTACCACGCAAACATAGGGGTTACACTCGTCTGGTGTGAGACGTTCCCTGCGGGGAAATCCACCGGGGGCCGAACCGCACAGTAACCCTGAAAGAGTGGTTCGGTGTGGGACGGCGGAGGGGTGAAGTGGACTGCGGTAGTCGTCGTGGGGTTGTGGACCACTGCGGCTGCGGCGTGAACGAAGCCTCTCCGTCGTTTCTAGGCCCCCGGTTAACATACAATACAATACATACCATACCATACCACTGGTCGCGAACGAGGCCGAGATGTGCGGGTGCTGCGTTTATTCTGGAACCAGAGGGAGCTAGGCAAACAGGCGGTGCTGTATTTAGCGGTTTCTTATGTGCGGTATGCAGAAACTGATGCCAAGTAACTCCAGTGAAACGAGCTGGTACAAATACACGTCCTAGAATGTGGCCGCCATCCATTCCAGCCCAAAAGTTCACGGACACTGTGAAGAAAACGGTTCCAAGAGATCTTCTCTGCGTAATTTTGACGGTGAATTTCCATTATTTAAACTAAAAATAAGTTTTACTTCCAAAGTTTACAAAAGCAATCATGTCAGAATTTGGTAACGAACTCAAAAAAAGGTCCCATATATGTTAACGGAACAGTTACAAATGAGAAGATGAACAAATTAGCACATGGTCTCGAGTATTCGGTAATGTCACGTTTAACCGAAAGTAAAAAAAAAAAAAAAGTTCACAGAAGTGGATAGCAGTCAAACTCAAAGTTATCACCTGTAGCGTGCCTTGCACCAGTACCAAACGAGTACCCTTGTTGTGATTGGTCAGCGCTCGGAATCTAATGGCGGACGCCATAATATACGTGAATTACCACATACAACAAAACACATGAATGCGTTTGACAGAAACACTGCTGACACATCTAAAGCCACACCTCTCCAAAACGAACGTAAAGCACATGCTGTAACAGATACAAGAGAGTAGAGGGAAAAGACAGAGAAGGTAAATAGTAATGACTACCGTTAATGAGGGAATCAACACTGTCAACAAGTGCGAACATACTTACTGAAATTACATGCATTTTTAAGAAAATCAAATATTAAGAAAAGTTTATCACAAAGACATCGCAATCGAAACTGTATGAAATATGTCTAATCTATATAAGGGACAGCAAAGTTGCAGCTTGCCTGTTCGTTATCGATGTGTTGTGACGTCAGCAGCAGCTTGTTGGAGCTGGCGACGTAATTAAAGTATCTCCCCAGTTCTGTAATTACAATAGATACCTCCTCTTGTTTAGTATATGATTCTGCGGGTGGTGGTATTGTTCTCCATCGCATTCCTCTATTCACAGTCCGGTCGGACGTAATCGTTGCTGTATAGATCCAGATTCGTATGTGCACGACAATCACGCCTCTTACACACACAACACCGATATCAATGTCCCGTACACAGTATAAAATTTACTTTAAACCACCGATCGCAAACCTACAGTCCATCTGTGTTTAGCATGAGCCTCAGGGTTGCGAATTCACATTTCTGGCGAAAACAGAACACACGTAGTAAACAGTTTGAATATTTCCACGGTGGAGGCAGTTCATTAAGTTGCAAAACAGATAAGAATTTTAAAGCACATTCGTTTATTCAACTCAGTTATAAGTACAACAGTTCGGGTCTAATAACATTCAGTGTCCCTTCGTTTGTACATTGTCACGGCTGTTTTTAATAATCCGCAGTCTAACATTTTGTTTCAAAACGTCCAGGTCGAAATTTGATTCTAATAGTGATCGACACATAAGGACGCTGTCATAAATTCTCGTTTAGCACGTTTACACAACATAAACGCGCAAACGCCACGTATTGCATACTGACTGACTGTCAATGTTCGACTTCAACTATTGACATCACTCTTGCATCACGGTCTATACAAAAGTACTGCACATTGCATTTGAGATCTCTACACAAGCATAAATTTATCAGCTGACCGATTGACCTACCAATCTCGTAGCAGCCTATACATGTCCCGACCGGCTGCCTTCAGCGATTACAGCGCCGCCCTGTTGTGATTTGTATAATTTAACTGAGTTTATGTTCTACGAGATCCCGCTTGGTCTTACACAGAAACAAAAACAGGGGTTTGCCTTCGCTCTTTTAGAGTTAACAAGGCCAAAAGAAGCAGAGAGGAAACCATGAGCAAAGAGGTGGCTAATGAAAGGAAAGATATTTCCCAGTTTCTGTTACTTAAGCAGCTCGGAGCCAATGATTTTCGGTATTATCTTAGAGTGGATAAATTATGCATTTTGGAGCTGCTGAACATCATCAAACCTAGCGAAAAAGTATACGATCATGAGGTAGGCTGTAATCTGTGAGGAGAGGTTGTTAGCTACATTACGATTTCTAGCCATTGGCAGATGTTGAGAGAATCTCAAGTGCTGTTGTATGTCCACTATTATGAACTAAAATGATTCCTGGAACCTAGAACGTGATTTATAGTTGACTGAGGAAAACCATAACAGAACAAAATAAATAAAACTAAAGACGTTCACGTAAACGTTAGTAATATATTTATGTATGTCACTTAATAGATGAACTGTAATTTTAAGAAGCTCATTTCAAATTCAAAGAAGAACGACTGCACATGGCAGTGGCGCACATAGTCCAACAAATAAAGCAACAGATATACAAGAAATGAAACATTTAGCAACGGTTAGAACTGTAAAAACAATGAAATGCGACACTTTTCTCATCGCAGCAGAGAGCTTCGATGTAGCCTTGACGTTTTTAACGCTTGTAACAATGAAGCAAGAATATTTTACGAATTAACGTGCATTCAAAGCCGATATTTTCGTTTTTAGATTACATTTCCAATAAATCTCGGAAATAAATCATAAAAACAGAAACACACCAAGGTCGACGGGCATTTATTGTACGTGCCGCACGAAACCATTACGGATTCGTTAAAACAATGAAAAAAAAATTCTTCAATTCTTGCATCTATATTCCTATACTCGTGTTCCACGAACATCTGCAGTCTTTAAATTTCACCAGGAACTCTGCACTTGGAAGTTCCGTTCGCCTCGCACAGCCTCTCATGTATATTAGAACAGCATTTAATTGCGCGCGCAGTGACAAAAGACGAACGTTTGTTGGTCGGTTAGCACGACAGCGCTACACACGGCACAATTTGTTGCGTATGGAAGGGGGGGGGGGGGGCAGTCGGATATCTGGTAGTCTTACCCGCCCGACATCCCGACAAGGAAAGTTTGTCGGTCGATCTGTCTGTCAAAAGGCCTACATACGTCTAATTTGTCGCTCGGTCGGTCGGTTGGTGCGTGTGTAGGGCCCTTTAATTTTGCATGACGCATTTAACGAAACTGCGGTGAAACTTTCGCATATTCAGTTAATAAGAGAGTCGTGTTGCAATATAAATGAAGCAAACTGTATTTATATTTCGTACTACAGAGCAAAACAAAAAAAAAATTATTGCCCAACAAAAATGTCTGTACAGAGTAAATGAAGCAAAAGGAGAGACAGCACAAGAAATTTATCTTTCGCGATTAGCAATAACTTCACAATACGTACGTTGAATTTCACAAGAACTGCTTTTTGATTCTCGTAGTCGCGGTGCGACCAATCCGACTTTTAAATTAATAGGCAGGGCCTAATCGGTGAACAACACGCGTTAGTGGAAGTCGACATAATTAATATTGTGAAGAGATTAGTTGCTGTATAAAGCACATGGTCTGTCTGAGATCTACTCCTGCAAAAGGTTAGGTGATTTGTGACAGTATTACTTGCCACCTCACACATACTGGTTAAAGATGCCTTACAAAATTCACCACTTTGATATCCTCCGAATCTGATATTATCTGAAATTTCATCACTAATGAGTTCGTGATGAAGGCTGGCTGTTTTTCGAAAGTATCGCTGGTGAGCAGTAAAGATACTGTAGCGTTGTTGTTGTTTAGGGAGACTGCTCCTATGCTACCGTCGCAGGTTCGAACCCAGCCTCGGGCATGGGTGTGTGATGTCAGGAGGTTAGTTAGGTTTAAGTAGCTCTAAGTTCTAGGGGGCTGATGACCTCAGATGGTAAGTCCCATAGTGTTCAGAGCCATTTGAACCATTTTTAGACTGCTCCTAGAGTCTTTTCCATCGCCTAGCGGCCGACCCTAACACATAATCATGACAGATCAGACAGTTCGCAGCCCAGTTTGATTCATAACCTAAAATGTATGCAGCTGGTAAGGTGCACTGCAGGCTTGGACACAGAGCAACATCTCATTAACATTTGGCTGCGGTGTATTGGCTTTTCGGGTGATTTCACCTCGCTCACGCACTCGTTAAAGAACCAACAACAACAAAAATACTCTCTGTGTTATCTGTAGTCCTTCAGCATTTGTTGGTAACATGCTGCGGCACCACGTGTAAAGCTCGATTTTAGTCGTATACTCAGCAACATCTCGAGCTACAAATAAGTACAGAATATCCATAATACCCAGAATACTTAAAGCATACTTCAACTCGTTAGTGCTGCTGGCTTCGCGCCATAGCTAAACCGAAGTAGTGTCTCGTAACAACAATAATAAATTGGAGCTACAGGTCTCAATGTGTCGTCAAACATTAGTTTCGTCAAATGCCAATGGAGTATCTTAGCCACGGCGCCACGTAGGCTGGTGTGTCAACATGAATTAATCCATTACAGATGCGATCGTTTCTGTGTAGTTTTCAGATTCAAATCACCTCCTCTTTGAGGTGCTCTTTGCCATAAAACTCTTTTGGATAAATTGACAAAATACAAGAAATTTCGCGTCTCTATTTCAGACGAGACATATAACGAAACTTAAGCCGAGTTACAATGAGCTTCTCTGCAATAGAACAGAAATAATTGTGTTGAACGATAACTAACGAATTTTACCGAGTTCCTGTTCAAACCCGTAAAAGTATCTTGTAGCACATGCACCAAAAAAGCGAATGATTCTGACGTACTGCCTTCGGAATCGAGAGTATAAATTCGTAAAGGATGATCTAATCTTTCCGTGTGAGCCTGCTTTCCGGGCTACACTGTTTCTCATCACGTCACACGTACATGACTGTCCCAGATGTATGACTTACTCAGTCACACGCTACATAACATCAAAGGAAATTGGAAATTTGTGGTAATGTCTTATGGGTCATCGGTCCCTAAGCTTACGTACGACGTAATCTAACGTACACTAACTTTGGACAACACACACACCCATGCCAGAGGGAGGACTCGAACCGCGGACGGGAGAAGCCACGCGATCCGTGACAAGGCACCTTAGACAGCGCTGCTAAGAAAAACACAGTTGCGAAGTCATTGTAACCGTGGAGCCAGTTCGTAGTTCGATAATATAAAATATGCGTTTCCCTGTTATTCCTATCGGATAACTCACCACTTACCAAAAAAGACCTCTTGAGAAATATCGACGTTTTCTAAATAATATTCACTGCAGCCACATGATAATGGGTACATTGTGAGTTAATCTAGAGGCAAATAAGTGTTTAAGGACCCCATGTGAGTAGAAGGGAGTAATGATGAGATTTGGTTCTCTTTTCATTCTACTTACGGCATAGTCTTCTCGATCGGTTCTCGCCTGCTTCTGAACGTCATTAAATGAGCGACGCACCATATATACAGGGTGTTACAAAAAGGTACGGCAAAACTTTCAGGAAACATTCCTCACACACAAAGAAAGAAAATATGTTATGTGGACATGTGTCCGGAAACGCTTACTTTCCATGTTAGAGTTCATTTTATTACTTCTCTTCAAATCACATTAATCATGGAATGGAAACACACAGCAACAGAACGTACCAGCGTGACTTCAAACACTTTGTTACAGGAAATGTTCAAAATGTCCTCCGTTAGCGAGGATACATGCATCCACCCTCCGTCGCATGGAATCCCTGATGCGCTGATGCAGCCCTGGAGAATGGCGTATTGTATCACAGCCGTCCACAATACGAGCACGAAGAGTCTCTACATTTGGTACCGTGGTTGCGTAGACAAGAGCTTTCAAATGCCCCCATAAGTTAAAGTCAAGAGGGTTGAGGTCAGGAGAGCGTGGAGGCCATGGAATTGATCCGCCTCTACCAATCCATCGGTCACCGAATCTGTTGTTGAGAAGCGTACGAACACTTCGACTGAAATGTGCAGGAGCTCCATCGTGCATGAACCACATGTTGTGTCGTACTTGTAAAGGCACATGTTCTAACAGCACAGGTAGTATCCCGTATGAAATCATGATAACGTGCTCCATTGAGCGTAGGTGGAAGAACAAACTAAAATGAGCTCTAACATGGAAATTAAGCGTTTCCGGACACATGTCCACATAACATCTTTTTTTTATTTGTGTGTGAGGAATGTTTCCTGAAAGTTTGGCCGTACCTTTTAGTAACACCCTGTATAGTGATTTCATTCCCTGTTCTTCCTTCAGCAAAACGCAAATACAACACAAAGACATTCAGTTACACTTCAGTAACGAGCGGCAAGAAAACTAAGAAAACTTCTCCTTAGTGCTATTAGTTCTAACTATTGCCCAGAATTGCTTTAAAGTTACGTTGCAGCAGCTGGAACGGAATACATTTTTGTCTGTCAAACACACAAATTACTTTTATTTTATTTTAAAATATAATATTTAATCAGAGTTAACTTCATCCTGCTCTATTAACTTTATTATACTAACTATTTAATTTTAGTTGTTCTGTTAGTATTTATGATAGGTTATGTAGATGAGTCTATGGAATGTTTTGATCACTTTTACTAGACAAATATGCTTATCTTACTTATTTCAGACCTAACGTGAAATCAGTTATTTAATATGGCTGTTAGTTTCAGTTTGACTACAATATAATCTTGTGTGTAGCTATCCCTTGTAAGGACGTATCAGTCTAACACAAATCAAGTCCTTAAAATGAGTTCTTGTAATTATTTAAAGTTGTGCAAGTGCTGAAATTTGTAAGCTACTGCTTGGGACAGATACAACATATGAAGTGCTTTCTACATGTGTTTTTATTGATTACAAAGCTTCATCGAAATGAAATATTATTCTAGTAAATAAAGAAGGAATTATCACGCTAATAATTTCTGTTGTCGAACATACACTTCCTTTTGACGATTTACTAATAAGGACAACCTTCTGAAATATCTTGGCTCACGTAAATTAAAAACTATCTGTACAAATGATGGTTTTCTAAATATATTGTCTTTGTAGCTAGACATGTAAACTGGTCTTTCCACACTGAACGCTCGACGAAGACTAAATGTCGAGAGCCGGTGAACTCCGTGCGATAAAATCCAAGCAATGAATTTTCTGACAAAAGACACCAAGCCTCGCTTCAAGTACCTGGATTACGATCTCAACAGTTGATTACATCCATACGTCTGAAGGAAGGCGCGTCTACTTTGTTAAGTCCGCAACGCAGAAATCTAATGAGGCTTAAGCTGCACGGATTCTGCGGGAGCAAACCAATATTTCTAAAATTCTTTTCGTTCGTATGACTGCCAATTCCCTAGCAGCTACGTGTTAAGTATGTGTCTGGGAATAAATCGACTATAATTTAACTAGTAATACGTTGATTTCTTAACGGACAGTTCTATCAAGATCGCTCTATCATATGACGACCTCCGTAACTTGCTTCGGTTTTCTTTTTCTGTTTCTTCATTTCATATTACACCGTCCTTCCAAAAAGTTCCGAGACTGATTCCATTCCTGCCTTATAAGCGGCATTAGCACATTAACTACGGAGGCACCTTGAACCAGCAACTGTAAAAAAAAAAAAAAAAAAAAAAAAAAAAAACAGATCTGCGTTACTTAGAGGCTACAATTACGAATAACTTACACTGGACCGATCACATTGATAATGTTGTTGGGAGAGCAAACCAAAGACTGGTATTTATTAGCAGAAATCTTGTAAAATGTAACAGGTCTACTCAAGAGACAGCTTGCTATAAATTTGTCCGCCCTGTTCTGGAGCATTGCTGTCGGTGTGGTATGCGCATTACATAGGATTGATGGAGAACATCGAATAAGTGAAGAGAAGGGCAACTCGTTTTGTACGATCTCGAAATCGGGGAGAGAGTGTCACGGATGTGATAAGCGAATTGGGATGGCAATCATTAAAACAAAAGTGTTTTTCGTTGCGGCAGGATGTTATGAAATTTCAGTCAGCAACTTTGTCCTTAGAATGTGCAAATATTTTGTCGGCGACCACCCACGTAGGGAAAAATAAGGGGAATCAGAGCTCGCTCGGAATGATTTAAGTGTTCGTTTTTCCCGCGCGGTGTTCGAGAGTGGAACGGCGGAGAGACAGCTTGAATATGGTTCGATGAACCCACTGACGGACACTTAATTGTGAATTGCGGAGTAATCATGTAGATGTAGATGCATTCGGTCAGTAAGCTGCGAGCAGTGAGTGTTAAATGCTGTACTTGCGACCGCAGCGTATCAAAATTGTGTTACAAATCGCAACATCTCTAAACCAGATGTGTAAGACATTCTCCAGAATGTTTTGAAGAAGGGAAAACTGTGTGCAAAGTTTGTCCCACATACCTTTACTCCAGCGCAAAAACAACAACGTATGGACAGCTGGCACGACTTTATAGAAATACGAAATTCGAAGAATTCTCTTCTGGGAGCAATCGTAACCGCTGTCGATACTTTGTGTTGTCAGTACAGATCTACCACAAAACCGCAGAAAACAGAAATTCACATTCCAATTCTCTGACGACATAACCGACGTTGAAACCAATATGATGCACGAGTTGAACTACACCGTAAGGCAGGGGTTTTCTGACAATGAGAAAATGTTGCATGAACGTTCTGTGCGGTGTACTCAGGCCAGGGAAGATTATGGAGAACACCTGAACCATTAAAACCGCCATCTTCACGGTTTCCTGTTTTACTAGGGCGATTCAATAAGTAACGTAACACACTTTTTTCTGGTTCAGTTTCGGTTGAAATATGCGGTATTTGTTTCGGGACGTCGTGGAATATTCTCGCTACAGCTCGTGTATTCTGACATAGTTCCAATAGGTGGCGGCGCTATACTTAACCTTCAAAATGGGACCTGTAAAGGAAATGCGATTCAAGCAGAGAGGTATCATTAAGTTTATTTTGGTGGAAAAACAGAGCATCGGAGATATTCATAGGCGCTTGCAGAATGTCTTCGGAGGCTTGGCAGTGAACAAAAGCACGATGAGTCGTTGGGAGGGGCGTCTGTCATCATCGCGACAAGGTCACTCAAAGCTGTCCCACCTCCCGCAAGCTTGCCAACCACACACAGTAGTGACTCGTGCAGTTTTGGAACGTGCGGACACCCTCATTCGAGGTCACAATCAAACATGTCGCTGCTCAGCTGGATGTCTCTTTTGGTAATACTGACACACCAGTCCACCAGATGGGGTCCTCAAAGGTGTGTGCCAGTCGGGCTCTTCGTCCACCCTACAGGCCCGGATCTCGCACTTTCCGACTTCCATGTATCTGACCTAATGAAGGATGCACTCCACGGGAAGCAATTCGTGGATGATGGGGAACTTACTGATGCAAGACGTTGTCTCCGACGTCGACCAGTAGAGAGGTACCATGAGGGCATACAGGTCCACCATGTAAGGTGGCGCAAGGCCGTCGCACTGAACGGAGACTGTGTTGAAAAACAGGGTTTTATAGTCAAAAGAGTGGGGAGTAATATGGTGTACTGGAATACCATTTTGCTTTCAGAAAAAAATGTGTTGAATTACTTATTGAACGCCCCTCGCATGTATTTTATCCAGTCTCGAAATTTTGTGGACTGACGGGATAAGTCAGTACTACACGCAATAGGACCATGCTTCAAAAGCACTGTGGGTTTGATGACAGTTTTACCTAAATGTAGTAACTCTTCAATGGAAAAGGTCCGGAGTATCATTCAAAATGCCTAGTCCTAATGAAATACTCCGTCCAAACTGGCTTTGAAGGGCCAACGGTACTAACCAACCGCCGTGTCATCCTGAGCCATTAGATGTCACTGGATGTGGATATGGGAGAGCATGTGCTGAGCACACAGCCCTACTGGCCGCTCTCAGTTAAAGAGACCAGAGCCGCTACCTCTCAGTCGAACAGCCCTTTAATTTGTTTCAGAAGCACTGAGTGTTACCCACTGGTCACTAGCGCTAGGCAGACTTCGATGGTTATCCATCCAAGCCGCCTTGTCACGGTTCGCGCGGCTCCCACCGCCGGAGGTTCAAGTCCTCCGTCGTGGATGGGTGTGTGTATTGTCCTTAGCGTAAGTTAGATTAAGTAGTGCGTAAGCCTAGGGACCGATGACCTCAGCAGTTTGGTCCCATAGGAATTTACCAAAAATTTCCGAAATTTCTATCCAAGCCCGACAGTGCTTAACTTCAGTGATTTGACATTGTAACACCTCCGTTTTTATCCTGAAATGATCTGATCGAATAGCAGCCCAATATTTATTATTAACATGAACGTGAACCTAATGGAGCTGGTAATCGGAATTGAATGCTACGGAGTTGTTACTTTCCAGTTCGTCCTATTCAATACTATAATACTGAATGTATGGTAATAAGGAACACCAACACAGTTTTACTAATTACGAACTTATATTCTTCTCAAAAAACAAAAAAGGAAACAGCCACTGCCTTCGTCATACATATCTAATTACGACTAATCTCAGCACAGGGTTTCTTCATTTTCCATTATCGTTACACGCTAATCCATCACTGCATCCAACACTGCACTCCAATGTTAGGCCGGCGCGGTAGACGCGAAAAAAAATATCGGCACTAGCAACGTCACTGATCACATTCATAAAGATACTTCATCACTTTCCCGGTATTAATTTATTATTTAGGGGTCTAACCACGGCGATGGTGACACCCTTCTCGGTTAAAGACCCTGTATGTCAATAATGGCCACCACACAGACACCATTCCCGCCAACCACCCTGGCGCAACTCGACACTCGCTCTCTCAACACGTCACAATCGATTGTTTGCCCTATCGACCTGTGCCGAGTGCAAAGTTATAGTAAGTTCCTAAGGACCCCTTGCAACATGTATTTTTAATTTACAGAATCAATTCATTCAGACTACGGCAACGGTCTTGCCGGAATCTGAATGAAATGAGTTTATAAATTAAAAATACGGAATTAAAAATTAAATTTCTGTTACATGGGATTTAGTCACGCAGAGAAATGCAAGAGCTTACAGATTTCAAGCAGTTACTGTAATTATAAGCTAATATATATGTATATATATATTGCTTAGTTATTTGGTAAACCTGAGATGTTCACGTAGTTTTTCATTGACTCCCAGGTTTGGTTTTCCAACAGACGAGCCAAGTGGAGGCGCCACCAGCGCATGAGCCTCCTAAAGCGGGCGTCGCCGGGGGGCCCGACGCCGGCGCCGGCGCCGCCCCCGCCGCCCCCGCAGGCCCCGGCGACGCGGCCCCCCGGGCACACGCCCGCCCCCCCGCCCCCGCACCCGCGAGCCCCCTCCCGACAGTCCCCCTCTGCCTTCGGCGACCCTGGCTCGCCGGCCACAGCGCCCGCTTCCAGCCCTGCTGGCCGCTCCACGCCTTCGGCTCAACGCAGCTCCTACTGCAGCACGCACCAGCTGCAGATGGGCGGCGAAAACAGCGCTTTTAGGGCGCTGCCGGCCAGGGGCGGCGGTCTGGCCGCGCCGCCGCCGCAGCCGCAGCCGCAGCCGCAGCCGCCCCCGCAGCGGACGCCGTCGCCTCGCGACTGTCACTACGCCTCGTCCGACTCCGAGGAGATCAACGTCAACGACGACTCGGACGACGAGGACTTCCGAAGGGAGCGGCTGCGCCCGGAGGGGGCAGCGTTGGTCAACGGCCGCGGGGAGGCGGCGACGGACGCGGGGGCGGAGGTGGAGGCGGCGAGGGACGCATGGGAGGCGGCGGGGCAGCAGCCCCTGCAGCTCACCAAGCACGACCGCGATCGCGTCTAGGGGGAGCCCCAGCGGGTCACCCTCCACCTGCTCTACTGTCACGGTCAGACAAGCTGCAGAAAGTTCCTTGCAAGACCTACATTCTGCGCTGTGTCGAACCCGCTTAGCCCGCCAGATACGTGAGATGTACGGACATTAACTACCAGTGCAACGGAGAGGAGAGTGCGGTACTTTATGGTGGACCTCACCTGCTACATATGTAAAGGAGGACCTCTAGCGCAACTGCGGACCACCAAGTGAAAGCAGAAACTATTATCCCGCCGAAAGAGAGTGAAGTGTGTTTTCAAATAACAACTACTGGACCATCGTTGCCGTTGGAAGGAATGTGGATATATCGGAGACTTTTTTTCTCCTGTAAGCAGTCATAATGCAGATAACAGGAAGCTATTAATCATCCATCATACCCTATGATGGATCATTTAGCCATGTATGCGTTTCTGCTCAAAGAAACACGAGAGCTAATTAAGCAACACAAGCGATTTCCTGCATTCAATAATTCGACGGGAACCATGGAAGAACTGTAACTGCTACTGTGTTCAGAACTGTTTAACAGGTTTTTGTGACTAGATACTTGCACGAACCAGTACATTCATCACAAAGAAAAGGTTTTTCAGAAGCCACAATTCAGTTGAGTTGAAGACGTAAGAGAGATGTCGCAAAGTTTTTAAAATCGACGTTTATTTTTCTTCGGATGCTTAAGTACGTTGCATCTGTTCAACATCAGCGTTAAGCTTTACATGAGACATTCACAGGCATTAAAATGTTGATATTCTAGCTTAAACCTTAAGTAATCACAATACATTTTAAATGACTCATATTCCGGTGTACAAAGAAAATTTTCTTTCCATGACGGAATATTGAGTGACGCAGTGTAGTAATAACCCTACAGAAATTATATGTGAAATCATAAACATAAACAGAGGACAGAATGGAAGTCGCGTAGTGGAGTCCGAATAGCTTACAACAGATATCTATCAGTATGGAAGTACAGTAAATTTGTGACGCTGAATTATGGATACATCGCTCATTCGATACACACAAACATGATGGAAATAACTACAATCGTGATTTTGTGTGACAGTTGAATAAAACCAGAAAACAATATTTTGGACCTCAAGGCGCTTTTCATTTGCAACTAAAGAGACAGCCATCGAATCCTAAGGCATTATGGGAGAAGTTATTATGGAATCTAGCAGTGACGTACCTCGGCATGAAGCAACAAAAGCTGCACTCCTGGAATGAGAGAAATAAAAATGACAGAAATATAATTCTGTGACTTGCCGTTCCTGAAAATTACTTGTTATTTAACGAAATAACAGAACTCATATAGTCTGAATAAGTTTTTTTACGGGGTCTGCAAATCATAAATTTTTGCAACTAGACTCAAATATGAATGTGGAACCGTTTCTAAATTATTTTTATTTGCTGTCAAACACATCGTTTATTACACAATGGTTTGTTATATAAGTGTCTGTCACAATTTTCTGCTGAGAAAGTATCACGTTAGCAGTATATGATTATGTTCTCTGGCACCTTAGGAAAAGCTGATATTCCAACATGTGATCAGGATAAGCTTATTTTGTTATTTCAGGTGTTAACAAATAATTATAGAAAATGTCTTTTAGATCAGCTGCATACTTAAGAAACTTACCCGAAACTTGTCCTCATATTACTACGAAAATAGTGATACGTCCCCACAGTGAACATATGCGTTGGATCGTAGATCTTTCTGAGGAAAGAGTGACAGGTGTTTACATACAAGGGTGTTTCTGTCAATATGTCCCATTCCAGTCAGGGTATCTGTTTGTTATGAGCCCGATATCAACGGCTAAACTGAAGAACATACTAATTGGTCAGCGCTCTAGCGATAGGCATACTAGTAATGGAATGTTTATTCTATATGAACTTCAATCTTAGATATGGAATATAGCAGATTGTGAGTTGTGTTTGCACGGCGAGTGTTTTAAAATTCCAAGCTACTTGCTGGTCCTCACAAAGACTATTTAAAATATTCTTCTCTTCTTCACATTGTAAATAATAAGTATTGTAAATGGTTTGTTTAGTTATATGGCTTAAATTTGTTGTTTGTATTTCTCTTGTGTACGTTAAATGGAACAGAACTGTTACTATTAAATACATGACTTGAAGATACTCTTGATGTTATCCTTTTCCTCAAAGGTATTATCTAACTCTGTGTTCTCTGTAATTATCTGCTGTATACTGATCCCATAAAATCTTCTCTGTTATGAGATCATCTGTGCATGGCGATTCACATCCACAAATTTGGAAAGGTGTGTCTATATCGTGTAGCTGAAAATATATAATTACATTTGTTCGTTTTAACGATGTATCATGGTTCATAGCTCGCTACTTCAAAACTTCCATTACACTGTAGATTTCATTACCAAAGTACACATTGTGACAGGCATAGATCAATTACAGCGCTTAATTCAACTATAACAACAAATCTGAAATTGTATTTCATTAATTAAATTCTCTAAAAATCTAGAAGTATATACTCACATCGTTAGTTCCAGTGTTATTTAATGGAGGTAAGTGAATTCCTTCAACGGAGCTTTGGACTAACCAGTTTGCGTTAGCATCAAAGAATTTTCTTGTAGACAGCGTTCACCGTGGATACTAAATAGTCTTAATAATCTTTGTCGCAGAGATTCTATATTTATACGACTTCTAATATTTTTCCTTTCGTCGCTGAAAAAATATACCTTTGACACTATTCTGCCCAAATTAATATTGTTTACCAGACGGTGTCTGTAAATATTTCACTGATGTCGCAGAAAAACATGCTGCGCTCAGATTTAACTCGCTTGGGTAGAATTTAAACATTTTAAAACACTATAGCACACACTACAAATAAATACAAGTGACTTTCGTTACATATGATGGGCTTATTTCAATAGTGGTACAAGCCCATTACCTCCACTTTTCTGCCTATAATGCTTCTGAAATTAATGATCCAAACAATCAGAAAGAAAGGTTCATCTCTAGCAAGAATCCATATTCTTGAATATTTCTGGTATCTGAACTGCAGATTTTTCAGCGGTCATTTAACTTTAGGATTCAGTATCTCACAATGAACAAAGATGGACGTGTACGACTATTGAAATAAGCCCATCATATGATACCAGTATATCAATTGTATATTATACAGACAACTGCATGTTACTTCTCTATTTGTTTTTAAGTAAAGGGAAGTTGTTCTTGAGTGTCGATGACTTAATTTTTACGACGATTGGTTTTTAACAACGTAAAAAAAAGTGAAACCTTCGCATTAAACAATCTCTGTCCGACGGTTTTACTATTTTGGACATTTTTAAGAAATTAACCTTACTTGAATATTCTTGTGTATTTTACCTGAAGGTGAGAGGCTACTGTCGAAACGCCTCGTGTAAACTGTGGCAGAATTTTACGTGATTGTGCCAAATTTTAATATTTAGCTAGTTTTTCATAATCACGAGCTCACAACCACCTTAAATTTAAAAATGGTAAAGAAAATCGTCGTCTGAAGGGCCATCATGGCGTGGCTGTTAATGGACAGTCGGATGTCGTTGGCTGGAGGAGACCTTCAATGAGCAACGGGTACACCGATTGCAAGAACTCAACGGCCGCAGAGTAACAAAAAACAAAATTACAAATTTTTCCATTACCATTGCGCAAACATATTCAGTATAATTAGTGTTACATTAACTGCAAGTCGCACCTTTTAGCATCTATTAAACGTCCAGCTTGAGTGAACCAGCATCACCACCCAACAAATATGGAAACACATGTACACGTTTTGAACCACAGTAATAGTAGACAAAAATTTACGTTAGAGGTATATATTACATAGAAAAAGTTTTTCCTGAATCAGTAAAAGTAACAAATGAGCATACAACACTCTGTAACAGCGCACTATTTACTGGTCTCAAAGAACAGTCAAATGACACAGAAAAGGCTTAAAACGCAAACATAGACACTGAAAGAGAGAAAAAGACATATCACCCTCGTTTTGTGACACTGGTCTCCACAAAAAAACTCCGACCAATGTCTAATAAACTGATTTGCCGGAAGCCTGGCAAACCGATCAAATATTCACTGAATACGTGACGGAAACAATGTGATATTACAGACGATAATTTATCAAAAACTTGTATGGGTGTCAACGAAACAGTGCTGAACAACGGCGTTCTCTGGAATAAAAATGCAACGTAGAGAGGTGAGTACACCAATTAAATACTCTCCAGCCCAGTTTTCTTGTTTATTGCTACCAACCTACAAACAGGGGATCACCATCTAAGTAGATATGGTAAAAGAGGACTGTTTAAACATCCCTAAACGCACAAAAGATATTTCAAAAGTAGCCAGTTGAGGGTAATATATGAGTATGCTCTTAAGAGTCACGGACTGCTCACATTAAAGCAGTAATTTCATAATTTAGGTACGTAGACGTAACTTAACCAAACTCAAATTTCATTAATAACAGGACCACATGACACAGTTAGCATGTTATATGAGAAAAGCACAACAGGTCACTACAGTACTGGCATGTGAGAAATATAAAGAGTTAAAAGTATTCTATAAAACATTATAACGGTTAATTCAAAACAACATTTACAAAATAACATGTTTCACTAAATAGCAGTTCTATATTGCACGTGCTGTAGAATAAAAGAAAACCGATTGGTGATGGCTTATTAACGCTAAAACTAGTTTGGGAAGAAATTCGAGCTGTTTACATCAAGGCTGACCCAGAAACCTCACATTATTTATGAAAAACGTATCACAATAATTGTAAGCAAGGTCTTCCGTGCGTTGAAGAGTTCATCTGTGTATTCGGAAACCTAGAAAATTTCCAACAGAGGTAGATACTTCTTGGTTATACATACATTCCCCGAGTGACAAATACAGAGAAAAATCAGATATTTGCATTTTGTTTCATTCTTTCATGTTTGCTCACTTATTTAAAATTAAGAGAATTTAAATTGTTTTACTGTTCAACTAGGGATACAAATTAATTTCCACGACAGTAATGTACAGAATCGTAGCAGTCTAAGACTACTGTCTTGACAATTCTAGACCACACCGTACATAGGGAATACATTTCATCAGAAAGGTAATCAGTGGAGAAGGACAGTTTGCAACAGAAGAGCCCGTTTTGTTATCGAATTACGCGACAGCAATCGACGAGGGTACAGATAAAAATTTTGTGGAGGTACGAGACATTGGGTTACAAAATATTTAATCTAAAGACCTAAACGCACATACGAAAAGAGGTAATCTTTCCCTGACGGAAACGAATCTACTAAGCAAAGAAAAAATTATTTCTCCGGCGATGAACTGTTTGTCTGCGATACCATATTTTACCTCTACAGTGATGAAACGTCACGATAAGTTCATCAGAATTTTTGCAGTCAACCAGGAAAGACATAATTATTTCATGGCATGTCCTTTTGCTTAGACGTAATCTTATATTGCTGATAATTAAATGACCCACTGAACATTTGTTTGTAATTTGAACTTAACTACGAATGCAACAATCTTTGGACCTAGACTTAAGAAAATGCAAGCTGATTGTTACAAAGAAGAAAACTGCATCTAGCGACTGCTAATAATGCTATTTATTTACACAAATTATGCCGTCAAGATTTCGAACCGACAGGTTCATTATCAGACAGTCCTTCACGTTTAGATTCCATTTGTTGTTTACGTTAGAGGCGAGAGCGACGTGGAGTGGCAATACCCTTCAGCAAAAAACAATTTGAGAAATGGCCTGTGTCTGTAATTGAACCTAATAACGAATGAAAACAACGTAAACGAATCTCCGTGGCAAAAGTGAATTAGTTTTAGGCTGCTTACGTCGAAATTCCAGCGTCATAATTTTGCGCTGTTGGCTATTTCTGTTCACGAAATTGTAAGAACGCCACAATATTTGCATATTATACAGTTTTATAACAATCTGTTATCTCGTAATTGTAACCATTGCTCATTTAATGTAAATTGCATAAACTGCAGACAGGAAACGCTCGTGGTTTGTAAATTTTCTGCTGTCACATCAATGTACATATCGTAATAGCTCTGAGCGAGACAGAAATTCTTTGATGCAGTGTCTCATGTGGGAAGAACAATTCTGTTTGTGTGTGTGCGGTGCTTTGTGAAAAAAGTGTTTTACGTATTTTGTACCATTTTGTGACCACAAGCAGTCAAGAATGCAATATATTGATGCAGGAATTTTAACTTAAATAACCTAAAAGTATCCCAGTTCTACCTCAGTTAATATTTTTACCTTGTTTTTATTCGTTATTAGATACCGGTACGCCAAAATAGGCCGTTTCTCACTTTTTTTTTCTTAATGATACCATCACCTCAAGAAACTCTCGCGACAAACGAGAAAATACTGCCGACCACTAATGTAAACAATAACAAATACGATCTGAACTTGAACAGCCATCTAAAGATGAATCTGTCGGTTCGAAATCTTAACGGCGCTATTCGTGTAAATAAATACCATTTTGACAGCGGCTGTATGTTTTTTTTTTTTTTTTTTTTTTTTTTTTTTTGCAAGAATCAACTTGTAATTTGTACACATGGTCTCAAAATGAAATTTTTCTACTAAATGCCATTAAAAAATTGTATTGTTTGGTTTCAAACGAAGCCAACTGCATTGAGAAAAATAACAATTTAACAATTACAAGGAACTTCTAAGTACATGCTGCTCTCTTTGAAAACGAAACAAGCATCAAGGGAAATAGAAACATTCAGTTACATCATTAGGAGTATAGTACCTAGATACGAAGTAAATGAAAATGCCGCTTGTGGCTTACAGTAAGAATCTGGTGGTAGTAAACAACTCGTCCACATCCTCGAAGCTGCCCGTGTTACAGCATAAGTATATAGTTCAAGGTTGGCAAACAATCACACACTATTACGTCACAACGCATAGTTCTTAGTAACGCAAGCAGCCTCGTTTCTTCTGTTTGAGTGAAGTATACAGACCTCTGAATGACAGGCTGTGAAAGGGAAGTTTAACAACGCTTTAAAAGACAACGGAAGTGGTGTTGCTCATATGTTAACGAGGTCTGATCGCTACGACAAGGCGTAATCACTGGAGACCAACCACGAAGTACATGTCTTTCATAAAAACAGTTGAACTGTTGAATGAAGAACATCAAACAAATAAAATCACCGGAAGGATGAAAGACGACGAAATTCCAGAATAAATTGCAAATAATCTCATTATTTACTTATTTAAGATGGCAAGATTAGGGCCATCATGGAAAGCATTCTGCATATTTTGGGTTACATTAATTACATTAAGCATGTTATGGTTACATGTTTTATAAACATAACACAATATCTGGAAATTACTGTAGTGCAGAAAGGAAAGAAAAATACGGTTTACTTTCGTTCATGAGAAGTACAACAATAAATATAAAATACAAGGTGGTAGATTTAAACCATGAGTGTGAGAAGTAATTAACGTGAGCGGAAGGGGTACGCGAATAAACACAGTTAATGAAGGTAGGGAGATAGTGGCGTAACTGATGGAGAAATTAAAAGGAAATGAAGCGTTACTGCGGAAATATGGGAGCTGTTGCTTTACTGTTTGACACAGGAAACACGGCCATATACGTTAAGTTTTGGGGAAACGTTATGGGGTCAGTTTAATTGTGCGCAGGTTGGAGGGTGGCTTGTTCCAGAAGCGCCAGCAGCAGCAGAGATGGAGTTTGCGAAAGTGTTTGTTTTACATGTGCTCACAGCTAGGGTACTAGGTGTAAGTGATAACTTATGTTCGATTATGATGAGAAGACAAGTACGTAATCTCTGATGCGATGAACTGGGATACATGTGCATTACTGCATTTGCATGCGCATTACTCCACCGGCAAAGGACTATTGGATAAACTTAAGAACAAGTGAAGATACTTAAGCAACAAATTTTCGTACAAGGAAAAGAGGCGTATAAAAGAGGACATAATAGACAAAAACCTAGCACTTGACGACAGAAGAAGATGACTAACGTATTTACTTTTTCGACGCTACGGCAAACCGTAATTCTTAAAAACTGATTCTTATGACAATGGAGTACCTGTGGCACCTGAACAATGGGCTATAATTAAAATCATGAAGGCAAATACGCATTTCTCATTTATCCATCTCGTTTACAGTAAGACTGTGTCTGTTTAGATATTGCCTTATTTACATTAACCCAATCATCTCCTTGAGTATCTGAAAGTGTTTATGCACAGACTCCCCATACACTCTCGGATCAAAATGCTCCTCCACAAGAGCCGAAACCAGAGAAGGTAGTGATGTTTGATGCTGGGTTCGGAGTGAAGTCGACATTCTATGTCATCTAAAAAGCGTTTATTCCGGCACAGGTCGGAACTATGTACAGACCAGACCATTTCAGGAATAATACTGTTTATAAACTATTGCCTCATAGCTGCCTCTTTATGACTGGGTGCATTGTTATGCGGACACCAGGAATCATCGTCTCTGAACTATTTCTCTACCGTACGCAGTACACAGTGGTGTAAAATGTGTTCGTAACCATCCACGTTTAGTGTTTTCTCAAGCACAACACACATCAAGAAAAAATCCCCCAAACCTTAACACCACTTCCTCCATACTTCAGTGTTGGCCGATAATATTCTGCAGACATTCACCAAGCCGAAAGCCTTCCATCGGGTTGCCACAGGATACAGAGTGACTCATTACTCTAAGTCATTCGTTTCCAGTCATCGACTGTCACTGGCTATTGGCACCGCTTAATATTTATTGCCGAAATGAGTAGTTTATGAGGAACTGCTTGATCATTGTACTCCATTCATTTTAGCACTCTACACACAGCGATTTTGCTTGTTAGATTGGTAGTAGCACTTTGGATCTTATGCCCGCACACCCACCGTCGTCGCGACTGCACGGATATCGCTTCGCAGTCCCCCCCCCCCCTCCCTCCCTCCCTCCGGCAGCGGAGCTGATCTCAAAAATTTGTGTATATACTGTCCCGGCTAGTTAAGAACCATTCCCTGACGTGTGGGTCGGGCATAAAACATATCTAAATCATGTTCAGAATCTAGTCGTGTGAACTAGCAGTTGAAAACTGATCGCGTTTCTCCAGAGATATTTCATACATTTTCAACCACGACGGACCCAAAGACAGTTTTGTTTTTATTCTTATTACTCTGGAGTAAGATATCAATTGAGTTCCAGTCTAATTTTAATAATTTGTTTCCCTGAGTAATTTGATTGAGTGACTTTAGCAGTCCGTATGCATTCGTTGAGTCCTATTACATCTGTTTGTAAAAAGGTTTATCAGCTTCCTTCAATAACCTTTGAATGATCACAGATAATAATGTCTATGTACTAGCTGATTATGGAATTTAGTAATATCTCGTATATTTCTGTTTTATAGACACAATTAAGTTCTTAAATTAATGAGAGATGGCACTAGGGGGATCAATGAGAGGAGAGTTGATCCTAGTGTGTATTGTTTCGGTATGATAACAGTCAATTAGTACTACATTCCTTCGTGTACCTATAACCAAAGATATGGTTTCCCATGAAACTGCCCTTTGCATTAATGTCCGATAAATTATAAATATGTCTCTGGGCCTTACAATGTCCAAGCTTCTCAATTCTCACGACATGATGTTAATTATAGGTTCGAATCCTTTCAATGTCTGTTCAGCACAAATTTAGTCTTTTAAGGGGCACTATTTTTCACTTCTCGTTTATTTGCGGAATCACCTTGACAACGAGCGGCAAAGATACTAGTGTGATAAGGTCCAAGCTATTTTCGGTCCCAATACTCTTTAATAATACGCATATAGCAAATAAAGTTCTAATTCAACATAAAAGTTTCCTTATTGTCAATAAATCTCTTCACAATCGTAAGTGTACGATCGTAGCATTTCGTTTAACGTGTACAATCACTATTCACTTGAATATCAATGTTCGTACACCCAATCACCTGTAATTGACTCCATCTCTGAATTTATCCCAAAATAATTTATTCTCCACCTCTCCAATGTCTAATCCAGTTCTAAGAATGCAATTTAATTAGGCTTCTAATCCCAAAATTCCGACTACCACGGAAGAACTGCGAGCCCACTCGCCACCGCTGAGAACAAAAACTCAAGAGACCTAACAAAGCTGGACATTGGTTTATACATTACATTCAAAACAAGACGCAGCTCTGTTATGTATTCTTTGGATTCCCTTTTTACTACTTTGCATTACTCTATTTCGAATATCTACCCTTAGCCGGCAGGAGTGGTCGAGCGGTTCTAGGCGCTTCAGTTCGGAACCGCGCTACTGCTACGGTCGCAGGTTCGAACCCTGCCTCGGGCATGGATGTGTATGATGTCCTTAGGTTAGTTAGGTTTAATTAGTTCTAAGTTATAGGGGACTGATGACCTTCGCTGTTAAGTCCTATAGTGCTCAGAGCCATTTGAGCCATTTATCTACCCTTTGTAAAATTTTAACCAACTATTACTTCGAAATACTACTACTGGTTTTTGGTTCTTAGGTCATTTCCTATTACAGAATTTAATCTAATATTCGTTTCTATATAACCACTCTCTAACGAGCAGTTACAAGGTCACGAGTCATTCCTTCAGCTGATTTCATGCGACTTTTTACAACCACTTGGGGGTCCCTGTCTATCAGTAAATGAGCTCCACATGGTCTTGGTTTAGCTGCGACTGTCCCTTACTATTTTCACTTCACACTTTCATAACCAACAATCGTCTTGGGCAGCTTTACAAGGGCTGAAATATCCCTGATGCATTTGTTATTCAAGTGACATGCAGGGTCTAGTCCACCTTCGAAGTCACTGAATTGTCCTAATCGATCCATTCTGCTGATACGGCTACTCTACCTACTATTATCCCCTCTTCTCTTTGTCTACATCGACGACATACTCTGCAAGCTACCTAATGGTATGTGGCGTAGGATACTTTTCGTACCACTAACTGAGCCCTCCAACCCTGTTCTACCCGCGAATAGCGCGTGGGAAGAATGATTGTCGGTAAGCCTCTGTATTGGCTCTAATTTCTCGAGCTTTCTCCTGATGTTCATTACGCGAGACGTATGTAGGGGGGAATTAATACGCTGTCCGACTCTTCCCAGAAATTGCTATCTCGAAATTTCAATAGAAAATCTCTCAGTGATGCACAATGCCTCTCTCGTAACGTCTGCCAGTGGATTTATAAATGACAGAGAGCAGCAATCAGTCGTCCTTTTTTTTCAGGTTTTATTAGGCAAATACAGATTTCGGCTAGTCCCTATCCATTATCAATGCACTATTTTTTAAACTCGATGCATGTTAGTTCCCTGTTGTTCGAGCGTCAGGCACAGTTCTTTGAATACCATAGTTTAAAATAGTTTAAAAAGTAGCGCATTGAAAATGGCTAGGCACTAGCTGAAATCTGGGTTTGCGTAATAAAACTTGCAAAAAAAAAAAAAAAAGAGGACGAGTGATTGCTCCGCTCTATCATTTATAAATTACATAACAGTTGCTGAGTGCACCCACTTTCCTAATGGAAGGTAACCAGGTCTGTCAATGGAGTTTGCTGAGCATCTTCGTAACGCTCTCGTGCCGACCAAACGATCAGGTGACGAAATGATCCGCTCTTTGGTGGATCTTCTTTATCTCTTCTACTAGTCCTACCTGGTGGGGATCCCAGAGAGATGGACAATACTCAAGAATCGGTCAAACAAGCGCCTTATAACCCACTGCCTTCGTGGATAAGCTACATTTCCTTAAGACTCTTCCTATGAATATGAGTCTGGCATCTGTTTTCCCCACTATTTGTTTTGAATGGTCATTCCACTTAAGGTCGATCCGGATAGTTACTGCTAGAATATTACGGAAATGTAACTTATCCAGGAAGACAGTGGCTTATAATGCGTATGTATGGGCAATATGTTACATTTATTTAAGTTCAGGGTCAAGTGCCAGACACTGCACCGTTCATCAATTATCTGGAGGTCATTCTGCAAATCGTTATTATCTTCTGCCGTTGCTGCTTTGTTATAGACAACCGCATCATCTGCAAACAGCTTTAGAGAGCATCCGATGCTTTCTACTAGATCATTTCTGTGGACTGTAAACAGCAACGGTCCTATCACACTTCCTTGGGGTACACCGAATATTACCTTTATATCTATAGATGTTGTTTAGTTAAGAGCGACGCCAGCTATTTTGGCGAGTCCATATCTTCTCATGTCCAGCGGTTGTTTCTGCACTCCATAAGGGTGTCAGAAGATTTTCCAACAGATAGTGTATATGTATTGACTATTTTCTTAAATCAAAGCCGCAGTTAATGAGACATTAGTACAAATCAAATACCAACATCGCTATCCTCATTGTGAAAGGCTTCCACTTGTTTATCTAGCCATGCCATCATTTTGTCGTGCAACTACCCACTTGGAAAGCCACAGGAGTTGATGAGGCCAGGGACAACAATAATTGTGGCTGCTTATTAATTGCTCACTCAAGAAAGCCCCATAGCTGTTTCGACAGATGTCGGAATACAGTGTATGACATAGGACCAGCAGTCAGTGTTTCGGGCACCACCCAACGATAACTTTCAATGCTGTGTGCTGTGCACTGACGTTGTTGTAGCCAGATTGCTTCCGCGTTAACGTCGCCCTATGATTATGATCACGCACAGAGGACGCCCCTGTCCTAATATTTGAAACTAATAATATTCTGTAGTTTCGTGTAAGAATATGCAGACGCACTGAGTACAGCGTCGTCTGCTAGCAAAGGTTCACATGGCTGGCTGCGCCGAGAAGACTGTGGGTATCGAGCGATGCCATCCAACTTCGATCGAAACAGCTACCGCCGTCAGCCACCACCACCAGATCATTCTAACTGTGAACAATTAACACTGAGAGGCACTACGAACGTTACGTAGCTCCATGCCGCTGCTGTGCCGCTTTTTCAATCCAAAAAATTCCCTCAACAATTCAAATTACATTTTCTGGAGACGAGGACTTTCATTATGAGGAACTGAAGGGCACAGTGAAGACTGGCTCAAGAAAACAGGTAGCTATAGGGAAGCCGTAGGAAAGATGGTTCAACGTGTGCCGTGCTAGCCACGGCGCAATTCTGTTGGATCACGCGTAGCGTTTGAATTTGCTGGCGGCTGCTTCGAACGGCACCGCCAAGCATTACTTACAAGGGAACCTCCCCATCGCACCCCCCTCAGATTTAGTTATAAGTTGGCACAGTGGATAGGCCTTGAAAAACTGAACACAGATCAATCGAGAAAACAGGAAGAACTTGTGTGGAACTATGAAAAAATAAGCAAAATATACAAACTGAGTAGTCCATGTGCAAGATACAGGGTGTTTCAAAAATGACCGGTATATTTGAAACGGCAATAAAAACTAAACGAACAGCGATAGAAATACACCGTTTGTTGCAATATGCTTGGGGCAACAGTACATTTTCAGGCGGACAAACTTTCGAAATTACAGTAGTTACAATTTTCAACAACAGATGGCGCTGCAAGTGATGTGAAAGATATAGAAGACAACGCAGTCTGTGGGTGCGCCATTCTGTACGTCGTCTTTCTGCTGTAAGCGTGTGCTGTTCACAACGTGCAAGTGTGCTGTAGACAACATGGTTTATTCCTTAGAACAGAGGATTTTTCTGGTGTTGGAATTCCACCGCCTAGAACACAGTGTTGTTGCAACAAGACGAAGTTTTCAACGGAGGTTTAATGTAACCAAAGGACCGAAAAGCGATACAATAAAGGATCTGTTTGAAAAATTTCAACAGACTGGGAACGTGACGGATGAACGTGCTGGAAAGGTAGGGCGACCGCGTACGGCAACCACAGAGGGCAACGCGCAGCTAGTGCAGCAGGTGATCCAACAGCGGCCTCAGGTTTCCGTTCGCCATGTTGCAGCTGCGGTCCAAATGACGCCAACGTCCACGTACCGTCTCATGCGCCAGAGTTTACACCTCTATCGATACAAAATTCAAACGCGGCAACCCCTAAGCGCCGCTACCATTGCTGCACGAGAGACATTCGCTAAAGATTTAGTGCACAGGATTGATGACGGCGATATGCATGTGGGCAACATTTGGTTTACTGACGAAGCTTATTTTTACCTGGACGGCTTCGTCAATAAACAGAACTGGCGCATATGGGGAACCGAAAAGCCCATGTTGCAGTCCCATCGTCCCTGCATCCTCAAAAAGTACTGGTCTGTGCCACCATTTCTTCCAAAGGAATCATTGGCCCATTTTTCAGATCCGAAACGATTACTGCATCACGCTATCTGGACATTCTTCGTGAATTTGTGGCGGTACAAACTGCCTTAGACGACACTGCGAACACCTCGTGGTTCATGCAAGATGGTGCCCGGCCACATCGCACGGCCGACGTCTTTAATTTCCTGAATGAATATTTCGATGATCGTGTGATTGCTTTGGGCTATCCGAAACATACAGGAGGCGGCGTGGATTGGCCTCCCTATTCGCCAGACATGAACCCCTGTGACTTCTTTCTGTGCGGACACTTGAAAGACCAGGTGTACCGCCAGAATCCAGATACAATTGAACAGCTGAAGCAGTACATCTCATCTGCATGTGAAGCCATTCCTCCAGACACGTTGTCAAAGGTTTCGGGTAATTTCATTCAGAGACTACGCCATATTATTGCTACGCATGGTGGATATGTGGAAAATATCGTATTATAGAGTTTCCCAGACCGCAGCACCATCTGTTGTTGAAAATTGTAACTACTGTAATTTCGAAAGTTTGTCTGCCTGAAAATGTACTGTTGTCCCAAGCATATTGCAACAAACGGGGTATTTCTATCGCTGCTCGTTTAGTTTTTATTGCCGTTTCAAATATACCGGTCATTTTTTAAACACCCTGTAGGTAACATCAAGGACAATATAAACACAGGAGCGCCGTGGTCCCATGGTTCAGTCCGCTGTTAGCAGCGGTGGGGCAAGGTCGTCTTGCCTGTGTCCCCCTGTTAGCGCACCGCGCGCGCGACTGTTTACCTTCCGCTGCAGCGAGTGTCACGCGTACGTGTCTCGGTAGTGCCATGGCGCACTCGTATCGCAAGTCCACAATTAAGATCACATTTCAAGCAGACTACGCAAGACCTCGAGCACTTGACATTGAACGTTTCATCCGGGAAGAACTTCATATTGCACCTCAAGACATCATTGGGATCCACTTTTCTATAACACAAAGTGTCGTCTACATAAAAATGATCAATGAAAAGGCGTGCACTGGTGTTGTGTGCCGACACGCTTATGGACTTAAATTCAAGCATTCTGATGGTCACATAGGAACTGTCACGATCGACCACGCTGGATTAGGCCTTCGCACTCTGAGGGTCTTCGAGCTGCCATTCGAAGTCCCGCCAGATGTTGTGATGACAGCTTTCAAACCGTACGGCAACGTGATAAGCCACTTGGCTGAAAAATGGCAAACGTTTGAGACGTACCCCGTCTTAAATGGAGTGCGACAAATTAAGATTGAACTGACGAAGCATGTGCCATCCTATTTAGTAGTTGGCGGCTGCAGAGCCATTGTCATGTACGTCGGACAACCGCGTACTTGCGCCGGCTGTGGCCAGGAAGGACATGTCCGATCGGCCTGCATTCAACGCTGACTGACTCAGACACCGGTTGGTGAAGTTCCATCCCCGGCGACGCCTACTTCACTCCCCATCACGTATGCAGCGGCTGCAACCGCAACAGCTGTTCCTGCCCAGGATCTTAACACCATATTGCAGTCAGTGGTGGATAACAGTGTGGCGCACAGCATATGCCCCTCTACGACGTCATCGGCAGACTTGCCTCAAGACGGTGATCAATTGTGCCACCAAGACGAGCCTAAAGAGAAGATGGAAGTAGAAACTGAAATTGTCCCGACCTCTGCCTTCCTACCAATGGAGACCGCATCAGATGATTGTCGCCCGCACTCTGACACAGAACAATATGTCCGGAAACAACGGTCCCCTCGAAAACGCAAGAAACGGCGCCATACGCCATCCGATGATTGCCTGCTTCGGATGTGTGACCCGGACGAACATCCGGCGTCGGACGACACCCAGGACTCTACCACCACAACTCACTCTTCCCATCACGATGCTACGGCGGATATAATTTCTGAGCCTCAGTCTGACAACATCACTTCTGCTACTGAAAATGCGCGCAAGCGCTCTACTGATAGCACTAACCAATAGTTACCAATTGCTGCATCTGATTCTTGGGCGGATGATGTCGAGGATGAGCCACAGCACCAGGAGGATGCCGAAGGCAGAGATGCTCCCTCGGCTGTACCCAGCACCAACCAACAACAGTGACTACGGCTGTATCGTCAGCCTCTGTGGGGCCGCCCTGCCGCCCACACATGGCCTCCTACACAACCCGATTTTTGGTATTACCTCAACGAACGACATTGTGAGATCGTCAAGAACCCTAAATATAGGCAATATTTTTCTAATTTTCTTTGGAGCGCATTCCATAATCCGCCTCGCAGATGGATTATCGATGACATGAGAAGATAACCATAGCACCTCTTCCCAGTTCCTTTTTTTATGAGATTGAACAAACAACGGAAACAACACAGCAACGAGAAGACAGTCATCGAAAAATTCGCAGCGGGCTATAGTATGGAGCATCCTTTGTCGTAACGGGACGCTTCCTATTATTCTGTTTATGTAGCCGAAGAGGAGCGGCCTTCCTTTTATCCATTTGTATAAAAATAAAATAAAATAAAAATTAAAAAAAGCAGAAAAACAAACCTTCCAAAACCCTTTTTCCTTTTTTTCATTTTTGTTAAAAAAAGTGGCTAGGATAGCTGGCTATTAAAAAACGCCCATTTGTGTTACGTACGCATTTTGTTATTTTAAGTAGTGCAGAAAAAAAAGTTGGTAAAAAAATGGTTAGCGTGAGCACCTGCGGAACGAGAGGTCCTTGGTTCAAGTCTTCCCTCAAGAAAAAGTTTATTTTTTTATTTTCAGACAATTACCAAAGTTCAGGCTCTCACACATAAACAACTTCGCTCTCCAAAATTCCAGGACATGTTCAGTTTTGCTTGGACATATGCAGGATTTGACGGTCTACATACGGAAAAATTTGAAAACGTTAAAAACATATGTTTTGATAGAGCACAGGGAAAACTGTGCTACTGTGAAACTGTTGCATTCATTTTTTGCAGTTTATGTGACAAACTCTTATGTTTTCATCACTTTTTTGGGAGTGATTATCACATCCACAAGAAAACCTAAATCGAGCAAGGTAGAAGAATCTTTTTACCCATTCGTCAAGTGTACAAGTTAGGTGGGTCGACAACATATTCCTGTCATGTGACGCACATGCCGTCACCAGTGTCGTATAGAATATATCAGACGTGTTTTCCTGTGGAGGAATCGGTTGACCTATGACCTTGCGATCAGATGTTTTCGGTTCCCATTGGAGAGGCACGTCCTTTCGTCTACTAATCGCACGGTTTTGCTGTGCGGTCGCAAAAAACAGACACTAAACTTATTACAGTGAACAGAGACGTCAATGAACGGACGGACAGATCATAAATTTGCGAAAATAAAGGAAGTAAAATTTTCACTTGAGGGAAGACTTGAACCAAAAACCTCTCGTTCCGCAGCTGCTCACGCTAATCACGGTACCACGGCACTCCTGAGCTTATAGCAACCTAGATGTTGACTATCTTGCACATGGACTACTCACTGTATATTTTGCTTATTTTTTTCATAGTTCCACACAACTTCATCCTGTTTTCTCGGTTGATCTGTGTTCAGTTTTTCAAGGCCTATCCACTGTGCCAACTTATAACTAAATCTGATGGGGGTGCGATGGGGAGGTTCCCTTGTTAGTGCATAGTTGTGCCAGCACGATCGAAAGCAGGAGGACACGGGAGAAGCTAGATTCACATTAGGGCTGTTGACAAAATATCGATATTTTTAAGATAAAGATCGATATTTATGGGCGACATTTTTCCCCCGGTAATCGATGTACAGGGTGTATCAAAAAGACTCATCCGATTTTTAAAAAATCGTAACTATTGTATTATTTAAGATATATGCGTGAACAACGTATGTTGGAAAGAGCAAACTCTCCAGTTTTGCATGGCTCCCGCTAGGTAGCAGCAGTGTGCGCCCACTCGAGTTTCAGTAAAAATGGTGTTCCGACATCGGAAAGCGTTTTGTGTTCTACAATTTGCGCAGTGCGGGTCAGTAATAACTGTTCAGCTTCATTTTCGTATTAGGTATAGTGTGGATCCTCCTGATACACAGAGCATTAGACAATGGCATGAACAATTCCCAGAAACAGGTTGTTTGTGTAAAGGCAAACCGCCGGGCCGTCCCCGAGTGTCTGACACAGACGTCGAACGCATCCGCCATAGTTCCCTAAGGAATCCGGAGCTCGACAGCTCAACATGGCCCCTATGTCCCTCTGGATTGTGTTGCGTCGACGTTTACACATGAAACCATTCAAAATTCAGCTACTGCAAGCTCTTCGTGAAGGTGACAAATAACAACGCGTGTTCTGTAATGTCGTTCTTGGCAAGACGGAGGATGACAGATATTTTTCAAGCTTTGTGTTTAGTGACAAGGCAACATTCCATTGAAATGGAAAGGTGAACCGTCATAATGTGAGACTATGGGGTACGGAACAACCACGTGGTGTTGTACAACAAGAGAGGGATTCTTCAAAATTGAATGTGTTTTGTGCAGTTTGAAAAAATTTGGTCAGATTAAGTTTCAGCTAACAACCTCTTGTGAAATAAGTAAAATTATTAAATCTCTGAAAAATAAATGTTTTGTTGGAGTAGATGACATCTCTGATAAGATAATAAAACAATGTGGAGCAATTACAGTTGACGTTCTGAGTCACATATGTAATGCATTATTAACTCAAAGGATTTTCCCAGACAGGTTAAAATATGTCATTGTCAGGCCTCTCTACAAAAAGGGGGACACCACAAATGTCAATAATTATCGGCCAGTATCCTTGCTTATAGCATTGTCAAAAATCTTTGAGAAAGTAATGTACTCAAGAGTGGTTAGCCATGTCAACAGTAATAGGATACTTAGTAAATCACAGTTCGGATTTCAAAAATGCTTTTCCACTGAGATAGCAATATACAAATTTTACTATACACATAATAGAGTCTTTAAATAGTAAAATGTCTCCAGTAGGAATTTTCTGTGACTTGTCCAAAGCAGTATATGCATTTTGTGCCATTTAAGGGAATAGGGTAAATAATAGAAATATTAATAATTATCTTTGTATTGTAATACAATATATATATATATATATATATATATATATATATATATATATATATATATATATATATATATATAGTTTCATATGTGCATTTCTTATGCACTTGATACTTTCCACATCATAACGGCTACCGTACCGTGGGGTTGATCAATGGAACATGCAACCAACTAACTCAAGGGAAAAGGTGTATGGTCCATTTTCGATATCTCTATATGTCAAAGATCTTTCTTTTCCCACAATTGGAGACTGATTCGAACGACTTCATTTACCAACAGGATGAGGCACCGCCACACTGACATCAGGGAGTGCGGGAATTTTAAATTGAAGGATTATTGAACGATAGAGCGGCCGCACTGGACCAAATGATTCAGCCTTACATTACTGGGCTCCTAGGTCACCTGAGTGTATGTGATAAATTTCTTATGGGGGTTTCTAAAACACTATGTGTATGTGCGTCCGTTACCAACAACAATGAATGAACTGAGACATCGCATAACAGCATGCTCGCTGCAGTGTGGGGCAGTTTGAATACCGAGTTGACGTATATCGGACACCTAAAGGGGGGCATATTGTTCTAACCAAAGAAAAGTTTTCCCGTTCATCAAAAACCAAAATTCCTTGCATATGTTTATTAGTTTCAGAAATCTAGACGTGCCAAACTGGATGATACTTTCGGATATTAAATTGGCAATAGCGACTGCCGATATTTTTGTTTTACTTTTTATTTTTTTCTCCATTTTGGATAAATATTTTAAATTGTAGTAGAACGCTATTTTACTTTCACTGTCTGAAAAAGTCTTACTACTTTTTGAGCTTTCATCACCTGCAGTCTTTCTCTTTGTGTGAAGCAACTGCAGGCGGCACAAAGAAGACGTCGGATTGCGACGTGGGGTGGTGGTATGAATGGAATAACAAGGTATACCATGTGAACAAATAGCACAGAACTTGCACTAAAAAACAATTTTTGCACTGAAATCAATTCTGCGCTAAAAACAGTTTTTGACGCAACTAGTGTGCTATTTCTTCACATCGGCATTCTTCAAAAACAGTTGCTGAAAATTATGATCAAAAATCTAAATGACTAGATTTTTCTTTGCCGTGGGCAGAGACCCGTGAGGGAAAATGCTGACGTAATCGGCGTTCGGTGCTACCAACAGAAACGTCAACGTTTAACTTCACCACGCAGTTTTGGCACTACAACTGCTAGGTCGCTGGAATTTGCAGAAATAAAAAAAAATAAAAATGGGGAAGTCATCATGAAGTGTTTCGGACAGATCCTATATGCAACAAAAGTGAACGACGGACCCATCGGACACCTTCCATGCAACTACCATTGTTAGTAAAGTGGTTATCGGCAGACGTGCGTGTCCATAGTTTTCCTTTCAGTTCTTGCTTTAAGGGGGACGAGCAGGCTACTAGCTAACTACTTTTTGAGCTTTGATTACGTCCAGTCCTTCTCTTTGAATGTGTGAAGCAAGAATAGATGACACAAAGAAGAAGTCCGATAGCACAGGGCGTGGAGCTATGAATGGAATAACAAGATAAACGATGTGAAGAAATAGCATACCAGTTGCGTCAAAAAACAATTTTTAACACAACTAGTGTGCTATTTCTTCAAATCGGCACTCTTCAAATATACTACTTGCTGAAACTGTTGAACAAAAATCTAAATGACGAGATTAGTCTCTGCTGTGAGCGGATACGTGTGAGGGGAAATGCTGACGTAATCGGCGCACGGTGCTACCAACAGAAAGTACTACAATGTTGAACTTCACCACGCAATTTTAACACTACTCTGCTGGGTCGCTGGTGTTTACAGAAATGAAAAAACGGGGAAGTCGATACGAAGTGTTCCGGACAAATCCGATGTGTGACGAAACTAAACGATGGGCCGACCCATCGCACACCTTTTCTTTTGCCACGTACCTACTGTTACCATCGTTAGCAAAGTGGTTATCGCCAAGCGTGAACGTGCGTCTTTTTTCTTTCAATTCTTGCTCTTAGGGAATAAGCAGGCTGCTGGCTTGTTCATGTACAGAATGTCTAATAATAAATCAATACTTAAATATACAGCTCTGAAACTGGCAGTATAATTACATTGTGCAGCCATATTTGTTTTTTGCCGGTGAGTCGATATTTTTTCAGTTGATGCATCGATAGTTTTTTCGAATTATAGATGACCTATAATGAACTCAAAAAAATGGTTCAAATGGCTCTGAGCACTATGGGACTTAACATCTGAGGTCATCAGTCCCCTAGAACTTATAACTACTTAAACCTAACTAACCTAAGGACATCACACACATCCATGCCCGAGGCAGGATTCGAACCTGCGACCGTAGCAGTCCCGCGGTTCCGGACTGAGCGCCTAGAACCGCTAGACCACCGCAGCCGGCCGCAGACCTTGGCAGTCAGAGACTGTAGTCATGTGTATGTGAGTTGCGTTTGCGTGCTGTCCACTTCGAATGAAGGCCTTTCTGACCGGAAGCTTACTTGTTTGACAGTCTTCTTCTTGTGAAATGAAATGATCGTAAGGCATTGTTGGCCGGGAGACCCCATGAGGGGCGTTCGGCCGCCGAAATTGCAAGTCATTTTTAGCTGACGCCACTTCGGTGACTTGTGAGTCAATGATGATGAAAGACACACAACACGCAGTCATCACGAGGCAGAGAAAATCCCTGACCCCGCCGGGAATCGAACCCGGGACCCTGCGCGCGGGAAGCGACAACGCTACCGCAAGACCACGAGCTGCGGACTCTTCTTCTGCGACTCAGCATCTTCGCTGTATGGTGAGTAGCAGCCTATCCTTTTCATAATATTGTCATTATTCCATCATCGATTTTGGATTGCTTGATACATAATAGCTTGATGGACTATACTGGTTTCTTTTCAGCAGGTGGATTTAATGAAATCATATGCAGCCAGATTAACATTGTTCCGTTGGAAGCTAGTTAATTTGGGCGGAATGGCAAGATGTTTTGAAAACTGAAGTACATGTGATAGTGAGTTAAGACGAAGGGAGGAATTGTGTTTCTGGTATATGGTACGCATTTCAAGGTCAAGATTCACATGTCTGATATTCTACAGTGAACATTCCAGAACTGTTAAATATATAACCACATTAGGAAAAAAGTAGACTATAGAATCTAAGATCACAATGGTCCCCGCAGACTATGGTACCGGAGAACTCCTAAAAAATCAGACAATAAATACTGCTTAGCACGTTGTCTTACAAAACAGGTAACCTTCTAAAAGGTAAAAAAGTCACAGTAAGATTAAAAAAAAGTGTAGTGGAGAGCTGCCCATGTTATCTGTAGTAAAGATGAAAACGTCCATAAAATAGTAACATACAAATTGAATTTTTGGATACATCATACTTGATATGTTGCACAAAAAGCAGAATATCACTTGGAACCAGAGAAACTCCCATATGTTGAGATGTGGTAATGTAACTCCACATCTCTAAGTACGTTACTGATCCAAGTCATTCTGTCATATATGTATGCATCAATCTTGATATATTGCAAAGTATGACACAAAAATGATAACCATCTAGTAGAATAAGAGATCCGTATACATTACTATAAGACTAACTACTCATTGATTAAACAGACGTAACAAATGAATTATTGGAATGGAACTTCCTAATTTTTTTCATATTGAAAGCTGGAGAATCTCACACTTATGAACAGCCTGAATAGTAAACTACCATTATCCATAATCCTGACAAACTAACAGCCACCATTTCATACAGCTCCTACCATCTTCTTGCCTGTTCTCTTTTTTCACTCCTCCACTTCTTCTTATGCTCAACCACATATATCCAATTCCTCAGTGAGGTACGACCTAATAGAATCTTATCACTAACACAGTTAATCTCTATGCATTGCATCATTTTTATTATAGTAAAAATAATGAAGCTGGTGGGAACCAAACGATTCCGTTATGTTAACATGGTATATACATTTCAGCACGAGTATATTACCTGATCAAAAACGAATCGGAAAAGTATATGTCACATCAAATGGCCTAACGGGGTATTTCAACAAAATGTGGTACAACGATTCGAATACACGTCTAAATTGTAGTGTACAGCGAATCAAGATGGTACTTAAACAAGTGACTCAATGTTGCATACTTGCAGGTACCAGTCAATATAACAGTACAGCGATTCCCATCTCTGCTTTGTCGTATAATCACATCAATACAGCACTTAATAATAATAATAATAATAATAAGAATAATAATAATAATAATAACAGAAGGAGTAAAATCAATTTTATTTAGTTCGGTTTCTTAAGAAACTATAAATGTCATTATAGATGAGGAATCATGGATGAGGAGATAAGGTGATGAGAGTTAGGAAAAACGTAGCAGACTGTCAGCAGAGAGTTTCGAGAATAAAGAGAAAGGCAGTATCTTCAGATATGTGTACGAAAGAATGGCTTCATGACAGGAAGTTTAGGAATTGTGTAATTTCCAGAAAATGATTCTTGAATCTCAGAAAAATGAAAAAAAATTACAGGAATTAACTAAGCTACAAGCGAGGCTGTCTTAATTTCTTCATCGTCATGCATCCATTAAGGGTTAGCAATCTGCAGTATTTGTAAATTTGTTTCACACATCCTGTTTTGAAACAAGGGATTCTAATGAAGTCTGATTTGTTGAATTGTTGACTGGACCAATATTTCTGAAAATCGGTGCATTTCATATGTATACGAGCACCACACACCACACGTGTATTTTATGGAACTCGATACTTATAATAAAAGAGAAAATAACGAAGTACATACCCCACATTTGCACACACATAAACACACACACACACACACACACACACACACACACACACACACATATATACATACATATAGACATGCATGCCCACAAACACAGACGCAACCCATCTCTCTCTCTCTCTCTCTCTCTCTCTCTCTCTCTCTCTCTATCTACGTGTGTGTGTGTGTGTGTTTTTTGTATCACCAATCAGCTCATTGTGTGGCTACATAAAATTGTGACACATTCTGTTAAATTGTTGGTCGAAACATGGTATTGGAAATACTCCCGAAATTTCACTTTAAAATATTTCGAATTGTAAACATATATTCAATTATTGTTTAAAAGTATTTGAAAAACACAACCTCTTTCCCGAAGGTCGAAAATACAAAAACGTTATGTAATTAAACACAGAGATTTGAGGACTCAACTGGCATAAAATACAATGTATCATTTAGTGAGATATACACAATACGGACTGAAATTCTTCCCACTTTCAATTAGAATAAGTCCTACCGCGTTACTGTCGTGAAATTCGTTAGCAAAATAAATTTCATTGTACTGACCACACGGGAACTGAGAGACGAAAGCACTCCATGGCCGTTGTTAATAGAGCACTGTGTTACGGAGGTGGAGACGGTGCCAACTCTTCTCACATTAATATGTATTACACGTCCGTAACCATGACACCAGGTAGCTTTCCCGCTAACATACGAGTAGAGAAACTTAATACCCATTCGTTTCTTACGACCAATGCGATAATTGCCTCTGACGCAAGTTCACGTCCATTAACATGTGAGCTACGGCATGATTTATTCCCACTTTACACAAAGGAGGCATCGATTGGTAAGCTCCGCCATAACTACCAGGAGAATCTTACACGCACGTTATAACTATGCCACCTCGAGAACTTCCGGTATATTCAACGATCCTTACCGACGCCTTGAAACACAAATATTATCGAGGAGAAGGATACTGTATCCCATAAGTAATTCTCATGTAACACTTACGAATATTTGTTGCAAAATATTCTGGCACGACTAAGACATTTTTTCCCCAAAGTAGAGTTTCGAGGACCAGCACCAGACATTCAGTATTCTGGATGGAACAAACAAGGATTACTCAGCCGCTGGCATACATGATAATAAGTACTTTACGGAAAATATTGTTTCGGCGATTCTGCATAGCTCTGGCAGCTCCCCACCGAAATACGGAAATCTCAGAAAAGGCTGTTAAGATGTGTGTAAGAATGATCCAAGGATGAATACGTGCACTATATCCAACCTCAACATTGCAGGGCTTGGTCGATATTATTTTCAAACTAAGAAGTGTTTATATAATCTTTTCATTTATTTCTTTATCTAGTAATTAACCACTGGTAATTTTTGAACTTTAAAAAATTACACCACATTGAAAAAATTAATTAATATACAGGGTGTGATACTTGCAATTCTTCCGGTGTGAAGAGAATTCCGTGAAGTTTCGGGATTACAACCGGATTACTTCGACTTCTTGCTACGATAATTCGGATGACAACCATTCAGTCATCTTCAGGTGAGTGTTTTGTCCTGGAGATTGCTAGTCCACATCGCAAAATTTGTATCAAAAATTTGCGCGGAGGCGCATGCGCAAAGGAAGCCGTAACACGAGCGAGCGACCTCTGTCGAAATTCGTGCCCTCTTCGATCACTGCTCCATCTTTGTGACGCAGGCGCATGCTTAATGATGATAGTACATGCGCGCTCTCTGTCGGAATGTGCACTCGCGGAGATAAAATTCAGATGTTAAAATTGATGAAATTAACCTGTCATCAGTCATAAACATTTTTTCCTCTGGCGAGCTTAAAGAAATCACCGCGTCTCACGCTTTACCCAGCTGAAAACTCCATTGCGATTATTAAGATCTTCTTTCAAACGTATTTCCACCGATTCTGCGATAATTGAATCTCAGAACGATCTCGTCGAGGTCAACTAGGAAACTCCACGGCAAAACGTACACCTGGTGATTACTGTATGGTTGTCAGCCGAAATATCGTGGCGATGAAACCATCACGATCCACTTACCCCTCAGGAAACATGCCACTGGGCACGCCGCGCATGTTCGAATTTCGATGCTGGGGTACACGATCATACTGGAAGATGATGGACGGCTACAGCATTTTTTTTTAATTTGTGGAAGCGGGAAGTGTTCCAGTATGTCCAGGAAAATGTTTCGTGTTGTAGTTTTTCTGCAAAGAAACACAGATTTATTACCATATCGTCAATTGACCCACACCAAACGTTAAGCTTTGGGCTATTAAAAATGTAGTCTTCAACTGATTTTGAATTAATTACCTGTGGAGTTCCTCAAGGTTCTATCTTGGGTCCATTGCTTTTTCTTGTGTTCATTAATGATCTGTCGTCTGTTAGATTTCTAGATGTTAAGTTTGTTTCGTTTGCAGGTGATACGGACATTGTAATAAGTAGCAAGTCAAGTACAGATTTAGGAATAGCCACGAATCAAATTTTCACTGACATTAATAAATGATTTAAAGCTAATTCACTCTCATCAAACTTTGAGAAGACCCACTATATGCAGTTCAGAACCTGTAAGAGATTTCCTTCCAGCGTGTCTATAGCATATGAAGACATGCAGATCCAAGAGGTTGACAGTGTTAAATTTCTGGGACTACAACTCGATAATAAATTCAGTTGGGAAGGGCATACCACAGAATTGCTTAAGCGTTTAAACAAGTCTCTATTTGCAGTGAGAATGATGTCAGATGTAGGAGATATAAATATAAAAATAGGCCTACTTGCATACTTTGCTTACTTTCATTCTATTATGTCGTACAGGACCATATTCTGGGGTAACTCATCAAAAGGAGCAAAAGATTTTAGGGTGTAAAAGCGTGTGATAAGAATCATTTGTGGTGTAAATTCAAGAACATCATGTACAAACCTGTTCAAGGAACTTTGTATCCTAACCACTGCTTCCCAGTATATTTATTCCTTAACGGCATTTGTTCCAAATAATATGTCTCTATTTCCAACCAATATCTCAATCCTTAGTATCAATACTAGGAAAAAGAACAGTCTACATAAAGACATAAAATCACTTACCTTGGTCCAAAAAGGGGTCCAATATTCAGGAACACACATTTTCAATAAATTGCCTGCAACCATTAAAATCTTGGTTTCAGATAAAGACAGTGCAACAGAGTTTGAAAGACTTTTTGAAAGGCAGCTCCTTCTACTCTATAGCTGACTATCTTAACAGAGACTGTTAAGCCAGCTTAAGTAAAAATGTCTGTTAGATTTCAGTTTTGACAACACTTGGTCACAACAGTCAAGATTAGGAATTTTGTGTACGATAAATTTATTTATTTATGCATTTATTTTACCTGGCAAGATTAGGGCCTTCAGGCCCTCTCTTACACCTAACCAGGCATACTCAGATTCAACAAATTTCAGTTTCTACAGAACATTAAGGACATATAACATGTTATACAGTATTAATGTTACGGAAAAAATTATTAATGTGCATAACAATATTTCATTCTGACAGCGCGTTAATTCTGTATCTACATCTACATCATACTCCGCAAGCTACCTAAAGGTGCATGGCGGAGGGTACCTTCGGTACCACTATCTGATCCCTCCAACCCTGTTCCATTCGTGAACAGTGCGTGGGAAGCATGATTGTCGGTAACCCTCTGTACTGGCTCTAATTTCCCAAATTGTCTCCTCTTGTTAATACGCGAGATGTTTGTCGGGGGGAAGTAATGTGCTGTTTCACTCCTCCTGAAATGTGCTGCCGGCCTCTGTGGCTGAGCGATTCTAGGCGCTTCAGTCCGGAACCGCGCTGCTGCTACGGTCGCAGATTCGAATCCTGCCTCGGGTATGGATGTGTGTGATATCCTTAGGTTAGTTAGGTTTAAGCAGTTCTAAGTTCTAGGTGACTGATGACCTCCGATGTTAAGTCCCATAGTGCTTAGCACCATTTGAACCATTTGAAAAGTGCTGTCCGGAAATTTCAATAGTAAATATTAGCTGCTCCAATTTACCGCACTGTATTCACCTATTCCGACAGTCTCGTGACAAATGGTCAGTGTGGTAAGTATTATATTCAAATGTTTTGTATTTTTATGTTAATTTTTATGTTATACTTTCTGACATGTTCCACACCCGCGAGAGTCGTCTCATTTTTCGGGTCTATGGAACGAAAACTGAATGTAATCGAATCTATTCAAGCGTATTGTGTGAGTCTTCAGGGGCCCAAATCATAATTTTGTGGCGACTCACATGTCCATAAGAGTGAAACGTTGCTATACCTGGAAACAAGAACTTTTTCAGGTAGACGTTGTCAGCACATATGGAGGCCAGCAAAGAATAGGCGAATGTATAGAAAAGAGTACGATCGTTTGGCTGGAATGTTTGGAACATTTGCAGTATTAAAGTAAAATAGCGTAACCACTTATGTAGCACTTTACGTATAGTTCATCTTGTTTCGTCCAATTGGTGTGATGTACGACGAATTGACTTCTGGGGGCTGCGTTGAAATGGAGCTTACAGTCTGTAAACACGTACTTGAGACGCTGGGGGATATTCACTTCCTGCAAGATCTTTGACGCAGCATTTTTTTCTTTTGTCTGTGACGCCCTGCCATATTGGCGCCGATAATTCAGCAGTACCATTATCACAGATTTAGATTTTGAACACCTGATCCGTCGTCATTTTGATGCTCTCAAGGTCATATCTGAGACATAGGACAAAGGAAGAAAATACTTGAGAGCTGCTAAATGTTTTAGAATAAACTGCTATTCTCTCTATCTAACAGTATCGAAGTTATGGTTTTTTGGAGTGATAGTGGGACTTTGTGGACATCCTGGAGAGCAATACTGTACTTAAAAATTTGTTCACTCGTAGTCATAATTACTTTCATTTAGCTCAGACATTGTTTGTGTTACTGCTTCCTCAGATCATATAATAATGGTGATAATAGTCTCATTGGACACAAAGGTCTTACCTCGAATTTTTCTTCCTCTGGATACTGATCTATGCTTAACCAGTCGTAACTCTGAGTAATCCACAAAATATCGTATTTTTTTATAATTACTGAATATAAAATTATAACTAGGCTTCGGAACTCAGTCCCCATACCCACACAAGACCTTGACTGTTTGTTTGGTACCAAGCTTCTTCACGGTAAACATCTGTAGCAGACGATCCCCTTCTCACACCGCAAGCCACCTAATGGTGTGTGGCGCAGGGTACTTTTTGTGACACTAACTGGGCCCTCCATCCCTGTTCCAGTCGCGAACAGAGCGTGCAAAAAATGATTGTCGGTAAGCCTCTGTATTGGCTCTTAATTTCTCGAATTATCTCCTCATGGTCATTACACGAGACGTTTGTGGGGGGAAGTAATATGTTGTCCGATCATTCTCGTAATGTGCACTCTCGAAATTTCAATAGTAAATCTCTCCGTGATGTATAACTCCTCTCTTGTAACGTCTGCCAATGGAATTTGTTGAGCATCTCCGTAACGCTCTTGTGCCGACTAAACGACCTCGTGACTAAATACGCCCCTCTTCGGTGGATCTTCTCTATCTCTTCTATCAGTCCTATCTGGTAGGGATATCAGATAGATGAACAAAAGAATCGGCCGAAAAAGCTCCTTATAAGCCAATTCCTTCGTGGATGAGTTGCGTTTCTTTAAGATTCTTCCTATGAATCTGAGTCTGGCGACTGCTTTTGCCACGATTTGTTTTATGTGGCCATTGCAATTAAGGTCGCTCTGGATAGTTACTCCTGTTATTTTACGGCAGGTACTGGTTCCAGCGGTTTGTCGTCAAAAAAGTAGCTATACCGAAAAACAGACAGATTAGGTCTTAGATTTCACGTCCGATACGGAAATGAAACCTAAATGCCGAGATATAGGGAGTCAATGGACGTTTATTCACAAAACATATTTGCTTCATTGTTGTAAGTATTAAAACAAGTTCAGCCTATGCTGTGAAGAGCAAAGTGTGAGAATTTTATTACAGTTCCAATAGCTCCTAAACGATTTATTTCTTACGTATCTGTTTTTGTGTTTATTAGACGATGTGCGCCATCACCATTTTTAGTCTATCTTCTTATAATCTGAAATTACTTCCTTGTACTTACGAAGGCATGTTTTATGCTACATGGGGAAATAAATTCAAAAAGTTTACATGAACATATTTTGTTCTACTTATTTTGCCTTACCATGATGAGTTTCCTCATGCATCTATAAATCATTTAGTACATCCAGGAATCATTTAAAATAACTTAATAGTTGTGGGGATACTGTAACATTGAATCTGAGGACCTCTTAATTTATGCCAGTTGCTAGGAACAGTAATGTAGACAATAGCCTCTACTCTGAGCTTACGTCCTCTGCCCCTCTAACGGCCGTATTCTTTTCCATTAAGAATGGTATTTATGATGTGCAGCAGCACCAAGAAGCATGTTTCGTGCAGCCTTAGATAATTATGAAAATCACCGGCTTCCTCTCCTTAAGGTAACACAGCTTGGGTGAATTCCATTCCTTTCTTTGCATTGCCCATTTCTTGGCCCGCAGCGCTTTTTTTGGCCGTGTTGCCCCTAAAACAGCCAAAGCAATGCCCAGTTGTAGTTTTTGTGTAAAACCAAGCGGGATCCTGTAGAACATAACCTCAATGAACTTAACGATAAACAAATCACGAAACATGGCAGCGCAGTAACCGCTGTGTGCAGTCGGTGTGTAGGCTGCCTCGAAACTGGTCGGTCAGTCGGCCGACAAATTGGTGTGTGTGTGTGTGTGTGTGTGTGTGTGTGTGTGTGTGTGTGTGTGTGTGTGTGTAGGGGCCTTTATTCTTAGTTTGGTACACTGTTAACACATTGCAGAATTTTTGCGGATATGGCTCTAAAGCAGTTTGAATCTCAGCTCATGCAGACCTCAGGCCATCTGGTTGGGTATGGTTGGTGGCGGGTCATTCTGTGTTTGATTTTGAGTGTTTACTGTGATATTCCGGTCTACCTTGATTTCCCCATTTCACGTTTTTGTATGACAGCCTATAAGGATTTTCTATCTCATACTGATACACCAAATGAACACGTTCTTCAATAATTCGAACTCCACTATTTGCGGGCCAAACGAACGAAAAATGACTCCACGCCACGAATCAGTTATCAACAGAATACTTGCAGTTACTCTCCACAAGCTGAAGAGAAAGCAATGATAACAAGAAACAAATTCCGGCTCTTTCCAGAACAAAAAAAGAAAGAGAGGATTTTCACTTTCAAATGAAAGTGAATCCTTAAATACTGGAGCTCTTAGCCAGATTTTATTGCCCAGTTGTGGAAGATGTGAAAACTTTGTTATTCACAATATAGGATCGACATCTCATTCAGAGTGTTCCCATTGTAAGATGGTTTTATGTGTCAATGACAGAAAAAACTGTTTTGATCAATGCCATTTGAGTGTTGCTTGTTGTATTTGCCAACTTCCATACATTTTGTTACGTGTCCACTACTCGAGAGCAATCTTTGCAGTCAGATCTAAGGCAGCTGATCAGCTGCAGTACATTCACTATTGCATTTGCGACGCTACTTTTTTTGCCTAAGATCTTTGAAGTGAGAGGGGCCTTGGTTAATGAGAAGCGAGAGCACTGAGACGCTCCACATGGCTTGAGACATTTGAACAGGAAAAAAGCGTTGTTCACGACTGTTCTTGAGTGAAAGTGTACTTTTGTCTGTGTATGGGATGGTGTGTTAATGAACGTGGCTACATTGAATTGTACCGAGAAGGAAAGAGAACTATGCTTGAAAGCAGCTGTGGGTTAGTTGATGTCGAATGAATAGCGGAATGGTGTTGCTAGTTATGATTAATTGGGGGGGGGGGGGAGAGGAGGACAGACTCCGCTCTGTTTACATACTATATTTTATTCGTGACTGGCCTCAGAAAGCTGGTATATCATTCACTAAAATGTTTTTGCACCTCATGTTTTTTCAGATCTACGTTTTGGAGTAGTTCTTTCTATGAGTGTGTCGAAGGCACCACGAGGGTCATGTAACACCAATCTTATTTTTTTGTGCAGAACCTTTGCATTCTCGGGATGCAATAATAATTGCAAGGTTAAACAGAAACTCACATATTTACTTCGTTTCATTCCGTCATCAGTTTAATTAAATGAGATATATTTATTTACGTGAGGGTAGCACCGAGAAACCATCAGGCCTTGCTCCTCATGTAGAAGTAATGAAAGAATGAAAGAAATGATTTTTTTTAACTTTAGTTCAATCAGTAGTTACATCAGAACCACTTCTACTCTCATGTGACTTATTCAGACAGCTGAATAGTCTTACACTTTACTAAATTATTTTCAGCTCAGGAAACCTAAGTTTGCGTCGAAAACATCCGGGAAGAAAGTGCTTCGTCGTCCTGTACATCTACATCTACGTGATTACTCTGAGATTCACAGTTAAGTCTCTCGCAAAGGGTTCACACAACCCCCTTTAAGCTACTCCCCTACGGTTCCACTCGTGAACAGTGCGTGGGACAAACGAACACTTAAATCTTTCCGTGCGAGCTCTGATTTCTATTTTATTACGATAATCATTTCTCCTATGTACATGGGCGCTAACAAAATATTTTTACACTCCGAGACAAAAGCCGGCGATTGAAATTTCATGAGAAGGTCCTATCACAGCGAAAGTCTCCTTTGTTTTAATGTTTGCCACCCCAGTTCGTGTATCATATGAGCGTCTCTCTCTCTTCCCTATTGCGCGAGAATACAAAACGAGCTGCTCTTCTGTGAACTTAATCGATGTCCTCCGTCAGTCCTACATGATGCGGATCCTACACGGCACATAAATACTCCAGAAGAGGGGGGCAACCGTACTGTAAGCAGTCTCTTTAGCAGACCTGTTACACTTTCTTTAGTTTTCTTTCCCCACAGCATTAGGTGTGTGGTCGTTTCAGTTTAAGTTATTCAAAATTGTGATCCGTAAGTTGAATTGACAGCCTTTAGATCTGTGCGATATGTCATGCAACCAAAATTTAGCGAATTACTTTCAGTAAAAGTGTGGAAGCTCACACGTTATCTAGAGTCAATTGCCACTTTTTACTCTATACAGATGTCTTGTTCAAATCATTAAGCAATTCGCTTTGATCATCTGATGACTTTACAAGACGGTAAATGACAGCATCATCTGTAAACAATCTAAGAGGGATCAGATTGTCTCCTAATTCGTTAATGTTGATCAGGAAGAACAGAGAGACTGTAACACTTCCTAGGGGAACATCAGACATTACTACTGTTTAGTCGAGGACTTTTCGTCAGTTATTACGAACTGTGAGCTTTCTGACAGGAAATCTCGAATCCAATCACACAACTGAGTCGATACTCCACAGCCACGCAGCTTCATTAGAAGTCTCTTGTATGGAGCGGTGTCAAAAACCTTCTGGAAATCTAAAAATATGGATTTAATTTGACGTCCCCTGTCGACAGCACTCATTACTTCGTGAGAATAAAGAACTAGTTGTGTTTCACAACAACGATTTTTCTCTATCCGTGTGAGCTATTTGCCGATAAATATTTTTGTTCGAGGTGATTCATGATGTTCGAGCACAGTCCATGTTGGAAAATCTTGCAGCAAATAGACATTAGTGATATTGGTCTGTAATACAGTGGATTACTACTATTTTCTTTCTTGGTTATTGGTGTGACTTGTGCAATTTTCCTGTCTTTGGGTGAGGATCTTTACGAGCGAGCGGTTGTATATGGTTGCTAAGTACGGGGCTATTGTATCAGCATATTCTGAAAGGGACCTGACTGGTATACAGCTGGCCCGGAGGTCTTGCCTCTCTTAAGTATTTTAAGCTGCTTCGCTACTCCAGTGATGTCTACTTCTAAGCTACTCATGTTGGCAGTTGTTCTTGAATTGAATTCAGAATATTTACTTCTTCTTCTGTGAGGGAATTTGGAAAACCGTTTTTAGTAACTCTGATTTAGTGGGACTGACATCAATAACATCACCATCCTCATAAAGTGCTTTGAGATAACGTTACATTATCAGCTCAAAACGACTAAGTCATCATCATCATCATCATCAGCACTTAAGACTGATTATGCCTTTCAGCGTTCAGTCTGGAGCATAGCCCCCTTATAAAATTCCTCCATGATCCCCTATTCAGTGCTAACATTGGTGCCTCTTCTGATGTTAAACCTATTACTTCAAATCATTCTTAACCGAATCCAGGTATCTTCTCCTTGGTCTGCCCCGACTCCTCCTACCCTCTACTGCAGAACCCATGAGTCTCTTGGGTAGCCTTCCTTCTCCCATGCGTGTAACATGACCCCACCATCTAAGCCTGTTCGTCCTGACTGCTACATCTATAGAGTTCATTCCCAGTTTTTCTTTGATTTCCTCATTGTGGACACCCTCCTGCCATTGTTCCCATCTATTAGTACCTGCAATCATCCTAGCTACTTTCATATCCGTAACCTCAACCTTGTTGATAAGGTAACCTGAATCCACCTAGCTTTCGCTCCCATACAACAAAGTTGGTCGAAAGATTGAACGGTGCACAGATAACTTAGTCTTGGTACTGACTTCCTTCTTGCATGAAGAGAGTAGATCGTAGCTGAGCGCTCACTGCATTAGCTTTGCTACACCTCGCTTCCAGTTCTTTCACTATGTTGCCATCCTGTGAGAATATGCATCCTATGTACTTGAAACCGTCCACCTGTTCTAACTTTGTTCCTCCTATTTGGCACTCAGTCCGTTTATATTTCTTTCCCACTGACATTACTTTCGTTTTGGAGATGCTAATCTTCATACCATAGTCCTTACATTTCTGATCTAGCTCTGAAATATTACTTTGCAAACTTTCAATCGAATCTGCCATCACAACTAAGTCATCCGCATATGCAAGACTGCTTATTTTGTGTTCACATATCTTAATCTCACCCAGCCAGTCTATTGTTTTCAACATATGACCCATAAACAATATGAACAACAGTGGAGACAAGTTGCAGCCTTGTCTGACTCCTGAAACTACTCTGAACCATGAACTCAATTTACCGTCAACTCTAACTGCTGCCTGACTATTCATGTAAAGACCTTTAATTGCTTGCAAAAGTTTGCCTCCTATTCCATAATCTCGTGGAACAGACAATAACTTCCTCCTAGGAACCCGGTCATATGCCTTTTCTAGATCTATAAAGCATAGATACAATTCCCTGTTCCACTCATAACACTTCTCCATTATTTACCGTAAGCTAAAGATCTGGTCCTGACAACCTCTAAGAGGCCTAAACCCACACTGATTTTCATCCAATTGGTCCTCAACTAACACTCGCACTTTCCTTTCAACAATACCTGAGAAGATTTTACCCACAACGCTGATTAAAGAGATACCTCTGTAGTTGTTACAATCTTTTCTGTTTCCATGTTTAAAGATTGGTGTGATTACTGCTTTTGTCCAGTCTGATGGAACCTGTCCCGACTCCCAGGCCATTTCAATTATCCTGTGTAGCCATTTAAGACCTGACATTCCACTGTATTTGATGAGTTCCGACTTAATTCCATCCACCCCAGCTGCTTTATTGCACTGCAATCTATTGACCATTTTCTCCACTTCCTCAAATGTGATCCTACTTCCATCATCATTCCTATCCCATTCTACCTCGAAATCTGAAACATTACTGATCGTATTTACACCTACATTGAGCAACTCTTCAAAATATTCCCTCCGTCTGCCCAAGGCATCCACAGGATTCACCAGCAGTTTTCCTGACCTGTCCAAAATACTTGTCATTTCCTTCTTACCTCCCTTTCGAAGACTGCTAATTACACTCCAGAATGGTCTTCCAGCAGCTTGACCCATAGTCTCCAACCTGTTTCCAAAGTCTTCCCAAGATTTCTTCTTGGATGCTGCAATTATCTGTTTGGCTTTGTTTCTTTCTTCAACATAACTTTCTCTGTCTACCTAAGCTCTAGTATGTAGCCATTTTTGATAGGCCTTCTTTTTCCTTTTACATGCTGCCTTGATTGTGTCATTCCACCAAGCTGTTTGCTTCATCCTACTTTTACACACTACTGTTCCAAGACATTCTTTAGCCACTTCTAGTACTGTGTCCCTGTACCTTGACCATTCCTTTTCCGATGACTGTAATTGACTGCATTCAACTAACTGGCACCTTCCTGAGATCGCTGTTATGTACTTGTGCCTGATTTCCTTATCTTGAAGTTTCTCCACTCTTATCCTCCTACATATGGACCTGACCTCCTGCACTTTCGACCTCACAATCCCAATTTCACTGCAGATTAAATAATGATCAGTGTCATCAAAGAATCCCCTGAATACACGTGTGTCCCTCACAGCCTTCCTGAATTCCTGATCTGTTATTATATAGTCAATGACAGATCTGGTTCCCCTGCCTTCCCAAGTATACCGGTGAATGTTCTTATGTTTAAAAAAGGAGTTTGTGATTACTAAGCCCATACTGGCACAGAAATCCATGAGTTCTTTCCAGTTCCTGTTGGCCTCCATATCCTCTCCAAATTTACCCATAACCTTTTCATACCCTTCTGTTCGATTTCCAATCCTGGCATTAAAATCACCCATGAGCAGAACACTGTCCTTGTCCTTTACTCTAACAACTACATCATTGAGTGCCTCATAAAAACTATCCATCTTATCTTGATCTGTCCCTTCACAATGCGAATATATTGACACATTCCTAATTTTCTTGCTAGACACTGTCAAATCTGTCCACATCAGTCGTTCGTTTACATACCTTATTGCAACTACGCTGGGTTCCATTTCTTTCCTGATGTAAAGCCCTACACCCCATTGTGCTATTCCTGCTTTGACTCCTGACAGGTAGACCTTGTATTCTCCCACTTCCTCTTCTTTCTCACCCCTTACCCGAATGTCACTAACAGCTAAAACGTCCAGCCCCATCTTACTTGCATCATCTGCCAGCTCGACCTTCTTCCCAGAGTAGCCCCCATTGATATTAATAGCTCCCCATCTCATTACCATTTGTTTGCCAAGTCGTATCTTAGGAGTCCCTGGTTTGTCAGTTAGAGGTGGGACTCCGTCACCTCCAAAGGTCCGAGGCATTTTGCTCTGATTGTTGCCAGCATCATATTTAAAGTACCAGGGAAGCAGGTTGCTAGCCTTACTTGCCCCGAGTCCCATTGGGTTTTACCCCTAACGGTTGAGGGACTAACCGGTGGATTTTGTAGTCTTTGCCGTATGAGCACAAAGGTGACCACGACTCAGAATATGTCCGAGATGCCCAGCCTTATTCCAAAATAACTGGTATCCCGACTGTCGGGACCACTTACTTGGCCACTCATACGTTACCCGTGGTTCATGAACTAGGACATGACTACAGGAACCCACACCATGAACCATGAACAACTAAGTGTTACACAATTATAACAGAATTCTTGATTTTGGTGTATATCCTGCTGATTAAGTGACGTATTGATGTAGCTTATGGAATCCAGATTTAAGTTCCATAACGAGAAACTTAATCAATGGTCAACACTAAATCATTTCAGCCTGAAAAATATCTGTTGTGCTAAATACGTGTGCCTACACATTTATTTTCTTTGTGGCCTTGTTCATTTTATACACAGGGGATCCTGAATCACGGGAATTTCCTGTACTATACATAAAGTCTGTTGCACATTCATTTTCGTTTTATATTTTTCACAGCCACTCCTTATGAAGTAACGTTTGTCGGTGACTTTACCATTATCACCTGATGGCCTCTGAAGTTACTTTTTGAAAAAAGTAAAATAAAAAGTAAAAAAATATTTTTTTTCTACTAAAGCAATTTCCTGCCTACTGTTGTTGCTGTTGCGGTCTTTAGTCCAGAGACTGATTTGATGCAGCTCTCCATGCTAATCTATCCTGTGCAAGCTTCTTCATATCCAAGTAAATACTGCACCTTACCTCCTTCTGAATCTGCTTAGTGTATTCCTCTCTTGGTTTCCCTCTGCGGTTTTTACCCTCCACGCTGCCCTCCAATACTAAATTGCTGAACCGTTGATGCCTCAGAACATGTCCTACGAACGAATCCCTTCTTCTAGTCAAGTTGTGCCACAAATTCCTCTTCTCCTCAATTCTATTCAGTACCTCCTCATTAGTTACTTTATCTACCCATCTAATCTTCAGCATTCTTCTGTAGCACCACATTCCGATATCTTCTACTCTTATGTAAACTATTTATCGTCCGTAACTCACACCCATACATGACTAACTCCATACAAATACTTTCAGAAAAGACTTCTTGACACTTAAATCTATATACTCGATGCTAACAAATTTCTCTTCTTCAGGAACGCTTTCCTTTCCATTGCCAGTCAATATGTTATATCCTCTCTACTTTGACCATCATCCGTAATTTTGCTAGCTAAATAGCAAAACTCATCTACTACTTTAAGTGTCTCGTTCCTACTCTGATTCCCTCAGCATCACCTGATTTAATTAGACTACATTCCATTATCCTCGTTTTGCTTTTGTTGATGTTCATCCTATATCCTCATTTGAAGACACTATCCATTCCGTTCAACTGCTCTTCCAGGTCCTTTGCTGTCTCTGACAGAATTACAGTGTCATCGGCAAACGACAAAATTTTTATTTCTTCTCCATGGATTTTGATTCCTGCTGCTTGCTCAAGATATAGATTGAATAACATCGGGGATAGGCTACAACCCTGTCTTACTCCCTTCTCAACCATTGCTTCCCTTTCATGCCCTTCGACTGTTATAACTGCCATATGGTTTCTGTACAAGTTGTAAATAGCCTTTAGTTCCATGTATTTTACCCCTGCCACCTTCAGAATTTGAAAGGGTGTATTCGAGTCATCATTGTCAAAAGCTTTCTCTAAGTCTACAAATGCTAGAAACGTAGGTTTGCCTTTTCTTAATCTGTCTTTAAGATAAGTCGTAGAGTCAGTATTGCCTCACGTGTTCCAACATTTGTACGGAATCCAAACTGATCTTTCCCAAGGTCGGCTTCTATCAGTTTTTCCATTCATCTGTAAAGAATTCGTGTCACTATTGTGCAGCCGTGACTTATTAAACTTATAGTTCGGTGATTTTCACAACTGTCAACACCTGCTTTCTTTGGGATTGGAATTATTATATTATTTTTGAAGTCTGAAGATATTTCGCCTATCTCACACACATTGCTCATCAGATGATAGAGTTTTGTCAGGGACTACCTACTATACGGACATTAATAAATTGAGAACTGTCATCGCAAATGAACATTATTTTAGGCCATAAAGAGTGGACCCTCGTGGAGAAGTTCTAAGATAAGCATTTACTGTTTTGATAATTATGACGGACAGTGGCCTTGCCGTAGTGGTAACACCTGTTCCCGTCAGATGATCGAAGTTCTAAGATAAGCATTTACTGTTTTGATAATTATGACGGACAGTGGCCTTACCGTAGTGGTGACACCTGTTCCCGTCAGATGACCGAAGTTAAGCTGTTGTCGGGGTGGGGTACCACTTGGGTGGGTGAACATTCGGTCTGTCGAGCGCTGTAGGCAAATGGGATTCACTCAGCCTTTGTGGGGCAAACCGAGGAGCTACTTGATTGAGAAGTAGCGGCTCCGGTCTCGTAAACTGACATACGGCCGGAAGAGCGGTGTGCTGACTACATGCCCCTCCATATCCGCATTCAGTGACGCCTGTGGGCTGAGGATGACACGACTGCCGGTTGCTACCGTTGGGCCTCATGGCCTGTTCGGGCAGAATTTAGTTTAGTTTTTGTTTATTATGACGTGCTAAGTGTGTAGAAAATGGAAAGATTTGGATCCTATAGTGTATGTCATGCGAGAAACGCACTACAGGCGCAGTGAGTAAAACGCATCACGCAACGTGATTGTAGGTTGGCTTTTATGACCGTCGAAATACACTCTAAGATAAAGAAAAGAGAACGACGCGCCACGAAGGAGTTATGAAAATTGGCCACAAGTTGATATTCATACGGGTATCTATGGAAAATACAATATCGTTGACTTTGGATGAATGTGTGACGCTGCAGGTCAATTTCGCCGCGCAGCTGGATGAGATTGTAAACAGGATACAAGTCGATACCAGAGCATAAAGTCTTTGTGAATTTAACCGCGTGTCGTTTGAGAGAGGGCGTGTAGTTGAGCTCGAAGAAACCGGTTGGAGTAATCGGTGAATCACTCGACGTTTGAATAGCAGCGACGCCATTATTCGACAATGGTGGCAGGTATGGGCGAACCATGGCCGAATACAGCGTCAATAACCAATCGGTCGACCCACAGACACAGCAGAACTTGAGGACCAAGCAATCGTTAGAGAAGCATTCAGAGCCCCGGATTCATCGTTATCATCAACCCTGTGTGCAACTGGTGATTCAGTAACCACAAGGAACATTGCTACGCAGCTCACAGAAACGTGGCTGAGCTCACGGTGACCCTTGCGCCGACTATCATCGACCTCTGTGCACCAACAAATCCATTTTCAGTGGTGTTTAGCATATTCTGCCTGGAATCCCATTGACTAGAATAATCTTAAGTCATGAGTCCCGCTTCGAACTGCGCCCCATTTGTGTGAAGTCATGCTGACTTTTGCGCATCATACGGCCCGACAGCCAGAAATAATGGTCTGGAGCGCCATTTCGTTTCATAGCAGGACTCCTTAGGCTGTCATCCACGTAATCCTTACATTACATCGGTATGTCGATTATATTCTACGCTTCACATTTGTTGCCCTTCATGGCAAGCAATCCTGAGCCTACATTTCAGCAAGATAATACCCAACCTCATACGGCGAGAGTTTCTACCTCTTGTCTTCTTCACAAACCCTAGTTCGGCGACATTTGGAGCACTATGGGCAGCCTCCTCCAACCATCTCGGGATTTTGACGATGTAACGAGCGAATTGGACAGAATTTGGCACTATATTCATGAGGAAGACATCCAACAACCGAAATGCTCGAATATAGGCGGGAGGAGGACCAACGCGTTATTGAATTGCTCAGTTCGTGAAGCTCTTTCTTTTGAATTAATCATCCAATTTTTCTGAAATTGTAATCATTTGTTTGTTGTAGATGTACACCATATCTTCGGATTTACGTCCCATTCGGATAATTTCTTCATGGTGTCCCGTTTTTTGCCTTAGAGTATAATTACAATTGGGGGTGGGGAGGAAAGGGGGAAGGAAGGTAAGTTACAAGATGGAGCGCAAATTTGAATTATTTAAGGTTGGAGATGGGAATTGATTGCTTCCTTTTGAAGGGATCAGTCTACATCTACATAGCTACTCCGCATGCCACCGTAAGGTGCGTGGCGGCGGGTATCTTGTACCACTATTTGTCATTTCCCCTCCTGTTCCACTCGCAAATAGAGCGAGAAAAAATGACTGTCTGCACGCCTGAATCCTAATTTCTCATGTCTTATTTTCGTGATCCTTACGAGCGAAGTATGTTGGCGGGAGCAAAGTCGTTCTGCAGTCAGCTTCAGATGCCGGTTTTCTAACTTTTCTCAATAGCTTTTCCCGAAAAGAACGCCGTCTTCCCTCCAGGGATTCCATTTGAGTTCCTGAAGTATCTCCGTTTGACTTTACTTTTGTTCACAACTTCCGGTAATAAATCTAACAGCCCTGCTCTGAACTGCTGCGACCAGGTACGGGTCCCAAACACTCGAGTAGTACTCAAGAATAGGTCGCACCAGCGCCCTATCTGCGGCCTCCTTTACAGGTGAACCACTCTTCTCTAAAATTCTCCCATTTAACCGAAGTCGAGCATTTACCTTTCCTATGACAGTTTTCACATGCTCGTACCAGCTCATATCGCTTTGTAGCGTTGCGCCCAGATATTTAAACGATTTGACTGTGTCATGCTGGCCACTAGTAATACTGTATCCGAACATTACAGGTATGTTCTTCCTACTCATCCGCATTAACTTACACTTTTCCACATTCAGGGCTACCTGCCATTCAACACAACAACTGGATATTTTGTCTAAGTCGGCTTGCATATTTCTACAGTCACTCAACTTCGACACCTTATCGTACACCACGACATCTTCAGCAAACAACCGCATATTGCTGCACATGCTTTCCGCCAAATCATTTGTGTTTATAGAGAACAACAGCGGTCCTGTCACACTTCTCTGGGGCACTCCTTACGATACCCTTGTCTCTAATGAACACTCGCCGTCGAGGACAACATACTGGGTTCTATTATTCAAGAAGTCTTCGAGCCACTCGCACATCTGTGAACTTACTCCATATGCTCGTACCGTCGTTAACAGCCTGCAGTGGGGAACCGTGCCAAATGCTTTCCGGAAATCTATAAATACGGAATCTGCCTGTTGCCCTTCATCCATAGTTCTCAGTATATCATGTGAGAAAAGGGCAAACTGAGTTTCGCACGAGCGATGATTTCTAAAACCATGCCGATTTGTGGACATAAGCTGATCAGCCTCAAGGAAGTTTATTATATTCGAAGTGAGATTATGTTCAAGGATTCTGCGCAAACAGAAGCTAGTGATATTGCTCTGTAATTTTGCGGGTCCGTGCTTTTACCTTTCTTGTATATTTGAGTCACTCACGCTTTCTTGCAGTTGCTTGGAACTTTGTGCTAGTTGAGAGATTCACGATAAATGTAAGCTAGGTAAGGGTCCAATGCCGTAGATTACGCATGGGAAAATCGAACTGGGATTTCATTCCGACCTGGTGATTCATTTGTTTTAGAAACAGCATTAGCCTTAAGCGGTTTACGGGATACCGCACGAAATCTGAGTATGGACGTCTGCTGAGGCTTCAACGGGTGTGCAGCCGAACGCGAGACCAGTGCCTTAACCACTGCCTCAGCTCGCCCGGTCTCTCCTCGTTACAAGGAGGTGTAATGGAACGGCCGGAAACGAGCGTACTGCAGTTAGGAAATCACTGAGAGTACAAGAGCAGAAAAGGCGGCGAGACGTAAAGATGCTTGTTTAGGGGGAGAGTGGACGGACGGCGTGGCCAGGGGCAGCGGGTAACGGCCGCGGCAGGAAGCGAGCGCCATACGTTATGCGGCGGCAATCTCTGGGCGAGTGATTCCAATCATTAGGGACTCATCTCCATTTTAAGAGGCCCCCGGGGGCAGCCTCCAGATCGTTGAAAACCCACACGCCGCTCACCCGGCTGCGCCGGCGCGGCCACACCCCACGGGCTGTTTTACGCCACCTGTCGCGGGCAACCAGATACATCGTTCCCATTCAGCGCGGTAATCAAGAAGCGGTCTTTCGGCCTGCCGTTCATTCGTTTTCCCAGCGACGGTATCGAGGCGCAGGTGATAATTACTGCCCTCGGCTTTTGCAGGCCGGAGCGGGAACCTACGTCTGTCCGAAGAAGTCGCTGCGGCTGCAAATAATAGAGGTGGGCTAATTAACATCAACGGCGATCTGCGTTTCTTTGCCCTCTGCTGAGCCTCTTCCTCCGAGGCTGCACCATGAGCGTTTATCTAATGGCGCTTCCTGTTATTAAACCTGGGAAAGCAGTGCCCTGCGTTAACTTGTACGAACGCTGATCGCCGTTCACAGATTCAGTTTGTAACAACACAGTTATGTCAAGACAGTAACACACATTTAAAGACGCTCAGTTTCGAATCATAAAGGCACAGCATAATTTTCATTCATGTATTTGTTAATTTCAACTGATAATCCAAATAGAGGTATTTTGAAGTACGAGCCAATTTTCTGTAAATGTGACACGTAGCGCCATCTGTAGTAGCGTAAACAGCTATTTGCGTAAACGTTGAGAGTTGATTCTACTGTGTGCATACATAAACTCTGAGTCTGACATATTATAGCTTGCAGTACCCAGCGAACAGTTGTCGATGGGAGTCGGACGCAGCGCGCGGTGGGAAGAAGCCACCCGACTTGAGAGGTCGCAGACTGCTGTGATCGTGTTAGTAGCGGCGGAGGAGACTTTGATATCTGTTGAGGCTTTTCGGAGATTTGCCTTTTCGCTGCACGTAGTTGTTGACTGCTTGCGCCCTGGAGGGATTTTCTCAGATTTGTGTTTGCATACATTGAGAGTAATATTCGTATCTTTGTTGTGAACAGAAATTTGTTTATCTAGTATAGATATTGTGGAATAATTAAAAGTCTGTGTAAAGTTTGTCATTGTTTAAGTAATATATTGCAAATATAATAGACTATAGACTTCATTGGTTTCTTTCATTTTTTACACTGTTTAAGGCTAGCTGATCAAACCCTTCATGATCATTCAGTTTCTGTGTATAAAAATATGGCATTAACTGTTGCAATTAGTCCATTAGACTCTGTATGCATCGCAATATTGCTTTTGAAATATTTTAGCATGTTGCAGATCACGCAGTTGCAGAGGCAAGACGAGGTACTTTGTTGTCAGTTGCGCACAGGGGTATTGCAGAACAGTTGTTAGAAGACGTTAGTGAATTTTTTTAAATCTCGCAGTCAGATAGAAGAAAATTGATTTCTTTATAATTCGTAGGAAACAAAATTTTAAAATAAAGACACTTCTAACGACCATACTTCCACATCGCTGGCATCGACATCCGGTTCCCCTAACCATCCTAGAGAAATCGGATTCCGACCATGGCTAACGATAGGTCTGGCACGCCCACCACGGACGCATAATGAACACATGTTGTAAGTCGTGGCTATATCATCATAAACGTGCAAGACGCAACGTTATCTTCCACTTTTCTTGAACCCACACGACATCCTGACTGTTTATAGCGTCATATATTCTCCTGGTGGCAGAAAGTGGAACTATTATTTTTTCAGCGTTCTCTGTGAGCGCAGCTATTAATGAAAATAGCTACAGCATTCGGCCTCCTGCGATGTATATAGCCCCCACCGCGGTATTTCGAATGCCGTCTTTGTAGTTACAACCATGCGATGTAGTCACCTTTGAGCAGCTAAAATCAAGTAGTAGAGAAGGCCTTCAAGCTGCATCCGCTACATCTGTAAAGTGAGTGTAAAAAGTTGAGGTACTGAATTCAGTCCTTTAAATACATAGTTCAGATATTAACGATCAGTAAACTGAACAAGGAATTCATATATACCTCTTGGAAAACAAAAACGATACAGAAGTAAATAATATTTAAATAGGAAACATTTACCTAGAATTATGCAAAGTATTATTTGTTTTATCACGAAATTGTCTGTCGCCTTGTTAGACAACCGTCAGTTCACAACTGAAAGTCACAATCATGGTTAAAATGACGTAATCTTCAAGAGGTATTACTGATAAATGCACAGATGATATATTAATTGAAAGGAAAGATAACTGTCACCACATGAAAGTGCACACTTATCATTTGGGGTTATGTTGGTTGTGTGTAACTGGTACCAGATCATTCTGTGACCCTCCATCACAGGATTGATTTGTGATAATGAAGTGGTGTGTGTGTGTGTGTGTGTGTGTGTGTGTGTGTGTGTGTGTGTGTGTGTGTGTGCCAATCGGTTTCAGGAATCAGCACAGTAAGAAGACTTGATGTGGAGACTTGACAGAACAGCAAAAATTTGCTACCGTGGGTACACCTATAAACACACTAAACTTAGCATATTTATTAGTATATCAACGTGAACGGTCCAACCTGTCCACAAGGAATGGTGTACCACTTGTAGCCGTGTAATATGCTGTAAGGCCGGTGGTCGTAAGAAGGTTCTAACCGATGAGGACAAGAAATGACTCCCACGCCTTGTCAACGACCATCGGTTAGAAACCAAACAGGATTTGCTACTATCAGTGAATTCAGATGCATCTAGACGACTTCGCTAGTGACCACAGAAAAGGGAACTGCCATTAATGGACTTTTTGGTAGCGGATATCTCTCAAAAAGCCATTTGTCGCAGTGGCATAGAACGCTCAACCACACAACACAGAATTGGACAGTGGCTTCTGGTGGCGTGTTGTGATGTGACGAGTTGCTATTTTGTCTCTTTTCGAATGACACATGCGTACAGTGGACCGATGGTCCAATGATGAGTTTAACCCCTCAGTGTGCATAGCGAATAATTCAGACTGGATGTCGCCCTGTAATGTCCGGAGCGCTTTTTGCGTACCGTGACTTGAGACCATTTAGTCCAGATACCGTGAACATGAACCAGTGTATTTCTTCAAAGTGATCAAGTGTTGCTCTTTCCTCTACATTCCTTTGATGAGTATACTGTGGAGATTCCTTTGCAGTTCAACGGACAAGACGAAAACTGTAACTTGAAGATGTGCTAAAAATGTTGTATAGGACTTCGTACGCTGCAGTAAAGAGAAGTGGGTTACAGGGTGATGTGGCAAATGTCATTGTAGGATAACTGTATAGGAGCAGAAATGATTACTGAAGAAGATAACGCAGCAAACAGAAAATCTACTTAACTTGTATTTCTCCAAACGTTTGGAGATTCATTACAAATAATACAGGATGAATTAGAATCCAGCTATCACAATGTCAGTAACGATGAGGCTCGCTGTACTAAGCATGAACGATGGCGTCATAGCGATGAGGTTCGAAGTGCAAGTGACCGTGTTGCTGCCGCCGGCAGTCCTACATTGAGTCGGCAGAGAGCGCTCGAGGTACGGAGCCCCTGTATGCGTGGCTCCGCGGGCACGTGCCATTGAGTCCCCCAGAATCCTTGTGGCCGTTATCAGCACCCAACAGAAACTTGGGCACCCATGGGTGGTATTGATGTGTAATATCACGAGGAGCGACCATAAAACAGTACATTAATAGGTGTGTATGTTACTATTGGTGGTCTGGCTCCATCGATGGGACACCTCAATTACACTGTGAATACTGACAGTAGGAGCATGCTAGCCGTTATTAAGTGTAGCCAGTGTTGCCAAAGGTCTGTCATCTTAGTGGTTAGTTGTTCCACCAAAACAAAACGCAACAGATAAAATATATTCTTGTAACTGACTAGTATTAATGACTGAAACATTGTGCTGATGTGCTAATAATCATTCAGTTTGTGGTGTCATCATTGGAAACTACAAGCTATTCACACCTTTTTCTGATATTCACGATATAAAATTATGTGCTGTAGATGGAGACTAGGTGTTGTCAACCGATGCAGTGTGATTTGCCTTGAACGAGCCACCTCGACTTTTGTCTAATCTTAGGCCTAACTAGGCCAGTATGAACAAATGTAAGTATTGAATAAAATTGTATGATTCCTACTAGTTGGTAAGTGATATATCTAGCCATACGGTGTTTTTAACATTCGAAGGCAACATCTATACTCTTAACCTCTTGGTTTCGAATACAAGTTATTCGGTTTCGGATGCCAACAAAAACTCCTAAAAATAAAAAAAGAAATGTAGTGACACTTATTTAGATGTTTCTAATATTAACAGCTATTACATCCACGGAAATTTCCTGGCGCAATGAAGGAAACCAGTCCCATTGAATGGGTCATTGATACATGACTTTATTTTTCAAATATTTCATTAACGGTGAATATTTATGACTTCTGTGTATAGTATAGCGAAATGGAAAAGATAATGTTCAAGCTACACTGAAAAAATATTTATTATAATATCCGAGGTTTCATTACACATTTTCTTTAGGTGGCCCCGTCGATTGTAACGTTCGCCTAATTACATAGCAGAGGTGGTTTTAATTAATCATTAAAATTCTTTACATCGTAAATGTAATCCATTACCCACGTCATGAGGCGAATAAAGTACGATGTTCATATCAATATTTCTTAAGCTCTCAGGTACTATTGTAAAATGAGTAAATACATTACGCATCAACCACTGGGATGCAACACTCAAATCCGTGGGACTTGATAGTCAGTAATAACCTCGTCGATGATGGTATGTTGAGTAGTAATGCCCTTTGCCTGTGAATAATGAGCTCCCATCAAAGCACAAATTTCTAACGAATATAAATGTAAATTTGGTGCGGTATTGTTGGTTCGGATATCCAGTGTCTCCTAAATAAAATCTCTTCTCATTCCCTGTCAAACGAGTAAGTATTGTTGAAGAACAATAATTCCATCTTTTCTGTAATTACGCCGACGGAAAGAATAGTGACACCAAAAATTCAATAATGCAGAGTAATGAAATTTCGAGAGCATATTTGTCTACGTAACATATTTAAGTAGTTACCATTGCGAGATCACCGGTTAACGCAGGTGCGAGATATGCCATTGGAAATGTGAAATGCTGGTACAATAATAACCGGTGTAATCGGCAGAATGATGAATGCAAGCACGTAAACGTGCATGCATTATGCTGTACAGGTGGCGGATTTCAGTTTGTGGGATGGAGTTCTATGACTGTAGCACATAGTCAGATAATGTAGGGACGGTTAATGCCGTTTGTGAATGGCGCTGGAGTTGTCATCCGATGGAGTCGCATATGTGCTTGATTGGAAACAGATATCGTGATCGAGCAGACCAAGACAATTTGTCGACCCTCTGCAGCGCATGTAGTGTTACAACAGTGGTATGTGGGCGAGCGTTATCCTGTTGAAAAAACTCCCTGGAATGCTGTTCATGGATGGCAGCACAACAGGTCGAATCACCAGATTGATGTACAAATTTGCAGTCGTGGTGCGTGGGAAAGTATGAAAGTGCTACTATTGTCATACGAAATCGCACCCCAGATCATAAATCGAAGTGTGGATCCACCGTGTCTATTACGCAGACAGGTTGGTTGCAGGCCTATCCAACTCACGGCCATCATTGGCACCGAGGCAAAACTAGCTTTCAGCAGAAAACGCAACAGACTTCCACCCTTCCCTCCAATGAGCTTTCGCTTGACACCCCTGAAAATGACGGTGGTTTGGGGGTCAGTGGAAGGCATGCTGCAGGGCGTAAGACTCGGAGCTGTCCTTGAAATAATTGATTTGTAACGGTTCGTTGGTTGACAGTGCTGCCAATTGCTGCTCATACTGCTGCTGGAGATGCAGTACGACGCATCGGAGCCACATACCGAGCACAAGGGTCTTCTTTCTGGGTTGTGCCATTTGGCCATCCGGAACCCAGTCTTCTTGCGACCGTACATTCTCCTGACCACCGCAGCCAGCAATCATGAACAGTGGCTAAAATCCTGCCAAGTCTTCCTTCAATTCGCGGAAGAAACATTCAGCTTCTCGTAGCCCTATTAGACGACTTCATTCAAACTCAGTGAGGTGTTGATAATGGCATCTTTATCACCTTAAAGGCTTTCTTGACTAACATCAACTCACCACGTCCAGTCTCAAAGGTAACTAACACTCACGACCGTTACAGCGTGTGTTTAAAGGAAACCTGATTTGCATCCTCATGTGATGGTACTAGCAACACTCTTACACGACTGGCGAGAAATATGAATGTACGTCATCTTTTGTATGTAGAAATACGACTACCTACTTTCATTTATGTAGCACAACTCCTACTTCGCGTTGCAACATTTTTTCGTCAGTGTATATAAACATTTGTAGGGTCTTCCCATGGAATTTTGTAAGTAGCAAACGCTGAACAACTTTATAGAGGTTGGCATACAGATAGCTCTTGAAACTTGTCAAACTTTTATAAACATTAAGAACGCGTTGTTGTATGAAGTTTCTGGGTCTCATTGAAATGAACTACCAAAAAATTTCAGAATCGTTTCTGATTTTAACGACAAACCGTAAAGTTCCCTTTTCGAGCTTTGCTTTACTTCATAGGTTAGTGTTACCCTAGTGAGTAGGTTAGTGGTTCACAAAGAATCATCAGAGCAGTTTCGTTGTTGTATTGCAGCAATTGTCCTCACAGATCGATCTCTATGCTGCACCATATTTCTAACGTGAACTTTCCGTTTTACCGAAAGCCCAACTGAGCCACCCTACCAAATCGTCCATACTATACTGAAGCTGTTATTATAATGACTCAGCGAATTAAAATAGATTTCCCTAGGCCGAATCGCGATCCCACAAATATCTTTCTTACTAATTTTGACAAAGCATGCGCTCAATTGTATATTAAAACTTTCTTTCATTACCCTACAAATTTAAATGATATTAAGAAATGCTCACTCATATTTTTAGAGCTCTGAAGTTACGATTGTTTCCCAGTAAGTATTATAGTGGAATTACAGTTTACAAAAAACTCAGAATACTGTTATATATTTTTGACATACGAACAGCAAAAGAAACCCCGCTGCTAGCGAATCGTGTGAAAATATGTATGAGTTGCCTTCGTGTGAACATCGTCGGATAAATACGACAGCTAATTTAAAAGCGAACTTATAGCGGATTGAAAATACACGTATCTACCCTAGGTGATAATCGCACTGCTCATAACAACCATTAATGTATGAACTCGGGAAATGTCAGCCAGGACGCTAATTAGTAGTGTCATATAGCAGAAGTCAGCGCGTAAACATGAGTACGTTAAGGGCCTCATAGTCAGCTTAAGGTGTGACGTGAGACCGGTTCTCTGCAGATGAAAGGTCGCAACGACAACGATATGCATTTGTAATTGTGGCAGGTGTCAACTGCTAACATTGCTTCCATAAGGTGAATGAAACAGGACACTGAAGCATGCAATAAAGGTAAGTGACAGATGCGAGAACTATGAGTAAAGTTGACGAAGCAGACAGCGATCAAGAAGAAGAGAGAAAACTGATTAATACGAGATTAATTACTGACAAATAATATAGAATACTGACCGATATGCAACATCCTAGGACTGCGAGCTGTAAATCTCTAAAATCTGAAAATTGATTCTTTGGAACCATTGCTCTGGGAACGACTGGTGACGATTAAATTCGCGGCTAAGTAGGGATGAAACGAGTTCCGTACAAGGGTTTCGGGAGGTTTCCCTCGGTTGCAAGGCAAATGAAGATACTGGCAATGTCCTCCCATTTATTGCCAGTTGTAAACCCCACTTAGCCCCACAAACAGCTGCACTATAAACAACTCAGACGAGTCGGTGGCAGGACTTAAAGGAAGCAGGAGCACCTCTGAAGATGTCCAATGCGGTTCCGGAACGAAACGTTACGAACGGGAAAGTTTCATTGACCATGACCAAACAACTCGGAAGACTCACCAGCAGCCTTCATTGTATGATCAGGTTAAATTTTGCCCGTAATTCTTCTCAGTCCATCACACTGGAACTAAATAAGTTTCATTCACTGCCGAAGTACGATGCTAAGAACATCTTATCCGCTCTTACCAGCATAAAACCTCTCCTAGCCTTCTTGATGGATTTATTGACTGTAGTAACCATCGCCGCTATGATTATATCGTTACCGCTAATTTCTGACTCAGTACCGACAGTGTCGATAGGGTCAGGCATATTTGTAGCGACAATATGTAAAATATTTCCATTACGCGTGGGTTGTCGCGTTAGTTGCTCAATATAGTTTTCGGAAAAAGCGTTCAGGACTTCTGCGCATGAGTGTCTGTCCGTACTACGCGCAACGAATCGATAGACCTCCCAGTCTGTACTCGGTTGGTCATTCTTCGTCAAGTAATATTGTATGATTAGGGTATTGTATGTTGTATTGTACGTTAACCGGGGACCTAGAAACGACGGAGAAGCTCCGTCTCCGCCACAGCCGCAGTGGTCCACAATCACACGACGGCTACCGCAGACCACTTCACCCCTCCGCCGCCCCACGCCGAACCTAGGGATATTGTCCGGTTCGGCCCCCACTAGACCCCTCAGGGAACGTCTCACACCAGATGAGTGTAACCCCTATGTTTGCGTAGTGGAGTAATGGTGGTTTACGCGTACGTGGAGAACTTTTTTGCACATCAATCGCCGACCTAGTGTAGCCGAGGCGGAGTAAGGGCAACCAGGCCGCATTTGCCGAGGAAGATGGAAAACCGCCTAAAAACCATCCACAGACTGTCCAGCACACCGCGCCTTGACCCAAGTCCGCCGGGCGGATTGATGCAGGGGACCAGGCGCTCCTTCCCAATCCGGAAAGCCGTGCGGTAGACCGAACGGCTAACCGGGCGACAGCCCAACTGAAGGAAGACTTTCTTTGGCTGATTCCACAACTCTTACATCGGAATCGGCAGCAGACGATTAATTTTTCACCTACAGCTGTTTCCCTCGTCTCGATAACTTCGAAGTGAGACACAATTTTGACTACGCGAGACGTAATACTTTCGTCGCTTGCAATGAAACGTCCCTCTCCATTGATGCCTAACTTGTCTTTTCGATATTCGTTCTACGTCTTGTTCAATACAGTAGTGTCCTAAACTTATGGGCGAAACTAATTTTCACCTGATGCGTCGCTGCTAAGTAACATAGTGATGGCTCCGAACTTCCACCATAACCGAGTCCATCAACATGAGGTAGCAAATATGAGGTAGCTAAGGAGATGGAAACATGGGTTCTACTATGCCAAGGTTGCTTGATAACTGCAACAGGAAACCACAATTAATTAGCAGGAGTACAAAATAAGAAACTATTTATTACTTAACTTTGTTGTAGTCCATGATCTGTTGGCTGACAATTATAGAAGACACGACTAGACTAAGCGTCTGTAGAATGACAGTAGTTACAAGTCACAAATCTTGCAGTGACGAATTAATGTCTCGTAATCTTGAATGTCGAATCCGGTGAATTTGAAGACTAATTTGGCACTGGGCTACAAAGACTTGATGGCAGCAATGACTGAGCTGGAGACGATGACTGACTAACATCGGCGCTGGTTGACCACTGAGCGCGGCTACTCCTGCTACACATGAAGTGGCCTAGCGGCGCCTCGCGGCGAGCATAAGTACTGCGACTAGCTGTGTACTCTTTGGCTAACACAGCCGTTCTTCTGTTCCGTTTATCGAGAGAATCGCATCCGGCGGATCGATCTCTCAGGCGGCAGTATGGTCGCATGACTGACGACATCACACATAGCTCGATGAAACTTGGACCATATATAGAAACAACTGCTACAGGGTGTGCGGTCCTGTCCACTCGTCTCTTATAGTTGTAAGTAGGCTGTTTATGTTTTCTTTATGTAAGTAGGCTGTTTAGGTTCTTACATTGGTAACGCCGCCGCCACGTAGCGCTCTCTGTATGAAAATGAAATCACTGGCTGTGCTGTGTGCAGTCTGTGGCTAGTTTGCATTGTTGCCTGCCATTTTAGAGGGGCAGCTGGATGTTAACAGCGCGTAGCGTTGCACAGTTGGAGGTGAGCCGCCAGCAGAGGTGGATGTGGGGAGAGAGATGGCGGAGTTTTGAAAAATGTCATGAACTGCTGTATATGTTATGAATATTGAGGTAAATACATTGTTTGTTCTCTATTAGAATCTTTCATTTGCTAAGACTATCAGTAGTTAGTGCCTTCAGTAGTTTGAATCTTTTATTTAGCTGGCAGTAGTGGCGGTCGCTGTATTGCAGTAGCTTGAGTAACGAAGATTTTTGTGAGGTAAGTGATTTGTGAAAGGTATAGTTTAATGTTTGTCAGAGCCATTCTTTTGTAGGGATTTTTGATAGTCAGATTGCGTTGCGCAAAAATATTGTGTGTCACTTTAGTGAATGTGTGAGTACGTTCAGTTTTGCTCAGCTGTTTGAAAAGCAAATAGTGTAAGAGGTTTATAAGCACAGTCTTGTATAATTTTCCAAAGGGGACGTTTCATAGTGTCCCTAAAGGACGCTGCTTTCTCGGATAGCTATCCAACAATTCAAGCAAATTACATTAATGGTTTTTATTACGACGAAAATAATTGAAAATACTTAACTTTGACTTGCAATGTCGTGTCCAAGCAATTGGCGACATGCAACTAATCAGTGTCTTTCGCTATATACAATGTCCTTGCAAATACTGGGTATGGATCACGTGTAACAGCTCTTCTAGTGCTCTCTTCTATTCTGAGGCTACTAGTGTCCGTCTTCTACTGTCCAGCCGAGGCTGGCAGAAGCGGCGCTTATATTCTCTTCTTGTAGAGGCCACTCCTGTCGTGGTGCGGTCCTAGTCAGCGAATTATTGGCTGACGTCGTCTCACAGCCTTCTCTGCTCTTGCGTTCTTCATCTTCGTGCCGGCGCTTGGCGTTACGCCGGAACACAGTGAATTACAGAAGCTAACTGAAAGAAATACGCAATGGGACGAACAGAAGTTACATTTTCATTCAAAGACAATAATTACACTGAAGTCACCGAGAGCCATCATGGCCCCTGACATTACGAAATGCAATAGATGGTTTTATGGGGTGTGTGGTCACCAAGGATGGCAATGCGTGCTCCGCAATGCGTTCCCATGGTGGCCAAGAGGTTGGTAGGCAGCTCTCGTGGTAGGCCGTTCCATTTCTTCACCAGTCCGGTTGAGAACTGCTGGACGGTCTTTGGCACATGTGGACGTGCCACAGTACGTCTCCCCAACACTTCCCACACGGGGTTGACGGGATTTAAGTTGGGGTAGGGGATAAGGGAAAGTGCAGGTCAGCCCATTCTCCGAATACCATCTCGTTACAAAAGCTCGTCCACCTGTTCGACGCGGTAGTGCATCCATAAAAGTGAAGTCTCGTCCGAATACACACACATAGACGCAAATGGGGAAGGAGTACAGTGCCACAATAACTTTTATGGAGAGTGTGCCGTGCTAAAAGGATTTTATGATAGAACGCCCGTGCTACATTATGCCTCCCCATTCACCTGGACCAACAAAACAATCACGTTCGACAATGATGGGCGTACCTCATATGGCGAGAGGTGGGATCATGTAATGTATCCAGGAACATCAGAGGACCTGAAACTACCACCTCGCCTATCTGGATACGATACAGCAAATTATGCAGAATCACTATGTTTAGAATTTCCCATAACCCTCCAAACTAATTGTTGGAATATGAAGATAGTAACTGTTCCTAAAGAACAGATACCAATTATGGCAATGCACCTTCTCTAGAAAGAAATGATAATTAATCGAAACCCTCAGCTGCCAAGAGATACTGTTGATACACCTCAATGGGGACAGCTGAAAATGTGTGCCCCGACCGAGACTCGAACCCGGGATCTCCTCCTTACATGGCAGACGCTCTATCAATCTGAGCCAGTGAGGGCACAGAAGATTGCGCGACTGCTGGGACTTGTCCCTTGCACGTTTCCCGTTAGCCCCACATTCCCAACTGTCCACAACCTACATCCGTAATGTTCCTCAGGGTATTTACCCATTCGCTCATTAGTCGTACCAACCCAGGGGGACGAGTCCCGGTGGGGGCACACATTTTCAGCTGTCCCCATTGATCTATATCAACAACATCTGTTGGCAGCTGGGGGTCTCGATTAATTATCATTTCTTTCTAGAGAAGCTGCAAGGTCATCATTGGTATCTGTTCTTTCGGAACAGTTACTATCTTCATATAGTTAAAGGCTACCCGGCCATTGACCTTCTTCTGTGCGAATGCGCACGCTTTGGCGGAACTCTTACGGGAATCGTCACTGTCGTTGGCGCGAGTAATGAGTAAATGGGCAAATATCCTTTACGAACATTACAAATGTGGGTTCTGGACAGTTGGGAATGTGGGTCTCACGGGAAGCGTGCAAGGGATAAGTCTCTAAAATCCCACTATCCTCTGTGCCCTCGGTGTCTCAGATGGATAGAGCGTCTGCCATGTAAGCAGGAGATCCCGGGTTCGAGTCCCGGTCGTAGCACACATTTTCAGCTGTCCCCATTGAGTTATATCAACAACACCTGTTGGCAGGTTGGGGGTTTCGATTAATTATCATTTCTAATTGTGGGAAGGCCACTTCTTTCAGAGCTATCTATATTTTTGAGTGCAAAGTTAAAAGAATAACGCAAAAATTCCGGCCCTAGGCTTAGCTCTTTCAGTGGAGTTTTGTACAAAATTTCACTTTGTGAAAAACTATCTGGTGCTCTATAAGCGGCCTTAGCAGCAGAACTCGTAGGTGAAACAAGCGACACTTCATCTGCCCCATGCGAAGCGCCAGTTTCTCCGTCACCGCTACACCCTGAGACAGCAGCGGCAGGCGTCCAAGCGTCGTTGTTTTTGTTCGAGGACCGTGTGCGGTGCAAAATTTGTGCACACTATTCTCTTCTTCAAAACATTCTGGAGCACTTATTGAACAGTTGATTTAGAGATTTGTTCCACTGCGATTTCTGACACAACAATGGTGACATACTATGGTCGCAAATCCATTACTTAACACTGCTCGCCTACCACTGACTGGTGAACGTACATGTGTAGGTACAACTGTTAGTTCAAGCTGACACCGTAATTACTGTGGTGATGTCGCTTATTCGCCAGGAATAAAACTAGTATGAGAACATTTTGGGGGGACAGGGTGAATATATGATGATCTTCAATTAAAATTGTGTGTAATCTACGACATTTTGGTTCCTTAGACGTGAAAGCTAATACTGTGGAAACCACAGAAAAGGATCTGACTCTGAACACCTCAACATTGACGGAAATCGTTGTCATCCTTCCTTCTATAGAATGAAAAGCAACAATGGTGTAACTAGCGCAACAGGCAATGCTGACAATAAATTTCAGACATAAAAAACATAATGAGCCTCCTCTTGAAGTTCGTGATTGAAGTAACGAAATGAGAAGGATGTATTCAAGAAAGAAAAGTTGAAGTTCTTCCGAAGACTAAGTCATTGAAGAAGGATCACAAATTCCTCTTCAAGTGGACTGTTCCGGCCTTCACATCAGATTGTTTTACAGAACTTAATGAAAACCTAAATCAGGAAGGATGGACCGAGATTGTGGTTACCCCTCCAGAGTGAAAGTGGCGGCGGTAAGTTCCTATGGGACCAAACTGGTGAGGTCATCGGTCCCTAGGCTTACACACTACTTTATCTAACGGAAACTAACTTACACTGAGGACAACACACATACCCATGCCCGAGGGAGGACTCGAACCTCCGTTGGGGGGTTCTGCGCGAACCGTGGTAAGGCGCCCAAGACCGCGCGGCTGCCCAGCGCGGCCAGAATGCATGTATAGTATAAAATATAGAGATATACATCTGTAGTAAATTTCTGAAGGCTTCAGATGCACACTGAGCTGCAGTGTACTTCTACTAACTGAAGTCTATTTCAAAGACGTGAAGACGCCTTCGTAATCCGTTCAGTTGTGGTTTGACGAGTTACTACGTATAAGTCATCTGAAAATGGGTTGCTAAGAAATCTAAATCATTCGTGTAACCCGATGCCGAAAAATACAGTAACAGAATTTCGATTACACGCCAATCACTGTATGCACCTAAGACAGTATGCCTAACTTGTGCAAATTATTTCAATTGTTGTCTACAGACTGAGTGTGATAGAAACCTGTCATGCATAGAGTGAAATGAAAGAGCATAATTAAGAGCAATGTCAGATGCTTGTTTTAGTTCACTGTGGGGTGTTTGCAGAGGTTGTTTTTTTTCGTTGTGCGGTTGTGCTATGGTACAGGTACAGGTACTAGTTCATCATATTTTGTACATGATTCAGAAAAGAATCCTAGATATTAGAAAGAGGTATTTTAAAACCATTGAAGATTCTGATTAGAGTGCCCTACACTCTTCACAAGATTATGAAATCATTATTTAACCTTCATTTGATTTACAGATAAGCCAGCGAAAACCCGCTCCAAACAGCGTGTAGGACCGAAACAGAGCGATAGGTCTCAACTTCGTCACATTTCCCAGTAGTTACCGGAAGGAGGTCCTGTGACGTTCAAAGCTGTCGTGCATATTTTACATAAAAATGGAAGTACTACAACGCAGCCACGTCTCTGATATTCCCGTGTACTTGGAGCGTCTTCACATACATTGGCTTGATGGTGGTAAGCAGGCAGCAGTTTTTGCACTTTTGTTATTTGCGCGTGGAAGAACAGGATCATCTATCTAAACCGACACGGAGAATCAGCAGTATGCCATCTTACAACTTTGAACGCCTGTGGGTATTTTTCACAGTACACATTGCATGAAGTTTCACCTCGTCGCATATCCAACACAAGGTTTCATTCGAAACGACCCAAGCAAGAATGTCATTGATGTTAAAGCATATAAACTCTGAATGATACGTACACTTTCCCCGTGGTGTGGTGGCACATGAACATTGAAAGACTCTGCCTTTCATCTTGGGCTAAACTGAACGCATGGGATATCTGGCTCTAGCAAAATTCCTTGATAATATTATTCTTTTACACGAATTTCTTTTACGTTAGAATAATTACTAACTCTGTAGGGTCACTGTTTCGTATTCACAAGTAGGAGGTGCTTTCACTGCGCAATGCAAAAAAAAGGAGAGGTTGTACAAATGCTTAAAGAATTCAAGATACAATCACATTTTGTACGTAAGTTCCTAGAGCGATTCACAGGTGTGTGACCTCCATTACAGGCAAATCATGCGCAATCAAAATAACATGAAACATAACACTGACATCGAACGTAGTCTGAAGCACCTCGATATCTCGCCAACACTGACTTCCCTTATGGGCTGTAGAAGCATCCAATGAATTCAATATATTTCTGCTGTTGGCGGTTCTGTTTTTGACTAATAATTCCGCTGAAGACAGAATATTCCGTCTGAAGTATGAACGCAAGCTGGATAGCCAAGTAGCTCTGAAATCTCTGCCAGTCCATGCAGCGAGTTCAAAGTTGGAGGGTGGCATCAAGCTCCTGGGAGACGAGTGGGAAGCAACAGTTTAAACCTGCTGAGGGTCTCTGGTCACTCAGAAATTAGTATTGATGAAAAATCTGGAACACTGGCCAGGACAGGTATGGCGACTTCATTTATTAGATCGGAACCTGTCCGAAAAAAATGAAAACTAAGTAGCTGGATCAGAAGGCAGCGCGTCGAATATTGGACTGTAATCCAAAACAGAAACATGGCAAGCTGTTCATGCCAAAGCCGCATTTCAAGAGAAGTTCTGTAACGCTGGGCTTGAGAAGGAGATAAATTAAACTCAGGGTAGGAATTATGACTGGCGCTGGGAACTTTAAGAAGATGAAGAGGCCCCTAAAGTGTAGACTAAGTAGTTAGGAGAATGAAAGGGCACCACGCCTAAATTTCCGGTACGAATCGTTGGAGGGCAAAAGGCAAAGAATATTTGCTTCGACATCTTGGGTTGTCGGGTGTTCTGCCGGATATCAGCGTCGTACTTGCACGATTTCGGTCACGTAGCTCGTAACCTTCATCAGGTGCGACCTGAGACTGCTCCTCGAGTGGACCTGGTCCAGTATTTATGCATAATACTGGACCAGGTCCACTCGAGGAGCAGTCTCAGGTCGCACCTGATGAAGGTTACGAGCTACGTGACCGAAATATCGTGCAAGTACGACGCTGATATCCGGCAGATCACCCGATAACCCAAGATGTCATTAGATCGCCGGGAAAGCCTGAAGAGTTACAATATTTGCTTCGTTAAATCGTGAAGAAATTGTGTCTAACAACGAACTACGATGGCATGCTGAAAAGAAATGCCTCCGAACTTTTTATGTTTTTAAATTAAACGAACTTTATTAACATTCTACATATTTATTCTTCAAGTATAAAAATTCATTTCTCAGCTTACTTATCCTGGTGACGAACACTTTCCTTCCAACGAGAGACCAGTTTGTTGATACCGTCAGTGTAGAATATTAGCCATTGTTGATGCAGTCACAACCTCACCTCTGCTTGAACCAAATCACTATCAAAGTAAAGTCCTCGGAGGTACTCTTTGCATTTTGGAAACATATGAAAGTCGGATAGGGCCAAGTAGTGCCTGTATGGAGGACGATCGATGACAGAGAACCCAAAGCGTCGGAATGTTGCAGATGTCGCAGCGCTCGTGTGCGGTCTGGCACTGTCATACTGAAGGAAGCGAACTGTTAGAATTTGTACTTCATATTTTCGGAGGAATTACAGCATGCTGTTTCTCACGCAACGAAATAGTTACTTTACACACCGCCATGTTACAAGCTGTAATTCGGAGTCCTCTAGCGGCAGAGGGTTGCAACTTGCGTCAGAGAAGTAGAAAAGACGGCCGAGTAGTATTCGTGACATGTAATATCCCAAACGATGTAGAGAACAGAGTAAAAAATTCGAAGGCACTACCTTTCATCAAGCCCTCGTAGTAAAGCGTCTCCTACTACTACTTAAGGTGGCCGTTTGGCTTTACTAGACTACTAGTCATTAAAATTGCTACATCACGAAGATGACGTGCTACAGATGCGAAATTTAACCGACGGGAAGAAAATGCTGCGATATGCAAATGATTAGCTTTTCAGAGCAGTCATACAAGGTTAGCGCCGGTAGCGACACCTACAACGTGCTGACATGAGGAAAGTTTCGAACAGATTTCTCATACACAAACAGCAGTTGACCGGCGTTGCCTGCTGAATCGTTGTTGTGATGCCTCGTGTAAGGAGGAGGAATGCGTACCATCACGTTTCCGACTTTGATAAAGCTCGTATTGTAGCCTATCGCGATTGCGAATTATCGTATCGCGACATTGCTGCTCGCGTTGGTCGAGATCCAATGACTGTTAGCAGCATATGGAATCGGTGAGTTCAGGAGGGTAATGCCGAACGCCGTGCTGGATCCCAACGGCCTCGTATTACTAGCAGTCGATATGACAGCCATCTTATCCGCATGGCTGTAACGTATCGTGCAGCCACGTCTCGATCCCTGAGGCAATAGATGGGGACGTTTGCAAGACAGCAACCATCTGCACGAACAGTTCGACGACGTTTGCAGCGTCATTGACTATCAGCTCGGAGACCATGGCTGCGGTTACTCCTGACGCTGCATCACAGACAGGAGCGCCTGCGATGGTGTACTCAGCGACAAACCTGGGTGCACGAATGGCAAAACGTCATTTTTTCGGATGAATCCAGGTTCTGTTTACAGCATCATGATGGTCGCATCCTTGTTTGGCGACATCGCGGTGAACGCACATCGGAAGCGTGTATTCGTCATCGCCATACTGGCGTATCACCCGGCGTGATGGTATGGGGTGCCATTGGTTACACGTTTCGGTCACCTCTTGTTCGTATTTACAGCACTTTGAACAGTGGACGTTACATTTCAGATGTGTTACGACCCGTGGAACAACCCTTCATTCGATCCCTGCGAAACCCTACATTTCAGCAGGATAATGCACGACCGCATGTTGCAGGTACTGTACGGGCCTTTCTGGATACAGAAAATGTTCGACTGCTGCCCTGGCCAGCACATTCTCCAGATGTCTCACTAATTGGAAACGTCTGGTCAATGGTTATCAAGCAACTGGCTCGTCACAATACGCCAGTCACTACTCTTGATGAACTGTGGTATCGTGCTGAAGCTACATGGGCAGCTGTATCTGTACACGCCATCCAAGCTCTGTTCGACTCAATGCCCAGGCGTATCAAGGCCTTTATTAAGGCCAGAGATGGTTGTTCTGGGTACTGATTTCTCAGGATCTATGCACCCAAATTGCGTGAAAATGTAATCACATGTCAGTATTAGTATAATATATTTGTCCAATGAATACCCGTTTATCATCTGCATTTCTTCTTGGTGTAGCAATTTTAATGGCCAGTAGTGTAGAATCACAGGGAGCAAAACCACACAATGAACTCAGTATCGGTGCGGGTAACAGTGGGTTAAGAGCACTGTTGGTTTTTATGCGCCTATGCTAAACAAATCGTATCAAGTCACTGAGCATAGGAGCACGTGTAAACAGTTCAGAAATCGTGCTTGCTTCATAAATGACTGTGGGATGACAATACCACGAAAATACTTCATTGAAATTCCTGATTATTAGTGAGGAACGCAATAAGTAGTGACAAATAATAAACGTATTCTTGTTATGTGATGGACCACCTGGTGTACGGTTCCATGGTACATGAAAACCAGAACCATAAACATTTCATACTGTAGAGAACATTCTGAACAATATGAAAACAATGGGAATATAAGGAATACCGTACACTAACCTCACAGATGGAGAACTGAAATGCCGACGATGTGGCACGATTATGGAACAAGAGTCTCTCTCCCTATCTGTCTTTCTATTAACAACGAAAATTGAGTCTAGACGCGACTGGAAGTCCAGAAAGCGTTTCAAACTAAATATTACGCCCAGATGCGCAAGCATTGCCACGACCACACCACAGTCCTTATAGTCTGCAGCTTGGGCTGGCCATCAGAATGTAAACCTCCACTTAATACATAGCGTCCACAAGCCAACTCCGACAAGCGTCGAAAATCAGGAACAGCAAATCGTCAGCAGTGTCTCTTCTGTTGGAGATGTCCGACACCACACACACACACACACACACACACACACACACACACACACACACAAAATCTGAAGTTTCGAATGAGATCATCTCGAAAACTTTACATCGGGTAAAAATAGTGGCTAAGACAAGTTCGTAAGCTCAAAGGGGGACATCAAATGATACCACACGTAACCTCCACCCCCGCCCTCTTGGGGGGAGGGGAGGGGGGGAAGGGTGGAAGGGGGGGGGGAAGGGGAAGGCAACTTTTAAATCTTAAACGGAAACACCTATTATTATTGCAGATTCAGATTCTCCATAAAAAAGTAATCACGTTTTGTCTGAAACATTTTTTTTAAACCATTGACACGTGGCGCTGAAATCGAGAAAAAATGTTGGGGAAGAACTGATTTATTTAGAATTATCCGAGAAGGACGCATCAAATCGATAAAAATGTGCACCAATTCTTTCGCTACGCCAAATTAAGCTATTTTTGTACAAAATGTACTGTATCCTACTTTTAGCGTTACCCAGGAATAACAACATGGACATTGTAGAATCATGTTCCCATTGGGTGCTTCATTAGTGAGAGTCCCCTTGCCTCTCACATGTTGGGGTGCTTCATTAGTGTGAGTCCCCTTGCCTCTCACAATTTGGGGTGCTTAATTAATGAAATTAGCCACGAAGAAATTGTTCAAAATTATCCCAATTTTCTTAAATGCATGAAGTCAATCGTCTGCGAAAGTTAACCACAGTTTTCAGCAGCACATCCCGTGGTATGACTGCACACGCTCTTCGAATGCGTTGCTCCATATCGTTTCTGGTTGTGGGGTGTCTTTCATAACCAATGTTTTTTAAATAACCCCACAAGAAAAAATCAGATGTTAGGTCTGGTGAACGTGGAGGCTACTGAATTGGCCCGCCACGTCCTATCCACCAACCGTAAATTTAAAACGTTCCGTACATTTTTAGCATAATGGCGAGCTGCTCCGTACTGTTGGAACCACATTCGTTGCCTGATTTCTAAACCAACATCTTCCATTAGCTCCAACAAATCATCGTGGAGAAGTTGTAAATAAGATTCTCCAGGAACGTTTCGGTCAAAAAAATACGGTCCTATCAAGTAACCGTTTAAAATCCCACACCAGACTATTAACGACCATTTGTGTTGATTGTCAAAGGTCTGTGCCAGTGTGAACCGACAGGGGACCAATAATGACAATCGTGATGATTTAATTCGCCATTGTTTTTGAATGTGGCTTCATCGGTGCACACAAAGTATCTAAAAAATCATTATCACCTCTTATCATTTCCAAGGCCCATTGGCATAAATTCACGTGTATTTGAATCTTTCGGCGTTAATGCCTGTGTCAGTGTGATATGATACGCATGATATTTATGTGCCTTAAAAATCCTCAAAACAGTTTATTTCGGTATTCCAGTTTGTCTCTGAATCGCACGATTCCTCATTTCGGTATCCAGTTGAACACAGGCGAGAACGGTAAGGGTACGAGTGTCATTTTCATTGTATTCGCGATGACGAGGTGGACGGAGCATGTATCCATTTTGACCTCGTTAGTGCAATTTCGAATAATGTTTTCGCTTGGATGTCGTCTGTTTGGGAAACGATCCGCATACAATTGCGCAGCTGCAGCGTAATTGTTATGGCATTCACCTAAAATTCAACAATCTCTGTAGGAGGATAGTGAGCCAAGTTTCTCTAAAGAATAATTTACTTTCGTCAGTTGATGTTTACGGTTCATAATCTGAAAGTGAAGTGACGTCTCATCGCATTGTACCAACCTTCATACTGAGCCATAGTTCGCAGTTTGGCCACGGTAGCGCCCCAGTCGGGTGAGTAATGCAAGTGTGAAGAGTTCCCTAACGAACGAGATTTTAATACCATTCCCCCTCCCTCCATCAAATACTGTGGCGGGTAGGATACATTTTGTAAAAAAAAAAAAATAGCTTAATTTGGCGTAATGAAAGAATTGGTGAACGTTTTGTATCGATTTTATGCGTCCTTCTCTGATCATTCTAAATAAATCGGAGTTTTTCCCAATTTTAATTTTTCTCGATTTCAGCGCCATCTGTCAATGGTTCAAAAAATGTTTCAGACAAAACTTGATTACTTTTTTATGGAGAATCCGAATCTGCAATAAAAATGGATGCTTCCACTTAAGATTTAAAAGTTGCCCCCCCCCCCCCCCATCCGACCCAAGGGGGCGGCGGCTGGAGGTCACGTATCATTTGATATCCCCCTTTGAGATTACAAACTTGTCTTACCCACTATTTTTACCCGATGTATAGTTTGCGAGATAATGTCATCCCAAACTTCAGATGGACTACCCTGTATATATACGAGCGAGGACGGCTCTAGGTACCACATCTTCCGAACCCCTGCGGTATTTAGCGAATCCTACGAGCACTGGGGCTAACGGATGAGGGCACTATTTGCACGTGACGGGTTTAGAATTTGTGTTGAACGAGAAACGTGTCCGGATAGCTGAGGCGGTTGAGTCAACCTTTCTAACGACGTGGAGCATTCGGGTTCAAGTTGCGATCCGACACAAATTTTCAACTTTCACCACTGATTTACTTCAGTGTCTGTAGGGGCTGAAGTCTTGATTTCTAGTAATTCAACGTCTGTGGAATGCCGGAAACAGAAGTCCCCTGTCAACGGGGGCACTCTTCGACTTATTTCTGCCACACGGGCATCTCATTGATGAACCAGCTGTTAAGTCCTAAGCCCCTACCATAGACACGATACCAACCAAAGTGTGCTTAGCATCTGAAACCCAGGTGCAGAGCCTGTTTGCAGTACTTTAGCGACTCACAACTCGCCTAAAATGAATAATTTGAAAGACGACTAAGTGAATGGCTTTCAAGATGCAGGAATAGAGTCCTAGTGATGCGAATAATGGTACAATTTATAACAGGCGATCTGGGGCGTCTTCTCACGGTCCGTGCGGCTCCCCCGTCGGAGGTTCGAGTCCTCCCTCGGGCATTGGTGAGTGTGTTGTCCATAGCGTAAGTTACACTACTGGCCATTAAAATTACTACACCAAGAAGAAATGAAGATGATAAAAGATTATTCATTGGACGACAAAAATACTATACTAGAACCGAAATGTGATTCCACCCAATTTCAGTGCATAGATCCTGAGAAATCAGTACCCAGAACAATCACGGCCTTGATACGCCTGGGCATTGAGTCAAGCAGAGCTTGGATGGCGTGTACATGTACAGCTACCCATGCAGCTTCAACACGATACCACAGTTCATCCAGAGTAGAGACTGGCGTATTGTGACGAGACAGTTGCTCGCCCACCATTGACCAGACGTTTTCAATTGGTCAGAGATCTGGAGAATGTGCTGGGAAGGACAGTAGTCGAACAGTTTCTGTATATAGAAAGGCCTGTATAGGACCTGCAACGTGCGGTCGTGCATTATCCTGCTGAAATGTGGGGTTTCGCAGGGATCGAATGTAGGGTAGAACCACGTTTAGTAACACATCTGAAATGTAACGTCCACTGTTCAAAGTGCCGTCAGTGCGAACAAGAGGTGACCGAGACGTGAAACCAATGGCACCGCATACCATCACGCCGGGTGATACGCCAGTATGGCGATGACGAATACAAGCTTCCAATGTGCGTTCACCGCGATGTCGCCAAATACGGATGCGACCATCGTGATGCTGTAAACAGAACTTGGATTCATGCGAAAAAATGATATTTTGCCAATCGTTCACCCAGGTTCGTCGTTGAGTACACCACCGCAGGTGCTCTTGTCTGTGATGCAGCGTCAAGGGTAACTGCAGCTATGGTCTCCGAGATTATAGTCCATGCTGTTGCAAACGTCGTCGAACTGTTCGTGCAGATGGTTGTTGTCTTGCAAACGTCCCCATCTGTTGACTCAGGGATCGAGCCGCGGCTGCACGATCCGCTACAGCCATGCGCATAAGATGCCTGTCATCTCGACTGCTAGTAATACGAGGCCGTTGGGATCCAGCTCGGAGTTCCGTATTACCCTCCTGAACCCACCGATTCCATATTCTACTAACAGTCATTGGATCTCAACCAATGCGAGCAGCAATGACGCAATTCGATAAACCGCACTAGTGATAGGCTCCAATCCGACATTTATCAAAGTAGGAAACGTGATCGTAAGCATTTCTCCTCCTTACATGAGGCATCACAACAACGATTCACCAGGCAACGCTTGCCAACTGCTGTTTGTGTATGAGAATTCGGTTGGAAACGTTCCTGATGTCAGCACGTTGTGTGAATGCTCTGAAAAGCTAATCGTTTGCATATCACAGCATCTTCTTCCTGTCGGTTAAATTTCCCGCCTGTAGCACGTCATCTTCGTGGTGCAGCTATTTTAATGGACAGTAGTGGAGGTTAAGTAGTGTGTAAGTAGTTTTGTCCCATATGGTCTTACCACAAATTTACAGAATTTCAAAAAGCTCCCGTTCGAAGGCAACACTAACCCCTTGCCTACATGTCGGTGTTTATACTTGGTGGTGAGAAACGGTCTGACAAAGGTTGTAAGGGTGTTTCAGTGGAGATTGTACTGAGAAATAACTGTCAAGAAAAAAGTTCGATGCTTTGCGAGGCTTCACAGTTTCTTAGCATTCCTTAATGTAACGCTCTTCGGTAGGTATATCTGACACTCCATTTAAGTATATTCTACGTAATAACATACATTCAACTTATTGTTGATAGTTATGAAAGTAAACAATACTTTCAAATTAAGTTGAATAGCCATCAAGATTTGGTACATCTAGATTAGAGCGGCAACTGCACCCGCGTGTACTATATAAACATTTCGACTGATCCATACATAAACTGAAAGCAGTATGTTTTGCGCTTTATACAATATGCGCTGAGACTTAATGAAATTCTAGGGAACGCAGATGACCATTACATTGCTCCTTAGATGCATACGTAACGAACTCATTAGGTGCATTTCACGGCAGCGTCGATAGTTAATGGTGATTTCATTCACTTGCTTTCTGGGAAAATATACAGGATCTGCCAGTATGACGAACGTGGCTACCTAACAATTCATAGCAATATCTGAATAAAACAGAATCGTCTAGTAAAATACTGATCGTGGTGCCTGTGTTGTGCAAGCAGGCGGAAACGACACCCTGGGACTTATCCTTCATGATCGTTAACGGCTGCGCTCATTATTTCTAATTAACGGCAACAAAGACTTTGAGGCAAAAGCAGAGTCTCTAGGGTAATAACTAAGTATTGTCGGCAAACAGCAAAAAATCTTACACGCTCATTGTCGCCACAAGGCAAGAGAAGTACTACAAGAAGCGGTAAATAACAAGAGAGAAGGAAAACAGAAAACCGAATACACGAAAATGACTAGATGTGGCGATATTTTTTTGAATATACAAACACTTCATAAGACAATATTGTATTTAAATTATTGCACTAAACTTGAAAGTAATTCACTGTCTATATTTGAAGATATTTAGAATACAATAATGACGCAGTATTAGTATAGGTCGTTGTTCTGTGCTAAACTTAACTATGTACTTATCTTTGCTATATTTGCCTTATCCTGCGTGCAGGCGAGTTGTGGTACTGTAATATTCTTTAAGTAATACATACATATCGGGGGTTGACGGGTTATAGCAGAGGCATGGGAAGTAGTTGCAAACTGTACTGGTAAATACCCTACGTATATATTTGTTATTGCTATTGTCAGTCATACAGGAAACCCACATGGGTGCGACAGACTTAGAGAATAATATATGAAAATTGCATTAAAAGAGGCGAACACGATATAACCGACGTTAATTTTCCAAAGAAAATTGGTGAGTGAGATAAACCCATCTCGGACCCTGTATTTGTTATTGTTGTTGCTGTTCGTTTAGGGACCTCAGTATCGTGGTTATCAGCATCCTTACAAGTACTGCATGGAATGAATAGGTTTAAAACATATAAAATACAGACATGCCAGAAAGCTACATCAATTCACACATATAAAATACAGACATGCCAGAAAGCTACATTAATTCACATTAGCTCTCTCACACTCTTTCTCACATTAGAGCTCTGAACGATACAAATGGGGAAACTGCCTCAAGACAGAGTACTTAACCTATTGTTACCAGACCAGAAAAGCCAGGGAACAACATTACTAGAAAATATGGTTGGCTGATCACTTCCATATAAACTGTCTATAGGAATCATACATATCAATGGGAGGAAAATCAATAGGTGTGACGTACATGTACAGACAAACAAAAGATTACAACTTCAGAAAAGTTGGATGATTCATTCAGGAGAAAGAACTTCATAAATTGAGCAAGCCAATAATGTGTTAGTCCACCTCAGTCCCTTATGGAAGCGGTTATTCGGCTTGGCATTGATTGAAAGGGTAATTGGTTGTCCTCCTGAGGATATGGTACCAAATTCTGTTCGTTAGATCTGCTTGGTTAGAGGGATCTTCCATAATGCTCCAAAAGTTAGCAGTTTGGATGAGATCCGATGACATTGCTGGCCAAGTGGGATTTGACAAGGACGAAGACAAGTAGTGGATACCCTCGCCATGTGTGGATCGGCATTATCTTGCTGAAATGTAAGGCCTGTGTGGCTTTCCATAAAGGGTAGAATATCGTCCACGTACTGCTGTGCCATGGGTATCGCGGATGACAACCAAATGGTTCCTGGAGTGAAAAGAAATTGCACACCAGGCCTTCAATCCTGTTTGTTGCGCTTTATGGCGAGTGACAGGTTGTTATCACACCACAGTCTGAGGCGTCTCCAGACACTTCGGCCTGGGAGATTAGTGACTAGAGTAGAATTGTCTTCAGTGATGAGTCCCGCTTCAAACTGAGAGCTGATGACTAACATTTAAGGTTTAGGGATTCTACTATTCAAATCGTATCATCCGTACTGAAGCAAAATAGACGCTTCACGACATTTTTGTAAAGCTTGTATATTTTGGAAAAAAATACTTTTTTGGACGAGATGGAGAAGCGCATTGCTGGTTGCTTTGAAAATCCTTAATTCTGCCCGCGTTATGCAGAGAACAGAGCAAGAGGGAAAATAAGTCAAGTGGATGCTCTGAAAGGCGATCTGGAAACTGTATCGCCAGCTGGCCGTGGTCTAGCATCGGGACAGCGTCCAAGATTAGCTGGATCACATTACCAGTGTAAACCACTTGCCGTTGATTAATCTATGCTAAAACCATCTGACCATCATAGGAGACAACCTGTTCCTTGGTGGAACGACCACTGTCATGTGCAGTGTGGTACAGGCGGACAGCTTTGCGAAGATTCAAACGCAGTCCATCTGCGGAGCATCTTCAAGCCTTTTTTCAGTTAGCGAGAGCGACAACCCGACGAATAGTGAAGGAGAGCCAGAAGTGATAGTGGCGATAGTGTCTGAAGTCCATTAACAGGTCCATTAAACGGTCGACCTCCGTCGCTGCAGTATGCGATTTAGTAAGGAAGATCTGTGGGAAAAGGATGTCATGTCTACTAGCTGCCATACTGGATAATGCAGTCCTGAAAGTCACACCCGTCAAGCCATAGACCAGGGCGCGCTACTATGACGATATAACGTCAGCATGAGTCCACTGCTAGGCTTGAGGGTACGAACTCACTGCAGTTCCCCTGCTATTGATGAGACAACCCCAGGGCCGAACACAATACGTTATAACGTACTACGGTAGCCTATCCCTGACTCTAAAGAACTCCTCCTTGCGTTTTTTCATGTAATATAGAGCGATTATTAATATACTGACACTTGGAAATAACAACAACGATTCCAGTTCTCGAACCAGGAAAGTATCGCGCTCATCCTACCAGCTGTAGGAAAGACTCCCGCCTTGTATGGACTTCAGGATCTAGAAATCTTGTAAGTCGTTTCCAGTGTGGGTCCAGATGTCGTTCCACAGTGATAACCTAACCATACAGGGGGCGGCTATAAACGAGGCATTCCTACGAAACACTTAATATCAATTTTATTTGACTCTGGAAAGGCCTTCGATACCGCGTGGAGATACAGTATCATCTGTCAGTTACATGAATGGGGATTGCATGGTCGTTTCTCCATTTACCTGTGGTCCTTCATTGCCGAAAGTCATTTCAGATACAGACCCATAAGTGCTCGTTGTAACAGGTATCTCTCAGGGGAGAGTTTATAGCATGACATTGTTCGGAACTGCGATCAGTAGCATATCGTCTGCAGTCAGGAGTCCTGTGAACTGCTCATGGTTTGTGCATGACTTCCCCATTTTCTGCTCCACTTCTAGTCATACTTTTTCTCTCGTCAGTCAAAACGGACACTTGAGAGGCAGGAAGAACGGTCTATTAGAATAATTTTTAATTTTTGCCTCAGAATGCCTTGTGTATTGATTTTAACTGTGATTGCTCTCTGTTTTATTCTCCGGAACTAAGACTGTCGTATATTGTTTTACATTTTAAGGACAAGGTGAAGTTTCTGGGTCTCTCATTTTGTAGAAAACTGAAAATTAAACATGTAGAATATTAACAAGGTTTGTTTTATTTAAAAAGTCTTAAGAGTTTTCACATAGAACATTCGGAGCATTACTTTTGAGCACACGCTTGTAGATCTGAGAGGATGAGCGAAAGACTCCATTCCTTTGTTATACACTTTTTCATCAGAACTCTTCGTTCTTGGTCTTCCAGTACTATTGTTACCTCTTGTTTCTTATAAATATTATACATTACCAGTCTTTCCTATGTCTTACTCCTATTTTTCAGAATTTCGTAGACCTTGCAACGGTTTACATTTTCGAAAGCTTTTTCTAGGCAGACATATCCTACGAGCGTGTTTTGATTTTTCTTCAGTCTTGGTTCCATGATCAAGTGCAACGTCACAACTGCCTCTCTGGTGCACTTACCTTTACTAAAGCCAGACTCATCGTCATCTAAGAGATCTTCGGTTTTGTTTTCCATTTTTCTGTATATTATTCTTGTGAGCAACTTAGTTGCATGAGCTCTTAATCCGATTGTGCAGTAGGTATTGCACTTATTAGCCCTTCTATCTTCGGTACTGTGTGTATGATAAGTTTTCAAAAGTTTGATGGTACGTCTCCATAGATTCTACATACCAACTTGAATAGTCGTTTTCTTGCAACTTCCCTCAGTTATTTCAGAAATCCCTATGAAATATCACCTATCAGTTCTCCCTTAGTTGATCTCATGTCTTCCAGAGCTCTTTTAATTTTTGACTCTAATACTGGATCCCATACGTCATCTATATCGACTCCAATTTTCTTCTATCTCTTTATCGGACAAGTCCTCCTCCTCGTAGACGCCTTCAGAGTACTCTTTCCCCCTATCAGCTCTCTCCTCTGCGTTTAACTGTGGAACTCCGATTGCAATCTTAATTTTACCACTCTTGCCTTTAAGTTCGCCGAATTTCTTATACCCCGAGTCAGTTCTCCGGTCGATCATTGCTTTTTCGACTTCTTCACATCTTTCCTGTAGCTATTTCACCTTCTGTGCACTTCCGATTTATTTCGTTCCGAAGGGATTTGTATTTCCATCTTTCCATGAACATATTTGAACTTCTATCTTTCGTCGATCAGCTGAGGTATTTCTTCTCTTATCATAGCTTACTTTGCCCTTACCTTCCTTGTACCTATGTTCGTCTTCCTAAATTCACTGTTATGGAAGGACAGGTAGAAAGAGTACACTGAAGGCCTCTACGACGGGGAGGATTTGTGTGATGTCACGACTGAGGACGAAATGGGAGCCGATATGGAAGACAAAGGGGATCCATTATTAGAGTCAGAGCTTAATAGACCTCTGAGAGACTTAATATCAAATCAGGCAACAGGGGTAGAAAACATTCCTTCCCAAATTTTGAAATCGTTGGGGGAAGTGGCAGTCGTGCGACCATTGAAACTTGGGTGTAAGATCAGTCAGGAGACATACCGTCCGATTTTCGGAAAAATAACATCAGCATAACCCCGAAGATAGCAAGGACTGATAATTGCGAAAACTATCGCACAATCATCTCAACGGAGAATGAAAAATGGAAAAGAAAACTGAAGATAAGTTAGATGTCGGACAGTGTGGCTTTCAGAAAGGTAAAGTCAGTAGAGAGGCAGACATCGCGTCGCCATTAATAACGGAAGCAAGCCCCTAGAAAAATTACGTGTTAATAGAATCGGCCGACTTGGAAAAGGCGATCGACATGTAAAATGGTGCAAGATATTCGAAACTCTAAAAAGAGAAAAAATGGGCTTAGGCTGTAGGGGAAGGCAGATAATATACAACAACCAAGAGGAAACAATAAGACTTTCACCCAACACTTTATAAAACGGAAGATTGAGCAGTATAGCTGACCAGCCGTTATTTCATGTGTGAATTACGTTGTTATCTAAAGCAAACCTACATGTTAAAATATTTGTAGTGTATGAATGACAAACTACTACAAAGTTGGTTGTACGTACTGTTAATCCCACTTTACATTGTTCTCAATATGTTGTTTTATGTTTTGTAAAGGCCTGAAAATGGGATAGTGCCGAAATTACAATCCTAAAATAAACCTGTAACGGCTGAAAGTGAGATTACATCATTTAAAAAATATATAGTTCGTGTTACTAACAAACTGAAAGTTACATTTAGCAGGTATATCTTTTGTGGAAAAATAATATCAGCAAGAGATTCCGTTATTTATCCCCTGTAACGCTTGTAGACATACGTTACTACATCATAAAGACTAAGTCCTCTCTTAATAACTTCTTCATTTGTGGGGCCACAGTGTCCGTAGTTGCTTTATAATTCATGATGGTATTTTTGATACGTCGTTCCAACTACAAAAACGCGTGACTTTTTCACCAGACGCGTTTCGCTTTATTGAGGTAAAGCATCATCAGTGGTCTGTAATTAAGTTTATTTAAACTTTGATTTGCTTTATAGACTGAACAACAGTTCGTTAAGAATAGGTTAGTTTGTGCGTACGGTGATTCGGCTGCGTTCTCGCTTACATCAGGAAATGCCATTTGCTAGCACATCGTTGTTTTTCTGTGTTACACACTGATAATTTTCGTCTACGTTTTAGATGTTCTGCAGCACTATGCATTTCTCACAACACACTTTTATGCACACCCCTGTATTCTGTTTGTTCTCGTACTTCAAGTACGTGTTGATGTTTGTGTTTTGTAGTGTTGCCAACATAACCTTTGCACTACTTTGTCTTTGACCTACAAATATTCTTTTCTAAATTGCATTATTGTATGTGTGTAATACTATTTAAATATGTTTCTGTATATTTATATACTGTCTAAGAGAAGAGGAGAAATAGCGATGAAGATGATGATTTTTTTTTGTGGGGGGTGGGGGACAGGAGGAACCATGATGAGTGGACATAAGTATATAGCAGTGTGGTGGAATTTGGGTTAGAGGAGAAGGTGAGGAGCGAGGAGCGAAATGAAACTGTGAGTGGGGAGACGGGATTGTGGGAGAGTGGGAGGGGATGAAGGATGGAAAAGGCTCTTTTCTTTTTCATGTGATTTCATCAATTATTCTATGTAGAGTCTGTTTTCTAATATTTATCTGGTCATTGAGCAACTGTTTATTTTGTGTTACTGCTTTTTGTATGTGGAAATTTTCTTGGAAAGGAAGGAGGTAACTGTCTTTACTGATTTTTATGATATTCATATCGTTTTCAATATAGCTTGGTCTATGGTGTTCTCCTGTCCGCCCCATTAGCTTAATGGTCAGTTTGTAGGAATGCCACCCACGGGGGCCCAGTTTCGATTCCCGGCTGGGGTGTGAGATTTTCTGCCCTCAGGGACTGGGTGTTGTGTCATCCTTTCATCCCCATTGTCGACGTGCAAGTCGCCCAATGTGGCGTCGTACTCAATAAGACTTGCACTTTGCGGCCGAACTTCCTGCCTGGGAACTCCCGACCACTGACGCCATACGTTCATTTCCATTTTAGATGATCCGCAAATGTTGAATGACTTGTACTATATTTGAATGCTCTGATGTGTTCTTTATATCTTGTGTCAAATATCCTGCCACTCATTCCATAGTACATCTTCTCACAATCTCGGCAACTGAGCTAATAGATACCACATTGTTGGTACCTGTGTAGTTTTGATTTTACTTTTGGGATGTGCTTTTGTATGGAATTGTTTGCTTTGTAAGCAATGATTACGTTTTATTTTTTGAACATGTTTCCTGTTTTATGAGTGAATTTGTTGTGGTAGGTCACTGTATGCCATTTTATTGTTGTAGTGCAAGTTGTACGAGTTAGTGTGGTTTGGTTAGTTTACTTCCTTATTTGTCCCTTTAGTTTGACTACGATTGTCCATTTGTGTCCATTTTTTAATGCTACTTGTTTTATAATGGCTAACTCTTCTTGGTAATTAGAAGTCTATAGGGGGGTCCTGTTTAGCCGGTTTAGCATGTATCTGATTGCTGCTTGTTTGTTGTCATGTGGGTGGTTTGAAGTTTCATTTAAGATAACGACACTTGCTGTGGGGTTTCTGTATATGTAGAATGTGTGTTTATTATTGTGTTTTCTTATGGTTACACATAAAAAGTTGAGTGTGTTTTCTTAACACTCGTCTATTGTGAACTTCATGTTTCAGTGTATAGTATTTATGTCTTTGTGTAGTTGCTGTATTCTGTTTTTCGGTTCATCTACCATACATATTATATCCATGTATCTGTACCAGTAGATAACGTTGTAGCTTTTCTTTGTTATTGTCTTAAAATGTCAGATTTTCTATGTGACTAATGTTCCTGAGATAGGTGAACCCATGAGTTATCCTTCTTCTTGTATGTAGTACTCTTGATTGAATTCAAAATAACTTTGTTGTGTAATAATGTAACTGTAATAATTTTATAGTTTCATCTGTGTGTTAATGAGGTAGCTGGTTGTGTGTTTTCAAGTTTTCTTCAATAATTTTTTGGTTTCATTAACAGGGATGCAACTGTACATACTTTCTACATCAAAGGAGAGCAATCTTGCTGTGTCAGGGATTTTAGTGTCTATTATGTGTTCTACCAGTTGAGAGGTATTTCTGATAGTTCTATCATTTTCTAGTTTATAATAGTGGGTGAGCTGTGATTACATTTGTTTTTCTAGTACGTAAACCACTGGCTATTAAAAGTGCCACACCAAGAAGAAATGCAGATGATAAACGGGTATTCATTGAACAAATATATTATACTAGAACTGACTGTGATTACATTTTCACGCAATTTGGGTGCATAGATCCTGAGAAATCAGTACCCAGAACAACCATCTCTGGCCTTAATAACAGCCTTGATACGCCTGGGCATTGAGTCAAACAGAGCTTGGATGGCGTGTACAGCTACAGCTGTCCATGCAGCTTCAACACGATACCACAGTTCATCAATAGTAGAGACTGGCGTATTGTGACGAGCCAGTTGCTTGGCCACCATTGACCAGACGTTTTCAATTGGTCAGAGATCTGGACAATGTGCTGGCCAGGACAGTAGTCGAACAGTTTCTGTATACAGAAAGGCCTGTATAGGACCTGCAACGTGCGGTCGTGCAGTATCCTGCTGAAATGTAGGGTTTCGCAGGGATCGAATGAAGGGTTGTTCCACGGGTCGTAACACACCTGCAGTGTAACGTCCACTGTTCAAAGTTCCGTCAATGCGAACAAGAGGTGACCGAAACGTGTAACCAATGGCACCCCATACCATCACGCCGGGTGATACGCCAGTATGGCGATGACGAATACAAGCTTCCAATGTGCGTTCACCGCAATGTCGCCAAACACGGATGCGACCATCGTGATGCTGTACACAGAACTTGGATTCATCCGAAAAATTGACGTTTTGCCATTCGTGCACCCAGGTTCGTCGTTGAGTACACCATCGCAGGCGCTCCTGTCTGTGGTGCAGCGTCAAGGGTAACCGCAGCCATGGTCTCCGAACTGACAGTCCATGCTGCTGCAAACGTTGTCGAACTGTTCGTGCAGATAGTTGTTGTCTTAAAAACGTCCCTATCTGTAGACTCAGGGATCGAGACGTGGCTGCACGATCCGTTACAGCCATGTGGATAAGATGCCTGTCATCTCGACTGGTAGTGATACGAGGCCGTTGGGATCCAGCACGGCGTTCCGTATTACCATCCTCAACCCACCGATTCCATATTCTGCTAACAGTTATTGGATCTCGACCAACGCGAGCAGCAATGTTGCGATACGATAAACCGCAATCGCGATGGGCTACAATCCGACCTTTATCAAAGTCGGAAGCGCGATGGTACGCATTTCTCCTCCTTATACGAGGCATCACAACAACGTTTCACCAGGCAACGCCGGTCAACTGCTGTTTGTGTATGAGAAATCGGTTGGAAACTTTCCTCATGTCAGCACGTTGTAGGTGTCGCCACAGGCGCCAACCTCGTGTGAATGCTCTGAAAAGCTGATCATGTGCATATCACAGCATTTTCTTCCTGTCGGTTAAATTTCCCGTCTGTAGCACGTCATCTTCGTGGTGTAGCAATTTTAATGGCCAGTTGTGTATATAGTAGCTGTTCTGAAATTTACTATTGGACGGACTGGATAGTTTTCTTTGTGGAACCTTGGTTGAGATCTCATATTTGGGGCTTGAGAGAATTTTGTGCAACTTTCTATTTCTCTCTGTCTGTAAATGTGTACTTTATGTTTTTGAGTGTGTTTTTCACATGTGTTTGAAATCTGTTAGCTGGGTTTAATTTTAAATTTTTTATGTTATTTTTGCCGTTGAGTTCTTCTGTATTTTTCAATGTATTCTTTTGTTTTCATGAGGACAACACTATTCGCAGCAACATGCAGCAGCAGTGGCTAATGCTATTTGTTGCTAAGAATTAATTTAATAAGAAGGAGTTTGCTTGGGTGTAGTTAAACCATAAATAACTTGTGAGGAGGGATTTCATAAAATAAGTCTGTTTCAAACTTCAGAAATCTTCATTACCAATAATAGACAATGACAATTACATATGTATCAATAATGATTGAATGCCAGATTAACAAATTATTTCAATTTCAAAGCTGCATTAACATTTAATAACTACAGCATATTTATTAATTACATGTGGAGAATAATTACTGTTATTTGGAGAATAAGGAGGCTTATTTAACTGACAAGCATAACGTTGGATTATTGTAAACTCAGGCTAACAGTCACGATCCTAACCGTGCAATTGTGCTTTACGCTATATTTGCTAATTTTACCTTGAATTCCATCTTCAAGCGTCGTTAAGCCTTCTAAATCCCTCCTAGCTATATTATATAAGATCTCCCATCACCGACGCCACAATAATGCTTAGAATCGTGCTCCCATGTTTTGCCCTCAGATTGTTAGTATCGATATCTGAGTGCTTATTTATTTCCAATCTTACACAATGCAAAGAAAAGCGTGAATCTGGCCACATTATTTTCAGTGTAATGGAAAGTTCCGACACACTCCTTACAAGCTCACTTGAATAAATTTGAAACCGCTTTAGGATATAGGAAAAGAACACTGAATATTTACAGATATTTCAGCTTTACGAAGCAAAATTAGAAATTAAATATTGGAAATGTAATATCATCTATCTTTTCAAGACTAGGAATACCGATTTAAAAATGAGTCTGCGTATGATAATTGCGGCGAGCCTGATATTCAGACAGTACTGAAGAGTTGTCCGGATCCGCGAAGTTTCCCTTTCTTGGAGACAAAGCGGGTACTGAGAAATAGCGTTAAAACTAACGGCAGTAAAACCGCCCTAAGGGGTGTTAAACTATTGTCATGAGGAAGAGCAAGGAAATATTTAAAAGCGAGGTACGTAAACCTTGAGTAATGGACGACAAGAGACGACCCATAATTTGAGAGCGAACTCATGTAACTACCGCTAAGAAAATAAAAGTTCATTTTTACTGTGGGAATGGCTTTCAAAATAATTAGAAGGCCGTTACTAATAATGTTGTTGACACCGAGGAGTTAATGGCACTGCAGGCTCTGTCTGGATAACTACCAGAGCAGATAAGATAAACCCTTCGCTGCTGTTCCCATGTAAACAAAAGGAAAAACATGAGCAAACGGTCATAAATATATTTTACAATGGAGTGTTCTTCATACCTCTTTACCTGATTTGAAAGAGAAATAGCATTAAAAAGAAGAGGAGGGGAGGGCGGGGGTTGGAGGCAAGAGAATCCAGAACAGAACGTTCACAACATTCACAGGAAGAAAGAGCCTAATTCAGTGATAAGACTGAAAAAAGGAACGTACGGCAGTATGCATCTATGGGACAGCACAGTGTAATTCGACGAACGTTATAGGAAGGCAGTATGTATAAATTTTTTGTATGAATCAGTATTAGCTAGGATTCAAAGACTTTTACGTCTTGAGTTCAGAAGTGTTCCAAAGAGCATACAGGAGTTCACGTAGTTGTCTTTTATGGTGCAGTGTAGTTTTTAGATGATTATGTAATTTATTTTAATTTTCCACTCACCATTTGGAGTCGCGTTCCTAGTCGGGATCGGTAAAACTCACATGCTTAGTGATGCTCGACTGTGGAACGTGGTAGGTTCGAATTCTGCTGATGGAAAGTATTTTTATTGGTAGAATTTTGCCGCCAATGGAGGGAGAGGTGCTGCAGTGCAATTTCTGTTCACCAGACTCTGTGCCAGCCTTGTAGGTTAAATTCTAAACCTCTCCGCACAGTCTCTTGAAGTGAGGTCGTGAGAAATGGTTAATGGTGGTCCGGTTGTTTGATTTGGAGGAGGGGATCAACATTGAGGTCGTCGGTCCCATCGGATGAGGGAAGAATGAGGAAGGAAATAGACCGTTCCCTTCAAAGGAACCATCCCGGCACTCGCCTGAAGCGATTTTAGGGAAATCACGGAAAACATAAATCTGGACGGCCGGACGCGGGTCTGAACCGTCGTCCTCCCGAATGCGAATCCAATGTGCTGACCAATGATACACCTCGCTCAGTAATGGTGGTCCGCTCGTCAGGTGGGGACATTAAGTCTGGCTGTCTCCATGGCACTTTTCGAGAGGCTACAATTTCCTGTTCAGTTATCAAGTTCAACCTTTTATCGTTTTCCTAAATTGCTTAAATCAGTGGTCGGCGAACTCATCAGTCAAAAGAGCCAAATATCAACAGTACAAAGACTGAAATTTCTTTTGAGAGCCTGTTTTTTGTGTCTAAAACTATATAGGTAGTTACATCATTTTTTTTACATAATTAGGGTACTCCTAAGCTGGCCATTGCTAAAACGTCCACAGTCTGAATGAGGTACTTTCGATGAGGTCGACCGCTTTCAACTCTCCCATCAAAACTGGTATGCTTGTTACGTCTATCTCCTTTCGTTCATGCTCTCTGTGCTTCAAAATCGTTTCAGCATGCCTTTCCGAATACTCGATTTTATCTTAAGTTGTAAGTCTTAGTTAAACTTTAGATACGCTGAATAAAAGTTGATATGATACACAACAATGACATAAAATTAAACTGTAAGGTATCCATAACGTTAAAACATGACAATGATTGTCAGAAAGTTATGTGAACAGTGGCGTTGCATCTCCTTGGATTTCGCGTGTTGTTTTTAACTTTAGGCACGATTCCAGGCAATCACCAATCGCACGACTTCTCAGTTTACTATGATAACGTTCCTACCTGAAAATGATCGTTCACAAGAGTATGTAGGCCTGAATAAGGAAATGGCAGCAAACGCTAATTGTTCAACTGATTGTATTGCAGGAACATTATTTCTGGTGTTAAAAACTAAGAAATCTTTGCTTCAGAGCACTCGCCTAAAGATAAAAGACACCCTAACTAAGTACGTATAGGTATAAATAAGAAAACCAGTCATATCTATAAGCAACTGTATTTGTTATTACACGATCATATATTTCCTTGTCACCATCGTCGACTGTTTCACTTATTTCTGACTCGGAATTATTATTTAATCTCTTACTAAACGATCCCGTATTACTTAATTGTTAACATAATTCTTCTTCTTCCATCCTTTCACATTTTTTTTCACACTTCACGAGAAACAATTACATACTCTTCAGCGGAACAGATATACCTTCCACTGATTCATTTTGCATGAACTTTAGGACGCTGAAAATTGTCTCACGCGCCGTACTTCCAAACATTATCCACCCCTCACTTTCGAAGCCACTCTCACAAAACTCGAAAGCAGTACCTGTGGCTGCGAGTGCGCATGGCCTGAGCCACGTACGCCCCAGACTAACGCCACTTGTTCAAAATAGACTGGCGCAGGCCGAAAACCGATTTCTGTCATGCGCCACAAAGTTTCATTGGCACTTTACGTGGGTGGCCAAACGTGTATTTTCTGAAAGAACTTCACTCGAAGGGGCAAAGAGCCGCATGTAGCTCACGAATCACTCTTCGCTGACCACTGGCTTAAAGCAATGACAGAATGACCTGTTTCAAAAAGACACGGCCGATTCACAACCCCATTATTCCACAATCCGAAATTGTATTCCTTCTCTATGACCTGATGGTCAACGAAATGTTAAACAAAACATTGATTCCTTCTTTCTGTATACGCACGAGTTTCGTTGACGCATTCCAAACGCATGGTAGGGTGGCAGGACTCGACACGGGGATAGTCATTTCATATCAAGATGGTGGAAGTAATTTTAACTGGAGTTATTTGTGCAACACGTAGACGACTGACCTTTACGTACAGCTCCAGATCAACAGGCATTGTACCATTGTCCATTAATAAATATGAAACTCTTGGAAGAATATGCTGGTAGTAAAAATGTAAATGCCGTGTGGCTATGGCCTCCCGTCGGGTAGGCCGCTCGCCTGGTGCAAGTCTTTCGAGTTGACGCCACTTCGGCGACTTGCGTGTCGATGGGGATGAAATGATGATGATAAGGACAATACAACACCCAGTCGCTGAGTGGAGAAAATATGCGAACCCCGACTGTTAGGTATGACATTCCGTCGCGCTGACCACTAAGCTACCAGGGGCGGATTATGCTGGTAGTTACGAGATGCACCACTATCGGAGAAGTTCCGTCTGGCGGATAAGACTACAAATTCATCGACAAATGATTTGAGAAGTGTGAGTGGCAGCACAGAATTTCTTATAGAATCACGGTACCAGTTTCTCTCTTGTAATACTTTTCAACCGTGCGCAATTTTTTATTAACCAGTAAATCCAGATTTTTTATGGAAAAGAATTCTCACTCATAAAACAGCTTAAGGCATCTCATAAATAAATTAATTTATTAAATATTTAACTATTTAAGCGAGTAGGGTTAGATACTGCTGAAACGTCCCCTTAGAACAAATTTATACAACTGTGCTTAAACTGACAGACTGTGCTTAACCTGACACACAATATTATTTAGCGCAACGCAATCTGACTTTCAAAAATCCCTACAAAAGAATGGCCCTGACTAACATTAACCTATACCTTTCACAAATCACTTACCTCACAAAAATCTTCGTTACTGGAACTACTGCAATACAGCGAGCGCCACTACTGCCAGCTAAATAAAAGATTCAAACTACTGAAGGCACTAACGACTGATAGGGATAGTTAGCAAATGAAAGCATTATTGGCCACTGCCCAAAAATATTTTGTAAAATTTTTTGTGGGGAGCATGGGGGCTATGTAAGTAGGCTGTTTATGTTTTCTTATTGGCAACGTTACGTAGCGCTCTATATGAAAATCGCTGGTTGTGCTGTGTGCAGTCTGTGGCTAGTTTGCATTGTTGTCTGCCATTGTAGTGTTGGGCAGCGGCAGCTGGGTGTGAACAGCGCGTAGCGTTGCGCAGTTGGAGGTGAGCCGCCAGCAGTGGTGATGTGGGGAGAGAGATGGCGGAAGTTTTGAAATTGAACTGCTATATATATTATGATTATTAAGGTAAATACAGTGTTTGTTCTCTGTTAAAATCTTTCATTTGCTAACTATCCCTATCAGTAGTTAGTGCCTTCAGTAGTTTGAATCTTTTATTTAGCTGGCAGTAGTGGCGCTCGCTGTATTGCAGTAGTTCCAGTAACGAAGATTTTTGTGAGGTAAGTGATTTGTGAAAGGTATAGGTTAATGTTAGTCAGGGCCATTCTTTTGTAGGGATTTTTGAAAGTCAGATTGCGTTGCGCTAAATAATATTGTGTGTCAGGTTAAGCACAGTCTGTCAGTTTAAGCACAGTTGTATAAATTTGTTCTAAGGGGACGTTTCATACTGCTTAAAAGTTACTCGTGAAGTTCGTTGTTTAGTGCTCTCATTATAAAACATAGTACGAGTAAAGTCTGGCTAATTTGCGCTCCATTCCAAGCAGAAGGTAGTTTCTTACCCATTTCAATGTTTATGACGGCATATCACCTGAAATTCACATTGTATATCAATGTTATTTTGCAGGCGCATTCAGGGGTATACACTGATCAGCCTGGACATTATGACCACCGATCTGCTATCGATATAAACCCGCCCAAGCGGTAGCACCTTCACCTGACGAGGAATGACTGCTACTCAGACACGCACATGATACATGTAGTACCAGTGAGCATGTTGTCCCTGTTTAGAATGAGGATGGTGCGCGATCTGTCTGAGTTTGACCAAGGGCAGACTATGGTGGCCCAGAGGCTCCTTACTTTGTTGTTGTTGTGGTCGTCACTCCTGAGACTGGTTTGATGCAGCTCTCCATGCTACTCTATCCTGTGCAAGGTTCTTCATCTCCCAGTACCTACTGCAACCTACATCCTTCTGAATCTGTTTAGTGTATTCCTATCTTGGTCTCCCTCTACGATTTTTACCCTCCACGCTGCCCCCCAATACTAAATTGCTGATCCCTTGATGCCTCAGAACATGTCCTACCAACCGAACCCTTCTTCTAGTTAAGTTGTGCCACAAACTTCTCTTCTCCCCAATCCTATTCAATACCTCCTCACTAGTTATATGATCTACCATCTAATCTTCAGCATTCTTCTGTAGCACCACATTTCGAAAGCTTCTATTCTCTTCTTGTCCAAACTATTTATCGTCCATGTTTCACTTCCATACATGGCTACACTCCATACAAATGCTTTCAGAAACGACTTTCTGACACTTAAATCAATACTCGATGTTAACAAATTTCTCTTCTTCAGAAACGCTTTCCTTTCCATGCCAGTCTACATTTGATATCCTCTCTACTTCGACCATCATCAGTTATTTTGCACCCCAAATAGCAAAACTCCTTTACTACTTTAAGTGTCTCATTTCCTAATTTAATTCCCTCAGCATCACTCGATTTAATTCGACTACATTCCATTATCCTCGTTTTGCTTCTGTTGATGTTCATCTTATACCCTTCTTTCACAGACACTGTCCATTCCGTTCAACTGCTCTTCCAAGTCCTTTGCTGTCTCTGACAGAATTACAATGTCATCGGCGAACCTCAAAGTTTTTATTTTTCGCCATGGGTTTTAATACCTACTCCGAATTTTTCTTTTTTTTCCTTCACTTCTTGCTCAATTTACAGACTGAATAACATCGGGGATAGGCTACAACCCTGTCTCACTCCCTTCCCAACCACTGCTTCCCTTTCGTGCCCCTCGACTCTTATAACTGCCATCTGGTTTCTGTACAAATTGTAAATAGCCTTTCGCTCCCTGTATTTTACCCCTGCCACCTTCAGAATTTGAAAGAGAATATTCCGGTCAACATTGTCAAAAGCTTTCTCTAAGTCTACAAATGCTAGAAACGTAGGTTTGCCTTTCCTTAATCTAGCTTCTAAGATAAGTCGTAGGGTCAGTATTGCCTCACGTGTTCCAATATTTCTACGGAATCCAGAATGATCTTCCCCGAGGTCAGCTTCTACCAGTTTTTCCATTCGTCTGTAGAGAATACGCGTTAGTATTTTGCATCCGTGACTTATTAAACTGATTGTTCGGTAATTTTCACATCTGTCAGCACCTGATTTCTTTGGGATCGGAATTTTTATATTATTCTTGAAGTCTGAGGGTATTTCGCCTGTCTCATACATCTTGCTCACCAGATGGTAGAGTTTTGTGAGGACTGGCTCTCCCAAGGCTGTCAGTAGTTCTAATGGAATGTTGTCTACTCCCGGGGTCTTGTTTCGACTCAGGTCTTTCAGTGCTCTATCAAACTCTTCACGCAGTATCGTATCTCTCATTTCATCTTCATCTACACCCTCTTCCATTACCATAATATTGTCCTCAAGTACATTGCCCTTGTATAGGCCCACTATATACTCCCTCCACCTTTCTGCTTTCCCTTCTTTGCTTAGAACTGGGTTTTCATCTGAGCTCTTGATATTCATACAAGTGGTTCTCTTTTCTCCAAAGGTCTCTTTAATTTTCCTGTAGGCAGTATCTATCTTACCCCTAGTGAGATAAGCCTCTACATCCTTACATTTGTCCTCTAGCCATCCCTGCTTAGCCATTTTGCACTTCCTGTCGATCTCGTTTTTGAGACGTTTGTATTATTTTTTGCCTGCTTCATTTACTGCATTTTTATATTTTCTCCTTTCATCAATTAAATTCAGTATTTCTTCTGTTACCCAAGGATTTCTACTAGCCCTCGTCTTTTTACCTAATAGGTCCCCTGCTGCCTTCACTACTTCATCTCTCAAAGCTACCCGTTCTTCTTCTACTGCATTTCTTTCCCCCATTCCTGTCAAGTGTTCCCTTATGCTCTCCCTGAAACTCTGTACAACCTCTGGTTCTTTCAGTTTATCAAGGTCCCATCTCCTTAAATTCCTACATTTTTGCAGTTTCTTCAGTTTTAATCTACAGATCATAACCAATAGATTGTGATCAGAGTCCACATCTACCCCTGGAAATGTCTTACAATTTAAAACCTGGTTCCTAAATCTCTGTCTTACCATTATGTATATATCTGAAACCTGTCAGTATCTCCAGGCTTCTTCCATGTATACAACCTTCTTTTATGATTCTTGAACCAAGTGTTAGCTATGATTAAGTTGTGCTCTGTGCAAAATTCTACCACGCGGCTTCCTCTTTCATTTCTTAGCCCCAATCCATATTCACCTACTACGTTTTCTTCTCTCCCTTTTCCTACTACCGAATTGCAGTCACCCATGACTATTAAATTTTCGTCTCCCTTCACTATCTGAATAATTTCTTTTATTTCATCATACATTTCTTCAATTTCTTCGTCATCTGCAGAGCTAGTTGGCATATAGACTTGTACTATTATTGTAGGCGTGGGCTTCGTTTCTATCTTGGCCACAATAATGCGTTCACTATGCTGTTTGTAGTAGCTTACCCGCACTCCTATTTTTTTGTTCATTATTAAACCGACTCCTGCATTACCCCTATTTGGTTCAAATGGCTCTGAGCACTATGGGACTTAACTGCTGAGGTCATTAGTCCTCTAGAACTTAGAACTAGTTAAACCTAACTAACCTAAGGACATCACAAACATCCATGCCCGAGGCAGGATTCGAACCTGCGACCGTAGCGGTCTTGCGGTTCCAGACTGCAGCGCCTTTAACCGCACGGCCACTTCGGCCGGCCTTACCCCTATTTGATTTTGTATTTATAACCCTGTATTCACTTGACCAGAAGTCTTGTTCCTCCTGCCACCGAACTTCACTAATTCCCACTATATCTAACTTTAACTTATCCATTTCCCTTTTTAAATTTTCTAACCTACCTGCCCGATTAAGGGATCTGACATTCCACGCTCCGATCCGTAGAACGCCAGTTTTCTTTCTCCTGGTAACGACGTCCTCTTGAGTAGTCCCCGCCTGGAGATTCGAATGGGGGACTATTTTACCTCCGGAATATTTTACCCAAGAGGACGCCATCATCATTTAATCATACAGTAAAGCTGCATGCCCCCGGGAAAAATTACGGCCGTAGTTTCCCCTTGCTTTCAGCCGTCCGCAGTACCAGCACAGCAAGGCTGTTTTGGTTAGTGTTACAAGGCCAGATCAGTCAATCATCCAGACTGTTGCCCCTGCAACTACTGAAAAGGCTGCTGCCCCTCTTCAGGAACCACACGTTTGTCTGGCCTCTCAACAGATACCCCTCCGTTGTGGTTGCACCTACGGTACGGCTATCTGTATCGCTGAGGCACGTAAGCCTTCCCACCATCGGCAAGGTCCATGGTTTTTGGGGGGGAGGCTCACTACAAGCATTACGTAAACTGCACGACTTGTCGGGTTTTCGAGGAGTGCCGTGGTGAGTGCCTTCATTACGTGGCGAAAACAGGGTGATACCACGTGTAACACTTCTGTCACTAAACGTAACTGGGTTTTCTGTTTTGATGCTAGTCAATTGTCAGGATGAGCATTACTGCAAAGGGCTTTCAATTCTAAAGCATTATGTCAGGGTGAAAAACACTAAATAAATTAGTTTTTCTTTCTTAACAACATGTGGGCAGGATAGGTTCTTCCTTGGCTCGGGTACGAGGTAGAATGAAACAGCATTTTCACGTAAGATAACTTTTATTGAAAGTTTTGTACAACTGTTTCCTTACTCGATTGTTCTTGCTGGGAGAGCGGCAGCTGTGTCGTTTGTGAAGCCTCTGCTGCGGCAGTGGCGGCGTCTGATTACGCCTGGCGGTGTGTATCTCGTGTCGCCGTCTCGCCCAGTTGACTGGAGACGAGCCTCGTGCGGTGGTCCGTTTAATTATTGAGAACGAAGTCGTGAATCGGGTGGTGATACCTTGGATGTGGCGTCCAGTTGTTTCTCTAGCGGCCGCGTGTGGCAGTGCTGTGCGTTGGCCAGCGGAGCGGCGCGGCGGGGCAAGGCCAGTGTCCCGAACTCGAGCAACGGAGTCCAGCTTGCCGGTCCTCAGCTGTCAGATCTTCATCCCAGCTCACAGGTGACTGCTGATGTGAGGCCGTCTCCTTCCCGTCCTCACGAGTCACCCGGGTCCGTAATAATCAGTCTTCAAATACCTTTTACTTCTGTCTTCTGGCTGCGAGGATGCGGCTTGCTATTCCGTCACAGCGCCGGACTTGGTGCTTCTGTATACGATGTAGTCTCTTCTTGCATGACGGTCTTCAGCTCCAAAACTGAACTGAAAACTACTCCTCTTCTGTCGGGCCCACTGCGTCTCGCGTATTTATTCACTTCAGTTCGCTGGAGGTGAACGACTTCACGGTCATTGCCTCTTCTGTCACGTTGAAAAGTTTCTCGAAGAATCTTCTTAACGCCGGTCATTGGCTCTTGGAATGTACGCGAGGGCCTTTGATCACATGTGACAATTGAGAAACACGTGAGCCGGTCGGTCGATGCCCTGACGGCTGAATCGACAGCGTCCGCTTCTCTCCTGCACGTGCTGACTTCAAGCGCCGGCCGTTGCCACTGCTGCTTTGCCCGCTGTTTTCCAGTTTGTAATTCTTCTAAACTAAGTTTTTCATTTATTTTCTAATTTCTACATCACTTCACATTGATTTCACTTAATTATTGACCTGTCTTAAGTACCACTCAACACACGGCCAGATATTATGGAGTTGAGCGGCCACCCCCCTTTACAGGTGTCGGACGTCGTAGGATGGACAGATTGGTGGAATTTTGATGTGGTCTCTTTTGAGAGACACTTGGTTTACAAATAGATGAGAATTCCTGGCATGCTTACTGTACACGTCTACTTCCAACTCTAGTCACATCACAACAGGCTCAGACTTTAACCATCTAGAGCTTATGCTGGAAAGCCCTGGAAATCACAGCATGTACCTTTAAAGCAGGAATCGAGAGAAAGTCTCCCGAAATGCCACAGAAGCAAAGAATATGCGATTTACCCACACACGCAGGTGTTGCGTCAGAAATGACGTGAGTCGAAATCCCCTCCCACCCCCTTCTTAAAAGTGCTATCCGGAAGTTATAATTAAAATTCACAGAATGGGGATAAAGACCTCGTTTTTGAGGATGACTGTTTTACCAGCCTCATCAGTCAGGAGTAGCATATCCAATACTCTGCTAGTACACCGACAGTTGTTTCGGATTTGGTGATCTACTAGAGACTACGCCAGTACAAAGTTCCAGAAAGTTCAATAGTGAGGCTTGTAATCTTACCCTCCCGTACACCAGTAAATTTTCAGTCTCTTCATTAGTTTCGAAAGCTTCGAGAGGCGTAAGATAAACAAAAAAACTTTTTTACTTGTCTTCATTTTCTCGTTGTTGGCTGCAGTCACGTCTAGGGGTAGATTCTTGAGGCTGAAATTTCTTTAACTTTGTAGGTTCCAGATGACATAATGTTTGAAGATTTGCCTGTCTTACTCATGAATATTATTTTTTGCCACATTCTTTCAATATCATACCGTCTTTACAATTTCCACTTCTATAACACCACAAACTACATTGTTATTGCCAGATTTAAAAACTCGTCCGTTTCCATCAGAGGCGTGCCCACTACTCTTAATCATTCTGCGGTGCTAAAAGTATTGCAAAGAGTTTACAAAACAAAAGAGTTTACAAACTTTCTTGACAAGAGAAGAATCTTCACTAAGTTACCGGAAACAAATTTAATAATTAGCATTAGATTCTGCAAATATTAATAAGAATTTTAAGTAAGCCAGATATTTCGTAATATCAAATATTTCTAAAGGAAGACTAATTTTAGCTGTACATACATATCGACTGTAACTAATTAATTTCCTTTTATACATTTTAGCCTGAAATATAATGCATCGTATGCCAGATCATGTGGAATTCTTTTAGTTAAACGGCGGAGATAATTTTCAGCTATACCTGATTCGAAATTATTCCTGGTATCGGCTACTTCTACACTCCTGGAAATGGAAAAAAGAACACATTGACACCGGTGTGTCAGACCCACCATAATTGCTCCGGACACTGCGAGAGGGCTGCACAAGCAATGACCACACGCACGGCACAGCGGACACACCAGGAACCGCGGTGTTGGCCGTCGAATGGCGCTAGCTGCGCAGCATTTGTGCACCGCCGCCGTCAGTGTCAGCCAGTTTGCCGTGGCATACGGAACTCCATCGCAGTCTTTAACACTGGTAGCATGCCGCGACAGCGTGGACGTGAACCGTATGTGCAGTTGACGGACTTTGAGCGAGGGCGTATAGTGGGCATGCGGGAGGCCGGGTGGACGTACCACGGAATTGCTCAACACGTGGGGCGTGAGGTCTCCACAGTACATCGATGTTGTCGCCAGTGGTCGGCGGAAGGTGCACGTGCCCGTCGACCTGGGACCGGACCGCAGCGACGCACGGATGCACGCCAAGACCGTAGGATCCTACGCAGTGCAGTAGGGGACCGCACCGCCACTTCCCAGCAAATTAGGGACACTGTTGCTCCTGGGGTATCGGCGAGGACCATTCGCAACCGTCTCCATGAAGCTGGGCTACGGTCCCGCACACCGTTAGGCCGTCTTCCGCTCACGCCCCAACATCGTGCAGCCCGCCTCCAGTGGTGTCGCGACAGGCGTGAATGGAGGGACGAATGGAGACGTGTCGTCTTCAGCGATGAGAGTCGCTTCTGCCTTGGTGCCAATGATGGTCGTATGCGTGTTTGGCGCCGTGCAGGTGAGCGCCACAATCAGGACTGCATACGACCGAGGCACACAGAGCCAACACCCGGCATCATGGTGTGGGGAGCGATCTCCTACACTGGCCGTACACCACTGGTGATCGTCGAGGGGACACTGAATAGTGCACGGTACATCCAAACCGTCATCGAACCCATCGTTCTACCATTCGTAGACCGGCAAGGGAACTTGCTGTTCCAACAGGACAATGCACGTCCGCATGTATCCCGTGCCACCAAACGTGCTCTAGAAGGTGTAAGTCAACTACCCTGGCCAGCAAGATCTCCGGATCTGTCCCTCATTGAGCATGTTTGGGACTGGATGAAGCGTCGTCTCACGCGGTCTGCACGTCCAGCACGAACGCTGGTCCAACTGAGGCGCCAGGTGGAAATGGCATGGCAAGCCGTTCCACAGGACTACATCCAGCATCTCTACGATCGTCTCCATGGGAGAATAGCAGCCTGCATTGCTGCGAAAGGTGGATATACACTGTACTAGTGCCGACATTGTGCATGCTCTGTTGCCTGTGTCTATGTGCCTGTGGTTCTGTCAGTGTGATCATGTGATGTATCTGACCCCAGGAATGTGTCAATAAAGTTTCCCCTTCCTGGGACAATGAATTCACGGTGTTCTTATTTCAATTTCCAGGAGTGTATTTTTAAAAAAGGCAATGCTAGAGGAGGAAGTTCCATTACAGGCTATAGCGAAGTGTGATTTCTGTAAGTCGTAGTTTTCGCCCTAGTAATGGCCTTAAACGTACTTCCGTTCAGTAGAGACCATTGTGTAATTATTTGCTAAATGTCTTTCCCATTTTTATTTATTGAAGCAGGCGCATCTGCTACCCACCATAAATAAAGACTTTGCCCCTTCATGAACGAATATTCATTGCAACAATGAAAGTATTTAGAATTACGTGTGGGGCTCACACACGTCCATCTTGTAGGCATCCTTCTGAGTTTGAGAGTGACAGAGATATTCACAAGTACAACATCAGAAGGAAACATGAATTCCATTACTTGTTAACTTATCTAGCTTTGGCACAGACAGGAAATAAATATGCGGCTATAAAACTCTTTGGCAATACTCACATGGAAATAATATGTCTGACAGATAGCAGAAGTGAATTCAAATGTAGATTAAATATATTTCTCGTTAACAACTCCGTTTATACCACGGAGGAATGATTGAACACAAATAGTCATTTATACTGAAAAACAACAGCAAATGGTCATAAACACGTTTCGTTTTAGTTAACTGTCTGTTCTACGGCTGTTCAGTTGGCACATTGCACACATGTATAGTGAATGTGATCAGTGGAATACGTAAATAACTAACAAATCAGTTGATGTAATGCATCATCCCCACTGAGGTAAAGAAAGTCATAGAATGGCTCCTAATATTGTGTCGGACCTCCTTTTGTCCGGCGTATTCCAGCAACTCGACATGGCATGAACTCAACAAGTTGTTGGAAGTTCCCTGCAGAAATACTGAACCAAGCTGTCTCTATAGCCGACCACAATTACGAAAGTGTTGCCGGTACAGGAATTTGTGTTCAGCAACGAATTGCAGTTCTGCACGACCCTGGATGACTATCGTCGGCTAGTATGATGACAACAAGGGGATAAGTTTTTCCAACGTTTTGCAGGTACACCTCAGTGTTACTCGATGCATCATTGTATGGTGAAACATCAGGTCGAGGATGGTGGCGACTGAGGAAAATCCGACAGCAGAACAGTATGTCACGAACATCCTATGACAGTACGATGGTGCCATTTTCAACAGGATGATGCCCGTGTACACATGGACCGTAGGTCTATTTCTATGAATTGTCCGAGTGATACTGAGATATTCCTGTGGCCAGTGAGATCCTAGCATCTGCCGCCGCCAGAACATGTGTGGAATCAGTTCGGATGTCACCTCCACCTGAGCGGCAGTATCCAGGATATAAAGGACCAGTTGCAACAGCTGTGGGGCAGACTGCTCCAGGAGAGGTTACAACGATTTGATGACACACTTCCAAATCGATTCAGTGCATGAATCTATACCAGTGAAGGTGCAACATCGTGCTCAGAAGGAGGTTCATACTGCCAAGTTCCATGTCAATTTAGCTCGGTATTGTAATCACTGCAATAACAATACATACCCTCTCAAACTGTGAAATTTCCTTTCGTTTCCTCTTGCCGTTCTGGTTTTGTCAGGCAGCGTGTATTTTACGAACTAACACGAGCAAACACGACGGGCGCTCTATGTGTAATGCAACATACTTCTTTTTTTCTGAAAGCAGATTAGTTTTATTCAGAATTCCAATACATCATATTATTACCCACGCTTTGGGCTACAAAACCCTATTTATCAGCATAATCTACATTTAATGCGACGGCCTTACGCCACCCTACCGGGAGCGGCCGTATGCCCGCATAGTAACACTCCACTGTACGACGTCGGAGCCAATGTCTTGCTGCATCAATAACCTCTGCATCATCCACATACTCTACATCAACATCTAAATGATTACTCTGCCATTCACACTTAAGTGCCTGGCAGAGGGTTCATCGAACCATTTTATTGTACTTCTCTACCATTCCACTCTCGAATGTCGCGTGGGAAAAATGAATACCTAAATCTTTCCTTTCGAGCTCTGATTTCTCTTATTTTATTATGATGATCATGCCTCCCTACGTAGGTGGGTGCCAACAAAATATTTTCGCAATTCGGAAGAGAAAATTGGTGACTGAAATTTCGTAAACAGATATCGCCGCAAAGAAAACCGCCTTCGTTTCAGTGACTGCCACCCCAACTCGCGTATCATATCAGTGACACTCTCACCCCTATTTCGCGATAACACGAAACTGGCTGCCCTTCTTTGCACTTTTGCGATGTCCTCCGCCAATCCTACGTGGTAAGGATCCCACACCGCGCAGCAATATTCCAGCAGAGGACGGACAAGTGTAACGTAGGCTGTCTCTTTAGTGGGTTTGTCGCATCTTCCAAGTGTTCTGCAAACAAAGCGCAGTCTTTGTTTCACCTTCCCCACAATATTATCTGTGTGGTCTCTCCAATTTAATTTGCTCATAATTGTAATTCCTAGATATTTACTCGAATTGACAGCTCTTAAATTTGTGCGATTTATCGTATACCCAAAACCTATCGGACTTCTTTTAGTATCCATGTGGATGAGCTCGCACTTTTCTTTGTTTAGTGCCAATTGCTACTTTTCGCACCATACAGACATCCACTCTAGATCATTTTGTAATTGGAACTGAAGGTCTGATGATTTTACTAGACGGTAAATTACAGCAACATCTGCAAACAATCCAAGGGTGCTGCTCATATTATCACCTAGATCATTCATGTAAATCAGGAACAGGCCTATGACACTACCTTGCGGAACGCCAGATATCACTTCTGTTCTGCTCGATGATTTACCGTCTATCACTACGAACTGTGACCTCTCCGAGAGGGAATCACGAATCCAGTCACACAACTTAGACGATACTCAATTTGCACGCAATTTGATTAATAGTCGCTTGTGAGGAACGGTATCAAAAGCCTTCTGGAAATGTAGGAATATGGAATCGATTTGAGATCCCTCGTCGACAGTACTCATTACTTCATGGGAATAAAGAGCACTACTTTCCGCGGAGTGCATTCCTCATTGGGCTCAACAGATGTATGTCAGAAGGTGCGAGATCCGGGCTGCAGGATGGATGAGGAAGAACAGTCCAATGGAGTTTTGTGAGCTCCTCTCGGGTGCGCAGGCTTGTCTGAGGCCTTGCGTTGTCATGAGGAAGGAAAAGTTGTTTAGCATTTTGACAGTGACGAATACGCTAAAGCCGTTTTTTTCAATTTCCTGAGAGTAGTGCAGTACACTTCGGAGGTTATCATTGTACCATAAGGGAGGACATAATAATGCCTTCAGAGTACTAGAAGTGCATCACCATGGCTTTACCGGTAGAGGCTGCGGCTTTGAACTTTTTCTTCGGACGACAGGTGGTGCGGCGACATTCCACGGATTCCTGTTTTGTTTCCGGTTCGAGATGATGAACATATGTTTCATCGCCTGTGACGAATTTCGAGAAACAATTGTCATAATGACCCTTGTAGCGCGCAACCAATTCCACACATATGGTCCTTCGTTTCTGTTTATGGTCTTCTGTCAGGTGGCGAGTAACCCAACGGACCTTTGAGTACCCAAACTGATGGCCGAAAGTGACAGCACAACCAACAGAGACATCGAGCTGTGCAACACGGTATTTGATTGTGATCCGTCGATCACCTCGGATTAGTGTCCGCACGTTCCAACATTGCGGATGCCACAGCTGTGTGCGGCCGACGGGCAAGCAGGAGGTGAGTTTTGGGCAACCTTGCTGGGATGATGACAGACGCGTCGCCCAACGACTCACCGTGCTTTTGTTCACTGCCAGTTCTCCATAGACATTCTGGCTATGAATATCTACGATGCTCTGGTTTTCCGACAAATGAAACTGAATGACAGATCTCCGTTTGGAACGGACTTCCATTACAGATTTTGAAAGCTACGTGTAGCGCTACCACGTGTCGGTAGTTTATGAAACTGTAGGAGCCGAAGCGGGTGTATTCCACGATGTCCCACAACAAATTCCGCAATTATTAAACCTAAATTGTCCGAGACAAAAAACGTGTTGCATTATTTCTTGAATGCCCCTCGTAGATCTCTTACCACATTACTCTCACCTTACCCTTATGTAACAAAAACAGTCGGCAAGAACACGCGACGTGTCGGGTGCTGCGGTGTGAGACCGATCCGCCTCGCCGTACGCAGTTTACCTGGCGTCGCCCCCTACACCGTGGCAGGGGCGGAAGGCGGCCGCGTGACCTTGTGCGTGGCGGGCGCTGCGCCGTATATCTGCCGGTTATTGGGGAGCTGCCTGCCGCCGGCTTTAATTGGTGACACTTTTATTGGCTCCACGTTTAATGTGCCCATGAGGTGTGGATGGCTGCGTACGTCTTCGCTTCCCGCACCACTTCGAACCGCTCTACTGCGCGATCACAAAACATCGTCCCTGCTCTTAACCTCTCTACCACCGCTGCGCCATACAGACGCCACAAGCCACACGCACGCACGGCTGTCAGAATTGTTTCATCTCCTCCAGTCCCCGACATAAGCGCCCGCAGTGAACAAACTTCCTATTGCAAGTGAGGCCTGAGCTCATACAGACGCCACAAGCCACACGCTCGCACGGCTGTCAGAATTGTTTCATCTCCTCCAGTCCCCGACATAAGCGCCCGCAGTGAACAAACTTCCTATTGCAAGTGAGGCCTGAGCTCATACAGACGCCACAAGCCACACGCACGCACGGCTGTCAGAATTGTTTCATCTCCTCCAGTCCCCGACATAAGCGCCCGCAGTGAACAAACTTCCTATTGCAAGTGAGGCCTGAGCTCATACAGACGCCACAAGCCACACGCTCGCACGGCTGTCAGAATTGTTTCATCTCCTCCAGTCCCCGACATAAGCGCCCGCAGTGAACAAACTTCCTATTGTAAGTGAGGCCTGAGCTTCCATCCGAAAGGTCACACTGCGTTCTCGGGTGAATCAGCACGAAAAGGAATCTCAACACCGAAGAATATTCTAAAGATAGTTGCTGTCACACTGTCTGCATATTACTGTGTTGAACTGGGAAAAGTAACATTCTACAAGTGCTGGTATTGTCCTTCTACACGAATATGTCTACACGAATATGTCTTTATCCAAAATTCTTGAAAAAGTAATGTACTCAAGAGTAGCATCACATATTTGTGAAAACGAAGTACTAACAAAATTCCAGTTTGGTTTTCAGAATTGCTCTGAGCACTATGGGACTTAACATCTGTGGTCATCAGTCCCCTAGAATTAGAACTACTTAAACCTAACTAACCTAAGGACATCACACACAACCATGCCCGAGGCAGGATTCGAACCTGCGACCTTAGGGATCACGCGGCTCCAGACCGAAGCGCCTAGAACCGCACGGCCACACCGGCCGGCGTTTTCAGAATGTCTTTTCAACAGAAAATGCTGTACATGCTTTCTCTGATCAAACAATAAATGCCCTGAATAACTGAGCAGCACTCACTGGGATATTTTGTGATCTCCAAAAGGCTTTTGACTATGTGAATCATGAAATTCTTCTAGATAAGCTTAAGTATTGTGGTATGAGTGAGCAGTGCACAAATGATTTAATTCATATTTAACTGGAAGAATACAGAAAGTTGTAATTAACAGTAGAGATAGTCTGCAAAGATCAGCAGAATCCTCTGTCTGGCGAGGTATCAAATATGGTGTCATACAGGGTTCAGTCTTGGGTCACCTATTGTTCTTAATATATATTAATGATTTGCCACTCTGTATTCATGAAGATGCAAGGCTTGTTCTTTTTTGCTGATGATACAAGTATAGTAATCATACCCAACAAACATGAATTAGCTGAGGAAATTGTAAATAATGTCTCTCAGATTATTATTAAGTAGTTCTCTTTGACCAGACTCTCACAAAATTTTCAGGGAACACAGTACTTACAGTTCTGTACAGTCAATGGCGTAAAACCATTGATAAACATAGACTTTGAACAGAAGTCTGTTGCTAAGGCATAATATTCAAAATTTCTGGGTCTGTACGTTCATGAGAAATTAAATTGGAAATAACGCATTGATTATTTGCTGAAGTGGTTAGGTTCAGCTACTTATGCTACTAGGGTTATTGCAAATTTTGGTGATAAACATACCAGTAAATTAGTGTACTATACCTATTTTCATTCACTGTTTTCATGTGGCATCATATTCTGGGATAATGCATCGTTAAGAGAAAAAGTATTTCTTGCAGGAAATCGTGTAATCAGAATAACAGCTGGGGCCCATCCAAGATCATTATTTAAAGAACTCGGGATATTCACATAGCTTCGCAATACATAAATTTACTTATGGAATTTGTTACTAATAACCGATACCAGTTAAAAAATAATAACGAGGTGCTTAGCTACAATACCAGAAGAAAGGATAATCAACACTATTCTGGGTTAAATCTGACTTTGGCGCACAAAGGGGAGAAGAATGCTGCACAGAAACCTTTCGTCATTTGGCAAATACCATTAAAAGTCTGACAGCCAGCCAAGATTTTTAAAAAAATTGTAAAAATTTCTGAATGACAACTTCTTCTACTCAACAGATGAATCGTTAGATATGAATTAGTAACTGTAAAAAATTAATTATATTGTGTGAAGAAACTTACGTTAAACTGAAACGTTCCACATCATTATAGAATGTCGTATTCACGAACTACGGAACAAGTATTAACGTAATGTAACGTTGTTCATATGTATCCAGCATCAGGACATAAGTTGAAGTTTCAGAAGCGATTCTAATACTTTAAAGTGAGCGTGTCCAAAAAAGCCCGGTTATTTTTTTCCTCATGTCATAGTAAAGCAGGAGATCCGCACTGAATTCCATTACGTCGCTTTCGTCTATTTCCGGGAAATGACCCCCGTAAACACCTTTGACCCGGAAATATATTGTCGGGGGAGAGCTGGATGCAGTGTTGCCGACAAGTGGCTACAGTGGCTTAATTGCTGGGTAAGACAGTAGCAAGACGAAAGACCTAAAAAAAATACATACCCCGCTGTCAGCACAGAAGTCGCCCAAGCTCCAATCCACGTCATGCATATCGCAAAGCATCTCACCAAAACGCATTTGCCTGGAGCAACTTGAGTTACTCTTCATTATCCTATGCCTAAACGTTCGAAACAATACACGATTTGTATTCAGTTACCAAATTAAAAGAGTTTTATAGATATTGTGTAAGATTTCGATTAATTTGGTACATGGCTGTCTCAAGAGGGCCTGAAAGAATATGTATTATTTGCTTTAGATTAAGTTTATGCATTACGGATATTTGGAACCCGTGACTGTTATTTGACTGTAAATTCATAAAATTTCAGTCAGTCACTTTTTTGAATAATTATTTATTATTCCATGGACCAGTTTTCGAATCTTTTCAGCTGCATCTTCAGATGGTTTCTGGAAGTTACATCACTATTTCTAGCATAATCCTGGGTGGTGGCTCTGTGACAAGAAGATGGAACACGCTTCAGTGTATCGCCATAACTATTGTTTATCTGTCGATATGGATGCAAATTTAGTTTTTCACCGTATGGGCGTTTTTATTTTTGTTGGTGTCCACCTGTCTGCTTTCATTTTGATGGCCAGTAGGTATATCAATCACTTCACACTTTTTCACACAGTCTGTATTCATTTACACTGTGACAGCGAAACTTTGCCAGCATCCAGCATGTGCTGTACAACTATCACTTGTAACAATGATCTTGACAAATTCCTGGGCATTCATGTTAATGCCAACTTTGATTAAAATATTTGCTCATAAATCTACTGTAGATATAAGACATCACATCACTTGAAGTCTGTTTTGTATTAATTAATTTATTTATTTAATTTATTTTGTGCTCTCATGTTATCACCCGTCTGATTAAAGTATTTGCCCTTATATCGAGTTTAATACATGTAAACAAGAACAAATTACATCTATGTGCAAATTAGGTCCATGCCATATCTTTTTTCTCAAGATCTTTGTTACTAGCAATAGCACGTGCTGGATGCTCGCAAAGTGTCGCTGTCACAGTGTAAATGAATACAGACAGTGTAAAGGTGTATGAAGAGGTATACGAACTGGCCATCAAAATGGAAGCAGATAGATGGACACTATAGAAATAAGCCGCCCATAATGTCGCAGTAAGTAAAATCTAAATTTGCATCCCTATCGACAGATAAACAATAGTCATGGCGATACATTAAAGCGTGTTCAATCTTCTTGTCACAGAACCAGCACCCAGCACTATACTATTGTAGAAACGGTGATGTAACTTCAAGAAACCATCTGAAGATGAACCTGAATAGATTAGAAAACCGGTTCATGGAATAATAAATAATTATTCAAAAAGTGACGGGTTTCAGTTCTAAGAATTTACAAGGTATTTCCTTTATGTGCGAAATATTAATGAATATCGTGGTGCTAAACTCAATAACAGAGTTTAAAAATAGTTTTTAATTTACTTTTCCACTAAGTCACAACGAACAGGCCACAAACATAATAACTTATCCACTGCAGTTTAAAATGCAAAAAATTATGAAATACCGTTGTTTATAATTCATACTTTCAGTAAGTAAGATGTAGATGTTAAACAGTAACTTTCTTTACTAAGTCCCAATTAAAGACAGATCTTGTAAAACTGAGTCACGAGCATTCAGTGCTAAACCACAATTTCTGACGTGCCAATCCCCAAAGCAAGTTATTCCGTTTGTGCTACACTATTTTAACTGGTATATAGCGATTGATCAACCCACAGAAAATGCTAGTGTGTAGGTTATATACTTAAATGAAAGTTGTTAACGCAGCATGTGTATGAATGGATGAGAATATTTATTCGGTTATTTGAAATTTTATTATTTAATATTTCTGAATTTAAAAACAGTAATACGAAAAATTTCAATACTGATTTAGCCACAGAGCTTAAACCTACAGAGAATATGAATGCATCTTTCCTCGTCGATAGAATAGTCTCATTGGTATATAGTCGCGTACATGCACTACACACTGGTATTACCATTACACTTTAACGACTTACAAGGCCATTTGTGCGTCGAATTTTGGCATCGAATACTGGCATTTGAAGGAGTTGTAACGTCATCAAGTTCCACACTCCGTTCTCAACGGTTACATTGCTGTTCTCCATTGCGTTGGGTTTATCTCTCTCATTGGTATATTTGAAGGAGGCAGAATTAACTGTCGATGTTGTAGCGAAGTGCCTTCCTTCGTACTCGACAAACGTCACTGCACCACATTTTATTTGTAACTCTGATAAACAACGCACTCGACTTTATAATCACTACAAACACGTTTTTCCCTCTCTCTGTAATACGTGATTTCATTGCATCAAGCGACCTACGAGGTTGTGTTTTTTACGCTTAGCCTTTCCCTTACAGATGTTTGGCTGACATGTCGAGTCCAGCATCTATGACTTTCAAAATAACAAGATAGTATTAGAACAATCCCATCAAGAGTTCCCACTCTGCCACCCTACCTCGTTTCATTTATTCCATACGCCTTAATATCTTCCTTATAAGAAATAGGACGTGGAGGTGGAAGCAAAAATTCTACTTCGATTTCATACTCACACTCACTTAAAATTTTATGTTTTAATTGGAAAAGCAAGTTTGCACTTTAAAAATCTGGGAAAATCTCTGCCTGCAAGGACCTCAATGTATATCATAAAAATTATTCTGTATTAAATGTTTAAGTGACAGTGAGGGAAAAAATGAATGAAGGACAGCATCGATTTCGCTTATTTATCTCGCCGAAGTTAAACTGATACTCTAGCACATGCTACATTTTCTGATTTTTAAATACACCTGCTAATTACTGTGTCAATCGACGACAACACACATGGAATGTGTGCGTTTTCTGTAGACACAATAAACATCTACTGTCATCCATTATTTTTCTTGTATCGCATGGCTTCGTGCAAACCAGATGTATTAGAGTGTTCCTCTGTTAGGCAAATAAGAAACGAAGAGTCCTAAGCTATCGACCTAGGTGCCAGCATTAAACTGCTTTGAACTGATAAAAGCAAAATTATGTAATAACGTTTATCGTACAAATGTTATTTCCTTCAGTGTTGTCGCCAACAGAAGGGACGATATTTTTCTTTTGTGTGTGTCAGTAACTTTTAATGACACTATGAACGTCACATCTTTAAGCGGCAGGTATATTATCTGCTAAACTGCGACTGTTCATTTAACCATGGAGTAATAAATACAATGCGTCTGCAATATAAGTCGAGGTGTTAAAAGAGAGACTAAGATAACATATGGCACAAACATTGCAAGAGGCTTCATAATATTGCAGAATATAGGTACATTGGCTTTGGAAATGATGCTGCATGATTTTGATGACTGGCCCAGTAGCTCAATGCGGCCTTCAGGAATAATGTTAGTGAAGAGTCATGAGCGTATTTTCGAGATAAGTGCCTGAACTGTTATGAACATCACTTCCGTCCAAGGCTTTATTAAACGTGCAGTCCTAAACTGCTTCATATATGTCTCGTATTATGATATCATCTGGTTCACCGTATTAAATTGTCTTGTGCTTATCTTTATTTTAGCGGAGTTATGTGCCACATTACTCGAATGTTTACTTTAAGATTACCTTTGGATATAAGACAACTATTTTCTGACACGATAACATCTTACATCAGGTAAATCGAACCTTATGTATCCTTGGATTCTATCACCGATGTTTCCAGGAAGTCTGGATTGGTACAGCCGAAGTGCACTTGTAATTATGTTTTGATCGTTTGAATGCTGGGATGTCTAGAAATTTCTGTTTTGAGCATACCATTAATAAATGAGTTGTCAAATAGTACTGCTATGGACGGTTGACTGAGGTGTTCCATTTCGATTCGGTTTATGGCTACCTTTTGTGACAAAAGATCCACCAGGCTACACCTGTAAGAGAGGGCTGGGGGGGGGGGGGGGGGGGGGTTGTATGGGGAAGGAGACCTGACAGCGAGGTCATCGGTCTCATCGGATTAGGGAAGGACGGGGAAGGAAGTCGGCCGTGCCCTTTGAAAGGAACCATCCTGGCATTTGCCTGGAGCGATTTAGGGAAATCACGGAAAACCTAAATCAGGATGGCGGAACGCGGGATTGAAAAAATGGTTCAAATGGCTCTGAGCACTATGCGACTTAACTTCTGAGGTCATTAGTCGCCTAGAACTTAGAACTAATTAAACCTAACTAACCTAAGGACATCACACACATCCATGCCAGAGGCAGGATTCGAACCTGAGACCGGAACGGTCGCTCGGCTCCAGACTGTAGCGCCTAGAACCGCACGGCCACTCCGACCGGCGCGGGATTGAACCGTCGTCCTCCCGAATGCGAGACACCTCTAAGACTTCTGACTTGGTTGTAACTTACAGGAGAAATTATGCGATTGTAAGTCAGAATAATATGACTAACAGCAAGCGCATAGCACTTGGCTGTAAGTTTTATTCTAAACTGTGTGATGGGTGTGAATTTTGATCTTTTGTATACAACTTGTGAGGGTTGTAACGAGTTTATGAGAACACCTAAAAAAGATTGTGATGAACTCGGCTTGGTATTTCTTTAGTACCAATGCAACGGAAGATGCTGTCCATCCAGGTTCTCGAATATAATACAGTCGCTGAGACAGAAGGGTAATCTACAATTTTACAAAGTTCGTGTGTGGACTAGCGACATCTAAATAGCAAAAACATAAGTTCGTATTAAGAAGGATGTATTTAGATGCCACTGATGTTTAATTTACGTCTCAAGAAAGTCTCATAATAAAACAAAAGTGCAAGAGGAATTAACACATAGATTAAGATATGGAGAAAAGCGTTCTTTCCGCTGAAGGTAAAGAATATAAAAAACGACTCGAGCGGACCACCTAATTGGTATAGTGTTTCGATTAGCGACGACAAAAGTTAAGATAATAGTGACTGAAGCAGCGTGTATTTGAGCACTGACATTTTCGGAGACATAGTAAATGAAGAGAAGCAGAATGGTAAAGGAAATCGTAGCATCCCAAGGAAAACGAAAGAGAGAGACAGAGAGAGAGAGAGAGAGAGAGAGAAAATCTGTTACTAGCGGAAGTAAGACCGTGCTGAATCAGTGGCTTCTTCAGCATGAATTGTAATAAAACTGAACAGCCCTCTCCTAAATTCGTTGGTATTTATAAAATCTTGATTACAAGCTGAAAGTTGCCTCTGCAGTACCTAGGTGGTGTGGACGTATTCGTTCTCCACTAATCACAGACGCCCCTACAATGCACATGCGCTGTATTCTGCTTTACTCTTTCGTTCCCACGGTCACTCCGCCAACTTCAGCAGTACCAAAGTCCAACATTATTTGTGTGAGCTTCATGCACAACTGCACTACGTTTTCCCCCAGTTACTAGTTCGTCTTATGCCATTAGCCAGCCGTTGCGAGGTCTGAACCCTCACTAGTGCTCACTCCTCAGACTGTTAAGCTCCAAGCTGAGAATTATGGTCACAGTTCAAAGTGAGCTAAACTAGCCACCAGTGCACAGAGATTACGTCGCCACTTTGTGGAATTACTTCCTCGTTTGCTGGTGACAGTTCCATTGATGGGCGGTCTGAGTGGCCGCTTGCTGTTAACTTGAAGGAAGCTTTACTGACACTTTCCGTATGCAAACAGGAGTTTTAATGATACTTTCGGTATGCAAACCGGGCATAAAGAGTATTGCTAAGCAAGTTTGGAAACGGACCACAGTCAGTTCTTTACAGCAGTACGCAAAAGAGTGTGGAGGATGTAGGACAGTTATGTGTATTCAGACGAAAAGATTACTATAGCTAGCGAACATACGCGTTATGTCCTAACTAGAATTGTTCTGAGCCCGAATATTTGTTTAGATACCGCACTGAATTATTGAACATGGTCTTATTGGAGATAGCATGCCTTAGATTTTCTCTGACCTTTGAACTGACTTAACCCATCCAGTTATAAGAGACTAACAGTCCAATGTAGACTAATAATCAGATTTGAAAGAAGTTGTTCTGTTATCCGACTCTTACCGACGTAGTCACCAGCTCAAACCATCATATCCTACCGACAACTCACAATGGTATTGTGATATTATTCTGTAACAAAAAAATAGGACATTACTTCTTAATCGAGTTTTCTCTTTTTTACCAGCGTGACTTGGCCACTTTCTGTTCATTTTTCTTCTATGTAGTATTTTTTCATTGATTCATCCAATTTTTTATCAGTAACTGTTCATTCTTGTATTACCTAACAGAGGCTTAACGGATTTGCAATTTTGAGTATTAACTTCCTTCACTTAAAGTAAGGTAAAATTTCACTGGCAAAACTAATAACTAAAGCTACAGCACAAATTAAGAGTACGCAATTTCTCTTATTCTGTATTAATTTAGCTTAGCGAGTGACTTCTGCTGGCTTGGTACGTACTTTATTCTCGTTGCGTTAAAGGTAAAATCAGTCACTCATTTACTTAAAGGAAATTCAATTCAATCTTCCAATAATTAAAGTAAATTGCTTGCCTTTTTCCAAATTTTGTATTAAGTTACGCTGAACGTACTAAAAATCAGTTTTTGTACGTAACGAAGTTTCAGTTACAATCAGTCAGTTGTTTAACCAGCAACTTCATTTGACTTTGCTTTAAAATTCAGTATTTCAGATTAAGTGACTGCAGATCTGGCCGAGCGGTTCTAGGCGCTTCAGTCAGGAACCGCGTGACTGCTACGGTCGCAGGTTCGAATCCTGCCTCGGGCATGAATGTGTGTGATATCCTTAGGTTAGTTAGGTTTAAGTAGTGCTAAGTCTAGCGGACTGATGACCACAGATGTTAAGTCACATAGTGTTCAGAGCCATTTGAACCATTTTTTGAACTGACAAAATTTACATTTCTGCACTTTGGATATGAAGAGGCATACCTGTGGCTCTGAGCACTATGGGACTTAACATCTTTGGTCATCAGTCCCCTAGAACTTAGAACTACTTAAACCTAACTAACCTAAGGACAGCACACAACACCCAGTCATCACGAGGCAGAGAAAATCCCTAACCCCGCCGGGAATAGGCATACCTGTCTCATAAAAACAAAGTCCTAATGTCACTATGGCTGCAGTACATTAGGACTCTGTTTTTATGAGACAGGTATGCCTCTTCGTATTTAAAGCGCACAAATGTAAATTTTGTCAGTACTATTTTTCAATGTGCTCTATGTATTGTTCTTAAACTGTATACAGTTTGCGAGTGTATTTATATTTTTCATATTTTTGTTGCTGATCTGATGATAGTCATTAAAGACCGAGTGCTTTCTCATTCACTTATTTTCCCGTGAACTTTTGTGTTGTGGAAAAGCGTGACAAACTTCTGTTGTCATGTCAGTGATCATTTACTTCAATATATTTGCCATTACCTTTCGTGGGATTCCTGATATTCATTGCCCTAGTGGGATTTCGAACGTTTAATTATCCTTGTTTTGCTGATCAACATTTTTTGTACTAAATATTACGTGGTATCCTTTTTGCCTCTGGAGTAGACAACATTCCATTAGAACTACTGACAGCCTTGGGAGAGCCAGTCCTGACAAAACTCTACCATCTGATGAGCAAGATGTATGAGACAGGCGAAATTCCCTCAGACTTCAAGAGGAATATAATAACCCCAAACCCAAAGAAATCAGGTGTTGACAGATGTGAAAATTACTGAACTATCGGTTTAATAAGTCACAGCTGCAAAATACTAATGCGAATTCTTTACAGACGAATGGAAAAACTGGTAGAAGTCGACCTCGGGTAAGATCAGTATGGATTCCGTAGAAAGGTTGGAACCCGTGAGGCAATACTGACCCTACGACTTATCTTAGAAGAAAGATTCAGGAAAGGCAAACCTACGTTTCTAGCATATGTAGACTTAGAAAAAGCTTTTGACAGAGGATTCGTGGCCATGTAGACCTAAAATTAAGTGCAACTGTGTTTAAGTAAAATGATTTGTGTTTGAATATTGTGAAACAGAGGAGAAAGATTCCATTAGTGATTTAGAACGACATGAGATGTAATAAGATTAGAAATGCATATGAAGAGGAATGAAGGTAATATTTGTTATTTAGCTGCACTGCAGTGGCGCATAGTGCGGAATCATTGTTGAATGAGACATTCATATAAGGGAACTTTAGATTTTTCATGAAAGATTGAGTAATTTTCACTGTAAGATATTTTTTATGCTTATCAATTCTTTGTCTGATTCTTCTGAGAGTAAGAATTTGATATTAATGTTGCCCTTTGTCAGTGTTAATGAGTGTTTTAACATGAATTTCATACATTTAATAAGATATCAGATGGCTTACAAATAGTTTGTCATTGGACTATTTTAACTAAGAGCATTGTCCACATTCTCGGTCCAAGTCATTTTTATTTAAAAGAGTGTCTCACCCAGTGATGTGTATAAAACAGTTTACTTGTAGTTTGGAGCATTGCACTAAGCTCTCAGCTGCTGTACGTAGAAATTTGCAGCTGGTGCACAGAGAGCTGCAAGCACCGCGTTTCCAAATAATTACATTACGAGGTAAGATATTTTCAGTTCAGGATCAGTATGCTATGGAAATTATCCTTTTCATGAACAACATTATTAGGCAGGGACTCACAGGGACCACTTCGTTTAATTAAAGAGATTAATAGTAAAGCTCAGGATTTAACCAATTTGCACATTTTTAGAAAGATTATAAAACAGGGCCAAATTCATGTTGTATTCTCGCAGGCAGTTATATTTGGTTTCTCTCGCAGTCATAAATGCACAAAGACAGCCAAAGTGAAACAACCGCTAATTTACTCCCGACCAACGATGCCAGTACAAAATCTCAATTCAAATACATGTAAGGTATATAATACATGTAAGGTATATATTATTCGAATTAGTCTGTACAGCCATGTAGTATAATATTTATTTTTACTCTGGAAACAGCCTGTATATCCAGCAGATTATTGTTGCACCATCCTCTACATACCTGCACCACTCATCTCTAGGGCTCGTCGCAAGTCATGTAGTATAACATTTATTTTTACTCTGGAAACAGCCTGTATATCCAGCAGACTATTTTTGCACCATCCTCTACATACCTGTATCACTCATCTCTAGGGTTCGTTGTAAGTCAAACGTGTTTTGTAGTATCAACTTATAGACGTTCTACTGTGTGTAGAGGCCTTGGTGACTGATTACTCGAATTAGTCTGTACAGTCAGGTCGTATAATATTTATTTTTACTCCGGAAACAGGAATGAGTGTGAAATGGGACTTAACTGCTACAGTCATCAGTCCCTAAGCTTACACAGTACTTAATCTAAATTATCCTAAGGACAAACACACACACCGATGCCCGAGGGAGGACTCGAACCTCCGCCAGGATCAGCCGCACCGTCCATGACTGCAGTGCCTTAGACCGCTCAGCTAATCCCGCGCGGGTCCGGAAACAGACAGTATATCCAGCACACTATTGTTGCACCATCCTCTCCATACCTGTACCACCCATCTCTAGGGTTCGTTGTAGTATCAACTTATAGACGTTCTACTGTGTGTAAAAGCCTTAGTGAGTGTTAGTACGCGTGAAAGAATGCGGTTCCGAGTGACGCGTTCACGCGTCTCACCAAGCTGCGGTGGCAGTATAGGTGCACGTCACATGCCATCTTTACAGCGCTGCGTCCGTCTGAGGACAAGCCGAGGATACCGGCCCAGCGAGCCATCAGGAGGGACGAATGTTTTCTCAGCGGCCCGTACCACGCCTAAAACGAGACTGTTAAGCCACTAAGTTTCAGTTTAAGGGGATTGGTTTCTTATTGGGCGGCTATCGCGATGGGCGCACGACGAGGATGGAGAAAAAGAGAGAGAGAGAGAGAGAGAGAGAGAGAGAAAGGGAGAAGGGGGGGGAGGGGGAGGTGGAGGAGGGGGGATGGAGTAGCCACTCTCAAGCGGCACCCGCCCCAGCGCCTACTTTACGAGTCTAGCGCCGCTCGGCCCGACGCCTACAACACCTTATAAATTACCCCGTTTTAAAAAACTTCCTTGCCGCGACAAAATATAACTCGGCCGCGCGTATTACAAACACCCAGCCCCAATACAAATACCTGCGCTACACACACACACACACACACACACACACACACACACAGAGGCGCGCACGGCTACGCGCCGGTCTGGGTGAACACGCCTGGCTTGGAAACACCGGCGAGATTGCGGCGGTCATTAAGACGTTTCTTCCGAACGAAAATATTTAACCCGAGTTGCGGGGGAAGCGATAAATCACCGCCCGGCGTTTCTTCCTCCCATTCCGCCTCCGCCCGCTGCTCTGCGCGCCGGGGCAGCTTTTAGTGTTGTCTGGAAAGCCTGCAAATCGGCGGCAAACTCTCAGATGCTCGATGGAAATATTAATGAAGTGCGAAGATATTGCTCGCCCTGTGGGAGCGCTTTAGGACAAAAAACACAAAAGCTTTCTGCTGCCTTCCGCGAAATGTTTATGTGCGCCGCCAACTTTCACACCTCCACGTGCCATTAAACAGCGCTCAGGCGATGGGGAACGCTAGAAATCGCCAAAAAAAGTCGCGCCCATTCTCCGCTTAACTTTACACCAATTTCGCAAAGAAGTATATCTCAACATTAACGCTTATTCAACACGTTGATGTGTCAGAGAAATTTCCAGATAACAACAGAATTCTTGTTTTTTGTATCCAGAAACCAATTTGCTTAAAGCAATTTTTTTTCCAATTTCAACAGACTGTGTACTATCAGTAATAAGAGTTAGTAATTGGGTACCCCCTTATTAGCTGAAATATTTATGGATAATTTTCAACACAATTTTTTTGATAAAGAGCCCATAAGTTCCAAGATGAAATTCTGCATCAGCTATGTGGATGACGTGCTGTGCTTGTGGAGAGACACCACCAGGCAGTTAAACAAATTTTTCCAACATTTAAATTTACACCACAGTAAAGTTAAGTTTAGAATGGAGTTGGGAAGAGACTCAATCAGCGTCTAACGACTTTACTTTTGGAATTAACAAACAAAATCAGTTATTTAAGATGGGGAAATAACTTTTACATACACAGTAATACCTGCAAAATTTCCGACATCTTGTAACACATATACATGCCACCTTCCATTCCATGGTGGGCTGGCAGATATCTATACCACAAACCACACCAAATTCAGAAAATAAATTAAAATAAGGCAGTTGCATATAGTAGTGTTTCTAGTCCTGCTCTTGTTGATGACATACATAGTAGAAAGAACGGACAAAAGACAACTGCACTTCTGTATCCTCCTCAGAAGGCACTAAATCATACTGACAAAAAGTAGACCCTTTACCTGGGTCACACATCTTTGGAGAAACTACCTCACTATTGAGCTATAAACTCTCGCTGATGTTATGGGAACGATCGCTTTAGCCTTATGCTGTTTGATGATGGGGTAAAAAGCCGACAGCAGGTTCACAACTATCTATCAAAAGACTATTATCGTGGTGTATTTCAGTTTTTAATATATCTATGTTCCTCTAAGTACCGAAGGAATATTTTACATATATTAAATAATTTTTAAATCATATAATATACATAGGATATCAAAATTTATACGCAGATGGAGTCAAGAAGCTTTAAGTTTTATAATGAAAGGTTATACATGTTCAATGTGTCCTTATCCTGGGCAGGAAACATGTTAACTTTGATGTAGGGATTAAGATGTAATGATCTACAAAAACTTATAAGAATTAAGGTATGTGCTTTGGGGTCACACAGCGCTGAAAGGGCAAGCTTTGTAAGACTAGGGAGTCGTCAAGCCACATGTGTTAAAATTGCTCACGAAGTTGTTCTGTTGACGTAGTGCTATTCTACGTGGAAGCGCTGTGATGTTATAGTGTTTCACAAATGACTAATAAAACTTAAGACAATTCTAATTTATTGTTCTATCTCAGTTGCACACTCGATTAATTCAGTTACACGTCTCGATCACTCTGGATTATCTTTGCATCCAGAACAAAGTAAAACTAAATACATCCCATCTAATATCTTACAATAGTATAAAGGAAAAGAATTATACATAAACGCTGAATCCAGCTAAGTATCTGCATCTGCAGACCGTCTTGTCTTCTCAGAACAATAATGAGAATTATCTTAAATATCTACTCATATACAACTGCTGAATTCTCTCGAGACGATTATGTCTACTCTAGTGAAAATGTCTGAGTTAACTTGATCTTTAATGAGTTGTAGTGGACATTTTGCAAACATTGCAAATTATTGAAAATGTGCTCTTAACTGTAAGCTTTGTTAAGTGATTGAAGCTCTCATTTCACACACTGCTTGCTTTGCTCTAATATTTCAATTGGTTTATTTAAGTAATTGTGGCAAATATATTTCGAATTGGATGGCCACCGTTACACAAATGTACGGTATGTTATTCTTTTGCTTCTAATAAGTTTACAAGTCGAGTTCAAACCAATACCTTGGGTTACTTCATTATCCTTCAGGTTTCAGTAACTAATTTCATTTTGTTAATCACTGTGATTTTATGGGGCCTAATACTTGAATATGTATAAAAAATGGTTTTTAAATTCCTTTCTTAATTCTGTGTTGTTTTCTGAACAATAAAAAAATTTGCTCAAGGAAGTTTGGCGAAGGAAAGCTCCAAAATTCGAGGAATTTAAAAATTGCTGCACACATGACGACACCCCTGTGTCATAGAGATAACTCTATTAAAAACAGAATTAGGTGTTCACTTGACCATTTATATGACTTTTTAGTCTCCAATGTTGGCTAAACTATGAGAGCATGATGGTTGCTTCACTTTTGCTTGTATAGGGAGTTATGTCATTACTTTGCCAGTAACACTTGTGTTTACAATGGAGTAATGGAATTATGTGCGGTAGCTCTTTTTGGCCCTTAAGTAAAGCTTTAGGATATCTTGTATGTATTTTAGGGATAGTAGAAATGTTTTGAAATTTATAAAATTATATCCTTTGCGAAAGGCAGTATGGGCTTGTAACGCCAGAAATGCATATCCTCCTATTTCCATCTATTGTACTATAAATTTTTTTTCCTTATTTTGTTGCCTGAGGATATGACATTTCTGTGTCTTTATATATTGTAATTGTTTAAATATTTGTATATTTATTTATTTATGCATTTATGTCGATGTATAATTGGTTTGTTTTGTAAATACTATTTGTATTTTTACGCTGGGTCTTGCCTAGGAAAAACTATGCTATCGAACGATTACATCGATAGGTCGTGTGGAGAACCAAAGTGTTTACGATCTTTGGTAGTGTGAACTCAGCCGCGTGGAGCGCGGGCAGAGGCGGAGTCTGGCTGGAGTAGGGTGGTGGAGCAGGTGTGTTGTGTGACGCTCCCGTGAGTTGCCGCGCTTTCGGGGTTTGGCAGCATGTAATTGCGCTCGACTTGCTATGATAGTTTCTGGCACGGTGTCGCGGACGCGAAACATTAGCTGGCACACATCAAGAGCCCGTTTCGCCTGGTGACCGTGTCGAGAAGAAGGCGCGCCAACATCCTGCTTCTGCAACAGCGACGGCCGTCAATAAGTGATTGTCGCCACCTCCTCGATCGACGACTTCAAACCTTCAATCAACCAACAATGAAGACTGAAAGCACGTAAAGTTTTAGAACTATATGGCAGACCTTAACTTTTAAAATTGTTCCATTTGCCTCACAAAATTACAGCAACTTAGCATGAACCTTTGTTGCACATTGTCCCAATTGCATTACCAAGCAGGGTCCCTTCCTTTTCCGAAATGAACCCAAGTGTGGTTGAAATTGAAACGCCAGCATTAAAGTAATATCATTCCATTTCACTGCTTTAATTTCAAAGTTCAGTTAAAGTATTCATAGCTGGCCACAATATTTAGATCACACAAGCACAAATTAAGAGTGGGAGCTTTTTTCCATATTTTAGCTTACCTGTGACTGCAGCTCAGCTTGGTATGTACTAAATTTTACTATTGTTAATTGTTCAGCATCATTTAATTCAAGTTAAGAGTTAAATCTCTTATTTCTAAATTGCGTAGATTCAAGTAGCTTTTGAAATGATTGTTGAGGTAGCCCAAGACTAAACTTATTTTATTGAATTTCGTAGTGCTTCAGAAACAAAGTTCACTATTAATTTCAGTCACTAAATTAACTTTCAATTTTCCGGTTTTATTAATTCTTTTGCTAAATTACGTCAGAGTGTAGCGAAGTTTATTACTTCTGACAAACATTCAGTTTTCACACAACACATGTCAACCTTCAGTTGCCACGCTTTTAGTGCTAATTATATGTGCAATAACCTTTCTTTTTCAGTTATTATAGTAGTTGTACATAGGACTGGCGACCGTAATTTTCCCCAAATCTCAAATATCTAATTAATGTCAGTTAATTGTTAATGTAACGACCGCACATTTACTTTCTCTATTAACTTTACCCCTTCTCAAAATTAATTTCCACCAGTTTCATTTGCATTTTTCCTTTCATTTAGATGTAACCCTTTCCTCCCTCTTTACCGACAGATTAACGTCGGTGACGATTGCTTTTCCCAAATTTCCATTAGGTACACGCGGTTTAATTTTTACTGTCATTAAGGTCGATAAATGAGGGGAAGGTTACAGGCTACCTTCTTTCATAAAACATCTGCAGATGACAACCTATGTTATGTACTCTGGCCACTGGGCTATAAGTCATAGTGTAGTTACCCGATGTAAGACCAACATCCTTAAGCGTTTTTTGACACTATATATGATGTCGTGTGACTAGGGCCTCCCGTCGGGTAGACCGTTCGCTGGGTGCAAGTCTTTAGAATTGACGCCACTTCAGCGACTTGCGCGTCGATGGGGATCAAATGATGATGGTTACGACAACACAATAACCAGTCCCTGAGCGGAGAAAATCTCCGACCCAGCCAGGAATCGAACCTGGGCCCCGAGGATTGACATTCCGTCGCATTGACCACTCAGCTACCGGGGGCGGACACTTGCGATAATGAAAGTTGTATATCTATACATAGGGATCTTAAAGTAACGCAGGATTTTTGAGAAGGATTTACATAATAGGACTCAAAGCCCAAATAAGAGTTTTGCACTACTTTATAAGATAACAGATATCGAAAACTGTTCTGGTAGAACCAAATACTTTGAAAACTGGTGGGTTGGATACTCTGTTATGTTTCATCGCTGCTGCAGTGTCAGGGTGTAATGTTCTGGAATTGGTAAGGTTGCCTGTTGATGTAAATATGCAAAGTGCTGTGGTAGTAGGAGGCTCTTTGAAGTAGAAAAGTCAGTGTTGGAAGCCACCAAAGATGCAAGAAGATAAAGATCTCCGAAAAGGAAGAAGGAGGAAGAACAACATCAGAAAGACGATGAATATGAACCTGAGATATGTTAGTGTTAGGCAGATTAGAAAGAGAAACAAGTTTTAACTTTAAATTGAAGTTCCCAAAAGTTCACATTTTTATGTTTTGGTGCACATTAGTTATAAACTATTAAGGATAGAGAGTTGAAATGTTTTACACCATCTTAAAAATATATAACTAAAGATTAAAGTATTCTTATGGCTTAAATTTGAAAACTAAAGTTTTTTTAAAGAGATATATGGGATATTTACTTAACTTTTAGATAAACATAATTAAATTTTTTAAAATAGAATTTATGGCACGAACTTTTTAAAAGGTCTACTTTGAAGGTAATACTGTTAACAACTTCCAAGGGAAAAAAATCGAGCTTCTGTTTCTTTTTTATTTCGAGATACGTGTACCTGTGTTAACAAAAATAAATGACATGCTTTGTTTCATTTTCAACACAAAAAATGTAGGTTCCCAAAATGTATGTTAATAGGCAGTAACACTACATAGACTTACAAGTGTTATTTTTTGAGAGACAGTATTTGTTCATGTACCAGTCAACTTAAATGTGTGCTTCAATACATAAATATTTCACTAACTGTTAGCTAGGCTGCATCAGTGCTTCATTGTTGTTGGAGCCAAAAAGCAGTATTACACGGCCCATCCTTAAATATAATCGAGCCTGAATTGTTTTAGGTTGTGTTTATGCCCAATCACTGCATTTTGCTGTTGATAGGATCTCAGTTGGTTTCCTCATTCAAATAATAGTCCAAAAATTTCACAGCTGAACTCACATTCAGCAGTCCAATTCTCCATCTGGTCATCCAGATATAGGTTTTCCAAGACTTACATAAACACTTCAAGTGAATGCCACGATGATTCCTCCAAATGGGCGTGGCTGAGTTCCTTCCCCACACGTCTCTATACCAAGCTTGAGCTCTACTTTTAATGACCTTTTTGTCGATGAATAGTTAAACATTAACCTTTCTTTTTCATAATGTAGGAAATATGTAATGTAAACATGGCCAAAGACAACGATGGTTCAAGCTTCCACACGAGATGAAAATTCAGTATCAAACAAAATTATTTATCAAAAGAGATACAATTTGCTTATCATTACATGTACAGTTCTGTGATTATGAACAAAAATAAGATAGTTGATGAAAAGTTAAACATTAATCTTCTTTATTTCGTAATTTGTTAAATATGTAACGTAAACATCGACAGAGACAATGATGGGAAAAGCTTCCCACACAGGTGAAAGTTCAGTATCAAAGAAAATTATTTATGAAAACTTGTACAGTTTGCTTATTATGATACATACAGATCTCTCAGCATGAACGAAAGTAAAATCTTGCCCTGAAATAAAATTATTTATCAAAATATGTAAGGTTTTGAGAATAAAAGACATGTGGCTCTACTGTCATAACCTAACTGTTCTCCAGTGTTTAAAGAAATACATATGGTTTTCATAAAAGCACTATTGATAAAAATTACATTTAAAGTCGTACTTATCGGGGAGCTTAGTTTGGTCTTTGAACCATCCATTAAAGAAACTTAAATTTGTCTGCATTATTTATCAAAATATGTACAGACTAGTATACCTACGCAAATAATTTACACTCTATCCTGATCAGTTATTGAAACATCCCCTTTGAACAATTATACATGACTGTGCTTAAACTGACACATAATATTTTTTAGCGCAACGCAGTCTGACTTTCAATAATCCCTACAAAAGAACGGCCCTGACTAACATTAACCTATACCTTTCACAAATCACTTACCTCACAAAAATCTTTGTTACTCAGACTACTGCAATACAGCGAGCGCCACTACTGCCAGCTAAATAAAAGATTCAAACTATGGAAGGCACTAACTACTGATAGGCATAGTTAGCAAATGAAAGATTTTAATAGAGAACAAACAATGTATTTACCTTAGTAGTCATAATTTATATAGCAGTGCATGTCATCCATTCTTACAAACGTACTGTTTCTGATGGACACACCTCCAGATTATCCATTCTCAAAAATCCGCCATCTCACTTCCCCACATCCACCACTGCTGGCGGCTCACCTCCAGCTGTGCAACGCTACACACTGTTCACATCCAGCTGCCCAACACTACAATGGCCGACAACAATGCAGACTAGCCACAGACTGCACACAGCACAGCCAGTGATTTTCATACAGAGTGCTACGTGGCGTTACCAATAAGAAAACCTAAACAGCCTACTTACATTATGAACAGGTAATATAGTATTGGATAAATAAGTAAATGCAAGTATTTGCTAACAAAAGCTATTATATTTTGAATAGTAGTAACAAATAGTAGTCTCACTGTCAAAAATGGTCATCATTATGTATAATTGGATTAATTGCAAAATCCATAAAAACAGGTATGGTCTTTGTAAGATTAATTTGATTTTTTGAACTTCTTTACTTTGCAAAGCTTATTTGACAAGAATTTAGCATTTATAATATATTCATCGTTTACTTTCTGGTTTGTGTGCCTTTAGTGCAAAAATAAATATTGCTGAATGTGCAAAGTCATTAAAAAGTCATGTATAACTTACATTTGAGAAAACAGGTTCTGGTAAATACAATCCTGTTCTCTGAAGTTTCTGACCTTATGTTTTATTAATGGACATAGCGAAGGCTACTGTTGTTGAAGACTGTTCTCTTATCAGTTGGAGAGGCATGGTTGGATCAGAAGATGTGAGACTAATGTGGAACGTTAGCATAGTTTTATCTGAGACAATGATGTGCTCATCTATTGGGTTACCACTAATCTTACAACATTAATTAATAAAAGAGTTCAAACATTCTATGGGGTGCAAATGAAGTTCTTTATTTCTTCGAGTTAGACAGAATCAAGAAAACAATTACCGCTCAAGGTAACAGATCGGAAATGACATATTCATTGACTGTTGTATAATCATTATTTCTAGGACACAGAATTGCCATTGAATAGAACTGTGAAACATTTTGTTCATTGATTCCTGTGTCACAAAATTTTGAAGCTAATAAAACTATAGTAATTATAATAACAGTTTTTAGGATAAATAGTGCTGAAATTTGGAGAAGAGTACCTTTGCAAGTGCCGGAAGGTAATGATGAGTTCATTTACAAAAATAAATGATACTGATATTATGAGGAGGGTAATGTAAAATCGAAAAAAGCTGTAAAGCAATGACGAATTAAAAGTTAAATAAATTAAGTTATAAAAAGAAACAGTAGTTACTGTGATGATGATTGTTGATGTAATTCAGTTTGTTTGTGCACAACGCTTCCTTAAGGAAAGAAACTCCAACCTCTATTGAGTATTACATTAATTAACTGTCAACAGATGGCACATTCATAATTCCTTCCATTGATATGTATGATAGAAATCACATGATAGACTATGCTTATGTGAAGAATCTAAGCAACTGCAACAGCTTCTGTGCATGTTAGTTGAACAAGCTCTCAGTTGATGGCACCTCCCACATTAGCTTTATAAAATTTCTTGAGAATGAAGTTTTTCTAACGAAAACAAGTAATTAATTATATACTGTTCATCATTAGTAGTGAACAAAATGTTGATACTGATGTCTCAGTCATTGGTTTTGACTAAGAAATATGGAAATGTTGCGTACTGACAAAAATAACTGTTGATAAATGTATATATGATTTGTACTAAAACATTACATAATACATATGGGTACTATTGCTGCTCTAACTTACATATTAAAGTGTACATGTCGGCGAGAATAGTTTGATCTTTGTAGAAAAGTAAAGAAGGTTACGCCAGTGGCTGAACTATTAGTATTATTTGTCAGAAATACTCATCTTATTATGGCTAAAACCGACATCAAAGCCAGTGAACATTACAGTGATCTGTATGCTTGGATATTAACTTCAGTTTGCAGCACAAAATGTTTCTCATATTCTGCTGACACTGTTAACATGAAATGTCAAACACTGGAGACTACATGACATTTTCATGAAATAGCATACTGAGTAGTAGCAATACTGATTTGTATAGGTATGAAATGAGGATTGCTGTACTTTCAATTACTTTTCAAAGCCAGTCAAATATAATGGTGATCCCACACTAGGTTATTAACTTTATCTTGAAGCACAAACCATCTGTCATATCTGCTGATAATAAAAATTTATGCTGTCATACAGTGCCGTCACACACTGGAGACTACGCACTTCATCCTCCTCCCCCTCCCCTCCTCTCATGTTACAACAAAATTGTAACAATTTCTGCACACATTGTCATGTTCACAGAACACACATGGGTTTCATACATTGGGATAAAAGTAAAATGTAAGCGTTGCTCATTATTTTTGCAATGGGGAGGTAGAAAGTGAATAAATAATCGAGTGTCACTGTAAAAATGGTTTACGGATTTATGTATATACATTTATTCAAATAAAAGTACATCACACGCTTTTTACCAGTTTTTGTGCATTCTACCTTTTTTTAAGAATCACGCCAGTGGTACAATAGCTTTCTTTTCATGATACTATTTGCAACCTCTGGATGTTATAACATATGGTTCGTGCTCCCTCCTGGGTCTTTCACTAGTACACTCCATTTACATGGAATCTTTATCTTTGGAATTCTGGAATTATTTGCGTAATATCTGGGTGTCTTTGCGAAACTATTCTATCCACTTCTTGTGAGGTTTGCCTTGTCTGAATGAAGTAGCTCACCTCAATTCTGCAACTGATTTGTTGACACTTTTTATTAGTTGACATCTACTAACAGGGCATTCATTCATATTACTCCAAGATCCACTTCACTAAACGAGCTTCACATTCTTCACCTAGCATGTTCGGGAGGGGGGGAGGGGGCATCTGTGTTTGATCTGCATATTTTACCGAAATTTTATGCATCAGTATTGTTCTGCTTGTAACACTGTTTATTTTGCGAATAATTGTTATGTACGTCTGATTTTTTTACAGTTTACGAAGCTTTAAACATATGTCTTTCTTCATATTTGAGAATCTTCTTTTCTTTTTCTATGTCCATGTCAAGTTGCGTTTGGAAAACTGAAACAAAATAATATGCGATACAGGCAAGATAGTGATGGTTAACCGTACCAAGCAAATAGTATTCTAACACCAGAAGCTGACAGTTAATACGTGCAGTAGGTGTCAGCTACTGGATATTAAAGCAGTATTATAACACCAGTGTATCATCTGATTTAGAGAAATGACAAATTTTCTGTACTATTTATCAGAATCTAGCCCCAACGAAACTGTAACACTCTAAAGGTGCATGTGTAGATATGAACAAGTTTCGACTTGTCTGAGAAAACGTATGTGCATTTATTTCGGTTTGGCATATACGAGATGCATGCTCGGAGATCGCGTGATTGAAAGTACCCAAAATCAGCAAGTACGAGAGCTTAATGACTAAATATACAGAAGTTCCATTCCGATTGGTCTATTTGCTATGTTATTGGCTGATCAGTCGTTAATACTAAGTCCTTGCGAGTAGGGCTTTTCTCCCATACACTCATTTTATTAAACTTATGATTGCATTGGTGTGCGGGGAAGCCTTATTGTACTAGTTTGTATATTTATCCGTGTTAACAACCTTGACGAAAGCTTTCTCTGTGTCTATAAATAGAAAGGTGGAAGGAATACATAGAAGGGCTATACAAGGGAAATGGTCTTGAAGGGAATATTATAGGAAGGAACGAGGAAGTAGAGGAAGGTGTGATGGCAGATATACTACAAGAAGAATTTTACGGAGCACTGAAAGTTCTATCTTAAAAGTAGGGGCCCTGAAGTAAACGACACTACAACAGAATTTTTTAGATTCTTGGTGTACAAAATATAAGACATGAGCATATTACACTGAGACTTCAATGAGAATGTAAAAATTCGCATTCCAAAGGAGGCAGGTGCTGGCATGAATGAATATTACAGAACTATTAGTCATGGTTGCATAATACCGGTTCACATACAGAGGAATAGAAAAACTGGGAGAAGCCGACTTTATGGGAGACCAATCTTGGTTCCAGAGAAATGATGGAACAGAAGGATCAGTACTGACTGTATGACATACATTAGAAGACTAATTGAAGAAATGAAAACTAACATTTGTAGCATTTCTAGTTTTAGGCAATGCATTTGATGATGTTTAATGGAATGCAACGTTCCAAATTCTGAAGCAATCAGTGACAAAAAATACAGGAAGTGAAAAGTTATTTATAGGTTCTGTAGAAAATAGATTGCATTTATAACACTTGATGCACGTGAAAGGGAAGCAGTGGTAGAAAAAGGGGGTAAGACAGGATTTTAATCTTATAACATTAGAAGCGCTATGTCCAATGTACAAGGTGTTCAAAAAACGGCGAGTATGATTAACCAACATGTAGCTGGCACATTGTTGTAAGGCGCCTGGAATAGGTAGCGCTGACGCGAGCTCGGGAAAGTTCTCTGAGTCGCTGGTGTGTGTCACAAGAGAAGGTGGGGGCGTGTGTCCAGCAGACCTCTGAGCGGATATAACTTCGAATTCAAATAACGGATAGGTAAAATCGTAACGCCACTTACCTAGGAACGTCGAGCAATATGGTCAAGATATAACTATGCAGAGTGGAGAAACTTCAGGATAAGGAAATCAGGCACAAGTACATAACAGCGATCTCAGAAAGGTACCAGTTAGTTGAATGTAGTCAATTACAGTCATTGGAAAAGGAATGGACAAGGTACAGGGACACAGTACTAGAAGTGGCTAAAGAATGTCTTGGAACAGTAGTGTGTAAAAGTAGGATGAAGCAAACAGCTTGTTGGAATGATACAATCAAGGCAGCCTGTAAAAGGAAAAAAAAGGCGTATCAAAAATGGCTACATACCAGAACCCAGGTAGACAGAGAAAGTTATGTTGAAGAAAGAAACAAAGCCAAACAGATAATTGCAGCATCCAAGAAGAAATCGTGGGAAGACTTTGGAAACAGGTTGGAGACTATGGGTCAAGCTGCTGGAAAACCATTCTGGAGTGTAGTTAGCAGTCTTCGAAAGGGAGGTAAGAAGGAAATGACAAGTATTTTGGACAGGTCAGGAAAACTGCTGGTGCATCCTGTGGATGCCTTGGGCAGATGGAGGGAATATTTTGAAGAGTTGCTCAATGTAGGTGAAAATGCGATCAGTAATGTTTCAGATTTCGAGGTAGAATGGGATAGGAATGATGATGGAAATAGGATCACATTTGAAGAAGTGGAAAAAATGGTCAATAGATTGCAGTGCAATAAAGCGGCTGGGGTGGATGAAATTAAGTCAGAACTCATCAAATACAGTGGAATGTCAGGTCTTAAATGGCTACACAGGATAATTGAAATGGCCTGGGAGTCGGGACAGGTTCCATCAGACTGGACAAAAGCAGTAATCATACCAATCTTTAAACATGGAAACAGAAAAGATTGTGACAACTAGAGAGGTATCTCTTTAATCAGCGTTGTGGGTAAAATCTTCTCAGGTATTGTTGAAAGGAAAGTGCGAGTATTAGTTGAGGAACAATTAGATGAAAATCAGTGTGGGTTTAGGCCTCTTAGAGGTTGTCAGGACCAGATCTTTAGCTTACGGCAAATAATGGAGAAGTGTTATGAGTGGAACAGGGAATTGTATCTATGCTTTATAGATCTAGAAAAGGCATATGACCGGGTTCCTAGGAGGAAGTTATTGTCTGTTCTACAAGATTATGGAATAGGAGGCAAACTTTTGCAAGCAATTAAAGGTCTTTACATGGATAGTGAGGCAGCAGTTAGAGTTGACGGTAAATTGAGTTCATGGTTCAGAGTAGTTTCAGGGGTAAGACAAGGATGCAACCTGTCTCCACTGTTGTTCATATTATTTATGGATCATATGTTGAAAACAATAGACTGGCTGGGTGAGATTAAGATATGTGAACACAAAATAAGCAGTCTTGCATATGCGGATGACTTAGTTGTGATGGCAGATTCGATTGAAAGTTTGCAAAGTAATATTTCAGAGCTAGATCAGAAATGTAAGGACTATGGTATGAAGATTAGCATCTCCAAAACTAAAGTAATGTCAGTGGGAAAGAAATACAAACGGATAGAGTGCCAAATAGGAGGAACAAAGTTAGAACAGGTGGACGGTTTCAAGTACTTAGGATGCATATTCTCACAGGATGGCAACATAGTGAAAGAACTGGAAGCGAGGTGTAGCAAAGCTAATGCAGTGAGCGCTCAGCTACGATCTACTCTCTTCTGCAAGAAGGAAGTCAGTACGAAGACTAAGTTATCTGTGCACCGTTCAATCTTTCGACCAACTTTGTTGTATGGGAGCGAAAGCTGGGTGGATTCAGGTTATCTTATCAACAAGGTTGAGGTTACGGATATGAAAGTAGCTAGGATGATTGCAGGTACTAGTAGATGGGAACAATGGCAGGAGGGTGTCCACAATGAGGAAATCAAAGAAAAACTGGGAATGAACTCTATAGATGTAGCAGTCAGGGCGAACAGGCTTAGATGGTGGGGTCATGTTACACGCATGGGAGAAGCAAGGTTACCCAAGAGACTCATGGATTCAGCAGTAGAGGGTAGGAGGAGTCGGGGCAGACCGAGGAGAAGGTACCTGGATTCGGTTAAGAATGATTTTGAAGTAATAGGTTTAACATCAGAAGAGGCACCAATGTTAGCACTGAATAGGGGATCATGGAGGAACTGTATAAGGGGGGCTATGCTCCAGACTGAACGCTGAAAGCCATAATCAGTCTTAAATGATGATGATGATGATGATGATGATAACTATGCAGAAGCTACAAGCTTCGAATAGTCACCAAAACCTGATAGCCACTTCCATACATGCTGTAGAAAATCTCATGAATTGTTGAAATCACAGTAAATAAACGAGTTCGTTACAACTGTTACCATATATATGCAACAAATATTAACAAAGTTATTAATATTTTTGTGTAAAATTTTTTGTAATAACAGTTACAGATGTGTACGACACACCACTGGATTTCTCTTGAATTGACTTATAAAGTGACAACATTTATCTTACAGAACAGTTATATTAACATTTATAAATGATTTATTTAATATTCAACAATATTTAACAGAGTACCAAAACAAGCAATTCTCCACAGATATGCGATAGATTAGCCCCATCATAAATAATTTATGGTATTATTCTAATTTGTTTCCTGTTGTTTAATAAGAAATCCAATAAGTCAGTGTTTGTAAGTGGGTGTCTGAGAAGGATAGTACTGGAATGGCAAGCTGAATGAAGTTATGAGTCTGACTAGCTCTTGTCGTTCATTTTTCATCGTATAAAATATAAATTATTTTTGATTATTCTTCAACATCCAACACGTTATAAAATAATACTTGTCCGAAAATCATCCAGAAGTGTATCTCACACACACACACACACACACACACACATATATATATATATATATATATATATATATATATATATGTGTGTGTGTGTGTGTGTGTGTGTGTGTGTGTTCGAAACATGTAATAATTATAAAATACGTACTCATTAGACTGTTTAATTGAGTGTAGAAGCAGGTCAAGTGACCAAAGCCATATACACGCATGTAGAGCATGGTTCGTGTTGTTTTGATGCTCGTGTTTGAGTGTGTAAGATCGCTGGTGAGGTATCAGCGGCCAGTGAACGCGGGTGTTTAAGTGATAGTTCAGTGTAATAGTTTGTGAATTAGAAAATACACTCTAAGACAAACAGAAAAAAAACGCACGACGAAGGAGTTATTCGAATGGAATGGAAATCGGGAAACATTATGTATGTGTAGAGACAAACAAATGATTGCAATTTCAGAAAAATTGATAATTTATTCAAGATGAAGAGTTTCAGAAATTCAGCAAGTTTATAACATGCTAGTCCACCTGTGGACCTTATGCCAGCAGTTTCTCGGTTTCGCATTGATTGATAGAGTTTTTGGATGTCCTCATGAGGGATATCGTCCAATTGGTGCGTTAGAGCCTCAGAATCCCGATTTGGTTGAACGGCCCTGTCCATAATGCTCCAAACGTTGTCAGTCGGAGAGAGATCTGGCAACCTTGCCTGCCAAGGTAGGGATTAGCAAACACGAAGACAAGCAGTAAAAACTCTCGCCGTCTGCTGACAGGAATTATGTTACTGAAGTGTAAGCCTAGGATGGCTTGCCATAGAAGGCAACAAAACGGGGCGTAGAATATCGTGGACACTTCGAAGTGGTTGCCATGTCTCACCTGAACAATGCTAAAATTATTTTGGCTTGGATGTTTCAAATGGCTCTAAGCACATCTGAGGTCATCCCCTAAACTTAGAACTACTTAAACTTAACTAACCCAAGAGCATCACACACGTTCATGCCCGAGGCAGGATTCGAACCTGCGTCTGTAGTAGTCACGCGATTCCGGACTGAAGCGCCTAGAACCGCTCGGCCACAATGGTCGGCTTTGGCTTGGAGTTCTTTGATTTAATTGTGGAGTATAAATGCATGTTATACATCGACGGCTTCCAAAGGACATATAGGGTCCCGTGGGCTACCTAACCCAGCTTGCAACTGGATTAATAGCTTCCTGAGAAGGAGGAACTAGCACAGTATCAAATATAATCTAAGGACTGCGAGGGAACAACGGAGTAAGATTAACGTACACGTTTTTAACACTCTAGACTAATTTCAGATGTTAGTGGCCATCTATAGATTTAAACACACTATATTCGTTGTCGTTAATGGTTGCGTCGACAAATGCATAATTTCGCGTCCTTAAAGGTGAGTAATGCACATACGCAGAATCTCATTTACAGATACCACGAGACTCCCCACTGCTCAACTACCACTCATTGTGCTGCATTATACTTTCAGAACATGAAGTTATGCCAAGTATGACGCCGTTTGACAAAGAGTATATGAGTCTAAGACATGATAGTTCTAGAATGCAATAAAATGCATCCCTGAAACTTACTTTACTAATATCATCACATGGTTCTAATCTCACTTGACACTGTCTTTTGTTACATTATGTGTGATTGTCCACTGAGCTTTAATATCATGTCGTTTATCTTTTGTTTTAAATCCATAGTTTTAATCTCCGATACCTGTCCGCGTTGAGAGAGATGTTAGAAAGGAAGAATCCTAGGTTCCTGGTTTTAAATGACTTCTGTGAATCTGTATAGAGGAATGGTTTCAAAGTACCTTGTGTAAGAACACTTTTGATATGTTGCCTAACACTTCTCGAATTTGCGCCAGCATTATAACTCAAATAGCCTCATGATTTGTAACTTTTCCAATGCGCTTGGCTTCATTAGTTACAGCCTAATTATGCGTACCTAACAGATAGGAGTAATACATCGATTCTACAGTACTGCAACTAAATCTATACGGGAAAATGTGCATCTAATCACCAGAATGGTCATTTATTCTCCTATCGTAAGCAACACTGAATTAAAGAAACATTAAAGACTAGTATAATGCAATTACATTGAAACTGAACTGCTGAAAATATATCTGAAAGTGGACAATACACATATGACCAAGCTGGTTATAGTTAAAATTGGATTCACGGAACAATCTTTTATAATCGCACCAATGACGTCAGTCTCCGTACATGAGCAACAAATGTAGTGCTTATAGATCGTAAATTTTGGTTTAGATAGCCTTCAGAAGCATTAATTTAGAATAACATAACATAATAATAACAGACTATTAAATAATTCGGTAATTTCAGTAGGCAACGCTTTGGTAAACATATTTTGTGACATCGAAACATGGCTGACTCCCACTCGATATTGAAAGTAATATGGTTTAGCACTTTGAAGTTAATTAGAATAACTGCCATGCACAAACCTTCCCTGATAATTTATTCCAGCAGTTTAAGTATACCAGTCTTCACCAAGAGGAAGAACGGACAAAAACTCAGTTCTGCAACGTAATATCGAACCAATTCCTTGGGTCAGGGGCAGTAAGCGGTGATCTGTAAGGGGTGCGTAAATTAGCTGTAAAACAGACTTGTCTTCCGATTCTGCCAAGCCACATATTCTCGACCTGTTAAACCTGTCCTTACATGTGATGCAGTTGTGCTTATGCTGCGCTCCCATATGTCGGAGCAAAATATATGCAAACTAAGTTGACACTTGACGCGGTGGCTGATGGGAGCGACTTTAAATGGGAAATGCCTTTACCGTCACTCCAATCAGCCACCGCGCTGAGTGTCAAATTAGTTTGCACGTATAGGTCTTGAACTTTGCATGACTGCGATAACACTCGGAAAGATGGCGGTACTTTATTAATTACAAGACAAAATAACCTGGTAAAATCGAATATATTATTAAGACCCATTGTCCACCAATTTAGATGGCGTATGTACATTACAGTATTAATGCAAAGTTGACAACAACTCTCATCAGAGCTCAGGGAGCTTGCGGGATACAAACTAATTGACAATGAAAGCTCTGTCCTACAGAATGAGCTACTCGCATTTAACATTGTAGTTACCTTGTTGCTCTGCCACGCGGCACATACACGCTAACCGCCAGAATAGTTTTGCAAAGTGCCAAGACTAAGAGGCCATTTCTACGAGGCAAAAACTACGGTAACTCCACAGTCACGACCAGATGCCCATAATCGACACTCTACAACAATGAATGATAGCTTCGTCCAGCTCCCCAACATTTCGTTGAGTGATGATATATGAAGTGCCATAAGATTTGTTCGGTTAAACGTAGCTCCATATTGTCACCAGCAAAAAATATACTTTGAAACACCCAATTACGAGGGTTGAATGAAAAGTAAAGCCCCCACCTTCGTTAATCGGGTTTGGATGGCAATATTTTAATAAATCAAACGCAGAAATAATCCGTAGAATGTTATCTTTAATTACCAATATTCACTTTTCCACATAGTCACCAGCCAATTTGATACATTTCTCCCAACGATGAACAAGTTTTCTAAAGCCGTCACGGAAGAAGTCGACACACTGTTTCCGCAACCACAGCCTCACAGTTCTAACAACGTCTTCATCAGAAGCGTAATGATGTCCCCGAAGGTCGTCTTTCACTATCGGGAACAAATGGAAGTCAGACGGGGCTAAAACTAGACTGTGTGGAAGATGCCGTACGGTGGTGAGATTCAGCCTTTGAAGTTCTGCTGTGGTGTCACGTGAAATGTGTGGTGTGGCAATGTCATGCTTCAGGAAAACATTTACCTTTTTATTTCGGACCCTAGTTAGCCGTCGTTTCAGAGTTCGGAGAATTTTGATCTAACGCTCTGAATTTATTGTTGTTTTACGATCAAGGAAATAAACATGGATAAAACCATCTGCGTCCCAGAACACTGTGGCCATGACTTTTTCATCTAAGGGCTGCGTCTTGAATTTCTTTCTCCGAGCCTAGTCGTTGTGTCGATATGCCGCGCGGGATTAGCCGAGCGGTCTGGGCGCTGCAGTCATGGACTGTGCGGCTGCTCCCGGCGGAGGTTCGAGTCCTCCCTCGGGCATGGGTGTGTGTGTGTGTGTTTGTCCTTACGATACTTTGGGTTAAGTAGTGTGTAAGCTTAGGGACTGATGACCTCAGCAGTTAAGTCCCATAAGATTTCACACACAATTTTTTTTGGTGTCGATATTCCATAGACTGACATTTCGTCTCCGGGTCGTAATGGTGTACCCACGTTTCGTCTCCTGTCACAATTGAATGGAGAAAGGCATCACCTTCATTCTCGTAACGCGAGAAGAGTTCCTCATTAATTTCAAGCGTGTGCGCTTTCATTTCAGGAGTTAGCATCCGGGATACGCATCATGCACTGATCTTCCGAAAGCCAAGCAAAGCAATATGTGAGACATACGTTCTTGTGAAATGCCGATTTTTCTTGCATTTTCTCTCTGAGTGATACGACGATTGTCCTGAATCAATCTGTCGACATTTTGCTTGTGAAACTCGGTGGTTGCTGTCACAGGACGTCCAACTCTTTTCTTGTCACGCAGGTCAGATGTTCCCGCCCCAACATCTACAAACTTACTCGCCCAACGAGACACAGTACTCACATCAACACAGTCACCATAAACTGCTTTCATTCTCCGATGAATCTCCTTTGGGGTGACACCTTCTGCTGTCAAGAATTCAATGACTGCACGTTGCTTAAATCGCATGGACCGATCGTCTGCGCAGGAGCTGCAGAGAACATGCTATGGAAGAAGGCAGTGCCTGCCCCATACCAATGCTGCCAACTGTTGAAGAGTAACAAAGGTGTAGGTTTTACTTTTCAGTCAACCACCGTAAAATCACAGTCTACGAAACTGTACGTATTCAAACTTATTTAATATGAAGTGAACAAATAGAAAGCTAATGCTGTAACTGGGATAAAATTGCCATCTGACACAGGTCTCCCCTCAGTCAAGTCCCAACATGGTCACCTTCACACAATGATCTGTGATTCCTACTTATAACTTCTGAGTCTGCTGTGACGTCAGACAATCCACTTTACCAATTATTTTACTATAAAAATTGTAATGTCCTACATCTGCTCCCGCAATGAAAACTCTGTCGAACACTCTGAGAAATAAGTATCGTTTAATTCTTATTCTTATAAAAGGTATTTTTCTGATTACTTTCTTTCCTCGATCATTGGACATTTTCACATGCTTGTTGCCAAGGGCTGTCTGCCGTCAGAAATTGTGTCTTACTTTTAGTCTGTGCCTCTCATATGCTTTCGCTGGCCCTCCAAAGACATTCTGTACATGGTCGTTGTGCACTCTCTCGCCCCACCAAGGCGAAAATGGCCGCTTCCGGCCTTTGTGCGGTTGCCTGGATTCAAATTTTAGAGCGTAATTAAAATAGAAATATCACGTCTCAATCTCACTGTAGCCATTACTGTCACAAATTCTTTTACATACACCCTTTCAGTTATCAAAGCCTTGATTTTGTTGTTCATTCAGTTAAAAAGTTGTTGTCCCAGATAACCAACACAACGATATAAGAATGGTGGAATGCAACAGCCAAGACATCGACATTAATCGGTATCATCAAACTCAAAAGGAGATTAATGAAATTTGGTAGGTTTACCATGTTGAATAGTAAATGTAAACTCTAATTTGGAAACCTCAGTCATTATTATTATTAACCTTTTGGTAAATGAGTTACGTGTTGCGAAATAATCTAAATTTTAACACTGAAAAAACTTACTTTCAATTTATGTCAGCATAAATGAACGCCATTCATCATTTACACAATCATTAATACCTGTGTTACAGAACAATTTGATTGGGTCACTATTCCAGATAATATTATGTAAGTAGTGTTCTTATACTTTTGATCAATGTGAATGTGGCGACCACGAAGTGACAATAGAATGCAAAATAAAATATCTTTCGATCCTGCTCTCACACGAGCGTATACGTGGCATACTGCAGATTTCTGAAGAAGGACAAGAGGAACTGTTTCGAAACTTGTGAGGAAAGGCCTGTTGTTATTCTGCTATATCATAAAAAATTCTCATTTTATCGGGATGATGACAGAATTATTAGAAAACTGATTCTGCATTCTTCCACTTATGTGTAAGTTATACGTTCCATTGTCACACAAAAGATCGCCTTGAGATGCAGCAGAAATCAATAAATAAGGTACTATACCAGCAAAACCTTTACATCCGTGTAATTCGTATAATCATGTCGGCCGCTGGGGCCGAGCCATTCTAGACGCTTCAGTCCGGAACCGCGCTGCTGCTACGGTCGCAGGTTCGAATCCTGCCTCCGGAATGGATGTGTGTGGTGTCCTTAGGTTAGTTAGGTATTTTTAAGTCTAGGGGACTGATGACCTCAGATGTTAAGTTCCATAGTGCTTAGAGCCGTATAATCATGACTTGTAAACGGTGCAGGCGCCTCTTGAACAATGATGACATTGTTTCCTCAGAAACGTCGCTGCTAAGAAATATTACAAAACGCAAAACATGCACTATTTAAATATAAACTATATTAACATGTGATTCGGCACCTACATCTCAATCTGAAGTGAAATCTTCCTTTTTTTGCGTGCATTGCTTTCTGGCGTTTATGCACTGAAGTAACGTCACACATACATTATCAGGCAAAATGAAGGATAGTCACAGTAACATATTAAATAAAAGGATAAGTAATATTTCAGCGGCGTCGTAGCCTGATGTCTTAAATGCAAGAGGGTCAAAGCCAAACTTCCCTGAATATGGAGCGAAAACTGTTGCAGTTTTATTTTCTAGGTCGATCTACGTAATTGTGAATGTTAAACGAATGTTGCACTAAAATGTAAACCATTGTCTTGTCCTTAGAGTCAGTTAAAAAAGACACATTTTGAGGGATGTGTTTGTGACTAAACAAGGTGCTATAGTGCTCAAAGTAACAGGTCACCATCACTAAGGTAAAAGAATCTAAACCAGCTACGCGTTCAGGCCATGAGACCGCAGGACACCAACATGTGGCCGTATCGTTCTCCGCCAAATGACGTCATTTCGATGCAGCATGGAGGGACATGCGCTCAGCACATCGCTCTACCATTTGTCGTCACATTTCCAGACCTTGAAGGCGCTACTTTCATTCTAGTAGTTCTCTAGTTGGCTGGAATTAAACCTGTGTCCTCCGCAGGGCACGCAGACACGGTGATAAGTCACCTCGAATAACGTCAGCGGATTCTCTCAGTAATAAATGTAAGATAATACTGTTGAGAACTTGTCAGAAAAGAAGAGATGGTCATCTTTCGTGCTAGCAATGAATTTATTGGCACTGCTGAAACAGATGAAAGAACTAATTCGGTGTTCTTCACCCAAGCGAAGCGCCAGTAGTAATATGCATAGTTCATTCTTCTTCTTCTTCTTCTTCTTGAAACAGATCCCGTATACTCGCTACGACCCGAATAGTGGTATGTATCTTCAAGCTCGGCAGTAGCTGCAGTGACGTTAAATGAGTTTGGTACGAAGTAGGTAATTGAGTGTAATACACAAAAATCATCACTAGACAGATTACACACAGATTATAAAAACCAGCGATTTATTAGAGCTGTTGTAGAACGTATAACAGCGAATTGTGAAAGTAATGTACTTGGTAACTGTTGCTAGATTACCGCGATCGAGATCAGTCGAAATGAAATGCCAAGTCTAAGAATTACAAATGTGACAGCAGAGAGTCGCAAAAAGTAGCTACGAGTGGTATTAAGGTCAGTTAATTATGCTCCTACAGACAAAGCGCAGTTTGCGTCAGGCGCGATGGGAAAGGTTAGCCGCTGGACGGCTTCGCGGCCGCCCCATTTCGTAACGCCGTGTAAAGGACGCACATGCGACACGCCTATTACAGTTGTGTCTACGTGTTGTACCCAGTATTATTGTACATTTTCTGTCCAGCGCAGAAAACCACCCCAAAATACTGCACGACTTGCGGATGAAAATACTCGCGAGTGCAAAACTGACACAACTTGTTGACTACGGCTTGGTGACAGCTGTTTCAGACCGAAGGTCGCAGCAAAATCCTCTAGGTTCACAATAATGAGCCATACTAATATCTTATCAGAGTATACGTCGTGTCTTTGTCAGAAAAGACACTGTAAGAAGTATTTTAGATACAGCTGTTATGTTGATCTTCTGTCCGGAGACGGGTTTTAAGCAGATCTCCTCGGTAGTCTATCCTGTGCCAACCTCTTCGTCTCCACATGAATATTGAAACCCGCATCCACTTCAACCACCTACCTACAATCCTGCTTCGATCTCGCTCTACACTATTTTCTCCATTACAAAAATCAATAATCCTCCTTGCGATAGGATATGTCCTATAACCAGCTCTCTCTTTTATTGGAAGTAAAGATAGGTAAAGATCCGCATTCTGACCCTAGAGGGACGAATTGGGCTCGACTGACCGCCACCTCATCCTCCGTCAATGGGGTCGCACCCCTCTCCGGGCTGTAGTGGGGTTTCTTGACCCTGAAACCACTACTAGTCGGTCGAGCAGCTCCTCAGTTGGCCTCACTAGGCTGGGCGCATCCAGTATTAGTATTCCCACCAAGGAAAAATATCCGTATTAACACAGGGAATCGAACCCGTGTCCTTCTTAAGGTAGTCAGCTGCGCAGACCACCTTTTTATTTTATTTTTTTTCCAGGGGAACACAGGAATAAAAGGACAAACTAAACGCCATCCAGGAGCACGATCGTTTCGTGATATGTCGGGGGGGGGGGGGGGGGAAGGGGAGAGGAGGCATAATGGGCAGTGGTCGTTTCTTATGGCCTGGCAACGGTGTTTCCTTCACACCAAGGTAAAGATGGAGAAGAAGGAAAATTTGGGAAGAAAAGAACAAACGAAACGCTATACAGAATCAGGATTTTATTTTACTTTTATTTATTTTTTTATTAATTTATTTTTATTTTTGTGTTCCTTTTTATTTTTTTATAGAGAAGACATGCGAGGTTCAGCCTCCGATTGAAAGAGAAACAAACATTCGCTCCACTAGTAGCTGCAACTAGAGTCCTCACGTTGCCTGATCATCGTAGCATGTCTTCTGTTATCCGTTACTGGGTCACCGTTGGTCATTCGAAAGCCATCTGCATTAAAAAATGTTCCTCTCTCGCCACGGATGATCCACCTGCACGGCAGATTGTGTTGTGCACTCCAGAGGTAGTTCTAAAAATATTTCTATGTTTGGGGTTGATAACTATCGCACAATGCCTTTCCTGCATGTATTTACAGAAATAAAGAAGATCCTTTGGAATTTTTGGCATATTTGAATGTAATGGACGACATGGCCTTCGATCCACGTGATGGCGTGGGTGCTGGTACTCGTGTAGTACGTTTCGTCTGGATCAAGAAGTGTTCGAGCGGTGACGTTTCCTAGTCTTACCCAAAGTAGAGAAGCCAGTGTTTGTTTGACGGAATACTAGACCACCGCGGCCTCTCCGCAGCTAAGACGCTGTTCGTCCTTGTCAGTCACATTACATTCCACGCAGTTGGAGGATTCCACCATGTGGATTTTATGGTTAGATGTATGCGTTCCTGTGTGATCAGTTTCATATTGATTGTCACAAACCAAGTGGACTGGACGTCAGAGTAGAGCATGAATGCGTTGGACTGTCCGCCACACAACACGCCATCGCGATCTGATTGTCCTCTCCGTTGCAGGTTGCAGTAGAATTCCTTCGCCGTCGCCAAGGTGTGGTTGTTGTGGTCTTCAGTCCTGAGACTGGTTTGGTGCAGCTCTCCATGCTACTCTATCCTGTGCAAGCTTTTTCATCTCCCAGTACCTACTGCAACCTACATCCTTCTGAATCTGCTTAGTGTATTCATCTCTTGGTCTACCTCTACGATTTTTACACTCTACGCTTCCCTCCAATACTAAATTGGTGATCCCTTGATGCCTCAGAACATGTCCTAATAACCGATCCCTTCTTCTTGTCAAGTTGTACTACAAACTTCTTTTCTTCCCAGTCCTATTCAATACCTCCTCATTAGTTATATGATCTACCCATCTAATTTTCAGCATTCTTCTGTAGCACCACATTTCTCAAGCTTCTATTCTCTTCTTGTCCAAACTATTTATCGCCCATGTTTCAGTTCCATACATGGCTAAGCTCCATACAAATACTTTCAGAAACGACTTCCTGACACATCTATACGCGATGTTAACAAATTTCTCTTCTTCAGAAACGCTTTCCTTGCCATTGCCAGTCTACATTTTATATCCTCTCTACTTCGACCATCATCAGTTATTTTTCTCCCCAAATAGCAAAACTCCTTTACTACTTTAAGTGTCTCATTTCCTAATCTAATTCCCGCAGCATCACCCGGCATAATTCGACTACATTCCATTATCGTCGTTTTGGTTTTGTTGATGTTCATCTTATACCCTCCTTTCAAGACACTGTCCATTCCGTTCAACTGCTCTTCCACGTCCTGTGCTGTCTATGACAGAATTACAATGTCATCGGCGAACCTCAAAGTTTTTATTTCTTCTCCGTGGATCTTAATACCTACTCCGAATTTTTCTTTTGTTTCCTTCACTGCTTGCTCAATATACAGATTGAATAACATCGGGGAGAGGCTGCAAGCCTGTCTCACTCCCTTGCCAACCACTGATTACCTTTCATGTCCCTCGACTCTTATAACTGCCATCTGGTTTCTGTACAAATTGTAAATAGCCTTTCGCTCCCTGTATTTTACCCCTACCACCTTCAGAATTTGAAAGAGAGTATTCCAGTCACCATTGTCAAAAGCTTTCTCTAAGTCTACAAGTGCTAGAAGCGTAGGTTTGCCTTTCCTTAATCTAGCTTCTAAGATCAGTCGTAGGGTCAGTATTGCCTCACGTGTTCCAATATTTCTACGGAATCCAAACTGATCTTCCCCGAGGTCGGCTTCTACCAGTTTTTCCATTCGTCTGTAAAGAATTCGTGTTAGTATTTTGCAACTGTTGCTTATTAAACTGATTGTTTGGTAATTTTCACATCTGTCAATACCTGCTTTCTTTGGGACTGGAATTATTATATTCTTCTTGAAGTCTGAGGGTATTTCGCCTGTCTCATACATCTTACTCACCAGATGGTAGAGTTTTGTCAGGACTGGCTCTTCTTGAAGTCTGAGGGTATTTCGCCTGTCTCATACATCTTACTCACCAGATGGTAGAGTTTTGTCAGGACTGGCTCTCCCAAGGCCGTCAGTAGTTCTAATGGAATGTTGTCTACTCCCGGGGCCTTGATTCGACTCAGGTCTTTCAGTGCTCTGTCAAACTCTTCACGCAGTATCGTATCTCCCATTTCATCTTCATCTACATCCTCTTCCATTTCCATAATATTGTCCTCAAGTACGTCGCCCTTGTATAGACCCTCTATATACTCCTTCCACCTTTCTGCTTTCCCTTCTTTGCTTAGAACTGGATTTCCATCTGAGCAATTGATATTCATACAAGTGGTTCTCTTTTCTCCAAAGGTCTCGAAAGGTTTCTCGCAAAGGATGGAGCCAGAAAAGCGCCGCGTGTGTAACTGAGTTCCAGATAAACACATCCAAGGTAGAATATAGGTGCTGGGATGTTTTGCAACGACACCGAGGACACGGGAGAGGCTGGCGCTAAATCTAGTAGCAAACTCGTGAGGCCACGAGCTTGCTACAGCGGTGCCGTAACCATAAATGTGAACTAACGAACAGGGCCACCGTTCTATCGTAAACGTTTACTAGCCCTAGTCCTCCCCTGTCCTTGGGTAGGGTAAGGGATTCATGTCGACCTCTGAGCAACATTTCTGTGCTAACAAGTAGCCGAGAGTCGGCATAATTCAGCGGGCCACTGGGTCCGTAATCGGAAGTACCTATGCGACGTGCGGGATTCGCGACGCTAGGTGGACATTGGAATACTGTGCCCTCTGGAGGATATTCAAAGTGATATGCCACCCCTACTCTAATCCGGTGCCGGAGATGCCTATAATTACGGGTCGTCGTAGGGCGTACATTTTTCGTGAAGTCGAAGCATCTCATCTGGTTGCTGACGCCTTAACGGAGTGACACTGTGATGTGCTAATCCCATGCCGATTCGCATGGCTACTGACTTCTCGACATTAATGCGGCTACCCGAGGCTGCACCGTATGTCGTGATCCTGTCCATGGTGATTATCATATCAGCACCGCCACGGAGTACCAGCGTCAAGTTGTCCACACATGCGTTGCATCGGCAGATGGCTGCATCGAGCATTATCCCAGTCAGTCTACGGCGTAGGCCGCATAACAGTGGTTCTAAGGCCAACGCTTCTAATATCGTTAATAATGGGCAGCGAATCTGGATGGGCGCCGTTAAACGACCTTTAACGAGCATCATCAGTGACACGTCGTGTGGTAGATACACAACCGTACGCTCTACGAAAGATCCGTACCCAAAGACTGCAAAGTTGAACAGGTGACACCAATATTCAAGAAAGGTAGTAGGAGTAATCCACTAAATTACAGGCCCATGTCGTTAACGTCGATATGCAGCAGGATTTTTGAACATATATTGTGTTGGAACATTATGAATTACCTAGAAGGAAACGGTCTATTGACTCACAGTCAACATGGGTTTAGAAAACATCGTTCCTGTGAAACACAACTAGCTCTTTATTCACATGAAGTACTGAGTGCTGTTACCAAGGGATTTCAGATCGATTCCGTATTTTGGGATTTCCGGAAGGCTTCTGACACTGTACCACACAAGCGGCTCGTAGTGAAATTGCGTGCTTATGGCATATCGTCTCAGTTGTGTGACTAGATGTGCTATTTCCTGTCAGGGAGGTCACAGTTCGTAGTAATTGACGGAAAGTCATCGAGTAAATCTAAAAGCGATAGCAATATTGAATACAAATTAAGATCAAACCAACAGCTCTACTTAAAAATGGAAAAGCTGATTGATGTACTGTGGGAAAGAAGACTACAGTTTTATGGTCAGATATACTGAATGGAAATAACAAATTAACCAAAGAGATCTTCATTTTACTAAACAGTTACAAATCCAAACCCACATGGTTCACCGAAACTGAAAATATATGAAACACAGGAATTAGAATGTACATAGTAGAGAACAGAATCCTTTGTTACAGAGGTTACACAAAAGGTAGGATTTCAGGAAGGATGAAGGAAGTCTGGGAGCAACGAAAATTAAATACAAACAAGCAAAACCAATGTTGATTTATCGTACGCTTCAAATGGGTTATTCGGATAAATAAACAAATAAATTCCTGTTTTTCAGAAACGCTTTTCTTTCTTGTGCCAGCCTCCATTTTATGTCCTACTTCAGCCGTCTTCAGTTATTTTACTGCCCCTCAGTGTCACCTGATTTGAGTCAACTAACTCCGTTACCTCTATTTTACCTTAGAATTTTAGGACTTTTCAAGACATTATCCATTCTGTTCAAATGACCTTTCAAACACTATGCCGCCTCATCCGCAAACCTGGTGCTGTTGAATTATCACTTCAGCCATAATCAATTGCTATGAAAACCCTGTACTGATTAATTGTTTGCAAATAAAACAATATTCTGCTTCAAGTACACCTCTGTTCGATGCACTAGGGATTTTAATGTCGTGCGAGAGAGTTAAACATCATCAGTTTGCAATAGCGTCTTGGAAGGATGACAACTAAGTTACACAAAATTGCGCAAGTGATAAAATAATAGTTTTAAGATGGTAACTGATATGAGTTTCGGTAAATGGAATAATGTAGCTCGTTCTGAATTTCGATGCGGAATGACTGATAGCTAAATAACACTTTTATGAAGAGGCGTGTTTTTTCTGTTTAATAAATGATCGATCGCGCCTCTGCAACAGTATTTCAAATCGAAAATCGGCTATTGTGAGTAAATTAAAAATATTAGTCCCGTCTGGACATTTCTTCATATACTGCGCCCAGTTTATTTGAATTCTGTAGAAAAGTTCTTTGAGTGATGCCATTTTCTCGTCGAAGGAAATAAATAATCATTTTAGAATGTATTCGAGTAAAATCCAGAAAGGCGCCTAGTCATTTTGATAGAACCTGCGAAGGCAAAGATTGCAGTACAACTCGCCGTCTTCATACGTCGCGAGGTAGGAGTGAGTGCTTTGCATATATTTTCCGGCGCTGAAAAACACTGACAGCAAAACTGAACAAATTATATTTACATAGCAAGAGCAACAAAAAATAAAGAAAGAAAGGAAGAAGGGAATTCATCTATTTGTGGCAAAATCGCTGGCGAAATCAGCTGGATGTTCTGGAGCACCGATCTTATACAGTAACAATTATAATACATAAGCTATATGATTCCTTGTAGCCAACGGATCGTTTGAAGATAAAATATATAGGAACCAAAATTAAACTAACACGAAAAATCTTAGGACCATTTACAGGGCAGACGGAAGACGTCATAATAGTGAACTTTACACACATGTTGAAAACATTAGACTGTATCCCTACACATTGACAAAAAGACACATCACTTATTTCGGTAAATCAAAAATAGATATCACATGGTACAAAGAAATTGGAAGCTACGAAGAGAAGTTCCGAATTACTCCACAAGAAAATGGGAAAAGACTTCCGCAGAGAAAGAAGTTGCAAGATTGAAAGTTTTCAACGAAAAACACAAGAAGAAGACTGGAGCCACTTGAACAGAAGATAGATGAACTAACCGTTGATAAATGATAAGAGAAATTTTGAAGAAAAGAATAGAGAAACAGTGGAAATACTCTGAGGTGACGCATGGAACATTTCATTTCTGAAATCGTTAGGGAATTCTAAATTCCGAGAACCACAGTGTCAAGATTGTGCCGAGAATACCAAATTTCAAGCATTACCTCTCGCCATGGACAACCCATTGACCTTCACTTAACGACCAAGAGCAGCGACATTTGGGTACATTTGTCAGTGCTAACAGACAAGTAAATCTGCGCGAAATAACCGCAGAAATCAATGTAGGACATACGACGAACGTATTCGTTAGGACACCCTGCGGCGAAAGTAAGCGTTAATGGGCTATGGGAGCTGACAACCGACGCGAATACCTTTGCTAACAGGACATTGCCTGCAGCGCCTTTCCTGCACTTGTGACCGTCTCATTGGACCCTAGAGGTCGGGAAAGACTTGGCCTGGTCAGGTGATTTCCGATTTCTGTTGGTAAGGACTGATGGTAGGGTTCGAGTGTGACCCACACGTCACAAACCCATGGACCCGTCAACAATGCACTGTAGAAGTTAGAGGTAGCTCCGTAATGGTGTGGGCTGTCTTTAAATGGTATGTACTGGGTGCTCTGGTCCAACATAAGCGATCATTCTCTAGAAATAATTATTTTCGGCTACTTGGAGACCATTTACCGCCATTCACGGGCTTGATGTTCCCAAACAACGGTGTCATATCACCGGGCTAAACTTGTTGGCGATTGGTTTGGAGAACATTTGGGACAATTAAAGCTAAGGATTTGGCCACCCAGATCGCCCGACATGAATTCCCTGCTATAGAGGCAGCAAGGCTCAATATTTTTGCAGGGAACTTCCAACGACTTGTTGGGTCCATGCCACGTCGAATTGCTGCACAAAGCCGAGCAAAAAGAGGTCCGATACGATATTGGGAGGTATCCAATGACTTTTGTCACCTGAGATTAAGTATAGTCCACAGTGGCAACGGACAGATTCCATATTCCTAGATTTTCGGAAAGCGTATTCACGGTGCTCCAGTGCAGGTTGTTAGCGAACGTTCGAGTATGCGGATTAAGTTCCCAGATATGTGCGTGGTTCGAAGACTTCTTAATTAATAGAACACAGTACGTTGTCCTCGACGGCGAGGGTCCATGAGAGATATGGGTATCTACATCTACATCTACATCCATACTCCGCAAGCCACCTGACGGTGTGTGGCGGAGGGTACCTTGAGTACCTCTATCGGTTCACTCGTCAGGAGTGCCCGAGACAAATGTGATAGGAGCGCTCTTGTTCTCTATATTCATCAATGATCTGACGGACAGGGTGAGGAGATATCTGCGGTGTTGCTGATCACGCTGTGGTGTATGGGAAGGTAACAGTAAGAAGATACAAGAAGAATACACAAAACTTCTAGTCGATTTGTTGTAAATTTAAAACAATTGAGATAATGCAGATGAGTAGAAAAAAATACTGTAATGTTCGAATACAGAAATAGTACTGTACATCTTCACACAGTCACGTAGATTAAATATCGAGGCGTAAAGTTGTAAAGAGGTATGAATTGGAACGAGCACGCGAAGACGATAGTAGGGAAGGCGAATGGCCGACTTCGGTTTATTGGAAGAATTTTTGGCAAATATAACTCATCTATAAAGGAGATTGTGAATAGAAAACTAGCGCAACGCAAGACAAGAGAAATTACGGCGCTTACGGTGCCGTATATACTCGTTCTGTTTGCAAGAGGAACGTGAAAGGAAATGACTAGTAGTGGTAGAAAGTACCCACTGCCATGCGCCATACGATGACTGCCGGAGAATGTACAGAGGGTGGACGAAAATATGAAAAAACTGCGAGAAAAGAATGCTTAAGAGAAATGCAAATGCTATCCAAGCTTGCAGGTTATGCTGTTGTATTTGACCACGAACGGCACCTGCGCAATGTCCTCAGCACGTTCGAAGTTTTAGTCGTAGTCAGAGATACGTTTTATGTGGTTGTGGATGCATTATGACCAAGCTAAGTGAATTCGAACGTGGGAAAATTGTAGCTGCTCCTACGGTGGGTGGTTCCATAACGAAGACAGCTGAAGTGTATGGTGTTTCAAGAAGCACCGCATGGAAGATTGATACCGCACACAGGGAAAGAGGAAAAACATCATCCACTAAGTCACAATTTGGATAAAAGTCTGTGCTGAGTGATAGTGACAGACAGTTATTCAAAGGAACTGTGGCGAAGAATAAAGGGGACGACATCTGTAAACGTCACTACAAACTGAATGTGGTACTCGCGAACCCTGTCAGCACCCAAACAACACGAAGGGAGCTCCAGCAGAGATATTGCAGGAGAGCTGGAATTCAAAAACTACTCATCAATGAAGAAAATGACATCAACAAGAAAACGTTGCGCCGAAGCCATAATACCTGGGCTATAAAGCAATAGAAGAATGTCATTTGGTCGGAAGAAAGTTTTTTCACACTGTTTCCAACTTGTGGCCGAATTTACGTTCCAAGAGTGAAGCATGGCGAGGGTTCGTTCGTGATTTCGGTAGCCATATCGTGGTATTCCGTGGACACCATGGTTACCCTGCGAGGTCGCATTACTGACAAGGATTACGTGACCATTTTGGCTGATTAGGTCTATCCCATGGTACCATATATGTTCCAAATGAGGTTTCGTATTCCAAGACGACAGGGCCACTGTTCAGACAACTCTTATCGTACAGGACTGGTTTTGTGAGAACGAGGATGAATTGTCCACCAGTCACCAGATTCCAATATTATTAAGCCTTCGTGATCTACTTTGGAGAGAAGGGCGCGTGATCTCCCTCCACCTCCATCGTCGTTACTTAAACTGGCACGATTTTTCAAGAATAATAGTATAATATTCCCTTGATAACCATACAGGACCTATGTTTGTCCATTCCGTGAAGACTCAAAACAGTTTTTAATGCCAAAGGTTTTCCTATTCCTTATTAGGCATGGTAATGTGTTAATTTTCTTTGTGTTCCCACATACCGCTGTATGTAGACATATCCGTAGGTTCGTAAAAGAAGAAAATTACAAATCGAATGTAATATTACAATTGTCGTTAGCAGCAACTACCATAATTTGTGTAATTTATCGATGTCCAGTGTTGTGTACATGCTCTAAGACGTACTCTGTCTTCGTATATCTATCATTGACCCCAGTAGTAACCGAGAATAATTTCAATGTTGAGGTTCTCAAACAAACTTTGGACGATCCACGAATCAGATTCTTGTCGAATGCAGTAGATGAGTGTTGGAAGACCGCAAAGGTTGGTACCATATTGAGCTGCTCCAGCCTACGTGCCAAGATGAAAAACATATAAATGTAAACTTGGTTGGCGATGAGCTGTGTATCCCAGAATAGCTTCATCAGTATTTAATCTTTCCTCTTATTCAGAACAGTTGAGTTGTGAGACAAATTAGTATCACTGTCTCTTTATGCATGAGAGTCCAAATTTTGTTTTTTTGTTTTTTCAGAAAAACTCGGCTCCAAAATGGTCCATTCTGTTATTAACTACCAAACCGGAGATCTAACTTTCCTCCCACCATTTGTCTTGTACTTGCTCTTGCTAAAGTATCAGTGATAGTTTGGTTTCACATACACTACTGGCCATTAAAATTGCTACACCAAGAAGTATCCTTTCACCTTGAATTTTAATCCCGCTCTTGAACCTTTCTTTATTGCCTGCCACTCCTTCTTCGATGTGTAGACTGCATCCCTGTGTTAGATCCTTCTTAATCCGCGCACTGCGTTCTTGGTCTTGCTCTCTTATTGTTCCCTATTGGCTGTTATACGTATTGTATATTACCTGTCTTTCACTGCAAACTACAACATTCATTTATATTCTCTTGAACAACTGACGTGGACTTTCACAAAAACAGAATATAAACTTAATTCATGTAATCCTTCCCTTCCCGCACGCAACTGAGTGTAAAGTAAGTGGGAGGAAGATCAGCGTGGAGAGTACTCTATGCAATGAGGAAACGGGTACAACATTGGAGGGAATGTCAATCACGCTCCTTAAAACCAATCTACGCTACTGGACATTAAAATTGCTACAGACGCGAAATTTAACCGACAGGAAGAAGATACTGTCATATGCAAATGCTTAGCTATTCAGAGCATTCACACAAGGTTGGCGCCGGTGGTGACACCTACAACGTGCTGACATGAGGAAAGTTTCCAACCGATTTCTCATACACAAACAGCAGTTGACCGGCGTTGCCTGGTGAAGCGTTGTTGTGATTCCTCGTGTAAGGAGGACAAATAGTTCAAATGGCTCTGAGCACTATGGGACTTAACATCTGAGGTCATCAGTCCCCTAGAACTTAGAACTACTTAAACCTAACTAACCTAAGGACATCACACACATCCATGCCCTAGGCAGGATTCGAACCTGCAACCGTAGCGGTAGCGCGATTTCAGACTGAAGCGCCTAGAACCGCTCGGCCTAAGGACGACAAATGCGTACCATCACATTTCCGACTTCGATAAAGGTCGGACTGTAGCCTATCTCGATTGCGGTTTTTCGTATCGCGACATTGCTGCTCGCGTTGGTCGAGATCCAATGACCTGTTAGCAGAATATGGAATCGGTGGGTTCAAGAGGGTAATACGGAACGCCGTGCTGGATCCCAACAGCCTCGTATCACTAGCAGTCGAGATGACAGGCATCTTTTCCGCATGGCTGTAACGGGTCGTGCAGCCACGTCTCGATCCCTGAGTCACCAGATGGGGACGGTTACAAGACAACAAACATATGCACGAACAGGTCAACGACGTTTGCAGCAGCATGGACTATCAGCTCGGAGACCATGGCTGCGGTTACCCTTAACGTTGCATCACAGAGAAGAGCGCCTGCGATGGTGTACTCAACGACGAACCTGGGTGCAAGAATGGCAAAACGTCATTTTTTCGGATGAATCCAGGTTATGTTTACAACATCATGATGGTCGCATCCGTGTTTGGCGACATCGCGGTGAACTCACATTGGAAGCGTGTATTCGTCTTCACCATACTGGCGTATAACCCGGCGTATTGGTATGGGGCGCCATTGGTTATACGTCTCGGTCACCTCTTGTTCGCATTGACGGAACATTGAACAGTGGACGTTACATTGCAGATGTGTTATGATCCGTGGCTCCACCCTTCAGTCGATCCTTGCGAAACCCTACATTTCAGCAGCATAAAGCACGACTGCATATTGCAGGTCCTGTACGGGCCTTTCTTGATACAGAAAATGTTCAACTGCGGCCCTGGTCAGCATGTTCTCCAGATCTCTCACCAATTGAAAACGTCTGGTCAATGGTGGCCAAGCAACTGGCTGGTCACAATACGCCAGTCACTACTCTTGAAGAACTGTGGTATCGTGTTGAAGCTGCATGGGCAGCTGTACCTGTACACGCCATCCAAGCTCTCTTTGACTCAATGCCCAGGCGTATCAAGGCCGTTATTACGGCCAGAAGTGGTGGTTCTGGGTACTGATTTCTCAGGAATTATGCACCCAAATTTCGTGAAAATGTAATCACATGTCAGTTCTAGTATAACATATTTGTTCAATGAATACCCGTTTATCATCTGTAATTCTTCTTGGTGTAGCAATTATAATGGTCAGTGATGTAATATGGACGGAGTTATAGATTGAAATTTTAATATGCACAATAAATAATAAATGTTGTTTATAAGACGTGGAAGAGATTCTGACGCTGGAGGATATAGTGGGTCTCCCATTGCTACAGCACATACGAGTATATTGTAACTGCCAAAAATATATTACACATCTTTCCTGGAAATTAGTTCGCAAACAACAGTGATAAGAAAATGACAAGTACAGCGTCACATGAGCGTCATTTACTGAGCAAGGAATCGGAGCGAAATTAAGTTGGGCTGCGCAGAAGATGCGGATTTGAGACACGCAAGAGGAGCGCAGTAAAATAAACGCTCGCTAATAGAGGCGAACAGGCCGGCAGGGAGCGCCTAATCGGCCGGCATTTGCGATGCAGATGAGCCGCGCGGAGCTGGGCAGGTCTGGGCGTCGCCGCCTGCCCCTGGCGGCTGCCCGCCTTCTGCTGCTGCTGGCAGGCCCATCCGTGTCCGACACGGCCCACGCTACTTCCTGCGCTGCACTGTCGAACGACTACAACGTACAGGGAAACGGCTGCAGCTAGGTTAAAAAGAGCGGTCTATTGCTTGGCGAAGGTAAAAACCTTGTAACACAACACATACACTCGTCACTTTGTCTCCGATCACACTCCGCGCTTCCAGGCAAGAAGGAATTAAATACGAGGGCGACTATAGGCCAATCAGTATATAACCTGCTGTGTCTAAAGCCTGATGCATAACCTTATAACATCAATGACAGATATCAGTCAAGCTCCCGAAAGCATCATAGAGCACTGACCAAAGTATAGGTTGACTCTACCACAGAAGATTACAGCAACTGGCCACTTTTTACAATGCTATTTATTTATTTAAACAGCGACGTTACCGGTTTCGAATCGATAGGTTCATCTTCAGGCGGCTAGTTCACTTCCTACATTACATTTCGTGTTGTGTTTCCCCACCTGGCGAAAATTCCTTGGTATGGTGATGCCCTACAACCGAAACAAGATGTGAGACAACGTCTTTTTCATTGTAATTGTGTCTCACGACGATTTTAAGTGATGTAAACAAATTATTATTATTAAATGGAAGGTGTTTTGGTTACTTACAATGAAGAATCCGCGCCATTACGTTCCAGCTTATCATCTTGCAGCCTCGAAAACTGTATAATGTACTTTTTTGTGTATATATCTGCACATAATGTAAAGCACCACTCACACTCTTAGAAGTTTCATCACATGGAGGTATGTATACAAAGATGGCGATATTACAACCATATAGTTGTAATATCGCATTGTAATAATGCATATATACAAATATGGCGATGTTACAAGCACATGGTTGTAATATTGCATTGTAATAATGGTTGTAATATTGCCACCTTTGTATACATAACCGCATGTGATGAAAATTCTAAGAGTGTGAGTGGTGGTTTACATTATGTGCACATATATACACAAAAAAGTGCGTTATACAGTTTTCGATGCTGCAAGATGAAAAACAACATGTACTGGAACGTAATGGCGCGGATTCTTCATGCTAAGTAACCGAAACTTCTTCCATTTAATAATAATAATTTGCTTACGTCATTTAATATCATCGTGAGGCACAATTACAATTAAAAAGACGTTGTCGCACATCTTGTTTTGGTTGTAGCGCATCAGCACCCCTCGGAAATTTCGTCAGGTGAGGAAACAAAACACGAAATGTAACGTAAAACGTGAACTAGCCGCCTGAAGATGAACCTATTGATTCGAAACCGGTAACGGTGTTGCTTAAATAAATAAATAGCATTGTAAGAAGTGGCCGGTTATTGTAATCTTCTGTATAAGAGTCAACCTATATTCTGTGCACAGCCACGGGCTCAAAACGTCAGTTTTTGACAAAATAGCACTGAGCAAAGTGAGTAACGATTAAAGGTACACTATCTGATCGAATACATCTGGGGACATATTAGTTGTTGTTACTGTTGTTGTTGGTTTTGTATCTGGAGGGCGCTCAACATCGTGGTCATCAGCGCCCGTACGCTGACTATGTGAGGCGAATGCGGCTAGAGCACACAAAATGATAGCCTAAAGTACAATATAAGACCACATACGGTCTCTTATAACACACGCGACTCCTCTAAACGGTTCAATGGACCAAGCGAGTCAAGGCACAATGATATCTGATCTGGACAGCCACTAAGAGCTTAAGTCCAGAAAACAAGATTGGCGGATCATAAAAATAGTAACTGGGTAACCCACTTGATTTCTAATATACTAAAAGTGTCGACGTAAGTGCTTAGGTAGCAGTGAAGACAAAACACAAAATCGTAAAACACGTGCCACATTCAGCTCGTTATCACCTAAAATTGAGGGCAGGTCTGTCGGTAAACCAGCTTGAACTTTCTCGTCATTATGTGAAATACAGTCGGTTAAAATGTGGCGAATCGTAATCAGCACACCACATGCATCACAAACAGACGGTTTTTCACACATATTAGTGGACATTAATAACAGGTGCGTCCAGCCTTCTCCTTTATGACGGCTTGAGCTATACTAAGGATAAGTTCAGTGAGTTGGCGGAATGTCTTTGCAGGAACGGCAGTCCATTGTTCTCACAGCTGAAATCAGAGACTGCAGTGGTTCGCTGGGGTTTGGAACGTCGTCGACGTTGTAACTCATCCCCCATTGGGTCCAGGTATGCAAAATGGGCAGGCCAGACCATTTCATCGTCCAGAACCCATTGCGTCACAGATGCCCCTTTATGACACGGTGCTTTGTCATGTTGATACCAGCAATGATCGTCTCCGAACTGCTCCTGTGCTACACGCAGTATACAGTGCTGCAAAATGGGTTCACATCCTTCCGCATTTACAGTTTTCTTAAGTGCAGTAAGTGGACTACATCCTAACCGTAAAAGACACCTCCATACCGTAACACCATTTTCTCCGTACTCCAATGTTGGGAATACACGTGATAGCAGGTAACATTTTTCAGGCTTTCGATAAACCAAACCCTTAAATTGAATTGCCACAGGACACAGCGTGAATTGTCGGTTTGCAACAGGATCATCAATAGTCGTCTTGGGCAGGTTTAGAAGCGTTGCAATGTGCACGATTACAAGACCATGTTACAATTCACTGAGGTCTCCTTACAACTCTACCTCTACTAATGTAATTTAGTGTGCTTTTACCTAAATAACAGAAAAACCTTTCTATATGTTGTCACCTATACTATACCCTAACAGAACAAATAGTCCTGCTACGGGAAAAGCCACGTATAACCCTCTGACTAAAATTTAGTTTAGTTTCCAAATAAAGTACGCTATGGCAGGATAGTCATGTTAATAGGAAAATCTAATCAAAAGAGTTACACTTCTTACGTGGTTTGAGCGTATGATGTGTCTAATGGATAAGTAAATGAGACCATTCAATTCTTTTCCTAAGATTTTACCCACGGTTAAATAGAAACGCAGTATGAATAATATTATACTGAAGCTAGGACAACTCAGTTCCAAGTTGATTTACTGATTTAAAACATATAGTAGTGGTCGCCAGCCTACGGAGGCAATGAAACAGTGAAGTACTGGAAAAGCAGAAGTATGAGTTTTTGCCTACTTTCTTCTACTGTTCAGTTAGATTCTTCAAATTAATATAATTAGTAATAATAATTAAACAAAAATTAGCCCACTCTTTGTTTTTCCCAAATCTTTGTTATTCTGATGTTATTGAACGTGGAAGAAACAGTCAAAACTCCTGACGAATCGAGCAAGCTGGTTTTTAATGTGTGTGTAACAATCATCTTGTGGTTTTGTCGTTCTTCTTGTTATGTCAGTGCTTGCTACCAAAATATGGAGCTGGCCGGTGTGGCCGAGCTGTTGTAGGCGCTTCAGTCTGGAACCGCGCGACTGCAACGGTCGCTGGTTCGAATCCTGCCTCGGGCATGGATGTGTGTGGTGTCTTTAGGTTAGTTAGGTTTAAGTAGTTCTACGTTCTAGGGGACTGACGACCTCATATGTTGAGTCCCATAGTGCTCAGAGCCATTTGAACCAAAATATGGAACTTTTTTTTCTGTTTCGTTTCACTCAGACATGCTTCAGCACTTTTTGTGCTATCTTCAGTGGGTTATTTATTATTTTCTAACTGTAAAATTGCTGTTACATATTAACATTTTGCGAAACTTATGGTACATAATACTTACAATTGTGAATCAATAATTGTTGTAAAATATTATACATCATTTGTTCATAGCTCACAGCTGAGATATGTATTAATGACCCTATGCACTATGCGTTGTTTATCACGTTATGTCAAAGTTCTATTTATAGCTTAATTGGCGAAAAGAGTGGATTTATGCATTAATTTACATATCTTACATGATGCTATAGGACATTTATTTTGGTAGATATTTTGCTACACAGTCCACAACTTATCTGAAAACAGCAAAAGGTAATTTTTATTTTTCTGTTTATTAAGCACTTACAAACGCAAATGAGTATATATCACGATTTTTGTGTGTAACTTACAGTTTGGTATTGTGGTACGTTCTCATATGTTGTTGGCGAAGTGAATAGGCTGATTTTGTGACCTACTGTCACTTGACACTGCACTTTTTCCGATTTTTCAAAACCTAGGCAGAGTTTTCGCCGCCATTACGTGGTGTTGTCGCTGTGTGGTATTCATTTGTTTCGTAGCATGTTTGACTGGGTGATGTGCGCTAGTTTGAAGTGCATTTGGCGTCTGCGGTGTTTGGTTTGTGTGTGTGTGTTTGTTTTTCTTCCCATGAGCAGTTTTGCTGTGGGTGTTTTTGTGGCCAAGAGGGTTTTATTGCACATTGATGTGTACTCATTGATTACTTTCTTTCCTTGGGCTATTGATTTTTCGATGGTATGGTTTTCTTTTATAGTTAATTTTTGGTATAAGCTGTTACTAGTTTTAAGTCTGTGTAAGTCAATTTCAGTATTTGTTTGGTGGTGATTCTGTGCTATCAGGTGGTCTGCAAATGTTGAGTGTGAGCTATTGCTTTTCGGCGCTCTGAGGTGTTCTGTATATCTGGTTCTGAAATTCCCACATGTTTGGGCCACATATACAGATTGACAGAAGTTACAATAAGTTGAGACACCAGTCTGGCTGTATTTGTCAGTGTGTTGGTATTTCTTCCAAGTCTGTTTCGTATTGTGTTGTTGGTTCTGTATGCTACGTTGAGTCCTTGTTTCTTTGGTATATTACCCAACCTGAGTGTGACTTGTGTGTATTAAGTCATTATGTGCCATTTCTTGCTTACTGTCTGCTGATTTGTCATATGTTTGTGTGTGTGTGTTTATGGTTATGTATCGTTTATTTTTGTATTTTTTGGCTTATTTTGTCTACTCTCTTTGCATCATATCCATTTTCCTGTGCAATTTGTTTTATTCTATTCAGTTCTTGCGTGTAATCATGCTTTTCATGAGTATTTTGTTCAGTCTGTGTAGTAAATATCTAAAGCTGGTTTCTTTGTGAGTTATGGGGTGATTGGATTGGTTGTGAATAATGGTGCTGGTGATTGTGGGTTTTCTGTAGATTGTGAATTAATGTTTGTTGTTTCTCTTGTGTAGGGCGAGATCTAAGAAATTAAGTTTTCCGTCTGTTTGTGTTTCAATGGTGAACTGTATTGGAGGGTGGACGGAGTTTATGTTGTCAAGAAGTTCTTTCATGGGAGGCTGTGGTTCATCTATTAAGAAAATTATGTTGTCTACATATCTGTACCAATATATTATTTTGTACTATTTTGCTATTACTATTTTGTCACAGATTTGTTTTTCTATATGATTGAGGAAAACGTCAGCTAGGGGCCACTGACTGGGGATCCCATGGGATCTGCTGAGAGTAAAATCTGTTGTTGGACGTGAAGTAGTTTTGCTCTGTGATGAGCCTGAGTATGGCTGATATTTCTTGCATGTTTGTTGTGGGTGTGTTTCCTTGTAGTTGCAGGTTTCTTTCTGTAATGTTGATGGTTTCTTCTGTTGGGATATGTGTACATGGAAATTATGTCAAATGAGATCAATGTTGCTGTGTTTGGTATGTCATGTTTTCATTTCTTGCTTTTTCTGTTAAGTCAATTGAGTTCTTTAGACTCCTGTTTTCAGTGTGTTTGTATACTGTCTGTAGCAGAGTGTATCTGTGTTTGGCGAAGTAGTATGTTGGTGCCTTGGTAAATTTTATCAATGGACATATAGGTATTCCAGGTTGGTGAACTTAAGCCAATGATTTTAGGGTGGGGGCCTTAGGATTTTTCTGTATCATCCTTTTGATCTGTGTTTCTGTGAAAATTGTTTCTATGTTTTTCAGGGTTTTCTGTGACTTACTTTGGTATCAGTTTGTTGAATCACTTCTTAAATATGTGATGTTGTTGCTTTGGATGAATTCTAATGTTTTTTCAATGTATTCCTGTTTGTTTGTGACTACTATTGAATTACCCTTGTCGGATATTGTGATGATGGTATTTTCTTGTGTTAATTTGTTCTGTAATTATTTGTAGGTTTTTTCTTCAGCAGTCCTTGTATTTTCTTTTATCATAATTTTGTTCTCTTTGATGATGTTTCTTATTTTATCAGCAACTAGTTCTCTTGTTAGACTTGCATTGAATTCAGGTGTGTATAGTTTTTCTTGTTGCCTTATGATGTGTTCAGTTTCTGTTATGATATTTTCTACTGTCTTGCGTAGTACCATTGGGTTTATGTTATGTTTCGGACCCTTTTCATGTAGGCTGTTTTCTTGTTCACATAATTTTATGTCTGTTAGATTAATCACTCTTTCGTGAAATGTGTTTGTTGTACTGGTGGTGGGATTGGTAGATGTTTGTGTGGTTTATCATTTTGGTGAGTTTCTTTTGTTGGATTGTCTGTTTTCTGCCTGTTATGATATCTGTATATATTCTAACCCTGTAAATTCATTCCTCAAAAAATGGCAGATACTTTACATGATTTGTTAGTTCTATATGCAAATTGTATAGTTCAATATTCAGAGCCTGTCTTTTGGAATAGAAAGACTGGATTTCTTCCTTTTCCACATGGTTTCAGCCTTACGATTTGTCTGCAGTGTAGCTGATGACATATTGTTTATAATTATGGTTACATAGTTAGGTACTATTTTGTAAACCAAACATAGGTTGTTGAATTTTATGCTGTGTTCGGTTTTTTGAAGTTTGATGGTTGTGTTCTGGAGTTTATTGAAGAGCTGCGAAGGAAATACCTGGCTTGGCGTAGAAATAAAAATATTTTGGTGTTACAGTTATTGTTCTGTTCGTGCCTGCTACGAAAATATGGAACAATGGATTCCGCCTTATGCAAGACACCTTCTTTCTGTTTTGTTCCACCCTGTCATGTTTCAGAACTTTTTGTGCTGTCTTCAGTGGGTTATTTATTATCTTCTACCAATAAAATTGTTGTTACATATTAACATTTAGCGAAATATGCATACATCCACTCTTTTCGCCAATTAAGCTATAAATAGAACTTTGACATAATGTTATAAACAACACAAAGTGCATCAGGTCGTTAATACATATCTCACCTGTGAACTATGAACAAATGATGTATAATATTTCACAAAAATTACTCATTCACAATTGTAAATATTATGTACCAAAACTTTCGCTAAATGTTAATATGTAACAACAATTTCACAGTTAGAAAATAACTAATAACCCGCTGAATATAGCACAAAAATTGCTGAAACATGTCAGAGTGGAACAAAACAGAAAAAAAGGTGTCTTGCATAAGCGGAATTCCTCATTCCATATGTGTGTGTAACATTCGATTGTTTGATCATATCTGTCGTGCCAACAGTCAACTGCTCTGCCTGCGACATTATAGGTGACGTGGTTTTCACGTTCTCTGCTTCCTTCATGATTTTCTAAGTCAATGGCATTCTCAAAACATCTACTAACATCTGAAATACATATCATTATTTCATAACTGTATTATGTAGTCGGATAAGTCGGGCATCTTGGTTTTACCTTGTATGCATAACATTAAATCTTTCTCCATCTCTTTTTCCATATTAGCCAAACGGCTATGGAAAAAATCCTTGTAGCCTGCGTCTGATACAAAAACACTCTGCACTGACGAGGAGATTCAAGCTCTATCTGACACCTCCGGCGTAGTTTCTCCCCCGGAACATCAACTGTTTTTCTTCTGTCCAAAGATGAATCATTATCAACGTCATATAGTAAACCGTAAAAGCTTTTCTCATGCCAGACTACATCAGTTTCCTTTCTTCCGTCTCATCCGCTAAACTTACACAATTATATCTCGCTATTCAGATGGTTGAAATGGCTCTGAGCACTATGGGACTTAATATCTGAGGTCATAAGTCCCCTAGAACTTAGAACTACTTAAACCTAACTAACCTAAGGACATCACACCGAACCGTGCCCGAGGCAGGATTCTAACCTGTGACTGTATCTCGCTATTCCTCTGACCAGCCATCTTCTCCATATTTGATTGTTACTTTTGCGATAAATTTCAGTTAAGTGACTACTCAAACTCGACAAGACCTAAGGGAGGCAACTGCTTAGCACACTGTTAATCATACTGACAATTTTACATTACACAGGATTGTCATTTGAAAAGTTCTGGACAATGTCAGACAGAACTGAACAAAACAATTTATTTAAAAAATAAGTTAACAGGCGTTCAGTATAATCTCCATTCTTGCTTTGGCAGCTGCCGAACGTTTTGGCAAGTTCTACATTCCGGATAGGACGCGTTCCATGTTGAGCTGTCTGATAACTCTGGTCACCTCACTGGAAGCTTCATTAGTTGAATCAAAGCCTTTTTCACTGAGTTGTTCCTTCAATTTGGGAAACAAATCAAAGTCTAATGGACTCTTTTCAGGACTCTATGGTGGGCGGGAAAGCATTGACAGCCGTGTTTGCCGAGCGTTTCTCTCAGTAGCAGGGCAGTATGCGGTCTTAGATTATCGTGCAAAGTCCAAGCATGTCAGGCCTTCTTTGACGAATTTTCGAGCGCAAAACGTTTTGCCGAAAGACCGTGTATACCACGTCTTTTACTGACGTCTCCTGCGGCACTCTATTTGTAGCTATTACTTCCTTTGTCTTACATATAGATCGTCATCAGTGTCACCTTTGACTTTTGGTGGAGGAATTTTTCGGTCGTGGAGAATCCGAACTTTTCCATTGTCACGACTCAGACTTAAATTGTGGCTCAAAATCTCGTATCCAGGTTTCATCAAGTGCAAAAATCCTTTTAAGGGGGGTAGGACGTCAAACGGGCCGACTTGGAGCAGGAGAGGTTCCACAGTACATTTTAATTTCCACTGTCTATACTTTTACAAGGAAATTTATAAAACTTTGTCAGCATGACCAGGAAGGATTCAGGATTAACATTCATAGCAGCGGAAGTTCAAAAACATAACAAAATATTTTTTTAACATGTGAAATTTCATCGTTTTTTCACTTACTATTGGCTGCATTTGTTGCTATAGGTACACTTTTCTTCATAAGTAAGAGAGACTGTTCGATGAATGTTCCACAGCAAACAAACCATACTTACAGGTGTCTGAAAGTCTAGAATCTATTTAATTTATGAAAAAATGAATGAGTAATTATCTCAATTTTTACCACAGTTTTTAATATATTTGGAAAATCTAGAGTTTCATACATCTGTAAGTATGGTTTGTATGCTGTGCAAAATTCATCAAAGGATCTCTTTTACTTGTGAAGAAAAATGTACCTATAGCCACAAATGCAGCGCCGGCCGAGGTGGCCGAGCGGTTCTAGGCGCTACAGTCTGGAACCAAGCGACCGCTACGATCGCAGGTTCGAATCCTGCCTCGGGCATGGATGTGTGTGATGTCCTTAGGTTGGTTAGGTTTAAGTAGTTCTAAGCTGTAGGGGACTGATGACCTCAGAAGTTCAGTCCCATAGTGCTCAGAGCCATTTTTTGTTTGTTTGAACCAACAAATGCAGCCAACAGTAAGTGAAAAAATGAGGAAATTTCATATGTAAAAAAAATTTATTTTGTTATGTTTTTGCACATCCACTGCTATGAGTGTGAATCCTGAATCTTTCCTGGTCATGCTGACAAAGTTTTATGAATTTATTTGTAAAAGTATAGACAGTAGAAAATAAAATGTCCAGTGGTGCCTCTCCTGCTCCAAGTCGGCCCGTTTGACGTCCTACCCCCCTTAAGAAACTGATTTTCTTTTCGATAACGTTGAAGCAATTTTTCTGCGATGCTTTTGTGACCTGCTCTCTGTTCTCAAATGAGGCGGAGCACATCCGGTAGCAACTTTCCTCATCATTAACGTTGCAATTATGATTTTGTAAACTGAATCGACGGATATTCTGGCATGTTTTTTGTTGATCCTCTCTCAAAATGTCATTTACAATAACCCAGAAGGTGTAGACTGTTGACGTTGAAGGCCTTCAACTTCGTAGCTTGTACGCAAAGCTTATCCGACCTTCATGGAAAGAGCCGGTCACCGTGATACTGTGCTACGATCCACTACACTATTCCCATATACCTCTCTCAAAGCGTTATGAATTTCCGTTGGTATATTTCCACGTAGAGATTCATTTCTGATGTTGGAGTACTGATCAGTGCGTGTAATGCGACCCGATTCGGTTTCAGCTTCCACTTTAAACATTTAATTGTTCAAGACACAGTCATGTGTACTAGCAAAGGCATACAGCGAGGTCACAAGCCATGGGATAGCAATATACATATATATGTACAGAGGGCGGTAGTATCGTGTACACAACGCGTAAAAGATGAATGCGTTAGCGAAGCTGTCATTTGTACTCAGGTTATTCACGTTAAAAGGTTCCCGACGTGGTTATGAACGCATGACGGGATTTTACAGACTTTGAACACGGAGCTGGAGCTATATGCGTGACACATTCCATTTCGGAAATTGTTAAGGAATTCAATATTGCGAGATCCACAGTGTCACAAGTGTGCCGAAATACTACATTTCAGGCAGTGCCTCTCACCACCGACAATGCAGTGGCCAACAGCTTTCACTTAACGACCGAGAGCAGCGATATTTGCGTAGCGTTTTCAGCGCTAACAGGCAGGCAACACTGAGTGAAATAACCGCAGAAATGAATGTGGGATGTACGACGAACATATCCGGTAGGACAGTGTAGCAAAATTTGGCGTTAATGGGCTAAGGTTGAAGTCAACAGACGCGAGTGCCTTTGCTAACAACAAGAAATCGCTTGCAGCGCCTCTCTTGAGCTCGTGACCACATCGGTTTTACCCTAGACGACTGTAAAGCTTTGGCCTGTTCAGATGAGTTCCAATTTCAGTTGGTAAGAGTTGATGGCATGGTTTGAATGTGGCGCAGACCCCACGAAGCCATGGACCCTAGTTATCAAAAAGGCACTGTGGAAGCTGGTTGTGGCTCCATAATGGGCTGTGTTAACACGGACTGGACTCGGTCCTGGATATGTTCGCTTATTTGGAGACAAATTGTAGCCATTGATGGACCTCATGTTCCCAAACAACGATGGAATTTTTATGGATGACTATGCACCAAGTCACCGTGGCACAATTGTTCGTGATTCGTTTGAAGGACACTCTGGACAGTTTGCCCGAATGACTTGGCAACCCAGATCGCTTGACATGAATTCCATTCAACATCTATGGGACATAATCGAGAGATCAGTTCGTGCACAAAATTCTGCACCAGCAAGACTTTCGCAATTATGGATGACAACAGAGAGAACGTGACTCAATATTTTTGCACTGAACTTCCAACGATTTCTTGAATCCATGACACGTCAACTTGCTGCACTATGCCAGACAAAAGGAGGCCCGACACGACGAAGGTATCCCATGACTTTCGTCTGCTCACTGTATATGACCGTCACGCCTAAAATCTCGCTCACATCTGACAGGTATTTCAACTTGATCACGTCACCGTAAAGAACGCCCACGCTCAGTGTGCACGACTTTAGAAATGACCCTCATATGCTGTTATTACATAAGCATATTACAATTTTGACTTACTAAGGATGTCTGGTTAGACGAGATAAGATCCTTTTCTTTCCAGATGAAATAAATGCATAAATAAAAATAAAATAAAGGCTAGCTGATGTTTTATGTCGAATGGCAGTGTCGGATTCATCGTTACCAGATATTCTTTTAAAGTCCAGTTCGCGCTAGCGCGGCGAGAAGGCAAATAGCGCGGTAACGTGACGCACGCGAGCGCCACAGTGGCCGAGCTGGGAACAGCCAAGCAGACTGCCGGAGCGGCTGAATCTTGGTACATATTACTGAAGACATAACGATGTCAGCAGTCGGAATGTGCGGCATGGCAGCAGCTGTTAGCATTGGATGTGGAGGGCTGTGGCACTGGCCGAAGTTGTCGGCTCAGGCAGTTCCTGGAGGCAGGCAGCGAAGGAAATTCTGGGTCTGGACATCATACGAGCAGCAAAGAGCGTTGGCGAAGACAATTGCTTAAGGGACGAGTCTTGGCAGACCCAAGAGCGAGAACCTCAGGAAGCTGGTGTGTGCAGGTCGGTTACCGTATGAGGCAACGATCAGCACGTATGTGGCTGTTGTGTGGACAACAACCTGGGGAAGCGGTTGGTATCTTTACCTGGCTGGATGCATTGAGGTAAAGGATCTGATTCTGCTGGTCACACGGAGCACTGTCTGGATGCTTTCACAACTAATGGAGTCAGCCTGCTGGTTTTGTGATTGTGGCATTGCACTGAGTTACAAGCAAAAGTGCAATGAGTGTAGCCACTTGTACACAACTTCCTGCACCAAAGTCTGTGTGTGCTGTTTCTATTAGACTGGTGCATAAGTTCGTAACGTTTTTTTCATAGGTTTAATATACGCAACTGATTCACACAACAGAGATTTTAGTCATCAATAAGAAAGTAACCTCCGGTTGATTTAAAAAAATACACCAAGTTAAATAAAAATATTTTAATATATACATCTTACAACTACATCTTTGCACTATTTTTCTACATAGTCTCCATAGCGATTGGGGCACTTATCGTATCTCTTCACAAGCTTTGAAATTCCTTCTGCATAAAAATCACCCGCTTGTGCCTGGAGCCAGCCTGTGACCGCATCTTTGAGCTCTTCGTCGTCATCAAACCGCTGTGACCCGAGCCATTTCTTCAAATGCATGGAGAGGTGATAATCACTTGGCACCAGGTCTGGGCTGTAAGGTGGATGGTTGATAACGTCCCACTTGAAGGACTCAAGAAGGGCCGTTGTTCTGCGAGCAGAGTGAGGACGGGCGTTATCGTGCAAAAAAACGATACCGGAAGTCAGCATACCACGGCGTTTGTTCTGTATAGCCCGTCGTAACTTTTTTATTGTTTCACAGTACACGTCTTGATTAATGGTCGTACCACGTTCCATGAATTCAACCAACAACACCCCTTTGGCATCCCAAAACACCGTTGCCATCAGTTTTCTGGCAGAAAAATCTTGCGAGGCTTTTCTTGGTTTGGTAGGCGAATTTGAATGTGCCCACATCTTTGATTGTTCTTTTGTCTCAGGGTTCACGTACTTAATCCAGGTTTCGTCACCGGTCACGATTCTGTTTAACAATGGTTCTCCTTCGTCCTCATAACGTGACAGAAAGTCTAATGCAGAGGCCATTCTTTGAGTTTTGTGGTGGTCGGTAAGAATTTTGGGCACCCATCGTGCACAGAACTTACGGTAACCAAATCTTGCTGTCACTATCTCGTACAAGAGAGTCTTAGAAATCTGTGGAAAACCAGTAGACAACTCCGACATTGAGAAACGTCGATTTTCACGAACTTTTGCATCAACTGTCTGAACGAGTTCGTCAGTCACCAATGATGGTCTACCACTCCTCTCTTCATCATGAACGTTTTCTCGTCCACTTTTAAATAAACGTACCCATTCACGGACAACTCCTTCACTCATAACTCTTGGTCCGTACACGGCACAAAGCTCACGATGAATAGCTGCTGCAGAATATCCTTTGGCTGTAAAAAAACCTTATGACAGCACGCACTTCACATTTGGCGGGGTTTTCTATTGCAGCACACATTTCAAACTGCCACAAAAACTAAACTAGCGCAGGTACGACGTTCACTCGACCACGGCTTGATGCCGACTGACCTGTTGAGTGCGTGAACGCACAGATGGCGTCGCTACTCCCCCCACAACCCGCACTGTGACTGATCGGAGGTTACTTTCTGAACCGCCCTCGTATATTCTACTTCTCTGTTAACAACAGTCTGGCAACGCTCAGGTAACTTTTCGATCCTACCACTGCAGAAATCACGTGGTTTTGAGGTGTAGAAATCACGTTGTTTTGAGGTGACGAGCTCTATGAGCCATGCACAGAGTGCATTTTCAAAAATGGTTCAAATGGCTCTAAGCACTAAGACTTAACATCTGAGGTCATCAGTCACCTAGACTTAGAACTACTTAAACCTAACTAACCTAAGGACATCACACACATCAATGCCCGAGGCAGAATTCGAACCTGCGACCGTAGCAGCAGCGTGATTCCAGACTGAAGCGCCTAGAAACGCTCGGACGCAGCGGCCGTCAGTGTATTTTCATTGGGAAAGGAAATTCACTGATGGTTGTTCGATACAGAGCGGAAAAGATGACAATCTGAGGGCACTAGATTAGATGAATAACGTGAGTGCGGAATGACTTCCCAACCCAAATCCTGTACAGTGTTTTCTGTCATTCTAGCATCATGTGGACGGGGGTTGTCATGGCATAGCACCACTTCACACAGTCTTCCTGCTCGTTATTCTCGGACTGCGTCTGCAGGACGTCTCAGTTGTTGACAATAAATGTCAGCAGTGATGGTTACACCTCACGGAAGTAATTCTTAGTACACCACAACTTCGCTGTTCCATTATCTGCATAATACTGTCTGCTATGGATACGTGCTGGTTTTTGTACAGGGAGTTGCCACTTTGTTTGGGCTCACCGCATGTTAACATCAAGATACCACTTCTCGTCACCAGTAACGATACAGGACAGGAATGGTCTGCGTTGTTCACGAGACAATTGATGACGAGCAAGCACAGATATACATGTGGCCAGCTGCTGATTTCTGTGACTTTAGCTTAAAGCATGTGGTACCCATACATTCGATTTTCGAACCTTCCTCAATGGATTTAATTGTCGCAAGCTGGTGGAATGATCATACTTCATCATATTTGCAGTTCTCGAGCAAAATGACGTGGATTATTGTGGATTAATGCGGTTAAACGATCTTCATCAACCCCTGAAGGCCTCCCTGAATGTGGAAAGTCACTAATGTCAAATGGTCCTTCCTAAAACGAGAATATCATTATCTCGCCATGCCTTGTCCAATGTTTCTGGCAGCCTCCGCTGCTGTCACTACCCCCCTCCCCCTTTCCCCCTATTCAACTTAAATAGAAGAATATTCGGGATTGTTCCGATTTCTCCACTTGTCTCTCCATTTTCTAGCGTCCACAGCTCCACTGGCTACCTCCAAATGGCAATACGTAAACCCAAATAGCAACAGTGAACTAGAAATAAAAAATGACAACAAATAAATAAACCCACAGCAAGCGGAAAACTAACACGCAAAAGAAAAACGCTATGAACTAATGTACCAGCCTAATATTTAGGGCATGAGGAGCATACGACAGTATGTATTCTGAGAGAGAGCAGCCATAATTGTGTCAGTACACAATGTTGCCGTGATTAAGCATATTAAAGAGGACTTGGCTGTTTTTCGCTATGAGCATGGATCGCAGTTTCCTCATTGGTTTGAAGAGTTGATTATGTCATTGATTTGATGTGACTGTATCAGTAGTTTACTCCTGTGCAATAAGATATATTTCGTTGCTGCTTTATTTGAATGAGTTGACGTGTATGTTGTTGAGTAACAAAATATTCTGACATAAGCATTGGTAGCTGGGTAGAGCTGTGGGTCATTGGTGTCACAGTTGTTTGGTAATGGCAGTAATAGTTCATCAAGCTGATGTTAGACACTGAAGAGAAGTTAAAGCGTTCCATGGCGTCGTAAATTTACCCGTTGTTATGTCTGATTTGGTCAATTGCCACAAATTGTAAATGTTTATCATGTTGCTCAGTTTCCCGTTGTAGGGCAAGGGTGAATGTGTGTATTTGGGACCTTGGTCTGTTGTTCTTAAAAAAAATTATTATTGGTTATTTCATCCTTAGTTAACGTGTTTTTTATTTTCAATTTCTACACTCTACAGCATAGCATGAAATATTAACTGATAAGCAATTAGAAGTTCTTTTTAATAATGGTAATGTGGAATTATCTGATTGGGAAGATGAATTCTGGTTTCTGACTGAAGATTAGCTGATGTTGATGAAACTGATTGGTAAACAATAAGTGCGTTAAGATGTCGCGCTAGTAGCTACGAGAAGATGACGTCCTTGTACAGTGAATTCCTCTGGCAGTGTAGATGCAGATGATGTACAAAATGTGACTAGCAAGACGATCTGTGTTGAAACCAATTCAGAAGGTAAGTTTTTGTGTGTAGGATCACTACCCAAATTTTGTTGAGGAACGGAATGCCTCAAAAGGTGGCAGGAAAGGTGGCTGCATTTCAAGATAAGAGACGTGTGTCAAATGTGGATTGTGTTTATATACTATGGAAAAATACTTGTTTTAAAGTTTATCATGAAACAAACAGTCAAGATTTATTTACTGGCCGAAGTAAACTATTACTTGCCAAAACATTATTGTATAATTATCGTTTTATTGCCTTTTTGAAGTTGCTTTATAGAATAATCAAAAGCCAGTATTGTATATTGTAAATTTCAAAAATAGTAACATAAAATATCATATTTCCTATGTACATTGGTATATGTTTCAAATAAGAAATATATACTGCTAAATCAAACGTTTTTTGAAGAAAGGGGAAAGAAAATACAAAGTAAAGGCTTGTATGTTTTTTGTGATAAGTGGACCTCCATATATGGCTTAGTGAATCATCAAGAAATATTTCATTTAATTTAATTAATTGAGTCATGCTTGTTTATTAGTTTGCTGAAAAATGTGAAAAGAATAATTTCATGCAATTTTTTTTTCTCAGGAATGGAGAGGATACATGGCCTTTGAGATCTGTTGTGGACATTCCTCTACGACAGACGACACATATGATGCTTTGCTTCTTTCCTGAGTCTTTTCTGAAAACAAAAAAAGCACACTGTTCGCTCCTTTTTCACTACATTATAACTCTACTACACGATGAGAAAATGAACTAAATTATCGTTACTGTGTACTCGTGCGAATGTGTAATCAATCGTTTTAAAATAAACCTAATCTCTCCGTTGAACACAGACCACAATTTAATTTTACAATCGACATGAAAACTTGGACAGGTAGAACTAATTGAAGTCGGAGATGTACAGTTCCCGCATAGCTCAGTCATGACACCTATTACTCGCGTATGGAGTTTGAATTCACAGGAACAACGGAAAGTATGTGGGAGCAAATCACTGTAGGTTTACGAACACGGCCGAGCCAGCTCTGGCCGGAAAGAAAACATGGCGAGCCACTGAATATTTTTCGTGTTTCGCGTCACCACCTACTTGTCTCGCTGAGAATAAGAAATTGCAGAATTCAGTAGGTACTTAGTCGACACGAACTGTGTGCAGTGAAGAAAATATACAGGCAACCAAAATTTTCAGGCACTACGAAACGATATTTTGAGTCCCGCAAATTATTCCTTACTCAGTACGAAAAACCTATTGAACAAATTTGGTTATTATTGCTCTTGGGACTGCAGTGACGAATACGAGTCACCACACACCACAAGACGCAATTTTATCTGTAGTTTTATTTCTGGCGATAATTCTTAGCGCATTACAGTAACTTTACTCCGTATTTCGTCCTGAACTCTGTTGATAAGAAACGGGAACTGTCTAACTTTTCTACTTTTAATCTGTGGGAGCTGAAACTAGAGTAAACTGAGCCGCTGTTTTTTACACTCGTGTATCTGTTTTTTAATGCTGAACAATATAAATAATGTAGTTACAGAAACGATATCTGATAGAAAAATAAGCTACCAAAACTGTCTGAAACCGTATAACTGTATATTTAATTTACTCTACCAAAGTGATTAGAAAACGTAACTGTATGTTGACAATGAACACCCTTCATACGCCGCTATTGCTCCAAGATGACCGGTTTCAACAGTCTTAAAGCTGCCATCATCTGATCTTCTGAAATTGCCATGTTACATTACATGAAGTCCCCCGCGTATACATGTCGTGATAAAATCCAGTCGATAAGGTACAAGCAGTTGGTAAAATGCACACAAATGATAAATAGCACACGCTTAATATTTTCGTATTGTCCATGCAAGATGACGACGAACATGATTCATTTTGCCCACTGTGTGTAAGTTATCGACTGGATCTTTATCAAGACACGTATGCGTGGGGAATGATATTTACTCTTTGACTTTATGTAATGTATCGTTGCAATTTTATAGCAAGTTCCAGAAGATCAGATGACGACAGCATAACAATGTTGAAAGCGGTCGTCTTGGGGCAATATATGTGTTTACGCTGCGATCGCGGCATATCAAGTGAGTTCATAGTAAATCATACCAATCGCCCCACAGCGCAGCATGTGTACCTTACACAATTGTATGTTAAATAAGCTGTTATTTGAAACTCGATTGTACAGTACAGTGAAGTGCTGCAGTGCACGACGGCACATTACGTGACTAGCAATTTCAACACACAAAGCTAACCGAATAAAAACGCTCTATAATATTACCAAACAAGTTTTGAAAGAACAAATAACCAGAATGGTTTCCTAAAAATCCCTTGCAATTCCTTCGCAAAATGACTAAATAAATTTCCAAATGCTGGATAATACACGTGCAAATGTAACACCGCACTGTGAGAATAAGACTGCATGTTAAATGAAATCTAAACTGAAATTTCTATAAACTGATGTGGTAATGAATTTGGTAAAGCAATACCTATCTCTGAATTACCCCATTATGTTCTGAATGTACTGGAACTGGCCCTAACAAATTTTTGTGGCTTATCGGTGGCAACAGAAACTTAATACCGCTCGAAGTGATCAATGAAAAATACGCGGCAACAAGCAAGCTAAATAGGAAAGAAAAAGCCTTGCAGAGCAATGAAAGCTCGTGAAACTATTCTAAATAGATCGTGCTTCATTTTTTAAGAAACTGCTTTCCACTCTGTGCAATACGGCGACAGGTATAACCAGAAAATGCGGAAATTATTTCGTGAGAAGACAGTGGTGAAATTTGATTTTCTTAATTGATTGAAAGTAACTGACCTTTAAGGAACTGTACCGTAAAAGCTGAAACTCATTGTCTGACTATCACAGTCATCATTAAAAAGATTTATCTTTTATAAAAAGTTTTACTACTCCAAGTAATTACTTTCTAAAAACAGTAAAAGAATGGTAAAATCTATAACCTCTGAGTGCAAGCTATGTGAACTGGTAACTTTACTTACTCACGTCTGAACAATAAAAGTGACTAATCCAGAGATATAAAGAAAAATTCCCCTAAAAACTTCCGTTCCTGAAACCTATCATAATTACGTGGAAGCAAGCAGTGTAGCTACAACATTACCACATAATCTTCACTTGTCCAATTAATCTTTAATAATTATAATTCACAATTCACCCTTCTGTGTAACTTTATCCTTGTGCTCTACAAGCTATTTCCATCCGCTCAGTAGCACAGCCAACAACCGACTCTCTTACTAACTGCTCATAGAATGCTTGCTGCAACAGCAGTACTACTAGCAACCGAAGATCATAGTGGTTGTGGTCAGAACTCTGCGGCGTAACGTTTCTACTAAAGAAAACCACTGTTTGACACACGGTACGAAATTTAAATTTTCCTTGTTCCTGACTTTGCTTCTTCCATCCAGAACACGCAACGAGGACGTTCAGATCTTATGACGTCTGCCATTTTTATTTTTAACTTTTGTTGTTCCTAGTGGCGGAATTCGATACCACAGCAATAAGTAAATGAAACTTTTTCTACATGATGGACCTTAACCACATGGCTAAGTCGTCTCAATAAAATTCTATGTGTATTGAAGTTGTTAAGTCCTTTTAGAATCACACTATGTGTATGGGCGCTAGGTTCGCGAAATGAGTTTCATAACCTAGTGTACTCCTGTAAACTAGCGTTTACTAACAACGGGAGTGAAGAAGCGAAGTGCACTTAAGAAAATGCCTCTGCAGGTAAAATATTCTCTGGGCTTAATATGTAAAATTTTCTGATTTACCCCGCGTATCTCGGAAGTCTAGAACAGTAGGTATTTTAGTAGGTATTTTCGTGCTACGTTTTTTATTATATGTATTTACATCAATGTACCGCGCAAGATGGCGCAATCGTTCAGGCACATCTCTCGCACTCAGGTGAACTGCATTTCATATTCCCGTCACGTCAGCTGGGCCTTTGTTTCCTGTAGTTTTGATACACCGCTTAAGAAAGATTCGTAGGGTGGTTCCTTTACAAAGATATGGACGATTGCCCTTAATATCCTTCACCAACCTGTTTTTGAGCTCCGTCTCTAATGACACCGCCATCGACGTGACGTTAAATCCTAATCTCCATTTCTTCCTCCTGCGTCGTTAGAAGGCAACTATACATCTTATATGGGGTATAGGGGTTTAGGTATAGATATTGTAATTGGTAGCTTAATATGTGCCCACTTCAATGTGTTAGGTACCTTTTCCCTGTGTCTAACAGTCTTTCCGCAAAAAAAAAAAAAAAAAAAAAAAAAAAAAAAAAAAAAAAAAAAAAAAAAAAAAACATATAATGTACGACCTGATGTTTTATGCGCGTTCGTAATTGCACTTATAACATTATTTGTTTATGGTTCATTTAAATTTGTATAAAGTTTTTTGCTTCAAAATTTTCGCATATTGGTACTATATTTTCAGTAGATGTAAAGTAAAGTGTGCTGTACTGGAGTTTGAAGTTCTTTGCGTTGTATGTGAGTAATGTATGTAAAATACTATGTAAATTGTCTATTACGTTAAATAATTTTCTGCTGACTTTTGTATTTTAAAACATTTGTGTGTATAAATTGTCCATGTTGATGTAAATTTGACAATTTAAGAAATAGTCCCGCTTAGGAACAGTGTAAGAAATACGCGTTATGTAAAAGCCAATCTGCTTTGGTTTAAAACGAAAGTGGCTCTCGGAAGTGGAAAAGGTGGCTAGGGCGAATTGGCGCGCTACCTAGAGCAAGCGTGGGAAGTTTCAAAGTCCGTAGGCAGCAGTGATTGAGGCAACACCTTTGTGGAGCAGGAGAAAGTTTGCCTGCAAATTTGTACAAAATTGCCTCGGATGAAGACTGCAAACGGCTTACGGCATAGCTACTAGTTGGTGGGCTGTATGTAAAACTAAACAACGCCAAGAAGAGAAATCGAGCCCATACAGCGAAACCCTTGCAGGACCTACTGTGGGTAGTGTAACCGTCATAATTGTTCGCCACATCCAAGACTACAGCCACCAGATAGGATTTTTTTTGTTTGTATTTTCACTTTTGTAAAGCGTGAACCATTGATTTAAACTGTGTTTTAATAATCATTATTGGACTTTAAAGAAACTTGTTCAGCCTGTTATTTCATCCTAATCATGCACCGATATAGGGCTCCTTCCTGTTGTTTGATTAATCCGAGTATCCTGTTCTACAGACTTACGAAGTGCAAAGTAAATATAAAGAGGCATCATTTAATTTTTTTGTGTTTTCTTAACTATTGCAAAGTGTTATAGTAAAAGTTTACTTAAGTACAATTCAGTCAGAGTGCAGCCAAGTTACTAGTATCTGTTAAATGACTGTACAGAGTTAGTTCAAAGAATAATAGCTTTTGAAAGTAAATTCCAGCAAGAAAGACGTTTCCTAGAAGTGAAATGTTCAGTATAAAAAATGTGTGTTTTAGCATCTAAGTATTTTAGTATTTAAGTTTGTTGATTATAGAAAATGGTTTTCTAAAAGTCCCCCTTGACCATATTTTTTTAGCTTCCTTGAAGTTATCTACTGGGCTTTTTCTCTTTTAAAAACGTAATGTGTAAGGGTGTAGTAGTCAAATAGAAATACCAATGTCGGCACCAACATTGTTTATGTGGAGTAATATTTATTTGGAAAAGCAACTTAAACAGTAGCAAGAAAGGGTGCGAAAACTGGAAATTAACCCTAAATAATGAAAAGTGTGAGGTCATCCACATGAGTGCTAAAAGAGATCCGTTAAACTTCGGTTACACGATAAATCAGTCAAATCTAAAGGCCGTAAAGTGAACTAAACATCTAGGAATTAAAATTACTAACAATTTAAATCGGAAAAGACACATAGAAAATGTTGATGGGAGAGGCGAATAAAAGACTGCGTTTTAGTGGCAGAACACATAGAAATTGTAACAGATTTACTCGAGAGACTGTCTCCACTACGCTTGTCCGTCCTCTTCTTGAGTACTGCTGCGCGGTCTGATATCTTTAGCAGATAGGATTAACAGAGTACATCGAGAAAATTCCAAGAAGAGCTGCACGTTTTGCAATATCGAGAAGTAGGGGTGAGAGTGTCACTGACATGACACGGCATTAGAGGTAGTCTTCATTAAAAGAAAGGCGTTTTTCGTAGTGGTGGAATCTTCTCACGAAATTTCAGTCACCAGCTTTCTCTTCCGAATGCGAAAACATTTTGTTGACGCGCACCTAGACAGGTAGAAACGGCCATTATAGCACAATAAATGAAATCAGAGTTCGCACAGAGATATTTAGGTGTTCGTCTTTTTCTCGCGCTGCTGGAGATTGGAAACCCTCTGCCAAGCAATTAAGTGCGATTTGCAGAGTATCGATGTAGATGTAGATGTAGATGTAGATGTACATAATAATACGTAACTCACTCTTTGAAGTCCCCTCCTATATAGCCATACTGTGAACTCGAGTTAAACGTCCCATGCTGAATCCTAAAAAATTCGCCAGGGAAAAAAACAAGTTCCCATCGGAGCCATGTTAATGATTATATAAAATAAGATAGTTTCTATAAGAAAGATTTTTCTTTTGCTGGTTCATTTTGAAAAATTAGTAAAACAAAAAGGATGGCATCTGTGCCATTTTCGTTATCCTGGGCAGCTTTTGAGCTCCATCTAGAAAAGTATTACGCACAGACAACTCTCATCGGCCAGGGTATTAGTGCCTAGTGTGTATTGAATTCCTTCGGAAGCAGTTGTCAAGGGGTCAACGAAACAACTTTGCTCCGAACGTCACGTTAGGTATTACGCTTGGGGAAATTCGAATGTCTGATTGAATATAACCTAGAAATATCATTTCTTAAAAAGTATCATACTACAGTCCGCATGTCAGTTGTTTATATTCATACTCTCTAACTACGTATTTTTGGAGTTCAATAGTAATTAGCAACATGCGCAGATTTCCGAGGTGGAGGCAGGTACAATACATGTCGGCATCCTAACAAAGGCTGTTTAAATTCCTAAAATAATATTTCATTCAGCAGTGCGTGAGTCTGCAATTGCTGCATCTCGATTGGTACGAGAGCAAATATTGTACAACGCGTGGCTAAGCGTCTGCGGGCACAACAAGTAGTTTTACGGTACCTTGCTTTCGGGTGCGCTGCAGCCTAGAAGTCGTTAACGCTGAGTCTTCTTTTTTTTTGATGATGTCGGTGGCGAACTCTCGGTCGTAGAAAGCCAAACAGTGTACTGAAGTTTACGGCTGCGTGTAGGAAGAATATTGAACAGTAATTCGCAAGTAAGGAATGTCGCCCAAGATTGAAGCACTCACGAAAGTTGAAGTTTTATTCGAGCCTCGTGACAAGTTTTTACTAATTTGATTCAAAAATACCTTTCGGTAAACGAAATAATAAACGAGTTCTGGTACCTCAATTCATTCTGGCTCATGAACTTCACCCAGCCGATCATTAAAGAAATCTAGTAATGAAACAATCTATTATCGACACGGAAAAAAGGTGTCAGCAACGAAGTAAAGGCAAAATTACTAAACGTCTTTTTTTCCGAAACTGTTTCATTAAACAAGTTCGTACTGTAGTTACTTATTTGAATCGTCACACAAACAACAAGCTGACAGATACGGAAATAAGAGACAAGAGAGGGAAAATGAACTGAAATTGGTGAGCAGGAGAAAAGCCATTGGACCTGACGGGATACCAGTTTGATTCCATAAAGAGTACGCGAAAGAACTCTCTCCTCTTCTGGTAGCAGTGTGCCGTAGTTCGCTGGAGGAGTGAGGCTTTCCGAAAAATTGGAAAAAACAGAAGCTTATTTCCGTTTTCCAGGAGGAACGTCGAACAGACGCACAAAACTATAGGCCTCGATCTCTCGCATCGGACTGTTGTAGAATTTTGGAGCATGTATTACACTGGCGTATTATGTCTGTTCTAGAGACCGAAAATCTTCTCTGTAAGAACCAACAAGGGGTTCGTAAAGAATGATCGTATGAAATCCAGCTCGCTCCACTTGGCACGCGAGGTACATGGATTCCAGGCTCGAGTCCCGGGCTGGCAGACATTAAATCTGCCATTCGCATTAGTAACCAAAAGTTGAGACGCTCTACACGTTGCCGCAGTCACATTTCCCCCATAATCTTCTTCAGATTAATCAGCTGCGCCTCCACGTGGGGTGAAAAATTCAGCCAGGGTGCCACGGCGAGCGAGCACACTGAGGCGAAACAAAGCGCTCTATCATTGTAACCGGTACAGAGGCGAGTGAGCATGCCGGCGTTTACTCCAGTTCACTGCTGTCAGTGCCACGTCATCATAACGAACCTGTGCTTAACATGCAAAGGACTGCAGCGTAGTATAAGAGTGAAAATGGAAATTAAAATAACTTTCCAAATTTCGTTAGTGTATGCTTCAGTATATTGATGTTAACATATTAGTAGTCTCAGAATGATCGGATGAACATGCTAGGCAAAATATACTTTCTTAAGAAAAACATAAGTGGCGCTAAATAATGAGACTATAAACCTAAAAAGTGCAGAATATACAAATGCATGTCACTATCAACAGTTACAAATGTCAACTTGATCAGAACAATATTCTGATCAAAATACCAATTTTACGAAATATTAAAGGCGCTAAATATTAGATTCAGAAAGATGAGAATTTGTATGTGGCCTCATTTTGATGTAAACACATTAAATATGTGACACCAATAAGCTACCTCTGTTAGTTTGCAAGTTATTTACTAAAAACCAAATTTGGATTTAAAATGTCCTTATTCATGATAGATTAAGTATCATTTGTATTTGTACTAGAAAGTTTTAATTACAGCACTCGATTACATTTATGCAGTAATACAGTGGTACCATGTTTCAGGACTGTATTGTAGACAACAATGATTACAAGGAATCTTAAAAGGGTAGTCCAGAGGTCATGTTCTACCGTTGGTTTCGATCTAAAAATTCTATCCGGCAAGGTTTAAATGCAGACCAGCTAAAACTATTTCAGTAACTGTAGCTGACTTAACTCTATATATTTAAATTAAGAATATTTTAAAGTTTTAGAAAACAAAGCTGTTAATTAATATGTCTGAGAAACACATATTAATGAAAGCATAGACATGATATCCATATAAGTATAAAGTTCTGGCAATACCGGCCATGCCCTTCTCCTTCTGTGCGGATGCACACATATTCCCCGAACTGTTACGGGTTTTGGTAAGAATGTCTTCCACGAGTAATGAGCGTGTTGGGGTGGGACACTACGAATGTCGTGTGTGGACATACAAGGTGAGAATGTGAGTCTCGCGGGGGCCGTGCGCGAGATAGTCCCTGCAGTCGCACTATCCTCTGTGCTCTCGGTTGCTCAGATGGATAGAGCGTCTGCCATGTAAGCAGGAGATCCCAGGTTCGAGTCCCAGTCGGGGCACACCTTTTCACCTATCCTCGTTGATATATATCAACGCCTGTGAGCAGCTGACGGTATTAATATAATTCCAATTTCGTTCAAGTAAAATGTCTCACCTGTACGGGAATATACATAAAGGATGTACGAGTACAGGTTGCAGACGCATGGCTGACGACATACGGAAGTTTTCGTGACTCGTCTGTGGATAGCCAAATGGTAAGGCGAACGCTAGCGATGAGCGGGAAATCCGGTTCGAGTCCTGGTACTGCACAAATTTTCAGTGTCATTCCATTCTACAGCAGATAGCGTTCATATTCGCAATTGCGAATACATTTAAAGTAGCTGCTGTCAAACAAATAACTTCTTTGGCACACGGATCCGTACAATAACTGAGACGTATCAAGATAGAGCTTACAATGATTACTCAACTTTTCTGAGTAAAGCAACATATAAGGGACTGAAGTAATTGGCAAACTAGCCCAAAATACGTCTGTTTTAAAAACTGACGTTGACTTTCAGAAAATAATTATTATGATTTATAAATACAAAGAAAATTGCAGATTTCACGGTTGAACCTTAATAATGAAATCACTAGAAAAAGTGAGCTAAAGTAACATCACGATTTTATGAAGCGGCTTATTGCCAATATTCAGTTTGAAAAAGTTAATAAAAATTATCAAAATAATTTCCTTTCACTAAAGGGAAATTCTTCCTGAACACTCCTCAATTAATTACTTAAATTATGGAAGTAAATTAGAGTACAGATAGTATTTTGACCTCCCTTAGATATAAGTTGAGATCAGAGTTTAGGCTATGTTAGCTGTTTCTCAGAGATATGGAGGATTCATGAAAGGCAGCCTACAAGCCTTACTGGAGAAGGGAGCGAGGACACCAATCACAGTGATTCTTCCACTTTCCATTTTGTAATAGTACGCTGGGAAGAACACCAATAATAGAGACTTTCCACCCACTACCTTAAATGTTTTAGTGAAAGTGGTTCGTAAGAACGCACCCGACAGTGCCTCCGGTTGCTATTAAATAAGTTAGTTCTGAAAAGGTAAAAAAGAGCGAAACGTTCTTGTGTTTGTCTCTTTCAGGCAAAGACTGAAATTCTAAATCATAAAATTCATTTTGTAGCAATCGAAAATTTTATTCCATGTTTCTGTGTTATTTCCTGCACTTGATTTGTAAAAATCCACTATTTATGTTTGAACAAAATGAAATTTTGTAAGTAAGTGATGTTATTATAGCTGGCCCCTTTTAAATGAAATTGATTTTAATTAAATTTACTTTCGTACATAGTATAAGAGTGAAATTAAAAATTAAAAACCACTTTTCCAAACTTTGTCAGTTTATGCTTCAGTATACTAATGTTATCACTGTAACGTCTCAGAATTATCAAATGAATATGTTAGGCGAAATAAACGATCATAAGAAAAAATAAGTGTCGCTGAATAATAAGACTACAAGTCTAACAACTGTTTAGAATATGCAAATGTACGTCACAATTAATAGTTACAAGTCCCAAATTGATCACAAAAAATGGTTCAAATGGCTCTGAGCACTATGCGACTTAACTTCTGAGGTCATCAGTCGCCTAGAACTTAGAACTAATTAAACCTAACTAACCTAAGGACACATCCATGCCCGAGGCAGGATTCGAACCTGCGACCGTAGCGGTCACACGGTTCCAGACTGAAGCGCCTTTAACCGCACGGCCACACCGGCCGGCTCAAATTGATCACAGCAATATTTTGGTCAAAACAGGCTTTTTATGAAAAATTGATGAAGCTAAATATTAAAGTTAGAAAGAGGAAAAATTCATACGTAGCCTCAGTTTCATATGAAATCCTTACATATGTGACACCAATAAGCTACTTCTATTAGTTTTCAAGTTATTTACCGAAAACCAAATTTGTAACGAAATCGTTATTATTCATAGAGAATTAAGTATCATTTGTATTTGTAACAGAAATTTCTAAATACTGCACTCTATTACATGCATGTAAAAATACAGCTGTACCAAGTTTCAAGCCTATATAGTAAATAACAATGATTACAAGGAATCTTCATAAGGCAGTTCAGAGATCATGTTCTACTGTTGGTACTGTTATAAAAATTCTAGCCAGCAACGTTTAAATTCAGTCGAGCTAAACCCTTTTCAGAGAATAAAGCAAACTTAACCTCATTTCTATAAAAATTAAGACTATTTTAAATTATAAAGGGCAGAGGTATTAATTAATACGTATCAGAGAAAGGGGCCGTTTAGATACTACTGTCTGTGTCTAGGCGACTGACTGCAAATGTTCCGTTTGGCGGTCCACTGCGCCCCTACATAAATATAGCCAGAGAGGAAGTGGCAGGAGACAGTTAGAACCGAGATATCAATCTGTTCGCGTCAGCCAAACACCTTTGTGCGCAGTGGCTCGGATGACGTCAGAGGTAGGCAGACTTCAAGCCGTTTTCGATACAAGTAGGAAGTGGACTCGAGAGGAATGCTCACCGTCCTGCATCGCTCAGATTGCACGAAAGTAACTGTTTGTGTGCCGCCCGGTATATAGAAGAAAACATTTGGGAAATGGCGAGATTATTTTTCAATTTTACGGCGAGAAATTAACTTTTGGTGATCAGAAGTCTGTGAAATTGACAATTTCACGTGGAACTTCGCGAAGAGGTTGCCGCTGCACTGCTAATATAGCTGTTTCGGATAGTATTATTACACTCCTGGAAATGGAAAAAAGAACACATTGACACCGGTGTGTCAGACCCACCATACTTGCTCCGGACACTGCGAGAGGGCTGTACAAGCAATGATCACACGCACGGCACAGCGGACACACCAGGAACCGCGGTGTTGGCCGTCGAATGGCGCTAGCTGCGCAGCATTTGTGCACCGGCGCCGTCAGTGTCAGCCAGTTTGCCGTGGCATACGGAGCTCCATCGCAGTCTTTAACACTGGTAGCATGCCGCGACAGCGTGGACGTGAACCGTATGTGCAGTTGACGGACTTTGAGCGAGGGCGTATAGTGGGCTTGCGGGAGGCCGGGTGGACGTACCGCCGAATTGCTCAACACGTGGGGCGTGAGGTCTCCACAGTACATCGATGTTGTCGCCAGTGGTCGGCGGAAGGTGCACGTGCCCGTCGACCTGGGACCGGACCGCAGCGACGCACGGATGCACGCCAAGACCGTAGGATCCTACGCAGTGCCGTAGGGGACCGCACCGCCACTTCCCAGCAAATTAGGGACACTGTTGCTCCTGGGGTATCGGCGAGGACCATTCGCAACCGTCTCCATGAAGCTGGGCTACGGTCCCGCACACCGTTAGGCCGTCTTCCGCTCACGCCCCAACATCGTGCAGCCCGCCTCCAGTGTTGTCGCGACAGGCGTGAATGGAGGGACGAATGGAGACGTGTCGTCTTCAGCGATGAGAGTCGCTTGTGCCTTGGTGCCAATGATGGTCGTATGCGTGTTTGGCGCCGTGCAGGTGAGCGCCACAATCAGGACTGCATACGACCGAGGCACACAGGGCCAACACCCGGCATCATGGTGTGGGGAGCGATCTCCTACACTGGCCGTACACCACTGGTGATCGTCGAGGGGACACTGAATAGTGCACGGTACATCCAAACCGTCATCGAACCCATCGTTCTACCATTCCTAGACCGGCAAGGGAACTTGCTGTTCCAACAGGACAATGCACGTCCGCATGTATCCCGTGCCACCCAACGTGCTCTAGAAGGTGTAAGTCAACTACCCTGGCCAGCAAGATCTCCGGATCTGTCCCCCATTGAGCATGTTTGGGACTGGATGAAGCGTCGTCTCACGCGGTCTGCACGTCCAGCACGAACGCTGGTCCAACTGAGGCGCCAGGTGGAAATGGCATGGCAAGCCGTTCCACAGGACTACATCCAGCATCTCTACGATCGTTTCCATGGGAGAATAGCAGCCTGCATTGCTGCGAAAGGTGGATATACAGTGTACTAGTGCCGACATTGTGCATGCTCTGTTGCCTGTGTCTATGTGCCTGTGGTTCTGTCAATGTGATCATGTGATGTATCTGACCCCAGGAATGGGTCAATAAAGTTTCCCCTTCCTGGGACAATGAATTCACGGTGTTCTTATTTCAATTTCCAGGAGTGTATTAGGAATATTATCACGTCTTATACGTGTGGACATTTATAAATTGTATCAAACAGTTATTGCTCAAAACTTTTATTTATAGTTATAATTCCTGATCCCGTTGAGCAAACAGGAAGTAGCAACTTTTTTTTTTCAGTGAGCACGAAGAGTAACGTGGAGTTACAGACTGGAAATTATGGTCAGTATGTTCTCCATCGCTTTTCGGCTGATCGCAAAAATAGTTTTTAACCTGTTATAAACGCCGAAGGTACCTGTAAACAACGCACAGACGATTTAACTGTCTCTTCATAACTACATAACGAAGTAACGACCATATTGATTACTACCCACCACCCCACAGTTTCTACACAGAGCTGCTGGCTGTCATGTAATGTGGTAGGTAGCTTGCCGCTTGTCTTCACCCGGCCAGCGAAACGGGCTCCTACAGTCCGTCATAGTACGACAGACCAGCTCTCTGTCGTGGACACAGAGGGCACCAGCTTCTCGTTCACCACGGCTTTCTACTGGTGCGATCTCAGCGGCTGCTCTGACCAGTAGACGGTGCGAATTAAAGAGCGACTCTGAGGAACGCTTTATCGCCAGGATGATAGTGGAGTAGCAGAGCAAAACAAACGGCTTCACCGCGAAATGTGATACTTTTAAGCAGCACTCGTGCCGGCTGTAGGAGTATATGAATTTGTGTGTGTGTGACTGTCAGCAGATGCCATGGTATCACTTGTGGGGGCTTCTATTTAACCCTGCCATACGCCGTCTTTAAGTAGCAGTGGTGCCGACTCTGGGTATGTATGAATTTGTGTGCGGGCGTCAGCAGATGGCATGCTATCACTTGCGAGTGGTTCCGTCTGAAGACATTTAACGCTATTTCTGTTAATTTTGTGTTCAGCGTAGTACAATGAGTTTCCAGCCATTGTGCTAAGAATATGATAAAATGTCAGTATTGTGATTGTGCTTGAGCAGGAAGTAAAACAAACCAAGCAGAAATTTGGAAATGAAATTAAAGAATAAAATACGGGGTGACAATTATTGAACGATGTGAAAAACCTTAAATTAGTTACAACCTACGGTGTGCATACACTTTATTCAGTATGTAAACGTCACTACAGATATTCTGTTTAGGTTATGACATGTTCAGTAAGAGTGCCATCATTGGCGATGACCTGGCGCAAACGAATAGCGAAATTCTGAGTGACCTGCTGAAGTGTTGATGCTGTCGATGACCTCCTGAATGGCCTTTTCACCTCAGCAATGATTTTGCGATTATTGCTATACACCTTGTATTTAATATAGCGCCACAAAAAGGAGTCGGACGTGTTCATATCCGGAGAATATGGCGGCCAATCGAAGCTCACGTCAGTGGCTTCTGGGTACCCCAGAGACAGAATACGGTTCTCAAAGTTCTCCTCCAGGACGTCAAACACTCTCCTGTTTCGATGGGGTCGAGCTCTGTCTTGCATCAACCACATCTTGTTGAAAACAGGGTCACTTTCGAATGGAAATGAATTCATCTTGCAAAACCTTCACGTAGCGTTCGGCAGTCACCCTGTCGTCAAGGAATATCGCACCGATTATTCTGTGACTGGACATTGCACGCCACACAGTCACCCGTCGAGGATGAAGAGACTTCTCGTTCGCGAAATGAGGATTCTCAGCCCACCAAATGCGTTATTGACGAACCCATCCAAATGAAAGTGGGCTTCGTAACTAAATTAATGTATGTGGATCCATACTATGAGTAATTCCCATAGCTGCCCCCTCCCCCAATAGTTCAATAATTGTCATCCTGTACTCATAGATCAGGCGATGAAATTGTAATTCTATCGGAGATAGCAAAAGACTTGGAAGAGCAGTTCAACAGAATGGTTCTACCCTCAAAAAGTGTTAATAAAATGAACATAAAAATGTAAAATTGGGATTATGGAATGCAGACTGACAGAGGCAAGAACAGCGTTTCTGAGACAAGGAAATTTTTAAGATCGAATTTTAATGTTAGGAATTATTTTTTGAAGGTATTTGTCTTGAACGAAGCCTTATGCAGAATTGAAACGTGGATGACAAACAGTGCAAAGCCTTTCGAATGTGGGCATAGAGAAGAATTCTGATGATTAAATGTGTAGAGATCAAGTTCGGAAGAAAGAATTTTATGGCACTACTTTGCTATAAGAAGTAATCGACAGAGCCTGAACATCAAGGAACTGTCATCTTGTAAATGAGACAAGTATGTGGAGCAAAAACTATGGCTTGGATATAACTTGCAGTAATTATAAAGAGACGAAGAGATTTGCACAGGATATACCAGTGTAGAGAGCTGCATCAAACCAGTCTTTGGACTGAAGGCCGCAACAGCTACAAGATCATGTACTATTGAATACTTAACCAAATAAAAATTACAAATTTTAATTTTGTCCGTGGAGTACAGCAATGCTAACGACGGCTCTGAGTGAAATGTGAACTTAATATTAAGACAAATTCGCTCCGTTACCGTGAAGATTTGTCAATTCTATGTTATACGTTACGGAACCATCGTACGTTCAGCAGACGAAATGCCAAATTCGATAGGAAGGTTTGGACAACACTTATACTATGAATTTCACAGTTCACTTGCGATCCCGAAGCAACTCGATGAAACTGAAAAGAAAAGAGGAGAAGCAACCAAGAAAAATTCCAGATTACAAGGGATCCCGCAGAAATTTAAATAAGTTGTGCCCACAGACAGTCAGAAGACAACAACTGTTACTAGACGTCAGACAGCAAAATGAGATGTTCTGATTCCTGCCGATTCAGAACAAGGTTGGTCCAATACTCAACCGAAAAATTACGGAGTTACAGCATGCTGGAATAGTTGTAGGTCAGCAACTTCTGCTAATCAGTACAACGAAGAACCAGTCGGAAATTTTACTTTTTTTGTTCACTCGATGACTACTTTCGAGCCGAGACCTATTTTAAAATTTTCAGAAATGGTATTTCCGAAGATGTGAAAACCATGTCAAAAATGTGCAACGAACATTTACAGCACGTAAAGGTAATTAGTTATCTCTATGCGCTGTTAACTGTTCGTTGCACATTTTTTGCATGGTTTTCACATTTTCGGAAATACCATTTTTGACAATGTTACGATGATTTGAAAATGGGTCCCGACCAGAAACTAGTCATCGAGTGAATAAGAAAGATAAAATTTGCAACTTTGGACTGGTGTTTCGTTGTACTGAGCAAAATTACGAACAATATTTACTTCATCATACGTGACGGTATAGGGAAAAATTTATGGCAGTTGGAGATTGACTTTCATCGACAGGGAATTGGACACTGTACACTAAATTAATTTTGGGAATGTTATAAGTCTCTCCTCTAAAGAGGATATAATTGAGTATAGCGAAAACAAAGCCTTTTGCATGATTTCTGTCCACTCGGCTGGGTTGGTTTGAGCAGAGCACCCTGAAGTTGGGTGTTCTGGGTACCGCCGCTCAGTGATTCGCTGACGCAGTCCAGCCTTCTCCTAAATCATAAAAACGGCCCACTGCCAGGAGTCGCCCTTACCAAAGAAAGGCGCACGGTCCACTCAGTTATTCATGCCTAACGCGGAGAGGCTCTGTCGAATACTCGTTATCGAACTCGTTCATAGATCATGTCGATACCGTATTATACTGCCCTCGGAGATGACAAATAGCGACTCGTCGTAAGCAACTCCATTAGGCCTCCTCTGCATTTACTGACTGCACTAACTCCTCCTTTAGCTGGAACGAGATTTCTCACCACGCCTCTGTCTCCCTCCACCTACTGGCTTCTACCCTGCGTCTCCCAGAATCTGTTGATTTATGGTGAACACACGCACCACGCCTGTGGTCTAATTTTTTTCACAATTTCCTGTTAAAATATTCTTACAGCCATGTTCTCCTACAAAACGCAGCCTTCGCTACATCTGATATACACTCTGAGGCAGAATAAACAACCGACACACCACGAAGGAGTCATCCAAATGGGACAGAAATCAGTAGATGTGCAACACACGTTCCAAATGCTTTCTCGTACACTTCGTTCCTTTGTGCATCAGTTCCTTGGTATATTTGAAAATCCACTAGATGTTTGTGTTTAGGTACATTTGTACCCAAATTATCTTTCAGAAATTGTTGGCATCCATGCCTGCCGAAATTATCATGCTCTCATCGTAATCCAAATCTTGCTCAGACAGAAAGTGGAGACAAAACACTTTTCTTGTCATTTCTATTGGTGGACGATGTTTCCACATTTTACCTTCTACATTGGTTTGTGTGTTATCACCTGAGTCAGTAAATGTCATTAATGTTTCAAATATTCCTCTTCTCACCATGTTGTGTACCTTTCTATTTCTCGTGTCCAACCTTGAATCCCAGTAACATCAGTTCTTGAACAAAGCATATTCTTCTGATTCAGTGATGAAAAATCTCAGTATTTCATCATTTCAGAATAGTTTAAAGCACTCAAGAGGACATAAGCTTCTGTATTTAATTTGATCACTCTCAGGAAATATAGAGTTATCACTTCCCAGATCCTTCTTTTTCCAATCTCAAATTACGGTTTTTAAGATCTATAGCTTTTCTATTCCACCTGAATTAACATCTTCTGGTTTATCATCGTGAGAACAATCAGTCTCAGGTTCACCACCTAACCTGGTTTCGTTGGTCATTACTGCTCCTGCACCAGCATGATATTGTCTGGGTCCAAGATTATCTATCTTTCCATCATCATCTTCTTCACCAGAATCTTCCTCCTACTCCACATTAGCTTCAAGAGACTCAATAAATATACATGCTGCATCTTTTTCCTCATCCTTAAGAACATTCAGGATGTCCTGCAGAGACAGATCTCTGATACAGAATCATTGTATTGACTGCCTAGCGTAACATATGAGCAACGCACAATTAAAAATTGGATTAGACACCATAATAGTGACTTACATTTTGTCACTGATCTACATAATGATTTCCATCACCGGTAACATTATAATCAACAAAAAGTTTTAAAAATTTTATGATAGATTGCGACAGAAAATAATACTTATTTCTTATTCCACAAAATAAATCTTATTCAGAAAAATTCTTCAGTAATTGAAGCACCAGACACTGTTCTGTTCCTACTTTCTGCTGACAGAATCCCTCCTAAATATCCACAATAGAGCATTTTTATCTGACAGAAATTCAACAATAGTCATTCTAAAGAGCGAGAGACAACAGTGGCAGATTATTATGTGACCTATATGCTACGCTATGCATTAATGGGTTAAGGAAAGCTTTAGTTACAAAGTACAACACGAAACATTATTACATCTCATCCATAAAGGAAGGAAGATCAACTGTCTTGAGATAATGACAATTAATGAACAAATGTCCGTCCACCCAAGCTTAGTACCGAATGACCAGACACAGTTCCACTTGTAACTACGTATACCACACATAATCCCATCCAGGCCATGATGCAAATTATCCCTCTTCCTCAAATGCTCCATTTTTTCCTTTATTTTACTTACTATAATTTTCTTGTCTGTTAAAAATTTTACTTTGTATAATCACAGATGCTTCGCTTACCTGCTTAATCTCACTAGTATGTCTTATCTGCTTGTAATTTAGGATCTGTTAAAGACCAGATTATTTTATTCAGCCGCACCGTTGGAATATATTAACAAAATGTATTGTTCAATTCATTTTCATCTAAGAGCAATTGTTGTAATTTGTTGTAGAGTTCATTAGTTAATGAGTCACACATTTTATCATAGTTAAATAATCTTATGTCGCACTCCCACTGAAATAATTCCTCTCATTTTATTCCTACATCTAACATTAACATTTGTCACCTCTGCGAAAGGAGATTATCTTTAGCTGCACTAGTTTAAAATGTTTGATCCTACAAAAATTTCACTGCACCACGTATTTATCTGTCAAGTGTGTTTTGGTTCTTAAAGAATGTAATATTCTCAGCTCCAAAGATGTGAGGTGCTGTGAGGTACGAACGTTGCCAAACTGTCAGTTTAATATGTTGTTGTTGGAAAATAAAGACACGAATTACTTACAGAAGAATGGAAAAGCTTGTACAAGCCGATCTTAGGGCAGACCATTTTGAGTTCTGGATGAATGTAAGAACACGTGAGGCAATACTGATTTTACGACTTATTTTAGAAGGTAGATTGAAGATCAGTAACCTACGTTTACAGCATTTTTTGATGCAGAAAACGTTCGATAAGGTTCACCGGAATGCAATCTTTAAAATTTTGAAGGTATCACGGATAAACTACAGACAGCGAAAGATTATTTATAGCTTGTTTAGAAACCAGAGTGCTGTTATAAGAATCTAAGGACATGGAGTCGAGAAGGGAGTGAGAATACAGGTTGTAATCTATCGCCGATGTTATTATTCAATCTATACATCGAGTAAGCTTTGAAGGTTACCATGGAGAAATTTAGAAGAGGAATCAAAATTCAGAGAGAAAAAATTAAACTTCGAGGTTTGCCAATGACATTGTAATTCTGTCAAATATGACAAAGGCCTTAGAGGAGAAGTTGAATGGAGCATGTAGTGTTTTGAGGAGAGGTTACACGATGAACATCAACAGAGGTAAAACAACAGTGACGTGTTGTAATCGAATTAATTCAGACAATGCTGAGGGAATTAGATTAGGAAACGAGACACTAAAAGTTGATGATAAGTTTTGTTATTTGGGCAGCATGGTAATAAAAAACGGTTCAGATGGCTCTAAGCACTATGGGACTTAACAGCTGACGTCATCAGTCCCCTAAACTTAGAACTACTTAAACCTAACTAACCTAAGGATATCACACACATCCATGTCCGAGGCAGGATTCGAACCTGCGACCGTAGCAGCCACGTGGTTCCGGACTGAAGTGCCTAGAACCGCTCGCCATCGCGGGCGACAGCATGGTAACAGATAATGCCTGAAGTAGAGACGATATAAACTGCACACTGGCAATAGGCAGGAAAGCAGTTCTCAGTAAGAGAAATTTGTTAATATCTAATACAAATTTAAGTTTTATGATGTCATTACCAGAGTTATTTGCCAGGAGTACATCTTTGTACGGAAGTGAAGTGTGGGCGTTAACCTCTTTGGATAAAAACATAAAAGCCGACCTTGGCAGCGTGTGGGCCAGTCTGTTGTTTAGATTGTGTAGCAGAAGTTTCGCTGAGAAGCCCTTACACATCTTTCCCGACGCAATATCCAATTTTGGAGCCATGAAGCAAGACGTTGGAGGTCGTCAATTTGCTTCGGACGAAGAGGTGCACGTCTGGATACAATCATGGTTTCGTAAGTAACTGCAAATAGTTTTTCGTGAAGGCACTGACTGTCTTGTCTCAAAGTGGGATCAACGTATTAACAGTTATAATGATTTCTTTCAAATAATAAACTGTTTGCTTAATTTTTTCCATCTTTCTCTTTTTCATTAGATTGCCCATTATGTTAGCTGTAATGCTTGATTTTCCATGGTTACTTCTTATCAAGAAAAGGACAATATGTCTTCAGCGTTAACTAATTAACGAGCTGCTTTCTAAACTTCAGATTTCTAGAACTCAAAAGATAAAAAATAAACTCTGCCAATCGCAGATTTATATGGACACAAATTTTACCTCACTGTTGCTCTGACTCTCTCGCACTGAGATCATACTCCGCCTAACAGAGACATATATAGAGGTGGAAGGATAAAAGTTTAACGATTTGCAGCTAATAATATAACAGATCTTATTTATGAATGAGTACAGAGTACAGGTGAGGAACGGTCATGTCAGTTTCAATTTGACTGATACTTCAGTTAGTATTAGTGCAATGTAAAGTAAATGAATGGAGAAATACCTCGTAATATAATATCTCTGCAGAGGTCAAAATGCACTGTATTTCATTCAAATTACAGTGGTATGACAGTCTAGTGTCATATTTATAAAAGCTCTTCAGTGAAACCGGAAAACTCACATAACAATTGTATGCGTAGCGTCCTAGTATGTTAATCCATGCGTACTCGTGTACAGCACGTCGTTGGCAGGTTGCTGTTTTTATATATGTATGTGCGTAGAGGATATAAGTGAACATATGCAGATACGTTGAAAGGAGGTGAACGAAAGTTTATTTACAATAATATTCAATGACACAGAGATTAACAGATTAAATTAGATGTCAGAGGAGCTATAGTAAAGTAACAGTCTGATACACCACGCTCAAACTTCTACGGAAGAAAACCTGAGCCCATTACATAACATTCCCTAATTATATACATTTTTATCAAATTGGATAGAATAGTACTGTATTTGTATGTTAGGGATGTCATAATGTTAATTTAATAAATTGAAAGTTAGACGCTAATATTTTTTGCGAAGTTGACCAATGATTCTGCTGGTGTGCGGAAACGAACTTTGAGTCTGAGATAGATAAACAATCCCTGAGTCTGAGATATTATTATGGCGAGTAGTAGCGAGTTGTTGAGAGAACTCGGAAGTGGTCGCACGCAGCCTGCGGTGGAAAGAAACCGCGCGACATGAGAGGTCGGAGCCTGCCGTGATAGTGCTAGGAGCTCCGGAGGAGACTTTGGTATTAATTGGCGATTTTTGGTAATTTGTCTTTTTGTTGCACATAGTTGTTGCATGCTTGCGCACTGAAGGTATTTTGTCAGATATGTGTATGCATACATTGAGAATAATAATCCTATGTTTGTTGTGGCCAGAGATGTGTTTATTGAGTATAGACATTGTGGAATAATTAAAATCTGGGTAGAGTTTGTCAGCATATTCGTATCTTTGTTGTGGACACAGACGTGCTTATTGAGTATAGACATTGTGGGATGATGAAGGTCCTTGTAAAGTTCGTCAGTGTTCAAATAATCTATTTAGCGAACATAGTAATTTAAAATCTTTATTGGGTTCTTTCATTTTTGTACACCGTTTAAGGCTAGTTGACCAATCCCCTCCTGATCATTCAATTTCTGTATAAAAAAATATGGCAATAGTTGTTACAATTACTATGACCAAGCATTGCACTCAGCATGGATTGCAGTACTACTTTTGAAACGTTTTTAGCCTGTTAGTGATCACGCAGTTGCAGAGACAAGATGAGGTAAGTTGTCTGATGCGGACAGGAGCACTGCAGAACTGTTCTTAGGAGTTGTTAGAGAGTATTTTAAAACTCGCAGTCAGATACTTGAGAATTAATTTCTTTATGATCTGTAGGAGTATGAATTCGTTTTTCGTTTTTCGTTGTTCTCAGTCAGTCAGAATACAATCACGGACCAGTTTCACCTGTCGACCTGTCTTTCAGGATTTCGTTTTGTTGGACAGTTTCGCAGATAGAAATGCTTCATCTTTCAGCTGCATTTGCAGCATTTTGTACAGTAGTACTGGGTCTGTAGTATTGCGTAGTATTTTTGTTGCTTGTGGACTGTTTTTCATTAATTCAAAACTTTATATCTCAGCAGTTTTCTAGCTCAGAATTTGTTTTGTAATAGTAAAGTTTTGTGTTAAGATAGTTGTTTTGCTTTTCGTGTCGTTTTCTTTATTGCTGCAACGACAATGGAAATTAGAGCACAGGCAGGAATGGAGAAGACTGTAAAGGTAGCTTCAAATGAAGTGTAGGAAAATTTGAGACATCGTGCAGAAAATTCTTCTCAGCATATTGGAGTCATGGAACTTTCGAAACGATACTATGAATAATCAAAGTGTAAACTATTATTTGCCAGTCATGCGAACTACTCGCAATTCAGGCGATCAATATACCGTAACACAATCCGATTTTGTTAAGAGAGATTCATGTATCGCTTCTACTTTTACAAAGCGAAATAATTTTGTCTTCCCCACTTTCCGTAGTAACCTTACACAATGAAATTACAAAATCCAATGATGAACTTTATGGAAATCGTAAATTCAAGGAAATGTCAGAACGGATGAAAATTCAGTTACGTGAGAAACTCAAATCTGATATTAATAATCTTGATTCCAGACTTGACCAATGTACAGTCTGTAGATATTGTTGAGTTGATACAGCAGACGTCACAACAAGAATTGAAAATAGAGGAATCAGCACAAAAGTTCGAGTCATTACAGTTACAGACTAACACTAAAGTTTCAAAGACGCAAAATCAGTTGATGACTGTTGCAAAACGAGTCGAAGAATTACCTGAGAGGCTGACGGTAACGAACAAAGATTCAGATAGAAGGTCAGAAGATACTCGGCCGGTTCCGTTCGCTGATACCGAAGGACTTCAATCTCTGCAACTTTTTATAGAACGGCGGATGACGATTAATCAGCAAAATAAACGTGACGCAAGAAAGATACAGGAACAGCTTGCCACTATCGAAGAAAAGGTCGGTCGTGATAACGATACCAGTAGGTTCAATAATTATCACGTTGGAAATCACATTGAACGCACTAATTTTGCAAATGCTAATCACGTCTCTCGTGAACGTGATATGTTTGCAGGACATAATGACTGGAATACGATCATTCCTGTGTAACGTAGAGAATTAGCTACTGTTGATATTTTCGGTAATGTTACGAGATCTAAACATGGTAATTCATTTGCTTTTGTTGCTGTTAAGCTTACCTATATATTCGTGTCATTCACACCTTTACGGAGAGCTACTGCAAAACCTGTTTTTATAGCATTCGTAAAGAATTTTCGGAAAGAAGTAGGGCATGTTGAAAAAGTAATTTCTGATAATGGCCCACAATTTCGTTGTAATACATGGCTATATATTATAACACGAAGAAGAATTAAAGCAATATTAATATCACGTTTTATGTCATCTTTTAACCCTCCAGACTGTTTTTCAAACCAATTGTAAACAATTGTGGCCCCATAAAAATTCCTCGTTGTTAGGGAAGTTGAAGTTCATGAATGTCTGGAAACGGTCTCGAAGTAGCCGAATATAACTATTTCCAGTCAATGATCGGTTCACTTGGTCCAGATGGCCCAGTCTATTCTATGTAAACACAGCCTACACTATTATCGAGCCACCACCAGCTTGCACAGTGCGTTGCTGACAACCTGGGTGCACGGCATCGTGGGCTCTGCGCCACATTTGAATCCTACCTTTAGCTCTTACCAACTGAAATCGGGACTCCACGCATTCTCAGTCTAAGGTGCAACCCATCGGTTCACGAGCACGGGAGAGGCGCTGCAGCCAACGTCGACAATGCCGCGCTGTTATCAAAGGCACACGCGTCGATCATCTCCTGCCATAGCCTATTAATGCCAAAAGTCTAACGTGTACGTTCGTCGTACGTTCCACATTGATTTCTGTGATTATTTCAGGGTGTGTTGCTTGTCAGTTAGCACTGACGCACGCAAACATGACTGCACTCGGTCGTTAAGTGAAGGCCGTCGGCCATTGCGTTGTCCTTAGTGGGAGGTAATTCCTGAAATGTGCTATTCTTGGCACTGTGGACGTCGTAATATTAAATTCCCTAAGGATTTCCGAAACAGAATGTCCCATGCGTCAAGCTCCAAGTACAATTCCGCGTTCAAAATTTGTTCATTCCCGTCTTGCAGCCATAATCACGTAGGAAACCTTTTCACATGACAGCTCCGCCAATGCATTGCCCTTTTATCTCTTGTAAACGTGATACTACTGCCGTCTGTATACGTTCATATCCCTATCTCATGAATTTCGTCACTTCAGTGTATGGTAACAACTGCATAGTGAGCTATATAGTATGTTAACGTAGCTCAATTTGAAAATTATTTAAATATTATTTACTAAACGTTATACTTTCACCAATGTGATTTCCCTTACTTTTAAATCTACATCTACATCTACATCCATACTCCGCAAGCCACCTGACGGTGTGTAGCGGAGGGTACCTTGAGTACCTCTATCGGTTCTCCCTTCTATTCCAGTCTCGTATTGTTCGTGGAAAGAAGGAGTGTCGGTATGCTTCTGTGTGGGCTCTAATCTCTCTGATTTTATCCTCATGGTCTCTTCGCGAGATATACGTAGGAGGGAGCAATATACTGCTTGACTCTTTGGTGAAGATATGTTCTCGAAACTTCAACAAAAGCCCGTACCGAGCTACTGAGCGTCTCTCCTGTAGAGTCTTCCACTGGAATTTATCTATCATCTCCATAACGCTTTCGCGATTACTAAATGATCCTGTAACGAAGCGTGCTGCTCTCCGTTGGATCTTCTCTATCTCTTCTATCAACCCTATCTGGTACGGATCCCACACTACTGAGCAGTATTCAAGCATTGGGCGAACAAGCGTACTGTAACCCACTTCCTTTGTTTTCGGATTGCATTTCCTTACCATTCTTCTAATGAATCTCAGTCTGGCATCTGCTTTACCGACGATCAACTTTATATGATCATTCCATTTTAAATCACTCCTAATGCGTACTCCCACATAATTTATGGAATTAACTGCTCCCAGTTGCTGACCTGCTATTTTGTAGCTACATGATAAGTGATCTATCTTTCTATGTATTCTGCACATTACACTTGTCTACATTGAGATTCAATTGCCATTCCCTGCACCATGCGTCAATTCGCTGCAGATCCTCCTGCATTTCAGTACAATTTTACATTGTTACAACCTCTCGATATACCACAGCATCATCCGCAAAAAGCCTCAGTGAACTTCCGATGTCATCCACAAGGTCATTTATGTATACTGTGAATAGCAACGGTCCTACGACACTCCCCTGCGGCACACATGAAATCACTCTTACTTCACTCTTAATTCTCGCATTCGAGCGGACGTCGGCTCAATCCCACGTCCGACCATCCTGATTTAGGTTTTCCGTGATTTCCCTAAATCTCTCCAGGCAAGTGCAGGGATGAGTGCTTTGAAAGGGCACGGCCGACTTCCTTCCCTATTCTTCCCTAATCCGATGATACCGATGACCTTGCTGTTTGGTCTCTTCCCCCAAACAACCCAACCCTTACTTTTAATTATTCCCCCTCTACTTTTAGTAGACCTGAAGACAGCATTTCAACAACTGGAACTAGTTACTTATCTGACTTTTTTCACTGCCACGAAGACAAATTTCTAGTAAAGTACTATGGATGGCGGGTCTCCTTAATTTGACCAAACCACTCTACTGTGATATTATTTCAGTCAGTGCGTACTGCATACTAGACTGTACCAGCGCTCAGTAAAGACGTGAGGCAACATTTCTGCCCGCGCAAGAGACACTAACGCCCTCCCGTCCGGCCGTGGACCTCATTTACATAACCAGTGAACCAGTCGCCGGCAATAAAGTAATGCGCTCGCTGGAACTAATGCCCACGGAGAGAGGGACTCCTCGGAGCGGGATCACGCCTCGTGCCTCTCCTTCCCCCCCTGGACACTGGACTCATTTGCCTCGAACCGAACTCGTAAAATTCTCCTCCCCCTCCCGGACAACCCGACTGATCAATTAGAAGCGGGCGTTCTTCGCACAAAGGGCACAGCTTGTCGGCTGCCGGGCGTGGGACGGCCGCGTGAAATAAAAGCTTCCGATTCGGGCCCGCCATTAAGATAAGCGCGCATTCCGAACCCCGACCTCAGGTCCACCGCACATTAGCCGGCTCTGCGCCCGGCAGCACGCGTCGCCGAAGCGACAACACACGTGGGGACAGCGCCGGTCGGTTACACGCTGAGCTGCGCTTCCAAGCCGTGCAACGGCTGCAGTGGGACCGGGTAATTCACTTGACTCGCGTTCGGGAAGAACTGGATTCGAACCTCGTCTCTTATCCTCATTTACATTTTATGTGCTTCTCCCGAGTAATTTTAAGTGAAAATTGGACAGTTATTCCTCTCTCACACGTAGTAATACCTCCGTATTTAGAAAATCAGAAAGTTATGGTAGAGAGTCCGTGCTTGCATTGTCCCATCATAACTAGATCCAATGTAATTCTTTTCTTTCTTCCCTCCAGCACATTTTATGACGTAACGGGAATCAGTTACGAATTAATACACCAAACATTATAAAATTCAGAAATTACCTACGTATAACTGATGAACTTGGATTGTCAGAAGGTGCTTGGATCAGATGAGAGTGCGGCGCCCTATTAACAGTCTGACAGAGCGCATACGAGTAGTTAGTAATGACTGCTAGCAGAAAGCAGCAACAGAATTAGAGAAAATTAATCGTGAAAGCCTGATTTAATGCAGAACAATAATGGAGTAAAGGAATTTTTAAACAAATGCCATTGGTTTTTTTTTTTAAATTGCACTTTAAAAATATAAATGGAATGTCGAAAAGAAGAAAAGATAACTGGTATGGAGATTATTTTATTTGGCTACATATGGAAATTTTAAAAATTGTTATGTTTTTTCTTAATAATAAATGTTAAATAGCATGCATGCAATTTTCCTTTAATATAGGTCTTTCCAGTAAATAATGTAACAAATAAGCTGATATTTTATACATTTTTTCCTTACGTCTGGAAACTTTGAAACAATTTTAATACCAATGCTCTCTGTGTCTGATGAATCATCGTTACAATGCTCTAAGAACAGTCCCATGGAATGCGATGTTTCTTTAGTGTAGTGCAGGTAGCATATGGGTGAACCACGTTCAGAGAAACTCGGCATGAGCGTCGCTATGTTTTTGTGCTACCGTTTTCGCTAGCTGTGAAGGACGGGTGCAGTACATAACAGCCAGAACTCTTACGAATTTATCATGGGGATGCTTTTTACTTTAGAGGGTATTTGCAAAAGATTCATGTCACAAAACTACATATTCTAAATGTCTTATGTGCAAGGTAAATTTTCCCCGGGTTTCTATTTTCATTACAATCTGTCTTAACAGTGGGATACTAGATGCAAAATCTCAAAATGGCTCTGAGCACTATGGGACTTAACTTCTGAGGTCATCAGTCCCCTAGAACTTAGAACTACTTAAACCTAACTAACCTAAGGCCATCACACACATCCATGCCCGAGGCAGGATTCGAACCTGCAACCGTAGCGGTAGCGCGGTTCCAGACTGTAGCCCCTAGAACCGCTCGGCCACTCCGGCCGGCGTAAAATTTCACTAAATGTAACAACGGTCTCCGTCAAACAATGATTGCTCGGATATCAAAGTCTGAGGCTGAAACGATCATTGTCCACTAAATCGTATATTGTTTTGCATGAACTAACCCGCAATTACTCTCGTGTCTATGAGTAATTATCCTTCCAGAATAACATGCTGTGTTCTGTTTATTAAGATGTCATCAGCCCAGGCAAAACCCACGTTGGATGTAATGAACATACAGCAAAATTGTGGTGACAAGAGATCCACATATATTGGAAAAAAAATAATTATCTGCAAAAGGAACAGAGGCCTGTTTCCTGTCTCGTCGCATTTTATTCACACTGTGTTTTCCTTTTGTTAAACTTCATTTCTAAGAAAGAAAGCGTAGTAAACATACGAAGGCGTGCTGCAAAATAACGTTTCTGAATTTTTATGTAAAAACTCTTAAGGCTTTTTCAATTTTTTTTAAAAAAAAGCAAAAAAAACTCCACTAACAATTTAGGTATTCATTCATGTCCACGTACAATGCCGGAAAAAATTTGTACACCCTTTTAGCGGTTTACAATTCACTCCGGATTTATTGATGCAACAAGCCATATTGAATACATGAAATTATTACCTTTACAGATCAATAGCACAACCGATTCTGACGTACCAGGAATCGACCCTTGCTGAAAAACCCATATCAGTTCGTGTTGGAGTCTCTACAGGTGGCAGTGCAGGTGCTAATATTGGCAACCAGTCGATCATACAGATGGTGAATACTGTCCTATGATGCGTTATGCCACGCCTTCTCGATCTGTTTACGTAGCTCTGTAAGAGCTCTTGGCTGACGAGTCGTTGGAGTCACTTCTCGTCCCATCATGTCCCACACGTGTTCGATAGAACACAAATCCGGAGATCGTGCTGGCCAGGAAGTAGCTGCAAGTCTTGCAGAGAGTGTCGAGTTTCGTGGGTAGTGTATGGGGGAGTACTTTTTTTTTTTTGAGTCATCAGTCTTAGGGGAGGAGGGGAAAGGAAGTAGGCCGTGCCCTTTCGTAGGAACCATCCCGGCATTTGCCTGAAGCGATTTAGGGAAATCACGGAAAATCTAAATCAGCATTGTAAGTAGGCTGTTTAGGTTTTTACGTTGGTAACGTCACGTAGCGCTCTGTATGAAAATCACTGGCTGTGCTGTGTGCAGTCTGTGGCTGTTTGGCATTGCTGGAATATTCTCTATTGTGGTGTTGGGTAGCTGAATGTGAACAGCGTGTAGCGTTGCGCAGTTGGAGGTGAGCCGCCAGCAGTGGTAGATATGTGGAGAGAAATGGCAGAATTTTGAGAGCGGACGATCTGGACGTGTGTCCATCAGAAAGAGTAAATTTGCAATATTGGATAATTGGAACATTATTAAGGTAAATACATTGTTTGTTCTCTAGCAAAATCTTTCACTTGCTAACTATACCTATCAGTAGTTAGTGCCTTCAGTAATTAGAATCTTTTATTTAGCTGGCAGTATTGGCGCTCGCTGTATTGCAGTAGTTCGAGTAACGAAGATTTTGGTGAGGTAAGTGGTTCATGAAAGGCATAGGTTATTGTTAGTCAGGGCCATTCTTTTGTAGGGATTTTTAAAAGTCAGATTGCGTTGTGTTAAAAATATTGTTTGTCAGTTTAGTGTTGATCAGAATAAGTAAAGAGAGAAATGTCTGAGTACGTTCAGTTTTGCTCAGCTGTTTGAAAATCAAATAATGTAAGAGGTTTATCAGCACAGTAATTCATTAATTTTTCTAAGGAGACGTTTCAGCATGATCGAACGCGGGTTTGAACCGTCGTCCTCCCGAATGCGAGTGAGTGTAATTTCCTGAGGATTGCACAACACAATGCAGAGTTGGTCGTTGCATCATGAGGGAGCACTGCAAACAGAACAATCCATTCAGAGTTCCAGACGACCGTCGCCATGACTTTGCCGGCTTAGGGTGCGGGTTTGAACTTCTTCGGCGGGAAGATGGTGTTGTGCCACTCCATGGATTGCCGTTTTGTTTCTTGATCGAAATGATGAATCCATGTTTCGTCTCCTGTGACGATGTTTCACAAAGAATTGTCATGATCATCCTCGTAACACGCAAGCAATTCCACACAGTTGGTCATTCATTGCTCTTTATAGTCTTCTCTTAGGTGGCGAGTAACCTAGCGGACACTGACCGTGAAAAGAAATGTCTTGCATATCTTATTGAACGCTCCTCGTAATTAAATGACAGTAGAAACCCAAAGATGTTCGTTTTGAGTTGTAAATTACTATTTTTCACTTTTTCTATTGGCACTAACTGCTGATAAATGAAACTAGCGCTGCCTGCATCACTCTGGTTAATCATATGCGACATGAGCACAGATTGCAGATCCAAACTAGGACCTGTCCATTTCAAGGGCAAGTGCTTTATCTACTGTGCTACCGAAGAACAGGAGTAACTCAGTCGGTAGAGCATTTGCCCGTACAAGACCAGTCTGTCACACAATTTCAGTCTCTCAAGAAGTTTGAAATCAGCGCACACTCCGCTGCACAGTGGAAATTCATGCTGGCGTGTTATAAGCTTCATCAGATATAACTGATTCATTATTTAACTTTCAATGCTCACGACCTTCTCGCACCTATCCCAAACGCCATTTTTATCAACAGTTTTTGATACACTAGTGCTTCATTCGTGTTCGGTCCCTTCATTACTGCCGTCCGACCCACAATGAGTTGGCATCCTTTCTTCGGGTTCGTCAACTTGTGTCGCACGCCGTGTTCACGTGAACAGTCTTTTTTTTTCATTTCTGCAGAAAAATTTTTATATTGTAGAAGAGAACTGTAGTTACAAAAACATATACCTCGTAAAATTCTATACAGAAAAGATCTTACATACTTTTTTAAGTTGGACGTATAGTTCCAGAAGCAGAAGAGATGGATTACTATTATGTTAATGCATAAATGCAGAAGCTTTTCTGTTTAGTCAGTTATGTAAGTGAAAAGAGTAATGAAGTATACCGAAATATTTCGTATGAAACTTCTTTTATATTCAGAATTATTGAAATCAGGATTAGGAGCCCAACAATGAAAACGACGTCCCACTTCCATTCGCTCACCGCTGACTTGCCACCGTCGCTGCCGTTTCTTCCTACACGTTTCCAGTTGCCTTCAGTTTATTTCGTGAACTTGTTAAAGCTGTACCAACAATTGAGTCTGTGGTGTTTATTCTTATCTCTTTTCCTTTCTGTGGACTGAGACAAGAGCAGTGCTGGACCCTGACATCTGTTTTGTTCACGGCAAGTCTACTTCGGAAAGAAGGTCATTAAAAGTGGCCAAGGGACTGGAAACTTTGAAAAACGTCAGCAAGGAACGGAAGGATGAGGCTCTTACTCTTCTACAAAACGTTAGAATTACTTAAGTGCATAAGGTATGCAACGTGAATAAACTGAATTTGGAGAAGTTGGTAATCGCGATATGATGCCCATCTGTTCGTGTTATTTCACTTTGTCAGCAGAGCACAGCAAAGTATTCCACTTATTCCAGCCGGCCGCTGTGGCCGAGCGGTTCTAGGCGCTTCAGTACCGAACCGCGCTGCTGCTTCGGTCGCAGGTTCGAATCCTGCCTCGGGCATGAATGTGTGTGATGTCCTTAGGTTAGTTAGGTTTAAGTAGTTCTAAGTCTAGGGGACTGATGACCTCAGATATTAAGTCCCATAGTGCTCAGAGCCATTTGAACCACTTCTTCCATGATTCCAAGTCTCCAGCTACAAGCGGTAGGTGCAGTTCTGAAGGCTATTTTTCATCTTTGGGAAAAAAGGAACTGCGGTATTTATTAAAATTACCGCTGTAAAATAATAATAGTGATTTCTACATATTTTTACCAGTTCCAGCCGTGTGTTGATCATGCACTCTTGAAGAACGTGTGCTTTTATTTACATCCAGTTTGCTGCCATATTGGAACGCCTATTTTAACTTGCATCTTACCCCGATACCTAGGAAAGACGCTGTATTTTCTTTGGGTTAAGAGGGACATTCATAACAACGTGTTTATATTTATTTGTTCGTAGACGTTTAAGTAGCAACCAGAGAGGCCAGTGGAGAGAAAAAGCCCTCCATTTATCAATAGAGCACCTAAAACTCGTGGCATTAACTATTTTCAAGCTTCACAGGAGAATGGCATTCCATAACCGACGTGTGCAACAACTGTCCTGTAAAACAGTAAATATCAACCATAGAATGGTCAGTAAATGCAATACATACTTTTATTTTGTAGTACTTGACAATGAAATGATGTTAGTGATGGTATCATATTCATTTTACCCTCTTATCCCGATCTTTGGGGTGAGATTCATATTAGTTCAACCTGCAAACCTTCAATTTGAAGAAAGCCCACTAAACATGTGTGATTAACATCGTTTCCAAAATCTGAAAATTTCTCGGCACTGTTTTATATGGAAGCAAAAAGTATGGCATCTTCTCCCCAAGGCACTATATATTAAAGAAACTAACTAACCAGAAATCTGCAGAAGTATATGATACAAGTCTTCGTCTTATCCACTCAGTTTCAAAACAGACTTTCATGTCACCTGAAATATGGGACTTCGAGGATGAATGAAAGAAAAAACACTTCAAAAATGACGTGGAATTTTGGAAGTTCGTTCTTTAGCTCTGAAACACTAAGTGCTTGAGAAATCAAAGGAATGCTGCAAAAGCCCGTTAATTAGTGTCTATCCAATCCTCTTCTCGAAAAAGGAGCCACCTTCATGATACCAACTTTGATGCTGTTTTCCAAGAAGAGTCCAATCTTATAGGTTCTTCAGAGTAAATGTCAATTTTCACTGTTCGATCTATTGCCGAAAGTCAGAAAGTCAATGAATATCTTGCAAAAGGAGATACAATGACCCATCCCCCTCCCCTCCCCCCTCCACCCGACTGCTGTTTGTTTTCGTGTCTACAGACTGTTCCTATTTTAGTTGCTATCTTTTACATTGTATTATAAAGACAGTAGTTGTTGATTAGTCTTACAACAATTCGTAATTCTCATGACAATATAGTTTGATTTCTATATAAATACTAAGGTGCATAATACTGGAAAAACCGTATAGAATAATAGTTTGCAATCATTAAATGTCAGTTTTAAAAGAAATTTCTCTCTCTCTCTTTCTCTTTACCTTCAGATTTTAGTACTAACGTTTATGTACCATATTTACACACATCAAAAAAAGTTTTGCATCACCCCGGTTCCCAGAACTCCTGAAGATAGACGTTGACTGTGGATATTGTATCACAGGCACAGCCCCTTTGACTGTTCAGAGATGTCACTGAACCCTCCCATCGCTGTAAACAACCATGCATGAGCGGCGCCTACTTGACAGAGGGGGTCCGACAGCCGATCAGTTTCAGTCATTCCACCAGGAAGAATGTGCACAGCTTGTGTTGTCTGCAGTTCAACCACGCCTAGATGGTCAATACTGCTGTTTGATCGCGTCCGAATTGTTACTTTATGCCTAAAGGGCTCTCAACAAGGGAAGTGTCCAGGCATCTCGGAGTGAACCAAAGCGATGTTGTTCGGACATGGAGGAGATACAAGCAGACAGGAGCTGTTGATGACATGCCTCGCTCAGGCCGCCCAAGGGCTACTACTGCAGTGGATGACCACTATCTACGGATTATGGCTCGAAGGAACCCTGACAGCCATGTCACCATGTTGAATAATGCTTTTCGTACAGTCACGGGACGTTTGTGCGCAATAGGCTGCATGATGCGCAACTCCACTCGCAACGTCCATGGTGAGGTCCATCTTTGCAACCACGACGCCATGCAGCGCGGTACAGACGGGACCAACAACATGCCGAATAGACCACTCAGAATTGACTTCACGTTCTGTTCACCGATGAGGGTCGATGCCTTCAACCAGACAATCCTCGGGGACGTCGCATGTTAAGTGTAAAATCGATACTTCAGTTTCATAACTAGGTGTTTGTGAGATACTGCAATCCCTGTGTATGTATTTGCTTGACAGATGTGCTGTTTACAGAGTTAAGTGTGGCAAGACTTGTAATTTCACATGTCGGACACCGCTGTTATGCGTTTATGTGTTTCCTTGTAACAGGTATTCTCAGTTATTCACGAGCATTTTATGTAGAAGTGATGTGGGCATAGTATAATTTGTGAACGGTGATCGGATGTGGACAGTATACGGTATACATCTCTGGAAATCTATACTGTCCATGTATCACAGAGAGACAGTGTTTACAGTTTGTCACCATAGTTTACCGTAGAGAAATCTGCAAGAAGGCTGTATGTCATCCGCTGGAAATACATTTCTTACTTTGGAATATTAACAGCGCTGCATTCCACACAACTGATAGGTCGGAAATTCAAGTGATCTAACATTATAGCCTGTTTTAAGTGTGGGACGTTGTAGCCTTAGGAGTGCAGGTGTTTTATGTTCTCTCTTACCAGTGCCTTCCAGGTACTGATCCTAGACTCTCAAACAATACTTTAGAATTGATAGCGTAGTTGATTTGTGTAAAATGCTTCGAGCTCCATCCGTCTGGAGCTCCATCATGCATAAAAATCACCCATTTCTTGTTCTTCTTAACCCTGTGCTATTTCATCACAACACTTTCAAAGCAGATACTATACACCGATAAGGGGTGCTAACCTCCTCGACATGTGCATCTTGGGAAATCTTGTTCATCTGGAAGGGCGAGGACTCGGCAAGCTCCGTTCATTCACGAGACGCGTAATGTAGCGGTCTGTTTCTGGTCAGCTGAAGATTAAATCGGTAAAGGTGCTGCAGGGCACGCTGGTCAAAGACAGTGCAGGGAGGCATTTCAGTCTCTAATTTTATCCTAAGACTGCGAGAATGCTCTAAGACTCCCATCCGCATAAAGGTAGATCATAAATTACACACTGTGCTCGAGGTGATAGAAATATGTAGAGTGCTGTCTGGTATACTTTGATTATTTATGTGTTCGATAGTTAACAATGATTGGACGTACTGCACAGTCACCTATCTACATTTTAATGATACCCGCAAAGTAGAGAAGGGGCAGTTTAGCTATGAAACTGAAATTGGGAAATATGTTGTCACATCATTGGCAGGTGTTGAAATTACTGTAAAATTGCTAAAATTGTTCGCACTATCAACTGTGATGCTTATTATTGCAGTACATCGGCGGTATTTTTTCCATCACATCCATCCGCCGACAGGCTGGTGGTTACCATATAATAATTGACTTACAACACTTGTTTGAGTTGGTAAAAGAGTTTTGTGGATGGGTGACACCTTTTGGGGTTGCTAGCACCGAAACAGTGATCGTGTACATGAGTGAAATATGAGGAATCAGTCGAAATGGAACGCAGAGCCATCAGCTATTCCGTCACTGTGACATATGAGTTTAAATGTAGAGGTAGCCCAGCTTACCTGTCTTCCTTCCAAAATTAAAACTTCCCACCAGGGGGGTTTGAGAAGGGGATGTGGCGCTCTCCTGCCTTCTTGGGTAATGATACTCGCATCATCAGCTGATGTCACAGCAGCAATTTGAATGACGTCAATGGCATCACAGTGCAACATCTTGGATAACTGTACTTTGGGGTGATGTGCTTGTTGTCGCCGGCCGGTGTGGCCGAGCGGTTCTAGGCGCTACAGTCTGGAACCGCGCGACCACTACGGTCGCAGGTTCGAATCCTGCCTCGGGCATGGATGTGTGTGATGTCCTTAGGTTAGTTATCTTTAAGTAGTTCTAAGTTCTAGGGGACTGATGACCTCAGATGTTAAGTCCCATAGTGCTCAGAGCCATTTGAACCATTTGCTTGTTGTCTGCGAGAGACCGTGGATCAAAATGCCTTAATGTCAGTTTAGAACCTGACAGAGACCTCGAAGTCATGGCATAAAAATAAAATGTTTGGCAGTGTACAAAGCATGTTAGAAAATAATGCTTCAAACAGTGAGTCAGGGCCACAGGGGTGTGTCTCTTGCCACTTACAGTATAGTCCGCGGGATACAATCATCCTCCTAGAGAACAGGTGATGGAACATTAAACTGGTCTGTGCAGTTGATCAATACCTGTTTATTTAATAGGATCGTCACCTGTGCTCGATGCCTGCACACATGGTGCATTTGTTTCTGATATATGTTAGGAGAGAGATGCATTAAAAATGTTATCTAGTTCTCTGAATGAAGTTATTCGAGCTTTTATAGTTCATAATTTTTCTCTGATGGATGGTGCAGCATAACGAAGATAGTATTTTGGGGAGATAGAGGTGAATGGATGTGGATCTGTAGTATTTGTATCTAGTTTGGCGTCGTGCCACAATGCGCCCATTTCCACCGAATGGTCAAGACACAGCCCTGTAGCACCAACTCAGGTCCTTCTGTTTCTACACGGGTTGCAGGAGGTGGTGGATATGGGTTTGTCCAACTTCTACTCAGTTCTAACTTAAATTGGAACGATCACATGCGCAAAGCTGCGGAAATGGCAGCAGACACAGCATGCGTAGGGACTGTCTAAAACCACGTTGGAATTTTACTGTAGCAGACAGGTTAGGGAAAGGTGAATCGTTTGAGATATGAGAGTGGCAGAAATATGATTCACTTGTGACTGTAATCATTAAATGACTTCTCCATAGGATCGAATGCAGGTATGTGGTTGAATGGAAAGACTTGATTCCAAAGCCCAGACAGCATTTCTAGCGGATAGCATAGCAATAGAGATCTGGAAAGTTAGTCTACATTTCTTACGACCTCAATCAGCACACCATGTACAGTTTGTGATTCTTATCGATCAACCATCGCTTATGTATTACCGACCCTCTGACGTTGCATCGAGACAGAATAAGTTACAAATACTGGAGTAATATCTAGTGAGGGTCGGGTGACGGGGTTGCAAATACCGGTTTCGTAACACGCTTCTTAGCCGAACCACTTTCAAAATCCGGTAATTTTATTACGAGGGTGTACCGTCGGCGACGTGTAACCGCACTGCCGTTGTGATAATATACACTCCGGCGATCACCGTCTCGGTATTTAACTGGAAAAACCACGAGATTCGTAGGTTATGCCATACACGGATTTATAAAGCCAGTATAGCTTTTAACATGGATACTTGTGTGAACAACCAAGACTGCTTCTGACAGTAACATAGAGTAGTTGTTGGGATCGAGTTTTTTAACATATCGCGGTTTGTAGGAAGATTTCGCCTCTCTTTCTAAGACACGGTGGTATGATTCACAAGAAAGTATTTGTGTGCAAGGGAAATGACTATGTCCAGTCATAAGGAAGGTTTGGATTTGACGTGGAATACTGTGACAGCAAAGGGAATATAATGTCAGTTCATACGAAGAGATTTCTATTTCCAGAGCCTCAGCCGTCAGCAGGGTATATTTTCGATACTTCGCTCATTGTCGAATGTCGTTCAACTGAGACCGCCATCGTAACATTTAGTTGGAAGTACAGGTATAAAATATATATGCGGCCAGTTTTTTTCCTAAGACGATTTTGTCTATGCTTGCTTGGCGTGCAGTGCCGGTGACTTGTGGCAGGAATGATTCATGTTTCCTGTTAACTGTAGGAGCCGTCCAAATGCAGAGTGTTGCTGACTTAACTGTTGTCCTCTAGACGGTCGGATAGCGAACTAATACTTAGTATGTCTTGGATAGCTTTCGTGATCGAATGGAAATTTGAGAAGATTCAATATGAAAATGTGTTTGCGCTGGACCATTATTCCCTCCCATATAAATTGTTCGGTTGACTGCTTCTGCAAGTTTCGCGCCTTTATTTATTTGAGGGAACATCGCTTGTGGTTTGTGCATCCGGCAGGTAGATGACACGTTTGCTGGTTCTCTAAACATCTGAAACATAGTTGACTTTGTAAATTATAGAGACGATTTGGAATCTGTTACAGCACCGACATAGTTATTCGCGTGTGGAAATATCAGTTTCCTCTATTTGTTTCGGGTTCTCACGTAAAGGTCGTCGCAGACGGAATATGTTTATAGTTACTCAGTGGTCTACAGCACCCTCCACCTCGCTAAAGTTTCAGGTTTGTAGAGAAATAATTTACTGTCTATATCTTCGGAATTTTGTTGCGCGAGCGATCGGTAGGCTATTGCTGTGTGCTTGACATCGAGAAGTATGGCGAAAATGGTATAATATCATGGCAAACCATGCGAAAATACCGGTGTTCCTGTAGTCCCAGAGTCTACATCTACATCTACATTTCCATATATACTCCGCTAGCCACTAAGCGGTGTGTGGCGGAGGGTACAATTCGCGCCAAAGTCCCCCCCCCCCCACCCCGCTATTCCACTTGCGGATCGCGAGAGAGAAAAACGACTGTCCGAACGCCTCAGTACGAGCTCTTATTTCCCTTATCTTTGATTGGTGATCATTGCGCGATTAGAAAGTTGGTCGTAATAATACACTCCTGGAAATGGAAAAAAGAACACATTGACACCGGTGTCTCAGACCCACCATACTTGCTCCGGACACTGCGAGAGGGCTGTACAAGCAATGATCACACGCACGGCACAGCGGACACACCAGGAACCGCGGTGTTGGCCGTGGAATGGCGCTAGCTGCGCAGCATTTGTGCACCGCCGCCGTCAGTGTCAGCCAGTTTGCCGTGGCATACGGAGCTCCATCGCAGTCTTTAACACTGGTAGCATGCCGCGACAGCGTGGACGTGAACCGTATGTGCAGTTGACGGACTTTGAGCGAGGGCGTATAGTGGGCATGCGGGAGGCCGGGTGGACGTACCGCCGAATTGCTCAACACGTGGGGCGTGAGGTCTCCACAGTACATCGATGTTGTCGCCAGTGGTCGGCGGAAGGTGCACGTGCCCGTCGACCTGGGACCGGACCGCAGCGACGCACGGATGCACGCCAAGACCGTAGGATCCTACGCAGTGCCGTAGGGGACCGCACCGCCACTTCCCAGCAAATTAGGGACACTGTTGCTCCTGGGGTATCGGCGAGGACCATTCGCAACCGTCTCCATGAAGCTCGGCTACGGTCCCGCACACCGTTAGGCCGTCTTCCGCTCACGCCCCAACATCGTGCAGCCCGCCTCCAGTGGTGTCGCGACAGGCGTGAATGGAGGGACGAATGGAGACGTGTCGTCTTCAGCGATGAGAGTCGCTTCTGCCTTGGTGCCAATGATGGTCGTATGCGTGTTTGGTGCCGTGCAGGTGAGCGCCACAATCAGGACTGCATACGACCGAGGCACACAGGGCCAACACCCGGCATCATGGTGTGGGGAGCGATCTCCTACACTGGCCGTACACCACTGGTGATCGTCGAGGGGACACTGAATAGTGCACGGTACATCCAAACCGTCATCGAACCCATCGTTCTACCATTCCTAGACCGGCAAGGGAACTTGCTGTTCCAACAGGACAATGCACGTCCGCATGTATCCCGTGCCACGCAACGTGCTCTAGAAGGTGTAAGTCAACTACCCTGGCCAGCAAGATCTCCGGATCTGTCCCCCATTGAGCATGTTTGGGACTGGATGAAGCGTCGTCTCACGCGGTCTGCACGTCCAGCACGAACGCTGGTCCAACTGAGGCGCCAGGTGGAAATGGCATGGCAAGCCGTTCCACAGGACTACATCCAGCATCTCTACGATCGTCTCCATGGGAGAATAGCAGCCTGCATTGCTGCGAAAGGTGGATATACACTGTACTAGTGCCGACATTGTGCATGCTCTGTTGCCTGTGTCTATGTGCCTGTGGTTCTGTCAGTGTGATCATGTGATGTATCTGACCCCAGGAATGTGTCAATAAAGTTTCCCCTTCCTGGGACAATGAATTCACGGTGTTCTTATTTCAATTTCCAGGAGTGTATATGCTCTACATCCTCGGTGAGGATCGGATTTCTGAATTTAGTGAGCAGCCCCTTCTGTTTAGCGCGACAACTATCTTCAGGTTTTTCCCACTTCATACTTTCTATGAGATTTGTAACGCTCTCGCGAAGGCTAAATGTACCAGACACAAATCTTGCCGCTCTGCTTTGGACCTTCTCAATCTCTTGAATCAGACCGAACTGGTAAGGGTCCCATACAGACGAAGAATACTCCAAGACTGGACGAACTAACGTATTGTAAGCTATTTCCTTTGTTGAAGGGACAGCATCGCTTCAGGATTCTACCAATAAACCACAATCTAGAGTTCGCCTTACCCGTTACTTGTGTAATCTGATCATTCCATTTGAGATCATTTAGAATAGTCACACCCAGATACTTGACGGACGTTATCGCTTCCAAAGACTGGGCATTTATTTTGTACTTGTACATTAATGGGGATTTTCGCCTTGTTACACGCAGTAGGTTACGCTTACTAATATTGAGAGATAACTGCCATTCCTTACACCACGCATTTATTTTCTGCAAATCCTCATTGATTTGTTCACAACTTTCATGTGATACTACTTTCCTGTACACTACAGCATCATCGGCAAATAGTCTCAGGTGGCTGTCAATACCATCAACCAGATCGTTTATGTAAATCATAAAAAGCAGAGGACCTAGTAAGCTGCCCTGGGGCACACCTGAAGTTACGCTTGTTTCTGTTGAAGTAACACCATTCAGGACGACATACTGCTCCCTGGCTGTTAGAAAACTTTCTATCCAACAGCATATGTCATCGGATAAACCGTAAGCGTGCACTTTTTGTAGCAAGCAACAGTGCGGAACTGAGTCTAACGCTTTCCGAAAGTCGAGAACTATGGCATCAACCTGGGAGTCGGTATCTAGAGCCTGTTGTATATCATGCACAAAGAGGACTAGCTGTGTCTCGTATGACCGCTGTTTCCTAAAACCGTGCTGGTTTCTGCAGATGAGCTTTTCAGAGTCTAGATAGGTCATTATGTCTGAACACAAAACAAGTTCCATGATTCTACAACAAATCGATGTCAGTGAAATTGGCCGGTAATTATGTGCATCCGATTTTCTACCCTTTTTATAGATTGCCATGACCTGGGCCTTCTTCCAGTCCCGTGGAACTTTCCGCTGTTCCAATGATGTCTGATAGATGATGGATAAGAATGGTGCTATATTTGTAGCATAGTCAACATAAAATCTTACGGGGATACCTTCTGGGTCAGATGCCTTCCTGGCGTCTAAGGATCTTAACTGTTTTACAATCCCAGATACACTAAACACTATGTCAGCCATCCTTGCGTTTGTTCGATAATTGAGAGGGGGAATGGCGCTGCAGTCCTCTACCGTAAACGAGTTTTGGAAAGCTAGGTTTAGAATTTCGGCCTTCTGTTTATCATCTTTAGTTACATTACCCGTACTGTGAGCAAGAGAAAGTATTGGATTATTTGAAGCGTTCATAGATTTTAATTACGACCAAAATTTTTGGTGGTTATTTTTAGAATCTGCAGATAAAATATTGTTTTCAAATTCGTTAACAGAATCTCCCATTGTCCTTCTGACAGCTGCTTTCATTTCGCATAATTTCTGTTTGTCAGCGGGGCAGTGACTACGTTTAAAATGACTGTGCAAAATTCTCTGCTTTCTCAGAAACTTCCTAATATGTTTGTAGTGCCAAGGTGGATCCTTTCCCTCCCCTATACTGTTGCTAGGCACATACTTCTCTAGCACATGGTGGACAATACCTTTAAATACCGACCAAAGATGCTCAATATCTTTGTGTCCCGCGGTGAATGCTTGGAGCTGATTATGACGATATTCATTAATGACACTTTTATTTGCTTTTATTTGCTTTCCTTGGTTCTTTTGCAACTTTCACTGGCATAGAAGCCATAACGACATTATGGTCTCTTATATCTTCTTCTAGATTAACTTCCTCAAAACTATCAGGTCTGTTTGTCGCCAAGATATCTAATATGTTCCCATCTCGAGTTGGTTTTCTAACCAATTGCTCAAGGTTGTATGTTGAGAGCGCTCCTACAATAACTTCTCACGAATCTTTGCTTCTGCCCCCTGTGACAAACGTTTAATTTCCCAGTCAGTGGATGCTAGATTAAAGTCTCCACCTATAACTAATGGATAATTTGGATATTTACTTCCTATGTACTCAAGGCTTTCCCTGAAACTTTCTGCGACGTTTGTTGCGGATGCTGGTGGTTTATAAAAAGCATCCTAATACAATAGTCAATCCTTGTCTGATTGACAGCTTTATCCAGACTATTTCACAGTCCAACCCAGTATCGATCTCAACTGCGTTTAAACGGCTTTTAACTGCAATGAACACACCACCTCCCATAGCATCAGTCCTATCCTTCCTAAACATTGTCCAATCCGAGTTCAAAATTTCACTGCTTTTTATGTCTGGTTTCAACCAGCTTTCGGTACCTGATACAATATTGGCATTGCTACTGTTTATTTCGGAGATTAACTCGGGTATCTTGCTACAGACACTTCCACAATTTACTAACATGAGATTAAGCATATTTAAATCCTTTGGAATGACCTGTTTAGGCGAACTAACAATTGTTGCAGTTGGCACACCCACATCAGTGTCATAAACTGGTAATATTTCAGGCCAGTAGTTTGTTTCCTGTGGGGAGGAACCTAATCTAAAAAAAACCATGTGCACACCAAAAATATTGTGCTACCCATGTAGCTGCTTCCTGTGTGTAGGGCACCCCTGATCTATCGAGGGGCGTGCTACAACCTTCCACCCCATAGTGTAGGTTGAGGAATCTACAAGCATTTTGTCATAGAGTCGATGTAGCCTCCGGTTTAGTCTTCACTCTACTCCAAACCAGAGGACACTGGTCCACCTTGGGTACGATGCTGCAGCTCATCAGCTTGCCTTCCACTCCTCTAGAGATGGAAGCTGCCTTCAGTAATTTAGCCAGTCATCGAAAGGATCCAAGGATTTCCTCGGAACCCCAACAACAGGCATCGTTGGTGTCAACATGTGCAACAATCTGCAGCTGGCTGCACCCCACATACTTGATAGCTGCCAGAAGAGCCTCTTCCACACCCTGGACAAAGCCCCCTGGCAAGCACACCAATTGAACGTTGGACTTCTTCCCCGCCCTAGCTGACATTGTATCTCCCAATAACTAACAAACACCTACCCTCATGTGCCTGTCCAGGCCTTGCTGAAGGAGCGGCCACTATTGGGGCAGAAGGTGCATTCTGATCCAGCTCAGCCTCCCCCCAGCATCAGATGGATGTAGAAAAGCAATCAGGCAAGCACATCCAGACCAGAAACAGTACCGCATTTGTGCCGAGGGGGAATGTGTAGAATTTGTAGAACGGTTCTGAGAGTGACTTCGGTATGCTTAGGGTGCTCTAGTCACCCGTCTGTTGTTGATGACAGCCGAAACTCGCAGGGAAATATCTAGTGCTACGAGGAGTATATAGTGCTGTCTGTCTTCGTTGTATATGTACGAATGATGTAAAGGGAATGATTTTGTATGATGCAGAATATGAATTGCATGATTACTACATTCACACGGTTGGAGATGAGTTTCGCACTCTAATATTCAAGCTCCTGTCCTCAGTGGGAGAGCAGTGTAAGTGAGTAAGTCTTTCCGTATTCAACGATATATAGCGCACTTTTCAGGGCTTAATTGTCAGTGCAATATGGTGATTGTACAAAATACAATCATAATGCTCTATTAATTCATAAGACATCCTTTGTGCAAGAACATAGGGGTGTCTACAAACTGATTTGAACAAGATGGATGCAATGTATGTATGGAAAATTCTGAAAAAACATGTGTTCAAAGATAGGATGAAGCACACCATCCTTTTCTGTTGGGGATGCTGTCACTCACCTGCCACTGTACCATTTGGACATCTCCACACCTGTATCTGTAGGATACCAAAAATCCAGCTCATTTTTTTCTCTTCTGTATGATGGTGCTTCGAATTCTGTTTGTGTAATTGTTCTGAATTTCCCCACATTTATGCTTAGATAGTGGTCTATTTCCCAACAAGGAGAATGCTTTTATGCTTAAGGCTGTTTTTGCAAGAGTGTACAGGCTCTTAGCTGTGTGAACGTTTCTGAGAGGTATATTAACAGCAGGCTGAATATTCCACTGTGAAGCATGAGCCACGCTGGGTACACAAGTACGGCTACACACATTTTGCATGTCGATTAGGAATGTGTCGAACAATGGACCCTGTGATATTCTGGAAACGATTTCTGCAGTGTCTGCTAGGGTGAGTCGCTAGGCAAAGAGGTCTTCGCTGGACCGCAGTAGAGAGAGGGTTCACACACAAACAGCATTGAACACTCAAGCGCGCAGCCCAGAGGATGACTTGGTGCATATTTAGACAGACATGTGACGTCAGTATAACAGCCAGAGAACTTTCATATGCTGTCGTCACTGCCTCAGTGCAGGCTTGCGTCCAGCGGTGGCTCACAGCACCAATGCGCTCTGTAAATAGGTCTTTGCTCCAATCCAGTTGCGTTAGCGATGGTGCTTGGTGAACACGTATTTCGAGAGTAATTTCTCAGGTGCCAAGTATGAAAGGGGTGCTGCCGCCTCATGCTTCCAGGCACCTGTGTGTCACTTTGCAGGGAGTGCCGGTGCATTTCGACTTCTGGGAGCATGTGCGGTAGGCTCCTGTGCAATCCAGCAGACGGGGGTAGGGGGGGCGGGGTACCTGCATGCATTGTTTGCGAGCAGGTCTGTAGACTGTGCTATACATTATTTGGATGGTTTACTAGTTGATTTCGTGTCTACACATCACTGTACTGCATCGTTATGAGTAGTTTGTATGTCTGTACGGAAATAATTTCGGTAATTTACGAGTTGTTAGAGTGTCTACAGACTGTTATTTAGGAGTAACTTACAGGTCTGTGGGATATGTGGCGTGACCACAAGCATGTCAGAGCGTGTGTTATGTGTCAGTGTGATAAATATACTATCTTTCAAAATCCGTCCCTAAATAAATTGTTCCAAAATAAATAAAGTACACTCCTTCCTCTATCCAGCAGCCCAGTGCAGGCTGAGTCATTTTCCCCTCCAGACAGTCCTTGGGTTATGCGTGGAATGGACGGCCGCAGCAGCCTCTGGTGACAGTACTGTGTATTAGGGTCAGACCTTGTGATGAACACATTGTTTCCCGCCAAAATCCGCCATCTTGGATAACAGTACTTGCGTCATCAGCTAGTGTCATGGCCTCAACCTTGGATTACCTCACAGAATGACGACAGTGCCCTCTGATATTGGTACTGTGTACTAGGTCAGTCGGGCTCTGCACCTGGTGGTGAACACACTGGATGGTAGTAGTGCCTCAAATAGTTTAAATAAAGACTGGTGCATGATTTCGACTGTTACGATTACCAAGCATGTGTGCAGAGTCTTTTAGATGGATTATTATATTGACAATTTACGTGTTGTTTGGCTCTCTGGACACAAATATATTGCATTATTTACAATTGGTTTGCAGGTCTGTATGCTGTGTGACGTGAGCACAGGCATGTCGGAGCCTGTGTTCTGTATTGCTGTGATAAATATACTCTCTTACAAAATCCATACCTAAATAAACTGTCCCAAAATAAATAAAGTACACTCCTCTCTCTCTCCAGCAGCCCATTGCAGGCAGGGTCTTTTCCCCACCAATCCCAAGGAATAGGTGGTGAATGGATGACTTAGGTTAGTGGAGACAGTCAAAATGCGCTTTCTTTCCCGCCATTTTCTTAGGTTAGTAGAGACAGTCCAAGTGACCTTTCTTTACCGAAAAAATTCAAATTTTACGCCGATCCCTTGGACGAGGTGGTGGTAGGGTGACTTAGGTTAGTGGAGGTAGCCCAAGTGTCCTTTCTTTCCCGCCATTTTCTTAGGTTAATAGAGATAGCCCAATTGACCTATCTTCCTGTCAAAATTCAAACTTCTCACCAAATTCCGCCATCTTGAATGACGTCACAGCCGCCATCTTGGATGATGTCACCAGATGACGTCATCGCCGCCAGCTTTGATAACAGTACTTTGGGGTACCACGTCATTGTCCCAATACTCATATGTAGGTATGTTCCACAGCATCTCCAAAAGCACTGGACCGATTTCAACCAAAATTGGTACATTATATACTGTCTGGAAAGATTGACTGTGTGGTTAAGAACTACTCACACGTGACACAGGTGATGGTGGGCGTGAAAAAGCAGCGAAGGCCACAAGTTGAGAAAATCCGTACCTTAGTTAATCAGAATTTGAGAATTAGAGCACTTTGAGAGCTGCAACATACACATACTTTCAAACCATTCCGAAACTTTTTCTACCTGACGACCCCGACAAAACAGTGACAGGAAAAAAAAACTGACACTTACTAAATTTTCGTTGTTCATGCAGTAAAACTGCCAAATGAACCATGACCTTCTACTTTATTATTTCTTTGGTACAAACTCTACTCGCAACAAATTTCACAGACAGCATCTACGTATGCTGCTCAACGTACCTTGAAAATATATCATTGTATGACACAGAGTTCATGAGATATAACGACATAAACACTGAAATGCGTGAGAAACTGCCACATCATGCATGACGTTTTAATGTATTACACTACTGGCCATTAAAATTGCTACACCAAGAAGAAATGCAGATGATAAACGGGTATTCATTGGACAAATATATTGTACTAGAACTGACATTTGATTACCTTTTCACGCAATTTGGGTGCATAGATCCTGAGAAATCAGTACCTTGAACAACCACCTCTGGCCGTAATAACGGCCTTGATACGCCTGGGAATTGAGTCAAACAGAGCTTGGATCGCGTGTACAGGTACAGCTGCCCATGCAGCTTCAACACGATACCGCAGTTCATCAAGAATAGTGACTGGCGTATTGTGACGAGCCAGTTGCTCGGCCACCATTGACCAGACGTTTTCAATTGGTGGGAGATCTGGAGAATGTGCTGGCCAGGGCAGCAGTCGAACATTTTCTGTATCCAGAAAGGCCCGTACAGGACCTGCAAGATGTGGTCGTGCATTTTCATGCTGAAATGTAGGATTTCACAGGAATCGAATGAAGTGTAGAGCCACGGGTCATAACACATCTGAAATGTAACGTCCACTCTTCACAGTGCCGTCAATGCGAACAAGAGATGACCGAAACGTGTAACCAATGGCACCCCATACCATCACGCCAGGTGATACGCCAGTATGGCGATGAGGAATACACGCTTCCAATGTGCGTTCACCGCAATGTCGCCGAACAAGGAAGCGACCATCATGATGCTGTAAACAGAACTTGGATTCATCCGAAAAAATGACGTTTTGTCATTCGTGCACCCAGGTTCGTCGTTGAGTACACCATCGCAGGCGCTCCTGTCTGTGATGCAGCGTCAAGGGTAGCCGCAGCCATGGTCTCCGAGCTGATAGTCCGTGCTGCTGCAAACGTCGTCGAACTGTTCGTGCAGTTGGTTGTTGTCTTGCAGACGTCCCCATCTGTTGACTCAGGGATCGAGACGTGGCTGCACGATCCGTTACAGCCATGCGGATACGATGCATGTCATCTCTACTGCTAGTGATACGAGGCCGTTGGGATCCAGCACGGCGTTCCGTATTACCCTCCTGAACCCACCGATTCCACATTCTGCTAACAGTCATTGGATATCGACCAACGCGAGGAGCAATGTCGCGATACGATATACCGCAATTGCGATAGGCTACATTCCGACCTTTATCAAAAGCGGAAACGTGATGGTACGTATTTCTTCTCCTTACACGAGGCATCACAACAACGTTTGACCAGGGAACGCCGGTCAACTGCTGTTTGTGTATGAGAAATCGGTTGGAAACTTTCCTCATGTCAGCACGTTGTAGGTGTCGCCACCGGCGCCAAACGTGTGTGAATGCTCTGAAAAGCTAATCATTTGCATATCATAATGTCTTCTTTCTGTCGGTTGAATTTCGTGTCTGTAGCACGTCATCTTCGGGGTGTAGCAATTTTAACGGCCAGTAGTGTATATTTCCTTAAGATTCTTCCTATGAATCTGTGTCTGGAGTCTGCTTTCCCCACACTCTGTTTTATATGGTCATTCCACTTAAGGTCGCACTGCATAGTTACACCGAGATGTTTTACGGCAGTTGTTGTCTCCAGCTGTTTGTTATCAATACTGTAGCTGTACAATAGTGGATTTTTTCCTTTGTATGCGCAATATGTTACATTTGTTTACGTTCAGGGTCAACTGGCAGAGCCTGCACCAATTCTCTGCAGGCTGTTCTGCAAATTATTACTATCTTCTGGCATTGCTACTTTGGTATAGACAACTGCATCATATGCGAATAGCCTTAAGGAGCATCCGAAGCTTTCTACTAGATCATTTATATATATTGTACACGGCACTGTACTATCACACTTCCCAGCGGTACTCCGGATATTACATTTACGTCTGTCCATTTTGTTCCGTTAAGAGCGACGTGATGAGTTACATCTGCAAGAAAGTCTTGAGTGCAATCGCAAGTCTGCTCCGATACTCCGTAAGCTCGTTTTTTTTTTTTTATTCGCCCAGCGATTCATATTTGGTGATATTTTGTCACGCAAGGAAATTCGATCGATGAGCGTATAGACGTTTCATGTTAAAAAGCAGAAAAATAATATTCGTAGGCAGGGTATAGTTAACATGATAAACAACACTCTGTAACTTTCTTTTATTTCTCAGTATTGAATGGTAAGAAATGATAGGAATACTGTGCACAACATCTTAGAATTATAATTTATTTTGAAAAAGAAAATCCTTGCGAATATTTCGAAGACAAATTACGAAACACCGATTGAGGCATGGATCCCGCCCGCAAACGGACTCTTACGAGTGCGAGGCGTTCAACTGAGCTGTGATTCGTAATTAAAGCGAAAGTGTCTGCCCGCGCAAGCGAGCCATAAAATTCGTCGACTTACGAGCCGCGACGCCGCTGTCCGATTACGATCTGGACGGCTACGGCTTAGGGGATCAGGCGCGCCACTGAGGTACACACAGATGTCGCGCCCATAATTTTCTAATCATCCTACCACTTGTCGATAAAACAGCAATTCAAGGGCTCCGAAAGCCAGTAATTCCAGTTCTCGATTGCCGCTCACTACGACAGTCTGGTAAACTGGAGAAATGAAATAAAATTTTTATTGCCTGCATATAAACAGCATTCCACATTAATCGATTTAAGTTTATTGGACAATCATTTCTTCCCTAGTTGACAGACTTCGACCTAGTCTGTTCTTATTTTCACTGTTTAGCCGGTGGGCGGGCGCTTTTTGTTCGGTAATTAAAACGAGGATTGCCCGCACCCATCCAGCGCAAGGGAAGCATCAAACTGTCAGCAGATTCTTGTTTCCCCAGCAGAACTGCGGAAATCTGAGATTCCACAGACATACTAAATACTAGATGTGTAATACTTGAAATATTTTCGTTCGGTAAGAAATTTAAGGTATTCGTGTACACGTTGCTACAGTCTCCCTCCTGGAGCACACAGTAACGAATAAGTACAAATAACTGCACGTACATAATCATGTTTTTATTTTTGTGGTCTTCAGGCCAAAGACTGGTTTGACGCAGCTCTCCGTGCAACTCTACCCTGAGCAAGCCTCTCCATCTCAGAGTAACTACTACTACCAACATCCTCCTCAATCTGTTTAGTGTATTCATCCCTTCGTCTCCATCTACGATTTTCACTCCTCACGCTTCCCTTCAGTACTGAATTGGAGACTCCAGGATGCCTCAGAAAGTGTCCTACCAATCGATCCCTTCTTTTAGTCAGGTTTTACCATAAATTTCTCTTCTCCACAATTCTATCGGTATCTCCTCATTATTTACATGATAGACCCATCTACTCTTCAGCATTCTTCTGTAGCAGCACATTTCAAAAGCTTCTATTCTCTCCTTGTCTAAACTATTTGTCGTCCACGTTTCACTTCCTAATATGGCTACACTCCACACAAATACTTTCAGAAAGGACCTCCTAACACTTAAATCTATATTCGATGTTAACAAATTTCTCTTCTTCAGAAATACTTTTCTTGCCACTGTCAGTCTTCATTTTATATCCTCCCTACCTCGACCATCATCACTTATTTTGCTTCCCAGATAGCAAAACTCATCTAATACTCTAAGTGTCTCATTTCCTAATCTAATTCTCTCTACATCACCTGATTTAATTCGACTACATTCCATTATCCTCGTTTTGCTTTTGTTCATGTTCATCTTATACCCTCCTTTCAAGATACTGTCCATTCCGTTCAACTGCACTTCCAAGTCCTTTGCTGTCTGACAGAAATACAATGTCATCGGCAAACCTCAAAATTTTTATTTCTGCTCCCTGGACTTCAATTCCTACTCCAAATTTCTTTTTTTTTGTTTCCTTTACTGCTTGCTCGATGTACAGATTGAATAACATTGCGGAAAGGCTATGATCCTGTCCCATTCCCTTTTCAACCAGTGTCTCCCTTTTGTGTCCTTCGACTCTTACAACAGCAGTCTGATTTCTGTACAAATCGTAAATAGCCTTTCGCTCCCTACTTTTTACCCCTGCCATCTTTAGAGTTTGAAAGAGAGTACTCCAGTCAACAATGCTGAAAATTTTTTCTAACTCTGCAAATGCCATGAACGTAGATTAACATTTCCGTAACCTGTCTTCTGTGAGAAGTCGTAAATGTAGTATTGCCTAGCGTAGGTTCTGCTTCCATTTCTCCGGAAACGAAACTCATACTCCCCGAGGTTGGCTTCTATCAGTTTTTCCTTTCTTCTGTAAAGGATTCGTGCTAGTATCTTGCAGCCGTGACTTATTAAACTGATAGTTCGGTAATTTTCACACCTCTCAACACCTGCTTTCTTTGGGATTGGAATTATTATATTCTTCTTGAAGTCTGAGGGTATTTCGCCTGTCTCATACATCTTGCTCACTGTATGGAAGAGTTTGACATGACTGGCTCTCTCAACGCTGTCAGTAGCTCTAATGGAATGTTGTCTACTTCCGGGGCCTTGTTTTGGCTTAAGCCTTTCAGAGCTTTGTGAAATTCTTCACGCAGTATCATATCTCCCTTCTCATCTTCCTCACCGTCATCTTTCATTTCCATAATATTGCCCTCAAGTACATCTCCCTTGTATAGACTCTCTATATACTCCTTCCACTTTTCTGCTTCCCCTTCTTTGTTTAGGACTGGTTTTCCATCTGAGCTCTTAATATTCATACAGGTAGTTTTCTTTTCCCCAAAGGGCTCTTTAACATTCCTGTAGGCAGTATCTATCTTACCCCTACTGATATACGCTTCTACATCCTTACATAATCATATGAAAAATACTTGTCTGCACAATTTAATCACGTGTCTTGGTCGCTAGTGAGATTTGTCTCACAAAGGCTTTGAAATAGAGGGTCTTTCAAATAGATTAATACAATTCCACAAAGCTATGCTTTCTACATTAACGCAGACAGAAAATTGAGGTAAATTTCAACTTACACATAGGACTACAAAGTTGTTAGAAAAAGCATGCGATTTTAGAAGAGTACTAGCTGAGAAAATTGGCGTAGTCCTGGTACTTATTTATTCTAACCTTCTATTAGTACATGTCCTCCTCCCTCATCTCACTGTCATCTTCCGCCTCCTCCTTCTCTCTGTCCATCTCATCTATTTCTATACCTACCTCCTCCTCCCACCTCTCCATATCCATTCCCTCGCTTTTTATCCGTCTCTTCTTCATCATCTCTCTATCTGTTTCTCCTGTCCCTGTCCATCCCCTCCAACCCTTACTATCTCTGTCCATCTCCACCATCCTCTCTTTCTATCCACCTCCTAGAACCCCTATTCTTCCAACATCTGTCCATCTCCCCATACCTCTCTCTCTCTGTCAAGCTGCCCCTTCTCCCTCTCTCCATCAATCTACTCCTTCCCTCTCTCTCCATCTCCTCTTTTCCCCTCTGTCTATCTAATCCTTCCCCTCTAAATGCATCCTCCTTCCCCTCTCTTTCTCTACCTCCTTGGCACCCTCTGTCTGCCCATCTTCTCCTCTACCTGTCCCTTTCCTTTCCTTTCTGTGCCCATCTCCTCTCCTCCTCTCATCTCTCTCTGTCCATTTCCCCCTCCTCATATCTATCCATCTCCTCCTCCTCTTATTTGTGCCTATCTCTTCAGTCCCCCTCATTGTCTGTCCATCTCCTCACCCTCACTTCTCTCTTCACTTTACTACACACACCGCCATAGGAGGTTGGTGGTTCTAACCCCTAAAGTCTTTACTTCCAGAATGTAACTAATATGTGTACCAAATTTGATTGGAATTGTTCCATGGGCATAGGATGACCTTTTTACCCATAGTTCAAATTCAAATGGCTCTGAGCACAATGGGACTCAACTGCTGTGGTCATAAGTCCCCTAGAACTTAGAACTACTTAAACCTAACTAACCTAAGGACAGCACACAACACCCAGCCATCACGAGGCAGAGAAAATCCCTGACCCCGCCGGGAATCGAACCCGGGAACCCGGGCGTGGGAAGCGAGAACGCTACCGCACGACCACGAGATGCGGGCTTTTTACCCATGGCTTTTCTCATATACGCACATGCCAAATATGTTACACACATACTTAGCGTATTTCACGTGAATTTGTACTAATATTTCACCTGCATGTCTAACAAATTTCACCCTAAAATTTCATATTCATAATGGTCATGACATTGTATCTCCTAAAATACACGCTGTGCAATGATATACCTCTCTAGATACATCCAGTGCCGTGTGTGCCTAATGTCTGCGAAGTGTCTTGGGAACAGAGTTAGTAGCAAAGAAGTACACTACTGGCCATTAAAATCGCTACACCATGAAGATGACGTGCTACAGACGCGAAATTTAACCGACAGGAAGAAGATGCTGTGATATGCAAATGATTAGATTTCACACACGGTTGACGCCGGTGGTGATGCCTACAACGTGCTGACATGAGGAAAGTTTCCAACCGATTTCTCATACACAAACAGCAGTTGACCGGCGTTCCCTGGTCAAACGTTGTTGTGATGCCTCGCGTAAGGAGGAGAAATGCGTACCATCACGTTTCCGACTTTGATAAAGGTCGGATTGTAGCCTATCGCAATTGCGGTTTATCGTATCGCGACATTGCTGCTCGCGTTGGTCGAGATCCAATGACTGTTAGCAGAATATGGTATCGGTGGGTTCAGAAGGGTAATTCGGAACGCCGTGCTGGATTCCAACGGCCTCCTATCACTAGCAGACGAGATGACAGGCATCGTATCCGCATGGCTGTAACGGATGGTACAGCCACGTCTCGATCCCTGAGTCAACAAATGGGGACGTTTGCAAGACAACAACCATCTGCACGAACAGTTCGACGACTTTTGCAGCAGCATGGACTATCAGCTCGGAGACAATGGCTGCGGTTTCTCTTGACGCAGCATCACAGTCAAGAGCGCCTGCGATGGTGTACTCAGTGACTAACCTGGATGCACGAATGGCAAAACGTCATTTTTTGCGGATGAATCCAGATTCTGTTTACAGCATCATGATGGTGGCATCCGCGTTTGGCGACATCGCGGTGAACGCACATTGGAAGCGTGTATTCGTCATCGCCATACTGGCGTATCACCCTGCGTGATGGTTTGGGGGTGCCACTGGTTACACGTCTCGGTCACCTATTGTTCGCACTGACGGAACTTTGAACAGTGGACGTTACATTTCAGATGTGTTACGACCCGTGGCTCTACCCTTCATTCGATCCCTACATTTCAGCAGGATAATGCACATAACGGTCAGTAGTGTAACTCATCCACGAAAGAAGTGGCTTATAAGATGCTTGTTAGTTCGATTCTTAAGTATCGTTCGTCTATCTGGAATCCCTATCAGGTAGGACTGATAGAGGAGATAGAGAAAATCCAACGAAGAGCGGCGCGTTTCGTCACCGTATCGTTTAGCTGGCTAGAGCGAAATGCTAAACAAACTCCACTGACAGACGTTACAAGACAGGCGCTGTGCATCACGGGGAGATTAGCTACTGAAATTTCGGGACAGTACTTTTCAGGAGGAGTCGGACACCGTATTACTTCCACCCATACATATTTCGCGTATTGATGACGAGGAGAAAATTCGAGAAATTAGATTCGATGTAGAGGCTTACTGACAATCATTGTTCCCAAGCACAATTTGTGAGTGGAACAGGGTTGGAGAGATCAGGTAGCGGTACCGAAAGTACTCTTAGCCACACACTATTAGATAGCTTGCGGAGTAAGATGTAGAATAATGTGTAAACAATGATTGAATCCACAATGGAGAGATCAGGTCTGTACGTTTCCGTCACGCAGTATTTGTTTCGCCTCTGACTTCATCGTACAACTGTGGGCGCATGCACTTGATGTTTACGAGTTAGCTCTGTGTAAAATTATATAGTGTGTTTAGCTAGCAAGTTGATTCGGGTGTCATTGTGAAGAGCTCGCGAAGAAATGCTAGGACCCGATTGCGACAGTAAAAATATTCGCCTGAGTGTTTAAAAAATTCCGGAAATTTGTCCACAAAATTTTTCTTCTACATCTACATCTATATGGCCACTCTGCAATTCACACTTAAGTACCTGGCAGAGGGTTCATCGAACCATTTTCATACTACTTCTCTACTATTCCACTTTCGAATGGCGCGTGGGAAAAAGGAACGCCTAAATCTTTCCGTTCGAGCTCTGATTTCTCTTATTTTATTATGATGATCATTTTTCCCTACGCAGGTGGGTGTCAACAAAATATTTTCGCATTCGGGAGAGAAAGTTGGTGATTGAAATTTCGTAAATAGATCTCGCCGCAAAGAAAACCGCCTTTATTTCAGTGACTGCCACCCCAACTCTTGTATCGTATCAGTGACACTCTCACCCCTATTGAGCGAAAACACTAAACGAGCTGCCCTTCTTTGCACTTTTTCGATGTCCTCCGTCAATCCTACCTGGTAAGGATCCCACATCGCGCAGCAATATTCCAGCAGAGGACGGACAAGTGCAATGTAGGGCTGTCTCTTTAGTGGGTTTGTCGCATCTTCCAAGTATTCTGCCAACAAAGCGCAGCCTTTTTTTCGCCTTCCCCACAATATTATCTACTTGGTCTTTCCAATTTAAGTTGCTGGTAATTGTAATTTCTAGGTATTTAGTCGAATTGACAGCAGTTAGATTTCTGCGATTTTTCGTATACCCAAAATTTATCGGATTTCTTTTAGTACCCATGTGGATGACATCGCACTCTTCTTTGTTTAGTGCCAATTGCCACTTTTGGCACCATACAGAAATTCTCTCTAGATCATTTTCTAACTGGATTAATCGTCTGATGATTTTACTAGACGGTAAATTACAGCGTCATCTGCACACAATCTAAGGGGGCTGCTCAGATTATCAACTAGATCATTTGTGTAAATCAATAACAGCAGAGGGCCTATGACACGACCTTGCGGAACGCCAGATATCACTTCTGTTCTACTCGATGATTTACCGTCTATCACTACCAACTGTGACCTCTCTGAGAGGAAATCACGAATCCAGTCACACAGCTGAGACGATACACCACATGACCGCAATTTGAATAATAGTCGCTTGTGAGGAACGGTATCAAAAGCTTCCTGGAAATCCGGGAATATGGAATCAATCTGAGATCCCTTGTCGACAGCACTCATTATTTCATGGGAATAAAGAGCTAGCTGTGTTGCACAAGAACGATATTTTCTGAATCCGTTTTTGTTATGTATCAATAAGTCATTTTCTTCAAGGTGATTCATAATGTTCGAGTACAGTAATTGCTCCAAAATCCTACTGCAAATAGAGGTCAGTGATATGGGTCTGTAATTCAATGGGTTACTCCTATTTCCTTTCTTGAATATTGGTGTGACCTGTGCTACTTTCCAGTTTTAGGAACAGACCTTTCGTCAATTATTATTTTGGTACAACTGTTGAGTATAACCTCTACCCATAGTAATTCACAGAAATATCTATTTCAACTTCACTATAAGATAAACTACTACCAACAGACACAAACACACCACCACCTACTTTATTTAATCTATCCTTTCTGAACACCGTTTGCGCCTCTGTAAAAATTTCGGCAGAATATATCTCCGGCTTTAGCCAGATTTCTGTTCCTAAAACGATTTCAGCTTCAGTGCTTTCTATCAGCGCTTGAAGCTTTGATACTTTTCAAACACAGCTACGACAATTTACAACTACAATATCGACTGTTGCCTGGTCGATCCTCGTCGTTTCTTTGCCCTGTACCCTTTGAGACTGGACCCCTTTTTGATCTTTCCCGAGACTGTCTAACCTAAAAAACCGCCCAGTCCACGCCACACAGCCCCTACTGCCCGTGTAGCCGCCTCCCGTGTGTAGTGGACACCTGACTTATTTAACAGAACCCCTATGGCACAAGTCGAGGAATCTGAAGCCTACACGGTTGCAAAACCGTCTGAGCCTCTGATTCAGACCCTCCACTCGGCTCTGTACCAAAGGTCCACAATCGGTCCTGTCGACGATGCTGCAGATGGTGAGCTCTGCCTTAATCTCGCTAGCAAGACTGGCTGTCTTCACCAACTCAGGTAGCCACTGGAAACCAGAGAGAATCTCTTCCGATCCATAGCGACACACAGCCGCGCGGGATTACCCGAGCGGTTTAGGGCGCTGCAGTCATGTGCGGCTGGTCCCGGCGGAGGTGCGAGTCCTCCCTCGGGCATGGGTGTGTGTGTTTGTCCTTAGGATAATTTTAAGCAGTGTGTAAGCTTAGGGACTGATTTCCTTATCAGTTAAGTCCCATAAGATTTCACACACATTTGAACCTTTTTATTTTGGACATAGCGACACACGTCATTAGTGCGACATGAGCAACAAATTGCAGTTAGCTGCACCCTGTACCCTTTATGGCATCTGGAAGGACCCTTTCCACATCTTGGATTACCCCCCCCCCCTCCCACCGGTATGCACACGGAGTACACAATGGCTTTCTTCCCGTCCTTAGCTGCCATATAATAACTAAGGGGCTCCACCACCCGCTTAACATTGGAGCTCCCAGTGACAAGCAATGCCACCCTCTGCGATTGTCTGGATCTCTCTTAGGGTGACCGGCCACTGAAGCAACAGGTGAGGCCGCCCTTGCCAGCTCAGAAGTACTTTCATCAGTGGGCAGCACCTCAAACCTGTTACGGAGGCGTAAGGGTACAGTCTTGCGGCCAGCACCAACTTTCGCCTTCCGTACAGGGATTCGCGACACTGCCACGGTTCGCCAATCACCGTCAGGCACGTGTCAACCGGCAGGGACATCCGAATCCGAGGGCGCAGTGGCATCAGAGATCCCAGGCGATGCTATAGGTTCCAGAGGCGCCAAAGCGCTCGCCTCGGGTGTCCAAAGTTACCGCGGCCCAGGGCAACAGCCTGGAGCCTGTCGATCACGGCCATCTCTTTACGGACGATAGTCAATTCCCCTGAATCCGTACACAGAATGCGCAGTCCCTATCCATCCCTAACAATTTTTTTTCCCTCTCTTTTATCTCACAAGCCGTTCGCTTATCTTTTAATTGCTGTCCATGGTCTCCTTCGAAATACTCTCCTCCACAATTTATAGACCACCCCCAACGTCGTTTCCACTTCCGAAAGCAGCCCTGGTACGCCTCTTGCTGGACCGTAAGATGCGCCGTCTGTGAATTTCCTTTTATTTCGTCAGTCGTTGCAAATCTTCGTCCTTTCAACGGAGTTTTAAACTTTAGAAATACAAAAAAAGTCCGCAGGGGTCAGGTCTGGGGAGTACAGAGTATGAGACAGCACAGTGATTTCGTTTTTTATACAACAGTCACGCATCAGCAGGGATGAATGTGCTTGTGCGTTATCGTGATGCAACAGCCATAAATTGTCTGGCCACATTTCAGGCCGTTTCCTGGTAACATTTTCTCTCTGGCGTCGCAACACGTCGCGATTGTTTTTTTTTTTGGTCATCAGTCTACTGACTGGTTTGATGCGGCCCGCCACGAATTCCTTTCCTGTGCTAACCTCTTCGAGTAGCACTTGCAACCTACGTCCTCAATTATTTGCTTGACGTATTCCAATCTCTGTCTTCCTCTACAGTTTTTACCCTCTAAAGCTCCCTCTAGTACCATGGAAGTCATTCCCTCATGTCTTAGCAGATGTCTTATCATCATGTCCCTTATCCTTATCAGTGTTTTCCACATATTCCTTTCCTCTCCGATTCTGCGTAGAACCTCCTCATTCCTTACCTTATCAGTCCACCTAATTTTCGACATTCGTCTGCAGCACCACGTCTCAAATGCTTCGATTCTCTTCTGTTCCGGTTTTCCCACAGTCCATGTTTCACTACCATACAATGCTGTACTCCAGACGTACATCGTCAGAAATATCTTCCTCAAATTAAGGCCGGTATTTGATATTAGCAGACTTCTCTTGGCCAGAAATGCCTTTTTTGCCATACCGAGTCTGCTTTTGATGTCCTCCTTACTCCGTCCGTCATTGGTTATTTTACTGCCTACGTAGCGGAATTCCTTAACTTCATTGACTTCGTGACCATCAATCCTGATGTTAAGTTTCTCGCTGTTCTCATTTCTACTACTTCTCATTACCTTCGTCTTTCTCCGATTTACTCTCAAACCATACTGTGTACTCATTAGACTGTTCATTCCGTTCAGCAGATCATTTAATTCTTCTTCACTTTCACTCAGGATAGCAATGTCATCAGCGAATCGTATCATTGATATCCTTTCACCTTGTGTTTTAATTCCACTCCTGAACCTTTCTTTTATTTCCATCATTGCTTCCTCGATGTACAGATTGAAGAGTAGGGGCGAAAGGCTACAGCCTTGTCTTACACCCTTCTTAATACGAGCACTTCGTTCTTGATCGTCCACTCTTATTATTCCCTCTTGGTTGTTGTACATATTGTATATGACCCGTCTCTCCCTATAGCTTACCCCTACTTTTTTCAGAATCTCGAACAGCTTGCACCATTTTATATTGTCGAACGCTTTTTCCAGGTCGACAAATCCTATGAAAGTGTCTTGATTTTTCTTTAGCCTTGCTTCTATTATTAGCCGTAACATCAGAATTGCCTCTCTCGTCCCTTTACTTTTCCTAAAGCCAAACTGATCGTCACCTAGCGCATTCTAAAGTTTCTTTTCCATTCTTCTGTATATTATTCTTGTAAGCAGCTTCGATGCATGAGCTGTTAAGCTGATTGCGCGATAATTCTCGCACTTGTCAGCTCTTGCCGTCTTCGGAATTGTGTGGATGATGCTTTTCCGAAAGTCAGATGGTATATCGCGAGACTCATATATTCTACACACCAACGTGAATAGTCGTTTTGTTGCCACTTCCCCCAATGATTTTAGAAATTCTGATGGAATGTTATCTATTCCTTCTGCCTTATTTGACCGTAAGTCCTCCAAAGCTCTTTTAAATGCAGATTCTAATACTGGATCCCCTATCTCTTCCAAATCGATTCCTGTTTCTTTTTCTATCACATCAGACAAATCTTCACCCTCCTAGAGGCTTTCAATGTATTCTTTCCACCTATCTGCTCTCTCCTCTGCATTTAACAGTGGAATTCCCGTTGCACTCTTAATGTTACCACCGTTGCTTTTAATGTCACCAAAGGTTGTTTTGACTTTCCTGTATGCCGAGTCTGTCCTTCCGACAATCATATCTTTTTCGATGTCTTCACATTTTTCCTGCAGCCATTTCGTCTTACCTTCCCTGCACTTCCTATTTGTTTCATTCCTCAGCGACTTGTATTTCTGTATTCCTGATTTTCCCGGAACATGTTTGTACTTCCTCCTTTCATCAATCAACTGAAGTATTTCTTCTGTTACCCATGGTTTCTTCGCAGCTACCTTCTTTGTACCTATGTTTTCCTTCCCAACTTCTGTGATGGCCCTTTTTAGAGATGTCCATTCCTGTTCAACTGTACTGCCTACTGCGCTATTCCTTATTGCTGTATCTATAGCGTTAGAGAACTTCAAACGTATCTCGTCATTCCTTAGTACTTCCGTATCCCACTTCTTTGCGTATTCATTCTTCCTGACTAATGTCTTGAACTTCAGCCTACTCTTCATCACTACTATATTGTGATCTGAGTCTATATCTGCTCCTGGGAACGCCTTACAATCCAGTATCTGATTTCGGAATCTCTGTCTGACCATGATGTAATCTAATTGAAATCTTCCCGTATCTCCCGGCCTTTTCCAAGTATACCTCCTCCTCTTGTGATTCTTGAACAGGGTATTCGCTATTACTAGTTGAAACTTGTTACAGAACTCACTTAGTCTTTCTCCTCTTTCATTCCTTGTCCCAAGCCCATATTCTCCTGTAACCTTTTCTTCTACTCCTTCCCCTACAACTGCATTCCAGTCGCCCATGACTATTAGATTTTCGTCCCCGTTACATACTGCATTACCCTTTCAACATCCTCATACACTTTCTCTATCTGTTCATCTTCAGCTTGCGACGTCGGCATGTATACTTGAACTATCGTTGTCGGTGTTGGTCTGCTGTCGATTCTGATTAGAACAACACGGTCACTGAACTGTTCACAGTAACACACCCTCTGCCCTACCTTCCTATTCATAACGAATCCTACACCTGTTATACCATTTTCTGCTGCTGTTGATATCACCCGATACTCATCTGACCAGAAATCCTTGTCTTCCTTCCACTTCACTTCACTGACCCCTACTATACCTAGATTGAGCCTTTGCATTTCCCTTTTCAGATTTTCTGGTTTCCCTACCACGTTCAAGCTTCTGACATTCCACGCCCCGACTCGTAGAACGTTATCCTTTCGTTGATTATTCAATGTTTTTCTCATGGTACCCTCCCCCTTGACAGTCCCCTCCCGGTGATCCGAATGGGGGACTATTCCGGAATCTTTTGCTGATGGAGAGATCATCATGACAGTTCTTCAATTACAGGCCACATGTCCTGTGGATAGACGTTACGTGTCTTTAATGCAGTGGTTTCCATTGCCTTCTGCATCCTCATGTCGTTGATCATTGCTGATTCTTCCGCCGTCGCGATAGTACCATCGATTAACTGTTTGTCTCTGTGGCACAAATTCATAATTCCTTCTAAGTCAAAGAAAACTATCAGTATGGCTTTGACATTTGACCTCATCGGATGAGCTTTTATTTTGGTCTTTGAGAACCTCTCCAGATCCACTGTGAAGATTGAACCTTGGTCTCAACATCATAACCGCACAGCCATATGTCGTAACCAGTTATGATGCTCTTAAGCAACGTCTTCTTTTCATAAGCGCGATCCACAAGCTCCTCACGGGTTGAGAGGAGAAGGTATTTCTGGTCTTGACTCATGAGCCGTAGGACGAACCTGTGGCCTACACGAGGCATTCGAAGATGCTGTATCAGGATTTCATAACATGATACAATTGAAATGTTACATTCTTCTGCAATCTCTCGGACAGTCAGTCTTCGGCTGGCTTGAAAAATTTCGTTGACATTCCCGACATGAACGTCGCCGGTAGACGCCGAAGGGCATCCCGAACGAGGGTCATCTATAACTTCGGTCCGGCCATTTTTAATGTGAGACATTCGTAACACCACACACAGTTTAAGCACTCATCACCGTAAGCTTCCTGCATCATTTGGTGTGTCTCTGTAAAGGTTTTCTTGAGTTTCACGCAAAATTTAATGCAGACGTGTTGCTCCTCCAACTCTGCCAGATCAAGATTTGAAAACTGTGAGACACAACGTTCTACTCAATATATCACTGAACAAGAACTAACAGACATACGACGACGAAACTTCCGGCAGTTACACATTAAATACAGGCGTGTGCAGGGATACCAACCACATTTCTCTCCAACACACCATTGGCGTGAAATTAGGGATGTTCCAGTAATTTTTGAACAGACCATGTATGGCGTCCTAGCAGCGATCGAGTGTTCCAACGAGAAAATATTTTGGGCAGCACTTCAGGTCCACTGCAGCCACAGCCTCCGACTGCGTCGGCTGTAGACTTGGATTGGGTACGCGTGTGTATTGTGATGTGTCTCCGTGAGTTAATAAAGCGTAGATATTTGGTATTTACGCTATCCTTCATTCCATGTGGAGTATCTCTGTCTAGAAGTGAAAATCGGTACTAAACGAAAAATTACAAAATAATGAAAGACGTCTTCTTATACGCCCCAGTAAACATGCTCGGAATTCAAGAAAACATAAAACGCAAACCAGAGGTAAGTTCGCGTCGAAAGGAATCCAAGAAGCCTAAAACTCCAGTGCCGAGCCAATGTAGGAGTTACGGCAGCGTGAAAAGGAAATAAAAAAACGGTACAAAGCGATTACTTAGGTATCCCATCGGGAAGACGGCCGCTAGCGACTGTTCAAGCTTGTGGCTTATCTCTTCTGTAACCATTATACAACTCTGGGCAACCAATATATTAATGAGATTGATGTTAAAAATACGAAACACTTGTTATGATATCTCATTTTATTATAGAAAGTGATGAATAAAATACGAAACTTGTTGTGATTTTACCGTTGTACTAAAGATAAAAATACGAAAAACTTGTTATGATTTTATTATGACTGTTTCACGAAAAATCTACGGCGCGAAGCGAAAGGCGCACACATATTTTATTTAATGAGTTAGTCTTGCAACGTGGACTAGACTCTTTAAAATTCTGAAGACGACAGGTATATATAGTGAATTAAGATATTCACAGCCTGTAGGTAAGCCTGATATGAGGACCTGAAGGACGTGAAAGTGAAACAGTAATTCAGAAGGAAGGAAGACGCTCTTGTAGCCTATTCCCCACACTACTCAGTCTGGAAATTGAGCAAGTAGTCAAGAAAACCAAGGAGAAATATTGAAGGGAATTAAACTTCACAGAGAAGAAATAAAAAATTCGAAGTTTGCTGTTGACATTGTTGTTTTATCTGAAATGACAAGGAACCTAGAAAAGCAGTTGAACGGAATGGATAGTGTATTAAACCAGGCTTTAAGATGAATATCAACAAGTTTAAAACAAGGATAAGGGAATGCATTCCAATTAGTCAGGTGATGCTGAGGGAGTTAGATTATGAAGTGAGAAAAGAAGTGAGAAGCGTTTTGCTGTTTGGCCAGCAAAATGACTAAAGGTGGGCGAAGTAGAGGATATAAAACACAGATTGGCAGTAGCAAGAAAAGCATTTCCAAAAAAAGAAATTCAAATGTTAGGAAGTCTTTTCTGAAGGCATTTGTCTGTAGCGTAGCAAACGTGGACAGTAAACACTTCATGGAAGAGCCATAAAAGGTTTAATTACAAGAAGAGACAAAGAAGAACAAACGAAGAGTTGCACGTGATCTATCAGTGAGTGCGAGATCTCAACAAATCAAGTTCCAGAGGCAGAAGTTAAAAGTGAAGCCTATGCCAATGGAAAGGTTTACTATTGAAATTCTTAGAGTCTACCTTTCAAGGAGAGTGGGGAACACATTACTTACTCTCACATGCGTCTTGCAAAACGGTACGGTGAGAAAATCAGGGAAATTCGAACTATTATGGAGATTGACCAACTGTTGTCCCTTCCACGAACCAGTCGCTAGTGGGAAGGGGAGGAAGAAATAATAGTGATACGAAATGTACTCTCCGCCACACGTCGTAAGGTGTCTTGCGGAGTATAGACGTTGATGTAGAACACCGAATGCAATAGCAGATTTCCCGCTAACCTCTTTCTCCTTCTACTAAGGATTAGACTTCCTTCCTCGATAATTTTTTTTGGTATTTGTTCATTATGCACCACACCAGTGTATTTTATTTTTAACATTATCTGGTAGCACCAAATTAATTTTCCTGCGTGAGTCTACTACGGACATCTTTCTTGATTACTAGACAGGACAATTTTTTACTTTTTCTACTGAGAGGCGTTCACATGTTTAAGGCCAAGCCAACTATTTTGCTCCTCTCTACTCTTCGACACCTTCGTCTTCGCTTTGTTTGCGCGTAAGTCATATTGTTTCGTAAGTATGCTGTTTACTTCTTACAACTTGGTCTTCTTCACCTTCGGTCGAAGAGCTATTGACCCAGCAAATATTCTATAATGAAAAGTAATACCTGTCATTTGTTTTTTTAGAGATGGTTAGTAATGTAAGGTAAAATTGGTTGACGAGGGTTCATTCCATTATTATTTATGATTTCTTCATGTTTTCGCAGCCGGTACATTCTTCAGGAATATAGAAGCGTTACCATAGCTCTATTCCCGTTAGCTTTCCAACAGTTCACTTCTCTGCTTTAGCCGTTGCAACACAGTCGACTGGCGTGTCTCACAAGGCGGTCCGGAACAGTAATCCAAGGGTCACGGGATCGAGTCTCTTTAAGGAATCTTTGTTTTATTTTAAATATCTTACGTTACTTAGACGGAAAATAAAGCGAAATAATGCTACATATATTGCTTTATTAATATTTTCATAAAAGGCATGAAATGAAAAGTCAAAGGAAGTTTTGGTGGCTTGCAAATAAAGCCCTACGTGCAGGAGGAACAATTTCTTTTGTTAATTCACCCACGCGTGGGACAAACAAACCCACAACATTTCAAGATGAAGAAGGATCGCCATCGTGACGAATTAGTCATTCCCCTCAACTGTACTTCGCTTGTGCATGCTAGTAATGTTTATTTTTGTCGTCCAGTCAATAATTTGATCAAAAAACTTCAAAACACTGCTACCGCATTGATTGCGAGAAAGAAATCACATCCACAGAAGACCGCATCAAAATAAGTTCCATAGAACATCACCAGCTATCCCCGCCAACACTAGGCAAAATGATACGTTCCGCGTGTTTTACTGCCAAACTACGCGGTGAGAAAGAACCGTTTATAAATGTAAACCAAGTTTGTTTACTTACAGAAACTTTAAAACAACGATGTAATTGTACAAATACAGCGTTTATAACTGTTCTAAATACAGAGATAATTTCTGCTTACCCTGTTTTTACAATGAATGTCATCGCAGCATGTGTAAATCATCGAATGTAAAATATTACAAGAGTATAATTTTATATACGAAGCTCTTGTGTACGCCTTACAGTTCCGTTCTGGAAATATATTTGCAATCCAAAATTTCTTTGCCTTTGTATTTCATGTCTTTTAAGAAAATATTAATAAATACAATATACTGAGCATTATTTCGGTTTACTGGCAGTGTAAGTAACTAAAAACTTAAAATAATAAAAAAATCCGTAAAGGGACTCGACTCCAAGACTTTTGGATTACCATTCTGTACTCTCTCCGCTGCGCCGATATCTGCCTGACTGTTACGCTAACAAAAGCGGCTTATTCTGGAATAAGATTTTCACTCTGCAGCGGAATGTGCGTTGATATGAAACTTCCTGGCAGATTAAAACTTTGTGCCGCACCGAGACTCGAACTCGGGACCTTTGCCTTTCGCGGGCAAGCGCTCTCCCATCTGAGCTACCCAGGCGCGACTCACGCCTCGTCCTCACAGCTTCACTTCTGCCAGTATCTCGTTTCCTACCTTCCAAACTAACAGAAGTTCTCTTGCCCTAGACCCTCGCTAAAAATGCTATTATTTCTAAACGTTTGGCCATCTGTAGCTCCTATTTCTGTTACTTTTATTTGTGGCCGAGCCCTGCATATACTATAAACATAAGCGAAATCGATGATGACAGACAGGTGCAGTCCCGTTGTCAGACGACTACAGCAGCGCATCTGCTTTTCTGTACCCGAGGTCTAGGACCAGTCGGCTTTCGGCCGTGGTCGCGTGTGGACCTGCTTCGCGACGGGCAGCGCTCCGCTAACGGAGATGTTAACTTTCACGTCGGGGTAGTCGCGTTGTATAGTGCCCATCAGTATTGTTCCCCAAGGCGCAATCTTACCGCCGAGCGGCACTGAAAGTTACATTCCAAGCCGAACACGCACGACCACGCGCTTATGAAATCGAACAATTCATTCGCGATGACCTACTCATGGACCCACAAGAAACGATAGATATTCAATTCTAACAGGCATATTGGGGATGTGACGGTAGACCACGCTGGTTTCGGTCTTCGAACAATTTATGTGTTTTGAGTTCCCTTTAGAGGTGCCCCAAGATGTGGTCGTTGAAGCTCAAAAATGGTTCAAATGGCTCTAAGCACTATGAGACTTAACATCTGAGGTCATAAGTCCCCTAGACTTCGAACTACTTAAACCTAACTAACCTAAGGACATCACACACATCCATACCCGAGGAAGGATTCGAATCTGCGACCCCAGCAGCAGCGCAGTTCCGGACTGAAGGGCCTAGAACCACTCGGCCACAGCGGCCGGCGTCGTTGAAGCCTTCCGACCATATGGCAACAGCTCTGCAGCTCTGACATAGGTGGCGACATATTGTGAGGCATTCGGCAGTTCTCGTAATGTTTCCAAATTTCCAAATCGCAGGTTCTGCTCACTGATGAGACCCTGTCTGAGAGATGTGTACCTCCTCTAAGTGTGACTACCAGCGTCCGCTGCTTGGGAATGTATTTTACGAATGATCTTCGTCGTTCGGCGGCAGACATCTCCTCCAAGCGACGAGAGCCTGATCATCGGTTTAGATCACTCGACATTGTACAGCGTACCCAATACGTGAATGTCTACCGCTCTTCTCGCATTCTTCTTGTGGCACAAGTGTTCCCAGTCCCGATTACACTCTTCTGTCGTATGTTGATGCCGATGGGATCCTTTGTCCAAACTGGGATGTTATTCATAGTTGATTATGCCTCCTCCGCCCTGCCACTGGAGCTTGATGGGGCTGGCTTATTGCTCGTGCTGGACAGAGTTAAGGAACTTTTCGTTAACTTCCAACTGAAGGTTCGACGCCGTTGCCCGATGAGCCTCAGCAGACTGCTTTTACATGAATATACACCTGTCTCCAAGTCAGCCTCATTGATGTTATCAGACATTCTACTTCCCTTTTATCATTTTCGGCTATTCTTTCTGGAATTAAGTTACATTCTCCACTCCTTACCACCACCGCAGATACTCTGAACAAAGACTGTACATGACGCATTACAAATTCATCGGCACTCCAATCCCATCAAACACAAGTTTCCCCGGATTGTGTGCCGTCGTGTATGGAAAGAAGTGCATACAGGCTTTCTCGACACCAGCGTCCAATCCGCATGGTATATCACCGTCAATAGAAAACAAGTCAACCAGTCTCGTTTGCACCACATCTGCCTCGCTGACACAGCACTACGTGTTCACTCTGGTGTGGACAACACAGACTCCCACCGATTCTCATGTGGTCCATCGTCCGACGCCTGGAGGCTCGCGCATCGTATCTTGGCTTGCCTTACCCGACGAACACCTGCTCGTATTACTTTTCACACGCTTCTATTCCCAGACATTATTCATTAACCAGCAGAGAAAGTTAACGTTGTGGATTGAATACGCAAACATACGGTACGCTACCTGTTTGGTAGTAGCTTACTGGACATAGCTTAATGAAAGACACTGTGCACTTGTTCGCAACCCCAGACACAAGCAGTTCTTTTCAAATTTTTTATGGAGGGCCTCTCATGACCCGCCTTCCAGCTGAAACGCCTATGCCATGCTTATTTTGCCGACACGATGCACTGAACGACTACAAACGGAATCTCCATAAAAGTTTCGAGAAGACTGTTTGGATGTTCCACCATCCGAAGGCGCGGCAACTCATGGAATTCTGGTACATAAAAAATGTCCGTACAAAACTCATTTCATTTTCATCACTCTCCTGTGTGTTCTCTTCTCCTTCTTTCTACGATTCCCACCTCTCTTTAGTAATAGGTTACTTCTTTTGGGATAGGCATAGACACTCGCTAACGCCTGAAGAGTTGCAGTCCCTTTTTTTCTTAGGGTGCAAGTGGCGGTGGCAAGTACATCGTTTTTTTTAGTAGTCTTTCTTGTCCAGGGGAGATAAAAAAGTGGACAGAGCATCTGCCTAGTTAAAAAAATGAAGGGTTGAGTCTTTGATTAGAAATCAAAACGTCCTCGGTCACGGATTTGACGCCCGCCACTGCTTAAATTTTGAATAATAACCATCATCAATGGCAGCCTAAGACTTGCAGCATAAGAAGTCGCCCTCATTCAGCCAAAATCCATGTCAGAGAAGCAGGAGGAGCAGACTGAAATTCAAAGCATTCTCTTCTCCTTAGGTGGGAAACTGCCCCTAAAGGCGGAAGAAACAGCAATGATCAACAGCATGAGGATGCAGAAGGCAACAGAAACCAGTGCATTAAAGACACGTAATGTGTATCCACAGGACATGTGGCTTGCAGTTGAGAAAGTGTCATGATGCTCTCTCCATTGGCAAAAGATTTCGGGCTAGTCTCTCATTCGGATCTTCGGGTGAGAGCTGACAAGGGGAAGGTAACCATGAGAAAATGATTGAATAGTCAACGAAAGGATAACGTTCTACGAATCGGAACGTGGAATGTCAGAAGCTTCGATGTGGTAGGAAACCCAGAAAATCTAAAAAGGGAAATTCAAAGGCTCAGTCTAGATATAGTAGCGGTCAGTGAAGTGAAATGGAAAGAAGACAAGAATTTCTGATCAGATGAGTTTAGGGTCATATCAATAGCGACAGAAAATAGTATAACTGGATTAGGATTTGTTATGAACAGGTAGGTCGGACAGAGAGTGAGATATTGTGAACACTTCTGTGATGGGGCTGTTCTGATCAGAATCGACGGCAAATCAACCGCGAAAACGATAGTACAGGCACACATGCCGACGTCGAAAGCTGAAGATGAAGAGATAGAGAAAGTGTGTGAGGATATTGAAAAGGTAATACAGTATATAAAAGGGGGCCTGGAATGCAGTTGTAGGGGAAGGAGTAGAAGAAAAGTTCACAGGAGAATATAGGCATGGGACAAGGAATGAGCGATGAGAAAGACGAATAGACTTCTGTAACAAATTTCAGCTAGTAATAGCGATTACTCTGTTCAAGAATGACAAGAGGATAAGGTATACTTTATAAAGACCTGAAATTTCAGGTACGTCAGGCAGAAATTCTGAAATCAGATACTGGATTGTAAGGCTTACAGAGGATCAGATACAGACACAGATCATAGTTTATTTGTGACGAAGAGTAGGCTAAAGTTTAAGAGCCCAGTCAGAAGAATCAGTGAGCAAGGAAGTGGGATACAGAAGTACTAAGGAATTAAAAGACTTGTTGAAGGTCTCTGACGCTATGGATGTTGCGATAATGAATAGCGCAATAGGCTGTTCAGTTGAAGAGGAATGTCATCTATAAAACGGGCAATCATTGAAGTTGGAGAGAAAAAAGTAGGTACATCGAAGGTAACTGCGAAGAAACCATGACTAACAGAAGAAGCACTCCAAGTGATCGACAATAGACGGAAGTACAAAAACGTTCTGGGAAATTCAGGAATACAGAAATACAAATCTCTTAGGAATGAACTAAATAGGAACTGCAGGAAAGCTAAGGCGAAAAGGCTACAGGAAGACTGTGAAAACATCGAAAAGGAAATGATTGTCGAAAGGACTGACTCAGCACACAGAAAAGCCAAGACAATCATTAGTGAAATTAAAAGAAAGAGTGGTAAAATTAAGAGCGCAATGGTAATTCCCCTGTTACATGAAAGGAGAGAGAGCATATATGGAAAGAGTACAGTGAGGGCCTCTACGAAGCAAAGGCCTTATCTAATGACGTGATAGAAGAAGAAACAGGAGTCGATAGCTAAGAGACATGGGATCTGGTATTAGAATCAAAATTTAGACGAGTTTTTGAAAACTTAAAATCAAATAATACCGAAAGGACACATAACGTTTCATCGAAATTTCTAAAATCATTGGGAAAAGTGGCAACAAAACTATTATTCACGCTGGTGTGTAGAGTAAGTGAGACTGGCGATATATTATCAGACTTTCGGAAAAGTATCGTCCCACAGTCATCTTAACAGCTCATGCATACAAGTTGCTGACAAGAATAATATGCGGAAGAATAGGAAAGAAAATTGAAGGCGTGTTAGATAACGATCATTTTGGATTTAGGAAAGGAAAAGATACGAAGAGGCAGTTCTGACGTTGTGGTTGATGGTGAAAGAAAGACAAAAGAAAAGTCAAGACACGTTCATAGGATTTGTCGACCTGGAAAAAGCGTTCGACAGTGTAAAATGCTGCAAGGTGATCGAAATTCTGAGAAAAATAGGGATAAGCCATAGGGAGAGACGGGTAATAAACAATGTCTACAACAGCCAACAGAGAACAATAACAGTGGAAGGCCAGGAACGAAGCGCTCGAATTAAAAAGGGCGTAAGACAGGGATGTAGTCTTTCCCATCTACTGTTCCGTCTGTTCATCGAAGAAGCAATGATGGAAATAAAAGAATGGTTCAACAAGGGAATTAAAATTTAAGGTGACAGGTTATCAATGATACAATTCACTGATGACATTGCTATCCTGAGTGAAAGTGAGGTAGGGTTACATAATATGCTGAATTAGAATAAAGAATCTAATGAATACAGAATATAGATTGAGAGTAAATCGAAGAAAGACGAAAGTAATGAGAAGTAGCAGAAATGAGAACAGCGATAAATTTAACATCATATTTGTGGTCACGAAGTAGTAGAAGTTAGACAATTCTGCTACCTAGGCAGCACCATAGCCAATTACGGACGGACCAAGGATACGACAAAATGCAGACTAGCACCAGCAATGAGGGCAATCCTGGTCAACATAATTCTACTAGTGTCAAACATAGGTCTTAATTTGAGGAAGGAATATCTGAGAATGTACCTCTTGAGCATAGCGTTGTATGGCAGTGAGACATGAACTGTGGGAAAACCGAAACACAAGAGAATCGAAACAATCGAGATGTGGTGCTACATGAGAATGTAGATAATTATATGTACTGATAAGATAAGGAACGAGGAGTTTCTCAGCAGAATCGGCGAAGAAAGGAATATGTGGAAGAGGTTGAAGGGACAGAATAGTAGGACAGCTATTAAGATATCAAGAAATAACTTCCATGGTACTACAGGGAGGTGTAGAGGTTGAAAACTGTAGAGGAAGACAGAGATTTGGATAGATCAAGCAAATAACTGAGGACGTAGTTTGCAAGTGCTACTCTCTCTGGCTCTGAGCACTATGGGACTCAACATCTTAGGCCATAAGTGCCCTAGAACTTAGAACTACTTAAACTTAACTAACCTAAGGACATCACACACACCCATGCCCGAGGCAGGATTCGAACCTGCGACCGTAGCAGTCCCCCGGTTCCGGACTGCAGCGCCAGAACCGCTAGACCACCGCGGCCGGCAGTGCTACTCTGAGATGAAGAAGTAGGCATAGAAGAGGAATTAGTGACGGCCCGCATCAAACCAGTCTGATGACTCAAAAAATAAAACTGAGGTTTTCCTATCACTAGAAGCCGTATTCCTAAAATGCCGGCACCAAAACTGCGTCTCTTCCGAGTGCTGTCTGCTACGAAGGTGAGGTTACGAGGGACCGTCTTCTTACAAAATGCTGGAAAATTTTAACAGCCTTAAAGTACTAGTAGTGATGGTAGAGGTTATTAATGACCAAAGTTAAATTCCTAATCATATTATTGACAAAGGTCGCTTCGTAAATTCTCCACGCTATCGATAACTTAAAGAATAGAAGTACCATCCAAAAATTGCAGACCTCTAACATTGCTTTGCTGTAGGGCCTATAAACTATATACACATTTAATCATATGTAGAGGAAACCTTTTCTTTATCCGTTGTGTCATGTTCTCTTTTTTAGTGCCATTAGTATCCAAAAGTAGTTTTCTTCATCAACGGAGCCGATGTTTTCACTGTTTTGTATTATATTGTATATCTTGAAATACTTTTCATTAAAAAACTTATTCCATGAATTTACGTTCTTAGTTATTCACACAGTATTATTTTTCTTGTCCAAGTACTGTAAAACTAAGTACCTTTTGCTTTCAGCTGTGTGGTCTGTCTTTCGGGATAGCACTCGCAACAAAAGTAAAGTCCTCGTGCAAACTTTGCAACGCGTCACGACAGTAAAGGTAACAAAATAAACATTATTTTAGACACAGAAGCACGAAACGTAGCTGAAACATTAGCGAGGTCGCCTGGATTTGGTTATAACTTCTGATTTTAACAGACAACGCCAACGTCCGCATACTTTGGGCATTCGTAGTCTCCGCAATATTCAGAATTTTAGGTCTCTGCTCTCGCCACAATCAGAGGATTATTTACGCCACTGAACTCTCTCGTGACGTAGCTGGCGGTGACGCTCACCCACCTTTAGTATCCGATTATGACCGGAAAGTCGCTCCTTTAAACGAACCTTAAGTGCGCGCTGTCGTATAAGTATGTTCGTGCCGTGGTCCGTGCATTCTGGACCTTTTCGAAGCTTGCGATCACGCTATGCACTGTAATTAGAATTGTACACATCGCAAAAGCAGGAAAAAAGCACTATTGACCAAATGTATCCAGGTACCCCTATGTAACGACGAACTGACCACCATATGTCACGAGAGGAAGCGGATAATATTGCGCAGTCGTCGGAAAGCAGCAAAAGCAGAGAGGGCCGGTCAAGTGAGCTCGAACTTGGACTATTCATTAGATGTTACCTGAGTAATAAACCCATCAGGAACACTACAGCATTTCTAAAGCTACCCAAGTCGACTCATGGTAATGTGATTGTGTAGTGGAAACGTAAAGGAATGACTACAAGACCAGGCAGATCTTATGTACTGACGGACAGTGGACCGTCAAGCACTGCAGAGGGTGGTTGTAAGGAATCGTATGAAATCAGCAAAAGGAAACAGTCGTATGATCCAAAGTAGTTTCGGTATCGTAACTAGCACGATGACTATGCGTAAGGAGTTGCAATGGTCAGTAGCTACAAAATTCTGTGGTCAACTCTAAGTAACGCTTGAGATAGTGTAATGAACAAAGCCACTGGACACTGGATGACTGGAAGAAAGTGATTTGGGATGATGAAGAGTGTGGTTCGTTAATGGGCTTAAGAAAACGCTAAATGCGAAAGGATGTGAACACATTTTACAATATTGTGTACTGTGTACAGTAGTGGAACAGTTCGGAGATATTGACTGTATCAGCATGACAATGTACCACGTCATAAAGTAGCATCTGCGAGGCTACGGTTTGTGGGAAATAACATTCCTAAAATGAATTGACGTACCCAGAGTTTCGACTTGAACACAATGGAACACCTATGTGATGAGTTAAAAAAGTCGACTTCACCGCAGACCCCAGTGTCCGACATCACTGCCTTCTCTCTTTTTGGCTCGTGAGGAAGAATTGGCATTCCTTCACAGTTAGTATCCGTTATGTTGTTCTTGTTGTGGTCTTCAGACCAGAGACTGGTTTGATGCAGCTCTCCATGCTACTCTATCCTGTGCAAGCTTCTTCATCTCCCAGTACCAATTGCATCCTTTTGAATCTGCTTAGTGTATTCGTCACTTGGTCTCACACTACGATTTTTACCCTCCACGCTGCCCTCCACTACTAAATTGATGATCCCTTGATGCCTTAGAAAATGTCCTACCAACAGATCCCTTCTTCTAGTCAAGTTGTGCCATAAATTTCTCTTCTTCCCAATTCTATTCAATAACTCCTCATTAGTTATGTGATCCACCCATCTAATTTTCAGCATTTTTCTGTAGCACCACATTTCGAAAGCTTCTATTCTCTTCTTGTCCAAACAATTTATCGTCCATGTTTCACTTCCATACATGGCTACACTCCATACAAATCCTTTCAGAAACGACTTCCTCACACTTAAATCTATTCTCGATGTTAACAAATTTCTCTTCTTCAGAAACGCTTTCCTTGCCATTGCCAGTCTACATTTGATATCCTCTCTATTTCGACCATCATCACTTATTTTGCTCCCCAAATATGAAAACTCATTTTCTAATCTAATTCCCTCAGCATCACCCGAGTTAATTCGACTACATTCCGTTATCCACGTTTTGCTTTTATTGCTGTTCGCTTTATTATAAGACACCGTGTATTTCCTTCAGCTGCTCTTCCAGGTCCTTTGCTATCTATGACAGAATAAATACTTCATCGGCGAACCTCAATGTTTTTATTTCTTCTTTTATTTCCTTTAATGTTTGCTCAATATACACATTGAATAACATCGGGGATAGGCTACAACCCTGTCTCACTCCCTTCCCGACCACTGCTTCCCTTTCATGCCCCTCGACTCATAACTGCCATTTGGTTTCTGTACAAATTGTAAATAGCCTTTCGCTCCCTGTATGTTACCCCTTGCCACCTTTAGAATTTGAAAGAGAGTATTCCACTCAACATTGTCAAAAGCTTTCTCTAAGTCTACAAATGCTAGAAACGTAGGTTTGCATTTTCTTAATCTATCTTCTAAGATCCATTATAGTTCCACTCAATCTCCTTGTGGAGAAAACCAAAGAACTCACAGTCGTACCGGCGAGTGTATTTTCGCCCAACACAATTGTGTGGTCTTGGTGTAACGCAAACATAACGCCGGTGTAACGCCATGGCGACGTCGATGTGACGCCATGGTGACACTATGAGGTTGTTCGGATACTTTTGGGCGCAGGTTTTCTCACTGCATTTGGTACCACTCTTTTAATATTTTTCGGAGCATGCTATGACGCCACTCACGTACTGCAATGACAGAGCGTCACGAAATTTTTAAATTTTGCTTCTCACTACTGCCGATGACGAATCCGAATTAGTAATAAAAAGTTAATTTTTTATAGCAAATACGCGAGCAGTGAGCCGGAATGGAGAGAATATTACCCAAAGGCTATGGAGGCCCATTCAAACTTTAAGTGCGTAAAGCAAATTACGGCAGTCACTGAATCGAATTTTATAAATTAAAATTTCTCAGATGGTGGGGAGCTGAACTAGCACGTAACTGGCTCAAACGTTGGTGCTCTGGGAATCCAACGCAAATGGCTGAGGGAATGATGACAACGATGCACATAGGTGACGCCATTTGCCACAGGGCGGGGGATTCCAGGAAACGGGAGAGGGAGAGGCAATTCTGGAAATGATGATGCTTATGTGAACGTTACTCTTGATATCATGTTGTGGAGAATCATCGGGTATGACTTCAGGTCATATTTTGTACTGACTGAGGAATCTCTGATGGCACAACGCAATGTAATGAATATAATACGTGCTTACCTCTCTCCGAACGGGGTAGCCACGTGGTCTGAGGTGCCTTGTCACAGTTCACGCGGCTCCCCCCCCCCCCCCCACCGTCGGAAGTTCGAGTCCTCCCTCTGAAGTCGGTGTCTGTGTTGTCGTTAGCGCAAGTTAGTTTCAATTAAATTAGAGGCGTGGGTGTGTGTGTTGTCGTTAACGCAAGTTAGTTTAAATTAGATTAAGTAGTGTGTGAGCCTACGGACCAATGATCTCAGCAGTTTGGTCCCATAGGAACTTACCACAAATTTCCAAATTTTTCTTACCTTGTAACCTCCCCGCAAAATAAAAGAAAATATTTAAATGTTAATGAGAATAAAGCCAAAGTGTAACCTTCCCGTGAAAATAAAAGAAAATATTTAATTGAGCACTGGACATCGTGCTATGTGTAACCTTCCCAAAAAAATATGAAAATGAAAACAATGGAATTAAATTGCAAATAGTGCCAAATGTTAGCTTCCCACAGTAATAAAACTCAATGATAATAAAAATATGCAAAAATGTTAAGTCCCCACAAAATTAACGTTAAGGTGAACCTGATAAATTTTATAAGGCCAGCTGCGCTGACCTTAGGCCCTGTGCAATATTCAATCTGACAAATTGATTCAGGGAGGAAAAGCATAGGAAATATTGTTTCAATTGGAATGATTCTTTTCTTAAAAACGATTGCTTTGAAAACAAAATTATTATTGGGGGATTTCTTGAACAAATTAATTACAATTAACATATGTTATTAGCTGAGCGCAATGCTGCTTCATTACCTTCGATAACAATATACCTCGTCCAGAACCGTGACCAGAGACCCATGTCGACGCCCGCCGACTCCTCACACACAACTACGTCTCCCGCACGCTACTATTCTCCAACTGAACTACATGCTCTCGCGACTCGCTACGTACCACAACTACTGCGTCCAACTCGGAACTGCACACTCGCGCGGTTAAGCGCAGACTAACAACGATAGATAAATAACTCTCTGGTCAGAGATTCTGTCATGCCTCACCATCGCTGGTTGAAACGTACGCGTTTCATAACCCTCCACTGGGGGGGGCAAAAATTTGGCAGCGATGGTGAGTCATTTGGACTTGCCATGAGCAACAAATTTTTTCAGAACTAATTAACTTTACAAACAGAGAATATACAGATGTAGAACATGAAGTAAATATGGTGCACATGCACCAAGTACAAAACATGTCAGACAAAGACAAAATATATGCAATGAGTACATAACATATTCACAAATGGCAAAGATGCACACGCACAGTAGTACAGAATATATCAGCAAATGACAAAATGTATATACAATGAGTAACAAATGACATAAGTGCATACGCACTGAGGTATTGAACATATCAGGAAATCACAAAATGTATACAGAATGAGCACAAATCATACTAACAAATAGCGAATGTGCACACGCACTGTAATACAGAACACATTAGCAAATCAAAAAATGTATAGACAATGGATACAAATCATATTAACAAAATGACACAAGTGCACATGCACTGAAAAATTCTTCAAAGTCTTCACAACAAATAGACATAATGAGTACAAATCTCTTGAAAATGACATTAGTGCACATGTACTGCAGTTCAGAACATATCAGGAAATCGAAATGTACATACAATGAGTAGTAATCATGTTATAAAATGACAAAAGTGCACACGCACTGAAATTCAGAATATTTCAGCAAATCGGAAAAAAATGTATAGGCCACGAATATAAATCATGTTAGCAAAAATGATTTTCACTATGTTACAAGAATTAGGATAGGAAAGGGAAGGATTGCATCATAGTTGTAGCACTTTAGGTTGCACGCAGCTGCACTGAAAGTCCATATCTTTCCACAGAAGTACAACACCAAGTGAGACAATCTGAAGTTCTTTTCCCAGAAGTGTTTATCAGCGTAACCAAGACACTGAAATGTCGTAGTAATATTCCATGTTATCATTTTGGCAGTACATCAGGTACACCAAACAGTGGGACCATAATAATGTCTCCATCGCTCACGGTGGTGGACAGCATGTCGTGTCAACACCACGCTTTTACAAGGCACACCAACGTAGAATTAGTGCAAAAACCAAATATAGTGCTCCATGATCAAGAGGATATACTGGACAAATGGATATTGCAGTAATTCAGGGTAGTTAGGGCAGAAAGTGAAGGACATTAAGTCACATACTAGTCTTCATTGGGAATTACATTAGTAGTTTGCGGCATTCATAGCCCAGTTATTGAACATTTCTGTACCATGTATGTAGTATTACAGAAAAATGTTCATTAATTGATTTACAGACAACATTGTCATTGGTCATTTAAATACCGTAATCAGTAGCGTTCATTTCCCAATTACAAAGCATGATCAGTAGCATTCATTTCCTTGTTTCAAAGCATAATTAGTAGCATTCATTTCCTAGTTACAAAGCATTATTAATGATTGGTCATTTAAATACAGTAATCATCTCAATACAGTAATCAGTAGCATTCTTTTCCCAGTTACAAAGCATAATCAGTAGCATTCATTTCCTTGTTGCAAAGCATTATTAGTAGCATTCATTTCCTTGTTACAAAGCATTATTAGTAGCATTCATTTTCTAGTTACAAGGCATTATTAGTAGCATTCATTTTCTAGTTACAAAGCATTATTAATCATTGGTCATTTCAATACCGTAATCAGTAGCATTCATTATTAAAGTGACATATTCATAACTGATCAGCATTACTCAGAACTCTCTTAAACGGGTATCATTATTTGGGACTGGTAATACATTTTTTTGTTAGCAATGCATTGCTTTGGGTAATTATTGGGGAAAGCAAGGGAAAAAAATTTGCTAATGGGTTGTTGCTGTGAATGAAAATGTGTAACGTCATTCGTCATGAGTCAGCTGTAGCAAGGTTATGAAACAAGGCAGTATATGTGATCACATTTATAAATGATAGACACAACTGGGTAAAAGAAATGCAAGTACTAGTACAGGTTTAATAAGTAACAGGTTTAATAAGTATCAAGAAAAGCTTCTCCTGGAAAAAATACAAAATGGATTACTGAGCTGAAAGAAGAAACGCATACTATGCTGAAAAGTAGTGAACTTCGAATTACCAGGTAGTGAAATGTGTATAAAGATGTGTTCCATAGCTGTCCCTTCCAAAACCTTCATTCATCCTACTATGCAATATAATACATACTGTCAAAACGAACTGCAACAAATACTTAAATAACTACATAGCATGAATACATAACTTCCACATTATCCTCATCTGTAAAGAAAAAACTTCATTATCCATCACTTCATTATCTATATTATCATAACTTCATTATTATCATCACCTGTAAAGAAAAACTTCATTATTCATAGTAGCATATTCTTCATCATTATTCATCAGCATTCATTATCATCTGCAAAAAAAAATCACCTCATTATTCATTATACAATTATTCCTTATTTCTATCATATTTCATCACTAAAACTAAGATGTGTAGTTCTGTCTGACAACCTGTATCAATCGCCTCGTATTCTGAAAGAAAAAATTAGTTAAGACTGCTATTCTACGATGTGTATAGTATATTCTTGTTAATGCTTGTTAATCCTGATCCATTTACTCTTCATCACAAAGTATTGCATTCTCTTTCGTTTATTCCGAAGGTGAAATTCCCATTTCTGTTTAATTTATTTCTTTCACGCATCATTTATTTCTGAAATTGATGAACAAAGATTAATGTCTTGCATTTAAATCATATACCCATTAAATAATGACTGGTTTATGGTAACATAATTAAGCATACAGCAAAGCATGACGGAAAACGTAATATGTGAAAAACATAGCCAGTGTTCAGAGGCAAAATGTACCCAGTGTATCACAATGTAGCAGCAAAAAATGTAAAACAGTCACTATGTTGAGATATCATAAGGCAAAATGTCAAAGTCAACTGGTGTTTGCTATATTTTAACTATTTCATAGTGCATACAAACAAAACATGAAACAATCGTATATACTTAAGAAACACAAAAAATGTGACGTTCGTTGTGTTCAGCTTGTATGTTGTGTAGTTAATAGAGGCGACAATTAAAGACTTTAATGGAGAGAAAAGTTAATATGTCACTAGATAACATTGCATAATTATTCATACAATACGTAAGTTTCTCTGGAAAAAATGTGCACAGTCTGATATGTAACGACAAGAAGAGCGACCTGCTAACCTTACCTTGCCGGGCACTTGCCAAGAAAAAATACGATAACCATCAGTAAGTGTTCTGTTGATTGTAATTGCATAAGTGGTCATAAATAAAATAAAAAAATTAGGAAATGGCATTACAGTGTGATAAATCATAAAGTATGTTCATTCAATAAAAGGTTTAATGTTTGAGACATGGTGATTGCCTTTACTTTTTCTGGTTCTCAGAGTTTCGACGTGTACAACATTGGGGTGAGGAATGCTGCGAATCCGATATGGACCTGCGTATAGAAGTTCAAATTTACTGCACCTACCTTTTATTTTGTTGGATAAATAGTGTGTACGTACTAATATTTTCTGTCCAATGTGAAAGTCACGGCGTGTACAAACCTGTTTTTGCTGTCTTCTCCGACGCTCTGCGGCACGTTTGATGTTGTTCAGCGCAATGTCAGTTATTTGATGGTGTCGTAGTCGACGAGATGTAGGAAAGTTTACTAATTCTTTAATTTTGTTAGGTGGTTCAACATTTTTCAGTATAACAAACGGAGATAGCATAGTGGATTCATTTCGTATGGAATTAATTACATCTTGGAATGAGAATATGTGTGTGTCCCAATCAATATGTCTTTTGTGGCAGTATATTCTACACAGTTTACCAATTTCTTTCATTAATCGTTCACAAGGGTTCGAAGAAGCATGGTACTTGGATATATAGATCGGAGAAATGTTTCTAGCTAGTAACATACGTGTCCATATAGCAGATCGAAATTGTGATCCATTGTCAGAAATTACTTTCAACACATGCCCTACATGAAATAGAAAATGCTTTACAAATGCTTTCGAAACAGTTTTAGCAGTAGCTTTGCGTAACGGAGTGAAAGTAACAAATTTTGAAGTGAGTTCAACAGCGACAAAGATGTAGCAAAAACCTCTATTAGTTCTGGGAATCGGACCAAAAATGTCTACAGCGGCCATATGTCTTAATTTAACGGGTACAATGGGATATAATGGAGGAATATGTGAAGTAGTGTCTGACTTAGCTTTCTGGCAGATTTTACATGAAGCTAAAACTCGTTGTATACGTTTCTCCATGGCGGCAAAATAACAGTTCTCTCTCAGTATAAGAAAACATTTTCTAGCTCCGTAATGTATGTAACTTAAATGAGTATACCAGATTAATTTGTTAACCAGTTCGTCAGGAATGCATAATAACCAATTGTTGCTGTCAGGGTGAGAGCGGCGAAACAGAATGTCATTGCGTACAGTGTAATGGTTTCTAATCGTAACATTATTCTTATCTTGCCAAAGGTGTTTAATTTCTTTCCAAACATTGTCTTTACTTTGCTCTTGTGCTATGTCCTGTAATGACGACGAAATAAAATTTTCAAATGCAACTTGTTGAATATACATAACGCTGAAATTTGCTTTGCAGAAGTTGGTTGCGACGTCTTGCTGATTGTGCCGAGAGAACGAGATAGTGCGTCTGCTACAACATTTTGTGTTCCGGGAATGTGAACAATTGTGAAATTAAATTCCTGCAAGTAAAGTTTCCATCTGCTTAACCTGTCGTGTGTAAATTTAGCCGAAAGTAAAAATTGTATCGCTCTGTGATCTGTGTAAACTGTGGTGTGTCTTCCATAAAGAAAGTGCCGAAATCTCGTAAAAGCCCAAACAACACATAATGTTTCAAGTTCAGTAACAGAATAATTTCGTTCAGCAGGTGACAGAATGCGACTTGCAAATGCGATGTTTTTAATTACTGTACAACCATCTCCTTCAATCTCCTGAAAAATATGTACGCCTAAAGCGGTGTTAGAACTCTCGGTGGCAATCGAAAAATTTCTGGTAAGGTCTGGGTGCGATAAAAGTGGAGCATTCAACAAGGCTTCTTTCAGGTTCACAAATTCAGAATGTGCTTGCTTATCCCAGGACCAAATAGTGTTTTTACCTGTCAATTGGCATAATCTAGGTGTGTCTAAAGCAGAGTGATGAATAAATTTACGAAAAAAGTTAATTAATCCCAAAAAACTGCGTAGTTGCTTCTTCGTTGTAGGAACAGTAATGTCACGTAAAGCTTGAAGTTTTTCCGGATCAGGCGCAATGCCTTCTGCTGAAATTACATGTCCAAGAAATTTTATAGAAGTTTTACCAAAGTGCGATTTACTAAGATTAACTGTGAGTCCTTGTGCATGAAAAGTTTGTAACAGTCGTTCAAGAATCAGATTGTGTTCAGTCCAGTTAGCTTCTGCGATAAGAATGTCGTCTACGTACGTCGTGATTCTGTCTTTAAGTTCTGTCGGAAGTATTGTGTTCAAACCGTGAATAAAAGCAGCAGAAGAAATTGTTAAGCCGAACGGTAATTTACAAAATTGATAACAGTCGCCAAAACAGAGAAATGCTGTGTACTTTCTGCAATTCGGATGGAGCTGAATTTGCCAAAATCCCGATTTCATATCTAATGTAGAATAAATAACAGTACCGTGAAATTTCTGTAGAAGTTCCTCTAATGTTTGTGGTCGATCTGTTTCATTAATAATAATGTCATTAATGTGACGCGAATCAAGTACAAGGCGAAGTGAGCCATCCTATTTCTTAACAATATGTAGCGGGTTTATGTACGGACTAACTTCTGGTTCAATAATTCCTTGGTCAAGCATATCCTGCAATTCTTTCTTAACCTGTTCTCTGTGAATATATGGAATGGGATAATGCTTGGCTTTAAATGTATCATGCTGTTTGACTTGAAATTCATACATAAAACCGGACATTGTACCAGGAACGTTGTCAAAAACTGGAGATTGCTGTAAAAGAATTTTGTTTAGTTGCGTCCGTTCGTCGTCTGTATTTGCACTGCTTTGTTTAACTTTATCAGAAATCATCTGCATTACGTCGTAGTCAGCTTCGTCTGGACTATTATACACTCCTGGAAATGGAAAAAAGAACACATTGACACCGGTGTGTCAGACCCACCATACTTGCTCCGGACACTGCGAGAGGGCTGTACAAGCAATGATCACACGCACGGCACAGCGGACACACCAGGAACCGCGGTGTTGGCCGTCGAATGGCGCTAGCTGCGCACCATTTGTGCACCGCCGCCGTCAGTGTCAGCCAGTTTGCCGTGGCATACGGAGCTCCATCGCAGTCTTTAACACTGGTAGCATGCCGCGACAGCGTGGACGTGAACCGTATGTGCAGTTGACGGACTTTGAGCGAGGGCGTATAGTGGGCATACGGGAGGCCGTGTGGACGTACCGCCGAATTGCTCAACACGTGGGGCGTGAGGTCTCCACAGTACATCGATGTTGTCGCCAGTGGTCGGCGGAAGGTGCACGTGCCCGTTGACCTGGGACCGGACCGCAGCGACGCACGGATGCACGCCAAGACCGTAGGATCCTACGCAGTGCCGTAGGGGACCGCACCGCCCCTTCCCAGCAAATTAGGGACACTGTTGCTCCTGGGGTATCGGCGAGGACCATTCGCAACCGTCTCCATGAAGCTGGGCTACGGTCCCGCACACCGTTAGGCCGTCTTCCGCTCACGCCCCAACATCGTGCAGCCCGCCTCCAGTGGTGTCACGACAGGCGTGAATGGAGGGACGAATGGAGACGTGTCGTCTTCAGCGATGAGAGTCGCTTCTGCCTTGGTGCCAATGATGGTCGTATGCGTGTTTGGCGCCGTGCAGGTGAGCGCCACAATCAGGACCGCATACGACCGAGGCACACAGGGCCAACACCCGGCATCATGGTGTGGGGAGCGATCTCCTACACTGGCCGTACACCACTGGTGATCGTCGAGGGGACACTGAATAGTGCACGGTACATCCAAACCGTCATCGAACCCATCGTTCTACCATTCCTAGACCGGCAAGGGAACTTGCTGTTCCAACAGGACAATGCACGTCCGCATGTATCCCGTGCCACCCAACGTGCTCTAGAAGGTGTAAGTCAACTACCCTGGCCAGAAGGTCTCCGGATCTGTCCCCCATTGAGCATGTTTGGGACTGGATGAAGCGTCGTCTCACGCGGTCTGCACGTCCAGCACGAACGCTGGTCCAACTGAGGCGCCAGGTGCAAATGGCATGGCAAGCCGTTCCACAGGACTACATCCAGCATGTCTACGATCGTCTCCATGGGAGAATAGCAGCCTGCATTGCTGCGAAAGGTGGATATACACTGTACTAGTGCCGACATTGTGCATGCTCTGTTGCCTGTGTCTATGTGCCTGTGGTTCTGTCAGTGTGATCATGTGATGTATCTGACCCCAGGAATGTGTCAATAAAGTTTCCCCTTCCTGGGACAATGAATTCACGGTGTTCTTATTTCAATTTCCAGGAGTGTAGTTGTGTACGTACGTATCTGTGAACAATGTGCAATTACAGTCTATGTTACATGTTGCGGAAATGACCTCTGTCCGATTAATTATTTGTTCATCTGCAGATAAAGAGTGCTGGAATTCTAAAGCCAATTGTACATTTTCATCCTTTAGCATTAAATAGGAATTTTGAAAATCAATAACTGCGTCGTGTTGTACTAGAAAATTAGTACCTAAAATAGCGTCTGTTGTCAACAAAGGAACAATCCAAAAATTTGAGTGAAAAGTATGACTTGCAATACAAAATGATAAATGCGTCTGTAATTTAACATCTACTCCTTTACTCGATACTGCTCCTTTTACTTTAGTTTTGCCTAATGGTAATGTAGGATAGGTATTCTCTTTGTTACACTCGTTAAAAGTTTCTTCATTTATTACTGACATAGGTGATCCGGAATCGATTACTGCTGAAAATTTCGATGAACCAATTTTTATGTCGATGACAGGGTGTGAAATAGTTTTCTGAACAACTGGTCTTTCCTGTAAAAGAGTGTCTCGGATGTCGTCAAAAGTAATAACATTTTCGTGAACAACATTCTGCGTGTCAAAAGTAGTGCTTGTGTTATTGGAAGATGCAACCTGTACAGTATCTAGTCAGATTCTATCTGACGTGTTATTATTTTCAGGAGGATGCTGTGGCATTTCCACTATTTGTACTGTTCTATTATTTCTTCCAGACGTATTACGCTCTGGATGAAACCTACTGTCGGGTTCATTCATGATAATATGTTGCTGCTGATCATTTTGCTGCTCGTAAGACCGACTGTTATTATACGTACGCTGATAATTGTGCTCATTGTTTTTACGTCTGTCGTGATAGTCATTCCTATACAGTGCATTGCGATAGGAATTGAAATTCTGTGTTTTCTGTACGTAGTTGTTCCTTTGCTGCGGTGCGTTACTATTTGTTGTACCAGGGACTATAGGTGCACGCGGCGAAACATTAAAGCCTGGTTGACCTTGTGCATTCCATTGTTGGTTAGGTATGCCAACCGGCTGACTTTCATGCTGTTGTGGTGGAAAACGTCTATTGTTACTAAAGTGTGGTTCCTGTTGCTGAAAATTTTGACGATATTGATAATTAGAATTTTGTCTGTTATTAAAGTTCTGTTGGTTGTCATTCCTATAGCGTCTATTACCTTTACTATTAAAATTACGTGACTGATCGTAATTACTGTAAGTTTGTTGACCTTGGTTATTATATGAAAAATTTTTGTCACGAAGGAATAATCTGATTGCTGCACTTCTAAAAGCTGCAGCAGATCCCTGAATGCCGAAATATTTTCCTTTTGCTGACCCGTTAAAAGTGACACTCTTAATGATCGTGGCAATTTAGAGATACATAATTGAATAAGTGCAGATTCACTGTAAGGTTCACTTAAGTACTGGTTTTGTTGGACCATGTGCTCAAAAAATTGCGTGACAGTAGAAAAATTTGAGTTCTCATAATTTGGTAAACTAATTAATTGATCTTTAATTCCGCGCTGTGTCGTCTTCGACCAATACGCTGACAGAAAAGCATTCTGAAACTCTTGTACCGAATAGCATTGCCTCGCGATCGGTCTCATACGAGTTGCCGGTTCCCTTCCAAAAAACTGCAAATAAATTCAAGTTTATGCGTTACGGGCCAAGTCGGTGGAAAAGGAAAGCTAAATTGTTGTATCCAATCTAGCGGGTGAATCTGTGTCCTGTCATTTTTAAATATTTTGAATTTTCTCACTGATAGAAAATGTTTGTAATCAAAATTATCGTCTCTGTATGACGGAACAGGTTCTGTATTGTAAGAGAATCTATTTTTCTGTGTCTGTTCTGAATCTAAGTCCCGTACTCTCTGTAGATTACCCAAGTTATACGCGCTGCGTGAATCTGACAAATGTTCGCAAAGTGGCGTCTGCTGTGATGTGTTATTAACAGAAATATTTTTTATCTCTGTTACCTCTTGCTGTATACTTGACAATTTTCTACGCAATGTATTGTTAGACGAATCGATCTCATTGACTGTCTGCTGTAAATTTTGGAATTCAGGTGTTTGGTTAAACGAAATCGGTGCAGTATCGTCTGATTTGTTGTCATTATTACTTTCAATAACATCAATACGACTGGCCAATTCATCACATTTTTCAGTCAGTATTTTTAGCTGATCATCGTTCTTACTGTCAGAAGCATTAATCTGTTTTTGTAATTTACGTGTGGTTTCGTTCAATTTTTTACGTCAGCTTTGACGACATCGGAATCCTGTGTTAATTCTAATTGTTCGAATCTGTCTGTCACTGTCTGAATATCTGCTGTGTGTGTATCTGTTTTTGATTTAAGATCAGAAATTACCTCACGTAATTCTATGTTCAACTGTTTGATGGTATTAATTTCGTCGGACACTGTAGCAATATCGTTGTCTACGTATGTTTTTGCCTTCGCAAACATTTTACGTTTATCTTCTTGTCTCTGTGCAGTGATTGTTTCCATGACTTGACGTTTTACTTTATTTTGATCCTGTATAAATTTGCGGAAACGCGTATCACTGTTTTGTAGGTGGTGATTAAAGCGCTCGTCAATTTGAGTGTTCTGTCGTTCGAATTTCGCGTCTATCTTTGCGTCCATTGTGCGCGGAAGTTCTGCTGTCATTAGTTTATACTCGTCGCGTAATTGTGTTGCCTTTTCAGAGCATTGTTTACCGACTGCGCTAATTTCCCCTCTAAGTGTTTCTGTTGCAGCTGTTTGCATATCCCTTAATTCTTGAGCAACAGATCTAATTTCTTCGCTACTTTTTCTAGCACAAGCCTCAATTTTTTCACGTAATTGTTCTTTCGTATCATGGCACTGCGCGGCAACGGCTGTAATCTGCTCGCTAAGCTGTCTGGAATTGTTGTCTAATTTTTCATTAAGGCTGTCATGTTTTTCATTAAGCTGTTTGATCTGTTCACTAAGTTGTTTGTGATTTTCATTATTTTGTTTGTTCTGTTCATTAAGTTGTTTCGAATTGTTGTCTAGCTTTTTATTAAGATTGTCTTGTTTTTCACCCTGTTGTAGCAATATTGCCATAATTTGATCAAATCTAAAATGAACATCTCTATTCTCTGTACTGTTTAATGGTGCATCTGGAATTGTCTCGCTTTCTGTAACCATTTGGTTATTCTGAGATTTACAAAAAGGTTTGCCAGTCAAATGTACACTGTCAGTCACTATTTCGGAATTAAATGAATCCGTCGTACTTTCAGTACACTGCCCATTTTCATTAGAAAAATTTGTCTGTACGTTACTTGAATTTTCCAAACCGGGTGTGTTAAGCTGGGCAGCGCTCATTACAATAGAGCTCCCCGCGTCATCAATTGTCGTCACATTAACAGAGGAGACAATTGAGTTCGTTTGTTCATCATTAAGATAAAAGTCATCATTAGTGGTTGGAACGCACTGATTGTTAGTGAACGCAGGATTGTCATCATTACACTGCGTGTCACAAGTACTATCGGTGAAGTTGTTTCAGTCGGTAATTTCGTTCATTACACCTCGCGATGTACTATTAATAGTTTTTCGCGGCATTTTTACACAAATCACAATTACTCACAAATGAGACAAAGACAATGCAAAATCCAACAAATAGAAATACAACAAAGAGCAACGAATTGCCGATGATCTGAGGAAAGAAAGTCACAAAATTAGTAAAAGCGTTGCGCCAAATGCTAATTATATTTTAGTAAATAAGAGCAGATATCTGGCTACTTTTCAGAAGATTCTCAAAGAAATACGATCCTGGTCCGGATGTCGCCAAGTGTAACCTCCCCGCAAAATAAAAGAAAATATTTAAATGTTAATGAGAATAAAGCCAAAGTGTAACCTTCCCGTGAAAATAAAGGAAAATATTTAATTGAGCATTGGACATCGTGCTATGTGTAACCTTCCCAAAAAAATATGAAAATGAAAACAATGGAATTAAATTGCAAATAGTGCCAAATGTTAGCTTCCCACAGTAGTAAAACTCAATGATAATAAAAATATGCAAAAATGTTAAGTCCCCACAAAATTAACGTTAAGGTGAATCTGATAAATTTTATAAGGCCAGCTGCGCTGACCTTAAGCCCTGTGCAATATTCAATCTGACAAATTGATTCAGGGAGGAAAAGCATAGGAAATATTGTTTCAATTGGAATGATTCTTTTCTTAAAAACGATTGCTTTGAAAACAAAATTATTATTGGGGGATTTCTTGAACAAATTAATTACAATTAACATATGTTATTAGCTGAGCGCAATGCTGCTTCATTACCTTCGATAACAATATACCTCGTCCAGAACCGTGACCAGAGACCCATGTCGACGCCCGCCGACTCCTCACACACAACTACGTCTCCCGCACGCTACTACTCTCCAACTAAACTGCATGCTCTCGCGACTCGCTACGTACCACAACTACTGCGTCCAACTCGGAACTGCACACTCGCGCGGTTAAGCGCAGACTAGCAACGATAGATAAATAACTCTCTGGTCAGAGATTCTGTCATGCCTCGCCATCGCTGCTTGAAACGTACGCGTTTCAACCTCTCATGCGAAAGCATGTTGGTGCAATTTTTCAACAGTACAATGGTCTTTCACACTAAGCACGTGTCTCTATGAACTGTCTGCATGATGCTGACCAGCAAGATCCCCAAGTCAGTCCCCGACACAACATTTGTGGGGCCAGCTTGGACGTCAAATTTGTTTACAGCGGCAGTATCCAGGGTATCGAGGACCAACCGCTTGATTGGTGGGCCTGCTTGCGTCAGCTTCATGACACCCTTCCCAATCGAATCAGTGCAAACATGCAGACCACAGGGACTGCAACGTCAGACTGGGAAGTGGGTTCATACTGCCAAGCGCCTTTTAAATTTGACTCTATATCGTTATCAGTAAAATTACGTCACATACCCTCTCAAATCTTGAAGTTTTGTTACTTTTCCTCCTCCCTTTCTAGGTACTTTTTTTGGAAGTGTATTAGTATTCACCAGTGTCAAAAAAATTTCTCTCTTCCTTCAATTTTATTAAGCTATCATAGCAACCTCTGGACTTCAGTTTTCTTCTGAAAGATCTTCAACGCATCAGCCGAGTGTGTAGTTTCTAAACAATTAAAGTGATCGTGTAAAAGATATACGATAACAGAAATCCAGAACTTATATTTTACTTTTCGGATTAACTATACTTGTTGTCTATTTCCTTTGCAATGGAGTTGACATTCAGACTATTTAAACAGCGTACTTTGTATGTAAATTCTTCATTTTTTAGCCATAGTGTCCATAGTTGCTTTATAATTCATGATGGCATTTTCGATCCGTCGTTGTAACTACAAACATGTGTGATTTTTTCATCAGACGCGTTTCGCTTTGAGGTAAAGCATCATCATTGGTGGTGATTTTTCGGCTGCTTTCTCGATTACATCGGGAATTGCCATCTGCTAGCACATCGCTGTTTTTCTGTGTTGTGAGAAATGCATAGTGCTGCAGAACATCTAAAAAGTAAACGAAAATTATCAGTGTCTAATACAGAAAAACAACGATGTGCTAGCAGACGGCATTTCCCGATGTAAGCGAGAAAGCAGCCGAAAAAACATCACCAATGATGATGCTTTACCGTAATGAAGCAAAACGCGTCTGGTGAAAAAAAATCACGCAGTTTTGTAGTTGCAACGACGGATCAAAAATACCCTCATGCAGGTAAATTGTCTGTATACACTGACACCAAGGACACTAAGTATCAGAAAAAACTGCCTAAAAAATATTGAAGTGCGACCATTTACATTTAATGTGGATGTACTGTAGTGGGATTCATACCCCAAAGAAACGCCGACAGCACTGGCCCATTCCCACTCAGACAAATGATCATATTCAGATATTAATGGGGGAAGAACATTAAGATTTCTTAAGAAACGTGCTTTTTGAACAGAACAATGCTTGCGAGTAAGTCCATTGTTGAATTGAACACGTTAAAATTTCCTTTGAGTGGCACACATGTTCCCGCACTCGCATGACCTCTGCAATTCCCAAAACACTAAATACTTTACATGATAAATAATGGATTCGTACTTATCCAAGAGGAAAGAAAATGCAGCTGTCGTAATTTAGGTTATAAAATAGTAGTATCAATTACATTTTTTTGGTTCGGGAATCAGATGCTAGACTGTTTAAAACTAATCATTGTTATAGTATGATATACAATACAGATGCATAAGACTCTGCCAGTTTTTGTGTCCAGAAGCGGTAGATGATATAGTGCCACCTGACACCCAACCCAGTGGGACCGTAATTGTACCGATAACGATTCGCAATTTGAAGAGAAGATTTATAGACTGTCGACTTCTCACGTACTCGGTTATCGTATTAGGGTTCGCTGAAAGGTGTCTGCTACATCAATAAAAATATAGGCTAGACTCACGCTAATGGGTATAGCAGAGCTTTGATACCACAGTGGCAATGAAAATCTAGTCAATCAGATTATTTTCCTGTCTTTCTGGGGTCAGACAACTAACAAAAAAATCAAAATTAGAAAACAAGTCTGAAGACTACAGTTGAGTGTATAACATATAACAACAAACTGCTTAACTAAAAAGAGATTCTCCCTCTGTGTCTGTACTCCGTATGCCACTTACATTTATGTGGTACACAGTACTACTTCTATCACTGTAATTTTCACTCTTCTCTGCGGCCATCGCGAATGATTCATGGGAAGAACGACTGTCGAGCAGTCTCCGAATAACAGATGTAAAACAAAAATAATGGTAATGCTGTAGATAGAGAGAAGCCAAATGAAACGCACTTAGCTGCCAAGAGGGAACCTACTACCGTAGCAGATTCGTATCGAAAGAAATTCTGGTAAGAAGCAAAGGTTGTCAGTGGCATCAGTGTTAGTGCCGAGACACTTGTGGATGACACCGTGTGACGATAATACCACAGTGCGACATCATTTCTTTTCTTTTTCTTTCTCCTGAATTTCTTTTCTCTTTTGCTTTCTGTAATTGGCAAATAGTGGAGGTGCTATTTGTCAGTTTCTCTTATTAGGTATTTAAAACGTTTCTGTATATGTAAGGTTGTACATAAATACACTCCTGGAAATGGAAAAAAGAACACATTGACACCGGTGTGTCAGACCCACCATACTTGCTCCGGACACTGCGAGAGGGCTGTACAAGCAATCACACGCACGGCACAGCGGACACACCAGGAACCGCGGTGTTGGCCGTCGAATGGCGCTAGCTGCACAGCATTTGTGCACCGCCGCCGTCAGTGTCAGCCAGTTTGCCGTGGCATACGGAGCTCCATCGCAGTCTTTAACACTGGTAGCATGCCGCGACAGCGTGGACGTGAACCGTATGTGCAGTTGACGGACTTTGAGCGAGGGCGTATAGTGGGCATGCGGGAGGCCGGGTGGACGTACCGCCGAATTGCTCAACACGTGGGGCGTGAGGTCTCCACAGTACATCGATGTTGTCGCCAGTGGTCGGCGGAAGGTGCACGTGCCCGTCGACCTGGGACCGGACCGCAGCGACGCACGAATGCACGCCAAGACCGTAGGATCCTACGCAGTGCCGTAGGGGACCGCACCGCCACTTCCCAGCAAATTAGGGACACTGTTGCTCCTGGGGTATCGGCGAGGACCATTCGCAACCGTCTCCATGAAGCTGGGCTACGGTTCCGCACACCGTTAGGCCGTCTTCCGCTCACGCCCCAACATCGTGCAGCCCGCCTCCAGTGGTGTCGCGACAGGCGTGAATGGAGGGACGAATGGAGACGTGTCGTCTTCAGCGATGAGAGTCGCTTCTGCCTTGGTGCCAATGATGGTCGTATGCGTGTTTGGCGCCGTGCAGGTGAGCGCCACAATCAGGACTGCATACGACCGAGGCACACAGGGCCAACACCCGGCATCATGGTGTGGGGAGCGATCTCCTACACTGGCCGTACACCACTGGTGATCGTCGAGGGGACACTGAATAGTGCACGGTACATCCAAACCGTCATCGAACCCATCGTTCTACCATTCCTAGACCGGCAAGGGAACTTGCTGTTCCAACAGGACAATGCACGTCCGCATGTATCCCGTGCCACCCAACGTGCTCTAGAAGGTGTAAGTCAACTACCCTGGCCAGCAAGATCTCCGGATCTGTCCCCCATTGAGCATGTTTGGGACTGGATGAAGCGTCGTCTCACGCGGTCTGCACGTCCAGCACGAACGCTGGTCCAACTGAGGCGCCAGGTGCAAATGGCATGGCAAGCCGTTCCACAGGACTACATCCAGCATGTCTACGATCGTCTCCATGGGAGAATAGCAGCCTGCATTGCTGCGAAAGGTGGATATACACTGTACTAGTGCCGACATTGTGCATGCTCTGTTGCCTGTGTCTATGTGCCTGTGGTTCTGTCAGTGTGATCATGTGATGTGTCTGACCCCAGGAATGTGTCAATAAAGTTTCCCCTTCCTGGGACAATGAATTCACGGTGTTCTTATTTCAATTTCCAGGAGTGTATAAAATTACTGTTTCGCTTGAAAATGTATACTCACGAGCTAAAACATTATCACCGCCTGCTCAATAAGTTCATGGGCCACCTTTGTAAGGCAATATACAACCGATTCTGCGTATCATCGTTTCTACAGTTGGTTAGTAGGTTTGTGGAGCTATGCGGTAACGGGTCTCCACACATAAGCCATGTAGTTCCCGTAAATAACTGTCTGCTGATACGTGTCGCGGTCATGGCGCTCGACAGCTACTCAGATGGCAACCGTCGGATTCGCGTCAGTGGAATTTGGGGGCCAGGACAATGACATTATTTCACTGCCATGCTCCTCGAACCACTGTAGCACGATTCTTTCTTCGAAACACGGACAATTACTCTGCTGAAAGATGACATCGTCATCGAGAAAGACATCAACCATGAAGGGATCCAGCTGTCCTGGTGTCTTCGATTACTACCACAGGTCCCATGCAAGCGCAGCAGAAAGTCCATCATAGCATTACACTGCTCCCACAAGCCTGCTTCCGCCGCACGCTGCATGTTTCTAGCAGCCGTTCGTTTGGATGACGGAGTTCGTTGAGCCGACTGTCGACCTGGTGTAGCAAAAACGTGATTCATTCGACGGGCCGATACGTTTTCAGTGATACACTGTCATATTTCGATGACCTTGAGCCCACTACAATCGTAATCGACGATGTCGTTGAGCCGCCATGTTAGCTCGCAGGGGTCGTCTGCTGCCGAGGCCCTTGTTCAGCGCCGGCCAGAGTGGCCGAGCTGTTCTAGGCGCTACAGTCTGGAACCGCGCGACCGCTACGGTCGCAGGTTCGAATCCTGCCTCGGGCATGGATGTGTGTGATGCCCTTAGGTTAGTTAGGTTTAAGTAGTTCTAAGTTCTAGGGGACTGATGACCTCAGAAATTAAGTCCCATAGTGCTCAAAGCCATTTGAACCTTGTTCAGCAATGTGCCCCGAATGGTGTGCTCCGAAACACATGTGCGTCACTGGCATTGAGCTCTTTCACCAGGGCTGCCACAGATCGCCATATATCCTACTTTACAGAGCAAGCAATCCTCCAAATGGTTCACATGGTTCAAATGACTCTGAGCACTACGGGTCTTAACATTTGAGGTCATCAGTCCCCTAGAACTTAGAACTACTTAAACCTAACTAACCTAAGGATATCACCCACATCCATGCCCGAGGCAGGATTCGAACCTGCGACCGCAGTGGTTGCGCGGTTCCAGACTGAAGCGCCTAGAACGGCGCAGCCACTGCGGCCTGCAAACAATCCTCCAAATCCCATGTTCTGTGAAGAGCTCTGGACGTCCAACAACTTAGCGCCTAGTGGTAGTTTCAATGCCTTTGTACCACTTTCCATAGATGCCCACAACAGTAGATGCCCACAACAGTAGCAAGTGATCAATCAACCAGTTTCGCCGATTTAGAGATACTTGTTCACTGGCTCTGCGTAATAATAATCAGCCTTTTGGCAAAGTCGCTCATAACAGAGGATTTATCGATTTCCATCGTATATCTTTTCTAGGGTAACCATCCCACCCGTCCCTGTCCGGCTTACATACACTACTGGCCATTAAAATTGCTACACCAAGAAGATGACGTGCTACAGACGCGAAATTTAACCGACAGGAAGTAGATGCTGTGATATGCAAATGATTAGCCTTTCAGAGCATTCACACAAGGTTGGCGCTGGCGGCAACACCTACAACGTGCTGACATGAGGAAAGTTTCCATCCGATTTCTCATACACAAACAGCAGTTGACCGGCGTTGTCTGGTGAAACGTTGTTGTGATTCGTCGTGTAAGGAGAAACGCGTACCATCACCTTTCCAACTTTGATAAAGGTCGGATTGTAGCCTGACGCGATTGCGGTTTATCGTATCGCGACATTTCTGGTCGCGTTGGCCGAGGTCCAATGACTGTTAGCAGAATATGGAATCGGTGGGTACAGGAGGGTAATACGGAACGCCGTGCTGGATCGCACATTGGAAGCGTGTATTCGTCATCGCCATACTGGCGTATCACCCGGCGTGATGGTATGGGGTGCCATTGGTTACACGTCTCGGTCACCTCTTGTTCGCATTGACGGCACTTTGAACAGTGGACGTTACATTTCAGATGTGTTACGACCCGAGGCTCTACACTTCATTCGATGCCTGCGAAACCCTACATTTCAACAGGATAATGCACGACCGCATGTTGCAGGTCCTGTACGGGCCTTTCTGGATACAGAAAATGTTCGACTGCTGCCCTGGTCAGCACATTCTCCTGATCTCTCACCGATTGACAACGTCTGACAATGGTGGCCGAGCAACTGGTTCGTCACAATACGCCAGTCACTACTCTTGATGAACTGCGGTATCGTGTTGAAGCTGCATGGGCAGCTGTACCTGTACACGCCATCCAATCTCTGTTTGACTCAATGCCCAGGCGTATCAAGGCCGTTATTACTGCCAGAGGTGGTTGTTCTGGGTACTGATTTCTCAGGATCTATGCACCCAAATTGCGTGAAAACGAAATCACATGTCAGTTCTAGTATAATATATTTGTCCAATGAATACCCGTTTATCATCTGCATTTCTTCTTGATGTAGCAATTTTAATGTCCAGTACTGTACTTTTCTTAAGTGCGTCACGTGCCTTCAACGCCGCTGGGAGGCATCAGTGCTTGCAGTGGTCAGTGGTTATAATGTTTTCGTTTATCAGTTCAAAGCACTGTAATTTCTTGAATATTCTGTGAGAGAATTCGGGCTTCAATATAGAAAGGGCGATATATGAAACGGCAACTAAGGTGTCTGGTGACCCGTAATAGACAGTCGTGTCGTGCGCGAGCGCGGAAATATTGTTTGCGTTTTCGTGGCCACAGTTTTGAGTCGTTATTTTTCGATTAACGCCTACGGTTCTGATACACACCACGGTCGATACGCAGTCAGCGACATTGTCGTGGAGTGGATGATATTTCGGTGTGCACAACACTGTTCCCATGCGAGTGGTGGACTGAAGATTTAGAATATCAACGTATCATAGTGCAGAGTGATTATAACTAAAGATCCAGTTTCAAAACACTGGAAAAAAGGCCCGCTGCTCAGAATGACGTTTAATTTGCGTGGAATGTTATCGAAGAGTGAGGAAGCGTTATGGAACCAAATTAATTAACGAAAACTTTACCACGAGATGGCTCTGTAATCGTTATAATATCCAAAATAAAAGCAGCGAGGTACATGACACTTCCTCAGTTTGCGTTTGAGACGCTCGGCTTGACTGCCTCATTGCAGTGTCGGGCGCTGCTGATGAAGTTTCTTTACACGAACGACGACCGTGCGTAGTAGTAGTAGTAGTTTTGTAGCAGTTCTGGACACTCAAAGATGTGAAAAGGAAATTGATCTGACGTCCGCTAAAGGTCAGGAGAAAATATTTACGAAAGTCGTAAAGGTAGGTTCTTTTGAAGTGTAATGTGGTGAGGTAGAAGAGCAGTCAATCCGACGCCAGTAGATGATGTGGCCACAGCATTGCCGGAGTGATCGAGCAGTGTTGTGCAAACATCCAGTGCACGGGGAATTGCGGAACATCTCTGTGAGCACTGTACACAAAATTCTCAGAAAAGTCCCCCCATCTCTACCCTTACAAAACTACCCACTACGAGCTGCTTCGTGCTGACCTGCCAGTAAGACAAACGTTTCCTCTGGAATGTCTTGCTCACTAACAAGTAGACAATGAACGGCCATGGAACATTCTGTGGCAACGGAAAAACCGCTCGCACATCAAACGTTGTGCAAACGTAACTGTGTGGTGCGGGTTGACGGTATCGTTTATCGTAGGGTCATATTTTTCCGAGGAGATGGGTTCTACTGATCTTGTTACCTGTACCGTCACTCGTAAACGCAATGAGAGTCACTCGCTCTCCAACGTCATTCCAACCTTTCAACAGCATGGAAGTTTGGGTAGGATCATTTGTATGTGAGATGGCGCTCTGCTGCACATTGGGCATCCAATGTGGCAGCTGCTCCAGATGCATTTTGGAACGACTAGAACTATCAGCCGTCATTTTGTTACAGCCTCGCCTTCCAGATCATCCCATCTTCATCTGTGTAACTTATGGCTGTGAGGTTTCTGAAAGATGCTATGTTTATCGTTCCGATTACAAACGTGGCTGAATGCAAGGCGCAACGTATTCTGAACGTGATCCCTGAGTTACTTCAAACTCTTTTGGAACATGCTTTCCCTCTATTTCAGCTTGTGGCAATAAACAGCTGAACAGAATATTGAACGTATCTTGCCCTCGGCCTCACGGCAATTAAAACCTGATTTCATCGTTGCTTTTTATGCGGTTTCTGGCCTCAGAATAATTAAAAACCAATTTTTCTCATGCGGTATGGTACGACTTTCGGCTTACGTAACTAACAGTACCACAACTGTTGAATGCCAAATTTCTGCAGTTATGCAAATTGCAGAGTACGATTGGTTTACTGTGCAACTCACACAATTGCCGTCGTATTGCGATTCACTTGTCATTTGTAATCGAGCTCATTTACGTTGTGTCGCTTACACCATCATCTAACAGCAAAATTTTCGTTAATTTTTTTTCTATTGCGTTTCCCCATTCTTCAGTAATATTCCGTCAAAATTTGATATCACTCTGAGCTGCGGTTCCTTCTTTCTTTTAAGGCGTGAACTTTAATTACGATCAACCTGCCCTGTCATACGCCTCGGACTGTCGTCTCACAAAGTGAACTTGAAAATTACGATTTAGGGACAGTGCAGTAGGCTGTTTGCCGAGTGAAATATTTTTTTCAGTTTAAACTCAATGAACATGCAGATTAGAATAGATTCATTATTATGTGTGGCAACCTAGTAAGGTGAAAGCTATCTATTCGAAAGCAAAGACACAATTATACCAAACAGATACTCCTTTGAACTGTCCACACTGTGACTTCTTGCCATGGACTAACATTTCAGGAAATAATAATCGAAACACTATAATGCTGGGACCCTGAAGCAAAGTGTTTAACAAGTAAACGGTTGCTGAGGCGCGTCTCGGACTGTGATATATCAAGTACTTTTCTCTGTAATTTGATACAGAACTATAAGATTCAAATTTCTGTGAGAAACGATTAACAAGCGCTGTGACGTCGGTAAACAACAACTGTCTGAAACTTCCTGGCAGATTAAAACTGAGATCTGGACTCGAACCTGTGACTGTTTTTTTGTTTCCTCCTCTTGGCTTTGTAAGTTATTGTTTTCGGCATTCGGTCTGGGCGGGCGTCACATGACACCCCCTCCTCCCATCCTCTTCAAATTCGTTCTTGAATACTTCACTCAGCTTTTTTTCTAATTTTTGTATTTTTTTTTTTTTTTATTACGGTGGGTAGCCAGCCCTCTGACCGAACACGCTGAGCTACCGTGCCTGCCCGAATGAGCTGTCCTAGCACGAATCACGACCCACCCTCACAGCATTCTATATCACATTTTTACTTAGATTAGTACGTCCGATCCACATCGCCGACTGCAGAGACTTCTATCAATGAAGATGTTGTAAATATTGTACTTTTCTGCAGCATTTATTAGACGAATGGTCATTATGGCAGCAATTATTAATGACGAGATTTACGGGCCGCCGCGTGAAACGACGACACGTCGATTTCTTCAGCTAAGTGATTATAATGATAGGAAGTTCTTCCCTCGTCAACGAATGTCAGAAATAACTGTACACTGATGATTTAAAGAAACTGGTACACCTGCTTAGCCGGCCGGAGTGGCTGAGAGGTTCTCGGTGCTTCAGTCTGGAACCGCGCGACCGCTAAGGTCGCAGGTTCGAATCCTGCCTGGGGCATGGATGTGTGTGATGTCCTTAGATTAGTTAGGTTTAAGTAGTTCTAAGTTCTAGGGGCTGATGACCTCAGACGTTAAGTCCCATAGTGCTCAGAGCCATTTTTGAACACCTGCCTAACATCATGTAGTGCCGCAACACGACGTGGCATGGACTCATGTCTGACGTAGTGCCGGAGGAAATTGACACCAAGAGTTCTGCAGGGCTGTCCACAAATCACTAAGAGTACGAGGGGATGAAGATCTCCTCTGAATAGGAATTTGCAAGGCAGCCCAGATATGCTCAATAATGTTCATGTCTGGGGAGTTTGGTAGCCAGAGAAGGGTTTAAATCAGAAGGGTGTTCCTGGAGCCACTGTGTAGAAATTCTGGACGTGTCCGGTGTCGCAATGTCCTGCTGGAATTGCCCAAGTCCGTCGGAATGTACAATGGACATGAATGGATGCAGGTGATGAGACAGAATGCCTACGTACGCGTCAGCTGTCAGAGTCGTATCTAGACAGATCAGAGGTCCCATATCATTCCAACTGCACACCTCCCTCACCATCACAGAGCCTCCATCAGCTTGAACAGTCCCCTAATGACATGCAGGGTCCATAGATTCATGAAGTTGTCTCCATACCCGGACACGTCCATCTACTCGGTGCAATTCGAAACGTGACTCGTCCAACCAGACAATATATTTCCTTTCATCAATAGTACAATGTTGGAGTTGACGGGCCCAAATGAGATGTAAATCTTTGTGACGTGCAGTCATCAAGGGTACACGAGTGGGCCTTCGGCTGCAAAGCCCATATCGAAGAAGTTTCGTTGAATGCTTCGCACGCTGACACTTGTGGATGGCTCAGCACTGAAATCTGCAGCAATATGCAGAAGGGTTGCATCTATTCTTGTCCACTGTGCATTCCGACGGAGTTGGGCAACTCCAGCAGGACATTGCGACACCGAACACGTCCAGAATTGCTACAGAGTGGCTCCAGAAAGACTCTTATGAGTTGAAAGACTTCCGCTGCCTACGAAACTCCCAGACATGAACACTGTTGACCATATCTGGGATGCCTTGCAACGTGCTGTTCAGAAGAGATCTCCTCCCCCTCGTACTCTTACGGATTTATGGACAGACCTGCAGGATTCATTGTATGAGTTCCCTCCAGCACTACTTCTGACATTAGTGAAGTCCATGCCACGTCATGTTGCGGCATTTCTGCGTGCCCGAGGGAGACCTACACCATATCTGACAGGCGTACCAGTTTCTTTGGCTTTTCAGAGCATATATATAAAATGAAAAGTTATATAACTTTTTGAGATATTTTGTAACAATATTTTCCTATTACTAAATTCTTAAAAAAATTATGTAATCCATGTTTTTAAAAATGGATATATAGAAAGACACGCATAATCCTATTCAACATTGTGTCAGAATTTCAAAGCATTTGGTAAAAAACATTCGGACATTTGCGGTTAGGAACATTTACTGTTTCTATATAAGATCAAACGTAGATGTTCGCTTCTTCAAAATCTAAAATGTCCGAAAGTTCTTCATAGACAACATTGAAAGTTTGCAAAAACATTTCATTCGAATACACAGGTGTTTGTAAATACCTTTTGGAACGCCATGTACGTAATATAAGGGAAACCTTATAGAAGTGTAAATGTTAGTTTGTTCAAAATCGTTAACCTCCGTAAGTTCTTTACAATTGCTATGAAACTACGGCACAAAGTTGAATTCTGATATGCACATGTATTTAGGTACCTAATTTCTCCTGCTCTCCCCTGTCCTTATCAATCTCCCCCTCGCCTTTTTATGTCCATCTCCTCCAACTTCCACTTCTCTTTCTCCATCTTCTCCTCCCCCTCTCTCTCACCCTTCTCTGAGTCCATCGTCTCCTCCATACTCCTATTTCCATTTTCTCCTCCTCCCTCTCTCTTCAACTCCTCCTGCCCCCTCTCTTTGACCAACTCCTCCTCCTCGTTTTCTGTATCCGTACATATACAATAGGGAAACGTTGTTATGAAACAGGAAAGTTGTATTTATGGCTTATTCGTTTATGATCAGAACACTACCACAGTATATGAATTTGCAGTAACGGTAAACAAGGCTCAACTGAGAGAGAAATAGGAGATGGACAGAGGTCTGGGGGAAATGGATACAGAAAACGAGAAGGAGGAGGTGGACAAAGAGAGGGGACAGGAGGAGTTGAAGAGAGAGGGAGGAAGAGAAAATGGAAGGAGGAGTATGGAGGAGACGATGGACTCGGAGAGGGGGGAGAGAGAGGGGGAGGAGAAGATGGAGAAAGAGAAGTGAAAGCTGGAGGAGATGGACAATAAAATGGGGAGGGGGAGATTGGTAAGGACAGGGGAGAGCAGAAGAAAAATTTGGAAATTTGTGGTAAGGAATATGGAACCAAACTGCTGAGGACATCGGTCCCTAAGCTTACGCACTACTTAATGTAACTTAAACTAAGTTACGCTAAGGAAAACACACACACCCATGCCCGAGGGAGGACTCGAACCTCCGACGGGGGCAGCCGCACGAACCGTGCAAGACGCCCTAGACCGCACGGCTACCCCGTGGGGCTAAGCAGGAGATTAAGACGCATATCCAACTCCCATATATATTAGAAACGTCTGCTTTATCTTTTCTTTCTTCTCTATTTAGGAAGACTGAGCTACAGCAAAGCTTGGCAGGGTAGCTGTGTAATAAACGAGTTGTGAGCGAGACACAGGCACACGGACGACCCTGCCGACAACCACATGAGCGGAAAACTTGCGACTGCCTCAAGGTAAACATTTAATTACGATGTCTAAGCCAAAATTTAACCCTGGCTTCTATCGACATTAGTGTAGGAAACGTAGTCTTGCAATGTGGGATGAAGCATTTTGAAACACACTCTTTGCTTTGTCATCAGCACTGACCTTCACATTTACAATTAACTGCTCCTTGTGCGAAACTTTCGTCTACAGCCCATCGTCATTATCATCATCGTCATCAACATCACCTTCTACTTCCATCTGATTTTGGATCGTCCTGTTGGTTTGTATTTGCATTGCACAGGATGTCTACATGTAATCTGAAACCTCCCTGATTTTAAACTGCAATTAAAAAACAAAAACGATACATAGATAATTGAGTTTTGTGGCATAATGTACAGCAGCTCAAAAACTTTTTTGTTGATTTTTAACGGCTCTTCTTGTTCCAGATGCTAAATAGTTGTCATTTATGACTACTCTACAAGACAGAGCCCAACGCGTGGTGTGGTACGCGGAAACTAATTAACACATTGCTATCCAAAAAAATTGCCGACATAAATTTTAAAGGAAACCACCTGACATTAAGAAGATTAAGGCTTGGTATGAGAAGTTCCAAGTCACGGGAGTGTAAATAGACAGTCAGGTTTTGGGAGAAAACGCATATCTAATGAAATGGTAGAGATCAGAGAAACCTTCCAAAGAAGCCGATCAAAGTCAGATCGCCGAGTACCACGGGAGCTAAACAACCCTCGCTCAACTGTTTACAAGGTTCTGCAAAAAAGACTTTGCTTGCACACTTACAAAGTTCAAACTGTGCAAACACTGAAGCGAAACGGCTTACAGCTTTACCACCAACTTGCTATTGAGATGTTGGACCGAATCAGTCAAAACCCGATCCATCTAGGCAATGTCGTTTTGTCTGACTCTGACAATCTTCTAGACATGTGGGACGGTCATTCGGCACATCACTCGCATCTTTGGTTGGGAAAATTCCCGTATGTTTGTGGAACATGTCAGACATAACGAAAAGTGAATTTTTGGTGTGCACTGATGAAGGACAGCATAGTTGGACAATTTTTCTACATTGAACAAACAGTTACAGCAACCGCTTAACTGAGTATGCTCGAGCAATTTACTGTCCCACAACTTCCTTGTCTTCAGCCATATACGATCTTCTAGCAGATGGTGCACCACCGCGCTGCATTTTACATGTTCGTTACTTCCAAGACCGAACATTTCCACAACCTCTCGGTACTTTTTACAGTTGCGTTTTGGATCAGAGTTTCCATTTACCTTCCACAAAGCTTCAGCGTGTGTCCCCATCGGATACACGACAAACCCAGACACGAGTCAAACATTGCCTTCGATTTTTTTCACGTGGAGATGTTGATTCAAATTTTGCTCGCACTATCAGTTTCGATTTTCTCTGTCTTAGAAATCTTATTTCCGGACTCTGGATACTTAGCGTATCCCTTTTTGCTGTTGTCCAGATTTCGCTTCCATACGTTGCAAGTGGAAGTGACAGTGTTTTTAAAATTTCATAAATGTCTCTTTCTTACTTTCCTTTGTAAGATTTGTCTAATAGTAACATATATTAAGTTAAATTTCTCTCTCTTACGTTGAAGACCAGTTTCGTCTGGGTGTATATATTGTATCTGTAATATTTAACATTTGTTACGTGCTTTATTTATTATAATTTTGATCAAACTTTTTTCCCACGAACTGAATCAGCTTTGTTTTGATATCATATGTCTGTAAACCATTTAAGCTCCAGAGTCTTTGTAATTACCGTGCTACTCTTTGTAGATTATTCTCACAATTAGCATCTGTAAATAACATCATCAACATACAGTCCGGATTTTTGGGTTTAATAAAATACAATGATATTTCATTTATCCATTCCAAAATAATTACTTTTATGTAGATATTAAAAGCCCTGGGTGATAAACTACACATTCGTCTTAAATCTAAAGCTTTCTTTATTTTGAATACTTTTACCTGCAATATGTAAGACTTTTCTTATATACTTTTTATCACTTCTCTTAATTTTTTAGGAAAACCATTGTGGCAAATAGATGAGAGTTAATCTTTTTCAACACGATCGAAAGCTTTCATCAAATCAGTGAAGATTATCTGTATTTCCCCATTGTATTTCCTACGCTTTTCAATAAGTTGCATCAAGCTAGTTATATTATCAGCGCAGCTCCTTACTCTCCTGAATCGAGACTACTCTTCTTTCAAGAGAATTTCACAGTTTTGTTGATTCTCCTCGTAATGATTTTGAAGTTTACCTTGAAGGTTCTTTTCAGTAAGCCTATTTCTCGATGGTGATTTGGTTATGTGGCGTTAAACAGCCGTTAAGTAATTGGAAAAACGCAATGTAACCAGCAGTTGTTTTTGCTTAAGCTTTAATTTCTACCGGTCTCGGTCGTGGACCAGCTCCCCAAGATAACTACCAAAAGCACGAAACGGAACAAGTAATGTACACCATAAAAATAATACAAAATTCCTAATAGGTACATGAGCATATGCTATTCACGAATACTTATGAGGCAAAAACATATCAGGCGAATACATAAATTATTTTATTTTCTAGCTGATAGAAGATCTTAGGAGTCGTAGACGGCATAAGAAAAGATGACAACATGTTACGCAGAAGTCTAATAGAGATGTGCTCAGCGTAACAACAGCCAACGTAATGAGGTACAAAAAGATGTGAAACCAAAGAGGAACGAGCTGTACAGTATATCCTCTGTAGTATAAGTCAAGGAACATATCAGAACACAGCCTGTCGATATATATCGAAATTCATATGTAGAACGAGCTGACAGTCGATAAGATTCAGATAGAATATCTTTGGAAGACACCTGAGTCAAACATAAAATGTAAACAAAGGTGAAAGTGAGGATCAGTGTAGGGACTGTTAATAGTCATATATAATGAAAGAGTTACAGCAGCGAAAACGCAAATATTGAACTAGTAGGATATTCACCACCTGCCAATGAAAAAAGAGTGTACAAGCTTTGTTTATACAAAATTGTCTGTACAAGCTTGAACGACAAGCACATGAATAGGTTAACAACAAGAAAAGATGAAAAGTATCCACTTTTTCTAATGTAGTTAACCCTCTTGAATCGATGACATAAATAATACGTGCATAACACCAGACCACACCATAAGTTATCATGATGTCAGTTGAGCCACTGCAGTTGAAGGAATGAAATTTCAGATAGTCATTCATATTCGAGTAGTGTGAATCGTAACCTGGACTCATACCCTCAGTGCACTAATAAGGTTACGATCTTTAACAGTATAATGTAGATCTTAGGAAACAGATCGCAACATTATAACCCAGTGAACAACAGTTAAATATAGAATAGTCCATCACTGGAATGAATACAAATCTAAATAGCTTATTTCAACTGTTACAGAATGCTATTGTCATCGAGACATAAAGTGCAGATACTTAAACATGAATAGCCAAATTAATACATAGACCTCACTCATTACAAGAATTTCACAGGTGAACAAATGTAAGGGTAGTACACAGCTGATATTTAGCAAGAAGTTGCCTTTTTTAAGGAAGGGGAGGAAGGGGACAACGTTTAGTATCTTATCCTTGAAGACAATTTAAAAACCAAAATATGAAAAATCTGACACCTAAAAATAGTGCACTTTATGGCAAAGAATGAACATAATGTGTTATATGTAGTGAGCATGATATACTAACAGAGTGAACATACACAGAGAATGTAATAACATTTAATCATTTAGTGCATAATAATATTAAATTATATAACACATAATAACATATAATTCTGTAGTAAAAAGTAGCTGATGATTAAAATGCGTTTTTTCCTATTCCTCGTTAGTTTTTACAATATGACTGGTCATCTTTCTTCAATCTAGGCACCATCGACATACACTTTCACTACAGGAAAAGTCAGGGAAAGTATTCTTTCTCCAACATAGGTTTATGAATGTTCTATATTTTTTCATCATTCATCTGGTATGTATTTAAATAATTCTAGGTACTTAAGTAATATTAATATGCATTACCGCTACCTGTAGTTATTTTAAATTTTTTATTTGTTTTGAAGCTTGTACTAACTCTTCCTGTTCTATGTTATGCAGTATCTGCTCTAAGATTTTCCTCTATAGACTCCCTAATATCTTTTCAAGAGGAAGCGGATGCTCTCAAAAAGAGTACACTATACTAAGAAAAAAAATCGTAGGAATAAATTTTCACTCTGCACCGGAGTGTGTGCTGAAATGAAACTTCCTGACAGACTAAAACTGTGTGCTGGAACAAGATTCGAACTCTGGACGTTGTCTTTCACAGGCAAGTGCTCTACCATCCATTTTTTTTTAAAAAGACATTTCCATAAAAACTGTTAATTTTCGTATTAATACTATAAACCAATAATGCAGCTTTAATGTTTTGTGTTTTGACACTATTTGACACACAATCTGACTGTCACGTAAGTTGTGTACATTAGCTTACTAAATTTCAAAAACTACTTTCTGAAGTAGAAAAAGCACACACAAAAAATATACAGTAAAAATTTTAATAATATCCTTAAGGTTCAACATAGTCTTCTTTTTTATATTAACCAATGTCCATTCTTTCAAATATAATTTTTAACATATTACCGAACTTTTTCTTGTGATTCGAATACCTTCAAATTTTTTGGTATTCACACAGCATGTGTACCATAAACTCAATGGCACTGTCGGGTGCTAGTTTGTTAATGACCAAATTAACAAAATTTTCCAGCAACCAGTACACAGCGCTATTTTTTGCCTCTGGGAAGTAGCCTGCTTCGGACATCTGTATCAATGTCAGCGATATTCTCTCAGGGGATGTCCTTGTAATCAGAGCTATTTGCTCTCGCATCCACATCCAACTAGTCATGTGACCGCTGCAAGTGAATCTAGGAATTATTGTATCAACTAGAAGGCATTGTTGACATAAATTTATTTCACGGAGTCCGACTGCGTACAGTCTTTCATTGGTGCTAACTGTTTTGTTAACTGTCTTGTACCACGACGTTTTTATATTAGACTTGAGCACATTAGAACAAATGTTTCTCCAAATCTCAGTCCAATCAATGTTTGGAAACTGTCGTTCTATTTTGTTCCTTCCTTCTATTTTGTTTCGTTCCCGCATTATGGCTCTTGATGTTAAGTGTCGTGACTGTCTGAGTTCGGCACTTACATAATTTGAACTCAATATAGAAAACCGTCACATGCTGTAAACGACTGTCGATATTCTGCACGTCAATCGGGGGAAGCAGGCTTCGAGGTTTAATTATCTTGAAAAGTTGGCTGGTAATTCTTTCTCGCGACTCTCTTATTAAATTAACTTGCCTTTTGATATAAAGTGCAGAGGCTTTATCCGTTATATCAGTTAGTCCTAGTCCACCACTTTTAGCATCTAAAGTGGCTGCTTTAGCAGGTACTCTGAACACTTCACCTTTCCACAAAAAGTTTGTGATTTTCGACATTATTCTCCTCGCTATCATTCTCGGTATTGGAAACAGCTGGGCAGTATAATAAGGTTTAGCAAGGATTCATAAGTTGATAAACTCTGTTCTTTGAATTTAGTTCATATATCCAGTTAAATTCTCAATAATGGCTCCTTGTACTTTATCTGCTGCAACTTTCAGTTTAAAGCCGTTGTTTTCATGAGGCTTGCTGTCAAGGTGATCCCAAGTGTTTAATGTTGTCGGAATAATTTTGCCCGCTCGACGTTGATGTTATCAAAACATCCGAAATTTAACATCTTACTTTATTTTTCGTTTGCATTGGCTCCGGATGCTCTACAGAACGTATCAATCACCGTTGCTAGCGTGGATATCTCTTTGTTATTCCTTATAATGGCCCCTATATCGTCAGCATAGGTTCTTATAGCTGTTGTATTTAATTGATAATATTAAACCTTTTAATCTAGCATGGACATATCGAAGGAAAGGTTCCAGTAAAATGGCGAAGAGCGACATGGGCAGAGGACTTCCTTGAGGGACACCTCGTTTTATTTGTATCGGCCTGGATTGTTGACAATTCACCGCTATTTTTGCATTTATTCCAATTGCTACGTTCTTTATCAACTGTATGACCCTCTCATTGAAAACTATTTTCTTGAACGTCTGCAGAACCTATTCATGATTTATTACATCGAAGGCTTTACAAAAATCTAAAAAAATAAATCACACTTTATGTTTGTTACAGAAGTTATTATAATGATATCCCTGAATTCTGCTAGATTTTGAAAAATAGTTCTGCCTTGCGGGCAGTTCTGATGTTTACTAATAATTTGTTTACTATTCTAGCTATTAATTTATAATCAAAATTCAGCAGTGAAATTAGACGAAAATTGTTTACATCTTTGTTTCCATTATTTTTGGCACAAGAACAATTTTACTCTCCTTAAACTCGACCTGAATCATTTTATCCTGGATAACCTCATTTACAATGTCCGTGATTTTCTCACCCACTATTGGCCAGTAACGAATGTAATATTCTGCCGGCAGACCATCCGGTCCTGGGGTTATTTTTGGTGGTGAGGCGCAGAGAGTCTCATACATGGTCCTCTTCACTGACTACCTCGTGAAAATTTGGGTTGTCATCTCCTGTCAGCTGTGGGGCTAGGATGTCAAGGAATTCTTCCAAGGATGCATCACAACTTTGATTTACAGAATACAGCTCGCAATAATAGCGATAAATCTTGTCCATGATATCCTACTGGGTTCTGAGAATCGCAGCGTTTCTTCTTTCCGAATTTCATCAATAAAAGTCCTTCTTCCGTTTTTTGTATGCATCACTAAATGATACAGGGAAGTAGTTTCGTCTTCTGACAAAGAATTTGCCTCCGATTTTATTTTCAACCCTTTCATTTGATTTCTCTTGATATTAAGTAACTTCGACATTTTTTATGCCTGCTATCCGAAGTGAGGAACCTTCTGAGACCTGATCATATAGATCTCTCAAAACGGAACAGTAATATTCTAAAGCGCATTTCTTTCTCGTGCGCTCTGGGCGCTGTATTGAATAAGAAACTTCCTCAACTATGGTTTTGCCATTTTAACCCACCAGTCAATAGCAGTGGCCTCTCTACTACGAGAGCGCAGGCATATTGCCCATGCTTCTTTAATCAGGTCTTCTAAATCATGATTTACTAACAAGGAAATATTGAAATTCCACTGATTCTTGAATCGGCGAACTGGCTGTCCTGTTACATTTATGCAAGCTAAGACACTTGAATGGTCTGAAAAATACGTAGAAATGGTTTCTACATTTGTCACGGAAGTTTCAAGATTTTTAGAAATATATAATCTATCAATCCTGCAACGAGATATGGAGGGGTATTTGATATCCCATATATCCTTTAAGTCTAAACCAGTAACTAGTTGTTTTAGTTCACTTGATAAATTAAAATTAGGTAACTGATCTTTTCGATTTAAAACACAATTAAAATGTCCTCCTAGTAATAACTGTCTTGGATTTTTCCTTAACAAGCATATCAGTTCACCTTTGAAGAAACGTGCCCTGTCAGCTCGATGAGAACTACCTGAAGGGGCATCCGAGTTGATGATAGTCACGTCATAGGTTCCTGTTCCCCTTCCGGACTCCAATCGTTCCACCCCACTTACTGGAATCCCTTCCCTCACCGAAACAGCTGTTCCAACACTTGTTTCGTGAGACACATTTATGTAACTGACAAAACCGGGAATTACTAAATCCGACAGTAGAACTTCTTGTAACAGGGCAGTATCAGTCGCGGACTCGTACAAGGTGCCGCTAATTTCAAACCGGACGTAATTTTATGTTTATAGTGGTGAGAGAATGAGATTGCGTCATTGCTCTGTCACTATGTAGTTGTTTTGATGAACTAATTCAGTTTCCTGTGGTTCAGGGTTCAGTAAAACTATTAACAGTTTTCTCGGAAGGCTGAACATGTAATAACACTTCAATCAGGTTATTAGTTACTGTCCCGTTTATTTTTCTACTTGTGAGATTTTCTCTTGTACCGCTAGCAGACTGATTTCCTTGTAAACTTTCTGATTTTTCCTCCAGTGATTCGTGTAGGACCGTTTCGTACAGAACATTCTTTGGGCCTGGGTCGCCCTTTCCAGATTTTCCACTCCCTTGGTTACGAGCTACATTCACATTTGGTTGCGCTTTTATTTTACTTCGCGGCACGTCTGGAGCAACAGAAAACGCTTTCGGAATTTCTGTTGCTGGCACCTGCCCGGCGGTGTTGACCGTGATTTCATTTTGGCCACCACTTCCTTGTTCTGTATTAATATCACTTACTTTCTGATGGAGGGAAACAAATGGAGACGGCAGTTTTGCAACCTCTAACTGAATTTGTGTACTAACAGACAACTGCTGATCTTTGCAATCAGCTACTTCACCTGTTGTTTCTTGCAAATTGATACTGACTGCACCCGCTTCATTTTCTGGTACCGTATGTTTATTATCTTTCTGTTCATCAGTTTCCATTCGCATTCTACCCTCCGGTTCCTCTGCCTCCTCATTGTACTGTTTTTTCTTGCAAACTGAGGGAGTTGTACAGGAGAGCTCGTCCTCTGAACAACTATTAGTTGTCTCCAGAAGTCGTTTTTTGGTTGCATTTCAGTTTCACGAGTAGTGGTAACAGGGTTTCACTTTGTTGTTAACGGGGGAAATTGACTGTTATCGTGAAGGGGGACATCAGCTTGGCCCGCTGCGTTAACATCCTCAACCAGTTGATCCGGACTATTCTTTGATAACAGATCATTTAAGGTAAGTTTCTGACGCTGTATCAAATTACTTTTAAGAACAACAGTTCGCCTCGGACATTCCTGTCTGAGTGGCCGGTTTCGTTACATATATGACATGTAGCTTCCTGACCTGTATAAACAATTTGTGCCTTACATCCAAAAACAGTTATGTGAGACGGCATATTTGTCTTGCGGTCCATCTCTGCACAGTTGCAGTTTAAAGAGAGGCGACCATCTTTCATTTGCAATTGATTTAACGTCCCCGTAGTTTGAAAGAGCTTCCTTAATCTTATTATTTTCAATTTCAATTGGACGATTGAAGACACGAACGGTTTTGTAATCAATGTCAGCTCTATAGATGGAAGCCTTACTTTTTTGACCATTTCTATGCACAAAATCTACTTCATAGCCCAACTTTCGTAACACTTTATCAACAGTCGCAGCACTGAATAACTTTACAAAAATGCAGTATTTTTCCTGATCCAGTTGCCAGGTATGAACGGTTTCGGTTCAAAAATGGCTCTGAGCACTATGGTACTTAACGTCTGAGGTTATCAGTCCCCTAGAACTTAGAACCACTTAAACCCAACTAACCTAAGGACATCACACACATGCATGCCCGAGGCAGGATTCGAACCTGCGACCGTAGCGGTCGCGCGGTTCCAGACTTAAGCGCCTAGAACCGCTCGGCTACAACGGCGAGCGACGGTTTCGGAATTGAGAGCAATTACCTGTGTAGTAGAGTCATCTATTTCCAGGGATGTCGGCTGAACAGAACGGGATTTCTTGTCAAAAGCAAATACCAGAGTATTCTTCCTGAGGTTTATAGCCATGGTTAATCCAGCGACGAAATTTCGGTTAAACAACAGAAATTCCAATTAGCAGCAGCACGACCAGAAGAAGAAAATCAGATCACAAGAAATATGAACGAAAACGGAGATTAACGGAAGGACAGCACTCAACGAAGCACAAGTACAGCGATGTGAACACGGAAGTGCAGTGCAGCACTAAACAACGTCCACTCACTAGCGTGGTTGAAACGGTACTACCATCTACCCAAGCACGACTCACGACCCCCCCCCCCCCCCCCACACGCACACAATTTTAATCTGCCAGAAGTTTTATATGAGTGTACACTCCGCTGCAGAGTGAAAATTTCATCTTGGAAACATTCCCCGGGCTGTGGCTAAGCCATGTCCCTGCAATATCACTTCTTCCAGGGGTGCCAGTTCCGCAAGGTTCGCAGAAGAGCTTCTGTGAAGCTCGGGAGGTAGGAGATGAGGTACTGGCGGAATTAAAGCTGTGGGGACGGGTTGTGAGTCGTGCTTGGGTGGCTCAGTCTCTACAGCACTGGCCCACGAAAGGCAGAATTCTCGATTTCGAGTCTAGGTCCGGCACACAGCATTGAAGTAAAGTTTTAAAAAAATCTTAGTTTTTTCAGTATCAAAAGTACAAAAATGTTAAATCATACTTCAAATGCTCGACCCTTTGCATACCCTGGAACACTTCGTGAAATATTAGCGGTATCGATGTTTTGTGAGTGATCATGTGTATCCTCTTAGTTCCAACAGTTCTCTCTAAAGTAATTTACACGTTCACCGTCGTATGATAGAAACGAGAATGCTTTGCAAGCGACAGCACGAAGCACTTCAGTTGAGAACACTATTTCGCTGGCTACCAGATACCGGCGAGCGCAGTAATTTTGCTGACGGTCGTGCGTGAATGAGTCTTAAATACGCAAGAGGCGAAGCTCGGTAATTGCGACGTCGCGATAAATTCACCGCGAGAGCTTTTTACTCCGAGCGATTTTCGTAACAGTGGTAGCGAAAACGCGGCCACAAACATCGGAGAGCTCCATGAGGAGGTATTCCATTTCATAATTCTCGGGTCCGGAACGGGCATAAACAAGGATGTTTATTCTCCGCCCCCGGAATACTCCGGGTGTCAGCCGCGCCGTTTGTCGATTCCGTAACTCGCGCGCGGGCTCCCAGGGCGCGCCCGGTCTGCGCCCCACGAGTTCATTACGGCGCGACGGCGCGACCGGACCAGCAGACCGGCCCCACAAATCTGAGGCGCAGCCGCAGGTGACCGCCGCTCTCGCGCCCTTTTATTTATAAATAGCTGTTTAATTCCACGGGCGCGCCGTAACTTTAAATTAGACTGGCCCCGGCGACGTTTATGCCCGTGACGACTCTAGTTAGCCGCTACCTTGTAGTGAGCTCCTTCCCTTCGCGATCTAATTTTGATTTATGCCGAGTGACCGGGCCAGCCGGGAGCAGCGTTGCTCCGCTGACAGGTAGGGAATCTTCAGGAGTCAGGAATTACCCTTTCGTCGGTTATGAGAGAAATCGCTTATATCACGTTGTTTAAGAGCCGAATATCGAGACATTAACCACAATATCGCTCTGAACAGTATTACGCACGTATCGTCTACCTTAATAGCGGATTGCAGCAGAGATCGCAACCATTGTCTGACTTCGAATACAATAAACTGCCTTGAGCAGAGAAGCTTCTGTTCACAGATCTGCTCGGATTTAGAAAGCACCGCACTGGCGAAGCTCATCCTGCCCTTTTGTCAGAGTATGCTGATGAAATAGCTCCATATTTAGCAATTATATACAACCACTCGCTCACAGAAAAATCCGTACCTAAAGACTGGAAAATTGCTCAGGTCACACCAATATCCAAAAAGGGATGTAGGAGTAATCTGCCGAATTACAGGCCTATATCACTAACGTCGATTTGCAGTAGGGTTTTAGAACATATACTGTATTCGAACATCATGAAGCACCTCGAAGAAAATGATTTATTGACATATAGTCAGCACGGATTCAGAAAATATCATTCTTGTTTAACACAACTAGCTCTTTATACTCATGAAGTAATAAGTGCTATCGACAGGGGATGTCAAATTGATTCTATATTTTTAGATTTCCAGAAGGCTTTTAGACACCGTTCCTCAAAAGCGTCTTCTAACCAAACTGCATGCCTACAGAGTATCGCCTCAGTTGTGCGACTGGATTCGTGATATCCTGTCAGAAAGGTCACAGTTCGTAGTAATAGACGGAAAGTCATCGACTAAAACAGAAGTAATATCCGACGTTCCCTAAGGAACTGTTATAGGCCCTCTATTGTTCCTGATCTATATTAACGACATAGGAGACAATCTGAGTAGCCGTCTTAGGTTGTTTGCAGATGATACTGTCATTTACCGTCTTGTAAAGCCATCAGATGATCAAAACGGCTTGCAAAGTGATTTAGATAAGATATCTGTATGGTGCGTAGAGTGGAAATTGACCCTGGATAAGGAAAAGTGTGAAGTTATTCACATGAGTACTAAAAGAAATCAGCTAAATTTCGATTACGCGATAAGTCACAGAAATCTTAAGGCTGTAAATTCAACTAAATACTTAGGGATTACAATTACAAATAACCTAAATTGGAACGATCACATAGATAATGTTTTGGTTAGAGCAAACCAAAGACTGCGATTCATCGGTAGAACACTTAGAAGGTGCAACAGGTCCACTAAAGAGACTGCTTACACAACGCTTGTCCGCCCTATTCTGGAGTATTGCTGTGCGGTGTGGGATCCGCATCAGGTGGGACTGACGAATGACATCGAAAAAGTACGAAGAAGGGCAACTCGTTTTGTATTATTGCGAAATAGGGGAGATAGTGTCACAGACATGATACGTGAATTGGAGTGACGATCATTAAAACAAAGGTGTTCTTCGTTGAGACGGGATCTTCTTGTGAAATTTCAATCACCAGTTTTCTCCTCCGATTGCGAAAACATTCTGTTGGCACCCACCTACATAGGGAGAAATGATCATCACGATAAAATAAGAGAAATCAGGGCTCGCACATAAAAATTTTAATGCTCGTTTTTCCCTCGTGCCGTTCGAGAGTGGAACGGTAGAGAGACAGTATGAAGGTGGTTCATTGAACCCTCTGCCAGGCACTTTATTGTGAATAGCAGGGTAATCACGTCGATGGAGATGCAGATGTCCTGCGAACTATGGATGAAGGATAACAGGCAGATTTCATATGCTTAGGTTTTCGGAAAGCGTTTGGCACAATGCCACATTGCAGGGTGTTAACGAAGCCATCCTGCATCTTTCTACTGCCCTTCTCCCCCCCCCCCCCTCCCCCCCACCAAACGAGACTTTCGCATACACCGCAGGGTCATCAGCAAACAGTTGCTGTCCACCCAACTCGTGATATCTATGGACACCACAACTTGCTCTCAATGTAGAAAAATCTAAACTAATGCAGATGAACAGGAAAAACAATACTGTAGTGTTCGAATAGAGTATCGATGGCCTGTTGGTTTACACGGTCATAACGATTAAATATCTACGTGTATCGTGGGAAGCGATGCGAAATGAAAGGAGAACTTACTCAGCTAGCGATGAAAGGATCATATGGCATCCCTGACCAGGAGGTCCCATCTACGGTTGTCATGGAATCGAACCCGGGACTTCGCCCTTTAGCGGAAGCAATGTTAATCTTTTTTTTTTTTAATTCGCTCATCTTCTTTGGTCGAAAAAAAGTCTGTATTCTTCTTTGGGTTGAGATCTAAGAAATGCTACGGAAGGAAGAGAAGAAAAATTAAATAAAGAAATAGTTCAGTTGCACACTATCTTAGAATTGATTTTCCTTCATTGCTGTATACTTGCATCTTGTGGATCTCTAATCAAATTGTACATTAAAATGAGTGGATGTTTATACGAAAATTAAATACTGGTAACTTTTGCATTCAGCATCAAACATATTCGTCTCTTCAGCTTTGACGCTTATGTGATTGATTGGAACTGACACATAAATTTCTTCCTCATAATTTGCAAAACATAAAATAACAACGGAAAATATTAAAATGTGTGCAGACGCACAAGCTTGCATCGTTCTCCACTTTGTCGATGAGTCTTCCAGAAGTCTATATTCTTAAAATGGTTGAAAAGAGCATAAAACAATAATTGAATAAAACTAAGCATGGTGCATCTTCCTGTAAGTAAACTCCTTTCTCGGTGTCGACAATTCCCGATTGATTTGAAATTTTTCTTGTACTTTATTTTCTTTTCGACAATGTGGTGCTGTGTAGTGAAGTAAATCACAAAATCGTCCTTTCTCTTCTCGTCTGGACTTAGAATGTTGTAAACAGTGTGTCCTAGCATTTCGATCAAAACAAAAATCTGTATTTTTCTTTGGTTTGAGATCTAAGAAATACTGCGGAAGGAAGAAAAGAAAAATTAGATAAAGACATAGTCTGGTTGCACACGATCTTATGCCTGAGTTTCCTTCTATTCTGTACACTTGCTTCTTCCGGATCCCTAAGAAAATTGTATATTAACATGAGTAGAAGTTTATACAAAAATTAAATAATGGTAACATTTTGCATTCAACATGTTTCGTTTTGTTTCTGGAAATGGGATTGCATCAGGACTACGAATATCCGCTGGTGTTAATGCATTTGGTGAAATCCTCTTGAAGCTTGCGAATTTTTGTCTTACATAATCCCACATATCTTTCGTGATATTGCGAATGACTCTCTGTTCATCCGTGTCAATTAAGTTACTCATTATGCAAAAGAGACCAATCTGTTAAGTGGAGTGTATGGATGCTAGACTTCATCGGGATCTTTCTGTTTATAGTAGTGCACCACAACGCTTTCACATGTGAAGGGAGGTTCGGATCATGAATGTTCTCCCACGTCGCCTGCCAATTGTTGTTGGGAAATTTTTGTTCTATGGCATTCCTTGATTTCTTCTCCATTATACTCTTGTAGGCTGCCTTGACCTTCGTCATTTTCTTTTTTGGGACTCTCGTTTGTACATAACTGAACCTTATGAGAAAATATATTAAATGATGAAATGCGTTCGACATGTGAGTGAACTCAGCAAGTGGCAGGAGACCAACTCTGTCAGTTTCATCCAGGAGAGGACTGTTTAGAAAATTCGTTCACGTTCTCCGTAGCTTATGAGTTTTGCACACTTAAAAAGCTTGTGCCTTTTTATGCACATCGATGAGATTTAGTCCTCCATTTCGTGTCGGGAGTGTCAATGTGTCATATTTTAGATTAAAGATGTGGTTGTGGCATATGGACTGTCCTAGAGCTGACAGCATACTTTTCGCCATAACGTGAGGTACAGGCATAACTTGAGCCACATAATTTATTTTGGAAGAGATGTATGTGTTCCCATATTTGAATTTCTGAAACTCATATAATTTCCTGACACTGTGTCACTGTGCACAACGCGATTCTGGGCGAGTAAGTGCTTATATGAAGGAGTGCTGAAAAATAACGTCTCCGAATTTATCATGTGAAAACTGATAAAGCTTTTTAAATAAAACAACGTTATTAACATTCTACATCTCCATGCCTTTATATTCGGAGCTCTTTGCAGCTAGAGGGCTCCCATTTTGTAGCGTGTAACATGGCACTGTTTAAAGGAACTACACTACGTGATTAAAAGTATCTGGACACCTGGTTGAAAATGACCTAGAAGTTCGTAGTGCCCCACATAGGTAATGCTGGAATTGAGTATGGTGTTGTCCCATCCTTAGCCTTGATGACAGCTCCCACTCCCGCATGCATACGTTCAATCAGGTTCTGGAAGGTTTCTTGGGGAATCTTTCACGGAGTGCTGCACTGAGGAGAGGTATCGATGTCGGTCGGTGAGTCCTGACTCGGAGTCGGCGTTCCAAAATATCCCAAAGGTGTTATATAGGATTCAGGTCAGGACTCTATGCAGGCCAGTCCATTACAGGGATATTATTGTCGTGTAACCATTCCGCCACAGGTCGTGCATTATGAACATGTGCTCGATCGTGTTGAAAGATGCAATCGCCATCCCCGAATTGCTCTTCAACAATGGGAAGCAAGAAGATGCTTAAAACATCAATGTAGGATTGTGTTGTGATAGTGCCACGCAAAACAACAAGGGGTGCAATTCTCCTCCATAAAAAACACGACCACACCATAACACCACCGCCTCCGAATTTTGCTGTTGACACTACAGACACTGGCAGATGACGTTCACCAGACATTCGCCATACCCACACCCTGCCATCGGATCGCCACATTGTGTACCGCGATTCGTCACTCCACACAACGTATTTCCACTTTTCAGTCGTCCAATTTTCACTCTCCTTACACCAAGCGAGGCGTCGTTTGGCTTTTACCAGCGTGATGTGTGGTGTAGGAACAGCCGCTCGACCATGAAATCCATGTTTACTCACCTCCCGCCTAACTGCCGTAGTACTTGCAGTGGATCCTGATGCAGTTTGGAATTCCTGTGTGATGGTCTGGATAGATGTCTGCCTTTACCCATTACGACCCTCTTCAACTGTCGGCGGTCTCTGTCAGTCAACAGACAAGCGCTACTATATTTGCAAAAATTCGACGCCTTGGGTTCAGTGTCGTCGATCACCCTCCATAAATTTACGTCTTGGCCCCGTCCGATTTTCATATGTTTCCAAAACTTAAACAACATCTTCGAGGATTTCGTTTTGATAATGATGAAGCGGTGGAAACTGAGGGGAGGTTGTGACACTGTCAACAAAGCCATACATGCTGATGCAATAGCTCCGTACTTAATCAGATACAACCGCTCGCTCGACGAAATTTCCGTACCCAAAGACTGGAAAATTGCACAGGTCACACAAATATTTCAATAAAGGTAGTAGGAGTAATCAACTAAATTACAGACCCATATCATTTACGTCGATATGTAGCAGAATTTTGGAACATACGTTGTGTTCTAACATTATGAATTACCCCGAAGATTCAACATCGATTTAGAAAACATTGTTCTTGTGAAACGTAACTAGCTCTTTACAAACGCGAAATGTTGAGTGATATTGCCAAGGTATTTCAAATAGATTCCGTATTTCTAGATTTCCATAAGGCTCTTGACACTGTACCACGTAAGCAGTTTGTCAAGCCGCGTGCTTATATAAAACATTGATTCAGTTACGTGACTGGATTCGTGATTTCCTGTCAGAGAGATCAAAGTTTGATGGAACAGACGGAAAGTCATAGAGTAAAACAGAATTGGTTTCTGGCGTTTCGCAAGGTAGTGTTATGGGCAGTCATTGGACCAACGACTTTCTCCAAACCCTTCAGCGTCCGGAACTTCTGCAGAGCTATGTGTGTACAATCAGTATTCTTGTAATACTCTGTGATAGTACGGAAAAAAGATCTTGGTGACGTACTGGTCACACGTGCAATGAGAGGCGCTCAGGGATGGACAGACCATCGACTCGTGAGGTCCAAATTAAAGATAACTTTGAAGGCACCACGCCGTGCTTCACACAAAATACCAACAAAATTGTCCTGCAAAATCTTGGCCAATGATCAGACTATGAGAGCAAAACTGGATGAAAAATTTGGTGTCGATGGCCTTTTGATATCTGAATCTGCCCCTGTAGATGAACAGTGGGGTGCATACGCTAGCAGACTGCGTGGCTGTGCTTCAGAAGTCTTGGGAAAGCCTCAGAAGAAGCACCAGGACTGGTTTGACGACTCAGATCCAGAGATCAGAAAGCTAATTAATGATTTCAGAACCTCTCTTCGCACCCCTGATGATAACAAGCGTAGAGCAGCGCATTACAATCTGAAAGTGACGGTACGTGCTCTCAAAGACAGTTGGTGGGCAAATAAAGCAAATGAAATACAGCTATATGCCGACACACACCAAACGGGCAGATTCTTTGAGTCCCTGAAAACTATCTTTGGTCCAAGAGTTGGGCAGATAGCACCAGTCTATAACAAAGATAAAAGTTGTCGGCTGACGCAACAGAGTGACATCCTGTCTCGGTGGGCGGAACATTTTAATGACGTTCTTAATACCGACCATCAGACAACCGATATTCCATACATAGAAGCACTTGAAGACCTGCCAGTTGAGGAACAACTTGCGGATGCCCCTTCCTACAATGAATTCATTTCAGCACTGGCTAAGCTGAAAAATGACAAAACAGCAGGATTAGATAACTTGCCATCAGAGCTATATAAATATGGGGGGCCAAACATCAAGAAACCATTGTTTGCTCTGATCTTAAGGATTCGGGAGTATGAAATGATTCCACAAGACTGGAAAGATGCTTGTATTTCCAAGATCTATAAAGGCAAGGGTGACATATCAGACTGCAGCTCCCACAGGGGCATTTCTCTTCTCTCAGCAGCGGGAAAAGTCCTTGCCCACATAATTAACACCCGGTTAACACACTTTGCAGAAAAACTGCTACCAGAGACCCAGTGTGGCTTTCGCCCAAACAGAGGCACAGTGGATGCCATATTTGTTGTCAAACAAATGCAAGAGAAAAGCTTAGAGCAACATCGGCCTTTGTTCATGTGCTTTGTAGACCTGGAAAAACCTTTTGATCGTGTCCCACGGGAAGCTCTTTGGATCATACTAAAGAAAACTGGGTGCCCTGACAAAATTGCAGGTTGATTCGGCAGTTTCATGAAAACATGATGGCAAAAATCCGCCATGAGGACAAGCTCTCAGAACAGTTTCCCGTGATATGTGGTGTAAAACAAGGCTGTGTTCTGGCTCCCACACTCTTCTCACTTTACTTCGCAGTTGTTATGAGAGACGCGACCAAAGCCTGTAGTAATCAAATTAGTCTCGACACAAGGACAGACAAAAGTGTCTTCAACATCTCTCGCCTCAGAACAAAAAGTCGCGTAACCAAACTATCCATCTTAGAGATTCTCTACGCGGATGATGTATGCATGATGGCTAATTCTTGCGAAACTCTTCAGACTTACATAAACCTGCTAAATGCCTCCTGCAGAAGATTTGGCTTAGCCATTAGCATCACTAAGACGCAAGTTCTCAAACAGCCACTTAGAGGTATTAATGCAGATGACTCTAGTATTGAGATAAATAACAAACCCTTGCAAAAATGTGTCAAAGTTCAAATACCTGGGACGCCAAATTAGAAGTGACAACAGCCTGACAACGGAAATCGCAGCGCGTATAGCCAGCGCAGCCTCAGCCTTCGGTAAGCTTAATGACCGAGTATGGAAATCACATGATCTCAAACTACAAACAAAAATTGCAATCTACAAAGCAGTAGTATTATCCATCTTACTCTATGCCTCGGAAAGCTGGTGCTGTTACAAAGCTGACATTAAGAAGCTAGATAAATTTCATCTTCGATGTCTGAGATCAATTCTGCGCATCAAATGGGAAGACCGTGTCCCAAATACGGAGATTTTGCGCCGCGTGAAACTGGCTGGTATTGAAGCTTTAATAATGAAACATCAACTGAGATGGAGTGGTCACATAGTACGCATGGATGACAGTAGGCTACCTAAAGCGGTGTTCTACTCGCAGCTCTCGTGCGGGAAGAGGAGGAAAGGTGGTCAACACCTGCGATATAAAGACACCATTAAACGCCACCTTGCAGCCTGTGGATCCCAAGCAACCGTTGGGAGGAGCTAGCATTGCGCCGATCGGAGTGGCGATCAACTGTACATAAGAGCATCGAACAATTCGAGCAAAAGCGTCTAATGGACCTGGATGCTAAAAGAGAGCTCCGAAAATCTCAGCTCAAGCCTGTCTACACGTATACTTACAACTCTGCTGGTCAACTTCACTGTGCTCCATGCAACAGGATATTCAAAGCGAAATTCGGATTCGCGAGCCACATCCGAGCCTACCACAACAAGGACAGAGAAGACTGACGGAGTCGCTGTCGCCGGACACGGCGAGGAGGACATCATCATCATCAATACAGCTTTACCAGCCGAGCACGATCCTGCATTGAGACAGTCATGGCGAACGTCGCAGACGCGAAAGGAGGAAAAGGCGTGCACCCGGCGTGTTTATACCAACTTCAGTTGGTCGTGCCCATGACAGGTATTTTCATTTACGTATTCTGACACATACTACGCCATCTGTTGATCAATTTTCAATTTTTTTCTTCTGACATTCGTTTTCCCCCTTATCCGATAATATTCCGTTGCAATGTGATGCTATTCTGACTAGTGGTGTTATTTCTACAGCGTTTTGAAAGTTTAACTTTAATTATAATCATCCAGTATACAGGGTGGTCCCGAATTCATGGTACAAACTTTAATGGTAGGTGCAGGACATTGTAACAAGGATATATTGTATAGGAATGTATAGTCCCAGGTGACGCGGTGAGGCGTAAACAGGGGAAATAACGGCCGAAAGGAAAACGAAAGATTTTACTGAAATCGTTGTTGACAAGTGTCATGTTTACAGTAAGTGTTCAAAATTGCGTCCACCATGAGCGATACATGCTTGACAGCGTCGGTGCAGCGATTGGCGTACACGTTCAAAGATGCCTGGTATTTCACGCACACCTGCAGCAGCTACAGATATGCGAGCAACGAGATCCTCATCTGAGTCAACTGGAGTCTCATAAACAAGACTCTTAAGATGTCCCCATAAAAAGTAATCGAGGCAAGAGAAATCAGGAGATCGGGGTGGCCAAGGGACTGGTCTACCACGCCCAATCCATCTAGCACCAAACGTGGCATTCAGGTAATTCCGTACAGCAGTGCTGAAGTGTGCTGGCGCTCCATCGTGCTGAAACCACATGCGGTTACGAATGGCGAGCGGAACATCTTGCAGCAGTTCTGGTAACACTTCTTGCAGAAAAATAAGATAGCTTTCGCCACAGAGTCGCGTGGGTAGTAAGTATGGCCCAATCAAAAAGTCGTTCACAATACCAGCCCACACATTAATACCGAAACGTTGTTGATACGCATGTGGACGCGTTGCATGTGGATTATCTGTTGCCCACACATGGGAATTGTGCGCATTAAAGACACCCTCGCGTGAAAATGTCGCTTCATCTGTAAATAGCACATGACCTACGAAATCCGGCTGCAACGCACATTGCTGCAACAACCACTGGCAGAAGTTCACGCGAAGAGGATAATCTGCCGGATTCAATGCTTGTACTTTTTGAAAATGGAAGGGGTGTAAGCGATTTTCATTTAACACTCTGCATACAGTCTGATGACTCACATGTACGTCACGCGCAACAGTTCTTGTGCTTGACTCGGGTCTATCAGCCACTATGTTCAAGATGCGTTCTTCCAGTCTTGGAGTGCGTACAGCTCTTAATCGACCAGCGTCATGTCTGTTGACGTCGAACGTACCTGTTTCACAAAGTTGACGATGTAACCGTTGAAAAATTCTATGATCCGGCATTCGTCGATTAGGATACTCCGCGCGATACATTCGTAACGCAGCTCTGGCGTTACCATTTGCACGGCCGTACATGTAATGCATGTCTGCTTTTTCTGCATACGTAAAGTCACCCATCGTCTACGGCAGCACAATTGTGAATGGCGCTTGTCCCTACTGCGATACATCATGTTCATCTACTGCCCTCTACCGGCAGTGACACCAACCGATCACTCCATTTCTCTTTCCCCTGTTTACGCCTCACCGCGTCACCTGCGGCTATACATTCCTATACAATAAATCCTTGTTACAATGTCCTGTACCTACCATTAAAGTTTGTACCATGAATTCGGGACCACCCTGTATAGAGATCTAATCCACTGGCAGCTTGGTTTGTCACGCGAGTAAAAAAAGGCGCCACGTCAAACTTGAGCACCCACCTATCTGTTAAACGTAGAGTCTTAACTGCTTAATTTAATGATTGATTTATTAATTACACAATTAAAATATTGTGTTGCAAATAACATCCATTCTTCGTCACCTGTTAGTTGTCCCTGACAGTGCATATACATTTGTTATTCTGGTGTTTGTGAATGTTGCAACAATTCCCCTATAATTCACTAATCGTTATAATAATTCCTTCTTTTGTTAGATTTCAGTTCGCAAATCAGAGTCACCTACCGGGTTTACTATCACTTTATAGCTAGGCAAATAACCTAAATTTATTTCTGCTACCTTTTGACGCAGAAGGACATCAGTTCCAGTGGTGTATATTAGGTTTGGATTTTGTTTAGCTTGAGGGAACCGTGGTTCTTATTTATTTTTAATGTAGCAGTTTTATTTGTTTTTCAGATCACTCATCTGTGAGTGTGCTGTAGTGGAGATTCTCTTCACCTTGGCCCTAAAACAGTAGAGGCATGTTACATTGTTGCAAAACCATCGTAAAATTTACTATGCACATATTATTCAAAGGAAATCATAATTTAAGGGTTATGCACAAGTTAAGTACCATTGTTAGGTCTCCAGTGGTATGTTACATACCAAATTAAGCTCAAAATGTTCTATTTTATACATTGCTACAACTGTAATTTTTACCAGTGCTTAGTAATCTAGGGTTAATAGAAGTAAGGCTCCTCTTCCTTGTTCACTACCTGTATATCTATGACCGTGTCATCCTCTACCGCAGCGATTCCTGTAGAATGATGCCGATTGCTGCTGGAAGCCCCTGAAATGACCACGAATCGGTGTCCATATTTCCGCCTTCTACCTCCACTGCACAGTCCTTTAAGGTGAGGGCCTTTGGTGTCGCCATGTGACCATGTTCCTGTTGCCGTTGTATTCGGAATCATCAGTATTGTTAGTAGACATCCTTCCGGTAGTTTCCTGACTTTTCTTGGGTATCATTACTGAACCCTCCTCAGCCTACTTTTGTTTATAATGGCTGTTTCTGTTGTTTGGATGTATCTGGTGACTTTTAGTTTTTTATTTATTTGGTCCGTATTTTCCCGCAGTGAAGCCACGATCTTCTCAACTCTGTTGAGCCGATATTCGTTTCTTATTCTTCCTTGGATATTTAACAGAGTTTTTATACTCTTGTCGGTATCCATACCTTCATGATATGTTCTTCAGTTATTTCTCCTTCCGTGTTCTCTCTGCCGAGGGAAATTTGTGCTGTTGTCGTCTGAGACTCTCCTGTTATTTTCAGCTCAGCTGATGGGTCGTCCGACCTCTCAGGAATTTTCAAAGGAGTCTCAGTTTGGTGCCGAATGTTGTCTTCAGGACTGCATTCTACAGAAGTTTCTCTGGTCGACTGTTCAGCCTGTTGATCACGTACTGCAGGTACATAAATAGCTGCCAAAACTGTCATCTCCAGAGGCTCCAATGTTTATCCTGATGGCAGCTGTGCAACTGATCTCACTATGCACTCGGAACGAATTGGTACTGGTGAATTGCAGATCGCGCGTGTCCTCGATTGGCAAGCAAGACAGACCATCACTAGATCACGAACCGCGGACACTCAACCAGAAAACCACACCCACGCATGGGAACTCTCTTTTGGATTTTGGCAGGCTTCCCATTTTGAAATGCAACTTAGATGACATCTAGGGTATATTGCGTTCCGACTTTAGAGATACACCCTTTTAACATCTACTACGCCTTACAGGATCCAGACTTGCTATCTTAATCCAACGACGGTCATCGGCCGATTCTCGATTTCGCGAGCTCAACAAACGCTCCCAGAATTTCATTCAGCATCGCTATCTTTCAACTGATCATGTCACATACAAGAAATTTGATTAACCATATCCTGTTGCACTAATAATCACTGGAAATTGCAGCTTCCTGCAACGGATTTGCAGGAGATTATTTCCGAAAGATGCTGGGGCAACCAGTCATCCTGAGAAAAATTACTCGCCGTTGAGCCAGCTTCTCTCCACTCCACAGCCCATTTAGGAGAATTAGGGCAAGACCGACCTATCTCATTCAGGCTGGAGAAAATCCTTACGACAGATAATGACTACAGTGTATACAATGGCCATAGATAGAGTACACAGCCAGGACATGTTTCAGGGGACCAAGGTTTGACCAGAAGTAGCAGGCGTTAGTTATGCAGAAATGAAGCAGCATCCACAGCATCAATTACTGTGAACATATGCATGAAATCTCTTTTCGGACTAAAGACCAGAACAACGACATGTCTAACATCGTGTGACATACTGGCCAGCTCAAGTTGGTATAATATGTTATTACAATACTATTATTTAGTTGTTGACAGCTAAAGGACTGACCTGTTCCCACCGCCAATACCTAAATGGTAGTTTTACTGATATTGTCGGCTTTGATTTGAGAGGTGGTAGTCGTGGCGGACAGTCGCGCTAACCAAATGCTCTGATATCAACACCACCAGTTACGTAGAACTGATTGTTGTTTTGGATGCACTGCACTGCTTTTCAGAATTTCCAGATGTTGTTGTTGGGGTCTTCAGTCCTGAGACTGGTTTGATGCAGCTCTCCATGCTACTCTATCCTGTGGAAGCTTTTTCATCTCCCAGGACCTACTGCAACCTACATCCTTCTGAATCTGCTTAGTGTATTCATCTCTTGGTCTCCCCCTACGATTTTTACCCTCCATGCTGCCCTCCAATACTAAATTGGTGATCCCTTGATGCCTCAGAACATGTCCTACTAACTGATCCCTTCTTCTGGTCAAGTTGTGCCACAAACTTCTCTTCTCCCCAATCCTATTCAGTACTTCCTCATTAGTTATGTGATCTACCCATCTAATCTTCAGCATTCTTCTGTAGCACCACATTTCGAAAGCTTCTATTCTCTTCTTGTCCAAACTATTTACCGTCCACGTTTCACTTCCATACATGGCTACACTCCATACAAATACTTTCAGAAATGACTTCCTGACACTTAAATCTATACTCGATGTTAACAAATTTCTCTTCTTCAGAAACGCTTTCCTTGCCATTACCAGTCTACATTTTATGTCCTCTCTACTTCGATCATCATCAGTTATTTTGCTCCCCAAATAGCAAAACTCCTTTACTACTTTAAGTGTCTCATTTCCTAATCTAATTCCCTCAGCATCACCCGACTTAATTCGACTACATTCCATTATCCTCGTTTTGCTTTTGTTGATGTTCATCTTATATCCTCCTTTCAAGACACTGTCCATTCCGTTAAACTGCTCTTCCAAGTCCTTTGCTGTCTCTGACAGAATTACAATGTCATCGGCGAACCTCAAGGTTTTTATTTCTTCTCCATGGATTTTAATACCTACTCCGAATTTTTCTTTTGTTTCCTTTACTGCTTGCTCAATATACAGATTGAATAACATCGGGGAGAGGCTACAACCCTGTCTTACTCCCTTCCCAACCACTGCTTCCCTTTCATGTCCCTCGACTCTTATAACTGCCATCTGGGTTCTGTACAAATTGTAAATAGCCTTTCGCTCCCTGTATTTTACCCCTGCCACCTTTAGAATTTGAAAGAGAGTATTCCAGTCAACATTGTCAAAAGCTTTCTCTAAGTCTACAAATGCTAGAAACGTAGGTTTGCCTTTCCTTAATCTTTCTTCTAAGATAAGTCGTAAGATCAGTATTGCCTCACGTGTTCCAGTATTTCTACGGAATCCAAACTTATCTTCCCCGAGGTCGGCTTCTACTAGTTTTTCCATTCGTCTGTAAAGAATTCGTGTTAGTATTTTGCAGCTGTGACTTATTAAACTGATTGTTCGGTAATTTTCACATCTGTCAACACCTGCTTTCTTTGGGATTGGAATTATTATATTCTTCTTGAAGTCTGAGGGTATTTCGCCTGTTTCATACATCTTGCTCACCAGATGGTAGAGTTTTGTCAGGACTGGCTCTCCCAAGGCCGTCAGTAGTTCCAATGGAATGTTGTCTACTCCGGGGGCCTTGTTTCGACTCAGGTCTTTCAGTGCCCTGTCAAACTCTTCACGCAGTATCGTATCTCTCATTTCATCTTCATCTACATCCTCTTCCATTTCCATAATATTGTCCGCAAGTACATCGCCCGTGTATAGACCCTCTATATACTCCTTCCACCTCTCTGCTTTCCCTTCTTTGCTTAGAACTGGGTTTCCATCTGAGCTCTTGATGTTCATAAAGTGGTTCTCTTATCTCCAAAGGTCTCTTTAATTTTCCTGTAGGCAGTATCTATCTTACCCCTAGTGAAATAAGCCTCTACATCCTTACATTTGTCCTCTAGACATCCCTGCTTAGCCGTTTTGCACTTCTTGTCGATCTCATTTTTGAGACGTTTGTATTCCTTTTTGCCTGCTTCATTAACTGCATTTTTATATTTTCTCCTTTCATCAATTAAATCCAATATTTCTTCTGTTACCCAAGGATTTCTAAGAGCCCTGGTCTTTTTACCTACTTGATCCTCTGCTGCCTTCACTACTTCATCCCTCAAAGCTACCCATTCTTCTTCTATTCTATTTCTTTCCCCCATTCCTGTCAATTGTTCCCTTATGCTCTCCCTAAAACTCTGTACAACCTCTGGTTCTTTCAGTTTATCCAGGTCCCATCTCCTTAAATTCCCACCTTTTTGCAGTTTCTTCAGTTTTAATCTACAGTTCATAACCAATAGATTGTGGTCAGAGTCCACATCTGCCCCTGGAAATGTCTTACAATTTAAAACCTGGTTCCTAAATCTCTGTCTTACCATTATATAATCTATCTGATACTTTTAGTATCTCCAGGGTTCTTCCATGTATACAGCCTTCTATCATGATTCTTAAACCAAGTGTTAGCTATAATTAAGTTGTGCTCTGTGCAAAATTCTACCAGGAGGCTTCCTCTTTCATTTCTTAGCCTCAATCCTTATTCACCTACTACGTTTCCTTCTCTCCCTTTTCCTACACTCGAATTCCAGTCACCCATGACTATTAAATTTTCGTCTCCCTTCACTATCTGAATAATTTCTTTTATATCATCATACATTTCTTCAATTTCTTCGTCATCTGCAGAGCTAGTTGGCATATAAACTTGTACTACTGTAGTAGGCGTGGGCTTCGTGTCTATCTTGGCCACAATAATGCGTTCACTATGCTGTTTGTAGTAGCTTACCCGCTTTCCTATTTTCCTATTCATTATTAAACCTACTCCTGCATTGTCCCTATTTGACTTTGTGTTTATAACCCTGTAGTCACCTGACCAGAAGTCTTGTTCCTCCTGCCACCGAACTTCACTAATTCCCACTATATCTAACTTTAACCTATCCATTTCCCTTTTTAAATTTTTTAACCTACCTGCCCGATTAAGGGATCTGACATTCCACGCTCCGATCCGTAGGACGCCAGTTTTCTTTCTCCTGATAACGACATCCTCTTGAGTAGTCCCCGCCCGGAGCTCCGAATGGGGGACTATTTTACCTCCGGAATATTTTACCCAAGAGGACGCCATCATCATTTAATCATACAGTAAAGCTGCATGCCCTCGGGAAAAATTACGGCCGTAGTTTCCCCTTGCTTTCAGCCGTTCGCAGTGCCAGCACAGCAATGCCGTTTTGGTTATTGTTACAAGGCCAGATCAGTCAATCATCCAGACTGTTGTCCTTGCAACTACTGAAAAGGCTGCTGCCCCTCTTCAGGAACCACACGTTTTTCTGGCCTCTCAACAGATACCCCTCCGTTGTGGTTGTACCTACGGTACGGCCATCTGTATCGCTGAGGCACGCAAGCCTCCCCACCAACGGCAAGGTCCAAGGTTCATGGGGTGGAATTTCCAGATAGTGTCTGTTTAATATTGTTGTTAAAATATTGTGGTTTTTTTCCTATTCGTTTCGCATACTGTGTGGGTTTAAACTTACATTAAGTAAACGTGTGTGGGGTGCTGAGATTCTAATGTTAACGTTCGCACGTTGCATAGTGCTTACGCATTGTTTGAATATATTTGAGTGATTTTCATGATTTCCTGGTAGTGTCTGTTTAAATACTTTATTATAAATGTCGTTCTTTTTAGTTTTCGTACATTTCATGCCTGCTGCTACCTAAAACTTACGTTCAGCGAATATCTGTGTGGTGTTTACATTCTCGTGTTTTACGTCCATCTGTCTCCTAGAACTTAGCTAAGAGCTCATCGAAAGATAAATTTCCACTAATTCTTAGTTTATTACAGTTTAATTGTGTGTTTTATCGATTTTTAGTTTTGTCAAAGCTTTCTTGAAGCCTTCAGCTGCCATTCTCTTTATTTCCTGTACGATTGTACAATTTCAGCCTTAGGCCGTTTTCAAGTATCTAAAACGGAAGTATCATACATTGGATACATTAGTGACACTTGTGATTTTGATGTAGGAACAAGTCATATCTGTAAATATGCTAGGTGCTTTATAACTTACTTTATGGATGATTTTTTAGATGGAGATTATGTCACACACGTCGTTGCTTCTATGACATGTTGTGCTCATAAAATAAAACCGATGTGTTCACGCTATTTTAGGAGCACGTTACTTTTGAGCAGTTATTGCAAATCTCTTATATACAGGGTGTCCCAGCTATCTTGTCCACCTAAAATATCTCTGGAACAATAACAGCTATTGGAAAACGACTTTCACCGGTATCAATGTAGGGCTGGGGCCCATGAATGTACATATTTGGAAACATTCTAAAACGAAAGCATATTTGTTTTTTAACACAAACTTATGTTTTTTTTTAAATGGACCTCCTATATTTTTTTCTTCAGCAATCCATAGCATGAGAAAGCACATACACAATGGCGTTGATTGCATCGCAATATTCCCATTACATCCCGAGATATTAAGACGCGAAGTTGACGCTTGAAACACTGACTGTATGTAATTTCTTTGAAATAACTTGTAAATATTTGTTCTGTTATTGTAGGAGCACGACATTTTTGATCACAGTACTCTAATGAAACAGTACTGATAACTACGAGAGTCGAGTGAAAACTGCTTTATGGTTGCGTGATGTTTAGCATTATAGTCATATTTATTAATGAGTGTAGCGATAATTTTACATTCTATGCTTCTGTAATGCTTCGCCGTAGAAATCATAGAAAGTTGTCCAGGAATTTCCCATTTCGCAGTTCTTTTTTGCTCATTTAAAACTCTGCCTGACTGATCTTTTAGATGGATGTAAATTTCAATTTCTTCCATTACATCCATGATTTTTTCCTTTCTGTAACTTACGTAATATTTGAAGTGATCCATCTATATTAGGTATTTTGTCGTTGGTGTCTTTTAAGTGTGCAGCAAATGTGGATGGGTTACTGTCACTCATTGTCGCGTGTTCTTTAACTCGTGTACTAACTTTCCTTCCTGTTTGTCCAATATAAAATTTGGGCATTCCTCACGGCTAATTTTGTAGATTCATGATTGCGAAAACGGTTCTGGTGTACGCGGTGTGCGTCTCAACATTCGTTGTAGATTGTTAGTGGTTCTGTAACTGGTGTATGAATTTGTATCCTTGAAACATCTACTTTATTTTTCTGTGGTTCGTTTTTGTTTCTAGTTAAAGTTGTTTCATCTATGGGACTGGCATGTGTTTGATTGGTTTTCTTCTTGAATAGCGTGTCTACTAACTCTTTAGGATAACCGTTGCTTATAGCTACATTTCGGAGAAGATCTAGTTCCTTCTCAATATTTTCTTTTTTCATTGGTAAATGGTTTAGTCTATGCAGCATTGAATGAAAATATGCGAGATTGTGTGATCTCGGGTGGCATGACTGATTGTGGATAATTATGTATGTTGTCGTTGGTTTACGAAAAATATCGAACACGTGTTCAGATTTTTCGTATGAAATGTTTAATACCAGAACATTTATGCTCTTATTTTTTTCTCTTTCCATAGTGAAATTAATTTTTGGATGGAAACTGTTGAATTGTGAATGCATGACGTTGCACTCATCTGTTGTGCCATCAAATAGGATTAAGATGTCATCGACATATCTACAGTAACAAACGGTTTTTTTGGCTGTGTGAGTGAACCTGTTAAAAACTTTTTCTTCTAAAGTCTTAACGAAAATATCATCTAATGTACCAGCTAGACATGAGGCCATTGCTACACCATCTTTTTGGAGATAAATTTTGTTCTGAAATTTTTAGTTTACTGTAAAAGTTGCACCACTTGCGACGCATATGGATCTTTGCGAAGGTTAGTTAGTATGGAAGAAACAAATCAGGACTGTGGTTCGATGTTTCGTTGAGCTGACGGTAGCGGAGAAGCAAGTCAGATGTCAGATGAGGCTCTGCCATTGAGTTGTAGATGTAATCGAGACAAGGGAATCGTGGGAAAGCAAAGAAAGATTTGTGATCTTCAGGCAGAATGATTTGTTTTGAATGATATAGGCTGAGGAGTAAAAGAGAAAATAGGAGCTGCAAAAAGGTGACAAGTAATAAGCAAAAGGAGTGAACTTCAGAATTGACATTTAAATTTCCACTTAGTAATCAGTAATAGGAGAAGAGCCTCAAACAGTTTTTGAGCAAAGTACAAGTACAACTGACTCTTAGGAGTAACTTTAAGGCTAGGTTCGTAGCAAAATCAAGTAGAAAGAAAGGAGCCCTCCTGCCAAGTAGCAGTCATGGGAGGTGTGCAGGCCAAGTGCTATAGGAAAAACTAAGTGTAGAATGCCATGTCACAAGTATCGTGAAACCTAGTGCCAAGTCTGGCCAGGTGACAGAGAAAATAGAGGCTTCGTACAACGATATTGATGAAGATGATCAGGTACTTATAGTAGAACTGCCTGGCTACCATCTAAGAGTATTTTATTAAACATGCCTTAGAAGAAATAGGTGCATCAGCAGAACCCATTCGTTGGGGTTTTGTCGATGCTTTACATTCTTCTTTCTCATCTTTCTCTCTTTCTATCAGGAACGTTAGTTCTTAATGCAGAACCAAAGTGCTAAAGTCAGATAATAAACTTGATATTTAAGCACTTCCGATTGTACCACTTCAGAAGCCAGTACTTCCCTGTATACCATTTATTCATTCTACAGAGAACGCACAGTACACACTCTTGCCATGTACCCAAATGCCGACGCCCCGTCTGTACATATACCAACGCAATTTGCTCCTGACACTCTGTTGTCCAGAAAAAATGAATTCAGAAGATAAAAAATATCTCGGCCTGTAGTCTTCCCTTCAAGAGCTTTACAAAACAATCGTCGTGCATTTCATTTTCATAACAACAACATAAAAAACAAGGGGTTATGAAAGATTTCTGGGATCAGCTTTGTCATCAAGTCTTAGGGCGAATTTGCGCTATCACCAAGACGTGGTTGCATTTGACTTTTCATGTCAGTGGCTATTGCATCAATACGACAAGCCACGATATCATATGAGAGCTGTATCGACTTCAGACTCTCACCAAATCTTCGCCATTCATGACATGGCACATTTCGACGACTGCGGGAAGAATTAATTTCTTACAACTAATATGTGGTGACTCGGACTCTGCTATTAAGTAGAATACCTCTAGGGACGCCCTTAAAGCTTTGTTAGGAACTGATACCTGTAATTTGAGGAAACTAACATTTCCTTTTAGTTGTTGCACTTGAGGCTTAGAGAACTCGATGAGTTTACTTACATGGTCTGGATATTTTGTCTGCAGCTGTCTCTTTAGTAACTGTCTCGGTATTCAGATGGATACCGAGCGAACGCCCGTCAATGTTCCACGTCCTTCGTGAACGTAATCGACGCCAACGAGCGCTGATACGCTTCATCGACACGGAGGACGGTCGTCGCCTCACCACGCAACAAGGCATAAACACAGCGTTCTACAATCATTATTCCCAACTCTATTCCGCTCAGACCCCTGATCCGACAGCACTGGAGGACGTCTCTCAGACGATTTACGGCACCGTCACCCCGGCAATGGAAGAGGCCTTGATGGACAAAATTACAGAAGAAGAAGTGATCGACGCCATTAGAAAAGGAGCTGTCAACAAGTCACCGGGTCCTGATGGCATCCCCTTGGAATTTTACCGGACTTTTCAATATTTATTAGCCTCCCGATGGACGGACATCTGTCGCGAACTACTATCCCCGGACGTGCCGCTCCCTGCGACCCTTGTGGAATGGATGATTATTCCTATTCACAAACCGTCCGGTGGCTCACGACTGCAGGACTACCGCCCGTTGACGCTATTGAACTGCGACTTTAAGATCCTTTCTCGACTGTTGGCGGCGCGGATACGCCAGACCTTACGAAATGTTATCTCACCCGATCAAACGTCATTAGGAGGCGACAATAATATTCAAACAGCACTCAGTGAATATCGTGACTTGATCTCACTGGCGAGGGCATGTCGTCTGAAGGGTGCACTGGCGGCAATCGATTTTAGTCAAGCTTTCGACCGAGTGGACCACGACTATTTGGAAGCGGTCCTCCAACATATGCGGTACCCACAGCCATTCGTCACTGTCGTCATGCGACTACTCCGTGGCGCGACGTCCAAGGTGATCGTCAACGGCCGACCTTCGCAGCCCCTCACCATTTCTCGATTGATACGCCAAGGCTGCCCTCTGTCCACTTTACTTTACGCTGTGGCCATGGAACCTCTCCTCTGCGGCCTGCGCCAACGACTAACGGGTATGACGTTACGAGGCCACACTTTCCGATGTAAAGCGTACGCTGACGACCTGGTGATTGTCATCCGCAACGGCGACGACACCGCTAACGCACTGAATTGGATAGAGAAATATGGCATGGCCACTGGTAGTCGTATCAACGTCGCAAAATCTGTGGCGATGAAAACCGGGGCCGGATTGTCTGAGAACAGTGTCACCCCTTTCCAGCTCAGAGATAGTTTGAAATGTCTCGGCATTGATTTTACAGACGATATACGACGGACTGCTGCTCACAACTTCCGACGGCTTTTACGAAATGTTCGGACTGGAATTGCCAACAACCGCCTACGAGCCCTGGACATCGTCCAAAGGACCCAGTATGTTAACACACATTTAGCGTCACGCATTCCGCACATCGCCCAGATATTACCTATACCGGTGATGTTAGCTCGCCGTATACTTGCAGCTTTTGGGTCCTTCGTGAGTTCAGGAATGCTTTTCAAGATCAAATATGAGACTTTCACCCTTCCCCCGGATCGGGGAGGGCTTGGCCTTTATCACGTTCATGACAGAGCGGTCGCCCTATTTGTGAGCACATTAGTCAAACTATGGCACCGCCGTCCGGACAGTTTGACCAGTTTGTTAATAGAAGAACTAGCACCGCCCTCCCTGTTGCAGCCTGTGCCGATACACCACGTCCCCTCCTCGCTCTTCTACATCGGTGTCTTTTACCTCGAACTCAGTTACGTTCGGCTTGCCTTACCAGCGACTCACCTGACGACGGCAAAGGTGGTTTATAGGGTCCTGCAACGTGGACGACCCGATAACGTCGTGGAGAGGAAGCACCCGAACGTCAACTGGCGAGTAGTGTGGAGGACAATTCACCACGTAACACTGGACACTGACGTCACGGCGATGTGGTATATCACTGTCAACGGTAAGCAGGTGACCAGATCAAGGCTACATGTGATCCACATGGTCGACTCACCCACGTGCACGAGCTGCGGCGTTCAAGACAACGATGAACACCGTCTTAGCTGTGGCGAGTCTACGGTAGTGTGGCACTTAGTGAGGCAAATGTCAGCATACTTCCTTCGGGTAACGCCGAATCATATCGACCCCAAGACTATCCTATTCCCGGATGAGATGTATTACCCACGCACTAAAACTAATGCTATGACGTGGCTTCGTGGACATGCAGTGCATTATTTGTTTCAAGACGGCACTAAGGACACTTTAGACTTTTGGAACTATTTGCAGGAACGACATTGCAAGATCCTCCGTAACCCAAAGTATCGACAATATTTTTCCAATTTTTTGTGGAGTGTGTTCCACGACCCTCCACGTAGCTGGAACATCACGGGTAAGAGAAGCTAAGATTACAAGACGATGATAGAACACTACACGGTACAACGTGGGATCTACTTTCATCATTACGAGAAGTCATACCTGGATGATACAGCAGATGGAGAGGTTCGTTGTGAACCCTCACACTCTGTAGCAGTATTTGCCCCATTTCCTCTTTTTGTCCCCGGTGCGATAAGGTCTTCACAGTTTTTGTTTTCCCATCCAGTGCAAGATGTAGCACTGGTTAATGGTGGTAAGGGCTCCACCCTTCAGTTTTGTTTGATGGTTTCCTTCGCCCCGCACTTTGCTCTCTTTCTTTATGCCTTTTTCTACAACTATTAGCATGGTTTTAGTTATGTGCGTCCCCAACTCGACCCAACGAGTGCACTTACTAGTTTTCAGTTCCTTACTGTTAAAAAAATACAAAAAAGTTTTAAAAAAAGGTGGTAGAGCATTTGCGCGCGAAAGGCAAAGGTCCCGAGTTCGAGTCCCGGTGCGGCACACAGTTTTAATCTACCAGGAAGTTTCGTATTTTATAGTTACCCACAATACTAGAGGGCATATCATTTACATAAGTAAGGAACACGAGTGCTCCAACATTGATCCCTGGGGCACCCCCTACTTGACTGTACCCCACTCAGTTTCCACATCACAGCCATTCTCAACACTGTGAATAACGACCTTTTGCTGTCTGTTGCTGAAGTATGTGGTGAACCAATTGTGAATTCCCTATATTCCAAATTCTGGAGCAATATTCTGTGATCAACACAATCAAAGGCCTCATTTAAATCAAAAGATATGCCTAGTGTTAGAAACCTCTTGTTTAACCCATACAGTAACTCACAGAAAAAAGAGAATATAACATTTTCAGTTGTTAAACGACTTCTAAGGCCGAACTGCACATTTGATAGCAAACCGTATGATATAAAACTATCAATTATCCTTATATACACAGCCTTTTCAATAACTTTTGCAAACACTAATGACATAGAAGTAGGTCTAAAATTATCTACATTATGTCTTTCCCCCTTTTTATGGAGCGGCTTTACTACAGAGTACTTTGCGACCTCAATGGTGGCAAGCGGGCTCATTGGAGGGCAGGATGGAGGTCTGTCCTGTTGTCTGATGAAAGCTGATTCTGCCTCTGTGACAGTGACGGCCGTGTGCTGGTTAGAAGTAGGCCAGTTGAGGGCCTGCAGCCATCCTATATGCGTGCTAGATACACCGGACCTACACCTGGACTTATGGTGTGGGGTGCGATTTCGTATGACAACAGGAGCCCTCCTCGTGGTTATCCCTCGCACGCCGTCTGCAAAATTGTACGTCAGTGAGATAATTCGACCTGCTGTGCAGCCATACACGAAGAGCAATCCAGGAGTTGTTTTCCAACAGGATACCGCTCGCCCACATGCCGCTGTCGTAAACCGACATGCTCTACACAGTGTCGGCATGTTGCCTTGGCCTGCTCGGTTACCATATCTGCTGTGTCGGCTACTGTGGGGGTCAGCACCAATACAAACAAGGGAGGAGAGAAGTTCCGACTGCCGGTAACAGGAATCCAAAATCATCTGTACAGGTCATTCGAAGATTAATTGAACTCTTTATTTCTAAAAAGAAAATAATGTTAACTTCTCTTGATTCCTGGGCTTTCTTTGCCTTCTACGTTCAATATTTTAGCTGCAATCGTTATTCGCAGAACGCAGGCTAAGTAACTTCTTCCTATTCCTCAGCCGGCCGATGTGGCCGTGCGGTTCTAGGCGCTTCAGTCTGGAACCGCGCGACCGCTACGGTCGCAGGTTCGAATCCTGCCTCGGGTACGGATGTGTGTGATGTCCTTAGGTTAGTTAGGTTTAAGTAGTTCTAAGTTCTAGGGGACTGATGATCACAGATGTTAAGTCCCATAGTGTTTAGAGCCATTTGAACCATTTTTTATTAGTCAGTAGTGATACTCTTGAAGACTGAGACCAAACTGGCCCGACCAGTGATGTGCGGCTGGTTAAATCAGCGTTGACAGGAGTCCATGAACTCTGTATTCTTGGATGCGTGGCGCTGCCGCTTTTTCCATAGGCGCACGGGTCAGTGCCTTTATGGTGCCGTTTCGCGACGTTGCGCTGGTTGGTGTGCTGTCGATGTTCTAGGGCGGCACAAGATCTGTCTTCAATCGAGCACATAAGGGACATCATCGGACAACTCCAGCGCTATCCACAACCTGCATTCACCGGCCAAGTCCAACAGGCATGGTACTTTATTCCACAAACTGACTTCCAACACCTGTACAACGCAATGCACGTCGCCTGCTTGCCTTCAACATTCTGACAGTTACAGCGGTTATTAATGGATCAGAATTTCAATTTGCAATGGGTTATCTATCGCTTACATTGACCTGTGATCTTTCAATGTTAATCACTTATACATGGTGGTCCACTGATAGTGACCGCGCCAAATATCTCACGAAATAAGCGTCAAACGAAGAAACTACAAAGAATGCAACTCGTCTAGCTTGAAGAGGGAAACCAGATAGCGCTATGGTTGGCCCGCTAGATGGCGCTGCCATAGGTCAAACTGCGTTTTTTTTAATAGGAACCCCCATTTTTTATTACATATTCGTGTAGTACGTAAAGAAATATGAATGTTTTAGTTGGACCACTTTTTTCGCTTTGTGATAGATGGCGCTGTAATAGTCACAAACATATGGCTCACAATTTTAGACGAACAGTTGGTAACAGGTAGGTTTTCTAAATTAAAATACAGAACGTAGGTACGTTTGGACATTTTATTTCGGTTGTTCCAATGTGATACATGTACCTTTGTGAACTTGTCATTTCTGAGAACGCATGCTGTTACAGCGTGATTACCTGTAAATACCACATTAATGAAATAAATGCTAAAAATGACGTCTGTCAACCTTAATGCATTTGGCAATACGTGTAACGACATTCCTCTCAACAGCAAGTAGTTCGCCTTCCGTAATGTTCCAATATGCATTGACAATGCGCTGACGCACGTTGTCAGGCGTTGTCGGTGGATCTCGATAGCAAATATCCTTCAACTTTCCCCACAGAAAGAAATCTGGAGACGTCAGATCCGGCGAACGTGCGGGCCATGTCGACGACCAATCCACCTGTCATGAAATATGTTATTCAATACCGCTTCAACCGCACGCGAGCTATGTGCCGGACATCCATCATGTCGGAAGTACGTCGCCATTCTGTCATGCAGTGAAACATCTTGTAGTAACATTGGTAGAACATTACGTAGGAAATCAGCATACATTGAACCATTTAGATTGCCATCGACAAAATGGGGGCCAATTATCCTTCCTCCCATAATGCCGCACCATACATTAACCCGCCAAGGGCGCTGATATTCCACTTGTCGCAGCCATCGTGGATTTTCCGTTGCCCAATAGTGCATATTATGCCGGTTTACGTTACCGCTGTTGGTGAATGACGCTACGTCGCTAAATAGAACGCTTGCAGAAAATCTGTCACCGTCCGGTAATTTCTCTTGTACACGACGTTCAAAGTCATCGCCATGCAATTCCTGGTGCATAGAAATATGGTACGGGTGCAATCGATGTTGATGCATTCCCAACACCGACGTTTCTGAGATTCCCGATTCTCGCGCAGTTTGTCTGCTACTGATGTGCGGATTAGACGCGACAGCAGCTAATACACCTACTAGGGCATCATCATTTGTTGCACGTCGTGGTTAACGTTTCACATTTGGCTGAACACTTCCTGTTTCCTTAAATAACGTAACTATCCATCGAAAGGTCCGGACATTTGGATGATGTCGTCCAGGACACCGAACAGCATACATAGCACACGCCCGTTGGGAATTTTGATCGCAATAGCCATACATCAACACGATATAGACCTTTTCCGCAATTGGTAAACGGTCCATTTTAATACGGGTAATGTATCACGAAGCAAATACCGTCCGCACTGGCGGAATGTTACTGACTATTACAGTGCCATCTATCACAAAGCGAAAAAAGTGGTCCAACTAAAACATTTTATAGTTCTTTACGTACTACACGAATATGTAATAAAAATGGGAATTCCTATTTAAAAAACGTAGTTGATATCCGTTTGACCTATGACAGCTCCATCTAGCGGGCCAACCATAGCGCCATCTGGTTTCCCCCTTCAAGCTACACGAGTTTCGTTCTTTGTAGTTTTTTTCGTTTGATGTTTATTTCGTGAGATATTTGGCCTGGTCACTATCAGTGGACTACCCTGTATATGTTACCTGGACAGATGTATTCCTGAGGTTTCATTCCTCTAGAAACTACTTGTCCACATGTCAGTGCTGGCCCTAGCTGACTGTTGCAGTAATATCCAGAAGAACGGTCTTTCTTGCAATTTCCGTAGTGTTGGGAAGTGCTCAGAAACTGTTGTAGGGCAAGGTTTACCCTTGCAACTGTTGCTTCCACGGTGAGAGCCTCTTGGGTGATTTTAATGGAGCGTTACCTCTCGACGGCTTGGAATGAATGCACGTCTAGTGCTGAATATTGTACACTGGCTTTCTTGACACGATCGCGCGCACCAAGTGACACAGATACAAAACTGCAAAACGAGTGAAGGATTGAGAATTATTGCCGTTAATATACCTAAGCAAATGTGCGTCTGTAATGATATGTAACAAAATGAAGGAGAAAGTGTGGTGTCACCGCCAGACACCACACTTGCTAGGTGGTAGCTTTTAAATCGGCCGCGGTCCGCTAGTATACGACGGACCCGCGTGTCGCCACTGTCAGTGATGCAGACCGAGCGCCGCCACACGGCAGGTCTAGAGAGACGTACTAGCACTCGCCCCAGTTGTACAGCAGACTTTGCTAGCGATGGTACATTGACAAATACGCTCTCATTTGCCGAGACGATAGTTAGCATAGCCTTCAGCTACGTCATTTGCTACGACCTAGCAAGGCGCCATAGCATTTGATAATTAATATGGTGCAGCCTGTACAGTAACGAGAGATGTTCACCAATTGTGGATTAAAGTTAAGTATTCTACCAGTTACTCTTGTTTTACTAGTCTTATTTCTCTGACCTGTTCTAGACCTCACGCCAGCCTGCGTGAGCTTAATCGCGTGCCTTTCGGCTTCCTCCAAACTCCGTGAATTGGCTCCTGCCAATTCACAACAGAAAGAAAAAATTCAGATGAGATGTAAGACAGCATTTCTAGATATCATTCACGACTGTTGCACCTGTTTTAACGTGCCCGTCTTCTGTTTCTACACAATTGTCTCCGCAGAATTTCGAGTCAACGTGCCTAATCAAATTCCTATAGCCCGATGATTACTTGTATGCTAATGCGTGCTTGCATTCCATGCATTGAAAAGAAATTCAGGAATAATAACGTTGTCTCTATCCACCAGCACATTTAATTTCTCCCAAACTTCGCTTTTCTGCTCCCGGATTTTGGTTCTTCAAAGGTAGTCACTCCACCTGCTTAATCTGCTTCATTATATCCTCTACCTGCAGATTGGATAGCTCAACCATTACTTCTTAACAGGATACAGGGATAAAAAAAAACACCTTATGGCAAATAATCGAGGAAATTCTGCGAGTGGTAGCAAACAGGACTGCTGATGTTTTTAAAAATGTCGGGAATCAGATATATCGATATTAAGAAATGTCAGTATCGGCCAACGATATAGCGAATGAAGTTATCGATGTATTGCCAGAAAAAATATCGACGTAATGGCCAAAAAAGTGTATCGGCTGTCCGTTGTTAATGTATTGCCAGTTTAAGAGCTGTATATTTAAGTATTCATCTATTATTAAACATTCTGTACATCAACAAGGTAGCTACCTGCTTATCATCCCTAGAGCAAGAAGTGAAAGGAAAACTATGCATATTTATGAATGGCGATAACCACTTTGCCAACAACAGTAGCTGCATGTAAGTGGTACAATGAATTGTGTTCGATGGGTCCGTTGTTCGGTTTCGTCACATATCGGATTCGTCCGGAATACTTCATGTCGACGTCCCTGTTTTTTCGTTTCTACAAACGCTGGCCTTCACAAAAGAAGACGAAGTAAATATTCTAGAATTCGAATCGAGAACAGCTGCCAACATGAGTAACGTAGAAGAAAATATCCTCGGAGTAGTGGAACAACTTAATAAAACCAAGTCTTCTGATCCAGATTGTATACCAATTAGGTTCCTTTCGGAGTATGCTGATGCATTAGCTCCATACTTAACAATCATATACAACCGTTCGCTCGACGAAAGATCCGTACCCAAAGACTGCAAAGTTGCACAGGTCACACCAACATTCAAGAAATGTAGTAGGCGTAATACACTAAATTACAGGCCGATGTCGTTAACGTCGATATGCAGCAGGATTATGGAACATATAATGTGTTCGAACATTATGAATTACCTAGAAGAAAACGTTCTATTGACACACAGTCAACATGGGTTTAGAAAACATCGTTCCTGTGAAACACAACTAGATCTTTATTCACATGAAGTGTTGAGTGCTATTGACAAGGGATTTAGAATCGATTCTATATTTCTGGATTTCCGGAAGCCTTTTGACACGGTACCATACAAGCGGCTCGTAGTGAAATTGCGTGCTTATGGAGTATCGTCTCTGTTATGTGACTGGATTTGTGATTTCCTGTCAGAGAGGTCACAGTTCGTAGTAATTGAGGGAAAGTGATCAAGTAAAACAGAAGTGATTTCTGGCGTTCCCCAAGGTAGTGTTATAGACCGTTTATTGTTCCTTATCTATATTAACGGTTTGGGAGACAATATGAGTAACCGTCTTCGGTTATTTGCAGATGACGCTGTCGTTTATCGACTAATGAAGTCATCAGAAGATCAAAACAAACTGCAAAACGATTTAGCAAATATATCTGAATGGTGTGAAATGTGACAGTTGACTCTAATTACCGAAAAGTGTGAGGTCATCCACATGAGTGCTAAAAGGAACTCGTTAAACTCCGGTTACACGATTATTCAGTCAAATCTAAATGCCGTAAATTCAGCTAAGTACCTAGGTATTACAATTACGAACAACTTAAATTGGAAGGAACACACAGAAAATGTTGTGGCGAAGGCTAACCAAAGGCTGCGTCTTATTGGCAGCACACTTAGAAAATGTAACAGACCTACTCCTCTTTTAGGATACTGCTGCGCTGTGTGGGATCCTTAGCAGACAGGACTGACGGAGTGCTTCGAAAAAAGTTCAAAGAAAAGCAGCACGTTTTGTATTATCGCGAAATATGGGAGAGAGTGTCACAGAAATGACACAGGATTTGGGGTGGACATAATTAAAAGAAAACCATTTTTTGTTGCGACGGAATTTCTCACGAAATTCCAATCACTAACTTTCTCCTCCGAACGCGAAAATATTTTGTTAACACCGACCTACATACGGAGGAACGAACACCACTATAAAATAAGGGAAATTAGAGCTCGCACGGAAGTGTATATGTGTTCATTCTTTCAGCGCGCTCTGCGAGATTGGAATTACAGAGAATTGTGAAGGTGGTTCGATGAACCCTCTCCCAGGCGCTTAAGTGTGATTAGAAGAGTATCCATGTAGATGTAGATGAATTAGCAGTAGTAGTGCCAAAATTGCGTGGTGAAGTTAAACGTTGCAGTTTCTGAGTAGCGCCGAGCGCCTATTACGTCAGCATTTCCCTCACACGTCTCGTCATTTAGATTTTTGTTCGTAAGTTTCATAAACTGTTTTTAAAGAATGCCGAGGTGAAGAAATACCTCACTAATTGCGTTAAAAATTGTTTTATAACGTAACTGGTAAGCTATTTCTGCACATCAGATATCTTGTTATTCGATTCAGACCACCACCTGCAAGTGCAGTCGGACTTCTAGTTTGTGTCATCTGTACTTGCTTGACAAAGTCAAAGAGAAAGACTGGACGTGATGGAAGCCCTAAAAGTAGTAATACTCCTTCACACAGTGAAAGTAATATTATGTTCTACCACATCCACATCTACCTCTACATCCATACTCCGCAAGCCACCTGACGGTGTGTGGCGGAGGGTACCCTGAGTACCTCTATTGGTTCTCCTTACTATTCCAGTCACGTATTGTTCATGGAAAGAAGGATTGTCGGTATGCTTCTGTGTGGGCTCTAATCTCTCTGATTTTATCCTCATGGCCTCTTCGCGAGATATACGTAGGAGGGAGCAATATACTGCTTGACTCTTCGGTGAAGGTATGATCTCGAAACTTTAACAAAGGCCCGTACCGAGCTACTGAGCGTCTCTCCTGCAGAGTCTTCCACTGGAGTTTATCTATCATCTCCGTAACGCTTTCGCGATTACTAAATGATCCTGTAACGAAGCGCGCTGCTCTCCGTTGGATCTTCTCTATCCCTTCTATCAACCCTATCTGGTACGGTTCCCACACTGCTGAGCAGTATTGAAGCAGTGGGTGAACAAGCGTACTGTAACCTACTTCCTTTGTTTTCGGATTGCATTTACTTAGGATTCTTCCAATGAATCTCAGTCTGGCATCTGCTTTACCGACGATCAACTATATATGATCATTCCATTTTAAATCACTCCTAATGCGTACTCCCAGATAATTTATGGAATTAACTGCTTCCAGTTGCTGACCTGCTATTTTGTAGCTAAATGATAAGGGATCTATCTTTATATGTATTCGCAGCACATTACACTTGTCTACATTGAGATTCAATTGCCATTCCCTGTACCATGCGTCAATTCGCTGCAGATCCTCCTGCTTTTCAGTACAATTTTCCATTGTTACAACCTCTCGATACACCACAGCATCATCTGCAAAAAGCCACAGTGAACTTCCGATGTCATCCACAAGGTCATTTATGTATATTGTGAATAGCAACGGTCCTATGACACTCCCCTGCGGCACACCTGAAATCACTCTTATTTCGGATGACTTCTCTCCATTGAGAATGATATGCTGCGTTCTGTTATCTAGGAACTCTTCAATCCAGTCACACAATTGGTCTGATGGTCCATATGCTCTAACTTTGTTCATTAAACGACTGTGGGGAACTGTATCGAACGCCTTGCGGAAGTCAAGAAACATGTCATCTACCTGTGAACCTGTGTCTATGGCCCTCTGAGTCTCGTGGACGAAAAGCGCGAGCTGGGTTTCACACAACCGTCTTTTTCGAAACCCATGCTGATTCCTACAGAGTAGATTTATAGTCTCCAGAAAAGTCATTATTCTCGAACATAGTACGTGTTCCAAAATTCTACAACTGATCGACGTTAGAGATATAGGTCTATAGTTCTGCACATGTGTTCGCCGTCCCTTCTTGAAAACGGGGATGCCCTCTGCCCTTTTCCAACCCTTTGGAACGCTACGCTCTTCTAGAGACCCACGGTACACCGCTGCCAGAAGGGGGGCAAGTTCCTTCGCGTACTCTGTGTAAAATCGAACTGGTATCCCATCAGGTCCAGCGGCCTTTCCTCTTTTCAGCGATTTTAATTGTTTCTCTATCCCTCTGTCGTCTATTTCGATATCTACCATTTTGTCATCTGTACGACAATCTAGAGAAAGAACTACAGTGCAGTCTTCCTCTGTGAAACAGCTTTGGAAAAAGACATTTAGTATTTCGGCCTTTAGTCTGTCATCCTCTGTTTCAGTACCATTTTGGTCACAGAGTGTCTGGACATTTTGTTTTGATCCACCTACCGCTTTGACATAAGACCAAAATTTCTTAGGATTTTCTGCCAAGTCAGTACATAGAACTTTACTTTCGAATTCATTGAACGCCTCTCGCATAGCCCTCCTCACACTACATTTCGCTTCGCGTAATTTTTGTTTGTCTGCAAGGCTTTGGCTATGTTTATGTTTGCTGTTAAGTTCCCTTTGCTTCCGCAGCAGTTTTCTAACTCGGTTGTTGTACCACAGTGGCTCTTTTCCATCTCTTACGATATTGCTTGGCACATACTCATCTAACGCATATTGTACGATGGTTTTGAACTTTGTCCACTGATCCTCAACACTATCTGTACTTGAGACAAAACTTTTGTGTTGAGCCGTCAGGTACACTGGAATCTGCTTTTTGTCACTTTTGCTAAACAGAAAAATCTTCCTACCTTTTTTAATCTTTCTATTTACGGCTGAAATCATCGATGCCGTAACCGCTTTATGATCGCTGATTCCCTGTTCTGCGTTAACTGTTTCAAATAGTTCGGGTCTTTTTGTCACCAGAAGGTCTAATATGTTATCGCCACGAGTCGGTTCTCTGTTTAACTGCTCAAGGTAGTTTTCAGATAAAGCACTTAAAAAAAGTTCACTGGATTCTTTGTCCCTGCCACCCGTTGTGAACGTTTGAGTCTCCCAGTCTATATCCGGCAAATTAAAATCTCCACCAGAACTATAACATGGTGGAGAAATCTACTCGAAATATTTTCCAAATTATCCTTCAGGTGCTCAGCCACAACAGCTGCTGAACCAGGGGGCCTATAGAGACATCCAATTACCATGTCTGAGCCTACTTTAATCGTGACCTTCACCCAAATTATTTCACATTTCGGATCTCCGTCGATTTCCTTCGATACTATTGCACTTCTTATCGCTATAAACACGCCTCCCCCTTCAATGTCCAGCCTGTATCTGCGGTATACATTCCAATCTGAGTTTAGGATCTCATTACTGTTTACGTCTGGTTTCAGCCAACTTTCTGTCCCTAGTTCTATATGGGCGTTGTGACCGTTTTTTAATGAGAACAGTTCTGGGACCTTTCTACAGACGCTCCTGCAGTTTACTATTAGCACAATAATATTGTTATTCCCTATTGTATTTTGCCTACTCCTACCTTGCCGCGTTTCAGGAGGCGTCTTGTCGGGCCTAGGGAGGGAATTCTCTAACCTAAAAAACCCCCATGTGCACTCCACACGTACTCCGCTACCCTTGTAGCCGCTTCCGGCGTGTAGTGCACGCCTGACCTATCCAGGAGGACCCTACATTTCTCCACCCGATAGCGGAGGTCGAGAAATTTGCACCCCAGATCTCCGCAGAATCGTCTGAGCCTCTGGTTTAAGCCTTCCAATCGGCTCCAAACCAGAGGACCGCGATCGGTTCTGGGAACGATACTACAAATAGTTAGCCCTGACTCCACCCCGCGAGCGAGGCGTTTCGCCTTCACCAATTCCGCCAACCGCTTGTACGAACTCAGGATGACCTCTGAACCCAGACGGCAGGAGTCATTGGTGCCGACATGAGCAACAATATGCAGTCGGGTGCACCCAATTCTCTCTATCGCCGCCGGCAGGGCCTCCTCCACATCTCGGATGAGACCACCCGGCAAGCAGACAGAGTGTACACTGGCCTTCTTCCCCGACCTTTCCGCTATTTCCCTAAGGGGCTCCATCACCCGCCTAACGTTGGAGCTCCCAGTAACTAATAAACCCCTCCCCCCGTGTGCCTGCTCGGACCTTGCTGAAGGAGCAGCCACATGTCCACTCACAGACAGAGCGGGCGATGCCACACGGCCAGCCTCCACATTTACCCTCCGCCTCGTGCGCCGCGAACGCCTCTGAACCCGCCACTCCCATTGGGGAGAGGGTGGCCCAATTTCAAAAGTACAGTTTCAAATATTTACCGAAAGTAGCGAAAGAAATATAATATAAAATGAACTTATGAGCTTGCGATACATCTACATCTACATATACATTTATACTCCGCAAGCCTCCCTACGGTGTGTGGTGGAGGGCACTTTACGTGCCACTGTCATTATCTCCCTTTCCTGTTCCAGTCGCGTATGGTTCGCGGGAAGAACGACTGCCGGAAAGCGTACGTGCGTGCTCGAATCTTTCTAATTTTACATTCATGATCTCCTCGGGGGGTACAAATAGGGGGAAGCAATATATTCGATACCTCATCCAGAAACGCACCCTCTCGAAACCTGGACAGCAAGCTACACCGCGATGCCGAGCGCCTCTCTTGCAGAGTATGCCACTTGAGTTTGCTAAACATCTCGGTAACGCTATCACGCTTACCAAATAACCCTGTGACGAAACGCGCCGCTTTTCTTTGGCTCTTCTTTATCTCCTCCGTCAACCCGACCTGGTACGGATCCCACACTGATGAGCAAAACTCAAGTATAGGTCGAACGAGTGTTTTGCAAGCCACCTCCTTTGTTGATGGACTACATTTTCTAAGGACTCTCCCAATGAATCTCAGCCTGGCACGCGCCTTAACAACAATTAATTTTATATGATCATTCCACTTCAAATCGTTCCGCACGCATACTCCCAGATATTTTACAGAAGTGACTCCTACCAGTATTTGTTCCGCTATCATATAATCACAATAATCATACAATGAGGATTGCCATTTCGATATCGATATATAGTTCATATTTTTGGAAGAAATATCACTGATATGTATAGATATATCTTTGAAAATTATCGATGTATCGGTATTCTATCTACTTCCCTAGTGGCAAACGACATAAGAATTCTCAGTTGATAAATCCCTCCCGTAATGCGTCATAAAAACTCTATTGCAGCTAGTGGACAGTAGCCTTTGACCGTTACAGAGTCGCTTAGACCCGCAAATACCCGAAATATTCCTATGGCCGGGCAGCGCGAACACTTCTTGTTCAACATACGGCCGACGTAAAAGTCACCATTTCGACGGCCACGCATAGCCGATTCTTAAATCAGCGAATACCCGACAGCTCCACTCACACTGAATAAACGACTGCAAGCAGAGCGCGCCACTGTGTCACAACATTAACAGGACGTGGCGGGCTGCATAACTAGTTGTGTACACGACCGTACCCGTCTTCAGCTCATTTTACGCGACGAAAGACAGTGTTCAAGAAAGATTACTGAAGCGCTCCAAGCGTACTAGGTTCGAACTATAAACTAGTACGAGATCCTGTCGTAGCGTGTTCAAACGATAAACGTAAACACAGCGTTCCGCTACGAGCAAATTTGGCGCGAGTCTTGTTTGTTGTCGTTCTGTGGGAACGTATAGTTGTAGTACATTTACTGGAAATGAGGGCTGTCCCGGAAAATTTAGCTGTAGTGGTGGGTGCATTTGCATTGGTGTGCGTCGTTAGGAGGAGAACATAATGTCGAAGAAAAAGTGGGTGCTGGATGCGACTGTGGCTTCATAGAGGAGAAGAAGAAAATCGCGATGCTTGCAATAAGACAATGAAAGAATTAATACCGGAGGATCCGAGTGAATTTCGGAATTATTTTTGGATGAATGCTCAGTGCTTCAACAAATTACTAGCAAACGTGTAATAGACATGTTGTTGGATTTCGTGTCTACAACACTGGCACAATCATGATTTCGCATTAGCATATCATTAATTATTTATGAAATTTGCAACGGTTTAAAAACCTCTATGAAAATATTTACGAAAAGCGCATTACAATCACATGTTCTCAAAGTTGCTTGTGGTAACGAAGCGACCATAAACAGAAACAAAACTCAACATACGGTACGTGCATCAGAAGGCAATATTGCAGACTCAGCACCCATCAGAGGCGTGATCACAGCAGACCGCTACAAGGTCGCGTACGCGCATTGAGGCCACTAGTACCGAATTTAGAACTGGCCACACTCCTTTATCCCTAGAACGATAGCTCGGCCTTATTAACGCGATCATAATAGTGAACCCGTTCACACGATAGACGGTCACCATTCAGGCTGCTGATTATCAGGCGATTACAAGTTTGTTCATTATGCAGACCCCTGGCGGAGTGGTCGAGAAATTGAATGCCCATCCAGCAGTGGCGTTTTCGAGAAAACCAGTTCTGGAATGCGCTGGCCTGGTGTCGGCCAGTAACTGTTTCCGCTGGACTGACGGCACTGTAACTTTTATGTTTTCTACTGGGCGTAACTTTTCTGCTTTTTCAAAAGTGTAACTTTTCAAATGAGAGTTTTTACTTTTGCTTCTCAGAGAAACCTTTAGATGAAACTGACCGCGTACGCAATGTAACTTCAGGATGCGTCGCTACTGTCGCAGGTTCGAATCCTGCCTGGGGCATATATGTGTGTGTTGTCCTTAGGTTAGTTAGGCTGACGTAGTTCTAAGTTCTAGGGGAATTATGACCTCAGCAGTTAAGTCCCATAGTGCTCAGAGCCATTTGAACCATTTTTCAGGATGCGTATTTACCTAACTCACATGCAATCCTTATGAACAATACAACATGACCTACCACATGTGAATATTGTCTTGCTGTAAAAACTTTATACGTGATCTCAATAATTAGATTTTCAGTGCAGATCAGAATGTATGTGAAAACAGTTATTGTTTCAATGGATGTAATCATAACAGAAAATCACTGTTTCCAAAGCACACAAAAAAGGTTTAATTCTGGCCCTAACTATCACTTGGCTCACTTGTGCGACAGCGGATAAACAGGCTTTTGTTAAGCAATTGCATTCCTCTGAAATACGCCCAAATAAATCACGATGCTTTTGCCATTATTGAATTTCAACTTCCGGAGCACAATACAAGTAATAATGGAATCCAGCGAGCTGCAATGCCAGTTCGAATCGCCAAGCTCTAAAACCTATAAATTGTCAGTGGCATGTGAGTGCTCAATGTAGAATAATGTGAAAACTAATTGAACTTCAATTTTGTATTCATTGGCTCTGAGCACTATGGGACTTAACATCTATGGTCATCAGTCCCCTAGAACTTAGAACTACTTAAACCTAACTAACCTAAGGACAGCACACAACACCCAGCCATCACGAGGCAGAGAAAATACCTGACCCCGCCTGGAATCGAACCCGGGAACCCGGGCGTGGGAATCGAGAAAGCTACCGCACGACCACGAGATGCGGGCTTTGTATTCATTAGCAGAAATTAAAATATATTACATATTTACATTGTTGGACATTATTACTAGCAAATTGTTATCATTTGCAAATAAACAGTAAGTTTACAAACTTAGCTGTTTAGAGACAACTTCTCTGAGCGAGGTGGCGCAGTGGTCTGCACAATGGACTCGCATTGGGGTGACGACGGTTCGATACCGCGTCCAACCATCCTGATTAGGTTTTTCATGATTTCCGTAAACCGCTTCAGGCAAACGCCGGGATGGTTTCTTTGAAAGGATACGACCGACTTCCTTCCTCTTCCTTCCCTAATCCGATGGGACCGATGACCTCACTGTTTGGTCTCTCCCCCAAATCAACCATCCATACAACCTTAGACACAACTTCCATGAAATTAGTTCTTTAAACAAAATGTACATACAGTATTTAAAAATGAAAAGAAGTAATGTGTGGTACTGTTCAGAGCGCTCGATGTCACATCGAAGTCGACAACGCGAATCATAACCACAGACATTATGGAGGGCCCGCTGCAATCCACAATGACGCATGGGAGGAGCTCCTAAAGACCACTCCTCTCCCACAGTACTGCAGGGCCCTCACACTGAGATCAATACAGTGTTTGGCATGCACGAACTTGCTCCAGTTTGTGACCTCGTTTGAAAGAGTGAACATAGCAGTATAGGACCAACGGGATATTGAAGTTCCTGGTAGATTTGTTGACTTAAATGAACATTGTACTGAAAGAGAAACTAAACTAAACTAAACTCCTGCCGAACAGGTCATGAAGGCCCAACGGTACCGACGGGCCGCCGTGTCATCCTCAGCCCTTAGGCATCACTGGATGCGGATATGGTGGGGTATGTGGTCAGCACACTGCTCTCCCGGCCACATGTCAGTTTCCGAGACCGTAGCCGCTAATTCTCAATCAAGGAGCTCCTCAGTTTGCCTCACAAGGGCTGAGTGCATTCCGCTTGCCAACAGCGCTCGGTAGACCGGATGGTCACCCATCCCTGTGCTAGCCCAACCAGACAGCGCTTAACTTCCGTGATCTGACGGGAACCGGTGTTACCACTGGGGCAAGGCCGTTGGCTGTACTGCAAGAGAACAATTTGTTAAAATGTGCATAAATGATACTGTAATAGTCAATAACAACTGTAACTTATCAAGTGACTCTGAGGTGAAGATCTGTGTCAAATTTATGTAAATCTTTTATTCATTTACGTAATAATGTGAACCAATGTTTCATGTATTCTAGTTTAATGTGCCACGCAATGAGCAATCAAAAAACCCAGACTTCTGGCTCAACGATTGTAGTTTCCTCTAGTCATAACATAAAGAGTGATGTGATTCTTTCCTGAGTATATTCATTTACGACGTACTGAATCAATACAACGCTAATAATCAAAAAATGGAAGTTACGAAATTTTGTAACCTAAAACTAAAATTGTTCTCTAAACACGACATCCCACTTTCTACAATGCTAGTTCACGCGTAAAATTACAGGGCGACAGTTTTTGAACTATATGAAATAAAATCGTCATAACTTCTGAGCCATTCCCTTTGGGACATTCAAACTGTACGGTAGGCCTCGCGGTACGATGTGAATTAGTAAGCGCATGCGCACGCGCTTTGTTGTTGTCGCCCATTTGCACGTGAAAACGTCACGGTACAGCGAGGCTGAGCGTATAGCGCTTGTGAAGGCCTACTATGCGAGCAATAACAGCCCAACTGCGGTTCAAAGGAAGTTTGCGACCGAGTTCAAACTGAAGACAACCGGTCCATGTGTGCCAACAAAACAGAATTTAATTCGCAAGTTTGAGAGAACAGGTAGAGTTCGGTGATGACAGTGTTGGTCAATGTCGGTCATCCAGAAAGGTTGACAACGCCTGAAAACATCGAGAAGATACGCGCTGTGTTTCAAACCAGCCACAGGAAATCAACCGGGAGACACAACGACAAATTGTTGTTGAAGTCTTGCATCTCTTCCCATACAAAATTCAAACACATCAGCCATAAAGCCCCAGGGCCATGGAACAGGGATTGTGTTTTGCCAACACTACTCTCCACGGAATTCACGATCAGGACTTTGATGTGAATAAGCTTTGGTTTAGCGACGAAATCCACTGGGGAGCGACGTGTAGACAACCTCCAAGATGGTGCTCCCCGGGCAACGCTGCAGTAAAATGCAACGGCAAAAAGTCGACACAATTCCGGCGACCGGACGCTCGAATGCTTCCCGGTCCACAAGAAGGCAAACGATTCAGAAGCGGAATTACTCCACGAAGATGATGAGAGTGTGCCACTTCAATATAGAAGGCTACACAAGGACGAAAGGAGAAATCCTTGAACAAATTGTAACAAGAGAAAGAGTAAGTGTCGTACTCTTGCAGGAAACACACCTGACGGATAAAAACATCGAACGATTATGCATACCAGGATAAACCAATGTGGGATACTCAGTACACGACAAACATGGCATGGCGACCTTGGTGAAAAATGAGCTTCTAGGGAACCTCGAGAACAATGTGGAATCGGTTCCACACGCAATAGGCATTAAACTGGGAGAAATAACAATATACAATGTCTACAAACCACCTTCGCAGCAATGGCCTATAGGAATCTTATCGCAGGCTAATCATCCAGCAATCTATGTCGGCGACTTTAATTCCCAGCACACCAGATGGGGATATCAGAGATCCACTCCGGAAGGCGTTGGACTAAGTGACTGGGCTGACAACCAGACCTACGCCTCCTGTTTGATCCCAAGGACAGAGCGTCCTTCAATTCAAAAGTATGGGGCACAAAGACGACACCTGACCTGACCTTTGTCACACGCGGCGCAACGGGCGTACCAATGCTAGCTACAAGAAGAGTCGTCGAAGCTTTCCCACGGAGCCAACACCTGGAGATCGGCCTTTCCATCCCGATCATAAAGAGCCCCCCGATTCCACGGTGGAATCTGAGAAAAGCAGACTGGGGGAAATATAAATCTCTTATTGACAAGACAATAAACTGAATACCACCAAGTCCAGGGAACTACCAAAGGTTTGTAAACCTGATATAAAAAGGGGCCCTAAAGGCTATCCCCCGAGGGGCCCGGAGGGAATACATTCCTTGCTGGTCAGAGGAGTGCGAGTCATTGTTAGAGCAGTATGAGAGGAGCGGGGAGGACGAGACTGCAGAACGACTGATCAACACTATGAACGAGGAACGTAGGAACAGGTGGAAGATGGCAATGAAGAATCTGGACTTTACCCATTCTAGTAGGAAGAGCTGGGGTCTACTACGGAAACTGGGTGGTGCCACAACACCACGAAGATCGGCCGCGGGTGTGGGCCCATCCGAAATAGCGACTGCCATGAAACAGACCTCCAAAATACGCCTGAAGACTGAGGAGAAGAAAAGGATCTCCATGAACCTAACCAAGGAATTAGCCAATAGTCCAACTAATCTACATATTGTCAAAGCAGTAGACGTCGAGGAGATTACCCAGGCCCTAACACTAATGAAAACAGGGAAAGCAGCCGGACCCGACGAAATCCTCTCAGAATTTATGAGGGAGCTGGGACCCATTGGGAGGAAATTGATGGCCAAGCTCTTCACGGAATGCATTAAATCAGGTGCACTCCCGAAGTTATGGAAAGAAGCTAAGGTAATAGCGGTACTGAAACCAGGGAAGGATGGAGATAATCCAAAGAACTATAGACCGATCTCACTGCTTTGTACCCCGTACAAACTATTTGAGAGAATATTACTGGCCAAACTAGCACCATACATTGAGGCGAACCTCCCGGACTATCAAGCAGGGTTCCGTGTGGGAAGGAACTGCTGTGAACAAGTTTTATCCCTTACAAAATATATAGAGAAAGGCTATCAGAACAAGCTGAAAACGGGCCTGGTATTAATAGATCTTACATCAGCCTATGACACTGTCTGGACCGAAGGACTACTGCTCAAGCTTACTCGAATTATCAAATGCAATCAGACGTACACATTACTAAAAAATATGCTGACAGGCAGGAAGATCAAGGTCTATCTTCATGGAAAGAACAGCAAAAGCATGGTCATAAACAATGGCCATTTTAATTTATACATATCTGATATGCCGAGCACCAGGTCGCGTAAATTTGCGTATGCGGATGATCTGGCCATCGCATACCAAAGCAAAAATTTCGAAGATCTTGAAAAAACATTGAATGCGGACCTTGAAGCGCTGAACACCTACTACCTTAAGTGGCATTTGCATCCCAACCCCAATAAAACGACCAGTACCATAATGCACCTTAATAACAGAGCTTCAAGCAGGAAGCTACAGCTTTCCCTGAATGACCGGCATATCAGACATGAAGATAGGCCCAAATATCTGGGAGTAAAATTAGGCCGCACACTAACGTTTAGCTCCCATCTGGAAGACACCAAACAGAAATTAAAATCTCGAAATGACATTATGTCTAAACCTGCCGGAACATCATGGGGGTGCGGAGCTAATACACTAAGGACGTCAGCATTAGCCCTCGTGTACAGCGTGGCTGAATATTGTTCATCAGTCTGGGCGAAAAGTGCGCATGTAAATAAAGTAGACACCCAATTGAAAGAGACGATGAGAATTATCTCAGGCACACTTAGGGCTACCCCATGTGACTGGCTCCCAGTCCTTGCCAACATAGAACCCCCTGATATAAGGCGCTCCATGGCGACCTCAAGAATATATAGGAAGATCGTACACAATCCAGAACTCCCTATACATCAAGACTTATCACCTATCAACAGGCTAAAATCTAGGTCCCCCTTTTGGAAGATTGGCAGGGAATTACAGGACTTCGACCCAAAGCTAGTCTGGGGGGAATCATGGTGCAAAGGGACACACAAGAACCAAAAGCTGATCGATGACCCCAGCAAGAAGATAAATGGTTTTGATCTCCCTCGGAAGCTCTAGGTTGCCTTAAATCGCCTTATAACAAGCGTGGGAAGATGCAAACATCTAATGAATAAGTGGGGACTTGCGGAGAGTCCCGAGTGTGAATGTGGTGAAATCCAGACAATGGACCACCTACTGGTGTGTGAAGTGGTAGGATATAGTGGTGAACTGAAGGACATACATTACCTGCCTGACCTAGCCATAGATTGGCTCAAAACTATAAGTAGCATTGTGTAGTGTTGTAATTTCCTGGTGGATTGTAATGACACTGTAATATTTGCCTTGTATATGCCGAACGAATAAATAAATAATCCACTTTCATTTGGATGGGTTCGTCAATAATGAAAATTGGCGCATTTGGGGGACTGAGATCCGCAATTCGCGATCGAGAACTCTCTTCACTCTCAACCGTTGGCTGTGTGGTGTGCAGTGTCCAGTCACGCAATAATATATTCGGTATTCCTTGATAGCATGGTGACTACCGAACGGTACGTGAAGGTTTTGGAAGATGATTTCATCCCCGTTATCCAAAGTGGTCCGGAATCGACAAGGTGTGGTTCATGCAAGACGCAGCTCGACCCCATCGAGGCAGGAGAGTGTTTAATGTCCTGGAGGAGCACTTCGGGGACCGCATTCTCGCTCTGGGGTACCCAGAGGCCACTGGCATGGGCCTCGATTGGCCTTTTTCTCCAGATCTAAACACATGCGACTCCTTTGGTGGGGTAATATTAAAGACAAGGTGTACAGCAATAACCCTAAAACCATTACTGAGCTGAAAGCAGCCATTCAGGTCACCTACAGCATCGATATTCCGACACTTCGGAGGGTCATGCAGAATTTAGCTATTCGTCGCTAATGGTGGCAGGCATATCGGACATGTCATAACCTAAATCCGAATATCTTCAGTGACGTTTAGATGCTGAATGAAGTATGTGCACGCGGTATTTTGTAACCAGTTTACTTTTTTTCCATACAGTTCAATAAATGTCACCCTGTACCTTCTTTAATACACACCAAGCTGCAGGAACAGCATTCCGAAATGAGGCCTCCAGGCCAATACACACATCTATTTCAGACAAATCTTGACACTGAAGTCTCACTCACGCTAACTGGCTTCTTTAAAACAATATAAACTTTGGAATCCAGAGAGTCTCCTTTATGCACGCACTCGGAAAAACTGTTTACCGCAGCGAATGTCACAAAAAAATACCACTTCTCATAACGTAACAACCTTTCAGCACAGCTCGTTATGCGTGCCTCAAGCACACACCTTGATCTCATTAGTTTACAATGACCACCCCAACTTCGGTCTCCGGGTGGTTATTCCCACTCGGTCTCAGATTCTGCAGCCTAGGATCCACTCACCCAATTTCACAGTTGCCGTTACTTAGCGAATCCAGTGATTAATATTGCAGAGGACCAAAGGTTCCAATAAACGTGATTCGGCGCTCATACTGTAGACAGGGTGTTTCATACAAACTGAACTTTACAGTGGACGCTGCACCACTGGCGCGAACTGTCGCCCAGGAGGGGCCCAGTAAATCCCGTGGCGCGGGGGCAGATAGGCGTCAGGTAGCGGCGCCGACATGCGCACCGCCTGCCCGCATAAATCCCGACGCGGGCAAAAAGTGCGCCCGGCCCGTACCGGTAGCCATTAAGGGCGTAAATCCCGGACAGTTTGGCGCGCCTACACTTTGCGCAAATGGTACTCGCCGGCCAGAAAGCGCTGGCCTCGCCGTCCGGACCGACATAAATAAAGATAACATCTGGCTGCGCCGCGCCGCTCCGCACTGGGCTGCGAGGTGTCGGCGCGGACGCCTCCCGTTCCCCCACGCAACCACCCGCATCCCCGCCGCTGCTCCTAATCTTTACATATATCACCCGCGAGTCAATTAAGTCGCAGATGGCACGGAAATGGGACTCGCCGGACAAACTCGGATACCTTCAACACTCTCGCGCTCGCTCGCTCACACACACACACATACACACACACACACACAATCACACACACACACACACACACACACACACACACACACACACACGTACAGACATACAGACGACAAAGCACACAGTATGAATACGAAATCGCCCCCGCACGTGGTCGCAGCTACTCGGTGCGCCTCTCTCTCCTCCCGGGACGGCGGCTGAAAAGCTACCGTTGTTCTTCGCGCTGGCCTTATCGGGGCGCTCCCTATAACTAAAGCGGTGGCGACAACGCGGCAGCCAGCCTGCTCGTGCTTCACTGTCCGGCGCTTCGCTCCATCCTCGCTTTACTACTAAGCGCCACGCCCACCTGCGTGCGAGCGCAGTGAACGCCAGTCCAGTCCCACCTACGCGCTACCGTGCCTCATCCTCAGTTCGATTTCGTAGACTCTTACAAACACTCACAGCTCATATATCATTGTACAGGACCTATCTGTGAAGAGCCAACGGCCTTGCCGCGGTGGTAACACCGGTTTCCGTCAGATCACCGAAATTAAGCGCTGTCGGGTTTGGTTAGTTCTCGGATGGGTGACCGTACGGGTCTGCTGAGCGCTGTTGACAAGTAGGGTTCACTCATCCCTTGTGATGACAGTTGAGGAGCTACCTGACTGAGAAGTAGTAGCTTCAGTCACGAAAAGTGAAAAGGCCGGGAGAGAGGTGTGCTAACCACATGTCCCTCCATATCCGTATCCAGTGACACCTCTCGGTTAAGGATGACACGACGGTCGGTCGGTACCGTTCGGGCTTCTGAAGCCCGTTCGGATGGAGTGACTGTGAAGGCGTTCGTTAGCGTGATAGCCTTGTCGGATGCGGTACTATTCACCTCTGTGTTGGTGTATTAACGTAGAATCTTCAACGTGTCTACAAGGAATAATGTAACACTCGCAACCACGCATCGTGGGTAAGGACAGAGACAGTGGCCTTAGAAATAATCTGACCGACGGGGAATGGAGGCGAATGCCACATCTTCTCAAAGACAGACTACACTCTAGGACAAAACAAAGATGCACCACGAAGGAATTATCCGGATGGGACACAAAACATTAGATGTACATCTATAGACAAACAACTGATTATAATTTTCAGAAAAGTTGTATGATTTATTCAAGACAAAGAGCTTCACAAACTGTGCAAGTCAACTGAAAGTAGGGCCACCTCTGGCCCTCATCAAACAGTTGTTCGGCTTGTTATTGATTCATAGAGTCGTTAGATGTCCTCTTGACGGATATCGTGCCAAATTCTGACCAGCTGATGCATTAGATCGTCAAAATCCCGAGCTGCTTGGAAGGACTCTGCTCATAATGCTACAAACGTTTTCAAGCAGGGAGAGATCCAGCGACCTTGTTGGGTTTATATTTCTGCAAGACAACGCCCGTCCGACAACGGCGAGAGTTTCTACTGCCTGTCTTGGTGCTTACCGAACCCCAACTTGCCGCGTAAGGCTGCCGCACCTATTCCCAGTTGACAACATTTGGAGCATTGCGGGCAGACCCCTCCAATCATCTTGGCATTTTGAAGAACCAAAGCGCCAGTTGGACAGAATATGGCATCCTATCGATGTCAACTAGTTTCAAGCTGAATAAACTGCTTGCAAAAGGGCCAGAGGTGGACTAACGTGTTAACTTGTTCAGTTTCTGAAGCACTTTCTCTTGAATAAATCATACGATTTTTGTGAAATTGTAACCATTTGTTTGTCTGTACATGTACATCACATCTACTGATTTCCATCCCACTAGCATATTTCCTTCGTGAAGTGTCGTCTTCTCTGTTTGTGACTGAGTGTATTTCAAAAGCGACCAGAATTAGCGAGCTCAATGAATGCAGCCCCGTCTCGATTAGATTCCGAGTAAACATTATGGGGTGAACTGTATGTAAAACGGTGTAATGTATTGCCTGTACGGTTTAATATCAATCGTAGTATGCCTAACTACCAGTGTAAATAACATTGTAACTGATACTGCTTTCAACGATTGAATACCTCCGAAGTACCATCGAAATAGGTTTGAGTGACAGCTCTTTGTCAATGTCAACGACAATCACTCGAAATACCAGTTCTCCTCCTGCTACTGTTCCTCCCGAAATAATTCAATAATAGACTAAGGCTTCTGTTGAACCTAAACATTGATAGTATCACACTTGCTTTTGCCTATGACAGGTAACAACTACCTTTATATAAATATTTAGATAGACAATTTGTTTCTCTGGTTCGACTTAATTACCGCCCGATGTGGTACAGTGGTCAGCACACTGGATTCGTATTCGAGAGGACGACAGTTCAAATCCATGCCAGCTATCTAGATTCAGATTTTCCCTAATTTCTGTAACTTGCTCCAGGAAAAGATAATGGGGTGGTTGCTATGAAAACACACACCTGATTTCCTTCCCCATCCTTACAACATTCTGGTCTAGTACTCCAGCTCTAATAGCCCCGTTGTCAGCGAGACGCTAAACTCAAATAACGGTCTTATTTTTTACTGAATTGCTTTGTGTCAATACAGTCAGCGCGCCTCTATTTTATAGAGCCAAGGATGTATAAACTAATGTCAGTTGTTAACAGTTATTAAGCACTCTGTACGTAATACGTTAACTGGAAAATGGTTTCCTGCATGAACTATCTATCGACCGAATGGCTGTGCATAAAAGAGCATGGATTTTCTTACGTTAAGTTACTGATGTACGAATTGTTACGAATTGCTGAATAGTTTTTGTGTAACATTAAAGATTAGCAACTTAAAGTTTCTATCATAAGATTTATCTTGTGATGTATGGAATATCTATCAAGCTCTGACTTAGTTAATACAAGTAGACATGAACTAGCATAAATTCATCTCTTTTACAAAACTGTTTTGAATTACAACGTTATTACCTACAAGTGAGCCACAAACTAAAACTTCATTTGAAACTGTGTTACCTAGTAAGAACGCTCTCACAGTCATACTTAAACAGTGGGGTAATACAATGGTTGCAGGAGAATTCTGCACCTACACGTGAAGTTTAATAATTTTGGATTTATCACGATCATTATTCTGAATAACATTCTATCTTTAATATCTTTTACGTTTGTCTGCCTCTATTTAATGTGCATATATTAAGTCTGTTTCAAGTAAAAACTTACTAATACGTCAAACGAAATGTTTAACACTAGAGATGTATCACAATGATCTCCGTTTGGCTCACCTGATATACTGCGGCTGTAGAACTTGACAGACGTTGGAGTTGTAGAGTACAAGATGTACGGCTACACAAGAGAGAATGACAACATGTCAGGAAGCTGTCACATAAATGAATGAACTAATTTAGAAAAAGCGCGTTATTCCCGTCCCCGCTCTGATGTGCCGTCTTGACATTAAGCTCTCATTGTTAGGCCTTTTAGGATTTTTTTACAAAAGTTATGGGACTGGGATGTGCTTGAATAGTATACAAGTACAGTTTTTGTTTTGTGTTCAACAATGAACACTCCATGTAATGATGTATTTTATTGGCGTGGCATCTATTTTATTAATATTTCACTGTTCTGTATGGCTTCGTTGCCACGCTAAATAAATTAACGATAGTTAATTTGGTTCACTGGTCGACTACTCATATGGTAAAGAAATGAAGCCACTTTCTACAGCACAGTCTGTATTATGACTGTAGTTCGCAGTCTCACTAAATCTCTTATGATAATGCCTTTATCCATCTGGTGCACAGTCTCGGTTGGTGTCGCATATATTTATATTCAGCTATGATGGCTTGTTGATTTCCTGATTCTTCTGTGCTTCTGTGCACGTATTCTACTGAATTTTACCATATTGACTCTTGTTTCTCGCAATCTTCTTTCTTGCAGTCTCCCCCTCTTGTGTCTTCTCTTCTTTCCTGAAAGTAAGAAAATCTTGTGTCGTCTCAGAATTTAGTATTTTACTGCAAAAATAGCGCTACAACAATTTTCTGGGAATTTCTGTACTCCGTTCGACTCCTTGTGGTCAGGCCACTTCCACCATCTCACTGCTACACTTCTCCATATTACGCGTTCTGATTGTTTACACGTAAGTCAGCTATGTCCTTTGTGGAAAACTATGACTTCTTTCTACTAATTAAAACGACATGTCTCTCAAGTCCTCTTTACACATCAACGTCCCAGCAACCACTGACTCACTTTTATTTGTTGGTTCCTTCTTCACAAAATTCTACACAGATTAAATTTTTACTACTGAACCAGAGCGTTTCCTTTGAAAGGTGGCTACACTGAGCCACAGCGCCAGAAATCGCGCCAGAGAGTATTGTTCCGCCGCCTCCACTGGCAGTGATTATTGAGACGCAGCGACAGGCAGTTCTTGCCGAGAAGTTGTGGACACTGCTTGTGGCTGAAGTCAGAGTGAGATGCGGTAGTGGAGAGTGTTGTTCCATGTTTATGCAATTATTTGATGGGAGAGATAGCAGATGTTGTTCCAATGGAGATATTGTAATGATCTGAGTGCTTTTCGTCAATATAAATTAAGGTAACTAAAAAAAAAAAAAAAAAAAACGTGCATGGGGGCTTAATTATAATAAAATGCAAATATTTTTAGTAGCTGTATGTCCGATTACGCAAGTCTCGTAAACGGCTGGCCCTGACTAGTATTATTACGCAATCTGACTGCTTAGAATGACAACAAAGAATGAAAGAAAATTTTCGTTAACACAGTTAATTAATTAAGTCCCCAGCAACTATAAAACCTACGAAACCAACAAAGCACAGGTGTAGCTGTTCTGTATGTGGTAGTATGACTCAACGCACATCTGGCACGGTTCTTCTTCAACAAGACAAAAATTTTTAAATACCAATTATACTGACGTGATAAAAGAAAATTACAAATACTATAATTGTGCAAGAAAACCAAAATTACACTCTAATACAAGAACACACGCCAGATGCTTTGTTGACTGAACCTGTAATGAAGCATTATTCAGGACACACAAATAATAAGAAAATAAAGAACAGTAGTTAGTTACCTTAATTTATATTGACGAAAAGCACTCAGATCATTACAATATCTCCATTGGAACAACATCTGCTATCTCTCCCATCAAATAACTGCATAAACATGGAACAACACTCTCCACTACCGCATCTCACTCTGACTTCAGCCACAAGAAGTGTCCACCACAACTTCTCGGCAAGAACTGCCTGTCGCTGCGTCTCAATAATCACTGCCAGTGGAGGCGGCGGAGCAATACTCTCTGGCGCGATTTCTGGCGCTGTGGCTCAGTGTAGCCACCTTTCACCTTTTATACACTCCTAGAAATTGAAATAAGAACACCGTGAATTCATTGTCCTAGGAAGGGGAAACTTTATTGACACATTCCTGGGGTCAGATACATCACATGATCACACTGACAGAACCACAGGCACATAGACACAGGCAACAGAGCATGCACAATGTCGGCACTAGTACAGTGTATATCCACCTTTCGCAGCAATGCAGGCTGCTATTCTCCCATGGAGACGATCGTAGAGATGCTGGATGTAGTCCTGTGGAACGGCTTGCCATGCCATTTCCACCTGGCGCCTCAGTTGGACCAGCGTTCGTGCTGGACGTGCAGACCGCGTGAGACGACGCTTCATCCAGTCCCAAACATGCTCAATGGGGGACAGATCCGGAGATCTTGCTGGCCAGGGTAGTTGACTTACACCTTCTAGAGCACGTTGGGTGGCACGGGATACATGCGGACGTGCATTGTCCTGTTGGAACAGCAAGTTCCCTTGCCGGTCTAGGAATGGTAGAACGATGGGTTCGATGACGGTTTGGATGTACCGTGCACTATTCAGTGTCCCCTCGACGATCACCAGTGGTGTACGGCCAGTGTAGGAGATCGCTCCCCACACCATGATGTCGGGTGTTGGCCCTGTGTGCCTCGGTCGTATGCAGTCCTGATTGTGGCGCTCACCTGCACGGCGCCAAACACGCATACGACCATCATTGGCACCAAGGCAGAAGCGACTCTCATCGCTGAAGACGACACGTCTCCATTCGTCCCTCCATTCACGCTGTCGCGACACCACTGGAGGCGGGCTGCACGATGTTGGGGCGTGAGCGGAAGACGGCCTAACGGTGTGCGGGACCGTAGCCCAGCTTCATGGAGACGGTTGGGAATGGTCCTCGCCGATACCCCAGGAGCAACAGTGTCCCTAATTTGCTGGGAAGTGGCGGTGCGGTCCCCTACGGCACTGCGTAGGATCCTACGGTCTTGGCGTGCATCCGTGCGTCGCTGCGGTCCGGTCCCAGGTCGATGGGCACGTGCACCTTCCGCCGACCACTGGCGACAACATCGATGTACTGTGGAGACCTCACGCCCCACGTGTTGAGCAATTCGGCGGTACGTCCACCCGGCCTCCCGCATGCCCACTATACGCCCTCGCTCAAAGTCCGTCAACTGCACATACGGTTCACGTCCACGCTGTCGCGGCATGCTACCAGTGTTAAAGACTGCGATGGAGCTCCGTATGCCACGGCAAACTGGCTGACACTGACGGCGGCGGTGCACAAATGCTGCGCAGCTAGCGCCATTCGACGGCCAACACCGCGGTTCCTGGTGTGTCCGCTGTGCCGTGCGTGTGATCATTGCTTGTACAGCCCTCTCGCAGTGTCCGGAGCAAGTATGGTGGGTCTGACACACCGGTGTCAATGTGTTCTTTTTTCCATTTCCGGGAGTGTATTTTTCATACATAGATTTGACCTCAGGTTTCCATCAGATAACAAATGTGTTCTGCACTGGTAATTTAAGTTGATGACATACTCGTAACAAGCATCACCTAGGAGCATGTCAGCACAATCAAAGAGATAGCTAGTAAGTTCAGACCAGGAGATATGACACTTAAGTTAGCTAAATGTAAGTCTGGTGTAAGAACATTGAGCTTTTTAGGACACACTATTTGTGAAGAAGAAATATTACCTGATCCACACAAAATTAAAGCTATTGATAAATTTCGTAAACCTATAAATAATGATTAAGGTCTTTTTTGGTCTGTGCAATTTCTATCACAAATACATTAGGATTCAATCTTTAAGTGCACCTAGTTTACACTATCTTTTAAAGAAAAACACAATGTGGGAATGGAGCTGCTGATCAGATTAAGAAACAACTTTCTAACAGCCAAATTCTACATATAGCTGCTCTTACTTTACCATCTTGCCTAATGACTGACGTTAGTGACTATGGTTTAGGTGCTTATTTATTCCAGCAAAAAGAGATAGATGGAGCGGTGGAGCAGCGTGCTATCAACTTTGCAAGCTGCAGTTTGTTAAAACGCGAGAGAAGATAAACTGCAAAAGAAAATTGTGTGGGGATTCAAAAATTTTAGAAATTATTTAACAGGTCGCAAGGTCATTGTTTTTACTGATCATATAGCTTTATGCTATTTGCAGGAAAGTAAACTTTGTTACAACAGGATAACATGTTGGGGCTTATTCTTGCAATAGTTTGATTATACTTTTTACATATTAAGGGTAAGCAGAACTGTGTCGCAGACAATCTATCTAGACTGCCAATGGGGAATGAGCAAGAATATGTTGGGTTACAGGTTGATAAGAACTTCAAAATCATGTTTATCAATGGTGTAAAAGGTGAAAAAGTAATAGTTAAGATATGTCAGCGGTTGAGGAGACATTAAAATCAGAACGAAGACCTTAAGTTAGTAAAGAGCTTACTTGGAAAAAAGAGGTATGAGTAAGTTGCACAATACTACCAGGCACACATAGGAATTCTGTTTAAAAGACACAGACCTGATTCTGATCAGTGTAAATTATGCTGACCTAAACAACACACTCGTTCACTTATTAAGTTGATACATAAATGTTTTGGATATTGCGGCTGTATCAAGTGCACCAAAATATTGCAGAAGAATGTTTATTTTAGTAATATCTCTAGAAGAGTGAAGACTTATGTTGCATCTTGTGACGGACGTCAGAGGATAAAAGTGATAAATCTAAGTCATAAAAGATTCCTACATAGTATTATTCCTAAAGGTAAGCTCATTGGAGTCGAATCCTACAGTCAACTTCCCCATTCAAAATCAGGTACCCTTATGTCTTTGTAGTTGTTGATTTGTTCACAAAAGTAGCTAAGCAGTATCAATTGTAGAAAGCCACTAGCCACAAGATAATTCAATATTTTGTGACTGATTACTTCACCAATGTGGGTAAACCAAAAGCAGTCGTATCTGGCAATGGCAGTCAAGTTACAGCTTAAGTTTGGAAGCAGTTTGTTAGAGATAAGAACATCAAAGATACATGCATTTCAGACTATTCACCTTCTTGCATTCCACCAGAGAGATACATGAGAAAGATTGGACGGCTTAGTTGGGTTTATTGTGTTAAGGTCCACACTAACTGACATTCTTGCAGAAAACAGTTTGAGGATATCCCTAACCATTTACAAGACAGCACTACTGGGTTTTCTCTATATGAAATTCGGTACAGTAAGAAGCCAGCAACCCTTTTGTGTGAATTGGTTAAATCCTCTGTATGCTCTGAACTTTCACCTGATGAGAGAGAGGATATTGCGAGAGAAAATATGGACGCCTATTATAATAAGAGAAAGTTGAGGCATGATACAGGTTTGAAAGTAACACAGAGCAATGTTGGTGACCCAGTATTAATCAAAAGCTACGAAAAGTCTAAAGCAATAAACAAAGAGATTAAAAATTTTTTTGACATATGCAGTGGACCTTTTGAAATTTCTGAGATACCACATCCTAATGCTTATTAACTAATTTACCCAAAATCAAGAAATGTACGAGGGTTAGAACTTAAATAGTGGCAGCTATTTATTCACAACCGATACTAAAGAGTTTCATGTTTGCATCTGTTATCGTCCTTCAAAGTAGTCAACAGCGTTGTGCATAACCCGTTGCTAGCGCCATGTAAGGCGTAGTATACCGTTAGCAGAGCCTGTTCTGTTGATGGTGCGAATGGGGCAGTCTACTGCCTGTCGAATCTCTGAAATAGTTCTGAAGAGAATGCCACGAAATGGTTCCTTCATCTTCGGAATCATACGAAAGTCACAAGGACGTAAGTCCGGGGAGTATGGTGGATGGTACAGTACTTCCCAGTCCCGTCGACCGAACAGAGCAGCCACAGCTTGGGCTGTATGCGCCCGTGCATTGTCGTTCAAAGTGATTGGTGGGTTGTGCCAGTGTTGCCGCTTCTTTCGCAAAACTGTTCGATCCTAAAACGAACAGTAATACTGTGCATTGATAGTCTTCCGTGGACGAACGTAATACGTTAGCATAACACCATCACAGTCGTACACGAGAATTACCATAACTTTAGATCGCTCCATTCGCACCATCAACAGAACAGGCTCTGCTAACGGTATACTAAGCCTTCCACATCGCTGGCAACGGATTCTTCACAACACTGGTGACTACTTTGAAGGACAGTAACAGGTGCAAACATGTAACTCTTTTGTTTTGGTTGTGAATAAATAGTTGCCACTATTTAAGTTCCAACCGTCGTATACGGTTTGAGAAATATTGTTCAGTTGAAACATGACATTCATCATTAACTCGCAATGTATTGCGAATACATAGAAAGAAGGATCCTTTATTGTATGATTATATGATAGCGGAACAAACATTGGTAGCAGTTACTCCTGTAAAATATCTGGGAGTATGCGTACGAAACGATTTGAAGTGGAATTACCATATCAAATTAATTGTTGGTAAGGGGTGTGCCAGGTTGAGATCCACTGGGAGAGTCCTAAGAAAATGTAGTCCATCAACAAAGGAGGTGGCTTACAAAACACTCATTCGACCTATACTTGACTATTGCTCATCAGTGTGGGATCCATACCAGGTCGGGTTGACGGAGGAGATGGAGAAGATCCAAAGAAGAGCGGCGCGTTTCGTCACAGGGTTATTTGGTAAGCGTGATAGCGTTACGGAGATGTTTAGCGGGTTCAAGAGGCAGACTCTGCAAGAGAGGTGCTCTGCATCGCGGTGTAGCTTGCTGTCCAGGTTTCGAGAGGGTGCGTTTCTGGAAGAGATATCGAATATATTGCTTCCCCCTACTTATGCCTCCCGAGGAGATCACGAAAATAAAATTAGAGATTCGAGTGCGCACGGAGGCTTTCCGGCAGTCGTTCTTCCCGCGAACCATACGAGACTGGAACAGGAAAGGGAGGTAATGACAGTGGCATGTAAAGTGCCCTCCGCCACACACCGTTGGGTGGCTTGCGGAGTATAAATGTAGATGTAGATGAATATGTAGAATCTCACGGGGGTGTACACTCTTTGTACATAATGTTTGTGGCAAACGCAAGGTCCCTGACTAATGTGGTATTTGCTTCTACTGTTTTACACATCATTTGTTACACAAATCTACACATTTACCTTACAATTCTCAGTGATATATACAGTGGAAGATTGAAATTTTTTAATTGAAGAACAGTGAAGTGATATTTCAGTTAATTGCTTATTTATTTATACACTGACTGTGAGATTTAATCATTAACTTGCATCCTCAGGGGGATGCACACTGTTTGTACATGATGTGTGTGAAATATGCTCGGTCCCCCAGGTAAAGTGGTATCTGCTTCTACATTTTTATACATCAATCCACATTTCTTTCACACGAGATCACACAAATCTGTCCGTATGATGGTTGATACTATGGAGTGTCAGTAGAACTGTGGAGGATTGGATAACTGCACTTACTTTTTACATGTTGCACAATCGTTGGGAATATATTCACATACGTGAATATAATGTTCCTGAGGGATAATTATGATACTTATGCTCTGATAATGCTCCTGATTGACACATGCTTATTATGCATTTTCCCTAGTATGGCTTTATGCTTTTCACATACGTGAATATGAAGCTTTTGAATGACTATTGTGATGCTTGTATTGACAGTCATTACACACCTGATACACTTTCATAAACAATGTCTTATACCTTACATTTATTGGACGATGCTTTGAGAACGAGGTAATGCACCATATTTATTATTCTGTAGATTTTGATGCAATTGTGCTTTGTAGTCTGACTCTATAGAGTATTTAATGGGATTCTGTCATTCTATTAACGTCTTATGATGAATATATGGAGTTAATGGTTTTGTTTCTATGATTGACTACATCATTCTGCTGAGTGTTAGGGAGTGTGTTCTCTGATTTGGCCTTTATGCTTTGCATCCTTCTATTTTTCCCTAGTGTGACATGAGATGATTTACCTGTATTGCATTCTTCTGCATTGTCCTAGCGTGACAGAAGAAAAATTTCTTTAATTGCCTTCTTCATTGACCTAGCGTCGCAAAAAAAAATTTACTTAATTACCTTCTGCATTTTCCTAATGTGACAAGAGAAAATTTATCTAATTATTTTCTGACTTCACCTTTAAGCTTCACAGCTTTCTGTCTTGATCTAGTGTGACAACAGATAATAAACTTAATTGTCTTCCATTTTGCCCTAGAGTGACAACAGATAATACACCTAACTGCATTACATTTTGTTCTTTACTGAGATTCTTTATTAATATTTACCCATAAGCCTACGAACTTGCTCAGTTATACATGTTTAACTCTATTGGACTGGACACTTGTAGATATTTGGCTCTTTCTTGTTTTCTTGTGTTTGATGGTACTCTTGTCTTGCTTGAAATTCTCCTTGCTTCTGGTGTGGGATGCTCTTGAAATTTCGAACATGTTGTGTGTGGTTGATGAACCTTGGATGTTTGTTCACCAGTCCTGTTCTGTATAACAGATATATGGTTTATTGTATCCTAGTGTTTTGTCCTAGTGTGACAACAGATAATTTACCTAAGCTGCATCTGGATTTTGAATTGATGTTTGATGTGAACTGATGATGATATCTAGAACTCATAGTTCCATATTTTTATGTACATGCTTTTGTCCAACTTGACTCCTGGTATCTTTTTTTTGTAAATTTGACTTTCATGTATGTATCCTATGTAGTTTATTATGATTGTGATACTGTTCTGGAACTGGATGTTCCACCTTGCTATTTTGATGTCTAGAATTTTGGTTTTCTTCTTGTGTAAACACAAAGGCTACTTAAGTTTCTTTTCAACTTCAGTAGCATGTTAGCGTTAGGATGATTAATATTCATATTGTATTACCTTAGGTGTTTTATTTTATACAACCTGTTATGCTAGTTTGTTTTCATTCCATTGTTTGTTGCTGTATGAAACACCTATATCTGGGGTATCACCTTCATTGATGTGAAGGCTGCTATTCAGGGAAATACATAGGGAATTTGTCTTCTGTTTTTCCTCATGCCAAACATCCTGTAAGTTTTCTTTTATCTTTTATACTATGACAACTATGTGCTGATCACCCAATCTTCTCCATCTGTGTTATATGTTGACTTCAACTTGAGATTCCAGGAATGATCTGGGAAGCATATCTTCAACTCAATTCCCTTTGAATTGTACATATTTCCGCATTTTTCATGACCCATTTATGTTAACTGTAAGTACTTCAAGTTTTATTTTTGTGTGAATACCCAATGTGATGATTTCGTCTTATTTAACTATGTAACTGATTAATTACATGCTGATTGAATGACTCACTTGGCCAAAATTAGGTCACGTTACTCACACCTTTTACATCCTAATGTATACGAAGTTACTGGACTCTAAGTATTATACAGAAAATTTGGAATTAAAAGTTGAGTTTACTGGTATGACATACAGCTTTTCTTCTAATATATATATATATATATATATATATATATATATATATATATATATATATATATATATCCAAGAACTTCAAAAAACTTCAAGATGACACTGTGATATGTGTATCCTGTGATGCAGATTAAAGGTGATCATACATATGTTGAGACTGTACTCATATAACAAAAAGATGACAATTTTGATCCAAATACTTTATACACCTCATTACATATGATTTTTGATCTTACAATACACATATTGTTGGCTTAGAATCACACTTGAGATGTTACATAGATTTCAGGCTCCGCAAGCATTTTGTCTCATGGGAATTTCCTGTTTGGACCAATGTGAGGTCGATGCTGGCCTACCTGTTTGTTATCATAATATACATGTCTGTTGCCCTTTAAGTTCTGTGTAGACAGGTGGAAGAAAACTATCCAGTGTTGGGATAGTAATGTGATGTATAATACGATGATTATGCTTATCTAAATCAATATCTTGATACTATTAATTGTGTATTATTTCTACTATATGTTTTGTCCAGTTTTGTGGTGAGATGACCAATTTAAAGAACTATATTCTGAAGGTAAAATGAATTAAATAGAAAATCGTTATCATGAATTTACATAAATGACTGAAACTTTTATTTATTCTATGTGATGTCATCCATTAGGATGGAAACATATAGAGTGCGTGGTTTCAGGTATTGAAAAGACAGTGTTACCCAAAATGACATGTTGGACTGTAGAGGATAAGGATCCCACCAGAAGAAATAACTCGTATAGGAAAATGACATTTCAATATGATTGTAAAAATGTATCATGTGTTACTTACATAGGAATCACAAATTACATGAGTCTGAACTTTGTTTTGATTCATACCTTGGGAGTATCTCATATATGTTTTTAGGATGTTCTGTTGCAATTGATGCTTTATCTCATATAAAGTTTTAGGACTTTTGTTGTAATTGAACTTCATATCACTGTAAATTTTTATATTTGGAATTGTTTGTTTCTAAAGTGTTACACAACATTAATGCTACACATTTATAATGTCATATGTTTTGGGCGTTCCACATATTACCGGTTATTTAATGTTTTTGATGCTTCGGACCGCCTGTATCTCACTATTTTTGGTGGTAACATCTATATTTGACAGTAGCTCTCTGGGTACTGGATTGTAATTCTGTTCCAAACTATTTGCATTTCACCTTCACAGTTGTAGAAGAGCATTTCACTAACCTTTGGTTAGTAAAATCTCTTGGGGGGGGGGGGGGGGGTTACTGAAATAGGGCTTCTTCCCAACAGCTATCTCAAATTACTTCCTCATCTCAACATTCTCTGAAGAAGTCATTTCGGCTTGAATTTTTATCTTTCTGGACTTAATAGTGGTATATGAGTTTATTATCTGAGATTAAATTTCACATTAATAAACTACCCCATTTTTAGCAACTAAGGGGAATAAAGACTCTTGTCTTTCGGCAGCTGTTTGTGTGAGAGCCTTTCAGAGGCTGTCAGACGACTAATGTATATTCCACCTATGTCCTTCATAATCAGTCACAATGATGATGAGGTCCCATACTCCAAGGAGCGTAGGGGACGATGCGGGAGACCAGCACCGCCGACTAGGCAAGGTCCTAGCGGAGGTGGTTTGCCATTGCCTTCCTCCGACCTTAATGACGATGATGATGAAGATGACACAACAACACCCAGTCATCTCGAGGCAGGGAATCAGTCATAATGTATGACGAGAAAAGATTTATACTCTGTGATTTATTTCAAAATTAGTACTACAGCGACGCAAGGATCCAGAACATTCTGAAGCAACAACCCCCGAGGACATCAAATTTGAGTATCTCCCCACAAATTTTCAAATGTGTGTGAAATCTTATGGGACTTAACTGCTGACGTCATCAGTCTCTAAGCTTACACAATACTTAACCTAAATTATCCTAAAGACAAACACACACACCCATGCCCGAGGGAGGACTCGAACCTCCTCCAGGACCAGCCGCACAGTCCATGACTGCAGTGCCTGAGACCGCTCGGCTAATCCGCGCGGCTATCTCACCACATGGAGCAGCTAAGTTATTAGGTAAACTTCCATTAACTGTGGTGAAATGTTCTAGTTTCACACATCTTCGTACTTGTCAATGGTGGAGGCCCAGACTATTAAGTTGCTCCGATGCTATGACTAAGAATTCATTATTACCACTGTCGAACTATAGTTAGAACTTGAGATGTGTATAGGTTTATCTCTTTCACAGACAGTGGCAATTAAAATGCTTTGCTCCTCTCACAATTAAGGGTGGCATTTTACGAGGAAGTGCGAGATTCCCTGTGGCGGCTGATGTTTCTGTCCTGCTACCCCGACCGAAAACGCCAGAGAAGGGTCCGCCGGAAACAATGTTTAGGGCTGTCCGACGAAGGCTATGCGAAAGGAAGTATGCAGTAGGCGTGGATTAATATCAATAAACTGTAAACATACGTTTGAGCTGCCTTCTGGCAGACGCGTATGAATTTCAAAACGACAGTTTAGAGATTGGTGATTGAGTATGGATTCGGGGTAGAATAAGATGGGGAAGGAAATCGGCAGTGCCCCTACAAAGGAACGATCGCAGCATTCACCTTAAGCGATTTACGGAAACCATGGGACACCCAAATCTGCGTTGCTGGACGGGGACTTGAACTGCCACAGCACTATCTCGCTCAGTTTTGTATTATAACTTGTCCTCCTTTTCCGCACCTACAGAACATTATTAAACTGGCATATGGTTGGCAATGTTTTGATCAGTCGTTCGCCGTCTTCGTGGAACTATACTGATATCAGAGAAAGTTGTTTCTCCTACTGTTATAGCTACACCCTTCAGTTTTCGTCCGCCTCATATTCTTTACGCACAGTATCCTAAATTCATCGATGCTCTAAACATCCAGCACGTTAGTGAAAATGGGGCAATCTCAGAGAAAGTTGTTTCTCCTACTGTTATAGTTACACCCTTCAGTTTTCGTCCGCCTCATATTCTTTACGCACAGAATCCTAAATTCATCGATGCTCTAAACATCCAGCACGTTAGTGAAAATGGGGCAATCTACCGTGCAATTTACCTCCTCTGCACTGTGTCTGCAGTACTTTGAGAGTTGGCAATACTCTCTTGGGATTTAAAGGTTGGCTACAGCGCGCATACACAAGCTCTGGAATCTAAGATATTGTTGTCGCGCTTCGCAGCGCAAGTATTAATTAGTGGCAGTTTGGAAGCCAGCTGTGGTGCGCACGTGTGTTGGGCGAGGGGTCGTCGCCGAGCTACCGTACTGCCGTGTCCGCCAGCAGCGACACAGGATTTGGTATTGAGTTGATATTTTTTATAATTTGCAGCGCGCTTATTAATTTAAAGAAAAGGGTTTGTGTATGTGCGTAGCAGCAGACGGTAATTTTGATAATGATAGGAGCTGAATTCTTAAGGGAAACCATTGTTAGTCGAATCGATTAAGTATTGCTTTTTGTCATTGATTTCTTTAGTAATTGTCAGGGAATTGTTTCACTATGTCTTTAATTGAGAAGTATTTCAGTCTGTCTCAAGAGTTTGATTAATTTGTAATATTGCTTTAATGCCATTGGAGGCAGATTTACACACGAAGCGATTGTTCAAAGAGCTTCTAGCGTTTTGTTAATTGAATGAGAAAGAATCGCTTTCAGAATATAGTTTTTGAAAAAAGGAATTACTTGTTTGGGTTATCATTTATCGAGTTTAGACTTGACAAAAACCCTTTCTCTTGAATTATATGTAGTTGTAGTAAGCAGCAGCAGCAGCAGCAACAGCAGGAGCCGCCATACAGAACATGCATTGCACTCACCATGAATAATAGGTTTTTTATGTTTTTGTTAAATAATAGAATGCAGCAGATCAAGCAGTGGCAGCAGAAAGTAAGTTATTTGTTGCGCACAGGACCAATGAAAAAAATAATAAAGTTTAGGCGATCTCTGTAATAGTAAAGAGTATAGGCACGAGATTTTCAGTAGAAAACACGAGATAAGAAGATAGAGCTCGCGACTTTCACCTGTTGACATGGCTGCCAGGACACGGTTTTCTTTCATGAGTCGTAGTTAGACATGCTTCGTCTTTCTACTGCCAACTGCAAGCTTATCCAACAGTAATCATTAGTGGCGGCACAGCATTTTGATCGCTCGCGACTTTCAACATTTTTCGGGAACCAGTGAGAAAGAACACGAAAGTCCATGGTTTCAGGAAAGTTGTTTTTTGTCCGTCTGAATGGTGAGCTTATCATACATTGGCCATAAGGTAGGAGGAAAAGAAATGAACTTTGAGTGGACAAAATATAGTGAGATACGATTTTACTTCAGTGATTACAGTATGGAGTCAAATTAGAAAGATCTTAGCAGTGTGAACCCACTTACTAGCATGTTGAACTCCCTCTGGCCTGGACACATTCACTGATTCTATTGGAAAGAGCATCCTAAATCCGTCCTCATACACTCCCGAGGCCAGATGGCCCACAATTGTTAAACTGGTTATTGGCATCCTAGATACAGGTGCTGGGAAGGAGATGACGTTCGAGCTAGAGCCACACATGTTCTATCAGGGACAAATATGGAGAGCTTGCTGGCCGTGGGAGTACCCTAATATCACGCAGACGGTTCATAGGGACACGTACCAAGTGTGGATGAGCATTGTAATGTTGAAAAATGGCACAGTGGTAGTGACACAAGCGAAAAACACTTCGGAAAGCAGATTATTCGTAACGTAAGATTGGGCCGACAAAGTTCTCTCAATCACTACCAGCCGTGACCTGTAGTGATACACGATGGCTCCCCACACCACGAAGCCAGAAGGGACACCACTGTTCCTCTCCATAAACATTGCAAGAACGGAGCCTCTCGCCAGGTCATCCCCATACTCGCCGAGGATGATCATACTTGGCGGTGCTGGGCCACGATTCATCGCTGAACACAATGCGGCGCCATTTATCAGCAGTCAGTGCTTTGAGGTGACGCCATCACCCCAAAAGCAGCTGCTTGTATCATGGTGTTAACGACATTTTGCTCATGGGATGGTAATTCCTAATTCGTCTGCTTCTGGTCTCCGACCAATGGTGTTGCATTACACAGAATGTTCCACGGAGTACATTACATGTTCTCGAGTGGCAGGAGCAGGCATGACAGGGTTATGATGTTCTTGGTGCAGGATATGGCGATCCTACCTTGTGATGGTCAGATTTGTTCGACCGTAACCTTGTCGATGAGCATAAATACCGTCACGTCCCCATGCTGTCCAATATCAGACCACTGTCCCATTAGAATGCCCCACAAAACTGGATGATGCATGATTCGACCAGTCGCTCAAATGGAGACGTATAATGAGGCCCATTCCAAACTGTGTTACGTGCTGATAACGCTGTCTCAGAAGAGTACGCAGGATCAACGTACCCTATACAGTGATCACTCAACCTCCAATGCCGTGACGTCCCCACCTAGTCCGACATCGGCCCACTGTCACGTCACAATGCCCCACAAATCTGGATATTGCATGATTCGACCAATCGGTCTAATGCAGACACACAATTAAGCTCGTTCCGAACTGTGTCAGCCGCGCGGGAATAGCCGCGTGGTCTGAGGCCCTGCAGTCATGGATTGTGCGGTTGGTCCTGGCGGAGATTCGAGTCCTCCCTCGGGCAGGGGTGTGTGTGTTTGTCCTTAGCATAATTTAGGTTACGTAGTGTGTAATCTTAGGGACTGATGACCTTAGCAGTTAAGTCCGATAAGATTTCACACACATTTGAACATTTTAACTGTGTCAGGTGCTAATAACGCTGTCTCAAACGGGTACCCAATATCTCCGTGTCCTCCACAGACATCACTCAACATCTGATGCTGTTCACGTCCATTGCATGCCATGTCCGACGTGGTAACAACAACAAACTCTAAGAAAACTATGCACTTTAGTGGCCGTTCTACCTCTTACAGAGAACAGTAACTCCATTTACATACCCACCGATTATGACTACTTGTACGAAGTAGATCCATGTCTTCTATGTGATTCAATTTTTTGTGCGAAGATGTTAAATGTAATTAGATTGAATTTACATTATTTTTAGCACGAATATTGTGACTAAGCACTTAAGTACTGCATTTCATCCTTATGTTATCGTGAATTATTCTCAGCTAGCTTGGTACAGCCACACAGCTGTTATATCAATAGCACTTTGATTGCTGCTGAAGTCTTTAGTGCTGTAGTCAACAGAATAAATTACCTCCAAAGGAACCATCCACATCTACGTTTATACACACATTCCGTAAACCACTGCACAACACAGTAAGAGGTTGCTTTAGCAGCCACTGCACGTGCCATTCCAGTCGCGTAGGTTGTAAGAAAAAGATGGCTGTCAATATGCATCGGAAAACGCCGGGTTCTCTCTTATCAAATTCTCATGATATTAACGCGGTATATATACTAAAGCGCCAAACAGACTGCTATAGGCATGCATATTCAAATACAGAGATATGAAAACGGCAGAATACGATGCTGCGGTCGGCAACGCCTGAGTAAGACAACAAGAGTCTGGCGCAGTTGTTAGATGGGTTACTGCCGCTACAATGGCAGGTTATCAAGATTTATGTGAACGTTGTGTTACAGTCGGCGCATCAGCGATGGGACATAGCACCTCCGAGGTAGCGATGAAGCGGGCATTTTCCAGTTCGACCATTTCACGGGTGCACTGTGAATATCAGGAATCCGGTAAACATAAAATCTCCGACATCGCTGCGGCCGGAAAAAGATCCTGCACGAACGGGGCCATCAACAAGTGTCATCGTCCGAACCATTCGACGAAACATCACCGATATGGGCTTCCGGAGCTAAAGGCCCACTCGTGTAGCCCTGATGATTACACGACACAAAGCTTTACGCCTAACCTGAGCCTGGCAACACCGACATTGGACTGTTGTAGACTGCCCCCCCTTCTTGCGGCGGTGTACCGTAGGTCTCTAGAAGAGCGTAGCGTTCCAAAGGATTTGAAAAGGGCACAGGTCATCCCCGTTTTCAAGAAGGGACGTCGAACAGATGTGCAGAACTATAGACCTATATCTCTAACGTCGATCAGTTGTAGAATTTTGGAACACGTATTATGTTCGAGTATAATGACTTTTCTGGAGACTATAAATCTACTCTGTAGGAATCAGCATGGGTTTCGAAAAAAGACGATCGTGTGAAACCCAGTTCGCGCTATTCGTCCACGAGACTCAGAGGGCCATAGACACGGGTTGCCAAATGGTTAAAATGGCTCTCAGCACTATGGGACTTAACTTCTGAGGTCACCAGTCCCCTAGAACTTAGAACTACTTAAACCTAACTAACCTAAGGACATCCCACACATCCATGCCAGAGGCAGGATTCGGATCTGCAACCGCAGCGGTCGCGCGGTTCCAGACTGTGGCGCCTAGAACCGCTCGGCCACAGCGGCCGGCACACGGGTTCCTAGGTAGATGCCGTTTTACTTGACTTCCGCAAGGCGTTCGATACAGTTCCTCACATTCGTTTAATGAACAAAGTAAGAGCATATGGACCATCAGACGAATTGTGTGATGGGATTGAAGAGTTCCTAGATAACAGAACGCAGCATGTCATTCTCAATGGAGAGAAGTCTTCTGAAATAAGAGTGATTTCAGGTGTGCCGCAGGGGAGTGTCGCAGGACCGTTGCTATTCACAATATACATAAATGACCTTGTGGATAACATCGGAAGTTCACTGAGGCTTTTTGCGGATGGTGCTGTGTTATATCGAGAGGTTGAAACAATGGAAAATTGTACTGAAATGCAGGAGGATCTGCAGCGAATAGACGCATGGTGCAGGGAATGGCAATTGAATCTCAATGTAGACAAGTGTAATGTGCTGCGAACACATAGAAAGAAAGATCCCTTATCATTTAGCTACAATATAGCAGGTCAGCAACTGGAAGCAGTTAATTCCATAAATTATCTGGGAGTACGCATTAGGAGTGATTTAAAATGGAATGATCATATAAAGTTGATCGTCGGTAAAGCAGATGCCAGACTGAGATTCATTGGAAGAGTCCTAAGGAAATGCAATCGGAAAACAAAGGAAGTAGGTTACAGTACACTTGTTCGCCCACTGCTTGAATATTGTTCACCAGTGTGGGATCCGTACCTGATAGGGTTGAGAGAAGAGATAGAGAAGATCCAACGGAGAGCAGCGCGCTTTGTTACAGGATCATTTAGTAGTCGAGAAAGCGTTACGGAGATGATAGATAAACTCCAGTGGAAGACTCTGCAGGAGAGACGCTCAGTAGCTCGGTACGGGCTTTAGTTAAAGTTTCGAGAACATACCTTCACCCAGGAGTCTGGCAGTATATTGCTCCCTCCTACCTATATCTCGCGAAGACACCATGAGGATAAAACCAGAAAGATTAGAGTCCACACAGAGGCATACCGACAATCCTTCTTTCCACGAACAATACGCGACTGGACTAGGAGGGAGAACCGATAGAGGTACTCAAGGTACCCTCCGCCACACACCGCCAGGTGACTTGCGGAGTATGGATGTAGATGTAGATGTAGATGCCTGGTCGGACGTGTCTCGTTTCAAATTGTATCAAGCGGATGGACGTGTATGGGTATGGATACAACCTCATGAATCCATTAAACCTGCATGTCGGCAGGGGACTGTTCAAGCTGGTGGAGGTTCTGTGAAGGTGTGGGACGTGTGCAGTTGGAGCGATATGGGATCCCTGATGCGTCTAGATACAACTCTGACAGGTGACACGTACGTAAGCATCCTGTCTGACCACCTTCATCCATTCACCCATTGTGCATTCCGACCGACTTGGGCAATTCCAGGATGACAATACGACACCCCACACGTCCATAATTGCTACAGAGTGGCTTCAGAAACACTCGTCTGTGTTTAATCACCTCCGCTAGCCACCAAACTCCCCAGACCTGAGCGTGATTGAGCAAATCTGGGATGCCTTGCAACATGCTGTTCAGAGGAAACCTCCGTCCCCTAGTACTCTTACGGATTTATGGATAGCCCTGCAGGATTCATGGTGTCAGTTCCCTCCAGCACTACTTCAGACATTAGTCGAGTCCATGCCACGTCATGTTGCGGCACTTCAGCGTGCACGCGGGACCCTACACGATATCAGCCAGGTGTACCAGTTTGTTTGGGTCTTCAGTGTAGTATTGGGGCAACTGAATTCTTCTACAATCGCATTATTGTTACTCTTCATCTTCCAGTGGTTCCCATTTTAGGGTCCAAAGTTTCTTCAATACATTTTCGTATTGGCTCAAATGGCTTGGCTCTGAGCACTATGCGAGTTAACTTCTGAGGTCATCAGTCGCCTAGAACTTAAAACTAATTAAACCTAACTAACATAAGGACATCACACACATCCATGCCCGAGGCAGGATTCGAACCTGCGACCGTTGCGGTCGCTCGGTTCCAGACTGTAGCGCCTAGAACCGCACGGCCACTCCGGCCGGATCACATTTTCGTATTAATTAGTTCGATGTCAGTTGTCATAACAACTTGATGAGCACTTAGGTACTTGAGAATTATAAGCGGCAGTCAAATGAAAAGGGAACAAATGGGAAAAAGGTAAGTCAACTGTTTATTGTTTCAAAATTAATCACCGTAACTGTTAATAGGTTTATCCCACAGTGAGATAAGACGATCGGTGCCTTCATGGAAAGATGTTATCGGTTACCTGCGAAACCATGATTGGACCTAAGAGGTCATGTCTTCGTTCTAAACAAATCAGTGGCCACGATTGTCTTTCTTCGGGGGTCCAAAAATGTGGAAACAGCATGGGAGTGGAAATCGTGATTGTATGGAGAAAGTGTAAGAGCTGCCCAGCTAGTTTAGACCACGCTGCAGATGTTTCACTGGGATATCCTTCCACATCCTCCATACATTCCCAATCTCTCTCCACGCGTTGTCGATATTTTTGGAGCCCTGAAGAAAAACATTCGTGGGCGTCGATTTGCTTCGGACGAAGAGGGGTACAATCGTCGTTGCGTAGCCAACCGCAAACATTCTTCCGTGATGGCATTGACCGTTTTGTTTCATGATGGGATAAATGTATTAACAACTATGGCACTTCTTTTGAAGTAATAGGCAGTTTACTTGCTTTTACTTCATCTGTTTCATTTTCATTTTATTGCTCCATATTCTTCATAGCTCGTCCCACACACCTTATAGTCCCCTTTAGACATGCACTGCGTTTTTCCCAAATCCTGAAAACAAATTTAAATTTCCATCCATCTTACCTGCAGCTCAGACGACGCGTCATCGCATTTCATATCAGTTCGTAGTGCTACCTGTAAACATTTAAATGATTATAAAGTTTACCACTCAACTTGTAATCACTTCTTACCCTTTCTTATCGCAGTTATCTTCTGTTTATATACAGTACACTAAGTGAGAATACTGCCTAATTCGTTTCACATTTCCATACTGTCGTCCAGTGACGCTGCATTCCTGTGGACAGTAGCTTCAGCATCTCATTATCTAAGTGTCCTGCAGATCCTATCTGATAAATTGTTTATTTGTATATATGATGTCAAACACCTATACTGTGGACGGAGACAAGGTGGTGGCGGCTCACTTATGCTCTTGGGAATATTCACATGGGCATCCATGGGTCCAAAGGAGCTCGTGCAAGGCACCGTGACGACCAGGTAATTTCGTACACTGGCTGCGGACCACGTACACCCCTTCATGAGGCTCTTGTTTACCGACGGCGGTGGCATTTTTGAGAAAAGTATTGCGCTATGTCACAAGGCCAGGAGTGTGATGGGGTGGTTCGAGGAACACAGTGGCAAGTTCCAACTGATGTGCTGGCCCCCAAACCCGTCCTTATATGACTGGACATGTCACAGTTCATAGCTCCATAGCTGCCCCCCCCCCCTCTCCTCCAAGGAATTTACGGGAGTTAGGTGACCTGTTGTCGCAGCTTTGGTGCCAACTCCTTCTAGCCCTCTAGTAACCTACCAAGGCTTCATTGCTTCGATTCATGACGCGTTGCCGCTGTTACCCTTGCCAAGGTTATTAGGTAAGTGACGCACACCCCAGATACCTTATCGTAGCTCGCAGACCGCTTAAATTCAGCTAATTTAAGGTTAGCATCGATCAGCAACAGAATTCTGCCAGTGTATCTGCAAGTTGGAGGAAAGACTGCAGGCGATTCGTTAAGACGGCCGATACGTACTGGAGAGCGTGGAGTTCCATCCTGTCCCGCAGTCTTGTTTCGGTTTTCCGTAATTGCTCTAAATCAGTTATGACGAATGCTGGCATCATTCCTACACAATCTGTTTAAAAATGTGTCACATATTTGTAGAGGAGGTAGGTAGGATTGGTCAAAACTGGAAGAAACGTTCCTATAATTATATGTCCGGAAACCAACACTCGTTGAGACATGGACCATTTCACTTTTGACAAGTGCTGTGTAGTAATCTGTGATGTAGGCGGGATTCGCAAGAGATAGCACAGTAATAAACCACACGAATGGGCAGATGGAAGTCCTTGAGCAATCATGAAGATGAGAGATTAACGGTGACAGACTCATAGGGCCATACAGTTTACCAAACGGAATAACAGATGCTGTGTGTCGCTGATTTCTTTGCTGTTGAAAAACAATACCATGGAGAAAGAGAACGAGTGTGGTTTATGCACGACGGGGCATGCGACTACACTTCACTGCACCGTTTCATGGGCGTTGGATTGGTTGAGCAGGTCCGGTGCAATGGGTTTTCCATTCACAGGTCATGAATCCGCCGGATCATTGTCTATGGGGACATTTAAAGGTTTTCCAACCCATCGAAAATGTGCAGAAGTTACAGGAGCATGTGACATGTGCATGTGACACAATCGGAGTGAAGCCAAGTGTATTGAATGAGTGCATGATTCATTATCAGCTAAAGCCAAAAGATTTGTCAGGATGTGTGGCAACCACATTCGGCGTTGCTTGTGTTGTGTACGACTACATAACAGACAGATGAGAATGAGAGGACAGATTGGCCCGTATCTAAGCAGGCATTGGCTTCCGGACATATGATTATATGTACTTTTCTTCTAGTTTTGGCCAATACTGCCTTCTGTAGGAATATGTGACACTTTTTCTTAAACACCCTAAGTAGAGATCATGGTTAATTTCGTTATCACTAGATTTTCCGCAGAATTTGTCAGCTACATTGTGCCATGCATGCACGACGTCTTTGGTGCTCTAGTATCGATTGTGTCTGCCCTGCGTTCATCTCTGGCCCATTGCTGGTGAGACAAGAGGTCATGTGGCCACAAGAGGGCGCGCGTAAGTAGCGGCGGACTAGGACACAGGACCGTGCTAGTCTAGCTGTGGGGAAGTGACTTGTTGTTAGCGGTGGGAGGCTGGAGGTCCTTGTTTACCAAGGATATGTGTGAGCCCTCTGTTGAGCCGAACATATCTGAACGGCGGCGGCCTGCCCTTTGCAGTATTATTTGCGACATTACGCCGGTTGAAGCTTAACTGTCAGGTGTTCGACCGTAGGAGAAAGCGAGCCTACTCAAGGAAATGCGTTCTCTTATTGCGGACTATATGGTGAGACATTTTCATAGTGAGCAATAATTTGTTATCAAAATGTGTGTGAATCACTGCGTCCTGCCTCTTTTCAGTCCTAATTGAGTCGTTACTTGTCAGCCACAGACGCTCGTTCGTGTTTCTGTACTTGGCTGTGTCTGACCGAATTTCGGGACTCGCATTCGCGATTTGTGGCTAATGAGAGTTAAATTTCATATTTTGTTGTCTATTCGCCACGTTACTGAGCAGCATGGCTGGCCTGTTGTGTGCACAGTACGCACTTTCTGTTGTATCATTCTACTTGCCCTGATTCTTTTTATGTCACTTGCCATTCTTCTTTAAAGTGTTTTGTATTTTATTAAAGTAGTATTCATGCTACTTACCATTACAATTATCTGTAAACTACCCGCTTGACATGTAACCTAGTGTCTTGTATTTTGTGAAAATAATGTTCATTCGATATTCGCCAGCTATTAATTCATTGATGTTTTTGGCATTTTATTAGAATAATATTAGCACTTATTGCTTACTCAGCTGCCTTGTTCATTGGCCTGTTTTTTGTTACAACATTGTTTACCGCTTTCAGTGCTTAATAAAACTAGTTTTTGCATTGGTTTTATATTTAGCTAGAATAATTTGTAATTATTTCTTTATGTGTGTGTGTTGCAGGACAGATTAGCCGTTATTTAATGCGTTATTTATAAGGGACCTCATCGAATGTTTTGCTGAACCTGGTGAGATCCACCAAACGATTTTGTTATACACCTTTGAAAAAGGTATCTATTTTCCTAAGACACCTGGCCAGATAGTTAGAGCAAGAGCGCTTTACTTCTCATCAGCTATTTTCCTAACTAGCCGTCCATGTGATTTCTATTTTGCCATGTGTTTATTTATTGTTGCTGTCTCCCGAGCTTAGTTGTTCCGTCTGAATATTTGGTCGGCTGCTGCCACTGTGATTCCCCATGGCCTCTGAAGCTTGGCGTTGAAGAGCTTGGCTTGCTTTGGTGTTCTATAAGTCAGTTACAGATGGTTTAATGCAACTAACTTTTTGTAATTCCTGTTTCAGTAGATGTAAACGTCATGGTCTAGAAGAGGGCTTTGGTGCAAGTTTAAGGATGTTTTGCTCGGTCAGATTCTCCAATATAGTTGCTAATTCATGTAAATCCTGAAGCACCTTCACCAATTGTAAAGTTTTTACATGATCTCCCGCCGTTAATTCTGGCATCCCTATATTTTTCGTAAATGCTATTAAGGTTCCTTGAAGTATTATTCTGTCCAGTTAAGTTTGGTCGTTGTTAACGGTAAACAGGGCTTATGGCCCAGGAAGTACATTCCTTAATGAAAATTGTAAGTTAAATTACAGTACTAGAAATGGCTTCGCCATAGTAGACATACTTTGGGCCTTAAGCCGTTTGTGCAGCTGCTAAGGACAACATTTGATTCGTTTTCACATGTAACTCTTCGTTCGATATTTGCTTTGCAACTACTTAAAGATTTACAATTTTTTTTCTTTTGCCTTCAGTAATACAGGGTGTATCATAATTAATGGCGTAAATCCATTCAGTTGAAAGTCCCCCATACTAGAAGCAAAAAAGTCTCAGTAAATATAGGGTCCAAAATGCGTACCTTAAGAGCTACGGCCAATTTTTCATCTTCGATACTGCGAAACAAATCTCTTCTAGTGCAAGTTCTTTCCTTTCCATATTTTGGGAAGTGGTAGTACGGGACAAAATAAGAAAAAAATGTCCAGAAAACATGTGGTCTAAAACGCGTACCTTGAAAGTTACGAGCACTTGATCATTGGAAGAATAGTGTTTCTAAGTAGCAAAGATGAAAAAGTGCTCATAGCTCTTAAGGAATGCATTTTAGAGCACATATTTACTGGACTTTTTTTCTTGTTTTGGGTCATACTAACAGTTCCCAAAATATGGAAAGTAAAGAACTTGCAGTATGAGAGACTTGTTTCACAGCGTAGAAGATGAAAAATTGCTCGTAGCTCTTAAGGTATGCATTTTCGACGGTATGTTTACTGAGACATTTTTGCTTCTAGTAGCGTGTACATTCAACTGTATGCGTTTACGCCATTAATTATGATACACCCTATATACTTCGAAGCAGCACAGGCTAGGGCCACGTTGCTGCAACATATGCCTGCCTTGTCGAATGCCCGTTTCACTGAACTGATTTGGAACTATGCAGAGCGCTGAGCAATTACCTATTTTGCAACGATTTCTTAGTACTTGAATTATTTGATAATTTGATTTTGGCCCTCCATCGTGAGTCCATCTTTGTTGTTTATAATTTTAATTATTGTGTTACTCCAATACGTTTCAAGGGTTATATTTAACTGTGTACTTTCTAATTGTTCGAATTTTAAATTTTTTAAGAATTTTTTTTCTAATATACTTCATTTTGTGATTGCAGTACATTTCCACTCCCTACTTGCCATATTTGCTCTTACATATCCGCATGTATCGACAACCGAATATGACCTTTTGAATTGCCTGACGAGTTTTGGCAGTGTCACGGATTATCTGCATTCTGTGCGTCGCATTGAACGTATGCAAACTGTCAGGTGGTCCTGCTCCCAACAATGAGAATAATATCAAGTCATTCTTTCACCACTAGTGACATTACTTTTCAATTAGTTTACCTCTCTCCAAACGAAAATAATATTGCTACCGCTTCTACGAGGGTCGTTCCGAAAGTAATGCCTCCTACTTTTTTGTGGTGCCTTTGTGTATCCGCGACAGATGTAGCGCTTATACTTGAACGTTCTTCTTTATTTGCAGGTGGTTCCATTGTTCTACGGTAGTTGGCGCTAGCAGAGGAGTGTTCCAAAATGTAATCTGGTATGGACGCGCGTATAAAGAAGCGATGTGTGATTGAATTCCTCACTGCTGAAGAAATTGCGCCGACTGAAATCCATCAACGGTTGCTTAAGACGTATGGAGACGATACAATAGACGTGCGCAATCTGAGGCGATGGGTACGGTATTTCCAAGGTGGTGCAAAGGGTGTGTATGACAAGCCAAGGCCCGGTCGATCCTGCAAAGCTGTCATCCCTCGCAATGAAGAACGTCTTAATCAACTCATCAGTGCTGATCGGCGGATAACGCCCAGATAGTTGCGTGCTAAGCTGAATGTCGGCTGTAATTCCTTTGAAACAATGTTGGAATATCTTGGTTATCGCAAAGTCTGTGTGAGATGAGTGCTGCAGATGCTTACAGAAGAACAAAAAAATTCATCGAATGGAAATTTGTCGGGACCTGCTAGAATAATATCATGCTTAAAGTGACAGTTTTCTAAATAGCATCATCACCGGAGATGAGACGTGGTGTCACACCTACGGGCCGGAATCCAAAAGACATGCGAAGTCTCCGTCAAAGAAGAAATTCAAGATGCAGGCAAAGTGATGTGCGCAGTCGTCTGGGATAGCCAGCGTATGGTTCTTGTGAATGTCCTGCAGCTTGGAGAAACTGTCAATTCAGCACACTACAAGACGACACTGACTAAGCTGAAAGCCCGAATCTCCAGGGTAATGGTTCAAATGGCTCTGAGCACTATGGGACTTAACTTCAGAGGTCATCAGCCCCCTAGACTTAGAACTACTTAAACCTAACTAACCTAAGGACATCACACATATCCATGCCCGAGGCAGGATTCGAAACTGCGACCGTAGCGGTCGCGCGGTTCCAGACTGTAGCGCCTAGAACCGCTCGACCACCCCGGCCGGCTCCAGGGTAAGGCCAGAGAAGAAGACCAACTTTCAACTGCAACATGATAATGCTAGGCCCCACACCAGTTTTGCGACCACGCAACACATTGCGAAATTTGGCTGGAATGTCTTACCACATCCAACACACAGTCCCTAATTAGCGCGTTCAGGCTTTCATCTCTTTGGGCGTCTGAAAGGTGGACTAAGTGGCGAATATTTCCAAGACTCTGATGCTGTTGTCAAAGCTGTAAGGAAGTACTTAGCCTCAGCTCGTTCCGATTTTTACAAGAGTGGCATGCAAGCTCTGGTTCATCCTTGCAAACGTGCAAAATGATTGGTGGTGACTATGTGGAAAAATGACAGTCTGTAGCTCGAATATTGCTTTATTTAGCTCTGCTGTTGTGATTTATGTATCTCCTGTAGTTTCCCTGAATAAAAATAAGAGGCATTACTTTCGGGACGACCCTCGTACCATTTTCAAAGGGACTAAAGACTCATACTCTAGTTAAAACAGCGGAAAATACTCTACACTCAAACTATGTAAGAGCGACCCCAGTACGCGATGAAATCGTGACTAAAAGTAACAAGTACAGGTAACAGTGAGCTAAAAGGCTCTAGAAATAACAGGAAGGCACGGAACGAACAGAACAGTACATGACAGCAAACCATCTACGTTATGTAATGTTACGCATATGCAGGCGAGTTATTCGGCCTCCTAGAATTGGTACGAGGTGAGATGAATTTGTTTGTGCATCCGAACACTAGCGGGCAGCCACGGCACCCTGAGCATAGCACGGCTGACGTGGCTGTGACAGCAAGCGCGAACTTCTCTGGTACGAAGCCGATCAATGTGGCGGAAAATGAGAAAATCCCGAAGCTGGGAATTTGGTCGGCAGTTGATGACATGGTGGGTGCAGGGAACCAGAAATGGCAGAGCGTAAATATGTCTGAATCATGGCTACTTAAAGCTCATAGAAATTCTATAATAAACCACAGTTATTTAATATCTTTCAAACTTCAAAAGTTAAATATTTACAGAGACTAAATATTACCACAATGAACCTTTTAATTAACACCTTTCAGACGCTTCATGCGATTTCAACAAATGATATGTCAGCTGATAGCATGACACTATAGGTATCATCGCAGAAAGCCACATATCTGTATCTATTGTATTTATTGTCTGTCGGAACGTCGTATTCTCCATAATAACGCAGCAGCTGAATGCAGCATGAATACCTTATATCTTGAAATGTCCCTGTAGTTATTTAATGAATATTTTACTGTTTTGCTAGCAGCTGTGTTTAAATATGATTACAACATATTAAAAAACTGTAGTGATTTATAAGTGGTCAATCGCATACGTCAGCTGATGCCACCATTGAGAAGTATACCAAAAGATAAATTTGTCAAGGAGACGTAAATAATTATGTAAGCAGTAATTAACGACAATTTGTTGTCATTTAACGTGAGCGCACTTGCGCAGGAAAGCTGGCTTATTTATTTACGAACAAACCTTTCTTTATACTTTATTATCTGCGTTTGATATAATGTTTATGCTTCTTTATTTAAATATTGTTATAATATGAGTCAAGATCATGTCCGTAGAACATAAGAACGGTGTATTTTTGATGCGGATGGCCTTCTAACAATAAGAGTTAGACAGTGGTTAAACAGTGCTGGAGTCAATAGGAGTTGCGTGTGCTAACACACGGTATTTGATCGTGGAGGTGATAGATTCTGGGTCGTGAACAGCCGGTAAAGACTTTAACTTTTGAGGACTGTTACGTTAGGCCACGAAGAAAGTGGACACTTCAACGCGAGTTCCTGCAGAGGGCAGACTTACTTGTGGTAACGTGTGTTAGTTGGTCGCATAGGTGATTGATTCTGGGCTATGAATGTCAGCTACAGTACTCTGGCTTTTGAAGAGGAACGAATTCTGGCGAGTTCTGAATGTGCTCCAGTATAGAACTCTAACTTTTGTTTGTATTTCGGAACCGAGAATTGACAGCGTACGATTTTCACCTGGTTATCTCACCTGTGTTAGTTTTTAAATCGTCACGTTGAACTATGGACTAGTTTACGCTGGTGAATATCGCATGTATAGTCATCACGGATTGGAGTTAGTTTTCGCACGTGTTCGATGACCATTTAGTTTGGGGTTTGAGCTACCATTTCCATAACGCTTTCAACGCGACTTTACTGCGTTTAAGCAGGTAATTTCAGTCTGTATGATAACTGGTTGTGTAAGATAGCCAACGGCTTTGCTGCGGTGGTAACACCGATAACCGAAGTGAAGCATTGTCGGGCCGGGATAGCACTTCGGTTGGTCATCGGTCATCGTCAGGGTTTATCGAGCGCTGTTGGCAAGCGGAGTGGACCCAGCCGTTGTCGGGCAAACTGAGGAGCTACTTGACTGAGAATTAGCGGCTCCGGTCTGATAAACTAACATACGGCTTGGAGAACGGTGGGCTGACCACATGCCCCTCCCTATCTCGATTCAGTGACGCCTGCGGGGACACGGCGGCCAGTCGGTACCGTTGTGCCTTCATGGTCTGTCGAGTGGAGGTAAGTTTTTCTTTTTTATCGTTGGATCACTTTCCGTTCGTTCAGTTTTACTCTAATGAATAAACATTACTCAACTTAATTCTCTGTCGTCTACGTCAATTACAGATATTGGAATAGAATCCCTTTTATTACTAGTAATTATTTCATATTTCTGTGTTTTTTTACTAATTCGCAATTGTAGCCAATTCATAGACTATTTGACTGCAGGATCACAGCTACAGGTTATTATTTGCAGCAAGTTAGCTGCTGAGGATGAAAGCTGATGTGCGCGGCTCGACCCGGCGACATTATCGAAGTATTGTTTTTAAACAAAGCCGTCTATATCCCAGTAGCTGAGGTATGAGTAACAACGGGCAAAGTTACAATTGGTTTGTTCGTACAGGATGCTGATTAAGAGAAACTACTTAGCAGAATATCCAATAGGTAACGTCTCAGGTATTCTCTCTACTCGCTGAGTTAGTTCATGTAATATATCAGAATCGAACGGGTCAGCAACCGACAGATCTGAAAGCAAAACAGAAAACTGCTTACAGGGTTCCCTTTCTACCGGTTGTGGTGAGAATCAAGTCATATTTTGAGCCTTCCGATACCGATGGAACTGGATATGTTCATTTGTATGTGAAAAAGTTAATATAATTCTATATTAACCAGAATTCATTATTTCATGCAGAATTTTTTATATTTTATGTGATTAGGAAAAATTTGAAGTCTGAACAGGCTCTGAGCACCATGGGACTTAACGTCTAAGGTCATCAGTCCCCTACAACTTAGAACTACTTAAACCTAACTAACCTAAGGACATCACACACATCCATGCCCGAGGCAGGATTCGAACCTGCGACCGTAGCGGTCGCGCGGCTCCAGACTGTAGCGTCTAGAACCGCTCGGCCACCCCAGCCGGCTGTTTGAACAGGAAAATATCCAAATGTATTTTCGCGAAGTTTCGTTAAATAGATGAGTTGATCTAAACAATATCTTTAGCAGACGTGTAAATGATTAAGTTCTTTGCATTTTTAAGTTAGCTTTGTGCTTCTTGGCCACAGCTGATGAGAAGAGTTGTGGAAATCATTCACGTTCGGGTTTTTCTGAGAAGCAGTTGTGAAAAGGAGACTTGTGGAATCCTTTATAGGGGAGGGTTGCCTAAATTTTTTCACTTCTGTCATTTTATTTATTATAACCTGGACGGTAAGCTACAAGATTACTTAAACAATGCCCTGCTCATCTGCACGATGTTAGTTCTTGACATGTGATTTAAACAATGGAAATTCTAAGAAAAATAAACGCACTATAATCTCCCCACGGAAAATTACCCTCTACCCCGCAATAATTAATAATGGTCAATCAAATCATCCACATTTATTTACGTTTGAAAAGTATCTGAGCAGATTTTCTAGTAATATATGCGCTGACAGCTCGTCGACGCCAAGGTATTTTTCTAGTACGTTTATTCTCTGGAACAACAGAGGTACAGAGATGTATGCTCCATGGTCAATATAGGGAGAGAGAGAAAGGAACAGCTTCGGAAAGTATCGGTTGGAAGATTTTCGGATTGCTAAAGGAGATTTATTTACTCTTCTTCGCGCTAAAGCGAGACAGGAAAGTTTGTGCCGCTAGCGTGGTAGATAAAGAGAAAGGAGGACTTGTAAAAGTAAATTGCATGAGACTTAAAATCCACGGAAACGGAACATGTACGGAAATGGATTCAATATACAATTTTCCTCAGAAATAAGGTTTGTGACCATTTTATTCTAGAGTGAATGACGAATGCGTTCTCTGTCTGAATCATTGATGATTGTCTGGGCCCTGTACTTAATTGGGAAGTTTCAGCTGTGACGAAGAGAGCCTGCAATCTCTGAATTTTATTGAAATCGTCCAAAAAGGCTTCGTCCACATCTGAAATTTTAGATCTGTCGTAAACTGAACGAAGTGTTCAAACGATTGATTTTCCCAACTGAATGCAGCGCTTAATAATAATAACGTATGTAAAGATCTTTTCTAGCAAGCCAGCCGCTGAATATTAAGACGAAGGGCTCCACCAGAGATTCTACTAGGCTGATTTCATGTAACTTATATTTGAACTGTACACAGATAAAGGACAGAGAGAGAGAGAGAGAGCGAATGGAATTCTAAAAGTTACTCAGAATCCTCCCATTAGTATAATTTTTTTGTCTGTCTTTGCACGGATAAGCCTGATAAGAATACCTAAGCCCTTGACTTTATTGTACAGAATTGTGTGTGAGGGTGAGAGAGCGATAAAGGCGACAGATACACTTCTGTACAGACAAAACATTACACCGAGTTAGCGGCTAGCTGCATTAACACACACATAGACTTTCATCAAAACCAAAGCAGTAAGAGAATTCATTAGAATGGCCAATCCGTGACAGGACACGTTTTTGGACGTTGTTAAAATAATTTTGTTCTTTGTTTCATGTGAACTACGACGAGACAACTTAACGTGGAAAAGAGAAGAAATACTCGCAGTCGTATTATTTGATCTACAAATAAAAGCAGCACGCTGGACGCAGAATAAAGGCCAGATCTATCCTTTTTTAATAAACTTGCTAGTATTGAGGAAGTAGACGTATATTTGAACATTTACTAATTGTGTTCATAGTAGAAGTAGTTTAATTGATCTGCACTAATTGCATTTACCTGTATAAGTACTATAACAAAGTAGCCACAGAAGTATTCTTGTGAAGGGAGATATATATACATCTTGACTGTAGAACATTTATATGGTTTCAACTAGGGCAATGTTTAAGATGAGCCAAGCAGAGCAGAGCAACACCCAACAGCCTTCAGCTGTGAGCACTGATGATAATGATGTAGTAAGAAGTGTTGTAGAACCGATCGCTATAGATAGCGCAATAGAACGCCCGGTAGACACGGCTGGAGATGTATCAGCCAGTACGCAACATGGATTAGACCCATTGGTCATTATCATGAGGCAGATGCAGATGTTAACGGAGACCGTGAATAATATGAATACAAAATTAGCCTCAGTTACTGAGGGGCAAAACCATTTGAATACAAAATTAGCCTCAGTTACTGAGGGGCAGGAAAATATGAAAACCGACATTAACGCGAAATTAGCCTCAGTTACTGAAGGGCAAAATCATTTGAACACAAAATTAGCCTCAGTTACTGAAGGGCAAGAAAATTTGAAAACCGACATTAACGCGAAGTTCGCCGCAGTGAATGAAGGGCAAAATGATTTGAATGCGAAGTTAGCCTCAGTTACTGAAGGGCAGGAAAAGCTGAAAGCTGAGATTAAGCAGCAGTTACATGACAGTTTTTCCGAATTAGAACAACGGATAGAGGCGAAGACAAAGGAACTTAAAGATCAGGCCGAAGAGACGGAACGAAAATTAACTGCACAAATCGAATTGGTTAAAGCTCAATGTGAGGAATCTACTCAACGCGTACGTGTAGAAATGAAGGAGTACGTGGCTATTAAGATAGATACCGTACGCGAACAGGTGGAAATGGTTCCGCAATTAGTACAAAAGCAAGATGCCATGTCATGTGCAATTGCGCAACTTCCTGAATTGGCACGTACGCAGACGAACCTAAAGGAAAGTGTGGAACATCTGACAGAACGTCAAGACGTTATAGACCACCAGATTAATGTATTAACGGGTAAATTATCCGAAATCACATTAGAAAACAAAAGGCTAATGTGTAAAAACGTTGAGCAAAATGTTAAAGAAGCATTCCAGAGTCTGTGCGGCAAACAGGAAGAGAATTTGTTTGCGAAAGGACTAGAGGAAGTGCGACAGCAGTTAGGTGCTGATCTCGAGCATTGGAAACAAACGATAGCAGAGTCGATACGCGTTTCACAACAAGGCTCAGAACAAATGAATACAGGCCAGCAGCAGAAGTTGCCAGCGACTATAGAGCCAGTTACTGCACATTCGCACACAATACCGACGTGTGTGAGTAACTCAAATATTAAATTGCCACGAGCTAGTTGTTCGCGTGAAGTTTTATCTGACGGAGATTACGAAAGCCTTTGCCATGCCGAAGAAAAGATGATAAAGCATCGGCAATTTCAGATTTTTAACACTGACAAAAGGGGGGTCCACCCGATTGTTTTTATTCGAAGTTTTAGAGGAGTTCTATCCAGAAATTGGTCGGAGTGGCAGAAGATCAGTTTCGTTACTGGGTATATACAAGGTTCGGGGGCGATCTGGGCCTCGGACATGACTTCTGTTTGCTCGACCTATGACGATTTTGAGAAAGCGTTTTTAGCAAAGTTCTGGTCAGAAGGAGTACAGGAACGCCTAAGGCAGGAGGTGCTCTACCCAGAGCCTTTTTTTTTTTCGAAAGGAAGCCTTAGGAAGTATTTTGAAAAATATATAAATAAAACTAGATATTGGGACAGACCTATGCCTTTGCCAGACATAATAAACATACTTAAGGCAAGATTACCAACTAGCATCCGGAATCAATTAATTTACGGCAACGATAAAGACCTGGAGTCGTTCCTCACGACGTTAGATCATATAGACATTATAGAAGAGAACAACCAGAAAGCCCGTAACAACAGATTCCAATATAGGGAGATAGAACCTCCGCCAAATGGTAGGCAAGGGAACGCACAGAGATCGATAAATAGGGAGAAACCCCTCAAAATCTCAATAATAATACCGGCAATAGTCTTGCGAGGGGCTATCTAGGAACAACATGAATGGGAAACGATACAATCCCGTATGGGGGAACGAAAGGAATTTCAGACCACAAGCTTGGAACAATAACAGTAATAGAAAGTGGAACCAACCGGGGGGAATAAACTCAAATAACCAACATCAGTGGGGACGGACATCCGCGAATCAACCGGTAATTACCGAAGTGACGGATGAGGTCAACCACCAGGGGAATCAAAATCCAACAAACTTGTAAGGACCCACTCGTGCCCCGGAGGAGCGGTCAACAATAGGTTGAGGGGCAACAGGATATGTGTACCCATGCTAACGTATAATGATGGACGATTACTGGCAGATGAATTGACCGAGGACTTAGAACCCCAAGGTGAGAATAAGGAACAGGTGGCAGTAGCCGAAGTGCAAGTCATTTTGGGAACTGTACCTATAGTGGCGGTTTTAGACACAACTGCTCCCACAAATGTTATTTCGGAGGCAATATTCAACAAGATCAGAAATATAAGACGAGTACCAATTTTTCCAGTTCAAAATTGCAGAATAATAGGCGCCGTTGGGGCTCGATCGGCGAATGTAAAAGTGCAGTCACTACTTAGTGTAGAAGTAGGAAAGGTAGCAATATTAAGCACATTCCTTGTTGTGAAAAATTTGGTGGTAGACTGCATTATCGGAGTCGACAGCCTACGTCAATACGGATGCAGAATAGATTTTAAAACAGGAAAAATTTGGTTAAATGTAAATAAACAAGAAATTGAGTTGGACTTGTTGAAAAAAGAAAGCCTTACCAGTAAATATAATAGTGGGATCAGTGTGCAAGTAATCAGGACTGCACAAAATTCTAAACAGCACGTGAATAATGAGTTCAAAGTCAAAGGAGATTTCGGTCAATTAGTGTATGAGAAGTTAAATGAATCCGACTGCATCACTGAAGATCAGAAGAAGCAGCTCAAAGAATTATTATCAGCGTATGAAAACGTGTTTGATGAAAGGCCAGGAGTGATTAAAGGATACATATGCCATCTCTACGTTAAGCCGCACGAAACGTATTGTAGAACTTTCTATCCTGTTCCCTGGAGTTTAAGGCTCAAGTTCAAAAGGAAATAGATCGCATGTTGAAATGGGGTTTGATCGAACCCTCTACAAGCCCATACTGATCCCCATTGTTGGTTGTGCCAAAAGCAAATGGAACTGTGAGACTGGTACTCGACGCCAGGGAAATAAATAAAATTATAATTCCAGTGAGGACACATCCGGAAAACATAGACGAACTGATACAACGGTTCCAGGATGTCCAATATTTGACGAGCATCGATTTGCGGAGTTCTTATTGGCAAGTCAAGCTGGATGAGGTATCAAGGAGATATACAGCTTTCATTTATGCAGGAAGAAGTTACCAATTTACTGTAGTTCCTTTCGGACTCAACATTAGTGCTGGAATTTTTATAGCAGCGCTAGATTACGCATTAGGCCCAGAACTAAGAAGCAGGATAACAGTATTTGTTGATGATATGCTTATTGCATCGAAGACCTGGGAAGAGCATATTACTTTACTGAGTCGGGTGTTGGACGTTTTCAAAACCATGGGAATAACTGCTAATGTACAGAAATCACATTTTGCACTAAATAGAATCAAGTTCCTGGGGCATATAATTGACGCAAAGGGAATTTTACCGACAAAGGAGAAGCTAATGGCGATTAGTATGTTTCCAACACCAAGAAATAGGAGGCAATTAAAAGGGTTTATGGGTCTTGCATCATTTTTTAGAAGATTTATAACGAATCAGGCCATGAATGCAGCAGCTCTGAATAGTTTGCTGAAGAAAGATGTGCCCTGGCTCTGGACATTAGAGTGTCAAGAAGCATTTGAAGAGATAAAGAAGCAATTAGTAAATGCACCGCTTTTGTACCATCCGGACATGCAAGAGGAATTCTACTTGTCAACAGATTCGTCAAATGTGGGTCTTGGAGCGTGCCTTTTCCAAGTACGCAAGATAAATGGACAGCTTACCTTTTGTCCTATTGCGTTTGCTAGTCGTGTTTTGTCCAACTGTGAACGAACGTACACGACGACAGAATAAGAGGCTCTTGCGGTCGTCTGGGGATTTAAAAAATTTCATTATTATTTATATGGGTCGAAGACTATCGTATATTGCGATCACCAATCATTAACGTTTTTACAAACGTGTAAACTGTTACACCCCAGACTGGCTAGATGGACTCTCGCTCTGCAACAATACCAGTTTAAGATCGTACATGTCTCAGGGCAGCAAAACATTATTGCGTACGCTCTATCAAGGTCACCGCAGGGTTTAACCAAAGAGATTGAAGTAAATAATTCCTCAGAATTCCCTATATTGCTGCTGCAGGAAAATCCATATAAGACGTACTACATCAATTTGTGTGTGCATATGGCCCAGTTACAGAAAAAGGATGCTCAATGGGGAAGTGTCATTCAAAGGTTACAACAGCAACCTTCGGATCAGATTGCAAATTATTACAAGCTGGTAAATGGCGTATTATTTTTCCGCTGTGGAAGGCCAAACAAAGTCCGTTGGTGTGTTTGTATACCTGAGGCACAAATAGAGAAACTTGTCTGTTTCACTCATTTAACCTGGGGACATTTCGGTGCGACAAAATGTGCAGACAAGATAAGTGGGTACTGTTATTTCCCCAACATAAAGCGCAGAGTGCATGAGGTCTTAAAGAGGTGCATAATCTGCCAAAAAACAAAGCCGGATTCAAAAGGGACTAAGCACCCATTATGCTCTATATTAGTACAAGAACCAAAAGGATTAATTTCGTGCGATCTGTGTGGACCGTTACCTACTTCAAGATGTGGTGTTAAATATGTGTTAGCATTTCTCGATGTGTGCACGAAATACGTAAAGCTATACCCGATAAAGACGGCTACAGCCAAAGTAATTGTATTAAGATTGATAAGAGATTATCTTCCACATGTTGGTACACCAAAGGCGATCATAACTGACAATGCTAAAATATTCACGGGACTCCGGTGGAAGCAGACTTTGTCTCAAGTTGGTGTGAAACACGTACTAACATCATTTTACCACCCACAAGGTAATTTGGTGGAGAGGATTTTTAGAGAATTCAATCGATTTATGAGGACGTATTGCCATAATAAGCAAACTGCGTGGGCAAATTATGTGGAAGAGTTTGATCAAATATACAATAACATGCCCCACTCCTCAACTGGATATACACCTCGTGAATAGATGTTCGAAGCAAAAGAGGAAAATTTCTGGACTGACCATATCCCCAAAACTCAGGAAACCGAGATGCCTTGGGAAGAAAAAATAAGACAGGCTATCATAAATATGACGAAAAAGGCTGATCAAAGAAAACAACGATATGACAAATTAATCAAGAGGGTACAGACATACCATGTCGGCGAGAAGGTACTAGTTAAACGACATACCAAATCATCCGTAATAAAGAAAAGTATAAAGAAATGGGAGTTACTATATACTGGACCATACATTATCCTACAAATTCCGAATCCTGGAGCTTATCTGTTAGCATACCCGGGATCGAACAAAATAAAAGGGTTATTTCCTCATAACGACTTAAAAAGATATAATGAAGATTAGAAAATAGGGGGGAATGGTGTTCCGAGTGACAGAGATGAACGCTCGTAAAAAAAAAAAATATAACAATAAACTGTGTGTGTGTAGTGTTAAAAGCCTTTAAATTGAAATAGTTAGTCAGTGACATAGAGTATAGAAATAGTGACTAATTAGTACTATTGAGTGTCGTAAAAAAGATAGTGGAGATAGGCTTCACCTGTGGTTTGGGTGAACATAGAACTTTAGCATTGCTAATGTTATCAAAATGTATAAAGGATCTGACTGACCTTCAAGAAGAATGAAATGTTTCCCCGCAAAGGACGCTGAATAATCTAAAGAGGTTCGAGTGAAGATTCATATATAATCTCATGTGAACGCTTAAATGTGTAAATATGTGAAGGGATGTGTTGTGGTAGTGAATCGTGAGTGACGGTTAACGCCGCAAAGATTATTTCCCGCGCAAAACAGTTGACGTCGGCGCGAGAATTAAAATCGATATAGACGATACAGATATCCTTTGTAAGAGACTCGCACCAAACGCGAGGATAAACTGATTCATGTTGAACTTTAAAAGGAATAGGTGGTATAATTCGAAGTTAAGAGTTTTAATTTATTAATGAATGATTAAAGAAAGTAGTATTCATAGATTCAGTAGTAATTTAATGGTTCGTGTTCGTTTGGGAATTTTGTGTGAAAAATCCATTTCCATATATGAGCATGGATGAACGCCGTATGAATCAGAGAGTAAATGAAAGAAGTGAATCCGCATTCCTCAATGCTAATAACTTCTACATTTCAGCACTCAAGCGTAGAAATATATGTATTTAGAATAAAAAGTTTTTTTTGAGTATAGCTAAATTATATGACTTATCAAGGAAATATGGATGATGTCTTGGAATAAAATGAACTACACTTTCCATTATTCGATGATTTGAATCCAAAATCTATAGTCAGTTACATGAATCCTTTAAATTACGAAGAACAAATCAGTCATAGAAAATCTGTTAAAACTTTTGGACTTATAAGCACAAGTGGGGAGGCAAAGTCAAAAGGAGTATTCAAACGAGAGTAAATCGGATGATGCTTTTGGCAACATCATTAATTAAGAGTTGAATTCCATGAAGTACGTCGTAACAAAAAGGATCCATGAAGCCACAAGGATTTTGCTTTCAAAAAGGAGAATCTTGGACGGTGCAACCTAATCAGTTCTCTTACAGGAAGAGTTTCCCTTTTGGTCATTGCTAATTCTTTTGGAATGAATGTTGCATGTGAATTCGAGTATCCCTGTCCCTTCTACTCTTCCCATTGTGGGCCGCGTAGAAGATCAACGACAGAGGGGGCCGCATAGAAGACCGACTACAAATGTGGACGTCGGGGACATGCAACACCCGGGGGAGTTTAGCACCGCAAGATATTGTCCTAGGAGCAAGATTGTAAAACGCGAATTCACGTTATTTATTGTAAAACGTTTTTTTTTGCTAGAGGCACAAACTACTCTTCTCCAAATCGTGATACAAATTAAGCCCTATATTTCCTTTAGAGATAAATTTCAAAAATATTTTTTGTTCTTCTATAGGCTTTCCTATCTTCTATGTACCGTAGGCTGGGGGTCTAAGCTTAAGAGGTTTTCCAAGGTTTCCCTGCTTAAGAAAGTTCCCGAATGGGTAGACCCTGACATAAGTTCATGAAAGATCATCTTCCTTGGTTGTGCACAGCAAACATAACACCTAGATGCACGTAAAAGTAATACAGCCGCGGTACCGGTCTCTTCATTTCTTCTGTCTTCAACATTTCTTTTCTTCGTCTAGTTTAAACATAATATTCTTTTTCAGTCGGAGGACTGACAATCATCACTTCCGGGTTATCCACGCTAATAGATAGCTCGCGAAGTGTGTTCGGTGAATAAAAATTGACCTCACAAACTTCGCTCGCTGCGAGGGGCATTGTAATCTCCCCACGGAAAATTACCCTCTACCCCGCAATAATTAATAATGGTCAATCAAATCATCCACATTTATTTACGTTTGAAAAGTATCTGAGCAGATTTTCTAGTAATATATGCGCCGACAGCTCGTCGACGCCAAGGTATTTTTCTAGTACGTTTATTCTTTGGAACAACAGAGGTACAGAGATGTATGCTCCATGGTCAATATAGGGAGAGAGAGAAAGGAACAGCTTCGGAAAGTATCGGTTGGAAGATTTTCGGATTGCTAAAGGAGATTTATTTACTCTTCTTCGCGCTAAAGCGAGACAGGAAAGTTTGTGCCGCTAGCGTGGTAGATAAAGAGAAAGGAGGACTTGTAAAAGTAAATTGCATGAGACTTAAAATCCACGGAAACGGAACATGTACGGAAATGGATTCAATATACAATTTTCCTCAGAAATAAGGTTTGTGACCATTTTATTCTAGAGTGAATGACGAATGCGTTCTCTGTCTGAATCATTGATGATTGTCTGGGCCCTGTACTTAATTGGGAAGTTTCAGCTGTGACGAAGAGAGCCTGCAATCTCTGAATTTTATTGAAATCGTCCAAAAAGGCTTCGTCCACATCTGAAATTTTAGATCTGTCGTAAACTGAACGAAGTGTTCAAACGATTGATTTTCCCAACTGAATGCAGCGCTTAATAATAATAACGTATGTAAAGATCTTTTCTAGCAAGCCAGCCGCTGAATATTAAGACGAAGGGCTCCACCAGAGATTCTACTAGGCTGATTTCATGTAACTTATATTTGAACTGTACACAGATAAAGGACAGAGAGAGAGAGAGAGAGCGAATGGAATTCTAAAAGTTACTCAGAATCCTCCCATTAGTATAATTTTTTTGTCTGTCTTTGCACGGATAAGCCTGATAAGAATACCTAAGCCCTTGACTTTATTGTACAGAATTGTGTGTGAGGGTGAGAGAGCGATAAAGGCGACAGATACACTTCTGTACAGACAAAACATTACACCGAGTTAGCGGCTAGCTGCATTAACACACACATAGACTTTCATCAAAACCAAAGCAGTAAGAGAATTCATTAGAGCACTATACTTAATTTTCCAAATGAGGAATCTGATTTGCTAATTCGTAACAGCGGGTGCGTAAATTGTGCCATCCTTGTAAACTATATCCCTTAGCTCAAAGATATTTAGCTTACCGTTTCACATACGCGTATTTTGTTAATTGAAAATGATAAGAAACTTATTATTAAGATACAAAATCATTGCAGTAATTATATCTCTAGATAAATACTTACGCCACGCACATAAAATGGACGAAGCACTTCACACAGTGTACACAAAAGAGACCACAATAGAAAATAAAATTGAGAAGGATTTAAAATTGTCGCAGGTGATCTTATAAATATCCTGATTTGTATGAGGCATATGTCTGTACTGGTACTTTTGGTAAGCCTTGGCGAAGAGAACTGATTATATACAATTTGGAATCCTGCTGAATTTTATTTTATATTGTGTTCTCTGTCGTGCATATCATGTGAAGAAGCTTCGTTTATTTTATGCGCATGGTGTAGGACAACGATATGTTTTAAACTTTTACTTACAGATTATGGTTATTATAATGATTTTGTTTCATAATAACGAGTTACTTATTTTCAATTAACAGACTGCAATTATGTGTAAATGTCAGCTAAGAAAGTGAATGTAAAACTCAAAATAAAAATTTAAAATATAAAAAAAACGTAAGTAAAATAAATAACTAGACTAATAACGAGTGTTTAGATATTTTGATTAGGCATGTTGCAAATACTCTGGCAGCACATTGAGTGAAGCTTATTTTCCGAAACTGATATTACAGAAACCAGCTTTATTACACATGTATGTATGTAGCTTGGAAGCTTATTTAATTTATGTTGCAACAAATGTATTTATGTTTGAAAATTAATTAATGGTGTTTGGGTATTTTGCAAAACTTTAAATTCTTACAAAATTCGCTTATACAGTTTTGTAGAATGTTAATTACGTATTAGCGTTTATATGAGAAACATTTTTTTTTATATAATTGTCTCGAAGATATACCATCCACACTTAATATACGTCATTACCTTTCGGGATGTGCTTCACCTGCTTAAAAGTGAAGTTGAACACAGACAAAAAATTACCTAGTGTATTATTTTGCCCCCTCTACGCACTCGCCAAATTTCATGAAGATCGTTTATTGACACTTGATAGCCGGCTGGAGTGGCCGTGCGGTTCTGGGCGCTACAGTCTGGAGCCGAGCGATCGCTACGGTCGCAGGTTCGAATCCTGCCTCTCGCATGGATGTGTGTGATGTCCATAGGTTAGGTAGGTTTAATTAGTTCTAAGTTCTAGGCGACTGATGACCTCAGAAGTTAAGTCGCATAGTGCTCAGAGCCATTTGAACCAATTTTTTGGCACTTGATAATATTCCCTTGTCAGTCATGTACAAATCTAATAATATAGTGCTGCGTTTTGTGTCGTCTCATTGACATTGTAGGTTTTTACCATGGAAAGCAAGGAGAGGATGTGGTTTGGTGGCCCATATCCTCTTTCTGTAACACAACTGCACGCATATATTCACTGGGTTCTTTATTAATCAGAACAAGAAGGTATTTATCTTTAAGCTACTTGTTGTGGTACAAGCTCTTCCTTAATAGTCCACATTAGCCTCATTGCTCGTGAAGTACAAGTCCCGCTATGTACACTACTCTGGTCGCCAATTACTGACTGATTCTGAGCTAGAAGCGGAGCTAATTGCGACTGCAACTCCCAGTGGACTGTGACTGATGACTCGACTCGGTGATTCACTGGATGACAGACTCGGCCATCCAGTCCTTGTCGCCGATCTAAATACTGACGTCCAAGGGGGCGTTGGCCGCTCGTTTCTTGCGAGTCTGTCTTTGGCCTCTTTCCTGATCTGCTCGCTAGTTCTGGTGTCTATTATCGATCTTCTCGCAATCTATTTGCCCCCCGGAGTGCTTGCGCCAGCTTACGCCAGCACACAGTATGCACATTTATCAGTATCACTGAAAATAATTTAACATCCGCACTGGATACATTATTGCATAAACAGACTGAAAAAGGCGCGTTACACGGTGCAACCACACTGTCTGGCACTGCTTCCCAAACCTCATTATTTAACGTACGGTAAGGCACCGTGCGGCGCGTCGTCGCTCACCTTGCGTCACTCCACTGCGCAGGATTCTCCGCCAGCAACCCAGGTCGTCGGCAGGTGATGTCGGCGGGCGGCGGTCGCGCAGGCCGTGTTTACGCGCTCCGGGGAAGGCGTGCGGTGCGGCCACTTTACGACGCAGTAAGCGGGGAGTTACGGCCCGCGCTTCCTCTGCAGTTAAGTCGTCATCGCGACACAGCCGCGCCGAACCGCCGCCGGTCGCTTTCAAGCCAAACAGCGACCCTTCCGAAAGGAGTAAACTCTCTGCGCTTGTGATCTCTCTCAGCTCCATTCTCCTCAGCAAATATTGCGGAAATGGAAAGTGCTAATGATGAGCGGTTTTCTCGGAATAGATTGGTAGACAGGAGCTCGTATTATTAGCCAGTAAACAGATTGTAATAATACTTGGGAAGTATATTTTTTGTGCAAATATACACTTTTCTTAAAAGGAACAGTGCTTACTGACTTTAACAAACTAAAAGTAGGGTAAATCAGAATGTCAGTGATATTTGTTGCAGGAGTCTGTTGCGAGTCGTTGACAAGATATCGTATTTTGAAAAGTTCCCACATCGACTCTTCGTTGCACCATTCAACTTGCGTAGCTATTAGTGTGTGAAGGCCAGGAAGTGGGTTGTGATCTGACGATGGGATTTATCAGTGCAGAGAAAGGCGACTTGCTCATGTTGTTCGGAGAATACTGGAAGAATGCAGTTCGTTCTTGTACGGTGTATTCGGCAAGATATCCCAATAGACGTCAACCATCTTGGTAATTATTTATCAAACTCTTCCACCAGTTACGTGAACGTGATAGTGTAACACCAACACAGCGTAGCAGAAGGAAGCAAGGGACGGCAGAGGTTTGTTTGCGGGAGAAGACCAAAAAGCAAGGTCGTCAGTCTCATAAGATTAGGAAAGGACGGGGAAGGAAGTCGGCCGTGCCATTTCTAACGGACCATCCCGGCATTTGCCTGGAGCGATTTAGGGAATTCACGGAAAAACGTAATGGCCGAACGCGGGATTGAACCGTCGTCCTCCCGAATGCGAGTCCAGTGTGTGACGACAGAAGAAAGGAAAATTAATGTTCTTGCTGCTGTTGAAGTTGAGCCGCACATTAGGTACCATGCAATCGCATGAATATGTGGCATGAGTCAAGCAAGTGTCCTATGTGTTCTTCGTCGACATTGGTCCCATGCCCATCACATCTGTCTCCATCAAGAGCTGCATCGAAATAATTATGAGAATCGTGTTAACTTCTGTACACGGGCGTTCAGACAGGATACTCCAGATGTATCATATATCTTGTTTAATGATGAAGCCACATTTAATAATCACAGTCAGGTAAACCGTCGAGACATGCACTTCTGCTCTGTTGACTTAGGCAGAACCTGAGCAACCATGGAGTGTAAACGTGTGGTGTGGGACAGAGAACCATCAGCTCATAGGCCTGTTTTTTTATAGATGGAACATTGAACGTGCACAAGTGTCACAGTCTCCTAACAGACCATGTTCCACGGATGCTAGGAAATGTTCCTCTGCAGACTAGGAGGAACCTGTGGCACCAACATTATTGTCTGTCCAGACCTTGTGCACGAAGTACTACAGAATGTCTTCAAAAATTATTTCCTAATCAAATCTCTACCTTGGGCAGTCTGTTCCCCAGATTTCACGCCTGTAGTCTTTCTTCTGAGGGTCAGCTTGTAATACGCTGTCTACGTGGACATACCAACTACACCCGATGATATCCAACGACGTATTACTGCAGCTTGCAGACATCCGACCTGGAATGCTGGCACGTGTGCAGCAGTCGTTCCATACCAGACTGGGAGCGTGACAAGCGTTGTTAACGAAAGTCCTGAAAAGACCTTGCTCGATTTATTTCAAATTTTAATAGACGTAGGCTGCACAATTTTTTAAACAATGTTGTAAAGGTGTTCTGTTATAAGCGACTGCGAGAGTGAAAATGCTGCGCTGTGAAAATGGGCAGTTTAGTTTTCTTCCTCACGGCCAGTTTTAGCTGCGATAGCAGGGCATTGAAACCATGGGACAAATAGTTTCTCCAATATACAGGGAGTCCCAAAACACAAACGACAAATTTTAGCGACATGTTCCTTATACAGATGTAAGTAAAATAAGATTTAGTAAACGCGATCTCTAAAATGCATGCCTTAAGAAGTATGAGCACTTGTTCACCTTCGATATTACGAAACAGATCACTTCTACTGCAAGGGCTTTGCTTTCCGTATTTTGGGAGAAGAAAAAAATGCGCAGTAAACATGGGATCTCAAATGCGTACCTTAAGAGCTATGAACACTGGGGCTGTGCAATGAGTCAACAACAGGGATTGCTTACAAATCACTCTTTCGACCCATCCTAGAATATTGCTCAAGTGTGTGGGTCCCGTACCAGATAGGACTAACAGGGGATATTGAACGTATACAAAGAAGGGCAGCACGAATGCTCACAGGTTTGTTTAATCCATGGTAGAGTATCACAGAGACACCGAAGGAACTGAACTGACTGACTATTAAAGACAAACGTAAATTATCCCGAGAAAGTCTATTAACAAAGTTTCAAGACACGACTTTAAATGATTACTCTAGAGATATATTACAACCCCCTACGATCGCTCACACAGGGAACGTGAGGATAAGATTAGAATAGTTACTGCATGTACAGAGGCATTCAAACAATCATTCTTCCCGCGATCCATACATGAATGGAACTGGAAGAAACCCTTATAACTGGTACAATGGGACGTGCCCTCTGCCTTGCACCTCACGGTGATTTGCAGAGTATAGATGAAGAAGTAGATGTAGACTTACTCATCTTCGCTAGTGTGAAACACATCTCTTCTTCTCAGCAAGTTCTCGCAATTCTCCCGGTATGCATTCTTTTTGTTTTTTGTTTTTGTCCATACTACTTCCTCCCAAAATATGAAGAACAGAGAGCTTGTAGTAGAAGAACTGTGTTTCATAGTATCGAAGACGAACCATTACTCATATCTCTTAAGTTATGCACCTTAGACACAATGTTTACACGTGTTTTCCATGTATTCGTGTAAGGAACATGTCCCTAAAACCTGCTAATTTTTTGGGAGAAATTGTATATCGTATATTCTTTCTTCTTATATACAATTTCAAACGAAAATTGTAAATGGAACTATGTACCATTTTGTTTTCTTCCACGCAGTCGGTTTTAAGTGAAAACAAGAAAGTTGTATTTATGGCTTATTGGCTTATGACAAGAATACTGCTACGGAATTTGAAACGCCAGAAAATTTGTATTCCAACCGATTTTCAGATTAAAATTTTTCGAAATGCTTACACAGAAGCTACTATCCTAACAGATCCAGCAGATGGAGAGTTCTCTTACGCCTCGCACACCAATGATGCTGTTCTGGCGTAACCACAAGCGCCGGAACGAAGATGAAGAATGTAAGAGCAGAGAAGGCGGTGAGAGGACGTCGGCCAATAGTGCGCTGACTAGGACCGCACCACGACGCGAGCGGCCTCTACAAGAAGAGAATGTAAGTGCCGCTCCTGCCAGCCTCGGCGGCACAGTAGTCGGACAGTACTAGACCCGGCCTAGCGGAGAGCACTACGGTAGCGATGAAGTGCATCCATACCAATTGCTTACATGGACCTTGTACACAGCGAAGGACTTTAATTGTTTACATGTCGCCCATGTCTTGCGACACCGTTGTAAATTCGAAGTATTGTCAGTCTGCTTTATTGAAATAAAAACTATTAATGTGACTTTCTTGAATTGTTGCATAGCTATCTGAGAACGCAGCATTCTTTAGGCACCATAAAAGCGACGAGTGGGCAGGGCCCCACAGATCCCAAACAATTTGCGCATTCATTTTAAGCGATTTCAAATCTCATTCGATATTTCGCTCGCAAATATAATAACAAGTCTGAAGTTCAGAGAGAATGGAAAGAAGAGATGTACAGAGAGGGGAAGGGGCAGGAAACGGACGTAGTGAGGGGGGAAAAGGAGATAGAGAGGGGGGAGGAGAAGGAGGGCGAAGACAGGAGGAGGAGATGGACAGAGGGAAGGGGAAGAGATGATGGGCACAGAGAGGAGGGATGGTGAGGAGATGAACAAAGAGAGGTAGGGAGGAGCGTACGTACAGAGACGAGAGAGAAGGATATCCAATTTCCATACATATTTACAAAAAGGTACGGCCAAACTTTCAGGAAACATTCCTCACACACAAATAAAGAAAAGATGTTATGTGGACATGTGTCCGGAAACGCTTAATTTCCATGTTAGAGCTCATTTTAGTTTCGTCAGTATGTACTGTACTTCCTCGATTCACCGCCAGTTGGCCCAATTGAAGGAAGGTAATGTTGACTTCGGTGCTTGTGTTGACGTGCGACTCATTGCTCTACAGTACTAGCATCAAGCACATCAGTACGTAGCATCAACAGGTTAGTGTTCATCACGAACGTGGTTTTGCAGTCAGTGCAATGTTTACAAATGCGTAGTTGGCAGATGCCCATTTGATGTATGGACTAGCGCGGGGCAATAGCCGTAGCGCGGTACGTTTGTATCGAGACACATTTCCAGAACGAAGGTGTCCCGACAGGAAGACGTTCGAAGCAATTGATCGGCATCTTAGGGAGCACGGAACATTCCAGCGACTGGGGAAAACCTAGAACGACGAGGACACCTGCAATGGACGAGGCAATTCTTCGTGCAGTTGACGATAACCATAATTTCAGCGTCAGACAAGTTGCTGCTGTACAAGGTAACGTTAACCACGTCACTGTATGGAGAGTGCTACGGGAGAACCAGTTGTTTCCGTACCATGTACAGCGTGTGCAGGCACTATCAGCAGCTGATTGGCCTCCACGGGTACACTTCTGCGAATGGTTCATCCAACAATGTGTCAATCCTCATTTCAGTGCAAATGTTCTCTTTACGGATGAGGCTTCATTCCAACGTGATCAAATTGTAAATTTTCGCAATTAACATGTGTGGGCTGACGAGAATCCGCACGCAATTGTGCAGTCACGTCATCAACACAGATTTTCTGTGAACGTTTGGGCAGGCATTGTTGCTGATGTCTTGATTGGGCCCCATGTTCTTCTACCTACGCTCAATGGAGCACGTTATCATGATTTCATACGGTATACTCTACCTGTGCTGCTAGAACATGTGCCTTTACAAGTACGACACAACATGTGGTTCATGCACGATGGAGCTCCTGCACATTTCAGTCGAAGTGTTCGTACGCTTCTCAACAACAGATTCGGTGACCGATGGATTGGTAGAGGCGGACCAATTCCATGGCCTCCACGCTCTCCTGACCTCAACCCTCTTGACTTTCATTTATGGGGGCATTTGAAAGCTCTTGTGTGCGCAACCCCGGTACCAAATGTAGAGACTCTTCGTGCTCGTATTGTGGACGGTTGTGATACGATACTCCATTCTCCAGGGCTGCATCAGCACATCAGGGATTCCATGCGACGGAGGGTGGATGCATGTATCCTCGATAACGGAGGACATTTTGAACATTTCCTGTAACAAAATGTTTGAAGTCACGCTGGTTCTGTTGCTGTGTGTTTCCATTCCACGATTAATGTGATTTGAAGGGAAGTAATAAAATGAGCTCTAACATGGAATGTAAGCGTTTCCGGACACATGTCCACATAACATATTTTCTTTCTTTGTGTGTGAGGAATGTTTCCTGATAGTTTGGCCGTACCTTTTTGTAACACTCTGTAGTGAAGGTTTCTCAGACTATAGTCCGATCCACGAATGATGGCGGTTCGCGCATGTCGAGGCACCGACGGAGATTGCATTGTTGACGATTCCAAGCGACATTTAGAGTTCGCGCATGCGCGTGGTTTGGGCTCGAAGAAAGGTTATATCCTGCAAAATATGCCCTCGCTTACTTATGCAGAATTATCACCACCACAATCAGTGGTGACAACTCGCAACAAATGGAATCGAAATTCACTAAACAACTCGCTACGATCACGTTTAATGCACGCATTAGCTACAGCCTTCGTAGCAGAGCGCTCAGAGCGAACTGAACGCTCATTGGCTCTCGGAGCATACGTGACGTGGGTGCGCAGAAGAAACCGAAAGTCGACCAGTATCGTTCGTGACTCCAAGTATAGTTTCATTAGCTGCTAGTGAATCTTCCGTGTTGTGTGGTCTTGGTCCAAGAAACTTTTTCGTTCCTGAAATTTCCTCCAGAGCTGTGGTGGAAAAATACAGAGGTGCTCCAGGTAGCGATGAGTCTTGCTACAGACAATTGGGACGTCGAAGAGCGGCGTACATACAGTGAAAAGGGGGCGTGGCAGAAGTTTACACGTGATGGGCAGAGAAGTTTCTTGTCAGAGATAAAACTTAACCTTCGCACTGACGCCTCTCCTAGATAAAACTTGTCTATCGATTCTGTAGAGCTATTGTCGATGTACCACTAAGTTTCATGACTATTTCCCTGTTAAAAATGTAACATCATATGGGGAACATTTTACAGATACGTAACATCAGACAGGTTAGTTAACTAAAGCGAAAATATATCAGACGCATAGATCTGTATAGGCTAAACACCTTCCTCCGTCGTCATGTGGGTTATATAAAATTCGATGTACGTGTGGTAAGGTCTACATTGGATGAACGAAGAGATACGTGAATTCACGGCTGAAGGTAGACAAAAGTTTTTGCCTACTAAGGAATGTGGAAAATTCAGCTGTGGTGGAGCATGCTCTTCAGTAGGGAAACCATGAAGTGAAGTTTTCCGAAACCAATATTTAACTACAGTGATGAACTATTATCCACCGCTATATACAGCACCTATTGAAATAAACAAACATAGGGACAATTTTAAAAGAAAAGGTGAAACCATGAGCCATAGTAATAGATGGACAGAGCTCTACAGAATCGACAGATCTTTGACAGTCGAAAGTTCCGTAGTTTAAGTTTTACCTTTGGCTACGACTAACTCTACGGATCGCATGTAAGCTTCTACCACGTCCCTTCTTCACGTTATTAATGTCACCCTCCGATGTCTGATTAGTCAGTCGGCAAGATTTAGAAGAAGTAGTAAGGAACAAAGATTAGGGGTTTACGTCCCATTGATAACGAGGTCATTAGAGATGAAGCATAAGCTTCGATATTTTTAAACGACGGGGAAGGAAGTTGTTAGCGCTCTATCAAAGGAACCATCTCGGCAATTTCGTGGTGCGATTTAGGGAAATCACGGAAAACCTAAATCTAGATGCCTAAACACAGATTTGAATCACCGCCCTCGCAAATGCGAGTCCAGTGTGCTAACCACTGTGCCACCTCGCTCGTTGGCAACGCTCAACGAATCCAGGAGCACCTCTGAAAATGCCCAAAGCAGTTCTGAACGAAACGTCAGGACACAAAATGTTTCACTGACAATGACCGTAGAACCCAGAAGATTCATCAGCAGCTTAAATATTAATCACTCCTATAGAAGGGCAGACAGGTCGCCGTGTTTGATTTGGAGTGCTGTAGCTGGTGCAGATACGTTACTTTGCGTCTTATGTGATCCTGCGCTGCTGACACAAGACCTGGAAGTAGAATGGTGTGTACTTACTTCACTGCTGCGCGGAATCGGCACAGCAAGATAGATCGACGTAGAGACGTCACAAAATAGCAGAAAGCAGCTGTCGTGTTTGGAAGTGTCAGTCACCACACTGTGAATCAAGGTGGCCGATTTGTTGGGGTATACCCACGGACTGTCCAGCGTGTCGCCAATGAATGGTGTATTCGTTTGCACCCACATAACGAGGTGTAAGAACTGTAGCCGTAAAACGTCCTACTGGGTGGTTACTGGAGACAAGTGTGAAGCCTTGTCAGTGACTGTTGGTTTCAAGCTCGACAGCAATTGCTGCTGTCAGTGAATGCAGGTTCATCTCAAGAACCTTCTCACTGAACACTAGAAGCGGAACAGCATGCGGTGGACATCTGGAGTCGGGTACCTTTGAAACACGTATGTAACATAGCAGCGATGGTGAGGCATGTTAAAATCTTTGACCAGAGAGCCTATTTTCGTGGTTAGTCTGCGCTTGACCGCGCGAGTGTTGCGAGCAGTTCGGTTGTAGTCGTCATGTAGTGCAGTACTCAGTCAGTAGTCGTTGAGAGCAGTTCTGTAGTAGCCGTCATGCAGAGCAGTCGGTCAGTAGTAGCAGCCCAGTGCGGTTGTGTGATGTAGTCTGTCGGCAACACTGGTCAAGATGCTGAATGAGGTATATTGTTAATTAAGGTAATCATCAGATAATTTAAAGTTCATTTATTGTAATTAATTTCCAACAAGTGCCCCAATAATAATTATGATTTCAAAAGCAATTTTATTGAGCTAAATTTCGTTCCACTTCCCTTAAACAAATTTCAGTTAAAAAAAAAAAAAAAAAAAAAGGGAATATTATTATTTGCAATGCAGTTCCTCCAAGCTGTGCGCAAGAATAAGAGCAGAAATTTGACTAGCAGTTACAATGAGGTAAGAATTTAATTCTGATTTTTGCACAGGGCCAAAGACCGATATTTCGGTTTAATTGAATTTTCATTGTCACAGAAGTTTTATTAGCACTGAAATGTTTTTCATTATTTTTGCGGAAGCTTACACCAGAGTCAGATTCCGAATTTCTGTTTAATTGTCATTGTCAGTAAATTTATCTGCTGGGAGATTACGTTAGGTTGTATTCTTGTTAACATTCAAATTATAGTCTTTCAACATTTTGTGGGAAAGTTTCACTTGGCTCCATTTATATTAAATAATTGTCTTTTAAAATTTTTGTGGGGAGGTTACACTTGGCGACACCCAGTCCAGGATCGAATTTCGTTGAGAGTCTTTTGAAAAACAGTCAGAGATCTGCTCTTATTTGCTTAAGTATAATTAGGATTTGGCGCTACGCTTTTACTAATCTTGTGACTTTCTTTCTACAGGTCAACGGCAATTCTTTGCTCTGTTGTATTTGTGTGTTGTTTTTGCATTTGTGCTTATTTGTTTTGTGAATATTTGTGACTATTGTAAAAATGCCGTGAAAGACTGTGAATAGTGTATCGCGAGGTATTATGAATGAAATTACCGACTCAAACAACGTTACCGATAGGACTTGTGACGTGCAGTGTAATGATGATAATCGTGCGTTCACTAACAATCAGTGCATTCCAACCACTAATGATGACTTTTACCTTAATGATGAACAAACGAACTCAATTGTCTCGTCTGTTAATTTGACGACAATTGATGACGCGGAACGCTCTATTGTAATGAGCGCTGCCCAGCTTAACATACCCGATTTGGAAAATTCAAGTAACGTACAGACAAATTTGTCTAATGAAAATGAACAGGATACTCAAAGTACGACGGATCAATTCAATTCCGAAATAGTGTCTGACAGTGTACATTCGACTGATAAACGTTTTTGTAAATTACAGAATGACCAAATGGTCACGCAAAACGCGACACTTGCAAATACACCGTCAAACGGTACAGAGAAAGGAGTAGATAATGTTACATTGGGTCAAATTATGGCGATATTGATACAAAATAGCGAAGACAACAAACAATTTAAAGAGAAAATAGACAACAATTTCAAACAACAGAGTGAAGATTTCAAACAACAATTTAGTGAACAGGACAAAAAATTTAATAAAATTGATGAAAATTTCAAACAACTTAGTGAACAGGTCAGACAACAGAATGAAAAATTAGACGACAATTCCAGACAGCTTAGTGAACAAATAAGAGCCGTTGCCGCGCAGTGTCATGACACTAAGGAACAGTTGCGCGTGGAAATTGAGGCTTGTTCACGTAAAAATAGCGAAGAAATTAAGTCTGTTGCGCAAGAATTAAGGGAAATGCAAACAGCCGCAACAGAAACACTCAGAGAGGAAATTAGCGGAGTCGCTAAACAATGCTCTGAAAAAGCTACACAATTACGCGACGAGTTTAAAGCAATGAAAGCAGAACTTTCGCGCACAATGGACGCAAAGATAGACGCGAAATTCGAACAGCAGAACACTCAGATTAACGAGCGCTTTAATCAGCACATACAGAACAGTGATACGCGTTTCCGTAAATTTATTCAGGATCAAAATAAAGTCAAACGTCAAGTCATGGAAACAATCACGGCTCAGAGACAAGAAGATAAACGTAAAATGTTCGCGAAAGCGAAGACGTATGTAGACAATAATATTACTACAGTGTCCGATGAAATTAATTCCATCAAACAGTCGAACACAGAATTACGTGACGAAATTTCCAATCTTAAATCAAAAACAGATACACACACAGTAAATATTCAAACAGTGACAGACAGATTCGAACAATTAGAACTAACACAGGATTGCGATGTCATCAAAGCTGATGTTAAAAAACTGAGCGAAACTACGCGTAAGTTGCAAAAACAGATTAATGCGTCCGATTCTAAAACCGATGATCAGGCAAAAATACTGACTGAAAAATATGAAGAATTGGCCAGTCGTATTGATGCTATTGAAAGTAGTAATGATAATAAATCAGACGATACTGCACCGATTTCATTTAACCAAACACCTGAATTTCAAAATTTGCAGCAGACAATTAATGAGATCGACTCGTCTAACAACTCGTTGCGTAGAAAACTGTCGAGTTTACAGCAAGAAGTAACAGAGATGAAAAATATTTCAGTTAATAACGCAGCACAGCAGACGCCACTTAGCGAACACTTGTCAGAGTCACGCAGCGCGTATGATTTGAGCAATTTACAGAGACTATGCGACTTAAAATCCGAAATGACACAGACAAATAGATTCTCACACAAACCCGAACGTGTTCTCAAATTCAGTGACGAGAATGTTGATAATAAGCAGTTTGCATTTGTAAGAAAATGTAAGGAATTTAATAATGACAGAGCACAGATACACGATTTGAACTGGATACGTCGATTTATTTTTGTACTTTCACCGCTATTACCTGTAACGCAGAAACTAGCTTTGAACTGGATACGACAATTTGCTCTTGAATTTTTACCAACATTTCGTGTAATGCAAAGACCTGAATTAGTATGGATACAGCAATTTATTTCTGAATTTTTACCGCCATTGCCTGTAACGCAAAAGCTGAAAAGTATTTGCAGTGTGTAATTAACCTCAGGGGATTCATTACACTTTAATGAATATGTGCCGTAGCGAGCATAGGGCCCCGAGCTGTAGTAGTGCTGTTTCATCTTTAGTTTTCTGCACTGCTGCCTTCTCTTCTACTATACTTTATATCTATCAAAACCGCTCTTTAACTATTGCTCTATTTAGAATTAAGAATATGTAAAGAAAACCGGATTTGACAAGTTATACCGAAAGTGACAATTTTTATTAGGCACTCCACAACTACCAGCGTAATTTTAATAACTGACAAAATCTTAATCATCAGTACGTGTAAGATTATCAGTAACAGTAAACACATGTTTGTAACAGTCGACGTTTTTCACCACAACAGCATGAAAGTCAGCCGCTTAGCATACCTAACCAACAATGTAGTCTACAAGGTCAACCAAACTTTAATGTTTCGCCGCGTGCACGTATAGTCCCTGGTACAACAAATAGAAACGCACGGCAGCAAAGAAATAACTATGTACCGAAAACACAGTATTTTAATTCCTATAGCAATGCGACGTATACAAATGACTATCATGACAGACGTAAAAATAATGAGCACAATTTTCAGCGTACATTCAATAACACGTACGATAGAATTTAACCAGATACAGCACAGATTGCATATTCCAGTAACGCAAGCAATACCTTAGACACGCAGAATTTTGTTTATGAGAATGTTATTTGAAACACGCTTTGTTAAATGCACCACTTTTATCACACCCAGATCTTACCAGAAATTTTTCCATTGCCACCGACAGTTCTAACACCGCTTTAGGCGTACACATTTTCCAGGAAATAGAAGAAGATGGTTCAATAGTAATTAAAAACATCGCATTTGCAAGCCGCATTTTGTCACCTGCTGAACGAAATTACTCCGTTACAGAACTGGAAACATTATGTGTTGTATGGGCTTTTACGAGATTTCGGCACTTTCTTTATGGCAGACATACCACCGTGTGCACAGACCACAGAGCGATACAATTTTTACTTTCGGCTAAATTCACTCACGACAGATTAAGCAGATGGAAACTTTATTTACAGGAATTTAATTTTACAATAGTTCACATTCCCGGTACGCAAAATGTTATAGCAGACGCACTATCGCGTTCTCTCGGCAACAATCAGCAAGACGTATCAACCAACTTCTGCAAAACAAATTTCAGTGTCATGTACATTCAGCAAGTAGCATTTGAAAATTTTATTTCATCGTCATTACAGGACATAGCACAAGAACAAAATAAAGACAATGTGTGGAAAGAAATTAAACACCTTTGGCAAGATAAGAATAATGTTACGATTAGAAACCATTACACTGAACGCAATGACATTTTGTTTCGCCGCTCTCACCCTGACACCAACAATTGGTTATTATGTATTCCTGACGAACTGGTTAACAAATTAATCTGGTACACTCATTTAAGTTACGCACATTACGGAGCACGAAAATGTTTTCTTATACTGAGACAGAACTGTTATTTTAACAACATGGAGAAACGTATACGACGAGTTTTAGCGTCTTGTAAAATTTGCCAGAAAGCTAAATCAGACACCACTTCACATATTCCTCCTTTATATCCCATTGTACCTGTTAAATTAAGACACATGGCCGCAGTAGATATTTTTGGTCCGATTCCGAGAACTAACAGAGGTTTTTGCTACATCTTTGTCGCTGTTGAGCTCACTTCAAAATTTGTTACTTTCACTCCGTTACGCAAAGCTACTGCTAAAACTGTTTCGAAAGCATTTGTAAAACATTTTCTATTTCATGTAGGGCATGTGATGAAAGTAATTTCTGACAATGGATCTCAATTTCGTAGTAGCGTATGGACACGCATGTTACGAGCCAGAAACATTTCTCCGATCTATATATCCAAGTACCACGCTTCTTCGAACCCCTGTGAAAGATTAATGAAAGAAATTGGTAAGCTGTGCCGAATATACTGCCACAAAAGACATATTGATTGGGATACACACATACTCTCATTCCAAGATGTAATTAATTCCATTCCAAATGAATCCACTATGCTATCTCCGTCTGTTATACTGAAAAACGTTGAACCACCAAACAAAATTAAAGAATTTGTAAATTTTCCTACATCTCGTCGCTTACGACACCACGAAATAATTGACATTGCGCTGAACAACATCAAACGTGCTGCAGAGCGCCGGAGAAGACAGCAAAAACAGGTTTGTACACGCCGCGACTTTCACGTTGGACAGAAAATATTAGTACGTACACACTATTTATCCAGCAAATTAAAAGGTAAGTGCAGTAAATTTGAACTTCTATACGCAGGTCCATTTCGGATTCGCAGCATCCCTCACCCCAATGTTGTACACGTCGAAACTTTGAGAACCAGAAAATCGAAAGGCAATCACCATGTCTCAAACATTAAACCGTTTATTGAATGAAATCACTTTATGATGTAACATGCTATGATGCCATTTACTAATGCAATTATTTCACCTGACTAATTACTGATGATTATTGTATTTTTTCTTGGCAAGTGCCCGGCAAGGTAAGGTTAGCAGGTCGCTTTTCTTGTCGTTACACATCAGACCATGCACATTTTCCACTTTTTTATGTACGATTGTATTCCAGTTTTGTCTATATGCACTGTGAAATAGTTAAAATATAACACACACCAGTCGACTTTGACATTTTTTTTTGGCCTTATGACATCTCAACATCGTGACTTTTACATTTTTTTTTTTGCTGCTGCATTGTGATATTCCGTGTACATTTTTGCCATTGAACACTGTCTGTGCTTTCGACATATTACGTTTTCTGTCATGTTATGCTGTATGCTTAATTATATTACCGTTAATCAGTAATTACTTAGTGGGTATATGATTTAAATGCAAGACGTTATTCTCTATTCATCAATTTCAGAAAGAAATGATGTGTGTAAGAAATAAATTCAACAGAAATGGGAATTTCACCTACGGAATAAACGATAGAAGATGCAATAACTTTATGAGGAAGAGTAAATGGATCAGGATTAACAAGCATTAACAAGAATATACTATACTCATCGTAGAATAGCAGTCTTAACTAATTTTTTCTTTCAGAATACAAGGTGATTGATGCAGGCTGTCAGACAGAACTACACATCTTAGTTTTAGTGATGAAATATGCTAGAGATAAGGAGTAGTTGTGTAATGAGTAATGAAGTGATTTTTTGCAGATGATAATGAGTGATGATGAATAATGATGAAGAGTGTGCTACTATGGATAATGAAGTTTTTCCTTACAGGTGATGATAATGATGGAGTTATGAATAATGAAGTGATGAATAATGAAGTTTTTTCTTTACAGATGAGAATAATGTTGAAGTTATGTATTTATGCTACATAGTTATTTAAGTATTTGTTGCAGTTTGTTTTGACAGCAGGTGTTATATTGCATAGTAGGATGACGGAAAGTTTTGGAAAGGACAGCTATGGAACACATTTTATACACATTTCACTACTTGTTAATTCGAAGTTCACTACTTTTCAGCATAGTGTGCGTTTCTTCTTTCAGGTCAATAATCCATTTTGTATTTTTTCCAGCAGAAGCTTTTCAAGATACTTACTAAACCTGTTACTTATTATACCTGTACTAGCACTTACATTTTTTACCCATTTGTATCTATCATTTATACATGTGATCACATTATTGCCTTGTTTCACAATCTTGCTACAGCTGACTCATGACGAATGACGTTACACATTTTTCATTTACAGGAACAACCCACTACCAATTATTTTTTTTTCTCTCTTTTTCTCTTCTGGCTTTCTCTTATAATTACCAAACGCAATGCATTGCTAACAAAAAAATGTATTACCAGTCCCAAATAGTGATACCAGTTTGAGAAAGTTCTGAATAATACTGATCAACTCTGAATAGTATGTCACTTCAGTAATGACTTCGTAATGATACAAAAAAAAAATATATATATATAAAATAATGCTTTGTAACTGGCTAATAACTGCCACTGTTTATTGTAATGAGACTACTTATAATGCCCATGATTATTAATGCTATGACTGTAATTATCTGATTTTTAATAATGACTTCATAATGATCTGAATGTGACTCAATGGATTGTTATTACTTCTTAATGATCTGAATAATACTGAATGATGAACAATGTTTTATTCTATTCAATACTTGATGGCCACTGAGTGCCAATAATTAATGACAATCAATGAATTAGGTTATTAATTATGCCATTAATTAGCTCTTGTTTTCAATGTTGATACTTTGTTACTGGAAAAGAATGTGACTGTTTCATAATGCTTTGTAATTAGGAGAAGGCTAATGATTATTACTATATTGGAATGACACATAATTAATTAACGATGCCATACATTGTAACTGGAAAAGAATATGATTGTTTCATAATGTTTTGTAATTAGGAAAAGGCTAATTATTCTTACTATATTGAAATGACAAATGATTAATTAACTATGCTGTACTTTGTAACTGGAAAAGAATGTGACTGTTTAATAATGCTTTGTAATTAGGAGAAAGCTAATGATTATTACTATTGAAATGACAAATAATTAATTAACGATGCCATACTTTGTAACCGGAAAAGAATGCGATTGCTTCATACTGCTTTGTAATTAGGAGAAGGCTAGTGATTAATACTATTGGAATGACCAATGATTAATTAACTATGGTATACTTTGTAACTGGAAAAGAATGCGATTATTTAATAATGATTTGTAACTAGGAAAAGAAGGTTACTGATTCTATGTAAAACAATTAATGAACATTTTTCTGTAATACTACATACTTGGTACAGAAATGTTCAATCACTGGGCTATGAATGCCCCAAACTACTAATGAAGACTGTAATTGTCAATATTATGTGACTTAATGTCCTTCACCTCATGAGCTAACTACCCTGAATTACTGCAATGCCCATTTGTCCTGTTTATCCTAGTGATCATGGAGCACTATCTTTGGTTTTGCACTAATTCTACGTTGGTGTGCCTTGTAAGAGCGTGGTGTTGACACGACATGCTGTCCACTACCATGAGCGATGAAGACGTTATTATGGTCCCACTGTTTGGTGTACCTAATGTACTACCAAAATGAGAACATGAAATATTACTACGAGAGTTCAGTGTCTTGGCTACACTGATGAATTCTGATGGGAAAAGAACTGCAAATTGTGTCACTTGGTGTTGTACTTCTGTGGAAAGATATGGACTTTCAGAGCAGCTGTGTGCAATCTAAAGTGCTACAACCATGATGCAATCCTTCCCTTTCCTATCCTAATTCTTGTCACATAGTGAAAATCATTTTTTTGCTAACATTATTTATGTTCATAGGTTATACATTTTTTTTGATTCGCTGAACTCCAGTGCGAGTACACTTATGTCACTTGTCGATATGATTTTTGCCATTATGTTTATTTATTGCAAAAATGCCTAAGACATTTTTTCGATTTGTTCTCAAGTACAGTATGTGCACTCTTGTCTTTTATATTGTATATACATTTTTTTTAGTATTTTATTTTAATGATATGTTCTGAACTATAGTGCAAGTGCACTTATGTTGTGTGTTAATATGTTTTCTACTGAACTTCAGTGCCTGTGCACTTTTCCCATTTTTCAATATGATTTGTACTCATTCTGTATATTCAATACTTCAGTGCGTATGCACTTATGTCATTTGTTACTAATTGTATATACATTTCGTAAATTGCTAATATGTTCTCAACTGCAGTGCATGTGCACTCATGTCACTTGTCAACATAATTTTTTGCCATTCTATTTATTTGTTCTGAAAGTGCTAAAGAATTTTTTCAGTGCGTGTGCACTTTGTTATCTGTCAAATAATTTGTATATACAGTTTTCTGATTTACTACTATGTTTTGTACTCACATCCTGTCTTTGTCTGATATATTTTGTACTCGGTGCATGTGCACAACATTTAATTTATGTACTAAATTTGAATATTCTGTTAATTGTAAAAATTTCTTGCGATGGCAAGTCCAAATGACTCACCATCGCTGCCAAATTTTTACCCCCCCAGTGGAGGGTTATGAAACACGTATGTAACATAGCAGCGATGGTGAGGCATGTTAAAATCTTTGACCAGAGAGCCTATTTTCGTGGTTAGTCTGCGCTTGACCGCGCGAGTGTTGCGAGCAGTTCGGTTGTAGTCGTCATGTAGTGCAGTACTCAGTCAGTAGTCGTTGAGAGCAGTTCTGTAGTAGCCGTCATGCAGAGCAGTCGGTCAGTAGTAGCAGCCCAGTGCGGTTGTGTGATGTAGTCTGTCGGCAACACTGGTCAAGATGCTGAATGAGGTATATTGTTAATTAAGGTAATCATCAGATAATTTAAAGTTCATTTATTGTAATTAATTTCCAACAAGTGCCCCAATAATAATTATGATTTCAAAAGCAATTTTATTGAGCTAAATTTCGTTCCACTTCCCTTAAACAAATTTCAGTTAAAAAAAAAAAAAAAAAAAAAAGGGAATATTATTATTTGCAATGCAGTTCCTCCAAGCTGTGCGCAAGAATAAGAGCAGAAATTTGACTAGCAGTTACAATGAGGTAAGAATTTAATTCTGATTTTTGCACAGGGCCAAAGACCGATATTTCGGTTTAATTGAATTTTCATTGTCACAGAAGTTTTATTAGCACTGAAATGTTTTTCATTATTTTTGCGGAAGCTTACACCAGAGTCAGATTCCGAATTTCTGTTTAATTGTCATTGTCAGTAAATTTATCTGCTGGGAGATTACGTTAGGTTGTATTCTTGTTAACATTCAAATTATAGTCTTTCAACATTTTGTGGGAAAGTTTCACTTGGCTCCATTTATATTAAATAATTGTCTTTTAAAATTTTTGTGGGGAGGTTACACCTTTCAAAGGTCCATTGCTCATAATGACTCGTTTCCAGTGGAATTAACAACGCAGAAACTGCACAGCAGCTAATAAGAGGCGTGAGTAGTGTAGCTGGCCGGTTACACACATCTGATGATATGATAATGTTGTAACTGATAAGTAGTAGGTCATTCGTGTAGGTACAAGCTGAGATAACACTTTTATCACAACATCATTGATATACTGTCAGACTACACACATCAGCTACTTATATTCAAGGTCACTCCCTCCCCCCCCCCCGCCTCCCACCCAATCCCCCACTCCCCTGTCCGAGGGAACCGCCAGTAAGTGATCAAAGTCATCTAGAGGAACCTTTACCCTTTACCCTCTGTCTGTTCTCCTCTCCCTCTGGACCAAAGAGATTCAAGGGCCCCTCCTCATCTTCACCTATTATAGCAAGGCAAATGCGTGGCTGGTTTCACTCTGGAGCTGTGTGGCATGGAAGCAGTATCAGGCTGATTAATATTACAGTAATTATATGAAGTCACATCAGTCTAGGTTGAAATGTATGTGCTAAGGTCTGATCAGGGTAGCTCCAGAAAATAAAGTCGGTAGTTGCCAACCGCAAGATGGAACGAGTATAATATCTTTGAGTAGGAGGTTCTTTGATGGTTAAGAGAGCTGGGTGCGTGCAGTAAAAGTAACAAATTAGATTAATATGACATTATTTTCGTCATTCGAGGCATTATCAGAGGCCATACCCAGGCAGATATGTAAGCGCTGTACCCTCATTGATCAAAAATTTTACGAATTTTTCAACATTTTCGTATTTTTCACAATTTTACGTATGTTTCCTCATTATTTCGTATTTTGCCACAATTTTATCCAATTGAGTGAGTGGCATTCCACTGCTCTCGGTGTTTTGTCAATGTACCGTCGTGTCACTTCACATAGACGTATGATGCTGCTGCAGTCAATAAAATTCTTCTGGGTTTGAGGCCACATTGTCCTCTATCAATGTCCGACGTTTCGCCGAATGTTGCAAGGCGCCTTCCTCAGGGTATATTGCTAACTGCTGAATGAGCACTACTTTGGTTACTTATATGCTATGGAGGAGTGCTGTCATTGGATGTGAGGGTGAGGAGGAAGGGTATTAAGAGTTCATTTTATTGGTCTTTGCACTGCATGTTGTTACTGGCGGAAATACGCGTATGATGCTGTTAGTCAATCAAAAAGCAGCATGTGCCCAAAAGTAGCTGAATTATTTGTCATTGCTAAGCCACCACTACGTTACTACTGTGTGTGTGTGTGTGTGTGTGTGTGTGTGTGTGTGTGTGTGTGTGTGTGTGTGTGACATCAAAATGCACGTGTTAGATTAGAAATGAACACAATGAAAAAGATGACATCACAAGATATTACTGATGACATAGCAAATTTGTAAGCAATATAGTTTACCGGCTTCCAACCGAAGATACTGCGTGTAAAAGAAATATCACAGCGTATTAGATAAAATCCTGACAAACCACTACTACATTACGAAATTATGTGATGTCTTAGATTCTGTTTGAAGACAAGTATTTTGTTGGAAATAAAGACATAATAGCAAAATTCTGATGTTTCCAACCAAAGATACTGTTTGTATAAGAATCAGCACAGCACTACAAAAAAACGCATCAAGAAGCAGAGCTGATCTGTATCTCCAGCGTTTTCGCCTGCAGCGTAGCCCACACCTCTAACACTAACGTGTGGAGTATAGCCATGATCCCTGTACCTAGCTGCTGGAGGCAAATTCATTGTTATAAAAGAGGGCACCCCAGGCATTCATTCCGCCCACGGCAAACATGTCCCCATACGTCGGCTGAAAAATGTGTGTAATGTATTGCATATAATCGTCGAGCACCACCCTCCCCCTTTCTCTCCCTCCCTGACGCTTTCGAAACTAGCCCTTATGTGCGACACTGGACTCGCATTCGGGAGGACGACGGTTCAATCCCGCGTCCGGCCATCCTGATTTAGGTTTTCCGTGATTTCCCTAAATCACTCCAGGCCAATGCCGGGATGGTTCCTCTGAAAGGGCACGGCCGACTTCCTTCCCCATCCTTCCCTAATCCGATGAGACCGATGACCACACTGTCTGGTCTCCTTTCCCAAACCAACCAACCTTATGTGCGGGTGACCCCATTTTCAGCCAGCACAGACAGGTAACATGACGGCATATAATTACAATTATGATATCTTAACAAATAAACCCAGAGGTATAAACAGTATGTGCTACATTGTATTGTGTATTGAACCGGGGACCAAGAAACGAAGGAGAGGCTTTGTCCCGCCTTAGCCCTCAACCCCACAACAGTCTACAGCAGTCCACTCACCCCACCTCTGCCCCACACCAAACCCAGGGTTATGGTGCGGTTCGCCCCCACCCCCCGTTCCCGCCCCCTCCCCGGGAACGTCTCATACCAGACTAGTGTAACCCCAAATGTTTGTATGGTAGAGTAATTATGGCGTACACGTACGTGGAGTCAGTGTTTGCGCAGCAATCGCCGACATAGTGTAGCTGAGGCGAAATAAAGAGAACCAAGCCACATTCGCCGAGGCAGATGGAAACCGCATTAAAAACCACCCACAGGCTGGCTGGGACACCGGACCTCGACACTAACCCGCATGGCGGATTCGTGTCTGGGACCAGCATGCCTTCCCGCTCGGGAAGCAGTACGTTAGACGGCGCGGCTAGCTGGGCAGGTATATGCTTCATTACTCTAAGTCTCATATATTAACTATACAAAATAATCGGAGTATGTCCATTACTATTAACAACACACACGGACCAATACCTTCACCAACTGTCGAATCATCACTCGAGCCAGAAGGGGGGCGTGATTAATACACTCGTAATGTGGACAAGATGAAAACGTGAGCTGTAGCACCTCAGAGGCGAGATGCAACACCTGGAAAGCGTTCTGAAGAGAAATGGATACTCCAAAAGTTATATAAGCAATGTGACAGAGTGTAAGACATGGATGTAGTCTTTCGCACCTACTGTTCAATACGTTCATCAAAGAAGCAATCGTGGAAATAAAAGAGAGGTTCAGGAATGGAATTAAAATTCAAGGTGAAAGGATGCCAATGATACGATTTGCTGATGTCATTGCTGTCTTGAGTGAAAGTGAGAAAGAATTACGGGAACTGCTGAATGGGCCGGCCGAAGTGGCCGTGCGGTTAAAGGCGCTGCAGTCTGGAACCGCAAGACCGCTACGGTCGCAGGTTCGAATCCTGCCTCGGGCATGGATGTTTGTGATGTCCTTAGGTTAGTTCGGTTTAACTAGTTCTAAGTTCTAGGGGACTTATGACCTCAGCAGTTGAGTCCCATAGTGCTTAGAGCCATTTTTTTTGCTGAATGGAATGTACAGTCTAATGAGCACAGAATATGGATTGAGTGTAAACCGAAGAAACAGTAATGAGAAGCAGCAGAAACTTAACATCAAGATTGAAGGTCTCGAAGTAGACGAAATTAAGGAATTCTACTATCTAAGCAGCAAATTCAGCAATGTCGAACGGACCAAGGAGGACTTCAAAAGCAGAGTAGTACTGGCAAAAAGGGCATTCCTGGCTAAGAGAAGTCTACTAGTATCAAACATAAGCCTTAATTTTAGGAAGCAGTTTCTGAGAATGTACATTTGGAGCACAGCATTTGTAAGTAGGCTCTTAGGTTTTTACGTTGGTAATGCCACGTAGTGCTCTGTATGAAAATCGCTGACTGCGCTGCGTGCAGTCTGTGGCTGGTTGGACTCATTGTTGGAATATTCGATTGTGTAGTATTGGGCAGTTGGATGCGAACAGCGCGTAGCGTTGTGCAGTTGGAGGTGAGCTGCCCGCAGTGGTTGATGTGAAGAGAGAGATGCCAGAGTTCTGAGAAGTTACCATAAGCGGACGATCTGGACGTGTGTCCGACAGTAAAAGGAAATTTGTAAAGATGGATGTCATGAATTGATATATATATATATATATATATATATATATATATATATATATATATATATGATGACTTTTCAACACTATTAAGGTAAATACACTGTTGTTCTCTATTGAAATCTTTCACTTGCTAACTATGTCTATCACTAGTTAATGCCTTCAGTAGTTAGAATATTTTATTTAGCTGGCAGTATTGGCGTTCGCTGTATTGCAGTAGTTCGAGTAACGAAGATTTTTGTGAGATAAGTGATTCATGAAAGGTATAGGTTATTGTTAGTAAGGGCCCTTCTTTTGTAGGGATTATTGAAAGTCAGATTAGTATTGTGTGTCTCAGACGGTGTTCAGGAAAGATAGATTAGGCAGAATTGGTGATGGAGTGTTTGTGTCTGTGAGTAGTGGTTTATCTTGTAGTGAAGTCGAAGTAGATACTCCGTGTGAATTGGTATAGGTGGAGGTTATACTTAACAGCCGAACTAAATTAATAATTGGCTCCTTCTACCGACCCCCAGACTCCGATGATATAGTTGCTGAACAGTTCAGAGAAAATTTGAGTCTCGTAACAAATAATTACCCCACTGATACGGTTATACACTCCTGGAAATGGAAAAAAGAACACATTGACACCGGTGTGTCAGACCCACCATACATGCTCCGGACACTGCGAGAGGGCTGTACAAGCAATGATCACACGCACGGCACAGCGGACACACCAGGAACCGCGGTGTTGGCCGTCGAATGGCGCTAGCTGCGCAGCATTTGTGCAGCGCCGCCGTAAGTGTCAGCCAGTTTGCCGTGGCATACGGAGCTCCATCGCAGTCTTTAACATTGGTAGCATGCCGCGACAGCGTGGACGTGAATCGTATGTGCAGCTGACGGACTTTGAGCGAGGGCGTATAGTGGGCATGCGGGAGGCCGGGTGGACGTACCGCCGAATTGCTCAACACGTGGGGCGTGAGGTCTCCACAGTACATCGATGTTGTCGCCAGTGGTCGGCGGAAGGTGCACGTGCCCGTCGACTTGGGACCGGACCGCAGCGACGCACGGATGCACGCCAAGACCGTAGGATCCTACGCAGTGCCGTAGGGGACCGCACCGCCACTTCCCAGCAAATTAGGGACACTGTTGCTCCTGGGGTATCGGCGAGGACCATTCGCAACCGTCTCCATGAAGCTGGGCTACGGTCCCGCACACCGTTAGGCCGTCTTCCGCTCACGCCCCAACATCGTGCAGCCCGCCTCCAGTGGTGTTGCGACAGGCGTGAATGGAGGGACGAATGGAGACGTGTCGTCTTCAGCGATGAGAGTCGCTTCTGCCTTGGTGCCAATGATGGTCGTATGCGTGTTTGGCGCCGTGCAGGTGAGCGCCACAATCAGGACTGCATACGACCGAGGCACACAGGGCCAACACCCGGCATCATGGTGTGGGGAGCGATCTCCTACACTGGCCGTACACCACTGGTGATCGTCGAGGGGACACTGAATAGTGCACGGTACATCCAAACCGTCATCGAACCCATCGTTCTACCATTCCTAGACCGGCAAGGGAACTTGCTGTTCCAACAGGACAATGCACGTCCGCGTGTATCCCGTGCCACCCAACGTGCTCTAGAAGGTGTAAGTCAACTACCCTGGCCAGCAAGATCTCCGGATCTGTCCCCCATTGAGCATGTTTGGGACTGGATGAAGCGTCGTCTCACGCCGTCTGCACGTCCAGCACAAACGCTGGTCCAACTGAGGCGCCAGGTGGAAATGTCATGGCAAGCCGTTCCACAGGGCTACATCCAGCATCTCTACGATCGTCTCCATGGGAGAATAGCAGCCTGCATTGCTGCGAAAGGTGGATATACACTGTACTAGTGCCGACATTGTGCATGCTCTGTTGCCTGTGTCTATGTGCCTGTGGTTCTGTCAGTGTGATCATGTGATGTATCTGACCCCAGGAATGTGTCAATAAAGTTTCCCCTTCCTGGGACAATGAATTCACGGTGTTCTTATTTCAATTTCCAGGAGTGTATGACGGTAAAATATCAAAGAATAAAAGTATAAGATGGTGGCAGGAACTCGCAAGTTGGCAGATGGAGCTAAGAATACCCCTGACTAGTCAGCGGTGCTGGGCATTACTCTCCACATCATGATGATGAGATGGAACAATATATGCGCTGACTGCATCTGCGACTGTCTCTCTAAGTCACTGCAGTGCATTTCGTTGAAAGCAGTAAATGTCCCACAATTGATACTACTGGAAAGAACAGTCGAAAAATGGATAAATGTAGGATAAATTGTTTTAAAAATTAGACAGACTGTGGCAAATATATCAGGTTTTACTCTAAGTCCTGTAGATAAAATGTGTGCCATCGATTAGTCCATAGAGCGCCTTTTAAGCGCTATCAGCAAACTTCTCATGATTTCATGTATAGTAACGTTAGTATCCGTTTCGCTTTTCGGTTCTACAGCCTTACCGCTTTACATTGCATCCAAATATTTTTACAATTCCAAATACTTAAGACTTGCAACTCGTATGTATTGGGAAAGAATACCACAAAATTCAGAATAAAATAACATTACTGATTCCAAACGGACACAGAACTAGTCGGACAATTTCCTTTCGTAAGAATGTCTCTCTGGAATGCAGTGTCTTTCCACTATTGAAGCATTTGTCGTGTCATTCTCTCTCTTTATGTCTAATCGTTACATCCCCTGTCTAACGATTACTACATCTGTATGCTTTTTTATTTATAACAGTATTTTGACGTCATGTCTCTGCCTGCCTTCATGCCTCTATATAAATGAGAATCCTAATATAAATTTTTTTCCGTATGGACATTCACGCTTTCTCTCTCAATAGTTAGGGCTCTGAGTTAGTTTGGGAGCATTTGGTGCTGTGATTCTAATAGTTCTCTTCCTTGGAACAAACTTGTAGCTTGCAAGTAAAGTATCCAGGAGATTTCAGGATACTTCGAACCGGTGCTTACATCACAAAAAGTTTCGACTACTTCGTATGCGTAAATACGTACACTATGCGGTCAAAAGTACCTGGAAACCTGACTGAAAATGACTTACAAGTTCGTGGCGCCCTCCATCGTTAATTCTGGAATTCAATTTGGTGCTGCCTCACCCTTAGCCTTGATAACAGCTTCCACTCTCGCAGACATACATTCAGTCAGGTGCTGGAAGGTTTCTTGGGGAATGGTAGCCCATTCTTCACTGAGTGGTGCATGGATGAGAGGTATCGATCTCGGTCGGTGATGTCTGGCACGAAGTTGGCGTTCCAAAACATCTCAAATGTGTCCTATAGGATTCACGACAGGACTCTGTGCGGGTCAGGCCAATACAGGGAAGTTATTGTCGTCCCCGTATTGCTCTTTAACAGTGGGAAACAAGGTGCTTAAATGACGTTCACCGGCCATTCGCCAGACCCACATCCTGCCATCAGATAGACACCTTGTGTATCGTGATTCGTCACTCCACACAACGTTTTTCCACTGCTCAATCGTCCAATGTTTACGCTCTTTACACCAAGTGAGGCGTCATTTGGCATTTACCAGAGTGATGTGTGGCTTATGAGCAGCTGTTCGACCATGAAATCCAAGTTTTCTCATCTACGACATAACTGTCATAGTACTTGCAGTGGATGGTGATGCCGTTTGGAATTCCTGTGGGATGGTTTGGATAGATGTCTGCCTCTTACAGGTTACGACCCTCTTCAACTCTTGGCGGTCTTTGTCAGTCAACAGACGAGGTCGGCATGTACGCGTTTGTGCTGTACGTGTCCGTTCACGTTTCCACATCACTATCACATTGGAAACAGTGGACCTAGGGATGTTTAAGAGTGTGGAAATCTCGCGTGCAGACGTATGACACAAGTGACACCCAATCACGTGACCACGTTCGAAGTCCGTGTTCCGTGGAGAGCCCCATTCTGCTCTCTCACGATGTCTAATGACTACTGAGGTCGCTGATATGGAGTACCTGGCAGTAGGTGGCAGCACAGTGCACCTAATATGAAAAACGTGTGTTTTTGGGGGTGTCCGGATACTTTCGATCACATAATGTATAACCTGTACATATTTTACCGGTTTTTTAAATTTTTAGTGCTTTTAAGCAATTTTTCCATTTCATTTTTTCATTGTTTTTCTATATTTTTCAATAGTATGTCTGTAAATGTACAAGTATATATATATATATATATATATATATATGTTGTTATTGCTTACATTACAAGGAGTGGGTTGCTATTTTTGTTGGCTGAGTTGGGTATCTAGAAACTATACTTCTTCAAAATGTCAACACACATAACACTGATTGCCAAACCCATCTCTAAAAGATGTGAACGTAAATGGATTGATGTGATGGTAGAGTGTTGACCCACATTTTGTATATATCTGTCGTGTAGTGTTATTTCAATAAAATCCTTTGTGTTGCTAGTGTTTATCCATCTTTTTTAGTAGGGTAAATGGCATTAGGATTCACAGACAATGGACAATACGGACATTGCGAACTGGAATTTCGTGCCACAGCCAGGCAAGATGACGAGAATAACAGTGACTACCATATACAGGAATCACAGGAACATATGCGAGCATGGGATGTGGACCCTGCCACAGTCAAGTTTGGGTCAGTCGGCCTGGCGTGCACGGGTAGCCAATGTGGTTAAGGTGACCGCTTGCATTAAGATGGGAGTATAAGTTCGAATTCCAGTATGGCACAAATTTTAATCTGTTACTAATGACTTGTATGGCATGTTTATAAATGCGCTCACAATTTGCGCATATATTTCGTCAACAGAAAAATAAATACGAGGGTCACTCCAAAAGAAATTCACACTATTTTTTAATCTATCTTTTATTCTACATGTTTGAAAGTTTTACAGTGTGTAGATACATCCTTTAGGAACAGTATTTTCATTTCTCCACATAATTTCCATCCCTCTCAACTGCCTTACACCATCTTGGAACGGGCGCTGATAACCACGCAGTTGAGCGCCCCACAAACCAAACATCATCATCACACCATCTTGGAACCAGCACCTGTATACCTGCACGGTAAAATTCTGGGCCAACCTGTTGGAGCCACTGTTTGGTAGCGTGCACAAGGGAGTCATCATCTTCAAACCTTGTTCCACGAAGAGAGTCTTTCAGTTTCCCAAAGAGATGATAGTCACACGGAGCCAGGTCAGGACTGTAAGGCAGGTATTTCAGTGTTGTCCATCCGAATTTTGTGATCGCTTTCATGATTTTTTTGACTGACATGTGGCCGTGTATTGTCGTGCAACAGCAAAACACCCTGCTTTTGCGGATGTGGTCGAACACGACTCAGTCAGCTTGAAGTTTCTTCAGTGTCGTCACATATGCATCAGAATTTATGGTGGTTCCACTTGGCATGATGTCCACAAGCAAGAGTCCTTCGGAATCGTAAAACACCGTACCCATAACTTTTCCAGCAGAAGGTGTGGTTTTTAATATTTTTTTCCTTGGGTGAATTTGCATGATGCCACTCCATTGATTGCCTCTTCATCTCTGGTGTAAAATGATGGAGCCATGTTTCATCACCTGTCACAATTCTTCCAAGAAATTCATCTCCACCATTCTCGTACTGTTCCAAAAGTTCGCTGCATACCGTTTTTCTTGTTTCTTTGTGAACCACTGTCAACATCCTGGGAACCCACCTGGCACAAACCTATTTAAACGCCAACACTTTCAGTATTCTGCAAACACTTCCTTCCCCTATCCCAACGTAGCGTGACATTTCGTTCACTGTGGTGCATCTGTCAGCAGTCACCAATTCGTTAACTCCTTGCACATTGTCTGGAGTGTGTGCAGTACGAGGCCTACCGCTGCGAGGACAATCCTCAATATTGCCTTGCCCGCTTTCATCACGTAACCTGCTTGCCCACCTACTAACTGTACTGCGATCGATAGCAGCATCTCCATACACCCTCTTCAACCTCTTGTGGATATTTCCCACTGTCTCGTTTACACAGCACAGGGATTCTATGACAGCACATCTGAAGACATGCTGTGACGGCGCCACTCACGGGAACAGGTTGAACTAAGTTTGAAAACAAGCGGGAAGGATGAATCTACACACTGTAAAACTTTCACACATGCAGAATGAAAACTGTATTTTTACAAAAATAGTTTGCATTTCTTTTGGAGTGACCCTCCTAATCCTAGCTATCCCTATAACGTAACAGTACTGACACCAACTGACCTCAAGTTTAGCTGGCCTTCTTTCTTCCCCCTGATGGAGTAGCTGGACTTGTTGCAATGTCTACTGAACCTTTTCTGTATAGGAATAAACAGGCAGGCAAAGCTGCAGATCGAGATGACTAGTGTGTGCGAAAACATGATGGTGGCAATATCTTATTGACTGATGGAAAATATCTTGTGTAAATTTCAAAGATCAGAGGAACTGTCAGCGTTTGATTTTGATCTGCGATTTTTCGTACGACAAAATGAGGAGTATTTGTTGGCGTGTGAACATGACCACATAACATGGTCACGTAACTAATGAGGAGGTACTGAACAGAATTGGAGAGAAGAGAGATTTGTTGCACAACCTGCCTAGAAGAAGGGATCGGTTCTTAGGACTCCTTCTGAGGCGTCATGGGGTAACCTGTTCAGTACTGGAGGAAAGCGTGGGGGAGGGGGTGAGGGGAGTAAAAATCGTAGAGGGAGACCAGGAGATGAATACAGTAATCAGATTCAGAAGGATGTAGGTTGCTGTAGTTACTCGGAGATGAAGAGGCTTGCACAAGATAGAGTAGCATGGAGAGCTGCATCAAGCCAGTCTTGGACTGATGACAACAACAGCAACATGAACATTATTCGAAAAACTTAGAGATCAAACAAAAATGAAAAGCAGGAATGTCGACGTTTGAATGAACGTATCTATGGAAAATTATTTGCAGCATCAGTCGCTGGAGCAAGACCAGGTAACAGTTACTCATTTAAAAGAGTAATTGTTAAGGCTCTGAGTTCGTTACTGAAAGGTGTGCATTAAAAACTCACGTGACTGACTTGAAGGCACACATGCCAGACTTCACTTAAATTACGAATACTGTGACTTGCGTGATCAATAATCCTTTCAACAGTGAGCTACTAAACGCTAAATGGATTCGTTGTTTCCCATGTGTGTTGCTCGATCAACATTAAGGTAAGAAGGAAATTAACTTCCATGTTTAGCACATTTCAATTTGCCCTGAATCAGAAAGTAATAACAACCCGCAGAGAATACCTTCGCTACTTTGAACTGTTCATTATTATTTCGTATGACATGGAGAACTACATATTAAAAGGAAGAGAGATTAGCAAAACACATGCTAGTGACATGAAATTCTTGAGAAATAAGATTGGCGTGACAGAGAAGGATGGGTTAAGGAATGGGAGGATCAGGAGAGTAGAGAAGGAAACCAACGACTGGATGGCCACAGCGTGCCAAACTTCACGCGTGAAGCTTGTGCGGGCCGCGTGCGGGCCAAGACCCGGGCTGTCACTCGACTTTGCTCGGTCGTTCTCGGAAGTACCCGGAGCAGCGCGACATTTGATTAGCATTGTGATGCAGCATTTCGCGGTAGGCATAACCCTCTGAGTGCGGCAGAATTGTGGTATCAGCACTGTTTATACTTCGCTATTTGTTCGTGGTATGAAGGACGTTCACAAGCCCAGTGGCTTGTCTAGCGATCTATCGTCACAATCCCTGTCCGCCACTGGTAACTGAGTGGTCAGCGCGGAGGAATGTCGTACCTAACGGCCCGGATTCGATTCCTGGATGGGTCGGAGATTTTCTCCGCTCAGGGACTGGGTGTTGTGTTGTCCTTATCATCGTCATTTTATCCCCATCGACACACAAATCGCCGAAGTGGCGTCAACTCAAAAGACTGGCACCAGGCGCACGGTCTACCCGACGGTATGCCCTAGCCACACGGTATTTCCATTTCCATTTGTCACAATCCCTTAAAAGAGTGGGAATGACATAACAAAATGATGAGAATTCTCACTTCGCATAAGCAACGGGTACTGCTTCTTTTCTTCTAAACGACAATGTGAAACGTCCCCTTTGAAAAATTAAGAATGACTATGCTGGTAAACTTCTACGTTATTTGATTTTCAAACAGCTGAGCAAAACTCAAACGTACTCAAACAGTTTTCTCTTTACTTATTCTGATCATCACTAAACTAACACACAATACTAATCTGACTTTCAATAATCCCTACAAGAGAATGGCCCTGACTAACAATAACCTACACCTTTCATGAATCGCTTACCTCACAAAAATCTTCGTTACTCGAACTACTGCAATACAGCGAGCGCCAATACTGCCAGCTAAATAAAAGATTCTAGCTGCTGAAGGCACTAACTACTGACAGGTATAGTTAGCAAACGAAAGATTTTGACAGATAAAAAACAATGTATTTATCATAATAATGTTCAAAAGTCATCATATATCTATCAGTTCATGACAACCACCACTGCTGCCGGCTCAACTCCAACTGCCCAACGCTACGCCCTGTTCACATCCAACTGCCGAACACTACAATAGCGAATATTCCAACAATGCCAACCAGCCACAGACTGCACACGGCGCAGTCAATGATTTTCATACAGAGCACTTCGTCGCATTACCAACATAAAAATCTAAACAGCCTACTTACCACTGTAGTACCGTGAAGAATGAATTTCAAATTTTAGATGACATTGAAAGAGCGAAAAATTATTCATGCTTCTGTACATAAAGAATCACTTTGTGCTAAACGCAGGCATGGAGCACTTGAAGAAACTGATGATATGAACACGAAAATTTCCGTAGTCGGATCCATCATTCCATTTTCAGTTGAAACAGTTTTCAGAGGAAGTGAACCCAGAGTATAGATATTTCATATATTACTGTAAAGTGCGTTGGTTATTCAAGAGACATGCCTAGAGTATTTTTCTGTTTAAATCTCGCTATTGTTGAATTTGTGAAGGAAAAAGGAGTGCAGGAAAGAAAATTAGAGTATCTGGAATGAATTGTAGACTTCGCATTTTAAGTGGACTTCACAGCACACTGCCCACAGTGAAACACTGCAAGGTATCTTCTTTCTGATTTGATGGGAATGTATTAAAAACGAATATCGCATTGTAGAAGGGACACATTTCACAAAAACAATTCAGATTCCTGAGCGCACTGGCGTTAAAGATAGCGCTAGGTTTGAAGAATACATTGTGGCTTTGCAAGAATTACAACGGTTTTATAGAGGTTTGTAGGATCCCGTCAATCTTACCTCTGTTTTCGGGCTGTTTTCGAAACCGTTTGCTGTTTCAGTTGAAAGCGTCCTGTGCATTAAAAGATGTAAATAACTGGCCTGCAAGGTAACCCCGGTTTAATTACAAACCTTTTTACACTGAAGCGCCAAAGAAACTGATATAAGCATGCGTATTAAAATACAAAGATATACACTCCTGGAAATGGAAAAAAGAACACATTGACACCGGTGTGTCAGACCCACCATACTTGCTCCGGACACTGCGAGAGGGCTGTACAAGCAATGATCACACGCACGGCACAGCGGACACACCAGGAACCGCGGTGTTGGCCGTCGAATGGCGCTAGCTGCGCAGCATTTGTGCACCGCCGTCGTCAGTGTCAGCCAGTTTGCCGTGGCATACGGAGCTCCATCACAGTCTTTCACACTGGTAGCATGCCGCGACAGCCTGGACGTGAACCGTATGTGCAGTTGACGGACTTTGAGCGAGGGCGTATAGTGGGCATGCGGGAGGCCGGGTGGACGTACCGCCGAATTGCCCAACACGTGAGGCGTGAGGTCTCCACAGTACGTCGATGTTGTCGCCAGTGGCCGGCGGAAGGTTCACGTGCCCGTCGACCTGGGACCGGACCGCAGCGACGCACGGATGCACGCCAAGACCGTAGGATCCTACGCAGTGCCGTAGGGGACCGCACCGCCACTTCCCAGCAAATTGGGGACACTGTTGCTCCTGGGGTATCGGCGAGGACCATTCGCAACCGTCTCCATGAAGCTGGGCTACGGTCCCGCACACCGTTAGGCCGTCTTCCGCTCACGCCCCAACATCGTGCAGCCCGCCTCCAGTGGTGTCGCGACAGGCGTGAATGGAGGGACGAATGGAGACGTGTCGTCTTCAGCGATGAGAGTCGCTTCTGCCTTGGTGCCAATGATGGTCGTATGCGTGTTTGGCGCCGTGCAGGTGAGCGCCACAATCAGGACTGCATACGACCGAGGCACACAGGGCCAACACCCGGCATCATGGTGTGGGGAGCGATCTCCTACACTGGCCGTACACCACTGGTGATCGTCGAGGGGACACTGCACGGTACATCCAAACCGTCATCGAACCCATCGTTCTACCATTCCTAGACCGGCAAGGGAACTTGCTGTTCCAACAGGACAATGCACGTCCGCATGTATCCCGTGCCACCCAACGTGCTCTAGAAGGTGTAAGTCAACTACCCTGGCCAGCAAGATCTCCGGATCTGTCCCCCATTGAGCATGTTTGGGACTGGATGAAGAGTCGTCTCACGCGGTCTGCACGTCCAGCACGAACGCTGGTCCAACTGAGGCGCCAGGTGGAAATGGCATGGCAAGCCGTTCCACAGGACTACATCCAGCATCTCTACGATCGTCTCCATGGGAGAATAGCAGCCTGCATTGCTGCGAAAGGTGGATATACACTGTACTAGTGCCGACATTGTGCATGCTCTGTTGCCTGTGTCTATGTGCCTGTGGTTCTGTCAGTGTGATCATGTGATGTATGTGACCCCAGGAATGTGTCGATAAAGTTTCCCCTTCCTGGGACAATGAATTCACGGTGTTCTTATTTCAGTTTCCAGGAGTGTATAAACAGGCAACGCCTATATAAGACAAGTGTTTGGAGCAATTGTTAGATGCGTCACTACGGCTACAATAGCAGTTTTGTCAAAATTTAAGTGAGTTTGTACGTAGTGTTACGGTCGGCGTATCTCAGAGGTCGCGATCAAGTGGGGATTTTCCCATACGACCATTTCACGAGTGTACCGTCAATATAAGGAATCCTGTACAACATCAGATCTCCGACGTCGCTGCGCCCTAGAAAGATCCTGCAAGACCGAGACCAACAACGTCTGAAGAGAATTGTTCAGCGTGACGGAAGTGCAACCCTTCTGCAAATTGCTGCAGATTTCAATGCTGGGCCATCAACAAGTGTCAGCGTGGGGAACCGTTCAACGAAACATCATCAATATGGGATTTCGGAGCCAAAGGCCCACTCGTGTATCTTTGACGATGACTGCACGGCACAATGCTTTACGCCTCGCCTCGGCCAGTCATCACCGACATTGGACCGTTGATGACTGAAAACAATTGTCTTGTCGGATGAGTCTCGTTTCAAATTGTATCGAGCAGATGGACGTGTATGGGTATGGACACAACCTCATGAATCTATGGACCCTGCATGTCAGGAGGGGACTATTCAAGCTGGTGGAGGCTCTATAATGACGTGGGGCGTGTACAGTTGGAGTGATATGGGACACCTGATACATCTAGATACGACTCTGACAGGTGACACGTACGTGAGCATCCTGTCTGATCACCTGCATCCAATCATGTTCACTGTGCATTCCGACGGACTTGAGCAATTCAAGCAGGACCCACACGCCCGGAATTGCTACAGACTGACTCCAGGAACACTCTTCTGAGTTTAACCACTTTCGCTGGCCACCAAACTACCCATACATGAACACTATTGAGCATATCTGGGATGCCTTGTAACGTGCTGTTAAGAGACCTCCACCCCCTCTTACTCTTACGGATTTGTGGACAGGCCTACAGGATTCATGGTGTCAGTTCCCTCCAGGACTAATTCAGACATTAGTGAAGTCCATGCCGCATTGTGTTGCGGCACTTCTGCGTGCTCGCGGTGGCGCTACTCCATATAAGGCAGGTGTACCAGTTTCTTTGGCTCTTAAGTGTATGTTCAAAATATCCAGGAGTCTACATCGCTTTGCTTAGGTAAATTTTCCAAGTCTCTGTAATGAGGTCGCAGAAGTACTAAAATATTTCTGTCTACATACTTGTGTGGAAGAACTTTTTTCGATTATGAAACTAAATAAGCCACGATTACGTGGCAACTTGTGCGTGAAACCCTGTGAAATTGTCTGTGTCTGTCCGTACGTTGACAGTTTGTACCAAATACCAGTTATGTGTTTTCAGCGCACCAAAAGTAATTAATTAATACTAAAATCTTGTTTTGTTTGTAATCTATTTTGTTGAGAAATGTGAAACATAAAACCAGGTCTTTTACAGTAAGACCACACTTCCATTTAAATGCAGTGCGTGCACTGTTTTCTCGTACTTTCCCTTCCTGCGCTCAGACAGCGTAGTGTGGCCTTGGGTGAAACGTGAAGGAAGGCTAAGCACATTGGCACTCAGGTCTGGGCGTGGCTCACGTGCTGACGTCTTGGCCAACCTTGTGTTAAGTGAATGGAGAAGAAGAGGATACCCAGAAAGATACACAAGATGAAAGGGAAGGGAAAAAGACAAACATGGAGATCAAGAGGCAGCGTGATGATGGAGAGATTTGTGATCAAGATGGACCCAGCCAGCAGCTGGACTCTGTACAAAATACTTACTATTATTATTATCGTTATAATTATTATTTCATAATTGTTAATGTTGTTTAACTAACAATAGACTGACTGAAATGGAAAGTGTTGTACCATGAACATTTACAGTAAACGCTAGAAAAGTGATGCTCAAGCATTTCTGTGCCTGTGAGATGTGTTGATTTAAATTTCTTCCTCATGTCAGCGTATTTGCAAAACCGAAAAATTCCATTCCTACAGATGATTAATGGTGTGAGCTTGATGGATACTGGGTATGTGTAACGTCGCCGGAACTTCTCAGGTGGAGATTGTAACACAATTCACCTACAGAATGTACACATCTAACTCATCATTGTCTTCCAGACTTTGAGAAACATAGAATCATTGCCTTGTGGCACATAAGAGCATCATACTGGCAGATCACAGGGGACATTGGCTGCAAAAGCGTGACTGCAGGATGCGCAATGACAAGATGGACTCAGGAGATTAGTGTAGCAAGGAGGATATATACAGGTCCTTGTGGGAGAAATGCGACCTGGGAAGATCGTAGGACTGTTCGTCTGCCTCTGGAAAATAGACAAGTGACATCAGTTAAAATCTGGGCAGAGGTTGAAAGCAGGGTGTCACCACGAACCGTTGAGAATAGATTACTCCGCAAACTGACATGTGTTTCAAGCATGACAAGAAATTCCTCAGTATGACATACTGAGGCCCTTTGTTTCCTTACAAATACAAAAGAGATTACTGCTCTGTTCCTGTATGTGTGTGGAGTTGTTTCTGTATTTGTTGAGTGGTGGTTCTCATTCACTAAATGTTCTGTAAATGTGTTACCCTTTAGAGCTCTTCTATGTCATGTGTACCAGGTTCTCACATTCTGGCAGGTTTGTGCTTTATAGTTAGATTGTTAAGTATTGCAGGCTAGTAGATATATTCTAGCGTTTGAACATGTCTGGTGCTCTGGTGTTTAGTTTTTTTTCTGTGTTGTGTTGTGTACTGCATCTATGAGGATTCCTTTTTCCTTCATTATGTTTCAAACTACACCCGCTATTTTATTACTTCATGTTTGTGGGTACCACTTGCATCTTTTTTCTGACATCATGTAATCATCGGAGTTGCTACGTGCTCCTTCTCTATGTTTTCAGGCCCTGTAGTAGGAGGATTGTGTGTATCGTCCCTTTGATTATCATCCATTTTTATTTTGTTATTGACTTAATTTGAAGTATCTGAACAATATTCATTCTCAATATCATGTTAATTATCTGAAGCTGATGTTTGTATAATTTTTAGCTTGAGAAGTGTTATGGTTATCCTATTATCCAGTGAAACTGGTATACTTACATGTTATTGTGTGGTTGTAAGTACTGTGAATGACTGTGCTGGTAGTTGTTGGTTTCCTGTTATTGCAAAGTTCATATTAATTGTTGTTATAAGAAATTCAATTTCTTGTTGTCTGCTGTTTCTGTTATGTACCTATGGGTGAATTGCTGAATAGCTCTTCTATCAAGCTTTCTGTTTCATCTCTGACACAAATTATGCATACAAATAATTTCAATCCATTATTTGTATCATGATCTTGATCAATATTATATTGTGTACGTGGTTTAGGAAAATGTTGGCCAAATTCCCTTTGATATGGAGATCATATGTGTAGTCCATATTATTGTAAATAGAATTTATTGCTGAATTAAAAGTAATTTTGTTTGTTTTTTTTATTCTGAAGCTGAATATTTCTTTTGTTGGTGAATCTGGAAGATACTTATGTTGTTTCAGCCTCTGTTCTATGACGTTTGCAGCTTCTCCTATCCATTTTTGAATGTCAAAAAGGTACAAGTGTTGCTGTTTTCTATAGAAGTATGTGCATATGCCTGCCTTGTAGAATCATAGAACTTTTCTGAGTCCACTTCTGGTCCAGCTGGAATATTTGGCTACTGGATTTAAGCAAGGCTTAGTTGGGAGGTTTTGGATTCTTTTGCGTAATTCTTTTTAAACCAGTGCCCACCTCAGGCAGGTGGATGGTGAGAGCCCTAACCAGTGAACTGCAGTGCCCAGTGCATAATCATGAAGACACCTGCAAATTCTACACCCAGCGTGTCTCAGGAGTAGAGCGACCTCGTATTATAAGCATTCCAGGCCGTCGGTGGTGTGGATTCCGTCATAAGGCGACGTGGCAGTCTGCCACTCCTAGGCTGATAGCAAGATGAACGGGGGACCTGCCCAGCTCTGGCAAGTGGCGAAAATTTGGATATCTGGGGCGCGAACCCTGGCCTTGACACCTGCTGGTGGTGTCTGGCATTGGTGGATGCCCAGGGGCCTGGTGGTTGAGAGGGCCTCAGTTCGACTCTGGCCCCTTAGTGCTGCAGGTGAACCCAGGAAGGCAGTCGTGTCAACCTGACAGTTGTGTGATGGTGATCACACTGTGGAAGTACATTATATAGTGGACGCTGAACGATGTCTCCGCAAATTCCCAGCCTCTTGAGCGGCCAGTATTTATATTCAAGACGGAATTGTTGTTAAGTGGTCGCCACAGATGTCACGTAGTATAGCACTTGCTGCAGTACAACTGAAGTGCCTCATGCTACGGTCACTGACCAGTCATACTGTAGCTCCTAAGCGGGTGGTGTGGCCCAATGCTGTGCCAGCAGCTAATGGCAGATACTACGATTAGAGAAACGAGCCCTTGCCTTGACTCATGCCGGTACAGCATGGTTATGCAAATTCCGACGACATATTTGACCGTTTTTTATTGTAGTCCCTCTGATGCTATGAACATTATGTTCTGTTTTAGTACGAGTGCCATATGTTAACGTTTTTCTATATACTTTTATGGATTTCTCATGTGATATCTTTTAGTTTCCAGTTCTTGAAGCTTCTGTTGTTCCTGATTGTTTCATTCCCTTTGCCACGAGGTCTTTTGTTAAACCTTGGTTGAAATCAGTTGTTTACTTTTGCGTGTTGGGCTGTGACGTTTATATCCGCATTTTGTAAATTTTCTACTGTCCTGTTTATTATTTTTGTGTTCACATTGTATTGGTTGGCTTTTTCAAGTGACTGTTGTTCTTGTTCTTTGAGTATTATATCGGCTACGTTCGACAGAGGCTCATGGTATGTGTGTTATATTTTCGATGTGTATGTTTTGTTCGTATTACCCCATTTCTTTGTCATTATTATTTCTGTGCGATACTTTTTTGGTCTGCTTATTATGAGTGTATTTTGTACAAATTGATATTGATTTGTTACTTTTTGGGATTTAATTTTTGAGCTGTGCCGTTTCTGATATTTACCCTAATGTACTGTAGTTCACATATTATTATATTGAGCCTAGTATACTTAAGGGCTATGTTATCAGGAAAACACAATTTGTTGAAATTTTCATGGTGATTTGATGTAGATACAGTTGTTGTTTTTCCATATTTATTGAAAATTTCGTAGGGAATGCCTGTCAGCACTTAGAGATGATCATTATGTATTGCAGACCGAAAACGGACTAGCATAATTCAATAGTTCTCTACGTGGATGTTACGGATGGAGGTCATTATGTAACTTCTTTTACTAAGAATTTAAACCTTACACTGAATTTTATCGAAGTGAAAAACACTTCTGAACAGAAATTTGTAAATGCATGCTCCTTTACGTATGCGAAACCTTTGACAAGGAAGATATCACAATTATTACACAACTGGCATTTGTGAAAAAGATCTTGTGTTTATGACGACAAAAAGTAGTGACTGTACTGTCTTTATTGTCGAAACAGGTGGACAAATTTTCTGGATTCCACTTGTTATTTTACTACGGTATTAAATTTTTATAACGCTTTGTGCGGTTTGTACTTGAAAACAAAGCATTTCTCATGTTGTTACGTTGCTGGCGTACTGCTGGGTGAAGACCGCTATTTTCCTTCGTTCCTTCGTTTACAATACTTCCTCGTCGGTACAACGGTCATTTTTACGAGTTAATGTTACTATCCGTGTTGGCAGAAACTGCGTTAAATGAATGACCGTTAGGTAAGGTTAATTACAGTGATGTTCCACAGTTAGACCTACTTATTGGAGGTAGACATTCCAACACGGGTAATCTGCGAAACAGGTGTACACGTGTAGTATGGCTGACAGATGCCATAGTTTGTTTGAGTTAGTACTTACTAAGTTCTGTGATCTGCATGGCAAAACAGCCAGTTGTCCTAAATCTTTTGAAAGCCGGTCACTAGCGATGTTGAACGCCTGGTCTGTTAAAGTAATTGTGAGTAAACTTTTAAGTTCGTTATTTCTTTCACTGCTTTACATGGGGGAAACGTACTTACTGTTAATCATCATTGTTCGCCTTATACATCCTAGTACTCTTACATTTTAACAATCGTTTTTTAACTTGCAAGCCCTTGACAAAACCGAAAAGAAATTATTTGCCTTCATAATTATTTTCGAACGTTCTATGAAAAACTGCAGCAAAATTCTGGAGAATTTTGGAAAAAGGTCAGAGAAAACTGAGAAGAAAATGTATGTGTAGTAAGAAATGTACATTATACTCACCTTTTATAGATAATCAGCGAGCTCAGAAATGCTTCTTAATTGCGAAATATGTATGGGAGTCAGATACGCGTCTTAATCTCCTTCATCTTTTTGTCCAACTCTTCCGCCTTCCTGTCTCTCTCCATTCCCTCCTGTGTTTATCTCCCTCCACTTCCTCCCCCTCTCTCTGTCCATCTCCTCCTTCCCTCACTCTAATTCTACTCTGCCCCCCTCTCCCCTCCCCTCTACCCATCTCTTCTTCCCTCGTCTCTCCGATCTTAAGCCTAGTTTATTGTTATTGCCAACGAAACCTAGGTTGGAAATTACAGTTGCTTAAGATGAATGGGTAAACCGTTTGGGATCATTGGTATACAGGATATGGAAGACCTCTTCTGCTGCTGGATTTGTGAGGATAGTAGCGTCAATGGCGGGAATTATGTAGCTGTCTCAATGTTTATTATACCATCGAGGAATAACCTGGACTAAGACGGTCAAGAAATTTCTTGGTTTTTGCTGGCATCTTCTCTCTATTATACACTCCTGGAAATGGAAAAAAGAACACATTGACATCGGTGTGTCAGATCCACCATACTTGCTCCGGACACTGCGAGAGGGCTGTACAAGCAATGATCACACGCACGGCACAGCGGACACACCAGGAACCGCGGTGTTGGCCGTCGAATGGCGCTAGCTGCGCAGCATTTGTGCACCGCCGCCGTCAGTGTCAGCCAGTTTGCCGTGGCATACGGAGCTCCATCGCAGTCTTTAACACTGGTAGCATGCCGCGACAGCGTGGACGTGAACCGTATGTGCAGTTGACGGACTTTGAGCGAGGGCGTATAGTGGGCATGCGGGAGGCCGGGTGGACGTACCGCCGAATTGCTCAACACGTGGGGCGTGAGGTCTCCACAGTACATCGATGTTGTCGCCAGTGGTCGGCGGAAGGTGCACGTGCCCGTCGACCTGGGACCGGACCGCAGCGACGCACGGATGCACGCCAAGACCGTAGGATCCTACGCAGTGCCGTAGGGGACCGCACCGCCACTTCCCAGCAAATTAGGGACACTGTTGCTCCTGGGGTATCGGCGAGGACAATTCGCAACCGTCTCCATGAAGCTGGGCTACGGTCCCGCACACCGTTAGGCCGTCTTCCGCTCACGCCCCAACATCGTGCAGCCCGCCTCCAGTGGTGTCGCGACAGGCGTGAATGGAGGGACGGATGGAGACGTGTCGTCTTCAGCGATGAGAGTCGCTTCTGCCTTGGTGCCAATGATGGTCGTATGCGTGTTTGGCGCCGTGCAGGTGAGCGCCACAATCAGGACTGCAAACGACCGAGGCACACACGGCCAACACCCGGCATCATGGTGTGGGGAGCGATCTCCTACACTGGCCGTACACCACTGGTGATCGTCGAGGGGACACTGCACGGTACATCCAAACCGTCATCGAACCCATCGTTCTACCATTCCTAGACCGGCAAGGGAACTTGCTGTTCCAACAGGACAATGCACGTCCGCATGTATCCCGTGCCACCCAACGTGCTCTAGAAGGTGTAAGTCAACTACCCTGGCCAGCAAGATCTCCGGATCTGTCCTCCATTGAGCATGTTTGGGACTGGATGAAGCGTCGTCTCACGCGGTCTGCACGTCCAGCACGAACGCTGGTCCAACTGAGGCGCCAGGTGGAAATGGCATGGCAAGCCGTTCCACAGGACTACATCCAGCATCTCTACGATCGTCTCCATGGGAGAATAGCAGCCTGCATTGCTGCGAAAGGTGGATATACACTGTACTAGTGCCGACATTGTGCATGCTCTGTTGCCTGTGTCTATGTGCCTGTGGTTCTGTCAGTGTGATCATGTGATGTATCTGACCCCAGGAATGTGTCAATAAAGTTTCCCCTTCCTGGGACAATGAATTCACGGTGTTCTTATTTCAAATTCCAGGAGTGTATATTTAATTTAAATCTACGTACAATGTGTAGTAAAAATATATTGCCTATGTGTGTCCAAATGTTTACTACAGTATTGTTTAAAAATATGAAGAAAACCACTGAAGAATTTTTCGAGATTTTTGCAAAAAAATTTTCCCTTTTATGTATTGTGTATATTCGTATATACCATATGTATTAAAAATATTAATCCCATGTTATTCTAAATGTTTATTAGACTATTGTAAAATTTTAAAATAAATCAGTCGAGATGTTTTCAGGATTTTTGTTAACGATGTTATTAATTAATTTTATACATATATGATACGCCTGGGCATTGAGTCAAACAGAGCTTGGATGTCGTGTACAGGTACAGCTACCCATGCAGCTTCAACACGATACCACAGTTCATCAAGAGTAGTGACTGGCGTATTGTGACGATCAGTTGCTCGCCCACCATTAACCAGACGTTTTCAGTTTGTTAGAAATCTGGAGAATGTGCTGGCCAGGGCAGAAGTCGAACATTTTCTGTTTCCAGAAAGGCCCGTACAGGACCTGCAACATGCGGTCGTGAATTATCCTACTGAAATGTAAGGTTTCGCAGGGATCGAATGAAGGGTGGAGCCACAGGTCGTAACACATCTGAAATGGTAACGTCTACTGTTCAAAGTGCCGTCAATGCCAAGAAGAGGTGACCGAGACGTGTAACCAATGGCACCATCATGATGCTGTAAACAGAACCTGGATTCATCCGAAAAATGTCGTTTTGCCATTCGTGCACCCAGGTACGTCGTTGAGTACACCATAGGAGGCGCTCCTGTCTGTGATGCAGCATCAAGGGTAACCGCAGCCATGGTCTCCGAGCTGATAGTCCTTGCTGCTGCAAACGTCGTCGAACTGTTCGTGCAGATGGTTGTTGTCTTGCAAACGTCCCCATCTGATGACTCAAGGATCTAGACGTGGCTGCACTATCCGTTACATCCATGCGGATAAGATGCCTGTCATCTCGACTGCTAGTGATTCGAGGCCGTTGGGAACCAGCACGGCGTTGCGTATTACCCTCCTGAACCCACCGATTCCATATTCTGCTAACAGTCATTGGATCTCGACCAACGCGAGCAGCAATGTCGCGTTACGATAAACCGCAATGGCGATAGGCTACAATCCGACCTTTATCAAAGTCGGAAACGTGATGGTACGCATTTCTCCTCCTTACACGTGGCATCACAACAACGTTTCACCAGGCAACGCCGGTCAACTGTTGTTTGTGTATGAGAAATCGGTTGGAAACTTTCCTCATGTCAGCACGTTTTCATATCACAGCATCTTCTTCCTGTCGGTTAAATTTCGCGTCTGTACCACGTCATCTTCGTGGTGTAGCAATTTTAATGACCAGTAGTATATATATACACTCCTGGAAATTGAAGTAAGAACACCGTGAATTCATTGTCCCAGGAAGGGGAAACTTTATTGACACATTCCTGGGGTCAGATACATCACATGATCACACTGACAGAACCACAGGCACATAGACACAGGCAACAGAGCATGCACAATGTCGGCACTAGTACAGTGTATATCCACCTTTCGCAGCAATGCAGGCTGCTATTCTCCCATGGAGACGATCGTAGAGATGCTGGATGTAGTCCTGTGGAACGGCTTGCCATGCCATTTCCACCTGGCGCCTCAGATGGACCAGCGTTCGTGCTGGACGTGCAGACCGCGTGAGACGACGCTTCATCCAGTCCCAAACATGCTCAATGGGGGACAGATCCGGAGATCTTGCTGGCCAGGGTAGTTGACTTACACCTTCTAGAGCACGTTGGGTGGCACGGGATACATGCGGACGTGCATTGTCCTGTTGGAACAGCAAGTTCCCTTGCCGGTCTAGGAATGGTAGAACGATGGGTTCGATGACGGTTTGGATGTACCGTGCAGTGTCCCCTCGACGATCACCAGTGGTGTACGGCCAGTGTAGGAGATCGCTCCCCACACCATGATGCCGGGTGTTGGCCCTGTGTGCCTCGGTCGTTTGCAGTCCTGATTGTGGCGCTCACCTGCACGGCGCCAAACACGCATACGACCATCACTGGCACCAAGGCAGAAGCGACTCTCATCGCTGAAGACGACACGTCTCCATCCGTCCCTCCATTCACGCCTGTCGCGACACCACTGGAGGCGGGCTGCACGTTGTTGGGGCGTGAGCGGAAGACGGCCTAACGGTGAGCGGGACCGTAGCCCAGCTTCATGGAGACGGTTGCGAATGGTCCTCGCCGATACCCCAGGAGCAACAGTGTCCCTAATTTGCTGGGAAGTGGCGGTGCGGTCCCTACGGCACTGCGTAGGATCCTACGGTCTTGGCGTGCATCCGTGCGTCGCTGCGGTCCGGTCCCAGGTCGACGGGCACGTGCACCTTCCGCCGACCACTGGCGACAACATCGATGTACTGTGGAGACCTCACGCCCCACGTGTTGAGCAATTCGGCGGTACGTCCACCCGGCCTCCCGCATGCCCACTATACGCCCTCGCTCAAAGTCCGTCAACTGCACATACGGTTCACGTCCACGCTGTCGCGGCGTGCTACCAGTGTTAAAGACTGCGATGGAGCTCCGTATGCCACGGCAAACTGGCTGACACTGACGGCGGCGGTGCACAAATGCTGCGCAGCTAGCGCCATTCGACGGCCAACACCGCGGTTCCTGGTGTGTCCGCTGTGCCGTGCGTGTGATCATTGCTTGTACAGCCCTCTCGCAGTGTCCGGAGCAAGTATGGTGGGTCTGACACACCGGTGTCAATGTGTTCTTTTTTCCATTTCCAGGAGTGTATATATATGAATAATTTGTAGCCTATATCTGTCTTAATGTTTATTAGCGTATTGTGTAAATATTTAAAGTAAATTAGTAAATTTGTTTTTAGATTTTTGATACTAACAATAAATAAAGACTTGTCTTTGATATAGCAGCTTACATTGTCAGGTTTTTGACACTGACACGTTATGTGTGTTGTCAGCTTGCAGTTGCATCTGTACACAGGGAGTGAGTGAATGGCTGGATTTTAGGAACTTTTTCTGGATACTTTACCCATTACTAAACAGCAAGGTTACTGGATTCATATTGGGGAGGAAAATTATCGCTGGTTCGAGTCTTTGTCCATTTCAAATGATCTAAAAGTCGATGGAAACTTGAACCTCTATCAGACTTAGATATGCACATTGCTGTGATATGCTCGAGAGTTAAATATACAAAAATTTCACATTTTGGTGAAAAGGAAATAACAGCCCAATCTTCAGGGATGTAATTGAATATTTTCTATTAACAACTTTATTTTAATCTGTCTGGGTCGCTACTGTTTTCTGTACTTACTTTCAGTTTTGAAACCCATAATATTGTCTCTCTAAATGGGGCATTGCGCAGAATTCTCTGCAAGGTTTAGACTGAGGCGATAGATGCAGATGGATATGCAGGGTTTATGTGAACAGAGAAGTGTGATTCACCAAGGTGTGTCTCGTTGTCCCAGTTCCTGTCAGATCAGCAAAGTTAAGCGCTGGCAGGCTGGGCCAGCACTTGGATGGGTGGGCATCTGGTCTGCCGAGAGCTTTTGGTAAGAGGGCTGCACTCAGCCCTTGTGGCACATGCTGAGAAGTAGTGGCTCCGGTCTCATATACTGACATATGGCCGGGTAAACAGTGTACTGACCACACGCCCCTCCATATCCGCTTTCAGTGGCACCTGTGGGCTGCGAATGGCACTGTGGTCGCTCGATACCGTTGGGTCCTCATGGCCTGATTGGGCAGAGTTTAGTTTTTATTTTAGTAGTTTGTTGTTGTCAAATACTACGAGCCTGACGTATTTTATGTCAGCGTGAACATTATCTTCGATTACAAATGAAAATAAAGGGATAATGTATTCTTTCATTCCGTTAATGTTTATCCCACATAATACCGCATCCATTTTTACAGGATTTGGCAAATTTTTATTTTATTTTTTTACTCTGTGGCCAGGTGTATGATGCCAGAGACGTTTTGGAAACCTAAGGGATGTGTTGTGAATATAGTAACTGAATGCTAATATTAATCCAGCTCAAACAGCAGCAGAAAAGGGTCTCCCTGCTATAGTTCCTTAAAGGTGGTCTGTTGCACAATAGCTAATTCAACACTCGTTTGAGAGGGCACACTATAACATAAGGACAGCAATACAATAAGAAATAACAAATAAGTTTATTAAGGGTATCTTACTACAAAATTAACTTTGATACAGTTTGAAGAGTGGCACTTGATGTCCTAAACCAGGGATGCCCAAGGATTCGGCCCACGAGCTGTGTCCTGCCATGAGTGCCATATCACTACGGCTGGCTGGCCCATTTTCCCACCCCACACTGTCTGACCGTAAGAAAGGGGAAGAGGGGAAACTGCGGACATGCCGCTTTAAAATTACAATGCAATCTCAGTGCATACAGCTCGGTTTTATATTTCACATTTCTCAACCTGAAAAAGAAATTCAGTGCTTTTTAATTATTTTTGGCCTCTCTCAAGACATCAAATAATTTTTACGTGGCATAAACTATCACTATACGGGTGGACAGAGACAATTTCACAGATTTTGGCACTCAAGTTCCCACGTAATTGTGTCTTGTTTAGTTTAACAATAAGACAAACTCTTTCACACCAGTATGCAGGTCGAAATACTGCAGCACTTTTGCAACCTCATTATGAAGACAGGGCAACAATGTAGACATCTGGAACAGTTTTAGCGTTAAAGGGATTTGTCTTTAAAACAGGCACGTCCTTGCATGTCAACCAGTTTCATATGGACATGCATAGGGGCGCTTTCGACTGAAATGGCAAACGATATCGAAAACAGATTCGTACAGCAACGTTGACTATAGTGCTGCGGTGGTGTAATGGTTAGCATTTCTGCATGCTAAACGAGCAGGCACGGGTTTGACTCCCGAGCGTAGCACAAATTTTAATTCATTTCTTGTGCCTCCATCATTATCGTAGATTTAAGATTCATTGACAGTGTCTTCAAAATTGTTAGGAATCTATCTTCATAATTCTGACAAGTCCACGATGAATTCTCCAAACATCAAGTCTTCTTTAACACCACTGAGCTTAGAGAACCGGATTGTGTTTTTCAGAGCGTTTCCCTTTTACAATGCAATTTTCTTTTAAATGCATACCCATCAAATCAAAGAGAAGTTATTTCTCACCTTACAATGTCTTACTGTGGCCGTGTGCAATGAGGCTCACTTAAAATTCGGGGTCTGCAATCCATTCCAGATGTTCTAATTTTCGTTCCTGCACTCCTTTTTCCTTCATAAATTCAACAATACCAAGTTTTAAATCGAAGAATCGTTCCACGCATGCCCCTTAACTAAAGTACATTGCAGTAACACATAATGTATCCACACTCTTCGTTCAGGTTCATCGAAAACTGTTGCAACTGACAGTGGAATAATGCTTGACACTTCACAAATTTTATTCTTCGTACCACGAATTTCTTTCCGTGCTGCATGCCTTTAAATTTAGCACAAAAACGCTTCTTCATGTACAGAACTAAGAATCCCGCTTCTCGATCATTGTAAGTGCTTGCTCTTTCACTGTCAACTAAATCTTTAAATTCTCTCTACATGGTAACGTAATGTCGTTCCATAGAAAATTTGGAGTACCCGTCGATTATGCAACATTGTAATGTATACTGAATTCTCATCCTTCGCTTCTGATATTCCCTTTCATTTTTGAAACTTGTGACGATAGATCACTAGACTGCCTCATGCTGTGCAAACAGCCACTGGACCTATGAATGTCCTCCATACTACGAACAAATATCGAAGAGTAAACAGCATTGACACCACGGTTCTGTTGAAAATAAGAGAGTTGTGACGACCAAAATATCCCTCTCCGTGATACTAAATAATAGTCGCGCTGTTGCAGTTTCCGAGAAGCACCGAAAGCCGAGGCAGACGAGGCACTGGCCCACACGCGGCCCACACATCTTTCGCGTGTGAAATACAGTGCGCCGTGGCTGGTCCTATCCTAAACCTAATACAATAAAATATAAATAACTTTGCTGTCTCTTGGCAGTATATGAATGTAACTAAGCCAACCATCTGTTAATAGTCATAGTCCTCCATAAATTAGGAGTGCTAAGTCGGAATATAGTCTTCAGAGTACTGTATCGAATGGGCTGCAGGCACTGAACTGAACTGTCCAATTTATGGGTTGTAACTGCCAGAGTGAGTGTCCGCGACACGCCCTGTTTTGGTACCTGTCAGTGGAAAGACTGCGTGGGGCACAGGTATGGGGTGTAAGCACTGCAGCCTACAATCCCTGCGAAGTGTAAGCACTGTAGTCTTCAGTTAACAGCGGTCCCTATGGCAGCTGTCCATACTACACGCGGACGTATACGATGCGCTGGAGTAAGTGACGTGGAAGTAGGAAGAGGTCCGGGTTTATGAGCGCCATCTGGGGGATACTGCACGGGACTGAGAGGCTCCAGGCGAGGTTGTGCCAGTGTGGTGACGGCCCCTCATGGTATCCGTTGTGTACCTCTCGCTGGCTACGTAACTGGAGGGAAGTTATGCGCGCCATATGTCTGTGAGTCATGTAAACCTTGTTCTGTGTGTTATCGTATATTTTAATTTTTCCTTATCATTTTGTCTGAGGAATTCTGGGGCAAGCTCAACATTTGCAATGAGAATGGGAAACCATTTAAACACCACACTCAGGCTGGCTAGTGTACCATCCCACATTTGTTGCTGCACCACGTGCATTGGTTCAGTTCTCGCTGACCTCCATGCCCCACAAACTAGCGCCCTGTGTGGTACGCTATATGAGCACTTAGAAGGAATAATGTATTCACAGTCAAGATTTAGCTTCATACGGCATCGTCGATTAGTAATTTGACTTGCAGATCCAGCAGCATCCCAAGGTCTAAGTCCACCACCATTGTCCACATACTCCATCTAGTCACATTAATGTGATCACCTGTCAAAAGCCTGAATAACAACCTTTTGCAGGGCTGACCGCTGCAAGACGTAAAGGAAGAGAGTCAGTGAGATTCTGGAAGTTACCAGCAGGGATGTGGAGCTATGCCAACTCCTGTTCCGTCACTTGTTCCGCTAGGTTTCTCAGTTGAGGATCCATGCGCGAACAACCCGATCGAGGTAGTCCCACAGATTCTCGATTGTGTTTCATTTCATGCAGTCTGGTGGCCAGGGGTGCGGTGCTCTTAGCACGGCGCACATACATGGCGAGCTATGTGACACATTGTATTTTTCTGCTGTTAGATGTCATCGTCCCGTGGAAGAACAAACTGCATTTGGGAATGGACACAGTCCCCAAGGATGGAATCATACTTGTATTAATCCACTGTACTTTCGCAGGCCGGGGTGACCGAGCGGTTCTAGGCGCTACAGTCTGGAACCGCGAGACCGCTACAGTCGCAGGTTCGGATCCTGCCTCGGGCATGGATGTGTGTGATGTCCTTAGCTTAGATAGGTTTAAGTGGTTATAAGTTCTAGGGGACTGATGACCTCAGAAGTTAAGTCCCATAGTGCTCAGAGCCATTTGAACCATTTTGAACTGTGCTTTCCAGAATGATGAGATCAGCTAGGGAAAGCAAGGAAAACGTTCCCCATCAAAACGCTCCCTGCGGCAGCCAGGACCCTTCCGACGTTTGGTGCAGGGTACTTGGTTTCAGTTCGACCAAAAACAAAACGTTACTCATCTGAAAACGTTACCTGTTGCCTCTCAGTGGACATCCAATTTGCGGTAGCAGCGCGCAGATTCCAGCCTTCGTCGTCGATGAACATGAGTCTGCAGGGGTGCATGAACCAGCAGATACTTGCTGCGGAGGTCCACACACAGCAACGTTCACTCTACTGTCATTGACGAGACGCTGGTGGTGACCATCTGCGTCATCTGGGCTGTCAGTTGCTCAATGATCGCTCTTCTGTTCGCTCTACACATCTCAGCAACTGTCGTTCATTCCTGTCACCTATGGCCTCTGGTGCAACACAGTTCCCTCGGCACTGGTATTGGTTAGCTCCATATTGCCATGCGCAGTATACCTTAACCATGACAGTACGCAGACAGTTTACAAACTTAGCCGTTTCGGAAGTGCCTTCACCCTTGGCGCAGAAAACTGTGATTATAAGCTATTGGACGGCAGGTAAACCTCTCCGTACACATAATACAACGGCTGCCCTGTTTTCCGCGCCCTCCTGCCACGCTTTATACAGGGTGTTACAAAAAGGTACGGCCAAACTTTCAGGAAACATTCCTCACACACAAAGAAAGAAAATATGTTATGTGGACATGTGTCCGGAAACGCTTACTTTCCATGTTAGAGCTCATTTTATTACTTCTCTTCAAATCACATTAATCATGGAATGGAAACACACAGCAACAGAACGTACCAGCGTGACTTCAAACACTTTGTTACAGGAAATGTTCAAAATGTCCTCCGTTAGCGAGGATACGTGCATACACCCTCCGTCGCATGGAATTCCTGATGCGCTGATGCAGTCCTGGAGAATGGCGTATTGTATCACAGCCGTCCACAATACGAGCACGAAGAGTCTCTACATTTGGTACCGGGGCTGCGTAGACAAGAGCTTTCAAATGCCCCAATAAATGAAAGTCAAGAGGGTTGACGTCAGGAGAGCGTGGAGGCCATGGAATTGGTCCGCCTCTACCAATCCATCGGTCACCTAATCTGTTGTTGAGAAGCGTACGAACACTTCGACTGAAATGTGCAGGAGCTCCATCGTGCATGAACCACATGTTGTGTCGTACTTGTAAAGGCACATGTTCTAGCAGCACAGGTAGAGTATCCCGTATGAAATCATGATAACATGTTCCATTGAGCGCAGGTGGAAGAACATGGGGCCCAATCAAGACATCACCAACAATGCCTGCCCAAACGTTCACAGAAAATCTGTGTTGATGACGTGACTGCACAATTGCGTGCGGATTCTCGTCAGCCCACACATGTTGATTGTGAAAATTTACAATTTGATCACGTTGGAATGAAGCCTCATCCGTAAAGAGAACATTTGCACTGAAATGAGGATTGACACATTGTTGGATGAACTATTCGCAGAAGTGTACCCGTGGAGGCCAATCAGCTGCTGATAGTGCCTGCACACGCTGTACATGGTACGGAAACAACTGGTTCTCCCGTAGCACTCTCCATACAGTGATGTGGTCAACGTTACCTTGTACAGCAGCAACTTCTCTGACGCTGACATTAGGGTTATCGTCAACTGCACGAAGAATTGCCTCGTCCATTGCAGGTGTCCTCGTCGTTCTAGGTCTTCCCCAGTCGCGAGTCATAGGCTGGAATGTTCCGTGCTCCCTAAGACGCCGATCAATTGCTTCGAACGTCTTCCTGTCGGGACACCTTCGTTCTGGAAATCTGTCTCGATACAAACGTACCGCGCCACGGCTATTGCCCCGTGCTAATCCATACATCAAATGGGCATCTGCCAACTCCGCATTTATAAACATTGCACTGACTGCAAAACCACATTCGTGATGAACACTAACCTGTTGATGCTACGTACTGATGTGCTTGATGCTAGTACTGTAGAGCAATGAGTCGCATGTCAACACAAGCACCGAAGTCAACATTACCTTCCTTCAAGTGGGCCAACTGGTGGTGAATCGTAGAAGTACAGTACATACTGACGAAACTAAAATGATCTCTAACATGAAAATTAAGCGTTTTCGGACACATGTCCACATAACATCTTTTCTTTATTTGTGTGTGAGGAATGTTTCCTGAAAGTTTGACCGTACCTTGTTGTAACACCCTGTGTACCCCCCTACTGCTACTTCTGCCACCTGCCATATGTGAGTTATTGCACGTCGACACAGGAACATAGACAATGCTCACACTAAGGTGACTGCACTGCGTAAAAGAGTGTGTTATATCTGAGTAACTGCGAGGCTATTATATACGAGGGTTAGTCACGAAGTTTTGAGTAACACTTACACAAAAAACAGACTTACATAATTAATTCTTTGTCAGTTTGCAGACACATGTCAGCACTCCTGCTACACACTGAAACCTTCGCACCACAGTCCCGTAGTACGCTGGTAGAGGTACCGAAACAAAGTGGCGAAGCTCATTTACAATGAAGTCACCAATACCCTTCCACTGCATGAATACCTCTCTTGTGATGTAACGTGCGCGTGTGAAAGCACATCGAGGGCCTACGTCTGTTATGTCTGTAGGTAGAAGATTCAATTCACTGTGGATATGAGGGGGAAAATGGATCAATTACAGAGACGATATCACTGCGAACTTTACGTTTACCTTTGGCGTGTCACCTCCACATTTCTGCAGGTTGCGTGGATTCTTGACACACCAGGAGAAGTTTCATCAGCTTACATAAAACGTAGCTTCCTCGCTAAAGTATTTAGAAATCCTGTCTTGGTGAACATATCTGCCGATACACTATAATGTTTAACTCGTGTGCACGATCTGATCAGAGGCATCCGTATAGAGCTCTGTAATGTGGAATAGACCATGAGATGCCACGGGAGGTGGGGAGTAGAGAACCAGTGACAGCAGAGCGGTAGAATGAATTTGTTTTACTTCCGTCAGTGATCACAAAACTTTTGGTCTTTACATGTTTCGGTCAGCACCGACCATCACCTGATTTGCAGCAAAACAAGGGAAATGAAATACAACTAGTGTACAGATTACGTCTTAGAACGATAAAATATGCTATAACTAAAAATTACTACTTTCACGGATATGAAGATATGAGCTTAAAATAATTTTCTTGTGGCGGCGTGCCGCAGGATACGTGAGGCCCTCTGGCGGTTAAGTTCCTCCGCCTTCTTGCCGCCGGCTGGTGTGGCCGAGCCGTTCTAGGCGCTTCAGTCTGGAACGGCAACGGTCGCAGGTTCGAATCCTGCCTCGGGCATGGATGTGTGTGATGTTCTTAGGTTAGTTAGGTTTTAGTAGTTCTAAGTTCTAGGGGACTGATGACCTCTGATGTTAAGTCCCATAGTGCTCAGAGTCATTTGAACGATTTGAACCTCTTGCCTGTATTCTGGCAACTACGCCAACAGTTGCCATTGATTACTTACTTTAGTCTTTTGTTTTCACCCTTTTTCGCTTCTTTCCTTAGTTATTCTATCAGCTGTATCTTATTTAATTAGCTCTATAAAACTGTTCTATTGAATGTTACTGTTTTTGTCTAAAAGACCACAAGAATATTTCAGAATCATATATTGTCACTTCACCATTTTCTTTTAGAAATTTTAAAAATAACTTTATTTGTGTTTTTAATTATCACTGTAATAACATACATTTGGCAAGTCCCCTATAGACTTTACCCATTGTACTATTCCTTCATTGCATGCTGTACAATTTTTATAATTGACGAATATGTGCAGACATAGTAGAGACAGTACAGACATTTTTTGTGGCTACTGTACTGTAGTTTGTTGTGAACAGTAGGGATAGAGACACTGTAGCTCTGACAGAACTGTGGCCTAGTTTATATCATATTTTACATACGTGCTATGCTGATTTCATGTATATTTTGTGACGATGCTATTTTGGCTTTATCATATTAGGACGTGTTATAAAACATGTATACCTCCTTATATTTTAACCGCATGTTTTCATATACATGAAAGTAACAATTTTTCATTACGAAATATTTTATCGTTCTAAGATGTAATCTGTTCACTAGTCGTATTTCATTTCCCACGTTTTGCTGCAGATCAGAAGATGGTTGTTGACGATAGTCTAAGGACCAAAAGTTTTGTGATCGTTGGCGGAAATGAAAGAAATTCATTCTACACTTCCTGGACCAATGTTTTACTCCGCAACCATGTCGCTACTCGAGAAACAGCAGAATTGGTCGGTCACATGAGTTCAATACCTTCGGATGTGCCTCAGTTACTGGACGTCACCTAACAAATTTATCAGGAGCGTTTAAACCCTTCTAAAGCCGCCCAAATCGACTGTTGGTGATGTGTTACCGAAATGGTAACGCAAATGGACAACCACAGTTATACCAATACTGACAGACCTTAACGTAACGACGGACAGGAACTGCCGAGTACTGCGAAGGGTGGTTGTAAAAAATCCCACTAAATCAGCAGAAGAAATCAGCCGTGACATCTTAAGTGCTACCAGCAGTCCAGCCTGCACAACGACTAGAATGAGATTTTCACTCTGCAGCGGAGTGTGCGCTGATATGAAACTTCCTGGCAGATTAAAACTGTGTGCAGGACCGAGACTCGAACTCGGGACCTTTGTCTTTTGCGGGCACAATTTTAATCTGCCAGGAAGTTTCATATCAGCGCACGCTCGGCTGTAGAGTGAAAATCTCATTCTGGAAACATCCCCCTAGGCTGTGGCTAAGCCATGTCTCCGCAATATCCTTTCTTCCTGGAGTGCTAGTTCTGCAATGTATGCAGGAGAGCTTCTGTGAAGTTTGAAAGATTAGAGACGAGGTACTGCCGGAATTAAAGCTGTGATGACGGGTCGTGAGACGTGCTTGGGTAACTCATTTGGTAGAGCACTTGCTCGCGAAAGGCAAAGGTCCTCAGTTCACGTTTCGGTTCTGCACACAGTTTTAATCTGCCAGGAAGCTGCACAATGACTGTCCGTAGGGTGGAAAAAGAAATAGGGCAGAAAGGTCTAGAAGGTAATTAAAAGCGACACATTTCCGTAGTCAATGTGAAGCGACGGTATAGGGGGTGTAAATAGAGGAACGCCAATGTGGAGGCCTCAGACGGATGAAATGATGAGATGAGTAATGATCTTTCTGAAAAAAGTCTACAACATACCTTACTGACATGGTCCGCAACACCCAGATACACTGAAACTTTAAGCTTAATTTTAAACCCTATGATTTACGAAAACTATTAATGTTTTAGTCACTATTGTTTATAGAAATTAATAGTAAATAAATCGATGCTCCAATATGGACTTACTGTGCGCCATACGAAAGCTGACGACATCAGTAATCAAGACAGCATGCTGCTCTTACAATCATCCGTGTGTATAAGTGTGTACAAATAATTATAAACAATTTACGAAATTCATCTGCTAGTTCACAACTACTACGAATTCTCTACACTTAAACGTAACATGATATCATTATGAGTGGCCCAGATCATTACAGTATCCCTATTGTTAGAGTAACGATAATTCAATGATATAGGAAATATTTGTAATTTTAGTTAAATTTGAACGTAATGCATGTCTAGATGTGGCCAAGCATTCATGTAATTTTGCCGATAATGTATAGACATTTAAATGAGAGGTTACAGAGCAACTGGAAGTTTCTTCTCTACGTACTAGCGTATTGTGTATGTATGTATGTAACTGACTTTATAATTGAATAGTGGTCATCTTATAAATAATTAACTTGCATACAGTAGCCATAACGACACAGGAAGTTTAGAAATGTGCACAGAAGCACGGACGAGGTCTTTTGACACAGCTCTTTCGTCGTGAGTCATTCGTCTGCAGTCGTTCCGAGTGGTAGCCTTATGAGTTGGATTCTGCGGCCATACAGCGATGTAGCTTAAGGTAGCATTCACTGAACTTTGAAAACTTCTTGAGGTCCCAAATTGAATACATAGAAGTTTCATTGAACTAAAAATAATTCCGTGAGTTTGGCTCTGGATTTTAAATACTTATGGGACTTAGAGATATTTTCTGGTTTTCGGTGAATCTTTTGTGCGACCATACAGAGTTCAACAATGTTTGAGCAGTTTGTTATTTGTAGTAGTGTGATGAACTTGTTAGCTATTTTTTCGCGATAGTGAATGAGATTTACGAACTTTAGGTTACTTAACCATTGTGATATTTTCACGCTCTCGAACTTTATGCATTTGGTGCTGGTTTTCTGAGGTAAGTGTGCTGTTGTATGAGCTTTATTAATACATCCAAAGGTGTGTAAATGCTCTGTTCGCAATATATGACAACGTTTTACTCTGCTTAGTTACTTATTTCATTCCGTAGGCTGTAAATTTATCTTTTATTTGTTGTGTTATTAACCGATTTCTGTTAAGTTGTCACAATCAATGACCTCTAAAACCATCTACAGAAGAGATAAATATATAAATTGTATAACAGTCTAAAGATCTTAAAAACATAATAGACGAGAAAGTCGTAAATTTGGTATAAGCTACTGTCCATTGCTTACATATGCAGTAACATTACGCACCATGTTGCATGAGATGTGACGTGCAAATCAATTTGTCAGTCCATAAGCGGAGCCACACATCAATAGTAGCATGCTCTGTATCCAATATGATCGAAAAGATAGTAAAATACGTGGAATATCCACGTATAGTAGCAAAGATAACAGCCATTCGTTCCAGAACCAAATTACATCTTGTACGAACTTCAAATAACACATTGATTACGTCAAAATACAGATTGAAATCGTAATTAGACGTTTTGACTTATTTAGAATACATATTCTAAGATGGTATATAAGTGTATCGATACTGGAATGTCCATGGATGTTACTGGCTCTATTCCATCCTACCTGCTATGTAAGTTAAGCATCTGAGAAAGATGTAACCACGATGTAACAGCATTCAGTTCGATTTGATCGTATTGATAAATTTAACTAAGGAACAAATGAGGATAAGTGTTAAACATCTTTTACACTGAAATACATAACTCACCAGGGTTGTCTTCGTTTTAGTCCTCAACACTATATATCCTTGAAAATGTCTAAGAAATTTCTTTTTTTTAATTCTATTTTTTTTTTTTTTTGCAATTGTGCCAATGCAAAAATGCGCTGATGATTTATTAATTTATTATTTACATCGGTAGTTGGATGTCTCTTAATCTCATGCTCAAGCTCCTAAGCGCCTTTCCTATATATGATTTGTCACATGCACAGCAGTTAATCTTGGAAACACCTGCCTGTTTAAGATAAATTTAAAGCAGACATATTTAAAGTCTAGGACGGACAATGTTTTCCTTTATGAAATACATCGAGCTGTGGACCCACATACCAACAAGGCAGTTACTGCTGAAGTGATTATTCTTTTCAATCCCCAAATCTAAGTGGGAACACCCTTCTCATACATGTGCATATTTCTTTAAAAGATATTCTCTGAAGCTGAACTTTCTATCATTCGATTCAGCTTACTTTATTGTCCTGCGGCATTTTATTCAGTCATTCTTCGTATTTCATTTATATTCTTTTTTTAAATTTTACCTTGTTTCATCAATTTCTTACACTAACTATTACTTAATAGTTCGTTGAGTATTTATTTGTTAAAGATTCGGACTTAAAAGCGCGCGTGTACTGCCGGCCCGTTTGGGTTGTAGCGAGCCATGCTAACAAAGTTTTAGGAGGTGCATTTGCTCAATAAACAAGTGGTTGTGTTTAAACCGCGTACAGTGTAATTTGGTGTTTCTCTTCAGCGTTTAAAATTCCAGTTCAGGCATAATTCGGCTGTAAACATTGACTCATCGTTTAATGAAAGGTTCGGGGAGAAGAGCTGTGTGAACAGGAGTTCGAATGGCAAACTAGTGTTAAGCAAAGAAAGGGAAGTTGGATGGTGAAACAAATAACTAAGAAAGTGAAACTTGCAGACGATATCGCAGAACGGAGTGAGCAAGAGAATGAAAACGACATGTAGGATGCAATACTGCGGGAAGAATTAGACAGAGTACGCTAGACCTATGTCGAAACATGGTTCCTGGAGCAGACGATATTCTCTCCTTGGCGGAATCTTCCATGACGAAACTGTTCCACCTGGCATATAGAGGATATGACATACGTAAAATGTCCTCAATGTAGTATCGACTGTGTAGCAGCATCACTGCTCAAGAGTGACCGCTGGTTCAAAGTGTTATGGGTAATGTGTTAGAGTAACTTTAGATAAGGAGATGTATGGAGGACTCTCAAGTGTAAGAATGTGTTGTGAATGATGTGTGCTGCAAATATAATCACTCGCTACAGGCAGTAATGATTTTTTATTTCCAAGAAATAATGAAGGTAAGGAATGTTGTTTTGTTACTAGTGCAATGCGCGTATTCATAAGTGATGATTGAGACAATGTATAGCACCTACATCCAATGATTTTGTAACGCTAATTGTTAATCTATAATCAGTTTATTGTGTTTTAATTGTGAGCATTATTAGTTTTCAAAGAGTCAAAATACAAGTTTTTAAAGTTAGTGCATATTGTTACTTACCACCAGTGGCGGATTTACATATAGGCCCACTAGGCATGGGCCTAAAAGCGGTACCTTAAGGGGGGACGGCATTTTTTGCTCTGTACTCATTTTAACCAGTTTAAATTTAATTTTGAACGCATCTCTGTAAAAGTACGTATTAATTTCTAATGTATGACACGTTCGCTTTGATTTTTAGATCGTAACACAACGGTTTCGTGTAAAAGAACATATTAAAAGTGAATGTATAACAAAAATCCGTTGTCTCCTACACACTCTGCTGAATTTTTAGGCCATAAAAGAATAGTTATATTCGTTGTGATCGTTTCTGTTATCTTTCGACATAAGAATGTGTTAACATAATGCAGTTTTAAGTTTGCTTTATCCGCTGCCGTACACCAAGTACAATTCAGGAATCATATTACATTTTGATTGGGCGCGACGAATCCTTCAGAACAACGAATATCAGAGTACGGAAATAGTTCGCAGCGCTCCCACCCAAAACGGCAATTGTGAAGTGATCGGATAATAGTTATTATTTTTGGGGGGGTGTGGGCAGGGGGAGCCGCATACAATATGGTGTGCCTGGGAGCGCAAAATTTTTAAATCTGCCACTGAAGTGTGTATTAAGTGATCGTGATCGACGCTCATTGGCGAGGACTGTGCCGCAAAATAAGAGGACAGATGCAAATGTCACTGCAGAACTGAATGTCGCACTCACGAATCCTGTCAGCAGAGAACTGCATAGCGATCCGGAATTCTGACACCGCTCACTAGTGACGTAAATGACCGTAACAGGAAAACGTGGTTCCCGAAGCCATAACACCTTGGAACCGCCGGACGGAACTGGCAGTTCGTGGCTGAATCAGAAGCTTCCGTAACTTCAGCCAGAGGGCTGCTGAGATCCTGCAGTGTTCTGGATGATCTTATATTGAATATATCTTTCTACTTTCCTTTGTACTGTGGCCTAACACGGCTTGTGATGTCGGGCTTGAGTCGAATCATGTGTAACCTCTACTTCCTACCGGAGAAATCTAAACTGGGATAACGCGGAAATGCACTTAGTCTTGTCCGAAGCGGTCAGGTCGGCGATTTCGTGTTTCCTCCAGAGGTGAGTCGGGTTGCATGAGCACCAAGCGTAAGGCAAAGCGTCGCGTGACGGAAGGGATTCAGCCAAGCGCAGCGGCTTGCGATCTCAGGCTGTAGTTGGAAGCGTTCACACCTCCACCATTAACCGCCAGCCCACCTAACTGCAGCTGGTTACGCGGAAGCGAGCCCCGTCTTGCTCTGCTGTGTCGTAACTAGCTAGTTAATTTCCTCTTTCAGCGCACGTCTAGGTCACCTCAAACACATATCTGTACTTGTGACAGTCAAAGTCCATGAACACATATTAAGCTCGTTTCTGTTTATTTGCGCTCTGTTGAATACTATTTTACTGGGCCAAAGAACGTAATGGCATTTTAGAGCCGAATTCACGCACGTTCCTCGGCCTTGTCTAGTGGCGTAACTAGAGCGTGTGTGTGTGTGTGTGTGTGTGTGTGTGTGTGTGTGTGTGTGTTCAGGGATTTTCTCTGCCTCGTGATGACTGGGTGTTGTGTGATGTTCTTAGGTTAGTTAGGTTTAAGTAGTTCTAAGTTCTAGGGGACTGATGACCATAGATGTTAAGTCCCATAGTGCTCAGAGCCATTTTGGTGTGTGTGTGTGTGTTGGGGCTTATGGGCGCTCAACGGCGTAACTTGCTTAATTCGGGCTCAGGACAAACATCTACTGTGCATCCCCCTAACCCCTTCCATGCCGATATCTCAACTACGACCCACAAATCCTCATCGCTCCTTAGCCTCTTTATCAATTTATTGACATGAACTCGACCTTACAATGAAATAAAATATACACATATCAATAATTCCCCTCAAAACATGAAAAACACAGTGAAAGGTCGCATTGATTGAACCAATAGCGCGATTTCTTTATCGCTGTTTAAGTTTAGGTCTGCACGTAGGTGTAACAAAGAAAATAAAAGAGCCAAATATGCTCCACATTTTTCTTGCATTGTTCACTTGACGACATTGGCTTCATTCAATAACCGAAAAAAGAGTCAAGCATCTCCGTACTCCGTGAGGAGGGTGAGCCGGGTCTTATGTTCAACACAACAAGCCCGAACTTCTGACCCTTCCCATCTTTGCGCCTTTCAAGCCTTTCTACTCACCTTCATCTTCTGATTTTGCTGCTTCTTCTTACCCTTCCTACATCGGTCTCCCTCTTTCCATTTGCGTTGACCCTTCTCTTTTTCCGTCACAAAAATACGTCCCGAGGTAAACGGCTCTCAGGACACGCGCATCTCCTGCCGTATTCCAGTAACGTCTCTGCCTCTGAAGCATTAATCTTCGACCTAAAGCCTTTGACACTTTTCGGTGTCGGCAAACTGGTCTGTGCATTGTGTGAATTACCCATTTCTATACAACTAAACTTTTATTTTGGTGTTATTCTCTGATTCATGTTTCATTGCTGCAGTATTATTCAGCAGTAGTGGACTAAAGTTCTTTGTCAGCGTATAAGATCTTACACGTCAAACCTACAAAACTTTAACTGAAATCTAAAACAATGAAAAATCCCAGAATTCTAAAAAATTCCAGGGTTTTTCCCGGATTTGTCCCGGATGAAAAAATTCCCGGGTTTTTCCCTGATCTCCCGGATGTCCCGGTCCGTATACACCCTGAATGTACGTAAGTAGCGAGGAATACTGACTAGAGTACGTACCGTGGTAAGCTCGTCTGCTGGGTTTTGGTGAATCAAGTCCGTCCCAATTGCTTAATTATAACCCTATTCAAAAATTATGCAACGTGCTGGAAAAGTAATTATACTACTGGCCATTAAAATTGCTACACCCCAAAGATGACGTGCTACAGAAACGAAATTTAACCGGCAGGAAGAAGATGCTATGATATGCAAATGATTAGCTTTTCAGAGCATTCACACAAGGTTGGCGCCGGTGGCGACACCTACAACGTGCCGGCATGAGGAAAGTTTCCAAACGATTTCTCATACACAAACAGCAGTTGACCGGCGTTGCCTGGTTCAAATGGTTCAAATGGATCGGAGCACTATGGGACTCAACATCGTAGGTCATAAGTCCCCTAGAACTTAGAACTACTTAAACCTAACTAACCTAAGGACATCACACACACCCATGCCCGATGCACTCTTGATGAACTGTGGTATCGTGTTGAAGCTGCATGGGCAGCTGTACCTGTACACGCCATCCAAGCTGTGTTTGACTCAGTGCAGGATTCGAACCTGCGACCGTAGCAGTCCCGCGGTTCCGGACTGCAGCGCCAGAACCGCACGGCCACCGCGGCCGGCCGTTGCCTGATGAAACGTTGTTGTGATGCCTAGTGTAAGGAGGAGAAATGCGTACCATCACTTTTCCGACTTTGATAAAGGTCGGATTGTAGACTATCGCCATTGCGGTTTATTGTATCGTGACATTGCTGCTCGCGTTGGTCGAGATCCAATGACTGTTAGCAGAATATGGAATCGGTGGGTTCAGGAGGGTAATACGGAACGCCGTGCTGGATCCCAAGGGCCTCGTATCGCTAGCAGTCGAGATGACAGGCACCTTACCCGCATGGCTGTAACGGATCGTGCAACCACGTCTCGATCCCTGAGTCAACAGATGGGGACGTTTGCAAGACAACAACCATCTGCACGAACAAATCGATGACGTTTGCAGCAGCATGGACTATCAACTCGGAGACCATGTCTGCGGTTAGCCTTGACGCTGCATCACAGACAGGAGCGCTTGCGATGGTGTACTCAACGACGAACCTGGGTGCGCGAATGGCAAAACGTCATTTTTTCTGATGAATCCAGGTTCTGTTTACAGCATCCTGATGGTCGCATCTGTGTTTGGCGACATCGCGGTGATCGCACATTGGAATCGTGTATTCGTCATCGTCATACTGGCGTATCACCCAGCGTGATGGTATGGGGTGCCATTGGTTACACGTCTCTGTCACCTCTTGTTTCCATTGACGGCATTTTGAACAGTGGACGTTACATTTCAGATGTGTTACGACCCGTGGCTCTACCCTTCATTCGATCCCTGCGAATCATACATTTCAGCAGGATAATGCACGACCTCATGTTGCAGGTCCCGTACGGGTCTTTCTGGATACAGAAAATGTTCGACTGCTGCCCTGGCCAGCACATTCTCCAGATCTCTAACCAACTGAAAACCTCTGGTCAATGGTGGCCGAGCAACTGGCTCGTCACAATACGCCAGTCACTACTCTTGATGAACTGTGGTATCGTGTTGAAGCTGCATGGGCAGCTGTACCTGTACACGCCATCCAAGCTGTGTTTGACTCAGTGCACAGGCGTATCAAGGCCGTTATTACGGCCAGAGGTAGTTGTTATGGGTACTGACTTCTCAGGATCTATTCACCCAAATTGCACGAAAATGTAATCACATGTCAATTCTAGTACAATATATGAATACCCGTTTATCATCTGCATTTCTTCTTGGTGTAGCAATTTTAATGGCCAGTAGTGTATAGTAAACGGTAGAGTATTTTAGCACAGCAGGAATGAAATACACAGAGTTGTACAGGAAAATGTACCAACAGGAATGAAATACACTGACGGAAAAAAATCGCAGCACCAGGAAGGAGTTGTGCGATATAAGCAAATGTTGGTATGCATGTTGCCACATCCGAAAGATGACGCTTGTTGAAATTTGGCGCCAGTCGAATAAGAGTGGCGCTAGTGGAGCCACTGTGAGGATGCAAATTAGGTTGGCTTTAAATACGCGCTGTAACGGTCGTGAGCGTTTGTTACCTTTGAGACTGGACGAAGTGGGTTGATGTCTTTAAGACGACGCCATTAGCAACAGCTCACTGAGTTTGAATCAGGTTGTGTAATTGGGCAACAAGGAGCTGGATGTTCCTTCCGCGATATTGCAGGCAGAAATGTAGCCATTGTACGTGACCGCTGGCAGCGGAGGTCACGGGAAGGTACGGTCGCAAGGCGGCCGGGGCCCGGACGCCACGTGGCACTGCCGAGACGGAAGATCTTCGTGTTCGACGTATGGCTGTGGCGCATCCTGCTGCGTCTGCAGCAACAATTGGAACAGCATAGCCGGCCGCGGTGGCCGAGTGGTTCTAGGCGCTCAGTCCGGAACCGCGAAACCGCTATGGTCGCAGGTTAGAATTCTGCCTCGGGCATGAATGTGTGTGATGTCCTTAGGTTGGTTAGGTTTAGATACTTCTAAGTTCTAGTGGACTGATGACCACAGATGTTAAGTCCCATAGTTCTCAGAGCCATTTGAACCATTTTGAACAGCATTACACATCATAGTGACACAATGAACTGTTGCAAATCGGTTACATCAAGGACAGCTCCGAGCCAGACGCCATGTAGCGTGCATTCCACTAACCACTGCCATTTGCGACTACAGTAGGTCTGTTTTACAACCTGGACCTTCACCTGGAGTTATGGTCTGGGTTGCGATTTTGCCTGTCAACAGGACCACACTCGTCTTTATCTCACGCACCCTGACTGCAAAGTTGTACATCAGTCTGGTGGTTAGACCTGTTGTGCTGTCATTCATGAACAGCATTCCGGGGCTTGTTTTCCAACAGGTAAACGCACACCCACATATCGCTGTTGTAACCCAATTTGCTCTACAGAGTGTCGTCATGTTGCCTTGACTTGCTCGATGACCAGGTCTGTCTCCAATCGAGCACATGTGGAACATCATCGGACGGCAATTCCTGCGTCATCCACGGCTCTCTTCGTATTGACCGAAACAGCCATGGAACTTCATACCACAAATTGACACCCGGCACCTGTACGACATATCGCATAAACGTTTCCGCGCTTGCATTTTACATTTTGGCAATTACACCGATTATTGATGTACTAGCACATTTGCAATGGCTTATCTCGCACTTACACTGACCTGTTATCTTGCAACGTTAATTATTTTAATATGTTACTCAGACCAACGTATTTCCGAAATTTCATTACTCGACATGTTTCTTCGTGTTTCGATTTTTTTCGCGTCAGTTTATGAGTCTGCTGGAATGAAATGTCTGACGACGAGTAGTTCGTATGTAAATAAGAATAATATTGTTCACAACTCCTTTTTTACCGCTGAGGAGTACTTCAATGTATGTAAGTTGTCAATTACACGCTTATAAATGACCACAGTGTCACCATTAGTACATGTTGTTTCAGTGGCAGGATCTGTTCTCATAGTCACATGTCCCGCATTGTACTGTGAGTATTATCTTGGATATAATGTCATTAAGTAACTTATCAGATGTGTGTTGGATGCTTTGGTAACATGAAGGTAAATCTTGTAGACTAAACGGTGATAAGACACCCAAAACGAACACTCCTATATGTAGGAACGGAAACTCATATGACGTTTTAAATTTATGCTGACCGCTGCATATAGTCCCTATGCTGTCTCATACGTTTGCGTTAAACCAAGACATGTTTACCTTCTCATATTGCCGCAAGATGTGGAGCATGCAACGTGGGGTAGCGGCAAGCGGCGCTGACTGGTGTATTGCGGGTTGCCAGTTCAAACCAGGCTGTGGTTACGACGTGCCAAGATATTTGAAAACGAGAGCACTCAAATAATACGTTACTCGAAGAAAGGTGAATTAAAAAGCATTATTCTGAGTTTATTCATACACTCCGTAAGGACTACGTTAGTCGTGGTAGCCTACTTTATTCAAATGGCTCTAAGCACTGTGGGACTTAACATCTGAGGTCATCAGTTCCCTAGATTTAGAACAACTGAAACCTAACTAACATCCATGCCCGACGCAGGATTCGAACCTGCGACCGTAGCAGCAGCATGGTCCCGGACTGAAGCGCCTAGAACCTCTCGGACACAGCGGCCGGCTGGTACTTTTGTCTGACAAAAGATTTAAGCATCTAGAATGGGAGGGAAAAACAAAATAAAACGTTACATGAAGAGATTTTACGTCATTTAAATCAATAATTATATAATTATGTGAAGTGTACAATGAACTGACAGTACGAGCAAATTACCGCTCCGTTGTAAGGACAATGTTGCGCCCCATCGGCCCTGGGTGCACCAGTTCGATTGTAGTAGGTGCCATACAGCTATTGTACCAAGGCAAATTGATTCCTCGCTATCTTGGATATTAGCACTGGGGTAAAGTTGGTATATAAGCTGTCCCACGTATGTTCTGTCAGCGACATGTCAGACGATAAAGTAGGCCAAAGACTTACCTCAATATCATACTGCCATAAGTCAACTATTGTCGCACAGAACGTTTGTACCAGTACACAGTCACATGTTAACAATGCAGTGTGACACAGAATGTCCGTAACGTCCAATTGTGTTGACCTAGTATCACTGCTGTCTCTCTCAAATACATCTACAGAATATGTCCTCTCCCCTTGTCTAGACCATACTCGCGAATGGTAGTCATTCGAGGTAGTTCAGAACCGAAGTTAATGGCTCAAAATGATGAGATGCCACTAGCCGAAACAGCTTTTCTCGGGTACAACGTAACTCCAGCTGCAGCCGTTTGTGTTGCGGTGTTATCGACCACCTACACAGGGGTCCAGCAGTCTGATCGTTGCTAGTCTTTGATGAACGATGTGGGAAGAAACCGGGTGTTGTTGTTAAGTCCGTTCCCTGTGCCCAACTGTCAGGCGAGAAGAGAAGCGGTTGTTGCTTTGTGCACAGAATTTTGTGAAGCAACGGCGATCCTCCCTTGGTGTAACTAGACTTTGATGTCCTAAAAGTAGATGACGCATGTTGTTTCCCACACATTCCGGACAAGTACTAAATCAAGGCACTATCATAATCGAATGTTCCGTAAGCTCGAGCACCACATGATTCTAATAGCGAGCCACATGGAGACACCTTCGAAATATTGGATATCTTACGTAGGGCACAAACGCTGTGTACGGACAAGTGCAGAAGCCATTACCGCGGAGATAGGCCCCGGATTATTTCTCGCAGACTCGCTGGGGGAGCTCGGTTTTAGCTGAACTGCGCGAGCTATGAGCGGCAATGGAGACGTGCTAGGAAATCTACTAGCCCGTTAGCAGTTCGAGAATAGTGTGTCAGTAGCCTCAGCTTACAGTGTTGTCCACAAATTCAGACAGAAACCTTAGAAAGTACCGGCAGGCCATGGACTGACCAACTCAGACACTCAGACTATACCACAAGTGGCTGTTTCATTCTATGCACTACGATCGTGGAATGTTGTTCTTTCTGATGAGACATGGTTGCTTTTATCGCGGTTAGTGAATTCTCAGGACTATCGATGTTGGCGTTCTGCAGACCTTCTCCAGTTACAACAGCAGTATCTGCATGAATTGTAAATAGAAATATGAGTGTGCAGGTTCTTTTTCCACCATCCTTAACTTCTGGTATGTATGTAAAAAATATGGAGTGAAGCGATGATAAACTTTCCAGACGTTCGCTTCTAGCCAGTCCTATTTTAGTTGTTTAACATCCTTTCTTGTTCAATTTTTAAATTATAGCATTCACTTTTTTATGTTCAGCAGGCTTTCTTCGAAATTAATAAAAATAATTGAAAAAATTAGTGTTTTTCCAAATGTGAAAACATGTTACAAGGTACAGCTTGCTCCGTTACGTACAAACAAAGGCTACACTGAAATCTGATAGCTTTACAATCTAGTAAATCTTATCAACACTGCATTTAATCGTCTATTTGTTACATTATTACTCTACTGAACACAAACAGTAGGTGAAGTGAGCTTAAGCAGAAGCATTAAGAAAAAACAGCTACAAATTGAAAGCATTTTGAAGTAGAAGATACAGGAAACTAATACAAATTTCCATTGTTAAGCAGAGCAAAAGTGTTAATACATCAAAGAAATTCCCTCCATTTGCAACAATCACATGATCTCCTTCTGCTTCCAAGGTATAAAATGGCGCCCAACCAGCGGAGTGTGCCTCAACTGTTCACGTGTCTGAAAGTATATAGCGTTCTACTCACCATAAAATTCCACAACAAGAATTAACAATTCCAAGTATCTTCAATATATTACAGAGCATTAAAATATGAATAACATGAATTACCTACATATAGTGCTTACAACATACCCTCTTGTGAAACAACAACAAAAACTGAAGGAAGTGGTGGAAACAGTTTATGGTAATCTGTAGTGTGCATTCCCACAAAAAATGGCTCTCAGCACCATGGGACTCAACATCTGAGGTCATCAGTCCCCTAGAACGTAGAACTACTTAAACCTAACTAACCTAAGGACATCACACACATTCATGCCCGAGGCAGGATTCGAACCTGCGACCGTAGCGGTCACGCGGTTCCAGACTGAAGCGCCTAGAACCGCTCGGCCACACCGGCCGGGCATTCCCACAAAGACTGTAGTAGGTACTAAACAGTTACAATAAATAATTTTGGTACCAGTTGGAGTATTATGACCTCTGTAGAAAAAACAGTAGATATGTTACGATTGATATTTGTTTTGTCACATTCTGCTATCTTTTTTAGCTTTGAGTAGAATTTGGAGTGATGGGAGTACGTCCGTTCATTATTTAATAATAACCATTCACGTGAAGAAATCGGTGTACAAAATTATTATAGTGTTGTGGCACCTTTTACTGTAAGCAAGGCGAAGGAGTTTCGCGGTTCTTCGAGGCTGTAAAAGGAGGTAAGTGAAAACGGATTAATTACTGGCTGGCTTGGACTATGTCAAAATGGTCGTTTGCGCGGTACGTAAAAATTAAGAGAATATAATTCTCCCCCTTTTCAAGAGCTTGCAGCCTTTAACGTTCCGATTTCGCTGTCAAAATATAAAAGGAAAAATAGTTTTCTCCAGGTCAGCGCATCAGAGAAGCCCTCTGCTTCCCCCATACCGATCTAAAACGAGACAAGTTCAAAAAATGATTCAAATGGCTCTGAGCACTATGGGACTTAACTTCTGAGGTCATCAGTCCCCTAGAACTTAGAACTACTTAAACCTAGCTAACCTAAGGACATCACACACATCCATGACCGAGGCAGGATTCGAACCTGCGACCGTAGCGGTCGCACGGATCCAGACTGTAGTGCCTAGAACCGCTCGGCCACTCCGGCCGGCCCGAGACAAGAATTTCTTTCCTCGATCGTAAAACTAACCATAATAATGAAATATGGCATTAGGAAATAACCCGTTCGTACCTGTCTCGCTAATGTAAATCCCTTTTGTGTGCTGCTTCAAACGATTCCATAGAGATCATCCTCAAATCGTGGGCGTATCTGATTTTCAAAATTATTAAATTGTTTTTCTCTTACTAAGCAGCAAAAATTTTTTCTATCCCCTTCAGTAAACGCAAGTCACACGGAAGGAGATTTTACAGTACCAACCAAAAAACATTACGTGTTACTAGGTATTGTATTCTCTAGGTATAACACTCTCCCTTATTGAAACTCTTTTTGAGAGACCTACCAACTAACCAGAAGACGTATGATTATTTCATGCACGGCAGTTCAAGAGCACACACCGCCAAATAGTCTAAGACGAGATGTTTTTAATGACAGGAACAACCAGGAAGGAGCAACGTTGCATATCGGAATCATGTAGGAGGAGGCAACATCGTCAATTCAAGCAGATGTTCGTCGTTCATTGGTATCCATCTCTACAAGGCAAACTAACACTGAAGAATTGATACAGAACCCCAGGTCGTATGCTGCTACCGTAGGCAACGTCCAAGGTTTTCGACTACACAGGTACAATCGATTCTCTCTCCAATTCGATAGCTTGGCAGACAACAGACATCTGCAGAACGGAGAATAACATGGTGGCATGTTTCTGTTGTGGATGCCCTGCACGTGTCGTACACTCCTGCAAAGAGAGTAGGAAGGAATGTTTGACTGCTATTACACCCCAACGGCAGGGCAATTAAGAGCACGCGAGGCAACCGCAGATGACTAGGCTAACCTGGGAGACGGAAGCCCATCGCCGTACACTCGTAAGAGTTCGCTCTCCAGCAAACTGCAGTCGTTTCCCGTCGGCATACTAAGATTTCAGCCGCTCGAGAAACAGCGGAAACAAAAGGAAACCAAGCGACGCATTCATCTATGGACGGGAGGCCGCCTCAGACAAAAATTCTCCGTAGGCGACAGTTAGTAAACTGTTATGTAAGAATATGAAGCATGCTATTTTAAATGTAATCATCGATGGCCTACTTGGTAGGCGTCATTTTATGTTATGTTCGACGCATATCGTTGCCACCTGAAGCAGACTATGTTCCGATATTCAGGGTCCAATGAGATGGAAACTGCAAATGGGAACCAACTGCATAAAAAAAAAAGAAGACGTGAAGACATGATCAGATGTCAACGTAACTTTATACACGTACACACCATCGGCGGATAGGTAAATGATTAGCGTCTCAGTTCTCTGTGACAGATAGAACAGCCAACAAAGTGCATTATTGCTGTTCGTGTTTAATGTTGTTACCAGGCCTGTTAGTGTATGTAAGTGGCGTGAACAGCATCAGATGTTGAGTAATCACGTACTCGTGTGTCATCATCACCTGAATGAGTTTCAAAGGGTTCCATTGTTTGTCTCCATTTGGATGTGTGATCGAACTGTGTAATATCCAGATTTTTGAGTGTGTCGTATGTGACCCTAACCTGATGTTGGACTGCATGGGGAGATGAGAGCAGACATACTCATATTTCAGGTTCCTATATTGTACACCAACCGCATCGTAACAGTTCCACATTTCATATGCCATCGGGGAACAAGTAATGGCGCTACAGTCTGGAACCGCGCGACCACTACGGTCGCAGGTTCGAATCCCACCTCTGACATGGATGTGTATGATGTCTTAGGTTAGTCATGTTTAAGTAGTTCTAGTTCTAGGGGACTGATGACCTTAGACGTTATGTCCCATAGTGCTCAGAGCCATTTGAACCATTTGAACAAGTAATAGACTCCCTGCAACAGTCTGTGTCGGCTGACATCATGGAGTTTTTGGAGAATAACAACCGTTCCATGCATACGTTGCCGTTACCGCCAAATCATAAACGGTTGCGTTTGGAGTGGTGCCGTCACCAAGATGCACGGACTATTGGTGAATGGTGGAATGGTGTCACATTGTGTTCAGCGATGAATAGCGGTTCTGCACTTCCACCGGTGACCATAGCCGGCGAGTATGGCAGCGACCTGCAGAGAGGTCCCATTCTTCCAGTCTTTTTGAGAGCCACAGCAGCGTCACCCCCAGTGTCAGCCTGTGGAGGGTCATCGGGTTTGACTTCAGGTCGTGACGGGTAGTGACCGAGGGAACTGAGACGGCACAACGTTACGTCATGGACATACTGCGTCCTCATGTGTCACCTCTCATACGACAGTATTGTGATGCTATTTTTCAACAGGAAAATGTTAGTTTGCACTTAGAACTTGTCCCTGTCAACTGTCTGTGTGATGTTGAGCTACTCCCGTGGTCAGCATGATCGCAGACCTGTTCCAGACAGAACAATTGTGAGACCAGTCTGGATGTCAGTTTCATCACAATCCAGGATATCAGAGACCTGCTACAAGAGTGGTCGGCCATATTGTTCAGGAGAGGGTACAACGGTTTTGTGAACCTTTCCAAAGCATGCAAGACTAGAGTTGGTGCAACGTCGTGGTGGTAAGTACGCTCATGCTGCCAAGTTCTTTGTAAATTTTTGTAATCACTGTAATAACATCAGATAACATCTCAAACCATGAAGTTTCACTTCGTATCTTCCTCCCCTTCTGGATGCCCCACGTACTTTATCGGGCAGTGTACGTCCAGCCAGCACGAATCTGTGTCTAAGAATAACTATCAAAAACAGGACGCACCTCTCTGAACTTATCCTTCACCAAAGTATTGTCGAACTGTGTTAAAGACATTGCAAGCAGTCGTAGATTGTGGAAGAACAGAGCTCCAGACTGACCTATACCGAGCGAGGTGGCCCAGTGGTTAGCGCACTGGACGTGCATTCTGGAGGGTGACGGTTCAAACCCGCGCCCGGCCATCATGATTTAGGCTTTCCGTGGTTTCCCCAAATCGCTTCAGACGAATGCCGGGACGGTTCCTTTGAAGGGGCACGGCCGACTTCCTTCCCCATCCTTCGCCAATCTGATGGGCCAGATGACCTCGCAGTTTGGTCCCCTCCACCAATTCAACCAACTGACCATTGACGGAGTTACTTTATCAAGTTCACAGAACTTTCATATCCTGTCATAAGCAGGACAACCTGTAGTAAACAGCCCGAACACTACTGTACCTACGAAGCTCGACCGCGAAAGTACCCTTGCTTACAAAAGAAACCTATAGACCGGCGAATATCATTAGATGTGGACCCGAGCATGTGTGTCACTGATTACCAATAACAGCCACAACACATGCCTCGAGTATGTGCATAGGATTAGGCGAATTAGTCTAGGTGGATCACCTCTATTCCATTAATGGATAATCATGCTACGCTACCATTACTGAGTATCTGCAGGAGGTATCTACTAGCCAACAGCCAATAGGCCTCGGATTGACAGGAACAACGTCGGTGCAGTCAGGTCCAGAATGGAGATAAGGCAAATCGTATGACCCTAGGTGAAAAACCATATTAACACGGTGGATCATCCCCTCATCAGCCAATGTTTGTATTGCACGTCTCCAGATAATCGATGGGTATTGAGTAGGAAATAGGGAAGATGCTGCGAAAAGACATCAGTTAAAAGTTACGCCACTTGATCTGTGCAATGGTCCATCCAACGCGTGTTGGGCAACCTCCTACGATAGATTTCGAAAACGTATCTTTGTTGCTTGTATAAACAGGGCACTGTTGTTTTCACGACGACTTACAAAGAGCATCAAAGCAGCCTAACAACTGAGCTTGAGTATATCCTTGATGTATGTCTTCGTCTGGATGCGAGAAAGTGCGTCCATCTATCCCAAGGAATCTAGCTAAGGGAAACGGATTCCGTCCAGATCCAGAAAAAGTAATAGTTATAACAGATTATCCAACTCCCCAGTTCATTCCTGATGTGACAAGATTCATCAGAATGTATTCCTACTACACACAATTCATAAAGAATTCATATGAAAGACATAGCCACTGCAAGAACTACTGTAAGGAGGCATCAAATTTTCGTGGAACGGGGAGCTGGAAAGATCTTTTTGTATTCTTAAGGGGATGCTCACCAGTACCGGCGCTTATTGATGTCAGTGGCGAAACGTGGTGAACCGACGTCACTCAATAACGCTAGTGGTTGCGGGATCGGCGCTGTTCTAGCGTAAATGAAGTATGATACTAAAAGAGCGTTTCCTAATGCCTCCAAAGTACGCTCCAAATCTGAAAAGACTTCCTTTACAACTGCAAAAATGTGCCCTGCATTTTTGTGGGCAATCGGTAAGTTCCATCACTTTTTGTGTGAAAGACGATTAGCCATTGTGACTGACCGTAAGTCTTTATGCTAGATGAGACGTCTGAAGAATGAATCAGGACGAGTGGCAAACCGACATTGAAGTTTCACGAAAACGACGTCAGAGTAATACACAAAATGTGGCGTCGAATGTAATAAGACGTGCACCAAAGCGGCCGGACCTGCCCCGCAAGGGGCCTCCCGGCCAATGACGCCAAACGCTCATTTCATTTCCATACCGACTGCCTTTCATGGAATCCGCCGGAGAATACTACAGCACTTGCGATACCCCAGTCATCTCTGCACTAATGAACACAGCAGCAGAACGAAGACCATGCTAGCCTTGAAGAAGGAAGAAACTGTCAAATAAGAATTCAGATCAATAAACGGAGCATCAAATGGGTCGGAAATGGGTCGACATTTCAAAGCGTTTAATGCCTACCATACAGAAGTATTTTTGTAGTGTTGCGACAGCAGGTATCTGGGATTTGCGAATATCCTTCATAGGATCAGAATTGGGTATTATAGGCTTGGTCCAAGGACAGCTGGTAGGAGTTCGTCGTGCAGGTGTTCCATTTTACCATTTTATCAGATTGGAATTCACCCCTTGGGCAGACAAGAAATGAGAGTAAATGAATAAAAGTGTGAACTGACTACCTCACCCTTCCCGCTGTAACTAAGGCAGTAGTAAGAACTGAAGCTCCAGAAATGTCCAAGTTTCCTGCAGAAAACATTTTTAAGTTGGAACAGAACTTGCAATGATCTCTGATCTTGGAAGTGTTCTGGGCAAGATAGGTGTCACAAATAATTTACGATGCGAAATCACGCGTAGTTCACATGACAAGTGCTTGCTACACTAATGGTCTCACGGAAAGATCTAATAAGACGTTGGCAAATATGTTTTCATGCAATTCTCTGTCTGTCTGTCTCTCTCTCTCTCTCTCTCTCTCTCTCTCTCTCTCTCTCTCTCTCTCCCTCTCCCTCCTCCCTCCTCCCTCTCCCTCTCTCTCTCTCTCTCTCTCTCAGGCACACGCAAAAACACCGCAAACACACACACACACACACACACACACACACACACACGCACAACACAGCAAGGCAAGAAACAGGTTTTTGGCCTGTTTTTCCATAGAGGTGTTGGAGTCTGTAACACTAGCTTGTTTTACGTCACTCTTCCCTAACAACCTAACCTCAAGTCCTGTCACGGGAAAAGCCACGTACAACACTTACCTGCTGTGACACAAGTTAATGTTACCCCCTGAGAGGATTTGATAATTTTGACCGTGCATGTATCTAACGGGCAAAGGTATCTGAATATATTTTAATTATATTGCAATTAATAGAAAACTAAACAGACTTAACTCTGGGGTTAATGAAAGTAGTAAAATTCGTATAAGAATGAAAAAAAATGAACTGTTGCCAGCCCAATTAGGCACAATAATTCGGAAATGTAAGTTTAAGAAAATTGAATATCAGTTATTGAAGTAACTTTCATTAGTATTCCCTTTGAATAGTACACAGGATACAAATGGACACAAGGCACTCTGAGCTGTGAGTAGCAGTAGTTACCAACAATGCACAAACTAGTAATCACAGAAAGCAAAAATGAGCCAGACTCATACTAATAACAGCTACAATCAAGGTCATTACTTGACTCAGTACTGAGATGTTACTGCAGGAAGTAAAGATGGACATGAAGGGCTTCTAACTTAACTGACATGTAACAACCAGTAATAAAAAAAATACAAATAGTATCACAATTACGCTGTTTATACTCCCGTTTAAAGAAATATTTCACATTTCCTTAGTAGCAATAATATTCCAATTATCTTTCGAAAGTTGTGTGACAAGCTAGGCTGCAACTTCCCGAACTTCGCCATTGCGATGAGACCTGTCGTGTTCTCCTAAATCAGTCAGGTTCAGTCAGGTGTGCACTATACTTCGGAGGCTGGTACGCAGGTAGATGACAGCATGCGAGCTACACACAACATTTCTTTAGATAAGAATACTCTCTACCCATTCCAGTTAGGCTAACGAAGAGAACACGGCAAGTGCAGTAACCTCATTTCCCAGAAACTTCGCTCAGTGGAAGAGGTGTCCAAATAAGCCAACACGTGTATCATCTTATCTGTAGATACTCGATCGTTCATGAAAAGACGACGATCAAAGTTTTCGATGTATTTTCCATGTACTGTATGTGCCTTTTACCGCGTGGTAGCCTCAGACGAAATGGTGGCGTAGTCGCTAGCGTCGCGATTTTTTTTTTTAATTTACGTCCCGAGTTCGACATCCGATTATGCTTTTATTTTTGTTTTTCATTTATATATTCATTGAAAGGGTAACGTTGTTTCTCCCTCACATTTCTTTTGCAAAATTCCGACATCAAGCCACGATCGGCTGTTTTTGTTGTGTCGTACTCAAAGCCTGTGGATGGAAAATGGGATGTGTAGTTAATTATTTATTCTTTCGCACATCCTGTCCCAATCCTCGTGTGTCCTCATACCATTTTTTTTATTTGCTTTGTGTGTTGAATAATTTTCTGGTGTTTAAGTTAAGTGTGGTAACCTGTGTGTCTGTCTCCATGTGTGTGTCATGTCCTACGTGTGGGAGCAGATGTCGTGGATTCTGCCACTATAATTCTAGTCGTTACCGACTTATAACCACCACTCTTCGGTGCAGAAATGAAATATGCGAACGGAATTGCAGATGCAGTGTGCCATGGTTGACTATTCTTAGGAAGTCCAGCTGTCCCCACCATAAGGACCAGTAGGAAAGTAGGCCTTCGAGGGCGCTGACTGTGAAGGAGTGAAAAATTTTGTACGTGCTCTGAATAATCTCAAGAATGTTGGTATTGTATGTGAGATTTGTAACACAAATTAGCTAACAATCCGTTTCTTTCACGGGAAATGATTACAGAAATAATAACGAAAGGTTTGTTTTGGTATTTCATGTTAGGATATTAGCTAGGGAAGATTTTGTTAGTTTGGTCTTTGCCTTGATAACGGTGGTGAAATCATTTGTGTGCGTAGAGAAAAATTTGAATTATTTATTGCGTGTGGTAGAATAAGTCTTAGATTTAATCTGCATGTCAAATATTTTGCTCTGGCAAGCATCAATTACTTTGGCTCCAGTAGACTTCGTGGTCGAGGTCTGGACAGACAGGGTGAGGGCTGTGTGCTTGCTCCGTATTAGTTTAAGTTAGGCTACATAGTATTAAGTTGAAATAATTGTCTGTAGAGTAATTGTTGGGCCGAAAAGACCGACTTTGTAGTAGCTGAGCCACTGCCTCCGATGGGCCACGTGGCCATCAGCCGTATGGGCAATGGAAACAAAGCGTGCTTACACCGCATTCCGTGAGTTTCTTTTCGTGCGTAGTTATAAGTTTTACGGTATGCAAGTGACTTCTTCCTAATGCTCTGGAACGGACACATGGTGAGTAAATGACGTTGCTCTCACAGCCCGTAGACAGGCATGGCACGAGGTAATGTGAAACGCAGTACCTGAGGGATGCAAAGAATGGTAGTAGGCAGTGCGCGAATGTGGTATACGAGAAAAATCGTCTGGTGACTATTCGGCCATGATGGCTACAACGTGAACGAGATTGAGCAGAATTTTCCTGCTGGTCGACGCTCTGCAGAATGTGTGAGAGCCCACCATTGACTGTTCAATTTTAATATTTATAGCATGTGAATGGATTTGTTTAATTTGAGGAAAACATTTTTGCTGAATCTCTAACGTTGATCATTGGAGGTAGATTACTGTCCTGTGGGAATTCATGGGTTGCAAGCTCTTTGGTTATATATATGCAGTGGTACTTACTATGTTTTATTAATATTCTTGGGAGAGAAGAAGTTGCAATGCATGATACAGTATGAGTGTGTGAAAATGGGTGAGAGGGTATAGAAGAGAGTCAACAATCCCAGTCATCTAAGAATGAGGCTACAGTCTGGAACCGCGCGACCGCTACGGTCGCAGGTTCGAATCCTGCCTTGGGCATGGATGTGTGTGATGTCCTTAGGTTAGTTAGGTTTAAGTAGTTCTAAATTCTAGGGGACTGATGACCACAGCAGTTAAATCCCATAGTGCTCAGAACCATTTGAACCATTTTTTAAGAATGAGGGCACGTCCTGACCAATATTTCCTAGTGTGTGTGTGTGTGAGAGAGAGAAAGAGAGAGAGAGAGAGATAGAGAGAGATAGAGAGAGAGAGAGAGACCGAGAGAGAGACCATGTATAAACCTTAGCGTAAAACTAACTGGTAGAGGCATGCGAATTCAAATACAGAGGAATGTAAACAGGCAGGATGCAGCGTGCGGTCGGCAGTGCCTTTATAAGACGACAAATGTCTGGCGCAGTTGTTAGATCGATTGGATGCGTAGCTACAGCTGAACACGGTGAAAGGTCTCTGTTGGATTCCTTTCATGTTCATTTCTTAAATCTGTTGTCATTTACGGCATACATTCCTCTTCTAAATTTACTGTGGTGTTTATGACTCTACCTGGGAGGAGACTGAGCAGTGGAACGTGTTACTTTTACACATAAACAAGAACGATCTGTCACACTACTACACTTTAAAAACAGTTTATATGTAATTCATGTCACACAGTTTCATATGGAACCTACTTCCGCTTTCTTTTATATACTGTATATGATAAGATACTGTCATCCCCCTTCCCTTGTAATGGTCGCCTAGTCGTAGATATTGCTAATTGCTATAATCGCACCATTTCACTCCCGTTTAAGGAGCTCGTTAGCACTTGATGTTAGGTTGGCGCCATTAAAATGCATTGTGTTGTGGTAATCGCTGCTACTTGCTGGATCGCTGCTGTCTCTCGATGCTGATGCTGGCTCTAAATCTGGTTGTCTAGGGGTAAAAACATGAGGTCCCGTGTTTTTTATGTGCTTTTGATGATAAAGAACGAGCGAAACCAACAAATATGTAAACTTCAAATATTTATTACTCTGGTGGCCATCTTAATTCTACTGTCCACCAAAGATCATGACACAACACAAAGTAGTATTTCCGTTACATGTTCTTTGCATTGTTTATCCACCTCAAACAATAACACACAAACACACTTTACCAAAGTGACATTCCGACTGCCTCTCGACCGTTCTTGCTGCTTGTATTTATAACATTGTCAAAGAACTACTAAAAAGAGATATAGTTTACAAGTCACATGTACATCTGTTATCATAATTTGTGCAGAAAAGTTATTAATTTGCATCGAGTGACATAATTTAACATGTTATTAAAATGACAGACAGATTTGTTGACTTGACAGAATAATTCTTTGTTACAAAAAGGGCCGTTTTTTAGAAGTTTGTCAATTGACTTCTCTAATTTGCATAAATAAGTAAATAACATGAATTATTAAGAATTACATTGGTTTTCGTCTAAAATGGGATTGATTACGTAAATACTGAGTGAAAACTCTCCTAGTGAACAAATAGGTTTCACTGGGTGATTTTTATTTAAGGAGATCCAAAATACCTAAGTTGGCCACTATTTTTCGTACTTCATATTAGTTACTTAAGATGAACTTAGTGTTTTTACATGATGACATTTGCTGTATCAGTGATCAAGTGATATTAACTTTTGTGTGGGTCAGTTATTCAGTATAATTTAATGGGTTGACAGTTTATGGAGACATGTTATGCAATCATTGTTAACATACACAATAACTTGTCTATGATCATAAATACTCGTTAAACTGGTTGAATTTGGAGGGTATCACATACTTCGGTAAAGTAAAGCCTTTAATATGTTCCATTACAATACCCCCCTCGGGTAATATCATTTACAGAATGTTAATGATATTAGCCGACTAGGACAAATGTGTCAAATGGTTAAAATTTGGAAAAGTGCTACTTTAGTAATTTTTTTGTTTTACTATGCATAATGTGTATGTATGCAATGACCGTTACACCGTTTCAAAATGCCTTTTTCCTGCAAATATTTTAGTTGTGTTGTTTCAAATGCACTTTGTGTTATGGCTGTCAGTATGACAGCATAATAAAAATATTTAGTAATATATGAAAGTAAAAAAAAATGTTAATCTTTGCTCCCAGTGAGCCACATGGAAAATGATCAAAAACAGACACAAATATATCACATGCGGTTTTAAGATATATCAAAAATATATGTAAATTATTTCAAAGTCAGTTCTTATTGAGTCACAGATTAATCAAGATAATAGAAGGAACGTAAATATATTACATAGATGGACAGGTCATATGTCCATAGGAAAATATTGCAACTGTCTGTTCTTTTTGAACCACATAAAAGAAATGAAAACAAAGAACAGAATTATAAGTATGGACATGATATATAAACACAAACACTAGAGAAGTCACATGTATGAGTATAATATGCAATTGCAAAAAAAGAAGAGTTTTTTAAATATTGTCTCCCATTGAGACACAGTCAAGATAGTACAAGAACATATTAATACTAAAATTGGACACTTAAATTGGTCACAAAAAAACACAAACATCAAACTTGGTGAACATCTGATTAGCTGTAGAAAATTGCACACAAATCTTATGCCTAAGAACTCAATAGTAACAAAATGATGGGTCTTGCACAACAATTTTTACATTGTCTTTTATTTGGTGCAAGTATGTCCCATATTCAACAATACAAAAGGAAAGTAATAACTGTTTGTCACCTTCTTGCCCGTTGCAAGTAAAGAAGATGTCTCAAAATTTAATATTCAATAGTGACAATAAAAAATATAAAAACATTCTCTCAGAGGTCTGGAACTCTTCCAGGGTCTGTAGGATGAGTGGTAGTTGCTATTTGACACACCCAGTAAAAACTTTGCTGATAACATGCTTTATGGAAAATGGGTAAGTAACTGTATTCAAACAGGGAAATGTGCTTAATCATGTTTATATGGTTTCAATTCAGTGATGTTTCTTAATCCAAATAACCTTCTTGATCTGGGAAAGAAAAGTCTATACGCATTAGGCTGTGGGCTTTCTTTTATTTCAAATGGACAAATGTCAATGTTTACTTTAACATATGGACAACCTAGCTCAGCATCTTTGTCTATTTCAGTATTTTCAATTAACAGATCATTTTCAATTTCTTTAGTTCCTAAGTTTAATGTCTCTTTCCTACACTTAGACACATCCCTCTCTGTTTGCAAAGCATTGACATTTAAACATAAACCTTTGTTTTCATCTGTTCCTTTTAACACTGTGTTGTCACTTAACAACCTACTGTTTTCACCCCCTTTTTTATAAAGTCCACTACTGATTCTTGTCCACCATGTAGGATACAGGGTTGCACTTACCTTTGCTAATTCTTTCCAAAAGGCATCTTTGTTTATACGGTTTCCATAGTTGTTCCACAAAACTTCTAAAGACTTTTCCCCTTTTTCTTGAAAACACACATTTACATTCCATCCCTTTATATTTTCTTTAATATTATTATTACCATTCTCATAGATTAGTGTTTCATAGTTCTCAATAGGCAATAGCTTGTCCTCAGATACATATTCCCTAGTCTGCATTTCACTTAAATTAACCTCATTATTACCCACATTTGTCACATCACTTACCTTTCCTACATAATCACTTTTCAATTCTACAAATACTTTTATTTCTTCCTCCACACTCTCATCAATAACATCACTTGATTTAGGATCATTATGTAAATGTCCCTCTATTACTTCTTCCTCCTCCATCTTCAGTTTCCCCCCTATGTATCTGAATCTCAGCAATTGAGTCTTTGGCTCCATTAAACACTTCGTCATGCCCCTTCTTATCAAATAAACCCCCCAAAATAGATTCTATTTGTGGTGTGTCTGACTTGTTATAAACACCATTATCTTTTTCAGCCCAATTATGGAACTCTGCAATACCTTCAACTTCTGCACTTTCACTAACTACCTGTGCTTGAACACTGTTTTTATTAACTGTATCACTTTTACTCATAGTATCCCAAAACCTTTTATTAAATTCTAATTTATTCATTCTAACAACATCAATATTTTCATGGTACTTACTCTTTACATTGTATCTTCTCCTTCTCCAGTTTCGGTTATGTGTTGTCCTGTCATAATATTGTCTAGCCCCAAAACTACGGACATCTAGTGGGACTGTCCACCGTTTCCCGGCTGGTTCCCTCGGTCTGTCCATTTGTAGTTGTCGTTTTGTTCACTAGTTTCAACAAACCCCCTTCTATCTTGTTCTCTTCCCCAATACCTATTTCTATCATTCCTGTTATCTCTCCTCCATTCTCCCTCCTGTGTATTGTTTCTGAAATCATTTTCATATCTCCTATCTCCCCTATTTGGAGCATTATTTCCAGAATTTTCAAAGTCTCTCCTCCCATAATAATCTCTATTTACATTCCTGTTCCACCCCCCATACTAGTTGTTGCCAGAGCCAAAACTTTGGTTATTTTCTCTTTCCAAGGCCCTATCTAATCTATCTACAAATTTCAGGAACTCTTCCATTGAATCGTCTGGTCCATGGACCAATTCCCACTGCAGTCTCTCTGGTAACCTTCTTTTTAAAACATCAATTTGTGTCATAATATCAAAAGAGTTATTCAAATGAGCAAGTTTTTTCAATTGATCTCTGCAAAATTTTTGCATTCCCCCTACTTCCCCTCTATACACTGGTCCATTTAGAAATTCTGACTTTAATCTGGCTTGTATGGATTGTGACCAAAATTTGCAAATAAATTTAGCTTCAAACTCTTCAAAAGTATTCCAAGAATCATTATTCTCATTTGCCCAGGATAGGGCCTCCCCTTCTAGAAACCGTTTTACTAACTTAATTTTTATGTTATCTGACATTCCTACAACAAACATATCCTTACATTGGTGAATAAAGTCAATAGGGTGCAGATTTTCACCAGGAAAGCATTTCACTTGGATGTGCCCATGCATTGTATTTTGATTGTAAATCGTTTGTTTGGACATCAATGCGTCCTCCAATTGTGTATATTTAGTGTGTATATTTTCTACTTTTGTATCTACATTAGTGGTATACAGGTTGTATTCTTGTTTAAGGTTTTCTGATGTTTTGTCTATTTTCTGATCTAATCTTTCAACTCCAGTATCTAATCTGTTGTAGATGACAGCAATGCTGTCTGTGTTAGCTTGTATGTTTTCATTTAAACTTTCAACTTTAACTTGAAATTCTTTTCTGAAGTGTATCACCTGTGCTCTAGTGTTCTTACTGAGGGTAGTTTTAATTTCCTCACACTTCTCATTGAGTTGAGTACTTAATAGATCAAAATCCAAACTTAACTTATCCAGTCTATCTGTGTTTTCTTTAAGTTTCAAACTTACTTGTTCACTTGATTGTTTAAAATCCAAACGTACTTGTTCACTTGATTGTTTAAAATCCAAACTCACTTGTTCACTGGATTGTTTAAGTTGCGAGCTTATTTGAGTTGCAAACCCTGCTAGCCACTCTGTTAAGTTTAATTGTTCACCATCCCCTGGTTCAATTTTTACATTTCCTACGATCTCATCCCCCCCCCCCCCCCCCATGAACCATGGACCTTGCCGTTGGTGGGGAGGCTTGCGAGCCTCAGCGATACAGATAGCCGTACCATAGGTACAACCACAACGGAGGGGCATCTGTTGAGAGGCCAGACAAACGTGTGGTTCCTGAAGAGGGGCAGCAGCCTTTTCAGTAGTTGCAAGGGCAACAGTCTGGATGATTGACTGATCTGGCCTTGTAACAATAACCAAAACGGCCTTGCTGTGCTGGTACTGTGAACGGCTGAAAGCAAGGGGAAACTATGGCCGTAATTTTTCCCGAGGGCATGCAGCTTTACTGTATGATTAAATGATGATGGCGTCCTCTTGGGTAAAATATTCCGGAGGTAAAATAGTCCCCCATTCGGATCTCCAGGCGGGGACTACTCAAGAGGATGTCATTATCAGGAGAAAGAAAACTGGCATTCTACGGATCGGAGCGTGGAATGTCAGATCCCTTAATCGGGCAGGTAGGTTAGAAAATTTAAAACGGGAAATGGATAGGTTAAAGTTAGATATAGTGGGAATTAGTGAAGTTCAGTGCCAGGAGGAACAAGATTTTTGGTCAGGTGAACACAGCGTTATAAATACAGAATCAAATAGGGTAATGCAGGAGTAGGTTTAATAATGAATAGGAAAATAGGAATGCGGGTAAGCTACTATAAACAGCATAGTGAACGCATTATTGTGGCCAAGATAGATACGAAGCCCACACCTACTACAGTAGTACAAGTTTATATGCCAACTAGCTCTGCAGATGATGAAGAAATTGAAGAAATGTATGATGAAATAAAAGAAATTATTCAGATAGTGAAGGGAGACGAAAATTTAATAGTCATGGGTGACTGGAATTCGAGTGTAGGAAAAAGGAGAGAAGGAAAGGTAGCAGGTGAATATGGATTGGGGGTAAGAAATGAAAGAGGAAGCCACCTGGTAGAATTTTGCACAGAGCACAACTTAATCATAGCTAACACTTGGTTTAAGAATCATGATAGAAGGTTGTATACATGGAAGAACCCTGGAGATACTAATAGGTATCAGATAGATTATATAATGGTAAGACAGAGATTTAGGAACCAGGTTTTAAATTGTAAGACATTTCCAGGGGCAGATGTGGACTCTGACCACAATCTATTGGTTATGACCTGTAGGTTAAAACTGAAGAAACTGCAAAAAGGTGGGAATTTAAGGAGATGGGACCTGGATAAACTGAAAGAACCAGAGGTTGTAAAGAGTTTCAGGGAGAGCATAAGGGAACAATTGACAGGAATGGGGGAAAGAAATACAGTAGAAGAAGAATGGGCAGCTTTGAGGGATGAAGTAGTGAAGGCAGCAGAGGATCAAGTAGGTAAAAAGACGAGGGCTAGTAGAACTCCTTGGGTAACAGAAGAAATATTGAATTTAATTGATGAAAGGAGAAAATATAAAAATGCAGTAAATGAAGCAGGCAAAAAGGAATACAAACGTCTCAAAAATGAGATCAACAGGAAGTGCAAAATGGCTAAGCAGGGATGGCTAGAGGACAAATGTAAGGATGTAGAGGCTTATCTCGCTAGGGGTAAGATAGATACTGCCTACAGGAAAATTAAAGAGACCTTTGGAGATAAGAGAACCACTTGTATGAACATCAAGAGCTCAGATGGAAACCCAGTTCTAAGCAAAGAAGGGAAAGCAGAAAGGTGGAAGGAGTATATAGAGGGTCTATACAAGGGCGATGTACTTGAGGACAATATTATGGCATTGGAAAAGGATGTAGATGAAGATGAAATGGGAGATACAATACTGCGTGAAGAGTTTGACAGAGCACTGAAAGACCTGAGTCGAAACAAGGCCCCCGGAGTAGACAACATTCCATTGGAACTACTGGTGGCCTTGGGAGAGCCAGTCCTGACAAAACTCTACCATCTTGTGAGCAAGATGTATGAAACAGGCGAAATACCCTCAGACTTCAAGAAGAATATAATAATTCCAATCCCAAAGAAAGCATTTGTTGACAGATGTGAAAATTACCGAACAATCAGTTTAATAAGCCACAGCTGCAAAATACTAATGCGAATTCCTTACAGACGAATGGAAAAACAAGTAGAAGCCAACCTCGGGGAAGATCAGTTTGGATTCCGTAGAAATACTGGAACACGTGAGGCAATACTGACCTTACGACTTATCTTACAAGAAAGATTAAGGAAAGGCAAACCTACATTTCTAGCATTTGTAGACTTAGAGAAAGCTTTTGACAATGTTGACTGGAATACTCTCTTTCAAATTCTAAAGGTGGCAGGGGTAAAATACAGGGAGCGCAAGGCTATTTACTATTTGTACAGAAACCAGATGGCAGTTATAAGAGTCGAGGGACATGAAAGGGAAGCAGTGGTTGGGAAGGGAGTAAGACAGGGTTGTAGCCTCTCCCCGATGTTATTCAATCTGTATATTGAGCAAGCAGTAAAGGAAACAAAAGAAAAATTCGGAGAAGGTATTAAAATCCATGGAGAAGAAATAAAAACTTTGAGGTTCGCCGATGACATTGTAATTCTGTCAGAGACAGCAAAGGACTTGGAAGAGCAGTTGAATGGAATGGATGGTGTGTTGAAGGGAGGATATAAGATGAACATCAACAAAAGCAAAACGAGGATAATGGAATGTAGTGGAATTAAGTCGGGTGATGTTGAGGGTATTAGACTAGGAAATGAGACACTTAAAGTAGTAAAGAAGTTTTGATATTTGGGGAGCAAAATAACTGATGATGGTCGAAGTAGAGAGGATATAAAATGTAGACTGGTAATGGCAAGGAAAGCGTTTCTGAAGAAGAGAAATTTGTTAACATCGAGTATAGATTTAAGTGTCAGGAAGTCATTTCTGAAAGTATTTGTATGGAGTGTAGCCTTGTATGGAAGTGAAACATGGACGGTAAATAGTTTGGACAAGAAGAGAATAGAAGCTTTAGAAATGTGGTGCTACAGGAGAATGCTGAAGATTAGATGGATAGATCACATAACTAATGAGGAAGTATTGAATAGGATTGGGGAGAAGAGGAGTTTGTGGCACAACTTGACCAGAAGAAGGGATCGGTTGGTAGGACATGTTCTGAGGCATCAAGGGATCACCAATTTAGTATTGGAGGGCAGCGTGGAGGGTAAAAATCGTAGGGGGAGACCAAGAGATGAATATACTAAGCAGATTCAGAAGGATGTAGGTTGCAGTAGGTACTGGGAGATGAAGAAACTTGCACAGGATAGAGTAGCATGGAGAGCTGCATCAAACCAGTCTCAGGACTGAAGACCACAACAACAACAACGATCTCATCACTCTCAGGTAGAGACATGTTAACTATTAATTATTTTAAATGGCAACAACAACAAAATACCTTGCTTTATGTAGCTATAATATGATGTCGTGATCGGTGTTCCTGCTGGCTTTCTTCACTTCTATTCGGTTTTATCGAAGCTGAAGTCTTTATTGATGAATCCCATTGACATAATCCAGACGTTAATCTTCCGAGCGGTGTGATGATGGTTTTTGGTAGTCGCACAAACACAATTTATTTAATTTTGACATATTTTCACTGTTGCCACACTGCACAAATAAACTTTTTTTGGAATGATAAGCACTTACGAAATTTATCGCTGCACTATTATCATCAATGCACTTAAAGATCCCGGACGAGCCCCCACTATTGTAATGGTCGCCTAGTCGTAGATATTGCTAATTGCTATAATCGCACTATTTCACTCCCGTTTACGGAGCTTGTTAGCACTTGATGTTAGGTTGGCGCCATTAAAATGCATTGTGTTGTGGTAATCGCTGCTACTTGCTGGATCGCTGCTGTCTCTCGATGCTGATGCTGGCTCTAAATCTGGTTGTCTAGGGTTAAAAACATGAGGTCCCGTGTTTTTTATGTGCTTTTGATGATAAAGAACGAGCGAAACCAACAAATATGTAAACTTCAAATATTCATTACTCTGGTGGCCATCTTAATTCCACTGTCCACCAAAGACCATGACACAACACAAAGTAGCATTTCCGTTACATGTTCTTTGCATTGTTTATCCACCTCAAACAATAACACACAAACACACTTTACCAAAGTGACATTCCGACTGCCTCTCGACCGTTCTTGCTGCTTGTATTTATAACATTGTCAAAGAACTACTAAAAAGAGATATAGTTTACAAGTCACATGTACATCTGTTATCATAATTTGTGCAGAAAAGTTATTAATTTGCATCGAGTGACATAATTTAACATGTTATTAAAATGACAGACAGATTTGTTGACTTGACAGAATAATTCTTTGTTACAAAAAGGCCGTTTTTTAGAAGTTTGTCAATTGACTTCTCTAATTTGCATAAATAAGTAAATAACATGAATTATTAAGAATTACATTGGTTTTCGTCTAAAATAGGATTGATTACGTGAATACCGAGTGAAAACTCTCCTAGTGAACAAATAGGTTTCACTGGGTGATTTTTATTTAAGGAGATCCAAAATACCTAAGTTGGCCACTATTTTTCGTACTTCATATTAGTTACTTAAGATGAACTTAGTGTTTTTACATGATGACATTTGCTGTATCAGTGATCAAGTGATATTAACTTTTGTGTGGGTCAGTTATTCAGTATAATTTAATGGGTTGACAGTTTATGGAGACATGTTATGCAATCATTGTTAACATACACAATAACTTGTCTATGATCATAAATACTCGTTAAACTGGTTGAATTTGGAGGGTATCGCATACTTCGGTAAAGTAAAGCCTTTAACATGTTCCATTACACCCTTCTGTGTGAAAGGATGAATGAGCAAATGTATTTCTAGTTGCATGCTTGATGGTAGCAGACAAGCCTGTCTGCTAGAGAACAGTAGGACCAACGTCGGAACAGGTAGCTACGCTTTCTAAAAACAAAGAGGTTTCTATTTTTGGTATGGTCTTGTCCGTCCCTTGTCATGTTGGTATAGGAAGCTACCTCTCTGGTCACTTCCGTTTGTATCTGTGAGGCACCTTCGTTGGGGCCCACACCAGTCTGTCTGCGGCGATTGTCTGAAGTGGTAACATCTCCGCCTAAGCGCGTCTCTGCTAAGTCCGTAGGACAATGGATTTCTTAAGTTCAGCCTAACTGAAAATTTAATCACCTTTGTTTCAGGTTTAGATCTAAAATATGTTATCTTAAATTGCAACACAGTGTAATTCGAGTGTGAAGTTCAGAATATCTTCCAGTAGTTACTTTGTCACTACTTTGTGAGCAAAGTGGAACCACGTGTTGATGATCTGTAACTCTAAGATCATAATTCTTAAATGCGAATGTGCGTGAGATTATAACGTCTCGTCTTGACAATATTTTTCAATATAGCAACTTCTCTTTATGTTCAACCCACGTGGGGTGTACTTTGTGAGACCAGTACCACATGCTTATATAATTGTTTGACCCATCAGGTTAATAGTATGACAATACTAACCAGTTCGAGGTTTTTCTTTTGTAAATTGCGTTTCTATGTAATTTATTTTAATTATCAAAATTATTGTGGAGTTACACTCTTTGTGTAAACCAAGTTGGCCACATGAAGCATGTGGTGTAATCATCAAAGTAGCCCTCAGCTATTCTGTTCGAGAAAATTTCACAGACAATTAGTATGAATTTAGTATACCAGTGTGTGGTAATTTCATGACGGACAGGATTGCGCTATGACCATAACTTCTTTGGGTGAAAATTGAATCGGTTGGTTGTGGTTCATTTCCTCTTGCAAATGTTTCAACGTTCCTCATGTGTTATTTTATGAATGCAGTATTGTATTCAGTTTCCCAATCTTGACTCCATATTTGATGTGTTGAGTAAGATTACAAACTCACATTTTCACAGTCCTAAATAAGGCACCAGTTTAGTTACGAATCAAGTTTAATATGCTGAAATTTTACCAGAACAATGATATCAATGTTACAATAAATGTCCAAATATAATCTGATGTATTTATTTTTATTTAAATTATATATATATATATATCACCGGTTGTCGTAAGATGACTATTAAAAGATTATAATTAATGTTAGTCTGGTTGGCAATTTGACACACTAGACTGGATACCTGGTGGAACAGTTGCTCAGTATTGCAAGGATAACTTCCACAGATAGCTCACAGCTTTTAACCCGCTTTTATTATCTTGAATATCAGCATCGCATTCAGAACAACTTAATGCATCAACTTTATAGCGGCAATGCGTCGAAAACTATGCAAGAGGTCTGAAGATCGAAGTCTACTCCCACAACAAATCTGTCGTACAGTGCCGGCTACCCGTCAGGGGCTTGAAAATCATTTACTTGTAGTGCTGCTGAGATGGAAAGTTATCAAGATTTAAGTGAGTTTGAGCATGGCGTTATAGTCGTCGTACGAACAATGGGACACCGCATCTCCGAGGCACCGATGAAGTGGTGATTTTCCCGTCCGACCATTTCACGTGTGTACCGAGAATATCAGGAATCCGGTAAAACATCAAATCTCCGACATCGCCGCGGCCCCAAAGAGATCATGCAAGAACGAGGCCAAGGACGACTGAAGAGAATCGTTCAACGCGACAGACGTGCAACCCTTCCGCAAATTGCTTGTAGCTGTCACACGTTGCGGAGGACAAACCGCTGAGGTATTTAGGGACGGAGCCACACTCAACAGCAGGCCTTCGGAGATCGATGCGTCATCCGACGCCTATTCGCCATTCCGTGCAGCCATCCTGAGAAGTCAGTCGTCAGATGGCCTGCGACTACATTTCTTGCGCTTCGACAGTGACTTCTGTTCCCGAATATGTTATTCCATATCGGAGTGTGATCTGCCGTCATCTTGACGTGGCCCCAACCAGAAGGAAAGCAGTGTTTGGTACGATCCTCGAATCGACGTCTCTCGCTACTGTAACATCGTTTCTCGGGTTCTGACGGGTGTCCTAGGAAGCCGTTCCTGCCGAAGGTGATGGAGAGGGAGTCTGAAGATTCGTCACGCCGTTAGTGTCCGACAACGATGTCAGATCAGAAGGAATCTGGGCCGATGCATCCGGCGTTTTCTAATAGACAGTGCATGCATGCGCGCGCGCGCGCGTGTGTGTGTGTGTGTGTGTGTGTGTGTGTGTGTGTGTGTGTGTGTGTGTGTGTGATTGTGCGTGTGCGTATGTTTGCATGTGTAGTGTAGTACAGTGTAGTGTCGGCTCATATACTGAAGCTTAATCTGAAGTTATCGGTAAGATCCGTACCAGCCATTTTCTGGTTGAAGGGGGAAGGTAGGTGGGAAACCTGCTATCTTCGCCGCAAGGAGAATATTTCCTTGGACACTGGTCTCCGGAAAAAGAGTTGGAACGACGCGTATTGGGTCGCGTCCCTGGAAAGGTGGCAGGTAGGCGGTTCAAAATGATTCAAATGGCTCTGAGCACTATGGGACTTATCATCTGAGGTCATCAGTCCCCTAGAACTTAGAACCACTTAAACCTAACTAACCTAAGGACATCACACACATCCATGCCCGAGGCACGATTCGAACCTGCGACCGTAGTGGTCGCGCGGTTCGAGGCTGAAGTGTCTAGAACCACTTGGCCACTCCGGCCGGCCAGGCAGGCGGGATTACCTACAACATCAGGTATGTGTGCCCAGGGTATGCCGGACACAGCAACCTGAAGCTGTTGACGGCAATGTTTTTTGCAAAGCCCTTTCAAACATCAGGAGTTTTTATTGAACCGAAGCGGCTCCAGAAACTCTGAGACTATCTGAAAACACCGGACGGATTTGGGCGGCAACTGCAAAGTGTTACTGACCTGTTAACGGTAATACTTGTCCCTTGCAGACGACAGCTATACGGGGAAATTCACCTTAGAGGAGCAAACATTGCGGCGGGGTAGAAGGGCGCCGAGTGACCATTGTGAGCACGTCTCTATGGATGTTTATGAGACAACGAATGAAAAGATGGAAGAGGCCAAGAATAAGTGTCGGTATACGGGAGCTTGAAGGGAGTGGAGTGAGTCGGTGATAGGCTGATACTGGCCGACAGTGGCTGCACTGGTGAATGCGATGTGTGACAAGAGTATCAGAGTAACAGAGCGCACGACTCACGAAGGAAGAGACCAGGGTTTAACATGGAATGGTGGAAAGTGGAGAGATGCCGTCTGTATAACAAAAGATACAGTGCCGAAGGGACATAGTAGTCAGTTCACGCTTGGGAGACGGAAACTCTTTCCGGTGACGTACTGGAGGAACGTAGTGTCTGTTAGTATGACTTGTTTTCAGCTAAACCTGTGAGTTACTAAGAGCGTTAATGAGGCTCAGTAAAGATTTAGCAGCTAATCGAGTTAAAGACACGATGCCAGGAATTGCTGGGCATTACTCTGTTAGTGTATCTTTGACTTTAAATTTAATAATATATTTTCACTCTCAGTTTATATTGAAGTTTCGTTAACAGTAGTTTGTCTTTATTTTCTTTAAAGTTTTTTTTCGGGTAATTTGTGTTGTTCTGCATTCCAGCGTACTCTGTAATATTTGTGTGTGGTAGACGTGGATGGTCAGAAGACTTGTCGATTTAATTCCATTTCCTGTCGTGCACTTTCGGCGTTGATATTCTTATAGTTCACAAATCCTTTGTACGGATGCTGGATCTCAGGGAAATTAGGAGTCAAAGGGCTCAATGAGTGTGCCTCGTGGAATCAACAATTAAAGTTAGGCTGACGACCCAGTTACTTACAGTTATCGGCGTTGAGGATGCAACGGTCGGTTTGGGGTTGGGGGGGGGGGGCGAATGTGTGTGTACAGTTGGTATTGACGTGTGATTTGATATAAATTAATAACGTAAAAGTATTTTTATAAGATTGTCTTACTGTGTGCATGCATTATTTAAAGTTTTTAACTTGTTTACGTTTTCAATTAAGATAACATGTTCAAATGGTAACAAATGGTTCTGAGCACTATGAGACTTAACATGTTTGGTCATCAGTCACCTAGAACTACTTAAACGTAACTAACCTAGGGACATCACACACATCCATGCCCTAGGTAGGATTCGAACCTGCGACCGTAGTGGTCGCGCCATACCACACTGAAGGGCCTAGAGCTGCTCGGTCACCGCGGCCGGCAAGTTAACGTGTCTGATGTCATTAGTTAATTAACTAAGAATATTACGGACACCTATAGATATGGGGTGTTCCACTAAAACGCGTTTTCGGCAGGCATTTGTAATTTAGTTTTTGCTATATACAGCTGATGTCGCCCCAAACAAAAACCGTTTATCACGTCTACCACTTAACGCCCATTGCCGATGCAAAGGGTTACGGTCAAAATGATTTTTAAAGCGAAATTTCACTTGCATTTCGATAGACCTGCCTCAAATTAATCTGTTATGACCTTATTTTTATCGATATGCGTTAACAGCGACATTAAAATGCTAAAAATAACCAGTACCTCAGCAGCGACTGATCAGCACTGCTGCAGCAGTAGTCAGCTCCGGCCAGGGCAGTGTTATCGCTTGCTGAGTACCGGTTATTTCTCTTGTTCTAGTGTCACTCTTAACACATCTATTAAACGAATGTCGCACTAGATTAACGTTGGACTGTTCTAGCGAATGGACACATAAAATTCTGCTATAAAAAACGAAATTGCAAATATGTGCCGACACACAAGAGAAAATACGCCTGATGACTCTTTGGAGTGGCTTGCGGTATAAATGTGAAATGCCCTATTCCTACTAACTATGAATTCTATGTGATGCTCAAATCGATCTTCTGGTTTATCACAGCCTTTAATTTGTTATTCTTGAAACATTAGATGAGAAACCGTACTTACTGAAATTTTTGATTATGCCTGGATAAAATGTAGCCGTTTGCTTGTGGCTGTTATAATGTTTACTGCAATGAGAATTTGGTCATCTTGTCATGTTCACGCACGTTGACAAAGCCCACTGTACCTCACCAAGTCGTGACGCGCTGGAACGTAGCAGCACTTACATAAAAATAAAAAATAAATCACAATATGCAATGAAGCCTGCCACTCCCATAGCCAAAGTTGTGGTTAGATTGTTCCAGCGTATCACGACTTAGCATGTGCCTGAAAATTACAGAATGTCGAAACCGCAGTTACAATAAATAATTGCAACAGCCACAATCGGAACAACAACATTCAGTAAGCTTATTTAAGCGATGCTAAAGATGCGATGTGGGCATTGATAGACAGTGACGTAGGGCGTTCAGGGTACGAATGATACACAACGAAAAAGCAAGAAAGAGAAGAGAATGAATGAATTTAACGCCATCTGGCTTCCTGGGCTGCTCCTCAACGCAAAAGGCAGTCAGACGCGGCGAGGGGGTGGCAGCGACTAGCGGGTGACGGACCAACTCTCTACGCCACGCCGCCGCTGTTGTAGTGGCGAACTCCTGGCCGCTCTCTAAGCTTTACAGAACAGCTACCTGGCTACCTTTATAGAGATAAAAACTACAATAAAATTCTAAATGAGTCTTAAAATATATTTTATTTAATTCAATGCTATTCAATACAACAAATCAAATTCACAATGGAAAAACTTTGCTGCATTTTGCGTCCCACAAATTAAATGTACATAACGAATCATCTAAATCTAGTTTATCGGTAATATCGCAGTATTTCCAATAACTTGAAACATTTTTGGCCTTAAATAAGTTTTGAATCGACGTAAAAAGAAGGTGCTTATAAAACTTCACCTACCATCGAGCCTCAGAGGCCCGTTTGTGGTGTTTAATAACTGCTTTATTAGTAACCAGAGGCAGCAACCTTTCCGCAGTTATAACACCGGATTCCCTCAGATCACCGAAGTTAAGCGCTATCGGAATTGGCTAGCACTTGGATGGGTCACCGTCCGGGTCTGTCCAGTGCTGTTTGCGTGCTGGATGCACACAGCCTTGTGAGGCCGATGGAGGAGCTACTTTATTGAGAAGTAGCGGCATCAGTCACGAAAACTGGCAACGGCCGGGAGAGTGGTTTGCTAAACACATGCCTCTCCTAAGGCTGAGGACGACACGGCGGCCCGTCGGTACCTTGGGGCCTTCAAGGCGTGTTCGGGCGGTCTTTACTTGTTTATTAGTAACCATACATTTTATTTTAATGAACTTTTATGACTTTTACTAATTTGTCAAGTTATAATTTGGGAAAAAATCATAGAAAGTTGCCTATGGCTTTATGTTAAAATATTGGTGCACGTTTCCTCCCATAAGGGCCTGGCAGGCCCGTGAGATTAGAAACAATTTTTCAGTGTGTCTGTTGCGTCATTTGCCACAGTCGACTCTCGCTGTTATTTTTTCAGTGTTCAACAGTACTCCTCATTATAAGGACATGTTTATTTTGGTGCATTATTTCATAACAGTCGTCTGGTTTACAAATTGGAAACGTTACGAAGAAGAGGGCTGTCACATGATGAGAAAAATGAATTGTTGGAAAAGCCACCTCATGAATGTGAATCTTCCAGTGATAATGATAATGAGGTAAATGTCGCTGAAAACTCAGAACTACACGAAGATGATGATCTTGAAGAATCTCTTTATGAAGGTAGAGAAAAACAGTTAAGAGAAAATTCTGTTCAGTGTGACTTATTGTTTTCTCGTAATAAGAATGAAATATGGGCTACAGCTGTCAAGCTCTGCTGCAACGTCATTGGGAAGCTTCAAAATTGCCTGTTCTATGCCAGCTATGACATCTCGGATTGGAGCTGTCCGTGGTGTTGGTGCATAGTTCAAACCTTTATCGAGCACTGCAACAGCTGCGTCGTCCAGGATTCTAGTTTTAGTTGTCTTTTAATGTCCTTGGACAACTTATTGCTCAATTTTATTTCTCTGTTGAATATGCTGCTTATTGTGGCTCTTGTTCGATGATCATAAATGATGCTGTTTATGGGATAACTGCTGATGTTCTTGATTTGCATAAGAGACCGGTAAATGTGCTCAGATGGTGCACTCTTTAGGCAGAAATTCATATTGTTCGTTTCATTTATGTTCCTTGTAAGTCCACTGCATGATGGATAACCAGTTATAAATATTCTGTGGGACTTTATTTGCGTCTTTTACTAACAACTGTGGTGTTTCAACTGCGATTCCATTGTTGGTCCCATTATAATCAGCAGATAAAAACAGAATAAACTGTATAGTGTAGGAAATTAAGATGATGGTATCTAGATAATTCGACGAAGTCGGGCATAGCTGAGAGTTTCAGACATATCATTAGGTAACGATTCACACGAAAAGAGGAAAGGAACATAATACAAGACGGAGGATGGCTTTGAGATATGGAATATTGAATGCAGCAGAGGATCAAATGATCAAAGCAATAGGCTCACTAGAAATCCTTGGACAACAAACGATTTAAATACTACGTATAGGAAAATTAAAGAGACCTTTGAAGAAATGTTAAGATCTTAGATGCCAATTCAGTACTAAGAAAAGATGGGGAAGTTGAAATGTAGAAAGAGTGTGTAGAAGGGCTAAAGAAGGGGAACGAAAACAACATTTTAGAAAGAGAAGTGGATGAAGATGTGATAGTGGTGCGATACTAAGAGATGAAACTGACAGAGCATTCAAAGACTTAAGTCGAACTATGAACCCTAAAATATACTGGAAAAAAAGTCCCAACACCAATAAGTTGAGCGATATAACAACAGTTGCTGATCCTGAAGTACTTGAGTACCACCTAGCTGTTACTGTCACAAGCTGACACATTGTTAGACTGGGATGTGGAAGACTGTTATATATTGATATATTGATACTATTTTGTCCTCGACGCCTAGGCATCTTATTCTCCCATTTTCATGATCGAGTATCCTTCCTCAAGACAGCGACTGCTTTTGAAATCGGCCACATCTGGTGGTCCACAGTATTTCGTCATCGATGCTTTAGATAATGGCGAATGCGAGACCTTCACGGACATTCGTGTCACACATCTAGTTAGTAATTAAATTTGGGCGCAGTTGCCTGTTGCTACGCTCGCTAGTGTTCGGAGCCATTCGGGCCGCACTGAGAACTGCTATTCACTGCACCGTTCCTAAATTGTCTCTTTAGATTCTGCCCAGGCATTAGCAAAATTTTTATAAGTAAGAGTGCGAAGGTTACTCACCGGCCATCGTCTTATTTTGTATATCAAGAAGATATTTTACTAGCGAACGTACTCCGATACTTTAAATGAGACTATTTGCCAGATAAATTGTTAGTATTGGAATATATGCACCGACGAATATTAAATTATATTGCAATCAGACAAATAAGTACTTTCACTGCAGCTGATGCAAGAGCTTATAGAGGGCCCAGTGTGGATCTGACCACTACTTACTAAAAATTACATGTTTCTGCCCATTGAAAACAGTAAGAATAAATAATATCAGTGCTATGAAAATGAACCTGAATGAGAAGAATGAACCAGTTGTAACATCAACAGCTTGCAGGATGAAATATAGGGTCAGCATTTGCTACCAGAATGGGAAGGATACTGGGTGAACTATCTGAAGTAAGTAAATAAGAAATGTATGAATACATAAAAGCCAGTGTTAAAACCATGCCAGTAGGAGTGCTGGGCATACAGGAAAACAGTCACAAGCAGAAAGCAAAATAGTGGTACAAAGAAACAGAGATAGCGATAAAAGAAAGAAAAGGAATGAGTGTACTCATTGGGTTAATAGCAAAACGGAAGAAACAAGGACACTCTATAAGGGTAAAAATAATAAAATGGAAGAAAATAAAGGTAGCAAAGAAGAAACATGGGAATTATGCCTATGTCAACAGTAATCTCGGATATGGGAGAGCGAAAGAAGCTTGGTCAGTACTAAAAGGACTCGCACAAGAAATGAAAGCTAAATCCAGTCTATATTTTTGGTAACCAAAAAGGAATGGAAAGAATATTTCAAAAAAAAAAAAATTTAAGTGATGATAGACAAGAATATACGGAGGACGGAATAGTGGAATAAAGCGGTCCACATTTGTGAAAGCGAAATACTTGATGTACTAAGAACGGGGAAGAAAGACAGACGACCTGGACCATGTGGTACCAATGTGGAGCTTTGGAAATGTGGTGGTACAGCAAAATTATCAAACTAATAACGCACTGGACAGAATGCTACATAAAAACGTAATACCTAAAGAAATGAAGCTTAGATGTATTACTACCGCAAAATTTGTTCGAACTATCGAGGAATTTGTTTTACAAAATCATTAATGAGAAGTTTAGGGAAAATAATAAAAACAGAGTGAAAACTGATTTTAGGACCCAAGAACAACGATGTTTCCGCATTACGGTATATTTTGAAGACAGAAAAAAATCCGAAAGCATTCCATTTATATGTGGTGCCTATTCTTTAGGATATGTCTGAAAGACCAAAAACCACATATATATGATCTCTTCAGCGCGGATGCACGCCATGGTCGAACTTTTACGGGAAACAGCAAAATGCCGCGAGTAATGAGGATAACGGACAAGGGACACTACATGCACAGTGTGTGGATAATTTGAGAACTTGGGCCTGTCAGAGGATCTGTATAGTAAGAAAGAGACCCGTGTTCGAATAGCTTTCCGGAACACGTTTTCAACTTTCCCCATTGATTTATATCAACGCCCATGCTCGCTCGCAGCCAATGTCTGTGATTCCTTTGCGCACAAAAAGCATTCCATTAATTTTCATAGATAAAGAAAAGGCATTCTGTATGATATCACTCCAAGGAAACTGCTTTGGAAGGCACTGAATAAGGCAGGCATACTTCACTGAAATAATATAAGAAACGTTGGAGGATAATATATTCCAAACAAAAACTGACTTTAAGCGACATTTAGAACAGGCAAAGGTCAGTTACAAGACTGCTCTATTTCACCAGTGATGTTAAAATATATATAAATATGAGTCTCAGGAAAAGGGTCTGGTAAATGTGAGTGAATGGGGTTGGAGATTGCAGATGGAACATATTTGCACCATTTACTATTTGCTGATGACCTAGTCATCACAGCACAAGACGAATAGGGTGCACATTATACTTGGACGACAGTGTATCTACGAGCATACAATGTTTCCTGGTCTGTATATCAATGTAGTGACTGATTTTAGATTGACATGAGACACATAAAGAGTTTTCAGCGTTTTTTCTGTTGTTGTTGTTGATGTGGAAAATGTGGTTATGTTATGTGCAGCATTTGCTGATATTACAAGTTCTACATATGTGAGTGCTGTATTTTTTATTAAAGCTATGTGGTAAACAACGTTAATTCTTGAGTTACAAAGTTATATGGTGAATAATATTCTGCATACTTTTAAAACCAATGCATAGTTCGTGGACAGTTAAACCATACTTCGTCAGTCGTGCACCGTCTTATACCTTGAAACGGAAGAAGATTTTCTACCATGGAAAACATGATATTTGCAAATTGAGTTTTTTTTAGTGTTATAATAATTTTCGATGCCTTGAAAATGGAAATCTATGTTAGTTGCGAGAAGTTTCTATTTCAAAACGAAAGTAACTTGTAACTGGCTTTTGATACTACTTCTTCTTGATTTGATTTCACTTACTTGATTTACAGTTTGTAGTAGATTAATAATGTAACACATATGTTATGAGATACAGGACTGAAAACAATTCCTCGGTTAAAATGCTTTTAAATTTCAATAGAATATTTGTTTCTACGTATATGATCATGTTGTATCTTGGAACAGTTTTTCACATTCGGAAAAGCCTTACTTTTCCACCGTAATTTTTGTAATTTCAGAAAAAGACTGCAGAACATCTAAAGCAAGTCTTCTCATTTCAAAACTGAATAGGAAATTATATTAAAATTCTATTACAGGGCTGACTAGAGGCGAAAGTCTAAAAAGTGTACCGATACAGCACTTTCATCTATATGCAAGCAGCTAGCAATAGGATACCGGGATAAAAATACGGGATTAATTATCAAAAAGCAGCATACGCTACTAATGATTTGGCTGAACTGTACCAAAAGGGGAAAAATTGTAAGAGTCAACAATTTTTGCTACCTGTGGACAATTTTAGTAAAAGAGAAAACTTCAAATTTAGAAATTAACAAAGGAATTAGTTATGCGAGCAAGCTCATTGGGATTCTCAATACAATCCTATGGAGTAAAAATGTAGTGCAGTGAATGAAAACACTCGTATTCGAGCCGATATTAGAGAGTGTACTCCTGTATGGAGCAGAGATCTAAATAATTAAACAAATACATATAAACAAACTGAAAGAATCAGAGGTGGATTTCTGAAAGATCAGCAAGAACTCCAAAGAAAAACCACTTAAGGAACATCGAAGTGACACTAGTAAGAAGAATGGAAGTTGGAAGAAGGAATAAGTGATCTAATGGATCGAAGAGAATTACAATGGTTTGGCCATGTAAGAAGAATGGGGAAACATGAATACCAAAATTTACACTGGGGTAGGAAATTGAGGGAAGAATGTTTGTTTCTACGTATATGATCATGTTGTATCTTGGAACAGTTTTTCACATTCGGAAAAGCCTTACTTTTCCACCGTAATTTTTGTAATTTCAGAAAAAGACTGCAGAACATCTAAAGCAAGTCTTCTCATTTCAAAACTGAATAGGAAATTATATTAAAATTCTATTACAGGGCTGACTAGAGGCGAAAGTCTAAAAAGTGTACCGATACCGCACTTTCATCTATATGCAAGCAGCTATCAATAGGATACCGGGATAAAAATACGGGATTAATTATCAAAAAGCAGCATACGCTACTAATGATTTGGCTGAACTGTACCAAAAGGGGAAAAATTGTAAGAGAAGGAGGAGGAGGAGGAGGAAAAGAGGAAGGAAAGAACGACCGATGACTAAAGAGATTTGGTGCAGAATAAGACGATGTACAACAGCGAACTAACTGGAGAAACATCATGAGGAGATAGTTTGAGAACTTGTGTAATGCTCATTGTAATAAGTTCCCCGAGAGCTGTTATGTTGTAAGAAATCCTCTTTTTGAGAAGAGTCGCAATAATAATTAATAAATGTTTTTAATCATTCCTTTTCTACCACTAAAGCCACAACGATCTGTTCGAGTCAGGGTCTTTGCAGGCAAATTCCATTTGAGCTCGCAACGGGTCTGTGGGAGTCTTGATTGGAACTATTTGGGAACGGATACTAATTTCGGAGTTTGCCATACATTTGAGTAATCCCTTAAAAACATTCGACATAACTGGGTGATGGGACCTACTTTTTTTAAAGAATGTCCCAGACCTAAAATATGAACCCCTTCTGCGCGCATACGTGTATCTGTCTGTGCGTATGCAGATTGCAGTCGATGAATTCTTGTCATGTGCAATGTTACTACGTCGCTGCCAACTGCAGGCAATGCATCTGTCTTTTTGGTTGACATAGCGGGAGGGGACCAAACAGTGAGGTCATCGGTCCCACCGGATTAGGGAAGGTTGGGGAAGGAAGTCGGCTGTCCCCTTTCAAAGGAACCATCCCGGCATTTGCTTGAAGTGATTTAGGGAAATTACGGGAAACCTAAATCAGGGTCGCCGGACGCGGGTTTGATCCGTCGTCCTCCCGAATGCTAGTCCAGTGTGTTGAGCATTGAGCCACCTCGCTCGGTGGGCGATGCGATCAGTGATGACTAAAGAAGATAATGTAAGAAAATAATGTATACATTTATTATTAATAATTGCTTCCGATCACAGTAACTGGCATGGAGATCAGTGCCCGGAGATGTCACTCGCGGAACTCTACTTTTGAGCGAAGAACAGTGATTGGAGGAAGAAGTGATTAAATCTGGACTCCTGCCCAGAGAACTCTACAAAGTCCGCTCCAATGGAGGGACGGGCAGCTTCATTTTCAATTCAAGTCCTAAAATCAAAACGAAGCCAGCTCGCGGCGGCCACTGTAATGAAGCAACGTGCCGGCAGGCCGTAAACTTGTCGGCCGGGGATCCCCGGCGGGTGTCGTAACGAGTAGCGGGTCCAGGCTTGCCAACCCGCCTCCGGCTACGCTGCCACCGCTACCGGAGTTCAGGCGGGTGGGATGCGCACGCGATCGGCTACCGGACCATCTCCCCAACAGTTGCCTTCACTGAAGCCGCCGCCGCTGCGTAGTGGAACAAGTCATTTGCTGTACAAGGCAGCTTGCCGACGAGCTATCAAAGGCACTACTTACGCTGTTGACTCAAAATGTCACGACAACCCGCTAGTACTGACGAACACACGACCTGTAAGTGAACCAAGTGCTTATAATCCTAGTCTCAAACGACTGACGCATTGCAATCTTAAGTGGTCTTGACAATAGCAGAAGAGTGAATGTCAGAGGATTTGAGTTAAAATTCCAGTGATTTTTTTATCAGAGAAATAGTCTGAGTCTTTATTGTGGTATCTTGACATTTGTGAAGACTTCCCTCATACATCAACGGGATTCTCTTCTCTGAAACGCTGAATCCTGTCCAAAAGAGACAGGTATTGCATAAAGATAAATGTAAGAAACTAAGATGAGTTCGTTAGCAAATCGGTCACGAGTGCTTTCAGGAAGAATTTTTGGGCCCAGATATTGTCTCGAAATCATTCAGTACATCGTAGAGCTACACATACCCACTTGTGCTCTTCCGCTAATGGTCGCAGAAAGTTTGTAAACGGGAGTGCCCGGTGGACACGTTACTGCCGAACGTCCTATGAAGGACAGAACTTGTATAATCGGAGAAAGCCCTATATTGACAATTAAACACAGTACAGTTTCTAAAGTGATATCTGAAAGCTGTTCTTTTCTATTCAGTAATCTCCAAGGGATATCTTCAGGTCAGTGTACTGCTCTGGAGAATCACGCCTTGCGTCTTGTATAATAATGCATGACATTAATGTACAGCAAAGTCATCTCAAAATAGCCGTTTCATACAACGGAAAAAAGTGCTGTAAAGGCATAAACGTAATTGTTGCTACCAGTAAAAAATATCTAAACCCACAGACATTGGGGCTTCAGAAAGTAAGTTAAGCGCGTCGTGCCACTCTAAGACCATACCGCAACAAGACTGAAGCTTTGTCAGGAGGGAGCACAAGTTTCAGGTTTCCTGCATATACAGTTCTGTTAAATTATCGACATAAAACACATCACATCATGGGTGTGAAATGGTGTGACAATTATAAACGTGCTCCAAAGCTGAAGCACGAGGGACACTACATTTCTCGTGGGCAAAACATCTACATTGCACAAAGATTCCCCTTTAAATTTTGGCGGTATGCGGACTAAGCGCAATGTATTGCCGGAGTGAAATGGTGTCAATAATTTGACCAAGGCTGCACATATGTGAATGATGTTGATCGGGAAGGAAGGCCATGGACAACGACCACTGTAGACAATGTCCAGACAATCAAGGGAGAACGTCTGGACAGCAAGAGATTTTCCAACGATGACGTCCTTCACGCAGCGGCTTTCGAATATATCGGCAACCAAGTAGCGAATTAGGAACTGAACTACTGGCAGACTGTCCCGAGCGTTACTTTCAGAGACTTGATGACTGTGATGCAAAATATTGTTACGTGTCTGTGTCATTTTGAAGAGTGGTCCAGCATTCTATGAAAGTTACTTCACGTGCCTTAATAATGTCTAGCTTACTCTTCGAAGATCCCTTATAATAATCTACTGAGCAGATAGGACAACCGTAGCTTAAGTAGTTCATTGAAGTGACAGAAGTCATGGGATAGCAATATGCACTATACAGCTGGCGGTAGTATCGTGTACACAAGGTACAAAACAACAGTACATTGACAGAGCTGTCATTTATACTCAGGTGATTCATGTCAAAAGCTTTCCGGCGTCATTATGGCAATACGACGAGAATCAACAGACTTTGAAAGCGGGACGGTAGTTGGAGCTAGATGCACTGGACATTGCATTTAGGAAATAGTTGGGGAATTCAATGTTGCGAGATCCACAGTGTCAAGAAAGTGCCGAGGACACCACATTTCAGGCATTCCCTCTCACCACGGACAACGCAGTAGCCGACGGCCTTCAATTAACTACCGAGAACAGTAGCGTTTCTGTCGAGTCGTAGGTGATAACACACAAGCAACACTGCATGAAACAACAGCATAAATTAATGCGGGAGATACGACGAACGTATCCGTTAGGACAGTGGGGCGAAATTTGGCCTTAATGGACTATGGTAGCAGACGACCGACACAAGTGCCTTTGCTAACAGCACGACGAACTTTCTGTTTGTGAAAGATGATATCTATTCAAGCTTCGCGCCAGTCGCGAAAGCATGGCGCTAGTTGCGCCACTACGAAAATGGAAATCAGGCTTCCTTTAAATACAAGAAGGATGTTCCTTCCGCGATATTGCAGAAAGACTTGGCAGGAATGTAGCTGGTGTACATGATTTCTGGCAGCGGTGGTCGCTAGAAAACGGTCACACGGCACTTACGAGAGGGAAGACCATAAAATTCGGCATATGGCTCTGGCGTATCCTACTGCATCACCCGCAGGAATTTGAGCAGTAGTTGGCACCACAGTGACACAACGAACTGTTTGTTACAAATCGGTTACTTCGAGGACAGCTCAGAGCCAGACGCCCTGTAGCGTGCAATCCACTGACCGCAAACCACCGCCATTTTCGAATTCAGTTGTGTCAACCGAGAGCCCATTTGGGGGCAGGGCGGAGGTCTGTTCTGTTTTCTGATGAAAGTTGGTTCTGGCTCCGTGCCAGTGATGGCCGTGTGTTGGTCAGAAGGAGGCCAGTTAACTCCCAGCAGCCAACTTATCTGCGTGCAAGACACACTGGCCCTACACCTGGAGCTATGGTCTGGGGTGCGATTTCGTATGACAACAGGAGCACTTTCGTGCTTATCCCACGCACCTGACTACAAATTTGTACGTCAGTCCACATACCGCTGTTGTAACCCAACATGCTGTTCAGATTGTCGACATGTTGCCTTGGCCGGCCCGATCTTCTGATCTGTCTCTAGCCGACCGAGCTCATAGGGAGATCATTGGACGACAACTCCAGCGTCGTCAGCAAACAGCATTAATCGACCCTGTATCGACCCACCAAAAACCGACCTTGGCGCTCCTGTGCAACAAAATGCATACACGTTTGCATACTTGCATTCAACATTCTGGCGGCTGCACAGGTTGTTAATGTACCGGCATTTCACATTTGCAAAGGGTTATCTCGCGCTTACATTCACCCTCGGTCTTACAATGTTAATCACTGAAATATGTTACCTTGGCAAACGTATTCTCGAAATTGCATTACTCTATATAAAATTATTTCTTGCGGTACGATTTTTCTTTGTCAGTATATTATGCTACGGAAGTTCCAGTATACTTGTAATAATAGCGATAAAAACGACGCTTCTCTTAAGATTTACAACCCTTTCTCGTTGACTGACACTTATGCAAAATCACCATTGCAGCATGCCGATGTTCCCTGTCTCTGCAGTGGCTCAAATGGTTCAAATGGCTCTAAGCACTATGGGACTTAACATCTGAGGTCATTAGTCGCCTAGACTTAGAACTACTTAAACCTAAGTAACCTAAGGATATCACACACATCCATGCCCGAGTCAGGATTCGAATCTGCGACCGTAGCAGCCGCGTGGCTTCGGACTGAAACCGCTCGGTCACAGCGGCCGGCTGCAGTGGTTATGCTCAGTGATGCCACTAACACATCAATCACGCTCTTTTATCGCAGAGGCAAGCAAACTATCCAGAAATGTCACTGATTCATGAATAGCATGCCTAAACCCCTTTATCTTAAATGGGAAACAAAGAATTTTGGGTTACGCTCGCATCCTGGACGTGTGGGGTTTAGATCCCTGTCCAGTCATTCAGATTCAGTACGTGATTAAGACGAACGTGTGGATAGTTCCTTAAAAAACTGAATAACTCAGCTAGTTTCCATCCGATGTACTACCCGAGCATGCCATCCTTCTCTTGTGATCACGTTGTGTACTTGATCTCAAAAACTAACAGTATTCTTATGACAGAACCGTCCGTCTAATAACTCATGACAGACATGTTTTCAGGAATGCCCTGAGTTCATTTATATCCGTACATACTTCATTTGATCTTATGCTCCGTCTCTAGTGACTTCGTCATCCAAGTGGCGTGAAACCCTGATCTTCCTTTGTACTACGTGCGCAGTTACTCTGTGAATGGTGGCTATTTCCTTCTCAGGTGGCCAGAATAGACCGTAGAACATTCGTAGAAGTTTCAATCGCATTCTATCTTACCAAAGATATCAGCACATACCTATGAAATGCGGAATTAACCACTAGATGTTATGAGAGGCAGACCCGTCAGTTTTGGAGGAGGCAGGAAGAACTGTGTTGTCAGCAGAGATGATGATGGTGATGATGATATTTGGTTTGTGGGGCGCTCAACTACGCAGTTACCAGTGCGCGTACAAATTCCCAATCTTTACACAGTCCTGAATCGCTCCTTCCACTAATGATAATGAAATGACGTGGACGACACAAACACCCATTCCCCGAGTGGAGAAAATCCCCGACCCGGCCAGGAATCGAAACAGGGACCCCGTGATCCAGAGGCAGCAACGCTAGCCACTAGACTACGAGCTGCGGACTTCAGCAGAGAAACAGTAACAAAAATATGGGTCGGTTAGGAGAGCTCAGTGACTTCGAATGTGAACTATTTATCGGATGACACCTGAGTAGCAAACCAGTGAAGGACATTTTAACACTTCTAAAGCTGTCAAAATCGACCGAGGCGATCGCGGATACGCGGAGGAACAACCACAGCCTAACCAATACGAATCAGACATTACATAATGGCGGACAGTGGCCGCCGAGAACTGCAAAAGGTGACTGTAAGATACCGCATGAGATCAGAGGAAGAAATCACTTGTGAGATCCAAGGTACAGAGTGTCCATAAATGTCTACCCTAATTTCAAGATTAAATATTAATTACATATTTTTGATGGTAAGGTTTGTTTCTTATTACAGGTCTGTATGGAGCCCATGAAGTTTTTGTACGACCGTGTCTCATTGAACACTTTCGCCACAAGGAGTGCTGTGTGCGCTATATCGCAAAAAATGGTTTCCTTCTTTCAGGAGAGAGCTAAATGTGTTGTGTGGCTAGCAGAAACCAAATCACGGTTTACTGTGAACCCAAAGTTTGTGTCCCATTATGGAAAGAAAGCATATGATGTAAGGTTAATGAGAACATGGATGGGCGAGTGGGTCGGTTCAAAAACGAACAAGCAGCGGCATACCATTTGTTTCAGAAGCTGTGCAGGCAGTTCAAACCGCATTCACAAGGTTGCCACAGAGAACGATTAGACAAGCTTCTCGGGAGCTTTAAGTTACAAAGAGTGCAGTGCATCAAGTGTGTCGCAAACGTCTTAAATTGTATGTGTAAAAGGTTCAAATTGTTCAGGCATTACAAACAGATGATCTTATTGATTGGCGATTCCATAGAGTGCTGTGTGCACAACGACCATATAAGTAAAATTAGAAGGAAGGTCAGCGTTGGACGAAATTTTGATGATTTATTGACAGCAAAATCGATTTTCGATCACATAATGATCATCTTCAGTGCTTTAGCGTACAAATTATCACAATATCGTGATATTGTTATCGTTTCATAGCTTCTGTTACTGATAATAACCTGACACCAGTGCCTACGAACTTTAATTTGTACGCTAAAGCACTGAAGATGATCATTATGTGATCGAAAATCGATTTTGCTGTCAATAAATCATCAAAATTACGGCCAACGCTGACCTTCTTCCTAATCAGATGATCGCCCAAAACGCGAACAATTTGCAATAAACATGCTGAACCGTTTGGATGAGGACAATGATTTCTTGAAGTGTGTGCGTTTTACCAATGAGGCGAAATTTCATGTCTGCATATTGGGGTCACAAAATCTTCATGTCGCACGAGAAAACATTCGCGCAGGTCAAAGGTTAATGTGTGGTGTGGGTTAATGTGTAATCGTGTGACTGGCCCATTACCATCCTTCACAGCTATGTACGTGGATACGTTTACCAAGACATGCGGGTGAATTCTGCCGTTTCGCAGCTGCGGGACATGCAAGGCCTATCATGTCTTAGCAAGATGGCGCTGGCCCTCATTCCGCTCTAAAAGTCGGCGATTTTCTGAATGAAACCTTCCCCAGCCGATGGATTGGCAGAGGCGGCCCAGTTCCACGGCCCCCGAGGTCACCTACCATTACCCCCATACATTTCATCTTTTGAGGGTTCCTGAAACTTATTGTGTGACAAAATAGCAGTTCCTGGTATTATGGCACTGTAACAACGCATCAGAGATGCCGTTGGTTGAGTCACATCAGACATATTGCAGAATGTGTCGGAACAGATTGAATACTGGCGTGATATTTTGTGTGTTACCAGGAGTGCACATGGTGAAGCGATTTAATTACTGAAGTGTATTATCGTTATTAAATGTTCATGTGAAGTTCAAAAGTTAATGAGGAGAGTCATATGTGGTATAAAGCATTTAACGTATCCAGTAAAGATTTGCATTATGTTATTATCAGGGTAAACATTTATGGACACCCTGAACTACCAGCGGTCCAGCTAGCACAAGGGCGTTAAAAAAGAATGAGTTACAATGTCCGAGCAGCTGCTCATAGGCCACGCATGTTGGCAGTCGGCGGTAAGCAATGCTAGAAGCGGTGTAAAGAGCAACCGCACTGGACAATGCATGACTCGAAATCAATTATTTCGAGTGATGAATCACGCTATAAACTGTGACAGTCCGGAAGAAGCGAGTGGGTTTGGCGTATGCCTGGAGAACGTTACCTGCCATCAGGTGTAGTGCCCACAGCAAAGTACAGAGGAGGTGGCTTTACAGTACTGGGGCTGCTTTCCTTGGTTAGAATGCAGTCCCCTAATTATGCTTAACAAAACGCTAAATGCTAAAGTAAATACACTGAAGATCCAAAGAAACGGATACACCTGCCTAATACCGTGTAGGGCCCCCGACAGCACGCAGAAGTGCCGCTGCACGACGTGGCATGTACTCCACTAATGTCTAAGTAGTGCTGGAGGGAACGGACACCATGAATCCTGCAGGGCTGTAATGACATTATAATCCTTGTATAATAAAAGTCATAAATGAATCCAAAAAACCTAAAAAAAACCTGTTCGTACTTTTATCGACATTTACTGTGACAAAGACTGAAAAATCAGGACTAGGAAAAAAGTTTTGAATGTATATCAACATCGTGGTCACTCACTTAACGTAGGGCGTGATTGGTTTTCAGCATGAGTCGCGTGTGTACTGAAGGAAAAACAATCGCAATACCAAGAAGGAGTTGTCTGACATAAACGAAAGTTGGTAGGTACGTTACATCTGAAAAACGATGTCGATTCAAATTTCGCGCCGCGCGGTGTAGCCGCCCGGTCAAGGGCGTATTGTCACGGTCCGCGCGGCTCCCCCCGTCGGAGGTTCGAGTCCTCCCTCGGGCATGGGTGTATGTGTGTGTCCACAGCGTAAGTTAGTTTAAGTTAGATTAAGTAGTGTGTGAGCTTAGGGAGCGATGACCTACCCAGTTTGACCCCATAAGATCTTTCCACAAATTTAACTTTTTTTTCAAATTTCGCGCCATTCGCATAAGAGTGCCCTAGTAGCGCCGCTTAGCGGATGTAAATCAGGGTTGCCTTAAACATACGTTGTGACGGTCGTGAGCGTTAGTTTCCCTTGAGACTTGACACGGTGAGTTGATTTCAGTCAAGAATGCCTTTAACAAAACACAGACGACATTATCAACAACTCACTGAGCTTGAAGGAGGTCATGCAACAGGGCTACGAGAAGCAGGCTGTTCCTTCTGCGGTACAGGAGAAAGACTTGGCGGGAATTTAGCCACTGAACGTGACTGCTAGCAGAGGTAGATCACAAGAATGTACCTTTGCAAGAAGACCGGGCTCCGGATAGTCACGCGGCACTACCGGAGGGGAAGAGCATCGTGTTCGGCGTACGACTCTGGCGCATCGTACTGCATCTGCAGCAGCAATCTGAGCAGCAGTTAGCATCGCAGCGACACAACGAACTGTTACAAATCGGTTACTTCACGGAGCGCTCCGATGCACAAGTCCTGCAGCGTGTATTCTACTGACCATTTGCTAGTTCAGTGGTGTCGAGCGGCAGCTCATTGGTAGGTAGGGAGGAGGTCTGTTGTGTTTTTAGGTGGAAGCTAATTCTGCCTCGGTGCCAGTGAAGGCACTGTGTTGGTTAGAAGGAGGCCAGTTGAGGGCCTGCAAACGACCTGTCTGCGAGCTAGACACACTGGACCTACACCTGGAGTTTTGGTCTGGAGTGCGATTTCGTATGACACCAGGAGCACTCTAGTGGCTATCCCACGTACCCTGACTGCAAATTTGTACGCCAATCAGGTGATTCGATCTGTTGTGCTGCCGTTCATGAACACCATGCCAAGGGGTATATTTCCAACAGGATAACGCTCGCCAGCATACCACAGTTGTAACCCAACATGCTCTCCAGAATATCAACAAGTTTCCTTGGCCTTGTCTATCATGAGACCTGTCTCCGATCGAGCACATATGGGACATCGTTGGACGACACTCCCACGTCATTCACAAATTCCAACAGGATAACGCTCGCCCACATACCACTGTTGTAACCCATCATGCTCTACAGAATGTCGACATGTTTCCTTGGCCTTCTCGATTATCGGATCTGCCTCCGATCGAGCACATATGGGACATCTTTGGACACCTCCGCGTCATTCACAAGCGGCATTACCTGTCGATGTCTTGACAAACCAAGTGCAACAGATATGGCAGTCAGTCCCACAAACTCGCATCCTGCATCTATACAATAGAATGCATGCACAATTGCGTGCTTGCTTCAAAATTCTGGCGGTTGGCCCGTTGTTAATGTAGCAGAGTTTCACATGTATAGTGGCTCATCCCTCGCTTACATTAACCTGTGGTCTTACAATGTTTAAATAAGTTACCTGGACAAACGTATTCCGGAAATTTCATTGTTGTTGTTGTTGTTGTGGTCTTCAGTCCTGAGACTGGTTTGATGCAGCTCTCCATGCTACTCTATCCTGTACTAGCTTCTTCATGTCCCAGTACCTACTGCAACCCACATCCTTTTGAATCTGCTTAGTGTATTCATCTCTTGGTCTACGATTTTAACCCTCCACGCTGCACTCCAATACTAAATTGGTGATCCCTTGATGCCTCAGAACATGTCCTACCAACCGATCCCTTCTTCTGGTCAAGTTGTGCCACAATCTTCTCTTCTCCCCAGTCCTATTCAATACTTCCTCATTAGTTATGTGATCTACCCATCTAATCTTCAGCATTCTTCTGTAGCACCATATTTCGAAAGCTTCTGTTCTCTTCTTGTCCAAACTATTTACCGTCCATGTTTCACTTCCATACATGGCTACACTCCATACAAATACTTTCAGAAACGACTTCCTGACACTTAAATGTATACTCGATGTTAACAAATTTCTCTTCTTCAGAAACGCTTTCCTTGCTATTGCCAGTCTACATTTTGTATCCTCTCTACTTCGAGCATCATCAGTTATTTTGCTCCCCAAATAGCAAAACTCCTTTACTACTTTAAGTGTCTCATTTACTAATCTAATTCCCTCAGCATCACCCGACTTAATTCGACTACATGCCATTATCCTCGTTTTGCTTTTGTTGATGTTTATCTCATACCCTCCTTTCAAGACACTATCCATTCCGTTCAACTGCTCTTCCAAGTCCTTTGCTGTCTCTGACAGAATTACAATGTCATCGGTGAACCTCAAGGTTTTTATTTCTTCACCATGGATTTTAACACCTACTCCGAATTTTTCCTTTGTTTCCTTTACTGCTTGCTGAATATGTAGATTGAATAACATCGGAGATAGGCTGCAACCCTGTCTCACTGCCTTCAGTGTATTTTATCGTATGTTGTGAGCGGAGCAGTGGATGGAAGTCAGTGCACGCGGTGTAAACGCGAGTATCGGCTAATCCCCACCCTGGAGCAGCCGGCAGCGGCAGCTGCTGGTAAGGAATAATTACCGGTGGCGGCACCACAGCGCGCCGTCATGGCGAGCGGTCTGTCGGACGTGCACGATTACCGGGAAGAGCGGGCAGCCGCGCCAGCAACCAGCAGCCAGCAGGCCAGCAGGCAGCGCCCGGCAGCTAGCGGGCGCCGGCCGGCCGGGTCACGCGATGCTTCTGCCTGCTCTACGCTGACGCCGTCGCTCCGTGGCCGGCTCAAGGGTCGGGGCGCTGCTCTGCAATTCACATCTATAGCGAATTCCCGGAAGTTTTTTTTTTTTTTTTTGGTCATCAGTCTACTGACTGGTTTGATGCGGCCCGCCACGAATTCCTTTCCTGTGCTAACCTCTTCATCTCAGAGTAGCACTTGCAACCTACGTCCTCAATTATTTGCTTGTCGTATTCCAATCTCTGTCTTCCTCTACAGTTTTTGCCCTCTACAGCTCCCTCTAGTACCATGGAAGTCATTCCCTCATGTCTTAGCAGATGTCCTATCATCCTGTCCCTTCTCCTTACCAGTGTTTTCCACGTATTCCTTTCCTCTCCGATTCTGCGTAGAACCTCCTCATTCCTTACCTTATCAGTTCACCTAATTTTCAACATTTGTCTATAGCACCACATCTCAAATGCTTCGATTCTCTTCTGTTCCGGTGTTCCCACAGTCCATGTTTCACTACCATACAATGCTGTACTCCAGACGTACATCCTCAGAAATTTCTTCCTCAAATTAAGGCCGGTAATTGATATTAGTAGACTTCTCTTGGCCAGAAATGCCTTTTTTGCCATACCGAGTCTGCTTTTGATGTCCTCCTTGCTCCGTCCGTCATTGGTTATTTTACTGCCTAGGTGGCATAATTCCTTAACTTCATTGACTTCGTGACCATCAATCCTGATGTTAAATTTGTCGCTGTTCTCATTTCTTCTACTTCTCATTACCTTCGTCTTTCTCCGATTTACTCTTAAACCATACTGTGTACTCATTACACTGTTCATTCCGTTCAGCAGATCATTTCATTCTTCTTCACTTTCACTCAGGATAGCAATGTCATCAGCGAATCGTATCATTGATATCCTTTCACCTTGTATTTTAACTCCACTCCTGAACCTTTCTTTCATTTCCATAATTGCTTCCTCGATGTACAGATTGAAGAGTAGGGGCGCAAGGCTACAGCCTTGTCTTACACCCTTCTTAATACGAGCACTTCGTTCTTGATCGTCCACTCTTATTATTCCCTCTTGGTTGTTGTACATATTGTATACGACCCGTCTCTCCCTATAGCTTAACCCTACTTTTTTCAGAATCTCGAACAGCTTGCACCATTTTATATCGTCGAACGCTTTTTCCAGGTCGACAAATGCTATGAAAGTGTCTTGATTTTTCTTTAGCCTTAGCCAAACTGATCGTCACCCAGCGCATTCTCAATTTTCTTTTCCATTCTTCTGTATATTATTCTTGTAAGCAGCTTCGATGCATGAGCTGTTAAGCTGATTGTGCGATAATTCTCGCACTTGTCAGCGCTTGCCGTCTTCGGAATTGTGTGCATGATGCTTTTCCGAAAGTCAGATGGTATATCGCCAGACTCATATATTCTACACACCAACGTGAATAGTCGTTTTGTTTCCACTTCCCCAAATTATTTTAGAAATTCTGATGGAATGTTATCTATCCCTTCTGCCTTATTTGACCGTAAGTCCTCCAAAGCTCTTTTAAATTCCGATCCTAATACTGGATCCCCTATCTCTTCTAAATCGACTCCTGTTTCTTCTTCTGTCACATCAGACAAATCTTCACCCTCATAGAGGCTTTCAGTGTATTCTTTATACCTATCTGCTCTCTCCTCTGCATTTAACAGTGGAATTCCCGTTGCGCTCTTAATGTTACCACCGTTGCTTTTAATGTCACCAAAGGTTGTTTTGACTTTCTTGTATGCTGAGTCTGTCCTTCCGACAATCATATCTTTTTCGATGTCTTCACATTTTTCCTGCAGGCATTTCGTCTTATCTTCCCTGCACTTCCTATTTGTTTCATTCCTCAGCGACTTGTATTTCTGTATTCCTGATTTTCCCGGAACATGTTTGTACTTCCCCCTTTCATCAATCAATTGAAGTATTTCTTCTGTTACCCATGGTTTCTTCGCAGCTACCTTCTTTGTACCTATGTTTTCATTCCCAACTTCTGTGATGGCCCTTTTTAGAGATTTCCATTCCTCTTCAACTGTAGTGCCTACTGCGCTGTTCCTTATTGCTGTATCTGTAGCGTTAGAGAACTTCAAACGTATCTCGTCATTCCTTAGTACTTCCGTATTCCACTTCTTTGCATATTGATTCTTCCTGACTAATGTCTTGAACTTCCGCCTACTCTTCATCACTACTATATTGTGATCTGAGTCTATATCTGCTCCTGGGTACGCCTTACAATCCAGTATCTGATTTCGGAATCTCTGTCTGACCATGATGTAATGTAATTGAAATCTTCCCGTATCTCCTGGCCTTTTCCAAGTATACCTCCTCCTCTTGTAATTCTTGAACAGGGTATTCGCTATTACTAGCTGAAACTTGTTGCAGAACTCAATTAGTCTTTCTCCTCTTTCATTTCTTGTCCCAAGCCCATATTCACCTGTAACCTTTTCTTCTACTCCTTCCCCTACAACTGCATTCCAGTCGCCCATGACTATTAGATTTTCGTTCCCCTTTACATACTGCATTACCCTTTCAATATCCTCATACACTTTCTCTATCTGTTCATCTTCAGCTTGCGACGTCGACATGTATACCTGAACTATCATTGTCGGTGTTGGTCTGCTGTCGATTCCGATTAGAACAACCCGGTCACTGAACTGTTCACAGTAACACACCCTCTGCCCTACCTTCCTATTCATAACAAATCCTACACCTGTTATACCATTTTCTACTGCTGTTGATATTACCCGATACTCATCTGACCAGAAATCCTTGTCTTCCTTCCACTTCACTTCACTGACCCCTACTATATCTAGATTGAGCCTTTGCATTTCCCTTTTCCGATTTTCTAGTTTCCCTACCACATTCAAGCTTCTGACATTCCACGCCCCGACTCGTAGAACGTTATCCTTTCGTTGATTATTGAATCTTTTTCTCATGGTAACCTCCCCCTTGGCAGTCCCCTCCCGGAGATCCGAATGGGGGACTATTCCGAAATCTTTTGCCAATGGAGAGATCATAATGACACTTCTTCAAATACAGGCCACATGTCCTGTGAATACACGTTACGTGTCTTTAGTGCAGTGGTTTCCATTGCCTTCTGCATCCTCATGTCGTTGATCATTGCTGATTCTTCCGCCTTTAGGGGCAATTTCCCACCCCTAGGACAAGAGAGTGCCCTGAACCTGTATCCGCTTCTCCGCCCTCTTTGACAAGGCCGTTGGCAGAATGAGGCTGACTTCTTATGCTGGAAGTCTTCGGCCGACAATGCTGATTATTTATCAAAATTTAGGCAGTGGCGGAGATCGAACCCGGGACCGAAGACGTTTTGATTATGAATCAAAGACGCTACCCCTAGACCACGGGTACTACCCGGAATACGGTTGCCTAAGGCCAGAATAGAGCAAGAAATGCTGCGAATCGTGTCTCAGAAACACAAGAACAGAGCGACGCACTGCTTGAACCTTGCGTTACTGAGGACGCCATTAAATATCAGTCTGCTTCTGATTAATGTTGGTAGAAGCGGTAAATGTTCACACTGAAAATGTGCCTCCAGGAATTATCAGAAAAACGTGGAATAGCGATATGCACGTTACAGATGGCGATAATATGTGACACAAGGTAGTATAAAAGGGAAGTGTATTGGCGGAGCTGTCATTTGCACTCAGGTGATTGATGCTGAAATAGTGTCCGACGTGATTATCGCCACACGACGGGAATTAACAGACCGTGAACGCGGAATGGTAGTTGGTGCTAGAAGCATGGGACATTCATTTTCGGAAATCGTTTAGAGAATTCAGTATTCCGAGATCCACAATGTTAAGAGTGTGCCGAGAATACCAGATTTCAAGCATTACCTCTCAGCACGGACGACGCAGTGGCCACGGCCTTCAATTAATAACCGAGAACGAAGGTGTTTGCGTAGAGTTTCCAGTGCTGCTAGACAAGCCACTCTGCGTGAAATAACGTCAGAAATCAGTGTGGGCGTATGACGAACGTGTCCTTTAGCATAGTGCAGCGACATTTGGCGTTAACGGACTATGGCAGTAGACGACCGATGTGAGTGCCTTTGCTAACAACGCGACATGCCTGCAGCACCTCTCCTGGGCTTGTGATCACATCGATTGGACACTAGACAACTGGAAAATCATGGCCTAGTCAGACGAGTCCCGATTTCAGTTGGTAAGAACTGATGGCACGCCTCGAGTATGGCGCACACCCTACGAAGTCATAGATCCAGCTTGTCAACAAGGCACTACGCAAGGTGGTGGTGGCTCCGTAATGGTGTGGACTGAGTCCTCTGATCCAACAGAACCGGTGATTGACTGGACATGATTAAATTCGGCTACTTGGAGTCCACTTGCTGCCGTTCCTGGGCATTATGTTCCTATAACAATGCACCACGTTACAGAGCTACAGTTGTTCGCGATTGCTTTGAAGAACATTCTGGACAGTTCGAGCGAGTGATTTGCCCACCCCCACCGTCCGACATGAATCTCATCGAACATTATTGGGGCATGATCGAGAGGTCGGTTTGTGCACAAAACGAGGGCCGACACCATATTAGGAAGTATCCATGACTTGTCACCTCACTGTACACTGTCTGACAGGAAAACGGAAGCACCCAGAACGGCACTAGGAAACGAAGCCTCGTGGGTTGACAGGATGTGTGATTATAAAATCATGCCAAATTTACGAAGAACTTGACAATAAGAGCTCACGTATAATATGACGTTGCACCTCCTCTGGTCGGAACACCTGTGTTGATCCGACTGGGAATGTTGTCATAAAACTGTTTTTCCTCTCCTCAGGTGACCCGGCCGACAGCTGTTGCAACTAATTCTTTATATCCTGGATAATAGCCCGGACTTGACATCTGAGCCAGCCCCACACATTTTCTATCGGGCACAGAACTGGTGATCTAGGTGGCTATAGGAGAGCCTCAGCGTCAGACAGACGCTTCATACCTACCTGTGCCAAGTGTGGACGAGCATTGTCCTGATGAAAAATGGCACCACGACAAGATAACACTTGAGAACGCAGGATTTCCTTGATGAACCATTGCGGCGTCAGAGTTCCCTCCATTACTAGCAACCGCGACCTGAAGTCATGCCCTATGGCTCCCTAGAGCATAACGTCAATAGTAACGCTGCCATGCCTTTCCAAAAAATTGGAATAATGGAAAGCGTGGAGCAGAACTTCATCTCCTACCTTCCAATTTTCACAGAAGCTTGAAGAGTAGCACTCCTGGAAGAAAGGATACTGCGGAAACAAGGCTTAGCCACATAATAGGAAATATTTCCAGAATGAGATTTTCGCCCTGCAGCGGAGTGTGCCCTGATATGAAACTACATGGTCGATCAAAACTTCGTGCTGGACCGAGACTAGAACTCTGGACCTGCGACAGTTTTAATCTACCACGGTGTTTCTTGTCAGGGCACACTTCGCGGAAGAGTGAAAACCTCATTCTGAAAATGGCCCCTACACTCTGGCTAAGTCAAATCTCCGCACTATCCTTTCTTCCTGGAACGCTAGTCCTGCAAGTTTCGCAGGGGAGCATCTCTGGAAGGTAAGAGATGAGGTACTGACAGAAGTAAAGCTTTGAAGAGGGATCGTGTGTCGTGCTTGCATAGCTCAGTCGGTAGAGCGCTTGCCCGCGAAAGTAAACTATGGTTGTTCAATACGTTCATCTCGTGTTATAATCACTGCATCTTTTCACAACAGACTGGACACCAGAGATTCCGTCTCTGCTCATTTTTCCAATAGCTCAGTCCGTAGAGCACTTGCCCGCGAAAGGCAACTATTGTTAATTAATGGGATCATCTCACGCTTTAATTAGTGCATCTTTTCACGACGGACTGGAGACTACAGATTCCGTCTCTACTCATTTTTCCAACCTACTTTTTCCATAAATGCTTTGATGGTTCACGAACAATTTACGTACTCTTAGAGTTCCCAATTCACCGACGTTATTGTGGGCAACTCTTCATATTCGGTAAGGCCCACAACGTATGTAGAAAATTTACTGTTTGAATACTGACTCGTCTTTGACCTTTTCCTTGACCTTAATAAAGACCTTATCTCCCACAGAAACTGTGTCTCTCTCCTTTACACAGGCGGATCGTTCGCAGTTTTCTTTCTTCACCCTCATTACACAAATTTTTTTTCTGGCATGAGCGCACTATGCTCTTCCCTTTCCTAAGGTTCCCAACGCATGTTTTCCACTTAGTTTCTCCTTGCTCGTACAGGTCGCCTTATGGACTATCTCCGCAGTTGTTGTCGGGTACCACTCCGTTGATCTTTTCGTAATAACACTTCTCTACCCTGACCATGAGCACATCTGAACATTCCCTAACATCTGAAGTCTGAAACTTCCTGGAAGATTAAAACTGTGTGCCGGACCGAGACCCGAATTCGGGACCTTTGCCTTTCGATGGCAAGTGCTCATTCTGAAAACATCTGAAGTCTCTTCAGCTTCGCTTGCGTCCTTTCCTCTTTCGGTACGTTCAACAGCTTCGACAAAACTTCTTAAGTCAAACACCGGAAAATCCCTGTCTACTAAGATACAGCCTACATCTTCCGCCCCTTCTATGAGCCCCTCTATCATCACTGTCTTGATCTTGTTTTGTACTTTTTCTTTGTTAATGAGTGACAGTTGTGGGCCTGAACAAAAACTTTCGATAGTGAATTTGTAGAAGGTCTAGATTGTCCATGTTGTGTGCGACAACACTCTGTACTCCAGTTTTGCTCTTGCATCCTCGGATTCAATGTCCTGAAGTTTTGCCTCCATTTCTTCATAAATTGCTTCGATTTCGCTCTTGTGAGTTTATACCAATCTCTATGCCACAAATCCTTCACGTTCATCATTCCCTATGTAGCTATCGAACTACACAATTTTGTCTGATACCTTGATACCTTCAGAGTAATGAAATTATTCTGTACTTGCAGAACCGTCTTGCACCCCTTAAAGAAATCGAGTCCTAATATTGCGTTTAATATTAAACCCTGTAACTCTATAAATTATGTATAAAAGTAGCGTCTGACGTTTAAAATCTACTCGCACTGCTCCTTTACATCAGCAGTATTATAATTCATAGCTCCTCTAATCGTCTCATTCAGTGACTTGAACACTGGCCATCTCTTTTCCCCATCACAGATACTCTTGTCTAACACAGAAACTTGGCTGGTTGTATCAAACACACACTGGACTAATCTACCAATTAAATCTACATTGACAACAGGATACTCACAGATTCCAGCCTTGTCCTCTTTATTTAATAATATGTTCCCAAGCTGATCAAAAACTATACAGGGTGAGTCACCTAACGTTACCGCTGGATATATTTCGTAAACCACATCAAATACTGACGAATCGATTCCACAGACCGAACGTGAGGAAAGGGGCTAGTGTAATTAGTTAATACAAACCATAAAAAAATGCACGGAAGTATGTTTTTTAACACAAACCTACGTTTTTTTAAATGGAACCCCGTTAGTTTTGTTAGCACATCTGAACATATAAACAAATACGTAATCAGTGCCGTTTGTTGCATTGTAAAATGTTAATTACATCCGGCGATATTGTAACCTAAAGTTGACGCTTGAGTACCACTTCTCCGCTGTTCGATCGTGTGTATCGGAGCACCGGATCACGTAGGGATCCAAAGGGAACGGTGATGGACCTTAGGTACAGAAGAGACTGGAACAGCACATTACGTCCACATGCTAACACCTTTTTATTGGTCTTATTCACTGACGTACATGTACATTACCATGAGGGGTGATGTACACGTACACACGTGGTTTCCGTTTTCAATTACGGAGTGGAATAAAGTGTGTCCCGACATGTCAGGCCAATAGATGTTCAATGTGGTGGCCATTATTTGCTGCACACAATTGCAATCTCTGGCGTAATGAATGTCGTACACGCCGGAGGGGTGGTACTCAAGCGTCAACTTAAGGTTACAATATCTCCGGATGTAATTAACATTTTACAATGCAACAAACGGCACTGATTATGTATTTGTTTATATGTTCAGATGTGATAACAAAACTAACGGGGTTCCATTTAAAAAAACGTAGGTTTTTGTTAAAAAAACATACTTCCGTTGCGTTCTTCCTCACTTTGAATCGTTAAACTCTCTCTTCTATTATTGTTCGTCGAAAATCTGCTTCTCCCCTTTTCTTTCATGAGCGCATCTGTCTCCCTGTTCCTCGAATTATGGTACATCCTGTGCTTTCTTAAATTACACTAAATCTCCTATCTCGGCGTGTTCGTTACTGTTTATTGGCACTGTTCCATCTGATGTTCCTCCATTGATTTGATAGCTGCTCAGTGGCGGTGGTTAGCACCTTGACTTGCTCTATTACTTTCTCCATTGTATTCTTTAGTGAGTTGGCGTATTCCTACATCAAAGACTTAACTCCTTAAGTACCTTTAGTTCTGGCGCCAATATTTTTAGCGTGGATCTCAATGTCCTTCGTATTAGTGTTGACATTTTTCCTCAGTTTGTCTGTCGTCCCTTCATTGTCCTGCGTTAGAGTATCAATTCTCGTACCCAGTTCTTGTGTCTTACCATCTATTTTCTTGTCCAAAGACTTCTCCTGTTTTTCGCATTTCTTTATGTGGTCTGTCTACTGCTGCTTCACCATTCCTGCTTGGTCATCTATCTTTTCAATTCACTTTTTGAATGTCTGCTTATTGTTTCCTAATCGGGCGTCCCCTTTTTGCTCGCTGTTGTTAAATGCCACTTTGCACTTATTGAATCTCACTTCATTTTTTTCTCGCGTTGATTCAGTATAATTTCACTTTTCTTAAATTGTTCGGTTAGAAGGCCGTGCCCCCTCGAAAGCTGTAGGTGACGGTGGCGTGGTCTCGCGATTAGTATCATTCTGTGCTGCACTTTCATGGTCTGTAGTTACTGAACTTTCCGCTATATGTAAATCTTCCCTCTTATCTGCACTCCTAGCTCTATTTCAGATACTTCACCAATAAATTGCTCCTGACATTGCTCGTTATTCATATTGCTTCCGTTCTGGGATGCTGTTTCACCCTCTTCGCTAGTATCAACTTCAGCATTATTTTCTTGTGGCACCTCCAGATCTAAACCACTGTCTAATGTTTCTAAGTTCTCTTAAACTTCCTTCTCTACCTGAGCCACTCATGTTAAACTTCTTGCCTTAACTCTTATGAGCTTCGGTATTCCCTAACACAACTGGTAAACTTCAAAGACACCTGACGTTATAGAAAACTAATCAGCCTATCATAATATATCTTAATCACATGCAAACACTAAAATTCTATCCCCTTTTAACATACAATATATAACATGCACAAAATAGATAAAATGTCCTCCAGAATTTAAACGATGGTTCTCAACTCAAGAATGATGAACATATATGAATCTCACCTCACTAAAAAAATACGCAAATGGTTACCCATCAGCGACTTGAAGATACTTTTATGTTTAGTGAATTTACTTTCTTTTTGAGAGCACGGATCTAAATGTGGCATCAGGAAATCGGAAAATCAACCAATGCTGAGCAGGAGTTAACAAAAATGCTTGGCGACATCTGGCTGTTTAGCCTGAATGTACTTTACCTGGCCCCGTTATCTGACATTAATTACTTAGACGCCCTCCAAAATAACGTATTAGGAATTCAATGGCTACTAAATGAAACAAAATTCACAATTAATTCGATTTATTGCGTCAATGTGACTCAGAAATCATCTTACAAGTAATGGTAACTATAAAGTAAAGCCTTGGCGCATCTAGGTGAGGGATCTAGGTTGAGACTGTAATACCAGCGTATAAGGATGAAACAAATGTGGTCGCGAAGCTGTACCGTGGTTGTCATGATGTTAGTGTTGTGTGTTGTGTATTGAAACCGGGGACCTGGAAACGTCGGAGAGGCTTTGTCCCGCCATAGCCTTCAGTGGTTCACAACCCCACAACAGGCAATAGCCGTCCACCCACCCCACCGCCGCCCCACACCGAATACAGGGTTATTATGCGGTTCGGCTCCCAGTGGACACCCCCCCCCCCCCCCCCCCCTAGAACGTCTCATACCAGACGACTGTAATAATCCAAATGTTTGCGTGGAAGAGTGATTATGGTGTACCCGTACTTGGAGACAATGGGCGTGCAGCAATCGCCGACATAGTGTAACTGAGGCGGAATAAGGGGAACCAGCCCGCATTCGCCGACGCTGATGGAAAACCGCCATAAAAACCATCCACAGGCTGGCCGACACACCGGTCCTCGACACTATCGGCCGGGAGGATTGGTGCCAGGGACCGGTACGCCTTCCCGCTCGGTAAGCAGCCCGTTAGACCGCGCGGCTAGCCGGGCGGGCTGATAAAGGACAGACAATACCAGAGAAAGGAATGTGTTGCATCCGTGCCCCTGTGGCTGAAGTTGGAAGCAAATTGTTCTTTCGAATCTCAAAACAAGTGAAGCTTGAGGTTACTGGAAAAAATTGCCTTACTGTTCCTAGGGTCCATCTCACCGATCTCACCATATCGATCTGTAGGTCGACGATGAGGTGTCTGCGGGATCAGTAATCGGCTGTGCACTAACGACCCTCGCTTGTGGCTAAGTTAGAGTCGGCAACGAAATATTTGTAAGTCCTTCAGCTCACCTGCTCTGAGATAGACCCTGGCAGTATCGCAGACCAATGGAGGAGAAGTATGATGTTGAGGGCTCCAAGAGGTGCATTAGTCCAATGCCGAAAATCGAATGAATTTGTACCAACTGAATATTAAAAGGAAAATCCTTATTTCTGCGTTTTTTGTTCTTTGCTCTGTTCGCTTTAGCTGGACTATGAATACACTCCTGGAAATTGAAATAAGAACACCGTGAATTCATTGTCCCAGGAAGGGGAAACTTTATTGACACATTCCTGGGGGTCAGATACATCACATGAACACACTGACAGAACCACAGGCACATAGACACAGGCAACAGAGCATGCACAATGTCGGCACTAGTACAGTGTATATCCACCTTTCGCAGCAATGCAGGCTGCTATTCTCCCATGGAGACGATCGTAGAGATGCTGGATGTAGTCCTGTGGAACGGCTTGCCGTGCCATTTCCACCTGGCGCCTCAGTTGGACCAGCGTTCGTGCTGGACGTGCAGACCGCGTGAGACGACGCTTCATCCAGTCCCAAACATGCTCAATGGGGGACAGATCCGGAGATCTTGCTGGCCAGGGTAGTTGACTTACACCCTCTAGAGCACGTTGGGTGGCACGGGATACATGCGTACGTGCATTGTGCTGTTGGAACAGCACGTTCCCTTGCCGGTCTAGGAATGGTAGAACGATGGGTTCGATGACGGTTTGGATGTACCGTGCACTATTCAGTGTCCCCTCGACGATCACCAGTGGTGTACGGCCAGTGTGGGAGATCGGTCCCCACACCGTGATGCCGGGTGTTGGCCCTGTGTGCCTCGGTCGTATGCAGTCCTGATTGTGGCGCTCACCTGCACGGCGCCAAACACGCATACGACCATCATTGGCACCAAGGCAGAAGCGACTCTCATCGCTGAAGACGACACGTCTCCATTCGTCCCTCCATTCACGCCTGTCGCGACACCACTGGAGGCGGGCTGCACGACGTTGGGGCGTGAGCGGAAGACGGCCTAACGGTGTGCAGGACCGTAGCCCAGCTTCATGGAGACGGTTGCGAATGGTCCTCGCCGATACCCCAGGAGCAACAGTGTCCCTAATTTGCTGGGAAGTGGCGGTGCGGTCCCCTACGGCACTGCGTAGGATCCTACGGTCTTGGCGTGCATCCGTGCATCGCTGCGGTCCGGTCCCAGGTCGACGAGCACGTGCACCTTCCGCCGACCATGGCGACAACATCGATGTACTGTGGAGACCTCACGCCCCACGTGTTGAGCAATTCGGCGGTACGTCCACCCGGCCTCCCGCATGCCCACTATACGCCCTCGCTCAAAGTCCGTCAACTGCACATACGGTTCACGTCCACGCTGTCGCGGCATGCTACCAGTGTTAAAGACTGCAATGGAGCTCCGTATGCCACGGCAAACTGGCTGACACTGACGGCGGCGGTGCACAAATGCTGCGCAGCTAGCGCCATTCGACGGCCAACACCGCGGTTCCTGGTGTGTCCGCTGTGCCGTGCGTGTGATCATTGCTTGTACAGCCCTCTCGCAGTGTCCGGAGCAAGTATGGTGGGTCTGACACACCGGTGTCAATGTGTTCTTTTTTCCATTTCCAGGAGTGTAGGTTCGTTGGTTTGCGGGGGTTACAGGGACCAGACTGACTATGAATATTCTGAGCTCCGAACAGTAAAAAGATCCCTGAATAGATGCTGGCCCCCTTCGGAGTTTTGCTTCAGGCAGTTAACCAGTGACGTGCTTCCCAACGGCTAGGCATTTTACGCTCTCTTTCTGTGATCAGTGATGTGGGACCTCGGCAGTAGAGTCGAATTTCTCTCTCTGACTTCAGTTTATTTACATTAGCCGATACTGGGCGTTCTTATATTCCACAAACATTTCGTTTTTATGGAACCACCTTTCGACGATGTGTACGCTTACAAAGAAGTCCCAAACTGTGGGCTCTCACTCCATTTTGTAGATGTTATCTGTGGCGTCTGGTGCGTCCCAAAGGAACACAGCTTTCTGTATTTTGTTCATAATAGCGCGTTTCCTGGACCTCGCTAAAAACCGTATTTTGCCTCGTCCACCTTTAAGTCATAGAACAGTCACTGCTGGAGGTCTTACGCCACGAGGGGTCGAATCTATGTTGCGTGTGGGGTGCTCAACTTCCAGTTGTGGCAACTCAAGCGAGTGGCACTGACCTGCGACCCATCTGGGGTGCCCTTCTGAGTATTCATCCAGGCTGGTCTAGCTACTGGCTGCGGAGCCTCACTGCTCGCCCGAGTGCTGGCCGCTCGTCCCACTGTGCTTCCAAGCGGCTTGTCACTTACGTGCACCATTCAAATCCGAATAAAAATGTAAAATAAGATAATTAACTACCGACTATCAGCGGTTCTAATATGCATGTTACTTCTCAGTGTTGATTAATTATTCTGACCAGATCGGTTTTAATATTCTGATTTATACCAGTTACACGACAGTTTTGGAAAAAATGGTCATGTAACATTTTAAACCAATAACCAACATCGAATGAATTAGAGACCTAGGAATCAATAGATTAGAGACTGGAGAAGAAATAGATCATTGACTTGCAGGCGCCACTGTGAGCGTTCCCTAAAGTTATTTCGAACTATCGCGGAAAAAGAACTTCAGTCTGGACAGATGGATCTCAACGCCTACTCCAAGTGTTAATACGAGCTCATGTACAACATTTTAGTCCTCATTAAAAGAGAAAACATGCAGCTTTGCAACGATGTGGGTGGTGTAGCAGCGGTACCAGGCGATCATTTGACAGTCCAGTACTGAAGTAAATCATATGAGTGAAGTGCAGTGTATGTGCCAGTTGCATGTACGAAGTCAGCGCATCAAAAAGTTTGGGAGTATTTTTTGTTCCATGACTGGGGCTCACTCATTCATGTTAAGGGAAAATGAACCAGGAAGTTCTTTTCAGCATTCTTGATTTTTTCCCCAGACTTCTACACCCAGAGGATGAGTGTGTTGTGGACACCCCCGTCTTCCATGGTAATGACACCCGTGTTCACAGTGCCTGCACGCATACGTTCGTGGTGGTTTAACGAACACTGGCACATTATCACACCTCGACAGGCCGGCAAACCTCTCGATCTTAATTCCATATAAAAAGGTCAAGGACTATTTAGAATAGCAGATGAGACGTAGCAAACAACATCCATGTAACCAGGCGTCTCTGCGGTATCCAGTCATCAATAACTTGCTTCAGCTGTATATGGCATACCTGAGAAATTTTTATGTCCTCATCCTTGCCGAATGATGACGATTTTCAAATCTGGAGACAGTGATACACGGTATTAGCACGACATTTCTTGAGGTAACCATTTTCTTTCCACTATCCTAATGTTATCGAGTGATACAACAAGGTTTACTGTCACCACTCGCTGTTTATTTATATCCACAAAGCGTTTCAACGATTTAAACCTCCATCATCAGGCGGTTTTACACGTCCTTGTACGAAGTGTGTGTGTGTGTTTTGTGTTACGACTTCTAGGTAAATGTGGTACTGTTTTATGGAGAAACATTAACACTACTTCAGAACATGATTTTGGTGAGGTTTTTGACAAAAACTAAACGTATCTAAATGTGAAAATAAATCAGCAAAATAGACTACCTCCAGTGGTCACAGGATCATTTCTCTGTCGTAATCCGTCACATACTGCCATACTTCGTAACAAAGATGGTGTGTGGGAACTACTAGCTGCAAAGAACAAATAGTCCGCCGCTCGTGGTCTCGCAGTAGCGTTCTCGCTTCCCGAGCACGGGGTCCCGGGTTCGATTCCCGGCGGGGTCAGGGATTTTCACCTGCCTCGAGATGACTGGGTGTTTGTGTTGTCCTCATCATTTCATCATCATCCAGGAAAGTGGCGAAATTGGACTGAGCAAAGATTGGGTAATTGTACGGGCGCTGATAACCACGCAGTTGAGCGCCCCACAAACCAAACATCATCATCAACATAAATATTATCTCGAAGTGCAAAGAGTATGTAGCAAAACAACACTATTATTTCTGAATAAATTTTAAAGGATTATAGAGATCTTTGTTTGAATTTATGAATACATGCGTTAGAATAAATATTTCAAGTAGTATACAATTCATTTCCTGTCGAGTTTACATAGCTTAAATTTTATACTCGTTTATATAACCAGATGAATGTTGCGAACCTTAAGTATAACAATTATGTTGCCAACAGTGGTAAAGTAATACATAAATAATAGTTTTGGCTGGGATGGAGGGACTGTAAGAAAGGGAACTAAATTTTGGATGCGCTAGAGTTGTGGGTTGTTAGACTTACATCTGTTACACGTTATAACTATGTAAATGCTGAAGTAACACACTGATACTGAGTTAAAGATATGCAGATACGTATAGTCTAAATAATGTAAAACATACATGTAATATCAGGCTGACGGGTACAAACTGTTGGTTCTATTTCGGTGTGTCTGTTAAGTTTTGTGAATTACAGAAGGTATCGTACATTTGGAATATATCAAAGGAAACATGGAAACATCTAAATTAATTGAAGCAAAAGATGAAGTGGAGGTTGGAGGCAGAGACTACATAATTAAATTAATTCATGCTGTTAGTTGATATACATACATTCTCAAGCTGACAGGGTTACAAGCCATTGGTGTGATGGTGTGATGGTATATTTGTAAATGAAGCTATTCCACTGTTCATTTGGAGAATATCATGGTAACATAACTAATTATTTATGATAAATATGAAGGGGAGTGTGGAGGTTTTAAGTGCGTGTGTGTGTGTGTGTGTAAACTATTGTTGAAAACAGAGATGATGCTATTGTAAATGGTTTCTTTGATGTTTATCTATTTGGAGACTTTCAAGAATGTGTAGTTTTCTGACTTTAGGTCGGATATGTAGGATGCTAATACTTGTTTTGTTGACATGGTATTTCGTTTCATGCAGGTGAATGGCTATTTCTGGTGGGTGTTTTTTTTCTTTGAATATAATCTCAAATGATCTACCTGCCTGGACTATGTAGGAATTCTGTACACACTCATAAGGTACACTGGATTCTACGCATTTCTGTCGTCAGGTAACTCTTTCCCGAATCTCGTTGTCGGTGGTAAAGGATGTGTTTATGTCTTGACGACATTGGCAACTCGATATGAAATGATATTCAGATATGGGATTGTATGGAAAATGTTATTTTCTGTTTTTCCGATGTGCTTACTTTGCCACTATTGAGTGGTTTAGAGTGTCTTCTGTGGAGCTGTTACAGCCATTTGCAATAGCTATTTGTTTTATTATTTCAATCTCTTGTTTATATTTATCTTCAGAGAGAAGCAGTTAGATAGCTCTGTTGATTATATACAGGAATGCTGCCTTTTTGTGGTTGCAGGGTGACAGGAGGAGCTGTGGATGGTAGTATGTATTGTGGTAGGCTACCGATAAATTTTAAATTGGTGTCTGTCATTCTTTATGCTAATGGTAAGGTCTAAAAATTTTTACTGTTGCCTGGTTGGTCTTCAACTGTGCACCTTCATTTAAACTCACTGATTAAAAATGTTATATCAGCTATACATCTGTAGTAGTAGATGATATTTTCGAGGAGGTGGTGACTGGAATTCAGAACTTTTTCTTCTCAATTGATTGTAAATATTTGAATTAACAATACAGAAAAAAATTTGAGGTAATAGCTAGGTCATCGATTTGTTTGCAGAGTTCACTGTTGGATTTGAGATTAGGTCAGTAATGTGGGTAGAAGGGACTTTCTTGTGACTTTGTAGTTAGGCATTAATTATCTGTATTTTGGAATCTACCTACATCTACATCTACATGACTACTCTGCAATTCACATTTAAGTGCTTGACAGAGGGTTCATCGAACCACAATCATACTACCTCTCTACCATTCCACTCCCGAACAACGCCCGGGAAAAACGAACACCTGAACCTCTCTGTTCGAGCTCTGATTTCTCTTATTTTATTTTGATGATCATTTCTACCTATGTAGGTTGGGCTTAACAAAATATTTTCGCATTCGGAAGAGAAAGTTGGTGACTGAAATTTCGTAAATAGATCTCGCCGCGACGAAAAACGTCTTTGCTGTAATGACTTCCATCCCAATTCGCGTATCACATCTGCCACACTCTCTCCCCTATTACGTGATAACACAAAACGAGCTGCCCTTTTTTGCACCCTTTCGATGTCCTCCGTCAATCCCACCTGGTAAGGATCCCACACCGTGCAGCAATATTCTAACAGAGGACGAACGAGTGTAGTGTAAGCTGTCTCTTTAGTGGACTTGCTCCATCTTCTAAGTGTCCTGCCAATGAAACGCAACCTTTGGCTCGCCTTCCCCACAATATTATCTATGTGGTCTTTCCAACTGAAGTTGTTCGTAATTTTAACTCCCAGGTACTTAGTTGAATTGACAGCCTTGAGAATTGTACTATTTATCGAGTAATCGAATTCCAACGGATTTCTTTTGGAACTCATGTGGATCACCTCACACGTTTCGTTATTTAGCGTCAACTGCCACCTGCCACACCATACAGCAATCTTTTCTAAATCTCTTTGCTACTGAAACTGGTCACCGGATACCCTTACTAGACGGTAAATTACAGCATCATCTGCGAACAACCTAAGAGAACTGCTCAGATTGTCACCCAGAAGACGCGAGTACACGGGCGAGCGTTTGGCGTTCTTTGTCCGCTACGCCACATGAAAGCCACAACCTGCTTCGCGTGAAACTGCAGTCGAAAAAATTCCGAGAGGTATGCAGAAGGGCCCACGTAAAAAGTTTCAGATTGTCGAAAATTAATTCACTAACATACGTTTCCTACATCGAGCTTTACGAATTCTTGAAGAAAATTGGTTGAAGCATGTGAATAGCTTATTATTTACCACGATTAGGAACAGTGTATCAGAAAAGAAATATAGAAGACCAGTTATAAAAATTGCGGTCTAACAATATAATAATAACATTGGGATGCTTTAAATCCGAACATTTATTGCTTCGTAGACTACAATATGATTCCATCACAGAAAGAGATGCCGAGCGGTTCTAGGTGCTCCAGTCTAGAACCGCGCGACCGCTATGGTCGCAAGTTCGAATCCTGCCTCGGGCATGGATGTATGTGATGTCCTTAGGTTAGTTAAGTGTAAGTAGTTCTAAGTTCTAGGGGACTGATGACCTCAGAAGTTAAGTACCATAGTGCTCAGAGCCATTTGAACCATTTTTCGGAAAGTACACCGAATTCATTGCACAGAAACGATAGCCGCACAGAAGAAAAAGCTAGCTCATCTTATGAAATAACAGTTACCCCTTAGACTGAATCAAGGCAGAGATTCTACGCATCTTTGCTCAACAACACCGGCACAATATTCAGTGCAAAAGAAGAGGCACTACTCAGCTAAGGATTAAAACACAACATTCAAGCTCCGAGCTCATCACTAGTGTCACACAGGTTTTAACCATCACCTTCGAGAAGCAAGAAAACATAATAGCAGCTTGCCGCAAAATGAATGAAACTATGGAGAAGGAGACTACAGAACAACTCCCAGCAAACAAGGAAACAGAAGGAGGCCTCACACGTACCATAAAGAGAAAATTAAATACAAAAAAGCAATAATAGTTAGAGCCAACAAGGGCAAAATGGTTCAAATGGCTCTAAGCGGTATGGGAGTTAACATCTGACGTCATCATTCCCCTAGACTTAGAACTATTTAAACCTAACTAACCTAAGGATATATCACACATCCAGGCCCGAGGCAGGATTCGAACAAGGGCAACACATCTGTTGTAATGAACAGAGAAACATTCATAGAAAAAACTTTATACTTCTTCCAAGCTAACACCATGACAGAAATGCCTAAATATCCAACAGACAGAATAGAAAAAGGAGATTAAACAAGTCTCAAAGAACATAAACTTCCTACTCACCATTCAAGAAGTTCGTAAACATCGTAGCAATGAGTCCACAAGCACCTTGCCTTAGATCACAACCAAAGATACAAAAAATCAGTCCTATAGTTAGCTGCAGTAACAGTGCAACATTCAAACTCGACAAAAAGCTCTTCAAAATTCTCAAAGAATTGTAAAAGTTCAATAATAATAGAACACTTGAAAACACTTCAGAATTTACACAACGTGTCAAAAACATAAAGTTTCCTGATGAAGCCACACTTAGCTCATGTGACATACAATATGTTTATTCCTCTGTAGAGGAATGCTCCATGCCGCCGTTGGATAAGCAGCTGCAGCAGCAAGTCGTATACCCCTAGCTTACTTATTTGTTACATAGTTTAATTCTTAATTTCTTTGCGTGTTTTTGGGTACTTGCATTGTTTATTTCATAAATTTCGGGCGTATTGTAGTATTTGAGAGTTGTAGCATCGCGCTTTAGTGTTTACTTCGTAGATTCTTACTTAAATTGCGTGTGAGTTTCGTATAGGAGGTGTAATTTCGAGTTTTAGCTACTGTAATCGTAAATTCAGGCAGATTGTAGCGCAGTCGTTAGGCATTTGTACAGGTTAGTTAATACATTCTTTGCGTGTTTTCCTTGCGTTATCTAGGCACGGACTCGTGTTTCAGTAACTGTTGTTCAACATCGATTAGAATGGACAGGGACTGTGATTGCTGTGTTCGGATGAGGGCTGAGTTGGCATCCCTTCGCTCACAGCTGCAAGCGGTGCTGACTTCGGTCGCGCAGCTTGAGGCTATTGCCAATGGGCACCACTGTGGGGAGCCGGACTTGGCTATCACGGGGATGTCAACCTCGTCCCGTCTGTCCCCAGATCGGTCTGCCGCTGTGGTTGCCCCGGTTGCTGCCCGCAGTGGGGCTGAGCCCCCGCCTGTGCTTGATTGTGGGTCGTTCCAAGGCGTGGCAGGCAGCTAAAGACGTCCCCGGAGGCTGATCAGAAAGCCTCCCCGGTGCGTCTGACAAACAGGTTTCAAGCACTGTCTCTGGCTGAGCCAGATGCAGCTGCCTGCCCTGTTTCAGAGGATGATTCTCAGCCTTCAAGGTCCGGGCAATCACAGAGGGTGGGCTTATTGGTAATTGGGAGCTCCAATGTTAGGCGCGTAATGGGGCCCCTTAGGGATATGGCGGCTAAGGAGGGGAAGAAATCCAGTGTGCACTCCGTGTCCATTCCGGGTGGAGTCATTCCTGATGTGGAAAGGGTCCTTCCGGATGCCATGAAGAGCACAGGGTGCAGCCAGCTGCAGGTGGTGGCACATGTCGGCACTAATGACGCGTGTCGCTTTGGATCTGAGGAAATTCTCTCTGGATTGCAGTGGCTATCTGATTTGGTGAAGGCTGCCGGTCTTGCTTACGAGATGAAGGCAGAACTCACCATCTGCAGCATCGTTGACAGAACCGACTGCGGACCTTTGGTGCAGAGCCGGTTGGAGGGTCCGAATCAGAGGCTCAGACGGTTTTGCGACCGTGTTGGCTGCAGATTCCTTGACTTGCGCCATAGGGTGGTGGGGTTTCGGGTTCCGCTGAATAGGTCAGGAGTTCACTACACTCAGCTGGCGGCTACACGGATAGCGGAGGCTGTGTGGCGTGGACTGGGCGGTTTTTTAGGTTAGAAGGCCTCCGGAAAGTACGGGGTGGGCTGCATTCTCAAAGGGTGCATGGCAAATACAGGACGTGCTTGGATCAAGGAACAGTCGGTATTGTAGTTGTAAGTTGTTGTAGTTGTGCTGGGAATGTCCCTGAGCTTCAAGCGCTAATAGAAAGCACAGAAGCCGAAATTGTTATAGGTACAGAAAGCTGGCTAAAGCCTGAAATAAGTTCTGCAGAAAATTTTACGAAGTCTCAAACGGTGTTAAGGAAAGATAGATTAGGCAGAATTGGTGGAGGAGTGTCTGTGTCTGTCAGTAGTGTTCCAAGATGGTCGCCGAGTAAGTGACGCCAGAAACCATTTCCAGAAAGTTAAGTGATTTAGACAGGAATATAATTTAGTTTAACGCTGACAACAAATTAAATACATGCATTAGTGTATCATTTAGTCTTGCCGTTAAAGGTTTGACTTTTCTTTGCGTATTTTTTCAGAAAACACGAAAAGAACGTAACTTCGCGAAGTCGCGCTTAGGCTTAAATTTTGTAAACGTGTTTGTTTCTTGTTTCACGGTAATTTAACTAATTTCTCGGTAACAAATAAGTAAGTTACCGTAAATAGCGTATAAATTCATTGTTTTAATACAGATTTCAGAAAAACAGCGTAACTTTATATCAGAAACTTGCTTATATTCATTTGTTTATAGGCCTAATTCTCGTAACGTTTTTGGAGAATCAAAGTTAAAGTATTTCGTTTAATTGTCCTTTTTTCATTCCACCGAGTGAAATATAAAATAAATAGCGTATACCTTCATTTTTTTAATACAGATCTCAGAAAAACAGCGGAATTTTAAATCAGAAACTTGCTTATATACATTTGTGAATAGGCTTAATTCTTGTAACGTCTTTTTTGATTTTCGGTAATTTAATTGATTTATTCTAGCTAAAGTATTATTTTTGCCATGAGTGAGAAGTGCCTGACTTGCCGCAGAATTGTTAGTTCCGAGATTTGGTGTGGTGGATGCAGTAGTTTTTTCACTGGGGGGGACTGAAGTGGCGTGGGTGTCTGGAAAGTGGATCAGGCTCATCAGTCGTTATGTAGGATTTGCAGCAGAGATAGGAAGATAGTGGAACAGGAGGGGAAAACTGCTGCCCTTCTGGCTGAGCTAGATCAGGCTAGGGAAGATCTGGACAGGTTAAGGAGGGAGAAGGGCAAAGAGAGGTGGGAAGTGGCAACAGGTAGCAGAAGGAACAGGCCTAGAACTAAGTCTGACAGTTTTGTGGTGAATGTTAAAAATAAGTTTGACCTGTTGCTTCAGTTAGAAACTGATGAGCCTCAAGCAGAGGTAGGTGTAGACAGGACACAACAAACTTTCAATAGGAAATTGAAAAAGAATGTAGGAAAGCCATCGAAAAGGAAGAAAGTTTTGTTGTTAGGCAGTTCACATGCCAGAGGTGTAGGCCAACTTCTGCAGGAGGAATTAGGACCAGAATACCAGGTCACAAATTTTTTCAAACCAAGTGCTAGTCTGGATCAGGTGACAGAGGATTTAGGTTCACTCTGTAAAGGGTTTACCATGGAAGACACCGTGGTTATTGTGGGAGGGCCAGGGAACAGCATCGACAGAGATCCTGGGTACAGTATAGAGTGTGACCTGGTAAAGATTGCGTTGGCATCAAGACACACCAATGTTGGATTTGTATCTGTCCTGAGACGCCATGACCGGCCTCATTTGAACTCTTCTGTTGGGAGAGTTAATTTGGAGTTGGAACAGCTGCTTGGGTCGGGTGCGGGGGCTCATATTGGTGTGGTTCCTGTTGATTCTCTCAGTAGGTGGGACTATACCAGGCACGGCCTACATCTCAACAGGAAAGGGAAGGGTAAACTGGCTGGGGTAATAGCAGGAAATTTAAGGGGGGAGGTACTGCCATGAATGGTAAAATACCAGTGGTTACAGGTGTTGGAGCAGCACATGTTTTAGGATTGGTAAGACATAAAGATGTCAAGTTCTACGAGAGGTCAGGATTGAAACAAATCTTCAGTTTAGGAAAGAAATTAAACAGCACAATTCTAGTACATTGGATCACCAACCACAGCTGTCAATTATAAATTTCCACCAATCACCAGAAATTTTATCTCCACCAAGTTGTATCTCAGTCCTAGGTAATTGCATTGATGAATTAAAGTCACCCAACCCAGTTGACATAATCTACCTCTCTGTACACCATGTGACCACTGGTATAGCAACTAGGCCTAAGCACAATGAGAAACTGAGACAGGAGAGTACGGCAAATGTTAGAATAAGGAAAGGTTCTCATAAAAGTATAATTAAAAATAATGTAAGTATATTTCATCAAAATATTGGGAGTTTAAAGAATAAAATAGATGAGCTTCTGGTTTGTTTAGAAGATTTAGAAGCTGAGGATGAAATAGATATACTACACCTGTCTGAGCATCACATTGTTACTGATATGGATAAGGTAAATGTAAGTGGATATAAGCTCTCTGCACATGTAATGAGAGAAAATATGGAGAAAGGAGTTGCCATATATGTCGAAATTATCATTGTGCAAAAAGTATAGAAACAAAAAAGTTTAGTGCAGAGAAACATATAGAAGCATGTGCCTGTGAGCTTAAATTAAATAAAGGCACATTTATAATTGTAACTGTATATAGGTCCCTATCAGGAAATTTTCATCTATTTCTGAAAAATTTGGACTCCTTGTTGTGCTATCTGTCAGACAGGGGGAAGCAAATTATTATTTGTGGGGACTTCAATGTAGATTCTCTGAAAGAGGGTAATAGGAAAAATGACCTTGAAGTATTACTCGGTTCTTTCAATTTGACTCCCGTTATTGATTTTCCTACTCGGGTGGTAAAGGATAGCAGCTCACTGACAGATAACTTCTTTATAGACCAAGATAAGTTTAACCAGATAAATGCTCAGCCTGTTGAGAATGGTCTTTCTGATCATGGTGCACAGCTGGTTACAATATATGACATAGCTCCATTCAGCAATACTAAACAGTCCTGCAAAGTAGTACGTTCAGTCAACGATTTAACAATTGCAAATTTCAGGGAAAGCCTACAGCAGTTAGACTGGGATGAGGTGTACCGTGAACCTGATGCCAATTTAAAATATAATTAATTTCATGACATTTTTGTAAATGCATTTGAAAACTGCTTCCCCAAGAAAATAGTTAAATATACTCGTAAGAAACCTTGTAACAAACCATGGCTTACTAAGGGTATAAAAATATCTTGTAACCGAAAAGGGAAATGTATCTAACAGCAAGAAAGAGTAGTGACCCAGAAACTATCAAACATTATAAAAACTACTATGTGATATTAAGAAAAGCTATTAAAAATTCCAGAAGTATGTGTATCATGTCTGAAATCAGCAACTCTGATAATAAAATTAAAACAATTTGGAATATTATTAAAAGAGAAACAGGTCAACCAAGAGCACAGGAAGACAGTATTACCATCAAATTGAATGAAAACTTTACGAACAAAATGTCGGAAGTTGAAAACATTTTTAATAATAATTTTCTAAATGTTGTGGATATAGTAGGATCCAGGTGTTCATTAGAAGATGCTAGGCTGTTAATGGAAGAGGCCATACCTATGCAATTTGATACAATTGAAATCTCACCCACTTCTCCCTCTGAAATTAGGAAAATAATAAACTTGCTTAAAAGCAAAAACTCACATGGAATTGATGGCATTTCCAGCAAAATACTAAAAGCTTGCTCTCAACAGATAAGTAAGATTCTCAGCCACCTGTGTAATAGCTCTCTGGAACAGGGCATTTTCCCTGATAGACTGAAATATGCTATTGTTATACCTTTGCATAAAAAGGGGGATAGATCTGATGTCAACAATTACTGTCCAATCTCCCTTCTAACAGCTTTATCCGAAATTTTTGAGGAAGTAATGTATTCAAGAGTAGCTTCACATATCTGTAACAATGAAGTACTAACAAAACGTCAGTTTGGTTTCCAGAAAGGTTTTTCAACAGAAAATACCATATATACTTTCACCAATCAAATTTTGAATGATCTGAATAACCGAACACCACCCATTGGGATTTTTTGCGATCTCTCAAAGGCTTTTGATTGCGTAAATCATGAAATTCTGCTAGAAAAGCTCAAGTATTGTGGCATGAGTGGGACAGTGGACAAATGCTTTAATTCGTACCTAACTGGAAGAGTGCAGAAAGTTGAAATAAGTAGTTCTCATAATATGCAAAGACCAGCACATTCCTCAAACTGGGGAACTATCAGGAATGGGGTTCCACAAGGGTCAGTCTTGGGTCCTTTGTTATTCTTAATATATATTAATGACTTGCCAATCTATATTCATGAAGAGGCAAAGTTAGTTCTCTTTGCTGATGATACAAGTATAGTAATCACACCTTACAAACAAGAATTAACTGATGAAATTGTCAATACAATCTTTCAGAAAATTACTAAGTGGTTCCTTGTAAACGGACTCTCACTGAATTTTGATAAGACACAGTACATACAGTTCTGTACAGTGAATGGTATGATCCCATTAATAAATATAGACCTTAATCAGAAGCATATAGCTAAGGTAGAATATTCCAAATTTTTAGGTGTGTCCATTGATGAGAGATTAAATTGGAAGAAACACATTGATGATCTGCTGAAACGTTTGAGTTCAGCTAGTTATGCAATAAGGGTCATTGCAAATTTTGGAGATAAACAGCTTAGTAAATTGGCTTACTACGCCTATTTTCACTCGTTGCTTTCATATGGCATCATATTTTGGGGTAATTCATCACTGAGGAATAAAGTATTTATTGCACAAAAGCGTGTAATCAGAATAATAGCTGGAGTCCACCCAAGATCATCCTGCAGACATTTATTTAAGGATCTAGGGATATTCACAGTAGCTTCTCAGTATATATACTCTCTTACGAAATTTTTTATTAACAACCAAACCCAATTCAAAAGTAATAGCAGTGTGCATAACTACAATACTAGGAGAAAGGATGATCTTCACTATTCAAGATTAAATCTAACTTTGGCACAGAAAGGGGTGAATTATACTGGCACTAAAATCGTTGGTCACTTACCAAAAAGTATCAAAAGTCTGACAGATAACCAACAAGTATTTAAGAAGAAATTAAAAGAATTTCTGAATGACAACTCCTTCTACTCCATAGAGGAATTTTTAGATATAAATTAAAAAAAATAAAATAAAAAAATAAAAAATAAAAAAATAAAAATAAAAAACAGAGAAAATGAAAAGCTGTTATATTAACTTAAGTATGTTGTTAAATTAACTTAATTATGTCATGTATTGGAAAATTTGACTCGTTCCACATCATTACGAAATATCGTATTCATGATCCATGGAACTAGTATTAATCTAATCTAATCTAATCTAATCTATCTTGTAGTGAAGTCGAAGTAGTTACTCCGTGCGAATTGGTATGGGTGGAGGTTATACTTAACAGCTGAACTAAGTTAATAATTGGCTCCTTCTACCGACCCCCAGACTCAGATGATATAGTTGCTAAACAGTTAAGAGAAAATTTGAGTCTCGTAACAAATAAATACCCCACTCATACGGTTATAGTTGGTGGGGACTTCCACCTTCCCTCGATATGTTGGCAAAAATACTTGTTCAAAACCGGTGGTAGGCAGGAAACGTCTTCCGAGATTGTCCTAAATGCTTTCTCCGAAAATTATTTCGAGCAGTTAGTACACAAAGCCACGCGAATTGTAAATGGTTGCGAAAACACACTTGACCTCTTAGCCACAAACAATCCAGAGTTGATAGAGAGCATCATGACTGATACAAGGATTAGTGATCACAAGGTCGTTGTAGCTAGGCTCAATACCGTTTCTTCCAAATCCACCAGAAACAAAGGCAAAAAAAATTTATTTAAAAAAGCGGATAAAGTGTCACTAGAAGCCTTCCTAAGAGACAATCTCCATTCCTTCAGAACTGACTATGCAAATGTAGACGAGATGTGTCTCACTTTCAAAGATACAGTAGCAACAGCAATTGAGAGATTCATACCTCATAAATTGGTAAGAGATGGAACTGATCCCCCGTGGTACACAAAACAGGTCCGAGCGCTGTTGCAGAGGCAACGGAAAAAGCATGCGAAGTTCAGAAGAACGCGAAATCCCGAAGATTGGCTAAAATTTACAGACGCGTGAAATTTGGCACGGACTTGAATGCGGGATGCCTTTAATAGGTTCCACAACGAAACATTGTCTCGAAATTTGGTAGAAAATCCGAAGAAATTCTGGTCGTATGTAAAGTACATAAGCGGCAAGACGCAGTCAATACCTTCGCTGCGCAGTGCCGATGGTACTGTTACCGACGACTGTGCCGCTAAAGCGGAGGTATTGAACGCAGTTTTCCGAAATTCACCAGGGGAAACGAATGGAATATTCCAGAATTTGAAACACGAACAGCTGCTAGCATGAGTTTCTTAGAAGTACATACGTTAGGGGCTGATACGGGCAAGTCATCAGGTCCAGATTGTACACTGATTAGGTTCCTTTCAGATTACGCTGATACAATAGCTCCCTACTTAGCAATCATATACAACCGCTCGCTCACCGATAGATCTGTACCTACAGATTGGAAAATTGCGCAGGTCGCACCACTGTTTAAGAAGGGTAGTAGGAGTAATCCATCTAACTACAGACCAATATCATTGTCGTCGGTTTGCAGTAGCGTTTTGGAGCATATACTGTATTCAAACATTACGAATCACCTCGAAGGGAACGATCTATTGATACGTAATCAGCATGGTTTCAGAAAACATCGTTCTTGTGCAACGCAGCTAGCTCTTTATTCGCACGAAGTAACGGCCGCCAGGGGATCTCAAGTTGATTCCGTATTTCTAGATTTCCGGAAAGCTTTTGACACCGTTCCTCACAAGCGACTTCTAATCAAGCTGCGGGCCTATGTGGTATCGTCTCATTTCTGCGACTGGATTCGTGATTTCCTGTCAGGAAGGTCGCAGTTCGTAGTAATAGACGGCAAATCACTGAGTAAAACTGAAGTGATATCAGGTGTTCCCCAGGGAAGCGTCCTGGGACCTCTGCTGTTCCTGATCTATATAAATTTCCAGAAGACGCGAGTAAACGGGCGAGCGTTTGGCGTTCTTTGCCCGCTACGCCACATGAAAGCCACAACCTGCTTCACGTGAAACTGCAGTCGAACACAGCAATCACAGTCCCTGTCCATTCTAATCGATGTTGAACAACAGTTACTGAAGCACGAGTCCGTGCCTAGATAACGCAAGGAAAACACGCAAAGAATATATTAACTAACCTGTACAAATGCCTAACGACTGCGCTACAATCTGCCTGAATTTACGATTACAGTAGCTAAAACTCGAAATTACACCTCCTATACGAAACTCACACGCAATTTAAGTAAGAATCTACGAAGTAAACACTAAAACGCGATGCTACAACTCTCAAATACTACAATACACCCGAAATTTATGAATTAAACAATGCAAGTACCCAAAAACACGCAAAGAAATTAAGAATTAAACTATGTAACAAATAAGTAAGCTAGGGGTATACGACTTGCTGCTGCAGCTGCTTATCCAACGGCGGCAGGGAGCATTCCTCTATAGAGGAATAAACGTATTGTATGTCAAATGAGGTAAGTGTTGCTTCATCAGGAAATTTTATGTTTTTGACACGTTGTGTAATTTCTGAAGTGTTTTCAAGTGTTCTATTATTATTGAACTTTTACAATTCTTTGAGAATTTTGAAGAGCTTTTTGTTGAGTTTGAATGTTGCACTGTTACTGCAGCTAACTATAGGACTGATAACAGTACCACTTTTTTGTATCTTTGGTTGTGACCTAAGGCAAGGTGCTTGTGGACTCATTGCTACGATGTTTACGAACTTCTTGAATGGTGAGTAGGAAGTTTATGTTCTTTGAGACTTGTTTAATCTCCTTTTTCTATTCTGTCTGTTGGATATTTAGGCACTTCTGTCATAGTGTTAGCGTGGAAGAAGTACAGGGTGATTCAAAAAGAATACCAGAACTTTAAAAATGTGTATTTAATGAAAGAAACATAATATAACCTTCTGTTATACATCATTACAAAGAGTATTTAAAAAGGTTTTTTTTCACTCAAAAACAAGTTCAGAGATGTTCAATATGGCCCCCTCCAGACACTCGAGCAATATCAACCCGATACTCCAACTCGTTCCACACTCTCTGTAGCATATCAGGCGTAACAGTTTCGGTAACTGCTGTTATTTCTCGTTTAAAATCATCAATGGTGGCTGGGAGAGGTGGCCGAAACACCATATCCTTAACATACCCCATAAGAAAAAATCGCAGGGGGTATGATCAGGACTTCTTGGAGGCCAGTGATGTGCTCTGTCACGGGCTGCCTGGCGGCCGATCCATCGCCTCGGGTAGTTGACGTTCAGGTAGTTACGGACAGATAAGTGCCAATGTGGTGGCGCTCCATCCTGCTGAAATATGAATTGGTGTGCTTCTTGTTCGAGCTGAGGGAACAGTCAATTCTCTAACATCTCCAGATACTGTAGTCCAGTTACAGTAGCACCTTCGAAGAAAAAGGGACCAAAAACTTTATTGGCTGAAATGGCACAGAAAACTGTTTATACCAACGTTTAATACACCACCTATCAGGAGGTTTAACACCATACTTCGTTCGAAATGCACGCTGAACAACTGTCGTCGATTCACTTCTGCCGTACTCAATAACACAAAAAGCTTTCTGTTGAGCGGTCGCCATCTTAGCATCAACTGACGCTGACGCCTAGTCAACAGCGCCTCAAGCGAACAAATGTAAAACTAAATGAAACTTTATAGCTCCCTTAATTCGCCGACAGATAGTGCTTAGCTCTGCCTTTTGTCGTTGCAGAGTTTTAAATTCCTAAAGTTGTGGTATTATTTTTGAATCACCCTGTATAATGTTTTTTCTATGAATGTTTCTCTGTTCATTACAACAGATGTGTTGCCCTTGTTCGAATCCTGCCTCGGGCCTGGATGTGTGATATATCCTTAGGTTAGTTAGGTTTAAATAGTTCTAAGTCTAGGGGAATGATGACGTCAGATGTTAACTCCCATAGCGCTTAGAGCCATTTGAACCATTTTGCCCTTGTTGGCTCTAACTATTATTGCTTTTTTGTATTTAATTTTGTCTTTATGGTACGTGTGAGGCCTCCTTCTGTTTTCTTGTTTGCTGGGAGTTGTTCTGTAGTCTCCTTCTCCATAGCTTCATTCATTTTGCGGCAAGCTGCTATTATGTTGTCTTGCTTCTCGAAGGTGATGGTTAAAACCTGTGTGACACTAGTGATGAGCTCGGAGCTTGAATGTTGTGTTTTAATCCTTAGCTGAGTAGTGCCTCTTCTTTTGCACTGAATATTGTGCCGGTGTTGTTGAGCAAAGATGCGTAGAATCTCTGCCTTGATTCAGTCTGGGGGGGGGGGGGGGGGAACTGTTATTTCATAAGATGAGTTAGCTTTTTCTTCTGTGCGGCTTTCGTTTTCTGTGCAACGGATTCGGTGTACTTTCCGAAAAATGGGTCAAATGGCTCTGAGCACTATGGGACTTAATGTCTGAGGGCATCATTCTCCTAGAACTTAGAACTACCTAAACCTAACTAACCTAAGGACATCACATACATCCATGCCCGAGGCAGGATTCGAACCTGCGACCGTAGCGCCCGCATCTCGTGGTCGTGCGGTAGCGTTCTCGCTTCCCACGCCCGGGTTCCCGGGTTCGATTCCCGGCGGGGTCAGGGATTTTCTCTGCCTCGTGATGGCTGGGTGTTGTGTGCTGTCCTTAGGTTAGTTAGGTTTAAGTAGTTCTAAGTTCTAGGGGACTGATGACCATAGCTGTTAAGTCCCATAGTGCTCAGAGCCATTTTTTTTTTTTTTTTTTGCGACCGTAGCGGTCGCGCGGTTCCAGACTGTAGCGCCTAGACCCGCTCGGTCACCACGGCCGGCGTACTTTCCAACTTTTTCTGATGGAATCATATTCTACTGTATGAAGCAACAAATGTTCGGATTTAAAGCATCCCAATGTTATTTTTGTAACTGGTCTTCTATGTTTCTTTTCTGATACACTGTTTGTAATCATGGTAAATAATAAGCTATTCACAAGCTTCAACCAGTTTTCTTCAAGAATTCGTAAAGCTCGGTTTAGGAAGCGTATGTTAGTGAATTAATTATCGACAAGCTGAAACTTTTTATGGGGGCCCTTCTGCATACCTCTCGGAATTTTTTCGACTGCAGTTTCACGTGAAGCAGGTTGTGGCTTTCATGTGGCGTAGCGGACAAAGAACGCCAAACGCTCGCCCGTTTACTCGCGTCTTCTGGAAATCCATTACCGCTCGCGTGACAAAAAGGAGCAGTGCGCCGCATTTAAAGCGCCGTAATCGATTCTCACCGTCGTCGGCCTCACCGGGCAACTTCTTCGTGCGGCCGCCGCCATCTTGTTTTTTGCCGTCATTACTCACAGGTCATTGAGCATCCCCCGCGGCGCCGCCGCCAAATGATGGCCCGTAAAAGCGAATCTGCAGCAGCAGCAGCCCTGGAGACGGAACGGCGGCGAGGCACGGCGGCGTCTGGCGGCGACCACCCAGCTCGCCACGTAATGGCCCGTGAAGCGCGCATCACCTCGCTGTGTGCTGCTGTCTTCGCCCTCAATATGCATGGCGAGCTGGGGGCGGGGTGGCGGGGGCTGTGGCAGGCCTCCCGTATCGCACAAAAGGCCGCCCGCCGTACAGACAGTGGAAGCCGGCCGTTCTCTCCCCGCCTCGTCACCATGGTTTGAGCCTTACGAGACCCCTCGTCTCAGAATTACGGTAATACACTACTGGCCTTTAAAACTGCTACACCATGAAGATGACGTGCTACAGACACGAAATTTAACCGACAGGAAGAAGGTGCTTTGATGTGCAAATGATTAGCTTTTCAGAGAATTCACACAAGGTTGGCGCCGGTGGCGACACCTACAACGTGCCGACATGAGGAAAGTTTCCAACCGATTTCTCATGCACAAACAGCAGTTCACCGGCGTTGCCTGGCGAAACGTTGTTGTGACGCCTCGTGTAAGGAGGAGAAATGCGTTCCATTGCGAGGTGCCGGGGCAAGCAGTGTATTTAACACTAAATTCTTCTAGAATCTCCATATGTAAATGATGCTCTAAGCCCCCCCCCCCCCTATTCTAACTCCGACTTTTGCTGTTGCACATGGATTAAAGAATATACGCGAACTGACTGTAATCAACCCTGCAAGCGGAGTAGAAAAGAGTTTGGCACCTGCAATAATTTAATTTGATAAATAAGTTAAATAAAGGAAGGTTTCATTAACGTAGTGAGAAATGATGGGTTGCTCTACCGATTAACAGAATGAAAGTTCTGTCCAAAATAACAATATGATTTATTAAGACTAAACACAAAATAATAAACAAAAACACATGAATCATTTATAATACATCAAATTGGCTCAAATTGGATACTCAAACAAACGCTATGAAGGTGAAGTTGTCCCTAAACTAGATTGTGAGGTTTAAGACGAAGTGGTATGTGGAGCCAATTCCTTGCCACTCAAATCTTAAGAGAGACACACAGCTAACCCAACATTAATTGCTGCTGCTCAAGACAGAACAAAGTTAGAAAAAGACGAACAGGTGCGCTTGCTGAGCTCTGATTATCACCTAGGAAAATCCCTATCTGCCGGTGCTGCGGACATACATTACCAAACTGTCTTCTTAACTGCCAGAACACGATCTGGCTTACCGAAGGCGATGGCTGGTTGCTTCAACGTCCTCGACCGAAAGGCGAGAGCCGACTACTTAGAGCACCCGTACAGGCCGAACACACAACATTCCCGCCCCCACGACAGTGGCCGTGGTTAAACGTTCCAATCAGCAACTCGAAAACCGGCGGAAAATTCCACTCTATTGCCGGAGCACTACCATTCCACCAATGGAGATTCTTGGCGCCAATTTCTGCGCTGATTTTGCTACGTCACGAAGCTATGCCCTGAGCAAGCCAATCACAGTTACTATTTTGCAGAAAGCGCGGGAATTTTCCCGCCACAGCTGCCTGGGTACACAAGTCATTCCCACGCCTCGCTGGTAGCCCGCCAGAAAGTGTTTTCGCTAAGTTTCAGCGAAGTAACGGAACCTCTAGCCCAGCCGCTACTTCAGACCCCTCCGGGCGTGTCTTTTGACAATGTCGGCGTCTGCAAAGCATTCACTCGACTTCCTCACACCCGTCGGCTTAACGCTTTCCAGATCAGCAGAGCCCGCCTGTCACCGGACCACCCGGGTGACGAGAGATGCTGCGTGGGAAGCCCGCGTGTGAAGGAATAGCGACTTTTCACTGCATGCAATTAGAGAGGAAAATCGTAAGATAGAAATATGAGAGGGGGCTCATGCCACCTCTCACCATCACGTTTCCGACTTTCATAAAAGTCGGATTGTAGCCTATCGCGATTGCGGTTTATCGTATCGCGACATTACTGCTCGCATTGGTCGATCCAATCACTGATAGCAGAATATGGAATCTGTGGGTTCAGGAGGGTAATACGGAACGATCTGCTGGATCCAAACGGCCTCGTATCACTAGCAGTCGAGATTACAGGCATCTTATTCGCATGGCTGTAACCAATCGTGCAGCCACGTCTCGATCCCTGAGTCAACAGATGGGAACGTTTGCCAGACAACAACCATCTGCACGAACAGTTCGACGACGTTTGCAGCAGCATGGACTATCAGCTCGGAGACCGTGGCTGCGGTTACCCTTGACGCTGCATCACAGACAGGAGCGCCTGCGATGGTGTACTCAACGACGAACCTGGGTGCACGAATGGCAAAACGTCATTGTTTCGGATGAATCCAGGTTCTGTTTACAGCATCATGATGGTCGCATCTGTGTTTGGCGCCATCGCGGTGAACGCACATTGGAAGCGTGTATTCGTCATCGTCATACTGGCGTATCACCCAGCGTGATGGTATGGGGTGCCATTGGTTACACGTCTCTGTCACCTCTTGTTTCCATTGACGGCACTTTTAACAGTGGACGTTACATTTCAGATGTGTTACGACCCGTGGCTCTACCCTTCATTCGATCCCTGCGAATCATACATTTCAGCAGGATAATGCAAGACCGCATGTTGCAGGTCCTGTACGGGCCTTCCTGGATACAGAAAATGTTCGACTGCTGCCCTGGCCAGCACATTCTCCTGATCTCTCACCAACTGAAAACGTCTGACAATGGTGGCCGAGCAACTGGTTCGTCACAATACGCCAGTCACTACTCTTGATGAACTGTGGTATCGTGTTGAAGCTGCATGGGCAGCTGTACCTGTACACGCCATCCAAGCTCTGTTTGACTCAATGCACAGGCTTATCAAGGCCGTTATTACGGCGAGAGGTGGTTGTTCTGGGTACTGATTTCTCAGGATCTGTGCACCCAAATTGCGTGAAAATGTAATCACGTATCAGTTCTAGTATAATATATTTGTCCAATGAATACCCGCATTTATTCTTGATGTAGCAATTTTAATGGTCAGTAGTGTATACACTACTGCTTATTAAATCTGTAATACCATGTAATGGTACTTGAATTACGTAACCATTACGGCACCTCACCTCAACCTCTCGATACCAGCAATATTCTACTGTCTTTCTGTAAAATAGTATACATATTTCTGTGACAACATTCAGATTTGATTTCATTAATGTAGAGGTACTTTGATACATCGATATATTTATGTTGCAATTATATTATTCTCATGTGTATTTTTCTCTTTTGTCACTATGATCTCTGACGTAGGGTAGACTGGGTACGGTTGTGCCAGGGTACGATTGTGACAGTCGCCATATTAGCCAAACAAAAAAGAATAACTTGGAGAGTGGGAGGGAGACAAAAGCGGCGTGCCTGTCTAGACTTGTGTCACAGTATTGCGTCAGCCGTCGGCGACAATAACGCTAGCAGCGGTCTATATTACTTTTCAACAGTCAAAAGTAAGTTTCTTGATTCCATTTCTTTTAATGACTGTTGCTATATGTGTACTGATAAAATAATGAGAGTTTCTTCTCGTTAAACGTTAAACATTAGTAGTTTAATATCAGTGATTACTTCGCACATAGAAAATTTTGTATTCCCATTGCGATGTTTTTCTTGTGGAGGAGTGCGTTGGGTACGGTTGTGACATATTTTCTGGGTACGGTTGTGACCTATTTTAAGCGTACGGTTGTGACATATTTTCTGGGTACCGTTGTGACACGAAGATAATTATTTTTTTCTAGTTGCCTAGAAAGAGGTTGAGGAAGACTGACAGAGGGCAGTGTGGCATTACAAAATATGAAGACGCTTATAAAGAAGTGAAAAACGGGAGTTCTATACGCAGAGCCGCGGAAATGCACGAATTTAATCGCATGTCTTTGCTACGATACATTCGTAAACGCGATGGAGTCACTGCAGGCCAGAATGAAGACGGCGTCAGCATGGGATATGTCGCACATAATAAAGTGTTCTCTGAGGAGCAGGAACAGCACTTTATATAACACTATGCGCAGAAATATATTTTGGCCTTTCTCCGAAAGAGGTGCGGAAGCTAGCTTTCGAACTTAGTACTACATACAATCTGAAGCGACCTGCTACTTGGCTCGAGAATGAGATGGCTGGCGAGGAATGGTTTCGTTCATTCATGAATAGAAATCTTTCACTCTCTGTTCGCTTAGCTCAAGCAACTAGCCTTTCAAGAGCAACGAGCTTCAATAAAACAAATGTAAAAGCTTTTATGACAATTTGCAAACTGTTATGGACAGACGGAAATATGAAGCACAGGATATGTACAATGTTGACGAAACATGTGTCACTACTGTCCAAAAACCTGACAAGGTAGTAGCAAGACGTGGGGTACGCCAAGTGGGAGCTCTTACTTCAGCTGAGCGAGGCACATTAGTCATAGTTGCTTTTCAAATAAATGCCTTGGGGAATACTATGCCTCCTCTATTTATATTTCCACGGGTTCGCTATCGTGATCATTTTGTTAGGGATGGGCCTGTAGGATCAATTGGGATTGCAAATCCTTCAGGATTTCTCCAACATTTTAAGAAATTCTCTAATGCTTCTCAAACGCATAAAGTGTTGCTATTGCTGGATAACCACTCCCCACAAATCCACATCAACACACTGGATTTTTGTAAAGAAAATGGAATCTTTGCATCCGAGCTTGGAATCATCACTACCTAGATTTTCGACGATTGAGCCATCAAGAATCATAAAAGAAGGTTGAATACATGGAAGAAGTCGGGAGATACTGACAGGTTTCAGATAGATTATATAATGGTAAGACAGAGATTTAGGAACCAGGTTTTAAATAGTAAGACCTTCCCAGGGGCAGATGTGGACTCTGACCACAATCTATTGGTTATCAACTGTAGATTAAAAGTGAAGAAACTGCAAAAAGGTGGGAATTTAAGGAGATGGGACCTGGTTAAACTGGCTAAACCAGAGGTTGTACAGAGTTTCAGGGAGAGCATAAGGGAACAATTGACAGGAATGGGGGAAAGAAATAAAGTAGAAGAATAATGGGTAGCTTTGAGGGATGAAATAGTGAAGGCAGCAGAGGATCAAGTAGGTAAAAGGACGAGGGCTAGTAGAAATCCTTGGGTAACAGAAGAAATATTGAATTTAATTGATGAAAGGAGAAAATATAAAAATGAAGTAAATGAAGCAGGCAAAAAGGAATACAAACGTCTCAAAAATGAGATCGACAGGAAGTGCAAAATGACTAAGCAGGGATGGCTAGAGGATAAATGTAAGGATGTAGAGACTTATCTCACTAGGGGTAAGATAGATACTGCCTACAGGAAAATTAAAGAGATCTTTGGAGAAAAGAGAACCACTTGTATGAATATCAAGAGCTCAGATGGAAACCCAGTTCTAAGCAAAGAAGTGAAAGCAGAAAGGTGGAAGGAGTATATAGAGGGTCTATACAAGGGCGATGTATTTGAGGACAATATCATGGAAATGGAAAAGGATGTAGATGAAGATGAAATGGGAGATATGATACTGCGTGAAGAGTTTGACAGAGCACTGAGAAACCTGAGTGGAAACAAGGCCCCCGGAGTAGACAACATTCCATTAGAACTGCTGACAGCCTTGGAAGAGCCAGTCCTGACAAAACTCTACCATCTGGTGAGCAATATGTATGAGACAGATGTGAAAATTACCGAACTATCAGTTTAATAAGTCACAGCTGCAAAATACTAACGCGAATTCTTTACAGACGAATGGAAAAACTCGTAGAAGCCAACCTCGGGGAAGATCAGTTTGGATTCCATAGAAATATTGGAACACGTGAGGCAATACTGACCCTACGACTTATCTTGGAAGCTAGATTAAGAAAAGGCAAACCTACGTTTCTAGCATTTGTAGACCTAGAGATAGCTTTTGCAATGTTGACTGGAATACTCTCTTTCAGATTCTGAAGGTGGCAGGGGCAAAATACAGGGAACGAAAGGCTATTTACAATTTGTACAGGAACCAAATGGCAGTTATAAGAGCCGAGGGGCATGAAAGGGAAGCAGTGGTTGGGAAGGGGGTGAGACAGGGTTGTAGCCTCTCCCCAATGTTATTCAGTCTGTATATTGAGCAAGCAATGAAGGAAACAAAAGAAAAATTCGGAGTAGGTATCTATATCTATGGAGAAGAAATAAAAACCTTGAAGTTCGCCGAAGACATTGTAATGCTGTCAGAGACAGCAAAGGACTTGGAAGAGCACATGAACGGAATGTACAGCGTCTTGAAAGGAGTATATAAGATTAACATCAATAAAAGCAAAACGAGGATAATGGAATGTAGTCGAATTTAGTCGGGAGGTGCTGAGGGTATTAGATTAGGAAATGAGACACGTAAAGTAGTAAAGGAGTTTTGCTATTTGGGGAGCAAAATAACTGATGATGGTCAAAGTAGAGAGGATATAAAATGTAGACTGGCAATGGGAAGGAAAGCGTTTCTGAAGAAGAGAAATTTGTTAACATCGAGTATAGATTTAAGTGTCAGGAAGTCATTTCTGGAAGTATTTGTATGGAGTGTAGCCATGTATGGAAGTGAAACATGGACGATAAATAGTTTGGACAAGAAGAGAATAGAAGCTTTCGAAATGTGGTGCTACAGAAGAATGCTGATGATTAGATGGGTAGATCACGTAACTAATGAGGAGGTATTGAATAAGATAGGGGAGGAGTTTGTGGCACAACTTGACAAGAAGAAGGGACCGGTTGGTAGGGCATGTTCTGAGGCATCAAGGGATCACCAATTTAGCATTGGAGGGCAGCGTGGAGGTTAAAAATCGTATAGGGAGACCAATAGATGAATACACCAAGCAGATTCAGAAGGATGTAGGTTGCAGTAGGTACTGGGAGATGAAGAAGCTTGCACAGGATAGAGTAGCATGGAGAGCTGCATCAAACCAGTCTCAGGAGTGAAGACCACAAACAATAACGAGCCATGAGTTCACAACGAACCCAGCGTGGGAAACACGAAAAGATGAGTGCCTAGTTTATCCATTATTTCATGAAATGACTTTATTAACTGTGCTCTAATGACACCTGCCACATAATATAACTTTGTTGTTGCCCGAAAATGCAATATTTTTTGCAGAGTGAGCAACACTACAATCGTAATTAATTTTTTACCTTTGCTGTGGTGGGGTTGTTAGAACCAGTAACAGCAGAAAATAACGGAAGTTTACTTACTGCATTGACTGCGGCGAAATAAGTCGTCCTTTTGACACTATAATACTGATTTAGGTCGTGTATCAAATACTACAATATTAAAAAAATATGTGAATTCCTAAGGGACCAAACTGCTGCGGTCATCGGTCCCTAGACTTACACACTACTTTAAACTAACTTAAAGTAACTTACGCTATGGACAACACACACGCATGCCCGAGAGAGGCCCCGCAATTTGTCACATGGCGCCTCTAACCGCGCGGCCACTCCGCGCTCCTTCTTCAATATTGGTTTCCCATGTATCGGGTACTACAATACAGTTTTTCACGGTCAAATGTCGTCAGGTAAAACCATTAAATGAAGAAATACACCTCATATTACTGTTCTTGATATTTATACTTACAGAATTTATGATTTTCGGCTTACGTTGTCACTCATTGATAAAGGGCAGAGATGTTTCCGACGAACAGTAATTACAGTCATGTTTGGGACCATCAACATATGCAAAGATAATATCTTGAGAAACTGTTTAATTTCGGCTAGAACTTGATTTTTTCCGAGAAAGATCGTGTCTTGTGTAGAAACTCGAAAAGACAAGCAAACTATTAAGGAATACAGTTTGACACATAACCTTACAAGACATTTAGCTTCAAAATTTACGTAATTTTTTTGAAAAGCAATTACCCTTCGATATTTCACATCTCAGCAAAAAACTTATACGACAGAGTATACACAATGTATTCTACATCATGCCAGTTAGGATAATAGTCAGGTATTACATAAGTAAACTGCATCTCAAGCTAAAATTCTAAAACACGCTTAATTCAGACAAATGGTAGTGCTATCGTCATGTTTGGATTTTTGTAACAATGAAACTTGAGAGGCCGTGTTCAGAAAGAAGGAAACATTAAATCGTAATTTTACCTTTACAGTATCAGTAACAACCACTCTGATAATGAAATAATAATTAAATCAAGACCCTAAGCTGTCGACAGGTGTTGATATACATCAACAGGAACAGTTGAAAATGTGTGCCCCGACTGGGACTCCAGCTCGGGACCTCTTGCTTACATGGCAGACACTCTATCCATCTGAGCCACCGAGGGCACACAGGATAGTGCTACTGCAGGGATCTATCTCTTGCACGCTATCCGTGAGTCCCACATTCCCAATTTAATGTCCACACACTACATTCGTAGTGCCCCTGCCCATTACACTCATTACTCGCGGCAGACAATCTGACCAAGCCCCGTAAGAGTTTGGGCAATGCATGTGCATACAGCACAGAAGAAGAAGATCAATGGCCGGTTAGCCTTAACTATATGGAGATGGTATCTGTTCTTTCGGACATATGCCATCTTCATACTCGGATTATGTTCCTTAAACTACTGAAAACTGTATCGCAAAATCGTATTGTTAAGGAATATAATAATTATGTAGAAGTGAAGATGTTACATTAAAGTACTAACATCTGTTTAGTTTTAAACTAAATTTGAGCAGTTAGTAATGGATGAGATAAAGACATCAGTAGGTAAGAACTGTGACGGCCTTGTAGAAGAGCGACACGTTTCACATAGGAAAAACGTAGATAGAGATTGCGTATCAGTTGTGTTAGAAGACGTGTTTCGTAAGTTCTACATGTTACAATGTTGCACGATGTTAGCTCTTGTAATTGTATCTGTTTTGATATATGAGTTGGACGAGAAGCACCGATAAACCATAATGATTACTAAAATTAAAGACGTGTTATAATTTATTGCAGTTAACAAATCTATTATGCAGATTACATCAGATCTGTGAAGACTAAACTGGAGGTACTAAATACACGGTTTAGACTTCTTCTAGATCATTAAGAGCGAAGATTATATTGTGCTCACTCGTTTTTTGGACAGAAGCGGAGGAGTCATCGGTCCCATTGGATTTGGGAAGGATGAGGAAAGACTTCGGCCGTGCCCTTGCAAAGGAACTTCCCCGCCATTTGCCTGAAGCATTTTAGGGAAATCACCAGAAACGAAAATTGCAGTGCTGAACTCAGATCACGTATGGTGACACGGGTACGTCATTCAGTGTTGCTTCAACTCTGCGCCAACTGGACAGCTATTGCTAGCGTGCCAGGCTCTCGACAGCTCATCACAACATGATTTCAGTGGGTGACAGATCTGGAGAACTCTATAGCCATGCCAAAAGTCGAACACCTTCCGTATCGATGTAGGTAAAAAAAATGGCTGTGAGCACTATGGGACTCAACTGCTGAGGTCATTAGTCCCCTAGAACTTAGAACTAGTTAAACCTAACTAACCTAAGGACATCACAAACATCCATGCCCGAGGCAGGATTCGAACCTGCGACCGTAGCGGTCTTGCGGTTCCAGACTGCAGCGCCTTTAACCGCACGGCCACTTCGGCCGGCGATGTAGGTCAGAATGGCAAGGACAACATAAGGGGTAGCATATGAAGGGCATAGGACAAATAGCCAAATTGCTCATGCAGGTGAAGTATTGCTGAGCAGGTTGAACAGATAGCTCTGTGGCAAATTGGATAAATGGTGGAGTGGGGAGGAACAATTAGGAATTAGAGGAGGAAAAGGAACAAGAGATGCTATTCGCCTGTTAAAAATCATACGGAAAAGTTACAAGGGAAGATCGGAAAGTAATGCATAATAACGTTTTTCTCCTCTGGCATTGCAGGCTGAATGTTGAAATTTCACTAAGATATAGTTTGAAGTTCAAACTACAGAGGGTAGTTTGTTTTCATGTGCAGCCCTAGTGAGAGAAGCCTGAACTACGAAACGAGCTTGGCCCGCATGTTACTGTCGGCAACTTAGGAAGAGCAGTGAAATGTAAGTCGATATTTATGGGTCAAAGGGCATAAACCGAATGAAATTCACAGGACTACTGTGTGGACCGTAGCAGTCTCCAAGCGGTGTGCGCTCTTCCAAGAGGGCCGTGTGAACCTTAGTGATTCGCCACGCTCCGGGCAGCTGCAACCCCCTGTAATATTGCAGCCATTGAAGCAGCAATTTTGAACGATTGTTACGTGCAACGGTGAACTTTATTGCAGCAGTTCAACATTTCCTATGGTGCAGTGTACGATATTGTTCATGACACATTGAAATTATGTAAAGCTAGACATCGATAGGTGTCTGACAAAATGACAAACAACCGCAAGAGCCAGCGAATGATGACAAGCTTGGATCACTTAACGCGTTACAGTGCAGAAGGGCATGCCTTTCTGAAAGGAATCGTCACTGGCGATGAGTCGTGACCGTCCCACTACACTCACGAAGCCAAGATCTCTGCGGAGTGGAAACATGCTGGTTAACCAGCACGAAAAAAATTCGTATTGACGCAGTCTGCTACTAAAATGCTTGTGACAGTGTTCTGTCATATTCATGGCGTGTTATTGGCGGACTTTGTTCAACGCCGGACCACTGTGAATGCTGAAGCTTACATTAATACTTTGGTTAAGTAGCGACGTGCTCTTCATGACAAATGCCACAACATTAATGAAGACGATGCCAAACTTCTTCATGACAATGCTCGCTCCCATGTTGCTGCTCTCGTTAGTGAGAACATGGCCGAATTTGGGTGGTAGGTGCTGCAGTATCCATCACACAGTACAGACCTTGAACCGTCGACTTTCATCTGTTTCGTCCTATGAAGGAATTCCTGACCGGCCAATGCTTTGCGACCGATTCGGAAACGAAATCAGCAGATGACTATACTTCAACCAAACGGTCTTCTACGAACGTTGCATATTGAAACTGGTACCATGTTTGGAGAAATCTGATGAGAACGTTGGTAACTGTGTAGAAAAGTAGGTAGATGATGTAAGTTCATTTGTATTTGTTTTCCTTTTGTTACCTATTATACTTCCTGGTAGTAAAATTATTGTGCGTTACTTTCCGATCTTCCCTCGTATAATGAGAAAAGTATGGAAATTTACGCTCTTTTTATTGATTTGAAAAAAGATTTTGACAGAGTACAACGTAACGAGCTGATGAATATTTTGAAAAGGAAAGGAGTAGACTGTAAGGAGAGATGACTGGTACAGAATCTATATTTACATCAGAAAGTAAGAACAAGAATTGGAAATGAGAAGATGGAAGCAAGCAGCATTGTAAGGGGCATTGTTGCCTATCCCATTTATTAATAAAGTTACAGTATATTGAAAGAGATAGTTGCGAAAGGCTTGCATGGAAGCAGGGGAATGTGTATTGCTGAGAAGAGAATAGAATGTATTAGATTTGCTGTAGACATGATATTATTGACAGAAAGTGAACTGAATATTAAAAAAAACGTTAAAAGATCTGAATGAAACCTGTGTGGAATATCGGATGAGAATCAACACAGTAAAAATAAAGAGTACTGTGATAGACAAAGGAAGGAGACTGGCAAATGCTAAGCTAGGACAAGTTATTGAATATCTTGAAGGTAAGACCACTGAAGACTTGACATGCCATCAGAAGTGAAAAATCGCATTGCTATAGCGAAGGAGACATTCAATTGAAATGTGAGACTATTCTGTGACAAATTAGATAAAGATCTGAGCAAAAGACGTGGCAAGCGTTTTTTTTTTTTTTTTTTTTTTTTTCCTGTAGTGTGACACCGTGTGAGGCAGAAACATGTACACTGAGGCGAGAGGATGAAAAGAACCTAGAAGCATTTGAGGTGGATGTGAATGAGACTGGAGAGGATAAAATGGAGCTAAAGAGTGAGTAACTGAAGAGAGCTAGAAAGGGTTGGCAAGAGGAGAAGTCTACTAGAGGTTATAAGAGAGAGAGGAAGAACGACTGGAAGGGAAATTCGTTGTGACGGAAATACTTGCTAACAGACGCTTTGGAAAGTGTTGTTTGTGGAGTAGATGGAGAGGAAACACGAGATACAAGGTGACAGAGGGGAAATTACGCGGGCAGGATGGCAGGAGACAGAAGAGTATTGAGAGTTACCTTGTGAAAACCTGCCTTCGGACAGAACACTGATGATGATGAAGATGTTGAAAGATGTCAAGGAGGCCTCCAGGAGAGGGCATAGCCGCCGAGTTGGCGGAGCGGTTCTAGGCACTACAGTCTGGAACCGCACGACCGCTACGGTGGCAGGTTCGAATCCTGCCTCGGGCATGGATGTGTGTGATGTCCTTAGGTTAGTTAGGTTTAAGTAGTTCTAAGTTCCAGGGGACTGATGACCTCAGAAGTTAAGTCCCATAGTGCTCAGAGCCATTTGAACCACCGACCATAACGCGTCAGAAATACCGAGTAATTGTTGCTGTCCAAATAATCAGCTATGCGATCCAGAGTTGATCTTCTTCTGGAGCTAACTGCAGCCCATGCAGTCACGCTTCTGTCTGGGCCCCTTACGACGATGACAACTGCGATGTCGGAACGACCCTGCTTCACGGTGTCTCCACAGACTGATACGTCCATCGTGATGCTGCACGCAGAACGGTGTCTAGTCTGAGAAGATGACATGGCGCCACTCTGCGTCCACGGTGTTAGCTGCTGCGTCAATGATGGAAGCTGGAAACAATGGGCGCCGTGCGAATGCTACAGATGCCGCCGCACTGTCGCATCAGATACTTGTGTTGTTGCAAAGAACCTCGTTCCATGTCTCAAGGTACGTGATACACAGAGAGATACACTCATGTTCTGAAAAAAACAGCATACCTTAAACGACTAGAGATAGGAATTTTATATTCACAGGACATTTAAATTAGTATGTTCTGCAGCAGCCACCTCGGTTCAGCATGTGTCCTGTTGCACAGTAGGCACAGGGTCAGCCATGGGCGCTAATAACATGTTCCACGCGTGATGGTATCAACATGTATAAGGCGCGAACGGCGTCCTGTGGTATAGCCGTCCATGCTACAATCATCTGGTTCCAAAGTTCATCTGCCGTGGTCGATATTGGGTCACAGCGCTGCACCCGTCGTTTCATCGTATTCCAGACATTTTCGATTGGCGACAAGCCTGATGATCTGGAGGACCAGAGCAAGAGGTTGACATCCTGTGACACCAAGATGGCAGGTACTCATACAGCAGCATGTGGTCGTGCAGTGTCTTGTTGAAAAATGGCCAGTAGGTTGTTGTGCAGAAAGGATATGGATACGGGTTGCAGAATGTTGTTCAAGTAGATCACACTGGACACAGTGCCCTGGACACGTAACAGCTGTTATTTGTGATTGTACTCAATAACGCCACATACTTTAGTGCCTCTAGTTGGCACTGTATGTCTTGTGTTTTTCCTTTTTGCTTTTCGTCATGTTCCAACATCCTGAACCGTATATGACTGCTGGGCATATCACCTGTGCTACATGTACTCATTTTCGTATGAGCTGATATTGAGCTGAGCGTCTCCATGAGGGGATACACGCATTTCGTTCCCAATACTATTCTTTCCTTGATGTCTATTGCTATGCTGTTGCTGCTGCTAAATCAAGGCCTCAGATATTTGAACTCTCTTGAAATAATAATTAAATCAAGACCCTAAGCTGTTGACAGGTGTTGATATACATCAACAGGAACAGTTGAAAATGTGTGCCCCGACTCTTGAACCTAATGCCTCATTCCAGCTTCGGAAAAACAGTGGAGGTGTTTTTAGCGTTTAAATTTTTCTGTACTGTGTTGATTGTGGGGAATGATATTTTCAGTCCTTATTTCTTCAGAGTGTTCCTCATCTTGTGGATGATTTTGTTGCTGTATGTTGGTATGTACCAGAGCTAGCAAATTGTGAGGATAAACAGAACACCAGGCCATCTTTAAATTCATATTCGTCGCGGTAGTTGAATTTAAACATGACCTCAGCCAGCAATGCAGCGAAGCACGTCAGTTGTTTCCGGCGGTGCTTTCTGTGCGTATTCGTCTGCTCAGCGAGTGCACACACAACACGTGCGCCAGGGCCCTCCCACGTTGCATGAAACACGACTGTGACGAGTATAACAGAGTCTACACGAGGGTCACCAGAGGACGTCTCCGGCGTCCGTTGAGCTACCGCGTGCCTGCCGCAGCCGACACTTGACAGATACACAGCGGTCCGCCCCCACAGGGAGGAACACCCTCGCGGCTGAGGCCTCTCGGCCGCCCCTAAACACCTGTCGCCTGCCACTACAAAGTGGCCCAGCCACCACACACACCGCCCCCTCTCCCCCACCCCTCCGGTGGCGCGTCAAAATTTATTTCCCGTCCGCCAGTTAACACCGCGGCCTCCCTGCCTCGGTTACAAATGAGCAGCCGCGTATTGTTCGCTAATACAACCCATTCTGCCGCGTGTCTCGCCGCGAGCGAGGCGCGTTAGTCACGAAGTGCATCACCGGGTCTTTTCCAGCCCCCCTCCCCGACCACTGCTCCACCCCTTCTTCGCCGCGTCACAGAACTCGTCCCTCATTGACGCCTTCCTCTTCCTCCTGCGCCGACGGCCGACTGGCCCGGAAGCAAATTACCGACACGGGCTTTGTTTACAGAAGTACCTTATTATTGTGATTCTACTCCTCCTCGAAAACCAATAAACGGAGGGGACGGCGTCAGAATCGGGGCTATAAATCATCGAAATGGCCCGCAGAACAAACGAAGGCGTGATCAGCGGTCTCTGAGAAGCGCGCCGTCCGAGGCAGGTGTTTCGACCCGGCCGGCGAGGTCTCTTCCTCGCGTTTTGTCTGCCGGCAAATTGATAAAGGAATTACGTCACAGCCGTGACGATTCATTAGCGTGCGCGGGGGCAGCTCATAAATCAGTCATAACAGGCTCGCGGCCTTCAGAAGCTGACACGATCGATGAAACCTTCTCAGCGGGAAGGGAAACAACTGTCCCGCTTGTCCTATACACTACTGAGACTGCCACTTTAGCTGAAGACTGCTACCGTCACTAATGACCTCGATGTCGATGAGACGATAAACCCTAATCTTCCCTCCTTCCTTTTTGAAAACCGCTGCGAAATTTCTAATCTCTATTCTGGCCATTTAAGGAGGATATGTCCAGCATTTTCAGGGCAATGCTGCGTGTAATACAAAGGCTCATGCGTCCAAATTGTATGCAAGACACACAGAAGACTGGAAAAGAAAACTGAGGAACAGTTAGCTGACGATCTGTTAGACTTGAGGTAATGTAAAGAAACCAAAGAGGCATTCGTCACGTTGCTACTGATATGGAAGCATGAGTAAAGAAAAATCAATAGCCTTTATGATATTTATCTATCTGCAGAAAACATTAGACAGTGTAAAATTGTGCAAGATGTTCGAAATACTGAGAAAAATAGGGGTAAGCTATAGGAAGTACATGCAGTATACACTACGTACGAGGAGCAAGTGGGAAAAATAAGAGTGGAAGACCAAGAACTAAGTGGAAAGATTGAAAAGGTTGTAAGGTAGGGATGCAGTCTATTCCCCATGTTGCTCAATCTGTACGTCAAAGAAGCAATGACGTAAATAGAAGAATGTTTCAAGAGAGGAATCAATATTCAAAGTGAAAGGACATCAGTGGTAAGATTCGCTGATGACATTTGCTATCCTCAGAGAATGTGAAGAAGAACTGCAGGATATGTTGAATGGAATGAATGCTCTAATGAGAACAGAATATGGACTGAGAGTAAATCGAAGAAAGATGAAAGCAATGAGAAGTATGAAAAATGAGAAGAGCAACAAACTTAATATCTTAACTGGTGATCACGAAGCAAGCGAAGTTAAGAAATTCTGCTACGTAAGAAACATAATAACCGATCACAGACGTAGCAAAGGTGGACTAGCACTGGCAAAAATGGTATTCCTGGCCAAGAGAAGTCTAATAGTATCCAACATAGGTCTTAATTTGAGCAAGAAATTTCTGGGAATGTACGTTTGGAGCGCACTATTGTATGACAGTTAGACATGGATTGTAGGAAAACCGGAACAGAAGAGAATAGAAACACTGTAGATGTGATGCTAACGTAGAATGTGGACTGATAAGGTAAGGATTGAAGAGGCTCTGCGCAAAATCGGCGAGGAAAGGAGTATATGGAAAACACGGACAAGAAGGAGGGACAGGATGATAACGCGTCTGTTAAGACATCAGGGAATAACTTCCGCGGTACTAGAGAAAACTATAGAGGGTAAAAATTGTAGAGGAAGACAGAGATTAGAATACGTTCGCCAAAATATATATATATATATATATATATATATATATATATATATATATATATATATATAAAAGCGAAACGAAGGAAGATTTGGGTTTAACGTCCCGTTGACAATGACGTCGCTAGAGATGGAGCATAAGTTCGGAAAGGAACCTCCGCGAAATGTGCCTCGTGCGACTAGACTTATGGGTATTTGAATTAGTCAGTCGATGCAATAACGTTACTTTGCAAAATTAAAACACGTTGGCAGTCCGCGGCGACTTTTTTCATAAGCTCGCGAACGCTCCCCTCGTCAGTATTCTGTTCTCTTTCAAAGTACAGCATTTATGATAGTCTGCACTGCCTGGGACGCGTTCCTATAATTCGCAGCTTACAGGCAAGTGACGTCAAACTAACGTGTCGCTCGCTACAACCACAAAAATCAATAGCAGTCGACTCAATAAGCCGGGACTGACACCAGCTTCTACCATGTGTGAGGCGGCCCTCGGATATCGTAACATATTCGCAGTAGAAAACAGCCAAATATTTGTAACAAGAAAGAATGTAAATGGCATTGCTGTTCGTCTTAATGACAGGAGTTAAAGCTGTACTATTAAGTTTCTGTCTAGCCACACCCTCGGAAATCACGATATACTTGGAAAAAAACGCCCCAATATTTCTGACAATCAAGAATACGATCAACGAACAACCGCATTCAGTCACAATCGTTCTTTTATTTCATTACGCTATGCATTTCGAGCCCTGGGGCTCATCTTTAACTGCTTTGACAGTCTACATCAATTTTTTGCACATTTAGGTTAATGCCGGCGCAGGTAAAATTACAATTTTATATTATAAAACGGCACATTGTGGATATAAATTTACAAAGCTAAGTAAGACAAATCGAAAAACAACTTATTGTTTCCAGTAATGGATACATGATTTTGATGCACAGTATAACTAAATACACTCCTGGAAATTGAAATAAGAACACTGTGAATTCATTGTCCCAGGAAGGGGAAACTTTATTGACACATTCCTGGGGTCAGATTCATCACATGATCACACTGACAGAACCACAGGCACATAGACACAGGCAACAGAGCATGCACAATGTCGGCACTAGTATAGTGTATATCCACCTTTCGCAGCAATGCAGGCTGCTATTCTCCCATGGAGACGATCGTAGAGATGCTAGATGTAGTCCTGTGGAACGGCTTGCCATGCCATTTCCACCTGGCGCCTCAGTTGGACCAGCGTTCGTGCTGGACGTGCAGACCGCGTGAGACGACGCTTCATCCAGTCCCAATGGGGGACAGATCCGGAGATCTTGCTGGCCAGGGTAGTTGACTTACACCTTCTAGAGCACGTTGGGTGGCACGGGATACATGCGGACGTGCATTGTCCTGTTGGAACAGCAAGTTCCCTTGCCGGTCTAGGAATGGTAGAACGATGGGTTCGATGACGGTTTGGATGTACCGTGCACTATTCAGTGTCCACTCGACGATTACCAGTGGTGTACGGCCAGTGTAGGAGATCGCTCCCCACACCATGATGCCGGGTGTTGGCCCTGTGTGCCTCGGTCGTATGCAGTCCTGATTGTGGCGCTCACCTGCACGGCGCCAAACACGCATACGACCATCATTGGCACCAAGGCAGAAGCGACTCTCATCGCTGAAGACGACACGTCTCCATTCGTCCCTCCATTCACGCCTGTCGCGACACCACTGGAGGCGGGCTGCACGATGTTGGGGCGTGAGCGGAAGACGGCCTAACGGTGTGCGGGACCGTAGCCCAGCTTCATGGAGATGGTTGCGAATGGTCCTTGCCGATACCCCAGGAGCAACAGTGTCCCTAATTTGCTGGGAAGTGGCGGTGCGGTCCCCTACGGCACTGCGTAGGATCCTACGGTCTTGGCGTGCATCCGTGCGTCGCTGCGGTCCGGTCCCAGGTCGACGGGCACGTGCACCTTCCGCCGACCACTGGCGACAACATCGATGTACTGTGGAGACCTCACGCCCCACGTGTTGAGCAATTCGGCGGTACGCCCACCCGGCCTCCCGCATGCCCACTATACGCCCTCGCTCAAAGTCCGTCAACTGCACATACGGTTCACGTCCACGCTGTCGCGGCATGCTACCAGTGTTAAAGACTGCGATGGAGCTCCGTATGCCACGGCAAACTGGCTGACACTGACGGCGGCGGTGCACAAATGCTGCGCAGCTAGCGCCATTCGACGGCCAACACCGCGGTTCCTGGTGTGTCCGCTGTGCCGTGCGTGTGATCATTGCTTGTACAGCCCTCTCGCAGTGTCCGGAGCAAGTATGGTGGGTCTGACACACCGGTGTCAATGTGTTCTTTTTTCCATTTCCAGGAGTGTATATTTATGTTTGTATATACAGTTTCCATTCTACAGTGCGATTGTAAACACAAGCTAAAACAAGTCAAAGAATTTCATATGTAAAGATGCTGCATTTCTACAATTACAGAGGTATTATTATTTCAGAGAAGATTGAAGCTATTAAATTATTAATTATACAGAGATATTTCTTATAAAACAAATATGTCAAATGTGGATGCATGTTATCAGACGGTTCCACTATTAAGTATTAAGATTCTTTAGGAAAAAATAAACTTTTAAAATTACTAAGAGAACTGTGGCTGCTAAACTCCGTTTGTTCATTCAACGTGTTTTCGATTTATCTTAGCTTTGTAAATTTATATTCACAATATGCCATTTTTTAATATACCATTGTAAGCTTTCCAGTGCCAGAATTAACCTAAATCTGCAAAGAAATTGGTGTAGGCTGTCAAAGCAATTGAAGACGAGCGCCCATGGCTCAAAATACATCGTGTATTGAAATAATATCACGATTGTGACTGAAAGCGGTTGTTCTTTATTTTACGAAAGTAACAAAATCTCGTAAGAAACAATGAACAACGGATAACATCAAGAATACAAATGTCACTGCTGGTAGTTGCACCTGCAGCAGTGTCATCTTTCGTTTTTTTAATCAGACTGAAATCACAAATTAGAAGGAAGTTATTTCTGAGGAAGCTCGCTGTTAAATGTAATTAACATCGGATACTGCTGAAATTACCTGTATTAACAATGATAACCAAGTCCCAGAATTTGATAGAAATGCGTGAATAAAATAATAATAACAATAAGAAAACCGTATAACTCCGCCACGGGGCCTTTTCTCACAAGTGATGAGGAAGGTGGGAGGGGGACCAGTAACACCTCGTAAAAAAATCTGGGTCCATCTGGCTCCGGATGGCAGCATCCTGTGAGGGCCCCTGCCTAGGGTTACAGGTGAAGCAAGTCAACGGTCTCAAAGGCGGAAGAGTCCTAACTTCCAAAGGCAGAGAGAGCGGAAGAACCTGATAGAGAAAACCATGAAAAATAATCATTTCGGACTAACAATCCGCTCTTACCTTGGAATTTATTTCCTACCATGTACAATGAACAATTTCAATTGCAGAATGGAAAGTCCGCTAGAAGAAAGCACTACCCCAGGTGGTAACTCGAAAGAGAAATCCACCATTGCTTTAGGCAATGCATCGAGACCTAGGGTTCTGGGCAGTCCCAACATCTGGATTAAGGATGAGTCGGAGCATCTTTGGTATCCTTCCAAGCTAAAGTTCAAAAGTAAATTCTTTGCAAGCACCTTGAACGTACACTCATTACTAAAAATTTGTAAACAAAAAGAACTTGAAATTCTCTTAGATAAGCATGAAATACAAATTTTAGCAATTCAAGAAACAAGATTTTTGGATGAAAATGTCACAGAAACCAAAAACCATAGAATTTTTAAGGGTAAACCAGTAATAAAAATCATGAAAGGCATGCGAATACTTGGTTCCGCTTTCTATGTTCATAAAAATTTAGTAGGTAACACTAGAGAATTCAAATGCAGTTCAACTCGACTATCTCCTCTGACAGTTAAATGCAAAAATAAGTAGTATACCTTTGGTAATTGTCATGCTCCAGTCAATGATGACAATACGAAAAATCCGAGTAAAGTAGAAGCATTCTGGGAACTCCGAGAAGAAGAAATTTCAAAAATTTCAAAATCAAATGTTATACTAATAGGGGATGTAAATCCACAAATAGGGAGGGAAAAATCGTTTCGAAAAATAGGATATTATCCAGCCCATGAAAGAACAAACAAAAATGGCACAAGACCAATCAGTCTTTGTAGAACATTTCAGTTGAAGGTAATGTCAACCTTCTTCAAAAAATTATCGAGAAAGGCAAACACATGGAGCTTTCCCAAACCAATGATAGGGGACTTCCAGTTAGATCACATGCCTATTTGTAAATGCAATTTTAAAAAAATCGTGAATGTAAAAGTAGCAAGAAACAGGGAATTTGATTCTGATCATTACCTGACTAAAATTAAAATTAAACTTCTCCCCAATAAAAACCAAAAGAGACATGAAAAATTAATTAAATATAATACAGACAGACTCAACATCATCAAAGACGTAATAACAAAATTTCAGGAAGAAATTAAAGAAACTAAATCAGGAAAATGGGGAGAAATATCGAAAGAAATCAACAGGGCAGCGAAAACTGCATTTGGAACAACAAGTATGAAGAATAAAGTCCGGTGGGATGAAATCTTTGAAGAAGCAGTTACAGAAAGAACAAAACAGTGCAAAAAAGGGAAATGTTCTGGGAAGCCTGAACACCTCGATGAATTTGGAATGCAAAGGAAGGATGCAGCAAGAATAATAAAGAGTGCTAAAAGATCTTTTGAGAAATCAGAACCTCTTGACATACAAAACAACTTTGTAAAAAATAACTCCCGGATTTTCTATCAGATGTTTAAGATTCATCCAAATGGCTACCAATCTCCAAGTATTTGCTTCATAGATGAAACTGGTAAAATAGGCCACGGAAACAGCCAGAATTGTAAAATACTAAGAAAGTACTTTGAAAAATTATTGAACTGTGAAGAACCAAACTGTAAGTTAGAATTTCCCGCAGTAGAAACACCATAGTGCCTTTAGGCAAGTCAATGTTTAGTACTGAACTACAAAATACGCAAACTTGAAGTCCTAGAAAGAAAAATCATTCGAAAAATACTTCGGCAACCAAAAAATAGAGAGGAATGGAAATTAAGAAGCAATGAAGAAATTTATCGCAACATAGAAACCACAAATGATAAGGTAAGGAATGAGGAGGTTCTGCGCAGAACTGGAGAGGAATGGAATATGTGGAAAACACTGATAATGAAAAGGGGCAGCATGATAGGACATCTGTTAAGACATGGTATAGAGGGAGCTGTAAAGGGCACAAACTGTAGAGGAAGACAGAGATTGGCATACATCCAGCAAATAATTGAGGACATAGGTTGCAACTGCTACTCTGGCATAGGTTGGCATAAGAGAGGAATTCATGGTGGGCAGCATCAAACAAGTCAGAAGACTGATGACACGCCCCCACCTCCCCCCCCCCCCCCCCCGCCAAGTGTGGCGGACATGTGAGACGAAAAAAGTGAATGCTTGTCAACAATAGCAGAGATGGAAACCTTTACAACCTCTTTTAATAATATCATGGATCTTTTGAGCTTCTGAAGGCTTTTAATACCGGTGTGGCATTAACTGACATTTAATTACATTTAATTATAACAAATCATACCAGGAGGACAAGTTTATGATGTACCAGACAACTTATAAAATAAATGCAATGAAGCACGAGAAATCGAATATGGAGTTGTAAAGTTGATGCATTAAGGTGTTCTGAAAGCGGTGCTGATATTCAAGATAATGAAAGCGGGTTAAAAGCTGTGAACTATCTGGGGAAATTATCCTTCATTACTGAGCAACTGTTTCACCAGATATCCAGTCTAGTTTACCAAATTGCCAACCAGACTAACATTAATTATAATCTTTCAGTAGACATCTTACGACAAATGGCGATATATATATATAATTTAAATAAAAATAAATACATCAGTTTATATTTGGACACTTATTTTAACATTGTTCATTGTACCGTTAAAATTTCATCATATTAAACTTGATTCAAAACTAAACTGGTGCCTTATTTGGGATTGTGAAAATGTGAGTTTGTAATCTTACGGAACACGTCAAATATGGAGCCAAGATTGGGAGACTGCATACAGCGCTGCATTCATAAAATAACACCCTAAGAACGTTGAAACATATGCAAGAGGAAATTAACCACAACCAACCGATTCAATTTTCACCCAAAGAAGTTACAGTCGTAGCGCAATCCTGTCCGTCATGAAATTACCACACACTGGTATACTAAATTCATACCAATTGTCTGTGAAATCTTATCGAAAAGAATAGCTGAGGGCTACTTTGATGACTACACCACATGCTTCACGTGGTCAACTTGGTTTACACAAAGAGTGTAACTCCACAATAATTTTGAGAATTAAAATATATTACATCGAAAAGAAAAACCTCGAACTGGTTACTATCGTCATACTATTTACCTGATGGGTCAAACAATTATATAAGCACGAGGTACTGGTCTCACAAAGTACACTCCACGTGGGTTGAACATAAAGAGAAGTTGCTATATTGAAAAATCTTGTCAAGACGAGACGTTTAATCTCACGCACATTCGCATTTAAGATTGATGATCTTAGTTAGAGTTACGGATCATCCACACGTGGTTCCACTTTGCTTACAAAGTAGTGACTAAGCAACTGCTGGAAGAAATTCTGAACTTCACACTTGAATTACACTGTGTTGCAATTTAAGATAACATAAGATATTTTAGATCTAAACCTGAAACAAAGGTGATTAAATTTCCAGTTAGGCTGAACTTAAGAAATCCATTGTCCTACGGACTTAGTGGAGACGCGCTTAGCTGGAGATCTTACCACTTCAGACGCTCACTGTGGACCGACTGGCGTGGGCCCCTACCAAGGGTACCTCACAGATACAAACGGAAGTGACCAGAGAGGCAGCTTCCTTTACCAACATGACAAGGAACGGACAGGACCATACCAAGAATAGAAACCTCTTTACTTTTGGAAAGCGTAGTTACGAGGTTGGTCCTACTGCTCTCTAGCAGACAGGCTTGTCTACTACCATGAAGCACGCAACTAGAAATACATTTGCTCATTCATCCTTTCACACAGAAGGGAAGGGGGATGACAGTATCTTATCTAAATCTACATCTACATGGACACGCTGCAAATCACATTTAAGTGCGTGGCAGATACAGTATATGAAATAAATCGGATGTGGGTTCCGTATGAGACTGTGTGACATGAATTACATATAAACTGTGTTTTAAAGTGTAGTAGTGTGACAGATCGTTCTTGATTATGTGTAAAAGTAACACGTTCCACTGCTCAGTCTCCTGCCAGATAGAAACACCACAGTAAATTTAGAAGTGGAATGTATGCCGTAAATGGCAACAGATTTAAGAAATTAACATGAAAGGAATCCAACAGAGACCTTTCAGCGTCTCCAAACTTCTTCAATCGTCGACTGCTATCGAGTTTCGTGAGCGCATCGTGTTGTGCGTCATTCTGACGTCATTCTCTAGCAATCCGGGACACGAACCTCTCCCGCACAGCCTGACATGCCATCGCATTTTAGTTCTGTGTAGTTTCGTGTGGCGTGTCATGTTGGGTTGAAGGATACTGGCTTGTGAGACTCTGCCAGAGGCTTACCATGAATTTTAGTTAAGCCGTCGGCGCACGGGACTGGTTAGCTAACTTTGACGTGGCGCTCTACGAGTTTTGTGACGCCACTTCCTGCTATTTCACGTTGAGGAGCCGTTTCATCACGTGAAACAAGGAATAATTTCTGCGATATTTCGGCAACGTGTCACGTCAAACAGCACCAGTTGGGAGCAAGAACGCTCCCTGTGCCACAAGTAGAAAGCACTAGGCCTGCAGAAAGCAAGACACCATATTATATTTGTCTTGTTCAGTAGAAATTCAAATGGCTCTGAGCACTATGGGACGTAACTTCTGAGGTCATCAGTCCCCTAGAACTTAGAACTACGTAAACCTAACTAACCTAAGGACATCACACACATCCATGCCCGAGGCGGGCTTCGAACCCGCGAACGTAGCGGTCGCGCGGTTCCAGACTGAAGCGCCTAGAACCGCTTGGCCCCTCCGGCCGGTGTTCAGTAGAAGCGTGAGTTTTATGTTATACTTGCACACTTTGAATGTACACTGTCCCTAAACACAATCACATTGAATGTCTTGAGGACAAATCGTTACTGGTACGATTTGCTGTAATAAAATGACGGGAAAAGTCGTAATGAGGTTAAAGAATTTTCGTATTTAGTTATTTTCGCGTAATAGCACGCGAATTACGAAAGTAAGCCGTTTTAAGTCAATGGCACATACAGTGGAGCGTCAAAGCAACTGCGTATTCAAATACATAGACATGTAAACAGGCAGAATACGGCGATATGATCGGTTACTGGTGCTACAATGTCAGGTTATCAAGATTTAAGTGAGTTTGAACCTAGTGCTATAGTCGGCGCCTGAGCGATGGGATGTAGCATCTCCGAGGTAGCGATGAACGGTGACTTTCCCGTACGACCATTACACTAGTGTATCGTGAATATCAGGAATCGGGTAAAATATAAAATTTCCGACATCGCTGCTACCGGAAAATGATCGTGCAAGAACGGGACCAATAACGAATGAAGGGAGTCGTTTGCAAGCTTCTGGTCTTTAATAAAATGGCAAAGGAAAAACACAAGAAAGTCAACACGCCTCTCGCGTGGACAATATACAACCATCCTGCAAAATACCTCGATAGGTCTTGCAAACTAATCTCAACGTCGCCCCTCTCACACACTATGCTACGAATTGTATACCGGATCATACAAGGGCGTTTACTGCGATACACACAATAAAGAGAAGAAATTTGACTGTCGCTGAACTCCAAGATGTTACGAGAAGAATTCCGTCACCATTACTCCTGCAGTAGTTTCGGGCTCGAAGACATAAAATTCTGTCGTTGTTGCGACAAGTGATTCTGTCGTTACATGCGCACTGCAAAAACTGCTATGAGAACATATTAACTCGCACGAAATAGGACTCATATAAACAACGAAATTTCCGTCGTGAAATCGGCACATTTCTACTCTCAACAACAGTAATTAGTCAGCTCTGGGATGACCATCTGTACATCTATAAACTTGATACTTGATACGAAGAAATGCTTGTACAGTGAAATTCTAACAATGCCTAAGTCTTACTACTAGCAATAATGGGAGAAGTTCCTATGCTAATTACCATAGTGAATTACAAAAAGAAAAAAATCTAAAGAAATTATTGTTGTCTTAACACTCTTGTAACTAAACAAAACTTATGCTACTATGCTTATGTTCGGATTTCACTGACCATTAACTATCTGTGGCTTGTTCAGAATAAGAATCTTCCAGAAACGTCCCTTCAAGATCGTCGTATCTAATAACATGGATGAGGCTAGGTCCGAGTTCAGTTGCAGATGCGTTTTGTGCCTCTTCCACATTTTCAACTAGTTATTGACGTGGGTTGTCATTTCCTCGCGCCCCTCGTCCTGGGTTCGGTCCCCTAATCTAAATTTCCTCGGCCTGACCTCTATTTCCGTTTCCTCTGTTGTTCATTCGCGCACATCTTCTGTTGTCATTGAAATCGGATCCATGGTTTTGCCATCCGTTGTTTTGTGGACCATAGCCTTCAATCCTCCTTCCATTTCAGTCTCTGTTGCGTAGTACATAACTACTGCAGTTCCCATTCTCATATCTTCGTTGTTCAACTTCATTACTCCGGAAATTTTCCGACAGTGAATGGTTTCCGTAAAGCGTTCCATTTCGTACGTTTCCGTTCCTATTGTTATAATTGTTATATTGTGGACGCGGCATAGGGCCTCGAACGTATCGGTCAGAGTTTTTTCTGTGTTCTCTGATATTATCTTCTAGGAATGGGTACTCTAATTCGTAAACAGTGTTACTGAAAGTACTGAGCTCCACATTACATCTGCCAACTAATACTTGTTGACATGCAGATGAAGTTTGGTGTAACGGTGAGGTACGAGATTTCACTGGTAGAGCATGGTACGCCAAGGTAATGGTGTGGAACGTGTCAGGTTAATAAAAAGTGTCTATATAAGATATTACATTACACAAAATATTACATGACAGTCCATTTTTTTTTTTTTTTTTGTGGGGGTTGGGGAAATTACCCACTTACTATATCCAAAAATTCATATAATGAGTAGAAGGAGTTGCCATTAAGAAATTCTTTTAATTTCCTTTTAAATGCTATATGGCTATCTGTCAGACTTTTGATGCTATTAGGTAAGTGACCAAAGACTTTAGTGGCAGCATAATTTACCCCCTTCTGAGCCAAAGTTAGGTTTAACCTTGAGTAGTGAAGATCATCCTTTCTCCTCGTGTTGTAGCCATGTACACTGCTATTACTTTTGAATTCGTTCGGATTGTTAATAACAAATTTCATAAGTGAATATATATATTCTGAGAATACAGTGAAGATCTCTAGCTCTTTAAGTAAGTGTCTGCAGGATGATCTTGGATGAGCTCTAGCAATTATTCCGATTACACGCTTTTGTGCAATGAATACTCTTTTACTCAATGATGAGTTACTCCAGATTATTATATCATAAGAAAGCAGAGAATGAAAATAGGTGTGGTAAGCTAATTTACTCAGATGTATATCTCCAAAATTTGCAATGACCCTAATAGTATAAATAGCTGAACTCAAACGTTTCAGCAGATCCTCAGTGTGTTTTTTTTCAGTTCAACCCCTCATCAATGCATACAACCTAGAAATTTTGAATATTCTATCTTAGCTACCGATTTTTGATCGAAGTCTATATTTATTAATGGTGTCATTCCATTTACTGTGTGGAACTGTATATACTGTGTTTTGTCAAAGTTTAATGAGAGCCCATTTGCAGAGAACCACTTAATGATTTTCTGAAAAACATCGTTTACAATTTCACCAGTTAATTCTTGTCTGTTGGGTGTGATCGCTATACTTGTATCATCGGTAAAAACTTCCAGCTTTGCATCTTCATGAATATAGAATGGCAAGTCATTAATATATATTAAGAACAGCAGAGGACCCAAGACCGAACCTTGCGACACGCCATTCATGATTGTTCCCCAGTTTGAGAAATCACCAGTTTTTTGCATATTATGTGAACTGTTTATTTCAACTTTCTGCACTCTTCCAGTCAGGTATGATTTAAACCATTTGAGCACTGTTCCATTCATACCACAGTACTTGAGCTTATCTAGAAGTATTCCATGATTTACACAATCAAAACCTTTGAGAGATCACAAAAAATCCCAACGTGTGACTTCCGGTTACTCAGAGAATTTAATATTTCATTAGTGAAAGCATATACAGCTTTTTCCGTTGAAAAACCCTCCTGGAAACCAAACTGACATTTTGTTAAAACTTTATTTTTACAAAGGTGTGAAGTTACTCAACAATAAATTGCTTTTTCAAGAATTTTGGATAAGACAGTCAGAAGAGAGATTGGACGGTAGTTGTTGACATCAGACATATCCCCTTTTTTATGCAGTGGTTTAACAATGGTGCACTTCAGTCTCTCTGGGAAAATACCCTGCTTTAGAGAGCTATTACATATGTGGCTAAGAATCCCACTTATTTCTTGGGAACAAGCTTTTATTATCTTGCTGGAAATGCCATCAATTCCATGTGAGCTTTTATTCTTGAGAGAGTTCATTATCTTCCTAATTTCAGAAGGAGAGGTGGGTGGAATTTCAATTGTATCAAATTGTGTGGGTACGGCCTCTTCCATTAACTGCCTTGCTTCTTCTAATGAACATTTAGATCTTATTTTCTCTACAACATTTAAAAAATGGTTATTGATAATGTTTTCGATTTCCGGCTTGTTGTTTATCAAGTTTCCATTCACTTTCATGGTGATGCCGTCATCCTGTACTCTTGGTTGCCCTGTCTCCCTTGTAATAATATTCCAAATTGTTTCGTTTTTGTTATCAGAGGTATTAACCTCAGACATTATGCACATGCTTCTGGACTTTTTAATACCCTTTCTTAATGTAGCACAGTAGTTTTTATATTATTTGGCTGTTTTTGGGTCATTACTCTTTCTTGTTGTTAGATACAGTTCCCTTTTGTGGTTACAAGATATTTTTATTCCTTTAGTAAGCCAAGGTTTTTTCGTGGTTTCTTATAATTAGATTTAACTACTTTCTTGGGGAAACAGTTTTCAAATTCTCTTACAAGCGTATCATGAAATAAGTTATATTTTAAATTATCATTAGGTTCCTTGTACACCTCATCCCACTCTAACTGATGAAGATTTTCTCTGAAATTTCTAATTTTTGAGTCATTAATTGAACGCACAACTTTGGAGGGTAGTTTTGAATTACTGAATGGAGCTATGTTATATACTATAACTAGCTGAGCATCATGATCAGAAAGCTCATTCTCAACAGGACAAGAATTTATATTTTTAAACCTATCTTGGTCTACAAAACTGTTATCTATCAATGTGCTGCTGTCCTTTAATACCCGAGTAGGAAAATTAATGACAGATCATAAATTGAAAGAACTGAGCAAGACTTCCAGGTCATTCTTCCTATTACACTCTTTCTGTGAATCAACATTGAAGTCCTCACAAATAATAATTTGCTTTCCCCTGTCTGAAAGATAGCACAACAAGGCATCCAAGTTTTCCAGGAATAAATGAAAGTTTCCTGAAGGGGACCTATATACTGTTTCAATTATAAAAGAGACCTCCTCCAGTTTAAGTTGACAGGGACATGCTTCTACATGTTGCTCTAGACAAAACTTTTTTGTATCTAAGCTTTCTACACAGTGATAACTTTTGACATATATGGCAACTCCTCCTCCCACCTTATTCTCTCTACTCATATGTGCAGCTTGTTTATAACCACTGATATTTACCTTTTCCAGATCAGACACAGTGTGATGCTCAGACAGACATAGTATATCTATTACATTATGAGATTCAATGTCATCTAAACAAATCAAGAGCTCATCTATTTTATTCTTCAATCCCGGAATATTTGGGTGAAAAATGGTAACATTATTTTTTACTTTACTTTTGTGAGAATCTACTTTTTTTCTTTAATCCACCAATATTTTTGTTAAATATGGTAACATTATTATTTACTTTACTGTTGTGAATTTTTGTGAGTTTTGGACCTCTTTAGCACCTGCCTGCCTGGACTTCTCATTGGACACTGATATTAGTCTAAAAAAGAGGTAAATCCATGAGTAATAGTGTCCCCCCTTATGGATTTCGCTAACAACCCTGCCAGTTTACCCTTCCCATTCCTATTGAGATTTAGGCCATGCCTTGTGACATCCCCCCTATCAATAGCCTCGACAGGAACCAATCCAATGTCTGACAGAGTGACCGCACTACGAAACCGATCCAACTCCATATTTTCCCTCCTGACAGAGCGGTTCAACTGGGGCTGATCATGCCGCACGAAAGCAGGCACCAGCCCAACACTGGTATGGGTCGTTGCGAGGCTTCTTTGTGAATCCCTTGCACAAGGAACGTATATCCTCTACCACCTGGCTAAGACTTGCACTTGGCTGGAAAAAGTTTGTGACCTGGTACCTGTCACCTAATTTATTTTGCAAAATCTGGCCCACACCTCTTCCATGGCTGCTACCTAGCAACAGAACTTTCCTCTTACCTTCTACTTTTTTTTTTTGAAACAGTTGGTTTCCTAGTGAAATTCTGTTGCATCTTAACTGCATCTACTTCTACTGGAGCCTCTTCCTTACTTAACTGTGGTAGCAAGGCAAATCTACTGGTTGTGGCAATTGGGAAACTGTCAGACACTGTCCTCTTTCTGTGGCCCCTGTTCCCAGCTACCACTTCCCACCGCTGTTTGCCCTCCTCCCCCCTTAACCTCTTCAGTTCCTCCCTCGCTCTGTCCAAATCAGCCTGAAGGGCTCTAATTTTCCCCTCCTGTTCAGCTATAATCCTATCTCTTGAGCAAACCCTACAAAAGAATGGAAGAGTCTCGTTTGCTTCTCCAATTCCCACGCCACTGCAATTTCCCCAATGAAACCACCTGTCACAGCAGCTGCACAAAACCCCTGAACTAACTTTCCTACTGCAGCTCACGCACTTAGTATCCATGGTAGTTTGGAAATTAGTTAAGAGATTTACTAAGTGATAATGATAATTTATTAAATACAGATGCAAAAGGACACTAAATATGTTTTGGAAACTAATATGTAAGTAAACTATTTACCAAATGCACTTAAATTTGGGTTATAACGCTAAATATGCACGATCAAAAATTTGGCCTTAACAGCCGAATGTAACCAAAACGAACTTTTTGCGATAAGTGAAAGAATACGTAAATAAAAGAAAAAGCTTTAATGGCAAGCTTGAAGAGCACACTAATGAACGTATTGAATTAGTTAATCTATACCAAACGCCTTTAAGATTGCGGTATAACGCTAAGTATGCACGCTCGGAAAGTAAGGCAAAGCCGCGAAATACACTCCTGGAAATGGAAAAAAGAACACATTGACACCGGTATGTCAGACCCACCATACTTGCTCCGGACACTGCGAGAGGGCTGTACAAGCAATGATCACACGCACGGCACAGCGGACACACCAGGAACCGCGGTGTTGGCCGTCGAATGGCGCTAGCTGCGCAGCATTTGTGCACCGCCGCCGTCAGTGTCAGCCAGTTTGCCGTGGCATACGGAGCTCCATCGCAGTCTTTAACACTGGTAGCATGCCGCGACAGCGTGGACGTGAACCGTATGTGCAGTTGACGGACTTTGAGCGAGGGCGTATAGTGGGCATGCGGGAGGCCGGGTGGACGTACCGCCGAATTGCTCAACACGTGGGGCGTGAGGTCTCCACAGTACATCGATGTTGTCGCCAGTGGTCGGCGGAAGGTGCACGTGCCCGTCGACCTGGGACCGGACCGCAGCGACGCACGGATGCACGCCAAGACCGTAGGATCCTACACAGTGCCGTAGGGGACCGCACCGCCACTTCCCAGCAAATTAGGGACACTGTTGCTCCTGGGGTATCGGCGAGGACCATTCGCAACCGTCTCCATGAATCTGGGCTACGGTCCCGCACACTGTTAGGCCGTCTTCCGCTCACGCCCCAACATCGTGCAGCCCGCCTCCAGTGGTGTCGCGACAGGCGTGAATGGAGGGACGAATGGAGACGTGTCGTCTTCAGCGATGAGAGTCGCTTCTGCCTTGGTGCCAATGATGGTCGTATGCGTGTTTGGCGCCGTGCAGGTGAGCGCCACAATCAGGACTGCATACGACCGAGGCACACAGGGCCAACACCCGGCATCATGGTGTGGGGAGCGATCTCCTACTCTGGCCGTACACCACTGGTGATCGTCGAGGGGACACTGAATAGTGCACGGTACATCCAAACCGTCATCAAAACCATCGTTCTACCATTCCTAGACCGGCAAGGGAACTTGCTGTTCCAACAGGACAATGCACGTCCGCATGTATCCCGTGCCACCCAACGTGCTCTAGAAGGTGTAAGTCAACTACCCTGGTCAGCAAGATCTCCGGATCTGTCCCCCATTGAGCATGTTTGGGACTGGATGAAGTGTCGTCTCACGCGGTCTGCACGTCCAGCACGAACGCTGGTCCAACTGAGGTGCCAGGTGGAAATGGCATGGCAAGCCGTTCCACAGGACTACATCCAGCATCTCTACGATCGTCTCCATGGGAGAATAGCAGCCTGCATTGCTGCGAAAGGTGGATATACACTGTACTAGTGCCGACATTGTGCATGCTCTGTTGCCTGTGTCTATGTGCCTGTGGTTCTGTCAGTGTGATCATGTGATGTATCTGACCCCAGGAATGTGTCAATAAAGTTTCCCCTTCCTGGGACAATGAATTCACGGTGTTCTTATTTCAATTTCCAGGAGTGTATAAACAAAACGAAATTTTCGCGATTACTGGAACAAGACGCAAATAAAAGATAAACCTTCAATGGTGAGCTTGAAAAGCACCCTAATGCACCTATTTAATCAGTTAAACTACAGCAAATGCACTTTCAATTGCGGTATAACACTGGAAAAATTAGGCCTAAGCAGCAGTAAGTAAACAAACGAACTTTTCGCGATTACTAGAACACTATGCAAATAATACTAATAGGTATCAGATAGATTATATAATGGTAAGACAGAGATTTAGGAACCAGGTTTTAAATTGTAAGACATTTCCAGGGGCAGATGTGGACTCTGACCACAATCTATTGGTAATGAACTGTAGATTAAAACTGAAGAAACTGCAAAAAGGTGGGAATTTAAGGAGATGGGACCTGAATAAACTGAAAGAACCAGAGGTTGTAAAGAGTTTCAGGGAGAGCGTAAGGGAACAAATGGCAGGAATAGGGGAAAGGAATTCAGTAGAGGAAGAATGTGTAGGTTTGAGGGATGAAGTTGTGAAGGCAGCAGAGGATCAAGTAGGTAAAAAGACGAGGGCTAGTACAAATCCTTGGGTAACAGAAGAAATATTGAATTTAATTGATGAAAGGAGAAAATATAAAAATGCAGTAAATGAAGCAGGCAAAAAGGAATACAAACGTCTCAGGACGTAATATTGTCCTCAAGTACATCGCCCTTGTATAGACCCTCTATATACTCCTTCCACCTTTCTGCTTTCCCTTCTTTGCTTAGAACTGGGTTTCCATCTGAGCTCTTGATATTCAAACAAGTGGTTCTCTTTTCTCCAAAGGTCTCTTTAATTTTCCTGTAGGCAGTATCTATCTTACCCCTAGTGATATATGTTTCTACATCCATACATTTATCCTCTAGCCATCCCTGCTTAGCCATTTTGCACTTCCTGTCGATCTTTCTGGGTGAGTAAAGTTACCGTCATCTCGGAAAATTTCGAGTTTTCGGGCTCGTAAGAAGTGTTGAAAATCAAATGGCGTGTCGTTGACAACTTCCCTCCTAAGGAACATGTCAGTCCTTGGGATGTCCTAGTTCGACGTCCCGTCATCTGTACTGCCTCCAGGGCTTCGAGAAAATGCAAAGTTCATCTCACTATGTCCTCTGCTCGCGGCTAACAGTATGCAGCTACCCGTGCCATTCGAATTTGTTTCTGCTTCTGTTGCATTCGCGCTTGGCCTTATTTGAAATTGTTTCCATAGCGCCTCCTCCAGTTTCTTCTCCATACGCGCGTTGATATCCTCCTGTTGAGATTTGAACGAAAGAAGGGTCCGGACCTCTTCAGTCTCGCTCACTGAAGTACCAGTTGTCACATCCGAACCAGTTCCTAATTTGTGCAGCGCAGACTCTAATTTTTGCATGGCCGCTGTCGCATGAAGATCCGCGGCTTTACGTATTTTCGCATCGATGCGCTGATCCGCGTCATTTTCCCTCTTTTCCACGCTTGCGACCTTCTTGTTCAAATTGATCACCGCCTCTCGTCCCTGCTGTTCTGTGCTTTTACTCGTTTTAGCTGCTTCAGCTGCTACTCGTCTTGAGAAACTTTCTACCGTTTTGGCGCCCTCTGCCGTCTGCTTAGCATCATGTGCAGTCTTTAAAACTTTGATTGCTTTGTTGTTTACTTTACGTAGGTTTCCCTGGAGTTTATTTGCCCATGACTTGTATTCCGCTCACATCTGATTTGTCTGAGCACCGATATTTTTTATGTCCGTCCTCGTCTCTTCTCCTCCATTCCCTTTAGTCCATAAATTTTCTTCTCCAGTCCCATTAAAAATGCTAGCAGATTGAAGTTATTTTCCTCAGTATAGGGGTCGATCGAACTAATATTTGATTTGTGCGATGTTGTTTCCTCATCATCGCGTTCTGATGCCTCCCTGTCTTCTCTCTCCGGATTTCTAATAATCATCTCTGCTTCAGTATATTGTGGTACCCTCACATCTTCTATCACACACGATCTGACACTTTCTGTCCCCTCAAGAAAAGCCATATCGTCAAAAAAATTAGCAAGGAAGTATGCAGTCCGATACTACGACGATAGTATACGAGATTCAGAATGAAAAGAACCAAATACAAAAAATACAATAGTAAACACCAAAAAATAATATAACAACGCCTTCCGTGACGATGGAAAAACAGTCGACCAATCACAAAAGTCACTGACACAGATACACGGTAAATAAAACAAATAAACACATAAACAACACAATCAGAGAACTAAGTATCTACAACATACTACTGAACCATATTTTAACTAACAAAATTTGGACCTGTTTGTAAAGGACGCTAAATGATAGAATCGCAGGAGTGCCAAGGACCTAGATCCTGGCAGCGGTTCTCCAATTGCAAGATTCTGCTCTTTCAGCTGCAATCAAGACTTTAATAAAATGGCAAAGGTAACGTTAATCAGAACACTGGGAGGAGTTGTGGTCTAAATAACAATAGATTTATTGATTATTAACTTCACAAGACAAAAGATAGCTAAAGAAACCACACACAGACATTTGTATCTGACAAACGCTCTTAATAATAGGCGGTCTATGGTGAACAAAGTGATCAGCTAGGAATCAACACACCACACTAACCAGAACTGATCGCTTTATCTGACTTCATACATGTAATCCCCGGTATGGCCCGAAAACTACGCTACTACCGAGCATCTATACTCTACTATTCCGTAAAGAAAAATATAGTTACAAAGAAAAGAGTGCCTAGAAGCATGTATTGGAGCCCTACGCCGTGGCAGCGAATACTTTACCCTTCTTCAGGTGATGGCGGCACAGCACAATGTGGTCGCCGAATGGAGTCGTGAACAGCAACAATCTTTTATTGAAGGCACGCGCCCGGAAGTATGCAAATACATGGTCTTGTGTTTGGCTGATTCGGAACGCAGGTACTTCCCTATGAGCCTCTGAAATCCCGTGTGCAGGTGCACCCGTTAGCTGGTCTGTCAAACCAATTTGAGTCCGTGACACGTCTATGCGTGATGGAATATGACAGATGTTTAGAGGGCTGACTCAAAACAAATAAGTACACCCACCCATCATTTACTGTGTGTGTGATACAAGGAGCTTTACCTCTGACAGGTCAGATGGTGACTGGCACAGGCTCGAAGTGGCAAACTAGCAAAGGACACAAGTCTCACCGTTTAGGTAAAGACCTGCTGTTCTTTAGCAGCAAAGCGCCAGTACAAGAGTATGTTCTTCTCTTTCTCTCAGCTTTCCTCGTCGGCTCGGAAGGCTAGCACATTTACAAGCTTAGACTACACCCACTTTAGCGCAAGCCAATCACGAGCTGGAGCTCGACATTCGAAGCTGGGAGACCGCCCCCTACTCTTCATACACAGATTTGACCAACCAGCGACTTTGAAAATTAATTGGGAGAAAAGGAAAAACGATTCACCTTTGCGGCCTCTTTCCCACGCGTTTACGCCTCGTCTTTGCTAAAAGCATGACCTGGATGGAACCACAGCCCTCCATAAATAGATCGTTATCTCTCCTGTTTTGTCCATTTCGAGCTTTCCAAAGAACTGCCATAAACTCAATAAAAGCCTCGTGTTTTCAAAAATATTGTAGCGGCACTGTCCTGTCCCACGGAAATTGGCAGAAACTCACAGCCGTCTCATCGGCTTCATACCTAACAAGGGCCCATCCTCTTCTTTATTGCCGGTCATCAATGCTCTGCTCATAGCTGCACCGACTCCTCGGCGCTAGTCAGCCTAACGGGACGCGGCGCCACCCAATGTGTCTGCACAATGAGACTGAGCGACTTGGCAGTCCACGAACGTTTTCATCCAGAATCCACAGAAAAAACGCTCTCCTTGGCCCTCAGCCGCAGTACATTTTTGCTGCAGTGAATTAACTTGGCACCCTCTTCCTTTGAACGCAGGTAAAACTTACCTCTTTTCATTCGCTAGAGCACACAAGCAAGACCGTTAACTACTGCCACCCATTTCATCATATGAATGAAGTGAGATCGTATCCAGTAGTAAAAGGTCATCTTCCACAATGACATTAAGGTGCATGACACTGCATCAAAAGTTAGAGAGCCCTACAATCTCTCACGTTTCACGTGACAGAAGCGAAACTGTTACACAAATTGTTACAGATTTCAGCGCTGGGCTACAACAATTGTCAGCGTATGAACCACTCAACGAAACATAATCGATATGAGCTTTTGGAGGTGAAGGCCCACTCGTGTACCCTTGATGACTGCATGACACAAAGCCCATCAACACTGACATTGGATTGTTGATGACTGGAAACATGTTGCCTGGTCGGATGAGCCTCATTTCAAATTCTATCGACCGGGTGGACGTGTACGGCTATAGAGGCACCCTCATGAATCCGTGCACCCTGCATGTCAGCAGGGGACTGTTCAAGCTGGTGCAGACTGTGTAATGGTGTGGGGCATGTACAGCTGGAGTTATATGGGACCCCTGATACATCTAGATACGAGTCTGACAAGTGACTCATACTTAAGCATTCTTCTGATCACCTGCATCCATTCATATCCATTGTGCATTCCGACGGACCTGGACAATTCATGAAGTACGCACACATCCAGAATTGCTACCGAGTGGCTGCAGGAACAGTCTTCTGGCTTTAAACACTTCCGCTGGTCAGCAAACTCCCCAGGTGTGAACATCATGGAGCATATCTGGGATGCCTTGTAACGTTCTGTTCAGAAGAGATCTCCACCCTCTCGTACTCTTACGGATTTATGGATAGCCCTGCAGGATTCATGATGTCAGATCCCTTCAACGCTACTTCGGACATTAGTCAAGTCCAGGCCACGTTGTGTTGTGGCACTTACGCATGTTCGCGGAGGCCCTACACAATATTAGTCAGGTGTACCACTTTTTTGGCTCTTCAATGTACAATATTGATAACAAACGTGTTGTTCTTGTTAGGATTTGTTATAACTAAAAGCCGTTTAATAAAATTTCAGAGATTAAACCTTTACAAAAATTGTAACATAAAATGCAAGGTCGTAGAGTAGGAAACAGTAGTGAATAGTAGCACCGCTTTACAAAAGCACAGGGTGGAGTGGTAAAGGGTTCGTGTCCTGCTGTATCAAAGTTCATTTTTCATCTTCGGATCTTCTGAAATGTTGTAGGACTTTCTTACGAAAATAATAGAACAATTTCTGTAACATTTGATGGTACGTAAATATAAACGCATTCTGTATTAGGAGTGAGTCTGTTCGGTTGGGTGAACGTTTATAAGCTTACAAAGATACCGTTATTGACTGGTCATGTACGTTTATTTTGAATCTTATTACCTTTTTACGGATACCGAAGTTCTTATTTATGTATATCACAAACAGAACAACATGAACAAGAGACGAAATGTGCACTTCAACAGAGATAATGTAGGAATTTTAAGCGCTTCCATTTTCGTGAACAAATTATGTGGCTTGCGAGACAAATAACGCCGACAAACGACGCTGGCGAGCGCTGAGAGCGACGTAGCATCACGTTAATCGGCTCGTGCCGTGTGCCGTCAGCGCTGTGTTTCGTGATGGTGCATGTCTCGTCAGTGTGCGTACCAACATTAGCTACCCCATCAGGGTGTCGACGGCTTTAGCGAGAGCATAGTCTGTGTACTGCGGAGTTGGCGACGGCGTGTGGAACTGCACGCGAGCATCACGTGCGGGCCACGTGCAGGCCGAGGCTCTACCGGTCTCGGCTTCGCTCGTCACTTTTCAGAAGTATTCGGTGCAGTGCCGCATTTCATTTAGCATTGCAGTGTCGCTTTTATCAGTCGGCATGACTTTCTGCAGTTCCGTAGGATCGTAACTAGTGCGCGATCGCCCATTTGTCTATTAAAAGCTTTACTTCAGAATGTATGTGGGCTTCAATGTAAGCCGGCAGAGTATTGTACGGTCCGTAACCGACGAGTTGTGTCCTGCAGACTGACGTCACGACCATCTGTTGCAGCTGCGCGTGTGAAAGCAGTGGAGTAGCGCTGGCAGGCCACTTACATTATACGAAACTAAAAATATTAATAACTAATAAAGGAATAACCTGAGGAACGTCATACTTGATGTACATCCTTCTGTTGTGAAAACAAACAATATGTCAAAATCTGAGATCAAAAATAGTTTTATTTTGGAAGTTAGTAAAATTCCATAAAAAACGTAATTTTCCGACAGTCAAGAATTTAAATAAATACAGTGATGTAAAAGTTCACCTCTAATGACTATGTACGATGATCTGATAACATTTTCAGTGTTCATATATAAATTTGGAAAGTTTTTAGTTTCAGAAAACCTCTGTGACTTTTCTACAATAATAATTTCAAGAATTCTAAGTAAATATGTGTATTGTGTGTTAGGGTGCGTGTGAATGAGAATGCGTGCGTGAGAGTATGTGGGACGTTCGACATTATTAAAAAAACATTCACGACTACATAATAAATTTCCAGATGTAGAGTAAAGCTTATAGTTCATTTTGTTTTGTTTATTTAATTAGAGAGTTTTGTGTTACTTAATTTGATGAGCCTAGAGCCTAGAGAAGTGGTTGGTGCTTGCTAGATTTTGGCGCGAGCCGCGCCCTAGAAGTGAGTTCTCATTGGTCGTAAGTACTGACAGCCAATGAGAAGCGAGACGGTTGGCTGCTTAGCGAGAAGATATAGTTTTGAGTGTGGGAGAGTGAGAGGAGAGTCGCGAGCTAGCTTTGATTGGAGGCGGTTATGCTAGATGTGACTTTTCGCATTATGTGTAAGATGAAGTCTTGGGATGACTTCCGCGTTATGGTCCAGTGTTAATTGTATCTGGTAGTGACCAGAAACTGTTTATGAAAACTGTAGAGTGTTGTGATAATTCGTTCCGACGAAAATCGCGAGTGAACTTTGAATTATATAGCGTGACGGTACTGAGTATATTCTTACTGAGTATTTTATGGCGAGCATAAACTTTAACTAAAGACAACCACTGAATATCGTGTGCAGAAGTAATTGGCCGATCATTGACTGTGTTACAAGTAATTGGTTTCGGAATTTGGGAAGGTAAAAGTTCTGGCTGTTTTAGGTATGGTGATAACTGTGAGCAGAAACTTTAGTAATTTTCGTAAATGTGGGCTGATGATCTTGCTTAACGGCAATAAAGATCTATTGAAGGTTTAAATTTGAACTTCATGTTTAAAGTACGAGTGACATCCTCTTTCCGAATCATTTCTTTAAAGTACATAGACAATTTTCAGCAAATTTTACTTATAGCGGCCTCCGGCGTGTAGCTATCAGGTTAAAGTTTCCTCAACACTGCTTTTCTGTGATCTCGTAAGTAACTGCAGTCAGGAGTTTACGTGCGAAGACCGCTGTAAAGAGGTAGGTGAACAAAAATTATAAAAGAAATTGCAGTGCAGCAGCAACGTATAATCCGTCGCAATTGGTGCATCGCACGCACGCACGTAAAAATCAGTCGCAAGTGCGGCATTTCATTTAGCATTGAGGTGTCGCTTTTATTAGTCGGCACGACCTTCTGCAGTTCGGAAGGATCGTGGTGTCAGCGTTGTTTAGCCTTTGCTGTTTGTTTGCGGCATAAAAGAAGTCCGCTGCTCCAGTGGCTGATTGCAAAAAAAGAGCCAGTCTAGCGTTCTATTGTCACAAGCCTTTAAAAATAATTGGGAATAATAAGGGAAAGATAAGAATTCTCATGAGGAGGGAATTAGATTAGGAAAAGAGACGCTTAACGTAGTAAATGAGTTTTGCTATTTAGGGAGGAAAATAACTGATGATGGTCAAAGTAGAGAGGATATAAAATGTAGACTGACAATGGCAAGGAAAGCGTTTCTTAAGAAGAGAATTTCGTTAACATCGAGTATAGATTTAAGTGTCAGGAAGTCGTTTCTGAAAGTATTTGTATGGAGTGTAGCCATGTATGGAAGTGAAACGTGGACGATAAATAGTTTAGACAAAAAGAGAATAAAAGCTTTCGAAATATGGTGCTACAGAATAATGCTGAAGATCAGATGGGTAGATCACATAACTAATGAGGAGGTATTGACTAGAAGTAGGGAGAAGAGAAATTTGTGGAACAACTTGACTAGAAGAAGGGATCGCTTGGTAGGACATATTCTGAGGCATCAAGGGATCACCAATTTAGTATTGGAGGGCAGCGTGGAGGGTAAAAATCGTAGACGGAGACCAAGAGATGGATGTAGGTTGCAGTAGGTGCTGGGAGATATAGAAGCTTGCGCAGGATAGAGTAGCATGGAGAGGTGCATCAAAGCAGTCTCTGGACTGAAGACCACAATAACAATAAGAATTCTCAATATCTATTATGCCATGTACAGTCATATGATCGATGGGTGCGGCAAATTTGCTATGGAACGTGTGATGATCTCACCCCATAGCAAAAATAATTATCAGCCGACCGGAGTGACCGAGCGGTTCTAGGCGCTACAGTCTGGAACCGCGCCACCGCTACGGTCGCAGGTTCGAATCCTGCCTCGGGCATGGATGTGTGTGATCTCCTTAGGTTAGTTAGGTTTAAGTAGTTCTAAGTTCTAGGGGACTGATGACCACAGCAGTTAAGTCCCATAGTGCTCAGAGCCATTTGAACCAAATAATTATCAAAATCTGAACTGTGAAGTCACCCAAAATTCTAGTTGGAAAACCAAACTGTTTATTCTACTTCTCAATTGGTCACAATCCCACTTTATTTATGAACTGAGAAACCGAATGTTTACCAGAAAGTGATCTGAAAGTAACCTGAGTCAACAAAATTGTGTATATAATCTCCGAAACATCAAAAATTCAAAGACAATATCTGACAGAATATAGAAAAGGTGACAAAATTACGTGAACCACATACAACACTGTTAATAATTACATGAACACTGTTTACGATTGTATGGTTTTGTATTGTATGGAACTGGGGACCTAGAAACGACGGAGAGGCTTTGTTCCTGTCGTAGCCCTCAGTGGTTCACAAACCCACAACAGGCTACAGCAGTCCACTTACCGCACCGCCACACCACACCGAACCCAGTGTTATTATCCGGTTCGGCCCCTAAACTGGACCCCCATTCGGGAGGACGACAGTTCAAACCTACTTCCGGCCATCCTGATATGGATTTTTCGTGATGTCCCTAAATCGCTCAAAGCAAAAATTGGGATGGTTCCTTTAAAAGGTCACGGCCCATTTCCATCCACATCCTTGACATATTCCGAGGTTGTGCTACGTCTCTAATGACTTCGATGTCGATGTTGATGTCGATGGAATGTAAAAAATCATCTTCCTTCCTCTTTTTTTGCAATGTTTCTTTCGAATTTGAAACCAAATGAGCCATGATTACTTGGCAACCTGAGCGAGAAAGTATGTGAAATTGCCTGCGACGGTCATTATGCCGACAGTTTGCAGCAGATAAAAATTATATTATGTTTTCAGTGAGCCAAAAATAATTAAATAATACTGTTAAATACTACTGAAAATTTGTTTTGTTTGTGGTCTATGTCAGAAATATGAAATATGAAACCAAGTTGTTTATGGTGCAACTACACTGCTATTTGCACATAAGAGCCAAAGAAACTGGTACAAGGCCTAATATCGTGTAGGGCCCCCGTGAGCACGCAGAAGTGCCACATCACGACGTGTCATGGACTCGACTAATGTCTGAAGTAGTGCTGGAGGGAACTGACACCATGAATCCTGCAGGGCTGTCCATAAATCCGTAAAAGCACGGGGGTGGGGGTGGGGGGGGGGGGTGGAGATCTCTTCTGAACAGAACGTTGCAAGGCATTCCAGATATGTTCAATAATGTTCATGTCTGGGGAGTTTGGTAGCCAGCGAAAGTATTTAAAATCAGGAGAGTGTTCCTAGAGCCACTACGTAGCATTTCTGGACGTATGGGGTGTCGCATTGTCCTGCTGGAATTGCCCAAGTCCGTCGGACTGCAGAATGGACATGAATGGATGCAGGTGATCAGACATGATCTACATCTACATTTATACTCCGCAAGCCACCTAACGGTGTGTGGCGGAGGGCACTTTACGTGCCACTGTCATTACCTCCCTTTCCTGTTCCAGTCGCGTATGGTTCGCGGGAAGAACGACTATCTGAAAGCCTCTGTGCGCGCTCTAATCTCTCTGATTTTATATTCGTGATCTCCTCGGGAGGTATAAGTTGGGGGAAGCAATATATTCGATACTTCATCCAGAAACGCACCCTCTCGAAACCTGGCGAGCAAGCTACACCGCGATGCAGAGCGCCTCTCTTGCAGAGTCTGCCACTTGAGTTTGTTAAACATCTCCGTAACGCTATCACGGTTACCAAATAACCCTGTGACGAAACGCGCCGCTCTTCTTTGGATCTTCTCTATCTCCTCCGTCAACCCAATCTGGTACGGATCCCACACTGATGAGCAATACTCAAGTATAGGTCGAACGAGTGTTTTGTAAGCCACCTCCTTTGTTGATGGACTACATTTTCTAAGGACTCACCCAATGAATCTCAACCTGGTACCCGCCTTACCAACAATTAATTTATATGATCATTCCACTTCAAATCGTTCCGCACGCGTACTCCCAGATATTTTACAGAAGTAACTGCTACCAGTGTTTGTTCCGCTATCATATAATCACACAATAAAGGATCCTTCTTTCTATGTATTCGCAATACATTACATTTGTCTATGTTAAGGGTCAGTTGCCACTCCCTGCACCAAGTACCTATCCGCTGCAGATCTTCCTGCATTTCGCTACAATTTTCTAATGCTGCAACTTCTCTGTATACTACAGCATCATCCGCGAAAAGCCGCATGGAACTTCCGACACTATCTACTAGGTCATTTATATATATTGTGAAAAGCAATGGTCCCATAACACTCCCCTGTGGCACGCCAGAGGTTACTTTAACGTCTGTAGACGTCTCTCCATTGATAACAACATGCTGTGTTCTGTTTGCTAAAAACTCTTCAATCCAGCCACACAGCTGGTCTGATATCCTGTAGGCTCTTACTTTGTTTATCAGGCGACAGTGCGGGACTGTACCGAACGCCTTCCGGAAGTAAAGAAAAATAGCATCTACCTGGGAGCCTGTATCTAATATTTTCTGGGTCTCATGAACAAATAAAGCGAGTCGGGTCTCACACGATCGCTGTTTCCGGAATCCATGTTGATTCCTGCATAGTACATTCTGGGTTTCCAAAAACGACATGATACTAGAGCAAAAAACATGTTCTAAAATTCTACAACAGATCGACGTCAGAGATATATGTCTATAGTTTTGCGCATCTGCTAGACGACCCTTCTTGAAGACTGGGACTACCTGTGCTGTTTTCCAATCATTTGGAACCTTCCGTTCCTCTAGAGACTTGCGGTACACGGCTGTTAGAAGGGGGGCAAGTTCTTTCGCGTACTCTGTGTAGAATCGAGCTGGTATCCCGTCAGGTCCAGTGGACTTTCCTCTGTTGAGTGATTCCAGTTGCTTTTCTATTCCTTGGACACTTATTTCGGTGTCAGCCATTTTTTCGTTTGTGCGAGGATTTAGAGAAGGAACTGCAGTGCGGTCTTCATCTGTGAAACAGCTTTGGAAAAAGGTGTTTAGTATTTCAGCTTTACGCGTGTCATCCTCTGTTTCAATGCCATCATCATCCCGGAGTGTCTGGATATGCTGTTTCGAGCCACTTACTGATTTAACAAGACCAGAACTTCCTAGGATTTCCTGTCAAGTCGGTACATAGAATTTTACTTTCGAATTCACTGAACGCTTCACGCATAGCCCTCCTTACGCTAACTTTGACATCGTTTAGCTTCTGTTTGTCTGAGAAGTTTGGGCTGCGTTTAAACTTGGAGTGAAGCTCTCTTTGCTTTCGCAGTAGTTTCCTAACTTTGTTGTTGTACCACGGTGGGTTTTTCCCGTCCCTCACAGTTTTACTCGGCACGTACCTATCTAAAACGCATTTTACGATTGCCTTGAACTTTTTCCATAAAAACTCAACATTGTCAGTGTCGGAACAGAAATTTTCGTTTTGATCTGTTAGGTAGTCTGAAATCTGCCTACTATTACTCTTGCTTAACAGATAAACCTTCCTTCCTTTTTTATATTCCTGTTAACTTCGATATTCAGGGATGCTGCAACGGCCTTATGATCACTGATTCCCTGTTCTGCACATACAGAGTCGAAAAGTTCGGGTCTGTTTGTTATCAGTAGGTCCAAGATGTTATCTCCACGAGTCGGTTCTCTGTTTAATTGCTCGAGGTAATTTTCGGATAGTGCACTCAGTATAATGTCACTCGATGCTCTGTCCCTACCACCCGTCCTAAACATCTGAGTGTCCCAGTCTATATCTGATAAATTGAAATCTCCACCTAAGACTATAACATGCTGAAAAAATTTATGTGAAATGTATTCCAAATTTTCTCTCAGTTATTCTGCCACTAATGCTGCTGAGTCGGGAGGTCGGTAAAAGGAGCCAATTATTAACCTAGCTCGGTTGTTGAGTGTAATCTCCACCCATAATAATTCACAGGAACTATCCACTTCTACTTCACTACAGGATAAACTACTACTAACAGCGACGAACACTCCGCCACCGGTTGCATGCAATCTATCCTTTCTAAACATCGTCTGTACCTTTGTAAAAATTTCGGCAGAATTTATCTCTGGCTTCAGCCAGCTTTCTGCACCTATAACGATTTCAGCTTCGGTGCTTTCTATCAGCGCTTGAAGTTCCGGTACTTTACCAACGCAGCTTCGACCGTTTACAATTACAATACCGATTTCTGCTTGGTCCCCGCATGTCCTGACTTTGCCCCGCACCCGTTGAGGCTATTGTCCTTTCTGTACTTGCCCAAGGCCATCTAACCCAAAAAAAACCGCCCAGCCCACGCCACACAACCCCTGCTACCCGTGTAGCCTCTTGTTGCGTGTAGTGGACTCCTGACCTATCCAGCGGAACCCGAAACCCCACCACCCTATGGCGCAAGTTGAGGAATCTGCAGCCCACACGGTCGCAGAACCGTCTCAGCCTCTGATTCAGACCCTCCACTCGGCTCTGTACCAAAGGTCCACAGTCAGTCCTGTCGATGATGCTGCAGATGATGATCTCTGCTTTCATCCCGCTAGCGAGACTGGCAGTCTTCACCAAATCAGATAGCCGCTGGAAGCCAGAGAGGATTTCCTCCGATCCATAGCGACACACATCATTGGTGCCGACATGAGCGACCACCTGCAGATGGGTGCACCCTGTACCCTTAATAGCATCCGGAAGGACCCTTTCCACATCTGGAATGACTCCCCCGGTATGCACACGGAGTGCACATTGGTTTTCTTCCCCTCTCTTGCTGCCATATCCCTAAGGGACCCCATTACGCGCCTGACGTTGGAGCTCCCAACTACCAGTAAGCCCACCCTCTGCGACCGCCCGGATCTTGCAGACTGAGGTGCAACCTCTGGAACAGGACAAGCAGCCATGTCAGGCCGAAGATCAGTATCAGCCTGAGACAGAGCCTGAAACCGGTTCGTCAGACAAACTGGAGAGGCCTCCTGTTCAGCCCTCCAGAATGTCTTTCGCCCCCTGCCACACCTTGAGACAACCTCCCACTCTACCACAGGTGAGGGATCAGCCTCAATGCGGGCAGTATACCGGGCAACCAGAGTCTTCGTCCGATCGGGGGATGCGTGGGACGAGCTGGCCGTCCCCGACAAACCCCCATCCGGACCCCACAGTGATGCCCATTGGCAACAGCCTCAAGCTGTGTGACCGAAGCCAACACTGCCTGAAGCTGGGAGCGAAGGGATGCCAACGCAGCCTGCATCCGAACACAGCAGTTGCAGTCCCTATCCATGCTAAAAACTGTTGTGCAAAGAACGTCTGAACTAATCTACAGAGATCGCAAACAAATAGACACAAAATTTAAACGCTTATTAAAATACAAGATTGCCTAGTAAATGCAGTAATACTGCTACTTGCACACTGCTGACACACTGCTCGGCGGCGGAAGGAGACTAAGCGATTTTACACTATTCAGGTACTAAAACGCGATGCTCCAACTCTCAAATACTATAATACGCCCGAAATTTATGAATTAATCAATGCAAGTACCAAAAACACACAAAGAAATTAAGAATTAAACTATGTAACAAATGAGTGAGCTAGGAGTATACGACTTGCTGCTGCAGCTGCTTATCCAACGGCGGCAGGGAGCACACTGACTGTGACCAACCGACACTGGCCGTTCAAAACAAAAACAGAAGACAAACGACTACGCGAATTTACACTATTCAGGTACTAAAACGCGATTCCACAACTCTCAAATACTATAATACGCCCGAAATTTATGAATTAAACAATGCAAGTACCAAAAACTCGCAAAGATATTAAGAATTAAGCTATGTAACAAATGAGTGAGCTAGGAGTATACGACTTGCTGCTGCAGCTGTTTATCCAACGGCAGCAGGGAGCACACTGTCCATGATGCTTACGTACATGTCATTTGAGTCGTATCTAGGCGTATCAGGTGTCCCATATCACTACAACTGAACACACTCCACACCATTACAGAGCTCCCATTAGCTTGAACAGTCCCCTGCTGACATGAAGAGTCCATCCGCTGGATACAATTTGAAACGAGACTCGTGCGACCAGGCAACATGTTTTCAGTCATCAAGAGTCCAATGTCGGTGTTGACGGGCCCAGGCGAGACGTAAAGGTTTGTGGAGTACACGAGTGGGCCTTCCGCTCCGAAAACCCATATCGATTATGTTTCTCTGAATGATGACGACGATGATGTTTGATTTGTGGGGCGCTCAACTGCGTGCTCATCAGCGCCCATACAAAGTCCCAATTTTTACACAGACCAATCTTTTACACAGTCCAATCTAGCCACTGCCACGAATGATGATGATGAGGATGAGAATGAGGATAAAATGATGAGGACAGCACAAACACCCAGTCCATGGGCAGAGAAAATCTCCAACTGGGCCTGGAATCGAACCCGGGACCCTGATCCAGAGGCAGCAACGCTAGCCACTAGACCACGAGCTGCGGACGTTTCGTTGAATGGTTGGCGCGCTAACACTTGTTGATGGCCCAGCACTGAAATCAGCAGCAATTTGCGGAAGGGTTACACTTCTACCACGTTGAACGCTTCTCTTCAGTCGTCGTTATTCCCGTTCTTGTAGCATCTTTCTCCGGACGTAGAGACGTCGTATATTTGCTGTTTTACCGCATTCCTGATAATCACGGTACACTCGTGAAATCGTCGTACGGGAAAATCCCCACTTCATCGCTACCTCGGAGATGCTGTGTCCTATTGCTCGTGTGCTGACTATAACACCACGTTCAAATTCAGTTAAATCTTGATAACCTGCCACCGTAGCAGCAGTAACCCATCTAAGAACTGCGCCAGACACTTTTTGTCTTATATAGGCGTTGCCGACGGTAGCTCGTATTCTGGCTGTACATTTACATATTGTAACGTTGTTGCTTTAATTTTCTATAAAAGCGGTGCTGATAGACAATAAAAGCGGGTTAAAAGCTGTGAGCTGTCTGGGGAAGTTAACGTTGCATTACTGCGCAACTGTTTCACCAGGTATCCAGTCTAGCTTACCAAATTCCAAACCAGACTAACATTAATTATAACCATTTAATAGTCATACGACAATCGGTGACATATATATATATATATAAAAGAGAATTTAAATAAAAAGAAGTAAATCAGTTTATATTTGGAAATTTATTTTAACATTGATCATTGAAATTGCAGCATATTAAACGTGAGTCATAACTAAGCTGGTGCCTTATTTAGGACTGTGAAAATGTGAGTTTGTAATCTTACGGAACACATCAAATATGGAGCCAAAATTGGGAGACTGCATACAACACTGCATTCGTAAAATAACACTCGAAGAACGTTGAAACATTTGCCAGAGGAAATTAACCACAACCAACCGATTCAATTTTCACCCAAAGAAATTACGTTCGTAGCACAATCCTGTCCGTCATGTAATTACCACACACTGGTATACTAAATTCATACTAACTCCCTGTGAAATCTTCCCGAAAAGAGTAGCTGAGGGCTACTTTGATGATTACACCACATGCTTCAGGTGGTCAACTTCGTTTACACAAAGAGTGTAACTCCACAATAAATTTCGATAATTAAAATAATTTACATCGAAAAGCAATTTACAAAAGAAAAACCTCAAACTGGTTACTATCGTCTTACTGTTAACCTGATGGGTCAAACAATTGTATAAGTACGTGATACTGGTCTCACAAAGTACACCCCACGTGGGTTGAACATAAAGAAAAGTTGCTATATTGAAAAATATTGTCAAGACGAGACGTTATCATCTCACACACATTCGCGTTGAAGATTGATGATGCTAGTTAGAGTTACTGATCAACACGTGGTTCCACTTTAACCATAAAGTAGTGACAAAGCAACTACCGGAATATATTCTGAACTTCACACTCGAATTACACTGCGTTGCAATTTAAGATAACATTAGATATTTTAGAGCTAAACCTGAAATAAAGGTGATTAAATTTTCTGTTAGGCTGAACTTAAGAAATCCATTGTCCTACGGACTTCGCAGACACGCGCTTAGCAGGAGATCTTACCGCTTCAGACGCTCACCACAGACAGACTGCCCTGGTCGCTTCCTGAGGGTGGCTCACAAATACAAACGGAAGTGGCCAGAGAGGCAGCTTCCTATACCAACATGACAAGGAACGGACAGGACCATACTAAGAATAGAAACCTCTCTGCTTTTAGAAAGCGTTGCTACCTGTTCTGACGTTGGTCCTACTGTTCTCTAGCAGACAGGCTTATCTGCTATCCTCAAGCATACAACTAGAAATACATTTGCTCATTCATCCTCTCACACAGAAGGGAAGGGGGATGACAGTATCTTACCATATACAGTATATAAAAGAAAGCGGATGTAGGTTCCGTATGAGACTGTGTGACATGAATTACAATTAAATTGTGTTTTAAAGTGTAGTAGTGTGACAAGATTGTTCTTGTTTATGTGTAAATGTAACACGTTCCACTACTCAGTCTCCTCCCAGATAGTCAGAAACGCCACAGTAAATTTAGAAGAGGAATTTATGCCGTAAATGACAACAGATTTAAGAAATTAACATGAAAGGAATCCAACAGAGACCTTTCAATATATATGCATTTGAAAACGCATGCCTATACCAGTTCCTTTGGCGCTTTAGTGTAAATGCAGCACTTTTGCAGTTTGCCCCTCTTCCCCCTACTCACGTTCAGACAGCGTGGCGTGGCAATGGGAGGGTGTGCAGTCAGGCGAGATAGCTGTGGCAGGCGACAGTTCAAGGTCTTTTTATGCGACTGAAGGCGTAACAGTCACCTGGTGGGAGGTCAGGACTATCCGATGGATATCTACCGACGTTTACCGTTCGGCAGCCAAGAAAAGAATAACAGCACGTTGGTCCTATTTGAACGCATTTGGTAATAACTTCGCCATAGTTCATGCTTCCACATTTACCACTTGCACGTCAGAAAGACGTGAGAGAAAGACACGAATGTCATACTCAGCCCTGTCTTCCATGTCGCTGTCCTTATATATATATATATATATATATATATATATATATGCAGTGTTAGAAAGTGCAAATGAAGAACTAGTTTGCGATGCAAAACGAAGAAGTAAACCTTGGTTCGATGAACAATGTCGAGAATCTGTTGAGATTAGATCAGCGAAGAGGATAAAATGGCTACAGCAACTCTCGGAAGAAGCAAGGGTAGCTTACTACGAAGCGAGGCGTAACACGGACCAACTCATGAGAAAGAAGAAACGGGACCACCACAAAAGTCTGTTGATTGCAGTCGAAGAAGCAAAGGCGTCACGCTCGTTTTTCCAGGCCTCAAGATTCGCCAGAGGCGCATACAGACAACGTACATTGGTCCTAACGAATGAGACGGGTGAAGTTGTACCGCCAGAAGAGCAAGCAACCCTATTTAAAAAACATTTTGAAAACCTATTGAATCCCGACAACCCACCAGTAGGGACAACACAGACGGATGCCCGTTTTGACAGAGTTGAAGTCCCTGAACCATCTGAGGAAGAAATCAGTGTTGCCCTAAAAGCACTCAAGAACAACAAGGCTCCAGGAGGTAGTGGTATCACAGCTGAGATGCTTCGCTTGGGAGGGGAAACACTGGTGGGTGCTTTGAAACGATTAATTTCTACCATCTGGGAAGCAGAAGTTATTCCTGAGGAATGGAAGGGAGCAATCATATGTCCCATATTCAAGAAGGGAGATGCTACTCATGTATCCAACTACCGAGGGATTTCGTTACTTGAAATTGGCTACAAAGTTTTTTACAACACTGCTACTAAACCGCATGAAACCACTGGCTGAAGGAATTGTAGGGACCTATCAATGTGGGTTCGTTGCTGGACGATCGACAATTGATCACATATTTACTCTGAGGCAGTTGATAGAAAAATTCTACGAATTCAATAAGGATCTACACCTCATCTTCATCGATTTTCGACAAGCTTATGACAGCATTGACCGCGCCACGTTATGGGAAACGTTAGAGGAACTTGGCATCCCATCAAAATACATCCGCTTAATTGCTGCTTGCTACTCTCAGTCTACGGCCCAAGTGCGGTTTGGTAATCAACTATCACCATCATTCAGTATACAAAATGGATTGAGACAAGGAGATCCATTGGCGCCAATATTATTCAATTTGGCCCTGGAAAAAGTAAGCCGTGACACTTGTCGAACCAGAGAGATGGAGATGGTGGGAGCAGACACAATCTTGGCATTTGCTGATGATGTTGTGATCCTTGGCGACACTCTAGAGCAAGTACGCAGGGATACTTCCCGATTCCTCCACAATGCAGAGAAAATTGGGCTGGTGGTGAACGAGGAAAAAACTAAATATCTTGTTGTATCACGCCGCCGAGATCTCCCTCCTTCCATTGATGTCGACAGGCATACCTTCGAACGAGTTGAAGAGTTCAAGTACCTGGGCTCCATACTAACAAATAGAAGTGAAGTAACGAAAGAAGTACAGCAACGTATAACAAATGCTAATCGCATGTTCTTTAGCCTGAACAATCTTTTCAGATCTCGGCTGATATCGCAGAAGAACAAGATCCACCTATACACGACACTGGTGAGACCAGTACTTTTATACGGCTGTGAAACTTGGGCAACATCAGCAACAGCAGAAGAAGCAATATGTGCATTTGAAAGGAAGGTACTTCGGAAGATATATGGACCCATCTACAATGCCATGGAAGGTAAATGGGAACGAAGAAAAAAAGAAGATTTATACCAGCGGTATGGAAAGCCACACATTGGACGAATATTGGCACAGAAGAGACTCCAATGGTTTGGCCACATCCTACGGGCAGACGGATCCCTTCCAAACAGAGTCCTCCACTCTCAACCCACAGGAAAACGCCCTAGAGGACGCCCAAGAACTCGATGGAAGGATAGGATAACAACGATCCTGAAAGAAGTGGAACCAGCAGCCGTGGAGGAGGACGCCAACGACCGGATGAGATGGACTGCCATCTGCAACAGCTCCCTCCTCTCGTGTAATTGACAGACACTGCGTGTGTGTTTTTTTTGTTTTGTTTTTTGTTTCTGTAATGTATCCCTCTTGCCTTTAAACCTTTGATTGAATGCCACTGTTTATTTTTTTCGTTTCTTCTTTAAGCTGTAATGTACATATGTAACTTTTACTACTGTATAGAGTACTTTTGTAAGTCTTTTTGTCTTTACTTTTCCTTTTGTTCTTCTTGCTGTAGGCCTTAAAGGCCCGATAAGGCAATAAATGATGATGATGATGATGATGATATATATATATATAAACCTCCGACCGAACACTAGATGGAGGCCCAACGGTACCGTCCGACCACCGTGTCATCCTCAGCCTAAAGGCGTCACTGGATGCGGATGTGGAGGGGCACGTGGTCAGCACACCGCTCTCCCGGCCGTATGTCAGTTTACGAGGCCGTCGCTGTTGATACAGGGTGACAGTTATTGAACTAAATGAAACAAAAATGTAAATTACTTACAAACTACGGCGCGCACACACTTAATTCAACATAGAAACGTCACTACAGATATTCAAATTTAGGTTTTGACATGTTCGATATGCCTGCGATGATGTAACGCAGACGAACAGCGAAATTCTGTATGACCCAATGAAGAGGCGGAACGTTGACGCTGTCTACGTACTCCAGAATGGCTGCTTTCAGCTCAGCAGTGTTTTTCGGGTTATTGTTGTACGCTATGTCTTTAATACAGCCCGCAAAAAGTAGTAGCATATGTTCAGCTCCGGTGAATAAGGCGGCCTATCGAGTCCAATGCCATTGGCCTGTTGGTACCCCAGAGCCAGATTGCGGTCCTCAAAGTGCTCCTCCAGGACGTCAAACACAATCCCGCTTCAATGCAGTCGAACTCCCATCTTGCATGATTCACATCTCGTCAATCTCAGGGTCACTTTGGATCTTTTTTTTCTTTCTTGCGGCCTTTGTCCCGCTGCAACCCGGGGTCGGCCGGGTTACTATTGATTTGGCAGTGTTAGTTGCAGAGGGTGGCCGGATACCCTTCCTGCCGCCACCCCGAACCCCCTGGGACCGAATTAGTGTACCCCAGGTGTCTGCATCTAGTGTAAGCCATGGAATAGTGCGACCGTTTTCAAATGTCTTTGAGTCGTGTAGCTGAGACGGAACGTGAGGACCAACCCGCTATTCACCTAGTAGGATGTGGAAAACGGCCTAAAAACCACAGACAGGCCCACTGGCATACTGGCCCTCGTCGTTTATCCGCCGGGCGGATTCCATCTGGGGCCGGCGCGCCTACCCGAGTCCAGGAAGCATCCCATTAGCGCTCTCGGCTAACTCGTCGGGTGAAATCAGGGTCACTTTGGATAATCGAGATGAAATCATCTTCCAAAACCTTCACGTACTGTTTCGGCAGTCACTGTGCCATCAAAAAATATCGCACTAATTATTCCGTGACTGGACATTAAGAGTACACACTCGACTGTTGACGGTGAAGAGACTTCTCGATCACGAAATGCCGATTCTCAGTGCCCCAAATGCACCAGTTTTGCTTACTGACGCATCCATCCAAATGGAAGTCACCGACTACAACAAGGTTCGAGCGCATGCGCATAGTAATTCCCATCATACCCCTCGGCTAGCCGTGGAGTTCGAACGTCCTAGCGCAAACCGTTCCGAAGTTATGACGATTTTATTTCATTTAATTCAATAATTGTCACCCTGTATACCCGCATCGGAGTCCCGGTACGTTGCATACACACTGCAGCAAGACCTCAAATAGACACTTTTTGATCGGCTGTTATAGATTGCAGCTACAAAATGTATAAGAATTCACCTTTTCACTATATTAAAATTTCCTTCTCTGTAGGCGTGAACCTACGTAGCTTTTGTTATTCCCGAACCGCACTGGTTTCCACATGACTCTTTGTCCCATTGAACTGCTCTTTCGCTGGAAATACTGGATGTATTTCGTACCACCACAGGTTATGGCTTACATTACGTAATGTTTTCAGCTCCACAGTAAGTACTGCCGTTGCAGTTTGTCACTGAAAGTAGCTCCGCCAGCAGCCACAAGTGACATTATTTCTGTACGTAATGTCATTGTAAGTTATTAGTGTTTAAAAATTCATTCCCTTGTATTCGGCTTGTTACATTCAGCACGTGAATATTCCAGAGACATAAGCACTGCACAAGTCGTCGTCTATAAGACGGGACTAATTACGCGAATGATTAATTAGCCTTACATAATTCCATACTAATAATAAGCAATCAATTTCCTTCAGGAACACAGCTATGCAATCTACCGCGTGTATGCGAAAGTTTTACCGTCTGTCGCTAAATCATTTGTGTGAGATAGCGTTGTCACATGATTCGGCTCAAAAAAATAGCCAGAATTAGTTTAAAAATTTTTGATGTTGCTGATCAACAGTCATACAATAATTTTTAAATGAATACACCGCCATTTGACTGTGCCATAAATTAAGAAAAATGCTTGCTCCCCACCAAATGCCAGATTAAAATCATCATCTTGTAAAAAGATCAGTAAATAATAGTAGGAGTACGTCTCATTTACGAGTTTACTTTGGTATATCAAAGATGAACAAGTGTCCTTCAGTCGTAATGATAGTGAAATCACTGTCATTACTCCTTGACTCACTATCATTACTCTTTGAGTCATGATGATAGTGAAATCACTGTCATTAGTCCTTGACTCACCATCATTACTCCTTGAGTCATGATGATAGTGAAATCACTGTCATTACTGAAACTTCCTGGCAGATTAAAACTGTGTGCAGGACCGACATTCTAACTTTGGACTTTTGCCTTTCGCGGACAAGTACTCTACCAACTGTCATTACTGAAACTTCCTGGCAGATTAAAACTGTGTGCCGGACCGAGACTCGAACTTGGGACCTTTGCCTTTCACGGGCAAGGACTCTACCGACTGTCATTACTCTTTGACTCACTATCATTACTCGAGTCATGACAATAGTGAAATCAAAGTCAGTACTTCTTGACTCACTATGATTACTCCTTGAATCATGATGATAGTGAAATCACAGTCATTACTCCTTGAGTCACTATCATTACTCCTTGAGCCATGATGATAGTGAAATCACTGTCATTACTCCTTGACTCACTATCATTAATCCTTGAGTCATGATGATAGTGAAATCACAGTCATTACTCCTTGAGTCACTATCATTACTCATTGAGGCATGATGATAGTGAAATCACTGTCATCACTCCTTGACTCACTATCATTACTCCTTGAGTCATGATGATAGTGAAATCACTGTCATTGCTCCTTGACTCACTATCATTACTCCTTGAGTCATGATGATAGTGAAATCACTGTCATTACGACTCAATGACATATGTTCACCTTTTATACACCAAAGTAAACCTTTTTTTTAAATTAAATATTAGATGCTCCCACTATTATTTACTGATCTTTTTACAAGATGACGATTTTACATCTGGCATTTCGTGGAGAGTGAATATTTTTCTTAATTTATAGACAATTATCAGCTTGATGTCTTGCAATATATGCTAATGACATGAACTCAGTCGCTTGACTACTGGCATAAAAGATCGAAATCTGGATCGTGATTAAATAAACAATAATACAGTCAAATGGCGTTGTGCTCATTTTAAAAAAGTTTAAAAATTATTTCAGAATTTCTGAGGGGAATTTCAGTATAGTTGAAAGATAACAGTCAGTTTCAAAGTTTCAGTTTGAGTTCTTGTAGACCTCTGTGATAAGATCAACTGACACACCAGTGTGAAATGCTAAATGCCGTAACAATTTTCTCGGGCGTCTTATCAATGTCGCTCCTAATTTGTCTAGTTTGGCTGAAATCGATAGCCAACTACCAAAGTCCGAAGAACGGGCCGCACCCTATTCGACGATCTGAGCCTGCCACTTCGTTATTGGTACCTCTACATCGCCGGGCACAGTGCTTCTTATGTCGCACATAGAACGCCTTTGAATTTGCATTATCTGTTCTGACGATAAACGAAACTCCACCTACCCCCTCTACATTAATTTTAAAGTGCCTAAAACCGAGAAATTTTAACTGTTCACAGAATTAATTAAATATTATGTCAACATGGACTGAACAGATCACTAATTTTCATTAAATAAGTATACAAGCCCTTACAATGGCTTAGAATACTATAACATGGCGAATGCTGATACGTAAACAACTGGAATGCAACATGCATCTGTCAGTTTCAAAGTTTTCACGTGGTCCGAATACTTGATTAGTGGTAGCACACATCTTCTTTACTCTTTCGTAAATTTCTGTGCGCTGCTGACCTAATGGCGACCAGTCTATAACGCGCATATTTTGTCATAACATCGCAATAGACATAAATTTCAACATCAAAACTAAGGAACGTGCAAAATGCATAAACAGCACTCACATCTACTCCAGTCACACATTTATATTCAGTTACAAGAAGGAAGAAAGGTCGGCTGCTGTGGCTAGCGGTTCTAGGCGCTTCAGTCCGGAACAGCGCGCCTGCTACGGTCGCAGGTTCGAATCCTGCCTCTTGCATGGATGTGTGTCGTGTCCTTAGGTTAGTTTGGTTTAAGTAGTTCTAAGTCTAGGGGACTGACGACCTCAGATGTTAAGTCCCATAGTGCTTAGAGCCATTTGAAGGAAGAAAAGTAAGGATTGAAAAATTTTGTACTGCTGCCAATAAACGGTGCTCATGCTGTGAAAATGGATGATGTGTCGAAAGACAAAGTTCACCCAGTAGGCAGTAACATAATATGATTCAACGAAATTACAAAACCGTCAGAGTTGCACAGGAATTTGTTTTCCTTTAAACGGCGACGAGTTTCGGCCTTTAGTCCATTACCAATCCATTCACATGGCGTTACGGTAGGACTTACGTGGACAACTTGATATTGAAATAAAGTCATAATTTAAATTAAAACGAACTTCTTTGCGAATCTGATGGTTCTGTAATTTAATTGAAAACCAAAGTACCTGCAGAAAAAATAATATTAGTTACGGATAGTTATTTAACGAACAAAACAAACTCTGTGTGCAGGTTTTAAAATTTACATAAAGCGTTATTTAAAAATATATTCGATTTCAGTTACACGAAGAAAAAGCAGTAACAATGAGAATCGAGTAAAGCTCAAGTACGAATGTTAATTTTATAAGACTATCTTTCTCTCATTAGTTCGCGAAAGACTGTTGTCTTACAGGTTGCCGCGTTGCAGGCTAGTAAACTAGACATGCAGTGCATGTAAAAACCGCTGTTGTGATTGTCTTCTTGATAATAGCGGCTCGTTCGTAGACGCAGCAGGAAAATATAATATTACAGTACCCTGGAATAAAGCATCTGCAGTCGCCTGTGTAGACTATATGTGCACCATTAATCAAACACGTGGTACACTCCGACATGACAGCTTTTGTTAATTTCTTCTAGTCATAGTCTATTTTTGTGTAATTTCATGTCATATTACGTCTAGAAGCACTTAATATACCACAGTACGCGACGTATCTCATAAACCGATCACTTTTTAAACACGTTGCTTCAGGGTCCCAACGTTGTAGAGTTCCGATTATTACTGCATAAAATACCAGTCCTTGGCAGGAAGTTAATTCTATTACGACATGGGCACAGTCTGCACTATTCATAGAAAGCATTCACCACGGTATAGTTGGCTTTTCATTTCCCCAAGTGACAGCTTTCGCCTTGTAAGTTTACGACACAATGAGTCGCAATGGAAACACTACAATCTGCATGTTCATTCAACTTTACAGATCACAATGCTCAGAAAAAACCGTCCACTCGGTAAACAGTCGGCTGCACTGTCTACACGCACTACTGTTCAGTTTACCTTTACGAGGCGAAAGTTCACGAAGTGGCAGCACATTAATATCTTTGTATTTTAGATTTGCGGTCTGCTACGCGCACCAAACACTTTGTGCCGTTCGAACCGGATGTCTTACACACTCAACTGCATGCACACCGAATTTTTAAGATTAATGGTCAGTATTTTCTCAGTACCCAATATGAAGTACTGTGGTATGTTTAGTTTTTAGCTTCACCGTCCATTGTGTGTATCGAAACCGTATGTGTAACTCCGATAGAAACACAATCACGAAACGGCGGCCACGAACAATCGCTCGCAACCATCGATCTCTTATTCACCGTTCAGACACCCTTTTTCGCGCTTCATCTATTGACCTCTCGATATCCTCCTAAAGCTCAACTTCTCTCACACACTGCTACATAAAAATATTCAAACGAGTGTGAGTTTCTAAGGGACCAACTGCTTAGGTTAAAAATGGCTCAAATGGCTCTGAGCACTATGGGACTTAATATCTGAGGTCATCAGTCCCCTATAACTTCGAACTAATTAAACCTAACTAACCTAAGGACATCACACACATCCATGCCCGACGCAGGATTCTAACCTGCGACCGTAGCAGTCGGGCGGTTCCGGATTGAAGCGCCTAGAACCGCTCGGCCACCATGGCCGGCAAATTGTCTAGGTCATCGGTCCCTAGACATACACACTACTTAAACTAACAACACACACACCCATGCCCGAGGGAGGACTCGAACCTCTGGCGGGAGGGGCTACTACATAAATTACAATGTTAAAACTCTTGCATGAAATCACAACTTCGAAATACAACATTATGTATATAGAAACGTTTTAAATGCATAACAGAAGAAAAGGACAAATAGCAATTCCACAGATTATGAATTAACAAACTTGTACAAAATAAACTACACTAAATACATGAAGTACTGTAACTCTCTCCCAAGTACTAGGAAAAGACAGAAAAAAAAGAGAAGAGAGAAATAAAAAATTTATATCGTACTTTAATGGTATCTTCCACCCTGTGAGAGTAAAGTCGAATAGCCCTTGGTTTGGAAATTTTGAATCTCCATACACAGAATTAGGACCCTGGAATCAAACTTAGGAAGGCAATCTGAGTACGAAGAGATTATGTAAAATCACCTAGGCAGTTAACACTTGGTTAGAGCAACGATCTGTAGGGGGCATAGTAAAATTAAAATCGAATTTAAGTGAATGTGAGCAGTCATATCAGATACCTCACGAAACATAGCAGTTGCTTACAGCCATTTGCTATGCAATGGGAATGTGCTTCCAGTTTCCTATAGTGATACACAAAAATCGATACATCGAATACACACACTTTCTGAAAGGAAGCTCTGTATCTCTGCCACCTCCGTCAGCACCAAAACTCGCCTTGTCTGTTGAAAACAAGTACAGAGATGTGAAGTATAATATTCGTGGTGGTTACTGCAATTGTGAAAGTCAATTGCAATGAGAAAATCTGGAAATACTATGAAAGTGAACCAGTTTGTGGTCTGTATAAAAATGACTGATTGAGAACCTGTCAGGGTCATACACAATGAAAGTTATCCTGGCAGGGTAGTACACAATGAAACTTATACTGGGATGGGACGCCACAATGAAAGTTAACCGTTGGGGTGACTATATAAAAGTGATTATTTGATTGAGAATGCAAGCAAATTTTAGTTTACTGTCAACATTTATTTTCCCGAAACTAAAAACGAAGACAGACATATTCTGGTAGAATATTGTAAACAACTAACAGGTGGTTTAAGACCACAATGGACTAGGATTCTGGGTGGCAAAAGTGAGTCAAGTACTCTGGCTCTAAAAATGTGTATAACGCAATCTGAATTGTTCTGATGCTGAGCAGACTTTGATCGATGATCTACAGAAGTCTCGATAGGTGCAGTTGAAAGCAAGTGGCTATTGGGATTTGTACACCCAGACAAGGCCGTAGCAGCAGTACTTTAGCCTGTTTGCTTTGTGCAGCGAGGTATCTTGCAGCTGGCAGAGGCGGGGCATAAGGCGGCACCTGTGAATTTATCTCGGCCACGAAAGAAATGCTACATCTCACGATCTAGCGATCAGGCAGACGGATCACAATTTACTATTCTACCAGAGCCCTTAAATCACGGTAGGTTTCAGTGTGTGGCACACCCGTTCGCTGGTCGTACCAAGGACCGATTTGGGTCACTTATACGACAGGGTGCACAAGAATGCCCAACGTCATGACGAGTAAACTAAAAACAAATAAGTGTGTCCTCAGAAAACGAGTAGTCCGAGACATTTGAAGTCGCACTGTTAGTACAGTAAGAATCACACCACAGGCTCCCCAGTCTAACTACTCTCAAGTGAATTCAATCTTAGGGCAAGTCCCAAGTACCAACCACACATGCCAGAGCTTTGATCAGAAGTTTCTTCCAGATTGAAGTCCAGAACCAGAGTGCTTCGCACCTTTCCAGATAAAAAAATTCCGTTTTTCCTCAAAGTGCACGAACGATACCGCCTTCATCCCGCCTTGAGCGAATCACAGGGCTTTAGAGGTGCTAAATTTCCCCTCAAATCGAACCAGAGCAAGAGTTAAGAAATCTGCATCTCTGGAAAAAAAGAAACCACCAATTACTAGCCTTTTTACGTTTTCACGGAGGGAGAAGATGTTTTTCTCCAAAGTTGCATCGCTTCCCGCAGCAACAAGCGAACAGATACAATCTTAAGGATCTTTATCCTAATTTCCTGTGACTTGGAGCAAGTTAGTCGTAATTATGAGGTGTAATGAAGATTCTATCTCTCAACGTTTTTCAGACACCAGACTTTCTTCTACGACCGAGACTGCCGATGGAAGTGGGTCACAGGCCTATTTGCAATATTGGCGAACATGAAAACGTGTAACTCTTTATTAGGCATGGCACAGCATACAATGCCCAGTCTGTGACTCCACTGTGTCGACGAGTCCCTTCAGTTCGTCGCTCCAGCTCAGCCTTCGGCTGGCGCCAATGCAGGTATAGCTCGGCATTGTCCTGCTGGAGACCTGTCTCGACTCGGGGGTGCTCTGCCTGCCCTGTACGGCTATGGGCCTGTCCGGCAAGATTTACTGAGAGATGGGCTCGCTGGCACTTGCTTTCACCTTCCAACATGCCGTTTCTACGAACTTGTATAGGCTGTTTATGTTTTCTTTATGTAAGTAGGCTTTTTATGTTTTCTTATTGGCAACGTTACGTAGCGCTCTATATGAAAATCACTGGCTGTGCTGTGTGCAGTCTGTGGCTAGTTTGCATTGTTGTCTGCCATTGTAGTGTTGGGCAGCTGGATGTGAACAGCGCGTAGCGTTGCGCAGTTGGAGGTGAGCCGCCAGCAGTGGTGGATGTGGGGAGAGAGATGGCGGAGTTTTGTAATTTGTCATGAACTGCTATATATATTATGACTAGTAAGGTAAATACATTGTTTGTTCTCTATTAATATCTTTCATTTGCTAACTACCCCTATCAGTAGTTAGTGCCTTCCGTAGTTTGAATCTTTTATTTAGCTGGCAGTAGTGGCGCTCGCTGTATTGCAGTAGTTCGAGTAATGAAGATTTTTGTGAGGTAAGTGATTTCTGAAAGGTATAATTTAATGTTACTCAGGGCTATTCTTTTGCAGGGATCTTTGATAGTCAGATTGCGTTGCGCTAAAAATATTGTGTGTCAGTTTAAGCACAGTCTTGTATAATTGTTCAAAGGGGACGTTTCAAACTAAGAAGCATAAAAATACCTCATGCTTCTAGCGCCCTACCAGGCTCCATCAATGCCTGCTCAGGCCGTTAATTTTCTAGCCTCGCTCATGTTGCGTAACCTTGTAACAAAATCTGTATGAAAAATAGGTGAGAGAGTAATTTGTCCTCTCTCAATTACCACTTGAGTTAGTAAAGAGACACGTTTAGGGTCAAGTTATCGGGTACCAGCTGTTGAGAACAATTCGGCCTAATTCGTTTGGATATGAAAATATATGGAAAAGATTCTAAAGAATATTTAAACGTAAATTCAAATAATCGGTCTCAGAAAAGCGAGTAAGTTACAACGATGCAGGTATTATTTGTGCTTACACAGCACGTAGCCTACAGCTAAAGTGAAATAAAATCTAAGAAAGTATGATCCATTATACACCTATCAGCCAGAACGTTATGACCACCATCGATATATACCCGTCCAGGCAATAGCAGCGTCACCTTGCGTGGAATGACTGCTGGTCAGAGACAAAGACGGTCCACGTAGTATTAGTGAGAGTCCTGTCCATGTGTAGGCTGGGTAGGGTGCACGATCTCCCTGAGTTTGACCGAGGGCAGATTGTGATGGGCTGGAGGCTCAGCACGAGCTTTTCGGAAACTACACGACTTATTCGTGTGTTCAAGGAATGCTACGCTAGGCGTCTTCAACACGTGATGAAATCAAGGTGAAACCACGCCCAGACGTCAAGGGATTGGGCAGTCACAATTCGCTGCAGATGTCGGACGTCGTAGGCTGAATAAACTGGTAAAACAGGACAGGCGGCGAACTGTGGCGGAACTAACATCAGACTTTAATTCTGGGCAGAGTACAGGCATGTCTGAACACAAAGCGCACCGAACATTCCTAACGACGAGCATCCGCAGCCGACAACCCATGGATGTGCCAATATTAATACCGCGACGACTGAAATGGGCACGTGGCCATCGGCACTGGACTTCGGCGCAGTGGCAGAGTTTTGCATGATCTGATGTATCCCGACACCTTCTTCATCAAGCCGACAGGAAGGTGCGACTCCATCGCCTTCCAGGGGAACAGTTCCTTCGACATCTGTACCGCTGGAAGGAGACAAGCTAGTGGCGGATCCATTATGCTCTGGGAAACATCCACGTGGGCATCTATGGGTCCAGTGGAGCTCGTGCGAGGTACCATGACGGCCAAAATGTATCGTACACTGGTTGCGGACTACGTGCACACCTTCATGTCGATCATGTTTAACGACTGCAGTGGCAATCTTCAGCAAAATAATGTGCTATGTCGCAAGGCCAGGAGCTCGATGGAGTGGTTTGAGGAACACAGTGGCGAGTTCCAATTGATGTGCTGACCTCTCAACTCTCCACGTCTGAACGCAATCGAAGACATGTGGGATGTGACTGAATGTGGCGGCAGACCTCATCGCCCCCCTCCCTGGAATGTATGTGAATTTAGGTGACGTGTGTGCAGATGAGGTGCCAACACCCTCCAACGACCTACCAAGGCCTCATTGCGTCCATGCCACGACTTTATCTTTTTCGCCGCTGTTATCCGAGCAAAAGATAGGCATACCGGCTATTAGTTAGGTCGTCATAACGTTCTGGCTGATCAGTATAAATTGTTGTTGTTGTTGTGGTCTTCAGTCCTGAGACTGGTTTAATGCAGCTCTCCATGCTATTCCATCCTGTGCAAGCCTCTTCATCTCCCAGTACCTACTGCAGCCTACATCCTTCTGAATCTGCTTAGTGTATTCATCTCTTGGTCTCCCTCTACGATTTTTACCCTCCACTCTGCCCTCCATCCCTTGATGCCTCAGAACATGTCCAACCAACCGATCCCTTCTTCTAGTCACGTTGTGCCACAAACTCCTCTTCTCCCCAATTCTATTCAATACCTCCTCATTAGTTATGTGATCTACCCATCTAATCTTCAGCATTCTTCTGTGGCACCACATTTCGAAAGCTTCTATTCTCTTCTTGTCTAAACTATTTATCGTCCAGGTTTCACTTCCATACATGGCTACACTCCATACGACTTCCTGATACTTAAATCAATACTCGATGTTAACAAATTTCTCATCTTCAGAAAAGCTTTCCTTGCCATCATCAGTTATTTTGCTCCCCAAATACCAAAACTCCTTTACTACTTTAAGTGTCTCATTTCCTAATCTAATTCCCGCAGCATCACCCGACTTAATTCGACTACACTCCATTATCGTCGTTTTGCTTTTGTTGATGTTCATCTTATATCCTCCTTTCAAGACACTGTCCATTCCGTTCAACTGCTCTTCCAAGTCCTTTGCTGTCTCTGACAGAATTACAATGTCATCGGCGAACCTCAAGCTTTTTATTTCTTCTCCATGGATTTTAGTACCTACTTCGAACTTTTCTTTCGTTTCCTTTAGCGCTTGCTCATTACACAGTTTGAATAGCATCGGGGAGAGGCTACAACCCTGTCTCACTCCCTTCCTAATCACTGCTTCCCTTTCATTTAAATTGCAAAACTCATAAAAAAGATTCACTGATAGGGAGTGTGACTAAATTGACTGTATCGCCATCCAGGTAAATTAATAGCAAGCACATTCTATACTGAGCTTCTAAACACACTAACTTCTCAAAGACACAAAGATCCGATAACCTAATAAGACTCGAGTCGAACACATGGAAGTTATAGGAGTTTCGCGACACGAATCAAGAAAAATTTAAGAATGAAACACACGTACGCCATGAACGATTCTCGAAATCATATTGCAAACGTGCATTCCCCGTACACAACAAAGTTACATGTTATCACCTCATCACATAACAACACAGGAATCTGTGACTTTTGTCACCAAGCACATGTTCCTACCACAGCACGGAATACAAGAGTAGCTATTAAAAGCAGTATCCAAGCACTGTCAGTGAGCGATCAGTTATCTCAGTGGTTCTCTCACATGGAATTCAAAAAAGACTTACAGGTTGTCTCACAGACTAACCTTCGCTCCAGGGAAATGCCGGGATGCTTCCTTTGAAAGGGCACGGCCGACTTCCTTCCCCGTCCTTCCCTGATCCGACGAGACCGATGACCTCGCAATTTGGTCTCTTCCCACAAAACAACCGAACCCCCACAGACTAACCCCAAAGACAACTAAGTTGTTCGTAGACGCTACTTGGTTCATAACTGCCCCTGTCTTTTAACCATGTTGTTAACTAGAGAGCGAAAATGATTGAATTGCGAAATGACATAACAAAATACTGAAAACTGCAATGTATCAGCTACCTTTCAAAATTACCTTAAATGTTAAATGTATTGTTAATGTGACCTCATTTTGACGTCTGTCTCTGATAGGTGGACGTCTGCAGATGACCTGGCGTTGAATAAAGTAGCACTGTCTTCGGTTCCTCGGACTTAAGGCACCCCGGGACACAGTGGCGAGCGATGTGTTCGCTGCCTCTTGATGTTACATAAATTACACGGGCACTCTCACAGTGAACTAACCGAGTAATCAGCATGCGACACCACCTCACCAACAACAATACTCTATCGTAGGTCTTTTGTGGCGATCTCCTTTGTACTCCTATAGGAGCTTTTCACAGATCTTATCGACATATCTGTTTACTTCGCTACAGGTAATAAGGTCTCATAAAGCCGAGCGTATGTCTTGCAACAGTGATATTGCAAGCACTCACACGTTGTTAGAACTATTCATATCGCATTCTGGAAGCGTATGCTCTCGCCTTCCGGTTTCTCTATTCCAATAGAGATTACATTTTTTGTAACGTGCTGGATATTGGAACTGCCTTGCCGAGAAATATACCACGTCCAAACTGACGTTGACGCGTTACATTCTCAACCTTTTCGTGATATTCGGAAAGAAAGCTTACACTGAAGATTTCAAGCATTATTGTAGAAATTTATAATCAGATATCTGAATTTGCAAGGAAGTGATTGTTATCATTTCTCAGCACGATATTTAGATTACTTCTCAACCTGTCATTTTCTCACATGTAGTTGTATCGCGCGTGATACTGTCGTGCATAAGCCAGACACAATGGCGGAAAGTGGTAGCGGAATGTCGGAAACAGTGACACCCATAAAATGTCTAGGAGCATGATTAAGAGGGCGTTTAAAGTGGAATAATCTCATAAAAATAGTTATAGGAATGAAACTTCCTGGCAAATGAAAACTTTGTGGCGCACCAAGACTCGAACTCGGGACCTTCGAGTCTCGGTCCGGCACATAAATGGTTGAAATGGCTGTAACCACTATGGGACTTAACATCTAAGGTCATCGGTCCCCTAGACTTAGAACCATTCAAACCTAAGGACATCACACACATCCATGCCCGAGGCAGGATTCGAACCTGCGACCGTAGCAGGCGCGCGGTTCCCTACTGAAGCGCCTAAAACCGCTCGGCCACAGCGGCAGGCTCCGGAACACAGTTTTAACCTGCCAGGAACTTTCATATCAGCCAACATTCCGCTGTAGAGTGAAAATTTCATTCTGTTCATATCCTCACAAGCTGTGGTTAAGCCATGTTTCCGCAATATCTTTTCTTCCAGGAGTGCTAGCCCTGCAAGTTTCTCAGGATAGCTTCTGTGTAATTCGGAAGGTAGGTAGAAGATGAGGAATTGGCGAAAGTACAGCGGTGAAGACTGGTCATGGGTCGTGCTTGGATAATTGGACAGAGCACTTACCCACGGAAGTCGAAAATCACGAGATCGAATGTCGATCCGACACACAGTTTTAATCTGTCAGGAAGTTTCACATCAGCGAACACTTCGTTGCAGAGTGAAAATTTCATTCCAGTTACAGGAGTATCGTACATCAATCGGCGATACTGTAACGTCCCATTTGGAAAAATGATTAATGACTGTGCTGATAATACCTCTTACGTTATTTGATTTTCAAACAGATGAGCAAAACTGAACGTACTCAGACATTTCCCTCTTTACTTATCCTGATCAATACTAAACTGACACACAATATTTTTAGCGCAACGCAATCTGACTTTGAATAATCCCCATACAATAATGGGCCTGACTAACAATAACCTATACCTTTCATGACTCACTTACCTCACAAAAATCTTCGTGACTAACTACTGCAACACAAATTCAAATGGCTCTGAGCACTATGGGACTTAACTGCTAAGGTCATCAGTCCCCTAGAACTTAGAACTACTTAAACCTAACTAACCTAAGGACATCACACACATCCATGCCCGAGACAGGATTCGAACCTGCGACCGTAGCGGCCGCGCGGTTCCAGACTGTAGCGCCTTTAACCGCTTGGCCACCACGGCCGGCACTGCAATACAGCGAGCGCCAATACTGCGAGGTAAATATTAGATTCTAACTACTGAAGGCACTAACTACTGATAGGCATAGTTAGCAAATGAAAGACTTTGTAGAGAACAAACGATATATTTACCTTAATAGTGTTCAAAAGTCATAAAATATATATCAGTTCATGACATCCGGTCTTACAAATTTCGTTTTTCTGACGTACACACGGCCAGATCGTCCGCTCTCAAAACTCTGCCATCTTTCTCTCCACATCCACCCCGGTGGCTCACCTCCAACTGCGCAACGCTACGCGCTGTTAACATCCAACTGCCCAACACTACAATAGCGAAAATTCCAACAATGCAAACCAGCCACAGAATACACACAGCACAGTCAGTGATTTTCATACAGAGCGCTACGTGGCGTTACCAATATAAAAACCTAAACAGCCTACTTACAATAATCTTGAACAAAAATGTAATTTTCCCACAAAACAAGTAACTTAACAAATTCTTGTACAGCCGATTCTTGTCTACTGCTCATCCATCTCTAACCCTTATCGAGTAGTCTTAACTAGAATGCTCGGTAGGGATCACGAAGTGTATGAGAAGGAGCAACCCGTGGTGCTGACGTCATAGGAAACCCAACCAGCTTCCAGTAGCCCGCAACTACTATAACGTATTGGGTTGTAATTACGTTTAGAAGCGAAAACAAGGTTGTTCACGGCAGTGTGAATTTTTATTAGTAACTGACGATTGAGTACAGAGTTACGCCGTACTTAGCAGTGTATTGAGGGATTTTTAGAATAAGTTTTTAGGTTTGCTGAGCGATCACCAGTTGTGCTATCCTCAGAAACAAGTAATTGAGTTACGAAATAACTTTCATACATTTCCTAAAAACGACGAGATAAACGAAAATGTGAACGAGTAGCTTCGTTATCTGTTGAAAATACGTCAGCTCAATACATTTTACTGATTCGGGTTATGAAAAGGGATTGAAAAGTGAACTGTTGAAACCCAAGTTGAAGACCACGAAACTAATAATGAGAGAAATATTCGGGCACAAAATCCTAGCTACTGTAAAGAAGGTATTTTACAGGTAGAAATATTATCAACTAATGAAGAAATTACTAATAGAGAAAACGTTAACCGTGTAAGCAAACACTGTTGTGAATGCGACAATGCGTGCTTATGCCAACAACTACAAAATTATGAAAACAGAAATGAAGACCGAAGGTAAAAGAACGCAGATTTACGGGATCGTTACTCGCGATATAGTGTTGAGTCACTGAAATTAAAACATGCTCAAAAAGTGATTCGGGGCTCTTTTTCTGACTGTCAACAACAAGGGATTCTGAAAGGACGGTATACCAACTGCGGCTTTACGTTGCCGTAATCTTCTTCACGACTTTGCTATAACGTGATTCGTGACTGCATTGTCATCAGAACGAAAGCTATCAACATGAAAAAATTGGAAAAGTATTAAGCGAACTGTGAGCTAACAAAGACAAAAAAAAGTGAAAAAAGTTATAACATAAGTTTCCAGAAAAGAAAAAGGAAAAACCTGTTAATACAGATAAATCGTTTAAAATGACGTTATGGGGTATTTCTCGGTATCACAGGTCTATGCTGTCTTAATCTGTATGGTGGCCTGTCCTCCGAGATGGTGAAAGGGGTTGACGTTATGAAACGTCCCCTTAGAACAATTGTACACGACTGTGCCTAACCTGACACACAATATTATTTAGAGCAACGCAATCTGACTTTCAAAAATCCCTGCAAAAGAATGGCCCTGACTAACATTAACCTATACTTTTCACAAATCACTTACCTCACCAAAATTCTCCGTTACTCGAACTACTGCAAAACAGCGAGCGCCACTACTGCCAGCTAAATAAAAGATTCAAACTACGGAATGCACTAACTACTGATAGGGATAGTTAGCAAATGAAAGATTTTAATAGAGAACAAACAATGTATTTACCTTAACAGTCATAATATATATAGCAGTTCATGACAAATTACAAAACTCCGCCATCTCTCTCCTCACATCCACCACTGCTGGCGGCTCACTTCTAACTGCGCAACGCTACGCGCTGTTCACATCCAGCTGCCGCTGCCCAACACTACAATGGCAGACAACAATGCAAACCAGCCAGTGATTTTCAGAGCGCTACGTGGCGTTGCCAATAAGAAAACATAAACAGCCTACTTACAACGTCCTTCGAAGGCTTTACGCTAGCATTTCACCGAACACAAAAAAATCTAATGTAAAGCTTAACAATAATACCCTAAAATATGGAAAATCTCGATTACATTCATACCTGCGTACGAGTTAAACACTGTGCGCTGTGTACCTGTAAGCTTCGAAGCAGCGCGGCGTGGCGAGGGTCCACTGTGACGTCACAGCTCGCGGCTCCCCTGCGGCCGGCCCCTACCGTGTATTCTGGTATCCGTGGAGAAGGAAAGTAGGAAAGGAACAACGCACTTCGTAACGAGCTCGATAGGACGCTACAAACGAAAATATGCTTCCCAAGAATAGTCAAGCAACGTACTACCTCAACCCACACGCCACACGACCAAGATGGGAAAATCACAGAAATTCGAGTTCAGGCAGCTCATCGCCGTCAGACTTTCTTCACATGTACAAATAGCGGAAGGAGCGTAAAACAGGTAAATAGCCTCCGCCACACACAGTCAGTTGGTGTGCGGAGTACAGAGTGGCAGGCAGTTAAGACAGGTCCACCAAAATGTGTCCACAATTAATAAATATATAGAGGTGCGGTTTTTGACAACTTACAGCGGACAGTATTACTAAATTTCCTTTTACAGTCGTATAGTCGCCGAATTACGACACCGACTTTGTTTTTTTTTTTTTTTCAAATGGAACCATATATTTTTTGAAAGACGCTCCTAAGAGAACTTCAACGACGTAATATATATGGGACCTGATCAAACAGTATCAAAGTAACATCGCCGCAAGTCCTGTCCCATCAGAAGAAGGGGTTCTACAAATGTCTGTCCTATTGTACTAAATGTAATAGGGCTGTCTCCAGGGATTTTGCTGCCCTGTGCGAAAATTTCAAGAGCCGATCCTCCATCTCGCTCCATGTATTTTCAGGTATAATCAACCTATTTCGCGATGCCATTCATCCATGACGTCTTATATCACACTTACTCACACATCTTACTGACATGAATAAGCCTTTTAACACCAGAACCGGTATGAGGTACCTGACTGTGAAGCAGAAGTGAAACCTTTGTAGTGTAATACATTTTGAGTTATAGCTCCAAAATCAATTGTGTCAGCCAATTAGAGTTACGTTACTCGCGGAGTACATAACTAAAATCTGTTCACTTTTTGTTGTTCCCTCAGTACGTGGGAGCGTGCGGTGCGGATGGAGAAACACTATGACCGTCACGGAGAGAATAACAAGCGGGGAACAGAGGCCAGCAGAGTTCTCACAGTACTGCCAACGCTCACAGTTTGCGCTTCGCACCGATTACTTGCTGTGTTGTAAATGACGCGCAGGAGAGACAGGTTTCTTGAAAGTGCGAATTTAGATAGTTTATCTTCAGATGCGGTACATATCCGTATCACACCACAGAAACATAGGAAAAAACTCACTCCTGTTTACTGCACAGAAACAAAGGAGAAAAGGCACTCCTCTTTATTGCGTACTGAATGACTCTTCACTGCAGCACTGAACAGTGGTATATCTTATACGTTGGCAGAAGTTGCAAAAGGCACGAAACGTCCCAAATCATGTCAACGCATTCCGAGCAGAAGTGTGGATCTCAGCTAACAAGAACGAAAAGTGAACGCACAGCAGTATGTGAAATAGCACCTCCATCACTGAATTTGCACAGATGCGACACACTTGACCACTAGATAAAACAAATGAACAAATTCAGGTCTACTCTACAATATATCTTTCTTACGCAAATGTATGAAAGTGCACGGCATACATAAATAAAACTGAAATTAATTATGAATATATGTTTACACACTTAATTCATACTGCAAATATTTTTCTTGCTGTAGAACTTAGTTGAAAACCGAACATTGAGATACCTCAAGTTCAGTCGACGCCGTTACACATCCACACAGCCATTCCTGGCCCATTGTTGACCTCAGATACGTTTTAATCAGCTTAACCTTCTAAAATCTTATTCCTCCACTTACCACTGTCGCTGATTATATGCAAAATTCGTAAGGCTACACGCATGTTGCGCGCAAAGCCACACACTTTATATGATTTCAGAAGGCTTTTGACATCGTTCCTCGCAACCGAGTCCTAATCAAATCGCGTGCCAATGAAGTATCATCTCATCTGTGCGACTGGATTCGTGATTTCCTATCGGAAAGGTCTCAGTACGCTGTAATCGATAGAAAATAATGGAAGTAAACCGAAGTGATAACCAACATTCCTCAAGGAAGTGTTATAGGCCCTCTGCTGTTTTACATCCACATAAATGATTTAGGAGACACTCTGAATCGCCCTCTTTATTGTCTGCAGATAATGCTGTCATTTACCGACTTACAAAGTCATCAGATGATCAAAACAAATTGCAAAACGGTTTAGGCAAGATATCTATATGATGCAAAAAGTGGCAATTGGCTCTAATAATGAAAAATGTGAAGTCATCCACAAATGTACTGAAAGAAATTCGATAAATTTCAGTTACGAGATAAATCATGCAAATTTCGAGGCTGTGAATTCAACTAAACACTTAGATATTACAGTAAGATTAACTTAAATTAGAACGATTACATAAATAATGTCGTGGGTAAAGCAAACCAGACTACAATTTGTTGGCAGAACACTTAGAAAGTGCAACCGGCCTACTAAAAAGACTTGCTTACACTACGCTAGTCCACTCTCTTCTGGTGTATTGCTGTGCGGTGTGGGATCCGCACCAGATGAGATTCACAGAGGACACCGAAAAAGCTCAAAGAAGAGCAGCTCGTTTTGTATTAAGGTGACACCGGTATGATACAAAAACTGGGGTGACAATAATTAAAACAAAGACTTTTTCGTTGCGGCAGGATCTTCTCATGAAATTTCTATCTCCAACTTCCTTCTCAGAGTGTGAAAACATTTTTTTGGCGCTCACGTACATACGAGTAGAGAGGAATGATCACCATAATACAACAAGAGAAGTCAGAGCTCGCAGTGAGACATTTAAGTATTCGTTTTTTCCACACGCTTGGGGAACGCCAGATATCACTTCTGTTCTACTCTATGACTTTCCGTCAATTACTACGAAATGTGACCTCTCAGAAACGAGATCAAGAATCCAGACACATAACTGTTATTATACCCCATAAGCAAGCAATTTGATTACGAGCGTATGTGAGGTACATAACGATTATATGAAGCCCAGTTTTTCTGTTTTTCACGAGACCCAGAAAGCAGTAGAAGGCGGTGCACAGCTTTATGCCATGTTCCCTGACGTCCGGCACGTATTAGAACAGTTCCGCATGCTACTAAAAAAAATCGAAAGTACGGAGTATCAGACCAGCTGTTTGGTTAGATTGAATCTCTAGCAAACAGCATAACGCATGTCGTTCCCAACGGAGAAAAATCTTCAGACATATCCCAAGGGAATATTATTGAACCGTTACCATTAACAGTGATAACCTCCTTTCACCTAAGATCCCAGTATCAAGTTCCTTTGACGAATGAGGACATTTTCCATTCTAACATATGACCATCTTATTCTCAACATAAAACCTGATCTCAGGTTTCCGTTTCGCGGTATGAAGATAGCCAGTTCTACGTGCGTAATCAAAAATCAGTGTTGTTCTTACAGACTCACATACCAGTGGATTGAAGGTTATCTAAAGCATTTAGTGATTAACAGCAGCAAACAGAAACAACTCAGACAAAAATCGCGCTTGACGCCATAAATAACTCTCCACAGCTATCCCATCACGGCCACTTCAACTATACCTACACTATACCTATAACCATACCTATCGAGTAGTAAAGAGCAGTGTCCTAAACGCATTGTGAGACCTCTGAGACTCATGATCAGTGGATACAAATTTATAAGTTCTCCAAAATACAGAAGCTGACCATACAGCTGCCGTTTGGGGCAGCGTGTTAGTTGACCTTCATAAACGATAGTATGCAATGAAACTGCCGACAGGCGATTTCCAACTTTTCTTTCAGAGAGAAAAGGCCGCCAGTTTTCTGCGTTCACACACTTCTGTCTGTATAACTGCCGTGACTCCAGGTGATGATAATCACTCGATTCACATATAGTTAATAGATAACCTTGAGTTTAAGCCCAGTTGAGGGAGAATGTTTGGAAAAGTGTCGACAGTACGGATATTGTTCTCATCGAGAACTATTACTTGCATGCATAGCTGTATACAAAATTAGCTACAACAGTGACTTTGTCATTTGATCTTAACAGTAACATAATCACTTCCAGTTGCTTTATTGAATCCACGATTCAAGGCACATTCCATACAAATAGTTGCCCGGGTAAAAATGAGAGAAAATAGTTTCTATGTGAGAGAGCACCGAAAATTAAAGTAGCAGAGTAATGTAAGTGTTAATTCATTTAATTTATGCGGAATACATGCTGCGTTGTGTATATGTGGAAAGTTAAAACGTTGTGCCAGATAGCAATTCGAGCTGCTTCGGCAGAGCAGTTGTGTTAACATGTCACATGCAATACAACAGAAAGTGTAAGACGCATTGCATGGATGAATAGGCTGTATAAACAGATGGAAACTGATCGATACACATTCTTCAAAATCCATGTGACAACAAGATCTTCTCTCTCCCTCCCTCCCTCTCTCCTTCTCCCCCTCTCCCCCTCTCGCCATCCTCTAACTCACCCTCCCCTTTTACCTCTCGCCTCTAAACCCTCATCTCAACTAACCTTTTTAAACTCGCTCATCTCTCTTCTAAAGTCTTCCTCTACTCTTCCAGATTCTACCATTATCCTCTCACATATTTCCCTTCTCTCCTCTTCTCTTTCCCATTTTCCCCCTCATTTGAAATGTCACCTAAATTTCCCCCTGTACTCTCCCCCACTAACCTCATCACTATAAAGTCATCCCTATGAACTCCCTATCTAAACTCTCCCCTCTAAGATCACCATCTAAACTTTCCCTAACCTGTCCCCTTAAACCGCCCGTCTCCCACTATACTCAGTTTCTCACTCTGTTTTTTGTGGGCCTCACGCCGCGTCGACAGCGGCGAACCACACTCCGTGGATGGGGAAAAATGACAGTTGTTTTATATTGAGGATCATCGATGTACAGTATCACAAAATACACAACACAGGCGGTCAGCTCACTGAGCCATCGCTAAGTGCTTCCCCACACACTAACTATATCAAGGCTTAGATGTTTGAATTGTTTAGCACATTTGCGTTTTGTTAAACAGTAGGTTTAATAATATCCAGTCAAATCTACAACTGGTTATTTGTTATTTTATACGAGGAGATAACTGCTGTACCCACACTCTCTCCCATGTCACTCCTGAAAAAAAAAAACTGCAACAAAAAGGGAAAATCATTAAATATCCCCAGTCGGGCTCAGAAACTGTAGATTTTGTTGTTGTTGTGGTCTTCAGTCCTGAGACTCGTTTGATGCAGCTCTCCATGCTACTCTATCCTGTGCAACCTTCTTCATCACCCAGTACCTACTGCAACCTACCTCCTTCTGTATCTGTTTAGTGTATTCATATCTAGGTCTCCCTCTACGATTTTTACCCTCCACGCTGCCCTCCAATACCAAATTGGTGATCCCTTGATGCCTCAGAACATGTCCTACCAACCGATCCCTTCTTCTAGTCAAGTTGTGCCACAAACTTCTCTTCTCCCCAATCCTATTCAATACCTCCTCATTAGTTATGTGATCTACCCATATAATCTTCAGCATTCTTCTGTAGCACCACATTTCGAAAACTTCTATTCTCTTCTTGTCCAAACTATTTATCGTCCATGTTTCACTTCCATACATGGCTACACTCCATACAAATACTTTCAGAAACGACTTCCTGACACTTAAATCTATACTCGATGTTAACAAATTTCTCTTCTTCAGAAAGATTTTGATACCTACTCCGAATTTTTCTTTTGTTTCCTTCACTGCTTGCTCAATATACAGATTGAATAACATAGAGAAGAGACTACAACACTGTCTCACTCCCTTCCCAACCACTGCTTCCCTTTCATGTCCCTCGACTCTTACAACTGCCATCTGCTTTCTGTACAAATTGTAAATAGCCTTTCGCTCCCTGTATTTTACCCCTGCCACCTTCAGAATTTGAAAGAGACTATTACAGTCAACATTGTCAAAAGCTTTCTCTAAGTCTACAAATGCTAGAAACGTAGGTTTGCCTTTCCTTAATCTAGCTTCTAAGATAAGTCGTAGGGTCAGTATTGCTTCACCTGTTCCAATATTTCTACGCAATCCAAACTTATCTTCCCCGAGGTCGGCTTCTACCAGTTTTTCCATTCGTCTGTAAATAATTCGCGTTAGTATTTTGCATCTGTGACTTATTAAACTGATTGTTCGGTAATTTTCACATCTGTCAACACCTGCTTTCTTTGGGATTGGAATTATTATATTCTTCTTGAAGTCTGAGGGTATTTCGCCTGTCTCATACATCTTGCTCACCAGATGGTAGAGGTTGTCAGGACTGGCTCTCCCAAGGCCGTCAGTAGTTCTAATGGAATGTTGTCTACTCCGGGGGCCTTGTTTCCACTCAGGTCTTTCAGTGCTCTGTCAAACTCTTCACGCAGTATCGTATCTCCTATTACATCTTCATTTTATACAGTCATATTCTTCTGTAAAATAGATAACTTCCTTTACAGAGATTTACCATCACTGCTACAGCTTACGAAACACTAGGCGATTATACGTTCACCGAGTGAGGTCGCACGGTGATTAAGACCCTGCACTCACTTTCTGTGGTAGTGACCTTCAATTACTAGTCGGATCTTGAGTATTTACCTTTTTCTTCGTGTCTTCGTGTCCCTAAATATATTTAGACGAACTTATTGATGGTTCTCTCGAAAGTGATCTTGAGGATTTACCTTTTTCTTCGTGTCCCTAAATGTATTTAGATGAACTTATTGATGGTTCTCTCGAAAGTGACACCACTGTTAACTCGTTCTCGTCCAGTTCGAACATGTGCTCCGTCTGTAATAATCTCGGCGTCAACAGGCTAGTAAGACAATCTTTTTGAGTCCTAAGTTCCTCACAGAAACACGGTGATTGGAGGGGTGGTTATAGGTTTTTCTATGGTAACCTGAGGCAAGTGACGTACAGTTTTTGTACTACAGAGCGACTTGTAGAGAAATGAATTCACAATTTCGCATGTCGAGTGAAGGAGTGATGATATTTCACTGTGATTCCGGTAACTATTTTTTTCCAGTCAGTTAACTAAGGTGTTCGAGGGGGTTACCATGAACGCAAAAAAGACATCGGCTTTGTAATATAACAAGTAACTAAGCAACGTTTTTATTGTCTCGTAGCATAACTGAAAGTTGGCTACTATTGTAAGTCCTGCCAGGTCACTGTGAACTGCTCTTTCTTTTCTAATCGTGCATATACTGGAAGGTGGGAGAAATTGTTTTAACGTTTGTTTTAACTTGTAGCATGGAAATGATTGTGTTCAGGCGGATTAAAACCGTCTGCTTAGTGTCGTGCACCTACATCAGTTTGCAATAACATAAGGCACAATAAAATACTCACATTATTTAACAGAATTGGACTTAATTGCAGAGATAGACGAATAATCTGTAATATCGACAATACCCGCGTGCGAGTGATAATAGTCAACAAAGACGCCTTTGTACTCGTATTGAGAAAGATGTAAGGCAGGCTGCAGCTTACCACTCAACTTGTGGAAGAAGTAATGAAACAAGTGAGAGAAATAATGATAAGAGGGATACAACTTCAATGGGAAGTGTCATCAAAGCCAAAGTTTGAAACTTATATACCCTTCTCGCCAGATGTAAGAAAGACGTAGAAGATTTGTTGAGAGGATTGGATGGGACCCTGAGTACGTAGTATGACTGAAGAATAAAAAAAAAACGAAGAATAAATACTCATGGAAAAGATTATAACGTGTTGTCTAACATCAAACTTGGTAGAGTTACAAGGGATTTAGAAGTATGAAGTAATATTCCAAAAAATAGCCGAAACAAGGAAAATATCAGAAGTAGATATGTACATGTATAGAAAGCTTTACTCCCTAAAAGAGCTCCACCGGCTCCGATAGTGGTACAAAAACATGGAAGAAGTTTCTGAAACTATACGTAAGTGGGACACGAAACTGGGATTTCATGAGAGATTATGAGCCCGCTCTTAAACCCCGCAATTTGACTCGTTTACACAAAATCTGACCCACGTGTAAGTAAACGCAATCTGACTGTGACGACTAAACTTCAGAAGTGGCAAAGGCTTTCGCAAAGCGCATCGGAAGAATGGTTGATTAACCAGAGTTAATCATGAGAAAACTGAAATTTCAATCCCCACCCTAGAACTCACGCAGTGAAATTGTATCTTATGATACAAATTCTGCAAGGATAATGTTTTTTTCAATTGTATCCTGCACTACCTAATAGTCTGACAAAAACCTGAGGTTGTATGGTAGCAGACATTATCTCGATGGCTCATGCTCCACTCGGACGTGTCTCGAAATTTCACAGCAACATGGACTTATCTACATAACTGAAAATTCTTAGGTTTGTATGTAATTAAATCTTCTGCTATTAATCATGATTTTCTTTATTTACTTTTCGCACGACGCGTTTCGGGAAATGATACCTATTTTCAAGTGCGTTTTTTGTGTGTATTAATCCATTTCTATTGATGTTGTCAATGTCTGAGTCTGCTTCATTTCGTCGACTTTTACTGCAATATATAAGAAACAAGCGATTTTTTAGTTTTTATATCGATTCTTTTGGTGAAGTTAGTGGCGAAATTTAGAAAAATGTATATTTACAGTTTTCTGATGGTCCATTTGTGCAGAGTGTCATACTCACAGAACTCTGCACGCGCCGTGCGAAAAGTAAATAAAGAAAATCGTGACTGGTAGCAGTAGATCTATTTATAAACAAACCTATGGTTTTCACAGTCGCAGGGTTTCAAAAAACATTTATAATGGATCAAAGGTCCGCCCCCGGTAGCTGAGTGATCAGCGCGACAGAATGTCAATCCTAAGGGCCCGGGTTCGATTCCCGGGTGGGTCGGAGATTTTCTCCGCTCAGGGACTGGGTATTGTGTTGTTCTAATCATCATCATTTCATCCCTATCGACGCGTAAGTCGCCTAAGTGGCGTCAAATCGAAAGACCTGCGCCCAGCGAACGGTCTACCCGAAGGGAGGCCCTAGTCACACGACACTTTCTTTTATGGATCAAATCAAATGAAAATTCTAAAAACGTATAACTGTGAGTACTGGTTAATTCAGGCTGCTACACCGCAGTTTTAAATGCAATTATAATGAATGGGGTGCGTTTCAAGAACGTAGTTCTTGAGTGAATGCATGTGATGCTATGGAACATGTGGAAAGATTTATTGAACAAGGGCCAGGTAGAATGACGATAAACATGTAAAATCCCATTTCAACTCAGATGCAATATAATGATTAAAGTTCATACACAGATTAACATGCTTCAACAACAAACCAAATTCAACAGAAAGTGCACTTTACATCCTCACCGGATAAGATAGACAAAGAAAACTATGAAATATTATTATTAATTTCTGAAACATTGTCTTACAAGTGAATGGGCAAAGAGGCAAGCCTCTTGAAACCACTGATGATTAAATTATAAATTGATGCTGATCCCCACTTGATCTAAGGGAGCTGAAATCTTGAAGCAAGACCTGATGTTGCCACGTCACATACAATTGCGAAATAGCTCGAAAAAAGATCCCTGATTCTCTAAGATCTGAAGTGCAACTTAATTTACCATCATAAAAACGCAGAGCAAATGTATGAAGCCGGCAAGAGTCTCATAATCCAGAACTAAGTTATTTGAGTGAACCCATCTTTAGATCAGAAGACGAAGTGTCTGTATCACGAGAAACATTGGTACAGCCAGGCATCATGGCAGCAGGATGATGAGATGTACGATTTTGTGCTGAGGACAAGGGGCTTTCAACATTTAAGTAGGTTGCTCAGCATTCTTATTGGCACACTTGTCTCGCAGTCGCGAAGAAGAAGGTTAAAATCCACATCCGGCCATCCCGATTTAGGTTTTACAAGTTTTCCCTAAATGGCTTCAGGCAAATGCCGGGATGGTTCCTTTGAAAGGGTACGGCTGACTTCCTTCCCTATACTTTCCTAATCCGATATGACCGATGACCTCGCTGTTTGGTCCCCTCCCTCAAGTCAAACAATCAACCCTTCTTATTGGCCAGAGCCTTTCAAGACTCTTTTGTCCCGTCATGTTGCTACCCAGAGATGCACACTGCTAGTAGACAAGACTGGTGTCCTCAGATCTTCGAGACCAACAAGTGACTGTTTTAACGGGCACGATTTCTCTGTGGAAAAATGGAAATGTCGTGTGGCTAGGGCCTCCCGTCGGGTAGACCGTTCGCCTGGTGCAGGTCTTTCGATTTGACGCCACTTCGGCGACCTGCGCGTCGATGCGGATGAAATGATGATGATTAGGACAACACAACACCCAGTCCCTGAGCGGAGAAAATCTCCGACCCAGCCGGGAATCGAACCCGGGCCCTTAGGGTTGACAGTCTGTCACGCTGACCACTCAGCTACCGGGGCGGACGATTTCTCTGTATGAAAGGTGTTTCAACAATACTGCATGGATGTGAAACGTTCAAAATCGTATATCCGAGGAAGAAGAAACTGAAAGCCTTAAAAATGGGAATAATGTGCGAAATGAAAACTTACTAAGAAGAACTGGTGAGAAGAAGGTCTGTGGAAGACATTTGCCAGAAGAAGGGACACATCATAGGCAAATGCGCTATGGCATTCAGCACCAGTGAATGTGGCCGAGAGGGGAAAACAAGAGCAACACTTGCAGACAAGGAAGTTGGGTGATGCAAGTAAAGATGAAGCGAATGGCACCACGCTGAAAAAGTTAGAAGACAGCAGTCGAAAGACTTGGAATTTCCAAAAAAGTTGTCAATATTCTTAGGCGGTTATTAAAAGAATTTAGAAAGCTAGAGTAAATATAAGTTGGTTTTCTCTGGACCATATAGGCACCATTTGCTCGCTTCCCCAAATTTACGCCTTAAAATGATGATAAAAGTACTTCGTGTAGAACTGCTTAAGGTAACGTGACACACTTTTAGGAAAATCTAGCACGTAGGACTTGAGAGATTACAGTATGAACACCTGCGTTTTCGTTTGAGCGGACCTGTTGCGGTGTCGCCCGAAGGGCGGGGTGCGAAACCAAGGCAGAGACCTCGGAACGAAAGCACAGAGGACTATAGTGGCAGCATGTGGCACCGACGAGTTAAAAACACTGGCGTAGGCACGCCTGCTAGTGCTCCTCTTCGCCAAGACAACAGCTCGTCTATTTAGAGCTGAGCAGAGGAACGCTCACCCAATTCGCAGATAACTGTCGTCTTAGATAGGCCACCAGTGTGTTAAATGTCTTACGCAGATCGTTGTTGTAAGCATTATATGACGCATTCTTCAAGTGAAGAGTGATGTGTCGCTCATATCACAGAGAAGACAGTGATCAAAAGTTATTGACCAAGGAAAGAAACGTCTGCTTCAACGATAGTAACAAACTCACAATTACAGCGTCTCACAGATATGTTGATTTCAGAGTGTGACCATGTAACACAGTTGTGATCTCTGTAGCCAAATACACTTGTATGGAAAATATTTATAAGTCCGATGAAGCTGTCCTGAGTAACAACAGCATAGGAACAGAAAAGTCTATCATGCATACAGTATGATTGCACCGAGGCAAACAACGACGAATGCTAAAAACAGCGTTCTAAGACGATGGTTTGAGTAACACTCGCCCAGAGGCTACCAAAGGCTCTCGAACTGACCTGCGCAGCTCTGGCGATGACCTTCATAGCGGCCGGCGGCGGAATACTCGCGGAACGATTTTCAGGATAGGTATGAGGTGGAGGCGAATAGGTCCATTGGAAGTGTCTGTCTCTGCTAGCTCTGGTACCTCCTCCTGGTGTCCGCCTGTTGCTGCAAAAGGGTGAGTCCGCGGCGCTGAAGCTTGCAGGGGCCAGGAAGGCTGCACGCGTGCCCCAGGTGCCAGAAGGTTGCCGATCGCTTTTGCAAAAGGAAGAAAAAAAGGGAGGTTGGGCTTAATGTCCCGTCGACATCGAGGTCATTAGAGAGACAGAGCACAAGCTCATATTGGTTCAAGAGTGGGCAAGGAAATCGGCCGTGTCCTTCTAAAGGAATCATCCCGACATTCGCCTGGGGCGATATGGCGAAATCACGGAAGACATATATTTGGATACCCAAAATGTGTTTGAACCTTCGTGCTCCCAAATGTGAGTACAATATGCTAACCACCACGCCATCTCACTCGGTCCGATCGCTTTTGCGATGATCTCCATTCTATCAAAGTGTTTTATAAATATCTGTGTATCAAGCCATGCTTCATTGTTCAGAGACAGTAATAAATACTCAGAACATTACTGTCGTAATGGATTGTACAAAGTAAATTAAATCTTCATACCTACACTGACAACAAAAAACTCTCAACAACCAAGACGAAACTTGGCAAGAGTGTTTCTACATCTGAAAGATGATGTCTACTAAAATTTTGCGCCACTCGCATAAGAGTGGCGCAAATAGCGCCACTATGAGGATACAAATCAGGTTTGCTTCAAATATACGCTGAAACGGATCGTGAGCGTTAGCTACCTTTGAGATTAGACGTGCTGAATTGGTGCTAAACAAGAATGCCTTTAAGGCGACGAAGACTCCATTATCTACACCTAAATGACTGTGAACGAGGTCGCGAAGTAGAATTACGAGAAGTTGGATGTTCCTGCTGCGATACAGCAGAAAGACTCGGCAGGAATATAGCCACTGTACATGACTGCTGGCAGGGGTGGCAACGAGAATGTACTATGGCAAGATCAGCGGGCTCCGGACGGCTATATGCGGCTACCCATAGGGACACCATAGTGGTCGGCGTATAGTTCTGACTAATCGTACTGCATCTGGAGCATCAATTTTTTCACCACCGCAGTGACAGGTTGAACTGGTACAAATCGGTTACTTCGAGGACAGCTCCGAGCCAGAAGCCCTGTAGCGTGCATTCCGCTGACCCCAAACCACCGTCACCTACGATTTGTGTCAAGCGAGAGCTCACTGGAGGACAGGATGCAGGTCTTGTGTTTCCTGATGAAAACTGGTTCTGCCTCGCTGCTAGTGATAACCGTGTGTTGGTTAGAAGCGGGCCAGTTGAGGGCCTGCATCCAGTATGTCTGCGTACAAGACACAATGGATCCACACCTGGAGTTTTGGCATGGGGTGCTACATGGTATGACATAAGGAGCACGCTCGTGTTATACACCGCACCCTCACTCCAAAATTCATACGTGAATCTGACGATTCGACGTGGTGTGCTACCATTCATGAACAGCGTTCCAGGGGGTCCTTCTCAATAGGATAACGCTCGCTCACATATTGATGTTGTAACGCAACATGCTCTAAAGAGTGTCGACATGTTGTCTTGCCCTGCTGTATCACCAGATCTATCTCAAATCGAGCACATGCATGTTTGCATGCGTGCATTCAACTGTATGGCAGTTACACCGGTTTCTAATGTACCAGTATTTCACTTTTGCAGTGGCTTATCTCGCGCTTACATTAACCTGTGATCCTGCAGCGTTAATAACTTTAATACGTTACCTAGGCAAAAGTATTCCAGAAATTTCTCTTCTCTACATTAATTAATTAATTATTTTCTGGTCTTGCGATTCTTTTCCGTCAGGGTATATTGTAATAAAGTGAACTAATATTTTCCGTGTTATGGTTCCACTCACTCTCCTCCCGGAGCAAGCCAAAGAACCCACCGTTGTGCCAGCAAATGCAATTTCACACAGTATGGAGAAACAGAAATTCTTCCGTTCCATATGTGGCATACAACAAACCAGTGCTTAACAGTATTGGTTAAAACAGTCTTGCAATTTGAGTTTTTCATTTTTCAACGACGCGTTTCGCCTTATTTAGGCATCTTCAGGTTATGCACATAGAAAACAGACAACAAATACATCTATTTAAGAATTACGATAGCGTTGTGCAGACTTGGATAACCTAAAAGCATGTATAAACAGGCCAAATACTGAAAGAACAAATACCTTAATTTGGTATTTCTTAGAAGAATCCTTTAGTCAGTTTAGCCACCGGGTATCGTCGAATATATCAGGCCAACACCGCCTTCGTTAAACTCAGTAAAAACTAGAAATGTAAAATAGTAAAATCATTACCTTTTCTAGACGGACGCGAGTGACACCAAGATCTGCATAACGCGTTCCCGTTCACAGGAGCGAGTAACAGAATAAGATGGGGGCTCAGGTAGTAAGCTTAATGCACCACAGAGTCGTGTGCTGGTATTGAAGCCTAATACAGAATCACCTCAATACGTGGCGCTGCCACGCAGCAGTAATAAGAATGAGAGATCATAAACTGGATACACATACCCACTAAAACTTTATAAATGTAATGCAGATAAAACATTGATAAGATGGAATTACTATGGGCAACACCTGTGCAACAACTTATCCTAAAATTTTGACGAAGTAAAATATAAATGAAGGCGGTACATTTAAAATGAGAAAACAATGTGTATAATACAACACACAGATGCAGTACATAAACAGATTTTACGTATCATATACCACTAGAACGAGACCATTAAAAACACAGGACGGTAATTTCAGATAAAGAGGCCGCCCATGTAATACTCAATACTGCGTCGTTCGGAGCTAGAAATTCTAACAAGAAAACTTTTTTTATAGAATACAAGCCTAATAATTTTACCTGTATTTTATAAAAAAAAAGTTTTCGTGTTAGAAGTTCTGAGTAGCTTGGTCAGACTTTCCGATCCATGCAAATGCTGGAGAACTCCTGAGTGTGGTGAGCAACGTGTTACGTTCTACATCTACATCTACATTTATACTCCGCAAGCCACCCAACGGTGTGTGGCGGAGGGCACTTTACGTGCCACTGTCATTATCTCCCTTTCCTGTTCCAGTCGCGTATGGTTCGCGGGAAGAACGACTGTCTGAAAGCGTCTGTGCGCGCTCTAATCTCTCTAATTTTACATTCGTGATCTCCTCGGGAGGTATAAGTAGGGGGAAGCAATATATTCGATACCTCATCCAGAAACGCACCCTCTCGAAACCTGGCGAGCAAGCTACACCGCGATGCAGAGCGCCTCTCTTGCAGGGTCTGCCACTTGAGTTTGTTAAACATCTCCGTAACGCTATCACGGTTACCAAATAACCCTGTGACGAAACGCGCCGCTCTTCTTTGGATCTTCTCTATCTCCTCCGTCAACCCGATCTGGTACGGATCCCACACTGATGAGCAATACTCAAGTATAGGTCGAACGAGTGTTTTGTAAGCCACCTCCTTTGTTGATGGACTACATTTTCTAAGGACTCTCCCAATGAATCTCAACCTGGTACCCGCCTTACCAACAATTAATTTTATATGATCATTCCACTTCAAATCGTTCCGCACGCATACTCCCAGATATTTTACAGAAGTAACTGCTACCAGTGTTTGCTCCGCTATCATATAATCATACAATAAAGGATCCTTCTTTCTATGTATTCGCAATACATTACATTTGTCTATGTTAAGGGTCAGTTGCCACTCCCTGCACCAAGTGCCTATCCGCTGCAGATCTTCCTGCATTTCGCTACAATTTTCTAATGCTGCAACTTCTCTGTATACTACAGCATCATCCGCGAAAAGCCGCATGGAACTTCCGACACTATCTACTAGGTCATTTATATATATTGTGAAAAGAAATGGTCCCATAACACTCCCCTGTGGCACGCCAGAGGTTACTTTAACGTCTGTAGATGTCTCTCCATTGAGAACAACATGCTGTGTTCTGTTTGCTAAAAACTCTTCAATCCAGCCACACAGCTGGTCTGATATTCCGTAGGCTCTTACTTTGTTTATCAGGCGACAGTGCGGAACTGTATCGAACGCCTTCCGGAAGTCAAGGAAAATGGCATCTACCTGGGAGCCTGTATCTAATATTTTCTGGGTCTCATGAACAAATAAAGCGAGTTGGGTTTCACACGATCGCTGTTTCCGGAATCCATGTTGATTCCTACATAGTAGATTCTGAGTTTCCAAAAACGACATGATACTCGAGCAAAAGACATGTTCTAAAATTCTACAACAGATCGACGTCAGAGAGATAGGTCTATAGTTTTGCGCATCTGCTCGACGACCCTTCTTGAAGACTGGGACTACCTGTGCTCTACGCCAATCATTTGGAACCTTCTGTTCCTCTAGAGACTTGCGGTACACGGCTGTTAGAAGGGGGGCAAGTTCTTTCGCGTACTCTGTGTAGAATCAAATTGGTATCCCGTCAGGTCCAGTGGACTTTCCTCTGTTGAGTGATTCCAGTTGCTTTTCTATTCCTTGGACACTTATTTCAATGTCAGCCATTTTTTCGTTGGTGCGAGGATTTAGAGAAGGAACTGCAGTGCGGTCTTCCTCTGTGAAACAGCTTTGGAAAAAGGTGTTTAGTATTTCAGCTTTACGCTTGTCATCCTCTGTTTCAATGCCATCATCATCCCGGAGTGTCTGGACATGATGTTTCGAGCCACTTACTGATTTAACGTAAGACCAGAACTTCCTAGGATTTTCTGACAAGTCGGTACCTAGTATTTTACTTTCGAATTCACTGAACGCTTCACGCATAGCCCTCCTTACGCTAACTTTGACATCGTTTATCTTCTGTTTGTCTGAGAGGTTTTGGCTGCGTTTAAACTTGGAGTGAAGCTCTCTTTGCTTTCGCAGTAGTTTCCTAACTTTGTTGTTGTACCACGGTGGGTTTTTCCCGTCCCTCACAGTTTTGCTCGGCACGTACCTGTCTAAAACGCATTTTACGATTGCCTTGAACTTTTTCCATAAACACTCAACATTGTCAGTGTCGGAACAGAAATTTTCGTTTTGATCTGTTAGGTAGTCTGAAATCTGCCTTCTATTACTCTTGCTAAACAGATAAACCTTCCTCCCTTTTTTTTTTATATTCCTATCAACTTCCATCCTCCCCCCATGAACCATGGACCTTGCCGTTGGTGGGGAGGCTTGCGTGCCTCAGCGATACAGATGGCCGTACCGTAGGTGCAACCACAACGGAGGGGTATCTGTTGAGAGGCCAGACAAACATGTGGTTCCTGAAGAGGGGCAGCAGCCTTTTCAGTAGTTGCAGGGGCAACAGTCTGGATGATTGACTGATCTGGCCTTGTAACATTAACCAAAACGGCCTTGCTGTGCTGGTACTGCGAACGGCTGAAAGCAAGGGGAAACTACAGCCGTAATTTTTCCCGAGGACATGCAGCTCTACTGTATGATTAAATGATGATGGCGTCCTCTTGGGTAAAATATTCCGGAGGTAAAATAGTCCCCCATTCGGATCTCCGGGCGGGGACTACTCAAGAGGACGTCGTTATCAGGAGAAAGAAAACTGGCGCTCTACGGATCGGAGCGTGGAATGTCAGATCCCTTAATCGGGCAGGTAGGTTAGAAAATTTAAAAAGGGAGATGGATAGGTTAAAGTTAGATATAGTGGGAATTAGTGAAGTTCGGTGGCAGGAGGAACAAGACTTTTGGTCAGGTGATTACAGGGTTATAAATACAAAATCAAATAGGGGTAATGCAGGAGTAGGTTTAATAATGAATAAAAAAATAGGAGTGCGGGTAAGCTACTACAAACAGCATAGTGAACGCATTATTGTTGCCAAGATAGACACAAAGCCCATGCCTACTACAGTAGTACAAGTTTATATGCCAACTAGCTCTGCAGATGATGAAGAAATAGATGAAATGTATGACGAGATAAAAGAAATTATTCAGGTACTGAAGGGAGACGAAAATTTAATAGTCATGGGTGACTGGAATTCGTCAGTAGGAAAAGGGAGAGAAGGAAACATAGTAGGTGAATATGGATTGGGGGGAAGGAATGAAAGAGGAAGCCGCCTTGTAGAATTTTGCACAGAGCATAACTTAATCATAGCTAACACTTGGTTCAAGAATCATGAAAGGAGGCTGTATACATGGAAGAAGCCTGGAGATACTGACAGGTTTCAGATAGATTATATAATGGTAAGACAGAGATTTAGGAACCAGGTTTTAAATTGTAAGACATTTCCTGGGGCAGATGTAGATTCTGACCACAATCTATTGGTTATGAACTGCAGATTGAAACTGAAGAAACTGCAAAAAGGTGGGAATTTAAGGAGATGGGACCTGGATAAACTGAAAGAACCAGAGGTTGTAGAGAGTTTCAGGGAGAGCATTAGGGAACAATTGACAGGAATGGGGGAAAGAAATACAGTAGAAGAAGAATGGGTAACTCTGAGGGATGAAGTAGTGAAGGCAGCAGAGGATCAAGTAGGTAAAAAGACGCGGGCTAATAGAAATCCTTGGGTAACAGAAGAAATATTGAATTTAATTGATGAAAGGAGAAAATATAAAAATGCAGTAAATGAAGCAGGCGAAAAGGAATACAAACGTCTCAAAAATGAAATCGACAGGAAGTGCAAAATGGCTAAGCAGGGATGGCTAGAGGACAAATGTAAGGATGTAGAGGCTTGTCTCACTAGGGGTAAGATAGATACTGCCTACAGGAAAATTAAAGAGACCTTTGGAGAGAAGAGAACCACTTGTATGAATATCAAGAGCTCAGATGGCAACCCAGTTCTAAGCAAAGAAGGGAAAGCAGAAAGGTGGAAGGAGTATATAGAGGGTTTATACAAGGGCGATGTACTTGAGGACAATATTATGGAAATGGAAGAGGATGTAGATGAAGATGAAATGGGAGATAAGATACTGCGTGAAGAGTTTGACAGAGCACTGAAAGACCTGAGTCAAAACAAGGCCCCGGGAGTAGACAACATTCCATTAGAACTACTGATGGCCTCGGGAGAGCCAGTCATGACAAAACTCTACCATCTGGTGAGCACGATGTATGAGACAGGCGAAATACCCTCAGACTTCAAGAAGAATATAATAATTCCAATCCCAAAGAAAGCAGGCGTTGACAGATGTGAAAATTACCGAACAATCAGTTTAATAAGTCACAGCTGCAAAATACTAACGCGAATTCTTTACAGACGAATGGAAAAACTGGTAGAAGCCGACCTCGGGGAAGATCAGTTTGGATTCCGTAGAAATGTTGGAACACGTGAGGCAATACTGACCTTACGACTTATCTTGGAAGAAAGATTAAGAAAAGGCAAACCTACGTTTCTAGCATTTGTAGACTTAGAGAAAGCTTTTGACAATGTTGACTGGAATACTCTCTTTCAAATTCTGAAGGTGGCAGGGGTAAAATACAGGGAGCGAAAGGCTATTTACAATTTGTACAGAAACCAGAAGGCAGTTATAAGAGTCGAGGGGCATGAAAGGGAAGCAGTGGTTGGGAAAGGAGTGAGACAGGGTTGTAGCCTCTCCCCGATGTTATTCAATCTGTATATTGAGCAAGCAGTAAAGGAAACAAAAGAAAAATTCGGAGTAGGTATTAAAATTCATGGAGAAGAAGTAAAAACTTTGAGGTTCGCCGATGACATTGTAATTCTGTCAGAGACAGCAAAGGACTTGGAAGAGCAGTTGAACGGAATGGACAGTGTCTTGAAAGGAGGATATAAGATGAACATCAACAAAAGCAAAACGAGGATAATGGAATGTAGTCAAATTAAGTCAGGTGATGCTGAGGGAATTAGATTAGGAAATGAGACACTTAAAGTAGTAAAGGAGTTTTGCTATTTAGGGAGTAAAATAACCGATGATGGTCGAAGTAGAGAGGATATAAAATGTAGACTGGCAATGGCAAGGAAAGCGTTTCTCAAGAAGAGAAATTTGTTAACATCGAATATAGATTTAGGTGTCAGGAAGTCGTTTCTGAAAGTATTTGTATGGAGTGTAGCCATGTATGGAAGTGAGACATGGACGATAACTAGGTTGGACAAGAAGAGAATAGAAGCTTTCGAAATGTGGTGCTACAGAAGAATGCTGAAGATAAGGTGGGTAGATCACGTAACTAATGAGGAGGTATTGAATAGGATTGGGGAGAAGAGAAGTTTGTGGCACAACTTGACTAGAAGAAGGGATCGGTTGGTAGGACATGTTCTGAGGCATCGAGGGATCACAATTTTAGCATTGGAGGGCAGCGTGGAGGGTAAAAATCGTAGAGGGAGACCTAGAGATCAATACACTAAGCAGATTCAGAAGGATGTAGGTTGCAGTAGGTACTGGGAGATGAAGAAGCTTGCACAGGATAGAGTAGCATGGAGAGCTGCATCAAACCAGTCTCAGGACTGAAGACCACAACAACATCAACTTCCATATTCAGGGATGCTGCAACGGCCTTATGATCACTGATTCCCTGTTCTGCACTTACAGAGTCGAAAAGTTCGGGTCTGTTTGTTATCAGTAGGTCCAAGATGTTATCTCCACGAGTCGGTTCTCTGTTTAATTGCTCGAGGTAATTTTCGGATAGTGCACTCAGTATAATGTCACTCGATGCTCTGTCCCTACCACCCGTCCTAAACATCTGAGTGTCCCAGTCTATATCTGGTAAATTGAAATCTCCACCTAAGACCATAACATGCTGAGAAAATTTATGTGAAATGTATTCCAAATTTTCTCTCAGTTGTTCTGCCACTAATGCTGCTGAGTCGGGGGGTCGGTAAAAGGAGCCAATTATTAACCTAGCTCGGTTGTTGAGTGTAACCTCCACCCATAATAATTCACAGGAACTATCCACTTCTACTTCACTACAGGATAAACTACTACTAACAGCGACGAACACTCCACCACCGGTTGCATGCAATCTATCCTTTCTAAACACCGTCTGTGCCTTTGTAAAAATTTCGGCAGAATTTATCTCTGGCTTCAGCCAGCTTTCTGTACCTATAACGATTTCAGCTTCGGTGCTTTCTATCAGCGCTTGAAGTTCCGGTACTTTACCAACGCAGCTTCGACAGTTTACAATTACAATACCGATTGCTGCTTGGTCCCCGCATGTCCTGACTTTGCCCAGCACCCGTTGAGGCTGTTGCCCTTTCTGCACTTGCCCGAGGCCATCTAACCTAAAAAACCGCCCAGCCCACGCCACACAACCCCTGCTACCCGTGTAGCCGCTTGTTGCGTGTAGTGGACTCCCGACCTATCCAGCGGAACCCGAAACCCCACCACCCTATGGCGCAAGTCGAGGAATCTGCAGCCCACATGGTCGCAGAACCGTCTCAACCTCTGATTCAGACCCTCCACTCGGCTCTGTACCAAAGGTCCGCAGTCAGTCCTGTCGACGATGCTGCAGATGGTGAGCTCTGCTTTCATCCCGCTAGCGAGACTGGCAGTCTTCACCAAATCGGATAGCCGCCGGAAGCCAGAGAGGATTTCCTCCGATCCATAGCGACACACATCATTGGTGCCGACATGAGCGACCACCTGCAGATGGGTGCACCCTGTACCCTTCATGGCATCCGGAAGGACCCTTTCCACATCTGGAATGACTCCCCCCGGTATGCACACGGAGTGCACTTTTGTTTTCTTCCCCTCCCTTGCTGCCATATCCCTAAGGGGCCCCATTACGCGCCTGACGTTGGAGCTCCCAACTACCAGTAAGCCCACCCTCTGCGACTGCCCGGATCTTGCAGACTGAGGGGCAACCTCTGGAACAGGACAAGCAGCCATGTCAGGCTGAAGATCAGTATCAGCCTGAGACAGAGCCTGAAACCGGTTCGTCAGACAAACTGGAGAGGCCTTCCGTTCAGCCCTCCGGAATGTCTTTCACCCCCTGCCACACCTTGAGACGACCTCCCACTCTACCACAGGTGAGGGAGCAGCCTCAATGCGGGCAGTATCCCGGGCAAACACAGTCGTAGTCCGATCGGGGGATGCGTGGGACGAGCTGGCCGTCCCCGACAAACCCCCATCCGGACCCCCACAGTGATGCCCATTGGCAACAGCCTCAAGCTGTGTGACCGAAGCCAACACTGCCTGAAGCTGGGAGCGAAGGGATGCCAACTCAGCCTGCATCCGAACACAGCAGTTGCAGTCCCTATCCATGCTAAAAACTTGTGCAAAGAACGTCTGAACTAATCTACAGAGAGCGCGAACAAAACGACACAAAATTGAAGCGGTTATTAAAATACAAGATTGCCTAGTAAATGCAGTAATGCTGCCACTTGTGCACTGCTGACACACTGCTCGGCGGCGGAAGGAGACTACGCGATTTAACACTATTCGAGTACTAAAACGTGATGCTACAACTCTCAAATACTATAATACGCCCGAAATTTATGAATTAAACAATGCAAGTACCAAAAACACGCAAAGAAATTAAGAATTAAACTATGTAACAAATGAGTGAGCTAGGAGTATACGACTTGCTGCTGCAGCTGCTTATCCAACGGCGGCAGGGAGCACACTGACTGTGACCAACCGACACTGGCCGTTCAAAACAAAAACAGATGACAGACGACTACGCGAATTTACACTATTCAGGTACTAAAACGCGATGCTACAACTCTCAAATACTATAATACGCCCGAAATTTATGAATTAAACAATGCAAGTACCAAAAACACGCAAAGAAATTAAGAATTAAACTATGTAACAAATGAGTGAGCTAGGAGTATACGACTTGCTGCTGCAGCTGCTTATCCAACGGCGGCAGGGAGGGAGTTATTCTTGCGAGGAACACTGAGTGTATAGCACCTACGAGAACTCTTTTCAAACTTTCAGTTCCAGCCAGGCTTAGGAAACTTTGCTAGACGTTCCTTTAGGAATATTGCAGGAAGGGATATCACTGTAGGTAAGTAGGAGCAAAGTACTTCCAGCTCATAATATTAAATGGGGTGCTATTGTATCGAACGTGTTCTGGTATCCCACTGAGAGCGGTCAAGATAACTAACGACTGAAGCAGTGGTACACGAGCATCTAAGCTTGGGGCATGTTCAGCAGGCACCAACGTGTTTTCATTGGTGTTTTTGATAGAACTGTCATTACGAGCAACTGAGGTGTAAGTTCCATCAAATCACACTTAAGACGCGTTTACACCTTTGCGACTTTCACTGCGCTCTGGGTGCACGCAGCCCTTGCACGAAAAGGCAAGGAGTCGCATGCACTGGTGCAAAGTCGCGGGTGTCTCTGAATTGTGCCCACGGGGCGCAAGGAGTTTCCCCGTAAGAGACGGGCAGACACGTGCCTCTCCACTTGCGTGTGGGGTGAGCACATACTAGCCGCAAGGTGCACAGGTGTAAAAGCGTCTTTACAAACATGTAATGTACACACCGATACATGTAACACTAGCTCAAATTATATCTTAATTTCCACATCGTTACTTAATGCTGTTAAACGCAATGTAGATGCGGTAATCTGAAATACACGACACTATATCTGCCGCTCTATGCTATATGCTAGGGTCCGTGAAACTTGGCATGAGGGTCGTGAGCACACCTTCACTTATGCATGTTTGTAGGAGCTTCTGCGCATGCGCAACTGGCGTGAGGTAATTGAATTACGGGCCAAATACGTACGTATTTGATAAACAACGCGCACGGTTCACTGTCTGCACAGTTAACACTTACGGCTCAGCTACAAATTAACGTCGGTGCCACCAAGAGGTAACACACTGGAGCAGACTTTTATCCCCATTCGCTTGGCATAAATCCCCTTAGATGGTAGCACACTCCTCAGATAAGCCACTTCACCTACTATATAATAAAATTAGATCGGACATCAGTATATGTTATTGCTACGCTGACAGAAAAACGAGTTTTGTGGGATTCTGTATAGTACATGAAGTACATGGTGTTTATAATTAAAGTTAAACTTTCAAACCGCTGTAGAAAGAACACCACTGGTCAGAATTACATCAAATTGCAAAGGAATATTATCAGAGAAGCGGAAAAACGTATGGCAGAATAGAAGTAAGTAGTTACAAAATGTAGCAATATATAGCACTGTAAGAATCATAATTTAATAGTTGTTGTTGTTGTTGTGGTCTTCAGTCCTGAGACTGGTTTGATGCAGCTCTCCATGCTACTCTATCCTGTGCAAGCTTCTTCATCTCCCAGTACTTACTGCGACCTACGACCTTCTAAATCTGCTTAGTGTATTCATCTCTTGGTCTCCCTCTATGATTTTTACCCTCCACACTGCCCTCCAATGCTAAATTTGTGATCCCTTGATGCCTCAGAACATGTCCTACCAACCTGTCCCTTCTTCTTGTCAAGTTGTGCCACAAACTCCTCTTCTCCCCAATTCTATTCAATACCTCCTTCTTAGTTATGTGATCTACCCATCTAATCTTCAGCATTCTTCTGTAGCACCACATTTCGAAAGCGTCTATTCTCTTCTTGCCCAAACTATTTATCGTCCATGTTTTACTTCCATACATGGCTACACTCCATACAAATACTTTCAGAAACGATTTTCTGACACTTAAATCTATACTCGATGTTAACAAATTTCTCTTCTTCAGAAACGCTTTCCTTGCCATTGCCAGTCTACATTTTATACTTCGACCATCATCAGTTATTTTGCTCCCCAAATAGCAAAACTCCTTTACTACTTTAAGTGTCTCATTTCCTAATCTAATTCCCTCAGCATCACCTGACTTAATTGGACTACATTCCATTATCGTCGTTTTGCTTTTGTTGATGTTCATCTTATATCCTCCTTTCAAGACACTGACCATTTCATTCAACTGCTCTTCCAAGGCCTTTGTTGTCTCTGACAGAATTACAATGTCATCGGCGAACCTCAAAGTTTTTATTTCTTCTCCATGGATTTTAATACCTACTCCGAATTTTTCTTTTGTTTCCTTTACTGCTTGCTCAATATACAGATTGAATAACATCGGGGATAGGCTACAACCCTGTCTCACTCCCTTCCCAAACGCTGCTTCCCTTTCATGTCCCTCGACTCTTATAACTGCCATTTGGTTTCTGTACAAATTGTAAATAGCCTTTCGCTCCCTGTATTTTACCCCTGCCACCTTCAGAATCTGAAAGAGAGTATTCCAGTCAACATTGTCAAAAGCTTTCTCTAAGTCTACAAATGCTAGAAACGTAGGTTCCTTAATCTAGCTTCCAAGATAAGTCGTAGGGTCAGTATTGCCTCCCGTGTTCCAATATTTCTACGGAATCCAAACTGATCTTCCCCGAGGTAGGCTTCTACTAGTTTTTCCATTCGTCTGTAAAGAATCCGCATTAGTATTTTGCAGCTGTGGCTTATTAAACTGATTGTTCGGTAATTTTCACATCTGTCAACACCTGCTTTCTTTGGGATTGGAATTATTATATTCTTCTTGAAGTCTGGGGGTATTTCGCTTGTCTCATACATCTTCCTCACCAGATGGTAGAGTTTTGTCAGGACTGGCTCTCCCGAGGCCGTCAGTAGTTCTAATGGAATGTTGCCTACTCCCGGGGCCTTGTTTCGACTAGGGTCTTTCAGTGCTCTCTCGAACTCTTCAAGCAGTACCGTATCTCCCATTTCATCTTCATCAACATTCTCTTCCATTTCCAGGATATTGTCCTCAAGTACGTCGCCCTTGTATAGACCCTCTATATACTCCTTCCACCTTTCTGTTTTCCCTTCTTCGCTTAGAACTGGGTTTCCATCTGAGCTCTTGATATTCATAAAGTGGTTCTCTTTTCTCCAAAGGTCTCTTTAATTTTCCCGTAGAATTTAATAGTGATTGAGTACAAATGATAAGTGAGTCATACAACAATGCCTAAGGGGTATGTTTGACGCTAAAGAAACTGTACTTCTCAGTGCGCATGGGTGTACGACTGTGATACTGTTAGTTACGTATATCCATCCACCACGACAAGATCATATCACATCGGAAGGGAAAAATTGGTTTTTAATTGTCCTGAGGCCAAAAACCGTATAAAAAGCATGAATCAGAATGAGATCGGATTATTAATTTCCCTGTGACTTGTACAAAATATGTTCAATATGCTGTCCACCATTTTCTGCAACAAGTTTAAATCGAGAAACAACATGTTCCACAACAGATCGAAGTGTTTCCGGGGTCACGTTCAGAATGTGTTGCGCAATGCGTGCTTTCAATACAGCTGATAGCCCCACAGCCAGAAGTCACATGGATGAAGATCAGGTGATCGGGACGGCCAGGCTGTAAGGAAATGGTGACTGATAATTCTAGCCACATGCTAAATGACGCTTCAGCAGCTGCTTAACTGCATTTTCAACGTGCGGAGGTGCGTCATCTTGCATAAAAATGATCCCATCCACACATCCAAGCTATTGGAGAGCTGGAATGAAGTGGTTGCGCAAAAGACACTCATAGCGCTTACCAGTGACGGTGTAGGCAACAGGACCGGAAGCACCTGTCTTTTCGAAACAATATGGCCCTATGACAAATGATGCCGTAAATTCGTACCACGCAGTGACTCTTTCAGGTACTGGTCAACTTGCGTGTCGATTTTTCGTTGCCCATATTCGACAATTCTGTGTATTGACATATCCTGTCAGATGGAAGTGGGCTTCGTCGGTCCACAAAATCTTCCATGACCAATCATTGTCCACTTCCATGCGAGCAGGAAATTCTAAAGCAAAGGTATCTCTGGTTGGCACGTCAGTAGGAAGGATCTCGTGCACATGCGTAATTTTGAATGGATAGCAAAGAAAGCAAAGAAGGATGTTTCGTAGGATTTTACGCACCACGCTCACGGATACGTCCAATGTTCGGGCAATTCTTCGTGCACTACAGGTTTGCACACCACCACTCGCCTCCTGCATAGCTGTGGCCACTGCTTCCACTGACGTCGAGTCAGTTAGTTTCATCCCTCTACCTGGTTCCACACCAAAAGATCCCGTCTTTGCGAATCATTTTCTCCACACCCACGGCAGTCATCGAACCAACGCCTTTTTTTCATACCCTTCAGTGCCCGGAACTTCTGCAGAGCGACGTGCGCAGTCATCATTCTTGTAATACAGCTTTACAAGCAGAGCGCAGTCCTGCATTGAGACAGTCATGGCGAACGTCGCAAACGCGAAAGGAGGCTAAGCCGTGTACCCGGCGTGTTTATACCAACTTCAATGGATCGTGCATATGACAGGTGTTTTCACTTACGTATTCTGACACATACAGTGCCATCTATTGACCAATTTTCACACTATTTTTTTTAATTCTGCCATACGTTTTCCCCCTTCTCCGATAACATTCTGTTGCAGTTTGACGTCATTCTGACCAGTGGTGTTATTTCTACAACGTTTTGAAAGTTTAACTTTAATTATAATCAATCTTTATATAGGATATTAAGTTTTGGATTTTATCATACAACAATGCACTTGAAGCGCTGAGAACCACAAAGCACATCATCGTCGATTGTGAGTCTGTGGCATTTATTCATGCTTCTGAGATCTGTTCGTCTTATGATGGGTCAGATTTGTATATATGAACACTCACGCAAACCTGTCTCCCTGGTTTCTCTGGTGTTCACTTAAATATGGGACTGACAGCGGTGCGCTTTAGGTCCTTTGGTTCTCAGCGCCTCATTGTGTTACAGCAAGCGACCGTGTTGGTAGACCGTACTGCTCGAATTTAATCATTTATAATACGTTGATAAGCATAACCGTTATACAGCAGATGCTATAAATTTCACACTCTCATATTTATCTGAATCCAAAAAGTTGTGAACACACTGAATGCATACCCACGAGCCACCACTGATTAAAACTGTACAGATTAGTTATGTTTTAGGTTAACAACGGTATATTTGTGTTAACTTAACACTTTACGAAAAGTTATTTATTTTGAATACACAGTTTTTGATGTAATTTGGTTCGTGTGCGACTACCATTTATTATGAAATTACTTTTATTAATGTTCGCTGATTGGTCCGAAAGCTTTATAAAATTGTAATGTAACGGTCGTGAGTAGGACGAAGGGGCATGAAAGGGAACAAATGATACGGGCAGCTGATACGAAGAAAAGCTAAAAGAAGTGGTACACATAAAGCGTAGTATGCTAGACTTAATTGTCAAGAGTGGAGACTAGCGTGCTTTTGGATTCGGAGGGGTGAGGAGGTCTGTCTGCGGGGCTCAAGTTTGTAGGGTTTAAGTGATTTGATTTCTGGCTGGCAAGTTGCCATGAAGTGAAGGTGTTGGGAATTTGGTTATTTGAAAAGTTCTCTTCGCACTGCGGCTGAGAATTTTTCCGTGAGACCATAGAGGACCTTTTCACCCCTGAGATAAAAAGAAAATAGCAGGAAATTTTCATGTTTTACGGCAAACTAAAAAACAAGCATATATGTATATATTCAGAGATATATATATATATATATATATATATATATATATATATATAGGGTGAGTCACTAACTATTTCTACCTAGAATAACTTCGAATGTATGATAGTAGCCGAAAAGTTTGTGTAACAAAAGTTGTATGGGACAACGGGGGCCACAATATGACGTTGGTTTCTTGTTGCTAGGTGGGGTCGTGTCAGAGATAGGAAGGTCAACTTTGTTTTTTAAATGGGATGCTGTATTTCTGTACTTATTTTCTGACAGCGGCTATCGAGACGAATCCAATGATGTGTTACGGTAAGGTCTTTGAAGGTGAACGAAGGTCAAAAAGGTGGCTTGAATGTTCATCTACAGAAGGTATTCGAAGTGATGACCATTGCTATCAAAACAGTACTGCAATCTTCTTATCCTGGATTGAGTGGTATTCCTTATCACTTCGGCAGTTATCAAAGCACATGCTCTGACAGTTCTCTCTCGTATATGGTGCAAATAGTAAATATTCGCCGAATACGACGTATCCATTTAACGTGCCATTGACATGTAAACACCATTCGATGGCTTCGCGGTATAAGTCTAATAGGAACGGTAAGACCTTTATCGTCGAATCAAGCGAATGTGAATGATATATTTCTTCGAAGAACAAGTCGATATGCTTCTCATTTACGGAGAATGCGAACGAAATTCTGTGAGAGATAGAGACTTATACGAGTACGATGAAAGATATCCTCAACGTATTCACCCTACATGTCGTACATTTAAATATGTGTATGATAAATTGCATATGCTAATGCACACAGAGAGCAGTGTTCATAATGTTTAATATTTTTGAAATATATGTTTTCCAATATAGATTCTTGTGGATACTCTAAAACAACATTAGAAACACAAGATAATAATAATCATACAATAATTTATGACAAGTAATAATTTGACGCTGCCAATATATAAATCTCTACGGTATGTTTTCACAATACATAAACACATTCCACATTTGACACTTGAGTCTCTTGCCTTGGAATTGCAGTCACGTTCTACAGTTTTAGGCATCCCTTACCTCTACAAATTTTGGTTGGTGGCCGGCATTGCAAAACCTAACTCTTGAAATTGGTTGTAACGCAGCTCTTCTCGGCCTTTTATTCACACTTTCTATACCATCTACATCTTTACTGGTAGAGAAATTCACTGTACAAGGCTATCTTCTTCTAGCTACTAGCACGACGGCCTACCTTTCCAGTTGTTTACCAGTCAGTTTCATCAAGCTCAGCAGGAAAACTTGTCAATAACGAGAATTCGTCGTATTGCTAATCAGATACTTCCGCGTTGCTGTCATTGAGAAGCGCTTCTAACTGCCTAATAATTAATATTTCATGCACTCCTGTGGTGTGTAGAAGCAGCGATTATTTCAGTATCCATTACCGAAGACCAAATTGAAATCATCAGATATGCATTATGACCTGAGGTTCATGTACGAGGACAATCGGTTACTTCTTAGTAACGAGCAAAATTTACACGAATTCTAATTAATTCTCAAAGACTACAAACCTTTAAGTTTATAGAAGCAACCATTTCCTGCGTACGACCAGCTGTAAACTAACGCACGAATCGTTCCTTTGCAAGATGTTGCGCTGTCATTTTAAAACTGAGAAGTAGAAGGTCCACACTCGTGGACCATTGATCTATAAGGGGAAAAATACGCCTACTTCAGGAGAAAATAAATAAACGGAGGTCCAGTTGTGTAGACCAAGCGAACGAAACGATTAAATTTTTCGGAGGGAAGTTTGTTGATACACATTGTGGAATTAATAGTTCGATCAAGTATTACTGAACTGCGAGGAACACTTTGAAGCAGCTGTTTTAGAATTTAGATACCTACAAGGGTTCGTGAGATAGCTAGTGCCTCTACTGTGGAGTTAATAAATATACTACTGAATATCAAACGTATTCCCCGTGCCGTTCAGCTAATTTGACACAATGAACCCCAGCTGTGTGGATTATTTTACTGTGGCTACCAAGTCTGCAAAGATTCACTAACTCGTACTTTTTTAAAATGGCAACTGTTTTGCAGCGGTGCGCGATCGATCTCTATACTACACCTCAAAGACCAAAATCGATTCAGGTAAATCCGATCGTGCATTTACATTCCCCTCCAAAGACACGTTAATCAAAGGAGGGTGGTAGCTAGGAGACTGCGATTTGCTGGATGTGTCTCCAGATTCAAGAAGGAGGCATCATATCTCATTATGAACATTGATTAACGGCGTAAAAAGTATCAGTTTTTCTTGATGATAGGAATTTAAAGTGCGTACTGTGTTGGATACAATGAATAGTCTCACTAGTTCCCAAATGGTAGTCACGTGTAGTGACCACTCGAAATAAGTGCTTCTTTCTCCATTAGACAATCAATCCACTAAGAATAAATAAAGGATCGCATCTTGCGTTTGTGAAGTTTCGAGTCTCGCTTTGGAACTGACGAAAATTACGCGATGGCGCTGGCGAGTGCATGACGTGACAACTGGGATGGAACTTCGCGAAGACTCTGACTTCGCCGGCCGCGGTGGTCTAGCGGTCCTAGGCGCGCAGTCCGGAACCGAGCGGCTGCTACGGTCGCAGGTTCGAATCCTGCCTCGGGCATGGATGTGTGTGATGTCCTTAGGTTAGTTAGGTTTAAGTAGTTCTAAGTTCTAGGGGACTGATGACCACAGATGTTAAGTCCCATAGTGCTCAGAGCCATTTGAACCATTTGACTCTGACTTCCACTGTTGCCGGACCACGCTGGAACTGGCCAGAAGCCGTCTTGGCGCTTGTCTGGCCTCAAGGAAGTGCTTCGGAATTGTCTCAGGCGACGTGTAGCAGCCGCACTAAACAGTAATTAAGTAATTACTAGCGCTTTACACGAGGGACTCCCAACAAAGTTAAACCTCTTTGTTAGTGCTCTTTTGACCACAGGAATTCGCTACGTGCAGCCACCTGTGTAATGGAGGTAAACTGGCATTCTCAGTGTAGCTCAGTACAGCTTCTTGTGGCCCCAAACGCAGACGTGAGACTGCGTCCCGTGTACAGTGTTGAGCCTGTCACTGTACCTCGAAAAATCAGCTGAAGTCCGGGCTGTGGGCGCGTTCTCACTTAGCGGGAAGAACGGTTATCGCAGCGGGAAGTCGCCCACAACTTGGCGTACACCATGCTGACATCAGAACATTCACTTTGCTATCGTCTTCTTCTTCTTCTTCTTCTGCTGCTGCTGCATGTTAAGGTTTAGACACTTGCGCCTGTTCTGTCTTGATTTTTCACTGCCACCTCGCTCTGGGTCTTCCTACGTACCTTCTTCATCTGGGCTGGTAAGGCATGGCCTCTCTCTGTGGTCTAAGTTTCAAGGTGATATTTCAGGGGATATGACATTGTATTGTATTCTATGTTAACCGGGGACCTAGAAACGACGGAGAGGCTCCGTCCCCGCCGCAGCCGCAGTGGTCCACAACCCCACGACGACTACCGCAGTCTACCTCACCCTTCCGCCGCCCCACACCGAACCCAGGGTTATTGTGCGGTTCGGCCCCCGGTGGACCCCCCAGGAAACGTCTCACACCAGACGAGTGTAACCCCTATGTTTGTGTGGTAGAGTAATGGTGGTGTACGCGTACGTGAAGAACTTGTTTGCGCAGCAATCGCCGACATAGTGTAACTGAGGCGGAATAAGGGGAACCAGCCCGCATTCGCCGAGGCAGATGGAAAACCGCCTAAAAACCATCCACAGACTTGCCGGTTCACCAAACCTCGACAGAAATCCGCCGGGCGGATTCGTGCCGGGGACCAGGCGCTCCTTCCCGCCCGGAAGGGGATATGACATACTTTTTGCTTCTATATGAAATTATGTCGGAAATTTTTGAGATTTTCAAAACGAAATTATGCACACATGTTTGGCAAGGTTTCTTCAATCAAAAACTCGGTATAGTCGTATATTATAAAATCGTAACTTTTATGACCCGGAGAAATTTTTTACAGGTTTTATATCGTCACCAATTTTACTGTGTAGGGTATTTTATTGTCATGTAACACAAAATAAAAATTTGTATAGCAATTACTGACCGTTCTACGGTTGATGTTCAATGTTTTATATCACACTCGTTACACATATCTGCTTCATCTGCGCACGTTTTATGAAGACACTTAATAAAGCGACTGCAATGAATCCAGCCCACTAATTGCTCGCACGTTTCGTAGTAGTTTCTTTTACACACGTCTTGAGCAGCTGATTTCACTTTTCTCTCTCATTTGGTTTTTGAGGAGTCTTTTTTTTATTTACTGTCAGCATTTCTCGGTTGCGTTACTTTCAAAATTTGTAGGGTTTCTTGTTTCTCAACAGACACGCATTTTTCTTCCTGGTTTCCTCTGGTGTTTTCAAAGTTGGTATCAGTGCAACCTTGTCAAATGAGAGTAATCGTTATCGTACGACATCCTAAAGAGGTGTGTAACGAAAAAATACAACTTTCATTGGTAATTAACAACTCACTAGGAACAAGTGCCTAGAGAAGCAGGAGTCATAGAAGGACTGGCCGAATGGTTTAATTGAACATCATTTACCATGAAAGTTTATTAACAGAATAATTGTAAATTGAAATAACTGTACAATACATTCAAACGTAATACAATTCATGTTTTAACAATGGCAAATATTAAAGAGAGAAGAAAAAACAATCAGGCAATAGTTTAAATTAAAACAGTAAAACCGATCCCATAACAGTTTCCTATTGATCCGATCCACCTTTACCACCAGGCCAACGCCATAGTTCAAAGTGAAAACGTAAAATCAAGTACCTGCCGAACATCAAAACAACAAAATTACAGTAGACAGCAGTTAATATTCAAGAAAAACCACAAAACTACAGTGATAAGGCAAATCAAGTGAATAACATAATTTAATAAGGCTGGGCTTAACAGTGCATCCACAAGCGTTCACTCAACGGCCAGTCCGCGTAGACGATGGCCACACCGTCTGGTGCAACCACCGGGCCACACCCACACAGTAGACCTGCATGCGAGGGACAACGGACAGCCTAACTAGGACCATAACACAAACGCTGAGCCAGAACAGCCACAAACCAAATTACAGTTGAACTCTTACATACACACATCTCCAGTTAGTTTCTATACGGGTGATAATAAAGATGATTCACCGCACAGATGGAAGCATAGCCAAGTGACACAAGATAATCTGCATGTACGTAATGAGTAGCCTACAAGAATTTGCTAGCAATAAAGTAGCCGACAAATATATGCACAAGTATACACTGAAGCGTCAAAGAAACTGGTACAGGCATGCGTATTCAAATGCAGAGATACGTAAACAGGCAGAAAACGGCGCTGTGGGCGGCAACACCTATATAAGACAACAAGTGTCTGGTGCAGTTGTTAGATCGGTTATGCTGCTACAATGGCAGGTTATCAAGATTTAACTGGGTTTGAACGTGGTATTATAGTCGGAGCACGAGCAATGGGACATAGTATCTCCGAGATAGCGATGAAGTGGGGATTTTCCCGTACGACAATTTCCCGAGTGTACCATGAATGACAGCAATTTTGTTAAACATCAAATCTCTGACATCGCCGCGACCGGAAGAAGATCGTGACAGAACGGGACCAACGACGACTGAAGAGAATCGTTCAGCTTGACAGAAGTGCAACCCTTCCGCAAATTGCTGCCGATTTCAATACAGGGCCATCAACAAGTGTCAGCGTGCGAACCATTCAACGAAACATCCTCGATATGGGCTTTCGGAGTCGAAGGCCAACACGTGTACCTATGATGACTGCAGAACGCTAGGCATTATGCCTCGCCTGGGCCCGTCAGCACAGACATTGAACAGCTGATGACTGGAAACATGTTGTCTGACAAGTTTCGTTTCAAATTGTATCGAGAGGATGGACATGTATGGGTACGGAGACAACCTCACGAATCCATGGATCCTGTATGTCAGCAGGGGACTGTTCAAGCTGATGGATTTTGTATCCCGCCTGGATAGGCGGCTCGTGGGTCTGCTCCTGTAAACTGAAGGATATTAAAATATAAATATTTATTAAAATTAAACTCTATACACAGATTTACATCCCGGCTCCAGTTCTTAATCAAATCATTTTTGTACACGTTTAATTAGATTCGTGACAGACTACGCCCTTGCTTAAGTCACTTATTGGAAGTAATTTCTTCAGTTTTGTTACTTTCTAGCTTCAATAAAGTGTGCAGAATATCTAGCATTAGTCATTATGACCTATAGCTTCTTTTTGTTCACGCTATGAAAAGCTTTCTTTGAAGGCAATAAAAGCTAGTAGTACGTCTCTGTATTGACTTCTCGTAGTTTCTCAGAAATTCTTGTTATCGTTAATATATTACAATTGCATGAACAGCCTTTACAGAATCCACTTTGTACTTCTAATAGGAGGGACTCCACTATGGTTTTTATACTTCCGTACTTCAGTCAGTATAAACGGAACCCTTATTGTATCACTTTGTTCTCCATCTATCTGTCGGTTTGTATCTCTGCCTACCTGTCTGGCCGCCAATTAAAAATCCTTTCTCTCACGAACGAGTGGACATACAAAGTTGAAATTTATGTCACGTACTAGAGTCTATAGTCCCTCGCTGTAGAAAAAAGTGAAGCTAGTAAGTCAATACGGCCAGTTACGTCACGTGTTTTGGTATTCGAAAATTCACTCATCAAAACCAATGGGGCACTTCCCGTTGACCTAGAATCATGAAATTTGGCAAGTAGCAAGGTTCCACAACACAAGTAAAGGAGAAAATCCGAAAACTGTGAATTTGTAGTTGTGTAGACAAAAAATTGTCATTTGTTGTCTGACTGTCTGTCTCTCATTGCGTCTGCTAACATCCTTTTTCCTCAGGAAAGGGTTGATGTATAAAGTTGAAATTTATATCACATACTAAGGTCTATAGTCGTTTGCCCTTGTAATAAAATATAAGCTTCTAAGTCAATTTAATCAAAAGATACGACCATTTATGACACGTATTTTGATAATAGCAAACTCACTCATCAAAACCTACAGGGCACTTCCTGCTGACCTAGAATCATGAAATTTGGCAAGAATCAAGGTTTCACAGTATGAGAAAGGAAAAACCTTAATGTGTTAATGTGTAATTATATGTTACTAAAAATATATTTTTATTTCTCATTTGTTATCCGACTCTCTGCCTGTCCGTCTGTTGAGGCCCCTTTTTCTCAGAAACAGGTTGACGTATCAAGTTGTACGTAAAGAGTACGAGGGGGTGGAGTTCTCTTCTGAATAGTGCGTTGCAAAGCATACCAGATATGCTCAATTACGTTCACGTCTGGGGAGTCTGGTGGGGAGCGGAAGTGTTTAACCTAAGAAGAGTGTCCCTGGAGCTACTATTTAGCAATTCTGGACCTGTGGGGTGCCGCATTGTCCTGTTGAAATTGGCCTAGCCCGTCGGAATGCACAATGGATATGAGTGGATCCAGGTGATCAGAAAGGATGCTTACGTGCGTGACACATGTCAGAGTCGTATCTAGAGGTATCAAGGGTGCCATATCACTCCAGCTGCACAAGCCCCAAACCATTACAGAGCCTCTACGAGCTTGATCAGTCCCGTGCCGAGATGCAAGGTCCATGGATTCATGAGGTTGTCTCCATACTTATACATGTTCATCTGCTCGATAGAATTTGAAAGGAGACTCGTCAGATCAGGCAACTTGTTTCCAGTCATCAGCAGTCCATGTTGCTGGTGACGGACCAGGTGAGGCGTAAAGCTTTGTGTCGCGCGGTCATCAAGGGTACACGAGTGGCCCTTCGGCTCCGAAAGCCCATATCGATGATGTTTCCTTGAATGGTGGCACGCTGACTCTTATTGACGGCCCAGAATTGAAATCTGCAGCAATTTGCGGATGGTTGCATTTCCGTCACGTTTATCGCTGTTAGTCCCGTTCTTGCAGGATCTTTTTCCGGCCCCAGCGATGTCGGAGATTTGATGTTTTAGTGGATTCCTGATATTCATGATTTTTTTTTTTTTTTTTTTTTTTTGTCTTCAGTCTTCTGACTGTTTTGATGCGACCCGCCACGAATTCCTCTCCTGTGATAACCTCTTCATCTCAGAGTATCACTTGCAACCTATGTCCTCAATTATTTGCTGGGTGTATTCCAATCTCTGTCTTCCTCTACAGCTTTTGCCCTCTACAGCTCCCTCTAGTACCATGGAAGTCACTCCCTCATGTCTTAACAGATGTCCTACCATCCTGTCCTTTCTCCTTATCAGTGTTTTCCACATGTTCCTTTCCTCTCCGATTCCACGCAGAACCTCCACATTCCTTACTTTATCACTCAACCTAATTTTCAACATTCGTCTGTAGCACCACATTACAAATGCTTCGAGTCTGATACAATCGTGAAATGGTCGTACGGGAAAATCCCCACCCCTTCGCTACCTCGTAGATGCTGGGTCCCATCGCTCATGCACCAACTATGACACCACGTTCTAACTGAGTTAAATTCTGATAACCTGCCATTGTAGCAGCAGCAACCGTTCTAACAACTACATCAGGCGCTTGTTGCCTTACATAGGAGTTACGGACCACAGCGCCGTATTCTGGCCGGCCGCTGCGACCGAGCGCTTCTAGGCGCTTCAGTCCAGAGCCGCGCTGCTGCTCCGGTCGCAGGTTCAAATCCTGCCTCGGCCATGGATGTGTGTGATGTCCTTAGGTTAGTTAGGTTTAAGTAGCTCTAAGTCTAGGGGACTGACGACCTCAGATGTTAAGTCCCATAGTGCTTAGAGCCATCTGAGCCGTATTCTGCCTGTTTACATACCTCTGTATTTGAGTAAGCATGCCTATACCAATTGCTTAGGCTCTTCAGTGTATGACCTGTGCGTAGACATCTAATGCCACTAACCTACTAACAAACTGCCGGATCCCTGATACACAGAATCAGTGATGCATTTGTTCCAAAGGCGGACAAATAATCTATTAAACAGGTGGTGAGAATGTTTTGTCTCATCAGTGCACGAGTGTCGTGCGCCTTGTACGGATTTTAAAAATCCCACCACCTACTGTTACGGTGCCGTAAGTCAAAGTGACGCTCCTTGGCGGCTGTTTACGCGACTTTGCGCTTGCAGCGTTCCGAGAGATGGTTTTCTCTCTCGTGGCGTGCAGTAGTGGGGAACTAGCTAGCCTGTAACGGTTGTGGTGATAGGTTTTCTTCGCTGCATGGCGAGGGCTGAAGCCATGTATCTAGATGTTGTTGTGACAGGGTTCCCATCGCCGCTTAGTTGGTTTGCATCCTGTTCAGTGTTCTACTAAGTAGCTGAAGTTCTTCCAAGTATTTTGCTCAGTTGTTCGATCGTTGTTACTCTTTTGTCGAATGTTGAATGCGTCGGATAGAATTGCTACTTCTTGCCAGTTGTAGTAAGAATTTATTTCTTCTTGGGACCGGCAAGCTGATGTCTACGTGGTTTCGCGGCGTCTTTAGTGTGTGTTTGTGTTCCTAGTCAATTATGTATCACTTGTTCTGAAACGACGTGCCTTCATTCTCAGTGATTTAGCAATGAAGCGTGGTTAATAGTTAAAGATACGATTTGTGTTCGTTTTGCGTGTGAACCGCGTGTAGGATTATTTATTAATTTTCGTTGGCCTCATGTTTTGCACTACTTGAGCATATGTGTTTCCTACTTGTTAAGCCAACACCTCTCAGGAAATTGATTTTGGATCGCTTTGCAAGGTTTCCAGAGTGATATGCTGTACGTAATTGTATATTTACGTTTGTCACGCCTGCGGAAACTCTGAAGGGTTAGTCCTCGAAAATTTAATCGTATGGTTTGTACTGTCTGCTGCACGATGAAATCTGAGTTGTGCAGTCTGATAGAAATCCTGCATTGCATTTCTGTAGCAGTGATTGCACCAGTCGCGAAGCGATTTCAGTCATGTGCAAGGAAACCTGCACGTAGTTAGATATTATGTAGTACGCTCCTGGAAGTGTAAGTGTTCTTGAATTCCTGAATTGTTTCGCTCCGCTGTCACGTTGTTTGGTAACTTACTTAGGAAATATATATATATATATATATATATATATATATATATATATATATATATATATTAGATTATTCCTTTTTAAGAGAGCGACTGAACATGAGTAGTTATGATTTCTTCCTTTTTCTTCGTTCTTCACAAACTCTCTTCATACGTTCACTGTGTTCTCTCTTGCGTTTTTCCGATCATCCTTTTCCCGTTCTGTTCTCCGTGTGTTCTTGTTTAAGCGTGTGTTTCTTTATGATGTTTCTAAACTGTTCTCTATTGTTTATGTTGTCTTGTGTGATCCCCAGTTCTTTGATGTCTTGTTCTGTTTCAGTGATCCACTTTGTCTTGTTTTTGCTCTTGTTTACTGTCCCAAAGATTTGCCTTGTGAGACTGCTTTTATTCATACTGCTGATATGCCCATAAAATTTCATCCTTCTCTTTCTGATGGTGTCCGTTATTGTTTCTACGTCTTTGTAAAAATGAAATGGAATGATCGTATGGCATTGTTGGCCGGGAGGCCCCATGCGGGGAAGTTCGGCCGCCATATTGCAAGTCTTTTTTTTTTTTTTTAGTTGACGCCACTTCGGCGACTTGCCAGTCAATGATGACGAAAGACACACAACACCCAGTCATCATGACGCAGAGGAAATCCCTGATGCCGCCGGGAATCGAACCCTGGACCCCGTGCGCGGGAAGCGAGAACGCTACCGCAAGACCATGAGCTGCGGACGTAAGCTCTCTAGTTGGCCTCTTCATCCAAATTCCTTCCCGAAACACTGGTCCATATATTTTCCTCAGAATTTTTCTTTCCTGCTTTTCAGTCTCTCTGGGCTTCGTATGACCATGAATCACTGTAGTTTCTGCAGCATAAAGTGCTTCTGGTAGGACTACTGTGTTGTAATGCCTTAGTTTCGCATTGACAGAAATAGATTTCTTATTATGGTGATTCCAAGTGAGCTTGTGCGCTTTTTGTAATCTGGCGATTCTATCTTTGTTGGCTATTGAGTTCAGTCCTGATGGTTGGATTATCCCTTCCAGATATCTGAAATGAGCAACTTCTGCCACTTTCCCCTTTTGGGTGGTAATGGGGAGATTACCTACAGCTTTGTTTTCCATATACTGTGTTTTCTCGTGGTAGATTTGTAGCCCAGTTTTCTGTGAGATTTCGTGTAGTTTTTCCAATGCAAATTTGGCTTCCTCTCTATTATTCGTTAGACTGGCAAGATCGTCCGCGAAAGTCACGCACTTCACCCTGATTCTCTGCTCTTTTTTAATCCCAAGCTGAATTCCTTTTATTTCCTTTTCCCATGTCCTCACAATTTTTTCCAGAACCATGTTAAACAGAAGGGGTGACATTCCATCTCCTTGGCGAACACCAGTATGGATATGAAATGCTTCTGATATTTCTCCCATGAATTTAACTTTGGAGGTTGTATATGTTAATGCCTGTTGAATAATTGACCTTGTTTTCCTGTCAATCCTGAACTCCTCTAAAGTGTGGAATAATGTTTGTCTATCTATTTAATCATAAGCCTTTCTAAAACCGACTAAAGTTACTACAGTATTTCTACATCTTCTCATTTGCAACATTGTTTTTAAGTTCTATATCTGTTCGATGCAAGGTCAACCTTAGCGAAACCCTGCCTGATACTCCTCTACTAACTGGTCCGCTTGTTCTTCTAGTCCGTTTAACAGGGTCTTTGAAAGAATTTTGTATATTACAGGGAGCAGTGAAATTCCCCTGTAATTATTTGGATCGGTTTCTGCACCTTTTTTTGTGGAGAGGGTGAATTAATGGACATTTACACTCTTCAGGTATTTGTTCAGTTTCCCAAACATTTGATATAATGCTATGGGTCGCTTGTGTGAGATTATTGTCATTTAATTTCCATACTTCTGCTATGACTCCATCTTCCCCTAGAGACCTCTTGTTCTTCAAAGAATTGATTATTTCCTTTACCTCTGTAAGTGATGGTGGATTTGAATCGGGATTGGATGTGGGTTTTTCGAAATCTACTTGTTCTGTCGGAGGCTCGCAGTTGAGAAGTGAGTGAAAATATTTAGCTAAAATTTGACAGTTCATTTTAGGGTTGGTTTCCAGTGATCCATCGAGCCGGCGAAAGCACAGATTAGCTGGTTGATACCCTGTTAGGTTTTCTTTGAAAATTTTGTAAAAATTTCTGGTGTTCTTCTTGATAAATTCTTGTTCAATTTCTTTAAGCCGGCTCATATCATATCTACGTTTTTCTCTTCGTATTGTCTTGGGTGAACTCTTCTGTATTCTCAAAACTTCCTGCCATTTTTCTGTAGTTCTTTTGCTACTGAAAGTTTTCCAAGCTTGTATTCCTTCTTCTATTGCTTGATCACATGCACTGGTACACCATCTGTGTTTTCTCTTTCTTGGGGGTTTGGTTTACCAAATTTCATAGTGTTTTTCAGTACTTCTGCAGGTTCCTTCCAGTTCGTTGCGTTTGATTGCCCAAGTTCCTGGAGAATTTCCCTCTTGTTAAGTTTAAGGGGAGCCAGAGGTGCCTATGCTGCCCATGTTAAAATCACTAAGTTTGAGGAACATTTATGAATAAACTACCAAATAGAAAATTTGAATTTTTTTTACATATAGAGTGGTTCAGTAGTGCAGTTATGACAGAGGGATTTTGGAGTATCTTTTCTAGTTTCCTTCCAATTTTTTTTTATTGATGACCCAATTTTTTTTACAAATAATTGCTTTATAATTAAACTGAAATGAAACGACTGAACATATTGCCAAATTGCTGTGTTACAATGTAATAAACGCCAAAGTGCAGTGTCTTTATGCTTACAAACACCCTTTTAGGAACCACTTTCCAAATCAAATTGTTTATGCTCTCATTAGGATTCTGCATCTTCCCGTGTAGACATTTGTGTAACAATTCTGGCTGTGCTAAGTCATGAAAAATTGGTTTTATTGCATTTATCACAGCTGCTGACAAATCATGTTTGTGATCATAGTCCTTTTTTGCATTATATTTGCACCAGGAATCTTTTGGGCACAGGCTGTGTTGAGGGTATTCATTGGAAGAGGCAGTATGAAGGAACAATGCCCACACTGCTTTTCGCATGTCACTAACATTACTAGTATTTTGCCTTATAGCATACCCATAGTATCTCTGTAGACGTTCAATCACATCAGTAAGCCTGCCTCTCCCTCCTATTGTCTTTCCATCACTGAGCTTACTTGAACCCAAAGTTTGTTTGAGCCTTCGAAGCCGTGCACCCATACGCTTTTGCACATGCCCAATGCATTCCAACTTTTTAACTACAAATTCATTTCCATATGGTTTCAGTTCCTCTATCGTCTTGAAACCTTTGGAGTCACCATCCCCAAGGTAGTATTTGCTAGAAGATGTCACAGGGCTACGGCCGGCCATGTGTTGCTTAGCAGAAGAACGCACTGTTTCAGTAATTGTAGTATCGCAACTTGGTATTAGTGTTAATTTTCTTTTCCCTACGTTCTTCCTCTTCTTATATACACGGTTACTAAAACATCGCATCGTAACCAGAACAACGCTTTACACAAGAAGTATAATACTACCAACAACAGACGCAACACTGAACTAATTCGAAACGGTAAACAGCAAAGAGACGATGTTCCGCGCTCTTAGCGCTTCATTTGTCACAGAAAACAATGTAGCCAACCCTTGCACACTCACTGTATGCGTGACATAAGGCGCTGTATGCGTAACAGGCCGAGAAAATCCCAAGCAGTTCGCCAGGAAGTCACGAGGGGGTGTTAGATGCATTCAGCGGCCGCCCATTTCCTCTGCAGGCGTGGGGGAAAATGGTAATAACTCCACTTCTAGGGCAAGTAGAACAATAATTCAAAGTTTACATTAAAGAGGAATGTTCCAATTAATTTTCTGTAGCAAAAAAAAATAGTAAGTTTTTGGGTTTGACCACCTCCGGCTCCCCTTAAGGTATTCTTGATAAATTCTGTTTTGTTCATTGGTGGTTTTTTTTTTGTTAGGTTGAAATCTAATCTTTATTTGCAGCAGATGGTGGTCTGACTCAAAAAAATCCCTTTCTTGTTCATACGATGAGTATTTCGTTGGTATTCTTATTAGATATGGTAACATGGTCTATCTGAAATTCACCCAAAGTTGAATTTGGTAATTTCCATGTTGTAAGTTTGTTTACAGGTTTAACGAATTGTGTAGACATGATTTTAAGATCAAAATTTTCGCAGAAGTTTATCAGACTCTCGCCGTTTTTATTTGTTCTCTTGTGAGCTGTATGAATTCCCGTTGTTTTCCTGAATTTTTTCTCTTTGCTGATTTGTCCATTGAAATCTCCTAACATAATTTTCCGTGACGAGTAGGAATTTTATTTAAGGTTTCCTCCAGTAGTTCCCAGAAGTCATCTATTGCCTGTATATATACGTTCAGGAATCTGTTTTGGCTCCATCTTGTGTGGCTCCGCAATGATGTGTGATTAGTGATTGGCCACACATGTGTCGCGTGTGTTTCGTGCGCGAAGCACCTGCAAGATTAGTTATTTACAGTTTTCTGTCTGGTGTCTCGTATTAGCTGTTATGATTTGAGATCTTTGTGCCATCCGTCTGAAACCTGAGATTGATTCCGTATCTCAGTGGTATGATACGAGTAGTTAGTTTACTGCCGAGGAAATAAGTTTTGTTTATCATCCTGGGAACGACCCAAAAATCTCACGTTTTTACTGCTTGGAATCTTGAGCAACTAAAGCAAAACTGGAAGGACTCTTGTGCGTTAGAAGGTCACCCAGTGGCGTTACCCGGGGACTGGTGGTTTGCGGGAGCCGAGTGGGAGAGAGTATTACGGTTGACTGATTGGGATTATTAGTTTGTCATGATCTTGTTTTCTGGTTTGCTGGACGAACGTGGACGTTCCTAATTGTGTCGTCACCTCGTTGTTTTGTATTTACCTTTTGTATTCTAGTCGAGACTTTGATATTATATGTTGAACACATCCCTGAATTTATTTTAAGTTGTCGGCGTGTGTTGACTAGTGTTTGGCTCGAGAATTGCTTTTGTCACTTTTGGCTGGTTATAGGGAATGAAGTGTTTGTTGGCTGTTATGTGAACATTTCGTATAATTGTTCGTGCTGGTTATTTTGTGGACGTGTGCATATTTATTAAGCTGTGCCCTTGTATAAGGAACAACGGAGATGCATCCATTGTCGGTTTGTCTGCTTTCCTCAGTGGCTGTCGTGACCTCTCATTTGCAAAGTCCTACAGTGAGAACTGTTCTAATTCTTTAGTGATAAACGAGCTTAGTGCGCTGGTTACTACCAAAGCATACTGCTGTATGCTGGGTCTTTAAAGGCACATTTGCGGGAAGAGCAGATTTTACGAACAAACTATTTGAAACGTAATAAGTAATAAAATAAAGATCGATTAAAAATTAAGTACCATGAACGGTTGTGTCGACTGCAGGATAGAAACACAGAAACATGTAGAATTACGTCCCTCAGTTATTTTTGTGAACGGGGCGGAAGCTTTATGTTTTAGAAGCGAACCAAGACGGACGTTTTCCTAAGTTTACCGCAGATTTATACTGTACACCACCTTTATCATTTATATTTTGCTGAATTTCTCATTCTAAAATAACTGTTTCTGTGTGATAATTGAATATAGTGATACTACATTTGTTTAAATTTATGTCAAATTCATCCTCAGCTATACTACGTCTTGACATGGAGAAATGTTCCGTGTTCTTTAAATGCACGTAAATGGTCCAGTCCGAACCATTTCTTCAGTGAGTAAATGTTTTCGAAGTCCGATAAAAGAAGTTTTCATTTGAAGAGATATTCACGGCCTAGTAAACGAATCAGGACGAACCTTACACACAAAGTAATTCTCAAGCTCGTCAAGTAAGATAAATGAATTAACAAGAATTATTTATTTAAGAAATCACTTAATTATTTTAAAGACTAACTCCCTAGCATTTATCCATGCACGATCCCGTCAAAATTAACAAGAAAAGAAAATTTAATGGTCTTCAGTCACAAATTAGCCTAGGGCGTTGCTTAGTACCAAAGCATAATGCTGTATGCTGGGTTTTACTCTTACTGTAGATCAGGGAAGTACCTGTTTAGTTATAAAAGAGTAAAGTCCCCACTCTGAACTGAAAACAGAGATTAAGCTACGGCTAGTGTCGATTACTTGAGTGATATTTTACCGTAAGTGTCTACGGGCATAGTTGTAAGCGACGTGAAGCTCATTAAAGTTAACAAATAGTGAGGGCCCTAGCTTAATTAAGTAGCACTGGTTGTAGCTTAGAGAGTGGACCGTACAGTGTCTACTTACGGCTAGCAATTTTTATTGCTAACTGGGTTACGGGGAAAAATACGTTAAGTATGTAACTTCTGGGCTGTGGGTGTTACTTGTTAATCGTAGTGCGTTTTGCCGTCTTGTTTGGTATTTATTGAGGCCAGGAATGTCTATATGTAATGATTATTCCATTCAAGTTTTAGTGGATTGCTTGACTGAATCTTGTTATATGGTTTTCAATACGGTCAGCCATTGTTGGTGGAAGTGAGATCTTGTTATTCAGTTCTGTGTTTCATAGCAAGAGTGCTTCCGTTTGCCGCTGGTCTTACTCTCTCAGATGTCGAGGGGTGCGCGCCATTACTGCCACCGACGCTGCGCTGGTCCAGGTGGGTCAGCTTCTCACATCTGGCACCTGGCTCACAAAAGAACGGGTGGGGCGTTCCAAATTGACTTCGCATCCAGGGATTTGTAAGTGAAATTTGATAAAAATGAAATAGACTTAAAAATTGTGGAGTAAATTTGTCAGCCCAACCGACCATCACAAAGGAGTTAGCGAAAGTTTAGATCGCACCTGTAACAAAGTTTTGGTCTGGAGGTAAGAGTTTTACACGTGCATTGCAAATACACTGATCAGCCAGAACCTTATGACTACTGACATAATAGCCCGTACGTCCACCTCTGGCAGCGACGCGTCGCGGCATGGAACCAGTGACGGCAGTAGATCGCAGGAGGCAGTTGGCACCACATCTACACACACAGGTCACCTAAATTCCCGGACGTTCCCGAGAGGGTGGTGGTGAGCTCTGGGTGCCTGTTCTGTATCTTTCCGCCATTGTGTCGATCGTTTCGGTACTCAAGAGCACCGAACGGTCTAGGACTCGAATTAGAACCCCTGCATTATTCAGTATGCATTTCAGAAGCGATACCATTCGGGTCTAGAGAACCGAAGCGCTGTTGTAGGTTCGCGTCGTGCAAGCTAATCAAAAGCAAGCGGCCGCATGCGCACTGCAGCGCTGACAGCTCCACGAACACAAAGTGGCTAGCAGACGACTCAGGCGAGCTATTCTTCGAAGTACCGAACATTGCGTTTACGTTGCCATAACGCGTGACACCTCATTCCATCGAGCTGAGGTGCCCGCCTTCATCGCTCTTGCCTGCTCCTTAACAGAATCAGGCGCAGTATATCCATTTCCAGGATTCTCAGCTGAAATACATACAAATTTTTACAATTTCCCTGACCACATGTTTCCATGCATGCACAGTAACGATAGCGTATTTAACTGTATTCTGCAGATTGTCGTAAATGCCGCATTATATCATCTTATTCTCGTTCACACTGACATCGTGTTTTTGATTTTACGTTCCGTAAAATGAGCTAAGAATAGTGTGTAGTACCACATTGTACTAATACATCTATAGAAAACACTCGAAAAATTTATTCCGAGAGTTTCCGAAAATAAGAAGATACACAGAATATGGTTATAACTCGATCCAAATGATTAAGTAGCCCACTTCCCTACATGATACGTCAACGATTGGGTCTTAACAAAATTAAAAAAAAAAACCGCATTTTTGAGTGCTTCTGCAGTTCGTCGAGGTTTATAACATGCATCTCATGAATGAAAATGTTTCGTAAATGGTGCCACAGTCTGCCGGCCGGTGTGGCCGAGCGGTTGTAGGTGCTACAGTCTGGAACCGCATGACCGGTACGGTCGCATGTTCGAATCCTGCCTCGGGCATGGAAGTGTGTGATGTCCTTAGGTTAGTTATGTTTAAGTAGTTCTAAGTTATAGGGGACTGATGACCTCAGAAGTTAAGTCCCATAGTGCTCAGAGCCATTTTTTTTTTGGTGCCACAGTCTAAAAATATTACGGCGGAGATCTTTCATCCCTGTCTACTGTTGTTGAGGATTCGATCGCTTGTGACAAGCAAGATTATGAAGATGACTGCTGCTAGTTACATTCCCAGTAATTTAAGTTGTCCTCTTAGATTCCTGTCTAACAGCATATTTCTGACAAGAAAAAATATACAGGTCACTATCGGTTGTTTCACTCACAGCAGCTTCATCTCCAGCAATTTCATATTTCGTTTTTTAAGCACACAGAAATTACGAAATCATTATCGAGGAAGTGCGCTCTTACATGTAAGTAATAACGAATATTGCAGAAAAATCTTAACTTATACGAATAACAATATCTTAGAACGTGTTGCATATACGAAGAGGAAAAAAGAAATTTTTGCACCCATTCGTTCGCGAACCCGTGTCCTTTCGTATGGTATTGCCACGCTCTAATCACTTTTTTTCCAGATTTTTTTGTATTCCACAAAAACACCAACAACAATGAGTACCTTACAATGAAATGACATAAATAAGGTGACAGATAATTGCAGTCACAAATTACAGCATTCAAAGATGGCCACGCCAAACAATAGAAACGTAGCGCTCAATTCTTGTACTATTGCGTAGAGGAACGCAGGCTGACTTCGTTGCCAAACGGTGCTGCGTAAGTCATAAATGCGTGATAGTTTGAAAAGTTCCCAATATCAGGCTTCACATAATTGCTTTCCATTGTCACTTGGTAGTTGTAAACACGTTTCGATAGTTACTAACTAAACCATTTGTGGGAAAAACTACACAAAGTCACTTGTACGTCAGTTCGCACTCATGTAATATTCGTAAGCAGAGCCTATGTCTTGATATTTAATGATCTTTTGAGAGAATATTGACCTTAAACTTCTTTTTTTTTTTGATGTAATCATCCACAGTAACAACCTAACCTAACCCTATTTCTAACATAGGAAAATAGTCTATTACGAACTCACTTTCCAAGTCGATGCGTCCTCTGCTGATTCTTTAGTAACACAATCACTAAATCCAAAGATAAAACTGCTAAATTCGTTTCAAATAACAAATTATAGGTGTACATAAACGACAGCTCACCGATCGACAGGGCCACACCGAAATCCAAAACGTCTCGGTACAACTGTCGTAAAATCGGTGGGAAGACTGTTCGGTAACAGGTCTCAGAAGCTTACTGAACAGGGTATTTGGATAAAGAACCGAAAATGATGTCACCACCGAGATTAACCTACTACACCGATCGGTACGAACGATACAGAATAGGGTCCCTGGCCTTGTGACATGGCTCATTACCTTGTTGAAAAATGCTACTGCCGCCGGGAAGCATGATCGTTATGAAGGGATGTGTGCGATACTCCTTGGCCGCCATGGTGCTTTGCACGAGCTCCACTGGATCCATGGCTGCCCACATGAATGTCCCCCAGAGCACAATGGAGGCGCCGCTTGTCTCCATCCTGCGGTGAGGTGTAAAGGAGCTGTTTCCCTGGACTCCGAAGGATTCACGCTATCCCATCGGTGCGATGAAGAAGGTATCACGATTCATCAGACCATGCAACGCCGACGTCCAGTGTTGATGGTCAGTAGTAGTTGCTGGTGTCGTGGTGTTAGCGTTGGCGCTTGCATGGGTCGTCAGCTGTGGAGGCCCATCGTTAAGGAGTGCTCGATGCGCTGTGTGTTCACACACACTTGCACTCCGCCCAGCATTAAAGGCTGATGTTAGTTCCATCACAGTTCGCTGCTCGTCCTGTTTTACCAGTCTTCCCAGCCTATGACGACGATGAGGGGTGGCCGCCCAACCCCACGACGTCTGGATGTGGTTTCACCTTGGTTTCGCCATGTATGTATTGAGGACACTCACCAAAGAACTCCGCGAGCTGGCGATAAGTCATGCAGTTTCCGAAATGCTCGAGCCAAGCCTTCGGGCCATCACAATCTGCCCTCAGCCAAACTCAGATCGATGGCGCACCTTCCCCATTCCAGACACGGACAACACGCTCACTGACACTACGTGAACCGTGCGTGTGTCTGACTAGCAGTCATTCCTCGCCAGGTGACGCTGTTATCTCCTGGACGGATTTATATCGGTAATAGGACGGCGGTCATAATGTACTGCCTGATCAGTATATGCATACAATATCTGCCATTGACAGTTACACTGCACTTGACAATCATGCGCATTTTCTGTCACCGAGTTCAACAAATGGGTTGTTGGTAGCTCTTGACAAAAAATTACAGGGATGAACAAGACCACAGAGTATAAAGTGCCGGAAACAGAGTTGCTTATCTCAGTAGGAGCGCTTCATGAATGCCTGTATGAGGCAGTCTCCGAATCACACTGCGTTTGAACATCAAAAATACGTTCGGGAGGTGTCTGGAACCTCTGTGGTCTGATGTCATCACATCCAGCTACAGCCCAGGAATACCGAACTAAGTCTACAAATCCTGGAGGACAGAACTGATTGTGTAGAATACACACCAGGAACGAAATTGAATCCACCGAAGATGCTATGTACAGATAGCCGTTATGGATACTGCGATTTTCAATCCGTCTCAGCAAAGTCGTGAACTATCGGAAGAGTAGAACATGAAGTGGTTGAATGTAAGATGTGCACCGGGGGAGGATGGTCTTGACTGTATACACCATGTTTTTCGGTCGAATAGCATCGATTTGTGTCATGTCACATTATGTTCCGTTTGTGTCAAGCAGAAGAAGATACTCCTCCGCTGTATGTGGGAAGTAGGTATGTTGACAGAATTGCGTCATGATTTGTTTCATGATTAGGGCTTCGAGGCAACGTGAAACAGATTTTCATGTGTTGCACTACTCGCACTTCAAATTGACCTCCAGGTTCTCGGTGCATTACTAGCATCTTTGGAAACAAGCTTCCACTTTCCGGCGTAACGAATTGGATGGTGTAAAAATGACTTCTTACGAGATTACTTCGCACCGAACTTCTTACCGATTTCTCTCCCTTGAAATGGACAGTTCGCGATGCGTGAGGTTCTTCTCGTATACCATTTTTATCTGTACGCGTGCCATGGTGTTCATTAAGGATGTTACCTCTTTATTTCATTCACGAAGCCATCTGTTTTCCAGGCTTTAGCTGTTACACATTTTGTTACTGCTCGAAAGCCAAGATGACGTCGCCGTTTAAACCTTGCAACTCATCCATGGATAATTACAAGGAATCAAGTCAGTTCTATTTCTCGGGTCTGTTCCAAACCCGAAGTACGAATATCACTGTCGCGAACATTAGCGCCTACAACAGATCTCGGCACACTGAATTTTTCAGCTACATAATCGTCAAGCACGTGAATTTTGAAGGCTGACATTCCTCCCCTTCTTATATCATATGACGTAAATATCGTAGATAATGTATGTCTTGCACCATAAGATATTGTTTCTGTACTGTATTGAAGCGTAATCTTTTAGTTTTACCAGAATCCTGGACTGGAATTATTTCCTCTGCCTTTACAGAAGATATGTTACTCCACTGTTTTCTCTCTGGTGGGCTTAGTAGATAAGTAATCGACTGGCTTATGTCATTACGTAACAACCCTTCGTTACTATTAGGTTCCGGATCATCCGTAGGTCTCTCACAATCGGACAAGTCTTCTTCTGCGTATTCATATTCTTCAACACAATCTATTGTATTTTCGTGATGTATATTATTATCATCGGTTGCCACTGTTTCATCTGTTGTTGTTGTTGTGGTCTTCAGTCCTGAGACTGGTTTGATGCAGCTCTCCATGCTACTCTATCCTGTGCAAGCTTCTTCATCTCCCAGTACCTACTGCAACCTACATCCTTCTGAATCTGCTTAGTGTATTGATCTCTTGGTCTCCCTCTACGATTTTTACCCTCCACGCTACCCTCCAATGCTAAAATTGTGATCCCTCGATGCCTCAGAACATGTCCTACCAACCGATCCCTTCTTCTAGTCAAGTTGTGCCACAAACTTCTCTTCTCCCCAATCCTATTCAATACCTCCTCATTAGTTACGTGATCTACCCACCTTATCTTCAGCATTCTTCTGTAGCACCACATTTCGAAAGCTTCTATTCTCTTCTTGTCCAAACTAGTTATCGTCCATGTCTCACTTCCATACATGGCTACACTCCATACAAATACTTTCAGAAACGACTTCCTGACACCTAAATCTATATTCGATGTTAACAAATTTCTCTTCTTGAGAAATGCTTTCCTTGCCATTGCCAGTCTACATTTTATATCCTCTCTACTTCGACCATCATCGGTTATTTTACTCCCTAAATAGCAAAACTCCTTTACTACTTTAAGTGTCTCATTTCCTAATCTAATTCCCTCAGCATCACCTGACTTAATTTGACTACATTCCATTATCCTCGTTTTGCTTTTGTTGATGTTCATCTTATATCCTCCTTTCAAGACACTGTCCATTCCGTTCAACTGCTCTTCCAAGTCCTTTGCTGTCTCTGACAGAATTACAATGTCATCGGCGAACCTCAAAGTTTTTACTTCTTCTCCATGAATTTTAATACCTACTCCGAATTTTTCTTTTGTTTCCTTTACTGCTTGCTCAATATACAGATTGAATAACATCGGGGAGAGGCTACAACCCTGTCTCACTCCTTTCCCAACCACTGCTTCCCTTTCATGCCCCTCGACTCTTATAACTGCCATCTGGTTTCTGTACAAATTGTAAATAGCCTTTCGTTTCCTGTATTTTACCCCTGCCACCTTCAGAATTTGAAAGAGAGTATTCCAGTCAACATTGTCAAAAGCTTTCTCTAAGTCTACAAATGCTAGAAACGTAGGTTTGCCTTTTCTTAATCTTTTTTCCAAGATAAGTCGTAATGTCAGTATTGCCTCACGTGTTCCAACATTTCTACGGAATCCAAACTGATCTTCCCCGAGGTCGGCTTCTACCAGTTTTTCCATTCGTCTGTAAAGAATTCGCGTTAGTATTTTGCAGCTGTGACTTATTAAACTGATTGTTCGGTAATTTTCACATCTGTCAACACCTGCTTTCTTTGGGATTGGAATTATTATATTCTTCTTGAAGTCTGAGGGTATTTCGCCTGTCTCATATATCGTGCTCACCAGATGGTAGAGTTTTGTCATGACTGGTTCTCCCGAGGCCATCAGTAGTTCTAATGGAATGTTGTCTACTCCCGGGGCCTTGTTTTGACTCAGGTCTTTCAGTGCTCTGTCAAACTCTTCACGCAGTATCTTATCTCCCATTTCATCTTCATCTACATCCTCTTCCATTTCCATAATATTGTCCTCAAGTACATCGCCCTTGTATAAACCCTCTATATACTCCTTCCACCTTTCTGCTTTCCCTTCTTTGCTTAGAACTGGGTTGCCATCTGAGCTCTTGATATTCATACAAGTGGTTCTCTTCTCTCCAAAGGTCTCTTTAATTTTCCTGTAGGCAGTATCTATCTTACCCCTAGTGAGACAAGCCTCTACATCCTTACATTTGTCCTCTAGCCATCCCTGCTTAGCCATTTTGCACTTCCTGTCGATTTCATTTTTGAGACGTATGTATTCCTTTTCGCCTGCTTCATTTACTGCATTTTTATATTTTCTCCTTTCATCAATTAAATTCAATATTTCTTCTGTTACCCAAGGATTTCTATTAGCCCGCGTCTTTTTACCTACTTGATCCTCTGCTGCCTTCACTACTTCATCCCTCAGAGTTACCCATTCTTCTTCTACTGTATTTCTTTCCCCCATTCCTGTCAATTGTTCCCTAATGCTCTCCCTGAAACTCTGTACAACCTCTGGTTCTTTCAGTTTATCCAGGTCCCATCTCCTTAAATTCCCACCTTTTTGCAGTTTCTTCAGTTTCAATCTGCAGTTCATAACCAATAGATTGTGGTCAGAATCTACATCTGCCCCAGGAAATGTCTTACAATTTAAAACCTGGTTCCTAAATCTCTGTCTTACCATTATATAATCTATCTGAAACCTGTCAGTATCTCCAGGCTTCTTCCATGTATACAGCCTCCTTTCATGATTCTTGAACCAAGTGTTAGCTATGATTAAGTTATGCTCTGTGCAAAATTCTACAAGGCGGCTTCCTCTTTCATTCCTTCCCCCCAATCCATATTCACCTACTATGTTTCCTTCTCTCCCTTTTCCTACTGACGAATTCCAGTCACCCATGACTATTAAATTTTCGTCGCCCTTCACTACCTGAATAATTTCTTTTATCTCGTCATACATTTCATCTATTTCTTCATCATCTGCAGAGCTAGTTGGCATATAAACTTGTACTTCTGTAGTAGGCATGGGCTTTGTGTCTATCTTGGCAACAATAATGCGTTCACTATGCTGTTTGTAGTAGCTTACCCGCACTCCTATTTTTTTATTCATTATTAAACCTACTCCTGCATTACCCCTATTTGATTTTGTATTTATAACCCTGTAATCACCTGACCAAAAGTCTTGTTCCTCCTGCCACCGAACTTCACTAATTCCCACTATATCTAACTTTAACCTATCCATCTCCCTTTTTAAATTTTCTAACCTACCTGCCCGATTAAGGGATCTGACATTCCACGCTCCGATCCGTAGAACGCCAGTTTTCTTTCTCCTGATAACGACGTCCTCCTGAGTAGTCCCCGCCCGGAGATCCGAATGGGGGACTATTTTACCTCCGGAATATTTTACCCAAGAGGACGCCATCATCATTTAATCATACAGTAGAGCTGCATGTCCTCGGGAAAAATTACGGCTGTAGTTTCCCCTTGCTTTCAGCCGTTCGCAGTACCAGCACAGCAAGGCCGTTTTGGTTAATGTTACAAGGCCAGATCAGTCAATCATCCAGACTGTTGCCCCTGCAACTACTGAAAAGGCTGCTGCCCCTCTTCAGGAACCACATGTTTGTCTGGCCTCTCAACAGATACCCCTCCGTTGTGGTTGCACCTACGGTACGGCCATCTGTATCGCTGAGGCACGCAAGCCTCCCCACCAACGGCAAGGTCCATGGTTTACTGTAATTTCCGTGGATCTACTTTTGTGTTTGTAATGGCTAACGATAATGGTCTCTATATTTGCAACATTCGTTATCACACGATTACGTTGACAGTGGGACTAACGTGACGCGCTACGGAATCGGTAACATCACAGACGGATGGATTAACTTCAGTGGTTGATGCAACATGGACGAGGTCACTATTGTACTGGTATCCTTCCTCTTATGCATAATGTCTATTTCCCACGGATGGATTAACTTCAGTGGTTGATGCAACATGGACTGGGTGACTATTGTACTGGGATCCTTCCTCTTATGCATATTGTCTCTTTCCCCTGGATGTCTCAACGGACATTTCATCATGAGACCTTCGATACGGCGCGGCGTGTGTCGACCATAGCATACACTGCAAATAACTACATTAGCTAGAGCAACACTGTTTACGATGGCAACAGTTACTAAAGTCACGATATCATATTAGGTTTGGCCCACAGTGAATGCAGTATCGCGTCTTCGTAGCTTACATTGTAACTGACTATGGCAGTTAGTTTATACATTTTTGTAATCAGAGCTCAAACACGTTCAAAAAATGGCTCTGAGCACTATGGGACCTAACTGCTGAGGTCATCAGTCCCCTAGAACTTAGAAGTACTTGAACCTAACTAACTTAAGGACAGCACACACATCCATGCCCGAGGCAGGATTCGAACCTGAGACCATAGCGGTCGCGCGGTTCCAGACTGTAGCGCCTAGAGCCGCTCGGCCACCCCGGCCAGCCTCAAACACGTTCATGCAGATCACAACTCAACTGAAACTGCAATAGCAACTTGCTTTCACTATCTTGTTAGTTTGCAAACAACCCAGCATTTCACGCGCTTACTAGTGTTATAATGCAAGTATTAATCTTTTCTTTTAAAAAGCTGATATCACTTCGAAAATTTTGCAAGAGCTCTGCACTTTACGCCCGTGCCAATGTTCATTAAACGAAACAGCAATCTAAAATCGCAAAAGGGACCGTCATATTTTATATCATCCATATTATTCCTATCTTGTCTACATGCTCGTACTTTTTAAAACTATTTCCAATCATACTATTGTGATTGAACCCGCAGTATATTATATTATGAAACTTTCATTTGTCACAATTTTTTATTATAACCTTTCCCTTGATATTTGCTAACTATATTTAGTTTTGCAGTATCTTTCTTTTCTCTATCGTTTTACTGGTTTACAGGCAAAAGTGTGCCTCCCATGTTTTCAATTTCTATTTCAGTTATAAAATTATCAAAATGGTTCAAATCGCTCTGAGCACTATGGGACTTAACTTCTGAGGTCATCAGTCCCCTAGAACTTAGAACTACTTAAACCTAACTAACCTAAGGACATCACACATATCCATGCCCGAGGCAGTATACGAACCTGCGACCGTAGCGGTCGCGCGGTTCCAGACTGTAGCGCCTAGAACCGTTAGGCCACCCCGACCGGCTATAAAATTATCCCAGGACTCTTTGTGTACTTGCCTAGTTATTGGTTTGGCATCGTCCCATTCTTGCTTAGACCCCACTTCATTTTCTGATGACTTTTAGCGGCTTTTGCGATGTTTTTCATTCCAAATCCTAAATCCTCTACTTTTCTTGCCTTAATTTCTTTCCTCCCAATGCCTCATGTGCCGCTTTTTGTAAATGATATCGTGATACACAAAACACTGAACGTCTTTCGTGTAGTTGTCTCCGACAGTCATTAATACTAGCTGAACCAAGAAACTATGAGTCGTAAGTACCCTGAGGACTAGGAAACGAAAATGCGAGCTGCTTTTCTGGGGGCAACTGGGAAAGCTGTGTCGACCCAGACAGTGTGCAACTGTGTCCCAGTAATCGCCACGGTAAGCAACGAACGTGGATATTGGAACACATGGTGTAGAATCTCGACCGCTGGCGTCGGTCTCCGTTCACCTACGGATGTACCATTTCTCTAACGCTTTATAATCGTCGTAGATGAGCGTCTTGGCGCCGAGGTACCAATGCATGTTCTACAGAGTCGCAGACCCATGGCTTCAGCAGGTAAGTGGAACAGTCATATCTACAGAAAGTCTAATATACATATACAGTCATGTTCAGAAAAAACAGAACATCTTGAACCACTGGAATAGGACGTTCATTATCATATAACATGTACATTAGTATGTTCTGCAGAAATGATTAGCATTTCAGTCACCTAGATTCAGCGTGTCTCCTGCAACCTAGCAGGCACAGGGTCCGCCATGGTCCCTGATAACTTGTTCAATGAGTGACGGCATCGAAGCGTGTAAGGCTGAATGGCGTCCTGTGGTATAGGCCTTCATGCTACATTCCTCTAGTTCCAAATTTCAGTTGTGGAGGTTGACAATGGGTCACGGTCCTGCTCGAATCGTTTCACCATAGCCCATACATTTTCGATTGCCGACAGCTGTGGAGATCTGGCGGGTCAGGCCGAAAGGCTGACATTTTGTGACACCAAGAAGGCACGTGTTCGTGCAGCAACATGTGGTCGTGCACTCTCTTGCTGAAAAATGGCGTGTGGGGAGTTGAGCAGAAAGATTATGACTACGGGTCGCAGGATGTCGTTCATGTAGGTCTCACTGGCACAGTAGCCCTGGACACCCACCAAATGTGATTTGTCGTTGTACCCAATAGTACCTCATACCGTAAGGACAAAAGGTGACGGTCTGTCACTCCTAATAGTGTACGTTGTGTTCCACTGTTCCACTGTCGTGCCAGAGCCGAGGAGGACTCAAATGGTTCAAATGGCTCTGAGCACTATGGGACTTAACTTCTGAGGTCATAAGTCCCCTAGGACTTAGAACTACTTAAACCTAACTAACCTAAGGACATCACACACATCCATGCCCGAGGCAGGATTCGAACCTGCGACTGTAGCGGTCGCGCGGTTCCAGACTGAAGCGCCTAGAACTGCTCGGACACCTCGGCCGGCAAGGAGGACGAATATCTGTCCTGCAATGCCATTCGAATGGGGTGTCGAACTTGTTGAGGGATGGTCTGGATGCTGCGACCTGACTCATGTCGTCGTGTTTTACGGCCTTCCGTGGACCATTCTGCACACATTCGTTGCACTGACGAAACGGTTTATCCGACATGAGCAGCAGGTTCCCTGATGGATACATCACATTCAATAACGCGTCCTCTTTCAGACTCAGTGATTTGACAGTACGGTTCCAGCATAAGTCTGCGAAGCACCCTGAACAGCTGCTCAAGTCATACTGCTCCATTATCTCCGGTTTATAGCGACAACGACAGCAGCAGGTACATTTTAGCGGTTAGTGATGTCGGGCCGCAATATCGATGTTGACTTTGAACCCGTGGGTCGACTTGGTTCAAATGCTAATCATTTGTGCAGAACGTCCTAAGGTATATGTCCTGTAAACATGACCGACCTATCTCTAGTCGTTCAAGGTATTCTGTTTTTTCTGCACATGACCGTAATTCAGCACGGTACAAGTAATAATCACAGAAGATGGTGAGAGCTGACCTTGAATTTTTGTGTACATTACAACATTCGTCTGTGCTTCATATGCCCAGTTAGTATGTTGTGGCAAGACAGTTTGCGGGACTTCCTCAGACTGTGACTACTTCGGCAGTACCTAACCTCGTAGAGTAAACATCTCTCGTCAAATCATAATATAAACATGAGGTCTCGCCTACCTAGTATCCAATCTGTGTCGATTCATAAAACAAGAACATCTGCAGACTCCTTGGTTATCGCAACTATCTGCTTCTGGAAGAAGCTGCCGTGCAATCTTTGCGTAATTCAATGTCCTGCTACTTTTCAGAAAAAGCTGAAGATATTCCTCCTTTCATCCCAAAATTGGCGTATACGGCCCGCTTCCGCATTGTCAAACAGCAAAGCCAATCTTGTATTCTCCTAGCTATGCTGCTTTCTCGTTTCCTTTCTTTCTGAGTCACGCCCTATTTTCTTCCCTTATATTCTTTAACTGTGTGTTATCACATTTATCTTTCCCTCCCTCGTTCATCCCTTTCCCCAGACCCATTGATTCTTGCACTGATAACCTACGGCCGGCCTGAATGGCCGAGCGGTTCTAGGCGCTGCACTCTGAAACCGCGCGACCGTTACGGTCGCAGGTTCGAATCCTGCCTCGGGCGTGGATGTGTGTGATGTCCTTAGTTAGGTTTAAGTATTTCTAAGTCCTATGGGACTGATGACCTCAGAAGTTAAGTCCCATAGTGCTCAGAGCTATTTGAACCATTTTTTTTGATATCCTACTTTACCCTAATCCCTAATTATTGTTTACGTTCTTTTTCGATTTGTACTGTTGTAACTTTTAATTTTCTAAATTTAGTGTAACATGCTCATTGTAATATATGCAACATAAAATTTTTAGTACGCCTCTTTAGGTGTAGGACAAGGGCTGATAACCCTAAACTTGTCAGCTTAAATAAATAAATAAACTGATGTAAGATGTATGTCATCGCTACTGAGAATAATCGGAGGACTGTCCAGCTTAAACCTTATTGTCCGTCTCTACAGTCAAGATGTCGGCCAGAGGCTTGTTTTTCAAGACGACAATGCAAGAGAACACCCCGCCCACCACCTGAACACTTTCCTCCTGAAGGCCGGGATTAGCCATGTTTCTATAGGAACAGCCAGTTATACCAAACTTTCACAGAAGAACAGGAGATAGGAAATCTCACAGTGATAAGTCTGGAGCGTTAAGGTCTACTTTAGTCTAGTTTAGACTAGAGCGTTAAGATTTTTCAAGCTGAATGTGTGTTACAATCTTAGTGGCGATAAAGACATGGTCAACTGTCAAAATAACTTTGTACACGTACATACCATCAGTGTTATGCAAAAGATTAGATTTTCAACTTTCTTGTCACTGGTAGAATGGCCACCCACGTGCATTAGTGTGTTTCGTGTTTAGTGTTTTTACCAGGCCCGCTAGGACATATAACTGGCGCGAACAGCGTCATATGTTGAGTGATCACTGTCAAGGATACGAAAATGCCGCGTCCTCGTGTGTGACAGCGTTATCAGCAACTGAACGAGTTCGAAAAGGGTCTCATTGTGACTCTCCATTTGGTCAGCTAGTCGAATCGAGCATTGTTAAGATTTCTGGGCAGTCTGACGTGTCTGGCCCGATTCTGCACTGAACGAGAACGTTAGGGCATGCATACCCATCGTCAAGGTTCTGGTCAACCATGTCTGATCACCATAAGAGAAGTTCGCTGTATTGTGCACCAAGCACAGTGTAACCCCTTCACATCTGTGCCTTCCGTCTCAGAACAAGTAGTGGACTCCCTGCAACATTCTGTGTTATACTACACCATTGGTCGGAGACTAGCAGCAGCTGGGGCAGGAAACTACTGTCCATGCCTTGCTGTTACCACTAAAACACATACAGCTACGTTTCGAATGGTGGCGTGACTTGGAAGCATTACTGCTGATCAATGGCATCGAATTGTGTTCAGCGACGACTTGCGGTTCTGCGCTACTCAGGATGGTATTGTCGACAAGTGTGACGGCGACCTGGTGAGAGATTCCATTCTTCCAGTGATTTTGAGAGGCGCAGCAGTGTTATGAGCATGGCGTCATGGTGTTAGGAGCTATTGGGTGTGACTTCTGATGATGGGTGGTAGTGATTGAGGGAACTCAGACGGCACAACGATACGTCACGGACACCCTGTTTCCTCACGTGATACCTCTCATGATGTAACAATATAGTGGTGCCATTTTTCAACAGGGCAATGCTTGTCCACTCATGACACACATGTCTATGAACTGTCTGTGTCATGTCTACTATTCCCGTAGCCATCAATGTCCCCAAGGCTGTCCCTGATAGACTGCGCGTGGAATTATTTCGGACGTATCCAGGATATAATGAAGCGGTTACAATGACGTGGGCGAGCTTCCCTCAGGAGAGGATACACTGTATTCATAAAAGCCGTCCCAGCCGAATCAGGGCATGCATCGAGTCCAGAGAGTGAGCTACGTCATACTGATAAGTTGCTTCATACTGCCGCATTCTTTCTGCATCTGATTCGATTTTCTGATGGCTAAAATAACATCGTATACCCTTTCATGCTGTGAAGTTTCATTTATTTTCCTTCTCCCCTTCTGGATGTCTCACATTGTTTGGACAGACATTGTACAATGTGACCGAAACTTCGATAAAATAATGTAACACACATGTAATTAATCACTGTGGCTGTACCATTATGGCTAGACTAAAGTTGTCAATAATACTCACAATTTTTCGCCGCAGGGGGTAGCCGCGCGGTCTGCCACGGTTCGCGAGGCTCTCCCCGTCGGAGTTCGAGCCCTCCCTCGGGCATGGGTGTGTGTGTTGTCCTTGACGTAAGTTAGTTTAAGCAGTGTGTAAGGCTAGGGACCGATGACCACAGCAGTTTGGTCCCATAGGAACTTACCACAACCTCCACAATCTTTCTTTCTATAAATATTGATGTTGCGTACATGACAAGCATACACGCTGACTTCTCAGGTACCGATACGGAACAAAAGTTCATATCACAGCAAATACAGACACTAGAATTTGTACTATATCAACTGTAGAATGTTAGTCTACGTTAATATATTTACGATCACTTCTCCGTCGACTAAAATGTACGAGGTTATCTGCAGTATTCTACTTTTCGCAGACTCCGCTCATGTATTTTACTAATAGTCTCTTTACACGCTCATGTCCATCGAGACGTATGTGTCTGCTCCACACAGCACACCTCTATAGGCCAAATGCAATTACGCAGGTCGTCTCATCATCGAGCAAGAAAGTGAAATCATTGGCTCAGGTGATATAGGAGGGGAGTTCAGTAAGTAATGCATCACTTTTCTTCTGCAACCAGGTTTATTTTGCTCTGGATTCTTACACAACTTTACTGGGAGACACTGTATGCCCGCATGGTACAACTCTCATGGTCGACCACGGAACCCACATTCTTCTGCATCAATAATCTCCCCGTCATCCACGTAGTGCTTCCCGTAGAATGCATCCTTCATTGACTCAAAGAGATGGAGGTCGAAAGGTAAGAGATCTGTGCTGTAGGGTGGATCAGGAGGAGCAATCCTGTGAGGTTTTTGTGAGCTCCTCTCGGGAGCGCAGGCTTGTGTGAGCTCTTGTATTATCACGGAGAAAGAGAAAAACTTTCTTTTGGAGGGGGGGGGGCAGGGGCGACAGACTGGCTGAAGTCGGTTCTTCATTTTTCTAAGGGTAACACAGTACACTTCCGAGCTGATCGTTGCGCCATGACGGAGAACTGAGGGTGCGGCTTTGAACTTCTTCTTCGAAGGAGAGGTGGTGTGGCGCCACTCCATGGATTGCCGTTATGTTTCCGGTTCGAAACGATGATCCCATGTTTCATCGCCTGTGAAGATGTTCGATAAAAAATTGCCACACTCAGCCTCGTAACGTGGAAGCAACTCCGCACAGATGGCATTCGTTGCTCTTCGTGGTCTTCTGTTAGGCAGCGAGTAACGCAGCGGGCACGCACTCCAGCTTGTGGACGAATGCGTCAGCACTACCAACAGAGACGTCCAGTTACGCAACGAGGTCTTTGATTTTGATCCGTCGATCACCTCGAATGAGAGTGTCCGCACGTTCCCACACTGGAGTCACAGCTGTGTGCGGCCAGCCGTCCACGCAGGAGATAGGAGAGGTCTGTGCGGCCTTGTTGCGATGATGACAGACGCCTCGTCCAACGAGTCATTGTTCTTTTTTCATTGTCAGGTCTCCGTAGACATTGTGCAAGCGCCTATGGATACCTGCGATACTCTCGTTTTCCGCCAAAAGAAACTCAGTAACAAGTACCATCTTGGGATGCACGCCCATTACAGTCGCCCTTCTGAAGGCTATGTATAGTGCCGCCACCTATCGGAACTTCAAGAAACTGCAGGGACTGAATCTGGAATAATCCACAGAGTCCCGCAACAAATTCCACATTTTTTCAACCGCAACTGCCCGAGGAAAAAATTGTTGTATTGGTTACTAAAAGCTCCTTGTACAAAGATAATGTATTATGTCCTGGAGCAGAAGCAGGATGACATAGATAACATATGAAAGTACGCTCCAAAGTTTCGTTAAACACACGTTTTTCGTAGTTTGGAACGTGCGTGGATATTTGGTTTGGTGTTAGTATGTCATGCATTACTTACTGAACTCCCCTCCTATATCACCTGAACCAATGATTTCACTTTCTTGCTCGATGATGAGACGACCTACGTAATTGCATTTGGCCTATAGAGGTGTGGTGTGTGGAGCAGACACATACGTCTCGATGGACATGAGCGTGTAAAGAGACTATTAGTAAAATACATGAGCGGAGTCTGCGAAAAGTAGAATACTGCAGATAACCTCGTACATTTTAGTCGACGGAGAAGTGATCGTAAATATATTAACGTAGACTAACATTCTACAGTTGATATAGTATAAATTCTAGTGTCTGTATTTGCTGTGACATGAACGTTTGTTCCGTATCGGTACCTGAGAAGTCAGCGTGTATGCTTGTCATGTACGCAACATCAATATTTATAGAAAGAAAGATTGTGGAGGTGGTGGTAAGTTCCTATGGGACCAAACTGCTGTGGTCATCGGTCCCTAGCCTTACACACTGCTTAAACTAACTTACGTTAAGGACAACACACACACCCATGCCCGAGGGAGGGCTCGAACTCCGACGGGGAGAGCCTCGCGAACCGTGGCAGACCGCGCGGCTACCCCCTGCGGCGAAAAATTGTGAGTATTGTGGTGTGATATTTTTTCAGTGTTTCCCTAATTCGTCGCTAGCCTATGTGATCAATATAAAAATGTAATTCCTACTTCTGTTACCTTTGAAGCTTATTTTCATCTAAGTTACCTCAAATTCTATTTTGGTACTTTGACCACTTGTCACCACATCGGTCTGTGGGATATTAAATACGCTGTCATCACTGAATACAAACCTACCTTTTTGTTAATTAGTTTGAAATTTAAAATCTGCTACTGGTTTTGCCTTGCTTCCTTTCCCAAGTATTACGTGTAGTCACTGTGGTTGATGACTGACAGTAATAGTGGGACCTTACCCTGAAACGTCTAGCTGTTCGCTAATATTAAGTTGATACTTTCTTTTCTTAACTTCGCACTGGTAGTGTGTAATGATACATCCAAGAGGAGCTTGTGAAACTGTTTTTGGTCTTTTCTTTTTCTTTATGTTGTTTTATTTTATTTTAAAATGTCTGATTATTGGTGTCGCTACACGATTGTAACTGCGAATGTGTCTGTTAATCATACAACTCAATCTATAACGAAAGCTTGCAATGTCAACATGAAGTATCGATTGTGGTGTGTTTGAGGCGGTAGTGTGAATATAGCGGGAGTATGTGTGCTCGGCGATCGAGTTAACGTGTGGGAGCTATGGGCCAACCGAATTAAAATGTTTAACCGCTGACAGTGATTAACGTCAGATAAGTGATGAATAGCGGTGTTAAAACGATCCTTAAAGACGTTTCCACGAGTGTTACAAACTTCAAACGCCAACTTGCAGTTGCAACAATGTGTACGCGATATGAATATGCACTATACCAGGAGAGTAAATGGGCGTTGTGGAATGTGAAGTAAATAAATTTACCATATGGTGCTAACTACAGACGGTGATTATGGACGTCAGTTTGCACTAAATGATCAGTTTTGTGAATTAAATAAATTTACCATATGGTGCTAACTACAGACGGTGATTATGGAGGCCAGTTTGCACTAAATGATCAGTTTTGTGACGCCGTGTTCATCCTTTCATTGAGCTGCTGTGACAGAACAGGTTCGGAATTATGTACTAACCATTCTTTATGTAAATCTGATGCATAATTTTCATGAAATCAAAAGTTAACTACTATCATTTCTATCTCTAACAAAGCATATCATCTATTTAGAATTTCTTCCCTGTCAACCTTTTCCTCATCCCGCCAATGTTTATAATCAAAACTAAAACCATTCCAAATTTATTAAAACTACTTTTAAAATTCTCGGACTCTAATTTTCGGCACTATTCCAAATTTGAAGTAATGGAAGCTTACGTCAGCGTACGTACGTACCTAACTTCTGACTGGCCAACAGCCAAACTGGGCAGCTGATAAATACCTGTGTTGTGGTTTACGTTTCTCCATTTGTTTATGTTTACTTCAGAAATTTGGGATAAAATTCCATTGAACTATTGGAATGTTTGAAATAATTTTATTTCTCAGAAATAGTGCTGAAGCCAAATTGGTTACAGAATTAATGTCACTGAAGTATGATTTTCTAGTTTTTGAGTTCTCTATTTTCACAGTTAGCGAATTGTTTTGGACTTTGAGAAAAGAACAGATGGTCAGGGTAAAAGTCAAAAGGTGAATGAAATCAACTTCACTGGCTAAGTTACATTGGAAATGTAAATCATTTCTCAGCTAACATATTTTTTAAAAAAAGAACACTGATGCAAGACCAGTTTTATTTTTAAAAGATAGATCGACCAGCCCATTTTGTTACACGTGTACCTTGAGGTATTAACGTATACATACCCTTACGCAAAGACACCATTATCCAGAAGCTGTTTCAGTTATAAGCTTCAGGTCTTTCTTGACTGTTATACAACACTGAAGAACTAATATTTCCTGGATAACAGTCACACACGCGATGATCATAGCATCTTGTCACTTTTTATTTGCACCAGTATGTTTAGGAGTCGTCTTCATTTCGACATAAAAGTCTTTAATTCTATCAAACACTGGCATCTCGAAGTGCCCTACTCCTGTCACTTTAGAGGATATCATATAATTCTATTAAAAATAAGTTAAATAAAATTATTTGTATTAAATAATAAAATAGACAAAAAATTAACTATAATGTAACCAATAATCAAGATATCCTGATTAGCAGAGAACAATTTTCAGTGCAAGTAAAGTACTTTAGTAGTAAGTTACGAGAGTAAGTCAAATATTATCCGAAAGTTGTTATAAAATTTTATTGCAATCAAATAGGAAACTTACAATAACATCATTTTTCGACATAGTCTCCTTGCGTTGCAATGCACTTGGTCCATTGTTAAACAAGCTTTCTGATGCCCTCATAAAAGAAGGTTCTCGGCTCAGCTGCGAGCCAGGAATGCACCCCTTCTTTCACTGCTTCGTCCGAGGCAAATTGACGGCCTCTTAATGCCTGTTTGAGTGAACAAAACAAGTGATAGTCAGAAGGGGGCAAGATCGGGACTATATGGAGGATGAACCAGTACTTCAAACTGAAGCATTTCAGCAGTGTGGGCAGCAGTATGCGTACGGGAATTTTCATGCAAGACAACAACGTTTGACAGCAATCCTCGGAGTTTGCTTCGAATTGCAGGCTTTAGCCTGGCGGAAAGAATCTCACTGTAACATACACTGTTTATTGTTGTGCCCCTTTCCCCATAATGTTCCAATACTGGATCTTGTGCGTCCCAAAAAACCGTAAGCATCAGTTTTCCTGCGGGCGGTTGGGTCTTGAACTTTATCTTGCACGGCGAATTTGGATGTTTCCATTCCATACTCTGCCGTTTACTCTCCGGCTCGTAATGAGGGATCCATGTTTCCTCACCAGTAATGATCCTACCTAAGAAGTTGTCCCCTTCGTTACCATACCGATCCAAATGTTTTTTTGCAGACGTCCAAGTGCGTTTGTTTATACAACTGTGTTAGTTGTTTTGGGACCCGTCTTGCACAAACTTTATGAAACCCAAGTCTGTTGTGGATGATTTCGTAGGCAAATTTGCAGAAGATGTGCCACTTCGTCAATAGTGAATCGTCTGTCTATGAGAATCATTTCACGTGAACGCTCAATGTAGTGGCAAACGGTCAGCAGGCTCCTTCATTGTGCGTAATACTTGTGCGACCATTTCGGAATTTTTCAATCCATTCGTAGACACTGCGTTGTGGCAAAACACTTGTCCCGTACTGTACCGAAAGTCGATGAATTTCGGTCCCTAATACGCCTTCCGACCACAAAAAAATGGATCACTGAACGTTGCTCTTCTTTTGTGCAAATAGACAGCGGAGCAGTCATGATTAACAGCACGGCAGTGATAACGAAACTAACCTAGCAGCTTGAAAATTGCAAATATATAACAATAAATAACAGCATGCGTCATCAACGTAAAACAACAGTACTACCAAAAGAAACAAAAATATAATTAAATTGCAGATAATAATTGACTTTTCCTCATATATCTTGAACTTTGCACCAGATGAACCAATATCAAGAAAGAAACCCAGTGTGTTTACCCTGTTGTCACATTTTTTTTAAATATATACGTAATGCAGAGATATAAATGCATTGTGGACAAAATCAATGGGAAGTGGATAAGCCATTTTATGCTACATCACTTCACACAGACGTTGAAGCAAGTCTGCTATTCGCACCGACTTGTTTCATAAGCGACTTTTTGCTGTCTTCCAAAAAGTAGTACTTCTGGTGCGCTGTGGTACTATTGCTGGCTGCCGTATATCTCTGAGCTACGTGTGCATGGTTCATCTTGTGCAGGTCATGGACTTTGCCTTGCGACAACCAGTCAGAGGCCATGCCTCAAATTTCAGTTGGTGGGAAGCATGCCCGGTTCGAAATATTCTGGGCTAAATTTTGAGATTATATGGGCGCCAGTCTGCTGTTTTCATCGTGCTTCTTCACATATGTGGATGAGATCATTACTTGCCCTAAACGCTTTTAACGTGAGTTTCACTTACATTCCTTGCAGGATGCGTTGTTTTACGAACCTTATTCTCGCGGAGAAAGTTCTGATTCAGTTTGAAATGGAACTCAGTATTCGTTTGTGATCGGTTCGGAGCCATGAGGCCACTTGGCTAACGACATGTAGTAGAGCTTCACACATCCGTGATTATTCGTAACACTCAATCTCTGTCTCTGTATCTCCCTCTTCCTCTCCCTCTCTTTCTTTATTTCTCTCTCTCTCTCTCTCTCTCTCTCTCTCTCTGTCTCTCTCTCTGCCTCTCTCTCTATCAACCATTCTGAAACAGATTGTTTGATTATATTACTTCTCTCTAGTGTTGTGAGAGTAAGGTTTTGACGGTCTTTTTGCAATACTGGAAGTGGTTTATGATCGCCCGTACGGTGGTGTCTATCTTTTAATTAAAGTTCTTGAATAATGGATCATCTTTGCAAAAGATTCGGTATTCGTCTTTTCGCTATATTACAAATTCTGTTTGAGTATGACACTTGCATATTCACGACCGCGGCTGGATTTCTCATGAGATGTAGTCCCATTTAATGGCTCTATTCGACACGCGATGCATTCGCTTTCTACAGCCACGCAATATTCTTTTGTCTTGCGTAATATTACAAGCTCCACAGTTAAGTACCGGTGTTACAGTTTGTGGTTGAAGCAGTTACACTGGCGGTAACTTGAAATCAGTAGTCTATGTAATTTTGTCGATATTCAGAGTTTAAACGTTCACTTTATTGCATATTTAGCTTCCGATCGTACAAATGAGAAATAAACTTGCATCGGACGAGTGTTCGTATACAAGATGAGCCTCATTACAAGACGTACTCATTAGCTTTGCAGAATTCTTTATTAATATTCATTAATACGTTTCCATCACAAACATATGAAACGAAATTTGCGTCGCGCTTGCGAAAGATTAATCGTTGCCACAGAATTTTCCGAGTATGATAGCGTTATCACTTCGTCTTGCTTGAGAAATGGATGTAAATTCGTTTAAAAGTTGTTTCAATTAAAGATTTAAGTGACTTTACAAGACGACGCTTAGCTTTCAATGTGCCAGTAAGTACGTACGTAGGACAGTCTTCGTGGAGTCTGGAGAGTAGGAGAGAGGTTATTTATTTATTTACTGTACGTCGTACTCGGAGGAAATCAATTTCATACATTCAAATACAGAAGTTTACGTATTAAGAACTGTAATGCACTGGAAAAAATAAACACGTATTGTAAACAAAATGAAAAAGATACAGAATGTTTAACGATGATAGATGTCCAGCATATTAAATAGCTTCAGTTGCTGCTGCTATCAGATCGTCACACGTCGCTTAGAATTTCCTGTCCGTCAACATGTGATGTACTGTTTGGGGTGCAACAGCCGCACTGAAGATTTTCAGCAATTTTCTATTTACAGAACATAACTTTCGTTCTGGTGTGTTCTGTGCTGATTCTCTTCAGGCAGCTTCATGATGTCCGAGCAGGATGCAATCCTGGAAGTGGTTTGGTTGAATCTGCGTAGGAAGTGTAGTTGTGGTTCTGATCTCCATCATTCTTTCTAGTCATTGGAGGGTAGAGTGCGGTTCCAGATAGCTTTTCTAGTTTTAAGTCTTTATGGAGTAACTGGATCAATGTGTTATTTATTGGGAGATTTTTAGGAATCCAGGTATTGCTTGTATTGTCCCACTCTTGAATCATCGGCAGTTGTCGCCTAAGGTGAGGAGGAGCAACATTCGACAGAACAGGAAACCATGGAAGAGACGTAGATTTGAGTATTCCAGCTATTACTCTCATTGTATCGTTGAGGTGTACATCAATCTTTTTATCATGACAGTTCCTACTCCATACCCATGAGCAGTAATCAGCAACAAAATAGACCAGTGCTTATGCCGCTACAGCTTGTTCCAATTATTTTTCTACTCAAGCCTTTTCTGGTTTTTAGTTTTTGTTAGAGGTGCTCTTTTAATGTTTTTAAAGTTCTTATTTTTATTCTCTCTATTATTTAATGAGCGTTTTACTAATGTGATTGCTAGTATTAATAATTGATTTTTATTTATGGTTTGGTTTAGCTATTGCTTTTCGCTGTGTGCTCCTTTTATTTCAGTCTTTTCAGCTATGTTCGCGGCGGTTATGAAGTCTATATTGCTTACTGGTTTTCGTAAGTTAAAGAATACGGTAACACCACATGCGTTTCGCTGCAGCAGATCTCGTTGAGTCTCCTTGCTGGAACTTCTCCACCTGAAATCGCTAAAGATAATTTATCGCTCTACGGAAATCAATCGGTACAGCCAAGTCCTATGCTATGTCATGTGTATTGTATGTGTACTTTAGTTCATGAAATTATCTAGGTCTTCGGAGAAATATTCTCGACGAATCCCAAAGCCGTGTAAAACTGCAGGTTCGCACCATCAAACCAAACAATACTTCCGAACGACTTGCGTCTTTATAACCACTGAATACTTCTTTTGAAATGATTAAGTGTTATGAACCCTATTTACCTGATACTCGTTTTGTGATTTTATATGTATTTATTTTCTTCAATACCATAAAACATAGATTACTGCCTTAATGGTGGCTTCCGACAATCTTATCTCAATCCGACGTAGAATATCTCCCTTCTAATGTCCAACATAGAATAATTATCTCTTTGCCGTAGCTTAATACGGACTGTATCTCTTTGTTATCGAGTTCGCACGGAGATGCTAAAATTCCACAGAGTGTTTATCTCTCGCTCAGGTATTTTACATTTATCGTTGTATTAATAGTCCGTCGTATTTACAACACGAAACGCTATGATGTGAGGGAGCTGACTGTGTTTGAACTTTCCACCACAAATGGAATACATCTTGAGTTATCTACTTGCTGTGTGGTTGTTCAGATAGAAACAGGGTATTTCAGTTTCTTAAAGTGTTAATTAACGGTTCTGTCAACAGTTACAGTATTGCCCTGGAGGCAACACAAGAGCATCCGGTCGTAATAGTGCCGAATGAGACTCCGCGATGGACTGTACGAGGATTCTTGCGCCTTGCAATTAGGCAACAGGTCTTGCAGGCCCTGGAGAACGGGTATGTTCCCTCTTCATCGTGTGCCAGGGCAGCTGTTGTCCACCACGAAGAGCGCGTTGCGTCACAGCAGCCATATGTGGACGTCCCCTTCCTGTCGAAGAAATGGCAGCATCACGGGGCTAACAGCCTGTGCAAGGTAGCGTGTACTGGTTATTTTACCCTGCAGAAACACCAAATGTGACGGTGGGATTGGATCTGTGTGTCGCGGGAGAATGCACTTTGGAATTGGCAACTCATCAGGTCTACGCCATACACGTGTATGTGCACCACCCGCATACAGGCTGAACCTGCTCTCATCACTGAAACTACGGAGCACTCCAGTCAATTGGTTCACGACGCCGAAGTAGACATGATTGACGGTGTCGTGGCGTCAGTGGCAGCATGACCAGATTCACACTCTTTGTTGGTCCGCAGCTCGTGGTCGTGCGGTAGCGTTGTTTCCCACGCCCGGGTTCGATTCCCGGCGGGGTCAGGGATTTTCTCTGCCTCGTGATGACTGGGTTTTGTGTGCTGTCCTTAGGTTAGTAAGGTTTAGGTAGTTCTAAGTTCTAGGGGACTGATGACCATAGATGTTAAGTTCCATAGTGCTCAGAGCCACACGCTTTGTTACTCCTGCTGCAAGGAGAAAGCTCCCAGTGGCTCCTGATGGCACAGCAGTTGCCACGCGTTACCAGAAATCGTCCCTGGATGAAGTTCGGTTGGTCACCGTTGCTTGCAAAATGCGCCGACGTCGACGTGCGTCTCCACACGTGTGGGAATGTTCCACCGACCACTTTCTAAAGCTGAGACACCACCGACACAATGTGTCCCACATGTGCAGCAATCTGTCAATACATCCGTCGAGCTTGCCACAGGCCCACAGTGCGACCCGTGACGTATGGTTGCACCCTAGAAGAAACACCATTCACCTCTAAACTCAGCACAACTATGCCTGCGGAATCAAAGCTGAGGGTGCACAGACAAACCTCTTAGAGGCCCTCTGATCGCCTATGACAAATGAACCACTAACACTACAACCAGTAATTACGCACATGCTCTGGTGTCAGTGAACAAAGTGCTTCAGGGAGCATGCTTTTTTTTTTGCGATGTAGATCTTTACTGGGTATTCGCTCGCCTTACCTCTTAAGTCCTTAATTTGCGTGGCTGTTGTATAGCCGACAAAACACAATTTTTTGCAGTTTGTTTCTGGAACGTCACTTGTGTATAGACTGAAGAGGAGCGGGGCTAGTACTGATGCCTGCGTTAATCTGTTCTTGATGGCGGAGGATTTACTAGTGACATCATTGACGGTTACTTTAAAGTAGCGGGTTTTCAGTATATTCTCCAGAAAATTTGTCATTTTGAGACTTGGAAAAGGTTTCTGCAGTTTGAGATACAGACTACCTGAACATACGATGTCATAGGCTGCTGTTGAGCTATAGAGATTTCCGTCTGGAAGCCGGCTTCGGTGTATGAGTTCAGAGCCAGAACTTGTTCGCAACAGCTACGGCCTGTACGGAACCCAGCCTGGTAGAAAGGAAAGTGTTGGTAAATTCTGTTATAGGAGAAGAGAGGTATTGGCAAACAAAACTTTTGAGTCACATGGTGAGACCGGAGAGCTCAACTTGAAGAGAAACGTTCGAGAGCTTTAAGGATTATGGTTCGATCTCGGGCCCAGCCCAGAGTTGTGAGTTGTTAAGGAGTTTCTTTGTACTTAAGATTAGTAAGACTCAGATACACTACCGGAAAAAATATTTGTACACCATATTTGAAGTTTCCAGTTCACCCAAGATTTGCAACAACAACTCTTGGTTGAACTGGAAACCTCAAATAGGGTGTACTAATGATTACTTACCAGGCATCAACCAATGCTGGAACATGCATATTAGTACGTAGTGTAGTCTCCACGGGCGGCAATGCAGGTGCTGACTCTGTCGATCTTACAGACGGCGAATACAGTCCTCGGATACGTTATGCCACGCCTCGTCGGCCTGTTCACGTGGTTCTGTAAGAACTGTTGGTTAACGAGTCACAGGAATCACTTTTTGTCCCATCACATACCACACGTGCTAGAGTGGAGATGAGCCCGGAGGTCGTGCTGGCCAGAGATATTACTGCACATCTTGAAGAGCACGTTGAGTTTCACGGGCACTGTATGGGCGAGCATTATCCTATTGGAACAACACATCACCTTCCTGTTGCAAGAATGCCAAAAGAACTGGTCTAACAATATTCTGCACTTACCGAGCGCTGGATAGCGTCCCCTCCCGAAACAGAAGAGTTGAGCGATAATTGCAGCTTATTGCACCCCGGCCCCCAAGGCCTTCGGCGGGGTCAGTGTGTCTTGCACTAATGCACTCGAAGAGACAGCACTCGTCAAGTCTACGTCGAATGTGCAAATGACCATTATTACATGCAGGCAGAATCTGCTAGAGATTTGCAATCCCGTAGTCCCACTATTACTAAGTGGTTCGCAACAGTTCGTGTTGACACGTCTGGACTCACAAGCTCTCTTATCTGTGCTGTGGTAGCTGTGCGATCTGCCACAGCTGCCGTTACAATACTACGATTCTGGCGGGCGTCTGTGCTGCGTGGACGTCCAAGACCTGGACTACGTGTGTGGAAATATTCGCGTGACAACTGATAATAGCGTCTTTGCAGAACTGACGCAGCACGTCCAATTTGTGTGGCAGTTCTCACCCCTCAGAAGCATAATTTAACCCTTTTCAAACTTGCTAAGTTGGCTGTAGAAAGCGCGAGTACGTCTCCATAGCGCGGTTGCGTGCTTGCTTCACACGTTCTTACGACATTGAGGCTTCTAGCTGAGAGCATTCCCTATTAAAGGGTAGACACGAATGGCGCTCTGTTAGCTAAGCAGCTTTGCTACCTGTTGGTGGACGACGTTGAAATTACACTGAGGCGCCAAAGAAACTGATATAGGCATACGTACTCAAATACAGAGATACGAAACCAGGGAGAATACGGCGTTCCAGCCGGCAACGAGTTTATATGACAACAAGTGTCTGGCGCTGTTGTTAGATCGGTAACTGCTGCTACAATGGCAGATTATCAAGATTTAAATGAGTTTGAACGTGGTGTTATAGTAGGCGCACAAGCGATGGGACACAGCATCTTTGAGATAGCGATGAAGTGGGGATCCGGTAAACCATCAAATCTCCGACATCGCTGCGGCCAGAAAAAGATGCTGAAGAAAAGGACCAACGACGACTAAATAAAACCGTCCAACTTGACAGAAGCTGAACCCTGCCGCAAATTACTTTATATTTCAAAGTTAGGCCATCAAAAAGTTTCAACATGCGAACATTTCAATTAAATATCATCGTTATAGGCTTTCGGAGCCGAAGGCCCACTCGCCCACTCGTGTACTCTTGATGACTGCACGACACAAAGCTTTATGCCTCTCCTGGATCCGTCAACATCGACATTGAACTGTTGAGGACTGGAAACATGGTGCCTGGTCGGACGAGTCTCGTTTCAAATTGTATCGAGCGGACGGACATGTACGAGTATGGAGACAACCTCATGAAACCATGGACCCTGCATGTCAGCAGGGGGCCGGTCGCTGTGACCGAGCGGTTCTAGGCGCTTCAGCCCGGACCGCGCTGCTGCTACGGCCGCAGGCTCGAATCCTGCCTCGAGCATGGATGTGTGTCATGTCCTTAGGTTAGTTAGGCTTAAGTAGTTCTTAGTGTAGGGGACTTATGACCCGATGTTAAGTCCTATAGTGCTTAGAGCCATACTACTACTGTCAGCAGGGGGCTGTTAAAAATAGTGGAGGCTCTGTAATGGGTGTGGGGGACGTGTGCAGTTTGAGTGATATGGGACCACTGATACTTCGGGATACGACTCTTACAAGTGAGACATACGTAGGCATCCTGTCTGATCACCTATTCAAATGTTCAAATGTGTGTGAAATCTTATGGGACTTAACTACTAAGGTCATCAGTCCCTAAGCTTACACACTACTTAACCTAAATTATCCTAAGGACAAACACACACACCCATGCCAGAGGGACGGCTCGAACCTCCACCGGGAGCAGCCGCACAGTCCATGACTGCAGCGCCTGGGACCGCTCAGTTAATCCCGCGCGGCTCTGATCACCTGCATCCATTCATATCCAGTGTGCGTTCCGATAGACGTGGGCAATTTCAGCAGGACGCGACACGCACACGTCCAGAATTGCTACAGAGTGGCTCCAGGAACACTCTTTTGAGTTTAAACACTTCCGCTAGTGACCAGTGTCCACAGACATGAGCATTATTGAGCACATCAAGGATGCCTTGTGACGTGCTGTTCAGAAGAGATCTCCACCCCCTTGTACTCATACTGATTTATGTACAGCCGTGCAGTATTCATGATGTCAGTCCCCTCCAGCACTACTTCAGGCATTAGTCGAGCCCATGCCACATTGTGCTGCGTCACTTGTACGGTTAGCAATGTCGGGCCACACGATATTAGGTACCAGTTTCTTTGGCTCTTCAGTGTACTGTTCTACATGTGCCATAAGGCGTTGCCGGATCAAATTCGAGGTCGTCTTCCCAGGTCTACAACTTTTTCCCGTGCGAGTCTTGCTTGACCTCTCGGTGGGCCGTGGCGGCGCGCGTTGCCACGGCTCAGCCCGAGTTCAGTAGCCCCTGAGACGTCTCGAGACGCGAGCACCGCCTCTGTCCGCTCTGCCGTTTGCAGCCTCCGCCTCCTCTATGAACACGAGTACTTGCAGGCCGCACCGTAATTAACTAATTGTGGCTGTAAACTGGCGTAATTGCAAAGGCTGCGCTTTAAAGTCCGGCGGTTAATAACCCACCTCGGCTGGATGGAGCCCTTTTTCTGAAGCACAACATCAGTGTTCATTACGGCCGGAAACGTTCCACCACTGTTTATGCAGTTGCCTGTGGCTAGGACATGCCGTTTATTACTCCACCGTAAAGGAACAACTCTGTGCGGAAAGTTTCAATCAAGTTGACACGAATTTATCGTAGGCAGTCAGAGCCATGTAGGCTAGGTGATTTCAGCTCGACCGCATGTGCTTGTATAATCAGCGACCTTCCTTTTTTATAACAATTAATCATATCAAAGGAAATTTATAGAGAGTTTTATTCATCATGAGAAAGCAACAACGTTATTTAGCGTAGAAATAATTTACGAATACTGTTCTGCACCTTAAAAACGCTGCTCTGCAAAACCTTAAGGACGGGATAAAGTCCCATAGGTCACATGGAGTGACTAAACCGTCAAATGGGGCAGACCCCGCCACACGAGGAAAACGTGTGGTAAATGATAGGTGTGTGTGAATCAGCGAGCTATTACTGGTTACTGTAATGGTTTTGTTCCTTAAGGGGAACGACAGGAGGACAGACAAAAATATTGCTCAAATTCAGAATTGTTTTCTCTGTACTGGAATGTAGTAGACAAATGGGGTTTGCTGTACTGAATAAAGTAAACACTCATCTTTTTTTGTAGAGTATTGCACCGCAAGGAAGAGGATGTTGCTATGAGCGGCTGTTATCGTCCTCCTAAAACAGTAATGTACACTTGGATTAATATGGTTCTTTATTTACATGAACTGGAAACTTACCTTGAATAGAGTCCCTATTGTACGGGTGCTGACAGATTGAGTACGGTAGACCTTTATTTTCAATAAAAGAAAAGGGAATTTTTTTAAAAATGCGTGAGCTATGGATGGCAATTGATCTTCACAAAGCCCTGCACGGGCCCTGGGTTGGCGACACATCAGATTTTTCCGGTATGTGCCGCTATCCCACGGCTTGTTCACGTGCTCGACGAACAAATAACCTTTCTGCTGACGGGGTGACGCTTAGAGAAGCGTCGCTTGCCTAGGCAGAGCTCCCACAGCAGCCAATCAGAAAGGTACAGGAGATCACGTGTGAGCGCCCACCGCGCCGAGCTGCGCGGACGAGGGGTGTAGATCGCTCTCTTTTGCTGACAGGCTCCCGACGAGATCAGACGCATTGGCCGGTAGCCTCCGTGCACTTTTCGAACCCCGGCTCAATCTGTTTGCGCGTTAGGGCCGCTAAACTCACATAATGTACCCCGGATAGGTCAATCAGTAAATGTTTTCTCAATAATCGGTTTGCCGACCGGAGTTGAAAAATTAACACTTGTCCTTTTTTAGACCCAACTTCCGCCTCAGCCACATCCTGACATGCACACTATGTTGCAGAACAGCTCCTCACTAATAGTTCTCTTGCAGATAATATCGGTAATATTGCTACTACAAACCTTCATCTCGCTATAGTCACTAATTTGGACGCAATGTACTGTCGTAGCCGATCATGAACTGAGCCCCCTCTGCGAGGCTCACTGGTCAGTGGCGGTGGCATAAATACATGATGTCGAGAGGGCGTTGGCGCCGTATCCCTTGCTTTTGTGTCAGATCTGTCTCTCGATAGGCGCGCTTGATCCAGCGCCTTGTATCGAGCTCCGGGCTACATCTTTGCCGACCGGTGTGCTGACAACAGCTTACGCGAGCACATTTTCATTGGTATTTTTTATTGAAAAATATTCATATCTTCACTATGTAATTGAGATTTTTCCGAGGCAGCTCTGAAAGGAGGCAGAACTACGGTGGTAGCTGTAACTCCGGTTGTGCTTACCTGAAACATGAAATTAAAATATCACCATGATCCTTAAAGATGTAACATTAGTTCATCGTAGGGACTTGTAAAAAGCATGTTTTGGCGAAATTATACATATTTGAAAAAATGGCCATTTCTTGGATCCATCTTTTTTGGCCGAAAAAAGTAGTAAATATCAACAACCAAAAATTGGCTACGATGGACTGAAGAGAATTCGATTTGCTTCAAGGGAGACCAAAAATCCTTAAAATCGGAAGAAAATTGTAGCTTGGCGTCGGAAAACCTGGTTTTGAGAAAAGCACATTTAATTTTGACAAGTATTTATCATACAAAAGAGGGACAAAGCTTGAAACTTCATCCATAATAACTTTCTCCCTGGCTAGTGGATAGCCGCTTTCTACTAATTTGCCCCGATAAGCCGTCAGTTTCGTCCTCAAAGCCCTTCTCGTCGCTGAGCGCATCGCTGCCAGCGTCTCTGTCTTCACATAACCGGCGCATTTTGATTTGAATGGCATTTGCCGCGTGCATTGGTTCAGTATAGCCGACATCATATAGACATACGGTCAAATTTTAAACAAGTTGCCAGTTTCGCTTCGACTAGATGTTATTTTTGGATCGTATCTCCAAATGAAACTATTGAAGTTTTGGTTAACATTTTAGTAAAAATACCCAACCAACGTTCCAGCAAGTCATGTTTACTCTAATCGGTAGATACAAGGGAGCGTGGCCGCTCGGATTCAAACCCTCACAGAATCGTTACTTTTTGCAGTTTGCGCATAGTATTTTGAGGAATAATTCTTCAATGTACACAAATCAAAAAAAGTTTTGCATCTCCTCGGTTCCGAGAGTTCCGGAACCTGTACCGAAAACTGGAATAGAGATCATTTCCGCTCATGAAAACCGCACATTCCATGTTGCACCACCATACAGCGATACCTTCAGAGTTGGTCGTCCAGATTGCTGTACACACCGGTACTTCTAATAACCAGTAGCACGTCCTCTTGCGTTGATGCATGCCTGTATTCGTTGTAGCATACTATCCACAAGTTCATCAAGGCACTGTTGGTCCTGATTGTCTCACTCCTCAACTGCGATTCGGCGTAGATCCCTCACAGTGGTTGGTGGGTCACGTCGTCCGTAAACAGACCTTTTCAATATATCCCAGGCATGTCCGACAGGATTCATGTCTGGAGAACATGCTGGCCACTCTAGTCGAGCGATGTCGTTACCCTGAAGGAAGTCATTTACAAGATGTGCACGATGGGGGTGCGAATTGTTATCCATGAAGACGAATGCCTCGCCATTGTACTGCCGATATGGTTGCACTGTAGGTCGGAGGATGACATTCGCGTATCATACAGCCGTTACGGCGCCTTCCATGACCACCAGCGGCGTTCATCGGCCCCCACATAATGCCACTTCAAAACAGCAGGGAACCTCCACATTGCTGCACTCGCTGGACAGTGTGTCTGAAGCGTTCAGTCTGACCGGGTTGCCTCCAAACGCATCTCCGACAATTGTCTGGCTGAAGGAATATGCATCACTCATCGGTGAAGAATACGTGATGCCGATCCTGAGCGGTCCATTCGGCATGTTGTTGGGCCCATCTGTACCGCCCTGCCTGATGTCACGGTTATAAAGATGGACCTCGCCATGGACGTTGGGAGTGAATTTCCGTATCATGCAGCCTATTGCACACTGTTTGAGTCGAAACACGACGTCCTGTGGCTGCACGACATGCATTATGCAACATGGTGGCGTTGCTGTCAGGTTCCTCCGAGCCATAGTCTGTAGGTAGCGGTCATCCACTGCAGCAGTAGCCCTTGTGTGGCCTGAGTGTCGCATGTCATCGACAGTTCGTGTCTCTCTGTATCTCCTCCATGACCGAACAACATCGCTTTGGTTCACTCCGAGACGCCTGGACACTTCCCTTGTTGAGAGCCGTTCCTGTCACAAAATAACAATGCTGACGCGACCGAACCGCGGTATTGACCGTCTAGGCATGGTTAAATTACAGACAACACGAGCTGTGTATCTCCTTCCTGGTGGAATGACAGGAACTGATCGGCTGTTGGACCCTCTCTGTCTAAAAGGTGCTGCTCATGCATGGTTGTTTACATGTTTGGGTGGGTTTAGTGACACATCTGAACAGTCAAAGGAACTGTATCTCTGATAAAATATCCACCGTCAACGTCTATATTCAGGAGTTCTGGCAACCGGGATGATGCAAAACTTTTTAGGTGTTTGTGTATACATAATTCCGTAATAAAAGGAATTTCGAGGTTTTTTCAACCGTCACCCTGTCACTGTCCCATGGCCTAGAGAGAAGATTTGGATTACTTCACACGTGGAAGAATCAGAACGAAACTGGAAGAAATACGAAGTGTGACGAGCGTAAGCCAGGAGCTTGATATAGCTTTGCCTCACGTATCGAACGTATCGAAACACAGGCATTGCTCACGAAGGAAAGGAGGTGGTCGTCCAGGTTCAACTACAGCAGTAGGTGACCGCCATATTGTGTGCAGGAGACGAGGGTGCCACGTCATACAGTGGGTGCATTTACAACAGCATCTAACACGAACAGGAGTCACGAAATCTCACACTACGCAGTGGTACAGCGACTGTTGCCCGGCGACCAGTACTTGGTGTTTTGTTGACACCTGTACATCAGTGGCACCGTTTGCGACGGTGCAAAGAGCGTAGGTACTCGACCAGAGAGGAGTGAGGTCGTGTGCTCTTCTCGGAGGAGAGCTGATTCAGTCTGAATTGTGATCCTAGACTTATCCTCATATGGCTAGCGATGGGAATACGTAATGCACAAAGGATATTCTCGAAAATAATCATTTTGGTGTTCTAGCTGTTATGTTGTGGGGTGGCATTGCGACGGCGTGCCACACGTCCAAAACTTTGAGCACTGTACACTCCCCAGTCAACGGCATTGTGACCCTATACTCCATCCCTTTGTGCGTCTTTCCACGGAGGCATTTAGCTCTGACTTCATCTATATAGATGGCAATGCGTGGTCACATCCAACAGCGCGAGTGTAGGAACTCTTCGAAAGAGAGAATATTCGGCGAATGGCCTGGCGGTCCGTTCCCTCGAGATAAATCCCATCGATCATGTGTGGGATTGTTAGGGTGATGGCTTGCAGCACGTACACATTGCACCACCGAACATCTAGCAGTTGTCAGCCGCTCTGATGGAGGAATGGAACGCGTTCCCGCAAGAACTCCGTACCCCTCTTGTGACCACCCTGGGAACACGTTGCAGCACATGCACTGCCGTCCATCGTGATCACACACACTGTTAAGAACAATGTCCTCACCTTCGGTAGTGTACAGCGGACCATCACGAATAGGGCATGGGTGTGTGTATTGTTCTTAGCATAAATTAGTTTAAGTTAGAGTAAGTAGTGTGAAGTCTAGTGACCTTGACCTCAGCAGTTTGGTCCCATAGAACCTTACGACAAATTTCAAATTTCATCATGAATAGAGTGATTTCAGTGTAATCATTGTCTTTGAATCAAATGTCATTTCTGTTCGACTCATTGGGCATTTTTTCAGTTACTTTCTGTACTATACGTTAGCTATTCTTTCTGTGTATGGTGCAAGTTTCATCGATCTACGTTACTTGGCAGTGACATAGCATGCGAAAGCTACTTTCAAAAAATTGGTTCAAATGGCTCTGAGCACTATGGGACTTAACATCGCAGTTCATCAGTTCCCTAGAACTCAGAACTACTTAAACCTAACTAACCTAAGGACATCACACACATCCATGCCCGAGGCAGTATTCGAACCTGCGACCGTAGCAGTCGCGCGGTTCAGGACTGAAGTGCCTAGAACCGCTCAGCCATCCCGGCCGGCCAATAAATAGTAAAATAATAATAATATGGACTGAAGTACTCTGTTTCTGATTGTAAGCTCTGACCTGTGACAATATATGAACTGAGGTAATGGAACTTGGACTGTCGTAATGTGAAAGACAAGCGGCACTGTAAGAATAATAAATTGTCGTAATGAGAAGGGAAGCCTTTCATTGTGTAAAAGTTAGCAATCTGACTGCAAGACGTTTGAACAGGATAAACACCCTGAAAAATTAACTTGGACATGAAACCTAGAGTTATTGGCTTTGCAAAATTCGATCACAAAAAATGTCTCTGAATAACATAAGTTGGCCCTGATTGAATAAATAAAAAAAAATCATAATCTTTTCTCCTTACCTCTATTCTGCTCAAATCGGATAACGCGTTGCAGTACTGCTGTGTCTTGCGCGTTGCTATGCAAAAGCTGCAAATTACTGTATCCACACAGAAACACTCGAGGGCTGCAATGAGTTCTCTGTTAACTACAAATCGAACTGTTTATCGAACATACTTGGTTGGATAATCCCTTGAATAGAATTGTGAGAAAAAGGTTGGTAAGGAAATGAAACACTCGAAAAAAGACAACACTATGTTTTTTTGTATATTGCGAAAAAGAGCTCAAGGCAGATTTTAAATTCAGTAAAGTTCTCAACATCCAAAAAATACACTTTACTATCTCTCAAATGTAACAACTTTCAGTACAATAACCAAGTTATTTCGATGGTACAGCAATAGTGAAAAAACAGTAACATCATTATTGTATTTAGATGACATTCAATTAGATTTCTTCTTTCACAAATCAGTTTCGTGATCATGTCGATGGAACAAAATGATAAACTGAGACATTAAATTTCAATCATAACATTTCCATACCTTCCTCACTAACACTGCTGGATATTATCAGCCTAACTCTAACACAGCTGAATTTCAACTCTCTGTCTCCAACAAAGCTAAACGGTGTCTGCCCCACTGCACCCTCGCGCAGCTCAAAGATACTCACTTAATTTCTGCGATACAGCTTACAACATCGCTGCTCGCTCACAATAGATTCAGATACCAAAAATTCATGTACCAAAATTATCCCTGACACTAATCAGTAGGTACTGGAATGAAAACGGAAGGGTAAAATTTATTACTTTACTCATGTTGATCTCGAAGCGGCTATATGTAGTGATTGTTTAGGAAAAGAAGAACTTCTTAGCTGAGATCGCTACAAAAAAAAGGCTTTATTGTAGATAACCGGCTTCGGTAAAACTAAGTTATCATGTTCACGTCTGTAATAAAATTACAAGAAGAGCTACAATTTGTTATACAAATAATGCAACACGAAGTCATTGAAGAAAAAAATTACAATACACTTTCACAAACGTTATCACAAACATCTTGTGCCATCTACACACACAATCTTTCCATTGAATTTCCATGTAATTCAACGATACCTGTTGTGTTTGTGGTCAGTTCGTCTCATGCGTCGGCTTTTGACAGTCTTGTGGCGCTCTGTTAGGCATGACGTTATTTTTCGGGAAATATGTTTTGGCGAATAGTGAAGCACATAAGAGTATTCATTCTGACGTGCCAACGCGTCGCTCATTTCGTGTTTTATGTACCTGTAATTCAATGGAAAAAGTTTGTATGTAGCTGGCACAAGGTATTTGCAGTAACGGTTATAAAAGTATGTTGTCATTTGGTTCTTCTATGGATTAATTTTGCATTGTTTGTATAACAATTTGTAGAACTTCTTGTAATTTTATCACAGATCTGAAGATGATGGCTTAGTTTTATCAAAACCGGCTATTTTCAATAAAGTTTTTGATGGTGATCTCAGCTAAGAAGCTCTTCTTCTCCTAAGGTAGGGTAAAAGCCTCTTACAATATCTTCTTAAGAAAACATCCAGGTCCAAGAGATAGAGATTTAGGTGTCTATAAACACATAATATTTACGAAAATTAAGTACGCGAAGATCAGATACATTATGTGATCAAAAGTATCCAGACACCCCCAAAACATACGTTTGTCACAGTAGGTGCATTGTGCTGCCACCTATTGCCAGGTACTCCATGTCAGTGACCTCAGTAGTCATTAGAAATCGTAAGAGAGCAGAGTGGGGTGCTCCACGGAACTCGCGGACTTAGAACGTGGTCAGGTGATCGGGTGTCACTTGTGTCATACGTCTGTACGCGAGATTTCCACACTGCTAAACATCCCTAGGTCCACTATCTCCGATGTGACGGTGAAGTGGAAACGGGAAGCGAAATGTACAGCACAAAAGCGTGCAGGTCGTTCTCGTCTGTTGACTGGCAGAGACCGCCGACAGTTGAAGAGGGTCGTAATTTGTAATAGCAGACATCTATCCAGACCATCACACAGGAATTCCAAAGTGCTTGAGGATCCACTACAAGTACTATGACAGTTAGGTGGGAGGTGAGAATACTTGGATTTCAAGGTCGAGCGGCTGCTCATAAGCCACACGTCTCGCCGGTAAATGCCAAACGACGCCTCGCTTTGTGTAAGGGGCGTAAACATTGGACGACTGAACTGTGGAAAAACGTTGTGTGAAGTGACGAATCACGGTACACAATGTAGCGATCCGATGGCAGGGCGTGGGTATGGCGAATGCCCGGTGAACGTCATCTGCCAGCTTTTGTAGCGCCTACAGTAAAATTCGGAGGTAGTGGTGTTATGGTGTGGTCGTGTTTTTCATGTAGGGGCTTGCACCCCTTTTTGTTTTGCGTGGCACTATCACAGAACAGGCCTACATTGATGTTTTAAGCACCTTTTTGCTTCCCACTGTTGAAGAGCAATTCGGAGATGGTGATTGCACCGTTCAACACGATCGAGCACTTATATATATATATATATGTCTGTGTGTGTGTGTGTGTGCATTTGATCGCGGCTATAATCAGGTATAATGACGGACTATTTTCTTGCAAACAGGGTAACTCCAAGGAACTATTTATCGATTTTTTTTATATTATAGTTACTTTGTAGAAAGATTGTAAATCATTAAATATCTCACGACACACATGAAATGTATGCGTGACACGTCAACGTGTAGCGAATCGGCGGCTGAGAAACACGAAACGAACGTGTGCTGCCAATCTGTCCCGAAGCACACAGCTCCAGACTCGTTGCGAAATGTCGAATACGGTGTACGAAGCTGTGCGGTACATTACGGCAATGTGTTAAGATAGCTGCTATTGTTCTATGCTGTGATCAAATTGTACGGCTCTTGCCCGTTCGTTTCGACGTACGATCCGCTATCATTCATCATTTCTTCATGTTATGTCTAAATGTCTAAATATTTAAACGACGTGACTGTGTCAAGCATGACTCTACTGATGCTTTGTCCGAACATTACGGGTTTGTTTTTCCTACTCATCCCCATTAATTTACATTTTCCTACACTTGGAGTTAGCAGCCATTCATCACACCAACTAGGAATTTTGTTTAAGTCATCTTGTAGCCTCCTACAGTCACTCAGCTTCTATACCGTCCTGTACATCGCAGAATCACCGGCGAGCAACCGCACATTACTGTCCACCTTGCCCACCAGATTATTTATTTATGTAGTAAATACTAGCGGTCCTATCATACTTGCCTGTGTCACTTCTGAAGATACCCTTGTCCCTGATAAACAATCAGCGACAACGGAAACATACTGGGTTCTAATACGTACGGAGTCTTGCATCCACTCACAGTGCTTGGAACCTGTTCCATATGCCCGTACCTTCATTAACATATGATTATTGTCGTAGACGGCTAAAGAACCTGCTTATTTCCATCAAGACTGAGTGAAAGGGTAACCCAATAACGATACTATTTTCAGAATAGATTTCGTCTTCTTAGGATTATATCTCGTAGGAATCAGTTAAAAAAACTTTGTATGTTGATTACTGTATCCCAGTAAATGTAGCCATTCTCACAAAAATAGCGCGAAGCATTATAATCACGGTTGAACCAAAAACTTCATATAGAAACATTACAGTGGTTTGAAATTAGTACAGGAAGGAGTCAGATAAATGGGTACATGTGTTTTAAACAACCTGCTAGAACATACTAAGTATGTTAAGAGTAATTAAATACAGTTTAAGTTCGTAATAAAGATCGTTCCGTTGGGCAACTTCTTCCACTGCATTAAAGAGCATCTTGCCATAAACTCGTAAAATAAATGTATAAGGTAATAACATAATTACCATTAGCTCTGCAGCGGTGCAGTATTTTGTAATGTGAAGTCATTTACTTTTATTGCACTTGAATCAGATGTACATTAATGGATTCTTTCCACAGCCCAGAGCCGTCTCAACAGGATCTGTTGAGATGCGAGCATAATTCTGTAACCAGAGAAGTACGAAAGCCGTCATAAATATGATCTGGCCTGTATACAGTTAAGCGCAACAACTTGACAGTAAACGTAAATGTCCGCCAGCGCCATTTTATTCTTCTCTATGCTCATTTAATTTCCTCACGGGAGAGGAAGGACTGGCTGCTAACAGTAATATTGCTGCTCTTTAACTTGATGGTACAAAAAGAGTGTAATGGTTTGGACATTTAAAAGTAATAAAAGAATGGGACTGAAGTGCAATAAATGAACACGTCTTTTGCTGTAAGAATAACTGATGGTATTGATGTAGCCTGTGCCAATATTTCGATGACGATGTATTTTTTGGCGAATCCATAAAGCTCAGTTGCTAGTAAGTGTTGTGGGCGCTGGAAGAGAAGACGGAGGGTTGAGATGCAATACCGTTCGGTCACTATGTCTGCGAACACATGGGGAAGTGGTCCGATGTCGAGTTGCGAAATGAGAAAGTTTCTGATCGATGTGAGGTGTCCGAATCAAAGAGAAGGTAATCACGATGTTGAGAAGGATATTAGAAACCTCCTCTGAGGAAGGGACTAAAGCTACAGCTGAGGAATCGGTAAATGTCAGTATGGAGCTCTCGATTAGGAAGACGGTTACTGTTAGAATTGCAGAAATTGCACTAATTTTGTTGACTACGTTTGTTGAGGCAGAAATGTTCCCGTCAAGTTATGTATATACTACAGGAGACATAGAAAACTATAGTTTTGACCATCACAATTTGTCATTTTCTTCATTTATTTCCAAGAACTTTCATTGCAGAAACATTAACAAACCATTATATCACTGCAAGTACCATAGAACGTATTCTGGAGTGTGAGATTTTTCAGATTCTCCAAGTTTTAACGTATGAATATCCTGGACTATGATGATGATGATGATGATGTTTGGTTTGTGGGGCGCTCAACTGCGTGGTTATCAGCGCCCGTACAATTACCCAATCTTTACTCAGTCCAATTTCGCCACTTTCCTGGATGATGATGAAATGATGATGATGAGGACAACACAAACACCCAGTCATCTCGAGGCAGGGAAAATCCCCGACCCCGCCGGGAATCGAACCCGGGACCCCGTGCTCGGGAAGCGAGAACGCTACCGCGAGACCACGAGCGGCGGACTCCTGGACTATGGAGGTATCACTGCTCTGTAATTGCTGCGGGAGACATGCTGGGATAAGGTACGCCTGCACGGCTCAGTAGGACTGCCTCCCGTGGCTACATGAAGTTGGTTCATAGCTGACCACATGGCTAGCGACGTCCTCTGCTGTGTGTGCGACCCATCTAACTGTTTCGTGTTTATAAAGGGAGCCACTCTCTGCCGGAGCGCAGGTAGCACAACTGACTGCGGGCTATTCTATACCACTGGACAACTGTGTTCAACATCTCTTCCATACATGGCAAAGTGTTTTTTTGCTGCATAGTACTTTTTTGTCATGAGATATCGTGCACAAATAGGTTACAGGCAGCTACTCTCTTGAAAAGTAATTCCTTTTTCATCACATATACGTGCGATGCTTTTGAAGATTACAATTCGACTTCTTGTCCTGAATACACATACTTGGTTCTGAAATGCCCTTGAATTATGGGGGGGATCATATACTAGAGCGTTCTGAAAAGTAATGCCTCCAAATTTTTATATGAAAACTCTTATAGATTTTAAAATAAAACAAATTTTATCAACTTTATACATCTTGATTCTTCATGTCTACATATTAATTCCTCAACAAACTCGTCCTGATGACGAAGGCATTTCTCCTATAAAGGGGCCACATCACTGATACCGCTTCTGTAGAATCTTTGACTTTGTTGATGGAGTCACAACTTCACCTGTGCTTATACCGCTTCATCACTATCAAAGTGTAGTCATAAAATATATTCTTTAGGTTTTCGGTACAGTGCAAGCTCTGTCACAAACGCTGAGGTTAGTACTACCATTTCCTTCAGTACGAGCGCAAACAACCCAACGTCGCACATTACTGATGCTGATACAATCATCACCGTACACACCTTTCATTTTTTCTATGGATTTTAATTGGAGGCAACTTTTCTGTGATTAGAAACTCGATTACAGCCCGCTGTTTCTCACGCACTGACATAGTTACGTTACCCTCCGGCATGTTACACGCTACAACTCTGAGTCCTCTAACAGCAGAAGGTTGCAACTTGAGTCATCGAAGCGAGAAGGTCGACCGAGTAATATACACACATCAAGAAAAGTTTTACATCACCTCGGTCAGAGAGTTTCCGAACCTGTACAGAAAATTGGATTAGAGATCAACATAAACATCATTTCTGCCCGTTTTATTGCTCATGAAAACCACACATTGCATGTTCTGTCACCATACAGCGAGACTTTCAGAGATGGTGGTCAAAATTGCTTTACACACCGACACCTCTAATACCCAGTAGGACGTCCTCTTGTATTGATGCATGCCTGTATTCGTCGTGGCATACTATCCCCAAGTTCATTAAGAAACTGTTGGTCCAGATTGTCTCACTCCTCAAGGGTGATTCGGCGTAGATCTCTCAGAGTGGTTGGTGGAGCACGTCGTCCATGAACAGCCCTTTTCAATCTATCCTAGGCATGTTCTATACGATTCATGTCTGGAGAACAAGCTGGCCACTCTATTCCAGCGATGTCGTTATCCTGAAGGAAGTCATTCACAAGATGTGCACGATGGGGGTGAGAATTGTCGTCCTTAAAGGCGAATGTCTCGCCAATATGCCGCCGATATGGTTGCACTATCGGTCTGAGGATGGCATTCACGTAACGTACGGCCGCTACGGCGCCTTCCATGACTACTAGCGGCGTGGGTCGGCTCCCACATAATGCCACCCCAAAACAGCAGGGAACCTCCACCTTGCTGCACTCGTGGATAGTGTGTCTAAGGCGTTCAGCCTGACCGAGTTGCTTCAAAACATGTTAAACATGTTTCCGACGATTGTCTGGTTGGAGGCATATGTGACACTCATCGGTGAAGAGAACGTGATGCCAATCCTCGGCATGTTGTTGAGTCCATCTGTACCGCGCTGCATGGTGTCGTGGTTGCGAAGATGGACCTCGCCATTGACGTCGGCAGTGAAGCTGGGCATCATGCAGCCTCTTGTGCACAGTTTGAGTCGTAACACGACGTCTTGTAGCTGCACGATACGCATTATTCAACATGGTGGCGTTGCTGTCAGGGTTCCTCCGACACATAATCCGTAGGTAGTGGTCATCCAGTGCAGTATTACCCATTGGGCGGCCTGAGTGAGGCATGTCATCGACAGTTCCTGTTTAACTCCTCCACGTCCGAACAACGTCACTTCGAGATTCACTCAGAGACCACTGAACACTTGCCTTGCTGAGAGCTCTTCCTGGCACAAAGTAACAACGCGGACACGATCGAACCGCGGTATTGACCGTCTAGGCATGGTTTAACTACAGACAGCACGAGCTGTGTACCTCCTTCCTGGTGGAATGACTGGAACTAATCGGCTGTCGGACCCCCTCCGTCTAATAGGCGCTGCTCATGCATGGTATTTTACATCTTTGGGTGGGTTTAGTGACATCTCTGAACAGTCAGAGGGACTGTGTCTGTGATACAATATCCACAGTCAACGTCTATCTACAGGAATTCTGGGAACTGAGGTGATGCAAAACCTTTTTTGATGTGTGAACATGACATTTAATACCTCAACTGATATTACAAACAGAATAAAAAATTACTTTTCAGTATTCCCTTATAACAGAGATGATTTTATTGCTTGTTTATTAGCTGCATACCACACATCATTTGTGGTTAATTTTATAAATAAAGAACTTAAGTCACTTTTTTTGCACTTGAGCCATTGCACAGGTTTTCACCCAGGAGGTTGACTGTGCTTCTGTGAGGTTTTTAATTTCCTGTAGATTGTACGTGTGGGATATTGCTCATTGTGGGTTAAAGTTAAGTGTGCTTCTATGTCATTTTAAAACTTAGGTCACATGCGTTCCGACTGTAGCGCCATCACAAACAATATTGCAGTGGCACCACCGTTTAGGATAGGAAAAGTTTGTTTTGTGCAGTATTCTGAGCACAAGTTACAGCCAGAGTTGGGCCGGATTGCAGTGAGTTACGCATACCGACAGTTGCGAAGCAGAATAGAGGCCACAGGGCCATCAAATTGCTGAAAGAGTGTACGTAGCAGTTTTGCATGTCGCAAGTCACAGGTAGAAGGGGCACACTGGCCAACATGGCGTGTTATGAGTATGTGACACGAAGCGGCTCGTATGGCAAAACAGAGGCACACAGCCTCGTATAAACAGGTGCGGGTTTCTGACGAGATTCATTCAAGTGTGGCAGCTATCATGGATGGCGGGACGAGTCACACCACCAGCTACATTCAGCAACAGATGCGGCGCCACTATTTCAGTCCAAGAGGGGTCGCTGGTTCGGCCCTCTGAAGCCGTCGCGGGGTTCATAGCCAGCCATCTGCGGGCCACTCCACGGCTCGCTACCGCAGCCAGTCGTCCTGGCTTCCAACACACGCCAGAGGCATCCCGAGGCGAGGCCCGCATATTCGGACTCCAGATCACAGGCGCTTGTTGGCGTCGCTGGTTTCTAAGCCACACCGGCGAGGGAACACAGCGCGGACCATCTTGCAGTTGTCAGCGGCCCGCTCAGTAGCTTCTCAGAGAAGCGCAGCGGCAATGAGGACGGGGACACCTGAGTCAGCAGCCAGCGCATCCTGACGCCATCAGAACTCTGTGGCTGGCCAAGGCCGGCTCCACACAGCATTGCATTGCATTGCGTGGGCCACTGCGGTGCTTCCTCAGCATTGCAGGCCCTGTGATGCAGACCAAGGTGTACGAGGACACTGTAGTTGGAAATAATAAATCACTTAGATAGCTCAGATGAGTCTTAGTACGGTGCCTTCTACCTCTTCCCGTTACATTTGGTCATCCTGACACATACTGTGATAGAAGTTGCCACTACAATATACCAGCAACCAGAGTCTGAACTACTATCCAGCACTTCACATTAAGCAGTCCGATTAGCAGATGTAACGTCCCTGAGTGGTTCTCTCCAGGGTGACAAAGTGGTGTGGCTGTGGCAGACCAGCCCTCAAGTTCTGAAAGCAGCAGAATTGGTTTGGGTGAGTTAGCTGCGCTTGGCGTGGTACAGGACTCAGCGGCCATCCAGTATGCTATTTCTACGTGGTACATGGTTTTAAACTTAGGGCAAGTCAGCACTCCATCGTGTCAGACAGGTGGAGAAAATTGGTTAAACATGCAGTTGCACTGTTTTTAAACTTAAGGCAAATGAACTGTGACACTATTGGAAAAACTAGGGCTTTTTCAGTTTGGCGCCAGGATAGGACTCCACATTTAGAATACAAGTGACTTGACTATCATGCAGGCTGCACCAGCGTCTAGGAAGTTCAGCATCTTGGGTTCTCAAGTCACACGTCAGTGGCAGTAGCCCTAGGTCCTCCAGCTTGAATTCTGACATAATAAGACTGTATCAGTATCCCCACAGCCATCATTTTGGATTCTGACGTCATAGAGCTGTGCCAGTGTTCCCATGCCCGCCGTCTTCAATTTTCAACTAATAGTATAATCGCCCATCTCGGAATTTATAATTTCCTGCCAATTTACACTTAAGACAAGCACCCTACTTCCTCATTGATGCCGCAGGAGCGTGGGAAAACTTGGATATTTTGATTTTCTCACAATTTTTTTAAATTTCTCATTGGTTTGTGTATAGGGTAACTGGCCATTGGCAAAGGGGTTGGAGAAGGTGAGAAATCTGATAACAATATGTGATGTCATTGATGATGTCACAGGCTGAGGGTGAGGGAAGTTTGGTAACAATGCAGGCAGTTCCAGAATTTCCACAGCTCCACATCTTAAACCATCTTCATGGTATGAAATAGATTAATATTACTCACATATGATAGCATTTTCTGAGATGAAAATCCAAATGTTACATATGGACTCGTAGCAACTGTGCATATATAGAAAGACAATGTATGATTTAACATATAAAAAGGTAGTAAAGCAGTCGTTATTCTGAATATTGTTTTGAAGACCACAGTGTTTTGCTATGCATGGTCCTGTTGGAAGTGATATCCCATTCCCTTCCTCCAACCTTTGAACTGACTTCGCAACCTTTTATATGGGCACATGCAGTTTAACGTGCATTCTGAACCATAATGCGACTAAGCATTTCTCACATAAATAAACATTGCCAGAGGCGAAAAAAAGAAATAAGTGACAGATAAAAATCCTATGACTGACAGTGAATCGAACACCAGGTGTACAATTTCGTAGTTTGGCACCTTATAACTGAGCCAGTTGACCATTTAGAGCAGCAGACGATAATTGAATTATCACTTTCTATTATAATGGGTCATACGCTTTTCTATGTTAAACCTTTTATCATCTACCTACGTACATATATGTGTTAAGAGTTAAAATTTAATATGTTATTTTCCACGCCAGGAATTTTTATGTCGTGAGTAATATTAATCTTTCTGATTTCAAGAAGATGGTATATTACCAAAACTGGTAGTAATAATAAAGACTTATTAATAAGGCCGTGTGTCATGCTCTTTAGTAAATATTTTATGGCTGTTGGAGTCGCCTGCAAAAAGTGTTTAATTATGTGTATGTACGTGTTAAACCATGGAATATTTTAGATTCATCATGAGTTTAGGTTTATCATCAGTCTATAACGGTTGGCTTGAAAGTTAAAAGAGGTCTCTGCAGACTAGAACATCGGTGATGGTTGACGTGTGGCAACACGTTGATTTTTTAAAAACATGAGCAGGAATAAAAACAGTACACAGCAATCTAAATGTGTTCCTCATAACCAAGTACTTGACTGTGATCAGCTACGAAGGCATTTACATGAACTCTTCACAGTTCACTACTAGATTTTGTGTCAAATTAAAGAATGTGGCTGATTTATAACCTTTTTTGTCTCTTCTCTAGTGATGTCCGTAATTTTGACCATTGTCTGTCATAGCGTTTTAATGTTTCATTCCATATTATAAAACCAGTTGTCACGTAGACTCCAGTCACATCTCTCTTTCTGAACTCTACCTCTAGTCACATATGTCATATATAAACCTGATAGAAAAGAGTGCTAGTGGCACAGAAGAAAATGATATCTTTATTGGTATATCTGCAAAGTTCTATGAATTTTGGAGTAATTACGTTCACCTGTCCCGCAATAAGCTAGTTCCCACCCAAAAGAACACAATAAAAGCTTTTGGTAACCAGTACACTGCCATACATTCAAAGAAAACAAACCAAGAAATGTGTTGTGCAGAGAGAATTATCAGTAACAGGCTACTAATACATACTTCAGAAGTGAGGAAAGCAGTTCAGCTATTCCTTCTAGCGGTGCCAGTGGTTGAGGAAGTCAGTAGCACAGGATATTGCTTAGTTGTCTGGAGAACACTTCCGAGGTCCAACGCCCGACATTTGTCTCTAATGACGTTTCAATTTAAAGTCATTGAGCTGTCCTCCAGGAGAACACAGCCGAACAGGGGATGCTAGAGTTCTTCTGTGGAAATCGGAAGATCGACGGTGAGATGCTAGCAAATTGGCGTTTAAAAAGTGTAGAGAGAGACACTCAATCTGCAACAACGCAACAATAATGATACTTCAACCCCTAATTTGTACATAAAGCTTTTCTTCTTTTTTTCAGTATGTAGTTTATAAATAGTATTACCACATCACCATAACTCCTGTCGTTATAATTCCATGCAGTTCCTATATATTTGTGTGCGCTTCGTAATGTTTCAGATGGCTCTGCGGCAACATAGTATTATTAAAAGTTTCGAACTGTATCGGATACGTTGAAAAAAGCACCAATGAAGAGAGTGGATGTACGAGGCTCACTCCAAAAGAAATGCACACTATTTTTATCCATATTTTGTTCTACATGTTTTAAAGTTTTACGGTGTGTAGATACATCCTATAGGAACAATATTTTCATTTCTCCACATACTTTCCATCCCTCTCAACTGCCTAACGTCATCTTGGAACCAGCGTCTGTATACCCGCACGGTAAAATTCTGGACCAACCTGTTGGAGACACTGTTTGGCAGCGTGCACAAGGGAGTCATCATCTTCAAACATTGTTCAACGAAGATAGTCTTTCAGTTTCCCAAAGAGATGATAGTCACTTGGAGCCAGGTCAGGACTGTAATGCAAGTGTTTCAGTGTTGTCCATCCGAGTGTTGTGATCGCTTCCATGGTTTTTTGACTGACATGTGGCCGGGCATTGTCGTGCAACAGCAAAACATCCTGCTTTTGCCGCTGTGATCGAACTCGACTCAGTCGAGCTTGAAGTTTCTTCAGTGTCGTCACATATGCATCAGAATTTATGGTGGTTCCACTTGGCATGATGTCCGCAAGCAAGAGTCCTTAGGAATCGAAATACACCGTAGCCATAACTTTTCCTGCAGAAGGTGTGGTTTTGAATTTTTTTTCCCCTTGTGTGAATTTGCATGATGCCACTCCATTGATTGCCTCTTCGTCTCTGGTGAAAAATGATGCAGCCATGTCTCATCACCTGTCACAATTCTTCCAAGAAATTCATCTCCACCATTCTCGTACTGTTTCAAAAGTTCGCTGCATACCGTTTTCCTTGTTTCTTTGTGAGCCACTGTCAACATCCTAGGAACCACATGGCACAAAATTTTTTTAACGCCAACACTTTCAGTATTCTGCAAACACTTACTTCCCCTATCCCACCGTAGCGTGACAATTCGTTCACTGTGATGCGTCTGTCAGCAGTCACCAATTAGTTAACTCTCTGCACATTGTCTGGAGTGTGTGCAGTACGAGGCCTGCCGGTGCGAGGACAATCCTCAAAATTTCCATGACCGCTTTCATCACGTAACCTGCTTGCGCACCGACTAACTGTACTGCGATCGACAGCAGCATCTCCATACACCTTTTTCAACCTCTTGTGGATGTTTCCCACTGTCTAGTTTTCACCGCACAGGAATTCTATGACAGCACGTTGCTTCTGACGTCAAGTGTAGCAGCCATCTTGAAGACATGCTGTGACGGCACCACTCACGGGAACGGGTTGAACTAAGTTTGAAAACAAGCGGGAAGGATGTATCTACACACTGTACCACTTTCACACATGCAGAATGAAAACTGTATTTTTACAAAAATAGTGTGCATTTCTTTTGGAGTGACCCTCGTATATTGAATGTCTCAACCTATGCTCCGCGATCGGGGCCAGTGGGAAAAATCAGAAGAGACTGTCCAGAGATAAAATTGGTTGATATTGAAAATTTATGGGTCATAGAAGAACTGTCCATGAATGGGCAAACGATAAGTAGCAGCAACACGCCTGTTTCACGGAAGCAAAATGCAGTTGCTTGTGCTAAAAAGGCTAATGCTAAGTGGTTAATTACAACCACTGCACTGGATAGCTGCGTAGTAAATTGTTATTTATTTAAATGTTTCTTCAGCACTTACAGATAAATTAAAGACCCTTCGTAGTTGAATACATTGACATGGATCACGTTAGGATGCGCAATAGCTATGCTGAAGTCAATAAATCTTCTGGAGTTGAATGTAGGTTCTGTTTTCCTTAAGCTTGAGATTGGCACTGCCTTGTTGTTTATACTGTTGGTTACAACAACGAAAGTGCCACAAGAGTGGAGTTGTGGAATTTCTGAAAAGGCTTTATAAGTCATTCATATTCTAGATCCGATTTTCAACAAAACTTTTAGCGTAATTAGAATGTTACTATTACACTCATTGATAAGTGTTAGTTTTGCCTAACTAGGATTTAATGTATGTAGCTGAACAGTTGTTTATTACTCCATGTAGTGTTCATCTCACACATAGAACTTGTCAATAAACGGATCCTTTTTCCGTTTAGAATTACATTACAACTGACAAAATGAGGAGCAAAGGATTTGAATTTTCTCATCAGAAAATCTACATGGCGAACTCTGGTTTGCTAAACAGTTTGCAACACTCAATATTTCATGTTTACTGGGTTGTTAATAAGGAAAATTCCGTTGCTATCCTTCCTGGGTTAGTAATTCTAAGGTCCAGGAGTGTATCCCCAGGAAAGAGATGGAAAGAATAACGAAAATATAACTTCTAACTCTATCGACGATTTTCATGTAGAGAAATACACTATCATATCAAAAGTATGTGGGAACTTATTAGTGGACATACTTTGGAGTGTGTCCATCCTTTGATTTTAGGATACCTTTAATCTTGTTGGGGACGCTTTCAATGTATCGGACGTATGTGGAGGAAAGCCACCCCATTCTTCCTCAAGAACCACTGGGGCCTGGGTGGGTCGACGTTCTAACTCAACCCAAAGCAACCCAAAGGTGTTCTATTGGGTTCAGGCTGGGATTCTGGCTAGGCCATTCCATTGCACAAATGTTGTTGTTGTGGTCTTCAAAATGGTTCAAATGGCCCTGAGCACTATGGGACTTAACAGCTGTGGTCAACAGTCCCCTAGAACTTAGAACTACTTAAACCTAACTAACCTAAGGACATCATACACATCCATGCCCGAGGCAGGATTCGAACCTGCGACCGTAGCAATCGCGCGGTTCCGGACTGCGCGCCTAGAAACGCGAGACCACCGCGGCCGGCTGTGGTCTTCAGTCCTGAGACTGTTTTGATGCAGCTCTCCATTCTACCCTATCCTGTGCAAGCTTCTTCATTTCCCAGTACCTACTGCAGCACAAATGTTACTGCCCGCAAATCATTGTCTCGCAGATGCATCTTTGTGATAGGGTGTATTGTAATGCTGACACCAACAACGCTCACCCTATAATTGTTCCTTTACCGTATGCAGTACACAAAACTATAAAATGTTTTCTTAGCCCTCTGACTTTAGCATATTTTTTAACCATGAAAAACACCCTTATACAATAACACCACCTCCATTCAGACTTCACTGTTGGCACTACGCATGGTGGCAAGTAACCTTTCTCCCGGTATTCGCCAAACCCAAACTCTTTCGTAGGTCTCAGGTTATATCGTGATTCATATCACTCGTTTCTTCATCCTTTGTCCACTGTCGTCTCTGTTTACACCGCCTAAAGTTTCACTTACCATTGACTACAGTGATATGTGGCTTATGAAAAGCTGCTCGAGCGCTGTACCCCGTTTCTAGAAAGGAAATTTAGCAGTGAAGAAAGAAAAGTCAACTCAAAACATTCAAATTGCAACACAGTAACTCCAAAAATAGCCATCAGGAACAGAAACCCCAATCTACTAGTAATAGATGAGGATACAGAAGCAGAGGATGTTTTTCCGCGAGAAGATAGAAGAGTAAACAGCACTGTCAACGCTCGACTACGTAGAGAACTAGTAAAAAAAAAAAGGAAATTCAGACATGAAAACACAACAGCACAGAAACAGTGCAAACACAGAATCTTATTTACTGAGGACTGTACATTGATAGAACACAAGAATTCACCTCATAAAAAATATTCGAAAATTAGAATTAGAACCAACAACAAGATTGTGGATAAAAGTGGAAGTAATTTTCATTTTTCTGTATTATCCAGAATGATGATACAGTATAATCCCACTCAGCTATTCTCTGATGCCAACCAAAATCTCCAGCCCAGAAGCCCAGATATCAAAGCCAGAAACATAGTTAATTTCAGAAACACACCTACATACAACCTTGTGGGACGTATGTTAAAATTACTATCTGAAAACTTCCACGTACAAGAAGACAGAACCATTAAGAACACATACAGCCAATACAAAACACAAAGATGTACGAGGATTGCCCAAAAAGTAATGCACCGCATTTTTTTTTCTCAGACGAAAACAGTGCTACGAATGAGAAAGGTTAGTATGTATGTATTATTTGAAGCCTTCTGATTGAGCGTGCCAAGTTCGTCACTTTCGACACATAGCGTAGCTGCAGGACAGTTTCAAAAGGGCGTCTGCAGGTAATGTGGTTAAAGCAACGTGTCGTCATTGAATTTCTCACTGCAGAGAAAGAAACTGTGGGGAATATTCACAAACGCTTGTGCAAAGTCTATGGAGCATCTGCTGTCGACAGAAGTACACTTGGTTGTTGGGCATGGAGGATGAGGTTATGAGAAGGCGGTTCGGCAGAGCTCGACGATTTGCAGCTGTCGGGGAGACCATCCATGGTTGTCACACCTGACACACCTGACCCATCCCCTCAGACTTCTATTCCTTTGCGCCAACTTTGAGAACATGCCACTCAAAAAAAAAGTGGAAAAGAAAATTGAGAATGTGTTAGATGACGATCAGTTTGGCTTTAGGAATGGTAAAGATATCATACAGGCAAGTCAGACGTTGCGGTTGATGAGAGAGACAAGACTAAAGAAAAGCCAAGACATGTTCATAGGATGGTTTGATCTGGAAAAACCGTTCGATAATGTAAAATAGTGCAAGATGATCGGAATTCAGATAAAAATAGGAGTGCGATATAGGGAAAGATGGGTCATATACATTATGTATAATAGCCAAGAGACAATTAAGCGTGGAAAACCAAGAACGTGTGCTTGGATTAAAAAAGTTGTAAGACAGGGATGTAGCCTTTCGCCCCTATTGTACATCGAAGAAGCAATGATGGAAATAAAAGAAAGCTTCAGGGGTGGAATTAAAACTGAAGTTTGTAAGGTAGCAACTACGTTACGTAGTACTGTATAAATATACACACTCTGTTCTGCAATTTTATTTAAAGACTTCAATAGTAATTTTAAGAATAATAATACCGAAAGGGCTTCACCCAAATTTAAACGAAAGTAATTCACGACATCCATAAGGCGACGTGAATTACGATATTTTCGTTATTAATCAAAGTAAGTGTAAATGTGAATATGCAGAAGGCAGTGGGCAGGAATACGTCGAACGATCGTTATAGAAGACTCTGAGTCATCTTGAGTGGGAAGGCGCACTGTTTGACGTGGCCACATGTAGATGGGAAAGCCATTTGCGCGGGAAAATGATAGGTTTGTAGTACCTTCTAGAACAATTTTAACATAGAAATACCGATCTGATATCAGAAAGCACGCGGGATTGTGAACGCTGAGAGGAACCCCCACCCCTGTAGATCGTCGATGGCCATATTGCGAGATATCGGCGTCGAGAGAAAACAGTCCCATTTGTTCTTAACCCTTCAGGTTAACAAAAACATTTTTTAATGTAATCTAAAGCAAGTAATTGAGGATAGGGCTTAAGAAAACGATCTCCTCTCTTACACGCTATTTTTTCATTAGTTTATAAAATGAGTAATGGCGAGGTTACTCATCGGCGCGGAGGTACGAATAAAATGGAGGGGAGCGCTGGTTTTGGCGTTGCCGCTTCCGCTCTAGAGAGTCGCTCGAGGTCCTTCAAAATGGACAGACCCATCTCTGACTACTCAGATGCAACGCTAAGTTTATTCGGTCAGTTAGTACTTCTGCAGTACGAATGGCTTCACAGGCACTGCTCCGAGTTCTGGATCGGCAGTTCAGTATCATAATTTAATACGCCAATAAAAGTGTACACGAGGCAGTGATTCTGACTGTGTGATACGAAGTCTTATTGGAACTAGAACTTAAGAACAACGGTAGAACCGCATATCGCAATCAAGATGCAGTCTCATGCTCATGAGTAAGAAATTGACGACCGACACTAGTATTACGTAAGAAGGGGATGTAACAGATGAGACTTCTGCAGTTCTGAGTGAAGCTTTATGCGCGTTTATGCGGCATCGCGTGCGTTCATTACCTTGTTGGTGGTTAGTCAGCGCCAGGGAGCGGAGGTCGGCACAGCTCCACGCATCTCGCCGTCTCGTAAGCAACTCTTTTCTAACTTCTCCTTACTACAATTTACCGAAATTGGTTTAAAAAAAAGCTATCTGGCTGTTTTTTCATTTGACCAATCAGGGTCTCAATGTTAACCTTAAGCTCAGCCTACAAAAATTCTGCCTATCCAATGAGAAACGTTATACTTTTCGTGGTGGGGCAATGTTTTTAACGTTTGCAACGTAACAGAGACGCGAAAAAGTCTCACGCTAAAACTTGCAGCTGGTGTGGCCCTTTTAGTGTTATCGTAAGATCTATACTGTTCTTCTGGAAGGCTCTAGCTTTTAACATGGGCTGGGGGGTGGTCCTGGTGGATAGCTGGCGACGTGGGTGTCCGTCCCTTATCGTAGGGCCTTCTAGCTTAACACGGTTCTGCTCTCGGCTTCTGTTCTCGTTTCTCCCCACGGAACTGCGTCTGTCTCACGGTGGGAAGGTATGACATGCATTTAGGCATTCTTGTGTTAGTCTGTGGTATTCCATTTGCTCACTCGTTACTCGTATTACTTTGGTTAATTTACTGTCACGATTTATTCGGAGTTATGTGACATACTACTGGATTTGCTATATCATGTCAGGGTTTTCATGGAAGCTGTTGGATTTGCCTGACACCTTACATATCACCACCCTTCAAACTTAATTTTTCCACTGAATTTAGGCAATGATTGAATTGTTGTCTAGGTCAGTCAAAAATTATTCCTTTATCTAAATTTTTTTCCCTGCTGTTCAGCCATGTTATTCTGCTTCTATGCTAGTTTGTATTACTAATTTATATTTTTATATTCTTCCACAATATTCTCAAAAATATGTTTATATTCACAAAAGAAGAATATTTTTATGTTATTATTATTATTATTATTATTTGTTTTTAATTATTTTCTTTCTTTATTTAAGCGTGAAGTATATTTTTTAAGACGTTTGTTATCGAAAGTGAGGAGTCTTTCACATCGATTTTCTTAGAAATATTTTTTTTATAAATGTAGTAATTAAGTAAAATCTATTCCTAACACATTTTCTAAATATCATGTACAAGTAAAAATGTTTTTGTTTCTAGACACTCATTTCAACATTGTTACACTAACAAATAAGAATTGTTTCCAAGAATTCCTTTGACAAAGAAATATACATACACAAGTATTGAGATATTATCCTAACAAATAGTACAAATGTTAAAAAAAGGGAAAACATCCAACAAGATAATTTTTTATTCTTTTTTTTATAAGGAGAAAATAAGTAAAATATAGTTATTCTTTTATTTTTATGGGGAGAAAATAAGTGGCATATAGTTTTAGCGTTTATTATGCCTTACTTTTGTTCTTTATATACTGTCCATTTCAGAACTAATGACTTATTTTTATCGACAGTCTATTTTTTACTTAAGTCCATAGTCGATGACTGTTATTTTGTAGTTTATTAACTGTCTGGTGTGCTTAACTTATTTAGTTTTTCACACATTTCTTTTGCACAATCACATAATTTGATTTCACACATTTACACAATCCTATGGATGTTTAAGCATGAGGTTGGCGAATGTTTTTGCACGAAGGTGGTGGACTTGAGCAAGATGGATGTGGGCAAGTATTTGATGTACAGCTTCGTTCGTCGTTCCTTGTTGGCTTTGCAAGTCTGTGTTGCTGTTGTGGAGGTCCCATAATGGAATGGAGCTGTGAGTGTAGAATCTCGTGGTTTACTGGCTCTGTATGGGTGAAAGTCATTGTTGTGTGTCGCTGAAAGGGGTCTTTTTCGTTGTAATACTTTGCAGACGACTAGTTTACAATAGGATAGGGATTTGGGAAGGTATGTCGTCTATTCTTCACCCATCTTCTTTCTTGGTCTCAATCTTGTGAATCTTCAACTTCTGTTCTTCCTGCTTTTTCTCTGCTTCTTACTTGATTCTTGGTTCTTCTCTGGGCAGGATATGGAAATATTTATTGATAACCAGTCGCTTTGAAGTTCTCCTCTTACTAACAGTTTGATAAATTGTTTGGGCGTGTCATTTTTACTTTGTGGAAGTTTTCTTCAGTTCCGTGCATCAGTGTGCTGTTTAATAGCAGTAGTGTGACTTTTACACATTTTTTTTTTTTGCCAGTGGTGGCTTGCCCAAGTGGTCTTCTCATCGGGCCATTTTTTACTCGCTCCGCTGAGTGGGGGCGTTCTGTCCCAGCAGGGTTCCGCCACTCTGTGGTTCTGTGTTCTGTCCCAGCAGGATTCCGCCACTCTGTGGTTCCGCTTGGCAGCAGATTTATTTACTGTCCACTTCTGCTGTTGGTCTCGCTGTCATTTCCATTCTCTTGATGCTTCTGCCTTGTAGGAATCATGTCTTGCTAATTACGTCCTTTTCTTTCTTGATACTTCTCGCGTTGCAACTTGTGGGTCGTTGCATCTGGTCTTTGCTGGAGTTTTTTTACAATGGTTCTTACAAAAAATTTTACATATAACCATCCAACATATGTCTAGTACCTACATTGTTTTACGCCTTCTTAAAAAGCTTTACAAATTTCGGCGCCCTTTCCATGTTACAATTCTGAGATATTTTGAGCCTTAACTTCTACAACAATCCTCAAATTGGTTTTTTATTTTTGTGTAGTGTCGTGGTGTATAGCATTTTAGTATTTCATGATGTTAGACTATCTACGCTTTATCTCTTCACCTTAATCCATGGTACTATTGGTGTTATTTTTGTTGCTGTTTTTATTGAAACTACTTTCTTTTTCCCACCTTCCTCTCTCTTCATTCTTCTTTCTCCTGACGATCTTATCTGTAACATAATATTGAAATATTGTGCTGATTATTTACCAGTAATAAAATTAATCTTCAAACTTTTTGATATGGCTCACATGGTGAAGTCCTAAGGTTTTGCCTGTTTTTGGGTTCATTAGTTCCACAGCATTATCATGAGCAATTCGGCTAATTATGACAGGTCCTTTGTATGTAGCGTAAAACTTACGTATTTTGTGTTTCTGTTTGCTGGAGAGATGGTGTGTTTTTACAAATACTTTCTGGCCTACTGAGAATGTTCTTTTAATTGCTGTTCTATCTCCTCTTCCTTTTCTTTTAATGGCTGCCTTTCTGATGTTGGAGAGTGCTGTTGCTATGACTTGTTTGTGCTGTCTACGTGGTACAATAGGAAATCTAACATTTTCTCTTGTTATGTTTGGGGGTTCAATATTTTTAAGTACAGTAACTGGAGGTAGTAGTGTAGTGCTATGTGGCATTTCATTTATTACTTCTTGAAAATCTTTAAGGTATATATCCCAAGTGTTGTGTCTTTTGCCTGCATATAATCGGCATAAAGTGCCTATGTCCTTCATAGATAGTTCTGATGGATTTACACTAGGTTAGATATGTAGATGGGTTTTATTTTGTGTTGTTTTAACGTGTTCTGCCATTGCACTGATTTGTATTGTGGGCCATTATCCGAAATTATTCGTTCCACTCGACCTTCTTGTCTGAGAAAATCTTGTCTAAATGCTTTACTTATAGTAAGACCTGTTGCCTGTTTTAATGGCGTCAAGGTAACATATTTAGAAGTAAGTTCCAAAACGACCAATATGAAAATATATCCATTTTTTGTGCGTGGGAGGGGCCCCATCAAATCTGTTGCACCTATTTGTTTAGATTTTTTAGGGATTATTGGAAACATAGGTGGTTTCGTTTGGAAAGTGACGTGTTTAGCTCTCATACATTTTTTGCATTTGACTAATACTGTTCTAATTCGTCTTTCCATAGTAAGAAAATGGCTTGTTTGTTTTATTTTTAAAAAGCATTTCTTTGGTCCAAAGTGGCCATTAGTTAAATGTGTATACCATATGTACTTATTAATTAGTTCATCTGGGATATAAATAAACCATTCATTCGTTGCAACATTTCGTCAAAAAAATAAAACATTGTTTTTTTACGAGATAGTGCTGTCGAATGTCTGGAAAATCCTTACTTCTCCACTTGTGTTTGATTCCTAGTATTTCGGGATCCTTGTCCTCTTGTTCTTTGCCTGTGTTTTTCAATGCTGTCGTAATGTAGTTTTAGAAAGGTACTTGTTTCATATAGTACATTGTAAACTGGTCTTCTGCTGCTTCCAAACCTATGTTATTAGATGCACCCTGTGGACATCGTGATAAAGCATCTGCTAATACATTCGTTGGTCCTGGTATGTGTGTAATAGTGAAGTCAAATTCTTGTAGTATTAACATCCATGTGGCTAACCTCCCATGAGTTAGTTTGGCGGATAACAGAAATTCTAATGCTTTGTGGTCAGTGTATACTTTTGTTTTTCTTGCGAATAGGAAGTATCGAAAACCTTGGAAGCTCCATACAATGGCCAATGCTTCCAACTCCGTGACTGAATAGTTTTTCTCGCTTTTTGTGAGTACACGACTGGCAAATGCAATTGTTCTATATGATCTTAGCCCTGCCTGTTCGTATTCTTGGAATAAAACAACTCCTAAACCTGTTTTCGCGCTGTCAGTGGCCATAGAAAAATTTTGTGTTAGATCAGGATGTGCTAAAATCGGTGCTGTTGTTAGTGCGTTTTTCACTTTTAAAAATTCTCCATTGGCTTGTTGATCCCATACCCATGGCGTGTTTTTTCCAGTTAATGCACATAGGCGTGATGTTGCGAGAGAGAATCCGGTGAGACCTAGAAATCCTCTGAGAGTTTTCTTATTATATGGGGTACAGAATTCTTTGATTGCCGTTAGTTTTTCTGGGTCGGGCATTACCCCTTTCTCAGAATTATGTGTCCTAGAAATCTGACCTCTCGCCTTCCAAATTTGGATTTTGCTATATTTACTGTGACCCCATGCTCTTTCATGATCTGTAAAAACTGATTTAATGTGTCGTTGTGATGTTCCCAAGTGGGTTCTGCTATAATCACATCATCAACATAACAAGTAATTTTTTGTAAAATTTCAGGACTGAGTATAGTATTAAATCCCCTAATAAACGATGCTGATGATATGTTTAAACCAGATGGCAATCGTTTAAACTGGTAACATCTACCGAATACGATAAATGCTGTACATTTTCTACATTCTGGGGCCAATTCTATTTGCCAGAAACTACTCCGTAAATCAATTGATGAAAATATCTTAGCACCGTGGAAGTTTTGTATCAATTCCTCTAATTTTTCTGGGCGATCTGTCACAGTGATTATGACTGTGTTGATCTGTCTGGAATCAAGCACTAACCTGATGCTCCCATCTCGTTTTTGTACAATATGGAGCGGGCTGTTATATGTGGAGGTAGCTGGTTCAATAATATCATCATCTAACATTTTAGATATCTCCTGAAGTATGCCTGTAGCTTAATGGGGTTGTATAGGGTGGCACTCTAAATGGTTTGTGCTGTTTTACTTCCAACTTGTACTGAAAGTGTTTAATACTGCCAATCTTAGGTAAAAATACCTCTGCTTTATCTCGTAAAATACCCTCTAATTCTCTTTTACTGTGTTCCGAAATACCTTGAACTTCTTGCAATTTTTTGTCGATTTCTTTATGGACTTCTAACATGAGTTGAAGCGATTCCCCATTATGTGCATACCATTCTAATTCTTCATCCTCTTTATCTCGCGTCATTCTTAATTGTTTGTTTATAACTGGTATTTCGTCTAATTTTAGCTTTTGCTCAAAGAGAAGTGTGACATTCCAGAATGTTACGCTACCTTTCCCCATATCTATTATCGCTCGTCTCTCATTTAAAAAATCTGTACCTATAATCAAATCTACAGTTAATTTAGGTATAATCACGAAGTTGGCTTCGATCTTTTGACCTTGACACGAAAGTGTTAACCTTGTTTGTCTCGTAACTTCCGCAGCATTGTTTCTAATAGGACCTCTTACTTTAATCTTACGTGTTTTCAGAACTGGCAATTCCTGATCGGCATTACACTGCATGAATAAATTTTCTGAGATCGCAGTCAGTTCACTTACAATATTGACTGGGATATGCTTTACCATGGCCTTCACAATTGGTTGAATTTGGAAGGGTTGGTTCTGTTCTTCTTCTTCTTGCATCAACGAATCCTCCACTGAATCTTACATGAGTCTTTTCGGGAATTTCCTTTGTGAATTCGAACTTTCTGTAGGATAAGCTTCGACTGCTACTTCTCTCTCTTTTATTTCCTCTTCTCTATTTCTCCCTTCATTTACGCTTTCTTCAAAATCCTCTACTATTTCCTCATTCTCGTCTATCTTCTCCTTCTTCGTCGCTACTTCCACATAATCGCATCTAAATGCTCTAATTATCGCTTCATAACTTCTTTCATTATATACGTTGGGTTGTGTGCCCACTAGTAACTTATTTTCAACTTCTGTCGACTGCGCATTATCCTCATTGAATTCGCTTTCCCTGGTTTCCATCTCAAATAGCTCGGCAATACTCATTACTTCGTCCTTTCCTCCTACATTCGTTGTGCATGCCTCTGGTAATTCATCTTCCTCGTCAGTATTCTCCCAATTAATTTCGTCCCAACACGATATTGTTATTTTCCTGTCTTCAGTTTCATCTGGTCCCTGTGGATTTGTTTCTTCCTTCTTCTCTTCTCGTGATAAGGTATTTACTTCTCTGTTCAAGGTGCTGCAATTGTCCTGGGTCGGTGCGTCATTCTCTTTGGCATGGGCGCTTAGCTGTCAATTCGAACGTTTATGGGGTTTGGTGGTCTTACCTCCACCTCTTCTATGTGTATTCTCTTTTCTTGTTCAACTTGTTGATAGTGGTTTCTTTGTTGATAATTTGTCGGTCTATTGGTTCTCCAGTACCCGTTCCGGTTGTCGTTATTCCCTCTGTAATATTTGTTGCCGTTCCTGGGTGAATTATAGTTATTGCTATATTCTCTTCTAAAGCCCTAACCGGTTCTTTGTTGAAATCTATTGTCGTTTCTTGGTTTGAAGTTATCACGTGGTTCGTAATTATTGTTTCTTCGTACTGTGTCTTGTAGATTCCACTGCTTTTTGCTTTCGTTTTCACGTGCGCTTCGTCTTTTTCTTGCGTCATCTTCCGAAAATATGAACTCCAGTTCCCTTAGAATTCCTTTAAATGCTTCGACGTCATTGCCTCCGCGATCTACTAATGATTGCTGGTATTTCAATGGTAACTTCATCGCGCATAATTTCATCAACTCTCCGTCACTATATGGTACATCTAAGCATTGATTTTTCTTTGCCATTAATTCGAAAAATTTCACGGGACTCTTCTCTCCTGAATTTTCAAAATATGGGTTCTGTAATAATTCGTACTTCACTCTGTTCTGTGCTTCGCTGGACCAGTATCGTGAGAGGAACTTCTCTCTGAAATCTTCGTACGATCGGCATGTCGCTGTAACATTCTGCATGGTTTCTGCGACTGTTCCTGACATGTGTGCACATATAAAGTCTAATTTGTGTGCTAGCGTCCAGTGTTCTGGTAATCCTACTCGTAATTGATCAATAAAAGTTCGTGGATGTAATGAGTTTCCTTCTCGAAAGTGTTGAAATTTTCTGACTGCGAGGAAATGATCGTTGTCGTACTTCGTCATAGTTCCATATGAAATTCGCGATTCTTCGCCACTTTTGTTTCTGATCATTTCTCCCGTCGTTCTTTCCGATTGTGGTAGATCCATTGGATATTATCCACTGTAACTTTCGCGTACCCGCGGTGCAGGCTGTCTGATTTCATGTATGTTACTTTTCGCCTGTGATTGGAATCGCAAATGCATGATATCTTCGTTAACTGTTTGTTTTTCCGGTGCTGTTACAGATACGGATGTGGTTGCAGACTCAGTGCTTGTTCGATCCTGTTCACTACGCTCTTCAATGGTTTGCAACAACTCTGTTCGCAATTTCTGAAATTGTCGCTTCGTTTGCGCTTCTATTTTGACTATGCGGTTATCATAACTTTTCAGCGCTGCTTTTGTGATACGTTCGTGTAGCACACTGTTTTCAACAATTTCACGCGCTGTACCTGCTGCTTGTCTAGTAATTACGTTTATCTGTTTCTCTAGTTTCTTGACTTCTCCCTGGGTGTTGTTACGTAATGTTTTGATCTCGTCCTGAATGTCATTACGCAATGTTTGTACGTCCACTTGTACCTTGTCAATGTCTGTTCTCAATTGATTGTGACCTGTTATTAAGTTTCCTATGACTTCTCGAGATTCTTTCGCCTCGTCTTCAATATGAGTTAGGTGTAACTGAATTTTTTTGTTTTCTTCTTTAATCTCACGCATTTATCTCGTGGTTTCTGCGTTCTCAATTTGAATTTGGTTCGCTATGTCTTTATTTTGCCTTGTCATGGTTTCCGTAATTTGTTGTAATAATTCTGTCAGATTGGTGGGTCCTATTGCGTTTTCTTCCGACGTCCTACGCTCTGTGTTTTCGCCCAAGTGTTGGTTTGCAACCGATTGCATTGAACTGTGCGGTGACACGTTTCTGCTAGAATTCCTTGTACTCTGTGGTGAGGGAGCTCTGATTACTTGAACTATGGGTTCTACGTATTCAAGACGAAAGTTAGAATCCTCATCGACTGTCTCTCTACTTTCCTGCTCCTCTGTCGTATGCTGACTTACGTTTTCTATGCCTCGACGTACATTATCCTCGTTATGGTGCGTTATATGTCCTATTTCTCGCCATAATGCATCGTCTGTTGTACTGTCCTCTATTCTCTGTCCATTTTCATGCTGGGTCTCTACCTCAATTCGGTCAAGGTCTCGATCTGCCATTGCTAATCTTTTCGAATCCCTTATTTTCTGTTTTAAAAGCAATTCACGTGCCCTACTTCGCGTCAACATGCGCTCATACGATCTCAAGCATTTCATAAACTTTTTGCACACGCGACTTGACAATCCATTCACTTACTTGTTGGGTCAGAACCAACTTGTCAACGATGTATCCGCCACCTGTGCGCTTGCATTGGAGAGAAAACTTAATTCTAACAATTTTTAAAATTCTTAACTTAATTATGCTATTGTCTCTGCTAGAATGTCTCACTATCTATTGAATACTTTATTACTATCTATCACTGCAGCTGCTGTTTTCGACTATTTATGCCTTTCAAAAAAATTTTTTTTTATTACGAAAAATTTTTAACAGGATATTTTTCTGACCTAGTTAGGAATGTGGTCGACCTTCAATCATGGTATTTTACCGTCCTGGCAGGGTCGCCATTCTCTACCATTCTGCGTGGTGTCTGTTTGTTCTAAGTCGTGTCTCCCTACCACTTTATTGACGACTAAGTGAACTGATAACGTAAGGAATGAGGAGGTTCTCCAGAGAATCAGTGAGGAAAGAGATGTTAAGACATCAGGGAATAACGTCCATGGTACTAGAGGGAACTGTAGAGGGTAAAAACTGTGGAGGAAGACAGAGATTGGAATGCGTCCAGCAAATAAATGAGGACATAGGTTGCAAGTGCTACTCTGAGATAAAGAGATTGGCACAGGAGAGGAGTTCGTAGCAGGCCGCATAAATATGTCACTACGCTGAAGACTAAAAAAAAAACTCCTCAAACAATGGTTGCAATTGTAATGTAGTCACATACCTAAACATTAACATTAAAAGAAAACAATAATATTAAACACAAACCAACAAAGAAAAACACAATATAAACCAACACAAAAACATGTACACACTCAATAAAACTACAAGACAAAGTAATCAGGAAAACAGAAAAGAAAGCACAACATAGTTCACAATGATGCACAAACGTAAACTGACACCTAATGTCACCAACGTTTTAAAAAGACAAAGCATAAAAATAGCATACACAAGAGACAATTCTATCCAAAATCACAGACCATAACTGAAAGGGGACATACATTTATACTAGAAACGAGGTATATATCAATTACAATGTAATAGTTGTGATGGCAGGTACGTGGGAGGAACAGGCAGAATGTCTGATGTCAGCTAGAAAGTACACATTGGACAAACCAGCCAATATTTGCAGAGCACCTCAGAGCCATAATCACAAAGCAATCTGAGAGAAAACAACATGAAAATGAACAGAATAAACAATGAAAGACACGGTCTAACCTTGTAAGAAAATTATCATACACAAAAAACTAAAGCAGAAAAGTAAACCCTATTGATTGACCAAATGTACGTGCTAACCATCTCACTAATTACATTAACAGATAGAACAGTAGAACAACAGAATAAATGGTCATAAGAATAATGTCATGCTACCCCATACCCCTCACTCTTCCAAGGTGCCCTTCAAATAAACTGAAAACAGAAGTCCAAACATCGGAACACCTAGGGCTTTTACATACTCTCTGCAACCGTTATATCCGGAAACTTATCCTCCCAAACCATTTTTTTTTAGACCAGTAATTTGGGCACACTCAAACACACACACAGATAGAGAGAGTGGTGGCGGGGAGGAGAGGAAGGTAGCGAGGGAGAACTGAACAGACATTAGGTTTGTATCACACACTTCATTAGTTTGGCTACACTTACGTAAACAAATAGGAGAAGAGAAATCGGGTGAGCACACAGTTACGACAGAATTCACTCGCATTTCTCGTAGATCTGCATGTTAGTGTCGCACCAGTGAAGGAGTTGCGCATCAGTCAGCATATGAAATATGAAAACTACCTAACAAAAAGATCAAACATGAAACGTCTATGTTTCATATGCGAAGTGACAGTACGACCTCTAACTAATAACCAAATTAGACACAAAGTAGACATGAGCCAGAAAAACGAATAACTGGAAGTAGTAATTTATTTATGTAAGAATTAGCATGTGAACTGTTGTCTCATCTACAAATATCGCTTATAGGAAAAGGACGGTATTATTCCAGATTAAATCCAATGAAGATGCCTTAAAGTAAAAGGCGATACGTGTCTGACGCAAATAAAATAGACTGCGGCAAGAAAAAGGCATTTAAATTTATGAACGAATATTTATATACTTGCTATGGACTATGGTCCCGCAAAACCTGTAATATTTAAAACGAATAATAAAATCTGATAAAACCTGGTTTTGTTAAGTCGACTAGTAGTACTCCTATTTCACTACTCTCGAAAATTAGCATATTAATCAGGGTTTGGGATTTATCTTGAAGTTTCAAATTCAGGTTCGAAAAGACTTACTTTTCGTTTTATTTTCGGAGTAGTAGGGCTACTATACAACTGGACCAAATACGATTCTTATGGGTACAGAACGATACACACCAATAGAAAGAATAAAAGGAAAAAAAGGTACGCCCCAAGTGCGTTAATGGTAGTGGCAGCTGCTTTGAAGTTGTAATTGTTATTTCACGCTACTGGGGATAGACTTCAGGGCAACATTTCAATGTAATTTTAATTCCGACACCAAATTCACGTAATTTACTGGTAGTTTGGTCAGGGATTGGTTCTGCTTTTTGATATCAGCTACTCCCAGACAGGCTCGAGCGATTATCGTGCAAACACGTAATGTGGGATCACGAAGGCCTCGCAGCGCGTTTTCGTAATCGTGACAGGGAAAGCCCCGTTAATCGTCGGCGATGCTTCCCACACCACCTGTCGATAATTGAAAACTAGCAACCCGACTCATAATTCTTTTCTCACCTACGGCACGAGGAATACGTAAGAAACTTGTTGAGAGTGAACGGGTGAGGTTGACTGTAGTGAACTTTTCCATGAGGTGCATCCCAAGTACATGATTTAGTCTGGAGAAGAGGGCTACGTGAGGAAATGATTTACTTGGTAAAGCGGCTATGGAATTGAAATTAAGATCTCATTTGAGGACAACACTTTTAGGGTTAGTCAAAAAAAAATGGCTCTGAGCACTATGGGACTTAACATCTATGGTCATCAGTCCCTTAGAACTACTTAAACGTAACTAACCAAAGGGCAGCACACAACACCCAGTCATCACGAGGCAGAGAAAATCCCTGACCCCGCCGGGAATCGAACCCGGGAACCCGGGCGTGGGAAGCAAGAACGCTGCCGCACGACCACGAGCTGCGGACGTAGGATTAGTCCGAATGAGTTTACTTGGACATAGTCCATGCGACGGGACTGTAAAAGTGTTTCGTATGTAATGTTTGAATAGGAAAGGTAAGACTACAAGGGGGGTTTACAATGGTTAGGATGAAGGACAGAATGTACTGAGGCGAAACATGCGCTGTATCACTGAAACAGAAACAGAGGCGAGTGTGCCGGGACTTACCCCAGTTCACTACTACCAGCACCACGTCATCATAACGTGCGTGTGTGTAACATACAAAGTACTGCACCATAACCTGAGGATGAAATTAAAAGTAACTTTTCAAAACTTTGTCAGAGTATGCTTCAGTATAGTAATGTTATCATTGTAAGGTCTCAGAATGATCGCATGCATATGTTAGGCAAAATATACGATCATAAGAAAAAAAAGTGACGCTGAGTAACAAGACTATAAAGGTAAAAATTTTTTGTAATATGCAATTGTCTATCACAATCAAAAGTGACAAGTCTCAACTTTATCAGAGCAACATTTTGGTCAAAACTGGCGTTATTACGAACAATTAAGGGCGCTGAATATTAGGCTCAGAAAGCTGAAAATTCGTATGTAGACTCAGTTTCATATGAAAATATTAAGTAGGTGACATTCACAAGTTAACTCTATTAATTTTCAAGTCGTTCACTAAATACTAATTTTCAAATAAAAATTCCCTTGTATATGGTAGATTAAGTACCATTTATATTCGCAATATAAAGTTCTGATTACAGCATTCGATTACAATCATGCAGTAACACAGCTTTTCCAAGTTTCAAGACTTCATTGTAAATAACAATGATTTCGAGGGATGTTAAAGAGGCAGTTCAGAGGTCATATTCTACTGTCAGTTCCGTTCCAAAACTTCTAGCCAGCAAAGTTTAAATGCAGTCGAGCTAAAACCTTTTCAGTAACTAAATCAAACATAACCTTATATACATAAAAATTAAGAAGATTGTAAATTGTTAACAGACAGAGCTATTAAATAATACGTGTCCGAGAAAGGGACTATTTAAATACTGCTACCTGTGCCTAGAGCGATTGATAGCAGATGTTCCGTTTGGCGGTCTGCTGCGACCCTATATAAATACAGGCAGAAGGGCAGTGGGAAAAGGCACTTCACACCGAGATATCAAACTGTCTGCGTTCTCAAACGCCGGCATGTGCGGTGCCTCGGTTGACATCAGAATTGGTGGTGGTGGTAAGTTCCTATGAGACCAAACTGCTGAGGTTATAGGTCCCTAGGCTTACACATTACTTAATCTAACTGAAAGTAACTTACGCTAAGGAGTACACACACACACCCATGCCCGAGGGAGGACTCGAACCTCCGACGGGGGGAGCCGCGCAAACTGTGGCAAGGCGCCCGAGACCGCGCGGCCACGCAGAGCGGCCGACATCAGAGCTGGACAGACCTGAATTCGTTTTCGGTAAAAGTAGGAAGAGAACTCTCGAGGACTGTACACCATCCTGGATCGCTTATATTTCACGGAAGTAATTGTTTGTGTGCCGCCCGTAATGTTGACAAAAACGCGTGCCAAATGACGAGATTATTTTTCATTTTAAGGGAAGCAATTAACTCCTCGTGATTAGAAATCAGGGCGATGGGCCATCATATCTGGAATTTTCTTTAGAGGTTGCCTCTGAACTGTTAGTAGTGCTGTTTGCGATAGGTGTATTAGGTACAATACTAATACTTATATTTTGTGCATGTGAACTGTTACAGAATATATCAATCAGTCAAAACTCAAAACTTTTTATTTTTATAGTCCTGATCCCGCTGAAATAAATAGCAAGTACGAACATTTTCTTTCAGTGAATACAAAGAGTAATGTGGTCTTGCAGACTGGAAAATATTGGCAGCATATTCTCCATCGCTTTCTGGGTGACCACAAAAATAGTTTTCAGCCTCCTGTAAACGGTGAAGGTAGGTGTAAAGCACGGACAGGCAGTTTAAGACTCTACTCATAATGACATTTACCCACCGCCCCACTGTATATACACTCCTGGAAATTGAAATAAGAACACCGTGAATTCATTGTCCCAGGAAGGGGAAACTTTATTGACACATTCCTGGGGTCAGATACATCACATGATCACACTGACAGAACCACAGGCACATAGACACAGGCAACAGAGCATGCACAATGTCGGCACTAGTACAGTGTATATCCACCTTTCGCAGCAATGCAGGCTGCTATTCTCCCATGGAGACGATCGTAGAGATGCTGGATGTAGTCCTGTGGAACGGCTTGCCATGCCATTTCCACCTGGCGCCTCAGTTGGACCAGCGTTCGTGCTGGACGTGCAGACCGCGTGAGACGACGCTTCATCCAGTCCCAAACATGCTCAATGGGGGACAGATCCGGAGATCTTGCTGGCCAGGGTAGTTGACTTACACCTTCTAGAGCACGTTGGGTGGCACGGGATACATACGGACGTGCATTGTCCTGTTGGAACAGCAAGTTCCCTTGCCGGTCTAGGAATGGTAGAACGATGGGTTCGATGACGGTTGGGATGAACCGTGCACTATTCAGTGTCCCCTCGACGATCACCAGTGGTGTACGGCCAGTGTAGGAGATCGCTCCCCACACCATGATGCCGGGTGTTGGCCCTGTGTGCCTCGGTCGTATGCAGTCCTGATTGTGGCGCTCACCTGCACGGCGCCAAACACGCATACGACCATCATTGGCACCAAGGCAGAAGCGACTCTCATCGCTGAAGACGACACGTCTCCATTCGTCCCTCCATTCACGCCTGTAGCGACACCACTGGAGGCGGGCTGCACGATGTTGGGGCGTGAGCGGAAGACGGCCTAACGGTGTGCGGGACCGTAGCCCAGCTTCATGGAGACGGTTGCGAATGGTCCTCGCCGATACCCCAGGAGCAACAGTGTCCTTAATTTGCTGGGAAGTGGCGGTGCGGTCCCCTACGGCACTGCGTGGGATCCTACGGTCTTGGCGTGCATCTGTGCGTCGCTGCGGTCCGGTCCCAGGTCGACGGGCACGTGCACCTTCCGCCGACCACTGGCGACAACATCGATGTACTGTGGAGACCTCACGCCCTACGTGTTGAGCAATTCGGCGGTACGTCCACCCGGCCTCCCGCATGCCCACTATACGCCCTCGCTCAAAGTCCGTCAACTGCACATACGGTTCACGTCCACGCTGTCGCGGCATGCTACCAGTGTTAAAGACTGCGATGGAGCTCCGTATGCCACAGCAAACTGGCTGAAACTGACGGCGGCGGTGCACAAATGCTGTGCAGCCAGCGCCATTCGACGGCCAACACCGCGGTTCCTGGTGTGTCCGCTGTGCCGTGCGTGTGATCATTGCTTGTACAGCCCTCTCGCAGTGTCCGGAGCAAGTATGGTGGGTCTGACACACCGGTGTCAATGTGTTCTTTTTTCCATTTCCAGGAGTGTAGTACAGGACATGGAAAACAGAATTTGTGGATACATGTGATAAATCTAGAGCCTCCCCGGTTCGTTTGACGAACAGGTTTCGGGCGTTGTCTGTCGCTGACGAAGTCTCTAAGCCGGATGCAGTCGTCCACCCTGTTCCAGAGGAAGCTTCTCGGCCAGCAAGGTATGGGCACTCACAGGGGCTGGGTTTGCTGGTAGCTGGGAGCTACAACGTTAGGTGCGTAATGGGGCCCATTAGGAACATGGCTGCCAAGGAGAGGAAGGAAACCAATGTGCACTCCGTGTGCATACCGGGGGGAGTCATTCCGGATGCGGAAATTGTGCTTCCTGTTGCTATGAATAGTACAGGGTGCAACCAACTGCAGGTGGTCGCTCATGTCGGTACTAATGATGTGTGTCGCTTTGGATGATTCCCTTTGGTTTCGGGTGGCTAGCGGAAATGGTAAAGACAGTCAGTCTTGCTTGCCAGATTAAGGCAGATCTCACCATATGCAGCATCGTCGAGAGAATCGACTGCGGTGCTTTGGAATCAAAGGCTCAGGCATTTCTGCGACCGTACAGGCTGCAGATTCCTTGATTTGCGCCATCGGGTGGTGGGTTTCCGGGTTCCGCTTAATACGTCAGGATTCCACCAGACACAGGAAGCGGCTACACGGGTAGCGGCGGCTGTGTGGGACTGGGCGGTTTTATAGTTTAGAAGGTCTCAGGAAACCACAGAAAGGGCGTCCGTCTAAAAGGGGGCAGGTAAAACACAGTCAGGTAGTTGTAGAAACGATCGGTATTGTAGTTGTAAATTGTTGTGGCTGTGTTGGGAAAGAACTAGAGCTCCATGCCCTGATAGCAAGAACTGTAGCTCAAATAGTTGTAGGTACAAGAAGCTGGCTAAAGCCGGAAATAACTTCAGCCGAAATTTTTTCAAATGACCTAATAGTGCTCAGAAAAGATAGATTAAATACAGTTGGTGGTGGAGTATTTATTGCTGTCAGTAGTTTACCTTGTAGTGAAACTGAAGTAGATAGTTCCTGCGAAATAGTAAAGGTGGAGGTTATACTTGACAATCGGACTGAACTATTAATTGGATCGTTTTACCGCCCCCTCCCCCTTGACTCAGAAGATATAGTTGCTGTACAGTTCAAAGAGAACATGAATTTCATTTCTAATAGGTACCCCACTCATACAATTATAGTCGGTGTTGACTTTAATCTACCCTCGATATGCTGGAAAAATTATACGTTTAAACCCGGTGGCAGGAATAAAGTGTCATCCGAAATTGTACTGAATGCTTTTCTCAGAAAATTATTTTCAAGAATTTCTTCATGAGCCCACTCGAAGCGTAAATGGTTGCGAAAGCATACTTGATCTCTTATCAACAAATAATCCCGGTCAAATAGTGAGTATCGTGACGAATAGAGGGATTAGCGACCACAAGACAGTTGCTGTTTGACTGAATACCGCAACACCCACAACCATAGAAAGAAACACAAAGTACATCAATTTAAAAAAAAAGCTAATAAAAATGCTCTTAACGCCTTTTTAAGAGATAGTCTCCACGCCTTTCGTTCTGATCATGTAAGCGTAGAAAAGATTTGGAATGATTTCAAAGAGATAGTATCGACCGTAACTGAGAGATGTTTATTTATTTATTATTTATTTATTTATTTATTGTTCCGTGGGACCACATTAAGGAGAAGTCTCCATGGTCATGGAACGAGTCAATACATGAAATTATAACACGATTGTAGAAACAGATAAAATGAAATATAAGAAACATATTCAGGCGACACGTCATTAGTTTAAATAAAGAAAATCAAGAATGTAACACTGGAATTTGCTTAATTTTTTAGCTCTTCCAGGAGCTCCTCGACAGAATAGAAGGAGCGAGCCATGAGGAAACTCTTCAGTTTAGACTTAAAAGCGTTTGGGCTACTGCTAAGATTTTTGAGTTCTTGTGGTAGCTTATTGAAAATGGATGCAGCAGAATACTGCACTTCTTTCTGCACAAGAGCCAAGGAAGTGCATTCCACATGCAGATTTGATTTCTGCCTAGTATTAACTGAGTGAAAGCTACTAACTCTTGGGAATAAGCTAATATCGCTAACAGCAAACGACATTAAAGAAAATATATACTGTGAGGGTAATGTCAGAATTCCCAGACTATTGAATAGGGGTCGACAAGAGGCTCTAGAACTTACACCACACATAGCTCGAACAGCCCGTTTTTGAGCCAAAAATACCCTTTCTGAATCAGAAGAATTACCCCAAAAAATAATACCATATGACATAAGCGTATGAAAATATGCGAAGTAGACTACTTTTCGTGTTGAAATGTCACTTATTTCAGATACTGTTCTAATGGTAAATAAAGCGGCATTTAGTTTCTGAACAAGATCCTGAACATGGGCTTTCCACAACAGCTTACTATCTATCCGTACGCCTAGGAACTTGAACTGTTCCGTCTCGCTTATAACATGCCCATTCTGTCTGATTAAAATATCAGTTCTCGTTGAATTGTGAGTTAGAAACTGTAAAAACTGAGTCTTACTGTGATTTAGCATCAAATTATTTTCCACAAGCCACGAACTTATTTCATGAACTACATTATTTGATAATGTTTCAATATTACACACAAGATCCTTCAGTACCAAGCTGGTGTCATCAGCAAACAGAAATATTTTTGAATCACCTGTAATACTAGAAGGCATATCATTTATATAAATAAGAAACAGCAGTGGCCCCAGCACCGATCCTTGGGGAACGCCCCATTTAACAGTGCCCCATTGTGACTGAATATCATTACCACTCTCAATATTGCGGAGAATTACCTTCTGCTTTCTGTTCTTAAAGTAAGAGGCAAACCAATTGTAAGCTACTCCCCTTACTCCATAATGTTCCAACTTCTGCAGTAATATTTTGTGGTCAACACAGTCAAAAGCCTTCGTTAAATCAAAGAAAACACCTAACGTTCGCAACCATTTATTTAATCCGTCCAAAACCTCACAGAGAAAAGAGACTATAGCATTTTCAGTTGTTAAGCCATTTCTAAAACCAAACTGTACATTTGACAGCAAATTATGTGAATTTAAATGCTGCAGTAACCTTGTATATACAACCCTCTCGATAACTTTAGCAAACACCGATGGCATAGAAATAGGTCTATAATTATCAACATTATCCCTGTCTCCCTTTTTATAAAGTGGCTTCACTACCGAGTACTTTAATCGGTCAGGAAACCGACCACTCCTAAAGGAAAAGTTACAGATATGGCTAAGTACTGGGCTAACATACATGGAACAATACTTCAGTATTCTGCTAGATACCCCGTCATATCCATGAGAGTTCTTGGTCTTTAGTGATTTAATTATTAACTCAATATCCCTCTTGTCAGTATCATGGAGGAGCATTTCAGGTAACAGTCTCGGAACACTTTTTTCTACAAGCGCTATATGATTCCCTGTTGGGACTAGGTTTCTATTTAGTTCACCTGCTATATTCAGAAAGTGATTATTAAATACTGTACATATATGCGACTTATCAGTAACACGGACATTCCCACTACGCACTGATTCTATATCCTCGACCTGTCTCTGCAGACCAGCCACTTCCTTTACGACTGACCATATGGTTTTAATTTTATCCTGAGACTTAGCTATTCTATCTGCACACCACATACTTTTTGCCTTCCTAATAACTTTTTTAAGCACCTTACAATACTGTTTGTAATGGGCTACTGCATTTAGATTGTGACTGTTTCTAACGTTTTGATATAATTGCTACTTTGTTCTACAAGATATTCTTATACCTTTAGTCAGCCAACCAGGCTGCCTGTTTGTGCTAGTACCCTGTTTTGAACGTTCTAACGGAAAGCAGCTTTCAAAGAGCACGAGAAAAGTCTTGAGGAAAGCATTATATTTATTGTCTACTGTGTCAGCACTATAAACATCTTGCCACTCTTGTTCCTTGATAAGGTTTACAAAATGGCTCTGAGCACTATGGGACTCAACATCTTAGGTCATAAGTCCCCTAGAACTTAGAACTACTTAAACCTAACTAACCTAAGGACATCACACACACCCATGCCCGAGGCAGGATTCGAACCTGCGACCGTAGCAGTCCCGCGGTTCCAGACTGCAGCGCCAGAACCGCTAGACCACCGCGGCCGGCGATAAGGTTTACAAAAGTCTCTACAGCAACTGGATCAGCTTTCCTAAAACGTTGGTAACTATATTTAACCTGCGTTGCAGCACAAAAATCTTTTAGACTTAAAATTTGTGCATCATGATCTGAAAGGCCATTCACCATTCTGCTAACAGAATGCCCTTCTAGTAATGACGAATGAACAAAAATATTGTCTATGGTTGTTCTACTGTTCCCTTGCTCTCTAGTTGGAAAGAATACGGTTTGCATAAGATTATATGAATTAAGGAGGTCTACCAGCATCCTTTTCCTTGCACAATCACTTATACAATTTATATTGAAGTCACCACATATAACTAACTTTTTGTATTTCCTATAAAGTGAACCAAGAACCTCCTCTAGCTTTAGCAAAAAAGTTGTGAAATCGGAGTCTGGGGATCTATAAATAACAACAGTAAGAAGTTTAGCTCCACTAAATTTAACCACACCTGCACAACATTCAAACACCTTTTCAGTGCAGTACTTTGAAACATCAATTGACTCAAATGGGATACCGTTTTTCACATACATGGCTACTCCCCCACACCGCAAAGAGCTCCTAGAAAAGCTGCCAGCCAACCTGTGTCCTGGTAAAGGAAGCCTCTGAATTATCTCCTTATTTAAGAAGTGTTCAGATATACCAATAATTTCAGAGTCAACATCTATAAGTAATTCACTAACTTTATCTCTAATGCCTTGTATGTTTTGATGAAATATACTAATTCCCTCATTAATCGGATACCTAAGCTTTGTCGAAAGTGGTTTCTTTGTTAGAGAGACTTCCCTTAAGCAGGAATACCTGTCAGCTGACTTCAGTCTAAAAAAGGTACAGCTCTAACACCCACAACTACCGGAATTTTCCCATGAGTGATCTCACCACCTCCACCTATGCTGTCACCTATAAGCTTTGCCAACCTCCCCTTTCCATACCTGTTGAGGTGCAGGCCATGTCTAGTGAAACCCGTCCTGCTGATAGACTCCACCGACACCACTGAAATGAGGAGGAGGAGGAGGAGATTAGTGTTTAACGTCCCTTCGACAACGAGGTCATTAGAGACGGAGCGCAAGCTCGGGTGAGGGAAGGATGGGGAAGGAAATCGGCCGTGCCCTTTCAAAGGAACCATCCCGGCATTTGCCTGAAGCGATTTAGGTAAATCACGGAAAACCTAAATCAGGATGGCTGGAGACGGGACTGAACCGTCGTCCTCCCGAATGCGAGTCCAGTGTGCTAACCACTGCGCCACCTCGCTCGGTACCACTGAAATGTGACTCATGCCTTCTGTCATTAGCGCACCCCCAAGTCTCATGTTATTACGCCTGACTGCTGTATTAAGATGAGGCCGATCGTGACGCTGAAACAGTTCCACGAAATGCACATTCGTGTTGCCAGTCTGAGTGGCTATCTTTTCCAGGTCACCATCTATGTCATACTCGCCATCCCTATCAATACTATTACCAGCCCCACCCACAATCACTACCTGATCCTCTTTTGCAAAATCCCTACATAAACCCCCTATGTTAAAAGTCACCTGAGCCAATCCTGCATTAGGCTTCACAATGCTGGTGACCTGGTACTCACTCCCCAAAACTTCCTGCAACTGCTGGCCTACACCTCTACCATGAGAGCTACCTAACAGCAGAACCTTCTTCTTTCTCTTAGACTTTGCAACTGTTCTAGCCACCGTAACTGCTGAGGTCTACTGCATACTTCCTACATCTACAGCTACTAGATATTCCTCTCCACTAGACTCTGACAGTTGGTCAAATCTATTACAATCACCAATAGTAAAACTATCTGAAAATCTCCTTCTCCTAGCAGATCTCTCGCCAACAGCCAGCTCCCATTCCCCAACCCCCTTCTCCCTCCTCATCCTATCTAGCTCCTCCTGTGGGTTTTTCAACTGCACCTGAAGGGCACAGATCTTACGCTCCTGCTCCTCTATCAACTTACTCTTGCTACATAACCTGCAGTTCCAGGAGAGGATCTCACCAGAATGCCCACTGGCTTCCCCACTGCATTCCCCCCAGTGAAAATAATTCGAACAAGTCTCACACCGCAATTCACTACTCACGAACCTACGGCTAAGCCCACACTTCTCACTCATGGTAAAATTTTACAGTTATTGAAACAGGAAAACAACTTTATCTAAGTTCCGCTACTACAATAATAAGATGTTAAAAACTGACTACAATAATCACAAACTTGCTCCACAAGGAAAGTAACTACTATTATTGACAGTATTAATCAACAACAAATGAGAATATAGCAAAATACTAACACAGAAAGAAAATCAAACGTCTAATGACAGTAACGAAACTGAAAGCAGTTCGCAAAAATTTCTTCTGAAGTTATTTCACCGGAAAACACCAAGAACACCGGCTGAAGACTACTAAAGTTCCTAAATAAACTACTATACACAAACAATTAATTAGTACTTAGCTTTCGATGCGCCGCTACAGCTGCAACTGGTCAGCGCGGAATGTAAACACGGGTAAGAGGTTAAGTTGCTCGATACGAAACACAAATATCAGGTCACAACACAAGAAAGGCAAATGTCAATGAAGAAACCACTAATAAGTCACTTATATAGTAAATATTAACACAAAAACCGTTAAAATATATATCTGCAACCTAAAAATAGATGAAAACTTAGAGAGCGATCTCACACGCAGTCACGCGCGTATGACGTCACACCAGAGATCTTATACCACATAAATTAGTAAGTGACGGTACTGATCCCTCATGGTACACAGAGCGGGTCATATCGCTTTGCAGAAGCAACGAAAAAAGCATGCCAAATTTAAAAGAACGCAAAATCCCCAAGACTGGCAAAATTTTGCAGAAGTCGAAATATAGCGTGTACTTCAAGGCGAGATGCTTATAATAATTTACACAACGAAACTCTATCTTGGAATCTGGCAGAACACCTAAAGAGATTCAGGTCATACATAAAGCACACCAGTGGCAAGATGCAACGAATACCTTCACTGAGCGATAACAATGGTGAAGCCACTGATTACAGTGCCACTAAAGCAGAATTATTAAACACGGTTTTCCGAAACTCATTCACCAAAGAAGACGAAGTGTGGTCGCGTGCCGCCACGCTGGTGATCAGGGGTTTACGTCATCAACCCTACTGTTTCCTCTGTCTTGTCAACAGCGTCACGGTGACCCGTCCAAGTACTACTGGCCACAGCCGACCGTGATTAACCTCAGACAGGAATCGGTCTATCCACCTCGAAACGAACCTTCACTGTGTTGGTGTGGATATAAATGTAGGCGAACGGAACAGATAGGAAAATTTGCTTTGCGACCCATGGTCCAGGAAATGCTGAATGTTAACGTTCTGGAGAATTAAGTTGACCAGAACAAAATCGAACAGAATTTCTAAGACAAACTGGAGAGAAATTGAATAGCAAGCAGAAAAGAGTCGGTAGGAAATAAAGTGGCCAGAACCAGTTAATTATATCTTTAACGCGACAAGAAAACGGCAGGAACTGAAGCTTATGAAGTAAATGAAGACAATGGTGGCAAGGTAAGTTAGAGTGAACGAAGTTATTAAAGTTGCTATTGCATGAAGTACCGTGGGAAGAGGGATATAATGAAAGTGGCAGTGAATGCATAAGAAGACGAAGAAGATGTTATTGCAGAAGGAAAAAGAACATGACAAATAAATAAAGAAAGAGGGTAAGGTTGACAGGAAGTATACCACTGCGGTAGGATAACGAGAGGATGAACGAAAACAGAAAGTGGTGGCAACAGCACCAACAGCAGCGTTAGTTAAAAATTGCAAGCTGGAGGCAGACTACGTCAAAGTTCAGAGGGCAGCGGTAGAAGGACTTGATAAGCCTTAACTTCTTCTGGTAAAGATGTAAACAACAGAGACAGGTCCGAAGACAATGTCATTCTCCAAAACCTCCAATGACAAAGTTTCAGAGGTTGTCCAAGGATACCTTCTGAGTATTTTGGTACAAGGCATCCAAGGTCACCAGTGGATCGTATAGAGTTACTGCATTACGTTTGGTTTCTTGCTCCACTTAGCTTTGTGTCTATATTGCACTGAAAATAGTGCACATCAGAGTAAATATCGACCGTATGCGCAGAGTGACTTGTTTCCATTCGCTCAAGGTACCTGCTGTTTTTAACAGTAATGCCTCTTCATCTCGTTGCCCTCAAGTTTCCATTCAGTGCTGCTCGGTTCTGTCGACGGTCTTGTTTTTCCACAGTATTTCTTGTGTCTCATCAGTGATACACAGCAGTACTATGGATAGGTTTAATGATGAAGACACGTGTCTTGTGTGAGTTTGCTGATGCAGTGGGAAAGCAGCGCAATGACGCCATGGGGAACTGTTTCTGGACCGTCGGCAACTAACATATTACAGCAGCTGAGTGTTGTTCCATTACTCTGTGTTTTCTGTTGCACGTTTTCGTGGTGGCATGTTAGAGCGTTTTTCACTATTGTGAAAATATTTACCCATAAACAAAGGTGATTAGGCTAACAAACCGTAAAAATTATAATTACATTATTACTTTGTAAAGAGCCGCCGGAGACCATGTGTTGCTTATACCAAAATACTCAAAGGCTACCCGATAAATCGAAATAATAAGAGAGGGGAACTGTAGTACAATCTGTACTCAAGAAGACCTCGATGCGTATCTATTGAGAGACGACGCATCTTAATGAAAAAAATCGGAGTGTTTAAGCAATGTCTCATTGTTTACTGACTTACAAGCAGTAGCCGTTGCTGTTCATGTGCATCGAACGATCACTGTCTGCTCTCTGTATTTACCTCCGCAGGATGCAATAGACACTGAGGTTCTTGCAGGTCTTATTGCACAACTCCTCTGCCCATTTCTCCTACTGGGGTGATTTAATGCCCCTAATATTTTATGGTGCTTGAACTATACCTGCCGCTGGGACTGAGTCTTGGGAGAATCTTACGATGTCTCAGGAAGTGTGCAATCGTACTCATTTCTCAGCAGCTACTGAGTCGTACGCAGCCATCGATCTCTCTTTCTGCACAGCATAGTGGGAAGCAACTGATGATCTTCATCCTAGTGACCAATTCCCAATGTGGATCCACTTACTGGATGGAGGATTGCTTGGACAGAAGCCACCGAAAAGGATAAATGGTTCGAATGGCTCTGAGCACTACGGGACATCTGAGGTCATCAGCCCCTAGAACTTAGAACTACTTAAATCTAACTAACCTAAGGACATCACACACATCCCCGAGGCAGGATTCGAATCTGCGACCGTAGTGGTCGCGCGGTTCCAGACTGAAGCGCCTAGAACCGCTCGGCCACGCCGGCCGGTCCGAAAAGGATAGTCAGCAGTGCTAACAGGACACTATTCAGCCAGCTGGCTGTGTGTAAACACCGTGACAGCGCCCAGGAATGGGTGGACCACATCTCACGAGTGATCCATCATGCCACTGACTTATCCACCCCAACGTCTTCAGGTTATCTTAGGAGGTAGCCTGTACCTTGTTGGACTAATGAGTGCCGTTCTGCAATCCGAGACGGGCATATGAGTCTTTGATGGTTTAAATGCCGCCCAACAGCAGACAAACTCACAGCCTTTCGAGTCGCAAGAGCGAAGGCTCGACTTGTAATTAAGATCATGACAAATGTTTCTGGACTCTATCATCATTCCACTTGCTCCATAAAAGTGTGGGAAGCCATCAGGAGGATTTCTGGTAAATATAGCCGTTTAGCACTAGCTGCAGTGCTGAAAGAGGGATGTTTCCAAATGACGCCTAGAGACGTCGCACAGACGATGGAAGAGTATTTTACAGCGACTACTGCCTATGCCATCCACGATCTGGCGTTTCACTACTAATGTGCGACTACAGAGAGGGGCAAATTGGACTTCAAATCCTACAATTTTCGTCTAACAACTGTCGCTTCTCGAAGTGGGAGCTGGAATTGGTACCGTCTGGGACTCGTTGTTCAAATGTGTGTGAAATCTTATGGGACTTGACTGCTAAGGTTATCAGTCCCTAAGCTTACACACTACATAACCTAAATTATCCTAAGGACAAACACACACACCCATGCCCAATGGAGGACTCGAACCTCCGCCGGGACCAGCCGCACAGGCCATGACTGCAGCGCCTGAGACCGCTCGGCTAATCCCGCGCGGCTCTGGAACTCGAGATACTACACCTGGTCACGACCGAATTCGCTACTGCATGCTCCGACATTTGCCAGCAGCGTCGAAGGAAACCCATCTCGAATGTTTTAATTTGATATGACAGACAGGTCACCTCCCTACACGTCGAGAGAGGAATTTTGATAGTTCTCCTGAACCAGGAAAGGACCGCACATGCCCGAGTAATTAGCAGTTTGCTGGCTTAACGAACTGTGTGGGAAATATCCTGGAGGGAATGCCTATTTGTCGTCTGGTCTGGTTGTTAGAGACCAGGCAACTCTTACCTGCTTTCACTGTGGATTTTGGAGATCTCAGTCCACTGTCCACAACTTGATTCTGCTAGAGGTGGCCATTCATCAGGCTTTCCTGCATCACCATCACTGTCTCGGTATTTTCTCTGACATCAGTAAGGTGTATGACACTACTTGGAGCCACAGTATTCTAGAACGACTTCATAAATGGGGCTCTGGTGGCTACCTCCCCATCTTTGTACGCTCTTTCCTAAGTGGTGACACGCTGTGAGACTATTTAGAGCAGGCGAATGCTGTCCCTTAGGGCAATGTTTTAAGTGTTACCCTCTGTGTCACAGCCATAAATGTTATCATGTCCATGGTACCAGATCCCATACAGTGTAACTCATTTGAGAACGATTTTGCTGTTTTCTGTTCCTCCTCAAGTGTTGCAACAGTGACTCGCCAGCTGCAACTTACAGTGCAGAGGTTCGAGGAGTGGACAGCAAAGACAGGTTTTCAGTTTTCTGCAGATAAGGGTGTGTGTGTTCATTTTAATCATCCTTGTCAAACTTTGAATTTACCTGACTTGCATATGAGATAACCCATTCTATATTTTAAAGACTAAGAGAGGTTTCATTTTTGACTCCGGACTGTCATGGTTACCACACTTGCGAGACCTGAAAGCTAAAACCCAAAACGCGCTGAATATTATATGGTGCTTAGCCACAGGTCTTGGGGAGCAGACAGGGAGCATCCAGTTTCATAGGGCTTTCGTGCTGTCACGGCTAGACTATAGATGCACAGTGTATAGGGTAGTGAGGCCTTCCTACCTGAAGATTATTGACGCTCTCCACCTTGAGGGATTCGGCTGGCCACTGTTGCTTACAGAACGAGCCCCATGGACAGTCTTTGTGCTGAGGCTGGGGAACCATCATTGAGCGTCAGGCATGAAGTTCCTCACAACTCCTACTTCACTTGCATACCACACTATTGCTCGTACACCTCTGGAATGATTTTTCTCCTATTGTCCACGAGCAACAATGCCACTTGGGATCTGCACGCAGCATGTGCTGGAGTCACTTGGTATGGGGCACGTATAACCCCAAATCCAGGGTTTTTACCGCCCGCTACCCTGGTTATTGCATGGGCCCAGATTAATTTTAGATTTGGTGCAGCATAGAAGAGATTGCACTCCTGCGTATGTTCTTAATACATTATTTTACGACATTTTAACTGAGCGCTACAACTCCACAGCTGTCTTTATGGATGGGTCTAGACAGCGGACTCCAGTGGTTCCTTCGTTGTTTTTCCTGAATGTGTCCTTAAGGTCCAACTGCCTCGAGAACTCACTGCCTTCGACAGAGAATTATATGCGAAATTTTAGGCACTGGAGCAGATCAGATGTGCTTCGAGTGCTCTAATTCCGTGTCTACTCTGATTCGCTGAGCGGCATTGGCTCTCTACAACACTTGCACGCAGCAGATAAACTAGTCCAGAATATCCAGGATTCCCTCCTCCAACGGAAACGTCTGGAGAAGGGGATGTCCTTCTGCTGCATACCAGGGCACATACATATTGTGGGGAAAGAAAGGGTGGACGTGGCAGCCAAGGAAGCATGTCGTGATCCTTATATCCTCAGTTATATCAGTGTGCCATCCCCATGCATGCTGTCACCTCGCTGGTGAGGTACATAGTCATGTGTCTATGGGAAGACGAGTGGCTGGAAGTGACAGATAATAAGCTGTGTCTCGTAAAACCCACTACGCGGCCGTGACTTCCCTCCTTTCAACCACAAAGACTGGACGATGTCTTCCGCACTCGTCTTCGCTTAGGCCAGTCCTCTGACGCATGGCTTCTTACTCTAGCGAGAGGACACTCAAAAGTCTGGCGCTTGTGGCGTGCAGATAAGTATGCGCCACATTTTAGTAGAACGTGTTTTATTTTTGGACATGAGGGCAGAGGCAGATTTTACTACAAATGTACCCTGCATTTTAAGTGACATTGAAACGAATGTGGTAGAGCTTCAAGGTTTTGTAATTTCTCCAACTTGTTTCTGAAACTTTCAGAGAGATGTTCTTAATGTATTAATAGGATGATTGGTTCATTCATGTTTCTTGTTAGTGGGCCACGAGTCACATTTCCCTGTGCCATTATTTTAACTCTTCTCTCGTTTTAGTTCTGTTGTCATCCTAGTTCTAGCACCTTTCACTATATCTCCGTTGCTTTACAGCGTGTGGTGTGCAGTGATTTTGTGGGTCAGCACGAGTGACGTAGGAGTTAGTGAGTAAGTGGGTGAGCGAGTGATTTTGCCAACATTTTAAGCTGTATTCACGTTTTTCGTTTCTTTTCATATTTGTCACGGCGCTGACAACTTCGGAGTTGAGTACTCGGACCCTCCAAAACAACAACAACAACAATAACAAATTCTATTTACACAATGTTCTAACAAACTTCCCGGTAGACGCAAGCTGAATATGGTGTATTAACACTCACACACACACGCACACACACACACACACACACACACACACATATATATATATATATATATATATATATATATATATATATATATATAGGGTGGTCAGAAAATGTGTGAAATGCTTGTAGGGATTTTACAGGGCAGGTTGTACTGAGACATAAATGTTAAGAAAAAAAATTGATACGTTGCGCCGTTTCCGGGTTATTTAGCATTGAAGTTAGCCAATCAGATCGACGCGCGCGTAAATTCAAGTTGCAGCTAACGAGACAAAGCACTCGTTGGGCAACACCGCCCCTGGCAGGCCGCTTGAGCGTGAGCGCGTGACGTCCCGAGATATAGAACTGACATGTGATTACATTTACACGCAGTTTGGGTGCACAGCTCCTGAGAAATGAGTACCAGGAACAACCACCTCTGGCCGTAATAACGGCCTTGATACGTCTGGGCATTGAGTCACACAGAGCTTGGATGGCGTGTACAGGTACAGCTGTCCATGTAGCTTCAACACGATACCACAGTTCATCAAGTGTAGTGACTGGCGTACTGTGACGAGTCAGTTGCTCGGCCTCCATGGACCAGACGTTTTCTATTGGTGAGAGATCTGGAGAATGTGCTGGCCAGGGCAACAGTCGAACATTTTCTGTATTCAGAAAGGCCCGTACAGGACCTGCAACATACGGTATGCGTTATCCTGCTGAAATGTAGGGTTTTGCAGGGATCCAATGTAGGGTAGAGCCACGGAGCGTAACACATCTGATATGTAACGTCCACTGTTCAAAGTGCCGTCAATGCGAACAAGAGGTGACCGAGACGTGTAACCAATGGCATCCCATACCACCACGCCGGGTGATACGCCAGTATGGCGATGACGAATACACGCTTCCAATGTGCGTTCACCGCGATGTCGCCAAACACGGATGCGACCATATGATGCTGTAAACAGAACCTGGATTCATCAGAAAAAATGACGTTTCGCCATTCGTGCACCCAGGTTCGTTGTTGAGCACTCAATCGCAGGCGCTCCTGTCTGTGATGCAGCGTCAAGGGTAATCGCAGGCCCGCATCTCGTGGTCGTGCGGTAGCGTTCTCGCTTCCCACGCCCGGGTTCCCGGGTTCGATTCCCGGCGGGGTCAGGGATTTTCTCTGCCTCGTGATGGCTGGGTGTTGTGTGCTGTCCTTAGGTTAGTTAGGTTAGTTAGGTTTAAGTAGTTCTAAGTTCTAGGGGACTGATGACCATAGCTGTTAAGTCCCATAGTGCTCAGAGCCATTTGAACCATTTTTTTCTTTTTTTTTTTGGTAATCGCAGCCGTGGTCTCCGAGCTGATAGTCCATGCTGCTGCAAACGTCGTCGAACTGTTCGTGCAGATGGTTGTTGGTCTTGCAAACGTCACAATCTGTTGACTCAGGGATCGAGACTTGGCTGCACGATCCGTTACAGCCATGTGGATAACATGCCTGCCATCTCGACTGCTAGTGATACGAGGCCGTTGAGATCCAGCACGGCGTTCCGTATTACCCTCCTGAACCCACCGATTCCATATTCTGCTAATAGTCATGGGATCTCGACCAACGCGAGCAGCAATGTCGCGATACGATAAACCGCAATCGCGATAAGCTACAATCCGACCTTTATCAAAGTCGGAAACGTGATGGTACGCATGTCTCCTCCTTACACGAGGCATCACAGCAACGTTCCACCAGGCAACGCCGGTCAACTGCTGTTTGAGTATGAGAAATCGGGTGGAGACTTTCCTCATGTCAGCACGCTGTACACGTCGCCACCGTCGCCAACCTCGTGTGAGTGCTCTGAAAAGCTAATCATTTGCATATCACAGCTTCTTCTTCCTTTCGCGTCTGTAGCATGTCATCTTTGTGGTATAGCAATTTTAATGGTCAGTAGTGTATATATACACTATGTAAAGGGGTAGCCTAAAGTTATCAGCTAAAACCTCGAGAAGTTCTTGACCGATTTATTTCACATTTTTACGCAATACTGTAATAATTATTTAAAAAAATGGTTCAAATGGCTCTGAGCACTATGGGACTAACATCTGTTGTCATCAGTCCCCTAGAACTTAGAACTACTTAAACCTAACTAACCTAAGGACATCGCACACATCTATGCCCGAGGCAGGTTTCGAACCAGCCGGCCAAACATTTGAACAGACGTATAGATATTAATATTTATAATATAAAACTACATGAAATGTACAATATGAACACATTGTTAGTCAAAAATCTTGGAAATTACTTGACCACTCTAATACAATTTTTTCCACGTTCCTGTAACAAAAATTCATACTGACATAGGCTGTATATTTCTTCAAACAAGAATCTGAGGATTTTCTGTTAAAACCGACAGCAAGAAAGAAAATGCTATGATGTACTGCGAAAACGCGCGATTTCATTAATATAGTTTGAACTAGGATAGCAGGAAATGTAAATCATTAAACATATGGTTTCTGCCAAATACGAGCGCTATTCGCAAAGTAAGTTCTGATCGATTACGAAATAGAAACCACTGTGAAACTCCGATGGAGCTTTACACGGATGTGTTGGACAGTGTCTCCAGTATGCCAGTCGATCGCTTCACGTCGCTCTTTTCAGTTCTGATCAAACGGTGAGCTCGTAAAAATGCCTAGAAAATGATGTCTCCCGACAAGTACGAGGTCCCTGTTAGAGATTTCGCCTGATGTCATGCAGCCCACATAACATAACTTTCTTAAGATTTCTCCTTCGCGACAATTCTCGGCCACACTCTGCAGGGGCAATGAAGATGCTCCTGCAGCGTTATCAATGAGAAGTGTTTGATCACACACCATACAGCCCGTAACTGGCTTCCACTGAGTTTCATCTCTACTAACATGAACTTCTGGCCTTGAAGACAACGTTTTGGCAGAGTCAGCGAGCTGTAGATCAGCGTAGAGAACTGGCAGAAAGCACAGGCGGCTGCTTTCTGTGACGAAGGTATTGGAAAGTTGCTTCAACGCTACGAAAAATGTCTACGTCGCAGTGCTCACTATGCAGAGAGGTGGCTGGAAGGTGTAGCTAACTGTAGCAAATAAAACGTTTTTGATTTTAAGAGTGGTTTATATTTCGCGACCATTCGGAGCTTAATTTCCGAATAGCCTTCGTATATCCCTTCTCTTTATACGTGTTTTTAAACAAAAATTGAACTCACAAAAATGCTCTACTTGCGTTTTCATCCTGACAATTGGTGTTAACATGGAATAAGAAAGTGGTTTTTATGGCTCATTAACTTATGATTAGAATGCTGGTACGGAATCGGAACTGCCTGAAATGTTTATTCCTTCTCGTTTGCTGTACAGAACTACGCTTATTAGTGTCATTGAAGCTATGTGACAGTAACATTGCATTCAGTATATCACTTTGTGTTAACGAGTAAAATTGGCAGCTTAAAATGCTTAACTGTGCTGGAGGGAAATACATTGTTAGTGGCTTCTGGTGTAAAATCCGTGAATTTTCCATCGCCGAGGCTTCCCACCTGAGGGTACAGTGAGGCACCTGGCAGGCGGCAGTGCTAGGAATAACAGGCGGCTCAATCTCTCCCCTGCTAGGTTTCTGGTTCGCAGAATGTGGTGGCAACATGCTGGCCGATTTCCGGTGTCTGCAGGGCGGTATGATCTTGAAAGACAGCTGGGCTACTGCAGGTCGCAGAGCATTTCTGGTGTGACATACACTATGTGATCAAAAGTATCCGGACACCAGGCTGAAAATTACTCACAAGTTCGTAGTGCCCTCCATCGGCAATGCTGGAATTCCATATGGTGTGAGCCACCGTTAGTCTTGATGATAGCTTGCACTCTCGCAGGCATACCGTTCAGTCAGGTGCTGGAAGGTTTCTTGGGGAATGGCAGCCCATTCTTCACGGAGTGCTGCACTGAGGAGAGGTATAGATGTCGGTCGGTGAGGCCTGGCATGAATTCGGCGTTCCAAAACGTCCCAGAGGTGTTCTATAGGATTCAGGTCAGGACTCTGTGCAGGCCAGTCCATTACAGGGACGTTATTGTCATGTATCCACTCCGCCACACGCCGTGCATTATGAAGAGGTGTTCGATCATGTTGAAATGTACAATCACCATCCTCGATTTGCTGTTCAACAGTGGGAAGCAAGAAGTTGCTTAAAACATCAATGTAGTCCTGTGCTATGATAGTGCCACGCAAAACAACAAGGGGTGCAAGCCCCCTCCATCAAAAACACGACCACACCATGACACCACCGCCTCCGAATTTTGCTGTTGGCACTGCACACGCTGGCAGATGATGTTCACTGGGCATTCGCCACACCCACACCCTGGCATCGAATCGTCACATTGTCCACCCTGATTCGTCACTCCACACAACGTTTGTCCACTGTTCAATCGTCCAATGTTCACGCTCCTTACACCAAGTGATGAGTCATTTGGCATTTACCTATGTGTGGCTTATGAGCAGCCGCTCGACCATAAAATCCAAGTTTTCTCACCTCCCTCCGAACTGTCGTAGTACTTGCAGTGAATACTGATGCAGTTTGGAATTCCTGTGTGATGGTCCTACACATTACGACCCTCTTCAACTGCCGGCGGTCTCTGTCAGTCAACAGACGAGGTCGACATCTACGCTTTTGTGCTGTACGTGCCCCTTCACGTTTCCACTTCACCATCACATCGGAGACAGTTGTTTAGAAGTGTGGAAATCTCGCGTACAGACATATTACACAAGTGACACCCAATCATCTGACCACGTTTGAAGTCCGTGAGTTTCGTTGAGCACCCCATTCTGTTCTCTCACGATGTCTATTGACTACTGAGGTCGCTGATATGAAGTACCTGACAGTAGGTGGCAGCACAACGCACCTAACATGAAAAATGAATGGTTTTGGAGGTGTCGTGAAGCTTTTGATAACATAGTGTATCTGTATTTCCTGTCACCGTTTTTAAGTATGAAACACCGACATCGTGCCATGTTCAGTCTTGGAAAATTCTACAGTCCAGCTGTCCGGATGAAGTCAGCCAATCACAAGGGTAGTTTCCTTGGAGCAGAGAGGAAAGTTCTTTAGTTGTGGAGTCGGTGCAAGGACGCATGACCAAGGTGTCACACTGAGAGGGGGGGGGGGGGCGTACCTGGTCGCAGACTGGCTGGCAGTTTATGCAGAATCGATCGAGTAAGTGTCGCCTTTTTAGAGCTCGCGTGGATTTTGCTGTGAGGAGCTCACAATTTGCGAGGTAAATTCCGCCACTTGTGTTGAATTCTCTGTATCTCTACTTGTTCGTATCTTGGATCCGGTTTTAGCTTGTGGTTGCGAACTGCACAGAGCTTTAAAAGCCAGTCGCAGTTCCATAGCAATCTTCTGTTTGGTTAGAGGTATCCACCATTTGTTAGCAGAACAGCCTGTCCCTAGCTCTGCTCAAACAAACATTTATTGTAATGTTGAGCACATAAACGTGCATTCCATTGTGGAAGTTGATTTTGTCACATTTTTGCAGAGACAATTTGCCTCTTACCTGAGCATTACATAAGAAACTGTTCATAGAATCATTTTCGAGAAAATATTGACTTCAGCTGTGAACTGATTTAGGGAAAACAAATCTAATATTTAAAAGGAGTGATTCGTTTTCCCTTCTTTTCTTTATTTCGACAACAAATTAGGCCAGAGGACCAACCATAAAGACATATTAGCGATTTATTCTGCATAACTGATTCGTGCTGTCAATGTGACAGCTTTTCGTTGTAAAGCAAGTGCCTCTATTCGGAAGAATATATGTGGTAGGAAATTTGATTACGTTATGTGAGAAACGATTGATGAGAATTGCTCTCACTTATTTTTAGCAGCTTTGGAATCACAGAGCATTTTCAGTTTCTGTGATTAGCAGTTTGCTGGGTAAAGGCAATATGAGGCTCACAGCAGATCCATTATCGTTTGTGTGATGAGCTTGTAAGTGTGGCAGACAGACAGCACTTTCCACTGCAGAGCCACAGCACGTCACACTGACAAAGGAATTATCCTATGAGCTGCGTATTCAAGCTATTATCCACACAGATTCAGCAGCTGGAAAGGTGTCTCTCTTGTATGCCTTATGCAAATGATACCAACCATTTATTCATTCATTTGGAGGAAATGAACACAGATAGAGGGGAAGGAGATATGGAAAGAGGGAAGAGGGAGCAGACGATTAGTACATATCTCCGACTCCCATACACATTCATCAGTTGCGAAGCATTGTCAGGTTTGGCAGTAGACAATGCGTACAACAACCACGAGGAGACAATAAGAATGGAAGACTAAGAACAAAGTGTTCGCATAAGAAAGAGTGTAGGAAAGGGATACATTCTTTCTCCCCAACTGTTCATTCTCTACATCGAAGAAGCAATAACGGAAATAAAACAAAAATTCAGGAGTGCGATCAGAATTCAGGGCGAAAAGATATATCGCTGATAACACTGATATTGTATTTGAAAGATAGGAAGAATTACAAGTTATACTGAATGGAATGAACAGTCTGCTGAGCACATATTAGGGATTGAGAGTAAACAGAACAAAGCCGAAAAATGGTTAAAATGGCTCTGAGCACTATGGGACTTAATATCTGAGGTCATCAGTCCCCTAGAACTAACGTAAGGACATCACACACACCCATGCCCGAGGCAGGATTCGAAACTGCAACCGTAGCGGTCGCAAGGTTCCAGACTGAAGCGCCTAGAACCTCTCGGCCACAAATAATGCCGAAGAGTTGCAGAGGACACTAGTCAGAAACTTACCATCAAAACTGAGGACCACAAACTAGACGAATTTAAGGAAGTCTGCTTCCTTGGAAGTAAAGCAACACATGACGGACGAAATAAGGACATAAAAAGCACACTTGCTCAGGCAAAGAAGTCATTCCTCGCTGAGAGAAGCTTATTAGTCTCAAACGTGATCCTTGATACGAGATGATGATGTTTGGTTTGTGGGGCGCTCAACTGCGCGGTCATCAGCACCCATACAACGTCCCATGTTTTACGCAGTCCAATCTAGCCACTGTCACGATTGATGATGATAATGAAATGATGACGACAATACAAGCACCCAGTCCCGGGGCAGAGAAAATCCCCAACCCGGCCGGGAATCGAACCCGGGACCCCGTGATCCAGAGGCAGTAACGCTAGCCAATAGGCCACGAGCTGTGGACCCTTGATAAGAGAAAGAAATATCTGAGGATGTGTGTTTGGTAAACAGCATTGATCGGGAGTTAATCGATGCCTGGAACAACCGGAACAGAAGATCAAGTGGTCTGATAACATAAGGAACGAGGAGGTTCTCCGCAGAATCAGTTACGAAAGAAATACGTGGAAAACACTGGCGAGAATAAAGGACAGGATGATGTGACATTTGTTATGACATCAGGGGATAGCTTTTATTGTACTGGAGGGAACTGTATAGGGTAAAAGCTGAAGGGAAGACAGAGACTGAAACATACCCAACACATAATTAAGGATGTAGAAGTTGCACAAGAGAGGAATCTGGACGGGCTGCAACAAACGAGAGCACTGATGATCCTCAAGCCATCCCCCTCCCTCCCCACTCCAAAGAAAGTTGAGATACAAGTGCGGACCCGCGAAAAACAACTAATAGAAATTCAGTGACTGTATTACGCCCAGAAAGTGACTTTCATTGTGGCTGATAACACCAATAATAAGGATGGAGAAGATACTAGACTCACGAAACACATAGCAGTTTTTCGCAACATAGCTTCACATGCTCATCATAACGTTGGTTACTAGACGTCTATAGCAATAATACCTAATAGGCGATCGAAGGCCGTACAGTCCAGAATCGACAGGATAATTTGGCAAAATCGCTGCAACCGTTCAGGCAGTCATCCCACTGACACACCAAGTTGAAGACACCCGCTTGAAAAACCACCGTATCCTGTTACCTACTGTATACCTTCGTCCGATAGAAATCATTGATCCTTCAAGGCTATTTTTTTTAAGGGACCGAAGCGGTGATAACCGTACGGTGGAGAGACAAGTGCTCGAATGTCTCCGACTTGAGTTGGCGTAACTTCAGATTATGATATTTGCGGAACGGACTCGTGCCTTACCATGAGGCGACCAGCACAGAATCTGGCACAACATTCCACAACTGTTGTTTTTGACACACATGGTGCCCCATAAACACTCTTCATTCTTTGATGGATGTCTATCGTCGCTTGTTCTTCAGCAGCCAAGAAAAGAATAACAGCATGTTGGTCCTGTTTGGGCGCGTTTGGTAGTGAGGTCGCCATAGATGACGTTTGCGCATTTACCGCACACTGGTAGGAAAGACACGAATGCCACACTAATCCCAAGCCCTCACATCGGAGCTTACACTGAGGTGACTCATATTAACGTTCAGAAACCCTCAAACCAGCGTAGGTGACTCTGAAACAAGTAGTTTAATATGAGGCTAATGGAGCCGCAAATATAGGGAAATACCCCAAAAGTGGATGACAAATATTGAACATGTGATGTTGAAACGTCCCCTTAGAAAAATTGTACATGACTGTGCTTAAACTGACACACAATATTTTTAGCGCAACGCAATCTCACTTTCAGAAATCCCTACAAAGGAATGGCCCTGACTAACATTAACCTATACGTTTCACAAATCACCTACCTCACAAAAATCTTGGTTACTCGAACTACTGCAATACAGCGAGCGCCACTACTGCCAGCTAAATAAAAGATTCAAACTACGGAAGGCACTAACTACTGATAGGCATAATTAGCAAATGAAAGATTTTGATAGAGAACAAACAATGTATTTACCTTAATAGTGTTCAAAAATCATAATATACATAGCAGTTCATAATATCCAGTATTACAAATTTCAAAACTCCGCCATCTCTCTCCCCACATCCGCCACTGCTGGCGGCTCACCTCCAACTGCGCATCGCTACGCGCTGTTCACATCCAGCTGCCCAACACTACAATGTCTGACAACAATGCAAACTGGCCACAGACTGCACACAGCACAGCCAGTGATTTTCATACAGAGCACTACGTAACGTTGCCAATAAGAAAACATAAACAGCCTACTTACATAGCCCCCATGCTCCCCACAAAAAATTTTACAAATTGTTTTGGGCACTGGCCAATACAGATTTGAAAAAATTTTTCATAATTACAGTAAGAAAGATATCAAATGCACACACTTATTGATACAATGCTGGTCAAAAGCTAAAATTTTCTCACAGTCCGTAAAGACAGTCCTGATCATCCATCACAGTAAAAGTGTTTTTCTCAAGGTCTGAGCAGTAAAAGAAAATGCACACGGAAGTAGTGGATTTCCATGCAGTCTTGAAGAACTAGTGTTGTCCTTCCAACGGAAAGACAGTGCTGACTCTTGACATGCTGACAGGTAATGGGCCACAACAGAGCAAACCCACAACAGAGTCAGTCGAAGTTTTGAAGAATATTGGTAAGTAGGTCATCACACAGTAGACCCACTGTAGTTCTGGTAGAGATTGTGGTATTGGTGGGCCACCAGAGGTGCAGACCCACTGCAGTCCTTGTAGAAATAATGGTATTGGTGGGCCATCAAAGATGCAGACCCACTGTAGTCCTTGTAGAGATGGCCAGCAGCCATCTGCTGCGACTGTGCAGGTGCACAATCACCATCGAAAAGTCTTGCAGAGAAGATAGCAAGTCCATAAACCACCACTTGTGCACGCACAAAGTTTTTGGAATTGTCCTTAGAAGTCTTGCAGACAATATAGCAAGTCCTTAAACCACCACTTGTACACTCACCAAATTTTTGGAATTGTCCTTAGAACCAGCAATGCTGTTATCCAGTCCCTTGCTGAATTAGTAACACATGTGCAAACACTAACGGTCCCAACTTCTCACATATTGTGCATTACTATGACCAACAGAAATGTGTGCAGTGAAATGAATGCTTACAAGTTACTTAATTTGATGAACTGGTGTCAATTACAATTTTATAACATAAAAATACAATAACAAAGGTACAAAATACATCATTAAAGAACATAACAATACAGATAACATTTGTGGTACAGGCTTTACAAAAGAATCGAAATAGCATATACATCAGTGTTACAGGAATTATGACATAAGTAAATACATAAAAGATTAGAATAACTTTCGAAACATCAACTTCACACATGAGCATTAAAACAGAACGGAATTAATAATGTCTAACATCTTTACAAAGTAAATAACATATTATTAATGTCAGTTATATTTGAGGATAACAGTATTCGTCATCGTAGTTCATGTAGCTGAGTATTAGAAAAATTCTACAACATAAGTCTTATCAGATAAACATATAAATACAGGAAAAAGACAAATAAACAAGGGTACACAAACACATAGCAGAATAACACAAAAGGAAAGGACAGTGTTCGTTTTCAGTGTAACATTTGGTACTGCAGTCCAACCCAAAACTTCATTCCATAGATCTTTCGTCTTATTTCAACCTTTGCTTCCACCCAAAAAAATCCTATCCAAGCATGCTTTCTGTATTTTTCTCGTATAATCTCTCAGTGCATTTCTTCAAATTCATCGCAACTCATTCTCTTATAGGCTACCCCCTCTTAAGCTAACTTAAATCTACTGAGCTCAGATGCTAAACTAAGGGACGAGGCAATGCAGCAGCATAAAACAATTAATATAAACAGCAATAAAAAATGCAGATTTGCGAAGCAAGCAGCATTATAGAAATCAGCAAAGCAATTGCAATATTACAACTAATATAAGGCCCTGTGCAGCAAACAAGAAAAATAAATCACTAGTAAACTAGCTTAACAGAGTAATACAAAGTGAAATTTAGTAGCACTATGCCTGGCAAACAGCAGCAGCAAATGAAAGAACTTATATCTAAACATGACATAGCTCAAGCAGAAAAAGTATTACATTAAAGACAACAATGCAGACAAGGGAAATATATATTCACATCTTAATGTCTACGTAATTAAAGTGGTGCACCACAAAAACTAATTCTACAAAAAATTACCAAGTACTCGAAAAGAAAATTATATATGCAGTTACTGTTATTAGTCCCTTCTTATCATCTTATCGTGTGAAATATTGTGACAATAATGGCGTGTGAAAAACGTAATACTAGGCTCCAAAGTAAACTGAGAAATGACAGTGAAGACGAAAGCAGTGTGTTAGCGGCACCGAGTAATGAATTACCTAATGTTCAAAGTAGTAATTTGGTAATTGTACATAGGGAAATGGAGCGGGCTGCAACAATGGTGTAGACAGTGAAACAATTAGTGAACAGAGAAGCATTATCGATCGATCGATCGGCAACAGCTTGCCTCAGGAATCCGAAATGACAGGACACAATCTTGCAAATACTGTAGATTATGGTTTTGCGTCCTCACCCTTTTCTCAAATAAATCAAGACACATTTTCTGCTTTTCAAACTGCGACTATTGCCGGTTCAAATGCATTGCCGAATAGCACTGAGGAACATGTTTCAGACACCAGTGGATTTTTATTACAGTTAATGCAACAAATGGAACAAAAGCTTCAAAAGTTAGACACAATGGAACAAAATCAGAGACAAACACAGCAAAAGCTTCAAAAGTTAGACACAATGGAACAAAATCTTCAAAAGTTAGACACAATGGAACAACACCAGAGACAAACACAGCAACAGTTACACACAATGGAACAAAATCAGAGACAAACACAGCAAAAGCTTCAAAAGTTAGACTCATTGGAACAAACTCTCGAACAAACACGTGAAGATTTAACTGCTGAGTTACATAACATTGAATCGAAATGTCAAAAAGTCTGTAATGACGTAAAAACACAAATTTGTGAGCATTTCCAACCTATTTTTTCGCGTCATGAAAATGCATTACAGAATCACGAAGCAGCCATAAAAGAACTGCAAACTATTGTTCATGAAAATCATGAGACCTGGCAAGCTAAAATGGACTCAGTTGCATCTACCGATTCGGTTACGCAACTTGCAAAAACTCAGGAAAACTTAAAGGACACAGTAGAAAGACACATGGAGGAAATTAGTTCATTATCAGAGAAAGTAGTTGAACTTTCGGATCAGCTAAATAATTTATCTACGAAGGTAGATGATAATCTGAATGACACAAAACCAGTAGTCTTTAATGACACAGAAGAGTGCGAACAAATTAGGAAACTGAAACAAAATCTGAATCAAATTAATACGCAACACCAAAGAGAAATCCGGGAAGTACAAGATCAGCTGACACAGGTAATACAAGAATTACGTATTTCAGAGGACACTCGCCCTCCAATACGGGAAGAGGGACATAGAAATACGGAACAGCCACAAAATAATAACACAGGGCACTTCGGAAATTATGAAATAAATTGGCAAGGTACACCGAATTTTGAGATGGAACCGCCGACACGACGTAACAATGACCGACATGCGACTCGCCGAGATGATGATTTTGACTATAAGCTGTTCATTACTACACGCAAATTCAAAACGTTTAAGAATTCTGCCAACGACATTCATCCACAAGCATGGCTCCATCAATTCTCTCATTGTTTTCCTCCCAACTGGTCATTAGAGCACAAGTTAGAATTTATGTGTGGCTACTTGGAGAATGAACCAGCTGTAAGCATGCGATCGGTCACTCACGATTGCCACAGTGAAGGAGAATTTTACCATGCCTTCCTCTCAGCATATTGGTCTCAAGCCACACAAGACCGAGTAAAACATAGCATCATAATGATGAAACATTTCGAACAATCTGAATTTTCCAGTCTTGTGAAATATTTTGAATACATGTTGCACAAGAATCAGTACCTGTCAAACCCATACAGCCCCTCAGAACTCATCCGCATTTGCTTAATCAAATTACCTGAACATTTACGGCATATTATTTTGGCCGGACGTTGTAAAGACGGCATTGAAGCTTTTCAGGGGCTCTTACAAGAACTGGAAATTGACACTGACAATCGCGGAACGCGAAAACAGGAGCACAACAATTACAGGTCACATCCGTCACAATTCCGCGATGACAGAAATAATAACTGGACGCAACAAGGCTATTCTCACAACACAAATCGTGACCAAAACAGACACCACCCTTATGACAACCGTTGGCAGAGTAGTAATAATTACAGGGAAAGATCACCTCTCCACGGTAATGACTATCACAGAGACAATCAGAGAAACAGACAATATGGGAACCAAAACAATTATTATTACGGGAGACAGAATAACTTTAGTCACAACGGCCCAGCACGCAGTTACGATTCAGGGAGAAATTCTCCACCACTTAACCGACAAGAAAGAAACTACAGGAACTACCGACATGACGACAGACGATGTGATCGTAACGACAGACCTGAATTTCATCAGAACTGGCGGGATTTAAACAGGGCAGGGCCCTCTCGTCACGGTGAATTTGTAGAAGTTAGGTCTCCAAATCCCAATAACAACGCGCGCCAACAAAGAGACAATAGGCAATGACTCACACCACTGGCAGCCACAAAACGTACTTATGAAACTGACAACGCAGCTGCCGTAGCTAGTAATTACGTAAAAATGGAAGACATTAGGGACATCTTACTCCAGGAACACGACGTAAAACATAACAACATTGCATATCCAGTGATTCGCATTACTTTAAATGACGTAAAATTTACGGCAGTACTTGATCCTGGCAGTCCCATTTCAGTAATTACTGAAACAGCTTTTACAAAATGCAAAATATCGAACGATTGCCCCACACTTCCGTTACGTAAGATTAAATTACAAGGTGCAATCTTAGGAAAAAGTGTAGATGTACGCCAACAAACCAATTTAGAATTCTTTTGTCAAAGCCACATCTTCTCTATGAACTTTCTTATTGTTCCATTATTGTCGACGGAAATTATACTGGGAGTAGACTTTTTGAATGAATACAAAGCAATCTTAAGCTTTCACGATGCTGAAATAAGTTTAGAGAAAGAAGGTAAGTCAGTAGCTTTGAAATTTGAAGATTGGCTCTCAAACCATGACGAGGAAATTAACCGGCTTTACCTTCTGCTAGACAACAGTTCGGAATTTTCGACGAAACTTGACACTAATAATCACTCTGCAAGTAATGACACGGATGATATCGACGGCGTATTTGATACTGATGAGTTAATTCATAATAAAATACAAACAATTGAGAACTGTAATGAAATTGATAGGCAGGACCTTTTTGAGATTTTACAAGCACATTCCACAGTTTTTATTCACAAAACAGGAACAATCAAGGGATTTCAATACCAATTTCGTGTTCGTGAGCATACTAAATTTTGTGTTAGACCATACGTAATTCCAGCACATTATAGGGACCGTGTTAGAACAGAAATACCATCTATGCTTGACGAGGGCATTATTGAGCCTGCAATAAGCTCATACAACAATCCATTACATGTTGTTGAGAAGAAAAATGGATCGATCAGGCTTGTCTTAGATTCGAGACAAATCAACACTATCATCATTCCTGAAACAGACAGGCCGCAGACGATGGAAGAACTTCTTCAAAATTTTTATGGCGTAAAAATGTTGTCTTCTATTGATCACAGATCCAGCTTTTATCAGATCGAACTTCATCCAGAATGTAGAAAATACACAGCTTTCCTTTGTTTCGGCGCTTGTTATCAGTTTCGGAAGCTTCCTTTTGGTTCGAACATTTCTTCGGCAGCATTCATTCGCGGGCTAAATTCCATATTACCTGAGTTCTTAAAACGTCACATCACCTTATATGTGGACGATATTCTGGTAGCAGAACCCTCATGGGAACAACACAATCGCATCCTCAACAGTTTGTTACGTATTTTTGCAGAATCTGGAATTACAGTTAACTTGGAAAAGTCTGAATTCGGTAGGTCAAAGGTGAGGTTTTTGGGACATATTATTTCTTCTGAAGACATTCAGCCGGATCCTGAAAAGTTAGAAGCAATCAGAGCCATTCCAGTTCCATCCACAAAAAGACAAGTCCGCAGTTTTCTAGGTCTTGTAAATTTTTACCGTCGTTTTCTGAATATGCAAATTCTAGTTACACCAAAACTTTGTTCTCTCACTGGAAAAAATACTATTTGGAACTGGGACGAACAAGCACAGTTGGAATTCAATTCTTTGAAAGAAGCGTTACTTCACGCGCCAATACTAGCTCATCCAGATCTGTCACAAGATTTCTGCCTTAGCACGGATTCTTCTAAAGTCGGTCTTGGTGCCCATTTATTTCAAGAAGCCATAGAAAATGACATTACTGTTCAGAAAACCATTGCTTTTGCTAGCCGAGTGCTAACAAAATCTGAAAAAAAATATTCCGTTACTGAATTAGAAGCTTTAGCTATCGTTTGGGCATTTAACAAATTCCGTTTCTTTCTTTCTGGTAAGCACGTAAAAGTATACAGTGATCATCGTGCATTACAATTTCTTATGTCTTCAAAATTAAATCATGACAGGTTAAAACGTTGGGCATTGTTTCTGCAAGAATTCCACTTCACAATAGTCTACATTCCCGGCAAGGAGAACATTGTTGCGGACACACTGTCACGCGCACCGGCTGGGCTTGAGAAAAGTAACACAGAAGGCAACCTCGAGAAAAATTTCAGTATTCTTTACATTCAGAAAGTCGCCTTTGAAAACTTCATCACCACATCTTTAAAGGACATTGCTCATGAACAAGATAAAGATCCGATTTGGAAAGACATCAAAAGTAAATGGCATGAAAAGACACACACTCAGATTCGGCATTATTACCTGGTTAGAAACAACATACTCTTCAAACGCTGCACTGTTGATGACAAGCTATGGGTACTTTGCATTCCAGACGATTTTGTTAATAAGCTTATTTGGTACATTCATTTCAGCTACGCACATTTTGGTCCACGAAAATGTTGTCATATTCTTCGAACGACTTGTTATTTTAACAATATGGAAAAGAGAATTCGAAGAGTCTTGTCTATTTGTAAACTTTGTCAAAAGGCGAAACCATCTACTATTTCACATCGTGCTCCGTTGTTTCCTATTATTCCTTCTAAATTAAGAGAATTTGCTGCTGTTGATCTCTTGGGACCCCTTCGAATCGAATGGATTTTCGTACGTTCTAGTCGCTGTTGAACTTACTTCAAAATTTGTTTCTTTCACTCCGTTACGTAAAGCCACTGGACGGTCTGTATCCAACGCCTTTGTTAAAAATTTCTTACGTGAAGTTGGCCACGTTGCTAATGTCATTTCAGATAACGGACCGCAATTCAGATCTGCTGTTTGGTCACGCATGCTTCGGAATCATAAAATCAAACCTGTTTTTATTTCATTGTACTCACCACATTGTAACACGTCTGAACGGATTATGAAAGAAATCAATAAGCTTTGCAGACTTTATTGTCATAGAAAGCATCAGCATTGGATATCTTTGTTATTGTAATTATGAAAATTTTTATCAAATCATTATTGGCCACTGCCCAAAACAATTTGTCAAATTTTTTGTGGGGAACATAGGGGCTATGTAAGTAGGCTGTTTATGTTTTCTTATCGGCAACGTTACGTAGCGCTCGGTATGAAAATCACTGGCTGTGCTGTGTGCAGTCTGTGGCTAGTTTGCATTGTTGTCTGCCATGGTAGTGTTGGGCAACGGCAGCTGGACGTGAACAGCGCGTAGCGTTGCGCAGTTGGAGGTGAGCCGCCAGCAGTGGTGGATGTGGGGAGAGAGATGGCGGAGTTTTGAAATTTGTAATACTGGATATTATGAACTGCTATGTATATTATGATTTTTGAACACTATTAAGGTAAATACATTGTTTGTTCTCTATCAAAATCTTTCATTTGCTAATTATGCCTATCAGTAGTTAGTGCCTTCCGTAGTTTGAATCTTTTATTTAGCTGGCAGTAGTGGCGCTCGCTGTATTGCAGTAGTTCGAGTAACCAAGATTTTCGTGAGGTAGGTGGTTTGTGAAACGTATAGGTTAATGTTAGTCAGGGCCATTCTTTTGTAGGGATTTTTGAAAGTCAGATTGCGTTGCGCTAAAAATATTGTGTGTCAGTTTAAGCACAGTCATGTACAATTTTTCTAAGGGGACGTTTCAATGTCATCATTTGACGTTCATCGCCGCACGTACAGCTATGAAACATATTGGTCTGTCGCATCTGATCATTCGAATCCAAGTCAAATAAGTATTCATTTCGGTACGGCTCCAAACCTACTTTCGCGAATTTAGCACGTAATGCTCAGTGTTCGAGTCCAGCGCCTGGCTGACTGTTGTTTCTTTTTTTTTTGCGTTAGACAGTTATGTGTTTACACTGAGGTAAGATTTTCTATTTTATTTACCGCTCTCGCTGTCCCTCCTGGTTAATTTCAAAGTACAGTACAACGAAAACCTGCAATATTGCGTCACAAGTAAATAGGTCTAATCTTCCGAACTGCATCGGCAGCAGTAGATGACCTAAGTGTTCTTTACTAAACAAAGACCGAGAGTTAGCACACTGGACTCACATTCGGGAGGACGACGGTTCAAATCCGCGTCCGGCCCTCCTAATTTAGGTTTACCGTGATTTGCCTAAATCGCTTCAGGCTAATGCAAGGATGGTTCCTTTGAAAGAGCACTGCCGACTCTCTTCCCCATCCTTTCCTCATCCGATGGCACCGATTACCAGGCCGTTTGGTACCCTCCTTCAACGAACTAACCAACTAAATAAAGCATGTAAGCAAAAAAAGAAGGAATGAAGGGAAAGAAATACAAAATAAGGACAGCTTTTTCTTGGTTACAGCGAGGACAATAATTTTGTAACTTCTACGCTTACAACAGAACCTAAAACAGAGTAGCCTAGAGGATTGATATGTAGTAGTATAGCGTCCCCCCGCCCGCCCTCCCCCCCTCCCCCCCTGGCTAGGGTAGGAGAGATAAACCCAGTGGCTGCACATGCGGCGATGTACGTAACTGGTGACGTCACATATACAGCATTTCTCATCTACTTTTAAGGTGTTTCCTGACATTTGCGACACCATGTGTCTTATATTAAATTACTTGTCTCAGCGTCATCTATATCGCTATGGGCTTTTTTTAAGTTTATAAGAAACAAAAGAAAAATTTGGAGTAGGAATTAAAAACCATGGAGAAGAAATAAATTGTAATCCTGTCAGAGACATCAAAGGACCTGAAAGAGCAGCTGAACGGAATCGACACCTTCTAGAAAGGAGGATGTAAGATAAGCATGAACTAAAGCAAAACGAGGATAATGGAATGTAGTCGAATTAACTCACGTCATGCTGACGGAATTAGATTAGGAAATGAGACACCTACAGTAGTAGATGAGTTTTGCTATTTGGGGAGCAAAATAACTGATGATGGTCGAAGTAGAGAGGATATGAAATGTAGAGTAGCTATGGAAAATAAAGCGTTTCTGAAGAAGAGAAATTTGTTAACATCGAGTGTAGATTTAAGTGTCAGGAAATCTTTTCTGAAAGTATTTCTATGTAGTGTAGCCGTGCATGGAAGTGAAACACGGACGATAAATAGTTTAAACAAGAAGAGAGTAGAAGCTTTCGAAAAGTGATGCTGCAGAAGAATGCTGAAGATTGCATGGGTAGTCAAGTAACTAATGAGGAGGTACTGAATAGAATTGGGGAGAAGCGGAATTTGTGGCACAACTTGACTAGAAGAAGGAATCGGTTGGTAGGACATCTTCTGTGGCATCAAGGGATCATCAGGTTAGTAATGGAGGGAAACGTGGAGCGTAAAAATCGTAGGGGGAGACCAAGAGATGAATACACTATGCAGATTCAGAAGGTTGTAGGTTGGAGTAATTATTCGGAGATGAAGAGGCTTACACAGGATAGGGTAGCATGGAGAGCTGCATCAAACCAGACTCTGGACTGAAGACCACAACAATAAGAATCATTCTGCATACCAGCTTCGAAGTCGCGCTACGCGGCATACACGCTCCAGCAACTTTCCGATCGCCCCTTATACGTATGTATCGTCAAAAAAGTCGAAACTCGCTCCTATTACATGACAGGAAGGCTGATGGGCTCTCAAAACACGTACGAGAATAATGAGGATATTTCGTCACCAACTCCAAACAACATGGCGCTAACGTCTCCGTCCCACGTTCAGTAAACAAGTGCGCCCTCACGTCAAGCCTTTTTGGCAACGGAAGCCAACGTCACATCTTCTGATCAACTGCGCCGAACAAGACTGAGGCATGCATGTGTATTTCGGGCCTAAGGACTTCCCTAATTCAGATATACGTCAAGGTATCTTTGCTTCATCAAATATTCATTTAAAGACTGTCGTAGTACCAGAAATGTGATTAGAGTTACGGTGGTGGATGTTTGTTATTGTGTATGTAGGCAACTCAGTCAACAACTGTCATAGTTCGCCTCTCTTAATAACTCTCTATCAAGTGCCACAAATTTGGCTTCCAGATTACACTGTGCAGACTGTGGCACAGTATGATGTGTGAAAACGTAGTGGAGAACAATCAGCCACCACTCTCGAAGACTCACGCTAGCAGCTAAGCTGTGTACTCGGCAAGAGCGGCCCAGCGCGTCTTCGGGACGCGGCATTAGTGCACAATCACGGCCATCAATTCTCCCGCGGCGAGGACCGGGCGACCGAAACAATGGCCGTGAGGGGCGCGTTAACGAGACAGGTCAATAGCGGCCGCCGTCACCTGCCCGGAATTACATCGTCGGCCTTCCGGACGTGGCCGTGCGCGCGCCTGCCCGCGCAGCCATCGGCTCATTCAGCGGCGAGCAGTTGGAGACGGGTCTTCACGCGGAAGGTGAGACCAGGAGAGCCGGCAACGCCGTCCATCTCCTCGAAAATTGACGGTTGGGAAATTAGGAGCGCAGGATAGACTAATGACGCACAGTCGCAAGACTGTTCTCTGACGATGCTGATGTCTGCACCGAAGAATCGTCGTTCAATGACCGCAACAAAATGAAGAGAGACATGATCAAAATTACCCACTCGATGGACTGAATGGCAGCTCTTTGTCAATGCTGATGTTCATAACATAACATATGTTTCCTACCGATATAATAGCTTTGTTTCGACATTGTCTATCCTCGACTTATTTTCAATATAAAAAATGGTTCAAATGGCTCTTAGCACTATGGGACTTAAAATCTGTGGTCATCAGTCCCCTAGAACTTAGAACTACTTAAACCTAACTAACCTAAGGACATCACACACATCCATGCCCGAGTGCGAACCTGCGACCGTAGCAGTCGCGCGGTTCCGGACTGAGCGCCTAGAACCGCGAGACCACCGCGGCCGGCTATTTTCAATATAATGACGAGTTTTATGAACAAATTGATGGGGTGGCCATGGGTAGCCCTCTAAGCCCTGCTATTGCTAATCTATTTATGGAATTTTTCGAACAACAGGTGCTGCAGTCGGCCAAAAAACGCCCTTTGAAATGGTGTCTATACGTGGATGACACCTTTTTGATATGGAATCATGCTGAAGAGGAACTGAGTGATTTTTTGGTGCACATAAACTGTTTCAATCCAAAGATACAATTCACCATGGAGAAAGAGAGTAATGGACAACTAAATTTTTTGGATGTATCGGTTATTAAACGGGCAGATGGGACTTTAGGGCACAAGGTATATAGGAAAGACACACACACCTATCGTTACCTACATAAGGATTCTAATCATCATCCTAGGCAGAAGAGAGGAGTCATAAAAACTTTAGTGGACAGAGCTAATAACATCTGTGAGCCAATTTACTTGCAAGATGAATTAAGCCATTTGCGAACAGCTTTCAAGAGAAATGGATACACTGACAAGGAAATAGATCGAGCACTCCACCCTAGAAGAAAAGTGTCCGAAAATACACGACAACAACAACCGTCGGCTGGAAAAGTTTTTCTTCCATTTATTCATAACATCACGGACCGTATTGGTAAAGTTTTGGCCAAGTTTCAAGTGGACACAATTTTTCGACCTACCAAGAAAATTAGTGAAAGTTTAAGATCGGTGAAAGACGCACGACAACCCTTAGCTACCCCAGGAGTGCATAAAATTCCGTGTAGCTTTGGCATGGTTTATATTGAAACAACTAAAAGGAGTGTTAATACTCGCCTAACGGAACACAAAAGGAACTGTAGATTGGGACAGATTGACAAATCAGCTGTAGCGGAACACGTTTTCAAAGACGGTGATCACGAAATAAAATTTAGTGAGACAAACGTGATAGCTAGGACCTAACATTATTATACTCGCATGTATAGAGAAGCTATAGAGATCTACAAGCACGGAAATAATTTTAATAGAAAAGAAGGATTAAAACTAGACAGGATATGGCGGTCGACTTTGTACCAACGAAGTGACAATCGATTACCTGTAATCGAGAGAGATGGCACTAGCCAGAGATAGTTTTAAAGTCGAAAGCACGTGATGAGTGATGGCGCCATCTAAACGCTCTATATAAGCGGGACCACCAGCGCCTAGCAGCCAGTCGCCGACTCACCTCAGAAGATGTTGCCCGCAGTAGGCAACGAAACGTCAAGAAGGAGAAGAAGTTTTATATATGGACCACGGCAATTTAGCCCGAAAGCTTTAATTGATGAATGCGGATGTTGTTGTTGAGGTCTTTAGCCTGAAGACTGGTTCGATTCAGCTCTCCACGATAGTTAATCCTGTGCAAGAGTCTTCATCTCTGCGTAACTACGCCAACATACATAAATTTAAAATTGACGACATGGGCGGAAAAACGGGCTAACACTCAAACGTAGTAACTTAGAAATAAGTGTTGCCATCTGTTGCTGGGTATTGGAACTATCAAAATTGACATTCTTCTCACCCATAAGGGTGAGATAAATATCAGTTTTGATAGTTCCAGTACCCAGCAACAGATGGCAGCACATATCTCTAAGCTTTCATATTTGAGGGTTAGCCCGTTTTCCGCGCATGTCTTCAATTTGAAACCTGCACACTTTCCACCTTTACTACATGAACTATTCCTTGATGCCTCAGGGTATGACATATCAGTCGATCCCTTCTTCTATTCAATACGTACCATAAATTTCTTTTTTCGTCAGTTCAGCAGGTTCTCATAATTTATTCGATGTATCCATCCAATCTTCATTATTCTTCCGTAGCACGACGTTTCAGAGCCTTGTATTCTGTTCTTGTCCGAACTGTTCATCGACTTCTTGTCCGTCCCCTGTAGCTGAGTGGAGGCCGAAGATTTGGAGGCATATGCACCAAAAATTCCTTCCTACCTTCGTTCGGGCACTGTGGTTCTCTGTCGCCTGTGGCAAGTTCAACACCAACCAACGGCTCCATGCAATTGGACTAGAGGACACTCCACTATGCCCGAAATGTCGCCAAGTGGATGACGACCATCACCGCTTAACTTGTATCGCGGTGGAGGACATCTGGCTCCTAGGAAGACAGACGGTAGCTTGCTACCTCCGTGTGACCCCGCAACATATTACACCTGCTTCCTTCTTACATCTGGAACGTGACTACTTTCCGGCGACTAAATCACAGTCGATCATCAGAGTCAAAGGTTGGACGATCGCGTACCTCTATGGGAATGCTGACAAGTCGCGACTTGACTTTTGGTATTTATTGCAGCAAGCCCACAATGAGGTTCATAGATGGTCACACTATCGGAAAACCTTTGCCAACTATCTTCAGGCAGTCTTCCTCAACCCACCACGCAGTTGGGATGTGCCGGGTGTAGTCGGTGTGCACATTTGACAGCTGATAATGAACCTCACGCTTCTCTCACCACTCAATATGTAATGCACATACTATACCATGAAATGATCTACATGTTCCTTTTAACAGAGTGATCTTTATTGATAGCCGGCCGGAGTGGCCAAGCGGTTCTAGGCGCTACAGTCTGGAACCGCGCGACCGCTACGGTCGCAGGTTCGAATCCTGCCTCGGGCATGGATGTGTGTGGCGTCCTTAGGTTAGTTAGGTTTAAGTAGTTCCAAGTTCTAGGGGACTAATGACTTCAGCAGTTAAGACCCATAGTGCTCAGAGTCATTTGAACCATTTTATTGATAATAAATAAATAAAAGAAACATCCCTGTTCCTTTAAATTTGCGGAAAAAAGTGGTCAGCGCAACAGAATGTCCATCCTAAGGGCCCGGGTTCGATTCCCGGCTGGGTCGGAGATTTTCTCCGCTCAGGGACTGGGCGTTGTGTTGTCCTAATCAACATCATTTCATCCCCATCGCCGCGCGAAGTGGCGTCAAATCGAAAGACTTGCACCCGGCTAATGGTCTACCCGATGGGAGGCCCAAGTCACACGACATCACCCGTCTTTCACTTTTGTACGAGGTTCTACTCCAGACGAACACCTACAAGGAAACACTTCTTGAAACACAATTTTATATTCGATGTTAACAAATTTCCCTTATTCCGGAATGCTCTCCTTTTTATTGCCAGTCTGCATTTTATATTCATCTCTTCTTTTACTGCCCAAGTAGTGTAACGTCGCGAGTTAATGCGCGATAACATTCCTTGCTATACAGCCCGCAGTAGTGGAGCCGGAGGCTGTGGAAGAAACCGCCATTTGTGTCTTAGCCAATGAGTCATGTACACCTTCTACTACGGCGGCGTGAGAACGGCTCTTCTTGGCAACCGTTCATTCACCACCTTTAAGAACCTAAATAAATGATATTAGATATTATTCAATCATTTTCAAAATCGGTACTCTAGCGTTTGAGATTCAGGAGAAGATTGTACCCAAATTTCAGCGTTATAACAATCATAGCTTCAGAGATAGAAAAAATTGCTAAAAAGATCAAAAACGACCGCTTAGGTAACTAAATTCAGTTAGGAAATATAATAGCTTATCTTTTGGTATAATTTGAAAACCTAAACAGAACTCTCAGTGTGCAGAATTAATTAATTGAGATTTTCATATTAAAACATAAATTATTTTTCGCTTTCGTAATATAGAAATCAGACAAAATTATTATTGGTGTCTAAGATTGTTGTGGGAGTATATGTGAGTGAATAAGAGCGTGTACGTGGGACATTCGTCAAATTTTACTGTTGCATTATATACCGTCTTAAGTAACCTTCAAGAGTTACGCAAGCCTGTAGTGGGAAAATGTTCATAGGGAATTTACCCACTTTGCTGATGACGTATGTCTAGGTGTGATTGCTATTGTAACAGAGCACCCAGAAAGTCCAGTTGAGTATTATCTGTATCTAAAGGATATTTCCAGATTTATTGCCTTTTCGTTTTCGTTTATTAAACATTGCTTCAATATTTGTATATCAGAATAACGTAGATGCGTCTGTATGTAACGATTGGTGCAGGCCAGTTTTTGCGCGAGTATGATCATGAGCGAGCATTCTGATTGGCAGTGAGTATGGTTAGACAATCAGAACTGAGACGGTTCCCACTCTTTACCCGATAGTTATACTGGGAGTGAGGCCACAAGAAGGGGGTCACTTGATAGCTTTGAACGCGGACGATCATTTTACTAGAGCCAGTCAAAATAATGTGTAAAATGAAGGAATATTGAGTTCCTCGCGTTTGATACGTTTCTTGGCTAACGCTGATGTAGTTACGGACCGTTTTATGAAGTTGGGGGGAAGTTCTAGAATTGTTTTGTTGGACAGATATTCGCGTATGAAAATTTGTCCTTCATAGTATCCGTGAGGAATGTTTCAGTATTCAACCACTGAGCATTTATGGCGAGCAGTTTTCTTTCTTCAGAAATCCATAAGAAGGACCAAATGTATTAACTCAAATTAGTGGTGAAATTAGTGACTGTAAAAATGTTGTTTAATTCAGGTCAGGTTTGGACAGATTCCTGGCTGCTGTGCGCATGTGAAATGAGTGTATGAATTGTGAACTTGACGAAAACAAGCAATAGTTTAAATGTGGACTGAATAGTAGCTTTTTTTTGGCTGTATGGACAAAATAAACCTTTTTGTGTGGAAATTTCGGACATTATTTTCCAGAAGCCAATCGATTATCTTACCACCCAATAAATTTTTTATGACAGTTTTTCTACAAAACTTTATTTCCTTACACGAATTGCTCCGCCTCATTAATTGTAGATACATCATATTGTATCTACGTTGCCGAGTGAAGGGACATCGAGCAAACGCCGTTCTGAGGTAGGTGAATTTTAATTTGCAGACTGCACAGAGACAACGACGGAATTCTAACCCGCCAGGCCGCAGTAGCAAGACTCGTCTGTTACTTTTAGTATCTCACTTCTTCATCTAATTCCTTCAGCAGTTCCAGATTTAAGTCGACCACAATCCATTACCATTGTTTCATTTTTGTTGAAGTTTTTTCAACGCACTATCCATTGCGTTCAGATGTTCTTCCAAGTCCTTCGCCACCTCTGACAGACTTAAACTGTCGGCGGAAAACCAAAATTTTTCTTCTCCTTCAATTTTAATTCCGTTTATAAATGTGGATATATGTACTGTAAAGCTTAAATCATCCGATTTCATGATTAGCTGTGAAAATCTTCAGCACTTCACACCATGGAAGTACACTATCTGATCAAAAATATCCGGACAACTTTCAGTGAACATGAGTACGAGGTGTGTATACTCATGACGGTTCGATTTCTACCGGGGAGACTTTCAGTCTGGTGTCTGAATGTCTGTGGAAGAATGGCAGCCCATTCTTCCTCAAGTGCTGAAACCAGAGAAGATAGCGATGTCGAAAGTTGGGGTTTGCAATGAAATCAACATCCTAACTCCCTAAGGTGTTCTTTTGTATTCAGATCTCGACCTTGGGCAGGCCAATCTATTCCAGGAATGTTGTTCCCCAAAATATGCTGTTTTACAAAGAGATGCATTGCCATGCTGAGACAACCATCGTCCCCAGCTCTTCGTCTACTGTACAAAATACAAAATGATGCAAAATGTATTCCTATCCTTTCTCATTTAGCGATAACGTAAGCGCAGTAAAAAGAACACACGTTAACCACCAAAAACATGCACATACCGTAACATCACCTCACTGTCGGAACTACGCACAATGACAGGTAACGTTCGTCAGGCATTCACAAAACCCAAGCCCTTCCGTCGGACTGCCACATGATATAGCGTGATACCTCACTCCAAATCACCCGTTTCCAATCGTCCACTGTCCAGTGGGGGCCGCTTTTTGCACCATCTCAAATTAATACGGAACTATGTGGCTTAGAGAAGCTACTCCACCATTGTACCCCCTTTTTTTTTACTCTCTGTGCACAGCCACTGTGCCAGCTGAACTGATGGTACCACTGTGGAACTCCTTCCGCTGATTGTATATGATTTTTTAGAAGCCCTCTCTACAACCTCGAAGGTCCTTTCCGTCGGAAAATGATGTGTGCCTGGTCCTTGTTTAGCTGTGGTTGTTTCAGTCACATTGCCAACAGTGGACTTGTTCGGGTTTAGAGTCGTTGAAACGTCTCGGGTGCATTTGTTACTCAGGTAACAGCAGTGACTGGTCGACGTTCGAAGTCACGAATTTTTCCCTACACCTATTCTCCTCTTATTACTTTCTTCCAATAACACAATACTTCCTCCTCCACCCGCTTCTTTTACACTAGCGGGTAAACAAGCGTTACGAAAATGATAGATAAACTCCAGTGGACGACTCTGCAAGAGAGACGCTTAATAGCACGGTACGGGCTTTTGTTGAAGTTTCAAGAGCATACCTTCACCGAGGAGTCAAGCAGTATATTGCTCGCTCCTACATATATCTCGCGAAGAGACCATGAGGATAAAATTAGAGAGATTAGAGCCCACACAGAGGCATACCGACAATCTTTTTTTCGACGAACAATACGAGACTGGAATAGAAGGGAGAACCGATAGAGGTACTCAAGGCACCCTCCGCCACTCACCGTCAGGTGGCTTGCGGAGTATGGATGTAGATGTAGATGTACTCCTTTCGTGACAGCTAGAGAGAGATTCTGCGTCACAAAATTTCTCGATGCGGTTCAGAGTGTTTGTTACCTGCATAACCCTTGAATTTACCTAAAGTTACGAAATAAAACTATTTTATTTATTAAAACATGACAATATGTTATCCATTTACATAACAGGACTTTATACTGTAATCTTTATCTACAAGAAAATTATATAAATGAAATATAGCCAAATAACAGATATAATCTATTAAAAAATTCTTCTTTGTAGCAGAAGGAGCTGTCAAGAAGTGATGATTCGGAGTTGTTATCCGTTAGCAACTTTAATTCTACCAAACTTAGGGCAAATATTTTTACCACTGCGTACATAGCTCCTTTACTTGCAAAGGTAAGATTAAGTAATAGACAGTGGTGGTTATTTTTGTTTCTAGTATTAAATTTGTGAATGCAGCTATTATTCTCGAACTGTGGAAGGTTCTTTTCTACAAATATATTATTTTTGTTACGGTTTGTTCTTCACAAATGAGACGAAGCTCTATCATCTCATGCCAGACACAATACAGCAATTATACACTACTGGCCATTAAAATTGCTACACCACGAAGATGACGTGCTACAGAAGCGAAATTTAACCGACAGGAAGAAGAGGCTGTGGTATGCAAATGATTAGCTTTTCAGAGCATTCACACAAGGTTGGCGCCGGTGCCGACGCCTACAACGTGCTGATATGAGGAAAGTTTCCAACCGATTTCTCATACACAAACAGCAGTTGACCGGCGTTGCCTGGTGAAACGTTGTTGTGATGCCTCGTGTAAGGAGGAGAAATGCGTACCATCACGTTTCCGACTTTGATAAAGGTTGGATTGTAGCCTATCGCGATTGCGATTGATCGTATCGCGACATTGCTGCTCGCGTTGGTCGAGATCCAATGACTGTTAGCACAATATGGAATCGGTGGGTTCAGGAGGGTGAATACGGAACGCCGTGTTGGATCCCAGCGGCCTCGTATCACTAGCAGTCGAATGACAGGCATCTTATCCGCATGGCTGTAACGGATCGTGTAGCCACGTTGTAGGGAATCAGCCTACTCACGCCTTATAAAATTCTCATCAGTCTGTCCACCACCTAGCCTAGTCCGCTGTAACTAGCTCTGACGTCATAAATGTTGCGCAATACTTTAAAAATCTAGTAAATAACCTGAAACGGTTCTACCATGTCAGGAGTAATACTAAATCAATATGTGTTGAGTATCAGTTCAATAACTTTAACCATTTTCGAAATTTGGACGTTTTTCTGTAAAAATCATTGGCGCAACAGAAAAGAGCTAGAAACTTAAAAATTTATATTTAGATTCCTTTTTCACAATAATTTAATAGAAACAGTACTTTGATTCTCACAAATTATAATTTTAGTTGAAATTCATGATTTTCTGGTTTTTGTCTTAAAAATTAAGGAAGCAAGATAGATTAAGTAGGCTAATAAATAAGGCTAGGATGTTTAGATTTAAGTAGAATGGAGATCCGCTATAATCATAAAGATGTGAGAAGTTTTAACTCAATAACTATAAAACTATAGCGATAGCGTATCTCCAAAGGGCAAGTTCAGAGCTCGTCTACTGCGTGTAGTGTAATTAAATTAATTCTCTCGCCCAAAATATTTAACTTAGCCACGTCAGGCTTTTATTATGACTACTTACATGTGTGTTGAATGCACATTTAAATTAAGAGCTTCATCGGTCATCAGCAAAGGAAGCGATAATTTATTCAATAACTTGAAGTGGTGCATTACTAGCCCAGCGGCTAGTTGGGAGAGCCGATTTGATCAGGCGTTCCCTTAGCCGTCCGCACCGCGGCTTTATATATAAGAACGCTGCGCGAGGAAGAAGGGCCCCAGTTCCCTCCAGACGCTGAATAGCACACCACCTGTGACAGGAGTCGCGTCGCGTCGGTATCAAATGGTTCAAATGGCTCTGAGCACTATGGGACTCAACTTCTGAGGTCATTAGTCCCCTAGAACTTAGAACTAGTTAAACCTAACTAAACTAAGGACACCATACATATCCATGCCCGAGGCAAGATTCGAACGCATCGGTATCATTGCTATAAACAGCCTCGGATGCCGTAATAAGTTACTCGGGATACGCGTAACCTTGAAATCATTTTCGAGTGAAGTGTTAATTCTGGGATGACTTTAATAATCTATCTTCAGTTTGCTTATGTCGTATTTTCACGTGCCACCGCGGGACGGACATTCTACCATTATTTAGCGTGGCGTTTGATGAACATTATCATCAAATTATGGCGAGCATTCACTTAAACATTTAATTTGGACAGTTATAGTTGCATCAGCGCATTAGACTTTGAACTGCTCTGGTAGTTGGATTGTGTGGTTTCTTTTTTTTTTTTTTTTTTTTTTTCATCTGTGACTTTCAGAATATAGCGAACGTTTTTTCACGATCGTTTTTGATTATGAATCCCAGACAATCTCCTAATTCCTCAGAGCTATAAGCTGTAGCTATAAGTGTATTTCTCAGATGAAGTGGGCACTAGGAATTCTATTTACAGGCTTCACGTTTTGCTAATCACTTTCTGGTTGCCAATATTGTAGTTAGAGAGCCAGTGTTGAGAACGGCAAAAGACAGCATAAATAATAGGAACATTTATATAACAACAACAATAATTCCACCCGCTGCCCCACATATGGTGCATCGACCGGGAAACAACCTGAGTAAAAGTGAAAGTGATTTTTAAATATTCGGATTCGAAAGTGAAATGCGACACGCAACTGAGTAATAGAACAGTGATAGTGTTACGTGTGCATGTGGACGACGCAATTGGATTAACAACGCATCTGGATTGACGGAGCTGGCACTGAGTCTAGTGCCGCTGCCGGCATCGCGAGAAGCCAGTTTCGCCACACCGCAGTCGTCCGCCGGCGCAACCGGAGTCGCGCCTGCCGTTGCGGGCCACACAGCAGCCGTCGGAGTGCCGTCTGCAGTTCAGCGCGCCGCGTCGCATCAGTAATCCTGGTACGCCGCGCCGGCAACGCCATACGTCGTGCAGGAGGAACTAAGTTAAGTGAAAAGCTGTTAAAATTTTTACTAACCTGCACTAAAAAACTGTCGGCGATGGAACTGCCAGAAGAAACCGAGGTTAAACTTAAATCAGAACCTATGTCTGTTGAGGGAACTGTAAATCCAGACAACGGTTCAAGTGTAAATATGCATGAAAATACTAATGTTAAGGTGAAATATGAAGTATTGTCTCCTGGCAGTAGTGTGAAAAGGGGCAATGATTCAATAATAGAGACCCCTGTAGTAAAGCAGAAATTAGAAATTGTTAATTTATTGGATGATAGTTTATCTGATGAGTTAAAAACGAAACAGTCATCAGAGGTGGTAGAGTTTAAGAAGGAGAAGTTAGATATGACTGATCAATCAGAAGTTTCATTTAGTTTTGATGATTCGGGTGTTGGAGCTAGTTTTTCGTCACCTGAGTGTGATAAAAAAACCAGCTAGTGAACAACCCAAAGATTCTAGAAATATGGATTTAAATGTAATATTACAAGCAATAGCTCCCAGTAATGCTAGAATGACAGCTGAATTAAAGTCTGAAATAAGTGAACAGGTCAAAAGCAGTAATGCTGAATTAAAATCTGATATAATTGAGGTAAATAACAGGATTGTGGCCAGCCAAACCAATTTTAATAAACGATTGGAGGTAATGGACGATACCTTCAAGTCTGGTTGCAATAAGTTGAAAGAGGATCTGGGCAGTTTGAATTATAAAATTGATTACAACCATGAGGATATTAAGAAAAAGGTTGCTCAACAATTTTCTGAAATGTATAAAACAGTAAAATCCTAAGTTGCTAAGGTTCGCAAAGACTTCCAAATGGAAGATGCGAAGCTGGAGCACAAGTTGACAGAAAAGATCGAGGCGGAATCTGAACTGTGCTCAGATAGGTTTAAAGATGTTAATATAAAAGTAAACTTATGTCAAGCAGAAGTAAATGCAATTAAAACTGACACTACTCATATTGTGCAAAGAGTTGATAATGTTGAAATTAGAGTAGAAAATATTAGTACTAACATTGCTAACATTGAGAATAAAGTAGCTTCAGTAACTTCTGGTAATGGTAGTATACAACAAGTTGTAGCTGCAAACGCCGTTTTTATCGGGTGTCGGCAGTTCTTGTGGTTCGATCCAGATAAAAATATCCACCCGCTATATTTCTGGAACGATTTTGAAGATGTGATTCCACCAATTTGGTCTGAACGAGAGAAAATCTCATTTATTAAAAGCCATTTAGCAGGTGACGTCATGCGTTGGTCAGCTGATGTTATGTTGAAGTGTAAAACTTTAGCGGAATTTAAAACAGCTTTCATTAATGAGTATTGGTCTAGTAATAAGCAAAATGAAGTGTTGAGAGAATTTTGGAGTGTAAAACGCTTCAATGCAGGCTAGGAATCTATTAAAGAGTTTGCTAGGTCATGGATTTCACGTATGTCACCTTTGGCCGAAAAGCTAAAACCTGAAATGATAATACTAGGTCTTGGAGCCAAACTGCCATGGTATTGGCAAACTAGAATTATATCGCCCCTAGAGACAATCTGGATCGTTTCATTGAGTATTTGGAACGTGTAGAACGTGTTGCTGCCAATGAGGAGCAAGCACGTAATAACAGAAATGCTAATAACACTAGTAGTAATTTTAAGAACGAGCAGAATGGCAATGTAAACATCAGAACAGTAGGTGTTCGCCATCCTAAGAGAGGTAGGAATTGGAAAAATAATTATCAGAACCAACAATGGCATCCAAATGATAGTAATTTTGTTCAGAACAAAATTATGCAGGTAAACAACAGTGTGGAAAGCAATGCTGTGCCTGTTAACTATAATGGAAATAAAGGAAACAGTAGTAGGCCGAGGCAGGAAAACTAGTTCCCGTCTATGAGGACACTGGCGCTCACCAGTCGGCTACTTTTCCAAAGCCAGTAGTTACAGTAATTGGTAAGACAGATCAGAATACTCAGACTGAACATGTGGATGAGGGGTCGGTAGCATCTAAGGATACAGCAGAAATATTAGATCACTCACAGTATTTGATAGATACCGTGTTAGAGACGCTTTCTAAGTGGGAACAGGAAGAGAAGGCGCAGCAGTGTAACGGTATGGAAGAGCTACAAAATACTGAATTGTCAGGTGAAGAAGCAGAGGAAATTCATGCTTATATTTACGATGAGGATGATGTGCTCTTATCTAAAGTGCCTGTGCAGGAAGTTGATACTGTACTAATAAATTTAGGACAGGAGGTAAGTGAGAATGTAGAGGGTAGCCTGTTGGGGGTCGATGAACCCGGTAGCTGTGACCAGTTGTCACTAGAGAAGGAACCCGACGATAATGGTGAAAGTGGTTTAGCTGTAACTAGTGTTATGCCCGGTCTGGAGGCGCAGAATCGCTCAGACTACAGTAATTTGGGTCATGTTCAGCAAACTAAACGTAATGAAGTCGTGCGGTGTTTCGATTTGAAATTAATAGACCGACTGGAAAAGGCAGCTGAAAATGTAATTCAGGAAACCCCTACACACTTTGACCTAAATGTGATGAAGACAGATGTCGATCACTTTAGTTGGAGACAAATCCAAAAGGAACTATTGGATGAATTTGGGGAACCACCAGTACAACTTAGAATAAGCCACCCTATAATAATAGTAAATATGTTGGGTATCAATATACGTTGTCTCTTAGGCAGTGGAAGTGAGGTGAGTGCGATATCTCAGTCCTTCTTTGATGCATTACCTGGTAAAGACAAGCTTACAGTAATGAGGGTATCAGGACTAAGAATAATTGGTGCTACCGGCAAGGTGTCAAAAACGGTAAAACAAGAAGCTTTGCTGCCCTTTGATATTAATGGTAATATAATTGATCATCCATGCTTAATTGTAAACAATCTCAGTATTGAGGTTTTAATTGGCATAGATTTCTTGTCGAAATATCAGAGTGATGTTGACTTTGAAAGAAGCCAGTTAAAATTGGTCTTGCCTATAACCGGAGTAATTACGGTACCTTTTATTGATAAACATGTAGTAACTAATGATGAAACTTGGGAGCTGCCTATACGAGTTCTGAAAAATAGGAGGTATTGGGACAAAGGTGTTCACCTTAGTAAATACCAAGGACCTTTCAGGATTATAGGAAAACCACATGCCAATGAATATAGGCTAAAGTACCATAAGAGTAAAAAGCTATTAGGTCTCAGGAACGTGATCGAGCTAAAGGAGTTCATAGATAGTGATTGAATTCTGTAGGGAGGAGGTTGTGCTGTAACCTCTACACAGTGTGGCAGCTGTGCAGTCCCAGCTGTGTGAGATCTTCTTTCCCATTTCAGATTTAACTCACTCTTCATCTTTCCTATCCACCAAAATTTCGGCTCTTACTTCCAAATACTAAAATCTTCCGGTATGACTATCAATCCAATAATAAACTAATGAATTCTGTAGGGAGGAGGTTGTTCTGTAACCTCTACACAGTGTGGCAGCTGTGCAGTCCCAGGTGTGTGAGATCTTCTTTCCTTTTCAGGTCTCACTCATTCTTCATCTTTCCTATCTACAAAAATTTCAACCCCTTCTTTCCAATACATTAAATTTTCTGAAACCAATGAATTCTGTAGGGAGGAGGTTGTTCTGTAACCTCTACACAGTGTGGCAGCTGTGCAGTCCCAGCTGTGTGAGATCTTCTTTCCCATTTCAGATCTCACTCACTCTTCATCTTTTCTATCCACCTGAAATTTCGACCTCTTCTTTGCAATACAAAAATTTTCCGTCATGGCTATCAAGCCATTCTATCCACCGATTAGTGAAGGAAATACCTAATGTGACAAACCTAACAATGACATACACAATAGAGAAGTATGACGTAATTAAGATACAAATGTATTTGAGTAACAAATATGTATAGAACCCTGGTAATAGTAAGTACAAAGTTGTTGTTTTGTTGGAAATGGTCCACCAACAGTAATTTAAAAAGAAATACAAATTCGTGTACAAGCAGGATCTGAAGTGGTAGTGAAACCTAGTGTATGCATTAGAGCTAACTAATTAATAGTAAAAGAGATTGCTTAGTGTTATGAAAAAAAAATGCAGATAAGTTGTAAAAATGAACTCACCTTGTGTAGCAAGGAATGGCAGTGTAATAGAACTGAACAGTGTTTGTGGTTGAGACGTGAAGGACACGTCCCTGAAGTATTTATAAGGTCGGAGCTGGCCATTATTTTTGGTGTAGTGTGTGACAGGACACACCTACAGGTATTGAGGTTATGAGTTGGAGGCGTGAATGCGACCATAGGTACCCTTATGTTAGATGAGACAGGGCAGCTCATGGTGTCCTATAGGTTTAAGGAATTTAGCATTACGCTCGTCCATAATTACTTAATGCGCTTTAGTGGTAGGTCCAGAGAGACTACCTGTGGTTTCAGCGTCCGATCGAGTGGAAATGGATTGCCACGTGAGCAAACTGATCAGCTGCAATACACTATAGATATGAAATAATGTGCTATCCTATGCGTTAAATGTTAATAGAGTGAGTGTTAAATAAGTACATACACTAGCAACATAATTGAGTAACATAATGGCAGGCGTGAAAAATTATTTATAGTTCAGCATAAATACACTTCGATGAAGTAAGTACATAATTGCAGATGTGGAACTGACACAGCAGCAGAGGAACAATTAGTGGAGTTAGTAGTTAACTAAACGTAGTGTGTTTTGAACACTCAGAACTGTACTATTACCACAAGTTACTCACATGAACAAAGAAGCTGAGATAACAACTACTAATCAAATTTACTCATACTATCTCTAAGAATAAGGTAATCGAAGATGAGTCAGTTAAGTAAATAAAATACAGATTTGTCAGGAATGTACCGAGCATTGGTTCAGTGTTCCGGCCCAGAAATAATAAATTGAAATTAAATAGGATTTATGATTGTATGCCTTGAGCATAAATTTTCTCTAGAACGCGACTAACGGCGTTTTTGAGCCATTTGTTTATCGATTTTATGACAGTTAAGTAACCGCGAGAGTAAAATTGAAAAAGTTCTGTTAACGTTTTTCCAGTAACATTCTGAAAGGTAAAATGTATATATCCCCATTTCATTGTGACCCACCCTTAGATATTAAGTGAACAGAGACTGAGGCACTCTTTTTGTTTCTTCTAGAGGACAAACCAGATAATGGCAGCCTGGTAGCTGCGTGAAAGCGTGGAGTGACTTGGACACAACTCACAGTGACCCCTACCCTTTCCCCATGTAATTTAGAGTGAACGTGAAGGACGCACACCATAGCAACTTCCCCTCCTCTACCCCTGTGAATGGAAGTGTAGAACGCCAGCCAAAGCAGCTACAACCACGTGTGTAAAAATGATTGTGAAGTTTTCTTTCAGGTTTAGAAAAGACTGCTAAGATATAATCATCTGTTTATGTATCCTGAATAATTGTGTTATTTTCTTTGAAATTGTGTATGTAAAAATGTATTTAATGGATTTAAGAATTTCATAATTTTACATATTTTTATGTATTTGTTTGTCTAAGGCAATATGTATTAACAAAGTGTTTCATTGATTTTGCTTAGATTTTGAGGGATAATATTGCTTAAGAGGCAGTGAACAAGCCAGCAATTTAAATAATTGAAGTAGTTAATCGGTTTTCTTTTAATATTTTTATATGTTTACATTTAAATTTTAATTTTGATAGGGAGTTAAGCTTTACTCTTGCTTCCCTTTATGTAAATAAATTTTTTTTCGTTCATTAACATTAAAAAAAAGATTTTTAAGTGGAGGGTGATGTAAGGAAGCAGTCTACTCACGCCTTATAAAATTCTCATCAGTCTGTCCATTGTGTGCCAGCCTAGTCCGCTGTAACTAGCTCTGACGTCATAAATGTTGTGCAGTACTTTAAAAATCAAGTAAATAACCTGAAACGGTTCTGCCATGTCAGGAGTAATACTAAATCAATATGTGTTGAGTATCAGTTCAATAACTTTAACCATTTTCGAAATTTGGACCTTTTTCTGTAAAAATCATCGGCGCAACAGAAAAGAGCTAGAAACTTAAAAATTTATATTTAGATTCCTTTTTCATAATAATTTAATAGAAACAGTACTTTGATTCTCACAAATTATAATTTTAGTTGAAATTCATGATTTTCTGGTTTTTGTCTTAAAAATTAAGGAAGCAAGATAGATTAAGTAGACTAATAAATAAGGCTAGGATGTTTAGGTTTAAGTAGAATGGAGATCCGCTATAATCATAAAGATGTGAGAAGTTTTAACTCAATAACTATAAAACTATAGCGATAGCGTATCTCCAAAGGGCAAGTTCAGAGCTCGTCTACTGCGTGTAGTGTAAGTAAATTAATTCTCTCGCCCAAAATATTTAACTTAGCCACGTCAGGCTTTTATTATGACTACTTACATGTGTGCTGAATGCACATTTAAATTGAGAGCTTCATCGACCATCAGCAAAGGAAGCGATGATTTATTCAATAACTTGAAGTGGTGCATTACTAGCCCAGCGGCTAGTTGGGAGAGCCGATTTGATCAGGTGTTCCCTTAGCCGTCCGCACCGCGGCTTTATATATAAGAACGCTGCGCAGGGAAGAAGGGCCCCAGTTCCCTCCAGACGCTGAATAGCACACTACCTGTGACAGGAGTCGCGTCGCGTCGGTATCATTGCTATAAACAGCCTCGGATGCCGTAATAAGTTACTCGGGATACGCGTAACCTTGAAATCATTTTCGGGTGAAGTGTTAATTCTGGGATGACTTTAATAATCTATCTTCAGTTTGCGTATGTCGTATTTTCACGTGCCGCCGCGGGACAGACATTCTACCATTATTTAGCGTGGCGTTTGATGAACATTATCATCAAATTATGGCGAGCATTCACTTAAACATTTAATTTGGACAGTTATAGTTGCATCAGTGTATTAGACTCTAAACTGCTCTGGTAGTTGGATTGTGTGGTTTCTTTTTTTTTTTTTTTTTTTTTTCATCTGTGACTTTCAGAATATAGCGAACGTTTTTTCACGATCGTTTTTGATTATGAATCCGAGACAATCTCCTAATTCCTCAGAGCTATAAGCTGTAGCTATAAGTGTATTTCTCAGATGAAGTGGGCACTAGGAATTCTAATTACAGGCTTCACGTTTTGCTAATCACTTTCTGGTTGCCAATATTGTAGTTAGAGAGCCAGTGTTGAGAACGGCAAAAGACAGCATAAATACACTCCTGGAAATGGAAAAAAGAACACATTGACACCGGTGTGTCAGACCCACCATACTTGCTCCGGACACTGCGAGAGGGCTGTACAAGCAATGATCACACGCACGGCACAGCGGACACACCAGGAACCGCGGTGTTGGCCGTCGAATGGCGCTAGCTGCGCAGCATTTGTGCACCGCCGCCGTCAGTGTCAGCCAGTTTGCCGTGGCATACGGAGCTCCATCGCAGTCTTTAACACTGGTAGCATGCCGCGACAGCGTGGACGTGAACCGTATGTGCAGTTGACGGACTTTGAGCGAGGGCGTATAGTGGGCATGCGGGAGGCCGGGTGGACGTACCGCCGAATTGCTCAACACGTGGGGCGTGAGGTCTTCACAGTACATCGATGTTGTCGCCAGTGGTCGGCGGAAGGTGCACGTGCCCGTCGACCTGGGACCGGACCGCAGCGACGCACGGATGCACGCCAAGACCGTAGGATCCTACGCAGTGCCGTAGGGGACCGCACCGCCACTTCCCAGCAAATTAGGGACACTGTTGCTCCTGGGGTATCGGCGAGGACCATTCGCAACCGTCTCCATGAAGCTGGGCTACGGTCCCGCACACCGTTAGGCCGTCTTCCGCTCACGCCCCAACATCGTGCAGCCCGCCTCCAGTGGTGTCGCGACAGGCGTGAATGGAGGGACGAATGGAGACGTGTCGTCTTCAGCGATGAGAGTCGCTTCTGCCTTGGTGCCAATGATGGTCGTATGCGTGTTTGGCGCCGTGCAGGTGAGCGCCACAATCAGGACTGCATACGACGGAGGCACACAGGGCCAACACCCGGCATCATGGTGTGGGGAGCGATCTCCTACACTGGCCGTACACCACTGGTGATCGTCGAGGGGACACTGAATAGTGCACGGTACATGCAAACCGTCATCGAACCCATCGTTCTACCATTCCTAGACCGGCAAGGGAACTTGCTGTTCCAACAGGACAATGCACGTCCGCATGTATCCCGTGCCACCCAACGTGCTCTAGAATGTGTAAGTCAACTACCCTGGCCAGCAAGATCTCCGGATCTGTCCCCCATTGAGCATGTTTGGGACTGGATGAAGCGTCGTCTCACGCGGTCTGCACGTCCAGCACGAACGCTGGTCCAACTGAGGCGCCAGGTGGAAATGGCATGGCAAGCCGTTCCACAGGACTACATCCAGCATCTCTACGATCGTCTCCATGGGGGAATAGCAGCCTGCATTGCTGCGAAAGGTGGATATACACTGTACTAGTGCCGACATTGTGCATGCTCTGTTGTCTGTGTCTATGTGCCTGTGGTTCTGTCAGTGTGATCATGTGATGTATCTGACCCCAGGAATGTGTCAATAAAGTTTCCCCTTCCTGGGACAATGAATTCACGGTGTTCGTATTTCAATTTCCAGGAGTGTAATAGGAACATTTATATAACAACAACAATAATTCCACCCGCCGCCCCACATATGGTTAATCGGCCGGGAAATGCATCTTTTCTGCATCTACATTACATAACAAACCAAATATTATTAACAAGTTTTAATTCCGCCAGCCGCTCCACAACGTCTCGATCCCTGAGTCAACAGATGGGGATGTTTGCAAGACAACCATCTGCACGAACAATTTGACGACGTAGGCAGCTGAATGAACTATCAGCTCGGAGACCATGGCTGCGTTTACCCTTGGCGCTGCATGACAGACAGTAGCGCCTGCGATGGTGTACTCAACGACGAATCTGGGTCCACGGATGGCAAAACGTCATTTTTTCGGATGAATCCAGGTTCTGTTTACAGCATCATGATGGTCGCATCCGTGTTTTGCGACATAGCGGGGATCGCAAATTGGAAGCGTGTATTCGTCGTCGCCATGCTGGCATGTCACCCGGCATGATGGTATGGGGTGCCATTGGTTACACGTCACGGTCACCTTTTGTTCGCATTGACGGCACTTTGAACAGTGGACGTTACATTTCAGATGTGTTACGACCTGTGGCTCTACCCTACATTCGATCCCTGCGAAACCCTACATTTCAGCAGGATAATGCACGACCGCATGTTGCCGGTCCTGTACGGTCCTTTCTGGATACAGAAAATGTTCGACTGCTGCCCTGGCCAGCACATTCTCCAGATGTCTCAGCAACTGGAAACGTCTGGTCAATGGTGGCCGAGCAATTGGATAGTCACAATACGCCAGTCACTACTGTTGATGAACTGTGGTATCGTGTTGAAGCTGCATGGGCAGCTGTACCTGTACACCACCTAAGCTCTGTATGACCCAATGCCCAGGCGTATCAAGGCCGTTATTACGGCAAGAGGTGGTTGTTCTGGGTACTGATTTCTCAGAATCTATGCACCCAAATTGGGTGAAAATGTAATCACATGTCAGTTCTAGTATATTTGTCCAATGAATACCCGTTTATCATCTGCATTTCTTCTTGGTGTAGCAATTTTAATGGCCAGTATTGTAAATGAAACACCGCCAGATAACAAATATAATCTATTAAAAATTGTTCTTTGTAGCAGAAGGAGTTGTTAAGAAGAGATTTGGAATTTTTGTCTGTTAGCACCTTAAATTCTACAAAACTTAGGGCAAATACTTTTACGACTGCGTACGTAGCTCCTTTCCGTGCAAAGGTATGTTTAAATAATAGATAGTGGTGGTTATTTTTGTTCCTAGTATTAGATTTGTGAATGCAGCCATTATTCTCGAACTGTGGAAGGTTCTTTTCTACGGATGCATTATTTTTGTTACGGTTTGTTACGAAGCTCTATCATCTCATGCCAGAGACAATACAGCAATTGTATAAGGGTTTCGTCTGATGAAATATCTGCAGCATATGTGCAGCCCAGAGCGACTCCGGTGCGGGCATATAAGCACCGACGTGTAGCAACGGGTTAGTCTGGACTTCGAGAGGAGAGTTTTTTTATTTCCCCCCTATAAATCCTGTGTTGTGGCAAGAAATGAGGAGTGGAAAAAAAAGCCGTGAACGTTTCACCAATGTATTAAATATGAGCTTCCAAACCATACTGTGAAACTGGTAACGCAGTCTGGACCATAACATAACCATCGTACACGCACCCTTACGCACGTTAAGCACAACCGTGTTTTGCATATTTAACGTTTGATGATTGAGCACTAAGTAATGTTTCAGCGAGAAACTGACCAAGAACTGAATCAGTGTGTACTTTATGCTTACTGCGTCCAGCAGTAAAGATGAGAACGTCACTCACAAACATGTAATCATTGATTTGTAAGCATGAATGATAACTGAATCACCAAACTCAGCACATAATTTGTGAATACCATTTCCATCTACCACTTGAGCAAAGTGCCAGATCACTATCCAGTCCATTCAGCGAACACCAACCACGGCAACAGCAGTCATCGACCTCCTTTTGTGCATCTGAAACGTAATTTCATGCAAAGTCAAGCTAATCATTGCTAAGAGTTTGCAATTGCAGACTTAATTCAGTATGTAGCCTCTGATGCATCAGAAAGTTCTGAGTGGTGATTAGAATCAACAAGTTAAAGCAATATGGCAATACAGCAACGTGGCACTGCATATGCACTGCTGTGCGAAGCTTGTTGAGGAAAGTAACTTCCGCATGGTGTGTCAATTCCGAGTAACGTAGCTCGATGAAACTTGAACTATGCATTGAAAGAGCTGCTACAGTATACACTGAGGAGGTAAAAGTCGTGAGATACCTCCTAATATCGGTCAGATCTCCTCTTTCCCGTCGTATTGCAGCAACTCGACGTCGCACGGACTCAACAAGTCGTTGAAGATCCCTGCAGAAATACTGACATGTTGCCTCTACAGTCGTCCGTAATTGCGAAAGTGGTGTCAGTACAGAATTTTGTACACGAAGTGTCCTCTCAATTATGTCGCATAAATGTTAGTTAGGATTCATGTCTGGCGATATGAGTGGCCAAATCATTCACTCGAACTGTCCAGAATGGTCTTCAAACCTGCTGCGAACAATTGTGGGGCGGTAACATGGAGCATTATTATCCATAAAAATTGTATTGTTGTTTGGGAACATGAAATCCATGAGTGGCTGCAAATGGTCTATGATCAGTCCAACATAACTGTTTCCAGTCACTGATCAGTTCAACTGGACCAGAGGACCCAGTTCATTCCATGTAAACGCAGCCCACACCATTATGGAGCCACACCGCTTGCACAGTGCCTTGTTGACTTGGGTCCATGGCTTCGTGCACCCTGCGGACCACTCGAATCATACCGTCAACTCTTACCAACTGAAATTGGCACTCATCTGATCAGGCTAAGGTTTTCCAGTCGTCTAGGATCCAACCGATATGGTCACGAGCCCAGAAGAGGTGCTGCTGGCGATGTCGTGCTGCTAGCAAAGGCACTCGCTATAGCCCATTAACGCCAAAATTCGATGCACTGTCCCAGCTGATACGTTCGTCGTACATCCCACATTGTTTTCTGCAGTTATTTCACGCAGTTCAAATGGTTCAAATGGCTCTGAGCACTATGCGACTTAACTTCTAAGGTCATCAGTCGCCTAGAACTTAGAACTAATTAAACCTAACTAACCTAAGGACATGACACACATCCATGCCCGAGGCAGGATTCGAACCTGCGACCGTTGCGGTCGCTCGGCTCCAGACTGTAGCGCCCAGAACCGCACGGCCACTCCGGCCGGCTTTCACGCAGTGTCGCTTGTCAGTTAGCACTGACAACTCTACTCAAACGCCGCTGTCTCGGTCGTTAAGTGAAGACCGTCGGCCACTGTGTTGTCCGTGCAGAGATATAATGCCTGAAATTTGGTATTATCGGCACATTCCTGACGTCGTGGATCTCGGAATATTGATTCGCGTAACGGTGTACCTTGCGTATAGCTCCAGTTACCGTTATGCGTTCAAAACCTGTTAGTTCCCGTCGTGCGGCCAAATCACGCCGGAAACTTTTTCACATGAGTCACCTGAGTAAGCTCCCACCAACGCACTGCCCTTTTATACCTTGTGTACGAGATACTACCTCCATCTGTATATGTGCATATTGCTATTCTATGACTGTTGTCACCTCAGTGTAATACAGAAGGTAACAAAGAGAAATAGGTAATTGTGGTATCGATAGCTACGATGCCACAGCGTAGGTGCCTGTTCTTAGGTTGGCACTACGAGAGCGGAAGATCTTCACCGACCACAGCGCCTTTGGGCAGTTCATCAAGAGCAGACGGCCGGGATACTTCGGTTTAGCTTCGCTTGGAATAGAGGCTTTGCACTACTTACGACGGGTCTAAGGCTTCGCACCTACGTGCTTATCTGTACAAAGTTACGTATGACTCTGTATATACAGGGTGCGTCAAAAAAATGTATACACACTTTGAACTCTCATAGACAATTTATTTTCCGTTCTACAAGGTTAAATATCTGTGAGAAAGTAATGTTATGGTTCTTCAACAGGTGGCAGCAGCGGCAAGGAAGTAACTGCAACATGGCGGACGTTCGTTTGAGCTTTGAAGCGCGGAAGCAGATAGTTAAGTGATACAGGAAGTTTGAGAATGTAGCTGCGGTTCGAAGACAGTGGAGAAGTGAGTATGGTATAAAACCACCTTCAAGGTTAACACACGTCCACGAGACAAATTCGAAATTCATGGAACAGTGTGTGATGTGCATAAAGGTCGATCAGGGCGACCTCGTACAGCTACAAGTGATGATTCCACAACTGCGGTCTTGGTACTGTTTGAGAGTTCGCCTCAAAAATCTTCAAGGCAAGCGGCACGTGAGAGTAATGTAAGTGCTAATAGTGTGCTACGCATTCTGAAGAAATGCAAGTTTTGTGTGTACATTCCAAGGTTGGTGCAACAGCTAAGTGACGACGATCCAGATCGAAGGTTAGAATTTGTGAATGGGTTCAGGAGATGGTGAGACGTGAACCGGGATTTATGGGTAGCATAATTTGGTCGGATGAAGCCCAATTCAAACTCAATGGAACTGTCAATAGGCACAATTGTGTGTACTGGGCTGAAGATAATCCTCACATTACAGTTGAAAAGGCTGTGAATTTGCCTGGTGTAAATGTGTGGTGTGGTTTGTCTGCAAGGGGACTCATTGGACCTTTCTGCTTTTGAAGGCACTGTTACTGCAGAAACGTACCTAACAATGCTTGCTAACTCCATATTCTATGCCATTCGTGCATTATACGCTAATGATGAGTCTTATTTCCAAGAAGATGGCGCCCCGCCGCACTATCATAGGGATGTACGAGCATACTTGTATCACAATGTGCCAGGCCAGTGGATAGGACGCAGGGGACCAATCGAGTTTCCTGCACGCTCTCCAGATCTCACGCCGCTGGATCTCTTCTTATGGGGCACAGTAAAAGGTGAGGTGTACAAACGTAAACCACGTAACCTGGACACACTTTGGAATGAGATTCAGGCGGTGTGCGCAGAAATCTCATTGGACACTTTTGGTACGATGTACGGAATCAGTGGTGACTCGTACTCAGAAATGTATTGATGCTGAAGGCCACTAGTTTGAACATTAATCACATTTGCAAAGTACATTTATTTTTCCAATTGGACTTTAAGCTTTCAATTTCCAGAAATTTAACATTGTAGAACGGGAAATAAATTTTCTATGACGCTTCAAAGTGTGTATACCTTTTTTTGTCGCACCCTATATTCATGCACCAGTAAACCCCTTTTACTTACTTGCAGTACCGACGTGTTTTACCTCACCTGCTCCTACTCGATTCCTTCATTCTGCCAACCTTTAAGTTTTCAGTAGGAGACCCACGGCCGCCTTCCAGGCGGAATACAAAAGTAATGAGACCAACAAAAATGGTACTTTCATTCAAAGACAATAATTACAATGAAGTCGCAGCGATTTATGATGGTTCTCTAGATATTACAAACAGCAGGACATAGTTCTTAATACGGTATGTGACCACCTAGGACGATAATGCATGGTCGGCAACGTGGTCACTTGTTGACCACGAGGTTGGTAAGGACGTCTTGTGATTGGGTGCTTCATTTCTACACCAGTACAGTTGACAATTGCTGGACGGTCGTTGATGCATTTCGACGTGGTGAAATATGTCTCCCAGACGCGTCCATATCGTGCACGATGGATTTAAGTCGGAGGAACGTGCAGGCAAGTCCGAATATCCTCTCGTTCCATGAGGTCACCTACCTGCGCTACTCGAAGCGTTCGCGCATTGTCATCCATAGAATTGAAGTCAAGTATGAACGCACCGCTAAAAAGATGCACGTCGAAAAGGAATGCAGTATCATAATAACATTGACTGATGAGTGTACCGTATTCAAGTACTTGGATGTCATTACAACCATACTACATTATGGTTTCGCACACCATAATATCTGGACGACAAAAACAATCCTGTTTGGCAATGATGGACGTACTCCCATATGGCGAGAGGTGGAACCACTCAATGCATCTAGGAACATTGATCTCATCATGTCATCATTGGTATCAATTTCTGAGTAAACCTCCTATAAATTTATATGATTTTGAAACATTGTCTCTCACTCGCAGCGACATTCTTCAGAAGTATATAATTTTTTAAGAATTGTTTTTATGTTATTAAGATACGAGGAGATGTTAAATGTTCTAATCCGATGTTTGTCTTTATCGATAACGGTTGTATTTGTTTACGTAAGGGGGGTAGGACGTCAAACGGGCCCACTTGGAGCAGGAGAGGCACCATAGGACATTTTAATTTGCACTGTCTATACTTTTACAAATAAATTCATAAAACTTTGTCAGCATGACCAGGAAGAATTCAGAATTCACACTCATAGCAGTGGAAGTTAGAAAACATAACGAAATATTTTTTTTTTTACAAGTGAAATTTCATCATTTTTTTCACTTACTAATGGTAGCGTTTGTTGCTATAGGTACACTTTTCTTCATACGTAAGAGAGATTCTTCGATGAATTTTGCACAGCATACAAACCATACTTTAAGGTGTACGAAACTCTAGAATTTTCCAAATCTATTAAAAACTGTGGTAAAAATTGAGGTAATTAACTACAAAATTTGTGTTTTTTCTAAACATAAAGTTTAAAATAAAACAGCTCATTCGTGTTTTCATAAATTAAATAAATTCTAGAGTTTCGTACACCTGTAAGTATGGTATGTATGCTGTGTAAAATTCATCGAAGACTCTCTCTAACTTATAAAGAAAAGTGTAACTATAGCAACAAATGCAGCCATTAGTAAGTGAAAAAATAATGAAATTTCGCACGTAAAAAAGAAAATTATTTTGTTATGTTTTCGAACTTCCACTGCAATGAGTGTGAATTCTGAATCCTTCCTGGTGATGCTGACAAAGTTTTATGAACTTATTTGTAAAACTATAGACACTGGAAATTAAAATGTCGTGTGATGCCTCTCCTGCTCCAAGTCGGCCCGTTTGACGTCCTACCCCCTCAACTTATTTACACATCATAATGGATTTATCACACTTTTGCGTTTCGAAAATTTATTATCCTACATATTTTATTTGATCAGAAATACCACTACGTGTTTTAATATTTCAGATTTTCTTGCTACATAACGTATTCCGTTCAGTTATATTGCAATTTGCTCAGGGGCTACGCTACTTATGCTTACAGCGTTTTCATTTATGTCCCGTAAGAACTGTTCAGCAATTTTCATTAGGCGTTGTTCGCGCAGTTCATCGAGTTATACGGCGACAGAAACTGTGTCATCGTAAAATACCGCTTCCACCATTCAAGTTCCCCTTTTCACAAATTGCCTGTCTCGGGTTCTTCGGCCGATGTTCGAGTATTTTTCTGACGTTTCGCTGGCACGAGTGGCTGGCATTGTTAATGTTTGGCCATCGATTGGTGGTGGTCGATTCGGCCGCAAACTATATGTACCTGGCTCGCCAACGTCCAAGGGCTTCTCCGCGGTGATTTCCGGTGCGGTTCTCTTGCTACCTGCGACGGTCGTTCGCCGCAGCACGGGAAGCCAGGATCCGTCTACCTTGACGCTCTATTGTTTCTTGTTGAAACTACTCTCGTGTTTGTGTATTTCTGAACAAGCCGGTATGATAGTTCTCCTCTACAGCCAGAACTTCCGTATCGGCGAATTTTACTATGCGCTCGTCACCGCGCGATATTAGCCGAACGGTCTCTGCGGCTGCAGTCATGGACTGTGCGGCTGATCCCGGTGGAGGTTCGAGTCCTCCCTCGGGCATGGTTGTGTGTGTTTGTCCTTAGGATATTTTAGGTTAAGTAGTGTGTAAGCTTAGGGACTGATGACCTTAGCAGGTAAGTCCCATAAGATTTCACACACTTTTTTTTTTAGCATACTATGTGGTCTGTCTCACACAGCGCGTGTTCTGGCACAACCGAATTCTTCACCTGCCCCAGTCTGCAATGTCTGTAATCCTGGTTTTGATTTACACATTATTAGGTAGTATAGGCAGATGATAACAGACGTCTTTGTTCATAGACAAATTGAGTGTATGAAGCTCAAATTTTAACACACTTTGGGACAGTATAGCATGCAGTTTGCAGTCAAACCCCCTCTCCCCTCCCCCATCCACTTTGCGATTTGCGTACGTTTCTGATTTTTTAAGTCAAACGGCGTTATTAATGGATCATATTCAGTGCCTGGGGCTATATTTCAGGGCGCAAACCGGTTCATAAACAGAAACATCCTAATATTGCCCTTAAGGTACTTAGCGATACTTTTGAAAAGTCCAATCTGAGTGAGCGAATGGTTATTTGAACTGCCGTCCTAAATGCTAGTCCACTTCTTTAGAAGGGCTCCATCGTGCTCCATGGTGACTTGGAACCAGACACTCATGCGTGGCTTAAATCACCTAAGACGAATGCAGAGACTGTTCCTAGAAGACAGCTCACGATTTCCTCGTATATCCTACACGCTGAGTGAACAACAGCATTGGGTTTAGGAAAGGAAGAAGCACGATCGACCTGATGTTTTCTATCCGGCAACTGCTGGAAAAAAGTTGGGAGTATAACAAAAGCGTGATAATGGTTTTTATAGACATAGAAAAGGCATATGACTCATTTAACAGGGAAAGACTGGGAAGAAATGAAGAAGATAGATATAGAAGATGGATACAGTAATGTAATAAAGACAATGTACAGAGGACACAATTATAGAATTGGAACACCATTGGGGAACTCTGAATACTTCGAAATAAGACAAGGACTGAAGAAAGGAAGTATTCTATCTCCTGCACTTTTTAATGTTGTGATGGGGGGAATGAATATGGCTCTGAGCCCTATGCGACTTAACATCTGAGGTCATCAGTCACCTAGAACTTAGAACTAATCAAACCTAACTAACCTAAGGACATCACACACATCCATGCCCGAGGGAGGATTCGAACCTGCGACCGTAGCAGTCGCGCGGTTCCGGACTGAGCGCCTGAACCGCTAGACCACCGCGGCCGGCGATTACTTCTGAAATAGTAAACAGTTTACTTACTTTTTACCATCTATCTGGTTTTCATTTGAATGACCCTGTACACTTCTTCTATCGATAGTGTTGCCACTTTTCTCCCTACAGTTGCTATGACGAATAGAAAGCGGTTCTTCAACACATGTCTACATCTACATCTACAATCACACCCCGAAACACACCGTATGGTGTATGGCGGAGGGTACCATGTATTACTTCCAGACATTTCCTTTGCTATTCCTTTCGCAAATGGAGTGAGGAAAAAAAGGATTGTCTATATGCCTCTGCAGGAGTCCTAACTTATCTCATCTTATCTTGTAGTGCCATGCCCGAGGCAGGGACTGGAGCAGACTGCAAGCAGGGGAAATGAAATTTCTCAGAGCAGTTAAGGGAAAAACAAGAATGGACAGAGTAAGGAATGTAGAGATTATAAAGGACCTTAAACAAGAAAGTATGAGAGAAGAAATTGAAAAAAAGAGATTAAGATGGTATGGGCATGTTAAGAGGATGCATGGTCAGAGACTCCCCAAAATTATGGAAGAACTAAAGATGGATGGGAAAAGACCTAGAGGGCGCCCAAGAATATGGTGGAAAATGGGAGTGAGAATATCTGTGGAAAGGAGAGGTGTGACCTGGCAGCAAGTGGAGGAAGAAACGTGGTGGGAGAACCGAGCCAAATGGAGAGGATTCGTCAGCATCCACACCCGGCAGTAGCTGGAGCGGGATTCGGATATAGATAGATCCTATACGCTGTACGTTATGCCAACTCTAACCGCAGTTGTCCTTTCTCTTACGATCCGAACCGCACACTAACCTGACCCTATAGAAACGCGACCCGCCACTTGTAACTGGCCAGGCGCTGCTGTCAGTAGAAATGCAGAAGCGCGGTCACTGGCCCGCTGGCGGCGACGGCGGTGACGGCGGCCGGTGTTGTGAGGGCCGCCAGCGCCACCGGCGGATCCCCGCGGAGTCGCTCCCGAGGAATGCGCTCCCATTGTGGCGGCCTCGCCTGGCGGGGGACCAGCCTTTATTAGGTCGATGATTAGCCGCGCCTCCAGCCGGTAGCCGGTAGCCGTCGCTGGGCGCCCCGGGCAGGCGTCGCCCGCCTCTGGCCGGCGGATGATGCTCTGCGCCACTCGACCGGACTGCCGGACTGGACTGGAATGGGCTGCGCCTAGAGGTGTAAATCTACCACAGGCTACCGCAGACCCTCGTAAGAAACCGTTGATTACGGTACTTTTCCTAGTAGCTTTGGTCATTTAAGTTAGTATCCGCATTGGCCGGCCAGAGTGGCCGTGCGGTTCTAGGCGCTACAGTCTGGAGCCGAGCGACCGCTACGGTCGCAGGTTCGAATCCTGCCTCAGGCATGGATGTGTGTGATGTCCTTAGGTTAGTTAAGTTTAATTAGTTCTAAGTTCTAGGCGACTGATGACCTCAGACGTTAAGTCGCATAGTGCTCAGAGCCATTTAGTATCCGCATTACCTGCACGTTCGGTGTGTTGCATACCTATCGGGCGTTACCTCATATCTACCACTTTTCTTGCGTATGCAATCAGTGTCTTACCACACTGAGGTGACGAAAGTTACGACATAGTGATACGTGCATACACAGACGGCAGTAGTATCAGATACACAAGGTACAAAAGGGCAGTGCATTGGTGGAGCTCACATTTGTACTTAAACGACTCATGTGGAAAGGTTTCTGATGTGAATATGGCCAAGAATGGTTCAAATGGCTCTGAGCACTATGGGACTTAACATCTATGGTCATCAGTCCCCTAGAACTACTTAAATCTAACTAACCTAAGGACAGCACACAACACCCAGTCATCACGAGGTAGAGAAAATCCCTGACCCCGCCGGGAATCGAACCCGGGAACCCTGGCGTGGGAAGCGAGAACGCTACCGCACGACCACGAGATGCGGACGAATATGGCCACACGACAGGTATTAACAGTCTTTTAACACGGAATGGTAGTTGAAGCTAGATGCATGGGGCATCCCATTTCGGAAATCGTTAGGTGATTCACTATTCCAAGATACACAGTGTCAAGAATTTGCAGAGAATAACAAATTTTAGGCATTACCTTTCACAATGGACAATGCACTGGCAGAGCAGCAGTGTTTGAGTAGGCTGTCAGTGCTCACAAACATGCAACATTGCGAGAAATAACCGCAGAAATCAATGTGGGACGTACGCGAACGTATCAATTAGGATACTGTGTGGAAATCTGGTTTTAAAGGGATGTGGCAGCGGAACAGGGAGGCAAATCGTGAATTAAATGTAATATGGAGAGGTGAACGTCTCCAGCTTTGTAAAACGCCCAAATATCTTGGTGTCACGTTGGATCGCACACTGACCTATAAACATCATTGTAATGCCACAAGGGAAAAAGTCTCAACTAGAAACAACATCATCAGGAAAGTAACCAGCAGATCCTGGGGTGCAAACCCAAAAGTCCTGAGAACTTCAACCCTTGCGCTCAGTGTGTCAGCCGCGGAATACGTCGCTCCAGTATGGTCTGCATCAACACGTGCGAGAAAAGTCGATGTCGCGGTGAATGAAATGGCACGGATTGTTACCGGATGCTTGAGGCCAACCCCAGTGCACAAGATGTACTTAATCATGGGGATCGCACCGCCCAACGTACGAAGTGACATCGCTGCCGAAGCCGGAAAAACCAAGTAAGAAAAGGACATGCGTCATCCTTTATATGGACACCAGCCTGCTGACCGACGGCTTTGTTCGAGGAAGAGTTTCCTGTCACGTTCCAGAGCCCTGGAAGGGTCGGCTGCAGAGAATCGTTTGAAAAGGTGGGAAATCGACCTGAGAAACCCCCATAACTTTTTTATATATAAAAATGTTTCCTCATAAATTTGTAATTTCGTTATAAACCACTTTGCATGTCTAAATTCTGATAAAAGCACTCTTAGAAGTGTTGAAACCTGGTCAATAAGACCAAAAATTGTAACCGAGGGCTCATTTGTTTCATTTTAAATTTATAAACGGTCACTGAACCCAGCAGCCATGCTTAAAACTTTACTAATGTTAGAGTTCGAACATGGCGGAGATCCCACGACCCCATGGACCCAAGTTTCAACAAGGCATTGTGCAAGGTAGCAGTGGCTCCATAATAGTGTGAGCTGTATTTAGATGGAAAGGACTGACTCGTCTGTTCCATCTGAACGGATCACTGACTGGAGCTGGTAATGTTCAGCTTCTTGAATACCATTTGTAGGTATTCATGGACTTCATGTTCCCAAACAGCGATGTCATGTTACCAGGTCACAACCGGGAGGTCAATTCGTGCCGAACATCCGGCGGCGGCAAGACTATCGTCATTGTGTACGGCTCAGTATTTCTGTAGAGGACTGTCAACAATTTACTAAGTCCATGCGACGTCGAGCTGTCGCACAACTCCCGGCAAAAGGAGGTGCGACATGATGTTAGGAGGTAACCAATGACTTCTGTCATCTCAGTACAGATTTCCCTAGAAACCGGAAGCGGCAGGCAGTCTAGATACTGAGTGTGGATGTATAAATGGCTGCGTAACCTGCGGAATGTTTTTTAACTTTAAAGTTATCCTCTTGGCAGTTACTTGAAAATAAACAGTATTTATAGCAAAATTTAAATTGTCGTTGTTTAATTCAGGTTTTATTCCAAAACTGTTGATGTGTATTGTGAAAAAGATTGATTTTTAAAAAATTCGGAGTTGTCGTATAGCGCTAGAAAACGCAATTTACTCAAAAAAAAGTAAAATTTAAAAAAAAGCGAAACAACAATACGTAGTGTGTCTAAAAAGTTCGGTGAGTGCTACTAGACAAAAAAATACAAACAAAAGTGCTTTATTGCTCTTCAAAATATCTACATCTCCATCGATACTCTGCAAATCACATTTAAATGCCTGGCAGAGGGTTCATCGAACCACCTTCACAATTCTCTATTATTCCAATCTCGTACAGCACTCGGAAAGAATGAACACCTATAAATTTCCGTACGAGCTCTGATTTCCCTTATTTTATAGTGGTGATCGTTCCTCCCTATGTAGGTCGGTGTCAACAAAATAGTTTCGCATTCGGAGGAGAAAGTTGTTGATTGGAATTTCGTGAGAATATTCCGTCGCAGCGAAAAACGCCTTTCTTTTAATGATGTCCAGCCCAAACCCTGTATCATTTCTGTGACACACTCTCCCATATTTCGCGATAATACAAAACGTGCTACCTTTCTTTGAACTTTTTCGATGTATTCCGTGAGTCCTGTCTGGTAAGGACCCCCCCCCCTCCCCCCCCCGCGCAGCGGTATTCTAAAAGAGGACGGACAAGCGTAGTGTAGGCAGTCTCCTTAGTAGGTCTGTTACATTTTCTAAGTGTCCTGCCAATAAAACGCAGTCTTTGGTTAGCCTTCCCCACAACATTTTCTTTGTGTTCCTTCCAATTTAAGTTGTTCGTAACTGTAATACCTAGGTATTTAGTTGAATTTACGGCTTTTAGATTAGACTGATTTATCGTTTAACCGAAGTTTAACGAGTTCCCTTTAGCACTCATGTGGATGACCTCACACTTTTCGTTATTTAGGGTCAACTGCCAATTTTCGCACCTTTCAGATATCTTTTCTAAATCGTTTTGCAGGTCTTCTGATGACTTTATTAGTCGATAAACAACAGCGTCATCTGCAAACAACCGAATACGGCTCCTCAGATTGTCTCCCAAATCGTTTATATAGATAAGCAACAGCAAAGGGCCTATAACACTACCTTGAGGAACGCCAGAAATCACTTCTGTTTTACTCGATGACTTTTCGTCAATTACTACTAACTGTGACCTCTCTGACAGGAAATCACAAATCCAGTCACATAACTGAGACGATATTCCATAAGCACGCAATTTCACTACGAGCAGCTTGTGTGGTATCGTGTCAAAAGCCTTCTGGAAATCAATAAATACAGAAATGATCTGAAATCCCTTGTCTATAGCACTCAGCACTTCATGTGAATGAAGAGCTACTTGTGTTCCACAGGAACGATGTTTTCTAAACCCATGTTGACTATGTATGTCAAAATGGTTCAAATGGCTCTGAGCACTATGGGACTCAACATCTTAGGTCATAAGTCCCCTAGAACTTAGAACTACTTAAACCTAACTAACCTAAGGACATCACACACACCCATGCCCGAGGCAGGATTCGAACCTGCGACCGTAGCAGTCCCGCGGTTCCGGACTGCAGCGCCAGAACCGCTAGACCACCGCGGCCGGCGACTATGTATGTCGCCACCCGCTACTACACACCTATGACAACGTTCGTACATCTACTGGAAACTATCAGCAAGGTCTCCTGTGGCATCGATCGCAGAACGACTGTCACACGATCTCAGATTGCATTCACGCCTGCACAACATTCACCTTTCATGGCCGCATTCAAGCGGGGAAACAGGAAGAAGTCCGCAGGAGCCAGATCAGGGGAGTAGGGAGGGTGATCAAGAACAGTTACCATCTTCTGCGCCAGGAATTGGAGTACACGGATCACGCAGTGTTCGTTGTCATGGAGCACCGTCCATTTTCCAGTCCTGCGCAACTCTGGCCGAACCCGCCGGATACGCTTTAGCAATCGGTTCAGAACGGACTGGTAAAATGCAGCATCAATTATTTGACCTACAGGAACAAATTCCTTGTGGATGATGCCGTTGTTGTCGAAGAAGGCGATCAGCATTGTTTTCATCTTGGATTTTTGCAGACGCCTATTTTTTTTTTTTTTTTCTTGCAATGAAGACGGTGAACACCATGACATCGATTGCCACTTTGATAGAACTGTTAGCACCAGATCTCACCTCCCATGACGATGGTGTTCAGAAGCAATGGATCCTGGTCACACTTGGAAATGAAATCACCATCAGTTTCCATCCGTTTTGCTCTCTGCTCGTCTGTGGGCTTGTGCAAGACAAATCGAGGGTAGATCTTCCGCTTACCCAAATCATCGCGGACGATGGTGTGCGCCGTGTCCTTGCTAATGCCCAATTCCTCCGCAATCCATCTGAGAATTCGTCGCAGATCTTGTGCCTGCATATGTCGCTCTCTCTCGATCTTTTCTGGGGTTCTGCTTGTCGATGGCCTACCTGAACGTGGCTCATCCTCAGTTGTCTTCTCCCCTTCACGGAAGCGTTTCAACCATTCGATAACACATTTTCCGCTCACGGCTTCCCTCCTGTACACCTGCACCAACGTTTCATGTGTCTCCGTTGCTGCCTTCTCCAATTTGTAGCAGAACTTGATGTTTACACGTCGCTCCATTGTGCTGTGACACATCCTCTCACACCTACTACGTTCATCGTCGCAGTCTGTTTATACAGCCAGTCACATGCAGTGCGTGCCTTGTATCGATACTCCCAAATCTCTGAAGACCCGTGCGTATGCATGCACACATGCGCCAACTTGCCGTACAGGTATGACACGATTCATCGAAATTTTTAGACACACCACGTATATCAAAAATGGTTCAAATTGCTCTGAGCACTATGAGAGTTAACATCGGAGGTCATCAGTCCCCCAGAACTTAGAACTACTTAAACCTAACTAACTTAAGGACATGGAACACAACCATGCCCGAGGCAGGATTCGAACCTGCGACCGTAGCAGTAGCGCGGTTCCGGACTGCCACCGCGGCTGGACCCACGTATATCAAACATCGCATCAGTACTTCCTCGAGATTATATAAAACAAGTCTCTGTTATTGCTAAACATCTTTCGCACTTATCAGTTGTAACACGAACTCTTGTCTTTGATCATGATGAAGAACATTCTGTTGTGTCCGGAATAACAGTAATAATAATATAATTTTTTTGCTTTTGTGCAAGTAAAATTTAGTTGCATCAAAAATAATTGTTTTGATTACATAAAAGCGTAGTAGGTACTCGAGCAGCTATTTTTTTAACTTATAAAATGCAATTTAAATTTTGTAAGCATATATAATATTCAATGGACGAACAACTGACCTATTTGCGGTTCTAATTATGCCTAAAACAAACCAACAAACAAAAATCAAATAGCAGTCGTCGGCTCCCAGTTCCTCTTTCACACATTCATTCGTGTTTCTTTCCTACCAGTGTTACCAATACTACCCGTAATCTTACCATTTACTGCGTCATTTATATACTGTAGATCTTATAATTAAATTTTCATTGAGGCATTTAAGTTTCATCTTTATCTATGATAATGATGGAAGCTGAGTAAATGAACTAAAATTTGTGCTACAGTGGGGACTTGAACCCAGGCTCTTTGCGTACTAAGGAAAACTGACCATTATATCACTGCAGCACCAACGCTACCATTGCTATACTAAACCTACTGAACTGTAGTTTTGGCAGAACGCAACTTTAGCTGCGTCCTTCCAGCTACTGTTACGCCGGTATCCATCCAGAAAAATGAAAACCTTTGAAAACGAGATGCGACAGAAACGGTCATAATGCACGACTGCACCTGTAAATAATTTGCAGTTTCAAATCCAAGACTGGCAGAAAGTGCAAAATTGCAATGCAGTAACGGCTAGAGGGCAAATGCAAGGCTATAGAAGCATATAAAATTATGAGAAGGATAGCCCGCCCGGCTAGCCGCGCTGTCTAATGCGCTGCTTCCCGAGCGGGAAGGCGTACCGGTCCCTGGCGCGGATCTGCCCAGCGAATCAGTGTCGAAGTCTGATGTGCCGGCCAGCCTGTGGATAGTTTTTAAGGCGGTTTTCCATCTGCCTCAGCGAATGGGGGCTGGTTCCCCTTATTCCGCTTCAGTTACACTATGTCGGCTATTGCTGCGCAAACACTTTCTCCACGTATGCGAACACCATAATTACCCTACCACGCTAACATTTGGGGCTATACTCGTCTGGTATGGTATGAGACGTTCCTGGGGGGGGGGGGGGGGGCGGAGGTCCACTGTTGGGGCCAAACCTCACAATAACCCTGGTTTCGGTGTGGGGTGGCGAGGGGGGTGGGCGGGTGGACTGCTGTGGCCTGTTGTGGGGTTGTGAACCACTGAGGGCTACGACGGGACTAAGCCTCTCCGTCGTGTCTAGGTCCCCAGTTCAATACGGTGCACAACGGGAAGGATAGCTACCGCCAATAGATAAAGTAAAGAGACGTTTGGAGACAAGATAAAAGGTTGTCTCAATATCACTAGCTCAGATGATAAACCAGTAATAAGGAAAGAAGGGAAACCTGGAAGGGGGTAGAAGTATATAGTGAGGCTAGACAAGGGAAATGAGGGCAGTTTTACAGAAAGGGAAGAGGAAAGATGAAGATGAGATGGAAGACATGATACTGCGGAAGAATTTGGTACAGCACTAAAAGACCTAAGCCGAAACAAGTCCCCTGCAGTAGACGACATTCCATCAGAAGTACTGATACGCTTTGGTAAGTCAGCAACGACAAAGCTATTCAACATGGTGTGTAAGACGTATGACACAGGTGAAGTACCCTCAGACTTCAAGAAGAATGTAATAATTCCTGTTTCAAAGAAAGGAGGTGCTGACATGTGAAGAACATTTCGGAAAATCAGTTTAATAAGTTGTGGTTGTAAAATACTGACACGAATTATATGCAGAAGAAAGGAAAACCTGGTAAAAGCTGGCCTTGGGAAAAATGAGTTCGAATTCCTGGGAATGTAGAAATGTGTGTGGCAATACTAACCCTCCACTTAATCTTACTAGACAGGTTAAAAGAAAGAGATACCTACATTCATAACATCAGTTGAATTAGAGTAAGTATTTGACAGTCCTGGCTGGAATACCCAGTTTGAAATTCTGAAGGTAGCAGGGATAAAATACAGAGAGCGAAAGGCTGTTTATAAATTGTGTAGAAACGAGACAGCAGTTATAAGAGTCAAGGGGCATCAGAGGGAAGCAGTGGCTGAGAGGTGAGTGCGACAGCTTTGTAGCCTACAATCAATGTTATTCAGTGTTTACATTTAGCAAGCTATGAAGGAAAGCAAAGAAAAATTTGGAAAGGGAATTAAAGTTTGGGGAGAAGAAATAAAAACTCTGAGGTTTGCCGATGACAGAGTAATTTCGTCAGATACAACAAATGACTTGAACGAGTAGTTTAATGGAATGAACAGTATCCTGAAAGGAGGATATCAGATCACATCCACTAATGCAAAACATGGGTAATGGAACGTCGTCGAATTAAATCAGACGATGCTTCGGAAAATACTTTTGGAAATGAGATTCAGAAAGGAGTAGACGACTTTTTGTATTTGGGGAGTAACATTACAGGTTGACGGATGAAGGAATGGTATAAAATGTTGATTGACAATAGCAAGAAAAGAATTTCTAAAGAAGGAAAATTTATAGAACCGAATATAAATTTTGATGTTCATAGGTCTTTTCGGAAGGTATACGACCGGAGTGAAGCATCCTATGGAAATGAAACATAGACGATTAGCAATTCAGCCAATAAGAAAAGCCAAGCTTTTTAAATGTGACACTACAGAGGAATGCTGAAGATTAGATGAGTAGATCACGTAAATAATGAGGAGGTACTGAACAGAAATGGAGAGAAAAGAAACTAGTGTCAGAGTTGGACAACAAGATGGGATCGGTTTATACCACACATTATGAGATGTCAAGGGGCCGTCAGTTTAGTATTGGAGGGAGGTGTGGGTGGTAAATATTGCAGAGGAAATCCAAGAAATAAATACGGTAAGCAGGTACCCATGGATGTAGGTTGCTATAGTTATTCGGAGATGAAGAGACTTGCACAGGATAGAGTAGCATGCATAACTGTATCAAACTTGTCTTCGGACTGAGGACCACAACAACAACAACAACAACAACAACAACAACAACAGCTGAAGCTTTCCAGTGACTCTAGGTCTCTTGCACATACAAAATCTTCTTTCATGATTCTTAAGCCAAGTGTTAGCAATGATAAAATTGTTATTCGTGCAAAATTCTACCACACAGCTTTTCCTATAATTCATTTCCTCCCGTTCATGTCCTAATATTCTTCCTTCTTCCACTTTTCCTACTACTGAATTCCACTCCCCTATGACTATTAAATTTACGTCTTCCTCAGCGATATGAATTAATTTTATCTCATCATACAATGCCTGACAGAAAAAGTAAAACACCAAAAGGCGTTCGTTGTAACTCTGTACACGTTCACAACATCTATGGATATAAAAATGATTTCCTGCGATAGGTAGAATGACCGTCAGAGAGTCCTAGAATTGTTTGTGTTTAGTGTTGTTACCAGACCTGATAGTGGGGTGGTAGGCTCATTAACGGTGTCGGATATTGAGTGATCACGATGAAGAACACGGAGATATTGCGTGCTCGTGTAAGCCAGTGTTATCAGCAAGTATCAGAGCTCTGAAGGGGTCTGATTGTGGCTCTCCATTGTCCGTATGATCGATTCAGATCTCTTCAATTTGATTTCATGTGCTGATTGTTGGTGTGCAGTAGAGTAATAATGTGAAAATTAGACGATTAACTACGGTGCTGACAACACTTTCTTGACTGAAGGACTTTTAAATTTCAATAAAATATTTGTTCCTACGTACCCTGGAACATGTTTCGCACTTGGAAAAACCTCAATTTTCCGAAGTAATAAATGTAATTTCTGAAAAAGACTACAGCGCATATAAAGTGAATACCATCGTTAAAAAATGAAGTACGAAAATATATTAATAGTCTATCACCGAGCTGGCTAGAGTCAAAAATCTGTGAATTGAACCATCGAGTAAAACAGAAGTGATTTCTGGCGTTCCCCAAGGTAGTTTTATAGGCCGTTTGGTGTTCCTTATCTATATTACCGACTTTGGAGACAATCTGAGCAGCCGTCTTCGGTTTTTTGCAGATGACGCTGCCGTTTATCGACTAATAAAGTCATGAGAAGATCAGAACAAACTGCAAAAATATTTAGAAAAGATATCTGAAGGGTGCGAAAAGTGGCAGTTGACCCTAAATAACGAAAAGTGTGAGGTCATCGACATGAGTGCTAAATGTAACTCGTTAAACTTCAGTTACACGATAAATCAGTCTAATCTAAAAGCCGTAAATTCAACTAAATACCTAGGTATCACAATTACTAACATCTTACACTTAGAAAATGTAACAGATCTACTAAAGAGACTGCCTACACCACGCTTTTCCGTCCTCTTTTAGAATACTGCTGCACGGTGTGGGATCCTTACCAGATAGGACTGACAGAGTGCATCGAAAAAGTTCAAAGAAAAGCAGCACGTTTTTATTATCGCGAAATATGGGAGAGAGTGTCACAGAACTGATACAGGATATGGACTGGACATCATTAAAAGAAAGGCGTTTTCGGCGCGACGTAATCTTCTCACGAAATTCCATTCACCAACTTTCTCCTCCGAATGCGAAAATATTTTATTGAAACGACCTACATAGGGAGGAACGATCACCACTATAAAATAAGGGAAATCAGAGCTCGTATGGAAAGATATAGGTGTTCATTCTTTCCGCGCGCTATACGAGATTGGAATAATAGAGAATTGTGAAGGTGGTTGGATGAACCCTCTGCCAGACACTTAAATGAGATATGAAGAATATCCATGTATATGTAGATGTAGATGTAGATGTAGATGTAGAAGTGTACCAAGCTACAGTACCCTCCCCACAGAGTGATTTACATGTAACGTTCCCGGGTGGCATTTAATGAGCATTTCTGTACACTCTGACGCCAGCTATACATAATTTTAACCGACGTGAAATGAAATGAAATGTCGTGTGGCTAAGGCCCCCCGTCGGGTAGACCGTTCGCCTGGTGCAGGACTTTCGACATGATAAGGAGATATCAGATATCTGTTCTTGATGATCAGCAAAACGCGTTAAAATCGCTGAATAGCTGATTTATTAAAATGGCCGGTTTCGGCACGTTTTATCGGCAGTCTTCAGATTATAAGCACTGTAAAGATACGACAGTACTTGTTAATTAGGGAAATCAGCCTTTATACAACATATACGAAAGATCAGAAATACTGTAGCATGTATTTTCCAGAGATTTACAGCACGTAAGGTATACTACAGGTGAGAGATACCGTAGCGTGGTGTTTGCCCATTTGGCTGGGGCTGGGCCCTGGTGAATGGCTCTGAGCACTACGGGGCTCAACATCTGAGGTCATCAGTCCCCTAGAACTTAGAACTCCTTAAACCTGACTAACCTAAGGACATCACACACATCCATGCCCGATGCAGGATTCGAACCTGCGACCGTAGCGGTCACAACGGTACCTGCCGCTAGTGGCTGCTCTTCCCATGGGTTAAAAAGTGTACGAAGGTGCGCATTTGCTGCATTATGTAAGCTGCAGCCAATAGGAACTTAACTTATGTGAAAAGCATTACGACTTGGGAATAAAGTGTAAAAATAATAGGAGATATGTGTGTATAGCATGACAGAAATTTAACTGTTCTAACAAACAATACAAGTCTTTAATAATCTTCCTATAGATCTATGAAGGGCTTTAAATTTGAAACGCCAGTAGAAACAACTATAGGATTGTTGAAAACCAGTTGGTGGAGCTTCTTGTTATTTCTAGTGATGCCGTTTCCATAGACGTACCGACAGGACAACTATTGGTAGTCGAAGATTACGAAGTAAAACATCATTTCCATGGAGACGCTGTGTAACGTGCGTGTAGAGGATACTTTCACCATGGAGACGACGTTCAGGTGACCGTTAATGATTAATGGTGCTTTTCATTTATTATAATGTTGTTCTACCAAGAACCGACGGAAGATTCTATTAATATGATAAACGATGTATTTATCGGAGGCTGTTTCCATGGTGATGTGTTTGCAATAGCGATTGGCCGTCGCAGACGAACGTAGAAAACGACGTGACACCTACGATAAAGGGGCCTTGTATCGATGTAAAATACCACTGCAAGTAGACGTTATGCCTATGTTGAAGTTATCAGCACTACAATGCTTGAAAAAAGTTGAATCACAATTTGGTGGGAGAAAAACAGAAAGAAAATGAATTCCAAGTAAATTACAGTATAAGAGAAATTCTGTACAGCATGAGTATTTTTAATTAAAAGTTTAAGTTTAATAAAAGGAAAAAAAACATGATTACCTAATGATGGGAAATTTATATGAAGAGTATTTGAACTATAGCGTGAGTCAAGCGATAAAAAATAATAAAATTTTTGAAATTATTTGTAGTTCTTTCTAGAAACTCTTAACTAACTTTAAACAAATATTTAAAATACAGTTTTAAACGTGACTGTTGCTCAGCAACCATATGTAATTTTCAAACATAGGAATTATACCGTCAACCGGTTGTAGATAACTGTTTGGTACACTGATCTAGGTTTCGACTCCTATCAAAATGAAATTTTGGGAAACCATAAAATTACATTGCGAGAAAGCAGTGGTCAGAATTTACAGCAGCTATACTCACGCCAAAAATAAAATAAAACATGTTCCAGCCTTTGGTACGTATTCCTAGCTGGGAACAACGTCAGACTCATAATGTCAATTAGGGAAGTCAGTCTTTATATAACAACTACAAAAGGTCAGAAATAGTTTAGCGTGATATTTGGCTGAAGCCTTACATAATGCAATCAAAAGATCAGAAATACTGTAGCATGATGTTTACCCATTTACCTGCAGCTGACGCCGTGGTGAACAAATCCGTGACATATTGTGAATCTCTTCTCTGAAAAATTTGTATCGCTTCAGTCAATCCAAGAAGGTTAGCGTCCCATACTGATACTCAATACGTAAGAACTGCTCGGACAAGGGTTTTGACAATCCAACAGACTGCTATAAGATGTATCTGGAGAGAGACAGTTACCAAACCAATCTCTCAGTTCGAAATCGAAAGCACTACGTCCCCTTCAAGTAGCTGCTCATGTGTACTCACGCGGTTTAGTGGACACATTCCAGTATACCATTGCATTCTGGTGAGCGTTTCTACAACGTTGACACTAAGCATTAAATGAAACAACAAATTTAATGTTGCCAGTCACTGTTTATTTATCTCTACGACGCGTTTCAAAGTTTTAACCTCCATCATCAGATGATTTACATTTGTTAGCATGACATTCGTGTGTCCGTTGTGTTACGATTTTTTGGAGGAACTTGTGGCACTATCTAGTGGAGAAACAAAACACTAATGCAAAACGTGGTTATGGGTTTCTTTTGACAAAAAATTAAACGTGTATCTAACGGTAAACATAAATTAACTAAAATAGAGTACCTCCAGTGGTCAGAGGTTACTTTCACTGTCGTAACACATCACATTTATACTGACATATTTTGTGAACAAATATGGCGTCTGGAAACTTTTGGGTGCAAGGACCGTATAGCAGAAGAGAAAACATTATCACAAAGTACAAAGAATATACATCGTAACAACGTTATTACAGAATAAATGCCTGCCGTTGTGGCCGAGCGGTTCTAGGCGCTTCTTTCCGGAAGCGCGCTGCTGCTACGGCCGCAGATTCGAATTCTGCCTCGGGCTTGGATGTGTGTGACGTCCTTAGGTTAGTTAGGTTTAAGTAGTTCTAAGTCTGTAGGACTGATGACCTCAGATGTTAAGTCCCATAATGCTTAGAGGCTTTTGAACCATTTGAACAGAATAAATTTTAAAGGAATTGGTGATGTTTGTTTTGAGGTGTCGAATACATGCGTTGTAATAACTACTTCAGGTGGTATATAAATCCTATTTTGAATAGTTACAATAGCTTAAACTTCATACTAGTTTATACAATCAGGTGAAATGTTACAAACTTTAAATACAATAATCATATTGGCTAAAGTGGTAAAATTATATACAAATAATAATTTTGGTTGGGATTTACAGATACATATGAAAGGGTGGAGACAGAGCGAGAGGAAGAGAAAGAGAAAGTAAGAGGGAGATAGAGGGTGGAAAGCGTGATTGTATGAGAGCAAGCTTCACAAACTAACAAAGCAAACGAATTGTACAGCTCATCTACGAAATGTTTCTATCTCTTCAGAGTGTGAACTGGATACTTTCCTAGTGCCACACAAACACGCAAAGACGTCAAAAATTTTTCGATTAATGATGGGGCTTTTACGTCTGTTATTGGCGATGTAGTTGCCATTTTTGTTTTTCGGAACTTCAAGTTTTTGATGTGGATATAGTTTTCAGATATTTTTCAACGACGTTATCAATGTAGTCTCTATTGAGCTATAGGCTAGAAGGACAAGTTTCAGGTTCCATGTGTAGGTAAATTGATTGCTTGTCTAGGGGCTTTTTCTTTTCTTTGCCTGTTGTAAGCTGAGCTTAACAAAGACTTCCCTCAACTACGACAAGCAATGCCTGTCTCCTCTGTTAACACCAAACTGCATATAATTAAGATTAATACTAGCAGTGAAAGCAATATATCAAATTTTGCCTTTGCTTTCACTGCTAGTATTAATCTTAACTTTATGTTGTGTGGTGTTAACAGCGGAGACAGACATTGCTTCTTGTAAGATATTGCAATGCGTGTGTTATTCTGTTTACGATGCATACATGCATGTTCAAAGGAACTTTGCATCGTAATCAGAATAACACAGCACTGCAGTATCGTATTTCTCTGCCGATACCGGGCAAGCGACTTTCAAGTATCACGTCTGACCGGAACGGGAATATACATAATGGTTGTAGAGTCCAGGTCGTAGACAGATGGTTAACAATACATGAAACTGTGGGTGTGACCAAGACTCGTCCACGAATAGCCAAATGGTAAGGCGACAGCTCGCGGTAAGCTGAAAATACGGGTTCGAGGCCCGATCAGGCATAAATTTCCATTGTCGTCATTTAATTCTACGGCTGATGATTCTCATTATTCGCAGTTGCCAATACATTTAATGTATTGCTTGTTGTAGGGGAGTCTTTGTTGCGCTCAAATTACATCTTTCAGTAGCACCGAGGCATGCTTTTGCTGTTTTGTCGAAAACTGAAGTGGTGAGACCTTGACTTCGTGCAAATACGGGTTAATTATTACAACAAAAACTGTAACCAGTCGCTGTTAACAATGCCACAGCGAAAATCAGCGAACATCAAATGTACAGCATAATATACTGCAAATTTATATGTGAACAGCGCCTCGCATTGAATCCTTTGAAACCGTCGGTTCGAAAACGGGAACGGCGCCTTTTTTTGCTAATAAATAACATTATTGACAGTGGATATTCCTGTTTCTAATTTATGTAGGAATTAAGTTGTAATTTGACACATCCACGGCCAATGTCAATAAACGAGTAATAGCACTTTTCTGAAGGTGTTCGTCTGGATCATAGCCTTGTAAGGTGGTAAAAGGTGGACGATGAACAGTTCAGAAAATTGGGGGGGATGGAAGATTTTGAAATGTGGCACTACAGGCAATAGAGAGTGGGATGGATAACTAACGAAGATATACTACATCGAAACGCGGGAAAAGAAATTTGTTTCACAATTTGACTTTGACAAAAAAAAGTGGTTGATCGATAGACGTCATACAAACTGAGGAATGATGGTGCAGGATAAAAACTGTGGAAGGATATTCAGACTAGATCGCATTAAGACGGGACAGTTGGATGTAAGGTTGCAAGAGTTAAACAGAGATGAAGAAATTTGCGCAAGATGCAAAAGCGTATAGAGGTGTTACATAACAGTATTTGAACCGAAGGCCGCAACGATAACAGTGTACGAAAACACGGTAGTTGAATCGAAATCCTATACCAGTTACCGTAAGATTCTAAAACAGACAGTCAATATTTACGCCGCTCTCGGACAGGTATCGAAGCGTAGGTCAGTGACGTCTTGTGTGCCGAACGACGAGCTTATCCCGTTCCGTCATCGACAACGGAGGCGACCAACTGGCATTCTATTATTGATTATGAGCGCCGCGATGGACAACACGGCTTACGGCCGCGTCAGCAGAGGGCCCCACCGACAGTACTGGCCGTGTTCCGAGAGCTACTGCGGTGCTTTGTATCTGGGCCCACGGCGGATTACTTTCTTTTTATCGCTAACTCATTTTACGGGGAGACGAGTGTATTATTAGTGCAAGTCAGTGGTCTCTTATTATAGCAGAGATTATTAGTGTCTCGGCAGGGGTCTCGACTGGGGCGGAGATGGGCGGGCAGGCAGAAGGGGAGGGGTGGGGGGGAGGGGGGGGGGGGAAGAGCTGATGGCTGGTAGCATCAACAGGTGCTGCGCATCCACCCCCACCTGGCCGCATTCCCACACAGACCGTCTCTCCCGCACCTCCACACTCGGTCAGGATCCGAGCTGACAATAGGCAGGCGAATGTGCATGCCGCGGCCCTCTGTTGGGCAAAAAGTCAGCAGATAACAGTCGGGGGACGTTGGATAAATAAATGTTCATCGGTTTTCTTGACGTGCCAGATTTGTTTGTATCTCCAAAGTTTCCACGACTTCCTCTGTCGATATTGTCAGATCAGAAGTTGATCGTCATGCTAAGTGGCTGTATCGTACTTTCCTAATGCAGGTGGCCGAATTATGTCATGCCGACTTCACAAGGTAACGGGACTCCCATATTCTGTCACAGGTTGGGTTGATGTCTTTCACAGAGAAATGTTGGTAGCGTTCTTTATTCTGTCACACGTTAGATATATCTTTGCAGGCTTCCAGAATCGAGCTCCAGTTTCCATGCACACATATATTACCGAATCAAAAGTATCAGAATGCCCCTACCTGACGTGGTACTAACAACTAGATGTTACGAGACATAAAAAGGAGGAAGCGAACAGTGAAGCAGTAATGTCAACTGGTTCGGCCATGAGTGTTCATTACCTACAAAAGGGCTAGCAATTGGATGTAACCTGAGTAGTGAATCTATCAGAGGGATTTCCGATTCTTACTTGCCTAAGACAATTGTTGGTGGTGTGATCGTGAAGTGGAAACGTGAAAGAACAATCACAGCTAAACCAGTAACAGACAGACTTCATGCGCTCACAGATAATAACCGCCGAACCTTGCCGAGGGTGGTTGTAAAAAATCGCGTGAAATAAGCCGAAGAAACCACTCATGAGCTCCAAAGTACTGCCACCGGCCCAGGTAGCACAAAAACTGAGCGTAGGAAGTTGAACAGGATACAATGGTCGAGCAGTTTCAAATAAGCCACTTATTTCTGTAGTCAATCGTAAGACACGCTTGGTACGAAGTAAAGAGTAACGCCAGTGGACAGTGGATGACTGCGAACGAGTGATTTCGACTGACGAATAACGCTGTACCCTGTGGTAAACCGATGGAAGGGTTTGTGTCTGGCCAATGCCTGCTGAACGTTACTTGACATCATATGTGGTGTCAACAGTGAAGTACGAAGGAGGTATTTTTTCGGTATGGGGTTGTTTTTCGTGGTTAGGGAGTCGTACACTTTTTGCGCTTCAGAAAACACTAAATGTGAATGGATATGAACATTTTCCAGCATTGTGTAGTGTTTACAGTAGAGAAACATTCCTGACACGATATTTGTTTCTATCAGTATGACAATGCACCAGAAATGTATGAGACGATGGTATGTGGGCAATAGCATCCTGAAATGGACTGGCTTGTCCAGACTCCCAACCTACAACCAGTGGTACATGTTTGCCATCAGTTAGAACGTCGCCTTCACTCCAGACTCCAGCGTCTAATATCACTGCCTGCATCTCGTGGTCATGCGGTAGCGTTCTCGCTTCCCACACCCGGGTTCCCGGGTTCGATTCCCGGCGGGGTCAGGGATTTTCTCTGCCTCGTGATGGCTGGGTGTTGTGTGCTGTCCTTAGGTTAGTTAGGTTTAAGTAGTTCTAAGTTCTAGTGGACTGATGACCATAGATGTTAAGTCCCATATTGCTCAGAGCCATTTGAACCATTTTTTTTCTAATATCACTACCCACTCTGGCTTCGGCTGATGAAGAAGACTTGGGGATCATTCCTCCACAAACACTCAGACACATCATTGAAACTGTAACCACCAGAGTTCAGACAGTCGACAAGGCAAGATGGTGGGCACGTTCATATTCATGTCCACTAACAGCTTATGGCCTAAAAATACACTCCTGGAAATGGAAAAAAGAACACATTGACACCGGTGTGTCAGACCCACCATACTTGCTCCGGACACTGCGAGAGGGCTGTACAAGCAATGATCACACGCACGGCACAGCGGACACACCAGGAACCGCGGTGTTGGCCGTCGAATGGCGCTAGCTGCGCAGCATTTGTGCACCGCCGCCGTCAGTGTCAGCCAGTTTGCCGTGGCATACGGAGCTCCATCGCAGTCTTTAACACTGGTAGCATGCCGCGACAGCGTGGACGTGAACCGTATGTGCAGTTGACGGACTTTGAGCGAGGGCGTATAGTGGGCATGCGGGAGGCCGGGTGGACGTACCGCCGAATTGCTCAACACGTGGGGCGTGAGGTCTCCACAGTACATCGATGTTGTCGCCAGTGGTCGGCGGAAGGTGCACGTGCCCGTCGACCTGGGACCGGACCGCAGCGACGCACGGATGCACGCCAAGACCGTAGGATCCTACGCACTGCCGTAGGGGACCGCACCGCCACTTCCCAGCAAATTAGGGACACTGTTGCTCCTGGGGTATCGGCGAGGACCATTCGCAACCGTCTCCATGAAGCTGGGCTACGGTCCCGCACACCGTTAGGCCGTCTTCCGCTCACGCCCCAACATCGTGCAGCCCGCCTCCAGTGGTGTCGCGACAGGCGTGAATGGAGGGACGAATGGAGACGTGTCGTCTTCAGCGATGAGAGTCGCTTCTGCCTTGGTGCCAATGATGGTCGTATGCGTGTTTGGCGCCGTGCAGGTGAGCGCCACAATCAGGACTGCATACGACCGAGGCACACAGGGCCAACACCCGGCATCATGGTGTGGGGAGCGATCTCCTACACCGGCCGTACACCACTGGTGATCGTCGAGGGGACACTGAATAGTGCACGGTACATCCAAACCGTCATCGAACCCATCGTTCTACCATTCCTAGACCGGCAAGGGAACTTGCTGTTCCAACAGGACAATGCACGTCCGCATGTATCCCGTGCCACCCAACGTGCTCTAGAAGGTGTAAGTCAACTACCCTGGCCAGCAAGATCTCCGGATCTGTCCCCCATTGAGCGTGTTTGGGACTGGATGAAGCGTCGTCTCACGCGGTCTGCACGTCCAGCACGAACGCTGGTCCAACTGAGGCGCCAGGTGGAAATGGCATGGCAAGCCGTTCCACAGGACTACATCCAGCATCTCTACGATCGTCTCCATGGGAGAATAGCAGCCTGTATTGCTGCGAAAGGTGGATATACACTGTACTAGTGCCGACATTGTGCATGCTCTGTTGCCTGTGTCTATGTGCCTGTGGTTCTGTCAGTGTGATCATGTGATGTATCTGACCCCAGGAATGTGTCAATAAAGTTTCCCCTTCGTGGGACAATGAATTCACGGTGTTCTTATTTCAATTTCCAGGAGTGTATATATGATTATTGTGTACCATATACACACATCAAAAAAGTTTTACATCACCTCGGTTCCGAGGGTTCCGGAACCTCAACATCAACATCATTTCTGCCCTTTTTATTGCTCATAAAAACCACACATTGCATGTTGTTCCACCATACAGCGAGACCTTCAGAGGTGGTGGTCCAAATTTCTGTACACACCTGTACCTGTAACACCCAGTGTCACAACGTTTTGCACTGACGTATGCCTATATTCGTCGTGGCATACTGTCCACAAGTTCATCAAGGCACTGTTGTCCCACTCCTCAACGGCGATTCGGCGTAGGTCCCTCAGAGTAGTTGGCAGGTCACGTCGTCCATAAACAGCCCTTTTCAACCTATTCCAGGCATGTTCTGTAGGGTTCATGTCTGGAAAACATGCTGGCCACTCTAGTCGAGCGATGTCGTTATCCTGAAGGAAGTCATTCATAAGACGTGCACGATGGGGGAGCGAATTGTCGTCCATGAAGACGAATGACTCGCCAATATACTATCGGTCGGAGGATTGCATTAACGTATCGTACAGCCGTTATGGCGCCTTCCACGACAACCAGCGGCGTACGTTGGCCCCACATAATGCTACCCCAAAACATCAGGGAACCTCCACCTTGCTGTAATCGCTGGACAGTGTGTCTAAGGTGTTCAACCTGACGTGTTGCCTCCAAACACGTCTCCGACGATTGTTTGGTTGAAGGCATATGCGACACTCATCGGTGAAGAGAACGTGATGCCAATCCTGAGCGGTCCATTCGGTATGTTGTTGGGCCCATATGTACCGCGCTGCATAGTGTCGTGGTTGCAAAGATGGGCCTCGCCATAGACATCGGGAGTGAAGTTGCGCACCATGCAGCCTATTGGGCACAGTTTGGATCGTAACACGACGTCCTGAGGTTGCACGAAAAGCATTATTCAGCATGGTGGCGTTGCTGTCAGGGTTCCTCCGAGTCATAATCCGTAGGTAGTGGTCATCCACTGCAGTAGTAGCCCTTGGGCTGCCTGAGCGAGGCGTGTCATCGACAGTTCCTCTGTATCTCCTCCACGTCCGAACAAGATCGCTTTGGTTCACTCCGAGACACCTGGACACTTCCCTTGTTGAGAGCCCTTCCTAGCACAAAGTAACAAAGGCACGCGATCGAACCGCGGTATTGACCGTCTAGGCATGGTTGAACTACAGACAACACGTGCCGTGTTCCTCTCTGGTCTAATGACGAACTGATGGCTGTCGGACCCCCTCCGTCTAATAGACGCTGCTCATGCATGGCTGTTTATATCTTTGGGCGGATTTAGTGAGATCTCTGAACAGTCAAAAGGACTGTGTCTGTGATTCAATATCCACAGTCAACGTCTGTCTTCAGGAGTTCTGGGAACCAGGGTGATGCAAACCTTTTTTTGATGTTGGTATTTTAAATAATTATAAAAATTTAATTCAAAATAATGAACAAATGAAAACGATGAATAACCAAAAAAAGGATACAAGCGATATGAAAACTAAAAAATTTGCCAATCAGGATTATAAATCTAAATTAAGTGCTCTTCTGACAAAATGGTCACAAGATATGTACATAATACCACCTGTTATGCTATTATTTTATTTATTCGATACATTTCGCTAAACACTGGATTAAGAACTCAGGTGTGCATCCAGGGTACGATTCTGGGGGGAGGGGGTGGTTCACAGTTCCTTGCTTTCTTCTCCCCTCCCAAGATATTATTTGCGGTCACTCAAATTTTTAACATTCCAGAGATTGTTAGGATTTTTAATAGTAATACAATAAAGTATTTTAATATAATAATAACTAGCACAGATCAGAGCTTTCGTACTTCGTTTTAGCATAACATCTAAGAAATTGCAGTTTAGAGAAATATATCATTTTAAAAGCATTCGTCCAAAAACTTCAAAATAACGTGCGTCAAGTGATTAATTTAGGAGTAACAAACTCTAACAGCACTGAGAGTACCATAATTTACACAATATAATATCAAAATGTGCCCTCAGCTTTATCAGTAATTCACTTAGTATTACGAAGGCTATGTTAGCGTGTGATTGAGGGAACTGTTATTTCTTTTAGTCATTTCCACCTACGTTCAGGAACTCAGTCTTTCTATTTTTTTTTTCAATTAGTGGAGGTTTTCTTCTTTTATGTCTTTCCTTACTTAACATTCTATGGTTTTTCTCTTTAATCTGTGGACCTACGAACTGTGTCCATCTTGTAGCTGGTAGCAAATGCTAATTTGGGAATGGACGTTTTCGCCTGGCTAGAAGTTTGCCGGTCTGACTCTCAGCCCATTCACATGGGCAGTCCCTGACACAAGCACCTGAAATGTATCCTGTGTTAAATATAGCTTGTGGTTTATAGAGTTCCTCACTTTTGCGAGACACTTAGGTTCCATTCTACTTTATTCTCTGAAAGTTATTTATGAAATTTGGGACTTGATATATGAAAAAATGTAAACACTCCTACTGAAATATAGCGGTATGCAAAACGTAAGGACGAAAGTTACTTCCGCATGATGTGCCACTGCCGAGTAACATAACTCGATGAAACTTGGAACATACAAAGAACTGCCATAGTATAGTACAGAAGGTAGGTGAAAGAAATACTCAATGAGACGAACAGAAATGACACTTCTACTCAAAGACACGGCTACCCATGATGGTCACCTGGATATTACAACAGCGAGACATGGTTCTTAACAGGGTCTGTGACCAACATACACTGAAGAGCGAATGAAACTGGTACACCTCCCTAAATGTCGTGTAGGGCCCCCACGAACACGCAGAAGTGCCGCAACACGACGTGGAGTGGACACGACTAATGTCTGAAGCAGTGCTAAAAGGACTTGACACCATGAATCCTGCAGAGCTATCCATAAGTCCGTAATAGTACCAGGGGGTGGAGATCTCTTCTGAATAGCACATTGCAAGGCATCCCAGACATATCTGGGGAGTTTGGTGGCTAGCGGAAGTGTTTAAACACAGAAGAGTGTTCCTGCAGCCCCTCTGTGCCAATTCTGGGCGTGGGGGTGTCGCATTGTCCTGCTCGAATTGCCCAAGTCCGTCGCAATGCACAATGGAGATGAATCGATGGAGGTGATCAGACAGGATGCTTATGCACGTGCCACCTGTTAGAGTCGTATCTAGACGCATCAGGGGCACCATATCACTCGAACTCCACACGCCCCACATCATTACAGAGCGTCCACCAGCTTGCTGATAGGCAGGGTCCATGGATTCATGAGGTTGTCTTCATACCCGTACACGTCCATCCGCTCGATACAATTTGAAACGAGACTCGTCCGACCAGGCAACTGTTTCTAGTCAATAACAGTCCAATGTCAGTTTTGATGAGCCCAAGCGAGGAGTAAAGCTTTGTGTTGTACAGTCAGCAAGAGAACACGAGTGGGCCTTCGGCTCTGATAGCCCATATCGATGATTTTTCCTTGAACGGTTCCCACGCTGTCACTTATTGATGGCCCACCGTTGAAGTTTGTAGCAATTTGCGGAAGGGTTGCACTTCTGTCATGTTGAACGATTCTCTTCGGTCGTGGATGGTCCCGTTCTTCCAAGATCTTTCTCCGGCTGCAGCGATGTCGGAGATTTGATGTTTGACCGGATTCCTGATATTCACTGTACGCTCGTGAAATAGTCGTACGGGAAAATCCCCACTTCATCGCTACTCCGGAGATGTTGTGTCCCATCGCTCTTGCGCCGAATATAACATCACGTTCAAACTCTGTTAAATCTTGATAACCTGCCACTGTAGCAGCAGTAACCGATCTAACAACTGCTCCAGACACTTGTTGTCTTATATAGGCGTTGCCGACCGCAGCGCCGTATTCTGCCTATTTACATATCTGTGTGTTTGAATATGTTTGTCTATGCGAAGTTCTTTGGCGCTTCAGTGTAGATGGCAATGCACTCTCTCCAATGTGCTCCCATTCTGACCAAAAGACTGGTAGGGCGTTCCATTCCTCCACCAGTGCCATTGACAACTGTCAGTGCAAGTGGACTAGCTGCAACACGTCTTCCCAATGAAGTCCTCACGTGATCCATTCGTCAAAGTTCAAGGTGTCCTCCACCTGCGCTGATCGAAGGGGCTACACACTGTCACCCACAAAAATGAAATCAGCGCCGAATACATCCCAGCAAAGAAACACATTTATAAGGAGTACAGTGCCACAATCACAGTGACCGCTGAGCGTTACGTGTTCAAAGATTTGGAGGTCAACACGCACTCGCAACATTATGCCTTACCGTACCTTAACACTTGCCCCACCAAATAGATAATTTTCGACAACCCTGGACGTAAACCCATATAGCGTATGTAGGAACACTTAAGGCACCCGGAAACGTTGTCGGACATGATGAGTTTGGAGAACCAGTGGGGAGGCGTAACACTTTATGGCCATTCTGGCCTCCAGATATTTGAATGTAGTACACTCACGGGTCACCGTTATTTTGACACTGCGCCCCTTCCTCACTCGCGGTTCTGCCCTGCCCTGACTTCATTTTCAGTATGATAATGCTAGACCGCGATAGGTGGAGGAGCCCCCGAAGTGAGAGGATGTTTGGCGAATGGACTGGCCTGACGTTTACCTCGCGTTGAATCCCGTCGATCAGGTGTGGGATTCGTTGGGGAGACGTTCTGCAGCACTTCCACACGAACCAGCACTGTCAACCCCGCTGGTAGAGGGCTGGGAGGCCCTGCCTCTATAACTCCATACCAACCTTGCGGTCAGGATGGGAGAATATTGCCGAGCATGCATGGCCACTCATGGTTGTCACCCATCCTATTAACATATTCCGCCTTTTGTAATTTCCAGGGAACCATCACGAATCACAGTGACTTCATGGCAAGTGTCCTCTTTCAATAAAAGCCTCATTTCTGTTTGTCTCATTTCATTGCGTGTTTTTCATTTTCTTTCTGTACTACACAGTAGCATTTCTTTGTACTCTACTGGGCATTAAAATTGCTACACCAAGAAGAAATGCAGATGATAAACGGGTATTTATTGGACAAATATAGCATACTAGAACTGACATGTGATTATGCTTTCACGCAATTTGGGTGCATAGATCCTGAGAAATTAGTACCCAGAACAACCACGTCTGGCCGTAATAACGGCCTTCATACATCTGGGCATTGAGTCAAACAGAGCTTGGATGGCGTGTACAGGTACAGCTGCCCATGCAGCTTCAACACGATACCACAGTTCATCAAGAGTAGTGACTGGCGTATTGTGACGAGCCAGTTGCACGGCCACCATTGACCACACGTTTTCAATTGGTGGGAGATCTGGAGAATGTGCTGGCTAGGGCAGCAGTCGAACATTTTCTGTATCCAGAAAGGCCCGTACAGGACCTGCAACATGTGGTATGCATTATCCTGCTGAAATGTAGGTTTCGCAGGGATCAAATGAAGGGTGGAGCCACGGGTCGTAACAAATCTGAAATGTAACGTCCACTGTTCGAAGTGCCGTCAATGCGAACAAGAGGTGACCGAGACGTGTAACCAATGGCTCCCCATACCATCACGCCGGGTGATACGCCAGTATGGCGATGACGAATACACGCTTCCAATGTGCGTCGCCAATCACGGATGCGACCATCATGATGCTGTAAACAGAACCTGGATTCATCCGAAAAAATGACGTTTTGCCATTCGTGCACCCAGGTTCGTCGTTGAGTACTCCATCGCAGGCGCTCCTGTCTGTGATGCAGCGTCAAGAGTAACCGCAGCCATTGTCTCCGAGCTGATAGTCCATGCTGCTGCCAACGTCGTCGAACTGTTCGTGCAGATGGTTGTTGTCTGGCAAACGTCCCCATCTGTTGACTCAGGGATCGAGACGTGGCTGCACGATCCGTTAGAGTCATGCGGATAAGATGCCTGTCATCTCGACTGCTAGTGATGCGAGGCCGTTGGGATCCAGCACGGCGTTCCGTATTACCCTCCTGAACCCACCGATTCCATATTCTGCTAACAGTCATTAGATCTCGCCAACGCGAGCAGGAATGCCGCGATACGATAAACCGCAATCGCGATAGGCTACAATCCGACCTTTATCAAAGTCGGAAACGTGATGGTACGCATTTCTCCTCCTTACACGAGGCATCACAACAACGTTTCGCCAGGCAACGCCGGTCAACTTCTGTTTGTGTATGAGAAATCGATTGGAAACTTTCCTCATGTCAGCACGTTGTAGGTGTCGCCACAGGCGCCAACCTCGTGTGAATGCTCTGAAAAGCTAATCATTTGCATATCACAGCATCTTTTTCCTGTCGGTTAAATTTCGCGTCTGTAGCACGTCATCTTCGTGGTGTAGCAATTTTAATGGCCAGTAGTGTATGTGTGGTCCAAGTTTCGTCGAGCTATGTTACTTGGCTGTTACACATCATGCGGATGTTACTTTCATCCTTCGGTTTTGCACACGAGCGTATATTTCGGTAAGCATAACCCATGTTGGAACCGTTCCATAAAGAATTTAACACATTTAATCATCTTAGACAATTACATATTTGTAAGCTTGATTACTAAAATTTGCAAAAGCTTTCATAAGAATTGTGCCCGTCTGTTCAGCACTATTTTTCAAGAGTAAGAAACAGTTCTATTTCTGAATATTGAGGTACAATTGACCTTATTGCAGACAACAAGGGAGTTTCTTCAATTTACGTAGCTGTTATCATTATGAGTATTACTATTTCGTACTTCGGTCCAAGCACTGAGACATGTAGTTAATTTTCTTCCAGGAAAAATATAAAACTTAGGTACAGACGAGATCTTGCCGTTGTCGTAAGTTATGAAAGAGTAACAACTTGAGCAGTGTATTTACAAACGGGCAAATATAATTTTTCTATAAATCATAGTTAAGTCTTACTCTAGCTGCAAGGGAACGAAAAGGTATGTACTTCCGATACAGGAACTTACATTACTTGCTGGATCTGCTCAACGAACTTGTGTCGGTTTGTATAAATGACACTGCAATTAGCGTTTCATCTATATATTATAAAATAATCTGTGCATCTTCATCAAATTTCTTCAGTAGCGACCCGTTCAGCAAGGCATCTCGTTTATTAGTGACAGTCACCTGTTTTGATATCGAATAAGGACAGATCCAAATAACGATTGCATATCGATAGCACACCCCTGTCCGCCCTGGGTGATATCCGTCAGTCACATCCCAGACTTATAATATAATCAGAGAAACAAATGCCAGCAAATTAAAATGACAAATAATAATAAATGGATTACTCCTACTATATATTTGGGTACACTTCTAACATTCAATGAGCAATTATATAGAAAATTTACATGGTGAACTCGATTGTAGTTACTAATATCAGATCTTTTCCTAATGGGGCACCCTGTTAGTTAATGGTGCTCTCACCTGTGTTAGTTAAGGCTAATAAATTATTGCAGCTACTGATCGACTTGAAGCTTGAAGGGCGAATAAAAAGTAGTGCCGCAATTAATTAAATAAAACAGGTTCAAGATAGGTTATATGAAGACTGAGATAAGTGAATTGGACTAAAGTTAGGGCCAATACCAGCATAACTCCCATCCGTTAAAATGAACGTATAGCTCAGAATTTAATTACGCAAATGTTTCATGTAATTTAAAAAGCGAAGGCAATATCGTTAACAACAGCCAGTGCTGTACATATCTTGTAACCAAAACGTTTTTATTACCTTTGTACTGTATTTGTTTGCTACTTTGACTAACAATGATGCAATACCACTGAACGTAACATTTTTTCATCTTATTATCAGTAGATTAAGAATGCATTTTAGAGAATTTTAGCTGCAAGTCTGTGAAGGTATGCCGGCCGCTGTGACCGAGCGGTTCTAGGCTGTTCCGTCTTAAACCGCACTGCTGCTACAGTCGCAGGTTCGAATCCTGCCTCGGGCATGGATGTGCGTGATGTCCTTAGGTTAGTTAGGTTTAAGTAGTTCTATGTCTAGTGGACTGATGACCTCATATGTTAAGAGCCATTTTTTGTGTAGGTAAATGATTTCTTGGAAGGAAAAGATCACACTATGTGGCGCAAATTATAAGGGAGCTGTGTGGTGCAAGATGTAGCGACCGAGAAATAGGAAGATGTCATAAAACCAGATGGAATCGTGTTGACCACAAGAAGTAGTTCATTGCTGTGCTACCATTTCCTTAACTCTAATTGTGTCCGCTAGTTACATAGGTACTTGGCTTGAGGAAACCTTCAAATCATAATCGTGGCCTCTTGCTTCCGCAATCTGATTGTCGCCTTCCCTTTACAGCCTATTATTTTGGGCAGCACTCAATTTATGGTCGTTACGCTCTCTAGTGGGGCTAATAAGACATCGTGAATTACTACCGTTCTTGGCACCGTTACGATTTCTCGTATATTGCACAATGTTCCACACAGGTATGCACCGTGGATAAGATCCTACAACATTTTAGCCGACCTTATTTTTCTGTTCTGGAAAGGAGATCTCGAGGATCTACTGGAAACTCATGCCTCAGTACTTATCGCCAAGCACGCAGTTTAATTCAGGAGCATCGTTTACTTATTTCTGCTTGTGAGACATAAGCAAATAGAGCCCTAGAACAAGTTGGTGCTTTGGGATACAAAGGCCACCTCTGCGTTATCCATATTATGGAAACGCCAGACGTCAGAGTTTATAAACTTATTCATGACAACAGGGTTCGGTGCCATTAAGAATAAGTTGAGAGAGGTGGCATTAGATGAGGTACATATGGAAAAGGATACTACAGTGAAATTCAGTATATTGCACAGTAAATTTGTGTCAGTATTTGAAAGGAGCTTTTCTAAAAAAATTATCGTGAAAGTCCATTGAAAAAAAAGTAAGTGATGTGTAACTAAACGGATTAAAATTTCATGTAAGAGGAAAGGGGACATTTACGTAAGGGGCAGAATAAGTCAAAATCATTATTTGCATCCTACTTACAATACTGTAAAATGTTTAGGAAAGTCATTCAAATGTTCAGAAATGTGCCCATCCTGACAGACGTTAACAACGCAGATAATAAGACTAAACTGCAGGGTGAATGCCCTAAAACTTTCACCGCAAATAATGAAGAATGGAAAGTGCTGTTGATGTGCTGTTTCCACAGAATGGATTGGTAGTCACGGGCTCTTTTTGTTAGCCAATAACCAAATTGTAATAATACTTAAAAAGTGTGTTTTTATGCAAACATACACTTCTTTACATGGAACAATGCCTATTTACATTAACATACTAAAACTTAAGTAAATTAGAATGTCAGTGGTGTTCGTTGCAGGATTCTAGTGAGAGTCGTCTAGAGATATCGTATTTTGAAAAGTTACAATACCGAAATTTGCACAGTAGCTGTGGTAGCACACACACACAAAAACCAACATAGTGCATACATTAGTTATGTGAATTGTGACCAGTAACGAGACAATTGACCATCACAAAAAAAATGTTCAAATGTGTGTGAACTCTTATGGGACTTAACTGCTAAGGTCATTAGTCCCTAAGCTAATACACTACTTAACCTTAATTATCCTAAGGACAAACACACACACCCATGCCCGAGGGAGGACTCGAACCTCCGCCGGGACCAGCCACACAGCGCATGACTGCAGCGCCTTAGACCGCTCGGCTAATCCGGCGCGGCCAATTGACCATTACATTTTGTGTTAAAAATGGCCTCCGGCAGCGACAACGCACGCTTCCAGTCTGGTTTGGAACGACTGCTGCACACGTGCTAGGATTTCAGCGGAGATGTGTCCGCCCATGGTAGCTGAGTGGTCAGCGTGACGGAATGTCATACCTCACGGCCCGGGTTCGATTTCCGACGGGGTCGGAGATTTTCTCCGCTCAGGGACTGGGTACTGCGTTGTCCTTATCATCTTCATTTCACGCCCATCGTCACGCAAGTCGCCAAAGTGGCGTCAACTCGAAAGACTTGCACCAGGCGAACGGCCTACCCGACGGGAGGCCCTAGCCACACGACATTTACATTTTAGCGGAGATCCCCGACCAGACAGCAGTCATACACCGTTGCATATCATAGGGTGTAGCTGGTATGTCGTTGTAGATAGCGTCTTTCAGCTTTCCCCAGAGAAAAAAAGTCTACAGGCGTCCAATCCGGTGAAAGGGCTGGCCAGTGTATAGCTCGTCTGTGACCAATCCAACAATTTGGAAATAATTCGTGAAGACATGTTGCAGTACTTCGTGCATTATGGGCGGACAGCCGTCATGTTGATCCCACAGGTTCCACCTAATCTGCAGAGCATCGTCTACTAGCATCCGTGGAAGAGGATCGGTTGGCAGACTACGACAGGCATACTTGTGCCCGTTAAGTGTACCATCTATGAAAAACAGACCTACGAGCTGATGGTTCACTATTCTACATAACACGTTTACACTCATAACGTAATCATAGCTAACACTTGGTTCAAGGATCACGAAAAAAGGTTGTATACATGGAAGAACCCTGAAGATACTACAAGGTTTCAGAGAGATTATATAATGGTAAGACAGAGATTTAGGAACCAGGTTTTAAATTGTAAGACATTTACAAGGGTAGATGTGCACTCTGACCACAAACTATTGGTTATGAACTGTAGATTAAAACTGAAGAAACTCCAAAAAGGTGGGAATTTAAGGAGATGGGACCTGGATAAACTGAAAGAACCAGAGGTTGTACAGAGTTTCAGGGAGAGCATAAGGGATCAATTGACAGGAATGGGGGAAAGAAATACAGTAGAAGAAGAATGGGTAGCTTTGAGGGATGAAATAGTGAAGGCAGCAGAGGATCAAGTAGGTAAAAAGATGAGGGCTAGTAGAAATCCATGGGTGACAGAAGAGATACTGAATTTAATTGACGAAAGGAGAAAATATAAAAATGCAGTAAATGAAGCAGGCAAAAAGGAATACAAACGTCTCAAAAATGAGATCGACAGGAAGTGCAAAATTGCTAAGCAGGGATGGCTAGAGGACAAATGTAACGATGTAGAGGATTATCTCACGAGGGGTAAGATAGATACTGCCTAAAGGAAAATTAAAGAGACCTTTGGAGAAAAGAGAACCACTTGTATGAATATCAAGAGCTCAGATGGAAACTCAGTTCCAAGCAAAGAAGGGAAAGCAGAAAGGTGGAAGGAGTATATAGAGCGTCTATACAGGTGCGATGTTCTTGAGGACAATATTATGGAAATGGAAGAGGATGTAGATGAAGATGAAATGGGAGATACGATACTGCGTGAAGAGTTCGACAGAACACTGAAAGACCTGAGTCGAAACAAGGCCCCGGGAATAGACAATGTTCCATTAGAACTACTGATAGCCTTGGGAGAGCCAGTACTGACAAAACTCTACCATCTGGTGAGCAAGATGTATGAGACAGGCGAAATACCCTCAGACTTAAAGAAGAATACAATAATTCCAATCCCAAAGATAGCAGGTGTTGACAGATGTGAAAATTACCGAACTATCAGTTTAATAAGACACAGCTGCAAAATTACTAACGCGAATTCTTTACAGACGACTGGAAAAACTGGTAGAAGCCGACCTTGGGGAAGATCAGTTTGGATTCCGTAGAAATGTTGGAACACGTGAGGCAATACTGACCCTACAACTTATCTCAGAAGAAAGATTAAGGAAAGGCTAACCTATGTTTCTAGCATTTGTAGACTTAGAGAAAGCTTTTGACAATGTTGACTGAAATACATTCTTTCAAATTCGGAAGGTAGCAGGGATAAAATACAGGGAGCGAAAGGCTATTCACAAATTGTACAGTAACCAGATGGCCGTTATAAGAGTCAAGGAACATGAAAGGGAAGCAGTGGTTGGGAAGGGAGTGAGACAGGGTTGTAGCCTCTCCCCGACGTTATTCAATCTGTATATTGAGCAAGCAGTAAACGAAACAAAAGAAAAATTCGGAGTAGGTGTTAAAATCCATGGAGAAGAAATAAAAACTTGGAGATATTAACAGAATCTTCCGTCGGTTCTTGGTAGAACAACATTATAATGATAAATGAAAAGCACCAGTTTGCTTTTGTTCTACAATATTTTTTTTCATTACTTCCCACACTCTCTCTTCCTACATATTCCCATTTTCCTGTAGTCATTAAGTTGTTTTATTTGTTGCCGTTGTCTTTGTATTCCACATATGCTGTAGTTTCAATAGTTAATGGTTTGCTTTTAACTTGTACTTGTATTACTGTCCATGTTTAACTCCCCTTGTAGTTGTCTCATCAAATACTGTTCATATTTTACTTTGGTCGTTTATTTAATGTAAACTGGTATACAGCCACTGCTTTGATTATAATGTTAATGTTAAAATGCAGTACCACCACACTCTCAAACTGTATGTTCTCTCAAACACCTCAATTTTCCTGCATTTATTAATTTCTGTATATCGTATTGATATGGCTTAAGTTCCTCGTTTATTCTGTATTTACATTGACAACTGTCTCTTCTTTTTTAATTGGTTGTGTATCACTCTCCATGTTTCATCCCTCCTGATGTAGCCTTGCCTAGTACTAATTTTATCTTATTTCAATAGTTTTGTTTATCAATAGAAACTGTTATGTAGGCATGCTATTCTTATTTTGTGCTAAAGGTTTCCCTGTCAACTCCATTGTTATTTATGTACTGTTCAGTTTTTTACTATTTCATTGCAAAGATGTTACTCACTGTATGTTTCTACTTCACTCTAGATGTGTTACTTCTCTTCCAATGTTGTCTGCTAACATTTAACTTCTTTGGTGATAATACTCAGTAAATGCCTGAAGATGGCCTTGTAAGCCGAAAACCGGTTAGCAATAAAAATAATATTGTAGAACAAAAGCAAACTGGTGCTTTTCATTTATTATTAAAAACTTTGAGGTTCGCCGATGACATTGTAATTCTATCAGAGACAGCAAAAGAACTTGGAAGAGCAGTTGAACGGAATGGATAGTGTCTTGAAAGGAGGATATAAGATGAACATCAACAAAAGCAAAACGAGGATAATTGAGTGTAGTCGAATTAAGTCGGGTGATGCTGAGGGAATTAGATTAGGAAATGAGACACTTAAAGTAGTAAAGAAGTTTTGCTATTTGGGGAGCAAAATAACTGATGATGGTCGAAGTAGAGAAGATATAAAATGTAGACTGGCAATGGCAAGGAAAGCGTTTCTGAAGAAGGGAAATTTGTTAACATCGAGTATAGATTTAAGTGTCAGGAAGTCGATTCTGAAAGTATTTGTATGGAGTGTAGCCATGTATGGAAGTGAAACGTGGACGATAAATAGTTTAGACAAGAAGAGAATAGAAGCTTTCGAAATGTGGCACTACAGGAGAATCCTGAAGAGTAAATGGGTAAATCACATAATTAATGAGGAGGTATTGAATAGAATTGGGGAGAAGAGAAGTTTGTGGCAGAACTTGACTAGAAGAAGGGATCGGTTGGTAGGACATGATCTGAGGCATCAAAGGATCACCAATTTAGTACTGGAAGGCAGGGTGGAGGGTAAAAATCGTAGAGGGAGACCAAGAGATGAATACACTAAGCAGATTCAGAAGGATGTAGGCTGCAGTAGGTACTGGGAGATGAAGAAGCTTGCACAGGATAGAGTAGCATGGAGAGCTGCTTCAAACCAGTCTCAGGACTGAAGACCACAACAACAACAACAACGTTTACACTCCATAGAAGTTGACGATCCACCTTATGAAGCCAGTGGGGACAGTCAACGGACCAGCAGTGCATGTGACGGATGTTTATTTGGCCATGATTGGTAACTGTGGCTTCATCACTAAATAAGGTACATGACACATCTGGAGTATCCTGTCTTAATACCCGTGTGCAAAAGTTAACCCGATTCTCATTATCATTTACATGCATCTCTTGATGGAGAGACATGTGATAGACATGGAACTTACGTCGATGGAGAATGCGTAGCACACTTCCCTGATTCATGCCACTTCCTCCTGCGATTGCTCTGGAGCTCACGCGCGAATCAACTGCAACAACAGCAAGACCACTAATTTTCCCCTCTTCTATTGTCATTTGTTTCCTTCTGTTACGTTCTCTAGGAGTTGCACTACCACTTTCACGTAACTGGTTGAGGGGGATGATAAATAATGGCCGAAATGGTTTACGTCTATTGGGATATCTTGCCGCATACACCGTACAAGAACGAACTGCATTCTTCCTATACTCTCCGTACACCATGAGTTTGTTGGCTTTTTGTGCATTGGTAAATCCCATCGTCCACTCACGACATGCTGCTTGGACTGTCAATCGCTAACTGACCAAAAATCTTGAATGCTTGGTGCTCCACAGCTTTCAGATATTTATTAAAATACTACAGACATATTCATTACTGAAGAAGTGCATATAATCCATCGTAGTGGTATATTATGCGCTTCTGTAGCAATGTAACTACTATAGATGTGCATAATATGCCACTGGTGATGGGTTGCAAACCCTAAAACCGGCTCTTGCAAATAAAACAATTCTAGTGCTATAGAAGTGCATTTCTGAAGAATTTCTCACTATGCCAGTGATGATGAGTTATAAACTACAAAACCGGTTTTCGGCAAATAAAACAGTTCTAGTGCAGCTCATGGTGTACTGAAGTTGTCTTTTAATAACTAAATGACTGTCAAGTTGCAAAGCACTCAGGAAACACAGACGCACACTGTAAGCAAACATAACAACATCGTACTTAGCAATTATGCAGGCTGAATTGCACAAACATGTGTCGGCGTGGAAACTTCTCAAAATACGATATCTCGTAAACGACTTGCAATAGAATCCTGTAACAAACACCACTGACATTCTTATTTACCCTACTTTTAGTTTATTAATGTCAACAGGCATTGTTCCATTTAAAAAAGTGTATCTTTTCACAAAAAATACACTTTATAAATATTATTACAGTCTATTTACTGGCTAACGATATGAGCCACTGACAACCGATCTTTTCTATGAAAACCCCACATCAATAGCATTTCCCATTTCCACAATATTGCCGGCGCAAATTTTAGGTGATTCACCCTGTATATGTGACATTGTTGAACAGGAGACAGGACAACCAGACGATGTTCAAGATACAGTAGCAATTTAAATGACGATGTAGTGATTGACAACTCACAAGTTGGAAACCTTTTTAACAATCGCCTTCTAAATCTAGCAGCAAAAGTAGTGTTAAGTGGTTCAATAGAAGAAGCAACAGATTGTTAAAAATGTCATTCCACAAAATTTGAAAAAGCTAGAAGTAGCACCAACATCTTTCCCTGAAAATAACAGAATTACAAAATTTCTGAACCACAAATGCGCATACTGTTTTCATCAAATATCAAACAGAATTCTGAAAAGTTGTTCTGACTTAATAAGTAATGTCGGTAGTGAATTACGTTGCTCGATGTGACGGTGTATCAACGCGGATTGCCCAGCGTGTCTACACAGAATTGCGTGCCACTTACTACCATGTAATACGACATAAGAACAGCGGTTGTAAAAATATGTTAGCCGACAGGGATCGGAGCAGAGCGTCACACCTTGTCAACGAAAGTCTGTTTCGTACCCGGCAGAAATCGCTGCTGCTAGTAAATGCAGGTCCGTTTCGACCAGTTCCTGAGTGAACATCGTGAAGGAAACCGAATGCAGCATTAGAAAATTGTAGCGAAATGCAGGAAGATCTGCAGCGGATAGGCACTTGGTGCAGGGAGTGGCAACTGACCCTTAACATAGACAAATGTAATGTATTGCGGATACATAGAAAGAAGGAGCCTTTACTGTATGTTTATATGAAAGCGGAACAAACACTGGTAGCAGTTACTTCTGTAAAATGTCTGGGAGTATGCGTACGGAATTATTTGAAGTGGAATGATCATTCAAAATTAATTGTTGGTAAGGCGAGGTTGAGATTCGTTGGGAGAGTCCTTAGAAAATGCAGTCCATCAACAAAGGAGATGGCTTACAAAACACTCGTTCGACCTATACTTGAGTATTGCTCATCAGTGTGGGATCCGTACCAGGTCGGATTGACAGCGGAGATGGAGAAAATCCAAAGAAGAGCGGCGCGTTTCGTCACAGGGTTATTTGGTAAGCGAGATAGCGTTACGGAGATGTTTAGAAAACTCAAGTGGCAGACTCTGCAAGAGAGGCGCTCTGCATCGTGGTGTAGCTTGCTGTCCAGGTTTCGAGAGGGTGCGTTTCTGGATGAGGTATGGTATATATTGCTTCCCCCTACTTATACCTCCCGAGGAGATCACGAATGTAAAATTAGAGAGATTCGAGCGCGCACGAAGGCTTTCCGGCAGTCGTTCTTCCCGCTAACCACACGCGACTGGAACAGGAATGACAGGCAATGACAGTGGCATGTAAAGTGCCCTCCGCCACACACCGTTGGGTGGCCTGCGGAGTATAAATGTAGATGTAGACTTTACGTCTTCGATAGACAATAGATGACATGAGGCGTGTAGTGTAGTCCAACGAGTCACAATTCTGCCTCTTTCCAAATGATGCAAGGCATCTAGCCCACCGACAGTCCAATGAGGCGATGAACTCGCAGTGTGTGGAGAATGTACAGTGTGTCCATAAATTATCTTTACAAATTAAGACTTTAATAATTTTAAAACTATACAAGAGTTTAACAAATGGTTTTCAGCAGGTGGTAAGATAACCAATAGAGTTTTGATTCCTCAGCCATACACATCAATGTGTGTACCTTTACTGATACGAGTGTTGTCTACTCAGAATTTCATTTCTCTCCACGTACGATTCGAGACCTCCAAGGTGACATGTTCAAATGCATTCTGAATGCGTGCCTACAAGTCCTGTAGGTCTCTAACCTCGGTTCGATACCCCAGTTCCTTACAAAGCCCCACAAGACGAAGTCTAGTGATGTGAGGTCAGCGGATCATGGTGGCTATCGAACTGGACCATCTCGTCCTATCCACCTATCCGGGAACTTTTCATGTAGATATTGGGGCATTTAAGTACCAGTGGGGTGGTGGCCCATCATGCTGGAAATTATCAGGTTGCAGGTGCTCAAATTATGGCACAGCGGGTGAACATAAAAAAAATGGCTCTGAGCACTATGCGACTTAATTTCTGAGGTCATCAGTCGCCTGGAACTTAGAACTAATTAAACCTAACTAACCTAAGGACATCACACACATCCATGCCCGAGGCAGAATTCGAACCTGCGACCGTAGCGGTCGCTCGGCTCCAGACTGTAGCGTCTAGAACCGCACGGCCACACCGGCCGGTGGTGAACATCACCTTCGACGTCAGAACTGATGAGAATGAATGGACCAGTGATGTAATTCTATTTCCTGTGTATCATGAGGATGCTGTGAACCCCATATGAGAACGTTATGAAATCAGCTTGCCGAATATATGAAACGTGCGTCAGTCTTGTCTAGCATATTAGCTGCAAACAGTTCGCGCTGAAGTTTGTCCGTTGACACCATATAGAGATATAACCATAACCTTTTACGCAACACATTGTGCACTATTGAACGTGTCATTTACAACTTTCTGGCCGAAGTCCGCACTGGCTTTGTTGGACTACTTGCAAATACTTGCCGTACCTTATCCAGATTGGTGTGTGAAACAGCCGGGTGACCTGCCCAATTTTATGCGGAACAGTACCTGTTTCCATATATGACGTATCCCAAGCGCGAATAGTTGGTCGGGACGGTGACTGACTTCCATAGCGTGTTCGAAAGTCTCTTTTCATTTGGGTATCGGACGTCGTCTGTATGAATCAGGCCACACACACTGAGCTTTCTCATGTGGCGTACACATTTTGTGAAGTTTTCAAATTCAGTTTTGCATCAAAACTGCATCACTCGTAAGGAAGAAAAATCTTTTATGGGTTATCACGCGTTGCAAACCACTTGTTAATATGTAGTACAGTTTTAGAGCTATTAAGTCTTAAGCTGCAAAGATAATTTATGGACACCCCAGCTTTCACAGTAGGCGGTTCTGTGATGTTATGCCATGAACATGAACCAGCATACTTGCATTACATATATACATATTTACATACATATTGTTCTGACGTAACCACAAGCGCAGCAACGAAGATGCGGAACTAAGACCAGGGAAGGCGGTGAGGAAACGGCGGCCAATGGTGCACATAATTGGACCGCGCCGCGCCAAGAGCGACACGTGGAAGAAGTGAATACAAGCGCCGCCGTGCTAGCCTCAGCAGCTCAGATCGCGCCAGCCTGCGACGGACATTAGTGCTACGCTATCAGATTGTTGTGATCCGTATCAAGTGCTTACTTGGACTTTGTGTATAGTAAGAACTCTCGCCAGCGACATTTGCTGTAATCAAAGTTAAATATTGTCAATTTGCTTTCTAGAAATAAAACTACTAACGTTATTTGTTTGAATTGTATAGCATTCCGAGAACGCAACATCCTTTAGACACCATATAAGCAACGAGTGGGCAAGGTCTCGTATATTTACAATTTAACATTCTCAGTGTGACCTTTACTATACAGCTTCATGATGAGTGTACTGTGGACACTCCTGTCTTTTAAGATAACAACAGCCTTGTTCTCAGGACTGCTTACACTGGTTCCAGGTTTGACGAACACCCAATCACCCATTGGCACCTCGAATAGTGCACTAAACGAAGTGATTTTAATCCCGTAGAAAGTGTCTGGGATTCTCTGGAGCAGCAGATAAAATAAAGCAATCAACGTCTTCACAATTTCGTAGCTCTATGGGATCTAATCATCAGTGGATTACTTCGGCTGGATAAGCTGTGGTATCATAAAAATGTTCAAATGTGTGTGACATCTTATGGGACTTAACTGCTAAGGTCATCAGTCCCTAAGCTTACACACTACTTAACCTAAATTATCCTAAGGACAAACACACATACACCCATGCCCGAGGGAGGACTCGAGCCTCCGCCGGGACCGGGTGGTATCATAGATCGATACCACCCCCCACTGGCGTCTCACAGTGGAAAACTGTAGTAGTAGTAGCAGTAGTAGTAGTAGCTTTATTCATCCGTAGATCTCTTTTTACAAGAATATAGGACAAGTCAAAGTATTTACAGATTTAGATCAATGTAAAATAAGATGATTCTTATACACATATATTTACAGACTTCTGGTTAGAGACAATCATTAGATTTACTCCTGGTATACAATACATTTTTTCAAATAACTTATTAGATAATGAATGCCAAATTGTTCACTCATATTTCACTATCAGTCACTGCACACACTATACACGCATTGTTTCATAACACTTCACTCACTAAAGACACACAGACACACACACACACACACACACACACACACACACTGTAACCTCCCCACAAAAATTTATTAATTAAATGATGAACCATGAACCAGTAACCTCCCCACAGAAATATTTAAATGAGAAACCAAGAACCAAGTGTAACCTCCGCACAAAAATAATAATTAAATGAATTTTTTAATATTGTAACCTCTGAACAAAATTGGCTCCCATTTATGATCTCTATGCTAAAATGCATTCACATTTAATGTAACCACAAAATTCAATTCGTAAATCCGGAAATAATAAAAAAAATTCAGTAACCTGGCAAATTTTATGACAACAGCAGCGCTGCGCCTCGGCCCTGTATTCTGAATAAAAAAGGGAAAAATTCTTACCTCAATAAAAACTGCGAATATATCTGCTCTTATGTAGAAATTTTTCGGCACAGCTTCGTGCAATGCTGGCGTATATTTTTTTCTGATTCTTGGAAGGAATGATCATGCATTGTAAATATTCTTTAAATTGAAATGAATGGTTTTCTTTAAAAAATTACTTTATATTATAAAAATTATTATTGGGGACTTTTTTTTTAAAAGAAATTAATGACTGTTAATATCCATTACTAGATATGCGCAAGGCTGCTTCTCTACCTTCTACAATAATACTCATCCTCCAGAGTCCCGACCAGAGCAGACTGCCGACACGCGCTGGGACGCGCCGACTCCTGTCGACTACTGCACACTCACGCAGACTACTCAAGACTACTGCTTACTAGCACGGACTGAAGACTAATTCCGACTGGCGACAAGCAACAACTAACTACATACTACTCTCTGGTCAGAGACTCTGCCATGCCTCGCCCATCGCCGGCAACGCATACGTCTTACATAACCCTCCACTGAGGGGGCAAAAATTTGGCAGCGATGGTGAGTCAATTGGACTTGCCTTGAGCAACAAATTTTTCTTAATTAACTAAGTTTACAAAAACAGAATATATACATATATATAAGTGCAGAACATGAAATAAAATATAGTGCACACGCACTGAGTACAGAACATATCAAGCAATGACAAAATGTATACACAATGAGTACAAATCATATTAACAAATGACATAAAGTGCACACGCACTGTAGTTCAGAATATATCAGCAAATCACAAAATGTATACGGAATGAGTACAAATCATATTAAGAAATGACATAAAGTGCACACGCACTGTAGTACTGAACATATCAGGAAATCACAAATCTATAGGCAATGAGTACAAATCATATTAACAAATGACAAAAGTGCACACGCACTGTAGTTCAGAACATATCAGCAAATCATAAAATGTATATGCAATGAATACAAATCATGTTAACAAAATGACAAAAGTGCACACGCAATGTATATACTTTTTTTACTATTTTACAAGAACTAGGATAGGAAAGGGAAGGATTGCATCATGGTCGTAGCTCTTTAGGTTGCACGCAGCTGCGTTGAAAGTCCATATCTTTCTACAGAAGCACAACACCAAGTGAGACAATCTGAAGTTCTTTTCGTTGAAGTATTAATCAGTGTAGCCAAGACACTGAAATGTCGTAGTAATATTCCATGTTATTATTTTGGTAGTACATTAGGTACACCAAACAGTGGGACCATAATAACATCTCCATCGCTCAAGGTAGTGGACAGCATGTCGTGTCAACACCACGTCCTTGTAAGGTACGCCAACGTAGAATTAGTGCAAAAACCAAATATAGTGCTCCATGATCATGAGGATAGACAGGACAAATGGATATTGCAGTAATTTATGGTAATTAGGTCAGAAGGTGAAGGACATTAAGTCACATAGTAGTCTTCATTGAGAATTACACTAGTCTAACAACTGATTTGAGTAATTGGTGGCACTCATCGCCCAGTTACTGAACATTTCTGTACCATGTATGTATTATTACAGAATAATGTTCATAAATCATCTGATTACAGTGAACATTGGCACTCATTGACCAGTTACTAACCATCAGAAGTCATCATTCAAAACAGGAGCTAATGAATGGCATAGTATTAACATAATTCACTTAGTTATAGTAATCATTGGCACTCATTGGCCAGTTACAAAACATATAGCAAGTATTGAATAGCACAAAACATTTTTCATCATTCAAGTGACATACGACATATTTAAAATAATTATTGGCACTCATTGGCCAGTTACAAAGTATTCTTATATTTTTATAAAACCTTATTCAGTATTATTCAGAAGTTGTCATTCAAAATGAGAGTCAATTATTGGCATAGCATTTATAGAGTATAGCAAAAATATTATTTACAAAAAATTATTGGCATAGCATGTATGCATTATTACAAAATATCATTCACTATTACTCAGAACTCATCATTCAAGTGACATAGGACATAGTGAAAATGTAACATACTGTAACTATTACTCAAGGTCTGTGGTTAGAAAACGTTATTCAGTATTACTCAGAACTCTCTTAAACTGGTAGCATTATTTGGGACTGGTAATACATTTTTTTTTGTGCTAGCAATGCATTGCGTTGGGATCGATAATTTATTACTGGGGCATAAAAATATTTGTTTTTGACTTATTGCTGCAAATAAAGATTATTAACGTCATTCGTCATGAGTCAGCTGTAGCAAGGTTATGAAACAAGTAGAGTATATGTGATCACATTCATAAATGACACAAGTTTAATGACCAACTGCTTATAGCACATTAATTTCATGAATAATTTCTCCTGCAAAAAATACAAAATGGATTATTAAACTGAAAGAAGAAACGCATATTATGCTGAAAAGTAGTGAACTTCGAATTAACAGGTAATGAAATGTGTATAAAATATATATGTTCTCTAGCTGTCCTTTCCAAAAGCTTCAGTCATCATACCATGCGACATAAAACATACTGTCAAAACGAACTGCAACAAATACTTAAATAACTACATAGCATAAATACATAAACTTCAACATTATCTTCATCTGCAAAGAAAAACTTCATTATCCATATCATCATAACTCCATTATTATCATCACCTGTAAAGAAAAACTTCATTATCCATATTAGAATATTCTGCATCACTATTCATCATTATTTATTATCATCTGCAAAAAAGTCACTTCATTATTCATTATACAACTATTCATAGTATAGAATTCCTTATTTCTAGCATATTTCATCACTAAAACTAAGATGTGTAGTTCTGTCTGACAGCCTGCATCAATCGCCTCGTATTCTGAAAGAAAAAATTAGTTAAGACTGCTATCATACGATGTGTATAGTATATTCTTGTTAATGCTTGTTAATTCTGCTCCATTTACTCTTCGTGACGAGGTACTGCATCTTCTTTCATTCATTGCGAAGGTGAAATTCCCATTTTTGTTTAATTTATTTCTTTTACACGTTATTTCTTTCTTCTACAATAATACTCATCGTCCAAAGTCCCGACCAGAGCAGACTGCCGACACGCGTAGGCACGCGCCGACTACTGTCGACTACTGCAGACTAACGCAGACTACTGGAGACTACTGCTTATTAGCATGGGCTGAAGACTAATGCCGACTGGCGACAAGCAACAACTAACTACATACGACTCTCTGGTCAGAGACTCTGCCATGCCTCGCCCATCGCCGGCAACGCATTCGTCTTACAACACAAATACACTGGTGATATCTGGCCCATTTTCTCTACCGCAACTTCCTATTTGCCATCCTGAAAAACTAAGTCAGCATCCCTCCATAAGGAAGAGGTGTTAGTATTGTGCCACGCGTAGCTTGGGAGTAAGTATTTCTAGAAAGGAAAAAAAAGAAGCAAAAAACTTAAAGTGAAGGTGTTATGTGGAATGTTGGATATTTTATAATCGTTATTATTATTATTTATTTGTATAACATTTTTTATCAAACCGCTACTCCGGTTTAGCTATGTAATCCTTCAATGTATAAAATAAATTGCATAACAGGTACTTTTTAGCTGCGTTTTTAAATAAGTGTATTTTTGCAATTTCTTTAATCTCTTTTTGGTAATTTATTGTACAGTTTTATTCCTTGGTAGGAAATGCTGTTTTGAGTTTTATCTTTATTTTTTCTTGGTAAATGTAAGTTGAGTCTATCTTTTGTTCCATGGTCATGGGCAGAGCTGTTTGTGCAGTAATTACCAATGTTATTGTGCACAACTGACTGGTAAATGTATTCACATGGAGCAGTTAAAATCCCCATTGTTCTGAAAAGATCTTTATAATGAGCTCGACTAGTATTTTTGGTTATTATTGTTATGGCTCCTTTCTGGAGTTTGATAATTTTGTTCATATTTTATGCATTTGTTCCCCATGAAAGAATTCCATAGCTAAGAATTGAGTGTACATATGAATAATATGTAACTAAAAGACACTGCCTGTTACACACTGATGATAGGATTCGAAGTGCGTAACATGCTGATGACATTCTTCTTGCAAGTTCCTCTGTGTGTTCATACCACTTCAACCGAGAATCAATATTCATTCCTAGAAATTTTGCATTTGTTACACAGTCTACAGAAGTGCCATCTACATTTAATTTAACATTTTCATTTTTCCTCTTCAAACTGAAATTCTTGGCATTAGTTTTCTTTATGTTCAGTGCCACTTTATTACTTAGCGACCAGTCATAAACTTCCTTGAGAGTTTCATTTGCTTTCTCGGCAAAGAGTTCTCTTGTGTTCTCAGTGACTATAATATTGCTGTCATCAGCGAAGAGGATTTTTTCACTATGAGTAACACTACTGGGAAAGTCATTGATGTATCTCAGGAACAGTATTGGTCCTGATATGCTACCTTGCGGAACCCCTATATTAATGTATTTTGGTTCTGATAAGTGTTTTACTAAATGTTTAGATCTATTTGCAGTATGTCTTATCTCCACTCTTTGTACACGTTTTTGACAGATGACGACAACGGGCGCGCGGGGACCCAGTGGAGCCAATGATGCGTGCCCACTGAGCCACGACTTCAGCAGCTCCGACTACGAGCGCCCTCTGCCGCTGCGGTATGGGATTCCCGGCGGCAACTACATGTCCAGTCTCAGCAGCATTCTTCGACAGTCCTCAGTCTTAGCCAACCTTAGACAGTTGACTCGTGCATTACGAGTGGGAGCCTCACACTGCATGAAGCTCATTACTTAGCTTCTTGTAACAGCTGCACTTCACTATTGTTTGTTCTATTGTAAAGCTTCTTCGCAATTCTTGGAGAAAGCTGCAAGTTAAGTAAAACTTCCTCCGTCCACCCTCCTTACAGCGACTGCTATTGCACCATTCTGTAGCTCACCTCTCCTTTTCGTCGCCGGCCTTGTGGCTGAGCGGTTCTAGGCGCTTCAGTCTGGAACCGCACGACCGCTAGGGTCGCTGGTTCGCATCCTGCCTCGGGCATAGATTTGTGTGATGCCCTTAGGTTAGTTAGGTTTAAGTATTTCTAAGTTCTAGGGACTGATGACCTCAGATGTTAAGTCCCATAGTGCTCAGAGCCATTTGAACTTTATCGTCGTGCACGAAGTAGTATAGAACATAAGACGTACTTGAAGAAAGTGGTGGTCCATCCATCATATTAATCGTCCGCCCCCGGTAGCTGAGTGATCAGCGCGACAGAATGTCAATCCTAAGGGCCAGGGTTCGATTCGCGGCTAGGCCGGAGATTTTCTCCGCTCAGGGACTGGGTGTTGTGTTGTCCTAATCATCATCATCATCATTTCATCCCCATCGACGCGTAAGTCACCGAAGTGGCGTCAAATCGAAAGACTTGCATCCGGCGAGCGGTCTACCCGACGGGAGGCCCTAGTCACACGACATTTACATTTTATCATACTCATCGAACTGAGGCAATTATGAGAGTTTCAGTCGGGGTGGCTCTTTATTAGCGTGTTGTCTGCTTACTTTACTAATATCCTTAAGGTATCACAGTAACTGCCCCAAACTGTACCCGACAGAAAATGTTGTTACATGTTTTAACAGGGAAGATCGAATACCACTGTATTTGATGTAGCACCACCTGTTAAAATATTTAATACAGTGATATTGGCTGACTGTAAGTGCCCTCAATATGTTTGGTGTAGACGTATGGAGAAGATTTCTGAAAGGAACAACTGTTTTCAAATATTACTTACATAGTGATGGCGGCATAAATCTTTTACAAATATATTCAGTTTTCGAGACAGTTTTGGTAGTGCGAAAGAAGGCTGAGTGTTGCTCTGCAGTATAATACAGTTCAAGCACCGTAGCTTGACGTTTATGCCGGAATGCTGGGGCGCTGGTGTTATAAAGCAGTCCGCAGAGAAATTTTCTGTGTGCGGAAAATGTTAATAAATTTTACATTGTATTTCTCGTAGATCATAAGCCGGCAATAGACTAAAGCATGTGGCGTAGTGAGGCTGGCACTTAGTACAATGAAAAAAAAATCTTATACATAATCATGTATCTCATGTATCTCCATTTATCGACTTTCGGAGATAGCAGCTTTATACTGAGTTTCGCAGAGTCTCGACTGCAGCGCTTCTGAGAAAGCTGGGCTTTGAATTTATTTCTCTAACAATGAGGGGTGGTATTTGGTTTTCTGGCTGAACTGTATGCCGTCTCTCCGTTTAAATATTGTGTTGACTGTAAAATGAAATTTGCAATCTTTCAATTGTTATTGCAGAGTGTCTTTCAACATAGTAATGCAGTAACTTCGCTCAGATATTATATTACCATAAATATGAAATATGCAATGGCCTGCTTAGAACTTATTTATCACCTACAGTAATATTGACTGCGAGAGTAATACTTTACTGTTATATTAGTTAATGCTTTCACTGACTTTGTATAGCAAAACTCTTTACTGTTGCCAAAAATGTAATAAGTGCCTACGTTAGTCCAAACCAAATCTCAAGTTGGGCTTTGTGAAAATTCAGTAAGAAAATGTTTAGAAATTGTACTGCTCAGCTTCTCTGCCGTTCTGAAAGTGAAACAATTTAATGGCTGCAGGTCGTGCACCTTTTGCACGGTTATTTTAAATTCATATTTGCCGAGTAATGGCGGCCGCAGCAGCTCGTCAGCGGTGATGCTCGAACAGCTAAAAAGGGTAAATGCTGAAAAATCTTAATGAAGTTGACATGGAAGTGTATTTAGGGTACCTAAATAATTCCAACAACTGCTCAATAATCATCTATTGCAATGTTTAACAGATTTACACACACACACACACACACACACACACACACACCTGATTACTCAAGCAGATACGGACCATTAATATCAAAGACAAACATAAGGGAGGGCGAAAACTGTAATGGCGCTCTTTTTCTAATAACGAAAAATTAACATGACCTCAGATATTATTATAACGTAACTCTAAGATACCTTCTTTCTTAACAATAGTTATTCTTTGATGATTACGTTAATTACAAATAAATTATTTTGATAAATAATATACACATTACATTTCCAACACACAATGATCCTTAGCGTTTTCTGAATGTTTGTTAAAAAAAGGTTTAAATTATTGTTTATTGTTCATTGTTCGTAGGGGAATATTATAACTGTTTTTATAATTAGTCTTGTCAAGTTGGTAAGGCTGAATTTTGATCTCTTAAGGGCATTATGTACTACTAATAAGTTCGACTTTGCATCAAATCTCTAAGGCAAAAATAAAGAGCTGCACCAAGAAGGAATTATGCGAATGGGACAGAAATTATTAGATGTAATTTATATGCACACACAAAAAAAATAATTACATTAAAAAATTGAGTGATTTATTCAAGGAAGAAAGCTTCAAAAACCGAGCAAGTCGATAAAGCGTTGTTCCATCTCTGTCCCTTGTGAAAGCAGTTATTCAGCTTCGTATTAATTCATGTCCTCTTGGGAGATATCGCGGCAAATTCTGTCCAATTAGCGCGTTAGATCATCAGAACCCGTAGCTGAATGCAGCTCATCTCGGGAGATATCCTGTGACTTTGTCGGCGAAGGTAGCGTTTGGCAAGCACAAAGACAAGCAAAGAAAACTCACGCCGTGTGCGGGAGTGCATTATCTAGGTGAAATGTAGGTCCAGAATAGCTTGCCATTAAGGGCAACAAAACGGGGAGTAGAATATCGTCGTCGTATGCTGTGCAGCAAGGGTGTCGCGAATGACAATGAAATGGACTCCACACCATCACTCCTGGCTGTAAGGCCGTGTGGTGAACGGCTGTCAGGTTGTTATTCCACCGCTGTGAGAGGTCAAGACGCTTCTTCACTCGACATCAGGGCTCATTACGCAGCGGGGCTCATCACCAGTCAATGAGATTTCAAGTCGAATACGCGCGATACCACTGCAAACGGACTTCTTGGTATACAACGGTCAGTGGTTGTCGGCGTAAGGGGCGCAGTGAGCTCAGTCTCCTTTCTGTGAGCAGCCTGTTAATTGTCTTTGTGGTCGCTGAAGCACCGGTCGCACGTCGTATCGATGATAATCATGAAGCCTTGGATCGGAGTGCCTCTCTGTCGACTGCTCTGTTCTCACCTTCTGTCGTCTCTCTAGGTCGAACGCTTGCTTCTCCACGCTGTATTCAGCTTTGGCTGACCCATTCCTGCCAACGTCGTCGAACAGTGCGTCTCTCCGATTCAGATGTGGAGCGATTCTAACCGGCTTCTTTGAGCAGAACTACTCTCGCAAATGACGACACCTTTGTTCTCGCTCCTATCTGCGAAGCATAATCACTGTGCGACAGAGTACACGGAATGAAATTCTCAAAGACCTTATGCCCTGGTGTCGACATGTCCCCTGCCTACAGTCCATGCCAGCTGTGCGGTGGTAGACGCAGTGTAATAAATTGTAGATAAGATGAAATCTTTCATTAATCTTAATTTCCGGTCCGCCTCCGTAGGGCAGCGGTAGCGTTACCACCTGCCACGTAAGGGGCCCGGGTTCGATTCCCAGCAGGGTACTGGGTGTCTGTCCTTCATCATCATTTTCATCATCACTGACACGCAAGTCGCCGAAGTGGCGTCAACTAAAAGGACTTGCACTAAGGCGGCCGAACCCCGAAAGGGGATTTCCCGGCCAAAAAAGCTATACCATCGTTTCATTTCTGGATCATATAGAGACTTAGTTCGCGATGTAGCTATTTCCTGGCCGTAACTTTGTTCAGTACTGAGCGCCATTTGGTATTCTACATCTTTTGTTAGTCTGACACCAGATCTAGCTAGTCTGACACCAGATATAGCTTAAATCTCGTATTTTTGATGCTGTAGGTAACCGCTGTGCTTTGTCCAGCTGAAACCCTTTCCCTAGGTTCATTACCATTCCGCCTGCCGATTCACAGTAAGTGTTGGGTGAACGTTTTGTGTGTCTTATCTGCTCTTCTGCTGACACAAATTTGTCCAGATCATCTACTAATGCTCGACATACGATTTTTTTCCTGCACTACTGGCCATTAAAATTGCTACACCAAGAAGAAATTCAGATGACAACGGGTATTCATTGGACAAATATATTATACGAGAACTGACATGTGATTACATTTTCACGCAGTTTGGGTGCATAGATCCTGAGAAATCAGTACCCAGAACAACCACCTCTGGCCGTAATAACGGCCTTGATACGCCTGGGCATTGAGTCAAACAGAGCTTGGATGACGTGTACAGGTAAAGCTGCCCATGCAGCTTCAACACGATACCACAGTTCATCAAGAGCAGTGACTGGCGTATTGTGACGAGCCAGTTGCTCGGCCACCATTGACCAGATGTTTACAATTGGTGAGAGATCTGGAGAATGTGCTCGCCAGGGCAGCAGTCGAACATTTTCTGTATCCAGAAAGACCCGTACAGGACCTGCAACATGCGGTCGTGCATTATCCTGCTGAAATGTAGGACCTCGCAGAGATCGAATGAAGGGTAGATTCACGGGTCGTAACGCATCTGAAATGTAACGTACACTGTTCACTGTGCCGTCAATACGAACAAGAGGTGACCGAGCCGTGTAACCAATGGCACCCCATAACATAACGCCGGGTGATACGCCAGTATGGCGATGACGAATACACGCTTCCAGTGTGCATTCACCTCGATGTCGCCAAACACGGATGCGACCATCATGATGCTGTAAACAGAACCTGGATTCATCCGCAAAAATGACGTTTCGCCATTCGTGCACCCAGGTTCGTCGTTAAGTACATCTCCGCAGCCATGGTCTCCGAGCTGATAGTCAATTCTGTTGCAAACGTCGTCGAACTGTTCGTGCAGATGGTTGTTGTCTTGCAAACGTCCTCATCTGTTGACTCAGGGATCGAGACGTGGCTGCACGATCCGTTACAACCATGCGGATAAGATGCCTGTCATCTCGACTGCTAGTGATACGAGGCCGCTGGGATCCAGCACGGCGTTTCCGTATTACCCTCCTGAACCCACCGACATCATATTCTGCTAACAGTCATTGTATCTCGACCTACGCGAGCAGCAATGTCGCGATACGATAAACCGCAATCGCGATAGGATACAATCCGACCTTTATCAAAGTCGGAAACGAGATAGTACGCATTTCTCCTCCTTACACGAGCCACCACAACAACGCTGTAGGTGTCGCCACCGGCGCCAACCTTGTGTGACTGCTCTAAAAAGCTAATCTTTTGCATATCACAGCATCTTCTTCCTATCAGTTAAATTTCGCGTCTGTAGCACGTCATCTTCGTGGTGTAGCAATTTTAATGGCCAGTAGTGTAATAAGATCATCAACGCTGGGAGTAGGCTGTTACGTTTCCTGAGGAGAGATTCGACCACAACTGCGCATAGGGCTATGGATAGTGGGAAACCGCCGTTTTATATCGAATGGCCCCGTTAGCTGCCCATGTGTCACGATTTTGGGGTGGGCCCCTTCGAAAATCACTCTGATAGTTTGGGAGAATATGTTCCTTATTACAAATTTCCGTATTGGCTTTAGTAGAAAACCATAAGACATCCAGTCGAAAGCTTTCGAAAAAGTAATAGGTATCACAGATTTTTCTTTTGCAGAATTGCGTGATGGCTATTATGTCACGACAGTCACCGAGAGTGTTGTTCATACTGCAGTCAGGGACCCCACACGTTTGGTAATCTTCTTTCATGTTTTTAATTACGACCCTTAATCTTGCGTTTATGGCTCAAGCTAGTGTATTGTAGTCAGTGTTCATGAAGGTTATCGGCGTAAGGGGTACGACGTTTGTTCCTGTGTATTTCCTGGGTACCAGTACGATGAACCCTCCAGGGCAGCTTGTATGAAGCTGTTCGGCATTCCTTGTGTCTTGGTATATGTTAATTAGCTCTTTCAGTATGTCCCAATAACTGCTTGTAATTTTTCCTTTCTGGCTCCTCAGTAACGCTTCAATCTTTCCCCCTCTGTAAATACTTCGCTGAGAGAGCTGTTGTCCGATTCTGTCAACACGTTCTGTCACTCAGAAAAACTGATTCAAGGTTCTCATCTACGCTTATTGCATTACACATCTGACTCTGACAGCACTCTGCTGTTGGTATTAGCCTGCTGTTGTGTTTTCTCGTTTTCTAGCTTGAGTTTCTCGACTTTCATTGTTGATGTCCTTTTCGATGTTTGAAATATGGTAGAGTGACTCATTGTTCTCTTCTATTATACTGTCTGCTCTTGACCTCACTTCAGACCCTCTAGTTTCCTTCTCTGTATTAAAAATATCTGCGTTTTACTCTGCTTTATTTATGAACTATTAATAGTTATATCTCGTGTATTTTGGTACAATTCTCTGAAACACCTGAAATAAAATTCCTCATTTTTTTTTGTCAGTTACTTTTGTTGTAACCAAATTCTCTCAGGGAACTCCACGCTCCACACAACAATTTAATCTGCTGGGGTATTTCCTTGCGTTATTGGCGCAAGCCTTCCATTTACCCAGCAGCATAATTCTTAATTCCCCATTTCTATGTAAGGAAGAATTTAATTTCGAGTACCCTTTTCCATGGAAAGTCGTTTGCTTATGTAAGTTTAGTCTGGTAAAATAAGCACAACTATCGTAAAAATATATAGGCCAGATTCAAATGTAATTTTTCACATTCTAAATCTCGTGAGATGTAAATCCTGGTTACTATGCTCCAGAGTAGGTTTACAAAAATGAGTCTGCGTCTGTTGCCTCCCATGTGTCAATCATATTTAAACTCCTGGTCATGTATTTCAGTTACACGCACCTATTGAAATTCGTATTTTGGTTTTTCTAGATAATAACAGAGTTAAAATCATCACCAGTTGCGACTTTGCTCCATGTAGTTGGTAAAACGGATATACTTTCCTGTTTGGAGCAGTCAGTCTTGGTCCCTTTGCGGATGCTTCCAGATGCAACATACCCATTTACAAAGACTGTCTTTTATATCTGTTCTGATATTCCTCTGCCACTTAAAGATCCCAGTTTCTACCACTTGAATATCGTGTTTCGTTAATATCACTGTGCCTGTTGAGAATTTCGTGATATCCCGCAGTTTCATCTCGATTGTTAGTTTTAAGATTCTGAAATAATGCTGTCTTAATTTTTGCAACGTGTAAGAACCCTTGAAGACATATCAGTTTTACATTATTTGATATTCAATTAATAATTAAAGTATAAATTTTATAATTTTTGATAGTCCATTAATGTCCTTTATGGTTGTGAATTGCTTTTTCTCAATTCCGTTGTCTATACTTGTTGTTCCTGATTAGGTAACTGATCTGTATGTTGGGCTGAGAATAGGCACCGCATCTCATTTTCTAAATTCCTCTTTCGTTCTATTTGAACTTACAATACCCAGCTTCTGTACTTTCCTTCCACCATTACGACTGTCCGCAGAGAATTGGAGTTCAGCATGAAAGTTCACTTACAAGACAGAGATCGTATGTTTTCAGTCTCTCTGCCGCCTAGGTCACTGATGGAAGGCGTTGAACGTTCTCAGTTTACATCGGTTCGCCACTCTTCTTTATTACTTGCAAAAATTTTCCTCCTATACTTGTCAGTCGAAACCAGACCCGCCTTTCCTGTGCCCGCAGACGTATCCGTGTCCATCTGTGATCGTTCTGTTGTTTCAGCTGGGGAATTTGCAGATGCTTGGGGTGGACATACCATGCGTGCAGAAACACATGCCTGAAGACGGAAATGGATGTTCATCTGCAACATCACTATTGTGTTCAGGCTTATTGCTTACAGTTTCGGTATAAGGTACAGCAGCTGAATTACTTTCAGCTAGTGTGGCACAGTTTGCTACCGGTTCCCAACATATTCTTGCAATGAGGCCGGAAAATAAAAATTTACTTTTATTTGGTTTGAGCCAGAGTTGGAATTTTCTTCTGTGACAGTCCTGTTTAACGCGCTCTGTTACATGCGAAACATGGTAGTAGCTGCCCCACGTATGCAGTATATGTACGGAGTGAGGTGGCGCAGTGGTTAGCACACTGGAATCGCATTCGGGAGGGTGACGGTTCAAACCCGCGTCCAGCCATCCTGATTTAGGTTTTCCGTGATTTCCCTAAATCGCTTGATGCAGATGCCGGGATGGTTCCTTTGAATCGGCACGGCCGACTTCCTTCCCCATCCTTCCCTAATCCGATGGGACCAATGACCTCCCTGTTAGATCCCTTCCCCCAAATCAACCGACCAACCAATATATGTGCGACAGGTCCCAGTACTTATTACGGAAGCGATCGATTTTTAACTTCTGTTTCCTGTTAGATATTATTCCGACTGGGTCGGGGATGGTTCAAATGGCTCTGAGCACTATGGGAGTTAACATCTGAGATCATCAGTCCCCTAGACTTAGAACTAGTTAAACCTAACTAACCTTTCATGCCCGAAGGAGGATTCGAACCTGCGAGCGTAGCGCGTGCGTGGTTCCGGACTGAAGTGCCTAGAACCGCTCGTCCGCGGCGGCCGACTGGGTCGGGGAACCGATAAAAATCTACCCTTAACCTCGTTCAGAATTGTACGACCATATCCATAGGTTTACAGTTTGATTTTTTTGACTCCGTTTGGAACTTCCATGGAAATGTTAAAGGCACGCATATTTGACATGTTGTCTTCGACTGGTCTAACGGCAAACTTAGGGACAGAACGTATTGCTAATTTAAATTAAAAGATACTGGTACACTTACGGATTAATCGCTCGTACACTAAGTAAGAGCAAAATTTGAAATAGTACGTCGACTTGTTAGTATTAAGTTGCACATTGTTTACTTCATCTCAGTTAATTCCATGTAGGTAGTTACTGTTTCATGGTCTTCGAGAGCTGTTGGCCCCTCGTTATCGATGGCGAATTCCAGTTCCACAGCATTCTTCCAGGGGTATGTTTCCACTGTAGTTAAAACTTTTTCACTATCAGTTCCCACTGTGTAAGAGATGCTACACGAATAGGCCATAACTTGCAAACACTGGGGGCGGAACCGCTTGAGGCGTCATGCCACGGACTGCATGGCACCTCCCGCTGGAGGTTCGAGTCCTCACTCGGGCATGGTTGTGTGTGTTGTTCTTAGCATAGGTTAGTTTGAGTAGTGTTTAAGGCTATGGACCGATGACCTCAGCAGTTTGGTCCCTTAGGAATTCACACACATTTAAACATTTCTTTGCAAACACTGGCTGCAGCGTATATGAGTCAAAACAACGCAACTAGCCATTTGTCAGCGGTCCTTGTGTCCCAGTTACGGAACCATTCTATACGCAGCCGTTTGTGTGGTGGTGTGTTAACAGCAGCCTACGCATAGACCGGCCGATGTGGCCGAGCGGTTCTAGGCGCTTCAGTTCGGAACCGCGCAGCTGCTATGGTCGCAGGTTCGAATCCTGCCTTGGGCATGGATGTGTGTGATGTCCTTAGGTTAGTTAGGTTTAAGTAGTTCTAAGTCTAGGGGACTGATGACCTCAGATGTTAAGTCCCATAGTGCTTGGAGTCATTTTTGAACCTACGCATGGGAAGGTTATTCCTCAGACTGGCTGTTGCTTGCCAATGACTAATAGTGCAGAATGATAAAGGATGTCACGAACAGTTCATTACTCACACTCGGACGGCAGGCGCTGACGTGTGCTTGATGCGTAATACGGCGTTCCTGTCTTATGATGGTCAGATATGGTAGACCGGAACGTTCACGACATATATGCCTACCGTCACGTTCCCACGCAGTCCAATATTGGACCACTGATACATCAGAATGCCCACAAATATGGCTGTAGCACGATTCGACCAGCCAGACCAATGACAACTCACCATGAGGCTGTCTGGTCTATCAAGTTATAATAATACTGTCACACACGAGTACATGGATACTCTGCGAATCACATTTAAGTGCCTGGCAGAGGGTTCATCGAACCACCTTCACGATTCTCTATTATTACAATCTCGTACAGCGCGCGGAAAGAACGAACATCTGTATCTTTCCGTACGAGCTCTGATTTCCCTTATTTTATCGTGGTGATCGTTTCTTCCTATGCAGATCGATGTCAACAAAATATTTTCGCATTCTGAGGAGAAAGTTGGTGATTGGAATTTCGTGAGAAGATTCCGTCGCAACGAAAAACGCCTTTCTTTTAATGATGTCCAGCCCAAATCCTGTATCATTTCTGTGACATTCTCTCCCATATTTCGGCGTGCTGCCTTTCTTTGAACTTTTTCGTTGCACTCCGTCAGTCCTATTTGGTAAGGATCCCACACCGCGCAGCAGTATTCTAAAAGAGGACGGACAAGCGTAGTGTAGGCAGTCTCCTTAGTAGATCTGTTACATTTTCTAAGTGTCCTGCCAATAAAATGCAGTCTTTGGTTAGCCTTCCCCACAACATTTTCTATGTGTTCCTTCCACTTTAAGTTGTAACTGTAACTAACCTACCTGCACGGACTACCCTAGGTTGTCCAATGTCCTCCCTAACACAAACTTCAACGCACATCTTAAGCTTATTTTCCCCTTCGTAGATCGTCACTATTGCCGAGGCTCTCCTATATAGGAACAACACGTAAGGGTTTGAAGTAATGGAGACATCCTGCCTGTATCTCAGGCGCAGGTGACCTACAGATCTGATACAATTAAATTTTCCTCAGATATTTCAGTCTCATGCGATGGAGGATTCAAACCTCCAGCGGGAGGGGCCGCGCAAACCGTGACACGGCGCCTCTAAACGAGCGGCCACTCCGCGTGGCACTTGACAATAAGTCTCGTACCACCGATCGGATTCATTAATGTCGTAGTGAGAACAGTTTCTTTGTCTTCTCTGGCAATTGCAGTCTTCTTCTGTCCTCTTTTTGACGTTGAGGCAGCCTGTCCGCACTAGCGCCTTAATAATTCTTCAATTACCTGGCGTCGGACATTGGTGACCCGGATAGATAGCCCTATAACGCTGTACTGCCTTTACGGCATTTATTTAACGTTAACCATATAAAAATTGTATTTAGCATTCCTTCTCATTAGTATACATGTCTGCTTGCACCGCTAATGCCGATTCCGACCATCGTTCTTTTAAATTCTAGGGCTTTTCTCGAATTATTTTACCAGAGGTTTCGACGTCAACATCAACAAACACTAACTTTTCGACTCTGTATGTGCAGAACAGGGAATCAGTGATCATAAGGCCGTTGTAGCATCCCTGAATATGGAAGTTAATAGGAATATAAAAAAAGGGAGGAAGGTTTATCTGTTTAGCAGGAGTAATAGAAGGCAGATTTCAGACTACCTAACAGATCAAAACTAAAATTTCTGTTCCGACACTGACAATGTTGAGTGTTTATGGAAAAAGTTCAAGGCAATCGTAAAATGCGTTTTAGACAGGTACGTGCCGAGTAAAACTGTGAGGGACGGGAAAAACCCACCGTGGTTCAACAACCAAGTTAGGAAACTACTGCGAAAGCAAAGAGAGCTTCACTCCAAGTTTCAACGCAGCCAAAACCTCTCAGACAAACAGAAGCTAAACGATGTCAAAGTTAGCGTAAGGAGGACTATGCGTGAAGCGTTCAGTGAATTCGAAAGTAAAATACTGGGTACCGACTTGACAGAAAATCCTAGGAAGTTCTGGTCTTACGTTAAATCAGTAAGTGGCTCGAAACAGCATATCCACACACTCCGGGATGATGATGGCATTGAAACAGAGGATGACACGCGTAAAGCTGAAATACTAAACACCTTTATCCAAAGCTGTTTCACAGAGGAGGACCGCACTGCAGTTCCTTCTCTAAATCCTCGCACAAACGAAAAAATGGCTGACATCGAAATAAGTGTCCAAGGAATAGAAAAGCAACTGGAATCACTCAACAGAGGAAAGTCCACTGGACCTGACGGGATACCAATTCGATTCTACACAGAGTACGCGAAAGAACTTGCCCCCTTCTAACAGCCGTGTACCGCAAGTCTCTAGAGGAACGGAAGGTTCCAAATGATTGGAAAAGAGCACAGGTAGTCCCAGTCTTCAAGAAGGGTCGTCGAGCAGATGCGCAAAACTATAGACCTATATCTCTGATGTCGATCTGTTGTAGAATTTTAGAACATGTTTTTTGCTCGAGTGTCATGTCGTTTTTGGAAACCCAGAATCTACTATTTAGGAATCAACATGGATTCCGAAAACAGCGATCGTGTAAGACCCAACTCGCTTTATTTGTTCATGAGACCCAGAAAATATTAGATACAGGCTCCCAGGTAGATGCTATTTTTCTTGACTTCCGGAAGGCGTTCGATACAGTTCCGCACTGTCGCCTGATAAACAAAGTAAGAGCCTACGGAATATCAGACCAGCTGTGTGGCTGGATTGAAGAGTTTTTAGGAAACAGAACACAGCATGTTGTTCTCAATGGAGAGACGTCTACAGACGTTAAAGTAACCTCTGGCGTGCCACAGGGGAGTGTTATGGAACCATTGCTTTTCACAATATATATAAATGACCTATTAGATAGTGTCGGAAGTTCCATGCGGCTTTTCGCGGATGATGCTGTAATATACAGAGAAGTTGCAGCATTAGAAAATTGTAGCGAAATGCAGGAAGATCTGCAACGGATAGGCACTTTGTGCAGGGAGTGGCAACTGACCCTTAACATAGACAAATGTAATGTATTGCGAATACATAGAAAGAAGGATCCTTTATTGTATGATTATATGATAGCGGAACAAACACTGGTAGCAGTTACTTCTGTAAAATATCTAGGAGTATGCGTGCGGAGCGATTTGAAGTGGAATGATCATATAAAATTAATTGTTGGTAAGGCGGGTACCAGGTTGAGATTCATTGGGAGAGTCCTTAGAAAATGTAGACCATCAACAAAGGAGGTGGCTTACAAAACACTCGTTCGACCTATACTTGACTATTGCTCATCAGTGTGGGATCCGTACCAGATCGGGTTGACGGAGGAGATAGAGAAAATCCAAAGAAGAGCGGCGCGTTTCGTCACAGGGTTATTTGGTAACCGTGATAGCGTTACGGAGATGTTTAACAAACTCAAGTGGCAGACTCTGCAAGAGAGGCGCTCTGCATCGCGGTGTAGCTTGCTCGCCAGGTATTGAAAGGGTGCGTTTCTGGATGAGGTATCGAATATATTGCTTCCCCCTACTTATACCTCCCGAGGAGATCACGAATGTAAAATTAGAGAGATTAGAGCGCGCACGGAGGCTTTCAGACAGTCGTTTTTCCCGCGAACCATACGCGACTGGAACAGGAAAGGGAGGTAATGACAGTGGCACGTAAAGTGCCCTCCGCCACACACCGTTGGGTGGCTTGCGGAGTATAAATGTAGATGTAGATGTATATCAATTCACTTGTCATCTCAAGAGCTATCGAATGCAGTTATAATAAGTACACGGTTCCATTTAAAAAAGAAATCGTACTTGCTTCAGTATCGCCGTTGTTACCAGCTGTAAAGAAATTTCCGGAAACCGCGCTTCGATATGTGTAACCGTTCACGAAATAAGAGGCGTGTTATGACGTTTGTGACTCACCATATGTACGAGGGCTATTCGGAAAGTAAGGAACGATAGGTCGCGAAATGGAAACCACAGTGGAAATCAAAACTGTTTTATTTGCAACAGTTAGCTACAACTTCCAAGTACTTATCTCCATAGTCGCCGATCCGAGTTAGACGTTTATCGTAGCTTTGTACGAACTTTCCAATACCCTCATTATAGAAGGCAGCCGCCAGTGCTTTCCGCCAATTCTCTAAGCTGGCCTACAGCTCGTTGTCTGTGCCAAAATGTTGTCTTCATAATCAGCGGTTCATGTGAGCAGAGATGAAACTCAGACGGAGATAACTACGGGCTGTATTGTGAGTAAACAAACATTTCTAATTGAAAAAGATGCAGGTGCATATTCATTGTCCCTGCAGAAAGCGACCGAGAACTGTCTTGAAGAAGAAAACGCTCGACAGTTATGTAATGTTGGCTGTATAGCCTCAGGCGAAATTTCTCACCAGGACCTCGTACTTCGCGGAAGACTATTGTTCAAGGTATCTTTATGTGCTCCCTGTGTGCTCAGGACTAAAAAGAACGACGTAACGCGATCGACGGGCATACTAGAGACACTGTCCAACACACCTGTGCAAAACGTCTTCAGATTTTCACTGTGCTTTCCATTTCGCGACTGATTGTTTCTTACTTTCCGAATAACCCTCATATACGTATATATAGCAGAGTCCCGCTAATCCGAACGTTCGGTTAATCCGACATGAAGAATGTTAGTCTAAGTATGGAAAACTGTGCGTTAAACTGCTGTACATACAAGCTATTTTAATTTACACGGTACAGTAAACATGTATGAGAAACATTGGCAAGAAAGCATTAGGTTTAAACAATGCATAAGAATGAAAGAAAAGCGGTCAAACTTACTAAAATATAGCGGACATTTTATCCCTACTTTTTAGATGACAACAACTCAGTCATCGTTTTTTGGTTTAATGAAGACTGTTATCTGACCCATCGTTCTGCCATCGTCTCCGTTTACTTACGACGAAAATACGTACACCACTACACCCGAACGAATACAACTGTTACGAGTGCCAGCGATAGATAACTAACATAACTATGCGCTTTGCGAGCCAACTGGCAGTGCACTGACCTCAGACACTACAAAGGTCTCAACAATGCACAACAACAAGGGCAGGGAGTGAGAGTGAGCCATTGTTCCCACACTTGTTACCATTTGTTACCATGGTGTACCTGCTTATCTGCTTGGTATAGTTCACTCTAGAAATTCGTCACCGTAATTCCGGCTAATCCGAACAAATCGTTAATCCGAACAAGGTCCGGTCCCAATGAGTTCACAGTAGAGTCCCGTTAATCCGAACTAGTATATTAGTTGCTTTACCATATATCGGGCGTCTCTGGGTCGTCAGGCGCATTTTCTCTGATGTTTCGCTAATATTTGCAACGTGTCGCTGTTGTCAGCGCAAACAAATCCTGCGCAGCACATCTTTCATACGATTCCCAGAGTCGACTGTATGCGTCGTTTGGTTCCCTCTTTCAAACAAAATGATTTTCATACCGTAATTATAGATGCCCATTCCATAGATTGTCCGCAGCTCGTGGTCGTGCGGTAGCGTTCTCGCTTCTCGCACCCGGATTCCCGGGTTCGATTCCCGGCGGGGTCAGGGATTTTCTCTGCCTCGTGATGACTGGGTGTTGTGTGATGTCCTTAGGTTAGTTAGGTTTAAGTAGTTCTAAGTTCTAGGGGACTGATGACCGTAGATGTTAAGTGCCATAGTGCTCAGAGCCATTTGAACCATTCCATAGATTGACACCAGATTAGTCTACTGGGATATTTGTTTTATCGATATGTGTTAAAAGGAACAGTGAAATATCAAGAATAACCACTACTCTAGTAGCAACTGGGCAGCACGCTATTGCATTGCGGTAGTAATTAGTAGTAATTAGTACGGGTTAAGGCGGTCCTGTCACTGCTGGAGTACTCGTTATTTCTCGTGTTTTACTGTCCCTGTTAATGCATATCGGTGGAACGAATACCTCACTATACCAATCTGGTACAGCTCTATGGGATGTGCACATACAATCACGATTTAAAAGTCGTTTCGTTTAAAAGAGCAAACCGCCCGACCCACTCAGTCGAAGCTGGGCATCGCATGAAAGACGGGTTGTGCAGGATTTGTTTGCGCTGACAACAGGTACACCTCTTCAAAAACGAAATTGCAAATATCTGCCGAAACGCCAGAAAAATGCACCTGGCGGCTCTTAAGACAGGCCTTATTTACATATGAGCATTATTAGCGACCGAGAGAGGTGGCGCAGTGGTTAGCACACTGGTCTTCCATTGGGGGGGACGTCGGTTCAGACCCGAGTCAGCCCTTCCCTATTTAGGTTTTTCGTTATTTTCCAAAATCACTTCAGGCAAATGGTGGGATGATTCCTTTGAAAGTGCACGTCCGACTTCCTTCCCTAATCCGATGGGACTGATAACTTCGCTGTTTGGTCCCCTCCCCCTAATCAACAAACCAGCCAAACATCATTAGGTAACAACTTTAAGGAGCTTCCGACTTTATATGGCGAACTTATATATTCGTTCAGTACTGATTGGTACTCCCGCTATAACTCCTGCAAAGTAGCAGTTTTAAATGTATGTCAAAGCACGCGTAATCATAGACTATAGTACTCTCTACTGCCACCAGTTGGTGTTGCTGCATTCTATAGGTGGCGCATTGCTACGGTCGCAGGTTCGAATCCTTCCTCGGGCATGGATGTGTGTGATGTCCTTAGGTTAGTTAGGTTTAAGTAGTTCTAAGTTCTAGGGGACTGATGACCACAGAAGTTAAGTTCCATAGTGCTCAGAGCCATTTGAACTATTCCTTGACTGTATAGTGGTTCTTGGTGTCACGGCTGTCCAAAAGGCACAAAAAGCAGTATTTCGTGAGTCCAGCCTGTAAACCTGTAAGGAGTGCAACAACTTTTAAATCACACCAAAGCTGCCATTCATAATCCTTATATCTGATTGCCTCCAGCAGGAAAGCCATGGTTTCATAAGTTTCTTTCATGTCTAGGCGTAAGCCAAAGGTACCGATGGAAATGCATTGCCATTATACAGTAGTACTGCTTTCAAGCTGATCTTGATCTTAAACAGGAAATTTTTGTCCCTGGATCTAGAAGGTTCCGTTGTTGCCGTCTCGACCCCAGGAGTTCAGCTTGATGTTCCGAAAGCTTTAGATCGCGAACTAAATCGTTCAATTCCTTTTGATTAAAGAGCTGAGACGAAGTGTCATGATATTGAGGGCAGTACCCTTCTATATGTTCAATAGCTTCTGATTCACTTGACATGGTGTCTGGTTCCGTGAATTTCACGTTATAGACAGAAACAGGAAACTCCTCATCATGGGGCACAGGCAAATGCATTGAAGATACATTTGGATACTTTATTTTATGTCTAGTTTTGCTTGAATATCCCGAAATATTTGTAAGACAGAAGTAACAGTCTGAATAATGGTCATTAGGGTCACAGCACACCATCAGAACAGTGAATGGCATGGCTCGGCGGTTTCCTTTCAATCACTCGGTTAAGGCTGTAGTGCAGGTTATGCAGGCAATGTCAGGTGCAAAATTTTTATCTTGATCACCAACAGGACAGTCAAAATACAAATTATATGCCTCCTTAACCAAATCAGTGATTGGTTTTCTTTGGGCTTTTCGAGTGAATTTCCCACACACAAAACAAAAGTTGGCAGGGTGGTTTAGACAGCAATGAAATTTACTAGTTGCCATTTTTCTTACTGCAAGTTTAAACACAGAAAGTTTGCACTATCCTTCACAGGAAACCCTCACTTAATTACCATACCAACCACTTACTGACGATTTGTAGATATAGCTCTCCTCTGCAAATCAAAAATAAATAATTAAACATCGAAACAGAAGAACAGCAGAAAGTGAAATACTGAACACGAAAAATAAAAAAACTTTAAAAACTCAAAAATGGTACCTGCTAGAACATTTTGAAAGGTATATTCGGATTCTACACACCAAAATACGTACTAGTAGACGTATCACATCCGATGCAAGATGGCTGTTGACTAGTGTTAATGGTTTTTTGAATTTTGACATTATATGGTCAGTGTGATTTAGAAGAATGGCATACAATAAAAAGATATTCACAGCAACAGACAACGCTTCATTAGTTATTTCGTCTTCAAGAACCCGCAACGTTAAATCAAAATTTTCAGCAGCAAGAATGTACTCCTACTCACAACAAAATTTTGAGCCAGCAACAACAACAACAACAATTAGATAATCAAAATAAGTAAAAAAGTTCTTCTTTTGTAGTCTTACTCTTCTCGAAGTTTTCAAAATTTGTGCAGAGAATAAGAACTTCAATGGTGATGTGTGGGAGGGTAAGATTACAGAGAGAAATTAAGATGAATGGGTGATTGAAAAAGTGAAGAAATCGAAAAAGAAATGATGGTCGCAATGACTGACTCAGCATATAGACAAGTCAAAACAACGTTTGGTGAAATTAAAATCAAGCGCGTCAACTTTAAGAGTGCAACGGAAATTTCACTGTTAAATGCAGAGGAGAGAGCGGATGGGTGGAAGGGGTGCAGTGAAGATGTAAACGAGGGAGCGAACTCATTCGATAACGTGATAGCAGAAGAAACAGTAGTGTCTAGGCGAGAGATAGGGGATCCAATATTAGTCAAAATTTAAAAAAGCTTTGGAAGACTTTACATAAAATAAGACAGAAGGGGCAGGTAACACTCCTCCGGAATTTCTAAAATCACTGTAGGAAATAATAATCAAACGACTATTCACGTTGGTGTGTAGTGTATGATACTAGCGATATACCATTATACTTTCGGAAAAATATCTTCCACGCAATTCCGAAGGTTGAAAGAGTCAACAAGTGCAAGAATTATCGCACAAACTGATTAACAGTTCATGCATCGAAACTGCTGACAAGACTGATATACATACGAATGGAAAAGAAAATTGAGAACCTGTTACATGACGAACAGTTAGGTTTTAAGAAATTTAAAGGCGCCAGTGAAGCAGTTGTGACGTTGCGGTTGATATTGGAAGCATGACAGAAGAGAAATCAAAACAATTTCATAGGACGTCTCGACCTGCAAAAAGCGTTAGACAATGTAAAATGGTGCAAAACGTTCGAAATTATGGGATAAATAGAGGCACCCTATAGGGACAGACGGCTAATACACTGAGGTGACAAAAGTCATGGGATAGTGATATCCACGTTTATAGATGACGGTAATGTCGCGTAGGTATAAAAAGCCAGTGAATTGGCGGAGCTATCATTTGTACTCAGATGATTCATGTGAAAATATTTCCAACGTGGTTATGGCCACACTACGTGAATTAGCAGACTTGGAACGCAGAGTGGTAGTTGGAGCTAGATGTATGTGACATTCCATTTAGGAAATAATTACGGAATTTAGTATTCCCGAGATCAACAGTGTCAAGAGTGTGACAAGTATTTTCAGGCATTACCTGTCAACACGGACAACGCAGTGACCGACAGCCTTCACACAACGACCCAAAGCAGCGACGTTTGCGTAGGGTTGTCAGTGCTAAGAGACAAGCAGCACTGAGTAAAATGACCTCAGAAATCAATGTTGGACGTACTACGAATGTATCCGTAGGACAGTGCAGCGAAATTTGGCGTTAATGTGCTATGGCAGCAGACGATCGACGCGAGTGACTTTGCTAACAGTACGACATTGCCTGCAACGCCTCTCCTGGGCTCGTGATTATATAGGCTGGACCCTAGACGACTGCACAGCTCTCGCCTGGTCAGACGAATCCCGATTGCAGATGGTAATAGCTGATGGTGGGGTCCGAGTGTGGCGCAAACCGCATGAAGCCATGATCTCAAGCCGGCCGGGGTGGCCGAGCGGTTCTAGGCGGTACAGTCTGGATTCGCGCGACCGCTACGGTCGCAGGTTCGAATCCTGCCTCCGGCATGGATGTGTGTGATGTCCTTAGGTTAGTTAGGTTTAAGCAGTTCTAAGTTCTAGGGGACTGACGACCTCAGAAGTTAAGTCCCATAGTGCTCAGAGCCATTTGAACCACGATCCCAAGTTCTAAACAAGGCTAGCCGGCGGTGGCTCCACAAGGGTATGGGCTGTGTTTACATGGAATGGACTGGATCCTCTGGTCCAACTCAATCGATCTTTGAGTGGAAATGATTATTTTCAGCTACTTGGAGATCATTGGTAGCCATTCATGGACTTAAAATAAAAATTATGGAATTTTCACGGATGACACTTCACCATGTTTGAAGAATGTCCTCGCCAATGCGACTGAATGGTCTCACCATCTTTTTCTAAAACTCATGGAACATTTATGGGGCATAATCGAGAGGTCAGTTCGTGCACAGTACCCTGCAGGGCAACACCTTCACAATTATGGACGGCTATAGAGAGAGCATGACTCAATATTTCTGCAGTGGACTTCTGACGACTTTCTGAGTCCATGCTGCGTCGAGCTCCTGCGATACGTTTCGCATATTAGGTCCGACAAGACACTGGGGCGCATCCCATGACTTTTATCACCTCAGGGTGTACTGTATGTACCAGCATTAGGAAGGAACAATAAGGCGGGAAGACCAAGAACGAAGCGCTCGGATTAAAAAGGGTTTAAGACATGGATGTAGCCTTTCGCACCAACTGTTCAATCTGTACATCGAAAAATCAGTGACGGAATTATGAAAATGTTTAAGGGTGGGAAAGGATATCAACGATAAGATTTGCTAATGGCATTGCTATCGTCAGTGAAATTGAACAAGAATTACCGGATCTGTTGAATGGAATAAACTGTCTAATGAGTACAGAATACAGATTGAGAGAAAATAGAAGAAGGACGAAAGCAATCAGAAGCAGCATATTGAGAATACTAAGAAACTTAACATCAGAACTGGTGATCACGAAGTAGATGACGTTAATGGATTCTGCTACATAGGCAGCAAAAAACCCATGAAGGATGGAGCGAGGAGGACATAAGAAAACAGACCAGCACTGCCAAAAAGGGCATTCTGGTACATAGGCCTTAATTTGAGAACAAAATTTCTGAGAATGTACGTTTGTAGCACAGCACTGCATGGCAGTGAAACACGGACTTGGAAAAACCGGAACAGAAGAGAATAGAAATCTTTGAGCGGTGCTACAGAAACAGTTCAAAATTAATTGGACTGACCAGGTAAGGAATGAGGAGGTTCACCGCAGAATCGGCGAGGAAAGGAGTATATGGAAAACACTGAAAAGATGAAGGGACAGGCTGTTACAACACATGTGAAGATATCAGGGAATGACTTCCATGGTACTAGAGGGAGCTAGAAAAAAGGCGGCAGGGGCGGTGGGCCGGCCACCCTCCCACTCCTAGTACCGAGGCGAAAAAGGAAGCTTGCGCCACAGGCTGGAGAGCAGGACCCCGTCACCTTAAACCCGAAAACGAGGGTTGTTCGGAGAGTAAGCAACGATCGGTCGCGAAATGGAAACCACAGTGACAATCAAAACTGTTTTCTTTCCACATTTAGCTACACCTTCTAGGTACTTCTCTGCATAGTCGCCGCTCCGATTTAGACATTTGTTGGAGCGTTATATCAAATTTCCAACCCCATCGTCATAGAAGGCAGCAGCCTGTGCTTTCCGATAATTCTCTATGCTGGTCAATAGCGCGTAGCCTGCGCCCAAGTGTTGTCTTCGTATCCAGTGTTTCATGTGAACAGAGATGATACTCACGACCAGCCAATTAGGGGTGTGTTGTGGGTGATCGAACACTTCCCAATGAAAAGACTGCAGGAGCGTCTTCACTGCCCTGCAGAGTGCGGCTGAGAACTGCCGTGAAGAAGGAAGTGCATGGCACTTGTGTTACGTGGGCTGCATTCATTAAGGCGAAGCCTCTCAGCGGGGCCTGCTACTTTGCGGGAGACATTGTTGTTCTAGGCACCTTTACTCACTCACAGTACGCTCACAACTGAAAAAGAGTGTCTTGATGCGATCGACGGGCATACTAGAGACACTGCCCCAAACATCTGTGAAAAGCCTCATCGGATTTTCACACTGGTTTCCATTTCTCGACCGATCGTTCCTCACTTCCCAAATAGCCCTCGTATAACAGCGACCAGCACAAGCCGACGGTTTTGCCTCAGAAGTTATATGCTGTCTCTGGTTTTAAGAAGTGGCTTCAGCTGTATTTAATCTTTTTACTATCAGATCATAATCGATTTAGTAGAATTGAAAAGCACATCCTCAGGTGACGTGTAATTAAGTCAGGGAGCCAAGCAGCCTGGAGCATGGAACACAATATTCGTTGTCAAATCAAACTAATAAACCGCTAAATGGCGATACGTCAATGAATCAGAAACAGTTTGTTCTGAGAACGAATGGTGGGTTCCATGGTCCGAGCTACTTAACTCTTGTGACATGGTTAGTGTCTCCTGATAATGAGGTTTTCAGTGCCACGAAACTAGCTGTGATCTGACAATAAAAAACGATTAATGCAGCTAAAGCGGTTTCTTAATACCCAAGATGATAAGTCGCGGTTGTGGTTGACCTGTCTAGAAGGTTTCCTGCAGTTATATGTTACTACAATAGTATTATAATGGCCAACTGAGCGGCAACGAACAAATAAGCCTTATGCCACTCTCATACGGGACAAATTAGCTAATGTCGCCGTGGAGCTGTACAAATTCTGTGATGTCGCTTCCTGTTATTTCACGTTGAGGCACCATTGCCTCTGCTGTGGCGAAACAATCACTGTATCATTGTGAGAGATACAGAGGCGAGCGAGTGTGCCAGTACTTACCCCAGTTCGCTGGCACTAGCGCCACGTCATCGTAACGCGTCTCTGCATGACACAGAAAGTATTATGTCATTGTCTAAGAATGAAATTAAAAATAAAATTAACTTTTCCAAACTTTGTCAGTGTACACTTCACTATATTAATGTTAAAATTGTTAAATCTCAGAATGACCAGATGAATAAGTTTCGCTAAATATATTATTTTAAGAAAAAAATAAGTGGCGCTAAATAAAGCAGCTAGAAAGCTAAAAATTGTTCAGAACGTGTAAATGTTTGTAACAATCAAAAGTTACAAGTCTCAACTTGATTGGAGCAGTATTTTGGTGAAAATCGGCGTTTTTACGAAAAAATGAAGGCGGTAAATATTCGGCTCAGAAAAATGAAAATTCGTTTGTAGCATCAGTTTGATATAAAAACATTAACTGTGTGATTCCATTAAGCTATCTCTATTAGTTTTCAACTTATTTACTAAAAACCAAATTTGGAACATAAATGTCCGAATTCGAAATAGATTAGGTATCATGTGCATTTATGATAGAAAGTTATAATTGTCGCACTTCATTACATTCATTAAATAATACAGGTGTACCAAGTTTCAAGACTTTAGCGTAAACAGCAATCAATACAAGGAGTCTTAAAGGGGTAGTTCAGAGGTTATGTTCTACTGTCGGTTCCGTTCTAAAAATTCTAGCCGGAAAAATTTAAATGCAGGCGAGCTAAAAGTTTCCACTAATTAAAACAAACTTAACTTTAATTATATAAAGATTGTTAAGTCTGACACCTGTGCCTAGAGCGGTTGATAGCAAATGTTCCGTTCGGCTGTCCGCTGCGCCCATGTACAAATACAGCCCGAGAGGCAGTGGAAAGAGATACTTCGCACCGAGCTTTCAATCTGTCGGCTTCAAACGGCGGTACCAACTGCGCCTCGGATGACGTCAAGGCTAGGCACCTACCAAGCGCATGTTTTCGGTAAATTTAGGAAGTGAACTCGCGATGACTCTACACCGTCCTGGATTGCTTAGTTTTCATGAATGTAACTATCTGTGTGCCCCCCATAACGTCGACAAAACCACGTGGCAAGTTGTGAGATTATTTTCCACTGTTGTGGTGGGCAGTTAACTTTGATGATTAGAAGTCAGAGCAATAGACCATTTCACTAGGAACTTACCGTAAGGGTCGCCTCTGAACTGATAATAGTGCTGTTTCTGATGGGGACACTATGATTATCATCAGAAATATTATTATGTTTGTGTGTGTGAATATATCAATCAGTTAGAACTCAAAACTTTTATTTATAGTCATAGTTCCTGATCCCTCTGAGTAGACAGCAAGTAGGAACATTTTCTTTCAGCGAGCACAAGAATAATGTGGACTTCCAGGCTGGAAATAAAGGTCACAATGTTCTCCAGCGCTTGCTGGCTGACCGCAAAAATAGTTTTCCGTTTTCTTGCAAAACGGTGACGATATTAAATCCACCCCTCCCCCTCCCTCCGAACCACAGTGTGAAACATAAGTTCTGAGATATCTCGATAACATGCTACGGAAGACTGAGTCAATAAGAGGCAAGACAGCCCTCTACTTCACAGACGGAACTTGTGTATTTTACTTTTTCAGCTGAACCTCGTATTTGGTGGATTTTACATTACAACTTACATCTTGCGAATATACGCTGCTTCTAAGCACCAAAACATTGAGGATCTCTCGAAAGCATGTCGTTATTGGTACGATATGTCGTAATTTAATGACGGGACGGTCATATTTGTTGCCAAGCAACTTTCCTATTTCGTTATTTTCGTATTATAGCGCGCGTCTGATGAAAGTAGGCCGTTTTAAGGTGACGGCACATTAAAGAATCTTCGAAACCGCGTCGTTCTTGGTAGGATTTGTTATCATTACGTATCAGTTAATGACATATCGCCGATTACAGCCTTCATAAGATCGTGACTGAGATACTGCGTCACGTGTTGCAGAAGTTCAGTGTAGTGTAATTGGTAGAGATGCTGAGTTACCAGACTAAGTGTACCGTGTTCGTGTCTTCCTGTATCAAATTTTTTTCCACTTTCGAGTTTTCTGAGAGGTTGTAGGAATTCCCTATGTTAATAGAAATATTTTGTGTAATGTTCGATGTTACGTAAATATATGTGGGCTCTCTTCCCCGGGTGAGTCTGTCCGATTTTGTGAAGTTTTATAAGTCAATGCCCTTATTTACTGGACATGGAACTTTCTTCCTTGCCTTATACGAGGCGGAACTTTGTCCACAAAATTTTTCTACGCTCACCTTTTACTTACTGTGCGTGGTCTCCTTCGAAATACTCTCCTCCTCAATTGATACATCGCACCCACCGCCGTTTCCACTTCCGGAAGCAGTCTTGGTAAACCTCTTGCTGGATCGCGCGAAGCGCCGTCTTTGAATTTTCTTTTATCTCTTCCATCATTGCAAATCTTCGTCCTTTCAATGGGATTTTCAACTCTGGAAATAAGAAAAACGTTCGCAGGGGCCAGGTGTGGAGGGTACGGAGGATGAAGCAGCACAGTGATTTCATTATTTCCGCAATAGTCACGCACCAACAAGGATGAATGTGCGGGTGCGTTATCGTGATGCATTGGCCATAAAATGTCTCGCTACATTGCAGGCGATTTTCGTCTCACATTTTCTCGCAGGCGTTGCAACACGTCCCGATAGTGCCATTAATTAACAGTTTCTACTGTGGCACCAATTCGTCACGAACTAATCCATCAAACTCAAAGAAAACTATCAGCATGACTTTGACATTCGACCTGACATGACGAACATTTTTTAGTTTGTGAGAACCTTTCACGACCCATTGTGAAGATTGAACCTTGGTGTTACCATTGTAACCGTAGATGTAAGTCTCATCACAGTTACGATTCTCTTAAGGAACATCTCGTTCTCATTTGGGCGATGCAAAAGCTCTTCACAGATTGCGAGGCGAAGGTCTTTCTGGTCTTGATTCATGAGCCTAGGGCGGAGTTGTCAGAAACACGATGCATTCCAAGATGCTATGTCAGGATTTAATGACATCTCCCAACTGGAATGATATCCGTCCGGTCATTTTTAAACCGTGTGAACCATTCATAACACCGAGTATGGCTTAAGCACTCATCATTTTCCATCATTTGGTGTGCCTCTGTAAAAGTTTCCTAGAGTTTCACCAAAATTTAATGCAGACGCGTTGCTCATCTAACTGTCTCGAAATTCGCAGACTGTGCGACACAACGTTTTACTCAATACGGCACTGAACAATAACTAAGAGACATACAACAATGAAACTTCCGGCAGTTAGACATTAATCACAGGCGTGTGCAGGAATGCCAACCGCATTTCGTTCTAACACACCACTGGTGCGAGACTACGAATGTTTCGGAATTTTTTGAACAGACCTCGCATCATGTTCTTGGTTACCGAAGTTCTTCAGCGAAGGAATTTTACGTACGTCCATTTTCATAAACAATCTGTGTGGTTTGGGAGCGAGATACGGCCGACAGTTGCCGCTGGAGAGTGCACAGTGCCAAATAACTATACGTGACGCGGACGTTTTTTCTGGTGAAACTGGATTCCTTGACGTCCACATCAATGCTAAGTGCCTCGACCCGTCTGAGTGCGACCTGAGAGAATTCGGCTGAAGAGATGGGTCTCATGTAGGGAAGTCGTAGGCGCACCTGCCTCACTACTTTGGTTACATGAGGACGGCGCCCCTCCAAAACGGAATGGCAGGGACTGGAGGCGATTCTCGCTGCCACTGTGGTCCGGACGTCAGCAAGTGGCTGGCGACCTTGCGCTTGCACCGGAGTCAGTGGCCCAGAGCGCCGGGGGCTGGGGGCGGGTGTCCCAGGTATGAACGGGAAGGCGGCAGGAGGCAGGAGGCGGCAGCAGCAGGCAGGCATTGTCTGCCCGCCCGCTGGCTGTGTCACGATGAGCACCCTGTGAACATTCATTAGCCCCACCTGTCTTGTTACACTTTGATTAATTTTTCAATTCCTGACGATCCTACTCCTCCCCGCTCGCTCCGTGCGGCGAAGGTGATTAATTATGGAAACTCAACGGCGCTAACCCAACATCCATCTCTCGACAACAATATATGCTACTACATCTACTACTGTTGGTTCGCAATCAGGCGGACATAAAAACCCGAGCGAGCTCATCACGCCATTGTTAACACCCCCGGGGATCTGTACCCTTCTATTTTTATAAATTCCCTTCGGCTATTGTTACGGCTGTGATTGGGATCCGTGGACGAGCTTTTGTTCTCGACGCCGTTCGCAGTATACCTCCATTCTCGCCGGGACTACCAACTAACACGATTCCCGGTGGGAAACTGCTGTCTCTACGCATAAGATGAACGTTTTCCGTTAGGATTGAGAACCGAAGGAGTATTTTCAGCCCTGTAGCAGCTCTGCAGGTTATATAGCACTTCCAGACAGTCCATACGAAATAGACAACGAACTGGGAACCGTATATAGTTTGCGGTATTTACATGCAATCGAACCCATCATGCATCAGCGAAGAAAGTTTACGTATTTATTGGAACAATCTTACTGCACATTCAAAAGCGGTAACGTAGCCATTATGAAGGGAAAACATGAGACAAACACTTGCCATAGTCGACGCAGTTTCCTAAGTAAATTATATAAAAAGTACTACATACTGGGACAATACAGGGTATTTGTTCCTTTCTTTTATGACTCGAAATAAACACTTGCTACATTAGACGAATTTACCTAAATAAATTATTTAAAAACTCCTACATACTGGGAAAATACACGGTGTTTATTCTCTTCCTTTATCACAAGTTTTCTTTGAAAATTCATATTAAAAATATACGGCCTCTAACTTTAACGTGTTTTGCAACCCATGTAGCACATGCCGAGCACTAGGATTTAAAACACGAGCTAGAAATTCTTTCACTGTTTACCGTTTATGCCACTAGACACTAGTCTAATCTCAGTGAATAAGCGTCAAGCGGTTATGCAACACTACCACAATCCAAAGAAGAAATATTAAGACTTCTAAAGAAGAGTAAGGTAACAGAACCCGACAAAATTTTTCGGCATTTTGCATTGATTATTCTGAAGAATTTGCCTCTTTCCTAGTTCTTATTTATAGAGAACTTTTGTTCCAGTGAACACACCCGTAAAACTGGAAATGGTCGCAAGGCACTTCTGTTCACAAAACTCTAAAAGAATGGAGGCACAGAGTTACAGATTTTGCCATAGTCCGTCATTTTATAGGAAGCTACAGCACATACTAAACTCGAATATTATGATGTTCCTTCCGGTAAAGGAGTTGATTTCTGAAGATCAGAAGTCATAAAGGAAAACTACTAGTCTGAAACACAACCTACTTTATTCAAATAACTTCCGGGAATGCAGCCCGGAGAGGTCTTGGCCGGCCGGAGTGGCCCAGCGGTTCTAGGCGGTACAGTCTGGAACCGCGCGACCGCTACGGTCGCAGGTTCGAATCCTGCCTTGGGGATGGATGTGTGTGATTTCCTTAGGTTAGTTAGATTTAAGTAGTTCTACGTTCTAGGGGACTGATGACCTCAGAAGTTAAGTCCCATAGTGCTCAGAGCCATTTGAGCCATTTGAACCGGAGAGGTCTTCGATAACCGCCTACATTTCGACAGGTGTACATGCTGTCATTTTCAAGGGAAAAATGTAGCAAGGAAGCGCCGTGCAAGGGAATTTAAAACCTCTGTTTGCAGAGCATATGCGGAAAGATAACACACACACACACACACACACACACACACACACACCGTAAACACTAGAATCACCGCACAACCAAAGATGACCGAATTTATCGATGGTGGGAATTAATAACCAACGAGTGAGCTAGTATTAACTCTGACACACTCTGTTTTGACGAAGGGAGAGCAAGATTCCACGCAGAATTTAACCAAAAATGTCCACATCTACGTATAAGGTCACTTGCTAATTTCATTTGAATGGATTCCTTAATAACACTATACCAATAGCTGGTAGTACATTCCACAATCTCCGTATTGCTATATTTCGTAGGATGACCGATTCCAAGACAATGGTCTGCCATAGCAGATTTGCTCGGGTTTTGTAAGCGTGTGTGACGCTTATGCTCAGTACACCGGTCCTTCATGCTCCTAAGGGTCTGGCCAATATATGTTATGGTATATGGTAGATTTGTCCAGACGAAGGCACCATGCCGCCACCAGATCGGTATATACTGTAGTATCGACTCAAATCTATGCTTAGTAATTTTTCTACAAATTTCTGTTAGCACGGCTGTGTGGGTTAGATATTTAATAGGTGACTAGCCATGAAGGGACATGGTTGTGAGCTGCTTATTTTACATTTCTTTATGCCAGAACTTTCAGGCACATCAGCTTTGTTATATGCCGTTTAATAGAAGGTAAGATCTGTTGTGTACTACAGGATTGTGATTAAGTGCTCTTCCGTCAGTGTTTACTGCACTGCGTAGATCTTACGGTTGTCAGATGCTGGTTTCCGTACAGAGAGCACTGCCGTGAAACCCAGAATGCGAAGACGAGCTTTATTGAGTTTTTTAAATTTTAAGTGTATCTCGCAGAGAGAGGCTCTTTTGGCCTGTCCGGACAGAAGGAGGGAGGGGGGACCGGGAGGCGGAAGAGTGTGGATGAGTTATGTGGATGAGTTACACATCTCAAAAAAGGCGAAAATACACAATCCTCAACAAAAACCAGGACTAGACAAGCGATACGCTGAGTATGATCTCTGGTCCGCAGTCGATAACATTTTGTCAACGCAACTATGTCAATGTGATCGATGCAGTAACAAAACTAATAGTGCATAAAATGTGAACCGTGCCTCTCTCCTACAAAGAGAAAGGATTGTTTCAAACTCTTCCATAAAAAGTGAAGCGGACCGTTAACCATGTCTTTGTACTACAAAAATTATAGATTTGTTGAGATCATTACATTTTTATGCCGTAAAATAGGAGTTGTAAATTGTGTAAAGTTTTGATAAAATTTCTATCAGTTACAAGTAATATAGGAAAAAGCTTTCATCTGTTTCTGCTCCTCATAATATTAGACACGTTTATAGTAAGTAAGAGGTAAATTAAGCTGAAATGAAACTTGATCTACACGATAGTGATAGTGCATTTCACATTAAAATTTTAGTGAAATAATTTTTTTCTATTATTAAATCGTGTAATAACAAAACGTTTAGAGAATTCAACTGAATACACTTTCTTAACCTTTGTACGGATAACGATGGTCTTTTGTACCCAGCTACCTTTCATTTTCTCGATTAACTCGCTTAAAATTACTTTATTTTCGTTTACGTTCTGCCTAATCCTTGGAAAAACAATTGACGTTCTACAGGAAAAACGTTCATTCAAGCATATCAAATTATTTATTTTTATTTATTAATTATGTAATCCTTCAAGTAACCAACGACAAGGGTCTCTTGGACTTCATAACGTCAAGGTGGGCGATCGAACACGTTATTTGTCATTAATCTAAGTAGCAAACCATGTTGCCGAGACTTTTGACAACAATTAGGAGTTTCGTAAAGCTTCACTAATTGTTGTAGAGCCAGAAGCACTGCGCGAGCCATATCCAAATATTCTTTTGAAAGGCAAGTGTGCTTCTTAATGCTGAAATAGATTGAGATTAACAAAAGTCAAGTTCCATGAACAGGATAATTACGCAAGACACTTTTGGCATTTACTTACAGAATGAACACAACATTACGTGCAAGAGACAGAAAACGTCATATGAAGTCTGGCACAAGCGACAGGAGTTTTGAAGCAAGAGTTTCTGAACGCTTTGAGCAGGAAGACAACAGTGATTCAGACTCTGATGGTTCCTAGGATACTGACTCTACCAGTGTGCCATGTGAAGAAAGCAGTGGACAATTCTGTGAAACAGACTATAGAAGTGCTGATTTCCTTACTGGTCATGATGAAACTCAGTTCAGTAAAACGCCTCCACCATTGAGCGGTTTCTAGTAGACAATATCACGTAAATTTCAACTGGTCCATTAAATAGGACCGTGCGCATAACTTTCTCCTCTAAGGAAGCAAGGGATTGGTTCAAATGGCTCTGAGCACCAGGGGACTTAACTGCTGAGGTCATCAGTCCCCTAGAACTTAGAACTACTTAAACCTAACTAACCTAAGGACATCACACACATCCATGCCCGAGGCAGGATTCGAACCTGCGACCGTAGCGGTCACGCGGTTCCAGAGTGTAGCGCCTAGAACCGCTCGGCCACTGCGGCCTGCAAAGCAAGGGATTAATTTATCTCGCAAAGAATGTCATAAAAGATCATACGTCGTTCGTTCTGATTTTGATGCTAGGTGCGTTGCTAGTAAAAGGGAAAAAATGGTACAGTGTTACCTGTTAGGAAATGAATGCATTTCTGGACTAATGATTAATGCTAGTAATGGTGGAAACTCGAACGTGCTAATCAGAGCTATTTTACTGCAGCTTTACCAGCCTTACCTACCTGACCACAGTTTCAATTAAGTGATTCGAAGATTTGTTAAGAGCCCTGACCTTCGATGACAAGTAGAACAGAGACAGGAGGAACGAAAGTCAGAATAATGCACCATTTTGCTACGTTTTGGAAGTTTTCGCAGAAAACTGCTGACAACGGATGCATGCTAATTTTATTTTAAAAACAGATGAACAGCTTCCCCCCTTCAGAGGCTGTTTCATATACACTAAGTGATCAAAAGTATTCGGACATCCCCAAAAAAAAATTTTTTTTCATATTAGGTGCATTGTACTGCCACCCACTGCCAGGTACTCCATATCAGCGACCACAGTAATCATTAGAAAAATAGTTCAAATGGCTCTGAGCACTATGGGACTTAACATCTGAGGTCATCAGTCCCCTAGAACTTAAAACTATTTAAACCTAACTAACCTAAGGACATCACACACATCCATGCCCGAAGCAGGATTCGAACCTGCGACCGTAGCGGTCGCGCGGTTCCAGACTGAATAGTCATTAGACACCGTTAGAGAACAGACTGGGACGCTCCGCGGAACTCACGGACTTCGAACGTAGTCAGGTGGTTGGGTGTCACTTGTGTCATACGTCTGTACGGGAGATTTCCACACTCCTAAACAGCCCTAGGCCACTGTTTCCGATGTTATAGTGAAGTGGAAACATGAAGGGACACGTACGGCACAAATGTGTACAGGCCGACCTCGTCTGTTGACTGACAGAGACCACCGACAGATGAAGAGCGTGATAATATGTAATAGGCAGACTTCTATCCAGACCATCACACAGTAATTATAAACTGCATCAGGATCCACTGCAGGTACTATGACAGTTATGCGGGAGGTGAGAAAACTTGTATTTCACGGTCGAGCGGCTGCTCATAAGCCAAACATCACGCCGTTAAATGGCAAATGACGCCTCACTTGGTGTAAGGAGCGTAAACATTGGACGACTGAACAGTGGAAAAACGTTATGTGGAGTGACGAATCACGGTACACAATGTGTCGAACCGACAGCAGGACGAATGCCCGGTGAACGTCATCTGCCAGCGAGTGTAGTGCTAACAGTAAAATTCGGAGGCGGTGGTGTTATGGTGTGGTCGTGTTTTTCCTGGAGGGGGCTTCCACCCCATGTTGTTTTGCGTGGCACTATCACAGCACAGGTCTACATTGAAGTTTTAAGCAGTTTCTTGCTTCCCACTGTTAAAGAGCAATTCGGGGACGGCAATTACATCTTTCAACACGATCGAGCACCTGTTCATAATGCACGGCCTGTGACAGAGTGGTTACACGACAGTAACATCCCTGTAATGGATTGGACTGCACAGAATCTTGACCTGAATCCTATAAAACGCCTTTGTGATGTTTGGAACGCGGACTTCGTTCCAGGCCTCATCGACCGACATCGATACCTCTCCTCAGTGCAACACTCCTTGAAGAATGGGCTGTCGTTCCCCAAGAAACCTCCCAGTACCTAACTGAACGCATGCCTGTGAGTGGTAGCTGTCATCAAGGCTAATGGTGGGCCAATACCATATTGAATTCCAGCATTACCGATGGAGGGCGCCACGACCTTGTACGTCACTTCCAACCAGGTGTCCGGATACTTTTGATCACATAGTTTATATTTAATATTTTTTCAGAAATATATGATTTGAATAGAAAAAGTGGTCAAACATATTGCAGTGCACAAAAATATATTTGCAAAGTAACAGTGTAAGTCTCTGTAAACTCTGTAAACAGTGTGTCTTCTTGAGAGCAATTTGTGGACCTAGAAAACTTTGAAGTTGTGAAATCGTTTATTATATATATTTGTAATTATTATTGTTCTGGTGAAAGACGTGCGGAAATGTGTAAAGCTCAATCTCTGGCAATATTAGTTGTTGTTGTTGTCTTCAGTCCTGAGACTGGTTTGATGCAGCTCTCCATGCTACTCTATCCTGTGCAAGCTTCTTCATCTCCCAGTACCTACTGCAACCTACATCCTTCTGAATTTGCTTAGTGTATTGATCTCTTGGTCTCCCTCTACGATTTTTACCCTCCACGCTGCCCTCCAATGCTAAATTTGTGATCCCTCGATGCCTCAGAACATGTCCTACCAACCGATCCCTTCTTCTAGTCAAGTTGTGCCACAAACTTCTCTTCTCCCCAATCCTATTCAATACCTCCTCATTAGTTACGTGATCTACCCACCTTATCTTCAGCATTCTTCTGTAGCACCACATTTCGAAAGCTTCTATTCTCTTCTTGTCCAAACTAGTTATCGTCCATGTCTCACATCCATACATGGCTACACTCCATACAAATACTTTCAGAAACGACTTCCTGACACCTAAATCTATATTCGATGTTAACAAATTTCTCTTCTTGAGAAAAGCTTTCCTTGCCATTGCCAGTCTACATTTTATATCCTCTCTACTACGACCATCATCGGTTATTTTACTCCCTAAATAGCAAAACTCCTTTACTACTTTAAGTGTCTCATTTCCTAATCTAATTCCCTCAGCATCACCCGACTTAATTTGACTACATTCCATTATCCTCGTTTTGCTTTTGTTGATGTTCATCTTATATCCTCCTTTCAAGACACTGTCCATTCCGTTCAACTGCTCTTCCAAGTCCTTTGCTGTCTCTGACAGAATTACAATGTCATCGGCGAACCTCAAAGTTTTTACTACTTCTCCATGAATTTTAATACCTACTCCGAATTTTTCTTTTGTTTCCTTTACTGCTTGCTCAATATACAGATTGAATAACATTGGGGAGAGGCCACAACCCTGTCTCACTCCTTTCCCAACCACTGCTTCCCTTTCATGCCCCTCGACTCTTATAACTGCCATCTGGTTTCTGTACAAATTGTAAATAGCCTTTCGCTCCCTGTATTTTACCCCTGCCACCTTCAGAATTTGAAAGAGAGTATTCCAGTCAACATTGTCAAAAGCTTTCTCTAAGTCTACAAATGCTAGAAACGTAGGTTTGCCTTTTCTTAACCTTTCTTCCAAGATAAGTCGTAAGGTCAGTATTGCCTCACGTGTTCCAACATTTCTACGGAATCCAAACTGATCTTCCCCGAGGTCGGCTTCTACCAGTTTTTCCATTCGTCTGTAAAGAATTCGCGTTAGTATTTTGCAGCTGTGACTTATTAAACTGATAGTTCGGTAACTTTCACATCTGTCAACACCTGCTTTCTTTGGGATTGGAATTATTATATTCTTCTTAAAGTCTGAGGGTATTTCGCCTGTCTCATACATCATGCTCACCAGATGGTAGAGTTTTGTCATGACTGGCTCTCCTGAGGCCATCAGTAGTTCTAATGGAATGTTGTCTACTCCCGGGGCCTTGTTTTGACTCAGGTCTTTCAGTGCTCTGTCAAACTCTTCACGCAGTATCTTATCTCCCATTTCATTTTCATCTACACCCTCTTCCATTTCCATAATATTGTCCTCAAGTACATCGCCCTTGTATAAACCCTCTATATACTCCTTCCACCTTTCTGCTTTCCCTTCTTTGCTTAGAACTGGGTTGCCATCTGAGCTCTTGATATTCATACAAGTGGTTCTCTTCTCTCCAAAGGTCTCTTTAATTTTCCTGTAGGCAGTATCTATCTTACCCCTAGTGAGACAAGCCTCTACATCCTTACATTTGTCCTCTAGCCATCCCTGCTTAGCCATTTTGCACTTCCTGTCGATTTCATTTTTGAGACGTTTGTATTCCTTTTTGCCTGCTTCATTTACTGCATTTTTATATTTTCTCCTTTCATCAATTAAATTCAATATTTCTTCTGTTACCCAAGGATTTCTATTAGCCCGCGTCTTTTTACCTACTTGATCGTCTGCAGCCTTCACCACTTCATCCCTCAGAGCTACCCATTCTTCTTCTACTGTATTTCTTTCCCCCATTCCTGTCAATTGTTCCCTAATGCTCTCCCTGAAACTCTCTACAACCTCTGGTTCTTTCAGTTTATCCAGGTCCCATCTCCTTAAATTCCCACCTTTTTGCTGTTTCTTCAGTTTCAATCTGCAGTTCATAACCAATAGATTGTGGTCAGAATCTACATCTGCCCCAGGAAATGTCTTACAATTTAAAACCTGGTTCCTAAATCTCTGTCTTACCATTATATAATCTATCTGAAACCTGTCAGTATCTCCAGGCTTCTTCCATGTATACAGCCTCCTTTCATGATTCTTGAACCAAGTGTTAGCTATGATTAAGTTATGCTCTGTGCAAAATTCTACAAGGCGGCTTCCTCTTTCATTCCTTCCTCCCAATCCATATTCACCTACTATGTTTCCTTCTCTCCCTTTTCCTACTGACGAATTCCAGTCACCCATCACTATTAAATTTTCGTCTCCCTTCACTACCTGAATAATTTCTTTTATCTCGTCATACATTTCATCTATTTCTTCATCATCTGCAGAGCTAGTTGGCATATAAACTTGTACCACTGTAGTAGGCATGGGCTTTGTGTCTATCTTGGCCACAGTAATGCGTTCAGTATGCTGTTTGTAGTAGCTAACCCGCACTCCTATTTTTTTATTCATTATTAAACCTACTCCTGCATTACCCCTATTTGATTTTGTATTTATAACCCTGTAGTCACCTGACCAAAAGTCTTGTTCCTCCTGCCACCGAACTTCACTAATTCCCACTATATCTAACTTTAACCTATCCATCTCCCTTTTTAAATTTTCTAACCTACCTGCCCGATTAAGTGATCTGACATTCCACGCTCCGATCCGTAGAACGCCAGTTTTCTTTCTCCTGATAACGACGTCCTCTTGAGTAGTCCCCGCCCGGAGATCCGAATGGGGGACTATTTTACCTCCGGAATATTTTACCCAAGAGGACGCCATCATCATTTAATCATACAGTAGAGCTGCATGTCCTCGGGAAAAATTACGGCTGTAGTTTCCCCTTGCTTTCAGCCGTTCGCAGTACCAGCACAGCAAGGCCGTTTTGGTTATTGTTACAAGGCCAGATCAGTCAATCATCCAGACTGTTGCCCCTGCAACTACTGAAAAGGCTGCTGCCCCTCTTCAGGAACCACATGTTTGTCTGGCCTCTCAACAGATACCCCTCCGTTGTGGTTGCACCTACGGTACAGCCATCTGTATCGCTGAGGCACGCAAGCCTCCCCACCAACGGCAAGGTCCATGGTTCATGGGGGGGCAATATTAGTATTCTGATTAAAAAAAAGCAAAAATTTATTATTGTATCTGACAGCGATTATAGAAATATTTTCTAACATCTCCTAACAATTAATACAATAATGCTGCACGCACCAGACAACCTGCCTCGTCTTGCCGCTGCAACAGCGTGAATATTCTGGGTCCAACAACATGCTAAAATAATTCAAAAGAAATACTGAGATCCATGCACAGTGCAATGCATGGTCACAACTACAGATACAACTACTCCCATTTATATATGTATATAGAAACATAGTGATAAGGAGATATTTATTCAACAAGCCTTAAGCGGTACAAAAAATGAAATAAACCAATAAAAGCGTTTAATTTACCATATTCTGAAAACTGACAATTTAAACACTGACCTTTTATTTTCTTCGACAATTTGATTTACAACAACTTTAATTATTCCACAATGTTTATAATCAATACTCACATATCTGGTCACAACAAAGATGTGAATATTACTCTCAATCTATGCATACACAAATCTGACAAAATCCATCCTGTGCGCAAGGAAGCAACAATTACGTGCGGCAAAAAGACAAATTACCAAAACATCCTCAGATTAATACCAAAGTCTCCTCCGACGTTACTAGCACGATCATGGCAGGCTGCGACCCATCATGTCGCGTGGCTCCTCTCAACGCAGCATGCGTCCGACCACTTCCGACCCTTCTCAACAACTGTTCGCTCGCTACACAGAGTAACATATCTTTGTCTGTGCCGCTGTCCGAGCAGTTTCGCACCCCAGCGCCATCCCGTGTCATCTGACAGAACTGCTGTAACCCCCCGTCCCGCACCCCTCTCCACGTCAACAGGCCCTTACGGAGGTTGCCTGTCTGGATATCTTTGTCTGTGCTATTACTCGCGATAATAATATCTCAGACTCAGAGTTTGTGTATGCACACCACAGCAGAATCAGTGGCCAAGTTTCTCAAGAAATATCAACGTACAAATATGAAGTTTGCTCCTTAATTTCAGGAAAATAATAGCATCATTTAAGATACTGTTCATTATGTTATGCTAAAGTAAAGACCACATTATCATACACTAATGGCCATTACAATTGCTACACCAAGATGATAAACGGGTATTCATTCGACAAATATACTAGAACTGACATGAGATTACATTTACACGCAATTTGGGTGCATAGATCCTGAGAAATCAGTACCCAGAACAAACACCTCTGGCCGTAATAACGGCCTTGATACGCCTGGGCATTGAGTCAAACAGATCTTGGATGGCGTCTACAGGTACAGCTGCCCATGCAGGTTCAACACGATACCACACCTCATCAGTAGTAGTGACTGGCGTATTGTGACCAGCCAGTTGCTCGGCCACCATTGACCAGACGTTTTCCATTGATTAGGGAGGTGGAGAATGTGCTGGCCAGGGCAGCAGTCGAAGAACATTTTCTGTTTCCCGAAAAGGCCCGTACAGGACCTGCAGCATGCGGTCGTGCGTTATTCTGCTGAAATGTAGGGTTTCTCAGGGATCGAATGAAGGGTAGAGCCACGGGTCGTAGCACATCTGAAATGTAACGTTCACTGTTCAAAGAGCCGTCAATGTGAACAAGAGCTGACCGAGAAGTGTACCAATAGCACCCCTTCCATCACGCCAGGTGATACGCCAGTATGGCGATGACGAATACACGCTTCCAATGTGCGTTCACCGCGAGGTCGCCATACACGGATGCGACCATCATGATGCTGTAAACAGAACCTGGGTTCATTTGCAAAAATGACATTTTGCCATTCGTGCTCCTAGGTTCGTAGTCGAGTACGCCATCGCAGGCGCTCCTGTCTGTGATGCAGCGTCAAGGGTAACCGCAGTCATGATCTCCGAGCCGATAGTCCATGCTGCTGCAAACGTCGTTGAACTGTTCGTGCAGATGTTTGTTGTCTTGCAAACGTCCCCATCTATGATACAAGTTGGGATCCAGCACGGCGTTCCGTATTACCCTCCTGAACCCACCGATTCCATATTCTGTTAACAGTCATTGGATCTCGACCAATGCGAGCAGCAGTGTCGCGATACGATAAACCTCAATCGCGATAGGCTGCAATCCGTCCTTTATCAAAGTCGGAAACGTGATGGTACGCATTTCTCCTCCTTACACGAAGCATCACAACAACGTTTCACCAGGCGACGCCGGTCAACTGCTGTTTATGTATGAGAAATCGATTGGAAACTTTCCTAATGTCAGCTCGTTGTAGGTGTCGCCACCGGCGCCAACCTTGTGTGAATGCTCTGAAAAGCTAATCATCTGCATATCACAGGATCTTCTTCCTGTCGGTTAAATTTCGCGTTTGTAGCACGTCATCTTCGTGATGTAGCAATTTTAATGGCCAGTAGTGTAATAAGTACTTTTTCGTTAAAAGTGTTTCATTGCTTTAAAGTTTCCTCACGTCCTACACAAACAGTGGAAATAAATAGCTCCGACTGAAATTCTAAGACTATCCCACCTGCCAAAGCTGCTGTCGCGTCTAGCTCTATGGTGGTTATAATCATTAATCATCAAAAGCGTCAGTTTAAGGTGTGTATCAAAATAAAACAGTTAGTTCCGCTACGTAAAACTGGAGAAAGTCATACCTGTCCTTGGCTGACACTGTATTGGGCAGTGTGTCGTTATCCCCGGCGCATCTCCGTCACCTGCAGGCAGACACCCGCACGCGACTTTCCCACAGGCCTGCGCGCGGTTTCTGAGAATCAATTTCCGCGCACAATAAACGATTATAACGAGCGTATCATATGGGCGAATCCCGGGGAGGCGGTGTCCCCTCGTCAGGAGTGGCCAAGTATGTGGCTCGACGCTGCGCGGCGGAACTGCCTGTCTGCGCTGACAAAAGGTTAATATAGCGAGATAAGCCCGGACCTGTCCGCGGCGAGGAGCAAAATAAAAGAAGTGGCTAGTCATTGTGCATAGGCGCAACGCCATGTGCTTCTGTTCTGGGCACGCTCATTACAGGCGTGATGACGGGTATCGTGTTCCCAATCTTTCATTTAACAGCTTCCCTATTCTGGACTCGCGCCTGCCCCCGCCCCCTGTGGAGTGGCTGCATTTGCTTCCTCTCCCCCCCCCACCTCCCCCCTCCCCACTCTACACCAAGATCACTCCGTCCCGTGCCTGCCTCCACCTCGTCCTATCTTTCCGCTCCTGAAGGATGGCTAATCGAAGGCCCCTATTGCCTCTGCCAGACTTCTGAAGTAACGCCTACGTGCCAACCGTCTGATACAGTACTGAACATCGCAAGGCTGCTGGTATAAAATTGGTAGTGTACATTCGTGCACCCTTTCGTGGCTGGTGGGACATATTGCCCCACTAAAGTAATATGCAGTTTTGGGCGTTGTGACATTACATCCCATATCTCTTCAGCGGCACTAGTGTCGTATACTAGCTTGAGGTCAACAAAAATTAAACTTTTAGTGCCCATTAAACTGACGTCATTAATCCAACTTGTTGCAGTGATCTTCAGTCCAGAGACTGGTTTGATGCACGTCTCCATGCTACTCTATCCTGTGCAACCTCTTCATCTCCGAATAACTACTGCAACTTATTCTTCTGAATCTGCTTAGTGCATCGATCTCTTGGTCTCCCTCTACGATTTTTAACCTCCACGCTTCCCTCCAATACTAAATTGGTGATTCCTTGATGTCTCAGAACGTGTCCTACTCACCGGTCCTTCTTCTAATCAGGTTGTTCCACAAATTCCTCTTCTACCCAATTCTGTTCAGTACCTTCTCACGAGTTACGTGATCTGTCCATCTAATCTTCAGCATTCTTCTGTAGCACCACATTTCTATTCTCTTCTTGTCTAAACTGTTTATCGTCCATGTTTCACTTCCATACATGGCTACACTCCACACAAATGCTTCCAGAAAGGACTTCCTGACATTCAAACCTATACTCGACATTAACAAATTTATCTTCTTCAGAAACGCTTTCCTTGCCATATCCAGTCTACATTTTATACCGTCTCTACTTCGACCATCATCAGTTATTTTGCTCCCCAAATAGCAAAACTCATTTACTACTTTAAGTGTCTCATTTCGTAATCTAATTCCTTCAGCATCACCTGATTTAATTCGACTACATTCCATTATCCTCGTTTTGCTTTTGTTGATGTTCATCTTACATTCTCCTTTCAAGAGGCTGTCCATTCCGTTCAGCTGCTCTTCCAGCTCCTTTGCTGTCTCTGGCTGAATTACAATGACGTCGGCAAAATTCAAAGTTTTTATTTCTTCTCCATTCATTTTAATTCCTTCTCCAAATTTTTCTTTTGTTTACTTTACTGCTTGTTTACTACACAGATTTAATAACATCGTGGATAACCTACAACCCTGTTTCACTCCCTTCTCAACCACTGCTTTCCTTTCATGCCCATCGCGTCTTATAACAGCTACCTGGTTTCTGTACAAATTGTAAATAGCCTTTTGATCCCTGTATGTTACACCTGCCACCTCCAGAATTTGAAAGGAGGTATTCCAGCCAGCATTGTCAAAAGCTTTTTCTAAGTCTACAAATGCTAGAAACGTAGGTTTGTCTTTCCTTAAGGCAACTTCTAAGATAAGTCGTTGGCTCGCGTGTTCCAACATTTCTACAGAATCCAAACTGATCTTCCCCGAGGTCGGCTTCTACCAGTTTTTCCATTCGTTTGTAAAAAATTCGTGTTAGCATTTGACAACCATGCCTTATTAAACTGATTATACGGTAATTTTGACACCTGTCAACATCTGCTTTCTTTGGAAATGGATTTATTATATTCTTCTGGAGGTCTGATGGTATTTCGCCTGTGTCATACATCTGGTTCACCAGAAGGAAGAGTTTTGTCATAGCTTGCTCTCCCAAGGCTCACTCTCCCAAGTCTATCCATAGTTGTCTACTCCCGGTACCTTGTTTCCACTAAAGTCTTTCAGTGCTTTGTCAAATTCTTCGCGCAGTATCATACTTTACTTCCCATCTTTCTCTACGTCCTCTTCCATATTCATAAATTGGATAGACTCTCTATATATTGTATACTGATACACGTAGTTCTCTTTTCACCAAGGGCCTCTTTAATTTTTTTGTAGACAGTATCTATTTTATCTCTAGTGACATATGCTTCTACATCCTTACACTTGTCCTCTAAGCATTCCTACTTAGTCATTTTGCTCTTCCTGTCAATCTCATTTTTTAGACATTTCTATTCAGTTTCGCCTGTTTCATTCATTAAATTTTTATATTTTCTCCTTTCATCGATTAAATTCAATATATCTTGTGTTACCCAAGGATTTCTTCCAGCCTTCGTCTTTTTACGTACTTGATTCTCTGCTGCCTTCACTACTTCATTCCTCTACATCCTCTGGTTCTTTCAGTTTATCCAGGATTCTTATCCTTAAATTCCTGCTTTTTGCAGTTTCTGCAATTTTAATCTGCTGTTCATAACCAATAAATTGAGGCCAGAGTCAATATTGGTCCCTAGAAATGTCTTACAATTTAAAATTTGGTTTCTAAATCTCTGTCTAAACGTTCTATAATCAATCTGGAACCTTCCGGTGTCTCCAGGCCTCTTCCACGTTTACAGCCTTCTCTCATGATGTTTAAACCAAGTGTTAGCTATGATTAAATTATGCTCTGTGCAAAATTCTACCAGGTGGCTTCCTCTTTCATCCATTTCCCCCAGTCCATATTCGCATACTATTTTTCCTTCCCTTCCTTTTTCTACTATCGAATTTAATTCCCCCATGATTATTAAATTTTCGTCTCCCTAAACTACCTGAATAATTTCTTTTATCTCATCATACATTTTTTCAATAGCCTTCTCATTTTCGGTGCTAGTTGGCATATAAATGTGTACTACTGTGGTGGGTGTGGGCTTCGTGTCTACCTTGGTTGCAATAATGCGTTCAGTACGCTGTTCGTAGTAGTTTATCAGCGTTTCTATTTTTTTTACTGATTATTAAACCTACTCCTGTCCTACCCCATATTTGATTTTGTATTTATAACCCTGTATTCACCTGACCAGAAATCCTGTTCCTACTGCCATCCAACTTCACTAATCCCACTATACCTAGCGTTAACCCATCCATTTCTCTTTTTAAATTTTCTAATCTAACTGCCCGATTAAGGGATCTGACATTCCACGCTCCGATCCGTTGGACGCCAGTTTTGTTTCTCCTGATAACGCCATTCTTCCCTAAGCCGATGGGATGAATGATCTCGCTGTCCTTCAACCAAATTAAACAACCTACCAATGAACACAGTTCTCAGTAGTAGTAATAACAGCCGTCGGCTAAGGCTTCCCACTGTTGCCAACTTACTTCTGGAAGGCATCCATAGGAATACAAGTACAATCGGTTTCAGTGGACTACTTCAACATCAGTTCACCGTGAAATGCCTTTTGGCATCCCTAAAAAACATCTTTGTAGACATGCTTCTAATCAACTGCTTAAGGGATGTGAAAACACAAAAAGGAGAGCTTCTGTAAAGTTTGGAAGGTAGGAGACGAGGTACTGACAGAAGTAAAGCTGTGAGTACCGGGCGTGAGTCGTGCTTCGGTAGCTCAGTTGGTAGAGCACTTGCCCGCGAAAGGCAAAGGTCCCGAGTTCGAGTCTCGGTCGGGCACACAGTTTTAATCTGCCAGGAAGTTTCGTATCAGCGCACACTCCGCTGCAGAGTGAAAATCTCATTCTGGAAACATCCCCCAGGCTGTGGCTAAGCCATGTCTCCGCAATATCCTTTCTTTCAGGAGTGCTAGTTCTGCAAGGTTCGCAGGAGAGCTTCTGTAAAGTTTGGAAGGTAGGAGACGAGGTACTGACAGAAGTAAAGCTGTGAGTACCGGGCGTGAGTCGTGCTTCGGTAGCTCAGTTGGTAGAGCACTTGCCCGCGAAAGGCAAAGGTCCCGAGTTCGAGTCTCGGTCGGGCACACAGTTTTAATCTGCCAGGAAGTTTCGTATCAGCGCACACTCCGCTGCAGAGTGAAAATCTCATTCTGGAAACATCCCCCAGGCTGTGGCTAAGCCATGTCTCCGCAATATCCTTTCTTTCAGGAGTGCTAGTTCTGCAAGGTTCGCAGGAGAGCTTCTGTAAAGTTTGGAAGGTAGGAGACGAGGTACTGACAGAAGTAAAGCTGTGAGTACCGGGCGTGAGTCGTGCTTCGGTAGCTCAGTTGGTAGAGCACTTGCCCGCGAAAGGCAAAGGTCCCGAGTTCGAGTCTCGGTCGGGCACACAGTTTTAATCTGCCAGGAAGTTTCGTATCAGCGCACACTCCGCTGCAGAGTGAAAATCTCATTCTGGAGGAAGTATAAATACTTTCTTCATAGTAGAATTCAGCTGATTGATGGCTATCGCTGTTTCAATTTATATTAGTTTTAAGGCAAAAGAGTTTTTCCTTGAATAATAAATAAGTCGGAAAGTATATTAATGTTGTAGCATCCATATTTGAGTCAACCACGCTTTGCGTTACCAATTCTGCCATCTCAGCGAATAAAAGAAATGTGCTTTATACGAAATTTAAAATGACTACGAAAAGAAGTATAAAAGAACTCATCTTAAAGGAATTTTTATGCTGATTCCAAAACTAGATTTGGATTTTACGAGTCTGTAATATTTCGGAAGTTATTGAGAATTATTGATATTTTGTTAAATATTTATTTACTTAATGCTTTTTGGTTACGGCAGTAAGTTGTCATCACTATCTTTTGTCCTTTATCATTAGTTGAAGAATATTACTTTTTAACACAGTCGTTTAGTTGAATTTCAATATTGAACTACAACTTCCTTCGTTAAAACTTCGTACGATTTTGAAACCAGCGAAATGAGTGGTTCCTCCTATGGAACTTTGTTAAAGGTCCTTCATGGCAGCAAAATATAGAGTGAAAAATTTAACTGGTTTCACATTTCAAATATAGATTTCTTACAGCAATCCTAAAACACAATTGCAGAAGGATTGTATCGTGTCTACTGTTTCAACAAGCAGTCAGAAATGTTTTTCCGTTGTTATAAACATGTCTCATGTATAAGAAACCGAATTTACGTAATATCAGTTTAGGTTAGAGTCAAATAGTGTGTTGCTAGGTGTCACAATCGACTTTGCTTCAATAACCAGCAGTCGATTATGTAATTATATTTCAGACTATCTAGCAAGAAGCTTTCAGACTTGGAGAGAAATATCACGGTCCTTGAGGTGTAAATACAGAATATATGAGCGATCAAGTGGGGACGCTTGCGCTTGTACATGGCACAGTGCGTGTGTTCCACATAAATCAAATGAAATCACAATCTTTTCCGTACCAGGAAGCTCCGAAGAAATTGTGTCTTATTTTACATTGTAGACATTGTTTTGAAACATTACTACTCGCCCTAGTAATTCTGCTGGTTTCTTCATGAATTGTATTTATTGGAGGTACTTGCTCCTTCAGATTCATAGGATATAGAAAACGGTTGTGTGTGATATGTGAAAGCTACCTTCAAATTTTACTTTCACAATGTGTGTGCATATTTCACGTTTTCCATTGTCACGAAAATAACTATATTTTTTAACTGATTTCTTATAATTTTTTCCACATTTTCCGTCTTAATAAAATGATTTTATAGACAAAAATTTTTCCTTTGAAAAATTTAGTTTCGCATGAAAACATGTACTCTGTTAGATATTTATTTTATTTTTGGTTTATTTAACCGGATCTCATTAGCGCCATCAGGCCCTCTCTTACATCGGACCAGGACTCCACAAATACAGTGCCTTTTCTTACATCATAGGTACCTAAGAAATAACGGTTTTAATTTGACAAATAGTATTAAAAGCATTTGAGTGCCTGAAGTGGCAATGTGAGCAAAAAATACCCACTATGAACTAACACAGTTAATACTGGCAGTACTTTTATCACTGCAGCTGCTGCCACTAGTAGTGACAATAGTAATAATAATACTCATAATAATAATTACAATAATTGCACTAATCATATTGGAAGACATAAAAAGAATTTGTAACTACGCAAAATAGATGTTTTCTTGTACAGCGAGTTCTGGGTAAACGAAATTTAAGGAGACTACATCGGCCAAGAATATTGGGAAATGACGAATATTTGGTTAGAAAGAAGAATGTACAAGTATAAGGGGTGCATACAGGGACAATGGTAGTCATTATTGATGCTTCAGTAGACATGTCATTAACTGTCTTCTGAAGCAGGAGATGTTATTCAGTTCTCTAGTACAACGCAGGAGGTTATTACCAAATAACGATTCGTAGGTTTTCGTGTTCCCCTGGCAGATTTATGGAGCAATACATTTAGTCTCATAATCAGTCGTTTGCAAAAACGGTTTTCTTTCCAGACATTTTCCTGCTCATCACCCCTCATAGATTTTATCATTCTAAGGATTCTACCGTAAAAAACTGTATTTTTAAATCATAGGGGTATCAGTATGACAGGCTTAGACTTTCATGCAAACGATAATAATAACAGTTATTGTTATTATTATTCTTCTTTCTTTCTTTCTTTTCTCAGACGTTATGTCTGGTCAAAAATGGAAAGTGACGTGGACCTTGATCAAGCGTCCATTGGGTATGGATATTTCGATTAATTGTGTTAATTTCTTCTTTTTATTGGTGAGTATGATGTCAGGTTTGTTATGTGGTGTTATTTTATCTGTTATAATGGTTCTGTTCCAATATAATTTGTATTCACCACTCTCCAGTACATTTTGTGGTGCATACTTGTATGTGGGAACGTGTTGTTTTATAAGTTTATGTTGTAAGGCAAGCTGTTGATGTATTATTTTTGCTACATTGTCATGTCTTCTGGGGTATTCTGTATTTGCTAGTATTGTACATCCGCTTGTGATGTGATCTACTGTTTCTATTTGTTGTTTGCAAAGTCTGCATTTATCTGTTGTGGTATTGGGATCTTTAATAATATGCTTGCTGTAATATCTGGTGTTTATTGTTTGATCCTGTATTGCTATCGTGAATCCTTCCGTCTCACTGTATATATTGTCTTTTCTTAGCAATGTGTTGGATGCGTCTTGATCGATGTGTGGCTGTGTTAGATGATACGGGTGCTTGCCATGTAGTGTTTTCTTTTTCCAATTTACTTTCTTCGTATCTGTTGGTGTTATGTGATCTAGAGGGTTGTAGAAGTGGTTATGAAATTGCAGTGGTGTAGCCGATGTATTTGTATGAGTGATTGCTTTGTGTATTTTGCTAGTTTCTGCTCGTTCTAGAAAGAATTTTCTTAAATTGTCTACCTGTCCATAATGTAGGTTTTTTATGTCGATAAATCCCCTTCCTCCTTCCTTTCTGCTCAATGTGAATCTTTCTGTTGCTGAATGTATGTGATGTATTCTATATTTATGGCATTGTGATCGTGTAAGTGTATTGAGTGCTTCTAGGTCTGTGTTACTCCATTTCACTACTCTAAATGAGTAGGTCAATATTGGTATAGCGTAAGTATTTATAGCTTGTTTCTTGCTGTCAATTCTGTTTTCAGTATTTTTGTTAGTCTTTGTCTATATTTTTCTCTTAGTTCTTCTTTAATATTTGTATTATCCATTCCTATTTTTTGTCTGTATTCTAGATATTTATAGGCATCTGTTTTTTCCATCGCTTCTATCCAATATGTAATCTTCTTGTTTAGTGTGTTTTCCCTTGACTATGCTATTTTTCTTACATTTGTCTGTTCCAAAAGCCATATTTATATCATTGCTGAATACTTCTGTTATCTTTAGTAATTGGTTGAGTTGTTGATTTGTTGCTGCCAGTAGTTTTAGATCATCCATGCATAGCAAATGTGTGATTTTGTGTTATTATTATTATTATTATTACGATATTCAGAATTTTCAAAAATTTAGCTCCCCAACTTAGAGGAGACAAAAAATATATATATTTCGTAAAGTGGCCATGAGTAAGAAACCGATACCACATGGTCAGATGAAAACTCACGTATTATACCGACGTTTTTCGTATCGGCTGTTGTCGTGGGCGACTACTTACTTGGGTCTTACTTGGGCCTTGCACGTCTCGGGCTTCCAATGCACAAAATGACTCTAAGCACTATGGGACTAAACATCTGAGGTAATCAGTTCCCTAGGCTTAGAACTACTTAAACCTAATTAACCTAAGGACATCACACATATCCATGCCCGAGGGAGGATTCGAACCTGCGACCGTAGCAGCAGCGCGGTTCCGGACTGAAGCGCCTAGAACCGCTCGGCCACAGCGACCGGCTCCAATGCACACTTGACAAGAAAGACATTACCGCGCGACCAGTACGGTCGCAGGTTCGAATCCTCCCTCGGGTATGTATGTGTGTGATGTCCTTAGGTTAGTTAGGTTTAAGTAGTTCTAAATTCTATGGGATTGATGATCTCAGATGTTAAGTCCCATAGTGCTCAGAGCCATTTGAACCAGCAAAGACATAGGTCCACTGCTGAATGCAACCAACATAACATAGCTGTGTTGCAGGTTCTCTAATCGCCGGAAACCTGTGGGGTGCTGTTGTTTGGGTATACACAATGGTAACCACAAGAGACCACTAGAGAACACTGCTCATTATGGCAGTCACTCCAGATGTAAATTAAAGCCGGCCGGTGTGGCTGTGCGGTTCTAGGCGCTTCAGCCTGGAACCGCGTGACCGCTACGGTTGCAGGTTCGAATCCTGCCTCGGGCATGGATGTGTGTGATGTCCTTAGGTTAGTTAGTTTTAAGTAGTTGTAAGTTCTAGGGGACTGATGACCACAGATGTTTTAAGTCCCATAGTGCTCAGAGCCATCTGAACCATTTTTTTGTAAATTAATACCGTGATACAGTCAACAGAGTAAGACACACGTCGGCTTTAATGTAGCCCAGAGAAAAAAATCTAGTTGGATGAGGCCAGGAGATCTTGCAGATCGATGTAGAGGTCCTCCCCAGCCGACAAACAGGCCAAAAGTATTGGGTATTACTGCTTGGTTTGGTTCTGCAAGGGACGCTGATGCGCTTTTATCCTCCTCTTCCTCCTGACATCTAGGCTTACCTCCTTCAATAACATCGGCAGGTAAACTTCCAAGAATACTGTGTGTACCCGACAGCACAAAAATTGGGCCACAACTGACTGTAAGCGACTTACATAGCATAGCTGTGTAGCAAGTCCTCTAAACCCAGTCGTTTCACTATACACAGTGGGAAACGCAACAGACCACTGGAGAACACTGCTCTTTGAGGCAGTCAGTCCAGATGTTAACCAATACTATCACACAAAAGTTATTATTAAAATATTATTAGAGATGAGACAGCCCTTAACGCTTGTAAATTAAAGTTCATTAGAATAAGTGACACTTCAGAAGTCTTATCACACTCATTAAATGACATGACAAGTTGTTGTTCGTGATCCGAATTTGAACACACTGTTAACCAAACAAAGCTCGCTTGTCTGATCGAAATTCGATTAGGAATGAAGGGGTCAAATATCGAAATGTTCACCAGTATCAGTTTACAAGACCGTATGTCCGAACCCGGAAATAAATGACGATACATTTAGCATTGTACTGTGAGATAAATTAACTATCATATTCAGGAAGACAAATAGGCATTGACGAAGAACGTCTTTGCGATTTCCTACCAAGATTGATGACAGTGTATCCGATAATTAGGAAGTGGTTGACCAGTTAACCTTCGTACGATACTTACCTTTAGTAGTAATACTGAGGTTAAAAGAAAGAAAGGAGATTAGACACGAAGCAGGATCTAGAACTGGGGAGGATGGGGAAGGAAGTTGTCTGTGCCCTTTGAAGGGTCAGATCCTGGCATTTGCTGTGATAGACTTAAGGAGATCATCGTATATCTAAATCAGTGCGGCCTGATGGCGATTTGATGTTCTATCCCTTGCAATCGCTGAATAACAAATGCGACCGGGAAGACAGCAGCCAGGAGCTTGCTTGGCAAACATGCCTGCCGCACGTCTTCTAATCTGGCACCCGCGTGTGTTTGCCTTTCTCGCCACTAAGAAAATTAGTTTTTGTTTTCTTTTGTTTGTTTTTTGTTTTGTTTTGGAGATTGTCCTTTAATTTTGCTTAACTCAGAATCAGCAAGTCACTACATGCGTGGAATTGAAAAACTAGATGTGCATCATTAGACGGTTTTTGATAACAGGGTGAAGTATTGACAATTTCTCTAATATTTACGTCTATTTTGTTCAATAACCCAACGCGAAACGCTATTAATATGCACTACACTACTACCACAGGTGTCTTCATCATAATACCATACAACGAATTGTTATCTTAATTAAATTTGAAGTATTTTGTCATACTCAAGTAGCATTACCCGACTACAACTACTGGATTCGCCATCTCCTGTCTGGGAGATCACAGTTCACAGTAACTGAAAGGACGTCGTCTAGTGAAACGGAAGTGATGAGTGTGATTCCTCAAGTACAGTGATACGGGCTTTCTGCTAACTATTTCGCAGACAGTCAGAAAGTTTCTCTTAGATTTGTGGCAAGTAATGCTGCCATCTAGTAAACTCCTCAGAAGAGCAAAGGGAATTGCAAAAAATGTTTAAAACATATTTTCGCGGTGCAAAACGTGACAACTGACCCTAAATAATAAAATGAGTGAGGTTCTCCACGTGATTACTAAGAAGGTTTCTTCAAGCTTAGGGAAATCGATAAGTAAAACAAGTTTGAAGTTTATAGAATTAATGATAGTTCTAGGGGTTACAAACATAAACAACGTAACTGGGAAACATCACATGTGGGGAAGGTGAAACAAATGTTAAGTTATTGACATAATCCTTAGAACACCCAAGAAGTTTGCTAAAGAGACTGTCAGGACTACGGTTGTTCAAACTCTTCTAGAATATTGCTGACCACTGGGCGACCATTATCTTAAGGAATTGACGGAGAACATCGAAAATGTTGAAAGAAGGCAGCTGATTTTAGTACATCGAATTACGGGAGAGAGTGTCGCAGAAGTTTTCCTTTTTTTTCCTTGAGGTTGGAGTGGGAGGGGGCAGGGAGACGAGCTGGGGACGCAATATTAAAACAAACGCTTTTTCACTGCGGCACATCATTTCCACGACATTTCAACCACCATCTTTCTCCTCCGAATGCAAACAGTTTTCGTTACCAGCACCGTACCAAGGATAATATTACAGCTGTAATAACATAGTATAAATTAGAGCTCACGTATAAAGATTTTGGTGTTATTTTTTTCTCGATCTTCGTACGTGAGTGGAACGGTCAAGAAATTGAAACGATTCTGTGAACCTTTTACGAAACACTTAGTTCTGAATTACAGCGTAATCGTGTATTATTGCGATGTAACTATGTGCCTCAGCAGAACTTAATTTCCGTCGTGGAGTACTTACTGTTTCAGATGTTTGTTATGGCTTACCCACCATTTTTCCCCTATGAAGTTACCATACGGCATCAGGCCGCACTGATTTAGGTTTCCAATGATCTCCTTAAATCTATTACGGCAAATACGAAGTACATTTCTTTGAAATGGCACAGATGACTTTTTCCCCCATCCTTCCCAGTTATAGATTCTACTTCGCGTCTAATCTCGTTTTTGACGAAACGTCGTATCGTAATCCTCCTTCCTTTCTTTTAATCTCAATATGTCTACTGAATGCGAGTGTCTCTCGAAGGTTAATTCGTCATCCCACTTGACAGTTATCGAATACACTGCCAATGACCATAACAGTAAATCGCAGGAACGTCCTTCATCAAGGGCTGTTTGTTTTCCAGAATGTGGTATGTAATTTATCTCAAAACTATCATACTTGAAATGATAAAACTTGACTTTCTTATAGCACTCACTCCATACAGGGCACGGGAGTTTCGAATTGCCTCCACTGCTTTAATCCTTTTATTAAACAATGATACAAATGTTATACGACTTTACTCCGTTTTAGACTCCGTTTTTTGCTGAATAAACGACGCTCCTCGTAGCGTCAGAAATGAGAATTATACAGTTTGTCATGGCACAAGCTATACTACAAACTTGAACAAAATAAGCCCATAGTTAAATACGCTTATAGCAGCATGCCATACAAAATCGCCACCAGCATACCGAAAAATAGTATCATAAAATACCCAACGTTACATAATGTTGTACTCGCTAATTCGAGGGCAGAAAAGCCCACATACGTTCTATGCCCGATGCGTCGCGAACACTTGGGTGGACGCCGGTGTGTTTCAAGCGACCGCTGACTGATGGCGCTGAAATTGGTGTTACCATGGCAAGGCACCCGTAAGTCCTTCAAAAACATGTTTTCGCAAGGTTTTTTCTATTACTGGCTGGTTATAAAATGAACGAAACTGTCTCTGACCTTCTATCAGACTCTTAGTAGAAGGAATACGGCTTAAAAAACAATGGGAAAGGATGGGTTTGATGTTACAACTTTGCATTCGCACAGCATGACGTTGACTACAAGACGACGAATAGGTTGTATTGTATTGTATTGCATTGTATGTTAACCGGAGACCTAGAAACGACGGAGAGGCTCCGTCTCCGCCGCAGCCGCAGTGGTCCGCAACCCCACGACGACTACCGCAGTCCACTTCACCCCTCCGCCGCCCCACACCGAACCCAGGGTTATTGTGCGGTTCGGCCCCCGGTGGACCCCCCCAGGGAACGTCTCACACCAGACGAGTGTAACCCCTATGTTTGTGTGTAGAGTAATGGTGGTGTACGCGTACGTTGAGAACTTGTTTGCGTAGCAATCGCCGACATAGTGTAGCTGAGGCGGAATAAGGGAAAAGAGCCCGCATTCCCCGAGGCAGATGGAAAACCGCCTAAAAACCACCCACAGACTGGCCGGTTCACCGGAACTCGACACAAATCCGCCGGGCGGATTCGTGCTGGGGGACCAGGCGCTCCTTACCGCCGGGAAAGCCGTGCGTTAGACCACACGGCCAACCGGGCGTGCAAGAATAGGTTACTCACAACAACAGCTCAAATGGAAGTCAACACTTCTCGTATCACGTACTGCGTACCCATTTATGACAAGAAACATAATGCTAACACATGTAAAATTCGTTAGTTGACGCTAACGTGTGATGGCTAAGGTGTGGGTTCGATTCCTGGTGGGGATGCTATTTTCTACAGCCTCAAACACAGCTTCTCCACCTCCAGTAACACCAAATAAAGAACGCAGGGCTTTGTCGTGGTTCCAAATCAACTTCAAATATGTCCATTTGCTACTGAACGGAAGAGAGCTGGATTAATTTTGGGTTTCAGATGCGGATATCTTTTTTTGCACAACTCTGTCTCTACTAAGCTTTCTTACACCAGTAATGTTATTTTAATTTACGAAACAATCGTTATTTTAAGTGACCTTGAGATTTTGAAAATATTAGCACTGGACTAGGATTCAAGCTCCCATTCCGATTTTTCTCTAGAGTTGAACCCTTTAGATGAAACACTTCGTTTCTTCATCACGATTTGAACTCCTCCAGGTCCCGGCAAATGGCGCGATCCTAACTACCAGTTTAAGGGAATTTGACAGTTGACTCCTCTTCGTGTGGAGTCAACATCGGCGATATGCGTGGAGTTGGTGTCAAAGGCAGCACAGAACTATTCGCTGCGTTGCCTCTAGCTGAACATGTGCACATCTCGCAATTGTTGAAAAAATAAGAACTATTTCGACTATTTCATGTCTGTTCTTACCTATAAGACAACAGCGAAAGAAATCGGATTCAAATCCCCACCAGGAAAAAATCATTTGTATTGCCATTGCAGGTTCCAGTATCACGATAGCTGTGAACATACTTAACATCTGACATCTGATTGTGTTTAATTAACAGTCCAATAGGTACTGGGTTCTATTCCCTGTCCATCATCACAACTGTACTTCATGGCGTTTCGCACACCACGCATTTTCCTGGAAACTTGGGACTCCCCGTCTGTGAGTTCCGTGGAGCGCATCATTCTGCTCTCTCACGATGTCTAATGACTACTGAGGTCGCTGATATGGAGTACCTGGCAGAAGGTGGCAGCACAATGCACGTATTGTGAAAAACGTACTTTTTGGGGTGTCCGGATACTTTTGATCACATCGAGTACATCTCTGTCATCATTCCTGTTGGTTTGGGTACTGAATTTTTGAGCGCCCGGTATATTGTAATGAATATATGTGCAGTACGGAAAATCTCCATCTTACCAACATTGTGTTAATCAATTTTCCGATTCCATTCTTATGGAACAAGAGTAATAACATCCATCATAAATGTGTGACATCCGTACGGATGGACAAATGAGGATAATAAATTGACTGATCGGAGGAAGAGCGAGAAAGAATAGGGTAAGAGTAAGAGATGTGATGGAAAGGAGCAAATAGAAAGGAATGAGAGGAACAAGGTGGTTTACAATGCGACAGAGAGAGAGAGAAAGAGAGAGTGTGAGAGAGAGAGAGAGAGAGAGAGAGAGAGAGAGAGAGTTAACCCTACATCCCTTGCGCGAGCTTCCTTAGCTGGAAGCTGTTGGCACAGCTGCGTCTTGTAACTTAGCGACTAAAGTCTCTGATTCTGTGTCTAGCTGTAGCAAATAATATGTAATATCAGAGAGGTGAAGAGCGTAACAGGTAAAAAGTTTTACTGGGTGATACAATTTCTGGGGCGACACACTATACAGGTTGATTTTTCCCTCCATGTAGAGACACTAGGGATTGATCGATGAGAAGATGCAGAATAAAAAAGATCTAATGAACTTATGTCCGGAAATGCATGGTTTCAATACTAGAGACCAGTTATTGAATCATACTTTGTTACAGAGACTGCCGTCTAATACACGCTGTACCATTCAAACACAGTTGCAGAATATGTTTCCGTGTGCCTCAACGCATGCGTCTACGTGCCATAGCATGTTCTGCCTTCCACCTTCACATCGGCCAGACCGCACGCGAACAACGTCAAAGGCAGGATGAATACGCCGCTCCATTGTCTCCAGCTCTCGAAGGGCTCTGCATGCACGATACTTTTGAAATGGTCCCATAACCAAAAATCGTAGGGGCTGAGATCCGGCGAACGAGGAGGCCATGCAATTAGACTATCTCGTCAGATCCATCGACCAGGGAAGACACGATTGAGATGCGTCCGAACGTTAAGGGCGGTGTGAGCTGGAGTACCATCATGTAACAGCCACATAACCGTTCGAATTATCAATGGCGCTTTTTCCAGCAGATGAGGCAAAATCACCCGCGAGAAACGCCGATACTTCCAGCTTCTTAGGCGATGTGGGAGGAAAACTAGTTCAAAAACACCTTCGCCATTTATCGCAGACGTCACATTCCGGTTCTGCTGATGATTCACTGTCACAGTGCCATGGACTATCCCACAGATGACTATTTTGAAAGTTGAATCTAATCTGTGGTTAGGATGGATGACACAAATCGCGGGCCGGCCGGAGTGGCCGAGCGGTTCTAGGCGCTACAGTTTGGAACCGCGCGACCGCTACGGTCGCAGGTTCGAATCCTGCCTCGGGCATGGATGTGTGTGATGTCCTTAGGTTAGTTAGGTTTAAGTAGTTCTAAGTTCTAGGGGACTGATGACCTCAGCAGTTAAGTCCCATAGTGCTCAGAGCCATTTGAACCATTTTTGAACAAATCGCGGTATCGCCGTCACTTGGTGAAGAAACCAGCGACAGAACTGTTCGCGATATGGAAAGCCTTTCGCTAGTAAGCCCTGAATACGCTGTAATTGATAAGGGTGGTAACAATTGTCGTGAAGAATGTTCCGCACGGTCGTCTGACTTATCCTTTACTGGCGCGTCAACCGCCTGGTACTGACTCGGCGGACACCTTCCACAGTGTTAATCACATTTTCCTCCAAGTCTTTCGGGTACATTCTTCATTATTTTCTGCTTCCTGAAAAGACCCTGTCTCAGACAAACGGCAAAACACCGTTGCAAAATATGAAATTTATGGTTGTTGTCGGCGGGAATATGTCTCCAGATATGACCTTGCAGCTCGCCACCCGCTGCCTTTTACCTTTCCGTAAGTAAACACCATGTCGGCAAGCTCTCGATTCAAATACGGAACCATTGTGTACAACGCTTTGTCACATCCACCACAAGGTGAGTCAGCAATATAAGTGAACTGACACAACATTATCACTTATTATGGCAGGAGAATGTGTCAGGGCATGACGTATGAGGAACAGTACCACCGTCTAGGAGGAATGCATACTGCTACTGTGGCTGCATGGTACAGAACGTATTAAACCGCGGTCTCTGTAACAAAGTACAATCTAATATATGATCTCTAGCATGGAAATCAAGCATTACCGGACATAACTTCATTACACCTTTTTTGTTCCGTATTCTCTCATCGAACAGTCTCTAGAGATTGCACACGGTGGAAAAAATCATCCTGTATAATGTGAAATGCTACTAATACTAACAAATAAAAAAGCGGGAAGGTGTCAACATGATTTGATTCAAATGTTTTTGAAGCTCCTAGATACGTCTAAAAGCTAGTTCCTTTCTTTTACCTGCATAACTCTGCCCAGGTCATGTTCGCCTTTCTTGTGCTAAAAGCATTTATTTCATTCCCGCAGTTATTATGTTCCAGTTATCAACTTTTAATTACAACTGTCATTAATTACACCATATGGAAATTTTATCGAAGGTTTCCCGCATTTCCTTACGTCATCTAACGAAAATACCTTCCTGTAGGCAACAGCATGGTGAGTGGACAATCTCATAGTGAGGGTGATGTTATCTGATGAATCGCTTACTTAAAATTAGTAAATGTTATTCCACTTTCTGTAATGTATCTGTAGATGCTTTCGTCCCTGTAGAACATTCGCCGTCCAGTATAACGTGGTGGATTCTGCTAGACACTCTACGTCACGGACTGAGAGGCCCCTCCCGCCGGAGGTTCGAGTCCTCCCTCGGGCATGGGTGTGTGTGTTGTTCTTAACATAAGTTAAAGTAGTGTGTTAGTCTAGGGACAGTTTGGTCCCTTAGGAATTACCACATAGTTGAACAGTTCTGCTAGACGAATCACACATCTGCGAAGGAACACAGTACGATTGTCAGCTAGCAATATTTGTGAAGGCCCCTGTTCAAGTCTCTCGGAATACCATCTCTGCCACCATTACTCGTTTACTCCTTCATGCCGGTGTTATAGTTTACAATACAAATTTATTTAGAAGGATTTTCAGCCTTTCTCATTCAACAAAAACACGATCCATACTTGCATATATCTGTCCTAAGCATTATACTGTGAAGTGCGCGATAATACACGGGCTCTGCTGACAATAGGTATCACGCAGAATTGAAGATATGAGTAATAAGTAAAGATTTTCAAAAAAAATGGTTCAAATGGCTCTGAGCACTATGGGACGAAACGTCTGTGGTCATCAGTCCCCTAGAACTTAGAACTACTTAAACCTAACTAACCTAAGGACATCACACACATCCATGCCCGAGGCAGGATTCGAACCTGCGACCGTAGCAGTCGCGCAGTTCCGGACTGAGCGCCTAGAACCGCTAGACCACCGCGGCCGGCAAAGATTTTCAAATACGTGTCAAAATAATTCTTCTGGAACCCTTCTTTCATAATTGAGACACGTTCCTGCAATAGTTTAGTGCCCATCAATGCATAATGTTACACTTTGTTCACGTAAATATCTTGTGATTTATGACCTTTGCAGGCCTTAGTAGCTTTGGCTCATGCAACGGAACCTGAGCAAGAATATACACGGTGTCCACAAATTACCTTTAGAGCATTATACTTTAAAACGGTACTAGATCAGAACAACTGGTTTTAACATGTCACAGGATAGCTCATAATTTTTTTATATATTCCAGGCGTTGTAGATATGGCGAAAAATGTGGACACCACAGAAGAAATCTCAGTGTTTAGTCTGCTTCATACAGATGAAACGGTCGCTCATCTGTTTTAGAAGCCATCGTCGACAGTGTACATCAGGGGCCTGGAAGGCAGTCCACAAAATTAATAAGTACGATGGCCAGGAAGTTGAGGTTGCCACCATCGAAAGTGTAGAAAATTTTGCATAAGAGGATACGTCATTATGCCTACGAGGTACAGCTGTTTCACGCACTAAAACCGACGGACAGACAGTATGTAGCGGATATTGTAGCCAAAACTGACGCAAACAATGACTTACTGAAAAATATTGTTTCTTTGCTGTGTCAACTTCTCATGTAACCGCAAACTGAACCAACATAACCTTCTTATATAACAATCAAAGCACCCTCATGTACACGTGAAATGGAAGACACAGTAGCAAGGTTAATGTATGATCCGGACTCAAGCACAGTTGCACAATTGGCCAATTCTTTTTCAGCTACTCTGATGTCAAAAGCGATTCAAAATGGATCTGAGCAATATGGGACTTATCTTCTGAGGTCATCAGTCCTCTAGAACTTAGAACTACTTAAACCTAACTAACCTAAGGACACCACACACATCCATGCCCGAGGCGGGATTCGAACCTGCGACCGTAGCGGTTCCAGACTGAAGCGCCTAGAACCGCTCGGCCACTCCGGCCGGCTGAAAAGCGATATTTAAGTGTACATGCAGTAGGAGTTTCCTATGCCACAATTGGAGCACCTACAATATGACGTAATGTTCCAGAAGGGTGGGACACAACTGCACTAGTTCCTAAATGTCCGGATAGATGGATCGGATGAGATGGTCCGATTTGGTGGCTGCCTCGATCACCCGACCTCGCACCACTAGTTTTCCTCCTATGGGCATTAGTAAACAGTCAGATGTACCTAACCAATGTTAGGTATACGCAGCACATGGTGGAAAGTTTTCTCGTTGTATAGGAACATGTTGCTGTGAGTTCCTGGAGCGTATATCGAGAAAAATTGAATACAGACTGGATGTTGCCCGTCGCAGTACTGATGCACTCTTATGTTAATGCGGAAACAGAATTTATGAGTTACCTTGTCGCATTTTGAAAAGCAGTTGTTATTTTCCAGTATAGTTTTAAAGTTATTGAAGTCTAAACTTGTGAACACGATTTATAGGTACATAGCATTTTTATACAAAAAAAGTGTTGTTTGGGTTCTGTTTCTCAATCAGTAAAGACTCTTCTAGGATCAATAACTCTTTTTCCGTCTGCTGAGACTCCAGTATAGTGAGAAAGCAGTGAAGGAAAAAAAAGAAAAATTTGGAGTAGGAATTAAAATCCATGGAGAAGAAATAAAAACTTTCAGGTTTGCCGACGACATTGTAATTCTGTCAGAGACAGCCAAGGACCAGGAAGAGCAGTTGAACGGAATGGACGGTGTCCTGAAAGGTGAATAAAAGATGAACATCAACAAAAGCAAAATGAGGATAATGGAATGTAGTAGAATTAAATCAGGTGATGCTGAAGAAATTAGATTAGGAAAGGAGACACTTAAAGAAGTAGATGAGTTTTGCTATTTTGGGAGCAAAATATATGATGACGGTCGAATTAGAGAGGATATAAAATGTAGATTGGCTATGGCAAGGAAAGCGTTCCTAGATAAGAGAAATTTGTTAAACCTACGGCAGGCGCGCTTCTGTTGTTACCCGGAGGGAAACGTTGAGGATAGAAACCGTAGAGGCAGACCAAGAGATGAATACACTAAGCAGATTCAGAAGGATGTAGATGCAGTGGTTACTCGGAGGTGAAGAAGCTTGCACTGGATAGAGTAGCATAGAGATCTCCATCAAACCTGTCTCTGGACTGAAGCCCACAACAACAACAACGAGACCCCAGTTTCTCAGGAACAGGCCGAGGTATCACACTGAAATATTTGTCTAGTAGGAAAGTCTATGGTCTCTTTCCGGTGTAAAAATTAATCAATGGAGTCAAAAGATGTGGCCATTTACGTCACAAATTTTGATACTCGCAAACTTACTTATCAAAATCTATAGACGAAACTTCTATGCACATAATTAAGTTCGTACAGAATCCTCACAGTGCAAGTCCTACTTACCCTCGTCTGGATTTTCCCCCTCAGATATCTCAGTTATAACAAATGTTGAATGAAATGAAAAGTGTAATGAGTACAGAACATGGGTTGAGTGTAAACCAAAGAAAGACAAAAGTAGTGAGGAGTAGGAGACATAAGATTAGCGCTAAACTTAACATCAGAACTGGGGAACACAAAGTAGATGAAGTAAAGGAATTCTGCTACCTTGGAAGCAAATTTACGCATGACGGGCTAAGCAAGGAGGTCGTAAAAAACAGAGTATTACAGGTAAACGAGACATTCCTGGCCAAGAGAAGTCAGCTAGTGTCAAACATCAGCCTTAATGTGAGGAAGAAATTTCTCAGAATGGACGTTTGAGGTACAGCATTACACGGTAGGGAAGCATAGGCTGTGGGACAGCCAGAAAGGAAGGAAATCGAAGCGTTTGAAATGCGGTGCTACGGAAGAATACTGGAAATTAGGTGGACTGATAGGATAGGTAAAGAGGAGGTTCTCTGGAGAATCGGTGAAGAAGGAAACGTATAGAAAACAGTGATAATAAGAACCGACAGGATAATAGGACTTGTGTTAAGGCATCAGCCAATGGCCTTGCGGCAGTGGAAACACTGGTTCCCGTCAGATCACAGAAGTTAAGCGGTGTCGGGTCTGGCTAGCACTTGAATTGGTGACTGTCCTGGTCTGCCAAGCACAGTTGGCAAGCAGAGTGCTCTCAGCCCTTGTGAGGAAAATTGAGGAGCTACTTGTAGAGGCTCGGATCACTAGAACTGACAATGGCCGAGAGAGCGGTGTGCTGACCACATGAAGCTCCATTTCCGCATCCAGTGACGGTTATCGGGTGAGGAAGACAGTGGTCGGTCGGCACAGTTGGACCTTCCGAGGTCTGTTCTGACGAATTTGTGTTTGGAGTTGAGCGTCAGAGTAATTTCTACGGTACTAGAGGGAGATGTAGAGGGTGAACACTGTAGGCGAAGGCAGAGATTGGTACATACCCAACAAATGATTGAGGATGCAAGTGAAATGAAATAATGCTATGGCTTTACTGATCGGCAGACCCTGCCTGGAGTAGATCAGCAGCCTGGTGAATGTGTTTCTATGTGACGTCACTTAGGCGTCTTGCGAGTCCACGAAGATGAAGTGAATCATTAGGACAACTCAGACGCCCCGTCCCTGAACAAAGAAAATCGCCTACGCGACCTGGAATCGAACCCGTGACCGCACTATCCAGAAACACAGACGCTAACCACTAAACCACGAGATGGAGACAGGACGTAACTGCTACTCTGAGATAAAGAGTTTGGTACAAGAGATGCTGGGGAGAAGATCTGAAAGATGCATTACCCAATCTGAAGATTTGAAGAGGTTCGGTTGAGTGTCAAGGTGTAGAGAGTCAGTAGGTCCCGTTGCTGCCCATCACGGAGCACACGCGGCGGCCTCCTGTGCTGTCACCTAACACGACGGGGCCACTTTGCTCATCGGTATGCGGCACGCGCCTCGGCCACACAGCTCCAGCGCCGTGTCCCCGTTTCTCCCCCAGCCGGAAGAGCTGTCGCTTATGACATGTCGGGGCGATCTCATGCATGGCTAATATCGACACGGTGTCCCTCATCTTGCGCCACATCGGCAACCAATTTTATGGATAGCGATTATTTCTGCTCCCTTCCGGTGTTGTTTTTTTGTAATAGGAAAACCTGGACTTGCCATTATGGAGGAAATTTTTGTTTCTATTTAGGAACGTGATAATGCCAAGAATAAAGCACTTTTAGTACTACTTCCTGTAGAAGCGGACCATGTGTCAACACTTACAGGGTGACAATTAGTGAACTATATGACATAAAATCGTCACAGCTTCTGATAGGTTTGCGTTAGGACGTTCAAACTGTGCGCTTGGCCGCGTGGCATGATGGGACTCAGTATGCGCATGCGCTCGCGCCTTGTCGTTGTCGGCCATTTTGATTTGGATGGGTTCGTCAATAAGTAAACTGGGAGCGTTTTGGGGACTGAGGATCCGCATTTCGCGATCGAGAAGTCTCTTCACCCTCAACGGGTGACTGTGTGGTGTGCAATGTCCTGTCAAGGAATAATCGGTACGATATTCCCGCAGTGACTGTCGAACGGTACGTGAAGGTTTCGGTAGGTGATTTCATTCCCATTACCAAAAGTGATGCTGATTTCGACAAGATGTGGTTCATGCAAGACGGAGCTCGACACCACTGAAGCGGGAGTGTCAGTTGTCTTGGAGGAGCACTTTGGGTCAGCATTCTGGCTCTGAGGTACCTCGATTGGCCGCCATATTCGCCGAATCCCTACACATGCGACTCTTTTTTGTGGGACTATATTAAAGACAATGTGTACGGCAGTAATCCCAAAACCGTTGCTGAGCTGGAAACAGTCATTCAGGGGGTCATCGACAGCATCGATGTTCCGACACTTATGCGCGTCATGCAGAATTTCACTATGTGTCTCTGCGCCACATCATCGCCAATGATGGCAGGCATATCGAACATGTCATAGCCTAAATCCGAATATCTGTAGTGACGTTACGTATTGAATAAAGTAGTTTGTAACTAATTTACAGTTTTTTTCATATAGTTCAATAATTCACCCTACACGTCGAACGTAGGACAACATAAGTAACAGTTATAGCACGGAGATGGTTTCAGGGACGCGAAAACGTCCGTGGTACTAGATGGGGTGCGTTTTGTGACTTCTTTGTCATAATTATGTGATTCCAAATTACTGTCTAGTGAATGTAATAAAGTATAGTGGAAGAATTTCTTGTGAATATCAACAACTGCAATAAATGCAAAGGCAATATGCAGTGTGAACAACGTGGGGTCGTTGCACCTGCCCTTGTTATGTTTATACTGTAGAAAACTTTCTACTGGCTTCGTTACAAATTTAAATTTGTATCAGTGTATTATGGACGCTATAAGAAATGCATGGAAATCACAGGTTGTATGACGAGTACTTTTCATGCAATTTTAAGAATTGTATTTAAGTCTTAAGTACTAATGCTTACCAGTACTGCCATCCAGTGGCCTAGATGTGTTTCTGAACGGTACAACTGCCGTAACGCTTCTGTTTCTCATTGTCTTATGGATAACATAGATTATTCCATACCTATGTATGACGTGTTCATCCAAACGTTGGCATGTATTCACATTCCACGTTGATATATTCCCAGTTTGGTTTTAATGGTCAATTACTACTGTTATGCATCGCGTGTTATTTGTGATTCCTTCCGATTTTGTTCAGATTAATCTGGTGATGATGTATAAATCGAACCGCGCAATTAAACAAAGTAGTCATCACACAACCTGTGACTTTTATGTACTTTTTATAGCGTCCATGGCAGCACTGATACAAATTTCAAATTTCGTAAAAATGGCCGCATTTCTCTTACGTGACTTCACGTCACACCTGTTATTTGTTCGAAATGTGAGCAGTGGCTGAGAAATATTTAATTTATTTACCAGTGTTTGCGATGCAGTTGTGCACGAAAGTATAGCAAGAAAACTACGTTTCCCGTGTCATTGAAACAGGTATGAAACTACATCGGAGACATTATTTCAGACAGCACTAAATATGACGTTCTTAACCCTTTATTTACTGTAATAGTAAAAAATGTAAAATAAAGGATCAAAATTTTTACTTTTTATACTTGATGAACTGTTACTGAATTAATAGCAAATTATTTTACTTCATCAAAGATAAGAAGTCATTGAAACGCATAGAGTGTTTCGGAGGACTTGCATATCCCGACAGGATTATATAGGTGCAGTACATTAGAGGCTGAAAAGTCGCCCCCATCCCCGGAATTTATGGGAATTAAGTGACTTATGTGTCCAGATGTGGTGCCAGCTCCCTCCAGTGACCTACCAGGACCTTACTGCTTCCACGCCACGCCGTGTCGCCGCTGTTATCCGTGCCACAGGCAGACATGCCGGCTTTAGGTAGGTGGTCACAATGTCCTGGCTGATCAGTGCATAAGTCGAGCAAAGACGAATGGGAAATCACTCTCGGTAGTTACGACACGGGACGCAAATAGGAAACACACTGACAGGCGCGACATCTCGGAAACGGTGTAGCTAGTCGGTTGTTCACGTGCTGTTGTCGTGACCATCTAAGGAATATGGTTGAAGGCCAATGAAATCTTCAATCTTATTATCCTAAAATTAAATGGCAGTTACTTACATTTTCCAAGTAAATACGGATATCTTTGTAATTGGTGTCTTTTCTTTACAAGTTTTCGTGCCACGGCTGGGTGGCCCGTATCGATTCGGCCATTGTGAAAATAATCTTGGATCGCTGAGTGACAGGACCGCGGCGCCGCGGTCGAGATGATATGCGAGAGTTTCGCGTGGTGAAGCAGTAGGCGCACATGCTGTCGGTCGGTGAAGACAAGGACTGAAGCGCCTAGAACCGCTCGGTCACAAAGGCCGGCCAGAGAGAGTGAGAGAGAGAGGTTGGGGGGGGGGGGGGGGGGGGAGAGAAGTTGTTAGCGTCTCAGTGGGGCTGCGGGGATCATCGTGGGCTGTTTGAAGGCAACTGATTCCGGATCTATGAAGAAGGCAGGAAGGGATCGCGGGAGTTCGCTTCCGGAAGTAAGCGAATCCATTGACTCTGATGCACCGCGTTGGGAGGAGCGGTCGCTGTTCCTTTGACAGAAATATGGACGCGTTTTGAATCCCACTCTGATTTCGCTCAAGGCTCCGAAATCTTGGAAATCTGTCGTAAATGTGGTGGATGCAGTTAGGATTTATTTGATCTGGTGAGAGTTTATCTTTTACTGTGGTGGTGCAATAGCTAGCATTCCTGCCGAGTAAGCAAGGAGATGCAAGTTCAAGTCCCGGCCATGGCACAAATTTTAATTAATTTCTTCAGCTTCCATCGCTATCTTTTACTTATCAGGCAAGAAGTAATGCAATTGGTCTGCAAGTGTAAAACGGTTACTCTCCGCCATCCTGGATTCCAGTGGCTAATTTCTATCTGATAATTCTCTGATCTATGTTTGAACTGCTTTGGGGTGTGTCGTAATTGAAAGGTCGTACACATGTCACTTAAGGAAGAGCACAAACTGCACAAGAGTTTCCATAAATTTAATTGTTTCTGGTAATTGTGGGGTTGGGGGTCAATAAGTGAACTAACAATGGTATGACTGGAACTCAAAATGTCATGTGAGTAGGGCCTCCCGTCGGTTACACCGTTCGCCGGGTGCATGTCTTTCGATTTGACGCCACTTCGGCGACTTGCTCGTCCATGGGAATGAAACGATGATGATGATGAGGACAACGCAACACACAGTACCTGAGCGGAGAAAATCTCCGACCCAGCTGGGAACCGAACCCGGGCCCTTGGGCTCAAATGGCTCTGAGCACTATGGGACTTAACATCTTAGGTCATAAGTCCCCTAGAACTTAGAACTACTTAAACCTAACTAACCTAAAGACATCACACACATCCATGCCCGAGGCAGGATTCGAACCTGCGACCGCAGCAGTCCCGCCGTTCCGGACTGCAGCGCCTAGAACCGCAAGACCACCGCGGCCGGCCGGGCCCTTAGGATTGACAGTCTGTCTCGCTGACCACTCAGATACCGGGGGTGGACATGACTGGAACTGGCTGCCATTGACAAGTCTGGATAGGCCTACCGGTCAATAATTTGCCGTTACGCGGTGTCAAAAGCGCGTTTATTCTATCCGGCTTTTTGCTGTTGCCGAAATTGCGACTACAGCCCAGCTGTATAATACTGTTGTGCAGCTACGGCAATCCATCTGATCTTGGGAATCCTTCCGTTGTTGTAAATTATAAAATTTATCGTCTGCTTTGGCCTGAATTTTCAAAGCCAATAAGGGGCAATTTTTATTCATGACTTCGTTTAAAGATGTTTCCCTGTTGATGGCGTCTGTATAACAGTGTATTATAGTTTGTGCCTTCGGGAAACTTGAAAGAAATTTTCGTACAACAATTTTAAGAACTTAATGGACACTGCATATCATTGTAGTGTGAAACTGTTTTGAAAACCTCGCAAGAAATCTTGAGAGCTTTGTCCCGTTTAAAACATCAGAAGTATATGTTTTCAATACTATTCAAAGGTTCAAGACATTTTAATTCAGAACTTTAGCTGGTCAGTATAATAAAATTGTTTTTAAACTGCAGGTTGTTGCACTGAATTGCTGTGAAGGGAGTATTTCAGAAAATAGTCAAATGATATTCCACTGTCTGGGTGTTTAACTCCCAATAAAGATTCAAGAGAACGTAGCTGCGTGTTAATCATTTTCCAGCATCTTTCCTGCTCCACAAACCTAGCTCTATTCATAGCGCTCAATAAATATTGTTGTTGTGTTTCATATATCTTTTACTTAAAGCTAGTATTGACCGTACTAGTTTTCTCTTTTGAATGCTTGTTTTTCTGTAACACGCGATTTCTCTTTTTCTTTTTCTTTTTTCATCAGCTCAAGCTCTGAGGCTCCAAATTTCACAAAACCTTGATAGTGAAGCACTCAATAAACTGGAGGGTAAGTTGTGTTTAAAATCATCATCATCATCTCAGCCTTTTCCCACGTCATGTGCGGTCGGCGTTGCTTTTCTGGATCCTTCTCTATCCAGTGCTTCTTCTCTGAGCCACCCTTTATCCCGTAGTTCCCCTGCTACTTTGTCCTTCCATCTCAGTTTCGGTCTTCCCCTTCTCCTAGGTTCTTCGATTTCTAGGTCATGTTGTACTCCCCTCTTCTCTGCACGTGTCCATACCATCTTAGCCTACTATCTTGGATCTTCTTATCTATGGGCCCCACTTTCACTGTTCCCCTAATGTGTCTGTCCTTACGTGTCACCCCACTCATCCACCATAACATTCTCATTTCTGCCACCTCCATCTTTTTCTCTTGGGCTCTTGTGATTGGCCAAGTTTCTGCGCCATAAAGCATCGCAGGCCTCACCACAGACTTGTGAAGCTTTCCTTTCATTCTGCAGCTAACCTTCTTATCACACAGTACTCCACTCAGTTCCAGTTCATGCATCCCATATTTATCCTGTGCTGTATTTTGGCCTCCAGTCCTCCATCACTTTGCATGTAGGAGCCTAGGTATTTAAATTTATTGACCAGCGTCAGTTGTTCTCCTTGAAGGTTAATATATAGGTCTTTGGCATCCTTTGTACACATATACTCTGTTTCCACCCTGCTAATCCTCATTCCCCTTTCCTCTAGAGCTTTTCTCCACTATTCAAGCTTGTCTTGAAGTTCCTCCTGGGTGGTTTCACACATTACAACATCATCGGCAGACATCATGCTCCAAGGTGTCTCTTTTTTCACATCTTTGACTAGTACATCCATGACAAGGTCAAAGAGATATGGACTGAGAGCAGATCGCTGATGTAGGCCTACTCTCACTGGGAATGCCTTTGTTGCACCTGCACTGCTCCTGACTTGTGTCATTGCTCCTTCTTACATGTCTTCTACCACTCTGATATATTTTTCTGGCAGGCGTTTACTTCTCAGCCATCTCCATATCTCTTCTCTCGGCACTCTGTCATATGCCTCCTCAAGATCGATAGAAGGCCATATGCAGTTCGGCTTGTACTTATCTGTGCCTCGCCATCAGTTGCCTTAGTGCAAATATTGCGCCGCTTGTTCCTCTTCCCGGCATAAACCCAAACTGTTCTTCACATACTTCAGTTTCTAGACGCAACCTCTTCTCAATTATCCTTTCCCAGATCTTCATTGTGTGGGACATCAGTTTTATCCCTCTATAATTGCCAGAGTTTTGGATATCCCCTTTCCCCTTATATATGGGAACCAGTATACTGCTCCTCCACACATGCGGCAAATATTTCTCCTTTCCAGATCTTCTGCATTAGATCCCAGTACGTCAGTTCCCTGTTCTCCCAAACTTTTCCATGCTTCTATTGGGATTTGGTCTGTCTCTAGGGCCTTTCCATTTCTCATTTTCTTCATTGTGTGTTCGACTTCTTCCCTACTTTTACTTTGGGTCATTCCTTCATTTATATATCCATCCTCATACTTCTCTCGTACATTTTCCTCATTCAGTAGCCATTCAGAGTACTCTCACCACCTATTCAGGTTTTTCTCAAGGTTGTGTAATACTTCACCTGATTCAACCTTTATCTGCCTCATTGATGTTATGTCCTTGGTCGCCTTATCTCTTGCTTTAGCAATCCGTAGGAGTTGCCTGCCGTCCATTCTTCTTTCCAGCTCTTCATACGCCTTTTCCATTGCCTCAGCCTTTGATTTTGCCACTGCTCTTTTTGCTATCTTTTTTTCAGTCTTGTAGACTTCCTTATCTTCCTGTCTTTCTGATAAGTCCCATTGTTGTTTTTTTTTGCTTCTTTCTTCACTTTCATCGCTTTCTGAAGCTTCTCATTCTACCACTATGCCTCCCTATCTTCTGGTGGTCCCTTTCCTGTTGTTGCATCCAGAACGTCTTTTCCAGCGCTTGTAATTACATTGCTATTATAACTCCACCACTCCTGTACATCCTCTGGTAATTTCACTTCTCTTAATACTGTTTCCTTGAATGACAGTACGAGGGTGCCGGCCGATGTGGCCGAGCGGTTCTAGGCGCTTCAGTCCGGAACCGCGCGACCGCTACGGTCGCAGGTTCGAAACCTGCCTCGGGCATGGATGTGTGTGATGTCCTTAGGTTAGTTAGGTTTCAGCAGTTCTAAGTTTTAGGGGTGATGACCTCAGTTGTTAAGTCCCATAGTGGTCAGAGCCATTTGAACCAAGTACGAGGGTGATTCCATATATTGCAAGTTTTGTGCTATCATCATTAATCACTTGTATTAGAAAAATTTTGATCAAAAAATTTTAGCTTCATCACGCTACCCAGGATCTTGACCAATATAAACAGCCATACATTTTTACGACAGCATATAAAGTAATAAATTGTGGAGCTGCTCGACTCGCTGCGGCTAACTACGTTACCGTCGATCGCGCATGCCAGCGCCACTGGCCCAACGCCATGTCGGGACGCGGAAAGGGAGACGAAGTCAAGTGTAAGTGAAAGTTCCGCTCAACCAGGGCTGGGCTCCAGTTCCCGATCGGCAGAATCCACCGCCTGTTGCGCAAGGGAAACTACGCCGAGCGCGTCGGAGCAACACCACCTAGACTACAGGCCTGCGCGCACACTTGTGACGTCACATACTGATGGCCAGGTCTGTATCGGAACGCTCCTGTTAAGCACTTTGCAGCTCTACGAACTTTACGAGCTGTAGAGCTGAAACTGCATAGGGATTCTCGTGCTTTCCTCTTCTACATGGCCGTGTAATGAAAGTACGGAAATTTATATCATTGCGTAAAGTAACTGAACAAAACTGCCCTACGTTATTTCAAGATGTAAAATTATTTTGACGATTTGCCTTAAATACACGTTTCTAGGCTTGAACACAAACTGTAATTTTAAATTCTGTCTTTTACCTGATGAGCTACGTTTTCTTGCAGTAAAAAATCGGCAATATGCAATAACAAGCAGACGTTTTCGGTTTCACATAAAGCAGCTGGAGCTCCTACAGAATTTAAGAATTTGTTTCCCTCGTTATTTTCGTAAATTTTCCTCTCCACTTCAAAATTTGCTGACCTCACTCGAAACTCAAATCATTCGACGAAATGGAGCACCTCCTCACATAATGTTTAATAAATCAAAAAACCCGAAAAAATATTTTATTTCCCTGTTTCTCCAGAACTTTAGAACGTTAAACACGAAAAGACTGTTTCTCCTATATCCTTGACCGAAATTCGTGTCACAGAGTGCTGTTAATTTAATCACAATGCACTTACATCCAAATCCTGCTTTCTATACTGCTTAATCTGTCGAACACTTGTAACTTCCCCCTCACTTATCGACCTTAATGACAGTGAAAAATTAAACCGCGTGTACCTAATGGAAATTTGGGAAAAGCAATCGTCACCGAAGTTAATCTGTCGGTAAAGAGGGAAGAAAGGGTTACATCTAAATGAAAGGAAAAATGCAAATGAAACTGGTGGAAATTAATTTTGAAAAAGGGTAAAGTTAATATAGAAAGTAAATGTGCGGTCGCTACGTTAACAATTAACTAGTGGTAATTAGATATTTGAGATTTTGGGAAAATTACGGTCGCCAGTCCTATGGACAATTACTATAGTAACTGAAAAAGAAAGGTTATTGCACATACAATTAGCACTAAAAGCGTGGCAACTGAAGGTTGACACGTGTTGTGTGAAAACTGAATGTTTGTCAGAAGTAATAAATTTCGCTACACTCTGACTTAATTTAGCAAAAGAATTAATAAAACCAGAAAATTGAAAGTTAATTTAGTGACCGAAATCAATAGTGAGCTTTGTTTCTGAAGCACTACGAAATTCAGTAAAATAAGGTTAGTCTTGGGCTACCTCAACAATCATTTCAAAAGCTACTTGAATCTACGCAATTTAGAAATAGATTTAACTTTGAACTTGAATTAAATGATTCTGAACAATTAACAATAGTAAAATTTAGTACGTACCAAACTGAGCTGCAGTCACAGGTAAGCTAAAATATGGTAACAAAACTCGCACTCTTAATTTGTGCTTGTGTAATCTAAATATTGTAGCCAGCTATAAATACTTTAACTTAACTTTGAAATTAAAGCAGTGAAATGGAATGAAATTACTTTAATGCTGGCGTTTGAATTTCAACGACACTCGGGTTCATTCCGCAAAAGGAAGGGATTTTGCTTGGTAATGCAATTGGGACAATGAGCAACAAATGTTCATGCTACGTTGCTGTAATTTGGTGACACAAATTGACCAGTTTGAAAAGCTGAGGTCTGCCATACAGTTCTAAAACTTTACGTGCTACCAGTCTTCTTTGTTGGTTGATTGAAGGTTTGCAGTCGTCCATCGGGGAGGTGGCGACAGTCACTAATTGTCGGCCGTCGCTGTTGCAGAAGCTGGATGTTGGCGCGCCTTCTTCTCGACACGGTCTCCAGCCGAAACGGGCTCTTGATGTGTGCCAGCTAACGCTTCCGTCCGCGACACCATGTCAGAGGCTAACATAGCAAGTCGAGCGCAATTACATGCTGCCAAACCCCGAAAGCGCGGCAACTCGCGGGAGCGTCACACAACACACCTGCTCCACTGCCCTCCACCAGCCAGGCTATCTCTGCTCAGCCCGCGCTCCACGCGGCAGAGTTAACACTACCAAAGATCCTAAACACTTTTGTTCTCCACACGACCTATCGATGTATACGTTCGATGGCATAGTTTTCAAAAAAAATAGTTCAAATGGCTCTGAGCACTATGGGACTCAACATCTTAGGTCATAAGTCCCCTAGAACTTAGAACTACTTAAACCTAACTAACCTAAGGACATCACACACACCCATGCCCGAGGCAAGATTCGAACCTGCGACCGTAGCAGTCCCGCGGTTCCGGACTGCAGCGCCAGAACCGCTAGACCACCGCGGCCGGCCGCATAGTTTTCCCTAGGCCAGACCCAGCGTATAAATACAAATAATCTTCACAAAACAAACCAGTTATACATCGACATAAATGCATATATATACAAATAGTAAAACAACTACAATATACAGAGACACAGAAATGTTATATCTTCAGGTAACAAAATAAGGAAAAAAATTTGCAGTGCAATAGATGGAAATAGGAGGATATGCATTTCTGGCGTTAGACACTGAATTCATTCAAGCAATTTTCGAAGGTAAGTTACTCAAATTGAAATTATTTCCGAATAGCTGTATATGTAAAACTGAACAAAATCATTCTGTAGCTCTTCCAAATAAAAGTACTGGAAACTCAATAAACTGGTAGGAATGATAGGAATTACTAAACATTTTCGAGCCACACTAATTAATTGAACTATTCTGTGTGACAGTAGTTGTTTCGTTTTAACCTCGCAGCAATGGTCCAGAATTAAGAAACAAATTATACTGGTACATGATATATAACTGCTTCTAAAAACAACTGGCAAATGTGGTGCAATGGAAACAAATAACACGCTATAAATTTTTTGTCATTTACTTACCCTTGAATGATGCGTAGACACAAATTCCTGTCTGGGAATAGCTGCAATCCAACGATTTCTCAACTTCACACACTTGGGAAATCGAAACATGTGCACTTTCATGCCTTTTTGGAATTTGGAATTTCCCTAGCAAAAGGGAACGCAACACTTGATCCCATACTTCGAAGAACTGTAGGCGAATATTGTATGAAATATATATCACTTTCACGTGGCACGCAGTTTTAACACATCATACACGCCAACAGGACTGCCGACTACAGATAAGATGGCCAACAGTTTGTGACGTCACGTGCCAATATGGCCGCTGTGCGTAGGCCTTGTATCTAGAACGCTTTGGTCGCCGTCATGGCGTACCTGTCAGCTGAGGTGCTCGAACTGACCGGAAACGCGGCCCGTGACAACAAGAAGACGCGCATCACGCCGCGCCACCTGCAGCTCGCCATCCGCAACGACGAGGAGCTCAACAAGCTCTTGTCGGGCGTCACCATCGCACACGGTGGTGTCCTGCCCAACATCCAGGCCGTGCTGCTGCCAAAGAAGACCGAGAAGAAGGCCTAAAACGGCCCGGCATGCCGACGCGGCCCCGCCCAGCAGCGCTGCGTGCTCCCCGCACCACGCCCACACATGAAACATGGATGTCAGGTGTCTTGGAAAGTTCCTTGATACACATAACCATACTGAACGTGTAAACACATCTGCGGAGTATCTGGGAGAGGAGGAGGGGGAAGGGCACAAACATACGGGTCCCAAAGAGATGCAGCAACGTTTCCAGTTGTTGCAGAAGCAATATCTGGATGACTGTCTGACCTGGGTGAGAGAAAGTCGTTGTGCTCCACTCAAACCAGGCTCAAGACTGATTCACCAACCCGCTAAAAATATTAAGACCCATTGCCATAAAACCACCAGACGTATGTCACATCGCGACACCTGACTCTTACACCTTTACTCACTTTACTATCTGCTGCTGACGTCTCTGAGACGTGCATATCTGACATTGTTGTACAGAAATAGCGTTGCCACACCAAACTGAGCAATAGCGAGGACTCGCTGCAATTCGCAACGATGTATTGGGACGTGCTCCTGAAAGTTCAGTAAATCTTTTATTCCTATATGAAATAAAGTGTGAAACGTCCCCTTAGAAAAATTATACATGACTGTGTTTAAACCGACACACAATATTTTTAGCGCAACGAAATCTGACTTTCAATAATCCCTACAAAAGAATGGCCCTGACTAACATTAACCTATACCTTTCACAAATCACTTACCTCACAAAAATCTTCGTTACTCGAACTACTGTAATACAGCGAGCGCCACTACTGCCAGCTAAATAAAAGATTCAAACTACTGAAGGCACTAACTACTGATAGGCATAGTTAGCAAATGAAAGGTTTTTATAGAGAACAAACAATGTATTTACCTTAATAGTGTTCAAGGGTTATAATATATATAGCAGTTCATGATATCCAATATTACAAATTTACTGTCTCTGTCCAGATCATCTGCTCTAAAAAATCCGCCATCTCACTTCCCCACATTCACCACTGCTGGCGGCTCCCCTCCAACTGCGCAACGCTACGAGCTGTTAACAACCAGCTGCCCCGCACTACAATGGCAGACAACAATGCAAACTAGCCAAACACTGCACACAGCACAGCCAGTGATTTTCATACAGTGCGCTACATGGCGTTACCAATAAAAAAACAGCCTGCTTACAAGTGAACTCATATTTCTTGTATTCTACGAGTAGTTCGATGTACCACCTCACTGAGCAATCAACGAACCCACAGTTGTGGCCGGACGAAAGTAGTTTTGCCTGGTCACAACAGTTGAAAAAATGGCTCTGAGCACTATGGGACTTAACTGCTGAGGTCATCAGTCCCATAGAACTTAGAACTACTTAAACCTAACTAACCTAAGGACGTCACACACATCCATGCCCGAGGAAGTATTTGAACCTTCGACCGTAGCGGTCGCGCGGTTCCAGACTGTAGCGCCTAGAACCCCTCGGCCACCCCGGCTGGCACACACAACAGTTGAAATCTGTTCTAAACCTTTTAGTTCGCCGGCCGAAGTGGCCGAGCGGTTCTAGGCGCTACAGTCTGGAGCCGCGCGACCGCTACGGTCGCAGGTTTGAATCCTGCCTCGGGCATGATGTGTGTGATGTCCTTAGGTTAGTTAGGTTTAAGTAGTTCTACGTTCTAGGGGACTGATGACCTCAGAAGTTAAGTCCCATAGTGCTCAGAGCCATTTGAGCCAACCTTTTAGTTCCTAGGTGCGTTGTTTGTTACGACGTTTAGTAACACAAAGGTTTGGATGTTAGCTCGTTATTGTTTCTCCCTAAGGGGTTCAGGCCTCCGATGTTCCACCTGCAGACGTATCTGACAACTGCACGCCCAACGGACCCAGAATTACCACACAGTGCTGACGGTCTGTTCCCTGTTATGTCTAAATATTGAGGTACTTCCCGAAGGGAAGTAGGGTTCGCCTGTTGGGGCAGCTCGCACCGCACGGCGCGATGAGCCCCTGCCGGCCGCCACATCTGCCTTTTGTGGCAGCTCGCCATTGTTGCACGCGCCGGGCACAAAGGTGAGAAGAAGTCAGTAATCGATGCGACGTCCATTATCTAATCACCGGCGCAGAAAGGGCGCCACGGCTGTCGACAAAAAGCCCTCTGCGGACGAGGCGCGCGAAAATAACGGATTACGGCCGCCGCCCGGACGGCCAAGTAATAGGCTCCGCGTCTGGAAGCCGCCGCTGTCAGCGTTAATTTATGATTTTTGTTGGGCGCGCGCTCTCTTTTTCAGCGCTCGCTCGCCGCCCTTTTCTTCGCGGGACAAGGGAGCGGCCGAGGCGCGATGTTCCGGCCATCCCTCACGCCGCTGTACGCTTCAATTAGCGCTCGCGCTCAGCGGAGCCCCCCCCCCCCCTTCCCGCTCGCCTTTGCCATCGATTAACTGGCCGAGGCGGGCGCGCCAGTGACAAAACAACGACGCCGCACCGTCGAGAGCCTACCCGCACCACCGCACTCGTTCGTGTTGTTGTCTGATGAGTTTCTTACGTCTTCAGCCTATAAAGATAGAACGTGATATGTAGCAAGCTCACAGTAAAGTTAGCTAACGTCCGCTCCAATTAGTCGCGGATCGAGATGAGTGGAGGAGGTTGAGATCCCAGAACAGTGATAATAATATGAAATCGACTATGGATTCGTCAGGACCATGCTAAACGACATACAGAATTTCAACGGTCCCATGTGACTAGCGCACGAAAGGACCTATTCTTGCCAGGTGTGCAGGATCGTACAACCATGCCACCACACTGAGTCAGGAAATGGGCTGTTCTGCGGTAAGACACTGTAACGATACAAGACAAGACTCCTGTACTGTGCCCAGGGTGTGAGTCAGAGCCAACCAACGCAGTATTTCGCCATACTGACAGGGTCCTCAATAGCGACCCAGTTCCTATGACAGTCACCAGCTTTCAGGCAGCTAACAGTCCCACTTTTTCTGTAAGTACAGAGTGTTCATTTTAACTGAATACATTGAAATATCTCAAAAACTCCACATCGAATCAAAAAAGAGTTTTAATTCCAATTTGTTTTTTTCGAAGGGGGACAGCTAATGATACAACACTAGACGCTCCAGCCCACCCCGTGCGTGGGGGACAACTTTGAAATCTGCAAGGGAACCCCTTTTCTTTATTGCAGATTACGATTCTACGGCAAACCTATAGACGTTGTGTCTAAAGCATTTTCTTCTTTTCGCCACAGAGGGTGCTGTAATAGGAGGAACAGAAACGCGAACACAATCGTAATTTACGACGTGTTACTCAATGGCCCTTAAATATCCAATAGCATGTGGAATCCGACCTCCATGCTGCGATGATAGGACAGGCCAGAATTTCATAACTTACCTGGAAACCCCATTCGGAACGTTGTGTTCCTCTGAAATAGCCAGCCGTTGTGGCCGAGCGGTTCTAGGTGCTTCAGTCCGGAACCGCCCGACCGCTACGGTCGCAGGTTCGAATCCTGCCTCGGGCATGGATGTGTGTGATGTTAGGTTTAAGTAGTTCTAAGTTCTAGGGGTCTGATCATCTCAGATGTTAAGTCTCATAGTGCTCAGAGCCATTTGAACCATTTGAACCTCCGACATATCGAAGAGGGGACTACTCGACGCGCTATTGTGACCGTGGCTCTAGACGAACTCTACTCGTCTTTTCCAATTAGAGTACTTGTTCAAACATGGTATCTCCAACTTCAGTACACTTAATGATCCTCCTTTCAAACGACCGTATACAGGACAGAAGCGTATGGGCGGTAAAGTCAGCACAGGCTTTTCTGATGCTGTCGACCATGTCTTCACGGCCTGTTGACACTTGCTCGTACACCTTATCGTTTAAATATTCCCACAGAAAGGAATACGGATACGTAAAATCCGGTGACTTAGCGGGCCAGTTAATAGGAGCATCTCTGCCGATCCACCGACCAGTGTAAGCACCGTCTAACACCTCCCTTCCTTCAGTTGCGCAATGCGCTGGAAACCGTCACCCTGAAACGACATACGTTCTCGAACGTTCAGAACAACATTCTAAAGTAGTACTGATAGTTCCAAAAAACGTTCAATGCTTGCGTCCATTCAATGTGCCATCGATAAAATGCGGATCGATAAGTTTGTTCCCCATAATGCCACACATATGTTAACAGACCAAGGACATTGATGTTCATCTTGCTAGAAGCAGCGGGAATCGTCTGCATTCCAGTAATACATGTTATGCCGGTTAGCGCTACCATGGTTTTTGAGTGTAGGCTCACTGAAAAATATTACCTTGGCAAAGAATGTGAGGGTCATTTGCATTCATTGACTTGCCCAGTCACAAAACTCTTCCCGGTTATGGAAATCGGAGCCATGGAGTACACATGGTATGGCGATACTTATGGTCATGCAGTTTTGTGACGATACTGTTATGGACATAACGGAATCGCAGCGTAATTGCCGGGAGCTTACCCATGGGTTGCGGTGCACTGCCGCTAGTACAGCTACTTTATTAGTTTCTCCTGTAACGTTTGCTTCGTTCCCTTTTGCCGGTCTGTACGCTGCCATCAGACACAAGGGCGTTAACAACATTGTGAAAGAAAGAACGAGAGCGAGCTTTCTCTGGAAAACGTTCGGCATACAAGACAACAGCAGCCTCTACATTTCTCCTACATTCTCCGTACACGAGGATCATTTCAGTATTTTCTTATGTTGTCACGACATTCATCGTTCACTTGTGCGTCTGTTCTCCAAATGATAGGTTGGTGTGCAGATAGTAAAAACTGCACAAGTATTGTAACGTTTAGCGCCTGTATCTGTTCTACGTCTGCACGATGCGTGAGCTCTGGTCACCTGTTATGAAACGTAGTAGTTCGCCACACGGCCACGGTGGCGCGTCGAGTAGTCTCCTGTTCGATATATCGGAGGAATACAATGTTGCGAAAGGGATTTCCAATTAGAAGTTATGAAATACTGACCTGCCCTACCCTTACAGCATGGAGGTGGGATCCCACGTGCTATTGAATATTCAAGTGCCATTGAGTAGCATGTCGTAAAATGCGATGGTGTACCCATCTCTGTTCCTCCGATTACAGCGCCATCTGTGGCGAAACGAAGAAAATGATTTGCTTCAGACAAAACGAATGCAGATTTTGCCGTATAATCGCAATCTGCAATGAAAATCGGGGGTTCCTACTGAAGATTTCAAAGGTGCATCCTGCCACCCACGCACACACGCACGCTGGGGTGGCGAGTCGTGTGTGGTATCTTCGGATGTCCCCCTCGAAGACAAATTTTTTGATCCGATGTGTAGTTTTTGAGATATTTCAATGTCTTGGAGTTAAAATAGCCGCCATTGGTCAGTCTCTACCTCGGGATCACCGACACTCTTCAAATGCAACTACCGTTGCATCAGCTGGGCTGTGAACCAACGACCAGTGCCTGACAGCCTAGTCATCAGGTCACATTCTCTCTTCCGCCGTCACTACGAGACCATCTGCTGGGGATCCTGTTGGCACTCTTGGTGATGAGGCTGCCAGATGTCCGGTGTGCATCCTTCATCGAGCCAAACAGTTGGAAGTCTGAAGGTGCAACATACGGGCTGTAGGGTGGATGAGGAAGAACAGTCCAATTAGGTTCTGTGAGCTCTTCTCGGGTGCGCGGACTTGTGTGAGGCCTTTCATTGTCATGGAAAAGGAGAAGTTTGATTGAATTTTTGTGGCGATGGACAGGCCGAAGTCTTTTCTTCAATTTCATGAGGCTACCACAATACACTTCAGAGCTGATCGTCGCATCATGAGGGAGGACATTATACAGAATAGCCGTTTCAGAGTCCTGGAAGACCGTCGCCATAACTTTACCGGCTAAGGGTGTGGCTCTGAACTTTTTATTCGGCGAATAGTTGGTGTGGAGCCACTCCATGGATTGCCGTTTTCTTTCCGGTTCAAGGATGTTTCATCAGCTGTGTCGATGGTAGACAAAAAATTGTTACGATCAGCCTCGTAACGCACAAGCAATTTCGCACAGATGGTTCTTCGTTGCTCTTTATGGACTTCTGTTAGGCGGCGAGAAACCTAGGGGGCACACACCTTTGGGTACGCCAACGGAAGGACGAGTGTGTCAGCACTGCCAACAGGCACGTCCAGTTGTGCAGCGAGGTGTTTGTCATCCGTCGATCATCTCGAATGAGGATGACGCACGTTCCAACATTGCAGGACTCGCAGCTGTGTGTGGCCGGCCGGCACGCGGGTGGTCGGGCAGTTATGCGCGACCAGGTTGCGATAGTGAATGACCCCTCGCCCGACGACTCATCGTGCTTTTGTTTTTTTGCAAGTTCTCCGTAGACATTCTGCAAGTGCCTATGAATATCTGCGATGCTTTGGATTTCCTCCTAAAGAAACTCAATTACAGCTACCAGCTTGTAACGCATCTCCGTCACAGGTGTCAATTTCAAGGCAGGCCGCTGTGGCGGCCAACGGTTCTAGGCGCTTCAGTCCGGAACCGCGTTGCTGCTACGGTCGCAGGTTCGAATCCTGTCTCGGGCATGGATGTGTGTGCTGTCCTTCGGTTAGTTAGGTTTAAGTAGTTCTAAGTCTAGCGGACTGATGACCTCAGATGTGAAGTGCCATAGTGCTTAGAGCCATTTGAACCATTTTGAAGGCAACGTATAGCACCGCTACCTATCGGAACTTCATGGAACTATGAGGGCTGACGTGGGAAGATTTCACGATGTCCCACAACAAATTCCGCATTTTTTCAATTGAGACTGGCCGAGAAAAAAAAGTGTTGCACTACTTATTCAACACCCGCTTTACATTCTCGGAAAATTCTTCCTCAGATGGTTGGTTATGGTTAGTGTTGTTTAACGTCCCGTCGACTACGAGGTCATTAGAGACGGAGCGCTAGCTCGGGTTAGGGAAGGATGGGGAAGGAAATCGGCCGTGCCCTTTGAAAGGAACCATCCCGGCATTTGCCTGAAACGATTTAGGGAAATCACGGAAAACCTAAATCAGGATGGCTGGAAACGGGATTGAACCGTCGTCCTCCCGAATGCGAGTCCAGTGTGCTAACCACTGCGCCACTTCGCTCGGTTCCTTCCTCAGATTAAAGCATATGTTTGATACTAGGCTACTTCGTTTGGCCTCGGTTGCCCACTTTGCCTGTGCTAATCTGGTTTCGATGTCCTCATTGCTTCGTCCGTCTTGCGGTATTTTCCTTCATACGTAACAGATTCCGTAAGATGGCTATTTATTCGTCACCAATTCTTACGGCAAGGTTCCCGCTTATGTAATTTCTGCTCCTACTCATTACTTTCGTCTTTCGTCGGTTTTGCCAACGGCCTTGCCGCAGTGGTAATAACGGTTCCCAACAGATAACCAAAGTTAAGGCATGTCGCACTTGGTTAGCACTTGGGTGGGTGACCGTCCGGGTTTGCCGAGCGGGCTGCATTTAGTCCTTGTGAGGCCAATTCAAGGAGCTGCTTGATTGAGAAGTAGCGGCTCCAGTCACGAAAACAGACAACGGCCGGAAGAGCATTGCCACAAGAGCTGCAACAATATGCCTTTAATTAAAATTTTATATTATCCTTCCTCTTTCAAAATGTGCTACAATATTCTTAACCATCATAGAAACATATTTAACATCTGAATGAATATTATCATCAGCTTTTGGTTCGCTACCACTTACAAGAACACCAACATAAAATGGATTTGTTTGAAAAACAGTATTTCGTGCACCACATTCCTTCTCAATACTTGTCCAATCACTCACACTGCTGACAAGGACGGACTTCTGTGGACGGCTATATGTCACAAATCGATACGAATTTTTGCCAGTATACCTTCTCCAAGTCCTATTTGCTAAGGATGACAAGGCGATCGGTCGGTACTACTGGGCCTCCCGGGACCTCTTCAGGCAGAGTTGAGTTCTTTAGTTTACTCTAAATCTATATTCTGTAATCGTTAGAATGTTCATTTCATTTGACACTCCCAATAGCTCTTCTTCACTTCCACCGAGGATAGCAACATGATCAGCGAATCTTATCATCGATATCCTTTCACCTTGAATTTTGATCCCAGTCTTGGATCTTTATTTTGTTCCCGTCGTTGCCCTTTCGATATATAGACTGAACAATAGAAGCAGAGGACTTTATCCCTGTCTTACACCGTTTTCAGTCCGAGCACTTCGTTGGTCTTCCATTCTTATTGTTTTCTTTTGGTCAGTATTAAATGGCTCTGAGCACTATGGGACTTAACATCTATGGTCATCAGTCCCCTAGAACTTAGAACTACTTAAACCTAACTAACCTAAGGACAGTACACAACACCCAGCCATCACGAGGCAGAGAAAATCCCTGACCCCGCCGGGAATCGAACCCGGGAATCCGGGCGTGGGAAGCGAGAACGCTACCGCACGACCACGAGATGCGGGCTTTGGTCAGTATTCATCTTTCCGCATACCTTACTCCTTTTCTTCTTGGAATTGGTTTCACAACATCGTTGCCTGTAGCTCACATAGACAGTAATTTGGACAGTGGACATTACATTACTGGCGTTGTAAGCCCAGCGGCTGTGCACCACCTTCGAGGTCTCTTGGCGTTATGTTTCAACAGTATAATACAAGACCTCATGTTACCCTTGCTGTCTTAACGTACCTATATACGAAGGACGTTCGGCTGCTGACCTGGGTACCACATGTTCCAGGTCTCTTACTCACTGTCTACGGGTTACCGATCGATTGGCACGACACCTCTCACCAACCATTACGATTGATGAAATCTGCCACACAGTTGAAGATGCGTGAAAACTCCGTCCGACCAGGCCTTGGAAGGCCCAACGGTACCGACAGACCGTCGTAACATCCTCACCCGATTGGCGTCACTGAATGCGGACGTATGGTCAAATTCAAATGGCTCTAAGCACTATGGGACTTAACATCTGAGGTCATCAGTCCCCTAGACTTAGAACAAAGTTAACCTGACTAACCTAAGGACATCACACACCTGACCGAGGCAGGATTCGAACCTGCGACCATAGCAGCCGCGTAGTTCCGGAGTGAAGCGCCTAGAACCGCTCGGCTACCGTGGACATATGGTCAACACAACGCTCTCCCGGCCGTTGCCTTTTCCGTGACCGGAGCCACTACTTCTCAGCCGAATATCTCCTCAATTGGCCTCACACTGGGCTGAGTGCATCCCGCTTGAAAACAGCGCTCGGCAGATCCATCGTTGCTCTGCATCAGTAGACAATGTTTGTCTCCGTACGTCCATAAGATACAGCAACTGGCAACCAACGAAGGAATCGCAGAAGAGAGTTTCCTTTATGACGACTGGCAAGCGCAGCACAAGAGTAATTTGTGATGTCGAGTGGTCTGCAGTTGTACTGTGCTGGCATCAGTGTGTCACCAACAGTTAAACTGACAGAACACATTTGCGCCATTGTGTGTCTATATTGCTAGAACACAGCCTTATATAACTTTTATTTTCCTGTCGTATGCGCCCACAGCTTCTAAAAATTTTTTAATGATTTCATCTTGCTTTCAGCTGTTGCAATTTTATTTTAAGATTGCGGTTTCAGCATTAAGCCATTTTAAAACATCTACAAAACATAACACAACATAATGAGAACAATATACTGTGGGATTAACAGTAGATACAACTAGTTTTGTAGTCATTTGACAGTGACATGCCGTACTTACAAGATTTTGACATATAGGTTTATATTAGGCAGAAATAACAACGTAGTATGCACAATACCATATACATCTACATAGATACTACGCAGGCCACCATATGGTGCGTGGTGGAGGGTACCCTGTACCACTAGTAGTCATTTCCCTTCCTATTCTACCCGGAAATAGAAGGAGGGAAAAACAACTGTCTACATGCCTCCGAATGAGACCTAATTTCTCGTATCACATCTTCGTGGTAATTGCGTGCAGTACATGTTAGCGGCGGTAGAATCGCTTGGCAGTCAGCTTGAATTGCCGCTTCTCTAAATTTTCTCAATATCGTTTCTCAAAAAGAATGCCGTCTTCCCTCCAGAGATTCCCATTTGAATTCCCGAAGCATCTTTGGAACACTTATGTATTGTTCTAACCTACCGGTAAAAAATCTAGCAGCCCGCCTTTGAATTGCTTCGATGTCTTCCTTCCATCCGACCTGGTACGGATACCAAACACTCGCGCAGCACTCTAGAATAGGTCGCGCTAGCGTCCTATATACGATCTCTGTTACAGGTGAACTACTCTTTCCTAAAACTCTTCCAGTAAGCCGAGTAGACCATTCCCTTTCCCTACCACAGTTCTCACAGTGTCATGCAGGACATTAGTAATACTGTATCCGAACGCCACAGGTTTGTTCTTCCTTCTCATCCGCATTAACTTACGTTTTTCCACATTTAGAGCTAGCTGCCATTCATCAGAACAACTAGAAATTTTGTCTAAGTCGTCTTGTATCTCCCTACTTCACTCAACTTCGACGCCTTACCGTACAGCACAGCATTATCAGCAAACAACTGCAGATAGCTGCCCACACTGTCCGCCAAATTTTATATGTATAGAGCAAAAAACAGTTGTCCTGTCACACTTCCCTGGGGCACTCCTGGCGATACCCTTGTATCTGATGAACACTCGCCGTCGAGGACAACACATCGAGCTCTATTACTTAAGCAGTCATCGAGCCAGTCACATATCTGAGAACTTATTCCACATTTTCGTTCCTTCGTTAACATGCTGCTATGAGGCACCATGGTAAACGCTTTCCGGAAATCCATAAATATGGAATCTGCCTGTTGTCCTTCATCCATAGTTTGCACCATATCATGTGAGAAAAGGGCAAGCTGAGTTTCGCACGAGATGTGATTTCTAAAACCATGCTGTTCAGAGAACAAGTAGTCAGTGACGCTAGTCAGTATTGCATTTCATGAAGTGCAATTTTGAGTGGCTTGTATAAATCACACAACTAAAAGTATGCACCTACAATACATTAGATTAAATGTCTGAAACAGTAGCAAAAATTTTTATTTCTGAGCTCTGTTTGTTCACTGAGTACATACTGTGGTTGTTATTTGAAGCCACTACAAATTTAAATTTCTTGTAGAGAGACCATTGATCTGCTTTTCTCTGTCCAATGCAGTAGCTTTAAACATTCCTTGATTTTGCTGGTGTTATGACAGCAGATTTGTAGATGTGCACTAGATGAAGATTTACTGTTCACACTTACGTTTGTGTGCTCTCTGAATCTGATCTACCTGTTTGCGCCAAATATAAATTTTCACATTCTGATAGCGCCGCCCTCCTCCTAGTCCATCCTCGCCTACATTCATCCTGATGGTCCCTCCAGTCATACCTCAACAGTTTCACCTTCTGGAGTAACAAGTGGCAACTATCCATCAGTCGTGTAAAAACCCAGGCAGTAACTACAGGAAAAGCACCTCAGTTTTCCATCCCAAGGACCTTCACCTGAAAATCCAGTACCGTCCAATCGATGAAAGCGAAACATAAAAATACACTCCTGGAAATGGAAAAAAGAACACATTGACACCGGTGTGTCAGACCCACCATACTTGCTCCGGACACTGCGAGAGGGCTGTACAAGCAATGATCACACGCACGGCACAGCGGACACACCAGGAACCGCGGTGTTGGCCGTCGAATGGCGCTAGCTGCGCAGCATTTGTGCACCGCCGCCGTCAGTGTCAGCCAGTTTGCCGTGGCATACGGAGCTCCATCGCAGTCTTTAACACTGGTAGCATGCCGCGACAGCGTGGACGTGAACCGTATGTGCAGTTGACGGACTTTGAGCGAGGGCGTATAGTGGGCATGCGGGAGGCCGGGTGGACGTACCGCCGAATTGTTCAACACGTGGGGCGTGAGGTCTCCACAGTACATCGATGTTGTCGCCAGTGGTCGGCGGAAGGTGCACGTGCCCGTCGACCTGGGACCGGACCGCAGCGACGCACGGAAGCACGCCAAGACCGTAGGATCCTACGCAGTGCCGTAGGGGACCGCACCGCCACTTCCCAGCAAATCAGGGACACTGTTGCTCCTGGGGTATCGGCGAGGACCATTCGCAACCGTCTCCATGAAGCTGGGCTACGGTTCCGCACACCGTTAGGCCGTCTTCCGCTCACGCCCCAACATCGTGCAGCCCGCCTCCAGTGGTGTTGCGACAGGCGTGAATGGAGGGACGAATGGAGACGTGTCGTCTTCAGCGATGAGAGTCGCTTCTGCCTTGGTGCCAATGATGGTCGTATGCGTGTTTGGCGCCGTGCAGGTGAGCGCCACAATCAGGACTGCATACGACCGAGGCACACAGGGCCAACACCCGGCATCATGGTGCGGGGAGCGATCTCCTACACTGGCCGTAGGGGACACTGAATAGTGCACGGTACATCCAAACCGTCATCGAACCCATCGTTCTACCATTCCTAGACCGGCAAGGGAACTTGCTGTTCCAACAGGACAATGCACGTCCGCATGTATTCCGTGCCACCCAACGTGCTCTAGAAGGTGTAAGTCAACTACCCTGGCCAGCAAGATCTCCGGATCTGTCCCCCACTGAGCATGTTTGGGACTGGATGAAGCGTCGTCTCACGCGGTCTGCACGTCCAGCACGAACGCTGGTCCAACTGAGGCGCCAGGTGGAAATGGCATGGCAAGCCGTTCCACAGGACTACATCCAGCATCTCTACGATCGTCTCCATGGGAGAATAGCAGCCTGCATTGCTGCGAAAGGTGGATATACACTGTACTAGTGCCGACATTGTGCATGCTCTGTTGCCTGTGTCTATGTGCCTGTGGTTCTGTCAGTGTGATCATGTGATGTATCTGACCCCAGGAATGTGTCAATAAAGTTTCCCCTTCCTGGGACAATGAATTCACGGTGTTCTTATTTCAATTTCCAGGAGTGTATCTTGGATTCAGTGGTCTAGAAATAACAGCCAACCAGTTGCAAAATAAAGGTTTTTAAACCTCGAGCATTGCTACGATGGTTTTAAAACCGTTTTCCTCAGAAGATATTGTATCTATTAACAACATTAGGACATTACAATAAGCACAATTACAGAAAATGTTACTGTTCTGGTGTAACCACAAACGCTGGAACGAAGAGGACGAACGCAAGACCAGAGAAGGCGGTGAGGAAACGCCAGCCAATCGCCCGCTGACAAGGACCCCGCCGCGCTAGGAGTGCCCCCTGCAAGAAGTGAATGCAAGCGCCGCTCCTACCAGCCTCGACCGGATATTAGTGCTCAGATACGCTCCGTATACAGTGTTGCGGCCATATGTAGTAAGCGTTGTTTCACTTAGTGGAGAATGGCGAAAGGGAGGCACGCCGACGACCAAGGCGTTGCGAAGTAAAGCGTGCACAGGTAGCCTTGCTGACAGCAACAGTCTACCAACAAGCTGACGCAAGGATGCACAAAGATCGAGCGCCGAGCGAGGCCTGGAGTGTGCTGAGTAAGGGGAAGTGAGGCCAGCACGCTATGTTACGCTGCAATATACTGCGGTAGTAATAACAAAAAGCTACCACCGAGGGTAAAAACTCCTCCTCCCGGATATAAATAGTGGAGCGCAGGCAGCAACAGACAGAAGGCATTAGGAAGCAGTTCGGATCTGCGGACGGACGTGATCCGTGTCCGATTGTTCAATCTTCGTAGATGACGATTCCGGAAGTCTGTTCCAGCTCAGCTCGCGGGAGTCATCCGTTCGCCGCCAGATGTCAACTTCAGCTCTGGAGGTCGACCCGAGTTCGGTCGGCACCATGGCTGACTAACTACAGCGAGAACTTCCAGCAGGACCGGTCGCAGCGCGGTCTTGGTCACAGGCGCCGCCGGGGACTGATGCCCGGACTTCATGGCAACCCGGCCCCCGGCGCGTGGTCTGTCCATGACGGGACATCGCGGACATCACGACTGACGGCTTCCCAGCCGCCGGTGCAGCAGGCGTCGGCAGCTGACCTCATGGCGACGCGCCTCCGAACGGCGGCGTTCATCTCCACCGCAGGGCATCCTGGCTTCAGCGGAGCACTGGTGGCTTGAGGTTACAGAGTGCTATCAGCAGCGCGCGTTGCGCGCGTTGTCGGAGAATCTACACAGCAGCAGCCAGGTGAAGGGATCCGCAGAGCTGGGCAGCGATGATGACGGAGAAATTATAAAGAAAGTTCAATAAATAATTGTAAAACTCCACGCCGTCTCAGTCTTTGGCTCAGCCACTGTGTCTGATGCCAACAAGTGGTGCAGAAGCCGTAACAAGTGGTGTCAGGCGCACCTACGCCACGACTTTGACTAGCACCGTGCGGAGCAACCGAGAAACACCGAATAGGGTGAGTCCAGCAACTGCCTTCTCTCTATGTTTTCTGTGTAGCTAGACATGTCGAGGGTAACGTTAAGGGATGTGAGAGTGTCATTTGAAAGGCCTAGCAGCCCTGTAGACTTATCGCAGTTTCGTGGGAATGACAGTCACATTAACTTAGTACCGTCTAAACGTGTAGTGTGTGGATTAACAGGTCACGTCGCTCCTTGCGATAAATTTGTACCAATCACTTGTGATGTGTGTGGCTTCTATGGGCATGTAACGGGGCAGTGTGGTAAGTCTAGATGGCTTGCCATTAGAAGTGCTAGGAATTAACTTGCTTGTGGGTAATACAATTGTATTTTTATGAGGTGAGGTATAACACACGGAAAATGCCAGAGACTCGTGCAACCGGGACAAGTGACGCCGTAGTCGCATTGACAGAGCAAGTTAGGAAACTGATTGAAGAAAATAAGTTGCTACGATGCTTTTAAAACCCTCTTCCTCAGAAGATACTGTATCTATTAACAACATTATGACACTGTGTGTGGAACATAGATAGTAACTTTACAATAAGCACAATTAAGGAAGTGTTAGGCTGTGTTCACACTGCCGGCCGGGCCGAGCCGAGCCTGACCGGGCCGCCGCCCGCTTTGATATCAAACACACGGTTTTGAATTGCGGTGTTCACACTGGCGGCCGGGCCGCGCCGACACGGCGTGAGCCTCCCGGAGCCGAGCCGGCGACATCCCGAGTGTTTAATATTGCCGGCGCGAGCCGACCGCAGGCGCGAGCCTGTGGAGCAGCACTACAGCTTCTGCAGTACACGCGTCACACGTCTCCCTTCTGCTTTCATCACAAGTGTGACTGCACACGTCTTTTATTTTAAGATGTTACCTCACATTTCACAATCAGTGAGGAAAAATTACGTTTATTATAATGATACATGCGAAATTACCTTTATTTCATTTATTTAATCTACCGTATTTACATGCATTTACAGCAATAGCTTGCCAGCGATCGCGGCATTGCCGCCACTGAATAGTTCGCATTTACTTGTAAACGGAGACAGATATGAGTGTCACTGAGGGACGAAAATGTGTCCCTACCAGATGACAATGCATTGTAGAGTCATGCTGTGGCACGTTACTATAAGCTGTTCTCTGTGACATCTTTTTGCGATATTCTTACTTTAATGAATGCAGAATAACATATACATGACATTAACTTGTGTCCATCAATTTGGTATCAAAAATTCAGCTAGTATGACAGTAATGATGCAGTTTCCAGATTATGGAACTAAGTAACCAAGGAGTGTGTTTCAGATAGTACACACAAATATAATTTTTTTTTCCTTTATAATGTTATTTGTTTTATTTACAGTGAAATGAGGTACACAAAAATACAGTAAATAGCTAAGAACTTTCAATTCCAAAATTTATTTTTGAAAGGTTTTTTAATTATTTTAAGTTGCATTTTGCTCTGATTGTCAGGTTACCTTATCAACAAGGTTGAGGTTACGGATATGAAAGTAGCTAGGATGATTGCAGGTACTAGTAGATGGGAACAATGGTAGGAGGGTGTCCACAATGAGGAAATCAAAGAAAAACTGGGAATGAACTTTATAGATGTAGCACTCAGGGCGAACAGGCTTAGATGGTGGGGTCATGTTACACGCATGGGAGAAGCAAGGTTACCCAAGAGACTCATGGATTCAGCAGTAGAGGGTAGGAGGAGTCGGAGAAGACCGAGGAGAAGGTACCTGGATTCGGTTAAGAATGATTTTGAAGTAATAGGTTTAACATCAGAAGAGGCACCAATGTTAGCACTGAATAGGGGATCATGGAGGAACTGTATAAGGGGGGCTCTAATGAATTCTCTTACTGCTTTGGTTTTGATGAAAGTCTATGTGTGTGTTAATGCAGCTAGCCACTAACTTGGTGTAATGTTTTGTCTGTACAGAAGTGTATCTGTCGCCTTTATCGCTCTCTCACCCTCACACACAATTCTGTACAATAAAGTCAAGGGCTTAGGTTTTCTTATCAGGCTTATCCGTGCAAAGACAGACAAAACATTATACTAATGGGAGGATTCTGAGTAACTTCTAGAATTCCATTCGCTCTCTCTCTCTCTCTCTCTGTCCTTTATCTGCGTACAGTTCAAATATAAGTTACATGAAATCAGCCTAGCAGAACCTCTGGTGGAGCCCTTCTTCTTAATATTCAGCGGCTGGCTTGCTAGAAAAGATCTTTACATACGTTATTATTATTAAGCGCTGCATTCAGTTGGGAAAATCGATCGTTTGAACACTTCGTTCAGTTTACGACAGATCTAAAATTTCAGATGTGGACGAAGCCTTTCTGGACGATTTCAAAAAACTCAGAGATTGCAGGCTCTCTTCGTCACAGCTGAAACTTCCCAATTAATTACAGGGCCCAGACAATCATCAACGATTCAGACAGAGAACGCATTCGTCATTCACTCTAAAATAAAATGGCCACAAACCTTATTTCTGAGGAAAATTGTATATTGAATCCATTTCCGCACATGTTCCGTTTCCGTGGATTTTACGTCTCATGCAATTTACTTTTACAAGTCCTTCTTTCTCTTTATCTACCACGCTAGCGGCACAAACTTTCCTGTCTCGCTTTAGCGCGAAGAAGAGTAAATAAATCTCCTTTAGCAATACGAAAATCTTCCAACCGATACTTTCCGAAGCTGTTCCTTTCTCTCTCCTCTCTCTATAATGACCATGGAGCATATATCTCTGTGCCTCTGTTGTTCCAAAGAATAAACGTACTAGAAAAATACCTTGGCGTCGACGAGCTGTCGGCGCATATATTACTAGAAAATCTGCTCAGATACTTTTCAAACGTAAATAAATGTGGATGATTTGATTGACCATTATTAATTATTGCGGGGTAGAGGGTAATTTTCCGTGGGGAGATTACAGGGCTATGCTCCAGACTAAACGCTGAAAGGCATAAACAGTCTTAAATGATGATGATGATGATGATAAGTTGCATTTTTAACGAAATATTCAACAAAAGTGTTCCTGACAGTTTTCGAACGTAATGTGGAATTTCTATTGAATGTGGCACCAGCTGTCTACATATCAGCATTGTTACAAAACTTTTCAGCTTCAACATTGCATCCTTCTCTGTCAATGACAGTATTATGAAGCAGACAAATGCACTTGACTATGTGATCAGCTACGTAAATGGATGTTTCAGTTTCCTTCCTCAGTAGTCTCCATTTATTGGTCATTATACCAAATGCACATTCAACAACTTTTCTTACTCTGGAATGCATATCATTGTATAGAATCTTCTCGTTGTCGAAATTTCTGCGAGGAAAAGTTCTCATCAAATTCTCTAATAAGGGGTAAGCTTCATCTCCCAAAATGACGTACGGTAGTTCCTGACACATTCCTTCAAGTCATGTTGGTGGCATTAATAACAGCTCCCCACTTGTAAGTTTCTTATATAACATAATTTCTTTAAACACGCCTGCATCAGACTGTTTACCGTACGCACCAACATCTACAGCTATAAATTTGTAATTTGCATCAGCAACTGCTTGGAGTACAATCGAATAAGACTGTTTGTAATTGTAAAACATGCTGCCAGAAAGTTTAGGACATTGGACACGTATGTTCTTCCCGTCTATACATCCAACACAGTTTGGAAATCCCCATTTCGTATGCATTTCACTGGCAATTTCTTTAAATCGAGAAACAGTTGGCGTTGGTAAATGAATCAGAGCAAATGACTCCCATATGGCCATACAAACGTCTTTCACCACCACTGATACGGTGGACACTCCTAATCGGAATGACGATGCTAGTGCATGAAAGGAGATGCCAGTGGTGTGAACGCAGCCTTACTGTTCTGGCGCAACCACAAACGCCGGAACGAAGAGGACGAACGTAAGACCAGCGAAGGCGGTGAGGAAACGCCGCCCAATCGCCCGCTGACAAGGACCGCGCAGCGCTAGGAGTGCCCCCTGCAAGAAGTGAATACAAGCGCCGCGCCTACTAGCCTCGACCGGATATTAGTGCTCAGATACGCTCCGTGTGCGGACATTAGTGGACGGCTGTAGACAGGCACTTGCAGAACACATTGTAGTGACTCATATAAAGTGCTTACTGGGACTTCGTACATAGCGACAAACATTACCGTTTGCATGTTATTTGCGACACCGATGTAAATCCAAAGTTAAGCGTTGTCAGTTGCTTTATTGAAATACAGCTATTAATGTCATTTGTTTGAATTCTTGTATAGCATGCCGAGAACGCAGCATCCTTTAGGCACCCTATAAGCGACGAATGCAAAAGATCCAACAGTTACAAACAAAACAGGTGGTGACTCACAATCACGTTAAAGCACACGGTGCGTTACATAAGACGTAACATCCATTTTATGTCCTCAAAGGTTTCAGATACCGAAGCGTGGTTCTCTGCAACTGTCAGTTTGCTTAGAGGCACGTAATGTTTCGTATGGATTATGTTGTGAACTCTGATGTCAACGGTGCTATTGAAACAATGTGGTTCTTTTTAATAGAACGGTATACTTTTCGTAACTGCATTCAACAGCTCTTGGAAAGACAATTAAAATGATATAGCGATTATTAGCGTTGAAGTTGAAACCTTTTGCGAAACAGTCAGAGAAATGCACTAAAATTGGAAAGCAATGTGGCCAGAGTCAGCTATTGCACCAAGCAGAGCTCTCAGCCAAGACGGGCCTACGCTACTAGAATCAAACCTTATTTTCTATACGACGCAGATACAGGGTCAGCTATGATTTTTATATATAAAAGTATGGCGTATGCTAGCTTCTGGGGCATCAGATGGAGCGTAGGAAAATTATTGGAAATGTGCGTACGTTTCAAGGTTTTTGTGGAAACCACTACAGATTCGTCAGGCAGTTTTCCATTAAGATTTCGACAGCATGTTTTTGGTATTCGCTGCGTAAAAGTCGCATGCGTAACTTCTCCTCATTGGCGTACACGGTTGCACGCAGAAAATGCTGAAGTAGAAATGACGCCCCGATAGACAACAGAGTTGCTGCTATTTCTTCAGTGCAGACAATTAAACAGTCGAAAGGCTTGATGCTTTCCAGTTTTAAACTTTCCCCGACATCTTTTGTGATGAGTTTCGACCTCAAAAGTAACAAGCATTATATCACTGTACCGTCTTCCCAAGTGCTTTCGAATGCCGTTAAAAAGAGTATAACATTCTATCTTTTAAAAAATCATAATTGCTTCAGTACCTCGATCGATACGAGACTCAATGTTATTTATTACATGTCGAAGTATGTAACTCTAGACCACTACCATTTGGCGAAAACCTCGTTTCCATATCTGGAACCGTTCAGGAAATAACAGGGGTCTTACGTCTTACATGACTCATCCAGAGTCGTTGACTCCGCCTAGCATACGTCAAAATACATTGTAAAATACATTGTACCAAATAGTAAGCCTCTGCTGTAGACCTTTGTGTTAAATTTTTTAAAATATCACATTGTAGTGGGTGGTTGCCAGGAGGTAGAATGTGCCGCATTAAAACACGGCAACAACTTTCCAAATGATTTATTGTTTTTTAGCCACAGTTCCCTCGTTCCTCTTGGTCTGCATCAGAGGGCCCTGAAATGCTGAGGAAGCACCCTAGCGGCCCATGTAATGTAATGTTGTGTCGAGGCTGCCTTGCACGACAGCGGAGTTGCAGCGTCATCTGGACGCCACGAGTTGGCTCAGCGGTCTGCGTCCCTGCCGACTCAGCGCCACTCGGTGTGAGCTGCATCATTCTCGCCGGCGTGGCTGAGATTGCAGCGATGACAAGGCTCGTGATCTGGTGTCTGAATCTGTAGTCCTTGCCTCTAGATGCCTCCAGCAGGGCGCCCCATCTGCTGCTGCATGTAGCTGGTGGTGTGACACGCCCTGCCGTCCAGGAGAGCTGCCACACTTGAATGAATCTCGTAAGAAAACGGCACCTATTTATATTCGGCTGTGCCCCTCTGTTTTGCCAAGCACGCCACTTCGCATCAATTACACATAACACTTATGTTGTCCAATGGCCCCCTTCTGCCTGTGACTTGCACCGTGAAAACTGCTGTGTGTGCCCTCTCTCGCAGTTCTACACCCCTGTGGCCTCTATTTACCTTTTTAATTGCTGGTATGTGTAACTTGCTACAATCCGGCCCGCACCTGGCTGTAACTTGGGTTCAGAATATCGCACAAAACTAACTTTCCCTATCCTAAACAGAGGTGCTCCCACAACATATTTGACGCTGGATTCAACAATGTATAGTATGCAGCTTGAAACATTTGTATAAAACTGACATTTAAATATAAAACGGGACATTGGATCCTATATAGAGTAAATACGTCACGTTCAGAGCTAGAAGACATGCGCCGACTGGCTGAAGAATAAAGCACTAACCTGAAGTCACCTCTGGTATGTGGCGCTCGTGCGCATCCTATAGGCCTGTAGCTGCAATGAGGCAGCGTGTATGATTCCACTACAATAATATTATTAACGGAATTAGTATATTAATTAAATAGTAGAAAAGAGGGAGAGGAGAGGGGTAAAAAGTGTCTCATTAAAGTCATATGATTGATAGAGAGTCCACAGGCTCAGGTAAACAGAGCAGACACGTTACAAAAAGTGCAAACAGCACGAGAAGCACTTGTGCATGAAAACGCAACCGTAACGAGCCTGAGTATAAAAGTAAAACCGCTTCAAGAAACACTGTCGCAGTATAAGGGGCCAAACACTTAAATATAAAACGGGACATGCTGGACTACTGTATAAGGATACACTGCGCCAGAGAAACTGAAAATATTAAAAGACAAATGTAAACTGGGAAAAGAAAAAAGGGGGGAGGGGTGAAGCAGGGCAACACATCATCACTTGTAAAACATCACACTAACAGGAGTGGTTGTACTGCTAAAGCGTGCTATACGAACAAATTTACTAGAAGGGGAAGGTGTTCAGAAAAATAACAAACGAAGCTTCACTAAGCAGTGTCTATGCCTAGAAATTACAACGTTATAAGTAGAATAAAAACATGCAAAAAATAAAAGAGAAAGGACAGCAACTTCACCTTGTATGAAAAAGGACGTGGTCAAATAACAAGAGACGCATTCTTACTGAACGCAGAAATTTGAGGAAAATAAGGTTTACGTCGACGCCAGCACTGAGCGGTAAGCTTAGCTACTCGATCAGAAGTAGAGCCTTAAAGCCTTACAGGATGTGTCTATTTGCAAGTTGAAGCTGGTCGTTTAAAATATCGACATCGTTTTTCTTTTAATATTTGACAATTTCGAGCTCTTCCGATAAATCTTAACGACGACCTGTGTAACCTTACAATATCCTCTAAATCCTTTAGACAATGTGTGCTGCAGGATTAAACGCCTGTTGGTGAGTAAATATAAGTGAAAGGTAACTTTTTCTATTAATAATAACCTAAGGAAACATTCTGTGTATACTATCAAATTGCTTGAGGATCCATTATAAAATTGTGGCACTTATAAAATGATCTGCAGTAATTGTCACAGTTACTTTATTGGACAAACTGGAAGAACAACCAAGGTGAGCTATAAAGAACATTTATTGGGAAAGAAGCGTAATAATTTACGCAGTTTCACCTTTCCAGAACATTTATTTATTGCTGGTCATACTTCGAAGGGTGTAGAGAATTACGTAATCCTACACAAAGAAGTAAAAAAAAAAGGCGTAGATTAGATTTATGGGAAGAGCTTGATATTTCCAAGCACTTAGAGAAAAACGATAGCTACATTTTAAACTATCAACTTCAACTCGCAACTGGACATTTCCCTGAAGGCTTTAAGCCTCTACTTCTGGCAGAGTAGCCAAGTTTACCGCTCGGTGCTCGCCTCCACGTAGAGCTTGTTTTTCTAAAATTTCTGCGTTCAGTAAGAATACGTCCCTCGTTATTTGACTAAGTCCTTCGTCATCCACTGTCAAGTTGCTGCCCTCCCTTTTTTATTTTTAATGTGCTTTTATTTTGCTTATAACGTCGTGATTTCTAGGCATAGACACTGCTTAGTGAAACTTCGTTTATTATTTTACTGGTTATTTTTATAACACCTTCCCCTTCTAGTATATTTGTTCGTATAGCATGCTTTAACAGTACGACCACTCCTCTTGGCGTGACGCTTTACAAGTACTGATCTGTTCCCCTACTTCACCCCTCCCGCCTCTTCTCTTTTTCCAATTTACATTTGTCTTTTAATATTTGCAGTTTCTCTGCCACAGCGTTTCCTTTTACAGTAGTCCAGCGTGGCAGGGGTCGATACGCCTACCTGAGCCTGTGGTTCTTTATAAGCCATATGACTTTAAAGACACACCTTTTACCACCCCTCCTCTCTCTCTTTTCCATTGTTTAGTTAATATGCTAATTCCGTTAATAACATGCACTTGTGAAATCACACACGTTGATCATTACAGCAGTAAGCATATAAGACACGGAGGAGCACCAACTACCAAAGGTGATTTAAGGCGAGTGCCTCTACTCTTCAGCCAGTAGGCGCATGTCTTCTAGCTCTGAACGCGACATATTTACGCTATTCCACGTTTTATACTTAAATAGTTTTATACAAATCTTTCAAGTGGCATACTATAAGTTGCTATATCCAGCGTCAAATATGTGGTATTTTAAAAAGTTGAAAGACAAAGGCCTAAAGTAGACCGCTACTACTTTGATACAATGTCTTTTAAATGTTGATTTTCCACACTTTCTCACACTGTGTAGACACCTTCACCTGTTCTACATCTCATATGAACTGGAGTCCCAGCACTCAACGTCTCCACTATTTTTGAGAACCACGACCTGCTGACACGCCTCTGTCGAAACGTTTAACTTCCCTCCAACACCGTACGCTTCACGCCGGAATTTAAGTCAGCTTCCCCACCCGAACCATGAACTCATACCTGAAATCCACCCCTCCTTCTAAGCGAAATCTACCATAACTAATGAGAATGACGACTCCAGTCCAGCCTTTCCTTACCCATCTGGCATCCCAGTGATCTCGTAACACCTGCATATCATCTTTAATTATCTCCCATACAGACGTCCTATATCTTTATCCATATAACATCCTGTGTAATACTCCCATATTCCCACCACTACCAACAGTAATCAGGAGCCCCAAACACATCATCCTCAAAGTGAATAAATTTAAACATTTCACCATCATCTTGCCGTTATCTTCTTCGCTTTTTAATCTCTTAAGCTGTGTTATGTTACGTTTAAAAATGAAGTAATAAAATGTCTGAAGGGTAGAAATTCTGACACTGCCAGCCTGCCCCCAGATGGGGGAATGTAAGTATAGTTAAATTACAAAAACACAAGTAGTCCTAATGAAGGGTGCCTGTAATAGTAGTCGAAATATCGATTATTTCATTAGATCGTGACGTAGCCACACGTCCAGAAGAATTTTTTTGAGCCAACGAGACTGTTTGGTACTGACTCCAAGGTCTCAACATCTTGTTCGATGGCAACCGAGATGTGCTCAGTAGGATTTTCAGGTGAAGTGGAGGGAGGGGGAAGGGCGGACATAAGCCCCCACATGGAACAATTACGTTGCTAGCAGCGAAGATCGTCTGTGGGGTACTGAGCGCAAACATACGAACGAACATGATTAAACAGTAGGTACCTATAGCGCTCGTCTTCATTTGGTCCCTCGAGTATGAATGGCCGTCGTTGCAGAACTCCCTACCCCAGAAAAATGCGAGGAGGGACCGGGAATCGAACCTAGGTGCTTCCGTGCAGCAGGCAGTGGCAATAACCATTCAACTTCCAGTAATACTTAATGAATGTAAGGTATTTCAGTTCATAAATTCGTATTAAATTGCTGTTTGGGCTTTCGACCGTTGTCCAGCTGTTATCTCTCTCTCTCTCTCTCTCTCTCTCTCTGCGCTACTCACTATCTCTCTTCAAGAAAAGCGACAAAAGACGAGACAAAGAGATAGCAGCTGAGAAAATCTTCAACATATCTTTTTGTCACAAAATATCAACTCATTCGCTTACGAAGTTTAACTGAAGATGGTTGTCAGAACGAGCTAGAGCGACATTACCATCGATACACTTTCGTCCCGTGCGGAATAGGTAGCATGCCAGAATAGAATTCCTGCAAAGCATTCGAAAAGTTCGGAAGGTATGTACTGTCGATGGCGCTATGAGACAAAATGAAAGGTTCATACTCCATGATTTATAGCGTAGCTGCGTCAGCACTTAGAATTGTTAGCTATGAACTCTCTCACTTACAGAGGGATGCTTTTTGAGAAGCAGTTCACCAAAAATGATAAGATCTAAAGAACAGTAACCTTCATTTACTAACGAATATTTGTAAAATACGTGTATGCAAGTTACAGTTTATAATCGTCAGTTCATTATCTCATGAACAACCATCGCGAGGAAAGCGACCCGCTCATATCGTCGTATCTATCTTATGCATATTTATTGTAATGTTGGCGACAGCGCCGCACGTTTCTCGACGACAGGAACCGTATCGCGTTTCAATTACTTTTCGTGGCGATCCCCGATAACTCCTAAGAACCCATTTGTCCCACCTCCATAAACCTTACGATACTTATTACACCGGAGTGCCACCTCACATCCACACCTGAACGTCCGCGGACGAAGGAAAAAAAAAGAGGGCGCAGGAAAAAAAATACATTTTGTTGTGGAAGGAAAAGCGCTCGTTACTCACGTCATTGTTTTTTAATTGCTCCGCTTAACAAGTGGATTTTAATCAGCGTATCCTACGACGCGGGAGTTTTGAGCTCCGTAAGGGAGCGAGCAGTCATAAAAATGGAAATCGTCCCGAAAGGGGCAGACAGATGTGCCCTAAGTAGCCCGACCCGACCCGCTAACCACGAGGCAAATTAATGAAGGCCCGACGCGGAATGGACGTGGCCGGCCAGACTTTCACTCGATCCGCAATTAACACGGGACCCGCCGGCCAGATCCCAATTTTCCCGAACATTACAGCTGCGGGCGACTCGTTTCCTTACGGCTGACGGAATATGAACAAATAAAACGATACCGTCTAAAGGGAGGGGGGAGGAGAGGAATTTATTGAGTGGTGACATCTGCTCCCCCCCGTAACGGAGACGTGTTACTGAAGGCCCGGTGGAGGGGCGACCGGGTTTTTCTCCTAAGCCGGCGGAGGTGTCCTAACGAGGCGAGCGTACCCACCGGTTCCGGATGAAGATATTAACAAGTGGCCATACTTAATGCGACTCATTTACCGGTCCGTAAATTCACGCGCTCCGATGCGTCACGGCAGGTCGCAGCGTCGGCTGCTACAGCCGCTTTCACGTGGCAGATGTTCGCGTGTATTCCTCCACCGCCAAAGACGTCGAAAGGCAGTGCTGACACAATATTACGGACCACGTCTTAGATATCACGTAGGTAAAAATGCAAGGCCTAGCAGAGGTCCTTGGATAGCTCACGAGATAACGAATGTACGAGAGGCGTTCTATAAGTAATGCAACTTTTTTTTCCTCGGCCAATTTCCGTCGAAAAATGCGGAATTTGTTGTGGGATATGGTGGAATGTTCCCGCTTTACCCACTTTAGTTTTAAGAAGTTCCTATAGGTGGTGGGGGTGTTGGTTGCTATACGAAGCCTTCAACATGGCGTCAATAACAGAGGTCTATTCCAAGCAGAGAGCTGTCATTGAGTTACTTTTGGCGGACACCTACAGCATCGCAGATATTCAGAGGCTTTCGCAGAGAACTTACGGAGACATGGCAGTGAACAAAAGCACAGTGAGTCGTTGGGCGAAGCGTCTATCACCATCGAACAAGGTCGCGTACCAGCCAGCCGCACACACTTGCGATTCCCGCAAAGTTGTATGTCCATCCTTGTGCCTGATTACGGCCGTTGACTATTGTAAGAAAATGAAACACTTACAGTCGTCCTTATGATGACTTTTATTGTGTAGCTACCAGTTTCGAGGCTTCAGTGCACCATCTTCAGGCCTTAGTTGATGCTGACGTAATCGCGATCCATATATACGATGCATTAGTGGCCAACCAGTGCTTTACGCAGACTACCTGCAACTGTGATGTCGTCTCTCCAACTGTGAACTGTCATTTCAAAACTGAAACTGGTATCTACACAATAAGTGACATCATAAGGACGGCTGTGGATGTTCCATCTTCTTACAATCGTCTCATTCAAAGTGACCCACGGATCACAATTAAACACCTCGCTGCACAGCTAGATGTCTCTGTTGGTAGTGATGATATATTCGTTCACCAGTTGGGGCTCTCGAAGGTGCGTGCCCGCTGCATTCCTCGCCGCCAAAAAGAAGACCATAAAGAGCAACGAACAACCTTCTGTGCAGAACTCTTGAGCGTTAAGAGACTGATCGTGACAATTTTTTGTCCAACATCGTCACAGGTGATGAAACGTGGGTTTATCACTCGATCCGGAAACAAAACGGCAATCCATGGAGTGGCGCCACATCACCTCTCTTCCCAAGAAACAGTTCAGAGTCGCATCCTCAGCCGATAAAGACATCTTCTGGAACACTGAAGGGCTTATTCTGTTTGATGTACTCCCTTACGGTGCAACTATCAACTCGAACAGAAAATTGAAGAAACGACTTCGGCGTGTTCGTCGCGACGAAAATGCAAAAGAACTTCCCCTTCTCCATGACACCGCAAGGCCTCACACAAGTCTGCCCACCCGAAAGGGGCTCACAAAATTTCACTGGACCGTCTTCCTCATCCTCCCTGCTGCCCGGATCTCGCTTCTTTCGATTTTCATCTGTTCGGCCCAATCAAAGATGCATTTCGCAGGAAGCACTATGTGGATGATGCGGAGGTTATTGATGCAGCATAATGTTGGATCCGAGGTCGACCAGTAGAGTGGTACAATGCGAGCACATAGGCCCCCAGAGCAAGGTGGCGTAAGGCCGTCGCACTGGACGGAGATCATGTTGACAAACAAGAGTTTGTAGGCAAAGGAGTGGGGAATCAATGAGTACACGAGCTATTGCGGATGCAATGGACGTAGCTCCCAGCAGCGTCTGATGTTTTATACATGACCAACAACTACCTCCATACCAGCTCCAAAGAATACTGTCACTAATGCCAGCCGATTTTGCACCACGCGTTGAGTCGTTTGTGCTGTTTCTGCACCACTGTATCAGTGAGCCCCTAGTATTACCGCTCACAGATTACTCTAAATTTACTAGAGATTGTGTTTTCAGTTCTCTAAAGAGCCGTATGTGGGCAGGCTAATAGAAACGTGCAAGGCACGCTTGCAATGCTTGGGCAAGTATTCTGAATGGTCATGTGACTGGACTGTGCATGCTGCTACCCAACCTCGCAGGTTCCATCTACTTGACATTCCTACATTAAGTATGGGCGTGTTGTTGGATACTGTGCCACTGTGCTTCTGCCAAGACACGTGGTTTCAGCATGACGGCGCACGCACTCACTTTTCAATTCATGTTCGGTGAAACGCCCGCTAAATCACGCAGGGCTAACAGGTAATTAGGGTTGTGGAAAGGGCCAAGGGAGTTGCGGTCGGAGTCATTTCACAACTGTAATTTATTATCATTTAGTTCACAAATACACTTTTGAAAAATTAAATTTGCTTCGCGGCTGAAGGCCTCCAAACAGGTGCTTTAGAATAAGTTCAATTTTGAAAAGACACGACACACAGTTAAATTTACGAATAAGATATATGTATACCATGTATGAGATCAGGTGAAGGCCGCCGGGTTAAATCTCCAAAATTCCAAATATGCTATGATGGTCACTGAAGGCAGAAGGCGACAGTGTTTTAAGATGTTAACAGGGCTTATGGCCCACAGGGTACACAGAAAGAGATAAACAAACGCAATAAGATGGTTGAAGGCAGCAAAGTTAAATTCTGCAAATTAAGGATATATATATATATATATATATATATATAGGGTGTCCCAGCTATCTTGTCCACCCAAAATATCTCTGGAACAATAACAGCTATTAGAAAACGACTTTCACCGGTATCAATATAGGGCTGGGGCCCATGAATGTACATATTTGGAAACATTCTAAAACGAAAGCATATGTGTTTTTAACACAACCTTATGTTTTTTCAAATGGACCTCCTATATTTTTTCTTCAGAAATCCATAGCATGACAAAGCACATACACAATGGCGTTGATTGCATCGCAATATTCCCATTACATCCCGAGATATTGAGACGCGAAGTTGACGCTTGAAACACCCGACATGCGCTGCTAGCGCACGTCCTGAGACTCAGGCGTGAACCCCATGCTGCCCGTAATCACGATGTGATTGACATGTGTAATCACACCTCCATACTTATCAAGAGGGACACTTACTTGTCAATCACATCGCGATTAGGACGGTAGGGCGACCGACCAACGATCCACCAAGACCGTGGCCCGGCTCAAGAGATGCGTGGTGGCAATGGTCAGGCAAGCCATGTCGACGCAGGCCTCACTGCTGCTCCAACCCGACTGCACTAGTGCCGCGTTGCAACTCCCCGACTGGCAGGTCACCTCTTGTTCACGTTGACGGCACTTTGAACAGCGGACGTTACCTTTCAGATGTGTTATGACCCGTCGCTCTACCCTTCATTCGATCCCTGCGAAATCCTTCGTTTCAGCAGGATAATGCACGACCGCATGTTGCAGGTCCTGTACGGGCCTTTCTGGATACAGAAAATGTTCGACTGCTGCCCTGGCCAGCACATTCTGCAGATCTCTCACCAATCGAAAACGTCTGGTCAATGGTGGCCGAGCAACTGGCCCGTCACAATACGCCAGTCACTATTCTTGATGAACTGTGGTATCGTGTTGAAGTTGCATGGGCAGCTGTACCTGTACACACCAACCAAGCTCTATTTGGCTCAATGCCCAGGCGTATCAAGGCCGTTATTACGGCCAGAGGTGGTTGTTCTGGGTACTGATTTCTCAGGATATATGCACCCAAATTGCGTGAAAATGTAATCACATGTCAGTTCTAGTATAATATATTTGTCCAATGAATACCTGTTTATCATCTGCGTTTCTTCTTGGTGTAGCAATTTTAATGGCCAGTAGTGTAGTAGGCAAGTAAATATAAAATCTTAGGTACAGCTGGAGGAGTTTCATTTTTAATAAAAAAAAATTATACCAGCTGTGTCCCACCTTCATCCAATTTAAATATGGAAGAATAATAAAATACTGTTGTATGCTACATGGGATGGACGGACATGGATTAAAATTATTTATGTTGTTCACCTGTCAAGATATGACAGGGCTAATAACAGTTACTAAAATCAACAGGAATTGTCATGTTTAATGCACGACATATTAGCATAGCTTGACATGTGTTTAACCTAGTTCGTTAGAAGTTGTTATGCGATGCCAAGCAAGATGGACCAATGTGTAATTCAATTGCTCAGTTTGCTACGCTATCTCCTGAGTAAATTATCCAATTTTTCTGAAATTGTAATCACTGACGTAATTAAACCTCCCCTTGAGACGTTTGAGTCTCAACTTTATGTACGATAATGATAGAAGCTGAAGAAATGAATTAAAATTTGTGGCACGATTGGGATTTGAACTCGGATCTCCTTGTTTGCTTGGCAGGTTGGATTGGGTTGTTTTGGGGGAAGAGACCAAACTGCGAGGTCATCGGTTTCGGGATGGACGGGGAAGGAGGTCGGCCGTGCCCTTTCAAAGGAACCATCCCAGCATTTACCTGGAGCAATTTAGGGAAATCACGGAAAACCTAAGTCAGGATGGCCGGTCGCGGGATTGAACCGTCGTCCTCCCGAATGCGAGTCCAGTGTGCTAACCACTGCGCCACCTCGCTCGGTGCTACGCAGGTATTTGCCTGTACATGTACCGGGAGATCAAAAAGTCAGTATAAATTTGAAAACTGAATAAATCACGGAATAATGTAGATAGATAGGTAAAAATTGACACACATGCTTGGAATGGCATGGGGTTTTATGCAGGATGGCGCTCCACCCCAAATTGCTAGACGCGTGAAAGATCTCTTGCGCGCGTCGTTTGGTGATGATGGTGTGCTCAGCCGCCACTTTCGCCATGCTTGGCTTCCCAGGTCCCCAGATCTCAGTCCGTGCGATTATTGGCTTTGGAGTTACCTGAAGTCGCAAGTGTATCGTGATCGACTGATATCTCTAGGGGTGCTGAAAGACAACATCCGACGCCAGTGCCTCACCATAACTCCGGACATGCTTTACAGTGCTGTTCACAACATTATTCCTCGATTACAGCTATTGTTTAAGAATGATGTTGGACATATTGAGCATTTCCTGTAAAGAACATCATATTTGCTTTGTCTTACTTTGCTATGCTAATTATTGCTCTTCTGATCAGATGAAGTGCCATCTGTCGGACATTTTTTGAACTTTTGTATTTTTTTGGTTCTAATAAAACCCCGTGTCATTCCAAGCATGTGTGTCAATTTGTACCTCTCTATCTACATTATTCCGTGATTTATTCAGTTTTCAAATTTATACTGACTTTTAATCACCCAATAGATCAGATCTACCGATTTCAGTCCTATTCGGATAATTCCTTCGTAGTGCGCCGATTTTTTTTTTTTTTTTTTTTTTGTCGTGTGCGTCGGATTTTCTGTTTTCCATTTTATGATAGCATTTGCCGTATTTTTTAGACGCATTTGTACAACGGTGCGTCGGTTTAGATTTTCTGAACTAATAGGAGTTTCTTCCGATGCGAGGGGTCGTATGGCCGCGTGACAGAACGGGAGGGGGGGAGACCTCAAAACGCACGTACGGACCATTATGTAGGCATCGGATGCGACCCTTATAAGTGACTGGGAAGATGTCATGTGAAGCGGGGGCGTGTGGGTGGCGTCGCAGATTGACTGAGCGCCGGCCCTGGGACCTGAATACGGAATTGACGAGCGGCCGGCGTTGAGGGCGCGGCGGCACGCGCGCACGTGGTCGCGGCTGAGTGATCGGCTCGTATTACATATGAGCGACCCGACCCCCGGCTAACGGCCGCCGGCGACTCGATGCAAATACGTCGCACGTGGGCGGCGCACGGTGCGGTGCGGTGCATTCTTGTAACCGGGACCCTGGCCTGGGGCCTCGGGTAATCTGCCGGCTGCTTTGCTTCGCTCCTGACGGATGGCGCCTAATTTGTCAGCGGACGCCGGCTCGAAATGCCGACGGCGACCCCGGTGCTTTCGTCCGCGTCTCGTTAGCTTCCAGTCCTCGCCACACACGGCCCGCTGCAGGGTGTTACATCACCCGACATCGTTTCTCCGGGAATTGCCACTGTAGTTTCTACAATCTACAGAACCCTTCTGTAGTAATCACTAGCTTTCTGCTCGCGGCAGTTCAGAGGTACGCTGCTGGATTTGTTACCGACAGGTTCGGTCAACACGCGAGTGTCACGGATATTCTCCGTGTACTCAAATGGGAAAACGTTTCCGTTAGGACAGTGTGGCGAAACTTGGCGCTAATGGGCTATGGCAGCAGTCGACCGAGGCGAATGCACGTCCGAAAGAACAGATACCATCTTCGTATAGATAAGGCTTACCGGCCAACGATCGTCTTCAGTGCGGATGCACTCACATTGCTCAACCTCTTACCGGAATCGGTAGATTGACTGCCGCGAGTAATGAATATAGTGCTCTGGAGCACTACAAATGTAGTGCGTGGACAGTAAGTCGGAAATGTGGGCCTCATGCGGAGCGTGCCAGAGATAAGTCGCTGCAGTCGCACTATCCTCTGTGTCGTCGATAGCTTTCCAGTTGACAGAAAACAAACTGTTCCATTATGGTTTTCTTCAGGGACAAAATGTAAGACTGTTTTAAAGCTTTGTGCAATGTTTTGTGCTAAGTGATTTTGTAGCACTTGTTTGGCCTGTGTTCAGTGAAAAGTGTGTGTGTATCCTGAATGTAAGTACAAATGTGTGATAAATATATTTTCGATTACTGTATATTGTTGTGGAAATAAGAGATCTGTTTCTTGAGTGTTGAACACGACTGATACATTATAGGAAGACAATTGCGTAGCTATATTGTGCTTTTTTCTGTAAATTGCTTCGAATAAAATAGAGTAAAAGTATTAGAAGAGCGACATTTCGATGATGTATTATAGTGACGGAGAATGCAGCTGTATAATGTACGCAAATATGTATATAAATATTTATGAAAATTGCGCAGCTGTTGGCCAGAGCACACCAAATTCAGTGTATATTGTAGAAAACATACTAATGTTAATACTCGTGAGTGCGAACAGTAACACTGACGTGAATGTAATTGGTGCTGATAGTCCAGAGGGAAATACAGAAGACTGCAGTATAGATCAGTTATCAGCATTGATTACATCGAAACAGTTGAAAAATTGTAATAAGTTTGTGCCAGGCATTTTCCCCAGGGTTTTCTTGATTTTATTTTGACATATCATAGCATTGTAAAGTGGTAGAAAACTGATGTACCTAAAGTTTTGAGGAGGAAAAAAAAAGGATAGCTCAGTCGGATAGAGCGTCTACCATGTAAGCAGGATATCCCGGGTCGAGTCCCACTCGTGGCACACATTTTCAATTGTCCCCGTTGATATTTTTCGACGCCTGTAAGCAGCTAATGGTCTGGTTCTCATTGTAATTTCATTCTTCGAGAGCTGCAATATCAATAATGGTGTATGTCCTTTCGGACGTGTCTCCAGTTTAGTATCCTTGCCCGATGCGCAGCGAAATTGCGCTGCAGCATCTCAGATTCATCCCCTTGCCGGGAAAGTTTGCAAATTTGCATTTTCCGTTTTAATCAGTTTGCGTAACTCCTTTCTGGTGCGTCGTATTTTTATGTTAAAGTGTATATTTACTCACATTAAAAGTAAATTCCATTTACCACAAAACGCTAAAAACTACTGGATGCCCGGCAAAAATTGAAGTATCCAGAAGTGGAGGATGAAACACAGAACGGGTGTGGGACTGGCTTGGACGTCCAGTCTCCGGAATATCGAGGATCAGTTGCAACAGTATTGTCGGTTAGATTGCCTCAGGTGAGAATACAACGATTTTATAACAGCCTTTCCAGACCAATCAGGTGCATGCGTCCTTGTCAGAGGAGCGTTGAATTGTACTGATAACTGGGCTCCTATTGCTAAACTCTTTGTAGATTTGACTTATTATAATCGCTGAAATAACATCACATAAACTCTCAACCTGTGGAGTTTCATTTCGTTTCTTCCACCACTTCAGGGTGCTTCATTATTTTTGTTAGGCAGTGTACATAAACGACCTGGTGGATACGCATATAACCAAAGTAGGCCACCCAATTAAAAAGATGCAAAGTGCCGCATTAAGAAAACCAGAGAATGAGCTCAAAGAAAGAGGATCTTCAGAATGGGGAATAATCAGTACAGGTCTGCCGCAGGGATCGATATAGTGCTTGTCTTTGTTCTTGTTATATACTGCCGGAAAAAAAAATAGTACACGTGGAAAGACGACGTTGATTTTGACCTGATGACGGCATATGCCCCCTGGTGTGTAACAGATGTACTGATAATGCTTTTTTATTTCAGTCTCTGATCACAATATGAATTCTTTAGACGATGGCCGGTTTCAGTCTGTATTGACCATCCTCAGATCTTTTTACACCATGTCCTAAAGTGATACGGCCACAATGGCATCAATCAAAACTTATAAATATAATCAGCATAGCATATGTGACGATGCTTTGCTGATTATATTTATATGTTTTGACGATCCCATTATGACCGTATCACTTTAGGACATGGTGTAAAAAAGATCTGAGGATGGTCAATACAGACTGAAACCGGTCATCGTCTAAAGAATTCATATTGTGATCAGAGACAGAAATAAAAAAGCATTTTACAGTATTGGATCACTGTTCGTGTATGCGATTATGTCGCAGTTGGTGGTACTGATAATGGTTTCATCTTCGTCCGTCAACAGATAGCGCAGTGGCATAGCTACCAGAGGGCCATCTGTGTCTACTTTTTAATAGGGAATGCTCACAGCTAGAAGGCTCAGAGTGGTACAGGCGTGAGAAGCAAGTAGGCAACCATGCCACGGAGACACGCTCGTGCTTCCCACAGCCAACAGAGCGCGTTTGAAAGGAATCAAATTGTGGCCTTTCGATTGGAGGGATGTTCCTATTGGAGAATTTCTACACCAGTTGGACGCGCTGCGTCAGTTGTGCACCGATGCTGGTATCAGTGGTCATGTGAATGTCCTCTCACCTGTAGACGAAGTTCCAGGCGACCACGCAGCACAGACATCCGCCAGAATCGTCATACTGTAAGGGCAGCAGTGGTAGATCGTACAGCTACCGCAGCACAGATAAATGGGCTTGAGTCCAGAGCTGTTAACACCTCTAGCCTGTCTTCCTCTCACGCCACAGCATCGGCCCGATCGGCTCGACTGATACCGTCAGAGGACCACTTCGAAGACGGAATGCCGCGCTGTGGTCTTCAGTGATGAAAGTGGGTTCTGCTTGCAAGCAGATGATGGTCCTCCCTTGCGCGTACGATGTAGACTTGACAAGCGCTGTCCCGTAGAGTATATTCGTCCAATGCACAGTGGCCCCAACCCAGGCCTTGCGATCTGGGGTACGATAAGCTACAACTCTCGTTCACTTTCGGTGTTTCAGCAGGGGACCCCAACCAGCGCTCGGTACATGTAGAATGTTGTTAGACTCGTTCTTTAGCCGTTCTTGCAATAGGAAGGTGATGTGTTGTTCCAACGGGACAATGCTCGCCCACACACTGCCCGTGAAACTCGACTTGCTCTGCAAGACGCGCATCAACTTCCCTGGCCAGCACGATCTCCGGGCGCGTCTCCAATCGCGCTCGTGTGGAATATGATGGGACGAGAAGTGACTCGCGAAATTCGTCAACCGACAACTCTTGCAAAACCACCTGAACAGGTCGAGCAGGCGTGGCATAACGTATCCCAGAACAGTATTCGCCATCTGTACGATCGACTGGATTCCAGCGTCTGCACCTGCGCTGCCGCCTACGAGCTAATATGGATGTTTCAGCATGGGTCGAAACCCGATACCTCACAACCACTTGTGCTGTTGATCTGTAAATGTAATCATTTCATGTACTTCATATGCACTGTTGCAACAATAGATCGTGAGTGAACTGGAAACATCTAAAAGGATGTACTAATTTTTTTCCGGTGGTGTGTATCAATGATGAGCTACCATATATTCACGAAGCAGAACTAGTAGTCAGGCAATTTAAGCATACTACTGGCCATTAAAATTGCTACACCACGAAGATGACGTGCTACAGACGCGAAATTTACCCGACAGCAAGAAGATGCTGTGATAGGCAAATGATTAGCTTTTCAGAGCATTCACACAAGGTTGGCGCCGGTGGGGACACCTACAACGTGCTGACATGAGGAAAGTTTCCAACCGATTTCTCACACAAAAAATAGCAGTTGACCGGCGTTGCCTGGTGAAACGTTGTTGTGATGCCAAGTGTAAGGAGGAAAAATGCGTATCATCACGTTTCCGACTTTGATAAAGATCGGATTGTAGCCTATCGCGATTGCGGTTTATCGTATCGCTACATTGCTGCTCGCGTTGGTCGAGATCCAATGACTGTCAGCAGAATATGGAATCGGTGGGTTCTGGAGGGTAATACGGAACGCCGTGATGGATCCCAACGGCCTCGTATCACTAGCAATCGAAATGACAGGCATCTTACCTGCATGGCTGTAACGGATCGTGCAGCACGCCTCGATCCCTGAGTCAACAGATGGGGACGTTTGCAAGACAACAACCATCTGCACGAACAGTTCAATGATGTTTGCAGCAGCATGGACTATCAGGTCGGAGACCATGGCCGCGGTTACCCTTGACGCTGTATCACAGACAGGAGCGCCTGCGATGGTGTACTCAACGACGAACCTGGGTGCACGAATGGCAAAACGTCATTTTTTCGGATGAGTTCAGGTTCTGTTTACAGCATCGTGATGGTCGCATCCGTGTTTGGCGACATCGCGGTGAACGCACATTGGAAGCGTGTATTCATCATCCCCATACTGGCGTATCACCCGGCGTGATGGTATAGGGTGCCATTGGTTACACGTCTCGGTCACCTCTTGTTCGCGTTGACGGCACTTTGAATAGTGGACGTTACATTTCGGATGTGTTACGACACGTGGCTCTACCCTTCATCCGATCCCAGCGACTGGATTGAGGACTACATTTCAGCAGGATAATGCACGACCGCATGTTGCAGGTCCTGTACAGGCCTTTCTGGATACAGAAAATGTTCGACTGCTGTCCTGGCCAGCACATTCTTCAGATCTCTCACCAATTGAAAACGTCTGGTCAATGGTGGCCGAGCAACTGGCTCGTCACAATACGCCAGTCACTACTTTTGATGAACTGTGGTATCGTGTTGAAGCTGCATGGGCAGCTGTACCTGTACACGCCATCCAAGCTCTGTTTGACTCAATGCCCAGGCGTATCAAGGCCGTTATGTCGGCCGGAGGTGGTTGTTTTGGGTACTGATTTCTAAGAATCTTTGCACCAAAAATTGCCTGAAAATGTAATCACATGTCAGTTCTAGTATAATATATTTGTCCAATGAATTCCCGTTTATCATCTGCATTTCTTCTTGGTGTAGCAATTTTAATGGCCAGTACTGTATTACAATTAAGCATAATGATGAATATGAATCTTCAGCACTTGAAACTGTAAATGATAAATAAAATACGCAGAAAAATTAACTTGAAACACAAACTAAAATCCTATCTCCACGAGAGTCTTCTTCCACTCCGTAAAAGAATTCGTAAAGGTGCATTAATACGATATGAGTGTTTTAAAGAGAGAGAGAGAGACAGAGAGGGATTGAACAAAGTAAAGTAAAAATCACTATATAAAACAAAACTGCATAAGACAACCATTTAAATAATGAATATATTGCCATATCTTTCACTGCGAAAGTATAGCAAAATTACAAAACTGACTTCTTCCGTACCATAGCTGTATCTCACAATTATAATCTGTGGAATACACAGATAGTTAAAGGTCAACTAAACTAAACCGAACTTAGAAGATGACGCAGCTCTGCACAGGAAAGTGACATCGTTGGAGACCTGTATGAAATGAATAGAGACTTGCAGACAGTCACCAAACAATTTACGGAAGAGATTGAAAAGAATCGGTAAAGAGTTTCACGAGCTACCGCAGTGTTAAGAGTATCACAGGTATGACCAAGATACTACAGGAGTGATGCAGAGAATACGTTGTGCGTCGTGGGAGCCATACAAAATTCAGCAAATTTGTCTTGCAAAAATGAATCCTCAAACATATTGCTTTCTCCGACATAAATCTCGCGTAATCACATCTACGCTAACATTAGGCACATTCAGTCTCACCATACAGAGGGATACGGACAGTCTTTCTTCTTACGTACTACCCGCATGCATTAAGAAAATTGGGAGGGAATAAGAGAGTGTCACACACTGTTCAGTACTTGCCGAAATCAGATGTTGATGTAGACTGAACCTCAGATCAGCTTCCTTGTGGACGAGGACAAGATATTTAACAGTGAGAAAAAAAATCTCCTAGGGTAATTTGCGGAATTCGCGCGATTTCCATCAAACGAGCTGGCGCAGCGGACTCACATTCGGACGTTGCTACGTACAAACTTACGTCCGATCATCCATATCTGGATTTTCAATAGTGTCCACAAAATCACTTAAGACAAATGCTGCAATAGTCTGTGACGCAGCCGTCGAGATTTACTTCTTAAATATCCTTCCTTGTTAGAAATAATGACTGTCAGCATATCGGACCCCCAGCGTCGTAATGCAACGAAAATATTATAAGCATATACTAGGAGTACTTCACTTTCGTGCGATCAATTTTGAAATGGACTTTAGAGGAAAAAATAGTTTTTTGGTACGATAAGTGGAAGATTGACACACATAGTCAATGATTTGGTATCCTCTAGGACTGCATTTTCGTAATAACAATTTTACATATCAATAGAGAAACATTCATACACACATTCGTACTAACTACATTATTAATCACGGACTAAAATAACACTCGACGCAATATTAAAATACATTCTGCAACTATTAAGACTCTGTGACGTCACTGTAATGGCTTTGATATAGAATATTATCAGGAAGGACTGGCGAAGCGAAATAAAATAAACTTTAGAGCCAAACAGCAATACTAAAGCAAGTTTGTCCTTACATTTTGAAATAATAACTGATGTTGCTCTATTATGACAGGATTCAAAACTGATTAAAAAGAAGGCGACGTTACTGCCATTAACTGATGAAAGTTCAAAAAGACATTCTGGAGGGCTGCACTTAGCAGATTCTGTTGATCTACTTTTCTTTTTATAAGCGTTGTTGAAGTGTGTTTCCTGCCTTCATTGGTAGACTGACATCTCTCTATCTCTGCGTCTCCGTGTCGATTGCTTATTAAACAATCTATAAAAGTAAAAATCTTCTTCATGTCATTACATCACCACCACGTGTAGATCAAATAACACGCTTTCCTCCGGACACCAGCTGTATTCAATGCACAATGTCCCTCTTACTGCCAGCAACAATCTGTATCTGCTTGATTCTTTCAATAACAAATAATATCTTTGCCCTATCCAACGCCACTCTCTTTCAAACGGTACCTAAAGTTTGCGAATGATTTCATTTTATACCACCTATTCAGATGTTATTGAAGCCTTAAAGAAAATGGATCATAAAAATAATGAAATTACAACTTTGCACAGACAAAATAAAAGAATCCACACTAATAGCTCCCACGCCACTAACAGTTCACAGAATTCATTACTTTTACGTAACACTGGGATGAACATTAACGTACTTCAAAATGAATTATTTAAAAACTAACAAATAAAAAGAAAGAAAATAATTACGTTGTGTATTAATGTTATGAATTTGTTCTTGTTTTGAACGTATGTTAAAGTCTCGAATTTGCTATGCCATCGAAAGTTCCTTTGAGAAATATACGACCGATTTTCTTTTCAATATTAATCCAATCTGAGCGTGAACTCTCACTGTAATATTACTGTCGGAGTGATGTTAAGCCCTAATCTTCATAAATTCAGTTTCGAACTGTCATAGTAAATCCTTTGTTGACGACAGTCATATATTAATCACAGAAATGCTATTAAAATTATAATTTCCCATAAATAATTTATGACACGCGCTACGTTCACGAGAATATCTGTTGAAACATATTGGTTGGTTAAAATTAAAATTAATACTAAATCACATCAATGAAGAAAAATCTCCAATAGAGTTCTGTGCCGCCGCCAGCGTCTCCTTCTCCTGGCGTAACTCTGTTGCTTTAGCAGAGTAAGATTACACATCGCCTGACGGCCTTATCCATCTAGTGATGACGCTTCATTAGATACGCATCTGCTTGTAAGCACATTAACCTGAATCTGTCGCCAGTCTGTGCTCAAGCAACCGTTCTGCCTGCCGCAAAAAAACTGTTACATCCTCGTTAGCTGAGTTATTAATGAGTCACTATTTATCATTCACTGATTGACGTGGACGGGCGCCTTATATTACTCAGCGGAGGTAGGAAACATGTGGCTCGTAGGTCAGGTGCAACCAGTTGCCGAACGTGGCATCAATGATCGGACGGAACAGGTAGTGCGTGAAGAGGCAGCTGTTCTGAGCAGTTTATGAGGTCAGTTATGAGTTCTCTTAAGTAACTTGTAGTATTAATCGTTTTGTGTCTCGTAAAATGTAATTTTACTTCTTTTTCTATAATCTAGCTATAACAGTGTGCAAATCAATTGGGATGAGCTCGAATTTCACAACGAATTGAAGGTGGTTAGCTGTAACCAATTTTATCGGCCCAGTTGTTGGAGTCTTGACAGACTACTGTTGCCGTGACAATGAACAATATCGTAGCTTCCCTCCAGTTCAGCTGAGCGCTTGTACGTGTAGCAACAGGGTGTTTAATTTCTATGTTATCGACAGGAAAACTTTTTGTTTGTGTTAAAATGGACATTTCACCTAAGAAGCGGGCATAAATAGTTGTTCTCCATCAACACACGTCTATGACTGTAAGAGATACTGCCTGTGTTGTTGCTGTGGGAATAGCTAGTGTTTCAAGACTTATCAGGACATGCAGCGATAATGCTTCAATGTCTCCTAAGAGAAAAGGCGGTTGTGGATGAAAACCAAAACTCTACTTCATAATAGTATAATTCATCCTCATAAGACAAGTAAGGACCTTCAGCGGTATTTAGTGGCTACTGGAGTTGGAACTGACCCCTCTACAATAAGGCACAGTCTTCTTGATTGTGGGTAGAAGGCGCGAAAGTCAACAAAGAAGCAGTTGTTAACGCTTACCGTCAATAAAAAAGGATGGTATGTGCTAACATAGATAAATCTTGGACGCAGAATGACGTGTAAAGTGTAATTTTTAGTGATGAGTGACATTTTATTGTTCAAACATACAGGGCACCCATGATGCAGTAATAGCTGAGCATCTTGAACAGACTGTTAGTACCCCCCCCCCCCCTGAAAATGTTTTTGGATTTCTTCACTGCCAGTGGCATTATTTCCAGATGATGCCATGATTAACTGCACCAAATACGTGGAAGTTCTTAGGCTCAGGGTTGTGCCTCTCCTGCACATCTTTGTGGATGACAGAGGAACATTGCACCACGTTCCAAAAATGGTTCAAATGGTTCAAATGGCTCTGAGCACTATGGGACTTAACATCTATGGTCATCAGTCCCCTAGAACTTAGAACCAATTAAACCTAACTAACCTAAGGACATCACACAACACCCAGTCATCACGAGGCAGAGAAAAGCCATGACCCCGCCGGGAATCGAACCCGGGAAACCGGGCACCATGTTCCGTCCCTGTTTCACACATCTAAAGCGGTCAAGACGTTCATTGAAGGAAACAACATTAATGTGCTGCAGTAGCCTGGTATTTAACCCCACAGAGAATTTGTGGTGCATTGTAAAAGGCGTCTTGTTAAAATGGACTATTGAACAAATATAAGTGTTGTTTCATGACCAGGCTCTAGCCTGGTCTATTCTATGCTACATTATGTTCCGAAGCTGAGTAAAGCAATAAGAGGACACATATTTATTAATATTAAGTAAGCTACTAACTGTATTTTACATACAGTAATAAATGTGCCAAGTTAAAATTTAATCGTGTTGTCCCAATTAATTTCCACACTACTGTACAACTCAGACTTGAAAGGAAGACATATTGTACAATTACTGACAGTTTTCTTTCTCTTTTTACAGCCGTCATGAATTTTGTAGGCATGACATTTAGGTTTTAATTCTTCAGGCAGTTTTATCAGGTTTGACAATCGTATATAACCCACGAAGAAATATTGTTCTCATTTTGGTATATGCTATAAATCGTCTCTATAATGGTACTGAAAGCCAACAGTTGATGAATAGTTTCCTCTTTCACTGTATCCTTTGATTTTTGAAACCTTTTTTTTCCTCAGTAAGTTCTTTTTTTCTCTTCTTGTTCCTCTTTCAGTTTTGTAGAGCTTGCAGGGGACTGCATATCTACATTTGGAACAACACTCTGCAATCCATCTTACGGTGTATAGTGGAGGATACTTCTGCTACAATTTACATAGGAACCTGTTCCATTCGTAGTTGGTGCATGGGAAATATCACAGTTGGTAAACTTCTCTAATGAGCTCTAATTTCTCTGATTTTCTGCTCGTGGTCATTTTGCGAGACTTATGTGAGGAAGTAATACCTTAATCAACGCCGGCCGGGTGGCCGAGCGGTTGTAGGTGCTACATTCTGGAACCACGCAGCCGCTACGGTCGCAGGTTCGAATCCTGCCTCGGGCTTGGGTGTGTGTGTGATGTCCTTAGGTTAGTTAGGTTTAAGTAGTTCTAAGTTCTAGGGGACTGATGACCTCAGAAGTTAAGTCCCATAGTGCTCAGAGCCATTTGAACCATTTGAACCTTAATCAACTTTTCTTCGATCCACAACATATTTATGTATCAATATATGCTTTATTTTCTATTTCAGATGTTGTATTACTCAGTAAATGATGACTAAGAGTTTTTCCTTGATAACCATTCCTATCGTAACAAATATCACGAAAGCTATCACTGAAATTAGACGTTTGACTATTAATTCACTCATTTCTTCAAACATGGCAATGACAGTACGTCGTATAAATTTCCACATTTTTCTGTAGTCTCCACTGGCAAACTGTTAGAGGCTCCTACGTCAGAGTTTACAAAACCTCCAAACCAAATTTTCATAATCATTTACATATGTTCTCTTGAACTCGTATATAATCACCGAGATTGGTGGGTTTGTGATAAGTCACTAGACAAGCACTTGGGAGGGTAATGATTAAAATCCAAGTATGGTACATGCTCGTCTTTACTACTGTGAAACACATCTCTTCCACTGAACAAGTGCTCGTAGCTTTTAAGATATGCATTTTAGAGCTCATTTTTACTAGACAACTTTTTCTTCTTTTTGTCCATAGTGACTCCATCCAAAATATAAAAAAACAAAGAGCGCTTGCAGTAGAAGAGATTTATTTCACAGTATCGAAGATGAAGAAGCAATTGTAGCTCATAAGGCATGTATTTTAGAGCCCGTATTTGCTAGCCATTGCTGCTTCGAATGGTCGTTCGAGTTATATCCCCTGAATGGTGACCATTGTTCCTGGAACCCACTGTATAATCGGTACTACCTTCTAAGCTGTCACTGAAGTTTGATCCGTAATTGATCTAAGTCTGATAATTTATTTAGCATGTTGGATCAGGTGCATCTAAAGGGTGAACCGATACTCAACCAACGAAGTATCAGGTTATACAGGGATATGTCCGGAGAATTTTCGTGTAAGGGAGCTGTCGTATCCAGCGGCTCGTTTAAGACTGATTGTGTAACCCCTTCTACGCTTTATATTCTTCGTTAATGCTTCATGGCTATTGCAAAGTAGTTCTAAGTTCTAGGGTACTGATGACCTCAGAAGTTAAGTCCCATAGTGCTCAGAGCTTTTTGAACCATTTTACATGCAATGTATGTCATTCTGTATAAATGTGAATAAAATCTATTTGACTCAATGATCTAGAGTTAAGAACTCCTTACGATAAAATTCAGGGTATCCAACGAGTTAGTCGCAAAAGTATTTTTATTCAAATAACAGTAAGTTTAGGTGACACTGGTAATTAATAATATTGCCTAGAAAAGAAACTCATAATGACTGCCAAAACTGTGTTGCACATGAACAAAAATAATCTGAAAATAATGCCACGTTACTTCTCAATGTGGATTCCAGGGCAGTCCAGAATCCACCACGGCACCATAAAACTGCAATTTCGCATGAAGAACAAGACAAAAGCAAGCTGTGATTCCGAAAGGTACAGTATTTCCCAAAGCTTTCCGGAATGCTCAGTATGTGGTTTAGTAGAATAGCAGACAATCATTGCTAGAAACACATGATACTTCTGTAATCAATAAAAAGTCGATGCCCACAGATTAGAGGAGGGAGCAGTACACATCCGACTGATACAAAACATTCCATTGGAGAAGGTAGTTCGCTTGATCAACAGCAATAAACCACGTATTTCTAAAAGTGAGAATTTTTTTTTTTTTGTCATCAGTTTACTGACTGGTTTGATGCGGCCCGCCACGAATTCCTTTCCTGTGCTAACCTCTTCATCTCAGAGTAGCACTTGCAACCTACGTCCTCAATTATTTGCTTGACGTATTCCAATCTCTGTCTTCCTCTACAGTTTTTGCCCTCTACAGCTCCCTCTAGTACCATGGAAGTCATTCCCTCATGTCTTAGCAGATGTCCTATCATCCTGTTCCTTCTCCTTATCAGTGTTTTCCACATATTCCTTTCTTCTCCGATTCTGCGTAGAACCTCCTCATTCCTTACCTTATCAGTCCACCTAACTTTCAACATTCGTCTATAGCACCACATCTCAAATGCTTCGATTCTCTTCTGTTCCGGTTTTCCCACAGTCCATGTTTCACTACCATACAATGCTGTACTCCAGACGCACATCCTCAGAAATTTCTTCCTCAAATTAAGGCCGGTATTTGATATTAGTAGACTTCTCTTGGCCAGAAATGCCTTTTTTGCCATAGCGAGCCTGCTTTTGATGTCCTCCTTGCTCCGTCCGTCATTGGTTATTTTACTGCCTAGGTAGCAGAATTCCTTAACTTCATTGACTTCGTGACCATCAATCCTGATGTTAAGTTTCTCGCTGTTCTCATTTTTACTATTTCTCATTACCTTCGTCTTTCTCCGATTTACTCTCAAACCATACTGTGTACTCATTAGACTGTTCATTCCGTTCAGCAGATCATTTAATTCTTCTTCACTTTCACTCAGGATAGCAATGTCATCAGCGAATCGTATCATTGATATCCTTTCACCTTGTATTTTAATTCCACTCCTGAACCTTTCTTTTATTTCCATCATTGCTTCCTCGATGTACAGATTGAAGAGTAGAGGCGAAAGGCTACAGCCTTGTCTTACACCCTTCTTTATACGAGAACTTCGTTCTTGATCGTCCACTCTTATTATTCCCTATTGGTTGTTGTACATATTGTATATGACCTGTCTCTCCCTATAGCTTACCCCTACTTTTTCAGAATCTCGAACAGCTTGCACCATTTTATATTGTCGAACGCTTTTTCCAGGTGGACAAATCCTATGAAAGTGTCTTGATTTTTCTTTAGCCTTGCTTCCATTATTAGCCGTAACGTCAGAATTGCTTCTCTCGTCCCTTTACTTTTCCTAAAGCCAAACTGATCGTCACCTAGCGCATTCTCAATTTTCTTTTCCATACGAGAGATGAAATCATACCATTGTGTATTGCGTATTGAACCGAGGACCTAGGAACAATGGAGAGGCTTTGTCCCACTGTAGCCCTCAGTGGTTCACAACCCCACAACAGGCCACAGAATCCCCCCAACCCACAGTCGCCCCACATTGAACCCAGGGTTATTGTGTGGTGGGGCCCCCACTGACCCCTCTCTCTCCCCCCCCCCCGCCCCCACCCCGGGAACGTCTCACACCAGACACCACACGAGTGTACCCCAATGTTTGCGTGGTAGAACAATAATGGTGTATGCGTATGTGGAGACAGTGTTTACGTAGCAACCGCCGACATAGTGTAACAGGCGGAATAAGGGGAACCGGCCTGCATTCGCCGAGGCAGATGGAAAAACGCCTAAAAACCATCTACAGGCTGTACGGCACACTGGACTTTGACGCTAATTGGCCGGGTGGATTCGTGCTGAGGACCGGCACGCCTTCCCGCTCGGTAAGCAGCACGTTAGACCGCGCGGCAAGCTGTGGTGGTGGTGGGGGGGGCTAAGCTTACCATAGTATGACTGGATAATCAGTAACGCTGCTGCAAGGGGGAGGGCAGGTGCTTAATTTGAAAATATGCAGCAGTTAAGGTTTGTCACCACATGAGTTATGTGAAATATGTTCAAGAGTATTTTCTGAGTGAAGCAAGAACATCAGGAGGAGTAATGACCTACATGTAGTAACAATCGGCGGCGATGAGATGATTTACGCGAAATCCAGTAATGCATATGAAGAGTAACCTGTAACAACTGAAATACGATATTTACTGGTCAAATAATTATTTACATCAGTACAGTTACAATTTACTCATGAGAACAATAGCGAAGCTGATGAAACGTTAGTGCTAACAAAAACAGATACATAATATCTGGCAGTTGTACATCAACATCCACATCCATACTCCGCAAGCCACCTGACGGTGTGTGGCGGAGGGTACCTTGAGTACCTCTATCGGTTCTCCCTTCTATTCCAGTCTCGTATTGTTGGTAGGAAGAAAGATTGTCAGTATGCCTCTCTGTGGGCTCTAATCTGTCTAATTTTATCCTCATGGTCTCTTCGCGAGATATACGTAGGGGGAAGCAATATACTGCTTGACTCCTCGGTGAAGGTATGTACTCGAAACTTCAACAAAAGCCCGTACCGAGCTACTGAGCGTCTCTGTTGCAGAGTCTTCCTCTGGAGTTATCTATCATCTCCGTAACGCTTTCGCGATTACTAAATGATCCTGTAACGAACCGCGCTGTTCTACGTTGGATCTTCTCTATCTCTTCTATCAACCTTATCAGCTACAGATCCCACACCAGTGAGCAGTATTCAAGCAGTGGGCGAAAAAGTGTACTGTAACCTATTTACTTTGTTTTCGGACTGCAATTCCTTAGGATTCTTCCAATGAATCTCAGTCTGGCATCTGCTTTACCGACGATTAATTTTGTATGGTCATTCCATTTTAAATCACTCCTAATGCTGCTCTCGGATAATTTATGGAATTAACTGCTTCCAGTTGCTGACCTGCTATATTGTAGCTAAATGATAAAGTATCTTTCTTTCTATGTATTCGCAGCACATTACTCTTGTCTGTATTGAGATTCAGTTGCCATTCTCTGCACCATGCGTCAATTCATTGCAGATCCTCTTGCATTTTAGTACAATTTTCCATTGTTACAATCTCAAGATATACTACAGCATCATCCGCAAAAAGCCTCAATGAACTTCCGATGTTATCCAAAAGGTCATTTATGTATATTGTGAATAGCAACGGTCCTACGACACTCCCCTGCGGCACACCTGGAAACACTCTTATATCGGAAGACTTCTCTCCATTGAGAATGACATGCTGCGCTCTGTTATCTTCAATCCAATCACACAACTGGTCTGATAGTCCATATGCTCTTACTTTCTTCATCAAACGACTGTGGAGAACTGTATCGAACGCTTTGCGGAAGTCAAGAAACACGGCATCTACCTGGGAACCCATGTCTATGGCACTCTGAGTCTCGTGGACGAATAGCGCGAGCTGGGTTTCACACGACCGTCTTTTTCGAAACCCATGCTGATTCCAGTCTCCAGTCTCCAGAAAAGTCATTATACTCGAACACAATACGTGTTCCAAAATTCTACAACTGATCGGCGTTAGAGATATAGGTCTATAATTCTGTACATCTGTTCGACGTCCCTTCTTTAAAACGGGTATGACCTGTGCCCTTTTCCAATCTGTTGGAACGCTACGCTCTTCTAGAGACCTACGGTACACCGCTGCAAGAAGGGAGGCAAGTTCCTTCGCGTACTCTGTGTAAATGGAACTGGTATCCCATCAGGTCCAGCGGCCTTTGCTCTTTTGAGCGATTTTAATTGTTTTTCTATACCTCTGCTGTCATCTATTTCGATATCTACCATTTTGTCATCTGTGCGACAATCTAGAGAAGGAACTACAGTGCAGTCTTCCTCTGTGAGACAACATTGGAAAAAGACATTTAGTATTTCGGCCTTTAGTCTGTCATCCTTTGTTTCAGTACCATTTTGATCACAGAGTGTCTGGACATTTTGTTTTGATCCACCTACCGCTTTGACATAAGACTAAAATTTCTTAGGATTTTCTGCCAAGTCACTACACAGAACTTTACTTTCGAATTCGTTGAACGCCTCTCGCATAGCCTTCCTCCCACTACATTTCGCTTCGTGTAATTTTTGTTTGTCTGCAAGGCTATGGCTATGTTTATGTTTGCTGTGAAGTTCCCTTTGCTTCCGTAGTAGTTTTCTAACTCGGTTGTTGTACCACGGTGGCTCTTTTCCATCTCTTACGATCTTGCTTGGCACATACTCATCTAATGCATATTGTGCGATGGTTTTCAACTTTGTCCACTGATCCTGTACTTGAGATCTGTACTTGAGATAAAATTTTTGTGTTGAACCGTCAAGTACTCTGAAATCTGCTTTTTGTCACTTTTTCTAAAGAGAAAAATCTTCCTACATTTTTTAATATTTCAATTTACGGCTGAAATCACCGATGCTGTAATTGCTTTATGATCGCTGATTCCCTGTACTGCGTTAACTGTTTTAAACAGTTCGGGTCTGTTTGTCACCAGATCTAATATGTTATCGCCACGAGTCGGTTCTCTAACTGCTCAAGGTAGTATTCAGATAATGCACTTAAAAAAAATTCACTGGATTCTTTGTCCCTGCCAGTCTATATCTGGTAAATTAAAATCTCCACCCAAAACTATAACATGGTCGGGAAATCTACTCGAAATATTTTTCAAATTTTCCTTCAGGTGTTCTGCCACAACAGCTGCTGAGCCAGGGGGCCTATAGAGACATCCAATTACCGTGTTTGAACTTGCTTTAACCGTGACCTTCACCCAAATTATTTCACATTTCGGATCTCCGTCGATTTTCTTCGATACTAATGCACTTTTTATCGCTATAAACATGCCTCCCCCTTCACTGTCCAGCCTGTCGCAGCAGTATACATTCCAATCTGAGTTTAGAATTTCATTACTGTTGACATCTGGTTTCAGCCAACTTTCCGTCCCTAATACTATGTGGGCATTGTGATGTTTTATTAATGAGTGCAGTTCTGGTACCTTTCTATAGACACTCCTGCAGTTACTATTACCACATTAATATTGTCATTCCCTGTTACGTTTTGCCTACTGCTACCTTGTCGTGTGGTGCCTAGGGAGGGAATTCTCTAACTTAAAAAACCCACATGTGCACTCCACACGTACTCAGTTACCCTTGTAGCCGCTTCCTGCGTGTAGTGCACGCCTGACCTATTCAGGGGGACCCTACATTTCTCCCCCCGATAGCGGAGGTCGAGAAATTTGCACCCCAGAACTCCGCAGAATCGCCTGAGCCTCTGGTTTAAGCCTTCCACTCGGCTCCAAACCAGAGGACGGCTATCGGTTCTGGGAACGACACTACAAATAGTTAGCTCAGATTCCACCCCGCGAGCGAGGCTTTCCGCCTTCACCAACTTCGCCAACCGCCTGCATGACCTCTGAACCCAGACGGCAGGAGTCATTGGTGCCGACATGAGCAACAATTTGCAGTCGGTTGCACCCAGTGCTCTCTATCGCCGCCGGCAGGGCCTCCTCCACATCTTGGATGAGACCCCCTGCATGCAGAGTGAACACTGGCCTTCTTCCCCTACCTTTCCGCTATTTCCCTAAGGGGCTCCATCACCCGCCTAACATTGGAGCTCCCAATCATTAATAAACCCCTCCCCCCGTGTTATGCTCCGACCTTGCCGAAGGAGCGGCCACATGTCCTCTCACAGGCAGAGCGGGCGATGCCACACGGCCAGCCTCCACACTGACCCTCCGCCTCGTGCGGCGCGAACGCCGTTGAACCCGCCGTTCCCCTTGGGGAGAGGATGGCCCAACCGCGCCCAGTACCCGTGAAGATGTCTCGACAGCGGGGACCGTGGGTGAAGCATGTAACACCTGCGGTGGACCATGCGACGCACCAGACTCCCCACTGACGCTACACTCCGAGGTAGCAGCCTGAAGACGGCTGACCGCGGCCATCAGCACGCTCAGCTGTTCGCGAACAGCTGTTTCGATTAAAACTTTGTAAGTTTTAAAGAATGAAGGCAGAACAGTGTCATTGGCTGTTTGATTTTGAGGCTACATTGCAGTTGGCTGGTTGGTGAATGGCAGACAGAAGGGGAAAGGGAGTGGGGAGGGATGTGGTTTACAGAGCACAGCTGAGGTATGTCCATCAACTTGGATTTTTAAATTTCCTACCATCACCATCATCTGGGTTTTAAATTCTCACCACCACCATCTTGAATTTTGGAATTTTCGACCAGTGCCTTCTTTGAGTTTTGAGTGTCAACAATACCGACTAGCTGAAGAAAGCAGTCAATCTTTACCCTATTTCATTTGCGAGTGGAACAGGAAATGGTGCCGCGCGCGATTAGCCGAGCGGTCTCAGGCGCTGCAGTCATGGACTGTGCGGCTGGTCCCGGCGGAGGTTCGAGTCCTCCCTCGGGCATGGGTGTGTGTGTTTGTCCTTAGAATAATTTAGGTTAAGTAGTGTGTAAGCTTACGGACTGATGACCTTAGCAGTTAAGTCCCATAAGATTTCACACACATTTGAACTCACAGGAAATGGTATGTCTGTCAATGGCTGAGAGCATTGGCACCAACATTGAACCGAATGTGTGGAACAACTGAAAAGAAAACAGACACTGCTGGACAGAACAGTCTGGGTCCATCAACAATGGATCATTGAATGTGAACAGAAAAGTCAAACAATGACAATAGGGTTAAGTGGAAATGGCAGTTCCGGTAAACAATGTCCAACGAATAACGTGGAGAGAGAAAAGCTGAGATTTCGTGAAAGCAGAGCGTAAAACCCAACGGTACATTATGACAACGAGATGATAGCAAAGCGAATACACCGCTGAGTGTCGTGCTGCCGCACGGTAAAACTTAAAGGGTAGCCGTGAACTCTGATTGGCAGGCGGAATGGTGTGTAGTGCCACGGCAAGGTGAAACTAGCGGAGACAGTGGCAGCTGCTCCTCCTAATCGCTTATTTCCAATCATGCTCCCCAGGAGTCTTTCAGAGTAGCAAGGCGAGACTACCAGAGAATGTGCCCTCCACCAACTTATGTTGGTGAGGGTAATCCTGCAACCAACGTACACTAGCTTATGTAGTATGTATGTAGATCTAGATGATGGCCACAATTTCCGTAGAAATCGGAATTGTAGCAGCTGTATGATACGATAGCGATATGATTCACAGTGCATTAGAAGCCTAGTGACACCGTCATGAGGATACAGTAAGATGGTACATTGCTCTCACCGGACGGACATATGTGGGTAACATTGGAGTGCAGAATAGAAGGGTAACTATGGGCATAAGAGAACAGACAGGATCAAAATCTAAGGTCAAGATCAATGTTCCCCGTCCTGTAGCAGTTGCCCTTAACTCAGAGTCCTGAGGCAATTGTTCTTCAAGGTCACAGGTCTATGTCATCGCTGAGACGAGGGATCCACTGTTCTCTGCAAGTCAGCCAATTGGCACATCCTCCTTATTTCATACAAAAATATGTCAATTATAGTAATTTATTACACATCATTCTTATCATTTTTACTTGTACCCAAATATAATGCAGTTAGTGCAGTGGGTGTATTTTACACCTTCTGTATTGTTTGACACAAATGCAATTGGCTAATACATTTCATAATTTGATACAACCGTAAATCGTCAGTAGTGTCTGTTCCTTCAGACATGCATACTTGTCTGGAGGTCATTTGTATCGAACTGTATGGACACTGTCAAATACAGACACTTGCACTAACTGTATTTCATGCCAAAACAAGGCAAACTGAAGAGAAAAACATCGTCCCTCCCTACGCAGCAATTACAAAAACGGTAAGTGAGTACCATGAGATACAGACACGACAACATAAGGAGATTTGGATGGGTACAGGAGACGTCCACAGATAGCTGAAGTGGTTAAGGTGACCACTTGCTATAAGCAGAAAATCTGGCTTCGAGTCGTGGTCTGGCACAAATTTTCAGGTGTCTATAGTAAACCATACAGCTGACATAATATCGTATTCACAAGTTGTGAATACATTTCATTAGCCAATTATAACGATTTATTACCTAAAAGAAAAAGATTTCTCCCACCACTCCAACCATCAGACTGCCTACCTTTTTTGTTCTGTACACCGCAGTGAGAACGTCCATCGGAATAAGAAAATGGGATTCATTTTTCCCTCCAGTTTATTGTATCAACTTTATACTCATTATTTGTCTTTCTTTACATGTAGCACAATTATCAGTGTGACTGTGTTCGACGATTAAAGCTGTGGTGTCGTCAATAATAACAAGCAAAGAGAGTGACAAATTTTCTGCATTTATTCACTTTTTTGCAATATATAATTGGTTACAGTGTATGTTACTTTCTGATAGGGATATGTTCAGAGATAATTTAATAATAATGGCTGGAAACTAACACATAGTTTTTCTTCTTACAGTAGTAATGACTAGTAGCATGAAAATGTAATACAATGAAAACTACAGTTCAGTATGTTTCCCATGATAGTCTTTTCACTACACATCTTCTGTTTCAATGGAACATATTTTAATAGCACCATTTGAAAAGAAAACTTTTATCATTGTTAGCAAAAAGAGAAACATTACATGGGAATCACATTGCACCAAAAACATAACTAGCAGCAGTTAAAGAAAGTGAATTAATTTGTATACACACACATATCATCTAATGTGCACACAGCGCAAATACACAGTCACACAGTCTACACTCTCTCACTCTTTCTCTCTCTCTCTCCCTCTCTCTCTTACCCACACACATCTACATCTACATCACACTCCGAAAGCCACCTAATGGTGTGTGGCAGAGGGTACTTTCTGTACCACTATCTGATCCCTCCAACCCCTTTCCACTCGCGAATAGTACGTGGGAAGAATAACTGTCGGTAAGCCTCTGTATTGGCTCTAATTTCTCGAAGTTTCTCCTCGAGGTCAATACGCGAGCTGTGTGTGTGTGGGGAGGGGGGGGGGGAAACAATATGTTTTCCGACTCCTCCTGGAAAGCGCTGTCTCAAAATTTCAATAGTAAATCTCTCCGTGATGCACAACGCCTCTCTTGTAACATCTGCCAGTGGAGTTTGTATAGCATCTCCTAACGCTTTTCCGCCAGCTAAACGATCCCGTGACGAAATACGCCGCTCTTCGTTGGATCTTCTCTATCTCCTCTATCAGTCATACCTGGTAGGGATCCCAGATAGATGAACCATACTCAAGAATCGGGCGAACAAGTGCCTTATAAGCCACTGCTTTCGTGGATGAGTTACATTACTTTAAGATTCTTCCGATGAATCTGAGTTTGGTGTCTGCTTTTCCCACTATCTGTTTTATGTGGTCATTCCACTTAAGGTCGCTCTGGACAGTTACGCCTAGATATTTTACAGCAGACGCTGTCTCCAGCTGTTTGTCATCAATAATGTAGCTGTACAGTAGTGGATTTCTTTTCCTATGTATGCGCAATATGTTATATTTATTTGCGTTCAGAGTCAACTGCCAGAGCCTGTACCAATAATCAATTCTCTGCAGGTCGTTCTGCAAATTCTTATTATCTTCTGGCGCTGCTACTTTGATACAGACAACTGCATCCTCTGCGAATAGCCGCTTTCTGCTAGATCATTTACATATATTGTAAACAGCAACGGTCTTATCACACTTCCCTCTGGTACCCTGTATATTATCTTAACATCCATCGATTTTGTTCCGTTAAGAGCGACGTGTTGAATTCTACCGGCAAGAAAGTCTTGAACCCAATCGCAAGTCTGTTTCGATACTCCGTAAGCTCACATTTTTTTCATCAAACGGCAATGCGGGACGGTGTCAAATGCCTTTCCTCAAAGCAAGTAACACGGCATCAACCTGAGCGACGTTGTCCACTGCGCTGTGGATCTCATGGAGGAACAGAGCGAGCTGAGTTTCCCAGGATCTCTGTTTGCGGAATCCATGTTGACTGTTATAAAGCAGATGTTCATTTTCCAAAAAGTCATAATTCTTCAGCATAAAACATGTTTCATAATTTTACAACATATTGATTTCAACGATATAGGTCTATAATTGTGTGGCTCTGTCTTACAGCCTTTCTTAAAAACGGGAATGACTTGCGCTTTTTTCCAGTCGTTAGGTACCTTTCGTTGCTCAAGCGATCTACGATAAATTATTGCTAGAAGGGGAGCAAGTTCTTAAGCATAATTTTTATAGAATCTTACAGATATCTCACCTGGTCCTGACGCTTTTCCACTACTAAGAGATTGTAGCTGTTTTCCAGTTCCGCATTCCGCTATCTCAATATGCGCTATTTCGAAGTTCACACGAAGATTGAAAGAAAGCACAGTGTTACGATCTTTAGCGGTGAAGCAACTTCGGAAGACTGAATTCAGTATTTCGGCCTTCTCTCAGTTATTTTCCGTTTCGGTGCCGGTGTGGTCGCTGGGAGAATGAATAGATGAGTTTGACCCACTTATGATTTTACGTACGATCAAAACCTCTTAGGATTTTTACTCAGGTCGGTTGACAACGTCTTACTTCAAAATCATTGAACAATCCTCTCATTGCTCTCCTTACGCTCATTTTCGCTTCGTTCAGCTTTTGTTTGTCAGCCAGGTTTTTACTTCTCTTGAATCTGAGATGAAGTGCTCTTTGTTTACGTAGCGCTTTTCTAGCATGGCTGTTGAACCAAGGTGGATCTTTCCCATCCCTTAAAACGTTACTCGGAACATACTTGTCTAGGGCATATACGATGCCTTTGATTTTTTCCATTTGTTCTCCACATCTTCGTCCTTATCGCCGAATATTTTATGCTGACTGCTGAGGTATTTTGAAATTTGTATCCTGTCACCCTTGCTGAGCAAATATATCTTCCTACCTTTCTTAACATTCCTTGCATGACCCGTTGTCATAGATGCTGTCACAGCCTATTATCACTGATACGTTCCAAATGGTTCAAATGGTTCTGAGCACTACGGGACTTAACTTCTAAGGTCATCAGACCCCATAACTAACCTAAGGACATCACATACAACCATGCCCGAGGCAGGATTCGAACCTGCGACCGTAGCAGTCGCGCAGTTCCGGACTCAGCGCCTAGAACCGCTCGGAAACAGCGGCCGACTGATACGTTCCACTGCGTTAACTGATCTGATTCGATAAGTTCAGGTCTGTTTGTTTCCAGGAGGTCTTACTTCTCTGTCGAGTTGGTTCTCTAACTATCAGCTCAAGGTAATTTTCAGACAAGACATCCAGAAAAATGTCAGACGAATCCCTGTCTCTGGCACCAGTTTTGATGGCATAACACTCCCAATCTATACCCCCCTATTACAAAGGCATGATCAGGAAAATTGCTAGCGATATTCTGCAAGTTCTGTCTGAAGCGCTCTACAACTACAAATCGTGACCCAAGCGGTCTATAGATGCATCCGATCACTATTTTTGACAGTCCTTCGATACTCAATTTCACCGAGATTAATTTACATTCCCAATCTGTGAAAACCTCGCTAGATTTTAACGAGTTTTTTGCTTCAATAAACACGCCGCCACAATTGGCGACTAACCTATCCTTACGATAAACATTCCAATCTGAACATAGGATTTCGTTGCCACTGGCGTCTGGTTTCAACCAGCGTTCTGCTCCAAATACTATCTGTGAATTATAACCTTCAGTAACTGACACTAATTCTGGCACCTTTCCTTGGATGCTCCTGCATTTTACTAAAATCATATTCATGTTTTCTATCTCTGATCTACGAGGTCCAAGATTCTCTGAGGTCACCGTGGCTGATTTAACAGGCAAATAGTCTTTGATACCAAGGGAGGAGTTCTCTAACCTAAAAAAGCCCCGTGTGCATACCACACGTACTCCGCTACCCTAGTAGCCGCTTCCTGCGTGTAGTGCACACCTGACCTATTAAGGGGAACACTACAATTCTGCACCCGATAGCGGCGGTCGAGAAATGCGCATCCGCTACCGTCGCAGCGTCGTCTGAGCCTCTGGTTTAGACCTTCCGCTCTGCTCCAAACCAGAAAACCGTGATCAACCCTGGGTACGATGCTACAAATAGATAGCTTAGTCTGCACCCCGCGTGCGTTGACAGTTGCCTTCACCAAATCAGACAGCCGCCGAAAGGGGCCGAGGATGGCCTCTGTACCCAAGCGGCAGGCGTCATTCGTGCCGACATGTGCCACTACATGCAACCGGTTGCACCCAGTGCGCTCGATAGACGCCGGCAGGGCCTCCTCCACATCGCGGATGAGACCTTCCGGCAAACATACCGAATGCACACTGGAATTCTTTCACGCCTTGCCTGTTATCTCCCTGAGGGGCTTCATCACCCGCCTAACTTTGGAGCTCCCAATGCCAGGCATGCCCACACTCTGTACTTGTCTGGACTGGACAGGAAAATCGACTGCTGGCCCAACAAGAGAGGCATCCCGTAGTGGCTCGGAGTTATCATCAACACTCGGTAGCACCTCGTACCCGTTGCTAAGACATAGCACGGCCTGCTCCCTCTTTCGCCTTTCGCCTAGTGACTCGCGAACCCACCACTGCCTGCCACCCACTCTGGAATGAGGATGGACGGGTCAGATGTTGCGTATCAGATGCCTCAGCGACGTCTGGGCCACCAGGGGATCGCAGGTGTCGCAGGTCTCTTCACTGGCTCCCCGACGTCACCGCAACTTTGAGCATTAGGTAGAAGCTTGTCGACGGTAGCCAACGCAGATTCCAGCTGTTTTCCGACAGCATCCAACTCTCCTTGTGTCCACTCGCAACAAGCACACATATCATACTATGTATAAAATAAATATGATGTCTCAAATGACGCTGCTGAGGTTGAAATGTATACAAAATATGCCAAAGGAGAATAAAGTAACACTAGAAGTTGCTGTGCAGATTTCTCACTGTACTCTGAGACCGCAAGCTATAAAACAGAAATAAATTTCTCTACTGAAGTTGATGTATTTATAGATACCTGCTATTAAAAATCCTGTTTACCGAAAAGTTATTGCACGAGATAAATATTCAAACTAGAATGCACTGATGTAAACTGTATGATGTCTGAAACTTCCTGGCAGATTAAAACTGTATGCCGGACCGAGACTCGAACTCGGGACCTTTGCCTTTCGCGGGCAAGTACTCTACCAACTGAGCTACCCGAGCACGACTCACGACCCGTCCTTACAGCTTTACTTCTACCAGTACCTCGTCTCCTACCTTCCAAACTTTACAGAAGCTCTCCTTCGAACCTTGCAGAACTAGCACTCCTGAAAGAAAGGATATTGCAGAGACATGGCTTAGCCACAGCCTAGGGGAGTTTCCAGAATGAGATTTTCACTCTGTAGCGGAGTGTGCGCTGATATGAAACTTCCTGGCAGATTAAAACTGTGTGCCCGACCGAGACTCGAACTCGGGACCTTTGCCTTTCGCGGGCAACTGCTCTACCAACTGAGCTACCCAAGCAAGGCAAGCAAATTACTTTTAATTATTAAAAGATTGAATTGAATTTACTTTAAGCAAATGAGCAACTGATTTACTTTTAACCATGAGAGCAATAAGACACGTACCAAGCCAGCAAAGTTTCGTCAGTGAAGTTTTACGTGAAGTAATACTCAAAACTGCCTCTGTTATGCAATACAAGAACGAACAATTACTGGGGCAGCTAAATTTAGACTGAAACTCGTCATTAGCAAACAAACAAAACTGGCAGTAAGTACTAAATCAGTTTTCATATTTTTATGACACTCGGTGACTGCATGGAACGGAAATGGGCCCTGCTTGGTAATAGTGTCTGAGGACAATGACAACACAGGTGCTCCAAAATTTTTAACTATTGCATGTTAGTATTCATGAAAGTTAGTCAAAAATTGTGAAAGAAATGCCACCTGATAATGCCTCTACTATATTAGTTATACTGTGTTACTTACAGTCTTACGATGTTGCAGCTGTGTGGATGACAAAGAATGTAGCTGACAACAATGCTGAGCTGCCGTTGTTGCTGCTGCTCGTTGAGGACCACGAGCCGTCTCCAGAGCCACGGACAATTACGGGACAGTTAACAGATAGAATTGCAGGTTTCCTCCGCCTGTTCACTCCTACCGTGCTCTTAATACTCACGGGTTGACGAAGTACGTGCTGCTACACTGGCGCGTGCATAGCTGCACACGGCGTCTGCGGGAGCGCCCAGCAAACACATCCGCACTCTTTCATGACACAAGCTGCTCTGCCTCCTCTCTGCTCCCAGCGCAACAGATGCTCTCCATACACAAAGATAAACAACGACACAGCTACTGTCGTTTCATCGTTGCTATCGATGCATTTGAACACAATTCCCTTGACAATTACCCAGCAATTTACAATATTTACATTATAATTACAATCAGTTGCATATATTCACGAGTAAATACACTATTACATCCATTACATATTAAATACAGTTTCTGTAACAAAGCTTACAGATACAGAATTAGTAGCATTTTACAATTTATCACCAGATATTAAACGGCGAAAAATTTTGGATCGTGCAGAAGGTACAGGGTTATTACAAATGATTGAAGCGATTTCACAGCTCTATAATAACTTTATTATTTGAGATATTTTCACAATGCTTTGCACACAAATACAAAAACTCAAAAAGTTTTTTTAGGCATTCACAAATGTTCGATATGTGCCCCTTTAGTGATTCGGCAGACATCAAGCCGATAAGCAAGTTCCTCCCACACTCGGCGCAGCATGTCCCCATCACTGAGTTCGAAAGCATCGTTGATGCGAGCTCGCAGTTCTGGCACGTTTCTTGGTAGAGGAGATTTGAACACTGAATCTTTCACATAACCCCACAGAAAGAAATCGCATTGGGTTAAGTCGGGAGAGCGTGGAGGCCATGACATGAATTGCTGATCGTGATCTCCACCATGACCGATCCATCGGTTTTCCAATCTCCTGTTTAAGAAATGCCGAACATCATGATGGAAGTGCGGTGGAGCACCATCCTGTTGAAAGATGAAGTCGGCGCTGTCGGTCTCTAGTTGTGGAATGAGCCAATTTTCCAGCATATCCAGATACACATGTCCTGTAACGTTTTTTCGCAGAAGGGAAAGGGGCCGTAAACTTTAAACCGTGAGATTGCACAAAACACGTTAACTTTTGGTGAACTGCGAATTTGCTGCACGAATGCGCAAGGATTGTCTACCGCCCAGATCCGCACATTGTGTCTGTTCACTTCACCATTAAGAAAAAATGTTGCTTCATCACTGAAAACAAGTTTCGCACTGAACGCATCCTCTTCCATGAGCTGTTGCAACCGCGCCGAAAATTCAAAGCGTTTTACTTTGTCATCGGGTGTCAAGGCTTGTAGCAATTGTAAACGGTAAGGCTTCTGCTTTACCTTTTCCGTAAGATTTTCCAAACCGTCGGCTGTGGTACGTTTAGCTCCCTGCTTGCTTTATTCGTCGACTTCCGCGGGCTACGCGTGAAACTTGCCCGCAGGCGTTCAACTGTTTCTTCGCTCACTGCAGGCCGACCCGTTGATTTCCCCTTGCAGAGGCATCCAGAAGCTTTAAACTGCGCATACCATCGCCAAATGGAGTTAGCAGTTGGTGGATATTTGTTGAACTTCGTCCTGAAGTCTCGTTGCACTGTTATGACTGACTGATGTGAGTGCATTTCAAGCACGACATACGCTTTCTCGGCTCCTGTCGCCATTTTGTCTCATTGCGCTCTCGAGCGCTCTGGCGGCAGAAACCTGAAGTGCGGCTTCAGCCGAACAAAACTTTATAAGTTTTTCTACGTATCTGTAGTGTGTCGTGACGATATGTCAATGAATGGAACTACAGTGAATTTATGAAATCGCTTCAGTCATTTGTAATAGCCCTGTATTTTATCTGCATTTTCAGTGCTGGAAACTTACTTAGATCGATATTCGTTAGTGGTCTGTTAGCTAATGAATTTTTTTTTCATGAATAGTCTAAGCCCGTTCCTGAGCAGTTTTAGATAAAGTCCTTTCTCAATAACCACTGAGTCCATCAGCTGATTATGTCTTTTTGCCTCAACAAGCTGTTGGTTGGCGTTTTTCGCACTTTTCACTGTCCTGTCAATAGCTGCCAACCCTCCATCTAAAGAGGCAATCGCTGAAAGATCGATCAGCCCAGGAATTAGAAACAGAGATGATACCACCGGACGTCTTAGCTACTGGTAGAACCCTAGACATTTTAATCGATCCTGTTCTTCCTGCTCCTTTTCAATCCAGGGCGCTTTTAACTCGTGACAGCGCTGACTTGATGCAATTTTTTAAACATCCTACAGGTTGTTTCTTCGTCATCTTTAGTTTACGGTGAGCAGCATTCATAGCTTGTCATAAATTAACTCTCAAACACAATTTAAGTTTTGTGTTCATTGTTCTATCGACTAGAGCTACGGCAATACGCCGTCCTGTATTCATGTTTTTTCTCCGCATATTTTTCTAGTTTTATCAGCTAAAATTCAATCTGTAACGTAACGTTCGCCAATCCTTTATTTGCGGCGTATGCAGTATCGTGTTGTTTGCATCCGTCGACCAAAATATTAATCATCTTGGGTATTAATAAATCCTTCAACTGTATTCAGTCCTTTATTACTGGATAACTACCGGTTTCGTGGCTCTAATAGCCACATTTTCAGGTGAACAAATGACTAAAACATTGGAGCGGAAAAGCTCGGAATCTCTTCACCCGACATTCGTTGTGCGTCACAAAAAAACACCGCTGAAGGACAACATATGTTTGGTGAAAAGATTCCGGGCTTTTCAGTTCTAATGTTTTAGTCATACGTTCATATGAAGATGTGGATTTTAGTGCCGGCAGTGATATAATAATAAAGGACTAAATATAGCTGAAGCGGATATTAATACCCAAGATGACCACTCATAGCTGTGGCTGCACCACCTACAAGGTTGTCTGCAAAATGTTAATCCCCTTATCACCAAGTGCTAGTCCTTTTTTCCGGTGATGTTCCCAGCCCAGAATAGTTAAACGACGAAGACGCAAATGTCTGGGGGAAGCGGACGAGATGGTCAATACTCTGTCGTCATATGAACGTCGATGTACGGCACCGCACGACTGTGATCATCTAACTCTGTATCTGTAAACTGAACATTAACACCGTGTTTCCCACTCTCAGTTTCCATTATTACATGATAGTCAGTGATTTTTAAACTCTATTTACAACTTTCGATCCACTCACTGTGAAATTGTATGTAGCGGCGAACAGCAGTTCGCTGGGACCACTTATCTGTGGCTCGACGAGTCATGGTGGTGCAGTAAACAGTTGCGGGTCCTGCTCTGAAAATCTGCGTGCTGCTGTGGCCCGGCGAGCGATCGTGTAGTGATCACATCAGCTAATGCCGCATGAGAGGACTGTTGCGCTGTTGAAAAAAAGGAAAAACAGTAGTAAGTACACTACTGGCCATTAAAATTGCTACAGCAAGAAGAAATGCAGATGATAAACGGGTATTCATTGGACAACTATATTATACTAGAAGTGACATGTGATTACATTTACACGCAATTTCGGTGCATAGATCCTGAGAAATCAGTACCCAGAACAACCACCTCTGGCCATAATAACGGTCTTAATACGCCTGGGCATTGTGTCAAACAGAGCTTGGATGGCGTGTACAGGTACAGCTGCCCATGCGGCTTCAACAAGATACCACAGTTCATCAAGAGTAATGACTGGCGTATTGTGACGAGCCAGTTCCTCGGCCACCATTGACCAGACGTTTTCAATTGCTGAGAGATCTGGAGAATGTGCTGACCAGGGCAGCAGTTGCACACTTTCTGTATCCAGAAAGGCCCGTACAGGACCTGCAACATGCGGTCGTGCATTATCCTGCTGAAATCTAGGGTTTCACAGGGATCAAATGAAGGATAGAGCCACGGGTCTTAACACATCTGAAATGTAACGTCCACTGTCCAAAGTGCCGTCAATGCGAACAAGAGGTGACCGAGACGTGTAACCAATGGCACCCCATACCATCACGCCGGCTGATACGCCAGTATGGCGATGACGAATATACGCTTGCAATGTGCGTTCACCGCGATGCCGCCAAACACGGATGCGACCATCATGGTACTGTAAACAGAACCTGGATTCATCCGAAAAAATAACTTTTGCCATTCGTGCACCCAGGTTCGTCGTTGAATACACTATCGCAGGTGCTCCTGTCTGTCATGCAGCGTCAAGGGTAACCGCAGCTATGGTCTCCGAGCTGATAGTGCATTCTGCTGCAAACGTCGTCGAATTGTTCGTGCAGATGGTTGTTGTCTTGCAAACGTCCCCATCTGTTGACTCAGGGATCGAGACGTGGCTACACAATTCCTCCTCCTTACACGAGGCATCTCAACAACGTTTCACCAGGCAACGCTGGTCAACTGCTGTTTGTGTATGAGAAATCGGTTGGAATCTTTATTCATGTCAGCACGTTGTAGGTATCGCCACCGGCGCCAACCTTGTGTGAATGCTTTGAAAAGCTAATCATCTGCATATCACAGCATCTTCTTCCAGTCGGTTAAATTTCGCGTCTGTAGCACGTCATCTTCGTGGTGTAGCAATTTTAATGGCGAGTAGTGTATTTGCGAAGCTACACACATACATCCAAGTAACAAAGAGAGATAGAGGTGTGGATTAGCAGACACATCAAAAGAAGTTTTGGATCACCCCGGTTCCGAGAGTTCCGGAACCTGTACAGAAAATTGGAATAGAGATCAACATAAACATCATTTCCGCCCTTTTTATTCCTCATGAAAACCACACATTGCATGTTGTACCACCACCCAGCGAGACCTTGAGAGATGGCGGTCCAGATTGCTGTACACACCGGTACCACTAATACCCAGTAGCACATCCTCTTGCACTGATGCATGCCTGTATTCGTCCCGGCATACAAACAAAAGTTCATCAACTAAACTGTTGGTCCAGATTGTCCCGCTCCTCAACGGCGGTATGGCGTAGATCCGTCAGAGTGTTTGGCGGGTCACGTCGTCCATAAACACCTCTTTTCAACCTATCCTAGGCTTGTTCGATAGGGTTGATGCTGGCCAACCTAGTCGAACGATGTCGTTAACCTGAAGGAAGTCATTCACAAGATGTGCACGATAGGCGAATTGCCGTCCATGAAGACGAATGCCTCGCCAATAGGCTGCAGATATGGTTGCACTATCGGTCGGAGGATGGAATTCATGTATCATACAGCCGTTACGGCGCCTTCCATGACCACCAGCGGCTTCTGGACAGTGTGTCTAAGACGTTCAGCCTGACCGGGTTGCCTCCAAACACGTCTCGGACGTTGAAGGCATATGTGACGCTCATCGGTGAAGAGAATGTCATGCCAATCCTGAGCAATCCATCCGACATATTGTTGGGTCCATCTGTACCGCCCTGCATGGTGTCGTGGTTGCAAAGATTGACGTCGCCATGGACGACGGGAGTAAAGATGCCCATCATGCAGCCTATTGCGCACAGTTTGGATCGCAACACGACGTCCTGAGGTTGCACGAAAAGCATTATTCAGCATGGTGGCGTTGCTGTCAGGGTTCCTCCGAGCCATAATCTGTAGGTAGCGGTCGTCCACTGCAGTAGTAGCCCTTGGGCTGCCTGAGAGAGGCGTGTCATCGACAGTTCCTCTGTATCTCCTCCATGTCCGAACAACATCGCTTTGGTTCACTCCGAGACGCCTGGACTCTTCCCTTTTTGAGAGCCTTTCCTGCCACAAAGTAACAATGCGGTCGCGTATAGGCGTGGCTGAACTACAGACAACATGAGCCGTGTACCTCCTTCCTCGCGTAATGACTGGAACTGATCGGCTGTCGGACCCCCTCCGTCTAATAGGCACTGCTCATGGTTATTTACATCTTTGGGCGTGTTTAGTGACATCTCTGAACAGCCAAAGGAACAGCATCTGTGATACAATATCCACAGTCAACGTCTGTCTTCAGGAGTTCTGTGAACCGGGGTGACGCAAAACTTTTTTTGATGTGTGTACTTACATGTCGGTTTTCCTGTCTTACGCTGTTTGGTGGCTAAGCTCTGCTGACGGCTTGTGACGACCCTCTCGCTATGGTGCACAGAAGACAAGTGGCGTACCATTGCTCTATATAGAGCGAGAGAGAGAGAGAGTGGGAAGGGAAAGGGGAGATGATTGTAGAGGAGAGGGGAGGGGAAGTTAGAGTACTCTGACCAAGGAAGACGTTGACCCCTGACCCTGAAGGAGGACAACAGCCTCAGGAATTTGACCTGCTATCTTGAAGAAGCCCCCCCCCCCCCCATGAACCATGGACCTTGCCGTTGGTGGGGAGGCTTGCGTGCCTCAGCGATACAGATAGCCGTACCGTAGGTACAACCACAACGGATGGGTATCTGCTGAGAGGCCAGACAAACGTGTGGTTCCTGAAGAGGGGCAGCAGCCTTTTCAGTAGTTACAAGGGCAACAGTCTGGTTGATTGACTGATCTGGCCTTGTAACAATAACCAAAACGGCATTGCTGTGCTGGTACTGCGAACGGCTGAAAGCAAGGGGAAACTATGGCCGTAATTTTTCCCGAGGGCATGCAGCTTTACTGTATGATTAAATGATGATGGCGTCCTCTTGGGTAAAATATTCCGGAGGTAAAATAGTCCCCCATTCGGATCTCCGGGCGGGGACTACTCAAGAGGACGTCGTTATCAGGAGAAAGAAGACTGGCATTCTACGGATCGGAGCGTGGAATGTCAGATCCCTTAATCAGGCAGGTAGGTTAGAAAATTTAAAAAGGGAAATGGATAGGTTAAAGTTAGATATAGTGGGAATTAGTGAAGTTCGGTGGCAGGAGGAACAAGACTTCTGGTCAGGTGACTACAGGGTTATAAACACAAAGTCAAATAGGGGTAATGCAGGAGTAGGTTTAATAATGAATAGGAAAATAGGAATGCGGGTAAGCTACTACAAACAGCATAGTGAACGCATTATTGTGGCCAAGATAGATACGAAGCCCAAACCTACTACAGTAGTACAAGTTTATATGCCAACTAGCTCTGCAGATGACGAAGAAATTGAAGAAATGTATGATGAAATAAAAGAAATTATTCAGTTAGTGAAGGGAGATGAAAATTTAATAGTCATGGGTGACTGGAATTCGAGTGTAGGAAAAGGGAGAGAAGGAAACATAGTAGGTGAATATGGATTGGGGCTAAGAAATGAAAGAGGAAGCCGCCTGGTAGAATTTTGCACAGAGCACAACTTAATCATAGCTAACACTTGGTTTAAGAATCATGATAGAAGGTTGTATACATGGAAGAACCCTGGAGATACTAAAAGGTATCAGATAGATTATATAATGGTAAGACAGAGATTTAGGAACCAGGTTCTAAATTGTAAGACATTTCCAGGGGCAGATGTGGACTCTGACCACAATCTATTGGTTATGACCTGTAGAATAAAACTGAAGAAACTGCAAAACGGAGGGAATTTAAGGAGATGGGACCTGGATAAACTGAAAGAACCAGAGGTTGTAGAGAGTTTCAGGGAGAGCATAAGGGAACAATTGACAGGAATGGGGGAAAGAAATACAGTACAAGAAGAATGGGTAGCTTTGAGGGATGAAGTAGTGAAGGCAGCAGAGGACCAAGTAGGTAAAAAGACGAGGGCTAGTAGAAATTCTTAGGTAACAGAAGAAATATTGAATTTAATTGATGAAAGGAGAAAATATAAAAATGCAGTAAATGAAGCAGCCAAAAAGGAATACAAACGTCTCAAAAATGAGATCGACAGGAAGTGCAAAGTGGCTAAGCAGGGATGGCTAGAGGACAAATGTAAGGATGTAGAGGCTTATCTCACTAGGGGTAAGATAGATACTGCCTACAGAAAAATTAAAGAGACTTTTGGAGATACGAGAACCACTTGTATAAACATCAAGAGCTCAGATGGAAACCCAGTTCTAAGCAAAGAAGGGAAAGCAGAAAGGTGGAAGGAGTATATAGAGGGTCTATACAAGGGCGATGTACTTGAGGACAATATTATGGAAATGGAAGAGGATGTAGATGAAGATGAAATGGGAGATACGATACTGCGTGAAGAGTTTGACAGAGCACTGAAAGACCTAAGTCGAAACAAGGCCCCCGGAGTAGACAACATTCCATTGGAACTACTGACGGCCTTGGGAGAGCCAGTCCTGACAAAACTCTACCATCTGGTGAGCAAGATGTATGAAACAGGGGAAATACCCTCAGACTTCAAGAAGAATATAATAATTCCAATCCCAAAGAAAGCAGGTGTTGACAGATGTGAAAATTACCGAACGATCAGTTCAATAAGCCACAGTTGCAAAATACTAACACGAATTCTTCACAGACGAATGGAAAAACTAATAGAAGTCGATCTCGGGGAAGATCAGTTTGGATTCCGTAGAAATACTGGAACACGTGAGGCAATACTGACCTTACGACTTATCTTAGAAGAAAGATTAAGGAAAGACAAACCTACGTTTCTAGCATTTGTAGACTTAGAGAAAGCTTTTGACAATGTTGACTGGAATACTCTCTTTCAAATTCTGAAGGTGACAGGGGTAAAATACAGGGAGCGAAAGGCTATTTACAATTTGTACAGAAACCAGATGGCAGTTATAAGAGTCGAGGGACATGAAAGGGAAGCAGTGGTTGGGAAGGGAGTAAGACAGGGTTGTAGCCTCTCCCCGATGTTATTCAATCTGTATATTGAGCAAGCAGTAAAGGAAACAAAAGAAAATTTCGGAGTAGGTATTAAAATCCATGGAGAAGAAATAAAAACTTTGAGGTTCGCCGATGACATTGTAATTCTGTCAGAGACAGCAAAGGACTTGGAAGAACAGTTGAATGGAATGGACAGTGTCTTGAAAGGAGGGTATAAGATGAACATCAACAAAAGCAAAACAAGGATAATGGAATGTAGTCAAATTAAGTCGGGTGATGCTGAGGGAATTAGATTAGGAAATGAGACACTTAAAGTAGTAAAGGAGTTTTGCTATTTGGGGAGCAAAATAACTGATGATGGTCGAAGTAGAGAGGATATAAAATGTGGACTGGCAATGGCAAGGAAATCGTTTCTGAAGAAGAGAAATTTGTTAACATCGAGTATAGATTTAAGTGTCAGGAAGTCATTTCTGAAAGTATTTGTATGGAGTGTAGCCATGTATGGAAGTGAAACATGGATGGTAAATAGTTTGGACAAGAAGAGAATAGAAGCTTTCGAAATGTGGTGCTACAGAAGAATGCTGAAGATTAGATGGGTAGATCACATAACTAATGAGGAAGTATTGAATAGGATTGGGGAGAAGAGAAGTTTGTGGCACAACTTGACCAGAAGAAGGGATCGGTTGGTAGGACATGTTCTGAGGCATCAAGGGATCACCAATTTAGTATTGGAGGGCAGAGTGGAGGGTAAAAATCGTAGGGGGAGACCAAGAGATGAATACACTAAGCAGATTCAGAAGGATGTAGGTTGCAGTAGGTACTGGGAGATGAAGAAGCTTGCACAGGATAGAGTAGCATGGAGAGCTGCATCAAACCAGTCTCAGGACTGAAGACCACAACAACAACATCTTGAAGAAAGAAGGACAGTACCTCAGACTGATCTCGACCTTAGATCTTGACCACTAATATATCCACAGATACCCTGCTTTGAAATTTTCTGAACTTGTCAAATTATGGATTCGCTGACGGCTGCAAAAAATGAGAATGCTTTGTTGTAGTTCAATACAAAGTAGATTTTGATGGGCTATGCAAGAACAGGTCTAATATGCGCTTTCAAAAGCACTACGTAGTATGGAGCATGCAGGAGTTAGTGAATGATTAATACTTGGTGAAGATGATAATAATGAATACGATGATTACTATGAAGAATAAGTAACTAATAACGAAAATGAAATTGGAGAAAGAAAACATACTACTGCTACTGTGCTGCTTCAGAAGCTGGATCAGAAAGATTATTTAGTCTTTTCTTTGCTAATTTGTTTACTATTCTAAATGCACTGATGAAGTAAAACATCAGTGCACATTGCAGTAGAACTCTCAAATTGCAGTAATGGTACTGCACTTGCCTTAAATAACTCAAGTAACGTTTCTTTTCTTACTGTTCTTTATTTTATGAAACACCTATATCTGGCACATTTGATGTAAAAGTTTCATGATTTTTTAGATGTCTTGTCAAAGCCTAAATATAACTCTCTGACTTGCTCAACGGTTTTCTTGTGATTGCAATTGCATTATAACCTTATAAATGTGTCAGATACGTGAGCCAATGGCGATTCAGTTTTCATGAAGCCTGTTCACTTATGATCTATTTCAGAAGAGATACTGGAGGAAATGCTCTAAATTCAAAGAATGCAGTGAAGTCCCCCAGTATCTCTTCTGAAACAGAACATAAGTTTTTTGATAAAGTGATAAATATTACAGAAATATGCTTCAGTAGTAATGAATTAAAGCTGTTAAACAAAGGCCTTAAGCACAACATTACCCCTTCACTAAATAAAAGCAACATTAAAGACCTCATAGTTAACACAAAAATTGCATGTACAGCAGCTAAACTAAAACAATGAACAAAATGCTGTAGCTCATAAGGCAAACAACATCATTATGAGAAGCATTCGCCGGCCAGAGTGGCCGAGCGGTTAAAGGCGCTACAGTCTGGAACCGCACGACCGCTACGGTCGCAGGTTCGAATCCTGCCTCGGGCATGGATGTGTGTGATGTCCTTAGGTTAGTTAGGTTTAAGTAGTTCTAAGTTCTAGGGGACTTATGACCACAGCAGTTGAGTCCCATAGTGCTCAGAGCCATTTTTTTGAGAAGCATTCACCAGAACAAAATGTACAATAAGATGAATACTGAACATAAGACATTATGTGACATAAATAAGAAACTTTCAGTTGAAAATGCCCTCATTGTCAGAGCAGACAAAGGTAACACAGCTGTTGTCATGTATGAATCAGCCTATATTAGCAAAACTTGTGAATTCTTCAGAAAGAATAATACAAAGGAAATAGCATATTACCCTACTCCCAAATTACATGATAAAATTAAAAAGCTACTTAGAAACTGCAACTTCTTGTTGACACCATTAGAAGCAAAGCACTGTTTAATGATGAACCCATCAGCACCAAAACTGAGATCACAGCCTAAGATCCACAACACAGAATGTCCAATACATCCCATTGTGAATTCTATTAATAGCCGAAGCTATAAAATCACCAAAAAACTTAATGATATTATCCGCAAGGCATATGTATTTGAAAATTAAAAACAATTATGAGCTCATCAATAGTAAAAAAGATATCCCCATCCCAGTCGCAGCTAAATTTGCATCTCTTGACGTAGTAAACCTATATTCAAAAATACCTGTAAAGGAAACAATTAGTTTAGTAAGGAATAACTTACTCAAACATGGGACAATGGGTAGAGCTGAAATCTATGAACTCATAGAGATCCTGGAACTTATATTGTCACACAACTACTTCCTGTTCAACAACAAGTTTTACATTCAGGAAGATGGACTGGCAATGGGTAGTAGTCTTGCAGGCTTTTTAGCAGACATATATATCAGTAACCTTGATAATAACTTTTTTAGGTCCCAAACCCAACTAAAGCTGCTTTATTACAAACGCTATGTTGATGACACACTCCTTCTGTTCAATGGAACAACAGAAGAAATAGATAATCTAGCCAAAGAACTTAATAAAATACACAATAAAATCCAATTCACAGTAGAATATAAAACACCAGAAGGCATTAACTATCTTGATCTAACAATCTCAAATAAAAATCAGCAGCATACATTTCAAATCTTCAGAAAGCCAACAACCACCAATGTTACCATACACAAATCCTCTTGCCATCCAGACCAACATAAAAAAGCATTCTTCAGAACAATGGTTAATCGCATGCTTAAAATCCCAATGGACACAAGTGAAAGACAAAAAGAAACAGAAATTATTAAATCAATTGCCTCCACCAATGGATACAACCCTGCAATAATAGATATACTAATCCATACAGCAAAACTAAATCAACCAACTGCTAAACAACCACCAACAAACAAGAAAACCACATTTGTTTGCCTGCCTTTCCTAGGGAAGATTTTTCACCAGATTGCCAACCTCTTCAAGACATACAACATAAAAATAAGTTTCTTCACCAACAACAAAATACAAAATAAAATCATACACAGCACCAAAATCACTGTACAACAGTATCAAAAGTCAGGTGTGCACAAGCTGACTTGCAACTCATGTCCAAGCTTCTACATTGGACAAACAGGTAGAAGCTTCACAACAAGATTTAAAGAACACATAGATGCACTCCGTCTTAACAACCTGAACAAGTTCAGCTTTGCTTTGCATCTTGCCCAACACAATCATTCTGCAAACAACATAGAACAGAATCTCCGAATACTACATTTTGCCAACAAAGGCACAATACTTGACCTTCTTGAAGAAATTGAAATATTTATCTACACAAATACAGCACCTGACTACCTACTCAATGATCAAACTGAACTGAGAAACAAATTTTTCCTACCTAACTTTGAAGATCTACTAGTTCAAAACAAGTAACCACCCAACGAACCCTACACCGGCTCCCCAACCCCCCTGCCCTCCCAATGACCCACCCCCTCCCTCTCCTTACATCCTAACCACACCGGTGTCAATGTAATATACTACCACATAATAAAACCTGTACCTTATCTCTAAATGTTAAAGCCCTCCATTGCTAACATAAATCAGTACTTTATACATATTAATTCTAGCTGGAACAAACAGAAGCTGCATTTACCAATATCCCAGAGCACTCTAATGTAAGAATAAAAATAAGTCAACAGTTAAAGAATTTTTGTTCATGATTTAAATATTAAATGTACAGCTATACAAACAGCGTTAGTCCATTACAATCACTATAACTTGATAATAGCCCAGATCATGTTAACGTAACAACAGAAATAAGCCAACAGTTCATCTAAAGATCTGATATTAATTTAAATATACAGGACTTAGTCATACAGACAGCAGCATCTCACTGCAGATACAAAAACTCTGTATTATTGGTTCCTTGGGATTCATGTTAATGCCGAACACGATAATTGCTATCAAAAAAAATTACTATAAACTGCCTGTAATATACAAGTAGAAATAAGATATCAGATCACCTGAAATTTGTTCTTGTAGTAATTTATTTATTTATTTTATCTTGTGCTCTCACGTTATCGCCATTCTGATTAAAATACTTGCCCTTATAGCGACTTTAATACATGTAAAGAACAATGAATTACATCTCTGTACAAAGTAGGCCTATGCCATATCTTTCTGTCAAGATCTTTGTTACAAGCAACAGTTGTAAAGCGCATGCTGGATGCTAGAAAAGTGTCACTGTCAAAGTGTGAATTAATATAGTTTGTGTGAAAGTGTTCTGGACATCAAAATGGAGGCAGACAGATGGACACTAACCGAAAAAAGCCGCCTATACTGTCGTAGTAAGTAAAAACTAAATTTACATCCATATCGACAGATAAGCTATAGTCATGGCGATACATTAAAGTGTGACCCATCTTTCTGCCATAGAACCAGCACCCAGCATTATGCTACTACCAGTAATGATGTAACTTCCTGGATCCTCCCGAAACCATCTGAAGATGAACCTGAAATGGTTCGAAAACCAGTTCATGGAATAAAGCATTATTATTCAAAAAGGTGACTGGTTGTAGTTCTTATAACTTATTTATAATCAGTTATTTTGCTCCCCAAATAGCAAAACTCCTTTACTACTTTAACTGTCTCATTTCCTAATCTAATTCCCTCAGCATCACCCGACTTAATTCGACTACATTCCATTATCCTCGTTTTGCTTTTGTTGATGTTCATCTTATATCCTCCTTTCAAGACGCTGCCAATTCCGTACAACTTCTCTTCCAAGTCCTTTGCTGTCTCTGACAGAACTGCAATGTCATCGGCGAACCTCAAAGTTTTTATTTCCTCTCCATGGATTTTAATACTTACTCCGAATTTTTCTTTTGTTTCCTTTGCTGTTTACTCAATATACTGACTGAATAACATCGGAGAGGCTACAACCCTCTCTCACTCACTTCCCAACCACTGCTTCCCTTTCATGCCCCTCGACTCTTATAACTGCCATCTGCTTTCTGTACAAATTGTAAATACCCTTTCGCTCCCTGTATTTTACCCCTGCCACCTTCAGAATTTGAAAGAGAGTAATCCAGTCAACATTGTCAAAAGCTTTCTCTAAGTCTACAAATGCTAGAAACGTAGGTTTGCCTTTCCTTAATCTAGCTTTTAAGATAAATCTTAGGGTCAGTATTGCCTCACGTGTTCCAATATTTCTACGGAATCCAAATTGATCTTCCCCGAGGTCGGCTTCTTAGTTTTTTCATTCGTCTGTAAAGAATTCACGTTAGCATTTTGCAGCCGTGACTTATTAAACTGATAGTTTGGTAATTTTCTCATCTGTCAACACCTACTTTCTTTTGGATTGGACTTATTATATTCTTTTTTAAGTCTGAGGGTATTTCGCCTGTTTCATACATCTTGCTCACCAGATGGTAGAGTTTTGTCAGGACTGGCTCTCCCAAGGCCGTCAGTAGTTCTAATGGAATGTTGTCTACTCCGGGGGCCTTGTTTCGACTCAGGTCTTTCAGTGTTCTGTCAAACTCTTACACGCAGTATCGTATCTCCCATTTCATCTTCATCTGCATCCTCTACCATTTCCATAATATTGTCCTCAAGTACATCGCCCTTGTATAGACCCTCTATATATCCCTTCCACCTTTCTGCTTTCCCCTCTTTGCTTAGAACTGGGTTTCCATCCGAGCTCTTGATATTCATACAAGTGGTTCTCTTTTCTCCAAAGGTCTCTTTAATTTTCCTGTAGGCAGTATCTATCTTGCCCCTAGTGAGATAAGCCTCTACATCCTTACATTTGTCATCTAGCCATGCCTGCTTAGCCATTTTGCACTTCCTGTCGATCTCATTTTTGAGACGTTTGTATTCCTTTTTGGCTGCTTCATTTACTGCATCTTTATATTTTCTCCTTTCATCACTCATTTCAATATTTTTTTTAGTTACCCAAGGATTTCTACTAGCCCTCGTCTTTTTACCTACTTGATCCCCTGCTGCCTTCACTACTTCATCCCTCAAAGCTACACATTTTCTTGTACTGTATTTCTTTCCCCCATTCCTGACAGTTGTTCCCTTATGCTCTCCCTGAAACTCTGTACAGCCTCTGCTTTAGTCAGTTTATCCAGGTCCCATCTCCTTAAATTCCCACCTTTTTGCAGTTTCTTCAGTTTTAATCTACAGTTCATAACCAATAGACTGTGGTCAGAGTCCACATCTGCCCCTGGAAACGTCTTACAATTTAAAACCTGGTTCCTAAATCTCTGTCTTACCATTATATAATCTATGTGAGACCTTCCAGAATCTCCAGGCTTCTTCCATGTATACAACCTTCTTTTATGATTCTTGAACCAAGTGTTAGCTATGATTAAGTTATGCTCTGTGCAAAATTCTACCAGACGGCTTCCTCTTTCATTTCTTCCCCCCAATGCATAATCACCTACTACGTTTCCTTCTCTCCCTTTTCCTACTACCGAATTCCAGTCACACATGACTATTAAATTTTCGTCTTCCTTCACTATCTGAATAATTTCGTTTGTTTCATCATACATTACTTCAATTTCTTCGTCATCTGCAGAGCTAGTTGGCATATAAACTTGTACTACAGTAGTAGGCGTGGGCTTCGTGTCTATCTTGGCTACAGGTGTGGCTGTTTGTAGTAGCTTACCCGCACTCCTATTTTTTTATTCATTATTAAACCTACTCCTGCGTTATCCCTATTTGATTTTGTATTTATAACCCTGCATTCGCCTGACCTAAAGTCTTGTTCCTCCTGCCACCGAACTTCACTAATTCCCACTATATCTAACTTTTACCTATCCATTACCTTTTTAAATTTTCTAACCTACGTGCCCAATTAAGGGATCTGACATTCCACGCTCCGATCCGTAGAATGCCAGTTTTCTTTCTCCTGATATCGACGTCCTCTTGAGTAGTCTCCGCCTGGAGATCCGAATGGGGGACTATTTTACCTCCGGAATATTTTACCCAAGAGGATGCCATCATCATTTAATCATACAGTAAAGCTGCATTCCCTCGGGAAAAATTACAGCCGTAGTTTCCCCTTGGTTTCAACCGTCCGCAGTACCAGCACAGCAACGCCGTTTTGGTTAGTGTTACAAGTTCAGATCAGTCAATCATCCAGACTGTTGTCCCTGCAACTACTGAAAAGGCTGCTGCCCCTCTTCAGGAACCACACGTTTGTCTGGCCTCTCAACGGATACCCCTCCGTTGTGGTTGCACCTACGGTACAGCTATCTGTATCGCTGAGGCACGCAAGGCTCCCCAGAGCTATAGATAAAGAAATGCTAAATGAAACGCATTTGTCTATCAAGAGAGCAAAGAGTGATGCCTTAAAGGACTACCGTAGCAGAATATTGTGAAATGGTATTTTACAAAACTCAAAGAAATTCTGGTCCTATATAAAGGCTGTTAGTGGCACTAAAGTTAGTGTCCAGTTCGTAGCGAATGAGACAGTAATTGAAATTGAGGGTAGCAAAGCAAATGCTGAAATGCTTAACTCCGTTTTCAAATGTTCCCTTACAGAGGAAAATCCAGGAGAATTGCTCCAATTTAATCCTGTTGCGGCTGAAAAGATGAATGAAATAATTGTTTGTGTTGAGAAACAATTGAAATCGTTAAAAATGAACAAAGCTCCAGGGCACATTGGGAAACCTGTCAGATTCTATGCTGAATTTGCGGGTGAGTTATGCCCTCTGCTAACTGCAATCTACCGTAAATACCTCGAACAAAAAACCGTTCCCATTTCTTAGAAAAATGCATAAGTCATACCCATCTACAAAGAGGGTAGTAGAAGTGATCCAAATAATTAACGTCCAGTATATCTGACGCCTAATTGTTGCAGAATCTTATAAAATATTCTGAGCTCAAACATAATGAGGTGTCTTGAACAGAATGACCTCCTCAATGCCAACCAGCATGGATTCCGAAAACATCAATCATTTGAAACCGAATTTACACTTTTCTCACAAGACAAACTGTAAGCTAAGTAGATGCAGTATTTCTTGATTTCCGTCCAACATTTGCCTCAGTACTACACCTACGCTTGTTATCAAAAGTTCGGTAACATGGGGTACAAATTAAAATTTGTGACTGGACTGAGGGCTTTCTGGTAGTGAGGACGCAGCAAGTTATCTTGTCTGGAGTAAATTCGGGTGCTCTCCAGGCAAGTGCGTCAGAACCTTTTGACACCTTTTGCTGCTCACGTTTATCTTAATGACCTTGCTAACAATATTATTAGTAAGCTCAGATTTTGGTCTGGTTATCTGTGATGAGGTACTGTCTGACAGAAGCTGTATAAATATTTAGTCATATCTTGACAGGATTTGTAAGTGCAACAAAGATTGGAAACTTGCTTTAAATTTTCATTAATGTAAAATTGTGCACTTCACAAAACGAAAAAACATAACGTCCTCTGACTATAATATCAATGAGTTACTGCTGTAATCGGCCAACTCATACAAATACCTTGGTGTAACACTAGGAATATCAAATGGAATGATCTCATAGGCTCAGTCGTCGATAAGGCAGGTGGTAGACTTCGGTTTATTGGTAGAATACTCGGGAAGTGCTACCAGTCAACAAGGAAGATTGCTTACAAATGCTCGTGTTATCGGTTCTAGACTATTGCGCAATGTGTGGGACCCGTACCAAGTAGGACTAACAGGGGATAGTGAACGTATACAGAGAAGGGCAGCGCGAATGGTCACACGTTTGTTTGATCCGTGGGAGAGTGTCACAGACTGAAGGCACTGAATCGGCAGACTCTTGAAGACAGACGTAAACTATCGCGAGCAAGTGTATTAATAAAGTTTCTAGAACCAGTTATGTATAAGGGCTCTAGGAATATTCTGCAACTCCGACGTATCGCTCGCATGTGTATCGTGAGGATAAGATTGCTATAATTACTGCATGCACACAGGCATTCAAAAATTCATTCTTCCCAAGATCTACACGTGAATGGAACGGGTGTAGACCCTAGTAACAGGTACAATAGGGCACATCTTCTGCCATAACCTCAAGGTGGTTTGCATAGTTGTAGAAGTAGATGTAAATGTAGATCTAAGCCCAGGAATCGTCGATGCGCATTTTCATTGCCCTGTTTTCCTCCAAGTAACCCTGTTCATTCCCAGATTAAAGCCGGCCGCGGTCGTCTAGCGGTTCTAGGCGCGCAGTCCGGAACCGCGCGACTGCTACGGTCGCAGGTTCGAATCCTGCCTCGGGCATGGATGTGTGTGATGTCCTTAGGTTAGTTAGGTTTAAGTAGTTCTAAGTTCTAGGGGACTGATGACTTCAGATGTTATGTTCCATACTGCTCAGAGCCATTTGAACGATTTGAACCCAGACTAAAACAACTAAGCCTTAGTATCGTCAATGCATATGGTTTTCTCCCTGTTCCTCCCCATGTGGCCATAATCACTCTCATGTTAACATATTTGAGCCCATGAATCTTCAATCCACATAGTTTTGTCCCTTTTTTTCCCCGAGTAGCACTGACTATTACCATGTTAACATATCTGAGGCCTGGAATGATCCTTGCAGATGGATGTCTGTCTTTTTTGCGTCAAGTGGCCCTCAATCTTCTCAGGTTAACAAACGTGAGCCTATAATCGTCGACATACCTATGATCTCTGCTTCCGCCAGAAGTGGTTCTGATCATACCCAGATTACAATATCTGAGCCGTGATATCTTTAATTCTAATGGATTTCTGCCTGTCCCCCTCCAAGTGGCTCTAATCTTCCCTGGTTAACGTATCTGAGCTCTGGATTTCTCCCTGTTTTGACCCAAACGACACTGAACAATTCCCGGTTAGTATATGTAAGCCTTGGAATCGTTGCTGAGCGTGGAGTCTTCGTTTTTCACCCCAAGTAGACCCAATCATATCTAAGACCTGAAATCGTCGATGCACTTGGATTTCTCCCTTTTTTGATCCAAGTGGCCCTGATTATTCCCAGATTAATTCATCTGAGACCTGGATTCGTCGATGTACATGGATTTCCGCATCTTTTGTCCCAAATGAGCCTGAACAAGTCCAGATTAACACATCTGTTCCCTGTAATCGTTGGTCCACAAGGATTTCTCCGTTGTTTATCTGAAGTGGCTCCTATCATCCCCATTTTAACATATTTAAGTACTGGAATCATCAATTTACATGGATTTCTCCCTGTTTTTTCTCCAAGTGCCCCTGATCAGTCCCATGTCAAACGTACCTGAACCACGAAATCGTCGATATACGTGTCTTTCGCCGTCTTCGACCCACGTGGCCTTAATTATTCCAATTTCACACATCTCAGCGATGGAATCGTTGATCCACAAGAATTTCTCCTTGTTTTGGTCCATGTGGCACTGATTATTCCCAGGTTAATTTACGTAAGCCCTGGGATCGTCGATATATATGGACTGCTCTGTGTCTTGGAATCGTCGATATACATGTCTTTTTTTAGCTTTCGACCCATGTGGTTTTGATCATTCCGAGTTGTTATATCAGAGCCATGGAATCGCTGATGCACATGGATTTCTCCCTGTTTTGCTCTAGGTGGCTCTGATCATTCCCAGGTTAGTCCATATATATGGACCTCTCCATGTCTTGTCTTAAGTGACACTGAACAAGTCCAGGTTAGCATATCCTGTGCCCTGGAATCGTTTATCTACATACATTTTTTTGTCGTTCATCTGAAGTTGCCCTAATCATGTCTATGTTGAAATATCTAATCCCTCGATTCATTGTTTCACTTTGATTTCTCTCTGTTTTGTTACAAGTGACCTGATCATAAACGAGCCTGGAATCGTCGATGTACAGTCATGCTCAATAGTATCCGAACGACCTGAATTTCATTTCGCCAGATTCGAATGCAACCCACATAACGAAGCTGTCTAGTGGGTCCTTTATCGCTCCTCGGTTCCGTCGTTTGACTATCGAAAATGGTTCCAATAAGTCTCCACTAGAAAACTCTGCTCTGTATCGCAATAACTCAAGATGTAAAGTAATACCACGATACTAGAAATATCAGGGAACACCTTATCACAGATAAGACTGTCCTTAAGGCTAGTAAGCTCACATTTATTGCAATAAATGACATACCTGAAATGTTACCACTCACATTATTACGTCAGATAGGTAATGGACGTAGTAAGTTCGTCATATTCATGATTTCCTCTTCAGAGTAACATACCATACTTGTTATTTAACACAAAATGACATTAAAAACTTATGTTATTCACGAGCCGCTAGTTGAGAATATGTATGAACTTCAAATGACACGACGAGTCGCCTCGTTCTGCATATGGATTCAAACACAGGTCATGCAGACTAAGATTTCGTGACTGTCAGAAACTAACAGTCATTCCTGACTAGGCATACAGAGAGTGATATACCTCGATTTTAGACAGCATCAGTTAGGAAATATCAACTTTAAATCACATAACGTAAACATTTTTAACGGACGCGAATTCCTACCCAGCATCTATTGTCACTGTTAACGAACTACGAGAGATGTTAAATATTGCTTCTTCACAAGTAACATACTTGAAATGCCGTGAGGTAAACCTTTGTGTTGGACAGGGATTCGAACCCAGAACCTAATCGGATTGTTACCGAAGCACAATCAACTGTGAAATATCGGATTTTCTCGGCAGTAGCAAGATGTTTTAACTGAAATGGCGAGACAAAACATTAATTTTTTCCTTTGCAACTCTCCAAGCCGGAACCTATCGCTGTTATATTCTCGAGAAAACGAACGTTAAATATGGTTTGTTACACCAGCAGCGTTTCAGTGCTGACTGAGAATCGAACCCCACACATATCGTTGTTGACTACACACAAAGAGACTTCAGCTACCGAATTTTTCTCCACCAGCAGCTCGGAATAACATCATTGAACTTCCAGTGATGTCGAAAATGGTTCTGTGTCTCACTGGGAGTCAAAAACGTCAGATATCGTTAGTGTTGACAACGAATGAAAATACATTATCATCATCATCATCATCATCATCATCATCATCATCATTTAAGACTGATTATGCCTTTCAGCGTTCAGTCTGGAGCATAGCCCCCCTTATACAGTTCCTCCATGATCCCCTATTCAGTGCTAACATTGGTGCCTCTTCTGATGTTAAACCTATTACTTCAAAATCATTCTTAACCGAATGCAGGTAACTTCTCCTCGGTCTGCCCCGACTCCTCCTACCCTCTACTGCTGAATTCATGAGTCTCTTGGGTAACCTTGCTTCTCCCATGCGTGTAACATGACCCCACCATCTAAGCCTGTTCGCCCTGACTGCTACATCTATAGAGTTCATTCCCAGTTTTTCTTTGATTTCCTCATTGTGGACACCCTCCTGCCATTGTTCCCATCTACTAGTACCTGCAATCATCCTAGCTACTTTCATATCCGTAACCTCAACCTTGTTGATAAGGTAACCTGAATCCACCCAGCTTTCGCTCCCATACAACAAAGTTGGTCGAAAGATTGAACGGTGCACAGATAACTTAGTCTTGGTACTGACTTCCTTCTTGCAGAAGAGAGTAGACCGTAGCTGAGCGCTCACTGCATTAGCTTTGCTACACCTCGCTTCCAGTTCTTTCACTATGTTGCCATCCTGTGAGAATATGCATCCTAAGTACTTGAAACCGTCCACCTGTTCTAACTTTATTCCTCCTATTTGGCACTCAATCCGTTTATATTTCTTTCCCACTGACATTACTTTCGTTTTGGAGATGCTAATCTTCATACCATAGTCCTTACATTTCTGATCTAGCTCTGAAATATTACTTTGCAAACTTTCAATCGAATCTGCCATCACAACTAAGTCATCCGCATATGCAAGACTGCTTATTTTGTGTTCACATATCTTAATCTCACCCAGCCAGTCTATTGTTTTCAACATATGATCCATGAATAATATGAACAACAGTGGAGACAGGTTGCAGCCTTGTCTTACGCCTGAAACTACTCTGAACCATGAACTCAATTTACCGTCAACTCTAACTGCTGCCTGACTATCCATGTAAAGACATTTAATTGCTTGCAAAAGTTTGCCTCGTATAACATAATCTTGTAGAACAGACAATAACTTCCTCCTAGGAACCCGGCCATATGCCTTTTCTAGATCTATAAGGCATAGATACAATTCCCTGTTCCACTCATAACACTTCTCCATTATTTGCCGTAAGCTAAAAATCTGGTCCTGACAACCTCTAAGAGGCCTAAACCCACACTGATTTTCATCCAATTGGTCCTCAACTAATACTCGCACTTTCCTTTCAACAATACCTGAGAAGATTTTACCCACAACGCTGATTAAAGAGATACCTCTGTAGTTGTTACAATCTTTTCTGTTTCCATGTTTAAAGATTGGTGTGATTACTGCTTTTGTCCAGTCTGATGGAACCTGTCCCGACTCCCAGGCCATTTCAATTATCCTGTGTAGCCATTTAAGACCTGACATTCCACTGTATTTGATGAGTTCCGACTTAATTTCATCCACCCCAGCCGCTTTATTGCACTGCAATCTATTGACCATTTTTTCCACTTCCTCAAATGTGATCCTATTTCCATCATCATTCCTATCCCATTCTACCTCGAAATCTGAAACATTACTGATCGCATTTTCACCTAAATTGAGCAACTCTTCAAAATATTCCCTCCATCCTCCCAAGGCATCCACAGGATTCACCAGCAGTTTTCCTGACCTGTCCAAAATACTTGTCATTTCCTTCTTACCTCCCTTTCGAAGACTGCTAATTACACTCCAGAATGGTTTTCCAGCAGCTTGACCCATAGTCTCCAACCTGTTTCCAAAGTCTTCCCACGATTTCTTCTTGGATGCTGCAATTATCTGTTTGGCTTTGTTTCTTTCTTCAACATAACTTTCTCTGTCTACCTGGGTTCTGGTATGTAGCCATTTTTGATACGCCTTCTTTTTCCTTTTACAGGCTGCCTTGACTGTATCATTCCACCAAGCTGTTTGCTTCTTCCTACTTTTACACACTACTGTTCCAAGACATTCTTTAGCCACGTCTAGTACTGTGTCCCTGTACCTTGTCCATTCATTTTCCAATGACTGTAATTGGCTACATTCAACTAACTGGTACCTTTCTGAGATCGCTGTTATGTACTTGTGCCTGATTTCCTTATCCTGAAGTTTATCCACTCTTATCCTCCTACATATGGACCTGACCTCCTGCACTTTCGGCCTTACAATCCCAATTTCACTGCAGATTAAATAATGATCAGTGTCATCAAAGAATCCCCTGAATACACGTGTGTCCCTCACAGTCTTCCTGAATTCCTGATCTGTTATTATATAGTCAATGACAGATCTGGTTCCCCTGCCTTCCCAAGTATACCGGTGAATGTTCTTATGTTTAAAAAAAGAGTTTGTGATTACTAAGCCCATACTGGCACAGAAATCCAAGAGTTGTTTCCCGTTCCTGTTGGCCTCCATATCCTCTCCAAATTTACCCATAACCTTTTCATACCCTTCTGTTCGATTTCCAATCCTGGCGTTAAAATCACCCATGAGCAGAACACTATCCTTGTCCTTTACTCTAACAGCTACATCACTGAGTGCCTCATAAAAACTATCCATCTTATCTTGATCTGTCCCTTCACAATGCGAATATACTGACACAATCCTAATTTTCTTGCTAGACACTGTCAAATCTATCCACATCAGTCGTTCGTTTACATACCTTATTGCAACTACGCTGGGTTCCATTTCTTTCCTGATGTAAAGCCCTACACCCCATTGTGCTATTCCTGCTTTGACTCCTGACAGGTAGACCTTGTATTCTACCACTTCCTCTTCTATCTCACCCCTTACCCGAATGTCACTAACAGCTAAAACGTCCAGCCCCATCTTACTTGCAGCCTCTGCCAGCTCTACCTTCTTCCCAGAGTAGCCCCCATTGATATTAATAGCTCCCCATCTCATTACCATTTGTTTGCCAAGTCGTATCTTAGGAGTCCCTGGTTTGTCAGTTAGAGGTGGGACTCCGTCACCTCCAAAGGTCCGAGGCATTTTGCTCTGATTATTGCCAGCATCATATTTAAAGTACCAGGGAAGCAGGTTGCTAGCCTTACTTGCCCCGAGTCCCATTGGGTTTTACCCCTAACGGCTGAGGGACTAACCGGAGGATTTGGTAGTCTTTGCCGTATGAGCACAAAGGTGACCACGACTCAGAATATGTCCGAGATGCCCAGCCTTATTCCAAAGTAATTGGTATCCCGACTGTCGGGACCACTTACTTGGCCACTCATACGTTGCCCGTGGTTCATGAACTAGGACATGACTACAGGAACCCACACCATGAACCACAAATACATTAACGATCAAAATTATTATCCACCAGCAGACAGGTGTTCTCATGCTAGAGCCTGATAACACATAATGTAAACTTTAGTGCCGGGCCAGGATTCGAACCCACTCATGTGCAATATGTGGAGATGTTGAGGAATCTGCAGTTTTGAACAAACAACAAATTGTAGTCGAGCTGTATTGTCACGAAGGGATCAAATTCCGCGTTAAGGGCGGTCTGAGTTTCATTCCCAGTTCAGAACCAATTTTAATTACATACAGAAGCTCAAATAAAAGATGGAATAAGTGTCCAGTGACCCTACATAGCGTTTGTTTCGTCACTAGAAAAAAATAACTACTATAAGAAAGGTTACTAGTTATAGAGTTTCTACATGTCGCTGCTCCTGACTTTATTGTGGTTCAACCTAATGTCTACTTGGTAGAGAAGGAATATCATGTTTAGCCGGCCGCGGTGGCCGTGCGGTTCTGGCGCTGCAGTCCGGAACCGCGGGACTGCTACGGTCGCAGGTTCGAATCCTGCCTCGGGCATGGATGTGTGTGATGTTCTTAGGTTCTACATCTACATCTACATTTATACTCCGCAAGCCACCCAACGGTGTGTGGCGGAGGGCACTTTACGTGCCACTGTCATTATCTCCCTTTCCTGTTCCAGTCGCGTATGGTTCGCGGGAAGAACGACTGTCTGAATGCCTCTGTGCGCGCTCTAATCTCTCTAATTTTACGTTCGTGATCTCCTCGGGAGGTATAAGTAGGGGGAAGCAATATATTCGATACCTCATCCAGAAACGCACCCTCTCGAAACCTGGCGAGCAAGCTACACCGCGATGCAGAGCGCCTCTCTTGCAGAGTCTGCCACTTGAGTTTGTTAAACATCTCCGTAACGCTATCACGGTTACCAAATAACCCTGTGACGAAACGCGCCGCTCTTCTTTGGATCTTCTCTATCTCCTCCGTCATCCCAATCTGGTACGGATCCCACACTGATGAGCAATACTCAAGTATAGGTCGAACGAGTGTTTTGTAAGCCACCTCCTTTGTTGATGGACTACATTTTCTAAGGACTCTCCCAATGAATCTCAACCTGGTACCCGCCTTACCAACAATTAATTTTATATGATCATTCCACTTCAAATCGTTCCGCACGCATACTCCCAGATATTTTACAGAAGTAACTGCTACCAGTGTTTGTTCCGCTATCATATAATCATACAATAAAGGATCCTTCTTTCTATGTATTCGCAATACATTACATTTGTCTATATTAAGGGTCAGTTGCCACTCCCTGCACCAAGTGCCTATCCGCTGCAGATCTTCCTGCATTTCGCTACAATTTTCTAATGCTGCAACTTCTCTGTATACTACAGCATCATCCGCGAAAAGCCGCATGGAACTTCCGACACTATCTACTAGGTCATTTATATATATTGTGAAAAGCAATGGTCCCATAACACTCCCCTGTGGCACGCCAGAGGTTACCTTAACGTCTGTAGACGTCTCTCCGTTGATAACAACATGCTGTGTTCTGTTTGCTAAAAACTCTTCAATCCAGCCACACAGCTGGTCTGATATTCCGTAGGCTCTTACTTTGTTTATCAGGCGACAGTGCGGAACTGTATCGAACGCCTTCCGGAAGTCAAGAAAAATAGCATCTACCTGGGAGCCTGTATCTAATATTTTCTGGGTCTCATGAACAAATAAAGCGAGTTGGGTCTCACACGATCGTTGTTTCCGGAATCCATGTTGATTCCTACATAGTAGATTCTGAGTTTCCAAAAACGACATGATATTCGAGCAAAAAACATGTTCTAAAATTCTACAACAGATCGACGTCAGAGATATAGGTCTATAGTTTTGCGCATCTGCTCGACGACCCTTCTTGAAGACTGGGACTACCTGTGCTCTTTTCCAATCATTTGGAACCTTCTGTTCCTCTAGAGACTTGCGGTACACGGCTGTTAGAAGGGGGGCAAGTTCTTTCGCGTACTCTGTGTAGAATCGAATTGGTATCCCGTCAGGTCCAGTGGACTTTCCTCTGTTGAGTGATTCCAGTTGCTTTTCTATTCCTTGGACACTTATTTCGATGTCAGCCATTTTTTCGTTGGTGCGAGGATTTAGAGAAGGAACTGCAGTGCGGTCTTCCTCTGTGAAACAGCTTTGGAAAAAGGTGTTTAGTATTTCAGCTTTACGCTTGTCATCCTCTGTTTCAATGCCATCATCATCCCGGAGTGTCTGGACATGATGTTTCGAGCCACTTACTGATTTAACGTAAGACCAGAACTTCCTAGGATTTTCTGTCAAGTCGGTACCTAGTATTTTACTTTCGAATTGACTGAACGCTTCACGCATAGCCCTCCTTACGCTAACTTTGACATCGTTTAGCTTCTGTTTGTCTGAGAGGTTTTGGCTGCGTTTAAACTTGGAGTGAAGCTCTCTTTGCTTTCGCAGTAGTTTCCTAACTTTGTTGTTGTACCACGGTGGGTTTCTCCCGTCCCTCACAGTTTTACTCGGCACGTACCTGTCTAAAACGCATTTTACGATTGCCTTGAACTTTTTCCATAAACACTCAACATTGTCAGTGTCGGAACAGAAATTTTCGTTTTGATCTGTTAGGTAGTCTGAAATCTGCCTTCTATTACTCTTGCTAAACAGATAAACCTTCCTCCCTTTTTTTATATTCCTATTAACTTCCATATTCAGGGATGCTGCAACGGCCTTATGATCACTGATTCCCTGTTCTGCACTTACAGAGTCGAAAAGTTCGGGTCTGTTTGTTATCAGTAGGTCCAAGATGTTATCTCCACGAGTCGGTTCTCTGTTTAATTGCTCGAGGTAATTTTCGGATAGTGCACTCAGTATAATGTCACTCGATGCTCTGTCCCTACCACCCGTCCTAAACATCTGAGTGTCCCAGTCTATATCCGGTAAATTGAAATCTCCACCTAAGACCATAACATGCTGAGAAAATTTATGTGAAATGTATTCCAAATTTTCTCTCAATTGTTCTGCCACTAATGCTGCTGAGTCGGGGGGTCGGTAAAAGGAGCCAATTATTAACCTAGCTCGGTTGTTGAGTGTAACCTCCACCCATAATAATTCACAGGAACTATCCACTTCTACTTCACTACAGGATAAACTACTACTAACAGCGACGAACACTCCACCACCGGTTGCATGCAATCTATCCTTTCTAAACACCGTCTGTGCCTTTGTAAAAATTTCGGCAGAATTTATCTCTGGCTTCAGCCAGCTTTCTGTACCTATAACGATTTCAGCTTCGGTGCTTTCTATCAGCGCTTGAAGTTCCGGTACTTTACCAACGCAGCTTCGACAGTTTACAATTACAATACCGATTGCTGCTTGGTCCCCGCATGTCCTGACTTTGCCCCGCACCCGTTGAGGCTGTTGCCCTTTCTGCACTTGCCCGAGGCCATCTAACCTAAAAAACCGCCCAGCCCACGCCACACAACCCCTGCTACCCGTGTAGCCGCTTGTTGCGTGTAGTGGACTCCTGACCTATCCAGCGGAACCCGAAACCCCACCAACCTATGGCGCAAGTCGAGGAATCTGCAGCCCACATGGTCGCAGAACCGTCTCAGCCTCTGATTCAGACCCTCCACTCGGCTCTGTACCAAAGGTCCGCAGTCAGTCCTGTCGACGATGCTGCAGATGGTGAGCTCTGCTTTCATCCCGCTAGCGAGACTGGCAGTCTTCACCAAATCAGATAGCCGCCGGAAGCCAGAGAGGATTTCCTCCGATCCATAGCGACACACATCATTGGTGCCGACATGAGCGACCACCTGCAGATGGGTGCACCCTGTACCCTTCATGGCATCCGGAAGGACCCTTTCCACATCTGGAATGACTCCCCCCGGTATGCACACGGAGTGCACTTTGGTTTTCTTCCCCTCCCTTGCTGCCATATCCCTAAGGGGCCCCATTACACGCCTGACGTTGGAGCTCCCAACTACCAGTAAGCCCACCCTCTGCGACTGCCCGGATCTTGCAGACTGAGGGGCAACCTCTGGAACAGGACAGGCAGCCATGTCAGGCCGAAGATCAGTATCAGCCTGAGACAGAGCCTGAAACCGGTTCGTCAGACAAACTGGAGAGGCCTTCCGTTCAGCCCTCCGGAATGTCTTTCGCCCCCTGCCACACCTTGAGACGACCTCCCACTCTACCACTGGTGAGGGATCAGCCTCAATGCGGGCAGTATCCCGGGCAACCACAGTCGTAGTCCGATCGGGGGATGCGTGGGACGAGCTGGCCGTCCCCGACAAACCCCCATCCGGACCCCCACAGTGATGCCCATTGGCAACAGCCTCAAGCTGTGTGACCGAAGCCAACACTGCCTGAAGCTGGGAGCGAAGGGATGCCAACTCAGCCTGCATCCGAACACAGCAGTTGCAGTCCCTATCCATGCTTAGTTAGGTTTAAGTAGTTCCAAGTTCTACGGGACTTATGACCTAAGATGTTGAGTCCCATAGTGCTCAGAGCCATTTGAACCAATATCATGTTTAACGTGAATTTCAGATCACAATGCCATTATACCTTCGTCACTTGGAATAGCCAGAAGAGAGTAGAATCTGTCTCTCCCTATTAAAAACCATCGGCAGAAGTTGGAATCGAACCCATACGAGCGTCATAGGAACCTATCATCAATCCAACAGACCACCAAATCCTCTTCTGAGAGTCTCATTTTTCTATCATAACACCGTTACGGCACACTCTATGAGAATTCTGACACACAGGCTTCCTGTAGTGGTTTGCAGCATGTTCTGTACATTCATTTACTTGATTCACCGAATCGCCATGAGCTAGCTGCCTCGGCTACCCAGTGCATACATTCGACTCTATTTTGTAATCACCGGAATAAAATCACGTAACTGCCACCTAGACAGGACTGTCAACAGTGTAGGATGCATAGATGTAAATAGGAAGTGTTCCTTTCCATTTGAGCTACTCTATTGTGCTATCTGTTTGTTGAAAACGTCGTGCAGTGCAAAAGAAAAATTGTAACTGTCTGGCTCTCTGAAGTCCAAATCCTGCCATATGCATTATCTCACAGCACTGTGGAATGCGGAAGTTCTGGAGGACCTGTTGTTGACTTCTGGAGGTGTTGTAGCAACATGACAGCTAGTAGCATTACGGTAAGCCTCGCGCAACGTAGATAAGACGTCGCGAGTTCTATTACATTCGCTGCTACATATTTTAAAACGCAATTCTGCTGTCTGCTGAAGTTATCAATTTAATGGAACTTTGAACATAATTCCCTTCACTTATCAACACAAAATAGCCGCATGTGGAAAAAGGGCTAACTTGTGTGACATTTTGTTCTTTTCAGGTTTAATAGACGGCCAGGCAGCAGATGCGCTTGAAGCTTTTGTATTATGTATGGGGAGACCGCATCGTGCCAAAATAGTCAGAAAAGTAATTTCTACGTTAGCTGTCGTCTGGTAGGGGCATTTTATTCTTCCACAAAACTTGTTTGACATCTTTAACTCAGAACAAGTCTTCTACATCTATGTAATCAATAAACTGCATGTGCATTGTCAGATAGATAACATCAGAGAATTCGCATATATCGTTGATGGTTAATATCTCTCTCATGTTTAGTATTGTTTTAACGACACTAAAAGACACCTTATGACAATTGTGCACTGTTTTATAAGAAATGAAATAAAACTACCCACGATAACCTTACGACGAAAGTCTGTTTTAATAAAATTGAGTATCTGTACACAAGCTTGCCTCTATCGACACGAATTAGTAAAATACTACTCACTTAGATTTCATTTAGGTCTGTGTTTAATTGGTATGCTCTGTTATAGTCAACAGGTATGCAAGTGTGGCATTTCATAAATAAATTTAGGTATTCCTAGAAACCCAAAATTTGCTTGTCAGCAGTGGAAAGAGGCGTTACCTATTGTGCAACATTGTAAGTTTTTCACCATTGCACTATGAGCTGAAAATATTTACTTGCGATTTCCTTATCGATGTTTGATCTGCCTGCTTGTAGTTCTTTCACAGAAGGGATGAAAACGTTATAGTCAGCGAGACTGGAACCGCGAACCATAACACACGCTTTTTCACACGTCAGCACGTCACCACAAAGCCAGCAAAGAGGTATGTCTTGGACCTTCCTCTTTCGAGGTCAGTGGTTAGAACACGTAAACTGCTATTTAAAGAACGAGATTATTTGCGATTTCCTCGTACATCGACTTTCCTGGGCTGAAAACAGTAAATTTACAATCTTTTGTTACACCTCAAGCGATAATAATTCAGATTATTCAATGGTAACGACAGGAAAAATCAAGTGAACTTTGAGACTTAATTCCGTGCACACCAGGAAGTAACTCGTCGATCACGGAGTTGCCAAACATACCTTGCCTTGTTGCCAAATCTCAGTTACAGTACCAGCAGGAAGAAGACAAACCGATGTGATCCTACAGCGGACTGGGAAGTGACCATAGCTGGCGTCTCAAAGACACGGCTGCTATGGCCTGGAATACGTAATGCGTCTGATTCGCGTTTGTGTAACTAGGTTTAGGGACTGAAGCGTAGTTACTAATAATACTGAGAACTGACTGCAAACTAAGCATCATAAAACAGTAACTCTCATAGTTGTTTTTACATTTCTTTCGTAACTTTACTCAAAACTAAGAAACTCTTTCATGGTCGTTTTCGTGCCTCGCCGATAGTCGAACACACCAAACAAATAAAAAGAAAAAAAGAATGTGTGTGTATGTGTGTGTGTGTGTGTGTGTGTGTGAGAGAGAGAGAGAGAGAGAGAGAGAGAGAGAGAGAGATAAAAACAAAAAAGAATGAGAGAGAGGGTAAAAAATTGTTGTAAATAAGTTGAATATCGGTATGGAAAGAAATCTTTCATTAAAATGACACGTTCCACATCATTACGAAATCTCGTATTCATGATCTATGCAACAAGTATTAATCTAATCTAATCATATCATATTGCTGCTGACTGGCCGTCAAGAGACATAAATTACCGAAATTTTCGCCAATATCAGTAACCAAATCTAAACTTGAAAATAAAAGACGACGGTTTTTGTAATAAACCGTTACTCCTATCAAGACCCTTTATTTCCTGTTAACTAACCACGAAAGATGTCTGATATACCTCTATTCAGAAGTAACAAAGTGTATATGCATTTCAAGACGAAGGACATGAAGTGAAGTTCTGTGACGGAGATACGAACCCAATACGTAGTCGGATTGATAACTAAGTAAAATCAAATGTTACGTATCGGTTTTTCTTACCAGCTGTTAGGTGTTTGAATACAAAATAAGGATACAAATTTTTGTGCCTGAGTGACAATCTAACCGCACTCCTATCGTTCGTCTTTATCGTCCACGAATATAGCTTAAGTACCAATTGCTTACTCACCAACAGTAAGATGTGTGCGTGTTTGACCAGAAATTTTTGTCAACACACGAACAGACATTAAAAGTGCACGTTGATTTTCGCTATCAGGCCGGTGTGCACGCGTTAGGGCTTAAAATGAAATTATGAACATTTTTGTACTGGATCAGGAATCGGACCCACATACTTAACCTTTGGAGGAGACCTAGAGAAGATTGCAATCTTGAAAAAAGGAACGAAATGATTGAACTATACTTTTCCGAGAGATTCAGATCCTCGAAAGAGGAGATACGAATTCGAATCACAGTCCAGCATCAAATTTTTCAACGTCCCTAGTTCAGTCAAGTACAAGTATAATGCCGGCCGCGGTGGCCGTGCGGTTCTAGGCGCTCCAGTCCGGAGCCGCGCTGCTGCTACGGTCGCAGGTTCAAATCCTGCCTCGGGCATGGGTGTGTGTGATGTCCTTAGGTTAGTTAGGTTTAAGTGGTTCTACGTTCTAGGGGACTGATGACCACAGCAGTTGAGCCCCATAGTGCTCAGAGCCATTTTTTTTACAAGTAAAATAAGAACCCTGTTAGTTTAAACGGCTATCGGTTCATCAAATAAAATAAAATTTTCTAATGTTGGTACGTTTACTGGCGACAGTACTTCTGTTTACCATGACCTCCGCTTATGTCATTTCCCAAAGTAAACCGGCTCTGTCCAGTTGGGAATGAAGGAACGTGATGTTTAATGCGGATTCTGGATTATAACATCTTTCTCTTGAGGTTACCAGAGGTAAAGTAAATCTGTTTGTGCCTCTTAGAAGTAAATGCCTGAACCCACGCATTGCACTTGTGATAGTTCGTTCCACCAGACCATTGTGGCCACATTTCACAGCGCCAGGAGTGTGCTGTAACGGATGATGTGCTTAGCTTACAAAATTAGTCATGGTGGAAAAAATGCAAGTCTATTAAATGGTTAAGCAGAAACAAGCTTCTGACGCGAAGATTATGCTATTCTCACGTCAGCAGGTGTAAAGACTCTTCTAGGCATCATAGCCTCGATATGAAGCCATTTTGAAATTTTCACTAATTCGGGAAATTTCTAATTAGAGAAAATCCACTGTGAAGTGGGAAGTTACCGGATAATTCGATTATTACCCTCATTACTACTATCATTTTCTTCATACCGCTGCTGGAACACATGTACTTGAAGATAATTTATGGCCTTTTGGTCATTATAGAAGTTGTTGCCCAAGAACAGGTTCTTTCCCTGTCTACGGAATCCTTTTCATCTTAATATCAAACATCGGCAATTACTCGTAGATTACATTAACACTAAAGTAATTAATGAAGACGTTACTTGATAACAAATACGCGCTGCCTTTCTTCATTTACTTGCGCCTAGAAATGGATGTTGAATACTGCCAAAGCAAAAGCCAAGGGAACCTACTGCCTTTCGATATACGTCGCTGTCAGTTGTTCCATATGATTTGGTCGACGTGACCTGTTTCAAGTTGTGCATGACAGAGAATGTTTTAGAAAATCAATTGTTTTCCTTTGCAATAAACAGAAAGATTTTCATTCTAAGCTATCCAAGTTCAAAATTTTCGTAACATTAGTTGAAATTTAACATTCGCTTCTATAATGTAGGTAAGTATTTCACAGTTGCAAAACCCGCATCCGACTCATTGTCATTACACTTAGTCGCTGACCATAAATTCTAGCTCAGAGTGACACCAGTTTAAGTAACAAAATGTAGCCAGTGCTCTTTCTCACCGGAAAATATACAATTGACTCATTGGGCTCCATAAGTACACTGTAACAGTAATTTCTGTGTGTATGCAATGCATACGGATTGTAGAATTTAGAGGAGCTCTCTCTTCCTCTTCTGTATACAATATGCCTGACCTAAACGGGCCCCTTATCATTACAGGCCCTGGGCAGTGCAACGTCATACTGACAACAGTAATGTGCTTATAATGACAACCACACTATTCGTTTTAGCTGATTTTGTAATCATTTAAATAAAACAACATGATCTTCCAGTGGGAGACATTTCGTCCCCCTTTTCCTTCTGTGAAATTTGTCAGTAAGCTTTTTGCCTTTCAACCAGCAAAATGCGGCAGAGTACGGCCAGTAAACGTTTCACAAACCACGATTTAGTGCCGTTAAGACGATTTCTTTAAACATTGGCGTAGCTGAAGGAATTTGGTTTCTTCTTAAGTCGTCTTCACAGATATCTCAAATAGGAAAAGCTCTTTATTCAGGTACGAAGGTTGTAAAACAAACTTCCCACAGTTTGTGTCAGGTTGATCTTTTCGTCTGATAGCACTGCATAAGTATTTTGTGTAAGAGGTATCACAAGTAGTGTTCCTGTGGTTGTGGGAATCACTGGTTGAAAACGAGTTTAACAGCAGTGGGTACAGCACTGCTAAATATTCAAAATGATTATCAACCAAAGTCTGAGGTCATCCACAAAGTGAGGCGTATTTATAACATAGAAGCTTGACTGTCTATCCTTGTCTTCCTGGAGTGGGCATCGGAAGACGTTTACACACACGTATATGAGGATAAGGTCTCCTAAGGGACACGCAAGTGCCAACGCAGGCACAAACGAGAGATCCTAAATTTTAATGCCAAGCAGAAACCACAGTAGTAGCTGCGTGGTGGCAAAGTGATAAAGAGGAAGACTACGGATATGAAGGTCTCAGGTTCAGGTCCGCGATTTTTGTGTGCCAATTTACACTTATTTCCGCTTGGGCAGTGTTTGTTGGTGTGATAAGTGCCGAGTTGCACTGTGATTCGAAAGCCACATTAAACCGTAGGTTCCCCTATCAACTGGCTAGGTAGGTCAACTAAAAGTTCGGAGGTAAGCATACCACCTCCAACAAGACCGTTCTGCCGGCCGGTGTGGCCATGCGGTTAAAGGCGCTACAGTCTGAAACCGCACGACCGCTACGGTCGCAGGTTCGAATCCTGCCTCGGGCATGGATGTGTGTGATGTCCTTAGGTTAGTTAGGTATAAGTAGTTCTAAGTTCTAGGGGACTTATGACCACAGCAGTTGAGTCCCATAGTGCTCAGAGCCATTTGAACCAACCAAGACCGTGCCTATTAAAAAACTGTGGTGTTCAAACCACTCTGCCCACTGATGACTGCTTTACTTTCTATGAGTTGAAACACGTATGTAACATAGCAGCGATGGCGAGGCATTGTAGCATCTGTGACCAGAGAGTATGCGCTTGACCGCGCGAGTGTTGCGAGCGGTTCTCAGTCTGTCAGTAAGTCGTTGCGAGTCTGCAGCTCTGTCTAGTTGAGAGCAGTACTCAGTTAGTTGTCGTTGAGAGCAGTTGTGTGGTGGTCGTCATGCAGAGCGGTCGGTCAGTAGTAGCAGCCCAGTGCGGTTGTGCGATGCAGTCTGTCGGCAACACTGGTCAAGATGCTGAATAAGGTATATTGCTAATTAAGCTAATCATCAGATAATGTAAAGTTTATTTATTGTGATTAATTTCCAACAAGCGCCCCAATAATAATTTTGATTTCAAAGCATTTTACAAAAAAAAAAAAAATTTCATTCCACTTCCCTTAAAGACAAATTTCAGTTAAATTACAAAAAAAAAGGAATATTATTATTTGCAATGCAGTTCCTCCAAGCAGTGTGGAACAATAAGAGCAGAAATTTGATTAGCAGTTACAATGAGGTAAGAATTTAATTCTGATTTTTGCACAGGGCCAAAGACCGATGTTTCGGTTTAATTGAATTTTCATTGTCACTGAAGTTTCATTAGTACTGAATTGTTTTTCATTATTTTTGTGGGAGCATACGCCAGAGTCAGATTGCTAATTTTTGTCTAATTGTCATTGTCAGTAAATTTATTTGCTGGGAGATTACGTTAGGTTGTATTCTTGTTAACATTCAAATTATAGTCTTTCAACATTTTTGTGGGAAGATTTCATTTGGCTCCCATTTCTACATAATATTGTCTTTAAAATTTTTGTGGGGAGGTTACACTTGGCGACACCCAGTCCAGGATCGTATTTCGTTGGGAGTCTTCCGAAAAACAGTCAGATATCTGCTCTTATTTGCTTAGATATAATTAGGATTTGGCGCTACGCTTTTACTAATCTTGTGACTTTCTTTCTACAGGTCAACGGCAATTCGTTGCTCTGTTGTATTTGTGTGTTGCTTTTGCATTTGTGATTATTTGTTTTGTGAATATTAATGACTATTGTAAAAATGCCGCGAAAGACTGTGAATAGTGTATCGCGAGGTATTGTGAACGAAATTACTGACTCAAACAACTTAACCAAAAGTAATTGTGACACGCAGTGTAATGATGACAATCCTGCGTTCACTAACAATCAGTACATTCCAACCACTAGTGATGACTTGTATCTTAATGATGAACAAGCCAACTCAATTGTCTCCTCTGTGAATTTGACGACAATTGATGACGCGGAGCGCTCTATTGTAATGAGCGCTGCCCAGCTTAACGCATCCGGTTCGGAGAATTCAAGTGATGTACAGACGAATTTTTCTAATGAAAATGAACAGGATACTGAAAGTACGACGGATTTATTTAATTCCGAAATAGGGACTGACAGTGTATGTTTAACTGGCAAACCTTTTTGTAAAATACAGAATGACCAAATGGTTACGCAAAACGAGACAATTCCAGATCGACCATTGAATAGCACAGAGAATAGAAATGCTAATTTTGAATCGGATCCAATTATGGCATTGTTGCTACAAATGACTAAGCAGTTTAATGAAAAATTTGATAGCAATTCCAAACAACAGAGGGAATATAACAAACACTTAAATGAAAAACTTGACAATAATGACGAAAATCTCAAACAACTTAGTGAACAGGTCAGACAACAGAATGAAAAATTAGACGACAATTCCAGACAGTTAAATGAAAAATTAGACGACAATTCCAGACAGCTTAGTGAACAAATTAGAGCTGTTGCCGCGCAGTGTCATGACACTAAGGAACAGTTGCGCGTGGAAATTGAGGCTTGTTCAAAAAAAGGCAGCGAAGAAATTAGGTCTGTTGCTCAGGAATTAAGAGAAATGCAAACTGCCGCAACAGAAACACTTAGAGCGGAAATTAGTACGGTCGCTAAACAATGCTCTGAGAAAGCTACACAATTACGCGACGAATTTAAAGCAATGACAGCAGAACTTTCGCGCACAATGGATGAAAAGATAGACGCGAAATTCGAACAGCAGAACACTCAGATTAACGAGCGTTTTAATCAGCACATAGAAAACAGTAATACGCGTTTCCGCAAATTTATTCAAGATCAAAATAAAGTCAAACGTCAAGTCATGGAAACAATCACGGCTCAGAGACAAGAAGACAAACGTAAAATGTTCGCAAAAGCGAAGACATACGTTGACAACAATATTGCGTCAGTGTCCGACGAAATTAATTCCATCAAACAGTCGAACACTGAATTACGTGACGAAATTTCCAATCTTAAATCAAAAACAGATACACAGACAGTAGATATTCAAACAGTAACAGACAGATTCGAACAATTAGAACTAACACAGGATTGCGATGTCATCAAAGCTGATGTTAAAAAACTGAGCGAAACTACGCGCAAGTTGCAAAAACAGATTAATGCGTCCGATTCTAAAACCGATGATCAGGCAAAAATACTGACTGAAAAATATGATGAATTGGCCAGTCGTATTGATGCTATCGAAAGTGCTAATGATAATAAATCAGACGATACTGCACCGGTTTCCTTTAACCAAACACCAGAATTTCAGAATTTACAGCAGACAATTAATGAGATCGATTCATCTAACAACACGTTACGTAGGAAGTTGTCAAATTTACAACAAAAAGTAACAGAGATGAAAAACATCTCAGTTAATAACATACCACAACAGACGCCACTTTATGAACATTTGTCAGACTCGCGCAACGCGTATAATTTGAGTAATCTACAGAGAGTAAGGGACTTAGATTCCGAACAACCACAATTCAATAGATTCTCTTACGATCCTGAACATGTTCTATCACACAGAGATGATAATTTCGATTACAAACATTTTCTGTCAGTGAGAAAGTTTAAAGTTTTTAAAAACGATAGAACGCAGATTCACCCACTGGATTGGATTCAACAGTTTAGCTTTGCTCTTCCACCGACTTGGCCTGTAACGCATAAACTTGAATTTATTTGCAGCTTTTTGGAAGGCGAACCGGCAACTCGTATGAGACCGATCGCGAGACAGTGTTACTCGGTAGAGGAATTTCAGAATGCTTTTCTGTCAGCGTACTGGTCGAAGACGACACAGCGCGGAATTAAAGACCAACTAATTAGTTTGCCAAATTATGAGAACTCCAATTTTCCCAGTGTCACGCAATTTTTTGAACATATGGTACAACAAAACCAATACCTGAGTGAACCGTACAGTGAATCCGCACTTATACAATTATGCATTTCCAAATTACCACGGTCATTACGAGTGTCACTTCTAACGGGCCAGCAAAAAGAAAACATTTCAGCATTCAGGGATCTTTTGCAGCTTTTAGAAGTACAGCAATCTGATTATTCTTTCGTAAACAAAAACTTTTCGTATAACAACCAAGGCCAACAAACGTACAGCAATTATGATCAGACACGTAATTTCAATAGGAGAGGTAACAGACGCTTTAGGAATGACAACCACGAAAACTTTAATAACAGTCAAAATTCTAATTATCAGTATCGAGAGAATTATCAGCAACAGGAACCACACTTTGGTAACAATAGAAGTTTTCCACAACAACAACATCAAAACCAGCCGGTTAGCACACCTAACCAACAATGGAATGCACAAGGTCAACCAGGCTATAATGTTTGGCCGCGAGCACGTATAGTCCCTGATACAACAAATAGTAACGCACGACAGCAAGGAAGCAACTACGTACAAAGAAGACAATATTTCAATTCCTATCGCAATGCACCGTATAGGAATGACTATCACGACAGACGTAAAAACGATGAGCACAATTATCAGCGTACATATAATAACAGTCGGTCTTACCAGCAACAAAGTAATCAACAGGAACATATTCTCATGAATGAACCCGACAGTAGGTACCATCCAGAGCGTAATACGTCTGGAAGAAGTAATAGGACAGTGCAAATAGTCGAAATACCACAGAATCCTCCTAATAATAATAACACAACAGACAGAATCTGACTAGATACTGTACAGGACGCATCTTCCAATAACACAAGCGCTACGTTTGACACGAAAAATGTTGTTCACGAAAATGTAATTACTTTTGACGATATCAGAGACACTCTCTTGCAGGAAAGACCATTTGTTCAGAAAACTATTTCACATCCTGTAATCGAAATTAAAATTGGTTCATCGAAATTCTCAGCAGTAATTGATTCCGGATCACCTATATCAGTAATAAATGAGGAGACCTTTAACGAGTGCAACAAAGAGAATACTTATCCGACATTACCTTTAGGCAAAACAAAAGTGAAAGGAGCAGTATCGAGTAAAGGAGTAGACGTTAAATTGCAGACACATTTATCATTTTGTATTGGAGGTCATACTTTCCACTCTAATTTTTGGATTGTTCCTTTGTTGACAACAGACGTAATTTTAGGTAATAATTTTCTGGTACAACACGACGCTATTATTGATTTTCAAAATTCCTTTTTAATGTTAAAGGATGAGGATGCACAATTGGCTTTAGAATTTCAGTACTCACTATCTGCGGAAGAACAAACAATTAACCGCACAGAGGTCATTTCCGTGTCACGTAACATAGACTGTAATCCCACATTGTTCACGGATACGTACGTACACAACTACAATACTCCAGACGAAGCTGACTACGACGTTATACAGATGATTTCTGATAAGGTTAAAGAGAGCAGTGCAACTACAGACGACGAACGAACGCAACTACACAAAATTCTTTTACAGCAAGCTCCAGTTTTCGACAATGTTCCTGGTACTATGTCCGGCTTTATGTATGAATTTCAAGTCAAACCGCACGACACATTTAAAGCAAAGCATTATCCCATTCCATATATTCACAGAGAACAGGTTAAAAAAGAATTGCAGGATATGCTTGACCAAGGAATTATTGAACCAGCAGTTAGTCCGTACATAAACCCGCTACATATTGTTAAGAAAAAAGACGGCACACTTCGCCTTGTACTTGATTCACGTCACATTAATGACATTATTATTAATGAAACAGATCGACCACAGACACTAGAGGAACTTCTACAGAAATTTCACGGTACTGCTATTTATTCCACATTAGATTTGAAATCGGGATTTTGGCAAATTCAACTTCATCCAAATTGCAGAAAATATACAGCTTTTCTCTGTTTCGGCGACTGTTATCAATTTTGTAAATTACCATTTGGCTTAACTATTTCTTCTGCAGCTTTTATTCGCGGTTTGAACACAATACTTCCGACAGAACTTAAGGACAGAATTACGACGTATGTGGACGACATTCTTATTGCAGAAGCTAACTGGTCCGAACACAATCTGATTCTTGAACAACTGTTACAAACTTTCCATTCACAAGGACTCACAGTTAACCTTAGTAAATCGCACTTTGGCAAAACTTCTATAAAATTTCTTGGACACGTAATTTCAGCGGAAGGCATTGCACCTGATCCGGAAAAACTTCAAGCTCTACGTGACATTACTGTTCCTACGACAAAAAAGCAACTACGCAGTTTTTTGGGCTTAATTAACTTTTTTCGAAAATTTATTCATCACTCTGCTTTAGACACACCTAGATTATGTCGACTGACAGGTAAAAACAGTATTTGGTCTTGGGATAAGCAAGCACACTCTGAATTTATGAACCTGAAACATACTTTGTTGAATGCTCCACTTTTATCGCACCCAGATCTTACCAGAAATTTTTCCATTGCCACCGACAGTTCTAACACAGCTTTAGGCGTACATATTTTCCAGGAAATTGAAGAAGATGGTTCGATAGTAATTAAAAACATCGCATTTGCAAGCCGCATTTTGTCATCCGCTGAACGAAATTATTCCGTTACAGAACTGGAAACATTATGTGTTGTATGGGCTTTTACGAGATTTCGGCACTTTCTTTATGGCAGACATACCACCGTGTACACAGACCACAGAGCGATACAATTTTTACTTTCAGCTAAATTCACGCACGACAGATTAAGTAGATGGAAACTATATTTACAGGAATTTAATTTTACAATAGTTCATATTCCCGGCACACAAAATGTTGTAGCAGACGCACTATCTCGTTCTCTCAGCAACAATCAGCAAGACGTAGCAACCAACTTCTGCAAAACAAATTTCAGTGTCATGTACATTCAGCAAGTAGCATTTGAAAATTTTATTTCATCGTCATTACAGGACATAGCACAAGAACAAAATAAAGACAACGTGTGGAAAGAAATTAAACAGCTTTGGCAAGATAAGAATAATGTTACGATTAGGAACCACTACACTGTACGCAATGACATTCTGTTTCGCCGCTCTCATCCTGACAACAACAATTGGTTATTATGCATCCCTGACGAACTTGTTAACAAATTAATCTGGTACACTCATTTAAGTTACGCACATTACGGAGCAAGAAAATGTTTTCTTATACTGAGACAGAACTGTTATTTTAACAACATGGAGAAACGTATACGACGAGTTTTAGCGTCTTGTAAAATTTGCCAGAAAGCTAAATCAGACACCACTTCACATATTCCTCCTTTATATCCCATTGTACCTGTTAAATTAAGACACATGGCCGCAGTAGATATTTTTGGTCCGATTCCTAGAACTAACAGAGGTTTTTGCTACATCTTTGTCGCTGTTGAACTCACTTCAAAATTTGTTACTTTCACTCCGTTACGCAAAGCTACTGCTAAAACTGTTTCAAAAGCATTTGTAAAGCATTTTTTATTTCATGTAGGGCATGTGATGAAAGTAATTTCCGACAATGGACCACAGTTTCGATCTGCAATATGGACACGTATGTTACGAGCTAGAAACATTTCTCCGATCTATATATCCAAGTACCATGCTTCTTCGAATCCTTGTGAACGATTAATGAAAGAAATTGGTAAACTGTGTAGAATATACTGCCACAAAAGACATATTGATTGGGACACACACATACTCTCATTCCAAGATGTAATTAATTCAATTCCAAATGAATCCACTATGCTATCTCCGTCTGTAATACTGAAAAACGTTGAACCACCAAACAAAATTAAGGAATTTGTAAATTTTCCTACATCTCGTCGCTTACGACACCACGAAATAATCGACATTGCACTGAACAACATCAAACGTGCCGCAGAGCGCCGGAGAAGACAGCAAAAACAGGTTTGTACACGCCGCGACTTTCACGTTGGACAGAAAATATTAGTACGTACACACTACTTATCCAGTAAATTAAAAGGTAAGTGCAGTAAATTTGAACTTCTATACGCAGGTCCATATCGGATTCGCAGCATTCCTCACCCCAATGTTGTACACGTCGAAACTTTGAGAACCAGAAAATCGAAAGACAATCACCATATCTCAAACATTAAACCGTTCATTGAATGAAATCACTTTATGATGTAACATGCTATGATGCCATTCACTTATGCAATTATATGATTACCTACTGATGAGTGTCGTATTTTTTCTTGGCAAATGCCCGGCAAGGTAAGGTTAGCAGGTCGCTTTTCTTGTCGTTACACGTCAGACCGTGCACATTTTCCATTTTTTGTGTGTATGATTGTTTTCCTGTTTTGTTTGTATGCACTGTGAATTAGTTAAGATATTGCAAACACCAGTTGACTTTGACATTTTTGCCCTATGATGTCTCAACATCGTGACTATTTTACGTTTTTCTTTTTCTTTTTTTTTTTTTTTGCTGCTGCATTGTGATATTCCGTGTACATTTTGTCTTTGAACACTGTCTATGCTTTTGACATATTACGTTTTCTGTTATGTTATGCTGTATGCTTGATTCTGTTACCGTTAATCAGTAATTATTTAGTGGGTATATGATTTGAATGCAAGACATTAATCTTTGTTCATCATTTTCAGAAAGAAATAACGTGTAAAGAAAATAAATTAAACAGAAATGGGAATTTCACCTACGGAATAAACGATAGAAGATGCAATAACTTTATGAGGAAGAGTAAATGGATCAGGATTAACAAGCATTAACAAGAATATACTATACTCATCGTAGAATAGCAGTCTTAACTAATTTTTTCTTTCAGAATACAAGGTGATTGATGCAGGCTGTCAGACTGAACTACACGTCTTAGTTTTAGTGATGAAATATGCTAGAGATAAGGAATAATTGTATAATGAGTAATGAAGTGATATTTTTGCAGATGATAATGAATACTGATGAATAATGATGAAGAATATGCTATTATGAATAATGAAGTTTTTCTTTACAGGTAATGATAATGATGGAGTTATGAATAATGAAGTGATTGACAATGAAGTTTTTTCTTTACAGATGAGGATAATGTTGAAGTCATGTATTTATGCTACGTAGTTATTTAAGTATTTGTTGCAGTTTGTTTTGACAGCAGGTGTTATATTGCATAGTAGGATGACGGAAAGTTTTGGAAAGGACAGCTATGAAGCACATTTTATACACATTTCACTACTTGTTAATTCGAAGTTCACTACTTTTCAGCATAGTGTGCGTTTCTTCTTTCAGGTCAATAATCCATTTTGTATTTTTTCCAGGAGAAGTTTTTCATGATACTTACTAAACCTGTTACTTATTATACCTGTTCTAGTACTTGCATTTTTTTTTAACCCATTTGTGTTTATCATTTATAAATGTGATCACATATACTGCCTTGTTACATAACCTTGCTACAGCTGACTCATGACGAATGACGTTACACAGGAACAACCCAGTACCATTTTTTCTCTTTTTTTCTCTTCTTGCTTTCTCTTGTAATTACCCAAAGCAATGCGTTGCTAGCACAAAAACAAACAAAATATATATTACCAGTCCCCAATAATGCCTTGTAACTGGCTAATAACTGCCACTGTTTATTGTAATGAGACTACTTATAATGCCCATGATTATTAATGCTATGACTGTAATTAGCTGATTTTTAATAATGACTTCATAATGATCTGAATGTGACTCAATGGATTGTTATTACCTCTTAATGATCTGAATAATACTGAATGATGAACAATGTTTTATTCTATTCAATACTTGATGGCCACTGAGTGCCAATAATTAATGACAATCACTGACTTAGGTTATTAATTATGCCATTAATTAGCTCTTGTTTTCAATGTTGATACTTTGTAACAGGAAAAGAATATGATTGTTTCATAATGTTTTGTAATTAGGAAAAGGCTAATTATTCTTACTATATTGAAATGACAAATGATTAATTAACTATGCTGTACTTTGTAACTGGAAAAGAATGTGACTGTTTAATAATGCTTTGTAATTAGGAGAAAGCTAATGATTATTACTATTGAAATGACAAATGATTAATTAACTATGCCATACTTTGTAACTGGAAAAGAATATGATTCTTACTATATTGAAATGACAAATGATTAACTATGCTTTATAATTGGGAAAGAATGTGATTGTTTAATAATGCTTTGTAACTAGGAAAAGAAGGTTACTGATTCTATGTAAAACAATTAATGAACATTTTTCTGTAATACTACATACTTGGTACAGAAATGTTCAATCACTGGGCTATGAATGCCCCAAACTACGAATGAAAACTGCAATTGTCAATATTATGTGACTTAATGTCCTTCACCTCATGAGCTAACTACCCTGAATTACTGCAATGTTCATTTGTCCTGTCTATCCTAGTGATCATGGAGCACTATCTTTGGTTTTGCACTAATTCTACGTTGGCGTACCTTGTAAAAGCGTGGTGTTGACACGACATGCTGTCCACCACCGTGAGCGATGAAGACGTTATTATGGTCCCACTGTTTGGTGTACCTAGTGTACTGCCAAAATGAGAACATGGACCGTTAGTACGACAGTTCAGTGTCTTGGCTACACTGGTAAATTCTGATGAGAAAAGAACTTCAAATTGTGTCACTTGGTGCTGTACTTCTGTGGAAAGATATGGACTTTCAGAACAGCTGTGTGCAATCTAAAGTGCTACAACCATGATGCAATCCTTCCCTTTCCTATCCTAATTCTTGTCACATAGTGAAAATCATTTTTTGCTAACATTATTTATGTTCATGGGTTATACATTTTTTTCCCATTCTCTGAACTCCAGTGCGAGTACACTTATGTCACTTTTCGATATGATTTTTTGCCATTATGTTTATTTATTACAAAAATGCCTAAGACATTTTTTTCGATTTGTTCTCAAGGACAGTATGTGCACTCTTGTCTTTTATATTGTATATACATTTTTTTATTTATTATTTTATTTTAATGAGATGTTCTGAATTACAGTGCATGTGCACTTATGTTGTGTGTTAATATGTTTTCTACTGAACTTCAGTGCCTGTGCATTTTCAATATGATTTGTACTCATTCTGTATATTCAATACTTCAGTATGTATGCACTTATGTCATTTGTTACTCATTGTATACACATTTCATCATTTACTGATATGTTCTCAACTGCAGTGCATGTGCACTCATGTCACTTGTCAACATAATTTTTTTTTTTTTTTTGCCAGTCTGTTTATTTGTTCTGAAAATGCTAAAGAATTTTTTCAGTGCGTGTGCACTTTGCTATCTATCAAATAATTTGTATATACAGTTTTCTGATTTACTACTATGTTTTGTACTCACATCCTGTCTTTGTCTGATATATTTTGTACTCGGTGCATGTGCACAACATTTAATTTATGTACTAAATATGAATATTCTGTAAATTGTAAAAATTTCTTGCGATGGCAAGTCCAAATGACTCACCATCGCTGCCAAATTTTTGCCCCCCCAGTGGAGGGTTATGAAACACGTATGTAACATAGCAGCGATGGCGAGGCATTGTAGCATCTGTGACCAGAGAGTATGCGCTTGACCGCGCGAGTGTTGCGAGCGGTTCTCAGTCTGTCAGTAAGTCGTTGCGAGTCTGCAGCTCTGTCTAGTTGAGAGCAGTACTCAGTTAGTTGTCGTTGAGAGCAGTTGTGTGGTGGTCGTCATGCAGAGCGGTCGGTCAGTAGTAGCAGCCCAGTGCGGTTGTGCGATGCAGTCTGTCGGCAACACTGGTCAAGATGCTGAATAAGGTATATTGCTAATTAAGCTAATCATCAGATAATGTAAAGTTTATTTATTGTGATTAATTTCCAACAAGCGCCCCAATAATAATTTTGATTTCAAAGCATTTTACAAAAAAAAAAAAAAATTTCATTCCACTTCCCTTAAAGACAAATTTCAGTTAAATTACAAAAAAAAAGGAATATTATTATTTGCAATGCAGTTCCTCCAAGCAGTGTGGAACAATAAGAGCAGAAATTTGATTAGCAGTTACAATGAGGTAAGAATTTAATTCTGATTTTTGCACAGGGCCAAAGACCGATGTTTCGGTTTAATTGAATTTTCATTGTCACTGAAGTTTCATTAGTACTGAATTGTTTTTCATTATTTTTGTGGGAGCATACGCCAGAGTCAGATTGCTAATTTTTGTCTAATTGTCATTGTCAGTAAATTTATTTGCTGGGAGATTACGTTAGGTTGTATTCTTGTTAACATTCAAATTATAGTCTTTCAACATTTTTGTGGGAAGATTTCATTTGGCTCCCATTTCTACATAATATTGTCTTTAAAATTTTTGTGGGGATGTTACAGAGTTCCAAAGTTAATGATCTTCGGGTTATTAACATTCTTGTGCTTTCATGCTGTAGCTTTGATACTAGTAAACGTAAGTAACCGGCCGAACAGTGTCACCGTTCGAGTTGTCAAGGTGGTAGACGACGATGCTGTCTACCCCAGTTACAATCTTGCTCATGGTTATGTTTCAGTCGAACTCTATGTGACTTTCTGCGTATTTCATTATGTACTTTTACACACTTGGTACGCATCCAAATTGATATCTGATAGATCTGTATTTAGCAACATGAATCAGATATGTTTTCCGTGCAGTATATCGGACAACACGTGAGTTCAGCGAGATTTCGTTTGTTTGTTGATCATGGTGCAAGAAATATTTGTGTTTTACTCGCTTCTGTGATAGGTTTCACCCCACCGTATGCTAGCAAGCTCACGAATAGACTGTCAATAACTGGAATTACGCAATAATACACTTAAAAGTTGTATTTTTGCATTATGTATCCCAATGAAAATAGCTGTAAACAGTTTATATGCCTACTTGCTTATTATTCGCGCTTCTCGATGCTTTCCTCCAAAAATAAAAAGAGAGACAGAGACCGAGAGAGAAAACAAATGTATTTCAAATATCAGCTCAGTTACGCCATGTTCGTCTCGTGATGTAAAGCATCGTTAAACTAGCGATATGTATGGCTACAGGGTTCTTTCTTTTCTCTCTGCATACAACCAGAACAGAATTCAGTAACAAAGTGGTAAGAACACCTATGCAGTGGGCCAATTAAACACTCAGCCTATCTTGGTTATTTTGTTAATCGTCTGTAATGCAGATTACTGATTTGTTATTACTACCATTTTTATTGTTATTCGTCATCTCACAACAGCTTTCCTATCACTCATTGCTGCCGATGCGCGTAACGAATGGATCAGGATGAATGGAATGTGGGATGTTTCGAGACGGAGAATATACACATTTATCTCGGCGTCTTGTGTTCAGGGTAATATGAAAATCTCAGTATGAGAAGACGAGAATGGGATGCCGGTGATGCAGGCAAATAACACCCAAGTATTTCTGTCGACTTAACAACATGACGACAGAGAATCTGGTGTCTCAATGAATTGTGATTATAATTCGTTAGCCTTCTTGCGACCTCGTTTTAATACCTCGTGGGAGCAGGCATAATATTTTGCTTTTGAACACCGAACAATAACACACAAAGATAGTAGATGGAAGGATACAAAGAAACAATCAAACTCATGGGTGTGGATCCAGTTCATCACTAGAAGACTAAACAAGAGGGAAACATTACGAAAGCAATAAATACGCTGGTTAGTATACATTATTTGTATAGATCTGAAGATGAATAAGCGCAGATCTGCACATTGCCCGCATTTGCACTTTAGTTTCTGTCTTAATACGCATAATTTTTCGTTTCTTCTCTTCTGAATTTTCAGATGAATTGATTATTACGTGGCACAGACTAATTAGTTAACTGTGTTTCTTACAGCTTCCATTCGCACCAACATTTTACTACATTCTCGTGCAATTCATGAAATATTACTTGTATGATCACAAGACTGCAATCGATTTGAGGTGCAAAGTGATTGTTACCTTACTTTTCGTGGCAGGTGGGCAAAGTTGATTCCCAAAGACTTTTTATTGTACTGAAATAATCTTTTGCCACAAAGTAACAAGGTAAGTGTTTTACTCGCATAGCTTTCTGGGAAACTGTAATCGTGATGGAAGATTACACAATGTTTGACACAACTGATAGGAGAAAACACTGCATATTAACCAAACCCCGCGCCTCCTCTCCGTATCCTCCTATGACATGAGCACGGGATTCTCCTCCCCTAACGCTACAGAGCTATTCCTAGCACAGCTGAGAATTGGCAACATCGTCACAAACATTTGGAAACGCTGTGACAGTGCAATCACTTCCACATGTGGTACTGAATTGACTCGCTAAATTTACTTGATATTCCCTTTCCATTTGAATGACTCATGCTGTATAATCCCCATGTAATCTGAGACACTGAGACAGAAGATTAAATTTTTTGCCTAAAAAAATGCTATTCCTCACATAAGTGACAACTTTTATTATCTTTCACGATGCATTATGAGGCTGAGCGACCAACAACATGATAAGAGTGGCATGCTGGCAGTAGTGTGTCCGATGCCCCGTGGTAGCACCCATGTTTCGTGTTGCAACAGTTCAAGGAGTCGTCAGTTCTAACCGTGGTAGGGGCCAGCGTGTCCCAGCTTTTTTTCTGATTTATTTTATGGGGCTGCGAATTTCCAGAAAAAATTCTGTAACGAAATCAGGAGAAAACCTTTACACATCAAATCCTCTTGGTAGCTCGACACAGTAAGTTGTGTTAATGACCATAGATCTCAGTTTTCTGACTGCCAAGCTGCTTCACAGTACAAGCGTCTCTGAAGAAATTCGAATCGATCGTCAACGATACGAAATTCAATATTGTTCTTCGCTTATGACTCAAATGCCAGGGTGATATGTATGAAGGAAAGGAACCTCTTGGTTACTACCGGGCCTGTATGCTAAATTTCCACAGTAGCAGTTAGGAATTCACTGCAGACATTTGCTAACAGTGGCTCTAGCAACTTACTTTTCTCTGGGTATCCTAAAATATGGGCAATTTTGTCGTCTTAAAACTAACTGAATATTTTAAATATCACTTTTGAACAGCATTCACTTCTCCATTATTTATGTATGGACCTCAAAACAAGCAATTTTCCCTAGTATCTATAGAGCAGGTTCTGAAAGGTATTGACACAATGATACACATCCATTTACCATAGGGAATCAAAGAAAGAAACCAAACACATTACATTGCATTTACTCTCTGTGCCTTGACTAACAGATATGAACCCATGACAAAAATAAATTATTTGAAGAATCTCCTGTGAAAAGAAAAAGAACAGGATGTGACGCTTTAATTATAGCGCACTGGATCAGAAACAATGAAATTAATTCTGTTCCACATTGATGTATTGCATACTAGTGTGATAAAATACTCATCAAATAAAAAGGGTTTTGTGCCTCCATTGCTATCAAGTGTGAAACATAAATCGCAGACAGATTTTATGGGTCACCACTCAACAACATTAAAGCTTTTACACCGTCGAGAGTGAGGAGTGGAGCAGATGTCGGCAGAAGGCGAGGCAGCGCAGTGCCTCAGCCCCCGTCATTAGGCAGAAAACGGGTCCCAAAGAACTCAGACGCATGCGGTGTTCAGAGGCAGATGGTCAGCCAAGAAATCTCCCGCTAAAATATTGTTGAACCAAACTGTTACTATCAATGTGACAGAAAGCGAAATATATTGTATATTTTCTTGAATTATAGCTTCAGCACGAGCAATAAAAATTTTGTTGCTGTCTGCTTTTGGATATCAGACGTCGTATTAGTTAGTCTCGCATTTTACCTCAAGACTACAGTCGTAAACAAAAGCTATGTCCTCAGACAGCAGTCAAGAGTTCCTCCAGAAATTAGCAGTCTACACTGTTCCCAGATCGAGCGTATTGCAGAACATAGAATTCAAAGGGGAGCACAACTGTATTGTCCACCTTACGTGAACGACTCGGCGGTCAGTTTTTTTCTCTAATACTGTATCTACAACACATATTGCAGGCTTAAGAACCAGAAGAACTTAAAACAAATTAGTTTATAAGAGCAACATTAACAATAGCTTCGAAATATTCATTGCATTTAATACCCGTGTGACAATGCCTTCCAATGCCCACTCAAGGAAGACAAGGATAGACAGTCAAGCTTCTATATTATAAATACGCGCCTCACTTTGTGGATGAACTCAGACTTCGGTTGATAATCATTTTGAATATTTAGCAGTGCTGTACCCACTGCTGTTAAACTCGTTTTCAACCAGTGATTCCCACAGCTACAAGAACATTACTTGTGATACCTCTTACACAAAATACTTATGCAGTGCTATCAGGCGAAAAGGTCAACCTGACACAAACTGTGGGAAGTTTGTTTTACAACCTTCGTACCTGAATAAAGAGCTTTTCCTATTTGAGATATCTGTGAAGACGACTTAAGAAGAAACTAAATTCCTTCAGCTACGCCAATGTTTAAAGAAATCGTCTTAACGGCACTGAATCGTGGTATGCGAATCGTTTACTGGCCGTACTCTGCCGCATTTTGCTGGTTGGAAGGCAAAAAGCTTACTGACAAATTTCACAGAAGGAAAAGGGGGACGAAATGTCTCCCACTGGAAGGTCATGTTGTTTTATTTAAATGATTACAAAATCAGCTAAAACGAATAGTGTGGTTGTCATTATAAGCACATTACTGTTGTCAGTATGACGTTGCACTGCCCAGGGCCTGTAATGATAAGGGGCCCGTTTAGGTCAGGCATATTGTATACAGAAGAGGAAGAGAGAGCTCCTCTAAATTCTACAATCCGTATGCATTGCATACACACAGAAATTACTGTTACAGTGTACTTATGGAGCCCAATGAGTCAATTGTATATTTTCCGGTGAGAAAGAGCACTGGCTACATTTTGTTACTTAAACTGGTGTCACTCTGAGCTAGAATTTATGGTCAGCGACTAAGTGTAATGACAATGAGTCGGATGCGGGTTTTGCAACTGTGAAATACTTACCTACATTATAGAAGCGAATGTTAAATTTCAACTAATGTTACGAAAATTTTGAACTTGGATAGCTTAGAATGAAAATCTTTCTGTTTATTGCAAAGGAAAACAATTGATTTTCTAAAACATTCTCTGTCATGCACAACTTGAAACAGGTCACGTCGACCAAATCATATGGAACAACTGACAGCGACGTATATCGAAAGGCAGTAGGTTCCCTTGGCTTTTGCTTTGGCAGTATTCAACATCCATTTCTAGGCGCAAGTAAATGAAGAAAGGCAGCGCGTATTTGTTATCAAGTAACGTCTTCAGCAATTACTTTAGTGTTAACGTAATCTACGAGTAATTGCCGATGTTTGATATTAAGATGAAAAGGATTCCGTAGACAGGGAAAGAACCTGTTCTTGGGCAACAACTTCTATAATGACCAAAAGGCCATAAATTATCTTCAAGTACATGTGTTCCAGCAGCGGTATGAAGAAAATGATAGTAGTAATGAGGGTAATAATCGAATTATCCGGTAACTTCCCACTTCACAGTGGATTTTCTCGAATTAGAAATTTCCTGAATTAGTGAAAATTTCAAAATGGCTTCATATCGAGGCTATGATGCCTAGAAGAGTCTTTACACCTGCTGACGTGAGAATAGCATAATCTTCGCGTCAGAAGCTTGTTTCTGCTTAACCATTTAATAGACTCGCATTTTTTCCACCATGACTAATTTTGTAAGCTAAGCACATCATCCGTTACAGCACACTCCTGGCGCTGTGAAATGTGGCCACAATGGTCTGGTGGAACGAACTATCACAAGTGCAATGCGTGGGTTCAGGCATTTACTTCTAAGAGGCACAAACAGATTTACTTTACCTCTGGTAACCTCAAGAGAAAGATGTTATAATCCAGAATCCGCATTAAACATCACGTTCCTTCATTCCCAACTGGACAGAGCCGGTTTACTTTGGGAAATGACATAAGCGGAGGTCATGGTAAACAGAAGTACTGTCGCCAGTAAACGTACCAACATTAGAAAATTTTATTTTATTTGATGAACCGATAGCCGTTTAAACTAACAGGGTTCTTATTTTACTTGTACTTGAATGAACTAGGGACGTTGAAAAATTTGATGCTGGACTGTGATTCGAATTCGTATCTCCTCTTTCGAGGATCTGAATCTCTCGGAACAGTATAGTTCAATCATTTCGTTCCTTTTTCCAAGACTGCAATCTTCTCTAGGTCTCCTCCACAGGTTAAGTATGTGGGTTCGATTCCTGATTTGATTTAAAGTTGATATTTCCTAGCGGATACTGTCTAAAATCGAGGTATATCACTCTCTGTATGCCTAGTCAGGAATGACTGTTAGTTTCTGACAGTCACGAAATATTAGTCTGCATGACCTGTGTTTGAATCCATATGCAGAACGAGGCGGCTCGTCGTGTCAATTGAAGTTCATACATATTCTCAACTACCGACTCGTGAATAACTTAAATATGTGTTAAATAACAAGTATGGCATGTTACTCCGAAGAGGAAATCATGAATACGACGAACTTACTACGTGCATTACCTATCTGACGTAATAAAGAGAGTGGTAACATTTCAGGTATGTAATTTATTGCAATAAATGTGAGCTTACTAGCCTTAAGGACAGTCTTATCTGTGATAAGGTGTTCCCTGATATTTCTAGTATCGTGGTATTACTTTACATCTTGAGTTATTTCGATACAGAGCAGAGTTTTCTAGTGGAGACTTATTGGAACCATTTTCAATAGTCGAACGTCGGTGCCGAGGAGCGATTAGAGGACCCGCTAGAGAGTTGCGTTATGTGGGTTGCATTCGCATCTGGCTAAATGCAAATCAGGTCGTTCGGATACTTTTGAGCATGACTGTACATGTATTTCTTCGTTTTCGACCCAAGTAGTCCTGATCATTTCCAGGTTAACTTGTCTGAGCAGTTGAATCAATGATGCACAAGGGTTGCTCAATCTCGGGTACTGCATGTCTTTTATGATTTCCGAGATAAGCTAGGTACAAGTCTTCGCTGTTCTGTGTTTCAAATCTGAGAAAAAAATACGACTGAATAAATTTTAAGTGGCCATTGGATCGATAGGAAACAACAAAAATGAGTGCAGCTGAGTTTTACATGCAACAATTGAGACTCCATAACTCTATTTAGTCTCTTACGTTGAGCAGTGCGGAATCAACCAGTCCCATAAGACGGGTTCCAAAGAGCAGCTTTTTTTTTTTATGGCGGGAGCAGCTTCAATGAACATAGTGCTGCCCGCGCCCAACGGTCAAGTAGCCACAAACACAGGACGGTAGAAACTCACTCAGCTCGATTTGTGTGTTATTGGAGGCTGTGAGTTGTGATAAACGAAGCCAGGTACAACAAACTCAGGTGCACTCGGATTAGAAAGAAGCGTACTTCAAGTCTCATCCAGGCCTTCACATTTAGGTATACCGTTGTTTCAGTAAACCTGTTTTGGAGAGGTCTGCGATAGTTAGTTTGAAAAGAACGCCGCAGGTTTCCTTCGTCATCGTTGTCTTATCAGAATTTGTCCTGCCTCTCTAATGACCACGTTGTCGACGACATATTGAAATCTAAAGCTCCAACCTTCTTCCACAGTTGCATCGTATACTGTTATTTTTTTAAGGTTTCGTGCCTGAATCTGTAAAAATTAAACGCTTATAGGATCGCTTTGTTGGGTGTCTATCTATGGAACTGTTAAAAACGTTTTTTCTCAGGAACGAGTAGACTTACCAAGTTCAAATTTATGTGTGAGTTTCTACCGTCCTATGATTGTGGCTACTTAGTCATTGGGCGCTGGCAGCACTATGTTCATTGAAGCTGCATCCACCATAAAACAATAAGCTGCTCTTTGGAACACGTCTTATGGGACTGGTTGATTCCTCACTGCTCAAGGTTAGAGACTAAATAGAGATCATCATCAGTTATCTGCTATATTAGCAGGTCCTTTGCCTCTCCATTTTCTGCGATCCATTGCTTCCTTCTTAAGGCTGCTGTATGTTGTACCGTCCATCATGTCATCCAGTATCTGGAATCTCTTCCTTCCTCGCTTCCGTTTCCCTTCTACATAACCTTCTAAAACTGTTTTTATCAGTCCGTCATTCTTTCTTAATATATGCCCAATCCGATTTCTTTTTCTTCTCTTTATTACATCTAGTAACTGTCTTTTCTCTCCCACTCTTCTCAGTACCTCTTCATATTTTACTCTGTCCATCCAACTTATTCTTTCCATCTTCCGCCATGTCCAGATCTCAAAAGCCTCCAGCCTTTCTCTGTCTTTTTTCCTCATAGTCCATGTTTCAGCTCCATATAGAAGAACACTCCATACAAGACATTTTATGAGTCTCTTTCTGAGTTCTCTGTCCAGACCGCTGCAGAAGATTCTCCTTTTCTTATAAAACGCCTCTTTTGCCATTGCTATCCTTGTTTTAATTTCTGTGGTGCACTTCCAGTCGGTGTCTATCATGCTTCCAAGATACTTAAAATTTTGCACCTGTTTAGTGTTTCTCCATTCAGCACAATTTTTATTTCCTTATTTCCTCCTATTGCCAATACTTTTGTTTTATTTGTGTTAATTTTCATTCCATATTTTTTTCCATTAGTTGCAATGGTGTCCACCAAATCCTGTAATTCTTTTTCCCCTGTGGCTAGAAGGACCATGTCATCAGCAAATCTCAAGCACCCTACTCTTCTTCCTCCAATTTCTACTCCTTTGTCATCTAATGAGCATTGGTCAATCATATTTTCCAAGTACAGGTTGAAAAGAGTAGGTGATAAACAGTATCCTTGTCTTACTCCTTTCCCTAGTCTGATCCAGTTTGTACTTTCTCCTCTCACTTTAACTGAAACTTTTTGATTAAGGTATAATGAGTTTATAAGTCTTCTGGTTTTCCAGTCCACTCTCTTTTCCCTCATAATAGTCGCCAGCTCGTCCCAAACCACATTGTCAAATGCCTTTTCTAAATCGATGACGCACATATATAGGTCTCTTCCTTTTTCAATAAACCTTTTTCCCAAGATTCGTAGGAGCTCTATTGCATCTCTGGTGCCCGTATTCCGTCTAAAGCCAAACTGCTCCTCGCCGAGATTCTCCTCTATTACTTTTTCAAGTCTTTTATTAATTATTCTTAACATCACTTTGGCTGCATGTGAAATGAGGCTGATTGTCCTGTGCTCGCTGCATTTCTTGATTCCTTGTTTTTTCGGTAATGGAATCATTACTGTTGTCAAAAAGTCCTCAGGCCATTCACCACTGTCATATATTTTATTACATAATCTCAATATTTCTCTTATTCCATTGTGGTTCAAGCATTTTAATATTTCTCCCGGTATTGTATCTGTACCTACTGCTTTGCCATTTTTCATTGCAGCAATGGCAGCCTTTACTTCTTCCATTATGATGGTTGGTCCTTTCTCTTCATCACTTACACTGTTGTGTGATTCAAGCTCCAGAGTTTCTGGTTTGCTATTTGTGTCATATAGCTCTTTTATATATTCTTCCCATCTCTGGAGGACATCGTCACGATCTTTGTACACTACCTCTTCGTCTTTACTCAAAATTTCCATAGTAGCACTTCCTGCTCTGTTTTGTTCCCATGTCATAGTCTTTACTCTGTTGTATAGTAAGTCGTATCTTCCCTTCCTGTCCAGTTCTTCAATTTCATCACATTCCTCTTTTAGCCTTTTTTTTTCCTAGCCTGCTCTGTTTCTCTTCGCAGTTAGTTATTTAACCTTCGGTATATCTTTCTTGCATCTTCAGTGTTCTTGTTTTTCAATTTTCTTCTCTCCTCCATCTTGGAAATCATTTCTTGTGTGACCCATGGTTTTTTTGACCTTTTCCCTTTCACATATCCTACATTTTGCTGTCCTGCTTTAATGATTCCTTCTTTCAGCATATTCCAGTACTCGTTGGCATTGTCAGGTGCTTCTTTGTCTCGTAATGTGTTTAGAAAGTCCCGAGACAGCATTTCTGTAATTTGTTCTTTGTTGGACCTTATCTTCTCTAAATCCCACTTCTTCACCATTGTCGCCTTTTTCAGTTTTTTCATTCTTATTTCTATTTCTGCCATAAGTAAGTTGTGGTCGCTGTTAATATCTGCAACTGGTAATGTGTGCACCTTCTTGATTCCATTCCTGTATCTTTCTTCTACCAGTATAAAATCGATTTGGTTTCTGTATTTATCCCCTGGTGATTTCCGAGTGTATAGCCTCCTCTTATGGTTCTTGAACCATGTGTTTGCTGCTATCAGCTGCCTTTCCCTGCAGAAGTCAATTATCCATTCACCTCTGTCATTTCTCTTTCCAAGACCATGACTTCCTACTATGTTTCCCTCTTTCCCTTCTCCCACAATGGCGTTCCAGTCTCCCATTACTATTTTTCAGCATTTTTTATTTTCGTCCATTATTCTCTCTATTACATTGTACGTTTCCTCTACAATTTGGTCATCTTGTTCTGAAGTTGGCATATACACCTGGACAATCAGTAAATCTTTTTGTGCTCCTTTCAGCCTTACACCAATAACCCGGTCATTTGCATAGTCTACATATTCCACACATTTAGCCAACTCCTTTGTCATAATCATTCCTACTCCATTAATTCCTTTTACTTCTCCTCCCGAGTAGTAGAATATATATTCATCTGACTGCAACTCTCCATGTCCATTCCATCTTACCTCAGCAACTCCTACGAGGTCCATATGATTCTTTTCCATCTCTCTTTTAAGGTTTTCTAGTTTTCCTGCTTGTAGCAGAGTTCTGACGTTCCAGGTACCAATTCTCGTTTTGATTTTTTGCCTCCTTTCAAGTTGTCCCCCCGGAGATCCGAACGGGGGACTATTTTACCTCCGGACACTGATTTAACATGAGAGGAAGCCATTTTTTGTGCATAAAATGGAGACTGCATTATGCAGGGAAGATAATCTGCGGTGGTATTCCGTTGCCTTCCGCAGTTCTGGAGGCCGCCCCTAACATGGGATACAGACGCCTTTTGCAGCCGCCCGCTCCGGGTCAGACGCTGCATGAGAAGTATAGGTTGGAAAATTAAAGACCCCTAGCCCTCGAAACCTAATAGCGTCAGGGTCGGAAAAGAACAAGAGCTGGCCGAGGGTGGCCAGATAGGAAAGATAAAAGTGAGGAGCCTGGCGTAAGTAAGTGGAAGCAATGCCAGGACTCAGCTCGGGGCCCCGTGGTCGCCAGCCACGTATCACTAGGTGTGACTCCCTGAGGAAAAATAGAGATAGAGATACGGAGTCTCAATTGTTGCATGTAAAACTGACTCAGCCGCACTCATTTTTGTTGTTTCCTGTCGATCATATGGCCACACACATGTCCGCCGCTCGTGGTCTCGCGGTAGCGTTCTCGCTTCCCGAGCACGGGGTCCCGGGTTCGATTCCCGGCGGGGTCAGGGATTTTCACCTGCCTCGAGATGACTGGGTGTTTGTGTTGTCCTCATCATTTCATCATCATCCAGGAAAGTGGCGAAATTGGACTGAGCAAAGATTGGGTAATTGTACGGGCGCTGATAACCACGCAGTTGAGCGCCCCACAAACCAAACATCATCTCATATGGCCACATAAAATTTATTCAGTCGTATTTTTAATGTGTCATTTCTTGGAGGTGCACAAATTTCAAGTTCTGAGTCACTTCAATGAATCGATACGGCCATTTACAAGGTTTTCAGAAATTATCACTACCAGTCCCCTTTTGAAATAGATGTGTTTCAGCAAACGATGACCGGCTTTGAGTTGCCTAGCAGCTCATCATCATATGGTACATATATACATTCAGTGATTTTTGCTGTAGCTTTGTTAGGCTTGTCGTGTATAATTAGTAAATACTGCAGATATATATTTGTTATGTGTAGCAATTTGGACAACGACGTATAATTTCGAATTGCTTTCGCACAATTTAAAAAGTATTTCTAAAATGTGAATAATGTTATCTAAAATGCTATCCATAGCAAATATACATCTACAGAACCTATGAACTATTCACGACAAGCCTCACAAAGCTACAAAAAGTAACACTGATGTATACATGTACCATCTGATTATGAGCTCGAAACCGGTCATGGTTTAAAGAAATACATCAATTTAAAAGGGGGGACTGGTTGTGGTAATTTCTGTAAACTTTTTCATATTACAGTCGCAGTGTTTCACATCCACAATGGATAAATTCTTTACGGCTATTTATGTCACATATTTTGATACACGACAGCTCACTCGTGAAAACCTGTTGGGTGCTTCCTCGCGAGTTAGAGTCATTAAGTTCAGCAAGAGACAAGGTTTCACAGTAGAAGTAAAGCAAAAAGTATGTAAACTATAAATTTTTAACTATACAAATATATTTTTGTCATTTGTTATCCATATGTCTGTTAGCCTGTCCGCCTGTTAATATCTTTTCTCTCCGGAACAGTTTTACGCATCAAGTGCAAATTTATGTCACATACTAAGATCTACGGTCCTCGCGACGTAAGAATTGCGAGCTTCTAAGTCACTACAGTCAAAAGGTACGACCATTGATGTTACATACTTCGATACTCGAAAAATTATTCATGAAAACCTGTAGGGTGCTTCCCGTTGACCTAGAATCACTAAATTTTACAAGAGGCAAGGTTTCACAGTGCAAGTAAAGTACAAAATCTGAAACTCGTTAAAATAAAAAAAAGGTTCAAATGAGTGTGAAATCTTATGAGACCTAACTGCTAAGGTCATCAGTCCCTAAGCTTACACACTACTTAACCTGAGTTATCTTAAAGACAAACACTCACACACACACACACACACACACACACACACCCGTGCCCGATGGAGGACTCGAACCTCCGCCGGGACCAGCTGCACAGTCCATGACTGCACCGCTCGGCTAATCCCGCGTGGCTTTTAAATTCATATTACATCACATAAAAAATATATTTTGCCACTTGAACGTACATTCCATTCATCATCCATTAACAGCATGAGAGACGAACATAACTGAATGCAAACACAAGTTGCAGTCATGTTTTAGAAAGTAAATAAAAACCTTTGTCCTATCTCTCTCTGTATCTATAAAGTGTGGTCCCCTGCTTGCTTCCCTTTTTATGTCAGGGTAGTCTAAGGAACTACTGTAGAGATTTTGATATGGTCTTGGAATTCCCAGGTCCAATATCTTGCCAGTATCGATATCTATATCTTTTAGAATACTGCTGCGCGGTGTGGGATCCTTACCAGGTAGGACTGACGCAGTACATCGAAAAAGTTCAAAGAAAGGCAGCACATTTTGTATTATCGCGAAATATGGGGGAGAGTGTCACAGAAATGATACAGGATTTGGGCTGGAAATCATTAAAAGAAAGGCGTTTCTCGTTGCGACGGAATCTTCTCACGAAATTCCAATCACCAAACTTCTCCACCGAATGCGAAAATATTTTGTTGACAACGACCTACATAGGGAGGAACGATCACCACTATAAAATAAGGTAAATCAGAGCTCGTACAGAAAGATATAGGTGTTCGTTCTTTCCGGGCGCTATACGAGATTGGAATAATAGAGAATTGTGAAGGTGGTTAGATGAACCCTCCGCCAGGCACTTGAATGTGATTTGCAGAGTATCCATGTAGATGTAGAAAAATAGTTGAGATTCTCGAGTCCCAGGACGGATGAACTGTATATACAGGGTGACAATTATTGAACTATATGAAATGAAATCGTCAAAACGACTGAGCGATTTGGGTTAGGACGTTCAAACTGCACGGATGGCCGTGGGGCACGATGGGAATTAGTATGCGCGTTATGGTTTCGTTTAGCGACGAAGCCTACTTTCATTTGGATGGTTTCGTCAATAAGTAAAATTGGCGCATTTGGGGGACTGAGTGTTGCGGCATAACGATTAGCGATGGCAGGAAGCTGACTAGGACCGCCCCACGACAAGGGCGGCCTCTAGCTGAAAAGAATATAAACGCCGCTTCTACCAGCTTTGGCCGGACAGTAGAATACGGACGCTAGGAGACACGGGCAAGAAGAGAGCACGACGATAGCTGTTACTTGTGATCCATATCCATTACTTGCATGGAAATTGTATACAGCGAAAGACATTGAGCCAGCCGGGGTGGCCGAGCGGTTCTAGGCGCTACATACTGGAACCGCGCGACCGCTACGGTCGCAGATTCGAATCCTGCCTCGGGTATGGATGTGTGTGATGTCCTTAGGTTAGTTAGGTTTAAGTAGTTAATTTCTAGAGGACTGATGACTTCAGAAGATAATTCCCATAGTGCTCAGAGCCATTTTTGAAAGACATTGATTATTTGCATGTCGCCAGTTGCTTGGACACGACATTGTAAATCAGTTAAGTATTTTCAATTTATTTCATCGTAATAAAAACCTTTGATGTGAATTGCTTGAATTGTTGTATAGTTATCAGAGAAAGCAGCAAGCATTCTTTAGCCACCTTATAAGAGGCGAGCGGGCAGGACACCACACTGAGAATCCGCATTTCGCGATCGACAAGGCGCTTCGCCCTCAACGGGTGACTGTGTGGTGTGCATTGTCAAATTACGGAATAATCATTGCGATATTCCTTGATGGCACGGTGGTTACCGAACGGCTCGTGAAGGTTTTGGAAGATGATTTCATCCCTACTATCCAAAGTAACCCTGATTTCGACAAAAAGTGGTTCATGAAAGACGGAGCGCGACCCCTAAGAAGCAGGAGAGTATTTGATATCCTGAAGGACGACTTTGGGGACCGCATTCTGGCTCTGGGGTAGACAGAGGCCACTGGCATGGGCCTCAATTGGCCGCCATATTCTCTTGAATCTGAACACATGCGACTCCTTTTCGTGGGGCTATATTAAAGACGAGGTGTAAAGAAATAACCCCAAAACCATTGCTGAGCTGAAAACAGCCATTCAAGGGGTCATAGACACCATCGACGTTCCGACACTTCAGCGCGTCATGCAGAATTTCGTTATTCATCTGCGCCACATCATTACTAATAATGACAGGCGGAATGGCCACGCGGTTTGAGGCGCCATGTCACGGATTGCGCGGCTCCTCGCGCGGGAAGTTCAAGTCCTCCCTCGGAGATGGGTGTATGTGTTGTTCTTAGCATAATTTAGTTTAAGTAGTGTGTAAGTCTAGGACCAATCACCTCAGCAGTTTGGTCCCTTAGGAATTCACGCAAACACACAAATATGATGGTAGGCATATCGACAAGGCGTAACCCAAATCAGAATATCTGTAGTGACGTTTACATACTGAATAAAGTGTGTACGCGCCGTAGTTTGTAACAATTTTACTTTTTTTCATATAGTTCAATAATTGTCACCCTGTCTTGTCAAATCCCATAAGCGTTGCGTTCATCATCGGAACGCATGTCCATTACAAGCATATGCTAATCGCGTCTATTACCTCCTGCGGAAGTTAAGCTTCCTGTCGTGACTATAAAAGTGTAAAACACAGGTCAGTACTCTGTGAACAAGAGCGTAGCCTCTTTGTTCCGGTCGTTACTGCGACGGTGAGCCAGCACTCTGAATACCGATGCCAAACGAGGATTAAGGCCTACCGTGGCAGCGGGCCACTTGCTGCTACATTACCGCTTACCGCTGCATGTAGCCGGCCTTGCGTCGATCGGCATTGACACTCGGCGGCGAAAGCGGGCGAGAAAGGTCCCTGCTCGGCCGCATTATTAATGAGCAGTGCCAGGTGAGCCGACGAACGAGAACACACAGCTCGCTGCTGCCAGCGCACAAAGGCAGTCGCGGGGCGGGAGCAACTTTCTCAGGATGCAGATCCAGCCGCAACTTGCCAGCTTCTTTTTACTGCACCGGCCGTCGTAATAAACATAATTGCTTCGACAGTCGCCCGAGTACGGTGCGTTGTGCAAACGCAAAACCCCGAACGCAGATGTTATAATTTCCGTCGCGCGAGAAAGAAAGCAAAAGGTGGGGGAGAGGCGGAGTGGGTGCGGCCAGAGTTCTCCAACAGGTCCTCCGGAGAACAAAGGGATCACTCGCCGACGCCGGTTGCGGGGACCGGCGCCGGGCGTCAAACCGCCAACTAAAAACACCTGTCCGGGGAAAGTGCAGCCCTGATATACGAGGCCCCACTAGGGACTCGCGCGGACGCTTTAGCCTCCTAAGTACGGACCAATACCAATACATTTTATCGAAGGCGCGGGGCCAAAATTTAAAGGGAGTTTTATAGGACCGGCGCCGCGGTCGTTTACGAGCGCACAAATCCCGCATTAACGGCGGCTCTGTTTTTGTGGCGGCCGGCCTCTGCTGCTCTCGCCGGGTCCCGGCAGCAGCGCCGCGGATAAAGACGTCGGGTTTATTGGCGGCTCCGGAGGACGCAACACGGCGCAGGCTCCGCCGTCCGCGCCGAGCACGACGCCGACGCTGACGACAAAACGCTCCCAGGTTCGCATACCGACCGACCGCGACCTCTTACTTAACTACACTACTGTTCGGAAAGGAGAAACACCAAGACTGAGAGTTGTGACCACAACGAAATTTTTTCCACCAATTAGGAACACGACACTGCACAAACCATTAGCACTACAGATTTGTACATGCAAAAGGTTCAAATGGTTCTGAGCACTATGGGGTTTAACATACGAGGTTATCAGTCCCCTAGAACTTAGAACTACTTAAACCTAACTAACCTATGAACATCACACACCTCCATGCCCGAGGCAGGATTCGAACCTGCGACCGTAGCGGTTGCGCGCTTCCACACTGAAGCGCCTAATTTGTACATGCAAACCTACATTTTTTAACATTTGTGGACTTATACAAAGCTTTTGGCAGTGTTGAATGGAATACTCCTTTCGAAATTCTGAAGGTATCGGGGATAAATTACAGAGAGTGAAAGGATATTTACAACCTGTTCAGGAATCAGACGGCAGCTAAGAGAGTCGAGGGGCGCGAAAAGCGAGCAGTGATGAGAAGGCAGTGAGACAGGGTTGTAGTCTATCGCCACTGTTATTCAGTCTGTTCACTGAACAGGCAGCGAAGGAAATCGAAGAAAAATTTGAAGTGGGAATTAAAGTTGAGGGAGAAGAAATAAGAACTTCAAGGTTACATTGTAATTCTGTCAGAGACAGCAAAGGACTTGTAAGAGTAGTTGAATGGAGTGTACAGTGTCTTAAAAGGAGATTGTAAGATAAACAGTAACAAAAGCAAAGCAAGGATTGTGGAATGTAGTCGAGTTAAATCAGGTGATGTTAAGGAAATTAGATTAGGAAACGACGCACTTAGAGTAGTAGATAATTTTTGCTACTTGGGCAGAAAAATAACTCATGGTGGCCAAAGTAGAAACGGTATGAAATGTACATTGGCAATTGCAAGAAAAACGTTTCTGAAGAAAAGAAATCTGTTGACATCCAATATACAACTAAGTATTATGAAGTCTTTTCTGAAAGTATTTGTTCAAATGGTTCAAATGGCTCTGAGCACTATCTGAGGTCATCAGTCCCCTAGAACTTAGAACTACTTAAACCCAACTAACCTAAGGACATCACACACATCCATGCGCGAGGCAGGATTCGAACCTGCGACCGTAGCGGTCGCGTGGTTTCAGACTGTAGCGCCTAGAACCGCTTGGCTACACTGGACGGCTGAAAGTATTTGTCTGTAGTGTAACCATGTGTAAAAGTAAAACATGGACGATAAAGAATTTAGACAAAAAGAAAGTAGAAACTTTCGAAATGTGGTGCTACAGAAGAATGTTGCAGATTAGATGGATAGATCAGTAAACTAATGAGGAGGTACTGAACAGAACTGGAGAGACCAGAACTTTGTGGTATAACCTGACTAGAAGAAGTGATTGGTTGATTGGACACATTCTGAGACATCAAGGGATCAGCAACTTACTACTGGAGGGAAACGTGAGGGTAGAAATCGTAAAGGAAGACCGAGAGATGAATACAGTAAGCAGATTCGGAACGATGTAGGTTATAATAGTTATTTGGAGATGAAGTGGCGCGCACAGGATAGAGTAGCATCGAAAGTTGCATCGGACTAGTTTTCAGAGTGAAGACCACAACAAAAACACGTGCACTGTAACTGTGGAAATTCAGTACATAGTAGCACCATCACGTGCAGCAGCCAGAGCCGCTGGATGTCCTGACATGGAATCAGGGAGCGGCTGAATATGCTGCTGGGGAACACTGTGCCTCGCCCTGTGTAAGCATTTTCTGGTGCTTAAGGAGTACCACCTGAACGAACAACCTGCCGACCGACCTTATCCCAGACATTTACTTTATTTATTTATTTCATTAACAGTACAGAGTAACCCACCGCCTTGAAATGTAAGGTGGGTCGTATGCTTCTGAATCTAATAGCAAAGACTTATCATTGTTGCAGCCTTATTGGCATACAGTTGTTAATGCTTTTTTAAAATAATATAAAGAACATAATATATAAAGATTTCTCTGAGGGTACAGAGAATTGAATGCTTAACAATTGTTAAAAGGGTTCCCAGACATGTTCGATGGGGACGTAACAGGCGAACGGGCAGGCCAGGGAAGCAGTGGTACCCGTGGTTCCTCGAAGATGGCTTGCACATTCCTCGCCACACGTGGCCGGGAGTTGTCCTGCTGAAATATGCCACATGGAATGGCCTGCAGGGGATGCAGTACCTCGGGCTGTAAAACTATCCTGACGTAGCGGTAGCTGATAAGAGTGCCCTCAAGTCGTAGGTGGCAAGATCGCGCTTCACAGGCAATGGCGCCCAAAACCATCACACTTGCAGTTTGTTCGCTATGCTGCTCAACAATACAGTCTGCCCGATTGCGTTCACCGCGGCGGTTTCGAACGCGTATGAGGCCATTTCTGTAGGGCAGATTGAAGTGGGTTTTGTCCGAAGAGACTACACTTTGCCGCTCAGCTTCCCGTTGCAGTCTGCGGCGTTGGTGGTTCTGGTCAACGGAAGCCGAAGCAGTGGTATGTGTGCCACCAGCCCAGCACGCAGACTATGGCGTCGAACCGTCGACACAGACAAGACCACACGTGTTGCAGTCTCCAACGTCACACCAACCCTGTGGACGTAGGTTTTCTGTCCATTACGACCAAGCGGAAAAGATGGTAGTCATCTCATGCTGGGGTCACATTGTATCGCCCAGCACCTTGTCGACGCTATCTACGGTCCTCTTGTCTCCACTGGTTTCACATAGGCTTCACTACTGAAGCAGCGTGTGCCCTGTACGAGCCGCGTTGGCACGGAACGACAGACCCGCCTCCCACAGACCAATCATACTGCTCCGTTCGAACGCACTCTCACGCCGATATTCCACCCTGTGATGTCGGCGAGGCATAAAGACACTTGGTTACACGTTCCCACTTTGTATGACGGCTCCGCACTGACTAAGCATTGCGTTCACACTGACCTATTCGGTCACAGAAAAGAGGGCGCTGCTTGGCCTACGTGCACGCCATCTCTCTGCCACTGAAATCACCTACTGTGGTTCCACTGTTCTACACGTCCTCCGATCGTGGCGTGTTGCAGATCATTCCTTTGAGTGTTTCACTTTTTACAACCAGTAATGTATGTTCGCAGAAGTCTCCATTGTGTCAGTAAATTTAGTAACGTCGTTGGACATTCAGAAGGCATACCAATAGCGTATCCAGCTGGGAAGAGGGATGTAACTCCATCCCCACCCTACCCCAGAATAGAAAATTAGATCTGCCCAAACTGAATTCGCACCCTGACCCACCACACAGACTAATCAGCTCATTACGTTTGAAGAAAGCCAGAACACGTTAGTCAATCATGTTTACTTCTGCATCGTTTCACCTGAAAAATTAGAATGTTCAGACACCTGTCTTACCTCTAACTTGGCATCCGTAGTAGTCCAGTAGCGCAGTCAAAGGGAAAAAGGAAACCCGGAGATCAGGCCCTGAAGCCTTCGCGGTAGTCGACCGATTACCGTGTCATCCTCTGTCACTCATCATCGGATGCAGTAAGGAGAGACATGGGGTCAGCATACTGCACACCTGGCTATCGTCGACCTTTCGACCTCTGAGCCGCTACATCTCAATCAGGAAACAACTCAGCTGGCAATCACGAGGCTGTGCGCATCCAGGTACTGCTCCTCTCACCGAGGAAAAATCCTTGGCAGTACTGGGAAATGAATCCGGGTCCCTCGCATGGTTGTCTGTCGAGGTGACCACTCGGCTCCGGAGGTGGATGATAGTCCAGTCAACGGAGGATAACGGAGAACAATTAGGGCAAGAAATTCTTGCAGTCGCAAATTTTTATGCAGTACTAGGAGGCTGTTCCATGAAGAACATACTAAAAATCTTTATCGATTGGGTGTAAGCGTGGCGGAGTTTACACTTTTATGTTTTTTTGAAAAAGGTGAAAACCGAAGTTTCTAGCGAAAAGGTTTCGCAGTGCATAATTAAGCTGTATTACATTTCGTACAAGAAAGGCCCTATTCGTTTTTTTCTCTAGGACTAAGCCGCAGTGGTGACACGGGTTCCCACCAGATCACCAAAGTTAAGCACTGTCGGGCTTGGCTAGTACTTGGATGGGTGACCGTCCGGTCTTTTTGAGCACTGTTGGCAAGCGGGGTGCACTCGGCCCTTGTGAGGCTTTTCAGAGCTACTTGATATGGAAGTAGCAGCTCTGGTCACGAAAACTGACAATGGACGGGAAAGTGGTGTACTGACCACATAGACCCCTCCAATCCGCTTCCAGTGACACCTGAGGGCTAAGGATGACACGGCGGTCGGTCGGTACCGTTGGGGCTCCAAAGACCGTTTGATGAAGTTCAGCTTTAATGGTTTTAGTGTTCCAGGGAGCGGAAAATGTGCATATTACTAAAAATTTTGTTTTAACTCTGTAAAATTACCGTTTATTGGTAAAGTAAGTGGGTTACGAATAAATATGAAAGGTGTGTACCACGTCTAAGTACAGTAAAGCCATATTAAGGGATAAAACTTGTTTTGGGGGTACAACAGGGGCGAAGAGTGGGGTTGAGAGAGATTGGAGGGTTGAAGCGTGAGCGGTGGTACGTCGCTGGATTGAGGTCATGCAGTTCCCCTCCTTCGTAGATCTACAAACTGAAGACTGAGTATGTGACTCCCCGCCATATCTATTCCTATATGTCACAAGAAGAAACTACATGGTGTTTCACAAAGCTATACCGAACGTCATCAAAAAGTCTTAAGAATCACTGGCGACACATTGCACAGACATGCCTTGGTACGGGCACAGGAGGGACGAGGGGAGGGGGTTGTGGAAGAGGGTTAATTTCCTCAAAGTATGTTTATATTACATTGAATACAGACATGACTTACTAGGGGGAAACTGATTCCTAGTCATCTTGTACGGCTGCTATAGCATTCTTCTGGGAAAGGCGATTTCCTCCAACACGAGCGATACTCACTTTTCAATTTACACACGGACTGTACGTCTCCAGTATTTCCAGTCCAGTTATCTTATGTGTATACAAAAAGTAACTTCACTCAGCACGTCTTTATATAGTGGAGCTATTTTCAGTTTATTAAGCGACTCCTTAAGTGCAGCTGTTAACTGAGCTTCGATATAAGTCCCTGTAAACAATGGCTCTGAAGTGCTTAATGAGTAAGTGCCATGTTGTCGGTCCTCCCCCCAATGAACAATGGACCATGCCATTGGTAGGGAGGCTTGCGTGCCTCAACGATACAGATAGCCGTACCGTAGGTGCAACCACAACGGAGGGGTATCTGTTGAGAGGCCAGACAAACGTGGGGTTCCTGAAGAGGGGCAGCAGACTGTAGTTGCAGGGGCAACAGTCTGGATGATTGACTGATCTGGCCTTGTAACACAAACCAAAACAGCCTTGCTGTGCTGATACTGCGAACGGCTGAAAGCAGGGGGAAACTACAGCCGTAATTTTTCCCGAGGGCATGGTTAAATGATGATGGCGTCCTCTTGGGTAAAATATTACGGAGGTAAAATAGTCCCCCATTCGGATCTCCGGGCGGGGACTACACAGGAGGACGATGTTATCAGGAGAAAGGAAACTAGCATTCTTACGGATCGGAGCGTGGAATGTCATATCCCTTAATCTGGCAGGTAGGCAAGAAAATTTAAAAATGGAAATGGGCAAGTTAAAGTTAGATTTTGTGGGAATTAGTGTGGTTCGGTGGCAGGAGGAAAAAGACTTCTGGTCAGGTGAGTACAGGGTTAAAAATACAAAATCAAACAGGGGTAATGCTGGAGTAGGTTTTATAACGAATAAAAAAAATTGGAATGCGGGTAAGCAACTACAAACAGCATAGTGAACGCATTATTGTAGCAAAGATAGATACAAATCCCACGCCCACCACTATAGTACAAGTTTATATGCCAATTAGCTCCGCAGATGACGAAGAGATTGGTGAAATGTATGATGATATAAAAGAAATTATTCAGATAGTGAAGGGAGACGAAAATTTAATAGTCATGGGTGACTGGAATTCAACAGTAGGAAAAGGAAGAGAAGGAAACGTAGTATGTGAATATGGAATGAGGGTAAAGAATGAAAGAGGAAGCCGCCTGGTAGAATTTTGCACAGAGCATAAGATGATCATAGCTAACACTTGGTTCAAAAATCATGAAAGAAGGTTGTAAACATGACAGAAGCCTGGAGATACTGGAAGGTGTCAGATAGATTATATAATGGTAAGACAGAGATTTAGAAACCAGGTTTTAAATTGTAAGACATTTCCAGGGGCAGGTGTGGACTCTGACCACAATCTATTGGTTATGAACTGTAGATTAAAACTGAAGAAACTGCAAAAAGGTGACAGAACCAGAGGTTGTAGAGAGTTTCAGGGAGAGAATTAGGGGACGATTGACAAGAATGGGGGAAAGAAATGCAGTAGACGAAGAATGGTTAGCTTTGAGAGATGAAATAGTGAAGGCAGCAGAGGATCAAGTAGGTAAAAAGACGAGGGCTAGTAGAAATCCTTGGGTAACAAGAAAAATATTGAATTTAGTTGATGAAAGGAGAAAATACAAAAATGAAGTAAATGAGGCAGGCAAAAAGGAATACAAACGTCTCAAAAATGAGATCGACAGGAAGTGCAAAACGGCTAAGTAGGGATGGCTAGAAGACAAATGTAAGGATGTAGAGGCTTATCTCACTAGGGGTAAGATAGATACTGCCTACAGGAAAATTAAAGAGACCTTTGGGGAAAAGAGAACATATGAATATCAAGAGCTCAGATGGAAACCCAGTTCTAAGCAAAGAAGGGAAAGCAGAAAGGTGGAAGGGGTATATAGAGGGTCTATACAAGGGCGATGTACTTGAGGACAATTTTATGGAAATGGAAGAGGATGTAGATGAAATGGGAGATACGTTACTGAGGGAAGAGTTTGACAGAGCACTGAAAGACCTGAGTCGAAATAAGTCCCCGGGAGTAGACAACATTCCATTATAACTACTGACCTTGGGAGAGCCAGTCCTGACATCACACTTCCATCTAGTGAGCAAGATGTATGAGACAGGCGAAATACCCTCAGACTTCAGAAAAATATAATAATTCCAATCCCAAGGAAACCAGGTATTGACAGATGTGAAATTACCAGTTTATCAGTTTAATAACCACGCCTGCAAAATACTGACACGAATTCTTTACATACGAGTTTCTGGTAGAAGGCGAGCTCGGGGAAGATCAGTTTGGATTCCGTGGAAATGTTGAAACACGTGAGGCGCTACTGACCCTACGACTTATCTTAGAAAATAGGTTAAGGAAAGGCAAACCTACGTTTCTAGCATTATAGAAAGGTTATGACAATATTGGCTGGAATACTCTCTTTCAGATTCTGAAGGTGGCAGGGGTAAAATACAGGGAGCGAAAGGCTACTTACAATTTGTACAGAAACCGCATGGTAGTTATAAGAGTCGAGGGGCATGAAAGGGAAGCAGTGGTTGGGAAGGGAGTGAGACAGGGTTGTAGCCTATCCCCGATGTTTTCAATCTGTATATTGAGCAAGCAGTAAAGGAAACAAAAGAAAAATTCGGAGCTGGAATTAAAATCCGTGGAGAAGATATAAAAACTTTGAGGTTAGCCGATGACATTTTAATTCTGTCAGAGACAGCAGTTGAACGGAATGGACAGTGTCTTGAAAGGAGGATATGAGATGAACATGAACAAAAGCAAAACGAGGATAATGGAATGTAGTCGAATGAAGTCGGGTGATGGTGAGGGAATTAGATTAGGAAATGAGACACTTAAAGTAGTAAAGCAGTTTTGCTATTTGGGGAGCAAAATAACTGATGATGGTCGAAGTAGAGAGGAAAAAAATGTAGACTGGCAATGGCAAGGAAAGCGTTTCTGAAGAAGAAAAATTTGTTAACATCGAGTATAGATTTAAGTGTGAAGAAGTCGTTTCTGAAAGTATTTGTATGCCCATGTATGAAAGTGAAACATGGACGATAAATAGTTTAGACAAGAAGGGGCTAGAAGCTTTCGAAATGTGGTACTACAGAAGAATGCTGAAGATTTCATGGGTAGATCACATGACTAATGATGAGGTACTGAAGAGAATTGGGGAGAGGAGAAATTTGTGGCACAACTTGACTAGAAGAAGGGATCGGTTGGTAGGACATATTCTGAGGCATCAAGGGATCACCAATTTAGTATTGGAGGGCAGCGTGGAGGGTAAAAATCGTAGAGGGAGACCAAGAGATTAATACACTAAACATATTCAGAAGGATATAGGTTGCAATAGGTACTGGGAAATGAACAAGCTTGCACAGGATAGACTAGCATGGAGAGTGCATGAAACCAGTCTCTGGACTGAAGACCACAATAAACATGTTGTCGGTGACCTATGTAGTGTTGGTGGGAAAGTGATTGGATTGGTAAATGAGGTACATTGCTGTTATCTATTGGTAACAGCGTATTGCTAAGTCACGTAATTGTGTCGTAGTCACTTGGAGATGCATTAATGAATGACCAGAAAGTTACTGCTCTTCCCTCACGATTGACTTTGTTACTGGTAGACTGCTTAAATACTTTTCATTCAGGAATTGCTGGCACTTGTAGAGTGGACTGCACTGATTGGATCCTTGGATCCACTTCCCAAACATCCACAGCATGTCTTCCTGGGCGTGAATATGTCCTACATAATGGCACTGATCAAGTCTATAACAGTAATCTGCTGCAGTGCCTTGCTTGACTTGCGTTGAAATAACTGAATAAGGGGCCATCGAAAATTTTGCATTTGATGGTATTGCTGTAGTGTATATGCAAGCAACGTGGCGTGACTTTGATGCGGGTACATAAGTACCGACAAGTAGATAAAGGATTAGTGTGGCATTCGTATCTTTCCAATGCGCATGCGGCAAGAGCTGAAACGAGCTATGGTAAAGTTATCACCAAATGTGTCACGACAGGACCGTCGTGATGTTTTTCTTTTCTTGGCTGTCGAAGGACGAACACCAGTAGTCATCCACTGGAAAGTGAACGCTGGATAAATTACTGTGTGCAATTAAGGCGAAACGTCTGAGAAAACAGGGACCAGGGGTGCTGCTGCTTCATCATAACGCAAGTACCAGTTGTCGCAAATGTCATAACGAAGACGTTATGCCAAGTCAAGTGCGAGACATTCAAGCACTCGCCCTACGGTTCTGATCTCTCTCTATGCGATTATCATGCCTTCGGTCTCTTGCCTTGAATGGTCGACGATTCCTGGCCGACGAGGATGTGCAGCAGGCAGTTACGGACTTCTTCACGCAACAGGACACAGTGTTTTACCAAACAGTATCTCCAATCTCGTATGTGAATAGGATGATCGCCTCAACACTCACGGTGATTCTGCCTGACTGCCATCCGATTCTGGACTGTACGAACATCGAATGGAAGCTTTTAGATCGCTCCTTGTGTAACACCTAGGTGACCTACGTATGTTGCCGAGGGAGACAATTTAAACCTTTGGGCCTCTTCAGATGCTGGTAGAGCTGAATTTGGGGTGATGCATTTGATATCTCCCATGCTGCGAAAAGTACAGGCTGTCCATAAATTTTCTTTACAACTTAATACTTAAATAACTTTAACACTACACTAGTCGGCTCAGGCTAAATACACTACTGGCCATTAAAATTGCAACACCAAGAAGAAATGCACATGATAAACGGTTATTCATGGGACAAATATATTATACTAGAACTGACATGTGATTGCATTTTCACGCAATTTGGTTGCATAAATCCTGAGAAATCAGTACCCAGAACAACTACCTCTGGCCGTAATAACGGCCTTGATACGCCTGGACATTGAGTCAAACAGAGCTTGGGTGGAGTGTACAGCTACAGCTACCCATGCAGCTTCAACACGATACCACAGTTCATAAAGAGTAGTGACTGGCGTATTGTGACGAGCCAGTTGCTCGGCCACCATTCACCAGACGTTTTCAATTGGTGAGAGATCTGGAGAATGTGTTGGCCAGGGCAGCAGTCGAACATTTTCTGTATCCAAAAAGGCCCGTACAGGACCTGCAACATGCGGTAGTGCATTATCCAGCTGAAATGTAGGGTTTCGCAGGGATCGAATGAAGGGTAGAGCCACGGGTCGTAACACATCTGAAATGTAACGTCCACTGTTCAAAGTGCCGTCAATGCGAACAAGAGGTGACCGAGACGTGTAACCAATGGCACCTCATACCAACACGCCAGGTGATACGCCAGTATGGCGATGACGAATACACTCTTCCAATGTGCGTTCACCGTGATGTTGGTTCAAATGTGTATGAAATCTTATGGGACTTAACTGCTAAGGTCATCAGTCCCTAAACTTACACACTGCTTAACCTAAATTATCCTAAGGACAAACACACACACCCATGCCCAAGGGAGGACTCGAACCTCCGCCGGGAGATGGTTCAAATGGCTCTGAGCACTATGGGACTTAACAGCTGAGGTTATCAGTCCCCTAGAACTACTTAAACCTAATTAAACCTAAGGACATCACACACATCCATGCCCGAGGCAGGATTCGAACCTGCAACCTTAGCAGTCGCGCGGCTCCGGGATGAAGCGCCTAGAACCGATCGGCCACAATGGCCGGCGCCGCGATGTGACCAAACACGGATGCGACCATCATGATGCTGTAAACAGAACCTGGATTCATCAGAAAAAATGACGTTTTGCCATTCGTGCACCCAGCTTCGTCGTTGAGTACACCATCGCAGGTGCTCCTGTCTGTGATGCAGCGTCAAGGGTAACCGCAGCCATGGTCTCCGAGCTGATAGTCCATGCTGCTGCAAACGTCGTCGAACTGTTCGTGCAGGTGGTTCTTGTCTTGCAAACGTCCCCATCTGTTGACTCAGGGATCGAGAGGTGGCTGCACGATCCGTTACAGCCATGCGGATAAGATGTCTGTCATCTCGACTGCTAGCGGTACGAGGTCGTTGGGATCCAGCACGGCTTCCGTATTACCCTTCTGAACCCACCGATTCCATATTCTGCTAACAATCAATGGATCTCGACCAACGCGAGCAGCAATGTCGCGATACGATAAAACGCAATCGCGATAGGCTATAATCCGACCTTTATCAAAGTCGGAAACGTGATGGTACGCATTTCTCCTCGTAACACGAGGCATCACAACAACGTTTCACCAGGCAACACCGGTCAACTGCTGTTTGTGTATGAGAAATCGGTTGGAAACTTTCCTCATGTCAGCACGATGTAGGTGTCGCCACCGTCGCCAACCTTGTGTAAATGCTCTTAAAAGCTAATCATTTGCATATCACAGCATCTTCTTCCTGTCGGTTGAATTTTGCGTCTGTAGCACGTCATCTTCGTGGTGTAGCAGTTTTAATGGCCAGTAGTGTAACTGATAGCATTTTTTTATCTTCCAGATAAAGCAATTTTGTCGTAAAATTGAACTTAAAAATCTAATAATATGTGGACCCACAGGAGTTGGCCTATTCTATGGCCACCAAAATCCCCTGACCCCACACGACTAGAATTCATCCTCTGGTGTTTTGTAAGGGATCTGTTGTACTGAACCAAGGATAGAGTCCTACAGTACCTGCATTTGAACATGTCACCGTGGAGATCTTGAATCGTACATGGAGAGAAATGAAATCTATCTAGACGTTATACGAGCCACTAACGGTGCACATATTTATGTCTATGAATGAGGAAACATAACATTATGAGTTATCATATGTTGAAACACATTTGTTAATATCTAGGATAGTTTAAAAGATATTAAAGTCTTCAGTTGTAAAGATAATTTACGGATACCATGTACTCCGTGACAGTGATAAAGAGATCGACAGTGGTGAACGCATATTGATAGCATGTTACACTTGGGAAAGGCTCTTCAGTGAGGTAGATAGCTGACAGATCCAACTGTTGAGCTTTTTACATAATAGCTCACATAACAACTGCAAATGAGCAATCATTTAGCAAACTGAAAATAACTGCACTATATGAACAAGAGCACAGTGAAGTTACTTTGTCCACCTACATAAGAGAACGGGACAGGAAATGCTGCGCGGGCATACTCTGCTCGTAAAGTTAAAAGCGAGCAGCGCTCCTTGTGGGGAAAGTGCCTTTCCCGACTGAAAAGTGCAGCTACCGTACAGGATGATAAGAATCAAGTTCCCCTAGAGCAGTGGAGAACAGTGCGCAGAGATTTAAGTAGAGGCTGTCCTCGTATGCGTTTTTTCGTTAGTTTTACTAGTAACACACATCTACATTCCACGTAGTGTTAACGCACTTCGTGGAAAAGAATCCCCCTCCACCCCCAATACCCCTGGCATGCCTACGCCATGTACTGCCAGTGACTCCTAAGGCGCGCTGCGGATGTTCAGTACAAATTTGTGAAACACGCTGGAGCTGCTTCTTGTGACGTAGTGGGGCAGACAGAGTGGGGCATCATCTGCTCAGTCTTCAGTTTACAGGCCTATGAAGGATGGAATTGCACGAATACAATCGGCGACCTTGCTTCCCTCACCCTTCTATTCCCTTCCCTCTCCTCCCCATTCCACCCCTCCCCCCACCCCTCCCCTCCCGTACCACATCCCACGCTGCATCCTGTTGTACAATCGCAACAACTTTTATTCCTCTTTACGGCTATACTACGCTTAGACGTGCAATGCACATTTAATATTTGTTTTTAACCCACTTTATTTAAAGATAAATGCTTGTTTTATACCTTTAAAACAAAACTTTCAAGACGTAAAATAATTGCAGACATTGGGTGCGAAGGCGCATTGATTGAAATCAACGGGGAAAGTTGTAAATTTATGCTGCACGGGGATCTGAGCCCAGGTTTACTGCCTGTTACATAAATGCCCTGACCGCTAAGCCATCCAGATACATTGACTATCGTAACTGCACGGACTCTTCTAGAACGTCACCCGTCAAACCCAACTTCTCAAATTATCCACACACTACTGAAGTAGTGGCCTCTTGCCCATTACCCTCATTACTCGCTGCTTTTCGCCGATTCCCGTAAGTGTTCGAGCCTGGTGTACATCCGCTCTGAAGAGGTCACTGACCGTCCTCACCTCAGTTACGTATATGTGGTGTCTGTACTTTCGGACATGTCCGAAAAAACAGACTCCATATATATAAATTTTTTTAGTAGTCTGCGACTTTTCCGTCCCCTAAAACTATTACTCCTACAAAATGAACAGGAATTTTTTTGTAGAAAACGTAATGTAATTTGATTTTCTATGGGAAAACATTTTCGCTAGAAGACGCGGTTTTCGAGTTATTCAAGAAAAAACAGAAAATCGAGCTTTAAACGCTCCACCACCACCCCACCCTCTACACCCCCACCGCCACGCTCACACCCGATCGGTCAGGATTTTTGGTATGTTGTTCATAGCACTACTTCCGACCACGATACAAAAATTTGCACCTACAATAATTTTTTCCACTAGTCGACCGTTTTTCGGTCTTCGTCGACAGGCCTATAGTCAGTCAATATTACAATGGTCATTGTACGTGGACGATACACATTGAAACGCCAAAGGAACTAGCATAGACATGCGTATTCAAATAGAGACGGTTGTGCCGGCCGGGGTGGCCGAGCGGTTCTAGGCGCTACATTCTGGAACCGCGCGACCGCTACGGTCGCAGGTTCGAAGCCTGCCTCGGGCATTGATGTGTCTAATGTCCTTAGGTTAGTTAGGTTTAAGTAGTTCTAAGTTCTAGAGGACTGATGACCTTAAAAGTTAAGTACCATAGTGCTCAGAGCCATTTGAACCAAGAGACGGTTGTAAACAGGCAGAACGGCGCTTCTGTTGGCAACGCCTATACAAGACACGAACTGTCCGACGCAGTTGTTAGATCAGTTAATGCTGCTACAATAGCAGGTTAGCAAGATTTAAGTGACTCTGAAGTCAGTCGAGAATGCCTTTAAGGCGAAAAAGACGCCATTACCAGCACCATACCGAGTTTGAACGAGGTCACGAAACAGACTACAACAAGGTGGATGTTCCTTCTCCGACACTGCAGAAAGACTTGGTTGGAATGTAGCCACTTACATGACTGATGACAGGGGTAGTCACGAGAATGTACGGTTGCAAGAAGACCTGGCTCCGGACAGCCATCCAGCTCTACCAAGTAGGAAGACCATCGAGTTCGACGTTTGGCTCTGGCTCATCGTATTGCTCTGCAGCAAAAAACTGAACAGCGGTTGGTTCCACAGAGACTCAACGAACTGTTACAAATTGCTACTTCAAGGGCAGCTCGGAGCCAGATGCCCTGTAGCGTGCATTGCACTGATCCCCAACCACTTTCATTTGCGACTTTAGTGGTGTTTAAGCGAGAGCTCACTGGAGGCCACAGTGGAGATCTGTCGTATTTTCTGATGAATACTGGTTCTGCTTTGGTGCTAGTGATTGCCGTGTGTTGATTAAGAGGAGACCTTTCCAGGGCCAGCCAACGGCCTCGCTGCAGTGCTAACACCGGTTCCCGTCAGATCACCGAAGTTAACCACTGTCGGGCTGGGCTAGCACTTGGATGGGTGACCATCCGGTCTGTCGAGCGCCGTTGGCAAGCAGGGTGCACTCAGCCCTTGTGAGGCAAACTTAGGAGCTACTTGACTGAGAAGTAGCGGCTCCAGCCTCGTAAACTGACATACGGCCGGGAGAGCGGTGTGCTGACCACATGCCCCTCCATATCCATATCCAGTGATACCTGTGAGCTGAGGATGACACGGCGGCCTGTCGGTACCGTTGGGCCTTCCAAGGCCTGTTCAGATGGAGTTTTTTCGAGGGCCAGCAACCAACCAATCTGCTCACTGGACCTACACCTGGAGTAATTGTCTGGACTGCAATTTCATATGACAGCAGGATCACTCTTGTGGTCATCCGATGCAGCACAGTGTGTCGACATGTTGCCTTGGCCTGCTCGATCACCAGATCTGTCCCCAATAGAGCACATACAAGACATCATCGGACGACAACTTTTACGTCATCCACAACCAGTCCCTGCATTGCCCTAACAGTCCCTGTATTGGTCGACCAATGGTACGGGGTGCTGTGACCGCACACTTCAGACATCGTTGCGCCTACTGCATCGGCATCCCACTTAACGTCCAATCATCACGGGATAGCTGCATCACATGTTTTTATTCACCAGGAAAACATACGTCGTCTATGTTGTCAAAACAAAGACTTACCGGCTGCCACAACACAACATACCACCAGGTCTCCACCAACGGCCGCCAGGGACCGCTATCCGTTCGCGGAGCCTGCAGAACAGTTGCACCAGAGGTCGCAGGTAGCCTAGGAACTATTTTGCTACGCCAGGCTCGTGATCGCAAATAGTTCCGGCAGATACATCCGCCTACGGCAGAAGGCAGTTCGACGCACCGCTCAGAAGAATACAGAGCTGCCGCCCCGGCAGCCACGACCAGACACCTGTTCTAACTGGCTGATCTCTTGGTATAGTCGACGAACCTCTTGCCGTTGTAGAACTGTTTTGGGAGCGAATCGGTTGTTCTTTTGGATACTGTATTATTATTTCGTTTTGGTGAGTCCAATAAATTGTTTCGTACTTGTGTTTTCCGCATTTCTGTTCTGCTAGCGCATTCCACAAGCTGACATTCGGCACATGTACAACACAATGCACGCAGGCTTACATGCTTGCATTCAACGTTCTGGCTCTCACACCGGTTTTTAGGCCAGCATTTTGCATTTGTAATGGCATATCTCGCTCTCACATTAACAATGTTAAACGCTTAAATATGTTACCTAGACAAATGTATTCCCGAAATTTCATTACTGTAGATAAATCTAGATAAATCAGTTTTGGTGTTGCGTATTTTTCTCGTCAATGTAAAACTGATTCTCCCTTCACAGATCTAAGTAGGAAAAAAAGCCGTTCTTGTTTTTTCAGATGGAGCACAGACGTGTAAGCAGTGAGCAGTTGATGTTATTATGGCACCTTCACGTCTTATATTAAGCATGTACCGTTGCTGCTGCTAGTCATAGTGCATACCTTGGCTTGCTGGAACGGGGATGCGAGCAATGACGAAATAGATTTAACCTCGAAAAAATCTTGCATCTTAGCCAATGACATAACTGAGGCGACTTACGTTTCCAGTCACCACTTTAGAATATTTTACTGAACAAAACAAACTGCTTCTTGCGTACACTAGCCGTCGGCTGCACTGTACTGATGTATAGAAAACGGCCTGAAATGTGGCGAGACAATTCATGGCTGATGAATCATGATAACGCACCCGCACATTCATCGCTGCTGGTGTGTGACTATTGCACTAAAAACGAAATCACTGTGCTGCCTCAGCCTCCGTACTTTCCAAAATTAGCCCTGCGGACTCTTTTTATTTCCAAAGTTCGGCACCCCGTTCAAAGGACGGAAGATCTGCAACGATATACGAGACGTCGGTTGGCGAGATCCAGCAAGAGGCGTACCAAAAGTGCTTCCGCAAGTGGAAAAAGCGTTCGGAGCGGTGTATAAATTGTGGAAGAGAGTATTTCGAAGGAGACTGTACAATAAGTAAAATGTAAGCCTAAAAAAATTCTTGTGAACAAAGCTGCGGTATATTTTGAACAGATCTCGTATGTGATTTCCAGATCTGGAGCTAGAGCCTGATAGACGCCAACAGGTTATTTTAGTGATCGCAGTGTAGCGCACTAAAGAAACTTTGTGGGTCACGGGGAGGAGTGATCTTGGTTTAATAACCCACCCCTCGAGGATAACACGTACCTCACATACCTCTATATACACTGCCTGACAGTAGAGTGAAGCACCTGTAAGGCATGGTAGAATGTCTTCGTACACATACATGTCGTCGGCGGGTAAATGATTAGAGTTGCAGTGCTCTGTAATAGGTAGAACGGCCAAAAGAGTGCATTAGTGTTGTTTGAGATTAGTTACCTGGCCTAGTAGGGTTATGTAAAGAGCGTCATGATGTTGATCGATCACTGTGAAGGACAAGGGGATGCCGCATGATGTAAGATGGTGGTATCAGCACCTGACAGAGTCTGAAAAGGGCCTCAGAGTGGATCTCCATTTGGCCGGCTGGTCCCATCGTCCAATAGCCAGATATGACAATTGCATTCAGATGTTACAGTGGCCAGATGTTGGACCGCATGGGAACGAGAGTGTAGGTGGTACACAGCTTCTGAATGGGATTGTGTAGGAGGGGGACGACTTCGCCTAAGTATGGGTTGAAAAACATTGGTGATCAAAATATTTACTCAACAACGTATGCTTAAGAAATCAATAAAATCAATTAATAAAAATTTATTTCTGTTAAATTAAATGTTTATTACTATAACAAGACCAGGTCTGCAAATCACCGTGGACGACCCCACTCCACCCAAATCTATGCTACACATATACGGAATCGCCAAAGAAACTGGTATAGGCATCCGTATTCATACACAGAGATATGTAAACAGGCAGAATACGGAGCTGCGGTCAGCAACGCCTATATAAGACAAGAAGGATCTTGCGCAGTTGTTAGATCGGTTACTACTGCTACAATAGCAGATTAGCAACATTTAAGTGAGTTTCAACTTGGTGTTATAGTCGGCGCACGAGCGATAGGACACGGCATCTCCCCTCAGCTGTTAAGTACCATAGTGCTCAGAGCCATTTGAACCATTTTTGAACGGCATCTCCGAGGTAGCGATGAAGTGGAGATTTTTCCGTATGACCTTTTCATGAGAGTACCGTGAACATCAGGAATCCGGCAAAAAAACAAATCACCTACGTCACTGCTGCCGGAAAAATATCCTGCAAGAACGGGACCAACGACGCCTAAAGAGAATCGTTCAACGTGACAGAAGTGCAGCCCTTCCGGAAATTGCTACAGGTTTCAATGCTGAGCCATCAACACAGTCAGCGTGCGAACCAACATCATCGATATGGGCTTTACGACCATTGATGACTGCACGACACAAGCTTTACGCCTCGCCTGGACCCATCAACACCGACATTGGACTGTTGATGACTGGAAACGTTGCCTGGTCGGACGAGTCTCTTTTAAAATTGTATCGAGCGGATGGACGTGTACGGGTATGGAGACAACCTCGTGAACCCATGGCCCCTGCATGTCAGCAAGGGACTGTTCAAGCTGGTGGAGGCTCTGCAATGGTGTGCGAGATGTGGAGTTGGAGTGGTATGGGACCTCTGATACGTCTAGAAATGGTTCTGACAGGTGACACGTACGTAAGCATCCTGTCTGAATATCTGCATCCATTCATGTCCATTGTGCATTCCGACGGACTTGGGCAATTGAAGCAGGACAATACGACACACCACACGTCCAGAATTGCTAGAGAGTGGCTCCAGTAACACGTTTCTGAGTTTAAACACATCCGCTGGCCATGAAACTCCCCCCACATGAACATCTCTGGGATGCCTTGCAACGTGCTGTTCAGAAGAGACCTCAACCCCCTCGAACTCGTACGGAATTATGGACAGCCGTGCAGGATTCGTAGTGTCAGTTCCTTCTAGCATCACTTCAGACATAAAAAAAAAATGGTTCAAATGGCTCTGAGCACTATGGGACTCAACATCTTAGGTCATAAGTCCCCTAGAACTTAGAACTACTTAAACCTAACTAACCTAAGGACATCACACACACCCATGCCCGAGGCAGGATTCGAACCTGCGACCGTAGCAGTCCCGCGGTTCCGGACTGCAGCGCCAGAACCGCTAGACCACCGCGGCCGGCACTTCAGACATCAGTCGAGTCCATGCCACGGCGTCTTCTGATACTTGCGCGTGCTCACGGGGGCCCTACACGATAGTAGGTAGATGTACCAGTATCTTTGGATCTTCAGTGTAAAAGCAGTGCTGCAGTCTTCAATATTCAACTACTCATGAAGATAAGTAGACTTTTTTAGTAATTTGTGTAACTTTGTTGGAGTGTTGTAGAACCTTCATTCTCCTATCTTGTTACCTGACCCTCGTGCACAGCGGTGTAATAGTGGCAGGAAAAAGTTGTCTTAGCGGTGTACTGCACCAGAAGCCGTTTCACAAACTCACAAGCTCGGCCTACCTTAACAACGTGGCAACTCGGCTTCCGTAGCAGTATCGACGAGACCTTCACAAAACTGGCGACGAGGGTACACAAAATCATTGAATTGCGGTTCTGCACTGCGCCGCATGACAATCGTCGACCAGTATGGCGGTCACCTGGGGAGAGGTTCCATTCTTCCAATCTTTTGGAAAGGCGCAGTGACGTTACTCTTGGCGTAGTGGTTGTGGGAATCCCATGGATGATAGTTACTGTGACGGCCCACAGATTCATCATGGACATTTCGCTTTGTCATGTGTCACCTATCTGGCAACATTATCATGGTGGCATTATTCCATAGAACAACGCTCATTCACACCCGGGTCTCTATGAACTGCCTGTATGCTATTCAGGTTGTCCTGTAAGCAGCAAGCTCCCCTGTTCTGTCCCCAACAGAATACGTGTGGGATCAAGTTGGAAGTATACTTCGTCACAGTGCCAGTATGTGGGATATGAAGGACCACTTACAACAGTTCTGGACCAGATTGCCTCAGGAGAGGAGGATAGCCACAGGACTTCTTTCCCAGCCGAATCAGTGCATGCGTCTAGAATAGATGGGATGAAATGACTTACTTGTAAGTAGCCTTATCATACGAAGTTCTTTATAAATTTGGCTCGATATTGTATTCACTGAAACAACAAAACGTTTCCTCTCAACCCATGAAGTTTCATTTCGATTCCTCGTGCCCATCTGGGTGCTTTACTTTCTGCGTCAGGCAGTGTGGTGTATAAAAAAAAGTATGGCCCTGAAGGCTCCTTTCAAATTTAATTACGTATATACACAGTTAATCTATTCCGGGAATCGATAATCTCGACTGATTTGGCTGTTATCGACACTGATACTTGCAAGATATCGATCCCGTTGGTTCCAAGGTTTTCGAGATTTTTTTTAATTTGGAAATTTGTGGTTAGGTCTTATGGAACCAAACTGCTGACGTCATCGGTCCCTAAGCCTACACATTAGTTAATTTAACTTTAACTTACGCGACGGACAACACACACACCCATGCCCGAGGGAGGAGTCGAGCCTCCGATGAGGGGAGCCGCATGGTTCGTGACAAGGCGCCTCACACCGCACGGCTACCCCGCGCGGCTGTTTTAATTTAAATGACAAAGTCATGCAAGAGGCAAGCGACCGCTGTTATAATAGCCAGTAGTTCTCCTTTCAGTAGTTCTGGGTCGCGATGGTCAAAGTCAAACATCAGGCAAGGAATAATTTTTTGCTCATATGATGCGTTTCGGAAATTATTCATCATCAGATGTCCAGTAGAGATCATTGCGCTCAGAAATGGCGTTTCAAGTTGTATGTGAAATAAATATTCGCAGTATCAAAATATGTGACCTAAATAGTCGTGCCTTTTAGTTGCACTGACTTAGAACCTTACATTATTACATCGCCAAGGGCCTATAGATATTAGGAGGAGATATAAATTTCAACGTGACGTGTCTACCCGTTCCTGAGAAGGAGAGGTCTCAACAGACAGCCAACGGAGAGTCAGATAAGAAAAGAAAAAAAAATTTTTTTCGTGTGAGGTAATAACAGATTTACAATCGTCTGTTTTTTCCTTTGATTTTACTGCCAAACCTTCCTTTCTGCCAAATTTCGTGATTCTAGACCAACGGGAAGCACCAAATAGGTTTTGATGAGTGAGTCTGCGAGTATTAAAATATGTGACATAAATGACCATATCTTTTGACTGAATTGACTTAGAAGCTTCAATCTTTTACACCTCCAAGGGACCACAGATCTCAGTATGTGATATAAATTTCAACTTGGTACGTCTACCTATTCCTGAGAAAAATGGTTTTAAAAGGTCGTACAGACAGACAGACGGACAACAAAGCTATCGTAAAAGGGTTCCGTTTTTAACCCACTGAGACACGGAACGCTAATAAGACATCGGTATCACGGTATGCTACGTGCGAATTCCGTGGCCTACGCGACCAGTCATTCGTCCTATACACTGATTTTTAAAACGCAGAATGTGCTATGGATCTTAACAACTGTTTTTCCGAGGCATCAAGCGGTCGAAAGTCTCTCATTACCACGAAACACCTGGCGAATAAACACAGGGAGGGGCACTGAAATGGAATTATTCACTAGTTTCAATCTCACAATACCCTCAAACGCCCTCATACAAAGTATTCAATGGGAAGTGGTCGCTGACTTGCACTCAACAATTTTTCGTACAGGATTGCCTTGACGGAACAGTCTATTTGGGCGTTCACTGTGGACATAAGCTAGTGAGAGTCAGCTGGAGCGGTGGCTCACGGCCCTTGGGCTTGGGGCCTCCTGGCGCGCAGAAGAAAGAAATGAGGAAAAATTAAAATGGAAATTAAAAATAGGAAATATCATATGAATCGAAGAATTTGGCTCAGAAGCTCACAGCTTGCTAATGATCAACAGCTGTATTCCGTAACCGATCCTTTGAATGCCTGGTGAATGGAGTTCGGTCCGATCAATATGTGCCAATAGCTCACATACGGCTGACAGATATACCACAAGGTTTGACTTCCACCAGCACACCACCGGATAAACAAATAGAGAGCTAAGTAGAAAGAAAAAGGAATTATTCGGCTAACAGAGCATTTACAACCGCTTTCGCTGAAGTAGGTACAGAGGAACTGAAGCAGAATTATTTCATTCATATGTTGCTAGTTATGCTCCGTGTGATGACTGAAGGGTGACGTTTGCACTTCATCGTTGTCCACTCCTATTAGAATTACTCAGACTATAATGAATATAAGAACATTCTGGGGGAGTACCCGCCCCCCCCCCAAAAAAAAAAAAACGGAATAACATTGCCGTGGACGGAGCTTGTGTAGTATGCATTTCTGCGTAAACGCCGATAGGTGTGTATTAGGAGAGCAACTCATCGACAGTTCAGTGCCGCCTGGCTTTTTCTGTTCATCTGCAGTGATTGTTTTCCTAGTGCTGTTTTGTTGTTCTTTCGTTTTTTTATGCTGCAAGTTTAAATGAACGACGTGCAGCTGTGAAAATTTGTTTTCTGCTCGGTAAAGACGCTGCTAAAACTATTTTAATGTTGAATGCAGCTTACCAAGTTGACGCTACGGGAATAATTCAAGTGCACGAGTGGTTTGCTCGATTTAAAAATCGCGACATGTCGATTGATGACAAACCTTTTTCTGGAGGTCCGTCAAGTGTCCGAATCACGAAAATATTGAAAAAATCCGAGCGCTTGTGCTCAGAGATCGCAGATAGACAACTGATCAACTGTGATTCTTCAACTTCTCCCGGCGTATTTCTTGCTCGAACAATCCGCGGGTGTACTGCCGGCCCATAGTGTCCAACAGGCACAATATTTCGGCGATCAGACATGTCGCCATCGTCAGGTGCGCTGACGAACTGAGCTACTGAGGGCGGGCGGCCGTCCTAAATCCCCTTCCCCTTTGAGGCGTTCTCTCCGCGGTCCGCCCACGCGGCCGCGCGTCGGCGGAACTACCTCGTCCGCCCTGGTCGCTCATTCGTTTTCTTTGCTGAGCCTATTTTTAAGACGTCACCACAGACGCCGACGCCAGTCTCTCAGCGAGCTCAGTTCGTCAGCGCACCTGACGATGGCGACATGTCTGATCGCCGAAATATTGTGCCCGTTGGACACTATGGACCGGCAGTACACCCGTGGACTGTTCGAACTGATCAACTGTCAGAGATGAGTGGGTTACCTTGGAGCAACAGTGTTTGTCCTAAAAGACCCGATTTGTGGCAGGCAGGAGGCTGGTTCTTCCACCACGACAACGGACCTGCACGCAGAGCCATCTCTGTTAGACAGTTTTTGGCTAAAACTGGCACGGTTCCGCTGCCCCACGCATCTTTCTCTCCTGATCTGGCTTCGTGCTACTTTTTCTTGTTTCCATGCATGAAAGGACACCAGTTTGACGACAGACGACACTGAAGAAGTCAAGGAAAAAACGAGGGAGGAGCTGTCAGCCACTTCTAAAGATGACTACAAAAAATGTTTCGAACAGTGGAATCACCGGTGCGACAAATGTATTAGTTGTAACGGAGAGTATTTCGAACGGGATCAGGTTGTTTTGTAAACAATTTGAAAATATTTAGCTTTTAAAAAATAATTCTGGTTTTTTGTTTATCCTTTCGTAAACTTAAATGAATTTAAGTAGTTTGTTACAGACCAATGCACGATTTATCACCATCATTTGTCAAAAACTAGATATTTTGTGTATGGGACTGTTTCTAGTGATTTTCCTGCAGTCCCGTAATCATACAGCAATGGGCCTTCCTATCTATGTATTAGCAATACGTTACATTTGTTTATGTTGAGGCTCAACTGCCACTCGCTGCGTCAAGCATCGATCGTCTGCATGTTTTCCTGCGTTTCGCCAAAGTTTTCTAGCAATACTATTTCTCTGTATGGAACAGAGTCATCCTCGAAAAGGTCGCGGGAACACCGACGTTATCCACTGGGCCATTTATGTACAAAATGTGAAAAGTAACAGTCCTATAACACTCCCTTGAGCTACACCTGAAGTTACTTTTACCTGCGAAGCTTTCTCGCCGTCGAGAATATAATGCTGTGTTCTGTTTGCTAGAAACTCTTCTGTCTAACCACACAGCTGTTCAGGTATTCCATACACTCGTATTTTCTTCAATTAGGCAACAGTGTGGAACTGTATCAAACGCCTTCCTGAAGTCAAAAAAACGTGGCAACAAACTGGGCGCAGCCAGCTACATCCTTATGTGTCTCCTGGACGAACAAAACGTACTGCGTTCCACACGATAGTTGTTTGAGGAATTAATATTGATCTCTACTAAGCAAATTTTTTGTGTCCAGAAATGTAATAACACGCAAGCATTAAATGTGGTCCCAAACTCTCCAGCTGACCGATATCAGCTGCATAGGCATTTTGTTATGTTCGTCTATTCGACGACCCGTCCTGAAAACGGGAATGATGTCGATATTTTTCCTACTATCCAGGGTAGAATGCTGCTAGTAGATGAAGGTCTCTCACATAATCGGTGCTGAATCGAAAAGGCATCCAGACAAGTACAGTAACCTTTTCTGTGTTTAATTAAGCAAGTGGGTCGGAAATCGGTATCCCCAGCACGTATGCGTAGTATAAACACAGCACTGTGTAGTTCTGACCAGTATCTTCCTCTAGATACGGGACAAAATTAAAGGTGCATTTGGTAGTTAATTAAGCAATTATTCATTTTTAGCAATTAATAAATACATATTTACTTGAATATGGTACAAAAAATTTAATTATGAAAGCATCTTTGATAAGAACTCAAAACTGTGCTCAATTGGAGCCTACAATGATAATGTATACGTTGTAACATGGGATGATGCATTGTGCTCAAAGGGGGCGATGGTACAATTGGGGTCTTTCTTAGTTTTCAACTCGCTGAGGCAGTGGCGGCTGCTATGTAAGAGCACAAGAGCGCGTGAACACCCTAACTGTTGACACCTTGCGGATTTATTGGTTATTTTTCCCGGAACGCTGCTAAAGGTAATGTAGATGCGATCATCTGAAATACACGGCACTAAATCTACCGCGATATGCTATATTGCTCCTCTATACTAGATGAAATTTGGCATCAGTGTCGTGAGCACACCTTCAGTTGTGCAAATTTTAAGGAGCTTCTGCATGTGTGCAACTGGCGTGACGTAATTGCCTTACGGGTCAAATACATACAGATTTGATAAACAATGCGCACGGTTCACGACGTACACTGCTAGGCCTTACCACTCAATTACAAGTTTATATCAATGCCACCAGCTGGTAGCAAACTGCAGCAGTCTTTTATCGCTGTTCGCTTGGCATAATTCCCGCTAGGCAGTAGCACACTCCACAGATACGCCAAATCACTCACTATATAGTAAAATTAGATCGGACATTACTAAATGTTATATTCACAGAAAAACCTATTTTGTGGGGTTCTGAGTGAGATACAGTATACTAAGTTTTGGATTTTATCACACAGTAATCAATTTGAGGCGCTGAGAAACATAAAGCACTTTCTGACATCTGTTAATCTAATGGTGGGTCGGTTTATCTGTACTGTAGGCCCATATCGTATGTGTAACTGAACATTTACGAAAAGCTGTCTCACTGGTTCCACTGACATTCACTTAAATATGGGGATCGAAGACGGTGCACATTTGATTCTCATGGCTCTCAGCACCTCATTTGTATTCAAGTGACCTCGTTGGTAGATAGTTCTACATGAATTTAATAATTTCCGCAAACGGCAGTTTGTGTTTGGAGTTGGTTGTTTACTATGCAGGAATCTGCTTTCCTGTGCAGTGTCAACATAAACTCCGTTGAACCTGTATTAAGCGTTAACAGGAAAGAAAATTACCAGAAAAAGTTAGCCATAGAGTAAGTAGGGCCTCTCATACCAGATCCGATGTCTGAGAAAGTGACGAAATCAAACATGCGTGACTACCAGCGAACATTTAAGAAAGAAATATATAATAATCTTAAGTTGTGTGGGTGCAACGTAAGAATGTTTGATTTTCAACCCGAAGGTTAATTCGTTAACTAATACATGTATTAGGGATCTTGTACATATGTCCGAAAAAATAAAAATGCACGAAAACTCCCACTTACACAAAAATACGAAACGGAGAATAGTGATAGCTTATACATTATTTCGTTCTTGCAATTATGTACAAAATAACAAAATTCCTAAAAACAATTCTTCCTTTTATCAGACGAGTCATGCGATTTATTATTGTTATTATTATTCTTATTATTATTATTGTTACTGACAGCGACTGAAGTAGTATAAATGTGTTGATAAGCGTAACTGTTATACAGCAGATGCTATTAATTCTAAAACACTCCGTCTTCAGGCCACGAGTGGCCTATCGGGACCATCCGACCGCCGTGTCATCCTCAGGGGAAGATGCGGATAGGAACGGCGTGGGGTCAGCACACCGCTCTCCCGGTCGTTATGATGGTATTCTTGACCGAAGCCGCTACTATTCGGTCGAGTAGCTCCTCAATTGGCATCACGAGGCTGAGTACACCCCGAAAAATGGCAGCAGTGCATCCAAGTGCCGACCACGCCCGACAGCGCTTAACTTCGGTGATCTCACGGGAACCAGTGTAACCACTGCGGCATGGCCGTTGCCGCTATTAATTTTGCACTGTCATATTTATCTGAATTTAAAAATTTGTGAATATCCAGATTGTATTGCTACGAGACGCCACTGCTTTGAGGACAAATCTGTGACGCTCGAGCCAGCTTTCACATGATACTTTTCGGGGAGTAAAACGGCCGTGGCTGTTTCTGACTTTTGGCGCTTGGCTGTCTCTCAAATTCAAATCAGGACAGAGAAGTTTACTACCATTTGGTGGCAGAATCTTACCGAGAGCTAGTAATTAAACATTTTGTCGTATATATATTTGTATATATATTCTGAACGGCTCTGGTTGGACTCTCACTTCAGTAAGAGACTTTAACGATTTACGAGTGGGCAAGAAGGTGGTGTTGAGAGACATTGAACTGAGTGTCAGTGTATTTACTGTTTTACTTCAGTGTAGCTGAAGTTCTACGGGTCTTAACATTTATGCGCGATTGAAATAAATAGTAGTTTCTGGGAATCCTTTATCACTTCTTCGCCCGCTTGTTATATATCGTATATTTGGACAACAGTATATACGTGCCCTCCATCTGAATTATTGCGACGCCACCATTCGTGAGTTTTATTTCTATGAAGCAATAAATGGCTGTTTTTTTTTTTATTTTTGCTCATACATTTGCGTTTGCTACGATCGTTGTTCACCCTGCATCAGATGCATACAATTATTAAGGACTGGTCATGAGTCATGCTTGGGTAGCTCAGACGGTAAAGAACTTGCCTGCGTAACCTGAAAGTCCCAATCTGTGGTACAACCTGACTAGGAGAAGGTATCAGTTGTTAGGAGACATTCTGAGGCATCAAGGGATCACCTATTTAGTGCTGTAGCGAAGCGTGGAGGGGGGGGGGGGGGGAGAGGAGTGGAAATCGTAGATGGATACCAAGAGATGAATTCAGTAAGCGGATTCGGAGGAATGTAGGCTGCAGTATTTACTCAGAGATGAAGAGCTGCATGAAACGATTCTTTGGACTGAAGCCGATAACTACAACAACATTTGTGTGAAAGTCCTTGTTCCGATTATGAATATAAGTAAGTTACAATTATGTAGCAACTTGTGCGTCAAAATTTATGAAGTTATCTACGTCTGACTGTATGTCAGCAGTTTCTACCAGATAAAAACTATGTCTTCAGTGAGCCAAAAATAATTAAATAATACTGGAGATTTGTTTTGGTTGTGATTGCGTTGTTGAAAAATGTGTAATATTGAACCAGAACCAAGTCGCACGAAGAGCGACTGCACTGCTATTTAAATGCGGCGCATTCGCAGTTTCCCCCTCGCCTTCCTCCTTGCGCTCAGACAGCGTGCCTTGGTGGTGGGGGAAACGTGCAGCGAAGCTGAGCGCTATGGCAATCGTGCCAGGACATGGTCGTCGAATCGAAATCTTGGCCAGCTGTGGTTTAAGTCTTGTAGCAAAGGTGTTGTATTAGATACCGATTTTCTGGTGACATAGTGTGAGAGGTCATTGTAATTTAATTCCCTCAGTCATGTAGAAACAAGGTTCTACACTGGGAGCAGAGTGTTAGTAGTAGGGGATTAAGACGGTTGCTATACACCCAAAATGCAGAAAGATATGTCTATGAGACATAACAGACCCAGTCATCTACAAGTCAATTAAAGCATGCTGATGTATTGATCAAGTACATTACCAAACAGTTTTTGGCTCTTAAAATTAAATTTTCCTCAAGCCATTCAAGTCTCATCTTTATTTAGAATAACGATAGAAGCTGAATATGTGAATAAAAATTTGTGCCACAGCCGAGACTTGAAGACAGATCTTGTTGCATATCACGCACAAATGCTGAACATTACACCATCACAGCCCTGCAGCTAACATTGCTTCATGGGCTACCGAAGTACAGTGCCCTCCCCAAGACAAACTTCATATCTTCATCTTATTTCCTCCCTAAATCATCACTATTGCCAGATAGTCAAGTAGAATTGGTATTCAAATCGGAAATAATTGCTGCAAAAGGTTTTATTGTTTTAATGGCTTCGTTTGTGTACCAGTGGAAAAGTGGTGGGGGGCAAAAATGTACCCGAAAAAGGGGCATTTTTTCGGTTTTGTGATTATATCTCGTAAATGACTCACAATATCGAAAACATAGTGGGATTAAAAATTGTAGAGCACGAAATTCTGCATTGAATGAGACCATCCGCATATTTTTTTGGACCACCTGTTTTCATACTAGTGCTCTTCAAATTTGGACCAATTTTACATGTTCATGAAAAATTTTCGTTTTAACTTGCGTTTCTTGGTAATACCAATGAAACTAACCCTCCTATTAATATGTCGTTCTTAAAAAAGATATGTAGGGATAAATTCTGCATTCCATGAAACCAAAAGTGAATTTATTGGACCACCCATTTGTGTACAGCTCCTCATTAAAGTTGGGCCATTTCTCATCATCAATGAAGACAATTTCAAACGTAGTTCTTCAGTAATTCTTATGTACACTCTTTTAAATACAGAACTATAGCAACCATTATCTTGTACTTATTTAATATAGTAATAGAATAAAATATTAAAATTTTGTAATATTTAAAAAATAATATTAAAAAAGTTTTTCATATATCGAGGGTTAAGAACTGAAACCTCGTATCTGACAGATGTCAGAAAAAGTCCTGGTTTCAAAAAAACTTGAAAGTGAAAAAAATATATATGTAATAACAAAATGATGCAAAAAAGACAATGCACGACCTGAGAGTAATAAATGATTATGCTCTAAATAAAAAAATCAAAGCAATCAAAATTTTTATTAAAAAGTTATGTTTTTTAGCTCCCATGTAAAATTTGTCTTTTGTCAGATACGTGGTCTCCGTTCTTAAGCCTAGATATAATATAGTGATACTCATTCAACTGATATGAAGGAGGTAGGAAGAGAGAGACATTCCTTTAAATTAAGTAGTGGTTATTATATTTCGTAATTACAAAATTTTACATAAATGTATGAGATGAAAAGGGTAAAAGTAGGTATGTGCACAAATTTCACATACGTCGACGTTCGACTGTCATTGCACCACTCGGCTCCTCAAAGTCTGTAATTTCCGAGTCCGACGCCCCGTCATTCGGCTCCTCAAAGTCAGTAATTTTCGTCACCTCATATATACAGTCCAGGTCTTCGTCAACATATGGTTCGTCAGTTTCATCTGGTTGGAGGGAGTTAGTGCATATGTTCCCCTTGCAGTAGACGCAAATTAATGAGTACTTAATACCACACTTCCGACACCCACAACTACCTGCACAGTCCTTGTTGCATTTGCAAGAAATTGTTGAGAGAAGAGACTGTGGAGCTGGTTCTTTGGAGGTAGGAACGGGGCCAAGACCAAACTCTGAAGCCTGCCATCCCCAGAGGAGCGCATCCATCTGTTGTCCTATCCACATTTGTACTTGTAAGTAGGTCCTCAAGCAATGCGGGCGAGCTGCGTCCGACGTTGGTGGTAGGGATGCTAGGGTGAATGTGGATTTCACAATCGCTTTGGAAAACAGGTCGAATCGAAATTTGTCTAAAGTGTCTCCTGTCGAACTTCCATAGAGGGTTGTTAAAAATCGGAGGACAGCTTCGACAATAGCTTCAGCTTGAGTATCATGCTCTAAGAACGGTCTGATATCTTCCAGAAGACATTTACTTTTGACCGGTAGATTGACCATCTTCTTCTTGCCCCGACCGAAGAGTGCAGAAGTTGTGTCATATCCACTTATGGCGTGGAGAAATATGAGTGGCCTTCTGATGTTTGCCAGTTTGAAACTGCTGGGACCAAATACTTTTGATGAGGTCTTTCCTCTTCCAGGTTTCAAGAAATATACATTTGCTGGTGATGTGGCTAGGGCATTGAGCATGATGAGGAGGTCCGTATCCTCACCAACAACCACAACCCTCTCATGTTCCTGTGATACCTCAAGCACTGTAGCAGAAATTAGGTGGTCTGCGTCTTCATTACCTTGCTTTACTGAGAAGCCTTCATCTTCAAGCCTCGAAATAAGCAAGCTAATGAGACGTGCTTTACTTTTGTCATTGTAAAGGAATTGCTACTGAGTCAAAGTCACCATCATTAATTCGGTAAAGATGACCTCAGGAGTAGTGTGTCTTTCGTTTCGGCGGAGGCGCTCAGCATATTTGATGCTCTTGGTCGGCAGGTCTTCTGGGTAGCCATCGAACACCGCACTTGTCGCACTTCCGCTGTAGTGTCTTTTTAAATATTCAACTTATTTGGTTAGCATTAACTGTAATGTTTCACCATTCTTCCATACAACTCGGTGGAGAAGAAATCCACCATCGATGACAAATGCTGCTACTTCCAGGTTTACATCATTCAGTGGTGTGAACAAGTCATATAACACTGACTTGGGCGTCTTCCTCATTCCAGATGTATCGAACAGAAAGAGAGGACAGGGTGCCAGCGCATATCGGAAGAATTCTTTAAGATGTTCGTCAGATTTCTTGAGAAGTGCTATCAGGTGGAATATGGTTTCAGGGTTCACTGGTACATCCTCCCCATGAGTCGTCACTTTAGTTTTAAATCCCTTTATACTCATCACTCTATTCTTTCGGACAAACTTGATGTTGGCTCTGACAAGGGAACCTCCCCATCGCACCCCCTTCAGATTTAGTTATAAGTTGGCACATTCGATAGGCCTTGAAAAACTAAACACAGATCAATCGAGAAAACAGGAAGAAGTTGTGTGGAACTATGAAAAAATAAGCAAAATATACAAACTGAGTAGTCCATGTGCAAGATAGGCAACATCAAGGATAATGTCAACTAAGGAGCGCCGTGGTCTCGTGGTTAGCGTGAGCAGCTGCGGAATGGTCCTTGGTTCAAGTCTTCCCTCGGGTGAAAAGTTTACATTCTTTATTTTCGCAAAGTTATGATCTGTCCGTTCGTTCATTGACGTCTCTGTTCACTGTAATAAGTTTAGTGTCTGTGTTTTGCGACCGCACCGCAAACCGTCCGATTAGTAGACGAAAGGACGTGCTTTTCCAACGGGAACCGAAAACATTTGATCCCAAGGTCATAGGTCAACCGATCCCTACACAGGAAAACACGTCTGATATATTCTATACGACACTGGTGACGGCATGTACGTCACATTACAGGAATATGTTGTCGACCCACCTAACATGTGCACTTGGCGAATGGGTAAAAAGATTCTTCTACCTTGCCCGATTTAGATTTTCTTGTGGATGTGATAATCACTCGCAAAAAAGTGATGAAAGCATAAGCTTTTGTCACATAAACTGAATATTAAACTTTTAAACCGAGAGAAGGATTGAACGAAGGACCTCTCGTTCCGCAGCTGCTCACGCTAACCACGGGACCAGGGCAGCCGTGAGCCTTCTCTTTCCTTGTTGTTGCCTATCTTGCGCATGGACTACACAGTTTGTGTATTTTGCTTATTTTTTCACATTTCCACACAATTTCTTCCTGTTTTCTCGATTGAACTGTGTTCAGTTTTTCAAGGCCTATCCACTGTGCCAACTTACAACTAAATCTGAGGGGGGTGCGATGGGGAGGTTCCCTTGTGAGCACTATGGGACTTAAGATCTGAGGTCATCAGTCCTCTAGAACTTAGAACTACTTAAATCTAACTAACTTAAGGACATCACACACATCCATGCCCGAGGCAGGATTCGAACCTGCGACCGTAGCGGTATCGCGGTTCCAGACTTAAGCGCCTAGAACCGCTCGGCCACAGGGGCCGGCAAACTTGATGTCATCAAAGGTTTGACCAACTAGGGCGAGTATTGAGGATTTGCCCATTTCAAAGACTCTGTGACAGTTGATTGAGTCATCTCCGACGACTCCTGTGCTGATGGACATAACAAATTTAGTAACAGGAAAAGGATCATGGGATCGAAACCACTCTAAAAATTTCTGAAGGTCTGCATCGTCACGCTGAACTCTAACATCCTTCGCATCAACATGTTGCTCTGAGGTAGTGAGTGATACCCCACAAAATTCTTCAACCTGCTGGGTCACAGAAGTAACAGTTGGCATGGTCAGAATCTATTTACTCAGACTACTGTGTTAAATGCCTTGACCATGACTGAGCCCTCCGGTACTTTTCAACGAGCGCATTAGTGTTTGCTCAATCGTCATGTCAGACCATATCCCACTCCAAAACTTATCAGACCTTCTGATAGTAAACCAGCCTTTGAATGCAAACTGTGTATAGTGTTCTGATATTTTCTTTTCAAGGCCCATCATGTCTTGTAAATACAATTGTGGAGATTTAGCATACAGAAAATGTCCACTGGCATGAAAATAGGGTAACATATTCTTAATAGTGGTGAGGTGCAGTTCCCAGTCGCCACTCCTCTCAACCTGAATGAACTGCTTCATCAGAGTAGTCATGTTGAAGTAGAGAATCCATAACTTGGCAGTGGGACCATTTAGCTCCAAGTTTCTGTGCAAACATGTCTTTCAAAGTTTCATAATCAAGGGCTTCCAAAGAACCTGATGAGGTAGATGCCTCTTCAAGGTGCTGAACAGTTCTCTCACTGTCACTCATACTTGTTAGGATGACATGTGCGATAGCCAAATTGCAAAGGATATGTGCACGAACTGTCCTTGAATAAGCACGACCAGCTATCATATTTTCTGTTGATACCTACGCATACGCAACGCAGAATAGCTCTTGCAGCCCACTTCCAGTCATAATGTAGCCTATGGCTCCCAAGAATGACATGAGAAAATGAAACCCTCCCAACCCCTGACATTGAACAGTTTCTTAAATTTTTTTTTCAATCTTTACTCATGATAACGTTATTTTTGAGTTCCGTGCATAAAGCTGATCTAGAGACCTAGATTTGTAAATGTGAAGTACCTTACATGCGTGGCAATGAAAGTACAAACTTAGCCGTACAGAAACGGGTGGTCCATTTCACTTTTGGTCTCATCAAACGCAGAATTTATTCCTCTGTATCGTTTGTATGAACCACTTTATTGATACATGGGTTAGTTTCAACGATATTACCAAGAAACAGAGGTTAAAACGAAAATTTTTCATGAACATGTAAAATTGGTCCAAATTTGAAGAGCACTAGTATGAAAACGGGTGGTCCAAAAAATATGTGGATGGTCTCATTCAATGCAGAATTTCATGCCCTACAATTTTTAATCCCACTATGTTTTCGATATTGTGAGTCATTTATGCGATATAATCACAAAACCGAACAAATACCCCTTTTTCGGGTACATTTTTGCCCCCACCACTTTTCCACAACTCCGCCGAGGGGAAAAACTTAGGATAGTCATATTGGGCCACAAATGAAGCCATTAAAACAATAAAACCTTTCGTAGCAATTATTTCTGATTTGAGTAATTTTTAGGTTTATCCCTACTGGACTAAGAGCTCTCCAGCATTGGAATATCACCCCAGATAAAGATGAGATTTAAATGTCTCGAGGAAAATTTAATTAAAAGATCTATACAATCACCTGAGGTTAAGGATTTCCTTTTTGTGTCCAAAGATGGGTGCTATTCCAATGCCAGAGAGCCCTGGCAGTAGTGATGATTTAAGGGGAAAAGAAATTGGAGATATGAATTGAAGACTGCGTTGGGGAGGGCACTGGACTTGGATAGCCCATGCAGCAATGTTGGCCATAGTGCTGCGTTGCTGTAATGGCTATCATTGCTATCTAGTAAGCAATGAAACCTGGATTCAAGTCTTGGCTGTGGCACAAAGCTTAATTCCTTTATTCAGCTTCCGTCCCTACAGTTTTTAGCCATTTAAGGACATGCCTTAAAAAATGAAAAAGGATGTGGAAAGGAGTGCGTGCAGTACATGGGTGGCAGACCAGGAACCTGACAACTCAAGGAGCAGAACTGTGTAATATTTTCAGCATGTTATTGCCACGTTTTTGTCGTAATAATTAAACGACTGCGCAGAATGAATAACAGATTATTAGCATCGCCTAGTTACAAGTTAACAGTTGAAATTTAATTAATAATGAAAAAGACAGTGGACGCGATAGTGTGTGTGTGTGTGTGTGTGTGTGTGCAGTGAATTTCATTACGTCATTTAATATAGCCACATGTTGCCAAAGTTATTTCGAGTATGCTACAGAAGTTTCCTCAAGCGATGTCAGTATTTTTGGAGTCCTGAAGAGAGACATTCGTGGCTATCGATTTGCTTTGGACAAAGAGGTACATGCCTGTTTACAGTCATGGTTTCGCAGGCTACCGCAAGCATTTTTCCATGAACGCACTGACCGTCTTATCTCACTGTGAGATAAAGTTATTAACAGCTATAGCGATTACTTCTGGTTCAAATGGTTCTGAGCACTATGGGACTTAACATCTGTGGTCATCAGTCCCCTAGAACTTAGAACTACTTAAACCTAACTAACCTAAGGACATCGCACACATCCATGCCCGAGGGAGGATTCGAACCTGCGACCGTAGCAGTCGCGCGGTTCCGGACTGAGCGCCTGAACCGCTAGACCACCGCGGCCGGCGATTACTTCTGAAATAGTAAACAGTTTACTTACTTTTTACCATCTATCTGGTTTTCATTTGAATGACCCTGTACACTTCTTCTATCGATAGTGTTGCCACTTTTCTCCCTACAGTTGCTATGACGAATAGAAAGCGGTTCTTCAACACATGTCTACATCTACATCTACAATCACACCCCGAAACACACCGTATGGTGCATTTTCAACTTCTCGCGGCGTAATGAGTACTCCATTAAATTTCGGGCATGCAGCCGCGCAAATAAAATTTCATCTACTGATATTTCGGCCACGTATCGTCCGGCCATCTTCAGAGCGAGTCACAAGACTGATGACAAGGTGCCAAGCGCGGCCTTATATGCTCCACCGCGGCGGTACTGCGCATGCGGGTCACAGATGCTGCGCCGCCTGTGGCGAAAGCGTACGGACGTTCGATGTGCTTATCGATGTTTGATCGGCGGCGATGACACGGTGACGACTTCTCTGCAATTTAATTAGTCCAAGAGCCGGATTCCATGCTTTGTCCAAATTGAAACCTTTATCTCTGTTTATTAAATTGTTGGCTAATCGAATTTCTATGGCTTCCTTGAATACAGAATCCCAAAAAGAAGAGGTGGATGTTAAAATCTTCACATCACTGTAATTCATGGAATGACCCGTATCAATACAGTGTTCGGCCACAGCTGACTTGTCTGGTTGTAATAGGCGTGTGTATCTTCGGTGCTCCACGCACCTTTCATGAACGGTGCGTGTTGTTTGACCTATGTATGACTGCTCACAATTTCCGCAAGGAATCTGGTACACACCCGCCTTACGAAGCAATAAATCGTCCTTTACAGAGCCGAGTAAAGCCGCAATCTTCGTGGGGGGCCGAAAGATCACCTTAACACAGTGTTTCTCTAGAATACGGCCTATCTTTGAAGAAAGAGCACCCACATAAGGCAGAAACGCCCTAGATCTGAAGAAATTACTATCTTCTTCCGCATCGTATACCTTCTTTTTAGGTTGGATGTTGTCGTTCGCCGTAAAAGTGATGGCACATTAGGACATGCCGTACATCGGAAACCAACGCATACAAATCTATACCTTCATGCCAGTAGCTGCCATCACCCTTCTCAGAGCATGGGTGTCCTTAAGACCTTAGTGCATCGGGCGCACTGTGTATCCGATGAAGACAATTTACAAGGAGAGCTAACATACCTCAAGAGTATTTTTAAATCGAATGGATATTCTCCGCAACAAATTCGTAGAGCATTCGATGTAAAACCTAAAAGAAGGTATACGATGCGGAAGAAGATAGTAATTTCTTCAGATCTAGGGCGTTTCTGCCTTATGTGGGTGCTCTTTCTTCAAAGATAGGCCGTATTCTAGAGAAACACTGTGTTAAGGTGATCTTTCGGCCCCCCACGAAGATTGCGGCTTTACTCGGCTCTGTAAAGGACGATTTATTGCTTCGTAAGGCGGGTGTGTACCAGATTCCTTGCGGAAATTGTGAGCAGTCATACATAGGTCAAACAACACGCACCGTTCATGAAAGGTGCGTGGAGCACCGAAGATACACACGCCTATTACAACCAGACAAGTCAGCTGTGGCCGAACACTGTATTGATACGGGTCATTCCATGAATTACAGTGATGTGAAGATTTTAACATCCACCTCTTCTTTTTGGGATTCTGTATTCAAGGAAGCCATAGAAATTCGATTAGCCAACAATTTAATAAACAGAGATAAAGGTTTCAATTTGGACAAAGCATGGAATCCGGCTCTTGGACTAATTAAATTGCAGAGAAGTCGTCACCGTGTCATCGCCGCCGATCAAACATCGATAAGCACATCGAACGTCCGTACGCTTTCGCCACAGGCGGCGCAGCATCTGTGACCCGCATGCGCAGTACCGCCGCGGTGGAGCATATAAGGCCGCTTGGCACCTTGTCATCAGTCTTGTGACTCGCTCTGAAGATGGCCGGACGATACGCGGCCGAAATATCAGTAGAAGAAATTTTATTTGCGCGGCTGCATGCCCGAAATTTAATGGAGTACACCGTATGGCGGAGGGTACCATGTACTACTTCCAGACATTTCCTTTGCTATTCCTTTCGCAAATGGAGTGAGGAAAAAAAGGATTGTCTATATGCCTCTGCAGGAGTCCTAACTTATCTCATCTTATCTTGTAGTCCCTACGGAATATTACGTTGGTGGCACGTCGCCTCCACTCCAGGCATTACCACTCGAGTTCACAAAGAATCTCCGTAATACTTGCGGGTTGGTCGAATCTACCAGTAACAAATCTAGCGGCTCGCTTCTGAATTGCTTCGGTGTCTTCTTTTAATCCGACCTGGTGGGGATCCTAAACAGTCCAGCATTACTCAAGAATGGGTAACGTTAGTGTTTTATGAGCGGTCCCCTTCACAGCTGAGACTCTTTCCTAAAATTTTCCCGATTAACCGAAGTCGACCATTCACCTTCTCTACTGACGTTTATATGTGCTCGTTCCATTTAAAATCGCTTTGCAACGTTACGCCTAGGTATTTAATCGACGTGGCTGTGTCAAGAAGCATACTGCTAATGCTCTATTCGAACATTACAGGATTGTTTTCCTTACTCATCTGTGGTAACTTACATTTTTCTACATTACACCCACTAGAAACGCTGTCTAAGGCATTGTAGTAGGACGCGAAACTGAAGCGTCACCCATCCACCAGTGTCAGCCCAGTTTGCAGGTGAATATAAATTTAATTTAGTGATTTGTTTATGTATTTTTGTAATCTTTCTAATTGTTGTGAATTATCTAAAGTTTTGCATTTATTTTTTATGTTTCATGTACGGAGAGGGCGGCGCAACGAACGGAGACAGCATATTCACTGCCGGGGCCAGAGAGAAAATTGCTGGCCACTATATGTCGCGGGTCGACAGCCAGAGAGCAACAGAAGATCCTGAAACCGAGTTGTTGCGTCGTGCTTCTAAAAACTAAAAATATAAGATTTTGTAATTTTCTACAACAATGGTGTCATAGAAAGTTTAATCATGTTGTAAATAGGTAGTCCTATCTTGTCAAGGCTCAGGTTCACGTCTATATGTAGGAAGATAATAAACTAGTGGATACTGCTAAAGTTCAAATACGTGTTCCGAGAATTTATTTATGAAGAATTATGTGAATCAATTCATTATTAATTTTGACAACGTTCATCGCGAGTTTGGATATGGAAAGTTTATTCAATGTGGTTCTAATATTTGTTAAATCAGATAACTTGCATTAATATAATTTCTGAGAAGAAACAAAAACGACATCTAAATTGGCAAGAACCATTCAGAGACAATTTAAAAAGAATTTAAATAATTTTGAAGTGTGTTGTAACTGACATAAGTGATGAAGTTTGCACATGGTCATATGTTAAAAGAAAATCATTCATACAAAACTTGCGTCGTTACACTATAGCAGCTTGTTTTCTCCCACAGCCTCTCAACGACGACGCCTTCCGATGATGCTGTAATTTACCGTCTAGTAAGGTCATCCGAAGACCAGTATCAGTTGCAAAGCGATTTAGAAAAGATTGCTCTATGGTGTGGCAGGTGACAGTTGACGTTAAATAACGAAACGTGTGAGGTGATCCACATGAGTTCCAAAAGAAATCCGTTGGAATTCGATTACTCGATAAATAGTACAATTCTCAAGGCTGTCAATTAAACTAAGTATCTGGGTGTTAAAATTACGAACAACTTCAGTTGGAAAGACCACATAGATAATATTAAGGGGAAGGCGAGCCAAAGGTTGCGTTTCATTGGCATGACACTTAGAAGATGCAACAAGCCCACTAAAGAGACAGCTTACACTACACTCGTTCGTCCTCTGTTAGAATATTGCTGCGCGGTGTGGGATCCTTACCAGGTGGGATTGACGGAGAACATCGAAAGGGTGCAAAAAAGGGCAGCTCGTTTTGTATTATCACGTAGTAGGGGAGAAAGTGTGGCAGATATGATACGCGAATTGGGATGGAAGTCATTACAGCAAAGACGTTTTTCGTCGCGGCGAGATCTATTTACGAAATTTCAGTCACCAACTTTCTCTTCCGAATGCGAAAATATTTTGTTGAGCCCAGCCTACATAGGTAGGAATGATCATCAAAATAAAATAAGAGAAATCAGAGCTCGAACAGAAAGGTTTAGGTGTTCGTTTTTCCCGCGCGCTGTTCGGGAGTGGAATGGTAGAGAGATAGTATGATTGTGGTTCGACGAACCCTCTGCCAAGCACTTAAATGTGAATTGCAGAGTAGTCATGTAGATGAAGAGGTAGATACACAACATTCATAACATGGGTACGTTATCTTATTTGACTATGATGTTGTCTGGTGAAAGAGCGTAGAGGACAGGGCGCATTTTATTAGACATCCTTGGTATGGAAGATGGCGTGTGTAATATGGTAAGTACTTGTCTACGCTGGTCACCAACTACGATACCTCCATTTTTGCGACACTAGTGTGTTAATCCTTGATGAATCCATAACACATCCGCCGTGATACTTCATTAGTTTACGTAACAGTACTTTCAGGCTTTCCCTTATCTATTATTAGTACATAACAACTTCCAAGAACTAGGTTATACATATGACGTGTATTACACATATTACACATAACAGTTACTGTTGCTTTTAGTGACTGTTATTAACAGTATTACATCTTGACAAAAACAATATAATTATTCTTAATCGATGTTCGACTATCCCATGTAGCATACAACATTATTTTATTGTCTTTCGGGGCCTTTTAGAACAAAATTTTACCCCAGATTTTACTTTATTTTTGGTGTCAAAAATGTGCGACGAAAGTGAAGTGTGACATACACAATTAAAACATGTCCTTGTTCTTGTACAATACACCATAATTGTTTAAAAAAAAAAAAGACGCACAGCGAAGGAATTATCCGAATGAGACGCAAATCAGTAGATGTAATAGACATCTACAGACAAACAAATGATTAAAACTTCAGAAAAATAGGATGACTTACTCAAGAGAAAGCGCTTCACAAATTGAGCAATCCAGTAACTCGAAAGCAACTGATAGAGTTGTTGAATGTCCTCCTGAGGGATATCCTGTCAAATTCTTTCCAATGGGCTCGTTAGATCGTCAAAATCCCGAGCTGGTAGGAAGGCCCTCCCAATAATGCTCCAAACGAGCTCAGTTGGGGAGACGTCCTGCGACCCTGTAGGCAGAGGTAGGGTTTGGCACGCACGAAGTCAGTCTCATTGACTCGAGTAGAATTCTCTTCAGTGATAAGTTCTGCTTCAAACTGAGTACCAGTGACCAGGTGGGGTGGGTCTGGAAATGTCAAGGAGAGAGGTGGAATACCAAACTGACTGGCTACCGCAGTACAGTCCGACAAACAGGATCGTCTGGAGTGCCATTTCTTTCCGTAGAAGAATCCCTTTGGTTTTCATCTGGGACACCCTTACAACACAGCGGTACATCGACGTTATTCTACGTTCCGTTTTGTTGCCCTTCGTGGCAGGCCATCCTCAGCTTACATTTCAGAAAATAGTGACCACCCGCACACGGTACTACTGCTTGTCTTCTTGCATGCCAAACTCGACCTTGGCCAGCAAGTTCATCGGATCTTTCCGCAATTGAGAATGTTTGGAGTATTATGGGCCGAGCCCTCCAACCAGGCCGGGATTTTCGAGCTAACGCGTCAACTGGGCATAATTTGATACGATATCTCTGAGCTGGACATCCAACATCTCTATCAATCAGTGCCAAGCAGAAAAACTGCATGCAAAATGGCAGAGGTGTACCAATGCGTTACTGACTTGCTCAATTTATGAAGATTTTTCTCATGAAAAAATAATCAAATTTTTCTGAAAATGTAATCGTTTGTTTCCGTGCTGCAGACATACATCACATCTACCATCTACCAATTTCGTCCCATTCGGATAACTCCTTCGTGGTTGACAGTTTCTTTACTTCTTCTCCTTTTTTTCTTAGAGTGTATTTATTTTACACAATGATGATATCTACCGTCTGATTACTTTCTGGATCTTAATTTTGATTTTATTAATGTATAGAAGGCATCTTTCGCCATATGCAATGAACGTAAGAAAGCTCTGTGATTCTTATGAAGAGTTCCACTGAGTTCAGTGCTGTCTGAAGTCATTAAGAGAATTTAATGGAATATGGCAAAGTGATTTATCGGTGACGCGTAACACAGTCTAACTAAGCGACTTCAGCACAACTGATCAGGGAATGAATTTCAGTCATCATTTAAAAAGAAATTTCTCAAGCAGAACAGCTATTGTCGTTAAACGTAGATGGTGGAAGGTGATGATGGAATGTATTTGGAGGAAAACATTAACGAACTACGCACATCAAAAAAAGCTTGGCATCACCCCAGTTCCCAGAACTCCTGATGATAGACGTTGACTATGGATACTGTATCACAGACACAGTCCCATTGACTATTCAGAGATGTCACTAAACCCGCCCAAAGATGTAAACAAGCATGCATGGGCAGCGCCTATGAGACGGAGAGGGTCCCACAGCCGATCAGTTCCGGTCATTGCACCAGGAAGGAGGTACACGGCTCGTGAGTCTGTAGTTCAACCACGCTTAGACCGACAATACCGCGGTTCGATCGCGTCCGCGTTGTTACTTTGTGCCAGGAAGGGCTCTCAGCAAGGGAAGTGTCCAGGCGTCTCGGAGTGAACCAAAGCGATGTTCTTCGGACATGGAGGAGATAGAGAGAGACACAAACTGTCGGTGACATGCCTCACTCAGGCCGCCCAAGGGCTAATACTGGAGTGGATGACCGCTACCTACGGATTATGGCTCGAAGGAACGCTGACAGCAACACCACCATATTGAATAATACTTTCCTTGCAGTCACGCTGCAAGATGGGCAACTTCACTCCCGACGTCCAGTGAGAGGTCCATCGTTGCAACCACGACACCATGCAGCGCGATACAGATGGGCCCAACTACATGCCGTACGGACCTCTCAGGATTGGCATCACGTTCTCTTCACCGATGCGTGTCGCATATGCCTTCAGCTAGAAAATCGTCGGAGACGTGTTTGGAGGCAGCCCGGTCAGGCTGGAACGCCTTAGACACACTGTTCAGCGAGTGCCCCAAGGTGGGGATTCCCTGCTGCTTTGTGGTGGCGTTATGTGGGGCCGATGTACGCCGCTGGTGGTCATAAAAGGCGCCATAACGGCTGTACGATACGTGAATACCATCCTCCGACCGATAGTGCAACCATATCGGCAGCATATTGGAGAGGCATTCGTCTCCATGGACGACAATTCGTGCCCCCATCGTGCACATCTTGTGAATGACTTCCTTCAGGATAAGGCCGGCCGGAGTGGCCGAGCGGTTCTAGTCGCTACAGTCTTGAACCGCGCGACCACTACGGTCGGAGGTTCGAATCCTGCCTCGGGCATGGATGTGTGTGATGTCCTTAGGTTAGTTAGGTTTAAGTAGTTCTAAGTTCTAGGGGACTGATGACCTCAGATGTTGAGTCCCATAGTGCTCAGAGCCATTTGAACCATTTCTTTTTCCTTCAGGATAACGATATCGCTCGACTAGAGTGCCCAGCATGTTCTCCAGACATGAACCCCATGGAACTTGCCTGCGGTAGAGTGAGAAGGGCTGTTTATGGAAAATGTGGCCCACCAACCACTCTGACGGATCTAGGCCGAATCGCCGTTGAAGAGTGGGACAATCTGGACCAACAGTGCATTGATGAACTTGTGGATAGTATGCCTCGACGAAAACAGGCATGCATCAATGCAAGAGGACGTGCTACTGGGTTTTAGAGGTATAGGTGTGTACAGCAATCTGGACTACCACCTTTTAAGGTCTCACTGTATAGTGGTACAACATGCAATGTGTGGTTTTCATGAACAATAAAAAGGGCGGAAATGATGTTTATGTTGATTTCTATTCCAATTTTCTGTACAGGTTCCGGTGCTCTCGGAACCGAGGTGATGCAAAACTTTTTTTGGTGTGTGTATATATTCCATGAAAGAGGCCATTTATTATGCGCGGGATATACTCTCTTCGATTTTATCTATTTTTTAACACAGCAAAGTCATCCTATTAACACAGTTTCTTACGGGGTGGGTCCTGAACAAACACTTCTGTCTTAGTTGGAAAAACTTTTGGAAATTTGTGGTAAGTTCCTATGGGCTAAACTGCTAAGGTCATCGGTCCCTAGGCCTACACACTACTTAATCTAACTTAAACTAACTTACACTAACTACAACACACACCCATGACCCAGGAAGGGCTTGAACCTCCGACGAGGGGAGCCGCGCGAACCGTGGAAAGGCACCCTAGACCGCACGGCTACCCCGCACGGCTCTGTCTTAGTTCTTTCAGTAGGATGGGACATGGGTGCCCTTGTGTATGTACTAAAACTCAAACACTCGCTACAGGTGGGAAAGAAAGTTGCTAGAAGGCAACTTCACCGTATCAAAGAAAACCTTAATAATTCCTACAAACTGCAAGCTGTTGCTTTCAAACTTGGCTTGGAGCCACTCATTCAGCGCAAGAAGTTCTGTAGAACAGAATGGATAAATCCAAACTTCTCTGGATAACGAAATCAAGTCGTCCTTCCAAAAACTAAGTTGAAATTGATACATTTCTCACACGCAGAACTGACCTCCGTAACTCCGTTGATAACACAGTTTAACTACAGCAAAGATTACCTACAGTGTGTATTGTCTACGACTTTGTACACAACGGCAAGGAGAGGTTGACTACAGAGTGGTGCGCCGGCCGCGGTGGTCGAGCGGTTCTAGGCGCTCAGTCCGGAACCGCGCGACTGCTACGGTCGCAGGTTCGAATCCTGCCTAGGGCATGGATGTGTGTGATGTCCTTAGGTTAGTTAGGTTTAAGTAGTTCTAAGTTCTAGGGGACTGATGACCACAGACGTTTCGTCCCATAGTGCTCAGAGCCATTTGAACCATTTGAACAGAGTGGTGCGACAGCTATTGTTGTAGGAAAGTTAGACAGGAGCAGAAATAAGTATCGAACAAGTAAGACAGCAAACGGAAGATTTACTTAACTTTTATTCCCCCAAATGTACGAAAACTCATTACAAATCATGCAACTAGAGACAGGGCCCAGATAATGATGTCACAAGGAAGAAGCACGAACTATGTGGTTGGAACCGCGGCTAGATGGCGTTTCCATAGTATGACGTGGCAATGTGACTGTGAGTGCAAGTGTGGCTGAGATGCTGCCGCTGGCCATATTGTGGCGGCAGAGAGCGCTCGAAGTACAGACAACTCACTGACATTAAACTTCGAAAGGACTCACTATATGCAATTCAGAACCTGTAAGAGGTTTCCACCCAGCATATGCATAAAGTATGAGGAATAACAGATAGAAGAGGTTGACAGTCTTAAATTCCTGGGATTACAACTTGACAATGAATTCAGTTGGGAGGAGCACACCACAGAACTGCAGAAACGCCTTAACAAATCTGTATTTGCAATTCGAGTGTTAGCAGACATAGGTGTCATAAAAATGAAAAAGCTTGCATATTTTGCCTACTTTCAATCCCTAATGACATATGATTTAATATTTTGGGGTAACTCTTCAAGTCACGCAAAAGTTTTCAGAGTCCAAAAGTGTGTAATACGTATTATCTGTGGAGTAAATTCACGGACGTCCTGTAGATGTGGTGGTGTGGTGTGTTGGGGCTTATGGGCGCTGAACATCTAGGTCATCAGCGCCCTGACACACATTAAAAGGAACGAATGTGGACAGACCTAAGAAAACTAAAGCACACACTCAAAGAAAGCAGGAAAAGAAGGAAAATGCTACATAAGAAAGTAAAACCTAAGGAAAGGGGAAACATAGCAACAAAAATGTCACAGGAAATTGTTATTGGCTGGCCACTTACATAAAATATGGGCGAGCTTGTCACACAGTGAGCAAATTAAAATCCTCTCCCTAAAATCTTTGTAAAAACATTTGACAGGGCACAGGACTTTAAAACTTTAACCACATTCGTCCGAGTGTTGCCTAAAAGAGATGGCAGGTCCGCTGGCAAGTCAGCCGCTACCCGCTGGTCAGAAAATAAAACGCAATCCAATAAAACGTGGCGCACAGTGACCTGGACGCCACAAGCACCACACATTGGGGGGTCCTCTCGCCGGAGAAGGAAGCCATGCGTCATAGGGCTGTGGCCTATTCGAAGCCGAGTGAGGAGAACCTCGTCCCGTCGATGGGGCTGAAAGGAAGTACACCACACACGCGTTGTGGGCTTGACTATACGGAGCTTATTGTCAGTCACTTCCAGCCACTCATCCTCCCACGACGCATGACCCGTGAGCTCAACAGCGAGGTGAGTGCGTGCAAGGGGATAGCACACTGAGATACTTGTGGATCGAGACACGCCTCCTTGGCTGCGAGATCTGCCCTTTCATTCCCAGCAATGCCGACATGCCCCGGAACCCAGCAAAAAGCTACAACCTTCCCCAGTCGCTGTAGTCGGAGGAGGGCATCCTGGATGGTCTGGACAATTTTGTCTGCCGGATACAAACTTTGCAATGAGTGAAGGGCACTGAGTGAATCGGAACAGACAAGAAATTTAGAAGAGGAAGAATGTCTCATGTGCTCCAGTGCCCGCAAGATCGCAGACAATTCTGCATCAAAGACAGTAAAAGTCTGAGGCAGTCGGACCTTGAGGACACGATATGGAAAAACAACTGAGCAACCAACAGAATCCCCTTGTTTCGACCCATCCGTAAAAACAGCTATATAGTCGTGGTGCTCAGATAAAATGGCAGAAAATGCTGCATTAAAAACGGTGGCAGGAGTGCAATCTCTCTTGTACTGCAATAAATCTAAAATCACTCTGGGCCTCTTCAGTAACCAGGGTGGCAGGCGGTTAAAACCTTGGATTTGGGGTTGTACAGACTCCACACTGAGGGACTCTAGTACACGTTGCACACGGATCCCAAATGGCAACGTACCCCGGGGACGGCGGGAAAAAAGGCGGTCCAGAGGTGGATAGGCAACAAGACGGTGAGCAGGCGAGCTGGGAGCTGCAAGAAACTTACAAGCCTGGCGCACCAGCAGGAGCTGCCGCCGGATGGTAAGTGGCGGTTCGCCAGACTCAACACAGAGGCTGGGTACAGGACTGGTCCGATAAGCACCCGTGGCGAGTCGGATCCCAGCATGGTGAACAGCATCAAGGATCCGCAAATAAGATGGCCTCGCTGACCCATATACTGTGCAGCCATAGTCCAGCCGTGAACGCACAAAAGCTCCATAAAACTGAAGGAGACGCGCCCTGTCCGCGCCCCAAGACCTGTGGCTGAGGCACTTGAGAATGTTCAGTGCCTTCAGCGTTCTGGCTTTCAAGTCACGTAGGTGTGGCAGCCATGACAACCTGGAGTCAAAAATTAGGCCTAGAAACCGCACTGTGTCTCTAAAATGTAGGACAGTATCCCCCATATGCAAGGCAGGCAAAGTAAAAAGATGACGAGAACGATTAAAATGAACACAAACACACTTATCGGCAGAAAACCGAAAACCCGTCCTTGCAGCCCACTCCTCTAACCGCCGCACTGTTAGCTGCAACTGACGGCTCACGGTTGCAACACTGGAGGAGGAACAGAAAACAGCAAAGTCGTCCATAAATAAGGAGCACTGTACTGGACTCCTCACTGTAGACGTTATACTGTTGATGGCTATGGCAAAAAGGGTAACACTTAAAACACTGCCCTGGGGGACACCGTTCTCTTGCTCAAAGCGATCAGACAGTGTGTTACCAACGCGGGTCCGAAAAAACCGCTGAGACAGGAAAGACCGAATGAAAATGGGGAGGCGGCCACGAAAGCCCCATTGATGCATTTGTGCAAGAATACAGTCTCTCCAAGTAGTATCATATGCCTTACTGATATCAAAGAAGATACCGATACAGTGATGCTGACGGAGAAAAGCCTGCTGAATAGCCGCCTCTAGGAGGGTCAGGTTGTCGACCGTGGACCGAAATTTTCGGAATCCACACTGAAAGCGGCTAAGGAGCTGTCTGGTCTCTAACAGCCAGACCAGACGCCGGTTAACCATCCGTTCCAGGGTCTTTCCGACACAGCTTGTCAAGGCGATACTACGATAACTACCGGGACATGTGCGGTCCTTTCCTGGTTTGAGGAGAGGGATGAGGATTGCCTCCCTCCACGAGGTGGGGAACACTCCTGTCTGCCATATGAGATTAAAACATTCGAGGAGGATTTCCTTTGACGCCGCTGGCAGATGTCGAAGCATGGAGTACCGGATGCGGTCGTAACCTGGTGCAGTGTCAGAAGTCTCAGTAAGTGCCGATTCAAGTTTCCACATGGAGAAAGGGGAATTGTAGGCCTCAGAACTGTTCGACCGAAAGTCCAAGGTCGCTCTTTCAACAGTCGCACGGTAGCGACGAAACGCTGGATCCTGATTTGCAGTGGCAGTACTTTGTGCAAAATGCTCTGCCAGCGTCTGAGCAATGGCTCTGGGTGTTGTTTGGAGGCATCCCTGGTTCAGGACAGCAGCTATCGGTAAACGGCTATGTTTACCGGAAATCCTCCGGATGGCTTCCCATACTTTTGTGGAACAAGTGGAACGGTTGATGGAGTCCAGGAACACCTGCCATGACCTTCTCTTGCTCTCTTTAATGACACGGCGTGCCCTAGCTCTCGCGATTCGAAAGGCGGTAAGACTGACCGCTGTTGGGCGGCATTTAAATCGGCGAAGAGCCGCACGCCTGTCCCGGATGGCTGAACGGCACTCTTCTGTCCACCAAGGCACAAAGCGCCGCTTACGAGTGCCAGAAGACTGTGGTATGGACAGGTCAGCAGCATGATGGACCACAAGCGTGATGTGATCCACCCATTCCTGTACGTTATTGTGGCGGTCAAAGACAGCCAACCGAGTGAACAGTGGCCAGTTAGCCCTGCCAATCATCCACGATGGTGGCCGTTGCTCCAGGTATACACCATCCAGGAGATGAATGCGGATAGGGAAGTGATCGCTGGAATGAAGGTCGTCAATGACCTCCCAGTGAACAGAGCCGGTGAGGGTTGGAGAGCAGAAAGATAGGTCAATGGCTGAGAATGACCCTGTATCAGTAGAGAAATGAGTCGGAGTACCTGTGTTGAGGATGCAAAACACTTGAGATGTTAGGAGGCTCTCCAAAATTCGACCTCGAGCGCAAAGAGAAGTGGAGCCCCACAGGACATGATGGCCATTGAAGTCTCCCAGGAGGAGAAATGGGCGGGGGAGTTGGTCGATAAGATCTGTGAGAGCGTCTAAGGTCATTGCATCCAGAGGGGGTAAATAAAGGGAGCAAACGGTAAGCCTCCGAGGTGAATGAATTTCAACTGCAACTGCTTGCAGGTCAGTATCCAGGGGGAGACCAGAGGAGTGGTGGTCATTATTGACAAACACAGCAACTCCGCCTTTGGTCCTTTCTCCAGTTAGGTCATCTTTGCGATATGACGTATAGCCCCTTAGTACAGGAGCATCAGATGGTTTTAAATGCGTTTCCTGTAAACACAAGCACAGGGGGCGTTGCCGTGCTAGGAGGTTCAGTTCCTCCACATGTGCCCGGAATCCATTCATGTTCCAATGTATAATGGGAGCCATCTATCAGGGTGGGAGTACCTTCATCCTCACTCTCTGTCGGGGAGGAGAGCCCACAACAGGTGGAGGCTCAGTTTTGGGGCGAGATGATTGCCCCAGTCTGACATCAACCTCCATCGCCTCAGAAGAGGAGTCGAGAGAGACGTCGGAGAGAATGACATCCACATCAGGAGACTGTATAACTGCAGTCTCCTTTAGTGGGCGAGTCTTCACCTTTGTCTTTGGCTTCGATGTTCTGGCCTGAGGTGGCATTGGAGCCAAAACCTCAGAAGCAGTAGGGGGTGTAGCAGCGCTGGGCAGTGCACAAGACTGGACCCGGGAAGGGGCAGGAAGTTCCATGATGTCAGCTACCACGGCCTGGTCAGATGGCCGGGGGGGAGCAGCAGGCGTCACAGGAACGGCAGCAGCACACGTACATTGACAAGCGCAGGTGCTAGTGCTAACAGTAGCAACCTCCGTTTGTGTAGCGGCATCGGTTTTCAAGACTGATTGTTTGAGAACGGAAGAAAAGGAAGCAGCGAACGTGGGCGGCTGCATGGACTTGTAAATTTTCTTCGCCTCACCATACGGGATGCGTTTTGTAGTTTTTAGTTCCTGGATCTTCCGTTCCTCAAGGAAAATTCTGCATTCCCTACTCCACACAGGGTGATCCCCAGAGCAGTTGACACACTTGGGAGGAAAGGAGCAACCAACTCCCTCATGGGCGGCTTTACCACAATTCCCGCAAGTGGCATCCCCTTTACAGCCGAGAGTAGTGTGTCCAAAGTGTTGGCATTTAAAACACCGCATGGGGTTGTGGTAATAAGGCCGTACACTGAGACGTAGGAAACCTGCCTTCACATGCTCTGGCAATTTGGTGCTGTTAAATGTAAGGATAAATGAGTCAGTCTTTATGAGAGCACCATCCACCCGTTTCATAATGTGTTGCACGTCGACAATTCCTTCCCGGGACCATTCAGCCTTCAGTTCGTCTTGGGGAATGTCAACTGTTGTGTCTAGACAAGACAGCCTAGACACAATGAGAGGAAGCCGAAAGGCACGCGCTTAAACTCACGCAGGCTGGCGTGAGGTCTGAAACAGGATACGTAATGAATGCTATAAAGAAAAGTACGTAGCTTCTGGAATACTTAACTTTAATCCACATTTGTAGAACATCGCTCTTGATGATACATTAATAGAATCTCAATATCTATACTGGTAATGGCGTCTTGCTAGGTCGTAGCAAATGTAGCTGAAGGCTATGCTAACTATCGTCTCGGCAAATGAGAGCGTAATTCTCAGTGAACCATGGCTAGCAACGTCGGCTGTACAACTTGGGACGAGTGCTAGTACGTCTCTCTAGACCTGCCGTGTGGTGGCGCTCGGTCTGCAATTACTGACAGTGGCGACACGCGGGTCCGTCGTATACTAGCGGACCGCGGCCGATTTAAAGGCTACCACCTAGCAAGTGTGGTGTCTGGCGGTGACACCACATTCCTCCCCCGCAAATCGGCGAACGGTTGTATTATAATGCTTCCGCCCGCCGTGGGGAGGACCCCATGTTGGCGTATGCGATGAGGTGGGGAGCCTAACAACAGGCGAGGCTGTGCCACCCGCACCCGGCCATTCGGTCCGAGGGGAGCTAGGAAACGCCTGAAAACCTAGTCCAGGGTGCACGCCAACACGCGGTGTATGCGCCCGTAGATAGTCAGTAGGGGCCGAAGGGTCGACCTCCATCGAGGCGGAGCACCCGACTGGCGAAGACGACAGATGGTCCGGAGCGGGCAAGAGTTCCATGTCGGAGGACAACTGGTCACGGGAAGCGATCGGCGGCGCGAGACCCAGGGAGGCGCCCGGCGGTTGCAGCGACGTGTCCACTGCGGGCGGCGCCGGCGGCGGCTGCGGCGGCGGCGCGACGCCATGGGGCAAAATGGAAGGCATCGTCGGTAACACCTGGGGATGAGGCGAGCCAGTAGATGGGTCCCCAGGGCGCTGACCGGACGGCACCGTCGCTGAAAGCAGACGGGGAGCGGCAGAACCCGTGCGACGACAGAGGCGCAGCTGATTGAGATGCCGACGCACCTCACCAGAGGCCCCCATAACCAGATACATAGCGCGGCCGAGGCAGCGAAGAATGCGCCCTGCGAGCCAACGCCGTGAACCCCGAGAGTTGCGATAGTATACAACGTCGCCAGGAGCAAAAACAAGTATCTGCCGCTGCACAGGAACCTGATGCGGCGGATGGAGCAAAGACATCAAGGTTCGATGAGGACGACCATAGAGCAACTCAGCCGGCGAGCGACCATCTCGGGGCTGAGAGCGATACGAGGACAAAAAGAGCAATAACGCGTCCTCCCGAGAATGTGACTCTTTCAATTTCAACATCTGTGACTTGAAAGTCCGGACCAAACGTTCAGCGGCACCGTTTGAGTGAAGCGAAAACGGCGCGGATGTCAGATGTTGAATACCATTGGCCTTGCAGAATGACTGAAATTCTGCGGACATGAATTGTGGGCCATTGTCGGGAACAGTAGTCTGTGGAAGACCTTCAATGCAAAAGATAGCGGACAACGCTTGGATGGTGGCAGATGACGTCGTGGAAGACATCTTGACAACAAAAGGAAAATTACTGAAGGAATCGACCACAACCAACCATCGTGCATTCCAGAATGGACCAGCAAAATCTATGTGTAAGCGTTGCCAAGGGGAAGTGGCTTTCGGCCATGCAAAGAATTTCCGCGATGGCGCGGATTGTTGTTCGGCACACGCCATGCAAGAAGAGCACATATTCGTAATCGCAGCCTCGATTCCGAACCAAGTACAGTGCTGACGAGCAAGTTGTTTCGTTCGCACTATACCCCAATGTCCTTGGTGGAGAAGCTTTAAGACAGAGGACTGTAACGAACGTTGGACCACGACCCTGGGCTGATCATTATCAGAACGCAACAGCAAAACACCACGTCGTTCAAAAAGTCTCTCCTTGTGAGCAAAAAAGCGGCGAACCAATGGATCCTCGATCTGTGACTTTGACAACGGCCATTGCGTAGCAACAAAACGCAAAACGGTAGCAAGGACAGGGTCAGCTGCTGTGGATGCAGCTACACTACGAAAATCAATTGGAAACGATTCGACCACGTCATCGGTTTCCGCATCAATGAACATGCAAGCAAGTTCGGAAGAATCGAAAGCTCTATCCTCAGCAACAGGCAAACGGGACAACGCATCGGCGTTTCCGTGCTTAGCAGTGGACCGATACAAGATATCGTAGCGGTACTGCGAGAGGAAAATAGACCAGCGAATGAATTTCTGCGCTGTACGTGGAGGTACAGGCCTGTTCGGATCAAAAAGCGATGTCAAAGGTTTGTGGTCTGTGATGATGGTAAAGTGACGACCATACAAGAAATCATGAAACTTGGTAACACCAAACACGAGAGCCAAAGCTTCTTCCTCTATCTGTAAATAATTTCTTTGCGCTGACGAGAGCTATTTGGACGCAAAGGCAATAGGGCGATCATGCGAGCCATCTTTGTGCGCAAGCACAGCACCGATCCCGAAATCCGATGCATCTACCATCAACAAAAGGGGTTTCTGGGGATCGAATGGCGTAAGGCAAGTATTAAAAAGCAACGCCGATTTCAACTGGCGAAAGGCGCGTTCGCATTCCGTCGACCAGACGAACGGAACACCTTTACGGCGTAAGCGATGAAGCGGAGCTGAAATGGAAGAGGCATGGGGGATATAGCGATGGTAATAATTTATTTTACCCAGCACACTCTGTAGCTGCTTCAAATTCTGCGGCGAAGGCAAGTCTTGTATGGCACGAAGGTGCTCTGGACTGGGATGTATGCCTTGGGCATTGAGTACATGTCCCAGATATGGCAACTCACGATCAAAAAACACACGTTTGTCCTTCCGCAAGCGAAGACCATTCTGCCGCAAGACCTGAAATAATGTTCGGAGATTTGCTAAATGTTCTTCTTCCGTCTTTCCGGAGATCACAATATCGTCCAGATAGTTTGCAGCAGTAGGGACCGACGCACAAACAGATTGTAAATATTGCTGAAACAATGCAGGGGCGGATGCACACCCGAATGGCAGTCGTTTGAATCGATACAAACCAAGATGCGTGTTAACCACCAATACGCGCTGGGACTCTACGTCCACCGGTATTTGCAAGTACGCATCTGCTAGGTCCAACTTCGAAAAATATTTACCCGGGCACAGTTTGTCAAAAAGATCTTCCGGGCGGGGTAAAGGAAAAGTTGCAGTCACAAGTTGTGGATTCACTGTTGCCTTGAAGTCCACACAAAGTCTCAATTTTCCGGATGGTTTTTGCAAAATTACTAAGGGTGAAGCCCAGAGAGAAGCCTGCACACGTTCAATTACACCTTGTGATTCCAAATCGTGTAATGTTTTTGCGACCTCATCACGCAATGCGTGGGGAACATTGCGCGCTCTGAAAAATTTCGGTTGCGCGTTGACTTTCAGTTCCAAACGTGCTTGATAGTTCTTAGCGCAACCAAGGCCTGGTGGAAAAATGTCTGCAAATTCTTCACATAGACGAGAATCACTGCCTGAAGGCACAGTCTGGTTCACTGATAGGACCTGATTGACTATAGACAAGTTAAACAATTGAAATAAATCTAAACCAAACAAGTTCACTGCAGAAGAAGAACGAAGGACGTAAAATGACACAAGTTTTGTTTGTCCCTTGTATGTTGCAAGAAGACTGCACTGTCCTAACACAGGGATATGCTGTCCAGAATAACCATGTAACTTAACATTTGCGGCACGCAACGGAGGTGTGCCCAGTTGCTTGTACGTGTCTTTATTGAGCAATGAAACTGCAGCTCCGGTATCGAGCTGGAATGGTATCATGTTGCCATTAATTTCCAAGTCTACAAAAAGTTTATTGTCCTGCTGACGACAAGAGCGACTATTTTGTGCAACGTGAACAGACACTGGTACAGAATCACTTGCGACTTGACGTGATTTCCGTCGATGTCGACGCACACTTTTCGTGGGACGAACACAGTCACTGTTAGGGAGAGTAGCACTGGACGGAGTGGCATTAACTACATGAATTTCCATGGGCGAAGGTTCACGAGCCTGAGTATAATTGGTTCAATTCCGGCGTGAAGCAAAGGGCCTGGAATGGTTGGTAGTGTCCGTTTTGAGCTTTTTCTGGCAAACCCTTGGAACATGATCTTTCTTATTACAGAAAAAGCAAATAGCTTGGCGTGATGGGCAATTCTCACGCGAATGTCGAGTAGCACACCGCGGGCATGATTTAATTGCATTTGCGTGCTTGCGCAGCACACGTGGTTGCGCGGACGTGCGCGAGGGCTGTTTACAGTTCCGTGCAGCTCGCCCGGCGGGCCGGTTAATGTGACACACAGCTGGAGAAGTTTCAAATGACTCCTGAGCAAAGTCAAGTGTGTCTTGCCGATCCAGTATGTCTATCACTTGTTGAAGGGAGGGATTGACTAGTTTCAAAATCTGTTCCCTTATGCGAACATCAGAAACGTTCTGTGCAATTGCATCATGCACCATAGTATCTGAATAAGGCAGTCCACATTCACACTCAAAAGCACAATCTCTTGTAAGGCCTTGCAAAGTTGCAACCCACTCCCTATTAGTCTGACCGGCCGTACGTTTTGTACGAAAGAACGTATACCGTTTTGCTACTACATTGACTGATTCTTTGAAATATGCATCTAATGCCGACAAAATTTCTTCGTAGGACAGAGTTGCTACGTCGCGTCGGGGAAACAATTTCACTATCACACGGTAGGTGGACACACCTACACAAGAAAGGAGATGAGGCTGCCGCTCGTTACCTTGAATTCTGTAGGCGGCGAGATGGAATCCAAATTGGCGTGACCACTCCGTCCAGCTTTCCATTTTTCCTCAAAAGGCCGAAAGGGTGGTGCAACTGCGTGTTGTGGCTGCTGTAGCGGTGAAGCGGCGGCGGCTGCATCGTTTTGCATTGCACGTTGACCCTGGACAAGCTGTCCAAGGGCATCCAATAACGCCTGCGTCTGCTGACTCTGCAAGCGATAAAAGTCGGACAGTACATCTGGAGATTGCGGCGAAGCCATGACACAAGTAAATTAAGCAAGATGAAATAAGAAGACCCTTTGTAGACTCGTCGCCAAATATGTTGTGTCTAGACAAGACAGCCTATACACAATGAGAGGAAGCCGAAAGGCACGCGCTTAAACTCACGCAGGCTGGCGTGAGGTCTGAAACAGGATACGTAATGAATGCTATAAAGAAAAGTACGTAGCTTCTGGAATACTTAACTTTAATCCACATTTGTAGAACATCGCTCTTGATGATACATTAATAGAATCTCAATATCTATACTGGTAATGGCGCCTTGCTAGATCGTAGCAAATGTAGCTGAAGGCTATGCTAACTATCGTCTCGGCAAATGAGAGCGTAATTCTCAGTGAACCATGGCTAGCAACGTCGGCTGTACAACTGGGGACGAGTGCTAGTACGTCTCTCTAGACCTGCCGTGTGGTGGCGCTCGGTCTGCAATTACTGACAGTGGCGACACGCGGGTCCGCCGTATACTAGCGGACCGCGGCCGATTTAAAAGCTACCACCTAGCAAGTGTGGTGTCTGGCGGTGACACCACATCAACGAGATCTCTGCAAGTCACAACACCCTTGCTGTAGTTCAAGGTGTTGTGAAATTCAGTCTCTATCGCAAACTCCCCAAGAAATTGTGCCTTCTGAAGGTTCTGGACTTGCTGGAAGCTAGATGTTTCAACCAACAAGGTGCCATTTCGCAAGCGCTTTACAGATTTTAATGTGCCAGCAATACCTTCTAAGCCCTTCTGTATATAAAATGGCGAAACTTTTTCAAAACTCCCATCTTTTCTTTTAATTATGAAAAACACATTCTGCGAAGCAGCATCCGTTCTGTTACTACTACCTGAATCAGGAGGACTGGCTTCACGAGCCCTCTTGTTGGATTGGGTGTTAGAGCCCACCAGCGGTCCACCCTTTCCGCTGGCAAGAGAAGAATGAAAGTTCGAGGGTTCCATCTCGGTCCCACGAGCAGCCTTATACAACTGGGGTGCGGCAGGTGCCCCAGAGGTTGCCCGCTTGCGACTGTTCCACCCCAACAGCCATGCATCTTATAGGCGCGCAGCACACCATAAGATTGAGGGGTTTTTATAGAGGTTTACCTTCCTCGCAATCCAGGTGGTCAAGCCAAGATTGCCATTCCCCACAGAACACAACATTCCACCGCCGCGCCATGCGGTGGTCGGTGAAGCATGTCCGGGTTTTACGGTGACAGGAGACTGGCGGCGCTGACCAGTCCCCAGCTCAGGACCCTGGGGTCTCCAAGCCCGTACTCAGCAAATGAATGCTGAGCCCCTGGGGGGCGTCCTGTAGAAACCTCTTCAAAGAACTGGGTATACTAACTACTGCCTCTCAGTATATTTACTCCTTAACGAAATTTGTCCTAAATTATATATCTCTTTTTCCAACAAACAGCTCACTTCATACGTACAATACCAGGAACAAAAATGATCTGCACAAGGACTTAAAAGCACTTACTTTCATTCAAAAAAGGGTCCACTACTCAGGAACACTCATCTTCATTAATTTGCCAGCAGACATAAAACATTTCGTTAAAAATAAAGATCAGTTTAAAAGGAGCCTGAAAGACTTACTAGTGGCCAACTCCTTCTACTCAATTGACGAATTTTTTAATAGAAACAAATTATGTATTGTATATACTCATACTATTAGTATTGTTGCTTCAGCTTTAAAAAATGATGTATTGTATATATTCGTACTATTAAAATTGTTATTTCAGTTTTTAAAAAATTGACATGTTCCACATCTACGAGGATCTCCTAACCAAAAACCCAGCCAAAATGTTTTATCCTAAACATGCTCAAACGCAGCACTAATAACTCATCACACTGTGAGATCCCAATTAACTGACTCCAGAAGTTTCTAAAACTTCCTAGATGATGTGACCTAGAGCAACATCGCTAAATGGAGATGGAAGATAGCCAGTCATCAAGAAACGACGCCATGGAGCTATGCACTATATCTGATCAGATGGACACTAAAACCACCTGCGTCCATTGCTCAAGCCGCCCATTAGTTTACTGTTCAAAATTTGAACAAGTGTTCGTTGGAAATTTTCGGAATGGTCTGCCTCACCAGGCTAGAGCCGAAGAAACTGTTACCTCTGTCCCATTTACGCCACAAGCGAGCTTTGTAAACTAAATTTCATAGATGTTCCCACACATCAACAACGAGAACCAAGGGAGCTATTCTGATTCTAGAACTACACATCCATTTCCAATCATCCACACATTCATACTCCGAAATGACAGGTCATGTGGTAGCATATACACATATACAGATGGCAGTAGTATTGGCTGTGCAGGGTATAAATGGTCAGTTTGTTGGCGGAGCTGTCGTTTGTAGTCAAGAGATTCATGTAAAAGATTTCCAACGTGATTATGACCGCACACCGAGAATTAACAGACTACGAACACGGAATGGTAGTTAAGAGCTAGACACATGGGACATTCCACTTCGGAAATCGTTACGGAATTCAATATACCGAAACACTGGTCAAGACTGTGCCGAGAATACCAAATAACAGCCACGCACAACGCAGCCGATGGCCTTCACTTATCGACCGAGAACAGCGACGTTTGTGTAGAGTTGTCAGTGCTAATAGACCAGCAACTCTTCGCGAAATAACCGCAAAAATCGATGTGAGACTACGAAGAACGTATCCGTCAGGACAGTGCGGCGAAATTTGGCGTTAATGGGATATGGTAGCACGCAGTCAACGGCACGACATCGTCTGCAGCTCCTCTCTTGGGCTTGTGACCATATCGGTTGGACCCTAGGCGACTGGAAAACCGTGACCTCGTCAGATGCGTTCCAATTTCAGTTGTCAAGACCTGATGACAGAGACCGAGTGAGGTGCAAGCCCACGAAGTCATGGACCCAAGTTGTTAACAAGGCACTGTGCAAGCGGTGTGGCTCCATCATAATGAGGGCTGTGTTTACATGGAACAGACTGGGTCCTCTGGTCCAACTGAACCGCTCATAGACAGACAATGGTCTCTGAAACGGACTCATTTTACTGACTCGTTTTAAATGTTTCTTAATTCAAGGTGTAATCGCATTGTCAACATTATTAAACGATATTAAACATGTGTGAGATTGGTAACACTGTACTAATGTTTTTGCCCACGCTTATGTGGAACTCTAATTTTATGCAGAATTTGACTTGAGCCTAAGAACATTAGCAGCCAACGGCCTTGCCGCAGTGGTAACACCGGTTCCCGTCAGATCACCGAAGTTAAACGCTGTCACTGTGCTAGCACTTGGATGGGTCTGCCGAACGCTGTTGGCAAGCGGGGTGCACTCAGCCCTTGTGAGGCAAACTGAGGAGCTACTTGATTGAGAAATAGCGCCTCCAGTCTCGGAAACTGACATACGGCCGGGAAAGCGGTGTGCTGACTACATGACCCTCCAGTGACGCCTGTGGGCTAAGGGTGACACGGCAGCCATCAGTACCTTTGGGCCTTCATGATGAAGCCAAAGAATTTGTAACACATAGTAACATGTAAATGAGAACAGGTGCATCTGAGAATGGACCACGTAGCCTCTCACTCACAATAAAGAGAAAGTCAAGACAATTTTCGAATTCAGAGGCAAATTTACTCTTCATTTCAAATGAAGCCAATGTGTGCATTCCCGCACTAAAGCAGATTGCATTTTAACTTCTCCGCCCATTAAACTGAAGCTAAATTATTATCACCAAATAATATCTAGTTACGATAATGATCGAAGTAGAAGAAATGAATTAAAATTTGTGCTGCGGCCGGGACTCGTACGCGGGTCTTCTGGCTTACTACGTAGTAATACTAACCATTACACCACCGGCGTAGAATGGAGAACAATGCTGCACGAACTACCGAACTTGGGTGCCCTCGCGAACACACACTTCATATCTTCTGCTTATTTTCCCTTACATTGTCACTACTGCCTAGCAAGCAAGAAGACCCGGATTCAAGTCGCGGCCGCTGCACAAATTTTAATTCATTTCTTCTGCTTCGATCATTATCGTAGATAATGAAGAGACTGAATTGTCTCAGGGAAACATTTAATTATAAGATCTATAATATCTAGTTACTTGAACGGAAACTTTTCGGCGAGAGAAGTCGCTTCCCCAATGTTTTAACCCAAATATCTCCCACATACCCAGGCATAAATTTAATTCCTCTTTGAATTCTGAAGTCCATAAAACAAAATAACTAGGGAGTTGCAGTTCGTAACCGTACTCTGTCTGTCCCTCGATGTCGAAGTCAGCACCTGGAATAAAATTTCTGTGGCTCTGCGGAATCCCGGTGATCGTCCACTCTGAAAATTCTTGAAATAGTCAGACGCACAATCGTACGACCCGGGGAAGCCCTCTTGGGTGTTATGACGTACTCTCTCTGCAACATGGAAACTAGTGTCCAAGTTGTACATTAATTTCTATAAAAGTCAAAAAATGAATCTCTGAAAGCAGAGCATAAAAGACCGCGGTGCAAAATTCACTGATTTGCCAGAATACAAAGTTCCCTACGAGTTACGGCACACCAACTAATGTTCCGAGCCACAGATAAGGGAAAAGTCAAAATAACCCAAGAATTAAACGTACCTTTTCCATTCATTAAAATATATTTTTCCATAATTAATCTTCATACCTACATTTCAGGATACACCATCCTCTTGTATGAAATGAAATGTTATCATAATTAATCAAATTACATTTCGTATTCAAAATGGCTGCTTCCAATAATGCCGGTAATTACAGTTCCGCTATGATCATACTCTCCGCAATTGCTAAATCAGAAGCAAGTAAGTTCACAGTAGACCTAATGTTCCACGTTGTATCCACAGCGTTTTTAAATCATGAGTCAGAGATGACCTCTCTCTCTCTCCCCCTCTCCCTCTCCCCCCCCCTCTCTCTCTCTCTTTCTCTCTCTCTCTCTCTCTCTCTCTCTCTCTCTCTCTCTCTCGCAGTCGTAATGAATCTTTGATCCATTGCGCAATTACACATGAACGTCTGCTTTAATAGAGAAAAAGTAATTCATCCGACACATTATATCAGTGTAAATTATTATACGACGATGTGGCGGTTGGTGATGTATTAGGCTGCTGTACATCATTTTGCGTTCTCGTTACGTTTGGCCTCTGTCAGCTGCCTCATTTCCTGTAAGAGCTATTTGTGAGTAGCGCTGTACAGTCGTTAACGACCGTTGATTTACGCCAATGCTGTTAACTTGGTTACGTGGGAAGGCGGAGCGCCGCAGCCGCATGGCTTTCCCCGCTTCGAGCTTTTGTTTTCAGACCGCCGCCCTGTATCATTAGCCTTGCACATTCGCGTCAAGTAAGTCATACGTGTTTACGGCCGATAATTGGGTTCGCAGTCGAGCAGCATAAATATTCGTTTAGCGTTCGGCAGAACTGCCTGCAGGAGTCGGCTGCAGCGGTGTTAAAAGCAGGGCGATAAAACGTGCTGTACACAGCGGAAACGATCCCCGGTCTGTGCCCAGCGGCGCGACAGACGAACAGCTGTTCGTCCAGACATAGTCCTCGCTACACCGCTCCTTCCACTTGCAGCGCAAGACATCGAACTGAAAACATTTCACTGCAGTTCCTTCGTGCATATTTATTAAAAAATGCATCCCGTATCACTGGACTGCGTCATGAACTCAGATACGAGGGTGAGTCAAATGAAAACCTTAAATACTTTTTTAAATATTATTTATTGAGCAGAAGTGCTGCAAAGCTGTATCACTTTTCAACATAATCTCCCCGACGCTCAATGCAAGTCCTCCAGCTCTTACGAAGTGCATAAATCCCTTTAGAAAAAAATTGGTTTGGTAGTCCGCGCATCCACTCATGCACCGCGTGGCATACCTCTTCTTCAGAACGGAACTTCTTTGCTCCCATTGCGTCTTTGAGTGGTCCCAACATATGGAAATCACTTCGGGCAAGATCTGAGTTGCTCGCTCTCTTCGTTTCCGGTTGGTGGAAGTGAACCCAGGTTTCGTCCCCAGTAACGATTCTTGCAAGGAAGCCATCACCTTGTCGTGCAAAGCGCCGAAGAAGTTCTTCACAAGCATCAACACGTCGTTCTCTCATTTCAGGAGTCAGCTGCCGTGGCACCCATCTTGGTTCAAATGGCTCTGAGCACTATGGGACTTAACAGCTGCCGGCCGCGGTGGCCGTGCGGTTCTAGGCGCTGCAGTCCGGAACCGCGGGACTGCTACGGTCGCAGGTTCGAATCCTGCCTCGGGCATGGATGTGTGTGATGTCCTTAGGTTCGTTAGGTTTAAGCAGTTCTAAGTTCTAGGGGACTGATGACCTAAGATGTTAAGTCCCATAGTGCTCAGAGCAATTTTGAGCCACTTAACAGCTGAGGTCGTCAGTCCCCTAGAACTTAGAACTACTTAAACCTAACTAACCTAAGGACATCACACACATCCATGCCCGAGGCAGGATTCGAACCTGCGACCGTAGCGGTCGCGCGGTTCCTGACTGAAGCGCCTAGAACCGCTCGGCCACATTGGCCGGCGCACCCATCTTGCAGACACTTTGTGAAACTGGAGCACATCATGCATGTGGTGTGCTGACCCATGACTAATCTGTAAACAAACTGCAATGTCATTCAGTGTCACTCGGCGGTTTTCCCGTAATCCATACTAGCTTTCAATATGCTGACAATGATCAGCTGAAAATTTGTCCGTTTCCAAATGAAGCAACGTTCCGCATTTCTGGACATGAGAATCGCTCTGAATTCACGTGAACACGTCCGTGACAGCCTGATGCTTAATGTTTGGTGTGGTCTAATGCACGATAGTGTGATGGGTCCATATTTCTTCGCAGAGAAAACGTAACTAGACTTGTTTACCTGGATACATTCTAACAGTTCTCGCAACCACATATAGAAGAGCTGTAGGTGTCCATCATATTCCAGCAAGACAATACACAACCTCATTGGAGCTTGAACGTGTGGGAAGTACTGAATGACATTTATTGAGAGGTGCATCGGTTGTGACGGTCCCATCACATAGACTTCGTTCTCCTCGATGGCTCGCCATTGGGCTTCTATGCGTTGGTACGTCAGGAATGGTGTATACACAACAGCTGTAAATGAAATTGCTGTTGTTCCTGCACGAACCAGTGATGAAATCAGAATTTTTTATGCCTTAATGCTGACCCGAACATGGACAGAAATCGAATGTCGCCCTGATGTTCTACGAGCGTCGAGTAGAGCACACACTGAAATTCTGGTATAACGAAATTAAACTTTGGTAGGTGCTAAACGTTTTACAACAAACCACCATGCTCTATCTATAATACTTTACAAGGTATGATTTTTGAAAAGATACCACGACTTTATGTCATCATCTACAACACTATATAAGGGTTAATCGAGAATGTGTTACTCTGGGGAGCCACAAAGTCCGTGATTCTCTTACTGCGGTCTGCACGTTTACACGGCATGAGAGCCCTTACCAGCCCCTTATCATGGAGCACCCTGTTGCATTGCTGGTAATCGCCAGTGACCCCTGCTAATGATCAACGAGTTAGTTATCGGTCCATGCCTACCTTCTGTACAGCTGTCCTCCTGATATATTCACTTAAGCTTATCATCACGTTGCTGACCATTAAAATCACACATGGTGATGCTAACGTAAACTTCGTCTACAGGTCCTTGCGACCTATCGGTACCGACCGACCGTCGTGTCATCCTCTGCCAATGGCGTCCATTAGATGCACTATGGAAGGGCGTGGCGTCGACACACCGGTCTCCAGACGTTGTCTGTTTTCGTGACCTGCTACTCGATCAGGTAGCTTTTTCAATTTGCACCACGAGGCTGAAGGTACCCTGTTTCAGTCCTCTCACCAAGAAATAATACCTGGCAGTACCGGAACCGAACCCATGTCATTCGCATGGCAGTCAGCCGTGCTGATCTGTCAGCTACGGAGGCAGGCTACACCATAAAGGAGACACGCAACAAGTGCCTCACGTCTTTCGATCTCCACACAGATTACGTACTACTAACGCCATCTACATCTCTACATATAAAAGGAAATGTAGACGCAAAGGCATTAAAGACATTAGCTGACATTAGCTGCCAGTGGCCACTGATTTATATCAGAGGCGCAAGTTGAAAATTTCTACCAGACTGGGATTCGAACGTGGGTCTCTTGCTTACTGGTTGGTTGGTTGATTTGGGGGGAGGGTACCAAACAATGAGGTCCTCAGTCCCATCGGATTAGACAAGGATGGGAAAGGAAGTCAGCAGCGCTCTTTCAAAGGTGCCATCCCAGCATTTGTTTGACGAGGATTAGGGAAATTACGAAAAACCGAATCAGGACGACCGGACGTGGATTTGAACCGTCTTCCTCCAGAATGAGAGTCCATAGTGCTAACCACTGTCTCGTTTACCAGGCAGATGTGTTGACCGCTATGCAATCTGCACATCACCACCGCAACTGCACGTACTATCCAGGCACGCCTCCCGTCCGACCCAAATTCCCAAATTAGACCACACGCTACTAATGTAGTGTCCGTGCTCATTGGCCTCATTACTCGCGGCATCTCACCGATTCCCGTAGGAGTTCGAGTTTGATTTGCATCTGCACTGAAGGAATGATTGACCGTCATCTCCTGAACTATATGGATGTGGTGTCTGTTCTTTCGGACATGATTTTATATTGCAGGCATCGTTTAAGAAGGGATTTTTCCAAATTCCATTCCCATAGTGGTGGAACAGTGGATGAAATGTTTTTTGAGAATACGTGGCTATAAAGGCAATTTTGACGTTATAACTACAACAATTGGTATTTGGTTTCTCTCTCAGAAATAAAAAATGCATGTTTCAACATTTTTGAAAATTCTACGCCTAAGGGGTCAAGCAGTTAGTGAATTTTTTTTAAAAAAAATAAGTCATTATTAAAGAACTACTAAAGCATTTTTAAATCTACAGTTGGAAATTCGCTTTTGGCTTCTCAGTTGGAAATAAAAGAAATACGGGTTTCAATGTTTTTGGAAAGTCGATCCCTAAGAGATGGAAAGATTTACGAAAATGTTTCATAGTAAAAGGAGAATCGCGTTTCGACAAGAAGTGCATTCGCAAAAGGTCGTGTTTCTACGACCTTAATTAGCTTGAAAGTTTTAGAGGATGTGGCAGTTTGTGAATTAAATCAAAGAAAGCTGTTTAACAGCTACTATAACAAATCGGCTTTGTCGAAATTGCAAAGAAAAAGAAAGGATCCTTAACATATTAATTTTTCAGTGAACCTAATAAATGTTTATAAAATGATTTTTGACGTAATTATTATGGAAACTAAACATTACTGGTGACAAAAGCGATGTCACCTTTAAGTGCGATTCCATGTACAGGAATATCCATTTGAGATGAGAGCATTCAGTATCAGGTGGAACGCTGGCGCTAATAACTATTGAAGCACTTATCTGATTTGTCTCTTTCTTTTTTTAACCCGCTATATGAAATTAAATCCGTTGTAACACTTCAACAATGTAAAGGGTCACTAACTCTGTTGTAGAACGTGGATTAATACATCAGAAATGGGGGTAACAACAAAAAATTCTGATAAAATTCTCTCGAGCTTCCAGTCACGTCAAGTGGTTTAAGACCCACTAGATTTTGGCCGAGTACTCATCGGCCTTTGTCAAGTTGTGACTGTCTTTCGGTTACTGCTACCGTCCTTATATAGCCTCACTGCCGTCTGTGACGTCACTGCTGCTCGCTTCAGCGCCACATAAGAAAATGTTTCCGTTGCGCGCACGCCGCCCCGCTTCAATCTTGCGATGACCAAGTTCCAACCTGTACTTCGATGTAGGTCGCCGTCATTATTGAGGGTGTTGCCACAAATTTTTAATTCTATCTCTGCTTTTATTACGCTGTCCCAGAAATTATTAGTCCATGTAATAACAGATGTCTCGTCGAATGCAATAAGATGTCCTTTTTAGAGGGGGATCGAAGGCGAAAAAATCTCTCGTGTTTAGTAGTATGCACAGTCTGTCCAACATAAAACTGTCCACACCCTCAGGATATTTCATATACTCCTGGCGTTCTGAGACTTACATCGTCTTTCACAGGCCTCATAAGTTCTCGTATTTTAGCTGGAGTCCCTATGGACCAAATCGATTTTATGACTCTTTAGGAGCCGGATAATCTTTCCTGTAACTGAGTCACAGAACGATGAAAACGCAGTTTTCTTCGAATCCTTCTCGGTGTCGTTCTGCTTCCGTGTTTTCTGAAAGACTGCTCGCGAAACCTGGCAGTTGTTCTAACCGTTGTCCTTGAATACTTTCCGTAAGTGTCTCAGTTCTTTTGGCAAGTATTCAGCGTCTGAGACGGCTTCCTCTCGATGCACCAAGGTCCTCAGAACAGAATGTTTCCGCGACAGAAGGTGATAGGTATTAGAGTGCAGGTATCGATTAGTGTGGGTGGGTTTTCTGTAAACACTGTGGCTGAGACACCCATTTGCTTTACTGCGGACGAGGAAGATAAGGAACGGCAAGGCACCATCTGTCTCTACCTCCGTCGCCAACTTAATGTTGTCATGGATATTACTGATGTGTCCAAGAATTCTCCCAGCTTTACACGTCCATGGGACCAGACAATGAACATGCCGTCAAGGTAACGAAGAAAACAACTAGGCAGTTGGTTATAAATAGAACTAATGAGCCCCCCATCGAAACGCCGTTAGTCTGGTTAAAATAGTCTCCATCATACAAAAAAATACGATGACGTCAGTGTCTGCTTAAATAAATCCACAGCAACGACGCAAATACGAGGCGTATTCAAAAATTAAGGTCCGATCAGTCGCGAAATAAAAACCGCTGTGAAAATCCGATGAAGCTTTGCACGGATGTGATGGGCAGGGTCTCTAATATGCCCGTCGACCACATCACGTCACTCTTTTCAGTTCTGAACGCCCAGTGAGCACATAAAGATGCCAAGAAAATAGAGTCTCCCGCCAAGTACGAAGGCCTGGAGAGAAATATCGCCTGAACCTGTGCAACCCACATCTCATAATTGTCAAGCGTTTTCTCCTTCAAGACAATTCTCAGCTGCATTCTACAGTGGCGATGGAGGTACTCCTGCAGCGTTTTCAGTTGGAGGTGTCTGATTACCCACAATACAGCCCGTAATTGGCTCTGTCTGAGTTTCATCTCTGTTCATGTGAACCACTGGCTATGAAGAAAACATTTTGGCACAGACAAAGAGGTGAGCTGCACGTTGCGTACAGAATTGGCAGAAAGCACTGGCGGCTGCCTTCTATAACGATGGTATTGGAAAGTTGGTACAACGCTACGACAAACGCCTAAGTCGGATTGGTGACTATGTAGATATGAAGCTGGAAGCTGTGGGTAACTGTTGCAAACAAAAAAAAATAAATAAATAAAATAAAATAAAATTCGCAGTGGTTTCCATTTCGCGACCGATCAGACCTCACTTTCTGAATACCCCTCGTAATTTGAAGAGCAAACATACAGAATCTTTTATGGAAAGTCGCGTGAATAATGACACCAGATCAAAGCTAACTATAATATCTGCTTCTCCAAGATGAAGTAGGTCGTAATCTTGATATGGCGTACAAAGCGACCAATGTGTGGAGTAAGAAGGTTGGCCAGATGTTTCAAATGGTTCAAATGGCTCTGAGCACTATGGGACTTAACTTCTGAGGTCATCAGTCCCCTAGAACTTAGAACTACTTAAACCTAACTAACGTAAGGACATCACACACATCCATGCCCGAGGCAGGATTCGAACCTGCGACCGTAGCGGTCACTCGGTTCCAGACTGTAGCGACTAGAACTGCTCGGCCACCGCGGCCGGCTAGATGTTTCACCAGGCGGCGATCCAGTAGTGCTGACGATGGACAATGCGTTCAATGAATCATGCATTCGTATATAACATACAAATTCTATTAGTGGAAGACGGCAAAAATTTTGCAGCCCATATAGTGTACGCGAGCGAAGCAGTGGGCGCTAAGCTACATCTGTATGTTAGATAAAGTGTGTGGAATCGTGTTATGCCTCTTATAACAATTAGAAAACTATATCAGTATGAACGGGAATTGGACAGTGACTCAGTCATTTGCTTGGTCACGCAGGATCCTACGGCTATGTCCAGTACCTCGAGTCAGGAAATTGGCTTGTTTCCAGCATGATGCGTGTCGACAGGGACAGTGCAACGAAGTTTGGACCTCCATCGACTGTCAAGACGGCGTCCTTTGTTCCGCCTGCCCTTGAAGTGGCAGCAGGGACAGGCGCATCGCACCGACCGTGGTGCGGCGATTTACAGAGCGGAGCCAAATCGTCTTTTCAAACGAGTCCCGTCGTTGGGTACACTTTCGCGATGGGCATACGAGGGTGTTTTGATAAGTCTGGCAAATTTCCATGAAAGAATGAAAGAATGGAACGTCTCTGCTGTGCCTTCATGTTTGGTAAGCTTGATTATTCTAGGAATATTATAAAGAATGTCAACAACATACAGCTTACAGTTATTTGTTGACGGCTGTCTGAATTGCTGAGTGTGTCTAATGCGACTGAAAATAGAGAAAACCGAATTCTTGCTGGGATGCGAAGTCTCCAGATTACGTCTTTTGCAAATACCCCTAAAGGCAATTGTACATGAGATTGTACTTTTTTCTTGTATTGCTCACTTGTATGACCTTTCCGAAGCATATCGTTGCTTCTACTTAGTATGCGCCATACGCAGAAAGCGAGAAAAGCGGTTTTCCACGCTGCTCTCTACGAGGGCACCGATGCCAGTGCCGCTGGGGCGGAGATGCGAAGACTGACGAGGACAACGTGGAACCACTCGGTGCAGGGAGAACTGGAAGGAATCCAACTGACAGCCGGTGGGCCATGGTGCCGAGGCGTTTGGAGTCACTGACAGTCGATTCGGGGCGTGGCCGAGTGGTGTAGTCACACAACAGGCCGGTGGCAAGAGGACGCCGGCTCTAGCAGATACGCCCACAAGGGCTTCGGCTACTGCAAAAGATAAGGAGAACTACTTGTGAGCTTTAGCGAGCCGCGCGGTATTAGCCGAGCGGTCTGGGGCGCTGCAGTCATGGACTGTGCGGCTGGTCCCGGCGGAGGTTCGAGTCCTCCCTCGGGCATGTGTGTGTGTGTTGGTCCTTAGAATGATTTAGGTTCAGTAGTGTGTAAGCTTAGGGACTGATGACCTTAGCAGTTTAGTCTCATAAGATTTCACACACATTTGAAGATTTCACACACATTTGAGCTTTAGCGACCGGCAGTGTGAGGCGAAACAAGCACTGTATATCGTTGTGAGAGATACTCAGGTGAGTGACTGTGCAGGGACTAAACCCAGTTCACTGTTTCTAGCGCCACGTCGTCATAACGCCCTCTGCGTAGCATACAAACTATTGCCCATAGTCTAAGAGTGAAATTAAAATCTGAAATCGCTTTTCAAAACTATGTCAGTGTATGCGTCAGTATATTAATGTTAAAACTGTTAAATCTCAGAACGATCAGATAAGTTTCGCTAAATATACTATTTTAAGAAAAAATAAGTGGCGACAAATAATGCAGATAGAAAGCAAAAAATTGTTCAGAATGTGCAAATGTATGTCACAGTTAAAAGTTACAAGTCTCAACTCGATTTTGGTCCAAAACGTCGTTTCTGCTGGAGTTTGAAGGCGCTAATTATTAGACTCAGAAAGATGAAAATTCGTATGGAGACTCATTCTGATATAAAAACATTAAACATTAACTACGTGACTCCATTAAAATACCTCTATAGTTTTCAAATTATTTACTAAAAACTAAATTTGGAACAACAACACCCTTATTTATAATTGACTATGTATCATTTGTATTTATTATAGATATTTCTAACTACAGCACTTGATTACATTCATTAAAAACACTGAAGAGCCAAAGAAACTGGTATAGGCATGAGTATTCAAATACAGGCACAATACGACGCTGCGGTCGGCAACACCTGTAAACGACAACAAATGTCTTGCGCAGTTGTTAGATCGATTACTGCTGGTACACTAGCAGCTAATCAAGATTCAAGTGAGTTTGAATGTGTCATAGTCGGCGCAAGAGCGATGCGACACAGCATCTCCGAGGTCGCGATGAAGTCGAGGTGCTGGCAGGTGTGGCCGTGCGGTTCTAGGCGCTTCAGTCTGGAACCGCGTGACTGCGGCGGTCGCAGGTTCGAATCCTGCCTCGGGCATGGATGTGTGTGATGTCCTTAGGTTAGTTAGGTTTAATTAGTTCTAAGTTCTAGGTGACTGATGATCTCAGAAGTTAAGTCGCATAGTGCTCAGAGCCATTTGAACCATTTTTGAAGTCGAGGTTTACCCTTACGACCGTTTCACGAGTTCACCGTGAATATCAGGACTCCCGTAAAACAACAGACCTCCGACATGGCTGCGGCCGGAAAAGGATCCTGCAAGAACGGGACCACCGACGACTGAAGACAATCGTTCAACTTGAAAGAAGTGGAACCCTTCCGCGAATTGCTACAGGTTTCATGGGGGGGGGGGGGGGGGGGCATCAACAACTGTCAGCCTCCAAACAATTCAACGAAACATCATCTATATGGATTTTCGGAATCGAAGGCCCACTCGTGTACCCAGGGTGACTACACGACACAATGCTTTACGCCTCGCCTGGACCCGTCAACACCGACATTAGATTGTTGATGATTGGAAACATGCTGCCTGGTTGAACGAGTCTCGCTTCAAATTGTATCGAACAGATGGACGTGTACGGGTATGGAGACAACCTCATGAATCCATCGACCCTGCGTGTCAGCAGGGGACTATTCAACCTGGTGGAGGCTCTATAATGGTGTGGGGCGTGTGCAGTTAGAGTGATATGGGACCTCTGATACGTCTAGTTATGACTCTTAGCAGATGGTACGTACGTAAGCATCATGTCTATCACCTGTATCCATTCATGTCCATTGCGCATTCCAACGGACTTGGGGAATTCCATCAAGACAACGCGACACCCCACACGTCCAGAATTGCTATAGGGTAGCTCCAGGAACACTCTTCCGAGATTAAATACTTCCGCTGGCCTCCAAACTGCCCAGACCTAAACAATATTGAGCATTCCTGGGATGCCTTGCAACGTGCTGCGCACAAAGATCTCCATCCCCTCGCCCTTTTACGGATTTATGGACAGCCCTGCAGGACTGATCGTGTCAGTTCTTTCCAGCACTACTGCAGATATCAGTCGAGTCCATGCCACGTAGTGTTGTGGCACTTCTGCGTGCTCGCAGGGGGCCTATACGAAATTAGGCGGGTGTACTAGTTTCTTTGGCTCTTCGGTTTAATACAGCTGTACCAAGATTCAAGAGTTCAGTGTAAATAACATCAGTACCAGTACTCTCAACGAGGCAGCTCAGAGGTCATGTTCTACTGTCGGTTATCTAATAATTTAGCTGGCAAAGTTTAAATCCAGTCCAGTTAAAGCTTTTTTCAGTAACTAAATCAAACATAACTTTAATCATATAAAGAGAATGAAGACTATAAGTGTTACACAACCGATACACTAAGTGATCAAAAGTATCTGGAGACCTGGCTGAAAATGACTCACGAGTTCGTGGCGCCTTCATCGGTAATGCCGGAATAAAGTATGGTGTTGGCCCAGCGTTAGCTTGGATGACAGCTTCCACTCTCGCAGGCATACGTTCAATCAGGTGCTGGAAGGTTTCTTGGGGAATAGCAGCCCACTCTTCACGGAGTGCTGCACTGAGAAGAGGTATCGATGTCAGTCAGTGAGGCCTGGCACGAAGTCGGCGTTCCAAAACATCACAGGTGTTTATAGGGTTCAGGTCAGGACTCTGTGCTGGCCAGTGCATTACAGGGATGTTACTGTCGGGCAGGCCGTGCATTATGAGCAGGTACTCGATCGTGTTGAAAGATGCAATCGCCATCCACCGAATTCCACAGTAGGAAACAAGATGGTGCTTAAAAAATCAATGTAAGCCTGTGCTGTGATAGTCCCACGCAAAACAACAAGGGGTGCAAACCCAGTCGATGAAACACACGAGCACACCGTAACACTACCGCCTCCGAGTATTACTGTTGGCACCACACACGCTGGCAGATGACGTTCACTGGGCATTCGCCAAACCCACACCTGCCACCGAATCGCCACGTTGTGTACCGTGATTCGTCACTCAACACAACGTTTTTAGATGTCAATCGTCCAATGTTTACGCTCCTTACTCTAAGCGAGGCGTCATTTGGCATTTACCGGCGTGATGTGTGGCTTATGAGCATCCGCTCGACCATGGAATCCAAGTTTTCTCATCTCCCACCTAACTGTCATAGTACTTTCAGGGGATCCTGATGCAGTTTGGAATTCCGGTGTGATGGTCTGGATAGATGTCTACCTATTACACATTACGACCCTCTTCAACTGTCGCCGGTCTCTGTCACTCAACAGACGAGATCGGCCTGTACGCTTTTATGCTGTACGTGTCCCTTCATATTTCCACTTCACTATCTCATCGGAAAAAGTGGACTTAGGGATGTTTAGGAGTGTGTAAATCTCGCATACAGACGTATGACACAAGTGAAACCCCATTACATGACCACGTTCTAAGTCCGTGAGTTCCGCGGAGCTCCGCATTCTGCTCTCTCACGATGTCTAATGACTACTGAGGTCGCTGATCTGGAATACCTGGCAGTAGGTGGCAGCACAATGCACCTAATATGAAAAACGTATGTCTTTGATGGTGTCTGGATACTTATGATCACATAGTGTATAATAATTAATATGTGTCCGAGAAAGCAACCATTTAGATACTGCTACTTGTGCCTAGGGCTGTTGACAGCAGATGTTCCGTTCAGCGGTCCGCTGCTCCCATATATAAATACAGCCAGTGAGGCAGTACGAGAGAGACTTCGCAGCGACCTATCCATCTGTCTGCGTCAGACAAACGCCGGCATACGCTGTGCCTCGGATGATGTCAGAGCTAGACACCTACCAAACTCATGTTTTCGGTAAAAGTGGGATGTGAACCGCGAGGATCGCTTAGTTTTCACGGAAGTATAGGTTTGTGTGCCGCCCGTAATGTTGGCAAAACGTCGCGCCAAGTGGTAAGATTATTTTCCACTTTTGTGGCGAGCAGTTAACTTTTATGATCACAAGCCAGAGTGACAGAGGATTTTACTTGGAACTTACCGTACAGATCACCTCCGACCTACCAATATTGCTGTTTCTGATAGGGACATTATTATTGTCATCAGAAATATCATTATGTTTGTTTGTGTGACTTTTACTGAATGTATTGACTAATTAGAACTCAAAACTTTTCTTTATAGTCGTAGTTCCTGGTGTCGCTGTTTAGATAGCAAGTAGGAACATCTTTCGCCGCGCGGGATTAGCCGAGCGGTCTAGGCCGCTGCAGTCATGGACTGTGCGGCTGGTCCCGGCGGAGGTTCGAGTCCTCTGTCGGGCATGGGTGTGTGTGTTTGCCCTTAGGATAATTTAGGCTAAGTAGTGTGTAAGCTTAGGGACTGAAGACCTTAGCAGTTAAGTCCCATAACATTTCACACACATTTGAACATTTTTGAACATCTTTCGCCGGCCGGTGTGGTCGAGCGGTTCTAGGCGCTACAGTCTGGAACCGCGCGACCGCTACGGTCGCAGGTTCAAATCCTGCCTCGGGCATGGATGTGTGTGATGTCCTTAGGTTAGTTTGGTTTAAGTAGTTCTAAGTTCTAGGGGACTGATGACCTCAGAAGTTAAGTCCCTTAGTGCTCAGAGCCATTTTCTTTCAGTGAGCAGAAGATTAATGTGGACTTTCAGATTGGAAATTATGATCAGTACGTAATCCATCGCTTTATGACTGACAGCAGAAATAGTTTCCAGCCTCTTGTAAAAACAATGACGATAAATCCACCCACTGCCCCACATGTGATTTTGGTCAGCTCGTCTAATTCTGAGTTTTGCGAGCTGATTACAGTGCACAGTGAACTTAGCAAGCATCGCGCTTTGAGTGTAACGGTTATTGACATTTATATTTCGCTCAGCGGGGCCATGGACACAGTATCGTGTGTTTGGCTCGACGTGTTTTTCCTGCATGGAGTGTGTGTTCAAAATGGTTCAAATGGCTCTGACCACTATGGGACTTAACTTCTGTGGTCATCAGTCCCTAGAACTTAGAACTACTTAAACCTAACTAACCTTAGGACATCACACACATCCATGCCCAAGGCAGGATTCGAACCTGCGACCGTAGCGGTCACGCGGTTCCAGACTGAAGCGCCTAGAACCGCACGACCACACCGGCCGGCGGAGTGTGTGTCTACTGATGTCACTCGTGAGGATAGCTCTATCAGTTACGTTGTGATCATTTCGCTGTACGTGTTGTAATATTAATGGTATACATTTTCAAAACATAGATTTATGTAACCTGTGAATTTAGCTTAGGTAAAGCGCTAGTTCTTTAGATGGTGTTATTAGCAATACTGAGCTGCTGATGGAGGGCGTGATTAGTAGAAGTTTAGGCAGATTTTATTGTGAGTGAATGAGCGCTCTATTGAGAAGTCTGAGAGCCACCACTGTAGGTTTATGATTGCTATTATTTTGTTCTGACTGAGTACTGATTAATACACTCCTGGAAATTGAAATAAGAACACCGTGAATTCATTGTCCCAGGAAGGGGAAACTTTATTGACACATTCCTGGGGTCAGATACATCACATGATCACACTGACAGAACCACAGGCACATAGACACAGGTAACAGAGCATGCACAATGTCGGCACTAGTACAGTGTATATCCACCTTTCGCAGCAATGCAGGCTGCTATTCTCCCATGGAGACGATCGTAGAGATGCTGGATGTAGTCCTGTGGAACGGCTTGCCATGCCATTTCCACCTGGCGCCTCAGTTGGACCAGCGTTCGTGCTGGACTTGCAGACCGCGTGAGACGACGCTTCATCCAGTCCCAAACATGCTCAATGGGGGACAGATCCGGAGATCTTGCTGGCCAGGGTAGTTGACTTACACCTTCTAGAGCACGTTGGGTGGCACGGGATACATGCGGACGTGCATTGTCCTGTTGGAACAGCAAGTTCCCTTGCCGGTCTAGGAATGGTAGAACGATGGGTTCGATGACGGTTTGGATGTACCGTGCACTATTCAGTGTCCCCTTGACGATCACCAGTGGTGTACGGCCAGTGTAGGAGATCGCTCCCCACACCATAATGCCGGGTGTTGGCCCTGTGTGCCTCGGTCGTATGCAGTCCTGATTGTGGCGCTCACCTGCACGGCGCCAAACACGCATACGACCATCATTGGCACCAAGGCAGAAGCGACTCTCATCGCTGAAGACGACACGTCTCCATTCGTCCCTCCATTCACGCCTGTCGCGACACCACTGGAGGCGGGCTGCACGATGTTGGGGCGTGAGCGGAAGACAGCCTAACGGTGTGCGGGACCGTAGCCCAGCTTCATGGAGACGGTTGCGAATGGTCCTCGCCGATACCCCAGGAGAAACAGTGTCCCTAATTTGCTGGGAAGTGGCGGTGCGGTCCCCTACGGCACTGCGTAGGATCCTACGGTGTGCATCCGTGCGTCGCTGCGGTCCGGTCCCAGGTCGACGGGCACGTGCACCTTCCGCCGACCACTGGCGACAACATCGATGTACTGTGGAGACCTCACGCCCCACGTGTTGAGCAATTCGGCGGTACGTCCACCCGGCCTCCCGCATGCCCACTATACGCCCTCGCTCAAAATCCGTCAACTGCACATACGGTTCTCGTCCACGCTGTCGCGGCATGCTACCAGTGTTAAAGACTGCGATGGAGCTCCGTATGCCACGGCAAACTGGCTGACACTGACGGCGGCGGTGCACAAATGCTGCGCAGCTAGCGCCATTCGACGGCCAACACCGCGGTTCCTGGTGTGTCCGCTGTGCCGTGCGTGTGATCATTGCTTGTACAGCCCTCTCGCAGTGTCCGGAGCAAGTATGGTGGGTCTGACACACCGGTGTCAATGTGTTCTGTTTTCCATTTCCAGGAGTGTATTTTATGCTTTGTTGTATTTTATGGATGGAGAGGCCGAGTATTGTCAGTTGTAAATCGTATTTTTATAGGCCCCACTATTGCTGTTACTGGAGCAGTACTGAATATCAAATCAGCTTACTATTCTACTGGAGGATATTTTAATTTATCTACATTTCTTTGACGAAAAATTTCACAACGGCTGTTGCTCGGCAAGATACTTCTGTTCACTCTTGTTAATGTTCTATTTTCGTAAGTTGCTGAAGAATTTATTTGTGTGTAGTAAATGTTTATTACTAAAACGTCCGCACCACGTAGCTGAGTGGTCAGCGTGTCAGAATGTTAATCCTAAGGGCCCGGGTTTGATTCCCGGCTGGGTCGGAGATTTTCTCCCCTCGGGGACTGGGTGTTGTGTTGTCCTGATTATCCTCATTTCCTCTCCATCGACGCGAAAGTCGCCGAAGTGGCGCCAAATCGAAAGACTTGCTCCCGGCGAACGGTCTACCGTACGGGATGCTCTAGTCACACGACATTTACATTTATTACTAAAACGATCCCACGTCTGCACAACCATACAGAAGACCCCACTGCACCCAAATCTATGCTACACATAAAAGTCTCTCCCAGTTCCATTAGGACTGCTTGTGTGATATTCCGAAATGCAATGCTGTCTCGTGGAGAGCTGCGTCGTTACGATCCTTGAAGTTTCAAAAACAGCTGCGTAGAAAGTCAAAGCGTTGTCGTTGCTGCAGCAGGCATCCTGTACGCTAATGGAACAGTATGTGTCGGAGACTCGTCGGAAAATTGCAGTGCAGCAGTGAGGCAACATCAAGTTTTTGGAGTCCTCCACTTTTTGTGGGCAGAAATTCATCTGATTCGACTCGAATACCGATAGGAAAGATCCCAGTTGCTTCTCCATGACGACACCCCAATCCATTATGATTCAATTAAAGACATCCAAGAAAATTGTAATGCAGTACTAAACAGAACTCCAGAAAAGGACTTCAGTGACTTTTGAAAACACTTCTAATACGATTTCAACTGTGTTTTGATTCAGGGGGAGACTATTTTGAGTAAATTCAGTGATTTTTCGAGCATAATCGATGACTTTTATTTTTCTTACCCACAGCGCTAACGGAACTGGGACACACAGTGTATGACAACCAAAACTGTCTGGGTGAATGCAATGCATTATGTATTTACGAGAAGGAAGTATCGTCACAGGAACGAAACTGACCAAGAATCACAAAATGAGGGATTTCTAAAACGCTCTCCGGAAAAATAGGCCATAGACGCTGATACCATTTTGCATTAGGTGCTGAACCTCTTAGGAAAATATGCAAAAACGGGATAACGTTGTTGATAAATAAAATATATAGTACAAGAAAAACGCCAGAAAAATTTCATAAGACAGCCATGGTTGTTAGATCACAGAAACCAAATGAAACTTATCCAAGGATTTCGAATCTATGAGTCTTGTGTTTCCTACAACCAAATCCATTGGTAGAGGAAAAGTATTCAGTGTGGTATTAACGTTCGATACCACACTTGTTAGGGGTTGCGGTTATCGACCGCGGTCTGTATTAGTATCGTTGGACTCGCGAGTCGCGACAAGCGCCGCTAACGCCGCTCCACGGCTTGTATCAAGTTACTAGCCAGCTCTCGTCCTCTCTTGCTCGAGACGTCAAGTAGCAAAGTAGCATAGCCTTCAGCTGATAGGAAGCAACCTCTAAAATGTGCTTAGTAACGTATGGCCTAAATGAGGCCTCAATAGCTATCTGTTTATAATTATATGTATGCAACCAAGAAGAATCCTGATGTGATGTAACAGAGCTCAGCGCGTACTCGCCAGTTCTACTACAGTGGTACTCACATGAAGATGGCCAGAAGACTCTGCGCCGAAATATCGTGGCAGCACGTTACTGATATCCTGTACAACCAGTTAAGTACAATATATATTATTTTTTAACAACTACTTCTAATTATTTTAATCGCTGCAGATCCCGACCATGCAGCCAGCACCTTATCGACGTTACTAACAGACCTGCTGTGATTTGTATGTTTCTATTTAGCATTGGCCACCAGTCAACATTGGCGATGACTCGTTCGTGATCATGATAACATTAAAAATGGGAAACAAACTCTGGAAAATCTTGCCACTTGAACAAGATTGATTCAGGTTGGAAAATATTCTCTGCCTCGGGAATATAGTCCATGAAGATCATAGACGTAAGTTAAGAGAGAATAATGTGTCGTAGAACAGGCTGTGCGGAATAAATTGACAATCAATAGTTTCTTCGGCGGAGTGCAAACGCCAACGTTAGCGTACATTTGGTTTACTAAATGAAGGGTTAAAACCTATCCCTCACGTTATTCAATCCGTATATCCAGTAAACAGTAAAAGAAATCAAAGAAAAATTCGAGAAAGCAGTTACGTTTTGTCGTTCTTGTTATGGTCTTCAGTCCAAAGATTGGTTCGATGCAGCTCTCCAGGCTACTCCATCCTCCTTAAGCCTCTTCATCTCCGAATAGCTACGGGAACCCACAACCTTTTGAACCTGGTAACTGTAGTCGTCCCTTGATATCCCTCTGCAATTTTCAGCCCTCCCCGCACCGCCATGCAGACACACACACAAACACACACACACACACACACACACACATACACATACACATACACATGCACACACTTCCTTTCTATACTAAACTGACGATTCCATTATGTCTCTGAATGTGTCCTATCAACTGATACCTCCTTTTAGTCAAATTATGGTCCTAGCTTTCTTTTCTCTCGAATTTTATTAAGTAACTCCTCTTAGTTACATTATCTACCTACATAATCTTCAGCATTCTTCTTCTGCAGCACCACATTTCAAACGTCTCTACTCTCTTCTTGTCTGAACTGTTTATCTTCTACGTTTCTCTTCATAACACTTGAATTAATATTCGACTAACTGAGTATTCGGCTTTGCCCAGGTATGTATTTACTTCAGTCTTCTATTAGACCATGTCCTTCTTCGCCCACTCTCTGTACAATCCCTCCTCCACCTCCTCTCTCTTCATCTCCTCCACCGCCTCTCTCCGTCCACCCCTTCCACCCCCACTCCCTGTTCATCTGCTCCTCCCCCTCTCTCTGTGCATCTCTTCCCTCCTCCTCTCTCTATCCATCTCCTCCTCTCCTCTCCCCTATTCATATTCTCCTTTTCCTTTTCTCTGTCCATTTCCCATTTCACCCTCTCCCTCTGTTCATCTGCTCCTCCCCTCTCTCTGCCTCTCTCTTCTTCCCCTTGTCACTGTTCATCTCTCCCTATTTTCTTTCTCTGTCCATATCCTCTTCTCCCCTCTCTTTGTCCGATTCTCCTTCCCCTCTGTCTGTACAATTACTCCTTCCCCCTATCTGTGCTTATTTCCTCCTTTCCCTCCCTGTATGTCCATATCATCGTCCTCCCTTCTCTCTCCACGTTGTCTCCCAATAGGAGGCTGGTGTTTCTCACCATCACAGTATTTCTTTCCGAATTATAGCAAATAGGTTTACCAAATTTTGTTGAAATTGTTCCATGGGCTTAGGGTGAGCTTTTTACTCCTGGCTTTGCCTACGTACGCACCTGCCATATATATTTCCCGTATATTTAACACCTTTCATCCACGTTTTTGTATACACAATTCAACTGCGTCTCTAGCGAAATTCACCCTGCAGTTTCATTTTTACGCAGTTCAGTGTTCATGACATGGTATCTACTGAAGAGTGTGCTCTTTAATGGTATAATTTTGCTGTGACATCGAGTCTCATATGTGGCGAAATGTATAGTGAAGAGACTTAGAAGTGAAGGAGTAATAAATTAAATTGTCAAGCATGATTTGGCAGTTTTTCATGAAACTCAGTGTTTATGACGCCATATTTCCTGAACTATGTGTCGTACAATGATACAACATTCCTGGTACTTCAGTGCTATGTGTGAATTCTACCTAAAAATGTGTCGTGAACACAGTTCAGAAGTAATAAATTAAAACGTCATGCTTTAGGCGGCAGTTTTGCTGCATGAAAAGCGAAGATGTAGTAATCGATAAAGAATTTCCTTTCTTCATTTTGTGGAGGTTGTCAGCAACAAAAATTTCTGTAAAAGTTTGAAATTATGGATACAGTTTGTTTCAAGTCTTTAAGTGCTCTCATTCTCAATTATGCTTGAAATTTCTGTCTGAGTGATACGACGATTGTCCTGAATCAATATGTCAACATTTTGCTTGTGACACTTGGTGGTTGCTGTCACAAGACGTCCAACTCTTTGTTTGCACGCAGGTCGGATGTTCTTGCCTCAATATCTTTAAACTTACTCGCCCAACGACGCACAGTTCTCACATCAACAGTCACCATAAACTGCTTTCATTCTCCGATGAATCTCTTTTGGGGTGAGACCTTCTGCTGTCAAGAATTCAATGACTGCACGTTGCTTAAATCGCATTGACCGACCGTCTGCGCAGGGTTCCTTGCTTTGCACTGTAACAATACAACCATTCAATGCTAAGGCTTCCCGCCGACTGGAGCTGTAGAGAAGAGACTACGGAACAAGCCAGTATCTGTCACATACCAATGCTGCCTACTGTTCAAGAGTTACGAAGGTAGAGGCATTACTTTTCAGTCAACCCTTGTACCTGACGGCAGCCAGTGTGATAGGATGTTATAGTTCAGAAAATGTGTGGTGGTTGTAAATACTTACTCGTGTTCAAGGTTAAAATCACGAAAAGAACGCTGAATAGAATTCGAATGTGTGGAGAGTTATCAGACCATTTCTTCTGAGTGGGAATAATTTGCAAAGCGAATCCCGGCGCAAATATTTACTGTTAGCACCTTCTGTGCAAGTGTAGAGCATAAATGGGTAAATTAGACTCGTCTGATAGACCTCCGTTGAGAATCTGCGTGAGGATGCGCCGGCATCGAGTGACATATGCACACCATGGACCCAGCTCTCACCAATCTCCCCGAGTTGCGGTTAGTGGCTGAAGGGTCATGGAACAGAATGGCTCTCCACGGACAGTCGATCCCGAAGTGATTACAGGGAGTGGTGGCGCAGTGGTTGGCACGCTGGATTCAAATTCTGGAGGACGACGGTTCAAACGCGCGTCCGGCCATCCTAATTTAGCTTTTCCGTGATTTCCCTAAATCGCTCCAGGCAAATGCCGGGATGGTTCCTTTGAAAGGGCACGGTCGATTTCCTTTTATCATTCTTGACACAATCCGAGCTTGTGCTCCGTCTCCAATGACTTCGATGTCGACGAGACATTAAAACCAATCTCCTTTACTTCGTTCCTTCGAAGTGATTGGGGACAAAGATCAGTCAGTCAGTGACGCGACAACAAGTACAGTACAGCTTTACTTTAGTAACTAGCCCATTTTTCGCTTAACGTGACTCGTGGAAACTACAGAATTCCTAATTCACGATGTCTGTACAGTGATTTCAGTCTCATTGCTCCCATATAGAAGTCCAGTATCTTGAAACGGTATTTCTTGTCTCTTGGTTGTCAAAAAATGTGCAAGCAAAAGTACCTATAGGGATGCACTCTGTGTAAGTTTCAACTAATCGCAAAAATCGTAAAAAGTTACTACTAAAGTTTGTTGTCTACAGTTTGCATCATATAGACATCGAATTAAATGCAATCCTGGATCGCTCAAAGTGACGTTTTATAAGTGTCGATGGAAATCTTTTTGAAATAAAATTGAACTTCAGTTGAAATCGAGATTTTATTTGACAATTGTTCACTCCATAATATTTTGAGACATTAACACCATTTACTGTCACATAATTCCATAACGGTAATAGATTTAAATACATCTGTTCACCAATATACACCAAATACTACGCCTCTCCAAAACCCAGCACAAAGGAACTGCAACACTCTCCTAAAGTACTTCAAAAGAGTTCGGAAGTCAGAGATATCCCTATTAGCCACTTGGTTGCATCCAAGGCAGTATACATCAATACAGAGGTCGATCGACAGCAGGCCATTCAGTTATCTTACAGTTTTTCCCCCTGTTGGTACTCAGTTTCGCATATTGCATTAGCTAAGACGGAAACTAGTTGAACAGCTTATTAAAAGTATTGTGTTGATATACGGGGTTTCAGGTAAATACTGGTACAAACATCGAGTGGATGTTCGTCGGATCTTCTACAACAAAAAAGGAGAAGAAAGTACATGCAAAGATATGACCGAAAACCATTCAGTTTTGCCTTCTAGCCTATGACAAGACTGAAACATAGTGTTTTGGTACTACTTTCCCGTTCTTAAAATGTTCAGATGTGTGTGAATTCCTAATGGACCAAACTGCTGAGGTCATCGGTCCCTAGACTTACACACTACTTAAACCCACTTACTCTAACTTATGCTAAGAACAACACACACACACACACACACACACACACACACACACACACACACACACGCACACACGCACGCTCTTGAATTTCAGTTACTTGGCAAATTAGTTTCTCTCCACAAATGACTGATAATTACTAGAAGGTATTGTTACTTCATCAGTGATGCTCATGTTGCTACCTTTCCGCGGATATTAGATTGGTTTGAGAATTGCTGTATAACGGAGGCCGGGTAATAGAAACAATACTTCCAGCAATAATAAGGAGAAGAAACTCCTTTCGCCCGCCGCGGTGGTCTAGCGGTTCTGGCGCTGCAGTCCGGAACCGCGGGACTGCTACGGTCGCAGGTTCGAATCCTGCCTCGGGCATGGGTGTGTGTGATCTCCTTAGGTTAGTTAGGTTTAAGTAGTTCTACGTTCTAGGGGACTTTTGACCTCTTATGTTGAGTCCCATAGTGCTCAGAGCCATTTGAACCATTTGAAGAAACTCCTTTCAAATGTACGACCCAAAGCCACTCCATTTCGCTTATAAGCCCGTGGTAAGCTTCAAAAATGGTGTTTCGCAGCTTCTGTCCCGCTCACTGATTTCAATTATTTGCTAATTTAATTGCTCTCCATAAACGACTGCTACCTACTAGAAGGTGTTACTTCGTCGATGCTATTGACGCTGCCACCTCACTGAGGATAATGGCTTTATTTGAGAATGGCCGTATAACCTAAATCGGTTGTCCTTATGTTCTTCAGTCCGAAGACAGTTCTGACGCATCCCACCACGCTGGTCTATCCGGTGCACACCTCTTCATTTCAAAATAACTGTCCACCCCAAATGACTGCGCTGTTGACGGGACTTTGAGTTCTATTCTTCCTTCGTTCCTTCTTTCCTTCCTTCCTTTCTTCCGAATAATTATTGCAACCTACATCCATTCATCCTTTGGCTTCCGTATACAATTTTTACCCCTATACTTTCCTTCAGCATCATATTGGTAAATCCTTCATGCCTCAGAATGTGCCCTAGAAACCTATCGTTCCTTTTACTCATATTGGGCCATAAGTTTGTTTTTTTTTCCCCAATTCGATACAGTACCCCTCATTAGTTAGGCGTTTTCCGCTATAATCTTCAGCATTCTTCCACAGGACCACATTTCAAAAGCTTCTATTCACTTCTTGTTTCAACTACTTATCGTCCACTTCCGTACAAGCCTACACTCCCGGAAAATCCTTTAGAAAAGAGGTTCGTAACATTTAAATACGTGTTCGATGTTAACAGTTTTCACTTTTTCAGAAGTTCTTTCCTTGCTGCAGCCAGTGTATATTTTATACCCCCTTCACTTAGTCATCGTCAGTTATTTTGCTACTCAAATATCAAAACTCATCTACTACCTTCCTAGTGTAATCCCCGTAGCATCAGCTGATCTACATTTCATAGCTCTTGTTTTACTTTTGTTGATGCTTATCTTATTACCTCCTTGCAGGACACTGTCCACTCTCTTCGCCTGCTCTCTCAAGTCGTCTGCCGTCTCTGACAGAATTACGCTGTCATCTCCAAACTTGAAAGTTTATATTTCATCTCCATGAACCTTATTTCCTTTCCCAAACTTTTCCTTAGTTTCACAAGTACTTGGCGATTTACACTGTTATTGAGACCGGTTCTGGTTATCAATCACTGCTGTTTCTCACACACTACCTATTAAATTAAAGGTTTCTTATCTTAAATATTGATACATTTGACTTTCTCTATCGTCGCTTTAAGTCTGTATCAACATAACAGAGATGTAATCTACAGTGATTCGCAGAGAATACAGGCAGAGAAGGAACCTATGAGAGCAAATGAACTTATTACTTCTGTTGCTCGGTGGGGCCCTGACATCGTCATTGGTCACGAAACGAGGATAACGCTATCAACAGCATCGTGTTGTGACGGACAACGCTAAGCGAAAATGAAACGGTCTCTTTTCAAGAGGGTAAGTGAGCAGGAAGGTTTGGCATTCGAGATATTTCCCCGCAACAGTACAGGTGCGACAGGGCAGCTTGTACTCACATCAATCAACATTACGTAAGTACCTTCTTCCCGGCATTATCAGCGACTGCATCTCCCGCCCGTAAGCCGCTAACGGCGCATATCTGTAATGTCAGACCTCGACTATCTCACCTGCTGATCTAATAACAGCACTGTAAATAATTATACGCGAGTGCAATTACGCGGGGGGAAGGCAAGGAGCCTCGCCCGCTACAATGTGCCACGCCGGCCGCTCCGGATTCCGCCTTGTTGCTCTCTTTGCCCGCAGCGCGGCGCTGCGTGGCGTATAACATTACTTCCGGCCGTCCATATCGCTGATCTGACTTCCGGTCGCCGCCGCCCCCTTTCGCAGGACGGCCCGATGTCCGCAGCGATACAGGACGCACTGCGTTATACGCCGGCCTGTCTTTCACACCTTCACGCCAAGACGGATGGCTGTGCCGCCGTGAAAGGCCAAATGATGGCCTTCCTACAACCCGATATTTAATTAGGCGTACAGCGCACCGTGGCTTGTCTCTGCTTAGAGGCAGGTGCTCGCGTGGTGCGGACTAGTCACAGCTTCACGGTTCCCGGCGGAAGAAACGGATGTGTTTAGAGCGTATAGGGCCAGAAAAGGTGATGAATAGTTGTTCCAGGATCATTTCGAAACACATACCACATGTTTTTGTTGTTGTTTTTTTTTTAACCATCTTCGGCGACTTGGAATACGTGTTTGTTCTTTGTAATATAATAATTTCGTTGTCTAATGATTCCAAATAAGTTACTGTACTACAGTCTTTTCTTATTCAGTTATTATTAAGCAAGAGACAATTTTTTGGAGCATAAGTTTCGCAACATTAAATTAGTTTTTTGTTCTTCTTACGATTTAGTTATATAAGTGCACTGAAAGCCAAAGAGACTGGTACACTTGCCTAATATCGTGTAGGGCCCCCGCGAGCACGCAGAAGTGCCGCAATACGATGTGGCCTGGACTCGACAAATGTCTGAAATATTGCTGGAGGGAACTGACACCAAGGATCCTGCAGGGCTGTCCATAAATCCGTAAGAGTACGAGGGGGTGCAGATCTCATCCGAACAGCGCATTGCGAGGCATCCCAGATATGCTCAAGCGGAAGTGTTTAAACTCAGAAGAGATTTCCTGGAGCCACTCTGTAGCAATTCTGGACATGTGGGATGACGCATTGTCCTGCTGGAATTGCCCAAGTCCGTGTGAATGTACAATCGACATGAATCGATGCAGGTGATCAGACGGGATGCTTACATACGTGTCGCCTGTCGGAGTCGTATCTAGATGTATCAGGGGTCTCATATCACTCCAACGTCACACGCCCCACACAATCACAGAGCCTCCACCAGCTTTAACAGGCCCTTGCTCACATGCAGGTTGCATGGATTCATGAGGTTGTCTCCATTCCCGTACACGTCCATCCGCTCGATACAATTTGAAACGAGACTTGTCCGACAAGACAATGTGTTTCCAATCATCAACAGTCCAATGTCGGTGTTGACGTACCCAGGTGAGGTGTAAAGCTTTGTGTCGAGGAGTCATCAAAGGTACACGAGTGAGCCTCCGGCTCCGAAGCCTAAATCGATGATGTTTCGTTGAATGGTTCGCAGGCTGACACTTGTTGATGGCTCACCATTGAAATGTGCAGCAATTTGCAGAAGGATTGCACTTCTGTCACGTTGAACGATTGTCTTCAGCCGTCGGTGGTCCCGTTCTTGCAGGATCCTTTTCCGGCTGCAGCGATGTCGGAGATTTGTTGTTTTACCGGATTCATGATATTCACGGTACACTCGTGGAATGGTCGTACGGGAGAATCCCCACTTCATCGCTACCTTGGAAATGCTGAGTCCCATCGCTCGTGCGCCGACTATAACATCAGGTTAAAACTCCACCTGCCACTGTAGTAGCAGTAACCGATCTAACAATTGCGCCAGACACTTGTTGTCTTATACAGGCGTTGCCGATAGCAGCGCCGTATTCTGTCTGTTTACCTCTGTATTGGAATACGCATGCCTGTACCAGTGATTTTTGCGCTTTAGTGTAATAGCGTCATTGTATAACGATTCAAAATAAGTTGCTGTTTTACAGTTATTTTGTTATTCAGTTATTATTAACTAAGAGGCAACTTACATAAAATTACTATTTGGATCTACTTACGATTTAGTCATACAAGTATTCATTTCAGTATTTTCCTGATGTTGTGCTTAGTTAGTCGGATTTTAGGAGTTTTGTAACACTTTTCGATTGAACACTTTTTTTACTATGTATTGGTTGTGTGCATTTCCAGAACGAGATTTTCACTCTGCAGCGGAGTGTGCACTGATGTGAAACTTCCTGGCAGATTAAAATTGTGTGCCGGACCGAGAGTCGAACTCGGGACCTTTGCTTTTCGCGGGCAAGTGCTCTACCATATGAGCTACGCAAGCACGACTCACGCCTCGTCCTCACAGCTGTACTTCCGCCAGTACCTCGTCTCCTACTTTCCAAACTTCACAGAAGCTTCTGTGAAGTTTGGGAAGCAGGAGACGAGGTACTGGCGGAAGTAAAGCTGTGAGGTCGGGGCGTGAGTTGTGCTTGGGTAGCTCAAATGGTAGAGCACTTTCCCGCGAAAGGCAAAGGCTTTGTGTGCATTTATTGTATATAGTTTTGTCGATCCCCGATGTATTTTTTTGGTTCATCATCTGTTAGTGTTGTGGTGCCTGTATGTAGTTCGATTTTCGTTTCTTTGTGATGCATGTGGATGAGGTGTTCTGTGTGGTGGCCTCTCCTCTGTGGAGGGAATCTCAAATAATGTTTTTACGTGCCTTTGGTGGGCGATTAAGTTATCTATTCTGGTTATTTTCTACATCTCTGTTTGTTATTATTACAGTGGCTAACATGATTAGTAAGTTGTTACTTACACTGCCAGTCACATTAGTATGATCATCCCCTATATTCGACGTCGACGTACAATAACCACTCACAGACGGCATATGTCAGAGCTAACAGTGGTGCAATATATAAAGGGTGTCGGAGCGGGGGGAAGGGAGGGGGGTGCGGGATGTGCGAAACAATGCAGTCTTTGTTGTGATGCGAAAAAGGAACCGATTTATCTGACGTCCAAAAGGGAATGATCATTCGCTTTCGGGTCAAGGGTGGAAGCATTACCGAAACGGCTAAGTTTGTAAACTGTTCATGTGCCGCCGTGATTAAACTATACCGTGTGCGACAAAATCGTGCTATTCAAAGCAAGGACGGAGGCAACTGTGGTGCACCACGGGCCGTAGATGACAGCGGTGAATAGCGGCTGCATAAATGTGTACAGGCGAATATGTGTGCAGCTGTTGAGCAAAAGGTCACCCAGATGAATCAAGGCGCTGCCAACGGTTTCACCTCACCGAACGTTCAGTGAACGTTGCTACGTATAGGCCGCCACAGCAAGCACCTGGTCCATACACCCATACCAACTGCTACTCTTCGGTAACGAAGGCTGGAATTTGTACACCAGTACCGTAACTGGACGTCCAATTAGTGGCAATAGGTGGCCTTTTCAGATGGCTCATGATTTATGCTCCTCAGCCAGATGGCTGTTGGCGTGTACTGCGTGAAATGTCTTAAAACAAATGCCCAGCATGTGCTATGGTCTGGGTAATGTATTTTTTGGTATTACCTCTGTGATCTCGTCATTTTGGAAGGCACAATGTATTAACGTAAGTATGCATCTCCTCTTGGAGATCATGTCCATCCACACATGCAGTTTCTTCTTCCTTGGCACGACGCCATCTACATCTACCAGCAGGACAATGTAACGTGTTGCTCAACTCGCAGTGTTCGTGAGTGGTACGAAGAACACCAGGATGAATTTACGGTACTCCTCTGGCCACCAAACTCCCTGCATCTAAGCCCGACAGCGAATCTGGGGGACCACATCGATCGGGCTGTTCACACCGTGCATTTTCAGCCGACAAAGCTAACGCAGCTGACCACGGCACCGAAGGCAGAATGACTCCACACCACTGTCGATACCTTCCAGAACCTCACTGACACTCATCCCGCTCGTTTTGCAGGGGTCCGATGCGAGGGAGGTGGTTATTCAGACTGTAACGCCGGAAATGCATATCCTCCTATTTCCATCTGCTGCACTATAATTTTTTTTTTTTCCTTATTTTGTTACCTGAAGATATGACATTTCTGTGTCTTTATATATTGTAATTGTTTTACTGTTTGTATATATACATTTATGCATTTATGTTGGTTTGTTTTGTGAATATTATTTGTATTTATATGCTGGGTCTGGCCTAGGGAAAACTATGCTATCGAACGAATACATCGATAGGTCGTGTGGAGAACAAAAGTGTTTAGGATCCTTGGTAGTGTTAACTCTGTCGTGTGGAGCGCGGGAAGAGAGAGAGTCTGGCTGGTGTAGTGCAGTGGAGCAGGTGTGTTGTGTGACGCTCCCGCGAGTTGCCGCGCTTTCGGGGTTGGGCAGCATATAATTGCGCTCGACTTGCAATGATAGTTTCTGACACGGTGTCACGGACGGGAAGCATTAGCTGGCGCACATCAAGAGCCCGTTTCGCCTGGTGTCAGTGTCGAGAGGAATGCGCGCCAACATCCAGCTTCTGCAACAGCGACGGCCGACAATGAGTGACTGTCGCCACCTCCTCGATCGACGGCTTCAAACCTTCAATCAACCAACCAGGAAGACTGGAAGCACGTAAAGTTTTAGAACAGTATGGCAGACCTCAGCTTTTAAAACTGTTCAAATCACAAAATTACAGCAACGTAGCATGAACCTTTGTTGCTCATTGTCCCAATTGCATTACCAAGCAGGGTCCCTTCCTTTTCTGGAATGAACCCGAGTGTCGTTGAAATTCAAACGCCAGCATTAAAGTAAGATTGTAGCATTTCACTGCTTTAATTTCAAAGTTCAGTTAAAGTATTCATAGCTGGCTACAATATTTAGATTACACAAACACAAATTATGAGTGCGAGTTTTGTTACCGTATATTAGCTTACCTGTGACTGCAGCTCAGCTTGGTACGTACTAAATTTTACTGCTGTTAATTGTTAAGAATCATTTAATTCAAGTTCAAAGTTAAATCCCTTATTTCTACATTGCGTAGATTCAAGTAGCTTTTGAAGTGATTGTTGAGGTAGTCCAAGACTAAACGTATTTTACTGAATTTCGATGTGCTTCAGAAAGAAAGCTCACTATTAACTTCAGTCACTAAATTAACTTTCGATTTTCCGGTTTTATTAATCCTCTTGCTAAATTAAGTCAGAGTGTAGCGAAATTTATTACTTCTGACAAACTTTCAGTTTTCACACTACACGTGTCAACCTTCAGTTGCCACGCTTCTAGTGCTAATTATATGTGTAATAACCTTTCTTTTTCAGTTACTATAGTAACTGTCCTTAGGACTGGCGACTGTAATTTCCCCCAAATCTCAATATCTAATTACCGCTAGTTAATTGTTAACGTAACGGCCGCACATTTACTTTCTTTATTAACATTACCCTTTTTCAAAATTAATTTCCACCAGTTTCATCAGCATTTTTCCTTTCATTTAGATGTAACCCTTTCCTCCCTCTTTACCGACAAATTAACTTCGGTGACGATTGCTTTTCCCAAATTTCCATTAGGTACACGCGGTTTAATTTTTCACTGTAATTAAGGTCGATAAGTGAGGGGGAGGTTACAAAACTTCTGATAGGTGGCCACGTTAATGTGACTAGGCAGCTTATATTGATTTGGTCATTTATTTCTTGTTCGTTGCAAGAGCTCTTTTTGTCAAAATTTGCCTGTAATGTTAGCAGTTTTCCATTGTAATTGCTCATTTTAATAATGGTTCAAATGGCTCTGAGCACTATGGGACTTAACATCTGTGGTCATCAGTCCCCTAGAACGTAGAACTACTTAAACCTAACTAACCTAAGGACATCACACACATCCATGCCCGAGGCAGGATTCGAACCTGCGACCGTAGCAGTCGCGCGGTTCCGGAATGAGCGCCTAGAACCGCTAGACCACCGCGGCCGGCCATTTTAATAACGTTCGTATCCTTTTCCATGTAGGATGATTCGTGCCCATGTGTCTCGTCTCTTCAGCATATTTGCCATTCTGTGTGTCAGTTTGTGTTTATATGGTGAAGTGTACCATTTCTTTTTGTTCGCTGTATAGACGGATCGAATTAAAAAGCATTTGAGGAACAACGGGAAACATAAAAAGGAACGAAGTCTTTCGTGTTGACTTTGAGTTATCTGAGTCAGTTTATTTTCGTATCACAGAGGTAGAAAACCGTATAGAGGCCACACCGTGACAACAGTGAAACTATCTGAAACCCTCCGCCATATTTTATGTTACCAAAACAAATGGGGATGGTGTAAGATAGTGGAAGATAATCTCTCAACTAACTGTGAAATGAATCCAACTCTCAATGTCCAGTAATTACAGCCAGAAACAAAATTACACTTGATTGTAGCGGACAAACTCTCGGTACACATGGTCATTCAGCAGAGACAGGAGCATATTCTCGTACATGTCACAAATATCAATAATGTACGCCGAGACGATCAATTTCGTGACATTTAAAATGAGAGGCCACTGTCTGAAATGTTCATTTCAGGATCAATGTTCATATGGCTTAATAAACAGTTTTACACACAGAAGATGCATCAAGTACACAAATATACCGAAATTTGTAGATGAATATGTAATTCACAACAATGGTAAAACAGCAGAAATCAGCTTGAAACGTTCTAGACAAAAGTTCACTTATTCATAAATTTTATGTAAGTTGTGGGTAACTTTGATCTGAATTTGAAAGAAGTGAAATAAATTTTGTGTTACATTGATCAAACAAGAAACCTCCGACTAGTGAATCAGATGCAGTACGACGCACCCCATTTCGAATATGCAACGAATTTGTGGGCTATTCCTAACTTTATGAAATTATTATTTTTGACACTACATAGATAAACCACATTTCCTCTCAATCAGTTTATCATCTGCTCATTACATAATTAGATCCAAATTTTCCTAAATTACTATCAATTTGCAAAAGGATACCAAGAGCCAGTTTCAAAGAGTAATTCATTTATTCAGTGTCTCTTTAGGTATTACATCATGCTTGCGTTTTGTATTGATATATTCATAAAACGTCACATATCTCTGTACAGCATTCTTTGTCCACCTAAGAATTCTGAACTTGTGTGGACTATCTGTTCAGCATTAAGTTACCTAACGATGGCCTAAGAAGTAGAAAGCCGGTTCAACAAGAACTATTAAATATGTTTGTGGAACATTAATACGTTGATTCAAGTTATTAATATGAAGATTTTTACCTTATATATTTTATTTCACGTGGAAAGAACTGTCATTAAGAGCTGATGATATAATTTAAAACTAGTAAATATCTGTATAGTGTAAATTACTCGCATTGCCGCTCGGGTTAGCCGTGCGGACTAGGGGCACTGCCACGGTTCGCGCGGCTCTCCCCGCCGGAGGTTCGAGTCCTCGCTCAGGCATCTTTGTATGTGTTGTCCTTGGCGTAAGTTAGTTAGATTAAGCAGTTTGTAAGCCTAAGGACCGATGACTTCAGCAGTTTGGTCCCATAAGAACTTACCACCGGCCTTTCTGTTAGTAATAGAGAGTCGGACGAAGAAATAGTCACCCCTACTGATTCCGTTAAAAGTGTAAGTAGGCTGTTTATGTTTTCTTATTGGCAACGTTACGTAGCGCTCTATATGAAAATCACTGGCTGTGCTGTGTGCAGTCTTTGGCTAGTTTGCATTGTTGTCTGCCATTGTAGTGTTGGGCAGCGGCAGCTGGATGTGAACAGCGTGTAGCATTGCGCAGTTTGAGGTGAGCCGCCAGCAGTGGTGGATGATGTGGGGAGAGAGATGGCGGAGTTTTGAAATTTGTTATACTGGATATTATGAACTTCTATATATATTATGACTATTAAGGTAAATACATTGTTTCTTCTCTATTAAAATCTTTCATTTGCTAACTATCCCTATCAGTAGTTAGTGACTTCCGTAGTTTGAATCTTTTATTTAGCTGGCAGTAGTGGCGCTCGCTGTATTGCAGTAGTTCGAGTAACGAAGATTTTTGATGAGGTAAGTGATTTGTGAAAGGTATAGGTTAATGTTAGTCAGGGCTATTCTTTTGTAGGGATTTTTGAAAGTCAGATTGCGTTGCGCTAAAAATATTGCATGTCAGTTTAAGCACAGTCGTGTATAAATTGTTCTAAGGGGACGTTTCATATGGCGACCCTGCCAGGATACCTCACTGGAATCTTCTGATTTTTTTCTTGTAGTTTGTGTATTTAGTGTAGCTTTTGTTTATTGCTAGCGTGTAATTATAGAGAGAATTTCCTTGGTAGTTGTGGTTTTTCATTGTTGCACAGTAAAACAGTTGTGGCATGCATGTAGATTTGCACCAAGTATTTCGCAGCTGCAATTAACTAGATATTATTTTCAGTGCTATGTTAATGTGTTCTCTTATTTTTGCTCTTCAAATTGTGTTTTTCTGTGTTATCGTGTGAAATATTGTCACAATAATGGCGTGTGAAAAACGTAACACTAGGCTCCAAAGTAAACTGAGAAATAATAGTGACGACGAGCATAGCTTATCAGCACCACTGTGTAGTGAATTAACAGACATTCCAAGTAGTAATTTGGTAATTGTGCATAGGGAAATGGAGCGGGCGGCAAATAATGGTGTAGACAGTGAAACAGGTTGTGAACAGGGAAGCATTATCGATCGATCGGTCGGCAACAGCTCGCCTCAGGAATCCGAAATGACAGGACACAATTTTACAAATACTGTACATTCAGGTTTTGCGTCCTCACCGTTTTCTCAAATGAGTCAAGACACATTTTCTGCTTGTCAAAATGTGAATGTTTCTGGTGCAAATGCACTGCCAAAAAGCGTAGAGGAACAGATTCCAGACACTAATGCATTGTTATTACAATTAATGCAACAAATGGGACAAAAGCTTCAAAAGTTAGACACAATGTAACAATACCAGAGACAAACACAGCAACAGTTAGACACAGTGGAACAAAATCTTAAAAAGTTAGACACAGTGGAACAAAATCTTAAAAAGTTACGCACAGTGGAACAAAATCTTAAAAAGTTAGACACAATGGAACAAAATCTTCAAAAGTTAGACACCACACTTGAACAAACACGTGAAGATTTAACTACTGAGTTACATAACATCGAATCGAAATGTCAAAAGCTCTGTAATGACGTAAAAACACAAATTTGTGAGCATTTCCAACCTATTTTTCCCCGTCATGAAAATGCATTACAGAATCACGAAGCAGCCATAAAAGAACTGCAAACTATTGTTCATGAAAATCATGAGACCTTGCAAGCTAAAATTGACTCAGTTGCATCTACCGATTCGGTTACGCAACTTGCAAAAACTCAGGAAAATTTAAAGGACACAGTAGATACTCTGAAAATTGGTTCAGAAAGACACATGGAGGAAATAAGTACACTATCAGAGAAAGTAGCCGAACTTTTGGATCAGGTCACTAACTTATCTACAAAGGTAGATGATGATCTGAATGACACAAGACCTGTAGCCTTCACTGACACAGAAGAGTATGAACAAATAAGAAAATTCAAACAAAATCAAAATCAAATCAAAACACAGTACAAAAGAGAAATCCGGGAAGTACAAGATCAGCTGACACAGGTAATACAAGAATTACGTATTTCAGAGGCCACTCGCACTCCAATACGGGAAGAGGGACATAGAAATACGGAACAGCCACAAAATAATAACTCAGGGCACTTCGGAAATTATGAAAGAAATTGGCAAGGCGCATTGGATTTTGAGATGGAACCGCCGAAACGAAGTAACAATGAGCGATGTGCTACTCGCCAACACGATGATTTTGACTATAAGCTGTTCATTACTACACGTAAATTCAAAACATTTAAGAATTCTGCCAACGACATTCATCCACAAGCGTGGCTCCATCAATTCTCTCATTTTTTCCCTCCTAACTGGTCACTGGAGCACAGGTTAGAATTTATGTTTGGCTACTTGGAGAATGAACCAGCTGTAAGAATGCGATCGGTCATTCATGATTGTCACAGTGAAGGAGATTTTTATCATGCCTTCCTCTCAGCATATTGGTCTCAAGCCACACAAGACCGAGTAAAACATGGCATCATAATGATGAAACATTTCGAACAATCTGAATTTTCCAGTCTTGAGAAATATTTTGAAGACATGTTGCACAAGAATCAGTACCTGTCAAACCCATACAGCCCCTCAGAACTCATCCGCATTTGCTTAATCAAACTGCCTGAACATTTACGACATATTATTTTGGCAGGGCGTTGCAAAGACGACATTGAATCTTTTCAGGGACTCTTACAAGAATTAGAAATTAACACAGACAGTCGCGGGATGCGAAAACAGGAAAACAATCATTACAGGTCACATCCGTCGCAATTCCGCGATGAAAGAAATAATAACTGGACACGACAAGGCTATTCTCACAACACAAATCATGACCAAAACAGACACCACCCGTATGACAACCGTTGGCAGAGTAGTAATAATTACAGGGAAAGATCACCTCTCCGCGGTAATGACTATCACAGAGACAATCCGAGAAACAGACAATATGGGAACCAAAACAATTATTATCAAGGGAGGCAGAATAACTTTAGACGCAACGGTCCAGCGCGCAGTTACGACTCAGGGAGAAATTCTCCACCACGTGACCGACAAGAAAGAAACTATGGAATCTACCGACATGACGACAGACGATATGATCGTAACGACAGACCTGAACTGCATCAGAACTGGCGGGATTCTCGTCATGGTGAATTTGTAGAAGTTAGGTCTCCAAATCCCAATAACGACGCGCGCCAACAAAGAGACAATAGGCAATGACTCACACCGCTGGCAGCCACAAGACGTACTTATGAAACTGACGACACAGCTGCCGTAGCTAGTAATTACGTAAAAATGGAAGACATTAGGGACGTCTTACTCCAGGAACACGATGTAAAACATAACAACATTGCATATCCTGTGATTCACATTACTGTAAATGACGTAAAATTTACGGCAGTACTTGACTCTGGCAGTCCCATTTCAGTAATTAGTGAAACAGCTTTTAGCAAATGCAACAAATCGAACGATTGCCCCACACTTCCGTTACGTAAGATTAAATTACAAGGTGCAGTCTTTGGAAAAAGTGTAGATGTACGCCAACAAACCAATTTAGAATTCTTTTGCACAAAGCCACAGCTTCTCTATGAACTTTCTTATTGTTCCATTATTGTCGACGGAAATTATACTGGGAGTAGACTTTTTGAATGAATACAAAGCAATCTTAAGCTTTCACGATGCTGAAATAAGTTTAGAGAAAGAAGGTAAGTCAATAGCTTTGAAATTTGAAGACTGGCTCTCAAACCATGATGAGGAAATTAATCGGCTTTACGTTCTGTTAGACAACAGTTCGGAATTTTCTACGGAACTAGACACTAACAATCACTCTGCAAGTACTGACAGGGATGATATCGACGGCATATTTGAAATTAATGAGTTAATTCAGAATAAAATTCAAACAATTGAGAATTGTAATGACACTGATAGGTAGGACCTTTTTGAGATTTTACAAGCACATTCCACAGTTTTTACTCACAAAACAGGAACAATCAAGGGATTTCAATACCAATTTCGTGTTCGTGAGCATACTAAATTTTGTGTCAGGCCATACGTAATTCCAGCACATTATAGGGACCGTGTTAGAACAGAAATACAATCTATGCTTGACGAGGGCATTATTGAGCTTGCAGTAAGCTCATACAACAATCCGTTACATGTTGTTGAGAAGAAAAATGGATCGATCAGGCTTGTCTTAGATTCGAGACAAATCAATACTATCATTATTCCTGAAACAGACAGGCCGCAGACGATGGAAGAACTTCTTCAAAATTTTAATGGTGTAAAAGTGTTGTCTTCCATTGATCTCAGATCCAGCTTTTATCAGATCGAACTTCATCCAGAATGCAGAAAATACACAGCTTTCCTTTGTTTCGGCGTTTGTTATCAGTTTCGGAAACTTCCTTTTGGTTTGAACATTTCTTCGGCAGCATTCATTCGCGGGTTAAATTCTATATTACCTGAGTTCTTAAAACGTCACATCACCTTATATGTGGACGATATTCCAATAGCAGAAGCTTCATGGGAACAACATAACCGCATCCTCAACAGTTTGTTACGTATTTTTGCAGAATCTGGAATTACAGTTAACTTGGAAAAGTCTGAATTCGGTAGGTCAAAGGTGAAGTTTTTGGGACATATTATTTCTTCTGAAGGCATTCAGCCGGATCCTGAAAAGTTAGAAGCAATCAGAGCCATTCCAGTTCCATCCACAAAAAGACAAGGCCGCAGTTTTCTAGGTCTCGTAAATTTTTACCGTCGTTTTCTGAATATGCAAATTCTAGTTACACCAAAATTTTGTTCTCTCACTGGAAAAAATACTATTTGGAACTGGGACGAACAAGCACAGTTGGAATTCAATTCTTTGAAAGAAGCGTTACTTCACGCGCCAATACTAGCTCATCCAGATCTGTCACAACATTTCTGCCTTAGCACGGATTCTTCTAAAGTCGGTCTTGGTGCCCACTTATTTCAAGAAGCCATAGAAAATGACACTACTGTTCAGAAAACCATTGCTTTTGCTAGCCGAGTGCTAACAAAATCTGAAAAAAATTATTCCGTTACTGAATTAGAAGCTTTAGCTATCGTTTGGGCATTTAACAAATTCCGTTTCTTTCTTTCTGGTAAGCACGTAAAAGTATACAGTGATCATCGTGCATTACAATTTCTTATGTCTTCAAAATTAAATCATGACAGGTTAAAACGTTGGGCATTGTTTCTGCAAGAATTCCGCTTCACAGTAGTCTACATTCCCGGCAAGGAGAACATTGTTGCGGACGCACTGTCACACGCACCGGCTGGGCTTGAGAAAAGTAACACAGAAGGCAACCTCGAGAAAAATTTCAGTATTCTTTACATTCAGAAAGTCGCCTTTGAAAACTTCATCACCACATCTTTAAAGGACATTGCTCATGAACAAGATAAAGATCCGATTTGGAAAGACATCAAAAGTAAATGGCATGAAAAGACACACACTCAGATTCGGCATTATTACCTGGTTAGAATCAACATACTCTTCAAACGCTGCACTGTTGATGACAATCTATGGGTACTTTGCATTCCAGACGATTTTGTTAATAAGCTCATTTGGTATATTCATTTCAGCTACGCACATTTTGGTCCACGAAAATGTTATCATATTCTTCGAACGACTTGTTATTTCAACAATATGGAAAAGCGAATTCGAAGAGTCTTGTCTATTTGTAAACTTTGTCAAAAGGCGAAACCATCTACTATCTCACATCGTGCTCCGTTGTTTCCTATTATTCCTTCTAAATTAAAAGAATTTGCTGCTGTTGATCTCTTGGGACCCCTTGTCAGAACATCGAATGGATTTTCGTACGTTCTAGTCGCTGTTGAACTTACTTCAAAATTTGTTTCTTTCACACCGTTACGTAATGCCACTGGACGGTCTGTATCCAACGCCTTTGTTAAAAATTTCTTACGTGAAGTTGCACACGTCAGTAAAGTCATTTCAGATAATGGACCGCAATTCAGATCTGCTGTTTGGTCACGCATGCTTCGGAATCATAAAATCAAACCTGTTTTTATTTCATTGTACTCACCTCATTGTAACCCGTCTGAACGGATTATGAAAGAAATCAATAAGCTTTGCAGACTTTACTGTCACAGAAAGCATCAGCATTGGGACAGATATTTACACTTATTTCAAAATGTGCTGAACGAAATGCCTCATGATTCCACTGCTTTACCACCTACTCTTGTACTGAAGAATGAAGAACCACCGAACAGAATCAGAGAGCTTGTACCTTTCCCGAATACACGTAAACTTCGACACAAAGACATAATTGATTTGGATCTTAAAAATATAAAATCTGCAGCAGACAAAAGGAGAAAACTACACGGTAAAGCAAATACAAAGAAATTATATATTGGTCAGAAAGTTCTCATTAAAGCTCATTCATTGTCACATAAGAAGAAACACTTGAGTCACAAATTCTTTCTAGTTTACAATGGACCTTACAGAATCCGACGTATACCACATGATAATTGCGTTGAAGTTGAAACTCTGCGTACTAGGAAGAGTAAAGGTTTACACCACATTTCACATGTAAAACCGTTTATTGAAAGATAATCTGCTTTTTAACTTTGTCTTTGCCATAAAACGTTTCACTTCACGTTACTAGTATGCTTTAGAAACTGTTACCATGCAACAATGTTTAAAGTTAAATATCCAGTCAAGAACCAAGAGAACTTATTCAAACAGAAATTATGAATGCATTGTTATTGCGAACAGACGACACAGTGTTATTGTGTGTGTACATTCTTGCTTGTTAGTTGCACGATTACGTAACGACTATAAGGCTCACATACTTAGGACATATACTGATACTGCTAATGAGATTTTAATGCAACATTTTGGTTTACTTGAAAATACATTCTGAATTAAAGTACTTTCTGAGAGATACCAGATGACACAGTGGTTAGTTTATGTGACAGCTACACGATTATATCACGACGCTACTAATGAGTGACAATTTACAATGTTGCTTTTGCGGTGTTTCTGTTTTATATCTGCACAGTTTTTCTGAATTATTCTGGAAAGTAAAACATGTTTTAGTAATAACTTTTGTGGTATAGCTACAAGGAGACAGCCTTTTCCGTAGCACAACAATACGTTACAGCACAGTACTTTCATCATCACAACAATAAGCGTAATAACTAAGATATCTCTACGCAAAGCATTTCACTTTTGTTTATCATGAGGTAAGTACATTGGCTTCTGCAGAACTTAGCTTTCAGAGGAAAATAACTACGACACTTCCACAGAGATTATCTTACAACAAGATGCACATTTAGCGCTACAGGACACGCATTTCAGTGAGTAATTTTGTACTTAAAATATTTATTTTTAAATATATTTTAAGTACAATGATACAAAAGTTATCCGTGATACATTTCATTCCATTGCTGTAATTTGTAACACCTGAGGGTATAATTACAATAATCCTCAGGGGGGAACACGCATACTTTGTGTACCATGTGTCTGGCAAGCACAAGGAGCTCTAGCCAATATGGTATTTGCTTATACAACTTTACACATCGGTACCATATTCCTCTAACACATAATTACACAGCTATCGAATCATTTAACTGAGAGAGACAAATTTTTTTACTACGTCAGTGACACATGTTTACGCAATTACACAGCTGGATAACTTCACACTTACGAAATTGTATTTTGTCTGTACTTTGTGAACTGTTCATATTTTTTCGGACCCATTGTGATATTATGAGAGCTTTGAATGATATATTTGGTATGGGAACACGATTTTTAAAGTACGTTTGAGGCAGATGACACTTTTGACATGAGCAGAGAATGTTTTTTAATTATTGGAGGAAGCTACGACGATTTTGAGATTTGACTGAGGTGTTATGATGTTATTAGTACGATGATGATGTGTATTATGCTGCTGAGGTATGTTTATGATTAATAGGCTAATGCTATATGAGTTATTTGATTACGCTATGTATCTGTTATGATGAAATATTGAAGAAGTGTCGACGAATAAGGTAAGGAATATGAGTAGTGGTTAGGCACTCTAATTTGTGAAAAAGGTTGTTGGAAACCAAGAATCGTACTTTTAAGAGTTATGAAATGTGTATGTAAATGCGTGAATGTATTACAATGCCGACGAAAGTTTTTTGGACATTGTTATATCAATAGCATTTTGTTTCTACATATTTGTAACGCAAATTCTTGACCTGTGAAATATTTTTATATGACACTGTCACTGTAGCGGAAACTGCTGTAGTAAATATTTCCGTAAGAAAGTTAAGTGACCACCTGCATGTAATGCGTCGTGGGCACCCAGCTGAGAGGTAGTCATCTGAGAAAAGAAAGCCATTAGGTGGAGAAAAAAAGAGGCCATTAACCTCGCTGTTGACATCAGATTGCGTTGCGCTAAAAATATTGTATGTCAGTTTAAGCACAGTCGTGTATAAATTGTTCTAAGGGGACGTTTCAAAAGCATTACTTATATCGAGTAACTCCGCCTCTGGACTTGGGGTTTGGCAAACGTGAGTCCACCACAATGTTGCGCAGGTACGTCGCATTCCGGTTAGGCTACTCACCGAGGATTTGATTGCGAACTTATACCAAATCGTGGGGATGGCGATGTCGACATTTTACCCGCTGTTCCAATATGTCCCATAGATTTTTTTGTACGGCGTTCAAGTCAGGTGATTTTGCAGGTCAGTCGAGATGTAATAAGGTGGGGGAGTGTTCACAAAGCCAGTCTCATATTCTTTGAGCTCAATGAACTTTTCCGTCGTCTTTATATGCCTGGCTGAGGAACGGTTTCTTCCGGGGTGACCGACTCCTTAAATTCTTTGCATGCAATTTCAGTCGCAGTGTTCTGTCGCTAACTGTTTGGGATGCACCTTCATTCATTGCATGCAGCAATTCCTGTAGGTTTTGGAAACGATTTTGATTCTCTGGTCTCTCTCAGTCAGGATCTTTTTCTGACCACAATTCTGATGCCATGTTTAGTGGCCACATGTCACCACTGCTTGTAGACATATCTACGAGTACATCTACATCTATATGGATACTCTACAAATCAAACTTAAGCGCCTGGAAGATGGTTCGTCGAACCACTTTCACAATAATTCCCTATTATCCCAATCTCGAACATCAAGCGGAAAATACGAACACCTACATCTTTCCGTGCGAGCTCTGTTTTCTCTTATTTTATTATGAGGGTCGTTTTTCCCTATGTAGGTGGGCGTTAACAGAATATGTTCGCATTCGGAGGAGAAAATTGGTGATTGAAATTTCGTGAGAAGATTCCACCGCGAGGAAGAACGCCTTTGTTTTGATGGTGTCCACAGCCAATTTCTGCATCATGTCAATGACATTCTCTCGTCTATTTCTCGATAGTACAAAACGTGCTGCCCTTCTTTGAACTTTAATGATGAACTCCGTTAATCCTACCTGGTAAGGATCCCAAACTGCGCGCAGTGCTCCGAAAGAGGACAGACAGGCATAGTGTAGGCAGTCTATTAAGTAGATTTGTTACATTTTTGACATGTTCTGCCAATAAAACGCAGCCTTTGGTTTACCGTGCCACAACATTTTCTGTGTGTTCTTTCCAATTTAAGTAAATCGTAATTGTAATTCGTAGGTTTTAGATGAATTTACGACCTTTGGATTTGACTAATTTATCATGTAACCGGAGTTCAATGGATTCCTTTTAGCACTCATGTGGATAACCTCACACTTTTCGTTATTTAGGGTCAGTTGCCAATTTTCGCACCATACAGATTTTCTAAGTGGTTTTGCAATTTGTTTGATCTTCTGACGACATTACCAAACGATAAACGACATCGGCATCTGAAAACAACCTAAGACGGCTGCTCAGATTGTGTCCTAAATCATTTATATAGATAAGCAACAGCAGAGGACCTATGGTTCAAATAGCTCTGAGCACTATGGGACTTAACATCTTAGGTCATCAGTCCCCTAGAACGTAGAACTACTTAAACCTAACTAACCTAAGGACATCACACACATCCATGCCCGAGGCAGGATTTGAACCTGCGACCGTAGCAGTCCCGCTGTTTCGGACTGCAGCGCCTAGAACCACACGGACACCGCGGCCGGCAGAGGACCTATAACACTAACTTGGGGAACGCCGTATTTCACCTCTGTTTTACGCGATGACTTTCCGTCAGTTACTACAAACTGTGACTTCCTTGACAGGAAATCACGAATCCAGTCATATAACTGAGACGGTATTCTATATGCGTGCAATTTCACTGCAAGTCGCTTGTGTGATACAGTGCCAAAGGTCTTCTGGAAATCTAGAATTACGGAATCAACTTGAAATCTCTTGTCAATAGCATTCAACGCTTCATGTGAGTAAAGAGCTAGTTGTGTTTCACAAGAACGATGTTTTCTAAAATCCGTGTTGACTGTACGTCAATAGCCGTTCGAAGTGATTCATAATTTTCGAACAAAATATATGTTCCAAAATCCTGCTGCATATCGATGTGAATGATATAGGCCTCTAATTTAGTAGATTACTAATGCTACCTTTCGTGAATATTGCTGTGACGTGTGCAAGTTTCCAGTCTTTGGGTATGGATCTTTCGTCGAGCGAGCGGTTGTATATGATTGTTAGGTATGGAGATATTGCATGAGCATACTCTGAAAGGAACCTGATTGGTATGCCGTCTGGCCGGGGAGACTTCCTTTTAATTATGTGATTTAAATTATTTCACTATTCCGAGGATATCTGCTTCTAAGCTACTCAAGTTCGCAGCTGTTCTTGATTCGAATTCTTGAATATTTAGCGTCTTCTTTGGCGAAGGAATTTCGGAAGTTTGTGTTTAGTAACTCTGTTTGTGTTATAAGGTCCGCGTGAAACATCAACAAATCCAGCCACTTCGCACACCTTATGGCCATCGGCACGGCGAAACACGATTTCCCCATTTTGCTACTCTGTCACGTCGTTACATTTACTCATGTTTACGGATAACGTCCGCTTGAAACAGAAATATCTCATTGACAGTTACTGCCTTGTGCTCAAGTGGAGGCAGTGCGGACAAGATTGAGCACATGACTCTATCGCTGCCCATCTTTAAAGAGTTAACGATTCATCTGTGCGTGCTCGCTGGGGTAACCATTTCTTTGCCCTGTGAGTTTAGTTAGCTAGTTAGTTGGTTAGTTAGTTACATGTTACGTAGATACTTTGAACAATTCTTTGATCGAAATCATGTGAAACGGGTCAGTTTACAGGATAAGTGGGGGAAGTCATACTATAATGACATACATGGGTGAAATGACGTAGCAAGTCTATGGTCGAAACCAGTTGTGACTACTGTCACCTCCAATAAGCTGTATAGAAAGGTCGATCGGCGACCCTGTTCCTAAGTTTATGGCGACGAGCTGCCAGATTTCTGTGAACGAAAAATTTATAGGTAAGCCTCCAATTTTTTACTTTTATTCACATGTATTCATTCATTAGTATTTTTAGGTAATTACATGTTTGAGAAAAGTGTAAGTTATCTTGTAAAGCATAGTTTTAGCTACGTTTCGAAAGACAGAAGGATCTGCTGGAGCACGCAGATGTTGAACGTTTCTCGAAAGAATCAAAGGTATTTCAGGCTACAATGACATACCATGTATCAGGGTAAAATAACATACTGTGTTATTTTACCCCGATGTGGACTCTGGTTCTGTTTTGTGTGATTAAACGAAACACTAATCATGAATTGATACATGTCGCTGATTCTCAAATGCAATGAATTTACGTAGACCAGATATAGGGATGTGAATTTCCCCTTTCAGATGGCAAGCAATAATGTATGGAAATCGTCAAGTCAGTTATGGTATGCAGTGTAGATGAAACAGGCTGTTGTTGCTGTGGTCTTCAGTCCAGAGATTGGTTTGATGCAGCTCTCCATGCTACTCAGTCCTGTGCAAGCCTCTTAATCTCCGAATAACTACTGCAACCTACATCCTTCTCCATCTTCTACGATTTTTTACGCTCCACGCTTCCCTCCAATACTAAATTGGTGATCCAGGCCTACAGATGCTGTTACCAGCGGCGAGATGGGATGGCTGCAGGCGTCTAGAGAATTCGGAATTCCCAGGCTACGCTTAAAAGACAAACCAGAACGAACAAAGTCTTCAACGGTATTCAGAAAGGACCGTGTAGATTCCATCCAACTCTCAACACCGCACTAGAGCGTGAACTGGTACAACACCAGAAACTATTGCTGTAGCACATGTTTGATTTGACTGTGAAGGAGGTGAGACAACTTGCATTCCAAATAGCCGAGAAAAGCAAAGAGGCCGCGTGCGCAGTGGTTCGGTCCGCGGGTTTAAAAGGACGGAGCAAGTGCTGGAGCGTCAGTCGCCTCGTCTCACTCTGAAGACGGCTGGACGGTGTTCAGCCGAAATATCAGAAGAAGTTGAATTCGTGCGGCTGCACGCCCGAAATTTTATGGAACAGTCTTTGCGCCGCGAAAATATGAAGACGCACTGGAAACTTAGTTTTGAGAATCAAGTACTTATGAAAAAAATCTATCTGGCGACAACAGTGATGGTTCAAATGGCTCTGAGCACTATGGGACTTAACTACTGAGGTCACCAGTCCCCTAGAACTTAGAACTACTTAAACCTAACTAACCTAAGGACGTCACACACATCCATGCCCCAGGCAGGATTCGAACCTGCGACCGTAGCGGTCGCGCGGTTCCAGACTGTAGCGCCTAGAACCGCTCGGCCACACCGGCCGGCTACAACAGTGATGCTCCGGAGACAGTCACTGTTTACACTGCTCGGAACTATACGATTTGCTTGAATTGTCTAGTGATCCGAGAAAGCAGGTTTCCTACGCACCCCATATTCGACGAGTAGGCAGGAACAACAACACAATTGTTGGTAGGATTATATTTGTTGTAAAGAATTGAGTCAAGTTTCGGAGAATCATTTAATAATTCTTTGGACAATATCATTTACCAAATTTTCTGTTGATTTCTCTCAAATAGTATTTATTATAACATTGTCGTCTGCAGAAACTACCAATTTGGCTTGTTAGATGTTAAGTGGAAGGTCAATTCACTGTTCTAATCTGAAAGTATATTTCATTTAAAAATTGACAGAAAAAAGCAAATTCAATTATTTAGTAATTCCTATCACAACTGTCAAAAAATGAATTAACAACTTTTGAACATTTTTACAAAAAAGACATAACTCATCATAGCTTCCATCCAGCAACGAAGTTTTCAATCGCCATAAAAAATTGTGATCCTATTCTGCTGAAGTTTTATAAATGTTACAAAGTGCACTGGAAGTGATTGTCAAGATTCTCTATTTTCACAAATTTCTGAGGATATAGTGTGGCTTAAGGTGTATGGCAATGATAACTTTGAGGAAACAAGCTTTGTTACACAAGTACACAAACATATCAACTTCTTATACACAAAATGCAACATAGTTACAGAAAACATGTATACATCAGTGTTCAATTTTTCGTCCAGATATGCGCCTATATTTGCAGGCTGAATACACGACAGCCACGCTATCTAAAGCAAATTCAGATTTTGTGTGATTAACAAAAGCAAATTCGAACTCCGTCATTTTCGGAACAATTGAAGAATTATCACAGAAAACATAACGGTTAATACTACAGTGTGGCACCTCAGGGAGCGCTAAAAAACATGCCGAAGCTTGTCGGCGTATTGTCTACCTCTTGGGCCGGTACAGCCACAGACTGTGATACAGCCATACATACATAAGGGGAGATAGCGTCACAAGCTTACACTGTACGTTGCTTTGAAGCCGGCACAGCCGTGTTAGGTGCTCCAGGACATTAGCAGACTCTTGTTTACGACTTCTTGTCCTTAATTTCTGTCGTGTTGTAACGAGACATCCCCCTCTAGCAGTACGTGTCCTCAACAACAGTAATATATTTCCAATTTTGGATAGATCACTATTATCTCAGGTGCTTTTCTGAAAACTTTTATATAATTTTATACACTGTATGTTATATTTCAAGCTAAAATGTATGAAAAGGAATTACTTTATAAAATGTTTCAGTTTCGATGCTATAATCCATAATCACTAGTTCCGGATATACAGTTAAAATTAATTCTTTTAGAAACATTTGAAATTATGAATTATTTGCACACTTAAAATTTCTATTATTAATTACGCAATCCTGTACCATTTGCTATGTTTATTTCTGGATTCATTTATGAAAAAATTATCGAATTTAATAATGTAACGAAAACTAGTAGGAATCCATTTGTTAAGAAAAAGTGTAAGCTCTTTGGATTATTGTTATTTCCGCAGAGTGTGGGTGTTGTAACCTTGTCTCTGATGTGATCGAACATATTTTTGTATAATTGGTGCGAATGTTGTAATTGCAGTTTTGTTAATGTGAAAAATCAAAATATTGTATGATAAACTAAAATGTGAGAAAATCAGTGGAAAAAATCTGCAACAACAGTCTTCCGATTTATTTAGTTCAAACCAACCATGAGGACCTGATGTTACATTTTCAGCTTCAAGAATCAGACCCCTAGACAAGAAGATCTGGAGCCATCTCAACATAACAAGCTAAGTAAACTTTAAAGTTTATTGTAATCTTCACTCCTTTAAAATCTCCGTCTCCTTTCCACAGCGTTCCCCCAGAGAGCTTTTAGAGTTGGACTCGTAGGAAATCTTAAGTCAAATCACAGAAATAAAAGCGCTACAGTAAGAGTAAACAGTGATACAAAAATGCATGCATATAAAAGAAAATATCGCTGGAGCTAGTCAATTTACGATTGAAATGTATTTTATTTCTTACACTTTAATCAGGATGATTAGTGCACTCGGAAATGACGCAAGCTGGCATTTCCCTTCAAAACACTTCTACCAGAACAGCCAGAAGCTAATGCTTTGGGGCAACTAACACAGCGGACGTCGATTTCAAGTTTATGACGTCATGAAAATTCCCATCATTATACCTTTCCCTAATCTCCCGCTAGTGTTCTGTTTATTTCGTTGCCTGAGATGCGAACAACACAGAAATTCGCCACTGAATTTCTCTATGCTGAGCAAAAAGTGCCAACTGAAATTCATCTGATCTTTGCTAAACGTGAATGGAGACGATGCAGTAGGTGTGCGAATGTGAGTCGGTGCGTACCACGTTTCAGTAACTGGGAAAATGATGCATGTGATAAGTCACGCCTCGGTCTACCCTGCTTGCTGTCATCCCTAACCATCAGCCTATTCGTGATCATCGGCGAATTACGACTAAAGAATTGTGGGCAGAGCTGAACGTCGGCTGCAGTGCCATAGACAAGATGTTATGCAACCTTGGCTATCGCAAAATGAGTGCGAGGTGGGTTCTATGGATGCTTTCACAAGACCTAAATAATAATTGACTAGAAATTAGTCGGAATCTGCTGGACCAAAACATGCTGAAGGTGATTACCTACTGAACACCATCATCGGAAATAGGACATCGTAATGTCACTATGGGCCGGAATCGAAAACACAGCCCGTGCAATGGTTAATTGTATGGTCCGCATATTTACATTACCAATGTCCCTTCTGTTTACGAATATTTTCATTTCCACACGGGGCGAAACATGGCTTTGATTTAAGTATCATTGTAGTGCGTGCTTTCAATATTTCGAGCTAGTTATCCACAATTTGTACTTCGATACCAAGTATTTGATAGCACACTCAGACGCTACGAAGTAGACTTAGATTAGGCTTCAAATACATGTTGAAAAAGATACTAATATCGATACATTGACAATTGTAGCAAATACGTAATGGAATAGAATGCAGCCCTCTAATGTTCGGAATTGGTAATGGCAAGAAACGTTAAAACATGTTATCAGCCTAGTGGTTCGTAGCTGTTATAAAAGGTATTTTAATGGGAACGAGATGTTTAATGTCAAAATTGGAAAAGATTCAATCGTGGCAGCAACAAAGGAGTTCTCCAATTGCGGAAGCGAGGTTTCGTAGCATGGCCGAAGCAAGGAAGATATCAGAGCTTCCTTGAAAGATAGTATGCTACTGTATGAGAAACACGCGACGAAATGCGCTGCTGTGCTTTGGACCTTCTGTTTCCTGTATCAGTCCTCCTAAACATCCCAGACAGAAGAGCAGTACTCGAGCATCTGTCAAAAAAGAAATTTATGAGCTACCTCCTTCGGGGATGGACAGCACTTTATGAGGATTCCATCATGAATGTCATTGTGGCATAAAGTAAGATTCAGATGGCGTTCAAGTAAAACACATTCTGTTTCATACAAAGGTGAACAACCATTTCATCTACTTCCATATGCTTCCAACTTTTTGACTCACAGGTTAAGACGACTCGTTTCCGAAAGGTGCAAGCTTCGAATCCCAGTCCGATCACTCTGATTTAGGACCTTTGTGTTTTCCGTAAGTCACTTAATGTCCTTGCAGTGTTGGTTTCATAAAAAAAAAGACTAGGTATGATTACACCATCCCGGTGGTCGAAGGTCAGTTTTCTTCAATTGCTTCATTAATTTACGTCGTTAATAATTTCCTCCTCCAAACCCTCCATCTGATTCCAGCGCGGACTGCTCTCCTGAACTGCTTTCTGTTCCTGGCCCGTTATCAGAACTGTATTTAGTCAGCGGCCATACGGTCACGCCAAGATCGCCCTCAATTACTCTCTAATTCTGATCTAAATTGTTCATCAAGCAGCGGTGCTCACAATCAATTGTACTACCCCATAATTACGCCAATAACGGTATCCTGGCAAAAAGTAACACATCGATGATGAACTTTGCACCTATGCATCTGCGTAAAGTATAAAATAATAAGAGTGATTACGAAAAAACTTTACAGTCCCTTAGATCAATCGATACCATCAGAAAATTAAGTACCTGTCATAGAAATGTTATGTTCCCATAAAACATTCATAGACAGCTGTGCTGCACATGAAATACGCACGATGTACCGAGCATGAATGTCCTGGGTCATTATCACCCGTATTTTACTTGCTGAAACAGTGATCAGTACTTCAAAACAACGTACTAATTTAGTGAATACTCTGTCTTATCTTGAAAGTTTCTTCGGGGTTGCTGCCTGATCCTAAAATCAACTTGACTCGATATTTCGGCGATCCAACTGGTGTGTACAAAATTCCGTTCAATGTGGGAAAGCTTATATTGGCCGTTCGATTCGCAGAGTATATGACAGGTGTGTGGAACATCGCCGTCATACGAGGCTACAACAGCCGGAAAAATCGACAGTAGCAGAACACTGCTTAAATGAGGGACACAGTATGAAATTTTATGAAACTGTGGTAGTTGCCAACATTTCCGGTTTTTGGAACTCTGTCTATAAGGAGGCGATTGAAATTAGGTTGGCGGATAATTTAATCAACAGAGACAGGTTTCCTGTTAGCAAGACATGGAATCCGGTATTATCTCGCATCAAAATTGAACGCTCTTCGGTGCGGCCCTGAGTGCGATATATCGTTACCAGCAGTGATCCACTAAGTTCTGCGCCACCTCCCTGTCTTGGAGGGCGGAATCCGTGATGGGCGGCGCATGCGCCGTGTACTGAATGGTGGCCTATATAGGACGTCGGTTTGCAGTCTCCTCCACCCAGACGGAGCCACCCGCGCCGCCAGTTGACGTGACGGGCGGCGTAGAGGCACCCATGGACATAGAAGTGGAGCAGCCTGCTCTCCCTCCTGACGGGGAGGTCGAGCCGCGGGCACATGACGAGGAGACGCACCCACTTGCTGCGGCAGAGACTGAATGCCTGCCGCTCCCTACGGAGTACAGCGTGCAGCCTGTGCTGCAGAAGGTCGCCGCGTCTCTTCGTGACGGGACATACCCGCACCTGGACAACCCCCATCCATTTACTCCACCCGACAGGACGAAACCGGCCCTTCCGCACCAGCCCTACGGACCAGTGAAGAACAACAAGGCTCTTAGAGGACTGGTATCGAGGAAGGACCTGACCATCATCAACCAGCACCCCGTCTTCACGCCCACGGACTGGGAACACATCTTTGTGGTCTCAGAACGGGGCGCAGTGGCTGGGAAAGTGCGTCCGGAAGTGCAACAGCATCCAGCATACCAGAAATTCCTGGAGCTCGGAGAGAACCCCACCGATGAGAGAACGTACCAATTCATGGCCCAAAATCCGGATTTCTTAGGCGTATTATGCCGTCGAGACAATCCTGAGGACAATCCAAGCAGTTAGGCCAACAAATACAAAAGAGAGGTCCATGCAGGAACAGCAGCCACGCTGCTTACCCTGCCCTCACACCTGGCAGATGACCCCAGAGATAAACAGTGAGTGAGTGAGTGAGTGAGTCTGGCGTCAGTTCTCAGCGGGACTCATCAGCAGAAGCAGCATTTTCCTGAAGATAGAGACCAGTTGGATCGCCGAAATACCGAGTCAAGTTGATTTTAGGATCCGGCAGCAAACCTGAAGAGACTTTCAAGATTTATTACGCCTACGTAATCACACTCAGTCTTATCACCTGTATATATGTGAAACTGACCACTAGATATCGTGAGTCACGGATCCACCAGCATAAAAGGACGCGGAAAGAACTGTGTTGTCACAGCAGAGAAACAGTATGAGCAGAATGGTTCGGTTAGGATAGCTCAGTGACTTCAGACGTGGACGGGTCATTGGATTTCACCTGAGAAACGGATCCACCAGGGACATTTCAGTCCTTCTGAAGCCTTGCTGCTCGACTGTTGGTGATATGACTGTGGAGTGAAAGCGTGAAAGAAGAATCACATCTAAACCAAGACCAGGGAGACGTCGTGGACTGACTGACAGGAACCGTCTAGCGTTGGTGAGGATGGGTGTAAAAAATAGCATGAAATAAGCAGAAAAAACTAGTCGAGGGTTGCAAAGCAGTCCAGCCAGCATATTTACTATACGTAGGGAGTTAACAAGAATGACGGAAAATGGCCGAGCATCGCCTCATAGCCCAACGGCCTTGCCGCAGTGGTAACACCGGTTCCCGTCAGATCACCGAAGTTAAGCACTGTCGGGATGGGCTCGCACTTGGATGGCTGACCATCCGGTCTGCCAAGCGCCGTTGGCAAAGCGGGGTGCACTCAGCCCTTGTGAGGCAAACTGAGGAGCCACTTGATTGAGAAGTAGCGGCTCCGGCCTCGTAAACTGACATACTGCCGGGAGAGCGGTGTGCTGACCACATGCCAATCCATATCCGCATTCAGTGACGCCTGTGGGCTGAGGATGACACGGCGGCCGGTCAGTACCGTTGGGTCTTCCAAAAATAAAACCGCATCTGGTTTTGACGGTGTTTTCAATAGAGTACCAAAGATTTGTTCCCATATAATAAGCCCAGTTTTATCTGACATATGTAACGCATCATTAACTCAAGCCAGCTTTCCAAGGAGCGAAATATGCAATTGTTAAACTCCTCTTTAAGAAAAGTGAACGGTTGACATTCATATACGTAAGTAATCCTCCATTCAGCAGGCATAATTAGTTCTTTCTGCAGATTACGCTAGTATTGTAATCAGTCCAAGCACGCGTACAGAAACAGAAGAAATGATAAACGATGCTTTTAAAAGTATTGTTGACTGGTTTCATGCGAATGATTTCGCCCCTGCTTCAAAGAGGCACAGCACATTCAGTTTTGCATGTCTGTGGGTTAAGTGTAACACATCGTGAGGAAGTAATAAATAAGGTTGAAACTTCTAAGTTCTTAGATGTCCATATTGATGAGAAATTAAACTGGGAAAAGCACATTTTTGAATACCTAAAACAACTGAGTTCAGCCACATGTGCATTTACGAGGTGCATTCAAGTTCTAAGGCCTCCGATTTTTTTTCTAATTAATTACTCACCCGAAATCGATGAAACTGGCGTTACTTCTCGACGTAATCGCCCTGCAGACGCACACATTTTTTACAACGCTGACGCTGTGATTCCATGGCAGCGGCGAAGGCTACTTTAGGCGTCTGTTTTGACCACTGGAAAATCGCTGAGGCAATAGCAGCACGGCTGGTGAATGTGCGGCCACGGAGAGTGTCTTTCATTGTTGGAAAAAGCCAAAAGTCACTAGGAGCCATGTCATGTGAGTAGGGAGCATGAGGAATCACTTCCAAGTTGTTATCACGAAGAAACTGTTGCGTAAAGTTAGCTCGATGTGCGGGTGCGTTGTCTTGGTGAAACAGCACACGCGCAGCCCTTCCCGGACGTTTTTGTTGCAGTGCAGGAAGGAATTTGTTCTTCAAAACATTTTCGTAGGATGCACCTGTTACCATAGTGCCCTTTGGAACGCAATGGGTAAGGATTACGCCCTCGCTGTCCCAGAACATGGGCACCATCATTTTTTCAGCACTGGCGGTTACCCGAAATTTTTTTGGTGGCAGTGAATCTGTGTGCTTCCATTGATCTGACTGGCGCTTTGTTTCTGGATTGAAAAATGGTATCCACATCTCATCCATTGTCACAACCGACGAAAAGAAAGTCCCATTCATGCTGTCATTGCGCGTCAACATTGCTTGGCAATATGCCACACGGGCAGCCATGTGGTCGTCCATCAGCATTCGTGGCACCCACCTGGATAACACTATTCGCATTTTCAGGTCGTCATGCAGGATTGTGTGCACAGAACCCCAGAAATGCCAACTCTGGAGGCGATCTGTTCAACAGTCATTCGGCGATCCCCCAAAACAATTCTCTCCACTTTCTCGATCATGTCGCCAGACCGGCTTGTGCGAGCCCGAGGTTGTTTCGGTTTGTTGTCACACGATGTTCTGCCTTCATTAAACTGTCGCACCCACGAACGCACTTTCAACACATCCATAACTCCATCACCACATGTCTCCTTCAACTGTCGATGAAATTCAATTGGTTTCACACCACGCAAATTCAGAAAACGAATGATTGCATGCTGTTCAAGTAAGGAAAACGTCGCCGTTTTAAGTATTTAAAACAGTTCTCATTCTCGCTGCTGGCGGTAAAATTCCATCTGCCATACGGTGCTGTCATCTCTGGGATGTATTGACAATGAACGCGGCCTCATTTTAAAACAATGCGCATGTTTCTATCTCTTTCCAGTCCGGAGAAAAAAATCGGAGGATTTAGAACTTGAATGCACCTCATAGAATCATTGTAAATCTTGGGGAAAGAATTCAGTAAGCTGACATATTTTCCATGTTCTCATTCAGTAATGTCATGTGGAATAACGTTTTGGGATAAATCATCTTCAAACAAGAAAGTCTTCGTTGCTTAAAATGTCATGTGGAATAACGTTTTGGGAGAACTCATCTTCAAGAAAGAAAGTCTTCGTTGCTTAGAAACGTGGTGAAAGAATAATAGGAGGTGCTCACGCACGATGACCTTGTCAACATCTGTTAAAGGAGTTAAGGGTTCTGAGAACTCTTTCACAAAATATATATTGCTCCATTAAGTCTTTTATAAATAATACACTACAGTTCAAAAGAAACAATAATGTAAGTAATTACAATACCAGAAGGAAAAATGACTTTAATTACTCTCATTAATGTTTTTTGCGCAAAAAGAGGTGCACAATGCTGCGAAAAAACTTTTTGACCACCTACCCAGTGGTATAAAATGTCTGACAGAAAGCAAAGTATAATTTGAGAACAATCTTAATAAGTTTGTCCTTGGCAACGTCTTTCGTAGAAGAATTCCTTTTAAAGTAACGTGTAAAAGGCAGTGACTAGGCATTACTAACGCACATCTGTACATGAAAAACTAATTTTAAAAAGCCTATTAAATTTTCAGCATGTAACCAGTCACAAATTAATTTGCGATGTGAATGTAACATGACTCGCTTTACATCATTACGATTTATCTTGCAAAGTGATCTACCGAACATGAAACTAATTAACTAGCTAAACACTATTTGGTGACAAAATTCATGAATACATTTAGTTATAAAAATGTTTTTAAGCTCATGGTATGAAGTAGCTGAAAAATACTTGAGACACTGGGTTGTAGTGTTACAAGTCCTATTGCCATCTCCATGTCAAGATTCCAGGTGTCGGAGATGTACGACTCTCGAAAATGGTTGGTTCCTATCGTCTTTCATAGGGTCATTTACGGAAACGTTGGCTGTTACCTGTCCGCCGCAAACAGATGCGAGAATCATCTTTGAACACCACAGAATGCCACCCAGAGCCCCAGCTGACTCTTGCTCTACACTAGTGTTCGTCAACCTGATCCCCAAAGCTCACTAGTGGGCATTCATGGCGGGCAGTAGGCGATAAGGGTTTTAAAAAGCTTTTCATTAGGTTTTCATAAAATCGTTACATAAAGAATTGTAAGTAATTGTAAGTAATCATTATTATTATATGCATTAGCTTGCTGTAACTCCACTTTATAAATGTTATGAAGTTAAGTACTTCCTTACTTTCTAAATCATCTTACTGTGGAACCAGCCAGCGATAAGAAAATTGTACTACTAATGGAGATACAAAATGATTGCAAATCTCATGTTGAGAAGTCGGAAGTAGTGATGTTTTATTTCGTAAAAAATTTCTAAAGCTAAGAACGAATAAATACTGGGGCTACAACTTTGCTTCCGTCCACCCCTGGTATAGCTGAGTGGTCAGCGCGACGGAATGTCATACCTATCGGTCCGGGTTCGATTCTCGGCTGGGTCAGAGATTTTCTCCGCTCAGGGATTGGGTATTGTGTTGTCCTTATCACCATCATTTCATCCTCATCGACACGCAAGTCGCCGCAGTGGCATCAACTCGAAAGACTTGCACCCGGCGAACGGTGTATCCGACAGGAGGCCCTAGCCACACGGCATTTCCGTAACTTTGCTTCCGCCGTTTTTTCTCAAAGTTCGAGGCTTTATTGTGAGCATCTTACAAAAAATTTACGTTTCAAAGTACTGGCCACTGCTGGCCACTACTTCCTCCCATCTTTAGGGCAGCATACGAATACCGCGGCGGAAGCATTGGGCGTGTTTCGAGAAGATCCATGCATCGATCCAATTTTGCAATTGTTCATGACAGGAGGCGCTGGGCAGCCAGGTCGTGTGCCATTGAACTAAAAAGTTGTTAGTCAAAGGGAGCAATGTCTGGAGAATACGGCGGGTGGGGTAGGACTTCCCATTGCAACTTTTCCAGGTATGTTTAGGCGGATTTTGCGACATGGGGTCGAGCACTGTCATGTTGCAAAATCACCTTTTCATGTATATCGTTGTTCTGTGGTCGAAAGCTTTCTCTCTTCCACAACCATGCCGGTCTTCAACGTCAAAATCACCGTTCTTGAATCGTGGAAACCATTTTCTGCAAAGTTCTGTCACTATCAGGCGTCTCATCATAGGTCTTACGCAGCTTTTTATGAACCTCAGCAGCAGGTTTCTTCATATCAAAGCAGAAAATTTCAACCTCCCACAGATGACGAGAATTGGGCTCGTTAAGTTGACATACTCAGCCGAGAATAACTTTAAGATGCAATCAAAAATCGACTAATATTCTGATGGCGTTATGTTCTAAAATGCCTAAGCTTATTGTATGACACGATCTACGACTTACATACTACTTTCCACTAATGCCGTCTACTGCAAAACGGCGGAAGCAATGTTGTAGACCTAATATCTCTTTACTTACTACAATCGATATCGACAGACTTTGATGTCAGGTGTCCGGAAAGTAATGACGAATTTGAGTGTTGGTAGCCATGGTTTTTCATTTTTGTTATCTGCGATCCTTCCCATTAGTAGCCTGATAGCTTTTGTGTGGTGAGCATTGTTGTTTGGTGTTTATTTTCGTCGTGGAGCAGATAACTGCCAAGCGATTAAATTCTATTACAAAGACAGTGAAAGTCCCACGAAAAACCGTCCATGAATTGCGTGTGACACTCGGACGTAATGTTGCTCCAACCGAATCACCAGTTCAGAAGTTGATCCGGAAGTTTGAGACCACGGCTTTTGTTTCAAACGTTAAGAAAACAGGACAACCGCGTTCTGTTCGAACACAAGGAAGCATTGCTGTCGTACGTGACAATGTGACCGTAAGCCGCAGAAAATCTGTTTGCTGACAAGCTCAACAATTAAATTTACCACCATGAAATCCTTTCGAGAGATACGAAAATGCACGTGCACAGGATTCAGATTATGGAAGAATTGAAGCCTGAAACTAATGGAAAGAGACATGGATTTGCTCAATGGGTCTTGGCTCAACAATCAGAGAACGAGAACTTAGCAAAAAGAATAATTTTCTCAGATGAGGCGCACGTCTGCCTCAGTGGCTACATCATTAAGTAGAACTGCAGAATTTGTAGTAACGAAAACCGGCGAGTGACTGTGGAAGATGAGACGTATCCACAACGCACGACTATGCGTTGTGGGTTCTGGGTAGGAGGAGTGATTGGCCCATACTTTTTCGAAAATGTTGAGGGGGCTGCCGTCACTGTGAACGGCGACCGTTACTGAAATATGCCTTCTGATTGGTTTTTTCCTCTTTTTGATGAAAATGGTGATATTTGGTTTCAATATGACGGTGCGACATGTTACACATTCCGTGAAACGATTGCTCCGCTGATTTACTTGTTCTCTCAGAAAATTATCTCTTTGTGTGGCAACCAGGAATGGCCAGCCAGATCATGCGATCTTGCGCCGTGTGACGTCAAAAGTGTACGTCAGCAAACCACAAACAATACACCAACTGAAGGATGAAATTAAATGGGTTATAAACGGCAATCCCACCAGCTGTTTGTAAACGCTTCATCAAAAACTTAAATGAACGCAGCCGGCCGGAGTGGCCGAGCGGTTCTAGGCGCTACAGTCTGGAACCGCGCGACCGCTACGGTCACAGGTTCGAATCCTGCCTCGGGCATGGATGTGTGTGGTGTCCTTAGGTTAGTTAGGTTTAAGTAGTTCTAAGTTCTAGGAGACTGATGACCTCAGCAGTTAAGTCCCATAGTGCTCAGAGCCATTTTTAAATGAACGCATTTCTCGTTGCCGCCAGCCTTGGGTCGTCATATGGAGGATATAACTTTTCATACATAAATGGTTAAAGTTACTTAATGTTTCTGTAAAAAAATATTAAATTTTCAATAAATCTTGTATGTTTTATGGATAGTACTTTAATATTCGTCCCTACTTCTCAGACAACCTCTATAAAAGTGGGCGGTTTTAAAAATGGTTGACTACCCCCGCTCTACACCATGCAAGTCTCTAATATCTGTGGACTGATTTCAGCGGCAAACCACCCGTGGGAACTCGAGATATCAGTTCAGCTTCCAGTAATCTGTTCTCGACTGTTCATGGTGACACAGTTCCCGTAGCCTAGCCCGGATTTCCGCTTTTCTCATCTGTCTATTTGCCATAGCCAGTCGAGCTCTGCTACGATATTCTCATAGTGTGGTCCTTCTGGGAGCACCTGCGCCTATTTCCCTTCCCGCAATGACGGCCTGAGTCATAGTTACCATCCGTTCTACAGCCATTCGGCTAAGGGCAGTTGTCTGGACGATCTGTCGATGCGCTGCTCCCATTCCATGTAAACTGTTCTATCTTACTCAAGGTCGGCTATAAGGTGCAGTTCCTCGTCCTCTGGGGTATTCTGCCTTGTGATCTCCAGCTGAAAAGTTCCAGTAACGTTAGACATATCACGGATGCGTTATGAAACTCACAGCATTCTTGTTCTGCACTGAGAAGAGGCTCGTATAAGAATGAAATTTTAATCGACATTTCCTACAGGCACTTACACTTTGGAGTATACATTTGGTGGTAGCTTTGCGTCCAGGCTTTGATGGTATAATACGTCCCTATACCGACGCCTTGCAGTACTTCGGGTTGCATCTTCACTACCGTGTCACAGTCCCAATTATGCTAGTACTGTGTAGCAATAAATAATCATAACCGTAACTAAGACTGCCTAACATATCTCTCTTAAACAGTCGTTACTGTACAGCGTAAGCTATAATTTCTGAATGGAGGACGAGACTGTTATTGCCTTGCAGATTCACAGATCGTTCATTCCCAAGCAAGGCGCAAGACAACCGCAAATGTACAATTAGCCTCTATGCACTTGCTTGATCATAACGGTGAACATCCTCGGCTTCAAAGATGAAGAACCTCACTTAACGTTGGCTAAATGTTCCTTTGCCCTCCGTATATACTTCAGTACTAACAGAAAGAAAGCTGATGGCTGGTTTACACTTACGAGTTAGTGTAAACACTTGTGGTTTGCACTCTGGTGCTGAAGTGTCCTCCAGCATACACTTAACGGCGGCCTGCGCAGTATCTATGTGCAAATGAATGTATATGTACGCCATTTAAGGATCTTCCGGCATAATAAACATTGTGCCTGGTCTCGCTTAGAAACAGCGATGTTTTTTCAAAGAAAATTCCGCACTGGCTGTATGAATGATTTTTATTAAATCTGCGACCGGTTTCGCACCACTTATCGGTGCATCCTCAGGCAAATTGTACAAAAAATTATAATAATATAAGGGCTCACACAAAATATTCGATCCTCCAATTCTGAGGTGTAAATTAAACTTTTAAATAGCCAGTTTTTTTTTAATGAAACAAGAAAGTACTCATATACGCTATTTATAACATAGCAACGTTGAACATTGCCCTGTAGCCACTCCCCACCACTCACGTCCAATATACCGTCATCTGGTGAAAGCGGTAGTTAAAATTTAAAAGTCTTTTTAAAAAATTATTTAAATGATGGGAGCGGCAATGACCTAGAAAATAAAAATTAAATACCATGCTGATAAAACTCCCCTAAACGCGAACGACGAAAAGCGGAACATTAGCATGAACAAACAGGGAAATTAGGGCCATGTAAACATATCAGAACATACCGTGCAAGTTGAGAGGAGCCGCGCGGCAGCAGACACTGCCTGACTGATTGGCCATCCAAAACCCGGAAAGCGCTCACGCAGTAGCGCGAGAATCGTCAGAGGTCTGGTGACGTGTACAAGTTGTGAAGAGTTGTAACCTCCCCCTCACTTATCGACCTTAATGACAGTAAAAATTAAACCGCGTGTACCTAATGGAAATTTGGGAAAAGCAATCGTCACCGAAGTTAATCTGTCGGTAAAGAGGGAGGAAAGGGTTACATCTACATTTAATGGAAAAATGCAAATGAAACTGGTGGAAATTTATTTCGAAAGGGGGTAAAGTTAATAAAGAAAGTAAATGTGCGGTCGTTATGTCAACAATTAACTGGCATTAATTAGATATTTGAGATCTGGGGAAAATTACGGTCGCCAGTCCTATGGACAACTACTATAATAACTGAAAAAGAAAGGTTATTGCACATATAATTAGCATTAAAAGCGTGGCAACTGAAGATTGACACGTGTTGTGCGAAAACTGAATGTTTGTCTGAAGTAATAAATTTCGCTACACTCTGACTTAATTTAGCAAAAGAATTAATAAAACCGGAAAATTGAAAGTTAATTTAGTGACTGAAATTAATAGTGAGCTTTGTTTCTGAAGCACTACGAAATTCAGTAAAATAAGGTTAGTCTTGGCCTACCTCAACAATCATTTCAAAAGCTACTTGAATCTACGCAATTTATAGATAAGAGATTTAACTTTGAACATGAATTAAATGATTCTGAACAATTAACAATAATAAAATTTAGTACATACCAAGCTGAGCTGCAGTCACAGGTAAGCTAAAATATGGTAACAAAACTCGCACTCTTAATTGTGCTTGTGTAATGTAAATATTATAGCCAGCTATGAATAGCTTACCTGAACTTCGAAATTAAAGCAGTGAAATCGAATGATATTACTTCAATGCTGGCGTTTGAATTTCGACAACACTCGGGTTCATTCCGGAAAAGGAAGGGACCCTGCTTGGTAATGCAATTGGGACAATGAGCAACAAAGGTTCACGCTAAGTTGCTGTAATTTTGTGAGACAAATGGAACAATTTTAAAAGCTGAGGTCTGCCATAGAGTTTAGAACTTTACGTGCTTCCACTCTTCCTTGTTGGTTGATTGAAGGTTTGCAGTCGTCGGTCGAGGAGGTGGCGACAGTCACTCATTGTCGGCCGTCGCTGTTGCAGAAGCTGGATGTTGGCGCGCCTTCTTCTCGACACGGTCACTACGCGAAACGGGCTCTTGATGTGCGCCAGCTAATGCTTCCCGTCCGCGACACCGTGTCAGAAACTATCATAGCAAGCCGAGCGCAATTACATGCTCCCAAACCCCGAAAGTGCGGCAACTCGCGGGAGCGTCACACAACACACCTGCTCCACCGCCCTACTCCAGCCAGACTCCGTTCTGCCCGCGCTCCACGCGGCAGAGTTAACATTACCAAAGATCCTAAACACTTTGGTTCTCCACACGATCTATCGATGTAATCGTTTGATAGCATAGTTTTCCCTAGGCAAGACCCAGCGTAAAAATACAAATAATATTTACAAAAGAAACCAATTATACATCGACATAAATGCATAAATATATATATATATACAAATAGCAAAACAATTACAATATATAAAGACACAGAAATGTCATATCTTTAGGTAACAAAATAAGGAAAAAATTTATAGTACAATAGATGGAAATAGGAGGATATGCATTTCCGGTGTTACAGAGTGGGGGGTCTTGAACTTCTGATAAACAATTCCTTATATCTATTTTTTTAAGTCTAATACCATACTATATGGCCAATATGAAAAATGGACAGTTAGTGAAAACCATTTATAATAAATGTGGTGGTTCTGAATGGGTAAGGCCCGGAGTACGCACAAAAATACACTCCTGGAAATGGAAAAAAGAACACATTGACACCGTTGTGTCAGACCCACCATACTTGCTCCGGACACTGCGAGAGGGCTGTACAAGCAATGATCACACGCACGGCACAGCGGACACACCAGGAACCGCGGTGTTGGCCGTCGAATGGCGCTAGCTGCGCAGCATTTGTGCACCGCCGCCGTCAGTGTCAGCCAGTTTGCCGTGGCATACGGAGCTCATTCGCAGTCTTTAACACTGGTAGCATGCCGCGACAGCGTGGACGTGAACCGTATGTGCAGTTGACGGACTTTGAGCGGGGGCGTATAGTGGGCATGCGGGAGGCCGGGTGGACGTACCGCCGAATTGCTCAACACGTGGGGCGTGAGGTCTCCACAGTACATCGATGTTGTCGCCAGTGGTCGGCGGAAGGTGCACGTGCCCGTCGACCTGGGACCGGACCGCAGCGACGCACGGATGCACGCCAAGACCGTAGGATCCTACGCAGTGCCGTAGGGGACCGCACCGCCACTTCCCAACAAATTAGGGACACTGTTGCTCCTGGGGTATCGGCGAGGACCATTCGCAACCGTCTCCATGAAGCTGGGCTACGGTCCCGCACACCGTTAGGCCGTCTTCCGCTCACGCCCCAACATCGTGCAGCCCGCCTCCAGTGGTGTCGCGACAGGCGTGAATGGACGAATGGAGACGTGTTGTCTTCAGCGATGAGAGTCGCTTCTGCCTTGGTGCCAATGATGGTCGTATGCGTGTTTGGCGCCGTGGAGGTGAGCGCCACAATCAGGACTGCATACGACCGAGGCACACAGGGCCAACATCCGGCATCATGGTGTGGGGAGCGATCTCCTACACTGGCCGTACACCACCGGTGATCGTCGAGGGGACACTGAATAGTGCACGGTACATCCAAACCGTCATCGAACCCATCGTTCTACCATTCCTAGACCGGCAAGGGAACTTGCTGTTCCAACAGGACAATGCACGTCCGCATGTATCCCGTGCCACCCAACGTGCTCTAGAAGGTGTAAGTCAACTACCCTGGCCAGCAAGATCTCCGGATCTGTCCGCCATTGAGCATGTTTGGGACTGGATGAAGCGTCGTCTCACGCGGTCTGCACGTCCAGCACGAACGCTGGTCCAACTGAGGCGCCAGTTGGAAATGGCATGGCAAGCCGTTCCACAGGACTACATCCAGCATCTCTACGATCGTCTCCATGGGAGAATAGCAGCCTGCATTGCTGCGAAAGGTGGATATACACTGTACTAGTGCCGACATTGTGCATGCTCTGTTGCCTGTGTCTATGTGCCTGTGATTCTGTCAGTGTGATCATGTGATGTATCTGACCCCAGGAATGTGTCAATAAAGTTTCCCCTTCCTGGGACAATGAATTCACGGTGTTCTTATTTCAATTTCCAGGAGTGTATATTGGACAGAACCTACTAACAAGTAAGCTATAGGGCTAAGGCTACCTGTTTAAGTAATCAAAATTGTTAAGAGACCCTTATGCCTCAGATCAGTCTGGGCATTAAGTGAGGAGAGAGTGAATTCCTTCAGAAGTCTGAAGATTTCAACCTCTTCCAAAACATTAAGGGTATTGTCCTTACTTTCCAAGTGTAACACCCGCATGTTGTTCTGGATACCAGTGATGTGGTGACCCGTTTCCCGCAAATGAGCTCCTACCGCCGATTTTGAGCCTGGGCCGTTGATGTTGCACGGTATGTTCTGATATGTTTACATGGCTCTAATCGTCCGCAGCTCGTGGTCGTGCAGTAGCGTTCTCGCTTCCCACGCCCGGGTTCCCGAGTTCGATTCCCGGCGGGGTCAGGGATTTTCTCTGCCTCGTGATGACTGGGTGTTGTGTACTGTCCTTAGGTTAGTTGGGTTTAAGTAGTTCTAAGTTCTAGGGGACTGATGACCATAGATGTTAAGTCCCATAGTGCTCAGAGCCATTTGAACCATGGCTCTAATTCCGCTGTTTGTTCATGCTAATGTTCCGCTCTTCGTCGTTCATGTTTAGGAGTGTTTTATCAGCATGGTATTTTATTTTTACTTTTCTAGATCATTGCCGCTCCCATCATTTAAACAATTTTTAAAAAATGCTTTTAAATTTTAACTACTGCTTTCATCAGATGACAATATATTGGACGTGAATGGTGGGGAGTGGCTACAGGGCAATTTTCAACGTTACTATGTTATAAATAGCGTATGTGAGTACTTTCTTGCTTCATTCAAAAAAACTGGCTATTTAAAAGTTTAATATACACCTCAGAATTGGAGGATCGAATAGTTTGTATGAGCTCTTATTATTTTATTTTTTGTACAGATTGCCTGAGGATGCACTGATAAGTGGTGCGAAACCGGTCGCAGATTTAATAAAAGTCATTCATACAGCCAGTGCGGAATTTTCTTTGAAAAAATGTCCAAGTTTGGCTGTGGTTTCCCGCCCTACAAAACAACATGTAACAACGATGTTTCCACGAAGCTGTCGCTCGCTAGATTCACGCGATGATATTCAAATTCAAATCTATGCTCTGGAAGCAATCTTTTCATCTGGAATAATTATCATTTCCACATTTCCTGTTCAGTTCGTGCATCGTCCGTGGGCATAACGACGTCGGTAAATAGCCGTATGCGCGATACATATGGTTTCTCATCAAAAATATCTGGACACTTGTTAGTGGACATTAAAATAGGATGTATCCATCCTTCACCTTCATGACGGTTTAAACTGTGGTGGGGACACTTTCAGTGGAGTGTCTGAATGGCTGTGGAGAAACGGAAGGTTATTCTTCAAAAAATGGTTCAAATGGCTCTGAGCACTATGGGACTTAACATCTGAGGTCATCAGTCCCCTAGAACTTAGAACTACTTAAACCTAACTAACCTAAGGACAGCACACACATCAATGCCCGAGGCAGGATTCTAAATTGCGACCGTACCGGTCGTGAGATTCCAGACTGAAGCGCCTAGAACCGCTCGGCCACTCCGGTCGGCAGGCTGTTCTTCCTCAAGAGCCTCAACCAGAGAAGGTATCGATGTTGATCGTTGGTGTCTAGAGCGAAGTCGACTTTCTAACTCATCCCAAATATGTATAGTTGAGTTCAGGTCGAGTCTATGAGTAGACCAGTCCACTTCAGGAACGTTATTGTCCACACACGACAGCCTTACGACAGCTTTACGGCAGAATGAATTGTCATTTTAATACAATCATCGTCTTCAAACTGTGTCCGCAGCTCGTGGTCAAGTGGCTAGTTTTGCAACCTCTGGATCATGCGGTCCCGGGATCGATTCCCGGCCGGGTCGGGCATTTTCTCCGCCCAGGGACTGGGTGTTTGTGTTGTCCTCAACATCTCATCACCATTCGGTAAGTGGAACAATTGGAACTGGAAAAATTGGGAACCTGTACGGGCGCTGATGACCTCGATGTTGAGCGCCCCACGAACCAACATCATCATCGGCTACTAACTGTTCCTCTACTGTGCGCAATACTGAGTTCTGTAAAACGTTTTCATATCGTTCTGTATTTAGTTCAAATGGTTGCTCTGAGCACTATGGGACTTCACATCTGAGGTCATCAGTCCCTAGACTTAGAACTACTTAAACCTAGATAACCTAAGAACATCACACACATCCATGCCCGAGGCAGGATGCGAACCTCCGACCGTAGCGGCCAAGTGGCTCCGGATTGAAACGTCTAGAACCGCTAGGCCACAGCGGCCGGCCTGCATTTAGTGATATCTTAAGTGCATTAAGGGATCCACAACCTAACCACGAAAAACACCCCCACCCCGCAACACCACCTACTCTGCACTTCACTGCTGACGCTACACATGATTTCTCCGGCCGTTCGTCAATCCCAAACTCTTCCATCAGATTACCACAGGGTACAGCGCGATTCATCACTCCAAATCACTCGTTTCCAGTCATTCACTGTCCAGTGGCGTCGGTCCTTACATCACCTCAAACGTCACATAATTCTGACTCTTTTTAGATCCATGCGCACACTCATTGTTCTAGCTGGACTTCCGGTAGCACTCTGGACACCACGGTTGATTCCTACCGGTGATTTCTTGAGATTCTTTTACAACCACCCTCCTGTATGCTTGGTGATCACTGTATTTACAGGATGTGTATGGGGTGTTTGTTTAGCTGTGGTTGTTGCTTCGCGTTTCCACTTCGCAATCACATCACGAACAATCGACTTTGGCAACTTTAGAATGGTTGATTTAGTCTTGATGCGTTTGTTACTCAGGTGACATTGAATGACTAGTCTACGTTTCAAGTCAGTGTGTAGTGTGTAACCTGCCCTTTCCTAATCGGCCTACTACTTCGCGATGTATTTGACCGTGATCGCGTATGCCTAGTGAAATTTTATAGTAAGGCTGTCGATGCCAAAGGAAAATAAATCGGTTAGCAGGAGGAAAGTGTACAACAGACTCTTTTGAAGGAAGAAATGATTCAAATGGCTCTAACCACTATGGGACTTAACATCTGAGGTCATCAGTCCCCTAGACTTAGAACTACTTAAACCTAACTAACCTAAGGACGTCACACACATCCATGCCCGTTGCAGGATTCGAACCTGCGACCGTAGCAGCAGCGCGGTTCCAGACTGACGCACCTGGAACCGCTCGGCCATAGTGGCCGGCTTTTGAAGGAAGAATCTAATCTAAATATTGCTAATAATTTTATAATGGGTGGAATATAGTGCAATGGCTCACAAACAGCACAGGGGAAATAAAGGTACCGCGTAATATTTAATACAAAATACTGATAATACAAAAAAACGCTGATTAGCTTAAAAGGGAATAATTAAACAGTCCCCAGCCGGCTAGAGCAATCAATCTCTAGAATCTTAAGAAAGGTAATGCAAAGAAATTTAACCAAATAATCACTGGCATGGAGACAGAAGGTTGTCACGCTTTTCCACAACGCTACAGTTCACGAGAAAATAAATAAATCAGATATCACTGAGTTTGCAGTTACTTGTCCTGAAATAGTAAATTTTGAAAGTAATGTTAAATGAAGGTACTGGTTAAGTAAATGGAACTACAACTTTGTTACGTAAAACATGACTTTCAGTAACCTCCGTGTAATGTAATGCAAAATTTCGATACAGGCAAGCAATTTTCTTTTGATTATTGGAAGATTGAATTGAATGTACTTTAAGCAAATAAGCAACTGATTTTACTTTTAAAATAGCAACAATAAAATACATATGAAGCCAGCAGAAGTCTCTCGTTAACCTAGATGCAGATTAAATGAAGTTGTGCACTCTTAATTTGTGCTGTATCTTTACTTTTTAGATTTTTCCAGTGAAATTTTACGTTTCCTTATGTGATTGAAGTTAATACTCAAAACTGCAAATAAGTTAAGCCTTTGTTATCGAATATAAGAATGATCATTTACTGAGGTCGAAGATTTAGACTGAAACTTGTCATTACCAAACAAACAAAACAGGCAGTAGTAGCATTGAAAGGAAAGGACCATGCTTGGTAATAATGTTTGAGGACAATGACAACTCTGGTACCCTGCAAGTTTTAACTACTGCACGTTATTATTCAGGTTAGCCATAATTTGTGGAAGAAATGCCACTGGGTAATACCCAATATTTTGTCACTTTATGGTCTTACGGTGTTATAGCTGTGCGGACGACGAAGAATGTAGCCGAAGACAATGCTGAGCTGACGCTTTTGCTGCTGCTGCTGGTTCTGAACCCCGGGGCGTCTCCAAAGCCACGGATAATTGTGGGACAGGCAGTAATTACAACTGCAGCATCCTCCACGTGTTCACTCGTATCGTGATCCGTGATCTCAATGTTCGCGGGTTAACGAAACTGATGCGTCTACACTGGCGCGATCGCAGCTGCTTACCGGGTCTGCGCGAGCGCCCAACAAACACTTCCGCACTCTTTCATGACTCAAGCTGCTCTGCTTCCTCTCTGCTCACAGCGCGACAGACTCTCGATACGCAAATATGAACAACGGGACAGCTACTGCCATTTCTTCGCAGCTATCAATACATTTAAATAAATTTACCATGGCAATTACCCATCAATTCACAATATCTACATTATAATTGCAATCAATTATATACAGTTAGAAATAAATACATCATTACATCCGTTACATTTTGCTACAGAATGTATTTTGTGTGCTTCTTCGGTGTTACACGTGTTCGCTGTTACTACCTCTGTAGAGAAAACACAATACTAGACTGACTCCTTTTATACGTCTCGCGATATCTGGTGGTTAATTCTGCGTTACGTAGCGTTGTCAGTATACTTCTGATCAGACAGTGTATGCAGCAAGAAGCAATATATCCAGTCAATCTTCGAGAAACTTACAGTACATCACTCCTCTGTTGTCCTTTCTGTCACTTGGATGAACATCTCCGTAAAGTTCTCCCCCCTGACTAAACGATCCCGTGACGAAACGCACCGCTCTTCTTTGGATTCTGTATATCTCATCTCTTAATCCAAAATGGTAACTGTCCTCAACTAAAAGTCACAGCCTCTCGACCAGTACTCGAGAATCGGTTGAACTAGCGTTTTGAAAGGCACTTTTCCGTCGATCAATTACACTGCACAAAAAATTAAAGGGTCAAAAAGAAATGCTTCAAATGGCTCTAAGCACTGTGGGACTTCGCATCTGAGGTCATCAGTCACCTAGAACTTAGAACTACTTAAACCTAACCAACCTAAGGACATCACACACATCCATGCCCATGGCAGGATTCGAACCTGCGATCGTAGCAGCAGCGCGGTTCCAGACTGAAGCGCCCATAACCGTTCTGCCACAGCGGTCGGCTAAAGGGCCATTTCTTTTATGAACCCTGTCATTTTCTCCCAGCCCGACGAAAGTCTAGAATTTGGCTCAAGGGTGCCTACAACCTTCCTCTATAACGCTGCAAAAGCGAGGCGACCTGAGACTGCATCCTCGGGACAGGCGACACTTCCCACAGACAAGTGTCAGTACATGCTAAAAAAGGCCAAAGCTCAGTGAGGTGTATGGTGGGTTAGTTATGTTACATTGGCACCAAAGTTCACCAAAATTCTGACTAACGCCTCTGTGGTCGTGGCACTTGATTGGAAGGTCATCACAGCCCCTCTTACCCACATATTACTCTTTCTCTTGACGTCTAGGCGATGGAAGTCATAACTCCGAAGTCCAGTATAGGAATCATGCCGTTTTCTTACGAGCGGCCGAGGACAAAATTTAAGACACACCGTCGCAAAGAATCGGCACGAAAAGGCCTCAGGAGGTGGCATAAATTAAGTTAAGAGACCATTCTTGCCGGCCGTGGTTCTAGGCGCTTCAGTCCAGAACCGCGTTGCTGCTACAGTCGCAGGTTCGAATCCTGTCTCGGGTATGGATGTGTGTGATGTCCTTAGTTAGGTTCAAGTAGTTCTAAGTTCTAGGGGCTGATGACCTGAGATGTTAAGTCCCATAGTGCTGAGAGCCATTTGAACCATTTTGAGACAATTCTTTCCGTTGGTACGTTCGTTTACACGTACTGCGCAGTTGAAAACGACATTGTGCTGCACGATGTGCAACAAAACGGCTTTATTGACACTCTCTGACACTGCTGACACTCCTCGACGATTCAACACTTCTCTAAAGATATCGTCGTGCTGCAACTCTATTGAATGTTATTGACCCCTTCAGACAACAGGACAGCTGAATTTTTTGCACTGATTTAGAGGATGGAACCATTAGGGACTGACGAAAAACCACTAGACGAAATCTGAACATGACCCGAATCGGAAAAGGGTATTTATGCTTTGCCACACCTTCTGTGGCATGATCACAGGGGGACAGGTAATACGACATTGATACATGTGTGAGTAAAACAGCAATGCATCCCACTACGACCCCATAGTTTGGCACTAAGACCCCCAGTTCAGCAACACCATCGATGCCACTCATGTACATTTGCTGAGCGCTTTAAAAATGCAACTTTTCAGTAACAACCCTTGACCAATTCCAAGGCGCCTGCGAGCAGGCAACCTCTCGACACCCTTCAGCTGACTGGCACTTCACTGCTGCTCTAGCGCCTGCTTGCGGGCACGCAGAATATGCACAGTAAGCTCGATTTTACACACGAAATGACTGTGAGAAACTCTGTCGTCATATGAAGCTGATGAGCAAGTGTCTGCTCAAATACTGATAAGTTTTCGAAGTAATACCGAGCAGCTTGAGAAACAAAAACTTTATGTTTTCCATTTGTTGGAGTACTATATATTCTTCACAGAAAATAATCTTATTTCCCGCTTGTTGACAGCTGATTTACTGTCTCAGACTGTTTTGGACAGATCTTTTCTCACACTTACAGAGTAACCATTCTTAACAGAAGACTATCAGTCTGACTGCAGGTTTCAGATTATGAAAACAGCGATCGACAGAGGGAAAATTAAAATATTCTCTGCAGATAAGGATAGCAGGTGTCTCCATGCTGATAACTATGTCTACTTTTGATTAACAATGTTATGATCAGAATAGTTGCTATAGCGGAGATGCTGAGTCGCAAATAGGCACAACAAAAAGACTGTCATGTAACAAGCTTTCTAAGCGCTACAGTCTGGAACCGAGCGACCGCTACGGTCGCAGGTTCGAATCCTGCCTCGGGCATGGATGTGTGTGATGTGCTTAGGTTAGTTAGGTTTAATTAGTTCTAAGTTCTAGGCGACTGATGACCTCAGTAGTTAAGTCGCATAGTGCTCAGAGCCATTAACAAGCTTTCGACCAAGAAGGCCTTTGTTAAAAATAAACGACAGATTTCTACAAACACACTCACGCAAACGAAACTCACACACACATGGCCACAGTTTCTGGAAGCTTAAGCCTAGCTCAGTACTGTTTTCCTTTGTTACTATTTTCTAAAGCATTACTAGACATCCTAACCCAGTGCCGTTTACCTTTGTTACTATTTTCTAATGCATTACTCTGCTATCCCGACCCTGTGCTGTTTTCCTTTGGTACTATTTCCTAAATGCATTACTGTACATTCTAACTGAGTGTTGTTTTCCTTTTTTACTACGCTGTAGAGCCAAAAAAACTGGTACACCAGCCTAATATCGTCTAGGCCCCCCGCGAGCACGCAGAAGTGCCTCAACACGACGTGGCGTGGATTCGACTAATATCTGATGTAGTGCTGAAAGGAATTGACACCATGATTCCTGCAGGGCTGTCCGTAAATCCGTAAGAGTACAAGGAGGGGTGGATATCTCTTCTGAACAGCGCGTTGCAAGGCATCCCAGATGTGCTTAATAATGATAATGTCTGCGGAGTTTCGTGGCGAGCGGAAATGTTTAAACTCAGAAGAGTTTTCCTGGAGCCAACTCTGTAGCAATTCTTGACGCGAGTGGAGACGCATTGTCTTGCAGGAACTGCCCAAGTCCGTCCGAATTCACAATGGACATGAATGGATGCAGGTGATCAAACACGATGTTGAAGTACGTGTCACCTCCCAGAATCCTATCTAGACGTATCAGGGGTTCCATATCACTCCAAGTGCACATGCCCCACACCATTACAGAGCCTCCATCGACTTGAACAGTCCCCTTCTGGCATGCAGGGTCCATGGATTCATGAGGTTGTCTCCATACCCGTACACGTCCATCCGCTCGACACAATTTGAAACGACATCCGTCGACCAGACAACATGTTTTTAGTCTTCAACAGTCCAGTGTCAATGTTAACGGGCCTAGGCGAGGCGCAAAGAATTGTGTCGCGCAGTCATCAAGGGTACAAGAGTGGGCCTTCACTCCGAAAGCCCATATCGATGACGTATCGTTGAATGGTTTGCACGCTGACACTTGTTAATGGCCCAGCGTTGAAGTCTGCAGCAATTTGTGGAAATGTTGTACTTCTCTCACGTTGAACGCTGCTCTTCAGTCGTCGTTGGTCCCGTTCTTGCAAGATCTTGTTCCGGCAGCAGCGATGTCGGGATTTGGTGTTTTACCGGATTCCTGATATTCACAGTACATTCCTGAAATGGTCGTAGGTAAATCCCCACTTCATCGCTACCCCGGAGACTCTTTACCCATCGCTCATGCGTCGACAGTAACACCACGTTCAGACTCAGTTAAATCTTGATAACCTACCATTGGAACAGCAATAAGCGATCTACTAACTGCACCAGACACTTATTGTCTTATATAGGCGTTCCTCACCGCAGCGCTTATTCTGCCTGTTTACATACCTGTATCTCTGTATTTGAATACGCGTACCTCTACCATTTTGTTTGGCGCTTCAGTGTATTTCCTAATGTATTTTTATACTGCTTCAGCTCGCAGAGACTGTGGACACGTGTGTATGTGAAATTCGTTTGCTTGAATACTGCTCAGCAGTGTGGGATCCGTACCAGATAGGGTTGATAGAAGATATAGAGAAGATCCAACGGAGAGCAGCGCGCTTCGTTACAGGATCATTTAGTAATCGCGAAAGCGTTACGGAGATGATAGATAAACTCCAGTGGAAGACTCTGCAGGAGAGACACTCAGTAGCTCGGTACGGGCTTTTATCAAAGTTTCGAGAACATACCTTCACCGAAGAGTCAAGCAGTATATTGCTCCCTCCTACGTATATCTTGCGAAGAGACCATGAGGATAAAATCAGAGAGATTAGAGCCCACACAGAGGCATACCGACAATCCTTCTTTCCGCGAACAATACGAGACTGGAATAGAAGGGAGAACCGATAGAGGTACTCAAGGTACCCTCCTCCACACACCGTCAGGTGGCTTGCGGAGTATGGATGTAGATGTAGATGTAGACGTGAGAGAGAGAGAGAGAGAGTGTTTGTTGTCTATTTTTGACAGAGGCCTTGTTGGCCGAAAGCTTATTGTATGACGCTGTTCTTATTGTGCCCACCTGCGACGCAGCATCTTAGCTATACGCTAAGTAGCAAGTATCCTTTTCATAATATCGTTACATTGCATCCTAGATTTTCCATTGTTTCATTTTTGATTCATATATTCCTGTCCTTTACATTTTTGCTTATAAGCTGAGGTAGCTGTGTCGTGAACCGTAGGTCGTTGATTCGAGTTACCCTCGGGCATGAGTGTTGGTTTTAAATACTTCTTTGGCCTTTGTTCTGTAATAACAAAGTAGTATGAAACAGAGGCGTAAATCAGAGTCTGAGATGCATACAAACAAAATGTAATGAATTTTAATGTACCGTTACATACACATGAATAAAAAAATTGCATACTAGCATGTATCACACACTATAGCTTTGGATCAGGTGGCGATCCTACGTGTCATAGTTTATTTGAACACTGGTAAAATTTCTGGAGCTATCGTGATCCATGACTGCTCGATCACCGCCTGAAACTTACGGAAATTGAGGGGAGTTGAGTCAAAGCCGCCCACAGCTCGCTCAAAGACGTTCCAAATATACTCAATAGGACTTAATTCAGGTGGCCTGCATAAACTTGCCGCAGTAGTCACACCGTTTCCGTCAGATTGTCGAAGTTAAGTGCTGTCGGGCTAATCTAGCACTTACAGGGGTCACCATACAAGTCTGCCGAGTGCGCTTAGCAAGTGGGATGCACTCAGCTCTTGTGAGGTCAATTGAGGGGCTACCGGATGGAGATGTAGCGGCAGCGGTTATGAAAACTGACAATGACCGGAAGAGCGGTGTCTGACCACATGCCTCTCCGTAGCCGCAACCGGTGATACCTAAGGGCTGATGATGACACGGCGACCGGTCGGTACCGTTGCACCTTCAAGGGCTGTTCAAATGATGTTTTATTATTATTATTATTATGAACTTCAAGAAGCCACATCAAACCATATCCACAAAGTTCGGGAACGACGGGATGATACACTTTCTTGCAGAAGATATAGAGCGTTCGCGTGGTGTTCTAGGCAAACTAACGTGGCTAAGTGTCAACTGTGAATGTCTATGACAATGAAGTCTTATTTCGTCCCATGTACATATATTTCACCTGAGAATTCCTCTAGTATCTGCGTGAATTGGGACCTGTTGACAAGCTGGATGCATCACCTCGTGATTGTAACCTCCTATCTGCTTGAAACAAAACCAGCGTCACTCTTCCATTCTTTGAGCGCCTATTGGCAGTGTTCTTGTACCGGCAATAATCTATGTGGCCATTTGTCTGTAGTGAGGAGAACCAGACGTGGGATATGGTGGCCCCTACACCCAATGGCAAGGATATAGAGGATTGTAAGACGAGCTGCCTATAAGTATGGACCTACCACACAGTCACCTACAATTCCAGTCCACATTTGAATATGTACAGTGACATTTTCACCCACCCTCAAAAGGTATGTTTGTAAAGAAACAAGTAGAGCGCATTTCGGATCTTTGTTATGAGTTTCTAACTTGAGATTTTTGTATGATGTTTGCTGATTAAAGATTCATAAACGTAGTGTGTTTCCATGTGCTTTTTCGTTGTTTTTTGATGTGAGGAAAAGCCTATGAAAATATTTGCGATAGACGCTGCACAACATCACAACAAAACTTACTCTACGCAATATCTGACTATTACGTGTGCAGTAAGAGTCAGTGACGACCACTTAACGAGCGACATGAAGGCTCCATTGTTACTTAAATTTTAAGAGAGCTTGATGGAAACTAATCGACTCTGAATAAACATTCAGTTCAATAGCTTTTGGTGATCCCGCGGTGCCGTTGTGTTGTGACTTCAGCGACGACGTCGTTGGAGGCAAAGCACAAACTTGGATTGGAAAAATGAATAAATAAGTCAGCTGTGACCTCTTCAATAGAAATCATTCAAAGGCGACTGTGAGAAACACGAAAACTCTAAATCTGCGCGAGTGGATCCTCATCCACTTGGGATTTGAGCCCCCCTCCTCACAGTCCAGTACCGCAGCCAAAGCACCACTATAGAAATGCTTGAAGAATGTATATGATGTATACGGTTATTCATAAGTACCTCAGGGGTTGCAGAAGACAACTGCATCGAAACTGCATACAGAAAAATCGCACATCAGTGGACAGAGCAGCTCTCCATGTTGTGATTTGTAATACGCGCCGTGACTTAGCTCCAGAGCGCCGCTGTAGGGGGCAGGCGTGTCAGAACATGCAAGAATTAGTTCTCACCTGAAGGCAGGCAACCCAATGAACAGATTTCAAAAGCCGACTACTGTCGTTGTACACTAACAAACTTCGCAAACATGTATTGACGTTTCATGCACATCGCGAATGGTGATCATCTTGAACACCTGTCATGTGTGTTAAAAATTTGAAGAGATGTTCTACCCATCGACACGAGTATAGTTTCTGAATGTCTTGCAGTTTTCGTAAAGTCGCGTCCTGAATCCCCGAGATCTGCATCTACATGTACTTCAGTACTGCTCAAGCCACCACACAGTATGTGCCAGATGACACTAATTGATTTCTCCCCCTCCCCCCCTTTCCCTGTCCCATCTGCGAATGGCGCGTGGGAAGAGTTATTGTCGGTAAGTCTCTGTATTATCTCTAATTTTCTCGTCATGGTCATTTCGCAAGATTTATGTTGGAGGAAGTAATGTGTTGTCCGATTTGTTCCGGGAAGTGCTGTCTTGAAATTTCAATAGTAAACCTGTCCGTGATCCACAACGCATTTCTTGTATCGTCTGCCACCAGTGTTTGTTGGGCACCTCTGTAACGCTCTCGTGCCGGCTAAACGATCCCGCAACGAAACACGCCGCTCTTTGTTGCATCTTCTGTATCTCTTCTATTATCCCTACCAGGTAAGTGTCCAAGAATGATGAACAGCCGGCCGCTGTAGCCGAGCGGTTCTAGGCGCTTCAATCAGGAACCACGCGGCTGCTACGTTCTCAGGTTCGAATCCTGCCTATGGCATGGATGTGTGTGATGTCCATAGGTTAGTTAGGTTTACGTAGTTCTAGGTCTAGGGGACCTCAGATGTTAAGTCCCATAGTGCTTAGAGCCATTTGAACCATTTCAACTGATGAACAACACTCAAGAATAGGTCGAACAAGCACCTTGTAACATACTCCCTTCGTGAATGAGTTATATTACCTTATAATTCTTCCTGTGACTCTCAGTGTAGCATCTGCTTTCCCTGCTTTTTGTTTTATGTTATCATTCCACTTACAGACGCTCTGGATACTACACATTTTATGGCAGATGCTGTTTACAGCAATCCGTCATCAGTGGTGTAGTCGTAGAAAAGTGGATTTCTTTTCTTAGGCGTGTTCATGGTCAGTTGCAGAACCTGCTCCATTCGTCAATTCTGTGTAGGACATTCCGCAAAACGATAGGCCTCTAGGATTGCTACTTTCTTACAGACAACTGCATCATCTACGAAAAAAGAGCTCCCGACGCTTTATGCTAGATAATTTATATACATTATAAACAGTAACAGTCTTGTCACGCTCTTCGTGTACTTCCGAAATTACCTTTATATCTGTCGATTTTGTTCGTTTAACAGCGACGTGTTGAGTTGTATCTGCAAGGAAGGTTCTTTCCTTCAATTTATTGGCTTTCGGAGTGTGCCCTTATAGGCATCTCAACAATTCAGTGTCAATTATGACGACACGAACGTGAGAACAACACAACACCCAGTCCGTGAGCTGCAAAAATCTGCAAGCCGCTCAGGAATCGAACCTGCGTGCCCCTCTGGTTATCAATCCGCCGCGTTTACCACTCAGCTAGTGAGGCGGACGCAAGGATGTCTTCAGTCCAGTGGCGAAGCTGGTCCGATACTCGGTAAGCTCGTATTTTTTTTCACTAAACGGCAGTGCTGGGCGGCGTCAATTGTCTTCCTGAAGTCGAGGAACACGGCATCAACCTGAGAGCCGATGTCTGCAGCGCTATGGATTCATGGACGAAGAGAGCGCAGAATCAATTTTTTATTTCCACAGAGGAGATTTTGATCTCCAAAAGTGTCGTAATATACGAGGATAAAACATGTTGTATAATTCTACAACAGATTGATGTCAAAGATAAAGGTCTATAGTTATGTGCATCTCTCCTACAAGTCTTCTTGACAACTGGAACGACCTGCGCTTTTTTCCAATCGCTAAGTACCTTACATCTATTCATGAATAACCTTGTCACACGCTTCGTATAATGAAGAGCCGTTCTGCATGCCATAGACCTAACAGATAACAAAGTGGAGTCTGCCATTTTGTCGCTGTGAAAAATTAGGTCCTCGGTGATCTCGTAAAGACGGAGCTAACAGAAGACTATATAATGAAGGAAACAGCAGAAACTGCACGTAATCTGAAATTCAGAACTGAGAAAAGGATGCCGAAGAGTCTGAGAAAGCCAGAGTTTTTATTTGTTCCTGCAAACGCGATTCGCCGAGGCAATAGCAAAACTGTCGAAGACGGATTACCTGGCGCTGATCGACAGGAGAATGACAAGCACGGACGAACGAACGGGCAAAAAATAGGAAGTGGCAAGAAATCGATCCCGCTGCAGAAGAAGAAGAGGAAGAAGAAGATGTCGGTTGGCCGGAAGTAATCGTCGCCGAGCCATTTGTCAGGAACAATGGCAGCTGCGGACGGAGCGCTCGCGCGCACCTTTCAGCGACACCGCACCCGGCACCTGTTGGTCGTACCGAAAATCCGGCGTGTCATCGCGCCGCCATAACTCATACGGAAATGGGGCCTATGTTATCACACGGAGAGCGGCTCATCTAGATCCTGCGGTGTTGTTCGCAGAGGAGCCGGCCGCGCGACCGTGGCGGCGCGAACGGCGCGGTCTGTGGCGGCGGGTGCTCTGCGCGCGCACCTTGCGCCGTGCACCTTGCACTCTCTGACTGTGCAGTTCCGCGCGGGATGTGGGCCAGCCGTCGTGATTCGGTGAAATGAGCGGCCACCGGCCCAGAGCCCAGAGGATGGGCGGCGCTGGAGGGGGGGAGAGGGGGAGAGGGGGAGGAAGAGCAGGTGCGCTGACCCGCGGCCGCGTAAACGGGACCGAACCCAGCAGAAAAACGCCTAATTGCCGGCGCCGGTGAGTGCCCCCTGCCTTGCCTCGCCCTGTGAGTGCTCACGGCATTAAAACTGGAACGATCTACGCCTCCTCCCTCTCAGCTCACTCTTTTTTCGCCCCCTTACTTCATCGCTCTTTTCCGAAGTAAGCAGGAAACTTGAAACGATAATTCATGCCACGCTTTCCAGGAGAGCGGGCGCTGGCTCCCGTCACGGAGACCCCCCACGCTCGCCAGCGTGTCGTGTGGGACCCACCTGCCCTGCCCAGCTCATGAGTTGCTTTTCAAAAATAAGCTCTAGCCAGTCCGAGCACTCTCTATTACCAGACACCTGGGAAGCAGCAGTCCAGTGACGTCAAAGTCTTGACAAACAGAGAGTTTTTCTACGGGGTGTTTCACAATCTTGTGACGATTTCATATCTGAATAATGCACGCTAAAAACAATGCTACCGTCTATTAGTAGTGCAAAATGTGTCAAATTTCGTCCCATACACAGGTGAGTAATCACTGTCGTACTGTTCGAAGCAATATAGTGCGTTCACCGTGGAATGTGTGAAGAAAATGGTTCCTGGAGACTTACTATGACCATGAATTTGTAATCAGAATCTGTTTAAAGAAAAACTGCTTGAAGTAATATTGTATAAACACCAAGAATGCGTTTTACTTCCGGAAACTTCAAAAGCAAACCTCTATATAAGAATTTTCCCTATCCTGTTAAAATTCTGCTAATAAAATAGTTTAATAATGGAAAACAGTAAAATACTCTGAAGATAATTTGATAAATAAGGGCACAGTATACTGTAATTTTGCTTACCAATAACAGTCAAACCTAGATAAATTTTCATCTAAACATGAATGAACGGAAATATGACATTAAGTAGCATGTAAACAAAGATCGCGTACTTTTGACAGCTGTCAGATTCAAAGTTCCCTCTAATACGCTAACTCGAACCAGTGGCGAATAAGCTACTTCCTTGTAACTGGTCGGCGGGCGGAGTGGCCGAGCGGTTCTACGCGCTACAGTCTGGAGCCGCGCGACCGTTACGGTGGCAGGTTCAAATCCTGCCTCGGGCATTGATGTGTGTGATGTCCTTAGGTTAGTTAGGTTTAAGTTGTTGTAAGTTCTAGGGTACTGCTGACCTCAGCAGTTAAGTTCCATAGTGTTCAGAGCCATTTGAACAATTTTTTGTAATTGGTCGGTGTAAATAACTTTAATGGCGGATGCCTCAGCTTACGCGTCTGGCCCCATTTCACCGTCAAACACATAAATTCTCCTGCCTAAGCGACTGTATATACACTTCGAAGCACACCCCTCCAAGACACATACAACGACTAGTACAAACACACTGAAAATCAACACACAAATAAATGATGGCATTAACTACTGTTGGTGGTGAGGTCAACAATCACTGAGGATGAACAGTCTGTACAATACACTACTTTTATTTACGGAGAAGAACATTAAGAAATGGTCTATTATAAAGCAAAAAGAAATTAAATTGTTTACAACTGTGAGTTTCTCGAAGAGGAGGATAGTTTAAATCTTATTTGTTCTGGGTCGGAGTGATGCGGCGACGCGGTAGAAGCAGTTTGAAGCTGCTGATATGAATCCTGTAAGTTCATCTAGTCGTCCTTGGCATTAAAATATCCTCTTTCCTTACATCCTGTTTCGGCTGGCGGCTGTAATAAATTGCGTAGCATCCATTTGTCGTAGGCCGGAACAAAGTAACTGTTTATGCAGTATTAGTTCAACTGCAACTTTCACACACGATAGTTTGGCACAGTCCATACATAGTGTTTAAACTAACATTTCATTCGCTATAATCTATTAATTGCGAAGTTAGACAGTCCATCTGCTGTTAATATTCATGATTCACGATAACAGTGTTCCCACGAAAACAGTCACTTACGTAGCAACACAGTTAGTTTACGCATTGGCAGTTAGTTTTTTAGCATACTTCATATTTAGTTATCAAGAAAAATGAGCAACATTAAATTCACAGCTTATGTGATGCAGTTCAACTCTAAACCTACGACAATACTGTCTGTTCACGAGTGCATTGTCACTGCCACACGCATCATTCTGCAAAAACACCAGCGTTCGCGTAATACAAAATCCGTTTAGAATGTCCACCAGAAAGACAAATTTCAAACCGTGTCTAACACACGAAAGCCCCGTATTAATATTCCTTTAAACGCACACCATTACTACACACAATACTTGCTTCCGTACCGCCACGACCGCTGTGGCCGAGCGGTTCTAGGCGCTTCCGTCCGGAACAGCGCTGCTGCTCCGGTCGCAGGTTCGAATCCTGCCTCGGGCATGATTGTGTGTGCTGTCCTCAGGTTAGTTAGGTTTAAGTAGTTCTAAGTCTAGTGGACTGATGACCTCAGATGTTAAGTCCCATAGTGCTTAGAGCCATTTGAACTATTTCGTACCGCCACGCTCACGCTCCATCCACGACTGTCTGCCACACTGTTCTACCCGACAACTACCGATACCTCACTCGCTCCACAGTTCTTACAACGCATTTGCCTATTGCATTCCGTTTCACACAACACATTTAATAAAACTATTTGAAAGAACATCAGAAAAAATCCATTTATTTACATAAGGAACTCGTATAGAAAACAGCAAAGTAAACATGGTAACACTTGATGTTCTACACTATATAACCAAATGAAAAATATTCTAGATCATCAGAACTATATCTATAAAGTACGAGATAGTAAAATAAAGGAAAAAATTACATCTCGTTATTAGTCATGGCATCACAAATGCTACTTTCGTTACGGCGAATTTGCCGTTCGCGTGCAACGTGCCTTTCATAACCATTTCAAGATTCAGCCGCATTATCCAGTTCCTCCTCGCGGAAAAATATTTAATCGGGAAAGAAACGTCCGTGTAGCTGCGAATGCTTAGAATCGAGAGTCAAGCAGTCCTCGGAAAACCGTTTGAATTCCCGAGAACTTCAAATGGGTGCGTAGCAGTTTACAAGCAAGCCCTCGCAGTTCTTTAGGAAAACGTCCCTAAACGCTGAACATTTCGCCGGTGTCCATTCATAGCACAATCCAGTGTGATCTGCATTATAATCTGTACAAGTTAGCTGTGACACAAAAGTTAGACCCCTGAGATTCTCCAAAAAGAAAAAGATTCGCCTACCAGATGCTAGAGAAAATCAAGGATAAAGACATTGATCCTGATAGAATTTTGATGACCCATTTGGCCGCCGGGGGGGGGGGGGGCAATAAACAAAATTTGTGTAGCCGCGACTGGTCGTCATTTGTCTGATGTATTAATTCATTAGTTAACTTGAATAAATGTTGTACCTTGTGTAAAATGTTCAACTTTGTTCTGCGATTAGTTTGCGTGTTATTCAAATCTGAATCAGTCAAAACATTGTGAAACACCAAGAAAATTTCCCTCACAAACTGCCAGCAAGTGTACGGGGAGCTGGGTATTTGACGGTTCTAATAGAAATTCGTGAACTCAGACTTACCGTTCCGATGCTAAACGGTAAAACGTCTTTCTGTATCCCTTCCTGCCGACTGTAGCAGTTCCTTTGTTATGTGAGTATTTCAAAGTACTACAAAGTCCCCGAGCGCATGGTAAAAGTTAATTTGCGTTTCTAGAGAATCAGCACAATTAGGACCCTAAAATGAATATCCCTTGGAAATATTAATGTAAATTTCTGGGCTGTTCTTACTAAAGGTATTTGTACGTCAATATTCATAGTAACTGGTCTATATTCGGAATGCTGGTAGAACTTCACTCGAGTTAGATAATGGCATCTTCTCGTTGTCAGTAGTTACTACGCAGAGATCTGAGTTTGTTTAGCTTTGTCATCTTGCTGAGCGGAACGTTTTTAGATCTTTAGCATCGCAGACATAGTTCGAGCCATTTTGTTTCATCCAGTTCACTAATATCTCGTCGTTTTGTCGTTTGAGGCATACAAACAGTTGGTGTGCTGGCAGTTGAAGCCTCCAATGTGAATCGCGTGGTTCTTTAAAGTTGTCAAATATGGATTGGATTTGGCCAATCAATACTAGGTGTTTTGTAAATGGACAATACTCTTGATCGTAATAATTCAGGGAAGACAAACTTTATGTTGTGATCACTGTTTATGTCAATCATTTTATATTCTTTAATATTGTTTCGAAGGTATATTATGGAGCCATGAGTATTTCAGGCTATGCTTCCAACAGTTTTACATACAGTATCTGGATAAGCCACGGTTGCAAAGTAATAATACAGATTCTTTACAAACGAATTGAAAAACTGGTAGAAGCCGACCTCGGAGAAAGTCAGTTTGGATTCCGTAGAATCGCTGGAAAACGCGAGGCAATACTGACCCTACGACTTATCTTAGAAGATAGGTTGAGGAGAGGCAAACTTACGTTTATAGCATTTGTAGACTTAGAGAAAGCTTTTGACAAATTTGACTGGAATACTCTCTTTCAAATTCTGAAGGTGGCAGGGGTGAAATACAGGGAGCGAAAGGCTATTTACAATTTGTGCAGAAACCAAATGGCAGTTATAAGGGTCGAGGGGCACGAAAGGGAAGCAGTAATTGAGAAGGGAGTGAGACAGGGTTGTAGCCTATACCCGATGCTATTCAATCTATATATTGAACAAGCAGTAAAGGAAAGAAAATAAAAATGTGGAGTAGGAACTAAAATCCATGGAGAAGAAATAAAAACTTTGAGGTTTTTACTCCTGCCAGAGACAGCAAAGGATCTGGAAGAGCAGTTGAACGGAATGGACAGTGTCTTGAAAGGAGGATATAAGATGAACATCAACAAAAGCAAAACGAGGATAATGCGACGTAGTCGACTTAAATCAGGTGATGCTGAGAGAATTATATTAGGAAACGAAGTACTTAAAGTAGTAGATGAGTTTTGCTATTTCAGCAGCAAACTAACTGATGATGGCCGAAGTAGAGGGGATATAAAATGTAGACTGGCAATGGTAAGAAAAGCATTTCTGAAAAACAGAAATTTATTTGCATGGATTATAGATTTAAGTGTTAAGAAGTCTTTTTTGAAAGTATTTGTTTGGACTGTAGCTATGTACGGAAGTGAAACATGGACGATAACTAGTTTAGAAAGAGGAGAATAGAAGGTTTTGAAATGTGGTGCTACAGAAGAATGAGGACGCTTAGATGGGTATATCACGTAACTAATGAGAAGGTACTGAATAGAATTGGGGGAAGAGCAATTTGTGACACAACTTGACTAGAAGGAGGGGTTGGTTGGTAGGACACTTTCTGAGACATCAAGGGATCACCAATTTAGTATTGCAGGGCAGCGTGGAGGGTACAAATTATAGAGGGAGACCAACAGATGAATACACTAAGCAGATTCAGAAGGAGGTAGGTTGCAGTAGTCACTCGGAGATGAAGAGGCTTGCACAGGATAGAGTAGCATGGAGAGATGCATCAAACCAGTCTCTGGGCTGAAAAATACAACAATAACAACAACAACAACATCGGGAGAACTGCTCTTCGTCTAATACATGCGTTTCCTGTAGTGTGATAACGTCAACCTTGTTTCTTTAGCAATTCTGCTCAGTTGTTCTCCATTTTCTTGACTTAGGTCCTCATTTTTGAGTTACAGGATTCGGATTTGTGGTCCTACAAGTGCTTCCAACGGTGATCACATCTGCTTCGGCTGACTCGACATTTGGCCACTTTGTATGAACAGAGCGTCACCCAGGTTGCACCATTTTGGAGGTTGTTTACACACTTCGCACACTGATATTTCGTTTACATATTCTGACTGAATTTCCCTTATGGTCTGTCACCCAAATATCAGCCGAATGTCTGTAATCGAAGAAGGTCATTCCACGCAAGAACCTACAACTAATTTCGACCGTTTCATTGCAAGTTGTAGTCGAATGTCTATGTGCGCACATACCACGAGCTCGACTGCTGTCTGGCATTCACAGTAATAAAGTCTATCCTAAATTGATACCAAGTCCAAATGCCAGAGTCTCATATGTCAAGGTCGATAAGGTGAAGGCCCATGGTTGAGTGGCTGGCTGCTCAAGAGGATGGCACATACAAAGACGGGGAACTCGTCTGAAACTGGAACCGTCAGAGGCCACGTTTGTCGAGGCGAAGGCTCGTAGTAAGCCGTCTGGCTGTTTTGGGCGAGCTAAGTGATCCAAGATTGGCGGCTGCGCTCGTCCAGTGGCTGGGACCGAACTGCTGGTCTGCGACTAACTCGATGACGAAGACCGAACTGCCTTGCTTTGGGTGTGCGTCAGCACAAATACTGCAGCGGCGGAGGAATACCGCACAGCTTATTTGCTGCCACGTGACCTGGTGGACGCAAGTACTGCTGTTGACTGTCGCGCCTTCTACTGGCGATGAAAGCGCTATCTGGTCGCAGCGGCGGCTGTCAAATTTTCCTCTGACAAGAACCCATTGCTCTTGTTGTCCTGGGCTGTTGTGTTCGGTCCTCAATAACACAGCAACTGCAGGCCCGTGTTATTGCTGTTATCATGCAGAACTGTTGTATTCGTTCCTCGAGGACGCCTAACTGGCGGGCGTGCGATTCAACAACCCACAGAATTGGTCAGTGTTGTTCGTTGACTATTTGTCTGGATAGAGAAGAGTCAATTTATGTTCCAAAGCCTAAGTATACAACATACATTGTCTCAACTCTGTGACATGTGTCTTTAAGTGTATACATAAGCTAATGGAAAAAATGTAACTCCTAGGTACCGTTCCTTTTTACATGTAACTAACTTTAAGCCAAAAATTCATATAACGAATGCGACACATTTAGTAACAATTTTTAAGAAAGATAATAACCAACAATAGAAAATAAAATGAATGGGAGGCAAGAAAAAAAGGACTTGGACGAATGGCAGATTGAACAGGAGACCTTACTTAACAGAGACGAATCCAGACTAGAAGTCAAGAAATTTAAAGGTTTTCAGTAAAATAAAATAAACAGAAAAACAACTAGTGTCAAATGGTCAGATGAGAGAGAGAGTTGACAGAGACGCTGAAAGAATTTTTGAATAAGAGTAAGGAAAAGAGAAATGAGTACTTATCTTGACGTGGTCTTTAGATGGCCAGTAACTATAAAAAAAAAATCACCGAAGGTAACAAAGAAAGTGCTGAAAGATATTTGGGTGAAGCAGAACTAACCGAACGGTGTCTTGCACAAGGGGGGCTTTCTCTCCAATTTCTCTTAGGAAACACGGAAAGTAAGGAGCTAAAATATCGAAAACGTGATCAAAACAGCACACACTCCATTGCAGAGTGACAGGTCATTCCGTAAACAATAACCCAGAATGTAGCTAAGCCATTTCTCCACAACATCTTTTCTCCTAGGAGTAATAGCCCTCAAAGATCGCGGGAGACTCTGCGTTGAATTTGGAAGGTTCGAGAGAGGTACTTGCGTGAGCGAAGCTGTGAAGGTGAGTGTCGTGAGTCGTGCTGGGTAGCTCAATCGGTAAGAGCACTGCCAGCGAAAGGTAAGGTATCAGCTTCGATTCCAGATCCTAGCTACAGTTTTAATCTGCCAGAAAGCTTCGCATGGTTAATTACTTAACCATTTTTAGAGGCTGCGACTTGTCCGCACGTGTAAGAAATGCTGTCGAAAATAAAAGACTCTCCCTAACCACGTACGGGGGAACGCCAGTAGATGCTCTGACATCGGTGTTGGTGCGAAGGACGAGAATGACGCACACCAGTAACCCGTAATCTACGCTTGTTAAACTGCGCGATAATTAGGCTTTGCCAGCCAGCGAACTAGTTACTAGCGCCAACCAGCCACGCCACACCCGCAAATCTCGGGTTCGCGTGTTGGCGTTCCGCGTATTCAGAAGGCTCTCTGTAAGGCCGCGTGCGCGCACTGGTTGCCTAGTTACCAAGTGTCGGCCAGCCAGTGCGCTCACGTGAGGCCAGCAACAAAATGTTTGAAGACTGTCTGTGATTAGGGGTATTATGAAAGGGCCACCGCGCCCGTGAGCGCGTTAGAGCCTGGTGAAGTGGTGGCTATTAACACGGAAGTAGCTGATGATTCACCCTTCGGCTGGCAAAATTGAGTAAATGTCTCACAAAGGAGTCAAACTACCCATTTTAATATATTTATGGATAGTACTGAGTCAAACTATCGGGCAAACTGAACAGAATCTTTGACGAAGGACAGAATTTAAGTAACAATAAAATCAAGGCTCATCTATATGAGATGGTCAAACTCAGGCTGCAATTACAGAGGATTATTCGTCTACTTTTGAAAACCGGTAATATGTACAGGGTGTAATGGGTGTAACTGCAGATATTTCTTTCGGGGACTCAGGACTGCGTACTGGACAATACTATTGAACCGTGGTACTGCTCAATTCTATAGAAAATCAAAATGACAATCTCATCGCAGTTATTTAAGCAAAATAAGAAGCCCGGGATCACTGGTGATGGACAAGCTAGTGATTGTTTTACAATTTTAATTTCACTCAAAACATACTTTATTATAAACTTCAAATCGGACATTTGACCCCTTACTGATGCAGTATACAAATTTTCACTTTAACTGAATTACATAAACACGAATAAGAATCATATTTTGCATCCGCGCCCAAAAACATAGATAGTAAGCACGGTGAATACTCAGTCGTAAACAATCGTTCTTGTTTAACAATATCTCAAAAGGCTAGTAACACTATACACTTCCAACCCAAAGCTACACAGCCACATAATACCACATCTTCATTAAAAAAAAAAAAAAAACAATGATCTTAAAGCTTAATAAAACTGAACTGCCCACATATAGGTCCACAGTGAAATATGCTTATACTAAAAATGCAAAGTGGGCCAACCAAGGTCGCAAACTGGCATACAGGAAAAATAACAAGTTGCACATTCATTAAATATACACTAATGATTAACATAAATGTTGAATAATAATGGCTAGTAATAGCCAATAAAATAATTTACAGAAACGCTAGTATTAGCAAAGTGGCCTCACTTAACTTTAGAGAACAGCGTTAAGGCCCACAGCAGTATTTGGAAGCAATAACGCTACGGCCGGCATGCAATACGAGCGTTCACTCCCCACGGCTTGTGCACAGGCTCACTAGCAGGCGGTATATATTTATATACAGTCCGACCATCCTCACAATGCGCGGTCCTGACAAGAATACATAACCTCACCGACGCCAGGAAACGAGCAGACTTAACAAATGGCCTACAGCACAAATAGATTGCAATGAAAACAAGGCCAAATCACAGCCACACTGGAATATATAATAAGCATGCCCCCAAATTCTTTTGGAGCAATACTCTAACAGTACCCGTCTCCCAGTAAATTAGCAGGAAACTTAGAGATCACTTGCAGTTGCATTAACTCTACGGATGCCGGGTGCGTACACAACGGCAACTAGTCCCCAAGTGGTCAATATGTCCTAAAACAAGTTAGAGTCTAGAGACTTGCGGTACACGGCTGTTAGAAGCGGGGCAAGTTCTTTCGCGTACTCTGTGTAGAAACTAATTGGTATCCCGTCAGGTCCAGTGGAGGAAAGTCCACTGGATCTGACGGGATACCAATTCGATTCTACACAGAGTACGCGAAAGAACTTGCCCCCCTTCTAACAGCCGTGTACCGCAAGTCTCTAGAGGAACGGAAGGTTCCGAATGATTGGAAAAGAGCACAGGTAGTCCCAGTCTTCAAGAAGGGTCGTCGAGCAGATGCGCAAAACTATAGACCTATATCTCTGACGTTGATCTGTTGTAGAATTTTAGAACATGTTTTTTGCTCGAGTATCATGTCGTTTTTGGAAACCCAGAATCTACTCTGTAGGAATCTACATGGATTCCGGAAACTGCGATCGTGTGAGACCCAACTCGCTTTATTTGTTCATGAGACCCAGAAAATATTAGATACAGGCTCGCAGGTAGATGCTATTTTCCTTGACTTCCGGAAGGTGTCCGCAGCTCGTGGTCGTGCGGTAGCGTTCTCGCTTCCCACGCCCGGGTTCCCGGGTTCGATTCCCGGCGGGGTCGGGGATTTTCTCTGCCTCGTGATGACTGGGTGTTGTGTGATGTCCTTAGCTTAGTTAGGTTTAAGTAGTTCTAAGTTCTAGGGGACTGATGACCATAGATGTTAAGTCCCATAGTGCTCAGAGCCATTTGAACCATTTTTGAACTTCCGGAAGGCGTTCGATACAGTTCCGCACTGTCGCCTGATAAACAAAGTAAGAGCCTACGGAATATCAGACCAGCTGTGTGGCTGGATTGAAGAGTTTTTATCAAACACAACACAGGATGTTGTTATCAATGGAGAGACGTCTACAGACGTTAAAGTAACCTCTGGCGAGCCACAGGGGAGTGTTATGGGACCATTGCTTTTCACAATATATATAAATGACCTAGTAGATAGTGTCGGAAGTTCCATGCGGCTTTTAGCGGATGATGCTGTAGTATACAGAGAAGTTGTAGCATTAGAAAATTGTAGCGAAATGCAGGAAGATCTGCAGCGGATAGGCACTTGGTGCAGGGCGTGGCAACTGACCCTTAACATAGACAAATGTAATGTATTGCGAATACATAGAAAGAAGGATCCTTCATTGTATGATTATATGATAGCGGAACAAACACTGGTAGCAGTTACTTCTGTAAAATATCTGGGAGTATGCGTGCGGAACGATTTGAAGTGGAATGATCATATAAAATTAATTGTTGGTAAGGCGGGTACCAGGTTGAGATTCATTGGGAGAGTCCTTAGAAAATGTAGTCCATCAACAAAGGAGGTGGCTTACAAAACACTCGTTCGACCTATACTTGAGTATTGCTCATCAGTGTGGGATCCGTACCAGATCGGGTTGACGGAGGAGATAGAGAAGATCCAAAGAAGAGCGGCCCGTTTCGTCACAGGGTTATTTGGTAACCGTGATAGCGTTACGGAGATGTTTAGCAAACTCAAGTGGCAGACTCTGCAAGAGAGGCGCTGTGCATCGCGGTGTAGCTTGCTGTCCAGGTTTCGAGAGGGTGCGTTTCCGGATGAGGTATCGAATGTATTGCTTCCCCCTACTTATACCTCCCGAGGAGATCACGAAGGTAAAATTAGAGAGATTCGAGAGCGCACGGAGGCTTTCAGACAGTCGTTCTTCCCGCGAACCATGCGTGGTCCACTTAGAGGTGCAGTTACGATTGCGGATAATACATAAGGTCATGAAGTTTGTGACGTGTTTGTGGGTAGACTGTTTGCTGCAGAGAAAAAACAATCAACACACTTACGCGCTTACAAATTAAGCTACGACATATAAAAATATCTTCACCCACATCCCCTACAGATGTATATCCTTGTATAAGTGGACACATCAATGCAGTCAAGAATATTTCATGTAAGATCACTTCGTGCTCTCATTGCTGGTCTTTTATGGTTAACAGTCAGTCTTTTATAAACCACCCCTTTAACACGTCTCTGAACAATATTCAAATTGTCGTACAAACTGAACAGTTACTGCGACCAAGGATGAAATAAAAGTAACGATCCGATCAGACCAACTTCAGACTCAACAGTCTGAAATGATCAAACTCAGACTTCTGTTTCAGATAGTTATTCGATATCTTTTGAACAACATGTTTAATTTTTTGGAAAAGGTGTCATGGTAATGAAATAATGTGCGTTTTATGAAGAACACTTCGTGATATCATTGTTGCCGTTTTACGGTTAGCAGTCAGTTCATTTGACCTCATGTGACGATTCTGATATTGTAAATATCGTAGGTGTCATTTCTTCTAATACATAGGCACATACGGTAACGCTAGTAAGTATAAGCTGTGTCATATTATTTCTGGCTGTGACCTGGAGCTTGGCTATAGTGGACACTAGACTTGCTTTCCAGTATCGTAGAGAAGGATCCTTTTTCCAGCCTGGTTAATCGGCTACTCTTCCTGTAAACTTTCTAAATTGCTTGTGGAATGGATCTATTACGGTTGCTTAAGACCTAGTGAATTTCATACGATGGGAAGTGTTTTCCAGCTCTTCTTCAAAACCCATGGCACGAAGCAGCACTTTGGAGAGAAATGTTACTGGTGTGATTGTGATGTATCCAGCATCTACGTCTACGCTCAGCAAGCCATCATTCGGTGTGCACCGCTGGTATTTCCCCTCTTTCCTGTCTTTACCGTGAATGGGTCGCGGGGAGAACGCTCGTTGGTAAACCTACAAGCGGGCTCGAATCTCTCTAATTTTACCCTCACGGTCTTCCTGCAAGATATGTATCGGAGGAAGCAACATATCTGTTGGCTCATGTAGGAACGTACGCTCTCTCAGAAAATTAACCACACCGTGATACAGAACACCTCTTTTGCAGTGTCTGCCACTGTACCTGGATGAGCATCTCCGTGATCCTTTTGTGATTACTAAATGAACCTATAGCGAAGTGTGCTGTTTTTTTCTTTGGATATTCTCTATTGCCTCTATCAATCCTATGCGGTATTAATCACAGACTGACGAGCAACATTCAAGTATTGGTCGACGAAGGGTTTCGTAACCTACGTACCTCCTTTCACGATCGTGATGGACTACCTTCGTGAGGGTTCTCCGAATGAGTCTCCGTCTGGTATCTACCTTTTCTGCGATTCGTTTTATGCAGTCATGCCACTTTAAATCAGTTTGTACACATACTCCTAGATATTCGTATGTGTGGGATTGCTTCCAGTGATTATTCCGCAATCGTGTAATCATACGATAGTGGGTCTTTCCACCTGTTTATGCACAACACGTTACATTTGTTTCTGCTGACGGTCAGCTGCTAACCTCTGCACCAGTCGTACCTCCTCTCCAGGTCTACTTGTATTTCGATGCTATTTTCTATCCGTTCGACCTCCCTGTGCACAACAGCATCAACATCGAAAAGCCTCGTGGAATTCCCGACGTTACCCACTGGGTCGTTTACACACGTCGATTGTTTTCGACAGTGTACAAACACTAGGGATTGATTGATGAGTGGATACGGAACGAAAAAGGTCAAATGAACTTATGTCCTGATATGCACGGTTTCCATACTAGAGACCATTTACTCAATCATATACGTTACAGTGACTGCGGTCTAATACGCGCTGTACCATGCAACAACAGTTATAGTATGTGTTGAAAATGGTTTCCATGTGCTTCAACGCATGCGTGTACGCGCGGTAGCATGTACTGTCTCACACGTTTACACTGACCACGCTGCAACCGAACAGAGTCAAAGGCAGCATGAATACGCTGCTCCAGTGTCTCCACACCTGGAATGGGCTCTGCATACACGACACTTCTGAGATGGCTCCATAATGAGATATCGAATGGGTTGAGATCTGGTGAACGAGCGGGCCATGAAACTCGACCCCCTCATCCATTCATCGACCAGGGAAGACACGATTGAGATGCGTCCGGACTTTAACGGCCAAGCCAGCTAGAGCACCAACATGTAGCAGCCGCATAACACTTCGAATCATCAATGGCTCTTCTTCCAGCAGGGAAGGCAATGTCACCCGCAAAAAACGCCGATAGTTACGGCCTGTTGGCCGACGTGAAAGGAAAACTGGTCCCAAAATACGGTCGCCAATTATCCCGGCCCACACATTCCGGCTGCACCTATCCTGATGATTCGCTGTCACCATATCACGGGGGTTCTGCACACTACCCCACAGATGACTTTTATGAAAGTTGAAGAAACCACTGCGCCCAAAGGTGGCCTCATCTGTGAATAGAAGTAAGACACAAATCCCGGAATCGTGGTTGACTGGTGAAGAAACCAGTGACAAAATTGCTCCCGATGTGGAAAGTCTGTCGCTAGCAAGCCCTGCACATGCTGTAAGTGATAAGCCTAGTAATAATTGTTACGGAGAACGTTCCTCACAGTCATCTAGCTTACCCTGTACTGGCGGGCCAACTGCCTGGCGCTGACGCGGTGGTCCCTTCCACAGCGTTTATCACATTTTCGTGTCCGCAGCTCGTGGTCTTGCGGTAGCGTTCTCGCTTCCCGCGCACAGGGTCCCGGATTCGATTCCCGGCGGGGTCAGGGATTTTCTCTGCCTCGTGATGACTGGGTGTCGTGTGTCTTTCATCATTATTTCATCATCATTGACTCGCAAGTCGCCGAAGTGGCGTCAGCTAAGAAGGACTTGCAATTTCGGCGGACGAACACCCCGCATGGGGCCTCCCGGCCTACAACGCCGTACGATCATTTCATTTCATCACCTTTTCCTCCAGGTCTGGTGTCCGAACATTTCGGATACGTCCTTAATGATTTCCTGCTTCCTGAAACTACCCTGTCTCAGACAAACGGTGAAGCACTGTTGCAAACATTGAATGCTATGGTTGTCTCCTGATGCATCCTTGGTGCCCGCCTTCCACTGCCATTTGCCTTTCGGTAACAACACCATGTTTCGATTCGAATACGGAACCATTGTGTACAACGCAGTATTACATCCACTACACGGTGAATCAGCAAGAGAAATGAACCAGGCACATCATTTCCAGCTACTATGGCAGGAGACAGCGGTGTGGCATGACGCTTGAGGAACAGTACCACCCTCTAGGAGGAAACCATGCATGCTGTAACTGTGGTTGCATGGTACAGCGCGTATTAGACTGCAATCTCTGTAACAAAGTATGATTCAATAAACGGTCACTAGCATGGAAACCATGCATTTCCGGACATAAGTTCATTAGACGTGTTTCGTTCCGTATCCTCTCAGCAATCAGTCCCTAGAATTTCCACACGGTGGAGAAAATCACCCTGTGTACAGGGTGATCAATCCTTAACCCCTCCTAGCACACTGGACCCTTATTCTGGAGGAGGACAGTTCAATCCCGTGTCCGGCCATCATGATTTAGGTTTTCCGTGAGTTCTCTAAATCGCTTCAGGCAAATGCCGGGAAGGGCACGGCCGACTTCCTTCCTCATCCTTCCCTAATCCGATGGGACCGATGACCTCACTGTTTGGTCTCTTCCACCAAATCAACCAACCGACCAACCTTAACTCTGCCTGACGGGGATTTTGTTACCCGACCGGCAGCCAGCAGACAGACGCACTGGCGGGGAGCATGTTCCCCCTCAACTGCGAGACCCTTGTTTGCGCAGGTAGCACGTGTTCGTTACGCGACGCAATACAGTGTATGCAGAGAAAATGTTCCAAGTGAAATGCGAAATTCAACTATTCTATTCACCAAAATGTTTTCATGTATGAGTCATATGATGATACAAAATCAGTGCATGCAGTATGCAGATTACTTCAAGAGGAATTTCCTGATGTTCAGGTTCGTAATCAGAGTACGGTTCAGCTATTGATAAATAACTTTCACGGAACGCGAAGTGTTCATGACAGGAAACATAGACATCCACGTTCAGTACTCACAAAAGAAACTCTGGATGACATTCGGCATGCTCTGGAAAGGTCTCCTAAAAAACCAGTTCGACATTTTTCTCAGCAAATTGGAATTTCCCATTGGCTCTATTCAAACAAAGTTACAGCCCTATAGAATAACTGCAGAGCAAAACTTTCAACCGGGTGACCCTGGAAGAAGGTTGCGGTTTTGTGATAGGATTTTCAGTAGGATACATAACGGAGAAATTAACCCTCACCTAACTTTCTTTCCTGACGAATCATGGTTCCACCTAAGTGGATATGTTAATTCACTAAATAGCTGTTACTGGCGGTCTGAAAAGCCTAACGTAATACACGAGGCACCTCTATATCATCAAAAAAGAGGAGTGTGGTGTGATATTAGCGGTGAGAGAATAAAAGGCCCGTTGTTTCAGGAAACAATTAACAGCGAAAGGTATGTGAAAAACAATTTGCTGTCTTTTTTTTGGCCAATTAACTGAGAGAAAACGTGCTTTTGCGAACTTTCAACGTGGCTCTGCGGCGCTACCGCGAACTTCTCATTACAAGAAATTCGTGACGTGTTTCAATATAGAGTTCTCTCTAACAATATATGGCCTCCTCGTTCCCCCGATTTAACCCCCTGTGAGTGTGCAAATAAAATCCACGCACTTTAGACGAGCTTAAAAGTAACATTCGTCAATAAACCGCTGTCGTTTCTCAGAGGGAGCTGCAGAGTATACTGAGCAATTTCCTAAGCAGGTATCGAAAGTGCCCGAACAATGAAGGGAGGCAGTTCAAGCATCTTCTTGCTCAGTATACGTGAGTAATTTACTTTTATTTTTATAGTGATCATGTTACGTATTAGTTATTTATTTCATTAACTCACCCCCTTGAAATGTAAGGTGGGTCGGATGCTGCTAAAGCTAATATCAGAGACTTCTTACTGTTACAATCTTACTGGTATGCAGTTGTTAATGTTATTTTAAATAATATAAACAACATCATGTACAAAAATTTCTTTAGGGTTACTGAGAATTTAATGCTTTACGATTGTTAAAGTGATCCTATATAATTCGTTTCTGTCTAATTGAGGAGAATGCGAACGTTAAAATAATTTAATACAGCAAGTGTACTAGCAAAAGTTGCAGCATGCAGAGGGAAGTTATATGCTACATTTAGATGTGTAATATAGTCTGACTAACTTGTTGATTGATAATATCTTATCTCTACCTGTTTCAGGTGACAAGGTCTCGGTAGAACCTCGAACTATTCTGATATGAAATAGTGTGTATTTATGTAGGTTTGTTGTGTTTGCGGGTGTCGCTATATTACTTAGAGTATTGAATATCAGAACACTACCTGTTATTCAGTAGTTGTTTGCCTAATTGTTGGTAGTTGTAGTATATTCTATGTGATACCTTAGATACACACACACCTGGTGTAACACAGATTGTATACTGATTGAGCATTTGATAGAGGTAATACGTAAGTTTTAGCTATACATGAAGAATAAAGTTATGGTTGTAAACTCATTGGTAGAAATAAACTTAGTTCATTGGTACTTGAGTATGCAGCTTAACACATTACATTTTTTAGTTTTGTACATGATTTATACAGAAAATACATTTCACGTTTAAAATTCATTGATTGTAGCTTCAAATTAAGAAGAAACTGCGCTTCTGCTTACACGTATTAAAACAAGTAATACATTACTTCTTGTGTACAGTATACTGTGTACAATATATAGAGTGTCGTTGGGGAGGAAGAGCCTTGGAATAAAAGTTCTTCAAGCCTTCTGCTCCAAGAGACGTTTGCGTTATTACTGGAGTCTTAGTGTGTGGTGTCACAGGTTGTGTCAGGGCTGTGTTTGTTTTGTGATTGTCACTGACTGTTGTCTTTTATGTGACTGTGTTACGGCATGCAGTGTCATATGTTCTTGGTTGGGGTCTCGTACGAGTTGATCCCTTGTGAGTCATGTGTTCTCAATGGTTTTTTTCGCCGGCCGGAGTGGCCGAGCGGTTCTAGGCGCTACAGTCTGGAACCGCGCGACCGCTACGGTCTCAGGTTCGAATCCTGGCTCGAGCATGGATATGTGTGATGTCCTTATGTTGGTTAGATTTAAGTATTTCTAAGTTCTAGGGGACTGATGACCTCAGATGTTAAGTCCCATAGTGGTCAGAGCTATTTGAACCATTTGTTTATCAGGCAGCAGTGCGGAACTGTAACGAACGCTTTCCGGCATCTACTGCTTTACGGCTCTCGTAGACGAACAGAGTGATGTGGGTTTCACACGATCGTTCCACATGTTTCTGAATCTGATTCTCTGAACGACCTATTCGTAAAAACCATTTTCGTAACGCTATTTCAAGTTCGCAATATTGAGAAATCGTTTGGCAGCCCTCGATTGAGAGTGTAGGAATCAAGTCGTGGTTGCTGTGTGATAGAAATAATGTTTTAAGAGTTATGTGTACGAAATTCGACGTGAGTGATCCAGAGGACCATAGTTATGCTTCTGGTACGGAAACCGACAGGAATTTTAGACGTATGAAGACACGGAATTCGGCTCAGCCATTCTCCACTGGCCTGAGCGAGTGTCTTACTTAGTGAGCAAGCATGTACTTGATACGCAGAAGCCTTCTATTAGTATGTTGGGCCACTGGCTTCTTAGGTTTTTTTTAGTCATCAGTCATATTACTTGTTCGATTCCTCTCTTGTGCCACACTCTCTATTTTAGCGTAGCACTTACATGAGATCCAGTCTCTGTCCTATTCTATAGTCTCTAGCTTCTACTGCCTCTAGTATGTAGGGTATTCGCTGATGTAGGAAATCATGTCCTATCATCCGGTCCCTTCTTCTTGTCAATAGTTTCCATAATTTCTTTCTTTGCCGATTCTGCGAAGAAGCTACTCACCCTTATCAGTTCACCTATTTTTCAACATCCTTTGATTGCATCACAGCACAGACACTTTGATTCTCTGTTTTTCCGGTTTTTTCCGCAGTCCGTGATGCAGTACCATTCAATACTGGATTTTCAAAAATTTCTTTCTCAGATTAAGGCCGATGTCTGATACTAGCAGACTTCTCTCGGACAGGAATTCCCTCTTTTTTTGTGCTAATCTGCTCTTTATGTCCTTCTAGCCTGCGTGTTAGCAGGATCCCTGAAATCCGTTTACTTCGTGGTCGCCAGATTTGATGTTATGCTTAATGCTAATCTCTTTTCTGCTGCTCCTCATTATACGTCTTTCTTCCGCTTACTCTCTATCCATGATTTGTACTCCTTAGATTGTTCGTTCCATTCAACAACTGGAGGCAGTCTTCGATAAAGATGATGTAGTCGGCGTGGTCTACAAAAACCAATAAAATCAATTTGTTATCATGGAAATTCGATGTTTTGTGAACTTATCTCTATCTTCGGTTTACGCTCAATACATATTCTGTACTCAGACTTTTCATTGTATTCAACAGCTGGACGTAGCCTTTGATAAAAGTGACGGATCTGGCATGGTCTAACTGAACCAATAAAATAAATCTGCTTCCACGGAAACTCGAACTTTTGTTTACTTACGTCTTACTCCTGTTCACTCTGTATCTATGTTCTATGCTCATTAGACTGTTCATTCCATTCAACAGCTGGAGGTAGTCTTCGAAAAAGTGATGGACTTGGCACGGTCTAACTGACCCAATAAAATAAATTTATTTCCGTTTTTTTAAAATGTTTATCAGCAGCAGTTGCGAAAAAAACTACACTCATGCTCATAAATTAAGGATAATGCTGATACATGGTGAAACAACGCTCAGGTGGGCGGTTTGCGGGTTTAAATCACCTCAGGGTATGACCATACGGTGCATTTGACCTGCGGTCGTCGCACGGTGGCGCTGGCAGCAGTCCACATACGCAGAGGTGTGTTGGTGCATGTCAGAGTACGGTGCAGCGAGTCAGTGCGCAGACGTTTTCAGACGTGCTAATGGTGACTGTGTGTTGAAAATGGCTCAAAGAACACATATTGATGACGTTATGAGGGGTAGAATACTAGGGCGATTGGAGGCGGGTCAAACACAGCAGGTTGTAGCACGGGCCCTCCGTTTGCCACAAAGTGTGATCTCAAGATTATGGCAACGATTCCAGCAGACAGGAAACGTGTCCAGGCGCTACAGTACGGGACGTCCCCAGTGAACAACACCACAGAAGACCGATATCTCACCATCAGTGCCCACAGACGGCCACGGAGTACTGTAGGTAGCTTTGCTCGGGACCTTACTGCAGCCACTGGAACAGTTGTCTCCAGATACAGTCTACAGACGACTGAACAGACATGGTTTATCGCCCGGAGACCTGCAAGGTGCATTCCACTGACCCCTGGTCACAGGAGGGCCCGTAAAGCGTGGTATCAAGGACACAGTACATGGTCATAGGAACAGTGGTCCCAGGTTATGTTCACAGACGAGTGCAGGTATAGTCTGAACAGAAATTCTCGCCGGGTTTTCATCTGGCGTGAACCAGGAACCAGGTACCGACCCCTTAATGTCCTTGAAAGGGACCTGTATGGAGGTCGTGGTTTGATGGTGTGAGGTAGGATTATGATTGGTGCACGTACACCCCTGCATGTCTTTGACAGGGGAACTGTAGCAGGTCAGGTGTATTGGGACGTCATTTTGCACCAGTATATCCGCCTTTTTAGGGGTGCAGTGTGTCCCACCTTCTTCCTGATGGACGATAACGCACGGCCCCACCGAGCTGCCATCGTGGAGGAGTACCTTGAAACAGAAGATATCAGGCGAATGGAGTGGCCGGCCTGTTCTCCAGACCTAAACCCCATCGAGCACGTCTGGGATACTCTCGGTCGACGTATCGTTGCAGGTCTTCAAATCCGAACGACACTTCAGGAGCTCCGACAGGCACTGGTGCAAGAATGGGAGACTATACCCCAGCAGCGGCTCGACCACCTGATCCAGAGTATGCTAACCCGTTGTGCGGCCTGTGTACGTGTGCATGGTGATCATATCCCATACTGATGTGGGGGTAAATGCGCAGGAAACAGTGGCGTTTTGTAGCACATGTGTTTCGGGACGGTGTTCTCAACTTATCACCAATACCGTGGACTTACAGATCTGTGTCGTATGTGTTCCCTATGTGCCTATGCTATTAGCGCCAGTTGTGTGGCACCACATTCTGCAATTATCCTTAATTTATGAGCATGAGTGTAGTTGGAGGTTACGTATTAGCTGTTTGTAGAGTACGTATTTCAATCATATGGTAGAATATGAGACTCTTGATGAGGGTAGCTGGATTACTACAGCGCATTTCATAAGTGGTACAGGAGCAGTGACAATTCTTGTTCTGTGTCGCAGTTCAGAGTGAGGCTTGCAGCACTTTTTACATTCATTTAACAAGATTGCAGTGCACAGCATTAATCCGGATTCACCAATAAACGTTAGCGGAGCAATACATCGTGTTACTTGCTATCGCTCCGTGCGTCGACACAGGTTGCGGCCGCGAGCGGCAACTCGCATGGTGGCACGGGAACTCTGTGGAAGAGAGAGAAGGAACATTTAAGCACCAGCTTCAAAACCGCAACAAAAAGACTATCATACTTACGAGGAGCGTACTATGTAATCACCTGCAGTGAAGAGGTGGATGTCCTCCAAAACCCCACGGTGAAGAATTATCCTTAACCCTCTAAAACTAATTTTGGGTAGCCACATTTTTAAGGACTAACCTTTAAATGTATAACGTGAAAATTAAGCCCCTAGACATAGCTCTTAAAGCGGTGAATTTGGACAAAATTTCTCTTTCATTAACGCTATCTGACTGCAGTAGTACACTGGTTATGACTTAAGTGCCCGGCAGAGGGTTCATTGAACCACCTTCACATTAATACTCTATTATTCCACTTTCGAACAGCGCGCGGAAAAAACGAACACCTTTCCGTGCCAGCTCTGTTCCCCTCATTTTATTATGATGATTGTTTCTTCCTATGTAGGTCGGCGTCAACAAAATATTTTTGCCTTCGAAGGAGAAAGTTGGTGATTGAAATTTCGTGGCTGTCCGCGGTTACCGAGCGGTTCTAGGCGCTTCAGTCCGGAACCGCGCAACTGCTACGGTCGCAGGTTCGAATCCTTCTTCGGTCATGGATATGTGTGATGTCCTTAAGTTAGTTAGGCTTAAGTAGTTCTAAGTTCTAGGGGACTGATGACCTCAGATGTTAAGTCCCATAGTGCTCAGCGCCATTTGAACCATTTTTTTTAATTTCGTGAGAAGCTCCTGCCGCAACAAGAAACGCCTTTGTTTTAATGATTTCTACCCCAAATCCTGTATCATGACCGTGACACTCTCTTCCCTATTTCTTGATAATACAAAACGTGTTGCCGTTCTTTGAACTTCCTCCTTATACTCCGCTAATACTACTTGGTAAGTATTCCACACCGCACAGGAGTACTCTAATAGACGTCGGAAAAACGTAGTGTAGGCGGTCTCTTAAGGGGACCTGTTGCATCTTTTAAGTATTCTGCCAATAAAACGCAGTCTTTGGTTCGCCTTACCACAGCATTTTCTATGGGTTCTTTCCAATTTAAGTTGTTGGTAATTGTAATTCCTAGGCATTTAGTTGAATTTACAGCCTTCAGATTTGTTTTCTCTATCGTGTAACCGAAGTTTAACGGATTCCTTTTAGCACTAATGTGGATAATCTCACACTTTTCATTATTTATGGTCAATTGTCAATTAAACAATTTTGCAATTGTTATTGATCTTCTGATGACATTACTAGGCGACAAACGACAGCATCATCTGCAAACAATGTAAGACGGCTGCTCAGATTGTCTCTTAAATCTCTGTACGTCCATTTTTATTAGATGGTTGCGTGATCTCGGCTGTTCAGTACAGAACGTCCAATCAAAACACTTTTTACCCGTCTAAAATTCCAATTTTATTTTATTGAGCAATCAGTTTTTGCGATATATTATGCCATCTTCAGGCCATTCTACATCTCTCGTAGCCTTTAAGTAGGGGAAGACAAAGGGCTTCGCCGGCCGAAGTGGCCGAGCGGTTAAAGGCGCTACAGTCTGGAACCGCACGACCGCTACGGTCGCAGGTTCGAATCCTGCCTCGGGCATGGATGTGTGTGATGTCCTTAGGTTAGTTAGGTTTAAGTAGTTCTAAGTTCTAGGGGACTTATGACCACAGCAGTTGAGTCCCATAGTGCTCAGAGCCATTTGAACCATTTGAACAAAGGGCTTCCCCTGCTTAAGGGCTATGTGACATATAGAGGGGCGTGATGATGGAGTAACATATGGCCGAAATTGATTGCTCAATAAAATAATAATTGGAAATTTAGACGGCTGAAAGGTGTTTTCATTCGACGTTATGTCTCTTAAGTCGTTTATATACACTGATGAGCCAGAACATTATGACCATCTGCTTAATAGCTTGTTTGTCCGTCTTTGAAACGAAATACTGTTGGTAGGTTTATGGCGATATGTGGCATTAGATGCCTCGCATAGGTCACGTAATTCGCGTAAATAACGGGCCGTTGATTTGCGTACGCGGTGATGGCGCCCGATAGCGACTGAGATGTGTTCTACAGGATTTACATCTGGTGAATTTGGTCCCCGAAACATAAATATGAGTTCACTATAATGCTCCTCAAACACTGTAGCACGGTTCTGGCTCCGAGACATGGACAGTTACACTGCTAAAAGATGACTTCGCCGTCGGGGACGACATCAAGCATGAAAGTATGCAGTTGGTTGACAACTGTCAGCGTGTCTTCGGTTACAACCACAGGTCTCAAGCAAGCGCAAGAGAATGACTCCCACAGCATAATACTGCTCTCAGCAGCCAGCGTCCGTGGCGCGCTGTACGTATCCAGCCGCCGCTCACCTCGATAACGACTTTCGTAAAGGCCCAGTGTGGCAAAAATGTGATTCACCAGTATAGCTGACCAGTTTTCATTGATCGACTGTCGAATACCAATGGTTCCGTTCCCACTGTAATTGTAATTGACGCCGTCATTGGGTCAGTATGTGAACACGTAGGGGTGGTCTTTTGCGGAGCTCCATTTTCTACAATGAACGGTGTGCTTCGAAACACTTGTGCGTGCACCAACATTGTGTTCTTTTAGCAGAGATGCCGCAGATCACCATCTATCCTATTTTACAGAGCAGACAAGCCTCCGAACCCCACGTTCTGTAAAGAGTCATGGACATCTAACCATTTAGCGCCTAGTGCGATGGTTTCACTATCCTTCTACCTCTTTCCGTAGATGCTTACGACAGTAGCACGTGAACATTCGACCGGCTTCACCGTTTTCGAGATACTCGTTCACAGGCTCTGCGTAATAATAATCTCTCCTTTGTCAAAGTCGCTCATCTCAAAGGATTTCCCCGTTTGCAGTCCATATCTTCGTTAGGGTGATCCCCCATCCGTGTCTGCTCCGCTTACATACTTTTGTTACCACGCCACGTGCCCGCAATGCCACGAGATGGAATCCAACGTTGCTTTGGCAGTGGTCATGAAGTTTTGGCTTATCAATATAGATGACGAACAGCAGAGGGCCTTGAACACTACTTGGGAATCGCCTAAAATCACTTCTGCTTTACTTCGTGAGTTTCCTTCAATTATACGAACTGTGACAGGAAATCGCCAATCCAGTCACATAACTGAGACTATATTGCATAAGCACGCAATCTGACTACAATCCGGTTGTCGGGTATGATGTCAAAAGCCTTCTGAAAGTCTAGAGATACGGAATCAATCTGAAATCTTTCTGGACACAGACTGAAAGCCTACAGCTTAATGCAAGTGAAGGGATCAAACAGTAACAATGATTAAATTCAATACTCCCATTATTTAGTAAGCACAGTTATGGGATCAAATGAATAATCAAAAACTTGTGACAATTACATCTGTCCAGATTTGCATGAAGATTAAAAGGAAAGCAGTCTTACCCTCCTGTGAGTTAAATTACTTCTTGCCCTCTTAAAAATTTTGTCTTTCAATCTTGACGTTCATGATAACTTTCTTTCTTTCTTTCGCTACTGCCTTTATCTCGCATGGGCGCAGGGTCGGCAGGGTTAAGTACTGAATTGGCATGGTTCAGTTAAGGGGTGGCCGGATGCACTTCCTGCCGCCACCCCATACCCCCCGGGACGGAATTAGTGTACCCCAGCTGTCTGCGTCTAGTGAAAATCGTGAAATAGTGTGAATGTGTTTCAAATGTCTGCGAGTCGTGTAACTGAGGCGGGACGTGGGGACCAGCCCGCTGTGCACCTAGTAGAATGTGGGAAACCGCCTAAAAACCACATCCAGGCTGCCCGGCACACTGGCCGCCGTCGTTAATCCGCCGCGTGGATTCGATCCGGGGCCGGCGCGCCAACCCGAGTCCAGGAAGCAGCGCGTTAGCGCTCTCGGCTATCCTGGCGGGACTTGGCGTTCACCATAACTGATAACTATTTAATCCTGTAATTCTCGATCGGAGCAAAGATTGGAAGTTGGTGATTAAAACCCAGAAGTCTACGCGGTCATTACGAGTGCGAAAGGAGATGAAACAGGTGCTCGTCCTGAATCTCACAAGTTTGAAATCGAACTACTCTGCCAGTGCTGCGTATTATGCTTACCATAAGTATGATGGGCTGCGCTGAGCTGTGGGCTGCAGACGTGCTGGCCCCTTCGCGAAGACGGAACCCTAAGCACCTTAGCCGGATTCCAATACGTGGCAGCCTCGACCACGCAGCTACCCCAAGTCGATCAGGACACACTCGCTTCCTAACGGAATGTCGAATCTGACAGTCTAGCTTCTCTTCCTGCATTCACGTACTCCCTGTGTATTCCTTGCCGCCTAAAAGTGCTAGTCGCCAACCGCAAAATTAGGAGCTACTGCGACCCAATCATGAGGACTCCATCCAACAGAGAATCCTGCCAAAAAAAGCGCGTCTTTTCCAGTCTCCAATAACATAAAACTCTCTCCTACCACCGAAAAGCATTCATTTCAGCTCTGCGGAGGCCTACGAGAACGACAGGCCGCGGCGCTTACGTCACGGAAGTAGTCCTGCGCTCGCTCGTTCGCTCAAATCAGCAATCAAACTACGTTTCTACACCCGTTAGCTCGTAACTAGGCGTGTCCGTACAAACGAAAACTGAATCTTCTACTAGAATCCGCTATTATGGAATCTTACTGTTATTAGTCCTATAATTATGGGAAGTCCATGGGCCTACTTATAATTTGGTATGGCTGAACTGGCGTACAATAAAATAAAATCAAGCTAAAATGATTATCAGTTGCGTATGGCACCACTTCCAGCATGTAATGAGTACTGTTAAGCAGAAAAGACCAAATACTATAAACAAGCCGTTATACCATTTATATCGAGTATTGATCTTAAATTAAATTTTGCTGTAGTACTGTTAATTAGTAAGACTTCATAATTGCAGATTCCAGTGGAAGATGCAATTCTAGTTAGTATTTACACGCCCAGCTGCGAGTTAACATGTTTAGAAACGCATTTTGTCTGCTGAGCTGAGCGAGCGAGTGAGTTCAGGACTACCGTCGTGACTTACGCGCCGCGGCCTGTCTTTCTCGTGGGCCTCGAGGCAACACCGACTCAAAGGAAGGCCTCGGCGCTTGTTCCTGACGTCACGTCAGCTAGGCACGGCGAACGCCAGGTCTGTTGCAGGCATACTCATAATGGTGGTGTCTCCCTCTCTGACACAGGAAAATGTGAAACTATTGGCGGTAGTTGACCAACAAACTGTTCTGCGAGATTTCTCCAATCAATTAATTGTGCAATTCATTACACTTCTTAACAAATAGTGTATACCTGAACTTAAATTTCCACCTGTTTTAAGGATTGACATACAAAAACAACTTCATGGTCCAGCAGCAACAGAATTCGTGCTTCTTTACCTTATTTGTAAATCTGAGGAAGTTACGTTTGTACTGGGTTGCTTTTACAAGAAACTGTGAACATATTGGTGCTCTTCTTTAGGTATCTTGGTTGACTATGGGGTGAGGAGCACTGAATGTTTATGAAATATCTTACGATTGTACACGTTGGGGGAGGGGGTGGGGGACAGAAGAAGAGGCAAAAGACAGATACTTGTTTTATCAAATAAATTTTTTTTATCTTATAAAGTTTCTCCTTTCAGATGCAAGAGGGGAATATTTATCTTTTCTAATGTGCATGTTTAAAAAAGTTTAAGCTCAGCAGTATTTTCGATGTATGAAGTTATTTTGTTTCCTGTTTAGAATTCCTTTCGTTGAAAATGACTGTTATCTAATGACTTGTAACAGTTGGACATTTACACATGTAAATTGGTTTACATTTCCAGTGACGACGTCAAACGAAAATAAATAGATAAATAAAAGAAACGAGTTAATTGTAAGGCTGTTGGGGTACGTTTCGATAGCAAAATGGATGAAGTAAATATAGTTACTTGAATGTAAAATTTACGAAGCTTGAAATGGGGCAAAGCGTCTTCTCATATTGATATACGTTTGTTTCGACAGGATTCAGTAATACAGAACTATGATCTTCATTTTTAGCTTTACGATAGTAAGAAAATCTTTCATCTAAATAAAACTGCAGAATCCAAAACAATACCAAACATTTTGTCCAAAAATAAGAGATTTATAGTGATAAGCACGCCCAGGCGTTTCTGCCTACAACAGACCTGGCGTTTGCCGTGCCTAGCTGACGTGATGTCACCAACAAGCACCGAGGCCTTCCTTTGAGTCGGTGGTGCGCGAGGGCTGCGATCTGACGTCACACATCTTTACGCCAACCGCAGGTTCTCCTGTCGATGTCCACAACTTCGCAACTGGATTCGAGAAAATTCACAGAAGACCGCAACGAGGCTAGAGTTTGTTTCCTTCGGCCTGTACTACTCTTCAGAAGGAGTCAGAAACCATGGAAAGCCTTCCCCGATTCCCGCACAGGCGCCATGCTCCCCTTAGTCCGACCTGCAAATGGTGCTCTAACGTAAAGAGGTTGGCTCAAGAGAGCGTGGCCCGCTGGCCCGCTGGCACGGTAGCTCAGCGTGTATATATATATATATATATATATATATATATATATATATATATATATATATATATATATATATATACAGGGCTATTACAAATGATTGAAGCATTGAAGCTATTTCATAAATTTACTGTAGCTCCATTCATTGACATATGGTCAGGACACACTACAGATACGTAGAAAAACTCATAAAGTTTTGTTCGGCTGAAGCCGCACTTTAGGTTTCTACCGCCAGAGCGCTCGACAGCGCAGTGAGACAAAATGGCGACAGGAGCCGAGAAAGCGTATGTCGTGCTTGAAATGCACTCACATCAGTCAGTCATAACAGTGCAACGACACTTCAGGACAAAGTTCAACAAAGATCCACCAACTGCTAACTCCATTCGGCGATGGTATGCGCAGTTTAAAGCTTCTGGATGCCTCTGTAACGGGAAATCAACGGGGCGGCCTGCAGTGAGCGAAGAACGGTTGAACGCGTGCGGGCAAGTTTCACGCGTAGCCCGCGGAAGTCGACGAATAAAGCAAGCAGGGAGCTAAACGTACCACAGCCGACGGTTTGGAAAATCTTACGGAAAAGGCTAAAGCAGAAGCCTTACCGTTTACAATTGCTACAAGCCCTGACACCCGATGACAAAGTCAAACGCTTTGAATTTCCGGCGCGGTTGCAACAGCTCATGGAAGAGGATGCGTTCAGTGCGAAACTTGTTTTCAATGATGAAGCAACATTTTTTCTTAATGGTGAAGTGAACAGACACAATGTGCGAATCTGGGCGGTAGAGAATCCTCACGCATTTTCGTGCAGCAAATTCGCAATTCACCAAAAGTTAACGTGTTTTGTGCAATCTCACGGTTTAAAGTTTACGGCCCCTTTTTCTTCTGCGAAAAAAAACGTTACGGTACACGTGTATCTGGACATGCTGGAAAATTGGCTCATGCCACAACTGGAGACCGACAGCGGCGACTTCATCTTTCAACAGGATGGTGCTCCACCGCACTTCCATCATGATGTTCGGCATTTCTTAAACAGGAGATTGGAAAACCGATGGATCGGTCGTGGTGGAGATCATGATCAGCAATTCATGTCATGGCCTCCACGCTCTCCCGACTTAACCCCATGCGATTTCTTTCTGTAGGGTTATGTGAAAGATTCAGTGTTTAAACCTCCTCTACCAAGAAACGTGCCAGAACTGCGAGCTCGCATCAACGATGCTTTCGAACTCATTGATGGGGACATGCTGCGCCGAGAGTGGGAGGAACTTGATTATCGGCTTGATGTCTGCCGAATCACTAAAGGGGCACATATCGAACATTTGTGAATGCCTAAAAAGCTTTTTGAGTTTTTGTATGTGTGTGCAAAGCACTGTGAAAATATCTCAAATAATAAAGTTATTGTAGAGCTGTGAAATCGCTTCAGTCATTTGTAATAACCCTGTATATATATAAAATTAAACTAGAGAAGTATTCAGCGCTCAGCTTGAACAGGTGTCATGTAACGTCCGCCGAGACCAAATTCCGAGAGTAATAACGTTCAAAGTGGAAGGGAAAAAAACCTTAGCCACAAGCGGTCGTGTGGGAGGACAATGCTTGCCTGCCTGCCCCTGTGGGTTCTGGGCCGAGCTCGGTTCCAACAATCTTACACCAGTCAGGCCGCAGTTCTATCCAGTGATCTCCTACATGTTTGACAGAAGTGTATCCTGTTGCTCTGCCTCAAATCCACTTCTCTGCACATTCGCACGCGCCCCGGAATAATTCACAATCCACTTAAAAGCAACAACGGGTTTATAAAGAGACACATGAAAATTACACAGTGGTTTATAACATCAGTGACATTTTTATACCAATTACCCTGTTGTCAGCCTCATAATGATAAATATATTCCAATTATTTATGAAACCAGCATGAAAAATGCTTGCCGTCTTTCAACCTTAGTTAGTGATGGTTTCCGGATAAGCGACCGCAGAAAAAGCCAATAACTAACTTCCTTCACAAAAGCGTAATGAGGCATCTCAAAGGAAGTAGAACTGTCAGTTACAGTTAACAACTCACATTAAAGGTAGACACTGTGCTGATATTTTAACTGCTATCCCCAGCTACCCATTGTGCAAAGGCACGAATTGCATTCGAAGTTCCATAACGACTATTGCCCAGCTACGCTTTAATCATGGACCTTCCGCCACCAACCTTACGGCCTTCGTTGGAGTCCTACCCATAGATGCGACTGTAGTGTGACTGAAGGCTCTAAGCAGCTTTTCCTTTCATGTCATCGCGTCCTCATGATACTAGTACCGATAACTGGCGTTCAACAAGTAATGCAAGATTTTTTTTTCCTGAAAGCGGATTGCTTTTACTCAGGATACCAATACACCAAATTACTCCCAGCCCTTTTGGCTACAAAATCGGTTTTTTCAACATAGTCTCCGCTCAATGCGATGGCCTTACGCCTCTTTATTGGTAGCGCACTATGCCTGCATGGTACCACTCTCCTGGTCGACGTCGGAGCTACAGCGCCGGCCGCTTCAGTCCGGAAACGCGCTGCTGCTACAGTCGCAGCTTCGACTCCTGCCTCGGGCATGGATGTGTGTGATGTACTTAGGTTAGTTAGGTTTAAGTAGTTCTAAGTCTAGGTGACTGATGACCTCAGATGTTTAAGTCCCATAGTGCTCAGAGCCATTTGAACCATTTGACGTCGGAGCCAACGTTTTGCTGCATCAATAACGTCCCATCATCCACGTACTGATTCCCGCGGAGTGCATCCTGCATTGGGCTAGACAGATGGAAATAGGAAGGTGCGAGTTCCGGGCTGTTTGTATGAGAAAGAACAGTCCAATGAAGTTTCTTAAACTCCTCTCGGGTGCGCGGATTAGTGTAAACTCTAGTTTTGTCATGGAGAAGGAGAAGTTCGTTTGCATTTTTTTGGCGACGTACACGCTGAAGTCGTTCCTCCTGAGGGCAACACAATACACTTCAGAGTTGACCGTCGCACTATTAGGGAGGACGTCAAACAGAATAACCCCTTCAGAGTCCAAGAACACCACCGTCACTACTTTGTCGGCTGTGGATTCAACTTTGAATTTTTCTTTGGAGGAGAGGTGGTGCAGCGCCACTCCATAAATTGCCGTTTTATTTTGGGTTCGAAGTTCAAAATGGTTCAAATGGCTCTAAGCACTATGGGACTTGACATCTGAGGTCATCAGTCCCCCAGACTTAGAACTACTTAAACCTAACTAACCTAAGGACATCACACACATCCATGCCCGAGGCAGGATTCGAACCTGCGACCGTAGCAGCCGCGTGGTTCTGGACTGGAGCGTCTAGAACCGCTCGGCCACAGAAGCCGGCTGGGTTCGAAGTGGTGAAGCCATGTTTCACCGCCTGTGACGAATTTCAGTAAAAACATTGTCACGATCAGCTTCCTAACGCGCAAGCAGTCCCGCACAGGTGGTCCTTCGTTGCTCTTTATGGTCTTCGGCGGCAAGGAACTCACCGGGCACACACTTCTGAGTACGCCAACTGTTGGACGAGTGTGTCAGCATTACCAACAGAGACGGCCAGTTGACTACCAAGGTGTTTGCCTGTGATACGTCGATCACCTCGAATGAGTGTGTCCGCACGTACCGGCACTGCGAGAGTCATAGCTGCGTGAGGCCGGCCGGTACGTGGGAGATCCGGTGGGTTTGTGCGACGTAGTTGCGATTATAACAGACGCTTCGCCCAACGACTCACCATGCTTTTGTTCTTTGCCAGGCCTCCGTACACATCATTATGCACGCGCCTATCAATATCTGCGATACACAGGTTTTCCGCCACAATAAACTCAATGACAGCTCTCTTCTTGGTAAGTACCTCCGGTGCAGAAGGTTTTTTGAAGGTTACGCTAGCGCAGCCAGCTATCGGAACTTTATGAAACTGTAGGGGCTGAAACGGGAATATTCCACGACGTCTCCCAACAAATGCCGCATTTTTTAACTAAAATGGTCGAGAAAAAGTCTTGCTTTGCTTATTGAACGCCCCTAGTAGTTCTCGAACCTGTAAAATTTACTAATGCTATCCAAAATAAAAATTGACATCTTGCGGTTAATACCTCCGTTGCATGTAGACTTTTATACGATTTTTTAGAGTGACATTTATGTACCCTATCTGATAAAATACAGGGGATATCCAAAATAATATGAACACCTGTACTTGCCGGCCGGAGTGGCCGTGCGGTTCTAGGCGCTACAGTCTGGAACCGAGCGACCGCTACGGTCGCAGGTTCGAATCCTGCCTCGGGCATGGATGTGTGTGATGTGCTTAGGTTAGTTAGGTTTAATTAGTTCTAAGCTCTAGGCGACTGATGACCTCAGAAGTTAAGTCGCATAGTGCTCAGAGCCATTTGAACCATTTTGAACACCTGTACTTACTTGGAATGGTTCATTAAGAAGGAGTTGAACCCCCATTTTCCCACAATACAACTGCGATTCTTCTTAGGATACTGTCATATGATGATTGAATAGTCTCCATTGGAATGTTATGCCACTCTTCGATCAGAACCTCATCTTACTCCTGTCGTGACGAGGGAGGCGGAAATCTGCTCCGGAGTCTGTGCTCCAACACCACCCACCAGGGTTCGATAATGTTCAAGCCCGGGATCTGTGGTGGCCAGGGAAGATGCTGCAGTTCTGTTGCATTCTCCTCATACCACGGTTTTACTGTCCTGGCTGCGTTAATTGGTACATTATCGTCCTGAAATATGACATAATTGTTGGGGGAAAACATCTGAATCATGGGCTGCACTTGATCTCCTAAACTGTTCACATAATCGTTGGCTGTAACACGGCCTTTGAAAGTAATGATGGGACCAGCAGAATACCACGATATGGCTGCCCATACCATCACACTTCCACCTCCATGCTTTACCGTTAGAATCAAGTAATCAGGATTGTAGGGTTCCTTTGGCGTTCTCTAGACGTAAACCCGGTCCGATGTTGAAAATAACAAAAATGTTGACTCGTCGGACCATATGACGTGTTTCCGCTGATCAGCCATCCAGGGTTTATGCTCCTGACACCATATTTTATGCTTCTTTGCGTTGGTTGTCGTCACTAATGGCTTCGATATAGTAGCTCTTCCATGAATATTCACTTTATGGAGTTCTAGGCGGATAGTGTCGATAGGTACGGGGTCTCGAAGATGGCTATTGACCTCTCCAGTCACTTTAGCCGCTGTAGTTTTGTGTTGTTTTGACACAATGCGTGTTAGCGTGCGACGATTTCTGTCATTTAGTTTTGATGTGCGGCCACTGTTACGCTTACACGATGATGTCTTTTCATGTTTTGTGTAGGCTGTCATGGCTGTTGAAACGGTTGCTCTTCAAACAGTCAATAAACTGGCTGTCTTAGTTACTGATGCTCCAGCTAATCGGGCCCACACAAACAGCCCTCATTGTAACTCTGTTAGGTCTTTCATTGCACGTCGACCTCGACCTCTGAATGCAAATACGAAGTGTGCACTACTCGTAAACAACCTGCACTGATGCCTGGGCCGTACTGAACACGCAAAGTCCATGGCAACTAGTGTCTCACCTGCGCTGTTGACTGTCAAACACAACCATCCCATTACTACCACTGTTCACATTATTGTGCCTGTCCCCTGTATATCCGGACTCTCCTCTATAATACGGCATTGTCCACGCGATATCACGAGAGGCTGACCAGCCGGTGTACAATAAGACGGAGAATATTGTGTTGTCAGCAGAATGGGTCGGTGAGTTGAGAGGTCATTTATTTCGAACTTGGACTAGTCACTGGATGTCACCTCAGCAACAAATTCACCACGGACGTTTTAACCTTTCTAAAGCTGCCAAAGCTGGCTGTTGATGTGACTGGGAAGTGGAAACGCGAAGGAACAACCATAGCTAAACCAAAACCAGGCAGACTCCATGCGCTGACGGACAGGGAATATCGAGCATTCCGGACGGTAGTTGTAGAACATCGCATGAAATCTTCGGAAAGAATCACTCGGGGTTTCAGAGAACTATAAGCAGTCCATCAAGTACAATGACTGTGCGTATGGAGTTAGAAAGAATGGGGTACAGTGGCCAAGCAGCTAGGCATATGCCACACATTTCTATAGTCAGTGGTAAGTGTCGCTCGAGGTACTGAAAAGAGCGACCGCACTGGACATTGAATGACTGGAAATGAGTGATCTGAAGTGATGAGTCACGATATGCCGTATGACAATCGGAGGGAACGGTATGCGTTTGGCCACTACCTGGATAACTTTGGCCCCCATCAGGTGTAGTGACAACAGTGACGTATATAGGAGATGGTGTTAAGGTATAGGGGTGTTTTCTTACTTAGCGTATGTTCCCGTTATTGAGCTTAAGAAAACGATAAATGTGGAAGCATATGAGCACATTTTACACTACTTTGTACCGTGTACAGTAGAGAAACTGTTCGGTGACGATAACTGTTTTTATCAGCATAACAATGCAACCTGTCATATAGCACTATCAGTGAAGCAATGGTTTGCGGCGAATTACATTCCTTCGTCCTGAACCTAGTGGAACAGCTTTGCGATGAGGTACGACGTCGACTTCCCTCAATACTCAAGTGTCCAATAACATCGCCTCCTCTGGTTTCGGCTCTTGAGGAAAATGGGCCGACTCTCCTCCACAGGCTTTCAGACACCTCACTGAATTTTTTCCCTACAGGGTTCAATCCGACATGACATAAAGCTGAAGGGCGCTCACATGCCAAATTTATGTCCACTAGTAGCTATCCGGACATGGTATACAGGGTGTTACAAAAAGGTACGGCCAAACTTTCAGGAAACATTCCTCACACACAAATAAAGAAAAGATGTTATGTGGACATGTGTCCGGAAACGCTTAATTTCCATGTTAGAGCTCATTTTAGTTTCGTCAGTATGTATTGTACTTCCTCGATTCACCGCCAGTTGGCCCAATTGAAGGAAGATAATGTTGACTTCGGTGCTTGTGTTCACATGCGACTCATTGCTCTACAGTACTAACATCAAGCACATCAGTATGTAGCATCAGCAGGTTAGTGTTCATCACGAACGTGGTTTTGCAGTCAGTGCAATGTTTACAAATGCGGAGTTGGCAGATGCCCATTTGATGTATGGATTAGCACGGGGCAATAGCCGTGGCGCGGTACGTTTGTATCGAGACAGATTTCCAGAACGAAGGTGTCCTGACAGGAAGACGTCTTAGGGAGCACGGAACATTCCAGCCTATGACTCGCGACTGGGGAAGACCTAGAACGACGAGGACACCTGCAATGGACGAGGCAGTCCTTCGTGCAGTTGACGATAACCCTAATGTCAGCGTCAGAGAAGTTGCTCCTGTACAAGGTAACTTTGACCACGTCACTGTATGGAGAGTGCTACGGGAGAACCAGTTGTTTCCGTACCATGTACATCGTGTGCAGGCACTATCAGCAGCTGATTGGCCTCCACGCGTACACTTCTGCGAATGGTTCATCAAGCAATGTGTCAATCCTCGTTTCAATGCAAATGTTCTCTTTACGGATGAGGCTTCATTCCAACGTGATCAAATTGTAAATTTTCATGGATTGGTAGAGGCGGACCAATTCCATGGCCTCCACGCTCTCCTGACCTCAACCCCCTTGACTTTCATTTATGGGGGCATTTGAAAGCTCTTGTCTACGCAGCCCCGGTACCAAGTGTAGAAACTCTTCGTGCTCGTATTGCGGACGGCTGTGATACAATACGCCATTCTCCAGGGCTGCATCAGCGCATCAGGGATTCCATGCGACGGAGGGTGGATGCATGTATCCTCGCTAACAGAGGACATTTTGAACATTTTCTGTAACAAAGTGTTTGAAGTCACGGTGGTACGCTCTGTTGCTGTGTGTTTCCATTCCATGATTAATGTGATTTGAAGAGAAGTAATAAAATGAGCTCTAACATGGAAAGTAAGCGTTTCCGGACACATGTCCACATAACATCTTTTCTTTATTTGTGTGTGAGGAATGTTTCCTGAAAGTTTGGCCGTACCTTTTTGTAACATCCTGTATGTAATAGTCACTCACATCATATTGCGAGGTGCCGGGGTGGATAAGAGTTTGTACCTCTTTAATTCTGGAGAATTTTGCATGAGAACTAGACATGCACTCAACCCTCTCTTTAGCTCCACATAATTAAATATGTGCACAACGGTAATGAAAGGAATTGATGGTGGATCCTGCAAGTTGGTAAAATAAGGAGTGCACATTCACAATAATGTAATAAAAATCGTAATCTACTAAAAAACGGGAATTTTATCATAATAAACGACAGGAAATGGGATTCGACAACTATCCACGAAATGATATGTGGATTAAATATTACAATGAGATTTATTATAAATCAGAACACAAAGGTACTTAATTGCTGACACAAACAGTAGGCTAAAGGATAGGTAATACTGAATTATTATGAAAATAACAGATGGCCTGAGAACAAGGGACGCCTACTCTTTGTGACGCAATGGATAGACGATAATGACTGGAGGTCCTAATGAATCCAATATTACTCCTCCGACTGTAATGCAGTATAAAATTAGAATTATATTAATACCTTCACCTGCTGACGGGCGTTGATATATATTAACGGGGACAGGTGAAAATTTGCGCCCCGACCGGGACTCGAATCCGGCATCTCCTGCTTACGTGGCAGACGCTCTACCTACCTGAGCCACCGAGGGCAGAGAGGATAGTACGACTGCGGGGACTATCTCACCCAGACCTCCTGCGAGACCCACACTCTCACCTTGTATGTCCACACACTACATTCGTTGTGTCCCACCCCAACACACTCATTACTCGCGGAAGACATTCTTACCAAATCCCGTTAGAGTTCGGGGAATATGTGTGAGTCCGCGCAGAAGAAGAAGGTCATGGCTGGTATTGCCAGAACTAAATACCTATATGGATATGGTGTCTTTTCTTTCGGACATGTCCGAAAGAACAGACACCATATCCTTGTAAGTATATGTAATGCAGCATAGCGATTAGTAGTGAGAGCTCAAATGGGAACACACAGAGAAACAAACAAGGTGGACTTGTAGCAAAGCGAGCGCGCATGCTGCTGAGGTCTTCAGTATAAAAATCTTCAGTATAAAAACAATAGGTCCTACAACGCCGGAGCAGAAAAACACTTTACCAGTCCTGAAACCTGTAGCACATCGTCAGTAGGCAGCGTTCTCATGGTTTGGCCGCCGACTCCTGCTGTGCAGCAACTCTGTTTCAACTCGTGGCCTAGAATACTGTCCGAGAATTCTCAATTCTGCTCTCGTGGCCGAAGCAGAGAAACTCCTGGATGCTCGAGGATATATCTCCAGGAAGAGACACAGCAAAACAGCCTAAACTCGCCCTGTCGATACAGGTACGAAAACGCAGAATATGAATCTGGGTCTTCAATCGCAGAATCAAACTGGAGTATGATCGAAGTCATGCTCCACAACGATTCGAAAAAGTGCGACTAAGTCACAAGACGGTCCGATTCCGGCGAAGATCAGATCCAGAATGCTATGCGCACGCTCATCTCAAGATCGAAGCAAACTTTATTCAACTCCCCACAACCACCGAAAATCTGCGAATCAGCATTCAGTGCTGATTCCAAAATTCCCCCACACTATCCCAGAACCTCATTCGCACCAACAGCGATCGTTCCCCCCCATTTCGTGCAGGGCCTTATGATGTCAACTAGCCTCAGTTCAAGTTGACCAGTCACACCTGTGCTATTTAGTTGGGGGCACTGAACTTGCCGTTTGACCGGCTACGAAAACAGCATGCCAAGACCACCGGCCATTCGGTGCCAGACAGTCGCACCCAGCAAGACAACGTATACGAGAATTCTCAGAATCATGACGGCAACACAGTCAGTCGGCGCTAGCAGTCTTCGGTCCAGACGCACCGGAACGGTAAACACGTAAACTGTGGCGACACTCAGACGGCTCGCAGGTCGTTTCGCCCTCCCTACAGCAGGCGAAACTCGACCGGGGTCAATCGGCCCGCCAGATGCTCAAACCCACTGAGTACCATCCTCTCCATACTCGCGGAAGTGCAGACTCCCCTACGAAAACGCATTGTATCGCGTACTCCGGAGCTCGTAAGCCACACAGGGAAGTAATGATAAAACTAAAGCCAAGACCACATACATTTCCCAAAGTGCATAGCAATCAAGTGAAAAGTAATTTGAGGTCTCAGGACAAATATTCTCATCAGCACAACCTTATTCGGCCCGTTCCCACTGTCAAATTATATAAAACATTAATAAAATTGGTGAAAATGAGAGGTGACACGCAAAAAAAGGCATGAAACCTCTAAGTGTAACTGACTTGGTTCTGTTAATTATCTGCTTATTCACTTTTTCGGATGAATCCAGGTTCTGTTTACAGCATCATGTGGTCGCATCCGTGTTCGGCGACATCGCTTTGAATTCGCATTGGAAGCGTGTATTCGTCAGCGCCATACTGGCGCATCGACCAGCGTGATGGTATGGGGTTACACGTCTCGGTCACCTCTTGTTCGCATTGACGGCACTTTGAACAGTAGACGTTACATTTCAGAAACCCTACATTTTAGCGGGATAATGCACGACCGCATGTTGCAGGTCCTGTACGGGCCTTTCTGGATACGGAAAAAGGTTCGACTGCTGCCCTGACCAGCACATTCTCCAGATCTCTCACCAATTGAAAACGTCTGGTCAATGGTGGCCGAGCAACTGGCTCGTCACAATACGCCAGTCACTACTCTTGATGAACTGTGGTATCGAGTTGAAGCTGCATGGGCAGCTGTACCTGTACACGCCATCCAAGTTTTGTTTGACTCAATGCCCAGGCGTATCAAGACCGTTATCATAGCCAGAGGCGGTTGTTCTGGGTACTGATTTCTCAAGATCTATGCACCCAAATTGCGTGAAAATGTTTAAACTGTGTTTGTGAATTTAAATAACTACTGGAATAATTGTTATATAATGAACTGTAAATGACTTGGTCTATATGTAGGGAACATAGGGTTGAATGTAAAAGATGTGAGGAAGCCCTGCAGCTACGGAAGTAGCCTGGCGGAGCGGAAAAGATGTGGTTGGCGCAGACGTCGCAACTCGTCCTTTGTGATGGGTGAGGACTGGGCTGAGCAGAGCTGTGGTTAACACCTCGCTAGCAGCATCGGATCATTGTGGCTCGTATTCCTGGACCTCTGAGGCCAGAAGAGCTTAAGGGCAGTATTTAAGGGTCTCGGATGCTGCATTTGGTGATAGCATTATCACGGCACAGTTTATGGCCCTATAAAAATATTATTTAGACGCCAAGAAGATCAGTGACAGGGCGTGGCCAACAGTACTGCCGTGACTGCATCGCCGCCAGGTTAACAGCCACTGCAACTTACGCCACCAGTGTCACCGGCCTTCCACTAAACTGTTTGTATTTGGCACTCTGTAAATGGACCAGGTATTTGTGAAACTTGGTTAAATTCTAACAGTTAGCAATACACCCAGAGGAAGGTGCCTTGCAACAGTCGCCGAAACGTCGGAATTTTACAGATGACAATGCAGTCTCAAACCCAGAAGAATTTTATTGGCTGTGACAACGGCCGCGGAAGCCTACGTTTACAATAATCGTGGTGCTGCTAAAAACTCTATCTTACACCCGTGAGTACCCCAAATCACAAACCTGGACAGGAATCCGCTGAAGTCTGGAACCGCGCGACCGCTACGGTTGCAGGTTGGAATCCTGCCTCGGGCATGGATGTGTGTGATATCCTTAGGTTAGTTAGGTTTAAGTAGTTCTAAGTTCTAGGGGACTGATGACCTTAGAAGTTAAGTCCCATACTGCTCAGAGCCATTTGAACCATTTGGACAGGAATCCTATCCTGGTGAATTTAATTCCGAGTGTCCTAATTTATTATGAGAAAGTCGTTGATCGTGAATTTAGTTTTGTGTTGTCATTTGCGCAGCCAATCACAATTTTTAGTAGGTCAGAAGGCTGTTTATGAAAGCACATTCGTTACTTAAAGTACCATAATTGTTGTGCTTTACTTAATTAGTAATTAAAGATAAGAATACTTACCTTTTGTCATACATATTGGTATAGTTTTGTTAATGAGCATAGTTTTTCAAACTACGAAAGTTTAAGGGTCCTCATGTACTAGGCTAGTTAGTTAATGAAGAAATGCGAAGGCTCCTTCAGAGCCAGTGCAGTTCGATTTGCTTTCTGGTTAGTTGCTTCAATCCGAGTTTAGAAAATAACTATTTACTGTGTTACCTATTCTAATGCAAGTTGATTAGTGCACAGGCATAGAAACCCTATATTAGGCAATGAAGTTATCGATTATGATCATTAGTAGACCCCCTGATTTAAATTCAGAATCATTTCAAGTTGCTTCAATCCGAGTTTAAGAAAGAACTATTTACTGTGTTACCTATTCTAATGCAAGTTGATTAGTGCACAGGCATAGAAACCCTGTATTAGGCAATGAAGTTATCGATTATGATCATTAGTAGCCCCCTTGATTTAAATTCAGAATCATTTCAAGTTGCTTCAATCCGAGTTTAAGAAAGAACTATTTACTTTGTTACCTATTCTAATGCAAGTTGATTAGTGGACAGGCATAGAAACCCTGTATTAGGCAATGAAGTTATCGATTATGATCGTTAGTAGACCCCCTGGTTTAAATTCAGAATCATTTCAAGCTTTTCCCTGTTCAGTATCGCTACTAGTTTCATGTGTGTCGGTAACTGCTTTTATAAACTGTTGTACCTAGTTCATTTAAGGAACATGTTGTTGAGAGGCATATGTTGCTCTTTACTATCTCATTGGCGATTTGTTTACGTGACTTACTAGTTAGTCACATTTGTCTGCAAGGTTAGGTTACTGTGTTGTAGCAGGAACAGATGTAAGGAAAGAGTTTAACGTGTGTGTCAAGGAAGGTTAAGTTAGCCTTAGCACTGCATTCTACTTTATTATTTTGCTTGACACAAGAATGTCTAATTATGCTGGCGACCAGTTTTAATATGTAATATTACAAAATCATATGGTTAAAATGGCTCTGAGCACTATAGGACTTAACATCTGAGGTCATCAGGCCCCTAGAAATTAGAACTACTTAAACCTAACTAACCTAAGGACATCACACACATCCATGCCAAAGACAGGATTCGAACCTGCGACCGTAGCGGTCGCGCGGTTCCAGACTGAAGCGCCTAGAACCGCTCGGCCACAACGGCCGGCGTAATATTACAACTTGCTTTTGTGCTGGTGGAACGTCTGTTCCAAACCCACCGTTTACTATTGTTTATAGTCTGCTGCAGTGTTTCGGAAACGATTCCCAGTTTGATTGTTCTGTTTCCAATAGGTTATCTCACGGTCACAACTTTCTCAAAAATTCCTCGCAGAGGTATAACGTTAGCATCGATTGCCGTTGGAAGATGGTCAGTGGTAACGTTACAATACCTTTTCATAAGTGTTAAATATGCCCTCTTGAGATGCACGGCACATGTCAATGCGGTATTCAGATTGTTCCCAAACCACAACGAGGATGTCTTGAGTTACAGCTTCCACAGCTGCTGTTTTGAGATGTCTCAGTTCATTCACTATTGTTGGTAATAGAGGCACATAAAACAGAGTCTTTTATAAACCTCCACAAGAAATAATCACGTACAGTCTGGTTCGGTGACCCTGGAGGCCAGTAATGTTAGGCTGAGTCATTGGGTCCAGTGCGACCGATCCATCGTTCAGTAATCCTTTGATTTAAAAATCTCCGCACTTCCGGATGCCAGTGTGCCGGTGCCCCATCCTGTTGGCAAATGAAGTCGTTCGAATCAGTCTCCAACTGTGGAATAAGAAAGTTCTGAAGCATATCGAGATATGTGCTTCCCGGACTATACACCTTTACCCCTGAAACTGCATAAAACACATTAAATTTTGGAGAGTCCCTCTCATGTTGTTCAACTTCATGTGGTTGTCTGTATCCCATATTCTCACATTATGACTGTTCACCTTTCCATTTAAATGAAATGTTGCCTCGTCACTACACACTAAGCGTGGAAGAAAACTGACATTCTCCATCTTGCCAAGAAAGAAATTACAGAACTCCACACGTTGTTGTTCGTTACCTTCACGGAGAGCTTGAAGTAGCTGAATTTTTGAATGGTTTCATGTAAAAATGTCGACGGAGCACACGCCAGACGGACATAGGGGGCTGTGGTGTGTGTACTGTAAGACCTTCAGTACACACACCATCGGATTATTTGACTTGTCGCTCTAACGAAGTAGGCGAGTGTCAGCAATATGTCTCGTGGTCTTATCGTGGCGTGTTTATCTTCTGCCGTTAGGTCAGATGATAGAAATGCCACTTGCACACTTGGAGTAGCAGATTCACGGTGACCAACTTTAAACAGAACTTGATTAATTTTCACACACATTTATTAAAATAATAAAAAGCATAGACATTGCGTAACTTGATTCTGGATGCTGTTTATAATTGACAATCTGAAGTTCCTTTGGTCTTGGTACGTTAATCTTATCCTCACATATCTCTGATACTTGACAAAGTGTCTATTCATTTATCTTCATGGCTATGTACAGGAATATGTTAATCTTATTAGGCGCAGACTGAAACTTGACTATAGACTGGAGCAAACAAATGCAGACAAATGCAGACTGGTGCAGACTGATTAATCGGAGGTCTGTACACTCGTTATAATACCTCACGCATTCAGGTATCACTGTGCAAGTGTGACCCATGAGGAGAAAAGGTTCTACGTTAGCAGCAATCTCATTGGCTGCGTTACATATTAATACGCGGATCGGCGGAAGCAGAATTTGGTCCGTCTCTAAGGCAGCGCCATCTCGTAGTGCGGAGACGGACGAGCGCTGCGCCTGTGCTGTTGTGCTTAGCGGGGCGCGCTCTAGTGGGAAAGTTGTTTACGCACTGACTACGCTGAACTATGTACACAACAGGGGCATGGTGAGCCGTCGAGCCGTATGGCGAACGGATTTCTGCGGACTCCTTGACAAACCATGGCAGGTGCATTCGACGTCTATGTCAGACACTCTGGGACGGCCCGGCGATTTGCCTTTACACAAAGAACCTGCTTCTCGGAATTGTTCATGCCAGCGGTTCAAATGGCTCTGAGCACTATGGGACTTAACATCTGAGGTCATCAGTCCCCTAGAACTTAGAACTACTTAATCCTAACTAACCTAAGGAAATCAGACGCATCCATGTCCGAGGCAGGATTCGAACCTGCGACCGTAGCGCCTAGAACCGCTCGGCCACCCCTGCCGGCTGCTTGTCAGCGTCTAATTCTCTTTGCTGCAGAGGGATCCAACCATACGTAGTACGGAAATCACGCTGGACAGTTATTAGTGATCCGCACTGCGCAAAACGTAGCACACAAAACGCTTCCTGTTGTCCCGACGCCATTTTTCCTAGAACTGAAGTAGGAGCATACTGCTGCTACCTAGCGGAGATCATGTGAAACTCGAGTTTCCTGTTTCCAACAGTACTTTGTTCACGCACATATCTCAAATAACATAATAGTTATGATTTTTTTTAATCAGGATTCTTTTTGATGTGCCCTGTATTACTGGTCTGAAAGCAAAATTCATGTATAAAAGAGACTACCTGCTATAGAACATTATGTCGTCAACAACAAAAGTTATTACTGTAGCCATATGATACATAAGCAACCTGACGAAATTTCCAAGCCATGGCAGTGCAAAAAAGGACGTTAAGTAAGCATAACCACTGATGCTGCAGACACTGAAGGGCCTTTTTACCAAAATGGAAACATACAGACGTCGGCTGAGCTGATCGGCCCGACACATCTGATTTTCAGTTAAATGTGCTCTCATGTCGTGGAGTCATGATCAACCAAAAGGATATATTCCCATTTATTTATTCTCTGAACAAAAGTAGACGTTGTTCATGGTCGATGATTTTCTACGATTTCAGCACAGTAGTGAAGTGTAGTTAGCGCAAATTTTTATTGGACGTAGATGCTCCCAAGCAGAACACCGAGCGGTGCAAACCTCTGCCGAATGCTTAGCTTCACATTATATAAAACGATTATTGGTTATTGCTTTGCTCATTTCACAATTTCTGTAACTGGTCTGTGGGAATTATGAATTGCTTTACTTAAAATTACAAATATACTACTGCAAGTACTTCCTTTTTCATCACGACACAGTTATTCTCAATTCCGCTTACATTAACATTTGACTTTCTGCTACACTATGTGATCAACTTTAAGTCACCGTTTTTATCGCCTGCTTTTATTGTTTATTATCTTTTTCTTCTGTTTTAAAAATTCTGTGAGCTGAAGAGCGGCGTACTAAGCTGGTGCCAGCCCGCCCCCCTTTAGGGGGAATCGGAATTCAATAAAGGAAAAAAAAATTCCGAACACCTGGCTGAAAATGACTTACAAGTTCGTGGCGCCCTCCATCGGTAGTGTTGGAATTCAGTATGGTGTTGGCCCACCCTTAGCCGTGATGACAGCTTCCACTCTCGCAGGCATACGTTCAGCCAGGTGATGGAAGGTGTCTTGGGGAATGACAGCCCATTCTTTACTGAGGAGAGGCATCGATGTCGGTAGCTGAGGTCTCGCACGAAGTCGGATTTCCAAAACATCCCAACGGTGTTCTGTATGATTCAGGTCAGGACTCTGTGCAGGTCAGTCCATTACAGGGATGTTACTGTCGTGTAACCACTCCGCTACAGGCAGTGTATTATGAACAGATGCTCGATCGTGTTGAAAGGTGCAATAGCCATCACCGAATTGCTCTTCAACAGTGGGAAGCAAGAAGGTGCTTAAAACATCAACGTAGGCCTGTGCTGTGATAGTGCCACGCAAAACAACAAGGGGTGCAAGTCCCCTCCATGCAAAACACGACCACACCATAACACCACCGCCTCTGAATTTTACTGTTGACACTATGCACGCTGGCAGATTACGTTCACTGGACATTCGCCATACCCATACCCTCCCATCGGGTCGCCATATTGTCTACCGTGTTTCGTCACTCCACACAACATCACTGTTCAATCGTCCAATGTTTACGCTCCTTACACCAAGCGAGGCGTCGTTTGATGTGTAGCTTATGAGCAGCCGCTCGACCATAAAATCCAGGTTTTCCCACCTCCCGCCTAACTGTCATAGTACTTGCAGTGGGTTCTGATGCAGTTTGAAATTCCTGTGTGATGGTCTGGATAGATGTCTGCCTATTACACATTACGACCGTCTTCAACTGTCGGCGGTCTCTGTCAGTCAACAGACTAGGTCGGCCTGTACGCTTTTGTGCTGTACAGGTCCCTTCACGTTCCCACTTCACTATCACGTTGGAAACAGTGGACCTAGGGAATTTTAGGTGTGTGGAAATCTCGCGTACAGACGTATGACACAAGTGACACCCAGTCACCTGGCCACGTTCGAAGACCGTGGATTCCGCGGAGCGCTTCATTCTGCTCTCTCACGATGTCTAATGACTACTGAGGCCGCTGGTACGGACTACCTGGCAGTAGGTGGCAGCATAATGCACCTAATACGAAAAACCTTCAACATCGCAGCGCGTCAGTAATTGTTGGTTAATATATTAAGAAACTAGAAACCCGCATCGATTGCGAAAAAAGCACCTAGTGTTAACCTAGGTATCGGCGTAGATAACTACACCTTCTTCAGAACAATAAAACCCACAAGTGCCTAAGAATACTGTTGTGGGTTGGCAGGAGAGCCAACACCGTGATTATTAGAGGAAGCTGAAAGGCACGCGTTTTAGCTCACGCAGGCTGGCGTGAGGTCTGGAGCACGACAAGGAAATTAGAATTTAGAAAAACAGACGTAGCTGGTGGAATACTTAATTTTAATCCGTTAATGATGAACGTCGCTCTTGACTGTACATTATTCACAATATCAATAGTAACTGAACATGGCGCCTTGCTAGGTCGTAGCAAATGACGTAGCTGAAGGCTATGCTAACTATCGTCTCGGCAAATGAGAGCGTATTTTGTCAGTGAACCATCGCTAGCAAAGTCGGTTGTACAACTGGGGCGAGTGCTAGGAAGTCTCTCTAGACATGCCGTGTGACGGCGCTCGGTCTGCAATCACTGATAGTGGCGACACGCGGGTCCGACGTATACTAACGGACCGCGGCCGATTTAAAGGCTACCACCTAGCAAGTGTGGTGTCTGGCGGTGACACCACAAAGACCTTTGTCAATGATTAAAAGAACACCATAGCTATACATTTATAAACGAAAAAAAGGAAAACACAAACAGTACATATGTACAAAGTCAAAACCACTACTTAACTTAATGGTGTACGCTCCACCTCACACCGGCCTATGTTCGATGGGCCATGACCCGCCATAAACTGCAGCTACATATGGTCGCTCACTTACACGCCCGACCCGCTACCTATGCACATGCGCAAGACAAGGGAAGTTACTTGAGTGCGCATGCGCATACGAATACGTATTCGTATGCGCATGCGCAATCAAGTAGTGGTTTAGACTTTGTACATATATACTGTTCGTGTTTTCCTTTTTTTCGTTTGTAAATGTATAGCTATGGTGTTCTTTTAATCATTGACAAAGGCCTTCTTAGGCACTTGTGGGTTTTATTGTTCTGAAGGAAGTGTAGTTATCTACGCCGAAACCTAGGTTAACACTAGGTGCTTTTTTCGCGATCGAGGCGGGTTTCTAGTCTTTTAATATAATACGAAAAACATATGTTTTTGGGGATGTCCGGATACTTTTGATCACATATTGTATGTAAATCAACAACTCATCATGTCAACTTTCCTCAGCACCTGCTGCTGAAATCGTCACGTTCCCAGAAACACCGCACATACAGAGTGTAGTAGCATGGATTGGGAGACGATAGAGAACGAAATCGTCTGTATTCTTTTCAAGAGCACCATCCTAGCATTTGCTTTCATCGATTTAAGAAAATCACAAAAATCCTGTATTTGGATAACCGGACGCTGATTGGAATTGACATTCTCTGAAAGGTGGGTCGAATGTGCTAACCACGTCAGCTATCTCGGTCATAAACTGTAATTACAAAACACATCATCTCTTACTGTTCTCCATTAGCCTGAATGCTGTTTAAATGCTGCATATTTGTTGGTAAGGAACCAAAAACACAAGCCGGTAGTTTCATGATGGCTCAAATGGTTCAAATGGATCTGAGCACTATGGGACTTAACATCTGAGGTCATCAGTCCTCTAGACTTAGAACTACTTAAACCTAACTAACCTAAGGACAACACACGCATCCATGCCCGAAGCAGGATTCGACCCTGCGACCGTAGCAGCAGCGCGGTTCCGGACTGAAGCGCCTAAAACCGCTCGGCCACAGCGGCCGGCTTTCATGATGGCACTATTACAAAAATCCCTTCCCTTTTCTAACCCTTCGATGTATTTTATTTGGCGACCCCTGTCCTAGTACACGTATATACTAATATAATGAGTTGTGAAGTTTTCTATAATCTTTTAATATTATTCATTAAGGATGCGAAGTAGCGGCTGTTATGTTTTTACCGTAATAATTGATAGCATTCGACCGTATTTATGTCCTACATACAGCTTAACAAAGGGTTGTAGAAAGTGAACTCATGAAGTTATAAGTTTACAAACGCTGGAACGCCGAAATTCTGTTGGCAAACATTTTAGCGTTATAATTTCATGTGGTAAGTTTTTACAAGCCGATGATGAGAGCATTGTGTCTCGAAACGCTTTGTACCTGTGTGTAGTACAAGAATACGGTCGAATGCTACCAGTTATTACTGTTCCCATAATCTGTTGTGGGGGGTACTGTTATCTAATTATAGTAACCTGTTATACGTCAGAAACGTAAATAAATGAAGGAGAAACGGGCGAAATTTCATCAGCTTCGCATCTGCAAGGTGGATGGAAAAAGATAAAACTCTATGGTCTGGTGCCATTACAGCCTGAAATTATTTAAAAATCTGACTGCAAGTGCATTGTATTTAGACTAAATTTCGTATTAGAGTCACTTTTTTCGACGTATAATAATATAATCTTCTGTAATGCTTTGCCGGGGTAAAAAACGGTAAGCTGCATTTTAATATGGATTGTGTGTAAAAAGAACGGTTCTCCTGAAACAGGCCACTTACTCTCTTTCTCTGCTCTGATAAAAGTAGAAGCATGACACCTACATTAGGACCACCCTGTGGTGTTCAGCATTTATATTCAGATGGTTCAAATGGCTCTGAGCACTATGGGACTTAACATCTGAGGTCATCAGTCCCCTCGAACTTAGAACTACTTAAACCTAACTGATCTAAGGACATCACACACATGCATGCCCGAGGCAGGATTCGAACCTGCGACCGTAGCAGCAGCGCGCTTCCGGTCTGAAGCGCCTAGAACCGCTCGGCTACAACGGCTGGCAGCATTTATATTGATGACTAGTTTGCCACTCGTGCGATTTCTACAACACAAAGCCTTTATTTTGTTTGCGTGTCTGGTTAGTAGGTCAAAGAGACGACGTCAGTTGTTAACGATTCCATATCAATTTGTGAATGCATTCCTCAGTGGCCACAATCAATTTGTGTGAAGTGACGTGATCACAGGCGAGAGCAAAAACGTTTCATAAACCCAATTGCGTTACGGTAGTTGCTTGACGTAAGGTTCCCATGGAAACAGGCCAGTCAACAATTCGCCCACGGTTATTTAAATATTCATGAAACGATGTTTTGCGTCAGAATGGGTTACACACAGAGGTAAAGGCGGAACGATTATTTCCTTCTGTAGAGATGTGTTTGCTATTGTAAGACTTCTAGACGGTTTAAACTTATGGAACCTTGCCCGTATAAGGGTAGGATCCAGGTTCTAGAACTGGTCAGGTCACCGGGTATAGCGTCCCCAGTGAAATAATACGAAAAGACTTAAAAAACAGTATTTATAAAGAAGAGACATTTAAAAATTGAATAATATATATTTTTATCATGTACCCGTAAAATAATAATTTCTCTGTGAAAGTTTCGAGGGCAAAGAAATATAACAAAATGATCTAAAGAGACGACAAGATACGCTCTTTTGTTAATTTTTTTAGTCGTCTTCACTTCTTCTCTTGTCTTGGTTGCGTGTAGACTGACATCTTGCGAGTGCTGGCAAATGTAAGCATATTTGTAATAATTAAGCAGATAATATATTGATTTAATATTATTATGCACTTTTCATTTGTAAGAGGTCATCCCGATTTCATGTCCGCCTTCCTTTGAAGTAACCTGCATTCGAGTAATTTACAGTTCAACAATCGCCGATGCAGCCAACGACATCATTACGCGGCGATATTAACTTATAAAAAATTAGCGGAAGCGAAAACTCGCCCGCTATTAATATAATATACATTCTCCACAGCCGCCCAACGTTGCAGAAAATACGTAGCTTTAAGGTTCTTATTTTCAGTACCATAGCCGAGAGCCAGAGCCAGGACTCTGACTACGAGGTAATGGTTAACGGAGGTAAGAAAAAATACTCTCGCGCGTGTGTTGGCCGCAATTGCAATTAATAACTATATATTTTTTGATTTAAAGTGAGCTGACTAGCCGAGGAAATTAATATGAAAAGCTTATTCCATTGTTCAACTTATATGCTCATGTTCTAAGATTCAGTGAGTCTAACGTTCGTTAACACAACAAATAATTTATACTGAAGATTAATGTTGTTAAAAAAGGGAGAACTTCACAAAAGAGTTTAATTGTAAATCAAAATAAAACGAAATATCATTTTTATTAAGGTCCACCACGTAAGTCGGCAGCAATCAACATAATAATAATATATTAAATTACGACGTCCGACGGACGCGAGACAGGCATAACATTTCACGATTTGTGCCGAATGCATTAATACTAATTTTTTACAAAGTGGCTAAACAGATCTTTATTCCAATGCTGCTTCTCGTTTTGAGGTGAGAGTCGCTGGTTTCATCTATGATGCTTAGTGCCAACAGAGCTCCAGCGCGATTGAAAACAATTCTCTGTTTCATGCAGCTTTTGCAGCCTTGTCGCCAGAGATTATGCGGCATAATGCATCGTATATTGTTATTGGCGCTAGAAGAAAGTCACACTTTTCTCTGGTAGACAACGCAAATTAGGGGTAAAAGAAAAAAAAAGAAAAATGTGCTAAAATATATGCGAATATCTCTAGCGGGGCTTGTAACATCCACGATTCGTCAACTGTACTGACAGTGGAATTGCCCATCATCTGGAACATACCGTGTGCCACGAGGGTGAACTTACACTACTGGCCATTAAAATTGCTACACCACGAAGATGACGTGCTACAGACCCGAAATTTAACCGACAGGAAGAAGATGCTGTGATACGCAGATGATTAGCTTTTCAGAGCATTCACACAAGGTTGGCGCCGGTGGCGACACCTACAACGTGCTGACATGAGGAAAGTTTCCAACCGATTTCTCACACACAAACAGCAGTTGACCGGCGTTGCCTGGTGAAACGTTGTTGTGATGCCTCGTGAAAGGAGGAGAAATGCGTACCATTACGTTTCCGACTTTGATAAAGGTCGGATTGTAGCCTATCACGATTGCGGTTTATCGTATCGCGACGTTGCTGCTCGCATTGGTCGATGGTGGTGGTGGGTAATGTTTAACGTCCCGTCGACAACGAGGTCATTAGAGACGGAGCGCAAGCTCGGGTTAGGGAAGGATTGGGAAGGAAATCGGTCGTGCCCTTTCAAAGGAACCATCCCGGAATTTGCCTGAAACGATTTAGGGAAATCACGGAAAACCTAAATCAGGATGGCTGGAGACGGGATTGAACCGTCGTCCTCCCGAATGCGAGTCCAGTGTGCTAACCACTGCGCCACCTCGCTGCATTGGTCGAGATCCAATGACTGTTAGCAGAATATGGAATCGGCGGGATCAGGAGGGTAATACGGAAAGCCGTGCTGGAACCCAACGGCCTCGTATCACTAGCAGTCGAGATGACAGGCATCTTATCCGCATGGCTGTAACGGATCGTGCAGCCACGTCTCGATCCCTGAGTCAACAGATGGGGACGTTTGCAAGAGAACAACCATCTGCACGAAAAGTTCGATGAAGTTTGCAGCAGCATGGACTATCAGCTCGGAGACCATGGCTACGGTTACCCTTGACGCTGCATCACAGACAGGAGAGCCTGCGATGGTGTACTCAACGATGAACCTGGCTGCACGAATGGCAAAACGTCATTTTTTCGGATGAATCCAGGTTCTGTTTACAACATCATGATGGTCGCATCCGTATTTGGCGACATCGCGGTAAACGCACATTGGAAGCGTGTATTTGTCACCGCCATACTGGCGTATCACCCGGCGTGATGGTATGGGGTGCCACTGGTTACGCGTCTCGGTCACCTCTTGTTAGCTTTGACGGAACTTTGAACAGTGGACGTTACATTTCAGATGTGTTACGAGCCGTGGCTCTACCCTTCATTCGATCCCTGCGAAACCGTACACTTCAGCAGGATAATGCACGACCGTATGTTGCAGGTCGTATACGGGCCTTTCTGGATACAGAAAATGTTCGACTGCTGCCCTGGCCAGCACATTCTCCAGATCTCTCACCAATTGAAAACGTCTGGTCAATGGTGGCCGAGCAACTGTCTCGTCATAATACGCCAGTCACTACTCTTGATGAACTGTGGTATCGTGTTGAAGCTGTATGGGCAGCTGTACCTGTACACGCGATCCAAGCTCTGTTTGACTCAATGCCCAGGCGTATCAAGGCCGTTATTACGGCCAGATGTGGTTGTTCTGGGTGTTGATTTCTCAGAATCTATGCACCCAAACGGCGTGAAAATGTGATCACATGTCAGTTCTAGTATAATATATTCGTCCAAGGAATACCCGTTTATCATCTGCATTTCTTCTTGGTGTAGCAATTTTAATGGCCAGTAGTATATTTAGCCTGAGCCGACTTCTGACGTTTGACAATTCCAGCACGCGCCGTCGTGACTGTGAGTCGAATTGGTTTGGCCAGACCAGCGAACGGGTGCACCGCACACTGGAATGTGCAGGGAATTCAAGGCTCGGACAGGGAAGTTTCCCGCGTTCTGATAATCAGAACGCCAGACCGTGTAGTTTGCAAACCTTCGTGGACGCTTCAGGATATACAGCTGCCACAACGCATCGCTCCTCACCCACAGCGTGCCGTTTTCTGCTTTCGCCTGAATCAAGGTGAAAGGATGAAGCACTGCTGCACCTGCGTAGAGTTGTTAAATGTTATTCACAGCTCCCTGTTCTCCGATGAACGGTAGTTAGTGGTACACTTGGTCGTAGTTGATTTCATTTTAACAGAGTTGGCCCTCACAGTAGGTTCAAGTAAATAGTCAGATTGCGTTGTAAAAGGGATTAATGCCGGGGAGAATTAGTATAGCTACCACCCCAATGTATGCTTTGCCTGTCAAACACCATTCCTTAACTGATTTGTGCTTGTCATTTGCCATTTAAACAGGGTTTTCCGAAACTCCTTCACCAAAGAAGACGACGTAAATATTCCTGAATTCCAATCAAGAACAACTGCCAAGATGAGAAACGTAGAAGCAGATATACTCGAAGTAACGAAGCAGCTTAAATCACTTAATAAAGGCAAGGCCTCAGGTCCAGATTGTATACCAGGTAGGTTCCTCTCAGAGTATGCTGATAAAATAGCTCCATATTAAGCAATTATATACAACCACTCGCTCACAGAAAGATCCGTACCTAAAGACTGGAAAATTGCTCAAGTCACACCAATACCGAAAAAGGGAATTAGGAGTAATCCGCTGAATTACAGACCTATATCACTAACGTCGATCTGCAGTAGGGTATTGGAACATATACTGTATTCGAACATTTTGAAGTACCTCAAAGAAAACGATTTATTGACACATAGTCAGCACGGATTCAGAAACTATTGTTCTTGTGATACACAACTAGCTCTTTATACTCATGAAGTAATAAGTGCTATCGACAGGGGATGTAAAATTTATTCCATATTTTTAGGTTTCCAGAAGGCTTTCGACACCGTTCCTCACAAGCGTCTTCTGACCAAACTGCTTGCCTACGGAGAATCGCCTCAGTTGTGCGACTGGATTCGTGATTTCCTGTCAGAAATGTCACAGTTCATAGTAATATACGGAAAGTCGTCGAGTAAAACAGAATTAATATCCGGCGTTTCCCAAGGAAGTGTTATAGGCCCTCTATTGTTCCTGATCTATATTAACGACTTAGGAGACAATCTGAGTAGCCGTCTTAGATTGTTTGCAGATGTTGCTGTCATTTACCGTCTTGTAAAGTCATCAGACGATCAAAACAAATTGCAAAATGATTTAGATAAGATATCTGTATGGCGCGAAAAGTGACAATTGACCCTGAATAAGGAAAAGTGTTAAATTATTCACATGAGTACTAAAAGAGTTCAGTTAAATTTCGATTACGCCATAAGTCACACAAATCTGAAGGCTGTATACTTAGGGCTTACAATTACAAATAACCTAAATTGGAACGATCACATAGATAATATTGTGGGTAGAGCAAACCAAAGACTGCGATTCATTGGCAGAACACTTAGAAGGCGCAACAGGTCTACTAAAGAGACTGCTTACACCACGCTTGTCCGCCCTATTCTGGAGTATTGCTGAACGGATGACATCGAAAAAGTACAAAGAAGGGCTGCTCGTTTTGTATCATCGCGAAATAGGAGAGATAGTGTCACAGACATAATACGTGAACTGGAGGGCAATCATTAACACAAAGGCGTTTTTCGTTCCGAATGGATCTTCTCATGAAATTTCAATCACCAGTTTTCTCCTCCGATTGCAAAAACATTCTGTTGGCACCCACCTACATAGGGAGAAATTATCATCACGATAAAATTAGAGAAATCAGGGCTCGCATTTAAAAATTTAAGTGCTCGTTTTTCCCGCATGCTGTTTGAGAGTGGAACGGCAGAGAGACAGCTGGGAGGTGGTTCATTGAACCCTCTGCCAGGCACTTTATTGTGAATAGCAGAGTAATCACGTAGATGTAGATGTGTGTAAGACTGATCAGCTGGTTCGCCAGAAAGTTGCAGTTGCTGAAGATTTAATGAAACTTTTCATTATTTTGTAAACTTAAATACGCCACTGTTCTCATTCATACTCGCTCTACTGTTCCCCGTTTTTATTTCGTTGTGGTTGTACATGAGTACACCAGCAATTCAAGATACAGTCTTATTACATTAGTTAATTTGGTTATTAATTTGAATTGTGAAAGTGATTACTGGCATAGGGCGACAAAAGAGCCGTGAATAAATTCACTAATTCGTGTATAAAAATCAAGGATGTGGCACACGATCTGAAGGTTATTGCCAAGATAATATTCTTCTTTATGGAAAGATAATAACTTTTAGCTTCACTTAGATATATATTTATGATGAAAGCAAATGACGGCCTGCAAGGTGGATTGCTTTTCAGTGCCATCACGAATCATTTAGAGTATGTAATAAAAGGTTAAATTAGAAAAGATAAACTTCTTTACCAAGATCACTAACAATAATCTTTACTGCCGGTAACCAGTTCCCGCAATCAACATTACTACCTTCAGATCTCGACAAACAGGTCACTGGACATCTCATAAAATAGCTGTAAAAGTGCTCTTGCAAATGAACTGGCAGGTACGTAACAAACTAAAAGAGTGCTGCATCGACATGTCAAAACTGAAAGAGCGTATACACAGTTATTCCCCACATACACCTGTCTTATGCACTCTGCTGTGAGTGATATAAGGCAGGTGTATAACTGGGTGTATGCTCTTTCAATTTTGACATGCCGATGCAGCAGTCTTCTAGTCTGTAACGCAGTTGCCAACTGATGTGAAAGAGCACTTTTACTGGTGTTTCAGGAAATATGCGGATACCTGCACGTCGAGACCTGAAGATCGTAACGTTGATTACCGAAAACGGTTATCGAAAGTAAATGTTGTTATTAGTGATCTTAACAAAGAAGTTTATCTTCTATAATGTATCATCACAAATCGCCCCTTGCTCCTCAAAATGAGTAAATTAAATAATAAAAGGTATCTGCTTTCATTCTCATATCTTCATTGCATATTTTTGATTGTTCTAATAACTGAGGAAAGATGTATGGAGATGTATGGCTTTCGCCACGTTCTTCTCTAGACAATTCGTTCGGCGTCGTTTTCATAGCTAAAGCAGCAAAGCATGGCTCGTCTCTTAGTGCAGAAGGGTCGTGGCATCCATTCCACCAACAACTGACGGAAAAGGTCTCGGACTAAGTGAGACCAAGCTGCCGACCTACACTACTGGCCATTAAAATTGCTACACCAAGAAGAAATGCAGATGATAAACGAGTATTCATTGAACAAATATATTATACTAGAACTGACATGTGATTACATTTTCACGCAATTTTGGTGCATACATCTTGAGAAATCAGTACCCAGAACAAACACCTCTGGCCGTAATAACAGCCTTGACATGCCTGGGCATTGAGTCAAACAGAGCTTGGACGGCGTGTACAGGTACAGCTGCCCATGCAGCTTCAACACGATACCACAGTTCATCAAGTGTAGTGACTGGCATATTGTGACGAGCCAGTTGCTCAGCCACCATTGACCAGACGTTTTCATTTGCTGAGAGATCTGGAGAATGTGTTGGCCAGGGCAGCACTCGAACATTTTCTGTATCCAGAAAGGCCCGTACAGGACCTGCAACATGCGGTCGTGCATTATTCTGATGAAATATACGGTTTCGCAGGGGTCGAATGAAAGGTAGAGCCACGGGTCGTAACACGTCTGAAATGTAGCGGCCACTGTTCAAAGTGCCGTCAATGCGAACAAGAGGTGACCGAGACGTGTTGTAAGATGGCTAGAACTATGCCCCTTACATGAAGTCATTAAAGATCACCTAACTCACGTTGAGCGAACAGTAGGGCTGAACAAAAACTGACTGACAAGGCACAATGCATCTTGTAGAGGATATAGTGTGGACGTATTGGAATAATTAATGTCGGGTGATGGTTTTAAAGTAATTCACACGACATGAAAACTTTGTGGAAACGAGTCGATTTACTGGACGCTAGTTTACCCCAGGGAAACATTTAGAGTTGATCGTGGCCGGCTGGGGAACGGCGAAGGGAAGCGACAATAGACGGCTTAGGGCGGCTCAAGCTCTGAGAAAGCGATAACGTGGCACGGCCTCCACCCGCCTTAAGATGAGTGACAGTGAGTGGGTGGTTGATCCCGACTCCAAGCTGCTGTACCGGGAAACAGATGGAGAACTTGTACACCTGTTGATAAATGTCCGTTGTCCCGTTTTCTGTGAAACATGCGAAAAAGCTGCGCAAAGCTACAGTGGAGCGGTCAACAGACGTCAAAATATGCGTGTTCGTGACTATAGCAACTTCACGCTGAATTCACAGTCCACAGAGCCTGAAGTAAATCAGGTGAAGAGCGACAGCTTGAAATACGCCGGCCTCTGATGGGAACATAGGACCAAGGAATTTGAAGTACTCTCCTGGGAGTCAGAATTCCGGATAACTTGGTGTTTGTGCAGACGCTACCCTTCATGGGTGGCCTGGGGGGAGCTAAATAGAAGAAGTTGAGAGGAAGGGAAATTTTGTGGGAATTTGTTCACTTCCCAGAGCAGGCTATTGGTTGGCGCTGGGAAGCGACGCATAATTAACGCGACTTGCGCTGCAATTGGCGTAAGTGATTTTGCTGGAGGGGTAACCAAGACGAAGAGCAGACTGGCAGAAGTCTCAATAGAGGTCTTCCGTTCCCAGCTTGCGTAGAGTGCAGACGTGGCGTTCTTGACTCAGCTTGCCTGAGAAAGAGTGAGCATCTCTGCATCTCTGTTGATCTGTTAGTCAATTACCTGGGGTGAACACACACCAAAACCAGATAAGTGACGGGTGGGGTGTTACAGCCTACACAGGAAAAACTTGCATATGGGCTGCAATGTCCACATCTCAAACAGTGGCCTTCGGTGTAGGAGGCCGGCAGCAACTGGAAGTAGGCCCAGGGATGGCCCACTGGCTGGATGGTGCTAAGTCCACAATAAAGGACTCAGAGCCAGCAGTAGGCCTGGAGTTAGTGGAGGCCAAATCTCGTATTGGCAGCTTATAGATTCATTTCGACTCATAGATCCCTCGCAGGATGCAGCTTTCAGACTGCATACATCTGTATAAAATGAGTTGTATTTACTAGTGCTTTCTTCTTTTTCCAAGACATCGATTCCTATCACATAAACCCCAACAAACCCCATGAAGCAATCATGTCACCTTGCGCAGAGGTTCTGCCTTTCTGCTGTGTCAATGATATTATAACTCTCGTTCCTCTACTGCCCTGGTGATGTAATTCCCTGATATCATAGCTGCAGTTCTTGTTGTATTATCAGACAGCTGCTGATGTAATAGTGTCTGGTTGCCCATGGTCTGACCCCCTTCCTTGGCCTAAGCATTAGTCATAGCACTCTTGTTACTTTATTCAACTGTGCCAAAAATTGTGGTTGCGGTACGGAAGTTTTTAGCAAGTGCCAAACTACTGGACCAGTACCTGCCAGTCACTCGACCACCTGGCACACCACATCAAGCACACCACAGCACAGTGCATTATATTAAAATAGCACGTCTCATGCACTCCCTGACACAATGCACCAGACCACATAGCTAAAGAGAAGACTAGATTGATTCTGCTAAGCCAAGGGTTGAAAATACCGTTTCAGTTGTAAATTTCTTTTATTATCACACGATCGGTTTTGGGCTCTCATAAGCCCATCCTCAGGTGTCGTAACTGTGTTGTGGACCCAGAGCGCAGCGGTGGACGTTTACTAGGCGCGGTGTGCTACCAATGAGCGCAGAACAGGGAGCATACACGTCTACCGCGGCGCTCGGGGTCCATAGCACAGTTGCGACACCTGAGGATGGGCTTATGAGAGCCCGAAACCCGTCGTGTGATAATAAAAGAAATTTAAAACTGAAGCGGTATTTTCAACCTCTGGTACAATGCTCAGTTGCGGATGTTCTTCCAACAGGATTGATTCTGCTAAGACATTTACGCAGCTGCCAGTGTCAGCAAAAGATATTTCAAAAACCGCCACCATCGTGCCATTTGGCCTTTTCGACTGCTTATTTATAACATTCGGCTAATGATATACTGCACCATCATTGCAATCATCTATCGATTCCGTTCTCCAAGGACTCCACTTTTGTGTTTATTACTTAGACGACATTCTTGTCTTCTCAGCTACCGAAGAGCAACACCAACAGCACATGGTACCAGTTTTCTAATGCCTTGAACATTTCCGTGTAGTAACCCATCCCACTAAGTGCTGAAGCACATGTCACATTGCTAGGACATCTTATTTGTTCAAGAGGACATTACTCTTAACTCAATATGTTGAGCCTTCATTAAAATACGCCATCTACAGAGAACTAAAGAGCTACCCCGTTTCAGAGGAATGTTGAGATCATCCTCAGAATCTATGTCTAGTGGCAGCACTGCTGCTCTTGCAGGTCTCAAAACAAAGTTCAGTACTCCTATTCACTGGGCACAACAAATGTATAGGATTTTCGCTGCAGTGGAGCAGAGCCTGCAGTAGATGCATCCCTTGTCCTGGAGGTGGATGCCAGCCAGTATACCATTGGAGCCATGTTGCAACAATAAGTTATCCATTGCATGGCAGTCACTCACATTCTTTTCGTGTAAACTCTCCTACTCACAGTGTAACTGGAGTGCTTATAACTGCAAACTGTTGTCAGTGTTAGAAGCAATCCTATAACTGCATCCTCACTTAGAAACCAGAGACTTCCTTATATTCAAGGATCACGAACCACTTATCTACACGACCTGGAAAGACAACGAGTGTTCGCTGTGGCAGTACAATGAACTGAAATTTATTTTTTTAATTTACTAGTAATTTTCGCCATACCTTCTTCTTTTCTTTAACGTTGTCACTTTCTATGATGGTATGCACTGTACTATTTACTTTTATTCAACTTTACAGCTGGATGCCCAAACTGCCGCTCCAATCGTCGGTTACTTAAGTCCGAGAAATTCTCTGTGAACTGTGCAAACTGTGATTTGTACGAGCGTATGTTTAGATGCACGATATCTTTATCACAGATTGCGTCTCCTGTATAAGTGGCATCTGGAACCGCATCAGTTTTGCTGAGTTTCCCCAAGATGCAGAAAACAGATGCCAAACAGGATAAATCCTTCAAGATGTCTCCATAGGCTTATCGACTCGTTGATGTTCTCAGATCAATCGCTCAACTCTGTTTCGCCTTCTCCACTGAAGAGCCTCGAACGTTGCTTCCAGCAGAAATTCGACGTAATACCACATTCAAATTCGCTTAAATCTTGATAGCCTGTCGTCGTAGCAGCAGTAACAACAACTGCGCCAGACAGTAGTTGTCTTATATAGGAGTTGGCGAACGGAGCGCCGTATTCTGCCAGTTTACATATCTCTATATTTGAATACACATGACTATACTTCACTACTGGCCATTAAAATTGCTACACCACGAAGATGACGTGCTACAGATCCGAAATTTAACCGACAGGAAGAAGATGCTGTGATATGCAAATGATTACCTTTCCAGACCATTCACACAAGGTTGGCGCCGGTGGCGACACCTACAACGTGCTGACATGAGGAAAGTTTCCAACCGATTTCTCATACGCAAACAGCAGTTGACCTGCGTTGCCTGGTGAAGCGTTGTTGTCATGCCTCGTGTAAGGAGAAGAAATGCGTACCATCACGTTTCCGGCTTTGATAAAGGTCAGATTGTAGCCTATCGCGATTGCGGTTCATCGTTCGCGACATTGGTGCTCGCATTGGTCTAGATCCAATGACTGTTAGCAGAATATGGAATCGGTGGGTTTAGGAGGGTAATACGGAACGCCGTGCTGGATCCCAACGGGCTCGTATCACTAGCAGTCGAGATGACAGGCATCTTATCCGCATGGCTGTAACGGATCGTGCAGCCACGTCTCGATCCCTGAGTCAATAGAAGGGGACGTTTGCGAGACAACAACTATCTGCACGAACAGTTCGACGACGTTTGCAGCAGCATGGACTATCAGCTCGGAAACCATGGCTGCGGTTACCCTTGACGCTGCATCACAGACAGGAACGCCTGCGATGGCGTACTCAACGACGAACCTGGGTGCACAAATGGCAAAACGTAATTTTTTCGGATGAATCCAGGTTCTGTTTACAGCATCATGATGGTCGCATCCGTATTTGGCGACATCGCGGTGAACGCACATTGGAAACGTGTATTCGTCACCGCCATACTGGCGTATCACCCGGCGTGATAGTATGGGGTGCCACTGGTTACACGTCTCGGTCACCTCTTGTTCGCATTGACAGTACTTTGAACAGTGAACGTTACATTTCAGATGTGTTACGAGCCGTGGCTCTACCCTTCATTCGATCCCTGCGAAACCTTAATTTCAGCAGGATAATGCACGACCGCATGTTGCAGGTCCTGTACGGGCCTTTCTGGATACGGAAAATGTTCGACTGCTGCCCTGGCCACCACATTCGCCAGATCTCCCACCAATTGAAAACGTCTGGTCAATGGTGGCCGAGCAACTGGCTCGTCACAATACGCCAGTCACTACTTTTGATGAACTGTGGTATCGTGTTGAAGCTGCATGGGCAGCTGTACCTGTACACGCCATTTGTTTGACTCAATGCCCAGGCGTAATAAGGGCACTATTACGGCCAGAGGTGGTTGTTCTGGGTACTGAGTTCTCAGGATCTGTGCACCCAAATTGCGTGAAAATGTAATCACATGTCAGTTCTAGTATAATATATTTGTCCAATGAATGCCAGTTTATCATCTACATTTCTACTTGGTGTAGCAATTTTAATGGCCAGTAGTGTAGTTTCTTTGGCGCTTTAGTGTACTAAGACACAATTTTCTGATGGCGTCAAAAGGCAAGCTGCAGGCATTAAGCCCTCACCCGAGACGCGGGAACACGCGTTTGGGAGCACGGCGTCGTGTCCCAGGTGAGCCCTGTCGCCGCGTTCCCGAAGCGTGGCGGCAGGTGCGCGTCTAGGCTCCTGTGGCGGCCCATCCCGGCGCTGAGCAGAGTGGGCAAGGACCGGAGAATGGAAGAGGGGAGAGGGGAGCCACGTGGAGGCAGAGACCAGCGACCCGCAGCCCCGGGCTCGCCACGCCACGCCGTAACACGAGACGCCGCCACCTAATCGGACGGCATCGCCACCGCCAGGGATGGACAAGGTGAGCGCGCTACGCTTCGGGAAGGCCCGTTCCGTGACAGTCCGGCACACTGCCCTAAAACAGCAGCCGACTGGAGACACGGACCTGAATGGGGAATGGCACACATCATTTCCACACCTTACTGCAGTTTCTGAGAATAGGCAGTGTAATATGGCATATACACTGAGGTATCGAGTCATGGGATAGCGATATGCACATGTACAGATGGCGGTAGTATCGCGTACACAAGGTATAAAAGGGCTGTGCATTGGCGGAGCTGCCATTTCTACTCAGTTGACTCATATGAAATGCTCTCCAATGTGATTATGGCCGTATGACGAGAATCAACATACTTTGAACACGTAATGGTGACTGGAGCTAGACGCCTGGCACATTCCATTTCGAAAATCGTTACGGAACTCCGATATCCACAGTGTAAAGAGTCTACCGAGAATATAAAATTTCAGGCGTTAACTCTCACCAAGGCAACATAGTGATCGACGACCTTGCAATGGTTCTTTATTTACGTGACCATTACGGCACTCCAACCCCAGTTCTCGATACCAGTAATATCGAACTACTTTTCTGCGAAGTAACAGACATATTTTTGTGACAATATTCACATATGGTTTTATTAATGTTTTAGTTACATGCTACTCGTATTGATATGAACAGGATGGGCCAAAAGTCACATATGTGACAAAATGGAGAATAATTTTTTTTATTTGTTGTTTTCTCTTTTCTTTTGCCTCAGATTCTGACGCAAATAAGTGCAAACAATCTCCGACCCTTGGTCTTCATTTCTGTGAAAAATTAGTATAATAAATAATAAATAAAAATTTAATAAATAATGATAATAATATTAAATAAAAAATGTATTCATAGTTATAACCACGTCGTCAATTTTAGCTCACCCTCTATATTCATCTCTTAGCTGCGGCTTTCTTTTACAGGGAACAAATGCACAAAATAGAACACCATTTTCGAACTGTAGAAAAGGACCATAAGAACAATATCCAAAATTACTAGTCGAGATCATCCTAAGGATCTGTTCAAAACACTAGGGATTTCAACTGAACCATGTGAATACATTTACCTGTCAGTGGTACACATCAAAAATAACGTTGACAACTACTCAAAAATAGACCTGCCCATGACCATGGAACAAGATCTAGATTTACGAAGAAAAAAATAAACAGAAAACTCAAAGCAGAATTTTAAACCAACGAATAAAACTGTACAATAAACTACCAAAGGTATTAAAGAAATTGCTAAAATATACTTGTTTAAAAAAGCAGTTGAAAGTACATATTAAAAACACTTAGATGAAACGCAGTAGGGGTTTAATAAAAAAGGTAACACAAAAAATAACAATAACAATAATAAAACATGTAAAATTCCACATAACAATTTTCACTGTCCTTTTTCCTTCTTTTTTCTTTTCGGGAAAATATGCTCCCAAACATATGCAGTGTATAATACTAAGACCTTACCGTCTTTCTGAGTTCAACATCTCACTCGTTACAGAGGGTTGCTGACTCACTTTTTCAGGTTAGCAAATGAGAAGTACACAAAATGGTTCTGACATCAGTTGACAATGTGTTCATTACTAAATAATTTATTTGTAAACCAGTAGTGTACACTAGAGGTAAACAGAATGAGGCAGTACTGTTTGAAACAGAGTGGCCTCGTATTAATTAGAGTTGGAGTTCCGATCTTCATCCAGCCATTCTGATTTAGGTTTCCCGTGGTTTCCCGAAATCACTTCAGGCAAATGCCAGGATGGTTCCTACTATAAGACCACGGCCACTTGCCCCGTACTTGTCATACTAAACGTGTAAGTCTGCAAAATTTGTATGTGTGAATTATTTTGTTTCTGTTGTTCTTAAATTGTAATGCCAAGGCATATCTAATATCCTTGTGAAAGAGATCTTTGAATGACTAAACGTACTATTGCTAGTGCTAATACAATCTTTACCTCATCTACGTCTACACCCACGCTCCGCAGATCACTGTGAGGTGGATGACAGAACGCATCTCCCTTGAGCAGTTAAACTGAGCACCGACTCGTGGCGATAACATGTTAGACCTTCCGGTGACAAACAGACCCGAACTATTTGAAACAAATAACGCAGAACAGGGAATCAGCGATCATAAAGCGGTTACTGCATCGATGATTTCAGCCGTAAATAGAAATATTAAAAAAGGTAGGAAGATTTTTCTGTTTAGAAAAAGTGACAAAAAGCAGATTTCAGAGTACCTGATGGCTCAACACAAAAGTTTTGTCTCAAGTAGAGATAGTGTTGAGGATCAGTGGACAAAGTTCAAAACCATCGTACAATATGTGTTAGATGAGTATGTGCCAAGCAAGATCGTAAGAGATGGAAAAGAGCCAACGTGGTACAACAACCGAGTTAGAAAACTGCTGCGGAAGCAAAGGGAACTTCACAGCAAACATAAACATAGCCAAAGCCTTGCAGACGAACAAAAAGTACGCGAAGCGAAATGTAGTGTGAGGAGGGCTATGCGAGCGGCGTTCAATGAATTCGAACTGACTTGGCAGAAAATCCTAAGAAATTTTGGTCTTATGTCAAAGCGGTAGGTGGATCAAAACAAAATGTCCAGACACTCTGTGACCAAAATGGTACTGAAACACAGGATGAGAGACTAAAGGCCGAAATACTAATTTTTTTTTTCCAAAGCTGTTTCACAGAGGAAGACTGCACTGTAGTTCCTTCTCTAGATTGTCGCACAGATGACAAAATGGTAGATATCGAAATAGACGACAGAGGGATAGAGAAACAATTAAAATCGCTCTAAAGAGGAAAGGCCGCTGGACCTGATGGGATACCAGTTCTATTTTACACAGAGTACGCGAAGGAACTTGCCCCCCTTCTTGCAGCGGTGTACCGTAGGTCTCTAGAAGAGCGTAGCGTTCTAAAGGATTGGAAAAGGATACAGGTCATCCCCGTTTTCAAGAAGGGACGTCGAACAGATGTGCAGAACTATAGACCCATATCTCTAACATCTATCAGTTGTAGAATTTTGGAACACGTATTGTGTCCGAGTATAATGATTTTCCTGGAGACTAGAAATCTACTCTGTAGGAATCAGCATGGGTTTCGAAAAAGACGATCGTGTGAAACCCAGCTCGCGCTATTCGTCCACGAGACTCAGAGGCCCATAGACACGGGTTCCCAGGTAGATGCCGTGTTTCTTGACTTCCGCAAGGCGTTCGATACAGTTCCCCACAGTCGTTTAATGAACAAAGTAAGAGCGTATGGACTACAAGACCAATTGTGTGATTGTACTGAAGAGTTCCTAGATAACAGAACGCAGCATGTCATTCTCAATGGAGAGAAGTCTTCCCAAGTAAGAGTGATTTCAGGTGTGCCGCAGGGGAGTCTCATACGACAGTTGCTATTCACAATATACATAAATGATCTTGTGGATGACATCGGAAGTTCACTGAGGCTTTTTGCGGATGATTCTGTGGTATATCGAGAGATTGTAACAATAGAAAATTGTATTGAAATGCAGGAGGATCTGCAGCGAATTGACGCATGGAGCAGGGAATGGCAATTGAATCTCAATGTAGACAAGTGTAATGTGCTGCGAATACGTAGAAAGAAAGATCCCTTATCGTTTATCTACAATATAGCAGGTCAGCAACTGGAAGCAGCTAATTCCATAAATTAACTGGGAGTACGCATTAGCAGTGATTTAAAATGGAATGATCGTCGGTAAAGCAGATGCCAGACTGAGTTTCATTGGCAGAATCCTAAGGAAATGCAATCCGAAAACAAAGGAAGTAGGTTACAGTACGCTTGTTCGCCCACTGCTTGAATACTGCTCAGCAGTGTGGGATCCGTTCCAGATAGGATTGATAGAAGAGATAGAGAAGATCCAACGGAGAGCAGCGCGCTTCGTTACAGGATCATTTAGTAATCGCGAAAGCGTTACGGAGATGATAGATAAACTCCAGTGGAAGACTCTGCAGGAGAGACGCTCAGTAGCTCGGTACGGGCTTCTGTTGAAGTTTCGAGAACATACCTTCACCGAGGAGTCAAGCAGTATATTGCTCCCTCCAACGTATATCTCGTGAAGAGACCATGAAGATAAAATCAGAGAGATTAGAGCCCACACAGAGGCATACCGACAATCCTTCTTTCCACGAACAATACGAGACTGGAATAGAAGGGAGAACCGATAGTGGTACTCAGGGTAACCTCCGCCACACACCGTCAGGTGGCTTGCGGACTATGGATGTGGATGTAAATGTAGATGTATCTCAGATTAGGACCACCTTGTAACACTCCTACCTCTTCCGGTATACGCTATAATCGACCGTGATTATGTGTATCTACACTCCTGGAAATTGAAATAAGAACACCGTGAATTCATTGTCCCAGGAAGGGGAAACTTTATTGACACATTCCTGGGGTCAGATACATCACATGATCACACTGACAGAACCATAGGCACATAGACACAGGCAACAGAGCATGCACAATGTCGGCACTAGTACAGTGTATATCCACCTTTCGCAGCAATGCAGGCTGCTATTCTCCCATGGAGACGATCGTAGAGATGCTGGATGTAGTCCTGTGGAACGGCTTGCCATGCCATTTCCACCTGGCGCCTCAGTTGGACCAGCGGCTCGTGCTGGACGTGCAGACCGCGTGAGACGACGCTTCATCCAGTCCCAAACATGCTCAATGGGGGACAGATCCGGAGATCTTGCTGGCCAGGGTAGTTGACTTACACCTTCTAGAGCACGTTGGGTGGCACGGGATACATGCGGACGTGCATTGTCCTGTTGGAACAGCAAGTTCCCTTGCCGGTCTAGGAATGGTAGAACGATGGGTTCGATGACGGTTTGGATGTACCGTGCACTATTCAGTGTCCCCTCGACGATCACCAGTGGTGTACGGCCAGTGTAGGAGGTCGCTCCCCACACCATGATGCCGGGTGTTGGCCCTGTGTGCCTCGGTCGTATGCAGTCCTGATTGTGGCGCTCACCTGCACGGCGCCAAACACGCATACGACCATCATTGGCACCAAGGCAGAAGCGACTCTCATCGCTGAAGACGACACGTCTCCATTCGTCCCTCCATTCACGCCTGTCGCGACACCACTGGAGGCGGGCTGCACGATGTTGGGGCGTGAGGGGAAGACGGCCTAACGGTGTGCGGGACCGTAGCCCAGCTTCATGGAGACGGTTGCGAATGGTCCTCGCCGATACCCCAGGAGCAACAGTGTCCCTAATTTGCTGGGAAGTGGCGGTGCGGTCCCCTACGGCACTGCGTAGGATCCTACGGTCTTGGCGTGCATCCGTGCGTCGTTGCGGTCCGGTCCCAGGTCGACGGGCACGTGCACCTTCCGCCGACCACTGGCGACAACATCGATGTGCTGTGGAGACCTCACGCCCCACGTGTTGAGCAATTCGGCGGTACGTCCACCCGGCCTCCCGCATGCCCACTATACGCCCTTGCTCAAAGTCCGTCAACTGCACATACGGTTCACGTCCACGCTGTCGCGGCATGCTACCAGTGTTAAAGACTGCGATGGAGCTCCGTATGCCACGGAAAACTGGCTGACACTGACGGCGGCGGTGCACAAATGCTGCGCAGCTAGCGCCATTCGACGGCCAACACCGCGGCTCCTGGTGTGTCCGCTGTGCCGTGCGTGTGATCATTGCTTGTACAGCCCTCTCGCAGTGTCCGGAGCAAGTATGGTGGGTCTGACACACCGGTGTCAATGTGTTCTTTTTTCCATTTCCAGGAGTGTAATTTGGCGGTGAGGCATCGATTCCGAGGAAAATAGATTGAACCGATGTGGATAAGTGTACAACTAATCATTAACATTACAAGCTGATACACTGCCCTAATAACAACTGAGTGAAAATATGTGTAGTTACAAAGATTAATTCTGAATGGTTACTCGAATTTGTCGTTGATGAGTACACTACAATTTAATGAAATTTTAATTATGTAACGAAATAACATGTCGCTAGTTCTAAAACGCATAGATTATTGCTGAAACTAACTGGTTATAACTGAATTTATGTTTACGCAATAATCATTAACATGCGTATGGGTGGCGTTCATCATTATTCACACAGAAGCTAATTTGTATAGCCAAGTGATCACAAAAATAGTAATTCAAATCGATGTACATATTGAATATTGTAGAACTCTTTAAAGAAACTGAACGCATTACTATATTACACAACGAGGTAATAATGATGTAGCGTAACCTCAATCAGATCTTTACTGTTACTAACTTTGGTTAACCAAACCTTCCCAATAATTACAGTTCACTCTCAGACGAATTACAATTAAATGTGAATGATTTGAAAACAACAGCAAAATACCACAGAAAAGCAGAAATACGACAGCCAAGACATCGACGCAGAAATTTATCAAAAACACATTAAAATAATCAGCACAGTCGAATAAACAGTAAAATTCATTATGATTTAACAGATTCACTGATTTTAATAGTTATGACTTTCAAAAGTTTTTAAGGATTGCTGCAGTTCAAAAATTAAGTCACGACTTCGATTAATTAACCATAAATCGACATACAAATCAAAACATAAATTTTGCTATACTTTCTCACAAAGTTATCATATACTTCATTACAGACTCTTTCATTCGTAATGTAATGCTCGGAACTTACGATAATAGGACATGGATCCAGTTCTAGTTGACAATGACTTGGGTTAATTATGACCATGAATTTACGATTAAAGTTCACACAAATCTTACGCTGTCTCAACAAGTCAAAACAGTGGCAAGCCTTTTACGAAACTAAAAGCGTGGAACGATTCGATCTTACAGCCCGAGACGCTACAGGCGCGAAGAAGTTGCTCAGCGGCAACAGTTGCAACATTCATGTCCTACCTTGAAATGCAAAGTTTCCTTACGCGAGCTATAATCCTCTTGAAGCCCTTGAAACTTTCCACGCCTATCGCGGCTACAAGAAAACGGCTGCCGGAGCCACACGCTCTTGTGTCCTTTATCACTCGCAGCCAGCTGAGTCATGTTTCTCTCTGCTCACTGCTGTCTCGTTACTCTCCGCGCGTAATCCAAAGAGTTTCTTTTACCTAATTATACATTATTATTGACTGTGTACAAAACTATATCTCTGATATTGCCAGCGTGTCTACTACACAAAAAGTTACAAAAATTGTTTTTAATCATTTAGAACGATACATTTCTCCTGTTTGCATTAATAACGTTTACATATTGTTGAAACTGGCCTTACATAATAAATAAATGAATAAAAACTCGCATTCGCAAAAGAGGAGTAGAATTGAGTACAATACATAGAATTCAACACATACTGTGTTGTGATGTCACAACCTCCCGTTCTATTTCCACATTCCGCTGGCCACTGTACAGTGCGTAGCGGAAGATACATCGTCCCTACATAATCGATAGCTGTCATTCCTACTTCATTCGCGTACTGAGGGAAGAAAAAACGCTCCCGCTGTGTCTCTGTGAGCTCTCTAATCTCTCTCATTTTATTCTCATGGTCCCTACGGTAGATACACGACGATGCTAGAATAATGATCCAAATTTATCCATCCTCTAACTACTATGTATCTTACTGAGATGGGTTTCTTGACTGCCTCAACGATGCATCTGTTGTATTGTGGGTACAATCGCAATAGAGTGGTTCTGTGCTGAAGCCAGACAAACCCGTGGTTCCGAAGAAGGAAAGACCCTTCTCGGTAGTTGCGAAGGCTACATTCTTTATGATTGACTGATGTTGCCTTGTAACATTAGCTAACATGGCTCCGCTATATTGGTACTGCGAACAGCTGAAAGTTAGGAGCAAGAAGTTGTACTGCACAGCTTAAAGATCGTAGTATCCTCTTGGGTAAAATATTCTGGAGGTAAAATAGTTCCTCATTCGGATCATCTAGTGGGAACAACTTATGAGGAAGCCATCGCGTAAAACAAGTGTGTTCGACGAGTCGGAATGTGGTACATTTCCCCCCTTAATCACGTAGGTAGGTTAGAGGTTTTTGAGTGGGTCATAGAGAGGCTGAAGTTAGATACAGAGGGGATTCGTGAAGTACAGTACCAGTATGAACATGAGCTGTTGTCAGGTAAGTACAGTTTTATGAACACAAAATCAACTAGGGAAACGCAAGAGTAGGTGGTATCTCAACAGACACGAAACCAACACCCACCACAATAGTGTGAGTTTATAACCCTACTAGCTCTTCGGATGATGAAGAGACTGAAACAATGTATTATGAGTTAAAGAAATTATTCAAATAATTCAAGAAGCCAAAAATTTTATTGTGATCGTAGACTGGAACTCCAAAGTATAACAAGAAAGGAAAGGAAAAATAGTAGGAGAATATGGCCTGGGTAGAGAAATTGGAAGGGCAACAGCCTAATAGAATACTGTATACAGCAAAATTTAATTATTGCTAATACTTAGCTTAATAATGGCTCAAATGGCTCTGAGCACTATGGGACTCAACTGCTGTGGTCATAAGTCCCCTAGAACTTAGAACTACTTAAACCTAACTAACCTAAGGACAGCACACAACACCCACCCATCACGAGGCAGAGAAAATCCCTGACCCCGCCGGGAATCGAACCCGGGAACCCGGGCGTGGGAAGTGAGAACGCTACCGCACGACCACGAGATGCGGGCATAGCTTAATAATCATGAATGAAAGTCATATGCATAAAAGGGACCTGGAGGCACCGAAAAGTTTCAGAATAGATTACTTTATGCCAAGACAGATATTCCTAAACCAGGTTTTGAACTGCAAAATGCTTACAGCGGCGGATATGGGCTCTGACCACAATTTATTTATTACGAACTGCAGATTCAAACTAAGAAAACTGCAGAAAGGAGATGAGACCTGGATAAATTGAAAGAATTAGAGGTTGTTGAGTGTTTCAAAGGGCATAACGCATTGACTGAAACAGGCGAAAGGAATACAACAGAATACGAATGAGTAGCTTAGACTGATGAAACACAGAAGACAGCAAAGATCAAAAAGGTAGAAACCCGTGGATAACGCATGAGATACGTAATTTAATTGGAAAAAGGAAAAGAAAATTTAAAAATCCAACAAAAAGGAATACAGACATGTAAAAACTGAGACTGACAGAAAGTACAAAACGGCTAAGCAGAAATGGTTAGAGAACCCCGTGGTTAGAGAAACCCGTGGATAACGCATGAGATACGTAATTTAATTGGAAAAAGGAAAAGAAAATTTAAAAATCCAACAAAAAGGAATACAGACATGTAAAAACTGAGACTGACAGAAAGTACAAAACGGCTAAGCAGAAATGGTTAGAGAACCAAACCAAGTCTGTAGAAATATATAGGGCAAGAGGAAAGATAGATATCGCCTACAGCAAAATTAAAGTAACCTTTAAAGGAAAAAGAAGCAGCTGCAGTTAACGGGAAGACGATGTTGTAAAAAGAAAAAGGGAAGTAAATGAAGATGTGATGAAAATGTGATACTGGTAGAAGAACTGGACAGTGCATTGACATTATTGTAAAAAGGAAATATGAAGTAAATTAAGAGAAGATGAGAGGTATGTTATTGCGGGATGAATTTGACAGAGCACTGAAAGACCAAAGTCGAAACAAGGCCCCAGAAGTAGAGAACATTCCCTAAGAACTGCTGATATCCTTGGCAATGCAAGTTGTGACAAAACTATTCCATCTCATGTGTAGTTCATATGGGACACGTGAAATACCCTCTGATTTTAAGCAGAAAGTAATAATTCCAATACTAAAAAAGACGGATGTTGCCGGCCGTGGTGACCGAGCGGTCCTAGGCGCTACAATCTGGAACCGCGTAACCGCTACAGTCGCAGGTTCGAATCCTGTCTCGAGCATGGATGTGTGTGATGTCCTTAGGTTAGTTAGGTTTAAGTGGTTCTAAGTTCTAGGGGACTGATGACCTCAGAAGTTAAGTCCCATAGTCCTCAGAGCCATTTGAACCATTTTTTTTAAGACGGACGTTGACAGGTGTGAATTTTAACGGTCTGTCAGTTGAATAAGTCATGGTTGCAAAATACTGACAGGAATTATTTACGGAACAATGGAAAAAAATGGAAGCTTACATCTGGGAAGATCAGTCTGGTTTCCAGAGGAATACAGAATATACGAAGGAACACTGACGATACGACTCTTCTTAGAAGATAGGTTAAGGAAAGGGAAATGTACGTTTATAGCTTTTAGAGATTTAGAGATAGCATTTGATCATGTTGACTGGACTACACTCTCTAAAATTCTGAAGGTGGCAGGAGTAAAATTCAGGAAGCGAAAGATCAATTTACAGAGAAAACAGACTGAACTAACAGGAATCGATGACAAGAAGTACATTGTGCAAACTGTAAAGGGCACTAAGGAGAATTTTGGGACACGAATTAAAGTTCAGGAAGAAGAAATGAAAACTTCGAGGTTTGCCAATGACACTTTAATTCTGTTAGTCAGCGAGGAACTTTGAAGAGCAGTTAAACGGGATGTGTAGTACCTTGAAGGAGGGTTATTGAACATTAACAAAAGTGAAAGAAAGGTAATGGAATGTACTCTAATTAAATCAGGCGGTAGCGAGGGAGATAGATTACGAATTGAGGTACTAAAAGTAGAAAATAAGTTCTATTATTTGGGAACAAAAATCTTAAGATTGCCGAAGCACAGAAGATGTAAAATGCTGGCTGGCGATAGCAAGAAAATCATTTCTGAAAAACAGAAATTTGCTAACGTCCAATATAAATTTAAATGTTAAAAAACTTTTTCTGGATGTATCTGTCTGAGGTGTAGCCTGGTACAAACCTTAAACGTGGACTATAAGTAGGTCTGACAAGAAGAGAACACAAAATTTTTGAATTTAGTGCTGTAGAAGAATTTCGAAGAATAGACGGCAAATCGAGTAACTAATAAGGAAGTACTGAGTCGAACTTTTTAAAAAAAAAAAAAAAAAGTTGTGGGACATCCTGCCTAAAATAAGGGATCAGTTGGTAGAAATCAACGTGAGGCATCAATGAACTGTCAGTTTAGCAATGGCGGGAAGAGTGAGTTTGAGTGTATATGTGTGTGTCTGGGGGTAGGGGGGTTAAAGTTATAGAGGGAGCCCAAGGTTGGAATACAAAAGCAGTTTCAAATGGATTTGGCTACAGTAATTCTGCAGAGATCTTCAGACTTACACAGGATAGACTGTCTTAGAGAGCTATATCAAACATAAAACTAGGGTTCGGACTGAAGGCCCCAATAACAGCAACAACTTCACCCTACAAGGTTTCGCAAATAATACGCCGTCTTTCATCTAAGGGTTCCCATTTGAGAGGGACAGATGACGAAGCAGTTTGGTCACTCACCCGTCCCCCCCCCCCCCCTATAACTAACCAACCAACCCATTTGAGATCCCAGAGAATTTCTGTTACGCTTTCAAATGAACTTTTATAATCCTAGAAGCGTATATCTGAATTCCTTCGATGTCTACAGAATTTATTTTCTTTCTTCTGCAGTAATTACTTTCGGTTAGAATGACTATCATGAGACCAAAATACGTCCAGGGGGTGGACAAAAATATGTGAACACCGCGAGAAATCCGTGCTTGCACATAAACGAAGATGAAAGGCAAGGCTGGAGGTTGAACTGTTGTATTTGACCACGAAAGCCATCTTTGCAATGTCCTCAATACGTTGGAAATCTTGGTCGTTGTGAGAACAGTGTGTCGTGCACTTGTGAGCGTATTGTTTCCGAGCAAGTGATTTCGAACATGGGCAAGTTTTTCGTGATTCCGTAGCCGAGATAGACGAAATGTTTCGTATTTCAGGAGGTACCGTATTGAAAGTTTATATGGCGTACAAGGAAAGCGAGAAAACATCATCTGCTATGTCACAATGCGGACGAAAGTCTGTGTTGAGTGATCAAGACGGTCAGTGACTGAAGAGAACTGTGACCAAAAATAAGAGGGAGACAGCTGCAAACATCATTGCAGAACTGAATATCGTACTCGCGAACCCTGTCAGCACCAAAACAACAATAATGAAGCTCCCCCAATTACAGAGCGCGCTTGTATTCCAGAACCACTCATCGGTGATGCAAATGCTCTTAACAGGAAAACGTGATGTCGAACCCATAAAACGTTGACTATGGAGCAATAGAATAATTTAATTTGGTCGGATGAGTCCTGTTTCATACCGTTTCCCACTTCTGGCCGAGTTTATGTCCCAAGAGTGAAACATGCCAAGGGTTCGATGATGATTTGGGCAACCATATCGTGGTATCCCATGCGCTCCATGGTTACTCTGCAACATCACATTACTACCACGGACAATGTGGCCATTCTGGGTAACATTTCATCCCATTGTACAATATTTGCTACCCAATGGTGATGCTCAGTTTCATGACGACAGGGGGCCTGTTCACGCAGCTCGCATCGTCCAAGAATAGTTTTGTGAGCACAAGAATGAATTGTCACATCTTCTCTGGCCATCACAGTTACCACATCTCAATATTATCTCTAAAAGCTATAAACGTAAGTTTGCCTTTCTTTAACCTATCTTCTAAGAAGAGTCGTACGGTCAGTGTTTCTTCGTGTATTCCCGTATTCCTCTGGAAACCAAAATGATCTTCCCCGAGGTCAGCTTCCGTTCTTTGTGGTCTACTTTGGAGAGAAGAGTGCCTGACCGCTATCCTGCTCCTTCGTCGTTACCTGAACTCTTCGCTATTTTACAGGAAGAATGGTATAATATCCCTTTGAAAACTATGCAGAACCTGTATTTATCCATTCTAAGAAGACTGGAAGCTGTTTTGAATGCCAGTGGGTCTCCTACACCGTACTAGTCATGGTAATGTATCGTGTCTGTGGTGTTTTCATAGCTCTGTCCATCGCCTGTATGGGGCAGCTGTAATGTATTCCCAGATGTCTCACTTAATACTGAGTCTTAAAACTTTGTATGAAATCTATCGCGAGATATATTCCGTCTATCTACAGACGCATGCCAGCACATTCTCAGCATTTCCGCGACAGTAACCCGTGAGTCAAATAGATCTATCAACATTCGTGTTGCTCTTATTTGCAGACATTCAGTATCCTTGAAACTTTCTGGCAGATTAAAACTGTGTGCCGGACCGAGACTCGAACTCGGGACCTTTGCCTTTCGCGGGCAAGTGCTCTACCAAGTTTGGAAGGTAGAAGACGAGGTATTGGTAGAAGTAAAGCTGTGAGGACGGGGCGTGATTCGAGCTTTGGTAGCTCAGTTGGTAGAGGACTTGCCTGCGAAAGGCAAAGGTCCCGAGTTCGAGTCTCGGTCCGGCTCACAGTTTTAATCTGCCAGGAAGTTTCATATCAGTGCACACTCCGCTGCAGAGTGAAAATCTCATTCTGGAAACATCCCCCAGGCTGTGGCTAAGCCATGTCTCCACAATATCCTTTCTTTCAGGAGTGCTAGTTCTGCAAGGTTCACAGGAGAGCTTCTGTAAAGTTTGAAAGGTAGGAGACGAGGTACTGGTAGAAGTAAAGCTGTGAGGACGGGGCGTGAGTCGTGCTTGGGTAGTTCAGTTGGCAGAGCACTTGCCCGCGAAAGGCAAAGGTCCCGAGTTCGAGTCTCGGTCCGGCACACAGTTTTAATCTGCCAGGAAGTTTCATATCAGTGCACACTCCGCTGCAGAGTGAAAATCTCATTCTGGATTCAGTATCCCTGTTAGCACTGTTTGAAATGGGTCCCAAACGAGCACTGTTCTAGGATTTATTTGTAGGAAGTCTGCTTTGTGGACTGACAGCATTTTCACACTATCCTTCAAATTAACCAGAGTCTACCACCTGCTTTATCTATGACTGAAACTATGTGATCATTCCATTTCATGCCCCACAAACTGATAAAACTAGGTATTTGTGTAAGTTGAAAGAATCCAGCTGTGACTTACTAATATTTCAATCGCACGATAATGCATTTTTTCATTTTTTGAAGTGCACAATTTTACATTTTTTAAGATTTAAATGAAGCTGGTAATCCTTGCACCGCCTGGAAATTTTAGCAAGATCTACCTCAATATTTGTGTACCTTTTTCGAGCTGTATTTCATTATAAATAGCTGTGTCACCTGCAAAATGTCAGATGTCACCACACATACTATCTGCAGGTTCATTAATGTACAATATATTCGCTTCTGCGTGGCTCTTACTGCCTTAGATGCTTTCTATGGATTCCTGCCGTTTACTTGCCATATACTCTGCATTTTAGCACAAAGGTTTCCGAACTGCACTTGATAGTTCACATGTATATCTTCGACTCCACAAAACGGGTATTAGTTTTATAACCACGTACGGTCCGTGGCCTGTGCCAACTTCGTTGAAATCGTTCCGTGCGCACCGCTGTGAAATAATATAATTGATGATTTTAAACAGGATGTTTGAAAAAGTGTCGAATATGAGAGGGTACAGTAAAGTTTTTTTTTATTTTATTTTAGTTCTAACGTGAAGAAAATTGAGCCTCTCGCAGTGTGAGAAGATTCCTGCATTTGAGGGGCAAATGTGCCCAGGATATTCGTGATGAGATGTCGTCTGCTTATGGAAATGATTGCCAGTCTTATGACGCTACTATATGGAGGAAAAATAATTTCCAAACTGGTGGCATGTCCCTGAGAGTCGAGGTAAGTGCCAAAGTCAGTTGGAAAGGTCATGCTTTCTGCTTTTTGGGACTGTCGTGGGTTAATCACCACAGATTACCTTTCCAATGGTTAAACAGTTACGGGCAGGAATTACAGCAATCTTCTGGAGAAGTTACGCAAAGCACTGACTAGGAACGCCGCGGTATGCTCTCCAAAGGCGTTCACCTTCTGACTGACACTGCACTGGCACATTCACCTCAAGCTGCAGTTGGCAGAACGAGGGCAAGGTGTTTTGACATTTTGCGGGATCCGTCTTATTCTCTCGATCTTGCATAAAGTGTCCTTCCCTGTTCGCAGGAATGAAGTATCTGCTGCATGTTCGCAGATTTGACAACAAAGGTGACGTCGTTAACTAGAAAACTACACCACTGGCCATTAAAATTGCTACACCGAGAAGAAATGCAGGTGATAAACCGTACCCCCATCCGCTACGCCTCGTGCGACAGTACATTTAATAAGCGATGCATCGGTCTATGAGGTCCAATAGCATGTCTTTCCTGATAAACTGACTTCAGTCGCTTAGATTTCTAGTTTGGACAACCTTTAAAGGAATCAGCATATTCTACACGTGCACACATTGCACAAGCGCATACCACATGAATGCAACCAATTCCTAAGGCAGCTACATGTGCTCTCAAGAGTTCATGATTATTTGAAGAGGAGGGCTGAAGAAAGAGCGTCGGCGACATTAACCACATCATACAGTGTCGCCAGACAGATCGCTATGGACCCATGTCTTTGCAGGATTATATCCACCCACTGACCTATCCAGGCACGATTCACGGAGTGCCATCTTAGCTTAACTTCCTCTAGTGTCTCTCTCCTATTTTTCAAACTTTGTAGATGTCCTGCAAACCATGCTGAACCAGGATATTCTGGAGGAATGGCTTAGCCACAGCTTAGGGGTTGTGTCAAGAATGAATTTTTCACTCTACAGCAGAATGTATGCCGTTTTAAATCGCCCTGTGAGATATGGTTTTCGTTTCCGCAAATATACAGGGTGTCCGAGGAGGAATAGTTAGTATTCAGGGATATGTCGGGAACGATCATCTGAAACAAAAACCTTCGTGTGGACATGGGCCCTATTCGGGATCATTTCCAAGATTAATGTTCAGCATACTACTCCATACAAAATCCAGTTCGTCGTGCAGTTATTGATTATAGTTGGTATGATACGTCAATATGAGATCATTATCCATGTGCGAAAGTCATTACTTAGGTGTCGGGTTGGGTCGTTTGGGGGAAGCGACCAAACTGCGAGGTCATCGGTCTCATCGGATTAGGCAAGGATGGGGAAGGAAGTCGGTCTTGCACTTTCAAAGGAACCATCCCGGCATTTGCCTGGAGCGATTTAGGGAAATCACGGAACACCTAAATCATGGTGGCCGGATGCGGGATTGAACCGTCGTCCTCCCGAATGCGAGTCCAGTGTGACTTAGGTGTTAACTCAAACTCTACAACCCTTTGTCGCTTGAAACACGTCTCAAATCGCATCATGTTTCCTTTTCGAGGGGTCAGTTTTGGTGTGTGTGTGTGTGTGTGTGTGTGTGTGTGTGTGTGTGTGTGTGTGTGTGTGTCTGTGTTCGCGCGTATAGTCCTGTATCCTGTTTACATTCAAGCAAAAAATGGTTCAAATGGCTCTGAGCACTATGGGACTCAACTGCTGTGGTCATAAGTCCCCTAGAACTTAGAACTACTTAAATCTAACTAACCTAAGGACATCACACACATCCATGCCCGAGGCAGGATTCGAACCTGCGACCGTAGCGGTCGTGCGGTTCCAGACTGTAGCGCCTTTAACCGCTCGGCCACTCCGGCCGGCACATTCAAGCACAAAGATGAACATTCCGTTCTATACTTGCATGGATATGAAAGATACCATTCGTTCATTATCAGGGACAGACAAAATGTGCTACGGAGAAAGATTCCTGTGAGCGATAACTTAAGAAGTACTTACTTATTCCAGATAATCATTCCTGGCAACAGTATCAGATAAAAAGACGTCTGACTGCCTCGTTAAGAGCTGACGTTCCGTGCCGCTGTAGACCTTATCGTTCCTCATTAGCTATTCTTTATGAGAAAGTGATTCACTGAATTTTAACTGAAAATGACACTAGCGATGCATTAGGGTATCGTGTCACTACACTCCACACTTTATAGCAGGAATGGAAAATGAAAGTTCATATGCATAACTGTAATTACAAAAACTTAATGAGCGCTAATTATGATACGGAAGCAATAAATTGGCAGTAAACGTCGAATGAGGAGTTTGTACAGCGTAGCGCCAAGTATTTTTTGCGCTGTATGACATCTTTAGTAAGGGATAGTAATGTTTTAATGTTAGTATATGCTACTATGTTACGCCTTGTCTAACTACTAATTCCCGTAGCAGTCGTTAAGAAAATAAACGCGTTCAGTCTCTTCTAAAAACTGAAAGCATTTTCCAAATCAAAAAATTACTGTACTGAAGCCAACACATTAATTGGTTGTACTTTGCGCCACCGCTTCCAATGCGTTGACTGTCGTTAGATTAAATTAACACGTTGTGCTCGATGGAACGATATGGCAGAAGTAAATGTAATTTCGGGTGTGATTCAAGATACTGTTATTCGTGCGTTACTGTTTGCATGTATGTAAATGATCTCGTGGCTAACACTGTAAGCGTCATGAGCCTGTAAACGACTTGCCTACAACAAATAATTGCATAGCCGTCCGGTAGAATGAGTTAACGAAAAAATATTTATTCGTGAAAACTCACAATGAGAAGAAAACTAAAAACAACAGAGAAGTAACAAAAACTAGGAGATCCTATAGTCTTACGGCAATGATAAAAAACAACACATGACCAAAAAAAACTCTCGCGCACTTTTGATCTCACTTTGCACCAGACATGAAAAATATCACTGCCACACAGCCCCCCCTTAAAGTGCGGAGCCCCAGGGATATCTTGATACTTGAATTTTATTCGACGTCCAGCTCTGGTGTTCGTCGGGTGTCTCGGGGGCGGTGACGTTGTTGTTTGTGGTGGTGATCCACCTGTCTCGGACGATGTACTGAGCGGTGTTTCGGTATGCTCTGCGTCCATCATGTGTTGATGCACAGGCTTGGTGTCAGAGGTCGGAGAGGGTAAAACCCATGCTGGCTTGACACGTTCAATCGATACCTTTGTCGGAACACCATTGTACATTATGTCCACGGTATGCTTATTTCTACTGAGCACCCTAAATGGGCCCGTATATGGTGGTTGTAAAGGCGATTTGACTGAGTCTGTCCGCAACATTACGTGAGAGCAATTGTACAAGTCTTTGTGTACAAACTCCTTACGGTTACCATGGCGAGAAGGTGGCGGGCAACGTATATTTGTGCAGTGACGTTTTAGCTGCTGCACCCAGTGTGTGAGGCCCTCTGATCCAGATAGTGAGGTTGGTACTAAATAATCTGCAGGAATCCGTAGCGGCTCGCCGTAAACCATCTCGGCAACTGATGCACCAATATCGGGTTTATGAGCTGTCCGCAGGCCTAACAACACTAATGCTAATGCTTCCGTCCATCTCTCTTGATGACACATCAATGCTGCTTTGAGTGTTCTGTGCCATCGTTCGACCATACCATTACTGGTAGGGTGATAGGCAGTCGTGTGGTGGCGTTGGAAACCGCACATTTTGGATAGCTCGAGGAACAACGTAGATTCGAACTGACGTCCTTGGTCAGTTGTGACATGAAGGGGGCATCCAAAACGGGCAACCCACGTACACAGAAACGTCTTAGCAGTAGTTTCGGCTGAAATATCGACTATTGGAGTTGCTTCTGCCCATCTTGTGCACCTATCTATGGCCGTAAACAAATATCTGTAACCCTCTGACTGTGGGAGGGGTCCAACCAGGTCCACGTGAACGTGTGCGAATCTAGCAGAGGTAACTTGAAAATCTCCAATATCAGTACGCACAAGTCGTCCTACTTTACTCTGTTGACAAGGAATGCAGGAACGTACCCAAAGGCGCGCGTCTCTTTTCATAGAAGGCCACACATAGCGGTCTGTCAGCAGCTTTATTGTAGCGTTGGCTCCTGGGTGCGATAGTGTGTGGACACTGTCGAATGCCGTCTTGCGCCATATTTCTGAAATGAATGGTCTTGGTCTGCCTTGAGAAAAGTCGCACCACAGCTTCCGCTTGGAGTTAGGCACCAGAATTTGCTCGAACTTCAGACCTGTAGACGGGTCGTTTAACAGCTGTCGTAGCTCTGCATCCTTGGTCTGTTCCACTGCAAGTTTATCATAGTCTATAATTTCTGAAATCCCGCAAATATGTGAAAAATAGTCAGCCACTAAATTTTCTGCGCCTCTTAAATGGCGTATATCTGTCGTGAACTGACTTATGAATTCAATATAACGGAACTGTCTTGGTGAGCATTTATCACTGGTGTTTTTAAAAGCCGATGTTATGGGTTTGTGATCTGTAAACACAGTCACTGGTCTAGCCTCTATTTGTGGGCGGAAGTATCGAATTGCTTCGTAGATCGCGAACAATTCTCTGTCATACGCGCTCCACTTCTGTTATGCAGTCTGTAATTTTTTAGAGAAAAACCGTAGTGGTTGCCATTGCCCTTCTACACGCTGGTGCAGCGTCGCCCCTATTGCTGACTGGCTCGCGTCTACAACAATAGCTAGCTGTGCGTAGTGAACTGGGTGCGCGAGCAACACTGCTTTGCTGAGGCTTGCTTGAAGATCATTAAATGCTTTGTCCATTTCTTGTGTCCACTTAACTATTCGTCGACCTTTGGCGTCGTGTCCCTTGAGTGCATCAGTGAGTGGTGCTTGCGCCGCAGCCGTTGCTGGTAGGTGACGTCTATAAAAATTTATTAATCCCATGTATCGTCGTAGCTCTTGGTAGTTCGTCGGTTTCGGAAGGGCCTGTATCGCCGCGATCTTCTCTGGCAGGGGCAATATACCTTCTGATGACACAGTATGGCCGAGGAAAGTGACTTGGTTCTTGTGCATGACGCATTTATTTTCGTTTAAAACGACTCCGTAGTCAGATAGACGCTTGCGAAGTTGACACAGATGCTGTTCATGTTTTTGACTATCCGGAGTGAAAACCAAAATGTCATCAAGATAAGCAAAGCAAAATGTTAATCCCTTTATCACCTCGTCGATAAATCGCTGCCAAGTCTGTGCTGCGTTCTTAAGGCCAAAAGGCAAAAAAAAAAAAAACCGAATAATCCAAATGGTGTAATCACTGCTGTCTTCTGAACATCTCTTGGAGCCACCGGTATCTGGTTGTATGCTTTCTTGCAATTGAGGACGCTAAAAATTTTCGCGCCGGCCAAAGCACATGTGAAGTCCTGTATATTAGGTACTGGGTATCTATCTGGAATGGTTCTTGAGTTTAATGCTCGGTAATACCCACACGGTCTCCATGATCCATCTTTCTTACGTACTAAGTGTAGGGGTGAAGACCACGGACTGTCTGACCGGCGAATTATTCCCGCCTGTAACATTTCCTCGAATATCGCCTTTGTTTCTGTCAATCTCTCTGGTGCGACTCTACGTGCTCGTTGTGAAACTGGCTGTCCTGGCGTGGTACGAATATAGTGAACCGTACTATGTTTAACTTCTTTTGTCTGTCCGTCAGAACATCTCCAAATCTTCTCTTCGTCATGTAGCTCTTCGGCTACAGAGTTGCCAATCGCCTGTAGCTTCTCACAAGTTGTATGCCCTTTAGTGCTTGATACTGCACTGTTGTGCGTCAGATTTAACAAACGTTTTCCTTGTAAGTCGACCGCCAACTCGAAATGTGCCAGAAAATCAGCGCCCAAAATAGGTTCTGATATACCAGCTATCACAAAAGACCAGGTAAACTGTTTGGAAAAACCCACATCAATCTTGCACACTTTACATCCGTACGTGTTAACATCGAGTTATTCACTGCCTTCAAACGTGGCTGTATGTCTTTTTCGTTGTGTGGCGCATGGCTGACAGGAAGCGAACTAATGTCTGACCCGGTATGCACCAAAAACCTTGTACCCGTAAGTATGTCTGATACATACAATCTTTTCGAAGCAGGAGGCATATGTATTGACGACTGTTGTCGCTGACATGAAAACACTGCACTGTTTCTGTACATACCTTGGTTGTCTGAGTAGGCGCATGGTGATGTACATCTTGTAGCATCTCTCCCAAAACGTTTATGGTACCAACATACCTTACGCTCGTCCTCTTGTTGACTTCGTGTTTCACGCCCAGCCCGGTCTCTCTTGCGCTTAAAGATAACTTGTGGTCGTTGTAGCGTGCGTAGTTGCGCTCGCAAATCCTCTATTGCAGTTTTTAAATCTCTAATTTCGTTTGAACTTTTTGTTGTTTGTCGCGTTGCGACCGCGGCGCAGTTTACTGTTATATCGTCAGTTTGGTTTTGCTGGTAATGGTAGTTACCGTACGTGGCATCTGTCGACGTCATTGCGACTGTTGCAGTAGGCTCGTGCGTCTCGTAGATTCTGTCTGCAGCGAGCAGCAGTTTGTCAACTGATATTTCGTCGTATATAGCTAGTGTAGTTCTTACTTGCGTTGGTAGCTGTTGTTGCCATACGTGGAGTAACAGTCTATCAGAGACTGTCGATCTATCTACCAGGCTGCGTAAATGACGCCAGTATTCTGACGGGGTCCTATCTCCCCGTTTCTCTTGGTACAGTACTTGTTTGACTCTGATGTCGACTGACTTCACACACCGAGAAATTAATTCTTCTTTCAGTCTACAGTATGCTCCTTCAGGAGGCGGGTTCACTATAATGTCAGATATCAAAACCGAGGTCTGATGGTCCAAATTACTTATCACCAAGGTGAACTTCTCGTGATCACTGACTATTCTTTGTTGTAGAAATATATTTTCCATTACCGCGAACCATTTGTGTGGCTGAGAAGGCATGAATGGGGGCGCCCGTAATTGCAACCGTTGAGTTGGTGAAGCGTTGAAACCAGCGGGTACTTCCGTTGCTGTTACTTGCTGTGGTTGTGCTGCCATGGTTGTTGAACCAACGTCATTCCTCTGGTCCGGTATATGCTTTAAGTTCATATCTTTCGAAATATGCAACTGTAAAGTTTCTATCTCATTCTGAAGCCTATGAATTTCTTCCGTTATCGAACCGTATCGTTTGCCGTCGTCGTTCATTGCTTTTGCAGTTAATGTTCGACGTAGCTAACGAAAGATTTAAAGTTCCTTAATCGGAGGTCACCAATTATGTAGGCGACTTGCCTACAACAAATAATTGCATAGCCGTCCGGTAGAATGTGTTAACGAAAAAATACACTCCTGGAAATGGAAAAAAGAACACATTGACACCGGTGCGTCAGACCCACCATACTTGCTCCGGACACTGCGAGAGGGCTGTACAAGCAATGATCACACGTACGGCACAGCGGACACACCAGGAACCGCGGTGTTGGCCGTCGAATGGCGCTAGCTGCGCAGCATTTGTGCACCGCAGCCGTCAGTGTCAGCCAGTTTGCCGTGGCATACGGAGCTCCATCGCAGTCTTTAACACTGGTAGCATGCCGCGACAGCGTGGACGTGAACCGTATGTGCAGTTGACGGACTTTGAGCGAGGGCGTATAGTGAGCATGCGGGAGGCCGGGTGGACGTACCGCCGAATTGCTCAACACGTGGGGCGTGAGGTCTCCACAGTACATCGATGTTGTCGCCAGTGGTCGGCGGAAGGTGCACTTGCCCGTCGACCTGGGACCGGACCGCAGCGACGCACGGATGCACGCCAAGACCGTAGGATCCTACGCAGTGCCGTAGGGGACCGCACCGCCACTTCCCAGCAAATTAGGGACACTGTTGCTCCTGGAGTATCGGCGAGGACCATTCGCAACCGTCTCCATGAAGCTGGGCTACGGTCCCGCACACCGTTAGGCCGTCTTCCGCTCACGCCCCAACATCGTGCAGCCCGCCTCCAGTGGTGTCGCGACAGGCGTGAATGGAGGGACGAATGGAGACGTGTCGTCTTCAGCGACGAGAGTCGCTTCTGCCTTGGTGCCAATGATGGTCGTACGCGTGTTTGGCGCCGTGCAGGTGAGCGCCACAATCAGGACTGCATACGACCGAGGCACACAGGGCCAACACCCGGTATCATGGTGTGGGGAGCGATCTCCTACACTGGCCGTACACCACTGGTGATCGTCGAGGGGACACTGAATAGTGCACGGCACATCCAAACCGTCATCGAACCCAACGTTCTACCATCCCTAGACCGGCAAGGGAACTTGCTGTTCCAACAGGACAATGCACGTCCGCATGTATCCCGTGCCACCCAACGTGCTCTAGAAGGTGTAAGTCAACTACCCTGGCCAGCAAGATCTCCGGATCTGTCCCCCATTGAGCATGTTTGGGACTGGATGAAGCGTCGTCTCACGCGGTCTGCACGTCCAGCACGAACGCTGGTCCAACTGAGGCGCCAGGTGGAAATGGCATGGCAAGCCGTTCCACAGGACTACATCCAGCATCTCTACGATCGTCTCCATGGGAGAATAGCAGCCTGCATTGCTGCGAAAGGTGGATATACACTGTACTAGTGCCGACATTGTGCATGCTCTGTTGCCTGTGTCTATGTGCCTGTGGTTCTGTCAGTGTGATCATGTGATGTATCTGACCCCAGGAATGTGTCAATAAAGTTTCCCCTTCCTGGGACAATGAATTCACGGTGTTCTTATATCAATTTCCAGGAGTGTATTTAAGCAGCGCCATGAGCAAGAATCGGACAGTTCCCGTTCGCTGTTAAAGCGATCTGATAAGACGAAACTTTCTAAACGTAAAACGAACGAGCACAAATTAGTAACGTTTGAAGTGTTTATTGCGAATATATAAGGCGTGAAGTATATAGTGACGTGTATTTCTATGACTGAAGTGTTATTGTCGACAGTTTACCGTCTATTAAAACTTATCATAGCTTACGAAAATGCCTAAGGATGGAAAGAGATAGTGTCACTTTTCGGATGATCACACAAAAGAGTGATCTTTTGTCAAGAAAGGACGTACGGACCGGAAAGTGGTGTGTGGGAGTTGTAGGTCTTTCATTTCAGTACATCAGGGAAGTAAGGTAGATGTGAGGCATCACATTCCTACAAAGAATCACATAAATACATTCGCAGTAGCATCTATACCAAAATCTACTTCAACATTCATGGTTAAAGGAGAGTGGTCTCGTGGTAGCGTTCTACCTTCCCGAGCACGGGGTCCCGGGTTCGATTCTCGGCGGGGTCAGGGATTTTTCCTGCCTCGAGATGACTGGGTGTTGTTGTGTCGTCATCATCATTCATCCCCATTACGGTCGGAGGAAGGCAACGGCAAACCACCTCCATTAGGACCTTGCCTAGTAAGGCGGTGCGGGTCTCCCGCATCGTTCCCCTACGCTCTGTAAAGAAGCATGGGACTTCATTTCCATTTCCACAGGAAGAAATGCTCGTTGCCGCTGCAGAACTAAAAGAGCTTATGAAGTTGTCAAGCACCCTCACTCCTTCAGTTCTGTTGACTGTACCATAAAACTGAATGTCGCAATGCATTCTGGCTGCAAAGCCGTCGCAAAGCAATATACAGCCTGAGCCAGAACCACAGCGATTGTTAGAGATATTCTCGCACCACACTCGGGGTCCGAATTCAAAAAATAATTGCAAGAAGTTTCATTTTACTCCATAAGCACCGACGCATCCAACCACAAGGCTAAAAAGATGTTTCCTTTAATTGGTCAATACTTTACTGAAACTGACGGAATCCAACTGAAGCTTGATGAAGTTTGATTCTCTGAATAACGAAACACCGGAGACAATTGCAATTAGACACTTTAAGACAACTACAAATTCCATTAGATAAATTAATAGCTTTTTGTGGAGACAATGTCAATACCGACTTCGGAGGGCTTCATCGAGTTGGCCGGCGGAATGTGTTGCACCAAATTAAAGAACAACTAGGTAAAAATGAAGAAGTAATTCGATGCCCTGCCTATATTCTCGACAATACTATATCAAACGCTGCTGAAGTCTTAACTGTCGACAGTGAGATAATCGTCATGAAAATATTTATTTATTTTTCAATATACATGGTAATGACAGAGAAGCTGAAAGATTTCTGCCTATACGTTGATGTCAATCGTCAGACTCTTCTGTCTCAATCAAAGATGGATGCCGTTAATGACCGCAGTTGAGAGTGTTCTTATGCTCTGGATTCCATTTAAACAGTTTTTTATACCGAAGACACACCACCTAAAATAATTTCAGATTTTTCAGTAGTTCGATCAGTGAAATTCGTGTTTCTGCAGTCAAACTAGGCTCTGTTTGAAAAAATATATAAAAAGCATGGAGAATTGTACATTCTCGATAATTGAAATAAGAAAAATATTAATCAACATTCACAGAAGTCTGAATGAAAGAAAGACTGCCAATTTTATTGGCATGCAAACCAAGATGGATTTGAACAAAGTAAAGAATTAGGATCCTAACCAAACCATAATTAATTTGATTTCGAAATCTGTGGAAGAGACAATGGATTTTTATATCACAGAATTTGAATACTTAGAGAAATTGGCTGTTTCTTTTAATAAATATCAAGTATTTGATTGGATGACCGCAGATTGTGTGATGATTAAAAACACTATCATATATCTGACTAAAAATGGTGTGAAGATTTCAAGCAACAACTGGTTTTCAGGAATCTATGTATCTGAAGAGATTTCTAGAAACTAAGCGCAACGCAGATGAACGGAAGTCCAATTACTCCGTAGAAGAAAGGTGGATTTACTTCCTTAAGGAAACCGAAAAACCTGAAAGTAAATGCCAACAGCTAAAATTATGCTAGCATTCGTTTTCTATTCCCACACACAACGCCACTGTGGAAAGATTATTTTCGCTTATGTCGGCCCAGTGGACTGACGAAAGAAATCGACTGCCGCCCAGGACTGTGGAATCAGTTTTACAGTGCCAGTTTAACTAGAAGCAGACTTGCATGGAGTTTTACAAGTATGTGAAAGGGAAAAAGGGCTTGTGAAAAAGGTGAAATATTTCGAAAAATATGGTGTACCAACATCTTTTGCCACAACAAGTTTCATTTAATTGTCTTCTAAATAAAAAGTAATTATATTAAATAAATTTTTAACTCCATTTCCACACCACCATCTCAGAGTGTCCCTACGAGGTCGCAGCTAGATATGACAACCCTATCCACGACAGAAGTGGCTTACAAAACACTGTCAGACCGAATCTTAAGTATTGCTTAAGAGTCTGGTACCCTTACCACGATATTTTAACAGGATACATAGAGGAGACCCAACGAAGAACGGCGTGTCTCGTCTCGGGATAGTTTGGTAGCGCGAGAGGGTAACAGACTCCAGCGTCAGACGCTACAAGAAAAGTATTGTATGTCATGGAGAGGTTTGCTGTTGAAACTTCGAGAATGTAGATCACAAGAAGAGTTGAGCAACGTACTTCTTCTTCTCTCATCTGTCTTGCGAAAATGCGATGATTAAAAAAGAAGGGAATCAAAGTCCATACGGCGGTTCATCGTCAGTTGTTCAACGCACTCGTCATACGCGAAAGGAACAGAGAAGGGGGGTCCTTTGGCACACATCTTAAATGTCGCTCGTGGAGTATAGAGGTAGATGTAGAAAGTTGTAGGGGGCAAATTTTTTGGTAGGTGCACCTGTGATTTATACTGGAAATAAATATGGGATAAGTTATCAGTACAAGACACAATTGGACATATGGAGCGACGGAAGAGCTTCGTTAATGAAACTGTTTTGTTAACGTTATACTGAAAAATATTATTCATGCTGTCACCTCACTGTCTGCTTATTTTTTATGGAATTGTTGTCAGTCATATGATGCACATTATTCCTTATATACGTCTTCATAACGTGCAAATGGTCGTCTTTCACACTGCTGTCAGCAATAATGTTCAAGCTGAAATGCATCTGGTTTCGCCTCTTTTCATTTCGTCGATAAGTGAACAGAACACTATCTTGAAACTTCCTGGCAGATTAAAACTGTGTGCCGGACCGAGACTCGAACATCCTGAGAACACTATCTTGTCTTATCCAGAGAGACATGAATGTTGACACTTTGGTATCGACGATGTATTGACTAGTGTAGTTCTTTGACCTGGGCAGGGGTGTGACATGTCTTGCAAGGAACTCTTTGGTTTGAGGTGGCCAATCAGAGATGAATTATCGCAAGAATTCGCACTCGGCTCGGCGTGATGTCGGACCTGCAGTTGTCTGAGTTGCTCGTGAGTTTTATGCATTTTTGTTGCTGATACTAATTCTGCTCACATGCCAACTCACAGGTAGCTCTTTGACATCATATTGGTATATATCTGTGGATGAGGTTGCTTGAGCTATTGACTTAAGCAAGTAATTACAGGTGTAATCCGCTGCAATCATGTAAGACAAGCTTCTTGTCGAATGTCATGACTAGGCTAGCTAACCCCTTGCCATTACTTGGGTTTACAACTGAAAACAGGACTTAGTTTCTTTGTCTATAGATTGAGTCGTATGTTCATGTGGTCCAGAATATACGTAGATGCTACTACCATTCATGATCATATTGGATTCTAAAGTGCTCTCTCATTCAGGAGAAAGCCTGGTCAGTTTTTCTGATATCATTATTTTTTATATGTTGTAAAGTAACTTGATGTTGATTGAGGAGGTTTAGTGTACATCTGCATATTCTGTAAAAGGCCGGTTCTCTAATAGACCGATCTAGTAACAGTTTGTGATGGGTCAAAAGATTTCATGGTACTTGGCGCCACAGTGATTTTTTCGCCTTAACTTGGTAAATTAGCACATAAGTATATATTGTCATAGAAAGGGTGACAGATTGCATGTTGGCTACTGTCTCCAATTTTTCGCCCGATGTCTGTTTGCCAGTTCTGCTGACTTTTCGCAAGCACATGTGGCTGGCATCGTCAAAGCTTCACCCTCCATTCCTGGTGGTAGACTGGAGACGAGCTCGCGGCCGCAGATTATATGTACCTGGCACGCTAGTGTCCCAGGGCTTTTCCGCGGTCATTACCTCTGCGGTCCCCCCCTTGGTCCCAACAACGGTCGTTCTCAGCAGCATGGGAATGTAGGATCTGCGCCACAGGGAACAGACATCTCCCAGAAAAATTAGGTAAGTCCACACAGAGCATGATTAAGAATGTAAAATGGTTGTGGCAAGGAGATAAAAGTGACATCCCACTATGCGCCGCCCCCTGGCGAACAAAAAGAAAACTAGTTACAAGACGTCACTAACAGTTTGCGCCAATGAGATACACATGCTTTTGTATGAAACAAAGCCTAACAGAAAGGGCAAAACACCCCTCCCACGAATGTCATCCCGTCAGCTCTGTACAACCAGTCTCCAAATCTTAAAGCTTCCTAATTACAAAAATCTTCTGAACTTGGTTCCATTTATCCTGCCTACCCATCATGAATTCTTCCACTCCTTCCCACAAGAAGGAGGACAAAAAAGAAGAACAGCTGAGGTGGATCCACTTGAAGAACTTAAACCACATGGTGAGAAACACTTTCTCGAATCAGGTTACGACACACTGATTCTGACTTTATAGCACTATTTCTAATGCTGTATCAAAAAATGCATTATATTCATATAGGATTATACTGATTTTTAATGTCGTATATTATACAAATTGCAATCAGTCCTTGGGAGGCAAACTGAAAAGCTACTTGACTGAGAAGTAGCGGCTCCTGTCTCGTAAACTGACATATGGCCGGCAGAACGGTGTGCTGACCACATGCCCCTCCCTATCCACCTCTCAGTGACGGCTGGCGGGTGAGGATTATACTGCGGCCGGTCGGTACCGCTAGGCGTTCATGGTCTGTTCGGGCGGGGTTTAGTTTCCTATGTTATCTAAATAACCTTTTTATGTTAAACGAGCTGAGAGAAGTGTTGCGAAATATTTTCTGCTGTGGGACTTTATTACTTTGTTTCACTACTGCAAGACACAAAAGGCATGATATTCATGTAGCATTACGTAAGTGTTTTATTATAGCTCTACCTAGCAATTTTATGATAATTGAAACGATAACAAACAATAATAAAACATTAAAAGTAAATCTAAATCACATTTCTCTCAATTCACGACATTCCGGAAGCAAAGGGATACAAGTGCATATAGATTTTTGCGAATTGTGATATAAAACTGTTCATTCATATTACCTTGTTATACCAACATGCGAAAAGAAAATGTTACGAAGTATTTTTATGTACAATATAAACAAAAGATTTGAAATCCCATTTTGCAGTCTCAAGACAATTCTGAAACCTTGTGAACTTTACCTCCAGTTTTCTCTAAACTGCAAGAAGTGTAATAATTTATACACCTTTACTTCTGATCCCCTCAATTAAATGGTGTACAGGAAAGGAGTAATATAGATTCGATAATAGCAGGACATCTACACACTATTTACGAGCGTAATCGTTGATTTCAGTGAATGAAGCAGGCAAAAAGGAATAAAAACATCTCAAAAATGAGATCGACAGGAAGTCCAAAATGGCTAAGCAGGGATGGCTAGATGACAAACGTAAGGATGTAGAGGCGTATATCACTACGGGTAAGATAGAAACTGCGTACAGGAAAATTAAAGAGACCTTTGGAGAAAAGAGAACAACTTGTATGAATATCAAGAGTTCAGATGGAAACCCAGTTCTAAGCGAAGACGGGAAAGCAGAAAGGTGGAAGAATTATATAGAGGGTCTATACAAGGGCGATGTGCTTGAGGACAATATTATGGAAATGTAGATGAGGATGAAATGGGAGATATGATACTGCGTGAAGAGTTAGACAGAGCACTGAAAGACTTAAACCGAAACAAGGCCTTGGGAGTAGACAACATTCCATTAGAACTAATGACAGCCCTGGGAGAGCCAGCCTTGACAAAACTCTACCATCTGGTGAGCAAGATGTATGAGACAGGCGAAATACCCTCAGACTTCAAGAAGAATATAATAATTCTAATCCCAAAGAAAGCAGGTGTTGACAGATCTGAAAATTACCGAACTATCAGTTCAATAAGTCACAGCTGCAAAATACTAACACGAATTCTTTACAGACCAATGGAAAAACTGGTAGAAGCCGACATCGGGGAAGATCAGTTTGGATTCCGTAGAATTATTGGAACACGTGAGGCAATACTGACGTAACTTAGAAGATAGATTAAGGAAAGGCAAACCTACGTTTCTAGCATTTGTAGACTTAGAGAAAGGTTTTTACAATGTTGACTGGAATACTCTCTTGCAAATTCTGAAGGTGGCAGGGGTAAAATACAGGGAGCGAAAGGCTATTTTCCATTTCTACAGAAACCAGATGGCAGTTGTAAGAGTCGAGGGGCATGAAGGGGAAGCAGTAGATGGGATGGGAGTGAGACAGGGCTGTAGCCTATCCCCGATGTTATTCAGTCTGTATATTGAGCAAGCAGTAAAGGAAACAAAAGAAAAATTCGGAGTAGGTATTAAAATCCATGGAGAAGAAATAACAACTTTGAGGTTCGCCGATGGGTTCAGATGGTTCTGAGCACTATGGGACTTAACTGCTGTGGTCATCAGTCCCCTAGAACTTAGAACTACTTAAACCTAACTAACCTAAGGACATCACACACATCCATGCCCGAGGCAGGATTCGAACCGGCGACCGTAGCGGTCGCGTGGTTCCAGTCTGTAGCGCCTAGAACCGGTCGGCCACTCCGGCCGGCAGGTTCGCCGATGACATTGTAATTCTGTCAGAGACAGCAAAGTACTTGGAAGAGCAGTTTAATGGAATGGACAGTGCCTTGAAAGGAGAATATAAGATGAACATCAACAAAAGCAAAACGAGGATAATGGAATGTAGTCGAAATAAATCGGGTGATGCTGAGGGAATTAGATTAGGAAATGAGACACTTAAAGTAGTAAAGGAGTTTTGCTATTTGCGGAGCAAAATAACTGATGATGGTCGAAGTAGAGAGGATATAAAATGTAGACTGGCAATGGCAAGGAAAGCATTTCTGAAGAAGAGAAATTTTTTGACATCAAGCATAGATTTAAGTGTCAGGTAGGCGTTACTGAAAGTATTTGTATTGAGTGTTGCCACGTATGGAAGTGAAACATGGACGATAAATAGTTTGGACAAGAAGAGAATAGAAGCTTTCGAAATGTGGTGCTACCGAAGAATGCTGAAGATTAGATGGGTAGATCACATAACTAATGAGGAGGTATTGAATAGAATTGGGGAGAAGAGAAATTTGTGGCACAACTTGACTAGAAGAAGGGATCGGTTGGTAGGACATGTTCTGAGGCATCAAGGGATCACCAATTTAGTATTAGAGGGCAGCGAGGAGGGTAAAAATCGTAGAGGAAGACCAAGAGATGAATACACTAAGGAGATTCAGAAGGATGTAGGATGTAGTAGGTACTGGGAGATGAATAAGCTTGCACAGGATATACTAGCATGGAGAGCTGCATCAAACCAGTCTCAGGACTGAATATCACAACAATCACAACAATCGTTGATTACTTGCAGAAGTATTCTGGACAGGAACATACAGAGGGTATGTATTTATATTGAAAGCAACATAGTTCATAAAGAGTTGACCGCGAGCAGGATTAGTTTTAGCCATAGTTCATGAAGTGCTAGTACAATGTGGGGATGTCCGCCCCGTAGCTGAGTGGTCAGCTTGACATATTGCCGTCCTATGGGCCCGGGTTCGATTCCCGGCTGGGACGGGTATTTTCTCCGCTGACGGACTGGGTGTTGTGTTGTCTTCATCATTATATCATCCCCATCCCGCGTGCAGGTCGTCCAATGTGGCGTCGAATGTAAAGGACCTGCACCAAGGCGGCCGGACCTGCCCCGAAGGGGCCTCCTAGCCAATGACGCCAAACGCTCATTTCCGTTTCCATTGTGGGGATAAATTATTACTTTGTGGGACATTACGTAGAGTCATGATCGCTGCAATAACTCATAATAGAGGCACGCCATTACTTAGGTGTTAACATTATTAGGAGTATTCTTGGATGCAGATTACGTGTACATGTATCACTCATATTATTTCGCAGCATCATAAATTCTTGTGTCGATGAGCTGATTACTTTTCATATCTTTCCTGTTTGTTCTGCAACCACATGATCATACACCGGCCATCGGGAAAGTTCCGAGACTGGTTTTATTCGTGGTGTATAAGAGCCGTCAGCGCAGTAAAACGGTGGCACCTTGAACTAACAACTGTAAGCAATACGGCAGATCTGCATTCGACCAGTCAGTTGCGAGCAGGAGGTGCTGAGTAGTGGACCTGCGGCCGTAGTGTGTCAACGTTGTTGAGTCTGAAATAGCAATGGAGCAACGTCTCTAAATCAAGTGTTCAAGAAATTCTTCAGAATGTTTTGAAGGAGAGAAAAGTGTGCGCGAATTTTGTCCCGTGCAGCATGACTCCCCAACAAAAACAGCGACGTGTGAACGCCTGCCACGACTTGATTGAAATGCAAAAGGTGGACTATTCTCTTCTGGGAAGAAGGTGGCTGGACTTTGTGTTACCAATACGAACCAACCACAAAAAGAAAAAGTGCAGAATTCATATGAACGGTCAACGCTTTTACGACACAACCGACATTCAAGTCAATGTGAGGCACAAGTTGAAGCTTGTCAGGCTATAGCACTTAGAGAAAAGTTCCCAATATGATGTTTAAAGTTGTCATGTTAATGTGGATCCTTTCCCAATGTAAGGATGGAATACAACGTCTACTTTTTCATTGTAGTGAAAAATAATTTGACAGTTGCGACATGTAATACGTAATATCACACATGTGCTTGAAAATGGTAAGTCGTCAATATTAGCTATCACAAGATTAAAATGAGGATTGTCTACATTACAGCCTATTACGGACGATGTTTTCTTTTGTTAAGCATTTAAAGGGTGTGGATTCCCACAAAAAGAAACTTTTTTTGCTATTTGTCGTATAATCACGCCCATAACGGTGAAACCATCTCTAACTAACAAGCAGTTACTGCTTCACCTGGGGCTGATTGGACCTCAAAGTTGGATAAGTTATATCTCGTACAAGAAATATATACTTCAGTAGTTTCGACTAATTTTCAGCATGAAATATGAGGCATACTCCAGTGATCTATACGGACAGACTTACGATGAGTTTACACGAGAGGTTGAGACCACTAACATTACACCTAAATTATGTGTAACAGGTAGTTCCAAAAGTACCAGATCGGTACACCAGGGGAAAAAATAAGCGTTTTTAAGCACAGAAACAACTTTCAGTCTTTTTAGTCACTGACTACACTATACTGCAAAAAAGACGATTGAGGGCATCAACCAAAGCAGCAAATTTTATGACTTCGTTACCGCAGATAAAGAGCTGTGTCAGAAACTTTATGAGCAACATTAAAGTAATGTAATTAGCAGCATTGGTTGATAGTTTCAAGACGTCCAATTCCATAATTCGTGGCTTACAAACACCATATTTGCATAGGGCACTGACGGAAGGCATTGAAGTCAATGTTCAGGATGTGGCCAGACATTACGCACGGGATACCGCTGTCGTCAGCTTGACGCATAACAACGCTATCTGACTTACTGTAAGAGCGGCCTGGATATCGTAATGCTTTGGCAAATAGTGGTCAAGCGTGTGACGATCGCAATTAGTTCAGTTACATGATTTTCAGCAAGGTCATGTTCAGCGAGTCTGATACACGCTGTGTAATCCTTCAGAAGAACTGCTTAACTCATTGGATGTGAGGCGTCACCTGTGCAACACGTCAGCAGTCCAAGCAAGATGTAACAACACTGGACTAAAACTTTGCAACCGTGGGAATATTTGGTTGGTATGTTTCATTCATAGTTCCAAATACTCCAAAACGTTTTCTGTGGATTTTTTTCCCGATGATTGGGCCTGCAGTGAAATATTTGTCTTGAAAGGATATCGTAACTATGGTTCCAGTATCACTGCTTAAAACATTCATTGATTATTACGACAGCTGTTTCGCAAGCCTTTCATTTTCAAGTACGTCTACGTTGTCCTGGCGTATATATAAACATCTGGTGTGACAGTATCTGGTGATTTTTCACGTTATATTTCACGTAATATCCTAAATTATCGAATTCACGCCCGTTTTGTTCTGTTTTATACAGGCTGGCGTAATATTTTGATATAATATTATAAATATTTTCTGTAATTTTTTGACAGCTCACACCATAGACGTTTCACACTCAAGAGCCAAAGAAACTGGTACACATGCCTAATACTGTGTAGGGCCCCTGCGAGCGCGCGGAAGTGCCGCAACATGACGTATCATGGACTCGACTAATATCTGAAGTAGTACTGGAGGGAATTGACACCATCGATCCTACAGGGCTGTCCATGAATCCGCAAGAGTACGAGGGGATGGAGATCTCTTCTGAACAGCACGCTCCAAGGCACACCAGACATGCTCAATGATGTTCATGTCTGGGATGTTTGGTGGACATCAGAAGTGTTTAAACTCAGAAGAGTGTTCCTGGGCCACTCTGTAGCAATTCTGGACGTGTGTGTTGTCGCATTGTCCTATTGGAATTGCCCAAGTCCGTCGGAATGCACAATGGACATGAGTGGATGCAGGTGATCAGACACGATACTTAGGGGTCACCTGTCAGAGTCGTATCTAGACATATTAGGAGGCCCATATCACTCCAACTACACACGCCCCACACCATTAAAGAGCCTCCACCAGCTTGAACAGTACCCTGTGACATGCAGAGTCCATGGATTCATGACGTTGTCTCCGCACCCGTACACGTCCAACCACTCGATACAATTTGAAACGAGGCTCGTCCGGCCAGGCAACACGTTTCTAGTCATCAACAGTCCAATGTTCGTGTTGACGGACCCAGGCGAGGCGTAAAGCTTTGTGTCTTGCAATCATCAAGGGTACACGAGTGGGCCTTCGGCTCCGAATGCCCATATCGATGATTCGCACGCTGAAACTTGTTGATGGCCCCGCATTGAAATGTGCAACAATTTGTGAAAGGGCCTCACTTCTCTCACACCGAACGATTCACTTCATTCGAGGTTGGTCCCGTTCTTGCAAGAGCTTTTTCCGGTCACAGCGATGTCGAAGATGTGATGTTTTACCGGATTCCTGACATTCATGGTACAATAACAACTGCGCCAGACAATTGTTGTCTCATACAGGCGTTGCCGACCGCAGCACCGTATTCTGCCTGTTTACATATCTCTGTATTTGAATACGCATGCCTATACCAATTTCTTTAACGCTTCAGTGTTGTAGAAAAGAAAATATCTCGTCATCTAAAGTTGAAATATAATTATCCTGGTTCATCTTCATGGCAATCTCAGTGATCGGGTCCAAGTCACGGTACGAACGTCCAAAACATCACAGTATCACGTACAGCCTGAACTGCACCCTGTAGCGTTGAAACATTCCATTGAGCCGCCGGTCCACTCGACGCATTGCATTATTTTTTAAAAAAGGCAAAATAGTGAACAACGGTCAACGCTTTCAGCCAGCTGTTGTACAGTTCCTGTGTTGTTCGTTCCACTGTAGACGTAGCCGACTCCAGATGTTCAATACATGCTGTACCTTACTCATAGTTCTCTCGAAAGCTAGCTGAGATGCTCTTGCACTCACTGACAACAGTACTTCCCGCGGGTTTTGATACCTATTGTAATAGGTAAGGTCTAACGGTCGTCTCAGATCGCTCGATTAGGATCTTATTACGACAGCTGTTCTTACGTCGTGTTTCAGGGCTACTAGTGTTACATCACTCCCTGTAGACACGTTGGACAATCTGGATTTATACACGAACAAGTCGAACAACTTTATTCGCGATGTTTCATTCTCTTGGCACCCAATGGCCAGATGATTTTGAGTTTTCACCTATACTGCGCAGCTAAATTAAAGGATCAATTTTTGAAACTCCATAATTGTCCCTCATTGTCAAGCATAAATTTTAAATTCGGCCCGAAAACAGCTAAAGACCGTCGTCTCTAATGATGCAAAAGAGTGGCGCCCTAAGACGTCAACCTCGGGTACGACGACTTTTCAAACAGCAGCGTGTCGACAAATGTGAAAAAAAATTCCACAGCTGAGAATTTTATGTAAGCAATAAGGTGGATTAACAATGCCAAATTGGCACCAAATTTCACCACAATTCTGCCCAATGCCTCCGTGGACGCGTCACACGATGAGGAAGTCGTCATAGTCCCTCTTACCCACATTTCAATCCTTTTGACGCCTCTGCAATGCAAATCAGAACCACTACACCCAGAGTTGAAATCCTTACGGGTGGCCGCTGCAAACATTCCAGACACAGTGCCGCTGAGAACTGACAGGAAAAGGCCTCATGGCGTGGCACACAAGGCGTCAGTGAAACCACCCCTTTTCCTGGGTAGTTGATTCCCACACATTTCTCGTGGAAAACAACAGTTGGCAGCGTGATGAGCAACTGGAAGGCAAACCGCACCCAAGAGTGTCGAAAGGGTTGTCCAACCCTCAGGTGCTAGAGGAGCCGCCAGACTGATTTACGAGAGTTGTCCAAAATGTAAGTTCCGATCGGTAGCGAAATAGAAACCACAGTGAAAACCAGAAACAGTTAGGTACACTGTTCCACCAACTTCTCTACATAGTCGCCGCTCCAACTTCGATTTTTGTCGTAGTGTTGTACCCACTTTCCAATATTCTCGTCATAGAAAGCAGCAGCCTGTGCTTTCGGCCAGTTATCTGTACTGGTCTGCAGCTCGTTGCCTGTGTAAAAAGTTTGTCTTCATAGCCTGCGGTTCTTTTGAGCAGAGATGAGATTCAGGAAGAGCCAATTACGGACTTACGGACTGTATTGTGGATGATCAAACAATTCTCATTGGAAACGCTGCAGGAGCGTCTTCATTGCCCCTGCAGTGCGCGGCTAAGAATTGGCATGAAGAAGGAACTGCCCGACAGTTGTGTTATGTGGGCTGCATGAAACAGGCGAAATCTCTAACTCAGCCCTCTTACGGGGCGGGAGACGCTATTCCCTACGCAACTTTTGTAAGTAGGCTGTTTAGGTTTTCTTACTGGCAACGTTACGTAGCGCTCTGTATGAAAATCACTGGCTGTGCTGTGTGCAGTCTGTGGCTAGTTAGCATTGTTGTCTGCCATTGTAGTGTTGGGCAGCTGGATGCTTAAAAGATTCAAACTACAGAAGGCACTAACTACTGATAGGCGTAGTTAGCAATTGAAAGATGTTAATAGAGAACAAACCATGTATTCACCTTAACAGTCATAATATATATAGTAGTTCATGACATCCAGTGTTACAAATTTCAAAACTCCGCCATCTCTCTCCCCACATCCACCACTGCTGGCGGCTCACCTCCAACTGCGCAACGCTATGCGCTGTTAACATCCAGCTGCCCAACACTACAATGGCAGACAACAAAGCAAACTAGCCACAGACTGTACACAGCACAGCCAGTGATTTTCATACAGAGCGCTACGTAACGCTGCCGATAAGAAAACCTAAACAGCCTACTTACATAGCCCCCATGCTCCACACAAAAAATTTTACAAATTGTTTTGGGCAGTGGCCAATACAGATTTGAAAAAATTTTTCATAATTACAATAACAAAGACATGAAATGCACACATTTATCGATACAATGTTGGTCAAAAGCTAAAATTTTCTCACAGTCCATAAAGACAGTCCTGATTGTTCATCACTGTAAAATTGCAGTGTTTTTCTCAAAGTCTGAGCAGTGAAAGACAATGCACACGGAAGTAGTGGATTTCCATGCAGTCTTGAAGAAGTAGTGTTGTCCTTCCAACGGAAAGACAGTGCTGACTCTTGACATGCTGACATTTAATGGGCCACAACAGAGCAAACCCACAGCAGAGTCATTCGACGTTTTGAAGAATATTGGTAGGTAGGTCATCACAGAGCAGACCCACTATAGTCTTGGTAGAGAGTATGGTATAGGTGGGCTACCAGAGGTGCAGACCCACTGCAGTCCTTGTAGAAATAATGGTAATGGTGGGTCATCAAAGGTGCAGACCCACTGTAGTCCTTGTAGAGACGGCCAGCAGCCATCTGTTGTGACTGTGCAGGTGCACAATCACCATCGAAGTGTCTTGCGGAGAATATAGCAAGTCCATAACCCACCACTTGTACACTCACGAACTTTTTGGAATTGTCCTTAGAACCAGCAATGCTGTTATCCAGTCCCTTGCTGAATTAGTAACACACGTGCAAACACTAACAGTCCCAACTTCTCGCATATTGTGCATTACAATGACCAACAGAAATGTGTGCAGCGGCAGTAGTGGCGCTCGCTGTATTGCAGTAGTTCGAGTAACGAAGATTTTTGTGAGGTAAGTGATTTGTGAAAGGTATAGGTTAATGTTAGTCAGCGCCATTCTTTTGTAGGGATTTCTGAAAGTCAGATTGCGTTGCGCTAAAAAATATTGTGTGTCACTTTAGTGAATGATTGAGTACGTTCAGTTTTGCTCAGCTGTTTGAAAAGCAAATAATGTAAGAGGTTTATCAGCACAGTAATTCTAAAATTGTTCTAAGGGGACGTTTCACTTTGCGTGATCATTGTTCACTCAAAACTGAAAAGAGTGATGCGACACGATCGACGGGCATACTAGAGACACTGCCCAACACATCTGTGCAAAGCTTTACCGGATTTTCCCAGTGGTTTCCATTTCGCGACCGATCGGAACTTACGTTCTCGACAACCCTCGTATTGTCGAAGTTCCTGACAGGTACATTTGCAAACTGCTCAATAAAGTGGGTGGCGCCGCAGGTGTTGCCAAAATGGTGGGCTCAGCGGGACCTCTTGCCGGTTTACGTATTTGCGTACGTATTACTGTTTCATTCCCACGTGATCGCGCCACAGGAGGACGCAAAACACCATGCGGTGTGGGGTCCTTACCAGATACGACTGACGGGGTACGTCGAGAAAGTTCAAAAAAGGGAACGCGAAATAGGAGAGAGAGTGTCACTGAAATGATACAGGATTTGGGGTGGACATCATTAAAAGAAAGGCGTTTTTCGTTGCAGCAGAATCTTCTCACGAAATTTGAATGACCAACTTACTCCTCCGACCCCGAAAATATTTTGTTGACGCCGACCTACATAGGGACAAATGATCATCATAATAAAATAAGTGAAATCAGAGGTCGCACTGAAAGATACAGGTGTTCGTTTCTTTCACGCGCTGTACAAGATTGGAATAATAGAGAATTATTGCGAAGGTGGTTCGATGAACCGTCTGCCAGGCACTTAAATGTGATTTGCAGAGTATACATGTAGATTTACATGTAGATGCAGCACTGCTTCGGATCACGTTAAAAATTCCTCGAATCGTTTTGAACGGTCCCTAGTTGTTCCAAATTGCACACCAGAACAAAAATTACTGTCGTCCTGCACTCTAGAAGGGTGAGAACACGTTCAATTGCGATGCAGCCTCACAGTGTCCTTAGAGAAGGGTTGAAACGTCCGAGGATTTCAGCAGTGTCAATAGTTGTCAAGAACATCTTCCCATTGCTTATAGCACTGCGAACTGTCGGCTTCAACCGCGAAAGGGGTGGGAGTCAACGACCAAGGGAAAGGGGTGATTTCATTGACGCCCTATATGCCACCCCATCAGGCCTTTTCGTGTTGATAATGAGCGGCGGTGTGTCTGAAATGTTTTCGTCGGCCGCCCATAAGGAACCAGCGTGATCTCAACACTGGGTGTCGCTGTTCTGACCTCTATGGCTGAAACGTCAGAAGAAGGGGTGAAATGTGGGTAAGAGAGGTGTGACGACGTTTCCATCGTGTAGGACGTCCAGAGAGAAGTTGGGCAGAATTTCTGTGTAATTTGGTGCCAATGTGACATCATTAACCCAACTTACAGCTCACATGAACTTCTGAGCTGTTGCCTTTTATAGCATGTGGAGATACCTTGTTGTTTTGAAGCGTGACCGAGACAGAGGAGTGACGTCGCAGGACGCCACGCTTTTGCGCCATTAAAGAGGAAGCTTGCAGCCATCTTTGAGCCAAATTTCAAATTTATGCATCGCAGATGGAGGTAATTATGGGGTATCGATAAGCTGATCGTTTAGTTCTGTTGCGCAGCGCAGTTCAATTTCTCAGCTCTCCGGAGGCTCTATTGCTGGTGCACTGCCCACGAAACGCAGGTGTTACCGAATACAGGTCCAGCAGTAAGTTTAGTATCGTCACGAATGATCACGTGCTAGTTTTTTCATAGGTTTTTTATTCGTTTGTTGACCTTAGACTCAAATGATGGTGCAGGCCTTCTTGACTGACGGAGGAAGCTCCATTGTTCAAGCTGCGAGTTGATGATAAATTGCCCGGTGCTGCGTGCCGCGGAGCAGATGTGGCGCTGGACGTAAACGCACCACAGTCGTGCGCGCGGCTTGACTTTCTCGTATATTACGCCTGCGTAAACAACCGCGTAATTAACAGCGTATATCACTCGGAACACACCACGAGCCTGGGCGTGGAGCTCTGGCCCGGTGCCCACACTGCGTACTCCACGCAGCCTGTGTCCGAGACAAAAGCCGGGGCGCGCCTCTCGTAAGACCTCTGCTCGGCGGTGGGCTTTTAGTGCGCCGCGAACTGGGTGCGCCGGCCCTGATGCATGCGATCAGCGAAATTTACGCGCCGGGCTTTCTTGTCGGCGCAGACGGACAGGCTCTCGCCCGTTTCACTGTGCGGCAGGTGTCACTGCCGAGAACCCGCCTGCCCTGTTGGACGCTCTCGCCGGAGACGGCGGTATCCCCGCTTTGTAGCGACAAGCTGGGCAGGTATCGCCATCTGGTAACCTCCTTTACACCTCCAGCTGAGACTCGGTTACAATCTTTCTCAAAGTGTAGGACTTCACGCTGTGATTGTGACAGAGGTTTCTGAACAAGTAATTGGTAGGACGACACTTGAAGAAATGGTCCTTAAAAGGGCTGTTGATAAAGCTTTCGACATATGGAATCGCCTCCAGAATATCGATAAATACACGACTGGACATTAAAATTGCTACACCACGAAGATGGCGTGCTACAGACGCGAAATTTAACCGACAGGAAGGAGATGCTGTGATATGCAAATGATTTACCTTTTTAGAGCATTCACACAAGGATGGCGCCGGTGGCGACACCAACAACGTGCTGACATGAGGAAAGTTTCCAACCGATTTCTCATACACAAACAGCAGTTGACCGGCGTCGCCTGGTGAAACGTTGTTGTGATGCTCGTGTAAGGAGGAGAAATGCGTACCATCACGTTTCCGACTTTGATAAAGTTCGGATTGTAGCCAATCGCGATTGCGGTTTATCGTATCATGACATTGCTGCTCGCGTTGGTCTAGATCCAATGACTGTTAGCAGAATATGGAACCGGTGGGTTCAGGAGGGTAATACAGAACGCCGTGCTGGATCCCAATGGCCTCGTATCACTAGCAGTCGAGATGACAGGCATCTTATCCGCATGGCTGTAACGGATCGTGCAGCCACGTCTCGATCCCTGACTCAACAGATGGGGACGTTTACAAGACAACAACCATATGCACGAACAGTTCGACGACGTTTGCAGCAGCATTGACTATCAGCTCGGAGACCATGACTGCGGTTACCCTTGACGCTGCATCACAGACAGGAGCGCCTGCAATGGTGTACTCAACGACGAACCTGGGTGCACAAATGGCAAAACGTCATTTTTTTCGGATGAATCCAGGTTCTGTTTACAGTATCACGATGTTCGCATCCCTGTTTGGCGACATCACAGTTAACGTATATTGGAAGCGTGTATTAGTCATCGCCATACTGGAGTATCACCTGGCGTGATGGTATGGGGTGCCATTGATTACATGTCTCGGTCACCTCTAGTTCGCATTGACAGCACTTTGAACGTGGCCGTTACATTTCAGATGTGTTACGAACCGTGGCTCTACTCATCATATGATCCCTACGAAACCATACATTTCAGCAGGATAATGCACGACCGCATGTTGCAGGTCCTGTACGGGCCTTTCTGGATACAGAAAATGTTCAACTGCTGCCCTGGCCAGCACATTCTCCAGATCTCTCACCAACTGAAAACTTCTTGTCAATGGTGGCTGAGCAACTGGCTCGTCACAATACGCCAGTCACTACTCTTGATGAACTGTGGTATCGTGTTGAAGCTGCATAGCCAGCTGTACCAGTACACCCTATCCAAGCTCTGTTTGACTCAATGCCCAGGCGTATCAAGGCCGTTATTACGGCCAGAGGTGTTTGTTCTGGGTACTGATTTCTCATGATCTATGCACCCAAATTGCGTGAAAATGTAATCACATGTCAGTTCTAGTATAATATATTTGTCCAATGAATATCTGTTTATCATCTGCATTTCTTCTTGGTGTAGCAATTTTAATGGCCAGTAGTGTAATTGATGGTACGACACTGGAGCAGTGGTTCTCAAAAAGGCTGTTAATAAAGTTCCCGTCATATCGATATCGCATCCAAAATGTCGATAGTTATATGAATTACTACTTTGCCCAAGAAATCGATGTATCGATAACGAAATGGCAGTATCGGAAGCCGATATTTTTATTTTATATTATATTTTTGGTACTTTTTGGTAAATATTTGGAACTGTTCTTTTGGAATTGTAGTAGAACATGATTTTCCTATCAGTTTGTGAAGGAGTCTTACTACTTTTTGGGTTTCATCACTTGCAGTCTTTCTCTTTGACTGTCTGAAGGAAGTATTGGTGTCACTGGAGGATGGCAGTGCGAATGAAATGACAAGATATCCGATGTGAAGAAATAGTACAGCAGATGCGTTAAAAAGCAATTTTTAACGCAAATAGTGTGATATTTCTTCACATCGGCATTCTTCAAAAATAGTTGCTGAAAATTATGAACGAAAATCTAAATTATCAGATTAGTCTTTGGCGTGGTCGGAGATGTATGAAGGGAAACGCTGACGTAATCGACGCTTACCGCTACCAACAGAACCTGTAACGTTTAACTTCACCACGCAATTTTGACACTACGACTGCTAGGTCACTGACGTTTGCAGAAATGAAAAATCAAGGAAGTCGACGCGGAGTGTTCCGGACAAATCCAATATCTGATGAAACTGAACGACGGACCATCGGACACTTTTTATTGTGCCACTTACATCTAACTACCATTGTTAGCATAGTGATTGTCGCCAACCGTTAACGTGCACCGTTTCCCTTCCAATTGTTTCTCTAAGGGGCATTTGCAGACTGCTAGCTTGTTAACATACAGAATGTCTAATAATAAAGCAATACTTAAACATATAGCTCTAACACTGGCAGTGTATTCGCAATGTGCAGCCAATATTTTTACAGACGATACGTCGTTGTTTTTTTCATCGATATACAAGTATTTCTTTCGTAACAGTGAGGGCCGATAAAGATATTTTTTAAATATTGATATATGGGTGTCCCAACATTTTTAAAAATATCAAAAGTCCTAGTTGTCAACCTTTCGGATACCCCTGAGTGCCATCAGATATTGGCTATGCTGTCGATGACCGCCTGAATGAATTTTTCAGCTCAGTAATGATTTTGATGTTATTGCTGTACACTTTGTCTTTAATATAGCCCCACAAAAAGGTGTCGCATGTGCTCAGATCCGGAGAATATGCCGGCCAATCGAGGCCCATGTCAGTGGCCTGTGGGTACCCCAGAACCAGAATACGGTCCCCAGGTTGCTCCTCCAGGACATTAAACACTCTCCTGCTTCGATGGCGTCGCGCTCCGTCTTGCCTGGACCACATCTTGTTCAATCAGGGTAGCTTTGGATAATGGGGATGAAATCATCTCCAAAAACCTTCACTTACCGTTCTGTAGTCACCGGCCCATCAAAGAACATCGCACCGATTGTTCCGTGACTGGACATTGCACACCACACAGTGACCCGTCGAGGCTGAAGACTTCTCGACCGCAAAATGCGGATTCCCACTCCCCCAAAAGCGCCAATTTTGCTTATTGACTAACCCATCAAAATAAAATTGGGCTTCGTCGGTAAACCGAACCATACAGCGCTGCATACTAATGCCCATCATGTCCCGCGGCAAACCGTGCAGTTTGAACATCCTAACGCAAGCCGTTCAGACATTATGACGATTTTATTTCAAATAGTTCACTAATTGTCACCCTGTATCTACAACTCGGAAAAGACATTTTCATGAGATATATAAGCATTTGTGATGTACGTGTCTCAACTTTACTATTATAGATGCATGGTACTAAGTGCAAAGTGTGTGTGTTGTTGCCGGACTATATGAATATGTTGTTCATACATTCGTTTCACAAACTGTAACTCCACCACCTTCTGACACCATTAATGCTAGTACAAGGGGCGCTCGGTAAGTAATGCAACACATTTTTTTTCTGAAAGCAGGTTGGTTTTATTCAGGATTCCAATACATCGTACTATTCCCCACTCTTTTGTTTAAAAACCCTTTTTCTCAGTATAATCTCGGTTAAACGTAACGGCCTTACGCCACTTTACCGGGAGGGCCTGTATGCTCGCAAAGTACCGCTCCACTGGTCGATATCGGAGCCAACGACATGCTACATCAATAACCTCCCCATCATCCACTTAGTGATTCTCGCGGAGGGCACCCTTCATTGAGCCAAACACATGGATATCGGAAGGTAGTGTGAATGTGGAAGAATAGTCCGGTGAAGTTTTGTGAGCTCCTCCCAGGTGCGCAGACCTGTGCGACGCCTTGCGTTGCCATGGAGAAGGAGAGGTTCGTTAGCATTTTTGTGGTGACGAACACATTGCCGGAGTCACAGCTGTGTACGGCGGCCGGCCAGCCCCCTGGAGATCGGACAGGTATACGCGACCATGATGCGAGAATGACAGACGCCTCACCCAACGATTCACCGTGCTTTTGTTCAGTGCCAGGTCTCTGCAGACTTGGCACACAAACATCAAGCTTCACAAGTATCAGCACTGTGCGTTTTATAACCTTCTAGCTCTAATAGGAGAGTAGATACGGGAAGAATGTGTGTTTTCAACTACTGCCCTCTAAGACTGTCATGTTGTAATGGGAATAGTATCGGCCTGCCTTATCGACCTGCTTTGCAGGACAGCCGTATGTCAGGTACAAGAAACGGTTTATCAAGTCCCGACATACAAGCTGTCCTGCGCGATAGGTATGTTGTGCTGCAAAAGAACTTCCGTGCGTTATTGATCTGAGGGAGGGACTGACAGAGAGAGTAGGCAGGTATAAAAGTTAGAGGGAGGAGAAGGAGTGGGGATAAGGAGTACATGAATAGATTGAAGAGGGAGGAAAATATGGCCGGAGAGAGGTGGTGGAGGAGACGAACAAAGAGATGGAAGAGGAGGAGATGGAGAGACATGAGAATGGGCAGGAGTATATGGGCTGATAGAGATGTGAAGATGAGGCGGGCAGAGAGACAGAGGGAGGAAGAGATTGACACAGAGAGGGGCAGGAAGAGATATTTGCTATATGTGTCGACTGCGTAAGCGAGTGAAGTCACGGGTATAAAGCTAGTATACAACCCGCACAAGAAACAGGAGGAAATATTAAGAATGGAAGACGAAAGAAGAAATGTTCGGATTAAATAGGCTGTCACTTAGGGATACAATCATTCTCCGCTCGAGGAACCAAGATGGAGAAAAAAGGAAGGTTCAAGAGTAGGATTAAAATTTCGGGTGAAAGGATATCAGTAATGAGATCCACCGATGACTTTTTCTCCTGAGCAACAGTGAGAAACAAGTTCAGGACCTGTGGAATGGTATGAACAGTCTATGAACAGCTTTTGGATTGAGAGTAAACTAAAGAAAAATTGGAGTAATGAGATTAGCGATAAACATTGATCAGGGACCACGGAGTAGACGAAGTTGAGGAACGCTGCTACCTTGAAAGGGAAATTACGCGTGACAGACGTAGCAACGAGGATATAAGAAGCAGACTACCACAGGCAAAGATGGCGTTCCCGGTTGAAGGAAGTCCACTAGTGATAAACATAGGTCTTAATTTGAGGAAGAGATTTCAGAGTACGTACTTTTGCAGTACAGCACTGTATGGAAGTGAATCGTGGACCGTGGGAAAACGGGAAATGAAGAGAATCGAGGCATTTGAGACGTGGTGCAGCAGAAAGATGTTTAAAATCAGATAGACTGATAAGAAATAACGAGGTTCTTCGCAGCACTGGAGAGGAAAGGAATATGTAGAAAACACTGACAAGAAGAAAAGACGGAACAGAAGAACACGTGGTAAGAAATGGGGGATTAATCTCCATGGTACTAGAGGGAGCTATAGAGGGTAAAAACTACAGGGGAAGACAGATATCGGAGTACATCCAACAAATAACTGAGGACGTTGTGTTTAAGTGCTTCACTGAGATGAAGAGGTTGGTACAGGAAACGCACGGACCGAACTAAGCTAGTCACAACACTAACGCTGAAAAAATGTAAGAAGAAGGTAGGTATTTTTCAGCAACCTTTCCTCTAAATAACAGCATCATCAGCGAATAATGCCACTCTGTCAGGTAGGTAGTTTATATAACGCTCACCTGAGGTAAACCGATATTACCTTTCTTTCTAATCAACACTCGCTTTCCAGAATACCATACAGATTTCTATCATACAAAAAATTTTCAGGACATTCATACGCCTGTGAATTCACTTCATACACTCGTATCTTTATCGTCAGTCACAGCGTCCCAGAACGTTAGAAGCCTTTTGGAAAAGCAGACAGACGAAATTAACCTCTTCCCCTATGTTCACGATTAGCGTGATATTATGGGTAAGAGGGAATTGTATTTCACACACGTCAGGGTCTCTAAATCTGTATTTTGTCTTGGAAATAAACTTTACTTCTCTTAAGAACATCGTTCTTTTCAAGAACGAATTTTCTTGAATAAGAGACTATACGGCAATGTCTTCTGATAATCACAGGCCTCTCTATGGAGAAGAACACAATTTTTTTTTCTTTTGAAATCTTAACATTCCGTCGACAGTAAGCTCATTTTAACTTTTAAGATCTCTTTATTGGAAGCAGCAGGCTAATAATCATGAGGAAAACGGAAAATTATTAACGTAACTATAGAGAAAAAAAACCAGAATTTTAATCCAGCTATTAGAACCCAGCAATTTATGTCAGATCTCATTAAAATTCTTCAGGGTGTACCGATACATTTTATTATAAAATCCTTAACATACTACAATTATCAACGTTACGACCGTAATGCAAAGCCTTTATCGAGAAGAAAATTGCCTGTACTATAGGTGAGCATTTTTATACAGCGTTTCAAACTTTCAGGGATGATGGAGAAGAGTAAATGTATCACTTGCATGTGAGAGAGGCTAGGCCGGAAACGATCGAGTCGAAAGGTGAAAGTAAGAATCGACTTTAGTTCCGCCTTAGCTTCGGCAACGCTCGAACTAATCGTGCCGTACAGAATTCCCGCTGAATACTGCCCAATGCCCTAAGATAATTTCCTCTGTTGATGGACTAGTAATGGCGCGCACAATTTGATGCCACAGTGATCGAAAATCCTAAATCTACGTTACAGTAATAATGAATTTCATATACCTGCACAAGTTTCGCAAGCTGCTACATTTACAACAGTTGTCCAAAATGCCGTTGCACAGCTCCAGTGCAGCGATGGCATCGTCGCACGAAGTTCTGTCGTACCCGTTCTAATATCCCCGTTGTCATCTGAACAGTGTCACAGGCAGCTAGAATTATGTCTGAGCCAGATGTTCACGAACCCTCAGCCCAAAGTGAGGTGGGAGTTGTAACGGGGCATCCTCCTCTAACATTACTTTTCCTCAACAGCAGTTCTCGATACCAGTATTACTTTTCAAATTTTGGACAGGTCAGTATTATTTCAGCTGCTTTTCTGAAAACTTTCATATAATTTTATACACAATATGCCATATTTCAAGACAAAATTTATGAAAAGGAATTACTTTATTTTCCATGTTACAATTATAAGTACTATCTCTGAATGTACAGTTAAAATTATTTTTGTTAGAAACATTTGAAATTACGAATTATTTGGCACACTGAAAAATTCTATTATTAATTACGCATTCTTGTAATGTTTACTATGTTTATGTCTGGATTCATTTATGAAATTATAATCGAAACTAAAAGAAATTCATTTGTCGAGAAAACTTGTATTCCCTTTGGAATATTGTTATTTCCGCTGAGTGAGATAGTAAAAGGCATGCTTGTCATGTGATCGGACGTATTTTTGTTTGGGCGAACAATGCAGTTTCGGCTTTGTTAATGTGAAAATTCAAAAGACTGCATGATATACTAAAATGTGAAAAAATATATTAAAGTAACAAGAAAAATTCTGCAACACCAATCCTCAAATTTATGTAGCTCAATTCAACCATGAGGACCTAAAATGCGAGAATTTCAGCTTGAAGAAACAGACCTATAGACAAAAATAATTGGAGCCAACTCTACACGAAAAGCTAAGTAAACTAAATCTTCGCTCCTCTCAAATTTTTCATAAAAGACTTTGCTTATTGTGGACAATAACTGGAATTAGGAAGTAGGGGGGAGATTAAAGGTTCCATCATGTTTGGACCACATCCGTTGACGAAGAACAAGTGGGATATGTTCCAGGAACCTGGGTAGTATGTCTCTGATAAACACTGTGTACACTGATGCATTTAAAGGGGAAGCAAGAAGGAATGGGCCTCGTATGTAACCAGTGAAAACGCCTACCCACACGTTGAGCTATAATCAGTGTAGATGGCTCTTCATAACTGTAGTGAGCGAATTCTCATCCTCCCAAACATAACTATTGCGGCTATTCAGCATTATATCTCTTGCAAAACAAACTACAAGCTTATAGGCAGGAAATTGTGGATCAACTATATGGTGCTGCAAGAATCAGTGCCTGAATACAACAAGAGGTCCGAAATCAGAAGGAGTCAAAGGCTCCACTTTCTGTGGATAATAGGGGCGTGCTGCATTCCCCCTAATACTGTCTATATGTTGTTGTTGTTGTGGTCTTCAGTCCTGAGACTGGTTTGATGCAGCTCTCCATGCCATTCTATCCTGTGCAAGCTGCTTCATCTCCCAGTACCTACTGCAACCTACATCCTTCTGAATGTCCTTAGTGTATTCATCTCTTGGTCTCCCTCTACGATTTTCACCCTCCGCGCTGCCCTCCAATACTAAATTGGTGATCCCTTGATGCCTCAGAACATGTCCTACCAACCGATCCCTTCTTCTGGTCAAGTTGTGCCACAAACTTCTCTTCTCCCCAATCCTATTCCATACTTCCTCATTAGTTATGTGATCTACCCATCTAATCTTCAGCATTCTTCTGTAGCACCACATTTCGAAAGCTTCTATTCACTTCCTGTCCAAACTATTTATCGTCTATGTTTCACTTCCATACATGGCTACACTCCATACAAATACTTTCAGAAACGACTTCCTGACACTTAAATCTATACTCGATGTTAACAAATTTCTCTTCTTCAGAAACGCTTTCCTTGCCATTGCCAGTCTACATTTTATATCCTCTCTACTTCGACCATCATCAGTTATTTTGCTCCCCAAATAGCAAAACTCCTTTACTACTTTAAGTCTCTCATTTCCTAATCTAATTCCCTCAGCATCACCCGACTTAATTCGACTACATTCCATTATCCTCGTTTTGCTTTTGTTGATGTTCATCTTATATCCTCCTTTCATGACACTGTCCATTCCATTCAACTGCTCTTCCAAGTCCTTTGCTGTCTCTGACAGAATTACAATGTCATCGGCGAAGCTCGAAGTTTTTATTTCTTCTCCATGGATTTTAATACCTACTCCGAATTTTTCTTTTGTTTCCTTTACTGCTTGCTCAATAGACAGATTGAATAACATCGGGGAGAGGCTACAACCCTGTCTTACTCCCTTCCCAACCACTGCTTCCCTTTCATGTCCCTCGACTCTTATAACTGCCATCTGGTTTCTGTACAAATTGTAAATAGCCTTTCGCTTCCTGTATTTTACCCCTGCCACCTTCAGAATTTGAAAGAGAGGATTCCAGTCAACATTGTCAAAAGCTTTCTCTACGTCTACAAACGCTAGAAACGTACATTTCCCTTTCCTTAATCTTTCTTCTAAGGTAAGTCGTAAGGTCAATATTGCCTCACGTGTTCCAGTATTTCTACGGAATCCAAACTGATCTTCCCCGGGGTCGGCATCTACTAGTTTTTCCATTCGTCTGTAAAGAATTCGCGTTAGTATTTTGCAGCTGTGGCTTATTAAACTGATTGTTCGGTAATTTTCACATCTGTCAACACCTGCTTTCTTTGGGATTGGAATTATTATATTCCTCTTGAAGTCTGAGGGTATTTCGCCTGTTTCATACATCTTGCTCACCAGATGGTAGAGTTTAGTCAGGACTGGCTCTCCCAAGGCCGTCAGTAGTTCCAATGGAATGTTGTCTATTCCGGGGACCTTGTTTCGACTCAGGTCTTTCAGTGCTCTGTCAAACTCTTCACGCAGTATCGTATCTCCCATTTCATCTTCATCTACATCCGCTTCCATTTCCATAATATTGTCCTCAAGTACATCGGCCTTGTATAGACCCTCTATATACTCCTTCCACCTTTCTGCTTTCCCTTCTTTGCTTAGAACTGGGTTTCCATCTGAGCTATTGATGTTCATACAAGTGGGTCTCTTATCCCCAAAGGTCTCTTTAATTTTCCTGTAGGCAGTATCTATCTTACCCCTAGTGAGATAAGCCTCTACATCCTTACATTTGTGCTCTAGCCATCCCTGCTTAGCCATTTTGCACTTCCTGTCGATCTCATTTTTGAGGCGTTTGTATTCCTTTATGCCTGCTTCATTTACTGATTTTTATATTTTCTCCTTTCATCAATTAAATTCAATATTTCTTCTGTTACCCAAGGATTTCTATTAGCCCTCGTCTTTTTACCTACTTCATCCTCTGCTGCCTTCACTACTTCATCCCTCAAAGCTACCCACTCTTCTTCTACTGTTTCTTTCCCCCATTCCTGTCAATTGTTCCCTTACGCTCTCCCTGAAACTCTGTACAACCTCTGGTTCTTTCAGTTTATCCAGGTCCCATCTCCTTAAATTCCCACCTTTTTGCAGTTTCTTCAGTTTTAATCTACAGGTCATAACCAGTAGATGTGGTCAGAGTCCACATCTGCCCCTGGAAATGTCTTACAATTTAAAGCCTGGTTCCTAAATCTCTGTCTTACCATTATATAATCTATCTGATACCTTTTAGTATCTATATAGTACACTGAAAAACATTAATTTCATGGGCAACTGATCGAGTGCCGATCGCAGGCTCATCTACTCGAGCAAGCACTGCATCTTCTCAATCTGGGGTCCGTGTGTATCGTCGTCCACCTCAGTCGTTGAACTGTGATAACACTGCCCTGTTTCACTTAAATGATGGAACATTCGTAGAAACATGGTGTGGGCAAGATGTCTTCTACGTGAATATTTGAACTTGTACGACCTTTCCGCTGCTCTGCCCCTTCCCTTTCCTTGTCCATACAGGAAAATCAAGTCTACAACTTCTCTCACTCGGTACAACTTCGTTTGGTAAGGGCTGGTTGACCTTAGTATCTCAACTTGTAAACACAGTTGTAGTCTACAGCAGTACAGACATTCTACACGATGACTGCTCTTCTTAGTACACAGTATGTCGTCTGCACTGGATTAGTTCAGTGTTTTCCCCAACCTCTACACTAAGTGCTTGTTGTGATTGCCTATCCTACAATCGTAGCAGCAACGGTACCGGTACATTTATTTCACTGTCAGAGGTATCAGAACAATTTCGCTTATATCTTTGGAATATGTAGTTTCCGTACCAGGATCTCTTACCTCAAATTGGTACATTTACCCTTCTTCATCACCCCTGAAACTTTGTCACATCATCACGGAATCACCCTGTATATTATCTTGTTATTGTTCTAAATATTTATTGATACTGAAACGTCAGCTTTTCATTCCCAACGGAAAAAGGACGATACAGGAGAGGGTTTGGGGGAGGGGGAAGGAAGACTATGATATTCAGACAGTATCAAGCAAGAAACCTGCTACACAAATGCGACGTTCTTATGCCGAATGTATCTGACAGTGTACGTGTTTCTTGCTTAACATAATGCTTAAGACCAAGGGTTATTGCCATCACAGAACATTAGGACAGAGAGATGCGCATTTAAGCGAAAAGCTATAATTAAATTGCATTGTACGAATTTGGAGCAATTATATTACAAACGGACGTTGTTCCTTGAGAACACAGACTCTGGTAAACCACTTGGTTATAAGCGAGTAGACTAATTTTTTCTAGCACAAGGACTCTGACCAAAACTACGATCTAAAACGCGACAACTCCTGAAATTACTCAGGTGTCATTCACTGACAAAATGTACTTCAGAAAAGTGATCATACCATCAATCTTGAAATTCTTGAAGTAGCTGCTTGCTAGTATATCAGATTTTGATTAAGACATTGTCGGTGACATGTATCGCCTGAGGGTGACAGGGCGACCGGTCGGTACCTCTGGGCCTTCCGAGGCCTGTTCGGACTGAGTTTAGTTCAATATCTACATTTGCTTCATATGTCATTTCTCATATTGGGACATACTTTTTGAATGAACTTTACCTACTATTATTTCTGTGCTACCTTCATGCACTTCTACACAAACAAAGCAATGAAGGTAGAATCCCGTTTCCATGAGCTCAGGCAGTGACGAAAGAGATTCAGTTTACATGCACAAGTAAAACATTGCATTTGAAAGTAAAATTCTGCTTTTTGATTTTGAATTAATTGCAGAAAGTGCACTTTGATTCAGTTTTATATTTTCCTAATTATAAGGGGAAGCCAAATGAAAACGAGGCAGATGAAAAAAAAGTAAGTGAACCGTTTATTACTTAAAAATTAATTGCTGTAACTGTCTAAAGCTTCATGTGTTTGATATTTTTAGATTAATTTTTGTAGCTGTCAGACTATCAAAATCGAGTATGGGAGATTTACATAAACAACTCGCTTCATTACCAAATGAATTTGACCCTGTGCCTAATACGTACACGTGTGTCTTATACTTCTCAAATATTAAAGTCATGCAGTTGAAAAATGTAAAATATCACTTTGAAATAATAACAGTATAAATAAAATTACTTTTTTGCCCCATTAGCACATAATACACTTTTCTAGCAATGCCTGAACTCATCCAGTCTTCTGCTAACAGCTAAGCCCGTTTCACGTTAACACTGAAGTAATTATTGCTTCGTTGCGTTTCCACATTGATTAAACAGATAATCACTGATCACAGAAAACTTTTCACTTTACATTCTACTATCATTTCGGAGGCATTACGTTTCAGCACGCGCTGGTATTTCAGCTTGTGGGCTTAGACCACTCTTGTTGAATTTCAGCGTCGTTTGTTCAGGGGTATGAGCCATTCACAGCACATCATAGGGAATAGACAGGTTCGCCGACGAAATTAGAGCTAGGGTAACAAAAGAAAGCACAGAGAATGAGAACTAGAAGTCAAAGTAGGAACAGGGCGAAAATGTAAAGACACATAGCCGCAGTACATGCAGAGACGGACGACAGAGAAGAAGATCTTATCATGAGCACAAACACAGAACCCATTACGGGAAAAAACTGTAGGCATAAAGGCGAATGGTAAAGAAAATAATTATCAGAGTCATCCAGGAGGAATAGAGAATGAGAATCAAGAGACAAACAAAGTAGCAAGGAGAAAGTGATGATATCACACAAGGATTCCAAAATACAGGGGAGAACCAGAGATATGAGAATATGTAAAGGATTAATGCTCAAATGAGCCAGCCAGATGTGACAGCTACACCAGCAACGAGACAAGAAAGTGAGAATGACGACGTTAGTGAACTGATATAACAGTTGATGAGGGAGTCGAAGGAACAACATGAGGAACAGGAAAATCTTAATAGCGAAACGATGGCTGTTCTAAATCGACGAGAGGTGAGATTAAAGGAGACTGGTCTACAGTCAGAGCAATTTTCCAATATGCAGCAAAAGATTAGTGAAATAGAACATCAGCTGGAAATACAGGCTAGTCACATGGCCAAAGTAGTTAAAAGAGTCGAAGGAATAGAGTAGATCTTGGTAATATGTTGGGGGGGGGGGGAGATAGAGCGACAACTATGCAAAGCAATGGCGCAGTTCAAATATAACAGCCATAGAGCTGTGAAGCAGGTTGTGAAATACATGCAAGGAGGTTCTGAAGGGACATGTTCAGTATTCATTTTGGAGACGGCAGAGGTACAAGAGCTCATGCTGTTTAAAGAATTACAAGAGAGCATCAATAAACGACGCAGACAGCGTGAAGAGTTAATTATGGAGGAACTGAAAAACATCGAGGCAATGCTGTAAGCACTCGGAAGGAAGGGAGTGTCACTGAGTTTGACTGCAGTGTGCATTGATTTTACGGTTAAGCTTCTTCTGTGAACAACCAGAGGATTGTGCAGGCTTAGATACAGAGCAGATCAGACACCAATCCTCGACCAGTAATTAGCAGCACTTCAGGGTTGTCAGAGGAACGAGCTTTCCATTATAAACGTTTCTTAAAATTCAGAAAATTCCAAGTTTTCAGGGAAGGAAGCAGTAATCTACTTGCCAAAGCTTGGGTGGAACAATTTGACTTTTTAATCCATCTTATATGGCCCACACAACACCAGCTCGAATATGTTCACATCCCAAAGAAGGAGAATCAAGGATGAGAACCATAGCGATGAATTGCAAATCGTACCACGAGTTCAGGGCCACTTTCCTCTTGCCTGATTGTTCGGTGGAAGCACAAGCAATGATTAAAAGAGGTTATGAAGGGACAGAACTTCGCAAATTCTAGGATCTGGCGTCAGGTGAAGTTATTCAAACGATGGTCATAAAAAATCAGTTCTTGCATGCGTCATTTAGTGCAACAGATCTAATCCGGTTACGTTACATGAAATTGCCACCACAGTATCAACAGATGTTTTGAATATATTTGTAATGAGAGTGGGCCAAGCACCATGAGGCGACAGAATGAACGGTACACTTCGATGCCACAGAGAATGTATAACGAGAGACAAAATAAATGGTTCCAATCTCATAGGCGAATTCAGTACCACATGAATCACCCAAATAAGAGCATTTGGAATATCTTCTGAGATAATGGAAGCATCAATAACAAAGGAAAAGTGTGAATGGATGTGTGCAGTGAGGAGAGACAAGAAGCACAAATTCTCTGGGATTCAGTCACCTGAAACTTGCCTTGAGCAGAGTTCAGGTAGGGTGCCATCACAATGACAGGAACCGACTATGGGATCGTAACTGTAATATGTACCTGTGAAATATGATAATGATGCGTATGGGGACCAAAATGTCAGTAATATACTGCATGATGGAACAGATATGATGAGATATGGGAGGAGTTACAGGAGAAAAATCAGAGTACAGACACAAGAAATTTACGCTGTTTTATTGTGATCTGTGTACGAAGTACTTATCTAGAGATGATATGGGACAGCGGAAGCCATGCGTCAGTGGTATTGGAAGAAGTAGTAGAAAGGTGTCTAAAGAAATATGATTGGCTGATTCCTAAGCTGCAGAAAACAAAAGTTACTGGAACAATCGCTGGTAAATACATAGCTGTGAGTCGACAAATATGATTGGAATTCGAATGTAAAGAGTACAATGTACAATGTAATTTCTCAGTTATGCCAAAATTCCCATAAACGTTATCTTTGTCTTGGATTTTATGTGAGAATCTGATGCAGTTTTGAATTTAGGGTGGGGGAGGGGAGGAGATAATGTTAACAAAGACACCACCAATCACATTCAATTTGAGGAACACATAGTTCAGTTGCAGATCCCAGCAAACTGTTAAAACTTTGTCTAAATACTGTGGGATGGACGCTGAACAGGGATGAATATTTTCAGTGAAATCTAGAGGAAGAAAAGGAGGAGACTAACTCAGTTGGGGAGAGACTGAGGCAAGTATACGGGACAAATATGAAGGGATATAGGGCATTGTTGAAGAGGATCAGTCGGAATTGGTGAAGGTTTTAAAGAAAACTTCAGAGGGTTTTTTCGTCTTTCTAGGCTCTATTAGAGATTTCAGAACAAGCTCAAAGATTTTCATGTGACTGTACACAATATCACAAGCCTCAAGCACAAACTGTTTGAAGAAGTAAGATCGATGTTTGACCAGGGGGTACTCAAGCCAGCCATATCATCTATAAAGAGGTTGTTTGTATTGTTGCCCCCGGATGATAATTACACGAAATATTTGTCAGGATTTGTAAGCAATGGGTCCTTGAGGTAGAGAAATACGTGAACACCGAGAAGTAAGTTAAAACACGCACACTACATGCACCCATCATCACTGTGTCTGACATCCTAACACCAGCTAATTACGGTCATATTGAAGGGCTCCATGGTGAGATATGAAGAGAGACATATGGTATGGTCACAGCATTCAAAGATCGGTAATCAACACAAAAACGGAACTGTGGTTCTCCAGAAATTGATTTCTTCTTTACAATTACAATGGGTGAACAAAACGGTGGGTCCGATGGATCTCTTGGTTTTATAATTCTGGCTTCTAATTGTTCTTTAACCATGTCTTCTGCCAACTCTCTTTGACTGAATGGTATTCGGTAAGATTTCTGTATGAATACGATGCTGAACTAAATGAGTGGCAGATAAATTTTCACGTTCTCGGAATAAATATGCAAACTGCAACAAAACAGGCGCTAAAATCTTCTGTTCATCAGCTGTCAAATGTTCTATCTTCTTCCAAATCTTGCGCATAAGTTCATTATTAACTTCGTCTCCTCATAGTAATTTCGCGGTACTGTTACAAAACTTCTGTGTTTATAACTGCAGCGTTTGTTACCTCATCTGGAATCTGTATTACGTCACTTTTACTTATGCTCGACACTTCAGCAACTTTCGTTCCCTGTGTCAAAACAACATGGTCATTGCTCATATTCTTTATTGTAACCGGGACTTCTGCGACATTCTGTCTCACCATTGTAGCTACATCTACACTTCTAGCAACATAACAATGTATTGTATCCAGTAACTCACTTTTCTCGGATCGCTCAGTTAATAACAAAGTTCCTTGCATCGGGGTGACTTAACTTCAATGTAGATTGGCTTTCCTGCTCCCTTTGGAATCTGCTGAGGCTGATCACTTTGAACATCGACTTGTACGGTTTGAACTGATGCATCGTTTGGGCGGTCCGTACCCACGACGTCAGTATTGCTGCTCCTTTGAGTACTATCTGAAGAAGGATTTCCTAGGTTGTAGTTGCTACAGCCTAGTCTGATCTTTCTTTCTGCGACAAATATCTCTGCCTCGTTAGCGGACAAGAAACCAAATCCAAGTACACTTTCGTAACGCGTTTAGTTATTTGAAACTACACTACTGGCCATTAAAATTGCTACACCACGAAGATGACGTGCTACAGACGTGAAATTTAACCGACAGGGAGAAGATGCTGTGATATGCAAATGATTAGCTTTTCAGAGCATTCACACAAGGTTGGCGCCGGTGGCGACACCTACGACGTGCTGACATGAGGAAAGTTTCCAACCGATTTCTCATACCCAAACAGCAGTTCACCGGCGTTGCCTGGTGAAACGTTGTTGTGATGCCTCCTGTAAGGAGGAGAAATGCGTACCATCACGTTTCCGAATTAGATAGAGGTCGGATTGTAGCCTATCGCGATTACGGTTTATCGTATCGCGACATTGCTGCTCGCGTTGGTCTAGATCCAATGACTGTTAGCAGAATATGGAATCGGTGGGTTCAGGAGGGTCATACGGAACGACGTGCTGGATCTCGACGGCCTCGTATCACTAGCAATCGAGATGACAGGCATCATATCCGCGTGACTGTAAAGGATCGTGCAGCCACGTCTCGATCCCTGAGTCAACAGATGGGGACGTTTGCAAGGCAACAACCATATGCACGAACAGTTCGAAGACGTTTGCAGCAGCATGGACTATCCGCTCGGAGACCGTGGCTGCGGTTACCCTTGACGCTGCATCACAGACAGGAGCGCCTGCGATGGTGTACTCAACGGCGAACCAGGGTGCACGAATGGCAAAACGTTATTTTTTCGGATGAATCCAAGTTCTGTTTACAGCATCATGATGGTCGCATCCGTGTTTGGCGACATCGTGGCGAACGCACGTTGGAAGCGTGTATTCGTCATCGCCATACCGGCGTATCACGCGGCGTGATGGTATGGGTTGCCATTGGTTACACGTCTCGGTCACCTCTTGTTCGCATTGACGGCGCTTTGAACAGTGGACGTTACATTTCAGATGTGTTACGACCCGTGGCTCTACCCCTCATTCGATCCCTGCGAAACCCTACATTTCAGCAGGATAATGCACGACCGCATGTGGCAGGTCCTGTATGGGCCTTTCTGGATACAGAAAATGATCGACTGCTGCCCTGGCCAACACATTCTCCAGAACTCTCACCAATTGAAAACGTCTGGTCAATGGTGGCCGAGCAACTGGTTCGTCACAATACGCTAGTGACTACTCTTGATGAACTGTGGTATCTTGTTGAAGCTGCATGTGCAGCTGTACCTGTACACGCCATCCAAGCTCTGTTTGACTCAATGCCCAGGTGCATCAAGGCCGTTATTACGGCCAGAGGTGATTGTTCTGGGTACTGATTTCTCAGGATCCATGCACCCAAATTGCGTGAAAATGTAATCACATGTCAGTTCTAGTATAATATATTTGTCCAATGAATACCCGTTTATCATCTGCATTTCTTCTTGGCGTAGCAATTTTAATGGCCAGTAGTGTACTTACACCCTTGCTGTGTGTTTATCTTTATCTTTATTTCCACCTTCATCTTGGCCTTGGCCAAGAATTAATTCTACGTCAATTTCTCCATAGTTACGTAGTTTTCCTCCATTTAACTCTCGCACTTTTAATAGCGGCGGTTTCAATTTATCCCCTTTATATATGCCACACCACATTAATGAGGTCTGTGCTCCTGTGTCAAAAAGTAGTTTGATGTTTCTCCCACGATATACAACACCTATCACGAAGTCATTTTCGGTTTGATTTTCGCTGGAACTAACAGGAATCACTGTCTCTGGCAAGGGGCGGACGAAGTGGCGGCTCGTACGTCCTCTTACTCGTTTCAAGATCTGGCAGATAGTCTGTTGTTCGCATTACCTTTCTTCTTTTGCGACAATCTCTCGAAACATGACCCTACATCGCGCAATTATAACAGATAGGATTCGCTTTACAATCCTTAGGCTTGTGACATAGCTTATTGCATCTGTAGCATTGTACTGTCGTGTTGAAAGCTCTGATTTCTTGTTTCTGCATCTCATTCGGTCGTCTTAGTGCTTCGACGAAACCAACAGCTGATTCTACTGCTTCCTGAAACGTTTTACATCGTGCCAATCTAACGGCTTTGCTTACTTCCTCTCCGTACAACCCATGAATAAATGTGTCCAAGGTTCTCTGGTCGGCTTCGAACAACTGAATGCGATTTTCATTTTCATCTTTTACTAACTCGTACGTTTGAGCATTGGTGTTTCGAATTCTGTCGGCAAACTGCTCGACAGATTCGTCTCGTCGCATTCGCAAACTGTAAAGCTGCTCTCTGTAAAATCTGATCGCATTTTTACGTTTAAATCTCTGAACAACAACCGTTCTAAACGGTACTTCGATCTTCCTAGATTCGCCATCACTCCGCAAAACTTCAATGCACTCAGCAGCTGATTTAGCAGCTCATTATGGTCTTCCCACGTACTTTCCACTATGAGGATGTCGTGCATGTAGCATGTGGCTCACTACTGGAGCAGTCTTTGCACCCTTGTTGTATATCAAGTAATTGTAAGACTGTTTGGTTGTCATAAAAATATGCTGTTCTACAATTTTATTTTGTGATGTTGAAATGTTGTATCCCGTTGCCCTCAAGTACATTTGAATAATAAATGCGATGCTTAAACTGGACTTTGGACTCAATTTTAATACTTTGACGTTTATCCACTTAGGTACTGTATATGCAGGAACCAACACAACAACCCAGATGCTTGGATTAAGGTTGATCTCATTCAAACAATTAATATCCATTCAAATTATTACAATTTCCACTGTGTAACACGTTACATGCGTAGTTGGGTTCAAGGAAGCTTTCTGACTCATGCAGGTCCAGGCGGCATGGAATCTTTTTATCCAGCATTGGTACATAGCTCAGTTGGTACCTTGTAAGATCAGACAGCATATTTAAAGAGAACAGCCTAATTATAAGTATTTACTTAACTCATTGGCTGTTATGTATATCAAATTGATACACATATTCCAGGCCCTGTGCATAATTTTTATACACAGCTACATTGAAATAAATGACTATACAGTTGCCCTGGCCATCTGGACAGGCTGTGCACTTTTGGTTCCGAAATTCATTGAGGCATAGTGCGACAGTCGACCTTGTAGTTTGACCTACAGTCAATTGTTTCCTAGCGTTTACGAACTGTGTTACGTTTGTGGTAACTCGCGCAGCAAGGTTACTAGTGGTTATGTGTGTTTGAAGTAGTGTTCCTGCGAAGATGGAAGCTTATTTTACCGAGCGAGGTGGCGCAGTGGTCAGCACTCTGGACTCGCATTCGGGAGGACGACGGTTCAATCCCGCGTCCAGCCATCCTGATTTTAGTTTTCGGTGATTTCCCCAAATCGCTCCAGGCAAATGCCGGGATGGCTCCTTTGAAAGAGCACAGACGATTTCGTTCCCCGTACATCCCTAATCCGATGAGACCGATGACCTCGCTGTTTGGTTCTTCCCTCAACCCCCCCCCCCCCTTACAGCGTTTCCATGCGCACAGGTCTAAGCTTGTTTTCTTGTGAGTCTGTGACAGTGTCTGACATGGAGACAACTACGGGTTGGTTGGAAGAGGAAAGCGAATTCAGTGAGAGTGAGGGCAGTTAGTTTGGCGAAGTATATGACGGCGATGATCCTGAATACTTTGCAGACAGTTCTGATCGTGATTCTGACGATTGTGATGCAGGCAGACCGAAGAGAAGAAAAAGACCAACTGTAGGTGAATCACCAAATATGAGTCCCAGAGACACCTCCAAAGTTACACAGCGAGAAGTAACTGGAAATATAAATGATTTTACCACATCTTGTAAAAGGGAAACTGCTGATCCCACGAAGACAAAAATGACTGGAATATGTGATGAAGATGATATTTACCGAATATTTTTTGATGGCCCAGTCTGGGAAATGATGGCCACTGAGACGAATCGTTACGCTGTTTATCTAATCAATGATAAATGCACAGAGCACAGCATACTACAACAATGGGTGGACACAAATAATTAAGAAACGCTTCGTTCATTCGATTCGTTTTGTGGGTTGATTTGGATTCGAAACCTACACTCCAAAACTATTGGTCAAAGAATGCACTATACAAAAAAAGAAGTAAGCCTTTGCCCCAGTTGTTCTAACAAACGATAAATTTCACTAAAAGTGTTGTCCTGGTGAGAAAGTGTGAATTCATGAAACTATGGTGGTGTTTAGAACAATTTTGTGGTTTCGCCAGTATATTCCTGATATACTTTGTAAATACGGTCCAAGCTATTCAAGCTGTGTGTTCAAGGAAACTATGCCTGGCATGGGACAATGCATCCTGGAAACGAGATTGCTCCTCCTGTCTCTTCTCGTGTAGTGATGGAGTTGAAGGAGCCATTTTTGAATGTTGGTTGAACGAAAATTCAACCCATCTTGTTGGTACATTGAGGAATAATAAAAAGCACAATCCAACGACCGCAGGGAAAGGGAAGGCCAAGAAGGTGAAATATTATGCATGCAGAGTAACGCTAATTTATTGTAGGAGAATGGAAGCACAAGATAGATATCTCGTTTCTGACCACTAAGGAGCCTTAAATATGTCATCCGCCTCAAGAAAAGGAGCAACCAAAACACTATCCACAATTTTTAATACACTGCTGCAGACATTTCAGGTCAAATGGCATCTTACACCTCAACTTTAAAAAAAGGATTGAAGTGAAACCACAAGATGGCATCAGAGTTCGCTGCTCGTCATATCTAGAAGCAATTAAATGACAAAAATGTGCTCATAACTGAATTCAAGAAGAAACTTGCAGTTGCATTGCTGAACATTGTAAAACCGATAGATTTGCCAGAAACACCAGGAACAACAAGTTCACAGAACTATGTATTGCAAGAAAACAGCAGCAGGAGAAACAGGTGCATATCATGTTGCCACAGATACTCCCATAATTTTTTGCCGAGGTGATGCTACAAAGAAATCAAAGCATGCCATCGCAAATGGTAAGGGTTGTCCAAATGAAAAGTTCATGTGCCTGGAACGTTATCTCATTATTCCCATTTGTAAAGTAAATCATACAACCAATACCATTTGTCATATTAAAACTGTTAGTTCTTGGGTAAGTATTGTAACGTCCCCCTTAGAAAAATTTAGAAATGACAGTGCTGGAAAACCTCTTACGTTATTTGATTTTCAAACAGCTGAGCAAAACTGAACGTACTCAGACATTTCTCTCTTTACTTATTTTGATCAACAGTAAACTGACACACAATATTTTTAGCGCAACGCAATCTGACTTTAAAAGAATGACCTTGACTAACAATAACCTATACCTTTCATGAATCACTTACCTCACAAAAATCTTCGTTACTCGAACTACTGCAATACAGCGAGCACCAATAATGCCAGCTAAATAAAAGATTCTAACTACTGAAGGCACTAACTACTGATAGGCATAGTTAGCAAATGAAAGATTTTGATAGAGAACAAACAATGCATTTGCCTTAATAGTGTTCAAAAGTCATTATATATATATATATATATATATATATATATATATATATATATATATATATATATATATATATGTCAGTTCATGACATCCATCTCTACAACTTTCTTTTTCTGGCGCAAACACGTCCAGATCGTCCGCTATAGCAACCTCTAACCTCTCAAAACTCTGGCGTCTCTCTCCACATCCACCACTGCTGGCGGCTCACCTCCAACTGCGCAACGCTACGCGCTGTTCACATCCAACTGCCCAACACTACAATAGCGAATATTCCAACAATGCCAGCCAGCCACAGACTGCACACAGCACAGTCAGTGATTTTCATACAGACCGCTACGTGGCGTTACCAACATAAAAACCTAAACAGTCCACTTGCAGTATGATGTAAAAATATACTATAAATATGAAATCCTGGTCAACTGTAAGAGAAGGCCTACTGCCCTACTCAGATCAGGATAACTAAATAAACATTAATAAATTCAAATATGTTGCAGTATCTAATGTGAATATGTAAACTAACCTGCTGAGGTATTAACCATTCAACGTTTATGTCTTTTTTATGCTTCCAAAACTTAAATGTCATTCGTCTGAATCAAGTGGTTCGCTATCAAACTGTAAAATTAAGTACCATTTTATAACATACTCTTAATCAATGTTATTTGTTATTTCTAATTGTACTGCCAGATTTATGTAATAGAGCCACCCCATCAAACAAGGGTTAATTACCAAGCGTCCGTATGAGTTATATTTGAGGAAGTGCAGGGTAGAAGCTATTTTCAGCTATCATGGACTTTTGGGTCGAAGTGACAGTAGCACAGAGTCGCTACTTTCACAACACATGGACGTCACTGAGACTATACGATAGTTTCGTGGATCCATTCCGTTACTCTTCTGGTGAATGGGTGTGATCTGTGTTTTCGTTCCAATTACTGTACAAAAATTTCGCTTGATAGGATCTGCGACATATTACGGTCAAATTGAGAGCTGACTTGGCTGTAAATTCTGCACGAATGTGACAGGTGTCCGTCCAATCTGATCCTGGACCATTGTTTAGTTTTAGCGATTTTACCTGTTCCTCACTGTCACTGAAATAATATCTGTGATGTATATATGCAGACTGTGCGATGAATGATAATTTGTACCAAGGCTGGGATTCGAACACAGGCCTCCTTCTCACTAGCCCGACGCGCTAACCTCTACACCACCTGGTGGTCCATTGATAGTGACCGGGCCAAATATCACGAAATAAGCATCAAAGGAAAAAAATTACAAAGAACGAAACTCGTGAAGCTTGAAGGGGGAAACCAGATGGCGCTATGGTTGGCCTGGCTAGATGGCGCTGCCATAGGTCACACGGTTATCAACTGCTTTTTTTTTAATAGGAACCTCTATTTTTATTACATATTCGTGTAGTACGTAAAGAAATATGAATGTTTTATTTGGACCACTTTTTTCGTTTTGTGATAGATGGCGCTGTAATAGTCACAAACATATTGCTCACAATTTTAGACGAACAGTTGGTAACAGGTAGGTTTTTTAAATTAAAATACAGAACGTAGGCACGTTTGAACATTTTATTTCCGTTGTTCCAGTGTGATACATGTACCTTTGTGAACTTATCATTTCTGAGAACGCTTGCTGTTACAGCGTGCTTACCTGTAAATACCACATTAGTGCAATAAATGCTCAAAATGATGTCCGTCAACCTCAATGCATTTGGCAGTACGTGTAACGACATTCCTCTCAACAGCGAGTAGTTCGCCTTCCGTGATGTTCGCACATGCATTGACAATGCGCTGCGCATGTTGTCAGGCGTTGACGGTGGATCACGATAGTAAATATCCTTCAACTTTCCCCACAGAAAGAAATCCGGGGACGTCAGATCCGGTGAACGTGCGGGTCATGGTATGGTGCTTCGACGGTCAATCCACCTGTCATGAAATATGCTATTCAGTACCGCTTCAACCGCACGCGAGCTATGTGCCGGACATCCATCATGTTGGAATTACATCGCCATTCTGTCATGCAGTGAAACATCTCGTAGTAACATCAGTGGAACATTAGTTAGAAAATCGGCATACGTTGCACCAGTTAGATTGCCATCGATAAAATGGGGGCCAATTGTCCTTCCTCCCATAATGCCGCACCATACATTAGCTCGCCAAGGTCGCTGAAGTTCCACTTGTCGCGGCCATCGTGGATTTTCTGTTGCCCAATAGTGCATATTATGTCGGTTTACGTTACCGCTGTTGGTGAATAACGCTTTGTCGCTAAATAGAACGCGTGCAAAAAAATCTGTCATCGTCCCGTAATTTCTCTTGTGCCCAGTGGCAGAACTGTACACGACGTTCAAAGTCGTCGTCATGCAATTCCTGGGGTGTAGAAATATGGTACGGGTGCAATCGATGTTGATGTAGCATTCTCAACACCAATGTTTTTGAGATTCCCGATTCTCGCGCAATTTGTCTGTTATTGATGTGCGGATTAACCGCTACATCCTTAAATAACGGACGGTCCGGTCACTTTGATGATGTCGTCCAGGATACCGAGCAGCATATATAGCACACGCCCGTTGGGCATTTTGATCACAAATAGCCATACATCAACACGATATCGACCTTTTCCGCAATTGGTAACCGGTCCATTTTAACACGGGTAATGTATGACGAAGCAAATACCGTCCGCACTGCCGGGATGTTACGTGATACCACGTACTTATACATTTGTATAAGCGAAAAAAGTTGTTCAACTAAAACATTCATATTTCTTTACGTACTCCACGAATAAAATGTAATAAAAAATGGGGGTTCCTATTTAAAAAAAAAAACACATTTGATATCCGTTTGACCTATGGCAGCGCCATCTAGCAGGTCAATCATAGCACCATCTGGTTTCCCCATTCAAGCTTGTAAGTAGGCTGTTTAGGTTTTTATATTGGTAACGCCACGTAGCGCTCTGTATGAAAATCACTGACTGTGCTGTGTGCAGTCTGTGGCTCGTCGGCATTGTTGCAATATTCGCTATTGTAGTGTTGGGCTGTTGGATGTTAACAGCGCGTAGCGTTGCGCAGTTGGAGGTGAGCCGCCAGCAGTGGTGGATGTGGGGAAGTGAGATGGCGGATTTTTGAGAGCGGATGATCTAGACGTGTGTCCATCAGAAACAGTACACTTGTAAGAATGGATGTCATGAACTGCTATATATATTATGACTTTTGAACACTATTAAGGCAAATACATTGTTTGTTCTCTATCAAAATCTTTCATTTGTTAACTATGACTATCAGTAGTTTGTGCCTTCAGTAGTTTGAATCTTTTATTTAGCTGGCAGTAGTAGTGCTCGCTGTATTACCGTAGTTCGAGTAACGAAGATTTTTGTGAGGTAAGTGATTTGTGAAAGGTATAGGTTAATGTTAGTCAGCGCCATTCTTTTGTAGGGATTATTGAAAGTCAGATTGCGTTGCGCTAAAAAATATTGTGTGTCAGTTTAGTTTTGATCAGAATAAGTAAAGTGAGAATTGTCTGAGTATGTTCAGTTGTGCTCAGCTGTTTGAAAATCAAATAACGTAGGGGTTTATCAGCTCAATCATTCACTAAATTTTTCGAAGGGGACGTTTCAAGCTAAACGAGTTTCGTTCTTTGTAGTTTTTTCGTTTGATGCTTATTTCGTGAGATATTTGGCCTGGTCTCTATCAATGGAGCATATGTGTGTGTGTGTGTGTGTGTGTGTGTGTGTGTTTGTGTATGTGTGTGTATAACTGCAAAGCCACTCTGCCAAGGTAGTGTAGAGGTTAGCGTATCGGCCTAGTGAGAAGGAGACCTGTGTTTGAATCGCAGCCTTGGCACAATTTATCATTCATCGCTTCAGTCTGCCGCTGTTAAAAAAAAAATGGTTCAAATGGCTCTGAGCACTATGGGACTTAACATCTATGGTCATCAGTCCCCTAGAACTTAGTACTACTTAAACCTAACTAACCTAAGGACATCACACACATCCATGCCCGAGGCAGGATTCGAACCTGCGACCGTAGCTGTCACATGGTTCCAGACTGAAGCGCCTAGAACAGCACGGCCACACCGGCCGGCTGCCGCTGTGTGCTTCATGTACCTCTGCCGAGGATGATGATACAGATATTAGTTAAGTGAAGCTATATGGTTCTAGATAACTTTTCAAGTCTCAGACATTTAAGATTTTATATATATGTTACCCGCCAAACCCGATTTTATTATGACCTAGTTTGGCCTAGGGCTAACTCGTCCATCCTGTTACCGATAGGGTAAGACAGTTTAGCCTAGGTCGAATCGGTTTACCCTAGTTGGAATTTACACGCGCTGGGATATACTAGTACGTCCTAGTTGACGTAATTTTGCCTCATCGCAATGCATGTCGCTGCCTGTACGAACGAGGAATCCCCGAATCATCTCTGGCTCGCCCCTCGTGCCTCCAAACTGCTCTTCTCTCTCACTGTTCTTTGTTTTGAACGGTATTTTGCATCGACGAGTATTCGTGTTAAGTTGCCGGGTGCGTTTAAAAGATTTTCTTATAATCCTAGTACAATTATTGTGAGGCGTTTCATTATGGATGGGCCTTCGTGTAGTAGACAAGCCAATCGGAAGCTGTGGAGAGAAAAGTTTCTGGAGGAAATTTTGCTGAATGAAAACAAAAAATCTTCTCATTATAATGTGATATCAGTAGACGAATATACGGATTTGATTAAACAAGTAGAAGACGCGGAAAAGTTGGAAAAAAGAACATCATTACAAGAAAGAAGATTGAAACGATTTGCTGTTTTGAAAATTGATAATGTGAAAAAATCATTGCACGGTGTAAAGGGAATATAAAATACTTTTTTCCAGCTGCTGAAGTTTATATGTGATTGACACAGCTAATATAGCTGTGAGTCATGGTGGTCGCGATAGGATGTTAGCCGAGACATCAAAACATATGCCAATATCACAAAGGAAATGATGTGCCTCTATTTATCAATGTGTGATGTTTGTCAACAAAAGAAGACAGAAAAGAAAAGAGGCCTAGTTTCGAAGCCAATTCCCCATTCGGAAATGAATAGCAGATGCCAAGTCGATTTGATTTATTTGCAAACACAACGAGACGGGAATTTAAGATTCGTTTTAGTTTACCAAGATCATCTCACAAAATTTGTTCTTCTTCGTGTGTTAACTTCAAAGAGGGCTGAAGAAGTGGCTTCTCATTTGAATGACATATTCTAAACTATAGGGGCGCCGTGCATTCTTCAATCTGATAATGGCAGAGAATTTGTTACTAATGTCATAAGTGAACTCGCAAAACTTTGGTCACAGCTGAAAGTTGTGCATGGAAAACCAAGGCACAGCCAAAGCCAGGATTCTGTTGAACGTGCTAATCAAGACGTTGAAAATACGACATATTCTTGGTTAAAGGACAACAGTTCGACGAAGTGGTCGGAAGGATTAAGGTATGTCCAATTAATGAAGAATCGAGCTTACCAATATGGCATAAAACAATCACCTATCAAAGAATTATTCGGAATCGAATCTAAAGTAAGACTTTCCACTTCCTCGTTGGCTCAAGAAATCATAAATGATATTCAGGATGAAGATGACCTAAAGAAGGTAATCGAAGATGACAGCAATACTGAAAATTGACACAAACGACGTTCAAAATGCCAGAAAAATTGCGACATAAAATTAAAAAAAAAAAAGCTAAAAAAATGAAAGCTTCCTCTGACAAATTCCATCCACCAGTTAACATTGGAGACAACGTAACCATAGCTGTTCCAGATGTAGATAAAGCCAGAGGTGACCTTCGAAACATAACTGGAGTAATACTTCAAAAGACTGAATGCCACCTCTACAAAGTTGGCACCAAACATGACATACTTCAAAAACATTATTGTAGGTATAATTTTATAAAAAGTTTCCATAATTTGTTTGTAATAGAAAATTTAAAAAATATTTGTTTTAACTTCTTTTTTATTTTTTTAGAACTGTTTATGGCGTCTGCATTCAGAAGGTTTCAGATGTAGAGGATATTAATCAGGATATTGCAATATCTTTAAGGACTGCAGCCGCAAAACATTCTGTTGGATCAGGGCAAGGCTTCGTGAAATACAGCTAAATGAAAAATTGTACAACAAACAAATGCAGTTGTAAGAAAAATAAAGTACTCTGCAATTCTAAGTGCCACCAAACCAAACCTGGCAAAAATAAGTACAAAAGCAAATTGCAGATAAGGCGATTTCTGTGGATGGATACATGTAAGTTGATCTAGTGACAGATTTGACATTACTGCTTAGTTAATAAATAACTTTAAGGAATCATATTCACTATTTTATTTTCATTCCTTTACTTAGTCTACTTTGAAAAGCTTGTAGAACATACTAACTAGGCAAAATTAGTTCAGACTAGGATGTACCAGTTTATCCTTAAGTCTGTAAATTCTATCTAGGATAAACCGAGTCGACCTAGGCTAAATTGTTTTATCCTATCAGTAACAGAATGAACGAGTTTGACCTAAGCGATACTAGTTCATCCTAAAATTGGGTTTGGCCAGAAATATATATATATATATATATATATATATATATATATATATATATATATATATATTGCCAAACCCAATATTATATATATATATATATATATATATATATATATATATATATATAAATCGTAGATGTCTGAGACTTGAAAACGAATCTAGAACCATATAGCTTCACTTGACTAATATCTGTATCATCAATCTTTGCAGAAGTACATGAAGGACACAGGGGCAGTGATCTGTATTTGCCAAGGAATGTCTGAAAAAGGAGTTCAGCATTTCAGCCTTTTTCTCCTACCAGCAATTTCATTTCTTGTATTATCCATCAGTTCCTGGACACTAAGATTGGTGAAATCGAAAGCCTTTATTTATAACCAGAATTTTCATGGGCATTGAGGGAGATCTTTAGATAAGACACTGTTTGGTCCCTCTCAGCATGTAATATTGTACTAGATACATATATACTATGAAACAACCCCTTAGAAAAATTATACATGACTGTGCTTAAACTGACACACAATATTTTTTTTAGGGCAACGCAATCTGACTTTCAGTAACCCCTACAAGAGAATGGCCCTGACTAAATTAACCTATACGTTTCACAAATCACTTACCTCACAAAAATCTTCGTTACTCGAACTACTGCAATACAGCGAGCGCTACTACTGCCAGCTAAATAAAAGATTCAAACTATGGAAGGCACTAACTACTGATAGGCATAGATAGAAAATGAAAGATTTTAATAGAGAACAAAGAACGTATTTACCTTAATAGTCATAATATATATAGCAGTTCATGACATCCATTCTTACAAATGTACTGTTTCTTATGGACACACCTCCAGATTACCCATTCTCAAAAATCGGCCATCTCACTTCCCCACATCCACCACTGCTGGCGGCTCGCCTCCAACTGCGCAACGCTACGCGCTGTTAACATCCAGCTGCCAAACACTACAATGGCAGACAACAATGCAGACTAGCCACAGACTGCACACAGCACAGCCAGTGATTTTGATACAGAGCGCTACGTGGCGTTACCAATATAAGAACCTAAACAGCCTACTTACATAGCCCCCATGTTCTCCACAAAAAATTTTACAAATTGTTTTGGGCAGTGGCCAATACAGATTTGAAAAAAATTTTCATAATTACAATAACAGGAATTCAAAGGCACACACTTATTGATACAATGTTGGTCAAAAGCTAAAATTTTCTCACAGTCTATAAAGACAGTCCTGATCGTTCATCACAGTAAAATAGCAGTGTTTTTCTCAAAGTCTGAACAGTAAAAGAAAATGCACACGAAAGTAGTGGATTTCCATGCAGTCTTGAAGAAGTAGTGTTGTCCTTCTAACGGAAAGACAGTGCTGACTCTTGACATGCAGGCAGGTAATGGGCCACAACAGAGCAAAATGACAGCAGAGTCATTCGAAGTTTTGAAGAATATTGGTAGGTAAGTCATCACAGAGCAGACCCACTATAGTCTTAGTAGAGAGTATGATATTGATGGGCCACCAGAGGTGCAGACCCACTGCAGTCCTTGTATAAATAATGGTATTGGTGGATCATCAAAGGTGCAGACCCACTTCAGTCCTTGTAGAGACGGCCAGCAGCCATCTGTTGCGACTGTGTAGGTGCACAATCACCATCGAAGAGTCTTGTACTATATAGCGAGTCCATAAACCACCACTTGTGCACTCACAAAGTTCTTGGAATTATCCTTAGAACCAGCAATGCTGTTAACCAGTCCCTTGCTGAATTTTCAACACACGTGCAAACACTAACAGTCCCTACTTCTCACATATTGTCCATATACTATGACCAACAGAAACGTGTGCAGTGAAATGTAACTTTCAAGTTACTTAATTTGATGAACTGGTGTCAATTACAATTTTATAACATAATAATACAATAACAAAGGTACAAAATACATCATTAAAGAACATAACAATACAGATAACATTTGTAGTAAAACAGGCTTTACAAAGGAATAGAAATAAACATGTACATCAGTGTTACAGGAGTTATGACATAAGTAAATATATAAAATAATGAGAATAGTTTTCTAAACATTAATTTCACACTTCAGCATTAAAACAGAACAGAATAAATAATGTCTAAACATCTTTACAAAGAAAATAACATAGTATTTGAAAAATTCCACAACATAAATCTTATTAGCTAAACACATAAAGACAGGAAAAAGACAAATACACAAGGATACATAAACACATAGCGGAATAATACGAAAGGAAAGATAGGGTTCGTTTTCAGGGTAACATTTGGTACTGCAGTCCTACCCAAAACTTCATTCCATAGATCTTTCGTCTTATTTCAACATTTGTTTCCACCAAAAAAATCCTATCCAAGCATGCTTTCTGTATTTATATGTTCACATACTTCTTACCTCATTATTTATTTTCCATTATCTTACCTCATCATTTATTTCCAAGAACATCCTACCTAAACCTGTTGTCCCTAAACCCTACTTTTTTGTTCATATCCTCTTTCAAAATACTTTTTGGCCAAACCATTTTCTTATAGCTTCTCAATGCATTTCTTCCAATTCATCACAACTCGTTCTCTTATATAGCCTACCCCATCTTAAGCTAACTTAAATCTACTGAGCTCAGATGCTAAACTAAGGGACAAGGCAATGCAGCAGCACAAAACAATTAACACAAACAGCAATGACAAAAAATGCAAATTGGCAAAGCAAGCAACAATATATATATTATATATATATATATATATATAAGTTAGCATAGAAAATGCAACATTATCACTAATATGAGCCAATCTGCAGTAACAAGAAAAATAAATCAGTAGTAAATCTGGCTTAACAGAGTAATACAAACCGAAATTTAGTAGCACTATGCCTGGCAAACAGCAGCAGCAAATGCAATAACTTATACCTAAACATGACAAAGCTCAAGCAGAAAAAATATTACAGTAACAACAACAATGCAGATAAGGGAAATGTCTATTTACATCTTAATGTCTATGTAATTAAAGTGGTGCACCACAACAACTTATTGTAAAAAAAATATTACCATGTACTTGAAAAGAAAATTATGTATGGAGTTACTGTTACTAGTCCCTTCTTATTGTTCTTTCCTATCCAAGTGCTCCTTTTTTGAAGAATGTGGATCATAAAATTATTATTTAACAGATCTGTTGACAGAAAGTTTTCACATTAGCAAATGCATTTAATTTTATTTTATAAAACCAATGTTGCAACACAGCTGGAAACCAGATATCAAATGAAATAAGCAACTATCTAAAGCGAAGCATAAAAATATCATTCACTAGTCATGTGGCATATCGTAAGTTAGTAGAAATTCTCTCAACTCTCGTAGAAAGACACTTATCATAATCAGGTGTGCAGATGTTAGAATATTACCCATCAGTTCATAAACATTTCAGTAAGTAGCACAAAGTACAATATGTTTCCAAGTAATGAGTGTGTCGTATTTGCAATGCCTTCTACAAAGGAATGTCAATAGCGAGGATAATGGCCTCCTTTTTTTTTCACCTTTGCCTCTGAAAGGCACACACTAATGGCTTTTTCCTAGGAGACTATCGCGCAGCTGGGTGCCCACCATGCATTACGTGAAGGTCACTTAACTTTCCTACCGAAATATTTACGACAGCAGTTTGCGCTACAGTGACAGCCTCATATAAAAAATTTCACAGGTCGAGAATTTGCGTGACAATTGTGTAGAAACAAATTCCTATAAATACAACAGTGTCCAAATAATTTTCAGTGGCATTGTGATACATTCACACATGTACACACATTTCATAATTCTAAAGTACAATTCTTGGTTTCCAACATCCTTCTCCACAAATCAGAGTCCCTAACCACTACTCATTATTCCTTACCTTATTATACATATACATATTCGTCGACACTTCTTCAATATTTCATCATAAGAAGTACTTAGCATAATCAAATTCCTCATATATGGTAGCATCATCTTATTGATCATAAACATACCTCAACAGCATAATACATATCGTCGTCGTAATAATATCGTAACATCTCAGTCAATTCTCAAAATCGTCGTAGCTTCCTACAATAATTTCAAAACCTAAAAAAAACTCTCTGCTCATTTCAATAGTGTCATCTACCTCAAACGTACTTTAAAATCATTATCCCATACCAAATACATCATTCAAAGCTCTCATAGTATCACAATGGTTCCAAAAAAATATGAACAGTTCACACAGTGCAAACAAAATACAATTTCATAAGTGTGAAATTATCCAACTGTGTAATTACATAAACATGTGTCACTGACATAGTAAAAAAATTTTTGTTTCTCTGTTAAAGAATCAGATAGCTGTGTAATTCAGTGTTAGAGAAATATGGTACCGATGTGTAAAGTTGTATAAGCCAATACCATACTAGCTAGGGTTCCTTGTGCTTGCCAAACACATGGTACACAAAGTAAGCGTTTACCCCCCTGAGGATTAATGTAATAATACCCTCAGGTGTTACAGATTACAACAAGGGAATGAAATGTATCACGGAAAACTTTCTTCGTAATTCAAAAATCTTTAAAAAATAAATGTTTTAAGTACAAAATTAATCACTCAAATACGTGTACTGTAGCGCTAAACTGTGCTTCTTGTTGTAAGATAATCTCTGTGGAAGTTTCATAGTTATCGTCCTCTGTAAGCAAAGTTCTGCTGAAATCAACGTACTTACCTCATCATAAACGAAAGTGAAATGCTTTGCGTATGGATATCGTAGTTATTACGTACCTTACCGTGATCAAGAAAGTACTATAATGTAACGTATTGTTGTGCTACGAAAGAGGCTGTTTCATTGTAGCTATACCACAAAAGTTACTACTAAAACATGTTTTACTTTCCAGAAGAATTCAGAAAAACTGTGCAGATATAAAACAGAAACACCCCAAAAGCAACATTGTAAATGGTCACTCATTAGTAGCGTCGTGATAAAATCGTGTAGCTGTCACATAAACTAACGACTGTGGCATCTGGTATCTCACAGAAAGTACTTTAAATCCAGAATGTATTTTCAAGTAAACCAAAATGTTGCATTAAAATCTCATTAGCAGTGCCAGTATATGTTCTAAGTATGTAAGCCTGATAGCCGTTATGTAATCGTGCAACTAACAAGCAAGAATATACAAATAACAACACTGTGTCGTCTGTTCACTGTAACAATGCATTTGTAATTTCTGTTTAAAAATGTTCCCTAGGTTCTAGGCTGGATAGTTAACTTCAAAACATTGTTGCATGTTAACAGTTTCTCAGTGTGACAAATTGTACTAGTAGCGTGAAACGAAAAGTTTTATGGCAAAGACTAAGTTAAAAAACAGATTATCTTTCAATAAACGGTTTTACATGTGAAATGTGGTGTAAACCTTTACTCTTCCTAGTACGCAGAGTTTCAACTTCAACGCAATTATCATGTGGTATACGTCGGATTCTGTAAGGTCCATTGTAAACTAGAAAGAATTTGTGACTCAAGTGTTTCTTCTATGTGACAATAAATGAGCTTTAATGAGAATTTTCTGACCAATATATAATTTCTTTGCATTTGCTTTACCGTGTAGTTTTCTCCTTTTGTGTGCTGCAGATTTTATATTTTTAATAGCCAAATCAGTTATGTCTTTGTGTCGAAGTTTACGTGTATTCGGAAAAGGTACAAGCTCTCTGATTCCGTTCGGTGGTTCTTCATTCTTCAGTACAAGAATAGGTGGTAAAGCAGTGGAGTCATGAGGCATTTCATTCAGCACGTTTTCAAATAAGTGTAAATATCTGTCCCAATGCTGATGCTTTCTGTGACAATAAAGTCTGCAAAGCTTATTGATTTCTTTCATAATCCGTTCAGACGGGTTACAATGTGGTGAGTACAATGAAACAAAAACAGGTTTGATTTTATGGTTCCGAAGCATACGTGACCAAACAGCAGATCTGAATTGCGGTCCGTTATCTGAAATGACTTTACTAACGTGTCCAACTTCACGTAAGAAATTTTTAACAAAGGCGTTGGATACAGACTGTCCAGTGGCTTTACGTAACGGAGTGAAAGAAACAAATTTTGAAGTAAGTTCAACAGCGACTAGAATGTACGAAAATCCATTAGATGTTCTGACAAGGGGTCCCAAGAGATCAACAGCAGCAAATTCTTTTAATTTATAAGGAATGATAGGAAACAACGGTGCACGATGTGAGACAGTAGATGGTTTAGCCTTTCGACAAAGTTTACAAATAGACAAGACACTTCGAATTCTCTTTTCCATATTGTTAAAATAACAAGTCGTCCGAAGAATATGATAACATTTTCGTGGACCAAAATGTGCATAGCTGAAATGAATGTACCAAATGAGCTTATTAACAAAATCGTCAGGAATGCAAAGTACCCATAGCTTGTCATCAACAGTGCAGCGTTGTTCTAACCAGATAATAATGCCGAATCTTTGTGTGTGTCTTTTCATCCCATTTATTTTTGATGTCTTTCCAAATCGGATCTTTCTCTTGTTTATGAGCAATGTCCTTTAAAGATGTGGTGATGAAGTTTTCAAAGGCGACTTTCTGAATGTAAAGAATACTGAAATTTTTCTCGAGGTTGCCTTCTGTGTTAGCTTTTTCAAGCCCAGCCGGTGCGCGTGACAGTGCGTCCGCAACAATGTTCTCCTTGCCGGGAATGTAGACTATTGTGAAGTGGAAACAATGCCCAACGTTTTAACCTGTCATGATTTAATTTTGAAGACATAAGAAATTGTAATGCACGATGATCACGGTATACTTTTACGTGCTTACCAGAAAGAAAGAAACGGAATTTGTTAAATGCCCAAACGATAGCTAAAGCTTCTAATTCAGTAACAGAATAATTTTTTTCAGATTTTGTTTGCACTCGGCTAGCAAAAGCAATGGTTTTCTGAACAGTAGTGTCATTTTCTATGGCTTTTTGAAATAAATGGGCACCAAGACCGACTTTAGAAGAATCTGTGCTAAGGCAGAAATCTTGTGACAGATCTGGATGAGCTAGCATTGGCGCGTTAAGTAGCGATTCTTTCAAAGAACTGAATTCCAAATGTGCTTGTTCGTCCCAGTTCCAAATAGTATTTTTTCCAGTGAGAGAACAAAGTTTTGGTGTAACTAGAATTTGCATATTCAGAAAAAGACGGTAAAAATGTAAGAGACCTAGAAAACTGCGGACTTGTTTTTTTTTTTTTTGTGGACGGAACTGGAATGGCTCTGATTGCTTCTAACTTTTCAGGATCCGGCTGAACGCCTTCAGAAGAAATTATATTTCCCAAAAACTTCACCTTTGTCCTACCGAATTCAGACTTTTCTTAGTTAACTGTAATTCCAGATTCTGCAAAAATATGTAACACGCTGTTGAGGATGCGATTATGTTGTTCCCATGAGACTTCTGCTATCAGAATATCGTCCACATATAAGGTGATGTGACGTTTTAAGAACTCAGGTAATATGGAATTTAGCCCGCGAATGAATGCTGCCGAAGAAATGTTCAAACCAAAAGGAAGCTCCCGAAACTGATAACAAACGCCGAAACAAAGGAAAGCTGTGTATTTTCTACATTCTGGATGAAGTTCGATTTGATAAAAGCTGGATCTGAGATCAATAGAAGACAACACTTTTACACCATTAAAATTTTGAAGAAGTTCTTCCAACGTTTGCGGCCTGTCTGTTTCATGAATTTGATTTGTCTTGAATCTAAGACAAGCCTGATCGATCCATTTTTCTTCTCAGCAACATGTAATGGATTGTTGTATGAGATAACTGCAGGCTCAATAATGCCCTCGTCAAGCATAGATTGTATTTCTGTTCTAACACGGTCCCTATAATGTGCCAGAATTACGTATGGTCTAACACAACATTTAGTATGCTCACGAACACGAAATTGGTATTGAAATCCCTTGATTGTTCCTGTTTTGAGAGTAAAAACTGTGGAATGTGCTTGTAAAATCTCAAAAAGGTCTTGCCTATCAATGTCATTACAATTCTCAATTGTTTGAATTTTATTCTGAATTAACTCATTAGTATCAAATGCGCCGTCGATATCATCCCTGTCAGTACTTGGAGAGTGATTGTTAGTGTCAAGTTCCGTCGAAAATTCCGAACTGTTGTCTAACAGGAGGTAAAGCCGATTAATTTCTTCATCATGGTTTGAGAGCCAATCTTCAAATTTCAAAGCTATTGACTTACCTTCTTTCTCTAAACTTATTTCAGCATCATGAAAGTTTAAGATTGCTTTGTATTCATTCAAAAAGTCTACTCCCAATATAATTTCTGTCGACAATAATAGAACAATAAGAAAGTTTATAGAGAAGCTGTGACTTTGACAAAAGAATTCTAAGTTGGTTTTTTGGCGTACATTTACACTTTTTCCAAAGATTGCACCTTGTAATTTAATCTTACGTAACGGAAGTGTGGGGCAATCGTTCGATTTGTTGCATTTGTTAAAGGCTGTTTCACTAATTACTGAAATGGGACTGCCAGAGTCAAGTACTGCCGTAAATTTTACGTCATTTACAGTATTGTGAATCACAGTATATGCAATGTTGTTATGTTTTACGTCGTGTTCCTGGAGTAAGATGTCCCTAATGTCTTCCATTTTTACGTAATTACTAGCTACGGCAGCTGCGTCGACAGTTTCATAAGTACATTTTGTGGCTGCCAGCGGTATGAGACATTGCCTATTGTCTCTTTGTTGGCGCACGTCGTTATTGGGATTTGGAGACCTAACTTCTACAAATTCACCTTATCGAGAGGGCCCTGCCCTGTTTGAATCCCGCCAGTTCTCATGCAATTCAGGTCTGTCGTTACAATCATATCGTCTCTCGTCATGTCGGTAGATACCATAGTTTCTTTCTTGTCGGTCATGTGGTGGAGAATTTTTCCTGGAATCGTAACTGCACGCTGGACCATTGCGTCTGAAGTTATTCTGTCTCCCTTGATAATAATTATTTTGGTTCCCATATTGTCTCTTTCTCTGATTCTCTCTGTGATAGTCACTACCGCCGAGAGGTGATCTTTCCTTGTAATTATTACTACTCTGCCAACGGTTGTCATATGGGTGGTGTCTGTTTTGGTCACGTTTTGTGTTGTGAGAATAGCCTTGTCGTGTCCAGTTATTATTTCTTTCATCGCGGAATTGCGACAGATGTGACCTGTAGTTGTGTTCCTGTTTTCGCGTTCCGCGATTGTCAGTGTCAATTTCCAATTCCTGTAACAGTCCCTGAAAAGCTTCAATGTCGTCTTTGCAACGTCCTGCCAAAATAATATATCGTAAATGTTCAGGTAGTTTGATTAAGCAAATGCGGATGAGTTCTGAGGGGCTGTATGGGATTGACAGGTACTGATTCTTGTGCAACATGTCTTCAAAATATTTCACAAGACTGGAAAATTCAGATTGTTCGAAATGTTTCATCATTATGGTGCTATGTTTTACTCAGTCTTGTGTAGCTTGAGACCAATATGCTGAGAGGAAGGAATGATAAAATTCTCCTTCACTGTGACAATCGTGAATGACCGATCGCATTCTTTCAGCTGGTTCACTCTCTAAATATCCACACCTAAATTCTAATCTGTGTTCTAATGACCAGTTGGGAGGAAAACAATGAGAGAATTGATGGAGCCACGCTTGTGGATGAATGTCGTTGCCAGAATTCTTAAATGTTTTGAATTTACGTGTAGTAATGAACAGCTTATAGTCAAAAACATCGTGTCGGCGAGTAGCATATCGCTCATTGTTACGTCGTGTCGGCGGTTCCATCTCAAAATTCGGTGCACCTTTCCAATTTCTTTCATAATTTCCGAAATGCCCTGTGTTATTATTTTGTGGGTTTTCCGTATTTCTAAGTCCCTCTTCCCGTGTTGGAGCGCGAGTGTCCTCTGAAATATGTAATTTTTATATTACTTGTGCCAACTGATCTTGTACTTCCCGGATTTCTCTTTTGTGTTGCGTATTAATTTGATTCTGATTTTGTTTGAATTTCTTAATTTGTTCATACTCTTCTCTGTCAGTGATGGCTACAGGTCTTGCGTCATTTAGATCATCATCTACCTTTGCAGGTAAGTTAGTGAACTGATCCGAAAGTTCGGCTACTTTCTCCGATAGTGTACTAATTTCCTCAGTGTGTTTTTCTGAACCAAATTTCAGAGTGCCCATCTGTGTTGAAATCGTATCTACTGTGTCCTTTAAGTTTTCATGAGTTTTTTCAAGTTGCGTAACCGAATCGGTAGACGCAACTGAGTCAATTTTAGCTTGCAAAGTCTCATGATTTTCATGAACAATAGTTTGCAGTTCTTTTATGGCTAATTCGTGATTCTGTAATGTATTTTCATGCCGCGAAAAAATAGATTGGAAATGCTCACAAATTTGTGTTTTTACGTCGTTACAGACTTTTTGACATTTCGATTCGATTTTATGTAACTCAGTAGTTAAATCTTCACGTGTTTGTTCAAGCGTATGTTCCACTGAGTCTAACTTTTGGAGCTTTTGTTCCATTGTGTCTAACTTTTGAAGCTTTTGCTGTGTTTGTCTCCGCTTTTGTTCCATTTGTTGCATTAATTGCAATAATAATGTATTAGTGTCTGGAATCTGTTCCTCTATGCTTTTCGGCAGTGCATTTGCACCGGCAACATTCACATTTTGACAAGCAGAAAATGTGTCTTGACTTATTTGAGAAAACGGTGAGGATACAAAACCTAAATCTACAGTATTTGCAAGATTGTGTCCTGTCATTTCGGATTCCTGAGGCGAGCTGTTGCCGAGCTGTTGGTAAGAGCTGATGGTAGCTTTCGAGTGCGGCGCAAACCCACGAAGCCATGGACCCAAGTTGTCAGCAAGGAACTGTGCAAGCTGGTGGTGGCTCCATAACGGTGTGGGCTGTGTTTACGTGGAATGGACTGAGTCCTCTGATCCAACTGAATCGATCATTGACTGAAAATAGTTATGTTCGGCTACTTGAAGACTATTTACAGCCGTGCCTGGACGCCTTGTTCTCAGACAAGGATGGAGTTTTTATGGATGACAATGCGCTATGTCACTGGGCCACAGTTGTTCGAGGTTAGTTCGAAGAACATTCTGGACAGTTTGAGCGAATGATTCGGCCACCCAGATGGCTCGATATGCATCCCATCGAATATTTATGGGGCATAAACTAGAGGTCAGTTCGTGCAAAAAATCCTTGAATGATTTTCAAAGAATATTCTTAAGAATTCATTTTATTTACTATCGATTCATCAAGAAAATTAACACATTTAATCACACTATGTGAGCGTTGAAGTAGTTGCCAGGTTGTAACTGATGAAATCATAAGCAAATTCCCTTTTAACAAATGATAATTTATTCACTTTAATGGTGCCTAAAGCATTTTTTAAAAGAAACAGATTTAAAATAATAATTAGAAAGCACCCTCTAAATATCAAGTTACAACTTATTCAGGGGCAGAAAGAAACAAATTTTTGACTGTATGACCTTTCGGTCAGAGAACCTTGCCGCTCCCTTCTGACACGGCCGTAGTTACGACCGCTCACAACAGCCTCTGAAAGCCTACACTGGTGCAAATCTGCAACACACCAGATTGCTTTAAACTAAAAGTTTCAACAATTTACACAAGCACACAAACTATGCACCTCCGTAGGAGGGATGGAAATGGTACGAAACACTAACAATTAAAAAATTAATTTTTGCCACCGAAGGTGCAGCTTGATTTTAACTTCTAAGAAAAGTCTTACGGTGAAAGTGTGGCAACTTTATGTACTAAAATGATCATTTAAATAAAAGTCCATGAAATTCAATCTTATATAAAATTCTACAAGGTTGGCCAAACAAGTTACGATGCTCTACAGTACACAGATACCGCCTCTCAAGATGATAGGCAAGATCAAAACATATTTCAGGCATTAGGCCGTTATACTCCAAGCAATAAATTCGTTAGCACACCAAATCGGACGAACATGACAGAGGCAGCTCCGAACGACAGACAGACACTAACTGCTTAACAAATGCGGACAAGAGACAGACGAGCCAGCTGGGGACGAGAGACTGACCAAGACAACAAGTAGAATTTAACAAGAATAAATCACACAACATATCACCAATCACTTAACTTCTAATAGACTGCGATTTCTCGAGAAGACCTGGCGCAGCACCCCCCAAATCGCTCTCCCGAACCGTCCACTGCCAGCCGCTTCAACAGACGCAGGAAGGCGCGCCGATCTCCCGTCTCACGGCGTTGCAGCGCGCCCCGGCCAGACCGATGTCGTAGGTTGACTCCTGTTACTCTCGTGTCGACCGCGAAGCCACTACCCCTCGCTATACGGCGCGGCTCACTGGACTCACGTGACGACCTCACATGCACCGACAAGTCATCTTGTGTCTCAGTGCGCGACAGACCAACCGATCGATCCACCTGCAAATGACCATTGCCGGAGCAAACTCGAGCAGACTGGCGGCCTAACGCGCAGACTCAGATGCAGGAACTAAGCCCCGACTGGGCGACCACTCGCTGAGTTCTCTTACTGGCGGAGTGGAAAGACTCATTTTCCCGGCTTTAAAGGTTGTTCCGAACGACAGACATACTAGCACTCCGAACGACAGACAAACACTAACTGCTTAACAAATGCGGAAGATAGACAGACCCAGACTGACCGACTGGCGAGCTCATAGCGCCCCTTAAATGCACGTGAACAGGCAACCTTTCCCCTTTCTCATCAGAGGGAGACACCAAAGCTGCGATTGCCACAGCAGCGCCACCGCCAGAAACGGAGGGCGACTGCTTCACACTACGCGCCGCGGCGCACTCTTCAAAACAGCAATTTTTATCACGGCTCAATCCTACGCCGGCAACACTTTCGCAATTATGAATGGCTGTAGAGACAGCATGGCTCAGTATATAGTTGCTGCGCTGCGCCGGGCTACAGAAGGTCCGACACGATGTTATGAGGTATCCCATGACTATTGCCACCTCATTGTATGTCATTTATTAATATTTTCATACGAGACATGAAAAGGAAAGGCAAAGGAAAAGGTGGGATTGCAAACAAATTTCCAAGAAGGAATTGTTAGACGTACACGAGAGCTTCGTATATAAAATTACTTTTTATTATTTTCCAGTTGCCGATTTCTACGCGTTGTGATAATGTAAAAACAGGGGAAGCAGTAATTTTTGCAGCGTCTTGCACACGCCGCAGTTTTACAGTTACGTGGTTGTTTTAAAGTGTCGGCAGGAAAACTTGGTTTACCCTCATAAAAGGCTATCTCTCGTCGCACTGTTCGATAGCAAGCCACGCTTAACGCATCGTTTCGTCTTATATTGGCGAGAGTAGCTGTTGATGTACAATGGAATGTATTACGATGCAGTCATCCCGGGATGTGATTTCTTCTTCTCTCTCTATGAGTTAAGATCCGATGTGAAGCTTTTTGATCGGATTCCTTATCTGAGGGAAAAAAACAGACATCGTATGGTTGCACTCGCGGAGTGCATTTTCATGGAATCACTGCAATACTGCACGTGGCAGTCGCTCCACATCCTGAAAAATCTAGTCACATAAATGTGGATTGCTTGTTCTCGCCACGAGTCAATTAAGAGAATAAACTGATCTGCTGTACACGAAGCTCCATCACATGAGACGAAAAACTTTTGTATAAGGTTGTTGTAAGATTCCGAGATTTTTTAAAAGTAATAACACATTCCTATACCGGATGGTTATAATTAAACTTTCCCTATTCAACACGAAATAACAAAGAAACTAATTCCGTACGAGTATCAAAACTTGGTAGCATTAATGTTCAGAGTATGGGGTGCACGCGTCACAGCACCACCGTCCACTTCCAGCTATGGCCACCAGGTGCCGTCACCAGTCATCGTGATCTCACACATCTGACCGGTCGCAGTGCACTTGTTGACGTGTCAATATGAGCTTGGACAAAAGGAACAGGGCATTACTGGTGATATTATCAAAACAACAGTAATGCTGCTGCTGCACTTCGAAAACATCGCTGGCTGAAAGGATTACGGAAGCGTCTTCTTTCTTCACTTGTTGTACGGAGCATGATGAAGAAGTTCGAATCAGCTGGAGAACTGGACACCGCTCCGGGAAGAGGCCTGTGACCAGTTGCACCACAGGTGGTTGATAAAATCGCTGTTACTATGTCAGACAACGCTGAGCAGGCAGTGCGCGTGCTGTGTCACGACAGTTGAACATCCCGTGGTCCAGTGTACGGACGGTACTTCGAACCATTCTCAAATGGTATCCGTACGAGGTCCATATCGTACATCAACTTGCACCACAGGACGCACAACGGCGTGTTCACTTCGCTCTCCACTTTCTTTCAAGGATTGGAAGTTGAAGAGGGATGGCTGTGGGCCATCCTATGAACAGACGAAGCTCATTTTCCTCTGACGGATGAGGTGAACACACCGAATTGCCGAATGTTGAGATGTTTACCCCCAGTCACTGTACATCATGAAATTCCTCTGTATGGTGAACGTGTCACCGTACGGTGTGGCTTCAAGTCTACGTTCATCATTGGCCCATTCTTTTTTTGAACAGGTTGGCGCTCAAGGACCAAAGACGTGCAGTGTGACTGGCCAGCGTTACCCTACCGCGATATGCTTCGCCAGCATGTCATGCCCGCCCTACGTGAGAGAGACGCATTGATCTCAACAAGTTTCATACAAGATGGGACCCAAACCGCACATCGCTCGTGAAGTTCCCCTGCTTCTCCGATCGTTTCCAAATGCTTGGCCGACACGATCATCTGATCTCACTATCTGTGATTTCTGGTTGTGGAGCTACCTGAACGACAGAGTTTACCAGGAGAACATTCACACATGTGCTGATCCGAAGCGCAGCATATCAAGAGAAGTAGCTACGGATATACTTCGTTCGGCTGTGCATAATGCAATCCTGCTCTTCCGGACTTATCTGGGCACTGAGGAGCACCATACTGAGTGCCTTTTGCAGTACTAACGGTACCCGTATGTAGTGCTGTGGTGTACCGTAGCAGCACATTAAAAGTGTTTAAATTGAATTGATTCTGCATTATTTCTCTTCCACAAGTCCTTGACATTAATGGTACCAAGTTTGGTCCTCGTACAGTAATTAGTTTCCATGTTAAATAGGAAAAGTTTAATTGTAACCATTTTTGAATCCTCGATCCAAAATTTTCTCTGCCTTTCCTTCTCATGACTTCGATGAAATTAGTAATAAACACAGTGCACTGAGTGTTATTTCTATTTATTTGCAGTGCAAGTAAGGTGAAAATAGAAAATTTAAAGAAAAGTTTCCGCAAAGGGAGGCGACGACATGCTCCTCGGATTACCGTTGCACCAGCCGCTCCCTAGCATAAATGGCTCATGCCTCGTCCGTCCCACGCCCAAAATACTAGGCCGTCTGGATCTCCCACTTATGTCACTTTCATTTTTGGCCAAGCCCTGCCTAATGCTTTAATTTTAAGGAAATCGGTGATGTTGAGTAGGCATGGTGCCCTTATAATTAATGGAAGAGGCTAGATCACACTCGCCAATCGAGATATCCACAGTGTACAGCTGATAGTACGTGGCATGTAAAAAAAAATGGTTCAAATGGCTCTGAGCACTATGGGACTCAACATCTGAGGTCATCAGTCCCAAGAACTTAAAACTACTTAAACCTAACTAACCTAAGGACATCACCCACATCCGTGCCCGAGGCAGGATTCGAACCTGCGACCGTAGCGGTCACGCGGTGCCAGACTGAAGCGCCTATAACCGCTAGGCCACAGCGGACGGCCATGTAACAGTCTTGATGGATCACTTTGTGGGAAAAAAATCTTGGTGGTGTGCTCACCAGCGAGCACTGCAGACAGCGTGTTGAGTCAAAGTCTGCTAACTGCTAGAGCAAATGTATTACTGCTGACACTGACTGATTGACTGCCGAATGAGGACATAGAATGGAGAGACTGGAGGACTGTGCTAGTACGTAGTATTCAAACTTGTGACATTGAAACACGACAATGCTCGCCTTCACACCGTCCACCTGAACCCCCCCCCCCCCCAATAAAAAAAAAATTACGGAAAAAGTGGTCCAGATATATCTCTGTCGGATTTTCATTTGTCATGGTCCACTCAATGAGGCATTACTTGTAAATAAGGTTAAGTAACAATCAGAAGGTCAAAGAATTTGTGGGAAAGTGGCTCAAGCAACAATACAAACATTTCTTTGCATCAGGTATTAAAAAAGAGCTAGTATGTTGTTGGGGCAAGCGTATTAATATTGGTGGGTATTTTGTAATATTCACATAATTTATTTTTCTACATCAATTTTTATCTTTAATTATTGAATGTCTTTCATATTTACCACATCAACTTTCACTATGTAATTCAAGTTCGTGCGTTACGGCTCCTTTTAAAAATTATGCCCAACATAAATGTCTTCTTTTGAAAATCAGAACCACTTATTATTCGTAGCGATTTGGTAGGTTTAGTGGGGAATAGGAGAGTAATGTACTCTTTGGGTGGAATTTGATCTTCGACCTTTGGGTTTCTTGCCACATGCCGCACGCAACGTTTATGACACTTGCCACGCACACCACTGCAGCGTCGCTCCCGACTCGCCTGGTGTCGGCAACTATGAATATGGAACCCAACAGACTGGCAGCGGGTCATCTTCACGGGTCATCTTCAATAATGAGCCACCCTTTTGCCTTGTAGGCGACGGACACCGTGTCCGTTTCAGGAAGCACAGTGGAGAACGCTATGAGAAGCGGTTTACGATGGTGTGGGGAGCGGTACCCTATGTTGCCCATTCACTGTCAGTGTTCCTAACGGCCTAGTTGCAGCCGCAAAATACGTGGAGGAGGTCTTGTAACCAGTGGCTCTGCCGTTCGTGAATGGCCACGCCGACGCCCATGCCCTATTTTAACAGGACAGCGGTCGCTCTCATACTGCTGTCATCTCCCAAATTTGCCTTGCAGCTGTCGATACTCCGCCATGGCCAGTCGCATCAATCGATATGTCACCGATCGGAAATGTGTGGAGTGACATGGAGCGTCTCGTCCGGACTCCATCTCCATCCATCCACCAATCTTCGGGAACTGCACGTCAGGTGCAAGCGACATGGGATGAAGTATCACAGGAGTACAAATGAGACCTGTACAACTCCATGCCGCCACGTCTGGAAACTCTTATTCTACATGTACACGACTATCCCGGAATTCACTCTTAATGTCTGTCGAACCACTTTCAGAATATTTCTCTAACGCTCTACTCTCGAACAGCGCGCAGGAAAAAGGAACACCTAAATTTTTCCACGCATGTTCTGATTGTTCTTACTTTATTACCATCGTCATTTCTCCTATGTAGGTGGACGTCAACAAAATATTTTTGCATCCGGAGTAGGGGGTTGGTGATTGAAATATCGTGAGAAAAATCTCATCGCAATGAATAACATATTGGTTTCCATGACTGTCATACCCATTCGCGTAGCAAATTCGTGACGCTCTTTCCCCTATTTCGCGATAATACAGAACGAGCTGCCCTTCTTTGAACTTTTTCGATACTCTCCGTCGGTCCTGTTCACAACTATGGAAGCCGACGCCATACTAAGACGTACGTGGTTGTGTAGCGCAATAAAGGCTGTCCCTTTAAAGTCGACAGTGCAATCATTTCGCATGTGTGGTACCATCCACCTGCCTGCCAGTTATGATTACAATCAGGCTTGTCCTTCTGGATGCATCCCTTTTTATGACAATCTGTCTGTATACAGAGTTGTCACTAACAGTCTGAAAAGCTTGTAAGAGAGTGGCGGGATAGGTTCTGATGAGAAATAAGCGGCCGAGACACACAGCAACAGGGAAGTTGTGACTTTTACGAGTTACTAACCAGGAGCTAATTTTATAATATCATCTGTATGCTTTAACAGTTTAGTTTATTGAGTTTCAGCGTGTTAATTTAATATCTAATAGCCACAGTCCTCGCGTTTTCGTTTGCGTCGGAAAGTAAACCGATTTTGTGACACATTACAAGCTCCTCATGAGGGACGAATTATTCAGTTTCACCTGAGTGCTTCGGTAGTTACGTTTTTGAGTCTCTGCATATTAATTTTAATTTATTACACACAGCTGGCCGTTGGAACCCAACAGACGTCCAGCACGACCGAGTCCTCCGATCGGTCCTCACCAGTGACCAGTCCAATTACTGCTTCCACTGAGGCTGACCCCTCACCTGTGGCCGAGTGGGAGGTCGCCCCAGGGCGTAGCAGGCGGCGAAAGACTTCCCAGGTGGCTGTACATAAGGCCTCCCCAGTTTGTCTGAGAAACAGGTTTCAGATACTGTCTGTGGCTGACACTGTTGCTGAGCCGGATGCCGTCACCTGTCCTTTTTCAGAGGAAACCTCTCAGCCTGCAAGATCCGGACAATCACAGAGGGTGGGAGTATTGACAGATGGGAGCTCCAACGTTAGGCGCGTTGTGGGGCAACTTAATGACATGACTGCAAAGAAGGGAAAGAGAACCAATGTGCACTCCGTGTGCATACCGGGTGGAGTCATTCCAGACGTGTAACGGGTCCTCCCAGATGCCATGAAGAGCACAGGGTGCAGCCAGATGCAGGTGGTGGCTCACGTCGGTACCAGTGATGTGTGTCACTTTGGATCAGAAGAGATTCTCTCTGGTTTCGAGCAGTAAACAGAAGTGGTAAAGGCTGCCAGTCTTACTTGCAAGATGAAAGCAGAGCTGACCATTTGCAGCGTAGTCGACAGGACCAATTGCGGACCTCTGGTACAGAGCCGAGTAGAGGATCTTAATCAGAGGCTCAGATGGTTCTGCGACTATATAAGCTGCAGATTCCTCGACTTGCGCCAAAGGGTGGTTGGATTTCGCGTTCCGCAGGAGGCGGCTACAAGGATAGCAAGGGCTGTGTGGCGTCGACTGGGAGGTTTTTTAGTTTAGAGGGTCTCTGGAAACCACAAGAAGGGCTCCAGTCACAAAGGGTACACCCAACACAGGAAAGAACGTAGATACAGGAACCATCGGTATAACAGTTGTAAATTGTCGTAGCTGTGTTGGGAAAGACCAGAGCTCCAAACGCTAATAGAAAGCACTGATGATCAAATCGTTATAGGCACTGAAAGCTGGCTAAAGCCGGAGATAAGCTCAGCCGAAATTTTTGCGAAGAGCCTAATGGTGCTCCGAAAGGATAGGCTAAACACAAGTTGCGAAGGCGTGTTTATTGCTGTTAAAGATAGTTTCTCTTGTCATGCAATTAAAGTAGATGGTTCCTGTGAGTTAGTATGGGCAGAGGTCATTGTTGGCAACCGGAATAAAATAGTAATTGGATCCTTTTACCGACCTCGCAATCCAGATAATATAATTGCTGAAAGGTTCAAAGAAAACTTGAGTTTGATTTAAAACACCTACCCGACTCACACGATTATAATTGGTAGTGACTTTAATGTACCGTGGATATGTTGGCGAAAATACATGTTGAATTCCGGAGGTACGTATAAAACATCATCCGAAATTGTGCTAAATGCATTCTCTGAAAATTATTTCTAACAGTTAGTTCATGAGCCCAAGCGAATAGTAAACGGTTGTGAAATACACTTGACCTCTTAGCAACAAATAATCCTGAGTTAATAACCAGCATCAAAACCGATATAGTGATTAGTGAACACAGGGTTGTCGTACCGAGACTGAATATTGAAACCCCCAAATACTCCAAAAGTAAACGATAAATATACCTATTCAAAAAAGCAGACAAAAATTAACCTGACGCCTAAATGAGAGACAATCTCCACTCTTTCCAAATTAATAATATAAATGTAGACATGATGTGGCTTAATTCAAAGAAATAATATCTGCAGGACTGAGAGATTTGTACCAAACAAATTAACAAACGACGTAGCTGATCTTCCTTGTTTCATATAACGGGTCAGAACACTGTTGCAGTAACAATAAAACAAGCATGCCAAATTTGATCACAAGCAAAATCCCCAAGATTGGCGATCTTTTACAAAAGCTCGAAATTTAGCGCGGACTTCAATGCGAGATGCTTATAATAGTTTCCACAACGAAACTTTGTCTCGAAACCCGGCAGAAAATCCAAAGAGATTCTGGTCGTATGTGAAGTATGTCAGCAGCAAGAAACAATCAATGCCTTCTCAGCGCGATAGCAATGGAGACACAATCGAAGACAGTGCTGCCAAAGCAGAGTTACTAAACACAGCCTTTCCGAAATGCCTTCACAAAAGAAGACGAAGTAAATATTCCATAATTCGAATAAAGAACAGCTACCTACAGGAATAACGTAGAAGTAAATATCCTCGGAGAAGTGAAGCAACTTCAATCACTTAATAAAAGCAAGTCTTCTGGTCCAGACCGTACACTAATTAGGTTGCTTTCGGCGTATGCTGATGCATTAGCTCCATACTTACCAATCCTATACAACCGTTCGCTCGAGGAAAGATCCGTACCCAAAGACTGGAAAGTTGCACCAGTATTCAAGAAAGGTAGTAGGAGTAATCCACTACATTACAGGCCCATATCGTTGACGTCGATGTGGAGCAGGATTTTAGAACATATATTACGTTCGAACATTACGAATTACCTCGAACAAAACGGTCTATTGACACACAGTCAACATGGGTTTAGAAACCATCGTTCTTCTGAAACACAACTAGTTCTTTATTCGCATGAGGTGTTGAGTCCTATTGACAAGGGATTTCAGATTGATTCCGTATTGCTGGATTTCCGGAAGGCTTTTGCCACTGTACCAAACAAGCCGCTTGTAACGAAACTGCGTGCTTATAGAATACCGTCTCAGTTATGTGACTGGATTTGTGATTTCCTGTCAGATAGGTCACAGTTCGTAGTAACTGACGGAAATTCATCGAGTAAAACAGAAGTGATCTCTGGTGTTCCCCAAGGTCATGTTAAGGGCCCTTTGCTGTTCCTTACCTATATAAACGATTTGAGAGACAATCTTGCGGTCTTAGGATGTTTGTATACGCCGCTGTCGTTTATCGACTAATAAAGTAATCAGAAGATTAAAACAAATTGCAAAACGATTTAGTAAAGATATCTGAATGGTGCGAAAATAGGCAGTTGAAACTAAATAACGATAAGTGTGAGGTCATCCACATGAGTTCTAAAAGGAATCCGTTAAACTTCGGTTACACGATAAATCAGTCGAATCTAAAGGCCATAAATTCAACTCAATATCTAGGAATTACAATTACGAACAACTTAAATTCACATAGAAAACGATGTGGGGAAGGCTAACCAAAGACTGCGTTGTATTGGCAGGACAGTTAGAGAAATGTAACAGATCTACTAAGGAGACTGCCTACACTACACTATTCCATCCTCTTTTAGAACACTGCTGCGCGGTGTGGGATCGTTATCAGATAGGATTAACGGAGTACATCGAAAAAGGTCAAAGAAGGGCAGCACGTTTTGTATTATCGCGAAATATGGGAGAGAGTGTCACTGAAATGAAACAGGATTTGGGCTGGACATCATAAAAACAAGGTGTTTTTCGTTGTTACGGAATCTTCTCACGGAATTCCAATCACCAACTTTCTCCTCCGAATGCGAAAATATTTTTTTGGCGCCGACCTACATAGGGAGAAACGATCACGACGATAAAATAAAGGAAATCAGAGTTCGTACGGAAAGATATAGGTGTTCGTTCTTTCCGCGCGCTATACGAGATTGGAATATAAGAGAATTGTGAAGGTTGTTCGATGAACCCTCTGCCAGGCACTTCGCAGAGTATCCACATAGATGTAAATGTTAAGAAAAACATTCGACACATTGGCTGTTTGCAAGTTAATTAACACTGAAGTTAGCTAGTTGGGCCGTTGCAAGCGCAAATTCAAGCGGCCCGACATAGTCGGTGTCGTATATCGCGTTCTTCGTTTGGTTCCCTAAAAACGGTAGTAAGGATCGACCCCAGTTTAGTGCACTATCATCTTGAGAAACACCGACACTGATTGTATCTGGTGGGCCGCTTGTATCTGTGTGTCACTACACACATCAAAAAAAGTTTTGAATCACCTCGGTTCCGAGAGTTTCGGAACCTGCACAGAAAATTGGAAGAGACATCAACATAAACATCATTTCTGCACTTTTTATTGCTCATGAAAACCCCACACTGCGCGTTGTACCACCATACAGCGAGACCTTCAGAGGTGGTGGTATAGGTGGCTGTACACACCGGTACCTCTAATACCCAGTAGCACGTCCTCTTACATTGATGTATGCCTGTATTAGTCGTGGGAGACTATCAACAAGCTCATCAAGCCACTGTTGGTCCAGATTATCCCACTCCTCAACGGCGATTCGGCGTAGATCCCTCAGAGTGGTTGGTGACACATGTCGTCCATAAATAGCCCTCTTCAATCTATACCAGGCATGTTCGATGTAGTTCATGTTACGAGTTGTCGTCCATGAAGACGAATGCGTCGCCAATATGCTGCCGATATGGTTGCACTGTCAGTCGGAAGACAGCCGTTACGGCCTGGACAGCGTGTCTAAGGCGTCCAGCCTGACCGGGCTGCCTCCAAACACGTCTCCGACGATTATCTGGTTGAAGGCATATGCGACACTATCCGGTGAAGAGAATGTGATTTCAATCCTGAGCATGTTGTTGGGCCCATCCGTGTACCGCGCTGCATAGTGTCGTGGTTGCAAAGATGGACATCACCATGGACATCGGGAGTGAAGTTGCGCATCATGCAGCCTATTGTGCACAGTTTGAGTCGTAACACGACGTCCTGTGGCTGCACGAAAAGCACTATTTAGGGTTCCTCCGAGCCATAATCCGTAGGTAGCGGTCATCCACTGCAGTAGTAGCCCTTGGGCGGCCTGAACGAGGCACGTAATCGACAGTTCCTGTCTCTCTGTAACTCTTCCATGTTCGAACAACATCGCTTTGTTTCACTCCGAGACGCCTGGACACTTCCCTTGTTGAGAGCCCTTCCTGGCACAAAGTAACAATCGAAACGCGGTATTGACCGTCTAGGCTTGGTTGAATTATAGACAACACGAGCCGTATACCTCCTTCCTAGTGGAATGACTGGAACTGATCGGCTGTGGGACCCCCTACGTCTAATAGGCGCTACTCATGCATGGTTGTTTACATCTTTGGGCGGGTTTAGTGACATCTCTGAACAGTCAAAGGGACTGTGTCCGTGATACATCCACAGTCAACGTCTATCTTCAGGAGTTCTGGGAACCAGGGTGATGCAAAACTTTTTTGGGTGTGTATTTTCAATGATTAATAATGCAGAAACAGTGCAAGGTGTGGATTTTTTTCTTAACAACCACATCTCAGCACAGCCTACTCTACAACACCCTTACAAGCTTTTCAGACTATTTGTGACGAATCTGTAGATTACGACTATAGAATTTAAGCTACATATATTAAAGAGTATTAACAGTACAAAAACAGAAACATTTGCACATCATATAACATCTGTAAACACGACAGACGAGACAGAACTAACAACCTAGAGAAAATTATGCAGACACCCCGAGCTCACTTTACATGTTTGTATAGTTCAAGATATCATCGTCAGGAGAGGCTTCAGCTGCCTTGTGTATGCATTTCCGTAAGGTCTTCAGCGACAGGCATCCACGTGGTTCCTGCACATGCTCTGACGTTATATAATCGCTTTCCATTACGTGATTCTCATTTTCTTATCTTTTCTCTTTTTCTCATCCTTTCTCCTTTTCTTATCTTTTCTTATCTTTTGGAACCTTGGGAACAACTTCATTGGTCGCGTGTATTTGTGCTTCTCTACTGTTCCCACCAAGCTTTGTTTCTTTCATTACAATTGTAAATTCGTCTTGCACTCCAGTATCTTGACTGAACCAACAAGGTGCTTTTCCGTCTGTCCTAGTAATAACCACCATGCTGTACCCCATTGCTCACCAATCAACTTACACAGTTTTTCAGTGGTATTTGCATGCAACCATCACGCCTCGATGCCCTAAGAAAAAACTGGTAATACCAATGAAACAAATTTTCCGCTTCAGATATATCGGAAGCTTAGTTTTACAAATATTTAGTGACTACAGGCCACTTTTAAGCTTCTGTTTATTCCATTTGTTGTCTATCCATCCGCTGCCCTCAGCTGCCTTTGCGAGAACACATCAAATCTCTATATGAATTGAGGTTTAATTTCATCATTTTCTTTTCGAAGTGCAAATCATGCTTCCTTTAGTCTTGGTATTTACTGTCTGACAAAGCAAGTGAACCACACAGAAGACGTGGGCGGATTTAGTGTAACTTTCTATATGCACACACGATCAGCAGGTATGTAAATGATAGATCTGCAACTACCTGTGACAGGTGGAATGAGCACCAGAGAGGTATAGTGTTGTTCGTGTTTAATGTTCTGACCCAACCTGGTACGGGAACAGCGTCAGATCTCGAGTGATCACTGAGAAGTACACGAAGGTACCGGGTATTCTTTCGAAACAGCACTATCAGTACATGACAGGGTTTGAAAGTGGTATCATTGTGAGTCTCCATTTGACTCTGGTTGGTTGATGCAACATTCTGTGGGGCATTCGGACGAGACAGTGGTCCGACGTTGGACTGCATTGGAATATGAGGGCAGGCATATTCGTCGTAAAGGCTACAGTCGGCCACGTCAGATTTCCACAAGAGAGGATTGCCGTATCGTGTATCAGCACATCGTAAGTCCTTCAAATCTTTGCCTGCCATCCGGGGACAAGTAATGGGCGCCCTGCAACATTTTGTCACCCACACCACTAAATGGAGACTAGGAGCAGCTGGACTAGGGAATTACAGCCCCATGTGTAGGCTGCCGTTAACGCCAGAACACAGACGGCTGCATCTGGAGGGGTGCCGAGACCGGCAAGCACGGCCTACTGATGAATGTCGTCGTGCTGCGTTCAGCTATTAATCGCAGTTATGCGCTATCCTGAATGACCATCAACCTCTAGGATGGCAGGTCCTAATCTTACAATGTTTGGAAGAGGCGTCATGGTGTGAGAAGCTATCGGCTGTGTCTTCACGTCCCAGCTGCTATTGATTGAGGGAACTCTGACAGCCCAGCAGTGCGTCACAGACATCCTACGGTCTCGTGTGTTGCCTCTCGTGCGACAATTGTCTGTTGCCATTTTTCAGCAGAACAATACTCCTCCACACGTGCCCCGTCCCTCTGTGAACTGTCTGAGAGATGTTGATGTACTCCCGTGGCCAACAGTATCCCAAGATCTTCTCCCAATCGAACGTGTATAGGACAACCTCGGACGTCAACTCCATCCCAGTGCAACTATCTAGGATATCAAGCACTAGTCAGAACAGTTGTAGACCAGCTTCTTTCAGGAGATGATGGAAAGGCTTTATGACACCTTTCCCAATAGAATCAGTGAGTCCGTCCAGAAGAGACGGGGTACAACGTCAGACTGATGAATGGACTCATGCTGCCAAGTTCTTCGTAAATTTGCTATAGTCACTGAAATAACATCACAGACTTTCTCAACCCGGGGAGTTTCATTTCATTTCTTCCTCTTCTTCTGCATGCTTCAAACTTTTTTCAGTCAGTATAACTGTGTTACAGACGTACCTTCAAACTTGCTCATTTATGTTCTTATATTTGAGGTACAAGTTAATTTGCCCTGGAGGCAAATAGTTCGGCGTTAACCGCAAAACGAAGGCACCCCTTTTGGTTTTCGCAGGCACTGTAACTGAAAACGCCCTATAGGCCTTCCGGGAAAAGTTTCGGTGATAAGGTGTTTTCTTGTGCTGTTTGAGCCTTTCTCGACGAAATAATGTCTTCACTGGATCACGGGCGTTTCATCGGATAACGTTGTGGAAGCTGCAAAATATTTCAACGAGACAGCTGTTCGTCATCTTCGGGTGCTTACTGACATATTGCTGCAGTGGCTCTCCAGTATACACACTGACTTGCTAGAAAAGCGCAGACGTCAAGAGGTGGGGCTATAACGTCGTCGTAGACGCACGGCGACATACAGTGGCCCCTGTCGGAGAAAGTGGCCACAGTTTTCGCATGAGCGGCACGGGAAAAGCACAATCGAAAATCGCCTGCAAGCGCGCGCGTGGGCAGAGTGTTGGCGCCCGGTTAAGTGTGAGGACTCCAATTATTCGGCTGTGTTGACTCGGATTCATTCGTCTGCGGCCGACGATGCATTAGCACCTCCAATGCTGCTTTCCATGCTTTGCTGAGTTGAAATCCCCTGTCTCTGTTAATCAGGTTGTTACTTAAACGTATTTCGACTGCTTATTTAATTACGGAGTCCCAGTATGTGGAACCGGACGAAAGGATCTCCGTCTGTCCGTAAGTCATGCTGGGTCCCGAGTCAAGACAGTGATCAGCCACAGCAGACTGAGCCCCCCTATCACCTAAATGAATTTACAAGCTGCCATGTAGTGAAATTGAAAGATATTTTGATTTTCAATCACACGACAAAAAAGGGATGCGCGCTATCGAATCAACGAAGCCATCGATAGATTTAATCTGTCGATATAGAGGTAGCACTATTGGCTATAGCCTATCCATATTTAAGCCAACACCAGCTACTGTACATTGTTGGCTTACTTGGGCTCAGCTGTTGTTCTGCTAATCAGTTCACTTCTTGAAACTTCCTGGCAGATTAGAACTGTGAGCCGGACAGAGACTCGAACTCGGGAACTTTACCTTTTGCGGGCAAGTGCTCTACCAAGCACCACTCACGACCCGTCCTCACAGCTTCAATTCTGCCAGTACGTCCTCTCCTACCTTCCAAACTTCATAGAAGCTCTTCCGCGGACCTTGCAGAACTAGCACTCCTGGAAGAAAGGATACTGCGGGACATGGCTTAGCCACAGCCTGGGGAATGTTTCCACTTCACTTCTTACTTGCAGCTGAATTTAATTTAAGTGCTACCGCTTACTGTTCTTGTGCTGTGTGCTGTTGTGATAGTTTCTAATTACGGATAAGTTTGTAACAAGAAAGAATAGGAAAACCGATTATGATTCGTTCACTGGTGTTATGGTAAGTTATAAATATGTGTGCACTACTAATAGGCTAATTACGTATCTGTAGTTGTTTAATGTTATCATTGGAATCGTTATTTGCACACTGGTAGAACTCCGGAGTTGCCATATTTCAGTATTTCACAAGGCAGCCATGCTGTAAACATCATTACAAATAACATTACATTAAAATCAGTGCATAAAAATATATTTGGATTTGCCTGCGTCGCCCAAAAATCGCGTAGATACACAAAAAATTACCCAATAGGCAGTGGTTGCATTTTCTTAAACAATTTGCTCAAAATTCTCTCATGGGGGGTCCGAATGGCAAGGTATCGTCCACTTTGGTCACCCAGACGATACTCAACTACTGAAACCAGTTCCGATACGGAAAGATAGGGAAGGGTTTGTGGAGAGCGGAATGGATATGTAGTTCGTTCGTTTCTAAAAGATTTTTTTTAGGGGGTTGGTTGAATTCGTCCAAGTCTATTGCGCCCTATGTCGTCCCCCCGGCCCCCACATCCCCATCCTCGGTGTTTTCGTCTAGAATCTATTCACACTCGTATGATATAACTGAAACTTTTTTAAACGTTTTTGATTGTCTTCGAACTGTAATGTTTTTAAGTTGTAGAAGCAATGACATAAAAATAATTTTTTCGTTACTTTTGTAACAGTACTTACACGTACTTTGGTTTGGGGAACAGTTATTTCTTTCTTGAGCAGACAGCGTTTAATTTTAATGATGGTTTGAGTAGGATTTCGACAATATGCATAGTTCAAGGTGTAATCATACCCTCCCTCAGAATATCAATAGATTTACACTCTTCCAAATAATTGACCGTTTCATTAGCTTCGAGACAGTAAGATGACCAAATGACTTTTTTTACTTATCTTCATTTTCTAGTAGTTGGCTCCAGTTCGTCACGTCTAGAGGTTGATTCTTGAGGTTGAAATTTTTGACTTTGTAGGTTCCAGACGACATTATAACTATTAAGTAGGCCTGCTGCGTAATTTCTGTTTTTGTACTATTTTATTCTATCACATTTTTCTGTATCACACTGCCCTTACAATTTTCACTTCCATGAAACCAAAAATTACATTGTTATTGTCAAACATAAAAACACGTCCGATTCCATCAGAGGCTTGCCCACTACTAACTCATTCTGCAATACTAAAAGTATGTCAAAGAGGTTTCAAACTTTCTTGACAAAAGAAGAATCTTCACCAAGTTATATCATTATTTTACAAATAAATCCACAAACAAGTTTAACAAATATCGTCAGTCTGCGCAATTAATAATATGAATTTTAAGTGTGCCGAATATTTCGTAATGTTAAATATTTCTAAAGAAAAGTAATTTTAACTCTACATACAGAGTTAATGCAAATCGATTGTAATAGAGTAATTTCTCTTCATACATTTTATCCTGAAATGCAATATATCGTATACGAATTCATGTGAAATTCTTTTTATTAAATAGGTGAGATAATATTAACCTATACAAGATTCGAAAATATTTTTAGTATTGATTACCTCTGTTGAATAGACGTAATGTTAGAGGAGGGTGTCCCTTTAGAGATATTTACATTGGAATGCGGCTAGCGATCGTCTTTTGTAGTGTGTGTTTCTGCATAAAGATTACTCACTTGTCGAACAGCGTTATATCATATCTTCAAGTTTTACTACAAGAAGAATGCTCTTCTGTGAAATGTCTTATTCGTAATATCCTTGGAACAGTGAGTCCAAACGTCACAACTCTAACTTATTTCTAAATAAACGTCTTAGAACGACAATGTTTGTTGTGCATCGTCGAGTAGTTTATTAGCATCAAAGACTGTATAACCACACACTATGTGATCCAAAGCATGTGGACACCCTCAAAAACATACGTTTTTCATATTAGGTGCATTGTGCTGCCACCTACTGCCAGGTACTCCATATCAGCAACCTCAGTAGTCGTTAGACATCGTCCGAGAGCGGATTGGGGCGCTCCGTGCAACTCATTGACTTCGAACGTGGTCAGGTGATTGGGTGTCACTTGTGCCATACTTCTATACGCCAGATTTCCACGCTCCTAAACATTCCTAGGTCCACTGTATCCGATGTGATAGTGAATTAGAAACGTGAAGGGACACGTACAGCACAAAAGCGTACAGGCCGACATCGTCTGTTGTCTGCCAGAGACAGCAGACAGTTGAAGAGGGTCATAATGTGTAATAGGCAGACATCTATAGAGACTATCAAACAGGAATTCCAAACTGCGTCAGGATCCACTGCAAATACTATGACAGTGAGGCGGGACGTGAGAAAACTTTGATTTCATTGTCGAGAGGCTGCTCATCAGCCACACATCACGCCGGTAAATGCCAAACGACGCCTCGCTCGGTGTAAGAAGCGTAAACATTGAACGATTGAACAGTGGAAAAACGTTGTGTGGAGTGACGAATCACGGTGCACAATATGGCCATCCGATGGCAGGATGTGGGTATGGCAAATGCCCGGTGACAGTCGTCTGCCAGCGTGTGTAGTGCCAACAGTAAAATTTGGATCCCGTAGTGTTATGGCGTGGTCTTGTTTTTCATGGAGGGGACTTGCGCCCCTTGTTGTTTTGCGTGGCACTATCATAGCACAGGCCTACATTGATGTTTTAAGCACCTTCGTGCTTCCCACTGTCGAAGAACAATTCCGGGATGGCGATTGCAACTTTCAACACGATCGAGCACCTATTCATAAAGTACGGCCTGTGGCGGAGTGGTTACAACACAATAACATTCCTGTAATGGACTGCACAGCACAGAGTCCTGACCTAAATGCTATAGAACACCTTTGGGATGTTTCGGAATGCCGACTTCGTGCCAGGCCTCACCGACCGACATCGATACCTCTCCTCTGTGCAGCACTCCGTGAAGAATGGGCTGCCATTCGCCAAGAAACCTTCCAGCACGTGGTTAAACGTATGCCTGCTAGAGTGGAAGCTGTCATCTAGGCTAAGTGTGGGCCAACACGATATTGAATTCCAGCGTTATCCATGGAGTGCGCCACGAACTTTAAGTCATTTTCAGCCAAGGTGTCCGGATACTTTTGATTACATAGTGTATTATCATGGGTAAATACTAACTCTTTTAAGAAGTCGCATAGATCAGAAATCTAGTTGTAATCTGTGCATGAATCAATGTTAAGGTCGGAAAACTGAAGTTCATAGTATTTGTGTACTCCTTTTTGTTTTATAAATGAATAGTCCCCCTCCGTATGCGAGTGGTCAACGGTACAGACCCTCATGTGGAGGACCCAAGTTCGATACCTGGTACTGCCAGGGACATTCTCTTGGTCAGAGGACTAGACCAGGGTGCTCACAGCCTCGTGATGCTAACTGGGGAGCTGCCTGAGGGAGAGGCAGCGCCACCAAGGTAGGAATGTCGATAACCGGCTGGGAGCGCGGTGTGCTGTCCCCACGCCCCTCCATACCGCATCTGATGATGAATGACTGAGGATGACATGGCGGTCGGTCGTCTATTACGTGGTCTTCACGGGCTGATCGAGGGTTTCTTTCTCTTGCACAAACAAATTTGGCTGCCATAATTTCAAGATGACTGCTAAAATAATCATTTAAAAAGAAGTTCTTGATCACTTACGGAAACTGAAGAATTTTAATGAAATGAAAGATATCTTAACAAAAATTTGAGACTGAATTGAGAAACTAGGGACGCTTTGATGTACTGAAGGAAGTGTGCCTTAGTTTCAGGTAAGTTGTGAAATTAAATGCAAGATTGTAGCAGGAGAAAGATAGATATTGTCGCAAGAGGTTTGACCCATTTTAACTTTATAAATTATTCAACCCAACGTTGAGATTCCTCTGCTCTGCGATAGTGAACTTCATATTAGAAGACTGAATTGTGCTTTGTTAGGAAAGAGGTAGTACGTATATTAGAATTTTAATTCGTATGATAGTAAAGTGAAGCTATCATACTCGTACTGCCAAATAAATATGTAATTGAGCATTTGGAGATTTTAAGAAAAACTTTTCCTGTTTAATCTTATATACCAAATACTATTTGTATGAAGGCCACCCCAAAGCAAATTATAGACATACAATTGAAAGATAAATAAATATGTTTTCAGAATAAATTAAAGACATGAGTCTTTTTAAAGTCCTCTTTAACAAACCGGACCTCCACGTTGACAAAATCCTGGCAACGTCCTTGGCATATCCGAAGGAATATTACATCGTACTTGTGAATAACGCAGGCTCTGCAGTCTGCCATATCGTACTTACCCGACGGCCCCGAGTAAGCGACTTTCAACTAAAATGTCCCGCCTGTACGGGAATATACGTAATGGATGTACGAGTACAGGTTGTAGACACATGGTTGACGATATATGGAAGTTTTGGCCATGAATTGTGCTCGGATAGCCTAATGATAAAGCGATCGCCCGCTATAAGCGGGAAATCCGGGTTTGAGTCCTCGTCCGGCACAAATTTTCATTGTCGTCATTCAATTATACAGTTGATGGTTGCTCATATTCTCTTGTGTATATATTTCATGTATTTTATAAAGGCTGTAGTCGCCTGCATGTCCGAAGGAACATTGCATCGTAACTCTGAACACCGTGTTTATCCGACGTTCCTGGGCAAGCGACTTTCAAGTAAAACGTCTCGCCTGTACAGGAATATACAGGGTGATCCACTGATCGTGACCGGCCAAAATATCTCACGAAATAAGCGTCAAACGTAAACTACAAAGAACGAAACTTGTCTATCTTGAAGAGGGGAACCAGATGGCGCTATCGTTGGCCCGCTAGATGGCGCTGCCATAGGTCGAACGGATATCAACTGCGTTATTTTTTTTAAATAGGAACCCCATTTTATTACATATTCGTGTAGTACGTAAAGAAATATGAATGTTTTAGTTGGACCACTTTTTCGCTTTGTGATAGATGGTGCTGTAATAGTCACAAACATATGGCTCACAATTTTAGACGAACAGTTGGTAACAGGCAGGTTTTTCAAAATTAAAATACAGAACGTAGGTACGTTTGAACATTTTATTTCGGTTGTTCCAATGTGATACATGTACCTTTGTGAAGTTATCATTTCTGACAACGCATGCTGTTACAGCGTAAATACCACATTAATGCAATAAATGCTCAAAATTATGTCCGTCAACCTGATTGCATTTGACATTGCGTGTAACGACATTCCTCTCAACAGCGAGTAGTTCGCCTTCCGTAATGTTCGCACATGCATTGACAATGCGCTGACGCTTGTTGTCATGCGTTGTCGGTGGATCACGATGGCAAATATCCTTCAACTTTCCCCACGGGGGACGTAAGATCCGGTGAACGTGCAGGCCGTGGTATGGTGCTTCGACGACCTATCCACCTGTCATGAAATATGCTATTCAATACCGCTTCAACCGCACGCGAGCTATGTGCCGGACATCCATCATGTTGGAAGTACATCGCCATTCTGCCATGCGAAGAAACATCTTGTAGTAACATCGGTAGAACATTACGTAGGAAATCAGCATACATTGCACCATTTAGATTGGCATCGATAAAATAGGGGCCAATTATCCTTCCTCCCATAATGCCGCACCATAGATTAACCCGCCAAGGTCGCTGATGTTCCACTTGTCGCAGCCGTTGAGGATTTTCCGTTGCCCAGTAGTGCATATTATGCCGGTTTACGTTACCGCTGTTGGTGTATGACACTTCGTCGCTAAATAGAACGCGTGCAAAAAATTTGTCATCGTCCCGTAATTTCTCTTGTGCCCAGTGGCAGAGCTATACACGACGTTCAAAGTCGTTGCCATGTAATTCCTGGGGCATGGAAATATGGTACGGGTGCAATCGATGTTGATATAGCATTCTCAACTCCGACGTTTATGAGATTCCCGATTCTCGCGCAATTTGTCTGCTACTGATGTGCGGATTAGACGCGACAGCAGCTAAAACACCTGCTTGGGCATCATCATTTGTTGCAGGTCGTGGTTGGCGTTTCACATGTGGCTGAACACTTTCTCTTTCCTCAAATAGCGTAACTATCCGGCGAATGGTCCGGACACTTGGATGATGTCGTCCAGGATACCGAGCAGCATACAAAGTACACGCCCGTTGGGCATTTTGATCACAATAGCCATACATCAACACGATATCGACCTTTTCCGGAATTGGTAAACGGTCCATTTTAACACAGGTAATGTATCACGAAGCAAATACCGTCCGCAATGGCGGAATGTTACGTGATACCACGTACTTATACATTTGTGACTATTACAGCGCCAGTAGAGTGCCCGCGCGGTTAGTGGCGCCATGTCACTAATCGTGCGGCCCCTCCCGCCGGAGGTTCGAGTCCTCCCTCGGGCATAGGTATGAGTGTTGTCCTTAGCGTTAAGTTAGTTTAAGTAGTGTGTACATCTAGGGACTGATGACCTCAGCAGTTTGATCCTTTAGGAGTTCACACACACACACACACACACACACACACACACACTATCACAGCGCCATCTATCAAAAAGCTAAAAAAGTGGTCCAACTGAAACATTCATATTTCTTTACATACTACACGAATGTGTAATAAAAAATGGGGGTTCCTATTTTTAAAAAAACCAACGCAGCTGATATCTGTTTTACCTATGGCAGCGCCATCTAACGGGCCAACCATAGCGCCATCAGGTTTCCCACTTCAACCTAGACGAGTTTCGTTATTTGTAGTTTTTTCGTTTGATGCTTATTTCGTGAGATATTTGGCCCAGTACCCTGTATTTGGACCACCCTGTATATAATGAATGTACGAGTACAGGTTGTAGACATATGGTTGACGGTATCTGGACGTTTTGATCTGGCCATGAGTCGTGCTAGGATAGCATAATGACATAGAAATTACATAAATAAAACAAATAGAACAACATAGACAACCCCGCTACATGCGCTCCCTAATCCTTCGATCCTAGAACACGTTGCGTGGGCATGGCGGCGGGATGGCCAGGCCTCGGGTGCTGATTCCTGCCCTACCTGTCGTCCTGCTCCTCCAGAAGTTCCTTCAAAAAAATAAAAAATAGGTAAAATAAAAGAAAATATAAATGATAAGGCGATCGCTCGCGATAAGCGGAAATTCCGGCTTCGAGTCCCAGTCGGGCACAAATTTTCATTGTCGTCTCTTCGTCATGCAGCTGATGGCTGTTCATATTCGCCATTGCTGATACATTTCATGGATTTCATAACGGCTATAGTCGCCGCAGCGCCTATTCTGACATGTACGCATGTCCGAAGGAACATTGCACTGTAATTCTGAATAACACAGGCTCTGCAATATCGTACTGATTAAATTATTTTGTACGTTCCTCTTGTATAACTTCCCCCATGATGTTCAAACATTCCAGCTTGACCGATGTCATCTACCAGCAATCGACCTCCGCAGCAAAGTCTCTAACGCGCTCATCTCTGAGGGACGCCGGTTCGAACCCTCGTGGTGGAAAATATTCAGTATTTGGTCTACGAGGGGAAGAGAGGTGGTTGCATAAAGTATCTGATCACCATTCTTTGCACCAACGTCCCGGAGTAAATTCCATATCTCTCCGCAATGTCTCAAGAAGTGAGGACACGAAATTCGTTATTAATAACTAATCCCAGTTCAAAAACAATAGCAAAATGCGTAGCTACAACATTAGAAGACAGGATTATCTTCACCTTTCTGGGTTAAATAGGACTTTGGTACAGATAGGGGTGAGTTATGCTGCCACAAAAATGTTTGATCATCTACAATATAGCATTAAAAGTCTGACAGAAAGCTAACCACCATTTAAGCAAAATATTAAAGGAATTTCTCAGTGGCGATTCCTTGTACTCAATAGATGAATTTTTTGATATGAAGTAGTAATTGCAGAAAAAAAGATAATTTTAAGATATGAAGTAGAAAAAAAAGTTATATTGTGTAAAGAAAACTTATGTTAAGTTGACACGTTCCACATCATTACGAAATGCCGTATTCATGAACTGTGGGGCAAGTATGAGTGTAATGTAATGTAACGTGACACTGCTGATAGTGATCGGTCGTCGGTTGGGGACGTTAAATTCGACGATCCCTTTATTGCTACTCGACAGGAGTGGGTTGTGTGCCGGTACCAGATTTCACCCTCTTCCTTCCCTTCATGCATAGCATCCTAAAACCAACACTAGACTGTACAATCGATCATTACAATTGTTCACACAACACATATTGTAAGTAGGCTGTTTAGATTTTTATATTGGTAATGCCACGTAGCGCTCTGTATGAAAATCACTGGCTGAGCTGTGTGCAGTATGTGGCTAGTTTGCATTGTTGTCTGCCATTGTAGTGTTGGGCAGCGGCAGCTGGATGTGAACAACGCGTAGCGTTGCACAGTTGGAGGTGAGCCGCCAGCAGTGGTGGATGTGGGGAGAGAGATGGCGGAAGTTTTGAAATTGAACTGCTATATATATTATGACTATTAAGGTAAATACATTGTTTGTTCTCTATTAAAATCTTTCATTTGCTAACTATCCCTATCAGTAGTTAGTGACTTCCGTAGTTTGAATCTTTTATTTATCTGGCAATAATGGCGCTCGCTGTATTGCAGTAGTTCGAGTAATGAAGATTTTTGTGAGGTAAGTTATTTGTGAAAGGTATAGTTTAATGTTACTCAGGGCCATTCTTTTGCAGGGATCTTTGATAGTCAGATTGCGTTGCGCTAAAAACATTGTGTGTCAGTTTAAGCACAGTCGTGTATAAATGTTCTAAGGGGACGTTTCAATATACACAGCCGACACTTAATAACAGGTCAGAGGAAGGCGACGAGAAGCCACATCTACTAGGACCTCGTCTAGAACGGCAATGCAGGATTCGTGGCTCTGGTTCCCTACGCTCGTTTCATTGAGAGCAAACGCCTTGTATGCAAACGACCACTAACAAAAGCAGGCAACCGTAAGTAGGGTGAGAGCGCAAATAAATCAATACCTGGATTGATCGGGAAGCATACATAACATAGTAACATCTTCAGTAAGCAGAAGATATGGAACTTAAACGAAGCCGGCCGCTGTAGCCGAGGGGTTCTAGGCGCTTCAGTCCGGGACCGCGCTGCTGCTACGGTCGTAGGTTCGAATCCTGCCTCGGTCATGGATGTGTGTGATGTCCATAGGTTAGTTAGGTTAAAGTAGTTCTAAGTCTAGAGGACTTATGATCCATAGTGCTCAGAGCCATTTGAACTTAAACGAAACTCTTCACCTTAAGCTACAAGAGACAGTCGAATGAAAACCGATCAACGGGACCATGAAATGGTCCCATTCAGAAGTAATCATCATACACGTTAAGACATTTATCCCACTAAGAGACGAAACGAGATCAATTCCTGTTTCGTAGAACGCGGTCGGCCCCTGATGGATTCACAGCTGCATCCACTCTGGCACTTCCACACCCGACTGAAGTCGGCGTCCACACACGTTTTTCTCCAGGTCGCCAAAGATGTGAAAACCACACGGTGAAAGATCCGGGATGTACCAAATTGATGAAGCGTTGCCTAAGTCCGATTGGCACTGTGGAGGTGCAACAGGATGATTTCGTCCGACAGTATTCCGCCAATCCGAGGGCACACGGCAAAGCCAACAGTGGAAACATCTCACATCTCCCCAGCCAAAGAAATCTAAAGCTGTTCACTCAAGTTCTGGTAAGATCACAATGACCAGCTTCTTCGACTGCAGGGGACCTATGCTCGTCGAGTTCTTCGAACTTGGAACAAGAATCAATACGCAGTGCTATAAAGACACATTGCAGAAACTGCGACACGCCATAAAGTCAAAACGCTAGTGGATAGCGTCGATAGGAAGCATCCTCTGACACGGTAGCGCCCGCCCGCACACTGACAACCTGAGGAAGGCTACGCCTTGGCGGTTTAGTTGGGAAACACAGCAGCATCTTCATTACAGGACGGATCTTTCACCGTCTGATTTACACATCTTTGGCGATCTGAAGAAAAAGACATGCGGTGACGTCGGTTTCCGTCGGACGAGGAAGTGCAAGAGTGGGCGCGGTTTTGGATCCGTCAGCGGCCAACTGCTTTCTACGAAACAGAGGTTGGTCGTCTGGTCTGCCAGTGGAATAAATGTCTTAACGCGTGTGGTGATTATTTTTGAGTGGTACCACTGTCTCGTTGTGGCGGGTGTTCGATTTTCACTTGACTGCTCCTTGTAGCCTAACGCCATGACGCTACGATCGCGTGTGTAGCGTGCTTAGTGTTGTCGTGTAACATTTTCACTGAATTTAAAATGATTCAAATGGCTCTGAGCACTATGGGACTTCGGAGGTCATCAGTCCCCTAGAACTTAGAACTATTTAAACCTAACTAACCTAAGGACATCACACACATCCATGCCCGAGGCAGGATTCGAACCTGTGACCGTAGCGGTCGCGCGGTTCCGGACTGAAGCGCCTAGAATCGCTCGGCCACTACGGCGGCTCACTGAATTTAAAATTTCGGGGAACTTCTTTTCTGTATGTAACGTCTCTTTGTTCGTTTTCCCATCTTTGGCAAGGGCAGTGTGGATCATGTGACTGAAAAACAGTTTAGTATTAGATGTTGTACGCGTCGACACAACGCTGTTAGTTCTCCTTTGTAACACGAGGGGTGTATTTTTAATGGGCGGCTCCGTTTCACAGCACCGCAACAGGAGGGACTCTGTACTACACTGCCTGAGTAATCACAGGACGATTTCGGCAGCCAGGCGTTTCACGCGGGGCCGATTCATGGCCCGTAATGAAAGCGGTGCAGGAAGTAAATCACGTGGGAGAGCTGCCCACGAATTCCAACAGAGCGCCCGGCTCATTCATAATCGGTGGCCGCCTTATGCAGCTTGATTACCGGAGGCTAAGGCGCTCGCTGACGTTTTAATCCGCCGCCGGCGAGTTATGGGCTGCATAACATACAGCCGTGTTCCTCAATAGCCCTGCAATGCGTCTCTTGCCGCCACGGACCCATTCGTTCCGCGGAGCGCTTTACTACCCCAGCAGTATGTATCGGTAGTGGTCTGAAATAGCACTGTTGATATTCTGTAAAATATGGGTAATCTGATATAAAAGTCTATCTTGCCTCTCGATATGTCGGAATAAAGTGTCGATATATCGACAGAAAAAATTTAATATACCTGCCTATAGAAATATCGGCTGCACATTGTAAATGTACTGCCGATTTTAGAGCTGCATATTTAAGTACTGATTTATTATTAGATATTCTGTACATCAACAGCAGCGACCACACTTGGCGATAACCACTTTGCTAACAATGTAAACTGCATCTAAGTGGCACAGTAAGAGGTGTCCGATGGGTCCGTCTTTCGGTTAAGTCACATATCGAATTTGTCCGGAACACTTCATGTCAGCTTCCCTGTGTTTTTTTTTTTTTTTTTTCATTTCTGTCAACGCCAGCGACCTAGCAGTTATAGTGTCAAAATTGTGGACCGAAGATAAACGTTGCAGTTTCTGTTGGTAACCCCGAGTGCCGATTACGTCAGCATTTCCCCCCACACGTCTCCACCAACCGCAAAGACTAGTCTTGTCATTTAGATCTTTGTTCAACACTTCCAGCAACTGTTTTTGAAAAATGGCAATGTAAAGAAATAGCACACTAATTGCGTAAAAAATTGTTTTTAAAGCAACAGACCGGCCTGTGTGGCCGAGCGGTTCTAGGCGCTTCAGTCTAGAACCGCGCTACCGCTACGATCGCAGGTTCGAATCCTGCCTCGGGCATGGATGTGTGTAATGTCTTTAGGTTAATTAGGTTTGAGTAGTTCTAAGTTCTAGGGGACTGATGACCTCAGATGTTAAGTCCCATAGTGCTCAGAGACATTTTTGAAAGCAACAGGTGTGCTACTACTTCCCATCGGAAATCTTGTTATTCCATTCATTCTTTTTTGTGCCATCTATACTTGCCTCCCATAATCAAAGGGAAAGACTGGACGTGATGAAAGCTCAAAAGATAGTAAGACTCTTTCACACATTGAAAGTAAAACTATATTCCAGTACAACTTCAAATATTAACAAAAAATTGTGAAAAAATATAATAAAAATATCTGCACTCGATATTGGCCTTTTGATATCTATAAAAAGGTGAAAAATGTATCACCGATATGTATAGACATATTTGGGAGAAGATATCGATATTTCGATGATTTATCAAAAGCTCTAGTCTGCAGCCATGGGTGGGTGAAAGGTATTATATACTACAACATTCTCCCGCACTTGCTGTTAGTTGGATTAAAACATCCTTTTACTTTGTATCGGTATTTAGTTACTTCAGTCCTTTCCTTTCCTGCCATTCATACGTGCACTGTGTTGGCTCCTGTGCTGAACAACGATTATCGTATTTTTACTTTCATTTAATTTATTACAAAATTTTTGTTCAAAACCTGCAACTGTAAAAACTATAGCGTTTTATTACTTTCTCCAAATGTTCCGCAGCTGTTTGTCAAATTCATGAAAAGGCCGCCCCAGTTGCTCCATAGATCTTTATTTCCTCCACTACCGGTTTCGGCTTTTATCTTAAGCCATTATCAAATGTACAGATATATAATAAAACTTATCGCGGGGAGAAGTAATTTCCAAAACATATACGTGCAAGTCTGGTAGATCTAAAATCTTATTTGTCTAAGGATATCGTAAGAATATACACATGCAACCTTTGTCTTTTCATCTTCAGTTACGTACACGTATTTATCAGCCACATGTATGCGGCATCAAAACCGCTTGACAATGGTAAGCGGAAACCAGTTGTGTACTAACTAAAGTTCTACAGGTCAACTGGAGCGCCCTTTTCATTAACGGTCCTCTGACGCACTATCAGCACGGGTTTAGAAAACATCGTTCTTGTGAAACACAACTAACTCTTTACTCACACGAAGTGTTGAGTGCTATTGACAAGGGATTTCAAATTGATTCCGTATATCTAGATTTCCGGAAGGCTTTTGACACTGTACCACACAAGCGGCTTGTAGTCATATTGCGTGATTATGGAATATCATCTTAGTTATGTTACTCGAACCGTGATTTCCTGTCAGAGATATCACAGTTCCTATAGACTGATGGAAAGTCATCGAGTAAAACAGAAGTGGTTTCTATATGAACGGTTTAGGAGACAATCTGAGCACCCATCTTAGTTTGTTTGCAGATGATGCTGTCGTTTATCGTCTAGTAAAGTCACCAGAAGATCAAAACTAAATGTAAAACGATTTAGAAAAGATATATGTATGGTGCGGAAATTGACAATTGACCCTAAATAATGAAAAGTGTGAGGTCATCCACATGAGTGCTAAACGGAATCCGCTAAACAATGATTTTCACGATAAATCAATCAAATCTGAAGGTCGTAAATTCAATTCAACATCTAGGAATTACAATTACGAATGACTTAAATTGGAAAGAACACATAGAAAAAGTTGTGGGGAAGGCCAACCAAAGACTGCGTTTTATTGGCAGAACACTTAGAAAATGTAGCAGATTTGCTAAAGAGAATGCCTACACTACTCTAGTCCGTCCGTCCTCTTTTGGAGTACTGCTGCGCCGCGTCTGGCCCTTACCACATAGGATTCAAAGAAGAGCAGCACGTTTTGTAATATCACGAAATAGGGGAGAGAGTTTCACTGACATGATACAGGATTTGGAGTGAATATCATTAAAACAAAGGCGTTTTTGGCTGCGGCGGAATCTTCTCACGAAACTTTAGTCACCAACTTTCTCCGCCGAATGAGAAAGTACTTGTGGACGCCGACCTACATAGGCAGAAACAATCAACATTACAAAACAAGGGAAACCAGAGCTCGGTCGGAAAGATATAGGTTTTCGTTTTTCCCTGTGGTGCTCGATATTGGAATAATAGAGAATTATTGTGAAGGTGGTTCGATGAAACCTCTGCCAGGCACTTATGTGCGATTTGCGGAGTATCCATATATATATAACGAATTTTCGTAATTTATTCTCTACAGGTTGCATTTTGGTGCAAAAATGGCTCTGAGCACTATGGGACTTAACATCTGAGGACATCAGTCCCCTAGAACGTAGAACTACTTAAACCTAACTAACCTAAGGACATCACACACATCCATGTCCGAGGCAGGATTCGAACCTGCGACCGTAGCGGTCGCGCGGTTCCGGACTGAAGCGCCTGGAGCCGCTTGGTCACATCGGCCGGCTTGCATTTTGGCATATAATTCCCACTATTAACTGTGGTTTTCGTGTAGTACAACATTTTAAGGCGTTATGCTTTCGATCGATGTGTCAGCTCTGCCATTATTTTTCCCCTTTACCGTAAATTACAGAACTGTAAGTGTTGACATTACAGGAAAGGTACCAAAGTATTGCGCCAGCTCACACATTCCAAGCATCACGCCTAAAAATGTCGTTGTACACGAAAAATGTGGGTGATAACGGAAATTAAGTGCCGAAACGCGACGCGTAAAGAATAAATAAAGAAAAGTCGTGACTGGGAACTGCAAATCTTATTTTATAACAACGAAAACCATGATATTAATTGTACGACAGGCAGAGCATATGTTGCCCTCAGTTATACACAGTCCAGTCACATTAATGTGACCCCCCTGCAAAAGCCTGAATAACTTGCTTTTGCAGCGCGGAAGTGCTGACAGAGTGTCATTGAGATTCTGGAAGGTACCTACAGAGATGTGGAACCATACTGACTTCAGCGCCGTGGCCAACTGCGCTAGCTTTCACGGTTGAGGATCCATGGCGCAAACAGACAAAGCGAGGTGGCCCCACAGGTTCTCAGTTGGGTTTTAATAAAGGAGGGGGGGGGGGGGGATTAGATGGCCAGGGAAGTTCCTACTGGGACATGCAAACCTTCCGAGAAAAAACCAATTGCATGTAGGGGTGGACATGGTTCCCAAGGATAGATGCATATTTGTGCTGTTCCACTATGACTTCCGTAATGACGAGATAACCCAGATAATGCCACGAAAACATTTCCCAGACCATAACGCTCCCTCTTCCGGCTTGGATCCTTCCGACGTTTGTGGACGTCAAGTTGCGGAATGGAGTACAAATTCCAGCATTTGGCATCACTGCTGCAGAGGCCCATAGACAGCAACGTTCGCGTTGTGGAGACACTGTTTGTATCCCCTTGATACATCTGGGCGGTCATTTGCTCAACTGTTGTGCACTATTCGCCCTTACACATCTCAGCAGTCGTCGTTCGCGCCTGTGATTCTAAGGCCCCTGGTCCACCACAGCTGCCACGGAGTCAGTTTCGGATAGCGCTATTTAGCCGTGCACCGTATGCTTTAGCCACAGTGGCACGCGAAGAGTTTACCAACTTGACCGTTTCGGTAATGCTTCCACGCTTCGACCGAAAGCAAGTGATCATGTCCTTTTGGACGTCAGACAAATCGCTCCGTTTCCACATTATAGTAATCGCACTGATTATGTATCTCCCTGGCACGCATTATATATCCTCTACTGCTAATGCTGCCACCTGCCATTTGTGATTGGTCATTGCACGTTGATGTCGAACATTGGTGGTGGTCACATTACTGTGACTGGACCGTGTATCTCTGATCAGCTGATCACTAAGTGTCACTGTACTCACCCCAGTACACTCTTACAGTTGGCGCTTTATCCAACTACCGTTCAGGAAACACTTGATCTTATGTTGGTCATTTTTAGTCCAGTAATGTGGCAAAATATTTTATTACACATTGTGTTCGAAAAGTTGCTGTCCAGTTACAACAAATTTTCGATATAGCGTCAATGGGTGGCTATGCAAGTCTGAACCCACTTAATTTTTCTAGAAAACGTTTTATTCTGCAGATCTGATTGTGAAATGCTTCTCACGAAGGCAGTTAATTCAGTTCCTAAGTCACAAATCGTGCTTGGGCGATTGCAATATGCTACAGACTTTGCCCTCTCCGAAGAAAAAATGTCTGGTGGAGTAAGGCCTGGCGAGTGAGGAACCATAGGTTCTTCGAGACGACCCGTTCCCCAAAAATCCCGCCGGCCGGAGTGGCCGAGCGGTTCTAGGCGCTACAGTCTGGAACCGCGTGACAGCTACGGTCGCAGGTTCGAATCCTGCCTCGGGCATGGATGTGTGTGATGTCTTAGGTTAGTTAGGTTTAAGTAGTTCTAAGTTCTAGGGGACTGATGACCTCAGAAGTTAAGTATCATAGTGCTCAGAGCCATTTGAATTTGAACCCAAAAATCCCTTCCAGAAAAAGCATAGAGTTGTTAGCTGTGTGTGTGTGTGAGAGAGAGAGAGAGAGAGACAGGGAGAGTGTGTGTGTCAAGTAGCGCCACCATGTTGCAACCATGAGTAGTTGATTTCGTCTTCGTTTTGCCAACTCATGGGTCAATAAACAATAATGTTCACTGCTCACGGTTTCTTCAAAAAATAAATGTCCAGCAATGTGCTGTTTGCATTTTGCTGCCCGCACTCCAGTTTTCTGATCATGCAGTGGTGCTTCAAACACAGCACAAGGATTCTCCGCTGAACATAACCGTGTGCTTTGTGTGCTAACATGACCAAAGAGGTAGAACTGGATCGCGTCTATATTCAAGGTAACATCAAGAATATCAATGGTATTCCTCTCAATTAAAAAAATGTAAGTCATTTGCAGAAACAGATTCGCTTTTCATGAACCGCATCTTTCAATTGGGGCTGCCGTCATTTTATACGGGAGCAATTTCAATGTTTGTCTAAGCTCTTAATGCGCGGTTGCATGCGCGATACCTCTCTCCCCAGCTTGCGCAATGATTTTGCTGGGCGCCACTGCATAGTATCAGCATTGTTCAACAACTTCTGTTCCTTTAGTAAAGATGGTCTTCCGTTCGTTCGGCATTTAAAACGGAGCCTGTCGCTCGAGATTTCTCAACAAATTGACGATGAAGTACAGCTGTTACTGGGTAATTCTTAGCAAATTCCTGCTGCAGCAAATCCATGTATACCACGAACTGGATGCGGTGACCGATGTGCAGTGAACAATTTTCGTCCGAAGTCCTGGGCGAGCTCATTCGTTTGTTTGGAAGGGGAGGCCGACACCGCCTGAAAACTTTCGGCCAGTCGGCGATGATAGAATCGAGGTGCAAGCCCTGCAGTCTTTCTCAAACGGCTTTACAGAAACTACTCAGTAAAAAAAAAAAAAAAAAAAAAAAAAAAAAAAAAAAAAAAAAAAAGTCAGTTTTGCTTTGTCAGGTTCATGATGACGTGCCCATCATTTCGTTAATGCTCATAGTTATTGTGGTATTTACGTGGAAGTAATACACTGCGCGCAGTTCGATAAGGTCTGCAATGAAAAATAGAGATCACTATGATTTTGCGTTTTATGCATATTACATAATATGTTGCAATTTATGAAATTTAGGTAAGATACTGAAATTTTCTTTAGACTTGGATGCAGATCTCTGTCTGTCACCAGTCTCAAGATAACTGACGTAACAGTTTCATTTGCGATCGCTCCGCGCCAGCGATAAAGCCAGAGCAAAATATTCACAACATTCCTTATATTTCGTAAACGGTTTGAGACATTGAAATGAGATTTTGGTAAATGATAGCATGCAAAGTGGAGAGTATTTTGCCGTATAGTTACTATGCAAAACTTCATTATCTACTATGTTATTCCACCAACTACAGACTTTTTCGACGATAGAATGCAATTTTTGAGGGCTGGTGAAACGAGAAATGCTATGCATTTTGGAACAACATAAGTGAAGACATTACACGGTTCTTTTGTATGGAGAATGTGCTTTTTCATAAGCTACTGACCTTTCTTTTCCTCAGTTCCTCGCTTAATAAACTTAATAAACCAGTTTTTCAGAATTCTTTTGCAACTGAGCTTGCACAAGAAGTTAGTGACGTGAGACTATGTAAACTCCTCACTGTTTTGGCAAAAGAAGCTAATTTTAACATGGCAGCAGGAAAAATATGTAGGTTTTACTCAAAAATCGCCACTCATCCCACTTCTCTGAAAGTTACAAATGGCTAATAAGCCAGCCAAAAATAAATCTCTGCATTTTGTGCGAAATTCTTTTTAGATATTAACCAAAGCAGAGTTGACAGTAGATCCTTTTGAATGGTCAACATGCAAATGTGGGTGTGGAGGGCCCACACTTAATTTTTACAGGAAATGTGCGCATAGGCTTTAGTTTACAGCGGCACTTCCCCTCCAGCGTTCAGCATTTCCGCTACACTACAGCGCCTGCCGTAACCCCCATCTCTACTGCTCTCCCCTAAGTGCCCTGTCGTCTACACGTTCATGAACTACTGGAAGACGAGAATTGCACAATGAAGCAAAAACAATAAAAATATGCAGAGTCGAAATTCAGTTTCAGTTTTAAATTCATATTTACTTCGCTTTGGTACCTGCGTTTATCTAAAACGTTGGCCGACAGGCTCCATTTCCGTTCCATAGGAAGTGCCCGCACATGTGGGTTGGCAGTAGCGATGTGGAGCCAAGTCATCATTCCCTTATCACGAAGAGCGTAGCTAAACAACACTCTGACCTGCCTTTGCGGTAAGCCGCTAACTAAAACTGCGCATACAAGAACCAGAAGAACTACGTCCGTCCTTAAAAATTATTTCCTCAGTTCGCTTTGCAATAAGTTCTCATCCTGCAGTAGTGGCAAGTGCGATGAGTACACTTCACAGTTCCACACAAATTTATACTGATCTTCACGTCTTCATTGGATTATGAGCGGTAGAGTTATAGTACGAACATTTGAAATTAGTGTTTTATCTCAAGGGCGTGCAAGCGGAGGAGAGCGAGAGACTACTATCGTCGCTGAGGTGAGGGTTGACGTGGGAAGATACCTCTCTCCGATTCGGAGCTGCCAACAGACGAGTTCGCACACATCGTACCGAAAAGCTGCAGTGGTATAAATTTTACAAGGGGAAAGACAGATTCGAGATTGCGCATTATACAGATAGACGCTCATCTTCAAATGCGTTACTCACATGTATCAAGGACAATGAAACTGTATCAAAGGTGTCATGGCACTAAGCAATTAGTAGAGAAAAACGATATTTGAAGCACGTATTGAGTATTTTAAGCCGAGTCAGATAATTATATATATGAATACAATTATTGCCACTAGTTATTAATCGCTCATTTCGTTATTATTTAAACTGTCAACGGCAGACAATACACCACGGCACAGCAATACTTCCCTCGCATCTTTGTTGCCACGACAGTAAGATTTTGACGATGGCGCCAATGAGAAAAAGATGTTTATCGACACGAAATGTTTCGACTTTTTTTGACATGCCATGCGCTACAGTCTGGAACCGCACGACCGCTACGGTCGCAGATTCGAATCCTGCCTCGGGCATGGATGTGTGTGATGTCCTTAGGTTAGTTAGGTTTAAGTTGTTCTAAGTTCTAGGGGACTGATGACCACAGCAGTTAAGTCCCATAGTGCTCAGAGCCATTTGAACCATTTTTGACATGCCATGGGAAGAACATCCGTCGGCCACTTTCCTTTGTGGGTGACAAGGAAATATCTTTGTTTTGTCGACTAACATCTTGATATAAACATGGGAAGACAATAGTTTCGGCCTATTGTGTTGTATTTTACACACAGTTCTATGAAACAAAGCCCTCCAACAATTGTCAAAATTTTTCAGTTCCAAAAAAAATAATTAGTTCAACAAAATTAGCATAAATTTTACACAATCTTCAATTTGGACATAATTCACATGAGAAGAGAGAGTACCTATTATGCTTATGAAAGTTATTGCAACATCTCCATTTAATCCAAATAAAATATTTGCATCCCTTATAAATTTCTAAATGCAAAATATTAAATAAAAAATCCTTCGTCATATGTGTTTTTCCTAAAATGGCGAATCCAAGTATTTGCATGGAAAATCGGTCTCTAGTCATCACAGAGATGGCCTGTTTCAAACGCGGCGCTTATTTGTATCAAATATTCCGAAAATAATTGAGTCTGTTGGAATACATCTCAATGAACAGAAGAAAAATGGCGACTGCTGATAGATTGGTAAGGCTGCGAGCAGTGTGAACAAGAAGACAGTTCACACAAAGTGCTTCGAATGGGGGCGATATTCGACGATCAAACTACGACCTGTCACATATATTGGCGCGGCAGACGGTAATACGGAGAGAGAAAAAAGGTAAACCTTATAACTATTTGCTTGTAGACATAGACGATATGCACACAGTTTGGTAATTAAAAAAAGTCAAATAAATCGTTATCATGCATGATCTTGCATATTTTTGCGAAGGTTTTCAATTCTTGGTTAAATAGAGGAAAGTGTGCAACGTGTATCACTAGCAATATTTAGTTTGCTTCTGTATTTCGTTTTCGTTACTATAACCGCTGGAAACGCCCTTTTGCACAAATAACTGCTTGAAAATGGTAATTACAGTTCCAGTGCTTGCTTTGCTCTGTTAGGATAAACTTCCAGATATTTTATACAAAATAATGACTTATCCATCTTTTCAAAGTCGTATTTCACTGCAGAATCGTTTTTAATTTCCAAAGCTTGTCCCTGCAGGTATTTCCGACAGCACATCTCTGTCAGCGTGAAAATTAAATATTATTATCATCACTAGAGCTAAAGAAGCAGCATTTGAATTTGTCAGTTAGATGTTGCAAATGATTTGATATTTTATTCGTAGTATCAGTTTGCCTCCACAAATAGCGTTTCTTCCAGGATTCCAAATAATTTGGGAAAACAGGAATAACTGCAGGCTACAATTTTACATTTCCAAAGCTGCAGCTTATCAGTATACGCTGTGATGGCATCCCGATGATAAATTATGTTCGAATCTCCACCTTGCAATTTTAAGTTCAGTGAGCTCAATGAATCGGAAATATCTGACATAAGCCAATATATCTTGAACAATTGGCTTTCGAAGTTCCACACACACTTCAGTTTGGTTTTGAATTTCCAAAAACCGAATCACTTCATCTCTAAGGTCAAATAATCTAGCTAACATATTTCCATTTGAGAGCCAGAGTACAGCGTCTGAAGCAGAAATTGTTTGTGTTCTGTTCCCAAATCTTCACAAAGGGCCGTAAAAAGGCGAATATTTAACGCACTCTTTTTTACATGATTCGAAATTTTGATGCTTAATTTTAAGACGTCACTGAGTTCGACTGGAAGTGTGTTAGGTGCCAAGGCTTGACGGCGTACAACACAGTGAATTGAAATGACGTTGGGATTTTTTTCTGTAACCATTTGCACGAATTCTAGCGAGATCCAAGCACTGACGGGGCGCCGTCTGCGCATACGCCGATCATATTTTGCCACGACAGTTCATACTTGCAAAAGAATTCAGATATCACTGTCATTACATTAACTGCTTTTGAAGTAGTCGTTAGCTCTGTGGAAAATAGCATCTCGTTTTTAATTGTTTCACTTTGTATGTATCAAACGAAAACTAGCAATTGACAACAATTTGCAACATCTGTGTTCTCGTCTAACCGTATGGAGAAAAATACTGATTCTTTCATGACCTGCATTACCTGATTTTTTATGTCTTCGGGCATATTACCAATTCGACGTTTCACCGAGTTGTCTGAAAGAGATATTTGTGAAAGATTTTGTTTACTTTCTGGCCCAAAAACATCATTATCTGCTTTAAACAAACAGGGTTTGACAAGTGAGTCTCCGACAATATGACTTTTCTTAGCGATAACTCATATGAAGCTAGGATCGCTTTTTCAGAGGCCTGAGCAAAGGATCCAGTACTAACCAACTTCATACGGTTTACCTTTTAAAGCACTACGTTTAGTTGAAAAATGTCGTTCGAGACGACAAGTTCTCAAGGCATCATTGCTCAATACTTCATAACAAATAACACATTGCGGCTGGTCGCTATCATTGTTCTGTACAGCAACAAAACCTTATTTAATGTAATCTTCACTGTATTTGTGTTTCTTCGACAAACGCACGACGAAGTAAAGAAAAATATAGCTTTACAAGTCGACAGCTTACTTTCACATCCAAAGTACACTCTACTAAACTGCTTGTTTGATCGACGCTGGCTGAATAACTCACGGTCAGTCCAACTAAGACTCGAGCGCCAACGCTGTTTAGAAACAATGCCACTACTGGCAACAATTACTATATCGTTGAAGCTGTGACAAATCCTACACAGAAGACACTTGTAACAACATTATGGAAGGAAAGTTGCTACTCACCATATAGCGGAGATGCTGAGTCGCTCATTTGTGACAGTCTTTTTGTTGAGCCTATCTCCACTATATAGTGAGTAGCAACCATCCTTCCATAATATTGTTACATTCCATCCTGGATTTTCCATTGTTTGATTTTTGATAGAAGACAGTTAGCAGGAAGTGTCCCGAATAAGGCCGACGTGTGACGATCGGCCATGTTTTCGTACGTCTACTGTACTTGTACGCTACGAATTCCAGCGGACTGGCTCGGTTAGTTACTGCGCCTACATTCAGGCTGATTATCTAAGACAAAATTAATCTCAGATCACAGAGGAAATACTGGGCACACAGTAGACAGTTCGTCGTAAGTACTGAGACATTTGTCTTGATTAAGTAGCTACTTTTTTAATAATGCTTTGTTACTGCTCGCCCCAGCTACGCCCCCGTTGGGAGCCCCGAGCCCCACAGTTTTAAAACCAATGATCTAAACACAACACATCGCATTCAACAGCTTTCATTGACTGAAACCAGCAGTTAAATGTTACGTGACAAAAGGGCAAGTTAAAAAGCACTCGCTTATCTATGAAAAACAGTTCTGCCAATTTTTGTTGACAACTATGTTCTTTGTTTCGAACTTCCACCTAATCTACATCCCTATTCCATTCCCTCCCTTGGTCTATGCACTTTTTTAAAAAAAAATTCTACTTGCGTTTCGTTTTATTTCATACTAGGCCAATCAACCACATCTTAACACTGTATGACTGTAACCAAACCAAATATGTGTGTTTGGCGGACTGTACTTTCTAAGTCCTCTTTTTATCTTCCTTTATATTTTTTTAATCGTTCGACTAAACAATCAACGGTTATTTTATGTTTGCATTTTAAATTATATATGTTGCACCTATAATATACAGGGCTATTCAAAAAGAAGAAACACATATGATATATTTATTGCTTCCAAACTACAAAAGATAAAAACACAGTTCCAACGTTCCTGGAAAGAAAAAAATTCAAATTTTTGTGCTTTCAATGTGGCTCATTTCCTGCCACACACGAAGCAGCTGGTCTGTCGTTATCGAATTCACAGCTCCAACGATACGATGTCGCAGACTTTCAAGAGTGTCAGGCATATGGGGGAAAGGGATAAAAACGCCATCTTTTACGTAACCCCAAAGATAAAAATCACAAGGTGGGAGGTCTAGAGACCTGAGAGACCACCTACGATGAAGTTCATCTTCTGCTCCCCCTCTTCCAATCTAACGTCCTGGAAAGGTGTCATTCAGTAACGTCGGACGTGCTTAGGGATTTCACTGCTTTCGGTCATTAACTGAAGGTAGTTGTCCACTGCGCTGTCCGTGACGCAGCAGTATTGAAATACATATCGGTTTCTGAAATAGGATGTCCCATGTGTGTAAGTCCAACTACCAAAGCCTGTTAATTCCCGTCGTGTGCACGTCGCACACATTTTCACATGAATCGCCTGAGTACAAATGACAGTTCCCCCACTGCACTGCCCTATCGCTATCTGTATATGTGCATATCGCTGTCCTACGACTTTTGTCACCTCATTGTCTATCTGTACCAAGCTATCGATATCTGTTAGTACAACTGTCTTTAGCACGTCTGGAAGGTGGTCGGAAGACACTTCCTGGTTTCTGATTTCGTGAGCCAATGAGATTCAAGCACAGACGATAGCTGAACAGTGATTGGCTTCTTTGAAAGAGATGAGGTGGTCAGTCTTGTCAAGTGGGTCTTATGGATCCTGCCTGGTAGATGGTGAGCGTAGTGCTGCGGTGTGGCAACATACTACATGGTTGTTCGAGTATAATTTGAATATACCGAAGTTAGAATCTGTTCGTCATTCGCATACATTGTTAGGATTATGGCGTGCCTATTTTCATGCTGAAATTGGAGGGCTTGGAGTGGTGAATTTCATGATACTTTTAGAATTCTGGAGCGCATTTTCCAAGCTGAAATGCTAGGCTAGTGGGATTCTGAAATGGGTGATCTTCGACACACCGTAAACAATCAGTGTTACTATTAATTCATCAGAACTGTATGATATTTAAACTCATCACACCGCTATTCAATGAGCACCTTACAATATTTTTCAAGATACACACATCAAAAAAAGTTTTGCGTCAGCCCGGTTCCCATAACTCCTGAAGACAGACGTTGACTGTGGATATTGTATCACAGACACAGTCCCTTTGACTGTTCAGAGATGTCACTAAACCCACCCAAAGCTGTAAACAACCATGCATGAACAACGCCTATTAGACGGAGGGGGTCCGACAGCCAATAAGTTCCAGTCAGCCGGCCGCGGTGGCCGTGCGGTTCTAGGCGCTGCAGTCCGGAACCGCGGGACTGCTACGGTCGCAGGTTCGAATCCTGCCTCGGGCATGGATGTGTGTGATGTCTTTAGGTTAGTTAGGTTTAAGTAGTTGTAAGTTCTAGGGGACTGATGACCTAAGATGTTAAGTCCCATAGTGCTCAGAGCCATTTGAACCATTTGAAGTTCCAGTCATTCCACCACGAAGGAGTTACACGGCTCGTGTTGTCTGTAGTTCAACCATGCCTAGACGGCCAATAACGCATTGTTACTTTGTGCCATGAAGGGCTCTCAACAAGGGAAGTGTCCAGGCGTCTCGGAGTGAATCAAAGCGATGTTGTTCGGACATGAAGGAGATACAGAGAGACAGGAGCTGTCTATGACATGCCTCGTTCAGGCCGCCCAAGGGTTACTACCGCAGTGGATGACCACTACCTACGGATTAAGGCTCGGAGGAACCCTGACAGAAACGCCACCATGTTGAGTAAAACTTTTCGTGCCGCCAAGGGACGTCGTGTTACGACTCAAACTGTGCGCAATAGGCTGCATGATGAGCAACTTCACTCCCGACGTCCATGGCGAGGTCCATCTTTGCAACCACACCATAGAGCGCGGTACAGATAGGCCCAACAACATGCTGAATGGACCGCTCAGGATTGGCATCACGTTCTCTTCACCGATGAGTTCGCATATGCATTCAACGAGACAATCGTCTGAGTCGTGTTTGCAGGCAACCCGGTCATGCTGAACGCCTTAGACACACTGTCCAGAGAGTGCAGCAAGGTGGAGGTTTCCTGCTGCTTTGGGCTGGCATTATGTGGGGCCGACGTACACCTCTGGTGGTCATGGAACGCGCCGTAACTGCTGTACGATACGTGAATGCCATCCTCTGACTGACAGTGTAACCGTAACTAGGCAGCATATTGGCGAGGCATTCGTCTTCATGGACGACAATTCGCACCCTCATCGTGCACATCTTGTGAATGACTTCCTTCAGGATAACGACATCGCTCTACTAGAGTGGCCTGCATGTTCTCCAGACATGAATACTATCGAATATGCCTGGGATAGATTCAAAAGGGCTGCTTATGGACTACATAACCTACCAGCCGTTCTGAGGGATTTACGCCGAATGGCCGTTGAGGAGCGGGACAATCTGGACCAATAGTGTCTTGATGAACTTTTGGATAGTATGGCACGACGAATACAGGCATGCGTCAGTGCAAGAGGACGTGCTAGTGGGTATTAGAGGTACCGGTGCGTACAGCAACCTGGACCAGCATCTCTGAAGATCTCACTGTATGGTGGTACAACATGCAATGTGTGGTTTTCATGAGCAAAAAAAAGGACGGAAATGATGTTTATGTTGATCTCTATTCCAATTCTCTGTACAGGTTCCAAGGTGATGCAAAACTGTTTTTGATTTTGAAACGTCCCCTGTGAAAAATTATACAAGACTGTGCTTAAACTGACACACAATATTTTTAGCGCAACGCAATCTGACTTTCAAAAATCCCTACAAAAGAATGGCCCTGACTAACATTAATCTATACCTTTCACAAATCACTTACCTCACAAAAATCTTCGTTACTCGAACTACTGCAATACAGCGAGCGCCACTACTGCCAGCTAAATAAAGGATTCAAACTACGGAAGGCACTAACTACTGATAGGGATAGTTAGCAAATGAAAGAGTTTAATAGAGAACGAACAATGTATTTACCTTAATAGTCATAATATATGATATCCAGTATTACAAACTTCAAAACCCCGCCATCTCTCTCCCCACATCCACCACTGCTGGCGGCTCACCTCCAACTGCCCAATGCTATGCGCTGTTAACATCCAGCTGCCGCTGCGCAACACTACAATGGCAGACAACAATGCAAACTAGCCACAGACTGCACACAGCACAGCCAGTGATTTTCGTACATAGCGCTACATAACGTTGCCAATAAGAAAACATAAACAGCCTACTTACATAAAGAAAACATAAACAGCCTACTTACATAAAGAAAACATAAACAGCCTACTTACATAGCCCCCATGCTCCCCACAAAAAATTTTACAAATTGTTTTGGGCAGTGGCCAATAATGATTTGATAAAATTTTTCATAATTACAATAACAAAGATATCAAATGAACACACTTATTTATACAATGTTGGTCAAAAGCTAACATTTTCTCACAGTCCATAAAGACAGTCCAGATTGTTCATCACTGTAAAATTGCAGTGTTTTTCTCAAAGTCTGAGCAGTAAAAGAAAATGCACACGGAAGTAGTGGATTTCCATGCAGTCTTGAAGAAGTAGTGTTGTCCTTCCAACGGAAAGACAGTGCTGACTCTTGACATGCTGACAGGTAATGGGCCACAACAGAGCAAACCCACAGCAGAGTCAGTCGAAGTTTTGAAGAATATTGGTAGGTAGGTCATCACAGAGCAGACCCACTGTAGTCCTGGTAGAGATTACGGTATTGGTGGGCCATCAAAGATGCAGACCCACTGCAGTCCTTGTAGAGATGGCTAGCAGCCATCTGTTGTGACTGTGCAGGTGCACAATCACCATTGAAGAGTCTTGCGGATAAAAGAGCAAGTCCATAACCACCACTTGTGCACTCACAAAGTTTTTGGAATTGTCCTTAGAACCAGCAGTGCTGTTATCCAGTCCCTTGCTGAATTATCAACACACGTGCAAACACTAACAGTCCCTACTTCTCACTTATTGTCCATATACTATGACCAACAGAAACGTGTACAGTGAAATGTAACTTACAAGTTAATAATATGATGAACTGGTGTCAATTACAATTTTATAACATAAGAATACAATAACAAAGGTACAAAATACATCATTAAAGAACATAACAATACAGATAACATTTGTAGTACAGGCTTTACAAAAGAATCGAAGTAACATATACATCAGTGTTACAGGAGTTATGACATAAGTTAATACATAAAAGATCAGAATAACTTTTGAAACATCATCTTTACACATGAGCATTAAAACAAAACAGAATAAATAATGTCTAAGCATATTTACAAGGTAAATAACATATTATTAATGCCAATTATATTTGAGGATAACAGTATTCCTCATCATAGTGAATGTAGCTTAGTATTAGAAGAAAAAAATTCTATGAAACTCACAGAGACAGGAAGAAAACAAATACACAAGGGTACACAAACACATAGTGGGATAACACAAAAGGAAAGGACAGGGTTTGTTTTCAGTGTAACATTTGGTACTGCAGTCCAACCCAAAACTTCATTCCATAGATCTTTCGTCTTATTTCAACATTTGTTTCCACCAAAAAAATCCTATTCAAGCATGCTTTCTGTATTTACCTCGTATAACCTCTCAGTGCATTTCTTCAAATTCATCGCAACTCATTCTCTTATAGGCTACCCCCTCTTAAGCTAACTTAAATCTACTGAGCTCAGATGCTAAACTAAGGGACGAGGCAATGCAGCAGCACAAAACAATTAACACAAACATCAATGACAAAAATTTAAATAGGCAAAGCAATTGCAATATTACAACTAATATAAGGCACTGTGCAGCAAACAAGAAAAATAAATCAGTAGTAAACTGGCTTAGCAGAGTAACACAAAGTCAAATTCAGTAACACTATGCCTGGAAAACAGCAGCAGCAGCAAATTATACCTAAACATGACATAGCTCAAGCATAAAAAATATTACACTAAAGACTACAATGCAGATAAGGGAAATGTATATTCACATCTTAATGTCTATGTAATTAAAGTGGTGCACCACATCTTATTCTACAAAAGAAATTACCAAGTACTTGAAAAGAATATTATGTTTGCAGTTACTGTTATTAGTCCCTTCTTATTGTTCTTTCCTTTCCAAGTGCTCCTTTTTTGAAGAACGTGGATCACAAAATTATTATTTAATTGCACTACTGCCAGCTAAATAAAGGATTCAAACTACGGAAGGCACTAACTACTGATAGGGATAGTTAGCAAATGAAAGATTTTAATAGAGAACAAACAATGTATTTACCTTAATAGTCATAATATATGATATCCAGTATTACAAACTTCAAAACTCCGCCATCTCTCTCCCCACATCCACCACTGCTGGCGGCTCACCTCCAACTGCCCAACGCTATGCGCTGTTAACATCCAGCTGCCGCTGCGCAACACTGCAATGGCAGACAACAATGCAAACTAGCCACAGACTGCACACAGCACAGCCAGTGATTTTCATACATAGCGCTACGTAACGTTGCCAATAAGAAAACATAAACAGCCTACTTACATAAAGAAAACATAAACAGCCTACTTACATAAAGAAAACATAAACAGCCTACTTACAATTTATGTATATAATTTTTCTTTTGTTCACATATTTCATGTGCTGTATTATTGTGAAACACGTGCTTTGTACATGGATGTGTAGGTCCTTGACTAACTGCAGTGTGGCTATAATACATGCTTATCAAATGTTTTGAAAACAATTAAAATTTGAACCAATATAAATATGACTCTAAAAATGCTGATAGTCTGCTAAAATGAAGGAGATCTAGATGGCAGTAAATCGTTAATTGTGCTGACGCGTTTCGGACAAAGCCCATCATCATAGCGTCTGGTAAAAAATACAAATAAACAAAACAGTACAATACATAGCATTTCTACTTGTTGAAAACGAGCAGAGCAACTAAACAAAAGGAAATACATGCCGCTTCTCACAAAAGAATTTAAAGCGGACGCATAATGACGTCGACAAAAATCTAACAAACAACATTTTTTGTCGAATAGAGTAAGTGACGTCGATCAGTCGAAACATGAAATGAGACTGGTTCACTACGAGCCATAGTGAAAGCACAGAATACGTAAGGCGAGCGCCCTCTACATCGTATGATGCGTCACTAGTTTAAGAAATAAAATCAAAACAAATTTTATGTTTTGTCATTTTTCAATGAAATTATGAAAATTTCAACGCGTAATAAGAACCACCTGAAACTTTCTAGTTTCTCTTGGAACAAATACGCCACAGTTGTCAGAGGAAAAATCACGGTACTCCCATTAGAGGACCTGACGACTGACTATAGCTTTGAATGCACCAAGTCTAAAGCTGACTTACACGGAATATCACAATAGACTGCGGCCTTAAAGCTGCATGTAACAAAGCAGTTGAAGGTTAACATATAGTTTAAAAAAGTCCTTTTTAGTTTTTATCCATTATTACATCGTGGAAGAAGTCGAAAAACCATTTACGACAGCTCGATACGTGCTCATTTACCAAAAGATCCATATCCTCCTGATAACTCGCGTAAATTTCAATCTCCTCCAAAACATTTAGGATCGTGCCTTTACTACTATAGTGCAGGATAGACAAGTCATCGTTAATAGATCTTAATCAGTGCTTGAATTCTCTTATATGGTCCCCTAATGCACCACCATTACTAGCATATTCATACTCACGATGCGTGACTGGCCAAGGTAATTCAAGTATTGCTTAAGAAGCGTTGTCCAAGAAGCAGATGCAGTTCTCTTTCGCGATGACACAAGCACTGTAGTCAAGCGTAAGTTAGTGACTTCACCACTTGATAATGTAAGTAATGTCTTCTTGAGAATTAATAACTGGTTCTCCGCAACTGGACTATCAGTGAATTTAGATCAAGCAAAGCACGTCGAATTTACTAGTGCACAGGGCCTGATCTCATAATTAGAAACAATGAGTGAGAGTAAATCAATAAATGAAACATAATATTCGAAGTTCCTACATGTTTGGATTGATAAGAACCTGATATGGAAATTACGTTTCAGATACTATTAAAAGTTTAAGCTTTGCAAATTTTGCGCCACATATAACGTTAGAATTTTGGAGATGAGAAAGTAAAATGTTAAATTACTTTTCTTATATTCACTCACCAATATCTTATGGCATCATACTCGTCGCCAGAAGACAATGCTATTGCCTGGACGGATTTATATCGATAGGTACTCGGTGATCATAATGTTCTGGCTGATCAATGTAAATTAGTGTTGTTGTTGTTGTAGTCTTCAGTCCTGAGACTGGTTTGATGCAGCTCTCCATGCTACTCTATCCTGTGCAAGCTTCTTCATCTACCAGTACCTACTGCAACCTACATCCTTCGGAATCTACTTGGTGTATTCATTTCTTGGTCTCCCTCTACGATTTTAACCCTCCACGCTGCCCTCCAATACTAAATTCTTGATCCCTTGATGCCTCAGAATATGTCCTACCAACTGATCCCTTCTTCTAGTCAAGTTGTGCCACAAACTCCTCTTCTCCCCAATTCTATTCAATACCTCCACATTAGTTGTGTGATCTACCCATCTAATCTTCGGCATTCTTCTGTAGCATCACACTTCGAAAACTTCTATTCTCTTCTTGTCTAAACTATTTATCGTCCATGTTTCACTTCCATACAGGGCTACGCTCCATACAAATACTAACAGAAACAACTTCCTGACACTTAAATCTATACTTGATGCTAACAAATTTCTCTTCTTTAGAAACGCTTTCCTTGCCATTGCCAGTCTACATTTTATATCCTCTCTACTTCGACCATCTTAGTTATTTTGCTCTCCAAATAGCAAAACTCACTTACTACTTTAAGTGTCTCATTTACTAATCTAAGTCCGTCAGCATCACCCGACTTAATTCGACTACATTCCATTATCCTCATTTTGCTTTTGTTGATGTTCATCTTATATCCTCCTTTCAAGACACTGTCCATTCCGTTCAACTGCTCTTCCAAGTCCTTTGCTGTCTCTGACAGAATTACAATGTCATCGGCGAACCTCAAAGTTTTTATTTCTTCTCCATGGATTGTAATACCTACTCCGAATTTTTCTTTTGTTTCTTTTACTACTTGCTCAATATACACATTGAATAACATCAGGGAGAGGCTACAACCCTGTCTCACTTCCTTCCCAACCACTGCTTCCCTTTCATGTCTCTCGACTCCTATAACTGCCATATGGTTTCTGTACAAATTGTAAATAGCCTTTCGCTCCCTGTATTTTACCCCTGCCGCCATCAGAATTTGAAAGAGAATATTCCAATCTACATTGTCAAAAGCTTTCTCTAAGTCTACAAATGCTAGAATCTATTTTCTAAGATACGTCGTAGGGTCAATGTTGCCTCGTGTGTTCCAGTATTTCTACGGAATGCAAACTGATCTTCCCCGAGGTCGGCTTCTACCAGTTTTTACATTCGTCTGTAAAGAATTCAAGTTAGTATTTTGCAGCCGCGACTTACTAAACTGATAGTTCCGTAATTTTCACATCTGTCAACGCCTGCTTTCTTTGGGATTGGAATTATTATATTCTTCTTGAAGTCTGAGGGTATTTCGCCAGTTTCATACATCTTGCTCACCAGATGGTAGATTTTTGTCAGGACTGGCTCTCCCAAGGCTGTCAGTAGTTCTAATAGAATGTTGTCTACTCCCGGGGCCTGGTTTCGACTCAGGTCTTCCAGTGCTCTGTCAAACTCTTCACGCAGTATCATATTATTTAATTTTCCTGTAAGCAGTATCTATCTTACATTTGTCCTCTAGCCATCCCTGCTTAGCCCTTTTGCACTTCCTGTCGATCACATTTTTGAGACGTTTGTATTCCTTTTTGCCTGCTTCATTTACTGCATTTTTATGTTTCTCCTTTCATCAATTAAATTCAGTACTTTTCCTGCTACCCAAGGATTTCTACTAGCCCTCGTCTTTTTACCTACTGGATCCTCTGCTGCCTTCACTACTCATCCCTCAAAACTACCCATTCTTCTTCTACTGTATTTCTTTCCCCCATTCCTGTCAATTCTTCCCTTATGCTCTCCCTGAAACTCTGTACAACCTCTGCTTTAGTCAGTTTATCCGGGTCCCATCTCCTTAAATTCCCACCTTTTTGCAGTTTCTTCAGTTTTAATCTACAGTTCATAACCAATAGATTGTGGTCAGAGTCCACATCTGTCCCTGGAAATGTCTTACAATTTAAATCCTGGATCCTAAATCTCTGTCTTACCATTATATAATCTATCTGAAACCTGTCAGTATCTCCAGGCTTCTTCCATGTATACAACCTTCTTTTATGATTCTTGAACCAAGTGTTAGCTATGATTAAGTTGTGCTCTGTGAAAAATTCTAGCAGGCAGCTTCCTCTTTCATTTCTTAGCCCCAATCCATATTCACCTACTAAGTTTCCTTCTCTTCCTTTTCCTACTATCAAATTTCAGGCACCCATGACTATTAAATTTTATCTCCCTTCACTATCTTAATAATTTCTTTTATCTCATCATATATTTCATACATCTCTTCATCATCGGCGGAGCTAGTTGGCATAAACTCGTATAACTGTCTTAGGCGAGGGCTTCTTATCTATCTTGGCCACAATAATGCGTTCACTATGCTGTTTGTAGTAGCTTACCCGCACTCCTATTTTTTTATCATAATTAAACCTACTCCTGCATTACCCCTATTTGATTTTTTATTTATACCCCTGTATTCACCTGACCAGAAGTCTTGTTCGTCCTGCCACCGAACTTCACTAATTCGCACTATATCTAACTTTAACATATCCATTTCCCTTTTTAAATTTTCTAACCTACCTACCCTATTAAGGGATCTGACATTCCACGCTCCGATCCGTAGAACGCCAGTTTTCTTTCTCCTGATAACGACGTTCTCTTGAGTAGTCCCCGCCCGGAGATCCGAATGGGGGACTATTTTACCTCCGGAATATTTAACCCACGAGGACGCCATCATCATTTTACGATACAGTAGAGCTTCATGCCCTCGGGAAAAATTACGGGAAAAATTACGGCTTTCAGCCCTTCGCAGTATCAGCACAGGAAGGCCGTTTTGGTTAGTGTTACAAGGCCAGATCAGTCAATCATCCTGACTGTGGCCCCTGCAACTACTGAAAAGGCTGCTGTCCCTCTTCAGGAACCACAATTTTGTCTGGCCTCTCAACAGATACCCCTCCGTTGTGGTTGCATCTACGGTATGGCTATGTGTATGGCTGAGGCACGCAGGCCTCCCCACCAACGGCAAGGTCCATGTTTCATACCTGTAAAAAATAAGAGTGGGATAGAGAGATTGAACATAAGTATGTAAAATGGTCGGCATGTTGCCATATTTTTCGCAAGTGAAGTGCACTGTAATTATAAAATCGATTGATTACACGTCGTAAAAGGTCGCAGTTATGGTCCACGTAACTTCTAAGTAGCTAAATGATCGCCGCAGCAGTCTGCCATAGCAGCCACTAGCAGCCACTGTTTCACCACCAAGAAAGTACTCGAAAGAGATGATATTCTGCGCAAAGTTGGATCCCAGTTCGGTAACCTCGTTATACTGTAGGTCCTGCTACAACTGAATGGGAAAGTCAAAGATCAAAGATTGGAAGAAGGCAGAGGCGTACCACTTCTAACATGGCCATCCTTATTTAGTCACTGCAGTGTTCAAACGGACCTTCACGTTGCAGACAGCTTTATCTTTTCATCTTCTCTTCTTATTTAATGTTCAACAAAACTTTATGAACCGATCTGTTTGCAAACCATAAGACGTTTTGGTCATACATAAAATTAGTAAGCGGTTTGAAATCTTATATTCATTCACTCAGTGACCATACTGGCACCGAAGTGGAAGATAACTCATAGAAGACCGAAGTACTCAATTCAGTCATCCGAAATTATTTCACTCCGGAAGATCGTAACACGGTCCCGCCTTTTAATCATCGCACGAATGCCAAAATGTCAGGTACTGAGATAATCGATCGCGGAATAAAAAAGCAACTACAATGGCTTAGTAGCGAAAAGGCATGAGGACCAGATGTGTTACCTATAAGGTTCTACAAAGATTATGCGGAAAAACTTGCTCCCCGTCTAGCAGCGGTATATCGTAGATCGCTGGAGCTACAGAAGGTACCTAGTGACTGAAAAAAGCATGAAGGAGGGCCATTCGACAGATGCACACAATTGTAGGCCTACATCACTAACGTCAATATGTTGTAGAATTATGGAACATGTTACGTTTTTGAAGAACGAAAAACTCCTCTATAAATATCAGCATGGATTCCACAAAAAAAAAAAAAAAAAAAAAAATTCAAATGGGTCTGAGCACTATGCGACTTAACTTCTGAGGTCATCAGTCGCCTAGAACTTAGAACTAATTAAACCTAACTAACCTAAGGACATCACACACATCCATGCCCGAGGCAGGATTCGAACCTGCGACCGTAGCGGTGGCGCGGTTCCAGACTGTAGAGCCTAGAACCGCACGGCCACTCCGGCCGGCTAGATTCCGCAAACTGAAATCTTGCGAAACTCAGCTCGCTCTGTTCTTCCATGAGATTCATTGCGCTGTGGACAACGGCATTCAGGTTAACTTCTGAAAGGCGCCTGACGCCATCCCCCACTGCCGTTTAATGAAACAAGTACGAGCTCACCCAGTATCGGACCAATTGTAGGGGTGGGTGTTATCTTTTAAATTTAGCACCCACCTGTTATTTCAGTTTTATTGATCAGTGTTACCTTACGGAAGGGCTTTGATTATACTATATGTCATCGTCACCTTAATACTGGCGTTTTCTTTTTTTTTTTTTTTCAATCCCTGGGCAACTCATTTACATTTCTAAATTGTTTGCTTTAAGAACAGTCTGATTTGGCCCACGTATTTGCTTTGTTATGGGTCACCGTCAAGGTCTTCCGAGTACCGTGGGCAAGTGAGGTGGACTCAACTCTTCTGAGGCCAATTGAGGAGCTACTTGATTGAGAAGCAGTTCACTGCTCACGAAAACTAACAATTGCCGAGAGAGCATTGCGCTGACCATATGCTCGCCGGTATCAGCATCCGGTGACGCGTGAGAACTGAGGATGACGCGGCGGCCGGTCGGTACCGTTGGGCTTTCAAAGCCTGTTTGAACGATGTTTGTTTTGTTTGTTTGTTTTATGTGTTTTAAGATATCCTTGCGTGGGTGTTTTACAAGTGCTCAGTGCTGGCGCTATTCGACTACTGTGCACTGTGGCGCGTCTAGACTAGTGGGCGACGTCGAGGTTTGAAACCTGTCTCCTGACATGCCACTAGCGAGCGGCTTGCTGTATTGAAGCAGCTGGTGTTTGTAACTGTATAATCAAAATTGGTATTTATAATTGTTTTATAAAAGCTGTCATTTTGTTTTTTTATTTATTGCAACATTGGGAAATTTAATAAATTGTAATAAGTTCCTTTAATTTACGTCTATGGTCACAATCTTTTTGTTTAACAGATTACCGGTTTCGGTCTTTAATGACCATCATCAGATCTGTTTCAATAAAACAAAGTCCTAATGTAATGCAGCCATAGTGGCATCGTCAAATGTTAAATGCGGAATCAGCACCAGCATCGTCAAATACATATAAATCACATCACATGCATGTACATTAGGACTTTGTTTTTATGAAACAGATCTGATGATGGTCATTAAAGACCGAAACCGGTAATCTGTTAAACAAAAAGATTATGACCATAGACGTAAATTAAAGGAACTTATTACATATACGGGTCACTGTGTTTTTTTCGCGACGATATCGCAGCTTGTTAATAAATTGTGTTATGGTTAAGAGTGATGTTCAGTTTTCCCATTACCAAGTTCTTCCACTCACCAATCAACCACTGATAGCTGGCCGTGTATCAGCTGCATCGCGCGGATTTAGAAGCCAGTTCCACGGAGTCACTGGCGGCTGGTTTTTCCAAGCTATCTTTACACCTACTCGTACATCGGTATTTACATCATTACTCCACACGCCCCGTTACGGTGTGTGGGGGATGGTACTTTGCGTACTGGTGTCGCTGTCACTTTTTTCTGTGCCTACCGCGAATGGCTCACAGGAAGAAGAATTGCTGGTAGGCATGCAAGTGAGCTCGAATCTCTTTCATTTTACGTTCACGGTCTTTCTGCATGGTACACGTAGGAAGAAGCAAATATGTTTATTGATTCTTCTAGGTACGTACGCTCTCGGAACTTTAACGGTAAAGCACACCGCGATACAGATCCATCTTTTGCAGCATCTACCACTGGAGTTGACTCATCATCTCCCTGACGCTTTCGCGCTTACTGAATGAACCTGTAACGGAACGTGCTGCTCTTCTTTGGATCTTCTCTACTTCCTCTATCAATGCTATAATATTGGCCATTAAAATTCCTACACCAAAAAGAAATGCAGATGATAAACGGGTATTCATTGGACAAATATATTATACTACAACTGACATGTGATTACATTTCCACGCAATTTGGGTGCATAGATCCTGAGAAATCAGTACCCAGAACAACCACCTCTGGACGTAATAATGCCCTTGATACGCCTGGGTATTGAGTCAAACAGAGCTTGGATGGCGTGTACAGGTACAGCTGCCCATGCAGCTTCAACACGATACCACAGTTCATTAAGAGTAATGACTGGCTTATTGTGACGAGCCAATTGCTCGGCCACCATTGACCAGACGTTTTCAATTGGTGAGAGATCTGGAGAATGTGCTGGCCAGGAAAACAGTTGTCAATTTTCTGTATCCAGAAAGGCCCGTACAGGACCAGCAACATGCGGTCGTCCATTACCCAGCTGAAATGTAGGGTTTCGCAGGGATCGAATGAAGGGTAGAGCCACGGGTCGTAACACACTGTTCAAAGTGCCGTCGATGCGAGCAAGAGGTGACCGAGACATGTAACCAATGGCACCCCATACACACACGCCGGGTGATACGCCAGTACGGCGATGACGAATACACGCTTCTAATTTGCGTTCACCGCGATGTCGCCAAACACGGATGAGACCATCATGATGCTATAAACAGAACCTGGGTTCATCCGAAAAAATGACGTTTTGCCATTCGTGCACCCAGGTTCGTCGTTGAGTACACCATCGCAGGCGCTCCTGTCTATGATGCAGCGTCAAGGGTAACCGCAGCCATGGTCTCCGAGCTGATAGTCCATGCTGCTGCAAACGTCGTCGAACTGTTCGTGCAGATGGTTGTTGTCTTACAAACGTCCCCATCTGTTGACTCAGGAATCGAGATGTGGCTGCACGATCCGTTACAGCCATGCGGATAAGATGCCTTTCATCTCGACTGCTAGTGATACGAGGTCGTTGGGATCCAGCACGACGTTCCGTATTACCCTTCTGAACCCACCGATTCCATATTCTGCTAACAGTCATTGGATCTCGACCAACGCGAGCAGCAATGTCGCGATACGATAAACCGCAATGGCGATAGGCTACAATCCGACCTTTATCAAAGTCGGAAACGTGATGGTACGCTTTTCTCCTCCTTACACGAGGCATCACAACAATCTTTCACCAGGCAACGCCGGTCAACCGCTGTTTATGTATGAGAAATCGGTTGGAAACTTTCCTTACGTCAGGACGTTGTAGGTGTCGCCACCGGTGCCAACCTTGTGTGTATGCTCTGAAAAGCTAATCACTTGCTTATCACAGCATCTTCTTTTTGTCGGTTAAATTTCGCGTCTGTAGCACGCCATCTTCGTGGTGTAGTGTATATGGTACTGCCCCCGAGGAGCAATAGTCAAGTATTGGTCTACCTCCTTTGTCGGTGGATTTCATTTCCTGTGGAAACTTCCATGAATCTTAGTCTGGCGTCTGTGTTACATGCGATTCATCAACATCTGTATGGATACTCTGAAAATCACATTTAAGTACCTGGCAGAGGGTTCAAAGAAATACCTTCACAATAATGCTCTATTATCCCAATCTCGTATAGAGCGCGGAAAAAACGGTTACCTATATCTCTCGGTGCGAGCTCCGGTTTCCATTATTTTATCATGATGAACATTTCTTCCTATGTAGGTCGGTGTCAACAAATCATTTTCGCATTCGGAGGAGAAAGTTGGTAACTGAAATTGCTTGAGAAGATTCCTGCGCAACGAAAAACGCCTTTTTTTAATGTCGTCCACCCCAAATCCTGTGTCATTTTAGTGACACTATCTCCCATATTTCGCGATAATACGGAACGTTCTGCCCTTCTTTGAAGTTTTCCGATGTACTCCGTCAACCCTATCTGGTAAGGATCCCAGCAGTATTCTAAAATGGGACGGATAAGCATAGTGTAGGCAGTCTCCTTACTAGATCTGTTACATTTTGTAACTGTCCTGCCAATAAAACGCAGTCTTTGGTTACCTTCCCCACAACATTTTATATGTGTTCCTTCCAATTTAAATTGTTCGTAATAGTAATTTAGTGGATTTTGCGGCCTTTGGATTAGACTGATTTATCGTGTAACCGGTTTTTCAACGGATTCCTTTTAGCACTCATGTGGATTACCTCACACTTTTCGTTATTTAGATTCAACTGCCAATTTTCGCACCATGCAGGTATCTCTTCTAAATCATTTTGCAATTTGTTTTGATCTTCTTATGACTTTACTAATCGAAAAACGGCAGCGTCATCTGCAAACAACCTAAGATGGCTCCTCAGATTATCTTCCAAATCGTTTATACAGATAGGAACAGCAAAGGGCCTATAACACTAGTTTGCGGAACGCCAGAAATCACTTCTATTTTACTCGATGACTTTCCGTCAATTACTACGAACTGTGACCTCTCTGACAGGAAATCACGAATCCAGTCACATAACTGAGACGATATTCCATAAGCACGCAATTTCACTACAAGCCTCTTGTGTGGTAGTCACAAAGCCTGAAAATGTAGAAATTCGGAGTCAATTTGAAATCCCTTCTCAATAGCACTCAGCACTTCGCGTGAGTAAAGAACTGGTTGTGTTTCACAAGAACGATGTTTTCTAAATTTGTTTAATGTGCCTGTTCCACTTCAAATCGCTAGATATTTTATAGATGTGATACCTTCCAGTGATTGTTCTGCTACCGTGTGATCATACAGTACTGGGTCTTTCTGCATACTAATGCGCAGTAAGTTGTATTTCCTTATGTTTAGAGCCAACTGCCAATCCCTGCATCATGCGTCGATCCTCTGCAGGTTTTTTTGAATTTCGCTATAATTTTATTTTCGTTGCTCCTTTACCGTATGCAACAGCATCATCCACAAAAACTCTCATTGAACTTCCGATGTTATCCACTCCGCCATTTAAATACCACTAGTGGCGTTCAGTAAGCAATGCTACACTCTTTTGTTCTAGGTCCATTTCGGCTGGAATAAAGCGAAATTTGTTGTCTAACATCGTGGAATATTCCCGCTTGAGCTCCCTCAGTTACATGAAATTCCGATAGGTGGCAGCGCTATACGTAGGCTTCATACTGGCGTCCGTAACGGAGGTGCGTTCCAATCAGAGAGAATGTCCGCCTTTGTAGCTGCGTGGCGAGAGCGCCTGATTATTAAGCGAAGGGTTCGATTCCTGGCCGGGTCGGAGATTGTCTCCGCTCGGGGACTGGGTGTTATGTTGTCCTAACGTTTGTATGGTCATAATTGGCATTCCACTATTGAATATGAATTAATTGTCACGACCTGAAAGTCAGTGAATTTCGGAAAAGGAGGAGAGAGCTACAAATTTCTTTTGGCAGAAAACAAGAGCATCACAGATCTTTGTAGGTGGTTTCAGAACGTCTACGTAGACCTGACAGCGAACAAAAGCACGGCGAGTCATTAGACGAGGCGTCTGACATCATCGCAACAAGTTCGCACATATTTATACGATCTCGGGAGTGCCATCTGGACGAACACGGCTATGGCTCAAGTAGTGCTGGAACGTGCGGACACTCTCATTCGAGGTGACCGAGTGATCACAATCAGGCCACTCACTGCACAACTAGACGTCTCTGTTGGTAGTGCTGACACACTCGTCCACCCAAGAGGGGCTCACAAAACTTCATTGGACTGTCCTTCCCCATCCACCCAATAACCCGAACCTCGCACCTTCCTACTTCAATCTGTTTGGCCCGGTGAAGGATACACTCAGTGGGAGGCAGTACGTGGATGGTGGGGAAATTATTGATGCAGCAAGATGTTGACTCCGACGTCGACACGTAGAGGATGACAGTGATTATGAATCTGGTTCGTGGGGCGATCAACGGCGTGGTTATTAGCGCCCGTACAAATTCCTTATCTTTACACTTCCCAGTCTCGCCATTTTCATGAATGATGATGAAATGATGCGGACAACGCAACCATCTAGTACCCGGGCGGAGAAAATCACCGATTCGGCTGGGAATCAAAACTGGGATCCCATAATCCAGAGGCAGCAATGCTAACCACTAGACCACGAGCTGCGGACGTCGACAAGTAAAGTGATACCACGCAGGCTGTAAGGCCGTCCGAGTACAGTGGTCTAAGACCGCCGCATTCAACGGATATTATGTTGAAAAATACGGTTTTGTAGTCACAAGAGTGGGGAATAGCGTGGTGTATTGGAATTCTGAGTAAAACCAACCTGCTTTTAGAAAAAAAAAAGTGTTGCTTTATTTACTGAACGCCCCTCGTATTGTGAAAAGTAATGGTCTTGGGGTCCTCCCAGATCTAGGTTTATGTCTGAAGATTTCTTTCCATTGAGTCCGCCTGCTTAGCTGGGTGGTAACGTGTTTGCCTATCGTGTAAGCGGTCCCGGTTTCGATTCCCGGCTGTTTTGAGGATTTTTCTCCGCTCGTGGACTGAGTGTTGTGTTGTCCTCATCATCATTTCATCCTCATCACCGGCTCTCAGGTCACCCAATGTGGCATCGACTGAAATAAGACTTGCAATTGGCGGCCAACAATGCCATACGCTCATTCCATTTTCTTTCTTTCCGTTGAGAATGGCGTGACGTGCTCTGTTTGCTAGATACTCTTCAGTCTATTCACACAGCTCCTTTGACATTCCATAGGCGCGTATTTTGTTCACTAGGCGGAAATGCCGAGCCCCTACCGGTGGACAAGGAACACGGCATCCACCTGGGCACAAGTATCTACTGCTGTCTGGGTGTCGTAGGCGAACAGAGAGTTGAGTCTCACACGGTTGTTCCTTTCGAAACCTCACGTTGATTCGTAGAGAGGATGTTTTCGGTCTCTACATCTACATTTATACTCCGCAAGCCACCCAACGGCGTGTGGCGGAGGGCACTTTACGTGCCACTGTCATTACCTCCCTTTCCTGTTCCAGTCAGCCGGCCAGGGTGGCCGAGCGGTTCTACAGTCTGGAACCGCGCGACCTCTACGGTCGCAGGCTCGAATCCTGCCTCGGGCATGGATGTGTGTGATGTCCTTAGGTTAGTTAAGTTTAAGTAGTTCTAAGTTCTAGGGGACTGATGACCTCAGAAGTTAAGTCCCATAGTGCTCAGAGCCATTTGAACCATTTTGTTCCAGTCGGGTACGGTTCGCGGGAAGAACGACTGCCGGAAAGCCTCCGTGCGCGCTCGAATCTCTCTAATTTTACATTCGTGATCTCCTCGGGAGGTATAAGTAGGGAGAAGCGATATATTCGATAACACATCCAGAAACGCACCCTCTCCAAACCTGGACTGCAAGCTACACAGCGATGCAGAGTGCCTCTCTTGCAGTCAAAAAGTGGTTCAAGTGGCTCTGAGCACTATGGGACTTAACATCTAAGGTCATCAATCCCCTAGAACTTAGAACTACTTGAACCTAACTAACCTAAGGACATCACACACATCCATGCCCGTGGCAGGATTCGATTCCTGCGACCGTAGCGGTCGCGCGGGTCCAGACTGCAGCGCCTAGAACCGCTCGGCCACCCCGGCCGGCTCTTGCAGAGTCTGCCACTTGAGTTTGCTAAACAACTCCGTAACGCTTTCACGCTTACCAAATAACCCTGTGACGAAACGCGCCGCTCTTCTTTGGATCTTCTCTATCTCCTCTGTCAACCCGACCTGGTACGTATCTCACTCTGATGACCAATACTCTAGTATAGGTCGAACGAGTGTTTTGTAAGCCACCTCCTTTTTTGATGGACTACATTTTCAAAGGTCTCCCCAAATGAATCTCAACCTGGCACCCGCCTTACCAACAATTAATTTTGTATGATCATTCCACTTCAAATCATTCCGTACACATACTCCAAGATATTTTACAGAAGTAACTGCTACTAGTGTTTGTTCCGCTATCGTTTAATTATACAATAAAGCAATAAAGGATCCTTCTTTGTGTGTATTCGCAATATACTACATTTGTGTGTGTCCCCCCCCCCCACATCAACCATGGACCTTGCCGTTGGTGGGGAGGCTTGCGTGCCTCAGCGATACAGATAGCCGTACCGTAGGTCCAACCACAACGTAGGGGTATCTGTTGAGAGGCCAGACAAACGGTGGTTCCTGAAGAGGGGCAGCAGCCTTTTCAGTAGTTGCAGAGGCAACAGTCTGGATAACTGACTGATCTGGCCTTGTAACACTAACCAAAACGGCCTTCCTGTGCTGATACTGCGAAGGGCTGAAAGCCGTAATTTTTCCCGTAATTTTTACCGAGGGCATGAAGCTTTACTGTATCGTAAAATGATGATGGCGTCCTCTTGGGTTAAATATTCCGGAGGTAAAATAGTCCCCCATTCGGATCTCCGAGCGAGGACTACTCAAGAGGATGTCGTTATCAGGAGAAAGAAATCTGGCGTTCTACGGATCGGAGCGTGGAATGTCAGATCCCTTAATCGGGCAGGTAGGTTAGAAAATTTAGAAAGGGAAATGGATAGGTTAAAGTTAGATATAGTGGGAATTAGTGAAGTTCGGTGGCAGGAGGAACAAGACTTCTGGTCAGGTGACTACAGGGTTTGTAAGTAGGCTGTTTATGTTTTCTTTATGTAAGTAGGCTGTTTATGTTTTCTTATTGGCAACGTTATGTAGCGCTCTGTATGAAAATCACTGGCTGTGCTGTGTGCAGTCTGAGGCTAGTTTGCATTGTTGTCTGCCATTGTAGTGTTGGGCAGCAGCAGCTGGATGTGAACAGCGCGTAGCGTTGCGCAGTTGGAGGTGAGCCGCCAGCAGTGGTGGATGTGGGAAATGAGATGGTGGATTTTTGAGTACAGAATGGATGTCATGAACTGCTGTATATATTATGATTATTGAGGTAAATACATTGTTTGTTCTCTATTAAAATCTTTCATTTGCTAACTATGCCTACTAGTAGTTAGTTCCTTCTGTAGTTTGAATCTTTTATTTAGCTGGCAGTAGTGGCGCTCGCTGTATTGCAGTAGGCTCGCTGTATTGCAGTAGTTCGAGTAACGAAGATTTTTGGTAAGTGATTTGTGAAACGTATAGGTTAATGTTAGTCAGGGCCATTCCTTTGTAGGGATTTCTGAAAGTCAGATTGCGTTGCGCTAAAAAAATATTGTGTGTCAGTTTAAGCACAGTCGTGTATAAATGTTGTAAGGGGACGTTTCATATGGCGACCCTTCAGGTTATAAACACAAAATCAAATAGGGGTAATGCAGGAGTAGGTTTAATAATGAATAGGAAAATAGGAATGCGGGTAAGCTACTACAAACAGCATAGTGAACGCATTATTGTGACCAAGATAGATACGAAGCCCACGCCTACCACAGTAGTACAAGTTTATATGCCTACTAGCTCAGCAGATGACGAAGAAATGTATGATGAAATAAATGAAATTATTCAGATAGTGAAGGGAGACGAAAATTTAATAGTCATGGGTGACTGGAATTCGTCAGTAGGAAAAGGGAGAGAAGGAAACGTAGTAGGTGAATATGGATTGGGGCTAAGAAACGAAAGAGGAAGCCGCCTGGTAGAATTTTGCACAGAGCACAACCTAATCATAGCTAACACTTGGTTCAAGAATCATGAAAGAAGGCTGTATACATGGAAGACCCCTGGAGATATTGACAGGTTTCAGATAGATTATATAATGGTAAGACAGAGATTTAGGAACCAGGTTTTAAATTGTAAGATATTTCCAGGGGCAGATGTGGACTCTGACCACAATCTATTGGTTATGAACTGTAGATTAAAACTGAAGAAACTGCAAAAAGGTGGGAATTTAAGGAGATGGGACCTGGATAAACTGACTGAACCAGAGGTTGTACAGAGTTTCAGGGTGAGCATAAGGGAACTGACAGGAATGGGGGAAAGAAATACAGTTGTAGAAGAATGGGTAGCTTTGAGGGATAAAGTGGTGAAGGCAGCAGAGGAATGAGTAGGTAAAAAGACGTGGACTAGTAGAAATCCTTGGGTAACAGAAGAGATATTGAATTTAATTGATGAAAGGAGAAAATATAAAAATGCAGTAAATGAAGCAGGCAAAAAGGAATACAAACGTCTCAAAAATGAGATCGACAGCAAGTGCAAAATGAGTAAGCAGGGATGGCTAGAGGACAAATGTAAGGATTTAGAGAATTAAAGAGACCTTTGGAGAGAAGAGAACCACTTGTATGAATATCAAGAGCTCAGATGTAAACCCAGTTCTAAGCAAAGAAGGGAAAGCAGAAAGGTGGAAGGAGTATATAGAGGGTCTATACAAGGGCGATGTACTTGAGGACAATATTGTGCAAATGGAAGAGGATGTAGATGAAGATGAAATGGGAGATATGATACTGCGTGAAGAGTTTGACAGAGCACTGAAAGACCTGAGTCTAAACAAAGCTCCAGGAGTAGACAACATTTCATTAGAACTACTGACAGTCTTGGGAGAGCCAGTGCTGACAAAACTCTACCATCTGGTGAGCAAGACGTATGAGACAGGCGAAATACCCTCAGACTTCAAGAAGAATATAATAATTCCAATCCCAAAGAAAGCAGGTGTTGACAGATGTGAAAATTACCGAACTATCAGTTTAATAAGTCACGGCTGCAAAATACTAACTTGAATTCTTTACAGACGAATGGAAAAACTAGTAGAAGCCGACATCGGGGAAGATCAGTTTGGATCCCGTAGAAATATCGGAACACGTGAGGCAATACTGACCCTACGACTTATCTTAGAAGCTAGATTAAGGAAAGGCAAACCTACATTTCTAGCATTTGTAGACTTAGAGAAAGCTTTTGACAATGTTGACTGGAATACTCTCTTTGAAATTCTAAAGGTGGCAGGGGTAAAATACAGGGAGCGAAAGGCCATTTATAATTTGTACAGTAACCAAATGGCAGTTATAAGAGTCGAGGGGCATGAAAGGGCAGCAGTGGTTGGGAAGGGAGTGAGACAGGGTTGTAGCCTCTCCCCGATGTTATTCAATCTCTATATTGAGCAAGCAGTGAAGGAAACAAAAGAAAGGTTTGGAGTAGGTATTAAAATCCATGGAGAAGAAATAAAAACTTTGAGGTTCGCCGATGACATTGTAATTATGTGAGAGACAGAAATGGACTTGGAAGAGCAGTTGAACGGAATGGATAGTGTCGTGAAAGGAGGATATAAGATGAACATCAACAAAAGCAAAACAAGTATAATGGAATGTAGTCGAATTAAATCGGGTGATGCTGCGGGAATTAGATTAGGAAATGAGAGACTTAAAGTAGTAAAGGAGTTTTGCTATTTGGGGAGCAAAATAACTGATGATGGTCGAAGTAGAGAGGATATAAAATGCAGACTGGCAATGGCAAGGAAAGCATTTCTGAAGAAGAGAAATTTGTTAACATCGAGTATAGGTTTAAGTGTCAGGAAGTCGTTTCTGAAAGCATTTGTATGGAGTGTAGCCATATATGGAAGTGAAACATGGACGATAAATAGTTTGGACAGGAAGAGAATAGAAGCTTTCGAAATGTGGTGCTACAGAAGAATGCTGAAGATTAGATGGGTAGATAACATAACTAATGAGGAGGTATTGATGATGATGATGATGTTTGGTTTGTGGGGCGCTCAACTGCGTGGTTATCAGCGCCCGTACAATTACCCAATCTTTGCTCAGTCCAATTTCGCCACTTTCCTGGATGATGATGAAATGATGAGGACAACACAAACACCCAGTCATCTCGAGGTAGGTGAAAATCCCTGACCCCGCCGGGAATCGAACCCGAGGAGGTATTGAATAGGATTGGAGAGGAGAGAAGTTTGTGCCACAACTTGACTAGAAGAAGGGATCGGTTGGTAGGACATGTTCTGAGGCATCAAGGGATCACCAATTTAGTATTGGAGGGCAGCGTGGAGGGTAAAAATCGTAGAGGGAGACCAAGAGATGAATACACTAAGCAGATTCAGAAGGATGTAGATTGCAGTAGGTACTGGGAGATGAAGAAGCTTGCACAGGATAGAGTAGCATGGAGAGCTGCATCAAACCAGTCTCAAGACTGAAGACCACAACAACAAAAACTACATTTGTCTATGTTAAGGGTCAGTTGCCACTCCCTGCACGAAGTGCCTATCCGCTGCAGATCTTCCTGCATTTCGCTGCAATTTTCTAATGCTGCAGCTTCTCTGTATACTACAGCATCATCCTCTAAAAGCCCCTTGGAACTTCCGACACCATCTACAAGGTCATTTATATATATTTTGAAAAGCAATGGTGCCATAACACTCCCCTGTGGCACGCCAGAGGTTACTTTAACGTCTGTTAGGTCTCACCATTGAGAATAACATGCTGTGTTCTGTTTGCTGTTGGTCTGATATTCCGTAGGGTCTTGCTTTGTTTATCAGGCGACAGTGCGGAACTGTATCGACTCTAGACATGTCGTGGTAAAGGAGCATGAAACATGTTCTAAAATTCTGCGACACACCGACGGCAGAGATAGAGGCCTGCAGTTTGGGCGTCTGTTCTGCGACCCTTCTTGAAAACGTGAATGATCTGCCCGTTTTCTCAATCATTAGGGGCGCTTTCCTCATGTTGCGTCACGTGTAAACTGGAACGGGACGACGAAATTCCCGAGCAGCCCAGTCTCCATTACAGGTCAGCCTTAAACGCGCCGCGGGTGCTCCTAAATAACACGGGAGCATAATCATCGCGTGCTTAAGCCAACGGTAACCCGCGCCGCACTGTCGCCGCGCGGGCAGCTGCACGCGAGCTGACGAATCTGGGTCAGCGCCTACGGAAACCTCTGCTGCCGTAACGAGCCTATAGCGGCCGCGGATAATCAAAGGGGCCCGTGTCTCCCGCCGCTGCCGCTGCGACGGCAAGGAGAGTTCTCCGGGAGCGGGTAACAGCGGCGTAACCCAGATACCGGAGACGCGCGCGCGGTTCGCCCGCAAGGTGTCCGGCGAGAGCGGCCGGCAGATGTCCGCCGACACGGCCGGCGGTAAAAACCGTGGCGGACGGACGGCGCCCTAATGTCCGTCTCCCGTCCAGCGCCGCCCTTCCAGCCTCTTAATTGAATGACGGTTGTAAGAAACTGTCTCTCGTCGGCGTTTCTCCTAATGCGGCGGACGGATAAATGGAAAGTAATTTCCTTTCTCTGTGTTTACATTACCTATGTAAATGAGATAATTGTTTCAGCATTTTTTTCTGCTCCCCCCCCCCCCTTCCGCCCTGTTTCTCTCGCTGCCTGTCCTTGTCGGACGCCGGCACGTGTTCGATTTCCGGCCGCGGTCACAAATTAGAGCGTAAGGTGTCTCGCCGGGACCTGTTTGCGTAAGGCGGGTGGCCCGGCCTGTGGTATTAAGCGCCGCTAATGCGGTGGTCCGCGCCACGTTACGAGCCCCGCTGCACCGCCAGAGCGCGCAGGAAACCCGGCGTGTCGGACACGCCGCCGGAAGACGGCTATTTCCACAGACCGCACGCAGCACGCTGCGGTCGCCGCGCCTTCCGCCCGGGCCGGCGCGCACAGTGGCTGTGGAGCTGGGAGCACTTGTTGGCTGAGCTCTTGCGACCGCTTTCACGCCGCGCGGCTGGTCTCTCTCTAATGACACGTGCGAAAGCGGGAAAGGCACGCGCCCGCGAGTACAGGACGACGAAGGGAAACAGGAAAATATCAATCTGGTGGAAAATACCGGCGCCGAACTGTCCCGTTTTGTGCCGTCAGACTCAGCTGATGCAAAACTATCTCCACCAGCATACTCACAAGGGAACCTCCCCATCGCACCCCCCTCAGATTCAGTTATAAGTTGGCACAGTGGATAGGCCTTGAAAAACTAAACACAGATCAGTCGAGAAAACAGGAAGAAGTTGTGTGGAACTAAGAAAAAAATAAGCAAAATATACAAACTGAGTAGTCTATGGGCAAGATAGGCAACATCAATGAGAGTGTGAGCTCAGGAGCGCCGTGGTCCCGTAGGTAGCGTGAGCAGCTGCGGAACGAAAGGTCTTTGGTTCAAGTGTTCCCTCGAGTGAAAAGTTTAATTTTTTATTTTCAGACAATTATCAAAGTTCAGGCACTCACACATAATCAACTTCGCTCTCCAAAATTCCAGGACATGTTCAGATTTGCTTGGACATATGAAGGATTTGACGGTCTACTACGGAAAAATTTAAAAACGTTAAAAACGTATGTTTTGACAGAGCACAGGGAAAACTGTGCGACTGTGAAACTGTTGCATTCATTTGTTGCAGTTTATGTGACAAACTCTTATGTTTTCATAACTTTTTTGAGAGTGATTGTCACATCCACAAGAAAACCTACATCGGGCAAGGTAGAGGAATCTTTTGACCCATTCTCCAAGTGTACAAGTTAGGTGGGTCAACAACATATTCCTGTCTTGTGACGCACATGCCGTCACCTGTGTCGTATAGAACATATCAGACGTGTTTTCCTGTGGAGGAATCGGTTGACCTATGACCTTGCGACCAAATGTTTTCGGTTCCCATTGGAGAGGCACGTCCTTTCGTCTACAAATCGCACGGTTTTGCGGTGCGGTCGCAAAAGACAGACACTAAACTTATTACAGTGAACAGAGACGTCAATGAACGAACGGACAGACCATAACTTTGCGAAAATAAAGAAAGTAAACTTTCCACTCGAGGGAACACTTCAACCAAGGACCTCTCGTTCCGCAGCTGCTCACGCTAACCACGGGACCACGGCGCTCCTGAGCTCACCTTCTCCTTAATGTTGCCTATCTTGCGCATGGACTACTCAGTTTGTATATTTTGCTTATTTTTTCATAGTTCCACACACCTTCTTCCTGTTTTCTCGATTGATCTGTGTTCAGTTTTTCAAGGCCTATCCACTGTACCAATTTATAACTAAATCTGAGGGGGGTGCGATGGGGAGGTTCCCTTGTCAGAAATCGACGAGAACATAAAATGTGGTACAACAAAGTAACCGATCGCTGAATTGAAAAGCAGCTACAGTCGCTTAGTTGTGGAAAGGCGTCAGGACCTATAACATTATATAAAGATTATGCGAAAGAACTTGCTCCCCTTCTAGCAGTAATAATATAAGTATAGACCAGTTGTGGCTTAAGGGGGGGGGGGGGGTATGACGTCACACGGGCCGACTAGGAGCAGGAGAGGCATCACAGGACATTTTAATTTCCAGTGTCTATACTTTTACAAATTGTAAATAGGCTGTTTAGGTTTTCTTATTGGTAACGCCACGTAGCGCTCTGTATGAAAAATCACTGGCTGTGCTGTGTGCAGTCTGTGGCTAGTTTGCATTGTTGTCTGCCATTGTAGTGTTGGGCAGCTGGATGTGAACAGCGCGTAGCGTTGCGCAATTGGAGGTGAGCCCAATGTTGCCAATTTAGCGACTTTGTCGCTAGAAATGGCGACTTTTGCCTTCGTCTTAGCGACAAAAAAAGCTTTTTAGCGACAAAAATTATTTAGCGACTTTTCTGGCGACTTTTGGAGTACTGACGACTTTTGAAGTACAGATCAAAACTATTTTGGGCCAGTATTTTCATTAACAAAACTAAGATTTTAACTATAGAATGGGTACTACACTGACTTTGTTCTAGATTAGTAAGTTAAATTAAGTTCTTAGCAGATCATGTAGCATTGTTCAGCATTTAGTAAACCTGAATGTGAGAATTGCCTACAGAGTAAGCAAACCTTGACTATAGAACAATCCATTTTCATTACCCCCTAGCCTGTTATTGTCGATAGCGTATCGATCTATAATTCTTTAACTTTTGAACTACCTTTATTTTTCGAAGTAACAAAAAACATATGTAATATTAAGTATAATAAAATACATTTCTGTCCAGCAACCTCTAATTATTCGAAATGTTAACTAGCAGTCAAATTATTACCACATGCACGGTGGTAACGCAAGAACAATTCGGTAGGGGTATCTCAGGCATTACGTTTTAAACAATGAACAATAGGACTGATATCGAGTTACTGAGTGAGTAGATTGTTTCATGACCTCTAGTTCGCCTGAGTTTTAATGTATTTTCAGTGATTATAAATTGGTGAAACTTATGTTGTGGTGGCCTACATAATGGATTTACCGCAGAAGAAGAAGCAGTACGCTCAAAAATATCGGGATGCGTGGGAAGCAGAACCTGAATTCAATGGGTGGCTGAAACCAGTCGTTGGAGACTTATCAAAGGCAAGATGTCAAGTATGTGCAACAGTTTTTTATGCTAAATTGTGTGATATTAGATAGCATTCGAAAACTATTAAGCATAAACAAAAAATTGATTAAAAAAAACACAAACCACCTTACCTGTGAAAATTGTCCCGAAAACTACAGTTATAATAGCAAGCAGAGCGGAAGGCGCCCTTTATTTATTTATTGCTGAACATTGTTCTATTTTAGCTGTGGATGATTTAGGAATACTGTGCAAGAAGGTGTTTTCCGGTGATGAGGGCGCTAAAAACATGCAATTATATCGTACAAAGTGCACAACATTATAACTGAAGCTTTGGCTCCATATTTTACGCAATCATTGGTTGAAGATATAGGTAACCAAAAATACAGTGTACTAATAGATGAATCCACAGGGGTATCAATATCTAAATTCAACAAAGACTGCCAAGCAACGTTACGATCCTGAAAAAAATGTCAATGCTGAATGTTGAAGATACACTAAAAGTGAATAAAAATATTGCTGTAGCGGATGTAGCCAAAGAATTGGGTTTTAGTGGCGATTTCGTAGACGGTATGCTGCAAGAATGGCATAATATCAACTTCATTAGGTGGAATAACACTACTAACACTGTTCGATTTTGGAGTGAGGTTTTGCAGTATAAAAATGCCGCAGGGGCGAATCCTTTTTCTTTGATTTCACAGCTAACAATGACTGTTCTATGCCTACCGCATTAAAATGCAGAATTGGAAAGAATATTCAATTCTATGAACATTATAAAAACCAAACTATGTAACAGATTATCGTTAAACACAATTAACGCTTTGATCATATTGAGACTCCAACTGAAGAAACAAAATAAAAATGTGCATCTTTTGACATACCGTCAGATGTATTGGAGCTTATTGGAACGAACAAAAATTACTCTTTTGCGACAAAACCGGTCGAACTTTAACATCATCTTTAGAGCGACGTTCAACCCTCTACATCAACTACAGTTCTGTCAGAGCACGAAACAGAAGAGTTATTCGATCTTCTGAGAGACGACGATGAATAGCTCACATTACCGGTACGTGTATGTTTTGTAGCCTAATTTGAGTTCTTGCTTTCTTTTGTTACAAATACAGTTGTATATTTCTAGTATATTTGACTACTGTGATTAAAACAACAATTTATGTGTTGCGTCAATGTTGATAACATGTTTAATTAAACGTTAGCGCATTTTATATGTATGTTGTTGCAAGCGATGCGTCATTTAATAAAGACAATATAGCAATTACATATGAGACAATTTTTATTAATACTTTATTAACCCCCCCCCCACTGGCTTATTGCACCATTCACAGCACGAAATTCTCGTTACACCCCTAGTAAAAATCAGTTTTAGCGACTTTCTAGCGACTTTTGATATTGAATCTAGCGACTCGGGTTTTTTAGAGTTGGCAACACTGGGTGAGCCGCCAGCAGTGGTGGATGTGGGGAGAGAAATGGCGGAGTTTTGAAATTTGTAAGACTGGATGTCATGAACTGCTATGTATATTATGATTTTTCAACACTATTAAGGTAAATACATTGTTTGTTCTCTATTAAAATCTTTCATTTGCTAACTATGCCTATCAGTAGTTAGTGCCTTCCACAGTTTGTATCTTTTATTTAGCTGGCAGTAGTGGCGCTCGCAGTATTGCAGTAGTTAGAGTAACGAAGATTGTTGTGAGGTAAGTGATTTGTGAAAGGTATAGGTTAATGTTAGTCAGGGCCACTCTTTTGTAGGGATTATTGAAAGTCAGATTGCGTTTCGCTAAAAATATTGTGTGTCAGTTTAAGGACAGTCATGTATAATTGTTCTAAGGGGACGTTTCAAAATAAATTCATAAAACTTTGTCAGCATCACCAGGAAGGATTCAGGCTTCACACTCATTGCAGTAGAAGTTCGAAAACATAAATAAATAAATTTTTTTACGTGTGAAATTCCATCATTTTTTCACTTGACTGCATTTGTTGCTATTGGTACACTTCTCTTCATAAGTTAGAGAGATTCTTCGGTGAATTTTGCACATCATACATACCCAACTCACAGGTGTATGGAACTCTAGAATTTATTTAATTTATGAGAAAACGAATGAACTGTTATATTCTAAACTTCATGTTTAGGAAAAACACAAATTTTATAGTTAATTACCTCCATTTTTACCACAGTTTTTAATAGATTTCGAAAATTCTAGAGTTTCATACACCTTTAAGTACGATTTGTATGATGTGCACGATTCATCGAAGAATCTCTCTTACTTATGAAGAAAAGTGTACCTATAGCAACAAATACTGCCATTAGTAAGTGAAAAAAATGATGAAATTTCACATGAAAAAAAATTATTTCGTTACGTTTTCGAACTTCCACTGCTATGAGTGTGAATTCTGAATCCTTCCTGGTCATGCTGACAAAGTTTTATGAATTTTTTTGTAAAAGTATAGTCAGTGGAAATTAAAATGTCCTGTGGTGCCTCTCCTGCTCCAAGTCGGTCCGTTTGACGTCCTACCCCCCTTAAATTCAAAGAAATAGTATCGGCAGCAATTGAGAGGTTTATACCAAATAAACTAACAAACTACGGAGCTGCTCCTCCTTGGTACACAAAACGGGTTAGAACACTGTTGCAGAAACAACGAGACAAACATGCCAGATTTAAACAGACGCAAAATCCCCGAGATTGGCGATCTTTTCCAGAAGCTCGAAATTTAGCGCGGACTTCCATGCGAGATGCTTATAAGAGTTTCCACAACGAAACTTTGTCCCGAAATCTGGCAGAAAATCCAAAGAGAATCTGGTCGTATGTGAAGTATGTTAGCGGCAAGAAACAATCAACGCCTTCTCTGCGCAATAACAACGGAGCTACTACCGAAGACAGTGCTGCCAAAGCACATTTATTAAACACAGCCTTCCGAAATGCCTTCACAAAAGAAGACGAAGTAAATATACCAGAATTCGAATCGAGAACAGCTGCCAACATAAGTAACATAGAAGTAAATATCCTCGGAGTGGTGAAGCAACTCAAATCACTCAATAAAAGCAAGTCTTCTGGTCGAGACTGTATACCACTTAGGTTCCTTTCGGTGTAAGCTGATGCATTAGCTCCATACTTAACAATCATATACAACAATTCGCTCAACGAAAGATCCGTTACCAAAGACTGGAAAGTTCCACAGGTCACACCAATATTCAAGAAAGGTAGTATGAGTAATCCACTAAATCACAGGCCAATGTCGTTAACATCGTTATGCAGCAGGATTTTAGAACATATATTGTGTTCGAACATTATGAATTACCTCGAAGGAAACAGTCTATTGACACACATGGGTTTAGAAAACATGGTTCCTGTGAAACACAACTAGCTCTTTATTCACATGAAGTGCTGAGTGCTATTGACAAGGGATTTTAGATCGATTTCGTATTCCTGGATTTCCGGAAGGCTTTTGACACTGTACCACACAAGCGGCTCGTAGTAAAATTGTGTGCTTATGGAATATCGTTTGAGTTATGTGACTGGATTTGCAATTTACTGTCAGAGAGGTCACAGTTCGAAGTAATTGACGGAAAGTCATCGAGTAAAACAGAAGTGATTTCAGGCGTTCCCCAAGGTAGTGTTATAGGCCCTTTGCTGTTCCTTATCTATATAAACGATTTCGGAGACAATCTGTGCAGCCGTCTTCGGTTGTTTCCACATGACGCTGTCGTTTATCGACTAATGAAGTCATCAGAAGAGCAAAACAAATTGAAAAACGATTTAGAAAAAATATCTGAATTGTGCGAAAAGTAGCAGTTGACCCTAAATAACCAAAAGTGTGAGGTCATCCACATGAGTGCGAAAAGGAACTCGTTAAACTTCGGTTACACGATAAACCAGTCTAATCTAAAAGATGTAAATTCAACTAAATACCTAGGTATCACAATTACGAACAACTTAAATTGGAAAAAACACATAGAAAATGTTGTGGGGAAGGCTAACCAAAAGCTGCGTGTTATTTGCTGGACACTTAGAAAATGTAACATACCTCCTAAGGAGACTGCCTACACTACGCTTGTCCGTCCTCTGTTAGAATACTGATGCGCGGTGTGGGTTACTTACCACGGAGGACTAAAGGAGTACATCGAAAAAGTTCAAAGAAAGGCAGCACGTTTTGTATTATCGCGAAATATGGAAGAGAGTGTCACAGAAATGATACTGGATTTGGGCTGGAAATCATTAAAAGAAAGGCGCTTTTCGTTGCGACGGAATCTTCTCACGAAATTAGAATCACCAACTTTCTCCTCAGAATGCGAAAATAATTTGCTGACACCGACCTACATAGGGCGGAACGATCACCACGATAAAATAAGGAAATCAGAGCTCGTACGGAAAGATATAGGTGTTCACTGTTTCCGCGTGCTATACGTGATTGGAATAATAGAGAATTGTGAAGGTGGTTCGGTGAACCCTCTGCCAAGCACTTAAATGAGATTTGCAGAGTATCCATGTAGATGTAGATGTAGATCTAGATCGTAGATCGCTTGAGCAACGAAATGTACCTAGCGCCTGGAAAAAAGCGCACGTCATTCCCGTTTTCAAGAAAGGCCATAAGACAGATCCACACATTTATAGACCTATATTGTTGACGTCAATCTGTTGTAGAACTATGGAACATGTTGTATGCTCAAGAATTATGACGTTTTTCGAAAATGAACATGTCCTCTATAAAAATCCACATGGATTTCGCAAACAGTCGGCGTTGTGACCGAGTGGCTCTAGGCGCTTCAGTCTGGAACCGCGCGACCGCTACGGTCGCAGGTTCGAAACCTGCCTGGGGCATGGATGTGTGTGGTGTCCTTAGGTTAGTTAGGTTTAAGTAGTTCTAAGTTCTATGCGACTGATGACCTCAGATGTTTAGTCCCGTAGTGCTGAGAGCCATTTGAACCATTTTTTTTTTTTTTCGCAAACAAAGATCCTACGAAACTCACCTCGCTCTGTTCCTCCATGAGTGTGTGTGTTTGTCTGTGAATTCCTTTGCGACGAAACTGCTGAAGTCATTGGTCCCTGGACTTACACACTACTTGAACTAACTTAAACTAAGTTATGCTAAGAACAACGCACACATCCACGCCCGAGGGAGGTCTCGAACCTCCGGCGGAGACCACGCAATCCCTGATATGGCGCCTCAGACCGCGCGGCCACTCCGCGCTGCATTCCTCGATGAGATCCACAGCGCAGTGGACAATGGCGCTCAGGTTGATGCCGTCTTCCTTGATTTCAGTGAGGCATTTCGCACCGTCACGCAATGTCTTTTAATGAAAAAAATACTAGTCTACGAAGTATCGGAGTAGACTTGTGATTGGATTCAAGACTTTCTTGAAGACAGAATTCAACAAGTGCTCTTAACGGAAGAAAATCGACGGATGTAAAGTTAATATCCTGAGTACCACAGGGAAGTGAGACAGGACCGCTGCTATTTACAATATACATAAATGCTCTAGTAAAAAGCGTCGGATGGTCTTTAAGTCTATTCACAGATGATGCAGTTGTGTATACAAAAGTAGCAACGCCACAAGATAGCAAGAATTTGTAGACCGATCTGCAGAGAACTTATGAATTGTGCAGGCTCTGGCAGTTGACCCTGAACGTAAATAAATGTAACCTATTGCGTATACATAGGCAAAGAAATCCACTACTGTACAGCTACACTATTGATGACAAGCAGCTGGAGACAGCATCCGTCGTAAAATATCCTGGCGTAACTATACAGAGCGACCTTAAGTGGAATGACCACATAAAACGGATAATGGGAAAAGCAGATACCAGACTCAGATTTATAGGAAGAATCCTCAGGAAACGTAACTCATCCACGAAAGAACTGGGTTATAAGGCGCTTGTTCGCCCGATTCTTGAATATTGTTTATCTGTCTGGGATCCCTATCAGGTATGAATGATAGAGGAGATAGAGAAGATCCAACGAAGAGCGGCGTGTTTCGTCACCGGATCGTTTAGCTGGCGAGAAGCAAGATTTCCGAGATGCTAAAAAAACTCCACTGGCAGTCGTTACAAGAGAGGCGTAGTGCATCACGGAGAGATTTACTATTGAAATTTCGGGACACTTTTCAGTAGTCTGACAACATATTACTTCTCCCGACATATATCCATACATCTCGATTATTGATCACGAGGAGAAAATTCGAGAAATTAGAGCCAGTATCAAGGCTTACCGATAATCATTCTTCCCACATCCTATTCGCGAGTGGAACATGGTTGGAGGGATCGTATAGTGCTACCGTAATCACCCTCCGCCACACACCATTAGGTGGCTTGCGGAGTATGATGTAGATGTAGATCCAAGAGCATCACTTTTTTTTCTTTTTGCGTGAAACTTCCTTTTGATTCCTTACTGTCTTCCATCTATTCCTGTCTTATGCTAAGCTAGTTATCACCATGCGTAGTCCAATCAAACAGTCGGAAGAAAAGCCTGTAGACTACATTGCAAAAAGTGGGGTAAAAGATTTTATTTTTTTAAAACTTATTCATGTGGTTACAAATATTTGAAAACCAAGCTTTGTCAACAAAATTCATGTTGGCTAATCTCTCTGTACACCAAAAAGCGTGAAAATTTCCGATTCTTCTCAATTAAAATAAAACTCGAAAAGTCAGTTATCAAAACCTATAGGCTACTTTCAGTTGACATAGAATCATGAAATTTGGCAAGAAGCAAGATTTCAAAGTAAAAGTAAAGTAAAAAATCCAAAAACTGTTAATTTTCAATTATATATCACAAAAAAATATTTTTTGTCGTGTTTAATCCGTCTGTCTGTCTGTCCATCTGTTACGACTCCTTTTACTCTTGAACAGATTGACGTATCAAGATGAAATTTATAACACGTACTAAGGTTTACAGCCCCTTTGCAGTGTGAAAAAGTAAAGCATCTAATTCATTTTAATCAAAAGAAACGATCATTTATGTCATATATTTTGGCACTCACAAACTCACTCATCAAAATCTGTATGGTTGACGTAGAATCATGAAATTTGTCAAGAAGCAAGATTTCACAGTACAAGTAAAGGAAAAACTCCAGAAACTGTTAATTTGCAGTTATATAACACAAAAAATATTTTTGTATTTTACATCCGCCTGTTTGTTTGTCTGTTCATCTGTTACGACCCCTTTTTTTCTTGAACAGACAGGCGAATCAGGATGAAATTTATGTCACTTACTAAGGTTTACAGCCCATTTGCAGTGTAAAAAAGTTCAGCTTCTAAGCCAATACAATAAAGAGATATGACTATTTATGTCACATATTTTGATACTCACAAACACACTCATCAAAATTTGTATGGTACTTCCCGTTGACGCAGAATCATGAAATTTGGCAAGAAGAAGGGTTTCACACTACAAGTAAAGTAAAAAAAAGTTTCGAAAATTGTTAAACTGTTGCTATATCACATAAAAAATATCTTTTTGCCATTAGATCATGCTTTGCATTCATCACCCGTCAGACAAACATTACTGCATACAAACATAAAATGTAAGTTGTAGTCATGTCTTAGTAAGTAAACAAAAAAATATTTTATAAAATTTTCTCTTTCTACATAACTTAAATGAAGTCCCGTGCTCGCTTCTTTTTGTTTGTCCGGTCTGTTCTGAGAAACTACTGTACAGATTTTGATACGGTCTTTAAATTCCCGGCACCGATATCCAGCCGGCGTCTATATCGAAAACACGCAAAAATCGTTTAGATTCTTGATTATTTAGTTTGTATGGAACCTTCAATGCGCGAGTCCTGCTCGTACTTGGCCAGTTTTTTTGTGCTTCCAGCGCTTTGGCGTCTATTTCCTTTTTAAGAGAGCACAAAATTCTCTACAAACTCCATTAGTACCACTCTTATCTGCATTTAATATCAGGGGTACTACATTTCCATTAATACCACTTTTATCTGCACGCATTACCAAGGGTACTACAGTTCGTCGAAATGCAACGACTTTTCAAATGTTGTACAAAATGCAAAACACCAATTTTTTGAACACTTTTGGTTCAGTTTGCCGGCTGAAGTGGCCGTGCGGTTCTAGGCGCTGCAGTCTGGAACCGCGAGACCACTACGGTCGCAGGTTCGAATCCTGCCTCGGGCATGGATGTGTGTGATGTCCTTAGGTTAGTTTGGTTTAAGTAGTTCTAAGTTCTAGGGTACTAATGACCTCAGAAGTTGAGTCCCATAGTGCTCAGAGCCATTTGAACCATTTTTGGTTCAGTTTATTTTTATATAGTAGAAATACAGGGTGTCCATAAAGTTCCTTTACAACTTCAAAATTTTATTACGACGGTAGTTGTTGAAATATTTTAACAAAATTTCTTTTATTGTAATAACTGTTCACTAAAATTTTTATATATACTAAAATTTTTTGTTTCAGATACTCTTTTGATGGAAGGAACTGAACCTCCATAAAATGGCAACTCCTCAAGAGAAGGCACAATGAGTGTCCCGGTTTACTGAGACAAAATCGGATGTCCACACTCAACGAAACTTCAGTATGGAAGAGATCCACCATCGCACCCTTCAATCCGTGTATGGCAAAAAAAATTTATGGAGACAGGAACAGTGTTGGATAAAGGGAGAAGCGGGCGACCAAGAACATCCGAGGAAAACATCGATCGCGTTTTAAACTTCTTCACTCGTTCACCTACGAAGTCCATCCACACTGCTGCCAAACTGTTGCAGCTACCACGTTCAACTGTGCATAAGGTCGTCCACAAGAACTTACGGTTGTAAGCTTACAAAGTGCAACTGTTACAGACACTTGAGCAAAATGACAAGCCAAAACGGACAGAGTTTGCACTCAACATGTTGGAATGCCTTTCGCAGGATGAAGCACTCCTCAAGCGAGTTTGTTTCAGTGACGAGACAACTTTTCATGTTTCTGGGGCATTAAACAGATACAATGTGAGAATCTGGGGATCTGAACAACCCCATGTGACTAGGGAGCTTCACCGGGAAAGTCCAAAATTGGATGTGTGGTGTGGAATCATGTGAACCGAATAATTGGTCCATTTTTCTTCAACGAGTCACCAATTAGTGCAGATGTTTATCTCGACCTTCTGATCGAATATGCAGCACCACAACTGATTGACTTACAACCAACTATCAGTTTCCGGCAAGATGGTGCACCACCACATTGGGGAGTGCACGTTCGAGGGTTCCTCAATGAAACATTTCCAGGTAGATGGATTGAGAGGGATGGGCCAGTTCTTTGACTACCGCGTTCGCCAGATATCACTCGTTTGGACTTTTTTTATGGAGATATGTAAAAGATATCGTGTGTCAAACACAGATACAGGACTTTGCTGACTTGAAGCAATGGATTCGTAATGCCATTGCCACCATTCATGACGCTATGTTACAGCGAACATGGCAAGAAATCGAGTACTGTCTTGATGTGCTTCGTGCCAATAAAGGCGCCCAGATAGAGGTCTATTAAACACTGTCAAAAAATCTTTTATAAACACTGGCTACAATAAAAGAAATGTTGTTAAAATATTTCAACAACTGCCGTTGTAATAAAATTTTGAAGTTGTAAAGGGACTATACGAACACCCTGTATCTCATATCTTATGTTATACGCTGGAACTGAACATCTAAATTCGCATCGTGACCAGCTTATACAGTATCGCTGACATTACATTCAGTAACAACTAACACAGACAGGTTAGAATGCGTGAAGGTTCTTTTCTGTGACATATAATATCAACTGCATACAGGTGCCGTACATGTTTTACGGTTGAATGACGTTAAAGATCAGTTATAAGAGTAAATTTGTAGGAATTTTTATTTAGCTGTCAATATTGCATGTATTATCTTCTACATGAAAAAAGTGAAAAAGGAGTAAATTTAATGAAAACTGTTAAGAAAACAAACGTGAAAAACAACGAACCGGAATATGCTGACTCACTGTTGGAAAAACAAGTCGATCTTGGACCCGCTCTTATTCTACTGGTCAAGGCATTTCTCGTGATACCGAAGAACTTGGTCCATTAAAACGTCGAAAGTGACGCACATATCTAGCATAAGTGTGTCAAAGGTTGAAGTACGCTGTCAGATGTATCATGCATTCACAAGTGATAAAAATGATTGTTGGTAAATATGAATGCGTTGTTAACTATAATAAAGCTACCCATGTTTCATTTGCATTGCATGGTTTCTTCATTCGAGTATCACGAGCAACCTGTTTCAGTTTGTCTATTTCAGCTAATAATAGTTCAGTTAACTGTCTCTGGTTATTTAATGCACACTGACGGAAAGAAACCGCAACACCAAGAAGGAGTTGTGCAACAGAAACGAAAATGGATGGGCGTGTTTCTACATCTGAAAGATGATGTCTGTTTAAATTTCACGCCAGTCGCATATGACTGGCGCTTGTAGCGCCACTATCAGGATGCGGATCAGGTTTGCTTTAAATACACGGTGTAACGGTCGTTAGTATTAGTTACCGTCGAGATTGGACGTGGTTAGTTGATGTTAGTCACGAGTGCATTTAAGGCAATAAAGACGCCATTATCAACAGCTCACTGAGTTTGAACGAGGTCGTGTAATAGGGCCACGAGAAGCTGGATGTTCCTTCTGAAAGACTTCACAGGAACGTAGCCACTCCACGGGGATTGATGGTAGCGGTGGTCATGAGAATGTATGGTCGCAAGAAGATCGGGCTCTGGACGGCCACGCGTCACTACCGAGAGGGAAGACCATCGTGTTCCGGTATGGCTGTGGCGCGTCGTAATAAATTTTCACCAGCAATATGATCAGCAGCTGGCACCACAGTGACTCAACGAACTGCGACAAATCGGTTACTTCAAGGACAGCTCCGAGCTAGGCACCCTGTACCGTGCATTCCACTGACCCAAACCACCGCCATTTGCGACATCAGTGGTGTCGCGCGAGAGTTCATTGGAGGGCAGACTGGAGGTCTGTTGTATTTTCTGATGAAAACTAGTTCTGCCTCGGTGCCAGTGATAGCCGAGTGTTTGTTAGAAGGAGGAGAGTTGAGGGTTGGCAACCAACCTAGACGCTTGCAAGACTGTAACTACACCTGGAGTTATGGACTAGGATGCGATTTACTATGACATCAGAAGTTATCCCAAACACCCTGACTGCAAAACTGTACGTCGATCTAACGATTCGACGTGTTGGCTGCCATTCATCAAAATGTTCAAATATGTGTGAAATCTTATGGGAATTAACTGCTAAGGTCATCAGTCCCTAAGCTTACACACTACTTAAACTAAATTATCCTAAGGACAAACACACACCCCCATGCCCGAGGGAGGACTCGAACCTCCGCCGGGACCAGCCGGCCATTCTTCAGCAGCATTCCAGAGTGTGTTTTCCAACATGACAACGCTCGGCCACATACCTTTCTTGTAACCCAACTTCCCCTACAGAGTTCGACATGTTCCCTTGGCCTGCTCAATCACCAGCTCTGTCTCCACTCGAGCACATATGGGACATCATCGTATAAGCTCGCGTCTCCTTGGAGATTATATGGGATAATTAGTGATTATCATGCTACAATCATCTTGTTGTAGTTGACGGTGTATATCGAGACTTCGTTCATTGTTAAATACAATGGTGTGGTACTAACTGATGGAGACGCATTAAGAACTGGTAAAATTAAATTTATTTCCTTTATCACACTGCACAAAGATTAACACGCTATTATTCAAACTGTGTACCACTACTATTAAACATAGAGATAAATCCTTCGCTACGCAACCGCCTTTGGCTCACGCAGCCTACACCTTCCACAGCCTCTCAACATCTGCCTCTACTTGCGACTCTCTGCGCCACTGGGCATTGTCGCCCTCCAAAGAACAACCACTTACAGATACCCTCACAATCGGACGACAACTCCAGCATCATCTACAAACAGCATTAAACGTCCCTTTATTGGTCGACCATGTGCGACAGGCGTGGATCTCCATCCCACAGACTGAAATCCGGCACCTGTACAACACAATTCACGCACTTTTGCATGCTTGCATTCAACATTCTGGCGGTTACAACGGTTATTATTGTACCTGCGTTTCACATTTGCAATCGTTTGTCTCGCACTCACATTAACCTGTGATCTTGCAGCGTCAGTCACTTAAATGTGTTACCTCGACAAAAAGTTTCATTATTCTACATTTGTTAATTTTTTGGTGTTGCTATTTGTTTCCGTCAGTGTATGTAACATAAAGAGTAAATGATATAGTTTTATAAATGTCCGCGAGTCACTGCTGAAATGTCCTGGAGTCTGACTTCGACTAGTGATGCACGAATCACAGTAGATGAATGCAAAGGAATCATATGCATAGAGTAATTCAATACCACAAAGTGAGATGTTCAGTTCCAGTATATAAGACAATATATAATGCATTTCTACAGCATTAACAGAAACTGAAATAAAAGTGCTCAAAACCTAGGTATTTTGTCATTTTGGACAAAGTTTGAAATGCCATTATATTTGTCGAACTGTAACGTCCTTCGTACTGGTTGCAGAAAAAAGTTGTAGTTAGCAAATTTGTAAAGATTTTGTGCGCTTTTAAAAAGGAAGTAGGAGCCAAAGCGCTAGGCGCTCAAGAAACTGAGATTTTTTTGAAAACACTGAAAACAGTCCGAAATTTTCACTTTTTTTTAACTACGGAAACACTAACCAACATAAATTTTGTTGGCAAAACTCCGTTTAATAATATTTACAACCTTATGACCGAATTTAAAAAATAAAATCTTCTATTCCATCTTTTGCAAGGTACATCTACTATTTGACAGGACCTGTAACTACACTGCCTGACAACAAGTGAAGCTCCCAGAAGACATTGTTGGATGTTAGTGTACCTTCGCGTTCGTGCACACTATCGGCGGGTATGTAAACGATTAGGTTTTTAAATGAAATCATTCCGTTTAGGATGTTAAACGATTATTTATCGTGACTGCAATTTCAGCACGTGGTCACTTTCAAGTATTGCGGGATGTTGTAACCCATTCAATAACGTAAGGACGTGACTTGCTTTGTTAGAGCAGCTGGTGTTGCGAATTTATCTGCTGTTCCATATACTACACGCGTTAGAAAGCTGATGAAATAATGACATAAATTTCACATGGCTTTTGTGATCCGTTTGTCACCTCTGCTATATGACATTTATATCAAAATCTATTTGTCTAGTACTTTTGTACTAGAAAGTGTTTACAATATGCTGGAATACGCTAATGTACTTTACACTATCGTATAAGTGATTGTTTATTTCATTGTAGCAATGCAACGATGTATTTTTCTCGATGTAGGACTAGGTCTACCTTCCGCAACGACCAATATTTTCACATTCCAGTGGTGTTGTTGTCATAATTTTTGGTGTTTAATTTGGAGTTTTCTGAGTATTTTCTGAGTACTTCAGTTATTTTCTAACATAAATAGTATTCGATCTGAACTCGTCCTAAAATTCTGCTAAAAAACACATCAATTTTTAACATTTGGTATTTTTATCTTATTTTGTGCCAGAAGAACAGAACGATGCATTGACCAACAATATAAACCTTCCATTCATAAGAACCAAGCTTACGTCTGAGAGGTCATGGCTATCTATATGTTTAGATGTTGCCACGTACCGAAACAGTGAATTTCATTCAAAAAAAACCGTTAATAATCAAATACTGATACTACGATAATTGTAAACGCGATAATTTTCTGTGTAAATCCCTAAGCTTTTCTTCCGATACAACTCTTAACAGACGTTCCGTTAGTCTTCTAACACGAATGCTACTTCGGACACTTCATTATTGTTTCTTGGCTTGTAATAGAAGGCGGAGCATTTTAATGGAGCCCGCACGATGCTTCCGTAGAAAGGTCGGCAGCAGTTTCGGACCCGATGAAGTTGTAAACAGCATGCTTTGCGGTACTTAGAACCAATCAGAAGAGCAGTTATGGCCCGACTCGAGGGGGGAGCCATCATACGTGGGCCGCTCCTCGTCTTCATTGCTTTCAATTTGCGACGGACTGTAATAACCGAGGCGGAGGTTTTGTAGCTACATGTTCATCTCCTTACGCAGCCGCATCAATTTCCAAGCGCACAAACGCCCCTTCGGTTCGCTCCTATTCAGTGGCGTAGCCATTCCTCAACGTTAATTTCACCGTTTAGCTTAATGCTTGCCATAAATACGTATTAGTCCGCCACAACCGCCCAGAACTACCGTCTTGTGATTCTCACTGGTAATAATCCCCCTTAGTGACAGCACTAATTTTTTTATTTTTTTTTAAAGGAAGTAAAAAAGCTTTTTTACCCACCAAGTTACTTAGACCTCAGTTCTGGATTACGTGTATTTTCTCACAGCTGTGTGGCGCTCGTATATGACATCTTGAGAACCATGTGTGGTAATGAAAAGATCAGAGATGCAATCTTCTGTGACGCCCGCCAGAGGGCAATAATGTTGTTCATGTTTAGTGTTCTTGCCAGGCTTGGTGCGGTATATAAGGAACAGTGCAGGATGTTGAGTGACCACTTTAAATGACACGGAGATGCCGCGTATTCGTGTGAGACAGCTTTATCAGCAAATGACAGAGTTTGGAAGGGGTCTTATTGTAGGTCTTCATTTAGTCGATTCGTCTAATCGTGCAATATCCAGCTTTGTGGGCATTCGGATGTGAAACAGACCCGATGTCAGAGTGCATGAGAACGTGAGGGCGAGTTTACTCGTCTTCAAGGTCCTGCCGATCACTGCAATGGGGGATCACCATATTGTGTGCCAAGCATATCGTGACTCCATCCCATCTGCGCTTGGCATTCGAGAGCAAGTAATGGTCTCTTTGCAATATTTTGTGTCATCGCTCATCATTGGAAAGAGACTAGCAACAGTCGGACTGAGGAATTATCGTCCCATGAGTAGGCTGCCGTTAATACCATAAGACCAACGGTTGCGTTTGGAGAGGTGCGGTCACCAGGAAGCATGGACAGCTGATTAATGGTGCCGCATTATGTTCAGCGATAAATCGCGGTTCTGCTATACCCCAGATATCTGTTGTTGGCGAATATGCAGAGACCTGGGGAGAGATCCAGTTCCTCCAGTGATCTTGAGAGGCACAGTGGTGTTACTGACCTGGTGTGAGAAACCATCGTGTATGACTTCAGATCAAAGCTGGCAATAACTAATGAACTCTGATAGCGCAACGGTACATAACAAGCACCCTGCATCCTCGTTTGTCACCTCTCCTGTGACGGTATCGGGGTACCTTCTTTCAAAAGGATACTGCTCGGTCACATACGGTACGTGTCTGTATGAACAGCCTGCCTGATGTTGGCGTCCTCCCGTTCCCCAGATCTATCCCGGATAAAAATCGTGTGGGCCAGTGTCCAGGATACCGAGAATCAGTTACAGCACTTGTGGGCCAGCGTGCCTCAGGAGAGGCTACAACCGCTTTAAGACACCCATCCCAATCGATTTAGTGCCTACATCCAAACCAGATGAAGTGCAACATCTTTCTTCAAAGTGTCTCATACAGCCAAGTTTTTTGTACATCTGCATCTACATACATACTCTACAGCCCACCGTACGGTGTGTGGCGGAGGGAACTCTGTACCACCACCAGTCGTTTCTTTTCCTGTTGCATTGACAAATTGAGGGAGAAAGGACTATCTTCATGCTTCCCTACGAGCCTTTGGCCGTAGGGCGAGGTTCTGGCCCGTCCGACCAGTTAGCCTGCTACTTTGCAATAAATAACGCACAACGATATCTCCAATGCTGAGATGACAAGATCTTTATTCTTCCGTTCGGCAATTAATACAGGACGTCTTTTAGAAGCAGTGTACGTCAAGGCAAGACTCGCGCGAAAACGAATAAATGACTTGTTGGCTTGTTACTAAAGAACTAAGTATGAAAAAGGTTCTTAAGAATTAACATGGAGAAAACAAGAACACGGAAAAACTATATACTAAGAATAAACGGCACGGAGTAATGGACACAACACAACATTCTGGCGGACGGAACGGAACTAATTTATTCGCGTAAAATAAAATACTTGCGGCGCGACAAACGAGTGATGCACTCGTGAACCGAACTGCACTGTACTGCACTGCTAATTGTGGTCGCTACAAGTCCTTATTTCTCCTATCATATAGTCGTGGAACTTACGCGAAATGTATTTTGGCTGCAGTAGAATCGTTCTGCAGTCAGCTTCAAATGCCGGTCTCCTAAATGACCTCAATAGTGTTCCTCGAAGAGAACGTCTCCTTCCCTCCAGGGATTCCCATTTGAGTTCCCGAAACATCTCCGTAAGACTTGCGTATTGCTCGAACCAACGAGTAACAAATCTAGCAGTCCGCCTTTGAATGGCTTCGATGTGTTCCTTTAATCCGACGTGGCACGGATCCCAAACACTCACGCAGTACTTAAAAGCCGGCCGGAGTGGCCGTGCGGTTCTAGGCGCTACAGTCTGGAGCCGAGTGACCGCTCCGGTCGCAGGTTCGAATCTTGCCTCGGGCATGGATGTGTGTGATGTCCTTAGGTTAGTTAGGTTTAATTAGTTCCAAGTTCTAGGCGACTGATGACCTCAGAAGTTAAGTCGCATAGTGCTCAGAGCCATTTGAACCAAAGTACTCAAAAATAAGTCGCCTCAGCTTGCTACATGCGGTCTCCTTTACAGATGAAACACACTTTCCTAAAATTCTCCTAATAAACCATTCGCCTTCCCTACCACAATCCTCACATGCTTCCATCGCTTTGTAACGTTACGTCCAGACATTTAAACGACGTGAGTGCGTCAAGCAGGACACAACTAATGATGTAGCCGAGCATTACGGGTATGTTTTTCCTACTCATCCACATTAACTTACGTTTTTCTGCATTTAGAGTTAGCTGTCATCCATCACACCAACTAGAAATTTTATTTAAGTAATCTCGTATCATCCTACAGTCATTCTTCAACACTTTCCCGTACACCACAGCGTCATTAGCAAACGATCTCGTACTGCTGCCCATGCTGTCTTCCAGATCATTTATGTATACAGCAAACAATAGCGGTCCTCTCACACTTCCCTGGGGCATTCCTGACGATTCCCTTGTCTCTGATGTACACATGCCGTCGAGGACAACATGTTGGGTTCTATTACTTCAGAAGACTTCGAGACATTCACATCTCTGGGAACCTATTCCGTATGCTCGTACTTTCGTTAATAGTCTGCAGTCGAGCACAGTGCCAAATGTTTCCCAGGGGTCAGGAAATATGGAATCTGCCTGTTGCCCTTCAACCATAGTTCGCATGTGAGAAAAGAGCAAGCTGAGTTTCGCACAAGCGATGCTTCCTAAAACCGTGCTGATTCGTGTACAGAAGCTTCCACGTCTGAAGAAAATTTGTTATATTGGAACTGAGAATATGTTCAGAGATTCCGTAGCAGACAGATGTTAACGATGTTGGTCTGTAATTTTATGGTTCCGTTCTTTTATCCTTCTTACAGACAGGAATCACCTGCGCTTTTTTTGCAGTCGCTTGGGACTTCGCGCTGGGCGACAGATTCGCGATAAATGCGTGCTAATGCCGTAGAATACACTCTGTTAAACCGAACTGTGGCTCCATCCGGACGCTGAGAATTATTTATTTTCAACTCTTTCAGCTGTTTCTCTACGCCAGAGATGCTTACTACTATGTATGGGAATCTGTTCGATGGTCAAACGGCGGTACATTTGCAACATTCTCTTATGTGAAACATTTCTTAAATGTGAAATTTAAAACTTCCGCTTTCGTTTTGCTGTCTTCAACTGCCAACTCAGAAAGGCCAACGAGTGCCTGGATGGAACTTTAGACCCCTAAACGATTTTGTAATCACTGTAATAACATCGTATAAACTTTCTTTGAACCCAAATTTTTATTTCGCGTCTTTCTCTCCTTCTGGGTGCCTCACATTTTTTATCAATTGCAGTATAATAATAAGCTCCGACTATCTGCAGAGGTGCAGTTATCTGTAATGAAGTAGAATCTGAAAGAAGTTGCACAAATAACTAGCTAGGTCTTGATAAGATTTGAAAGAGGTGCAAAGACTGGCAATTCGCTTTAGAAAGTATAAAACTATAAAATTCTGCGTCTCACTAAAAGTAAAGAAGTAGTTTCCTATGGCCACGCTTCGTATAAGTCACAAATCACATCATTCACCTCACACAAATATCTTGCGTAATAAGTAGTAGGTATAAAGAATGGAACGATCATAGAAATTCAGTCGAAGATAACAGCAGGTGGCAGACTTCAGTTCATTGGCAGCGTACCGGGAAAACGTAGTCAGTCTACAATGGAGATTGTTTACAAAGCATTTCTCCCCTCATCTCACAATGTTTCTTAAGTCTGTGGATCTTCTACTGTATAGCACGTACAAGGATATTGAGCATACACAAACAAGTCTCAAGAACCTGTATTACGAGAAGAATCTAGGAATATATAAGTACAGGGTGTCTATAATTAAAGTTCCAGTTTCAAAACACTTGGGTTGGGTTGGGATTGTTTTGGGGGAGGGTACCAGACAGCGAAGTCATCGGCCTCATCGGATTAGGAAAGGAAGTCGGCCGAGCCCTTTCGATGGAACCATCCCGGCATTTGCCTGGAGCGATTTAGGGAAATCACGGGAAACCTAAATCAGGATGGCCGGACACGGGATTGAACCGTCGTCCTCCCGAATGAGAGTCCAGTGTGTTAGCCACTGCGCCACCTCTCTCGGATTCAAAACACTGTAGATGAAGAATCACTGTTCAGAATGACGTCAGATTTGTGCACCATATTATTGGTTCAAATGGCTCTGAGCACTATGGTACTTAACTTCTGAGGTCATCAGTCGCCTAGAACATAGAACTACTTAAACCTAACTAACCTCAGGACATCACACACATCCATGCCCGAGGCAGGATTCGAACCTGCGACCGTAGCGGTAGCGCGGTTCCAGACTGGAGCCCCTAGAACCGTTCGGCGCACCATTATTGACGCAGGTGGAAACGTCATGGAACAAAAAGACTAATGAAAATTTAAACAATGGACAGTGCTGTAAATGTCAAAATATGCACACAAACGACGCGCGGCATACGGTTGTTCCTCAGTTTGTATACGAGACGCCCTGTATAACTGTCTCCATGAAGGATCGAGCACTGCTGGTTAAGATCTTTTATAATGGTGACGTGTGAGAGTAGCCCTGCAAAAGTACCGGACACTCAAGGCTGCGAAGAAAGGCATTGGTCCGATATCTGCTAAGGGTCTGGAGAAAATAATTGCAAAATACGAAAAGACAAGCTCTTTTGAAATACAATTAGCTGGGGGAGGAAAGCAGTTGATTCGACATCTGTCGAAGATGTGACCATAGCATTGCAGGAGGGATCAAGCGTTGGATTGCAAACATACAGTGCACGAGAAACTGCCTGAACGCTGGACATGCCTGCGAGCAAGGGGCCTAAAATCCTACGAAACATCCTGTATTGCTATCCATACCAAATGACCCACGTCCAGGAGTTGCTTCCTGCTGACCTGCCAGCTAGAGAAACGTTCGCTCTGGAATTTCTTGCTCGCATGGAAGTGGACAATGAACGGCCGTGGAACATTCTGTGGACAAATGAAGCCCATTTCTATCTTCAAGGACATGTCAATAATCAGAATTGCGGAATATGGGCAACGGAAAACCCACACTCACATCATCAGGTACTACTTTCTGCAAAGGTAGCAGTGTGTTATCGTACGCCAGTATTTTTTCGAGGAGATGAGTCCTGCGTGTCCTGTTACCTGTGCCATCACTGCTAAACGCTATGAGAGTCTTTTGTGCATTACTGTCGTTCCAATCCTTCAACACCGTGGAGGTGTCGGTAAGATTGTTTTTATGTAAGATGGTGCTCCTTCCTACATTGCAAAGCCAGTGAGCGGCTGTTGTAGAGCCATTTCGGTAAGGCTACAACTATCATGCGTCATTTCCCTGCAGCCTGGCCGTCCAGATCACCTGACCTTAATCCATGTTACAGTGCTCCAATTATGAAAGTAGCTGGACTGAAGGCACACACTGAGCAACGCATTCTGAACGTGACCCCCGAGAGACACCAATCTGTTGTGGAACATGCTATTTCTCAAGCTCAGCTTGTGGCAGAAATCGGTGGACAGCATATTGAACATGCCTTGCAGCAGTCTCGCAACAATTAGAAATCGACGTCATTTTGTTTTTTATGCGGTTTTTGTCCCCAGGACAATTAAAAACAGATGTCAGTTTGCTTTTATGCGATTTTTGGCATCAGGACAATTACGTCTACATCTACATAGATGCTCCGCAAGCCACCGTACGGTGCTTGGCGGAGGGTACACTGTACCACGACTTATTTTCTTTCCTGTTCCACTCGCAAATAGAGCGACGGAAAAACGAATGTCGCTATGCCTCTGTAAGAGCCCGAATTTATGAAAGCCTATCTGCGTGGTTCTTACTCGCAATGTAGGCGGCAGTAGAACCATTCGGCAATCGGCTTCAAATACAGGTTCTCAAATTTTCTCAATAGCGTTTCTCGAAAAGATTGTTGCCTTCCCTCCAGGAATTCCCATCTGAGTTCCCGAAGCATCTCCGTAACACTTACGTGTTGTTTGAAGCTACCGGTAACAAATCTAGCAGCCTGCCTCTAAATTGCTTCGATGTCTTCCTTCAATCCGACCTGGTATGGGTCCCAAACACTCGAGTAGTACTCACGAATAGATAGCATCAGCGTCCTATTTGCGGTCTTCTTTACAGATGAACCGCTCTTTAATAAATTCTCCCAATAAACCGAAGTCGACCATTCGGCTTTCATACCACAATTCTCGACACTGATATTTCCCGTTCAATGTGGTACATCGCCGTGGTGGATGGGCTTACCCCGCTAACAGTGTCACCACTGTGAACCGTACAGACCGTATAATCTGCAGCTCAAACCAAAGACTTTCGTATTGCAATACATTTATCATTTGTAGTGTAGTGCCTTTACGTTAAGACGCTTACAGTGCCATCTATTGGTAAAATTTTCGTTGAGTGTTTTTTGTTCCATGAGGTTTCTCCCTGCGTCAATAATACGTTGTTCAAATTTGACGTCATTCTGACCAGCGGTTCTCTTTCTACAGCGTTTTGAAACAGGACCTTTAATTGTGGATACCCTGTACTTCAGCACACTGCGAATCGAACGGGAAGAACCATTAGCAGGCACTTAACAGTGGTCAGTGATTTGAAGAGTTCACCGTCCATCCAAAAAGTACCAAGACTAATTGTAGTCCCGGAGTGTAAGCGTCGTCAGCGTGAACTAATAACTGTGAACAACAGATGTGCGTTCAACCAGCCAGTTGTGTCCAGGCAGTGCAGACTTAGTGCGTCACATATTGTTTTGTAGGAAATCAAAATGGAGCAACATCTCTAAATCGAACGTGTAACACAATCTCCGGAACGTTCTGAAGAACAGAAAAGTGTGCGCAAAGTTTGTCCCGCATACCTTGACTCCCGAACAACAACAACGACGCGTGTACGCCTGCCACGACCTGATTGAAACGTAGAACACAGACGACTCTTTTCGGGAAAGAATCGTCACGGGTGATGAGATCTGGTGTTATCTATACCAATCAACCACAAAACGACAAAGTGTACAAATCCACGTGAAAGTTTAACGCTTTGACGACACAACCCACTTTCAAACCACTGTGGCGTGCAACTTGAACAACATCCCAGAGAAGGACTTCTCTGGCAGTTTCATACGGCTCTATAACGTCCTGTGCTTTATACTCAAGTGGATGGAGACGATGTAGAACACCTAAGCATAGAAACCATTATCTTAACTTCCTCTATTTTTGTTATCAATTCAGTGTCGAAACTTTTCCGACTGGAGGGGTATGTGTATTGATGTAGACGTAGGCTTCGAATCCTAATTCTAAGGAGGAATCTACAGGGCTCAAAGTATAGCTGTTACTGATAATTCAGGAGAAAACTATGAGTCACTATGGGACTCGCAACCGGACTGCAACATTTCGTGGAAAGTAAATTTTCAGCACACTTATTTATTTCAACAGTCATCAACTGAAATGCAACTAAAGACGACGTTCACGTTTAGATTTGGTTCACTAAAATCGGAACATCAATAAGCCAGACCCCTTGATGCACGAAATATCGGAGTAACACCAGATTTCCAGAAAAACAACGTACTTATATTACCAAACAATGTATGAACATAGAAGTGGGAAATCATTGCATGATCAGTGTGATATGTCTTATTGTCTGGCTGGAGCAATAGGCAGAAGAATAGAAACTGAAACTGGTTAGTGTGTAATGGATAGTTTTGTTTAGTTATGAGGAAAGTTTTTCAGAGAGTACACTACAGCATTGGCCCCTTACCTAGGTTGCATATTGCGAATCTCTCGTCCAGCGCAAGTCCCATGCGGCTTGAAAAAAGCGCAGGTGACTCCTGTGTACAAGAAGGGCAAAAGAACAGACACGCAAACTTACAGACCAATATCCCTAACATCGGTTTGCTGCAGAATCCTTGAACACATTCTCAGCAGCCGGCCGCTGTGGTCCAGCGGTTCTACGCGCTTCAGTCCGGAACCGCGCTACTGCTATGGTCGCAGGTTCGAATGCCTCGGGCATGGATGTGTGTGATGTCCTTAGGTTAGTTAGGTTTAAGTAGTTCTAAGTCTAGGGGGCTGATGACCTCATATGTTAAGTCCCATAGCGCTTAGAGTCATTTTTGAACATTCTCAGCTGGAATATTATAAAATTTCTTGACACCGAAAAACTTATTTACACGTATCAGCATGGTTACAGAAAACGACGCTCATGCGAAACTCAGCTTTCCCTTTTCTCACATGATATACTGCGAACTATGCATGAGGGGCAACAGGCAGTTTTCTTGATTTCCGGAAAGCGTATGACACGATATCCTATTGCATTCTTTTAAAGAAGCAATAAGCATACGGAATAGGTTCAAGATAAATGAGATACTCGAAGACTTCTTAAGTTATAGATCTCAGTATTTTGTCCTCGACGGCGAGTGTTGATCAGAGACAAAGGTACCGTTAGTGGTGGCCCATGGAAGTGTGATAGGACCGCTATTAGTCTGTAAATACGTAAATTATTTGGCGGGCAGGGTGAGCGGCAATCTGCTGTTGTTTTCTAATGATACTGTGGTGTACGGTAAGGTGTCGAAGTTGAGCGACTGTAGGAGGATACAAAATGACTTGGGCAAAATTTCCAGTTGGTGTGACGAATGGCAGCTAGCTCTAAACGTACAAAAATGAACTTAATGCGGAAGAGTAGGATAAACAAACTCGTAATGTTCGTATGCAGCATTAGTGGTGTCCTGCTTGGTACAGCCACGTCGTGTAGATGTCTGGGCGTAACGTTGCAAAGCGGTATGAAATGGAACGATCAAGTGAGGACAATGGTAGGAAAAGCGAACGGTCGGTGTAAATAATGAATTGCTTGGCATGTGTACTTGGTCATTCAGAACCCAACATCTTTACACTCACTCATCCATGAACCCCTCCACAGAACGTTGAAACGAAAAGTCAAATCAGCTGTCACCAAAGTTTTGAACCACTCGCTAACAGATAGCCCCCCCCCCCCCAAAAAAAAAAAACACCTCATCGGCTCTATCCCCCTCTCTCTCACTCATACACACACACGGTATAAACATCATAAATAGAAGTTAGTCTCGAACATATACTTCGTTACGTTGGCAACAAATAGGTAAACACGTAATGGAAGATGAAACACGTAATGGAGTCGCAATATTTACTTTGTGAAAAAGAGTGTACGACAGAAGAACAAAAGTCCACCACAAAAATGAGTGAGAAACACGGTGAACAGTGTGTGTAAGGTAAGAACACAAAGATGTGATTATATGTGAGGAAACGCGGATCAGCAAATCGTAAGTAATTACTTTTTTTACAAAAAAAATAGCGAAGTGAACTGTTTAATAACCTAAAACTAACAAAACTGTATCATTATTGATCCCACTGACGATACCTTAGAACAGAAGAAGGCGAAACGCGTATGGGATAAATAAAGTAACTAGCAGGAGGAAAAGGCAGTTTTATTTTTAAAAAAGTATTAACATGCACGTGTTACGGAGATGCTTCGGGAATTCAAATGGGAATTCCTTGAGAGAAGGAGACGCTGTTTTCGAGGAACGCTATTGAGAAAATTTAGAGAGCCGGCATTTGAAACTGACTACAGAACGATTCTACAACAGCCAACATACATTTCGCGTAAGGCCCACAAATATAAGATACGAGAAAGCAGGGCTCATATGGAGGCATATAGATGGTCTTTTTTTCCCTCACTCCATTTGCGAGTGGAACAGAAAAGGAAATGATCTGTAATAGTAGGGGGTACCCTCCGCTACGCGTTGTACGCAGTCTGCGGAGTATCTGTGTAGATGTAGATGTAGTATCACAGTCCACCCTCACAGCTAATGACGATAATAATTATAATCATCAGCATCTGTAGCGCCTGGGAGCCTCGGATGTTCACGACTGTCCTCCAAATAATTCCATTTTTAGCCAAGTTCTTTATCTAATTCTACTATTTCCCCTTTTCCATTAATTCCGGTTCAACCGTGCGTTGCCATGTCTATCGCTCTTTCAACCTTTCTCCGCTTGTCATCTTAAAGTCAAGTACTACAGGCGAATTTGAAAGCGGTGAAATCTTTGAGGCGCCCGCTGAGCAGCGCACCCAAGTGAAGTGGAGGGCAGGGGTAGTGAATTTGGAAGGCTGTGACTTTTTGTAGATAATCATGCTGCTCCAGAAATATAGTGTCACATTTCGCTCTGCACTACTTCCGACGGAGCGTCTGCTATTGACAATAAAGGAAATGTCCTCTCGTGATACTCACTAGCCAGTGCTGCAGCAGGGGACAGAAGACGCATACTGAAACACAAACATTACTGCGTCGGAATAACGCTACATAGACGGTGTACAGTGAATAAACACTAGCTCGCCGTAGAGAATACAGTCTGTATATTGCTCTAAGCGAAGACTTCCAGCAACATGAATCCTCCAATAAAACTCAGTCATGAGCAGCTGAAAGACAATAACTCGACAGAAACCTGAGGCTGCTGATAAATGAGAAACTGAAAGACTTCTTTCGTATTCAACACGTCTTTAATGAAGGACTTTATTTATTTATTTTTATTTATTTATGCATTTATTTTACCTGGCAAGATTAGGGCCTTCTGGCCCTCTCTTACACCTAACCAGGCATACTCAGATTCAACAAATTTCAGTTTCTACAGAACATTAAGGACATATAACATGTTATACTGTATTAATGTTAAAGAAAAAAATAGAGATTATAAAAGTAGTACAATGATAATTAAAACAATCAAAAAATAATTATAACAATCAAGAATAATAATAATAATAATAATAATGACTATGTATATGAAAGTAAACATATTTTTCTTTTATGAATGTCAGTCCTATTGCTAGTTGGGAATTTTCTCGTTATATTCTTGCAGCTTGTGAGTTATTCTCATCAAGCAGAGACATAAGACGATAGAATGGGGTGAAAGAGATATAGAAGAGGTAGATAGGTTAGAGGAAGAGAAATAGAATCGTAAAATTCGAAGCTATGATGGAGAGGAGAAAGAAAAAGATGAGAGGGGCACAACAATGGTGGCTATACCGTCCCTAATATGTAAGTCTTGAGTTCCCTCTTGAATGTTGAGTGGTTCCGGATAAGACGCAGATCACAGGGGAGCCGTTCCATAGTCGTATGGCTGAGATGGAGAATGACACGGAGAAAGATTTTGTGTTATGTAAAGGTACAGCTAAGATGCTTGACGTATCCGATCTGGTATTGCGGTTGTGGAATGATGATAGGTGTTTAATGTGAGAAGATAAATATTGGGGGCACCAGTGGCTAAGAAATCGATGAAGTAAGCACATCGTGTGGAGATCGCGTGCCTTATGTGGGTGTATCCAACCTAGCTGGGAGTATGAAGGACTGATATGATCATACAACCGTATATTGCATACGTATCTAACGCAAGCATTCATCACTAGCTCGAGGCATCTCGAATTTTCACTATTTGTGCCGTGTTGAACTACATCACAGTAGTAAAGATTAGGCAAGACTAGTGTTTGGACTTATTTTTGTTTAACATGGGTTGGAAATATTTTTCTAAATTTTTGAATTGCATGTAGAGAGGAGAGCGATTTCCGGCAAGCTGTGACTGTTTGTTCTTCCCAGTTTAGGTGTTCATCAAAGATTATTCCAAGGTCTTTTACTGTTTTTTGGTATGGTAGTTGGGTACCATTGAGGAGTATTTGAGGGACTGTTACGCGAAAGTACCGACTGATTAACTTTGGATGAGATATAAGTATGACCTGGGATTTCTTGGGGTTTAGTTTCAGACCTAGGTTCTGTGCCCATCGAGAAACAGAGCAAAGATCTGCGTTCATACTCGCTACTGCGTCAGCAATGTTCAGATGGTAGTTGCAGGAGTGAATCACTGAAGAAATATCATTAATCTACAGTGAGAAGAGTAATGGACCAAGGACAGAGCCTTGGGGAACTCCAGAGCGCACGTTTTTCCATGATGACTTTTCCGACCCACAAATTACTTGTTGACTTCTGTTTTTGAGGTAGCTGTCGAACCAGTGTATTGCGCTGTTTGAGAAATTCAGCTGCTTCATTTTAATTAGTAATATATCAAAGTCAACTGTATCAAAAGCCTTGCTAAAGTCAAGTAGTGTTAGGATGGCAGCTTCACGTCTGTCCATAGCATGTTTAATGTCATCAGTTACTTTGATTAAAGCAGTTGCTGTACTATGGTGCTTTCGAAAGCCTGACTGATATTTGTCGTGGATGTTATGAGTTTTGAGGTAATCCGTCAGCTGTTGATGGACGATGTATTCTAGGGCTTTAGATATTGCAGGTAGTATGCTGATCGGCCTGTAGTCACCTGGCGACTTAGGGTTGTCAGTCTTGGGTATAGGTTGAATTAAACTTTGCGTCCACTCAGTAGGATATGTACTACTGACAAGAGACAGGTTAGACAAAGGGTATGGAATTATAGAACATAAAGCGTTTAGGCTTCTACAATAAGTTATTATTATACATAATAAGGCTCTTTTGACAGCTATAGAAGTCCATGGTGCAAGCATGCTGCCACATGGGTTAAACATTGTAAAATTAGCAAAATCCGTCCAACATATTCATCCAAAAGCGACTTTTCTTTTTTGCGTGTATATGTGTTCTAGACACAGGTGTGAATGTGAATGTAAATGTTATTGAGATAAGTTTCTTTGAGAGGGTTGCTGATATGTCGTGAGTGCCGACGTTGCCCGTTCAGAATTGTACAGTCTCCTGTGCTACCGGCGCCAAGAGACAATTAGTTAAAAAGCAGGCTCAGATAAGGGTTGAGTATGAGAATCGAACAATACAGTGCATGTTCCTCGTTGTTAAGCATGGCATGGATTTTCTGCAGAGAGGGGATGCAGGGATCGACTTCCCGAGTGGAACATTTCATTATTTGATATGTGGTAAGAATTTAATTCTGAATTTAATAATGACTGAGACACTTCATAGCAGGTACTGTGAGAAGTTAAAAGGGAAGCTTAAGAGTAAGTTGCTGTTCACTAACACTGATCACTCCTATACACATAATACACTAGAATATCAAACTACAGATGATGTTTTGGGCATCTTAACCTCCACTCAGTATAAAATGAGAGAATCAGTACATATAACAACAAAAATCTGAACTAGTTGACTTGTTGTCAAAGTACGTAGTTGTCTTCTCGAACAAGACTGATATTACGATGGGGCACCAATAAAACATGTATGTAGTCCCATATCAAACTATTGTCACGCAACCTATTTCATTACCTGGGTCTGAAAGGAGGCGGTAAAGAAATCATTGTAGTGGTGAGAACCCGACATGAGGTGTTGGAGAAACTTTTACAAAAGTTTTATGTAGTAAATCATTTAACCACAACAGATCTCTGATGTTTCTACTGGCAAATTCTACTGACTGTAGAATCGAGAAGGTATACTGCATTTATTTTCACTGGCAGATCTATCAATTCACAATGTTACCACTTGGTCTGAGTGTAAGTTCATAATAGCTGTCGACCCTGTATTTGGACCAGAGCTGTTAGACAAGATCCAGTTTATGTAGATCAGTTGTGAATAGCCACTGCGACGTGGGAGGAATACATATATTTATTAACAAAGATGCTACATAAGTTGTCCGAAAGTGGAGTCATGGCGAATCTAGATAAATCTAAGTTTGCTAAAGATGAACTCAGATATCTTGATCGTATTATTTCTCATGATAGAATCACTCCTGATCCAGAGAACATAAAGGCTATTGAGAATTCATTTATATGACTCGTCTCATTTTTTTAGACATTTCGCTCCCAAATAACTGTTAAATAGCAATGTATTGCTTAGTCTTACGTAATGATCAGCTCACTGTCAGGAGAATTTTCAGAAGATAAAATGTGCTTTAATTTCCTCTGAGATTTTATACCATCCAGATGTGGGGATCGAATTTTGTATATTTCCTCCGATGCATCAGCCTCTAGTTTAGGAGCTTCCTTATAAGAAATTATAGAGTGCAATGGAAAAAACGAAGTAAACATTATCAGCTTTGCAACAAGGGGTTATGGGAATATGAGAGATCTTACTCGACGACGGAGTTAGAGGCATCTGCAGTGACTTGGTCGTTCAAACAGTTTCATTACTACATCTAAGCAAGAAAATAAAGTCTTTTGTGACCATCAGTCCTTAAGCTTCATGCTGACACACAAGTTCCTCCAGCCAAGAATAGCTAGATGAGGCCCATTTTCACAGGACTGGTTTTTCAGTTGTTCATATAGAAGGGAAAGATAATGTTGTCGCTGATGCCCTTTCTAGGTGTCCTCAAGGTCTTTCAGAATTTTCAGAGTTAACCGAACAGGTGTCAGATAATAAGGTATTGGTGTTAGAAGATCAGGTGCATAGGCGTGATTATTTACAGATGTGGAAAGATCTGGAAAGGCTACAGGATGCAGATCCAAGGTCGGGAAAAGTAAAGCAACTACTGTCACAACACAAACTGGCATCATACTACAAGGTTTACAATGACATGCTATTTCACCAATGAAGAACGGATATATGGTGTGTATGTATTTCATCAGCCTACCAAGATAGGTTTACTTGGTATGCTAACTTAGCTGGGCTCACATATTATTACACACGTCTATAATTTGTCAAAACACTATAACCATAAATGCTGATAATTAAATAAAATTATGTCCTATACTAACGCCTAAGCATGGAGAGATTTTGGTCCTGTCGTAGCTGGACTCCTTCCTAAAGCAAGAGAAGGCCTTAAACACCCAGTTGCTCTGAACAATCTGTTTACAAAGTATGTCAAATTATACACAACCAAATCTACATGTGCTGGTTGAATAATCAAGAGACTAAAGATGACTATATCCCTCGATTTGGCATATCTTACTTGATACTCCTTGGAAATGTATACAATTTCACCTCAAAAGCATGGAGATAATTTCTGCATGATCATGACATTAAACAGATACTCATCTCGAAATTCCACCCAGAGTCCAACTCCATTGCGGTATTTAGGGAGTTGAACAATTCATTAGAACCTACATACCTCACCAACAAACCAAGTCGATTGACTTTGTCACCCCATTTGAGTAGACTGTCAATAACTTGCCCCATGCTTCCACACAACACATTCCAGCTGAAGCTGTGAAAGGTAGCCATGAGAGAAATGAGTGGGTAAACCGTCTCTATGTATGCCTGCTACGAAGTGTCAAAAACGAGAAGACTCTTCAAAGATTGATTTCACTCATAGCCACAGTGTATTCGTGAAAGTCAGCGTATGACAAAATATCGGGATGTAAACATAATTTCGAAGTGGGTGAAAAACCGTAAACCAGACTGTTACACGAGAAAAATTAGAAGTGACAATTGTATACTGGGCCCTACAACATCAACCAAATCGCCCTAACTTGTAGCTTTCCGGACTGTAGTAGGATAAAAGGACTTTATCACCAAAAAGATGATAAAAAGTACCTATAGCAAAGAGTCTTCTGTTTATTAATTGCCATATACACTGTGCTTAGCTAGTTGGTATACAGGGTGTTACAAAAAGCTAAACTTTCAGGAACCATTCCTCACACACAAATAAAGAAAAAATGTTGTGTGGACATGTGTTCGGAAACGCTTAATATCCATGTTCGAGCTAATTTTAGCTCTTCCACCTACGCTCAATGGAGCACGTTATCATGATTTCATATGGGATACTCTACCTGTGCTGCTAGAACATGTGCCTTTACAAGTACGACCCAACATGTGATTCATGCACTATGGAGCTCCTAAACATTTCAGTCGAAGTGTTCGTACGCTTCTCAACAACAGATTCGGTGACCGATGGATTGCTAGAGGCGGACCAATTCCATGGCCTCCACGGTCTCCTGACTTCAACCCTCTTGACTTTCATTTATGGGCGCATTTGAAGGCTCTTGTCTACGCAACCCCGGTATCAAATGTAGAGACTCTTCGACCTCGTATTGTGGACGGCTGTGATACAATACGCCATTCTCCAGAGCTGCATCAGCGCATCAGGGATTCCATGCGACGGAGGGTGGATGCATGTATCCTCGCTAACGGAGGACATTTCCTGTAACATAGTGTTTGAAGTCACGCTGGTACGTTCTGTTGCTGTGTGTTTCCATTCCATGATTAATGTGACTTAAAGAGAAGTAATAAAATGAGCTCTAACATGGAAAGTAAGCGTTTCCGGACACATGTCGACATAACATATTTTCTTTCTTTGTATGTTAGGAATGTTTCCTGAAAGTTTGGCCGTACCTTTTTGTAACACCCTATATATATATATATATATATATATATATATATATATATATATATATATATATATATATATATATATATATATATATATATAGTGGTCCATTGATCGTGACCGGGCCTAACATCTCACGAAATAAGCGTCAAACGGAAAAAGTACAAAGAACGAAACTTGTCTAGCTTGAAGGGGGAAACCAGATGGCGCAATGGTTGGTCCGCTAGATAGCGCTGCCATAGGTCAAACGGATATCAACTGCATTTTTTAAAATAGGAAACCCCATTTTTAACATATTCGTGTAGTACGTGAAGAAATATGGATGTTTTAGTTGGACCACTTTTTTCGCTTTGTGATAGATGGCGCTGTAATAGTCACAAACATATTGCTCACAATTTTAGACGAACAGTTGGTAACAAGTAGGTTTTTTACATTAAAATACAGAACGTAGGTACGTTTGAACATGTTATTTCGGTTGTTCCACTGTGATACATGTACCTTTGTGAACTTATCATTTCTGAGAGCGCATGCTGTAACAGCGTGATTACCTGTAAAAACCACATTAAAGGCAATAAATGCTCAAAATGATGTCCGTCAACCTCAATGCATTTGGCAGTTTGTGTAACGACATTGCTCTCAACAGCAAGTATTTCGCCTTCCACAATGTTCGCACATGCATTGACAATGCACTGACGCACGTCGTCAAGCGTTGTCGGTGGATCACGATAGCAAATATCCTTCAACTTTCCCCACAGAAAGAAATCCTGGGACGTCAGATCCTGTGAACGTGCGGGCAATGGTATGGTGCTTCGACGACCAATCCGCCTGTCATCAAATATGCTATACAATACCGCTTCAACCGCACGCGAGCTATGTGCCGGACATCCATCATGTTGGAAGTACATCGCCGTTGTGTCATGCAGTGAAACATCTTGTAGTAACATCGGTAGAACATTACGTAGGAAATCAGCATATATTGCACCATTTAGACTGCCATCAATAAAATGGGGGCCAATTATCCTTCCTCCCATAATGACGAACCTAATGTCAGCCATGGTGGATTTTCTGTTGCCCAATAGTGCCTATTATGCCGGTTTACGTTACCGCTGTTGGCGAATGACACTTCGTCGCTATATAGAACGCGTACAAAAAATCTGTCATCGTCCTGTAGTTTCTCTTATGCCTAGTGGCAGAGCTGTACACGACGTTCAAAGTCGTCACCATGCAATTCCTGGTGCATTGAAATATGGTACGGGTGCAATCGATGTTGATGTAGCATTCTCAACACCGACGTTTTTGAGATTCCCGATTCTCGCGCAATTTGTCTGCTGCTGATGTGTGGATTAGCCGCGACAGCAGCTAAAACACCTACTTGGGCATCATCATTTGTTGCAGGTCGTGGTTGACGTTTCACATGTGGCTGAACATTTCCTGTTTCCTTAAATAATGTAACTATCCAGCGAACGGTCCGGACACTTGGATAATGTCGTCCAGGATACCGAGCAGCATACATAGCACACACCCGTTGGGCATTTTGATCACAATAGCCATGCATCAACACGATATCGACTTTTTCCGCAATTGATGACGGTCCATTTTAACACGAATAATGTATCACTCAGAAAATACCGTCCGCACTGGCGGAATGTTACGAGATACCACGTTGGTTCAAATGGCTCTGAGCACTATGGGACTTAACTTCTAAGGTCATCAGTCCCCTAGAACTTAGAACTACTTAAACCAAACTAACCTAAGGACATCACACACATCCATGCCCGAGGCAGGATTCGAACCTGCGACCGTAGCGGTCGCGCGGTTCCAGACTGTAGCGCCTAGAACCGCTCGGCGATCCCGGCCGGTAGATACCACGTACTTATACGTTTGTGACTATTACAGCGCCATCTATCGCAAAGCGATAGAAGCGGTCCAGCTAAAACATTCATATTTCTTTAAGTACTACACGAATATGTAATAAAAATGGGGGTTCCTATTTAAAAACACGCAGTTGATATGCGTTTGAACTATGGCAGCGCCATCTAGTGGGCCAACCATAGCGCCATCTGGTTTCCCCCTTCAAGCTAGACGAGTTTCGTTCTTTGTAGTTTTTTCATTTGATGCGTATTTCGTGAGATATTTGGCCCGGTCACTATGAATGGACCACCATATATATATGTTATGTCACGAATTCTTAGTATATACTCTGTGGTGACAAAAGTCATGGGATAGCTCCCAATATCATGTCGGACCTCCATTTGCCCGAAATAGCGCAGCAGCTCGACATGCCGTGGACTCAACAAGTCGTTGGAAGTCCCCCGCAGAAATATTGAGTCATAATTGTTAAAGTCTTGCCAGTGCAGGATTTTTTGCACCAACTGATCTCTCCATATGTTCCATTAATTTTCAATAAAACTGATGTCGGGCGATCTGATTGGCCAAATCATTCGTTCGAACTTTCCTTGCTATTCTTCAAACCAGTCGCAAACAATTGTGGCCCAGTGACCTGGCTCACTGTCATCCTTAAAAATTCCAACTTTCTTTGGAAACATGAAGTCCATGAATGGCAGCAAATGGTCTCCGAGTAGCCCAATGATTGGGTCAGTTGGAGCAGAGGACCCAGTCCATTTCATGTAAACGCAGCCCACACCATTAAGGAGCCATCACCAGCTTGCACTATGCCTTGTTGACAACTTATATCCATGGCTTCTTGTGATCTGCATCACACTCTATCCCTACCATCAGCTCTTACCAGCTGGTATCGGGACTCTGCACCACACTCGAACCCTACCATCATCTGTTACCAACTGACACGGGGATTAATCCTACCAGCCATGGTTTTCCTGTTGTCTAGGGCCCAACCAATACAGTCACGACCCCAGGAGAGGCGCTGAGGGCGATGTTGTGCTATTAGGAAAGACACTCGCATCGGTCGTCTGCTCCACATCCCATTAACACGAAACTTCGCCGAAGTGTCCTAACAGATACGTTCGTCGTACACCCCACTTCATTTCTGCGATTATTTCACGCAGTGTTGCTTGCGTCTAGCTCTAACTACCATTTCGAGCTCAAATTCTGTTAATTATCGGCGTGTATCCATGATCATGTCGGAAACCTTTTCATACTAATCACTTGAATACAAATGGTGGCTCTGCCAATGTACTCGATACTACCACCATCTGTATATGGGCATATCGCTGTCCCATGAATTTTGTCACCTCAGTGGTAGTGAAGAAAAGTATTTAGACTAAACTGCCGAAACTAACTTTAAAAAAAAAAACTAACGTATTATGTACGAGCTAAGTATGTCTTACACAGGACTAACCAGTAAGAGAAAGATAAGCAGTTTGTTCTATATATATATATATATATAACTCCGCCAAAGCCGGTCCCAAGCCCGGTTGAAAAAGGATGAGGGGGACGAGTAACACCTCGTTAAAAAACCTTGGTTCACCTGGCCCGGGTGATAGTACCTCGTGAGGGTCCCTTGCCAAGGAAACGGTGAAGACCTCAACGGCAGTGAAGGCGGCGATGAAGATCATCAGAACGGCGGAACTGGCGGAAGAGGCAGGCTTTTATATAAAAGCACCAGACTGTAGCGTCTGTTCCCACAGTGGGCGGCTGCAAAAGGCGTCTGTCCCACATATTAGTGGCGGCCTCACTTATAATTCTAAGCTAAATGCTTGAATTTTTATCATCGAAAGGTTCAACTACCTTTCCCTAAACCAAACTTTAACCTAAGACATGATGGTAAATTTCAAAATGAAAACTACTCCAGGAGGTAACCAATCTTCCATCGCTATTCATGGCGGTGCAACTAGGCCTTTGGATTCTGGAGAGCCTAGAACATCATGTAAGGAAGAGTCGGAGCTTCCTAGTACTTCTTCAAAGATAAGACTCAAGAAAAAACAACTATGGGGACTCTGAATATCAACACACTTATGAAAGTTGGAAAACTAAAACACCTAACGGACACTCTCAATCAACGCAACATACTTATATTAGCTCTTCAAGAAACAAGGTATCTGGATGAAAATTCATTTGAATCAGGTGGATACAGGATCTACAAAGGAAAACCAGCCATTAAAAATTCCAATAATACGACTATATTAGGGACCGCATTTATGGTCAAACAGCAACTTACGGAATCAATAACTAATTTTAGCTCCCAATCAGAACGAATTTCATTTCTGCCGTTCAAGTCAGGCAATAAACTCTACACTATTATAAATGCACATGCACCTATTAACCAACATAACAGAACGAATGTTGACAAAGTGGAAGATTTTTGGGAAATGCTTGAACACGAAACATCCATATTACCAAAAGAACATATAAAAATTTTAGTGGGAGACTTTAATGCACAAGTTGGCAAAGAAATAAAATTTAAATCAGTAGTTTGAGATTATCCAGCACATGCAAGAACCAACAGAAATGGGGAAAGACTCATAGACTCTTGTAGACAGTTTAATCTAAAATTAATGTCGACATATTTCAGGAAACTTGCAGGAAAGAAAAAAACGTGGGTATCACCTAATCCAAATCAAGGTGAATATCAGTTGGACCATGGGGCAACAACGACTCGCAACTACAAGGAAATCTTGGATGTCAGAGTGAGGAAGGGCCTAAACATAGACTCAGATCATTATCTGATAGAAATAAAGACCATGTTCCAACCAAACAAACCTAAACCAAAACCAAGAAGATTTCCAAGAGTAAACACTAAATTTCTTCTGCAAAATCAGGACAAATTTTGTCATATACTAAACACAAGAAAAATGGATAATTGGGAAGAAATTAAAGAAACAATGATAGAGTCAGTTAAAGAAATGGGACAGCTACGAAGAATACCAAAACACAGATGGTGGAACGAGCTGTGTGATGAAGCAATTGATAGTCGACTAAAGGCATGGAAAAAATGGAACAGTAATAAGAAACACGAATACTGGGAAGAGTTTAAAGAAGAAAGGAAAAAGACAGCAAAAATCATCAGATCAGTGAAAAGAAAATATGACAAAGACAGATTAGAAGAAATGGATTCTGATTTCAAAAGGAACAACACTAGAGACTTCTATAAGACTTTCAGAGAAGTTTTAACAGGGTTCCAGTCACCAAGTGTACATTTTAAAGATAAAAATGGAAAAATGGTTTTAAGCAATAAATAGAACTGCCAAATCTTAGCTGAATACTTTGAAAATCTATTAAATTGTGAGGAGCCTAATGACAGGTTACAATTTCAAAAACCACAACATGAAAATCCACCGTCGGAACCACCTACAGTAGAAGAAATACAAAAGATTATCAAAGCATTGAAGAATAACAAAACACCAAGTGAGGATGGGATAGTGGCAGAAATGTGGAAACTAGGGGGCTTATCCGAATGTCAGAAAATTCACAAAGTAATTAAAGACATTTGGACAAAAGGAATCATACCCAGTGACTGTAAACAAGCATTGATCCACCCTCTCCATAGAAAAGGAGATAAAACAGATACCAACAACTACAGGGGCATATCCTTGTTACCAGTGACATACAAAATATTTTCTAAAGCACTTTTAAATAGAATAGAGGAGCAAGCAGGACCTAATATAGGAGATTATCAAGCAGGATTTAGAAAAGGTAGATCATGTGCAGAACAGATTCTTAATCTAAAAACAATTTTGAGAGTGAGAGCTATACAAAATAAAAATACAGTAGTTACTTTCGTAGACTTCAAGAAGGTCTACGACTCAGTTGACAGACAAACACTATTCCAGATACTTTATGAATCAGGGATAGATGAAAACACCAGAAGACTTGTTTAACAAACGCTCACAGATACAACATCAAGAATTAAGTTTCAAGGCGAAATTTCTGAATCATTCAAAATCAAAACAGGAGTTCGACAAGGTGACGGACTATCCCCAATTCTCTTTAACTTGGTTTTAGATAAAGTAGTAAAAACATGGGAAAACACATTAAAAAACAGAGGCACAAAGGGTATAAGCATGGGCCAAGGATAGAACAAATTTGAAGTAAAATGTTTAGCCTTTGCGGATGATATGGTATTGATAACAGAAAACCGAACAGACGCAACAGTTATGCTTGATATGTTACACGAGATTGCTGAAAAGACTGGGCTAAAAATATCCTACGAAAAAACCGAGTATATAGAACACAAACATAATACAGAAAAGTTTATGAAAACAAAGTATGGACAAATTAAAAGAGCTGATACATTCAAATACCTGGGGGAGTGGATCCAAGCCAATGGACTGGATAACACAACAAATAAAGAAAGAATAAAAAAGTTGGAATTTGCATATAAATTAACACAAAATTACTACAATAAGAAATCAATATCCATACAAGCAAAGATTAAACATTATAATTCAGTTATTAGGACACAAGCAACATATGGATCAGAGTGCCTAACATTGAATAAGAAAGGCGAATTAAGAGAACTAGAAAAAAGAGAGAGAAAAATATTAAGAAAAATTCTAGGTCCTGAGAAAAACAAGGAAAATAGGTGGATTAAAAGGAGAAATGAAGACCTATACAAAAATACAGAAAAGATCACAGATACAATGAGGAAGAGACGGCTAAAATTTTATGGACATTTAAAAAGAATGGAAGAAACACGGATTACAAAGAAAATTTTTAATTACGTTCGTAAGCTGAAAAACACTGTAGGATGGATAGAAGCAGTAAAGAAAGACGCCAACAAAATAGGTGTTACAGAAGAAATAATACGTGACAGGAATAACTTAAGGCTACTTATAGAAAACGCAAACTATGAAAAAGATGCGCCAAAACCTCGACCCAAGAGAGAGTGGACAGATGAGCAGAGACGAGCAGTTGGCGAGAAAATGAAGAAGTACTGGGAAGAACGGAAGAAAAGGAAACACCATAAGTCTTAAGTTGCATGCGGTCCATAGCTGGCCACAGGGTGGTCCATTGATAGTGACCGGGCCAAATATCTCACGAAATAAGCGTCAAACGAAAAAACTACAAAGAACGAAATTCGTCTACCTTCAAGGGGAAGCCAGATGGCGCTATGGTTGGCCCGATAGAAGGCGCTGCCATAGGTCAAACGGATATCAACTGCGTGTTTTTAAATAGGAACCCCCATTTTTATTACATATTCGTGTAGTATGTAAAGAAATATGAATGTTTTAGATTGACCACTTTTTTCGCTTTGTGACAGATGGCGCTGTAATATTTACAAACGTTTAAGTACGTGGTATCACGTAACATTCCGCCAGTGCGGACGGTATTTACTTCGACACATTACCCATGTTAAAATGGACCGTTTACCGATTGCGGAAAAGGTCGATATCGTATTAATGTATGGCTATTGCGATCAAAATGACCAACGGGCGTGTGTTATGTATGCTACTCGGTATCCTGAACGACATCATCCAAGTGTCCGGACCGTTCGCCGGATAGTTACGTTATTTAAGGAAACAGGAAATGTTCAGCCACATGTGAAACGTCAACCATGACCTGCAACAAATGATGATGCCCAAGTAGGTGTTTTAGCTGCTGTCGCCGCTAATCCGCACATCAATAGCAGACAAATTGCGCGAGCACCGGGAATTTCAAAAACGTCGGTCTTGAGAATGCTACACCAACATCGATTGTACCCGTACCATATTACTATCCACCAGGAATTGCATGGCGACTATAGTTCTGCCACTGGGCACAAGAGAAATTACGGGACGATGACAGATTTTTTGCACGCGTTCTATTTAGCGACGAAGCGTCATTCACCAACAGCGGTAACGTAAACCGGCATAATGATGGCTGCGACAAGTGGAACATCAGCAATCTTGGAGGTTAATGTATGGTGGGGCATTATTGGAGGAAGGATAATTGGCCCCTATTTTATCGATGGCAGTCTAAATGGTGCAATGTATGCTGATTTCCTACGTAATGTTCTACCGATGTTACTACAAGATGTTTCACTGCATGAAAGAATGGCGATGTGCTTCCAACATGATGGATGTCCGGCACATAGCTCACGTGCGGTTGAAGCGGTATTGAATAACATATTTGATGACAGGCGGATTGGTCGTCGAAACACCATACCATGGCCCGCACATTCTCCGGTTCTGACGTCCCCGGATTTCTTTCTGTGGGGAAAGTTGAAGGATATTTGCTATCGTGATCCACCGACAACGCCTGACAACATGCGTCAGCGCATGGCCAATGCATGTGCGAACATTATGGAAGGCGAACTACTCGCTGTTGAGAGGAATGTCGTTACACGAATTGCGAAATGCATTGAGGTTGACGGACATCATTTTGAGCATTTATTGCATTAATGTGGTTTTTACAGGTAATCACGCTGTAACAGCATGCGATCTCATAAATGATAAGTTCACAAAGGTACATGTATCACATTGGAACAACCGAAATAAAATGTTCAAACGTACCTACGTTCTGTATTTTAATTTAAAAAACCTACCTGTTACCAAAAGTTCGTCTAAAATTGTGAGCCATATGTTTGTGAATATTACAGCGCCATCTACCACAAAGCGAAAAAAGTGGTCCAACTAAAACATCCATATTTCTTTACGTACTACACGAATATGTAATAAAAAATGGCGGTTCCTAATTTAAAAAAACGCAGTTGATATCCGTTTGACCTATGGTAGCGCCATCTAGCGGACCAACCATAGCGCCATCTGGTTTCCCCCTTCAAGCTAGACAAGTTTCGTTTTTAGTAGTTTTTCCGTTTGACGCTTATTTCGTGAGATACAGGTATTTGGCCCGGTCGCGATCAATGGACCACCCTGTATATATACTTTTGTAAATGGTGGGTGAGATAGGACACAATTTTGAAATGTAATAGGAAGTACATTTGTCGTGTGAACTTTTTACACAGTGACATGTGAACCGATGAATCAAAAATGCGATATGAATAATAAGTTACTTATGTCATGTTATTGAGGATCGTAATGTACGACAGATCAGGATACCGGTATTATAGCAATGGGTAATAAAATGTGAATAGTAAAATAACAATTCCGCTGTGAAAACAGACAATCATGTGTGCATTGCACCACAAAAGACATGTAACTATAAAACATTTGATAAGCAAGTAAAATCCAGTACATTAATATTTATGACATATGACTTATGATTTAGCTTTACTATCTCAATTGCAATGACTAACTTTTTTAATTTAGTAGCTAAGTAACTCTTCATTTTTTAAAGGAAAGGAAATAAAGCCATATAACCAACCATAAGGTGGAGCCATGAGTTGTTTGTTAAAATGTTGGTCGATCTTATGGTCAAAGAAAAATTCCTTGGTGTATGTTTGGATACACGTTTCAATTCGCGTAGGCTGTGGATGATTTCTTTTTCTTACTTTTATGTTGTTTTTTTTTTTTGTTATTTGTACAGAGATGTCCTAGATTCCTACGTGGGCGTGTGTGTAGAACAGTGGTGCCCTCTACGGCTAAGCACAAAATTTTATTGTTTGAATCAGCCAATCATATGTAAATATCAGGCGACTGGGCTAAGTTACTAGAAGCACGGCCAAATAAATTAAGAATGAAAGTACTGTACATAGCTATACTTCGAAAAAGTGCGCAAAACATTGAATAAGTATCTCTAGTATTGTATGAAGTTAAACGATCCGTGGAAACTGAATAGATAAACAATTTATATTCTTTTGTGAGGATACATCGAAATGTACGAAAATATAGACTGAACAATACAGTGTAAAACGCAGTCTGATCGAAGTGAGGAAGTCGGGACACATAGTCGATTGATACTGAAAGGTTACCTGAGACAAAACTAGTTCAACATTTGAAGACGCACGATAGAGAGTGAACTGGTACTCACCTCTGCTGAAACTGGATATGGAAGTAATCATATGACGTTTCCATGAACGCTTTTAATCCTGTGTGTCTCCACTGAGAGGAGTTACACAAGAACACGAACAAACACCAGTAATGACGCGGTTCTGCTACATGGAACTGATGCCTGTAGTGATGGTAGCTTGCAACAGTGTCAAACGCAGCCACGAATGTAGCTACGTGTGATACTGCTTGTGTAACGAGCAAAAACTTTAAATAATGCACAAGAAAATATGCCCTACAAAAACGCTTACCTAGAGCTTGGTGTGGACACTTTTGTAATTACGATTAGCCAAGTGATGAACACCGTGCTGCTAGTTAACACAATGACATTATACATCTCTTAACCAAAATTCCTTTTAGGGCAGGGTAGCGTATCTCTGATACTGCCCTTTAACCTTATTCATAAAATCCAATGATGAGCTGTAAGAAGAGGGGCGGCCGAGATCTACCACGACATCCTGATGCGGGCGACAGGCTGTTCCTGCCGATCCCAACACCGCAACACCGACGTGGTGTCGGCCTCGTAGTAATAGTAGTAGTAGTAGAAGTAGCTTTATTCATCCGTAGATCTCCTTTTACAAGGATATAGGACATGTCAAAGTATTTACAAATTTAGATCAATTTAAAATAAGCTAATTCGTATACACATATATTTGCAGACTTCTAGTTAGAGACAATCATTAGATTTACTCCTGGTATACAACACTTTTTTACAAATAACTTATTAAATAAGGTACACATTGTTCACTCATAACTCCCTAATAGTCACTGCACACACTATACACACATTGTTTCATAACACTTCATTCAATGGACATCGGAGGTCACCGACCGCCTAACGAGGACTGTCATCCCCTGGGCTTAACTCAACTCGACGTCACGATAATCGTCTCCCATAAGCATCCTACCATCCCTGACGACGCCGAGACTACATTGTTTTTATTCAGGACGATTTTTTCCGTCGTGCACAAATTCTAGGGATTGATCGATGAGAGGATACGGAACAAGAAAGGTCTAATGAACTTATGTCCGGAAATGGATAGTATCCGTGCTAGAGACTGTTTATTCTATCATAACATTGTTATAGAGACTGCAGTCTAATGCACGCTGTACCTTGCAGCCACAGTTACAGCATGTGTTGAAAATGGTTTCCATGTGCCTCAACGCATGTGTGTACGCGCCGTAGCATGTTCTGTCTCACACGTCACATCGGTCAGACAGCATGAATACGCTGCTCTAGTGTCTCCACATGTGGAATGGGCTCTGCAAAGAGATACTTTTGAAATGGCCCCATAAGACCCCCTGGTCCAATCCATCGACCATGGAAGACACGATTGAGCTGCGTCCGGACGTTAACGGCGAAGTGGGCTGGAGCATGTAACACCTCCGTTTATTTTAGCCGACCTGATCTGATCTGATCGAATAGCAGCCCAATAATTATTATTAATGTGACCGTGTACCTAATGGGGCTGGCAATCGGAATTGAGTGCTACGGAAGTTGTTACTTTCCAGTTCGTCCTTCTCAAATGCTGTAATAATGAAATGTCTGGTAACAAGAAAAACACCAACACAGTTTCACTGATAACGAACCTATATTCGTCTCAAAAACCCAAAAAGGAGGAGACAGCCACTGCCTTCGTCATACATATCTAATTACGGCTAATCTCAGCACAGGCTTCTTCATTTTTCATTATCGTCACACGTTAATCCATCACTGCAATCCAACACTGCTATCCAAAGAGATGTCGGCGCGGTAGACGCGAAAGCAAAATATTGGCACTAGAATATCACTAATCACTTTCGTAATAATACTTCTTCACCTTCCCGATATTATTCTAGTACAAAGGGGTTAAACCACGGCGATGGCAACTCCCTTCGTCGTTAAAGCCTTGCATTACAACAACTGGCCTCCACACACCTCTACCCGCAACATGGGACTGATTCAACTCCACACTCGCTCTCGCAACACGACACAATCGATTGTTTGCCCTATCGACCTGTCCCGAGTGCAAATTTATAGTAAGGGCCTATGGACCCCTTACAAGCACCATCATGTAGCAACCACATAACTCTTCGAAATATCAATGGCACTTCTTCCAGCAGCGGAGGCAAAGTCACCCGCAAGAAACGCCGATAATTCCGGTATTTACGTGATGTGGAAGGAAGACTGGTCCCAAAATACGGTAACCAATTATCCCGGCCCACACATTCCGGCTGCACCAACGCTGATGATTCGCTGTCACCATACCACAGGGATTCTGCATACTATCCCACAGTGTTATAAAAATTGAAGATACCGCTCCGTGCAAATATGGCCTCATCGCTGAATAGGATGGATGACACGAATCCCGGAATCGCGGTTGCCAGGTGAAAAAAAAAAAACAGCTCCCAACGAGGAACGTCTATCGCTAGCAGTGTAAGTAGGCTGTTTAGGTTTTTTTATTGGTAACGCCACGTAGCGCCTGTATGAAAATCACTGGCTGTGCTGTGTGCAGTCTGTGGCTGGGTGGCATTGTTGGAATTTGCTATTGTAGTGTTGGGCAGTTGGCTGTTAACAGCGCGTAGCGTTACGCAGTTGGAGGTAAGCCGCCAGCAGTGGTGGATGTGGGGAGAGAAATGGCGGAGTTTTGAGTGCGGATGATCTGGACGTGTGTCCATCGGAGACAGTAAATTTGTAAGACTGGATGTCATGAACGGCTATATATTATGACTTTTGAACACTATTAAGGTAAATACATTGTTTGTTCTCCATCAAAATCTTTCATTTGCTAGCTATGCCTATCAGTAGTTAGTGCCTTCAGTAGTTTCAATCTTTTATTTAGCTGGCAGTAGTGGCGCTCGCTGTATTGCAGTAGCTTGAGTAACCAAGATTTTTGTGAGGTAAGTGATCTGTGAAAGGTATAGTTTAATGTTAGTCAGGGCCATTCTTTTGTAGGGATTACTGAAAGTCAGATTGCGTTGCGCTAAAAATATTGTGTGTCATTTTAGTGTTGATAAGAATAGATAAAGAGCGAAATGTCTGAGTACGTTCAGTTCTGCTCAGCTGTTTGAAAATCAAATAACGTAGGGGCTTACCAGCACAGTAGTTCACTAAATTTTCTAAGGGGACGTTTCAGTAGGCCCTGCATATGCTGTAAGTGATAAGGGTAGTAACAGTTGTCATGGTGAATGTTCCACACGGTCGTCTGGCTTACACTGTACTGGCGGGCCAACTGCCTAGTACTGACACGGCGGTCGCCTTCCACAGTATTAATCACATTTTCCTCCAAGTCTGGCGTCCGAACATTTCGGGTAAGTCTTTGATGATTTCCAGTTTCCTGAAACGACCCTGTCTCAGACAAACGGCGAAGCACTGTTGCAAACATTGAATGCTGTGGTTGTTGTCGGAGAGGATTAGTCTCGTGGTACAACCTTGCTGCCCGCTGCCCGTTTCCATTTGCTTTTCCGTAAGTAAACACCATGTCGGCGAGCTCTCGATTCGAATACGAAACCTTTGTATACAACGCTGTATTACATCCGCTACACGATTAATCGGGAAGAGAAGTAAATCGGACACAACATTACCAATTAATATGGCAGGAGAGGGCGCTAGGGCATTAGGTATGAGGAACTGTAGCACCCTCTACGAGGAAACCATACGTACTGTAACTGTGGCTACATGATACAGCACTTATTACACCGCAGTCTGTGCAAAAAAGTATGATTGAATAAATGGCCTCTAACAAGGAAACCTTTGGTGTTCACGTTAGACACCACGCAAGAGGTTGCGATAATCGATAGCGGTCCAGCACTTTCAAACTCTCTGGACTCGCTGGCGCTTGCAGCGCCGCCGTATGGCACGCACAGAGACTTGCAGACCGCACCGGCCGAGTCAGCGACAGGTCCTGAGCGAAGTCATATTAGAATAGCCTTCAGCTCGCTAGGTTTCGCAGCCTCTAGTTTGCGCATGTATTACGCAAGCAATACCAGAATTGTGTTATCTTGCTTGTTGAATAATCCAGTTAATGTTTGTTAATGAGTAATTTGTATTCAAGAAATGGCTGGCTCTGAGCACTATGGGACTCAACTGCTGTGGTCATAAGTCCCCTAGAACTTAGAACTACTTAAACCTAACTAACCTAAGGACAGCACACAACACCCAGCCATCACGAGGCAGAGAAAATCCCTGACCCCGCCGGGAATCGAATGTATTCAAGAAAGATAGTTGTTATTAGTTATGTTCCTGGAGTGCAGTAGCAGGACACAGTTAAGTAAAAGTTACTTACTAAAGTATTCCAGTACTAATTATCATAGAATACTCCAGATTCCTACAACCACCCCACTCGTATTAGCCTCTGTCATCCCACTGCAAATCCAAGAGGTACCGATCGAAAAGCATCCTGCATTTGTGTGAGGTCATGACATGCTGCCATCAACCTTAACATCAAAACCATGCAATTCCGGACGTAAGTTCATTAGGCCGTTTTTTTCCGCATGCTCTCATCGATCGATCACTACAGTTTGTACACGTTGGAAAAAATCACTCTGTATAGAGCAATGCAAAGGAAAAATCTTACAGAACGATCGTCGTTGATGGAAAACGTCATTTCAATCTAAAATCGCGAATCTTATTAATTTCAGCTTCACATGTTATACAAATAAACTCTTTTGTATTCTGTAAAAGATTGAGGTAAAGTACGTCAATCTTATAATAAAACCGATCAACTCACTCAAATGTTAAAAACACCAAATCAATGAAATATGAAACTTTCATGCATGTTAAAAATGTAATTTTTTTCGTTGTTACAAAATGAACTAATATTTTAATATAACTATAAACCAGGATGCGAATTTTATCCCTTAGTGCGGTTTTTAGACTCTTTTTTTTCCGTCGGCTGCAACCGAATCGAGAAGGATATAACGGAATGAAATGTACTGCAGTGTAAGTTCAAATGGTTCAAATGGATCTGAGCACCATGCGACTTAACTTCTAAGGTCATCAGTCGCCTAGAACTTAGAACTAATTAAACCTAACTAACCTAAGGACATCACACACATCCATTCCCGAGGCAGGATTTGAACCTGCGATCGTAGCGCAGTGTAAGTGTAACCGTCTACTAGAGCGTTGTACAACTGAATATAATCACACCAAAATCCTCATCCCGTTAAAGTAAAACACATAACAATACCAGTTAATTAAGGGATGCAGCACTTATTCCCAAAACCATCAAGAATTTATTCACAGTAATACTGAAAACAAGTGTGGTCCTTAAAGTAACTATTGTTTGAAATGGTTAATCTAGAGATACACCTAAATGTAAATTCTTCAACGAAACGATTAACATGGGGCTTAATATTAATCAATGCATCACTGACTGCCTGAAGTGTGTTCTGTTCATCACATAATTACATGCATTTAAGGGGGCTATCAACATTCCCTACGTTATTCATGAGAAACACTCAAGCATCATACATTACATTGTTTAAACACATAAAGAAACAAATCTATGTGTAACCGTGTCATTACTGTGATGCTATGTAAATTCCTTTCCGATTTATATGTGAAATGCTTCAAAGTGTTGAGTGAAAGTAAAGATTTATGGCCAATGAATCTTGGTATTAGGCCAAGCTTCGAGAAGGGAAAAGAACTTCGAATAGCTTTTTATTTTGACAGAAGAAGAACTGTATTTAATTTTTTGTTGCTGTACTTTTACATCTTTTCGCGACCTGCTCTTGTACCGAAATCATGTTGTGCTGACACGGAGCTTAAACAGAACGTATTGTAATATCTAAGTCTCTTGTATTTATTTATTAGTGCTTCAGCTATTTGATTTCGATGTTGATAAAGATAATTTTTATGTACTTCTGCATTTTTAGAGGCTTTAAAAGAGGGTGAATTGTTCGGTGGCTTAACGACCGGACACGTTACGTGTTCTTACGTTATTTGTTCATTGTCGCTAAGCAGCACCACCCTGACATCGATTTACCGATCACTTCTCTCAGTTTCTATGCAACAATTTTGTTAGGTTGATCCTTCAATTACAAATGAATAATGACGTTGTCAATCGATTCATTGGTTTGAGTCTCCGGCCCCACGGAATTGTACATGCTGTGAACTAAAATCATACGCTGCGGTGTATTATAGTATTTAGTACTTCCTTTCATCTAAAAATTGAGATATGGTTCATCGTCGTTCGGGGTTTCTGTTTGTCGTCATGGTGTTACTGTTATTAATTCTAAGAAATTTCATAGGATTCATATATTCTTCCTGCCGTGACTTACTGAGAAAAGTTTGATTTCAAACTTCCCAGCCATTAAATAAGAGGGAGAGAAACGCTTCAGCCATAATCTGCAGCTGATTGTTGACGATGGTGTGGTGTATAGCAAGTTGCCGTCGTTGAGTGACTTAGGAGCATACACTGTGACTTAGAATTTCTAGTTGGTGTAATGAATGGCAACCAGTTTTAAACGTAAAAAAGTCAAGTTAATGCAGAGTGTCAGCAAAAACAAACCCGTGACGCTCGAACACAGCACTAGTAGTATGCTATTCACACAGTCACGAGGATTACATATCTAGATGTACCGTTGCAAAGCGATATGAAATGGAACCGAGCATGTAAGGACTTATAGAGGGAAGTGAATGGTTGACTTCGCTTTACTGGGAAATTTTTTTAAGAAAGTGTGTTTCACCTATAAAGGAGACCGCAGAAAGGATATTAGAGCGACGGATTCTTGAGCACTGTTCGGGTGTTTGGGATTCGCACCAGGACGGAATAAAGGAAGACATCGAAGCAATTCAGAGAAGGGCTGCCAGATATGTTATCAGTAGGTTCGAATAACACGCAAGTAGTTCAGAGGTGCTTCGGGAGGTGAAATGGGAATCCCTGGGGGAAGGCGACGTTGTTTGCGAACAACACTACTGAGAAAATAGAACCGGCATTTGAAGCTGACTCCAGAACGATCCGACTACCGCGAATGTACATTTCGCGTAAGAACCACGAAGATACGACAAGAGAAATTACGCCTCGTACGGGTGCATATAGACGGCCGTTTTTCTCTCGCTCCATTTGCCAGTAGAACACGAAAGGAAGTGATCGGTAGTGGTTCGGAGTACCCACCGCTACGCACCGTACGGTGGCTTGCAGACTATGTATGTAGATGTAGATGTTGTGTTGCACCGTAAACTAATGTATGGGAGCTGCCAAATAAAAATTCAGACACGTTCTGTGGTAACGCAAGAAGCATGTAAGCACTACTGGTAACTTTTCGATAGTATTGATTTGTAAAAAGTTCTATTCACAGTGTGCCACTATGTAATTATACCTGTGAAATCTTGACAGAACGACTATTAATCTAAATTCTAGAAATTATGTAGACTGATCAAGCACCTGAAGATGAACTCCCAGGGCAGGAACTGCATCGTGAATTGGAACAAATCACCATTTGTGAATAAGGCGGTTTGTTTTTTTTTTATTTTACGAAAGTAATACAGTCAGGGAAGCACCACTGGCAGCAATGGATAAAATAAAATTTCTAATATCTCACGATACCGATACTGCAGTACTATTTCAGGATGTAGCCCCATTAATTAACGACAGAAGTAAGTGTGTTACCACACAATATGAAGATATTAATACTTACTCCAGCTTTGATAATGTTACACGCGAATTAAGTAAACAGTCAGATACTCGTAATTTATATTTTCGACATAAGAAGTGTGTGCTCCAGATAAGAAAGCGTTATTGTTTTTCGTTTGTGATTAGTATTGTAAAGAAAACACTGGCAACATTTAGTATAGTAAAAAAGTGAAAGTATTTACTGCAGATGCATATGGTATTTTATATTTGATAATACCTGAACCACATAGTTTTTTGTGGTAGTGACCCAATATGGTCCACCGCATAGTGGCCAGGGAGAATGGCAGGCATCCTGCAGTTGTGTAGCTGAGACACAGATAGAGACTGGAATATGTAACATTGCACTACGCGACACACCAGTACTGACAGTAATCATTACAGTACTCAATTTAAAATAGGATTACCGATAATAACGCTCTGCCAAATGATCAACATGCTTATTTCAAAATTTAATGTACTGGATTACCCCCAGGATCTTCAAACTGTGATTGGTCATTTGGAGGGAATAAAAATTTGGCAGTGTAGTGTTTCGAGAAAATAATTTTGAGAATATTTCATAGATAACCATTTATCTTTATTAACTATAAGGGATTGCTGGAAGATAAGAACTGATTAGGTAATCATAGTAGGAAGCAGAGTGAAAGTATTTTATGTATATATGAAATAATACATAATTATAAGTGGTATAATGTGGTGCTCTATGGACCTTTAGTGCCCTGTCTAGAGGGCAGCACCTGTTAGTGTGTATTATAATAGACTGAATAACGTGGGCATTCATGAGGAGTCACAATGCTAATATTACTGTCAAGGGACCTATTCGTAGTGTGGAAATCAATGAAGGGGTAAGTACCAAAAAGCTTTTTTTAGTTAGATGCGAAAAACCAAACTAAGTGCCATTGCCAACAACCTGAAAAGCGTGCTAACCGCTATGATCATTTCTAGTAGTATATATAAAGCCCGAACGATTGTATGAACGGTATTTGCCGGCCCACTGGCGAGACTAAAGCGGGCTAAGTGCCACATAGTTTTGTAATTGTTTTCAGAGTGTGACAGAGATTTATCCCAGATTTAAAAAAAAAAAAACATATGAGGCTGGAAGAATGTCTGAGTGTCAAGTACCTAAGAACCTTCTAAAACTTAGGGAGAATGTGACACTCAAAATCCATTTGTGGTTACTTTATTTTATAAAAACTGCCGATACACATATTAACACAGCGAAAAAAATGTTTCCAACTGTAGTTCGATTCAAGTGACAAAAACTGCACCTGGTGTTGTCAAGATGAGAATATTGTCTAATGAACCTGAAGACCAGATCACCTACAAGATCTTCAAGAATAGGATTACCACTGACATAATAAAGAAGCTTATTTTACCGTCACAACAATGTAAAAACAACTTCTCAGCTCAAAAGGAAAAGGATCTGTAAAAGTTGCTGCCGTTTTTGAAAGTAGCTAATAGAACGTTTTTCGAATAGTTAATCAATTAAAATTGCTATGTGATCTGTAAAATCAAAATAAGTATTAAAACTAATGTAATCGCACTACAGTGTATCTGTAAAATGTTTATTATTAACAAAACTGATAAATGCTTGAGATTTCTTTCATTGACACCAACCTGTATAGCATTTAGCACGTTTGCGTTTTTGAGAGTAGAATATTTATTTTCATTGATAAAAGGAAGGGAATTTTTAAATAAATTGCAGTAGTTGTGTCACTCTTAAAATATTGTTGAGGCTTTTTCATTAAAATATTTTTGTCGAAACAAGAAACAGTGAATAACTAAGTACAAACAATTTATGCTCAAGTTTATTTTGGTTTTAACACGCTTAAGGACAGATTATATGAATGGTTCTTTGTAGTGACGCCCAAGCAAATAATCATTTCTATGAAAAATATACAGGGTGTTACAAAAAGGTACGGCCAAACTTTCAGGAAACATTCCTCACACTTAAAAAAAAAAAATATATGTCATGTGGACGTGTGCCCAGAAGCGCTTACTTTCCATGTTAGAGCTCATTTTATTACTTCTCTTCAAATCACATTAATCATGGAATGGAAACACACAGCAACAGAACGTACCAGCGTGACTTCAAACACTTTGTTACAGGAAATGTTCAAAATGTCCTCCGTTAGCGAGGATACATGCATCCACCCTCCATCGCATGCAATCCTGATGCGCTGAAGCAGTCCTGGCGAATGACGTATCACAGCCGTCCACAATACGAGCACGAAGAGTCTCTACATTTGGTACCGGGGTTGCGTAGACAAGAGCTTTCAAATGCCCCCATAAATGAAAGTCAAGAGGGTTGATGTCAGGAGAGCGTGGAGGCCATGGAATTGGTCCGCCTCTTAATCCATCGGTCACCGAATCTGTTGTTGAGAAGCGTATGAACAATTCGACTGAAATGTGCACGTTACACGTGCCCCACATTGTCTGAGGATGTTCGTGTAACGTAAACAGACTCAGAAATTGTCCCAAAAAAGAAACAACGGAAATGCATATGCTCAAAACATCAACAAAATTTAGCATTCGTCTAATTAACCATAAATCAATTTTTAGACCATAATAATTGAGTGGAGACACTCTTAATCTTATTCCACTCTGTCATCTTGCACAAAATATACAGGTTCACAACATATTAAAATTCATAGAAAACATAGAAAATGGTTTAGCTATTCCAAAATCGTCAAAATTCGTAACACTATCAAGAAATGGAATACTATTTACAAAATTAATCAGAGTACATGGTCATAAAAACAGGTAGATCAAAATACGCAAATTAATTATTAATTACATATTATACACATTTTTATGTAACCTTTTCATAATTAATATTCTCGTCATTAGAGTCCAATTAACGCCAAACAAGACAATAATATTCAGCAGATCGAAAAAACCATAAATATTGACAGTAGAATTCTTTCAGCTGTCCGGGAAGAAAAACAATTCCGCCTTCCCTACCCGCAAGTACAAAGAATGCCGACAGCGGCACAAGAGCCGACAGCGGTTCCGCCTCGCCAGTATTGTTGCGCCCGCCTGTGCGGCATGCTTGATCTCACTCGCCCTGTGTAACGGCATCTCCAGAACGCCAGTTTCACTGAATTCTTTCGGAAAAACTCACTCCCGAGTAATCTCAAGGAGTCCATTAACACTATCACAGTGGATAACTCAACACTGTCCATCATCACACGCATGTACTAGCCTGAAACTTAAAACAGCGTCTAAGTACATCGACAATGACTAGTAAAACACACATTCATGAAATCTTACAGCTAGTTACAAAATCATATTTACATTCCTTAATCTACTGTGACTCAGTTGAAAACTCAAACTAGCAGCTTGGATTTTTCGATTGATTAATAATCACTCTCACTTAAATCATTTAGTAAAATTTAATTACTTGTTAATTACAACTTCTTTAATGTCCTCTTGGTCAGGCAAAAGCATGGCAATGTAGCAAATCGTTTAAATCTTACACTCTATATTTACATACTGTACAAATTTCCCATTCTGTGGTATTAATCAATCCTAGGTTGGTACAATTTCAGGTCTACAATGTTCCGTATACCTAATAGTTTTCCAGAGCTTGGATACTCTAAGCAATAAGCATATAGTAATGACTTTATATGGTCCATTATAAACAAACTTAAATTTAGAGGTTTCATTGTCTATCTCGCTCGATTTCTCATGAGCTTTCACAAGTACTAAGTCTCCGATTGCAAACTTAGCAAAACGCGCTTTAGCGTCATGACGACATATGCGAGCATCGGCTTTTAGCTTCATTACTTCTCGCAAACGATCTTTTTTCACACCAATTTCACACCAATACTAATGTCAATCCGTGGAGGGAATTTCATTATCTCTTCCAATTCATTTTCTACACTTTTGTCAATCCCGAGATTCCTCACGTTACGGCAGTTCAAAATCATTCCTAAGTCAGTCTCATCTGGTCAGTTAACAATGTGTATAGGCTGGTATTATCTATGCACACCGCCTCCTGCCTCGTCAAAACTAACTACTATTGCTTTATCTTGTGACGTACATGTCAAAGTTTTGCTTTCGCAATTAATCACTGCACGGTACTTTAATAGCCAATCTAACCCGATAATTACTTCCGTAGTTAAGTCTGGCACGACGACAAACTCTTGTTCAAATCGTGCCCCACATATCTCGAGGTTGACAAAAATCTGTTTTGTGACCGGTTTACTGGCCTCCCCGGTAGCATCGATAATTTTCACTCCTGTTACTGGCGTAACTACGATGCCGGGTCTGTCTTTCAGTAACTCAAATATTTTCCCAGATACAGCAGTCAATTCTGGACCGGTGTCAATCAACACGTTTAGTTGTACGTCGTGCATATTAACAGACACTACTATCTGTCTACACTTGTCCTCGACTGTTTCTTTATTTTCCCACAGTAAGTCCTCGTCTGTATCCAGGTCATTCCAGAAAAAACCATCCTGCTCTGATCCTAAATCCGGCTTATCTGGCGGCCTTTTCAGCCTCTGTTCACATACAGTTTTAATTTCAACACGTTTGTCCTGAGGCTCAGTCTGTAGCTTCGCCTCCAATACCGAAACCTTTTCCTGTAACTCGTCAACTAGCGAGTGTTGCTTTGCTATCAATTCATTAATTGTCACCTTCGTTGATTCCTCTTTGGTCAGATTGATCTCATCTGCCAATCTACCTGGAGGAATTTGCCCAGTAGTATCTGCAATTACTTCCTCTAGATCTGCGCAACCCACACTGCTATCGTCTGACCGTATAATGTCAGCTCTAACCTCATAAACGCTGTAATCTATGTGCTTTTCTACCAATCGTGTCCGGCTATGACTAAAATTTTCATAATCTTTCTCCTTAATACTCTCGCAATGTTTAAACTGGAGGTTTGCGTCGGATGGGTCAGCTACTTCTACCACTATAACTTTCGGTAAAGTCTGCCGGTTAGGGCCAGAACTTTCCGTTACTACTTCAACATCCAACTCCTGCGGGACGAAACACGACGAATCTTGATCATGCTCCCCATTAACATCAACTATTTCTGGTAAAGTCTGCCAGTTAGGGCCAGAACTTTCTATCACTTCACAAACACTATCTTCGTGCGGGACGGGACGCAGCAAATCCTGCCCGCGCTCCCCATAAACCCTTCTCCCGTACAGGTCCCTATAATCTCTTAGTTCGTCGTATAAGCGACCGAACTGCCTTAACCAAGCCTCATCCCTCTCTGCATCCCCTCGCTCAATGACAAACGTGTTATCCGACATCTGACCTTCTTTCAACAATTGCGAATCATTCTTAAACTCAAGCTCCATTTCCGCTGTGGGTGTTACAGCTGTCACTTTATAATCGTTTTCCGGAACACTACTTAAACTGTTCTCACTGACAGTGAATGTATTTTCTACTGCCGTGTCTACAGCTGATCTACTACTTGTGGGCGCACTCCTTTCTCTTAACACTGGCACACTCTCCCACCGTTGAATATTCCATACGGAATTTTCGTAACGACGACACCTGGGTTTTCTCTTGTTATTGGGCCTCCAAAATTTCTCCACGCCCGGTCGGCCCCTCACCGGCGCGGCTAATGGTTTCCCTGTCTCGTCCCAGCAGATACGCTCCCCAGATGCTACTGAGGCGTCTGATCACACCCTCTGGCGTTATTACTATTCTGCGAAGCCCGTATCACGCTAGTATGATACTGGTTTCCGTCATTCCTGTTATTATTTGCATTGTACCGATTGTTATTACGGTCCGAACCATTATTGTTATTGCTGCCAAGATTGCGGTATGCATTACTCCCATAGTTATCGTTGTTGTGGTTGCTGTGGTACCCGTTGTTGTTACCACGGCCTCCACCACTGTCGCGATTATTGCTCCAATAGTCCTCGTCCTCAACTCTTTCCAGGAAATCATTGATTGTCCTGTAATTGCTTCCTACGTAGCGTTTTGTATCATCTGGAAGCTTCTTGTAGAGTTCCCAGACTATTTCGGATTCCGTGCGGCGATCACGCAAATATTCCAACTTGCGGATCCTGCTTTCACAAAACTCCTTCATCGAGCCGCGCGAATTCGCATCGAAAGGCCTCGATACGACTAATTCGCGCCAGACACTTTGCTGTTTTTGCTCTGACCAGTATTCAGCCAGAAACAAATTTTTAAATTCGTCAAAAGTCAGGTTCGTAATGTTGAGGTTTAAGCCCCAACGCTTGGCATCACCAGCCAACACATCAATAACCGCATTAATTTTTCTCTCATTAGTCCATGATCTGGGTAAAACTCTTTCACAATTTTTAATGAAATCCGTCGGGTGTATACCGCCTTTTTTCAATGGGTCGAACCGCTCCTCTTTCATCAACAATTCCGAACTATGTGCACAGATTGGCACATAGCTCTGTTTTTCGTCAAGTTTCTTTTCTAATTCCGACACTCTCGTAATTACTTGGCAAGTGGTTGTCGCAAGCGTTTCTACCTCCCTTTTTTTCTCTTCGCAGCTATTAGCGTGCTTCGTCACTTTGGTATCTACTTCGGATACTAAAGCCTTTAAAGTTTCCACCCTCTTTTGATCCTCTTTTTTCACTAATTGAATTTGTTCCGTCATCTTATTCTCGATGATCGGAGCAACTGCTACTCCTACACTTTTCACGATTCTGCTAATTTCGGAATGAAAACGAGTATTTATGCTCGCAATTTCCGCCTGAATGCCTATCATTTCCTGTTTAAGATTACCGATTTCGGTATTAATCACAACAATATCTTGTTTGATTTTATCAACTTTTGTGTTAACAACTCCAACATTGTTGTTAACAACATTAATAGCTTTGTTCTGATTGTCTAGCTTCCGTTCAATTTTTTCAGACTGACTCGTGATTTCGTTAATCCAAACATTCAATAAATCATTTAAATTCTCGGAAACTACCGGTTTCACTTCCGTAGCGGCTTCCTCTTTAATTGTCCCCCCGTATTCGTCATCAAGGGATTCAGATTTGATTTTCACTTCCGATTCCCAAACATTTTCTAAAGTTTGGAATTCCATTTCTGCTCTTTGTTGCGTTTCGGCGGTCGCGTCTGCCCCTGAACAATGCGTACCGCGGTGCGTGTTTACCACTGTTTGACCGATTGTTCCGTTTCCAAGTCTACCAAATTTTGGCAATTGTTGCCTTCACTCATTTTAATAATTTTCAATATAAATGCCAAATCTTAAATCTAATTAGGATTCCTCACACTAATATTCTCCTGACGTATCGACCATTTCGTAACCAGCACTTTGTTACGAGATTTGCACAATGCAAAATTCGTGTCCAGAACAACATCAAATCCGACATTGTTCTGTCACCAGGTCGCCACGTGGAACCTCCCCCTCACCCCCTCACTTATCGACCTTAATGACAGTGAAAAATTAAACCGCGTGTACCTAATGGAAATTTGGGAAAAGCAATCGTCACCGAAGTCAATTTGTCGGTAAAGAGGGAGGAAAGGGTTACATCTAAATGAAAGGAAAAATGCAAATGAAACTGGTGGAAATTAATTTTGAAAAGGGGTAAAGTTAATAAAGAAAGTAAATGTGCGGCCGTTACATTAACAATTAACTAGCAGTAATTAGATATTTGAGATTTGGGGGAAATTACGGTCGCCAGTCCTAAGGACAATTACTATAGTAACTAAAAAAGAAAGGTTATTACACATATTATTAGCACTAGGAGCATGGCAACTGAAGGTTGACACGTGTAGTGTGAAAACTGAAAGTTTGTCAGAAGTAATAAATTTCGCTACACTCTGACGTAATTTAGCAAAAGAATTAATAAAACCGGAAAATCGAAAGTTAATTTAGTGACTGAAGTTAATAGTGAGCTTTCTTTCTGAAGCACATCGAAATTCAGTAAAATACGGTTAGTCTTGGACTACCTCAACAATCATTTCAAAAGCTACTTGAATCTACACAATTTAGAAATAAGAGATTTAACTTTGAACTTGAATTAAATGATTCTGAACAATTAACAATAGCAAAATTTAGTATGTACCAAGCTGAGCTGCAGTCACAGGTAAGCTAAAATACGGTAACAAAACTCGCACTCTTAATTCATGCTTGTGTAATCTAAATATTGTAGCCAGCTATGAATACCTTAGCTGAACTTTGAAATTAAAGCAGTGAAATCGAATGATGCTGGCGTTTGAATTTCAACGACACTCGGGTTCATTCCGGAAAAGGAAGGGACCCTGCTTGGTAATGCAATTGGGACAATGAGCAACAAACGTTCATGCTAAGTTGCTGTAATTTTGTGATGCAACAATTTTAAAAGTTTGAAAAGCTGACGTCTGCCATACAGTTCTAAAACTGTACGTGCTTCCAGTCTTCCTTGTTGGTTGATTGAAGGTTTGAAGCCGTCGATCGAGGAGGTGGCGACATTCACTCATTGTCGGCCGTCGCTGTTGCAGAAGCTGGATGTTGGCGCGCCTTCTTCTCGACACGGTCACCAGACGAAACGGGCTCTTGATGTGCGCCAGCTAATGCTTCCCGTCCGCGACACCATGTCAGAAACTATCATCGCAAGTCGAGCGCAATTACATGCTGCCAAACCCCGAAAGCGCGGCAACTCGCGGGAGCTTCACACAACACACCTGCTCCACTGCACCACCCCAGCCAGACTCCCCCTTTGCCCGCGCTCCACGCGACAGAGTTAACACTACCAAAGATCCTCAACACTTTGGTTCTCCACACGACCTATCGATGTATTCGTTCGATAGCATAGTTTTCCCTAGGCCAGACCCAGCGTATAAATACAAATAACATTCACAAAACAAACCAACATAAATGCATAAATATATATATATATATATATATATATATATATACACTCCTTGAAATGGAAAAAAGAACACATTGACACCGGTGTGTCAGACCCACCATACTTGCTCCGGACACTGCGAGAGGGCTGTACAAGCAATGATCACACGCACGGCACAGCGGACACACCAGGAACCGCGGTGTTGGCCGTCGAATGGCGCTAGCTGCGCAGCCGTCAGTGTCAGCCAGTTTGCCGTGGCATACGGAACTCCATCGCAGTCTTTAACACTGGTAGCATGCCACGACAGCGTGGACGTGAACCGTATGTGCAGTTGATGGACTTTGAGCGAGGGTGTATAGTGGGCATGCGGGAGGCCGGGTGGACGTACCGCCGAATTGCTCAACACGTGGGGCGTGAGGTCTCCACAGTACATCGATGTTGTCGCCAGTGGTCGGCGGAAGGTGCACGTGCCCGTCGACCTGGGACCGGACCGCAGCGACGCACGGATGCACGCCAAGACCGTAGGATCCTAGGTGCCGTAGGGGACCGCACCGCCACTTCCCAGCAAATTAGGGACACTGTTGCTCCTGGGGTATCGGCGAGGACCATTCGCAACCGTCTCCATGAAGCTGGGCTACGGTCCCGCACACCGTTAGGCCGTCTTCCGCTCACGCCCCAACATCGTGCAGCCCGCCTCCAGTGGTGTCGCGACAGGCGTGAATGGAGGGACGAATGGAGACGTGTCGTCTTCAGCGATGAGAGTCGCTTCTGCCTTGGTGCCAATGATGGTCGTATGCGTGTTTGGCGCCGTGCAGGTGAGCGCCACAATCAGGACTGCATACGACCGAGGCACACAGGGCCAACACCCGGCATCATGGTGTGGGGAGCGATCTCCTACACTGGCCGTACACCACTGGTGATCGTCGAGGGGACACTGAATAGTGCACGGTACATCCAAACCGTCATCGAACCTATCGTTCTACCATTCCTAGACCAGCAAGAGAACTTGCACGTCCGCATGTATCCCGTGCCACCCAACGTGCTCTAGAAGGTGTAAGTCAACTACCCTGGCCAGCAAGATCTCCGGATCTGTCCCCCATTGAGCATGTTTGGGACTGGATGAAGCGTCATCTCACGCGGTCTGCACGTCCAGCACGAACGCTGGTCCAACTGAGGCGCCAGGTGGAAATGGCATGGCAAGCCGTTCCACAGGACTACATCCAGCATCTCTACGATCGTCTCCATGGGAGAATAGCAGCCTGCATTGCTGCAAAAGGTGGATATACACTGTACTAGTGCCGACATTGTGCATGGTCTGTTGCCTGTGTCTATGTGCCTGTGGTTCTGTCAGTGTGATCATGTGATGTATCTGACCCCAGGAATGTGTCAATAAAGTTTCCCCTTCCTGGGACAATGAATTCACGGTGTTCTTATTTCAATTCTTATTTCAATTTCCAGGAGTGTGTACATATATATATATATATATATATATATATATATATATATATATATATATATATATATATATATATGTATGTATGTATGTATGTATGTATGTATGTATGTATTTATATGTATATGTATATATATACAAACAGTAAAACAATTACAGTATATAAAGAGACAGAAATGTCATATCTTGAGGTAACAAACCAAGGAAAAAAATTATAGTATAATTGATGGAAATAGGAGGATATGCATTTCCGGCGTTACAAACATTTTTTTCTTTATTTGTGTGTGAGGAATGGTTCCTGAAAGTTTAGCCATACCATTTTGTAACACCATGTATACCAACTAGCTAAGGCACAGTGTATATGGCAATTAATAAATAGAAGACTCTTTGCTATAGGTACTTTTTAACATCTTTTTGGTGATAAAGTCCTTTTATCCTTCTACAGTCCGGAAAAGCTAGAAGTAAGGGCGATTTGGTTGATGTTGTAGGGCCCAGTATACAATTGTCACTTCTAATTTTTCTTGTGTAACAGTCTGGTTTACGGTTTTTCACCCACTTCGAAATTATGTTTACATCCCGATATTTTGTCATACGCTGACTAAATACCGCAGTGGAGTTGGACTCTGGGTGGAATTTCGAGATGAGTATCTGTTTAATGTCATGATCATGCAGAAATTATCTCCATGCTTTTGAGGTGAAATTGGATACATTTCCAAGGAGTATCAAGTAAGATATGCCAAATCGAGGGATATAGTCATCTTTAGTCTCTTGATTATTCGACCAGCACATGTAGATTTGGTTGTGTATAATTTGACATACTTTGTAAACAGATTGTTCAGAGCAACTGGGTGTTTAAGGCCTTCTCTTGCTTTAGGAAGGAGTCCAGCTATGTCAATGACCAAAATCTCTCCATGCTTAGGCGTTAGTGTAGGACATAATTTTATTTAATTAGCAGCATTTATGGTTATAGTGTTTTGACAAATTATAGAAGTGTGTAATAATATGTGAGCCCAGCTAAGTTAGCATACCAAGTAAATCTATCTTAGTAGGCTGATGAAATACATACACACCATATATCTGTTCTTCATTGGCGAAATAGCATGTCATTGTAAACCTTGTAGTTTGATGCCAGTTTGTGTTGAGGTTGTTGTGACAGTAGTTGTTTTACTTTTCTCGACCTTGAATCTGCATCCTGTAGCCTTCCCAGATCTTTCCACATCTGTAAATAATCACGCCTACGCACCTGATCTTCTAACACCAATACCCTGTAATCTGACACCTGTTCGGTTAACTCTGAAAATTCTGAAAGACCTTGAGGACACCTAGAAAGGGCATCAGCGACAACATTATCTTCCCCTTCTATATGAACAACTGAAAAACCAGTCCTGTGAAAATGGGCCCCATCTAGCTATTCTTGGCTGGAAGAACTTGCATGTCAGCATGAAGCTTAAGGACTGATGGTCACAAAAGACTTTATTTTCTTGCTTAGATGTAGTAATGAAACTGTTTGAACGATCAAGTCATGCAGGTGCCTCTAACTCCGTCGTCGAGTAAGATCTCTCATATTCCCATAACCTCTTGTTGCAAAGCTGATAATGTTTACTTCGTTTTTTCCATTGCACTCTATAATTTCTAATAAGGAAGCTTCTAAACTAGAGGCTGATGCGTCCGAAGAAATATACAAAATTCGATCCCCACATCTGGATGGTATAAAATCTCAGAGGAAATTAAAGTACATTGTATCTTCTGAAAATTCTCCTGACAGTGAGCTGATCATTACGTAAGACTAAGCAATACTTTGCTATTTAACAGTTATTTGGGAGCGAAATGTCTAAAAAAATGAGACGAGTCATATAAATGAATTCTCAATAGCCTTTATGTTCTCTGGATCAGGTGTGATTCTATCATGAGAAATAATACGATCAAGAAATCTGAGTTCATCTTTAGCAAACTTGGATTTGTCTAGATTCGCCATGACTCCACTTTCGGACAACTTATCTAGCATCTTTGTTAATAAATATATGTATTCCTCCCACGTCGCAGTGGCTATTCACAACTGATCTACATAAACTGGATCTTGTCTAACAGCTCTGGTCCAAATACAGGGTCGACAGCTATTATGAACCTACACTCAGACCAAGTGGTAACATTCTGAATTGATAGACCTGCCAGTGAAAATAAATGCAGTATACCTTCTCGATTCTGCAGTCAGTAGAATTTGCCAGTAGAAACATCAGAGATCTGTTGTGGTTAAACGATTTACTACATAAAACTTTTGTAAAAGTTTCTCCAACACCTCATGTCGGGTTCTCACCACTATAATGATTTCTTTACCGCCTCCTTTTAGACCCAGGTAATGAAATAGGTTGCGTGACAATAGTTTGATATGGGACTACATACATATTTTATTGGTGCCCCATTGTAATATCAGTCTTGTTCGAGAAGACAACTACGTACTTTGACAACAAGTCAACTGGTTCAGATTTTTGTTGTTATACATACTGATTCTCTCATTTTATACTAATTGGAGGTTAAGATGCCCAAAACATCATCTGTAGTTTGATATTCTAGTGTATTGTGTGTATAGGACTGATCAATGTTAGTGAACAGCAACTTAGTCTTAAGCTTCCCTTTTAACTTCTCACAGTACCTGCCATGAAGTGTCTCAGTCATTATTAAATTCAGAATTAAATTCTTACCACATATCAAATAATGAAATGTTCCACTCGGGAAGTCGATCCTGGCATCCCCTCTCTGCAGAAAATCCATGGCATGCTTAACAACGAGGAACATGCACTGTATTGTTCGATTCTCATACTCAACCCTTATCTGAGCCTGCTTTTTTACTAATTGTCTCTTGGCGCCGGTAGCACAAGAGACTGTACAATAAATGAAAGTCAAGAGGGTTGAGGTCAGGAGAGCGTGGAGGCCATGGAATTGGTCCGCCTCTTAATCCATCGGTCACCGAATCTGTTGTTGAGAAGCGTACGAACACTTCGACTGAAATGTGCAGGAGCTCCATCGTGCATGAACCACATGTTGGGTCGTATTTGTAAAGGCACATGTTCTAGCAGCACAGGTAGAGTATCCCGTATGAAATCATGATAACGTGCTCCATTGAGCGTAAGTGGAAGAACATGGGACCCAATCAAGTCATCACCAACAATGCCTGCCCAAACGTTCACAGAAAATCTATGTTGACGACGTGATTGCACAATTGCGTGCGGATTCTCGCCAGCCCACACATGTTGATTGTGAAAATTTACAATTTGATCACGTTGGAATGAAGCCTCATCCGTAAAGAGAATATTTGCACTGAAATGAGGATTGACACATTGTTGGATGAACCATTCGCAGAAGTGTACCCGTGGAGGCCAATCAGCTGCTGATAGTGCCTGCACATGCTGTACACGGTACAGAAACAACTGGTTCTCCCGTAGCACTCTCCATACAGTGGCGTGGTCAACGTTACCTTGTACAGCAGCAACTTCTCTGACGCTGACATTAGGGTTATCGTCAACTGCACGAAGAATTGCCTCGTCCATTGCAGGTGTCCTCGTCGTTCTAGATCTTCCCCAGTCGCGAGTCATAGGCTGGAATGTTCCGTGCTCCCTAAGACGCCGATCAATTGCTTCGAACGTCTTCCTATCGGGACACCTTCGTCCTGGAAATCTCTCTCGATGCAAACGTACCGCGCCACGGCTATTGCCCCGTGCTAATCCATACATCAAATGGGCATCTGCCAACTCCGCATTTGTAAACATTGCACTGACTGCAAAACCACGTTCGTGATGAACACTAACCTGTTGATGCTACGTACTGATGTGCTTGATGCTATTACTGTGGAGCAATGAGTAGCATGTCAACACAAGCACCGAAGTCAACATTACCTTCCTTCAATTGGGCCAACTGGCGGTGAATCGAAGAAGTACAGTACATACTGACGAAACTAAAATGAGCTCTAACATGGAAAGTAAGCGTTTCCGGACACATGTCCACATAACATCTGTAACGTCCCCTTAGAACAATTTATACAAGACTATGCTTAAACTGACACACAATATTTTTTAGCGCAACGCAATCTGACTTTCAAAAATCCCTACAAAAGAATGGCCCTGACTAACATTAACCTATACCTTTCACAAATCACTTACCTCACGAAAATCTTCATTACTCGAACTACTGCAATACAGCGAGCGTCACTACTGCCAGCTAAATAAAAGATGCAAACTACGAAAGGCACTAACTACTGATAGGGATAGTTAGCAAATGAAAGATATTAATAGAGAACAAACAATGTATTTACCTTAATAGTCATAATATATATAGCAGTTCATGACAAATTACAAAACTCCGCCATCTCTCTCCCCACATCCACCACTGCTGGCGGCTCACCTCCAACTGCGCAACGCTACGCGCTGTTCACATCCAGCTGCCGCTGCCCAACACTACAATGGCAGACAACAATGCAAACTAGCCACAGACTGCACACAGCACAGCCAGTGATTTTCATATAGAGCGCTACGTAACGTTGCCAATAAGAAAACATAAACAGCCTACTTACATAAAGAAAACACAAACAGCCTACTTACACATCTTTTCTTTATTTGTTTTCTTTATTTGTGTGTGAGGAATGTTTCCTGAAAGTTTGGCCATACCTTTTTGTAACACCCTGTATATGTGATGGATTATGTGGCTCTTTACAATAGGTCAATAGAATAAATGGTTATACTATGTAAAAGACTGTGATAATGTGAATGTGACAGGTACGTGAAACTACGATCTACATCTACATCTACATCTACATCTACATCCATACTCCGCAAGCCACCTGACGGTGTGTGGCGGAGGGTACCTTCAGTACCTCTATCGGTTCTCCCTTCTATTCCAGTCTCGTATTGTTCGTGGAAAGAAGGATTGTCGGTATGCCTCTGTGTGGGCTCTAATCTCTCTGATTTTATCGTCATGGTCTCTTCGCGAGATATACGTAGGAGGGAGCAATATACTGCTTGACTCTTCGGTGAAGGTATGTTCTCGAAACTTTGACAAAAGCCCGTACCGAGCTACTGAGCGTCTCTCCTGCAGAGTCTAGTTGCGTTAGCATTCTTTCCAAGTTTGAAGCAAGGATCATAATAAATTTATATTATTACAACAGTTAGTTCCAATGTGTGGGAATATTAATACATTAACCAGACTGATTTGTTTAACACAACTCTTTTGATGAAGCCTATGTTGTTACGTGATTACGAGAAGAAACATGAAAAATGATAATGGTGATACAAAAAAATTATTTCTTAAATATGATAGTTAATGTCCGAGTTAAATTACGTTAAGAAATAGTAATACGCTTACTGCCCGCCCGGTTAGCCGTGCGGATTAGTGTCGACGTCCGGTGTGCCGGCCAGTCTGTGGATGGTTTGTAGGCGGTTTTCCATATGCCTCAGCGAATGCGGGCTGGTTCCCCTTATTCCGCCTCAGTTACACTATGTCTCGACGTACGCGTATACCATAATTACTCTACCACGCAACCATTTGGGGTTACACTCGTTTGCTGTGTGACGTTCCCAGGGGGGGGGGGGGGGGGGGGGGCTCCACTGGGAGCCGAACCGCACAATAACCCTGGGTTTCGGTGTGGGGCGGCGGTGGGGTGAGTGGACTGCTGTAGTCTGTTGCGGGGATGTGAACCACTGAGTGCTACGGCGGGGACATAGCCTCTCCGTCGTTGTTAGGTCCCCAGTTCGATACAATACTCTTACCGATTGATATGGGAGGGCATATATGAGGGTACAGAATTTTTTTTTGGTTAAATTCGGAATCTTTTCCTTTTAAGTCAAAGACTTCTGCACTCTCGTAGTCTTATATAAATGAGTAATCGTCTAGTTTATTAATGGTCCGGCCCTGGTATCTGAGTGGTCAGCGTGACGGAATGTCAATCCTAAGGTCCCGGGTTCGATTCCCGGCTGGATCGGAGATTTTCTTCGCTCAGGGAGTGGGTGTTGTGTTGTCCTAATCATCATCATTTCATCCCCATCGACGCGCAGGTCGCCGAAGTGGGGTCAAATCGAAAGACCTGCACCAGGCGAACGGTCTACCAGACGGGAGGCCTTAACCACAGTAGTATTAATGGTAGGGTTATGGGGAATTTTTCAAGAGGAGCGCAGATCCGCATATTTGAATATGGTGACGTACGTTGGTACTAGAATTTGTTTGTGTTGTACTGTCTTCTGCTAGTGGTGCTCCATGGGCGGCGTGCGGCATTTGAAGCTCGACAGCAGACGCCTGTACACTACGGCCGAGAACTAAACTATACGCAAGAATGCATATATGAAAGCTTGTACAGAAAAAGTTCGAGTTTGTTTTAATATTGAAAGCTATACAAAGATATCCACACAGGCATAATTTGTACAAGTTCATGCAATGACTGCACACTGCGGTTTAATCCTTTGGATGATTATTTCCAGCATAGGAAAGAGTATAATAATAAATAAAACATAGGGCGTCCCAGGAGGAATGGTCAATATTCAGTGACGCAACAGGAATGACCCTTCGAAGAAAAACGTCTACTAAACAAGGGCGCTAAAATACATACCTCAAGAGCTATGATCACTTGTTCAGTAGATGATATGTGTTTCACAACAGTGTAGATGAGCAAGTGCTCATAGTTATTAAGACGTGCTCTTTACAGCTCATGTTACTGGTCTATTTTTCTTGTTTTGGTCCATACTACCATCTCTCAAAATATGGGAAGCATAGGTCTTGCAGGAGAAGAAATTTGTTTCGCACTATCTTAAGATGAACAAGTGCCCATAGATCTTAAGGTATACATTTTAGCTCCCAAGTTTACTAGATGCTTTTGCTTCAAAGGACTGTTCCTATTATATCCCTGAATATGATCATTCCTCCTGGACGCCCTGTATTTAAAAACGAGATACTGGAATAAAAATAATTTTTCACAGTTTGACCACTCAGTACTCTCTCAGCTCCTGATTCCTTATTCACTACCTCTGCAATTACCTGTAATCTTGTCTTTATAGCCCTGTATTCACCTGACCAGAAATTCTGTTGTTCCTACGACCGCACTTCACTAATTCACACTTTATTAAACTTCAGCTTATCCATTTCTGTTTTTAAATTCTGTAACGCATCTTCCCGGTTAAGGGATCTAACATTCCACGTTCCGACCCGTAGAATGCCAGTTTTCTGTCTCCTGATGGCTAGATACACTAAGTAACCCCTGATGACAATGGGGGACTATTTTATCTCGCCAATACTTTATCCAAGAGAATGTCATCATTGTGAACTTATACAGTAGATCTGCATGTCTTCGGAAAAAATAGCGACTGCATATTTCCCTCGCTTTCGGCCGTTCGTAATACGAACATAGCAAGGCTATATTGGCTAAAAGTGACAAGGCCACGTCAGACAATTATCCCGACAGCTGTCCACGCAGTTACTGACTCTCCTCAGGAAGCACATGTTTGTTTGGTCTCTCCACAAATACTCCGCTGTTGTGGCTGCACCTGCGGGACGCTATCTGTAACGTTGAGGCAAGCAAGCCACCTCCACGTCAGCAAGTTCCGTTGTTCACGGGGACGATGACGATTTTAATTGTCCACCGCTCCTACACATCTCTTTAAATACGCATCTACCACGATCGTGCAATAGGCGATGCACTCAACACTTCTAAACATTTTGTAAGATCTCACTCGTCCAACACTGCATCATCATCCAACGGCGACGAAGACAGAGCTGTTACAAACACCACCGTGTGAGGGTGTCGATATGCCCAACATAGGTCATCTCATTGGACGACAAAGTCCGGCAGGCGTTGTGCTCAATGCCGCAGACCGCTGCGGCCGCCGACTACTTTGTACAAACCCTCTGACGTCAAGTGAACTACGAAGTCCGTCCGTGTGAGCACCACAGAAGACCACTCCGCTATCTGAAGCTGGTCAGAACATGCCATACTAGCCCATGTGTTCTTGCAAATTTCTTTGGACAGCTCGTGCTCTGCTGATGACGAACATCATCTCCTATGAAGTCACTTGCCGTCGTCTTTGAGCAGGCATGAACTCTGAATATAACCTGTAGATTATCCACCTAATCCATCGTTGTTTAGTGTTTGTGGAAACGAACCCAAACACCACTTCACGGGACTCTCACTTGGGCCTGTTAACAACAAGGCTTTGGATGTATCTTGCGGTACAGAAAACAAACGGTTTTATAGGACTACCATCAATGAGACTGGGAATACTAATAAGTTATAACGCTTTACTGATGCCCTTGATCTCGAAGGGAATATTAGAAGGCCAGTCTGGGCAATATGGTGGCGTAGCTACTAGATCAAGATTCGTACCAGTTAGTCCATTAGAAGTTCGAACATTAGGCCACCAGCAGTTAGCGGTGCGTGATCTGGAAGCTTCGAAAACGATTTCGGATTTGTACTGTTCCTCTTGGCACAGGTCTGGCTGGAAGACTAATGACGTCACAGGTAATCCATAACCCAGGTTCGAGACTATGTGAGACGTTGAAAGAGTGAATGTGACACTGAATGTTATCTACATCTACATAGCCACTCTACAAATCACAATTAAGTGCCTGGCAAAGGGTTCACCGAACCACCTTCACACTAATTCTCTATTATTCTACTCTGCAACAGCTCGCGGAAAAAACGAACACCTACCTCTTTCAGTGCGAGCTCTGATTTCCTTTATTGTACTATGATGATTGTTTCTCCGTATGTAGATAGGGGTCAACAAATTATTTTCTCTTTCAGAGGAGAAAGAGGGTGATTGAAATTTCGTGAGAAGATCCCGCTGCAAAGACAAGCGCCTTTGTTTTAATTATGTCCACCCCATATCCTGTATCATGTCCATGACACTCTCTCCCCTATTCCTCGATGATACAAAACGTTCAACAGTTCTTTGAGTTTTCTCGATATACTCCGTTAATACTATCTGGTAATGATGGCACACGTCCCAGCACTACTTCAAAAAAGGACAGACAAGCGTAGTGTAGGTAATCTGTTTAGTAGATATGTTGCATCTTCTGAGTGTTCTACCAGTAAAACGCAATCTTTGGTTTGTCTTCCCCACAACATTTTCTATGTGTTCTCTATAATTTAAGCTGTTCGTAATTGTAATTCCTAAATGTTTCATTGAATTTACGGCCTTTAGATTTGATTAAATTATCGAGTAACCAAAGTTTAATGGATTCCTTATAGCATTCACGTGGATCAACTCATACTTTTCATTATCTAGGGTCAATTTCCGATTTTTGCATCATACAGATATACCTTATCTAAATCGTTTTGCAATTGGTTTTTATCTTCTGATGACTACTGGACGATAAACGACAGCATCATCTGCAAACAATCTAAGACGGTTTCTCAGATCGTCTCCTAAATCATTTATATAGAAAAGGAACAGCAGAGGGCCCATAACACTACCTTGGGGAACGCCAGGAATCATTTCTGTTTTACTCAATGACCTTCCGTCAATCACTACGAGCTGTGACCTCTCTGATAAGAAATCACGAATCAGTCGCATAACTGAAACGATATTCCATAAGCACGCAATTTCACTACAAGCCGCTTGTGAGGTACAGTCTGTGTTTCACAAGAACGATCTCTGCTAAATCCATGTTGACTATATATGAATAGACCGTTCTCTTCGATCTGATTCATGATGTTCGAACACAATATATGTTCCAAAATCCTTCTGCATATCGACGTTAATGAGATGGGCCTACAATTTAATGCATTACTGCTATTGCCTTTCTTGAGTATTGGTGTGACTTGTGCAACTTTCCAGTCTTTGGGTCTGTTAGTGAAGGGTAAGTTTCAGACTGTGTTCCATAATTATAAAATAGATCGTATAACAGTCTTCTTCTGATTGCCTGGGACTTGCCTTATAAGAATATCACTTGGCCAGCAATGTCTCTCGCCCTACTATTCGTGACGCTGAATCATGGCCCCACTGGAATGGTCTACGAAGTGGATGCTCGGAAGATCTTCTGCTAACGAGGATTGTAGTTAGGGGGAGGTACTGCACACAGTAGCTTAATGCTGTTTACGCTGTAGCTGCGGCAAAAATGTGTGTCAGCTTATAACACTGCAACTAGATTTACGTAGCTGGTGTAATCAAATACCAAATTTGGCTTATTACGTACTATGCCCCAACAGAACAAAGTAATCCTGTCACGGAAAAGCCACGTATAACACTCCTGTCTCCTACTGCTATACCATAACCTTAAAGTAGGAGGCAGGTCGTGAAATAACACTATCTAATTAAAGCAATTACGGTATAAAGCAACAGAGCAGTGTTACCCTCTGAGAGGAATTTTGTTATGCTGACCGTGTTGTACCTAACACGAGTGGCTTATCGGACATGAAAGTCAGAATTACGTAAATCTTTGAACAGTAACAAACAATATTTTTGCGTGTCTACGCTGTTCAAAGAATAAAGAAAACAGTCGCCAGCCTAATTACGCAAGAGAATGATTAACATTCTTGTTTAAGAAAATAGGTATGAGTAACTTTTACGGACAAACACAACCTATATTTTGCCACACGCGAGTGCAATGAACTCTGACACCTGCATACGTTCACGGTTAAGATTGGAAGCTGACATAGCAAGACAAACTATTTGCATAAATATAACAGATAACGAAACATACTATTACTTTCAGGGCTTATTCAAACTAAATGGTCTTTATAACATTATTATTAATATTCACTGCAGAATCATTAATTGGACATGGGTTTAGTATTATTGTTCAAATATTTTCCCAGCTGACATAAAATTATAAATGTAGTTCACTGAAAAATTATGAACTGGTCACAGGTTAAATATCTCTCAACTAAATACTACTCTATTTAGAATGAAAGTTAAGTGGAATTCACTAACCGGTTACTTCTCACTGTCTTTTGAATAAAGGAATTATTGTTTTCATAAATAGTGGTAAAGGATAACCTGTAGATCTTATTACACTATTAATATGCACTTTCAATACCCAAAAGAAACAAGTGCTTAGCAAGCATCCAAATTTCCACAACTGCAATTCACGACTTTTACTGCAGTGAGGCACAATGTTGACAAATTTACAAGGAACTGACTCACCTTTTAAAATTTACTACAGGCAGCACTATGGTCATTAACTAAGCAAAACTTTATAAGTCTCAGCAAATTATCTATATTACCACAGTCTTCTACTTTCAAGTAAATGATTAAATAGGTGACTTTGAAAATTCACAAAACTACATTTACTGCCTCCCACAATTTCACTAAATCCACAGTAAATCTGAATATTCGCTTCTTACCAAAGATAAAACAACATTATGTAATTAACTATTTGACTTTGAGGCTTTCATTTTTTCCACAAACTAGGACACTCGGTAATCATAGTTCAAATGGAGAGGAACCTCAGAGGTGTTGCGATAGGGAAAACATCAAGATAGGTACATAAATTCAGTTATAAGTTACCTTATATTTGTGCACACTAAAACATCCAATAAGCTGATCCTTCACTGTACATTATTATAGTATTCCGTTACAGTGATTGCGCAATGTGGTGGCAACTGCATGTTGGTAGGTGGATTTGCAGGCAGAATTGCTGGACTCTGTCCCTTCTTCGTGGCGATGATGGATACCAATTCCAGAATCGTTCCAGCTATTTATCCATCCATCCGAGGCATTGGAAAGTGGCAGAAAAAACCTCTATCGGAACCAGCACAATATACAACTTTTACATGGCAGTGCACAGTTTGGTAGCTCGTCCCCGACTGACTCTTGTTTCCACCTTTTCTACCTAGCCAACCACAATTTGCGCGCGCTACTCAGTTCCGTTCCGGAGGGGAACCACTACACCTTTTTCATACAAACTAACTAAGAATCCTAAGTGAAGGTCAGCAGTTTACATAACAGCAAATAATCATTTTAAACAAAATATATCATTTGCACATGTAGGTAGTTCTAAACAAAATTATTTAAACAAATTCCAAATATATACAGTAAGTTTTGTCTCCCTCCAATTGGACAAAGAATTTAAATGGCAGATATACCTCATTGCATAGAATCAAACCATGACATCTAAGTTTTTACAAAGAAAGGAGTATACAATTGTGTTTTATCGATTCAATCAAACATATTTACAGAAGCTCAACGATGTAACATTAAATGAAACAAAAGCAAAATAAATCAGTAGAGCACTAGAGTTACGGTGTTACAAGCTGGCTTACAAGAATGTACCAATGCTGCAGTCATTCTCTGTCCCTGCAACAGCATCGCAATTACGGTGGCCGTGGGACCAGATACCGGCCACTTTCGGCAGTGGACGTCTTAACTGATATCTGATTTCCTACTTTGGATGTCTTGTATGTTTCACAATATTGAAACATTCGCAAATACTACTGCACATACAGCAGGTAGATCGAACCATTTCTCAGTCAAGATCATTAAGAGCAGCATTCAGATTACTTGTGATACTGCCTACAGATCTGAGTTGGATAGTCTGCAGAGGTGTCATACCCGAAAATCCTGCTGCCGCTCCTCAGGAGAATCTGGTTAGTCTTGCCTCTCCGCAAATACCCGTCCACTGTGGTTCCACGTACACTAGGGATATTTGTATCGTTGCACGCAAGTCACCCCACCTCAGCAATACCTGTAGTTCATGGGAGGAGGGGGGGGGGAGGAGGAATGAGGTCTTATGTAAAGACTATTTCACTGAAAGATAAAGACTGATATTATTCACCACTCCTATACTTTGCAGACCACCCTAGTGCGTTCATGATTTAGCGTCATGAGTAGCAGGGCGACAGACAGATCAATGACTTGACTGACCAGGCGAGTCCCAGGCAATCTGAAGGGGACTGATTACGTGGATTTTATCTCTTTTCCAATTTTCAGGCACGGTTAGACTATGTATAAGAAATTCAGTACTGTAAAATGCTTGAGTATGCTGTTGTGGAGGATGGTACTATACTGTAGCAGGAGGATTGTATTCTACTGTAACAGTTCTTTCCACGTACGGCCCAAGATTCATCGAGCTACTACTGTCCTTAAATTTTGCATACCATATACTGGGTGGTTATAATTAAACTTTCCCTGTTTGACACGTTACAACACGGAAACTAATTACCGTACGAGTAGCAGACTTGCTAGACTTAATGTTCTGAGTACGGGGTGCATGATTTCATGCGTCACAGCGCCACCGTCCAACTATGGCCACCAGGTGCGGCCATCGGTCATCGTGATTCGTAGTCTCACACACCTGACCAGTTGCAGTGCACATTTGACGCGTCAACATGAGCTTGGACAAAAGGAGCAGGGCATTATTGGTGAAGCTCTATCATCAAAACAATAATAATGCTGCAGATGCATTTCGAAAATTCCTCCTGCTGAAACGATTACGGAAGGGTTCTCTTTCTCCACCTGCTGTGCGGAGCATGATGAAGAAGTTCGAATCAACTGGAGAACTGGACATCGCTCTGGGAAGAGGCCGACGACCGGTTGCACCACAGGCGGCTCATGAAATCCGTGTTGTTATGATAGACAACGCTACGTGCAGTTCCCGATCGTCAGGCAGCGCGCGAGCCGCGCCGTGCCACGACATTTGAACATCCCATGCTCCACTGTGCAGAAGATACTTCGAACCATTGTCGAATGGTATCCTTACAAGATCCATATCGTACAGCAACTAGAACCATAGGACGCGCAACGACTTGTTGACTTCGCTCTCCACTTTCTCGCAAGGATTGACGAGGGCTGACCCTGGACCATCCTATGGACAGATTAAGTTCATTTTTCTCTGACGGGTGAGGTGAACACACAGAACTGCCGAGTGTTGGCATCTTCACCTCCAGTCACTGCGGATGAATTTCCTCTGTATGGTGAACGTTTCACCGTATGGTGTGACTTCAGGGCTACGTTCATCACTGGCCCATTTGTTTTTGAACAGGTTGGCACTCAAGGACCAAAGACGTGCGGTGTGACTGACCAGTGTTACTGTTATATGATTCGCCAGCATGTCATACCCGCCCTACAGGAGAGAGACGCATTGATCTCAACAGTTTTCATGCAAGATGGGGCCCCACCGTACATCGCTCGTGAAGTTCCCCTGCTTCTCCGAAACACATTTGGAAACGATCTAATTATCAACACAACGTTTCCACCTGTTCTCACTCCCTACGATTTGGTTTTTAGGCTACCTGAAGGATACTTTTTACCAGCGGAACATTCACACATGTGCTGATCTGATGCGCAGCATATCAACAGAGGTAGCCAGCATACCTACGGACATGCTTCGTTCTGCTGTGTAGAATGCAATCCTGCGCTTGCAGACTCTTGTGAACACTGATTGGCGCAATATTGAGCCCCTTTTGTAACAGTAATGCTACTAGTATAAAATGGTATGATGTACCGTAGCAACACATTAAAAGTGTTCCGATTGAACTGATTCTGCATTATTTCTCGACCCCATGAGCTTGACACTAATGCTACCAAGATTGGTCGTCGTACTGTAATTAGTTTCCGTGTTATAATGTGTTAAATAAGGAAAGTTTAATTACAACCACCCAGTATAAGGGAATCACACATCACTCGCTTTCATTACACAGTTTCCTTAGGCACCCGATGACACACTCATTTGAGGTCATTGTTTCAATGTTCCTAATAAAATTTCTTAAACTAATGAGAATAGATATGCGGAAACTGGAATCTCGCACGTTCCGATTAGTAAATGGATACTTGGATTTAAAAAATGGATCACGTCCTTACTCTGCATATACTTTTCTTTGATTATCGCAAATAATCAAATAACATACACCAGTAACTCCTACTCCTGCACCTGATTCTTTACTGAATCGAATGCCGTGTATAAAATAGCTGCAAACGTTTTATTACATTACACGTGAGTTAATGTATTAAATGTTTGACGTTAAGCGTGTAAAACTTAATTATGTTTGTTTAATTAATTTAGGATCATTCGCCCGTAGTCTATTGAAAAAGTCAAAACCAGACACTGGATGAGTATAGTCTGGGTGAACTGCGCACCGTTTCAAGGAAAAGTGTTTTTCACGAATATCATTGTTTATGATGTCATGTTTCCTAGACTGTGTGTTGACAATGATATACAGGGTGCTTCCAACTGAAGTTAAACTTACAAACCACTGTAGAAGTAACACGACTGGTCAGAATGACATCAAACTGCAACGGAATATTATCGGAGAAGTGGGAAACGCATGGCAGAAGAAAAATAAATAGTTACAAAATGTAGTAATACACGCCGCTGTAAGCATCATACTTTAATAGTGGCCGACTACAAATTACAAATGAACCATACAGCAATGCCAAACGTGTACGTTGGTAGTTAATCGAACTGTAAGCCCATCCACCACTGCAAGGTCATATGACATCGTTTGGGAAAAATCGTTTTTTAATTGTCCTGAGGCCAAAAACAGCATAAAAAGCATCTATCACATCGGTTTTTAATTGTGCTGAGACCAAAAACCGCATAAAAAGCATCAATCAAAATCAAATCGGATTATTACTTTCACTGTGACTGGTGCAAAACATGTTCAACGTGCTGTCCACCGTTTTCTGCAAGAAGTTGACATTGAGAAACAGCATGTTCCACAACTAATCGAAATGTTTCCGGGGTCACGTTCTGAATGTTGCGCAATGCGTGCCTTCAATTCAGAGAAGTTTGTAATCGGAACACTGAACACACTATTTTTCTGACAGCCCCACAGCCAGAAGTCGCACGGAATAAGATCAGGTGATCGGGACAGCCAGGCTGTAAGGAAATGTCAGCTGGTAATTCTAGCATTTCCGAAATGGCGCTTCAGCAGTTGCTTAACTGAATTTGCAAAGTGCGTGATGACTGGGTGTTGAGTGATGTCCTTAGGTTAGTTAGGTTTAAGTAGTTCTAAGTTCTAGGGGACTGATGACCATAGATGTTAGTCCCATAGTGCTCAGAGCCATTTTGCAATGTGCGGAGGTGCACCAGATAAATGATGCCGTAAACCCGCACCACGCAGTCAACTTTTCAGGATGAAGTGGTGCTGGTTGATTTGGTTGTGGATTTTCCTTTGCCCATATTCGACAGTTCTGCGTATTGACATATCCTGTCAGATGGAAGTGGGCTTCGTCTGTCCACAAAATCTTCCATGGCCAATTATTGTCCACTTCCATGCAAGCAAGAAATTCTATAGCAAAGGTCTCTCTTGCTGGCAGGTCAACAGGAGGCAACTCGTGCACATAGGTAATTCTGAATGGATAGCAAAGAAGGATGTTCCGTAGGATTTTACGCACCGTGCTCACGGGTATGTCCAAAGCTCGGGCAATTCTCCGTGCACTACACGTTTCCACACCACCACTCGTCTCCTCCTGTATTGATGTGGCCAATGCTTCCACTGAAGAATCAATTCCTTTCCTCCCCCTACCAGGTTGCACACCAAAAGAACCGTCTTTTCGAATTTCCGAATCGTTTTTTCCAGACCCACCTCAGTCATCGGACCAACGCTTTTTTTCAAATACTTCATTGTCTGGAACTTCTGCAGAGCGACGTGTGCAGTCATCATTCTTGTAATACAGCTTTACAAGCAGAGCGCGATCGTACATTGAGACAGTCATAACGAACGTCGCAGACGCGAAAAGGAGGAAAAGCCGTGTACCCGGCGTATACCAGCTTCAGTGGGTCGTGTGCATGACGCGTGTTTTCATTTACATGTTCTGACACATACAGCGCCATCTGTTGATCAATTATCACACTAATTTTTTCTTCTGCCATACGCTTCCCCCCTTCTCCGATAATATTCCGTTGGAGTTTGGCGTCATTCTGACCAATGGTATTATTTCTACAGCGTTTTGAAAGTTTAACTTTAATTACAATCACTCTGTAATTTTGCAGATGCACTCAGTGGTATATGCGGATACCGCCTGCGAAATATGTTGGGGATGGAGTTAGTAGCAAAGAAACAACAAATGCAAACATTATGCCAGTTGCTGAAGTTTTACTGCATGAACAGCAAAAATGTAGTAAGCGATAGTCTTTCTTTTTCTTTCATAATTTTGTGAGGCGTCAGCGAGGAAAAGTTTGAAGTTATGTGTAAAGTTTGTAGGCAGTCTCTAAGTGCTCTCATTCTCAAATGGTGGATGTATTAGTCTCGTTAATTTCTGGGCTATAAGTTAACGCTGTCTCATGGCGATTTCTAAATGGTTCAAATGGCTCTAAGCACTATGGGACTTAAGGTCTATGGTCATCAGTCCCCTAGAACTTAGAACTACTTAAACCTAACTAACCTAAGGACATCACACAACACCCAGTCCGGCGATTTCTAACTTCAATACTTATTGTGTCATACATCTAACGTATACCTCTTCATGAGTAGATTATGATAGCAATTTCAATTTTTAAATTCAATCAAAAATTATACGAAACACTCAGAATCTAATTTTTGTTGCCACTGGAAGCCGTTAGATAAACAAGTGGATGTCTGTGTTTTTAGCTCTTTAGTAATATAGATGAAAACACTGTTTTATTACATTTGTTAGACTATCATCAACAATAAGAAAATCACAGTTACTATGAATTTTGTCTTCATGTAGTTACTTTGGCAAAGAAAATTCTGGCTATTATTGCACAGTAGTTCGGATTTTCAGGACAGCTGGATCACGACCGCATTGTATATTTTCACTGAGAGAATTTTTTAAGAAAATACCTTCAGTGGAAAGAAAGAGATCATCAGCAAAGGTACAGAAGCGGCTCTACCTTCCTCTCTAGCTGCTTACCACCATTTTTCATTGCGTCCCTTCGTCCTTCTTTCGCAGTCTGGTTACCAATTTTAAATTTGATTCATATTTGGAAAGCGCCTTTTCTTTGAAATATGGAAAGACGGGTTTAAATCTTCATGAAAAAGGCCAGTTTTGTAATGGACTGCGATTCTTTTATCCCGGCAAAATCCCTATATACAGAACATTTCAGTATGAAACGTTGTACTGAAGTTACGATCCTATACCCCCATATACAAATTTTAACTTGAAAAGTTGGAATACAGGCTACAAATACACAATGCACTGTAGTGCCAACAATCGATGGACATGATCCAGTATGTATTACTGACCAAAGGATCTCACAGATCTGTTAACTCTTTTGCTTACCAGTCGTTTCTGCCTGAATCCATCGTTTTATCATTACTATTTTTTTGTAGTACCAGTGCCTTTCGCATCAAACCACGGATTTTCTTGGAAGACAGAGACATCTAATGGTACACTGAGGTACTCCTACGAATGCATTGTATCCTAACAGTCATAGCATTCACAGCGACAGCCGCAGCGAAAATGGTGCTACATGATTGCAGGAAATAGTGACGGACTGATGACCTCAGATTTTAAGTCCCATGGTGCTCAGAGCCATTCTGAAATAGTGACACTTTGTTTTCTTATACTAAATATCTAAAGTTACTATAGCGTGATACTGAGTTTGTAGTTATGTTTTATGAGTGATTTCGGAATGAAACTAATGGGCCAGTATGCACTTTTGATATACATTTATTAAATGTTAGGCCCATTCTACTTATTATTGAGGACTGTAACTTGTTTTACGCATTATGAGTTCACGAAAGTTTCGAGATGTGAAACTGTGTCTAGGAAAAATGCGAAATTGCTTTCAAATACGTTTCATGAAACTGACGGGTGGTTGAAAACTAGTAGTTCCAAAGCGAAACGAACTCCTTAAAACATCTGATTGTTTACTTTTTGTCACGTCTTCTAGTATTCGTTGCTTTCTGTAATAATGAAGGTTAGTTCTGTGAAAAACTGTAAAATTATGTTCCAAAGTTAATCACCTTCTTAAAATAATAGATTGTTTACTTTCTGCCAATTTCTTCTTGTATTCATCGCTTAGGCCGGTATTACAGTATTATATTTCTTTGTCAAAGTTGATATGTCAAATGTTTATGTCAAAAAAATTTTGATGGCGTAATAGGGAACTTTATCAAATCTCGCCTGTCGTCAAATAAATATGATCAAATCTAGGGCCTAGCCGTAGATTTGATCATAAAAGTCGTGCGTCTTCTCTTCAGTGCAATATGATGTAACCGCTTGAAAAAAAATTGTTTCGACTAGGGTGGGGGGTGAGCAAGGAGCACAGTGCATGCTATTAATTGTGTGTTGATGGGCTGGTGGAATATGGTGCAGGCGACTTCATGTCCACAATCACAGCTACAGCCATCCACCTCTACTCCTGGTAACATCGAGGTAGATTTTCAGCAAGCCGGAATAGAGGATGTGGTCACACTCTAAAATAAAAATTCTTTCTTAGCTTTCCATTCTACTTTATTTTTGAACTCTGGATGCCACAAGTTAAAAAGCGCTTCGTCTGTTTCGTACTTTTTAATAATTTTGTAGTTGTTGGAACACTAATATCATTAATTAAAGTATTCAAAAATAAAAATAGTTCTTATTGTCCGTATAGTGTACTAAACATTTGTTTACCTTCACATATTCCCCTTCAGTGCTTTATAAATCGCTTCACTCGGTTCTGGAACTATTTTGGGTAATGTGCAATGTGATATTCCAGTGCTATGTTGTAAACTAGAGTCGCTCTCTCCTATATGAATAAATCCCAGAGTCACATTTGGCCTGTCTTCTGCACATACAGCATTTCTCAAGAGAGTACTCTGTTCTGTAATATGAGAAGCCACTTTACTGAGCAAATAGTGAAATACACTGTCATCGATTCGTAAGTGATGTATGTTTAAGGCTTGACATACTCCACTAGCAGCTCTCGTAACAAATTTTGCTGCCGGCCAGAGTGGCCGAGCGGTTTGTTCTAGCGGACTGATGCCGGCATGGTAGCTCAGCGTGTTCGGTCAGAGGGTTACATGCCCTCTGTAATAAAAAAACTGAGTCAATCGATCAACCACGAACATAAATGGATGTCTTACGACGTCCGCCCCGAGCAGATGCAACGAACAAAAGCGAACAAAATGAGAGTAAAAAAAAAAACAAAACAAAAAAGCGGTTCTAGGCGCTAGTCTGGAACCGCGCGACCGCTACGGTCGCAGGTTCGAATCCTGCCTCGGGCGTGGATGTGTGTGATGTCCTTAGGTTAGTTAGGTTTAAGTAGTTCTAAGTTCTAGCGGACTGATGACCTCAGAAGTTAAGTCCCATAGTGCTCAGAGCCATTTTGAACAAATTTTGCTGAATGCGTTTACTACCTCGACGTAATACCAATTGCCTCATCCAAGTGTGTTTCCCTATTTTCCGTCACTTTTCTTCCAAATACACACGCAGTGCAATCGTTGTACTAGGAACCGTAGTGCATAATAATAAGTTGTTGTCCGCCATCTCGAAATTTGATGTAAAATATGACGACAGTGTAATACCCCTTTTTAGCGTCACGTCAAATGTCTTTGTCAAAGAAATTTGACGAATATTTGAGCATATTTCTTTGTCAAAGAAGTATGATTGTGTAATACCGGCCTGACTACTATGACAGAGGCCAATTTTGAGAGAAATTTTAAATTTCAGTAATTATCTATATTGCTAGACTGAAAAGGTCAACAGACGGTGCAGAGTTATGCACACCTCAGGTATCCGTCTAGGAAACAAGCAAGAATTCATTACTCGAAAAAAGCAAAACTGAGCATGGCCTACACTTTTGCTCGAGCGTCTAAATGGAGTTAGCGTCTTACCTACTGTTGCTGTTATCAAGAAGGAAGCATGGACACAGGTTACGAATTCCGTAGTAATTGCACCGTTAGTCAAACGAGTAGCAGCTACAGTCGGTGTAAACAAGGCTATGACGATAAGAGCAAGACAGCAGCAGATGTAATACAGCTGCAGATTAAAGGCATTCATTAATCAAAACGATCCAGGAGTAAACAGGGACGGTAGTGAAACGGCCGCGAATCCAGAAGGCAGCGATTACCCAATTTCCTGCCGGTCGCGCCGCAGCCGAAAACAAATAACAGGAGGAGAGTGTACGTAAAGAGGGATATCCTGCCAAAGGAGCGTGTCCCGCGAGGCACAGACCGAAACAAAACGGACGCCATTAGCCGGCACGGGGAAGCTAATCAGCCGCGGCGTGAAAGTAGAGGAAGCGGTAGATTGGTATTGCGCGCGATTATTATTCAAATTGGTGTCCGCGGCAGCCGGCGAGGGCCTAATTGCACCGAATCAAGTTTAATGAGGGGAACGGCGTCTCTGGGTAAATAGCAATTACGGCGAGAACGAGCTGGCGAGGGCCGGTGGGGTGGGACGGCCCGGGCGGCGGCTGCTGCTGCAGCGGCGGTACGGAGAGAACGGGGACTTGTCGCCGGCGTGTCAATAGCGCGCACCTCATTGGCCGACACGCCGGGGCAACTTTCTTCGCAGGTGTGGAGCAGGTGGCGCTCGCTGGTCCAGCCGGCACGCGTTGCGTAGCGTCGCGTGGCGTGGCGTGCGACGCACGCAGATTGCCGGCTGCAGCCAGACCAGATCCTATCTCACTCTTCCGGCACGGGCACACCCTGAGGACTTCAGTCCCTATCGATCTGTTGTGGACGTGGGACAGCGGTCGGTCAAATATTTAACAAAGAAATTCGCCAAACAGCCGTGCGAATAACGAAGTTATTTGTTTTATTTTCGCTAGCAGTTTCGGCATTTCAATATACCATCTTCAGGACACATATGTACCTCTCCAAAATAATCGATATAGTCATACTAGGGCCATCTGTTACTGGATGTCGTGAATTCTCAAGTGATTCCTTCGAAGACGTGACTCCAATTGACTGTCAGGTCCATTGCTCCTCATCTACAACCATACTCTGCAAAACCACTGTGGAGTACATGGCAGAGGGTACTTTCCATTGCACCAGTTATCAGGCCTCATCCCATTCCACGTACGTGTGGATAACATCGGAAGTTTACTGAGGCTTTTTGCGGATGATACTGTAATACATCGAGAGGTTGTAACAGTGGAAAATTGTACTGAAATGCAGGAGGATGTGCAACGAATTGACACATGGTGCAGGATATGGCAATTGAATCTCAATGTAGACAAGTGTAATGTGCTGCGAATACATAGAAAGAAAGATCCTTTATCATTTAGCTACAATATAACAGGTCAGCAACAGGAAGCAGTTAATTCCAGAAATTACCTGGGAGTAGGCATTAGGAGTGATTTAAAATATATTGATCGTCGTTAAAGCAGATGCCAGACTGAGATTCATTGGAAGAATCCTAAGGAAATGCAATCCGAAAACAAAGGAAGTAGGTTACAGTACACAAGGTTGGCGCCTGTGGCGACACCTACAACGTGCTGACATGTGGAAGATTTCCAACCGATTTCTCATACACAAACAGCAGTTGATCGGCGTTTCCCGGTGAAACATTGTTGTGATGCCTCGTGTAAGGAGGAGAAATGCGTACCATCACGTTTCCGACTTTGATACAGGTCGGATTGTACCCCATCGCGATTGCGGTTTATCGTATCGCGACATTGCTGCTCACGTTGGTCGAGATCTAATGACTGTTAGCAGAATATGGAATCGGTGGGTTCTGGAGGGTAATACGGAACGCCGTGCTGGATCCCAACGGCCTCGTATCACTAGTAGTCGAGATGACAGGCATCTTATCTGCATGGCAGTAACGGATCGTGCAGCCACGTCTCGATCCTTGAGTCAACAGATGGGGACGTTTGCAAGACAACAACCATCTGCACGAACAGTTCAATGATGTTTGCAGCAACATGGACTATCAGCTCGGAGACCATGACTGCGGTTACGCTTGACGCTGCATCACAGACGGGAGCGCCTGCGATGGTGTACTCAACGACGAAGCTGGGTGCACGAATGGCGAAACGTCATTTTTTCGGATGAATCCAGGTTCTTTTTACAGCATCATGATGGTCGCATCCGTGATTGGCGACGCACATTGGAAGCGTGTATTCGTCATCGCCATACTGGCGTATCACCCGGCGTGATGGTATGGGCTGCCATTGGTTACACGTCTCGGTCACCTCTTGTTCGCATTGACGGCACTTTGAACAGTGGACGTTACGTTTCAGATGTGTTACGACCCGTGGCTCTACCCTTCATTCGATCCCTGCGAAACCCTACATTTCAGCAGGATAATGCACGACCGCATGTTGCAGGTCCTGTACGGGCCTTTCTGGATACAGAAAATGTTCGACTGCTGCCCTGGCCAGCACACTCTCCAGATCTCTCACCAATTGAAAACGTCTGGTCAATGGTGGCCGAGCAACTGGCTCGTCACAATACGCCAGTCACTACTCCTGATGAACTCTGGTATCGTGTTGAAGCTGCCTGGGCAGCTCTGTTTGACTCAATGCCCAGATGTATCAAGGCCGTTATTACGGCCAGAGGTGGTTGTTCTGCGTACTGATTTCTCAGGATCTATGCACTCAAATTGCGTGAAAATGTAATCACATGTCAGTTCTAGTATAATATATTTGTCCAATGAATACCCGTTTATCATCTGCATTTCTTCTTGGTGTAGCAATTTTAATGGCCAGTAGTGTAGTTTGAATGAGGTTTACGGGGTTACGAGAAGCTGGATGTTGCTTCTGCGATATTTTGGAGATATTTGGCAAAAATGTAGCCACTGCATATGACTGCTTGCAGACGTGGTCACGGGGAAGTACGCTCGTAAGAAGACCGGGCTCCAGACAGCCACCTGGCACCACCGAGAGGGAAGACCATCGTGTTCGGCGTATGGCTATGGTGCATCGTGCTGCATCTGCCGCAGCAATTTGAGCAGTAGTTGGCACCACAGTGACACAACGAACTGTTAACAAATCGGTTACTTCGAGGACAACTCAGAGCCAGACGCCCTGACCCCAAACCGACATTTGCGGCTTCAGTGGTGTCAAGTGAGAGCTCACTGGAGGGCGGGGTGGAGGTCTGTTGTGTTTTCTGATGAAAGCTGGCCATGACTCGGTGCCAGTGGTGGCCGTCTGCTGGTTGGAAGGATGCCAGCTGAGGCCCAGCAACCACCCTATCTGCGTGCTATACGCAATTGACCTACATTTAGAGTTACGGTCTGAGATTTCGTATGACAGCAGGAGCACTCTTGTGGTTATTCCACGCACCTTGACTGGAAATTTATGCGTTGACTGGTGCTTCGACCTGTTGTGCTGCCATTCACGAAGAGCGTTGCAGGGGGTGTTTTGGAACAGGATAAGACTCGCCCATACACCGCTGTTCTAATCCAACATGCTCCGTAGAGCGTCGACATGTTGCCTTGGCCCGTTCAGTCACGAGATCCGTCCCCAGCCGAGCACCTGTGGGACATCATCGGACGACAGCTCCAGCGTCATCCACAACCAACATTAACCATCCCTGTACCGATCGACCAAGTGCAGCAGGCGGCGAAAACCATCCCACAAACTAACACCTATAGAACACAACGCATGCGCACTTGCATGGTTGCATTCAACATTCTGGTTGTTAAACATGTTATTAATGTACCAGAATTTCACATTTGCAATGGCTTACCTCGCGCTTACATTAACCTGTGATCTTACAAAGTTAATCACTTAAATATATTATCTAGTCAAATATATTCCCGAAATTTCATTACTATACATTAATTATTTTTTGGTGTTGAGATTTTTTTCGTCACTGTGAATAACTGCTGTATCTGTGAAAAGCTTGGGGCCATTATTAATATATTTTTCTCCTTCCTTTTCCTCTTCCCTGCCTGTTACCGTTTCTCAATGGTGTCGGCATTGTTATGTGGGTTTTGACAGTGCTAGTGCCTGTAGGTGGCCTAACGTTCTTCTTGAGGCCATTGTTGTTATTGTCTAAAACAGCGGTTCCCAAGTTGGGGGTAATTATCGAAATATTCTACATCTACATATACATGGATACTCTGCAAATCACATTTAAGTGCCTGGCAGAGGGTTCATCTGACCACCTTCACAATTCTCTATTATTCCAATCTCGTATAGCGTGCGGACAGAACGAACACCTATATCTTTCCATACGAGCTCTGACTTCTGTTATTTTATCGTGGTGATCGTTTCTCCCTATGTAGGTCGGTGTCAACAAAATGTTATCGCATTCGGAGGAGAAAGTTGGTGATTGGAATTCCGTGAGAAGTTTCTGTAGCAACGAAAAACGCCTTTCTTTTTAATTATGTCCAGCCCAAACCCTGTATCATTCCTGTGACACTCTCTCCCACATTTTGTGATAATACAGGACGTGCTGCCCTTCTTTGAACGTTTTCGATGTACTCCGTCAGTCCTATCTGGTAAGGATCTCACACCACGCAGCAGTATTCTAAAAGAGGACGGACAAGCGTAGTGTAGGCAGTCTCCTTAGTAGATCTGTTACATTTTCCAATTGTCCTGTAAATGAAACGCAGTCTTTGGGCCGGCCGGGATGGCCAAGCGGTTCTAGGCGCTACAGTCTGGAACCGCGCGACCTCTCCGGTCGCAGGTTCGAATCCTGCCTCGGGCATGGATGTATGTGATGTCCTTGGGTTAGTTAGGTTTAAGCAGTTCTAAGTTCTAGGGGACTGATGACCTCAGAAGTTAAGTCCCATAGTGCTCAGAGCCATTTTTTGCAATCTTTGGTTAGCCTTCCCCACAACATTTTCTGTGTGTTCCTTCCAATTTAAGTTGTTCATAATTGTAATACCTAGGTATTTGGTTGAATTTACGGCTTTTAGATTAGACTGATTTATCGTGTAACGGAAGTTCAACAAATTCCTTTTAGCACTCATGTGGATGGCTCACACTTTTCGTTGCTTAGGGTCAACTGCCAATTTTCGCACCATTCAGGTATACTCTCTAAATCGTTTTGCAATTTGTTTTCATCTTCTGATGACTTTATGAGTCGATAAACGACAGCGTCATCTGCAAACAACCGAAAACGACTGCTCAGATTGTCTCCGAAATCGTTTATATAGCGAAGGAACAGCGAAGGGCCTATTACACTACCTTGAGGATCGCCAGAAAACACTTCTGTTTTATTCGATGACTTTCCGTCAATTACTACGAACTGTGACCTCTCCGACAGGAAATCGCAAATCCAGTCACATAAATGAGACGATTACCATAAGCACGCAATTTTACTACAAGCCGCTTGTGTGGTACAGTATCAAAAGCCTTCCGGAAATCCAGAATTACGGAGGAATACGGAGGAATAAAAACAAAAGGGTTGGATTATATTTTGGTCACGAAACTAAATTACTATTTAAAAGATCATTACTATTATCATTATTTCATAAGACTGCAATACTGATTACATAAGTTATCAATAATTATTTTTTCCCGATACTAGTATTAATGTGTGACACAATGTGATGAAGGTTAAGCTTGTGAAACGAGGGCATGAGCAATGTCTTCCTCACATAGTCCACCCACATAATACATACTTTGTGCTTTGTACCATACAGTGCTTAATTTCTCAAATTTAGGTGCCGGAACGCATCTCTTCAACCACATTTCAACCCCGCTTTCATCAGGAGTTGAAAATAGCCCTGCTGTGAGCTCCCCTCTGCTGCATAGGTAATCCAAGATAAGTTGAGCGTTGATTCGTATTCTAAAAAGGACGCAGGTATGAGAAAGAAGAGAAGATCGTGAGCGCCACGGGCAAAGGGGGGTCAGGGGGAAGGCTGTTTACGTGTCGGCTCGAAAGGCTGCACATTTTTAGCCATGCGTGCCTCGTGCACGCAATTAATCAGCAGCTACAGCATAAATTACAACATGGAAGAAAGAAGATTTTGTGATTGCATGTTATACAGATGTCATGTTAATATACTCCTTATGTTATTTATTTCTCATTGACACACATAAAACGAGACGTCGCAATGCTAGTAGATGGCTGAGCTTGCTGGTAGTCGTAAACAAAAGGCGATGTGTACCTATCACAACTTCCGAACAAAGCTCAACTTATCTTGGGTGTACTACACTCTCTCTCTCTCTCTCTCTCTCTCTCTCTCTCTCACACACACACACACACACACACACACACACACACACACACACACACAAACAAACAAAGTACATCGCCCCATGGTCCATTGCATAATGTTGGTAATCCACTGCCATGCTCACTTTGTTCACTGGTGCCGACACAGCCGCTGATTATTCATTAAAGAGCCAAAGAAACTGGTACACATCGTGTAGAGCCCCCGCGAGCATGCAGAAGTGCCACAACATGACGTGACATGGACTTGGCTAATGTCTGAAGTAGTGCTGGAGGGAACTGACATCATGAATCCTGCAGGCGTGTCCATAAATACGTAAAGAGTACGAGGGGTGGAGATCTCTTCTGAAGAACACGTTGCAAAGCATCACAGATATGCTCAATAATGTTCATGTCTGTGGAGTTTGGTAGCCATCGGAAGTGTTTAAACTCAGAAGAGTGTTCCTGGAGCTACTCTGTAGCAAATCTGGACGTGTGAGATGTCACATTGTCCTGCTGGAATTGGCCAAGTCTATCGGAATGCACAATGGACATGAATGGTTGCAAATGATCAGACAGGATGCTTACGTACGTGTCACCTGTCAGAGTCGTTTCTAGACGTATCAGGGGCCCCATACCACTCCAACTGCTCACACCCCACACCATTACAGAGCCCCCACCAGCTTGAACAGTCTCCTACCGACATGCAGGGTCCATGGATTCATGAGGTTGTCTCCATACCCGTACACGTCCATTCGCTCGATACAATTTGAAACGAGCCTTGTCCGACCAGGCAACATGTTTCCAGTAATCAACAGTCCAATGTCAGTGTCGACGGGCCCAGGCGAGGCGTAAAGCTTTGTGTCGTGCACTCATCAAAGGTACATGAGTGGGCCTTCGGCTCCGAAAACCCATATCGATAATGTTTCGTCGAATGATTCGCACGCTGACACTTTTTGATGGCCCAGTATTGAAATCTCCAGCAATTTGCGGAAAGGTTGCACTTCTCTTCTGTAGTCGTTGGTCCCGTTCTAGCAGTATCTGTTTCCGGCCGCATGAATGTCGGAGATTTGTTGTTTTACCTGATTCCTGATAATCACGGTACACTTTGATATGGTCGAACGGAAAATTCCTACTTCATCGCTACCTCGGAGATGCTGTGTCCCATCGCGCGTGCGCCGACAATAGTACCACGTTCAGATTCACTTAAATCTTGATAACCTGCCTCTTTAGCAGCAGTAACCGATCCAACAACTGCGCCAGACACTTGTAGTCTCATATAGGCATTGTCGGCGACAGCGCTGTATTCTGCCTGTTTACATGTCTCTTTATTTGAATACGCGTGCCTATACCAGTTTTTTGGCGTTTCAGCGTAGTTATATTGCGATTTAATACACTTATACTATTTTAAATCTCCGTCGCCGACTTGTCCTAGTGAGTTCAAAAAAAATTCCCTGGGAGGTGTCGGAACACCCTTCCGGCCGAATTAAGCGCTGGTACCATCCATGTTTGAGAGTAAAACTGACGCACATACGTCACATATGCCTTAATATCTCATGACAATGCCTTCTCCGAGTTGTAGGTAATTCCGAAATAAATCAGATATTATTTCATTATTCACTTTGCAACAAAAAACTATCTAATTTACAGCATTGCACAACAGGAACTATGTAATGGCAACTGTACTGCTGTTGGCTCCACACTGAGCTATTATTATATTTATTAGTGGTAGTAATCAGAATCAAAACATTGACAGCCTGAAGCCTTCTACTTTCTGCATGTTCAAAAGTAAGGAATCCAGCAATCAAATCATTTACAAAGTACAGTGGACATATTTTAACTTGACTGATTTTGTTGTATCATCCAAAGGTCGCGGTGCCACAAGAAAGGTGGCAAGGCACATCGATGTGTGTCGCTGCAATCCACAGTGACGAATGGGAGGCGCTCCTGAAGACACGCTCTCTCCCTCAGCACTGCAGCGCCATCACACAGAGGTCGATATAGAGGCAAGCATGGACTCGCTCTGCCCCCAGTTTGTGAGCTTCGTTGAAGCGGTCATCGTCATCTAGTTAGGACACCAGTGCTATTCAAGTCTCAGATGGCATTTTACTTTTGGAAATGTTGGACTTATATTTCGAAAGAAGAGTTTATACTGTGTGCATCAAGTGACGCATTATTGTTAAAAGACAGTTGTAAATATTCAACTCCTTCCTGTGACAATGGATTGTATAAAGTTAAGTAGAATTTTTTATCATTCTTGTAATAAATTGAACTAATATTCGTGTGTTGCAGGTACGATCAGCCATCTCTGGCTGGCTGGCTCTGAGCACTATGAGACTTAACATCTATGGTCATCAGTTCCCTAGAACTTAGAACTACTTAAACCTAACTAACCTAAGGACATCACACAACATCCAGTCATCACGAGGCAGAGAAAGTCATCTCTCAGAGAGATCAAAGAACCCACAACTATGACCGGACGATGTTGGTTTTGTCAGGTATAACAGATTCTAAATAAGTCTGCAGAATGTGGGTGAAACAAGTGCCATTGTGGAGAGGAGTAGTCCAGAGGAACCATGTTTTGTGACAAGTTTCTACCCCTGTGTGCTGTTTTTCTTTTTTCCTCAGAGAATCAGTTGCAGGCAGTACTCGGGATGCCCCGAGAATTGCTTCATCATTCTGTAAAATAAAGTTGTTACAAATAAGGAGTACAGATTGTCTCATTAGCTCGTTAGAGAGTGGTTTAATAAAACACTAATAACGACTAAGTATCACCTATCTTTCGTCATTTAAAAAAAGAAAGTGTTGAAAGAGAATCTTTTTCATTCTAAACTTCAGTTAGGCGCTAATGTTGATGATGGTGGGAGGGGGGGGGAAGGTGTGGGGGGGGGGGGCGGCTGTATTAGCTAATATCTGATTGCGCTCTGGGGTAATGGTCTCAAAAAGGTTGGGGACAACTGGCCTAAAAGATCATTAATATACAATATGAATAATAATGGTCCTAACACATTTCCCTGCAGCATACCCGAAGTTATTTCTACATCTGTTGATCATTACCCATCCATGACAACATGCTGTGCTCTTGCTACCGACAAATCCTCAGTCCAGTCACAAACTTCGCATGCATACGTGTGTTACTGAGTCAAACGCTTTTCGTCATCATCGTCTTCTTTATCACAACCATAGGTGGAAGCATAATCGGCCAAAGACACTACTAGCTAGGGCATAACCACCTATGGCAAGCTAACATACACCGACAAGGGACTAACGTCGGCAAGCTCCTGCATATCAGCAACACTGACTGGAAATTACCAGCTGCTATTAGAACCGACCAACAGGCCACAGCAGGGAAACCGACGAGATCGCCCACTGACGCACAAACAACTCGCCAACAACTCCCTACACTGTGCATCCGATATATGACCTGTCAGACAAAAAAAAACGATGATAAACCTAACTGTTGCAGGCTGCTGACTCTGACCGAGAGTTCAACATCGGCACCCAGCGGCAGCCGCCTACCAACAGCACGGCACAACGTCAAAGGTATCGACATGCATGATACTCACTACTAACGTAACCTATCCTTGCATGACCTCGCCGGCAGCAAGACATCCGCTGCTGCTCTTACCACCTGACCTAACTATCGCAGAGGTTTTTTTCCCTTAGCTCTTGCCTTGGCACTTTTTTTCCTCTGCCCTTCAAACCGCTACTCTTCATTCGACTTCGACCCAATCTATCTCCAGATGAGCGCGTATTAATGATTAACCTTAACCAGACGTACGCAAACATCGTACTCTAGTGAAAACTAATCCTTATGCACAGATGGCAGTAGACCTTTTGAGTTGGCCATCATGCCGGTGTGGGTGTGGAGGGGCTCCAACTCTTTAAAAAAAAAAAAAAAAAAAAAAAAAAAATTGTCTTCAGCAGTTTACAGCCCCTGACTGTCTCTTTTCAGAGAGTGAGCCTCTCCATCTTTTCCTGTCCTCCCACCATGTCTCTGTCTCCACTCTGCCTCAATCTTCTTTTCTCTTCGCCACACATTCCATCGTTCCAGTGATCCACCTGTCTCTCAGTCTTCATCTATCCCTCTAGGTTCAAATGGTTCCAATGGCTCTAAGCACCATGGGACATAACATCTCAGGTCATCAGTCCCCTAGACTTAGAACTTGTCACTGTGTGGGTGTTATGTTGACGAGTTGCACAACGGATTGATCTGACAAGTACCCTTTGGCTCCTGCAAGAAGCAATTTCCACCCCACACTACTACAGAAGTCAGACAGACGCTCCTAACGTACCAAAAAGAAATGCCTGAAAAACTTTCAGCACTGGATATCTTCTGGAGTCGTCCACTGTAAGGAAAAGACACAAAAATATTCTATTTTCTTATGTAACTAGTGGGATACTTGGGTACTGGAGTATTGCTAGGTAGTTATTTATTGCAAAATTTAAGAAAATCAAGTGAAACTTTTGTTTATAAACTGATACACTAATTTCCAGCTTCTTTTTGGAATAGGAGGTCACCTTTTATGGATAGGAATCCTATTAATGACATTTATATACAAATTGTGGGAAAGCTCTTTTATCCCTTTTCTTTAAGAACGTTATTTACTTGGCAGAATGGCTGAGAGCCGCGCCTACTCAACTTGAATAATTATCCAATTGAATTTTTCTAAGTACGGTCGAGGTTGCTGTGTGAGAAATGTAATGGAGTGATGTGAAAGAAGTATGTTATTTCTAATGGAGGAAAGATGGGGCTCGCCTACGCTGTAGTGCACAATACCCTGAGCTGCGATGACTGCTGCCTGCGTAGTTCAGCGCTGAAAAATAACAAAACTATCTCTTTCTATCTGGATTGATCTTCGCCATTCAAACTCTCACTATGCCTTGATAAAGTCAAGGACTTCTATCTGCCCCTAGTCTAACTATTGGCATGGTACATCGGTCAGATAACCAGTCCACCGCGATGTCAATCAATGTTCGCTCGCAGGTGCTAACTAATACTCTGTGTTCACACTGCACATTAAGTGTCGTGGCCAACACAATGAACAAACACTTAACCGTGAGTGACTCAATATAGAGTGATGATGATGTTTGGTTTGTGGGGCGCTCAACTGCGTGGTTATCAGCGCCCGCTCAATATAGAGTATCACTCCGATTCGCTAGCAACAGAGGTCCTCTCTCAGTGCAGTACTGAGTAGAGACTTTGTTCCTCACTCTCGGCATACATTCATGAGGGCACTCACTCCTGCTATGTGTTCCCGCCACAAGAGCGTCATGGGAACGACTTCCCTACACAAAAAAAGTGAAAGGGTATATCATCCACTGTCTTTCCCTCACTCCTCCGACTCATTGTGTCAGAAATAGTCCACCAATCAGCATTACTCTTACAAACGGGAGAACAGCGCTCCGTTTAAGCCGACCAATCAGGAAGTATATAGCATCTGTGTTAGGCATTCACTGTCCATCTGTGAGAACTCTGAAACTGCACACTAGGACTGTCAAAAAATGTGTATGATGGGGTTCTCCCAAACAATAAAGCAGGTTTTGCTTTTAAGGTGAACACGCAGGCCATTATCCCTTTTCTCTGGCAAAAACTGTTTTGGTCCGTGGGCAGTCGGCTGGCTGGCACAACTGTGTGCTAACTCACCCTCCTATGGACTTTCCAGCTGGCTGGTTGCCTCTGCCAAACAAAACCTCCTATGGCCATCGTCACTTGAAAGTTTGTGTACGCCAGCCTCGACTTTTTAATCTTGGTGTGCACTTGTGATTTACACTACTGGCCATTAAAATTGCTACACCAAGAAGAAATGCAGATGATAAACGGGTATTCATTGGACAAATATATTATACTAGAACTAACACATTTTCACGCAGTTTGGGTAGATAGATTCTGAGAAATCAGTACATAGATAAACCACTTCTTGCCGTAATAACGCCCTTGATACGCCTGGGCATTGAGTCAAACAGAGCTTGGATGGCGTGTACAGGTACAGCTGCCCATGCAGCTACAACACACCACCACAGTTCATCAAGAGTAGTGACTGGTGTATTGTGACAAGCCCATTGCTCGGCCACCATTGACCAGACGTTTTCAGTTGGTGAGACATCTGGAGAATGTGCTGGCCAGGGCAGCAGTCGAACATTTTCCGTATCCAGAAAGGCCCGTACAGGACCTGCAACAAGCGGTCGTGCATTATCCTGCTGAAATGTAGGGTTTCGCAGGGATTGAATGAAGGGTAGAGCCACGGGTCGTAACACATCTGAAATTTAACGTCCACTGTTCAAAGTGTCGTCAATGCGAACAAGAGGTGACCGAGACGTGTAACCAATGGCACCCCATACCATCACGCCGAGTGATACGCCAGTATGGCGATGACGAATACACGCTTCCAATGTGCGTTCACCGCGATCTCGCCAAACACAGATGCGACCATCATGATGCTGTAAACATAACCTGGATTCATCCAAAAAATGACGTTTTGCCAGTCATGCACGCAGGTTCGTTGTTGAGTACACCATCGCAGGCACTCTTGTGTGTGATGCAGCGTCAAGGGTAACCACAGTCATGGTCTCTGAGCTGATAGTCCATGCTGCTGCAAACGTCATCGAACTGTTCGTGCGGATGGTTGTTGTCTTGCAAACGTCTCCATCTGTTGACTCAGGGATCGAGGCGTGGCTGCACGATCTGCTACAACCATGCGGATAAGATGCCTGTCATCTCGACTGCTAGTGATACGATGCCGTTGAGAACGAGCACGGCGTTCCGTATTACCCTCCTGAACCCACCGATTCCATATTCTGTTAACAGTCATTGGATCTCAGCCAACGCGAGCAGCAATGTCGCGATACGATAAATCGGAATCGCGATAGGCTACAATCCGACCTTTATCAAAGTCGGAAAGGTGATGGTAGGCATTTCTCCTCTTTACACGAGGCATCACAACAACATTTCACCAGGCAACACCGGTCAACTGATGTTTGTGTATAAGAAATCAGTTGGAAACTTTCCTCATGTCAGCACGTTGTAGGTGTCGCCACCGGCGCCAGCCTTGTGTGAATGCTCTGAAAAGGTAATCATTTGCATAACACAGCATCTTCTTCCTGTTGGTTAAATTTCCCGTCTGTAGCACGTCATCTTCGTGGTGTAGCAATTTTAATGGCCAGTAGTGTATTTATTAGATTTGCATTTCGATTAAATGGAAATATGTAAAATTGGCTCTACCCTATCGAGTTTGGTCTTGAATGAAACATCTTGATACGCAGAATACGATGGTGAGGTGTAACATGTAAGAAATGAAGGTCAGGATACCACGCCACCTTACAGGCTACTTAAACCTAACTAACCTAGGGACATCACACACATCCATGCCTGAGGTAGGATTCGAACCTGCAACCGTAGCAGCAGCGCAGTTCCGGACTGAAGCGCCTAGAACCGCTCGGCCACAACGGCCGGCTTCATCTAGGTCCATTACCTCTTAATGTCATTTCCAGGGCCTGTCTATGTAGCCTGGTAACTTCCGTTCTTTCAACATGTCCATACCATCTTAATATTGTCTTTTCTACAGTCTCTTGTATGTTTTATCTTTCGCTAGTTCTCCCCCATCTCATTTCTTTCTTCATCCAATCTACTAACTCCTTTTCTGGCCGCTATCCCCTATCCTGCTCACGTGTGTTTTCTCCATTATGCAGGTTTCTGATGCACACGTGAATACTGGAGCGTGATACACCCTGTATAACACTTGCTTTCTTTTTGGGGGCACACCCTTGCTCCAGACTAGGCTTCTTACACTCTGTAGGAAAGTACCGACTAGCCTTCTCCTTTCACTTACCTCTATACAGTTCCTCCCATTTCCTCTACTGTGCTCTCCATGTGGTTGAAGTTATTCACTTTCTCCAGTACTTCCCCTGTAATATTCATATACGTTGCTACTTTCCTCTTATTCATCATTGTCACTTTCACTCCACACTTCTTTGCATTAAATTTCAATCTATACTGTCTCATCAGTTCCTCCCATATATTCAACCTTTCTTGTACCTCTCCTTCTAACTTTCCTGTTAGATCATCTGCAAATGCCACTGCTTTCATATTTTTGTCTCCTATTAGCGCTACCACAAAAAAATGGCTCTGAGCACTATGGGACTTAACATTTATGGTCATCAGTCCCCTAGAACTTAGAACTACTTAAGCCTAACTAACCTAAGGACATCAAACAACACCCAGTCATCACGAGGCAGAGAAAATCCGTGACCCCGCCGGGAATCGAACCCGGGAACCCGGGCGTGGGAAGCGAGAACGCTACCGCACGACCCCGAGCTGCGGACTACGCTACCACACCTGTCATTAATTTATCTGCAGCTCAGACTTCTTTGATGCATTTCGTTTATTCTTCTCATAGTCAACCTTCGAATTCCTCTTTTCTGACGAGTTTCCCAAATCTTGCTTCTTTTCGCACTATCACACGCCTTCTCGTTGTCCAAATATATCATTACTAAGTCCTTTCCGTACTTATACTGCCTCTTTTGGAGCTATCATATACTAAAATTTAGATCCACTATCGACCTTCGTGGTCTAAACCCATGTTTTTGCTGTCTCAGTCCTCCGCCTACTATCTACCATACTCTCTTTTCCAGAATATTCTCCAATATCTTGGCAGCATGACACATCAAAATAATTCCCCTATAATAGGGACATAGTTTCATATAACACCTCTTAAAAATTGGCACTATGATACCGTTTTTACAATCTTCAGGCCTCCTGTTACTTTCCATCCTGTTCTCGTGACCAAATAAAGCCGCTGCACTCCAACAATGACAGGTGCTCTTATAATCTCCACGTTTACTTCATGCGGCCCAGGTTCTTTTCCTACTTTCATTATTTTCGTCGCTTTCCCTCCTTCTCTCGAGGTTAGAATCATCTCGTCATCCTCTGCATTCCCTAGCTCCTCGCTTTCCTCCTCTATATTTCCAGGGGGTTTAGTAACTCTTCAAAATATTGCTTTCACATCTCCTTGATTTTCTGTACATTCTCAGCTTTCTTTTATCATCCTGACATTTTCCATCCCGCCCCTCGTCTTAGCTGTAACCGTTCCATAGGGGACCTTCTTACCCCCCCTCACTGTTCTCTGACATCCATTCCCTCTTCTGTCTTGGTTCCATCCTCTTAGCCCCCTTCTTCTTCTATTCTGTGTTTGCGTCCTCTGTTCTCTCTTGAAGTCACATAAGGAATACCTTGTTTTTCTTTGCAGCTTCCTCCCTTACTTTATCATCCGACTAAGATGTCCCTTTCCACCTTTTCTTATCACCGGTTCTTCTACACACTTTTTCTGCTGTGTCCACCATCATTGTTCCGAATCTTTCCTATTCTTCCTCTACTGACTGCATTTCGTCCCCTGGGTCACCGCTCTTTATTATTTTCTGAAATTCTTCTTTGTATTTCTCTTCTTTCAGCTTCTACACTCTTATTCTTCTTTCCCATCTTTTTGCCCCTTTTCCTCGTTATTGCCTCAAACTGTTACTAATACAGGTGATAGTGATCCAGGGCTTCAGGAGCTACTACCTTGACATCTATGACTGTTCTCTTCGTGTCTTGGTCACATAATTTGTAATCTATCACAGATTTTCTCGACATATCGTGGCTGTGCCACGTAACCTTACGGCTTTCCTTCTTCTTCACCCAGGTGTCGCCAGCTGTTAATCATTTCCTTTTATATAATTCTTAATAATTTTTGTCCTTTCTCGTTTTTCCTTCCCCATCCTTCCAATCCCACTATTTCCTCATTCCTCGTTTTCCCTTGCCCACATGTGAATTTAATTCTCCCAATATCTTAATCTTCTGTCCAGTTAGTCGTCTCTGCATATCCCCTTCAAAGTCCTCCTTCTTTCTATTCCGCAGAACATGGTGTACGTACGTGCAGAATTTCCATGTCCTTCCCTTTCAGTGTTACTCTGACCTTCATCATCCTGTCACATATTCCCATCACATCCTCTTTCAGCCCCTTCTCATAACTACAGCCACTCCAGGTCTTCCTTCTTCCGCGTTCCCACTCCAGGTCAACGTATATCCATTCCTCAACTCCCTACTTACGTTACTCTTCCGACTGGTTCCTGACAATCCTAGAAAATTCAGTCTCCTCAAATTAATTAAGTCCATCACTTCTTCCAACTTCCCTGTCAGTCTCTACGCGTTTAATGTACCAAATCTTAGTCACTGGGAATAGCTTGGTTGTCTTTCATTATTTATATTCTCTCCATGGCTAGTTCCACATCTGAAAGCATGCATTTTATCCAGTACTGGCCCTTTTGTCCGTGGGAGATACTTTATTTCCTTCCTACCCTCCAAGTGCAAACTGAGGAGCTACTTGATTGAGAAGTAGCGGCTCCGGTCTCGGGAACTGACAAACGGCCGGGAGAGCGGTGTGCTGACCACATGCCCCTCCATATCCGTATCCAGTGACGCATATGGGCTGACGATGACACAGCGGCCGATCGGTACCGTTGGGCTTTCATGGCCTGTTCGGGAGGAGTTTAGTTTAGTTTAGTTACCCTCCAAGGAGATATTGACGAACGTTCCCCGAATTGCCACCTAGGGATGCGCTCTCTAGGGTTAAGTCAAGAAATACCGTATCTGGTTGACAGCCTTGATACATAAGAAAAGTGTTAGTTATGTTTCCTACGATCGACGTTTTCGGAAGCAATGCCGGTCGGCACTGGTTTGCAAGAGGTAGGCCATTCCGTAAACTTGGTTAAAAAAGAAGTTTCATGCATTTTGAAAACGTGGAAGAGAAGCCAGCCGCCAGAAGATTCGTCTCTACTGCAGCGACTGGTTCGTTGCACTCAAGTTTGAAGGCGATAGTTAATGTCGCTGCTCGCAACTGCTGGCTAGTTGTGTTTCGCATGGATTCGTATACACGTTGGCTTTGGTTTGGTTATCACTTGTCATCATTTCGCGTGTAAGCTATTGTTCAATTAAAATCTTGAATATGGCTGTAAACAGCAACTGCGAATCGCTAGTCTTGGAAGAAAGAAAATGTCGATTCCAGTGTCGGCGCCAGCTACGCTGGATTTCTCCGTTAACGATCCATGGTGCGAACAGCCCCATCTAGATGGTCCCATAGATTCTCGATTCCATTTAAACCCGGCGAGCTTGGCGCCCAAGGGAGTACGGTAAACTCATCCTGATGCTTTTCGAACCACGTACGTACACTGCGAGCTGTGTGACACGATGCATTGTCCTGCTGGTAGATGCCACCTTGTAGAGGAGAAACGAACTGCATATAGGGGAGAAAATGGTTCCCAACGATGGACGCATAGCTGTATTGATCCATTGTGCCTTCCAAAATGATGAAATCATCCAAGGAGCCGGCCGGTGTGGCCGTGCGGTTAAAGGCGCTTCAGTCTGGAACCGCGTGACCGCTACGGTCGCAGGTTCGAATCCTGCCTCGGGCATGGATGTGTGTGATGTCCTTAGGTTAGTTAGGTTTAATTAGTTCTAAGTTCTAGGCGACTGATGACCTCAAAAGTTAAGTCGCATAGTGCTCAGAGCCATTTGAACCTTTCATCCAAGGAATCCCGCGACAACATTATTCGGACCATAATACTCCCTCCTCCGGCCTAGACCCTGATAATTGTCGCAGGGTGTTTGAATTCAGACATTTCAGGCCGTACACCCCAACGGTCATCTGTCCGATGGAGCATAAAACGTGATTAGTCTGAAAAGACCACCTGTCATCATTCGGTGGACTTCCAGTTGCCGTAGTGGCGTGCAAGTTCCGGCCTTCGTCGCCGACGAACAGCAGTCAGCATGGTTGCATGAACCCGACACCTGCTGCTGAGACCCATACGCAGCAACGTTCGCTGAACGGCCGTTGAGGAGACACTGTTAGTAGCTCCTTGATTTATATGGATGGTCAGTTACTCAACAGTTGCATGTCTGTTTGCCCGTTCACATCTCCGCAGCTGTTGTTCACCCCTGTAATCTACGATCTGTGGTGTACCACGCCTGATTCGACGCCGTTTTTGGATAACGCCAATGCACGGTGTACTTTAACCACAAGGAAACTCGAAACGTTTACAGACTTAGGCGTTTCGGAAATGCTACCACCCTTGGCCCGAATGTCTGTGATCATGCCGTTTTGGACGTCAGATATTTCGCTCCGTTTTCGAAATACAGCAACGGCTGACTGTTTTCCGCTTCCTCCCTCCCATCCTCTTCCTTTCCAACGAAGCAATTTACATACCCTTCACTGCTAATACAGCCACCAACCACCTTTCAGTGGTTACTCCTCGCTGGCGTCAAACTTAGGTGGTGGTCACATTGATGTGAGAGAACCGTGTAAAATGGAAATAGCAAATGAGGACGAAATACCATGAGTGAAGAGTATGCTCTTACTTGTCACATATTTTGCTGAAGTGGTACGTTAGAAAATACGAGGGGCGTTTGAAAAGTCCGTGCAAAAATAAAAACTACTGACGTGTTTGGGGTAAACCTTTTTTTTTATTTTTCGGCATAGTCTCCTTTTAGACGTACACACTTCGTCACACGCTGTTCATTAGATTATTCAGAAACAGATTAGATTCATTGATCCCTTCCGAATAATAGGAATTGTCCACGTCTGCAAAATAGCTATTAGTTGCTGCAATCACCTCCTCGTTTGAATAAAATCTTTGTGCCGCCAGTCATTTCTTCCAATTGGGGAACAAATAGTAGTCCGAGGGAGCCAAGTCTGACGAATAGGGGGGATGTGAAACGAGTTGGAATTCTATTTCCATTAATTTTGCGACCACAACTGCTGAGGTGTGTGCTGCTGCATTGTCGTGATGGAAAAGGACTTTTTTGCGGTCCAGTGACCGGCGTTTTACTTGCAGCTCGGTTTTCAAATGGTCCAATAACGATGAATAATATGCACCTATAATAGTTTTACCCTTTTCCAGATAAACGATGAGGATTATCCCTTGCGAATTCCAAAATACAGTCGCCAAAACCTTTCCGGCCGAAGGAATGGTCTTTGCCTTTTTTGGTGCAGATTCTCCCTTGGTAACCCATTGTTTAGATTGTTGTTTGGTCTCAGGAGTATAGTAATGTATCCATGTTTCATCGACATTGACGAAACAACACTTAAAAGTCCTGCGGATTCTTCCTGAACAGCTGCAAACCTTCCTTGCAACAGTTCACACGATTCCATTTTTGGTCAAGCGTGAGCAATCGCGGAACCTATCTTGCGGATAGCTTTCTCATGTCCAAATATTTATGCAAAATATTATGCACCCGTTCATTCGAGATGCCCAAAGCACTAGTAATCTCACGCACCTTAACTTTCTGTCACCCATCACCATATTATGGATTTTATCAATGATTTCTGGAGTCGCAAGCTCCACAGGACGTCCAAAACGTTCATCATCACTTGGTCCCATATTCCCACTCCGAAAATTTTGAAACCACTTATAAACTGTTCTAATCGAAGGTGCAGAGTCATCATAATGTTTATCAAGCTTCTCTTTAGTCTCCTGAGGCGTTTTGCCTTTCATAGAGTAATGTTTAATCACTACACTAAATTCTTTTTCGTCCATTTTTTGACAATTACTCCACTTCCTTGATTCACACGAATGCCAAACACACAGAAATAGACCAATATGGCCGAAACTTGGTGTGCGTTCTTTCCAAAGAACTAAAACTAAACATGACCTCGATACGCACCGGTGGTGCCACCTCTCGGACTCTGCACGGACTTTTCAAACGCCCTTCGTAGCCGTTTCGTTCTTCTCAAGTAACAATTCACCTGAGAAACAACAAAATAATAAGTCATGGTAATCACGTAACATCAGTGGGAACTTCATGTATAAAACTTGACAACTGACTAACGCATATGGGTGAACACGACAGTCTGTTCTATAACACATACACGCTATCCAACTTTTACACTCCTCCCATATAGACTACACATCATTTTAATTTTTGGCTGGGACAATATCCTCAACTAATGATGACGTCCCAGAGAGCAAGTAATGTTGTTCCAATCCCCTGGTTCCGACCAAGGTATTCGGGAGGTTTACTTCGATTGCAAGGCATATGACAGAACTGGTAAGACACTGTCATTTATTCCCAATTGGGATCCTGCATTACTCCCACTATCACCTTGTCTGGAGCTGGCTGAATAGAACCGCGACTCTTAATGGGTCGGATGTCGAACACCCTGCTCCACTCTTAGGAGTGTAAAACAAACAAAAAGGGAAATATCGTGCTATGTTCTTAAGGTAACTTACGTATAAAGGGCACTAAGTGCGTGTGCGTAAGAAATGCGGAAATGAGCGTGCTAAGTTGCTTATATAAAATCAACTGACGAATAAAGTCTGTGCGTGATTAGGAGCGCATAATTAAATCTCTAATGGTGTAAAAAGAAAGTGGCGTCTTAAAACACTTGCGAAAATTGAATTCCTTTCTTGTGATATGACATCTGGAAAAAAGAAAATTCAGTTTTCACAATTATTTTGATACTACAAGTTTTCATTTTACACCATTACAGCTTTAATTATGCGTGCCTAATCCCACACAAATTTTATTCGTCAGTTGATTTTATGTAAACAACTTTGCATGCTCACTTCCGCATTTCCTACGCACACACAAGTGTCTATAGTTAGTTATCTGAATTTAAGACCCTAGTGTGTTTCTCAGTTGACAAACTTTACCCTTGAACTTCACACCGATGTTATCTGATTTGTTATTTTATTTTTGTTTTCTGATGTGTTATTTTTCAACTAAGTATGTGCCCTTGGCTTATAGTATTTGATCTATATTTGCTATTTGTTTTACTTGAACCTTTTATAACTAAGAAATTTCTAGGTTCTAGAATTTCCTTCTGAATATATATTTTTATAATTATCGAAACATAAGTGAAAGGTTCTAATAAACCTATGTTATGCAACTGCATGGATGATTTTTTCATCCTTTCCGAGACTATTATTCTGTTTCAAAAAGTAGCCTATCCATCACGATGAACGGTGTGTAAAATAGGATACCGACTAGTGAATGAAAAAAAGGAAGATGTAGTTCAGGCTAAAAGATTTGGTGAACACTTTTCTAAGCGTGAAACCGCATCAAACGGATATTTGAACCACCCGATCGGTTGTAGTAACATTTACAAAATGAAATTTTAACACCAGTCGATGAAAGCGTTGATAGCAGTGAAATGTGTGTCAGCTCCATTTTAGGCTTTTTGTTGTTCCTGCAAGAAAAACAATGTGACAAATTATATCCGAACTTCATGGTTGTGCTCAGGGTGCTCTTATCAATAGAGCTATCTAAATTTTCAGTTGGAGGTTCGTTTTATGTTTTAAAAAGGAGTAAAAATTGTCTCTGGTTTACTGTTTTTCGAGGAAGATTTAACTCATAATCTGTATTAGAAATTTAAAGGGAAACTGTAAAGGGAATTAAGTGTGATGACAGGATAGTTCAAATGGCTCTGAGGACTATGGGACTTAACTTGTGAGGTCATCAGTCCCCTAGAACTTAGAACTACTTAAACCTAACTAACCTAAGGACATCACACACATCCACGCCCGAGGCAGGATTCGAACCTGCGACCGTAGCGGTCGCGCGGTTCCAGACTGTAGCGCCTAGAACCGCTCGGCCACCCCGGCCGGCTGTGATGACAGAATTTATGACTTTGCCGAAAGGAAATCTCGGTGAAAAGATTTTTAGTTGTATTGTCAAATTCCTAGGGTAAAATACATTTACAGCTTTTCTTTGTTTTCTGTGAATAAGTCGCATCGGCGGGATTAGTGTCTTTGTTATTCAGTGTGCTGGCTATTAAGTTTCCCTTCAACGTACTCCCTTCCAGGCCAAAATGCGTCGCACGTAAGACGTGCTTGTTCCTTTCCGTCGCTCTGCTGTAATTTTCCTTGTCATAACTGATACGTAACAGTAAGCAGGAAGATTGTAGCCGAAGGATTGATGTAAGTAGAAAGAGAACTTTTTAAGCGCAGAGTTCATGAAGCGTTTCTTTTATGTAACTTCATTATTGATTAAATATTTATAATGTGGAATCTTAATTTAGTAGGGCAACGATAAATGAATGGAACTAAAAACAAATGAGAGCCGGGAGGGGGCCGAAAAGTCCCTGGCCCTGGGCTCCGTCGTTTGTAAATCCGGCCCTGTCTAGTACACAATCTCGTGCCCGCCCTTACTGTTGGCAAGTGGGTGATCGTTAGCTGCGCAGTTTTTACGTTATTTCGTAGACGATCATATGCGGTCTGTCCTTTGATCGCCAGTTCGCCATGTGTGGACTCCACTAGCTTACCATATACTGTTACTCATGGTATCACGGGAGTGTTCTATGTGAGTTTCTTTTTGACCTTCACTACTTATCGAAAATTTGGCTATTATGAACGCTGTGTCATCCCTGCCTCTTTTTTCCCTATGAACATGACTTGATTTTATTGCACCTGATGTTGGAGCTAAAACACTGCGGAAGTGGTAGTATCTATAAAAAAAAGGACTTAACAACTAAAGCGGTCTTATCATTTCAAATTTTTCTAGATAGTTGAGGTTTTCCTGATTCGCTCTAACATCCCTATAGCGAATTCGTGGCGAAGCGTCAAAACATTTCGCATGAATTCTTGCACAATTTGAACTTTGTAGGAGTCCAAGCGAAGTCGTTCTTACAGCACCTTGTGAAATGTTGTGCGAGGGATGTTTAACTCTCGTGAAGCTCGGCAAACTTTCTTTTACGGTATTTTTAGGGAGGTCTCTCTGAACTCCTCTAGCATTTTACCAACTGTGCCATAAGCTGTCTGTTTGTACTCCAAGCGACCAGAAACTTGCCATAGCCAGCATTAATCGTCCCTTTGAAATTCACATCAGAAATTTCTTTGGACACCAATGGATCATTCCGTTTCCGCATACCACACTGCTCACCGAACTCTCTTTTGAGGTGTAGTGTATACTGTGTTCGAACATTATGAATTACCTCTAAGATAATGGTCTGTTGACACAAAGTCACCACAGATTCAGAAAATATCGTTCTTATGAAACACGACTAGCTCTTTATTCTCATAAATAACGAGTGCTATCGACAGGTGATCTCAAATTAATTCCATGTTTCTAGAAAGCTTTTGACACTATTCTTCGCAAGAGACTTCTAATCAAATTGCGTGCCTATGAAGTATCGCTTCACTTGTGCGACTACATTCATGATTTCCTGTCGGAAAGGTCACAAAAGTGCTTAATAATCGACGGAAAACCGTCGAGTAAAATAGGAGTGATATCTGGCGTTCCCCAAGGAAGTATTATAGGTCCCCCGCTGTTTCTATACTATATAAACTATTTAGGAGACAAGATGATCAGCCATTCTAGGCATGATGCTGTCATTTACCGTCTACTTAAACTCATCAAAAGATCAAAATCAAATTGCAAAATGACTTGTACACGATATCTGCTCTGTGCGGAAATTGTCAATTGTCTCTGGATAAGGAACAATGTGAGATCATCCACATGAGTACGAAAAGAAATCTGCCAAATTTCGGCTACACGATAAACCAGACATATCTAATGGTTGTCAACTCAACTAACTACCTAGGAACTACAATTAGAGCAACATCAATTGGGACTACCACATAGATAATGTTGGGGGAAAGGCAAACCAAAGATTGTGTTTTATTGACAGAATATTTAGAAGATTCTATCTAATCCATGATGGAATAAACACAGAACAAATATGGAGGGTTACCATTAGATAAAAAACTTTCGTGATTAATAAATGAATATTGGACGAACTGCGAGATCCCAATCCCTTGGTACACGGTCGAAGTAATCTCTCGTTTCAACAGGAAAACGTAATGACTGTAAAGATTGTCGTGGCATCAGTCTTCTAAACACTGGCTACAAACTATACCCAAAGATAATAAATAACTCCATGAAGAGTATCACAGAACCTATTATTTCTGAAGAATAAAATGGATTTAGATAAGATCGTACATGCACAGACGACGTGTATGTAATTAAAAACATTATAGAAAAACACAGAGAATGTAATATAGAATTCCATAAGGCGTTTATTGACCTTGAGAAGGGTTTGGGCCATGTGAGCTGGGGCATCCTATGGAAGATTATGTCTGAATGTGGATACCCTAATCAGCTAACAGAAGTAGAGACAGGTCTTTACAAAACTACACATATTGTGATAAACAGGTAGGAATAATTATTAACCAAGGTGTTCGTCAAGGGTATGGACTATTACTTACCCTTTTTAATACGAGGACTATTCGGAAAGTAAGGTCCGATGGGTCGTGAAATGGAAGCGACAGTGAAAATTCGATGCAGCTTGCACAGATGTTTTGGACAGTGTCTCGACTGTGCCTGTCCATCGCGTCACGTCGCTCTTTTTAGTTCTGAGCACACAGCGAACGTGTAAAATTGTCTATAACAGTAGTGTCCACCGTGAAGTAAGAGTGCTCACCGGCCGGCCCAGGAGTTACGGTCTGATGCGTTTTTCATTTCGTAGCAGGACCCATTTCAGGACCGATCTTCGCCTGAAGATGATTGAGAGGCATTCCATCGAAACGTTGCTACGAGACGACGACGCTACTCGACTGACAACCCGTGTAGACTTCATATAGGACCCATTCCGTTGTCATCCGCGGTACACTTACAACGCAGCGGTTGATCGCGATATTCAACTCCCCGTTTTGTTTCCCTTCATGGCTAGCCATCTTGAAATTACGCTCACAAGGGAATGGTCCAATAAGACACGCCGAAACCTACTCTGAAATTTTTTACACCGGAAGAAGACAACCAAAGACATGCACTGCCAAAATTTTAGCTGCTAACAGGCACTGCAAATATTTTGTAAAAGAAATTTTGAAGTTACACATTTTTACCGCTAAGAACAGCTTACAACAGCGGTTTGTAAAGCCCTGACCGCCTAGCGCGCGACTCGACGAATCACTCACGCAGCGCCGTGTATCGGAATTATCCAGAGTTCACAGGTATCAGTTTTAAGCACCTCAAAGCCTGGTTTACAATGGGGCGAATGGATGCGAACAGGTGCGAATGAGCATTTGCAGAAGATTCACTACTGTTCGCTTGTATATGGCAAGAATCATTTATACTGGAAGGAACAGAAGAGAACACAAGGTAGCCTATGAACGCTCCGTTATTACTTTTTAGTTTTTGGATCTAATATTCGGCATACAGGGTATAACTGTATCTTGTTAGAGCGAAAATGCGAAACTTATTTAGTGAGAGCTATTTTGCATGGCGAGCGCACTGTTCTTGACGGGGAACGCAAAATGACACAGAAAAGGATGTGTCTCAATTTGTATGGAGGCGTGACATGCGTGCGGAAATCGTGCACTTTACACAGAATTGCATCTCCATCAGTCCTTAAGCAGTGGTCCAAATTTTTCCTTGTATGTCGACTGAAATTTTTTCCCTGGCTTCTCATTACCACTGAGGGGAAATTTATGAACAGAACACTAATTACCGACGTCGAGTATCATCTCAAGAGGTGACACAGCTAGCGTTTCCACTATGGTCTAATAGTCACATTCTTTTATGTTTTTTTATCTCTAAAACAAAAATGATCTAGTGGCAAGACGCGCGCTTCGTGATCCAGTGATCGCGGGATCAAATCCTGTTCAGACCACAACTTTTTCGCTATGGTTTTTAATGGAGCATTCACTTCTCACAGATGTGGGAGCTGCCACGGAAGACATGTGGTTCGGATTCAAGGTTAAACTGCAGGTCTCCATTTCCGATAAGGTAATTGGGGAAGGTTAGGGACACGTAAGTAGCTGCAGTGGCACCCAGTTGAAAGACCTGCAAGAGGCCTATCAGGTACACTGGACAGAATTCTCTTTTGCTCGTGCTTGTTAGCTTGTTTGCTCCGTGAAAACCTGGCTTAAACTGTAGAAACATTTTTTAAATAACTTCACATCGACATTTCAGTTCTTGCACATGTAATCCTGATCAAAGTTGCTAGCAGAGAAAATAAAATCTCGACAGTGTTTGATTTCACAAACGACTTCTATCAATGAGGACTTATAATTTTTTGAAATGAAATGTGTCTTGCAGTACTACATGTTATAACAATTCCTGTATGCCATTCCATATAATAATGTTTGAATGTTGTACATTTGGCTATCAGTGAAACAGTTCTCTGTTTATTCTCTGTAGTCGTCACAAAAATGCGAAGTGTCTATTGAATGACAAAAACAAACATTTTTCTTGCACCAGGCACACCGGACAAGACAAAACTGATGCAGTCAGGCACTTCGTAGTAACCACTAGTTTTATTTAGACAGAACTGGGATGGAGTCAGAAATGGTCCCAGCCGTTGTTCTGTATTTTGCGCTGCATACCAGGCATACTTGATCAAATTCGTAAAGCGTTGCGAAGAAAACTGGTAATGCACAAATGACTGGAGCTTAAGAATACTGTTTCGCTAATAAACTTGAAATGAAAGAGAGATATTAGAAATTATGTAGTCTGATAATTTCCTGAAAAATACTTTCCACTTTCGAAAAAATTCTTTATCGAGAGATTGAATCGCACTAGTACTTCCAAGTGAAATTCACATTACACCTACAGATTTTTCGTTGTCCTTCATATACATACATATACATACATACATTATGCTTGTTCCATAGATCAATGAATACAACATTTCGTAATGATGTGGAACGTGTCACTTTAACATAAGTTTTCTTTACACAAAATAATTAATTAATCTTTTTTTCTTTTTTTTACAGTTACTACTTCATATCTAAGAATTCATCAATTCAGTAGAAGGAGTTGTCACTCAGAAATTCTTTTAATTTGCTTTTAAATGTTGGTTGGCTATGTGTCAGACTTTTAATGGTATTTGGCAAATGACCAAAGATTTTTGTGGCACCATAATTCACCCCTTTCTGTTCCAAAGTGAGATTTAATCCAGAATAGTGAATATCATCCTTTCTTCTAGCGTTGTAGCTATGCATTTCCCTGTTATTTTTGAAATGGGATGGGTTATTAATGACAAATTTCATAAGTGAATATATGTATTGCAAAGGTACTGTGAATATCCCGAGTTCCTTAAATAAAAGTCTGCAGGGTGATCTTGGGTGGGCTCCGGCTATTATTCTGATCACACACTTTTGTGCAATGAATACTTTCTCTCTCAATGACGAATTGCCCCAAATTATGATGCCATATGAAAACAGTGTATGAAAATAGGCATAGTACGCTAATTTACTGATATGTCTATCACCAAAATTTGCAATAACTCTAATAGCGTAAGTAGCTGAACCTAACTGTTTCAGCAGATCATCAATGTGTTTCTTCCTATTCAATTTCTCATCAATGCGCACACCCAGAAATTTTGAGTATTCTACTTTAGCAACAGACTTCTGTTCATAGTCTGTATTTATCAATGATGTTATGCCATTTACTGTACAAAATTGTATAAAATGTGTTTTCTCAGAATTTAGTGAGAGTCCATTTGCATTGAGCCACTTAATAATTTTCTGAAAGACATTGTTTACAATTTCCTCAACTGATTCTTGCTTGTTGGGTGTGATTACTACAATTGTATCATCAGCAAAAAGAACTAGCTTTGCATCTTCACGAATGTAGAGTGGCGAGTCGTTAATGTATATTAAGAACAATAAGGGACCCAAGACTGAACCCTGTGGGACACCATTCTTGATACCTCCCAAGTTAGAGAACTCTGGTGATTTTTGCAGACTATCTGTACTGTTAATTTCAACCTTCTGCATTCTTCCAGTTAAGTATGAACTAATTTGTGCACTGTCCCACTCATACCACAATATTTAAGCTTATCTAGAAAACAGAGGCGTCGTTATGTCCAGACCATGAATCCAACAAACGCAATGAATTAGTTTCTGCAGCTGGTGTGAATACGGTACGTTTCGAACGAAATGTTGAAAATTATTCTTTCCCATTTTTCCACATTCTGATTTGTCAATGACAAGATTTTTGCAACTAAACAGTCCATTTTTTTATCCTAATTAGCCTTGTGGTTCTTGAAGACAGATATACAGCTGCGGAAACAATAAACCACTCATAATTTTCAATGGCATTATCGTATACGAATTTGTCAGTGCATTCATTGATTGGGCAACGGACTCCGTCTTTTCTTCACCCCGAAATAATAAAGTGCGCTGTGCACGCACTTCTTTCACGAAACCTGACTGATCAGCGTTATAAACAGCAGTTGCGGGGATAACAGCAAGTTTCGTCTTTACGTCGGCTATGAATTTCTCTGTAACATTGTCTATCGCTGGCAGTTGCGCTACACGCTCACGTGTCGTAAACTTGGTAATTTTAGGACTTCCTATTCCGTACGATTTCTTGAACCTACGTAGCCCGGTCGACTGAGCCTGGAATTACCAAAGTTCATGTCAGATGCAATTTGAAGGGCCCAGTCTCGTAGATCTCCATCGATAATGGTGTATTGCCCCTCACGAGCAGTTCTAAATCTTTAGAAAGTTTTTCATTCAGATGGTTTCGGGTTTCCGTTTGACGCATATTTCTTACTTCATGTAATTCATTCTTCCATTTGCACAGTTCACGTTCCGATTTTGCGAAACGAATACGCCTTTGCACACTGCGTAACTTCAAGCGTTTTTTCTCTCCTTCGTTTAGTCAATATTTCACTGACTTTTCTTTTAGTTTTTTTTTTGTTTTTTAGTCTTGGAAGATATTCCTCTACATAACTGTTACTTGCACAACTGACGTCGTCCGAACCACAATTCATGGGATCGTCACAGTTATTTCCTATTTCTTCTAACGTATCCACAATTTCAAACGAAATGTCGATATCATTCGAATGAATGTCAAGGAAATCAACAAAAAAATGACACACACGTACGTCGCCAGGAGAAGTGCGTGATTTCGGCTGGAAACCACGTTCTTCATATTTCATCATTGCCAAATTGAGAACGATAATTGGGTTCCACATTACTGTGAAACTGGAAGAAAAAAGGTAACTATTAGTATGCATGCCTTACGAAAGCAGAATAAACATTAATTCACCTTTATCTGTATTGTCAGTACTTACGAATACTGCAAAAATCATCCGATAATTTGTAATAGATGTTACTTGAGTGGCTAATTCGAGAGAATAGTAACTCCGCACTGCAGTGTCAGAGAAACTATCAACGAACGGTACCCTGAAACGTCCTTTACAAATTACGATCGGGTTGTGTCGTGTTTCATGTTTACAAATGTACCGCCGACGTCTACTGTGTGTGTGTGTGTGTGTGTGTGTGTGTGTGTGTCTGTCTGTCTGTGCTGTGTGTGCCTAGTTGCGCATGCGCAGTTGCTACTGTGCCAGTAGGAGCGTACATTCCTACCGCCGCCTGGCGCGCTACGAATTTGGCAGTTTTCAGCTTTTTTTTTTTTTTTAATACTTGCAGTGCCTCTTAGCAGATAAAATTTAGACAGTTCATTTCTTTCGTTGTCTTCTTTCTGTGTAAAAAATTTCAGCGTAGGTTTCGACATGTCTTATTGGACCATTCCCTTGTGAGTAAGATAATGCACATCCTCACGGCGAGAGCTTCTACTGTTTCTCTTCGTGCTTGCCAAACACTACCTTGCCCAGCAAGGTCGCCGGATCTCTACCCAATTGAGAACAGTGGGAACAGTATGGGCAGGACCCTCCAACCAGCTCGGGATTTCGACGATCTAAGGCGCCAATTGGGCAGAATTCGGCACAGTATCCCTCAGGAGGACATCCAACAAGTCTATTAATCAATGCCAAACCGAAGAACTGCTTGCATGAGGGCCAAAGACGGACCAACGCGTTATTGACCTGCTAGTTTGTGAAGCTCTTTTTCTTGAGTAAATTATCCCATTTTTCTGAAACCGTTTTTCTGCACATGTTCATCCCATTTACCGATTTCCATCGCTTTCTTTTTTTTGCGTATATAGTCTAGAAGGACAGTTGACTATTATATATGTTCGTCCCTTGAAGCCGGCCGGGGTGGCCGAGCCGTTCTAGGCGCTACAGTCTGGAACCGCGCGACCGCTACGATCGCAGGTTCGAATCCTGCCTCGGGCATGGATGTGTGTGATGTCCTTTGGTTAGTTAGGTTTAAGTAGTTCTAAGTTCTAGGCGACTGATGACCTCAGATGTTAAGTCGCATAGTGCTCAGAACCATTTGAACCATTTGACTCCTATATAACCTTTCAGTAATTAACTGACTGTGAATCTAAACTGGTAAATCTGAAAGTCAGCAGTGCTGTGTCATGGCCCTGAAAAGTCATTCTGAATAAACTGAAAATTCTTACCACAATACTCCTATAACAAATGACTCGCATTCGGGAGGACGACGGTTCAATCCCGTCTCCAGCCATCCTGATTTAGGTTTTCCGTGATTTCCCTAATTCGTTTCAGGCAAATGCCGGGATGGTTCCTTTGAAAGGGCACGGCCGATTTCCTTCCCCATCCTTCCCTAACCCGAGCTTGCGCTCCGTCTCTAATGACCCCGTTGTCGACGGGACGTTAAACACCACTAACCTAACCTATAACAAATTTTTCTGGCACAGCCCAGTGCAATGCTGACCACTAGATTTTGTTATGAAAAACATCTGATTTCATTTACGATAATTGGCATGACCATGGATAGGAGAAATTAGTAAAAAAATTAAATTCAGATGAATGACTGTCAAAAGTTATCTTTATAAGGAATACTATTATTTAAAAATTATTGAGTAATATTTACATGTGGCTTTGATATAACAATAGTACAAAACCAGTTGTAGCAATTTACATATGCGCGCGGCGATAAATGACAGTTATTTTGCTTTTACCTTATACTACATCGCTCAGGCACCGCCACCGTTCTCCACGACCGGCCTTGGTAATTCCATATAGGACACAAGTGCTCTCTCTGAGCTATACAACTCGACAACTGCTCTCTAAAAGCGACGTGACCCAACCGCCCGACTGCGAGCTACTTTATTTTTATTTATTTATTTATTGTTCCGTGTAACCAAATTAAGGAGAAGTCTCCATGGTCATGGAACGAGTAAATGCATGAAATTATAACACGATAGTAGAAACAGATAAAATGAAATATAAGAAACAAATTCAGGCGACAATTCATAATTTTAAATAAAGAAAATTAACAATGTAACACTGGAATTTGCTTAATTTTTCAGCTCTTCCAGGAGCTCCTCGACAGAATAGAAGGAGTGAGCCATGAGGAAACTCTTCAGTTTAGACTTAAAAGTGTTTCAGCTACTGCTAAGATTTTTGAGTTCTTGTGGTAGCTTATTGAAAATGGATACAGGAGAATACTGCACTACTTTCTGCACAAGAGTCAAGGAAATGCATTCCACATGCAGATTTGATTTCTGCCTGGTATTAACTGACAAGGGGAGGCCGCCAATTGTGAAATTCAGATTAGATTCATACTGCGCATAATAAAAGCTCATGGCCAGAGGTGTCATGTGGCAAAGCACCAAGATGCACTTCTCAGCCGTTGTCGAGAAAATCGAAAGAAACGTTTGCGGTGAAATACTCTCTACGCTTAATGATTTTCTACAGAGTCGTGGCGCAGCGGTAAGCGCTGGAGTTCGTAATCCGAAGGTCGCCGGATCGAATCTCGCGCCATGCAATTTATTTTATTATTATTATTATTTTTGTAATATATATATATATATATATATATATATATATATATATATATATATAAATAAAACTATTAATGAATTGCTTATGCATGTTGGTGAAGGCGGATCGCTCTCCAATTGTACCGCCTCCATTTTTCGTTTGTTTAACAGGGTGTACCAAAGCTCTCCCATCCGCACTGATTTTCGACGATGTTACAAGTTGCGCTAGGGACCGCATCTACCTTCTTTCGAAGTTGGCACGCAACTACGCTGTTATGCGGCGGCTCGTTTCGGCCCATTCAACATCTGTCCTTCAAGTGTAACGAGCGAGTAACGGAGTTTATATTTCATACCTGCCACAGCAAGTTTGTGTTCGTGGGGTCTCTATTCTAATTCGAACGTTTGACTTACGCTATACGTATTCGTTTCGGAATATCGTTTCTACGTCTTCCGTTAACTATACGTGGTTAACATTATGAAGACATTTAATAACCTTTGTGAAATACAACTTTGTTTGGGGAAAGCATAATGATGTTCGAAGTCGCCAGTTTTTCCACGACAAACGACTTTCAACAACTTATTATATGCATAATTGTTGCAACTGATGGCCGGGAATTATATATATATATATATATATATATATATATATATATATATATATATATATTTGAATTACAAAAAACAAATACTAAAAAAATGGTTGAATGGTTCAGGATTCGATCCGGCGACCTTCGGATTACGAACCCCAGCGCTTACCGCTGCACCACGACGCTGCAAAAAACTTTTGCTCTTAGAGAGTATTTCACCGCAACGGTTTCTTTTAACTGTCGATTTTCTCGACAACGGCTGAGAAGTGCATCTTGGTGCTTTGCCACATTACACCTCTAGCCATGAGCTTTTATTATGCGCAGTATGAATCGAATCTGAATTTCACAATTGCCGGCCTCCCCTTGTGAGTGAAAGCTGCTAACTCTTGGGAATAAGCTAATATTGCTAACAGCAAACGACATTAAAGAAAATATATACTGTGAGGGCAATGTCAGAATTCCCAGACTATTGAATAGGGGTCGACAAGAGGTTCTCGAACTTACACCATACATAGCTCGAACAGCCCGTTTCTGAGCCAAAAATACACTTTTTCATCAGAAGAATTACCCCAAAAAATAATACCATATGACATAAGCGTATGAAAATAAGCGAAGTAGACTAGTTTTCGTGTTGAACTGTCACTTATTTCAGATACTGTTCTATGGTTAAATAAAAAGCAGCATTTAGTTTCTGAACAAGATCCTGAACATGGGCTTTCCACAACAGCTTACCATCTATCCGAACGCCTAGGAACCTGAACTATTCCGTCTCTCTTATAATATGCCCATTCTGTCTGATCAAAATATCGGTTCTTGTTGAATTGTGAGTTAGAAACTGCTGTAAAAACTGAGTCTTATTGTGATTTAGCATCAAATTATTTTCCACAAGCCACGAGCTTATTTCATGAACTACATTATTTGATACTGTTTCAATATTACACACGAGATCCTTCACTACCAAGCTGGTGTCATCAGCAAACAGAAATATTTTTGAGTCACCTGTAATACTAGAAGGCATATCATTTATATAAATAAGAAACAGCAGTGGCTCCAGCACCGACCAACAACTACTACTACTGCTGCCGACACTGCTCTCTGGTCCGCGATTCTATTGTAACTTCCATATCGCAGGCAGCGCGTGAGCAAGCCATCGAAGTTACATCTGCTCGAGTACACTAGCAATAAATTGCTTAGTCGTGGACCTCTTACAGTATGTCACGGAACAAATGTAGAAGCACGTTTTCCCTACAGCAGCGCTACAAGCTTCGCTTTCATCGTCGAGAAGCGACAGTCGTAGAGCTCCCTCGCTGCCTCCCCTATACCTCCGCCCACCGTGCGCTCCCAGACGGGCTCACCTGCCGGTGCATGGCTAATGCGCGTATTGTAACATGGCGCAGGGAGCAGATAGCCGGCATAATGCCGCGACCGCGGGCGAGACACGAGCGCGCCCGCTCTATCTTAGGCCCAACACGGCCCGCCGAGCAGCAGGGAACCGCTGCCCGCGCCCGATACCATCTCCAGGGGCCGATCACCCGCGACCCCGCACCAGTATCGGCGCCGGCCGCGCCCCGGGGCTGTTTGTTATGCGTCCACGGCTACCGTGAAGGCGCGTGTCCGCCGCCGACTAATAAACAGTACATCAGTTGCGGGGGGCGGCCGAGGTTTTGGGCGAAACGAGCGGCGGTCGACGGCGCCGTGTAGCGCACGCACCTGTTGGAAATTCCGGGAAGGCGGCGTCTGTGTGTGTGTGTGAGGGTGGCGTTGGCCACCAGGTCACTGACACTGCCATCAGCGTAAGAGGCCATGCTGCGCTCAAGCCGACACGCGAGTGCTGCTCGCTGGAGCAACGATTTGTGATATACACCATCTGATAAAAAGGATTCGGACACCTATCAGTGGACATTAATGTAGGGAATGCCCAACCTTCGTCCTTATGACGGACCAAGCGAGATGGCGCACTGGTTAGCATACTGAACCCGCATTCGGGAGGTCGACGGTTCAGACCCGCATCCGGTCATTCCGATTTAGATTTTCCGCGATTTCGCTGAATCGCTTCAGGCACATGCTAAGATGGTTCCTTCTTCCCTAATCCGATGGGACTGATTACCTCGCTGTTTGATCCCCTCTTTCAAATCAACCAGCCAACCTTATGACAGATTGAACTATGCTCGGGACACTTCCAGTGTGATGTCTGAATATCTGTGGAGGAATGACAGTCCATTCTTCCTCAAGGGCCGAAACCAGAGAAGGTTGTATTGTTGAATACTGAGAGTTGAAGCGAGGTCCGCGCTCTAACAAATCGCAAAGGTGAAACTTCCTGGCAGATAAGAACTGTGTGCCGGACCGACACTCGAACTTGGGACCTTTGCCTTCCGCGGGCAAGTGCTTTACCATCTGAGCTACCCAAGTACGACTGACGCCCCGTCCTCGCCGCTTTACTTCTGCCAATATTTCTTCTCCTACCTTCCAAACTTCACAGAAGCTCTACTGCGAAACTTTCACAACTAGCGCTCCTGGAAGAAAGGATATTGCGGAGACATGGATTAGCCACAGCCTGGGGGATGTTTCCAGAATGAGATTTTCACTCTGCAGCGGAGTGTGCGCTTATATGAAACTTCCTGCCAGATTAAAACTGTGTACCGGACCGAGACTCGAACTCGGGACCTTTGCCTTTCGCGGGCAAATCCTCCACCATCTGAGCTACCCAAGTACGACTCACGCCCCGTCCTCATCGCTTTACTTCTACCAGTATCTCGTATCCTACCTTCCAAACTTCACAGAATCTCTCCTGCGAACCTTGCATAACTAGCACTCCTGGAAGAAAGGATATTGCGGAGACATGGCTTAGCCACAGCCTGGGGGATGTTTCTAGAATGATCCGAGCGGTTCTAGGCGCTACAGTCTGGAACCGCGCGACCGGGACTCTGGACAAAGCAGTCCAATTGTATGATTGGTTTATTTGAGGGAGGGGACCTGACAGCGAGGTCATTGGTCCCACCGGATTAGGGAAGGATGGGGAAGGAAGTCGGCCGTGCCCTTTTACACGAACGATCCTGGTACTTGCCTGAAGCGATTCAGAGAAATCACGAAGAAGCGAAATCAGGACAGCCGGACGCGGGTTTGAACCGTCTTCCTCCAGAATGCGAGTCCAGTGTGCTAACCACTTGCGCCACCTCGCTTGGTCCAGTCCAGTTCAGGAATGCTACTGTCCACAAAGCATTGCCTCGCAGATGCTGCTTTATGACAGGGTGCTTGCCATGCTCAGACAAACAGTCATTGTCTCCTAAATAATCCTCTCCTGTACGCACTGCATAATGCTCTAACGCGTTCAGATTCTTCTATATTTAGTGTTTTATTAAACAGAATAAAGGGACGAGAACCTAACCACGGAAACCACCCCAGTACCTTAATATTACTCTCCCGTCCTTCACTGTTGCCTCTACACATGGTGGCAGGTAACATCCTCCATGCATTGATCAAAACAAAAACCCTTCCATCGGCTTGCCACACGGTATTGTGAGGTTCATCACTACAGATCACTCGTTTCCAGTCCTCCACTGTCCAGTACTTCCTTTCTTTACATCACCTCTACCTGGGTACAGAAATACGTGGCTTACCAGGACTAGCTCAGCCATTTTACCCCATTCTTCTTAAGCGCCAACACGCAGTCATTTGCTAGTTGGAACTGCTACTAACACTTTGGAACTCACAACTTTTTAGAAGCATCCATCGCAATGCTCGACGGTCGGCATCCTTCAGTACGTGAGGTCTGCCTGGTATTCGTTTAACAGTGGCTGTTCCTTAGCGCATCCAGTTCACAATGACGTCACCAACAATCGATCTGGCCAGCTTTGGAAGTGTTGAAATGTCCCTGACGGATTTGTTGCCCAGGTGAGATCCAATGACTAGTCCCCGATCGAAGTCACTGAGTTCTCTTCATTGACCCAGTCTACGTTTACCGCTTCTGTACTGTCAACACAATACTCCCTGCCTCCTTTTATACCGGCAGGTCGGCCTCTCGGGACGCATAGTGGTTTTTTCCGCATTCATAGGGATGTCCTGATTCCTTTTATCCGCTGTGTACGAGAGATGTTCAACAAAGACAGGCACAGACCCTCTAAATAGAGTACCCCAAAGATCCACACAGGGAAAGTATGGCCAACTTAACAATGGGCTCCATTACAGGTTCATAGCACTGCTCGTCACATGGAGAGAGGTGAGAGGGAAATCTGCGAGGCTGTCATACCAATGAGGCGATCATTTTGGAAGCTGCCTTCTTGAATGCAATTCATAATTATTTTCAAATCGGATGTGAGTCATGCGATATAATAATTAGGTTGATTCTCGAGCTATGCCACGCTTTGTACAGAGCCAGGGAGACGTTAGTGAAGCACTGCACTGACGGGATGCACTTTACGTGTCGTCGAGTATGTTGTCAGGTCATTGTTATCAGCTTGACGCGTTCCTCATGGACTTCAACCAATAAATGTACCGGAATGTAAGTAAAAGTGTCATCAAATTGCTCTTTGTGTGCAAGGTTACTGATCTTCACAGCGTAAACAGCTGCCTTCACATGTCCCCGCAGACGTGTCACTGGCCCCTTATCTTGCATTTATCGTGACTCTCTCTCCCAGCGCAGAGTGCCAAGCGACTGGAAAAAAGCGCAGGCTACTCCTGTATATCAGATGGACAAAAGAAAGAACCTGAAGATTTACAGATCAATATCTCTAACATCGTTTGCTGCAGGACTATTGAACATACTGCCAGTTCGAACATAATGAACTGTCTTGAAACTGAGAAGCTTACGTCGACGACTCAGCACTCGTGCGAAACTCAGTTTGCCCTTTTCTCACATGACATCCTGCGAACTATGGGTGAAGGTCGACAGGTAGATACCATATTCATAAATTCCCATAAAGCATTTGACACGATACCCCACTGCAGACTGTTAACGAAGGTACGAGCATATAGGATAGGTTTCCAGGTACGTGAGAGGCTGGAAGATTTCTTAAGTAATATAAAACCAGTACCTTGCCCTCGACGGCGAGTGTTGCTCAGAGGCAATGGTATCGTCAGCAATGCCTCACAGAACTGTGATAGGACTACCCTTTATTGTCTACATACATAAATGATCTGCCGGACAGCAGTCTGCAGCTGTTTGCTAATGCTGCTGTGGTGTACTGGACTGTGTCGTCGTTGAGTGACTACAGAAGGACTGAAAACGACTTAGTCATTGTTGGTGTAATGAATGGCAGCTTGCTCTGAATGTAGAAAAACGTAACTTAATGCAGATGAGTAGGAAAAACAATCGAGTAATGTTCGAAACCATCATTAGTGGTGTGCTGCTTGACACAGCCTCGTCCATTAAGTGTCTAGGAGTAACGCTGCAAAGTGATATGAAATGGAACGAGCACATAAGGCCGGTGGTAAGGAAGACGAATGGTTGGCTTCGGGTTATTGGGACAATTTCCGGAAAAAGTAGCTCATCCATAAAAAAGACCGCGGATGTAACAGTAGTCTAGCCCATTCTTGAGTATTTCTCGAGTGCTTGGGATCCTTGCCAGTCGGATTAAAGGCAGATGAAGTAATTCGGAGGTGGGCTACTAGATTTTTTATCTGTAGTTTCGATCAAAATGCAAGTATTACGGAGACGCTTCGTGAACTCAGATGGGAATTGTTGGAGGGAAGACGACGTTTTGCGCGAAACGCTACTGAGAAGGAGCGAAGAACGGTTTTTAAAGCTGACTGTAGAACGTATTTTCCGCATAAGGACAACGAAGATTAGATAAGAAAAAATGGGCTCGTTCGGGGGCATACAGAGTCGTTTTTCTCTGTTTCTATTTGTCAGTGGAACACGAAAAGAAACGATCAGAAGTGGTACAAAGTACGCTCCACCGTGCACCATATGGTGGCTTGGGCTTGCGGAGTATGTACAGGTTGACAGTTATTGAACTTTATGAAAAAAAAAAACGCAAATTAGTTACAAACTACGACGTTCACACATTTTATTCAACATGTAAACGTCACTAAAGATATTCGGATTTACGCTATGACATGTTCGATATGACGCGTCCATTGGCGACGATGTGGCGCAGACGAATACCGAAATTCTGCATGACCCGTTGAAGTGTCGGAACATCGATGCTGCAGATGACCTCCTGAATGGCTGTGTTCAGCTCAGCAATGGTTTTGGGTTTATTTCTGCACACCTTGTCTTTAATACATCCGCACAAGACGGAGTCGCATGCGTTCAATTCAGGGCAACATGTCGACCAATCGAGGTCCATGCCAGTGGCCTCTGGGTACCCCAGAGTCCCCAAATAATGCAGTCCTTAAAGTGCTCCCCAGGACATTAAACACTCTCCTGCTTCGATGAGGTCGAGCTCTGTCTTGTACGAACCACATCTAGTCGAAATCAGGGTCACTTTGGGTAATGGGGGTGAAATCATCATCCAAAACCTTCACGTACCGTTCGATAGTCACCGTGCCATCAAGAAATATCGCACCGATTATTCCGTGGCTGGACATTGCGCATCAGATAGTCACCTGTTGAGGGTAAAGGGACTTCTCGATCGCGAAATGCGGATTCTCAGTCCCCCAAATTCGACAATTTCGCCATCCAAATGAAAGTGGGCTTCGTCACTAAACCAAATCATAATGCGTATACTACTTCCCATCATGCCCCGCGGCCAACCGTGCAGTTTGGACGTCCTAACGCAAACCGTTCGGAAGTTGTGACGATTTTATTTCGTATAGTTCCATAATTGTAACCCTGTATGTAGATGCACGTGTATATAGAAATCAGACTTAAACCTAGGGAATGTGGTGAACGTCTACATCTATCCATCTCGGCATATATCCGGACAGCTAGCCCTTCATGAGGTAGCACACCATCGTGCCGAAGGAAAATCGGAAACATCCCGTCTTCAGACAGCGACGATGACGGCACATCTTTGTCTAAAACTACAGATATCAGTCTGTTGTTAATGTACCCTGAATCAATAACTGTCAAATGTCTCTTATTCTGTTGGTTTACCTCTCTTTCCACGTGGAATTTACTTCATCCATAACCAATACGTCATAGGAGAAACGCATATGAATGTATCCTCGAAGTTTTGTATGTGACCTTCACTCATGCAGTATTACTGTCTATCTTGGATGAAGATTGGATCTTTAAGAAAGATAGTGCGGTTTGTCACATGACTGGAAGTGTCCAAAATTAGCTTGATAAACCCATGTAAGATTTAACCTCCTTCGAACAATTTATTAGCGAACGTTATTTGCCACGTTTGTCTTCGTATGTATTATAATAATGAAGTAAATGTGGGTCCGCTTTTTTGCAAGTGAGAGGCACCCACATGCCTTGCTCATACTGTGGCATCAAGCAGTCATGACTGCAAGGTGAGTGGTTTGCCAAGCGAGTGGATTCATTTTTTATTTATCAAGTAAAATGAGCTCTAGTACTCACAATTAAGTTACAAATTATTCTCCTGTTTGAATATTAACCAACGGAAACTGATAACGCACATCTGACTATTAGTAATTTACACAACTCTGAGACTGTTCACTACGCACTAGCAATACCACATTTTCTTTCTTACCCAACGGCTTTGTTCAACACGTGGCCATCGCACTGAATATGAATGGCGCACACATTATAAATTCTGGGTATCATGACAACATACTATTCGAAGGAAAAGGCCACCAATCTTTTTCTTTTCACTATCTTTTTTATTCCAATAAATTCTATAACCTAAACACACAAATTCTATAACCTACAACAATAACACGTGAGAAATTCCGCCCAATGGGCATGACTTTACATTGGTGATTCTCTATCTTATGGTCTCGTAATTATTTAACGCTACAGTGCACTTTCTGGATAGGATGGTGGATCTTTTGCTATATCTCACACTTCGATTCTCACACCCATCATCACGAAAATTTCCTCCAGACCGAGTGGTACAAAAAGGAACATGCATAACCCACTGCCTCTGAAACTATCTTGTTACTCTCCCATGCCAACAACACATACTTAAATTTCATGAAATACATCACACTGGCACATACAATACAAAGAATAGTCACAACGTTATAATCACATCACTTTCAGCTTTCCCACTTCAATTAGTATTTATCCGAGTTTCACACGACACTGCCCCACTTCGTAACTTTTCTTTCCTACTATGAACTCTGGAGGATATATGCACGTCTTCCTGTGCGATGCAAGCCAAGTGGCGTTGCTGGATAGATGGCTGACTCAACTTGCTTCTCTCTCAGAGTATTATAGTTTGAATCAAGCGTCACACGGAAACATAACACGCAAAGTAATATTAAGAACATATTCATAACACACGCGAGTCCTCAACTGATATCATGGACGAGTACTTCTCTTTATCCTTTGTCTCATACACAGATTGAGACTCACACAGTACTCACCACGTGGAAGTACTCGTCTCTAATTTCAAGTCCTGCACACGCCATTTCTTAAATATTTCCAACTTATAGTACACACGCTAGTGATTCAGCTTAACTTAAGCACTCGGAAGTATTTCAACTTATTGCTACACGTGGTTTCATTGTGACCGTTGGTCACTTCCGAAGACTACTACGATCTCCTTAATATTACCTGCCTGACATTTAATACCCCCACAAAAGTTCCTGAAATAGAGAAATTATTATTCCAAACTACTCTTAAGAATTTCACATGCATACCATGTCTCCACTCTTTTGTCTTTACGGAGCACACCTAAGACAGGTCTTACTAACACTAGATCCAGCAGCAGAGTGCTGAAACATGGCCGTTCTTCAGGTCATCTCGCACCTCCGTCGAGGAGGGGGAAGACCATGCTACCCATTGGTCAACCACATTTCAGGCGCTCGAAGCTCAGGTAAATTTCATCTCTTTGGTTCCACCAAAGGTGACCAAAGGACCGTCTCAAAGATGATCATATATTGCACATTCACTATCTGTGGTTAGCAGAAGACCATACATTTATTCATTTCGCAGATCTCACCAGATTGGATGTAGGGATTTATTTTGTGGGAGTGCACATGTGATCAATTAAATAAATAAATAGTCGTTCTTTCCTACACTGGTATCCCGCTTTGGTGTATTCAGTGAAATTGAGTTATTATTACAAAAAATATGTCCTTATGACAGGAATAACAAAGAATGTTGTACCTATTTTCAATGTTGGGCGGTACTGTACCCTTTCACAAGTACATAAATTATTGTTTTGTTTTAACACCCAAACATGTTCACCACAGTTGTGATATCCTAAGTGGGTTTTTTCTTTTATTTTTCTGAGATACATACTTACACATTTTATTTCGGTTGCATCAAATTTTGTCGTTATTTGAAGTATATATGCCACTTTACCTTTTATTTTACATTTTTGTGTCTTTTGGCTGCCAGCCGAAATCAGCCGCAGCTCTACATTAGTACACCAAGTCATCTGCAAACATGAGGGATGTTAGGATATATCGTCTGCATTGAATTTTTGTTTGTAATCCAATCTTTAAATTGTATGTTCAGGCAAAAATCGTGGCATACGAGTATGCCCGATTTTTCCTTGCCATTGTAGTATTAGGCTTTGCCTAGATGGACTGACCTGCGGACGTCGATGAAAATTTTGTGAAGCTTACGTTCGGAGAACTATTTTGTGCAATTTGTTATTCACGGGTTATGTTTCGTATTTTGGCAGTATTTAGTCACGTTTTCTGCTGCTCCTTTGTAAATATTGCGTCTTGCCATGTTGCTGTGCCTTGGATACTTGTTTCATTGCGGTAAATTTAGCCTGCGATGCGGTTCCGACTGTCGTTTGTTTATTGTTTTTTTTTTTTAGTTTGACATGCGCGAACTTTGAATCTGTTTCGTTCGTGTGTGTGTGTGTGTGTGTGTGTGTGTTATTTTGTGCTGTCCGATAGTTCGTTTAGAGTGTTGAATAGTGTTTTGTTACGTAGTACTGTTTGATCATTGTTTTTTTTTTTTTTCTCTCTGTGTGGCAGCTTTTTGGGTGTAGTAATTTTCCTCCAGTTTTAGAAACTTGTACAGAATACTGCGTTTGAGGATATAGAGATATGTTTATATGCCACTAGGGTGGTGATTGTTTTTGATGAGATGTTCTGCAAATGTGAAATGGAATGTGTGTTATCGCCTTTCAGTGATCTTAAGGGGGATAGGACGTCAAACGGGCCGACTTGGAGCAGGAGTGGCACCACAGGACATTTTAATTTCCACTGTCTATACTTTTACAAATAAATTCATAAAACTTTAACAGCATGACCAGGAAGGGTGCAGGATTCATACTCATAGCAGTGGAATCTCAAAAACGTAGCAAAACACATGTTTTTTACATGTGAAACTTCATAATTTTTTCACTTACTACTGGCTGCATTTGTTGCTATAGGTACACTTTTCTTCCTGAGTAAGAGAGATTCTTCGATGACTTTTGCACAGCATACAAACCATAGTTACAGGTGTATGAAACTCTAGACATTTTAAACTTCATGTTTAGAAAAAACTCAAGTTTTATAGTTAATTATCTCAATTTTTGCCACAGTTTTTTAATAGATTTGGAAAATTCTAGAGTTTCATACACCTGTAACTACTGTTTGTATGCTATGAAAAATTCGTAGTAGAATCTCTCTTACTTAGGAAGAAAAGTGTACCTATAGCAACAAATGCAGCCAGTAATAAGAAAAAAATGATGAAATTTCACATGTAAAAAAAAAGGTATTTTGCTATGTTTTTGAACTTCCACTGCGATGAGTGTGAGTCCTCAATCCTACCTGGTCATGGTGACAAAGTTTTACGAATTTATTTGTGAAAGTATAGACAGTAGAAATTAAAATGTCCTGTGGTGACTCTCCTGCTCCAAGTCAGCCCGTTTGACGTCCTACTCCCCTTAAATATTCTGAGTATCTCATCCTGAAATTTTAACCTGTCGGTCCGATGAACGCAGAATCACAGTCTTTGCAGGTTAGCTCGTAATATAACTGCTTTGTTGAACTTATCTACGGTGGTGCTGGAGATTTGTTCTGCAGAATGTTGTTTGTTTTATATGCCACATGTATACCCTGTTTTCTCATATGTTTCCTATTCTGTGTTCTATTTTCTTGTCACATGTCAGGGTGTGCCGCGTTTTCTTGTTGTTTGTGTGTGCGTCGTTATGCGGTCTCTGTTGTGTGGTTGTTGTTGTGTGTTGTGTTGTTATAGTGTATGTGTGTTCGTTGTCAAATGTGTTTTTATTTTGTGGTTTAGTTTGTCAAAAGTGTTTATTCTGTAACAATTTTCTGTGGCAGTCTATCTGATTATGTTTAGTTCTTGGGTGTAACAATCTTAATGCTTCGGGATTGTGTTCAGTCTGTGTGGGAGGTGTCTGAGACTGGCCTGCTTGTGGGCTGTTGGTGGTTTGCCCTGCTGTGAGTAACTGTTCTGGTTCATGTAGAATTTCACCCTTAACACTGAAACAGACAACATATATACATATTTGTTTTTTTCCAGTGTTGATGTCTCTGTATAACTGTAGTATCTGGTACGTATTATACAGGGTAGATAAAAATTGTGTCACGAAATTTTAACCCTGGATAGCTGATGCCAGTAGGAACTAAAATTACTGATGCTGTGTAGATCGACAACGCACCATTTTTAAACTACGGAAACTTAGCGCCACGCACTCCGATTGGCCGCGGGATTGCCCTGTTGCCGGATGCTCTGGACATTCGACACGTGTGTGTCTCACGTCGGGGCAGTGACGGGCCGAGAGATGTTTTACGTGTGAACTGACAATCATGGCGATGCCCTTCAACCGACGAACGGCGGAAGGGCAATCCCACGGCCAATCGGAGCGCGTGGCGCCAAGTTTCCGTAGTTTAAAAATGGTGCGTTGTCGACCTACACAACATTAGTAATTTTAGTTCCTATTGGCATCAGCTACCAAAGGTTAAAATTTCGTGACAAAATTTTTCTCCACCCTGTAGAAGACAAAGTTTGTATGCTTGGGAGACAGGAACTGATGAGGAAAGACGGCTTGCTGAACATCAGAATTGGAGCAGACACATTAGTATAATAGAACTGTTCCAATTATGAAGCAAAATTACATAAGACGAATTGGAGACTCCAGCAGCGGCTTGGCTCAAGGTTGCTTCATCTATATCAACTTAGCAAACCACTGCGAAGTACTTGACAGATGGTGCTACCCATTTCAACTGCTGATGGACCATAGGAAGAATAAGTGCTTTAAATTACTGTGCGTGTGCTCTATTTAGCTTAATCTTGTCTCGCGACCCCTGTGGAAGTGAAACAGTGGCGGGTTGTAGTATATTCCTAGATACCCTACATAACAACGCCACCGGAAACTTTTTAAGTGGTCTTTCGTGGCACAGTTGAGGCCTGTCTTCAAACGTCTGTCTGTTAAGGTTTATCAGCATTTCCGTGTCTCTCTCCGGTGAACCGAACAAAACTTTGACCATTCTTGCTGCCTTTTTTTCTGTGCGTTCAATATCCCCTGTTAGTCGTATTTCACATGGCCCCCACACACTTGGGCAATATTGTAGGATACATGGCGCGAGCGTTTTGCAAGAGATCTCCTTCACAGACTGATTCTACAGGGGCCGGCGGAAAAAATAGTAGAATATAAAAATTGTCCAGGTGCGAGAAGGAGTCGCGCATTGAGGGATCCGTACAACCTTAATTATGTATGCAAACAGTTCTCGACCGTTTTCGCCTTTTACCGACATTGATATTGCCAAGATACCGGTCCCAGGGATTCAAAGATTTTCGGTAATGTTTTAATTTCGGTAAATATAAATGTGACATAAAATCATTCATGAGGCAGACGACCGTTATTATAATAATCAGCAGTTCTGCATTCAGTCTGGGCTGGTCGCAGTGGTAAAAATCAACCGTCACACAAGATAAGACGTTTTTACTCATAAGACGTGTTTGGGAGTTTATGCATCATCAAATATTCAGGAGCGATTGCTGCAAGTCGTTTGTAGTTTCAAGTTGTATGAAAAACGCCATATCTACGTCCAGCAATCGCTCCTGGATATCTGATGATGAATAATTTTCGAAACGCGTCATGTGAGCAATAAAGTCTTTCCCTGCCTGATCTTTGACTCTTACTACCGCGACCCATTCAGCCTGAAAGCAGAACTACTGGCTGTTGTAATTTCGAGTTTGACGTCGGGTAACAAATGCCAAAACAAATATTTTACCGTATGATATTATTACAAATTAACAATTTTGGGACATTTTCCTTTACTTGTACTGTGAAACCTTGCTTCTTGCCAAATTTCATTATTCTATGTCAACGGGAAATACCCCATAGGTTTTGATAAGTGAGTTTGCGATATCAAGATATGTGACACAACTGGCCGTATCTTTTGGTCGCACTGACATAGAAGCTTACATGTATTACACTGCCAAGGGACTATAGATCTTAGGACGTGACATAAATTTCAACTTGATACGTCTACCCATTCCTGAGAAAAAGGGTCTTAACAGATGGACAAACAGACAGATAACAAAGCACAAAAAGGGTTTTTTCGTGTGACATGATCACAAATTTACCGTTTTCGGATTTTGTTTTCTTTGGTCACACTGTGCGACATTGCTTGTCACATTTCATGATTCTAGGCCAACATGAAGTGCCCTACAGATTCGGATGAGTGAGTTTGCGAGCATCAAAATATCTTAGTTAAATGGCCGTATTTTTTGGTTGCATCGACTTAGACGCTTACATTTATTAGACTTTAATAAGTAACATAAATTTCAGATTGGTACATCTACCCGTCTATGAGAAAAATGGTTCTTAACAGAAAGACGAACGGACAGAGTCAGATAAGAAATGACAATTTTCTGTGAATTAATTACAAATTAATAGTTTTCGGGTTTTTTTTCTTTTGGTTTTACTGTGAAACCTTGCTTCTTGTCACATTTCATGATTCTAGGCTAACGTGAACAATTTTCGCAGCACGGACAGCTGCGAAACGTGCAAGGCGAGAGGCAGTGAGGTTTTAGAACAGCGGTTCCAAAGCTGTGGATAATTACCACCTGAGGAGTAAAATGAAATTTTCCAAGGGGTAAAAACCAAGCGATTCGATTCTGTTACAGTCACGAAACTAAATTATTTTCAAAAGATCATTGCTGTTATCACAATTTTTAACACTCTAATACTGATTATATGTAAGTTATCAATAATTACTTTTTCTCAGTTAGCAGCATTAATGCGATGGAGGTCACAGGTTCCTCACATAGTGCACCCACTACACACATACATTGCGCCGTGTCCTGTACATCGCTGATGACAGAAATGAGACAGATACGCAACAAATGCTAAATATCTCAAGGAAATGTCTTCTCCAAGTTGTAGACAGTGCGTGCAATAGTTCAGAAATTGCTTCATTATTCGCTTCGAAACAGAAAATGAATTAACTGGCAGCACCACATAGAAGTAACTACGTAAGAATTACTGTAGTGCTACACTTAGGATTATTATTATTATTATTATTGCTACTAGCGGTTGTGGTGAGACAAAAATCATTAACAGAATGAAATCTAATTGCACTACGGAGTAATGCGCTAAGAAAGGTAGAGAACCACTGCACTAGAAGATAGCGACAGGGATGTGGAGCCATGTCGACTTCAGTGCCGTGGCAGTCACGCTAGGTTTCTTGGCTTAGGATCCATGGCGCGAACAGTCCGATCGAGGTGATCCCATAGATTCTCAATTGGGTTTAGATCCGGGGACTCTGATGAAGGCGAAGGGATTACGGTTGTGCGGAGGAGAAACAAACTGCAAGTAGTGGTGATCACGGTGTCCAAGGACAGATGCGTGCTTGGGTTGATACATTGTGCCTTCCAGAACGACGATATCATCCAGGAAATGCCACGCAAAACATTCCATAGTCCATAACGCATGCAGGATGTTCGCTTTCAAGCATTTCATTCCATACACGCCAATCTCCATCAGTCCGGTGGAGCATTAAACGTGATTCATCCGAAAAGACTACCTGTCGCCACTCAGTGGACGTCCACCAGTTGTGGTATTGGCGTGCAGATTGTAGTCTTCATCGCTGATGAAGAGCAGTCAGCACGGATGCAAGAACCAAGTCAAGTCAAGTGGGGGGGGGGGGGGGGGGTGTCCCAGGGATCAGTGTTGGGGCCACTCCTGTTCCTTATTTATATAAATGATATGCCCTCTAGTATTACGGGTAACTCTAACAGCTTTCTGTTTCCTGGTGACACTAGCTTGGTAGTAAAGGATGTTGTGTGCAAGATTGGCTCGGTTTGAAATAGTGCAGTACATGACCTCAGTTCATGGCTTGTAGAAAATAAACTAACGCTAAATTACAGTAACCTCAGTTTTTACAGTTTCTAATACACAATTCAACAAAATCTGAAGTTTTAATTTCACAGAACGGGCATACGATAAGTGAAACTGAACAGTTCAAAGACCATTTTTACTATTCGAACGGTATCAGAAGAGAGTGATCGTCTGACACGAAAATTAGTCTACTTTGCTTATTTTCATTCGCTATTGTCGTATGGTATTATATTTTGGGGTAACTCTTCCCATTCTAAAAAGATATTTTTGGCTCATAAACGGACAATAAGTTGTGTGAGATCACGAACCTCTTGTCGACCTCTTTTCACGAGTCTGGGTATTTTGACATTGGCCTCTCAATACGTATGTTCCTTACTGTCGTTTCTTGTTACCAATATTAGTTTATTCCCAAGAATAAGCAGCTTTCACTCGGTTAATACTCGACAGAAATCAAACCTGCATTTGGATCGGACTTCCTTAACTCTTGAGCAAAAAGGTGTGCAGTACACTGCTGCATCCATTTTCAATAAGCTGCCACTCGAATTCAAGAATCTCAGCAGTAATCCACGAGCTTTCAAATCGAAACGGAAGAGTTTCTTCATGGGTCACTCTTTCTATTCTGCCGAGGAGTTCCTTGAAAAATTAAGCTGATCTTTATTGTATTGCTGATAGCGATTACTTAAACTTATGGACTGACTTTTTAAGGTTTATGAACATTTACTTTTATCTGTTATTACGTTTATGCTGCAATTTCATGTACTGACACGTTCCATGACCTTGGAGATTTGCTCCTCAATTTGGTCCTACGGAACTTGACGAGTAAATAAAAAAAATAAAAAAATAAACCAGGCGCCTGCTGCGGAGGGCCATGTTGTTGTTGTTGTGGTCTTCAGTCCTGAGACTGGTTTGATGCAGCTCTCCATGCTACTCTATCCTGTGCAAGCTTCTTCATCTCCCAGTACCTACTGCAACCTACATCCTTCTGAATCTGCTTAGTGTATTCATCTCTTGGTCTCCCTCTACGATTTTTACCCTCCACGCTGCCCTCCAATACTAAATTGGTGATCCCTTGATGCCTCAGAACATGTCCTACCAACCGATCCCTTCTTCTAGTCAAGTTGTGCCACAAACTTCTCTTCTCCCCAATCCTATTCAATACCTCCTCATTAGTTATGTGATCTACCCATCTAATCTTCAGCATTCTTCTGTAGCACCACATTTCGAAAGCTTCTATTCTCTTCTTGTCCAAACTATTTGTCGTCCATGCTTCACTTCCGTACATGGCTACACTCCATACAAATACTTTCAGAAACGACTTCCTGACACTTAAATCTATGCTCGATGTTAACAAATTTCTCCTCTTCAGAAAGGCTTTCCTTGCCATTGCCAGTCTACATTTTATATCCTCTCTACTTCGACCATCATCAGTTATTTTGCTCCCCAAATAGCAAAACTCCTTTACTACTTTAAGTCTCTCATTTCCTAATCTAATTCCCCCAGCATCGCCCGATTTAATTCGACTACATTCCATTATACTTGTTTTGCTTTTGTTGATGTTCATCTTATATCCTCCTTTCAAGACACTGTCCATTCCGTTCAACTGCTCTTCCAAGTCCTTTGCTGTCTCTGACAGAATTACAATGTCATCGGCGAACCTCCAAGTTTTTATTTCTTCTCCATGGATTTTAATTCCTACTCCGAATTTTTCCTTTGTTTCCTTCACTGCTTGCTCAATATACAGATTGAATAGCATCGGGGAGAGGCTACAACCCTGTCTCACTCCCTTCCCAACCGCTGCTTCCCTTTCATGTCCCTCGACACTTATAACTGCCATCTGGTTTCTGTACAAATTGTAAATAGCCTTTCGTTCCCTGTATTTTACCGCTGCCACCTTCAGAATTTGAAAGAGAGTATTCCAGTCAACATAGTCAAAAGCTTCCTCTAAGTCTACAAATGCTAGAAACGTAGGTTTGCCTTTCCTTAGTCTAGCTTCTAAGTTAAGTCGTAGGGTCAGTATTGCCTCACGTGTTCCAATATTTTTACGGAATCCAAACTGATCTTCCTCGAGGTCGGCTTCTACTAGTTTTTCCATTCGTCTGTAAAGGCCATATGGAGGGCCATACACAGCAACATTCGCTGAACGGTTGTTGAGGCACACTCTTGGTAGCTCCTTGATTTATCTGGGAGGTCAGTTATTCAAAAGTTGCAAGTGTATTTGCCCGTACACATCTCCTGTCATTTGTGGCCCGCGGTGCACCACAGTTGCCTCGCGCCGGTTCTGGATAGCGGCACTTTGCCACAATCACAACGACGCATAAACAGTTTACAAACTAAGCTGTTTCTGTATTGCTTCCACCCTTGACCCGAAAATTATCATGCCCTTTCGGGCATCAGATGACGCATCACGACAATGACTAACACTGTCTTCCGCGTCCCCCTAATGCTCTCTATATATCCTCCACTGCTAGTGCTGCCACCTGCCACTGTGAGTGCTTATTGCACGTTGACGTCGAACATAGTCGGTGTTCATACGAAAATAACTAGACAAGGTAGAAACCAATCGACTAGCCTTGCAAGGGGTCATTCGTGTGCTGGCGGGCCGCGTGAGTTGTTGCCCCGTCATGTTAGAACCATATGTCGTTGTTCAACATTACTAGTGATCGCTAGTAACCTTTACTGCACGGCCTTGAAGATCCTCAACAAAATATGAACTACCAAACGATGCCACACCACACCACAATCACACGTTCACAGTGCAGGAGTTTATCATGCAGCCGAAAAGGATTGTTCTGAATCGTGGCGCCCAGTAAGCATAATTCCCTTCATTTACACCACCATCTACTTGAAAACGGACCTCTTCTGACGTCAGTATGTTGTTTCACATCTGCGGATCGCCTGCTGAAAGTTCCAGGAAGCGCAAGGCGAAGGTTCATCGGGCAACTTTGTCTTGTTCCTTTGGTTTCTGTATGACCTGCAATATGTATGGGTGAAAATGCAGGTTAGCATGGATGATACCCAGCAGGGAACGATCTGACATTGTTAGTGCCAAGACTGCCTGGCAGCGGAACAGTGAGGGCTCCGGATGTGTGGCTGACGCGTCTCTTCCACTCAGTCCGCACTCATCTGTGTCCTTCGTCGCCCTGAACTTTTCTTCCTTGCACAAGGTGAAGTAGTCCTGCACTGTTAAGTTCGGAAAACCACTGTAGCCTAATTAATCAATACCATTATTAATTAAGTACTACCACAGTCAAGACACGTTATTTAATAGATGTAATCATACAGCCGGCCGGGGTGGCCGAGCGGTTCTAGGCGCTTCAGTCTGGAACCGCGCGACCGCTACGGTCGCAGGTTTGAATACTGTCTCGGGCATGGATGTGTGTGATGTCCTTAGGTTAGTTAGGTTTAAGTAGTTCTAAGTTCTAGGGGACTAATGCCCTCAGAAGTTAAGTCCCATAGTGCTCAGAGCCATTTGAACCATTTTGTAACCATACACAAAGAAGGTATAGAAGGAAGAACTGTAACATCATAACTAAGTCCAACTGCCATCTGTTGCTTCTTCCATTAAATACAGTTTCAATTTTAATGTAAAATACGTCCACAACCTACTATGTATCTTATTTATTATTGTTATCTAAGTTAGCAACAAATTTAAATGAAATTGTTCATACACTGAACCGCCAAAGACTCTGGTATAAGTATGAGTATTCGAATACAGAGGTATGTAAACAGGCGGAATACTGCTCTGCGGTCGGCAACGCCTATAGAAGACAACAACTGTCTGGCGCAGTTGTTATATCGGTTATTGCTACAACAATGGCGGATTATCAAGATTTAAGTGAATTTGAAAGTGGTACTATAGTCGGCGCACGAGCGATCGGTCAGAGCATCTCCGAGGTAGCGATGAACTGAGGATCTTCCCGTACGACTGTGAATATTAGAAATCTGGTAGAACATCAAATCTCCGACATCGCTACGACCGAAAAACGATCCTGCAAGAACGGGACCAACGACTACTGAAGATAAGTGCAAGCCTTCCGCAAATTGCTGGAAATTTCAATACTGGGCCATCAACAAGGGTCAGAGTGCGAAACATTCAACGGAACATCATCGATCTGGGTTTTCAGAGCCAAAGGCCCACTCGTGTGCCTTTGATGAGTGCACGGCACAAAGATTTACGCCTCGCCTGGGGCCGTCAACACCGACATTGGACTGCTGATGACTGGGAACATGTTGCCTGGTCGGACAAGTCTCGTTTCGAATTGTATTGATCTGACGGACGTGTGCGGGTATGTAGACAACCTCATGAATCCATGGACCTTGCATGTCAGCAGGAGTCTGTTCAAGCTGATGGAGGCTCTGTAATGGTGTGGGGCGTGTGCAGTTGGAATGATATGCGACCCCTGATACGTCTAGGTACGACTCTGACAGGTGACACATACGTAAGCATCCTGCCTGATCATCTGCATCCATTCATATGCACTGTGCATTCCGACGGACTTGGGTAATCCCGGCAGGACAACGCGGCACCCCACACGTCCAGAATCGCTACATAGTGGCTCCAGGAACACTCTTCTGAATTTCAACACTTCCGCTGGCCACCAAACTCACCAGACATGAACATTACTGAGCATATCTGGGGTGCCTTGAAACGTGGTGTACAGAACAGATCTCCATCCCCTCGTACTCTTACGAATTTATGGGCTGCCCTTGCAGGATTCATGGTGTCAATTCCCTCCAATTAATCGAGTCCATGCCACGTCGTGTTGCGGCAGTTCTGCATGCTCTCGCGGGCCCTACACGACATTAGGCAGGTGTACCAGTTTTTTTGGCTCTTCATTGCATATATTTGTAGTTTTTATGCACATTTTTATTTGTTATTTTTTATTTTATACTGTTGTAAAATTCTCAATAAAATGTGCTAGTAATAAAACTAAATTTTTTATGACAACATGTAAAATCACACTATGTAGGATCTGCCGTATAACAACAAGTAGCAGGTCTTTCCTTAAAAAATGGATAAGTAAATAAATATGTAAATCCAACCATTTGTCACATGGAAGCCCAGGTGAAATTGCACCAGGCTAACGCATGAGGGGCATTTCAGTTCTTCTAAAGCTGACTATTTCGACTGTGGGTTATTCGATTACAAGGCGTATACGTGAAAGAACAACCGTCGCTAAAGCAAGACCAGGCACACCTCATACAGTGACGGACGGGGACCGTAGAGCTCTGTGGAAGGTGGTTTTAAAAAAGCTGCATGAAATCAGTGGAAGGAATCACTTGTGAATTCCAAAGTCCTAAAAGCAGTCCAGCTACCTCTCTTGGAGTACGTAGTGACTTAAAAATAATCGGGTACAGTGGTCGAGCAGCTCTTCATAAGCGACCCCCCCCCCCCCACACACACACACACACATTCATTTCTATTGTCAAGTGCGACGCTTGACGTGGTATAAGAAGCGACGCCACTCGACAGTAGATGACTGGAAACGAGTGATTTGGAGTAATGACTCACGTTACACCCTGTCGCAATCCGGTGAAAGGGTTTGGGTTTGGCGAATGCCTGGAGAACCTTACCTGCAATCATGTTTAGTACCATCAGGGAAGTACAGAGGAGGCGTTGTTACAGCATGGGGGTATTTTTAGTGGTTACTGTGTGGTCCCTTTATTGCGCTTAAGACACGGCTAAATACTGAAGTATGTTGGCACATTTTACAGCACTGTTTACTGTATACAGCAGAGGAACAGTTCTGAAAGGATGACTGTATGAGCAGGACAATGCACCCTGTCATACAGTAGCATCAATGAGGGGATGGTTTCTGTACATCAACATAGCTGAAATGGATTGGGCTGCGCAGAGTCCTGACCCGAAACTAATGGAACACCTTTGGGCTGAGTTACTAAGTCGTCTTCTCTCAGCCGGCTGGGGTGGCCGAGCGGTTCTAGGCGCTACAGTCTGGAACCGCGCGACCGCTACGGTCGCAGATTCGAATCCTGCCTCGGGCATGGGTGTGTGTGATGTCCTTAGGTTAGTTAGGTTTAATTAGTTCTAAGTTCTGGGGGACTGATGACCTCAGAAGTTAAGTCCCATAGTGCTCAGAGCCATTTGAACCATTTGAAGTGTCTTCTCTCCAAACCTTAGTGTCCAATATCTCTACCTTCTCTGGTTTCGGCTCTTGGGGAAGAATGGGCTACCAAAGACATTCAGACACCGGACTGAAAGTGTCCCCAGCAGAGGTCTGACCATCATAAAGGCGCAGCGTGGACACGCCCCATATTAAAGTCGACTAACAGGTACTTCTGATCAGATACTGAATGGCCCGTCCATTGACTGCCTCCAACCTCATACACAGTCGAATCGCCAATGTTGACTCTAGTCTGTGAACAACCGCAGCACTTTGTCAAGTGTTCCTCGATAGTCTTTCATTCACTAACATGTTAACACTTCGGCTAATTTATGTTCTATTTGAATCCTGTTCCTGCCAGTATTATAAACGTCAACAATATCATCCGTGAAAGGCATCTTTGAACAGTAAGGTAGGTAACGATTGCCACAGTGTGAAGTTTCAGTAAATTCTTGTCCTTTCCATCTAGAAAAACTTTCTATGGCCGCTTTTCCATGGCTCTGTATGCGATAATGCGACGTTTTACAGGATTAGTGTACATCTCCATAGATACTCTGCGAGCCACTGTATGGTGCATGGCGGAGGATACCTTTTACCACTACTAGTCATTTCCCCTAGGTCGAGAAAAAAAAATTGTTTCTGCGTCTTTGTATGAACCCTAATTTCTCGTATCTTACCTTTGTTTCCCTTAAGCGCAATGTATGTTGGCGACAGTAGTCTCGTTCGGCAGTCAGCTTCAGATACCGGTTCTCTAAATTTTCTCAATAGTGTTTCTCGAAAAGAGCGTCGTCTTTCCTCCAAGGATTTCCATTTGAGTTCCCGAAGCATCTTTGTAACACTTACGTGTTATTCGAACCTACCGATAACAAATCTACCAGCCCGCCTCTGAACTGCTTCCACGTCTTCCTTCAATCCGACCTGGTACGGATCCCAAACACTCAAGCAGTACTCAAGAATAGCTTGCCCCAGCGTCCTATATGCCGTCTCCTTAACAAGCGAAGCACTCTTTCCTAAAATTCTCTCAACAAACCGGAGTCGACCCTTTGCCTTCCCTACCACAGTTTTCATAAGCTCGTTCCACCTCATATCGCTTTGCAACGTTATGCCCAGACATTTAAGCGACTTGACAATGTCAAGCAGGACACTAGTAAAACTGTATCCGAACAGTACACATTTGCTCTTCCTACTTAATCGCATTAACTTACTTTTTTCCACATTTGGGTTAATTAAATTCATTTTTAAATACGGCCATATGGTAAACATTTATCAAATACTCTTTTAATGTACAGATGTGGCTTAGTAATTCCTAGTCATCACCTTTTACACATTACGGTGACAGAAATTCTTCTAAAAATAGAAGGAGTTGTCAAGCAGAAACTTTCTCAGTATGTTTACAAATTTCACGTTGCTATTTGTCAAAAAATTTATGTCACTGGATAAGTTAGCAAAAAGTTTAGTTGCAGCATTGTGCGCCCGTTCTTGCGCAGGAGACAACCTTAATGTGAAGTAATGAATATATTTTTTCTTCTGATATTGTAATTATATACACTCCTGGAAATAGAAAAAAGAACACATTGACACCGGTGTGTCAGACCCACCATACTTGCTCCGGACACTGCGAGAGGGCTGTACAAGCAATGATCACACGCACGGCACAGCGGACACACCAGGAACCGCGGTGTTGGCCGTCGAATGGCGCTAGCTGCGCAGCATTTGTGCACCGCCGCCGTCAGTGTCAGCCAGTTTGCCGTGGCATACGGAGCTCCATCGCAGTCTTTAACACTGGTAGCATGCCGCGACAGCGTGGACGTGAACCGTATGTGCAGTTGACGGACTTTGAGCGAGGGCGTATAGTGGGCATGCGGGAGGCCGGGTGGACGTACCGCCGAATTGCTCAACACGTGGGGCGTGAGGTCTCCACAGTACATCGATGTTGTCGCCAGTGGTCGGCGGAAGGTGCACGTGCCCGTCGACCTGGGACCGGACCGCAGCGACGCACGGATGCACGCCAAGACCGTAGGATCCTACGCAGTGCCGTAGGGGACCGCACCGCCACTTCCCAGCAAATTAGGGACACTGTTGCTCCTGGGGTATCGGCGAGGACCATTCGCAACCGTCTCCATGAAGCTGGGCTACGGTCCCGCACACCGTTAGGCCGTCTTCCGCTCACGCCCCAACATCGTGCAGCCCGCCTCCAGTGGTGTCGCGACAGGCGTGAATGGAGGGACGAATGGAGACGTGTCGTCTTCAGCGATGAGAGTCGCTTCTGCCTTGGTGCCAATGATGGTCGTATGCGTGTTTGGCGCCGTGCAGGTGAGCGCCACAATCAGGACTGCATACGACCGAGGCACACAGGGCCAACACCCGGCATCATGGTGTGGGGAGCGATCTCCTACACTGGCCGTACACCACTGGTGATCGTCGAGGGGACACTGAATAGTGCACGGTACATCCAAACCGTCATCGAACCCATCGTTCTACCATTTCTAGACCAGCAAGGGAACTTGCTGTTCCAACAGGACAATGCACGTCCGCATGTATCCCGTGCCACCCAACGTGCTCTAGAAGGTGTAAGTCAACTACCCTGGCCAGCAAGATCTCCGGATCTGTCCCCAATTGAGTATATTTGGGACTGGATGAAGCGTCGTCTCACGCGTTCTGCACGTCCAGCACGAACGCTGGTCCAACTGAGGCTCCAGGTGGAAATGGCATGGCAAGCCGTTCCACAGGACAACATCCAGCATCTCTACGATCGTCTCCATGGGAGAATAGCAGCCTGCATTGCTGCGAAAGGTGGATATACACTGTACTAGTGCCGACATTGTGCATGCTCTGTTGCCTGTGTCTATGTGCCTGGGGTTCTGTCATTGTGATCATGTGATGTATCTGACCCCAGGAATGTGTCAATAAAGTTTCCCCTTCCTGGGACAATGAATTCACGGTGTTCTTATTTCAATTTCCAGGAGTGTAGTATCTCACTTAAACAAAATATTATTCTCGGGAAACCATAGTTCGGATTTCAGAAGTGTTGTTCTACTGAGAATGCCATCTATATGTTCACTTACCAAATTTTACAAGCATTAAATAATAAAATAGCACCGTCTGGTATTTTCTGCGACCTATCTAAGCCATTTGACTGGCGACAACATCGATGTACTGTGGAGACCTCACGCCCCACGTGTTGAGCAATTCGGCGGTACGTCCACCCGGCCTCCCGCATGCCCACTATACGCCCCCGCTCAAAGTCCGTCAACTGCACATACGGTTCACGTCCACGCTGTCGCGGCATGCTAGCAGTGTTAAAGACTGCGATGGAGCTCCGTATGCAACGGCAAACTGGCTGACACTGACGGCGGCGGTGCACAAATGCTGCGCAGCTAGCGCCATTCGACGGCCAACACCGCGGTTCCTGGTGTGTCCGCTGTGCCGTGCGTGTGATCATTGCTTGTACAGCCCTCTCGCAGTGTCCGGAGCAAGTATGGTGGGTCTGACACACCGGTGTCAATGTGTTCCTTTTTCCATTTCCAGGAGTGTATTCTAGAATACATCACCTTCTCAAAAGGTATGGAAAATAGTGTCTTCAGTGAAACAGATCGGTAGTTATCGACATCTCTCCTACCATCTTTCTTACGGGGGAATTTACAATGGAACATTTCAGTCTCTCTGATAAAATGCCCTCAGTTAGTGGTGCATTACATGCTTCAGATAAGGCAGGGCTTACTATATGGGAACAAATCTTTAGTACTCTACTGCAAACATGTCCGCCTGGTTAGCTCGATGGTAACGTGCTTGTCTCCCGTGCAGCGGGCCCGGGTTCGATTCCTGGAATGCCAGCACGGTAACTCAGCGTGTTCGGCCAAAGGGTTAGCTACCCTCTATAATAAAAATAAAAAAAACTGGGTGAACGGACCAATGAAGAACCCGAACGGGTGTCATCGGACGTCCGCCACGAACAAATTCAACGAACAATACAGAACAAAATGAGATTAAAAAAAAATGGTGATAACGTTCTCGTCTCCCGTGCAGCGTGCCCAGGTTCAATTCCCGGCTGGGTTGGAGATTTTCTCAGCTCGTGGACTGGGTGTTGCGTTGTTCTCGTCATCATTTCATCCTCATCGCCATCGCCCGGAAGGAGCCTTCCGGCCAACGATGCCATACGCTCATTTCATTTTATTTTTTTATTGAAAACACGACCAAACCGAAAAAGTTTTTATTTCTTAATTTCAGAAAGAGAAGTTGATGATGTATTCATACGACTGAAAGTTTGCAAGAAACAATTATTGAGTCTTACCTCCGTGTTTCTTCATTTCACATTGCACTGCTCCATCGTTTTTCACCATCGTCCTGTTGGGTGACCACGGCAACGTCCGTGATATCCATTAAAGTAACACTGTTTTTTTCGACTCACTCGGTTGACAGTCGGTTGGATTTCGCCTAATTCTTCTACTGGAGATTCTTGGAGAACTCCTGCTGATGAGTGTTGCAGTGCCGTTGGCGAGTTTTCAGGGGCTGGAGTCGCTCAGCCTCATCATAGATGCCACCAAACATAGTGTTTCGCACCAACAGCTGGAGACGAGTAATACTTTTCTGTTTATTGAGGCAAGGCTACACACATTCTGCGACTTGAAGTATGTTGGCTAACAGGCCGTGTTCTGGAACGACGCAAATTCGATCACGTTTTGAATTAACCCAAATAATTCAAGACGATTTGAACAGCGTACTTCGGTAATGACTTTCACAGAAAGGCAGTTGCTAGGCAACTGTTTCGCAAAACAAGACGCCAAAACAATATATACCGTCAAAAAGGGAACAAAAGCGGACTCCAAACAGAAGTATTTAATATGTAAGTAAGCGATTTTATTTTTTTATTGTAAGAAGTGAGGATAACTGACATCATTCTCTATGTTGCAAGCCATGACAGGGTCTAGCCCGAACAATAACGCTGGGAATGTTGAACTGCCACAGCGGTACGTTCTGATTTGGTCGGACAAAGCAATTTCGGATTGTACTGGACAAAACGGATAGCATAAAGACTTAAATGTTGACATTTTGTTCTTTAACAGGCAAAGATGGAGAAGTTAGGACATAAATGCGGTGAAAATAACACCGAGAAAGCCGTAGAGGAGACTCCTTGAAATGAAGGTCAGGGAAACGAATGAGAAATGTGCAGTTCCAAGAAGTACATTCGGTGATCCACTTGAAGCTTTACAGGGAAACAAAAAGATGGCTATGAAACCAGTTTAAGATGACAACATCTTTCCGAAATTATTCAAACATTTTTTTCCGATTTCATTCAGTGATGGACAGAACGCCGAATTGCACAATCATCTGTTTAAAAACTTAGATAGCCAGTTTATGGCTCTGCGTAAAGATGAGTTCTTAAATCTGTATGCAGAGTATCTCAAAGTAAACCTTCGGTTCAATAAGACAAAAATGAAAGGCAACAGACTTTAAGTATCATTTAACGAAATGATCTGAAGACTTAAGACTGAGTATTAACGTATACACGACTTTGCGACGAGCATCAGGTTTCAGCAAGAAAGAAGTAGTCAGATTGTTTGACAAACTAGGTGAGATGATGGGCAAGTTCAGGTTTATAACCACCTACAATCCAATTAGCACTCCTTTTTTTTTTTCAACAAAAATGTCTTCGTCACACATTACAATTTCATGTCTGATACAATCCTCCAACAATTTTAACGAGCAAAATGCAAAGGGTGGGGAATATATTTTTAGCCGGCCGAAGTGACAGAGCGATTCTAGGCGCTACAGTCTAGAACCGCGCGACTGCTACGGTCGTAGGTTCGAATCCTGCCTCGGGCATTGATGTGTGTGATGTCCTTAGGTTAGTTAGGTTTAAGTAGTTCTAAGATCTAGGGGACTGATGACCTCAGCAGTTAAGTCCCATAGTACTCAGAGCCATTTTGAATATATTTTTAAAAAATCAACGAACGAATATTCTTATAACATGGAGTTTTATAATTCTGTTAAGTAAAATATCACACTATGCTTCAGTGTCAAAAATGTTCCAGTAGGACGTTCAGAAAATATTACAATTTCTAAAAATCTGCGTATTCGGTCCTGCCTGACGTCTCCCAATAACACTCGTTGTGTCCCCTGCAGGCGACGCCTATGTTTCTAAAACAAGAACGTTCGATCTGGTTGATAGAACGAGAAATCAAATAGAAGTAGCTAAAATGAACAAGTTGCAGTTACAAACTAAATCTGGACAGAACGCAGTCAATACAAAGGTAAAAACGCAAAAAAACACTATCCAAACAAATCATGGTGCAACACTCTATCCCAGACACTTGTCCAATAGATGAACAGTTGTGCCAAATTCGAACTGAAATACTGGACGGGATTCAAACCCAGATGCCCTACCTTTCGCAGACATTGCGCTATCCATTACAACATCTGTGCACAGCTTGTGGACTAACTCAAAGCTCGAGTTGCCACGCTTTTCTCTCCGTATCATAAAAAACAGCTAAAAGTAGGCTTTATGGGTGCGAATACCGGCCTAGAATCTACGCGTAATTCTAACATGTCGCAAATTATGATCACAGTATGTACTCCAATACAGAGTTTTCTGAGTTACCCGTGGTCTGCAACAAGAAAATTAAATCGTCAGTGCAGCCACAAATTTTCGATGCATATTACTCTCCAAAGCGCTCCATCAAGAGTGAGAGGAATAAAAGGGAAATCTACATTGCTAAACAGCTAAAACGGGCACATGGGCGGACATTCCCAGTTCAGGTTACCTATCTATTTACATCTGCATCTACATTAATACTCTGCAAGCCACTGCGAAGTGCAGTCCAGAATGTACATCCCATGTTACCAGTTATTAGTGCTCTTTCCCGTTCCATTCACGATTGGTGGGCGGGAAAAACGATTGTTTAACCCTTTCAGACCCTGTGATTACAATTGTGTACATTAACTTTTACAGTGTCTTAGCTGCAGCGGAAGTATTTTTTCCCTATGGAAACTTGACGTACACCTTTGTGAATGTTCAACCTTTTCAAAATGTGCAACAAGTGCCAACTGTTGAGCATCATTATGAAAGTCAGTGTGGTAGTGCACAACAGCTCGTGACTGCCAGAAGACACGGATGCGGTTGGTTCTCTGCATTCCACTGTACAGTTGAGTATTGTTATTGTTATTTTGCGTGGTAATTATTTAATGATAATTTTATTATTTATTGCAACAGAGAATATTTTGTAATTAGTTATTGTATTTTAGTCCATATAACGAAGCCAAGTGCACAAAGTATGTTTTGAAAACGGGTTCATATTTTTGTATAAATCCTGCGTCTAAAATAATCAAACAATCTCCTGACAGCATTAGTACCACATAAAGAAAAATTTTCCATCCTCCATAAAAAATTCAGATCTGAAAGGTTAAATGCCACTGTGCGAGCTGTAATTAATCGAAGCCTGTCCTCATTATCCTTATTGGAGTGGCATGTTGGTGCTGTAGTATAATTCCAGAGTCATTATTTAAAGTTGGTTCTTGAAACTTTTGTTAGTAGAGTTTCTCGGGATAGTTGGCGTCTATCTTCAAGAGCCTGCCCCATAGCCTTCTACTGGAAACAAAAATTTCATTTTTGATATTTTGTACAATTATTCACCGAATTTAAAAATTTAAAGTGCTATCGTTATTTTCCCCTTAAGAGGTTTAATCTTACATTAAAGTTTTAACACAATAAGTCAGGTATTAAACTTAGAAATTATTTACATATTTTGAGCAGCGTGACTCACAGTGCGCAATTTACCCACAATATATTCATCCAGTATCTTAGAATGAGAGCACTTCGCACCTTCCAATGAACTTCACACACAATTTCAGTCATTTTCAGATTTTTTTTCCTCGCTGACACCCCCCCTTCCCCGCATAAAATAACCAAAAATAACCACAGGAAAAAAGTTTATCGTTTACTACTTTTTCGCTGTAAACCGTAAAACTCATCAGGCACGAGATTTTAATTTATTGTTTCTTTACTACTGATTCTATTCGCAATACATTTTGCGGATATTATGCACATGTGCCATTGAATGTTCCTTCAAAATTGTACGATAAATAGTTCAGGAGATATGACATCATAACCACTGAGGTGCTTTTTATACACAGGAGTTCAATTCGTTACAGAATCGACTACTCTCGTTCGTGTAGTCGAACACTGGCACTAGGGTACATTTTACTTAACCATCTTAAAAATGTAACTTCCAAAACGCATTAGTTCAACTTCAATTATGCCAGTCAGTACCAAAAAAAAAAAAACAGAAAACATGAAACTAATGCAATAAGTCCATAAACGTGATCAGATGTGAAGTTTTGCAAGCACAGAAAAGGTAGATAGGATCAAAATTAAATAAGCCTTTGTTAAAGTTTCTTCCCAGTTTCTCCATTTCAAGGAGTATTAATGCAACATTTTTCGTTGTTGATATGCCATTGGATCTCCTAAGCCGTTTTGACTCTTTTTCTGTTTCATACGTTTAATTTTCAGTTTCAATATAATATTATAGGATTATGAATATTTTTAAAAACTCTTTCTAGATTTATTTCATAACTCATTAGATACGCTGGATTTACTTAATACGCAGATAGAATTTCTGATCACCGAATCAGAAAGTTGATATCCATATACATAATAGTAACATGAAAAATATAGTCTGCATATACTATAGAAATCATATACCATGCAACAAAGTAATCTTAAATACTAAGTGGATGACTACCAATCATTTGAGAGACAACAATGTTGTGCACGTTGTAGGACAAGACACCTTTTCAGTTTTATAACAAATGGTAATTTTATAATCTTATCCCAGTTGAAAAAATTTCTGCGGACGCCCATGATTACAAGATAAATAATAAGCGATAACCTAGGGCTTAGGACTGCACAAATCATGAAACTACGTTGGACCACAATCATCGTCCATTCGATAATTATGCAGACAACAGAACTAAAAAAAATGCTGGTGGTTAAAGTCCAAACACTATTTTTCTTAACCAAGGAGCACAAATGGAAGTTCAAGATTTAGTTATGTTTCCGTGATTTATGCTACATGCAATGTGGAGTAGCGGTTAGAGTTGCTGGCTGCCGTGGTGCGAGACTTCTGTTAAAACCGAGAAAAATATTTGTTGTACATTATTTATCGTTTCTGGACGGTTTTCGAAATCTCATATCTTTATAATATTTGCTTATTCTCGAATATTCAGTGTTCATATAAACAGCAGCACTCTCCATCCAGGGCGCAGTTCTGTTCTGTCTGTAAATGGGGGCCGTAATAAACGTGCTTTCAGCATTAATTATTGTAATTCATTGACGAACCTGCTTCCTGATTTGGATTCCATTGTGGTTACGATTCTGGGCTCTTCAAAACATCTGCATCACCGCTGCTGCAGTTAGACATCATAAAAGCCGTCGCCTACATGGACAGGAACCTTACTACAGGCAGTACATCGTTCCTAAGATCCATATATTCAGGACACAGATGAATTCCAAAATAGCAGTAAACTGAATATCAGGCATCAATCAGTGTTTTCCGACGACGTTGGTCAGTACCGGACGAAATGACAAAGGATTCGACCGAGTCGCCAAATACAACAGGTGTGATGGCATGACGTATTTGGCAAACGTGTAATTTTATTTCGACGGCAGTGGTCCGAGAACAACGAAAAGCTGCTCGACAGTTGGGATAAATTCCAGGCCGAACTAAAGAAAATATTTGGTGCCAATCGGCGGCAACCTCGCTTAGCGGAAGAACAATTGAAGAACAGGGCATAGCATCATGGGCAGACGACACAGCTTTACATTCAGAACATTTTGGCCCTACGCCACATCGTGAATCCGAATATGACAGAAAGCGACAAAATATCACATTTGATGAAAGGAGTTGCAAAAGACATGTACCAAGCTCTTGTGGTAAGGAAGTCACAGCGAAAGAAGAATTCTTCAAGTGGTGCCATCGAATCGAGGAAAAGGAACATGGTTGGTTGACAGAGGTATGATCGACTCCCGAATGTAGAAGAATATCTTAACCTCGTCTGTCTCGTGCGCCAGGTAATAAATAATACAATAGTGGAAATTAGTATAAAGGCAGAGTTCCTACGAGAGTAATACTACAATGTCTGTAGCATACTGTATCGAATTTATTATGAAAATAATAGATACATGTAAGACGTAAATAGTCATGACGGAGTTACATAGTTTCTTTCATAACATGAGTACAAAATAAGGCATTTGCATATCATAGATGTAAGTTGGTATAAATGTACTCACTGTTCTGTTGTGTTACTGCATTGTTTGTACTTCTTCTAACCTCCGTTCTACGTAGGTACCTCGAAAATTCTCTTTGGAGTTGATTTTGTTAGGGTTTGTAGTTCTTTCGGAGAAACTGTTGCCCATTCTTCTCGTATCACACTTTTGAGCTCATATACGGCCTCTAATTGCCTTCCATTGCGATAAACACGCCTTGCAAGTATTCCCCAATGGTTTTCCAGGGGTTCATACCATGCTATGTGCAGGCCGGGGTAAGACATCGACGTCTTTATCTTCAAACCACTTTTTGGTTGTGGTAGAAACACGCACAGATGCATTGTCTTGTTGAAACACTAGACTTTCCTTCCCTAGGTCACCATACATTCTAGTCCATTCGGTCGCTAGCATCTCAGTGAACGTGTTAAGAGTTCACTCTAGTGTTCAGCGAAGCAATTCTTGATTTACTTTAAACCTCTTCTCGTTATTCAAGATTACTTTATCCCATTCTGAAATCCCTGAAATACTAGGATTGCCCAGAAGTAATGCACGCATGTTTTTTCTCAGCCAAAATCAATGCCAGGAGTTCGAAACGTTACGTATGTATTATTTGAACTCTCCTGAGTGAGCGCGCGAAGTTTCCGTGCCCTCCGACAGATATCGTAGCTGCAGGACAGTTTCAAAATGGCGTCTGTAAGTGATTTACTTTACAACCAACGTGCTGTCATTGAATTTCTCACTGCATAGAAATAAACTGCGGGGAATATTCACAAATGCTTGTGCAAAGTCTATGGAGCATCTGCTCTTGAGAGAAGTACAGTTAGTCTCTGGGCATGGAGGGTGTGGTCATCAGAAGGCGGTTCGGCGGAGGTCCATGATTTGCAACGGTCGGGGAGATAATTCACGGCTGTCACACCTGACAACACTGACCCAGCCCCCACGGACTTCCACTTTCCAGGTGATTCACGCACTGAAGCACTGGCTACGTCACCAGGATAAGGATTGGTACCCACAGCGCGTATACGCCGTTGTTTCAAGCTGGAGGAAGGCCATAGAACTGGATGGAGATTATGTGGAAAAATAGGGTGTGTAGATAAAACACCATTCTTTCGTGTGTGTAATTCTCATTACGTTCAATAAAGAATTGTTGAAGAAAAAACATGCGGTGCATTACTTTTTAGGCAAACCTCGTATGTTTTCCAGCAAATTCCAATCTCGCTTGTTAATATTTGAGTGTTAGGGAAGGTTTCTGCAGTCGTTTCTTGAATGCAAGATCCTTGTCATTTGACAAAATATGACGTTTACATCTGGCAGTTACTGACATTTGTAAATCAGCAACAAGATACGAAGAATAACAGTTCGTGGCCCTTGCCTCGCGCAAAAGTAACAGTTTCGGTACCTCAGATAATTTTCTACTACGCCCATTATTTTCCACTCTGTCAATATCGTGCGCCCAGTCTAACGAAATTATCAATCGGTGTACTTGAACAGTTCAGCTTCTTGGCGGTTTGACGATTAGAGAGTCCAAATTCCTTTTATGTGTCAATTTTTGCTTTTTAATCTCATGGTAACTGTTTTCCGCATGGAAAACCCACAATCGTGGTTTATGAGCACAACATGCACTGTCACTAATGGTGTCTGTTCCTTGTCCACAGTAAAGACACGTATGAGCGCACAACACCACACAGAGCCGACTGCGTTCATACTGCGTACCAACCTCTATCACCTGAATCGTTGATGTCTTGTTATACACTGTACTGCTGACGCCAAATGAGACAGCATCTGACTGCATTTGTCAGTAATCTGGCTCTACACACGAGATAGCAGCCATGAATGTCGACCCCATACGTCAGGTCATAACAGAGAATGTTGAAGAAAAGGTGTATCGATCTTTAGCACCAAACTCCATCACCAGCCGAACGCGCCATGAATGGACTTCACCACTTCCTACCTGCGTCGCAGCCATCACACGACAACCAGCGTCGGATCAGCTCCTCCGCCAAGTACAACGCTTCGAAAAAGACCAGAAATTTGTAGGATGTAGGACAACAAGCCGGTACGTCACCGCTGTGGACGCCCTGAACACGTCTACTCTACTCCAAACGAAAAAGACTAATGTTCGACGGCTATTACGCCTCAAGATGTTAACCGTCTCATTCACGCCAGTCAACTGCAGGCGACTGTAGTCGACCTTTGAGCCGAAGCTCATCACCGTACCCTGGGAGAGGCAGCTCCCCAACACACGTAGCTGTTCCCCACTGACCTAGCTGCCAGCTTCATGAAATCGAAGTGGGGCCACCATCAATGGAGGTGAGGCTACAACATATGAAAGTCCTCCTTGGACGGCAGTTAACAAGATGTCAGGACATCTCAAACATCTCACTGATGTCATCATCGACGGCCAACTTGTCCGCACGTTAGTCAATTCAGGAGCTTCTTTTTCTGAAATGTTTAATTCTTATCGTTACCAGCTAAAGAAGAATATATTCGATAATTTGAAAGCGATTGTACTAAAGCTAGCAAATGGGAAATACGTCCAACCAACAGGAACGTATGCTGCAAGAATAACTATCAATGCTGAACATAACTCTTCGAATGTGCTGCTTTAACAGAATATAGTCACGATATTATTCTCGGATGGGACTTCTTGCAGGTAGCACAAGCAACCGCAGACTGGAATATTTGAGCTCCAGAGTGACGATGCTATGCCAAAAAGCTCACAGAACAAAGATTGCCTTGGGCGGTTGTCGGTCGTTGAAAACGTTGTTATCTGGCTGTCATCAACGAGGCGCGTTCTAGTTGTCTTTCGAGATGCTCAATTACACTGAGAAGCTTTTGCCGACTTCAAAAAGCAACTCACGCGCACAAAAGAAATCTTTATACCAGCGACGATTATAAACAATGCAGGTGGTGAAGGAGGACTCTGAATCACTAACCGTCACGAGCAGCCATAGCTCATCCCTAGCTATTCGGAAAGTAAGGTCCGATCCGTCGCGAAATGAAAACCACAGTGAGAATCAAAAATGTTTTTTTTTTTTTTTTTTTTGCAACAGTTAGCTACACCTTCCAGCTACTTGTTTACGAAGTCACCACTCCTACTGAGACATTTGTCGTAGCATTGTACCAACTTTCCAATACCCTCATCGTAGAAGGCAGCTGCCCATGTTTTGCACCAATTCACTAGACTGACCTTCAGCTTTCTGTCTGTGCCAAAATGTTGTCTTTATAGCAAGCGGTTGATGTATGCAGAGATGAAAATCAGGGGAAGCCAAGACGGGGCTATATGGTGGGTGATAAAAAATACTTTCCGTCGAAAATGCTGCAGGAACGTCCTTATTGCTCCTGCAGTGCGCGCTCGAGAGTTATCATGAGGAAGGGAAGCATGACAGTTACGTTGTATGGGATGCATGAAATCAGGCGAAATCGCTCACATACACTACTACTTGGCGAGACAAACTATTTTCTAGGCATCTTTACGTGCTCGCTGTGCTCTCAGAACTGAAAAGAGCGACGTGACGCGATCGACGGACACACTAGAGACACTGCCCAACATATCTACGAAAAGTTTCATCGAATTTTAACTGTGGTTTCCATTTCGCGGTCGATCGGACCTTACTTCCCGAATAGCTCCCGTATGTGCTTATGAACAGCTGAACCAGTCCCGAGTGGACATCTCAGTGCGATTGGCGAAGAATCGTATTCTGCTACCACTGCGGACAACACAGGGGAGGGAGATACTATCGAACTCCCAACAGGATGTGGCGTGACCAAAGAACAACGTCGACGAGTAATAGCTGTTCTGTACCAATTTTCGAATGCTTTCAAATTCAGTGTGGGGAAAGAAAATAGATCAAGCGGCCCAAGGTAAAACACTGTCAGCACTGAGAATCACTCATGAATCACCCAGTAGTTGTATATGATGTCGCTGGCTGAACGACGCACAATTCGGGAGGAAGTGGAAATGATGCTGCAAGATGACGTCACTGTAGCTTCAGAGAGTCCTTGGTCCTTTCCTGTGGGCCTTCTGACGAAGGAGGGACATAAATTTTTTTGTGTCGACTACTGACGACTGAACAAAATCATAAAAGTGATGAGTACATATTCCCACTCATTGATGACACCCTAGACCGCTGGAAAGGAGCAACGTATTTCTCAACTATGGACATGCAAATAGGCTGCTCGCAACACGAGGTTAACCTGAAAAAGACTGCCTTAATAACACCTAATGGCCTTTATGAGTACAAAGTTGTGCCGTTTGGACTATGTAACGCTCCAGTCATTGTCAGCGTATGCTGGACAAAGTGTTTCGAATCCTTAAATGGACGGCGTGTCTTTGCTACCTGGCTAACACTGCCGTTTTTCCAGACACACCTAAAAAACATCTAAGCCTCACGTTGAAGTGTGTTCAGACCTCAGCCCCCCCCACCCCCCCCCGCCCCCCCGAATCCGAAAATGTGCCTCTTCGTCGTCCAAGAAATAAAAATCTTGGGGTACATACTTAATGGCGGTGGAATCTGTCCCGATCCAGAGAAAACAAGAGCAGTCACAGATTTACCGACTCCTCAGTAAATTCGTGATGTGAGACGATGTCTCAGGATGTACCCATACTACAGCCGATCATAAAGAGCTTCTGTACCAAGGCACAGCCATTGCAGGAACTACTTCAGTATGACATCAAATTACTTGGAACGAAATGCAAGAAAGATCTTTCCATGTCCTTAAGGAGGCCCAAACATTTTCTCCAGTTGTAGCATTGTATGACGAGAGTGCCAAGACAGAACTTCACACGGGTACTAGCAATTATGGGATATGTGCAGTTCTAGTGCAAATTCAGTAAGGTACTGGATAGGTGATGGCTTGTGTTTTCAGAGCACTCTGCAAGTCTGCGATGAACTGCTCAGTAACTGAGACAGAGTGCCTTGCCATTGTTTGGCCATCAATAAGTTCCGGTCATATTTATTTGACAACTCATTCTTCAAATTCAAATGGCTAAGAGCACTATGGGACTTAACTTCTGAGGCCACCAGTCCCCTAGAACTCAGAACTACTTACACCTAACTAACCTAAGAACATCACACACATCCATGCCTGAGGCAGGATTCGAACCTGCGACCGTAGCGGTCGCGCGGTTCCAGACTGTGAGCACCTAGAACCGCTCGGCCACACCGGCCGGCGACAACTCATTCTCTGTGCTTGCTGTCTACACTGAAAGATCCATTGGGAGACTGAAAAGATGGGCACTGAGGCTTCGAGAGCATGATCTCAGGATGGTATACTTAAGCGGACACAAACACAAGGATGCCGACTGACTTTCAAAAGAATCATATGGTGGAACACAGCAGCGTGGACGATGGCTCAGTCATCGCTACATTAAATGACATTTCTGTTGAACAGAGGGAAGATCCAAGACTGCTGAAAACCGTAGAAGCCTTGAAGGAGGAGGACAGACCAAAGGAAAATTCCAGTTAATAAACTCAACATTGTACAAGAGGAAGTATTATCCAAAGGGAAAGAAATGTTTGCTCTTCATCCAAGTTCATCTACGGCCAGCTTTCCTGAAGTATTACTACGACGCTCCAGTTTATGGTTATCTTGAATTCTTAAAGACCTTAGATAGAATCAGGCGCCGATCACTGACCAGGCTTCTACCAATACGTGAGGCACAACGTGACCCATTTTAAGTAATTCCAGTGATGGAAGCACGTGCCACAATTACCTCCAGGGCTTCCGACACCAATTCCGCCTGCAGCAGCGCCATTCCACTGGACTGTAATCGACCTCTTGGAGAGGTTTACGACGTCGACAAACGGAAATCGGCGGATTCTGTACCCACTACGTTCCCTGCTACGCTGTCACCCAAGCTGTGCCGACTGCCAAAGGTCTGGAAATTACAAGGATTCTAGTAGAAGACTTCATTCTGAGTCACGGAGTACACCATATGATGATCTCTGATCGTGAAGAAGTTTCCCAATCGAGACTCGTATCAGAGGTAATTTCACTTTACGACATCACCGACAGGATGAAAACTTCCTACCGCCCACAGGTGAATTGTCTCACAGAACACTTTCACAAGACACTGATCTAATTCTGTCTGCCGCGACATTCGCACATCACAGAGCGAAACAAGACACTACAGACTTCACATCTGTGTTTCTGCACCTCGGCCGCAAGAGCGAAACAATCGATATAGTGTTCCTGCTTCACCCGGACGACAATCTGAATGACTAAGTGAAAAATCTCATCACCAGGATCAAAGAAGCAAGACAGCTGGCTCGCATAAGCAGTGAGATACAGGCCAGGAGACTCGGTATCATTTTCACACCTGTGCGGAAAGTGTGAGTAACACTAAAGGGCTTCTTTGGGCTGTATCCTATCCTTTATTGTTTGCCAGACGTCACAAACGACGTCAACGGCTATAGACCTTCATCAAGTAGGTAAAAACGCAGAGACGTCCTCCATGTCCAAAGTATGAAGCTCTACTATAGTCCTGAGGCGCATATCAGTGATGGACCTCCTTGTCCAACGAAATTTAAGGCCAGCTCAGCGACAGTGAAGCTTCAACGGGAGGGTTGCCTTCGATACTCATCATCTATATCTACATCTACATCATACTCCGTAAGCCACCTAATGGCTTTTTTTTATTGAGTTTCGATTCCCCCCCAAGGTAATGGTGTGTGTCGGTGTCGGAGGGTACTTCTGGTACCACTAACTGATCCCCCTTACCTTGTTCCACCCGCGTATGGCGCGTGGGAATGATGATCGCCGGTAAGCCACGGTATTGGTTCTAATTTCTCGAATTTTCCCGTCATGGTCATTACGTGAGATATACAGGGTGGTCCATTGATAGTGACCGGGCCAAATATCTCACGAAATAAGCATCAAAAGAAAAAACTACAAAGAACGAAACTCGTCTGGCTTGAAGGGGGAAACCAGATGGCGCTATGGTTGGCCCGCTAGATGGCGCTGCCGTAGTTCAAACGCATATCAACTGCGTGTTTTTAAAGAGGCACCCCCATTTTTATTACATATTCGTATAGTACGTAAAGAAATATGAATGTTTTAGTTGGATCACTTTTTTCGCTTTGTGATAGATGGCGCTGTAATAGTCACAAACGTATAAGTACGTGGTATCACGTAACATTCCGCCAGTGCGGACGGTATTTGCATCGTGATACATTACCCGTGTTAAAATGGACCGTTTACCAATCGCGGAAAAGGTCGATATCGTGTTGATGTATGGCTATTGTGATCAAAATGCCCAACGGGCGTGTGCTATGTATGCTGCTCGGTATCCTGAACATCATCCAAGTGTCCGGACCGTTCGCCGGATAGTTACGTTATTTAAGGAAACATGAAGTGTCCGGCCGCATGTGAAACGTCAACCACGACCTGCAACAAATGATGATGCCCAAGTAGGTGTTTTAGCTGCAGTCGCGGCTGATCCCCACATCAGTAGGAGACAAATTGCGCGAGAATCGGGAATCTCAAAAACGTCGGTGTTGAGAATGCTACATCAACATCGTACCATATTTCTATGCACCAGGAACTACATGGCGACGACTTTGAACGTCGTGTACAGTTCTGCCACCGCCGCGCGGGATTAGCCGAGCGGTCAAAGGCGCTGCAGTCATGGACTGTGCGGCTGGTCCCGGCGGAGGTTCGTGTCGTCCCTCGGGCATGGGTGTGTGTGTTTGTCCTTAGGATAATTTAGGTTAAGTAGTGTGTAAGCTTAGGGACTGATGACCTTAGCAGTTAACTCCCATAAGATTTCACACACATTTGAACATTAAAAATTTCTGCCACTGGGCAAAAGAGAAATTACGGGACGATGACAGATTTTTTGCACGCGTTCTATTTAGCGATGAAGCATCATTCACCAACAGCGGTAACGTAAACCGGCATAATATGCACTTTTTGGCAACGGAAAATCCACGATTGCTGCGACAAGTGGAACATCAGCGTCCTTGGCGGGTTAATGTATGGTGCGGCATTATGGGAGGAAGGATAATTGGCCCCCATTTTATCGGTAGCAATCTAAATGGTGCAATTTATGCTGATTTCCTACGTAATGTGCTACCGATGTTTCTACAAGATGTTTCACTGCATGACAGAATGGCGATGTACTTCCAACATGATGGATGTTCGGTACATAGCCCGCGTGCGGTTGAAGCGGTATTGAATAGCATATTTCCGTGGGGAAAATTGAAGGATATTTGCTATCGTGATCCACCGACAACGCCTGACAACAGGCGTCAGCGCATTGTGCGAACATTACGGAAGGCGAACCACTCGCTGTTGAGAGGAATGTCGTTACATGTATTGCCAAATGCATTGAGATTGACGGACATCATTTTGAGCATTTATTGCATTAATGTGGTATTCACAGGTAATCACGCTGTAACAGCATGCGTCCTCAGAAATGATAAGTTCACAAAGGTACATGTATCACATTGGAACAACCGGAATAAAATGTTCAAACGTACCTACGTTCTGTATTTTAATTTAAAAAACCTACCTGTTACCAATTGTTCGTCTAAAATTGTGAGCCATATGTTTGTGACTATTACAGCGCCATCTATCACAAAGCGAAAAAAGTGGTCCAACTAAAACACTCATATTTCTTTACGTACTGCATGAATATGTAATAAAAATGGGGGTTTCTATTTACAAAAACGCAGTGATATCCATTTGATCTATGGCAGCGCCATCTAGCGGGCCAGCCATAGCGCCATCTGGTTTCCCCCGTCAAGCTAGACAAATTTCGTTCTTTGTAGTTTTTTCGTTGGACGCTTATTTCGTGAGATATTTGGCCCGGTCACGATCAATGGATCACCCTGTATATGGTAGGAGCTAATATATTGTCCGACTCTTCCCGGAAAGTAAACCTCTGTAACGCCTGCCACTAGTTCGCTGAGCATCTTGGTAATTCTCGCGCGCTGCTTTAACGGTTGCGAGACGAAACGCGCCACTTTTCGTTGGATCTTCTGTGTCTCTTCTATCACGCATACCAGGTAGAGATCACATACCGATGTACACTATTTAATAACTGGTCGAACAAGAGCCTTACACGCCACTTCTTTATCGAATGAGTTACATTTCCTTAAGATTCTTCCTATAAATCTCAACCATATCATCTGCAAACAGTATTAAAGAGCATCCGACGCTTTCTGCTATATCGTTTACATACATTGTAAACAATAACAGTCCTATCACACTTCCTTGGGGTACTCCGAAAATTACATCTACATATTTTGTTCTGCCAATTGCGCGTGTTGAGTTCTACTTGCAGGGAATTCTTGAACCCAGTCGCAAATCTGGTCCGATACTCGAGAAGCTCGTTTTTTTCACTAAACAGCACAGCAAGATGGTGTTGTATCCCTTCATGAAGTCAAGTAACACGGCTTCAACCTGAGCGCCATTGTCTACAGCGCTGTGGATCTTATAGAGAAACCGAGTGAGCTGAATTTTGGAAGATCTCTGCTTGCGGAATTCAGGTCCATTTTCATAGAGGAGATTTTCGTTCTCCAAAAACCTTATAATTCTTGAGCATAAAATATGTCCCATATTTCTACAACAGTTTCACGTCAACTGTACAGCTCTGTAACTGTGTGCATCTGTCCTGCTGCCCATCATGAAGATGGGAATGATACGCGCTATTTTCCTATCACTAGGTACCTTTTGTTGCTCCAGCGATCTACAATAAACTGCTACTAGAAGGGAACCAAGTTCTTTCGCATAATCTTTGTAAAATCTTACAGGTATCTCATCTGGTCCTGATACCTTTCCAGTACTAAGCTATTGTAGTTGCTTTCCTATTCTGCGACCATTTATCTCTCAGTACACTTTTTGAAGAGGATGTGACAATATGACCACCTCCCATTGCCGCCATACAGAGGGCCATTGACAAGATCTAGATATAGGTTGCTGTAGCTGGGTACAGTGAGAATGTCAGGAAAAGGAGCAATGCTGCATGCAGTCTGGAGATCAGATCACTAGTTCTTTTAAACCCAGTGCTGGTCTGGAGAAGGTGACAGATGATTTAGCTTCACTTATAGACATCACCATGATTACGGTGAATGGGTTGGGCAATAGTATTAACAGAGATGCTGGATGCAGTGTAGAGTGTGACCTGGTAAAGATTGCATCAAACATACCAGTGTTGAGTTTGTAACAGTTCTGAGATGCGATAACTGACCTCATTTGAACTCTTCTGTCATAAGAGTTAACTTGGCATCGGAATTGGTGCTTATGCCAGATGCAGGGCTGTAGGAATTATACTATCGGGCCTTCATCACAACAGGAAAAGGAAAGGTAAACTGGCTGGAGTAATAGCAGAAAAAGAACAGAAAATAATAAAATTTTTAAAACAGGTTAGGATTGAAACAAATCTTCAGCTTTAGGATGACACTAAAAAATATAATTTTGCCAGATTGCATCAGCACAGACAGTTGCTGGTTAAAAATTTTTGGCAGTCAGCAAAAACTTTATTTCCATTCAATTTTATCTCAGTCAATATGAAACACCAGCTATCTTTATTCCATCAAAACATCTAAGGGCCAAGAAACTGTAGGGGAATGAACTACTTATCTGCATAGATGAATTGGAGTCATCAAAACCAGTTGGCACAATCTGCTCTCTGAACATCATGTGACCACCAGTACAGATGTGTTAAGTGTTACATAATTTAGGTTAGGCTTTCACTTTTGTATAGCAGAAATGGAGACAGGAGAAGTGACCACATGTATCAGGAATTGTCAAAAATTTAAGAACACAGACATTCACAAATTTTGCCCAGCGCAGCATATGGAAGTATGTGCAAAAGAGCCCGTCCGGTTAGCTGTGTGCTCTAATGCACTGCTTTCTGGGCGGGAAGGCGTGCCGGTCCCCAGCACAAATCTGCCCGGTGGATTAGTGTCGAGGTCCAGTGTGCTGTCCGGCCAGTGGATGGTTTTTAAGGCGGTTTTCCTTCTGCCTCAGTGAATGCAGGCTGGTTCCCCTTATATAAAATAAACTGAAATAGTGGTTGCTCATAATTTTAATGTAGATTTCCTTAAAAACTCTCCCAGTAAATTTATAACTCTTAGTAACACTATTATTTGATTTAATTTCTGCTGTACTCTTCCCAAATAAGATAACTAATTACTCACCAACAACCACTGTTAATATCTTCCTAAAAAATCTTTCTAAAAAGGTCTAATAAATAAATTTATATTACAAAACCAAAGCTGAATGGCCTTTCAGATTGTGGCATGCAGTTTCTTTTGTCAGATGTTAATACTGAACAGGATATGAAATCTACTATATCTGAGCTCAAGAGGGTTGTTGTTGTGGTCTTCAGTCCTGAGACTGGTTTGATGCAGCTCTCCATGCTACTCTATCCTGTGCAAGCTTCTTCATCTCCCAGTACCTACTGCAACCTACATCCTTCTGAATCTGTTTAGTGTATTCATCTCTTGGTCTCCCTCTATGATTTTTACCCTCCACACTGCCCTCCAATACTAAATTGGTGATCCCTTGATGCCTCAGAACATGTCCTACCAACCGATCCCTTTTTCTAGTTAAGTTGTGCCACAAACTTCTCTTCTCCCCAATCCTATTCAATACCTCCTCATTAGTTATGTGATCTACCCATCTAATCTTCAGCATTCTTCTGTAGCACCACATTTTGAAAGCTTCTATTCTCTTCTTGTCCAAGCTAGTTATCGTCGATGTTTCCCTTCCATACATGGCTTCACTCCATACAAATACTTTCAGAAACGACTTCCTGACACTTAAAACAAATTTCTCTTCTTCAGAAATGCTTTCCTTGCCATTGCCAGTCTACATTTTATATCCTCTCTACTTTGACCATCATCAGTTATTTTGCGCCCCAAATAGCGAAACTCCTTTACTACTTTAAGTGTCTCATTTCCTAATCTAATTCCCTCAGCATCACCCGACTTCATTTGACTACATTCCATTATCCTCGTTTTGCTTTTGTTGATGTTTATCTTATACCCTCCTTTCATGACACTGTCCATTCCGTTCAAGTGCTCTTCCAAGTCCTTTGCTGTCTCTGACAGAATTACAATGTCACCGGCGAACCTCAAAGTTTTTATTTCTTCTCCATGGATTTTAATACCTACTCCGAATTTTTCTTTTGTTTCCTTTACTGCTTGCTCAATATACAGATTGAATAACATCGGGGATAGGCTACGACCCTGTCTCACTCCCTTCCCAACCACTGCTTCCCTTTCGTGCCCCTTGACTCTTATAACTGCCATCTGGTTTCTGTACAAATTGTAAATAGCCTTTCGCTCCCTGTACTTTACCCCTGCCACCTTCAGAATTTGAAAGAGAGTATTCCAGTCAACATTGTCAAAAGCTTTCTCTAAGTCTACAAATGCTAGAAACGTAGGTTTGCCTTTCCTTAATCTAGCTTCTAAGATAAGTCGTAGGGTCAGTATTGCCTCACGAGTTCCAACATCTCTACGGAATCCAAACTGATCTTCCCCAGTTCTTCTACCAGTTTTTCCATTCGTCTGTAGAGAATATGCGTTAGTATTTTCATCCGTGACTTATTAAACTGATTGTTCAGTAATTTTCACATCTGTCAGCAACTGCTTTCTTTGGGACCAGAATTATTATATTCTTCTTGAAGTCTGAGGGTATGTCGCCTGTCTCATACATATTGTTCACCAGATGGTAGAGTTTTGTCAGGACTGACTCTCCCAAGGCTGTCAGTAGTTCTAATGGAATGTTGTCTACTCCCGGAGGCCTTGTTTCGACTCAGTCTTTCAGTGCTCTGTCAAACTCTTCACGCAGTATCGTCTCTCCCATTTCATCTTCATCTACATCCTCTTCCATTTCCATAATATTGTCCTCAAGTACATTGCCCTTGTATAGGCCCTCTATATACTCCCTCCACCTTTCTGCTTTCCCTTCTTTGCTTAGAACTGGGTTTACATCTGAGCTCTTGATATTAATACAAGTGGTTCTCTGTTCTCCAAAGGTCTCTTTAATGTTCTTGTAGGCAGTATCTATCTTACCCCTAGTGAGATAAGCCTCTACATCTTTACATTTGTCCTCTAGCCATCCCTGCTTAGCCATTTTGCACTTCCTGTCGATCTTATTTTTGAGACGTTTGTATTCCCTTTTGCTTGCTTCATTTACTGCATTTCTATATTTTCTCCTTTCATCAATTACATTCAGTATTTCTTTTGTTACCCAAGGATTTCTACTAGCCCTCGTCTTTTTACCTACTAGGTCCTCTGCTGCCTTCACTACTTCATCTCTCAAAGCTACCCATTCTTCTTCTACTGTATTTCTTTCCCCCATTCCTGTCAATTGTTCCCTTATGCTCTCCCTGAAACTCTGTACAACCTCTGGTTCTTTCAGTTTATCCAGGTCCCATCTCCTTAAATTCCCACCTTTTTGCAGTTTCTTCAGTTTTAATCTACAGTTCATAACCAATAGAACGTGATCTGAGTCCACCTCTGCCCCTGGAAATGTCTTACAATTTAAAACCTGGTTCCTAAATCTCTGTCTTACCATTATGTAATCTATCTGAAACCTGACAGTATCTACAGGCTTCTTCCATGTATACAACCTTCTTTTATGATTCTTGAACCAAGTGTTAGCTATGATTAACAACCACTGAGGGTAGTCAGTAAGAAAAAATTGTGATATTTAAAACTATCCCGGCGTACATATTGTTCCACAAAATTTTGGGAGAACTGCTGGATGTTTGTAGCTTCCTGCCACAATATTTTGGTGCAGAGTCTTCTGGCCATCTTCAGATTATACTGACGAAAACTCCCTGAGCTCTGGTATTTAAGGCCCTGCCAGCACAGGAGTGGTGGATTCACTTGGCATTGCACGTGCCATACTTGAGCACGTTCAATTCTGCTGCACCGTGCGCCCTCCATGGTGAAAACTCACCGCATCCTTATGAGTTCGATTATCTTCCTACGGTTCCATCACAGAACTACGCTGGCTAATGAGGACACGAAGTTTTTCAATGATTGGAGTCCATGCCAAATTCAATTGGAAATCGCCGTCATAATTAATAAGAGACTCACTGTCAGACAGCCATATTTCCATGGATTCATTAATAATAGAACTCCAAAAGTTAGACGTATGGGCCACAATTTTTGTCTCATTGTAATTCATGACATGACCAGTGGAAATACAGTGTTCAGTGATGGCAGACTTACAATGAAGAAGGTGAGTATGCTGCTGATGTTCCACAATGCGATCCTGCACAGTACACGTTGTTTGCCATATATAAGATTTGTCGCATTCACATGGAATCCTGTGAACACCTGCCTTTCACAGCTCTAGATCATCTTTGACAGATCACAACAGGGATGAAATTTTTCCAGGAGGGCGAAAGATTGCTTTCTGTTTATATTTTCTTAGTATTCTGCCTCTTTGTGCTGAAATATTACCAATATATGGTAAATTGGCAGTCATTTTAAAGGCCTCTTCCTCTTCTTTGCTCCTTCATTTACAGGTCTGTAGTGTTCTCTCCACTTGCTGGGATGAATACCCATTCTTCAGAAATACAGTCTGCAGGTGCTCCAGTTCCATTTCTAAACTATCGGTGTCAGAGATGACGTGGACTCAGTAAATCGATGCCTTCAAAACACCCATCGTTTGTGCCAGATGGTGGCAACTAGCAGCTTGCAAGTAAAGATCTATGTGAGTGGACTTTCTGTATACCGAATGACCAAGTGTGCCATAGCTCTTACGTCGCACCAAGAAAACAGCAGGCAACCCTCCTTCTCCAACTCCATAGTGAATTTTATGTTTTCGTATATGGAGTTCAGATGTTGTAGGAGCTCAGGGAGTTTTCGCCAGTATCACCTGAAGATGGCCAGAAGACCCTGTGCCAAAATATTGTGGCTAGAAGTTACAAACATCCGGCAGTTCTCCCAAAATTTTGTGGAACAAGAAAAAAATTGATTATTTTAAGAAGCCCCTCAAAGATATGAACTGGAGTGATGTGTACAGAGCACATGGCATGGATTAATAATACAACACTTTTATTTAAAAAAGTCCTTATCTTGTCTTAATACTGTTTCCTCCAAAACTAGCACAGATTAGACCAAAGTCTACAAATAGGCAACTGATAACCCAAGGAATAAAGATATTTTGTAAAACAAAAAGGAAACTGTATCATCCAGTCAGAAAAAATCTGGTGTTGATGCTGTAGCTCATTGCAAGACATATTGCAAAATGTTAAAAGACAGTAATACAGACATCAGAGCTAATGCATTATGAGAAAAAGATAATCTCATTAGATAACAAAATAAAGACAATACAGGACATATTGAAGGAGGGGAATGGTGGTAGCAGAGGTGCAGATAGCATTAACAGTAAATGATACATTGATAACAGATGTGTGTAGTGTCACATAACGTTTTAGCAAGCATTTCAGAGCTGTTACAACAAAGCTGTGGTCATCAGGCTCAGTAGATGCTGCCATGAAATATCTCAGACCAGTCATTAAAAAATAACTTCAGTAATGTGAATATGACCCTCATTACACCAGTAGACATAATGTCCACTACAAAATTTTTAAAATCAAAAAACTCCAGTGGTTATGATAAAATATCAACAAAGTTAATTAGAGAGTGTGCTTTTGCATTTAGTAACATATTATCTGTGTAACCAGTCATTTACCACTGGAAGATTTCCTTAATAGTTGAAATGTGCTGAAGTTAAGCCTTTGTTTAAGAAAAGAGATAAAGATAGACCATCAAATTTATTTCCTGTTTCATTTTTGCTAGCAGTCTCAGAAATGTCAGGCAGAGTTATATACATTCAGATTTTTGAATGTCTGATAAATTATATTGCCAAACTCACAATTCAGATTTCTAAAGGGTTCCAATACTGAGAAAGCTATCTACACATACAGTGAGAATTTGCTCAATTCATTAAACAATAAATTACAGGCCACTGGTGTATTTTGTAATCTGTCAAATGAATCTGACTAAGTAAATAAGAATATCCTTTTAATTAAATTAGAATATTCTGGTATAACATGAAATGCTACAAAATGGTTCAAAGCCTATATCTCTGACAGGAAACAAAGATTCTCAATAAAACACAGCATATATTAAGCTATCAGGCATCATCCAAGTCGAAATTAATTACATTGCTGTGTCCCGCAAGGTTCCACCTTAGGGCCCCGCCTTCTTCTTCAGTATGTCAATAGCTTTTCGTTTGTGACATTACAAGATGCCAAATCTGTTTTGTTTGCAGATGATCCAAACATTGCAATAAATAGCAAATCAAGTATAGCCTTGGAAAGGTAGGATAACGGCATTTTTGTGTACATTAATAAATGGTTCTTGCAAATGCTTTGTCGCTAAAGTTTGAAAAAAAACACTATATGCTCTTTAGAACTTGAACTTTAAGAGGTTTCCCACCAGTAACTGCCTAAAATATGATAACAAGCAGAAAACAGAAGCTGACAATATTAAATTCATGGCATTACATGTTGATAATAAATTATGCTTGGAGGAGAATACCACATAACTGCTGAAGTGCCTACACAAATCTCTATTTGCAATGTGAATGTCAGCAGACACAGGTGATATAAAATTGCAAAGCTAGCATATTATGCTTATTTTCATTCAATTATTTTTTGGGGTAATTCATCAAGCCAAGCTAAAGTATTATGAGTCCAAAACGTGTAATAAGAATTATTTATGGTGTGAACTCAAGAACAACCTGCAGAGGCCTGTTTAGGGAACTAGGAATACTAACTACTGCTTCCAATGTATTTTTTTTCCTTTATGTAATATATTATTAAAACTATACCTCTTTTTTCAGACCAGCAGCTCAGTTCATGGAATCAATACTAGAAATAAGAGTAGTCATCAGAAAGATTTAAAGTCAATTGCTTTAATCCAGAAAGTGACCATTATTCAGGAACACACATTTTCAATATCTTGCAAGCAGCCACAGAAACCTTATCTGCTAACAAATTTCATTTCACGAGCAGCCTAAAGGATTTATTGGTGGCCAACTCCTTCCACTCCACTGATGAATTTCTCAGTATAACCAATGGATGCGTAAATGTTACTAATGCATAATGTCAAACAATGTGAGTATTATGTACAATCTGACTGCTCTACAAAATCAGTGTAGTAATGCTATCATTCTAAATGAGTGTCATGAAATGATTTTTCTATTTGATGATACATGTCTACTATAGTCTACAAACTATCATGTGCATCTTAGTGCACTGAATGCTTACACATTCTGTGCCAAGTTATTTACTACCTTTTAAATGAAAATATGTTTAAGATTTTTTTTATTTATTCCATATCCATGAAGATGATTTCACTTAGGATTTGCGCAAGGTAAATTAGAATAGTTTTTTTCTTTATAAATATTTATTGTGTACTCCTACTTTTCTGACATGTTCTACATGCTGGAGGACCTACTCACTATGGATCTAATGCAACAAAAAGTACATCTAATCTAGTAGTGGTTAGCATCACTGGTTTCCATGCTGCATGTCACCATTTCAGATTTGATCGTTGGTAAATATTTGTTGTTTTGTATTTATCATTTTTAGAAGGTCCTCAAAATGTATTATGTTTGCAATGTCTGCATGTTCTGGAATATTCATATTTCTACTAATAGCAGCACTCACCATCCAGTAGGCAGTCCTGTTCTGTTCATACGTTGGTGTCTATAATAAATGTCCTTTCAGTGTAAAGTGTTGTACTTCACTTACTACCCTGCTTTCAGATTTGTACTTGGTTGTTGTTACAATGTGACAGTCTTAAGCAATAGTCTATTTTAAATCAAAAATGATTTCACCACCTGATTGTACCATAACACTGGCACTGAAATTCACCATCATAATGTTGTTGTTGTTATGGTCTTCAGTCCTGAGACTGGTTTGATGCAGCTCTCCATGCTACTCTATCCTGTGCAAGCTTCTTCATCTCCCAGTACCTACTGCAACCTACATCCTTCTGAATCTGCTTAGTGTATTCATCTCTTGGTCTCCCCCTACGATTTTTACCCTCCACGCTGCCCTCCAATACTAAATTGGTGATCCCTTGTTGCCTCAGAACATGTCCTACCAACCGATCCCTTCTTCTGGTCAAGTTGTGCCACAAACTTCTCTTCTCCCCAATCCTATTCAATACTTCCTCATTAGTTATGTGATCTACCCATCTAATCTTCAGCATTCTTCTGTAGCACCACATTTCAAAAGCTTCTATTCTCTTCTTGTCCAAACTATTTACTGTCCATGTTTCACTTCCATACATGGCTACACTCCATACAAATACTTTCAGAAATGACTTCCTGACACTTAAATCTATACTAGATGTTAACAAATTTCTCTTCTTCAGAAACGCTTTCCTTGCCATTGCCAGTCTACATTTTATATCCTCTCTACTTCGACCATCATCAGTTATTTTGCTCCCCAAATAGCAAAACTCCTTTACTACTTTAAGTGTCTCATTTCCTAATCTAATACCCTCAACATCACCCGACTTAATTCGACTACATTCCATTATCCTCGTTTTGCTTTTGTTGATATTCATCTTATATCCTCCCTTCAAGACACCATCCATTCCATTCAACTGCTCTTCCAAGTCCTTTGCTGTCTCTGACAGAATTACAATGTCATCGGCGAACCTCAACGTTTTTATTTCTTCTCCATGGATTTTAATACCTACTCCGAATTTTTCTTTTGTTTCCTTTACTGCTTGCTCAATATACAGATTGAATAACATCGGGGAGAGGCTACAACCCTGTCTTACTCCCTTCTTAACCACTGCTTCCCTTTCGTGTCCCTCGACTCTTATAACTGCCATCTGATTTCTGTACAAATTGTAAATAGCCTTTCGCTCCCTGTATTTTACCCCTGCCACCTTTAGAATTTGAAAGAGAGTATTCCAGTCAACATTGTCAAAAGCTTTCTCTAAGTCTACAAATGCTAGAAACGTAGGTTTGCCTTTCCTTAATCTTTCTTCTAAGATAAGTCGTAAGGTGTTCCAACATTTCTACGGAATCCAAATTGATCTTCCCCGAGGTCGGCTTCTACCAGTTTTTCCATTCGTCTGTAAAGAATTCGTGTTAGTATTTTGCAGCTGTGGCTTATTAAACTGATTGTTCGGTAATTTTCACATCTGTCAACACCTGCTTTCTTCGGGATTGGAATTATTATATTCTTCTTGAAGTCTGAGGGTATTTCGCCTGTTTCATACATCTTGCTCACCAGATGGTAGAGTTTTGTCAGGACTGGCTGTCCCAAGGCCGTCAGTAGTTCCAATGGAATGTTGTCTACTCCTGGGGCCTTGTTTCGACTCAGGTCTTTCAGCGCTCTGTCAAACTCTTCACGCAGTATCGTATCTCCCATTTCATCTTCATCTACATCCTCTTCCATTTCCATAATATTGTCCTCAAGTTCATCGCCCTTGTATAGACCCTCTATATACTCCTTCCACCTTTCTGCTTTCCCTTCTTTGCTTAGAACTGGGTTTACATCTGAGCTCTTGATGTTCATACAAGTGGTTCTCTTATCTCCAAAGGTCTCTTTAATTTTCCTCTAGGCAGTATCTATCTTACCCCTAGTGAGATAAGCCTCTACATCCTTACATTTGTCCTCTAGCCATCCCTGCTTAGCCATTTTGCTCTTCCTGTCAATCTCATTTTTGAGACGTTTGTATTCCTTTTTGCCTGCTTCACTTACTGCATTTTTATATTTTCTCCTTTCATCAATTAAATTCAATATTTCTTCTGTTACCCAAGGATTTCTACTAGCCGTCGTCTTTTTACCTACTTGATCCTCTGCTGCCTTCACTACTTCATACCTCAAAGCTACCCATTCTTCTTCTACTGTATTTCTTTCCCCCATTCCTGTCAATTGTTCCCTTATGCTCTCCCTGAAACTCTGTACAACCTCTGGTTCTTTCAGTTTATCCAGGTCCCATCTCCTTAAATTCCCACCTTTTTGCAGTTTCTTCAGTTTTAATCTACAGGTCATAACCAATAGATTGTGGTCAGAGTCCACATCTGCCTCTGGAAATGTCTTACAATTTAAAACCTGGTTCCTAAACCTCTGCCTTACCATTACATAATCTATCTGATACGTTTTAGTATCTCCAGGGTTCTTCCATGTATACAACCTTCTATCATGATTCTTAAACCAAGTGTTAGCTATGATTAAGTTGTGCTCTGTGCAAAATTCTACCAGGCGGCTCCCTCTTTCATTTCTTAGCCCCAATCCATATTCACCTACTACGTTTCCTTCTCTCCCTTTTCCTACACTCGAATTCCAGTCACCCATGACTATTAAATTTTCGTCTCCCTTCACTATCTGAATAATTTCTTGTATTTCATCATACATTTCTTCAATTTCTTCGTCATCTGCAGAGCTAGTTGGCATATAAACTTGTACTACTGTAGTAGGTGTGGGCTTCGTATCTATCTTGGCCACAATAATGCGTTCACTATGCTGTTTGTAGTAGCTTACCCGCACTCCTATTTTCCTATTCATTATTAAACCTACTCCTGCATTGCCCCTATTGGTCTTTGTGTTTATAACCCTGTAGTCACCTGACCAGAAGTCTTGTTCCTCCTGCCACCGAACTTCACTAATTCCCACTATATCTAACTTTAACCTATCCATTTCCCTTTTTAAATTTTCTAATCTACCTGCCCGATTAAGGGATCTGACATTCCATGCTCCGATTCGTAGAACGCCAGTTTTCTTTCTCCTGATAACGACATCCTCTTGAGTAGTCCCCGCCCGGAGATCCGAATGGGGGACTATTTTACCTCCGGAATATTTTACCCAAGAGGACGCCATCATCATTTAATCATACAGTAAAGCTGCATGCCCTCAGGAAAAATTACGGCCGTAGTTTCCCCTTGCTTTCAGCCGTTCGCAGTACCAGCACAGCAAGGCCGTTTTGGTTATTGTTACAAGGCCAGATCAGTCCATCATCCAGACTGTTGCCCTTGCAACTACTGAAAAGGCTGCTGCCCCTCTTCAGGAACCACACGTTTGTCTGGCCTCTCAACAGATACCCCTCCGTTGTGGTTGTACCTACGGTACGGCTATCTGTATCGCTGAGGCACGCAAGCCTCCCCACCAACGGCAAGGTCCATGGTTCATGGGGGGGAGGACCATCATAATACTAGAATTAAAAATAATTTCTATACAGATATTCTTTTATTTTATTTTTTAATATCTGGATATTTCCAGTTTCCAGATATAATTGAATTTTATAGTAAAAAATTACTGTTTAAATGTCACTGGGTTTCCAATTGCCCCTAAAATTTAAGAACTAGCTGCACACACATGATACCCCTTCATCAAAGTAATAGAAAAAATACATCTTAGACAAACTCTTAAGCATATATGAAAAACTATAATTACTACATCAAACAATTCAAGTTATGAAATGTGTGCATTGTAATAACTATTGTTTGATGGAAAACGTGCATCTCTTAATCACAATATTGGTCATTGTTCATTATTCGTATGGACAAACCAAATACTATAAGATGTATAGAAACTGCATTGCTCCCTGGTTTTGGTAGCAGTTTAATAGTGGAAGATAGATTAAGTGACCTTCATCACTGCTCAATATCCAGTTTGGAGTACCAGTGATTATGGTTTAAGCTTGAGTGCCCGTTCAATCTCCTTAATATAGCGCTCTGGAACTTTCTGATGCCTGAAACAAACATATAACTTCATATAAGGAAACGCTTTAAAAATCGCTTCTGGAAACAAACATACACAAAGTAATCACTGTGTGTTACCTTAGATTGTGTATCTTTTTACACATAACATTCTTCACATTTTCGTCATGAAGTGTTCTTTCTTTATGCTGTTCTAAAGCCTCTTGGTACATTTTCTCTCTATCCCGAACACGTTGTATCTCTTTCTCTCTCATCTGCTGCAATATGGCTTTTCTGTGTGCCTCAAGATCCTACGAGTAATAAAAGTTTATGAAGAGTTAAATTCTACTTTAAGTGTCAACCAAACAGTGGACTACACAGAAAAATGAAAAACAGCTGTAGCTCTGCTCACAATTAAGACTTCTGTATCAACATGTAGGTGCAATCATCAGAAGCAAAAGTTAATAAGTAACTGCACGCTTTCTTGTAATTGGTTGAGAAGTGAGGAAGTCCAAATTTGCCTCGTTTTGTCCAACCATGCTGTTCACTGCAGTGGTCATATCAAGAATTAATGAGGCTGCAATCCATGCCTAATCATCCTGTTTATGGTTTTGCAAGATTACCTTAAATTGTTTTATGTTTACTAAAAGATTTTTAGGTATGTGTCAAACTCAGAAAGTTTTCTGTTTTTGATTAAATGTGTGCCCCTCCCCCCCCCCCCCTCCCCAATCCTAGTGGAGCTACAGGAACCACTAAAATACAATGACAAAACAAAACGCAACACCACAAGATAATTAATGTAGAGTAATGAAATTTCAGGAATACATTTGCCTAGGTAATATCTGTACGTAATTAACATCGAAAGATCACAGGTTAATGTAAGTGCAAGATAAGCCATTGCAAATGGTACATTAATAACAGGTGTAACTGCCAGAATGTTGAATGCAAGCATGCAAAAGTGCATGCATTGTGTTGTACAGGTGTCAGATGTCAATATATGTATGGAGTTCCATGCCTGTGCACTTGGTCAATCAATACAGGAATGGTTAATACTGGTTGTGGATGATGCTGGAGTTGTTGTCCAACTATGTCCCATATGTGCTTGATTGTAGACAGATCTGGTAATCAAGCAGACCAAGGCAAGATGTCGAACTCTGTATAGCGTGTTCGATTACAACAGCGGTATGTGGTGAGTGTTATCCTGCTGCTGTTCATGAATTGCAGTACAACAGGTCCAGTCACTAGAGGCCCATAACTCACCTTCTAATCAACATACAGCCATCACTGTCACCGAGGCAGAACCAGGTTTCATGAAAAAAACACAGTGGACCTCGACCTGGCCCTCCAATGAGCTCAATGAGTGAGGTGGAATTGTGGTGAGCACACTGGACTTGGGGTCAGGAGGATGATGGTTCAATCTCCTGTTGTCTGGCTATCGTGATTTAGATTTTCTGTTTTTTTCTAGATCTATACAGGCAAATGCTGGGATGGTTCCTTTGAAAGGGCACAGCCAATTTCCTTCCCCTTCCTTGCCTAATCTGAGCTTATGCTCTGTCTCTAATTACCACATTGTCAACAAGACATTAAACACTAATCGCCTCCTCCATATACATCTCGCTTGACACCACTGAAGTCACAAATGGTGGTGGTTTGCAATCAGTGAAATGTACGCTACAGGGCATCTGGCTCAGACCTACCCTTGACATAACCGATTTGTAACAGTTTGTTGTGTCACTGAGGTGCCAACTGCTGCTCAGATTGCTACTGCAGATGCAGGAATATGTGCCAGAGCCATACACTGAATAGGATTATTTTCCCTTTCAGTAGTGCCACATGACTATCTGGAGGAGCCCAGTCTTCTTGCAACTCTACATTGCCGTGAGCACTGCTGCCGGCAATAATGTACAGTGGCTACAAGTCCTGCCAAGTCTTTCAGCAATATTGCAGAAGGAACATCCAAATTCTCCTAGCCTTAGTATATGACATCGTTCAAACCCAGTGAGGTGTTGATAATCGTGTCTTTGTTGTCTTAAAGGCATTCTTGAGTAACATGAACTCACCATGTCCAGTCTCAAAGGTAAGTAACATTCATGACCCTTACAGCGTGTATTTAAAGCAAACCTGAATTCCATCCCCATAGTGGCACTACTAGCTCCACTCTTATGTGAATGGTACGAGATTTGAATATACACTATCTTTCAGATGTAAAAACATGCCTACCAGCTTTCATTTATGTCGCTCAGCTCCTTCTTGGTGCTGCGATTTGTTTTACATCAGTTTACTTACCGTGGTGAAATTAAGTATGCCTGTTAGAACCAACTGGTACATCATTGCATTTACTAGTACAAACAATGCAGATTGATGTTTTGACAACTCTGCAGTTATATCTACACATATACTCCACACACCACCATAAAGTGCTTGGTGGCAGCACCTTATATCACTACTAGTCATAAGCGACCATAAGAAGGATAGAGGAGAATACCTTGTACCACTACCATCATTTCCTTTCCTGTTCCAGTTGCAAATGGGGCAAGGGAAAAACAACTGTCTATACACCTATGTATGAGCTCTAATTTCTCTTATCTTATCTTCACTGTTCATAAGCAAAACATATGTTGGCAGCAGTAGAATCATTCAGCAGTCAGCCAAAAATTCCACTTCTCTCAATTTTCTCACCAGTGTTCCTCAAAAAGAATGTAGTCTTTCCTCCAGGGATTCTCATTTGCATTCATAGAGCATTTCCATAAGACTCGCATTTTGATCGATTCTACCAGATAATGATGTTTGGTTTGTGGGGCGCGGTTATCAGCGCCCGTACAATTACCCAATCTTTGCTCAGTCCAAATTTGCCACTTTCCTGGATGATGATGAAATGATGAGGACAACACAAACACCCAGTCATCTCGAGGCAGGTGAAAATCCCTGACCCCGCCGGGAATCGAACCCGGGACCCCATGCTCGGGAAGCGAGAACGCTACCGCGAGACCACGAGCGGCGGATGAGCGATTCTACCAGTAACAAATCTAGCACCATCCCTCTGAGTTGCTTTGATGTCTTCCTTTAATCTGATCTGGTGGGGATCCCAAACACTCAAGCAATACTCAAGAATGGGTCACACTTGTGTTACATATGAGGTCTCCTTTATAGGTGAGTGACACTTTCCTAGATTTCTCCCAATAAACTGCACTCAACTATTACCTCCCCTACATACTCATTCCATTCCACTCTGGTTTGCAACATTATGCCTACATATTTAATCACTGTGACTTTTTCAAGCAGCACATTACCAAAACTATATTCAAACATTACAGCATATTGCACATAGCTTAACTCTGTTTCCCCCTGCCACCTCTGTTACTTCACTCTGTTTCTCCCTCCCACCTCTGTTATGTACAATGCAGTTAGCTTTTCACTCTTATTAGCACATGCATGATGTTTAAGCAGTAATCTCTGTCTGCATATTACCCGGTCTTTCACCTTTAACGATGTAGTCCCCAACAATCAGTCTTTCTTTCTCATCCTGTATGGTAAGTCTCCCCTGACCTGCAGTTCTGGGTGACTTTCCCGAAATCTACCCCTTTTCCTAGATCTCTCCAGTCCATTTCCTTCACCCGTCTTCCTTCCCCTTCAACCCTTCTGCCTAAAGAAGGAGCTACTAGCTTGCCAATTACAATAGTCTTTTATGTGTGTGTTCTGCCGCTGCTTGGTGAGTAGATTTTTATCAATCCAGTTAAATAATTTATTCAACAGAAAGAACTTCACAAACTGAGTAACTCAACAACATGTTGGTCCACCCCCTCTGGCCCTTATGCAAGCAATTACTCTGCTTGGCATTGATTGACAGAGTTGTTAGATGTATTCCTGAGGGATATCATGCCAAATTCTGTCCAAGTGGAGCATTAGATCGTCAAAACCCTGAGATGGTTCAAGGGCTCTGCCCATAACATTCCAAATGTTCTCAGTTGGGAAGGGATCCAGCAACCATGCTGGCCAAGGTAGGGTTTGTCAAGCACAATAAGAAGCAGTAGAAACTGTCGCTGTTTGCGGGTGGCCATTATCTTACTTAAATATAAGCCCGGGATGGCTTGCCACAAATGGCAACAATATGGGGTGCAGAATATCACTGAGCACTGCTTTGCTGTATGCGTGCCGCAGATGACAACCAGAGGGGTCCCGTTGCCTGATAGCTTATTGATTGGACTAAAACTGCCTTCATTGATGAATCCTTTTTCAAACTGAGCCATAATGACCAGCAAAGACATGTCTGGAGATGCCCCAGACAGTGGCAGGATTCCAACCTGGCTGTTGCCAGTCATATGCAGTGAGAACCAGGATTGATATTTATTTGCAGTTATGACCACTAAGCTAAAATATCACTATGTTTACAACACGCTCAAAAAAACTGGATTTCATTAATTGATTTCCCAATAATGCTTCTGGTTGGTCACATAAACATTCCAATACTGATTCTGAAAACGCAGCTGTAGCTTCCAGATTTCCTCTTCCACACTCGATTTTCACTCCCATGTAAACAAACAGTTTTTAAAATATGCTTGCATTGTCAGATTACATCCTGACTTTTAAAAATTTTGACTTATCCAAACTGAGTGACTGTGTGGAAAGAGCCATTGTGCTGCCTAAATGAGAAACTGGATAGCTCATTTCCAGATGCCATTTGTGTAACACTACTGACAAACAGAAAACCAGCATATGTATGGTCTATCAAAAACAAGATTCTGTACCCAGCACTTGCACCTCTCCTTGTGCTTCTCAGGAAAGCATTTCTCATCCATTCTTAAATAAAACTGTCAGATCCAAGTATGAGTGAATTTCTTCCTTTGAGTAAGCCATTTCTTTTCCCACAGCTTTCTCAACGAACCTAACATAAACAACAGGCAGCCAGCAATAGAAACAGAGTAGTGCTATGATCACTGTGTGCTGTTGGTTGGGTCGTGTAGGGGTTGGCAGCAAAGTTTATCGGTTGGTTGGCCGATAAATCGATGCATGTGCAGGGCCCTTCACTCTTCCCACTTCTTGAGAGCAAAATCATCCTGGTCAAGTGGTCAATTTCAGTGTGTATATGAATTAAGCAGTTTGTGTCCTAAAATGTTATTTCAAGTTTATGATTTTTCTTTGTTATATCAATGGAGCTAATAAGAGTCAACTCAGATGGCTTGCTTCAGGCTGCAATCACACTGCCACCGAAACTGTGGGATTCCACCGATGACCCACATTGACCAATCTTTTCAAATCAGTACACCAATATGTGTGCAGTCTCAGTGCAACCAATCACAGCACCCAAATACAAAGACTGGACAATGGTTGATGGAATTCAAACCAGTTTCTTTTCTTTGGTTGAATCGGCCAACATTCCCACATGCAAATAATGAATTCTGAGAAATGTTTAAGTTTAGTACAAGACAGAAATAGTTTGTGGCACCCTAAAGAAGAGAAAGATAGTATCAGGGATATGTCTCCAAATCTTTGATCTCAAATGGTTACTTTATTGGAAACAACAAGTTTCAAACAGCTTAAAAATATAATAATAATTTACTGAATGTTACCTTATACTACATTATGCATGGTTTGTGGCTATTTAACCATTTTACCTCATGTTTATAATTTATGCCACATGTCATCTGCAACACAGGTGACATCTGTACCATAAATTTTAGGTCTAGACCAGGGGCAATTAATCTTTTTTACCTACTGCACACATTAGTAACAAAATTTTCTAGCTGCCCAGCAGTTCCACATTAAATGTTGTGGGGACATTCATCCTAGAGTGAATGAACATCTTTGGCAAGAGCAGTGTGGAAGATCTATGAGACGGCACAACGTATATTAACTGCAAGCTGGACAATGTGACTGCCTAGACACCTTGTACTAGTGCTCTGTTTAATAAAGAGTATTTGTATGATGGGGGTGTGTTGTCTCTATTGATGGCTTACTACCACTGTAGTATCCCAATTCCTACATTGGTGATCCTGCATCAACTGCAAGTACATGCAAATTCATCTCTGAACTCAATCATGCTTACTGTGCAGTAACAATGTGGCCAACTTACACCTCATCATCGGGTACCATACTAACATCAATGGATGTTGCCCACAAGGATATAGTACAGAATTGGCAAGGACAGTGTGTAAACCTGATTGTGGAAACAGACTACGTGAATTATCCGTTTCCATTACCACTAGCCAACAGCAGTACAATCCCACATCAGCAATGATGGCATATGATGACCCACTGACTTAAATCCAGGGAATTACACAGATTCCTTTGAGTGCCTTCTCAATTCTAATTATCTCTGCACCACCATGTTCACATCAGCAGCATCTGCCTAACCACACGATACATTTCAGCATTCCAATTTGCCATGCAACAACTAATTATGCATGGACAGTCAGCAGCCATCCTTCCTTCACGGACATAGTGTGACCATCAGTAAATTTACATGTAGCGGTGGTGTTCAGCTCAAACTACCACTTTTCAGTGCCAACAATCCAAGCTTGTGTTTCACGGTCATCACATGCATTTTTCAGACAATCGACATTTTCAATGACCAATTGAATATATCCATCTGATCAGCCACCTGGCGGGCCACTCTTAACTAATTTACAATTTCATCACCTTACCTCTGTTGGAGAACAAATTCAAGACAGCCAAGGTGGTGCTACTACAGAGGCAATCACACACTCCGGAGCAGCAACTTCAAGAGGTCATGTATGAGATCAACTGAGCAACAGTACACCGTCATATCTCTATCGCCATCTCTGCAACTCAGTCTAACCAGCTCTTACATCAGATGCCATGCTGTGTGCCCTGTGGTTCATCAAGCCATTGACAGACCTACGAATTGTCATGATTACAAATGAGGCAGAACCGATCAGACAGCTCTTGGCTATGGCTGACAGAATGTTTACTGAGGCAAAAAGTAACAGTGCCCCAAGATTTAACTCAGCGATACACACAGCAGACTGCACACCCCTATGTAGCATGAATGCAGCCAACCAGACACAAAGGGTCACAATCATGGCACGTCACAGCAAACTCTGCCAACTGTGAAATAATGCACACCAATACTCAAAGCTACCACAGCAACAGTGTCATGCAACCCACACAGGCTCCATGTCTTGCTCCCTGCAAGTATCATATGTAATTCAGTGACACTGCACGCAAATGTCAGGACCCTTATGGGTACCCAAACTCCATGAGTGGGTCACAGTCAGTGTTCTGGCCTGCAACACCTCACCCAGAGCCTCCAGATCAAGTCCCTTTCTAAGAAAAACTGCTTTACCATATAGTGTGGCGATTACAGGGTCGTCAATTCTTGAACAGCACACAACAGCTACCCCATTCACAGCATACAGGACTTTATGCATGCCCGCACAGACACTACAATTTTCAGTATGATCGATTACAGGCATGCTTACCTACAAATACTGATGCACCCCAACGACACCTGGAACATTGCCATTATAACTCTGTTCAGACTGTTTGAGTATGCCTGACTGTGTGGCAATTACATGGCCCTGAATTCTCGAACAGCACGTGACAGCTACCCCATTCCTAGCATGCACACTATGCATGCTCTCGCAGGTGCTACAATTTTCAGTACAATCGATTGCAAGCATGCCTACCTACAAATGTGGTCCTCCCTGACAACATCCAAAACACTACCATTATAACTACTTTTGGACTGTTTCAGTATCTCTTTAAGCCATACGGGCTTAAAATGCTCCACAGACTTGGCAGCGGTTCACTGACAGTCTCCTATTGTGCTTCCCCTTCCGCTATATATATCTCGATAAGATACTCATCGTCTCACATTCTGTGGACAAGCACTCACAGCACCTAGAACAAATTCTGGCCATATTGCATGAGGCAGAGTGGTCATCAACAAGACAAAATCACGACTTCAGGGGATAGAAGTTACCTTCATCGGGCACACTCTTAACACTGCTGGCATCAAACTGACAACTGAACATATGCCCTTCCTCGCCTGGAAACAAACCATGGCCTACGACAATTCCTCAGGATTCTCAACTTCTATTGTTGAAAGCTCCTGTAGACAGTCAAGTTACAGATCCCACTAAAGTAAACATTTGTGAAATGCAACTGTGTACCTGTGGGCTACATTATTTACCGTAGTCAGTGTCCAAATTACAAACCCCATTTTTCAGCCAGTGTAGCAACGCAGTACATCAACACCGAGGACAACAAAACAAAAAAATAAAGCAGGCAGAACTGCTACATACGGTGCCCCGACATGAGGACTATTGTATGTGGACACAATAAACTAGAACTCATGACATTTGACAGTGAAGTGTGAACTCGAGCAGTTGACAGTTTTAAATGGAAGAGATGCTACAGCCAATCACCACTTGCATTTCATGGCCACAGTAGGACAGCAGCCAATCAGCGAGCAGGTTCTATAGCAGCAGCCACTGAGTACAGGAGCAACCAACCAGCACGCAGGTGGACACAGCTGATGAGATAAACAAGACGCCTTGCCGAGAGAATTAAAACTTCCTGCAGCCTTGCAGATCCAGATGACAACAACAATAGCAGAAGCGGAGCAGCAGAAGAAGAGTGAATGAGAATACGGTAATTTCATAGCAAAAGCTGTTGCATTAAGACATACATAATGAGTGACCTTAATGGACAAGACAGTGTGACAGAGGACAAAGATGTAGAGGTTAAGTTGTTAAATGAACGCAAGGATGTAAGTGCGATGTGTTCTGTAGATGATAATAGTTATCAGACACAAATGTAACTATGAAGGATGGGGACGTAAGTCCTATTGTAAAGAGCAAAATGGACGAAAACAGTAATGAAGTCATTAAGGTTAAGGAGGAGGAATCTAGTAGCGAAAGTCAGCAAGGGTAACAGTTTATGGCCGACGGAAACTTGGAAATGATGTTAATGCAAATTATGAGTAGTATACGAGGTGCATTTTAAAAGTCCTTGGAAAGTCCAAGAGATGGTACTACCGGCACGTATCAAGTCATGTTTAGTTAGTAGCATTTTTGGAAAGAATGCCCACCAAGTTTCAGCCATATTGGTCTATTTCTTTGTGTTTGGCATTCATGTGAATCAAGGAAGTCAAGTGACTGTCAAAAAATGGACGAAAAATAATTTCGTGTGCTGATTAAACATTAGTTTATGAAAGGCAAAGTGCTTCAGGAGACTAAAGAGAAGCTTGATAAACATTATAGTGACTGTGATCCTTCGATTAGAACAGTTTATAAGTGGTTTCAAAATTTTTGGAGAGGCCATATGGGCACAAGTGATGCTGAATGTTCTGGACACCCTGTGGAGGTTACAACTACAGAAATCATTGATAAAATCCATGATATGGTGAAGGATGACAGAAGAGTTAAGGTGCGTGAGATTGCTAGTGCTGTGGGCATCTCGAATGAATGGGTACATAATATTTTTCACAAGCATTTGGACATGAGAAAGCTATCTGCAAGATGGGTTCCATGATTGCTCACGCTTGACCAAAAACAGACTCGTGTGAAGTGTTGCATGGATGGTTTGCAGCTGCTCAGGAAGAACCAGATAGGGTTGATAGAAGAGATAGAGAAAATCCAACGGAGAGCAGCGCACTTCGTTACAGGATCATTTAGTAATCGCGAAAACATTACGGAGATAATAGATTAACTCCAGTTGAAGACTCTGCACGAGAGACGCTCAGTAGCTCGGTACGGGCTTTTGTAGAAGTTTCGAGAACATACCTTCACCAAGGAGTCAAGCAGTATATTGCTCCCTCCTACGTATATCTCGCAAAGAGATCATGAGGATAAAATCAGAGAATTTAGAGCCCACACAAAGGCATACCGACAATCTTCCTTTCCACGAACAATATGAGACTGGAATAGAAGGGAGAACCGATAGAGGTAATCAAAGTACCCTCTGCCACACACCATCAGGTGGCTTGCGGAGTATGGATGTAGATGTAGAGTTGTAGAAGAATCCACAGGACTTTAAGTGTTGTTTCGTCACTGTGGATGAAACATGGATACATTACAATTCCCCTGAGACCAAATAACAATCTAAACAATGGGTTACCAAGGGAGAATCTGCACAAAAAAGGCAAAGACCATTCCTTTGGCCAGAAAGGTTATGGCGGCTGTCATTTGGAATTCACAAGGGATAATCCTCATTGACTATCTGGAAAAGGGTAAAACTATTACAGGTGCATATTATTCATTGTTATTGGACCATTTGAAAATCAAGCTGCAAGAAAAACACCTGCGATTGAACCGCAAAAAAGTCCTTTTCCATCACGACAATGCACCAGCAGTTGTGGTCGCAAAATTAATGGAAATAGGATTCCAACTCATTTCACATCACCCTATTCTCCAGACTTGGCTCCCTTGGACTACTATTTGTTCCCCAATTTGTAGAAATGGCTGGCAGGACTAAGATTTTATTCAAATGAGCAAGTGATTGCAGCAACTAATGGCTATTTTGCAAACTTGGACAATTCCTATTATTTGGAAGGGATCAACAAATTAGAACATCATTGGATGAAGTGTATAGGTCTAAAAGGAGACTAAGTCGAAAAATAAAAAAGGTTTGCTGCAAACATGTAAGTAGTTTTCATTTTTGCACGAACTTTTCAAACGCCCCTCATATGTAGGGTGGAAAAGAAAACTGATAGCATTAGAACTGACATGGTTAGCTTAAAGGATGAACTGAACAAAGAAATTAAAAAGGAGATTCAGGTAGTCAGCTTTAATCTTTTATAATTAAATAAGACGTTGGCTGCTGATAATACTAATGAGAAATTAACATTGAGTCGTAAGAGAGAGAGAAGCTTTGTGAAGACAATAGTATGAAGGTGGAGGTTTCCAAGAAACAATGTGCTGAAAATAGGGTTAAACTTGGGAATCAAATCGATAAGATTAAAAATGATTTAGAAACTGAGGTAGTAGCCAAGTGTGCAGTAGTAGTAGGGGAAAAACTGGAAAAATTAAGTGAAAATTTAGATTCAAAATTGACTGAAATGGAGAAAAACATGGAAGTGGTACAAAATCTAAAGCATAGAGAAAGTTACAGTGGGTCTGACTCTGATAGTAGTTGTAATGATGATAGCAATGACGAATCCATTAGTGATGAGAATGGGGTATTTGAATTTGTAAATGATAATGAGGGCTATATGTTACTTAAAGAAAGAATAAAGGAGGATAATATTAGGCCTAGTGAAGAGTTGGAGTTTGACAATGGTAATGAGGAAGAGAACCATGGTATCTGTCATTTTACTGAGAAAAGATTAATGAGGATTTGTTGTATGAACAAGATCACATGGTAAGTAAAAAGGAAGTGTGGCACCCTGTAACAACAGCAAGTGTACAAGGTATACATGTTAAGCATGTATTGGACAATGGTAGTGATTTGAAAGGCATTTCACAGGCATTTTTTGAATCTATTAAGAACAAAGAGGGTATAGTAGTGATGCCTGTTTCTGGAATAAAAATTATTGGTGCTACTGATAAGATATCAAAGAGTGTGAAACAAGAGGTACCATTAACTGTGAAAATGGCAGGACAGCTCTTGGAATGCAATTTGTTGGTAATTCAAAATCTCAGCACTGATGTAAACTTGGGACTAATTTCTTGTTCAATTAGCAAGTAGGGGGTTCAACATTCTGTGTTGGATTCATAATGTGGTGATAATGCTTACCCCAGCTGTCTGTCTCATTTTTCATGTTTCCTGAGGCAGTCAAACTCTTCTCCTATCCTACCCGTATTTTATAAGTGAATAACAAACATTCTGTCTTCGACTATCATGTGATTTTGTGCAGTAGCATACTTTAGAATAGAAATATGTTAGAAACATTTTCTTTAGTGTTATCTATATATCTATTTATATTATGTTTTGTTACTTATAAATAATGGAGTCATAGGAGGACGGAAAAAAGTTAGTTGGTACCATGATCAAAGAATTTCTGTCGAACAAAGAGGTAAGGTATACTGGAAATGAAATCTATCAACATATGTGGAGGGTAATTAACACCTGAAGTAATCAGCTCATGGGTGCAGCAGCAATATGCAATATAAACCATCTTAAATACTAGGTATTAATATTAATTGTGGTATAACAGAAGTGTTTGTGTTCAGTGCAATCAGTATATGGAGATAACTATCTACCTATAGTTGCTATAGTTGTGTGTCATGGTACAGCCTTTTCTAACATTAAGGAATTACAACTTTTAAACATAGTTGCCTGGAGTAATGTGGGTGGAATGTATTAGCAAGACTTGTATGTATATCTCCCTTCAGGCTAGAATAAAGTGAAATAATAGTTTGTCTAAGTGATGATTTTATCTGATCGGTGATGAGAATTAAGTTTGCCTTAGCACAAGGATCGGTTACTGTGGAGTGTTTTTCAGTAGAGTCAGTTTTCCATTAGATAAGCAGAGAAGGTGTTTATTTATTAGATAATGAAGCAATAATGAAATAATAAAATAATGAATAGTGTTAGGTTCTTAATGGTTAAGGAGCCTGTCTCTGCAGTAGGTATATTTTTTGAGAATGCACTCCACTAGTTACCAAGATAAGAAATGTAAGTAAAATAATGGAACTGACGGACATGATTAATGAAAACGATGACTGCATACAAACAAATGTTGTGTAACTGTACTAATGATCTAATTTTGAACTAGGCAACATTGAGTACTGTTTATATTGTGCAATTCATGACACTGCAGCTGGAATGAGAGATTAATAGAAAGAGCAATATTTACAAGTCATATGATGCTGCATCATCTGATCTATAGGTTATCTGAAAACTTCTACTATGAGCTTAAATTGGTAATACTGGGATAACGAAAAGTAATTTTGCTGATTAACTGATAATGGTGGTGCTAGACTGATGTGAATATTCTGACAGGTCAACTATTTGATAACATTTTGTGGTTTTGTGAGAATTTAATTTTCTGCTTGAATGAGAGTAGAGCTCAGAGTGGAGTAGCGAAGTGGGGCAATGATTTGATACAACTTCCATACCCTTGATCTTGATGTGAATAGTAATCAAGTTATGTGATGGTGACTCTATTCTTTTTCCATAACGTAATGATTAGTAAATCTATGCTACTACACATCTTGAGTTTTTGATATTTTGCAAATGGAAAAGAGACCCAGATCTTTCAAGTTTAACCAGTTTCAGGCAGTTATGACTTAGAGTAATGTTTTGGTAGTGTAATGTGCACTTGATTTAAAATTTTTTTTCTAGTCACCACCTTTCATACTACAGTCAGTTTTAGTGCTAATTACTTTAATGTTATGAGAACTATGTAATGTATTTATTTATGATATAATTAATATCATTTGCCATTAGTGTTAAACTTTTTTTAGACTTAAGTTAGAAGTAAAAGTAAGTGCACTTAAGTAGGATATTTTGTCTCATTTTTTCATGTACTGTAGCGGACAAGAACCACCTCCAAGGGAAGTGATAGCAACGCATTTCCTTACTAACTGCCACTTGGACCTGTTGAAGGCATGGACAACTTGGTGAGAAAATTTGTAAAAGCTCATTGAAAAAGTGAAAGTGCTTGTGAAAATTACTAAACATTGAGCAAGTGAAATTTTCTGTCTATTGCAACCCATTAGGACTTGTACAAAGTGATACATATTTTAAAATGTAATCTTTGCTTAACAAAAAAGGACATCACATATGATGAAGATGTGTAATTTTTGTTAAAAGTATAACTTGTGGATAGTTTGTGATACTGTACAACAATACGCAGTAGGTAATTAATTTGTATGGGGATTTTCGTCTGGCCATTTCACATATGTATAAATTTTAAAAAAAACATATGTACTGTAGTTTTTGATAATATGTCTTATGTATTTTTCTGTGTGCAGATTTTAAACCCAATTTATGGAGTCACTTGTGGTCACTGAACTGTCCAGTTGGCTATTTGCAATATCTGTCTGGTCAATCCAATGAGGGGGTGATGTGATGAAACAAGCTGGGTATTTTTACTTCCCCTCTTGTTTTGCCACCTGTCTCCTTAAATTCGTTTTTTTATTTGTTTTCCACTTTTAACTAATTACTATTAACATACGTGAGTATAATCTGCATTTTCATAAAAGAGAAAGGTTGGCCCTCAGTTTTAAAGAATATAACACCAGATCTAATGTTGTGCTCAGTTTATGTATGTAACTGATTCTACAATTTATTTCAACTATTACTAGTTCGTATCTTTCGTTACAGGATGAAATCAGTAATTGTTTCATAACTTAAATTCTATTGTTGATATATAAACAACTATAAATTCTGTACTAATTACAAACATTTGGAGGAACAACAAATAGTATTCCTAAAGGATCTATTTAGCTCTATTCGAAAACATGTTAGCAAAACCAGCCCTTCATTAATTCCAAAGTAATTAACAGTTTTGTCAAAAGTATTGTTTGCTTAACTATATATATTAATTTCATAATTCAGCTTAACCCTTGTAGTAGAAGAAACTGTTAAAAAGAACAAATTTTTCTATGTATTCCGTCAATCAAATGAGTTAAGTTTTAATTGTAATTTCTGTAAATTAAACTTCGAACAATGTGTAGTTTCAGCACCTATTATTGTGATGATATATAAGGGCCCAATTTTTGGTCACAATTCAGTCAGTCCATGTCCGAGTTTCAGACGAGTAACCTGTGCTGGTTAGAACAACAACAATGCTTCAACTTAACAGTGTAATAAGTCTTAAACAATTAAGCCATATGTTAAAATAGTGACAGTGCTCCATTCGTACCTGATTATTCTTCAAGAACTGTGAACTATGTGGTTATGTTTTTACTGCTTGTAGATGTTCAACAGGAAACTATTGTAGCAGTATGTGGATGTTCGACTGCAAACTATTAATGAGGCTTATGGAAAGTTAAACAATAGTGCACTGGCCACATTAAATAAGTATATGGGGGGGGGGGGGGGGTTGTGAAAAGTGAAAGTAAACATCTGTGAAACATGACTGTCCACCTGTCAGCTACATTATTTACCGCAGTCAGTGTCCAAATTACAAACCCCATTTTTCAACCAGTGTAGCAATGCAGTACATTGATACCAAGGGCAACAAAGGAATAAATAAAGCAGGCAGAACCACTATAACATGGGCAACACAACATTTTGCCAAGCAATTACAGTGTCATAGCTTTTGGGTCAGTGAGGGTGGCAGCAATCTTAAACAGGGAACAGTCAATAAGAACTGCTCCAAATGGTCCTGGCTTTTTATGATCAGTATCTGGGGGCCACTGGCCAACTTTTAGTGCTCTAACCATAGCTAGTCTGTTGGTAGCCAATTTATGTAGGTTACCAATTAATAATGAGATCGGTATCTACGAAGCCTGAGGTGTTGTCCCATGATGTCAGTATTAGCTCTTGACCAAAAAAATCTGACAACCACTGGATTAGCTCATTCACACACATTTGGTATCACTTTAATAGTAAAAGCCACAATGATGCACTCATCTTCAAGCATCCATCCCGCTTAGTGAGGTTAAAATAGATTCTAGCCTCTTTCACAGAATAATTCTAAGCTAACCTAACCTTGTCGATTCCGCCAAAAACTGATGAAGGGCATCAGATGCACCATAACCAAATTGTTGGCCAATGTAATCAGGCGACCTCTGGTGATAGCATCTGGTGATCATTGTCGATGCCACGAATGCAGTCTTAGCAACACTTACTATACTTCTCATTTGATAGTTCAAAAATCAATATCAATAGCATCAGTTAGTGCTAAAATTAATGAAATCCTTTTTTCATTAGACATCTTCTCAATGTGGAAGTAAAATAATACATTTCATAAATATGAGTACATATTGCTGAATAGCCCCTGAAATTTAAAGAATATTTGACTATGCACTAGACAGATATGTACCCAGTAGAACAATTCATAACGGGAGGAAATCTCCATGGCTTATGGTCTTTGTAAAGAAATGTCTAAAGAAACAGCGATTACTGCATAATAGGTGTAGAACAAAGCATAGGGCTATAGATGGAGAGGTTCTGATTGGCTGTCAAGAGAGCAATGCGTGATGCCTTCTAGCATAATAGAATATTGTCAAATGATATTTCACAAAACCCCATATGTAAAGGATGTTAGTGACACCAAAGTTAGTGTCCAGCCCTAGTGAATGAGACAGGAACAGAAATTGAGGATAGCAAAGCTAAAACTTAAAGGCTCAATTCCATTTTCAGATGTTCCTTTACAAGAGAAAACCCAAGAGAATTAAGCCATATGTTAAAATAGTGACAGTGTCTGCTCCATTCGTACCTGATTATTCTTCAAGAACTGTGAAACTATGTGGTTATGTTTTTACTGCTTGTAGATGTACAACAGGAAACTATTGTAGCACCAGAAAGATAAATGAAATAAGTATTAGGGTCAGTGGTGTTGAGAAACAGCTGAAATAATTAAAATTCAACAATGCTCCAAAATCATTAGAATTGAACAATGCTCCAAGGCCTGATGGAATACCTGTCAGATTCTATCCTGAATTCTTGCCTGAGGTAGCCCCTCTTCTAACTATAATCTATTGTAGATTCCTCAGGCAAAAAACCGCACTCAGTTCTTGGAAAAACCGTACCCACTTCTTGGAAAAAGTACATTACACCCTTCTACAGGAATGGTAGTAGAAGTGATTGACAAAACTGCTGCCCAATATCCTTGACATCAATTTGTTGTAGAATCTTAGAACATATTCTGAGCTCAAACATAATGAGGTACCTCGAACAGAATGGCCTCCTCAATGCCAACCAGCATGGATTCTGAAACCAATGACCTTGTGAAACCCAACTGGCACTTTTCCCACATGACACATTGAAAGTTTTGGAACAAGGCAGGCAGATAGATTTCCAACAAGCATTTACCTCAGTACCACATCTACGCTTATTGTCATATCAAGTGGAATTTGTGACTGGATTGGGGGCTTTTTGTTAGGGAGGATGCAGCATGTTACCCCGCGTAGACGCTCATCGTCAGATGCAGACGTAAGTTCAGGTGTGCCCCAGGTAAGTTTGTTGGGACCCTTGCTATTCATGTTGTATATTAATGACCTTGCAACTAACATTTATAGTAACCTCAGACTTTTTGCAGATGATACAGTTATCTATAATGAAGTACTGTCTGAAATAAACTGCAGAAACATTCAGTCAGGTCTCGATAAGGTTTCCAAGTGGTGCAAAAATTGGCAACTTCCTATAAATGTTCAAAAACGTAATATTGTGCACTTCACACAATGAAAGAATGTAGTAACCTTTGACTATAATATAAATGAGTCACTGTTGGAATCGCCCAACTCATACAAATACTGGAGTGTAACACTTGGTAGCGATATTAAATGGAATGATCACATAGGTTCAGTCGCAGCTAAAGCAGGTCATAGACTTTGGTTTATTAGTAGAATTCTGGGGAAGTGCAATTGGTCTACAAAGGAGATTGCTAATAAATCACCAGTGTGACCAGTTCTAGAATACTGCTCAAACGTGTGGGACCTGTACCAAATTGGACCAACAGGGAATACTGAACGTGTACAGAGAAGGGCAGCATGAATGGTCACAGGTTTGTTTGATCCGTGGTGAGCCACAGAGATACTGAAGGAACTGAATGGGAAGATTCTTGAAAACAGATGTTAACTATCCCAAGAAAGTCTATCAAAACAAATTTTCAAGAGCTGGCTTTAAATGATGACTCTAGGAATACCGGTATATTACAACCTCCTATGTGTCACTCACATAGGGATCTTGAGAATAAGATTAGAATAATTACTGCACACACAGAGGCATTCAAACAATCATTCTTCTCATTCTGCATATGTGAATGGAACTGGAAGAAGCCCTAATAACTGGTACAGTGGGACATACCCTCTACCATGCACTCAACAGTGGTTTGCAGAGTATAGCTGTAGATTTAGATGGTATGGTAGGCATAGGGATATGCATGTAGTTAGAATGGCAGTGACTGTTACATAAAGATTTTCCTTTTGTGAAGATTTACTATTCTGATTATGAGATTTGTACTGCATATTATTAAGGAGATTCGGGTGTTCTTGGAATTATCTGGGATTTCCTTGTGGCCCATGCATGTAATATACTTTGTTTAGATTGATTTGAATGGTTACACGAGAATTTTTTGACTGCTACCTATTTATTTAGGACATTTATCTTTATGTCAGCTAATCTGAAATAACAGCTAAAATTGCATGTCCAATAATTAAATTGGAGAAAGAAGTGCAATTTTGAGTGTGTGTTACTTCAACAGGTTAATAACTTTAAACTTGCGTTTGAAAAATAAACTAGAAATAGCGATATTCAACTTACAAACTTTTCTCATTTCAGATCTGGCAGTAATATGGTACAGTATTTTATTTTGGGGTTATAACCATAAATGTATTTGTTTATGGCACAAGGAACATTTTAACTAAATTAAAAATCTCTTTAGTTGTAGCTAATGTACTCCCCCCCCCCCCCCCCCCCCCTGGTGTAGTTTCGGAGGCTTTACAGCTCCATCATTATCAGGTGCCACTCAATGAACTGTATGGTGGGCAGGCTCATGACTTGACTTAACAATTCATTGGGAGGCACCTGATTATGGAGCTGTAAGGCCTCCAAAACGACCCGTGAAAGAAAAAGAGAATGTTAGCTACAACTGCAGCAGATTTTTAATTCAGTTCTCATGATTCACAGTTGTGGGCGTTCTCCAAATCAGATTTTGTTTACAATGAACATTGTTACAGACATGAGTAATGGATGTAAGCCTCCCTACCAGGAAGCTTATGTATGTGTTAAAGGACATATATCACAGACCACATTCACAGTGATAACTCTCTCCCACTACAAGATCACTTGGAATATACTGAACTCAAAATCACAATTATAACTGCCTGCAAGGAGAAACATACATTCTCTGAATGCCTTTTTTTTCTGTGGTACTTTCTCAGCAAAGTGTGCCTGTATTTTTTACCAGTATCTAAGTCAATCCTACAGAACTTATGTTCTTACCTGTAATCTCTTCAGTTGCTCCTGTCTTTCCTTTTCTGCGAGCTGCTCCTGTATCTTCTGCACTTTCTCAAATTCCTGCTTTTCCCTTGCAATCTCCAGTGCTTGAATGCGCTGTCTCTCCTTGACTTGCTCAGCAAGTGCCTTCTTAAGCTCCTCATCTGTCTGTGCTTTCTTGCGGACAGCCTCTAGCTCTCTTCGACGCCACTCACGTTCCATCTAGCATTTTGAGGCCGCCAAAAACAAACCTTGTCAGTCATGATTATCACAGAAGAAACATATCTGTAAACTATAGGAGTAGATTAAAAAAAGAAATGGAAGACATGAACATTCCCACACTCTAAACTGAAAAATATAGGAAACATAGTGTTAGGAAACCAAAAATATGACTCGACATAAGAAACAACGAAAAAGGCCAGGGTACAGCATTATTCATCACTCCAAATCACTCATTTCCAGTCAACCATTGTCCAGCAGCATTGCTCTTCACACCTCAAATGTTGCTTAGCAATGACTACAGAAATATGTTTCTTATGAGGAGCTGCTCGACCAATGTACACCAATCTTTTTAATTCTCTACGAACAGTCACTGTCCTTGCTTGATCACTGGTAGCACCTTGGAACTCATGAGTAATTCATTCCACAGATTTCATGCAACTTTTTATAATCATCCTCCCAATGTTTGATGGTCCCTGTCCTTCAGTACATGAGGTCTGTCTGGTCTTGGTTTAGTTGTGTTTGTTCTTCACATTTCCACTTCAAAATCACATCCAACAACAGTCAATGTGGGCAGCTTTAGAAGGGCTGAAATGTCCATGATGGATTTTTTGCTCAGGTGACATTCAATGACTAATCCACGTTTGAAGTCACTGAGCTCTCCTGAGTGACTCTTTCTGCTGTTACAACTCCTCTACCAGCAACATATCACCACCACTCCCCAGACAGACAGGACTCCCTGTGCCCTGTGTTGTGTGAAGAAAGAGCATGAAGTGCTTTGCCTTCAGTTGACATGTGGCTGTCTTCTTCTTTCCCTGACTTCTGTTAGTGCCTTTAGAGACTGTTGGGTCTTCTTTCCTCTGCCACCAGTAGATGCACATTTCTTTTGAAGTTGCATTTGCACTAAGTGCCTTGGATTCTGTGTGAGGGTGAACCTTGTTACTGTTAAGATGTCACAGTTCACCACATTTCTGGTCACCATGTTGTTGGACAACTGTTTAGGTTGTCAACAATCATTTGAAGCTGCCAATGCACCAGATGTATGCTGCCACTCTTTTATATAGCACTGCATCATAAACATACAGCACTAATTGAACTCATGTAGTCCATGGTAGGTCCACTGTACGTATATAGAATAGACAGACGGGCCAAGCATGGAGTCTTGGGTGATGCCAGCCTGGATTTAATATTACATGGAGATAATAGACCAAGCTCATGCATGTAATGTGTGGTCTTGGAGGCTGCTGTGCATCAGCTGCACATATGATGTTGGGAGTCCCAGCAAGAAGAGCTTGTACAGAAAACCCTCATGCTATACAGAGTCAAATGCTTGTAAGACATTCTGCAGGAGGTCTCCGAAGTACTGTGAGTGGTCTGTTGCTTCCATGGCCTCTTCAACCAGACGAAGGAGTTGGTGAGTGGTGGAATGTCCACGATGAAAACCATACTGGACATCAAGAGGAATGTCTTCATCTTCAGTAAGTTGGAGCAGGCAATACAGGTAGGTCCTCTTGGAAACTTTCGATAGTGCTGGCAGCAAGCTGATGGGTCTGTAGCTTTTGGGAGTTCATGCAGCCTCACGAGGCTTTGGAATGGCAACTACATCTGCATGCTTCCAGGCTTTTGGGTAAATTCCAGTCTCTTTGACAGAGCTGAAGATTCCAGATATGTGTTAAGTTGCAGCATCTGCTTCAACATGTTGTTGTGTTGATGACGTCAGCTTCCCTTGACTTCTGTGTATTGAGAAAGTTGAGTTGCTGGTGGATCTCATTGGCTGTGATTGGTCCAATGTTGTCTTCTTCCTCTTTGGCAGCAAGGAAGGGTGGGAGACAGTTGTTGACTATGGTGATCTAGTTGTCACCCAAAGATTATCAATGAATGTGAATGTGTCACTGCATACATCAGCTAGACCTTCTGCTTTCACGTTCAGTTCAATGATCATTTCATTTCCCACTTGAAGAGGTAGCATGTGGAGAGTTTACCACGCAAAATGTTTGGTACCTTGCCAAGCAGTTCCATCATCGATGCATAGTGCAGTAATCCTGTCTACCCTTGCTTAGTTACAATGCTCTTCTAGTTCTTTTTTGGCATCTCACTGCATGCTATTTAAAAGCCTTTTTGTTGCAGAATTCTGGCTGTGCTGATAATTATGTCATACTCTGTTCCTTTCTGCAATGGCCTCTATTAGGTGCTTTGAAAGTGACAGACACAATGTTGATCTATGTGTGGCATTCCAAGTGGCATCCAAGTATAGAGCTTACTTGATTTGACATCACCTGGATTGGGTACTTGTGGTAATTCAGCTGCCAGTTGCGCCGTGTAACTGTCCCAGTCTGTCTTCTTGGTGGAATCCCATGTTTTGGAGTCCAGGTTAGGTCAACTTCTAGTCAGAACAACGTACATGGTTGGAAGATATCACACTGTCTACCTTTGCATATATGTGATGCAGTACTAGTTTGAAGATTCCATTGTCAATTATATTAGGTTGTCCTTAGCTGGGATAAATGGTGGGTTGGCACAGCTCCTGCATCACCATGTCATGATTCTTGATGGCACCCAGTACTAACTGCCACTGGTACTGCTGATCCTGGAATCCCAGTGGCATGCTTCACGTTGAAATCACAGCTACTGCTTCCCTTTCATGCCCCTCACCTCTTACGACTGCTATCTGATTTCTGTATGAACTGTAAATAGCCTTTTGCTCCCTGTATTTTATCCCTGCTGTCTTGCTGTCTTCAGACTTTGAAACAGGGTATTCGATTCAACATTGTCAAAAGCTTTCTCTAAGTCTATGTATGCTAAAAACGTAGATTTTCCTTTCCGTAACCCATCTTCTAAGATAAGTCATAGGGGCACTATTGCCTCGTATGTTCCAACATTTCTACGGAATCCAAACTGATCTACCCCTAGGTCGGCTTCTACCAGTTTTTCCATTCATCTGTAACGAATTCGAGTTAGTATTTTACAACCATGACTTATTAAACTGATAGTTCGGTAATTTTCACACCTATCAACACCTGCTTTCTTTGGGAGTGGAATTATTATAATCTTCTTGAAGTCTGAGGGTATTTTGCCCATCTCATACAGCTTGCCCACCAGATGTAAGAGTTTTGTCATGGCTGGCTCTCCCAAGGCTATCAGTAGTTCTAATGGAATGTTGCCTACTCCCGAGGCCTTGTTTTGACTTAAGTCTTTCAGGGCTCTGTCAAATTCTTCATGCATTATCATATCTCCCATTCCATCTTCATCTATGCCCCCATCCATTTCCATAATATTGCCCTGAAGTACATCACCCTTGTATAGACCCTCTATATATTCCTTCCACCTTTCTGCTTTCCCTTCTGTGCTTGGGTTGGGTTTTCCATCTGAGCTCTTGATATTCATGCAGGTGGTTCTCTTTTCTCCAAGGGTCTCTTTAATTTTCCTGTAGACAGTATCTATCTTACCCCTTGTGATACATGCTTCTACATCCTTACATCTGTCTTCTAGCCATTCCCGTTTAGCCATTTTGCACTTTCTGTGAATCTCATTTTTGAGACATTTGTATTCCTTTTTGCCTGTTTCATTTTTGGAAGCCATTCAAATGGTGTTTATGTGCCAGTTGGTTGTATGGAATCAATTCAGTAATATGGGTCAATATGAAGATATGACACGCTGGTAGAAAGTAGCAATCATTTTTAGACATGCCTATGTCCAAGATTTTGGTGTCTGATTGATTTCTTTATTCATCTATGACACAATGTACGCTGTATGAATGTTTTTGATAGAATGTTTCCTGTTAAGTAACATACACGATTTCTTAATTTTTCTTTAGTTCTTATATTTAGTTTCATGGCAATTCTAGTTGTGTAATCAATGTGGCTGTCCAATATGTCTATAAGGAATGGTGTATCGCTTGCAGCCATGTAACATGCCTTATGAACAGTGCCACAAAAAGATCCTAGCCAACATCTCGGAGATGAGTCTTACACCTTGTAATGACAGTCAGTTTCATGCCAGAAAGGCACTGCCAATGACAGAGAATGCAGGAACGTGTTAGTCAGCTTCCCAGCAAACATCTTGAAGGGAAATGCAAGCAGTAGGTATTCAGAATAGGGCACATCGCAAAAGGCCATTTCTTGCAGTGGCACAAAAAGTTGTTCGTCCACAATGGACCAAACAACACAGAAATTTGACAGTGCCTGACTGTAGATGTCTAGAGTGATCAAACGTATCACAGTTTCACCTATTTTCAAATGATGCAAGGTATCGAGTCCACCAATGGCCCAAGGAGGCATTTAGCTGGCAGTGTGAGGATGTAATTCAGCCTAAAGGTAGTTTTGTGGTGTTTTTCTTGTCATGACTTTGACCCACTGATTCAAGACAGAGAGAACATAATCAGGATGTTTAGTTCAACATTCTCAATGACCAGATGTTGCCCTTTCTTCCACACCTTCATGATAAGTCTACTGTGGACACTCAGAGTCTTACAAGATGATGACAGCCATATCACAGAGCAGAATACACGTATTCCCAGTTTGATGCACACTCAGGAACACCATCACACCTAAACTGCCCTGCTAAATCACTCAGTCTTATTCCCATAGGAAATGCCTGAGACTATACAGAGCAACAGGTGAAACATTGCATTCAACATCCCTGCAATTTTGTAGCTCTATTGGGTCTAATAATCAATGAGTAGCTTCAGCTAAATATGGCATACCTGAAGAAACTTGTGGAGTCCCTCCCTACTCAAATTAAAGCTACTGTCTAGGTTGGAGAGGGTGATTCTTCCAGAGGGTGACTAATTTCTTGTCCAGTGTGCTTATTTCTCAGAACAAAATACTTCACTGCCAACACCTGCAAATGAGTTATGCTTCTCATCTGAAGTATATATGTCTGCGAAGACAAGCCTCTATTCTGAAGAAGGGTGTGAGTTCAAAAGCTCAGCAGTATGACTTCCATTTTCATTGACTTGTCTCTAAGTTGAGCAGGTTTTCTCTCTATAGCTTTCCGGTCACAAGATTAAAACTTCAGAGTACAGAGTTAACCTGTTGTCACAACAGCAAAAATACAATCACTACATCATATGTGAATAAAGCAGTAGTAATGTTCATCAATTTCTTCTATCTCCGCTTTTTGTATGTTTAAATATTCTAAAGCTAGAGATTCAACAGTGCTTGCTGCTTCGTGTGGGAGTATCAGTCCTAGTCTAACTGTCTCTTCTTATTGTCATTTGGTATTTTATGAACTGTATTTATATTATTTATAAATTACCTCATCTTGTACTCGTTGTGCATATATTTCTTCCATTTTTTCTTGCAAATCTTGTTGCCGTTCTTGCAAAGAACGTAAACGGGCCAGTTCCTGTTCTTTTGCCAGTCTTAACTTCTCTTGCTCTTGTTGACGAGACCTATGTTGAGCCGCCTTTCGGCATAAGTATTCCTGAACCTGCAAAAAATTTTGTTTTTAATGGTCAATGCTTAAAACATATGAAACATATGAAATATCAGAGTGTAACATATTGATATAATAATTATAGATACATTAATCATTCTAAAACAAAGAGCAGCATAATTATTGCATTTCTTAGCATTAAGAATTTCTGTAAAATAAGTTTCACAAAAATTTATTCACAAAATATTGCTCAAAATTTATTTTGTTACTGTCACTTGAATATGACTAATTATAACAGTTTTGTGATCTGCAAACTGTATCAAGCCAACTGTTTGTATTAGCACTCTTTCCCTAAAATTTGGTAGTAAAGACTCTACATTTGCCATTTTCTATATAACTGATTTGGTAAGTTGGGATGCGTGTCATGCTACAAGAGAGAAATTTTATAGGAGACATGGAAAACTTATTACACCACAGGACTGCGGACTGTTCCTTTGGGCCTCGCATGGACATCATAAATTTGTTAGAGATTTTTTAAAGTGTGAATCAACACAAAAAATGTTTGTGGACTCTTTGTCAGCAGTATACTTCAGTGGTTAGTATCCACAGTGAAATTGGGTCAGCACAAACAACTGCAGCATAGGAAACTGTTTAATTTCCCATGAATACATGAACAGTGTAACAACCAAACAAACATAAGTTATGCTGTTATTGCTAAAATCATAATATTTCTCAATGTGATTGTCCTCATTATGCTAGAGGCACCTACATCTGAAGTCTGCCAGAACACACACCATCATTTCCAGAAATGTATAAGAGTACTGTAATGAATAAATGTCTTAGTTCCCATTCTTACTCCACCCCCCCCCCCCCTTTTCCTTTTTGTGGATGCCTATGCTAAGCAAGTACAGTATTATGTTGGTTAATAATGGTTTCAACTGTTGACGTACTTGATTGATGAAAATAGCTTTAAGGGATAAAATAGTCCCTTAACAACACAGGGATCAGTTAACACCTCTTTATTAGGAGGATCTATACCCAAAACTAACCAGTTGCACTGAGGCACATGACAGCAGTGTTGGTTCTATGTTGACAGTGTTACATAGCAATATGGAAAGGTTTGCTATTGAAGATATGATCAATAAGCATCTTCTGTGTGGATTCACTAAATGCAATGGAAGAGCAGCACAATTACACTATGCTGAGCTGTTCCTGCAATGATGACATTTACAGTACTTTTACCTTGGTACACAGATGCATTTAGGACCAAAAACTGTGATTTACTACGTAAAGTATGTCTATTTGAATGTGGCACTCCTCTTACACACATTACTTTACAGATTAGACTGAAAAATGATGCTGCTTTATAAAAAGGATTAAAAATGGCATAGATTAACTTACCTGAAAAGTTCCCATTGTTAGTTATATGTTACATACATCACTAAAAACATGACTCATTAAGTTAGAACAAACTGCTGTAATTCTATTTGTAGTTCTATTAATATCTTATAAGCTTTTGGCTTTTGTTCTTCAAAGTATTTTATAATTCTAACACTGTATCAAGATTTTTCACAAATAACTGAAACTTTCCTGGTGTGGAATCAATATGCCAATGCTGCATGTTATTTTGGTCCTACTGCAATTAATTTCATAGGTACTGCTATATTTGTTCTGTTCAGTTTCACCATCCTTTGCCAACGCTATTCTAGATTTGAAGCAAATACTTTCTACATTCTGAAATTTTCACTCTCACTGCTTAATTGAAGAGGAGCTGCTGCTTTGTTCTATATACTCTTCCACAAACCTATATAAGTAGCTTGTACTCCTTAGTTCTCAAGTGTTGCCAATACAGATTTTATTTTGACTGTCAAACATTTTCCCATACTCCATAAACCCTTAAAACGTGGTAAGTATATTCCCTGCTTCTTTTTATAACTTCATTGACATATTTAGTTGATTGTGCTACACCTGCTTCTGAAGCCAGCATGTTCTTTTCCCTGGTTAAAGTCTAAAACTATTTTTTCCTTCATGATTAATAAGGATTTTTGTATAAATCTTGTATAACACTAACAGAATCATGGGCTTATAAACCGTTCTATATTCCCTCCTCTCTTTCTTGAAGGTTAAACAATTACAGCATTGGTCCAATTTCAACCATTGTGTATCCAATCAAACATTCTACGTCTACATTCTACATCTACATTTATACTCCGCAAGCCACCCAACGGTGTGTGGCGGAGGGCACTTTACGTGCCACTGTCATTACCTCCCTTTCCTGTTCCAGTCGTGTATGGTTCGCGGGAAGAACGACTGTCTGAAAGCATCCGTGCGCGCTCTAATCTCTCTAATTTTACATTCGTGATCTCCTCGGGAGGTATAAGTAGGGGGAAGCAATATATTCGATACCTCATCCAGAAACGCACCCTCTCGAAACCTGGCGAGCAAGCTACACCGCGATGCAGAGTGCCTCTCTTGCAGAGTCTGCCACTTGAGTTTGTTAAACATCTCCGTAACGCTATCACGGTTACCAAATAATCCTGTCACGAAACGCGCCGCTCTTCTTTGAATCTTCTCTATCTCCTCCGTCAACCCGATCTGGTACGGATCCCACACTGATGAACAATACTCAAGTATAGGTCGAACGAGTGTTTTGTAAGCCACCTCCTTTGTTGATGGACTACATTTTCTAAGGACTCTCCCAATGAATCTCAACCTGGTACCCGCCTTACCAACAATTAATTTTATATGATCATTCCACTTCAAATCGTTCCGCACGTATACTCCCAGATATTTTACAGAAGTAACTGCTACCAGTGTTTGTTCCGCTATCATATAATCATACAATAAAGAATCCTTCTTTCTATGTATTCGCAATACATTACATTTGTCTATGTTAAGGGTCAGTTGTCACTCCCTGCACCAAGTGCCTATCCGCTGCAGATCTTCCTGCATTTCGCTACAATTTTCTAATGCTGCAACTTCTCTGTATACAACAGCATCATCCGCGAAAAGCCGCATGGAACTTCCGTCACTAGCTACTAGGTCATTTATATATATTGTGAAAAGCAATGGTCCCATAACACTCCCCTGTGGCACGCCAGAGGTTACTTTAACGTCTGTAGACGTCTCTCCGTTGATAACAACATGCTGTGTTCTGTTTGCTAAAAACTCTTCAATCCAGCCACACAGCTGGTCTGATATTCCATAGGCTTTTACTTTGTTTATCAAGCAACAGTGCAGAACTGTATCGAACGCCTTCCGGAAGTCAAGAAAAATAGCATCTACCTGGGAGCCTGTATCTAATATTTTCTGGGTCTCATGAACAAATAAAGCGAGTTGGGTCTCACACGATCGCTGTTTCCGGAATCCATGTTGATTCCTACATAGTAGATTCTGAATTTCCAAAAACGACATGATACTCGAGCAAAAAACATGTTCTAAAATTCTACAACAGACCGACGTCAGAGATATAGGTCTATAGTTTTGCGCATCTGCTCGACGACCCTTCTTGAAGACTGGGACTACCTGTGCTCTTTTCCAATCATTTGGAACCTTCCGTTCCTCTAGAGACTTGTGGTACACGGCTGTTAGAAGGGGGGCAAGTTCTTTCGCGTACTCTGTGCAGAATCGAATTGGTATCCCGTCAGGTCCAGTGGACTTTCCTCTGTTTAGTGATTCCAGTTGCTTTTCTATTCCTTGGACACTTATTTCGATGTCAGCCATTTTTTCGTTTGTGTGAGGATTTAGAGAAGGAACTGCAGTGCGGTCTTCCTCTGTGAAACAGCTTTGGAAAAAGGTGTTTAGTATTTCAGCTTTACACTTGTCATCCTCTGTTTCAATGCCATCATCATCCTGGAGTGTCTGGTCATGCTGTTTCGAGCAACTTACTGATTTAACGTAAGATCAGAACTTCCTAGGATTTTCTGTCAAGTCGGTACCTAGTAATTTACTTTCGAATTCACTGAACGCTTCACGCATAGCCCTCCGTACGCTAACTTTGACATTGTTTAGCTTCTGTTTGTCTGAGAGGTTTTGGCTGCGTTTAAACTTGGAGTGAAGCTCACTTTGCTTTCGCAGTAGTTTCCTAACTTTGTTGTTGTACCACGGTGGGTTTTTCCTGTCCCTCACAGTTTTACTCGGCACGTACCTGTCTAAAACGCATTTTACGATTGCCTTGAACTTTTTCCATAAACACTCAACATTGTCAGTGTCGGAACAGAAATTTTCGTTTTGATCTGTTAGGTAGTCTGAAATCTGCCTTCTATTACTCTTGCTAAACAGATAAACCTTCCTCCCTTTTTTTATATTCCTATTAACTTCCATATTCAGGGATGCTGCAACGGCCTTATGATCACTGATTCCCTGTTCTGCACTTACAGAGTCGAAAAGTTCGGGTCTGTTTGTTATCAGTAGGTCCAAGATGTTATCTCCACGAGTCGGCTCTCTGTTTAATTGCTCAAGGTAATTTTCGGATAGTGCACTCAGTATAATGTCACTCGATGCTCTGTCCCTACCACCCGTCCTAAACATCTGAGTGTCCCAGTTTATATCTGGTAAATTGAAATCTCCACCTAAGACTATAACATGCTGAGAAAATTTATGTGAAATGTATTCCAAATTTTCTCTCAGTTGTTCTGCCACTAATGCTGCTGAGTCGGGGGGTCGGTAAAAAGAGCCAATTATTAACCTAGCTCGGTTGTTGAGTGTAACCTCCACCCATAATAATTCACAGGAACTATCCACTTCTCCTTCACTACAGGATAAACTACTATTAACAGCGACAAACACTCCACCACCGGTTGCATGCAATCTATCCTTTCTAAACACCGTCTGTACCTTTGTAAAAATTTCGGCAGAATTTATCTCTGGCTTCAGCCAGCTTTCTGTACCTATAACGATTTCAGCTTCGGGGCTTTCTATCCGCGCTTGAAGTTCCGGTACTTTACCAACGCAGCTTCGACAGTTTACAATTACAACACTGATTGCTGCTTGGTCCCCGCATGTCCTGACTTTGCCCCACACCCGTTGAGGCTGTTGCCCTTTCTGTACTTGCCCGAGGCCATCTAACCTAAAAAACCGACCAGCCCACGCCACACAACCCCTGCTACCCGTGTAGCCGCTTGTTGTGTGTAGTGGACTCCTGACCTATCCAGCGGAACCCGAAACCCCACCACCCTATGGCACAAGTCGAGGAATCTGCAGCCCACATGGTCGCAGAACCGTCTCAGCCTCTGATTCAGACCCTCCACTCGGCTCTGTACCAAAGGTCCGCAGTCAGTCCTGTCGACGATGCTGCAGATGGTGAGCTCTGCTTTCATCCCGCAAGCGAGACTGGCAGTCTTCACCAAATCAGATAGCCGCCGGAAGCCAGAGAGGATTTCCTCCGATCCATAGTGACACACATCATTGGTGCGGACATGAGCGACCACCTGCAGATGGGTGCACCCTGTACCCTTCATGGCATCCGGAAGGACCCTTTCCACATATGGAATGACTCTCCCCGGTATGCACACGGAATGCACTTTGGTTTTCTTCCCCTCCCTTGCTGCCATATCCCTAAGGGGCCCCATTACGCGCCTGACGTTGGAGCTCCCAACTACCAGTAAGCCCATCCTCTGCAACCGCCCGTATCTTGCAGACTGAGGGGCAACCTCTGGAACAGGACAAGCAGCCATGTCAGGCCGAAGATCAGTATCAGCCTGAGACAGAGCCTGAAACCGGTTCGTCAGACGAACTGGGGAGGCCTTCCGTTCAGCCCTCCGGAATGTCTTTCGCCCCCAGCCACACCTTGAGACGACCTCCCACTCTACCACAGGTGAGGGATCAGCCTCAATGCGGGCAGTATCCCGGGAAACCACAGTCGTAGTCCAATCGGGGGATGCGTGGGACGAGCTGGCCGTCCCCGACAAAATCCCCATCTGGACCCCCCAAAGTGATGACCATTGGCAACAGCCTCAAGCTGTGTGACCGAAGCCAACACTGCCTGAAGCTGGGAGTGAAGGGATGCCAACTCAGCCTGCATCCGAACACAGCAGTTGCAGTCCCTATCCATGCTAAAAACTGTTGTGCAAAGAACGTCTGAACTAATCTACAGAGAGCGCAATCAAATCGACACAAAATTTAAACGGTTATTAAAATACAAGATTGCCTAGTAAATGCAGTAATGCTGCCACTTGTGCACTGCTGACACACTGCTTGGCGGCGGAAGGAGACTACGCGATTTTACACTATTCAGGTACTAAAACGCGATGCTACAACTCTCAAATACTATAATACGCCCGAAATTTATGAATTAAACAATGCAGGTACCAAAAACACGCAAAGAAATTAAAAATTAAACTATGTAACAAATGAATGAGCTAGGAGTATACGACTTGCTGCTGCAGCTGCTTATCCAACGGCGGCAGGGAGCACACTCACATTGTGTGAGTAACTGTGCAAGGTCTTATTTCACCACCTTTCTTCATGTTCCTACATCCAAAAAACGCTTTCTATACTTTTTAGCTTTCTTTACTTTGTAGACAGTCAATAATTTGTTGTGGTGTAGTGATATGCATTGACGGTTAGAAAGCTGTAAGAGTCATTTCTGATGCCCTGTGAAATGTGTTCCCTCACTAGTGAGCATGCCATCTGTCATTTTGTGCTTACTGACTATTCATTCATACGCTTTGCATATCGACTAAATTACTCACCAACCACACAATTAATACAGACCTGTTCTAGACACCAATCAACATGAAATTTCATAGTTGTTGTTGTTGTGGTCTTCAGTCCTGAGACTGGTTTGATGCAGCTCTCCATGCTACTCTATCCTGTGCAAGCCTCTTCATCTCCCAGTACCCACTGCAACCTACATCCTTCTGAATCTGCTTAGTGTATTCATCTCTTGGTCTCCCCCTACGATTTTTACCCTCCACGCTGCCCTCCAATACTAAATTGGTGATCCCTTGATGCCTCAGAACATGTCCTACCAACCGATCCCTTCTTCTGGTCAAGTTGTGCCACAAACTTCTCTTCTCCCCAATCCTATTCAATACTTCCTCATTAGTTATGTGATCTACCCATCTAATCTTCAGCATTCTTCTGTAGCACCACATTTCGAAAGCTTCTATTCTCTTCTTGTCTAAACTATTTACCGTCCATGTTTCACTTCCATACATGGCTACACTCCATACAAATACTTTCAGAAACGACTTCCTGACACTTAAATCTATACTCGATATTAACAAATTTCTCTTCTTCAGAAACGCTTTTCTTGCCATTGCCAGTTTACATTTTATATCCTCTCTACTTAGACCATCATCAGTTATTTTGCTCCCCAAATAGCAAAACTCCTTTACTACTTTAAGTGTCTCATTTCCTAATCTAATACCCTCAACATAACCCAACTTAATTCGACTACATTCCATCATCCTCATTTTGCTTTTGTTGATGTTCATCTTATATCCTCCCTTCAAGACACCATCCATTCCGTTCAACTGTTCTTCCAAGTCCTTTGCTGTCTCTGACAGAATTACAAAGTCATCGGCGAACCTCAAAGTTTTTATTTCTTCTCCATGGATTTTAACACCTACTCTGAATTTTTCTTTTGTTTCCTTTACTGCTTGCTCAATATACAGATTGAATAACATCGGGGAGAGGCTACAACCCTGTCTCACTCCCTTCCCAACCACTGCTTCCCTTTCATGTCCCTCAACTCTTATAACTGCCATCTGGTTTCTGTACAAATTGTTAATAGCCTTTCACTCCCTATATTTTACCCCTGCCACCTTTAGAATTTGAAAGAGAGTATTCCAGTCAACATTGTCAAAAGCTTTCTCTAAGTCTACAAATGCTAGAAACGTAGGTTTGCCTTTCCTTAATCTTTCTTCTAAGATAAATCGGATGGTCAGTATTGCCTCACGTGTTCCAGTATTTCTACGGAATCCAAACTGATCTTCCCCAAGGTCGGCTTCTACTAGTTTTTCCATTCGTCTGTAAAGAATTCGTGTTAGTATTTTGCAGCTGTGGCTTATTAAACTGATTGTTCGGTAATTTTCACATCTGTCAACACCTGCTTTCTTTGGGATTGGAATTATTATATTCTTCTTGAAGTCTGAGGGTATTTCGCCTGTTTCATACATCTTGCTCACCAGATGGTAGAGTTTTGTCAGGACTGGCTCTCCCAAGGCCGTCAGTAGTTCCAATGGAATGTTGTCTACTCCGGGGGCCTTGTTTCGACTCAGGTCTTTCAGTGTTCTGTCAAACTCTTCACGCAGTATCGTATCTCCCATTTCATCTTCATCTACATCCTCTTCCATTTCCATAATATTGTCCTCAAGTACATCGCCCTTGTATAGGCCCTCTATATACTCCCTCCACCTTTCTGCTTTCCCTTCTTTGCTTAGAACTGGGTTTCCATCTGAGCTCTTGATATTCATACAAGTGGTTCTCTGTTCTCCAAAGGTCTCTTTAATTTTCCTGTAGGCAGTATCTATCTTACCCCCTGTGAGATCAGCCTCTACATCCTTACATTTGTCCTCTAGCCATCCGTGCTTAGCCATTTTGCACTTCCTGTCGATCTCATTTTTGAGACGTTTGTATTCCTTTTTGCCTGCTTCATTTACTGCATTTTTATGTTTTCTCCTTTCATCAATTAAATTCAATATCTCTTCTGTTACCCAAGGATTTCTACTAGCCCTTGTCTTTTTACCTACTTGATCCTCTGCTGCCTTCACTACTTCATCCCTCAAAGCTACCCATTCTTCTTCTACTGTATTTCTTTCCCCCATTCCTGTCAATTGTTCCCTTATGCTCTCCCTGAAACTCTGTACAACCTCTGGTTCTTTCAGTTTATCCAGGTCCCATCTCCTTAAATTCCCACCTTTTTGCAGTTTCTTCAGTTTTATTCTACAGGTCATAACCAATAGATTGTGGTCAGAGTCCACATCTGCCCCTGGAAATGTCTTACAATTTAAAACCTGGTTCCTAAATCTCTGTCTTACCATTATATAATCTATCTGATACCTTTTAGTATCTCCAGGGTTCTTCCACGTATACAACCTTCTATCATGATTCTTAAACCAAGTGTTAGCTATGATTAAGTTGTGCTCTGTGCAAAATTCTACCAGGTGGCTTCCTCTTTCATTTCTTAGCCCCAATCCATATTCACCTACTACGTTTCCTTTTCTCCCTTTCCTACACTCGAATTCCAGTCACCCATGACTATTAAATTTTCGTCTCTCTTCACTATCTGAATAATTTCTTTTATTTCATCATACATTTCTTCAATTGCTTCATCATCTGCAGAGCTAGTTGGTATATAAACTTGTACTACTGTAGTAGGTGTGGGCTTCGTATCTATCTTGGCCACAATAATGCGTTCACTATGCTGTTTGTAGTAGCTTACCCGCATTCCTATTTTCCTATTCATTATTAAACCTACTCCTGCATTATCCCTATTTGACTTTGTGTTTATAACCCTGTAGTCACCTGACCAGAAGTCTTGTTCCTCCTGCCACCGAACTTCACTAATTCCCACTATATCTAACTTTAACCTATCCATTTCCCTTTTTAAATTTTCTAACCTACCTGCCCGATTTAGGGTATCTGACATTCCATGCTCCGATCCGTAGAACGCCAGTTTTCTTTCTCCTGATAACGACATCCTCTTGAGTAGTCCCCCCCCGGAGATCCGAATGGGGGACTATTTTACCTCCGGAATATTTTACCCAAGAGGACGCCATCATCATTTAATCATACAGTAAAGCTGCATGCCCTCGGGAAAAATTACGGCCGTAGTTTCCCCTTGCTTTCAGCCGTTCGCAGTACCAGCACAGCAAGGCCGTTTTGGTTAGTGTTACAAGGCCAGATCAGTCAATCATCCAGACTGTTGCCCTTGCAACTACTGAAAAGGCTGCTGCCCCTCTTCAGGAACCACACGTTTGTCTGGCCTCTCAACAGATACCCCTCCGTTGTGGTTGCACCTACGGTACGGCTATCTGTATCGCTGAGGCACGCAAGCCTCCCCACCAACAGCAAGGTCCATGGTTCATGGGGGGGGGGGGGGGCCTTGCTAGCTTTAAGAGTTATTCTTTGACAAGCTGGAGTAAGCAAATACACACACACACACACACACACACACACACACACACACACCTGCACTCCTACATGGTGCCAGCTACACTGACATTGCTAATGCTATTTTGCGGAAGATGGGGCTGGTTGTGGTGGGGATAGTGTTGGATTGGGTGGGTGAGGAGATGGGATGTAAGGAGAGGGACTGGGGATTGGTGGCTAGTGGCTTTGAGGGAAGCTGGTTTGCTGGTTAGGAATGAAGGAGCGATGGTAGGTATAGTTTTGGTGGCTGGCATGAAATGGCACACGATGAAGGCTACAAGTGGACATGAATTGGAAAGGGGAAACTGTTGGGTGAAGATGCAAGGACAGTAGCTTACCTGAGATTGAGTGCATAATGATTACAGGAGTGTAGGATGTGTTAAGAAGATAACCCTCATCTGCATAGTTCATGGAACCAAGTGGTGGAGGGAAGGATCCAGATGGCTCGCGTTGTGAAGCAGCCATTAAATTTACCATCTTGTGCTCATCTGCATGTTGTGCCACCAGAAGGTCAACTTTATCCTTGACAACAGTTTGGTGGTGGCCATTCATACTCGTGGAGAGCTGGTTGGTACTCAAACCAACATAAAAGGCTGTACCATGTTTGCAGCAGAGTTGGCTTCTTTCACAGATGGCCCAGCCTCTGCCAGGGTACAATAAGCTTGTGACAGGACTAGAGTAGGAGGTGCTGGGTAGTGGGTTGGCCAGCATCTTGGGCTGGTGGGTGACGGAACACCACTTTAGGAGTGAAGGGAAGGGCCTTGTGTAGAATGTGTCTCTCTCAAGCCATATCCTCACACAACCCCAAATCCTCTTTCCACCCCCAAAAATCAGCTACAAAGAAGGATCTCCCCTCTCCTTCATCTCACAATATCACCCTGGACTGGAACAACCAAACCACATCCTTTGCCGAGGCATTGATTACCTCTCATTCTGGGCTGTAGTAAACTGAGAGGCAGGACTCACATCCACCCACCCAGCACCTCCTATGCCCGTCCTATTCCTACAGGCTTATCCTACACCATCAGAGGACAGGCCACCTGTGAAAGCAGCCATTTCATACTCCAACTCTGTTGCAAACATTGCACAGCCTTTTATGTTAATAGGACTACCAACCAGCTGTCCACAAGGATGAATGGCCACTGTCTATTGTCAAGAACAAAGTTGACCACTTGGTTGCACAACATGCAGCTGAGCACAGCAAGTTCAATTTCAATGGCTGTTTTTCAACCCGAATCATCTGGATCCTTCCCAGCACCGCCGTCTTCTCTGAGCACATCCTCCACTCCTGTAATTTTCCTGGTCTCACTCTCATGTAATCCACTGTCCATGCATCCTCCACCCAACAGTTTCCCCATCCTCCATCCTGTCAACCCCTCCAATTCATGCCTCCATGTAGCCTTCAGCACGTGCTGCTTCCCACCGGCCACAAAAACTATGCCTGCCACCACTCCTTCCCGCATTACTAGCCAGCAAACCAGCCACCTCCCTCTGAGCTGCTAGCCATCCACATCCAATCCCTCTCCCTGCCTCCCACCTCCCTCAGCCATCCCATGTGACACTGCTCCCACCAGAACTAGCCTTAGTTGCCACAAAATAGCACTGGCACTGTCAGTTTAGCCAGCAAATTGTAGGGGCATAGGTAAATGTGTGTGAGAGTGTGTGTGTTTGTGTACTGTAGCTCACCAAAGGATAACTACAAAAGCTAGCAAGTTTTCCTTCTTTTGTGTGTGCCTACTGACGACTCAATTCTTCCACTTTTCGGTGAGTGGTCCCCTTTAATCCTAAAGTATCATCATACAGTTAAATACATGCATGTTTCTGCAGAGTCAACTAAATTGAGTACTTTCAATGTTAGTAGTAAGGTAGAACATTTTAAGTGTACCACTGCACTACATTCACTGCCTGTAACAAATACAGTGCCCAATTTATACATATGCCATTGCTCCCGACACTTCACTTTCATTCTTAGTTGTTATCTTCTTGTTTGAACATTTTCCTCCTCTATTCAAACAATGCAAAAATCAAATTACCCATCTCTGGCTGCCACCCTTACTTCCACAATGACCTCCATCTGTTCAGACTATGCCACTCCTTAACCCTCACCAACATAGTCCTGCAAAACCTTATCAATCAGGCCCAAACCTCCTTGCAAAACCTCCTCTCCATCTGCAAAATCCTGAATTCCTGGATCCCACATCACACATTGAAACTCTTGCCCTCCAGGAACTAGAGCAACAAACATAACACGACCTCAAAAAAGTCTCCACCCTGTTCACTTGCTACTCCCGCCTTGGACTACCATTATCCACCACCTCCACAACAACCTCCAAACCTTCCCCATGTCCCCTCATAGCTGACACACCCTGTCTTCCAGACCTACTACATTTATCCCATCCTCTAAAACTCCCTCCTACCACCATACAGAATCCATAATATAAACAGAACAGAAACACAGTCATGAACCTTCCCTCCATAAGCCTTAGCCCCACAGAAATACTCCTTTCCAAAGGCCTCACTTTTTGTCCCACTCCCAAATTCAACCATGCAGGACTTGTTACAGACTTTCTCTCCTTCTTCCAGTTCCTACAGTGGAAACACTTTTTTGCCCCCAAACCTACCTACCATTCCCCAAATCCCTCAACAAGCAAACTAATCTTACATCGGCAGAAGGGACCACAATCCACCACCTAAAAACTGATCCCAAATTTATAATCCTACATGCTGACTAAGGCTCCACCACTGTTGTTTTGATTTGCAATGATTACCTGGCAGAAGGACTCCACCAGCTGTCAGATTCATGCATACAGAAACCTTGCCACAGTGACCCCATTTCAGAAATCCAGCAGGATCTCCAGTCTCTCCTCAAATCCTTAGGTCCAGCCCATAATCTCTCCTTGGATTCCATCTCTCTCTTTACCCCTACTGCTCCTCATACCACTAACTTCTACATGCTTCCTAAAGTCCATAAACCCAACCTACCAGGATGCTCCATTGCGGTCAGTTACTGCGCTCCTGCTGACAAAATCTCTGCTCTCGTAGACCAACACCTTCAACTTATTACCCTCCTGTATAATAGATAACAACCATTTCCTCCACTTATTTGGCACGTTTCCTGTTCCTTTACCATACGATGCCCTGCTTGTCACTATTGATGCCACCTCCCTTTACATTAACATCCCTTATGCCCATGACCTTACCAACATTGAACACTACCTTTCCCAACAACCAATGGATTCCAAACCTACAGCTTCCTTCCTAGTCACCATGACCAATAATACCCTCACTCACAATGACTTCTCCTTTGAAGGCATTACCTACACTACTGGCCATTAAACGTGCTACACCAAGAAGAAATGCAGATGATAAATGGGTATTCATTGGACAAATATACTGTACTAGAACTGATATGTGACTACATTTACACACAATTTGGGTGCATATTCTGAGAAATCAGTACCCAGAACAACCACCTCTGGCCGTAGCAACGGCTTAGATACGCCTGGGCATTGAATCAAGCAGAGCTTGGATGGTGTGTACAGGTACAGCTGCCCATGCAGCTTCAACACCATACCACAGTTCACCAAGAGTAGTGACTGGAATATTGTGACAAGCCAGTTGCTCAGCCACAATTGACCAGACGTTTTCAATTGGTGAGAGATCTGGAGAATATGCTGGCCAGGACAGCAGTTGAACATTTTCTGTATCCAGAAAGGCCTGTACAGGACCTGCAACGTGCAGTCGTGCATTATCCTGCTGAAATGTAGGGTTTCGCAGTGATTGAATGAAGGGTAGAGCCACGGGTCGTAACACATCTGAAATGAACATCCACTGCTCAAAGTGCCGTCAATGCGAACAAGAGGTGACCGACATGTGTAAGCAATGGCACTCCATACCATCACGCCGGGTGATACGCCAGTATGGCGATGACGAATACACGCTTCCAATGTGCGCTCACTGCGATGTCGCCAAACATGGGTGCGACCATCATGATGCTGTAAACAGACCCTGGATTCATCTGAAAAAATGACGTTTTGACATTGGTACACCCAGGTTCGTCGTTGAGTACACCATCGCAGGCTCTCCTGTCTGTGATGCAGCATCAAAGGTAACCGCAGCCATGGTCTCCGAGCTGATAGTCCATGCTGCTGTAAATGTCGTCCAACTGTTCGTGCAGATGGTTGTTGTCTTGCAAACGTCCCCATCTGTTGACTCTGGGATCGAGATGTGGCTGCACGATCCGTTACAGCCATGCGGATAAGATGCCTGTCATCTCGACTACTAGTGATACGAGGCTGTTGGGATCCAGCACAGCATTCCGTATTACCCTCCTGAACCCACCAATTCCATATTCTGCTAACAGTCATTGGATCTCGACCAACACGAGCAGCAATGTCGTGATACAATAAACCACAATCCGATACAATAAACCACAATCCGACCTTTATCAAAGTTGGAAACATGATGGTAGGCATTTCTCCTCCTTACATGAGGCATCACAACAACGTTTCACCAGGCAACACCAGTCAACTGCTGTTGTTGTTGTTGTTGTGGTCTTCAGTCCTGAGACTGGTTTGATGCAGCTCTCCATGCTACTCTATCCTGTGCAAGCTTCTTCATCTCCCAGTACCTACCTATCTTACCCCCTGTGAGATCAGCCTCTACATCCTTACATTTGTCCTCTAGCCACCCCTGCTTAGCCATTTTGCACTTCCTGTCGATCTTATTTTTGAGACGTTTGTATTCCTTTTTGCCTGCTTCATTTACTGCATTTTTGTATTTTCTCCTTTCATCAATTAAATTCTATATTTCTTCTGTTACCCAAGGATTTCTACTAGCCCTCGTCTTTTTACCTACTTGATCCTCTGCTGCCTTCACTACTTCATACCTCAAAGCTACCCATTCTTCTTCTACTGTATTTCTTTCCCCCATTCCTGTCAATTGTTCCCTCATGCTCTCCTTGAAACTCTGTACAACCTCTGGTTTAGTCAGTTTATCCAGGTCCCATCTCCTTAAATTCCCACCTTTTTGCAGTTTCTTCAGTTTTAATCTACAGTTCATAACTAATAGATTGTGGTCAGAGTCCACATCTGCCCCTGGAAATGTCTTACAATTTAAAACATGGTTCCTAAATCTCTGTCTTACCATTATATAATCTATCTGAAACCTGTCAGTATCTCCAGGCTTCTTCCATGTATACAACCTTCTTTTATGATTCTTGAACTAAGTGTTAGCTATGATTAAGTTGTGCTCTGTGCAAAATTCTACCAGGCAGCTTCCTCTTTCATTTCTTACCCCCAATCCATATTCACCTCCTACGTTTCCTTCTCTCCCTTTTCCTACTACCGAATTCCAGTCACCCATGACTATTAAATTTTCATCTCCCTTCACTATATGATTAATTTCTTTTATTTCATCATACATTTCTTCAATTGCTTCGTCATCAGCAGAGCTAGTTGACATATAAATTTGTACTACTGTAGTAGGCGTGGGCTTCGTGTCTATCTTGGCCACAATAATGCATTCACTATGCTGTTTGCAGTAGCTTACCCACACTCCTATTTTTTTATTCATTATTAAACCTACTCCTGCATTACCCCTATTTGATTTTGTATTTATAACCCTGTATTCACCTGACAAAATTCTTGTTCCTCCTGCCACCGAACTTCAGTAATTCCCACTATATCTAACTTTAACCTATCCATTTCCGTTTTTAAATTTTCTAACCTACCTGCCCGATTAAGGGATCTGACATTCCACACTCCGATCCGTAGAACACCAGTTTTCTTTCTCCTGGTAATGACGTCCTCTTGAGTAGTCCCTGCCCGGAGATCCGAGCGGGGGACTATTTTACCTCCGAAATATTTTACCCAAGAGGATGCCATCATCATTTAACCATACAGTAAAGCTGCATGCCCTCTGGAAAAATTATGGCTGTAGTTTCCCCTTGCTTTCAGCCGTTCACAGTCCCAGCACAGCAAGGCCGTTTTTGTTAGTGTTACAAGGCCAGATCAGTCAATCATCCAGACCGTTGCCCCTGCAACTACTGAAAAGGCTGCTGCCCCTCTTCAGGAACCACACGTTTGTCTGGCCTCTCAACAGATACCCCTCCGTTGTGGTTGCACCTATGGTACGGCTATCTGTATCGCTGAGGCACGCAAGCCTCCCCACTAATGGCAAGGTCCATGGTTCATGGGGGGGCAACTGCTGTTATGTATGAGAAATCGGCTGGAAACTTTCCTCATGTCAGCGTGTTGTAGGTGTCGCCACCAGCACCAACCTTGTGTGAATGGGCCAGTAGTGTACATACCAATCCAAGATGTGGCTGTGGGCACCTGCATGGCACCACCCTATGCCAACCTATTCATGGGCCATTTAGAGGATTCCTTCCTAAACGCCAGAATTCAAACCACTCACCTGGTTCAGATTCATTGATGTCATTTTCATGATCTGGATTGAGGGTGAGGACACCTTATCCACATTCCTCCAGAACCTCAACACCTTCTCCCCCATTTGCTTCACCTGGTCCAATTCAACCCAACAAGCCATGTTCCTCGATGTAAACCTACCAACCACCAGCAATACCTCCACTTCAACAGCTGCCACCCATCCCACACCAAGAAGACCCTTCCATATACCCTAGCCACCCATGGCCATCACATCTACAGTGACGAGGGGTCCCTCTTGAAATATACCAAGTGTCTCGTCTTTCCAGTCACCCACCACCTCCAAAAGTCCCACCGACCAGCCACAGAGGAGCATACCCCTAATGACTCAATATCACCAGGACTGGAGCAGCTGAAATACTTTTTCTGCCAAGGTTTCAACTACCTCTTGTTGTACCCTGAAATGAGGAATTTCCTAGCCATTATCTTTACCACCCCTCCCACACTGGCATTCCACCTGCCACTGAACCTACTCAATATCCTCGTCCTTCCCTACATAACCGCTGCTTCCAATCCCTCGCCTCATGGCTCATATCCCTGCAATAGGCCTAGATGCAAGACCTGTCCCATGCATCCTCCCATCACCATCTACTCCAGTCCAGTCACAAGCATCACCCCCAAACCAGTCATGTGATCTACAAGCTAAGCTGCAACCACTGTGCTGCATTCAAAGTGGGCATGAGAACCAACAAGCTGTCTGTCTGCATGAATAGCCACCGACAAACTGTGGCCAGGAAACAGCTGGACCACCCCCTTGCTGAGCATGCCACCCAACATGATGTTCATTTCAATAACTGCTTTGTGACCTGTGCCATCTGGATCCTTCCCACCAACACCAGCTTTTCTGAACTGCACAGGTGGGACCTCTCCCTGCAAAATATCCTATGTTCCCGTAACCCTCCTAGCCTCAACCTTTGTTAGTCAATGTCCTTACACATCTAGCCTCTTCCCTGTTACCATTCCATATCTACACAGCCTTCTATTCCACCAATGCACTGACTGTCTTTTTACTTCTCTCCTTTACCACTACACTCCCCCCTCCCTGCCTTCTGTCTAACCTCCTGACTGTACCTAGCTGCCCTACCCTCTCTCCATCTAATCCCTGTATGCTCTCATAAGCAGTGCTTTACCAGCCCCCACCCTACCCTGCTATCCCTCCCCCTCTTCAGCCCAGCCCCCTCCTTAACCCCACCACCCAGTTGCCTCTCCCATCATGCATTGCTGCTCACAGTGTGGCCAACAGCAGCCAGAAACTGTTATCATTGTGTGTGTGTGTGTGTGTGTGTGTGTGTGTGTGTGTTGTCTATTTCCGACGAATGGCTTGTTGGCCAAAAGCTCACCTTCTCACAGTCTTTTTGTTGTGCCTATTTGCGACTCAGCATCTCTGCTGTATGGTGAGTAGCAACTATCCTTTTCACAATACTCCTTCTCTATTCATTCGTATTAGGTTTTGCTGTCATTACTAAAAGTGTTTTTCACATTTTTTATCCGTTTTATACTTACCTACTGCTGTTTCTGTTTCTCCCTCTTTCTACCCAATTCATGTATGCAGCATTGTGTAAAAAGAGAAATTGCTTTCTGAATAAATAAGCATTATTATATGTGTCATGTTACAATGACCTCACCATACTGATTCAGTGTTACAGTGTCTGTACTTCATAATGAATGTAAATGAGAGATTTTTAATAAAAGCATAAAACTTTAAAAATTCACTGGATTAAGATATATTTTAAAGGTAAATAAGTGATAAAACTAGGATGAAAATATGGATCATAAGAAGATGGGAAGACAGGAGAAAATTCTTTGAAAAGCATATGTTCTGATATGTTTCCTTTTATTCTGTGTGTACTTTCTGACTGGTGATCCATGAACTACCTGCATCAGTTGTTTGACATTTAAATCTTAGCAATTACACTCCTTGACTGATTTAAAACGTCTTTATATTTTCTGACACCACGCATTTTTCATTTTATCATTTTCTATTTCCTTTTTGCTTCTTGAAGCCAGTGAAAGACCTGCTACAAACTTTTGAAAACTAGAGATTTTAATTTCTAATGGTCATTCACTGTACCCTGTGACAACAGCACTGCAATTAACAATGGCACACTGAGGTTAATGTGCTTAATATCACACTAGCGCAAGTGTGTTTTACAGTTAAATAAAATGTTACATACAAAATTTCTCAATGTGAAAATTAACAGTAAACAGGAACAAAATGAACATGTTGCTAATTTACTGGAAAAATGGTAATGCAATATAATAAGAGATTCAAAAACTTTGTTTTTTAGGTGCAAAGCTAACAAAACTATGCCAGTTGTGTTGTCAGTCACATGAAAGTGTAAGATATTTCCTTGACATTTGTTTATTCTTGTCTTAAAAGATTTCCCAGGAGTAATGTAAAAATATTAATAAAATATTTATTCTGCAAAAATGATTAGTAAGAATACTTTAAAAGTAGATAGCATAATCTCGCAGAGGCCTCTTCAAAGAAACTAGCAGTTCACATTCCAGTGCATCAGCTTGTTTTTTCTAGAAACAATAAATGCCTCAGACTGCAATTGACACATTAATATCATTGCTGGTACTCTGAGGAAAAACTGTAATGTATTCGAACAAGTCCTGTATCAACTTGTTCTACAATTGTGGGCACACAACAATTATGGACATAATGTGCAAGCTCAAAACCAATACACTAAGCACAATCTGTATCGTGAGTGCCAGATCAGATAGGTTTTAGAGCCCAGGATACTTCCTCATTCAGGTAACTTCACATGCCATGCATCAGGATGGCAATGTCAGTCACGTCAGACAAGCAATGTACAAGTCTTCTTTCACGAATAGCAGGTACCACAGCTTTATTGCACTGCATATTTGCCTGCCATCTTCTCCATCACGCAACTCAGGGGCAACGTTGATTGTCAATATGTTAATCATGGTCCTTCAGCAAAACTATTGATACTCTGTGGACTCACATACAAATTACATACAGAGTAATTGCTTGAGAGTATTTCCAAGCTATTGTTTATTCTGTGCCACAATGTTTACACACAGTAACTACAGCACATGTGGCTTTCATACTACACTGAACTCTACCAGTCAGAGACTGCATACAATTCCTCAATCTCAGTACATTGTATATTGTTACATATTACCTAAACAATGAAATTCATTTCAGTCACATGTATCCTTCAGGTTGTTGCAACAGCCACAAATTTTATTACTGATAAGAGTTTATAAGCAATAAGCATCAATATACTTACATGAACAGAAACTGAATAATAATGTTGAGGACAGTTTTAGCACGTATGTTATTTCTAGCTTATACAACACAAAAATTTCTGATGTCAGATTTTTTTGTAGATAAGATGCTTGGCTTTCTGTTCCCCTTAATGTAGATACAAATCTGTAGATGCTGAGCAGTTTGTAAATTTTTGGCAGAAAATCAAGTCACAACCACCCCTCAGGGGGCTCATGACTTTTTTGAGAGTACATGTGCAGTAAGCACAAGGTTGCAAACTACCACAGCACCTACTTCCTTTCTTGGACTGCAATATTACATCTCAAGCTATCCTTACTTCTTCTTCCTTCTCATGGTGACAGCCTCTGATGTTGATTCAGCTATTTCCCTAGGTTCTGCTTCTTTTTGTCAACATCTTCATTCATTTTCCTTACATTACTTTTCAGCTGAAGTAATTTTGGCCCCTCCCAAGTCTGACCTCTATTTTTAAAATATTTTCTGTAGCACTTACTGTCCACAGTGTTGATGATGCTCTGTGCACAATAACTGTGTAGACACATATATGCACTTAAAAGCCAATGCAGTGGCCAATCCAACATGGTGGGGTCATCATGAACCCTTCCAAGTCTCCTGACAACAGAGGAATCACACTTATGATGCCTGAGCTGCTAGCTTCCCACACATGCCAAGGAGTAGAAGCCATCTTTCTGGGATGTCAGAACTCCCAGCAACAGCCATTGTGCCAGATGACCTTTACTGTGGCTAGGTGGCGCATGTTGAGAGCGCTGTTGATAAGAGCAGGTGGCATCAGGTGATTGTTTGTCACATGAAATGTATCAAACTGAACCAACACAATGGCTGTTCCAAGTCAGCCATCTTAAGAGATATACATAGATACTTCAACACAGACAGTTACAATCCTACTGGTTTTACTATGCTGGCTACCCCACAGGAAGAGAGACAAGCCAGACAATTGGGACCAAAACAGTTTACTCCATACCTGGTGTGTACTAGAACAGATGGAGGTACTTTTTGATAGAAAACCATTATATTTTGTGGACAACACAGAAGACATATTTGATAAAGTTGACTTACTGGGGAAAATGCTTAGTAGATCACCAATGGTTAAGGACTCCTCTGATCCACAGTCTCAAGCTCTTCAGGCATGTGAATTGCTGGGTCACTATTACCCCACATAAAATTTTGAATATGGTGCAAAGAGTTATCTTTCACAGATACTTTACACTCCAGACAGGTGAGAAGCTATGAAATAATCTTGAACAGTGAGATCTACATTTTTCCATGCATACAAGAAGTTCCATAGAATAACCACACAGATACAGGCACTTTCACCTTAGCCTTTGAAAGCAATATCCTTCCAGAAAAAGTTAAGGTGGTAGGACATCAAATAGGCTGACTTGGAGCAGGAGAGGCGCCACAAGACATTTTACTTTCCACTGTCTATACATTTACATATAAATTCATATAACTTTGTCCGCACAAACAGGAAGGATTCACAATTCACACTCATAGCACCGGAAGTTCAAAAATATAACAAAATAATTTTTTTATATGTGAAATTTCATCATTTTTTTACTTACTATTGGCTGCATTTGTTGCTATAGGTACACTTTTCTTCATAAGCAACAGAGATTCTTTGGTGAATTTTGTACAGCATACAAACCATACTTACAGGTGTATGAAACTCTAGAATTTTCCAAATATATCAAAAGCTGTGCTAAAAACTGAGATAATTAACTACAAAATTTGAGTTTTTTCTACACTTGAAGTTTAAAATGTAACAGTTCATTCATTTTTTTTTCATAAATTAAATAAATTCTAGAGTTTCGTACACCTGTAAGTATGGTTTGTATGCTATGCAAAATTCACTGAAGAATCTCTGTTATTTATGAAGAAAAGTGTACCTATAGCAACAAATGCAGCCAATAGTAAGTGAAAAAATGATGAAATTTCACATGTAAAAAAAATATTTTGTTATGTTTTTGTACTTCCTCTGCTACGAGTGTGAATCTTGAATCCTTCCTGGTCATGCTGACAAAGTTTAAAAGAATAGACAGTGGAAATTAAAATGTCCAGTGGTCTGCTCCAAGTCAGCACGTTTGACATCCTACCGCCTTTAAAGCTATGGTGTATAGGTGTGATGTGAAACCTCATGTCCCGCAACCCATGAGGTGTTCCCGGTGTTTACACTTTGTTCATATGTTGTCCCCCCTGCACAGCAGACACAAAATGAAAAAAACTGCAGATAATCAGTCCATGAAGGTCATCCTTGTGAATAACCATTTTTGTGTGCCATTTGTACTGAACATCATGCCCCACATTCACTGGTTTGCCCAATACTTGAAAAAGAAAAGAAAATACAAAAATAAAAATCACTCTGTCATCTGTCATTTCTGAGGCAAGAAAAAAATATGAATGCCTACATCCCATCGACATGATGACCAACTATGCAAAAGTCACAGTTGTCATCCCCCGACCTCAACTTTCTCTAGTCTTAGCACCTTATTTTTATTACTGATGGCCGAACTACGATCCATTATGTTTTTAGCTTTCTCACTTTTACTGTTCTGAACCTCCTGACTAGAAGACATTATTTGCTCTGTAACTGTCTTTGCTTTTAATCACATTGGCGTGGCGAGGGTTGAATGTGTGTTGGGTTCCTCTCCCCATGGATGAGCACTGGGAGACTCCTCATGCACTCTGGCCTGTGTAAAGTGCTACACATATTCATCTCCATGAGTTATCTCAGTTCTGGCATCAGTATTGTCTTCATTGCCTCAATTTTATCACTCCTATGTATTTTAATGGCCAACGGCCTTACCACAGTGGATACACTGGTTCCCATATGATCACCAAAGTTAAGCACTGTTGGGCATGGCCGGCACTTGGATAGGTGACCATTCGGGCCACCATGCACTGTTGCCATTTTCTGGGATGCCAACTGAGGAGCTACTTGACCGAATAGTAGTGTCTCCAGTCACAGAAAACCATCATCATGACCAGGAGAGCTGTGTGCTGACCACATGCCCCTCCTCTCTGCATCCTCAGCTGAGGATGACATAGCAGTTGGATGATCCCGATGGGCCACTTGTGGCCTGAAGGTGGAGTGTTTATGTATTTTCATAAACAGAACACATTACTGGTGGTCGTCACTAACTCCAGATGAACTACCCCTGCACAGAGGGACTGGTGACCTTGCAATGAACCAGCCAACCAAGTCACAACCATAAGCTCCTTCTCAAGGTACTGAAACCAACTCACTATTCTATTTCATGAGATTGTGAAGCTTTAAATTCAATAAAATGGAAGTATTATACTCACCCTGAGTTCTAGTGCTTGGATTTCAAGTCGTTTTTTCTCTTGTAGTTCCAACAATTGTCTGTTCACTTCATCGAGTCCCTTTTTCATTTTTTCTTGTTCTTTTTCTTTTTTGCGTACAGCTTCTTGCTCTTCTATTTGCATTTGAACTCTCAGTTTATTCATCATCTCACTCTCCTAAATAAAAAAAATAATTTGCATAAATATTTCATACTACATTTTAATGTAGACTTTCACAGCTGGAAATGTCATGTCCTTTATAATTATCCGGGCTGTTATGCCATGGCCGGTATACGAATTCTGTGTCAATTCCCAACGTTTCGTCCCCAACTGCGGGAGACATCTTCAAGGGGGTCTGTAGCTCGATGGAAGGTCCAACACACCCACTGGCTCGCTACTGACAGTGAGCCAGTTGGTGTTTTGGACCTTCCATCGAGCTACAGACCCCCTTGAAGATGTCTCCCGCAGTCGGGGACGAAACGGTGGGAATTGACACAGAATTCATCTACCGACCATGGCATAACAGACCGGATAATTATAATGGACGTGATAAATATTTCAGAATGTAAACTTATGGAACTTAATCAAATATTAACAGTTAATTCAGTTATCACGAACACTAAAGGAGTCTTATAATGGATAATAGATCTACATGTCACCATTAGTGTCACTGTAGAAACAGCTGTCTTCAACAGACACCCAAAACAAGCTTTTGTCAGCAGAATTAAAATGGTGTGCTACACTCGAAGATGGAAGAAGAGAATGGGTCCAAAGCTTTTACACTTAGAGTTCTTTTCCAAAAACAACAACATAAAAGAAATACTAGCTGATAAAAAATGCAGTGTTTTATCGCTGAAAGTTCAGAATCACACGACATCAAAAAATACTGAATGAAACAGGAAATTACAAATACCAGGAATTGACAATAAGCAACAGTCAAGTAGTAAAAAATTGGCATAGGTGATGGCCTCTTGATAAAAGAAAACACTTTGAGAGTAAAGACAAAGTACAGTAAAAGTAGGATGATAAAATGATGGCAGTTGGGAGTGGGCCAATTGATTAAAAAACATATAAGTGATTCCTCACATTCTGCCAATCACTCAATAATCGTAGCTCTCAATTAAGGAAACAACATAATTTGTTCTTATCTCTTATACATCTGTCCCTTTCTTTCCTTTAGTAGAATAAACTTCTTCCCATACAAGAATATAGATTTTTAAAAAAGACAGAAAGAAAAAACCTCATTAACAAGTCCATAACACGGGAATGCCAACAAGAAGTGTAAGAAACAAGACAGACAGCGCATGGCAAGAATCAAACACAAAGTGCTTTTAGCTGATTCTGGCTGGCCTCTTATACAGTCCTGGACAAGTAGAACCACCCATGTCAAATGGTGCTGCCCACGAGGCTCAGAGGTCACATTACAAGCAGCAGCACCCTCTCAGCTGTACATCAATGCTGTGGGAACTAACATCAAGTCAGAGGTGCTTTCCATGCTGCCATCGACAGTCAGCTCCATGTTTATGTCCGCTGGCTGTACACAGTACCCTTTGTGTTGATGTCGTCTGTCTCTGGAACTACTTCCATATTTGTGTCTTCTGTTTCTGGCGAGCATACAAGATTCCTCCCCCTTTAATTTGTGCACATTGCTAATAATGGATGGCCTCGTGCCTGTGTCTTGGAGAAGAGGCAGAAGTTGCCTGTATGTTGGCTGAAAGCTGCATGGATGCTGGCATAGTTCCAGAGAGCCAAGCTGGACCTGGACCGGTGCTTGAGTAGTTGTTTCTGCACTGTCTGTGGTGCTGGATGTGGGGCTGCCAGGAGGTCAGGTGATGCTGGCACCCGGTGAAGTTCAGGTGTAAGAGGAAGAGCTGCCTCCAGTGGTGAGGTGGCGGTGGCTGCATGCCTTGACAAGGCTGCATCTGCACATACTTCACTATTCTCAGTAGAGACAACACAGATGTAGAATCCCTGATGTTAGTGATTGTCAGCAGAGTCCTCCTGAGATGACACCCACAGCAAGAGTAGGTGTTGCATGGTTGTCAGAAATGGAGTACTTCAGCATAGCTGTGACTGTTTGCTGGCATAATCCTACAAGTGCTAGGAAATCAGATTATCCTTGCCTCTGCTGACATTGCTTCTCTGGCCTTTGACATCTGTTGTTTGAAAGGGCACACCATTCTTTATGCCTCACTGTTAGATGCTGGGTGAAAAGGTGTCATCCTGATGTGCAATATCTCATACTGGGAGCAGAATTCTGTGAATTGTTTTAGATGTACATTGGGTACTGTTGTCCATTACTATGGTGCATGGGAGGCCTTCTATTGCTAACATTTTTGTCAACACCTGGAGGTTGGCTTCCGTGTTGGTGAACCTCATATTGACCACATAAGCGTAGTTTAATGGTGCATCCACCGTTATGAACCACATTATATTTAGGAAAGACCTTCCAAAATCTAGGTGTATCTTGTTTGACGGCTGTTGTAGTGCTGCCCATGATGATGATGTTGGTTTGTGGAGTGCTCAACAACACCCGTTCAAGTTCCCAATCTTCCAATCTCACCACTTCCAAAATGATGATGAGGACAACACAAACGCTCAGTACCCGAGCGGAGAGAATCCCCGACCCAGCCGGGAATCGAACCCGGGACCCCGTGATCCATAAGTAGCAATGCTAACCACTAGACCATGAGCTGAAGGCTACTGCACATGGTGCACTCTTTTGTGATGGAACTGCTTGATGCTCAGCACATCTGATAATAGCATGTGCTGGTATTTGCAATTTTTATCAGTCAGTGGCCAATGTACATGTTGGTTGTCAGTACGCCATGTTCACCCAGTGGCTCCAATGAAGAACATTGGGGAACATTTGGGAACTCGATGACTGGAGAATGACTATGCAAAGTTCATTGTAATCTGCAGCTAGTAGTATAACTCCATCAAAAACTGAAAGGCAATTTTTCAAATGAAAGAGGGTCAGCAGTGGGAAGCTGTGGAGATGGCCAACTTAGGCCAGCCTGGATGAAACCAGAGCAGGATGTGCTGAAGTGTTAAGTCTTGTCTTGTGTCATAGGCTAGCTTGGTGCCTGTTATTGAAAAGTTTAGCACAGCATTTTTTTTTAATCTCATTTTGTTCGTTATTGTTCGTGGCGGACGTCACCTGACGCCCGTTGAAGTTCGTTATTGATCCATTAACTCAGTTTTTTAATTACAGAGGGCAGCTAACCCTCTGACCGAACACGCTGAGCTACCGTGCCGGCAGCATAGTGGGATGATGAGTTGATCTGGAAGCAACCCTCTTCCTTACCATCAAATGTTAAATTGGGACCCATGGGCAAATGGGACAATTTGTTGTGGGCTTGTAATGAATTTTGTAGTTGTAGCAACTGAGGAGCAAGACCTATCATTGCAGGCACTGTGCTGTCTGCTCTGCCATGGCACAGCCTAAATATTGCCAGTAAGGGCTTACGATCAGTGATTAGATGGAACAACAATCCTTAGAAATAGGTGTGAAGATTTTAGGTGCTGTACATGATGGCTCAGGTTTCCGATTCTATCTGGCAATAATTCTTCTGAGCAGATTTTAGTGTTTTTAAAGCATATAGTATTAATTGTTCAACCTTTTTAGCATTCTTTTGAGGCAATAATATCCCTAAGCCATAGGGTGAGGCATCAGTTGTAAAGATCAGTAGTCAGCTGCGTTCAAATGATGATAGGCATGGGATAGATCATACATGTACCTTCAGTTTTTTGTAGGACCTTTTGCTGGCTATTGACCTTTTGAACTGTATCTCCTTCTTTTGCAGCTGGTTAATACACAGACAATAGTAGCTGTATATGAATAAATTTCACGTAATAGTTTACTTAGCCTCTGAAAGATTGCAATTCTTTTCCATTCTTTGGTACTGGCACTTGGTCAGTGCCTTCTAAGTGATACTGTGTTGGACAGATGCCATTTCTGTTCAGTATGTGCCACTAATATTCCAGTTATGCCTGAAACAATTTGTTCTAGTTGCTTCATAGCCCAGCTGCCTGCAATTTCTTGAATAAAATGTGTAGATTTGATATGTTCCTGCAGATTAGCTCTTATGACGACAATGCCATCCAAATAGTTTATGAACGATGGTATGTCTTTCAACAAATCCTCTGATTTCTGTTGGAACAGTGGTAGTGTGCTAGCAATGCTGAAAGGCAAGCGGTGAAACTGAAGCTTTATTAAACACAGCTACTGACACTCTTCTTACAACGTGATCTGCAGTTATGCATCAAAAAGATCAATCTTTTAGAAGTAATGTCTGTCACAAACATTGACTACGAGTTTTTTGGGCATGGAAGTGGGTAAACATCAGTAACTACTTGCGAACTGACTGTTACTTTAAAGTCTCCATTCGAATTTGGTTCTTTTATAACCACTAATGGTGTTTCCCATTGATTTGAAGTGATTTGTTTGAGAATGCTCTGCTGCTCTAATTGATTCAGTTCAGAGTTAACTGCCTCTTTCAATCTGAATAGAATGGGTTGAGACACAAGGAAATGGGGAACAGCCAAAGACGAATTTGTATATGAGAAGTTATATCGGATGTATGGTTTGTTTCACATCCCAGTCTGAATGAAATTATGGCAGAAAATACTTTATGCAGTGTCTCTATCGATTGAAATGGATTTGTCTACAAAACTAGGCTTATTTTATCAGTGATAGTAAACCAAAAAGGTGAAAAGGAGTCTACCCAAAAAAATATTCTCTACTGCTATGTGCTCTACTAAAAGTATGTGCAGATTTTGAGAAACATTCTTATAACCAGTATATGTTGAAAACATTCTCTAGTGTGAGATTTAATGGTTGTCAGTTTAAAGTATTCTCTATAGCTGTGCCCACAAACACTTGTTTTGGCAGTCTAAGTGAGTCTGTTGTCTGTGGCCTTATACTGCTGGCATCCATGTGAGCCATATGGGGCCCCGGTGGGCATAAATGGGTGCTACTGCTCCAACACACCACTGCAAGATGTCATCAACATCTCTACTTCGCACAGCTTGCCTAGCAAAGTGGACTGTTGAAGTGTCACTGTGTTTTGAAATAGCCTTCACATATGGGAGCGATTGGCACTAATGTTGAACTGTTGTGCCATTTAATAATGAAAAAGACTCTGAAGAGGAACAGGAATGACACCACTTGCATAACTTTGAATGGTTGAGTGACATGTAGAACTTCTTCCAAGAACTGTTGAAGCCTCTCCTCTTGAGCTGATAATCAATATTGTATCAATGTCAGTTAAAGCCATTGTTGTTCAAACAGCTTCGCCAAAACTGGGTCCATCCTGAAGTCCTTTTAGCTTTTCACTAACATTCTACTTCAACTAGTATTTACTACATGCTCACTACAGTACACAGCATAATCATCTGCTGAGTCTAGCAGTGATCCAGAGCAGAGTACAGAGAGGCAGCGCTCATTCCTAAATTAGACAGTTTGTCCATAACTGGAGACCATGATGCATTCTGAGGCAGAGTCTAATGCACAGCACTCACTTGTTGGTTTGACGATAAAGCTGTAAACAGAGTCCAGGTCACAGGAATGTCAACAATGGTGCATGAAACATAAGACAACTAGAGGATACTGAGAATCAAATACAAATTGCCTGCAGCTGACTTTATATACAGCCCTGGATGAGCAAAATCATGTAGGTCACACTGTGCTGCTAGTGGGGCTTGCAGGTGATGTGAAGATTGGCGGTGCCCTCTCAGTTATGTTCTGACAGTGCAGAAAGCAAAGCCATGTTGGAGGCACCCACCATGTTGCCATCAACAACCTCCATGATCAGTTTCATGTTTATGTCTGCTGGCTGTACTTACGTCTTCTGTTTCCAGCTGGGATACAAGAGATAGTGTTTTTGATTACAGCTTATGGGGGGATAAACATGAAGCCACAAAAATAATAACTTTCAGAATGAAAGTTTTCTTCGTCCAGTAAAAGAGGAAACAACATCGAGGGAAAAACTGTGGGACAGCTACTTAGCCACCTAATTTAAAAGGACATATTCATCTTCCACCTTTGCATTATTCTGTGATGAAATGCATTTATTTAACCACACCAATCTATTTTGAAGTGAATATTCAGACTACATTCAAGAGAAAACTTGAGTCACAGTAAAGAGTAACACAAGCTTAGGAATACCTGTTACATCAGTCTTTTAAGTAAAAGAGAGCAATGGAGTACAGAACATTGTTTGAAGATACACCTGAAACTGGTTTAAGCTGAAATCAAATGACCCTGAGTAAATAAATGTACATTCATCTATAAATAACGGCAATGTGGAAGATGAATAAGTACTTTGAAAGTTTTTCGATGCAGAGCTCAAAAAAAAGAACTCATTTATTTCAAAGATTTTTTTGTCCTTTTCTTCACATGTATTGGCATATTTCTTGTGTGACATTTGACTATCTAACATGTATCAGTTGTGTAGATCACTGAGATGAATGCATGAAAAGTGTGGTACTACAGCAGTGTTTTGATGATGAACCATAATGGGATTGAACCAAGTATCAACATATACCCTATTCCTAATACTACTGAGATGCCCACCAAAATTAATGTCTAATCCAATGGACCTCCTCCATGAACCATGGACCTTGCCGTTGGTGGGGAGGCTTGCGTGCCTCAACGATACAAATAGCCGTATCGTAGGTGCAACCACAACGGAGGGGTATCTGTTGAGAGGCCAGACAAACGTGTGGTTCCTGAAGAGGGGCAGCAGCCTTTTCAGTAGTTGCAAGGGCAACAGTCTGGATGATTGACTGATCTGGCCTTGTAACACTAACCAAAACGGCCTTGCTGTGCTGGTACTGCGAACGGCTGAAAGCAAGGGGAAACTACAGCCATAATTTTTCCAGAGGGCATGCAGCTTTACTGTATGATTAAATGATGGCGTCCTCTTGGGTAAAATATTCCGGAGGTAAAATAGTCCCCCATTCAGATCTCCGGGCGGGGACTGCTCAAGAGGACATCGTTATCAGGAGAAAGAAAACTGGCATTCTACGGATTGGAGCGTGGAATGTCAGATCCCTTCATCGGGCAGGTAGGTTAGAAAATTTAAAAAGGGAAATGGATAGGTTAAAGTTAGATATAGTGGGAATTAGTGAAGTTCGGTGGCAGGAGGAACAAGACTTTTGGTCAGGTGAATACAGGGTTATAAATACAAAATCAAATAGGGGTAATGCAGGAGTAGGTTTAATAATGGATAAAAATAGGAGTGCAGGTAAGCTACTACAAACAGTGTAGTGAACGCATTATTGTGGCCAAGATAGTCACGAAGCCCACACCTACTACAGTAGTACAAGTTTATATGTCAACTAGCTCTGCAGATGATGAAGAAGTTGATGAAATGTATGATGAGATAAAAAAAATTATTCAGGTAGTAAAGGGAGATGAAAATTTAATAGTCATGGGTGACTGGAATTCGACAGTAGGAAAAGGAAGAGAAGGAAACGTAGTAGGTGAATATGGATTGGGGGTAAGAAATAAAAGAGGAAGCCGTCTGGTAGAATCATAGCTAACACTTGGTTCAAGAATCATGAGAGAAGGTTGTATACATGGAAGAAGCCTGGAGATACTGATAGGTTTCAGATAGCTTACATAATGTTAAGACAGAGATTTAGGAACCAGATTTTAAATTGTAAGACATTTCCAGGGGCAGATGTGGACTCTGACCACAATCTATTGGTTATGACCTGTAGATTAAAACTGAAGAAACTGCAAAAAGGTGGGAATTTAAGGAGATGGGACCTGGATAAACTGAAAGAACCAGAGGTTGTACAGAGTTTCAGGGAGAGCATAAGGGAACAATTGACAGGAATGGGGGAAAGAAATACAGTAGAAGAAGAATGGGTAGCTTTGAGGGACGAAGTAGTGAAGGCAGCAGAGGATCAAGTAGGTAAAAAGACAAGGGCTAGTAGTAATCCTTGGGTAACAGAAGAAATATTGAATTTAACTCATGAAAGGAGAAAATACAAAAATGCAGTAAATGAAGCAGGCAAAAAGGAATACAAACGTCTCAAAAATGAGATCGACAGGAAGTGCAAAATGGCTAAGCAGGGGTGGCTAGAGGACAAATGTAAGGATGTAGAGGCTGATCTCACAGGGGGTAAGATAGATTCTGCCTACAGGAAAATTAAAGAGACCTTTGGAGAAAAGAGAACCACTTGTATGAATATCAAGAGCTCAGATGGAAACCCAGTTCTAAGCAAAGAAGGGAAAGCAGAAAGGTGGATGGAGTATATAGAGGGTCTACTTGAGGACAATATTATGGAAATGGAAGAGAATGTAGTTGAAGATGAAATGGGAGATATAATTCTGCGTGAAGAGTTTGGCAGACCACTGAAAGACCTGAGTCGAAACAAGGCCCCGGGAGTAGAAACCATTCCCTTAGAACTACTGACAGCCTTGGGAGAGCCAGTCCTGACAAAACTCTACCATCTGGTGAGCAAGATGTATGAGACAGGTGAAATACCCTCAGACTTCAAGAAGAATGTAATAATTCCAATCCCCAAGAAAGCAGGTGTTGATAGATGTGAAAATTACCAAACTATGAGTTTAATAAGTCACTGCTGCAAAATACTAATGCGAATTCTTTACAGACAAATGGAAAAACTAGTAGAAGCCGACCTCGGGGAAGATCAGTTTGGGTTCCGTAAAAATATTGGAACACGTGAGGCAATACTGACCCTACGACTTGTCTTAAAAGCTTAGAAGCTAGATTAAGGAACGGCAAACCTACGTTTCTAGCATTTTTAGACTTAGAGAAAGCTTTTGACAATGTTGTCTGAAATACTCTCTTTCAAATTCTGAAGACGGCAGGTGTAAAATACAGGGAGCGAAAGGCTATTTACAATTTGTACAGAAACCAGATGGCAGTTATAAGAGTCGAGGGACATGAAAGGGAAGCAGTGGTTGGGAAGGGAGTGAGACAGGGTTGTAGCCTCTCCCCGATGTTATTCAATCTGCATATTGAGCAAGCAGTGAAGGAAACAAAAGAAAAATTCGGAGTAGGTATTAAAATCCATGGAGAAGAAATAAAAACTTTGAGGTTCGCCGATGACTACATCTACATCTACATTCATCTACATTTATACTCCGCAAGCCACCCAACGGTGTGTGGCGGAGGGCACTTTACGTGCCACTGTCATTACCTTCCTTTCCTGTTCCAGTCGCGTATGGTTCGCGGGAAGAACGACCGTCTGAAAGCCTCTGTGCGCGCTCTAATCTCTCTAATTTTACATTCGTGATCTTCTCGGGAGGTATAAGTAGGGGGAAGCAATATATTCGATACCTCATCCAGAAACGCACCCTCTCGAAACCTGGCGAGCAAGCTACACCGCGATGCAGAGCGCCTCTCTTGCAGAGTCTGCCACTTGAGTTTGTTAAACATCTCCATAACGCTATCACGGTTACCAAATAACCCTGTGATGAAACGCGCCACTCTTCTTTGGATCTTCTCTATCTCCTCCGTCAACCCGATCTGGTACGGATCCCACACTGATGAGCAATACTAAAGTATAGGTCGAACGAGTGTTTTGTAAGCCACCTCCTTTGTTGATGGACTACATTTTCTAAGGACTCTCCCAATGAATCTCAACCTGGTACCCGCCTTACCAACAATTAATTTTATATGATCATTCCACTTCAAATCGTTCCGCACGCATACTCCCAGATATTTTACAGAAGTAACTGCTACCAGTGTTTGTTCCGCTATCATATAATCATACAATAAAGGATCCTTCTTTCTATGTATTCGCAATACATTACACTTGTCTATGTTAAGGGTCAGTTGCCATTCCCTGCACCAAGTGCCTCTCCGCTGCAGATCTTCCTGCATTTCACTACAATTTTCTAATGCTGCAACTTCTCTGTATACTACAGTATCATCCGCGAAAAGCCACATGGAACTTCCGCACTAGCTACTAGGTCATTTATATATATTGTGAAAAGCAATGGTCCCATAACACTCCCCTGTGGCACGCCAGAGGTTACTTTAACGTCTGTAGACGTCTCTCCGTTGATAACAACATGCTGTGTTCTGTTTGCTAAAAACTCTTCAATCCAGCCACACAGCTGGTCTGATATTCCATAGGCTTTTACTTTGTTTATCAAGCAACAGTGCAGAACTGTATCGAACACCTTCCGGAAGTAAAAAAAAATAGCATCTACCTGGGAGCCTGTATCTAATATTTTCTGGGTCTCATGAACAAATAAAGCGAGTTGGGTCTCACATGATCGCTGTTTCCGGAATCCATGTTGATTCCTACATAGTAGATTCTGAATTTCCAAAAACGACATGATACTCAAGCAAAAAACATGTTCTAAAATTCTACAACAGATCGACGTCAGAGATATAGGTCTATAGTTTTGCGCATCTGCTCGACGACCCTTCTTGAAGACTGGGACTACCTGTGCTCTTTTCCAATCATTTGGAACCTTCCGTTCCTCTAGAGACTTGTGGTACACGGCTGTTAGAAGGGGGGCAAGTTCTTTCGCGTACTCTGTGCAGAATCGAATTGGTATCCCGTCAGGTCCAGTGGACTTTCCTCTGTTGAGTGATTCCAGTTGCTTTTCTATTCCTTGGACACTTATTTCGATGTCAGCCATTTTTTCGTTTGTGTGAGGATTTAGAGAAGGAACTGCAGTGCGGTCTTCCTCTGTGAAACAGCTTTGGAAAAAGGTGTTTAGTATTTCAGCTTTACGCTTGTCATCCTCTGTTTCAATGCCATCATCATCCCGGAGTGTCTGGTCATGCTGTTTCGAGCCACTTACTGATTTAACGTAAGACCAGAAATTCCTAGGATTTTCTGTCAAGTCGGTACCTAGTAATTTACTTTCGAATTCACTGAACGCTTCACGCATAGCCCTCCGTACGCTAACTTTGACATTGTTTAGCTTCTGTTTGTCTGAGAGGTTTTGGCTGCGTTTAAACTTGGAGTGAAGCTCACTTTGCTTTCGCAGTAGTTTCCTAACTTTGTTGTTGTACCACAGTGGGTTTTTCCTGTCCCTCACAGTTTTACTCGGCACGTACCTGTCTAAAACGCATTTTACGATTGCCTTGAACTTTTTCCATAAACACTCAACATTGTCAGTGTCGGAACAGAAATTTTCGTTTTGATCTGTTAGGTAGTCTGAAATCTGCCTTCTATTACTCTTGCTAAACAGATAAACCTTCCTCCCTTTTTTTATATTCCTATTAACTTCCATATTCAGGGATGATGCAACGGCCTTATGATCACTGATTCCCTGTTCTGCACTTACAGAGTCGAAAAGTTCGGGTCTGTTTGTTATCACTAGGTCCAAGATGTTATCTCCACGAGTCGGTTCTCTGTTTAATTGCTCAAGGTAATTTTCGGATAGTGCACTCAGTATAATGTCACTCGATGCTCTGTCCCTACCACCTGTCCTAAACATCTGAGTGTCCCAGTCTATATCTGGTAAATTGAAATCTCCACCTAAGACTATAACATGCTGAGAAAATTTATGTGAAATGTATTCCAAATTTTCTCTCAGTTGTTCTGCCACTAATGCTGATGAGTCAGGGGGTCGGTAAAAGGAGCCAATTATTAATCTAGCTCAGTTGTTGAGTGTAACCTCCACCCATAATAATACACAGGAACTGTCCACTTCTACTTCACTACAGGATAAACTACTACTAACAGCGACGAACACTCCCCCATCCTTTCTAAACACCATCTGTACCTTTGTAAAAATTTTGGCAGAATTTATCTCTGGCTTCAGCCAGCTTTCTGTACCTATAACGATTTCAGCTTCGGTGCTTTCTATCAGCGCTTGAAGTTCCGGTACTTTACCAACGCAGCTTCGACAGTTTACAATTACAATACTGATTGCTGCTTTGTCCCCGCATGTCCTGACTTTGCCCCGCACCCGTTGAGGCTGTTGCCCTTTCTGTACTTGCCCGAGGCCATCTAACCCGAAAAACCACCCAGCCCACGCCACACAACCCCTGCTACCCGTGTAGCCGCTTGTTGCGTGTAGTGGACTCCTGACCTATCCAGCGGAACCCAAAACCCCACCACCCTATGGCGCAAGTCGAGGAATCTGCAGCCCACACGGTCGCAGAACCGTCTCAGCCTCTGATTCAGACCCTCCACTCGGATCTGTACCAAAGGTCCGCAGTCAGTCCTGTCGACGATGCTGCAGATGGTGAGCTCTGCTTTCATCCCGCAAGCGAGACTGGCAGTCTTCACCAAATCAGATTGGCCGGGAGCCAGAGAGGATTTCCTCCGATCCATAGCGACACACATCATTGGTGCCGACATGAGCGACCACCTGCAGATGGGTGCACCCTGTACCCTTCATGGCATCCGGAAGGACCCTTTCCACATATGGAATGACTCCCCCCGGTATGCACACGGAGTGCACTTTGGTTTTCTTCCCCTCCCTTGCTGCCATATCCCTAAGGGGCCCCATTACGCGCCTGACTTTGGAGCTCCCAACTACCAGTAAGCCCATCCTCTGCGACCGCCCGGATCTTTCAGACTGAGGGGCAACCTCTGGAACAGGACAAGCAGCCATGTCAGGCCGAAGATCAGTATCAGCCTGAGACAGAGCCTGAAACCGGTTCGTCAGACAAACTGGAGAGGCCTTCCGTTCAGCCCTCCGGAATGTCTTTCGCCCCCTGCCACACCTTGAGACGACCTCCCACTCTACCACAGGTGAGGGATCAGCCTCAATGCGGGCAGTATCCCGGGAAACCACAGTCGTAGTCCAATCGGGGGATGCGTGGGACGAGCTGGCCGTCCCCGACAAACCCCCATCCGGACCCCCACAGTGATGACCATTGGCAACAGCCTCAAGCTGTGTGACCGAAGCCAACACTGCCTGAAACTGGGAGCGAAGGGATGCCAACTCAGCCTGCATCCAAACACAGCAGTTGCAGTCCCTATCCATGCTAAAAACTGTTGTGCAAAGAACGTCTGAACTAATCTACAGAGAGCGCAAACAAATCGACACAAAATTTAAATGGTTATTAAAATACAAGATTGCCTAGTAAATACAGTAATGCTACCACTTGTGCACTGCTGACACACTGCTCGGCGGCGGAAGGAAACTACGCGATTTTACACTATTCAGGTACTAAAACGCGATTCTATAATACGCCCGAAATTTATGAATTAAACAATGCAAGTACCAAAAACACGCAAAGAAATTAAAAATTAAACTATGTAACAAATGAGTGAGCTAGGAGTATACGACTTGCTGCTGCAGCTGCTTATCCAACGGCGGCAGGGAGCACACTCTGACATTGTAATTCTGTCAGAGACAGCAAAGGACTTGGAAGAGCAGTTGAACGGAATGGATAGTGTCTTGAAGGGAGGACATAAGATGAACATCAACAAAAGCAAACCAAGGATAATGGAATGTAGTCGAATTAAGTCGGGTGATGCTGAGGGAATTAGATTAGGAAATGAGACACTTAAAGTAGTAAAGGAGTTTTGCTATTTGGGGAGCAAAATAACTGATGATGGTCTAAGTAGAGAGGATATAAAACGTGGACTGGCAATGGCAAGGAAAGCATTTCTGAAGAAGAGAAATTTGTTACCATCGAGTATAGATTTAAGTGTCAGGAAGTCGTTCTGAAAGTATTTGTATGGAGTGTAGCCATGTAAGGAAATGAAACATGGACGATAAATAGTTTAGACAAGAAGAGAATAGAAGCTTTCGAAATGTGGTGCTACAGAAGAATGCTGAAAATTAGATGAGTAGATCACATAACTAATGATGAGGTATTGAATAGGATTGGGGAGAAGAGAAGTTTGTGGCACAACTTGACTAGAAGAAGGGATCGGTTGGTAGGACATGTTCTGAGGCATCAAGGGATCACCAATTTAGTACTGGAGGGCAGCGTGGAGGGTAAAATCGTAGAGGGAGACCAAGAGATGAATACACTAAGCAGATTCAGAAGGATGTAGGCTGCAGTAGGTACTGGGAGATGAACAGGCTTGCACAGGATAGAGTAGCATGGAGAGCTGTATCAAACCAGTCTCAGGACTGAAGACCCCAACTACAACAACAATCCAATGGATGGATCACAATCAACAGAGTCACAATCCCTCACTTTATGAGGCACTGTCGAGACATGATAATCTGACACTGACAGTCTACTGAATAGGAAGTGTACCCCACAATTTTTCTCACCTTTGCAGCCAACTAGATATGAAGAAAATTTTTTCTACTATTAAGATTTGGTTCAACTTTATGTAAAGTACCACTGTATTGGTACATGTTAGAGGCCTTGGCTAGGGTGGCAGTTTAGACTGAAGAAAAGAGATTAATAAAGGACTAATCAGCAAACCTCTCCAAGGTACTAGCTCCCAAGTGAAATAGAAGGAAGTGAAACTGAGGAAATAATATTTTTGATATTAACAAATTAACATTCCAGACTAACTTCCATTTTCCTACATTTTGTCTCTTTTCAACTCAGTATCCTCATCCACTACAAAAGATTTTTGGCATTTCTAAAGTTCTTTAGATGAATGTCCAAAGCTCTTGGATTTGCCTTTGTGATAAAGGTCTCACACACCTTTTGATATCTGTGACACTAAATGTCACTTCCACTGTTTTTTTTCTGTATCTTGTTTCTGACTGAAACTCCAACATTCTGATTTGTATGATCATAGTGGCTATAGCTGCATTAGATTTGAAGACTATAATGTATTTTCTCATTATTTTACACCTCCATCATTCAATCATATTGGGAGGAGAATTCATTTCACAATACACTCTTTTTGGTTTGTTAGTTATTTACTTACACGTTCCATATATGTTTATGATAAAGACTAGAATGTGGTATGAGTCATTTTTTAATGTGTAGTGAACCTATTAAAATACCATATTTGTCGTTAACAGTCACTTAAACTAGCATTATGTCCAATTACGTTCCACAAATCATCCAACCTGTGTGGAAGGGGTTGATGACAGACAGAGACAATACCTTTATATATTTATGCATGTGGGGTTGAGGGGGGGGGGGGGGTGGCAGCATCCACTGATCTATTGTGATATACATAACTGATGTATGATAAGTGGAATATCTGTGACCTGACCACAGACTCCAGTGTGTTCTTAGCTTCAAAGCAGAACAGACATATATCTTTTACGGTGCAATAAAGCATTGTTATAGTTCTGTATCATGTCATACCTCAATTATATTGTACCCACACCATACAATTTCTGCATTGGCAACCCACAATGATTGAAATTGTGCCAAATATGTACTGAACTAGATACTACACAACAACAATGAAGTCCACATGTAACCATCATGTGCCGAAATTCACATGCTACACTGATGTTTTCCTTTATGGACAGTGTAATGATTCTCAGCTGGCTCTCTGACTGTTACTAGACATCAACTGTGCAAGTGATGTGCTTCAGTACTGTGGTTCAACTTACAACATTAGAGCTGAACAGAAAAAACAACAAACCATTTACTAAGGGGCCACATTGCCACATCCATCTTGCAACTGCTGAACTACAGCATTCTGTTGGCTTGGATTCAAGCACTTTTGCCATAATTCAATGTCTTCATGGACAACACATGAACAACTACATCAAGAACACTTCACCAAATACCAACAATGTATTCATACCACTGGCAACAGTGCTGGTGGCCATGCACTGCGGTACCAGCTTCACCATTCTTAATTCCACCCAGAAGTCAAGTCTGACCAACACCACCAAACTACCAGAAAATCTGACATCACAATGCTCACCTGGAGTGATGACTAATGCATGACATCAACAAATCATTCCTTCCCTGTATTCACTGACACAGAACACTGCTAGTCATGCTATACCTGACCTTACACAGATCACTACCCTTCATGTCACACTCATGCAACCACATTATACCACTGACATGACTGCACCCACATCTGTGCAAAACATGGACTACCAAATCGCACCTGCACTGTCGTAACATGCCACCAACCCCACCATGCTTACACTTGCACAGGGACTCCTAACTGCATCACACTAAGTAACTATGCCCCACAAACCACCTTCTCCAAGTGAGCCCAATTTGACGACAATGTATGCAACAGTTGCCTGTCTTGTGACTACTCAATAGTGCCTGAAACAAGTTCAGGTATTCAAGAAGACTATTCTAGTCATTTCAAGGCTCCACACAGTAGCAAATCTTCTCTCACTCAACCTACAATGACTGCTACCAGACTTTACATCTCCGAATTTCTCATCGACTTGGACTCTGATGAGCATTCTACAAAGCTTCCACCTCTGCTGGTCCCAATTCCAAGGACAATGTTTTCAAATATGCTGCCTGCCTCATTCCCTCTGATGAACAACCTGTGGCAGGTATAAGTTCTGACATCAACCCTCTACTAATTGATGGCTCATTGACAAAGGACTAACCTACGACATTTTAGCCACACTAAGCTACCAGATCATTGATCACAGTGCACAAATTGATGACCCAAGCTGTACAACAATCACCATCTCGCCACCTCACATGGACATTCTCTGTTAAGGACAGCACAAAACCAGACCTAGCAATAGTCTTTTTATGCTAATTCCACCTCTCCTTGGTCATACGACAAGCCACACTTCTGTAGTTCCATAACAACATGGGAGAACTGCCGTAAGTCAGTAACAACTTGCCACAATATTTCGGCACAAAGTCTTTTGGCCATCTTCAGGTGAGTACAGCTGTAGAAGTACTGGCGAATACGTGCTGAGCTCTCCTATTTAAAGCCAAAGGGGGCTGCATTGCGCATGCGCTGCGCATGTACTGTTTAGCGTGCGCGTTCACAACTCCGTGCACTGCGCCTGGCGCCCTCCGTGGTGAAAACTTGGCATTTCGATATAAGATTGATCTTCATCTTTATACCCATAATTACGTTGGCTACGAAGTTTCTCTACAACGGGATTCCAAGCGGAATTTAACTGGTAACCGCTATCTCGATTGATAAGAGTCCCGCTGTCTGACAATTTTATTTCTATGGATTCATTTATAATTGAACTCCAGAAATTTGATGTTTGAGCCACAATTTTTGTATCATTGTAATTCATAGAGTGGCCAGTAGAAATGCAATGTTCAGCGATTGCGGACTTGGTGGGTTGGAGAACGTGAGTATGCCACTTGTGTTCCACAATATGTTCCTGCATCGTTCTTGTTGTCTGCCCTATATATGACTTGCCGCAATCACACGGAATCTTTTGACACCTGATTTACGTAGGCCCAGGTCATCCTTAACGGATCCCACCAGTGATGATATTTTAGGAGGAGGGCGAAAGATGACTCTAACTTGATGCTTCCTCAATATTCTACCTATCTGTGATGAGATGTTCCCAATAAAAGGTAGATAAGCCGTTGACCTGAAGACCTCTTCTTCTTCCCTGTTGCGTCGTTTGTAGGACTGCATAGCTCTGTTCACTTGCTTAGTTGAAAAGCCATTCATCACGAATACTTTTTGCAGGTGTTTCAGTTCCGCTTGAAGACTGTCGACGTCAGATATAGTATGGGCACAGTGGATTAAAGTTTTAAGGACACCCATTGTTTGTGCCGGATGGTGGCAACTGGTAGCTTGCAGATACAAATCTGTATGGGTCAGTTTCCTATATACCGAATGACCAAGTGTGCCATCATTCTTGTGCCGTACCAGAACATCTAAAAATGGGAAACAACCATCTTTTTCAGTTTTCATAGTGAACTTAATATTTTCATGTATGGAATTCATATGATGTAAAAATTCCTGAACAATCTGACGGTGTCGCCATGGGGAGTCCTTTGTCTCCCCTGGTGGCAAATGTTTTTATGGTAGATTTTGGAGAGAGAGCTCTCAACTCTGCCACTTTTAAACTGACAGTGTTTTGGGGATATGAGGATGACACCTTTATAGTACGGCCTCATGGCGTGGACCGTCTCCAGGAATTTTTACATCATATGAATTCCATACATTAAGAAACTGCAAAAGATGGATGTTTGCCATTTTTAGATGTGCTGGTACGGCGCAAGAATGATGGCACATTTGGTCATTCGGTATATAGGAAACCGACCCATACAGATTTGTATCTGCAAGCTACCAGTTGCCACCATCCGGCACAAACAATGGGTGTCCTTAAAACTTTAATCCACTGTGCCCATACTATATCTGACGTCGACAGTCTTCAAGCGGAACTGAAACACCTGCAAAAAGTATTCGTGATGAATGGCTTTTCAACTAAGCAAGTGAACAGAGCTATGCAGTCCTACAAACGACGCAACAGGGAAGAAGAAGAGGTCTTCAGGTCAACGGCTTATCTACCTTTTATTGGGAACATCTCATCACAGATAGGTAGAATATTGAGGAAGCATCAAGTTAGAGTCATCTTTCGCCCTCCTCCTAAAATATCATCACTGGTGGGATCCGTTAAGGATGACCTGGGCCTACGTAAATCAGGTGTCAAAAGATTCCGTGTGATTGCGGCAAGTCATATATAGGGCAGACAACAAGAACGATGCAGGAACATATTGTGGAACACAAGTGGCATACTCACGTTCTCCAACCCACCAAGTCCGCAATCGCTGAACATTGCATTTCTACTGGCCACTCTATGAATTACAATGATACAAAAATTGTGGCTCAAACATCAAATTTCTGGAGTTCAATTATAAGTGAATCCATAGAAATAAAACTGTCAGACAGCAGGACTCTTATCAATCGAGATAGCGGTTACCAGTTAAATTCCGCTTGGAATCACGTTGTAGAGAAACTTCGTAGTCAACATAGTTATGGGTATAAAGATGAAGATCGATCTGATATCAAAATGCCAAGTTTTCACCGCGGAGGGTGCCAGGCTCAGTGCACGGAGTTGTGAACGCGCACGCTAAACAGTACATGCGCAGCGCATGTGCAATGCAGCCCCCTTTGGCTTTAAATAGCAGAGCTCAGCGCGTATTCACCAGTACTTCTACAACTGCACTCACCTGAAGATGGCCAAAAGACTTTGTGCCGAAATATCGTGGCAAGATGTTACTGACTTAGGGCAGTTCCCCCGTGTTTTTATGGAACAATCAGTATGCCGGGAAAATTTCAAACATCACATCACACTCCTGTACTTTAAAAAGGGCTGCTGCATCCCAGGACCTTTGCCATCAAGACAAACAACAGGAAGACTATCATACAACCATCGACACACCCAAGCAGTGTGCCTCCTCGGCTGAAGAGCTCTTGGTGATTCACCAACATCACACTGACTGCTGTGCATCACTGGACACATTCCGTATGAGGAACATGTTGCTCCTGCAAAGTAATGAAGGTATATCTACTGCCCTCACCCAGATGTGCAAGCAGCTCATGATCTTGTCACTTAACTGTCATGACAACAAGAGTGGGAGCACATGCATGGCCCCAGTCTCACCGATCAGTCACGTCCACCCAACATCCAACCATACTCACTCCCCACTCCAATGAGTCACACCCACCCAACATCCAACAATGCTCACTCCTCAGTCTTCCCAGCATGCACATTGCCACTGACACTGAACACACAGCAAAGCACACATATTAGTACAACATGCCCTGCCTCGCCATACGCCTACCCTGCTGCTGGCATCATTGGGCACACCCCTCCAGCTCTACAGCACACCATTGCCACATCTTTTCCACACGACTCTCCACCATGTAGCTCAACTGCAGCCTGCAGCTGATTTTCATATGACAACACTGAGTCCACTGGTAATGTTTACCTGTTTTGTGTTTGACAACAGCTACCACAGTCTCATGATGCCTCACCATTGACACCCTGCCCCCACCTCTTTGGTCATACCACCGGCATCTGTGTGGTCACACTGGGTGTTTCCACATCAGCTTCAGCCAAACCACCTGTTCAGCACTCATACTTCACCCACTGTGACTTTGAGAGATGATCCAATTGTGTTTCATGAAAGTGACAGCCAGGGCACGACTAGTCATGTGCATCTGGACAACATCACTTAGAGAAATGTTTTTGTCATGACTATGGAAGTCCCAGCCATGGCATGAGCAGTCATTCACATCAGTACCCACCATTGAAGCAGTCACTGATCCCACTTTTATCTCCCCTCCAGTGCTCCACCATGTAGGAAGGAGGAGGGGGAGAAGGGGGGCGGGCGTGGGCTCTGTGGGAACATTCACTGGGATATACATCACTGACATCACAAAGTTACAAAAAATATTATTTTTCATAACCAGTTATTGCCTTTCCTGTAGACTTACCCTGTTCTCTCCCTTCAGTCAAGGATATGGCTGATGTTCTTAATGAACCCATTGACTGCTACAAATGTACCTGCTGCATTCCAAGGAGAGTGCAGCTTTGTTGTCACACTGCTACCATAGCTGGGAGACTATGTTCCAGGCATGCTATCTTTGTACTGGTTCTGCCTTGTGGTCTGGCTCCCCTGAGTTGAATATTCCTGGTGTGTTGGGCATGACAATTTTGTTTGCTGATCTGGGTTTAAATGCCCCCTATAGAAAATAAATATAGTTCCTATAACAACTTAAATTTTTCATTTTATAACTTTGGGAATAAATTATTGCATAAACAGACACAGAGGTATGCCAATACTGTTTCATGCCTATGTTTTTAATATGATGTTAGAAGCCTATGTCAAAAGTGGTGTGTCACTTTGTATTCATCTCCATAAGTTAGTGTTCTTTCATAGTTAGTCTTCAATAAAGCTGCTGTTCTATATTCACAACTATAATAACTCATGGAAAGGATGGCCCTATCAGTGATATAATTCTAATACATCTGCAATCATTAGGAATCACACTAATAACTTATTTGCTCAGAATTAGCTGATTCTATTCACAAATTGTCAGTGACTTTGTTGAGCACACATGCGGTTCACTAATAAAAAAAATTATCATCCGATTTTAAGAAAACTATTTGGTGAAAAAATTTTATTCTTTCACATCTTACAGTATGAGATCTTCTCTCGATAAATGGCTGAACTTCCATTTGTTATTCATCTTAGTTACTGTGCTGCATCACATTAAATAAGACACTGAATGAAATTTTAAGATTTTTGCACAGTAGACTTTGCATATGGTTTATTTTATAACACTAATTGCAGCATACAAAATACAGCTAACATTTTGAAACTGTATTTAAAGCTGAAAGCAGACTGATATATCTCACCATTCTCAAGATATTAGTTTTTATTTCTATGGTTGGGTCATACAAACTGTCAGCGATGTGCTTGAGTGGACTTGTTGACCAATATGAAATACATATCATTCAATATTATGAAAACTATTTAGTGGGAAAAAATTTGATTCTCTTGCATCTTAAAGTATGATTTATTCACACAATAAATAAGTTAACTTCTTTTCATTATTTGTCTTAGTGCTACATCCAATCAAATGAAGCATTGCACAATATTTTAAGATTTTTGCAGAGGTAAAAATACAATGAGAAGACTTTGTGTATGGTTCATTTTATGACACTGATTACTGCATACAAAATATAGCTAACATTTTTAAATTGTATTTAAAGGTGAGAGCAGAGTGATATACTCAAGATATTCTCAAGATATTGGTTTTTGTATTTACGAGCAGAATGCACCCATCGTGCGCAGAGTTCTGTCCATGCACAACATGAATCACGTGGTTGTAACAGCCATCATATTTCATAAATGGTTCAAGATATTGAAACAAGAAACAAGGTTTTTTTGCAAATGACAGCATGCAAAAAGATGTGATATATTGGCATTTGATTAAGACTCTAAGCTACTTTTGTCTAATGAGATATAGACATAACTATAATTTTTTCTGTTGGAAAGATGTATTTCTCTTAAAAGCATGTAATACCTCATCAAGAAATAATATTGTGGCATTGCACACATTAATATTTATGATATTCTATGTGGGATACTCAACTTTAATTGAGAGCTATTTGTTGTTATGTCACAAGATGTAATCACTATGTAGCTAAATTTTTAATTATTTCAGTTTCAATCAAGATCTTTTGTTTATTTACAACTTTTAGAATGCATTATAGCAACATGTACTGATGTCAGCTTGCCAACTAGCCTCTCCAGCAACACTATTGGAATGGTTTTTATATGGAGGAATCTGATACTCTGCTTAAGTTTCTTTTATCCGTGATGCCAAGTACCAGGAGTACTTGCCTGTCACCATCTACATGATTTATTCCTCTGTACAACTACATTGGCACTTCTACTTCTACTTCTTTCAATGTTAATAATACATAAAGAGCGCAGCAGCCAATGAACATAGGTCAAATGATGGAAACCCAGTGAGCACTCAGGGTGGAAATACAGCTACTTGGCTGCTCTATCTGGCCACTAAATGCCTCATGCATTACTGCATCTGGAGCTCAGAAGGACCCAAGCAGCTGGCTGTGTTAACAAGTCAGGAGCACAAAGGCAGTGACAAGGAGGTGTACATATACATATCTAGAGCACCTAATGGAAGGATGAAAGGCACATATACGGGCATCCAGAACACCCGGGGACAGTAACAGTGGCATGTATTAACACGTCCAGAGAAGTCAAAGGGTTTTCCCTATTGAGTCACATCTGTTCCACTCGTTTCCTCTCTTCTTCCAGACAAGATATCCTATGGCATCAATTTATAAGCTGTCCATTTGTGTCTCTGTTGTTTCTACTCAGAAAAAATATATTTTTCCATAATTGATCATAACTAATGTTATTTGTGTAAAATATACAACTCTATGGATCTGTAACCCAATTCCACCATAGGTCTACAATAATAGAGGAAGCATCATACATAGTTAACTAATTAGGAAAGAGAAGAGTTTGTTCAACTTCATTCTGGGAAATAGCAGAGGTAACAGATTGTGTAAAAGTGTTGTGAAGAAACAAATGTGGTGCTGATAAATAAATGTTCAAGAAGGATCTGCAAAGAGAGCCAAGTTTTATTTGGCAGCTAATATATCTTCCCAAGAAACAGGATGCCACAAGGCAGTACTCAAAGGATGGCTGAAAAAGTTATCTTCCCATATGCCAAATGACTAGCATAGCTGTGACATGCAGATGACTAACAACAAAATAGTGTCTTAGTACTTGAGAACATATGAAGATAACTCGTGATTGAATAAAAGAAGCATGCATCCCCTTTTCATCAACACAGATCTTACAAGGACAATCAGCTGTTGGGAGATATAACCACACTAGAGATAACAAGAAAAACCCTTGCTTTAATAGACTGTGCAGGAATTCCTCATTCAAAAAGCTGAAAGAAAGTAGGAGGAAATAAGAAATAATGCAACTTAACTGATGGACAGATAAAAGAAATAAAGCAGCATTGAATTCGGGGATTGACACACCAGCTCAGATATAGTGTCCTGGCCAGCTACATTGTACTGGCAGTGCATTTAGTACTCGCCATTAGCATAATGCAACTCCAGGAAATGAAATTTCTCCTGTGGGTACAAAACAGTACCTCTAAGAAATCAGATATGATAAAATTTAATAGGACTGTAAAAGATGCTCAGAATTCCATGCAAATTGGGACACAATATTATTGCAATCCTACTCTACAATGTACAGTGGTATCCCATATTAACAATATGAGTACACATTAATAAGTTGCTTTTCAATATTACTTATCATCACAAATTTAATTCAAGTATTTTTACATAAACAAAAAGAGTTAAGGCATAGTGTTAATGTTGCATGCACATGCAGCCTACACATTAAAAAAATTATAGCACTCAAGCTATTTACCACACATGGGAAGAAAAACTCATTGTTTGATGCAGAAATATTTATTCTATGGCCACACAATGTAGTTAAGCTAAAAAAAGCCTGAAAAGGAAATGTAAAATATATACAGTAACTCTGGAATGCTTCATGAAAATGTCCACTCAGTTTCTTCTCTAAATTGTATTTATGTGTTTTCATAAGAGACAAATATTAAATAATTTTCTTATGCCTGCCCAGCTTCCTGACCCACCTCTCTGCAGGTCTGCCCCACCCAGCCCACACACAAAAGATACACAAAAACACCTTCGAGTTGTTTTGATCTGTTTGTCATTTTTTAACTACACAGACAAGTCAGCTGTATCAATATCATAACAAGCATGAATTTTGATCACTGTGTAGACATAAAGTATTTTATTTGGTTCTCTTTTATGTATGTGTTATTTACATTACCTCTTCAATATATTTTGCTTCTTTAAGTCTTTCAGATTCATTATCTTTCATTTGCTTCATAATCTGTTGTACATATTCGTATTTTTGACAATATTTCTTCTCTTTTTGACGCTCTTCTTCTTTCAATCCTCTTAAACGTTCTTGTTCCATCATATGGTCCAGCTTCAGTTCATTCTCTTCTAGCTCCTTCCTGAAGGGAGAAATTTTGCAGACCATTAAATAATACACTTAAACAAATGCTTCATAGATTTATGCTAAATAAAATTAGAATTAACTATGATCATTATGCTGTCCAAATAAATAGAGAAATCCTAGAATACCAAGTACATGTAAACAAATTCTCTCTCTCTCTCTCTCTCTCTCTCTCTCTCCCTCCCCCCCCTTATTTGCACAAACACACACACACACACACACACACACACACACACTTGTGCTGGCATACTAGATACTGCGAAATCATCATCAAGGCAGTCAAGCAACACTTTTTATGCATTTTGTGCCACTGAAATGAATCTGGTGAATATGTGTACATATAGGAACGTGATACATGAGCAATGAAAATTGCTAGGTTTGGGCAGGCTGAAGGATTCTGCTCCAATGAAATATTGCAATTAATACATCTCACAACACTTAAAAAATGACTGGATGTAGTTTTGAGTTTGACAACCTTTTGTTACTTTGAACACATGACAGCTGACTAGAAGAAATGGACTACAACATACACTGAACCATTTGTATGTAATTGTGCAATTTATCTATTAAATTCATTTGTAGTTTTCTTCTTTCTTTACAAATATATTCTCAGTGTTTAATTTTTTAATCTTCACTTACCATAAGCATCTTACTCAACTAACGAATTTATGAAAAGATGGATTCTTGCCTCTGGTATTCAGTGATAACAATGTGAAAAATTAAAAATGGAAGCATAATCAAATTGTTACTACTACGAGGGTTATTCCAAAAGTAAGGTCCGATTCGCCGTAACTATTGAAATTTGGCGCCAATGACAAAACACGCATGCGCGCCGACTCCCGGCAAGCCTTGCGCGTCAAACGCCGCCATTCGCTTTGTTACTGTTGCTGAGTGTAGTTCACAGTGTCACTTTACAATGTTTAAGACAATTGATCAGCCCGCCGATTGTGAAGTAAGGGCAGTGATACGGTTTTTGTCTGCAAGAAACAATTCAGCAGCGGAAATCCATCGGCAGATTACTGAAGTGTACGGTCCTAACATAATGAGCGACAGTAAAGTGCGCAAGTGGGTGCGAGCTTTTAATGAAGGACGGGATAATGTGCACGATGAACCACGGTGTGGCCGACCATCAGTGATTTCAGACGATTTGGTCAATGCGGTTGACAAAAAAATTCGTGAAGATCGCCGATTCACTATTACAGACGTAGACATGCATTTTCCGAATGTGAGTAGAACAACTTTGTACAGAATTGTGTCTGAACATTTGAAGTTTCACAAATTGTGTGCCCATTGGGTTCCCAGGCTGCTTACTGAGCCCCAACGAATGAAAAGAATGGCTTTTGCTCTTGATTTTTTGGAGCGATATCATAAGGAAGGTGACAGTCTTTTAGACAATGTTGTCACAGGGGATGAGACATGGGTTTCTCACATCACTCCAGAGTTTAAACGTCAGTCAATGCAATGGCGTCACACGTCATCGCCAGTCAAGGTCAAGGCAAAGCAGACAATCTCAACACGTAAGGTTATGGCGACTGTGTTCTGGGATAGACGTGGAGTATTGTTAGTCGACTTTATGGAGAGAGGAACAACGATTAATAAAGCCGCCTACTGCGCTACCCTGACTAAACTTCGACGTGCAATCCAGAATAAGCGACGTGGTCTTTTGTCGTCTGGAATCTTGTTGTTGCATGACAATGCCAGACCCCACACTGCAAATGAAACGCAAGCTCTGATCAAGAAATTTGGATGGGAACAGATGGACCATCCTCCTTACAGTCCGGACCTGGCGCCAAGTGATTTCCACCTGTTCCGTTACTTAAAGGAGTTTCTCGGCGGCAAGCGCTTCGACACAGATGATGAAGTGAAAGAAGCAGTTAAGGACTGGTTATCGTCACAGGCGGCCGATTTCTATAACATGGGCATTCAAAAGCTTGTTGAACGATGTGACAAATGTTTAAATAAGTATGGAAGTTATGTAGAAAAATAGATAAAGATGTAAGGAATGTAAATAAAACAATTGTTTTGAAAAAACATTTTAGTTTTGATTTTTTTTTTATAACCGGACCTTACTTTTGGAATAACCCTCGTAAATTACACCAAATGGTGTTTCTAACTTACTCTTAGGAGTTCATTAATATACTCCGGGTCATCCAAGAAATCCCAATAGATTTCAAACTTTATGTAAATTATAAGATTTTACACTATTCTCAAACACAATTCAGCAGTGACAATAAGATTAAAATTTTAGCTATGAACCACTTATAGGTCTATTCAGACATCATCTGAGCTGTATCTGGTAAGGTAGAGTTTGGACCACTGAACTGTATGCTTGTGTCTTCAGAATACCCAACAGTTTTTGAATCACCTTTTAAAATCTTTGGGAGATCAACTCACACAGTTTACAATTTCACAAATAAAGAACTGAAATCCTGTTCTTCACATATGTGCAATGTATTCAGTTGCATATGCAACTCATTGCTATCACAGGAGATTTTTTTGAAATTGAATGAAATAAGTTATTGTCAGACCCCTTCACAAGAAAGGTAGTAAGATAGATATTAATAACTACTGACCAGATTCTCAAAGGCACTGGACAAAATTATGCAAGCAAGAACCATAATACACCTCTATGAAAATAAAATACTTAGCCAGTCTCAGCTAGATTTTCAAAAGGATCTCCCATCATAACATGTTGTTTTTTAATTCACAAATCAATATAACATAATGCTTTAGTGACAAAATATTGACAAATGGTATTTTCTTTCACTTGCCAAAAACACTTGGTTGAGCAGTTCACAGTATTACCCCAGGGAAGCTCAAATATTATTGTACCAGAGGCCTTGCAGCTTCATTCTAACTTCATTCTAACTAAATGGATGCAGAGTGTTGTATTAAGAAACTTAGGGAGTGTACACAGTGAAAAAGCAGCTTTAGGATGGGGAATAATGATTACAGGTGTACCAAAGGGCTCGATATTTGGTCCGCTCTTGTTCTTGTTATTTAAAAATGATCTTCCATCATATACCCGAGAAGCAGAAATAGTTCTCTTTGCTGATGATGCAAGTATTATAATCACACCAAATGGAGTAGTTTCAACACTAGAAAATGTGAATGACTTATCTCGAAAAGTAATAACTGGCTCTCTGCAAACAGACTGTCACTCAATTTAGACAAAACACAAGACATGCAATTCAGTATTACACAAGGCCTGACCACACTATTAGAAATAATTCATGAGGGTGAATCAGTAAATTACACATAATATTCTAAATCTTTCTTTGTTTATATTGATAAGATCCTGAACTGGAAGTCACATGTTACAGACTGTTTTAAACATATAAACTTTGAAGCTTTTGCATTATGAGTAGTATCAGATTATGGAGATGAAAATGTCAAAAAGTTGACTTACTTTTTCTACTTTAATTCCCTAATGTCTTATTGTACCATATTCCGGAGTGACTCACCACTGAGGAAATAAGTGCATTTTCCATACAAGTTTGTGATAAGACTAATATATGGTGTACATTCTAGAACATTGTGCAGAAAGTTCTTTAAGCAGTTGAGCATACTGACATCAGTCTTAGATTAGCCTACATTTACTCATAAATGCAGTTTGTTATCAACAATCAGCCAAAGTTGAAGACAACAGTAACACTCATAAAAATAACAGTAGGAAGAGGAATGATCTATACTATCTATCACTCAGCCTTAGTTTGATATACACACAGTCTAACAAAAAAAAAAAAAAGTGAGGCACTCACAAGGAGAGGAGAAAATGGAATGAAACTTTACGAGTTGAGAGGTTATGTGATGTTATTTCAGTGATAACAAAATCAAGGCAAATTTATACAGATCTTGGAGTATGGGCCCATACCCTCTGGCTGCATGCTCTGATTTGGTTGGGAACAGCATCATTAAACTATTGCATCCTCTCCGAGATAAGGTAGCCCACAATTGTTTAACTGGTCCTTCATATCCTGGATACTAGGTCTGGAACAGAGTTGACATCCAAGCTGGTCCCAAACATATTCTATCAGGGACAATCTGGGGATCTTACTAGCCAAAGGGGTACCTCAACATCACACACACAGTTCACAGAGATATGTGCCACATGCGGACAAGCATTGTACTGTCAAAAAATGGCAGCACAATGCTGTTGCAAGAGAGGTAACACATGAGGAGGACACAGGATGTCTGTGACATAATACTGTAACATTAAAGTCCATGACCCGAAGTCATATCCAATGGTTTCCCTAACCATGACACCAGGAATAGCACCACCATGCCTCTCAAAAGTGTTGGAAGAACGGCATCTCTTTCTAACTCACCACTATGCTTATCAGTGATGGTCATCCAGTGTAGTGTAGAACCATGTTTCATCACCAAACACAATGCAATGCTGTTCAACAGAATTCCATGCTTCTCAGTCACAACACCATCCCAAATTCAGATGTGTGTGTTGTGATGTTAATGGCAGCTATTTATTTAGCACTACTTTTACTAAACAGATGTACAGCACAAGGTAAAGGTATAATGACTGCACTTATATTTTAGCAATTTTGCAGTGGATACAATACACAGAAACAAAAGACTGCATCAGTTACAGCCACTTACTACTCCCTCCCCAGTGACAGTGTTTGTATATTTCTTTGGGAAGTGCGCTGTGTGACCAGAACATGTACAAGTTCTGGCTTGGTTGTGATACTATGAAGGTTTGATGATTGGAGCTGTTTGTTTACTTGAAGTTGACATGGGTGATCTGGGATTCATACTCTTCAGCAGAAAGTCTGATTTAAGTGTGTTAATGGAGATAGTCATCTGATTATGAGGTGTTTCAACAGCAAAGTGCTTTTAAGAGTGTGAATGTCCGAGACATTGTCCATCATAGATAGGTTGTAAAGGTGTATCTTATGGATAAAAGTGAACAGGTCAGGAATTCAGTATAGATGAAAACAGATGTTGTAGCATGATGTCAAACACTTACTGGATTATGTGATGCCATGTGCTTTTTGGGGTGAAGTAATGATGTAGAATGAAAAAAATCAACTGGAAGTATAGCTCTCATACCCTAAGTCATCCCTGGTGCAGTGGTGTTATATTATGGAGTCACACAAGCACAGAGACCCATTAGAAAAGTTAGTAGCTTGTCAAGCCAGTCATTTGAAAGTCAGACTCTTAATGTTGCCTTGATGTTGTGATGCCACTGTTCATCCATGGTGTTTAATGTTGGATGGCAACCAGTGGTTTTGATGTGGTGTATACCTATGGTCGTGTCAGGTAAGTGAAGTACTGACAACCAACCTGTCATCTTCTGTAAGTGGTGATGATTTTTTGGATTTTGAGTGCGAGTACTCGCGTCTGCTCAGGCACGTGCTCGCGAGCAGGTGCAAGGTCGCGGAGTAGGGAGGGAGGGGAGGGAGGGGAAATGCGAGTGCACGTTTGAATGTGATCTCGCGTTCTTAGCAGATTTAACTAGCCATCTGAATGCTTTGAACATTTTACTACAAGGTAAAGATCTACTAATTACTCATTTCATAGATCAAATACGAGCTTTTAAAATGAAATTGACACTTTGGGTGAGTCAGCTGGAAACAGGAAACCTAGCTCATTTTCCTAAATTATCATCCATGCAAGATGTTCACAAAGACTGTGAACGTTATTCACATAGTTTAGTTGATCAGCGCTTTCAAGATCTGACAGCACTAGACAGTGATTTTGATCTGTTCTCTCCATATTCAGCAAATATTTAAGAGATTCGTCCTGAGCTGCAGCAAGAAATTATTGACCTGCAGTGTGACAGAGAATACAGAGACAAATTTCAGAACAAGAAAAACATTTGGGAATTCTACAGACACTTCCCTCAGGATAGATTTCCTCGTTTGCACAAACTGGCGGCTACAATAATATAAATGTTTGGTTCCACGTATGTTTGTGAACAACTGTTCTCTGCAATGAAATGTAACAAGACGCGCCTGAGAAACGCATTGTCTGATCAAAACTTAAACTGCACGCTGCGCCTAAAATGCACAGAACAATTACTCCGAACATAGACGCAATTGTAAAGGGCAAAAAGTACAAGATAACCAAGAATCCCACACTTCAGTGACACCTTTTATTGTGTAACAGTTCACAAATTAATGCGAATGTAGAGGCATACACTAAGCTAATAAAATTATGTGGCATGTGTACATTCTCCTTTATTTGTTTCATTTGTCGCAGTAATAATTCGTGAGTGATATCCCTGCAGGTGGCCGTGGATTTACATTGACTGGCGGCAGCTGTTGTGTGCCCCATGTGACTTTCCCCACTCTCCGCTCTGGTCCGGTAGTGGGGGTAGCGTGCTCGCGCTGCTCCGTGCTCGCGCCTTGCTGCTCACAGCTTGCTCCGCGAGCACGTATGTTGTGAAACCCTGCTCTAAAGGATGTTCTTCAGTGGAACTGCCATTGGCCAACATTTAAACCTGTCAATCCATTTTAAGATATATGTGGAGATATATCTGAGAGCAAGTTAATGGTTGCAGCAGGTCAACAATCTTGTAATGGAGTTTATATTTCTTTGCATCAGCTACAGCTACTGGTGCAATGTTTGCTCAATGTGACAAAGTGATCACTGAATTTGGCAACCAATTATTTGAAAGTGTTACCATTTCCGTCAAAGCTATTTTCTAGAACTCACTTTCATTTGTATCACTATTTTTGTTTGTTTCTTGTTTGATAATGTTTTAAATATTCTTGGATGGTTTTATTTTTGTGCATAGTGATGTGTTTTATCATATGTTTGTTTGCATGGCCATCTTCCACAGCAGCTGTTACAATCTGTTAATATAAGTTATCCGTCTTGAGCTGACTGCAATTTAATTAAAAAGAATTACACCAGATGCATTTCACTTTTATTTTTAAAGCATCTTCCTTGGTTATTGGTGTTTCTTTACATATTCTGCTACTTCCCTCCTTGCTAGCAGTGGTTGGCATCCAAAGGCTTCATTTCACATTTGCACTTAGAAGTTTTTGCCTTTCTGCAGTATTTCCTGTGCTGCATTATTTACATTTCACTTTCTTAATGTGAATGGGAAACAATTTAAACAGTTTAAGAAAGTGAAGTGTAAATAATGCAGGGCAGGGAATACTGCAGAATGGCAAAAACTGTCAAGTGCACGTGAGAAATGAAGCCTTTCGATGTCAACCGCTGCTAGCAAGGAGGGAGGGAGCAGAATATGTAAAGAAACACCATAACCACAGATGACGCTTTAAACATAAAAGCGAAATGTATCTGGTGTAATTCTTTTTAATTAAATTGCAGTCAGCCAAAGATGGATAACCTATAGTAACAGATGATGTGTTTCACTTTCTCAAAAATGTACTGGTAGATTTTACAATACTGGTGGTCATGGATTTTCAACTCTTGACAAACAATTATACTCTGATTCAGATATGGGTCTCTTCTTCTCAAACAAGATACTTTAATCACAGAAATTATCTATCACTTAACCTCGCTTCTGTTCAATTTTAACCTTGTCTGTTTTAGGGGAAAACAAGACTGAAAATGCTGTTTAAGAAACAGTTAAATTCTGCTTCTACACTGTATGCTTTGTAAACTTCTCCCCAGCATTTTTCCTGTAACTTGTCTGTAAACAACATGGTCGAATCATTGTTTACCATCCTGCAATACTATCCTTTTCTTTTATCATCCATCTGAAACTAATCAGTATATTTTATGGCCAACATTTCACAATTATTAGTTATTTTGTACTTCAAGCATTGCCAGTTTGAATTTAGCCATAGCACTTCCACACAGTATCCTCAACAGAAGGTTACCTTAGTGTAGTGATAACGTTGGACAGTAGAACAAATGAATCGATCCATGCAGCAATGTGCAGGGTATGTTGGCTAAGCTGCACAACTTATTAGGTGGAAGGAAACAGCTGAAAGTGTATGTTGTTAATCTACACATTCGTTTGTTGGCAATATTTCCAATTTTATTTACGAAAGTGTTGTAAGGCGCCACTGTATCACGACAAGAAGAAAGTAGACAAGGGAAGAAAAGGAAAAGGAATCCTTCAACATGGAAGAGGAATATTTCAAAAACAGCAAAGCTAAAGGGCCAAGAATATATTAACTATAAAGGACAATGCATACCAGCTAAAATTACAGGATGTGACTGCAGGTAATTTTTAATTATATTGGATGTTACTGACAGTTTTTTGAACACTGTAACTAGTGTTTGGACTAAACTTTATTGTGGATTGTCCATGATGCTGCTCTTGTTCACTACACACATTTTGGCATCACCTCTGCTAGTATGGCAATCAATTGAGAATATGTTTCTATATAGGATTCTTTTATGTTTTCAGGTGCAAGAGGTTCAAGTGCTTTCAAGACATCAGTGCAGATGAAAAGGAATCTATTTTAGTACAGATTCATAACTTGCCTTCTAAAGATGAACAAGATGTTTATATTCAGTCATTTATAGACATACATAACGTCCAGCGATGTTGACTTAGAAAAGACGATTCAGTTTGACAAGTCGACAAAGTATGTAATTGTGGGTAACACCAAAAGGAAGGTATGTTACAAAGCATTTCTGGATCTTCCAGCTTTAACTGACAAGAGAGTGAAATGACTGAGAAAGCTGTCTGTATCAGATCAGAGACCACATGATAAAAGAGGGAAAACTCCCAATGTAAATGCTTTGTCAGCCGAAGTTAGACAGCTCATGAGAGAACACATTAACAGCTACCCAGTAAGAGAAAGCCACTACAGTGGGAGAACAACTAAGTATTTAGATGCAAGACTCAATATTAAGTTGATACATACAATGTTCAAGGAGAAACATACTGACGTTAAATGTAGCTACCACACATTTGCTTTGTTTTTCAATGAAAACTACTCCCTGTCATTTGGACAACCTCCGGTAGATGCATGCTGCTTATATGAAGAATTATAAGTTAAGATTCGAAATCCCCATATTAATTATGTGGCAAAACGGTGTGCAGTGGCTGAGTTGATGGGGCACAAGAGACGGGCTAAAAAATTCTATAATAAACTTGAAGTGGAAACTGAAATGAAAGATACACACCATGTATTATCTCTGGCAATAGATTTTATGCAGAACATTCAGTTACCAGGGATCCCTGTCCAGGAAACTTTTTACATGTGCATATGTTTTGCATTCATATCGAGAAAAATAAAGCTAAAATATACATTTATCATGAGGGAATTGCCAGGAAAGGATGTAATGAGATCTTTCTTGTATAATCCTGTAGGACATTCCTGCTGAAATTACATAACTACATTTGTATTCCAGTAACTGTGTATGGCAGAATAAGAACCATACTTTAGTAAGGCTCCTTCTATTTTTAACAGACACTGGCTGATTTAAACAAATTGAGCAATTCTTTCCAGTCAGAGATCATTCTTTTCTGCCCTGTGACAGGGATTTTGCTACAATCAAATGCACCCTTTGAAGGCATGATCGACTATATTACGTGCATGAAATAACCAAACTGATAATAGAAAGTAGCACATCTGTGAAATTTGGAGTATGTTAAGTGAAAACAGAGGATATCTTGGATTTCAAGAACTGGTGGCCAATTCTTTATAAAAGAAACTGCATATAAGAAGAAACTATACCAAAGTCAGTACCATGAGACCAGAAAGTACATTTCAGGATCAGTACATTGATGCACTTTTCATACAGTAGCCAACTCTCATCATCATCATCATCATCATTTAAGACTGATTATGCCTTTCAGCGTTCAGTCTGGAGCATAGTCCCCCTTATAAAATTCCTCCATGATCCCCTATTCCGTGCTAACATTGGTGCCTCTTCTGATGTTAACCCTATTACTTCAAAATCATTCTTAACCGAATCCGGGTACCTTCTCCTTGGTCTGCCCCGACTCCTCCTACCCTCTACTGCTTAACCCATGAGTCTCTTGGGTAACCTTGCTTCTCCCATGCATGTAACATGACCCCACCATCTAAGCCTGTTCGCCCTGACTGCTACATCAATAGAGTTCATTCCCAGTTTTTCTTTGATTTCCTCATTGTGGACACCCTCCTGCCATTGTTCCCATCTACTAGTACCTGCAATCATCCTAGCTACTTTCATATCCGTAACCTCAACCTTATTGATAAGGTACCCTGAATCCACCCAGCTTTCGCTCCCATACAACAAAGTTGGTCGAAAGATTGAATGGTGCACAGATAACTTAGTCTTGGTACTGACTTCCTTCTTGCAGAAGAGAGTAGATCGTAGCTGAGCACTCACTGCATTAGCTTTGTTACACCTCGCTTCCAGTTCTTTCACTATGTTGCCATCCTGTGAGAATATGCATCCTAAGTTCTTGAAACTGTCCACCTGTTCTAACTTTGTTCCTCCTATTTGGCACTCAATCCGTTTATATCTCTTTCCCACTGACATTACTTTCGTTTTGGAGATGCTAATCTTCATACCATAGTCCTTACATTTCTGATCTAGCTCTGAAATATTACTTTGCAGACTTTCAATCGAATCTGCCATCACAACTAAGTCATCCGCATATGCAAGACTGCTTATTTTGTGTTCACACATCTTAATCTCACCCAGCCAGTCTATTGTTTTCAACATATGATCCATATATAATATGAACAACAGTGGAGACAGGTTGCAGCCTTGTCTTACCCCTGAAACTACTCTGAACCATGAACTCAATTTACCGTCAACTCTAACTGCTGCCTGACTATCCATGTAAAGACCTTTAATTGCTTGCAAAAGTTTGCCTCCTGTTCCATAATCTCGTAGAACAGACAATAACTTCCTCCTAGGAACCCGGTCATATGCCTTTTCTAGATCTATAAAGCATAGATACAATTCCCTGTTCCATTCATAACACTTCTCCATTATTTGCCGTAAGCTAAAGATCTGGTCCTGGCAACCTCTAAGAGGCCTAAACCCACACTGATTTTCATGCAATTGGTCCTCAACTAATACTCGCACTTTCCTTTCAACAATACCTGAGAAGATTTTACCCACAACGCGGATTAAAGAGATACCTCTGTAGTTGTTACAATCTTTTCTGTTTCCATGTTTAAAGATTGGTGTGATTTCTGCTTTTGTCCAGTCTGATGGAACCTGTCCCGACTCCCAGGCCATTTCAAATATCCTGTGTAGCCATTTAAGACCTGACATTCCACTGTATTTGATTAGTTCCCACTTAATTTCATCCACCCCAGCTGCTTTATTGCACTGCAATCTATTGACCATTTTCACCACTTCCTCAAACGTGATCCTATTTCCATCCTCATTCCTATCCCATTGTACATCGAAATCTGAAACATTACTGATCGTATTTTCACCTACATTGAGCAACTCTTCAAAATATTCCCTCCATCTGCCCAAGGAATCCACAGGATTCACAAGCAGTTTTCCTGACCTGTCCAAAATACTTGTCATTTCCTTCTTACCTCCCTTTCGAAGGCTGCTAATTACACTCCAGAATGGTTTTCCAGCAGCTTGACCCGAAGTCTCCAACCTGTTTCCAAAGTCTTCCCACGATTTCTTCTTGGATGCTGCAGTTATCTGTTTGGCTTTGTTTCTTTCTTCAGCATAACTTTCTCTGTCTACCTGAGTTCTAGTACGTAGCCATTTTTGATACGCCTTCTTTTTCCTTTTACAGGCTGCCTTGACTGCGTCATTCCACCAAGCTGTTTGCTTCATCCTACCTTTACACACTACTGTTCCAAGACATTCTTTGGCCACTTCTAGTACTGTGTCCCTGTACCTTGTCCATTCCTTTTCCAATGACTGTAATTGATTACATTCAACTAACTGTTCCTTTCTGAGATCATTGTTATGTACTTGTGCCTGATTTCCTTATCCTGAAGTTTCTCCACTCTTATCCTCCTACATATGGACCTGACCTCCTGCACTTTCGGCCTCACAATACCAATTTCGCTGCAGATTAAATAATGATCAGTGTCATCAAAGAATCCCCTGAATACACGTGTGTCCCTCGCAGCCTTCCTCAATTCCTGATCTGTTATTATATAGTCAATGACAGATCTGGTTCCCCTGCCTTCCCAAGTATACCGGTGAATGTTCTTATGTTTAAAAAAGGAGTTTGTGATTACTAAGCCCATACTGGCACAGAAATCCAAGAGTTGTTTCCCGTTCCTGTTGGCCTCCATATCCTCTCCAAATTTACCCATAATCTTTTCATACCCTTCTGTTCGATTTCCAATCCTGGCATTAAAATCACCCATGAGCAGAACACTGTCCTTGTCCTTTACTCTAACAACTATATCACTGAGTGCATCATAAAAACTATCCATCTTATCTTGATCTGTCCCTTCACAATGCGAATATACTGACAGAATCCTAATTTTCTTGCTAGACACTGTCAAATCTATCCACATCAGTCGTTCGTTTATATACCTTAATGCAACTACGTTGGGTTCCATTTCTTTCCTGATGTAAAGCCCTACACCCCATTGTGCTATTCCTGCTTTGACTCCTGACAGGTAGACCTTGTATTCTCCCACTTCCTCTTCTTTTTCACCCCTTACCCGAATGTCACTAACAGCTAAAACGTCCAATCCCGTCTTACTTGCAGCCTCTGCCAGCTCTACCTTCTTCCCAGAGTAGCCCCCATTGATATTAATAGCTCCCCATCTCATTACCATTTGTTTGCTGAGTCGTATCTTAAGAGTCCCTGGTTTGTCAGTTAGAGGTGGGACTCCGTCACCTCCAAAGGTCCGAGGCATTTTGCTCTGATTGTTGCCAGCGTCATATTTAAAGTACCAGGGAAGCAGGTTGCTAGCCTTACTTGCCCCGAGTCCCATTGAGTTTTACCCCTAATGGTTGAGGGACTAACCGGTGGATTTGGTAGTCTTTGCCGTATGAGCACAAAGGTGACCACGACTCAGAATATGTCCGAGATGCCCAGCCTTATTCCAAAGTAACTGGTATCCCGACTGTCGGGACCACTTACTTGGCCACTCATACGTTGCCTGTGGTTCATGAACTAGGACATGACTACAGGAACCCACACCATGAACCACCAACTCTGTGGATGTATAATAACATCCCAGTGTATTGATGGTATTGTGAAACACACATTCCGTCTGTCTCAACCTGGCCATATGTCACATTCTACTTTTCCACCCAACTGTACATATCCCATGGGGAAAGTTCGAATAAAAGCAACAAAAATTAAGGACATTGCTAAATTACTACCTTATATACCAAATGAACATGAAGAATTCTACCACAAGCTGACACATTGGCCTACAAATGACGTTGTTAAAAGTTAAGAGCAAGATGACTAAAGAAACTCAAAATGATGTATTGAATTGTTTTTCTTCTCAGTTATTTTCTTAATAAATATTGATTGAAAACCAGTTGTTTTGCTTTATCTAATGCTCATGATCGTTTCACATTCCTAAACTATAAGCATATCCTCAAAGTAATAAATGAATCATTATATTTTCCTCAACGAACTTCTAAAACGTGAATATCTATTTTGGTCCATGCAGAAAGGACTTAAGTCCATCACCAAAAACCTTTTTTTCCTAAATTAAAACACTTTAAATGCCTGTAAACTCTGTAAGGACCTTGATATTCGGTCGATAAACAACATATATTTTTTCTCTTCGCTTTGATCTCATACTCTAGTGTCTAGATTTTTTTTTTTTTTTTTTTTTTTCTCGAAATTAGGTACAATGGACTGAGGCCTCTTCTGTATGGAGCGATTTAAATGTAGTTGCTTTATAACTGTACATGGCATTTTACAAGGTTCTGTCACTGTTCTTTTCCTGTCTCTGACAATGACCTACTTAGATATGTGGTATATTAAATGGCACAGTACATTGAGAACACTAGTGTCGTCTGTGTAACTAAATAGCTACAATGGACACTGGTCCCATTTGCAGGTTGCCTATCTAACAGCATCCAGGGATAACAAATATTTGATGTTTGGTATTTCATATAATTATTGGAAATTTAAAATGTTGCCATAATCTACTCATCAAGAGGTATAATCTTATATTTAAAGTTTAACAAAATAATACAAGTTTTGAACTCTGAAACTGTGTATATGTCTTGAAGGAGCATAAATCACATCACACAAATTACCCTGACTGTATTCGTGAAGTATTCGAGAATGAGAGCACTTACCTACTTCCAATGAACTTTACACATAATTTCAAACCTTTCTGAAAATTTTTCTCACTGATGCCCCGCACATTTTCAGTTTTCATGCAGTAAAGTTCAGCATCAGGCATGATGTTTTAATTTATTACAGCTTTGCTGCTGACTGTACTCATAACTCATTTTTCAGACAGTACCAATATATACCACTAAATGAAGATGCAAAATTATATCATTATACATAAACATTGAAATGGGTGAAAAACTACTTTTTGTTAAAACATATTGCAAATTACCCTAACTATACTCATCCAGTGTGTTTTATTTTTTCATTAGTCTCTGGGTGAACAATCCAAAACTAATGAAACCAACATAATTAGGGTTTTGCATCTTTAACCATAAAGGACATACATGCTTAATATTAAATATTTAACATGAGAACTCATTTGTAAAGTACTCAGGTGTTTGAAGCTGTTTTACACATGGGGATTACATTCTTTGAAGCATTGGGGATGGATTACTGGTTACTGAATAATCCAGCATTGAAGGATTACAGTAGTACTGTGGGTATGGTGCATAATATAAATGGCTCAAACCAGAAAAAGAAAAAAAAGAAATTCTTTATTTTATAGGATTCGAAGTTCTTCTGAAGCTCACAGATGCCTGTTGAGTTCCAATTGGGCTTCAATAATATAACTACTATGGCGGCTCCCTAAAGTCTAAAACTTCATGAGTCCCAAAGTCTGCTGTAGCAGGCAACTCTCCCCTTTCAGTTGCATCTAGACACTCTCCAAAGCACCCATGCCATAGTGGACACGTACCAACAGAAATGGCTTCCCTCCCCCCACCCCCTCCCACTATCACAATCTGCCTAACATGGCTTCTGCCCAGAATTCCTGTCTGAGTGCAACTTTCATTTTTGAACAAGTGCTTTTGTTTGTGGAGCAATGAGGACCCAAGGACTGCTGCATGATGACTGTTCAGTGACAAATCTGATGAGTCAGCCTTGTGCATTGCTTAGGGCAAATAGCTTGTGAGTGCCTTAGCTTTCCCAGCAGGACCAGTTGCAATCTGCAGTTTATGGCTCACATGCTACAGCCCCTTTAGCTTTCCCAAGTCACTTTAGAGAGCTACCTTCCACTTTTTGGAGGCCATTAATCCCAAGTACAGTGATGCAGGTAAACACCCTGTACACTGTACTACTTTGTGCCAGTGCCAAAAGTCCATGTGGACCATCCCATACAATTCTCACACAGTTTTGGATATTCCTTCATGCATGACAGTACCTACACACTGTGTCTCTTTTACTGTTACATTTCCTATGGCCTCTGCTAGGGATGAACTTTTAGTGTTTACATTGAACTTTCAAACTTCCGCACATCTTAGTGAAGGCCCCCACCTATGAATTTAACATGTGTTTGTTTCTCCGGTACTGATGAACTGAGAACCTTTGCTGCGCAAATTGCATAGTAACTGTGTACACATTATATCTTCCACTTCATGTTTTTGTTAAATAATATATAGTAGTTTGTCTATTTCAATAAATAGCTAGTGTTACCAAAAATTCGTCCCCTCACCTTTTCATTGATTCACTGGAAAGCGAACCTTGCATCATGCACTCATCTGATGTTATGCATCAATGGGAGCCAGTCCCCACTTTGCCCACAATACTCACACATTCACATCATTTTACAACAAAATGAATCATTTTACAACAAAATGACAAAACATTTACCATGAATCTCCATGATGTCCCATCAGTTGTGTCCATTCACAGATTAAAGTCAGCTTAGGTGCTCATCCTCTGCGCTGCCCATAAACTGCCAACAGTTGAGGTCTCCCTGCCCACTTCCAATGCCGCTGATGTCACTGTTGATGCTAACATCAGTGCCACACCCAACACCACCAGCACCACTCTTGACACAATCTCCACCAGTGCTGCCGAACCACCAACCAGCACCTGGGATCCAGATCAAGCTATCTCACTCCCCTTCACTTTCCCTCCCACTGCCACTTTTCAAGCACATGGAGCCTGACACTGAGAATGCGGCATCTGACACAGCCCAACTCCTCACTGCTGCCACCCAATGGATTCACAGACACTGCACCTTCAGCAGCCCTGCAGCCCTTGCCACAACTCCAAACACACCAGCACCTCAGAGTCAACACCATACCCCACTGCCACGTCAGCCTCTCACTAGGGGATCTGGCAGACGGCAGAAACAGGAGCAGCAGGAATTTCCAGCACCTGCATACTCCAGTAACCACTAAACCATACATGCTGGCCACATAGTACTTAGCCATACATGCCCCACCTGGGCTGGCCGCTGTGACCGAGTGGTTCTAGGTGCTTCAGTCCGGAACAACACAGCTGCTACAGTCGCAGCTTTGAATCCTGCCTCAGGCATGGCTGTGTGTGATGTCCTTAGGTTAGTTAGGTTTAAGTAGTTCTAAGTCTCAGGGACTGATGACCTCAGATGTTAAGTCCCATAGTGCTTAGAGCCATTTGAACCATTTGAGCCCCCCCCCCCCCCCCCCTGCCCGAGTACCCATGCCCCAACTCGCATTAAGTGAGACTGCGGCACATTGTAGTTCCTCATACTGCCCAACGCCTCCTCCACACCTGCCTCTGTGCCATGCAGCAGCTTCTTTCCTGAATTGCAACCCCATGTCACATCTCAACAAGTGCACCTTTGACCATGTGGTCCAGCGCACCACCGTGCCAGTCACCCATCATGTGTTCCAGACTACTGCCCGCCACCATGCACAGCACATCACTGCCATATGCCGCTATATCCATTACACCACCCCAACTGCCAGTGGTGGTCAGTTGTCTTCTCCTACTGCACTCTGCACTACCAAACCCCATTTTCAACACATCAGCTGTTAACAACAGGCTGTCAGGTATTGCAAACCTCACCTGACACCCACCCATGCCATCATCAACAACACTCATTGCCACGTCATCCACACTAGTGTTTGATAACCTGGAGCTGCATCTGACGTTGTTATGCTGATGTCGTCCTCTCACCAAGATGGGGTAGGGGGCAGGGGAGGGGGGAGGGGGGTGGGAGTGGGAACTGTGTGATGCCTCCCTAAATTATAAAATTCTGTGAGTCCCACAGTCTGCTCTAGCAGATGACTCCCCCCTTGCAGTTGCGCTCATGCCAAGTGAACATCTACCAACAGAAATGTCCTTCTCCCCACTACTGCAAGCTACCAAACTGGGGCTTCTGCCCACCATTCCCATCCATGTGCAAGGCAGGCATTCTTCAGCATGTGCTAGAACTGAATGACTGATTTAACATCTGTGTGAATGGTCCTCCTTTCATTTGTGTACCTGACCTTTCATTTGTGAACCAGTGCTTTTATTTGTGAACCAGTGCTTTTGCCTGTAAACCAGAGCTTTCAATGAAGGCCCAAGAGCCACCACATAATGACTATTTGAGGACAAATCTGGTGAGTAAGCATTGTGTGTTGCTTAGGGCAGACAGTTTGCGAGTGCCATAGCTGTCTGAGCAGAAACAGTTGCAATTCAGCAGTTTTAGCTTTTCCAACTTGCTTTGGAGAGCCACTTCCTGATTCCTGGAGGGCCTTAATTCCATGTGCAGTGGCACAGATAAACACGCTGTATATTTTACTGCTTTGTGCCTGTGCCATGCATCCACAAGGACAGGCCTGTTCAATTCTCTTCCCGCACGCGTGATGGTGCCTAGCCACTATGTTTTTTTTAGTTTTACTCACCATTTCCTGTGGCCTCTGCTAGGGACAGGCATAGTGTTTCCCTTGAACTTTCAAACTTGTGTAAATCTTAGTGGAGACTCCTCTTTATGAACTTAACATATGTTTGTTTCTGTACTCAAATTAATGAACTGAGACCTTTGCCATGCAAATTGCATCTCAACTGTGTACAGATCATATATTTCTCTTTATGTTTTTGTCTAATAATATGTAGTGGTTTGTCTACCTTCATAAATAGCCTGTGTTGTTAAAAATTCATGTGTTCTCTGTTTTGTTACTTCACTGGACCATGCATTCCTGCCTTCTTCTTCTGTTCTCCTTATTTTCCCTCACTCAATAGCTGTTATGTGCACTGCAAAGTTAAACACTTACAGAGCTACCAGCATCACCATGCTACCAAACAATATGTATAAAAGCTGCTCACATTTTCTCATATTTGTTCTCTCTCCATTCTCACATCTGCTACAAAGTTCTTTACAGGATTAGTTCCCACAGCTCAAAACCAATATTGGAAGAAACAAAAAGAGTCATAACCTAAACCACATGCATACTCTCAAATCAAACTTAATTGCCTGACAGGGGGTTCATCGAACCACCATCTTCAATAGTGGAACTAATTTACACAAAAAAGTACAGATTATCATTGACAATTAAAAATTGCGACTGCTCTGGGCACACATAATGTATAAACCTTGTGACAAAATAGGGGCAGTGACGAAAAATTAACCAGTATACTTCAATACATCTGCCTGCATTGCTGGGGTTATTAAACATCTGATGTGGTAGTATTCAACCTAAAGGTAGTCAACAGAAATCTTAAAACTTCCTGGCAGATTATAACACTGTGCCGGATCACAAAATGAACCGAGTACCTCTGCCTTTTGTGAGCAAATGCTCTATACACTGAGTTATCCAGGCATGACACACAACCCATCCTCACACCTTTACTTCCACTAGTATCTCTCTCCTATTTTCCAAACTTCTCAGATGTTCTGCCCACTTTCTCAGACTACAGCATAGTGCAATTGTAGAGGAATGACTTAGGGAATTGTTTCCAGAATGAATTTCTGTTCTCCAATGGTGAGTGCACTGATTTGAAACTGACACCAGGAAACCCTGGAAGTGAAAGATATTTACATCATCAAAATGTGATTGGGGAGTTGAGGAGCAGTGGTGCTGCACAGCTCCTGATCACCAAATAATGTACCAACTGCTGTGCACTTCACAGTAGTTTGTGCAGTATATATGTAGAATGTCCTGTGTGAAATTCTTTACCATTCTGGAGTTCATCATGTGAGGAAGGTATTTAAACTACTGATGGTGATCTGTACATTAGATGGGGACTTGAAGCTTAGTGGCCCTGCCAGTGCTCTTCTCGAAAAGTGTGCTTTAAGCTGGCAACAGGTTGCACTTTGTTCCTCAGTTCCATTCCATACTTATCCATAACAAGAAAAGACAAATAATACTACACAGTACAAACATTCATCATAGTCATCCTCATGACACACACACTTTTTGGGTTTGGAGAACAATAACACACAATGTCAGCAATATCTACTAGCAAACTCAGTATACTACTGGTGTTCAGTCTGTGGCTGTCTGTATCCTCCAAGAGGCTGGTTGATGGTTGGAAGCTGCCATACCTCTGGAACCTAGAATTGAAAATCCAGCATCCAAAATTCACATACGCTTAGTATCTAACACACCAAAACTTGTCTTCAGTATTTCAACAGGTCAAGAAAGAGGGCCAAAAATGAACAGCTAGAAATGTATTTCTAGTTGTATACAGATTCAACAAGCTATGGAGAAAGTATGGACTGTGTGCAAAAGAGTGACCTTACTGGGAAAAAAAAAGATAGACAGACAGACAGAGAGAGAGAGAGAGAGAGAGAGAGACAGACAGAAAACCAAGAGTTTCCATTCAGAATGAATTTTTTAGAATCTTTTATTGTAAAGCAGAGTGGATTCTGTTTCTAAGCTTCCTGGCAAATTGAAACTGTGTGTGTGTGTGTGTGTGTGTGTTTGTGTGTCAGGCTGGGACTCAAAATCACGCCACTGCCATTCCGGAAATGCCAGCCACTCAATGGTTTACTCATATCAGGAAAGAGGAAGAAGTCACTGGGTGGTATGTCAGGAGAATAAAGGGAGTGAGGTAAGTCTGGAAGCACAAAGACGCAGCATGTGTGACTGTGTCCTGTGTTGAGTGAACTAGGGGAGTATTGTGCAGAAAAAACATGCCTTGGAGAACTTCTTCTGATGCATGTTTTGACAGCCTCCCATAAACTTGCCAGGAGGTTCAGTATTAAGGTTCTACCGCTGCTTGCCCAGTATCATCATTACCTGTTAAGATCACACAATGACAGTCCCACAAACCACTCAGCATAACGTTGCCCAGTGAAGGTCAGATCTTCGCCTTTTTCAGTGGTGGTGAATCAACTGCTGATTTGCTCCTTTGTCTCTGGATCACAGTGATGCACCCAACACATCCACAGCGATTAGTGGCTATGGAAGTCACCTGGATTGGTCTTACACAGCTGCAACATTTCTGCTGCTGCCTCACTTTGGTGGACTTTTTCAATGGGTTTCAGCAGTCGCAGAATCCGGCCAGTGGCCTCTGTCATGATCAAAATACCACACAAGAGGAAAACTGATTCGTGACTGATTTTTCATTTTTTGTATTATCTCCTCCATTGTCATACACCGGTCTTTAAATAGCAGGGTACCCACTTCTCTTGCATTGCTGGTTCTGCAGAGAGAAATATCTTTGACTTCATTCTTTGTCATTCCACATGTTTGACCACACTGTAAGCATCTGCATCACTTAACTACTGCGTCACATCTTAGCACTCTGTTCCTGTGCACTTCCACAAACTCAGTACAGATTGTTGATCTCCTTCCAAAGTAGAAAACAAATAACCGCATGATATTCCATTTTACCAATGAGCTGCATCATTTCGTTTTGGCTCCTCTCGTGGCACACTACAATAATGTGGTGTGGGAATTTCACATGATGATGACGATGTTGGTTTGTAGAGTGCCCAACATTGTGGTCATCAGTGTCCATATAAGTTCCCAATCTTTCCAGTTACAATCTCACTACCTCCCAAATGATGATGAGATGATGAGGACAACACAAACACCCAGTCTCTGGGTGAAGAAAATCCCTGACCCGGAGATCAAACTCCAGACCCCATGATCCAGAGGTAGCAAGGCTAGCCACTAGAGGGAATTTCAGTGTGTAGCAGGACTGTATACATGTACCTCAGAACAAACAAAAAATTAATTACTATTGTGGGAAGTTCTTGTAGAACATAAATACTTTGGGATTAAAGGAGACAACTCACCAAAAAGCAGAAGTGTTCAGGTGTCAATACGCACACACAAAAGAAAGAAAACTTATTAGCTTTCAGGTTTATTCTTTGATGAGCTAGAGTAAAATACACAAACATACACACACATATATACAAATGGCTATGCCCTTACATGATGCTTACTGGAAGGGAGAGGGAGGCAGGGAAATGACTGGGGTTGGTGGTTACGGCTCAGTGGAAGACAGATGATTTGCTGGCTAGGAAAGTGGGAGGGAGGGTTGGCAGGTATACGCTGGCATGATTGTAAATGCTAGTGGGAAATGGCACAGCCTGAAGGTGGCATGGGAATGTGAACTGGGAAGGGGTGACAGCACATAGGAGGGGTAACTTTTGGCTGGAGGGTGGGGGGAGAGTTGGTTACCTGAGATTGAGGCCTGCACAGTTACAGAAGCGGAAGAAATGTTGTAAGGTTGTAAGGGTAACTACCATCTGCATAGATCATAGAAGCTGGTGGTGGAGGGAAGGATCAAGGTGGCTCGCCATTAAGATTGAGCATGTGGTGCTCGACTGCACTTTGTGCTACCAGGTGGTCAGCTTTGTTCTTGACAACAATTTGGCAGTGGCCATTCATGCTGATGGACAGGCATACCAATACAAAATGCTGTGCAGTGTTTGCCACAGAGTTGGGTATGACATGGCTGTCCCTCACCCTACCTCCCGCCTCCCTCTTCCTCCAGCCACCCCACCTGACACTACCCCCTCCCCCCCCCCCCCCCACCCCACAACTAGTCCAGTCCATTATTGCAAAAGAGCATTGGCACTGTCTGTCTAGTTGGCATCATGTGAGGGCATACGTCAAAGGACAAATCTGAAAGCTGGAAAGTTTTCATTCTTTTGTGTGTGCCTATCAACAACTCAATGCTTCTGCTTTTCACTGAGTGGTATCCTTTAACCCTAAAGCATTTACATAAAAAATTAATTAAGTAACTTATTTTGATTGAGATGATTATTACAACTTTATGGCAACCCCTTATCCTCTCTCTCCTACTTCCCAAATTCACAACAGCTCTCCTGTGTACCTTGTTGGCATAACACTCCTGAAAAAAAAATATTATATAGAAAATTATACAAGGGAGCTTTTGTGAATTAATGCGCTGAGTGTAAAGTTGGCAGGCTACAAACATTAATAGCAATAATACTACCATAACTAAAAGTAGCAGTAGTAGTAGTAGTAGTAGCAGTAGGCAACAGTCTGTAGCTGTAAATTATTATAAGCCGAAGACAGTGGTGATGATGAAGAGTCATCCGAGAAATGAATACATTACTGAATATTACTAATGTATGAATGTCTGGTTCATTTTCTGATGGCTGACTCATTTGATGTTACTGAGAATAATCAAATTTGAATAAATATTAATGACAGAAGGAAACAGTGTATAAGATAGAGTAATATCAATAATAGGTGCATAACTATTATACATTTTAATGTTTACTAAATAAAGATAAATATACTAGTATATGAGATCTGACCACTGACCATATCAAATTGATCAGATGCTAATTAAGATCCACGGTACATGATGAGTGAATTACTAAATGATAGTATAGCTAACATCAGGTCATTATACCTGGAATGCAAACTGCCACATAGAAATGCACAGAATTTGAAGGATCAGTACACCAAACTGCTGGATGGCTTTCCAGATGCAGTCTGTATGATCATTCAGTCATTGTAAATCATGAAACAGAAGAATAATGAACAAACAATGCAATACTCCACATAATGTAGTCAGAAATTATTCACTATGAACATCAAATGATTGAATTCAGGGATTTCTGAAAAGTCCTCATTGTAGTGTTCAGCTATTTTCTTTTTGCTCTGTCTTCTTATTGCTCCTTTTCCCACATGAATATGTTGTTTAGACTCTTTACACCATGCTCAAAATCATTCCACAAAACAATATGGTCTCACAGTATAAAAATTACACTAGCACGTACACCTGAAGATCAAAGTAATGAGAGATAAAAGCAAAAATTGTAGAAAAGTAAAACGATGTATGACTAGTTAGTCATGCTCATATAGAAATGTTAATCTCAGGAAAAAGTAAGTCTTGAAGTAACACTCAAGTATCTAAATCCTTAGCTTATGCTCTCATTTAGGTATTGTCAAGAAAATGTTAACTTGCCGCATAAGCGTCTTCTCCAGCACTTGAGCATCCCGAATGGCATGGCATTTGGTGCTGAGGATAAGCTGATTTGCTTTTTTTACATCATCTTCCAGTTCTAGTCTCATTTCTAGTGCCCTCTGAGCTAAATGAGAAGCCCGTCTGCTCTCAGTTCCATCAACCTGTAATTTATGTATTTATTGATAATTACTTATTCAGACTAAATGTAATTCTTAGCACATATGTTTGGTATTCACACAACATTTTAGTTTTAAAACATATCTACATTACTTTTAACTCTTCACATACACATACACATATTCCTTGACTCAATGAGTCACCAATATCTAGGTCTGTTTACTGAATTTTCTTCCTTACCATTGAATTTTGTGTGCTTTTGGAATAAACTGCCTAATTAGAACATCAGCCACCTTCCATATTTCTGCAGGCCCTTCTCTGCTTGTTCCAGTTTCAATAATTAGTTAGTAGGTGATCTTATATCGCCTTACACTGATAAGCCAAAACATTATGACCACTGTCTACAACAATGTCTGGATGCTGCCTCGTGCCACTGTGGGCATGTGACATGTTAACAAAAGTATGTAAGTGGAGCAGACATAGACAGGTATCACCCTAGTGAAAATATGGGCTGCAGATGGGGAAATCCATTGAGACAGGCAACTTTGACAAAGGGCTGATTATTATTACGCAGAGTCTGTGAATGAGTATCTCGAAAACATTTGAATATTCATGTGCTACTGTCATGACTACCTATGGAGAGACGTACAAGAACAGTGACACTACCACTAGGCACTAAATGGCTGGACATCCATGACTCTTCACTGAATATGGGGTTTGGAGGCTTGTCTGCTAAGTAAAGTAAGATAGATGATGATCTGTGGCATCTCTGCTGAAAGACCACACTGCTGGTGCATGCACAAGTGTTTCGGAGCACACCATGCACCACACATTGTTGAACAGGGAGCTCCACAGCAGACCATCCCTACATGTTCACATGTTGACCCCATGACATCATCAATTATGGCTACAGTGGGCTTGGGACCATTGAGATTCAACCATCAATCAACGGAAACATGTTGGCTCTTCAGGTGAATCACATTTTTCCTACACAAGGTCAATGGCCGTCTCCCAAACGCCATTACTGAGGTGAACAGTGGCTCGAAACATGCAGTGCACCACAAACATGGGCTAGTGGGCACAGTATTATGTTATGGGAGATATTCTCCTGCAATTATGTGGGGCATTTTGTAGTAATCGAAGACATGCTGACAGCTGCGAACCACCTGCATCCCTTTGCTTGATGTCTTTCCTGACAGTGATGTCATCTTTCAGCAGTATAACTATCCATGACTTGGAGCCACAACCACACTACAGTGGTTCGAGGAGGATTATAGTGAACTCACATTGATGTCTCAGCAACCAAATTCATCTGATGTAAGGCCTATAGAACCCATCTGGGTCACTATCAGGTACCATCACCAACATACACATATCAGCAGCCCATTATTTACATGAATTACATGACCTGTCCATAGGCATCTAATGCCACATACCTCTGCAAACCTACCAACAAACTGTTGAATTCCTGATATGAACAGTCAGTGAAGTATTTCATTCCAAAGGCAGACAAACGAGCTATTAAGCACATGGTCATAATGTTTTGGCTCATCAGTGTATACAATATAAATGAAAAGTCGCAGATAGTACACTTGCTACACCATACCAGTACACACACACACATACACACACACACACACACACACACACACACACACACACACACACACAAACATAGACAGAGACAAAATAGAAGGGAACAGCCCACTTTAAAACTGCATGGACACACACTTTCTGCCATATTCAGAATCAGATTAAGAACATTTACTGACATTTTAACATTGCACATTGCATACAATGTAGTCAAGAAACCTTTGATCAGAATCAGTTACATACTTCAATATGTAAAATTAGGTCCTTATAAAACAATTATAAGAAGTTCCTTTATCAGTTACGAAAAACTTATTCCTGTGTTCACCTGTGCGTGGGATTTCCAGAACACTTTATGTATTTGCACTTAATGCTTTCCTATGGCATAGTCTTCTAGTGCAATACAGCTAAGGTAAAACATATAATTATTCTGTAGAAGTGTACAATAATAATATGGTGTAAAGTAGAAAACTGAACATCTTGTAGTAGCCTGCTGAAGGACCCAGGGATTCTTTCACTTACGTGTCAATACGTACACCGATGAGACAGATCATTATGACCATTGCCCACTGCAAGACCGAATGCCACTTGATAGCATTGCAGGTATATGATGTAAGGAAAATACATACGTGGAGCAGAGTCAAATGGGGGATCATTCTAGCAATGATACGGACTGCAAGTAAAGAAATCCACTTATATAAATGACTTTGACAGAAGGCAGATTGTTATGGTCCATCATAGAAGAATTCATTAATATGGTAAAATGGGTGATCTGATAGCTAGCTGTGCCACTTAATTTCAAAAAAATTTTAGATCTGTAGACCAAACATAGATTGGTAATTTATTGAAAATTCTGAGTGGGTTTGCTTTGTTCTTGTTAACCTGTGCCTTGGTATATCTAAATTAGCCTTATCTCTGGTATTGTGTTCACAAGTCCCTCCCCCCCCCCCCCCCTCCTCCCAGCAACAAATTCTGTATTATTTTTAATCAGACACATATTTTTCTTAAAAGACATCATAGTCGCCATTGACTGTATAAAATATTTATTATTACTATTGCAATTTCGGTCTTATGGCCATTTTCAAGTAACACTGCAAAGTTACATTCTGTCAGAATATAAAACTATCTGACATGAGTACATGTTGTCATCAAAATGCAGCCTTTTGACGACAACATGTACTCATGTCAGATAATTTTATACTCTGACAGAATGTAACTTTGCAGTGTTACTTGAAAATGTCCATAAGGCCGAAATTGCAATAGTATCAATAAATATTTTATACAGTCAATGGCAATTATGATGTCTTTTAAGAAATATTATATGACTGTGACTCCCAACCATGAGAAGTTACTCAGACACATATATGTATATATTTATAATTGTGACTATTCTGAGACTGGAAAAAAGATGATGATAGTGTTATGACCTGTTTTACACATTATACATAGGGACTTCTTTTCTGTATTTTTAAAGTATTCTTGATGTTAGGGGAGTTTCCCCATACAATCAGACCCTATGGCGTATGTGACTGGAACAGTCCAAAGTATGTCACCCTAAGGTGATACAAGCTCACTAAATCCCTAAGTTTCAAAATGAGGCATGACATCTGAGATATTTTTTCATATACGTGATATGTTCCTTCCAGTGGAGTTTGGAGTCAACGTAAATACCTGGAAGTTTTACTGATCCAAATTGGTATCAGAAAATAACTATCATATTTCTCCTGCTTCTACTCTTTATTTTTACTATCTGTAGCCAAGTGACTTCCTTTCAGGAACAAGGTCTCCACATAAAGAGTTGGGGTGGACAGATGTAAAGAAGGTCCTACTTAACTTTCTGGCAGATCAAAACTAGACCAAGAATTAAACTTGGGACCTTAGCCTTTCGTGGGCAAGTGCTTTACCAACTGAGCCACCCAAGCATGACTCATGACCCCTCTTCACAGCTTTACTTCTGCCAGTACCTTGTTTCAGTCTGGCACACAGTTTTAACCTGCAAAGAAGTTTCATATCAGTGCGCACTCTGCTGCACAGTGAAAATTTCATTCAATATCCTACTAATTTGATGAACATCAAATTATCATCTATATTCAGGTGCAGTAATGCCCTTAAAGGAGTTAAAACAATTTTAATTTGAGAAAATCCCCTCTCACATTTGCTAGCAGATATTGGAATGCAGTGAATTGTGTTTATCAAAGGCAGTAGGCCTAGTATATTTTATTATTGCTGTGCTTAATATGTATACAATAGTTAACTGACATTAGTTTATTTTAATATTATGTACCCGTACGTATTACTGCACCATGTATTTTACTATAATGATGAAGCCTATTTCATTCTAAAATGATCAATGGTGAACAAAAAAATTATGATTCTTTATTACTGATCCTGCACTACTGACATCAGACAGACATTGTCAACAGTGTTCCAAAATTGACTTGCAATATACTGATGATTATTGCAACTGCTTAGAAGTGGCCTTTGAAGTGTAATTAAGTTAACTAGATCAGTATTAATGCATCAAGCTACATTAGCATTACATAATAACAAAGTACATTGTTATAATCAGTTCTGCTCCATTCACCCAGATTTACATGCAATATAAAATGATTACATTGCCACAAATAGTTTATTGATGAAAGAGGCTATGACAAGTCCACAACAACATGAGAGACAAATAGAGCATCAAAAATTAATGAAGTTATTCTGTTTCTATTTACTTGACTAGAAGAAGGGATCGGTTGGTAGGACATGTCCTGAGACATCGAGGGATCACCAATTTAGTATTGGAGGGCAGCGTGGAGGGTAAAAATCGTAGAGGGAGACCAAGAGATGAATACACTAAGCAGATTCAGAAGGATGTAGGCTGCAGTAGGTACTGGGAGATGAAGAAGCTTGCACAGGATAGAGTAGCATGGAGAGCTGCATCAAACCAGTCTCAGGACTGAAGACCGCAACAACAACAACAACATGAAGAAAGTTACTACCTTAAAGAAGGGAGCCAAATTCAGATACATTGAGTCCACAATTCATGAACAGTAGATTTGCAAATGATTTTACAGATCACAAACCAGAGAAAAACTTTAAGCAGTATAGAGTAATATGAGAACTAAGAGATTACTTTTAACCATTATACACAAAATGTGAATCTATATAACATTTCTCTAACAATCGAAGTATAAGTTTAGTGCACCTATAATGAATCTCTTAAAACTAATATGAAGTGATCAGTTTCATTTTTCTTACCAATTCTGGCTTAAGCTTCTGTTTGCGTTTTTCATCCCACTTATGGAGTTTCTTCTTGCGAATCTCACTGTCTTTCATTAGTTTTGTCTGCAGTTCCTCTTTGTCCTCCAAATGCTGTTTCCTCTGTCAAATTATGTTAATTAGAAGTAACAAATAAATTAATGATTCGTGCAATCACATAATTCATTAAATTCACAATGAAAAGTAAGAATTGGGGAAATAAGAGCTGATATAGAGAACAAGTAATTACTAAAACTACAAATAAAAACAGTAATTATAATTATTATAATGCCTACAAATCAACCAATAACAAACTAAATGACAAATGGAAGAGGGCAATGATTTCAAATGGAACAATCTGAAACAATCGGTGGTGATGATGATGATGATGATGTCCCATACTCCGAGGAGCATAGGGGACAGTTCGGTAGACCCGCACCACCGTACTACGCAAGGTCCTAATGGAGCTAGTTTGGCATTGCCTTCCTCCAACCATAATGGGGATGAATGATGAAGATGAAGGCGACACAACACCTAGTCACCTCAAGACAGGAAAAATCCCTGACCCCACCGGAATCAAATCTGGGACCCCATGCGCGGGAAGCAACAACACTACCATAATTGGTGGTAACAAGTCAAAAAACTTGGTTAATAAATCTAATCAATTTTCTAAATAATGTGATTATTCTGTAAACATAATAAAGCATGGTTGCAGCTTAACTGTCATTTAAATACAATCTTTGTAATATCATATGTACTTCAGAGGAGGAGCACTTAGCATTTTTTTTTCAATTTTTGTATACCTCCTATTGATCTATTTGTGCATGCATGTCACTAGGGCGTGGAAGTAGCCAAAATATAAATATTAATATACCCCCAACAAATGGACATCGAAATGGATGCAGGTGAGCTGGTGCGCATAGCACAATGAAACAGTGCGGAACACTGTCAGGGAGAATGTGTGTGAAACATTGTATGGGTAGAGCCACTGACCCAGGTGTTTACTTGCCGGTGGCAATACACTTGGCCCAGCAGTTCTTACATGAACATCAACTATCTCGGATCTGGCCTTCACCTCACGACGTGCTCTGTTTCCTGTGTGCTTAGTCTGTCAGCCGTTCACACTGGTTGCACTGTGTTTTTCTCTATGCTCATTTTTACACAGTGTTCGAACTCTCTGCTCCTCAGTATAATGACTTGCAAGTCAACTATTTTTAGCATATTACCTTCAGAAGAATTGCATGGTGACACACTATCTGACATAACTTATCAATTTATTTATTTTTTGATAAATGTGTTGACAACCCTTCCTGTACATTATGTATGGTACCAGAGAACGGAAGGCATTGCAGTCAACAGCAACATCTGATTGGAATCCACCTTTCTGATACCCTCCTACAAAGCTGCAGAAATATTGCTGCGAAAAGTTGTCAATGGTACTAAGCCACAGTCATACAGTATTTGTTGAAGGACTGCACCAATTCATTTGACTGTATATTTCCTTCAAACAATATACATTTCACCTTTCATACCGTTATCAAGTACAATGATTTCTTCAAATAAACAAAGAAAGAAAGAAAAAGGATGAGAGGGAGTTTGGCACCATAAAGCTCAATCATTCTTAGAAAAATAAAACAATTTTTTGCCACTGTGCTACCACATGATGGTTGCACAATTTGAATGATTTCTCAGTTGCATATTATAGAGTCCTGCCAGTTAATTCTCATTATCTTTAGAAGTTAACATGAGTTGCTAGACGTAGATAACAATACAGCTGAAGATCATCTAAAATCATAGCAGTAGCAAAATGAGAATGAAGAACATCTGCACAACAATTCTTACTGCATTTTGCAGATGATACTAAGCCACTGCTCAACGACAGCAGTGTAGTGATCAGTCATCGAAAGATAATAATATTATATGAGCATTCTCCACAAGAAGCTTGGTGACCATGGTGGCATTCTTACTTACTTTCTACAAGTATTTTTTCTTATTTACTCTTTACTTGGCAGTCTCTTAATATTTCATCTATCTCTACTGATATTAAAGTGGCAGAATATTTGTACCCATGTTTCTTATATGAACTTCTTTTAAAATACATTTTAAAGGACTGCACTACTTTTCTGACTACCCTACACTGTCTTTTTTGATTGATCCCATTCTTCCAAGAGAGGCGTTTTCTCATGCAGTTCCTTCATCGCAGCAGAAGTATTCCTCTGCAAGAATACTGTACAAACTGCCATGTTATGCTTCCACATCATGAAAAGCCACATTGCACTGAGTCCAGTTTTATAACACATTGTGTCACATTTGTTCAGTACTTTTAATCAATAACCAAATAAACATGCTATAAAATCAGCCAGTACTGTAACACTACTTCCTCTGGACTAGTAACTGATTTTCACAGTGGTTAAATTTTGGGAAATGGACTGAAGGTCCTGAGCTGTATTATCACTGAGTAATTGGTATTCAAGATTAAATTTAAACACAATGAGATTACCAGTAAAACAAATAATTGCTTATGGAGAAATGTTTTGAGAATGGGGGTACTGCTTACACAACAACTCTCCCACAGTCTTAAAACGATGTTTTTTATGTTAAATTTTATGTGTAATTATTATACTTTTTGTATCCACATAGGTGTGTAATTATTATACTTTTTGTATCCACATAGGTGTGATAATGCCATGCAACCATCAGTGTCAGCGCAAATGTAACTATACTAGCCGAATTGGCTCAACTAGAAAGCTGGGGAGCTGAACCCTGGAAAAGGGAAACAAAATTTGGCATGCAAGTTGATCCACAGGGTAGCAGAGAGACAGAATACCATGTGCAGATGAACATGGAGGGAAAAAAAAACACACACACACACACACACACAACACGGCCAGCATGAGTGACTCACAAACTAAGCACACAGAAAACAAAGCATTGCAATGCAGTGAAGGGCAGCCCGAAGGTAGTTCACATCATGCATGAAAGAACTGCTGGACCAAGCCTATTGCTGTCACCAAGCAGATGGGAAGTCCAATCAAACTACAAAGGAGATTGCTTACAAATCACTCACGTGACCAGTTCTAGAATATTACTCAAATGTGTGGGATCTGAACCAGAGAGGCCTAACAGGGGATACTGAACATATACGGAGAAGGGCAGCACAAGTTTGTTTAATCCATGGGAGAGTGTCACAGAGATACTGAAGGAACTGAACTGAGAGACCCTTGAAGATAGACATAAACTATCCCAAGAAAGTCTATTAACAAAGTTTCAAGAAACACCTTTAAATAAATTACTCTAGGAATATACTGCAACCCCATGTATTGCTCACATAGGGATTAATATATCTAAAAACAAAGATGATGAGACTTACCAAACAAAAGCGCTGGCAGGTCGATAGACACACAAACAAACACAAACATACACACAAAATTCAAGCTTTCGCAACAAACGGTTGCTTCGTCAGGAAAGAGTGAAGGAGAGGGAAAGACGAAAGGATGTGGGTTTTAAGGGAGAGGGTAAGGAGTCATTCCAATCCCGGGAGCAGAAAGACTTACCTTAGGGGGGAAAAAGGACAGGTATACACTCGCGCACACACACACATATCCATCCGCACATACACAGACACAATCAGACATTTGTAAAGGCTTGTGTCTGTGTATGTGCGGATGGATATGTGTGTGTGTGCGAGTGTATACCTGTCCTTTTTTCCCCCTAAGGTAAGTCTTTCCGCTCCCGGGATTGGAATGACTCCTTACCCTCTCCCTTAAAACCCGCATCCTTTCGTCTTTCCCTCTCCTTCCCTCTTTCCTGACGAAGCAACCGTTTGTTGCGAAAGCTTGAATTTTGTGTGTATGTTTGTGTTTGTTTGTGTGTCTATCGACCTGCCAGCGCTTTTGTTTGGTAAGTCTCATCATCTTTGTTTTTAGATATATTTTTCCCACGTGGAATGTTTCCCTCTATTATATTCACATGGGGATTATGAAGATAAGATTAGAATAATTACTGCATGCATAGAGGCATTCAAATAATCATGCTTCTCTGAGCTCCATACATGAATAGAACAGGAAGAAACCATAACTGGTACAATGCGGCATATCCTCTGTCATATGCCTCACGGTGGTTTGCAAAATACAGATGTAGATGCAGATGTGGAAACACCTGGGTCTGCACATAATATGACAGCCTTCTGCATTATTCTGCTGTAATGTCCACACCAGCTTATCTACATTCATCTTCATGTCTGACTCACTGGAAAGGCCACAATGGGCCAAAAATGGCCTACCTTCTGCCGCGACCACTTTCACAAAAATGGAGAGGGCAGCAATCAGCCAAATCAGCCACCAAAGTAGACAATGCCAGTATGGCTGGCTCTGCCAGAAGGGTGGAAGATTGCAGAGACTGGGACAATGGTTGGATACACTAGCATCAGTAGGGGCAGGACTCATCCACTGGCAAATTACGAAAGCAGACCATTGGTTCAGATTCCACGGTCTCTGCATTGGTAGTTGTGGGAGTTATTCCTGCCAACTCCCTACTTCTTGCTATGTAAGCTGTGCGATGGCGGGTCTCACTGCCAGTCTGGAAGGGGTTGCTGCACAGGCAACTGCACTGAATGGAGCTACTGATACATGCCATGCTACCAGCGTCATTGACATGTGCATCATCGTGCTGTTTCCATGAGTATTATAAACATGGGAACAGAGAGTGGTACTGGTATGGGTGTCACAAAAAATAAACTGCAAAGAGTTGCATCTACCTCTATCCCCGAACGACCTCGGGTATTTGTTGGCTATTGCTTTAATTTTGGTACTATTAATAATAATACCTTAGTCATGGTAACATGTGGTTTTCTGTTGGCATTGTAAGAACTGATAGTAGTACTCCTCCTGTTGCCAGATTGGAGATTTTGGATTCTCATAAGATGACTGCTTATTACATCTATCATATTGGTGAGGCAGCACATAAATATTTTGGGAGATCTTACGAGAGGTACTTGGGTTACTTAGATTGACGGAAGGCACTGTCGGGGTGGCAGTGGCAGCTGAATGAGCATGCTGCCATTACTAGGAGTGTCCCACTGGAAAAACACTGTGACCAACCCTGTCGCCTGGCTGGCTTGAAGACAATGGTGTCAAGGGTCAAACAGGTCACAGATGCAACTGACTAGAATGAGAATTCAGCTGCTCACAACCGATCTCCACCACAAACAAGTGCCAATGTTTGTGACTCACCACTACACCCAGCTGCCACCCCTACTGCCAGACTAGGTCCAAGCAGCAGCCCTGTGAGGAAAACATGGTGGGCCGTGACAGTCTGGGGCATGTGACTCAGCGTGCAACAAATCCAAAACACCCCTGGCTGCCATGCATTCAAGCATTCCACTGGACTGCAGCCATTAACTGGTGTCCCATCACAAAATGAAGTAGACATGGACTTCTTCATTTGAATTTTGAACATTTGCATGTCCACTTCCGAGTTAGAAGCTGGATTAAATGTGATGGTAGTCAGATGCTGCATACCATTGCAAATGCATAAATCTGCAAACTCCCCCCGACATGAACTGCAAACTGTTGTTGGAGATGAGAGTCTGAGGAGATCCATTCACAGCAAAAATGATTAACAACACATGGACAGCTGCTGTCAACATCATGGATGTCAGTACAGTAACATAAGGGAATTCTGACAATGCACTGACCAGCTACAACCACACACTTCACAAAAATAGTCCTGCAAAGTTAACATTCTTCCTATCCTACTGGTTCTCCAGAACTGGCCAAGTGGAAAACTTACACGGAAGCCCACACACAATGTTCAATGTTGCACTTGATCGCTGGTCATTAGATGTGACACCAGACCAAACCCTTCATACACATACCCCAGTGTGACATATGCCACAACTGAAGTATGCAAGAATGCAAAGCCAGAGGGACAACCAATCATCAGCTTTGCTCCCATATGGCAAGCATGAAGATCCTCTGGACAACACAGAACTGATCCAGAACGTATGCCACATAAAATCTGTTCCTGAAGGACTGCTCTCAAGGTATCCCATCTGCATCCCAAAACAATTTTCAAAAAAGGAGGGTCAGAGGCCATGGCAGCAGTGACTTCTCATGAAACTGAAGGAAAATCTAGCAGTGCCTGCTGCACGATATTGTGCAGTGCCAAAATGGGAGCCTGCTATTGACTAGACTCTGAATCAGCTCCTGCCAGCAACTGTGATTGTGCATCCACTTAAGCATGCTGGGCAGTACACCAGCAAGCAAGTCATAGCACTAATTACTAAGGAAGAGGGCTCATTGCTGCAACAGTGGGCAGTTCAATTCAGGTACTTAGAGTGAAGGCCAAATACAGAAACTAGACGCTCATGTTCAGTAATCAGTAGGAATGTTGCTCCAGATAGAAAACCAGGAAACTTTTTAATGCCAAAAATGATAACCAGTGCCTCCTTTTCCAACTGAAAGTAGTTACATTGCACCACAGAAAGTGTCTTCAACATGCAAGCAATGAGCTACTCAGTGTCATCTGGGTTCCAATGTGACACAACTGCACTAATGCCATACTGTGATACTTTGTTGGCCAGGGTTAATGATTTACCAACTGTAAAATAAGCCAAACAGGGAGTGGAGCACAGACACTTCTTGAGGTACTGAAAAGTCCATAGACAGTTCACAGAAAAATGAATTTGACACCATTTTGGCAAAGCTGGGTAAGAGGATGGTAGATGTATGTGGCTTGGGGAATGAAATAAATATAACAAGAAATTTTGTCCATAAAGGATGGGATCTTCAAGTTCTTGGGTGCCAGCAGGTTAATGATGGCTTTGACTTAATCATCCATAGGGAAAAAGCCATCTTTGCTAACCATTGTCACAAAAAATGCACATTCAGGGAAAAAGATGCAATGAAGGCCATTCTCCAAACAGCATTGGAAAAGCACATGCAGATTTCATAAATGCTCCTTTTGTCTGGAGCCCGAGCCCCATATTTCACCAAGATGGTTTACGCAACAGGAAATGTCCTGAATCAACTGCTCCAAATATTGTTGATAGTGCAGAGGCAATTCCGAAGGGCAAGCAATTAATCTGGTAAAGACCAAAGCCCAAAGAGGGTGGTGAGCATTAAAAAATTCTAAGAAAGCAACAGCAGGTATGCACTGCCGAAGTCAGTGTGTGAAAAATACTGCCTCCTGACAACTTTGCCAAAACCTCCTTTGGATACGAGTCCATGGTGTAATGATAATGCTGTACTCGGCCTTGACCTTATCACACATGGTGAAGAGAATGATGCAGGGGTGACCAAATTTTGGTATTGCTGATATCTTAAGTGAGATGCGTACCTCGAAATTTTCTCCCAAACAGTATGACCATAGGGGAGAGTTCAGAAAGGGGAGTGATTAAGACATTAAACATACTTTGTCAACTAACTGGAAGGAAAAACAGAAAAGGTGTCTAACCCAAAAATATTTTGCACTATTGGTAAATTAACTGCTAACAACATAAGTTGCTGTTCCACTTCCTTACAACATGCAGAGATGGAGAATTGTCCCCTCAAAGGAGTACTCTCTTTACTGTATGACAAGTTTGTGGTAGTGGACACTAGTGTAGGCCAGCCCATGAGCCTGAACATGTCATTGTCAATGGGGCTGACCATTGCTCCAGTGTCTACCTGAAAGGGCAATGCATGTGGGGTGTCAGAGTGTAATCTACCCCTCACTCACATTATTTGTTGATTGTCCCTGTCTTTATTGTTAACTCTTTTAATAAGCTTCAAGAGGAGTAAGTAAGATTTACAATAAATTTTTCACTTATCTTCTTTTCTCGTAGTTGGCTCCTGTTCTTCTGGTCTAGGGGCTGATTCTTGAAGCTGAAATTTTTGAATTATAGATACTCATGGTTCCAATTGATGTAATAACTTTGAAGTAATCCTGCGCTGTATTTTTTTTTTTTTAAGCTGAAATTTTTGAATTATAGATTCTCATGGTTCCAATTGATGTAATAACTGAAGTAATCCTGCGCTGTATTTCTTTTTTTTTTTTTTTTTTTTTTTTTTTGTTCAAAATTTTATTCTCTCGCATTTTTCCGTATCACATTGTCTTTACAAGTTCCACTTCAACAAAGCTGAAAATTACATTGTTCATCCAAAAAATAAAAATATGTCCAGTCACATCAGAGGCATGCCCACTACTACTTCACTCTGTGGTAACAACAATATTCCAAAGGGTTTACAGATTCTCTTGACAAACGAATCTCCACCAATTTATACCATTATTTTATAAATGAATCCAGAAGTAAACATAATAATTAGTTTCAGATTGTGTAATTATTAAAAGAAATTTTAAGAGTGCCAAATATTTTGTAATTTTAAATGTTTCTAAAAGAAAATAATTTCAACTGAACATACAGAGCTAGAACATATCGATTGTAACTGCGAAAATAAAGTAATTTCTTTTTATGGATTTTAGTCTGAATTACACCACATCGTGCACAAAATCATATGAAATTCTTTTAGAAAAACAGCTGAGATAATATTAACCTGTTTAAAAAGTCAAAAATATTTTTGGTATCAACTACTTCTATTGAGGAAAAGTAATGCTAGGGGGTATCCCTTTACAGTATCCCCCCTCACAAAATTTAGAAACAATGTGACTTACAATCAGGTTTGTCAAATGGTGCACAAAATAATGCCAAAAGATGGAATACAGATGTATAGAAGTATCTGATACATAACATATTACAGAAAACATAAGAAACTATCTATTATACAGGTCATAATTTATACATATAACAGGACATGCAATTGAGATTTTCAGATCTGCAAAACATTCTGTCACAAGACAAATAATACAAAGTCAAAAGTACAACATTACAACACAAAATTATAGAAACAAGTGCAGTGCCAATGTAAACTACTAAAACTACTAGAATTACAAATTGCAGGTTTACATCTATAAAATCACACCTTCAAAACCTTCAAAAGAAAAGAGAAAAACTTCAGAGCCTAAGTGTACGACGAGTGAGCCGACTCAAAAAACTCACAACGATACATACAGACCAGACGATTATACTCAATGATGAGCAAGCACAAAATCAATCAGCCACATAAACCAGAGTATTTAAGGATATGTTAACTCATGAAAGGTCAAAACAATGAGAAAATATTAGGGAGCTGACCCATGAATCCAAAACACACCAGGTACAGACCAGCCAAAAATGTTTCGACACAACAAAATGAAAAAAGTTCATTATCAATCAATAAGTTCAATCACAGGTAAAAAGTAATTAAAAGAATCATCTAGCCTCAATCCATAGTTGCACACTCTCCTTGAGTATACACACTCAGTCACAATGACCAGGGGTACCCAAAACAAGAGTTAAAGCATGAGTTTGCCCACAACTCAGTTTTCAATCAGATACAATATTGCAGTACTCAGGATAAATACAGATAACCAGAGTCATAAATAGCTTTGAATGATGACATAATTGAGTAACTTGAGGACCAAAATCAGTGTATGAAATCAGACATGTATACATCTTGTTATATTGTCTATACTAGTAAATCTCTTCCACACTATTTGCTAACTGTCCATACAAATTAACCAACATACATAGAGGCCTAGAAGATTCATTTACAATTGATAAAAAATAGAAAATACATACTGATTTCAAGTTACGCAATTATTGGGAAGTTAATCCCCCTACTTGAAAAAACATACATTTATGTGGATTAACACTGTCCGTATCAGTGACGATTTTTCTAAGCAAATGGTTCCATGAATTCTTCATATAGGATAAATTCTTGGTTAACAATTTATAAATCTCAGTCATGACACTGATGTAGTTGACAGATGCTTGAGTACATTACCTAGCACCTATGATCTCTTGTAGGTTGACTGTCCAGCAGGGTACACCCATACAGCAGTGTGGGAGTAGATTCACGTCTTTCAGTTTCCTTCCTAGATTTCTCATTACATGGTCCAACAGATAGGTAACTTCCTGTCTAGCGTGCACATCAAATACTGAAAAATTGTTTCGTGTACTAAATATGCTGTTTAATATCTTCTTCGCATCACATGGCATATACTCTCCCTATTTACATTGCAAAAACAGGTATATAGGATCTACGTCAGACATTGTTATCTGTCTTCACTTCCTCTATATTCGTCAAAATTAACTGCAAAATATCAGTTTTTACTGTTTCTTTGTTGACTATGATTTCACTCGGCTCAAACATGTCCTGACTAGATCCGATGGCTTTCACTTCTACATCGCACCTGCCCTCACCTCTATTCATTTCATTAACAAGCACTTGAGTTCACAAATAAATTAATTTCACAAATGCTTTGTACTTATCTTTCCTTTTTGATCTCCCTGGTTGTAGCTGTAAAGTCCTCTTTCATTCGATCCAGTCCATCATTGTTGGTAGTACATATCACTGTTGATACGACTTTGTTGGGCAGCCCCCAGTCTTCTTTCTTCGCATGATCGGAAATGCATTCATACATAAATTGCAAATGACACAAATCACTCTCCCTTCTTCTGCAGCAGACAAAGCTTCAGTATTAGTCAACTGACCCCGGACAATACCAACACTTGTAATCTACCCCTCCCTCACATCATTTGTTGACTGTCTTTATGGTTAACTCTTTTAATAAGCTTTGAGAGAAGTAAGAATTACAACATATTTTTTTTTTTACTATCTTCTTTTCTCTTCACATCTAGGGGCTGATTCTTGAAGCTGAAACTTTTGATATTATAAGTTCTCATGGTTGCAATTGGTGTAATAACTTCGAAGTAATCCTGCGATGTATTTTTTGTTTTACTCAAAATTTTATTCTCTCACATTTCTCTATATCACACTGTCTTTACAATTTCCACTTCAACAAAACTGAAAATTGCATTGTACTTCTGAAAAATAAAAACATCTCCAATCTGGTAACAATATTGCAAAGGGTTTACAGATTCTCTTGACAAACGAATCTCCACCAATTTATATCATTATTTTATAGATGAATCCAGAAGTAAACATGTCCACAGCTTGTGGTCTAGTGGCTAGTGTTGCTACCTCTGGATCACGGGGTCCCGGGTTCGATTCCTGACCAGGTTGGGGATTTTCTCTGACCAGGGACTGGGTGTTTTTGTTGTCCTCATCATTTCATCATCATCCTCATCATTCATGACAGTGGCTAGATTGGACTGTGAAAAAAACTGGACTGTGAAAAAATCGGGACTTTGTCCTGGCACTGATGACTGCACAGTTGGGTGCCCTACAAACCAAACATCATCGTCAGAAGGAAACATAATAATTAGTGTCAGATTGCATAATTAAAAATAGAAATTTTAAGTGTGCCAAATATTTTGTAATTTTAAATGTTTCTAAAAGAAAATAATTTCAACTGTACATACAGAAAGTAACGAAAGTAAAGGAATTTCTTTTTATTGATTTTAGCAGGATTATACCACGTCATGCACAAAGTCATATGAAATTCTTTTAGAAAGACAGCTGAGATAATATTAACCTGTTTAAAAAGTCGAAAATATTTTTGGTATCAACTTCTTCTGTTGAGGAAAAGTCATGCTAGAGTGGAGGGGGGGTGGGGGGCTCCCGTTACAAGAGACAGCCTCCAAGTCCAGTGACAGCTCTGGGGCCTCCAATGATCATGACTAACTGTCACAAACAATTGCCAAATGGCCTACTTTGTGGCATTACCCACACATGGCATTTGAATGTGGGAATCCTGCAAATATGTACCAAATGGTGACTGAAGCATGGATTATGACTTGCCCTCTGAGTGGAAACTGGTATAGAAGGGAAGTGACACTGAGAACCCATAAAACATCATGAGCAGGGATTACAACAATTCGGCTGAGTCACACCAGCTGAGCCCAACACAAGCGATGATGGGCAGCGCTGTGATGTTACTAAACTCAAGTCATCAACAGTATCAGCACACAAAAGCTCAGTGGAAGGCAAGGCCACCTAGCTCACCCATGGGGCACTGGGGTCTTTTTGCCATGTGCATGCAACTTTGCCACCTGACAGTTTTTGAACACTATGTCCTTCATGTTGTGATTCTGCATTCTTAGCATCTTTGGCTAGAGAGGGGTCAGACAAAGCCAGTGGCTCAAGTCTGGACCTGAGGGTTGAGTGTTAACCAGATGATCACATTCTTAATCAGCGAGTGTGCCTGAGGTAGCCAGCCCATTGGAGACACTCAAAATGACACTTGCACAAGAGGCATTGAAGGTCAGCGATCCACACTATATAGGACTTCCCTGGGCGCTTGTGTTGTTGGTTAAACTGTGCCACTGACACATGGATTTGATGATCAAAATACAACATGAGCAACTTATAGCGTTTCTCAAAGTTAAGTTTCTCAGGCTTGGCACAGGGCATCAACTTATGCCTGATTTCATCTAATTCTGCACAGCTGGGCAATAACAAGGCAGCCTTATTGACTGTATCAATTATCCATATTACCAGGTACTGCAGCAAGAACTGGTACAGGTAATTCTCCCACCTTCCTAGTACATTTGTCACAGCCAGTGAATAGTGTCAGGGGAAAGGCTTTTTTGCACATCCCTGGACTGCCACTAGCACAGTGTGCATATGGAGAAATTCTGCACTCTATTTGAGCAGTTCCTTTACCTGTTCCTGCTGCAGCTCTTGTTTCTTATCCTAGAGGTGCAATTGCTCCTGCCAGTTTTCTAAAAATGTGGAGTCCATGGGGGCCACAATTTAACACTGTGAAAAATAAAAAGCATCACCCTTGTAAGAACATCCCAATTGCCACTTTTGTATCTACACATGCATGACAAGCTGTGCAACCATCCCTGTGGGCACAAATATCACTATTATTAGCCAACTGTGGTTCGACTTCAAAGCTGGACAGCTGAACGCTGGAAGCCTTCATAAGGTGTATGGCAGAGGGTACCTATACGACTGTTAGTCGTTTCCTTTCCATTCCCAAATGGAGCAAGTGAAAAATGATTATCTATATGCTTCCATATGAACCCTGACTTTGTGGTCTTTACACAAAATGTGTTTTGGTGGAAGTGAAATCATTCTGCACTCTTTCTGTGGCTTCATACCACACTAATTGGAGCTGGCCAGAGTGGCCGAGCGGTTCTAGGCGCTACAGTCTGGAACCGCGCGACTGCTACGGTCGCAGGTTCGAATCCTGCCCCGGGCATGGATGTGTGCAATGTCCTTAGGTTAGTTAGGTTTAAGTAGTTCTAAGTTCTAGGGGACTGATGACCTCAGAAGTTAAGTCCCATAGTGCACAGAGCCATTTTTAGCCACACTAATTGGCAAACTTAAGCACTTCCTTCTGTGCTTGTTTGGCATAGCTGTAAGACACCAGCCTGCAATGGCACATAAAGCAGTTGTCACAGTCCCCAGCTGTTGAAGTGGGATAAGAGTAATTTTTAATCTTACAGGAAGAAATGTTGACAGATAAAGGTATTAAATCATTTTGTCATATGAAAGAACTGACCCATACTATTGGCAATGAAATGGAAACTAGAAAAGTAGAAAGTATTGTCAGATGGTGTTGTTGTAAGCCTGAGATATGGTCTGTCATACTCACTATTTAAGGTGTCAGAATCAGTATCCAGTTCGCCAGAAGAAATGTCTGTTACATGGAACAAGATTACTTTTGTACAAAATAAGGTAATCAAGCAAGGGCTGATATTTAAGAATCATCACCATTCATCATTCACACGATCAGGCCCAGTGGACCGCGTGCCACCACAGTTAGAGCTCTCCATTTTCTCTGCCTTCTGCTATCTGTCACCGGTTTTCGGTTACTCCCAGCTGCAACGAGTCATCTCTCACTACATTGATCCACCTCTTTCTAGGTCTTCCTACTAGTCTGCTGCCTGACGGAATCCATTCCATTGCAATTTTGGGCCACCTTGTTGCCTCCATTCTAACTACATGTCCAACCCATTGTAGTCTTTTCCTTCTCATAACTCCCAAGATGTTGGGCTCCTTGTGCGGCTCTTCCAATTCTGTGTTATGCCACCTTTTCCATTCTCCAGGCGTCTGATCTTGGACTGGTCCAAATATTTTCCTGAGGACCTTCTTTTCAAATGTAAGCAGTCGGTTAAGGTCTTGTTTTCAAGTGCTCCAGGTTTGAGAACCATAAAGTACTACTGCCATTATTAATGTCTTATACAATTGTAGCTTTAGTTGTTGAGAGACACTTCTACATTTTAATATAGGGTCTAGAGAGTGATAGCATCTGTTTCCCGTTTGCAGTCATGCTTTTATTTCTGCTTCAGTTGATGTTACTTCTGTAAAAACTGATCCAAGATATATATGAAGTCTTTCATATGTTTATACCTGGTGTGGTTCACAATTAAATCTTGAGAGTTTTGGATCTTCCTTCGTATGGTCATATACTCAGTCTTTTCAGAGCTATTTTGTAGAAAAATCCTTGCTGCCATTAACTCCAAGGTCTGGATACTTCTTTTCAGATCTTCTTGTATGCCTGTCAATAGTGCAATGTCATCTTCATAGGCCAGATATGTAATGTATTCATTGCTAATTTGAATGCCCTGGATTTTTTTTTTAACTGCCACATTACCTCCTCACGTGCCAGATTGAAGAGGCCAGGTGATAGCCCATCTCCCCTCCCTGATGTAATCCTGTAACAACTTGGAAGTTTTCTGTCATTTTATTGCCTACCTTAACCTTAAGTTTTGTGTCATTTAGACATACCTCTACAAGTCTGACCAATTTCTTTGGCATATCAAACTCTGTCATAATTCTTATCAGGGAGGTCTATATATACTGTTGTAAGCCTTCTTGAAGTCTATATACAGGAGATGTATCTCTCGACTGTATTCGTACATTGTTTCACAGACCTGTTTTAGGATAAAAATCTGGTCTGTGACTGATCATCCTGCCTGAAAACCTCCTTGGTATTCTCCAATTATGTCTGTTACTATAGGTTTTATTCATTCTAATAGGCAGTTGGAGACGATCTTATAACAGATGCTGAGTAGCACTATGCCCCTATAGTCGTCACATACTGATTCGTCTTGCTTTTTATATATCTGGCATATCACAGCTACCTTCCATTCCTCTGGTATTTCATTTAAGAATATGGAAAATGTAAATGAAGTCCCATGCTTCTTGACAGAACGTAGGGGAATGATAAGGGAGACCCGCTCTGCCGTACTAGGCAAGGTCCTAATGAAGGTGGTTTGCCATTGCCTTCCTCCGACCGTAATGGGGATGAATGAAGATGATGAAGATGACACAACAACACTCAGTCATCACAGGGTAGTTGAAAATTCCTGACCCCACCAGAAACTGAATTCAGGATACCGCTCAGGAAGCAAGAACACTACCACGAGCAGTGGACATTTAAGAATATATTTTGAAATTTAAAATTATCAGTCTTGATTCAACCTTTGATCAAAAAATAGTTGCTGCTGCAATGTAACACCCTTAGCTTTTGAATAGGAGTAAGCAATACACAATCTGTAGTGAATTATTCTATACATTGTGTCTTTTCTGATATGGTATATTTATGTTTGTGTTTATTCCTTTCACAGGTATTATTTATTGCCTAACACTATTCGAAATATGTGGATGTCCTGTAAATATCAAAGATGTGTGTACTATTTTATTTGCAAGATTACTAAACTGGATAATTTGGAATTTCATGTGTACACATTTCCATTCTGTTAAAAAAATAATTTCAAATCCTGCAGTGGTGTGTATTCAGTGGACTGAAGGTAAGCTCTGCTTACCCAGCAAAAACTAGAAACAACAGTGATACTAAGGGAAATACTAAAGTTTAAAAGCCTCCCTTGTATGAGCTGTCAAATACAATTTTACATGATTTTTTGAGCTAGCACTGCTTACTCCTCATGATTCTCAGTGAACTTTGTAAGTTTCCACTCAGTAAGTGTTGTGGTTCAAGTGAGGAGCGATGTTTTCTGAGCAGTTTGTACAAGTGACCACTGGAGATCTGGGAAGCATGACTACCTGATATTCCCAGTCACCAGGTCCACAATGAGGTGATTGCAGGCCTTGGTGTGAGATTATAAGGAGTAAAAGTTGTATTTTCTTCACTGATACTATAGAATATGTGCCTGTTATTAAGGAAAATGACTAACCACATATACTGTACACAGTTTTACGTTATCTCAATGCCGTAAACAGTTTTAACAGTTTGTACGAGAGACATTCTGAAAGTATGTTTAGTTACTGGTTTCCAAAAGGAACCCTATTGCCAAAAACAAATACACCATGGTAACATGAATTATATATCCTGCACTATTTTTCAACATAGTCACCATGATACTGAGACATTTGTCATAGCATGCAATCAGTTTGAAGAAACCACTTTGATAAAACTCAGTGCTCTGTGATGCAAGGAATTGTCACACAGCCTGCTCCAGTTCAGCATTGGTTTGGAAGTGTCATCCCATGAGTGTGGCTTTCAGTGCATAAAATATGTGGAAGTCCCAAGGGAAAAGATAGGACCTGTAGGCTGGGTGATTCAATCTTGCCCATCTGAAGCGATGAATCTGATCCTGTGTGAGCTTTTGCTGTATGTGGCTTTGTGTTGTCGTATAAGAACACAATACCTTCACTCAAGAGCCCTGGTGACCACATAGTCAGTACACATCTGTTTGACATTGTGATGTGTACACTTCTTTGATGCTCTGCACATCCATCACCCTTCCTCCGATGATGCCCCTTCCGTCACTGAATCAGAAATTTGTGTGGATTCATATGTCATCTGGTGCACCATCTTCTCTTTCAGAAACAATGATGAAACTTACTTTCAGAACATCACTCGAAATAAACATCATATAAGCATACTCCATTTGATGAGTAGGCAAGCAAATGAGCTCACAGTGTATGATAGTGTGGAGTCAAGAACGCATGGAAACCCAAGTAGGGTAGCACTAGTGTGAACCTGCAGGCTATGGGATTCTTCTTCACAACTTTGCCACACACAGTTTGAAAGAGAAGAGCAATTTAGTACAACAAATGAGAACTATACCTGAATTATGTATCATGACTAAGGTGAAAGTTTGCGTATGCTGTTTCAATAAACAACTTTACAGCATCAATGAGTGTCTAACAAGATGCCCTTATATGCACAAGCTGTATTGTCAATCAAGTCTTTTGTTTGTAAATGATAAATCCATATGGACTAGTATTGATTATTGTGCCACAGCTTGTGTCCACACAACCATTAAAACGTGTAACCAATCTCAGAACCATTTGCTCTCCATAATAAACAAAAAAAATTCAGAAAGATGAGAAAGGACTGCATGTTGTATGATCATAAGACAGCTGATAATTTATAATACAATAATCTTTTATGAAAAAATGACATAGTTTGTTTCTTTCCAACACAGGAGATGGTGTTCAGAAGACATGATGAATCACACAAGTCTCTGAATAAAGGCAGTTTCTTCGTGATTGTACAGTTTCTCAGTGAATAAGTTGAAAATGTAAAATATCATTTAGAACATTCTTCTGCACTTACAGGTGTGTCAAACACAATACAAAATTACTTAATTGCTTCTGTTTCAAATACACTCTAGAATAAAATAAGAAAGGAGATAAGTGAATTAACATTGTCTCATTTATTCCGGGTAAAGCACTCTCTTAGAACAAAGACAATATGAACTCATGTTACTTCACCCTGCTTAAGTCATCTATGCAAATGTGGCAGAGAAGTTGTTGTATACTGAAGAAAATCATTATTGAATGGCATATCAACCTTATAAGAATGTAAAGCATTCATCAAGGAAGTCTGCTTTCAACACCACTTACTTAATTATTAAGAATGATGTATTGGATATAGTATGACTTTGTCTTGCAACGAACTGACAGCAGGCTAACCCAGCTAGTTATAGGGAAATTTAAGGCTTAATATGACATACAAATCACTGTGCAACTTGATATTTTCACTATTTCCATGCATGGAAACCACTACCCCTGGTGTAGTCACTGTAAGTTAGTTAAAGATACATGACCATGTGCCTGCACGCATTGTCAGAACAAACAATGAAAGGTAAACAACCCTAAATGAAAAACAGCGATGGTTCATTCTGAGCAGGATGCAGTGCTGAAATCCACTGTAGAAAACCACAAAAATTTTAAGAAGACACCTGAATGAAGATATACTATGGCAATTCAATTTCATTTTGGTTGTTCTAATAGTTTAAGAACAATTGCACTTCCACATTAAATATTATCATGTAAACTATTAAAACTGTAATGGAAAAATGCTGAATAATTGATGGACAAAACTATGGAACATTTCTAATTGTAGTTCATTCATCATTTTGCAGATTGCTTCTACATACCACATCTGTGTATGGTAGATGCCAAGACTGCTTAAGTGTAACATTAGGATATGTAACTTTATGAAAAGCTTCAGCAACTTGTGACGGGACATGGCTGCATCATTATGATCCATAAGCAAACACACAAGCATAGTCTGGAGATAATGTGGTTCATCAGCACTGAGGAATCAATGGAATAGCTATACTTCTCTTTTCCCATTATCAGAGATTGTTTAGTTTATCATCATACAATCCTGCCACATACAGTGCAGTTCTTCAGTTTATCATATATCAGATTTGAGTGTACAGACTGAACACACTGCACTTTAACAATGCAATCCATGAGCTGCAGAAGAATTTTGAGATCTGTAAATAGTTTTGGAAGACACCGGAGGATGTGCAAAAATAAGGAAACTCTAAAAAGCAATACATTACAATGCATAATATGATGCAGAAAACTGTTGGCATTCAAAGCAGCTTCCAATCATTTTGGAATGGATAAATACAGGTACCACGAGGTTTTCAAGAGAATCTTACACCATTCTTCCTGCAAAATAGTAGCAAGTCCAGGTAATGGTGATGGAATTGGAGGGCAACCTTCTCTCAAGCACCCTTCACTCAAAAGTAGAGCATAAAGGATCAATAATATTGAAATCTAATAACCTGTGGCCACAGAAGTGACCATTCATCCTTGGGCTCAGAAAACCAGTCATGGATTATGAGAGCTGTGTGAACAGGGCTCTGTCATCTTGGAATTCAACATCACCATTGGAAACAAACATTGTACCATGGGATGTATCCGATTGGCCAAAATGGTCATGTAATGCTTGGCAGTAATTTGACCATGCAGAGTAACTGTGGGGCTTGTGGAATACCATAGTATGGCTGCCCAAATCAGCACCGAACCCCCACTATGTTTTACTCTTGGGACGGAAACTCAGCCAGAAGTCGAAAAAGGTGTGAAACAAGACTCAACCAAACGAATTACATTCTTCCATTGCTCCATGGTCCTGGTTCTTATGGCATTGGTGCAATGTTTTCCTGTTACACATATTTCCATCACTTATGAGTGGCTTTGGGATTCCAGCTAGCCCTGCAATTCCCTACATATGGAGCTCCCTTCATATTGTTTTGGAAGGGTTCACAAATGCAACATAATGCACTCACAATCACACAGAATAATGTATTGAGGACATTGCACAGGTGCCATTCATGGTCCAACACAATAGCGCACCTGCAAGTGTGGCTAGCATCTGCATTTATATTCAAGCATGCATTTCTTGCAGTGCTTCCATATGTTTGTCCACCCCCTGTATCATGTCACGGCCATTATCATACACACCAGACATGTGTCTGCCCGATATGCATGCTGCCTCATCCATGCCATGCAGCAGGCTATCAGTCCACCGGTTTGGCCGGCTGCCTGCATTACTGCCCACCGGCCAACCGCAGTTCTCGCCATGCTGTGTGGCCATATTCCAATCACATTTCTGAATCACACAATCAACTGCTCCACAGCTGACACTACTGCAACCCGCACCTGTGGTTCACAATTGTCGAAAGCATGTTCACCTCCAGCGTCACTGTGATGGACGACATGAAGTACATCACTCTACTCAGCCACCTTGGCAACCAAGCTGACGTTATCTACAATGTCTTCCTGGCATACCACCCATGGAGAAGTATAGGACCGCCAAAACACTGCTGTTATCACACCCCTCCTGGACTCCCAAAGAACCACTACACCATGTACTTTATAATGAACATACACAGGATGAACTGTGTCAGCAAACACACCCATGCATCATTCCCAATGAGGTGCTGTGAATGAACTACACTGTTAAGCTCCCATCCCAGGTGCAGATGACTTTACTCATTGTTAGTAATCAGTCTCCCAATGACCATCTGTACCTGTCTAACTGCATTTTCACCATTTCTCAAGATAAGCACAGCATCAACAAAGCTCCCAACCACCATATGGATATGCATGCTGCTCTGCCACACACATAACCTCCTGCAGCCACCAACAGCTGCCGAGCAGCCCTGACTGAAGGTGACATCACAGTGTTTACAAAACAAAATTGGCTCCATTGTCAATTCCGGTGTATCGGCACTGCACATGCAGCCTTGCCCCTGTTGGTACCACACCTGCTTCCGTAACACCGTGTGACTCTGTCATCAACCTTGTGACTACCCAAACTCGTCTCACAGCCAGCAAGAGGTGCCCCTAGCTGTGTGCAACACATAAGCCATCTCAACACACCAAAGTCACTGCCTACCAGCCAGCTTCTGATGTCACTCTGAACCTCTTTGACCACATCAGCAGACTATGTTTCCTGATCAACAATGGACTGCACAGCACCTCACAAGCCTGCCTTGCCTACATCTGAAGACTCATGCCTTCACGTGACAACTGCTATTGGCTTCCCTATTGCTGGTAGGGGTATCCAGACATGGGCTTTAGAGCTCAGCTTTGTTACACCCTTCATGTGGTCATTCATCATCGCTGATGTTAAGGAACCAGTCCTGGGTGCTAATGTCCGATGGCCTTTCACATTGTAACCTTACTGCAAGCAAATTCCTGACCATGCTGCTGAAAGTACATGTGCCCCAACCGCCCCAACACATTGATGCCAACACCAATGCTCCTTCACCCTCAGACATGCCCATGCAACAATACATACAGCAGTGTGTGGACTGCACTGACCGCTTAATACACATCTGTCAACAGCATATGAGCATGCAAGAAACACTCACTCGTCTCAGATAACACAATGCATCCCTATGCAGTTGCATCCAAACAGCACAGTCAGAATCTGCAGAGGCTCACTCCACCCTCGAGCACCTCTGTTCCTCACCTGTTACCTATGCTTGCAGACCTGCATCTGTCACCCGCCACCTCACGTCGCCCACCTTACTGTTTACCCAGGTCAGTACATTGCCTGACACTTATTCCATGCCCACTCCTTCACCACTGCTGTCATCCACTCTGTGGCTGCGCTGCTGCTGCTCACCTCCACCGCCCCTGGGCCCATGCCAGACAATGCCAGCTGTGCCGCGTCCGCATCTGCCCAGTATGCTGCCTCCCACTCTGTCCCGCACCTGCACCGAATGGTCTCACCAAAAACACACTCGTGCCTGCACAGTTTGCCACTGTCCATGCCAAGTCAGTGCCTGCACTGAGCACTGCCTGCCACACTCCAACTAAACCCCCACAGCTCACTGACCATGCAGCACATTTGCATGTGCACAGCACAGCTCCAGTTTGCAGCTGCCACTGACATCCCCACCTTCCAAGTGTAGCCAGCACCTACACACGGTTTTGCAACCTGCACATGGCACTGCCAGCCATGTTGCATCTGAACCTCCACAGCTCACTGACTATGCCATTCATCTGCAGCCTTGCTCAGCCAACCCAGCTCCAGCCTACAGCTGACAACCAATGTCATTTCTGCTCTTCAGGACGCTGACCTCCACGCAGCCCATGCTGACAAATGCTCAACCAGTGCCTCCACCCCACATCATCTTTATCTTGTCAGCCATCAACAATGGTGTGGTGCACCACGTTGATACTATACCCAGTCCATCTGGTAGTCAGCACCCCAGACGTCAGTCCCCTGACTGCCTCTGCATGGTGAAGGCAGTGGTGGATGAGTTGTTACGAGCTGGCATTGTTCGCCCTGCAGATAGCAGTTGGGCACCACCCATCTGCCTTGTCCCTTAAAAGGATGGCTCGGCCGGATTTTGTGGGGACTATTGTGCCTTGAATGCTGGCAAAATTGTGGGCAATTACCAGTCCTTAATATCCAAGACTTCACATACTATCTCGCCAGTACTAAAGTAATTGATTGCGAGAAGTGTATCTGTAGATACCGTTGTACAAAGATGAGATTTGCAAGACTGCCATTACCATACCTTTTGGATTGTTTGAGTTCCTTTTTATGCTTTATGGCCTAAAAATGGCTGCATAGATCTGGCAATGCTTTATAGACAGCCTGCTTTTTAAATTTTCTTTTTGTTACATATATCCACACGATATCCTCATTTTTTCGCCAGACATTAACTCACATTCTGCCCACTTGCAACAACTTCTCAGCACTCTCAAAGTCAATGGTGTAGTGATCAGCTCTTACAAATGTCAACTCTGTCAGATGCAAGTCACCTTCTTGGGCCACACTTCTGGCATCCATTAAATACCAGAGTGCACTGAGCTGATTCGTAACCTACTGCCACCACCCGACTGCCACGAAGTCCACCTTTTCCTCGGGACAGTCAATTTCTATCATCATCACTTGCCCCAATCTACTGCCCTGCAGGAACCCTTAACACAGGCCCTCAAAGACAAAAATGCCACGAGTCACAGGAAGCTCACATGGACCATGGACATGCAACATGCCTCCCAAGCCATAAAGGATGATCTGGTGCAGGCAACCACCTTAGCTCACCCAGTTCCAGAAGCTCCCATGTCCATCACTGCTGATGCAGGCAATGTAGTGATATGATCTGTCCTTCAGCAAGAGGTCAACAGCTCCAGTCAACCATTGTGCTTCTCCTCCCACAACCTGGCCAAGGCACAGAGCAAGTGGTTGGCTTATGACCAGGAGTGACTGTCCATTTATGAGGCCGTGCAGTATTTCATAGAAGATATTGAAGGACAACCCTTTGTTTGGAATGTGTTCCAAGATGGCCGCCGAGTAAGTGACACCAGAAACCATTTCCAGAAAGTTAAGTGATTTAGACAGGAATATAATTTAGTTTAACGCTGACAACAAATTAAATACATGCATTAGTGTATCATTTAGTCTTGCCGTTAAAGGTTTGACTTTTCTTTGCGTATTTTTTCAGAAAACATGAAAAGATCGTAACTTCGCGAAGTCGCGCTTAGGCTTAAATTTTGTAAACGTGTTTGTTTCTTGTTTCACAGTAATTTAACTAATTTCTCGGTAATAAATAAGTAAACTACTGTAAACAGCGTATAACTTCATTGTTTTAATACAGATTTCAGAAAAACAGCGTAACTCTATATCAGAAACTTGCTTATATACATTTGTTTATAGGCCTAATTCTCATAACGTTTTTGGAGAATCAAAGTTAAAGTATCTCGTTTAATTGTCCTTTTTTTCATTCCATCAAGTGAAATATAAAATAAATAGCGTATACCTTCATTGTTTTAATACAGATCTCAGAAAAACAGCGGAATTTTAAATCAGAAACTTGCTTATATACATTTGTGAATAGGCTTAATTCTTGTAACTTCTTTTTTGATTTTCGGTAATTTAATTGATTTATTCTAGCTAAAGTATTATTTTTGCCATGAGTGAGAATTGCCTGACTTGCCGTAGAATTGTTAGTTCCGGGATTTGGTGTGATGGATGCAGTAGTTTTTTTCACTGGGGGGACTGCAGTGGCGTGGGTGTCGGGAAAGTGGATCAGGCTCATCAGTGGTTATGTAGAATTTGCAGCAGAGATAGGAAGATAGTGGAACAGGAGGGGAAAATTGCTGCCCTTCAGGCTGAGCTAGATCAGGCTAGGGAAGATCTGGACAGGTTAAGGAGGGAGAAGGGCAAAGAGAGGTGGGAAGTGGCAACAGGTAGTAGAAGGAACAGGCCTAGAACTAAGTCTGACAGTTTTGTGGTGAATGTCAAAAATAAGTTTGACCTGTTGCTTCAGTTAGAAACTGATGAGCCTCAAGCAGAGGTAGATGTAGACAGGACACAACAAACTTTCAATAGGAAATTGAAAAAGAATGTAGGAAAGCCATCAAAAAGGAAGAAAGTTTTGTTGTTAGGTAGTTCTCATGCCAGAGGTGTAGGCCAACTTCTGCAGGAGGAATTAGGACCAGAATACCAGGTCACAATTTTTTTCAAACCAAGTGCTAGTCTGGATCAGGTGACAGAGGATTTAGGTTCACTCTGTAAAGGATTTACCAGGGAAGACACCGTGGTTATTGTGGGAGGGCCAGGGAACAGCATCGACAGAGATCCTGGGTACAGTATAGAGTGTGACCTGGTAAAGATTGCGTCGGCATCGAGACACACCAATGTTGAATTTGTATCTGTCCTGAGACGCCATGACCGGCCTCATTTGAACTCTTCTGTTGGGAGAGTTAATTTGGAGCTGGAACGGCTGCTTGGCTCGGGTGCGGGGGCTCATATTGGTGTGGTTCCTGTTGATTCTCTCAGTAGGTGGGACTATACCAGGCACGGCCTACATCTCAACAGGAAAGGGAAGGGGAAACTGGCTGGGATAATAGCAGGAAATTTAAGGGGGAGAGGCACTGCCATGAATGGTAAAATACCAGTGGTTACAGGTGTTGGAGCAGCACCTTTTTTAGGATAGGTAAGACAGAAAGATGTCAAGTTCTACGAGAGGTCAGGATTGAAACAAATCTTCAGTTTAGGAAAGAAAAACAGCACAATTCTAGCACACTGGATCACCAGTCACAGCTGTCAATTATAAATTTTCACCAATCACCAGAAATTTTATCTCCACCAAGTTGTATCTCAGTCCTACGTAATTGCATTGATGAATTAAAGTCACCCAACCCAGTTGACATAATCTGCCTCTCTGAACACCATGTGACCACTGGTATAGCAACTAGGCCTAAGCACAATGAGAAACTCAGACAGGAGAGTACTGCAAATGTTAGAATAAGGAAAGGTTCTCATAAAAGTATAATTAAAAATAATGTAAGTATATTTCATCAAAATATTGGGAGTTTAAAGAATAAAATAGATGAGCTTCTGGTTTGTTTAGAAGATTTAGAAGCTGAGGATGAAATAGATGTACTATGCCTGTCTGAGCATCACATTGTTACTGATATGGATAAGGTAAATGTAAGTGGATATAAGCTCTCTGCACATGTAATGAGAGAAAATATGGAGAAAGGAGGAGTTGCCATATATGTCAAAAGTTATCATTGTGCAAAAAGTATAGAAACAAAAAAGTTTTGTGTAGAGAAACATATAGAAGCATGTGCCTGTGAGCTTAATTTAAATAAAGGCACATTTATAATTGTAACTGTATATAGGTCCCCATCAGGAAATTTTCATCTAGTTCTGAAAAATTTGGACTCCTTGTTGTGCTATCTGTCAGACAGGGGGAAGCAAATTATTATTTGTGGGGACTTCAATGTATATTCTATGAAAGAGGGTAATAGGAAAAATGACCTTGAAGTATTACTCGGTTCTTTCAATTTGACACCCGTTATTGATTTTCCTACTCGGGTGGTAAAGGATAGCAGCTCACTGATAGATAACTTCTTTATAGACCAAGATAAGTTTGACCAGATAAATGCTCAGCCTGTTGAGAATGGTCTCTCTGATCATGGTGCACAGCTAGTTACAATATATGACATAGCTCCATTCAGCAATACGAAACAGTCCTCCAAAGTAGTACGTTCAGTCAACGATTTAACAATTGCAAATTTCAGGGAAAGCCTACAGCAGTTAGACTGGGATGAGGTGTACCGTGAACCTGAAGCCAATTTAAAATATAATTTATTTCATGACATTTTTGTAAATGCATTTGAAAACTGCTTCCCCAAGAAAATAGTTAAATATACTCGTAAGAAACCTTATAACAAACCATGGCTTACTAAGGGTATAAAAATATCTTGTAACCGGAAAAGGGAAATGTATCTGACAGCAAGAAAGAGTAGTGACCCAGAAACTATCAAACATTATAAAAACTACTGTGTTATATTAAGAAAAGTTATTAAAAAATCCAGAAGTATGTGTATCATGTCTGAAATCAGCAACTCTGATAATAAAATTAAAACAATTTGGAATATTATTAAAAGAGAAACAGGTCAACCAAGAGCACAGGAAGACAGTATTACCATCAAATTGAATGAAAACTTTATGAACAAAAAGTCAGAAGTTGAAAATATTTTTAATAATCATTTTCTAAATGTTGTGGATATAGTAGGATCCAGGTGTTCATTAGAAGATGCTAGGCTGTTAATGGTAGAGGCCATACCTATGCAATTTGATACAATTGAAATCTCACCCACTTCTCCCTCTGAAATTAGGAAAATAATAAACTTGCTTAAAAGCAAAAACTCACATGGAATTGATGGCATTTCCAGCAAAATACTAAAAGCTTGTTCTCAACAGATAAGTAAGATTCTCAGCCACCTGTGTAATAGCTCTCTGGAACAGGGCATTTTCCCTGATAGACTGAAATATGCTATTGTTATACCTTTGCATAAAAAGGGGGATAGATCTGATGTCAACAATTACCGTCCAATCTCCCTTCTAACAGCTTCATCCAAAATTTTTGAGAAAGTAATGTATTCAAGAGTAGCTTCACATATCTGTAACAATGAAGTACTAACAAAATGTCAGTTTGGTTTCCAGAAAGGTTTTTCAACAGAAAATGCCATATATGCTTTCACCAATCAAATTTTGAATGATCTGAATAACCGAACACCACCCATTGGGATTTTTTGTGATCTCTGAAAGGCTTTTGATTGTGTAAATCATGAAATTCTGCTAGACAAGCTCAAGTATTGTGGCATGAGTGGGACAGTGCACAAATGGTTTAATTCGTACCTAACTGGAAGAGTGCAGAAAGTTGAAATAAGTAGTTCTCATAATATGCAAAGATCAGCACATTCCTCAAACTGGGGAACTATCAAGAATGGGGTTCCACAAGGGTCAGTCTTGGGTCCTTTGTTGTTCTTAATATATATTAATGACTTGCCATTCTATATTCATGAAGAGGCAAAGTTAGTTCTCTTTGCTGATGATACAAGTATAGTAATCACACCTGACAAACAAGAATTAACTGATGAAATTGTCAATACCGTCTTTCAGAAAATTACTAAGTGGTTCCTTGCAAACGGACTCTCACTGAATTTTGATAAGACACAGTACATACAGTTCCGTACAGTGAATGGTATGATGCCATTAATAAATATAGACCTTAATCAGAAGCATATAGCTAAGGTAGAATATTCCAAATTTTTAGGTGTGTCCATTGATGAGAGATTAAATTGGAAGAAACACATTGATGATCTGCTGAAACGTTTGAGTTCAGCTACTTATGTAATAAGGGTCATTGCTAATTTTGGTGATAAACATCTTAGTAAATTAGCTTACTACGCCTATTTTCACTCGTTGCTTTCATATGGCATCATATTTTGGGGTAATTCATCACTGAGGAATAAAGTATTTATTGCACAAAAGCGTGTAATCAGAATAATAGCTGGAGTCCACCCAAGATCATCCTGCAGACATTTATTTAAGGATCTAGGGATATTCACAGTAGCTTCTCAGTATATATACTCTCTTATGAAATTTGTTATTAACAACCAAACCCAATTCAAAAGTAATAGCAGTGTGCATAACTACAATACTAGGAGAAAGGATGATCTTCACTATTCAAGATTAAATCTAACTTTGGCACAGAAAGGGGTGAATTATACTGGCACTAAAGTCTTTGGTCACTTACCAAATAGTATCATCAAAAGTCTGACAGATAACCAACAAGTATTTAAGAAGAAATTAAAAGAATTTCTGAATGACAACTCCTTCTACTCCATAGAGGAATTTTTAGATATAAATTTAAAAAGAAATTAAAAAAAATAAAAATAAAAAACACAAAAAAATGAAAGAGTTGTTATATTAACTTAAGTACGTTATTAAATTAACTTAATTATATCATGTATTGGAAAATTTGACTCGTTCCACATCATTACGAAATATCGTATTCATGATCCATGGAACTAGTATTAATCTAATCTAATCTAATCTTTGTCATTTACACAGCCCACAGGCCCCTCGCCAATGCCATCTATAGCCCACCCAAAGATGAGTGCCCCACCGTTACTGTGACCTGAATACATCATGGAATTCACTATGGACATCCGTCACATGAAAGGTGCAGACAACGCAGTTGCTGACTGCTTGTCATGCATTGGCACCACCTTGGCCACAATTGACTTTGACAAGCTCATGCAGACTCAGCAGGATGACCCTCAGCTACAGGACCTCTTAAATGATGCCTCCTTCACCCTCATCATTGACCCAAAGTTTATCCTTGGTTCAACTGCCCTGTATTCTGCAACACGTCCCAGGTATACACACGCCCACTTGTCCCACAACAATTCCACAGAATTATTTTTGACCTGTTTCACAACCTTGCCCACCCCAGTGTCAAACCCACAACCTGCCTTATAACTGAGCAATACATTTGGCCCCAAACTGAGCGATACATTTGTTCCCATGTTAAGTGAGACTGTAAGTTGTGGATGAGGGCTTGTGTACTGTGCCAGTGATGTAAAACAACGTGTCACCCTCAGCTCCCACTAGGCACCTTCCAGATACTGAAATAACAGTTTCAATACATGCATGTGGACCTGGTTGGCCCCCCTTCTTTCATCTGGCAACTACTCCTACCTCCACTCCATTGCTGACTGGGTAACACGCTGGGTAGAGGCTACCCCCATCCAAGACATTCCAGCTGAAACAGTTGCCACAGCTCTCATGTCTACCTGGTTCATGTCTTTTGGCTGCCCTGCCTCCATAATCATGGACCAAGGTAGGCAATTCAGGCCCTTGCTGTTCGCCAAACTCTGTAAACTATGCAGAATTGCCCATTACAGAGCCTTCACCTACCACTCTCAAGCTAATGGACTTGTCAAGAGGTGGCATCACTCCCTAAAGACCGCTGTTATGTGCCACAGGGATGACTGGTCTGATGCACTCCTGTGGGTGCTGCTGGGTGCCCACAAGGAGCATAAACAAGACTTAAGTGCCTCACTAGCCAAGATTTTATAAGGCAAGACTCTATCCCTCCCCAGTGATATTAGATACAGGCTCCCAGGTAGATGCCATTTTCCTTGACTTCCGGAAGGCGTTCGACACAGTTCTGCACTGTCGCCTGATAAACAAAGTAAGAGCCTATGGAATATCAGACCAGCTGTGTGGCTGAATTGAAGAGTTTTTAGCAAACAGAACACAGCATGTTGTTCTCAATGGAGAGACATCTACAGACGTTAAAGTAACCTCTGGCGTGCCACAGGGGAGTGTTATGGGACCATTGCTTTTCACAATATATATAAATGACCTAGTAGATAGTGTCAGAAGTTCCATGCGGCTTTTCATGGATGATGTTGTAGTATACAGAGAAGTTGCAGCATTAGAAAATTGCACCGAAATGCAGGAAGATCTGCAGCGGATAGGCACTTGCTGCAGGGAGTGGCAACTGACCCTTAACATATAGAAATGTAATGTATTGTGAATACATAGAAAGAAGAATCCTTTACTGTATGACTATATGATAGCGGAACAAACACTGGTAGCAGTTACTTCTGTAAAATATCTGGGAGTATGCGTACGGAACGATTTGAAGTGGAATGATCATATAAAATTAATTGTTGGTAAGGCGAGTGCCAGGAGGAGATTCATTGGGAGAATCCTTAGAAAATGTAGTCCATCAACAAAGGAGGTGGCTTACAAAACAATACTTGAGTATTGCTCATCAGTGTGGGATCCATCCCAGGTCGGGCTGACAGAGGAGATAGAGAAGATCCAAAGAAGAGCAGCGCGTTTCATCACAGGGTTATTTGGTAATCATGATAGCGTTACAGAGATATTTAGCAAACTCAAGTGGCAGACTCTGCAAGAGAGGCGCTCTGGATCGCGGTGTAGCTTGCTGTCCAGGTTTCGAGATGGTGTGTTTCTGGATGAGGTATCAAATATATTGCTTCCCCCTACTTATACCTCCCGAGGAGATCACGAATGTAAAATTAGAGAGATACGAGCGCACATGAAGGCTTTCCAGCAGTCGTTCTTCCCGCGAACCATATGCGACTGGAACAGGAAAGGGAGGTAAAGACAGTGGCACGTAAAGTGCCCTCTGCCACACACCATTGCATGGCTCGCGGAGTATAAATGTAGATGTAGATGTAGATGATTGCGACTCTTCCAACCACCCTCTATGCCAACCTTGATTCCTGGCTTGGCTGACAGTGTCTGGCTTCACATTGCCAACCTTTATATTTCTCCCTACCCCCCCCCCCCCCCCAAAATTTTTGTCTCCAAAGACCTAACCGTAGGTGACTACACCATGCTGCATGACAATACTGTCCACGCCATGCTCCAGCCCCATTCTCAAGCCTACACAGAGTTCTCCGATTCGGCCCCAACAGCTATGACATTCTGCTTAACTGCAAGCCAGTCACGGTCTCCATCAACCAACTGAAATTTGCCTGGTATCTAATAAATGAGCCTCCTGATACAGACTCCACAATCATGGTGGCTTTCCCTCCTTCTCACAACACTCCTCCCCTGTGACTGCATCCCCTTCTTTCCAGATGCTAATCGACGTCTGCTGCTTCCGCCTGGAGGATCTTAACTCACAGTTACAGACAAGGAGCTAGTAGTCACAGGTGCCCACGATGACTGCACAGTGTCACTAAGACCCCAGTACACCATTTCCAAGGTGTTTTCACCTTACCTTATAACAGTGATCCCACAACTCTGCATGCACATTTCACCGATGATAGACGACTTCCCATCTCCATAACTTCCCTGCTCCCTCCAGACAGTGTGGCCCTCACAGATGCACCTGACATGCACATACCAGGGGATAAATCTCCTCCACCTCCCCCTTCCATGCCCAGTGGCACAGACTGTGCCATCCACGCACCCGCCCATTTCTGTGACTATCATCTCTACATCCTGCACCAGGCTACCCTCACCAGTGCTTCTGCCCCCTGGTCATTGCCTCTGCACTGTGTGCTCTGCACTACTGGATGGCAGAGGGTAAGGGGGGCTCTTTGGGAATGTTAGCATGGATGACCAGAGAAAACGACTCGTGATATCATCTCCGACAGTTGATGGTAGCAGTTCACTTCACTCTGTGACCCGAATGCGTCATGCCATGTATCCTTGTATGTATCAATTTTCTATAAAATAAAGTATGTTGTGTACTCTGTAACACTGTGTTGTCTATCATTCGCTATCACTAAGTACCGGAGTTCCACAAGTTTTTCCACTTTTAAATGTGTCTGTTGGCATTACCGGGATTTCACCGCCCGAAGGGAAGTACTGACCATTCATTCTGTCTACCTGTAATTATGTACAATGACTACTGTGGCACTGTAAAAAATGTACATCACCCAAGTTCTCCTTCCAAAAATATCATGTTCATCACAAAAGACCTTTACAAAAAGATTTATTTTCAAATTTCTTGAAATAAAGGCAAATTTCAGATGATATGATGCAACTGATGATCAGTGTATGTTGAAAAAATGATAATAAGTGAGTCGAGACTACAACTGTTATAAAGTAACAGTGCTGCCAATATATTCTTCTTCACTTTTCTGACTTCTGGTATATATATATATATATATATATATATATATATATATATATATATATATATTAAAGATGCTAACATGACAGTGTTCACTTTTAACAGAAATTGTTCTTCTTGCAATGTCTAAAATGAAGAGATACAGATAAAAGTGAATAATAATAATAATACATACATACATACATACATGCACAAAACACTTATTTGCTAACCTGCAAATGTGTTTTCAGATTTTCCAGTTCACTCTTCTTCATCACAGCTGGATGCTGATCAGATTCCTCACTTGGGACAAGTAGTTCTCGAATCATGTCATGAGAAATCAAACACACAACTTCTTTCCCATCAATTGGTTTACTCTTGACTTTTATTTTGTGTTGCGCTTTGTTCTCACTTATAGAAACAACAGGACTTTTCTTAGGTGTTAAGCCCTTTTTTTCAACTCGTAAGGCCATAGCAGACCTTTACTTTCCTCGTCACTCTGTGGAAATAATAACAAATAGCAATATATAATTTGTTCATGATATTTCTAGCAGATGTTGTTGCAGACTTGGATTGCTTGTTAGCAGGATAACAGTGTCATAAAAGTTTTAGTACATTAACATCTGAACAAACAAAAAAAAAGTTATACATAATATCACTGAACAGAATACAAGAACTGTTTAAAAAGTGTTCAACTTTTATTCACAAAATCACTCTTTATTCAGATGCAATTGTTTGACACTCGTCACTCTCATAACTGCAGCTTCTACACACCTTTCCCAATACTAATGCCACTGCTCGGAGCATTGCTGTAAAGCCTCTTTTGTATAGTGCACAGCTGCTCTGTTGAATTCAGCATGATGTCTTCATGTTATGAAATCTGCTCCCTTTCAGAGTCTTTTTCAGGTTAGGGGAAATCCAGAACTGACTTGGTGTTAGGTCAGTGGACTAGGAGGCTGACAAACCACAGTCACGTTGTATTTGGCCAAAATCCTCCAAATTAATTGAGAATGATGAGTGGATGTGTTATTGTTGTCAGCTACCGACTGCCCACAAGTCCAGCCATTTGTGTCTCACTGCTTCACAAAGGCATCACAGAACCCCTTGGTAGTACTCCTTACTGCCATTAGTACCTTCTGAGTCGTACTCTTGATGGACCAGATGGTCAGCATGACTTTCACATTGCTGCAGACCTCCCTCACAGGATGATGGATGCTTCCCTTGCAACGACTGGAACTTTGTTTTTTGATCATACCAATACACCCAGGACTCGTCACCAGTGATCACTTTGTTTAGAGTACTGTTCACAGTATCCAGTATGTCTTGTGTGATTTCTGAATGTAGCTGCTTCTACTCAACTGTTGCGACTTTGGCACAAATTCTGCTGAGATCCTCCTGAGATCCAAATGTTTCATTAAAATGGAATGAATGGATCCAGTACTAATTTCAACCTCATCTGCAAGTTCTCTGATCATAATTTGTCTATCCTGCATCATAAGGGTCCTTACCTGATCAATAACAACCTCAAATGCAGATGCTGAGTTCCTACCCAAACATGTTTCACTCTTCACTGATGACTGGCCATGTTTGAAGTGGTTATACCACTCCTTCATATGTGTGGGACCCATTGCTTCATCCGCAAACACTTTTCAAATCTTGCGGATTGTTCCAAGTTGAGAATTGCCAAGTTTAAAAGAAAATTTGATGCAATAACGTTTTCCACTTTTTCTGTCATTCTACCCGCAATACAAAATCTGACAACTGCCACTTACACATGTTCACTTGTCATTGGCTAGCCAGCAACTGGTTGTTTCTGTACTTAGGAAAAAATCTACTGTGTATGCATGTGCCCCAATACCATTGTTGGTTTCAACAATAAAAAATAAGGTTGGATACTTTTTGATCAGCCCTCGTATTAGTAATCACCATGAAAGAGTACACTTGTCATTCTGGAGCACTGTAGATGATGTAAAAATGGTACCAGGCAGTTGCACTGACCTTCCACAGCTGAAATGAGTCATGGCAGTGAGTTGGTGTATGTGTGTGTGTGTGTGTGTGTGTGTGTGTGTGTGTGTGTTCCAGCTAATTGTGCAAAATCAGCACAGTAAGGTTGGTCCAAAGTGGAGACATGACAGGATGCCATAAAGGAAATACAGTGTTGGGACATGCTCATGACCACACTATGAATGAAGTTGCCTGCATCAAAGTAGACTGTTCAACATATCTAAGGAATAGTATACCACTCACAGCCATGTATAAGACCAGTGGTTGTAAAAAGATCCCAACCAACCCAAATAGGAGACAAAAGTCATGTCTTGTCAGTGGCAATCAGCTTCCAACCTGACAGGAACTGTTGCTGTCAATGACTCCAGATCCATCTTAACCAGTCGCCACACACTGCAAAGAAAACTACATGCAATTAACATTTGTAGTTGCATATCTGGCAAAAGGCTATTGCTCACAGTGGTATACAAAGCTGCATGTCTTCAGTGGTCCAAACACGGAAATCGGACAGTATCTAACTGAAGGTGTGTGCAGTGTGGTCCAACAGATCATTATTTTGCTGCAAAAAGGTTCAAATCATACATCTATTACAGGAAACAAAGGGTATCATCAGGAAAGGGCCTTGTTTTAAGCTATCAGGCATCATCCAACTGGGAACAAATTACATGCAGTGTTCCTCAAGGTTCCATGTTAGACCCCTTAGTTTTTCCTGTGTATATCAATGACCTTACATCTGTAACATTACCAGATGTCAAGTTTGTTTTGCTTGCAGATGATGCAAACATTGCAATAAATAGCAAATATAGTATAGTTTTAGAAAGTTTGGTTAATGAAATTTTCATGAACATTAATAAATGACTCCTAGCCGATTTTAACTGCGTAGGCTTCCGCAGCCAGAGTCAGTCAAGATAAAAGTTTTCTGGGTATGGTACCGTATCATAATGTATAAAACTAAAGCTGCTGGATAGAAACCAACATATCGGCCATGGTAGCAGTGGCCTTCTTCTGGGTCTACTGGTACATTCTAGCTATGCTGTGTCCCTTATATTTTGTTCTTACTGCTCACTGCACATGCCATTATGTCATAATTTTACAAAGTTAGTTTGTTTCATTGGTTACTTAAGAAAGAAGGAGAGGGAACTTTATTTTAATATTGCGGTGGAGCGAGAGTGTAAGCTCTGTCGTCTATTGCCTCTTGTGTTATGTGCCATGACTGGTGTTCACCATCGAATGAGAAGTTGGCTCCTGTTTACCAAATGCTGGACGTAGGCCACACGACAGCAGTTACTCACTGGTAGTGCTCGTGCCTCATGTTGACAGTGCGGTCTGTTGGGCTCTGATTTCTGGCAGCCAAAATGGGGCAAGCCTGAGTCCATCCTCTCTATTGATGTTCTTAGGGTGTTTAAGTATTTCAATGGCCTCTCTGATTTCAAATTTTATCATAATCAGCTGCTTGGTCAACACACAGACTTTGCTGAATTTTATTTCTTTTCTGCAATCTTGCTGACGTCCTGCCACTGCAGATTTGTTGTGTTGCCTGAGACGAATATAGCACTCATGTTCCCGAATGCATGTTGCTATTGGCCTGCCAGTCTCACCGATCTATGCCTCTCCACATTCGTATTCCACCTTGTACATGCCTGCAGTCTGTAATGCATGTCCTTAGGGGAGCCAAGCACATCCTGGATCCTGTGACCACTATAGAAGACAGGCTGCACCCCAATCAAGCAAAGGTGTTTGCCTATTTGTTCAGTAACATTTTTCACATAAGGTAAGTGCACTGTTGGCTGCAGTTTGTCTATTTCTTGCTTATCTTGCTTACTTGTATTCATCGACAAGGCTGTGTGGATCAACTTATGGTTGTAGCCATTGCCTAGAAACATTGTGTGTAACCTTTTACGCTCAGGTGCTATGTTTTGAGAATCACTTAGGCACTGCACACGGATTGCCAAAGAATGGATGACAGAGTTCTTGTGTGCTGGGTGGTGGTAGGATTGGGCGTGCACATACCTGTCTGTATGTGTAGGCTTTTGATATACTTTGTGCCCCAGTGTGCCCTCCGTTGTCCTGTATACTTCAATGTCTAGAAATGAAATTGCACCACTCTCCTTAACTTCGAGCGTGAACCATATCTTCCCATGCATGTTGTACAAATATTTGTGAAACTTGTGTAGCTCCATTTCAGCATGACGCCATATAGCGAACATGGAACATGTTGACCACATATCTGAACCAGCAACATGGATGTAAAGAAGCTGAACCAAGGACTGTTGCTTCAAATGCTTCCAGGTCACATATGTCTGGCAGGACATGTTCCTGATGGATGTGAATAGTTTCATCTACTTGGCACGTTCGTAATTAACAGATAAAATTGCTTCTCCCTTTAGGCGTTCTATAAAGTGCATCGAGTTCTTCACATAAGAGTCTGTCTTGCCAACTAGACATCTTAATTTGCAAGCTATGTACTTTGCCAAATTGTAAGTAGGCGAATTGATGCCATTCACTGTTGGCTCTCCCTCCACCGTAATAACCTATTGAAATAAAGTTCCCTCTCCTTCTTCCTTAATTGATCAATGAAATGAACTATCTTTTAAAAATTATGATGTAATGACATGCATAGTGAACAGTAACAACAAAATATAAGAGACACTGCATAACTAGAATGCACCAGTAGACCCAGAACAAGACCGCTGCAATCATGGTCGAAACACTGGTTTTCATCCAGCAGCAGTGCGTGCTGTGTGCAGGTGCAGGAGGAACTGGCCGTGGTTCATGAGCAGCTGAGCGTGCTGTTGGCCACGGTCAGCCACCTTCAGGCTGCTGCCTCGAGGTGCAGCAATGGCGAAGGGTCTGGCATGTCGCTTGAGACACACCAGGTGTCGCTTGCTGCGTCCAATGACTCAGCCACCGAGACACCTTCTAGTGTACCCGGCATGTTGTGACCGCCCTCACCTCAGGATGAGTGGTGGACTGCAACGCGTTCGCATCGCTCAGGGCAGAGGGTCAATGTGGAGGCTGGCCAGCTGGCCTCGCCCTTTCATCCTGTCAGTGGGCAGGTGGCCGTTCTTTCAGCACGGCCCGAGCAGGCACATGGGGGCAAAGGCTTGCTGGTTATTGGGAGCTCCAACGTTAGGCGGGTGATGGAGCCCCTTAGGGAAATAGCGTACAGGGCTGAAAAGAATTCCAACGTGCACTCGGTTTGTCTGCCGGGGGACCTCATCCAAGAAGTGGAGGCGCCCTTGCCTGTGGCTATCGAGCGTACATGGTGCAGTCATCTGCAAGTAGTTGCTCACGTCAGCACCAATGATGCCTGTCACTTGGGTTCTGAGGCGATCCTCAGTTCGTACAGGCAGCATGCGGATTTGGTGAAGACCGCTGGCCTCGCACGCGGGGTGCAAGCAGAGCTCTCTATTTGCAGCATCATTCCCAGAGTGGATTGGGGTCCTTTGGTTTGGAGCCAAGTGGAGGGTCTCAACCAGAGGCTTCGACGACTCTGTGACGGTCTTGGCTGCAGATTTCTAGACTTGCGCTATTGGGTGGGGAATTGTAGGACGCCCCTAGATAGGTCAGGGGTGCACTACACAAAGGAAGTGGCTACCCGGGTAGCAAGAGTACTTGTGGCGTGCACATGGGGGTTTTTTAGGCTAGGCAGTAGTGCGAGGTGTCCTGATGAACACTCACCAGTCGATGTGCAGGCAGGGAAATCAGGACGCGCTCAGTGTAAAGACACTTCAGCTATCAAGATATTAGCAGTACATTTTCAGAGTGTTCGGAATAAAGTTCCTGAATTTACTGCCCTCCAGGAAGCATGTGGCGCGCAAATTATTCTTGGGACTGAGACCTGGCTGAACCCTGAGATAGGAAGTTCTGTAATATTTAGTGAGGATTGGAACGTGTATCAGAAACACAGATTAGACACTGTAGGAGGTGGTGTCTTCATTGCAGTTGACAAAAATATTGTGTCTACTGAGGTCGAAGTAGTGTGTGATAGTGAAATATTCTGGACGCGTTTAACAGGGCTGGGAGACATAAAGTTAATTGTTGGGTGTTATTACCTGCTACCTGGTTCCACCATGAATGTTCTAGAATCATTCAAAGGGAGTCTACACTCTGTATCGCAGAAGTACCGGGATCATGCTATATTAGTCGGAGGTGACTTCAGCCTACCTAGTATAGACTGGGAAGTCTATGGATTCATTACAGGTGGTACAGACAAGCCATCGTGTGAATTACTTTTGAACACATTATCCGAAAACTGTCTTGAGCAGCTAAATCGACAGCCAACACGTAATGGAAATATTTTAGATCTGGTAGTCATGAACAGACCAGACCTCATCGAAGGTGTCAGTGCTGAGACAGGGATTAGTGATTAAGATGATGTCATTACGACTATGGTTACGAAAGTTAAGAAGTCGGTCAGGAAGGCTAGGAGAGTATTCTTACTAGAAAGAGCAGATAAGCAGTTGTTAGCATCCCACTTAGTAAATGAATCGATTTCATTTGCTTCCGGTACGATGGACGTGGAAGAATTATGGGCAAATTTTAAACACATTGTAAATCACGCATTGGAGAAGTATGAGCTGACAAAGTGGGTTTCGGATGGAAAAGACCCACCGTGGTTTAACAGCGCAATTCGGAAAATGCTCAGGAAGCAAAGACAGTTGCACTCGCGGTACAAGAAAGAACGGGAGAATGAGGACAGGCAAAAGTTAGTAGAGATTTGTGCAGCGGTAAAAAGAGCGATGTGCGAAGCATACAACCACTACTACCGTCATACCTTAGCAAAAGATCTTGGTGAAAACCCAAGGAAATTCTGGTCTTACGTAAAATCAGTAAGCAGGTCTAAGGCTTCCATCCAGTCACTCACTGATCAGTCTGGCCTGGCAACGGAAGACAGCAAAACAAAAGATAAAATTTTAAATTTAGCATTTGAGAAATCTTTCACGCAGGAGGATCGTACAAACATACCGCCGTTTGAGTCTTGTACAGATTCCCGTATGGAGGACATAGTGATAGACATCCCTGGGGTTGTGAAGCAGCTGAATGGGTTGAAAATAAATAAATCACCATGTCCTAATGGGATTCCAATTCAGTTTTACAGAGAGTACTCTACTGCATTGGCTCCTTACTTAGCTTGCATTTATCGCGAATCTCTTGCCCAATGTAAAGTCCCGAGCGACTAGAAAAAAGCGCAGGTGACACCTGTATATAAGAAGGGTAGAAGGACAGATCCTCTGAATTACAGACTAATATCCTTAACATTGGTTTGTTGCAGGATTCTCGGTCATATTCTCAGTTCGAATATAATGAATTCCTTGAGACAGAGAAGTTGCTGTCCATGCATCAGCGCGGCTTTAGAAAGTATCGCTCCTGCGAAATGCAACTCGCCCTTTTTTCATGATATCTTGCGAACCATAGATGAAGGGTGTCAGATGGATGCCATATTCCTTGACTTCTGGAAAGCTTTTGACTCTGTGCCCCACTGCAGACCACTAACTAAGGTACGAGCATATGGGATTGGTTCCCAAATATGTGAGTGGCTTGAAGACTTCTTAAGTAATAGAACCCAGTACGTTGTCCTCGATGGTGAGTGTTCATCGGAGGTGAGGGTATCATCTGGAGTGCCCCAGGGAAGTGTGGTAGGTCTGCTGTTGTTTTCTATCTACATAAATGATCTTTTGGATAGGGTGGATAGCAATGTATAGCTGTTTGCTGATGATGCTGTGGTGTATGGGAAGGTGTCGTCGTTGAGTGACTGTAGTAGGATACAAGATGACTTGGACAGGATTTGTGATTGGTGTAAAGAATGGCAGCTAACTCTAAATATAGATAAATGTAAATTAATGCAGATGAATAGGAAAAAGAATCCCGTAATGTTTGAATACTCCATTAGTAGTGTAGCGCTTGACACAGTCATGTCGATTAAATATTTGGGCGTAACATTGTAGAGCGATATGAAGTGGGACAAGCAAGTAACGCCAGTTGTGGGGGAGGCAGATAGTCGTCTTCGGTTCATTGGTAGTATTTTGGGAAGATATGGTTCATCTGTAAAGGAGACTGCTTATAAAACACTAATATGACCTATTCTTGAGTACTGCTCGAGCGTTTGGGATCCCTATCAGGTCGGATTGAGGAAGGACATAGAAGCAATTCAGAGGCGAGCTGGTAGATTTGTTACTGGTAGGTTTGATCATCACGCGAGTGTTATGGAAATGCTTCAGGAACTCGGGTGGGAGTCTCTGGAGGAAAGGAGACATTCTTTTCGTGAATCGCTACTGAGGAAATTTAGAGAACTAGCATTTGAGGATGACTGCAGTACAATTTTACTGCCGCCAACTTATATTTCACGGAAAGACCACAAAGATAAGATAAGAGAGATTAGGGCTCGTACAGAGACATATAGGCATTCATTTTTCCCTCGTTCTGTTTGGGAGTGGAATAGGGAGAGAAGATGTTAGTTGTGGTACGAGGTACCCTCCGCCACGCACCGTATGGTGGATTGCTGAGTATGTATGTAGATGTAGATGTAGCAGTACTTTTATACATTATGATACGGTACCATACCCAGAAAACATTTATGTCATCTTAGCTAATTCTTTGTCACTATACTTTTAAAAAAGTCACTACATGCAATTAAGTGCTTGTAAGAGATCTCCCACCAGTGTATGCTTAAAATGTGGCTAGAAGTAGATAGAGGAAGTTGGTAATGTTAAATTCCTGAGATTACAGCTTCATAATAAATTCAGCTGGGAGGAGCATACCACAGAGCTGCTAAAGTGACTAAACAAACCAGTATTTGTAATGTGAATACTGCCCGACATTGGTGATACAAAAATAAAAAAGCTGGTATACTATGCTCACTTTCATTCCACAATGTCACACACGATTATTTTTTGAGCTAACTTGTCAACCCATGCTAAATTTTTCTGGGCCCAGAAATGTGTTATAAGAATTATTTGTGGTATGAACTCAAGAACATTCTGCAGAGGCCTGGTTAGGGAACAAGGAATAAGAACTGTTGCTTTCTAATATATGTATTTCTTAATGAAATTTGTCATTAAAATATAGCTCTTTTTCAAACCAACAGCTCAGTTTACGGAATTAATACTGCAAATAAGAATGATCTTCACAAATCTACGTATACATCTACACTCTGCAAACCACTGCAATGTGCGTGGAAGATGATACATCCCACTGTACCGGCCACTTTTAGCCACTTACTATGGTCAAGAAAAGTGTCCATTGCTCAGGAACACATGTTTCAATAATTTGCCAGCAGCCACAAACAGTTTGACTACTAATAAAGTTCAGTTTTAAGAGGAACCTAAAAGATTCATTGATGCCCAACTCCAATTCCATCAATGAATTTCTTAGCAGAGCCAACTGGAGTGTATATGTTACTAATAATATCAAATAATGTATTCGTACAATCTGACTTTCATATGAGGGGCATTTGTAAAGTCCGGGCAAAGTCCAAGAGATGGCAGTACCAGCGCATATCGGCGTCATGTTTAGTTAGTAGCATCTTTGAAAAGAATGCACACCAAGTTTCAGCCATATTGGTCCAGTTCTTTGTGATTGGCATTCGTGTGAGTCAAGGAATTCGAGGGATTGTCAAAAAATGGACGAAAAATAATTTCGTGTGGTGATTAAACGTTACTTTATGAAAGGCAAAATGCCTCAGGAGACTAAAGAGAAGCTTGAGAAACATGACAGTGACTCTGCACCTTCGATTAGAACAGTTTATAAGTGGTTTCAAAATTTTCTGAGTGGTTGTAAGGGCACAAGTGGTGTTGAACGTCCTGGACGCCCTGTGGAGGTTACGACTCCAGAAATCATTGAAGAAGTCCATGATATGGTGGTGGCTGACAGAAGAGTTAAGGTTTGTGAGATTGCTAGTGCTGTGGGCATCTTGAATGAATGGGTACATAATATTTTGCATAAGCATTTGGACATGAGAAAGCTATCCGAAAATGGATTCTGCGATTGCTCATGCCTGACCTAAAACAGAATCATGTGAAGTGTTGCAAGGATGGTTTGCAGCTATTCAGAAAGAATCCGCAGGACTTAAAGTGTTGTTTCGTCATTGTGGATGAAACATGGATACGTTACTATATTCCTGAGACCAAACAACAATCTAAACAATGGGTTACCAAGGGAGAATCTGCACCAAAAAAGGCGAAGACCATTCCTTCGGCTGGAAAGGTTATGGCTACTGTCCTTTGGGATTCGCAAGGGATAATCCTCATCGACTATCTGGAAAAGGATAAAACTATTACAGGTGCGTATTATTCATTGTTACTGGACCATTTGAAAACCGAGCTGCAAGAAAAACGCCGGTGATTGGACCGCAAAAAAGTCCTTTTCCATCACGACAATGCAGCAGCACACACCTCAGCAGACTCGAACTTGAGACCTTTGCCTTTCATGGGCAACTGCTCTAACAACTGAGCTGTCCAAGCACAACTCATGATCTGCCCTCACAGCTTCATCCCCTAGGCTGTGGCTAAGCCATGTCTCTGAAATATCCTTTCTTCCAAGAGGGATGGCTCTGCACGGTTCACAGGAGAGCTTCTGTGAAGTTTGGAAGATAGGAGACAAGGTACTGGCAGAACTGAAGGTGTGGACAGGTCATCAGTCATCCATGGTAGCTCTCCCATAGAGCATTTGCTCGTAAAATGCAAAGGTCCCAAATTTGAATCTCAGTCCGGCACACAGTTTTAATCTGCCAGGAAGTTTCGTATCAGCACACACTCCGCCGCAGACTGAAAATTTCAATCACCAGATTTTGTTTCCTCACTGAACCATAATAGTGCGTGGTGTCTGTTCTGTCAGATGGACCAGGACTCAAACCTGAATGCTCTGCCCTCTAGAATGCCTCAGCCATCCGAACATGCTTCTAGCCTGACCAAAATTCCAACTCTTCATACGAGAATGTGGCAACCCTCTCCATGTATCCCTCACTTGCAGTGCCACCTGTATTTCTGCAGCAGGAAACAAAACATGGTAAGCATTTAAAGCTTTATTCTAAAAAAATGTAATTATTTTGGATATCTGACTGGCAATTAAACTGGTCTTTAAGTCTGTTACATTCTTGTTTATGCTTTATCCCTATACCTGTCTGTGTTACCTACAAACAATTTTTCAACTATTATTCATGGTAGACAATGCAGCTATTCTAGGTATTATATTATATATCTGCAGAAAAGAGTTTGTCATCGGACAGAAAAATTGATACAATGGGCTCACTGCTGCCATGGCTTGCACCAATTGCTGTGAGATGGTATAGGAAGATAGTTACATGTTAGAGCTAGTGACATCACACAGACTAACTCGCCGTCCAGTGTAGCACAATGTGTTTGTGCTATGCTGTGCTTTGCTGACAACTATTGCCAGCTTACTGCATGTGTGTGAACAGTGGATCAAGTTTCAGCTAACATGGATCCAGAATTCATGCAACTGTGACAGCAATAGCTGCAACTTCTAATACAACAGCAAGGACTGCATCACTCTTAGCTACAAGTCATACTGAAACAATAAGCCAAGCGGGCTAAGTAATAGCAGCTCATACTACAGCAACTCATTATGCCAGCAGTTGCCACAACCATTTGCACCTGTTCATCCAGAAGATTATGAACAGAATCATACTACAGTTGACCCATCCAGATAGCCATGTGAGTTAAAATGTCCCTTCTGGGATGGGTACTGGTCCCAGATTGGATCTGCCTGGCATATTAACGAAAAGGGTCAGTGTGCCAGCCATCCTGGATGTGGTTTTTAATCAGTTTCCCACATTCCAGTAAATGAATACCAAGCTGGTACCCAAGACCCCCCTCAGGTACATGATTCACAAACATTTAGATAACATTCGCTTACTTTCAAATGAATCACACTAATTGCAGACAATTGGGGTACACATATTCTGTCCCAGGGGATAATGAACTACCAACAAGAAAGGCCCCTTAAATTAACCATGTCCCATTAAAAATCATATTGACCCTGCACTCATGTGGGACAAAGACACAAGAAAAAGAATCACATTACAGATGCATCCTCCCACCAACGTGGATTGTATAGAGTTGCCAAAAAACACAGTACACTCTTTGCATTATAGACAACAAACTAATGTTATGTAGGCAGGCTCACATTGTTCATTGTCATAAGAAATCAAATCAATTGATTTAAATGGTCTGATGCGCAAATGTCAGTTCAGCTGTGAAAATGTAACTTGTAAACAAGCCTATGCTGAATCACTAGTATGAGAGGTTGTAATCAGGAATTATGGATAGAGACACTTATACTAGCAAATAGTATTATCAAGAAAGTCTTATCTGTTGCAAAAACTTTTGAAATGTCAGCTGTAGTACAGAAATCTTTCGATGAACCTGATATCATCTATAAAAAAGCACTCCATTCCACAGTAAGTATGATCAGAACATGAGAAGTCTGTTTTCTTCATTGGACTTGAGGTTCAAACCCTGATGTCCAAATAATAAAGAACACACAGCACTCATACAGCAGTAGTGAACATCTCAGTCTTCACAGGAATACTCACAACCTCATTATAACAACAAAAAGGGCTACGTATTGAGGTTGTCCAGACTGTTGTTCAAAGTATCCACACTCTTACTGCCTCTAAAAAGAAACACTCTGTGGACAGTTAATAAAAAGGGGCATTGGCAGAAGTCTGACACAGCTGCGTTAAATAAGTCCCACCAACAGCGAAATAGCATAAACATGCTTCAGCCACAACTGAGTCCTTTAATGGCATGAGCACGTAAGTTATCTCTTCCATTAGTAATTAAGAATGTATGAATTAATTTTTTTGTCTATACTGACAACAGCCTCTATCATAAATGAGGAAGCTTATGTCTAGACTGGTTCACCACCATTACAGCCTACGTTAGAAACATTAACATCCTATAGCAAATACCACATCCAGTTCTGCAAGGAATGCACAATAACAGTGTCATAGATAAATGACAGCTGTTCATTTACATTTTAGTTATGCCCTCACCAAAGAGACAAAACATATCTGGGATGAACACCTTTACAGCTTTCTCATTTCAAATAATAGATGACATTATGCTGTGCCCTGAGTAGTATCATTCACTATCCAGTGAATTTTTGCTTTCTCTTCACTAGACTTAGAGGGAGTCAACAATTACGCAGCTCAAATTCGGTTGAAATCTCCCACAACACCTCATTACCTCCAACCCCAACCACTATTAGTAGCATTGTAAGAGGACCTCAAAAGTGAGCTACATCACTTAAGGGAACAAGATATCCTGATACTTATTACATCTGGTCAGCCAGCAACTCTGTTAACAGTCTTAGGCAACGCAGATTATTTCCTCCGTGTCTGCAGTGATTTCAAAATAACCATAAATGTAGCAAGTCTGAAGTCAATCCCATTCCACAACCAAAAGAATTACTGACAAAACTATCTCATGGTCAATATTTCTCCAAAATAGATCTAACTCAAGCATATCTTCAACTGCTATTAGACAAAGTCATGTCAACTCATGGTAATTAACATGCACTTTAGATGGTATTTATTTATCAGCCATTTGATCTAATTAATTGATACATGATGCAGCTCTACATTTGAATGGAATAAGCCTCAGAAAGGATAGATAGATAACAACCCAGCTGTAAACATGGATTATAATTTAGGGCAATGACTATTTGGACATTAACTGGTGAGATGGAGGAGATGATGCATATGATGGAAAGAAGGCACCTGGCTTTATTGGGGTTGGAAGAAACTAGGTGTAAAGAAGGGAGGAGAGACTGAAAAAGACTACCCGTTATATCGAAGCAGGAATGGAGTGAGACTTGGGTAAAAGAAGAAATGAAGAGAATAAGTGATAGGATGATGGACACACAAATATCACTCAAGGGACAGGTCACAGAAAGCAATAATTTGAAGAGGGGATGCAGATACAGACTGGAGGAAAGATCGTGACGATAATGGGGAATTTCAATACACATATTGGAAGAGAAAGACAAAAGTAGTAAAGTGTGTTTGGACCAGATGGTTAGGACAGTCAAATCAAGGAAGGTGACAGACTATTGGATTTCTGCCAAAAAAATTGTTTGTTCATCAGGGATTCCTGCTTCAAGAAAAAGGAGAGTCACACGATTACTTTTTACAGTAATGACTTGAGTAGAAAGTAGTAGTTAACTATCTGTACAATAGAGGAATGAACAAAAACAATACAGATGTACAGATAATATCATTAGAGGCCTTGGGTAGCAACCACTGACAGCTAATAACGAACTTGAGAAGGGCTAAAGTTAACAAAGTGACAGAAAATCAGGATAGCTGTGTAAAGTTACAGAGGCTAAAACACGAAGAAAATAGGGTAGACTACCTTGGAATAGTGAGGGAAATGTCCCAATGGACGAACCAAAAACAGTAAAAGAGGAATGAAGCAGATTTAAGAAGAAATCAAGTGCAACAAAAGTTATATGTTAGAGGACAAGCAACAAAAAAAGATGGAAGGTAAAGCCATGGTGGAATGAAGAAACGGAAGGTACAGTGCTGAAGAAGAATAGAGCCTTCAGGATACAGTTCCAGACTAGGTCAGCAGAGACAAGAGAAGAGTCTCAGACAAGAAAGAAAGAGGCAGAAAGAATGGTGCCAGAAGAGAGAAGAAGGTGGATGGAAGAATGGACTTTAATGAAGGAGGAGGTGATCAAAGGTGCAAAATAGGTCCTACACAGGATGGTTAAATGTGAGAGATGGAAATATATGATGAATGGTGAACAAAAGTGGCCATGAGGTAAAATATCAGTAGAAACTCAAGATCATGTGGAGGGAGTATTTTGAAAAACTCTCGAACCCAATTGGAAACCTGGACAAGGAGGAAGACAAGGAACTACAAACAGAAAATGATTTAACTTGCATAAAAGTGGAAGATGCACTGAGAAAGATGGAATGATGGAAGCCATCAGATTTTCATGAGATGAGCGTAGAGATCAGGATAGCAACAGCAGAGGTGGGGATAAAATGGCTCTATTTAGTGATGAAAATTGCGTGGAAAGAGAGAAGGACCCCAGATGAGTAAAGAAGGGAATAATTGTCCTTGTCTTCAAGGAAGGTAATAGAACAGACTGAAAAAGCTATTGGGGAATGACATTGATGAGCCACTGTGCAAAGATCTTTGAGGAAGATACATTAATTCATACAAAAGTAGAAGGAAGGATGAGATAAAAACAACATGACTTACGAGTAGGAAAGCCCATAGCAGATTTAATTTTCACTGTAAGACAGCTACAAGAAAACCACTATGAATATTGAACAGATCTACTGATGGCCCGTCTAGACATTGTTGTTTTTCTTGTGCTTTTGTACTGCATCAGCACAGGGTCAGCATGGTTATTAACGGATATGGCACAGTAAATTTCAGGGATGGTCAGACCCCTTTCTGCCGCCATCCCCTTACTTCCCAGGACAGAATGTGTACCCCAACTATCTGCATGTAGTCTTATTCATGTGAAACTGAATGAAAGTTTTCTAAATGTCTGTGAATTATTTATGGACAACTGAGAAGGCATTGGGTACCAGCCCAGTATTCACCTAATGGGATGTGGGAAATTACCTAAAAATCAATCTATGCTGGCTGGCACTTCCACCCTCACTGTTACTCTGCCAGGTGTATTCAATCCTGGCAAGTGCATCTCCCCATTCCAGAAGTGGAATTTTTACATGCACAGCCATCTGGGTGTGTGATGATCTATATGGAAACCGAAACAACATATGATAGAACATGTAGAGACAACGTAATTTCACTAGGTCAACTCTACTGTTTACCATATTCATTAAACTTTTTTACATATGTATCCAGCTGCCACCATTTTAATAAACTGACCTAGAAAAGTCCTGTAAGTTACAATCGTCTTTAAAACACAAAACTGTTGGACTGTCCACAGTGCTCAGTAAGACTCCAGTGTTTAAGAATTCGCATCTTAACAAACAGTTGCAGACTATCTTTTGGAATCAATAGGGCACTAGAAATTAGCTCAAAAGATTCCCAACACAGGATACTTGGATAATATCATTGTGACTGGTGCTAAAAGGGAACGCAAGGCAAACCTGCTTATCCTTTCAATGTGTTACAGCGAATGGACTAAAATACAATTTCAGTAAGCATACCCAGAATGAAATTTCATACTGCAGCAGAGTATGCACTGATATGAAACTTCCTGGCAGATTAAAATTCCATACTGGACTGGGACTTGAACTTGACACCTTTGCCTTTTACAGGCAAGTTTTCTGCCAATTGCGCTACCCAAGCATAGCTCACACCCTGTCCTCACAGCTTTGTAAGGTAGGATATGAGGTACTGGCAGAGGTATAGCTGTGACGACAGATCATGAGTCATACTTGGTACCTCAGTCAGTAGAGTATTTGCCTGTAAAAGGAAAACTTTCAGATTCGAGTACCAGTTTGGCAAACACTTTTAATTTGGCAGGAAGTTTTAAATAGTTGTGAATTTTTCAGAAACCAAGTGGAGCAACTGGGCCACATCTTCAGTCTGGCTATCAACCCAGCAACATGTAAAAGCCCCAGGCAAAATTCAAGTGCTCATGAACTTAAAATGCTTTCAATCATTTCTTGGCAAAATTAATTATTATTCCAAATTTATATCTAATTCTGACAGTATTGCCATATCACTCGATAACTTATACAAGAAAAGTGTGGAATATGAATGATCCTAACAGTACCAACATGCTTTTCAACAAATAAAATGAGTGTTCTAAGTCTGCTCCCTCTCTAGAGCACTATGAGCCATACAAGCAATTTATGCACACTACCATTGCCTTCACAGCACAGCATTGGGGTGGTACTCTCTCACAAAACTGCCAATGTGTATAAACAACTTACCACATATGCCTCCAAAACTCCGACTTAAACTCAGACAAATTCTTCACAAATTCTATATATTGAAAAACGTTGAGCTAAGAGTTTCTCCATAAAGTATTCCTATAAATCATTAGTGACTGATTATTTGTATAGAGTATGTGTTCAGTGAGAAGTGCTTTGCAGTACAACTAAATGATCAAATTGTATCAACACAGTCTTTTAAGGAATTTATCTGGAAATCTGAAGAGGCAATAGTTGGAAACAGCACACAAAACAGATAAGAATATAAAAGTTAGTAGCAACACTAACACTGAAATTCATACACAAGGAAAAGTACAGGTAGTACTTTATGCAAATGGCACAATGATATATAGCCAGAATTTTCATACATACAGCAATAACTTCCTGTATACAAACCTATTCTTTCTGAGTAAATGTAACAGAATTATTTAATTTTATAGCTGGGAATCATTATCACTGTATTAACAAACAAAAGTGCTAAAAGTAAATTAATGGAGTTGTACGCAAAATTTGGGAACCATACAGTAGTATTAAGTCTGTGGATACAAAAAGAAATAACATATCAATTTAGAATATGACAAGAACTGCAAAGAAAATAATCAAAACTATGTAAACAACATTCTGCCGCATCCAGTAATAACAGGAGAGCATACAAATGAAATAAAATCGACAACGGATCGTATTATCTAGGCTACACAGAAGTGTGACACCGCCCCTATTCAGGTTGGACTACATAGAATGGTACACAATGTTTCAGTAGGGCGTAACTAGCAGTGAAGAAAGCTCGTATGTGGTAGTGTAAAATACCACTGCGTTTATCTATCATGATAGAAACAATACGATACAAAAGTTAATGTTCGTAGGTCAAAAAGTGAGGAATAAAAACCTGAGACTACAGTACCTACTACAGAGTATACAGTATTCGATTAATCAGAATGTACCTGTTAAAAGAACGGCGTTGCCGTAATAATGTGTTGTTAGTAGCAACGGCTTGTGAAAATACCATTTCGTTGCTAAGGTCGCCTGGCTTTTCGGCGCAAATGTTTGTTTGTGCCCTCAGGGATTAGCCGGTCCATACTCTTACAACACAGAAGAGAGGTACTAATAAGTATTTCAAAAAACTAAAACACGAGTTGAAGGGTCAAATATAGGGTTACGTTAGCTTTTATGTTTTGTTTTTGTTTTACTCGTCAGCTTGGTTAACCATCGGCAGTATATTCGTTCCTAGAAAGCTAGGTCAAATTTATCATTCTCGTCTGCCGTCATTCAGTTACTACAAATCAGTACTGCTGTGGCTTCTTCTTTTAACTTTTTCCCTATTCACTATTTTACAGTGTTCACAAATTGTGTATTTGATAGTTATAAACAGAGATTGAGCAGTAATCGGGAAAAACAGTTTCAAGAAAACATTTTTTCCATTCTCGTGGAAGTTTTAACGTTGGCGAGTGGCAATGAGTACCCAAACACTTACATCAAATCGCAACAATCTCCCACCATGTCGCAGTTCGTACGAACAGTCATTATCAATGTCACCAACTCTCGATAAGCGAAGTGTGTCTAAAAAAAAAAAAAAAAAAAAAAAAAAATGCTTAATTGCGCAGTTTTATTTTGCAATAATTATACTACGTAACGTATTTAAGAGAGAGAGAGAGAGAACAATGAATACGAAAATACAAGAAGATGGATAATGTTAAATAAATGCAACTTTATAAAGAACGATTAGATAAAATGTTACCGAGTATAGAGGGAGATATTTTCGTGGTATAAGTAATTTCGTGATATTTTTGGCTTGTGTCAGCGGACATCCGTCAGCGGGTTGGCCCGTGTTTTGGTAGATACGTCCTTCCCGCCAGATGGCCTGTTTCTGTTCCACCACGCGTAAAGTCAACAATACAAAACTTTTTCTCATTCTTCGTGCCGTTTCGTGAAATACTGTGGCGGTTGTTGCATCGTCTGTGTATTCTTGATACTGCGTAGAAACTATTGAAGGTAAGCGATATATTTTACGGTATGTTATAGTCAGTGATACAGTGAACGTAAAAATCCAGTGCAATTACTCGTGTGGCTGTATAGATACATACGGAAAAGCCCTGACACATCTCCGGCGGTACTCCGCAAGGATACCGCCCTTCGATTGTGCTATTCCAGCACTAATCGAAGTGCTAGGTTTTTCAGGAGCCAGCCAGCCAGCCTGCCCGCCCGTCGAGCAGCAGCGGTCCAGCCGAGCAGCAGCAGCGGCCCCGGCCAGCAGCAGCGGTCCCGGCCAGCAGCAGTGGTCCAGCCGGCAGCAGCCAGCCAGCCCTCCAGCAGTAGCGGTACAGCCAGCCAGCCAGCCAGCCAGCCCTCCAGTAGCAGCAGCAGCAATAGCCCCGGCCCCGTCCGCGGCAGCAGCAGCAGCAGCAGCAGCAGCTACGGCATTCCTGCCACCCGTCGTCGCCATCAGCGCCAGCGCCAGCAGCGTGGGACTCTGGTCTTCGTCCGTCTTCATCCGTCATCGTCTTCATCTTCATCTTCATCCGTCTTTGTCTTCGTCTGACCCTAGTTTTTGTCCTTTCTTTTTCGTCCTGTGCGTTTTTGTTTATCCCTGTCGTCATGTCAGCCCCCACCACCACTACCACCACAGCCATAGTTTATACTTCCCCCTCCGCCGCCACCACCACCATTACATAGTGTGCCCAGTCACACCCCCCTCTTTCCATCCTTCCTCTTCTCACTCTCCCTTCGCCCTCGCTCTTTGTCGCCCCCTCTCCAGCTTCTTCCTCCCACTCCTCTCCCTCTGATCCTTTACCCCCACTCCCACAGCCTGTCACTGCAGCTCCAGCTAGGGTGGTGGCCCATCGGGCCACTGCCCATGCCCAACTCTCCCCATCGCCTTCGCCATCACCGCCACCACCATCACCGTCGCCGTCGCCTTCACCGTCACCATCTCCGGCGCCGACTGCTGCGTCCACACCAGGACCTACCCCTTCCCGCCACCTCCCTATAGCTCCCGTCCCTCATATCACCACCCATCCTTCTGCCGCCGTTAAACGCCCTAGTGGCACCACCACCTCCTCCTCTCCCAAAAAGGCCCCGCCCCATCCTCCTTCCCCCTCCAGGATGCCATGGATGTCTCCCCGCCTGGCCCTGCACCCTCCACCTCCTCCTCCTTCTCCTCCTCCTCCCTCCCCTCTTTATACAAATACCTCCTCTCCCGTCCCGATCCTTCCCTTCTCAAGGCCCGGAATCTCTCCCTCCTCCTCCGCCAACACTTCCCTGGTGCCCCCATCTCTCTCCTCACTCCCAGACGGGGTTCTGTTCTCATCTCCTCCCGCAGCCCCACCCTCCATACTGACATCCTCTCCCGCCTCCCCATCACCCGTTTTGGCCCCAACGCCTCCCTCACCCATGCTCCTTCTCCATCTCCTACCCGCCAACCCCAACCCCCGCGTCGCCCGCCATCCCTCACCGCCGTGATCACTCGGCTTAGTCCGACGATCACGGAGGAGGAGATGTTGGCGGAGCTTCAGGCACATCCCCATCTGGAGATGCGTGCGGTTCGTCACATCCACAACGCTGCCGGCCCCACCCGCCTTATGCAGGTCTTTTCTGAGCACGTCCCCTCAATAGACCATCTCCTGAAGGAGGGTGCCCTCTTTTTTAACCAACGTTACAAAGTTGACCCCTCCCGTTCCCCTCCTCAATCCCTCCGCTGCCAAAGGTGCTTGCGGTATAATGCGCACCCAACATCTGAGTGCCGCAAGGCCTTCACCTGCCCGCACTGTAGGCAAGCCCACTTTTTACGGCAGTGCCCCAATCTCCAGTCCCCCCCTCCTGCAATACCTGTAACCTCCCTCATCCTACCTACTCCCAGAAGTGTAAGGCCTGACCCCCCTACCACTCCTGAACTCACCGTTCCTGTCCGCCCTCTGGACGCCACCACCCCTCCTGGCAACTCCCTTCGCCCACACCCTACCGCTGAGGACATCATCAGATTCCTCACCATCGTCCTTCAGAATGTTCATCCTTTTCAGCGCCCGCACACTGTCCAACAGATCTCACTCTCCGCCCATTCCGTTTTCCAACTCCAAATGTACGCCACCTACTCCAACAACCAGGCCCATTTCACCTTCTCCTGTCTTGACACCCTCGTTTAAATCCCTGTCATGACGTGACAGCACCGTATCCTTTTCAACAACATCCGCTCCCTTCCCGCCAACAAGAACCTCTTCCTGCACACCCTTGCCACCCACCGCGTGGATGCCTTCCTCCTCAATGAAACCTTCCTCCAACCCCACCACACCGTCCACACTTCGCCCTACCTCCTCCACCGCTCCGATAATCCCCTCCCGATTGCGCGTGGCAGAGTTGCCATTGGTCACCACCGCCAGATCCCCGTTCGGCTCCAACCTCTCCTTCCCGACCCCACCGAACACCTGATCCTTAGTCTCTTCTTCCCCGGCCTTACCGTTACCTGCGCCACCATCTATGTCCGCCCTAATGCCCCTATTCCCTTCGACTTCCTCTCCCACATTGACCGTACCTTCTCCTCCTACGTGATCGCCGCCGACCTCAACATCCATAGTGGTTCTGCCGCCCAGTTATGGCGGTGGCATCGGTTCCTCTCCTCCCTTCAAGGCGACCTCATCCCCATCCCCCAGCACACCAGTCCCGAATCCAACTCCACTCCCGATGTTATCCTTTCCTCCCCCAACCTCCTTGGCCGCATAACGGTGGATGTCCTGGAGCCTATTGGTAGCGACCATCTCCCTGTCCTCCTTACCGTTTCAGACAGTCGTCGCCCCTGCCCTGACCCTCGTCATGACCCTCCCCCTAAAAACATCCATGAGTATTCCCGTGCCAACTGGAATGCCTACCGGGATACCCTTTCCGCCCAGGTCGATAGCCACCCCTTCACCTACCACCACCCTGACGATGTAACCCATGCCGCCTCCTTTCTCCAGCAGACCTTGTCTGAGGCCGTGGAGTCCCACGTCCATACTGTCGCCGTTCACTCCCACCGTCCTACCTTACCCCCACAGGCCGTCCTCCTTCTCCTCCGTGAATCCCGTCGTTACTACCGTGCCTTCCTCCGTGCGCGTGACCCGGACACACTACGACGCCACCGGCAACTCCAGCGTCACATTCGTAATTTGCTCGCGGATAAGAATCGCCGGGACTGGCGACAGACATGCACCCGTTTAAATGCTACCCTACCTATCCACTCGTCCAAGTTGTGGTCAGCCTTCCGTTGCCTTACCGGAACTAAACCCACCCACTACTATCCTCTTCTCCATGATGATCACCCTTTCCCTGACTCCCTTAGTAAGGCCAATCACTTTGCCTCCTACCTCTCCGATGTCTTTTCCATCCCCGATGATCCCCAGTTCTATTACTCCCTCTTCCCCGATGTCTGCGACTGAACTGACACCTCTGTCCCTCCCCTCGCTCCTGGTTTCCAGTACTTGGACAACCTTGCACACACAGAACTCAATTCCCCTATCACTACACAGGATCTCATTGCTACAGTCCACACGAAACGTAACACTGCTCCTGGTCACGATCGTGTCACCTACCGTCACCTTTGTGAAGCTCCTGTCTCTTTCCTCTCCACCCTGGCCAGGCTCTACAATGTAGTCCTGTCCACCGGTTACTACCCTGCCCTGTGGAAAACCTCCCGTATCCTGATGTTCCTTAAACCTGGCAAACCACCGTCCGCCGTCTCCTCCTACCATCCCATCAGCCTTACCTCGGTCTTCAGCAAGGTCCTGGAATCTATCCTCACCCGCCGCATCCATCAGCATCTCCGTCAGCACCGCCTCCTTCCCATTACCCAGTGTGGCTTTTGGCCATCCTTCTCTTCCGACGATCTTCTCCTTCACCACACTCATCTCCTTTCCGACCAGCTTAATTCCCGTCGCTCCGCAATCTTCCTCTCCCTGGACCTCGAATGCGCTTATGTCCGCGTATGGCATTCCGGTCTCCTCTTCAAGCTCCAAACCTTCGCCCTTCCCATTAACTATGTCCGTCTGATCAGCTCCTTTCTCTCCCGCCGTCCTTCCTACGACACCATCCATACCACAGATTCCTACACCTTTTTCCCCTCCACCGGTGTGCCCCAAGGCTCCGTCCTCTCCCCCCTTCTGTACTTTTTGTACATGGCAGACATGCCGGCGCCATCATCCCCCGTCCACCTTCTCCAGTTTGCCGATGACACCGCCTTCCTTGCCCTTGCCCCCACCCTGCAGCGCTCCCAACACCTTCTCCAATCCCATCTTGACCGGTTCACCGCTTGGTGCAACCAGTGGTTGCTCAAGGTCAATCCCTCCAAAACCCAGGCGATCATTGTAGGCAAAACCACCCCTTCCTTCCGCCTCCTTGATTTCTATCTCACCATCTATGGCTGTCCTATCGCCCTCACTCCCACCCTTAAGTACCTTGGCGTCACCCTCGACCGTCGCCTCTCCTGGACTCCCCATCTCTGGACAATCCAAGCCAAGGCACACTCCCGACTCCATCTCCTCAAGCTCCTTTCCGGCCGTACGTGGGGTCTGGACCCCTCCACATTCCTCCACACCTATAAATCCCTCATCCGCCCTATCCTTTGTTGCGCCCATCCAGCCTGGATCTCCGCCCCCCCCTACCTTTTATAAATCCCTCCAAATCCTTGAATGCCATGCTCTCCGCCTCGCCTATCGCATCCATCTCCCCTCCCTCACGCGGATCCTGTATGATATCATTCCCTTCCCCCACCTCCTCCTTTTCCTTGAAAGGATACGGATCCTGTACACCTCCCGCAAACTCGATCCTCCTCATCCACTTGTCTCACCCATCCTCTCCCACTCCCGCCCGCTGCCACACCTGTATTCCCACGTCCCACCTGGTCTCCATCTCTCCAACCTCCTCACCCTCTCTCAAGGTGGCTTCCGTCAGCTCCCCCTCCCTGATGATGTCCTCCTCCCCTCCATCTACCCCTCCTACCAACTTTGATCCTCCCCCTCACTTCCTGTGTCCTTTCCTTTCGGCACCCTCCCTCCCTTCTCTTCCCTTCCCTTCTCTTTCCTTTTCCCCTGTCTGCTCCCTCCTCCCCTCTTCCCCCAGGCTTCCCCTCCCCCTTCCTCCCTTCCCTCTATCTCCCCTGCCCTTGGCATCTGCTCTCCCCTCTCCCTCTCCCTTTCCCTCTCCCTCTCCCATCCCCCTCCTCCTTTCTTGGCAGGTCCCCGGACTCGTACACGGTTAGTGAACATTCACGCACCGGAGATCTACGCCTCGTGTTCTGTGTGTATCATCGTTTTGTGCTTAAGTGGTTCAATATTATTCGTTTTGTGCACCCCTGTGCACGTGTGACAATATTCGTCTCTGTCCAAGTGTCTGAACAAATTTTATCTTGGACTCTACGCCCGTGAATGGCTCCATGTATTTTAAACAGTGATTGTCTCCGTTTCTCTGTCCACCACTTTTTTCTCTCGATGTCTTCTTTTATATCTTGTGTGTTTCTCTGAGGCCAAAGAGCGGTGTAGCATGCTGCTGCTGGCCTGCCTGTACCCAGGTTTGAAAATAACAATAAAGAAAAAAAAAACCTGACACATCTCCGGCGGTTTTCCACAAGGATACGGCCCTTCAATTGTGCTATTCCAGCACTAATCGAAGTGCTAGGTTTTTCAGGAGCCAGCCAGCCAGCCAGCCAGCCCGCCGAGCAGCAGCAGTCCAGCCGAGCAGCAGCAGCGGCCCTGGCCAGCAGCAACGGTCCCAGCCAGCAGCAGTGGTCCAGCCGGCAGCAGCCAGCCAGACCTCCAGCAGTAGCGGTCCAGCCAGCCAGCCAGCCCTCCAGTAGCAGCAGCAGCAGCAACATCCATGGCCCCATCCGCGGCAGCAGCAGCAGCAGCAGCAGCAGCTGCTGCGGCATTCCTGCCACCCGTCGCCGACATCAGCGCCAGCGCCAGCAGCGTGGGACTCTGGTCTTCGTCCGCCTTCATCCGTCATCGTCTTCGTCTTCATCTTCATCCATCTTCGTCTTCGTCTGTCCCCAGTTTTTGTCCTTTCTTTTTCGTCCTGTGCGTTTTTGTTTATCCCTGTTGTCATGTCAGCCCCCACCACCACTACCACCACAGCCATAGTTTATACTTCCCCCTCCGCTGCCACCACCAAAATGGCTCTGAGCACTATGGGACTTAACAGCTGTGGTCATCAGTCCCCTAGAACTTAGAACTACTTAAACCTAACTAACCTAAGGACATCACACACATCCATGCACGAGGCAGGATTCGAACCTGCGCCCGTAGCAGTCGCACGGTTCCGGACTGCGTGCCTAGAACCGCGAGACCACTGCGGCTGGCCCGCCACCACCAACATTACATAGTGTGCCCAGTCACACCCCCCTCTTTCCATCCTTCCTCTTCTCACTCTCCCTTCGCCCTCGCTCTTTGTCGCCCCCTCTCCAGCTTCTTCCTCCCACTCCTCTCCCTCTGATCCTTTACCCCCACTCCCACAGCCTGTCACTGCAGCTCCAGCTAGGGTGGTGGCCCGTCGGGCCATTGCCCATGCCCAACTCTCCCCATCGCCTTCGCCATCACCGCCACCACCATCACCGTCGCCGTCGCCTTCACCGTCACCACCTCCGGCGCCGACTGCTGCGTCCACGCCAGGACCTACCCCTTCCCGCCACCTCCCTATAGCTCCCGTCCCTCATATCACCACCCATCCTTCTGCCGCTGTTAAACGCCCTAGTGGCACCACCACCTCCTCCTCTCCCAAAAAGGCCCCGCCCCATCCTCCTTCCCCCTCCAGGATGCCATGGATGTCTCCCCGCCTGGCCCTGCTCCCTCCGCCTCGTCCTCCTTCTCCTCTTCCCTCCCCTCTTTATACAAATACCTCCTCTCCCGTCCCGATCCTTCCCTTCTCGAGGCCCGGAATCTCTCCCTCCTCCACCACCAACACTTCCCTGGGGCCCCCATCTCTCTCCTCACTCCCAGACGGGATTCCATTCTCATCTCCTCCCCCAGCCCCACTGTCCATACTGACATCCTCTCCCGCCTCCCCATCACCCGTCTTGGCCCCAACGCCTCCCTCACCCCTGCTCCTTCTCCATCTCCTACCCGCCAACCCCAACCCCCGCGTCGCCCGCCGACCCTCACCGCCGTGATCACTCGGCTTAGTCCGACGATCACGGAGGAGGAGATGTTGGCGGAGCTTCAGGCACATCCCCATCTGGAGGTGCATGCGGTTCGTCACATCCACAACGCTGCCGGCCCCACCCGCCTTATGCAGGTCTTTTCCGAGCACACCCCCTCAATAGACCAACTCCTGAAGGAGGGCGCCCTCCTTTTTAACCAACGTTATAAAGTTGACCCCTCCCATTCCCCTCCTCAACCCTCTGCTGCCAAAGGTGCTTGCAGTATAATGCACACCCAACATCTGAGTGCCGCGAGGCCCCCACCTGCCCGCACTGTAGGCAAGCTCACTTTATACGGCAGTGCCCCAATCTCCAGTCTCCCCCTTCCTGTAATACCTGTAACCTCCCTCATCCTACATACTCCCAGAAATGTAAGGCCCGACCCCCTCCTACCACTCCTGAACTCACCATTCCTGTCCGCCCTCTGGTCGCTCCCACCCCTCCCGGCAATTCCCTATGCCCGCCTCCTATCGCTGAGGACAACATTAGATTCCTCACCATCGTCCTTCAGAATGTTCATCCTTTTCAGCGCCCCCACACCCTCCAACAGATATCCCTCACCGCCCGTTCCATTTTCCAACTGAAAATGTACGCCACCTACTCCAACAACCAGGCCCATTTCACCTTCTCCCGTCTTGACACCCTCGTTTATATCCCTGTCATGGCGCGACTGCACTGTATCCTTTTCAACAACATCTGTCGCTTCCCGCCAACAAGAACTTCTTCTGCACACCCTTGCCACCCACCATGTGGGTGCCTCCCTCCTCAATGAAACCTTCCTCCAACCCCACCACACCGTCCACACTTCGCCCTACCTCCTCCACCGATTGCGCGAGGCGGAGTTGCCATTGGTCACCACCGCCAGATCCCCGTTCGGTTCCAACCTCTCCTTCCCGACCCCACCGAACACCTGATCCTTAGCCTCTTCTTCCCCGGCCTTACCGTTACCTGCACCACCATCTATGTCTGCCCTAATGCCCCTATTCCCTTCGACTTCCTCTCCCACATTGACCGCACCTTCTCTTCCTACGTGATCGCCGCCGACCTCAACATCCATAGTCGTTCCGCTGCCTAGTAACGGCGGTGGCATTGGTTCCTCTCCTCCCTTCAAGGCAACCTCATCCCCATTCCCCAGCATACCTGTCCCGAATCCAAATCCACTCCCGATGCTATCCTTTCCTCCCCCAACCTCCTTTGCCACATAACGGTGGATGTCCTGGAGCCTATTGGTAGCGACCATCTCCCTGTCCTCCTCACCGTTTCAGACGGTCGTCGCCCCCACCCCGACCCTTGCAATGACCCTCCCCCTAAGTACGTCTATGACTATTCCTGTGCCAACTGGAATGCCTACCGGGATACCCTTTCCACCCAGGTCGATAGCCACCCCTTCACCTACCACCACCCTGACGATGTAACCCATGCCACCTCCTTTCTCCAGCAGACCTTGTCTGAGGCCGTGGAGGCCCACGTCCCTACTGTCGCCGTCCACCCCCACCGTCCTACTTTATCCTCACAGGCCATCCTCCTCCTCCGTGAATCCCGCCGTCTCTACTGTGTCTTCCTCTGCACACGTGACCCGGACACACTACGATGCCACCGGCAACTCCAGGGACACATTCGTAATTTGCTCGCGGCTAAGAATCGCCGGGACTGGCAACAGACATGCACCCGTTTAAATGCTACCCTACCTATCATCTCGTCCAAGTTGTGGTCAGCCTTCTGTCGCCTTACCGGAACTAAACCCTCCCCCTACTATCCTCTTCTCCATGATGATCACCCTTTCCCTGACTCCCTTAGTAAGGCCAATCACTTTGCCTCCTACCTCTCCGATGTTTTCTCCATTCCCGATGATCCCCAGTTCGATTACTCCCTCTTTCCAGATGTCCGCGATCGAACTGACACCTCTGTCACTCCCCTCGCACCTGGTTTCCAGTACTTGGACAACATTGCACACACGGAACTCAATGCCCCTATCACTACACAGGATCTCATTGCTACACTCCACACAAAACAACACCGCTCCTGGTCACAATTGTGTCACCTACCGTCACCTTTGTGAAGCTCCGGTCTCTTTCCTCTCCACCCTGGCCAGGCTCTACAATGTAGTCCTGTCCACCGGTTACTACCCTGCCCTGTGGAAAACCTCCCGTATCCTGATGTTCCTTAAACCTGGCAAACTGCAGTCTGCCGTCTCCTCCTACCGTCCCATCAGCCTTACCTCGGTCTTCAGCAAGGTCCTGGAATCTATCCTTACCCACCGCATCCACCAACACCTCCGCCAGCACCGCCTCCTTCCTATTACCCAGTGTGGCTTTCGGCCGTCCTTCTCTTCCGACGATCTTCTCCTTCACCTCACTCATCTCCTTTCTGACCAGCTTAATTCCCGTCGCTCCGCAATCTTCCTCTCCCTGGACCTCGAACGAGCTTATGACCGCGTATGGCATTCCGGTCTCCTCTTCAAGCTCCAAACCTTTGCCCTTCCCATTAACTACGTCTGTCTGATCGGCTCCTTTCTCTCCCACCGTCCTTCCTACGTCACCATCCATAACACAGATTCCTACACTTTTTTCTCCTCTGCCAGTGTGCCCCAAGGCTCTGTCCTCTCCCCCCTTCTATACCTTTTGTACATGGCAGACATGCCGCCACCGTCACCCCCCGTCCACCTTCTCCAGTTTGCCAATGACACCGCCTTCCTTGCCCTTGCCCCCACCCTGCAGCACTCCCAACACCTTCTCCAATCCCATCTTGACCGGTTCACCGCTTGGTGCAACCAGTGGTTGCTCAAGGTCAATCCCTCCAAAACCAAGGCGATCATTGTAGGCAAACCACCCCTTCCTTCCGCCTCCTTGATTTCTATCTCACCATCTATGGCCGTCCTATCGCCCTCACTCCCACCCTTAAGTACCTTGGCGTCACCCTCGACCGTCGCCTCTCCTGGACTCCCCATCTCTGGACGATCCAAGCCAAGGCACGCTCCCAACTCCATCTCCTCAAGCTCCTTTCCGGCCGTACGTGGGGTCTGGACCCCTCCACATTCCTCCACACCTATAAATCCCTCATCCGCCCTATCCTTTGTGCCACCCATTTGGCCTGGATCTCCACTCCCCCTACCTTTTATAAAACCCTACAAATCCTTGAACGCCATGCTCTCCGCCTCGCCTATCACATCCATCTCCCCTCCCCCACACAGATCCTGTATGATCTCATCCCCTTCCCACACCTCCTCCTTTTCCTTGAAAGGATACGGATCCTGTACACCTCCCGCAAACTCGATCCTCCTCATCCACTTGTCTCACCCATCCTCTCCCACCCCTGCCCGCTGCCACGCCTGTATTCCCACGTCCCACCCGATCTCCATCTCTCCACCCTCCTTATCCACTCCCAAGGTGGCTTCCGCCAGCTCCACCTCCCTGATGATGTCCTCCTCCCCTCCATCTACCCCTCCTATCAACTTTGATCCTCCCACCCACTTCCTGTGTCCCTTCCTTTCGGCACCCTCCCTCCCTTCTCTCTCCTTTTCCGCCATCCCCCTTCCTCCATCCCTCTTCCTGTGGGCTTCCCCTCCCCCTTCCTCTCTTCGCCCTATCTCCTCTGCCCATGGCATCTCTGCTCTCCCCTCTTCCACCCCCCCTCCTCCTCTCTTGGCAGGTCCCCAGACTCGCGCGCGCGCGCCAGAGATCATCGCCATCAGTGTCTCGTGTGTGTCGTCGTGTTTAGTGTTTAGTGTTCACCGTCGCACTCCATCGTTCACCTGTGCCATCGCCATCTTCAGTGTTTGTGCGTCGTATCAACAGTTTGCAGTGTGGATGATCGTCGAGGGTGAACGGCTCCGTGTTTGTCTTTATGTGTCTACTGTTTTATTGCCCACCGTTCTGTAACTTATTCTTATTCTTACTGTTTTTTCTCATTGTGTATTCTATGGCTGAAGAGCAGCGTAGAGTGCTGCTGACAGCCTGCCTGTTGTACAGGTTTTAAACTAACAATAAAGTAAAAAAAACCGACATGGTGCAATAAAAATTATTACCAATGACGATAAACACTAGTGTGGCCACTGTGTGCGTCGGCAAAGATGTATTTTGCTACTCTGGAAGGCAAGTGACTAATGATGGAAACTCCATTCAATTTTTTTAGATGGACTCTGTCTTTAGTTATCGTAGGGAGAAGATGTATTCTTGTGAGAAGTGTGTACTAGACATCGTGTTACCTGAATAATAATTTTTATGAAAGTATGAAGTGTCAGAGTTCTTTTTAGTGCAAAACCACGAAAGTTTCCTTTTCTTCTGCGCATTATGCTAATGTCATGTCATGTAGCTGCCTGCATCTGAAGAGGAAGTCTGATAAAGTATTGTATTCACAGTCAAAAATGAGAAGTAGTCATGGTGGAATAAGAAGCATACAACCAAGTTGCGTAAATCTCAACAGCATAGAGAATACACGAATCGATGTAAGTTCACTCCACCACTGACTTACAATTTACGAAATTTGTGAATTAAAAGTGAAAGACAATTCATTAGTTGCAAAATTCATAAAAATCAAACATGACAATAATCTAATTAATTCGATGAATTATATTTTTATATATATTTGCATAACTGGCGACCGTGACAGGACATTGAGATAGCCATGAAACCAACTGTATAAATTGTTCAAAGTTATTTATGACATTGTATGAAATTTTTTTCATGTACTAATTATTTTTAAATTTGCATGTGCAACACCACAACTGGGAGCAAAATAACCAGAACCAAAAATTTTTGTGGATAAAGCAACCAGTTCAAAAAAGAATAAAAAATTAAACTGGGATTTACAGAAAATTTTGGAAATACGCTGTTTGTTTCATCATAGCAAAAGTAGGACCACTTCACAACCACTTGCTCTGCTATGCTTGATAGCGTCTCCTGTGTAGTAATTAGACATCTTTTTCTGTAATTTCGATTCCTAAATGTATTGCAATGAATTTTTCAAAAATGTTATCTAATGATTAGCGAGAGAAAAGTTTGAAGTTTTTGTGCCACAACATTTTGTGCATCATAAAAGTAGCCAATTAGCGCTTGACTACACGTAAATCGTATGTTCAAATTTCCAAAAATAATATATTTCAATTTTCTATTTTTCAAAATTTTTATTTTAATATTCAATCAAAATTGCACAAAAATCATTTTCCATTATTGTTGACAATGGCTAAAACTTAACGAGGCAAGATGGGGTACAATTACAAGACAGAACATCCGAAATACCAGCTTCATTTCTTCCCCACTCAGAAGTATTAAGTAGTTGAGAGATAGACATAACTGAACTAGCAAGTGCTAGTGAGCTTTCACAGAGTTCTAACTTTGATGATATGTTGATCACAATAGATGAAACTACATCACGTGTCTCCACCAGCAACATTCTGCTCGCACAGGAAAACACAGAAAGCGAGGATAACATGATTTTTGACGACACTTTACTGTCACCCGTCATACGAAATCCAAATGTCAATTTATAAAGTACAGTTGTTAACAACCAAAGTACATTAGATAGCAACCTAAATAGCGCACTTGCCACGATACTTCAAAAACTCGATAGCTTGAGCACCGAAATAAAGAAATACAAACACTAATTTGTGTGCAGACATATACACAAAATTTGACAGTTTGTTGCAAAACCTTACTATAGTCACACAAGACATAAACAACATAAAACAAGAGCAGAAACAAGTTTTAAAACATTTTCAGGATACAGTCACACAACAGATCAGTGATTTGACTAAGAATTTTCACGAAGAAATGAATGTAAAATTTAAAGACATGGAAAAAAAGGCTAAAGCAAGATGTACTTTCAGAAGGAAACAACGACATTACGGAAATAAAACAGAAATTAAACACTCTTAACGAACAGAATGATACAGGAGAGTAGCAAATAAAAGTGGTTAAAAACACACACACAAATCTGGAAGCTACATCTCTACTGTAGTGAACAAACTGCATAAGGATTACGAAAATATACCAATAGCAATTAATGAACTCACCTTAACAGTCTGTGCCAAAAAGGAAAGAGACAAAATTAATGAAAATTTATCTTATGTCATTTCGCAAGATAAAACAGGTACTTTAGACAAAACCAGTACCGTGGCGGAAAGGGTAGTGAAGGTAGATGAAATTATTCAGCAAAGGGAAAACGACGTTATCAATAAAGTGAACACCAATTTGCAAGCTAAAGAGAACAGGATATGCAACTACTTAGGGGAAAGTGTTACAGAGACACAAGCTGCAGACATAAGAAAAGAGCCAGCAAACCAAAGTAATGTATGCACACAGATCATTGCAAACCCTGCAAACAATGCCAGTAGTAATGACAGACTGCAGAGTGTAAGTTTACAGGGCGTAACACCAGAACCAGTACCAACGAGAAATGTAAATGATTATGATAGCTATGTAAACACAGCACAAAATGCAAATAGCTTGTCCACTATATTTGCTGAGTAAGGTCTATTAAGACACTGATTTCCAATGTTTACGGGTGAAGGTAAGAAGATGAATCCTGTTGTTTTTATTAGTGCTTATCGACATGTGTTTCCTAGAAATTGGACGGAAACACAAAAGATCAGATTTGTTGTTGGGTACACGCAAGGCAATGTACTTTTGTGGGCGATTGAGGTAGCTGAGCGTTGTACCATATATTTACAATCTGAACGGGCGTTTCTTGACAAATACTGGTCAAAAGCTGTACAGGAGAGACTTAAGTTAGAGGTTTTTAACCCTGCCCTTTTTAATAGCAAATATGGTAGCTTGCAAAGGTATTTTGAGAAGTATCTCAATAAAACACGTTATTGGACGAATCCTATTTCTCATGTTGATGTTTCAAAAATTTTAAAAAGTCGTTTGACATCACACATTCGTGATTGGACGAATCCTATTTCTCATGTTGATGTTTCAAAAATTTTAAAAAGTCGTTTGACATCACACATTCGTGAAAAATTAATCACTACACCTGAGCACGACACAGAATATTTTCTATCCATTTTAGATTCAATCGACCTAATATATGAGGAGAAAATAAAAAAAGGGCATCAGACAGCCAAACACCACAACAACATAATTCGAATGGTCAGTACAAAAAGCCAGACACGAACATACAGCAAGGCTGGTACACGCAACCGCAAGGATACATTAACCGTGGTAATGGAAATGGCAGGAACAAGAGATTTAAACAAAACTTTCGGTGTAACAGGAACGATTGCCATCCACAAGCTAATTTCAATTCCTCCTCTCAAAACTATGCACTGCTTGTAAATAAAAACATTCAGCCACATCAATGGCATGCACGTGGAAACAACAATAACGTGCCGCACGCTGTACCACAACAAACCTTTGCCCAACAAAATCACAATACAGCAACATTTCACAACAGTCATGTGAACACTCAAGAAAGTATGTCGTGAGCTAGCAATGATTCAAACTGGAGAAACAATCACACATTACAACTAACAGAAATTGTTCCGTGCACAGAAGTAGATCTTGAGCCCCATACTATAGACCTTATAAGCGATGGGGGCAAATCAGATTTTCAAACATGTTTCTTACGATGCAATGAGCAAGGAGACATAAAAGACGATCTATACCAACATGAACTAGAATCGGTAAAAAATACAATAGAAGAACAAGTGGTAGTAGTAATCAGGGTGAAAATTTTTCGTGTAGACACAACGTTAATACTTGATGCAGGGTCCACGACTAATTTAATGTCTGAAGCATTTTTCACTGAATTAAAAAGATGGAATAAATTTCCTGTTCTGCCAACACAAAACTGCAGAGTACAAACTACTACTGGTGGCAAAACGAAATTAGTAAAACACCAAGCTGTTATCACCGTGCACACTGAACGATTTTCTGTGATGTGTAATTTTTTAATAATAGACAAAATCATAGTCAACTGCTTGATAGGTATGGACACATTTATAACCTACAAAACTCAAATGGACAAAGGTAACGAATGGTAAGTGCCATTTGTTTGTGAAAGACCAAAGATTTTTCTATCGGCCTGATTACCACACTGGAGAGGTATGACAAAGTAAACCCAGAACCCAATGTCATTGTATAGTATTCATATCCCACACTGTATTTTTTGAACAAATATGATAACAAACACGATACTGACACTGAAGTTAACCAGGAATTAGTAGAACAAAAATTGAACAAATCAAATATTCTAGATACTACACAACGACAAGAGCTTTCTGACTTACTTTTTAAATATACAAATGTTTTTAATAAGAATCCAGGAGTAATAAAAGATTATTAACATAAACTTAATGTCTATCCTCACGAAACATTTTGTGTTATGTCTTACTCCATATCGTGGACAAAGAGTGAAGCAGGAAATCAGTAGGATGTGCAAATAGGGAATCATACAACCATCATTTTCACCATATTGCAGTCCAGTACTAACAGTTAGCAAACCTGATGGATCAGTACGACTAGTTTTAGACGCTAGAGGCATAAACAAAATCCTAGTACCAGTAAGAACAAAACCAGATAATTTAGATGAACAGTTACTAAAATTTCATAACACCAAATATTTCAGCACCCTCGATCTAAAAAAATCCCACTGGCAAATGAAGTTACATTAGGAGGGTAGAAAATACACAGCATTTGCCTGCAACGGCAGGAGTTATGAATTTCATGTTCTACCGTTTGGCTTAAACATTAGTGCAGGCGTATTTATATTAGCTTTGGACAGGGTCTTAGGACTAGAATTACTCAGTAAAGTTACCATGTATGTTGACGATATGTTAATAGCTACATCAACTTGGACAGAACACATCAGTATAATGTAAAAAGTATTTCAGAGATTTACAGAGTACAAAGTAACAGCTAATCTTAAAAAATCTAACTTTGGCAAAGAACAAGTAAAATTTTTAGGACATATCATATCAGAACAGGGTATGTTACCAGACCCAAAGAAACTAGATGCCATACATAATTGCCCACCCCAAGGAACAAAAAACAATTGAAAGTATATCTAGGACTAAACTCCTTTTTCCAAAAATTTATACCACAACAACTTATGAATAGCGATGCCCTACTTAACCTATTGAGAAGGAATAATCCTTGGGTATGGGATGAGAGATGCCAGGAGGACTTAACCAAAATTAAAAATGCATAAATATAAGGAAACATTTTGAGTCATCCTGACACGTCTAAGGACTTTTGTTTAAGCATGGACGCCTTGTCTCAGGGGCTGGGGACATGTTTGTTCCAGATACAAGAATAAGAAGGAAAAACAGTACCCAAAGTCATCAGCTTTTTCAGCAGAACTTTATCAGAGGCAGAAAGATCATATTCCGTATCAGAAGTGGAAAGTTTAGTAGCAATTTTGGCGTTTAAGAAATTCGAGTATTTTATTTGGTGTAAAAACACTAAAGTCTATTGTGATCACCCATCATTATCTTTTCTCTTAACACATGAACTGTTACACCGAAGACTAGCGAGATTGTGTTTGTACCTGCAAGAATTCAATTTTGAAACAATATACATAAAAGGCAGTCTTAATATTATCACAGATGCACTATCCAGTAACACACCAAAAATCAGACTATAAAAATTTTGTAAACAGATTTGAATGATACAACATCAAGACAATAGGTGGAAAAAGGTAATACAAAATGTTAACCAGAATACAAACTGTAAGGTAGGTAAATGGTATCAGCAACACAAAGTGGTTTTGTTTCACTGGAAGCACGAAACTTCTAACCATTGGTGTGTATGCCTTCCAGAGTAATATATCGACGAATTTATCAAACATACACCACTACGGAGTAACAAAATGTACAGACAGGATTTCCAAACTTTATTACTTTCCTAATTTACGACGATGTGTTACATAAATACTAAGAAAGTGTGCCATTTGCCAAAGATCAAAACGATCCAATATGTCAAAGTTTTCAGAACTACACCCCATACTAACCAAAGCTCCACTGGAAATGATTTCTCTGGATATCGCAGGGCCATATCCCAGAGCAAAAGGAGGTGTCAAATACATAATAGCTCTTAATGATGTTTTCACAAAATACATCAATCTTTATGCTACCAAAACCACAACAGCCAGTAGCATCAGAGTAATATTAACAGACAATACAGCTTTTTCGTAGAAAGAAAATGGAAACAATTCATGAATACACAGGGCATTAAACACATCTTGGTAAGTTTTTTCCACCCAGAAGCAAGTCCCGTGAAGAAGGTGTTTAAAGAATTCAGTACATTTATAAGGACATATGCTCACAATAAACATTCATGATGGATTGAATATATGACTCCATTTATACAAATAGCAAACAATCTCCCCCACTCTTCCACTGGTTTCACTCCTAATGAACTGATGTTTAACACTAAGCAAACTGACAAATGGGAATCACCCATACCAGAATTACCCACTGAAGAGTTAACTTTACAGGATAAAATCAAACAAGCAGTAATTACACTGGAGAATAGGGCAGAATACAGAAAGAGAATATACAACAAAAACGTAAAACGAGTTACACACTTTTTCGAAGGGCTATGAGTCCTCTTAAGGACACATCCCAAATCGACAAAGATCAGTAAGCTGAATAAAAAATGTTAATTAATATACTCAGGGCCACATCGTATTGCTAAAATACCTTATCCTGGAACTTATAGGTTGGTATATGAAAGATCAGGGAGAGACAAAGGTTTTCACCCTCACAAAGACTTAAAGGCTTTTCATGAGTAATGACCCAATATCACAGCTGTTGTCTTGTCAGAAAATATATTTATAAGTAATGTCATAGTTTTACAAGTAAAAAATTTTATTATGTGTGTTTTGTAAGCAAAGACAAACATTTGACTAGAAGGAAGAGTAAAAACACAGCTTCACGTGAAGTAAAATGCAAACTGGCGCAGCGTACGACTCAGCTGTGCAGGCTCAACAATGCATGCTTACGTCAGTACTAGGGAAGAGACATTGACCTTGGGCAAGCACAACAGGCTAACTCGCAGTGCAATCAAATAGGAATGCGAAGCTACTCAATTATCAAACTCAATTTCAAAATAAATAAGAACACATAACAACTATATTTACTATCAGGGAACGAAAGAATATAATATTATATCAACATGCGAAGTTGCGTCAATATTAAGATATATTCATAGTAACTAGAATTAAAAGAAATCGTTACAACGAAACATACAGAACGTGTTAGCTAACGAAAGGTAAGATACCATAGGAGATGTCACAGCAACTTTCTTTGCAGGGTTAATGATTAAAAAGAATAAAATATTCAATAACAAATACATTTTGTGAGCATTGGCACAGAGACTTACAATGTTGCCAAAACGACAAGGAGCTGCTCTTGCAGTACTCTCATGTAAATACTTAATGAATTATCATTCTGTATGTAAGTTATGTATTTCCTGGAAAATAATGTGTAAGCAAGACAATTTGACATCTCCAACTCAATATACAAAGAAAAATACGCTGACAAATAAAGGTCATTGTACCCCTTTCGGCAAAATTTAAATTTCAGCTCTACGAGTGTATTCAAAACACTGTGCGCCTCCATTTCATGTCACCACACAGTGGGGGGGGGGCAGTAGTATAGATACATAAAATGGTTCAAATGGCTCTTAGCATTGTGGGACTTAACTTTTGAGGTCTTCAGTCCCCTAGAACGTAGAACTACTTAAACCTAACTAACCTAAGGACATCACACACATCCATGCACGAGGCAGGATTCGAACCGGTCACACAGTTCCAGACTGTAGCGCCTAGAACCACTCAGCCACTCTGACCGGCGTATAAATACATAAGGAAAAACCCCAACATGGTATGATAAAAATTATTACCATTGACAATAAACACTAGCGCAGCCACTGTAAGCATTGGTAAAGATGTATTTTGCTACGCTGGAAGGCAAATGACTAATGATGGAAACTCCATTCAATTTTTTTAGATGGACTATGTCTTTAGATATCGGAGGGAGAAGACGTATTCTTGTGAGACGTGTGTAGTAGACATCGTGTTACCTGAATAATAATTTTTATGAAAGTAATAAGTGTGAGAGTTCTCTTTAGTGCAAAACAACGAAAGTTTTCTTTTCTTCTGCGCATTATGCTAATGTCATGTCACTGTAGCTGCCTGCATCTGGAGAGGAAGTCCGATAAAGTATTGTATTCACAGTCAAAAATGAGAAGTAGTCATGGTGGAATAAGAAGCATATAACCAAGTTGCGTACATCTCAACAGCATAGAGAATACACGAATCGATGTAAGTTCACTCCACAACTGACTTACAATTTATGAGATTTGTGAATTAAAAGTGAAAGACAATTCATTAGCTGCAAAATTCATAAAAATCAAACATGACAATAATTTAATTAATTCGATTAATTATATATATATTTTATATATATATTTGCACATGGCATAAGTTAAGCATGAGAATGCTGAAGGGGAACAGTTAATTTCTTAGAAAACCACCCTACCCAGCAATACCCTCTCCTTCTTTATGACCTTCCCTTTTCTGACGACCTCAGTGAGGCCAACCACTTTGCCTTTTCCATTCCAGATGATCCCCAGTTTGCTTAGTCCTTCTTCCCCGATGTCATCGAACATACAGATACCTCTGTTCCTACCCTTCCTCCTAGCTTCCAGTACTTCGGCCACACACCACCATCTGAACTTAAAACTCCCATCACTACACAGGACATCAGCCTCACACTCCTCACTAAACGCAACACTGCTCCCAGCCATGACTGCATTACCTACTGCCATCTCAAACACTGCCCTCCCTCCTTCCTTGCAGTCCTTGCCACCCCCTACAATGTAATCCTTGCCACCGGCTTCTACCCTGACCTGTGGAAAACATCCCGTACCTTGATGTTCTCCAAACCCAACAAGCCTCCCTCTGATGCCTCTTCCTATCGCCCTGTATGTCTCACCTCAGTGTTCGGCAAGCTATTGGAATCCATCTTTACCCTGCACATCCATCACCACCTCCACCTACACCACCTCCTCCCCAGCACCCAATGTGGCTTTCAACTTTCCTTCTCTGCTGATGACCAACTCCTATGCCTCACTCATCTCCTCTCCCTCCAGCTTAACTCCCATCGCTCCGCCATTTTTGTCTCCCTCGACCTTGAAAAGGCCTACGACCATGTATGGCATCCTGGTCTCCTGTTTAAACTCCAGACCTACAGCCTTCCTATCAACTATGTCCATCTGACTGCCTCTTTCCTCTCCCACGCCCCTCCTATGTTACCCCTCCACAGGTGTGCACCAGGGCTCTCTCCTCTCCCATCTCCTCTACCTCCTGTACACGGCAGATATGCCCCAACCCAGCCCCTCCAGTACGCGTCCTGCAATATGCCGATGACACCGCCTTCCTTGCCCTCATTCCTACCCTTCAACAGTCAAAACACCTTCTCCAGAATCACCTTGATCTTTTTTCCACATGGTGTAACCAGTGGCTCCTGAAAATCAGTCTTTCCAAGATCCAGGCAATCTTCATAGGTTGTACTACTCGTTCCTTCCGGCTTCATGATTTTTACCTTACCATCTGCACCTGTCCTGTCTGCCTCTCCCCCACCCTCACCTATCTTGGCCTCACCATTGACCATCACCTCACCTGGACCCCTCATCTCCATCCACTCTATCCAATACAAAGCCCACAACCGCCTCTGACTCCTTAAACTCCTCTCTGGCTGGACATGGGGGTTTAACCCCTCTACCATCCTCCACACCTATAAATCCTTAATCCGTCCCATCCACTGTTATGCCATTCCCACCTGGATATCCACCACCTAAATTCTATAAGTCCTTCCAGATCCTCGAGCGCCATGTACTCTGCCTTGTCTTCTGTATACGCCTCCCATCCCCCACGCAGATCCTCTATGACCTGATTCCTTTTCCCCATCTGCTCTTTTTCCTAGAACGTATCCGCATCCTCTACACCTCCCACTGCCTTGATCCCCTTCATCCTGTGGTTGCTCCTCTCCTCTCCAACCCCCACCCACTGCCGCGCCTTCACCGTTGTGCCCCATCCACCCTCTACCTCTATACCCTTCATCTCTTTCCCGAGGTGGCTTCCACCAACTCCCCCTCCCAGATGATGCCCTCTCTTCCTCCATCTGTCCCTCCTATTAACTCTGATCCTCACCTGCCTCTCCCTCCCTCTGTCCTTTTCCTGGGCTTTCTCCCCCTTCCATCCTGTTCTTCCCCACCTATCCTCTCTTTAACTCCCTTCTCTCCCCCGAGTCCTTTTGCTTTCCTCTCCACTGCCTTCCTTACTCCTTTTCGAGTCCGCTCTGCCCTCCCTTTTTCCATGTCCTCTTCCTCCATTGGCTCCCCCTTTTTTTCTTTTCCCTCCTCCCTACCTTTTTTCCCCCTCATCGGTCCGGGTCCTCCCCCTAAACCCATCTGCCGCTGTGCGCCTATAGTGCTGTTTTAAGTGAATGTTCAGTGCTGTGCATCCCCTGTCAGTGTTGTGAACAGCCACTATACTATCGCACACTGTGTGTTTTATCTCGTGCGAACAAACACCAGACTGTCACCATATTTTTTTAATTGTGCCTGTCTACTTACTGTGTGTCTTCATTCGCATAGTCAACGCCGTGTTTTTATATTTTAAATTCCGCAACTTTCCACCATGTTAGTGTTATTAACAAAGCCACCATTTATCGCCTTTTTTATATTGTTTGTTATCTTGCCATTGTTTGTTTAACTCATCTATCGGCTGTAGAGCAGCGTATTAAACAAGGAATCGAAAATCAATAAGAAAAAAAACTTTCTTAGCAAATTCCACTCGACAGATTTGTGTCTTTACATGCTCTCTTATTTTGCGCAATTGTATGAACTGTAAGCGAGATATCAGCTTAGTGTACTAAAGCAAAGTTATTGCTAATAGTGTGTTCTACACGTCTGTACTTCGAAATTTATGTTTTGAGATATTACGAAATTACATTTAGATTAGATTAGATTAGTTTTTCGTTCCATAGATCTGTGCTGAGGAGATCCTCGTGGATGTGGAACATGTCAATTTGTTTTAAGATGAAATAACAATACTAATAGTATGAGTATATACATCATTTTTAAGTTGAAATAACGATACTAATGATATGAGTATATACAGTACATCATTTGTTTCTATTAAAAAATTCGTCAGTGGAGTAGGAGTTGGCCACTGGTAAGTCTTTCAGACTCCTTTTAAACTGATCTTTATTTGTAACTAAATTTTTTATGTGTGCTGGCAAATTATTGAAGATAAGTGTTCTTGAGTAGTGGACCCCTTTTTCAACTAAAGTAAGTGCTTTTAAGTCCTTGTGCAGATCATTTTTGTTCCTGGTATCGTATGTATGAACTGAGCTGTTTGTTGGAAAAAGAGAAATATTATTTAGGACAATTTCATTAAGGAGTAAATATACCAAGAGGCAGTAGTTAGTATACCCAGTTCTTTGAAGAGGTTTCTACAGGACGTCTGTGAATTTACTCCACAAATAATACGTATTACTAGCTTTTGGACTCTGAAAACGTTTGGTTGATTTGTAGAGTTACCCCAAAGTATTATATCATATGACATTATGAAATGAAAGTAGGTAAAGTATGCAAGCTTTTTCATTTTTATGACACTCGAATTGCAAATACAGATTTGTTAAGGCGTTTCTGCAGTTCTGTGGTGTGCTCCTCCCAACTGAATTTATTATGAATCCCAGGAATTTAAGACTGTCATCCTCTTCTATCTGCTCTTCTTCATACTTTATGCATATGCTGGGTGGAAACCTCTTACAGGTTTTGAATTGTGTATAGTGAGTCTTTTCGAAGTTTAATGTGAGTGAGTTGGCTTTAAACCATTTATTAATATCCATGAAAATATCATTAGCAGATCTTTCTACAACTACACTCGACATAATATTTATTGCAATACTTGTGTCATCTGCAAACAAAACGAACTCTGCTTCTGGCAGTGTAACTGATGAGAGATCATTAATGTACACAAGAAAAAGCAATGGCCATAAGATGGATCCTTGTGGGACACCACATGTAATTTCTTCCCATTCTGAAGATGACTGATGACTTAATTCACTAGTCCCTTGCACTGACAACCTTTGTTTCCTGTTAGCGAGTTATGACTCAAACCATTTTGCAGCATTGCCCATGACACCATAGAATTCTAATTTATTTAAAAGGATGTTGTGATTCACACAATCAAATGCCTTTGACAAATCACAGAAAATACCTGCTGCTTGTAGTTTGTTATTTAATGAATTAAGTACATTTTGACTGTAGGTGTAAATAGCCTTCTCGGTATCAGAACCCTTCAGAAATCCAAACTGTGTTCTTGATAATATTTTATTTGTGGTCAGATGGTTGAGAAGCTGCCTGTACATTACTTCTTCTAAAAGTTTTGAGAATGCTGGCAAAAGTGAAATCGGTCTGTAGTTTAATGGTATCTCTTTATCCCCTTTCTTGAATAGAGGCTTAACGTCTGCATATTTTAGCCAGTCAGGAAATGTCCCAGTTATAATTGATTGGTTACACAAGTAACTTAGAACTGTACTAAACTCACAAGAACATGCCTTAACTAACTTGGTTGATATTTCATTGTAACCACTAGAATACTTTGTTTTTAAAGATTTTATTATGGAAGTTATTTCTTTTGGTGAAGTGAGTGACATATTCATGTACCTGAAGCTATTTGTAAAGGCTAGTTTCAGATATTCAAGGGCATTATTTACTGATACTGACAATCCCATTCTATCAGTAACGGATATAAAGTACTTGTTAAATAGATTTGCCATACTATGCCCATCGGTTACTAATGTGTCATCTACCCTTAATGCTATTTGCTCATGCTCCTTTCTGGTTCTACCAGTCTCCTCCTTCACCATATCCCATATTGTTTTTATTTTGTTCCCTGACATTGCTGTCTTCTTCTCGTAGTGTATTTATTTAGATGTCTGAATTACTTTTTTTAATATTTTACAGTATTCCTTGTATTTAGCTAAATCATCAGCATTGGAACTATTCTTGGTTGACAGAGATACATTTGCCTTTTTGTCTTACAGTAAAGCTTTAATCCTTGTGCAATCCATGGTTTTATTATAGACTTCTGTTTAATTTGAGGAACTTTTAGAGGAAAACAGTTTTCAAATAAGGTACTGACATTGTTCATTAATGTGTTATATTTTTCGTTCATGTCATGAGCACTATAAACATCCTTCCAGTTCATATCTTTGAGCAGTTTTCTAAAACTCTCAAGTTTTGGTTGATTGACTACTCTCCTGTACTCAGATTTAGCAGTCTTGATAGTCTGCTTAGAAGTTACATCTAAAACAAGGAGCTGCATGTCATGTTCTGACAGTCCATTTATTACAGGTTTATGATATGATTTTGTTCCTTTGATTTGTCTATAAAAATGTTATCAATGGCTGTCCTTGAGGATTTAGTGATCCTAGTTGGAAAGTTTATGGTGTGAGTTAGATTGAAAGACAACATTACTAACTGCAGTAAATGTTTACTGCAAGATTGCATTAGAAAATCTGTATTAAAGTCACCAGCAATCAAAATTTCTATGTTTCTTCCTGTTAAATAACCCAAAAGAGCTTCTAGATGATTTATGAATAGGTTATAATTTCCTGGAGGTGCTTGGTAAATAGTTACTATTATATAGGATCTGTTATGGAACTCTACTTCTGTTGCACATGCTCATAGATGCTGGTCTAAACAGAATTTATGAATGTCAATGTTCTTGAATTTATGGCAGTTTTTAATAAATGTGGCAACTCCTCCTCCATCCATATCTACTCTGCAGAAGTAGGAAGCTAGCTTAAATCCAGAAATGTCTAACATATCTATACCAGTGGTCACTTGATGTTCAGAGAGGCAGATTATGTCAATTTGGTGAGATGAATTCATTTCATCAATACAAATGATTAGTTCATCAACTTTATTTCTGAGTCCCAGGACGTTCTGGTGTAATAAAGATAACTGATATTGCATACTAATGGGATTATAACTGCTTTGGCGAAGATGAACTGGCAGTTTCTGATTACTTTCTGTTAAACATTGTTTAAATGGTGGCTGTATGCTAAAATCTGACTCCTGTTCATCTGTTTTCTCAAACTGAGTGTGTTTGCCAATCTCTCTTAAAACTCGTTTTCTTTCCCCCTTCCCTATCCTAAATAAGGCATCCCTCTGACACCTGTGACCACTGGTATTTTACCACTTGTGACAGTGTCCCCCCTTAAGTTTTCTGCAATCAACCCAGACAGTTTTCCCTTCCCTTTCCTATTGAGGTGAAGGCCATGCCTAGTGTAGTCCCACCTATCGATAGCATCCACAGGAATCAAACCAATATGGGACCCTATATCCGTCCTAAGCAGCCACTCCCACTCCAAGTTCACCCTCCCGACGGAAGAGTTCAAATGAGGCCGATCATGGCGTCTCAACAGAGACACAAATCCCACACTCGTATGCTTCATTGCTGATGCTATCTTCACCAGGTCACTCTTTATGGAATATTCAGAGTCTTTGTCAATGCTATTTCCCAGACGGCATCCCACGGCATCCTCCTTTGTGAAATCCTTGCATAAATTACCTACATCCTCTGTTACCTGAGCCAGATCTGCACTAGGCTTGTAAAAGTTTGTGACCTGGTACTCTGGACCTAGATTTTCCTGCAGTAGTTGGCCAACACCTCTACCATGGGAACTGCCTAACAACAGAACTTTCTTTACCTTCACAAATTTCCCTACCTTTTTCCAAGTCCTTGAAAGCTTGTTGTGCCCTTTCTACAGCTTCACCTGTAAGGCCTCTGGACCTGATGGGATACCAGTTCAATTTTACACAGAGTACGCGAAGGAACTTGCCCCCCTTCTTGCAGCGGTGTACCGTAGGTATCTAGAAGAGCGTAGCGTTCCAAAGGATTGGAAAAGGGCACAGGTCATCCCCGTTTTCAAGAAGGGACGTCGAACAGATGTGCAGAACTATAGACCTATATCTCTAACGTCGAAAAGTTGTAGAATTTTGGAACACGTATTGTGTTCGAGTATAATGACTTTTCTGGAGACTAGAAATCTACTCTGTAGGAATCAGCATGGGTTTCGAAAAAGACGGTCATGTGAAACCCAGCTCGCGCTATTCGTCCACGAGACTCAGAGGGCCATAGACACAGGTTCACAGGTAGATGCCGTGTTTCTTGACTTCCGCAAGGCGTTCGATACAGTTCCCCACAGTCGTTTAATGAACAAAGTAAGAGCATATGGACTATCAGACCAATTGTGTGATTGGATTGAGGAGTTCCTAGATAACAGGACGCAGCATGTCATTCTCAATGGAGAGAAGTCTTCCGAAGTAAGAGTGATTTCAGGTGTGCCGCAGGGGAGAGTCATAGGACCGTTGCTATTCACAATATACATAAATGACCTGGTGGATGACATCGGAAGTTCACTGAGGCTTTTTGCAGATGATGCTGTGGTGTATCGAGAGGTTGTAACAATGGAAAATTGTACTGAAATGCAGGAGGATCTGCAGCGAATTGACGCATGGTGCAGGGAATGGCAATTGAATCTCAATGTAGACAAGTGTATTGTGCTGAGAATACACAGAAAGATAGATCCTTTAACATTTAGCTACAAAATAGCAGGTCAGCAACTGGAAGCAGTTAATACCATAAATTATCTGGGAGTAAGCATTAGGAGTGATTTAAAATGAAATGATCATATAATGTTGATCGTCGGTAAAGCAGATGCCAGACTGAGATTCATTGGAAGAATCCTAAGGAAATGCAATCCGAAAACAAAGGAAGTAGGTTACAGTACGCTTGTTCGCCCACTGCTTGAATACTGCTCAGCAGTGTGGGATCTGTACCAGATAGGGTTGAGAGAAGATATAGAGAAGATCCAACGGAGAGCAGCGCGCTTCGTTACAGGATCATTTAGTAATCGCAAAAGCGTTACGGAGATGATAGATAAACCTCAATGGAAGACTCTGCAGGAGAGACGCTCAGTAGCTCGGTGCGGGCTTTTGTCAAAGTTTCGAGAACATACCTTCACCGAAGAGTCAAGCAGTATATTGCTCCCTCCTACGTATATCTCGCGAAGAGACCATGAGGATAAAATCAGAGAGATTAGAGCCCACACAGAGGCATACCGACAATCCTTCTTTCCACGAACAATACGAGACTGGAATAGAAGGGAGAACCGATAGAGGTACTCAAGGTACCCTCCGCCACACACCGTCAGGTGGCTTGCGGAGTATGGATGTAGATGTAGATGTCTACATTTATTGCAGTTTACATACAACATGCCAAGGGATCATTCAAAATACCGCAGGTATACTGTTCAGCAACTTCTAGCCACTGCTGAATTAGTGAAAGTTAATAATGTATCTATATACCAAGTTTCAAAGCAAATGGATTTTCGTGGAGCACATTAAAAGACTACCTCAACAGAATTGTGTAAGACGGTCGATATCCTCCTAAATTAGGAAGACCATTTGCTCTAACGCCAGATCTTGAGACAGAACTATACAACTACATTATAAAATGCAAGAACTGTTTTCCGGGTTGACAGTTACGATGGTAAGAAAAGTGGCATACGAATTGGCGAAACGAGTTGGTCATGGAAATTTGTTAAACTCCGGAAAAGGAAGTGCCAGCAAGTAGTGGTGGTTGAGCTACAAGACGAGGTACAACCTCACTTTGCAAACTCCTGAGAACGTTGCCACTTACGGGCTTCTATGCCAAATGAAGAGATGATTCGTGGTTTCTTTTCTCAATTAAAGGAATTGGCAGAAGATTTAAAAATTCAGTACCTGCCTGATCGATTATGGAATTGTGACGAAACTGGTTTGTCCTATGTCGTGAAAGCAAATAAATTCATTACGCCAGTAGAAAAGCAATAGGTTTACAAGAGAACTTATGCAGACCGTGGAGAGTCGCATACACTTTTAGGCTTCATCTGTACCAATGGAACATGGATTCCACCTATGATTACATTCAAAGGAGTTCGGTGGAGCGAAGTGCTAAACTATGACAGTCTTCCAAATTCATTAGTAAAACTCTCTTCCAGAGGGTGGATTAATAGTGACTTGTTTTTAAAATGGTTCAACTGTTTTGTGGGTGCCATCCTTCCTGATCGTTCTCTCATTGTTGTGATGGATTCTCACACATCATAACCCTGATGTCATAGAAGTGGCTAATGTCAATCAAATTTTCTTGTTTGACATTTCCTGCCCACACATCGCATCTGCTGCAGCCACTTGAGGTGGGTGTGTATATATCATTGAAGACTCACTGAGCCAAAAGAATGGACCAGTACATGAAAGCCAGCTGATAAGCCGGACGGAAGCAACTGTCTTACAATTTTAAATCCTGCATTTATTCAGAGTTTTTGAACGAAGAACATCCAAAACGCCTTCAGAAAAGCTGGAATTTATCCCTTCAACAGAAATGCTATTTCTGGAGCTTCACAGCTAACAAATAAGCCTGTTAAATCCACACAAAATAGGCCTATGGCCCAAGACATGGAAAACGATCTGTGACAATGCCAACAGTAGTGATAAAATTCAATAGGCCTACTGTGGATCAGAAGAGAGTATAAAAAGATGCAGGAGCAAAGTGTCTGAACAAAGAAGTGCAGTAAAAGCCTCTACATCGAAATCAGAGATCACAAAAACCACACGGAAAAAAAGACAAGACACAAGATGATTGGCCTTGTGGGACATGCCGTAAATTTTACTCAGATGATATTCGCAAAAGAATTTAGCTAAATTGATCCGATGCTCGTTTTGCTTAACACCATACTACGTGCTCTGCCAGCATTCCGGCGCAGAGGAGTATGTTTATATATGCGACAACTGTTCGAGGATTTAGACATCATAGGAAACAATGCCTAGCAGTATGTTAAAACAATAATGAATACTTTTTTCACATGCATGACCATTTGTATTGTTAGTTTGTAAAAAAGAAGTAATCCAATGAATTCGTTGTGAAATTACTGTAATTGTAGTTCATGGTGTGGGTTCCTGGTATCATGGCCTAGTTCATGAACCACGGGCAACGTATGAGTGGCCAAGTAAGTGGTCCTGACAGTCGGGATACCAGTTACTTTGGAATAAGGCTGGGCATATCGGACATATTCCAAGTCGTGGCCACCTTTGTGCTCAGACGGCAAAGACTACCAAATCCACCGGTTAGTCCCTCAATCATTAGGGGTAAAACTCAATGGGACCCGGGGCAAGTAAGGCGAGCAACCTGCTTCCCTGGTACTTTAAATATGATGCTGGCAACAATCAGAGCAAAATGCCTCGGACCTTTAGAGGTGACGGAGTCCCACCTCTAATTGACCTCCTAAGATACGACTCGGCAAACGAATGGTAACCAAATGGGGAGCTATTAATATCAATGGGGGCTACTCTGGGAAGAAGGTTGAGCTGGCAGATGCTGCAAGTAAGACGGGATTGGACGTTTTAGCTGTTAGTGACATTCGGGTAAGGGGTGAGAAAGAAGAGGAAGTGGGAGAATACAAGGTCTACCTGTCAGGAGTCAAAGTAGGAATAGCACAATGGGGTGTAGGGCTTTTCATCAGGAAAGAAATGGAACCCAGTGTAGCTGCAATAAGGTATGTAAACGAACGACTGATGTGGATAGATTTGACAGTGTCTAGCAAGAAAATTAGGATTGTGTCAGTATATTCGCATTGTGAAGGGACAGATCAAGATAAGATGGATAGTTTTTATGACGCACTCAGTGATGTAGTTGTTAGAATAAAGGACAAGTACAGTGTTCTGCTCATGGGTGATTTTAATGCCAGGATTGGAAATCGAACAGAAGGATATGAAAAGGTTATGGGTAAATGTGGAGAGGATATGGAGGCCAACAGGAACGGGAAACAGCTCTTGGATTTCTGTGCCAGTATGGGCTTAGTAATCACAAACTCCTTTTTTAAACATAAGAACATTCACCGTTATACTTGGGAAGGTAGGGGAACCAGATCTGTCATTGACTATATAATAACAGATCAGGAATTCAAGAAGGCTGTGAGGGACACACGTGTATTCAGGGGATTCTTTGATGACACTGATCACTATTTAATCTGCAGTGAAATTGGTATTGTGAGGCCGAAAGTGCAGGAGAGCAGGTCCATGTGTAGGAGGATAAGAGTGGAGAAACTTCAGGATAAGGAAGTCAGACACAAGTACATAACAGTGATCTCAGAAAGGTACCAGTTAGTTGAATGTAGTCAATTGCAGTCATTGGAAAAGGAATGGACAAGGTACAGGGACACAGTACTAGAAGTGGCCAAAGAATGTCTTGGAACAGTAGTGTGTAAAGGTAGGATGAAGCAAACAGCTTGGTGGAATGACACAGTCAAGGCAGCCTGTAAAAGGAAAAAGAAGGCATATCAAAAATGGCTACATACTAGAACTCAGGTAGACAGAGAAAGTTATGTTGGAGAAAGAAACAAAGCCAAACAGATAATTACAGCATCCAAGAAGAAATCTTGGGAAGACTTTGGAAACAGGTTGGAGACCTTGGGTCAAGCTTCTGGAAAACCATTCTGGAGTGTAATTAGCAGTCTTCGAAAGGGAGGTAAGAAGGAAATGACAAGTATTTTGGACAGGTCAAGAAAACTGCTGGTGAATCCTGTTGATGCCTTGGGCAGATGGAGGGAATATTTTGAAGAGTTGCTCAATGTAGGTGAAAGTACAATCAGTAATGTTTCAGATTTCGAGGTACAATGGGACAGGAATGATGATGGAAATAGGATCACATTTGAGGAAGTGGAGAAAATGGTCAGTAGATTGCAGTGCAATAAAGCGGCTGGGGTGGATGAAATTAAGTCGGAACTCATCAAATACAGTGGAATGACAGGTCTTAAATGGCTACACAGGATAATTGAAATGGCGTGGGAGTCGGGACAGGTTCCATCAGACTGGACGAAAGCAGTACTCACACCAATCTTTAAACATGGAAACAGAAAAGATTGTAACAACTACAGAGGTATATCTTTGATCATCATTGTGGGTAAAATCTTCTCAGGCATTTCAAAAAATAGTTCAAATAGCTCTGAGCACTATGTGACTTAACATCTGTGGTCATCAGTCCCCTAGAACTTAGAACTACTTAAACCTAACTAACCTAAGGACATCACACACATCCATGCCCGAGGCAGGATTCGAACCTGCGACCGTAGCAGTCGCGCGGTTCCGGACTGCGCGCCTAGAACCGCTAGACCACCGTGGCCGGCTCTCAGGCATTGTTGAAAGGAGAGTGCGAGTATTAGTTGAGGACAAATTGGATGAAAATCAGTGTGGGTTTAGGCCTCTTAGAGGGTGTCAGGACCAGATCTTTAGCTTACGGCAAATAATGGAGAAGTGTTACGAGTGGAACAGGGAATTGTATCTATGTTTTATAGACCTAGAAAAGGCATATGACCGGGTTCCTAGGAGGAAGTTATTGCCTTTTCTACGTGATTATGGAATAGGAGGCAAACGTTTGCAAGCAATTAAAGGTCTTTACGTAGATAGTCATGCAGCAGTTAGAGTTGATGGTAAATTGAGTTCATGGTTCAGAGTAGTTTCAGGGGTAAGACAAGGCTACAACCAGTCTCCACTGTTGTTGATATTATTTATGGATCATATGTTGAAAACAATAGACTGGCTGGGTGAGATTAAGATAGGTGAACACAAAATAAGCAGTCTCGCATATGCGGATGACTTAGTTGTGATGGCAGATTCTATTGAAAGTTTGCAAAGTAATATTTCAGAGCTATATCAGAAATGTAAGGACTATGGAATGAAGATTAGCATCTCCAAAACAAAAATAATGTCAGTGGAGAAGAGATATAAACGGATTGAGTGCCAAATAGGAGGATTTTTATTTATTTATTTATTGTAGAACAGGTGGACGGTTTCAAGTACTTAGGATGCATATTCTCACAGGATGGCAACATAGTGAAAGAACTGGAAGAGAGGTGTAGCAAAGCTAATGCAGTGAACGCTCAGCTACGATCTACTCTCTTCTGCAAGAAGGAAGTCAGTACCAAGACTAAGTTATCTGTGCACTGTTCAATCTTTCGACCAACTTTGTTGTATGGGAGCGAAAGCTGGGTGGATTCAGGTTGCCTTATCAATAAGGTTGAGGTTACGGATATGAAAGTAGCTAGGATGATTGCAGGTACTAGAAGATGGGAACAATGGCAGGAGGGTGTGCACAATGAGGAAATCAAAGAAAAACTGAGAATGAACTCTATGGATGTAGCAGTCAGGGTGAACAAGCTTAGATGGTGGGGTCATGTTACACGCATGGGAGAAGCGAGGTTACCCAAGAGACTCATGGGTTCAGCAGTAGAGGGTAGGAGGAGTCGGGGTAGACCAAGGAGAAGGTACCTGGATTCGGTTAAGAACCATTTTGAAGTAATAGGCTTAACATCAGAAGGGGCACCAATGTTAGCACTGAATAGGGGATCATGGAGGAATTTTATAAGGGGTACTATGCTCCAGACTGAACGCTGAAAGGCATAATCAGTCTTAAATGATGACGATGATGATGATGATGATTACTGTAATTACGATTTATCAAGAAATTAGATTACCATTATCACAAAATTACTTACCTATGTCACGAAATTGCATATTTTTTATCATTTGGAAGCTGCCGCAATATTTATTCAGTTATTGTTGTTGTTGCTGTTGCTGTTGTGGTCTTCAATCCAGAGGTCCAGAGACTGGTTTGATGCAGCCCTCCATGCTACTACATTCTGTGCAACCTTCTGCATCTCCAAGTAACTTCTGCAACCTACATCCTTCTGAACCTACTTAGTCTATCATCTGTTGGTCTCCATCTATGATTTTTACCCTCCACGCTGCCCTACAGTACTAAATTGATGATCTCTTGATGCCTCAGAACATGTCCTACCAACCGATCCCCTCTTGTAGTCGAGTTGTGCCACAAATTTATTCAGTGACACTATTTAAATAAGAAATACAGTCTAAAACCGTTGTATTACGTCCGATTCCTAACAGGCAAGCATTCATAAAAGATTAATTTCGTAAACATCAAAAGTAATTAGCGAAATAACATTTATCACGAATATATCTCCCTTTACCATACACAGAAAAATCAAAATTCAAAGCTGATATTTTTTGGTGGAATTTTTTTTCTTTGGAACCAAGTTCTTGAAAAATAATTTACTCACATTTACTCATATATGGTACGTAATTCAGTTTAAAACAACTTCAGAAAGTAACTGTTCCATAGATTTTTGCGTCATATCTTAAATGTGTGTACGACATTTCATTTTAATGGCTTTAACAGCTGGGGAGGAAAGGTATAGGTATTCAAAAATGCGAAGCTTTCGGAAAGCACGAAAGAACAGATGTCGTGCATAGGTGTTGTTGTAAATCGTTCTGTAGAAACCGGTATTTTATTTAATGTCTCATGTGTATGTTGCAACAAAAGTGTTGACATAGATATTAAATTGTGTGCAGTGACACATGTGTGGGCTCACATTTCATGTTTGGCGATTGTAGGCACGATAAGTAAAACCTGTGACTGTGGCATGGAAACATGTGACCTTCAAGAAACTGCTGTTAAGAAGTTTTCTCTTGGAGTAGAAGAAAGTACTGCCGATGCGCTGCAACAGGAACGTACAGCAGCAAAAGGGTTTGTTCGTAATTAGGAGACAGTTGTAAAATCTCTCACAGTGAAAATGTCTAGTGACGGCACTGGTAATGAAAATAAGAACTGTTGCAGTGTGCCAATTTCAGTCGTGAGACAATACCAGCAACTGTTTACAACGGCTGTGTCTACCAAAAGCAGCTTTGAAGTGATTTCACGTGATAAATGTACACATACGATAATTCAAACATTGCGGAAACCAAATGATTCTTTAGATACTGTGAATATTACCATGAAAGTTCCACAAGTACAAAGGAATTGTACAAAACAGAATAACAAGGACAGCACGTTTCCCCATGGCAACAAGAAGTGCTGTGACAAAACTTATAAAGACAGAAAAATGCTAGTTTTAGTTGATAGCTATGGACGAAATATTTCGAAGATGCTTAGTGAAATGAACATTAACTGCACAGTGTGGGAAGATAAATATGAATAATGTATTACTTGTTTTGCTTTATGAAAGTGCCTACCACACAACTAGTTTCTTTATTAAGGTGTTGTGAAGAGAGTGTGAAGCTTATACATAATCGAAATAGCAGCAGTAAAGATCCTATCCGGGAAATGTGCACAGAAAAGAAAAATGGAATTGGTGTGTATGCCAAGTAAGGGACATATTTATAACCTATTCTGTTGTATCTGTATTGGTTTGTACTTTTGTAGTAGAAAACTTCAACATGAGGCTATGCTACAGATGAATATGTAAATTATATCACATTCACAGACTAGCAATCAAATTAAATTACCACCTCTTAGCTACCTAGACCTGAGGGTACACTAGGTACATATCAGTCTCTCTCAGCCAACATTCTGTGGTAGGAGGGGGCAGTATCACGCTCTGACCATATTTTATATACAAAAAGAAAGACAGAAACAGCATTTGCAGATGCCAGTAGTTAACAGTTTGCATGTGGCTTATTTGATTGGTGACATTGTTCTGTGTTGAAATTTTTTTCCTTGTTCCCCCAATTGAGAATTGTGAGCTAGTGTGATACTAACCCCTCAGAAAAAAGATCATGATTCAAGAACAGGTGTTATGTTGAAGAATGAAACACAAATTCTCATTATGGCGAAAACTCTTTTTCCAGTTGAGAGGTGCAATTAGGTTGGGTTTAGTTCAGGATTAGATGTATTTTCTTGAGAAAAGCAATTTTACAAAATTGTTTAGCGACCATTAATTGATTGTAATTGATACTTGTATAGTTAGCGTTGCAAACAAAACTCTGGACGTTACAAAAAGTGGAATGCATCTCTTAGTAGGATGTATGATCAGCACAGATATCAATTAATGCTCTGGAATGTGCTCCTAGGCTGGCCACAATCTTGGTAAAGAGTTCTTGTCATAGGGCGTTCCGTTCCTCCACCAGCACAATTGACAACTGCGGTATGGACTTTGGTGCCAGTGGATGTACTGCAGTGTACGTCCCTAACACATCCCATATATGCTAGATGTGAATTAAAACAGGGGGATGATCAGGCCAGTCCATTTTCCAAAGCTCTTCTCATTCCAAAACCTCCTGCACCTGCACTATTCGATGCCATTGTGCATTGTCATCCATAAAATTGTAGCCAGGACTGAATGCACTTCTGTAAAGACAAATGTCAGGAAGGAGTCGAGCTTCAAGACGATGTTGACTGTTTAGTGTACTGCGTTCAAAGATTTGGAGGCAGTATGTCCATAAAACATTATCCCTCCCCACGCCATTTCACCTAGCCCATAAAAATGGTCATGTTTGACAATGTTCCTGGGTGCATTATGTATGGCCTCATATGCAAGAGGTGGGAACACTTAGTGCTTCCAAGAATGTCCCTGAACATGATTTTTTGGTGATTCAGGCTTTCTGGTGTGGGGGGAAAAGGGTTGTGTGGTTGTACTGTGTCCAAATATTTGAACACATACACTCACCACCTAACATCATAGTGACACTCAACTTCTCTCTATCATTTGTCTTTTCATGAGTGCCTTCACCTCTGATTTCATTTTTGTAGGTGGCAATGTGTAACTGCATCAAACAGTACAGGTGCAGAAGCTCTCAGAACAAGAGCCTATTTGGTGACTGGAATGGGCTGACCATTACCTCACCTTAAGCTGCATTGAGCATGTGTTGGGTGGGATGGAGAGATGTACTGATGCACGTCCACATGTACCAACGACCATCCAGCTGTTGTCAGCTGCACTGGTGGAGAAATGGAATGTGCTAACACAAGAACTCCTTACCAACCTTGTGACCAACATGTGAGTATACTGCAGAGCATACATTGCCATCCATGTTGATCAGACAGCCTATTAAGAACCATGCCTTACCTTTTACAATGTCCAGGGGAACATAATAAATCACAGTGGCTTCAGTGTAATTATTGTCTTTGAACGAAAACGTCATTCCTGTTCATCTCATTGTGTGTTTCTCTGACTTACCTTCTGTACTTTACTGTAGTAGTTACTTCTGTATATGGACCGAGTGTGGCATATAATGCAGTGACATATAATGCAAAAATTACTTTCGTACTTAAGTTTTTCACACCAGAATAGTATGACTGTATGGGTCTGTGAATGCTTCAGGACCCTGTTGTTGTTTACTGTGGATGAGACAATGTGTATTGTGCATGTACACCACGATCATCATCACAAGCCACTGAAAAGTATACAGATCTGTATCCCTGTTGCCATCTCCATGATGTCAACAGCTTGCTGCTGTTATCGATCCAATGCTGTTGTCGACCTGCCATATTGAAACCTGAACTGTCATCAAGACAATGTACTGCATTGTTAACCAAATGTGAGAGAGACTCCTCCTGTTCATTTTTCAAGGAACCATTTTCCTGGAAATCTGTGGGCGAATGGCAGGTCGAAGCAGTGTCAAGGTTCATTCTTCTGACACCAATAACAGCCAATCCAAAATAAATTCCTGGCATTCTCCTAGAAAATTCTAGTATCAAAAATTTATATTAATTCCAAGTACAATTATATGTGTTATATGAAATAAACCAGTATTGCTCAGATGCAAAATTTAAACATACTTATCAATTCTCTAACTTATCAAGACTTACATTAATTAATACTATGAAGTATTAATGTCTTTTTTTAAAGACAATATAAGTGGATATCCTTTTATGTTGGAGTTGCTCCTTGCATAAAACTATAGGCAATGAAAACTTGTCAGAAACATTGTTAATGTTTCTACTAACATGTTTAATTGGTAGAAGCAAGGTAATGTCTCATGTAGAAATAAAGTAATTAACTGTATTTATGAAAATGGAAATGAAGTAATACTGATACTTATGAACTGAGCACACATTTCATCAGTTCTCTTGTTAATATTATATATTGCAATGTGATTGTTGTATGTATAACGATTGGTACAATAAATGTGCTAAGTCTTATAAAGAGTGTAAAAATCAATTCTTGTTGTTTGATAAAGAAGCTTTTAAGCTGTTAGCCAATTGTCTTGTTTGTGCTAAATAAACATTATGCACCTTATTACTTCATTGAGATGTAGACAAATAATCAACCTATTGCTGAAAATCAAAAGTGGTGGCTTGGTGAGATTTGATTTGGGTGTTTTTGTAACCCTGGGGAATAACCTGCCAATAACAAATATCCAATGAAAACATTTTACCACAAAGAATATTGACCCATTTACACTACTTACCACACAATATGTCTTACATGTTCCTTAGTGAAAAGTTAGAGGTGAGTTCATGCAAATGCATGTGAAAGACTTGGTATCCAATTCTATCTGCTCACCAGTTCAAAGCAATACAGTAGTTTACTTGGGAACTGTGGCTGAGCAAACATCTTGTTACGTAGTTGTTTAGGAAGGGAAACACATGAACTATTTAATAATAGTTGAGTAAAAGTTACATATAAAGATTGTTTTGGAACTGCTCAACTGTTTAAACAGCACGAACTGTTTACTATACAGAGCATGTCACTATTTGCAAACTGTTTGGAAGGAATTATAAAGTTTTACTAAACAATCAAAGTGGGGATAGGAAGATGGAATTATGCAGGAACATATTTATATACTTTGAGTTTGCGATTCTTCCACTCTTAAATATATGTGTAACCTGACACCACAGTTGATTTTCCACATTAAAAAGCAGACATCACAATTAACATAAAACCAAGTTTTTTCATAGAGAAACGGATAAATCCTTCAAAATGACAAAGAGCAGCAAACAGTTGTAATTTCTGCTCTAGCTTTATTAGGGCAGGTCGAGAACTTGGCCAGCCATTCTCAATGCGATATTTTAGTTGTTAAACATGTTCTAGTACATCTACACCTGTTGTTTGGGCTCTAGTAATGGTTCATTAAAGACTGCTGTGTAATTAATTTGAGGTGTCAGACCAACTTGCAGCTGAGTCAACAGCCATGCACTGTGAGGAGATGCTTCCAACTATGTCAATACATGAATGTAACTCCATCTTCTGTCTGGAGTATGGGACTACAGCTGGTCAATATCTTATGAAACTATACCAATCGCCGTTATTTAGGTTTTATTTTTAGGCTACCGGTTTCTTCAGGCCTGGTACAATTGAGTGACCTCCGTGTTACAGAATACAGCAGCACTTTTAACTGGTTTCATAAAGATTATTATGGGCACACGTACTCCTTGGCCGACTCCAGGCCTGAAGATGATGTAGTGTATCGTCGAAACTGGTAACCTAAAAATAAAACCTAAATAACAGCGATTGGTATTGCTTCATTGGATGTCAATAAATCGTTGTTGATAATTTAAAAAATTGTTCGCTTGTCTTGTTAATAACATGTGGTATGAACAAAGTTATTATTTCCATGCCACACTTAATTAGACACCTATGCCAATTGAAGTAACATTTTAATACATAGCAAGTAGTAAATATATATAGCGAACAAGGAATAAAATTTTGTGAAGTGTAAAAACTTACTCAGTAGTCATATACTGACTTATCCCTGCAGACGTTTTTATTGAAATGAATAGTAATTGCTCTTACTATATCTTTGAAGACTCCAGCACACTTTGCCCTTCAAATGTCCGCTGTAACTTATGAAGGTGATCACATGATCATCATATGAACACCCATGACATCACAAGGCACACCCTTCATCAGTGATGTAATTGTTATGATTCCATCATCCTTATCAGTGATGTCGTCAAATCATGCCTTTCCTTACCAGTGATATCACAGTTCTTATCAGCAGCGCTTTTTTCTGGCAGTTCACAATGGAATGCAATACTGGCACGTTCTTTCTTATGTTTTAAAACATATTCGACTTATATACAGCAAAATTTATTATAAATATCACGATAGGTGGGACTGCCTTCCCTAAAAGAAATTTCCAGTTTTATTCCTCTTAAGTTGACACCACACTTTTTGTTATGGGAAACAGGAAGCTACACTCAGCTCACCTGCTACATCACTGATTCTTGTTCCATGATTGTTTCCACTGCTGCAAGCAGGTGTTTGTGAGCTGTTCACATCAATTTTGAGTCAGCCTACCTTAAATCAGTCCAATAATTCTTCAAAGTAAGTAAAGTAAGTACTTTCTTTTTGCTGCATAGTAAGAAAAGGGCTGGCCAGAGTGGCCGTGCAGTTCTGGGCGCTACAGTCTGGAGCCGAGCGACCGCTACGGTCGCAGGTTCGAATCCTGCCTCGGGCATGGATGTATGTGATGTCCTTAGGTTAGTTAGGTTTATTAGTTCCAAGTTCTAGGCGACTGATGACCTCAGACGTTAAGTCGCATTGTGCTCAGAGCCAACCAGTAAGAAAAGGAAGGCCAAAGAAGTAGAAAAGGTCGAATCTCCATACGAGCAAAACAAGAAAGATTCTGACTATGACTGGCCCTAATGCTAGACATTGCTGCAGAAAAACGACTTTTAAAAGAGAAATAAGTGGCTGTATGTCAAGAACAAAATCTGTTGATAAACAAATGAAAATGAAAATTTAAGTGGTGTCAACAAATGGTAAAATGGTATTTCTGGAGAATTCCCAGAAACAACAGTTAATAATCACCTAGAAAATAAGATACACAAATTGGCAGAATATTAAGCACTTGCTGAGGTGGATCTAGTTTTTACAACGTTTCTGCAGTGTGGCAAGACGTTCAGGGCTTTGTTCATCACTTTCAGGAGGCAAAAGAAGACGATAAAAGAAACTAAACCAACCACTGTCTTTAGAATCTTTTGAGAAAAATAATGTCATGGCAAACACACAGGAGAAAAATGAATACAGTCCACATTTTTGAAAAAGTGTTGAAAATCCTGGTCCACACTAGAGGATCTACCTTAAAAGTAAGCAGACCATGAACTTCAGAAGCATTGAACTCCACCAATATGGAAGACACAAACCTGCAATTAGTGCATCTGATTTTTATAAATGTCTGCAAGAACCTCTTGGAAAGCGTCCCCTTCAAGAAGATTATACTGATTTATCTGAAGTGTCAAGACTTTAGATTCTAAGTATTGGCCAAAAAATCCTAGGAAGCATCAGACATTTGGTGAAACCGTCATTATAAAGCTAGCCTACAAATGTCACTTAACTGTAAGAAAGACAGTTAGTGATTTGCGCGAACATCTTCAAGAAAATGCATTCCCAGGTATACTAATTCCTCTTAAATACACTTTGGGCACAATTCCCATATCTTCTAACAAATGTGAAAGGTGTTCCTCTCAAACTAATATTATTGTTACTTCATTTAGATCATCTATGCTTGTAAGGACAATTTCTGCACTCTGCTAATGAGGATGGTAGGGCCTTCTCTTTCTTAGTCCAAATCTAACAGATATGTAGATTTATGGCTGCTCCATCATCATCAGTTTGCAGTTGGTAGCAGAAGCAAGAAGCAGTCTTTAAATGATGAGTGTACATCAGAGAATGTTGTAAGTTTGGAAGTTGCTGGAATAACGTTTTCCTTGTGAGTACCAGCATATTTTTTGCAGAAAAAAGCACTGCTCACCAGTGATATCATCATTCTTATTAGTGACATCATAAAGCCACACCCCCTTTCTATTTTCCCTTTCCTTGTCTTCAGTCAGTCATAGTGTATTATTAATATGAAACCGTCAATCAAAATCCAAGATGGCACAAGTATTCTGATTGTGCTAGTGGGAAATTTAAAACCCCTCTCCTTGCAATTTATCACAGCATAGTATTAAAAACACCACATTGCATAACTTCCATAATATTTGCCCAATATTACGTTAACATATGCACACTGGATATTGTACTACCTCGCTCCTGTTATCACGGCCTACGATAAATAGTTTAGACAAGAAGAGAATATAAGCTTTCGAAATGTGGTGCTACAGAAGAATGCTGAAGATTAGATGGGTTGATCGCATAACTAATGAGGAGGTATTGAATAGAATTGGGGAGAAGAGGAGCTTGTGGCACAACTTGACTAGAAGAAGGGATCGGTTGGTAGGACATGTTCTGAGACATCGAGGGATCACCAATTTAGTATTGGAGGGCAGCGTGGAGGGTAAAAATCGTAGAGGGAGACCAAGAGATGAATACACTAAGCAGATTCAGAAGGATGTAGGTTGCAGTAGGTACTGGGAGATGAAGAAGCTTGCACAGGATAGAGTAGCATGGAGAGCTGCATCAAACCAGTCTCAGGACTGAAGACCACAACAACAACAACAGTATTTCAGCCATCGTTAAAATGAAACAGCTAATCACAATGAAACTCCGTCTTGGCTGTTCTCTAATATAACCGAATTATTTTCGAAAAATTGCTTTTCAACACTTTCCCATCTAAAATACATAACCTCTCCTAAATTCTACAAAATGACACCAAAAATATGACTTCAAGGAACTTAAAGGAACCGTTTATGGACTGGTTGTGCCTATGTATTGTTCACTGTGGGTTATTAGAACGAGTATAAAACTTAAAATAGCTGAAAACAAACGATTGTTTAGACATTGTAATTAACACATTAGTAACATGAAGTTGTTGAACTTGAGCTTTGCTTAAAATATTATGCTAAATCATAAAAACGTCAAATAAAATCAACTGATTATATTGTCACTGTTGTCTGTCTGCATTAACAGATAGCTGCATTGTTAAAATGCTGTAAATCCGACTAGTGTACCGTAATATTAGCACAATAGAGAGCCAAATTAATTCGTTACCACATCAATGACGCTTAACAAATGTCACTACATTCTAAAATACCTGGAAAAATGCATCAGCAGTGCAAAAATGTGCAATGTTCACATCGATTCTCACAATGTTTACTTCATGTATAATAATGTTATTAATCAAGTTCGTCTTTTCGGTGGTTGCAAGGGCAAAGGTCTGGATAGGGCTTTGTAAAAACAACCAATACAGCTTTGCTGTGGTGGCGCCACAAACAGCTGAAAGCAAGAGGAAACAACAGCCGTTATTCTTCTGAGGTCATGCAGCTCTACTGTATGGTCAAATGATGATGGCACCCTCTTGGGTAAAATATTGTGGAGATAAAATAGTCTGAAGGTGGACTTGTTAAGAGGATGTTGTCAAGGCTGGCAGTCTACGCATCAAGAGTATGGATACTTAAATCCATTAATGTTGGGTTGCAAAATTTAAAAAGGGAAATGAATAGACTTAAGTTAGATGTAGTGGGGATTAGTGATGTTTGGTGGAAGGATGAACAGGACTTCTCGTCAGGTGATTACAGGGTTGTAAATACAAGATCAAGTATGTATAATGCAGGATCAGGTCTAATACTGAACAGGAAATCAGGAATGTGGGTAAGTTACAATGAACAGTATACCGAATGCATTATCATAGCCAAGATAGACACAAAGTCAGCACCACCACAATGGTACAAGTTTATATGCCAACTAGCTCCGCAGGCAGTGAAGAGATTGATGCAATTTATGTTGGGATAAAAGATATTATTTGGACAGTTAATGGAGAGGAAAATCTAACTGTGATGGAGAAATGGATTTCGGTAGTAGGTAGAGCAAGATAGGAAAAACAGTAGGTGAATATGGACCGCAGGGAAAGGAACGAAAGAGGAAGGCTCCTGGCAGCATTTTGCACAGGGCGTAATTTAATCATCGCTAACACTTGGTTTAAGACTAATAAAAGAAGTTTGTATACATGGACGAGACCTGGTGACACCAGAGGATTCGAAATTGATCATATAATAGAAAGCGAGATTTTTGAACCTGATTTTAAACCGTTTTATTGTCTATGAACTGGGGATCAAAACTGAAGAAATTGAAAAAAAAGGTAGGAAATTAATAAGTTGGCATTTGTGTAAGTTGAAAGAACCAAAAGTTTTTGAGAGTTTCAGAGGTAGTGTTACGCTAAGGTTGACGACTTATTTGCAGAAGAATGGAAAAACTGGTGGAAACCAACCGTAGGGAAGATCAGTTTGAATTCTGGAGAAATGTAGTAACATGTGAGACAATACTGACCTTATGATTTATCTTAAAGTACAGGTTAAAGAAAGACAAACCTAAGTTTATAGCGTTTGTGTATTTGGAGAAAGCTTTTGACAGTGTCATGTGGAATATGCCATTTGAAATTCTGAAGAAATGAACAGTGTCTTGAAAGGAGCCTATAAGATGAACATTAAGTAAAACAAAACTAGGGTAACTGAATGTTGTCGAATTAAATTAAGTGATACTGAGAAGATTAGATCAGGAAACGATACTTAAAATGTAGAAGATGAGTTTTGTTATTCACTTGGTAAAAGTACAGAAGATATAAAATGTTGACTGCCAATAGGAAGAACATCGTTTCTTATGAAGAGAAAATTGTTAACTTCAGATTAAGATTTAAGTGTCAGGAGACCTTTTCTGAAAGTATCTGTATGGAGTGTAACCATGTATGGAAGTGAAACAGGGATGATAAACCGTTTAGACAAGAAGAAAACATGTTTTTCAAATATGGTGCTACAGAAAAATGGGTGCAAGATCTAATCAATGAGAAGCCACTGAATAGAACTGAGGAGAAAATAATTTGTGCAATATCTTGACTAAAAGAAAGGATCAGTTAATATGACACATTCAGAGACATCAAGGGATCGCCACTTTAGTAATGGAGGGATGTGTGCGCAATAAGAATGAGACCAAGAGCTGAAAACAGGTAGGCAGTTTTAAAAGCTGTGTATTGAAGTAGTTATTTAGAGACGAAGATGCTTGGACAGAATAGAATAGCATGGAGAGCAGCTTCAAACTAGTCTTTGGAATGAAGACCACAGGCGCTAACAGGGACGAAACATCTCCTAAGTCGCTGACACAATCAATACCTCGTAAGTAAATATCACAGTCTAGCATAACAGTCGTGACACTCCATCCCGTTTTTGCTATCCACTGCGATTCCAAGGCACCAAAAAAGCAAGAATTGACACCTCTGAGTACGATATCGGATGAGAGCAAATACTATCGTTGATATTGATTTGTAACATAGTTTTATGATAAGGAGCGTATGTAAGACCATAAAAATGAACACTAACTAAAAATTACACCACATTTGTCATTGTTTTGTTTTCTGAGGGCCCTGGGAAGTATGAAATGTTACATTAGAGGACAGTTTATTGCTATTGTTTTGTGATGTACAGATATTTACTGGAGAATGTTGTTTAGCTTTAATAACAAAAAATTGCTAGTAAACACCAGAAGACCTTACTTTCTGCAGAAAGACGTTGTATATCTACCCAACAACTCAAAGTTTTGTTTGGTACACTTACAGCCAAATATGGGATGTAAGAAACCTGTATGAATGGAAGACCTATAATATTTAACGTACCATATAAGCTACCACACTTGTAACTGAAGGTAAAAGTGCATAGACATCATAGTAAAACTTCAAAAGCAATAAAAATGTTTCCCAACAGAGAAGAAATCAATTTCACTATTATCACTACATCTGAGCCACAAATAGCAAAAATCTTCAAGACATTCGCTTTTGCAGCAATCATAATTACATTTATAAAAACATTCATGAATCAGAAAGACGAGTAAAGTATAAGAATGGGCGAATCATTATACCCCATAACATTTTTTTAACATCTCAATGAGATTGGCTATTGTATATATTTGAATTATATACATATTTGAAAGTATTTCTTCATACATAATTTTACCTTGTGTCATGGAATCAGTGAAATTCGGTTGGTTTTACATTTATTTCACGGTAATTCATGTCTCTTGGTAAATTACTAATGCAATGAATGGAAAAATATAACAATTATTTATTAGTTAAGTAAGAAAACAATTACAAATATGCATTACCCTTATGACACATGTGGCTTCTTTCCCACTGTTTGGAGCACTAGTGTCGCTCCAACTGTCAAAAGGTAATAACTTTCACACCAGAGAGTGTCGCGACTGTATGCATTAGATTGTAGTAAATATTTCATAAATTTATTCATCATTTATCAAGTACAATACACGCCACGCACACACACACACACACAACACACACACACACACACACACACACACACAGGCCATTTATCATAATATGCAAATATAGACCTACTAAGGAGACCGCCTGCACTAAGCTTGTCCGTCCTCTTTTGGAATACTGCTTCACGATGTGGGATCCTTACCAGATAGGATTGATGGAGTACATCGAAAAAGTTCAAAGAAGGGCAGCACGTTTTGTATTATAGCGAAATATCAGAGAGAGTATCAATGAAATCATAGAAGATTTGGGCCGGGCATCATTAAAACAAAAGCGTTTTTCGTTGTGACGGAATCTTCTCACCAACTTTCTCCTCCAAATGCGAAAATGTTTTGTTGACACCTATTACATAGGGAGAAACGATCAGCACGACAAAATAAGGGAAATCAGAGCTCATACAGAAAGATATAGGTATTCATTCTTTCTGCACCCTATACGAGATTGGAATAATAGAGTATTGTGAAGATGGTTCGATGAACCCTCTGCTAGGCACTTAAATATGATTTGCAGAGTATAAATGTAGATGTAGGTGTAATTACATATCTCTATGAAAAGTCGAACAAAGTTAAATTGTGTTAGTCCTTGAAATAAGTAAGATTTTGCACACTTTCCGATCACAATGGGCCTTAACATTACACATATAAACTGTCTGCATAACTTATTAAAATACACATAGCTAGCTGTTTACAACATTAAATTAATCTAGAACACTGTTGCAGATCTAACTTACATCATAACTTACATTGATAAATAGCCAAGTAAAAAATGAAAGCATCACAGAAACCAGTTTTCCATACAACTTGGAATTCATATAACGTAGCAATTAGAATGCCTATCACCGCCAGAGCACAAAACACTGTCATTTTCTACTGTGTGATAGACTGTATTGTTGTTTTCTCATTGAGATGAGCATTACAGCCTTTCATTCGTTCTTTTATATACATTATCATGTTGTTGCCTATTAAAGTAAGCACTACAGAGAGATGAAATTTACTTTGGTGTGTAAATTTGAGAGATTATGATGATGAGATAGCAGATGTGGAAATAATGTATGTAATTTTTCTGATGTGTGCACACATGTTTTGTGAAAGCTAATGTCAGGGAAGTTCAGTAGATGAGTACAGTAGATTTGACCACCATTATCCTAAATATGGACACATAGATGTGGAAATATTTAATTTCAAGTTCCGTTGTATATGGAAAGTGTATGAAATGTTACATATTTCAAGAAACAATACAATTTAATTTTGGTCAAATTTCCATAGAGATATGAAATTATGCTTGCATATTGTGATAAGCAGCCTGCATGTGTGTGTATGTTTTGTTCTTGGTCAATGAAGAATAATTTTATGAAATTATTTACTTTCCCGATATTGATTCTGTCATCAACTTTGGAGGGATTTCGTCTCTGACCTTATCTTTGACCGTTTTGTTTGAAGGTGTATAAACAAAGCTGTCACTCTCCAGTTTAAGTGATTAATCATAGTAAATCACCATCGTCCTTCCTAAAAGTTTAAGTCACAAAAATCCTTCCTTCCTCACTCTTATTTACCTCTGTTGTGGTGCTTTTTTTATTATGTGTTGGTTTTGATTGAAGGAAATACAGTCTGTAAAGGTTTTAGAAAGCCTTGGTTCTGATTGGTAAACGTTTTAGAGAACTATAATTTCATTGTAGCAGTTTGCTTCATATTTAACCTTGACTTGGTCCAATCATTTTTAATGAAGTGTGATTTCATTAAATGCTGAAATGTTATCACTGACTCTTGTCTATTGTTGGACCTACTATTTTTTTCTTTTCTTTTAATGTTTTCATGCTTTGGATCTTGAGTTTTCGTGCTCTTACATGTATGTATATTAAATGTGGCTAACGAAGTATTCATACTAAAACTGCAACATTTTGGTAAGTACTGATACTTCAGCCAGTGTTACTGAATACAGAACAACCACACCTTGCATCTTCCACTCACTGAATCTTAATTAACAATCATGCATAATCAGATGCTGACAGTTGATGTGCCTACAAACTCACTCAACAACCACATAGCAGTTAAACCAGTACCATCATACTGGCAACTAAATCCTCTACTATGGTTTGTGCAACTCGAAAGTCAGTTTGTGTCAGCTCAGGTAACCACTGAAAAAACTAAATATATTTTTGTCTCTTTGCTCTCAATGAGGAGATGGCCTCAGATGTCCAGAACATTTTGGGATCACCATCAGTGACTTATTAGTACACTACCATTAAAATTGTACTAATCAGTGGCCAAACGATTACAAAAGTTACTCTGCATAAGAGACTTATGTGATCAAATCCCTTCATAACTGCTGCAATGCCTTACCCAAGGAAGCAATGCTATTAATGAAGATATTCTATGAAACATCAGGTTGTTGCACTTACTGCCTTACACACAGAAAACACTCACTGTATGCACTGGTGATCTTGAAGCCGTTGCACATATTGTGAACCATATTGCCAAGATACATCCTTCCATATGTGCCGCAGTCAAATGCCAAGAATCAGACTGTTACCTGTCCTCCATAAAAACACAAGTTGCAAAGATTACCACAAACGTTGCTGCTCTACAAAAACTACATTCCAGTTGCTCGTCAAAGCATCATGACTCACCAGTAGGCTTCAGCTGCAAAGATATTCTGGTACCACACATGATTTGACTCAGAAGTTCGGAAATGCTGTTCCCCATGTGAGATGGGAAATGTACCTGGAAGTCACCAAACACTGCACAAATTTGCAGTCTCTACTGGACACAGTTGCCGATGTATCAGTGTACCCATTTTCTCGACTACCTCGCTAAAATACTGATGACTGTTACCTCCATGCTGCTAATGTTTCCATAATCGACACATATGGTCATGTGATACTCTCTCTGAATTTAAGTATTGAGTTTTTGTGGTATTAATTGTAGCAGGCGTAGAATACACCATGTTTGGAGCAGACTGTTTATCATTTTATGGACTGTCATTGGATCTTCCTTCTTAATACAACCACTACCTCAGCTAACCATGGATGTTTACGCTATATAGGCAACACTGCCATATGTTTGATCACTGGTGACACTATGTATTTAGAACTCCTGAAGCGGCTTCTGGAGATCACTCAACAGCTACCTTGACTAGCATCTGCACAAGATTCAACAATCCATCATATTCTAACGAACTCAAGACCACCGATTCTGGCTAGACCTCATCAACCACCTCCCTAGGAACTGAAGGTCGCGAAGAAAGAATTTTCTTTTTTGCTGGGCCAAGGGATGTATCATCTGTCAAACAACAGCTGGGCATTGCCTCTCCACATAGTTCTAAGTAAGACCAATGGATGGTGCCGATCTGGTGATTACTGGCAACTTACTATAACAATTCCCGATCGGTATCCTGTTTCACACGTTGAAGATTTCTCATTTAGTATCCAAGGTAAAGACAGCTTCTCAACAATAGATTTGGCAAGGGCTTCATACAAAATACCTGTTGCTCTGAAAGACATACCAAAGACCGCTCTCTATACTCCATTCAGCCTAATTGAATACACTGATTATGCAATGCTGCCAAATCTTCCAGCTTTTATCAACAAAGTTGCACATTATGTTAACTTCTGCTGTGTTTGTATTGATGATGTTATGGTGTTGTCCAACTCTGAGACAGAACACCTGGAACATTTATGGGAAATCTTTACCCACCTTCATTCACATAGTTTACTCATCAGTCCTCCAAAGTGCTTATTTGGCTTATCAGAAGTTCAGTACCTCGGGCATACCATTAATGCCCAAGGAATCTGGCCACCACTGTAGAGACTGAAACCCATAGACAACTTGCCAGAGCCTCTGAAAGTTTGTGAGTTGTGAAGGTTTCTTGGTTTTGCTAACTTTTATCGCTATTTCGTGTGCAATCATGTGCTGCTGCCTAATCCACTGAATGACTTCTCACGAGATTTGCTGTAGCCAAGTGACAAATAACAGTGGAATAGCAAAGCAAAAACTGCCTCTAACAATGTTAAGACCGCCATAGATACGGCTGCACTTTTAGCACTGCCTGTTCTGCAAACACCTCTCACTTTGATGGTTGATATGTCTGCAGCTGCAGCGCTGCGCTTCAACATCAAATAGATCAGCATTGGCAGCCCTTTGCTTTCTTCAGTCAGAAACTGTCTCCATCACAGAAGAGTTGGTCAATATTCGACTGTGAGTTGTATGCAGCTTATTCTCATTAAGATATTTCAGCATATGCTTGATGGCCAATAGTTTATGCATTTCACTGATCACAAGCTGCTAATCTAAGCTTTTTGTTGGGAACCAAACACAGCACTGCAGTGTCAGCTGTGACACTTAGACTGCATAGCACAATTCATTACATGTATTGTCCATGTTAATGGGGAGATGAATACACCAACAGATGCTCTCACCCACATAAACACAATTACAGATGAAGTCACTATGAAGCACTCGCCTTGGTGCAACAACAAGACAGCATGCTGCAAGATTTAGTTGTATGTCCTACTGGTTTACAACTTCGTTGCTTCCAGATACCTCATTTGAATGTAATGTTGCATTGTGATGTTTGTACATCAAATGCACCCCCATTCGTGACAAAGAAGTTTCGTCATTAGGCAATCTCGTCATTGCATTATGTGTACCACTCTGTAGTCCACAGAGTAGGATGACCCTGGTAAGTTGCTTTTTGAGTGGCCGAATATGGACGGAGACTGCAAGGCTTTTGTGCACCACTGGGTGGCTTGTAAACTTGAAAAGATCACCTGTGACGTCAGTGCACCTCTTGGCACTTTTTTCCACCGAAACAACTGTTCGAACACGTGCACATAGACATTGTTGGATCGTTATCGCCGTCTGAACTACATATCTACTGTCTAACTGCCATCAAACGCTTCGCCCATTGGCCTTACATTTTTCTTGTGGCCAGTCACCTCTGAAACAGTCGCCACCACATTCTTTTGTGTAAGGATTTCTCAATTCAGAGCGCCTCTCTATATCACTACCAACCAATGCAGGCGATTTGAATCATGTCTATCCAAATCATTCGTTACTTTGTTAGGCATAAAGTGCATTGGAATAGCAACTTATAATCAAGCAGAAAATGGTGTAACTGAGCGTTTCCTCTGTCAATTTTTTTTTTGTGATCCCATGAATCATAACATTGGACAGAAACACTGCCAATTCTCCTACTGGGTCTCTGCATTTCTGTCAAGGGCATTCGTAATGCCATAGCAGCAAAGCTGGTATGTTCAACCAGTTTCCCAGAGAATTCTTTGGCAACATGACTTATGACCTCATCAAGGAATCAGCTTTTGTTCAAAATTACGTTTGCGCATTCTACAACTATGTCTAATTGCACTGAGGGAGGAACATACTCGCCATTCTTTCATTTTCGCTGACTGCTGCAAATATAACCAAGTTTTGTTAGACAAGACATGGTTCACAAGCCTCTGCAGTGACCATATGATGGACCCTACACAGTTCTTGATCGAGACAAGAAGACATTTAAGATCAATGTTAATGGTACCTCAAGTACGATTTACGATCACCTTAAACCAACCTTGTGCACCTCATATGCTGATACTTGCAAACTGGACAAGCAACACTAGTCGTCAGACAAAATGACTGACTAATCTACAACAGACTGGAAGAATCACCTACCCCTGCACCTGTCATGTGATCTGGATGCTATGTCCATTTCAATAGAAAATACCATTAGAAATTGGTGGTGGAGAGGAGGGGTAGAGTGATTATATCTGATAAGGACGTTAGTTCATTATATGCTGCAATGTCATCACTGACTCCTGTTCATTCTCTGACCTCTGTTTTTCCTTTGATTTTCATGTTCTCTTGTTTAGGTTCTCAACTTTTTCACACTGTTGTGTGTGTGTTTATTAAACGTTCTTAACATAATATTTGCACTAAATCCATAACAGCAATAATTGTAATCAATTATATTTTTCTAGTGAAACATTATCTTGGCCCTTGTCCTAAATTTCTGCTGAAGAAATGGAGTGTTACACCAGGAGTATGCCTAAATGATTATATACAGGGTGGTCCATCGATCATGACCGGACCAAATATCTCACGAAATAAGCATCAAATCAGGTTAGTTTTGGTCTTTTAGACTAACTTTGAACATCAACTGTATGTTAATTTTTTAAGTATCAACGTAACATTGAGGCACAGAATTTGAAAGTGTGCTGTGTTATTACAGACACAGTTTTCAAGTATGACACCTGACATTAACATTGTGATACATTCTTGTTTTGTGATTCATTTTTGCAAACATTTTAGAATACTGTAACATTTTAAAAGCATCATTGATGTGGTAAATGATTAATTTATGCTTACCCTGTAGTACAAGAAATGGACTTTGAGTTTTACCAGTAGAGCCATCTGTTGGCAAAGACAGATAAGAGTGGTGCATATCACCAGTTGATTTTATGTCGAACTTTTGTGGTTTTGTGGAATACTTAAAGTAAAACTTAAGTCCAAAATCTAAACATTACTAATGTGTTAATTATATTGTATAAACAAATGTTGGGTTTTAATTATTTATTGAGAGTATGTATACTCGTTCTAATAATTCATAGTGAATGATACAGAGCTTCCAATGAAATTCACAGATGCAACTGGTAAGCCAGTTCATAAATGATTATCAAGTAAGTAGTGAAAACATATTTTGCAACTTATTTGCATCACTTCACACAATTTGTGAGGGTCTACACATGTTAGGTCTGCAGTAATGTGAAAATAATTTTTGGACAAATAATTTGGATATTTTAGAACACAGCCAAGATGGGGTTTCATTGTGATTGGCTATTTCATTTTAATGGTGGTGAAACTACTAAGTTCTTATTGGAGGAGAGATTGGAGAGGTGATACATTATGCAGTGTATTTTACATTAATCTTATTGAAATAATGCGACTGTTATCAATTTTGTGGAATGGGGGGGAGTATATAGTTGAATAGTTCTGCCATCTTGGAATTTTTATTGGATCTTCTATTTTTAATACTACATTGTGATTGTTTAGAAAGATGTGAGAGGGACTTAAATTTCCCACTAGCACATTTTGGGTTTTTCCACTAAGTTGGAGTTGGATTGGCTTTTCATATTAATGTTACAGTGTGACTGGCACGAGATGGGAGAGGGGAAAGGAGGTATAGATTGATGATGTCACTGATAAGAATGATCACATCCCTGATAACTATTATGACATCACAGGTAAGGAAGGACATGGTTTGATGACATCCCTGATAAGGATGATGGAATCACTGATGAGAATGACATCAATGCTAAGGAGGTGTGGCTTGTGACATGATGTGTAACCATGTGTCTGTCACATGATCACATGACCAATGTGTAACCATGTGTCTGTCACATGATCACATGACCATCTGAGGGTGCACTATCATGAAATAGGGGAGAAAGTGTAATGAATATGATATGCAAGTTGGGGTGATAATAATTAAAACAAAGGCATTTCTCAATGTCGTGAGATCTTTTCATGAGCTGTCAATGTCCAAATTTATCTTTCAAAACATGTTGTTGATGTCCACCTACATAGGGAGAAATGATCATTGTAATAAAATAAGAGAAGTCAGAACTCACACAGAGAGTTTTATGTGTTCGTTTTTCAATGTGCGCTTTTAGGGAGTGGAGCAGTAGAGAAGTGGCATGAAACTGGCTCAATGAATCCTCTGCTAGGTACTTAAGTGTGAACTGCACAGTAGTATTGTAGATGTAGATGTAAATATTTTGTGAACTGTGTTGCCCCATTCCAAAGCAGCAATGATAGCAAGTTAGGGTCCTGCTCTTATCATCTTTCCTAGTGGAAGTGTTTAATTGTTACAGATTTCAAGTACCTTACTGGGCAGTGCCTTACTAATTTTTTGAACATAAAAAACATTTCATTGAGATCGCCAGTCAGCAATTATGTTTATAATAATTGTTAACTCAGTTACTTATCAGGTACTTGTAAATTATAAGATAAGAGGCTCAAGAACTAAGGTCATGAAGTAAACACGAAAATAAATTTCAATAAATAGTGTTTAGCTAAAGATGTCATTTCCAAATATGTCAAAATTAATGTCAACACCAATTCTTATGTCACATTTTAAATTACAAAATGTATGGATTATGCTTACTTCTAAGCAGTCAAATGTCACCTTCAGTATTTTTAAAATTGCTCACTTTCGAAGAAGAAAAGATTAATCATTTGTGTCAAACTATTACAGACAAGTATCATAAAAAATAGAAGCTCTGGAAAACCAACAACATAAACTTTCTCAGGACTGCTTATAAATTATATCCATTGATTACTATTTTTACTGGCATTTAATTCACTGTCACCAAAACTCCTGTATTGAACAAAGTTTTAAAATATACTCTGACAGTGTCTCTAAGCCATAGCAGTGTTAAGTGCACAATTGCTGATATTTAAAACCGAAGAATTTATTGCCAAGAAGGAAGTAAATATAGTGTGAATATTGAATCTAAAATAGTTAAAAATGTTAATAATAAATTGAGAACAGCAAAGTTAGCATAACAAAAGTGGACAAAGGAAATACGTTAGTAATTATTAATGAAGGTGACTATATTTCTGTAACTCTTCCATTATCAATGAAAATGAGATTACAGAAATTAGTAAGGATACATCCTCTAAATTTTAAACCTTAAAAAAAAAGCAATTGATGAAATAAGTTCTTACAGTTACCTCAAGGAAAGACATTACTGAGGATTACATTTCCACAATTGCCCATACTGAGATCCCATTTGAAATCACAGAAACAAAACATTCCAGTATGCACAACTGTGAATAACAAAAATTTTAATAATAAAAATAGCTATGAACTGGCATAAGCAATGTATAACACTGATATTCCTAATGGTGCTAGATTTGCCTCGCTTCATACTACAAGTTTATATATCAATATACTAACACAGAAACAACATTGAAAAATATGTAAAAATCAGCCAACCGGTTGCACAGGTTTTCTATATACCTTGACCAGGTTACGTCACCTCTAAGGGTGACTTCATCAGAAGGTCACCCTTAGATGTGACGAAACCTGGTCAAGGTATATACAAAACCTATGCAACCGGTTGGCTGATTTTTACATATTTTTCAAATTTGTGTGTACGGTTGCTGCAAACGACAGCCATGTTCAGAGTTGTACAGAAACAACTGCTGTTATTAAATGCAGTTTACTGCAGCATAAAATTATGAGGTAGGAAAAGTAACCGAATTTATTGAGTTACTTGAAAGTACTAGTAGTTTTAAAGTACTCCTCTTGTAATTATTAAATATATTTTCAGAAAGATAGTTTGGCAATGCATAACTCTCTACCTGGCACTTCAGCAGACATGTTCTTATCATAGTGAACTACAATTTTTCAAAGACAGCTTTGAAAACACAAGTAAAATTCTCTATTACAAAATATATGTTGACAACTCTCTATTGCTTTATAGTGACTCCAAAGATGAAATAGATTCACTTAGTGATATTTTATATAATGTTCACCCTTATCTTTTCTTCACAGTAGAACATGAAACCTGTAGAAGTATAAACCCTTTGGATCTCATAATTCATAATTAAGACAGCAACATTGATTTGTCGTTTATAGGAAGCCAGCTGTAACAAATGTCATCTTTAATACTGCTTCTTGCCATGCTTCTAAATATAAAAAGTATTTTTCAATCAACAATCCATAAAATGTGAAAATTTTCCGTAAGTATGATGAAATTCGAAAAGAAGTAATAATTTTCAAACAGGTTGCTAAGGTCAACGATTTTAATACCAATGAAGTTGATTTTTTATTCGATAAATTGTAACAGTCATGTGAATCTTTCAGATCCTTCAATAGATAATTTACTAAAATGTCCTCTATGGGGGAGTATTTCTGATAAAATAAATACACTATTTAAAAGTGCTGAACTGATCATAGCTTTCATTATTGCTAATCTCTTACAGAATACGTTCAGACACACTATTGGTAATGGTGATAATAAATATTTAGATTCTGTCGTTTATAAAATACTGTGTGATGACTGTGATAAACATTATGTCATAATTTCTCCATTGGGTTTAGAGACAATATGTCAGACACCACTTGTAGTAAATCACTATTGGCGCAGTATCTCATCCAACGAAATCTTTCCAAAGTGCCCATTCAGAATAATTTAAAAGTTCTCCATATTGCTCACAAAGGAATCTTATTAAATACTTTATTAGAAATAGAAATTTATATGCATCACAAAAATAAACCATTATCTTTAATGAATGGGCTGTTAGATTTTGGATAAAACTATATTTCTGATCTCTTTGAGGACTTGTAGAACTGACCTGCTCTCTTGTTTCCTATTTTGACATCTGATGACATTTTTAAAGTTTTTTGTAGTTATAAACTTCGATTATGTAATTTCCATTAATATTTAATCATCTTTTATTTATTTTATTGTGCATCTCTTATTATTTCATCCAACCATCTTCCATGAAGCTGTGTCACTATTAAAATTATAATTATTGTTTTAATATCTGTGTATACTAAGCTTTAGGGCTACTATTTTTTATCAGCACCATTGGCCTATGCTCTGCAACCTTCAAGTTTCTATGTAGCCCAATGATTTTCCACTGGTCAGCACTACAAAACACAACACAGTATTTCTGCTTCTGCAGCCGTTCCTAAAGCTGTACTTGCTTTTTTGGCGATTCATTATGAAATATACAATGTCATAATTACTAGATGTGTATGACAGACACATTAATGGATCTTAGTACCAGCCCTTTCATGTTAACTTGTAGCAGTGGTCAATGGCTGTTAAGCCACGTTTACACACATTAGTTGTGTGTGGCGCCACAGCTCCTGGCTTTCTGTAGTGGCATAATGAGCTACTGTTCATACAGTACGCCACAAATTATATATAATTTTGCAGCTTTGAATATTGTGTCAACTGAAATCATATGGGTGAGTATGAGAGCTATAATGCAGGTTATGGCATTAGAACTGTGACAAGTGTTCAATACAAGGAAGCCAAAACCCAAATGTTAGAACTGAAAACAGATTTTGCACAGTGATAAATTAGAAGGCACAAACATGTTTATGAAACAAAATAACACTTGGAGATGAAGATGCTTTCTGCAGTGGCAATAACCAACAACTGGCATGTCCATTTCATCTGCAGACACGCCACTCTTCCAAGATTTTAGAATGTTATTATGTATATTCATTTATATAGGCATTTCGATAACTAATTTTTAGTTTACCAGCTGCCATGTCACACTTGGGAGCTATTTCCTGCATATAATCCACAATTTATGTAATGCATGGTCTCACAAATCACGAAGTGTATACAAGTCGCTTTTTTGGTTAGATGTATTAATTTTATTTATTTATTCATCCAAAAATCTTTTAAGATTAGGGCTACATTGTTTAGCAAATACTGTCAGTGAGCGCGCGCGCACACACATACACGCACGCACGCGCACACACACACACACCACTGCAGAAAATCAAACATTGGTTACTGTTCTTGTAGTTCTTGAGGCTGAAAAAGTGTACCTGCCGCCCATTGTTTTCACTCTTTTCAGTAAGAAAATGAAACACACTGAAATAGAATAAACTAGTAGTAGCAATTACTCCACGATAATTCTGACAGGTGTTTCGAAATAGTGCCACCAGGGAGCATTGGTGGAAGGAAAGTGGCGCAACTAAGTACAACCAAAGTTTGGAAGATAGGAGACGAGGTACCGGCAGAATTGAAGCTGTGATGGCGGGTCGTGAGTCGTGTTTGGGTAGCTCAGATGGTAGAGCACTTGCCCGTGAAAGGCAAAGGTCCCGAGTTCTTGTGTCGGTCCGGCACACAGTTTTAATATGCCAAGAAGTTTCATATCAGCGCACTCTCCGGTGCAGAGTGAAAATCTCATTCAAGTACAACCAAGCTGATCTTTTTGCGGCAAGACAAATGTTACGTCTCTTGAGTTGCGCCACTATACACTGGGAGTTCACACCTGCAACTGTATTACAACTGCAGTATGCCAACAGCTGTGGTGACACTTTCGTTCACGTATGAACCCGCCTTTATGGTTCATGTCGAAACTCTTCATGCCGTGTCTGTTGATACCGAAGGCCTCTCCTTGGTTTATCTCTGCTATGATTATGCAAGAGCCATCACGGGAGGGACTGTGGCTGCGCTCCTTTCAAAGATATGCTTCAGATGAAGCACCTGGGAGAGTATATACTGGATTTCCTCTAGCTCATATTTGATGTGTTTTATATTATAACTTACGTCCTATAAATAAATGCTCTTCCAAAACACTAGCACATTGGCGATCTCTCGAAAAGCTACATTTTGTTGACATTAAATGTCAGATAATGAGTTATTGGCGTCTAAAGGTTTCAAGAGAAATTTCATATAGAACAAATATTTATAATGCACTCCATCACTGTGATATACTGTTTATCGTCGTTAGTAGTAAATGACGAAGTGGAATAAGAAAAGTGCTCGGATCAGGTCGAGTCCTCCCACCTGCAAACATTTTGTTATTTACCTTCACGGTTCTGGGACTTGTCATTGTCAATTGTCAATGTCAATAATTTACAAACTGAGCATGAGAACAAAAAAACGTGAGTGAATATTCAAAACACATTGACTATCTCGTAAAAACAAACTACCACGCGCCATCAGAACAAAAAACATAAAAAAGACTAACACATGTGAGAAAGAATTAATATGTCTCACTGTCAGCTGCCTCCTAAGTATAAAAGAAAATGTTCAAGCTAGTTGTTTTAGGAGACTGGTTTCCAAACAAGAACGTCTTCAAAAGGAGCACTTATGCATACAATATATATTCTAGTCCTAGTGTAGGCATATCTCTGCTGGTGTTCCTGTTATTTTCAAGAAGGAAGAAGTTTACTTTCGTGGCAGCGAATTGTAATTTTTCGTGCAAATTAGAACGTACTTCACACAACCAGCACATTTACTTGTTAGTGGAAGAGCTCCTCCTTAAATAATTTTTGTTATATATACCACTACATAAATAATAGTTTGTAGTTGACAGGTTCTCACTTTCAAAGAAAGAAAATACAACTCTAGTTGCACTTTCTCGCACAAATTAGAACATTCTTCACATAACCAGCACACTTATTTAGCGCAGGGGGAGCTTCTTCACTACGTTTCGTATTATGTACTGCTACATAAACAACGAGTATAAAGTGAACATGTTGCCGCTTTCGAACAGTAATAGTTTCCAAATTGCAGTGAATGAACCATCTGAACACGAAAAGAACTCCTGGTTTAATTCGTCTGCTAGAATCGCTACTGCAGTCACGATGGTACCTGGACAACAGACAAATCTATTGACGCTTTCGCGAAAGCTAAAGTATATCTTTGAAAGGAGTGCAGCCACAGTACCTCTCCCGACGAATATACAAAAAACGTCACGTATGATTAGGCTCTATGTATTAATGCCAAGTTCATGAACTGCCAATAGACGATATTCTTCAACAGATTACTATTGGTTTACTACCTGTAATTTTACTAAAAGTATTTTGATAAACTGCTTCCTCTAGAGGTTTTTTGTGTAATTTAGCTTAGATTTCACCTTTTACACGTATTATTTATGTTAATACTTTGTATGTGCATTACTTTTATAACATTTTTACTTACCGTGTGCTCCATTGGCTCCTATCAACGTCATGTGGAAGGTGGTGGGTGGGGCCTCTCCTACTTAAACCTTAGCCGTTTCATGCTATCCAACAGCTGACGACCACCTCTCAACATGTCCTCACTAACCAACTCTGCCTGCCACCATTGCGTATAACTTATTTTAGTTATCGTTAGGTTTATAGGATTCAATTTGTAACTCTAGTTGTTAATGAGGCCCTAAGTTCATAAATGTATACATATTTTTAAGAGATTGTCCTGAAGATGGTCTTAAATTGCCTGAAACTGGTCACAAATCAAATAGATTCTTTTTTATGTAATCATGACTGTTTTGTTATTTTTGTGGTTGTTGATGTTGTTGTTCTGGTTTTCAGTCCAAAGAGCAGTTTGATGCAGCTCTCCATGCTGCTCTGCCCTGGGCAAGCTTATTCATCTCCAAATTGCTGTCGCAATCTATGACCTTCTGAATCTCTACACTGTAAAAATTCTCCCATCACGATTTTTACCTCCCACCCCCCCCACCCCACACAATTTCCTCCAATATAAATTGCTGATCCCTCAGAATGTGCCCCATCAACTGGTCCCTTCTTCTAGTCAGGTAATGCCACACAGTTCTTTCTTCCCCAGTTCTAATCAGTACCTCTTCATTAGTTATGTAATCTACCCAACTAATCTTCAGCGTTCTTCTGTAACACCACATTTGAAACCTTCTATTCTCATCGAAACAGTTTATCAACCATGTTTCGATTCCATACATGACTACACTCCATAAAAATACTTTCAGAAAAGGCTTCCTAACACTTAAGTGTGTATTAGATGTCGATAAATTCTTTTCTTCAGGAACGCTTTTCTTGCCATTGTCAGCAGACGTTTTATATCCTCTCGACTTCAGACATCATCAGTTATATTGCTGTCCAGATAGCAAAACTCATCTACTACTTTCAGTGCCTCATTTTGTAATCTAATTATCTCGGCATCACCTGACATAATTTGACTACATTCCATTATTTTTGTTTTGCTTATGTTGATGTTCATCTTATACTCACCATTCGTGTCAATTCTGTTGAATTACTCTTCCAAATCGTTTGCTGCCTCTGACAGAATTATAATGTCATCAGCAAGCCTCGATGTTTTTATTTCTTCTCCCTCAACTTCAATTCCTTCTCCAAATTTTTCTTTCGTTTCCTTTACTGCTTTCTTAATTTACAGATTGAATAACAATGGGAATATGCTACAACCATATCTCACTCCCTTCTCAATCACTGCTTTCCCTTCATGCCTCTTAGTTCTTATAACTGACTTCTGATTTCTGTACAAGTTGTAAACAGCCTTTCATGTCCTGTATTTTACACCTGCTACCTTCAGAATTTCGGAGTATTCCAGTCAGCTTTGTCAAAAACTTTCTCCAAATCTACAAATGCTATAAACATACGTTTGCCTTTCCTTAACCTGTCTTTTGTTCTAAGACAAGTTGTAGGGCCAATATTGCCTCATGTGTATCCACATTTCTTCAGAATCCAAACCGATCTTCCCCAAGGTTAGCTTCTACCAGTTTTTCCATTCTTCTGTAAAGAATTCGTGTTAGTATCTCGCAACCATGACTTATCAGTCTGATTGTTTGATAATATTCACACCTGTCAACACTTTTTTTTGGAATTGGAATTACTACATTCTCCTTGAAGTCTGAAAGTGATTCACCTGCCTCATGTATCTTACACACCAGTTGGAAGAATTTTATCATGGTTTGCTCTCCCGTGAATATCAGTAGGTCTGACTGAATGTCATCTATTCCTAGGACCTTACTTACATCCATCAGTGCTCTGTCAAATTCTTCTCACAGCTTCATGTCCCCCATCTCCTCTTCATCTACAACCTGTTCCATTTCTATAACATTGCCTGCGAGTTCATATCCCTTGTATAGAACCTGAATGTACTCCTTCCACCTTTCAGTTTCCTCTTCATTGCTTAGGACAGGTTTTCCATCTGAGCTCTTGATATTCAACAGTTGCTTCTCTTTCCTCTAAAGGCCTCTTTAATTTTCTGTAGGCAGTATCCATATTTCCCCCTGTGATACATGCTTCTATATCCTCACATTTCTCCTCTAACCATTCCTGCTTAACCATTTTGCAATTCCTGTCTGCCTCATTTTTTGGACTTTGTACTTCCTTTCAATTGCTTCATTTGCTGCATTTTTATATTTTCTTTTTTCATCAATGAAAGTCAATATCTCCTGTGTTATCCAATGGTTTCTATTAGGCCTCGTTCTTTTTACCTATTTGATTCTCTGCTGCCTTCACTATTTCATCTCTTAAAGCTACCCATTCACCTTCTGCTGTATTTCTTTCCCCTGTTCTAGTCAGGGACTTAGAACTACTTAAACTTAACTAAACCAAGGACAGCACACACATCCATGCCCAAAGCAGGATTCGAACCTGGTATCGTAACAACAGTGTGGTTCCGGACTGAAGTGCCTAGAACCGCTCGACCACAATGGCTGGCCAACCTCTGTTTCTTTCAGTTTATCCAGATCCTATGTCTTTAATTTTCTACCTTTTGCAGTTTCTTCAGTTTTAATCTACAGTTCACAACCAACAAATTGTGGTTAGATTCCACATCTGCCCCTGAGAATTTCTTACAATTTAAAATCTGGTTGCAAATCTCTGTCTTACCATTATATAATCAGCATCAAGCCTTCAGGTGTCTCCAAGACTCTTCCAAGTCTTTCATGATTCTTAAACCAACTGTTAGCGATGATTAAACTATACCCTGTATAAAATTCTACCAGGTGGCTTCCTCTTTCCCTACTTTCCTTAATTCCACATTCACTTCCTAGTTTTCCTTCTTTTGCTTTTCCTACTATCAAGTTCCAGTCCAGCATCACAATTAAATTTTCATGTCCTTCTGGGTAATTTCTTTTATCTCATCACAATTTCACCAGTCTCTTCATTATCTGGGATGCTAGTGGGCTTATAAATTTATAGTATTGTGTAGGCTGTTGGCTTCATGCCTGACCAGATATCCTGTTCCTTCTGCCACTGAACTTTCACTAATTCCCACTACATCTAACTTCAATCTGAATATTTCCATTTTTAGGTTTTCTAACCTACCTGCCTGATTAAGGGACTTAAAATTCCACACTCTGATACATACTAAGCTAATATACGAGGTGCATTCAAGTTCTAAGGCCTCCGATTTTTTTCCTAATTAACTACTCACCCGAAATCGATGAAACTGGCGTTACTTCTCGACGTAATCGCCCTGCAGACGTACACATTTTTCACAACGCTGACGCCATGATTCCAGGCAGCGGTGAAGGCTTCTTTAGGAGTCTGTTTTGACCACTGCAAAATCGCTGAGGCAATAGCAGCATGGCTGGTGAATGTGCGGCCACGGAGAGTGTCTTTCATTGTTGGAAAAAGCCAAAAGTCACTAGGAGCCAGGTGAGGTGAGTAGGGAGCATGAGGAATCACTTCAAAGTTGTTATCACGAAGAAACTGTTGCGTAACGTTAGCTCAATGTGCGGGTGCGTTGTTTTGGGAACAGCACACGCGCAGCCCTTCCCGGACGTTTTTGTTGCAGTGCAGGAAGGAATTTGTTCTTCAGAACATTTTCGTAGGATGCACCTGTTACCGTAGTGCCCTTTGGAACGCAATGGGTAAGGATTACGCCCTCGCTGTCCCAGAACATGGACACCATCATTTTTTCAGCACTGGCGGTTACCCGAAATTTTTTTGGTGGCGGTGAATCTGTGTGCTTCCATTGAGCTGACTGGCGCTTTGTTTCTGGATTGAAAAATGGCATCCACGTCTCATCCAGTGTCACAACCGACGAAACGAAAGTCCCATTCATGCTGTCGTTGTGCGTCAACATTGCTTGGCAACATGCCACACGGGCAGCCATGTGGTCATCCATCAGCATTCGTGGCACCCACCTGGATGACACTTTTCGCATTTTCAGGTCGTCATGCAGGATTGTGTGCACAGAACCCACAGAAATGCCAACTATGGAGGCGATCTGTTCAACAGTCATTGGCGATTCCCCAAAACAATTCTCTCCACTTTCTTGATCATGTCGTCAGACCGGCTTGTGCGAGCCTGAGGTTGTTTCAGTTTGTTGTCACATGATGTTCTGCCTTCATTAAACTGTCGCACCAACGAACGCACTTTCGACACATCCATAACTCCATCACCACATGTCTCCTTCAACTGTCGATGAATTTCAATTGGTTTCACACCACGCAAATTCAGAAAACGAATGATTGCACGTTGTTCAAGTAAGGAAAACGTCGCCATTTTAAGTATTTAAAACAGTTCTCATTCTCGCCGCTGGTGGTAAAATTCCATCTGCCGTACGGTGCTGCCATCTCTGGGACGTATTGACAATGAACACGGCCTCATTTTAAAACAATGCGCATGTTTCTATCTCTTTCCAGTGCGGAGAAAAAAAATCGGAGGCCTTAGAACTTGAATGCACCTTGTACTTTCTCGTGATCGACATCCTCCTGAGCAGTTCCCTCCTGGAGATCCAAATGAGTAACTATTTTACTTGCAGAATATTTACACAAGACTATGCCATCATCATATGGTAGAGTTGCATGCCCTATGGAATAATAGGGCTGTAGTTTCCCCTCACTTTCAGCAATTTGCAGCACCAGCACAGCAAGGCTGTTTTTGTTGATGTTAAATGGCCAGATCGCTCACCCTGACTGTTGCCCCTGCATCTACTGAAAAGGATGCTGCCCCTTTTAAGGCTGCTGTGCCTTTTCAGACACCATACATTTGTCTGGCCTCTCTACAGATACCCCTCCATTGTGGTTGCACCTATCTATAACGCTGAGGTAATGAAGCTGCCCCACCAACCGCAAGTTTTGTGGTTCATGGGGGAAGATTGTTTTAAAGCATCAAAAAATATGTAATCTAGAACACAATTCTTCCTATGATATTCCCAAAAATTATTAACCTGTTTTAAGGATTTACTGTATAAATCTGACACTGATGTTATTTTATGCCACATAATTGTCCCAAATATTAGGATAGCTGGTCTTAACAAAAATTTAAATGTGCCTATTAGTAACTTCATGAACTGTTTTAACCATGGCACAGGATCTGAGTCAAATGAGGAATAGAAATCTTACACTGAAATTAGATTCTATAAAGAACATACGAGAAGAGATTATAACACCAATTTTGGTAATACATTCAAGATATACGTTTTTGGTAGGTGACTATCAACAGCCATTAAGAAATGTATAAATGCGTGTTTGACCATCAGCTTATTTCATCTTAAGCCCAAATATCAACCGGTTTCGGTCATGGACCATCTTCACAGATAAAGGTTAAAATTGCCGAAGCCACCATATTACATTTGTCGTTACTTAAATAATGCTCTACACATTATCGATATTTATGTTTAAAATAAAAGCACCTGATGGTCAAACATGCATTTTACACATTCAAGATAGTATTTTATAGGCAAAAAATAGTTGAATACTGTAGTAAAATTGAAGCAGGACATACATTCTGCTAGATGAAATATTGGACAAAGGTGATCTAAATGTACTAACGGATTCATTGTACATCACCTACATAAAGAATAAATAAAGAATGAATTACAGGTAGTACATAATTTGATATAAAAGTCAGTTTGCAAAAATTTAATGGCATATGTTAAGGGCTTCTGAAGGAGAAACTATTTATTTATATATATATATTATTTTAATTTTAAGAATAATAAATTATTTTAGTTATGGCACTTAGCTAGCTGAAGAAGCAATTATTTATTAAAAAAAACTATGTTTTATGAAGAAGCAAGTGTTTCTCTACCTGATAGTGATGCAGAAACGAATTCATTTTCTTGAAGAAGAGAAAATTTTGTTCAATAGAGTCTGAAGCCACGTCAAATATTTATACTTTTACTTAAATTCCATACTTATTAACAAATAGAAATATTGATTAACAATACTGAACAATAAAGTTTTAATCAAAAGTAGCATATTTTTAATTACTGGTCATACAAACAGAAATAAAAATTTGATGTTGGCGTGTAAAATGCCTTATTGTTAAGCCAAACAAACTTTGTACATTAGTAATACTGTTTATTCTTTAGAAATTAAAAAAGTATTACAATTTCTATATCTTATCCTATAGATTTGCAACAAATTTTAATTTGTTGTGAATACTAGCATATTCATCTAATTTCTAAGGAAAATATTTTTATTAAAAATTATGATTCAGTATTCATTAGCTAACATTTCTGTTTGTTAATAAACATGACATTTAAATTAAAGAAAGAATATTCTTACTAATGAGATTCGAATCAACAATTTTTATACTGGAATTTTTCTCCCTCAGCTTCCATTAACTATATTAATAACCCACAAATATTTTTTATTTAACATCACTTGACTATTTTCTTATCTTCAAAGGCGATTTTCTAGGAAAATCAAATAGGATCAGTCCATGATGTATCCTTGTTAGACAGGCTTAGCATATTTCACAAACAGATGTTAGTTTTGACAGTGCAACTATTAGAGTGACTACGACAATCATTAAATCATTGAAAAACATTAACTCTCCTGTCTAAAACAAGGTTCCCACCAAAGTGCTTAAGTCTTGTACCAACCAATTATTAGCTCTATATCACTCTTTTATGTATTCTCCTAAACGTTTGAGAAGGTAACTAATACAACATGTTATGTAGATGTATCTATTAATTTACAAAAACTGATATTAAGCAACTAAAAAAAACATAACAGAAATAGATTTACAAGTACTAAAAGTAGAGATCAATGGGTACAGCCTAAATGAAACTCTGTGTGCGAAATGTCTAGGCATAGAAATGGATATAAAGTGGAGCTAGCACCAGTTGATGGATGAGTTAACTGAAAACCTTAGTACAGCCTTTTTTTCCTTAGGAATAGCTACATACCACCTCGGTTACACACTACACAAACATTTAGAAAACGTTCTCACACTTGCTCATAGGATTACCTTTAGACACAGGCAGATGGGGTACACAGAGACTGTTCTGGGGCTCAATGACTGATGACAGATGTTTAATGTCTTCAAACCCTTAATTGTTCATAGCAGCAGCAGCTTGTAAGCTGTACATACTTTCTTTCAATATTGTCCAATGAAATAATCTTCTTGGCAAATGTTCTGTCAAAAAAGTATTTTTTTATGTGAGCATACAGAACACCTTGTACAAATCTCTTCAGAAGTCTTAAATGTGTATCACCCACATGCCAATATTTACTACATAATGGTTTTTGTGGTTAATAATAAGAATAAACTTTGGATAAACTGTGAAATTCGAAACCTGTTACAAGAAATAAAAATTATTCCCATGTAGCCTATGCATCACTGTTTAGGAGTCAGGAAGGAGTTATAAATTTTGGTAAAAATGTCTTTAACAGGTTACTAACAGACATCAGGCAGGAAACTGATAATTCCCAAATATTCAAACCCTAATTAAAAGCATATGTCATTAGCAAATAATTTAGTATAAATTCAAGTATGTAAATTACAGTTAGCACTAAAGTTCTAATTAAAAAGGCTTTAACTTAATAAATTCATAGACAGCTGATAGTGTTTTCTATAAATTTACATTACTACTTTCTCTGAAGTATTAGATAAAAACAGTGGCAGTGTAGGGTAAGAGGAAGTGAACTGCTGTACTGTTCCAAAGTAACCTAGCAATAATTCCCTTCACTTATTAATATGAATGGATTAGCTTCCATGTCCATAGCTGTGCGGTCAGTGCTGATAACTGCCATGCGGAGGACTTGGGTTCGATTTACTGCATTACCAGGGAGTTTTGCCTGGCGGGAGGACTGGAAAGGAGTGCATTCAGTCTCATAAGACCAATTGGGGAATTGCTTGATTGAGTAGTAGTTGCTCCATGTCTTGAAAACTGCGAATGTCCAGGAGAACAGTGTGCTGACTCCACACATCTCCATATTACATCCACTGACGCCAGTGGCAGAGGCTGATCACTCAGTACGAATGGACCTTCATGCTCTTGGATAGAGTTAACATTTTACGAATGAATTAGCCCTGGTCATAATTGGTTTTTGTATACTTAACAGAAGTAACCTAGAGTGGCTACTCGTGTTACTTAATGTGTAATCTGACACCCCTTAAGCTCTTCTTCATGATGGGACAAGTGGAACACGGTGTGTGAATGATTGGAGGAGTGAATAATATCCTCAGAATTCTATTTTTACTATTAACAATAACTTAGTAAATATGTTGAACTGAATTCTTAACTTTCAACTCACTGTGAATTTCATTGTCATAAATATGTTTTAAATTTTGTCTGTGATTCTATAATACTGGATCCTCATTATTTTCATCAATCGTTTCTAAAATATCCACATCACCAGTTTCTGTCATGTGAGGCACTTGCACTATAATGTTACAAATTACAGCTGTGTATCTAAAGTTGTGTTTTTCATTCATGTATAAATTATGTATCATGTATTGATATCTTGAGTTATTTCTGTAATGTTATTAATGACAGTCTGTAAGTTGCAAGTTGGCAGTAACATCTGCTGATATTTTTATTTCAGACTGTCTTTATAAATTTACACCTCAAGCCATTTCCATTTGATAGACAGATACAAACGTTAGAAGTCTTTTTTATGAAAAGCTATCAATCTGTCAGCTGGGTTTCACTTATTTTGACATTTCCAGATATCTAGCAGATGCTTATGTATGCTAATCTACACTGAGGTGACAAAATTCATGGGACAGCGATGCTCCCATATACAGATGGCTCTAGTATCATATAGACAAGGCATGCGTTGGTGAAACTGTCATTTGTACTCAGGTGAATCCCATGAAAAAGTTTCCAATGCGAATTAGCAGACTTCGTTTGTGGGATGGTAGTTGGCGTTAGATTCTTGGGACATTCCATTTCGAATATCTTTGGGGAATTAAGTATTCCGAGATCCAGAGCGTCAAGGGTGGGCCAAGAATACCAAATTTCAGGCGTTACCTCTCACCACAGACAACACAGTGGCAGACTGTGTTGTCTGTCTTAACGACTGAGAGTAGCGACGTTTGCGTAGAGTTGTGAGTGCTAACGACAAGCAACACTGCGCGAAATAACCGCGGAAATCGATGTGGTACGTACGACGAACGTATCCGTCAGGCCAGTGCGGCGGAATTTTCCGTCAATGGGCTGCAGGTATGGCAGCAGACGACCGGCGCGAGTGTCTTTACTAGCAGAATTTCATCACCTGCAGCGCCTCTCCTGGGTCCATATCGGATGGACCCCAGACAAAAGGAAAATCTTGGCCTGGTCAGATGAGTCGCAATTTCAGTTGGTGAGAGCTAATGGTAGGATTCGAGCGCTGCGCTGACCCCACGAGCCATGGACCAAAGTTGTCAACAAACACTGTGCAAGCTGGTGGTAGTTCCATAATTATGTGGTCTGTGTTTACATATAATGGATTGGATCCTCTGGTCCAACTAAACGATCATTGACTTGGAATAGTAATGTTTGGTTACTTGGAGACCATTTGCAGCCTTTCACAGACTTCATGTTCCTATGACAATGGGCCATGTTACCAGACCACAATTGCTGATGACTGATTTGAAGAAAATTCTGGACAGTTTGTGGGAATGATATGACAGCCAGATCGCCCGACATGAATCAAGTTTACGGAACATAATCGAGATGTTAGTTCGTGCACAGAATCGTGCACTGGCAACACTTTTGCAATTATGGATGCCTATAGAGTTAGTATGACGCAATATTTCCGCAGGAGACTTCCAGCGACTTGTTGAGTCCGTACCAGTTCGAGGTGCGGCACTGCGCCAGGAAAAATGAGCTCCGACACGATATTAGGAGGTATCCTATGACATTTATCACGTCAGTGTACAAGGATCGTCTCATAATCCTTGTGTGTCTGTACACACTTTAGCTTCTTAGTGCTATTGCAGTCCAGGAACTTTAATTTATTGCTGCACTGCATTTATTGCTCTCAAGGATATGCACCTATTATTTGTCTGAAATACAATCCACTTGACGACTGTTGACTACGTTGTCCGATGAGCAGTCCATCATATTTACATTTAGAATATGTGATACGTTCTACTCAGGCGATTCTTCCGTGTATATGTTGAAACAAGTGCAAGTGAGACAGATCGTAACACAATCGCTTTGGCCGCGTGTTGTGGCAGTACCTTCAAGAGGATTGATTGAAGTTACCGCCTGCTGTCTCACATATCTAACATCTCTGGGATACGCAAGGGGCTTTGACGATCACGAACACCTATGGTTACTAGCTGCGAAAGTGATCAAGTAAATTTGGGGAGTGCTCCGCGAAGAGAGTTGTGCTTGCGTTGCCGTTTTCGCACTTCGATAAACGTGTTTGTTTTGTGTTAGAAGTAGTGATATAAATTCTTGCGTTTATTGTAAACAGTTCTGGATTGCATTTATCAACGGCTCTGCAATGGCAGGTATAATATTCGTTAGTTACTTCCCAAGTAATGTGTAATGTTACAGTGTTATTCTCGTTAGCACCGAGGGCATGTACGTCTTTTACTTATACACACATGCTCTCACCGTTTCTTAATCTATTGTCTCTACTGCCGTGATTCGACATATGTTATTAACGAGTGAGAGGACAGTATGTTTTAAGAAGTGAAATCATTGCATGCTGTCTACATATCTAACGATGTTTGTTAAAAGAGACTGAAATTTGTGTACAGTACGTATGGACATGAGTGTTTTTTTAGTGGTAGTTAAGCTTTCCCTGTATTTTCGTTATCAACACCTATGGGAAAGGAACGATCGAAGGGCACAGTAACAAAACACGTCTGGAATGTTCTTTGTGTTCATTTCTTGCCTTTTTTATGTTTTTATTATCATTTGAACTTTGTAAAACCTCACGAGTGGATACGTTGAACTGAGCGCAAAACAATTTTTTACGAGCTTATTTTGTTGATGTTAAGCCCATTAGGGATTACATATCTGGGTGGCCATACGCTCATTAAAAATTTTTCCCCGTAGTTGTTTGGTGGAGCTCGCTATCAAGTCTTACTCGGCGGTCGTTAAGCATATATGTGTGTTTATACAACCTTTTCATAACATTTAGTTTCATATTTAATTTTGATGTGTTGAATAATATCTTTTGTCAGTTTCTCATAACAGTACAATTTCAGTTCGTTTAACAGCCAGATGATTTGAGTTTGATTTGTGTTTTTTTTCGTGTTTAATTTTTAGACGTACTGTGTATCCAATGAAAGTTATATGTAGGAGTGATGTGAATGTTGTTACTGTGAAAGTGCCTCAGGAAACTCACCAGCATTTGAAGTCTTCTACCGCAGACAATAAGGTAAAATCTGAACTTTTAATTTCGCTATGTATCAGTAGGGTATCATAATTTCTCAAATGACAGGAAGTTTGGAACTTGGTATTGTGGTGGTACATTGAAAAGAAAATCATTTGATAATCTGCATAGATTTCGTAGTGCTCCGCGTTATTCATTGAAACGGTGTGTAATGTTGTGGAAAACGATGGCTTATTATCGTGTGTAGATAAATGCGCTGCTTGACGTTAGACTCTTTTAATTTTTTGTTCCTATCAGTGTGCCTTGAGTTACGTTCGTTTGGCATGTGTCATCGCCTCCTAAGCGTACGCCACAGAAAATATTTGTGGAAGACTGCAAATGCATATACCTAGGTAGATAACAAAAAGCTGCAAATAAGAGCAAGGGTAGCGTTTAAGCCGAACAAAGGAAATTTGTGATCAGCTGTTCTGGAGCGTCCAGAAGCAGGTCTAGGTTGTAAAACTGAAAAAAAGAAAAAAAAAGTTACCAGTTATTCTACAGTTTCACTGCTAAGCTTTTAATTTGAGGCTCAGTTGTTTTGAGGTGTATTATTCAAGCTTCCTTTGATCATGTTTGCAGTCTATTTTTTGTTTGTATGTTAACTCTGTATTTGTGTTACTATCAGAAAACATGCTAATACACTTAATATCTATTAGTGTAGAAGTGTAAGTTTGATGGTTTGCATATGTCATTAGTGGAAAGTATTATTTTGGTGTCAGAGGCAACTTTGTTTCTAATGCATGCTGCTTGTGTTAATATTTGTGTATGAAACATATGGATAGTGGAACCAAATCTGATACATTGCTGCTGCATGGTGAATGACATTCTAGTTACTTAATTGGTACAACTTAACATGTAAAACATGATCGCGAAGTAAGCCAGTGAACTGTAGAAGGGATGTAGATTCTTAAAGTACTGCTTTTGAAGGGCATTTTTTTTAAGGAAATCACTTTGATTAATACTTTTGCCACTGAAATTGTTTTATTCAGAGTCATTGCTTGAAATTCAGATAGCTGCTGCTTTTTCTTTCTTTCAGTAAGGGAAAAACCACACAGTAAATGAATTTTGTCTTTAATCTGATCTCTAGAGTGTGGAATAAGCAGTTCATGTGTTACTTGGCAGGTGATTGTCAAGATGATTTGATTGCGTACATTATACACTACAATCCTTTGTTTTCAGTTTCACAGTTGTATTTAAAATTCAGTGTTGTTAATAAATTTTTACGCAATCCACCCAGGCTACATGTAGATCTGCAAATGTTACCACACTATTAACAAAGTTACACATTTTATGTTTTGGTTTCCCAAAATGTATGGTCCATCTACTAGAATGATGGTTGTTAAATACGGATTTCATAAACTAGGTTTTGTGAATGATGATTGATTTCCTGCGTATGTTCTTCACATAGCCAGAAACTGGCATGCATTTCTCAACATTAATTCACGACATTTTTCTCCCAATTGTAATAATGAGACTTTCAGAAAATGTGATATAGTGCTCAAATAAAAGTTGGTTTTTGTTTAATTGAGGCATTTTCCTTTTCTAGTACTGCCATTTTGCTTTTACCAAATCAGTTACCTAATTTTATTTAAAATAAAACAACTTTTTAATTTTCAGTTACAGGGCGAGATTGGATTACCCCCTCCCTAAAATCATGGTTGTGGTGATAGTCTGCTTTGTAGCCTAGCCATAGGTTGAAAGGAGGCAGTGTAGTTGCGAGTTGGCAAAGACAACAAATTTGAATGCCAAATAAAAAAACAGACTGATATGTAATGTAACCTAACGTCCACGTTCATGCCATACATAAACTTTAGCACATTTTCCATCATAAAGCATAAAGCTGAAATTTGGTTTCAGGAAAACCATAGGCCTATTAGGTAATGGATAAGTCTTCAATGAGTAGGTATTCTGATACATATTATGTCCATATACCATGCATGAAATATAAAAAAATGCAGAGGCTGGGAGGGGGATGGGGTTCATGTTGAGTCCAATGGGAAACTTTGATGTACTTTGTGTAGGCTGCTTGGGTTTGTCCCAGTAGTTAGATTGCTTTACTCTGTTTTCATCTAAATTTATTTACATTGTGTGCGTGTAGCACATTGAAGAATAATAAGTTGAGATCTGTATTGTACTTAGTGCTGTTGACACAATTTAATCTATTAACCATATGGACACATTGTGATGTTTTAGTGTGTTACTTAATTTTGATGACTTCCACAGATGCAATCTTAGATATAACTGCACTTCCTGAGTGATTAAATGTTATACAAAATGTTTTAGCCATTGTGTGTCTTTGATCTGTATCCATTGAAAAGTAAAAATTGATAATGGAGAACAAAGAAAGTGCAACAGCTGCTTGAATGTCTCTGTTTTACTGCAAATACAGGGTCAAATGAACCTAGCAGTTCCTATTGTTGCCATCATCCTGTAGCATATTGGGGGTGTGGTTCCTGGTGTCATACTTGCACAGATAGAAAGAAACCAGAAGACTGGCAATATTTATTTTGCCTTTATATTAGTTTTTGCAATAGAGATTGTAGTGACAGACTGATCTATAGTGCAGTCCGACTCCTAAGTTAGATTAGAAGGTGACAAGATGGTTGAGAACTAGCCAAGCAGTATTGAACACTTCACTTAATCTCAAGTGTATAGACCTTTCCCGCAGAAAAATTTAATTTGAAATGGAAGTGCCAGTGAATGAGAGACCCAAGCTCTTCATACATTACTCCTTGTATCTTTTTTTTTATTATTCCCAGAAATAAAACAATAAACAGAATTTCTGATATGTTTTTGATCAGTTAGTGGAATATCCGATAATTATATAGGCTATTTCGTGCCAGTTATTTGGTCAGTGGCTGTCCATTAATTAAATTCATTTTCACATTTCTAAGAAAAATGTTTTTAGAAATTACATTATTTCATTTCAAAGATGAATATTGGATCAGTGAAGTACAGAATCTTTGAGTTCAGTCACATGAAAGTTCGCCGAGACCAGATTTGTGTCTGTGCTTATCCTGTTTCTTGTCATCCATTATGTTGTGTTATTGTATGTTGTTGTGAGATCACAACTTCCTATCTCTTCTGATTTTGAGAATATTGTCAACAAATCTCTGGGCTTGTTTGTGAAAACTGAATTTGCACGAGAGTTTTAAGATATAATGCTGTCATTTATTTGGTATATTAGCCAAATTCTTTGTTTACGTGGATCAACCAAAAGTTGTTTTTCCAACAATCTGCTTTGACCTGTGATATAACAGTGTAGTGTCATGTGATGTCATGGTTCACCACGTTTTTGAGTCTGTTCATGTTTGTAGATGGTTTGTTGTAGTATTTGGTGGTGCTGTCTTGTGGTGGATGTTTATGTTTCAAAGCTGTTAGTTAGATTGTTCGTGAGCCATTTGATGTTGTGAGTCCAGTGTGTTAGGTTGTTATTGGAAGAGATTATGTCAGTTTATTAGTGAGTTACTTTGATTTTCAGTATTGTCACTGAAGGATTTGTGTGTTTGTGTGGATTTATTAGTGGTGTGTGTTATGGATGGAGATATAATGTTTTTCTTTCTTTGTCAGTCATGTATGTGGTACAGAAATTTAGTAGTAGGCTATTGTTTGTTGCTGCAGTCAAGTTCCTACAGTTATATGTGACTGTGGCCTTGCTTGATGAGTATTTTTTGTGGTTTTATTTATAATTATTGTAGTATGTATGGTATTTATGTTTATGTTTGTATATATCGAAATTTGTGGTGGTGAAGGATTTCACAAATTTTGGGGTTTTTCTTGTTAGTGTTTGGTAATCGTGTTGGTTTGTGGTTTGTAGGTATTGTGGATATTAGTTTACCATTGTTTGTTAGGTTATGTTTTGTTATTTTCTATGTGAGTTGGTTTTCTTTGTTTTACACTGAACTTGGTTTTACATAGTTGGGGTAAGTGGGAGGTTTTGATAACAGACTTGATAATTTGAGTTAGTTTTGGGTACTGTAGGCCATGTAGGTCTACTGAAATTTGTGATACTGGGTTTTTGAGTTGTGTTTGAGTTCCTGGTATTGTGACCTAGATTTGAGCCATATATGTCAAGCAAAGTTTACAGTTCCATTGGTTTTCATTTTTGAATTTTTTGGTTATGAATGTTGAGACTTCCATGTAGTTGATGTTTGGGTTAATATTTGTTTCAGAATGACATTGTTACTCTTATTGTCGTATCTTTAGTTTTGCCCCACCCAAAATCTCCTACTCCCACGTTGTCATGTTAGTTTCATTTATTGCTGGAGTTAAATATATTGGTGTTAATTATTGTTTGTTTGTGGGTATTATGACAGGCAAGGGATACTATATTATATACTTCTGAAGTGGGAGTGTCTGCCATCTTGATGACAACACGGGTCAAAACACACATTTGGAATCACAACTTTCAGTTTTTCCATTTTTTTGGGTAGTGAAATTATTGTTTCCTTTATATTTTCTGGGACACTTTTAACTTCGGAGTGACATTTGCTGAGCTGTGCTACATGATCCTATTTAATCTGCATTTCCTCTTGATGCTTTGGTAGTTCCAGCTTCACATCCCTATTTATTGGCTGTTTATCCTTGATTTCTGATGCTGCTTGCCCTGAGATATGCAGGCTAGGTCATTAGAATGGAATTAGTCTTACTCATCTGCAATTACATTTTGATTTCCTCATAGTGCTTGTATCTTTTATGTAGTCTTCAACATCTTGTGCCATTTATTTTCAAAAGTTCAGAGGAATGCTCCTACTACTACTACTACTACTACTACTACTTACACCTAGTGGTAGTTGTAATAATAATGGTAATTTAGTCATCAAAGGATCTCTCTCTCTCTCTCTCTCTCTCTCTCTCTCTCTCTCTCTCTTCAGAGCCCTCTCTCTCTTGTACAATCATATAGGATTTCTCAGCTTAATACAAAGAAAAATGTAAGTCATATTCTGACAGAGCAGGTATATGGCCGTGGCCTTGGAGTAACTATCCTGGCATTTGCCTGTAGTGATCTAGCAAAACCCAAATCAGTATGGCCGAATAAACCATAAGTCTCCCGTCTTCTGAATTGGAAGCTAATTTTTTAATTTGCTGTACATCATTCACTTGCACCTAATGTACTGTCGTCTTATGTTTGCACACACTAGGAACAATTTGGTTTAATAACTTGAAAAGTTCATTAGTACTTTGACGAGTTATGATGTAACATATTCAAGTCCACTGATGAGGACTTTCTAATATACCAGAACCCATATACCGTTTTGGCTGAAAAAGAACTGATACACCATTTTTGCTGAAAAGAATTATAATAAAAAATTTGCACTAAGCATTACAGTTTTTAAAACTACACATTCTGGACACTGCTGCACTGTCTTTAACTCTGCAACATTATGTATGATCATTTCCAGATGACCCAAGCAGGAAGTGTACCATGTGTTCCCAAAATCTTAAAGAAAGACCAAAATAAAGGCCTACAAGTGTTTTGGTTTATCAGTGAAGGCATCAGTTATTGATTGATTCCCAGTCCATTAAAATTTCATTACTTTCGTACCTCTGAGATGGCTTTGAATATGTGTGTGGCCTTTGGAGTTGCTAGCATTGGTGGATTATGGGAATCCAAAGCAATATTCCATGGAAATAGGTGTGCATTTTATTTCTCAATCAGTCACTCTGTCCTTTAGGTTAGTACTGTGTGTGATGCATAAATTTATGCTATTCAAAAGGAAGGTGAGAAAATAAGTCACATTAGCAGGAAATTAATTACTTGCTCTGAATTTGTGTCCTGTGGTCAATAGTGGAAGCATGTCCAATGAAATGTGATGTCAGACTAAAGCACTTGGTGTATTTGAAACACATTCTTTCATGTGAAAATGTCTTAATCACTGTTGATAGATATTACAGGTAATCGGTTTTGACTCTAATGAGCCATCATCAGAACCAGTATATTGTTCCTTTCATATCATTATAAAGTGCTCATTAATAGATTGATTTTGAATTTACCCCAGTGAGTGCTACATGACAACATGTATGGAAAGAAAAGTATACTGTCTCTGATGATGAAGGATTAGATTTGAAACCGATTAACTGTCATTTATCCATCAGATACAGTTAGGATATTTGTGAATAAAATAGGTAACACATCCAATGGGGAACATGATTCAAAACATGGAAGGTAGCTTTCTTAACATTCAAAACAAAGAGAGGCAAATAGTTTTCTGTTGGGTGCCAGGGTATGTGGGAGTTATAAGCAACACTATAGCAGCTGATGCAGGCATAGAGGCATTAGTGGTAGCACTGTTGATCTGATCCTGTCCCTGTGCATGCTCTTATCTCGCTGATAAAGAAGGAAAACTGAGTCAGTGAGAAGAAAAATGGTTGAAGGCAATGAACAAGCTACAACCAATAGTATTTGACCATGGTGCATATCCTTCAAACCACAGAGATGCAGGGAAGTAGCACTCACCAAACTCATAGGAAATTGGCCCGTATCCCACATTCTAACAACCCTACCACAACGAAGGTCAAAATTTAATAATAATTGTGGTGTTGCTCACGCTGCTAAATACTGCATTTTCGGCCGACAACAAAGTTATTATGTGGCAGGTGTCATTAGAGCACAGTTAATAAAGTCATTTCATGTAGTAATGAATAAACTAGGCACTCATCTTTTCGTGTTTCCCATGCTGGTCTCGTTGTAAAATCATGGCTCAATCGTCGAAAATCTAGGTGGTGATGATTCCAAGCTCGGACGCAAAGAGGCCTAGGTTTTATTCTGCTGTGTTCAAAAGTTTTGTAGATGCGCTTCATAAACCATTCTTGAAGATTAAACCTTTCAAAGTTAGCACAATGTCGATGTAAAAAAAATAATCAGCACTCCGAATTTAAGTTACACTTCCTTTTTATTGCAATATCACGTAACACACAAAACATCACTTCACAATACAAAACATACTTGAAAACATCTTTCTCACTGTTAAAGTTCACATTTTATAAGCTGACTAGAATATGCGTTTTTCCAACATGACGTCCATCACTTGACTTTTTCAAGGTCCGACTCTCTAACAACTAACTGCTAGCCGCTTATGCGCCCAAAATTCAGAGTTAAAAGTACGACAAAGATCATAGTGACAAAAGAAAGAATACACATAAGAATAATATCATTGCGATATAAACATATCGATGTATCAAAAATGAAATCAAATCTGAATGTTGTCTCAGAAATATGTTAAGTATTCTACAAAAACGCAGTAGAATATTGCTGGTATCGAGAGGTTGAGTTGAAGTGCCGTAATGGTTACGTAATTCAAGTACCATTACAACCTCTACCTTTAGAGCAAACAATACTTGCAATGTAACATCATCTTTACATTATAGATTTACAGATGCTTTTATTCTTTTTCGAGAAGACGGCACCCAGCGGCATCTCAGCGATTTGGTATCACTTTTATCTTTTGAGAAAGCAGATATTGCTAAACTTTTAAAAATTTTGTTGAGATGAACTTCTTTCATAAATTATTAGGGAAGCAGTTGTAATGTGTACCAGATTGACTCATCCATTTTTGTACATGGCTCATCTATTTTTGTCAGGAGATCAGTCTGTCACATCATTCTGTATTGCTATTTTAGCTGTGATCTACTCTTGTCTATACCTTTTCCTTTACTTTGCCATTGATGGGTTGGCTTGTGTGCCTCAGTGTTACAGATACCGTACCAAAGTGCAATCACTTTGGAGGGGTATCTGTTGAGAGGCCAGACAAATGTGTGGTTCCTGAAGAGGGACAGCAGGCTTTTCAGTAGCTGCAGGGGCAACAGTCTGGATTATTCTACTAACATTGACCAAAATGGCCTTGCTGTGTTGGTGTTGCGAAGTACTGAAAGCAAGGGGAAACTACACTTGTTACTTTTCCCAAGGGCATGCGGATCTACTGTAGGATTAAATGATGGTGGCAGCCTTTTGCTTAAAATATTCCAGAGATAAAATAGTCCCCCATCCAGATCTCTGGGTGGGGCTACTCAGGAGGATATCGGCATCATGAGAAACAAAACTGATGCTTTACGTATCTGAGTGTGGATTTTTAGATCTCTTAATGGGGCAGGTGGGTTAGAAAATTTAAAAAGGGAAATGGATAGGTTGAAGTTCGATGTAGTGGGACTTAGTGAAGCTCAGTGGAAGGAGGAACAGAGCTTTTGGTCAAGTGAATACCAGGTTATAAATATAAAATCAAATAGGGGTAGTGCCGGGGTGGAGTTAATAATGAATAAGAAAATAGTAGTGCAGATTACAGCATAGTGAATGCATAATCGTAGCCAAGATAGACATGATCACACCCACCATAGTAGTACAAGTTTATACACCAACTTGCTCTGCAGATAATCAAGAGACTGAAGAAACTATGACAAGATAAAATAATTATTTACATAGTTAATGAAGATGAAAATTTAATTGTAATGGGGATTGGAATTAGATGGTAGGAAAAGGAAGCGAAGGAAAAATTGTAGGTGAATATGGACTGGGGGAAAGGAATGAAAGAGGAAGCTGCCTGGCAGAATTTTGCACAGAGCATAATTTAATCATTGCTAACACTTGGTTTAAGAATCTTGAAGGAAGGTTGTATATATGGAAGAGACCTGGAGACACCTGAAGGTTTCATATCGATTATACAGTGGTAAGACAGAGATTTTAGAACCAGATTTTAAGTTGTAAGACATTTTCAGGGGCAGATATGGACTCTAACCGCAGAACTGTAGATTAAAACTGAAGTAACTGCAAAAGGTAGAAAATTAAGGAGATGGGACCTGGATAAGTTGAAAGAACCGGAGATGGTTGAGAATTTCAGAGGGAACATTGGATAACAACTGACCAGAACAAGGGAAAGGAATACAATTCAAAATGAATGGGTAGCTTTAAGAGATGTAATAATGAAGGCAGCAGAGACTCAAATAGGTAAAAAAAATTAGATATAGTAGAAATCCTTGGATAACACGGGAGTACTGTAACTAATGAGGACTGTAACTAATGATAACAGAAAATATAAAAATGCAATTGAAAGATAATACAAAAGTCTAAAAAATGAGACAGGCAGGAAGTGCAATGGTTAAGCAGGAATGGTTAGAGGACAAATGTAAGGATGGAGAAGCATGTATCACAGGGGTAATGATGGATACTGCCTATGGCAAGTCCTCAATTCAGGCAGGCTAGGAAAAAATCTTACCTTCATAGTCTCAGATGTTATTGAATTTAGCATTTGTTAAAATGAAGGACTAAGTAAGGAAAACATATTTTTTTGTTTTCTCTCAAAAAAATTTTGGCTCAGAGATAGCCATCCAAAGATGACACTGCGCATACCATTCTTAAGATGCGAATTTTGGAAAAAAATTTAAAATGCTGTATCTGTGTAACAGTTCTATATATTTTGTTGGCTTTTTTTGTTTCAAAGACAATTGCTTTATGTTTGCAAAGAAATCCTCCATTTGGACTTGTGTCGAAGTTCTTTTAGTAGGCTTATAGCGTTCTTAACTTTTTTCTAATGTGTGGATTTTTTCTTTTTTTGCAAAAATGCCAATCCATAGACTTTTGTTCTTTTTCTGTTGATTAGTATCATATTCCCTGAAAAGGAGAGCTTCCGCTTTTAGGTTGAACAAGTTTTATAAACAATTGAAATTTTTGCCATACATAAAACCTGTTTTATTAACACATTATCACATAACAGTCTCATAAAAATCAAAACCTAGCCTTATTTAACATAATTTTAGTTATGAAAGATGAGTAAGAGGCTCATTTTTCAAACATTTAAATGGTTCCTCAGTGTATGTGAAAGGTCCAAAGACTTAAAGGTTTCAGTTTATACAACTTCTGTGCATTCTGTTTTGTACTGAAATTAGCCAGTCAGTGAACTAAAAATGTGTACCACTGCTTCAGTATCTTCCTTTGATACAGCGTGATGCCTTCCTGTTGAACCAATAGGAACTGGAGCACTTAACAGTCTTCAAGACATTGTGAACAGGAAGTTGAACACTGATGGCGTTGTTGCTGTCCTTCAGCTGGAAACCTATAACTAGCAGCTGTCCATGTGGTAGCATAAAGTTCACTACAATTTCATTTAACTCGTAACTGGTGTCTATAATCTCTGCAATCCACCAGTCACAGTGAGACACACACACACACACACACACACACACACACACACACACCACAATCATCCCTCTTCTCAGGTTGTGAATCTGAATATTATCCTGCTGTTTCTGAGGTGTTGGCTGAACTAACGAAATTTCTTCTTGTTTGTTCTTTAATGTGCATGCCATGAATTTGCCCACTGTGAGTCCAAAGATGTGTCTTCTGAATTTCTTTCACAGGATTACTTTGTTTGGACCATTCTTCCTTTTTTCTGCTCACGGAATTCTTCAATTTCTTCTTTGGACAAAAGAATGAGGGCTGTGGATGTGTCAGATTTCATGACTCTTGTAGAATCCTCAGCATTCTGAATCACAGTTGTACTTGGACTGGAAAGATTGTTTTGTAGCATGGTGCTTCAGCTGGCCTCCTACACCATCACAATGCCCCCATCTGTGACCAGTAGCACTGTATACCCAGTCAGTTGGCACAAACTACTTACTCAGTTCAAACAGCTGGTAACGATTTTTAAAATGTCTAGGAGCACCATAAAAATAATGATGATCTTCTCTGTCCCTGTTTGCAGTTGAAGAATTGTGCATATTGGTAGCAAAGCATGTGCCGACTCATGTCCTGCGCCATCACTTATAACTGCAGCACTTGTGGTCTTGTTTTGAAAATATGTCACTACTGTAAAAATTGAAATTTGGTCATTACTCCAATGATACCCTTGTACTTCTTCTGGGAGAATTACAGACCAGTTTTTAGCAAATTCAAAGTAAAACACTAAACATAGTTCTTCAGCCTGTACACACCCTTTCACTTCTGCAATGTGGTGGTGTTTCAGTTTCTTCAGATGCTGATGTGTTACTGCTTTCACTGACCACTTACTAAATTCATCAATGAAACTGTCAAAGGCAACAGTTTTCTTAATTAGTTTATTTTCCTCCCATGTCACATATGTAATTTCTGCAGAGTTATCTGCTATTTCTTCCAGACCAAGTGTCTGTAAAGACAGTCTTCCCTTTCCAGGGCAGTCACCACATTCTTGAAACAACCAAGTCTCTGGCTTTACATCACAGACTACTAATGGCTTCATACTCCCAACCAAGGTGTCATAGGTCAAGTGCCCTAGCAAGTTCTTTAAAGCTACCCCATGAAGTTCAAAATGTGCACAGTACACACATGAACAGACATCTCTAGATGGGTGTGGAACTACCCACTTAGGTCGTAGTGCATAAAATTTTGATCTTCCAATATGTGAAGATGTATAGTTGCTCTTATAAATTGCAAAAGTTTCTTTAATACTGCAAGTCATGTACCTCTTCACTTTGAAAACTTTTTGACCTTCAACTGTTACAGTTATAGCATATTTTTTGTTGGCACTCTGGCGAGAACAGTCCCATTTATCTTCCAGATAAAATAACTGCACTATTTGAACTTAAGCTGTTTCTAAAGGGTGACTGTAATAGGGATCTGATCTTCCAAAGACTCCTTTCACAGATCTCACATTTCTTGATTTCAGGACCATGTACTTTGATATTGATGGAATGTGGTTCAGAATTGTTTTCTTTGAAAATGTCTCTGGAATAATAGTTAAAACTGGCACCTTTTCACTTTAGGATGCACAGTATTCAACTGCTGAATTGATGTTTGTGAAAAATTCCTGGTAAGAGGTGCAAGAGTGCTTTGGTTCATTTTCTTCTGAAGATGGAATTCCTACTTTGAAGAGAGTGGTTAGTTTTGCTGCAGTGTATTTATCCACAGCTTTAATAATTTCTCTGTACTTTCTTGATGCATAGAGCTTATGACTCAACTTCACTGACCACGGTTTCTTAACAGGACTAAAACCTACCTCAGTTGACTGATTCAGGGTATTTAATTTTTCCTCTGTCGATGCAAAATTGCATCATCTGCACCACAAGAGGCTTCGTCTTGTTCAGATACTATCATTGTTGTTATGCTTTTAAAACATTTAAAACACAAGAAGTCGTCACTGGAAACAGCTTCACTTTCAAACAGAGTCTTCTGATGAGAACACTTATTTCCATCCTGAAGAAAGTCTGTTTTTTTGTTTGTCTTATTTATCACTCTTTTTATGGATATATAAATAGTCAGCACACTTCACTCTCCTGTGGCCCCAGTCAGAAGACATTTCAAACAGTCCTTTTTCACAAAACACACTGCAACTTTGTGTCAACTGGCAATTTCCTGACGAAAACACAGAACTCACTGGACGATCTCAGATTTCTTAGAAGCCTCTTCAGTAAACAAATTAGCACTGAACAACTATAATACAGAAACTACAACAAACTGTAAGAGATAACTGCAACAATGAAAGTGAAAAGAAGTAACTGCAACAACGAAAAAAAAAAGAAACCACTTCAGTGAAGGCATACACTACCCTTGAAAGTTAAAAATGGTTTTTTAAAATAAAACCTAGCCAACTTAAAAGTGGAATCTCTCCTTCACAGAGAATATAGTACTACATGGTACTAATCAACAGAAAAAATTCTAACTTCTCTGGATGGGCATTTTTAAAAAAAAAAAAAGTAAATTATAAAAAAAATTGAAAAGGTGACAGGAAAAGAACTTAGAAAGATATGTTCAAACAGAGGATACCATTGTAATCATAAAGTAATTATCTTTCAAATAAAAGAAACTGTAACAAAATATCTAGAGCTGTTACAGAGATACAGAATTTAATTTTTTTTTCTAAATTCGCATCTTCAAAATGGTGTTCGCAGTGTCATCATTGGATGCCTGCGTTTTGGGGCAGGAATTTTTTTTGGAGAAAACAAAAAAAATCGTGTTTCATACTTACTCCTGAATTTTAACATATGCTAAAGTCAATAACATCAGGGACTGTGAAGGTAACCTCCCTGCCTGAAGTGATACAGATTAGCCCCACAGAAAATTAAAGTGACCTTTGGAGAAAAGAGAAGCACCTGTTGAATATCAAGAGCTCAGATGGAAAACCTATCCTAAGCGACAAAGGGAAAACTAAAAGGTGGAAGGAGATGAACTCTCAGATAATATTATAGAAATGGAAGAGGATGTAGATGAAGAGGAGATGGGGGACATGAAGCTGCGAGGAGAATTGATGTAAGTCAAAACCAGGTCCTAGGAATAGATGACATTCAGTCAGACCTACTGATATTCAGGGGAGAGCAAGCCATGATAAAATTCTTTCATCTGGTGTGTAAGATACATGAGGCAGGTGAATGACTTTCATACTTCAAGGAAAATGTAGTAATTCCAATTCCAAAGAAAGCAGGTGCTGACAGGTGTGAATTTTATCAAACCATCAGTTTGATAGGTCATGGTTGCGAGATACTAACTTGAATTCTTTACAGAAGAATGGAAAAACTGGTAGACACTGACATTGGGGAAGATCGGTTTGGGTTCCAAAGAAATGTGGATACACATGAGGCAATACTGACCCTACGACTTGTCTTAGAACAAGAGATAGGTTAAGGAAAGGCAAATGTATGTTTATAGCATTTGTAGATTTGGAGAAAGTTTTTGACAATGTTGGCTGAAGTACTCTGAAATTATGAAGGTGGCAGGTGTAAAATATAGGCCATGAAAGGTTGTTTGCAACTTGTACAGAAATCAGGAGGCAGTTATAAGAACTGAGAGGCGTGAAGTGGAAGCAGTGATGGAGAAGGGAGTGAGATAGGGTTGTAGCTTATTCGCATTGTTATTCAATCTGTAATTTGAGAAAGCATTAATAGAAACCAAAGAAAAATTTGGAGAAGGAATTGAAGAAGAAATAAAAGCTTTGAGACTTGCTGATGACATCATAATTCTGTCAGAGGCAGCAAATGACTTGGAAGAGTGGTTGAACAGAATGGACACGAAAGGTGGGTATAATATGTACAACGACAAAATCAAAACAAAAATAATGGAATGTAGTCGAATTAATCAGGTGATGATGAGGGAATTACATTACAAAATGAGGCACTTAAAGTAGTAGATGAGTTTTGTTATTTGGACAGCAGAATAACTGATGATGTCCGAAGTAGAGAGGATATAGTGTGGGCTGACAATGGAAAGAACAGCATTTCTGAAGAAAAGAAACATATTAAGATCGAATATAGATTTAAGTGTTAGGAATTCTTTTTTGAAAGTGTCCGCGTGCTTAACTGAGTGGTGACATGTTTGCCTACGGTGCAGCGGACCCGGGTTTGATTCCTGGCTGGGATGGAGATTTTCTCCACTTGTAGACTGCGTGTTGTGTAGTCCTCATCATCACAGACATGCAAGTCACCTATTGTGGTGTCACCTGAAATAAGGCTTGCAACCCAGCAGTCAAACATCTCTGGCTGGGGCATTCCGACCATCAATGTTACACGATCTTTTTTAATTTTTCTATGGAGTGTAGCCATGTATGGAACTGAAACATGGAAGTAAACAGTTTAGACCAGAAGAGAAGAGAAGTTTTTGAAGTTTGGTGCTGTAGAAGAATGCTGAAGATCAGATGGGTAGATCATGTAGGTAATGAGTGGGTATTGAATAGAATTGAGAAAAAGAGAAATTTGTGTCTCAACATGACTAAAAGAAGGGACTAGTAGATAGGACACATTCTGAGTGAACAAGGGATCACCAGTTTAGTATTGGAGAGAAGTGAGTTAGGTAAAAATCGTAGAGGGAGACCAAGAGATGAATACGCTAAGCAGATTCAGAAGGATGTAGGTTGCAGTAGTTATTCAGAGATGATGAGGCTTGCACAGGGTAGAGGAGCATGGAGAGCTGCATCAAAGTGGGCTTCAGACTGAAGACCTCATCAGCAACATCTTTACCCACTTTTACCATGAATTTTATTTATTATATATTAATGTATGTTCGGGTGTACTGTCAGTTGTTATCAATCTGGTTTTAATGTGTGTGTGTGTGCAACATCCTCAGTATGTTTGCTTGTGAATAATGTCTGTTTACACCATTAAATTCTTATTCAGCAAGAGTGTTGATAACCATGGCATTAATAATAATAGTAATAATAATAGGTAGTACTGTGAATGCACAATGTGTTAATTTGACTGCTAATGATGGTTGTATTTTATTATTTGGAAATATTGTATTTTTCGTGTGGAATGATTCTGGAAATCCATGGAAAACCTCTAACAAGAAAATAAATGAAAAGGTATATAAGCTATCTCAGAGTTGGACGTATGTTTTTGAATATCATTACCATAATCGTAACTGTTGGGAGATAAAAATTTTGACTCTCTGTTCCCCGCAGATCTCTCTCCATTCATAACTTGGGTTTTCTACCCCCATTGTCCTTTCCATGCCTCATTCAAACTAAAATAGCTGCCTTTATCGTTTTATTTTTTTAAAAGAGGAACAAGGAGATTTCCACTTTCTCCTTGAGTGCAGAATAACAGTAGTATACAGTGTGCATTAGTATTTTCATATTGTCAGACAGTAGTTGGTATTCATTTGGTCAGCAATGACAGATTACTTGCTGTTGCTTCAGTTTAATATTGTGAGTACTCCATGTATCACTCATTAATAAGGCAAATAGTTTATAATGTGTAATTCACGTGGCTTGCCATAAACACTGACAAATCTGAATGTATAGCTTGTATATGAGACTCGGCATAATTTATCATACATTTTAGCAGGTGCCTGAAGTCAGATTTGATATCGTGCTGCCCTAATATCTGCCAAACCATACTCAAAATAAACCCAAGGAATATGAGATGGCACCATCCTTTAGTTGTCTTAATTTGTAGAGCTTACAGTTGGCCGTTTGCATTGTGGGTGGTATAATTTTGTAAAATCAGTAACATTTTCCTTTTGTGTATTGTGTAGATACTTCAACTCGGTAGAGAGATTTTTGTCCAGCACAAACCCTGCTATGTACACCAAAGTATTGAGAATTGTAATGTTGTGTTTGATGTGAAACACATCTTGCTGTTGGGGCCAATGACCCTGAGACTGGCAGAGTGGCATCTGTTAACATCTTTAGAGAACTCAACATATTTAGGAATTAAGGAGATAACTCACCAAATAGTGGAGGCATTGAGTTGTCCCATAGGCACACAAAAAGAATGAAAACTTTGCTAACTATTGGAAGGGAGCCTTTGATGAGCTAGAGAATGTACACACACACTCACACTCACACACACACACACACACACACACACACACAAAGCTACCTACAGGAACATTTCTACTCTTCTAAAGCTCCCCAAGTTGTTAGTGATGCAATTGTGAAGTAGAAACACTGAGGAACAGCCGAAGCTAAACCAGGACCAGGCGGACCTCATGTACTGACAGACAGGGAATATTAGGAAGGATCGATGTACAAAATCACAAGAAATTAACCGAAGAAATCACTTGTAAGTTCCAAAGTGCTACCAGCAGTTCAGCTAGCACAAGGACCATGCATAGAAAGTTAAAAGGAATAGGGAACAATGATTGAGCAGCTTCTCATAAGCCACACATTCCTACAGTCAGCACTAAAAGACAACATGAGGTGGTATAAAGAATGACTCAACTGGAAACAAGATTTGGAATAAAGAATCGTACTGTATTCTGTTTCAATCTTCTGATGGAAGTGTTTGGGTTTGGGCATGTGTGGAGAACATTACCTGCTTATGGACAATAACATCCTGAAGTGTGTGGTCCTGCTTAGTCTCAACATGAACTCAGTGGAATGCCTTTGGGATGAGTTAGAATGTCAGCTTCACTCCAAACCTCAGTGACCAGCTTCACCTCTTTCTTTGGTTTTGGCTTATTAGGAAAAGTGGGCTGCCAGTCTTCCACACACATTTGGACACCTCATTGAAGTGTTGCCAGCAGAGTTCAAGATTTTATAAAGGCAAATTGTGGACACACTGCATATTTTTGATCAGATGTGTATATTGTGCCACCTGGACACAGATTCCGGGATTTCAGTTCAGCTGATGGTCTGAGGTGGGGATTGTGATGGGTGGGGTGGTTAGAGAGAGAGAGAGAGAGAGAGAGAGAGAGAGAGAGAGAGAGAGAGATGGGAAGTGGGAGGGGTTTGGGACAGGTAGCTAGTGGCTTGGAGGGGATGGCTACAGGCTTGGAGGATAGGAGGTGGGGTTGGGAGGAGGTAGGTTCATGGGGTAAACATGCAACACAGGGGCCATTGGAGATGGTGAGCTGCAGCGCACCATGTGTTACCTATTTGTACTCTAGGTTATCAGAGGATTTCTTCCGAAACCTAGCAAAGTTTTCATTCCTTTTTGTGTACCTGTCAACAAAAGCAATGTGTCTGGTATTTGGTCTTAAATTGTTGACCTTCTGCCCGAACTTTCCTTACTAAATTTAGAATTCCATTAAATAGGTTCTTTGTGGCTGACTTCCTGTATTCTGAGTCCTTCCTGTCTAAACATACCTCATTCATCTCTTCCTGTCTGTTTTGAGATTTGGAATATTGTCTGTTATTCAGGATTCTGTTTTATTTTATCTGCAGTAGTGGGCAGTGAGATACTGGCCACAGTTAGAAGTCCTGTGTAGTGCTCACTAGACAATGCCCCTATTTTCTGCTCAACCTGAAACATTGAGACCATTGCACAACAAATGCAACTCATTGTTAAAAGATTGGAGAAATGGGCACACAGTAGCTGTATAAAGTTATCTCCAGAGTGAACAGTTGGTATTGATTTTAACTACCCATCAAGTTTTTATTGAAATTGAACTTAAACTGAGGGACAGTGGTCTCACTTTTAAAAATTTGCTGTGGTATCTAGGCCTCATTTCATACAAAGTGTGATAAAAAAAAACAGGAATTTTTTAAATATATGGGAAAATTTTTTTAAATTGTTGGTACACATGTTTGCATTTTCAGCTGTTTTGAATATTTATTTTATTTTTGATTGTCGGAAAGTTACACGTGTTTTCAAGAGCTTGGTGAATTTACTTATGAGAAAGATGGCTCAAAGAATTGCATTCAATGGACTAAAGTGCAGCACTGCATTTGAAATATTGACTGTGGCTTTTGGTGAATCTAGTATGATTAATATAAGGGTTTATGAGTGGTATAAACATTCAAAGAGTGTGGTGAAGATATTGAAGATGACGAGCACCCTGGACACCCAAGCACATCAATTACTGGTGACAGTGTGGAAGAAGTAAAGGAAATCATGATCGGAGAGGATTGCCTCTGATTTTGGCATGTCCCTGACTCACGCCAAGAAATTTTTTTGAATGTTTTCAGCATGAAACATGTAGGAGCAAAGTTTGTTCCGAAATTTCGACCAAAACTGATGTTGCACAGACATTGCTCAGGACCTGCTGAATGAAGTCGACAACAATCCTAAACTTCTAAAGAAGATTGTGACAGGTGACAAACAGAGGTATATGAGTATGATGATGAAACTAAGTCCCAGTTGTCCCAGTGGAATGTGCCTGAAGAGTCAAGACTAAAAAAAAATCAACAAGTTAGGTCACGTGAAGGTTATTCTCACTGTTTTAGTCAATTACCATGGTATAGTGTACCATGAGTTCATGCCTTATGGTCGTATGGTCAATAGGGTGTACTACCTGGAAGTTATATGCAGTTTGCATGAAGTAACCTGAAGAAAAAGACCAGCACGGCGGTAAAACCAGTCATGGAAACAGCATTGCGGTAATGCTTCTGCTCACACCTCAGTGTGTGTGCGTTTTATGTTGCCTCAGCTACCATATTTATGGCTCCATGTGACTTCTTTCTATTCCCGAGGCTGAAGAGAACCATGAAAGGACGTCATTTTACCACCATTGATGAGATAAAAACAGAATTGCTGAAGGAGCTGAACACCATAATGAAAATGGAGTTCCAGAAATGCTTACAAGATTGGAAAAAAGTGTTGGCACAATAGTGTTACATCTGAGGGGATTACTTTGAAGGAGACAAAGTTGATATTGTTGAATAAATAAAGATTCTTCAATAGAAACAAAAATTTGCTTTACTCTTTGATCACACCTCTTACATGTTACTGCTCCTGAAGAAGGTATTTAAAGAATTTTGTAATACCTTAGCCACGGATCATAAGGATAAAACCCTCTTGTAAGAGTTTCACTACACCATTTTGTGGTGCCAGCTTATCATGTTATATAGCATTGGGGGAGATAATACAAACTTGACTGACTCAATTAATGGAGAACTGGGTATTAGTGATCAGTTGCTATGGGTTCTGTAGGAATGTAGAGAAAGCTAGGATGATCTGTTCTAACTGTGACAGGAAGGATATTTCAGATTACCCAAGTAGTCAACAACAGGCATTCATATTGTGCCTTGGGCAGGTATGTGCTGAGCAAAGTTGTGGAGGGATGGGAGGTCCCTATGGTGTTTTGACAGCTGTGTTAGAAAGTTGTCCTCAGAGCAAAGATAGCTTCACTACAAATTGTCAAATGCTTGAAAATGAATAAAAATATGATGAAGCCTAATTTATCATAATGAGAATCATTTATGAAGCAATCAACAATATGAAAGTAAAAGTATGTCTATCAATCAAACAGCAAATCCTAAGAAGTTTTGATCTTATAATATGTCAGTAAACATATCACAGCCATATGTCCAGACACTCTGTGACCATAATATTATCGAAACAGAGGATGACAAAGAGAAGTCTGAAATACTAAATTTCTTTCTTCAAAATTGTTTTACTGAGGTCGATAGTACTGTCGACCTTCCTGTCAGTGATTACAAAAATATCAAATGACAGATGTTGTAATTAACGATTGTGGTGTAGAAAATCAACAAAAATCACTGAACAAACGAAAAGAAACTGATCTGATTGTTACTTACATGATTCTATATACAGTCTATGAAATCACTTGCTCCTCTTTTAGCAACGGCCTGTGTACATCACTGAAGGAATGAAGCATTCAGTGATTGAAAAAGTGCGCAGGTTACTCCTACTTTCAAGAAATTGTTGAAGAGGCACATGTGCCTATAGGCCTGTGTCACAGACCACATTCTGTTGTAGGATTTTGGAACATGTTTTATGCTTTCATATTGAGACCTTTCTAGAGATTGAAAATCTCTTTAGTGTCCCCAAAGAACGATCATATGAAACCCAACTCGCTGCGTCATCCACGAGATCCAGAAATTAGTATTTACTAATGAATTGGTTGATACCGTGTTCATTGAATACTGGAAGGCATTAGATACAGTTCTCACTGTCCACTAATGAACAAAACTGAATGTCGAAATATCAGACTTTGTGATTGGATTGAAGAGTTTCTAGCAAATAGAATGCAGCGTGTAATTCGTAACATGGACATCTTCAGGTGTAAAACTAACTTAAGCATACCCCAAGAGAGTGGGAAAGGTGGTTGCTACACAAATTTATTGGAATTATCTTCAGCAAGTGTAGTCCACTCATAAAGGAGGTAGCTGATAAAGTCCATGTGTGACTGACAGTTGAATATTTCTCAGCAGCCTGGAATTGTAATGAGATCCAAAGAAGAGCAGCATGTTTTGTCATAGGTTTGTTTTGTAAGTGGAACAGCATCATTGAGATGCTCATCCACTTCTAATGGCAGATGCCACAAGAGAGGTGTTGTCCAGTGCAGTGAGGTTTACTGTTAAAATTTGAGAGTGTGTGTGTTCTTCGAAGAGTCAACTAATTTAATGTGTCTTCTTACATATATATTGCAGAAAGAGAATGAAGGTAAAATTAGCGGTAGTAGAGTTCACGTGGATGTTTATGAACTGTTATTCTTCCTGTGAACCATTCGTGGCTGCAACAGGAAAACGGGGAAGTGACAGTGGTACCGTATTTACTTGAATCTAAGCCGCACTCGAATCTAAGCCGCACCTGAAAAATGAGACTCGAAATAAAGGAAAAAAAAATTCCCGAATCTAAGCCGCACCTGAAATTTGAGACTCGAAATACAAGGGGAGAGAAAAGTTTTAAGCCGCACCTCCAAATCGAAACAAAGTTGGTCCATTGTAATATGAGACACAATTTAGGTCGAATGAATGACGATACAGCTACAGTAGTTGAGTTCGAGTCGTAAGCTTAGCAGTTAAGCTTTACCACGTAGCCATTGCTATGCGTCAGGCGCTCCGTCCGTATTTATACGGGTACCCTTCCTTTTTCACGTGCTTCGTCTGGTTTGAGTCGATTGCTTATTTTGCTTTGATCTGATAAGTGTCGTTTTCTTTGTTATAGGTGTTTGCGTCACTCTAAGCTGAAAATGCATTACTGCATTGTGTCATGCATTTACAGCCTGTCGATGGCAAGAGACTGCTATTTGTTGTTACTTACACTGCTGCTTTCGTTGATAATCATCAACAAGAATCAAATAATAGACTGCGTATGATAGAACATGTTCTGAACGAGAGTTAGGCGAAAATTTTTCCCCGTTTGAAAATCTTTGCGGCCGCTTCTTTATTACATCAAATTCTGCACAGAAATTAGTCATCTTAGATTTAAAAATCTAGTCACTTGCCGTGCTTCATTTCTGACTGTATCACTATTAGGCATAAGAATAATACGAATATAAACATGACACGATACGTATATTCTTCCGCGTTTGCTGTTGTCTCACTCTAGTTTCGTAGTTTATTAGGCAGATAGGATTTAAATGAGATAGCAGCAAACACGAAAGAATACATGGCAAAATGTTTATATTCGTATTATTCTTATGGTGAAGAAAATACTGTATGTAATTCAAATTTCATCAGGTTCCTATTAGCAACCATCTCTTCTCACAGATAGGAAAAAATTCAGAACGTAGAGTTGGCCATATTGACAAACATCCCAAACAGTCTTGCCAGTCAGATTTTCGTAGTACACTGAAATTGTGCTACATTCGAAGATGAACAATACCGAATTTGTATTTACTTTGTTGGATTATGTATGAAAATGCAGTGGTCGAAACTCGCGGCGGAGAAAAAAAAGCTCGTCTTCCACTTTTTTTTTTTAAATTTATTTACTGACGCAGAGGTTTTGGCGCCAATATTTATCTTTGTGCCTACAAAGCATGCCTGCGTAGCGCTACATATATTCGACAGCTGAAGTTAGTTGTGGCGGCACGTACCAACATTTTTCGTAACTTACGCTTCCTTTGCAGTCGATTCTAAGCCGCAGATGGTATTTTGGATTACGAAAACCGGAAAAAAAGTGCGGCTTAGATTCGAGTAAATACGGTACACTAATTACTATAACTGGCCTTCCCACACGCTATAAGGTGGCATGTGAAGTGTAGATATAGACGTAGAATTCCTAAATCAGTTCCCAAGATTTATTTACTAAATGATTACAAATTTCATGCTGTTGAGATGTTTGTAATCTTGGGACATCAAGAGCATATAAAATATATTCCCTCAACTCTCGATTTCATAAATGCACCTCAGTCAATTTGGCACTTGCACTAGGCAGTCAAGTGAGTACGGACAATCCAGAATTACCCTCCTTTCTTCACAGGGAGGGGAGATGTGTGTCATTCTGCTGGAAATCAGGTCACATGGGAATTAGGAAAACCTACAGATGAAGCAGCCATGGATGCCTGCATGAGATCCAACATGGCACAGTGACACTCGGCCCCTCCCCTATATGCAGTCACCTTGCTGTTTAAGCATAGGATCATGTGTTACAATGTTATGAAAGGAAAGTTGCTACTCACCTTATAGCAGAGATGCTGAGTCACAGATAGGCACAACAAAAAGACTGTCACAAATAAGCATTCTACCAACAAGGCCTTTGTCAAAAGTAGACAACACACACACACACACCCATGCAAAAGCAACTGAAACATACATGTCCGCAATCTCGGCACCTGAAGCCACACTGTGAGCAGCAGCAGCAGCAGCAGCAGCAGTGCATGATGAAAGTGGCAACTGGGTGCAGGTGAGGAGGAAGCTGGGGTGAGGAAGGGGAGTGATAGTAGGGTAGGAGTGGGGGACGGTAAAGTGCTGCTGGGGAGTGCGCTGGGACGAAGTGGAGAGAGGGTATTCTTACATTCCATCCAGGATCATGTGTTAGTGAGAAGATGATAATTGACTGGAAATAGGGACAAGAAGCTGTAGTCATTCAGGCAAACAACCCGAATGTGGCACTCCTTGTCCTGATCATTGTATTCAGTGTCTCTCCTCACTGTTGTAGTCATCATCATCAAGAAGCAGCAGCAGCAGCAGCAGGTCATCACCGACAAACCACACTTCAGTTTTCTTGTGGCAACTGCCACTGATGAACGCTTCAGAACAGCTACCAAGATTAGCAAATGCTATTTGAGTATGGGGAAGTCTGTTTCCTTATCTACTTTTATGTGATATGATTTTTATTCAACCTTTTACTAATGATTGCAGTTGTGAAGAACATCACGATCGTGGGTGGTAGGGACGTGGGAAAAAGGAACTGTGTACTGTCTCCCTTACATTGGGGTCAGGAGATACTGACAAGCACGCCAAGGGGTAACAAGGAATAGTACTGTGTCGTAACTACTGTCATGGTAGCACACCCCCAATATTCTCTTGCCCTATCAAATAATAAAAAAGGAAGATTAATCTGAAAATGAGGTAAGAATTTTACCATTCCATTGTTTGATGTTGTGGTTTTGAAATTGAAAAACTGTCAAGACATTTTATTTGGGTAGAAGTGTATCCAAAACCATTTTTGTTAACTTGCTCATCTGTGCAACTTCATGACAAAATTTCTACTTCAGTACTATGAAGAGATTCCTGCAAGTAAACTTGCAACAGTAGTTTCAGATTCTAGGTTATTGTAATTTTATACAAATTAAATATGACTATATAATGAACTTTCCATCAGAGAAGTGTAGGATCTGTGTTTAATGACAGTGCCTGACTTGTAAAAAAACTGTGGTCAAAGATTTGATTCAGACTGGCGTTGTTCTATCTGGCACTTAGATTTAATTTGCAAAGAAAATCCCTTGTCACAGGTATTGATGAACAATGTTGTTATTTTCTTTAACTTCTTTTACTTGCACAAATTTTTTGAGAGTATTCTTTCATCTCCAACAGTTCTATGAGATGTTTAATCAGTGTTTAGTACTATGACAGTATGCATTCGGAGATAAGAATGTGATTTCAAAACATTGACAACCATACAAGAGTTAACAAAAGTGCTTGAACAGAACAGCTTTCCTCCTTTTCCAACATCAGACGAGCTGCAAGGGCAATACACTGGTCATTGCATGTACTGTTGTTACGATATTGTCCAGTGTTTCAGTTTGCAGTACGTGTTTTTTTCTGTAATTGCAAAGCCAGCAGTTATCTTCATATGTATAGGAATTAGTGAAATAAGTTGTTTGCCTGTGTAACATAATTGATAGGTGTACCTTTACCTTTATATAATGGTTTTGAATACTTTTTGGTGGAATTATTACTTGTCATTTTTGTGTCAAGTGTGTTGGTAGTTAGTATATAATCTTGCAGAACTGAAACATATTGAAACAAATATTCCAAATTCAGTTGATTGTTTTGTCCTTAGCTTTGCAAATCAGCTTCATTAAGATTTTCATAATTTGTGCCAAGATAATTATTGTTATTAGATTTATTTGTGAATTTACATGCTACTTTACCTCAGTCTTGAGATTATGTAGAAAAACACACACACATTTGTGGTTTGAGACTCATTTTCATTGATATAGGCAACTACAAAGAAGTTGGTTCTGTTCTTTCATAGGAAATGTTTGTAGTTCATAATAAATTGTGAAGTTGCAGTTGTAAGTGACATCATTTATGTTGAGGGCCGAATGTCCACCTAAATTTCCCAGTTTTCTTGTAGCTCTGTAATATGTATGAGAATGTGTGACTTGGTGTGTGGATTAACATGAAAACAAAAGCATACTCATTTTATTGAATTTAGTTCAGTGACACCAGTATGGACCTGCTTGTGACTTGCTTTTGTACTCAATAAAATCTTCAGGTGGTTATCAGATGCCCACATCTTTTATTTAAATCTAGATTCATTTATAGATGTGGTCTAGAAAGACAAGTGATGCAGTTTTGTTCCTATGTGTATTGTGATTACCCCACTTTTATCACTAAGACATAAGATGAAATACACTTATGAAAAAGTAGTTAGTAGAACATTATCTGATGATAGAGGAAGTTTCTTGTAGTTCATAATTGAGAGTTGGGTGTGATGGGATGGAAGCCTATGTCTTTCTTGCTTATATGTCTTTTATTTTGGCTGGGTATTCATGAACTAGCTTGTCTCGGTATTATTTTCCATGTACAGGTATATACTGCTTGAATTAGGCAGTGATGGTTTGTATCCCCAGATGGTGCTTTTCCTGCTGTTTGCTTTCTGTTCTTTCTGTGCAGTTCTAACCCAGTTTCTTGAAAGTTAGCATTCATTACATCCTCTCTGAATTGGCCCAGTGAAATCATTACTCGTATAAATGATGCTATGTGCCATGTGAGTGTAAATGTCTGTGTATGGAGTTTTCAGTTCTCAACCACCAGCAATAATTTTTACCTCATCTTTGAGCATTGTAATCCATCCTTCACTGAAAGAAACAAGTTGCATTTAATTAAGTTACTTGTAATAAGTCTGTGAGCTCACTATTTGAGGCTAGATGTTTTTGTGTTATTTTGTTTATGTGTAAAGTTTACAACTGAAATGTCAGTTGTGGAGGAGCCCTTTTAAATGTTTTGTTTCATTAGTTACATTAACAGCTGTTAGTATTGTGACATGGCAAATTGTGCATCAGTTGCCTTCAGTGTTTGTATAATTGGCATGATCTGGGCATGGCTACATTGGACAGCCATTTTTTTGTGCGATGGGTTTGTATCAGTGCCACAGAGTCCTTGCACATTCTGTTTTCCTTTTCATTAAAAAAATTTTTTTTTAGTAGTTTCAGGTAATAGTCTTCTTCAGATCTCTATGGAATACTGTTAACCTTTGTTTTCCTTGCTGACAGTAGCTGTTTGGTTTTTAAGATTCTGCTGTTCAGCAAGTGCGAGGAAGAGAAGCTCGGAAGCCTGGTTCAGGCATCCAATGTGAACTGGGCCACACATTTACTGGAGAAACTGGGGTGCGGTACTGCCATGCCCACAGCTACAGGTACATAAAAAATTAAAAAAGAAAACTATTAATCATACTTTGTACAGTTTGCCATACATAATAAAATGTTGAAAGAAATGTGACATAATAGTGTACCAAATCACCTAAAGAACAAAAGTTATCATTGTAAGCATACTAATCTTTAGAATTTAGATACTGATCTGTTTGATTTTGTGATGTGGTGAAATGGCCGATCAGTTTACCGCCAAAATTAAATGCTCAGCTGACTAAACCAAGGATGCAAAACAACCCATTTCTCCAGTCATTAAAAAAAGAAAACTACATAATTGAATCAGGCTGACAGATTATTATAAAAGTTTGTACTTTTCTGCACAAGACTGTTTTGATAATTTGATGGATGTATGAGCTAGGCCAAAATCTGGTGTGACAGAACAGAAGCTGTGATTATCGGAGGCAATCACAATGATACAAAGGCTACACTTAGTGTGCTTTAGAAGTAATGTTGTTACCTAATAGTTAGCAATAACAGAGCTTCACAGAATAACAGTCAGATTAACAGTGCTGATAATTGCTGGTTATGCCCTGGTAGTGAAAGAACAAAAAATGTGTTACCATTTATGTGACTTAAGATGACTGGGATTTTCCTGAACATCTGAAACACTCTGCGGTAGAAGCATCCCAAATGATTGCTGGGGAAGAAAGGAGGTGGAGGGGGGGGGGGGGGGGGGGAGACATGGCAACTCCGTCTTAACTGCTCGGTAATTTGCTGTATTCTGATGAAATTCAGTTGAGGAAAACAATAAATCTGAGACTGAACTGCTGGTCAGTACTTACATCAGGAGGTGAAATGTTAGTATTGGTGAAGGATTTATATAAAAGTCACACTCTACCTAGCTATTGACAATAGTACTTCCTTCCTCAAGAGGAGAGAGAGATTGTTTTGGGAAGATTATAAAGGAAGAGCAGATCACTCGCACACTAAGGAGGGACCTGTTAGTTCCAAAAGATAGGTAACATGTCACTTTTATTTTTGTGTGTGTTTATTGCCAGCACTACACATTTTACTTTCTGAAGATAAGTAATGAACAGCAATTCTATCTCAAATTGGTTAGTTTTCATGAAAGTATATTAAATGAAGATAACATTTTACAGTTATCGATGTACAGTGATTACATATTTTGGAAATGTTAATTTATTTTGCTGGAATTGTTAGTTCTTCAGGCAGTTGCAGCATAAGGAAAAAGTATGAAATTGGCATCAATTTTGCTGTAATGAATTGCTGTGGTGTGAATCCAAAGTGGTTTGCATTATTTGAAATCCATTCAGTTAGCATAGTGATGCAATTTTGTGAATGGAGCAAATGAATTAAATTTTAGACACAGAATGAAATGAAAATATTGCGGTTTGGAAGTAAAAAAAAAATACTTATCTTGGCATTAGGTTCTGACAGTAAAGGCTTAAATGAAAAAGATACGTAAACAATTACAGTTTTATCCAGTGATGCAACACTGTGTTGTCATTGACACCGAGGGAAGAGTACATGCAGTTATTCTTTTGGGTGTTTTTGCATGTGTTTCCATTGGCGATTGTGCACGAGGTGTGTTAAAAATAATGGAATATTAATTTTGTTGTATTTTTTTAAAATTTCTATACTTAAATGTTATCTGCTTCAAAATAGTCCTCGTTAGTTATACATCTGTGTCAATGCTTTTTCCCAGTCCCCGGTACACTTCAGGAGTTCAAGCTTTGTGATAGTTTCTTGGCTCTCTCAGGATGCATTTTTAATATTGTGTGTGTTTGTGGAATGATGGGGACTTAACTGGTGAATATGGAGTGTGGGGCATTATTACAGTGTTGTTTCTGGAAAAAAATTAACAAAAAAAAGCAAAGAATTGTGAGCGGATGCATTTATTGTGTTGCAAAAGGCATGTGAATTGTCTTCCCACAAATCTGGGCAAGCACACCCCACTCCCCTACCTTGCCACTCCCTCCAGTTTGTGTCATGTAAATGACATTGAATATGTAAGTAGTACTCCTGTCATATCCATAAACCCAGCCCTCATTATGTGTTATGACACACTTCTGTAGATCTGCATTATTTTTGACTTCACCTAGTGACTCAGAGCAACTTGCAATTGAAGCTGTTTTTGTTACAAATTCAACAGTTTTGGAGAAAATTTTGCTGTCGCATGATTCACATCCAAAACGTCTGAAAAAGTTTCAATGCATGAGCCAGTTGGTATGCCATTGTCATTAATGACTTCTCTGTATGTGATTTAATGGTTATTCATAATCATTTCCTTCACTTCTCCACAATTTCATCATTTGATGATGTGCTGGGCACCTGTGCCATTTGTCAGCTTCACCATCTTCACGAACTTTTTCAAACCAGTTCTACCATTTCTTTTCTTATACCAGAATTTGATACAAATTCTCTGATTTGTTTTTACACAAAATGAATAATCATCGATACTACCAAAACACTCGTAACCTTTTTGACAGCTGATAACATGCTAAGTATCCCATATGGCTAAAACTGTGCATATACTTTTCAGACATATTTACCAATGCAGCAGGGAAAATATCATGTGAATCAGACTAATACAGCATGTGGAATTAGAAAACACCCATTACTTTTTGAACACACCTTGTTTGTGGTAATTAGAAGGTCACGGGAGAGTGATTTGGATGAATTACTGGGAGACTGTAGGAGGTGGGAAAAGTCTAATACACCAGTAGCGAAGAAGAGAAAGGATGTTGTCTTGCAACAGTGTCCAGCTATTTGAAAGAAAGGATGTTATTATTTTTAAAAAAGTGACGTCATGGAACCATCAAGAGCAGTTTGTTGATGTTGTGAGTGTAGATGTTTCACCTGAAAAGAGAGAGGGAGGGGAGAGAAGATTTTAGAAAAAGAAAGTCTGATGGCATTTGTGCAAGTATCTTGTAAAAAATCTTGGAGAATGTATTATAACTTGCATACATATATTTGAGAAATTGTTACTTTGCCTCATACACATGCTTGTGATTTGTCATGCATGTGTGTGTTACGGAAGGAAGAGTACTTCTGAACCTATTAGGTATTCCTCAGTCATCTCATTATGAGCAGATGTTCTAGATAGTTACCTACTGCTGGGACACGCATAGTGTTCGATAATGATTCAGTTTATCTTTCTGGTGCAGCTTTTCCCACTTTTATCTGGAATATCACCATAATAACAATGTAGATGCTGTTCAATGCCACATTGAAAACCTTATTAATACTACTATTCCAACATCTGCATCACATTTCAAGAAGCAAAATTTTCAGGAAATTACCTTCCTTCCTATAAATACTTCATTGCATATTGTAAAATTGTGAAAATGGTAACCTGCAGTCATTTATTTCCTCGTACATACAAGAATTTTCAGCTGCAATATAGCCTGCATCATCTCTTTTCTAAGAAATGGGACTCCTCTTTCAACATAGTGAAGCATTCCTCACCACCGTTGATATTGCTGGTAATTTCAGTAGTTTCAATTTACTCTAGGACTGAAAAAATTGATCTCATAGAGAACAATAAATTGACCAGTTGCTGAATGACACAGTTCCAACCAATATAGCACAGCAAAGCTAGGAATTTCAACACAGATCATGGCTCATATAACAGGATGGGGAACACTAATGGGCGTATTAGCAGTGCACTTAGCACATCATTCTACAGATGTGCGAAGAATCTTGATCATATCCATGACAATGGGATACACAGGGATTGACTCTGAGAGTTGACAGTTTATGCAGTTACTGTTAATAACATCATATTTACAGCTGGCCCACTGTTTCATTCACACTGTATATTTATGAGCTCTGTATACACTACAATGCTTCATCAGTGGGTGTTAATGTCTACTTACTTCATGGAGCCATATACAAGAGGACAGAAATGGGATTTTGAAGCATGGGTTCTCGTTCAATCCTGTGGAAACCGCAGTAACACACTACAGTGGAGTAAGGATTTTACATCTTCACTCTGAATTATTCTTAGGCAATGTTCTGTTATCTGGTGGGGTTGAGCAACATTGCTTCAAAGGACTCTTGTTTGGGAACTACTAACTGACTTGACTACCACACTTGACTTCTAAACAAGGAACTGTGTTGTAAAACGAGACGCCTTTGGTTTGCTGATGGGTTGACCTTATAGCTTCTTGTACTTAAATAAAAACCTTGTAACTTATTTTATGTAGGCTATGGATGTGTGGCATAGTGAACTGCTGCACTGTTGGTACGATGCCTGCTGTACCGATCATTGCAGTGGGGTAAGGCTAGAAGCAGGAATATTGACTTGGGTTAGTAATGGTAGACTCATTTATATGATTTATGCAGCAACAATCCATTGAGTGCCTGATAGTGCCTACTCTGTATAATGATGAAAACCTTCCTTTTGAGGTAGCCCATGGTATAACACATTTTGGCATGTTCCGAGGCTGTATAGAGTGCACATACCTTATTAAGTACAGATGATTACTACATTCCAGTATTTCATGACTACCCCTGCTAAGGACTCATCTGTCCAGTTGATATAAGAACAACAACATTGTTGATTATGCAATATGGATAGGGAGATTCATTGAGCACACATCATTTTTATGACCAACTTTGTAGCCCTCATCCAACTGTGGAATGTATGTGACTAAGGAAGAAAAAGTCTCTCTATGCTGTGATTCAGTGAGCTGCCTCCAACCACTGGACAAATTTTACCCATGGCATTTGCTGGTAGTGCATATCCTCAGTCTATTTTATGAGCTTCACAAGATAGAAACACCAATGAAACTGCCTGACGGTAATTATTATTTTACAAAATTTACAACGATCACTTATGACTTCTACTACCTGGTATATAGACTGAAAAACTACAACTTCATCCCACTCTCTTGGAAAGAACCCATTTTACAGTCCAAATTATACAAGCTACACACAGCTGATCCATAGCATCAATGTGAAAGACTCATCCCAGTTTGGTTGGTGTCTATCTAACAGGAATGCGTAATTCATTAGCCTGACAGCTCTGAGGAGGGAGACTGGACACCTCTATGTCCTACATATTAGCAGACTATGAAACAGAAATCCAACAAATCCATCACTTCATCTGGAAAAGTAAACTTTGCATGAAAATCTTGAGTTTCTACCACCTGCACACAGACGTGCAGAGATATGGGGGCTATAGTTTTTCTTTTCTTCTGAGATAAAGCTGCATTTACAAACTTTTTGGAGTTGCAAGTTTTTAAATGTATTTTTGTTCGTGTAACTGATTGGTTAGTAGGGTTATTAATGTGTCTCATTTCTTTTACAGGACTTGGTACTCTAGTCTATATAAGTGTCACATTTCTACAGTCATTATACTGCATATAGACAGCTCCGGAATTACAACAACATGTTTGTTTACAGAACATGTTATTTCGTTTGTGCATCAGATTTCTTAAGCATTTGAATTAAAACTTCCTTTTTAAAGATGACTTGTCTTTATTGTTGATTCATACACTCTGCACGTTAACTTATTTGTGGCATAATTTGTTCAGTTCTTTTTTGTCGCATTATGCTCTTGTCATTCAGACTGTATCAGTAGCGATTTGTTGCATTGGTTTGTGTATCTTCATGACCGAATGCTTTTCTCTGAGATCTCATCACTTCTGCCATGGGATATTCAGTTTTGAGTCATCTCAGAAACCATGAAATTAGTGACAGTAGGAAAAAAGATCTCCATGTGTAATTCACAGTGTAGTAATTTGGGTTTGGCTACTTGGTGGAGTTCGTTGTATCATAAAATAGTCTTGTGGTCCATGTTTCTGCTTTGTTGTTGCTCATTAGAGAATAATTTACCTGAAATTGTCAACTATCAGCCACATCCATATTATTAAGTGCAGGGAATAAGTGTGTTGAAGCACACTGGTGTTTATGTTGTAGATGGTTTATTAATTGTTAAGTTTTTAGTCATGTGTTGACATTTTTGGCTCAATGATTGGTGCATGCAGAATAAAGTGGAATGTGTATGTAGTTCATGATCGTTAGAAGATAATGAAGAACCAACACAGCACTGTACGTATCTGCATGTATGCTATTTTGCATAACAAATCTGAATGTTTGCTGTACAAAATATATTTTTTAATTGCTTAATGTTGCATAACAAAACGGAATTGAAGGCTACAGTGACAGGTTAGTGCATTGTCAGTGTAAATTATTATAGGATTAAGAAATTGTGATGTCTGAAGTAGTAATATTTCCCACTGCTGTGGTTTTATCAGGTAATGCCATTTTACAAAAAAAGTAATAACCCCAAAAGGTAAACAACAACTTCTGGCTGTTCATAATATATTGCCTCTTGTAAATTGTGAGTAAATACCTGTGTCTGTTTTAGGAGGTAGCGGAAGTTCTCATGGGGGCCACACAAACATTCCTAGCAATGAAGAGTGTGGAATACGGGATGTTTGGCGGCACAATCTTGAAGAAGAATTCAAGACGATCCGTCAGGTGGTGCAGAAATACCATTATGTGGCAATGGTAATTAAGTCCTTACTACTGTCAAATGTTGTGACTCACTTATTCCTACTAATTACATGAGCACACCTATCAATGCTCTCCTTGATCCCTGTCCCAGCTCCTCCTCCTCCTCCTCCTCCTCCGACTACCACTACTACTACTACTGGAAGTTCTATGGTTCAGCTCTACCTACTTTCGTGTTAATGGATGTTACCTGTGCCCTTTTGTAATCAAAGGGCAGATTCCTCTGTTGAACAAGTCTTTGATAACTTAATATCAAGAGTGGCCCTAATTGACTTACAAATTCTGTGTGGAACATAACAGGTAATGTCCTGCAGCATTATTGAGTTTGAGATATAAGATGATTTTCAGTACCACTGGTACTTATTTTGCTATGCCACCTTACATGAGGCACAGCTATTTAATGATAGCAACATTCTTTGAGTTTTCCTTTGTGAAAGAACATTTTAAGCCAGTATTCAATAAATCAATTTTTGTTATTTTATGATACAGTTCGTGTCTTGTCTGTACAAATCTGGACACTGGTTCATGTTGCACTTAAAACAAGTCTGGACACGGTGTTTGCTCCACTTAAAGAATGACCAAAATTTTTTGGGGTTTTAAGGTGAATCATGGGATAATATTTTGCTGTTGTAGTTATTGAAGGCTCTACACATTGCCGAATGGTTTTCAGTTACTGTTTATGTATCAGAGGACTTGTGCCTTATTTTGTACGTGTTTCTTTAGAAGCTTCCTGATACTGCCTGTAAACAAGGTGGGATCTCTGTTACGTTTCTTAATTCTGATAGATACACATTGTATTAGAGCTTGATTGGCAGTTCGTTTGAACTTGGTTCTCAATCTGTTCACTATCTGTGTCAAATGATCATATTTTCTGTCTGAGAAATGAGATAACCTGTGTTTCTTGTTACTTTTTGAAACATTTCTCTGCTTAAAATTAGAGCTTGGAATTCAACCGGATCCCAAAGAGTTCCACATGAAGTGTTTCATTCAGTATATAATCATAAATGTGTTTTCCTGGTTCCAGCAGGTCTCGTATTTGTTGGAAATCATATGAGTCTTTGCAGGATCATTACTCATCCTGATTAAAATCATTTTCAGTATTACACTAAAAGAACTGTAAAACCGAAGCTTGAACTGTCGGTTGTATAGTTGTTTTAATGTTCCATTTGGATGTATTCTGACATCCAAATTGAATTTATTAAAACAGACACTGGAAATGGAAGCTTACGCACTTATAATACTTCATCTGTGTGGCACGAGCCATTTGTAGACTGTGTATAGTATTGTTGTGTTTGGGACCTTGGTTTGTACATGTATGTCATCAGCAAAAATTGGCAGATGTTGAACAGTCTGTCAGCCATTAAAGAGGAAACAATGTGTCAACTGTTCAAGAGGAATTCTCCTGGTTTAACAACAGGATAGTTAAGTTTCAGTCATGTGGTACTGCTAGTCTGTGATCCTCTGCTTCCTATGCTGAAGATAAGTTTCCGGCCATTCAAGTTTCCCTAATAGGTTTTGTGTTGATGAGATACATTGCCGTGGTTACAAAATATATGAGCAGGGCAGTTTTCATTGTTCTTTCTGTAATGATGCCATTTGGGAGATTGTACATTTCTTTCTCTGCAAAGATTTTTTTAACAAAACCCAAAATCAATCAGTATTCTGTTGTAGCCCACTTACCCAAAATTTCTTAGAGAGGAAGGCATGAAATGGGTTTGTAATGAGACGTACTTTGCTTGTTTCTATTTTTATAGCATACCAGGAGGCACTCTTTTTGAACAATATCTACAAATGGCATTGGAAAGGGGGTGGGGTGATATTGGTACGCACTATATGATGATTTTTGGAGTATTTATGTAATGTTAAGTAGATAGATATTCATGTATAGTTATTCGTGTTCGGTGTTGTTTGCAAGCAGTTTCATCTCTGCTTAACTGCTGCAACCTACGTCCATTTGAACCTACCTATCAGACCTTGGTCTCCCTCTATAGATTTTACCTACCATACTTCCTTCCATTATCAAATTGACGATTTCTTGGTGCCTCAGGACATATATCAACCGATCTCTTCTCTTAGTCAAATTGTGCCACAAATTTCTTTTTTCCCCCCAGTCCAATTCAGTATCTCCTAATTAGTTATTTGATCTTCCCTCTAAGGCTGTGTTCAGAGTGGCGCCAACAATGGGTTGGCAGAAGCAGTCACCAGAGGCGACAGCTTGGTCACAGGGTGTCTGATCACCTTTGACGTTTGTTAGGACCTATTCTTTCAAGGTGGTCTATCTATTTTAACTTCATTGAGTGGGATGGATGCTTCAACACCTCTGTGCTTGGAGACAAGTGCTGTATTGCTGCTTTTGCTATTAAAAAATGCTGAATACTCTATATGTCCCGAAAGGAATGTGGTGGGTACTATACACTCCTTCTTCAGTTACAGGAATAACTGGTCAACTTTTACGATTATATGAGATGAAGAGAGAGACATTCTGTTACATATTTGAGATGATGATGATGATGATGTGATGACATCGAAAGGCAAGAGTAGCACCTTTAATTCACTTCAGCAAAAGACACATGTCAATTACCGCAACCTTCAATGACTGTCATTCAGTATATATGTAAAAGATAAACATAAATTTTAGAATAAGATACTCTGACCACATAAATCACGTTCGGAACCTACCTCATATAACAGAATCACCTCCCTTCTGGCATGAAAATGCCCGTAAGCAGTAATAATAATTTGTAGTCAGCTAATGCCCACATGCTACAGTTCAAAATAGATACAACACAGAAATTTTAAGAGTAAAATATGCCATCGTTTCTAATAAAGTGGAGATTTCAGTCCACAGATTCTTAGCTATAGCCCAGTTATATTTTTATTTCTCAGGATACCACAAACTACTTTTATCCTGGATTAAACTTGACAGTTTCTCATAGTCCATATGTTGTGTATGAGAATTTCGGCCCATTCACCTGAAGGAAAAAAATTTATTTGAATTTCAGCAACTGTCACCTGAAGTCTGTACGGTCAGGTGATGAGATCAGCTGCATTGTGACTGTTCATGTATTGGCGTACTGTTGGGGGGTGGGGGGTGGAGTACCATCTGTCTTTGGCTGTGTTGGTTGTCAACGGATTCTTCCAATGTTGGTGTCACTGAAACCACAACCTAATTTATGACATTATTATGTAGCAGCACATTTCAAAAGCTTCTATTGTTATCTGAACTTCTGTACAAGGCTACCCTTCAGAGAAATAGCTTTATAAAAGACTTCCTAACATTTAAATTTATATTCAAGGTTAACAAATTTCTCTTTTTCAGAAATGCTTTTCTTTCTGTTGCCAGTCTGCATTTTATATCTTCTCTACTTTGGGAATCAACAGTTATTTTACTGTTTAAATAGCAAAACTCAACAACTACTTTTATTGTCTAATTCCCTAATCATCCTCCATTAACATCACCTGATTTAATTCAACTAAATTAAATTACCCTTAATTTCTCTTAGGTTTACATTACTGCTTGCTCAGTGTACATATTGGAAAACGTTGGGAGAGGCTACAACCCTGTCTCATTCACTTCTTAGCTACTGCTTCCGTTTCCTGCCCACCAACTATCGTAACTGCAGTACAAGTTGTGTATCTACATTTACATCTACCTAGTGAGTTGGTGCAGTGGTTAGCACACTGGACTTGCATTCAGGAGGACAGTGGCTGAAATCCCTGTCCAGCCGTCCAAATTTAGATTTTGTATGATTTCCGTAAATCAATTGAGGCAAATGTCAGGATGGTTCCTGTAAAAGGGCATGACTGATTTCCCTCCCTATCCTTCCCAAATCAGAGCTTGTGCTACATATCTAATGGTCTTGATGTTGACGGGACATGAAACTCTAATCTTTCTTCCTTCTTTTTGTAAAAGTCGTAGACAACTTTTTGCTCCCTTGTATTTTACATTTGCTACCTTCAGAATTTCAAAGAGTGTATGCCGGTCAACATTTTCAAAAGCTTTCTCTAAATTATCAAATGTTCGGAATGTTTTACCTTCTAAGATGAGTTGTAGGGTCATTATTGCTTCATATGTTCCAAACAGATCCTTCCCAGGGTTAGCTTCTACCAATTTTTCGATTCTTCTGAAATATTTTTTGTCAGTATTTCACAACCATAACTTGTTAAACTGACACACATCAGCAGGAATAGTTTTATCATGTCTGGCTTGTCCGAACGATCTCAACAATTCTGAGAAAATGTCATAAACTCCAAGGGACTTGTTTCTACTTAGGTCATCAGAGCTCTGTCAAATTCCTCCTCCCCGTACATAATATTGCTTTTGTTTCCTTTCCGTAGCTCTTCTGCATATCCTTTCCATCTAGCATCCTTCCCTTCCTTGCTTAGTATGAGGTTGCCATCTGAACTCTTAATAGTCATGGAGTTGCTTTTGGTTTTTCCAAAGATCATGTTAATTTTTCTATAGGTGGCATATAACTTTTCCATAGTTATACATGCTTCTACAGCTTTGAATTTCTTGTGTAGCCTTACTGTGTTGACATTCTGTACTTCCCGTCAACTTGAATTATTGAGTGATGGCAGCAATAGTTACAAGCTTGTTCTGTAAAGTCAGCATGAGATTTCAATAATCTGCAGCCCACATATAACTGGAAGAATCAAAAGATTTTTGTGACAGTTTTTTTTGTAATCTCCTTAGAGGAAACATGTTTCAAACTATTGTGTCTCTGTATGTCTTTAGGTTTTGGACTCCATTGCAACCAAAACATCGCCTATTAACATTTGTGTATTGTTTGCCGGAGTGAATTGGAATTGTGTGTACTTGGGAGGGCGGAGGGGGGGGGGGGGGGGCACTGAAACGTGGAGCGTATTCCCAGACCTGAAATTTAAGTTAATTGCAGTACATTTTCTGATTAGTAAATTGTAAAAAATTGTCTGCAGTAAATTATCTTAGATTTTCAGACATAGGTGTTGCTGCTTTCTAAGACACCACAGACTTACATAAAGTGGCTTTCGACATTACTCTTTAAAGTTTTCAATAATTAAAACTAAAGTTAGCTGTTTTTGTTTACTGTATTTTTGTAAATGACAGTTAAAGATTTACTTTTCTGAGTAACCGAATAATGGAAGAAGCTTTGTTTGAAAAATGAGTTTTAGATACAATGATAATTTCTGTTGAATTATACTGGCTAGTTTGCCAAAGTATGGAATTCTAATCCAGTAACATTGTTTTAACTGAAGAAGCTAATTACTTAGAAACTAAATGATTGCATAAGTTTCTAACATGTTTTCATCATTAGCTTTATAAATGCTATAGTTATTGACATGGCCTTTTTCATCTACTATATCTACATTATTAATTGGATATAATAGAGGGAAACATTCCACGTGGGAAAAATATATTTAAAATGAAAGATGATGAGACTTACCAAACAAAAGCGCTGGCAGGTCGATAGACACACAAACAAACACAAATATACACACAAAATTCTAGCTTTCGCAACCAACGGTTGCCTCGTCAGGAAAGAGGGAAGGAGAAGGAAAGACAAAAGGATATGGGTTTTAAGGGAGAGGGTAAGGAGTCATTCCAATCCCGGGAGCGGAAAGACTTACCTTAGGGGGAAAAAAGGACAGGTATACACTCGCGCACACACACACACACACATATCCATCCGCATATACACAGACACAAGCAGACATTTGTAAAGGCAAAGAGTTTGGGCAGAGATGTCAGTCTGCTTGTGTCTGTGTATATGCGGATGGATATGTGTGTGTGTGCGAGTGTATACCTGTCCTTTTTTCCCCCTAAGGTAAGTCTTTCCGCTCCCGGGATTGGAATGACTCCTTACCCTCTCCCTCTCCCTCTTTATTAATTGGATATATGTTTACATATGAATAGTGCTAATGGAGTTGTAGGTTACTGGTGTTTTGTGATTGTTTATTTTTCCGGTAAACTGGTCACACTAATGAAACTTCCTGGCAGATTAAAACTGTGTGCCGGACCGAGACGCGAACTCGGGATCTTTGCCTTTCGCGGGCAAGTGCTCTTGCTTGCGAAAGGCAAAGGTCCCGAGTTCGACTCTCGGTCCAGCACACAGTTTTAATCTGCCAGGAAGTTTCATATCAGCGCGCACTCTGCTGCAGAGTGAAAATCTCATTCTTGTCACACTAATGAATTTTAAATAATCAAAAGAATGTAATACACAATAAAGTTAATTTGGTTAAGCCCTGAGTCAATATTTGATATTTTAGGTACAGGTGCCATATAAATCACAATATTGAAAATATTCACAAAAAATAATTGTAGGGGGAAGATGAGCATAAGGATCCACCTGCTTCGGTACAACATCTGCGTGCTTCATCAGCCTCACAAGTTTTAATAAAAGGAGGGATATTTAGAAATACCATTTCATTTAATAATTCCCAGCACAGTTCGTGTGTGTCTTCTCAGACCTGAAACTGTACTTCTATTATTCCAAACTTAAACTCAAAAATAACTAGGAATGAAGGCGAACCACTAATATCTTTCATGCCTTCAACACAGACTAATGAAACAAGTCAATTACGTAGAGCAAAGATCAGGAAGCCACAGTCCTTAATGATTAAATAAACGTTTTGGAACGAAAACAAAGCAACGGTACTAGAATTTTGAACAGTTGTATAGAAACCAGCCAACTCGTTTAGCATCTGGAAGAAAGCCAAGGTTATTGAGAAGTCCTCATCCTGTCTGTTAAGTCTACCCTGAGCCAGGGCTCTGGGCAACTTTTCCATAACTCTGTGCTGTTCTAAAACTCACCAGTCCTTTTGTTCCATCCCTCTACTTTCCCCTTCAGCGCATCTGCCAGAAGAAGGAGCCACTGGCTCCGAAAGCTTGCACATTTCCTTAACTTTTGTGTGTTCCGTCTTGCTGCTGCTTGGCGAGTTGCTATGCTACGTTATGTAATGTGATTGTTTGTTAAAAGTGCAAGACTGTTCTATTGCCATACTTGTACTGATATATTTTATTAATATTCGCAATATTATATGTCTGATTTAAAAAAAAATGTGTTTTTGATAAGAGCAAGCTTGAATTTTTTTGTGGTAAATCAAAGTAATCTGTAAGCACCTTGAATTGAATGTTTTGCCTCAAATCGATAGTAGCGAGTGCTTTATAAATGCATACCGTTAAGCAATCTTCTAGAAGAAATTTTGTCCAAAACAAAGGAGTAGAAATAGTTTCATTATGTCTAACAAATTGTCTGTGAAACACAAATGCTGCATAAAGATCTTTTATTGTGATAAACCTTACATTAGTAATGACGATGCTTATTGACAATTGATGAATGGGAGTTTTTTTCCCCAGGATACTGAGTTCCCTGGTGTTGTGGCACGACCAATTGGCGAATTCCGCAGCACAGCAGACTATCAATATCAATTGCTACGCTGCAATGTTGATCTGTTACGGATTATCCAATTGGGGTTGACGTTTCTAGACGAGAATGGCAAGACACCTGGTGGTGCATACACAACGTGGCAGTTTAACTTCAAATTCAACTTATCGTAAGTTTTAAAAGTCATAAATTATATAGTATCAGTTTTCTGATGAAATTAATGTGTTAGCATAGTATGGAGTAATGTTAAGACTGAGGTCAGAAAGAAACTAGACTTTCATTTCATTAACTATATTGAATCCCATGTAGTTTTTTAATCTCATTTGAGATGTTGCCAAGGAAAGTAGAGAGACTGTGAGGTTCCAGTTTGCAACTAATTTGTGACAGGGATACAATTTTCAAAGTACTGTCAGTTTTTTTTTTTTGTAATTACTTGTCATTGTGGGCATGTCAAAATGTTTTGTTGTTGATGAGAATGGTGGGCCTTTATACCAAATGTGACGTTTCACTCAAACGATTTTACGTCACTGTACAGAACAAATGTATGAAAGCTGAGCAACAGTATTTGAATTTTCGTGGCAGATCCCTAGATTCATACTAAATGAATTTCATGTCAGAACATGACAATGTGCTAACCTCATTTCTTAAATCAGTCTATTTTGTGTGGAAATTTCAAGTTTTCTGAGAAAAGAATGTTGATGGAAATGGCACCTTTGTCATTAATAATACACTGCTGGCATTGGGGTGGGGGGCCAACACCCTCAAGGGCTGTTCAGCAGCACCAGGGTATAATATGTGCATCTTGAGGGCTTGTAGTGTTAGCAGTTAATTTGTTACATCATAGGTGATCGGGAGGTCTGTCTGTGCACTTTTGTTTTGACTCTGCAGGCAGTAGCTGTGCTACGTTTAGAGGTGAACACAGTGTGCAATATTCATTCTGGGGTACAACAGTGTGCCACCGATGGGTATGTACTGCTGTTGAACAGCTTAAACTATTTGGCAGGGTTGCATTGTTGGCCTTTGGGAACCTGAATGGACAAATTGATGGATTGCTACACACATTAGGGCGCAGTGGATTGGCAGTGTGTCACTGCTGTCAGTAGTGGCCTGTGGAACATTCCCACACCTGTGGACCAGTTTGTGGATATCTGCATAGTACAGATGCATGTCAAGATCAGAGCATTATACAAGCAGCGGTAGCCAACTGCATGTCATCCAGGAATGAAATCAGGGCACATGTTGGCTCTGCTGCATAATCAGGGATCATTGGGAGCTGTTTGCTTGCAGAGGGTTAAAATCATGTATGCCTCTGGCCATATTCCCAGTGACGCCACGACACCACCAAGCATTACTACTGTGATGGTGTGAAAGAGTTGACTGGAGAGTGGAATGGCAGTCTGTTGTCTTCAGTGATGAGAGTAGGTTCTGTCTGAATGTGAACGATGGATGTAACCATGTATGGTGTATATTTGGTGCCGGCCGCTGTGGCCGAGCGATTCTAGGCACTTCAGTCCAGAACTGCTACGGTCGCAGGTTTGATCCTGCCTCGGGCATTGATGTGTGTGATGTCCTTAGGTTAGTTAGGCTTAAGTAGTTCTAAGTCTAGGGGACTGATAACCTCAGATGTTAAGTCCCATAGTGCTTAGAGCCATTTGAACCATTTGTATACTTCGTGAGCTGCTTATTCCAGAGTGAACTTGCCCTCAATGCCGAGGTCCCATTCCACGCTTAGTGGTATGGTGGGGTTATCAGTTACAACTCACTTTCATATTGGTGTTTCTGCAGGGTAAAGTAACCAGTGCCTGTGTGAGTTGATGTATGTGAGAATACAAATCTGTGTTGCCGCCAATATACTGTGTATTGATGTGACAGTTTGGGCAACCTTTACTGTAATGTGTGTTTCATTTGGTCCTACAGTAATCAATTACCTGGCACCTCACTTATCAGTTAAATGACCCATGTTCTTTGGTGTTGCAGTTTTTCCAGTCAGTGTATCTCCAGTGTTCTTTATTTGAGGAGAAAAATTAGTAATGTTAGTGATAGCCTCATAAGGGGTCTTTACGTGGACCATATTTTATGGCAATATTTGTCCACAAAAGTGTGGCTGCTGTAGACATCAGTTTTGTGGTACAGCTGCTTTGCAATATTGTCGTTGGTGCAGTCTTTTGCAGGTAGTTGCCATCGTATTGCTAAGATGTCGCCAATGTTGTCCATCAAATGTGGAGAATATTTAGATTTCAGGACAATATCTGTCTCTGTTCTAGTCTGTAAATGTTTCCATCTTGCTGTCAGCTTTGTTTCCTACTTCTCTCACCAACAGTGCTGCAGTCAAAATACAGTCTGATATCTTCACTTGATAAGGAACTGAATTTCTTTTTGTTATTCATCATACTTACTGTGCTGCATCAAATTCAGTAAAACATTGCACGATTTTAAAGAGTTTGCAGAGGTAAAAATACGTGTAAACTTCACATGTGGTTGATTTTTAACTTGTACATTCCAGTGACTGAAATGTAGATAAGGTGCAAAAATGTATTTAAAATTGAGAGCAGAATTATGACATTCCGTATTAGAGTTATTGGGTTTTATATCCAATGGACAGTCGTGCGTGAAGTGCCTATTCACGTCCTTGCGCATCGTGAATCGTGTAGTCATAAAAATAGTCATATCTCATAAAGTGATTGAAGGTATTAAAATATTTATTTATTTATTTATTTATTTTCCAAATGAGTCACATACATTGTATGATAAACACTTGAAACTTTTTGATTCACTGAGGCGTGGAAGTATGTTGTCCACAGCAGTGAGAGGTCAGTGAATCAGGATGCATACAGATGTCCAAAGCATTCTAGCAAAACCTAAGCAGCACACACATACACATCCACAGCTCCAGAGGAAATGGCATAGCAGGATGTGTGTATATGTTTGCAGCAGTGAAGGGTTAATAGTGAACTACTACGCTGGTTTTCATCTTGTGGCACTATTTAAGACTTTGAACAAAGGAGTGTTTCTGCTAATAAGCATCAGCACCTTCCTGCAGTGAACAGACTGCTTCTTTGATTTAAGATGTTCCTCAACATTACTTTTATTTTTGCACCCAGTTTGGTAATTACGAGATATAGAGAACATTGATTTCAATCCTTCATGGGCAGTTAAACCTGTTACCAATGCAACAGGGAGATTGGACAAGATGCTTACCATAGAAATACAAAAAACATACACAGATTTTGTTTGCCTGTTGCTATACTCCAAAGTATGGACACTATAAACGGGCAGTCGGCCTCAAGTGTAAACAAACTAGATTTAAGACTCTCAGAGGGGAGAGGAGAGGAAAAGTGCATGGTTACAAGTCCCGCCTCTGTCTTGCAGGGCACCAGGGCAGCCAGCCTACATCCGTGTTCTGTGTTTCTGCGAAAGCAGAACTGACACCTGGTTATAGGGATTCCTGATACCTTATGGTGTGGTGAAAGTCGTAGTTGAAATCTGTGATGGATCTGGATTAGTCTATGCACTTATTTCAAAATAATAAAAGAAAACGCTGTGCAAAGTGCAACGCACGGAATTCATTAATGACTATTGCACAGTTGCTTGCTGAGGTTGGCTGTGTCGTAAATGAGGTGGTTCAGGCTTGACCTCTACTGTTACTTGGAGCAATCACAGTTCAAAACACTTGCTACCTAAAACTGCCATATTAAAGTGTCCAAATTGCACCAACTTTTGAATTGTAATGAGTTGACAAATGTTCGTGTTTCTTTGTTCTAAGCCGATAGGTCCATGGTAAAGTCCTACATTGCATTACACAGCATGTGTCTTGTATAGACCATCCAACCACCCACAATTGACGTAGTACTAGAGCATTGAACATACTGATGCTTCATTGTGTTTGTGCACTTTTTTTGGTTGCAAACATGTTTTTACACACATTATCTGCCCAAATTGGGCTTCATCTGGTGATGTGCAATGCTAGTAACTGGAAATTGGTTACATTTTAGATATTTGTATGCAGAAAATAGAGCTATTTGAAGCTACATTGAGTGAGCAAAAGTTCTGGGATAGTGATATGTACAGATACAGAGGGTGGTATATAGAAAAGGGCAGTACCTTGGCTGAGCTGTCATTTGTACTCAGATGATTTGTGTGACAAGGTTTCCGACATGATCATGGCTGCATTAAGACTTAAAACGCTGAATGGTAGTTGGAGCTAGATGCACAGGATATTCCATTTTGGAACTTGTTGGGAAATTTGGTATTTCATCACCCACAGTGTCCCCCTGCGGGTTCGGGGGTTAGAATAGGCCCGCGGTCTTCCTGCCTGTCGTAAGAGGCGACTAAAAGGAGTCTCACATGTTTCGGCCTTATGTGATGGTCCCCTCTCGGGTTTGACCTCCATCTTTCTAAATTATTCCGAAGAGCGAGCCAATTGGGGAAGGGCGCCTTACGTGGTGCACTGTATCCGTCGTGCATTGAGACCTTTAGCCGGCTTTTTCGTCGTTGCAATAGTGTTCCGCTCGTTTTCCATCTCTTGGGCGAGGATACGTCCCTGGATGCGATTCCCACGCTGCACTCTGCAGTGTTTCTTTTAACTGCGACGACGACCTTGGACAGTTTTGCACCTAAGATCCAGCACGGTAGCCAGTCCGTTGTGGTGGGGCCGCCATGTACCCTCTTGGTTGTAGCCCCCTGACAACACAGGGATCGCTCTACTGATGCCTGCGCCGTTAACTCCCCACGTATGCCAAGGAGTAGATGCCCGTCTCCCTGGGGCATCAGGACTCCCGGCAATGGACATCCTGCCAGGTGGCTATTGCTGCGGCTGGGTGGCGCCCGTGGGGAGGGCCCTTGGTCGGAGTAGGTGGCATCAGGGCGGATGACCCGCAATGAAGCGTGGTACATCATCTCTCGCTGGCGGCCAGCCGCCAGCAGTCTCTAAGCGTTCTCGGGCTCAATTTAATGCTGAAAAGTACAATCCGAAAACGTTCCCCTCTCTGGCCACGCCGTGGGAGGAGCGTAAGTCTCAGGATGGAGGTAATAGTTATTCGCCCCGATTCTTGGTTTGTACGAGAGCTGATGGGGAGTCTTTTCTCTCCACAAAGCCTCAGTTCTTCGTCGAGCATTTAGAGGACAAGTTTGGGGAGGTGGAGGGCTTGTCTAAAATGCGCTCTGGCTCAGTACTGATACAAACGGCATCCTCCGCCCAGTCACGCAGGTTACTTGCTTGTGACAAGTTGGGGGATGTTAACGTTACTATTACTCCACATAAGAGCTTAAATATGGTCCAGGGTGTTATTTTCCATAGGGACCTCCTTTTGCAGTCTGATGACGAGCTGCGCGCCAACTTAGAACGTAGAGGTGTTCATTTCGTCCGGCGCGTTCATCGGGGTCCGAGGGACAATCAGGTTGCTACCGGTGCCTTCATCTTGGCCTTCGAGGGTGATACGTTACCGGAAAAGGTCAAGGTGATGGTCTACCGATGTGATGTCAAGCCCTATATCCCTCCCCCGATGCGGTGCTTCAAGTGCTGGAAGTTCGGCCATATGTCTTCCCGCTGCACTTCCAGCCTCACATGTCGAGATTGCGGACGCCCATCTCATCCCGATACTCCATGTGCCCCGCCTCCCATCTGTGTCAACTGCGGGGAGCACCATTCACCTTGCTCGCCTGACTGCAAAGTCTTTCAGAAAGAGCGCAAAATTATGGAATATAAGACCCTGGACCGGCTGAGCTATACTGAGGCCAAAAGGAAATATGACAGACTCCATCCTGTGAGAATGACATCTTCTTATGCAGCTGCTACGACAACTGTGCTAGCCCCATCAGTTTCGAGACTTCCAGCCAGCTCGATAAGCAGTACGACTCCTCCTGCCCCCTTGCCTGTGGGGGGCTCTACCCAACCGGTTGCTCCTGCACCACCTACCTCAGGAGCAACCTCCTCCCACCCGTCGGGGACGTCCGTCCCCGCTTCTCAGCCGGAGAAGCGTCTACCTTCTTCGGCTACTCTCGCCCGTAAGAGTTCCCTTGGGACCCTCCCTTCCCAGGGTTCCACCAGCGGGAAGGATGACGGCCGCCAGTGGCATAAGTCCTCACCAGCGGCCGGGCGTAGGGCTTCACGATCCTCCTCTGTCCCGGAGGCTGAATCGGTGAAGCCTTCCCAGCCGGTGCAACCCAAGGTTCAGCGAGAGAAGTCCAAGAGAAAGACCTCTAAGGCCACAGAACTTGCGGTGGCGCCAACCCCACCGCACCTTTCGCGCTCTGCGTCTGAGGATGCAGTCGAGATTCTAGCGTCCGCTGAGGACCTTGATCTCGCTGGTCCCTCAGACGCCATGGATGCCTCTCGTACGGGTACTGAATCGGTGGCAGTGAGTGAACAAGCGGCGTAAATTGCCTTCCCAGTCCTTTCACGCCTTTCTCAGCCATGGACAATATCATCCTCCAGTGGAACTGCGGCGGTTTTTTCCACCATCTAGCTGAGCTCCAACAACTTATCAGCCGTCACCCTTTCTTCTGCATAGCTCTTCAGGAAACTTGGTTTCCAGCAATGCGAACTCCCGCCCTCCGTGGCTATCGGGGTTATTATAAGAACAGGGCAGCGTATGAAAGGGTGTCGGGTGGCGTCTGCCTCTATGTCCTTCACACTCTGCACAGCGAGTCTGTCCCTCTCCACACACCTTTAGAGGCTGTCGCTGTTCGGGTGTGGACGCCACAGGCTGTTACCGTCTGCAGTCTTTACCTTCCACCGGATGGTGATGTCTCGCAGCATGTCCTGGCTGCGCTGATAGCCCAATTGCCGCCACCTTTCTTGCTATTGGGCGACTTCAACGCCCATAACCCTCTGTGGGGTGGGTCAGTGGCAACAGGTCGAGGCGCCATCGTTGAACATTTATTGTCGCAGCTCGATCTCTCGATTTTAAATGATGGTGCCTTCACACACTTCAGTGTGGCGCATGGCACATACTCCGCCATTGACCTTTCAATATGTAGCCCTAGCCTCTTACCGTCTCTCCAATGGAGTGTGCATGACGACCTGTGTGGTAGTGACCACTTTCCGATCTTTCTGTCACTACCACAGCGTCACTCTTCTGGGCGCCCTAGCAGATGGGCTATGAATAAGGCTGACTGGGACTTGTTCTCCTCCACTGCCGCTATTGAGCCTCTCTCTAGTGATGACATTGATGCGGTGGTTCAATCGGTCACCACCGGCATCGTTACTGCCGCCGAATCTGCCATTCCCCGTTCTTCTGGGTCCCCTCGGCGGAAGGCTGTGCCTTGGTGGTCGCCTGAGATCGCTGAAGCGATTAAAGATCGCCGGCGGGCGCTCCAGCGTCACAAGCGACATCCCTCCTTAGACCACCTTATCGCCTTCAAACGGCTGCGTGCGCGGGCCCGCCTCCTTATCCGCCAAGGCAAGAAGGAGTGCTGGGAGCGGTATGTGTCCACCATTGGCCTCCATGTCACTCCTTCGCAGGTCTGGGCCAAGATTCGACGCGTCTACGGCTATCGGATCCCTGCCAGCGTCCCTGCGCTCTCACTGAATGGAGCAGTTTGTACTGACTCCGACGTCATTGCAAACCGCTTAGCAGAGCATTTTGCTATGAGTTCCGCTTCTGCGAATTACCCCCAGGCCTTCCGCTCCATTAAAGAGCGGATGGAACGTCGGAGCCTTTCTTTTCGCACCGACGCTTCTGAACCCTACAACGCTCCATTCAGTGAGTGGGAATTTCAGAGTGCCCTTGCCGCTTGCCCTGATACCGCTCCCGGGCCAGATCGCATCCACTGTCAGATGCTGAAACACCTTTCAGTGGACTGCAAGCGACGCCTCCTCGACCTTTACAACCGTCTCTGGGTCGAGGGCGAGTTTCCGTCGCAATGGCGGGAAAGTATTGTCATCCCCATTTTGAAACCTGGAAAGAACCCTCTGGAGGTGGACAGCTACCGTCCCATTAGTCTCACCAACGTTCTTTGCAAGTTGCTTGAACGGATGGTGAGCCGGCGCTTAAATTGGGTACTGGAGTCTCGGGGCCTTCTGGCTCCGTCTCAGGGTGGGTTCCGGAAAGGCCGCTCCGCCGCCGACAATCTGGTGAGCCTGGAGTCGGCCGTCCGTACTGCCTTTGCCCGCCGTCAGCACCTGGTCGCTGTCTTTTTCGACATGCGGAAGGCGTACGATACGACATGGCGTCATCACATCCTTTCTACGCTTCATGGATGGGGTCTTCGGGGCCCTCTGCCGATCTTTATCCGCAATTTCCTGTCGTATCGTACCTTCCGCGTGCAAGTCGCAGCCTCCTATAGTTCCACCCACGTCCAGGAGAACGGTGTGCCACAGGGTTCTGTTTTAAGTGTCTGCCTGTTTTTAATAGCCATTAACGGGCTCGCTGCGGCCGTGGGAAATTCTGTCTCTGCTTCCCTGTATGCTGACGACTTCTGCCTTTATTACAGCTCTACTGGCATTGCAGCTGTTGAACGTCAGCTACAGGGCGCTATCCGTAAGGCGCAGTCTTGGGCTGTAGAGCATGGGTTTCAGTTTTCGGCAGCCAAGACCCGCGTTATGCATTTCTGCCGGCGCCGAACAGTCCATCCTGAGCCGCGGCTTTATCTTGGCGACGAACTCCTTGCTGTGGTGGAAACCCACAGGTTTTTGGGGGTGGTTTTCGATGCCCGGTTGACTTGGCTGCCTCATATCCGGCAGCTTAAACAGACGTGTTGGCGGCATCTAAACGCTCTGAGATGCTTGAGCCACACCCACTGGGGCGCCGACCGCTCTACCCTGTTGCGGCTCTACCAGGCGTTAATCCAGTCCCGCCTGGTTTATGGGTGCCTAGCTTATGGCTCAGCATCCCCATCTGCGTTGCGGGTGCTGGACCCAATTCTCCACAGCGGGATACGCCTTGCCACTGGTGCTTTCCGCACCAGCCCTGTGGACAGTGTACTAGTGGAGGCAGGTGTACCTCCACTGCGGTTCCGGCGCCAACGTTTGCTGGCCGCTTATGCGGCCCATGTTCTAAGCTTGCCCGGGCATCCAAATTATCGTGTCCTGTTCCCGCAGTCAGTCGTCCATCTGCCAGACCGTCGGCCCCGGTCGGGTTGTCCGATCGCCGTACGCGTCAAGGAGCTTCTCTGTGGGCTTGGGTTTTTCCCTGTTCCACCTCCTTTCCGGGCGCCTCTGCGTACACCCCCGTGGTGTGTTCCTCACCCTTGCCTTCGGCTCGACTTGACACAGGGCTCGAAGGACTCGGTCCCTCCAGAGGCCTTCCGCTGCCGCTTTTATTCCATCCTGGCCACGTATCAGGGCTCTGGAATTGTTTACACCGACGGTTCGATGGTTGCTGGTCGTGTCGGGTATGCGCTAACTCTAGGGGACCATTCCGAACAACGGTCCTTGGCGGCTGGCTGCAGCGTTTACACTGCTGAGCTAGTCGCCATCTTTAGAGCCCTAGAGTATATCCGCTCCTGCTCAGGTGAGTCCTTCGTTATCTGTAGCGATTCCCTGAGCGGTTTACGAGCTCTCGACCAGTGTTTTCCTCGTTCTCGTCTGGTGATGGCTATCCATGAGTCCCTGCATACTCTTGCGCGTTGCGGCCGCTCTGTGGTCTTTGTGTGGACCCCCGGTCATGTCGGTATCCCGGGCAATGAACATGTTGACCGCCTGGCGAAAGAGGCCACGAGTAAACCATCTCTGGATGTTGGCCTCCCAGAGGCTGATTTGCGGGCGGTCCTCCGCCGAAAAGTTTTTGCGCTTTGGGACGCTGAATGGCGCGATCGGATTACACCCAATAAACTCCGTGCCATTAAGGAGACGACGACTGTGTGGCGGTCCTCCATGCGAGCCAACCGCAGGGACTCAGTCGTCCTTTGTCGGCTCCGTATTGGCCACTCCCGGCTAACACACAGTTATTTACTGCGCCGGGAGGACCCTCCTGTATGTCGCTGCGGGGCGGCTTTGACGGTGGCCCACATTCTGTTGGCCTGCCCCCTTTTAGCTGTGGTCAGGCAGACATTTGCGCTGCCTGATACGCTCCCTGCCGTTTTATCCGATGACCCTGTTATGGCTGCCTTAGTTTTACGTTTTATTAGGGCAGGGAGTTTTTATTCTTTCATCTGAGTGTTTCTGTTTTATTTTTTGTTTTGATTCTGGCCTTTGGCCTATGATTTTAAACTGATCTTTTAATGTGTTTCTAAGTGGTTGGCTTTTCCTTTTTTATTTCTATGGTCGGCCAACCACTGTCACACTCTGTGTGGTTTTAGTTCGTTTTGTCTTGTCCTTGTCTCCGTTTCTCTTGTTCTGTATCGTCTGTGATCTATTCTGTTCCTCGTTTTTATTCTCTGTGGATGTTCTTTGTCTTTGGAAAATGGGACCGATGACCGTAGCAGTCTGGTCCCTTTCATCCCCCAAACCAACCAATCACCCACAGTGTCAAGAATGTGCCAGAATACTAAATTTCAGTCATTACCTCTCACCATGGGCAATGCAGTGGCTGACGGCTTTTACTTAATGGCTGATAGCAACAGTGTTTGTGTAGAGTTGTGAGTGCTAACAGACAAGCAACACTGCATGAAATAACCACAGAAATACAGGTGGGACGTACGATAAATGTATCCTTTAGGGCAGTACGGCGAAATTTGGTGTTCATGGGCATCAGCAGCAGATGACGGACGCGAGTGCCTTTGTTAGCAGCATGACAAAACCTGCTTGGACCCTAGATGACTGGAAAACCATGGCCTGATCAGATGAGTCCCGATTTTAGTTGGTAAGAGCTGATGGTAGGGTTTGAGTGTGGCAAAGACCCCACGAAGCCCATGGATCCTAGTTGTCAACAAGCAAGCTGGTGTTGGCTCCATAATGGTGTGGGCTGTGCTCTCATGGAATAATTGGGTCCTCTGGTCCAACTAAACTGATCATTGACTGGAATGGTTATGTTTGGCTACTTGGAGAACATTTGCAGCCATTCATGGACTTCGTGTTCTCACCAAATGGAATTTTTACAGATGAAAAATGAGCCATGTTGGGCCAGAGTTGTTCACAATTGGTCCGAAGAACATTCTGGACAATTTGAGCTATTGGTTTGGCCACACCGATCGCCCGACATGAATCCCATCAAACAATTTGGGACATAGTCAAGACATAAATTTGTGCCCAAAATCCTGCGCTGGCAACACTTTCACAATTACAGGCAATTACAGCCTCACATAGAGGCAGCATGGCTTAATATTTCTGCATGGAACTTCCAACGACTTGTTGAGTCAATGCCATGTCAAGTTACTGCACTGTATGGGTAAAAGGAAATCTGATACAATATTAGGAGGTGTATCCCAAGACTTTTGTCATCTCATTGTTTCTTTGATAGAATACTTCATCTGGATAAAATTTGCTATGAAATAGCATTCATTATGTAAGATTGTGTTTCCACATTTTGAGACAGAATTTCCACCTGTATTTGCATTTATTGTAAATGCAATTTTTTTTTTCAGATTGCTATAGTAATAAGATACCAGTATGCATTTGGTAGTTAATATGACGCTTTTGCCATTGGTATTATTTCTAACAAGGAAGTAACCTCATTTTCAGTAACTAACATTGCACCACACATACTTCAGCTCCATTGTTTTTGCATCTTTGTTCCATGTAATTAGTATTACTCAATAAACATCTCCATTTTTTAATGTACAGTTGTAATAGGCATACAGGTCTCTGCACTATCAGTTGAATATTGCCTCCCTTCCTCCCTCCCCCTTTCTTCTGCCTTCTCTTTTTCTTCCCCTCATCCACTGGCTTTTTATATCATGACATTCCGTTGTTGATTCTATTATCTCTTGCTACATTATATTACGTTCTGGATTTGTACTTTTAGAAACAAATTGTTTATGTCAGTTGTTGTGATAGGGATGTAAAGAAACTGTTCATGAAGTGGGATCAGATGTAACCATGTAGAAAGTTATAAACTTACTTTGAGAAGTAGGGACTGCACCTGGTAGAAGAGAGGAAATCTGGGAGGTTATGCGACTGGTTAGGTGTAAGGAAACAAGGTAAGTCAGTTATTGTAGCATTGAGCCTTACCAGTTTCTTTTTCTCACTAACCGAACACTACTGGAAGCATTAATATGAAAGCAGCATATAGTATAAATCATTTTTGACATTCAAACGGTGTATGGCATTGACATGGAGGCACAGTATCATCTGTCAGTTACACAAATGGGGATTTCGTGGTTCTCTCTCAATTTTTCGGCGCTTCGTCCTTGCTGAATGTCATTTTGGACTCAGGGTCAGGACTGTTCTTGCTGATAAATTCCCCCAGTCCACAGTGCCCCTTAGGGGAATGTTTTAAGCATGACTTTGTTCACAGTTTCTGTCGGTAGCATATAATCCACAATGAAGAATCCTGTGAACTGCTCATTGCCAGACTCTGCCTTCCCAGTGAGTTTACTGTATTTAACGTTGAACACTATGTGATTCATAGAACTGTGTATCAGATGAAATATAATCATGGTTTGAAATTCCATATCTGCTCTGATGCCCAGAACGTACATGATGCCCTTTTGCAGTTGCAAAGACAGGGAAAGGAGTTGTTATTCTTCTAGGTACTAATTCATATGGGGATTCTTGAGAATGAATTTTGCTGATGCCGCAGCCAAGGAGGCATGCGGCCTTCTTGACATAATCTACTGTCCTATCCCTCCGCATGCCATGGTGTCATTGCTGAGAAGGTGCATCATGCATCTTTTGGAGGAAGAGTGGTTGGAGATGACAGATAACAAGCTGTGATCAATAAAAAGAGGCTGGCCAGTTAGAAGAGTGATGTGTGCTTAGCAAATCTTTGAATAGGAAGCAGCTCACTAACCCATAGCTTCTTTCTGGAACTTAATGATCCGCTGGTTTGTTTGATGCATGTGACATGCTGATGACATAAAATTACCAAATATGCAGCAACCAGACGCAAAATCATGTTTTATTTATTCACTATTGCAAAACGATTTCAACTGATTAACAGCCATCATCGGTGTTTTCAACCAATATGTGCCCTGAGTAGTAATACTGTTTGATCTCTGCTTAAGACAGTATTACTACTCAGGGCACATATTGGTTGAAAGCACCGATGATGGCTGTTAATCAGTTGAAATCGTTTTGCAAATAGTGAATAAATAAAACATGATGCTGCTGGTTGCTGCATGACTTGGGAACCACATGGAGCCCACCATTCATGCTGATTACAGTTAGACACATTTTAACTGAGAGTCGTTTATACAGATGAGAGGGTAGAAACTGGTTTATTGGCAGACCTGCCCTTCTTTATTTTAAGTGATGATGAGATGATATGGCATGTGATTTAAAATTATATGTTTTGTCTGACCTTCTTAAGCTGTTAGGCAGGACATTTTAGTGTGTGTAGGGTATGATTGGCTTATTCAGTTAATACGTTAGTGAACAGCCAATCACATTTTCTTTATTTGCTTCTTGGTTACTTTCCTCGTCTGCTAACAACATTTTAATATTTTGTCATATATTGGTTTTTATTTTTGTACCATTAAGAGTGGCTTCGTGTGCTGAGTGTGAGAGATCAGGTGTGATCGTGTGTAGCTTTTTTGCATATCTGGATTTTACATGTTCTAGCCTTATTAAAATTGTACAGTAAATATAAGGATGCTGATAACCATGATGTTAAGCACCATAAATAAACAACAACAACAACAACAACAACAACAATAAAATCTCTTATCACAAGCTTTTCCTCTTGTTCTGAGGAAAGGGACCCTTATTCTGAAACAGCAGTTTTAAGTCTGTGTGTTTCTGTTTGTTGTCATTGAGTGAGTAGATTTTCTCTCTGTACTATAAATATTTTCTGTTCATTAATAACTTTCACAGAAATGCTATTGCTATTGGCTCTGAATAAAAGTATGATATGAAAGCCAGTTGTTTCACAGTAAGTTACTAAGTTATGAGTGGACATTTCACAGTTGCATCGATACCTGTGAATGTTTACAGTATCCACATTAACAACAGAACACAAAATAGGTCTCTGACCACTTATTTGAAGCATTTTGAAGATGGCTTACTTGTAAGCAGTAATTTAAGTTACTGAAACCAAACAGTATTTCAGTGTTATCTTTACGAGCTTTGTTACAGTGTTATTGTTTCTGGTTTAGGGAAGATATGTATGCTCAAGACAGCATCGACCTGTTGCAGAATTCAGGTATTCAGTTCAAGAAACATGAAGAAGAAGGCATAGACCCTTTAGATTTCGCAGAACTTTTAATGACATCTGGCATTGTTCTAATGGATAATATAAAGTGGCTGTCATTTCACAGGTATGTTCCATAACTTTAAGTAAAACAGTTTTATGGGAATGAAATAACCTTCCTGGTTTATTGTGTGAATTTGGCAGTCCGTAGAATTTTATTGTAGCATGCTTGGGGAACTCTGTAATACCACTACTGTACTGTTCCCTTTTGGTGTATGCTGTTGCAATAATCATTAAGACATATTTTGGCTTCAATGATTGTATGCCAGCTGCTGAATGGAATGGTACCTCAACACAGACATTTGGCACTTGATTTATTTTTCTTGAAATAATATTCTGGGTAGAACTGTAAAACATTGTAGATAGAAGACGTCTGTAATTGTTTTGAGTGTGTTATTATTGAAAACTATATATGGGAATAGTTTTCACATTTAAAATTAAAACACTTCATTTAACATGAGTTTACTTAGATTAAAATGCTATCATTACTTTGTTTTCAGTTTAAAATGTACTTAACTTATGATGAGTTATTAAATGTTGCATGAGGGTCATTTCAGTTAAAGTGAGGCTAATGTTCATTTTTATGGTTAGGAGATATACATGTTGAAATCATTCCTTAGTTATGTATCTACTTTATTTTTGAAAATACTTTTGTGTATAAGTGTTACTAGTAAGCAGAAGGCATAGCATTTAGTTACTCTCTTTGTGATATTGCATACTTAGATACCTCTTCGTACACTCTATTGTAATTGGTTAATTCAGCATCAGCTAATGTGATTTCATATTGCTCATGATGTGTTCACATAACTTGAGGTACTATAATAATATCCTGTAAATAAATTTAAAACTCATTAACAATTAAAAATAAAAAGAAACTTTTACTTTCAAGCAACATCACACACATTCGCACATAGAAAAAAAGTTAGGCAATAAATATATAATTCTCTAGCCACTGCCTTTCCAAATGAGATTAAAATCACTTATCCATTACAGTATTATTCCATAAATATGCAGTTATCAATATGAAGACGTGTTGGAACATTACATTACATCTCATCGTAGTACGTATGTTACACCATAGGTTACTCAGAATGGGGGACAGAGTGAGGTGGCACAATGGTTAGCATGTTGTATTCATATTTGGGAGTATAAAAGTTCAAATCTGCAGCTGGCTATCCTGATTTAGATTTTCTGAAATTTTCCTAAATAGCTCCAGGCAAATGCTGGGATGGCTTCTTTGAAAAGGTACTGCTGAGTTCTTCTCCATACCAGAAATATTCCAAGCCTATGCTCCGTCTCTGATGACCTCAATGTCGATGTGATATTAACACTACCGAGTTGGAACCTGAGTGTCCCTCAGGCACTGCCTGTATCTAGTACCCAAGTGACAATCTTGCTCTGTCTGAGAAGTGTTGTACTGTAAGGGGGAAGGGGGAGGGGAAGGAAGGTAGCCCCCTCCCCCACCCCTTAGGAACATAATCGTCAGAAACTGAGCTCGTGTCTTGTCCTGCCACAGAGACAAAAGTTTTAGTCCATTATCAGTTTGAAGAAATCAGAAAATGTAATGGGTACTGACTAGTAGCAAGTGTACTCAGAACCATTGTTGTGAAGTATTGAAACTATTTCGCCATTCAGCATGAGACTAATATCAGCTGGATCGTGCATATGCTCTTGTTTTTGTAGTGGTGGTGTGTCCTTCACTTCTTATTGGTATACATGTGTCTCATATCTCTCACTGTTTACCTGACACCTTTATCTAATTATTAATATTATTGCATGGTGAATTTGTTAGTTTTGAAAGCCCTTTGTGTATTATTTTGGATAAATTTTTGTTTATGCTTTCATAAGCAATAAATAAGTAGTTGTAGTATCATACGGAAATGAAACCATAAAGGAAAAAATGGTATAGTAATAGCATTTTTAAACATTTAGAAAATTATTTATTAGTTTTCTATATCCAGACAATGACAAAACTGTCACAGAGCTTTTTTTAAATAAAGAAGTGGATATCACTGTAAAAAATGCATTTTTTTCCCATCATTTAGCCTACTGACGTCCACATGGTGACAGAATAAGCAAATTACAACATTAGCTGATCCACTTGTCAGAGACTAAGAGACTTTTTTTTTATTATTTATTTATTAGACATCAAAAAGGATGAAGTGTTCAACACTAGAACAATGAAATGTGTCAAGACACCTTTAGATTTTTTTCTGCTGTAATGAATTGCATTTACAACATTTTTCCACCGAACTTCACGAATTTTCCCTTTTTCTTTTCCCTCTTTTACAATAGTATGCTGTAATTTGCTGAATTTTCATGATTTCACAAAAATTTCATGAAGCATTCCCAGAACAGCGAGATGGGTCATTTGACTGCTGGCACAACTCCTTTTTAGAATGTTGCAGTTTCTCATAATCACAAAGGTACTAGTGTTGCGTTTGGCATTGGTTAACGATGTTTATACACATTGCTGAAAAGTGTAAAGTAACTTTTTTGTTCTATTTCTCATGTTGCTGCTGTTACCTTGTTAGTTGGGTAGTGTTTTTTGAGCCAAAACAGGAGTTTCCTTTTATGCCAGATCATCGTGGTCATATTAATGAAGAGATTTTGCGTAGTATAGAGAACTGTGATAATGAATCAGAAGTGACTTACTGGATTCAGACAGTGATTTTTCTGCCAGAGATAACTTGGAAAGATAATGAGACTGAGGAGGAGTTGTGGCGTGTCCCCTGGCTTCCTGTTTTTGTGATTAGATTTCTGTTAGTTAAGTTTCTGCCACTGTGTCCAGTGAAACTTTGTATCTTAATGTAGAATGAATACCTCCTATCCAAAAAATAAATAAAATTTTTAAAAAAATATATTATTAGGTAGAAAACCCTGTATCTCCGCTGTCTGTAAGCCAGAGAGAGGTAATGACCTAGGTGCTGTGCTCTGTTGGGAGAAAAACAGAAACCATATATAGTGCAAGGAAATTGTGTTAAGTGAGAAAACCTTGCATAACTATCATAATCCAACAATATGTTTTTCTTTCGACTCGTGTTAGTCTTGGGGATGTGCCACAAGAAGCCTATAAGGTTTCCAGACTGTTTTGGTTCATCAATCCTAATTTTTCAATACATTTAAACCTCCATTTGTTACCATTCACTGGTGCATTCTTCACATATGTCATCGAAAATGGAATTGCAACCTGGGCGTGCGCCTACACTGAGGGTCATAACATGCACAAAAAAGAGGAGGAACCTTTTTGTTCCTTATTATTTGGCTGGCTAGAACACTCTCCCTATTTCACTGTGTCAAAACGTTTCTCCCCAGCCTTTGATGACTTTCGACAGGTAACTTCATGTGCACAAAACCGCACTTCTCACTCTCAGCACTGCGTAATTAGCAAGTTAACAGCATTGGAATACTAATCTTGACTTCACAGAAGTAGACATGCCCAGCTTATAACTAAGATTCAAAACTACTAATAGCTTCTTCTGCCTTTTACAGTGCTATTAATACTGAGAAAACTAAATAGTGTAATGACAGCTCCACCAACAAGCCAAATTAGAAATGGATTTGTCCACGTGAAAGGACATGGATACATTTATAGGTAATGTTAATATTCACCTGCTTTTCGTCAGCTTCATGATGCAGCTCTCAATGCAGCGACATCAGTCTGTGTCCCACCTGCTTCTGTCTCGTGCTCTAGGAGGTCTGTCATTAGCAGCAGTTGAAGCACTGCTACCTCCAGGCCTTTCGTCTGTCAAGTTTTTTGGGCTTTCTGTTACTTTAATATATTAAACCTTTCCTTGGCTCAGAAAATATTTACATTTCATATTTATTATTTTAGATTACTCTCTACACTTCTCCTCTTTAATACAGGCAAATTTAACATCACAACTATTCCATAGTTCCTGTATAAACATGCTATTTTGAACCCATTGCTACCTTTCCATCAATGACAGGCTTCTTGCTTGTTGCCAGCTCCACTCACTCCTCTCTGCTTTGATTCACAACGTCACAGCAACTCAATTATTTTTTTTAAAAAAAGAGAAAAACATTCTTTTGGTCACAAAACATAAGTTACAGAGTTACTGTGGGTAGATGTCTCCCACATCAGTTCTTTCCATAATAATCTTTGGAGTCAACTGGCACAACATTGAAGATGGCAACTAGAGACAGAACAGAATGTGAAGTCGCTAACATGCCTTCACTTAGGAGGAGGGCCCATTGCATATGGTTGCCACAGAGTGGATGGCTGTCATCGGTGCCTTTAGACTTCTTTTTGAAGAATCAATACTGCATGTCATAAAACAAGAGAATCAAATTCTTGGAATGAAGCAGCAATCACCAGTTGGATGGTATCGTTGAATGAATTGGAGGCAACGATTGCTACTGTGTACACTAGAGGAGGTACTTTTTGTGCTAAAGATGTCTCCTTGGATGACTTTTGGTCATGTTTTTGGGAGCCTAATTTTATTGGGCATAAAACGACAAGTGACAGATTCTGTGAACTTACAGAATCCTTTAGTTTTGATGAGAAGTCTTCCTGAGCTCAACAAATCCATGCTGACAACTGCTTTTTTATTTCTGAAACATGGAACAAGTTCATGAAAAAATGCCTCCTCTGTTACTGCCATGGTGAAAATTTTACAACTGCTGAGCACTGGTGCAGGTTTACCCAGTTCATGGGCATAAGCAGCAGATGACGGATGACCTGACAAATATGGACTCAAGTTTTGGATAGCCACAGATGTGGCATCAAAGTACATTTGAAATACTTTCCCATAACTTGGTGAGGAGGAGGAGGAGGACGAACCAGACAACCAGACATTGTGGGAGTATGTTGCTCTTTGCCCCTTGAAGCTATTTCTAAACGAGGGAAGAAACATAACAGACAGCTTCTTCACCTCTATTGAGCTTGCCAAGAAACTTCGACGGAAGAAAATATTGCTAGTAAGAACAATGAACAATTACAATTTTGAACATGGCCGATAATGCAGCAACCGTAGATGAAATTTATATTATTTTACCTGTGCAACCGAAGAGCTGTATTTTCAAGTAATATTATAAACAATGAACAAGTTTTGCTGAGAAATCACTATCTATGTGAAGAAGCATTGTGACCAGAATTCCATTTTCTTGAAAAAGACTGATAAACCAGAACACTCCGTGACATCATATTCAAGGAATTAGAGTAAGAATTTCATTAATCTCAGTGCAATGCATCCTGAAGTTTCAATCGGCGAAGAAGGAAAGAAGAAATCTGAAAATGTTATCTTCTGTAATGGCACAACGTATGGTATGTAATGGCACAAAGTATGGTACAGGTGTCTTCGATCAAATCATTCACAAATATTGAAACTGAGTTTGCTTTTAGGAAATGACAGGTACATGTCTTCTACCATATGCTAGACATGGTAGAAATAAATGTGGATCATCTAAAAGCAAATAAATGAAAATAACATGTAGAGAAAAATGTTTATTCTTCAGCTGATAAATGAACTCGTGAATGGGAAACAGCAAAGATCAGCAAGAAAGCTAGTTGAATGAAGAATTAGCTGTAGGGCCAGACAATGCAGGAAAGAGAAGGAATCGTCAAATTGGAATGTGCAGAGGAAACAAGACCAGTGGCATCTGTGAGAAATCGAAAAAATGTCATCTGCAGACAACTTGTACGAAAAATACCAATAATCAGCTCGAAGCATAATTTCAGTGTGTAGAAACAAACAAATGAAATTAATGAAGAAATGTCAGAAACAGGTCACATTTCTGTGTAGAATTGCAGTGGTTTGTATCTGAAACAGTAATCTAAAAATGTTTGAACTTTGAGGTAAAGATTTGATTAACACATTCACACTGACACACTATGGGGCGGCATGCTTATTTACACTGCCCTTCATCTAGCAGTGCTGCTTTTTCTGTTTCTCGCCGTGGGGCAGCAGTGTCATTCAAATGCCATAGGCTACTATTTTAATATGTTGACCTCTTATTTTGAAAGTGGCGTAAGATAACATTCGTTGTACCTGACTGACGGGTAATGCATCATACATCATTGTTTCGCAGGTATCATAACTCGTAGAAACAAGTGTGAGCCACAGGTGGCACACATTGCCTGATGGGAGTCCACGGGTGGCACAAGCATACAGCTGAATGGATAAAGTAACGACCTTATTTTAACCATGTTGTGAATTTTTAATTCAAATCTCATTAAGGTTCAAATGACCCTTTCCCGTTGTCCTAGGGATATTGCATTTTTCGCTGTTGTAGGGTTAAAGGGTATGTTTTGAGCCAGATAAATGAGTTAAACGTGTCTCAAACAATCTTAAAGATATTATCACCGTATATTTAATTTAAAGATTTTTTTACTCGTTGTGTTATAGTACATGATAGAGCTAGGCAGTTATCTCAGGCATGTGCAGTCATAAAAATTGAAACGCCCATTTGAAACTTTTGTAGCTCTTGTCTTGAAAGAATTCTCAGTTGTGCTCGGGGAAATATTGGTTTTGATTTCTTGAAACAAATGAAGAAGAAGAATAGCAGTTAATTTAGCTTGAACAATATAGCTGTCATCTTGGGAGATACAGTCAAACCCCTATTTTACATTTCTGCATGGTCCAGACTTAAAAAGCGTTAAAACCCCCAAAACACGAGCAAAAATTGTAATTGGCATATATGATTAAGAATTATAATCCTCTCCAATACTTTGTATAAAATCTAAGTGAAGGAAATTAAATGTACAATACAGTGTTTGTACAGTAAGTTGTGGTAATGAATTTTGTAAGTTCTTAAAAAATCAGATGTGTAACAACAAGTAAAAACTCATCAAAAAATTGAAATTGGTATCTGAGTAAAAGATAATCGAGCATGTTTTCCGGCATGCTATGACCACAAACAGTATGTTCAATACACATGTTTTTGAGAGATCATCCTTTGTACTCACCCAGAAAAAAAGCAAAATTTGATGAACATGTTGGATTAAACTAAAAACATCACAGCTTATTGGTAAAACCATAATCATAAATGCGAACATCTGCTTAATGATATACTTTGCCACCATTGCTGTTATTGTTCAATGCTTTTCTTTCGAGCCACATTCCTATACTCACCACTGTTAACATGTTGTTTTAGGCTTGATGAGAGAAACAGAGACATGAAAAAATGAGTTTACTTCCCCAATTGACGTTACAAGCTTACAAGTCAGCTCAGTGAATTTCTGTACATTGTGTAAAATGTAAATTTGAAAGAAAGCTCAGGTGAGCTGCAGTTTCGTTTCATGTCCTCCATCACTGCTGCCAATCTTTGCGATTTACAGTGTGTGGTGTGTTTCGTGGAAAGTATATACATGAGTAGTGTATGTAGTTGTTAGCAGCTGTATCATATCAGATATGAAAACCTTTGTTCTATTTCTGTGTGAAATCTCTGTGACAGTGCGTCATCTGCGTGAAAAGTATATTTTCAGCACTTCACAAAATGCTTTCACCCCTACCAACACTCCCGTCACTGAAGGGCCACTCCCCCTCTCCACAAATCCAGTAGGCAAGGTCATTTTACATGTGTTAGTATGGTGCACTAGCTGTGCTGGCAACTGTATGACTCAACAAGCTGCCAGCCAACAAGAGTTCACTATCTGGAAATGGGCAATGTTTCCTCAATTATGACTGAACATATTCTTAAAGACTCAGTGTTGGAGTTTAAAAGGTTGACAATTGATATTGTTGCTGGATCCAGTACATCAGAAATATATGCACAAGAAAAGGTGGAGGCTGGGCCCCTTCATCACTTATGGCTCGGTCTGAAATACTTCACGTTGACTGTCTTGTTTTTCCATTACCACTGCTACCTAGCAGTAGTTCTGTCATAACTGTGCGGTTAAGTTAAATGTGGTAACTTGTTTGGCAATATTGATCGTGGATTATGTCAGCATTTCCTCCCTCACACCTCCTCTCTCACATCGGCCTAAATTATTCCCTTAACTCCGCTATCACCTGTGGTGTGAACCATCTGTGTTCTGTGCCACTTATAACTTGTTCAGCCACATCAAATGTCAGTAGGAAGAAAATGGGACGAAGTCAAGTGAGATGTCAAGTAAAAACTTAGTATCGAGGTAAACCTTACTAGGAAGAAATGTGAAATCGGGGAATTTTTACCATTGGTCTTATGGATTTTTCACAGGGGCTGTGAATTTATGGTGTAGAATGGCAAAAAACGTAAAATTGGAGAATGTAAAATCAAAGTTCCAGTGTGTATTTATGGAGTTACAGTATCTTTGAAACTGGTATCTTCATTCTGAAAATCAGTCAAAACTTAAGGAAATAAATCATAGTTCTCTCTGACAGGCTGCCCCTACCATGTCGACGTGACAGAAACAACTTGTAAGTGCCTTTTGTTCTACTTCCAAGTGGTATCCATATTTTCTGCAGTATTGAGTTGCCCCCCCCACCCCCCCCACACACACACCATTCTCTCTCTCTCTCTCTCTCTCTCTCTCTCTCTCTCCACACACACACACACACACACACACACACACACACGCACCATTCTCTCTCTCTCTCTCTCCACACACACACACACACACACACACAAACACACACACACACACACACCATTCTCTCTCTCTCTCTCTCTCTCTCTCTCTCTGTCTGTGTGTGTGTGTGTGTGTGTGTGTGTGTGTGTGTGTGTGTGTGCCTGGCCCCAGTATTGTTACTGATTTAGAAACACCCAAGGAACACATGCAGCTTAAGGTGTGCTGCGGTTGCGAGTAACTTATTAACTTATAATCATGAACTTTTATCTGTGTTTCAGATATGTTTACATGTATTGTGATGAAAAAAGTTCCCTTGCCTAATGTGATACTAGCCATAAACTACCTAAAATTTCTGTTTAGGTATTTGTCAAATCAGTTTCAATTACCTTGATCAAGAAACTGAATTTTTAGTTACATGTTTGTAAGATCAGAAATAGATAGGCCCAGTAGAAATGATATTAAAATGTATGTAATAAACATAGTGATCTTTTTATTGTTATGGAACTAATCATAGATTTACCAATGCATCTATGCACAAATAAAGCATTGCAAGTCACATTTGGCTTAAATTATTTTGAGTGTTCTTGTTTCTAAGCAGGTGAAGATATACTGTATCTAAACAGTTTGTTAGTATAACATGTTCACATAAACTCAAGCTTCTAACATATTCAAACAGTTTGTTAGTATAACATGTTCACATAAACTCAAGCTTCTAACATATTCAAAATTTTATGATCATCATGGAATGTAGTCACATAAACCTCATGTATATCAATTTAAACCTTTTTACAGGGAATAGGCAACAGATAAAACACAGTACAACTCTTCCAGAGACCATTTCTTTATGCTTCAGTAGTGTATGTTTAAATGAGTTGAATCTAGTGCGTGATTAAGTGAATATGTCATGACTAACGAAAATTTTAAGCCAGAGTAGGACTCTGCTTAGGCTACAGGTCCAGTCTGCCACAATTTTTTAAGTTTCCCCATTGATATATTTCAGTGCCCAGTAACAGCTAATGTCTTTATTTCCTGTGGCTCACAATAATAAATGGCTGCAGGATCAAAAATAGTTTTTGTTCTTTCGGACATGTCCGAGAGACAGCAGCTCTTGTTACTGGCCACAAGTGTCTTGTGCTGGTTTGGGGAGGGCGAGTTTCCCTTTAGTGATGCAGATGGACATCTGGAGGCTAAATAAATTGATAATCAACATGGAACTTGATATGAACACTGCAAGGCTTTGAGACTAGGTTCTGTTCTTAAATGGAGTGGTCTTGCCTTCCTCTGAGTTGGAAGGTGATGACATATTTCGACAGTTGTAAGAGGCTTACATTGTGCTGTAGAATATGATCTGCTGTGCAACATGGCATGCTTTCCACATGTTCCGAGTATTACTAGAAGCAAAAAAAGTAGTAATATGGGTCGTTTTGTTTGTCACATAATAACACTCTTAACAAAGAAACACGTGTCTAACAAGAAGACACCCCCACTGATGGGATCGATGTTTCAAAACCATCTATATGGTGATAAAAGTTATGGTCCCAGGTATCTCAGCCTGGAGCCATTCCCCCTCTTGGGCCCTCATTTGTGAGTAAGGCCAAATTTCTTAGGCCAATTTGCTTTGTCAGATACTTTTGGTGTAGTGTAATAGTGCACTTCAGTAAAATGTTGCTTTTTGTCAGATTTATTTGAACGTACCTAGTGCCTCGTCTTAGATTTAATTAAAGAAAGTGATCGTCTTCTGTTTACTGAAAACAGCTGGCATGTATAAACACTACATGAAACCTATGTATATTGTGTATATGGGGTGGAGAAGCACATTCAAAATCCAAAGGGTGTTGTGTTTCAGAACTTAGTGTGGTGCTATAAATATGGAAAGGCATCTTATAATCTTGGTTTTAATAATGTTTTTCCTTTTTTAGGCAAGGAGATGGAAATACACTTACGATCTTCAAAGGAGATTACAGTAGCTTACAATCGCAGATTTGTATAAGTGAAAATGAGGAAAGATATAAAGCAAGTTCGTTGTCACCATTGATTTTTATTTGTTGATTGAAAAGGGAATTAAAGAAATGTTGTTGCATGTTAAGGATGGAAAATTAGCACAATACAATTCATTGATGAAGCAGCAGTGGTAGATAGCTGAAATTGTATAGGCATTGAGTTTTGTGCTAAATGTTACAGAATTTGTGTTAGCTGTTGGTTAAGATATGCACAAGAGAAGGAAGCTTCACAGGCAGTCATATTAGAGGACTAAATGTTGAAGCCAAGAAAGAGAAACTTGATAGCTACACACAAGGCATAGAAGCAAGGATTAGGCCAAAAGGTTTTTGTAACAGTAAATAGCAGCTAATATCCAAGAATGTAAAAATTGTGCCTAGTTTTGAATGTATTAAAATGAATCTGAAATTTGTAAAGAAATTTGTAAAATGAACTATAATAAGCATAAAGCACCAGAAAGCATTTGGCAAGCATACAGATATACGTAATTAGCTCCTTTTGAACTTATCACATCAGGTCATATTTCATTTATCATTTTAAAGGATTTTCAATGCTAAGATTACGACCCGGCTACTGTGAACTGTGTACATACACTCAGATTTTGTTGTTATGTGTTAACATTAACAGGAGGAGGGATATTAGTTTAATTACATTTTGCATTTATGTGGGAAAAATGACTCCTCATTTAGTGACTGAGAACTGCCAAACTAACAGCATGAAAAAAAGCAATTTCTCAATTGATTCATGCTGTTCTTCTGTTACTATATACTAGCCATTCCGTAGGGACTATGATGAATATTTGATCAAATTTCTTTGTCAAAGAAATTTGAAAGTGTAATACCGGCCCAAACAACAGAAAATAAATTAGAAATTTGCATGATGTTCTACAACTTTAAAAATAGAAATATTAACTGACGGGTTGTGTAACAATCCTCACATGAAAAAGGTTGTTGGTTTGAACCTTGTCAATTTCTAAGAAACTTTTTATTTTTAGATCTTTATCGAAATTACTTTAATCATTATTTTTATTCAATTAATTAGTTTAAATGTAATTATTTGTCACTTTATTTTAATCCAAGTATTAACTTTTTCATTCACTCTCATTTTTTCTTCCTACCATTCTGTCTCCACTTGGAATCTTTGTGCCTGTGAATGTAGTTATTTTTATCTATCATAAGATTTAAACATTTGAAAATGTTAATCTATTTTGATTAAAAAACAAAAGATAAAATAGTCTATTTACAGTGAATCTGCAATAGTGTATTTTTTATTGCAAGATGTACATTTTTTGGATGGCAGTCTTCAAACAGACATTTAAAACATAAATTCTTATTGCACTGTGGACAAAATAACACAGAAAAATTTAACGAAACTTCAGCAAAATTAGTAGTAGTAGTAGTAGTAGTAGTAGTAGTAGTAGTAGTAATAATGATGATGAATGCAGTAACAGAGACAAAAATATAAGATTATGGAAGAAATTAAATCGAGGTTAATACAGAACAACAATTAAATCACATTAACAAAGATTACAAGGGGAAAAAGAATTATAGGAAGAAAAATTAGAGCAAATGAAATATTAATATGGTGATTAAAATTATGTGCTGAAGGAAAAGAAATACAAGCACACATTTAAGTCATTTTGATAAAGATTTAAAAATGAAATATTTAAAAGAACTTGGCGAGATTTGAACCCAGAACCTTTTGCTTTTGAGTTCTTTATGTTAAAACATTACATTATGCACCCAATATGTATAATGTTTTCATTTTTGAAGCAGTAGAGCATCATGCAAAACTTCGGATTTTTTTTGATTAATCTTAAATGGGACCCAACCGAGGTGGATGGCTGCAGAGCATGATACCTGAAACCCTAACCCACATCACTATTAGGATGATTTGAAAAAGTTCATCCCACCGATGGGACCACACCTTGTAAGTGGATAAGTATTAGATTATGAGAATTTGTCATAATGTTTTAGTTATTACCTCAAAAAATAAGGTTATATTATTAATTTTTGTACCTGCAGGCTCATGTCTGCATTCCTGATGACTGCTGAGAAATACTTGCACCAGAATACCGTAGCACGCCCGACAAAATGGCACAGTCCATTCATGAAGTGAAATATCGTAGGCTAATTAGTTTCCAGCAGTAGCAGAATTTTTGCATCTTTGTCGGGCAAAACAGTTGAAAAAGCCGTCTGGATTGACCTGACAGCTGAAACAATTTTGCTACTGCTGAAAGTGAGTTACTGCATGATATTTCACCTAGCCAATGGGCTGTGCAGTTTTAACTCCTCTAACAATGTGCTACAGCACTGTGGTGTTGGGATTTCAATATGTACCTTTATTGTAGACGCGTACTGGCGAACAAACAAAAAATTAAATAACTGCTTTGTTATGTAATGTTGAAGTAAAGGCCACCTGTTTTTTATCAATCCATTCCAGCACCATTACGCACTGTGAATGACATGCTAAGTTCACCTTTCTTGAGTCTCTCATTTTCAAGGAATCGAGTACATTCTTCCTATTTAGTTGAAGTGTGCCCGTTACATTCATGCCTCTTTCCTTCCAAAAGTGTCACAAACACATGCAATTGTATTACTTTGGTGCATAAATTCGTAGTGTTTTTCGATTAGTTTTTAAACACAACAATAAACTTTTATATGTATATTATAACAGAGACTTTAGTCATCAATAGTATATTCTCATTCACTATTTACAACAGTCTGCATATTGTGGGGTAATTTATAGATTCCGTGACTGTAAAAATCATGAGGTTTTGAGACAAACAACTTGTTGAGCCGTATTCAGGGTGCATTTTTATCCGAAAAAGGAAGTTGAAAAGGTGAAAATTTGAGGGCGCAAGATCAGGTGAATAAGGTTGGTGAAGAATAACTTCCCAACCCAATTCATGTGCAGTATTTTTTGTTAGTCTAGCAGAAAGTCAAGCAGGTGTTATCATGCTGTAGCCTAACACTTCACGCACTCTTTGTGGTGTTTGCTCTCGGATTGCGTTTGTGAGATGTCTCAGTTGTTGACAGTAAATGTCACCTGGGGAAGCAGTTCATACAGGGTGACACATGAGAGATGGACGGTTTTTAATGAAATTAATGCAAGTTTATTTACACAAAATCAAAGCTCATTATTTGCCATTTTAGGTAACAAAGTTATTTGTGAAAAATAATGTCGTCAAGGTGATGACCATCATTTCGAATGCAGGACTCAAGTCTCTTCTCAAAATCCTCCATTACATGGACTAAAATCTCTGCAGGGACGGCAGCAATTTCTTGCATGATTGCATTCTTCAACTCGTCCAAACTTCATGGTTTGTGGTTAGAGACACACTTCTTAAGGTACCCCCACAGAAAAAAGTCATACTGACAAGTCGAGTGACCTGGGAAGCCAAGGAACATTGCCAAAACATGAGATAATCCGGCCAGGAAACATGCGTCTAAGAACTGTTATTGAAGTGTTTGCGGTGTGCGATGTTGCCCCATCCTGCTGGAACCAAACGCGTTTTAAAGGGATTCGTCGTCTTCTTAGTTCTGGTTTCAAGAATGTTTCAAGCATACGAATGTAACGAACTGAATTAACAGTAACTGTGGCCCCATTCTCTTAAAAAAAAAAAATAAGGTCCTATAATGCCAACAGAGCCAAGAGCACACCAGACTGTTACTTTTTCTGAGTGTAGAGGACACTGGTGGATAAGATGTGGATGCTCTGGAGCCCAGTAATGTAGGTTTTGCTTATTCACGGTCCCGTTTAAATGAAAATGAGCTTCATCGCTCATCAATAAAATTTCATTTTCATTCGATCTCAAAATCACTTGCATTCTGTAAGCGAAGTCTTCTCGTACAGCAAAATCAGTTTCCTTAAGTTGTTGGACAATGAGCATTTTGTAGGGATGGAATTTTAATTCTTTATGCAAAATTCATCTAATGTATTCACGATTGATTCGTAACTCACTTGCATGACGTCTAGCTGACCGTCCTGGGCTTCTGACTGCCGCTTGTCTTACCCTTTCAACATTTTCATGTGTCGTTACTCTGCACGAAACAATCGCTGTATAGCAATAATAGACTCACCACTTTTCACGAAACTGTCATAGACAAACACTCGACGTTGCAAGTCCCACTGCTCCATAGTGACTGAGTAAATGAAATGGCGTCTTGTGTGGATCAGAACTATCCCCCACCACGACCACCTCCCATCACCGCGCCTTCAGTACTATGCAGTTCAAAACCTTCTGTCTCCCTTGTGTCACCCTGTAGTATACCACTCCATTGTTGTTCCACCAGATGTATAACACTTTCTTTCAGGGATGCTTGTAGGTGTTTGTACAGGAAGTTGCTGCTTTGTGTGGCTCAACCATTCCTTCCTTTTCCTTATGTCTGCATAAAGACACAATTTCTTGTCACCAGTAACGATACAGGATAGGTATTCATGACGAGCAACCAGAGGTTCACATATGACCATCTGCTGACTTTTGTGTCTTTGGCTTAGAGCATGCAGTAGGTGTACACTAGATTTTTCAACGTACACCATTGCATGCAAATATTGCATGATATTGGAATGATCACAGTTCATCACATTTGCAAGTTCTCGAGTACAGTTATAAACTGTGTACTGGGCACGTCTGAATGGCAGATCTTTCCACTGAGACAGTAAGACACCGAAGCCTTTGTGTGCTTCTATGTTTAAGGTTCTGACATGAGGTACTACCTGAAAGTTATTGGCCATTTGCATAAAGCAGTCTGAAGAAAACGACTGGAATTGTGGCGAAACCATACGTGGAAATCACATCACGATAGTGCTCCTGCTCACATCTCAATGCATGTTTGTGATTTTTTACAAAAAACAAAACCAGAGGCTGAGATCACAAACTTTCAGCAAAGTGTTAATTATGTCATAGGAATCAAAGCCACATAATTAGTGAAAGGAGTGTCAAGTTTCAGCATCACAGAGGTGAACACTATGAGGAAAGTAAAGACTCAGGTGACTGGAGGGAAAGGGGATACAAATGTGGTATTTATTAAGTCCCCTGTGCTAACAGAGTATATAAAGCCTTACAAGATGTTGTAAATGCCAAAAGTTTGGACATTTAACTATTGGTTATAAGGACAAAGGTATGTGTGGATGTGTGCTGGACATTGATCAAGGACACATGAAGAAAATTAATTATTTATGTTTCCATCAAAGTGTGTAAAGTGTTCAGGTGATCATCCTGTGTGCATCAAGGTTTGTTGTGTTTATAGTGAAGAAGGAAAAATGAACTGAAGGTGACTATCAGAATTGTGTGTAGTCTCAAGAGGCTCACCACTCTTTGGTGAATTCGTGCTTGGCTTCCATGGGACCCCAGCCATTGCAGCACCTCTTTCCTTTCCATGCTGCATTACTATCCTCCAGCTATTCTTTTTCCTCTCCCGTGGGAAACATGTATTGGATAGTTTCGGGAATGCACTCCAGAGTTTGGATACCCGGACATCAGAACAGTCTCTCATCTGTTTTTTCTTTCTTTCTTTCTTCATTCTCTTTTTCCTCCACTTCAGCATTTGAGGTTTCTCGTTGCTCCTCCTCCTTCTTCCCTGTGTGTTCCTGAAGGCCAGCCCACACATTTGATGTGTAACAGCTGACAAGGTAATGCCTAATTCCCAGCCGTGGGTGGTCAGGTAGGATTTGCGTGTACCTCCTGGTACAGTCCAGGTCTGGGGAGAAGTGATTGCCTGAGCTGTTACCTTCCCAACTGCCAGTTGGTCCCTCTGTCAGGAGTTCAGGAAGTGTAACCTGAGGAGTGAACAGTCACCTAAGGCAGATGAGGCCCCCTCTGAGGGAGCCCCAGTTGGAAAGCCATCGATGTTGTGGCAATCTTGGGGGATTTTTTCACAATGACCAATCACCATCTCAGTCTATGTCTACTAAATGTAAATGGAACAAGGCTAAAGATTCAAAGACTCTCCCAGCTGCTCCTCAGTTGCTTGTGGTATCACATACTGAATGATGTCAATCCTTTGCTGCAATTAGCTTGTTTATTATTCAGAAAAGTGTTGATGCAATTGCAGGCCCTGTGAAATCCTTCTCTCACTTATGTAATGGGATTTTGCTTCTGAAGACAAGGTGTGATTTTCAAATCTAGCAGCTGCTTACAGCATTGCTCTTTCACAGCTGTCCTGTTCATGTCGAGGCTCATTGTACACTGAATTTTTCATGTGGTGTTACTTGCACTCTGCTTGATGGTCTGACCGAGGGAGAAATCCAAACTTGTCTCTCTGATCAGGGTACGATTGTGGTCCATTGAGTAATGAAAAAGGTTAATTCAAAAGTAGTGTCTACACACTCTTTTTCTCACATTTGATTGAGTAGTACTTCCATCGAAGATTAAGGCAGGCTGTGAAATCACAGTCTGACCATAAATTCCAAATCTGATACTTTGCTACCAGTGTCAACATTGTAACCACTCTTGGGTGTCCTGTCAAAACATGACCAAATGTGTTAACTGTGGCAGAGATGCTCTTGCGGTGATGGCTCACCTGCTTCTCCCCTCTTTATAAATTGTAATGGCAACCATGTTGCCTTAGCCCACGAATGGTCCTATATATCTCAGAGCGGGCTGTCCAGGAGATCCATCTGAAAGGAAAAAGTACTCAACCGTGGTGCTTGCAAGTTGTTGGCTAGTCGAAAGCCGTACATTCTACCATCCAGCTCTTACAGTACCATTCTTGCTACTCCTTGCTCCAGTTGTGGTGACCAGGTAGAGTATCGTATGAATGTTATACTTACTACCGCAGAACGTTCCATTCCTCACACTTCATCTTTACCATGCTGTGTCCCAGTCCCCTGGTAAACTGAGGCCTACCGCATCGTGATTCGCATGTGGAGACGTGCTCTCCATGTTTGTAGCCTTCATTCTATGATGGCAAACTGTTTTCTTCATAAACAGTTGCATGTGCAGTGTCATCACATTCTTCAGGACAGCAAAGAAGAGCTGCCTGGATATCATTTACTAATTCTTTTGACAGTTTCACTTCCTCTTCCACCATGTGGGGCAACCTCCATTGGCTCTGTTCATTTCCTGATTTCTCACCTGACTATAGCAAACAGTGTCATTATTGGCCCTGTTGCTATCTCCAACGCCTTGGGCCACTATTTTGCAGAGATTTCGAGCTCCCCCTGTGTCACCGTGCCTTTCTTCCTCGGAAACGAGTGGATGCGGCTCAGGTGATGTCCTTCCCTTCTGAAAATCGTGAATGCTACAATGCCGCCTTTACTATGAGGGAATTAGACCATGCTCTCACTCCACCACGATCTTCTGCTCCAGGGCAAGATAATGATCACATTCAGATGTTGCAGTACCTTTCTCTTGTGGGCAAGCATTTTGTCCTTCATACGTACAGTCACATTTGGGCAGATGGCACATTCCTAGATGCAGGCAGGAAGCTACTGTCGTACTCATACCTAAGCCCGGTAACGGCAAAGTAATTCCTTCTAGCTGCTACCCCATTTCTCTCTCTCTCACCAGCAGTGTTTGCAAGCTGATGAAACATAACAATATAATGAAAAGGAAAGTTGCTACTCACCATATAGCGGAGATGCTGATTCGTAAATAGGCGCAACAAAAAGACTGTTACAGGTAAAGCTTTCGGCCAGTGAGGTGTTCATCAGAAATAGATGACAGACACACACACACACACACACACACACACACACACACACACCTTCATGCAAACTCAACTCTCACACATGACTGCAGTCTCGGGCAACTGAGGCCACACAGTGAGCAGCAGTACCAGTGCATGGTGGGAGTGGCGACTGGCTGGGGGTAAGGAGGTGGCTGGGTCAGGAAGGAGGGGGCTAGTGGAGTAGGAGTGGCAGACAGTGATGTGCTGTTTGGGATCATGCAAGGACAAGGTGGAGAGAGGGTAGGGCAGCTGTGTGCAGTCGGGAGGTTAGACAGAGAGCGGGGGAAAGGGGGGGGGGGGTAGCGGAAAAGGTGAAAAGTAAAAAAACTGGTATGATGGTGGAATGAAGGCTGTGTAACGCTAGAGTGGGAATAGGGAAGGGGGTGGATGGGAGAGGACAATGACTAGCAAAGGTTGAGGCCAGGAGGGTTACGGGAACGTAGGATATATTGCAGGGAAAGTTCTCACCTGTGCAATTCCAAAAAGCTAGTGCTGGTGGGAAGGATTTATATGGCACAGGCTATGAAGCAGTCATTGAAATGAACAATGTCATGTTTGGCACTGCGCTCAGTGACAAGGTGGTCCACTTGTTTCTTGGCCACCGTTTGTCAGTGGCCATTCATGCGGACCGATGGCTTGTTGGTTGTCATGCCCACATAGAATGCAGTACAGAGGTTGCAGCTTAGCTTGTAGATCACATGTTTGGTTTATAGGTTGCCTGCCTTTGATAGGATGGGTGATGTTTGTGACCAGACTGGAGTAGGTGGTGGTGGTGGGAGAATATATGGAACAGGTCTTGCATTTAGGTCTATTACAGTGGTATGAACCATGAGGTAAGTGGTTGGGAGCAGGGATTGTGTAGGGATGGATGAGTACATTGTGTAGGTTCAGTGCACAGCGGAATACCACTGTGGGAGGGGTGGGAAGGATAGTGGGCAGGGCATTCCTCATTTCAGGGCACAACAAGAGGTAGTCAAAACCCAGGGGGAGAGTGTAATTCAGTTGCTCAAGTTCTGGGTGATACTGAGTTAGGAGGAGAATACTCCTCTGTGGCCAGATGGTAGGACTTCAGGAGGTGGTGGGAGGCTGGAAAGATAAGGCATGGAAGATATGTTTTTGTACAAGGTTGGGAGGAAAATTACAGTCTGTGAGACCCTCCGTATGTTTCTAGAGGGACCACTTGTCACTGCAGATGGGATTACTATGGGTGGCTAGGCTGTATGGAAGGGACTTCTTTCTATGGAAAGGGTGGCAGCTGTCTGATTGGACATATTGTTTGTGGTTAGTAGGTTTGATATGGACGGAGGTATTGATGTAGCCATTTTTGAGGTGGAAGTCAACATGTAGGAAGGTGGCTTGGTGGGTTGAGCAGGAACAGGTGAAGCAAATGGGGGAGAAGTTGTTGAGGTTCTATAGGAATGTGAATAGGGTGTCCAAACCCTCAATCCAGATCACACAGGGGTCATCAGTGAATCTGAACCAGGTGAGGGATTTAGGATTCTGGGTGTTTAGGAAGGATTCCTGTAGATGGGCCGTGAATAGATTGGCATAGGATGGTGCCATGTGGGTGCCCACAGCTGTACACCGTATTTGTTTTTAAGTAATGCCTTCAAAGGAGAAGTAATTGTGGGCGAGGATATAGTTGGCCACGGTGACTATGAAGGAGGTTGTTGGTTTGGAATCCATCGGGTGCTGGGAAAGGTAGTGCTCAGTAACGGTAAGGCCATGGGCATTTGTGATGTTAGTGTAAAGGGAAGTGGCATCAATAGTGACAAGCAGGACACCGTGTGAGTAAGGGACAGGAACTGGAGGAAATGATTGTTATCTTTTATATTGGAGGGATAATAGGTTGAAGGTGTAGGTCTATGAGAGCAGAGATTCTCTCAGTGGGAGCACAGTAACCGGCCACAAAGGGGGTCCTGGGTAGTTGGGTTTATGGACTTCAGGAAGCATGTAGAAGATAGAAGTGCGGGGAGTAATTGGGGTGAGCAGAGAGATGGACACTGTGGAGACATTCTGGGATGGGCCTTAGGATTTGACAAGATACTGGAGATCCCGCTGGATTTCTGGAATGGGGTCACTGTGGCAGGGTTTGCAGGTGGATGAATCTGACATCTGATGCCAGGTAATCCTTGTAGTTCAAAACAAGTGTGGTGGAGACTTTGTCAGCAGATAGGATTATAATGTCAGGATCATTTTTTAGATGGTGGACTGTGGTTTTTTATGCGGATGTAAGGTTAATTTGCATGTTGAGGGATTTGGGGAATGATGGTGAGGCAAGTTTCGAGGTTAAGAAATTTTGGAAAGTTAACAAGTGACGATTTGGTGGCAGTGGGGGTGGATCGCAGTTGGATGGAGGAGTTAACAGAGTTAGGCAGGGTTCAACATTGATCTTTGGTTGAGACTGATTGGTAGGATTGGTGGTGAAAAACTGTTTCCACTGTAGGGACCAGAAGAAGGAGAGACTGTCATTAACAAGTCCTGCACGATTGAATTTGGGAGTGGGGCAAAAGGCGAGGCCTTTAGAAATGACAAAGAACTGAAGTTTCTGTGGGGTGAAGGCTTCTGGAGGAAAGGTTCATGACTGTGTTACGGGTCTGTTTAGGTTCTGGATCCCGTGGGATGGTGGGAGGGAGTTTTGGAGGGTGGATAAATGTAGTCTGTCTGCGAGACAGGGTTTGTCAGCTGTGAGGGGATGTGGAGGTGGTTTGGAGGTTGTTGTAGTGGTGGTGGACAGTGGTTCTCCAAGATGGGGGTAGGAAGTTAGGAGGAACCATTGCACAATATGGATTTAGAGTGGGCCATTCTGCAATTGACCATCTTCCCACTTTGACAACGTATGACTTGAACGGTTTTCCATGGGAATACCAGACTGTGGCCGTGTTTTTCGATTTGGAGAAAGCCTATGATACCAGCTGGAGAACTGGTATCTGCCGTACTCTATACAAGTGAGGCTACTGCGGCCGTGTGCCCCATTTCCTTCAGAAATTTTTTAAAGGCAGAATTTTCTAGGTACGTGTGGGTTTGACCTTGTTGGACACCAGTATCCAGGAGAACAGGGTACCTCAAGGCTCCGTCCTGAACGTTGTCCTCTTTGCTATAGCCATAACCCTATTATGGACTGTATCCCGCAAGGCATCTCCAGCACCCTTTTTGATGGCAGCTTTGCGATCTTTGCAGTTCTCTTCATACTTGTCTCCTTGAGCAGCATCTTTAGCCATGTTTCAATTGTCTTTACTCGTGGAGCATCGGAAATGGCTTTCACTTCTCTAGGGACAAAACTATTTGTATGAATTTCTGACATCATAGTGGGTTTCTTCCATCATCTTTACATCTTGGGACTGTTGCTATTCAGTTTGTTGAAACTATGAAATTCTTGGGGCCCATGCTTGATAAGAAATATTCTTGGTCCCCCAAAGTGTCTTATGTGGCTGCATGCTGTATCTGGTCCCTCAATGTCATACGTGTCCTCAGCAGTACTTCCTAGGGAGCGGATTGGGCCACCCTGCTCCATTGTACCAGTCCCTTGTCTGTCATAACTAGATTATGGGTGTTTCATTTATTCCTCTGTAGGCTCGTCCATTGTGTGCTGTCTTAACACAATCCACCTTTGTCGAATATGTTCGGCCACTGGTGCCTTTTACAATAGCCTAGTTGAGAGCCTGTATGTAGAAGCTGCTGAACTACCACTGTCATACCGTTGTGATGTCCTCCTCAGCAGATATGCATAACATTTGTCTGCCATGCTAGATCACCCATCCTATGCCCTCTTTTTTTTGATGACTCCTTGACCACCAATATGGGGTGTGTCCTTCCTGTTACCTCCCGGAGTTTGTTTTCAGCTAATGCTCAGACAGCTTCACTTCATGCTAGCTGCAATGTTCTTGATGGGTTTAAACCCTGCACTGCTTTGGCTTTGTGTGACAGCCTGTATTTATGTTGAACTTCATTCGCTTCCAAAGAACACTGCTCCAGATTCGATGTATCGCTGTAAGTTTCTCAATCTTTGCACACAACCTAGCAGTAGCACCTTTGTGTACACTATGGCTCTATGTACACTATGGCTCTGTGACTGACTGTGTTGTTGGATGTGACTTTGTCATTGGCACTAACCATTTGGGGTATCGGCTTCCAGAACACTGCTAGATTTTTACAGCAGAGCTCTTCACCTTCTATCTTCTATCAGTACACCTGGCAACACTTTTTTTTTTCGTATACTCAGATTTTCTCAGTGCCCTTGAGAGCCTGTGTGTGCTCACTTGGTCGCTGTTGAGGGAGCCACTGTTATGTTTTATGGGTTCCTGGTCACATTGGTCTGATGGAAGATGAGGCTGCTTACGTTGCTTTCAAGGGTAAAGTCCTCCTACCTCGGCCTAGTAGCTCTTCTATCCCTTCAGATGATCTCTGTGTTGCTGTCTGTTGGTAGATAGTGTCACTTTGGCACCACCACTGGTCTTCTCTTTGTGAGAACAAGCTTCGGGGAGCTAAAGCTCTCGCAACAGCTCGGCTGACTTTTTCTTGACCCTTGCGTCGGGAGGAGATCATTTTAGCTGCATTGTGTATTGGGCGCTGTCATTTTAGCCATCATCATTTGTTAAGTGGTGATCCCCCACAACTTTGTGCTCATTGTTATCAACCTTTGACAATTTGCCGTTTCCTGGCCAAATGCTCTTTTTTTAACCACTTATGTTCCAGTGTGCATTTGCCAACTGAATTATTAGCCATTTTAGCGAATGATGCATGGGCTGTCGACCGTGTTTTACTTCTTTTTATCCATCATAACTATATGGTGAAGGACATTTAATCTTTGGTTGGGGACCTCTGCTGTCTCTATGGTGTATTTTGTGGACCTTTGGCCAAGGGAAAGTACTTGTTCCTAGTTTTCCTAGTTCTTTCCGTCCGTTGATTAGGCTTACCTTGTAGTTGCTTTTAACTTCTCTTACTTATTAGTGTCGTAAAGTTATGACATGGAGATGCTTGTGACCTCAGTTGCTCCGCCCCCCCCTCCCCTCCCCCCCCCCCCCCCCCAAAAAAAAAAGAGAGAGAGAGAGAGAGAGAGAGAGAGAGAGAGAGAGAGAGAGTTAAAGATGATGCACACTCCCAGCATTCACCACATCCATTGAAACAGCTCGTGAAGACCCCATCAGGGGCAGCACCTCGACTGAAACTTGGATATTGGAGTTTGTCACAAATACATGTTCTATTAGCACCTTCGAAGGGAAAACTTCTTTGAACACTCAAATGCTTCAGAACCAGTGGGTCTTAAAATAAAAAAAGAAAACCCTGAAGCAGCTAGAAAACGTTGGCATTCATGTCCATATAAACAGCACCACCTTCAAGTAAAGGGACAGCTTTAACCAAAAGCCAGAAAAAATGGGATTGAAGCTGTCAGAGTGCCAAGCACTATCACTTTCTGAGATAAATTTGGTGTTGTGGACATTAATGTTCCCATGTAGGACCCAAACACTAAACTAGTATTTCAGCTGGAACCTGTTGTGCATCACAACAAAAGAGAGAAAGGAAAATAAAACTATCACTGATAATGGATCCCATAAGTCATTGGAAATGAAATTACTTAAGAACTTGTGGAGGATCTCAAATCCCTAGCACAGAAAAATTAAAATCACTACAGGAAAAATATTCAAAATTTTTCTATCCCCGTGTGCTAGGAACCTCTTCATTATGTCTCCATGGAAAGATTATTTTAGTGGAAACAGAGCGAGGAAGGGAAGGGGGAGGGAAGAGTTGTTAAATATTATTAACATGTGCCTTGATTCATCTTCCTCACACATAGCTTGCTGGCATTAGCAGTGCTCCCTGCCGCCGTTGGATAAGCAGCTGCAGCAGCAAGTCGTATACTCCTAGCTCACTCATTTGTTACATAGTTTAATTCTTAATTTCTTTGCGTGTTTTTGGTACTTGCATTGTTTAATTCATAAGTTTCGGGCGTATTATAGAATTTGAGAGTTGTAGCATCGCGTTTTAGTACTCGAATAGTGTTAAATCGCGTAGTCTCCTTCCGCCGCCGAGCAGTGTTCAGCAGTGCACAAGCGGCAGCATTACTGCATTTACTAGGCAATCTTGTATTTTAATAACCGTTTAAATTTTGTGTCGTTTTGTTTGCGCTCTCTGTAGATTAGTTCAGACGTTCTTTGCACAACAGTTTTTAGCATGGATAGGGACTGCAACTGCTGTGTTCGGATGCAGGCTGAGTTGGCATCCCTTCGCTCCCAGCTTCAGGCAGTGTTGGCTTCGGTCACACAGCTTGAGGCTGTTGCCAATGGGCATCACTGTGGGGGTCCGGATGGGGGTTTGTCGGAGACGGCCAGCTCGTCCCACGCATCCCCCGATCGGACTACGACTGTGGTTGCCCGGGATACTGCCTGCATTGAGGCTGATCCCTCACCTGTGGTAGAGTGGGAGGTCGTCTCAAGGTGTGGCAGGGGGCGAAAGACATTCCGGAGGGCTGAACGGAAGGCCTCTCCAGTTTGTCTGACGAACCGGTTTCAGGCTCTGTCTCAGGCTGATACTGATCTTCGGCCTGACATGGCTGCTTGTCCTGTTCCAGTGGTTGCCCCTCAGTCTGCAAGATCCGGGCAGTCGCAGAGGGTGGGCTTACTGGTAGTTGGGAGCTCCAACGTCAGGCGCGTAATGGGGCCCCTTAGGGATATGGCAGCAAGGGAGGGGAAGAAAACCAAAGTGCACTCCGTGTGCATACCGGAGGGAGTCATTCCAGATGTGGAAAGGGTCCTTCCGGATGCCATGAAGGGTACAGGGTGCGCCCATCTGCAGGTGGTCGCTCATGTCGGCACCAATGATGTGTGTCACTATGGATCGGAGGAAATCCTCTCTGGCTTCCGGCGGCTATCTGATTTGGTGAAGACTGCCAGTCTCGCTAGCGGGATGAAAACAGAGCTCACCATCTGCAGCATCGTCGACAGGACTGACTGCGGACCTTTGGTACAGAGCTGAGTGGAGGGTCTGAATCAGAGGCTGAGACGGTTCTGCGACCATGTGGGCTGCAGATTCCTCGATTTGCGCCATAGGGTGGTGGGGTTTCGGGTTCCGCTGGATAGGTCAGGAGTCCACTACACGCAACAAGCGGCTACACGGGTAGCAGGGGTTGTGTGGCGTGGGCTGGGCGGTTTTTTAGGTTAGATGGCCTCGAACAAGTGCAGAAAGGGCAACTGCCTCAACGGGTGCGGGGCAAAGTCAGGACATGCGGGGACCAAGCAGCAATCGGTATTGTAATTGTAAACTGTCGAAGCTGCGTTGGTAAAGTACCGGAACTTCAAGCGCTGATAGAAAGCACCGAAGCTGAAATCGTTATAGGTACAGAAAGCTGGCTGAAGCCAGAGATAAATTCTGCCGAAATTTTTACAAAGGCACAAACGGTGTTTAGAAAGGATAGATTGCATGCAACCGGTGGTGGAGTGTTCGTCGCTGTTAGTAGTAGTTTATCCTGTAGTGAAGTAGAAGTGGATAGTTACTGTGAATTATTATGGGTGGAGGTTACACTCAACAACCGAGCTAGGTTAATAATTGGCTCCTTTTACCGACCCCCCGACTCAGCAGCATTAGTGGCAGAACAACTGAGAGAAAATTTGGAATACATTTCACATAAATTTTCTCAGCATGTTATGGTCTTAGGTGGAGATTTCAATTTACCAGATATAGACTGGGACACTCAGATGTTTAGGACGGGTGGTAGGGACAGAGCATCGAGTGACATTATACTGAGTGCACTATCCGAAAATTACCTCGAGCAATTAAACAGAGAACCGACTCGTGGAGATAACATCTTGGACCTACTGATAACAAACAGACCTGAACTTTTCGACTCTGTAAGTGCAGAACAGGGAATCAGTGATCATAAGGCCGTTGCAGCATCCCTGAATATGGAAGTTAATAGGAATATAAAAAAAGGGAGGAAGGTTTATCTGTTTAGCAAGAGTAATAGAAGGCAGATTTCAGACTACCTAACAGATCAAAACGAAAATTTCTGTTCCGACACTGACAATGTTGAGTGTTAATGGAAAAAGTTCAAGGCAATCGTAAAATGCGTTTTAGACAGGTACGTGCCGAGTAAAACTGTGAGGGACGGGAAAAACCCACCGTGGTACAACTACAAAGTTAGAAAACTACTGCGAAAGCAAAGAGAGCTTCACTCCAAGTTTAAACGCAGCCAAAATCTCTCAGACAAACAGAAGCTAAACGATGTCAAAGTTAGCGTAAGGAGGGCTATGCATGAAGCGTTTAGTGAATTCGAAAGTAAAATACTAGGTACCGACTTGACAGAAAATCCTAGGAAGTTCTGGTCTTACGTTAAATCAGTAAGTGGCTCGAAACATCATGTCCAGACACTCCGGGATGATGATAGCATTGAAACAGAGGATGACAAGCGTAAAGCTGAAATACTAAACACCTTTTTCCAAAGCTGTTTCACAGAGGAAGACTGCACTGCAGTTCCTTCTCTAAATCCTCGCACCAACGAAAAAATGGCTGACATCGAAATAAGTGTCCAAGGAATAGAAAAGCAACTGGAATCACTCAACAGAGGAAAGTCCACTGGACCTGACGGGATACCAATTCGATTCTACACAGAGTACGCGAAAGAACTTGCCCCCCTTCTAACAGCTGTGTACCGCAAGTCTCTAGAGGAACAGAAGGTTCCAAATGATTGGAAAAGAGCACAGGTAGTCCCAGTCTTCAAGAAGGGTCGTCAAGCAGATGCGCAAAACTATAGACCTATATCTCTGACGTCGATCTGTTGTAGAATTTTAGAACATGTCTTTTGCTCGAGTATCATGTCGTTTTTGGAAACTCAGAATCTACTATGTAGGAATCAACATGGATTCCGGAAACAGCGATTGTGTGAAACCCAACTCGCTTTATTTGTTCATGAGACCCAGAAAATATTAGATACAGGCTCCCAGGTAGATGCTATTTTTCTTGACTTCCGGAAGGCGTTCGATACAGTTCCGCACTGTCGCCTGATAAACAAAGTAAGAGCCTACGGAATATCAGACCAGCTGTGTGGCTGGATTGAAGAGTTTTTAGCGAACAGAACACAGCATGTTGTTATCAACGGAGAGACGTCTACAGACGTTAAAGTAACCTCTGGCGTGCCACAGGGGAGTGTTATGGGACCATTGCTTTTCACAATATATATAAATGACCTAGTAGATAGTGTCGGAAGTTCCATGCGGCTTTTCGCGGATGATGCTGTAGGATACAGAGAAGTTGCAGCATTAGAAAATTGTAGCGAAATGCAGGAAGATCTGCAGCGGATAGGCACTTGGTGCAGGGAGTGGCAACTGACCCTTAACATAGACAAATGTAATGTATTGCGAATACATAGAAAGAAGGATCCTTTATTGTATGATTATATGATAGCGGAACAAACACTGGTAGCAGTTACTTCTGTAAAATATCTGGGAGTATGCGTGCGGAACGATTTGAAGTGGAATGATCATATAAAATTAATTGTTGGTAAGGCGGGTACCAAGTTGAGATTCATTGGGAGAGTCCTTAAAAAATGTAGTCCATCAACAAAGGAGGTGGCTTACAAAACACTCGTTCGACCTATACTTGAGTACTGCTCATCAGTGTGGGATCCGTACCAGATCGGGTTGACGGAGGAGATAGAGAAGATCCAAAGAAGAGCGGCGCGTTTCGTCACAGGGTTATTTGGTAACTGTGATAGCGTTACGGAGATGTTTAACAAACTCAAGTGTCAGACTCTGCAAGAGAGGCGCTCTGCATCGCGGTGTAGCTTGCTCGCCAGGTTTCGAGAGGGTGCGTTTCTGGATGAGGTATCGAATATATTGCTTCCCCCTACTTATACCTCCCGAGGAGATCACGAATGTAAAATTAGAGAGATTAGAGCGCGCACAGAGGCTTTCAGACAGTCGTTCTTCTCGTGAACCATACGCGACTGGAACAGGAAAGGGAGATAATGACAGTGGCACGTAAAGTGCCCTCCGCCACACACCGTTGGGTGGCTTGCGGAGTATAAATGTAGATGTAGATGTAGATGCATACTTCCCACCCCATGATCTGTTTCATAAAGAGAGTGCTGTGAACCTAACATGACAACTCCCCCACCCTTTCTTAATTCTTTGACATTTTGATGCGCATCTCATAATCAGGGATTCAGATTGCACCTGCCCCAGGGATTGAGTTCATGAGAGCCTCATTTATCAGAAGACAAGACAGGGCTCTAGCAATGCATTTCAGATCATGGCATACTTTCCGTACAGAAGAAACCATGAAAGGAAGCTGACAAAATGACAGTGAAAACAGAATGTTTTATAGCCAGTTAGCGAGGTTTATACAGCATAAATAACTGTGTAGGTCATGTTACAAGTATAAGCCATAAAACTGATGAGATATTCATACTAAATACCTCAGAATGCCCTAGGAAACACCCTGTACTTCGAAACAATGAATGCTGCGTGTGCAGCCACATCCCATTTTCTTACATTTGAATGACACTTTAGAGTGGGTACAGTTAGACTTGAGTTCAGACACTTCTGAAGAATATAATTGTACCTTATATGTGTGGGCATTAGAAAACACCTTATCTTCTGCTATGGATACAGCCCAAGGACCAGATGCTATTATGTATTGTATATTGTGTCAACTGTGCAAAGGATCAAAATAACCCCTCCTTGATCTTTTTGCCTACTCGTGGCCACAGGACCTGTATGGGTATTTGTGGAGGCTCTCCATTATACCTCTCCTAAAATGAGGGAAGGATAATATCTTCACAAGCAGTTGCTTTCATAAGCTGTGAAGGAAAGACTCTAGATGGGATGGTGAATTGCCAGCAGAATCAGTGTTAAAGGAAGAAACTCATTACACACTTCAAATAGGGCGTGAGGGAGTATCATTCTCTTAGATAACCTGACTACTAGAGGTTGCTCTATAGGATGCTCTCCTGTACAGAAGAAATCATTAGGGATAGTTCTTGCTATTGAAAAATCATATGGCACTATGTAGACACACACACACACACACACACACACACACACACACACACACACCTGCCTTTGTGCAAACAACAGTGCAATGAAGAGTCCAATTGATACTTCTTTGTTTCATGACGCTTTGTAGTTTACTCCTCCTCCTACTCCTGTCTTGCATCTACAACTCGTCCATTACAGATGATGCTTCAGAGACTAGAGGGTTGAGACACAAAATACTGGTTTCAAGTGTTCAACAGGTATAACGGTGTGTGTTTATTTTAATTCTATCTGTCACAAGTTTTAAGGAACTAGAACTATAATTGGGTGGCACAGTTTTCCATTTTACTCAGTCTGTTAGGTTCTTGGGTATCACATTTGATCAATGGCTCACACAGTTACCTTATGTTAGGACCTTAAAATGTACTGTTCATAGTTCAGTCCAAAGTTTGTAGCTTAAGGTGTTTGACAAAGTGCACCATGTAGAGGCATCAGACTGTTATCAGAGACTTAAAAAAGAAGCCCCATCCCTAGCCTCTTGGTCAAAGCTAGTGAGCCACCATTTGCAATCGGGCAGGACCATGTAACGTGCCTTCGAAGCTGAGGTGGCTAAAGAATCTCCAGTCTCCATCATTATTGCTCATCATGCAATAGAGCATCTAGTCCTGAATTGCCTTTGAGTTGCAGAGCTGTCAAGCTTTTGGGTTAGACAGGTTTTAGGAAAGAACAGTTAAGCAGATACGAAGGTCTCTCTGTGTTGAAGCAAGCTGCCACCTTGGCTGATAAAAGAGCAGATATTGCCGATTTTGTCCACCAGCATTCATTCCTTTGTATTTTAGAAAAGGATTCTAATGGCAGACGGGGTTTTTACAGATCGTACCAAGCATGGTGACTTCGTTGACTATTAAATGGTTTTCATAGACAATGTCTAAGGATCTCAGCTACCAGCAGATTTCAGGGTGCAGTACCAAGATATATGTAATCCTGATGGCTGTCAAGCAGGTTAGACTTCACTCGCCTGCTACAACAGTCATAGCACTGCAGAGAATCCAAAGAATCTCGTACAGAACATCCAGGGTAACCTGTTTTCTCTGCAGAAGCAAGGTAAAGAGCTGCCTTTCTGTTGGGAAGTAGGGCGCATTAGAATTAACTGTGATGTGGCTGTAAGCACACTAGATGTCCCTGCGGCCAGTTATGTCACTAGTGAGAATGACAAATAATATGAAAAGGATAGAGTGCTGCTCAGTGTGAAGACAGGTTGAATTGCAGACAGGCACAACAAAAAGACTGTTACACACTGAGCTTTCGGTCAAAGCTTTCTTCAGACAAGAAAAGACACACATTCACACAAACAAGCACACCTAATGCACACGTGACTGCTATCTTCATCCAGACAGTCATGGGTACATGCAAGAGGGTAAATAAACTTCGGAAAATTAAATTAGCCACCCAGTCACTTAGAGAATCCAAGATCGTTGGAGGAATCGTGACTCCTCCTTAAGTAGTTTGCAAGTAGATTTTAATGCTTGTTTGACTCCTTCCCATATTTTTGTATTGGAGGTCAGTGAGACAGATGTACATTAGGAAGAGTTGGTGCTTTTATGTTACTAATTTTATGTCATGTTTTCACATTTTGTTTTAGAGACTCCCATAATGTTTTTAACCGTGACGATGTGTACTTGAGCACTTATAGTGATACGCAGGCACACATATTTTTATTGTTTGTTTAGTATATTAATTATTTTATCTAGAAAGTAACCTCTTATGCATTTTAGGTCCATTTGTCCAGAGTGATTTTTTGCCCGAGACAGTATTTTGTTGGGCAGTTTTGCCATTGGTAGAAATTGGGAGGAGGAGGAGGAGGAGAAGAAAGGGGGGGGGGGGTGGCAGGGTTTGACTCATCCCGAATATCTGGCCCACAGGCAGCTCTTTGTGCACTCACTGATGTTGACATTGTGTGGCATTAATTTATGTTCATCAAGAATACTGATAAAAATGGTATTGAGCGCCCTACAGTCATTATCATCATCATCATCAACATGGTCATTATCATTTCATTTCGCTAACCATTTATGAAAGACCTACAGTTAAACATTGTTTTGAACCACAACTTAACTTTACATTGCTCACATCTACAGGTTATTACCCTCTACTAATTCAGTATTGAATGTGGACCTTTATATTTGTAGTCTGATACTGAACTGCAAAGTCAGTGATCCAAAGACATACCATGATACGTTGTTATGAGCTGCACCTACAACCTGTGCTCTAAATTGGTCAGTGATAGAGCAGAATCCACTTGTGTCACCTCATATGTTGCATCTGATTCTGTTTACTCTTCATGGTTTGATTTTTGTGACAAGTGATATGCAGTGTCACTATGCATCTCTAAATGATGGGCACTTTTCATATTGAATTTCAATTGTACCTCAGATGTTGCTGGAAGCTAATTCAGTATGCTAAAATTTTCTTTTGTAATACATAAGGTGCATTCAAAAAGAAATGAGCTAGAGGCTCTAAAATGAAAACCACAGAAGTGATAGTAATATTGTTGCTTATGGAAGAAGCTGAGGTACCTATAAGAGCACAGAGGCCCCAGGCTCGCCTCTATAGGGACATGGGTGCATTACTTACATGACAACAGAGTGAACATGTGCACTTGTTGACTGTCCACTGCACTTAGTAGTACTGAAAACAGAGAAACAGATGCTTCAAAAGAAGAGCAAAGGTGCACAGAGCATTTCTTTACAGTGAAAAAGTGACAGGAACACAATATTCATCGAAGAATGGCACAAGTGCCCATCATAATTTTGTAGCTCAATCTGACCTCTAGGCCAATGGTTGTTACTGTAACTCACCAGTCTTAAATAATGAGGGCTTCCAATTTGCGGACAATGATATTGGTAATGCAGTTTGGTGTTCCAGATTGTCCATCATTGGTTAACGACATCCGTCCTTTCTTGAATCACTTATGCCATGCCTTGATCCTTGCAGTGAAGATGCAATGCATTTCATACGCTTCTGCCATTCTTCGATGAATTTTCTTTTCTGCTGTAAGGAACTTTCCGTATCAGGAAACACACTAATCCCTCTGCACTTCTTTTGACGCCTCCATTTCAATGTTTTCAGTACTACTGAGTGCAGTAGATAGTTGTTGTGTGCATGTGATCGTTCTGTCATGAAGTGGATGTGGCCCTTGTCCCTCTAGCAGTGAGGTTCAGGCCTCAGAACACTTACAGGGGACCCCATCTTCCTCCTTAAGCAATGGTATTAGGATCCCCTTAGAAGTTCTCATTTTACAGCCTCTTGCTCGTTTCTTTTTGAATGCACCTTGTGTTTAGTATTCTAGCACCTGATACATGCTTTGGTATCTTGCAAGAGTTTTGAAATGAATTGTTTTGATATTTACAGAACTAATATTTGTGACACAATTGATTTTTTTTTTAATGTAAGAAACGTGTATCTGTTGTGGGTCTCATTTTTGCTATTTCTTTTTTGTCCACAGTGGGTATGATTTTGGCTACCTCTTAAAACTGCTTACAGATCAGAACCTACCTCATGAAGAGAGTGACTTTTTTGATCTTCTGAGGCTGTATTTTCCAACAGTATATGACGTCAAGGTAATTTATTGGTTGTTATGAGTAATATTTTCTTGCCAGTAATGCTTTATTGCTAATAACTTGGAGACTGTCTGCTGTGTTATATATTGTTTTGATCGTACTTTGTATGTTGAGTGATAAATGAGCACTATAATAAATTATTCACAAAGATTTTACACCAATAATTAATATGAAGACTTATGTATTATTAGATTCAGATGTTGATAATATGTGCATAAATCTTTGTTCGCACTTTTTTTTTTCTCATTTGAGAAGTAATATTCCCAAGCCAGGAGTATTTTGGGGAGTGCAAAAAAGACTAATAAAGTCCAATTAGGAGAGTAAGGCAGTTGAAACAGTATTTAATACTGTTTTGACTGTCGTGCAGTGTTGACCTAGCAACAATCAGAGCTCGAACTGGTGCAGCCATGTTGAAAAATTTCACCTGTTAACATTGCAGCCATGTACTTTTGACTACAGCTCACCATTCAAATGTGTGAGAAGGGATAAATAGTGTGCTTCCAGTTGTTATTAGGTTTTATATAGAAACGTAGTGAAGATAATTCATTGTGTGCTGTGTTACATTGCCAGCAATTCTGCTTTCCTTATTGGACAAAAGTTTGATTCCCATGATATTGAATGAGTTAAAAATAGCTGATAATGGCATCATTTGTTTATATCAACAAGACAAGGCTACACATTTTTTTATATTTTTACTCGTCTACTGACAAACTACAGTCACCTATTTCAGAATCTTTCAACATCTCACTAATCCATGCTCCATTTCTTACCTCTATTGGATCATTTTCGCCTGATGAGCCCATATGTACATCCGTAGTCATTGCGTGTGCATTGATCTCATTATCTGACATCCTCAACTTAACATGTGACGAGCAGAAGTATATAGCTGGAAAACTGAATCACAGTAACTTTTTCCTACAGTTCACAAAACAGAATAATAATTCAATTTGCAACAACATATTCAATTCAACACTGTAATCAGTGCTGAGAAGCACATCAGACTTACTTACAATGTAATAAAACAAGAATAAACTTCATTTACACAGTAGGTTCAGTTCTGATTTAGCACTGCATTAATAAATTAGCAGGAGCTACTATGGAAAGACTGGGCAATGACATTTACATTATTAAGTGCCAAGGTATAATATCAGTATTATAAGTAGCTGTCACTACATATGTTGATTACTGTTTGCATTTGTTGAAGTTATCTGATCAAAGCCTGTATTGCCAGTTAGTTACACTCCAGTGCTTTAATTGCATGAGAGGTGAGAATGCTGTCTGTTCAGTGGTGAGTGTGGCATTGACACCCACAACTTCCAGGTGTTGCCGTTGATATGCAGCAGTACCATCAACTGGCCATTCGGTGAACTACTGTAGTGGGTGTCTTACAGTTGCTTGCCATCCATGTTGCAGATGATGTAGCATGAAACAGTAGAATCACTTCTCAATACAAGTGCTTTGCACATCACTGAGACAAGTAATACCACTGCAATCCAAGCTCTTTGGTCCTTGGGTGCACAGTGTGTCTGACATCACACAACAATCAGAAATAAGTTCACTATTTATCCCTGTAATGTTTATCAGTTAATAGGATGGGGAGACAATCACACAGTGAGATCCAACATTATTTGAAGAGATCCAGATATTTTAAGTTAATCAAACACTTCAAATTTGGGCTGCATGGTTTGCAACTAATATTATCAATTGATTGACATGATCAATTATTGGCACTGTGGCCATGAAGTCCGTTGCAATGTGCTGACGTTCGTTGTTGTTAATGTTAAGCACCCAGTCCAGACACTTGGAGCATACACACATGTAATCCACTGTTCCAGCAGGCTGTTATATGTTTAGACGTGTGATGCAGTTCTTGGAATTAGTATTATTTATTTAATATGATCTTATTATGGCCATCTTTTACATCGGAGCAGGGTTTCACACATACAGTACCTTTTTTAAATCAGAGTTAATTAAGAAATAAACAAACAATGGAAAATCCAGGATGGAATGGAACCGTATTACGAGGAGGAAAGTTGCTGCTCACTATATAGCGGAGATGTTGAGTTGCAGATAGGCACAACAAAAAGATTTTCACACTTAAAGCTTTCAGCCAATGGCCTTTGACAAAGGGGCCCCAGCCTTTGCAGCATCTTTTACCTTCGGTGCTGCATGTTTATCCTCCTGCTATTCTTTTTCCCGTCCCTTGGGGAACATGTCTGGGGTATTTTTGGGAATGTTCCGCATTGCCATAGCTGACATAAGAACTGTCTCACCACCATTTGTCGTTCATTTTTTCTTTCTTAATTCACCTTCTCCTGTCCTTCCTCTGCTTCGGCATTTGAGGCTCCCCTTTTTTTTCTTCTTCCTCCCTGTGCGCTCCTGAAGGCCGGTCCATGCGTCTGATGCATACCTGGTGACTCAGTAATGTGTAATTCCCAGCCCCGGTTTGACAGTTAGGGTTCACATGTACCCCTCGGTACAGGCCAGGCCCAGGGAGGGATGATTGCCTGAGCTGCTACCTTCCCAATGTGCCGATTGGTCCCTCTGTCAGGTGTTTGGGAGGTGTGAACCCCTTGTGAAGGGGCCCCCAATTGGAAGGAGCATGCCATTGGAGATGCTGGTGATCATGGGGGATTTTCTAGCAATGAGGCAGTCATCATCTTTGCAGTCCACGTCTACCAAACATAAATGGAATGAAGCTCCTGATTCAAAGACCCTCCCAGCTGCACCACAGTTCCTCATGGTTTCACATGCTGAGGACGGTCAGTCCTTTGCAACAGTAAATCCATTTCTAATTCAGAAAGGTATTGATGCATTTGCCGGCCCTGTGAAATCCTACTCTTGTTTACGCAATAACACTTTGTTTTTGGATACTGCTTCTGATTCTCATGCATAACAGCTGCTTGCTGCTTAGCTTCTCCACAACTATCCTGTATTGTATCGAGGCCCATAGAATTCTGAATTCTTCCTGTGGTGTTATTTACACAAGGCTGCCCGACAGTGTGACCAAGGCCGAAATCCAAATGTACATCTCTGATCAGGGTGTCATTGGCATCCGTCAGGTGATGAGAAAGATAATGCCTCCTTAGTGCCCACATGCACTCTTTTTCTCACCTTCGAGAGAGTGGTGCTTCAATTCAAGATCAAAGCAGGCTATGAAGTTAGCACAATCTGACCGTACATTCCGAACCAGATGTGCTGCTACCAGTGTTATCGTTTAGACTCCACTCGAATTTCTTGTCGACACCTGGCCAAATGTGTAACCTGTGGTAGGGATGCATACGAGGGCGATTGTCCGCCTCCTTCTCCCCACTGTATGAACTACAATGGCGACCATGCTGCCTCCTCTCAAGATGGTCCCACGTATATCGATGAGATGGCTGTCCAGGGGATCTGGGTAAAGGAAAAAGTACCTTATCCAGTCGCACGCAAGTTATTGGCTAGTCTCAAACCCTGCATTCTACCATCTGGCACTTACAGTACTGTTCTTGCTGCATCTCGGTCCATAAAGGACATGGCCATGCAGACATGCAACCTCCTCAAATTCAGCTCTGAGGTTGTGAAATCACCCAGTGTCATGGTAGCATCACCGTCTCCTCATCCAGCTGTACAAGAAGCCATCGAACTCTCGTCTCATGGGACAAAGTCACCAGCTACACAATCAGCAGGCTGGAAAGGACAGAAGGAATGCTCCAGTGAAGACAGCCGTCCATCACCTGAGTCTTCCTCCGGTAACCAGAAAGGCTTGAAGAAGTCAAACAAAGTCATACAGCCTTCTCGTTCACTGACTCAAAGATCTTTGACAGCCTCTACGTTGCCGATGCTCACCAATGAAATTTTTCTGTGTTGGACTCCACAGGCCGACAGCAGAAGAAAGCTGATGCTCCTGTGGACATCATGGAGCAGGATCCTCCTACCTCTGTGCCCTGTAGCACTGAGTCTTCGCAGGCTAGCACTCGCCAGCCGCCGAGGTGACACCCCACAATTTTTTCCTCATCTTAACACTCCTCCAATGGAATGTTCACGGCCTTCAATCCATCAAAGAGGATTTACGGCTGCTTTTCGAACTGCAGCATCCACTTGTTCTCTGCATTCAGGAAACAAAATTGGATCCTCATGATCCTCATGATCTTTTTGAGATTCCACATTTCTTCCTGGTCCATTTTGACCTTCCCAACAGGGTTGGCACTCCATCTCATGGGGGAGTCATGCTGCTCATATGGGATGACGTTCATAGTCAACCCATCTCCTTGACCACCCATCTTCAAGCTGTTGCAGTTCACCTTTTCCTTCCTCACTTGACCTTTCCCCTTTGTACTGTTTACATCCCTCCATCATTCAGTGTCACCAGGGCAGATTTCCTCCAGCTTATTGGGCAGCTACCTCGCCCCTTTCTGCTGCTTGGTTACTTTAATGTGCACCATCCCCTTTGGGGTTCCCCCAGAACCTGCCTGAGGGGTGCTCTCTTGGCTGACCTTGTTAATCAAGTTAACCTCTTGTGCCATAACACAGGAGCACCCAAGTTCCTTTCAGGCTCCTTGCACACCTATTCCCATTTGGACCTATCGTTCTGCACTGCCCAGCTTGCCCATTGACTCAAGTGGTTCATTCTCTGTGACACATATTTGAGCCACCATTTCCCGTGTGCTATCCGTTTGCTGACTCCTACCCCGACTCCGTGGACTGAGGTGGACCGTGATGCAGTTCGCGCATGGAGACTTGCTCGCTGCGTTTGTAACAGTCTAGGATGGCAAATTGCATTCATTATAAACAGATGCATCTACAGTGTCATCATGTTCTTTGGGATAGCAATAAAGCTAGCTGGATTTCATTCACTTGCTTTTTTAACTTACCGCTGCCTCTTCAGTCACCTGAGCCATCCACAGAGCCATTCCCCAATTTTCGGCCTGACTGTAGCCACCATTTTGCGGAGATTTTGAGCTCCTCCCTGTATCACCCTGACTTCCTCCACCGGAAATGAGCAGAGACAGCTTGGGTGATACCCTTCTCATTCTCTTAGAATGGTGTGCTACTATGCCGCCTTTACTATGAGGGAGCTAGATCATTCTCACACTCCATCCTGATTCTCCGCCCTAGGGCCGCACGCTGTTAACATTCAGAAGTTGTAGCATGTTTCTCTTGCGAGCAAGCACTCCTGCTTAATACATACAACCACATCTGGGCAGAGGGCAAATTTCCAAAATGCTGGTGTGAAGCTACCGTCGTACCCATACTTAAGCCCTATAAGGACAAACACCTTCCTTCTACCGCCCCATTTCTCTGACCAGCTGTGTTTGCAAGTTGACGGAATGTACGACTCATGCCCGGCAGGTATGGTGGCTTGAGTCTCGCAATTTAATAACCGCAGCACAGTGCAGATTTCGAGTTTGCCATTCTGCAGTTGATCATTTTTGTCCACCCATGTCATGAATGGTTTTCCGCAAAAACCCCAGACTATGGCCATGTTTTTCAATTTGGAGAAAGCCTAAGACATCTGCTGGATGACTGGTATCCTCCATACTCTCTACATGTGGGGCTTCTATGGCTGACTGCCCCGTTTCCTCTAGGAATTTTTAATAGACCGAGTTTTCAAGATATGTATGGATTCTGCCTTGTCAGACACCTTTATCCAGGAAAACAGTGGGCCTCAGGCTTCCATCCCTTGTCCGTTTGAAACGTGACTATGGATGTTTCGTTTATGCATCTGCACAGCCATCCCTCTTACCTGTCTCAATACTATCCACTATCATGGCATCTGTTTGGCCACTAGTGCCTTCTACACTAGCCCAGTTGAGAGTCTATATGCAGAAGCTGCTGAACTACTGCTGTCCTACCGCCGTGACTTTCACCTTGGCAGATGTGCACGCCATTTGCCTGCCATGCATAGCCATCCATCTTATGCCTTATTTTTCGATGACTTCTTTGATCGCCAGTGTGGGGCACGTCCCTCTTCTCTGTTACCTCATGGAGTTTGCTTTCGGCTCTTGCTCCGGCAACTAAACTTTGCATCTGTGCAACTTTCCAGGTGGGTGTGAACCCTTCACCACCTTGGCTTCATGTAGCACTTCACGTTCACCTTGGCCTTCACCCGTTTCCTAAGGACACTACTCAAGCTTCATTATATCACTTTTGGTTTCACGACCTTTGCATGGAACTTCACGATAGTACCTTTGTGTACACTGGTGGCTCTCTGACTGACCATGGTGTTGGGTGTGCCTTCGTCATTGGTGTCAACATTTTATGGTATCGGCTTCCGGAACACTGCTCAATATTTATAGCAGAGCTCTTCGCCCTGTATCAGGCGACGCAGTGCATGGTGACACAGACTTTTCAATTGCGTCATCTACTCAGACTCTCTGTGCCCTTCAAAGCATCTGTGTACTGTACACCATCCATCCCTTAGTGTAACGGGTCCAGGAAAGCTGTCACTTGTTTACTCTTAATGAAGCTACTGTGTTGTTCTTGTGGGTTCCTGGTCACTTCGGTCTAACAGTAAAAGAGGCCGCTCATGCAGCTGCCAAGGCTGCAATCCTCGCACCTCAGCTCGCTAGTTCTTACATTCCCTCCGATAATCTCTGTGTTAGCGTCTGTCAGCAGGTGGTGTTGCATTGGCATCACCACTGGTCCTCCCTTCATGGGAACAAGTTCCAGGTTATTAAGCCCTCCCAGGAACTTGGACAACCACCTCTAGGCTGCCTTGCTGTGAGGAGGACGTTTAACTAGGTTGCGTACTGGGCACCATCGTTTTAGCCTTTGCCATTATTATTAAATGTAGCTCCCCGACCACATTGTGCACATCACGCCCAACTTTTAATTTTCCACCATTTTCTGGCGGAATGCACTTTTTTTAACTGCTTACATTCCTGTTTGTGTTTGCCATTTGAGTTATCGGGCATTTTAGCGAATGGCATGTGGGCTGTCAAACGCACTTTACTTTTTATCCATTGTAGCAATATGGCGAAAGCCATTTAATTTTTAGTTTTGGACCTCTGTTTCTCTATGGTGTATTTTATAGAACTTTCACCAAGTCCATGTTTTTAGCTGCCTTATCTTCCATCGATTGGGATTGATGTGTAGTCGTTTTTAACTTCTCTCTTTGTCTTCATGTTTTACAGCTTTTGACATTGACGTGGATGACCCTAGTTGTTTTTATGCCCTAAAATAGAAACAAAAACGAAAGATAGTAGAGAAGTCAGGTGATGCCTTTTTGCATGCTGCCAGGATAGTGAAATGTGATCGGAGAGTCAAACATCACAGATATATTGAAAACAGGCATTCATAACCAGTTCCAGATACCCAGAGCTTTCCTGAGAAAGGCCTTGCAGGATAACATTGCAGTAGTCAGTAATTGGAAGTATAAGTGTTTGTACAAGTTCCTTCTTCAGGTCAAGAGTGAAGAGCTTTATAATTTTGGAGGGAATGGATAGGTGCTGATGCCTTCTTGCACACTGCAGTTACATGCTCAGTCCAATTTAGATTTTCATCTATTATTACTCCTATACTCTTTTCGGGAGAACTCGTATACATTTTGGCTTAAAAATGGTAGGGATTTCTGATATTTTGGGCTAATGAGCCTAGAATGACCAACCAGTGCTGCTTGGGTTTTGGATGGGTTGAGGTTTAACACTACACTCTGCACCCATTTTTATAGTGCATACAAGTCGGTACCAAGATCTGTGATAGCTGTCTTCAGGTTAATTGGTTTTGCATTTACATGCAGCTGGAGGTCATAAGCATACATGTGGTATTTGCAGTAGGACAATACTGATGAAACATCATATACATGCAGTGAAAAGAGTATAGGACGTAATACTGCACATGGGATGCCTGGTACTACCTGCCTCTATTGTGCTGGACATGATGCATTGCTGGTGGTACGTCAAGTATGAACAAAACCAGCGCACTCCACTTGGCGAGAAATTTAGGCTGTTAATTTTGGCAAGTAAAAAGTTGAACTTACTATCAGAGGCTGTGCTGAAGTCTAAGGAGCACATGATAGTCGCCTCTTGCACATCCATAGCAAGCTTCAGGTCATCTGTCACCTTTATTAATACAGATGTTGTGCTGTGATGTTTACGGGAACCTGATCGGTATTCATCTAGTAGGTTGTTTGTAATTGGGTAGTTGTTAGCTGATCATGGACTATATATTCTGAGGACTTGGACAGTGTGGGAAGAATGTGAATAGGTCAGTAATCAGAGGGTGCTGTAGCGACGTCTTTTTTAGGTAAGGGCTTAACTAGTCCCTGTTTCCAGGCCTCAGGGGAAAGATGTGTTGTCCATGTGGTTGAAGATATTTGTTATAGTAGGTAATAACAGCTGAACAATAAGCTTAATTCGGACTTTATACGGCGGCCGGTGTGGCCGTGCAGTTCTAGGTGCTTCAGTCTGGAACCGCGTGACTGCTACGGTCGCAGGTTCGAATCCTGCCTCGGTCATGGATGTGTGTGATGTCCTTAGGTTAGTTAGGTTTAAGTATTCTAAGTTCTAGGGGACTGATGACCACAGATGTTAAGCCCCATAGTGCTCAGAGCCATTTTTTTGGACTTTATACCATCGTGTCCAGTTGATTCTGATCTGGTTTGCATGATGTCTTTTTTATGGTATTTTGCAAGTAACATCATTTGGATAGAATTTAATGTGACTACAGTCACTTACCACCATGAAGTAATCAAGGAGTCTGTTTCATTTTTAATTCAATTGTGGTTGTAGGTAAAATGACATATTGGTTCTGTTTATTGGCTGGGACTATGGAATCAACTGCATCTTTTACTTTGTCTATACCAAGGCCATGCAGGTTTGTCTGAAGGACAGCTATTCTATTTCTGTTGTCAGTTAATGTATTGCCATGCCTGAGTTTTCCGTTTCTCACTGCTTGACGGACTGTTCTGCTTCTGCTTGTAAGCAATATGAGTTCAAAGTGCGGGTCACAGTTTGTATGCCTGATGTTAAGTGTCTGAGATTCATGAACTGTTTCAGGTCTCCATTTAGCCAAGATGCAGGTTTCCCTTCTCACTTTCTGGTCTTTAGGGGAGCATATTTGTCATATAGTTGAGTAAGTTTGTTAGTAAATCCATGATTTTCTTTCTTTCTTTCCTTTTTTTGCATCTGAGAATGAAATCGATGTTTCCAAACTTTTTCTTGCGTCTCAGTTGCAAGTTCAAGTAAATTAGTGCATTTGAAGTCTCGATACGTAGTTAGTTGCAGCTTCTTTCTGGAACATTCTAGCGAGTGTGTCATGAAAATTATGTCATGGGAATAAATGACAAGTGTAGGTATTTGAGAGGTATGAAATTATGTGTGGGGATTGTGTTGAATTTCTCTCTCTGGGGATTTCGTTGCAAATATATCTATGAGAGTGTGATTACTGCTTGTATGATGGGTGGGAGCAAGCTGTAGGGGCAATTTGTTTGAAGAAGAAACCATCCACTTAAATTTCACCCTGGAAGGACAGTTGCATAGAAAATTTGTTAGTTTCACCAGCTATAATTATTTGCTCATATGTCAATTTGAGATTTGAAAGAGCAGTTTTGAAGCACACAAAACCCGCATACTGTAGCAGTTGTGTAGAGGACGCACATCAGTCATTTTCTGTTAAAGAATTGATGACATATTTCACTTGTTTATCTTCTTTATGGTTAGGTATTTCCAGCACATAGGTGATAAAGTGGAGCATATGTATGTCACTACTCCACCCCCTCACCTATTACATCTGTCGTGTCTTTAAAGATGTAGCCATCTAGATTTACCAAATTTGTAAGAATAGTTGGCCCCTTCTAGTGGCGTTACTAATTATTCTCGTGAGCATGTGTGTGATCGATCGCGACGTACTTGTTGGAAAAATTGGTTTTACGATATCCGAACAAAGAGTGCCTGTGTTTATGACATTTGGTCAGACCACTGATTTTTCTCACATGGATAATTGTCCAGAACACGTTACTTGTCCTGTAACCATCATGACATGATCAATTGGGTTGATTGTTGTTCTTGCGACATGACATAAAATTTCAGAATTATCACTCTCAAATAAATCACCAGTACTGAACTGTCAGCACTGGTATTATGTACACAACTTCCATGGCAATAATTTTAAGTACTTTGGCAAAATTACTGTAAACTGCGCTATGAAGCCATGGTGTCGACACTGTGTGATACGTACACCATGGAAACTAAACCACAACTCCTCTACAGTCTCACTCTCTGCCTGCCAGAGAGGCGACTAATGATGTAGGCTTGCGGGATAGGCATTGATACAACAATATGCTTACAGCTTCACTAGACGGTAAGCAACAGGCATCTGCAAACAATCGAAGAAGGGTGCTCAGATTTGAAATGATAATTAAATGGACACCCTAGCTGCAAACAGGCGTTCATATACTTCGTTGGGGACATGTTGAAAATGTGTGCCCTGACCGGGACTCAGGCGCACTATCCTCTGTGTCCTCGGTGACTCAGATGGATAGAGCGTCTGCCATGTAAGCAGGAGATCTCAGGTTCGAGTCCCAGTCAGGGCACACATTTTCAACATGTCCCCAATGAAGTATATGAACTCCTGTTTGCAGCTAGGGTGTCCATTTAATTATCATTTCATTTCTAGCAGAGCTGCATGGTTATCAATGGTAACTGTTCTTTCGGGAACAGATACTACCATCATATATAGCTGCTCAGATTGCCACCTAAATTGTTTGTATAGATTAGAAACAGCAGAAGGTCTAAAACTCTTCCTTGGTGAATGACATATATCACTTCCATTCAGTGACTTGCCATCAATTACTGTGAACTGCAACCTATCTTATAGGAAATGATGAATCCAATTGCACAAGTGAGTCTATACTCCATAGCTACACAATTTAATTAGAAGCTGCTTGTGTGATAGCTTTCAGAAGCCCTCTGGAAATCTGGAATCAACTTGAGAGCCTCTTCAATAGAACTTATTACTTTGTGTGAAAAAATAGCCAATTGCATTTCATAAGGATATTATTGTCTTAATGCATGTTTTTTCTTTGAGGTGTTGTGTTAAGTGAACACTGTTTGTGTTCCAAAAGCCTACTACAAATCGGAGTTACTACTAATGGGCCTATAATTAAGTGGATTACTGTTTTTCCTTTCTTGTGTGTGGCTATTGCTGTGACCTGTACAAGTTTCCAGGCTTAAGATATGCAGCTGTTTGTGATTGCTAAAAATGGAGCTATTGTGTACTCCAAAAGAAACCTAACAGGTATACAGTTGGGACTGGAAATGACACAAGTAGCTTTGCTACACTGATGATACTTTTAAGTTACTCATGCTAGCAGCAGTTCTTGATCAGATTTCTGAAATATTTACTACATCTTTTTCAGTGAAGGAATGTCAGAAAACCATATTTAGTAACTCTGCTTTAGTGGCACAGTCATTGGTAACGTTGTCACAGTTGCAGGTTGTGTATCTAACCGCTTCCATGGGGTAGCAAAGATTTGATTTTCAGAATTTCATATAATTATTGACTGGGTTTAAAAAAATTAAAATGCTGCCGTAATCTACTCATTGAGAGGTATAATCTTATGTTAAAGGTTTAACGCTGTAATACGAGTATTACAGTTGGAAAACATGTGCATGTCTTGAGGCAGCGTAACTCACCACTTCAAAACTACCGGCCTATATTCATCAAATATTTGAGAATGAGAACACTTATTTACTTACAACAAGCTGTATACATAATTTCAAATTCTTTCTAAACTTTTCTGTGCTTACATACTTAGCGTCAGATATTTTTAATCAGAAGATTGAAGCTGTTTTATACATACAAGTTTGATCATTTAAAGAATCAAGTTTGATGGTCTGACAAAAATACATTTGCATTTTCTACCAGACTTTGAGAGTGAGTTTGGTGGTAGAAACTATTAAGTGTCTCACATTGAAGTCCATGCTTAATTTTGAGCTTCTGTCTCACCTCCATTTCATTTCCTCTGTGGCCATAATTGTGTGTTCCACTCCAGTCTGTCTCCTGATTCTTTAGAAATTCCCAACATGCCTCAGTTCATTACTTACTCAGCAATTTTGTTTTTAAGCAGTTCATCACATTAAAAGTTCACTTCCCACTGCCATAAGTCAAAATACACTCTGAAAAGCCTGTTTCAGATAGTATGGTAGTTTGGTTTTGAAAAATATGTTTAGTGTACCAAATGCACCCCCATACATCCACACTAGTATTCAGCACTTGACATTATTAATGACTTCCATTAGCATCTATTTTTCTGATGTGGAAAATTGAAAAGCAAATGCTTGGGTCCTCCAAGAACTATTTCGAGTGAATGAGAAAATATTTTTGGGTAGGAAAAAGTGCAATTCCTGAGACTTCAGTGAAGACAACAAACTGAAAAAAATATACATACTTTCATACCACCAGAATTGTATAATTTTACTGAAAGGTTAGTGGCAAGAATCCATTATTATCAGGAGAACTTTGATAAATTTTGATTCAGTTTGTTAAAACTTTCCATTGCGAAAGGGCATTATTGAGTGGTGTAGCAATGATGATGAAAGTGAGAAACAGAATGAATTTGGATGTGCATTAGTTGACTCTTTGTGGAAAAAAAAAGAAAAATATAAAGTTTCACCAACTTTCTTACTGAATCATTATTTCTCATTTAAACACCCCTGCAAAATGTATGGGCTTCAGTTGTTCAGCGAACAGCTATGTATTACTTATCTTTCATTATTTTTAAATAGATGTTTTTTTTAGATCTCAATGTTTGTTAGGTAGTAAAGCTTGTATTGCCTGGTGTGATTTCATTCAAGGTTAATAGTCTTGGAAGGTTTGGGAGCCATTGCTCTAACCTGATTCAGTTAAAATCATTCTTATAAATTGTGCAGATGTATGAAAATTGTAACCCAGCTAAACAATTAATAAGCTGATGGCCAGAGCTTAAAAATGTAACCCAGCTAAATAATTAATAAGCTGACGGCCAGAGTGTTCTGTTTAGTTACCACCATATATTGTGCACTAGTTAAACTTTTTTGTGTTGGGCGTAGTGAAAGTACAGTTTCATTCAAGGTAATTTATGAATTATATTTCAGCAAAATACAATGATTTACTAGTCGGTCAGTCATCTAAAATTCATGGTAATGGTTTGCTCTAATAATTGTTCTCCATCGTTTTGGCTGTTCAGACTTCTGCATACGTTGCACTATGAAGAGTTCAAAATTTGAGCTGAACAACTCAAAGAAAAAGGGACATTAAATCAAGAAATTATTCTGTGCATCCTCTTAAACAGTCTTTAATTTTACACATAGTTAAGAGTTTGATTGGTTTGTACCCCTGTTTTGAAAAGTTTGAGTGAGATTATAAGTATATGTGTACTCATGTGTCCTCAGTATGTTTCAGCCGTGTAACCTTATGAGAAGAGGAATTTTATTATCTCATTATATACATACATACATAAAACAATGATTTTGTGTACAGGGAACTAATTAATGTTGTTGTTGTGGTCTTCAGTCCTGAGACTGAAGCAAGCTTCATCATCTCCCAGTACTTGCTGCAACCTACTTCCTTCTGAATTTGCTTAGTGTATTCATCTCTTGGTCGCCCTCTATGATTTTTACCCTCCACACTGACCTCCAATGCTAAATTTGTGATCCCTTGATGCCTCGGAGCATGTCCTACCAACCAATCCCTTCTTCTTGTCAAGTTGTGCCACAAACTCCTCTTCTCCCCAATTCTATTCAATACCTCCTCATTAGTTATGTGATCTACCCATCTAATCTTCAGCATTCTTCTGTAGCACCACATTTCGAAAGCTTCTATTGTCCTCTTGTCTAAACTATTTATCGTGCATGTTTCACTTCCATACATGGCTACACTCCATACAAATACTTTCAGAAATGACTTCCTGACACTTAAATCTATACTCGATGTTAACACATTTCTCTTCTTCAGAAACGCTTTTGTTTCCATTGCCAGTCTACCTTTTATATCCTCTCTACTTCGACCATCATCAGTTATTTTGCTCCCCAAATAGCAAAACTCCTTTACTACTTTAAGTGTCTCGTTTCCTAATCTAATTCCCTCAGCATCACCAGACTTAATTAGACTACATTCCATTATCCTCATTTTGCTTTTGTTGATGTTCATCTTATATCCTCCTTTCAAGACACTGTCCATTCTGTTCAACTGCTCTTCCAAGTCCTTTGCTGTCTCTGACAGAATTACAATGTCATCAGCGAACCTCAAACTTTTTATTTATTCTCCATGGATTTTAATACCTACACCGAATTTTTCTTTTGTTTCCTTCACTGCTTGCTCAATATACAGATTGAATAACATCGGGGAGAGGCTACAACCATGTCTTACTTCGCCTGTTTCATACATCTTGCTCACCAGATGGTAGAGTTTTGACAGGACTGGCTCTCCCAAGGCCGTCAGTAGTTCCGATGGAATGTAGTCTACTCCGGGGGCCTTGTTCCGACTCAGATCTTTCAGTGATCTGTCAAACTCTTCACACAGTAACTAATTAATGTGAATGATATAATTGAGGCAATGGAAAATCCAAGCTGGAAGAATAATTGAGGCCTATACAGTGTCAAAAAAACCTAAATTAATCTCAATTTACAACCATTATTTTACAAGTTTATTACACTACTCTACAGAGACAGCTTTATCATCATTTAAAAATTCCATGACTGAATAATATCATTTCTGCATAAAGATGGCTTGTAATTTTAGTTCAGCAAGCATAATACCACACTACAAAAGTTTTTCACTTTTAATTTGTCATAAATTTTCATGGCCATTTAATTTTCTAATATGAGTGTGGCTGCAATATTCACGCTACAAATTGCCAATCTTTGTTCTTTTTTATTTCCACAGTACCTCATGAAAAGCTGTAAAAATCTGAAGGGAGGCCTTCAAGAGGTAGCTGACCAATTGGAGCTGGAAAGAATAGGACCACAGCACCAAGCTGGAAGTGATTCACTTCTCACGGGCATGGCATTCTTCAAGATGAGAGAGGTAAGCAATAAGTGATCATTTACTTAATGTACAAGAATAGACCTTTTTGTAGCTGTGTCAAGGGTGAATCATTTAAAACTTGCACCACAGATATTGCAGAAATGGAAGGTGCTTTTGATGTGCAGTTTCCACAGGATGGATTGGTAGTCAGGGGCTCTTATTGTTAGCCAATAAACAGATCATAATAATAATTAGAAAGTGTATTTTTGTGCATACAGACACTTCTTAAATGGAACAATGCCTATTGACATTAACAGACTAAAAATACAGTAAATTAGAGTGTCAGTGGTGTTTGTTGCTGGATTCTAGTGGGAGTCATTTACGAGATGATGTATTTTGAGAAGTTCCCACATTGACACCGTGCTATACCTGTGATAATATACACTAAAGAACAACAGAAGTGCACACACTAGGCATGTGGATTCTGACCAGTAATGAGATAATGGACAATCATAGGTTCAAAATGACCACCGACAGCAACAATACATGCTTCCAGTCTGGTATGGAATGACTGCTGCGCACATGTTGGCATTTTGGCTGATATGTCCAAGCAGGCTGCAGTAATATGTTGTTGCATATCATTGGGTGTAGTTTTTATGTTCTTGTAGACAGCGTATTTCAGCCTTACCCCCAGAAAAAAAGTCTACAGGCATCAAATTTGGGGAATGGGGTGGCCAAGGTGCAGGTCCTGTGTGTCTAACCCAACAATTTGGAAACACTTTGCGGAGACATGCTGTATTACTTCGTGCACTATGGCCTGGATAGCTATCATGTTGGTACCATAGGTTCTTCCTAGTCTGTAGATGAAAATCATCTAGCATCTGTGGAAGATTGTCTATTTGAAGGCTGTGATACTTCTGCACCTTCAGTGTTCCATCTGTGATAAATGGGCATATGAGCTGATGGTTCACTGTCCCACACCACACGTTTACACTCCATGGACACTGACATTGCACCAGACGTAGCCAACGAGGATTTTCAACAGGTTAATACTGCTTGTTTTGATGGTTTACCATGATTGGTACATGAGGCTTCATGACTTAAACAACATACATTATACATCTGGAGTATCATGTCTTAATGCCCATCTACAGAAGTTAACACCATTCTTACAATAATTTCCATGCAGTTCTTGACGGAGAGTGATGTGATAGGGATGGAACATATGTTAATGGAGAATATGTGGGGCACATGCCTGATGACTTGTGCCACTTCCTTGTGCAGTTGCGCAGGAGCTAGTAGGTGGATCAACTGCAACAGCAGCAAGAACATTAATTTCTCCCTCCTGTTGTCACTTGTTTCCTTCTGTTATGTTGTCTAGGTGTGACACTACCACTTTCACGTAACTGTTTGAAGAGGTTGCTGAATAATTGCCTAGATGGTTGACATTTATTGGGATATCTTGCCACATACATCATACAAGAACGAACTGCATTATTTCTCCACTCTTCATGCGCTGTGAACGTTTCCGTTCATTGGTAAATCCCATTGCCCACTCATGACCAACTGTTTGGACTGTCATGCAAACTGACTAACAAGTCGCAGTACACCCAAGGAACACACTAGCACACTATATACAAACATAACAACATCGTACCTAACAAATACACAGGTTGAATGGCACAAAAAAGTATTGGTGTGGAAAGTTTCCACAGTACAATACCTCATAAACAACTTGCACGAGGCTCGTGCAACATACACTGCTGACATTCCAATTTACCCAACTTTTAGTTTGTTAATGTCAATAGGCATTGTAACAATATTATGAGCAGGAGAGTTGGTACTCACTCACTGAGTCGCAGATAGGCACAACAAAAAGACTGTCAGAAAATGAGTGGCCAACAAGGCCATCTCCGACAAAGGCCTTGTTGGCCAAAAGCTCATTTTCTGATAGTCTTTTTGTTGTGCCTATCTGCGTCTCGGTGAGTGAGTAGCAACTCTCCTTCTTAATAATATTGTTACATTTCATCCTGGATCCAATATGCATTGTTTCATTTCAAATAGTGTATATATGCACAAAAAGTACACGTTCTCTAAGTATTATTACAATATGTTTATCGGCTAACAATACAAGCCCCAGATCACCAATCCACTCTGTGCAAAGCGCACATCAACAGCACTTTCCCTTTCTGCAATATTTGTGGTGTAAGTTTTAGGTGATTAACCTTGTATAGATGTAAAGTGTTTTTGGCATCTAGATTATTTTTACTGTTATTGAGTGCAGTCAAATAATTATATTTTTGGAATTTTCTGTCGGATGAAACTTGGAAGAGGGCAAGGGGAGTTGGCAAGGAATGCAACGTGCGGTGAATACTGTAATCAGCTTCTAGTGTTCTGTGAAATATTAATTCAAACAAATGTTCTGTAATCAAAGCAGTCAGTTTTCTGCAGCCATCATAAGTGCAGCTGCATATGCAGCTATATATTTCATTGTTATTGGGTATTTTGAGAGATACTGGTAGGTTTTGTTTGTGAAGTGGCATTTCAGAGTTCTGCGATCTCTTTATTGTCTGCGTCAGTTTGGGCATGGTCTAACAGCCCTACCTAGTAAGTGAGACTTTGCACAATATTTTTCAGAAAGAAGGAAGGAAGATTAGGGTTTAACATATTACTGACAACCATGTCATTACACATCCACAGTGTGTGGAATGGCATGTCTGCTAGTGAATGTTTGTTGCACTAATAAAACTCGGTTAGTTGTCTAAGTGAATACTTATAGTTGCAGGATGGGTGAATATAAATAAGACCATGTAGGATCCATTTGCACCATTGCCAAATTTCGAGAGTAATTGCCCTTCAGACTATTTAAGAGATTTTACTCTGTTGGATGGAAACAAGCCACCTCTTTCACAAGCACAAAGTGAGGTGACAAAGTTGTAAGACATTCTACGTGTATTCAGAAAGGTGGCAGTTCAAATCCATGTCTGGTCACCCAAATGTGTGAAGGTTTTCTGCAGTTTTCCTAAAGGCAAATGCCAGGATAGTTCCATTCCCAATTCAGCCTTGTATGCCATGTATATAATGACCTCGTTGTCAGTAGTACAGTAAGCCCTGACCTTCCTTCCGTCCTTCTTTCCTGGCAATATTGTGCAAAGTCTCGCATAAAAGGTAGCACTGTTAGACAGTCTTGGTGATATGACGGGCATGTAGTATCCAGCAGGTTATTCCTAGGTACTGTAGGGACATTTGAGTGTGTAAAATCTAAAGCACCACGAATTGCTCTTCCAAAATAAGAGGGTCAAGTTCATTAGTTAGCTCTTTGTAATGCAGATACCTCATAGATGCAAAAACCACTGTTCAAATCCTGGTTAAGATTTCTAATTTTTCATCTGCAGAGTGCTATTATGTGTTCCATTACAGCTTTGATTTCAAAGGGGAACCATTCTTCTTGTGGTCTTGATCCGGTAAGAATGAGCAGCTACATTTCTTGTGTTGTGAACATTTCTAAATTAGCTTCTTGTGAATAAGTTTTGTTCTGAAGTAAAGAATACAGATAGTGGTGATAGTAAATGTCCTTTGGTTACTACATTATCCATAATGTGGCTAGTTACTATCTTTGATACATTACCTTCTCCATAAAGTCACAGAGTATCATAACAGGTCACTTAAATTACATTTAAGGATGAAGCTTTGGCCATTCAGCTTTCACACAAATTTATTTTGAAAAATTCGGGAGGGTAGGTTTTAGCAAACAATACTTGTTTTCGAATAGGCTAAAGATTTCATGATTAGGGATGCCAACAATAAATCGATGTTTTAAAAACATTAAGGTTTCATCCATAAACATTGAGGTTTGAGTGGTGATACACCACTGATGCATCAACAACAAAAGTCCAAAAATATTGACATTGTTCAACAATGGATCATTCATTCTGTTCATGGATGCTCAGTCATTGACACATAAAGTCTCATAATTCATGCAGTGCTACATTTATTGCTGTCCTCTTGAGTTTTGTACTTTTGAAGTAGTAGGGAAGTAAAATACGGAGTTTACAGTAAGATCAGTTACTTCAAATAGTCCCAATTGAATAATGTGCAGCAATCGCTGGATATAGTATAAGTGATTCTCATTGTCGATTGCCCTGTTGGTGTGTGTGCGATTGTGTGCCATAATATTTGGTGACATTATGATAGTTAATGATGGGCACATTATGAATGTCTCAGTTCAGGAAATAGGCAACCAGCAAATAAAATTTTACCAATTAGTTGGAGAAAAATTTATACATGTGTGTCGAATTTTAGAAGTATTTTATCTGAACTGATCAATTTTTAGCTTACAGAACGTGGGCATACCCAGATTTAATTTGGAGGAGACAACAGAGAGGGGGGTTACAAATGGACATGTAAAAATGCAAAATAAATCATTTGTGTACATTAGAATTCACTTTCTGGACAAGTATCTACTGCTCAGTGGAACATTTGGTGTTTTTGAGCTGACAGAACACTACACATCACTGAAGAACTGACAGATACATCATCCAGAAGAATATTGAAAATGAAAAAGTTTCAGCTATCATCACAGATAATGCCAGCACTGTTATGAAGGTCAGTCGGACGTGTTTGACAAAAAGAAAAAAATTATCCCTTGTTTTGGCTGTATAATTAACTTAGTCATAAAGAAATCTACTGATGATGATAAACATTGCACTGAACTGAGAAATAAAGTCAGAGATATTGTCAAGTACATTAAAGTTACGGAAAGGACAGGTAGAAGTGGAACTGAAAGAAGGCAAAATTAAAAAAAAGATGCTCTATGCTCACACACAGCTGACTTTGTGCTTGTTATAATGATTCCTGGAGGTAGTTTCCGTTGTGGGAGCGAAACTTTCTGACTAGTCCTGAGACTCCACATTGGCTTATAGCAGTGAATTAGTGCGTCAAAGAAATGGTGGAATTGCTAGGACCATTTGAAAAATTAACAAAAGAAATTTCAGGAGATACTTGGGTTATAGTAACCAAAGCGATCCCATTAGTCAGTTGTGTTTGAGACGTGGTCAAAGATACGTAACCTAGAAATGAAATTATTGCTCTGTTTAGAAACAAAATATAGAAACAACTGGCAAGAAGGTTTGACAACTTGGAACATTCCACCAATATGGCAATTTCAACAACTCTTGACCCGAGATTAAATTTCATGCATGTAAAAGATGCTGTCACAAAATCAAAGAAAATTAGTTATATAAATAGGCTTGGGAATTTAATGTACTTACAATCATGAAATACATATCGAACAGATGTTATAAAGAAGATTCAGAGTTTGACATCTGGAAATATCACAAGCAGTTGGCTCAAAAAAAATACGAAAAATAAGTTGTCAACATTTGATGGAAACATCAGTGAAACTGATGTTCATATTTACCTGTTGTCCCCCATTACCCTAATAAATGAGACCCTATTGAAATGTGGCAGGACACAGTCACTTTTCCCAAATTTTCAAAGGTGTATCTTGCCATTATCGCTACATCTGTGCCAAGCAAGTGCTTGTTCTCAGAGGCTGGGGCACCCATCACTAGAGATGAGTCGTTTGTGAACTAACAGGTCCAAAGGAACGGTTCACCAGGAATGAATTCTAAGGAACAGCCTTTCATAGTTCATTTTGGTCGCAGCTTTCTACTTGTGGTTCCTGGGAACGGGAAACGGTTGGTGTTCCCGCAACGGCACGTCAGCCGGTCTCATTCTGGCCTCGGTCCCGCTTCCGTCTGTCTCGGTGTCAGTCTCCCTCGGCCGTACTCCTTCTTTGTGAGGCAACTGATCACTGTTCCACTGCCAACTGTGCATAATTACTGCAGTATCAAATTGTTGTTTGTTTTGTTTGCTACGCACGCCCATTCAAGGTCTGTTTCGAACCTTTTTTTGAACTCTGGACTTCTGTTTCTATTCAGTGTCCACAACTGGTAATTAAAATGGATTTTATAATTATGTGGTATGTAATACATACATCTTTTCAGATAACAAAAGGGCATATCAGCTTGCTTCACTATTTTGATAAACAGCAGAGCACACAAAAAAGCAAGTTTTCTTGTTATTACACATGCAAAGGAAGTCAGTACGGCACACACAAGTGGTCATTTTCCGTCCTTTTTCTGATCCAAGGTAAAACAGCATGTTCATTGTTATGGAAGGCAGACTGACTTACAACCGAATGAAGCCCACACTCCATAATTGAGTGTCTGGTGTCACATTTTGTAAAGAGAATACAATAACTTCTACCATATTATTTCAGTGGTACAGGGTGGCGCAAAAAAAATCTGCCCCGAGTACTAGATTGCTCATTGTCGCCCACCAATCATCATCTATTGTTTCGAAGTTGTTTGAATTAGCTTTTTGTTATTTCTTTACTGCCTAATTATTACATGTTTATCTATTCTGCTTGTGTAGCGGTCAAAAATCATGTGTAATTGGCGAGCAGTGTGTACTGCCCTGGTTTTTTGTGCACCACCTTCTATTGTTTCGCTTCAGTCAGCCACATAATGCTACAGTTGGCTTAACGAGAGGTTTTGCAGAATCATGAAAATTACTTAAAGTGTGTGAGAATTCTGTAATGAATAAAAACTCTTTACTCCAGAGGGGAGGCAAGTGCCCCCCTCTCGGCACCTTCCATCTTCAGTAACCTTTGCTACTAATTTTCAGTTTATCACAAGAACCATATACCATGCACTTTTGAATGGTGAATGAGTAAAAATGAACAGTTCCCAAAAAAGAGTGATCACCAGTGAGCTAGTTCCCAAGGATGAAAGAGTTTGCCCATCTCTACCCATCACCCAGGAAAGAAACAGACTTCTAGGGACTAGGTGGTTATCAAAGCTTCTTTTCCCAAATTCTGTATCAAAATTTTTGATTTAAGAGAAATAAATTGTTTTAATGATAAAAATGAAGTGCTTCACAAGACCCATTTTATTTAGTTCTGTAACCTGATTTATATGAAGACAGCCAATGATCGCATCAGCCAGTATCATTGCTCCTAATGTAAGTTAATGCTAGGCAACGTTATAGATAGAGGTAGGTTGTGAACAAATAGGTGACTACTTCCAGTTTCTCTCTGTTTTAAAACTTGCAATACAACTTACATTATTTTAGTGTACTACTTAAAAATCAAATAATTTTGGTGTGATTTTTCAAATATTGCTAAAATATATAGAAACATCAATGTATCACTTATACGAGTGATGTTTTAACAACATTCCTGATACGACACAGTGCTTTATGTAATATTGATCTTGCTCAAACAATCGCATGACATTTGACTCAGTGACTCTATTGTGAGGAATAGTTGAGAAAATGTGAACTAGCCGCTACAGCAATTTAATGCTCTACTTAAAAATTGATAATTTTTTGAAAAACAGGAGGAAATATTGTTACTTTCTATCAACTTACAAACTATTTTTATATTTGAACAGGTGTGAAATAAAAGTTCTCATATCTGTATGGATACTGTCTACAAACATTTATGCTGCTTTTTAAGTAAAGGTAACATTCAAAGTTGAAAATGTTGTCCTTAAGAATCCATTATTTGATTCTGAACCCAGCTGAGAAACTGTAAAAATTTACCAAGTTGGCTACAAATGAGAAATTCCGCCGTTTTTCTCCTGTTAGGTTACCAGGCAACAACATTACCAGCTTTAGAACAAGATGATGACATTTAACCCTCGCATTACCAACTGGGGTATTCTGACTATCCCAGGTTGCCTTTTTTTTCATGTAATAATGTTATCTGAAGGGCCACACGCCTGTGGTTTCACGACTTTGTACTAAAATGATTCACGTTGAATTCACACTCATGACTGTCTAATTCTTTTGGCTTTATCATTGTTATTCAAGTCATTTATTGGTGGGGCTGTGAGACTACCCCGCTTGGTATGAAACTTCTTATTTTCTTATTTGTAGAGAAAGATGATTTTGGGAAATATGTCATTCATCGACTTTGTTGAGTTTTGCCATAGATCCAATGTTTGTTATTGTTGCTGGATACTGTTGTTGAGTTGAATTTGACGTTCACTGTTGAGCTGACATTAAATGAGTCAGTATTTCATCTGCAAGTAAGGATGTCCAAAGGACTTTCTAGCGATGAGATCATGGAAATTCTATACAATACTGATGTCAGTGATGATGAAAATGGATGGGAAATCGATAATGAACTGAATGAATATATGGAACCTCTTGACAAAGATCATATCATAGCATCAGATGAAGACAAGATGAAATATCAGAAGGTACTACACATTCACGTGAACTAGAAGAAGAAGAAGAAGAAGAAGAAGAAGAAGACACTGGAGATTTGTTTGTTTCTAGAAGTGGACTACAATTTTCTAGTGAACCACCAAAATGTGGGCGGGTGTCAACGTCGCAACATTTTGAATGTAACACCTCGCCCAGTGAATGATGGAAAAACAACCAAAACAAGAACAGAGTCATTTTTATTATTTATCTCGCTGGAAATTGTGAGCATCATTGTAGAAGAAAAGAACAGGGAAGCCAAACGAGTAATTTCGTTGTGGAATGCAGCTCAGTCTTTGAACAAAACGACATGGAGATATATAAATGCAACAGTAGCAATTCTAATAGGAGCTGGTCTGACTCATAGACATCGCTCAAGTGCTTCCGATCTGTGGGGAGGTAATGTTGCCTTTCGGCAGCCATTCTTTTCTGCTGCCATGTCAAGAAACAGATTTTTGTCTATACTGAAATTCTTGCGATTTGACAACAGAGACACAAGAGCACAGAGAATTGAAGAAACCAAGGACAAGCTACAAGCCATCAGGGTAGTGTTAGACAAATTTCAATCTAACTTGTGCAAGAACTTCTATTATTATAAATACGTGACTACTGATGAACGATTAGCAATGTACCGAGGAAACTTCCATTTTAGGGTTTATATGAAGAGCAAACCTGGCAAGTGTGGCATTAAAATTTGGGTTTGTGCTGATGTGAAGACATCTTACTTATTACGGATCCAAATTTACACAGGAATGGTGGACAATACTCGGGAAGTGAATCAAGGACAGAGAGTTGTTTTGGATCTGATGGAACCATTTCTGAATAACATTCATGGTGTAACAACTGATAATTTTTTCACCAGTTTTCCATTGGCTGCTGAACTACTAAAACGTAACACGACATTGGTTGGTACCTTGCATTCCAATAAGAAAGAGATTTCGAAGGAATTCTTGCCAAACAGAAAGATAGTTCACTCTTCAATGTTTGGCTTCACAAGTGACTTCACTCTAGTTTCCTATGTTCCAAAGAAGGGAAAGGCAGTAATACTACTCTCTACTCAGCATAATGAGAGACAAGTGAGTGGTGAAGAAAGTGAACACAAACCCGAAATCATACTGCACTACAACAAAACCAAAGGTGCTGTAAATGATGGGGACAAAATGTCAAGAGGATACTGTTGTGTTAGAGGAACGAGGCGGTGGCCACTTAAGAATCTTCATGCAAATGATAGATATTGCAGCACTGAATGCATATATTGTGTACACTCAAAGATTTCCTGAATGGCAGAAAAATAACCGAAGCCGACATAAACTCTTCACGACTGAACTGACATTTGGACTCAGCAAAGGCAACATGGAAGAAAGAGCCCAAAATATCAGCAGTCTTCATAAAGTTGTACAAGATGCCCTGAAAGCTTGTGACATTGCATTCCTACAGCAGTGATCAAGACCCAGTGTTCCAAGTTACCAACGCCACAACGATGTCAAGATTGCAGGAGAAATGAAGATCGGAAAACAAGATTCTGTTGTGTAACATGCAAGAAACCTGTTTGTAATATACACAGAGAAGAAACTGTTACTGTGAAGTGCATGCAGTGCAAAAATGTACTTGACTTAAAAATTGAAAAAAGTCTTGTGTTATTTTACTGCAGTGACTGTTGAGGTACATAGATTATTTTCTAGAATGAGATTTTCACTCTGCAGCGAAGTGTGCGCTGATATGAAACTTCGCAGGAGAGCTTCTGTAAAGTTTGGAAAGTAGGAGACGAGGTATTGGCAGAAGTAAAGCTGTGAGGACGGGGCGTGAGTTGTGCTTGGGGAGCTCAGTTGGTAGAGCACTTGCCTGCGAAAGGCAAAGGTCCCGAGTTCGAGTCTCGGTCCTGCACATAGTTTTAATCTGCCAGGAAGTTTCAGATTATTTTCTGTTCGTTGAGTACTGAATTTAGTGAAAGATATAAAAAAATTTTTGTACTTTGTATCTGTGATCTGAATAAATACTTTAATAACCTGGAAAGCTGTTTTTTCAATACTAAATAAACCTATTCAGTGGAAATAATGAAATCTGAGAACAAATATTACAATAAAACACAAAACTCTTTTGGGGTAGTCCAAATACCCTGCTTGGTAAAATAGAGGTGTGAAAAAGCTTGGTAATGGGAGGGTTAAATGAATCAAGAAAGAAGATAATCGAGAATTAAATGTCTAACAAATCACATTAAACTGGCAGCAATAGTTATCACAAGAATGAATTAAGATGGAAAGACCAGTAGTGGAGATAGTACTGACAGATGTCAATAGAATGCATGACAAATAAAAGTTCGAGAATTGAACTGAATCATGATTGCGATCTTTTATTTATGTATTAGTTGCTGTTGTCAGATATGACCTGCACCCAAGAAGACATGGCTGTTTATGCTTCACTGTTGATCAAGCACAAGACTGTGGAATGGTTGGAGAGGGAACAGTGACACCAGCTTGGGCGAGAAGTGAGAACTCTCAAGGAGTGCAGGCAGGAGGATGTTGCGCATGCAGCAAATTATGTCGTGCTGCCAACCATGGGAATTTCACTGCATACTTTGGCTTTTTATGAACATCTACCACATTTAAATTGCAGTTTGCTTGAATCCGTTTGTACTCAAAATCGAATAGACTTTAAAATTGGATAAATACACAACAATAGCACAAATTTCTGCAGGAGATGGTAAAAGTCTAGATTGAAGTGGTGGCGTACTTCAGTGGTTTGTGCAGCAGCCATGTCAATACTCATTGTGATGCGTGATGTGATAGATTGAGGGTGTGTTAGCTGCTGGCTCTACAGAACCAATGAGAGAGCGGTGGCAGATAATATGTTTGGAAGCAGAAGACATTATAACATTCTTATATCAGTATACAAGCAAAATCAGTTATTTATTTAGAGGAGGGGAGGGGAGGGGAGGGGGGGGGGGGGAACAGCTGTGTTCGCAGGCCCCATTGTACCCACAATCTCACAGATTGCAACATATTCAGAAGAAACAACCAAATATTTGTGACAATGAAGATATAAGTTTTGCAGTTGTCCTGCTAGGACGATGTGGTGGTGATTAAAAATAGTGATACCTCAGATGGCAGGGTAACTAAACAAAAAATCCAATGTAGATAAAAATGTATGTACACAATTTCTTCTTGTTTATTCTCTTTGTATCATCAAAAAGTAGACAATAAATGGTATAAGTTTTTAGGCAGGTACCTAAGGTCAATAAATGTTTGTAATTTTGATTGGTCAGAATGTGTTAAAAAAATAAAGTTACCCAAGGAGCCTTGTAAGAAAGGGGAAGGGGGGTTTGTCTTATATTCAGGGTTGTCTTGTACTCGAGTAAGTACACTATTTGGTTATTTGGAAACCAGGTTAACAGAAGAATGATTTGCTAAAACCCCTTGGCAGCTTCCACTGAGTATCCATTCAAATTTCGAAGGCAGCAATGCTAATAAGTGAAAGATCTACGCCGACAAGATGTCTGAAGCTGTTTTTCAGTAGCGATATGCACCTACAAACAGCTGTATGGGATGATTGTTTTACTCTTTGTTGGTGTCTGCTCCGATACACTTCCTAGCTTTAAGTGCACGTGTCTGCACGACTTTTTTCTTATAGAAGTGGACTCAGAGCTTAGACTGTCATTTGACAAGTGTTAATCACTTTAATTTTAGACAGTCAGTTGCAGCTCTGCTGATGAAGGTGTACTTTTACCAGCATCCAGAACACATCATGTATGTTTAATTTCATCTGTGGTCCTTATTGCATATATACATTCCATCTTGGGATAACTAAAACCTAAAGGACCCATATTTATAGTAACAGAACTGAGATTAATTAAGGACATTAGAACATGAAGGTAGTTTATTTTCTGCAGGAACTGACATATGACTATTCTTTTTAGAGAGAGAATAAGAAGCCCTTCATTTCCTTATGTAATAAGGCGACTGCCTATGTCTTCATTTTCTTGTAATCCTGTGCCAAACTGTTATTACCTTTCAAAAAGCACACAAGAAGTCTTTTGTTTTGAACAGGCTTGCGTGAATGAATGTTGAGAGTGGCAGCCAAGAGTAGCTTGTTCATAGAGTTGTGTGCTTCTCATTGAACCATTGCAGGGTGAGAACTTTTGTCTTAAGCCTTCTCCCAAGAATTCCAAAAGCTTCTGATAATTTTTGTCTTTATGTGAATTATCCATTATTGGATGATTTCCTTGGGAAACATGCATGAAAGTTTTGGCAAGATGGCCCTGTCACAGGTCCAGATGTTTTAAGGATTTCAGTGCTTGAATCCATTTGTTGTATTCAGTGAATGCAACATTGAGACTATTGGTATATACTACTGGAGTGAGCCTTCTCTCTTCCAGGTAACTCAGGTGAGCTTGATTATATCATTTTTATCTCTGTATCATTTATGAAGGATTCTTTTGTCATCTTTTAAGTTGTCTGGTAGGACCATAACATATACCAGGGCCTCTGAGATTGTTTCCAGAAAAGGGGTCAGCTCTCAACATCTCCCAAAAGCAAGACTTAATGGGCAGTAGCTTACTGATAGTAGCCGCTGAATTTTAAAGTAGACTGCAGATGCAGACAGCTACTTCATGATCTCTTCTTATGCCTCTAGAATGATGAGCTCCACTTGATCACTGCATTCTTCTTACAGATCTACACAAAGTCATACTAATTGTCAGACAATGAGTTGTGGTGAGCTCATCAACCTGCGTCACAACAGGCAGTGCATTTCCCAGGCACTCCTTGTGATGGGGAAATTGTAAAGTGATGTCTTATCAATAATCATTTCAAATTTGGACATGAAACACCTGGTATTACTGCTCTGATTTTAATGTTACCTTCTCAGAATAGATAACTCTCGGTCTGACATGATTTCATTTGCTTTTTTACACAGTTTGTTAACTAGAGAATGGCAACATTTTGTCGCAGGAGATGGCAGTGTTCTTGTTTTATTATTGTATGAACAGGACTATCTTAGGACTTATTCAAACAACAAAAACATCCATTTTCGAAAATATAATTAAATAAGAAAATCTTCTCAGCAAGCAATGACAGGAAAAACACATGCAAAAGTTAAGGACATGTGCAAGCTTTCCCAGCCTAAACCTTGCCTTCCTTTTCCTTCATCCCCGTTTCATCTCTTCCCCTTCCAACCCCTTCCGTCACGGGAAGGAGCCACTGGCTCCAAAAGCTGGCACATTTCCTTATCTTCTGTATGTGGTTTTTGTACTGCCACATGGTGAGTAGACTTTTTTTTGTCTACTTAATTATATTATATTAGGGCATATTCAGATTTAAAATAAATGTACACAAATACTGGTCCTACCATTGGTGTTTGCTGGAGCTTGTGGTTCTAACTTGACACACACCAGTTAACTCCTACACTATCAACAGTCTTTCTGCACTCTAGTTTTAATTATGAAGGTGACCTTATTTGGGCAAAACCAGCAATAAATGTAAAAACATTATTGAGACTTTTGTTCACTCAAAGAAATTGAAATCATTTGAGATTGCATCTACACCCCCTCATATGCAGTCATTGCTTCACTACTGCCCTTAACCCACAAGTTCTGTTTAGTGTTAAAATTTGGCTCTAGTTCCAATGGAAGAATGATGTGGAGATACTTAAGACTATGACAAAGCGGCTGGAAAAGTGCTGGTAGCAACCAAAAAATGGCACTAATTGTAATGTATTTGTATCCATGAAATGTATTTGCAATTGTGAATATGAACAACCATCAGCTGTGTAACAGAATGATGACAATGAATATCTGTGCTGGACTGGAACTCTAACTTGGGTTTCCCACTTTTCCCAAGTGGTCACCTTAACCACTTTGGCTATCCGTGCATGGCGAGACCCAATCCTCCATATGTCTTGGTTCCTGCATAACAACCTGTACTTGAACACACACATATTGTGATAACCATTGTAACTGAAAATTGCTGGCCAGTATTTGTCGATAAATACAATATTGCAGTGCCTCATTGTTAAGAACAATAATTCAGCTTCAGCCTCATTGTTAAGAAGAACGATTCAGCTTCAGTGGTTATGAAATATGTGAAATGTATTATAGCTGAATATATTACACAGATGATGGTCATTCGTATTTACAACTGTGAACACATTTCATGTATGTAGTAACAGCTGTAGTTGCAGCAGTGCCTGTTCCTTCAGATATGCATGCATGACTAAAGGAACATGGCATTGTTCTTCTTAACATCAGAGGTACTGCAGTATCTTATTCTGATCAACCGGCTGCTGAAATCAGTGGAAAATGCAGTGTAATATAAAGTCAAAACACTTCCCAAACAACAGCAGTAAGTGTTCATTGTAGTTCATCTCAGTTATCATCACCATTGTTTGGAAATAAGGCAGCATATTTTATGAGTCCACATCATCTTTATTTCCATGGTTATTACACAATTTACAAATAAAATAGTGTTTAACTTCATACATAACGATATAGGTAACGTCTTGTCCTTTATTTAAACTATGTTAAGAAATTACTTACAACTTTTGTTGAGGGATTATAAAACATTTAATGAAGATTTGTTGACTGTGATATCATTAAGGTTGTCAGGAAGTAGGTAGTCCTATAATGAAGTGTTATGCAGTTGATATATGTGTAAACAGAATTTCGTAATTTTAGATTGTGCAAGTGTGCACATGATACATTGAGTGTACCTATACAGTACAACTGAAACATGTCAGAGGTTCATACCACTGATCATTGAAACCCATGAGATTATGTGCTGTTGGGATATAAATACGACAGAAAATTTTGGTGTGATACAACATAGTGCAGAATAAATAGAATGTGCCTTTCATTTTGCAGATGTTCTTTGAAGATAACATTGATGATGCCAAGTACTGTGGGCATCTGTATGGACTTGGGACATCATTTGTTATGAACGGCAACAACAGTTACCATGACAATGGGGATAATAGCAATTCATCGTGATACAGCTGCTTGTCTGGAGCCAATGAAGACCAGAACGACATCATAGTGCTTGTGTTCATGCTCAGTCAACTGTATTCCTTACATCCCAAGAAATAAGGAAACAAAACCTTTTTATGAATTTTTCTTTTGTACAATTTCTTAATTGACAAAATAGTGTATACATTCTGTATTAATGTAAGAAATGAAATTGTAAATTTGTAAATCAAATGTTTCAATTGTGAACACCCTTTAGAGTACAACTGTGTGGATGATGAATGAATCATGTTCTTTATAGGAATGACATGTGTCTGGTGCAGAGCATAAGCCAAAAACTGAAAGTGAAAAATCATTTTTTTAATATTCTGCAGAAAAGGACCACTTACACACAAACATCTGGAATATATTAATATCGGAACAAAATTTAAGTCTTAATTGATATAGCAAAGCTATATAGTTTAATGTATGTCAGTAAGCTAAAAAGTAACTGTCAATCCTCTTCTTTCTTATTTCTTAACAAGAAATAAGGAAGTGTTTATCTTTCACAAGATTATGTATATTTTTATTTGACTTGGTATCCAAGTTTTTTAACAAAATACAAATTATAAAAAAAAAATAAATGTGCAAATACTTTTGAGGAGTTTGAACTTGTGAAAGATAAATATTTGACAAATAACAGTTCATTGCTGTTAAGTTATCAATATATTGTAGATATTTTTTTTAATGTTTCCCTTATATTCCCCTTGTCCTTTATTTCGACCTCACCATGTTTCATAGTGTCCATGTACATCTGTGCTCTGTATGAAGAGAAGAAAGCTATTAATGAGCATGTTTGTAGGGAGTGAATGAAATTATATATATATACATATGTCCTTTACATTTTATATGTGTATTAAAGTAACTCAAGATGAAAAAATAATAATAATAATAGAGAAATAATGGTGTGTGAATTTATGCTTTAATTAAGTAATAATGTGAAATAAACACAGTTAAGAAGTAAACAGAAATTTTTATTGATATAGTTTGCACTGGTTTTATCCATCTGTGCAGAGAAAGAGAGAAATTTATTTATAAAGCTTTAAAACATAACTGAGTTTTAGTTGATAATTATTCAGTTGAAATTAGCTTTTTTATAGTCATGCGCGTTGCCTCATGGTTCTCTGGTCTGTTAGTGGACATGGCTGTTTCAATGTTTATGTACTTTTTGTCAGAATCACTGCTAAGTGATTGCTTGCAGCTTTTTTAGACTTTGTAAATGCATTTTTATAAATTATTTGGTTTTCTAATAATGTCACTCACCCAAAATTTTATTTTTCATCACCCTTTTTTTTTTAAGAATCAGTATTTTATGGACATGTATTTTTTGACTAAATACATGATACTGCAACATAAGAAATCAGGGATGTTTGATTAGTGTTAGCAGCTGAAATATTCCTCATTCCTCTGTGCCTCAGTTTAAGTTTATAAATTCAAAACCTGTTCTTTCCTTGGACTATTCATACAATTTTTAAAAATTTTTGCAGTAGCATCTTTCCTGAAAACCACGTAGAGTCTGGTAAGTGGTGAACATAAAAGTAGGAAGCAAATGTTGTAGCTGCACTTCACAGAATACTGGATATAAAAGGAAGAGGAACAGCTACTGTCATTGTGTAATGGCTGATTTGTTTGTCCATTGTGTATGAAATCGAAGATCTATTGTGTAATAAGATGAGGGGTAGAAGAAAGATTGAGATACCAATATAATCATTCCAAGAGGGGCATAGTAGTTACTGAAAAAAGTCAGGGAAAAGAATTGAGGAATATCACATGTCTAAGGTACGTGCTCTGATGAAATTATGACTTTGAGCACAGTAAAAATCCAACAAATTTTTGGAGAATGTCAGAACAATTTGTAATTTCTATAGTACTTAAATTCATGTTCTGTGACTTTGACCTTTACAGCTGTCTATTCCACACCTACATCTCTGAAAGAAGAAAAATCAGTATTATTGGCTTCCAGTTGGCATAACCGTTCTTTTAATGACCTCCTGTTTGTAGCTTATCATTTTTCTTTGCACTGTAAAATTTGTGTGAAATTTAATTCTATGCTATTTGATAGTGTGCTCTGCATTTTGATGGTGAATATTACAACGTCATATTAATTGTGTTATAATTTTTATTGTTTCTAGCTTTCTTAATGCATACTTAATCAAGTTTTTGAGTTAGCAATTACACTTCAACTCAGAATTATGCTGTTATATTCATTTAATGCAAAGTATGGTATTATTTCATAGACATACATTTTCAGCAATGCTGAATTTTAATACCTGACCATCCGGTCTGTTGAGCACTGTTGGCAAGTGGGGTTGCACTCAGCCCTTGTGTGGCAAACTGACGAGCTACTTAGTTGAGAAGTAGCAGTTCCGGTTGTGTAAACTGACATACGGCCGGGAGAGCGGTGTGCTGACCACATGCCCCTCCATATCTGCATCCAATGATGCTGAATCTAATATCATCGTTTCAAGGAATAAAATTTGAGTTTTTACATCCCCCTTTGACACATTGGATGTAAGACCCCAGATCTAGTCAACTACCATGACAGAAGTGGTATAAGCATTTCTTTGGCTGCAGTAATGCTCCTCCTCAGTTATTATGAGGTTGCTGAATGTGGAGGGATGTCCTTGATGAAACCAAACAAGAAGAAATTGCGCATTGGTTGATGTTAAAAATTGTCTGGACACACATGAAAAGTATTGTGTATGGCTTTTGCACAGCGAATCCGTGGACCTCAGATTTGTCAGTTTATTTCTGGACGCAGCCCTTATTGTCCTGCAATGTCAGTACCTCTTGCCCTCCTATTGACTCTTCCAAATCAATAAAACTTCAATTTACACACAGGTTTTTTTTTCTGAGAAACCTTTCTCTATTTCATTAACAGCCTTACTGCTACAGGATCATTTTCTGCAGCACCAATACCTGTGTGTTTAATAGTGAACAGTTGTTGACTTCACTCATCATCTTTTCACTTTGTCATTGATATACACAATAGCTATGATGGTGTTCAGAATTCGGACTTCTCTCATTGAGAGAAGATAATTGGTTCCCATTAACTAAGTAAAATAGTGTGTGGAGTGGTATATCTTGGTAGATGCGCGTGCGCACTCACACACACACACATTTTTCTCTGTAGAACTAAGAGTGCACTGTTCTGTGGATATATATGGGGCTGTCAAATGAAAACGAGGAATATGGGGATAAACTGTTAATACATTTATCCCATTGTGAAATAAGATGGTCAATTGCTTCATGGAAAAATTTTTGCGGTTGCCTACAAGTGTGCACTCTTTCATCCGAAGCAAATCAATCGCTACAAACGTCTTTCTTCAGGGCTTCAAAAATAAAGAAATCACTTGGGGAGAGATTGGGACTGTATGGAGGATGTGTTAGGGCATCCCAACAAAACTACTTCTGTGTATTGAAACAACCTTGCCATCATATTTTGGCTGATTACATTTTACTTACCAGTGACCCTCAGGTTGATATTATGACATAAACCCTATACAGCATAGTTGAAATGTTCTTTGGAAATGTGTTGATGCTTGCAGCTCTCCTCCTTGGATCTTTATTACAACAAGATCAGTTTTGTTATAGGTTTCGTAGATAACTATAATGAACATTGATGTGTCTGCAGTTGCAGGCGGAAACGAGGTAGACTTCCGTACTAAGGATGCAAAGACATACACTTGCGTGGATAAAATTCACACACTTTTCCTTAGCAATATTTACATGTAGCCAAACTGGCAAAGGCAAATACTTAATTTCCTCTATTGCATTTACAATTGTTTGTCTGTTGAATACTGTCCTTGGGTCATTAGCTAATCAGATCTAGTAACTGGTGATAATGGCACAGGTGTCTATGGCAGCCTTCCATGGTTCATAGCATCTTCTACCACAGATCTTAGACTTATAAACAGGTGCAGACTTGCTGTGTTGAGTGAGGGTGTGGTCATTAGCAGTGACCTCTGTTTGCATATGGTAGTACCACCTGTTGGCCTTGTGGCGAGTGACAGAAATTCTGGAGTGAGCGAAGCATTTGCTGTTGACCAGCCAGAAGTTCCATAATAGACTGACTTCAGAGGGGTGTGATGCAGCCTTGTGTGTGGTTGGCGTAGGCACTGCCAATCCTGTAATCATCATCTTAGCGATTACTTTTGCTGTATGAAATTGATGCACCCATTTTGTACTGATTGTTGTTCAAACATTGACTGGAACTGTGTTTTCGCAGTTAATTAATCAATCCTGTGTCTTGCATTCTGCACTGGGGCAGTATTTCATAGCATTCAATTGAGTTATTTTTGTAACTCTTCCTTGCATTTTTTGGGACTGTGTTTGTTATGAGTTGGTGAAAATGTAGTCTGGCGAAGTGCAAAGGCATGTATGGCCAGTGCCAATCTGAACAGAATCCTTTCGTGTATTAGGACCCATTACCCCGAAACACTAAAACAACTGTATAACAAAGTGATGATTGGATAATTTTTGCAGCAGACCTCTAAAGGCCTGCATTGTTGTTGAACAGTTGTGTGACAAAATATTTCAAAGTATATCACAAAATATGGCATTTTTCAAGATGTATTATTCCTCAACAAGTAATATGTATAATTAAGCAGTCCATAACACATCAGCACAAGTTCTTTAGGCAATATTTGTGAAAGTCTCTACATGGACAATGGATAAGCTATATGATTTGACTAACTCAACATCTGTAAAAATTCTGGCCAAAGTTGTTGATGTACCCTTCAGATAAGCACCACATTTAATATCAAATGCATGAGTTTGTTAGTTTTGCTATACCGTTAATCGGTCTGTGTAGATTCTCTTGGACATAAGTCAAAAGTTTGGAAAATTACCTGCAACTTGAGTAGTTTCTACCAGCCTGCATTGTGATTTAACAGTATCTTTAAATTCCAGGTGGATTTGTTCATTGATAGTCTATTTCTTTAAAGCTTGCATTTTTCTTTTTTTCTAATTTCACAAACTTTTGACAGTTTTTATGGTTTGTAACTGCTTACAAGGGGATCTGATGCACTGCGACTCTCTTTGAATTTCTTAATACCTATGAGGTTTGAAGATCAATGCAATGCACTTCTTAAAAAAAATCTAAAAATCCCTTTCGAAGATTTCCAACGACTGTTCAGTACAAAAATTTTTGAGCATTTCAGCTGAACTGCGTGCATGGTGTTCTTGTCTTGTAATTATGTGATCCTTACTAGATGCAATTTTAAATTTTATTCATATTACAAAATTGAAATGTTAATTAACAAATACTCCATCAAAACTTTTTACATAAAGCAACATTTTTTAACTATTAATCACATGAAAATGTATTTAGAATAAATTATTATCATGCACAAAAAACAATAAACATATTATTGTTACTTATAATTATTCATTTATCAGTGATACCGTTTTTAATACAGTTTTTAAATTTGTTATGAATACCCACATTTTTATGTATTAAGTAGTTGAAAATAAAAGATATATTTTATATTGGAAAATTGTGATCCAATATTAGTTAACCATCACGTGAGTTTGATAATAAACATATCATTCAAATAAAAGGAAAGAGAAAGGTTTGTCTCATGATAATCAAATCATCAACCTTGCAATGACAAGACAAGAACACTATGCACACAGCTGCATTAAAAAGCATGAAATTTTTTGTCAGCGTACTGCTCTAGAAAACTGATATTCAGCAATGACATTCAGATCATATTTGTATGACAAAAATTGATGAGAGCCAGTCTGTAACATCTTTTATAAAATTTGATTAAAGAAATAATCATTCAGTTATCACTTTTCATACTTATTTATTCATGCAAAAAATCTCTAGGCTGTTGTGTGTGGTACTAGTATGTAATTTACTGCTAGTAAAACTTTTCTTATTTCTTTTGTGCTGCTGTATAGTATTTAATTGGGCCTTCTAGGAACAACTTTGTCTTCTTGTGGCTGTCCGTTCCCAAATATGAGTTATATAACAATGAAAACAATCAATTTTTGACAAAATAAATTAATTGTATCGGTAAAAATCTACTCACCAAGTGGTGGCTGAACACACAAATATAAGTTTTGTTATAGTTATTTTGTAAACTAGATTTGGGCAAGAGAATGATCATTCATCTCTGTAAAGAGATAACTATTGCTGCTGTAACAATCACTTTGTGGACTCCAGTACAGTGCTCATTATTTCTGCACACATGCAGCTGCTTTCTCATCCTGGCTTGCAGTTGCTACATATGATTTGCAGCTGACAGAGCGGTGGGGAATTGTAGTCCAGTAGCATTTGATTGGAATTTTCTTTAGAAAATGCTATGTATAGATTTTACTATTACTAGGCATAATTTCAGCCCAATTGCACTCCAAAATAGAAAGAGTGTTTAGAGTTTTAAAAAGACCATCGACTTCTTGGGCCACAATTTTTACAAAACTTGCTGCATTTAAGGTATTATGGGGCATCAGTGTACAGGTGTTAAAATGTTCTAAAGTGATTTTGTAGTCTGTCTGCTCCACATCTACAAGGCTTTTAAATAATTCCCCTTCAATTATGTATAGTTAACTGAGACTAGCACACTCAAAATCCATTAATATAACTGACTGGCTACTACAGCTTTCTATAACTACTACTGTACTCAGTGTCGGGACAGTTTTATATAGTTAATTGTGTATACAGTGTGCTGAATTTCTCGCAAAACATTAGTGTTTCGTACAGCTGAAAAAGATTTTCTTAAATGTCTTATTATCAACAACCCACTTGCAATTTGCTCAAAGCAGTGCTTAGTGGCACTAATGTTGCACCCTACAGGTATAGATCTTTCCTACCCTAAATAATGCGGTTGCCTAGGATTGTTTCAGACTTGCAGTTTTTGATATGGAATCATTGGCAGTCCTGAGGACACTAGAGCTGATAAACATAATTGTGCCATTGTTTACTCCTATGCTCAGATTTCCTCAAATCCCTTCAAGTTGCCTAATATGTGAACAAATAATAACTCTTGAATAACAATGACACACTGCATTTACAGAGACAGAGAGAGAGAGAGAGAGAGAGAGAGAGAGAGAGAGAGAGAGAGAGAGAGAGAGATACTGATTCCCTACCTCATGGTTTTCTTCTATCAGTTACAGGGGGCTGTCTAAATACTTTCTCGGCATATAGATTGTTCCATGAAATTTCAGGCAGACTGCCATACATCTATAACCTTCTGCCATGATATATCGGTGCAATATCTTGTAGCCATCTTCAGGTAGATAATGGTGAGAATGCATTGAGCTCCCCTATTTAACACCCTGTGGGTGCATGGTGTACTCTGAGAGTGTGACCTTTTGCTGCACTGTGCTGTGCTCCCATGGTGGAAGCTCACCTCATTGGTATAATGTTGATCATTTTTACATGCTAAAATTGCAAAATGATGCCAGCTATGCAGAGCACAAAGTTTTACATTACAGTATCCTGTGCAATATTTGACTGGAAACTTTCCTTGGTTGGTACCAAGCAGATACATATCCAGTGATTCATTGATGATGGACTACCATTTTTATTTATTTGTATTTCATCGAAAGACTAGTGAAAATACAATGTTTGGTGATACTGGACTTACTGGATTGGCAAAGGTGTGTGTGCAACTGGTGTTCAACAATATGCTCCTGAAGAGAGTGCGTCATTTGCCATGTATAAGATTTTCTGCACTTGCACAAAATCATGCAAACATCTTTCTTGCACAGCTCTAAACCATCTTTGACACATCCCAAAATCACAGAGATTTTTTACAAACTGCAAGAGGTCATATTTATTTTGTGTTTTATCAATACTCTGTTAGCAGAAATATTTCCAATATATGGCAAGTAAGCTGTCAATCTGAAGGCCACATCCTGTTGGGTTCTTCCATTCTGTACGTCTAGCACTCCTTTGTACCTGCTGAGAGGAATATCCATTGTCCAGGAATACAGTTTGGAGGTGTTCCAGTTCCACTTGTAAGTTATCGGCATCTGATGTGGTATGGGCTTGGTGAATCAAGGTTGTGGTGAGTAATGATATTATGGTGAAATAGTAACATTTAACACCACTTTATCATAATGGTATGCTTTATTCCCTTTGTGATCACAAAACATATCAACACAGAACAAAACTAGACATCAAGTGAGTTCAAAGATCATCATAAAGAGAGATCACATGGATTGATGTATTGAACTGCCACAGAGGCCCACCTTGGGACTGTGGAGCATGGTGTAGGAGCAAAAGGAGAAGGGATTGTATTGGGGAAGCGATCAGGGGAGATGCAACATAATCTTTCATCCATGTCGGTTGGCGTAGGAGATGACCAGCGCAGGTGAGTGGGATCTGAGTAAGAGAGGGACTGTGGATGGTCGCATAGAATGACAATTGACAGTACGCCATCCTTGTCGATAAAAGCTCGAAGGGAGCCGTTGACAAAATCTTTGGGTAAGTGAATAGCTCAGATGAGCGTGAGGTTAACATCCTTAGAGTTACATACATGAGAAGGTGCACAAGAAACAGTCATTATGACATTGCATTTATATGTCATCCATTGGGAATGCCGACACATTGACAATAAATGTGGTCATAGCTGAGCACGGTGTTGGCAGTGAGAAGAAGGGTATGGGAAATTTGTCACATGCATCACTGTCACTGGGGGAGACATGATCACTAACAATGGCTTCACAAGATGTAAAGGAAGGTGCGATGGAAGTGCCTGCTGAACACTTAATGGAAACTGGTTCACTTGTTGTATTGACAGTTGGGGGAAGCTCTGAGGCCTCGTTGTTCGAGAATTCTTCAGTGAGGACCCAGACCAGTTTAACTCTATGTAGATAGACCTTTTCTGGTGTGCCATTTAGCAAAATGGTCATAGAGTTTGCAGCACAGTCAAGAATCCGGTGAGGTTCTGAATAGGGTGGAGTAAGAGCGGGACAAATTGTGTCATCTCGCAGTATAATAAAGTAGCAGTCTGCAATTCTTGTGTAAAAAGACTAGGAGGATAGTATGTGCTCATGGCTGTGGTGTGCACATATGCGAGATATGAGAGCGACCTTGCTCGACTAAGGAGGGTAGCCTCTCTTCATGAAAAGAAGTAGTGTCCTTGACAAATTCTGCTGGTAGTACCAGGGATTTGCTATAAAGGACCTCTGCCAGAGGTGCGAATGCCTAGTAGTACCCATGGAAGTGCATCCGACCAAGAGTTGGAGTGGCAAATTAATGCTGCCCCTAGTGTGCACTGTCAATGCTTCACTAGCCCGTTACTTTGGGTGTGGTAGGCTGTTGAACGGAAACTCTTGGCCCTGCATAGGACACACAATCATTTGAAGAGTAGAGATCCGAATTGCCTGCCCTGATCTGTGGTGATGGATGCAGAGCCAGCAGGTAATAAATGCTCTAGCCGTGATATCCACTGAGATATCATTCAAAGGAATTGCCTCCACCGACCGTGTCACACAGTCAGTGACTGACAAAATGTAACGGTGGCCGTTAGAGGGGGATAGGGGCTGACAAGGTCCATATGAACGTGTTTGAAGTGTCCCTTTGGTATTTCAAAGTGTCCCAGAGGGGTTGTGCGTGTCGACCAACTTTGGCACATTGGCAAGATCGCACGCTCATGCCCACTCACAATAGTCTTTCTTGACGTGTGGCGAAATGAAATGTTCACTTACTAGGTGTAGTGTCACTATGATGCTTGGATGAACTAGACCGCGCAGCAAAGAGAGAATGGCCTGTCGAAGGGGATGGGGTATGAGTGGTTGTGGTATGTTAGTCGAAGTATTACAAAGAATCGGTTGTGTAACTCCAGGGAGAGGGCATGGTTGAATGTGGAGAGCTAGCGACTGTACCTGTGGATCAGTAGTTTGTAGGTGTGCAAGCTCTGTGGGATCAAACAGGCTTGTAATAGAATTAATGTGTGACATGTAGTCTCCTACAATGTTATTTGCACCTCCGATAAAATGTATGTCCATTGTATATTGGCTGACAAAATCCATATACCTGAAGCGACATGGAGGGAGACCACTAGCAGGGTTATGCAGTGCATCAACCAGAGGACGGTGATCCATGTAATCCGTGTCATCCTCAATATCCTCTCGGAAATAGTTTATGGCTTCATAAATGGCCAGTAGCTCCCTGTCTAGCTCCCTGTCAAATGCCAACCATTTGAATTGAGAGGCAGATAGCTCTTTTTTTTTTATTTAAAGTAGTGGTTGAGACACTTTGCGAATGTGTTGCTGCAGCATGGCGCTGACCGCGGTGTCACTAGTGTCTGTAGTGATTGAGATAGGTGCATCGGCACTGGGATGGGCTAGTGTGACTGCATTAGTTAGGGCCATTTTTAGGTCACTGATGGTGCGAGTCATGTCCTGGGTCCATGTAACCTTGTGGTTGCCCAAAGTACGTTTGCCTTGCGAGGTATCAGTTAGAGGAGACTGCAGGGAGGTGGCATGAGGGATGTGGTGTCCGAAAAAATTGATCATGCCCAAAGCGACATAGGTTCAGATGTGGGGCGTATGCCTTCAGAGTTCACTGTGTGGCCCAGGAACGTAACTTCTGGCTGGTGCAGCTGGGATTTGTCTCCGTTTATCTGCATGCCGTTATCTGTGAGCACGTGGTGTACTAGAGACAGATGTTGGTCATGTTCATTAGCAGAGACAGAGAAAATTAAAATGTCATCAAGATAAAGCATAACAAAATGGGAACTGGTGAAGTAATGAGTCTACAAAATGTTGTCATGTCTCATCTGCATTTTTAAGCCCATAAGTCACATAGCAATATTCGAACGAGCCATAGGAGGTTATAATGGCTGTCTTAAGAATGTCATCTTCGTCCATTGGAATCTGATTATATGCCTTACGACAGTCAATGACGATAAAATGCCGAGCACCATGTAATTGCAATGTGGGGCATGAAATAGTTGTCTAAAATGATGCGATTGTGGAGTCTATGGTAATCTCCGATAAGTCTGAAGGTTGAGTTCTTTTTGGAGACGAGATGAATAGCTGATAACCAGTTACTGTCAGAAGAATGTACGATTCCTAGTTGTAAAAGTTTCTGAATGCATTCTTTTGTGGTGTGAAGTTTCTTAGCTGATAGGCAGTGTGCTTTTTTGTGGACAGGGGGTCCTTCCATAGTATGTAGCCTATGTTGTGTACCGTTTGTAATAACATTAATGGAGAATCTCAGTGAATTGTTGTTGATCAGTGTCTGCAGCAACATGTTGGCCACATGTAGAGCTGCAATGTGATGTCATTGGTTGAGTAGCTTGCACAGTGAGTCCACTAGGCTTGAAGTGAGGGATGTGAGTTCAGCCAAGAGGCGCAAAGACGCAGCCATTGTTGCATATGATTGTGTGGGTGTTGCCACGAAGGAGTCATTGATGCATGTATCACAAGAGTGATGGAGCATTGTTCCTGACGATCAATCTGGAGAGAGGCCATAGTTTCGTAGAAAATCAATGCCCAACACTGGCTTATCAATGTAGGCCACATTGAACGTCCATTCAAAATAAAATTTCATTTTAAGTGTAGGGGAAGTTGTGTGGAGCCGTAGACAGTGACCGATGAATTGTTTGCTGCTCGCAATGTCATGACGGAAGCTGTCGGTGGCGAAGTTGACAACACTGGCGGTATGACACTGGTATCTGCGCTGGTGTCAACCAGGAAGAACGTGTCATTGATGAGGTCACGTACGTACAATCTGCCTTGAGGTAGTTGTCTATTGTGTGGAGATTGGTGTTGCTGCAGGTGCCCTGTAGAATACCCACAAGGTGATGTGCCTAACTCATCCAGCGATGGAAGTTTGGATGCAGGGTGCACTGCGGGAGACGCTTCTGAATCGCATCTCTGTGATGGGTATGGTACCAACGCAGCAGGTATACAGGGTACGGCTGCAGACTGTGTGCAATATATGTAGTTGCAGAGCTGGAATCAGGTGAGGCAGAGACGGGGCCTGGGTGAGGAAGCATGGAAGGGGGAGGCGGTTTACTGCCATGGCCACCAGGTAACACCTCGACCGAGGTTGTTCACTGGAGTGACCAAGTGCAGCCTTGCGCGGAAGTACATGCTGGGATGTGTGCAATATTGCCAACCGTCAGTGAAGATCTTTGCGTTGCGGTGAGTTGTTGACATCTGATTATTTTATAGGCGTCGTCTGCTAACTGTAGGTGCATTTCTAATGGGTCGGTGGCATGTGATAAAAGTTGCAGGTGGAGAGCTTCCAGTATTTTCACTATCCGAGTGCCTTACAAATACTGAATGTCCAAGTGTGCCATTGCTCTTACATCACACCAAGACATCTAAAACTGGCAACCAACTTTATTTCTCCATCTGCATAGCAAATTTTGTTTTCATGTCTATACCACGAGGTCAAAAAAAGGTCAACTGACATGGTAGATAAAAGTTATCCCTTGATGACATCATCAGAATGTCCAAAATAACTTATTGTTACATATAAAGCATATTCAGTACAGAATGTGCTCAAACAACATTGTAATGTCAGTTCCAAACCTTTTGCTAATTAAATGTAGCAAATCCATGAGAGGCATTTTTGTGAAAAGGGAATTGACAGCTAAACTGACAAGTAAGTTGTTTCTTTACAGCTTAAGTGACCTAAGTCTGTTGATAATATCAGCAGAATTTCTAATAAGATATTTACACTTGCCTAAAATGTATTTCAATAAAGAAGCCAAGTACGTGGCTAAATCATAGGTGGCTGCTTGCATATTACTCAAAATATGTCGTAGAGCACAATTTCATTATGGATCTTAGGCAGACTGGACAGCCTACTGTTTGACAATGTTAAGTTGACTTTTCACATAGAGGCTGTCGGAAACGGCAGATCCTTGCCTTGCCAATGCATTATGATTGCTGAGGAGAGAGCAGTGCTGAGGGAAAGGCAGTGGCAATGCCTTTGCTGCAATGCTGCCACTGCTATCTCTGTTTTGTACTTATACATAAGGAGAGGTGACACACACGGAAATATTGGCAGCCTTTGGAAACAAATAAACATCTTCCAACTGGGCCAATTTTCTCCACTACTGGCAGAACCAGTAAAGAGGATCCACCTATCGTGGCCGAAAGTGGCTATTGTAACTGAACTAAGTGGCCTCTCAGACTCTCTCACCGGAGTGCGTGGTTCAGTCCATGAGGCTTGGGCTGCTGCAAGGATTTCAAACATCATACAATGTGACCATCTGATACATTTAATAATTTTTTTAAAAAAAGTAGGAATGTAAGAAAAGTGACTTTGTTTTATATAAGTTTTAGTTTATAGTAAGACTAATACCATTGTCTTTTTTTAGAAAGTGGAGGGAAAAACTATCCTCAGGCTCTCAATTGTGAAGCATGGGGTTTCCTTCATTTGAGTACCCTCCGCCACACACCGTCAGGTGGCTTGCGGAGTATGGATGCAAATGAGTGTGTGGTCTACTGTGGGACAAGGGAAGGTGGAAGAAATGCTGCTGTTTGTGTCATGCATACTTCTTTTATTGCTCTCTCCACTTCAAAAATGTCTTGATTGCATTTGGTAGATACATTACAGTTAACGCTAGAACACTGACATCAATTGACCACTTTTTATTTTAAGGTGTGAAATTTTCTGTAACTGTGGTTTTATTACTTTTGTTTCACAGCAGGTTTAATTTTCTTGAATTACTTTGCTTTGTAACTACAAAATTTTAAGGTAATTACAAATTAACCATTGGTTCCTGATGCAGTCTGTTGATCTCGTCACAGATATACGTTTTATCTGCTGTATTTGGTGCTTTTGTTAGCCAATAAAGATGAACTTCATATAGTGGTGTGTGTGTGTGTGTGTGTGTGTGTGTGTGTGTGTGTGTGTGTGTGTTTGTGTGTGTGTGAAACACTTTTTGCATATCTGTTTTTGTCACTAACAGTGTGACTGGTAATGATAATGGATTGTTACCACAGTCATGGCCTTTCTGAAGCTGAAGTTACAGAAGCTCTTCAGATATCTCTCTCTCAATCTGAGGTATAAGAGTTTCAGAGAGAGCACAACAAAAGTTTAGCATTGGGCAATGAATAAAATCCTCTGGTGCCCTCAGGTAGTGATTAATCAGAAAGCAGTTGTGATAATGACCAACCAAGGGTTTCTTCTCACCACAGTGATGCTATAGCTTGTGTAGGTAGATCTGGTATCGTTCTGCAACCTGCAAGTGTTGCACCCATAGCAGAGTGACTGGAAGAGGTGAGTAAAATTTTATAATTAATGTAACTATGAAATATAAAATTCATCTTTATATTATTTATTATTAAATTTTACAGGTGCTACAGTACAAAATGCTGGAAGGAGAGCTGATGTTGGTCACCAAAGGTTTGGGACTGATGAAACAGCATGTTGCACCTACAAATTCTGTAGGAGGGAAAACTCAGGATAATTTTATTTGAGAGACTGCTGGATATACAGGCATGAAAAGCACACAGTAAATCTGCAGCTAGGGCACTTAGCATATTCATTACTGAAAATAAACTGCATGTGGTGAAAAGGTGCACTGAAACAGGTGTACACATTGTGCTCAATGGTAATTCATTCAACTTGAGTTTGGAGGAGCTGTCCACATTATGGTACTAGAAAAAAATAAAGCAATGTTAAAGAGGATAAATACTACCAAGGGAAACTCCCCCTCAGATATACTGGCAAGAGGGCCCAGTGGAAAGCTCATCAAAAACTGAACACAGTTAAAGCATGAAAACAGGAAATATGTGTACTGAATATGAAAAAAAAGCAAAATAGAAACAGTGAATGGTCGAGGAACAAGAAATGCAATCTGGAGCACCCGGGAGGACAAATGGCGTCATGGTAAAGTGGTTACCCATTTGCAACAGGGAGTTGTAAGGTAGGGACCTATAATGACAGTCGATTCTGCTTAACTACTCTGTTAGCAGTCAGAAGGAAATGGCTTTTGAATGGGAGCAGCAAACTTTTGATGACCAGGTTACAAGTCAGCCAAATCCTCCATTGGTAAACATAACTGGTGTGTCATACACGGCATTAGTGACAGTATGAGTGTCGTATGATACAAATTCCTTATCGACGCAACTAGTTTGTATAACTGATAGGTGAGTAAGATATGCCTCCTTGCCCAATATAGGTGTTCATATGAATGTCAATATGATCACTCCCAAGGAAATGATGAAAACGTAATAGTTTGTGACACAAGCTGCAAAAAATGAATGCAACAGTTTCACAGTCACACAGTTTCTCTGTACTCTGTCAAAAAATAAGCTTTTAATGTTTTGAAGTTGTGTTCTGCTTTGGAAGTTTTCATTCTTGAATTCCTTTGCTGTAACATAATTCACACCTGTTTATTTGTTATTTTTGTTTCTGTGGGACATCCATGTGGTACTTTGCTTGCTCTTACTACCCATCACATTTACTTGCGATGATAATGTATTCTTACCTCATATTCATATTCTGCAACTGCCAAGACTACAGAAAGAGAACAAACATTTCAGTGACTGGATGAACAGTTCATAATGTTATATAATAACAAAAAAAAAAAGGGCGAGGGGAGTTTCGAACATGGCTTGCCTGCTTGGCAGTCCAACACCATGACCACCGTATTTACTCGAATCTAAGCCACACTTTTTTTCCGGTTTTTGTAATCCAGAAAACCGCCTGCGGCTTAGAATCGAGTGCAAAATAGCGCAAGTTCTGAAAAATGATGGTAAGTGCCGCCACAACTAACTTCTGCCGTCGAATATATGTAGCGCTACACAGGAACGCTTTGCAGGCACCAAGATAAATACTGGCGCCAAAGCCTCTCAGTCAGTAAATAAATTAAAAAAGAAGGTGGAAGACGAGCTTTTTTCTCCGCCCTGAGTTTCGACCACTGCATTTTCATACATTATCCAACGAAGTAAATACAAATTCCGTATTGTTCATCTTCGAATGTAGCAGCATTTCAATGTACTATGAAAATCCGACTGGCAAGACTGTTTGGGATGTTTGTCAATATGGCCAACTCTACGTTCTGAATTTTTTCCTACCTGTGAGAAGAGATGGTTGCTGATAGGAACTCTTATGAATTAAGAATCACATGCAGTATTCTCTTCACCATAAGAATAATACGAATACAAACATTTTGCCATGTATTCTTTCGTGTTTGCTGCTATCTCATTTAAATCCTGTCTGCCTAATAAACTTCGAAACTAGTGTGAGACAACAACAAACGCGGAAGAATATACATATCATGTCATGTTTGTATTCGTATTATTCTTATGCCTAATAGTGATACAGTCAGAAATGAAGCACGGCAATTGACTAGATTTTTAAATCTAAGATGACTCTAATTTCTGTGCAGAATGTAATGTACAAAAGAGGCGTCTGCAAAGATTTTCAAACGGCGAAAAATTTTAGCTAAACTCTCGTTCAGAACATCTATCATACGCAGTCTATTATTTGGTTCTTGTTGATCATTATCAAAGAAAGCAGCAGTGTAAGTAACAACAAATAGCAGTCTCTTGCCATTGTTTCGCTAATGAGACAATTCCTCTCTTTTTTTTTTTATCATAAGCGGCGGTAGCGCGCACAAAAGCAAGCCATGCCGCAATCGGCGACAGGTCGTAAACACACATTATCAGAATGCGACAAACAATGCATGACACAGTACAACAACGCATTTTCAGCTTAGAGTGACGTTAACACCTACGAGGTGCATTCAAGTTCTAAGGCCTCCGATTTTTTTTCTAATTAACTACTCACCCGAAATCGATGAAACTGGCGTTACTTCTCGACGTAATCGCCCTGCAGACGTACACATTTTTCACAACGCTGACGCCATGATTCCATGGCAGCGGCGAAGGCTTCTTTAGGAGTCTGTTTTGACCACTGTAAAATCGCTGAGGCAATAGCAGCACGGCTGGTGAATGTGCGGCCACGGAGAATGTCTTTCATTGTTGGAAAAAGCCAAAAGTCACTAGGAGCCAGGTCAGGTGAGTAGGGAGCATGAGGAATCACTTCAAAGTTGTTGCGTAACGTTAGCTCGATGTGCGGGTGCGTTGTCTTGGTGAAACAGCACACGTGCAGCCCTTCCCGGACGTTTTTGTTGCAGGGCAGGAAGGACTTTGTTCTTCAAAACATTTTCGTAGGATGCACTTGTTACCGTAGTGCCCTTTGGAACGCAATGGATAAGGATTACGCCCTCGCTGTCCCAGAACATGGACACCATCGTTTTTTCAGCACTGGCGGTTACCCGAAATTTTTTTGGTGGCGGTGAATCTGTGTGCTTCCATTGAGCTGACTGGCACTTTGTTTCTGGATTGAAAAATGGCATCCACGTCTCATCCATTGTCACAACCGACGAAAAGAAAGTCCCATTCAGGCTGTTGTTGTGCGTCAACATTGCTTGGCAACATGCCACACGGGCAGCCATGTGGTCGTCCGTCAGCATTCGTGACACCCACCTGGATGACACTTTTCGCATTTTCAGGTCGTCATGCAGGATTGTGTGCACAGAACCCACAAAACTGCCAACTCTGGAGGCGATCTGTTCAACAGTCATTCGGCGATCCCCCAAAACAATTCTCTCCACTTTCTCGATCTTATCGTCAGACCGGCTTGTGCGAGCCCGAGGTTGTTTCGGTTTGTTGTCACACGATGTTCTGCCTTCATTAAACTGTTGCACCCACAAATGCACTTTCGACACATTCATAACTCCATCACCACATGTCTCCTTCAACTGTCGATGAATTTCAATTGGTTTCACACCAAGCAAATTCAGAAAACGAATGATTGCACGCTGTTCAAGTAAGGAAAACGTCGCCATTTTAAGTATTTAAAACAGTTCTCATTCTCGCCGCTGGCGGTAAAATTACATCTGCCATACGGTGCTGCCATCTCTGGGACGTATTGACAATGAAAGTGGCCTCATTTTAAAACAATGCGCATGTTTCTATCTCTTTCCAGTCCGGAGAAAAAAAATCGGAGGCCTTAGAACGTGAATGCACCTCGTATAACAAAGAGAACAGCACTTATCAGATCAAAGAAATATAAGCAATCGATTCAAAACAGATGAAGCACGTGAAAAGGGAAGAGTACCCGTATAAATACGGGCCTGACGCATAGCAATGGCTACCTGGTAAAGCTTAACTGCTAAGCTTACGACTCGAACCAAACTACTGTAGCTGTATCGTCATTCATTTGACCTAAATTGTGTCTCGTATTACAATGGACCAACTTTGTTTCGATTTGGAGGTGCGGTCTAAAACTTTTCTCTCCCTTGAATTTCGAGTCTCAAATTTCAGGTGCGGCTTATATTCGAGTAAATACGGCATGTACCCATGATGTCATTGCCTTTTAAGACTGATCTTTATCACACTTGTTGTTCTAGGAGTGTTCATTGTTTCTATTTTGCTTTTTTTTCACTGTTCGGTCCACCTTCTTCCTGTTTTCATACTTGATCTGTGTTCAGTTTTTGACGGGCTATCCACTGGACCATCTTACCACCAAATCTGAGGGAGATGTGATGAGGAGTTTCCCTTGTAAATATCATTATTGCATAATTCTGTCAGAGACAGCAAAGGACTTGGAAGAACAGTTGAACAGAATGGACAGTGTCTTGAAATTAGAATATGAATATCAACAAAATCAAAACAAGAATAATGGAATGTAGTAGCATGGAAAAAGCTGAAACTACAGTAAAAACATCAGCAGTCACTTGACCTCCATTGGGTATTCTGAGGGATAGTTTGAAGGTGGGTGTTTTAGTGCTAAACAAGTTTGAATCTTAATGAGTCATCAACTGAACTAATAATCTAGAAAAGGCCAGTAAACTGCAACAAATCTACCAAATACGATCAAGACATTTGAAAAAAAAAAGAGTATTTCAAATAGATTACTTGCTCCAGACTGACTATGTCAGATTTCATTGTTTTATTGCTTTCTTTGACATACTGTTGTCAAGTTGGCCATCAGATTTACTCCCACTGTTGGGAAAATTGAGTTTCCTGTTGCAGGGTCTTTATGCAACCAACAAGAGCTACATGCTTTACAAATATGGTAACATACTATGTACCAAAACAGAGCCTCTTGTCTCAAAGCTATTGTTTCATAGCCCATTTAATTAGACTTGAAATTTCAGAGAGATGTGAAGCAATTTCTATAATTAATTCAGAGAGCCATAAGATAAATATTCCAGGGCCAGTCTTTACTCTCTGCAGACATGATTTGTGTACTTCAATATATGCCTACTACTGAAAACTACCAATTTTCAATTATGAGATAAAATAATTACGTACATTTCACTAAAAAGATCACTCGTATATCTTACAAATCGCAAATCACAAGTCCATGTCAACAACATTCCAGAAAAATCAGTGATTGGGTTGCACATGTCTCATGTTTGTTGCCAGAGTAATGATGAATGCCGTGGAAGGTGTAACATGAAATGAGGGGACAGGAGGCAGTATCCTTAATACTGGGAACAATGCAAATTATACATGCAGTCAGCTAGAAATAGTGTCTAAAAACTGGGGTTTGCATATTAATTACGAAGAAACAGTATACATTTCTAATTAGTAATGGAAACAAGATCATTGGGATGCTCAGTTCAATCCTATGGAGCAGAAATGTGATGAATAGAAGAGAAAGACTCATATATTCAAGTAGATATTAGAGTGCCCCTCCCACTCCACCCCCTTCCTCCTCCACCCCCATGAACTGTGAATTTTGCGTACCTCAGCAATGCAGATAGCTGTAATGTAGGTGCAACCACAAGGGAAGGGTATAACATCTGTCAAAATGGCCTCTCTGAGCTAGTACTGTGAATAGCTGAAAGCAAGGGGAAACTACAGTCATAATTTTTCCTGAGGTCATGCAGTTCTACTGTAGGATTAAAGGATGGCACCCTCCTGGGTAAAATATTCTGTTGGTAAAATAGTCCTCCATTTGGATCTTCAGGTGGGGAGTGCTCGGGAAGAAGTTGTCATTGGACTATTCAGGAGGATGCCATCATCAAGAGAAACAAAACTGGTATTCTGAGGGTCAGAGTGTACAATGTAAGATTCCTTAATTGTGCAGGTAGATTAGAAAATTTAAAAAGGCAGATGGATAGATTGAATTTAACTGTAGTGGGAATTACGAAGTTTGGTGGCAGGAGGAACAGGGCTTGTAGTAAATGATTACAGGCTTAGAAAAACAAAGTTAAGAAGGGTAGTGCAGAAGTAGGTTTAGTAATGAATAAGAGAATAGGAATGCAGGTAAGCTACCATGAACAGCATAGTGAATGCACTATTGTAGACAAGATCAACACGAAGCAAACACCCACTTCAGTAGTCAAAGCTTACTAGATGAGAAGAGATTCAAGAAATGTATGAAGAGAGAAAAGAAAGTGTTCAGACCGTTAAACAAGTCAAAAATTTAATTATAATGGGGGCTGGAATTCAATAGTAAGAAAAAGAACAGAAGGAAAATTAGTATGTGAATATGGAGTGGGGGACAGGAGTGACAGAAGAACCTGCCTGGCATAATTTTGCAGAGGGCATAATTTAATCATTGCTAACACTTTAATCATTTCTAATCTTGAAAGAATGTTGTAGACATGGCAGAATCATGAAGACACTGGGAGGTTTCAGACTGATTATATAATGGTAAGACAGATTTCAGAACCAGATTTTAAATTTTAAGTTATTTCTCAGAACAGATTTGGACTCTGACCACATATTAGTCATTATGAACTGTAGATTAAAACTGAAGACCTTGCAAAAAGGTTTGCAAGTACATTGCAAAAAGATGGGATCTGGATAAATGGAGATAACCAAAGGCTGTTGAGAGTTTCAGAGGGATCACTGGGCAATGATTGATTACAAGAGGGTAAAGGAATACAATAGAAGACAAATGGTAGCTTTGAGAGATGAAATTGTGAAGGAAGCAGAGGATCATACAGGTAAAATGACAAGGCCTAGTAGAAATCTTTGGATATCATGAGACTTGTTGTTGTTGTTGTTGTGGTCTTCAGTCCTGAGACTGGTTTGATGCAGCTCTCCATGCTACCTTATCCTGTGCAAGCTTCTTCATCTCCCAGTACTTACTGCAACCCACATCCTTCTGAATCTGCTTAGTGTATTCATTTCTTGGTCTCCCTCTACGGTTTTAACCCTCCACGCTGCCCTCCAATGCTAAATTTGTGATCCCTTGATGCCTCAGAACATGTCCTTCTAACCGGTCCCTCCTTTTTGTCAAGTTGTGCCATACTCCTCTTCTCCCCAATTCTATTCAATACTTCATCATTAGTTATGTGATCTACCCATCTAATCTTCAGCATTCTTCTGTAGCACCACATTTCGAAAGCTTCTATTCTCTTCTTGTCTAAACTATTTATCGTCCATGTTTCACTTCCATACATGGCTACACTCCATACAAATACTTTCAGAAATGACTTCCTGACACTTAAATCTATACTCGACGTTAACAAATTTCTCTTCTTCAGAAACGCTTTTCTTGCCATTGCCAGTCTACCTTTTATATCCTCTCTACTTCGACCATCATCAGTTATTTTGCTCCCCAAATAGCAAAACTCCTTTACTACTTTAAGTGTCTCATTTCCTAATCTAATTCCCTCAGCATCACCAGACTTAATTCAACTACATTCCATTATCCTCATTTTGTTTTTGTTGATGTTCATCTTATATCCTCCTTTCAAGACACTGTCCATTCCGTTCAACTGCTCTTCCAAGTCCTTTGCTGTCTCTGACAGAATTACAATGTCATCGGCAAACCTCAAAGTTTTTATTTGTTCTCCATGGATTGTAATACCTACACCGAATGTTTCTTTTGTTTCCTTCACTGCTTGCTCAATATACAGATTGAATAACATCGGGGAGAGGCTACAACCCTGTCTTACTTCCTTCCCAACCACTGCTTCCCTTTCATGTCCCTCGACTCTTATAACTGCCATTTGGTTTCTGTACAAATTGTAAATAGCCTTTCGCTCCCTGTGTTTTACCCCTGCCACCTTTAGAATTTGAAAGAGAGTATTCCAGTCAACACTGTCAAAAGCTTTCTCTAAGTCTACAAATGCTAGAAACATAGGTTTGCCTTTCCTTAATCTTTCTTCTAAGATAAGTCGTAAGGTTAGTATTGCCTCACGTGTTCCAACATTTCTACGGTGAACATCAAAGTTTTTGTTTCTTCTCCATGGATTTTAATACCTACTCTGAATTTTTCTTTTGTTTCCTTTACTGCTTGCTCAGTATACAGATTGACTTATTGAGACATATTTGTAACCTCCCCCTCACTTATCGACCTTAATGACAGTGAAAAATTAAATCGCGTGTACCTAATGAAAATTTGGGAAAAGCAATTGTCACCGAAGTTAATCTGTCGATAAAGAGGGAGGAAAGCGTTACATCTAAATGAAAGGAAAAACGCAAATGAAACTGGTGGAAATTAATTTTTGAAAAGGGGTAAAATTAATAAAGAAAGTAAATGTGCGGCCGTTACGTTAACAGTTAACTAGCAGTAATTAGATATTTGAGATTTGGGGGAAATTACGGTCGCCAGTCCTAAGGACAGTTACTATAGTAACTGAAAAAGAAAGGTTATTACACATATAATTAGCAGTAGAAGCGTGGCAACTGAAGGTTGACACGTGTAGTGTGAAAACTGAAAGTTTGTCAGAAGTAATAAATTTCGCTACACTCTGACTTAATTTAGCAAAAGAATTAATAAAACCGGAAAATCGAAAGTTAATTTAGTGACCGAAGTTAATAGTGAGCTTTCTTTCTGAAGCACATTGAAATTCAGTAAAATACGGTTAGTCTTGGACTACCTCAACAATCATTTCAAAAGCTTCTTGAATCTACGCAATTTAGAAATAAGTGATTTAACTTTGAACTTGAATTAAATGATTCTGAACAATTAACAATAGTAAAATTTAGTACGTACCAACCTGAGCTGCAGTCACAGGTAAGCTAAAATACGGTAACAAAACTCGCACTCTTAATTTGTGCTTGTGTAATCTAAATATTGTAGCTAGCTATGAATACCTTAACTGAACTTTGAAATTAAAGCAGTGAAATCGAATGATCCTCCTCAGGGGACACCGCCTTAACGTAGCACTGTCCGTGCGGGCTAGGAGGTTTGCGTGCTCCGGATCCGGAGGGCTATGCCGGCGGTAGCGTAGCTACCAGCAGGGTCACCCGTGCCGGACAGGCCAAAGGGGAGGAGCCAGACAAAGTGTGTCCCACAACAATCTATCGCCCCTCTTTCCTATCCCAAACCTGTCCTCACCATTTCCTTTTCCTGTCATTCCCTGGTATATGTACAAAAGGGCAGAAAGACCTCTATAGGCGTGGAGAAGCCAATCTTTCTATGGGAGAAAACCCCAAATGAAAAATCCTGGTCCTCCAGGTTGGGGGTTGGCGACGGGCTATCAACCCGTCCTGGAAAAAATAATCACCGGTACTAACATCACAGAAGAGCCTCGGATAGGACTGATCTCTGGAAAACGACCTAAGCAAGAACAAGGACTACGGAAGGAAATACAACTAGGGACCTGGAATGTCAGAAGCCTATACCAACCTGGGGCAGCAAAATGTGTAGTAAGGGAGGCAGATAAGTATCAAATTGATCTATTGGCCCTGCAAGAAACAAGGTGGACAGAAACCGGAGCTACAGAAATGGAAAACTATGTCATATTCCATGGAGCCTCAGAAACAAACCACTCACTAGGAACTGGTTTTGCAGTGAAGAAATCACTCTGTACCACTCTCATAGATTTTAAATCAATCAACCCCAGAATCTCACTCCTAACCATAGACATGGGAAAACACAAACTCACATATATAAATTGTCATGCCCCAACTGAAGAAAGCGATGACATCAAAAAATATATTTTCTACGAGGAATTAGAAACGGTTTTAGACAATGTACCAAGTGAACATTACAAAATTATCCTTGGAGATTTTAATGTGAAAATAGGGAAAGAAGCAGCCTTCATGGGGACCATTGGAAAGCACAGTTTACATGATGTGAGCAGTGATAACGGCACTAGGCTGGTTAGCTTTGTGACTCCAAAAGGCTTGTTTATAAGTAGTACTGATTTCGACAGGAAGAGAATATATCAAGGAACTTGGGTGTCTCCAGATGGGAAAACAGCGAACCATATGACCACCTAATTGTAGAGAAGAGAATAAAGAAGTGGATACAAAATGTTAGAACGGCAAGAGGTGCGGAATGTGGATCAGACCACTTCCTTGTCAGAGGAAGGATGAAAACAATATGGAGAGCCAAAACAATATGGAGAGCCAGGAAGCACAAAAGAATGCAAAGAGTCACTCGATATGACCATGAGAGTCTGACTGAAGATAATATAAGAAGAACTTTCAAGATAACACTGACAAACCGTTTTGAGGCTTTGAATGAAGAGGAAGGAGATACTGTGGTAGATCAGAACTGGAAGGCGATTGCAGAGACCATTAAAGAAACAGCCCAAGAAGTAATCCCAAAGCGAACTAGGGGAAAAAGAGTGTGGTTCAATGAGGAGTGTGAGGGGGCTATCAGGGAGAGACAACGGGCCAAACTACTGTGGATACAAAGCAATATGCAAGAAGAAGAAAAATCGAAGTTTGAAGAAACACGACGGCAGACCCAAGCCACATTGAGGAAAGCAAAGAGAAAATATGTTAAAAGTATCATGGAGGAAGCTGAACAAGACTTTCATGGAAATAGGTATAAAGAACTTTATAGAAAAGTGAAAAGTTTTAAAGGAGGGACATACCATCAACACAGATTCATAAAAGATGCCAATGGAAGAATGTTAACAGAAGATCAAAAAATTGTAAGAAGATGGATGGAATACTTCAGAGAACTACTAAACTCTGATGAACCAACCGAACTACTTGGGTTTGGTGAACCAGTAACAGTAGACCCAGACTATCCTCCACCCACCATTGAAGAGATAAGGAACCAGAGTAAAAACCTTAAGAATGGTAAAAGTCCAGGTGAGGACGGTATTCCTGCTGAACTTCTCAAGGCTGGAGACAAAATCCTCTGTTTCAAAATCCACAAGCTAATCGAGCAAATTTGGGTAAAACATGAAATACCAGAGGAATGGAAAGTAGCTGTGATATGCCCCATATATAAAAAGAAAGACAAATCCGTATGTGACAACTACAGGGGCATTACGCTACTCAACACCTGCTATTAGAACGAATAAAACCTATAGCAACAGACATAATTGGAGAATACCAAGGAGGTTTCCAGGCAGCGCGATCAACCACGGACCAGATTTTTGTCCTAAAACAGGTCTGTGAAAAAATGCTCGAATACGGACGAGAGATACATCTCCTGTTTGTAGACTTCAAGAAGGCTTACGACAGTATACATAGACCTAGCCTGATTAGAACTATGACAGAGTTTGGTATACCAAAGAAGTTGGTCAAACTGATAGAGGTATGCCTAAATGACACAAAACTTAAGGTTAAGGTAGGCAATCAAATGACAGAAAGCTTCCAAGTTGTAACAGGATTACGCCAAGGAGATGGGCTATCACCTGTCCTCTTCAACCTGGCATTTGAGTAGGTAATGCGGGATTTCAACAAAGAAAACATCGAGGGCATTCAAATTGGTAATGAACACATTACATGTCTGGCCTATGCAGACGACATTGCACTATTAGCATGCACACAAGAAGATCTGAAGAGAAGTATCCAGACCTTGGAGTTATTGGCAGCTAGGATCGGTCTACAAATTAGCTCTGAAAAGACTGAGTATATGACCATAGGAAGAAAGATCCAGAACTCTCAAGATTTAATTGTGAACAATACCAGGTATAAACATGTGAAAGAGTTCAAATACCTTGGATCATTTTTTACAGAAGTAACATCACCTGAAGCAGAGATAAAAGCACGACTGCAGGCGGGAAACGGATACTATCACTCTCTAGACCCTATATTAAAATGTAGAAGTGTCTCGCAACAACTAAAGCTACGGTTGTATAAGACATTAATAATGCCAGTAGTACTTTATGGTTCTCAAACCTGGAGCACTCGAAAACAAGACCTTAAGCGACTGCTAACATTTGAAAGGAAAGTCCTCAGGAAAATATTTGGACCAGTCAGAGATCAGACTACCGGAGAATGGAGAAGACGCCATAACACTGAATTAGAAGAGCTGTACAAGGAGCCTAACATCTTGGGAGTGATGAGAAGCAAAAGACTGCAATGGGCTGGACATGTTGTTAGAATGGAGGCAACAAGATGGCCCAAAATCACAATGGACTGGATCCCGTCAGGCAGCAGACCAGTGAGAAGACCTAGAAAGAGGTGGATCGATGGAGTGAGAGAAGACCTGTTGCAGCTGGGCGTCACGGAAAACTGGAGACAGATAGCAGAAGACAGAGACGGATGGAGAGCTCTAACTGTGGTGGCGCGCGGTCCTCTGGGCCTGATCGCGTGAAGATGAAGAAATCGAATGATGCTGGCATTTGAATTTCAACGACACTCGGGTTCATTCCGGAAAAGGAAGGGACCCTGCTTGGTAATGCAATTGGGACAATGAGCAACAAACGTTCATGCTAAGTTGCTGTAATTTTGTGATGCAACAATTTTAAAAGTTTGAAAAGCTGAGGTCTGCCATACAGTTCTAAAACCTTACGTGCTTCCAGTCTTCCTTGTTGGTTGATTGAAGGTTTGAAGTTGTCAATCGAGGAGGTGGCGTCAGTCACTCATTGTCGGCCGTCGCTGTTGCAGAAGCTGGATGTTGGCGCGCCTTCTTCTCGACACGGTCACCAGACGAAACGGCCTCTTGATGTGCGCCAGCTAATGCTTCCCGTCCGCGACACCATGTCAGAAACTATCATCGCAAGTCGAGCGCAATTACATGCTGCCAAACCCCGAAAGCGCGGCAACTCGCGGAAGCTTCACACAACACACCTGCTCCACTGCACCACCCCAGCCACTCTCTCCCTCTGCCCACGCTCCACGCGACAGAGTTAACACTACCAAAGATCCTAAACACTTTTGTTCTCCACACGACCTATCGATGTATTCGTTCGATAGCACAGTTTTCACTAGGCCAGACCCAGCGTATAAATACAAATAATATTCAAAAAACAAACCAACATAAATGCATATATATACAAACAGTAAAACAATTACAATACATAAAGGCACAGAAATCTCATATATTCAGGTAACAAAATAAGGAAAAAATTTATAGTACAATAGACGTAAATATGAGGATATGCATTTCCGGCGTTACATATTGTATTATATTTGTGAAAGGAGAAAATATAAAAATGCAGCAAATGAACCAGGTAAAATGGAATAAAAAAGTCTAAAAAAATGAGATTGAAGGAAGTGCAAAATGGCTAAGCAGTAACGGCTAGATGATGATTTGTAAGAATTTATAATAAGGGGTCACTAAGAGAAAGATAGATGCCACATGCAGGAAAATTAAAGAGGCCCTTGGAGAAAACAGAAGCAGCTGTGTGAATGTCAAGAGCTTTGATGGAAAACCATTACTAAACAAAGAAGGGAAAAGGTGGAGGGAGTATATACAGGATCTATATGAGGAAACATTGTAAATCAGTGAAAATGACAGATGTGAGTTTCACTTCAAAGGACATTGCATCATTAAATAAAAGATGAGAAATGAAAATAAATCCATCAGATTGGAAGCAGACGGTCAAGAAAGGTAGGAGGAACAATGGGAAATCTTATATTTCTACAGCTGGTGAAGATGTGCCTAAAAACAGCTACATCAAAAGTGGTACATACAAGAACACTGTATAACATTATAACATAAAAGTTGAAAACTAGAATAATTTACTTGGTCTGGCCATTGGTTTGGGCAAAACAGCAACCAGACAATGATACTTTTATGGAACTACCTTGTTTTTACTGGATATTTTACAACAGTACAGCATAAGTTTATTGTTTTGGGACATGGATTTTTGCCTTGGGACCATACTTTTGCATTAATCAAGAGAGAGAAGAAGAGTAATTGATGTCATCATTACCTATGAAAGTAATAACTGAAGCTTGTTTAAGAGCACCTTTTGTTACAAAGGACATGAACCAGTATGCCTTTGTTGCTATCAATGTTCTTGAAGGAATCATGATGTCTGACCCAAATTGAAAATTACTAGTTACATGTTGCAGTATCAGTGCAGATGACTCAAATGCCATGTATCTGCATCTTAGTCATAATGTCATTCTCTGTTAGAAACAAAAGAGAAAAACCAACACAAGTTTACATCCCTGTACCTGTTATGAGATATCGTTGGTTATATAAAGAACTTCTTCGTCTACTGGTAGGGGATATGAGGGACTTGTTGGATATGTGTAAATACCTTGACAAGCAATACACGGAATCTTGTGTGAACTTACCTGCTGATTGAACAATTCTGGTTATTCAACAATCTTACACAGAAAGTGATGTAAAAACTAAGATAACTTTCTAAATATTGTAAAATACACTGAGGTGATACGAGTTGTGGTAAAGTGATGGGCACATATGCAGATGGTGGTAGTATAACATATGCAAAGTATAAAAGGGCAGTGCAATGGTGGAGCTGTCATTTGCACTCAGGTGATTCATGTGAAAAGGTTTTAAACTTGATTATGGCCCCATGATGGGAATTAACAGACTTTGAATGCATACGGTAGTTGGAGCTAGATGCATTTCGGAATTTTTTAGGGAATTCCTTAATCCAAGATCCACAGTGTCAAGAGTGTGTCAACAAAACCAAATTTCAGGCATTACCTCTGACCACAGAAAACACAGTGTCTGACGGCCTTCACTTAACGGCCGAGAGCAGCAGCATTTGTGTAGTTGTCACTGCTAAAAGACAAGGAAAACTCTGTGAAATATCCACAGAAATCAATGTGAAATGTATGACAAACATATCCATTAGGACAGTTCGGTGAAATTTGGTGTTCACGGGCTACGGAAGCAGAAGACTGATACGAGTGCCTTTGGTAGCAGCATATTGCCAGTAGTGCCTCTCCTTGGTTTGTGACCATATCAGTTGGAGCCTAGATGACTTGGCCTGATCAGATGAGTCCAGATTTCAGTTGGTAAGAGCTGATAGTAGGGTTCCTGTGCAGTGCAGACCCCATGTGCTCATGGACTAAAGTTGTCAACAAGGCACTGTGCAAGTTGTTGGTGGCTCCATAATGGTATGGGCTGTGTTTACATGGAATGGACTGGGTCCTCTGGTACAGTTGAACTGATTATTGACTGGAAATGGATATGTTCAGTTACTTGGAGACTATCTGCAGCCATTCATGGACGTCATGTTCCCCATTAACAATGGAATTTTTATGGATGGCAATGTGACATGTCACAGGGCCACAATTGTTTGCAATTGGTTTGAAGAGCATTCTGGACAATTTGAGTGAATGGTGTGACCACCCAATCAGCTGACATGAATACTATCCAACATTTATGGGACATAATTGAGAGTTTAGTTTAGGCGCAAAATTCTGTACCAGCAACACTTTCGCAATTATGGGCAGCTACAGAGATGGCAGGGATCAGTATTTCTCCATGGGACTTCCAGTGACTTGTTGAGTCCATGCCATGCTGACTTGCTGCACTATGCCAAGCAAAGGAGGTCCAATATAACATTAGGAGATATCCCATGACTTCTGTTACCTTAGTGTATGCTAAATACATGTTGCTGTTCTGTAATACATACTGTATTGCTGGATCATATGCAATGAGAATTTTAAATGAGTAGTACCAAAGGAAAACAATAATTACTTTTACTTCCACAAAAACTGTGAAATTGTGGTATACAACTTTGTTTGACGGAAATCTTCAAATGCAGGAATATGAAAGCCAGTACCGACTCCTTGACTTCTCTTAAAAGATAGCTTAAGGAAAAGCAAATCTACATTTTTAGCATTTGTAGATTTAGAGAAAGCTTTTGACAGTGTTGACTGGAATACTTGCTCCAAAATTCTGAATGTTGTACGTGTAAAATACAGGGAGCAAGAGCGCATTTACAGCTTGTTCAGAAACCAGACAGCAGAGTCAAGAGTCAAGGGGCACGAAAGGGAAGCCATTGTCGAGAAGGAAGTGAGACAGGATTGTAGCTTATCCCTGATGTTGTTCAGTCTGTACACTGAGCAAACAGTAAAGGAAACCAGAGAAAAATTTGGGGAAGTAATTAAAGTCCAAGGATAAGAAACAAAAACTTTGAGGTTTGCCTATGACATTGTAATTCCGTCAGAGAAAGCAAAAGACTTGGAAGAGCATTTGAATGGAATGGACAGTGTCCTGAATGGAGGATATAAGATGAAAATCAACAAAAGCAAAACAATGTTAATGGAGCAGAGTCAAAGTAAATCAGGTGATGCTGAGGTAATTAGATTAAAAAACAAAACACTTAAAGTAGTAGATGATTTTTGATGTTTGGGCAGAAAAATAACTGATAATGGGCGTAGTAGAGACAGATTGGCAATGGAAAGAAAAATGATTCTGAAGAAGAGAAATCTCTTGACATTGAATGTGGATTTAAGTGTTAGGAAGTCTATTCTGAAGGTGTTACATGGCGTGTAGCCATGAATGGATGTGAAACATGGATGATAGTTTAGACAAGAAAAGAATAGAAGTTTTTGAAATGTGGTGTTACAGGATAATGTTTAAGATTAGGTGGGCATAGGTGGCTTGCGTGATTAAGGTGGTCACGGATAGAAATGGCGAGAAAAGAAAATTGTGGCACTACATTACTAAAAGAAGAGATTAATTGATTGGATACACTCTGGACATGTATGGAACAGAGACTTGGTCAACTGATCAGAGACATGAAAACAAGATGAAAGTATTAGTGATGGATTTCTGGAGAAAGTCAATGAGAATTTCCAGCAATGACCATGTGATGAACACCAAACTAATAAAGATGTGGGAAGTGGAAGAAGGAATATGTGATGTGATGGATAAAAGAAAATTACAGTGGTATGGACATGTAAGAAGAATAGAGAAAACAAGAATATCAAAGCTGATTGTGAGATGAGAAAATGATGGAAGAAGAAGAGGGCAACTGATGACTACCTGTCTCCTGAATGTGCAGATAAAAGTGGGAAGACTTAGTGTAGGAGAAGATGATACACAAGTTGAATATGAACATCCTGAAAAGAGGGTGTTTGAGTACTTCTGTAGAGGTTCACAGAACAAACTGCAGCTCTCCTTTTAACTCAAAACTGCTAACTGTTAACTTCATCCCCCTCAAAAAAAGCCAGTGCGGTGCCAGATACCTGACTGTGAGGGGCCATAACAAGTGTGTATCACATTTGCTGTATGGATGAAAAAGAAATGCACTTTTGACATTTATTGAAGACAGCTGGAATGTTCATGAGCTTTGGCATGTAAAATGTGCTTCATATTACAATTACGTAAAAAAAAGTAGAAGCATGTACAATGCTTTAATAGAGAGATAGAAATTTCTGAAATCTGGCGCGACTTGTGATAGTGTAATGAAGAAAAGAAACAACTTTTGATCCACAGTTTGGAAATTATTAAAGAAAGTAGAAAGAACCACAGTTGCAAACACAAAAATCTGCACTCTCCTTTTTCTGATACTCATCATCACTTTATTTTTTTGTCACAGCAGCACCGTGAACAACAGAACTGAAAGTGAACTGAGGGGAAAATCAAATGTAGCCATAGACTTCCAGTAAAGATAACTGTACAGATTTTTACCTGCACTTTTAAACTGAAGAAATGTGAGACAACTTAGGGCACTGTTGAGCTGTGAGAATCATTATGGATCAGGCTTACTCGTAGCTGTTTACCCCTTTTGATAACTCTCCTTCCGAAATTTACCACAGATAAAACAGATGGTAGGACACAGCATTATTCTTCTTGCAGTCCATGGAAAAGAGAGGAGAGTAAGAAGAAACAGTATGTAACAGCAAATGGAACTGCCCAACAAGGCTGTAATAAGTTCATGATTCATGACATAAACTCAACTACACTGGCCCACAGTGGTAGCAGAACGGTGAGTGAATGGTACGGGAAACTTGCCATGTTCATTGTTGCGCACCTAATCCTGATTTCAACAATAGTGAACACAAGAAATTTCATCACGCTGAAAATGTACAAAATATTTCCATACACTTAATTACTTTTTCATTTACATAACTAAGCAATAAAAGCTTCAAAAATTGCGCATTAACAGGATTCTATTCACAGTCATAGCTCTAAAACTATTCATCTGACTTAAAATACACCAAAGATCTATTTTGTGTACAATTTTAAGAGAAATATTTTTTGTGATTACAGTTGTATTCTGAAAATTAACCATTTTGTGCAAAAATAAAAAAATAAAAACTGGAAGAAATTGACTTGTGATGGGGGAGGGGGAGAGGGAAAATGTGGGATGTACTCTTCTTATGAATGTGGAGGAGGAGAGGGGAGGGGGGAGGGAACTTTTTTGTTTCTTACTATTACACCGAACATGAGTGTTTTCCCAAAGTTTCAAAACTTGATAAATTATTTCTCCCATTTGCTGTTTTTTCTTTTTTCTTTTTTTTTTTTTGACTAATTTGTCTGAGGTATTTCTTGCTGAGATGTGCCAGTCTGTAAGCGTTGGCTTAGGTTAACGCATGGTCTGTAGTTCTCTGACAAATGTGAACATTTCTGGAGAGCAAAGAAAGGTTTCTCTTGTAATGCTGACACTGTGTGTCTGGGAGTCACTGAGGGATGCTTGTGTGCTAGATGAGTGACGAATTACCCACATATATTTTAAGAACTTTTAATCTGAGCAAGGTTTGTAGGGATGATGGTAAGAATGAGCTAAGGCATAACAAACCTGTTCATTAAGTGCCCCTAAATTGCTTCTTCCAAGTCTACAGTCGTATGGGGGAACATCTGATGGGCTTCAGGGAGAATCTGGAGCCTCCTCTGTTATTGTTGGAATATGAAATGCAAATCTTCAGTGCGACATAGTCCACAGTACAGCAGAATATTTTACTATCATTAACACCACTATCAGCCAGGTTTCATCTTTCTGATGCCACAGAGCAGTTATTAAGAGGAGTGGTTGGGATTTGACCTATACCAACAAGGAGACTTATGTAACTGCTCATTCTCCATGTGGGAGCTGGATCAGATTTGTCTGCAGCTTATATCCATACACCTGGTCATGATATGATCAGCAACTATTGTTGGTTGCACTTCACATTAACAGTTAAAAAGTCAACCACACTCTTTTGGGTATTATCTGCATTTTGGGTATTATCTGCAAGGAAGTAAATTGTCCCAACTCCGCGAAAAACGCCATTATGTAAAACTGGAACTTCCACAGTTAGTTCTGTTGTAGGTGAACAAGTAGTACATTATTCTCTCTACGAAAAACATACTTCAGTGCGTAAAATCCGAGGGAGGAAGACATCTTCACCTTCTGTGTCAGCTGAGTTATGCTAGTTGACAAACTACAGGGACGTCGCTCAAAGCAAATCCGAGGGATACGAAGAAAAGAGAAAACTGCTAAAGAGTGCGGAGCAATACGTCCACAATGCCAAAACTGGAACAGTCGTTCTGTTGTGCGCGGTGATAAAAGTCTGGGATTCTGTGGTAGAAATTCCGTGGCATGAATATTGGAAAGGCAAAATAAGAAACTGTCTTAGCTGAAGAAGCTAATTAGTTTTTCACAGTACCAGTCTCCATACCACGTACTAACACAGACACTTTCCACCCAAGTCACATTAGAATAAACACAATATAAAGGCAATAATGAGAATCTTTCCTGAAGTGAGTCACAGTAACAGCATAACCATGAACACGAAAGTCGCTGAGTATTTAGCATTAGCCTTGATAGACATATTTAATTATTCTGTTATGAAGAAGTTATATCCCACTCACTGGAAACGAAGATAATCTGACCTACCTTTAAGTAGAAAAACTTGAATTCATTTTGTGATTAGCGAGCAATTGATGTTTTATTCTCTACATCCAAAGTTCTGAAATGTATTATTTATGATGAACAGACTTAAATAGTCACTTATTTGACAAATGTCAATATGGTTTTCGCAAACGCCATAGCATGAACATTGACTTAAAGCAAGTAGGTATACAGGGTGGGTTCTGCTGACGTCATTGATAACATCATGGGATTTCCTCACCTTACCCTCTCCCCCGTCTCACAAAGGCCAGTTGCCCTCTGCATAAAATAATGGAAAATTATTGCTGAAAAATTCAAATTTTGATGGGAAGCTCAACTGCACTAGTGTCCTTTCCCCCACTCCTATGGAAGCAGGATTATCCTAAGTAAAAATTGGCGGGAAGTTGAAAATGTTGCACTGTCATGCTGGCTGAGCTGGACTACTGGTACATGCTCCATGACGTCACAATTCAGCTCAGACCTGTTGACGTATTTATAACTGTGTAGAATTCATGTACACTATCCCAAAGTTGGAATGCTGGCACTAGCTTTACGACGTCCCAATCTAACTCAGACCTGTTGGGCTATATTTATAACAGTGTGGAATTCTGGCCTACTTGCCCACACCAGAGATACTGGCTCAGTCGTGTGATAACTTAACCATTTAAGCAATCGTCACCATAAATTCAAGTCTGGAATGTCGTACAGCATAGGCCTGTCTGCCGACCCACTCGACATGCTTCTCCAAGCTACTGTTCTCTCATAGGTGTATGGTCACTGGTTCTCCCAACTGTCGAATTGTAACTTTATTTAAAGAAACACTAGGGGAGGGAAAGGACTCTTCACCCCCCCCCCCCCCCCAGTCCCACCATTCTTGAGTACCAGTACCACTCCAGAACGAGATGGCTTCGCTTTCCCAAGTCTACTTGTGCTATGCTTAAACAATGTACATGCATCATCCGATGTTACAGTTTAAACAATTGACTCTTCCACAGCAGTTACAATCAGTTCAAAATGTTGGGGAAACCCATTTCTCCACGGATTAAAAATGATATGAAGTCTGCTGACAATGAGGTGAAGCAAGTGCTGCATCATTGTAAGAGATACAGAGGCGAGTGAATGTGCTGGGGAGTATCCCAGTTCACTACTACTATAATCCGTCCATCATGAGAATAAACCCGATGTAAACATTGCACTATGTATTCTTCCGCGTTTGCTGGAACCTCATTGGATTTCCGCTTCACGTGGGACTACAGCCAAGCTCTCTCGAGAGCTATCAAGTACGATATTAAGGGTAAGTTTTGAGCTGTGCGTTACGCGCACATCGACTTTAGAGATAATACGGGACAACAGCTTTACCGGCGCATGTAACTTGGACAGCACTGGCCGTTCAGTTGGTATAGCTAGCGTGCAGTGACATGGCCAGCTGCAGTTCACACGGAAAAAAAGACGAGCAGAGGAGCAGTACAGCTTCGAATGTCATTTAATTTTAAAGCAGAGTGAAATAGAACACGGCAAATCTCCCACAATACGCCCCTTAGACGACTAGACGAAAACCGCAACACGTTATCGTTTTTAGCTAACGTACTATTGTGATTAAAAACGAGAATGATGAAAATTCCTGACTTAACCACAGGGTAACTTTTCTGGATAAGCTGTGGGTAAAGTAAGAGTGTGTTGAAGGATTTTACTGCGTAGTTAAATACTGAAGCCACTGGAGGTATTACTTACAGTCAGTCGTCTGCTTCCTTATCCGAATCCGAGAAATACATTTCAGTTCTGGAAGAATCACCTGCTACGTTGATAACGAGCCTATCAATAGAGTCCACGAAGCCAACCAGGCGCCGCATTTTCTCTTCTTATTTTATGACGAGTCTTTCCATATCCCGCGAGCGTTCGGCAGTGACAGGCTGCGTGCGTTATTTCCAGTATAGCTGGCAGCGTAACAGTCTTCGTACTTCTCGGGCCAAATCCAACAGCTTGGCTCCAGATCGGTTCTGTTGGGTTCATACTGTAATGGTACAGTAACAAATGTAAAAATGCAGCATTTGTATGATGTGCTCGATGCTGTGAAATTGATTGTTTCTCATGTTTCTACGAAACTTACCTACAACCTCTGTGGTATAAAACGATGGACATAGTACAAATAAAGAGGATTTAGTTTTTCATTTTTGCCTTAAAAATTAAATTGTAATGTTTTCTTAATTTAAACAACTTTTATGAACAGTCATTCTAAAACATCGATAGTTAAGAATTTGTATCTGAAATGGAAACAAGAATTTCGCGTCGAATATGTAGTTAGAAAAAAATGATGATGAGTTTTATAATTACGGCATGTAGGTATTCCAAATTGAACGAGAAAAAAATTGGTACTGTGAAGAGTTGAATCTCCGCACAAATTAACCTATTTCAGTACGCTATCGACTGCGCTAAGCGTTCAATGTGGGTTTGTTTATCAACTGCATTACATACAACGCTGGGGAAACTTCGAAGCCGATTATCTCCGCAAATTTATGAAAAACCTCAAGAACAGCCTATTTCTCGGCACTTTTTAACCGCGTTCCACGCACGTGTTTCACTACGAAACAGAAAGCAGCCTCAGCCATTTTCCCACTCCGTATTAACAGCGAGAGAGCGCTGCAGTCAGTGACTGTACATGGTTTCTGAAATAAAAACTACGTAGCTAAAGCGTGATTAAGAAAAACGTTGATGGCTGTTAATATATTTCAATATCATATAGTTTCATTTAACGTAACTTAGTAATAATATATCTAATACATTCACTATTGGCCATTAAAATTGCTACACCACGAAGATGATGTGCTACAGACGCGAAATTTAACCGACAGGAAGAAGATGCTGTGATATGCATATGATTAGCTTTTCAGAGCATTCACACAAGGTTGGCACCGGTGGCGACACCTACAACGTGCTGACATGAGGAAAGTTTCTAACCGATTTCTCATACACAAACAGCGGTTGACCGGCGTTGCCTGGTGAAACGTGGTTGTGATGCCTCGTATAAGAAGGAGAAATGCGTACCATCAGGTTTCCGACTTTGATAGAGGTCGGATTGTAGCGTATCGCAATTGCAGTTTATCGTATCGCGACATTGCTGCTCGCGTTGGTCGAGATCCAATGACTGTTAGCAGAATATGGAATAGGTGGGTTCAGGAGGGTAATACGGAACGCCGTGGTGGATCCCAACGGCCTCGTAGCACTAGCAGTCGAGATGACAGGCATCTTATCTCCATGGCTGTAACGGATCGTGCAGCCACGTGTCGATCCCTGAGTCAACAGATGGGGACGTTTGCAAGACAACAACCATCTGCACGAACAGTTCGACGACGTTTGCAGCAGCATGGACTATCAGTTCGGAGACCATGGCTGCGGTTACCCTTGACGCTGCGTCACAGACGGGACGGCCTGGATGGTGTACTCAACGCCGAACCTGGGTGCACGAATGGCAAAACGTCATTTTTTTCGGATGAATCCAGGTTCTAGTTTACTGCATCATGATGGTTGCATCCGTGTTTGGCGACATCGCGGTGAACGCGCATTGGAAGCGTGTATTCGTCATCGCCATACTGGCGTATTACCCGGTGTGCTGGTATGGGGTGCCATTGGTTACACGTCTCAATCACCTCTTATTCACATTGACGGCACTTTGAATACTGGACGTTACATTTTAGATGCCTTACGACCCGTGGCTCTACCCTTCACTCGATCGCTGCGATACCCTACATTACAGCAGGATAATGCACGACCGCATGTTGCAGGTCCTGTACGGGCCTTTCTGGATACAGAAAATGTTCGACTGCTGCCCTGGCCGGCACATTCTCCAGATCTCTCCCCAATTGAAAACGTCTGATCAATGGTGGCCGAGCAGCTGGCTCGTCACAATACGCCAGTCACTACTCTTGATGAACAGTGGTATCGTGTTGAAGCTGCATGGGCAGCTGTACCTGTACACGCCATCCAAGCTCTGTTTGACTCAATGTCCAGGCGTATCAAAGCCGTTACTACGGCCAGAGGTGGTTGTTCTGGGTGCTGATTTCTCAGGTCTATGTACCCAAATTGCGTGAAAATGTAATATCATGTCAGTTCTAGTATAATATACTTGTCCAACGAATATCCGTTTATCATCTGCATTTCTTCTTGGTGTAGCAATTTTAATGGCCAGTAGTGTAAGTAGGACCTGCTTCCAAGAACGTAACAACACCAGTGTAAGGGTGCTACGGCTTCTGACCAATTATCGCGTTTGTGATTTTTTACACCCGGTTCAATCTTATGATGAACGGGTTACAGTATCACGTCATCACAACGCGCCTGTGCTCAACATACAATGGACTACACCATAGTGTAAGAGTGAAATTAAAAATTAAAATAACTTAACCAGACTTCGTCAGTGTATGCTTAAGTGTTTGAATGTCAACACCGTAAAATCTCAGAATGATCAAGTTAATATCATAAGCAAAATATACGATCTTCAGAAAAAATAAGTGGTGCTGAATAACAAGACTACAAAGCTAAAAATTGGTCAGAATATGCAAATGTACGTCACAATTAAAAGTTAGAGGTCTCAACTTGATCAGAGCAACATTTTGGTTGAAAATGGCGTTTTTTCGAAACAGTGAAGCCGCTAATATTCGTATGTAGCCTCATTTTCATGTAGAAACATTAAATATGTCACACCAATAAACGACCCCTGTTAGTTTTCAAATTATTTACTAAAAACCAAATTTGGAACAAAAGCGTCTTTATTCATGGTAGATTAAGTATCATTTGTATTTATAGTAGAAAGTTCTAATTACGGCAGTCGATTACTTTCACGAAATAATACAACTATATCAAGTTTCGAGACTGTGTTGTAAATAACAATGGCTACAAGGAATCCTAAAGAGGCAGCTCACAGTTCATGTTCTACTGTCGCTTCCGTTCAAAAATTCTAGCAGGCAAAGTTTAAATACAGTCTAGCTAAAACTTTTTCAGAACTAAAGCGAACTTAATTCTATTTATATAAAAATTAAGGAGATTGTAAATTGTTAAACAACAGAGCTATTAATTGATAAGTGTATGAGAAAGGGGCCAATTTATTGATTGCTACCTCTGTCTAGGGCGGTTGATAGCGGGTGTTCCGTGTGGCTGTCCGCTGCGCACTTTATAAATACAGCCAGAGGAAGTGTGGGACATACTTTGCACAGAGATATCAAACTGTCCGCGTCAGTCAAAACTGCCGCCTGCGTTGCGCTTTGGATGACGGCAGAGTTGGGCAGATTGGAATGCGTTTTCGGCAAGAGAAGGAAGTGAACTCGTGAGGACTGTACACTGTCCTGGATAGCTCAGATTTCACGGCAGCAACTGTTTGTGTGCCGCCCGTAATTTTAACAAGATCGCATGGCAAGTGGCGAGATTATTTTCCACTTTTAAGAGGAGCATCCCCACCTGTCACGCGGGAGACCGGGGTTCGATTCCCCGCCGGGGAGCCACCCCCCATGAACCATGGACCTTGCCGTTGGTGGGGAGGCTTGCGTGCCTCAGCGATACAGATAGCCGTACCGTAGGTACAACCACAACGGAGGGGTATCTGTTCAGAGGCCAGACAAACGTGTGCAACAGTAAACTTTTGTAGCAGTATGTGGATGCTCGCCTGCAAACTATTAATGAGGCTTATGGGAAGTGCAACTGTGTATTATTGGGGGGTTGTGAAAAGTTAAAATAAAAGACTGTGAAATGAAAGAGAACCACCATTTAAATGACTGGACGGACAGTTTGTAATGTTTTGGGGGAAAAAAAATCAATGGCACTAGGGAGTTTTAGACAGGGCTATTCTCTTGGCAGTCCAATACCATGACCACTTACCCGGGATGCATTTGCTATTTTAGTTTCCTATTTATTGCACTTGTCGTTCTCAGACTGTTCACTGTTCCTATTTTGCATTTTTTTACAGTTTTCATGCTTGATCTGTGTTCAATTTTTGACAGGTTATCCACTAGGCCATCTTACCACTAAATCTCAGGGGAGTGCGTTGGGGAGTTTTCCTTGTGAGTAACGATACTTTAGGTGCTTATGTGAGATGTGTATTGTTCTACTGTCAATCTCAGCTGCATGTTCTGTGAAGTTCAGCATTAATGTATTGCGAAATAAACGTCTGCATGCCTCCAAATTCAGTCACTATAAAAACGGTCTTGGGGAATTTCTTCTCCGGTACATCCAGCGTGATTCCAAACGGAGCACTGAACACACATGTATCACAGTTCTTTGCCCAGCCCAGACAGGTATACCTCAATGTGATAACTAAATTGATATTTACTGTTTTCAGCGTAAAATTCAACGTTGTCTGTACCATTTTTGAGTTTCAGCTAAACAATATACTCTGTAAACGTTCACACGCACAGAAGTTAGTATTGTAACTAATATCCCTGTCGGAAACAGCACTATTAACAGTTCAGAGATGACCACTAAGGGAAGTTCCAAGTATAATGGTCAATCGCCCTGACTTCTAATCACAAAAATTTAATTGCTCCTCTTGTTGTTGTTGTTGTCTTCAGTCCTGAGACTGGTTTGATGCAGCTCTCCATGCTACTCTATCCTGTGCAAGCTTCTTCATCTCCCAGTACCTACTGCAACCTACATCCTTCTGAATCTGCTTAGTGTATTCATCTCTTGGTCTCCCCCTGCGATTTTTACCCTCCACGCTGCCTTCCAATACTAAATTGGTGATCCCTTGATGCCTCAGAACATGTCCTACCAACCGATCCCTTCTTCTGGTCAAGCTGTGCCACAAACTTCTCTTCTCCCCAATCCTATTCAATACTTCCTCATTAGTTATGTGATCTATCCATCTAATCTTCAGCATTCTTCTGTAGCACCACATTTCAAAAGCTTCTATTCTCTTCTTGTCCAAACTATTTACCGTCCATGTTTCACTTCCATACATGGCTACACTCCATACAAATACTTTCAGAAATGACTTCCTGACACTTAAATCTATACTCGATGTTAACAAATTTCTCTTCTTCAGAAACGCTTTCCTTGCCATTGCCAGTCTACATTTTATATCCTCTCTACTTCGACCATCATCAGTTATTTTGCTCCCTAAATAGCAAAACTCCTTTACTACTTTAAGTGTCTCATTTCCTACTCTAATACCCTCAACATCACCCGACTTAATTCGACTACATTCCATTATCCTCGTTTTGCTTTTGTTGATGTTCATCTTATATCCTCCCTTCAAGACACCATCCATTCCGTTCAACTGCTCTTCCAAGTCCTTTGCTGTCTCTGACAGAATTACAATGTCATCGGCGAACCTCAAAGTTTTTATTTCTTCTCCATGGATTTTAATAAGTACTCCAAATTTTTCTTTTGTTTCCTTTACTGCTTGCTCAATATACAGATTGAATAACATTGGGGAGAGGCTACAACCCTGTCTCACTCCCTTCCCAACCGCTGCTTCCCTCTCATGCCCCTCGACTCTTATAACTGCCATCTGGTTTCTGTACAAATTGTAAATAGCCTTTCGCTCCCTGTATTTTACCCCTGCCACCTTTAGAATTTGAAAGAGAGTATTCCAGTCAACATTGTCAAAAGCTTTCTCTAAGTCTACAAATGCTAGAAACGTAGGTTTGCCTTTCCTTAATCTTTCTTCTAAGATAAGTCGTAAGGTCAGTATTGCCTCACGTGTTCCAGTATTTCTACGGAATCCAAACTGATCTTCCCCGAGGTCGGCTTCTACTAGTTTTTCCATTCGTCTGTAAAGAATTCGTGTTAGTATTTTGCAGCTGTGGCTTATTAAACTGATTGTTCGGTAATTTTCACATCTGTCAACACCTGCTTTCTTTGGGATTGGAATTATTACATTCTTCTTGAAGTCTGAGGGTGTTTCGCCTGTTCCATACATCTTGCTCACCAGATGGTAGAGTTTTGTCAGGACTGGCTCTCCCAAGGCCGTCAGTAGTTCTACTGGAATGTTGTCTACTCCCAGGGCCTTGTTTCGACTCAGGCCTTTCAGTGCTCTGTCAAACTCTTCACGCAGTATCGTATCTCCCATTTCATCTTCATCTACATCCTCTTCCATTTCCATAATATTGTCCTCAAGTACATCGCCCTTGTATAGACCCTCTATATACTCCTTCCACCTTTCTGCTTTCCCTTCTTTGCTTAGAACTGGGTTTCCATCTGAGCTCTTGATGTTCATACAAGTGGTTCTCTTATCTCCAAAGGTCTCTTTAATTTTCCTGTAGGCAGTATCTATCTTACCCCTAGTGAGATAAGCCTCTACATCCTTACATTTGTCCTCTAACCATCCCTGCTTAGCCATTCTGCACTTCCTGTCGATCTCATTTTTGAGACGTTTGTATTCCTTTTTGCCTGCTTTTACTGCATTTTTATATTTTCTCCTTTCATCAATTAAATTCAATATTTCTTCTGTTACCCAAGGATTTCTACTAGCCCTCGTCTTTTTACCTACTTGATCCTCTGCTGCCTTCACTACTTCATCCCTCAAAGCTACCCATTCTTCTTCTACTGTATTTCTTTCCCCCATTCCTGTCAATTGTTCCCTTATGCTCTCCCTGAAACTCTGTACAACCTCTGGTTCTTTCAGTTTATCCAGGTCCCATCTCCTTAAATTCCCTCCTTTTTGCAGTTTCTTCAGTTTTAATCTACAGGTCATAACCAATAGATTGTGGTCAGAGTCCACATCTGCCCCTGGAAATGTCTTACAATTTAAAACCTGGTTCCTAAATCTCAGTCTTACCATTATATAATCTATCTGATACCTTTTAGTATCTCCAGGGTTCTTCCATGTATACAACCTTCTATCATGATTCTTAAACCAAGTGTTAGCTATGATTAAGTTGTGCTCTGTGCAAAATTCTACCAGGCGGCTTCCTCTCTCATTTCTTAGCCCCAATCCATATTCACCTACTACGTTTCCTTCTCTCCCTTTTCCTACACTCGAATTCCAGTCACCCATGACTATTAAATTTTCGTCTCCCTTCACTGTCAGAATAATTTCTTTTATTTCATCATACATTTCTTCAATTTCTTCGTCATCTGCAGAGCTAGTTGGCATATAAACTTGTACTACTGTAGTAGGTGTGGGCTTCGTATCTATCTTGGCTACAATAATGCGTTCACTATGCTGTTTGTAGTAGCTTACCCGCATTCCTATTTTCCTATTCATTATTAAACCTACTCCTGCATTATCCCTATTTGACTTTGTGTTTATAACCCTGTAGTCACCTGACCAGAAGTCTTGTTCCTCCTGCCACCGAACTTCACTAATTCCCACTATATCTAACTTTAACCTATCCATTTCCCTTTTTAAATTTTCTAACCTACCTGCCCGATTAAGGGATCTGACATTCCACGCTCCGATCAGTAGAACGCCAGTTTTCTTTCTCCTGATAACGACATCCTCTTGAGTAGTCCCCGCCCGGAGATCCGAATGGGGGACTATTTTACCTCCGGAATATTTTACCCAAGAAGACGCCATCATCATTTAATCATACAGTAAAGCTGCATGCCCTCGGGAAAAATTACGGCCGTAGTTTCCCCTTGCTTTCAGCCGTTCGCAGTACCAGCACAGCAAGGCCGTTTTGGTTATTGTTACAAGGCCAGATCAGTCAATCATCCAGACTGTTGCCCCTGCAACTACTGAAAAGGCTGCTGCCCCTCGCACTCCCCAACGCACTCCCCTGAGATTTAGTGGTAAGATGGCCTAGTGGATAACCTGTCAAAAATTGAACACAGATCAAGCATGAAAACTATAAAAAAATGCAAAATAGGAACAGTGAACAGTCTGAGAACGACAAGTGCAATAAATAGGAAACTAAAATAGCAAATGCATCCCGGGTAAGTGGTCATGGTATTGGACTGCCAAGAGAATAGCCCTGTCTAAAACTCCCTAGTGCCATTGATTTTTTTTCCCCCAAAACATTACAAACTGTCCGTCCAGTCATTTAAATGGTGGTTCTCTTTCATTTCACAGTCTTTTATTTTAACTTTTCACAACCCCCCAATAATACACAGTTGCACTTCCCATAAGCCTCATTAATAGTTTGCAGGCGAGCATCCACATACTGCTACAATAGTTTACTGTTGAACATCTACGAACAGCAAAACCCTAACCACACCGTTCATAATCTTTCAAATAAATTGAACAGACACTGTCATTGCTTTAACACACGACCTATTGCCGTAACACTTACTTCACTGTTAAGTTAATGCATTGTTGGTCGTTCTAACCAACACAGGTTCCTCGTCTGAAACTTGGCTGTGGACTGACTGTCTCAAGACCAAAAATTGGGCCCTTACATATCTTCACAATAATAGGTACTGTAACTACACATTGTTCGATGTTAAATTTACAGAAATTACAATTAAAACTTAACTCGTTAAATTAACTGAACACATCGAAAAATTGGCTCTTTTTAACAGTTTCTTCTACAACAAGGGTTAAGCCAAACTATTTGTTTAAATCATGAAATTAACATATATAGTTATATAAACAATACTTCTGACAAAACTGTTAATTACTTTGGAATTAATTAAGGGCTGGCTTTGCTAAAATGTTTTCGAGTGGAGCCAAATAGATACTTTAAGATTACTAGTAGTTGATTCCTCCAAATGTTTATAATTAGTACAGAATTTATATTTGTTTATACATCAACAATAGAATTTAAGTTACAAAACAATTACTATTTCACTCTATAATGAAAGATACTAACTATTAATAGTCGAAATAAATTATTTTTATTTATTTATTTATTCTTTGCCCATGGACTCCAGCTGAAAATCCAGAGTATTGGGTGTGTCATACAATAGCCTATTAACCTCAAACTTGATTTCATTATAGATAAATGAAACAAATAATTAAACAGAAATAGTCCATAACCATACAAAGGTTTTACATGTTTCACATTTTATGTACACACAAATCCAAACAACATACAGAAAAGATATTTTTTAAAGGTACATTTGAGTAATTATATATTTCAACACCATCTTAGTATTCACTCAAACTGTATATACATTTCTCTGTGAGATATAGTTTCAAATGATTTTTAAAACGTTTTAGATCTGTTTCTTTTTTTAATGATTTTGGGGAGTTTATTAAAAAACCTTTTGCCTGCTTCTTCTGGGGCAGTCATAGACAGTTTTAGATTTCTGTTTATCATGTAGTAATTTTCATTTCCTCTTGTACCGTGTTTGTGTACATCTTTATTTAGGAGGCGTTTATCACTTGACCTTACCGCCATTATGCTTTGGTATATGTACAGTGAATATACTGTCATAATATTATAGTGTACAAAAGCTTGCCTACAGGTCTGTCTTGGTGGTATTTTTGCAATCCATCTCACTGCCCTTTTCTGAATTGTGAATATTCTTTTTAGGTAGCCAGCTTGTGCATTTGCCCATATATGAACTGAATAAGACAAATGTGGGAAAACAAGTCCATAATACATTGATCTGAGGACTTTATCATCCACAGTCTTAGCTGTTTTATGCATGATGAAGATCTGTTTGTTTATCTTTTTACACAGTGCATCTATGTGCTCCCCCCATGCCAAATGTTTGTCTATTATAGTTCCTAGAAAATTTGTGCTAGTTACTTCTTTAATAGTCTTTCCATTTATATTAACATTTATATTATAATTTTCACTATGCTTGGTCTGAAATACTACATTCATTGATTTAGACTGATTCATAAACAGGTTGTTTTGTGTTAAACATTTATTTGCATTTTCGATAGTCAGGAGTGCTTCCTTCTCAAGCTCCTCCTTTGTGTCAGCTGTGCAAATGATTGTTGTGTCATCAGCATACATTATAAGTTTCTGATTTATATAGCTAGGGAAGTCATTTACGTAGAGTATAAATAGTATTGGCCCAAGCACAGACCCTTGCAGCACACCGTGTTTAACTGTTTGTAATTCTGATCTGTAGTTTGTTATATTTCCCCCACTAGTATGTCTGATTTCTGTGCATTGTTTCCTATTTGTAATGTATGATTTAAGTATGTCATAGCATTTTCCTCTAATTCCATACTGATATAATTTCATCTTTAATTTTGAGTGGTTCACACAATCAAAGGCCTTAGATAGGTCCATAAAAATCCCACAAGTCTTTTGTTGCGTGTCAAGTAAATTAAGAATGTGGTCAATTATATCTGTTGATGCTGTTTCTGTTCACTTCCCTTCTCTGAAACCCTGTTGTGATGAATGCAGTATACTGTACTTTGTTATAAAACTTACAATTCTATTCTTTATTATCATTTCATAGATTTTAGCAAATGTTGAGATCAATGATATTGCCCTGTAATTTCCTAATTCATCCCTGTTCCCTTTCTTAAATATTGGCTTCACTTTACTTACTTTCAGTGAATCTGGAAATATACCTTCTTCTATCGCAGCATTCAGCATGTGTGTCAATGGTTTTAATATACATTCCCTGCATTCCTTTATGAGATGTGATGTGACACCATCCAAGCCAGATGAATGTTTAATTTTAAGTTGTTTTATTACGTTTGACACTTCTGCATCTGTTGTAGGTATGAAAACCATAGTATGATTTGTATGTGGGGAGTTTAACAATTTACTTACTGCATTTGTTTTATTTTGACTTATTAATTCGTCTGCTACGGTAATATAATATCTGTTAAAAGTATTGGCTACTTTGAGAGGGTTTGCGTTGCTTTTCCCACTCATTAGTGGGCAGATGTCCTCTGCCTGATTTGTTACTTTTCCTCTCTCTTCATTAATGAACGACCATAAACCTTTTGAGTAGTTCTTTCCCTTATCTATAGACATCCTGATGAATGTTGCTTTAGTTTCTCTGATAAAACTACAGTACTCTTTCTTTTTTATTTTATACAGTGTGTTGTAGGCCTTAGTATTTTTTTGTTTGGAGAGGTCATAATACACTCTCAGATTATTTCTGGCATGGATTACTTCTCCAGTCACCCAGCTTTTCTTATAGAATCAATTACATATATCAACCAAGCACAAATGTAGATCTGATGCTATAGTCTTTAAAACTAAGGACCAACCTTTCTCTGTAATGAAAATGCAGATTCTATTCATGTATGTTAATGGTAATTAGTTAAAAGTGAAAAAACAAATTTTAAGTAGATACACTCCTGGAAATTGAAATAAGAACACCGTGAATTCATTGTCCCAGGAAGGGGAAACTTTATTGACACATTCCTGGGGTCAGATACATCACATGATCACACTGACAGAACCACAGGCACATAGACACAGGCAACAGAGCATGCACAATGTCGGCACTAGTACAGTGTATATCCACCTTTAGCAGCAATGCAGGCTGCTATTCTCCCATGGAGACGATCGTAGAGATGCTGGATGTAGTCCTGTGGAACGGCTTGCCATGCCATTTCCACCTGGCGCCTCAGTTGGACCAGCGTTCGTGCTGGACGTGCAGACCGCGTGAGACGACGCTTCATCCAGTCCCAAACATGCTCAATGGGGGACAGATCCGGAGATCTTGCTGGCCAGGGTAGTTGACTTACACCTTCTAGAGCACGTTGGGTGGCACGGGATACATGCGGACGTGCATTGTCCTGTTGGAACAGCAAGTTCCCTTGTCGGTCTAGGAATGGTAGAACGATGGGTTCGATGACGGTTTGGATGTACCGTGCACTATTCAGTGTTCCCTCGACGATCACCAGTGGTGTACGGCCAGTGTAGGAGATCGCTCCCCACACCATGATGCCGGGTGTTGGCCCTGTGTGCCTCGGTCGTATGCAGTCCTGATTGTGGCGCTCACCTGCACGGCGCCAAACACGCATACGACCATCATTGGCACCAAGGCAGAAGCGACTCTCATCGCTGAAGACGACACGTCTCCATTCGTCCCTCCATTCACGCCTGTCGCGACACCGCTGGAGGCGGGCTGCACGATGTTGGGGCGTGAGCGGAAGACGGCCTAACGGTGTGCGGGACCATAGCCCAGCTTCATGGAGACGGTTGCGAATGGTCCTCGCCGATACCCCAGGAGCAACAGTGTCCCTAATTTGCTGGGAAGTGGCGGTGCGGTCCCCTACGGCACTGCGTAGGATCCTACGGTCTTGGCGTGCATCCGTGCGTCGCTGCGGTCCGGTCCCAGGTCGACGGGCACGTGCACCTTCCGCCGACCACTGGCGACAACATCGATGTACTGTGGAGACCTCACGCCCCACGTGTTGAGCAATTCGGCGGTACGTCCACCCGGCCCCCCGCATGCCCACTATACGCCCTCGCTCAAAGTCCGTCAACTGCACATACGGTTCACGTCCACGCTGTCGCGGCATGCTACCAGTGTTAAAGACTGCGATGGAGCTCCGTATGCCACGGCAAACTGGCTGACACTGACGGCGGCAGTGCACAAATGCTGCGCAGCTAGCGCCATTCGACGGCCAACACCGCGGTTCCTGGTGTGTCCGCTGTGCCGTGCGTGTGATCATTGCTTGTACAGCCCTCTCGCAGTGTCCGGAGCAAGTATGGTGGGTCTGACACACCAGTGTCAATGTGTTCTTTTTTCCATTTCCAGGAGTGTAGATGGCAAAACAAGGGGGGAAGTAAAAATTATCCCAGCTTGCTTCGTCACATCACCCTGTCTTTGGATTGACCAGAGAGATATTGCAAATAGCTGACTGGGCAATTCACTGACCCCAAGTGACGACAGAAAGTGAGTTAAAAATCTACACACAAAAAAATATTACATAAGAAATCTTATCAAAACAACAGTACATATGTCTTTTCAAATTTATACTTATGTGAACTGGCCATACGAAAATCGCCATACAAAACATTTACTTACAGTGTGTTGTAGAATGTCACAAAAAATTCACAAGTTATACTTTTAACAGAAAATTAGGCATCTTCATCATAAGTGATGTCCTTTTTGGGTAAGCAAAGATTACTTTTAAAGATATGTATCTTTTGATACAAGTCCTGTCTTGCTTCAAATAATAAAACCTCAAGGGTTGCAACAGACAGAAAATTTCACTTACTCAATGTTTAGTACTTTTCACAAGCACTTTCACACTTCTAATGAGCTTTTAGACAGTTTCTCACCAAGTTGTCCACTCCTTCAACAGGTCCAAGTGGCAGTTTGCAAGGAAATGCACTGCTATCAGTTCCATTGGAGGTGGTTCTCCTCTGCCACAGTACATGAAAAAATCAAACAAAATACCCTACTTTAGTACACTTACTTTTACTTCTAACTTAAGTATAAGTAAAAAAAGTTTAACACTAATGGCAAGTGATAGTCATTATATCATAAATAAATACATTACATAGTCCTCGTGACATCACAATAATTAGCACTAAATTTGACTGTAGTATGAAAGGTGCAGACTAAAAAAATTTTTAAATCAAGTGCACATTACACTACAAAACATTATTCAAAGTCATAACTGTCTGTAACTGGTTAAACTTGAAAGATTTGAATCTCTTTTCCATTTTCAAAATAGCAAAAACTCAATATGAGCATTACCTCTAGTACAAACTCAAGATGTACTGTAGCATAGATTTACTGATCATTACATTATAAAAAAAGAATAGTCATCATTACATAACTTAATTACTGTTCAAATCAATATTAAGGGGATGGAAGTTGTAACAAACCATGGCCCTACTCTCATTCAACCAGAAAATTAAATCCTCACAAAAATCACAAAATGTTACTAAATAGTTGACCTGTCAGAATATTCACATCAGTCTAGCACCAAAGTTATTAGTTAATCAGCAGTCTTATTGTTCTTTGTTCGAGCATTACCACTTTAAGCTCATAATTCCTCAGAACACAAACAGAAGTTTCAAAATAACCTATAGAGCCAATGATGCAGCATTGCTTGTAGCTCACTAAAATATTTATCTTTCTGTTACTTTCTCATTCCCAGCTGTAGTGTCATGAATTGCACAATATACACAGTACCAACGCTGCCTGGTTCAAAAATAGATCAGCAAGGTAGTTACACCACATTCGTTTGTATACAGTTACCTTTTTCATTACTCAAGCATGTCTGTCAGCTCCATTATTTGACTTACATTTCTTATCTCCTTCACTAGTGGAGTGCATTCTCAAAAAATATCCCTACTGTAGAGTCAGGCTCCCTAACGATTAAGACACTAACTTTATTATTATTTTATTATTTCATTATTTAATAAATAAATACCTGCTCTGCTCCATACATACCTTTTTATTCTTCAAGAGCTGTGAACTTTTTGGTTAGGTTTTTACTGCTCATAGATGTTCAATAGTAAACTATTTTAGCAGTATGTGGAGGTTTGCCTGCAAACTATTGATGAGGCTTATCGAAAGTTAAAAAATAGTGCACTGGCCAAATAACTGTGTATTATTTGGGGGTAGTGAACAGTGAAATTAAAGTACTGTGAAATGCAATTATGCACCTGTCGGCTACATTATTTACAGTAGTCAGTGTCGGAATCTACAACCCATTTTTCAGCCAGTGTAGCAACACAATACATCGACACTGAGGACAATAAACAATTAACGAAGAGATAAAGCAGGCAAGAACCGCTACAACTTATAAACTACAGATAGGATAGGGGTAGAGTTTGACTGCTTCAGGAAACACGAAAAATGAGAGAGACACCTGTGGTAAGCATTACCGCCACATAATGAATCCAACACAGAAGGCTGAACCCCCTACTTGCTATTTGCACAAGAAATTAGTCCCAAACATTACATCAATGCTGAGATTTTGAATCGCCAAAAAACTGCACTCCAACAGCTGTCTTGCCAATTCTACAATTCATAGTACCTTTTGTTTTACACACTTTGATAGCTTAACTGTAGCACCAATAATTTTTATTCCATAAACATGCATCACTACTATACCCTCTGAGTTCTTAACAGATTTAAAAAAAATGCCTGTGAAATGCCACTCAAATTACTACCACTGTCCAGTAAACACTTAACATGTGTACCTAGTACACTTGCTGTTATTACAGGGTGCCACACTTTCTTACTTACTTACTTACTTACTTACTTACCATGTGATCTTCTCCAAACAATAAATCCTCGATAGTCCTTTCGCTAGAGAAACTATCATCCTGCATACCAAAATAATTATCAGACACAGTCAAATGACAGATAGCATGGTCCTCTTCCTCATTACCACTCTCAAACTCCAACTCTTCATTAGGCCTCACAGTATCCTCCTTTATTCTTTCTGTACTTAACAGATTGCCATAATTATCAATTATAAATTCAAATACCTCTTCCTCATCACCACTGGATTCGACACTGCTGACATCATTACAACTACTGTCAGAATCAGACCCACTGTCACTTTCTCTATGCTTCAGATTTTGTACTTCTTCCACCTTTTTCTCTATTTTAGCCAATTTTGAATCTACTTTTTCATTTACTTTAGTTTTTACTCTAGCACTACTGTACACTTGGTTTCTACCTCCGTTTCTAAATCATTTTTAATCTGACCGATTTGATTCTCAAGTTTAGCCCTGTCATCACAAAGCTTCTTTCTCTCTTCCACATATTTACGACTCAATGTTGATTTCTTTAACTACTGCATCAAACTTCTTATTTAATTCTGAAAGATTAGCTCTAACTACCCCATTTCCTTTTTAATTTCTTTCTTCAGTTCTTCTTTTGAGTTAGTCATGTCAGCTTTAATACTATCAGTTTTCTTTTCCACTCTACACATACTACTCATAATCTGCCTTAACATCGCTTCCAAGTTTCCATCTGCCATAAACTGTTGCTCTTGTTGACTTTCGCTACCAGATTCCTCCTCCTTAACCTTACACCAATGACTTCATCTACTTCAGTACTGTTTTTGTCCATTTCGCTCTTTACAATAGGACTTTCGTCCCCATCCTTCAAAGTTACATTCATGTCTGATTTATAACTATTATTGTCTACAGAACCAGTTGCACTTACGTCCTTCTTTTCATTTAACAACTTAACCTCTACAGCCTTGTCCTCAGTCACACTGTCTTGTCTGTTAAGGTCACTCATTATGTGTCTCTTAATACAAAACAGCTTTTGCTATGAAATTACCTTATTCTCATTCACTCTTCTTCTGCTGCTCTGCTGCTGCTGTTGTTGTCATCTGGATCTGCAAGGCTGCGGCAAGTTGTAGTTCTCTCGGCAAGGCATCTTGTTTATCTCGATTAGCTGTGCGTCAACTGAGCACAAAAGTAGATCTGGTGTTATAGCCTTTAAAACTGAGGGAAAACCTTTCTCTTTTATGAAAATGCAGGTTCTATTCACGTATGTGTAATTAGTTAAAAGTGAAAAAAACAAATTTTAAGGAGGCATATGGCAAAACAAGGGGGAAGTAAAAATTATCCCAGCTTGCTTCGTCACAATCGCAAGTCAATGTCATGAATTGTGAGAGCAGGCGAGATACCACTTAGACGTCTCACAGAAATGAAAAAAAAAAACAACAAATAAACGGATGTGAATTATGTTACAGCAAAGGAATTCAAGAGTCAAGTCTTCCAAAACGGAATGTAACTTCAAAAACGTTAAAAACATATGTTTTGACAGAGTAGAGAGAAAATGTGCAACTGTGACACTAGCTTTCATTTGTTGGAGCTTATGGGACTAACTAAGTTTTCATCATTTCCTTGGGAGTGATCACAATGACATTCATACGAACACCTACACTATGTGATCTAAAGTATCCGGACGGCCCCCAGAACATACGTTTCGCATATTAGGTGCATTGTGCTGCCACCTACTGCCAGGTACTCCATATCAGCGGCCTCAGTAGTCATTAGACATCGTGAGAGAGCAGAATGGGGCACTCCGCGGAACTCACGGACTTCGAACGTGGTTGGGTGATTGGGTGTCACTTGTGTCATATGTTTGTACCACTTGTGTCATATGTTTGTACGCGAGATTTCCACACTTCTAAACATCCCTAGGTCAACTGTTTCCGATGTGATAGTGAAGTGGAAACGCGAAGGGACATGTACAGCACAAAAGTGTACAGGCCAACCTTGTATGTTGACTGGCAGCGACCGCCGACATTTAAAGAGGGTCGTAATGTGTAATTAGCAGATATCTATCCAGACCATCACACAGGAATTCCAAACTGCATCAGGATCCACTGCAAGTGAAACGTCCCCTTAGGAAAATTTATACACGACTGTGCTTAACCTGACACACAATATTATTTAGCGCAACGCAATCTGACTGTCAAAGATCCCTGCAAAGGAATGGCCCTGAGTGACATTAAACTATACCTTTCACAAATAACTTACCTCACAAAAAACTTCATTACTGGAACTACTGCAATACAGCGAGCGCCACTACTGCCAGCTAAATAAAAGATTCAAACTACTGAAGGCACTAACTACTAATAGGGATAGTTAGCAAATGAAAGATATTAATAGAGAACAAACAATGTATTTACCTTAATATCATCACAAGTCATAATATATGTAATTTCAAAACTCCGCCATCTCTCTCCTCACATCCACCACTGCTGGCGGCTCACCTCTAACTGCGCAACGCTACGCGCTGTTCACATCCAGCTATAGCAGTTCATGACAACAATGGCAGACAACAATGCAAACTAGCCACAGGCTGCACACAGCACAGCCAGTGATTTTCATACAGAGCGCTACGTGGCATTACCAATATAAAAATCTAAACAGCCTACTTACACAAGTACTATGACAGCTAGGAGGGAGGTGAGAAAACTACGATTTCATGTTCGAGCGGCTGCTCATAAGCCACACATCACGCTGGTAAATGCCAAACGACGCCTCGCTTGGTGTAAGGAGTGTCAACATTGGACGACTGAACAGCGGCAAAACGTTGTGTGGAGAGACGGATCACGGTACAGAAAGTGGCGATCCGATGGCAGGGTGTGGGTACGGCGAATGCCCGATGAACGTCCTCTGCCAGCGTGTGTAGTGCCAACAGTAAAATTCTGAGGCGGTGGTGTTATGGTGCGGTGGTGTTTTTCATGGAGGGGGCTTGCACCCCTTGTTGTTTTGCGTGGCACTATCACGGCACAGGCCTACATTGATGTTTTAAGCACCTTCTTGATTCCCACTGTTGAAGAGAATTTCGGAGGTGGCGATTGCATCTTTCAACATGATCGACACCTGTTCATAATGCACGGCCTGTGGCGGAGTGGTTACACGACAGTTACATCCCTGTAATGAACTGGCCTGCACAGACTCCTGACCTGAATCCTATAGAAAACCTTTGGGATGTTTTGGAAAGCCGTCTTCGTGCCAGGGTTCACCGACCGACATCGATACCTCTCCTCAGTGCAGCATTCCGTGAAGAATGGGCCGCTATTCCCCGAGAAACTTTCCAGCACCTGATTGAACGTATGCCTGCGAGAGTGGAAGCTGCCATCAAAGCTAAGGCTGGGCCAACACCATATTGAATTCCAGCATTTCCGGTGGAGGGCGCCACGAACTTGCAAGTCATTTTCAGCCGGGCGTCCGGGTATTTTAGATCACTTAGTGTATATCGGTCAATAGAGTAATTGTGCAGAATCAACTGTAATTATTTTCCCCTGCTTTCACCTTACCTTACACCTCACTGTTGCAAACGGGCATTTGACCACGACACAGGTACAAGTCTGAATAAAGCGAACAGCGAAAAAGAAAAAAAAAAAAAGGTCGAAAGTCGTCATGACAGGTATGAACTGGGCTCGCTCGAGAGGAGGTCCAACACCGTAACAACGTAACCACGGCTCCAGTTGCTCTCCAGCTTACACTATATTACTTTTTTTTTTTTTTTTTTTTTTTTTTACACTCCAGTACACCTTCTTCATGTTTTGATGCTTGATCTGTGTTCAGTTTTTGACGGGCTGTCCACTGGACCCTCTTACCACTAAATCTGAGGGGGGTGCGATGGGAAGTTTCCCTTGTCATTGGTATTGGTGGAAATGAGGATGCGACTAGAGTTCCAAACACATTGGTCGCAAACTGTAAGATAATGAAGCTACTACGCTACTGGCCATTAAAATTGCTACACCACGAAGACGATGTGCTACAGACACGAAATTTAACCGACAGGAAGAAGATGCTATGATATGCAAATGATTAGCTTCTCAGAGAATTCACATGAGGTTGGCGACACCTACAACGTGCTGACATGAGGAAAGTTTCCAACCGATTTCTCATACACAAACAGCAGTTGACCGGCGTTGCCTGGTGAAACGTTGTTGTGATGCCTCGTGTAAGATGGAGAAATGCGTACCATCAGGTTTCCGACTTTGATAGAGGTCGGATTGTAGCGTATCGCGATTGCGGTTTATCGTATCGCGACACTGCTGCTCGCGTTGGTCGACATACAATGACTGTTAGCAGAATATGGAATAGGTGGGTTCAGGAGGGTAATACGGAACGCCGTGCTGGATCCCAACAGCCTCGTATCACTAGCAGTCGAGATGACAGGCATCTTATTCGCATGGCTGTAACGGATCGTGCAGCCACGTCTCGATCCCTGAGTCAACAGATGGGGACGTTAACAAGACAACAACCATCTGCACGAACAGTTCGACGACGTTTGCAGCAGCATGGACTATTAGCTCGGAGACCATGGCTACGGTTACCCTTACGCTGCATCACAGACAGGAGCGCCTGGATGGTGTACTCAACGACGAACCTGGGTGCACGAATGGCAAAACGTCATTTTTTCGGATGAATCCAGGTTCTGTTTACAGCATCATGATGGTCGCATCCGTGTTTGGCGACATCGCGGTGAACGCACATTGGAAGCGTGTTTTCGTCATCGCCATACTGGCGTATCACCCGGTGTGCCGGTATGGGGTGCCATTGGTTACACGTCTCGGACACCTCTTGTTCGCACTGACGGCACTTTGAACATTGGACGTTACATTTCAGATGTGTTACAACCCGTGGCTCTACCCTTCTTTCGATCTCTGCGAAACCCTACATTTCAGCATGATAATGCACGACCGCATGTTGCAGGTCCTGTACGGGCCTTTCTGGAGGCAGAAAATGTTCGACTGCTGCCCTGGTCGGCACATTCTCCAGATCTCTCCCCAATTGAAAACGTCTGATCAATGGTGGCCGAGCAGCTGGCTCGTCACAATACGCCAGTCACTACTCTTGATGAACTGTGGTATCGTGTTGAAGCTGCATGGGCAGCTGTACCTGTACACGCCACCCAAGCTCTGTTTGACTCAATGTCCAGGCGTATCAAAGCCGTTATTACGGCCAGAGGTGGTTGTTCTGGGAACTGATTTCTCAGGACGCATGCACCCAAATTGCGTGAAAATGTAGTCACATGTCAGTTCTAGTATAATATATTTGTCCAATGAATACCCGTTTATCATCTGCATTTCTTCTTGGTGTAGCAATTTTAATGGCCAGTAGTGTAGTTTGTACATCAGAACTGACAAGAATCATTTATAGGTTTCTGCAGTTGTGTAAGGTCAACTGTTTATGAAATTCACGTCCGATTACGGTCCGGAAATTATGGTATATTTACTTCTTTTAGATGCAGGGTGAAATTACTACCATGTACACGAAATACAACATCGATTCCTTGTGATACAATCCATTTAGAAGTTCCCGAAGGTACATAACAGCAACTGTTTACGAAATTCGTTACCGATAACGGTTCAGAAATTCTGGTATGTTCTCATCGTCTCCTTCAAAATAATCGTCAGCGATAGTAATCGCATTTGACGGAACATCGTCATCTTATGAGAGTAAGAGTTCCTTCCCATCTTATCCGTGATATTTCAACACGAAAAACAGTCACCAGCGCCAGTCACCAGACCACAGTGCATTTCAACACGAAAAACATTCACCAGTGTCAGACACCAGACCAAGACACACCATGCATTTAATACCAACCGGAAGAAATCCTGGTGGGGGCATCTGATTTAATTACGGTATGCACTGTAAAACACATGTGCGATGGCCTTTTAGATGTGAAATTCTATTGTGTTGTTGCTGTCATGTGTCATTTTCTGGATGTATAATTACATCTGATTTTTCGATATATATGTGTCCAGCCACAGGGCAGAGATTGTTTTCTCAAATTTAGATGGAAAATTGATTATTTTGTAGCAGATTCGTTGAGTTCAACGTGTTGCAGTTCCCAGATGTTACAACATTAGTAAAAGTACGGGATGTTTGCACGGGAATTATAACTGAATTGATGAATTCCTAGCAATTTTTTCAGCGCAAAATTTAGCCTTGAAATTGTATGACGGAGTATCAGACGCTCTAGATCCACCCCATGTTCCAGAAATCGGGCGCATTGTGGTTTGTCAGGGATACTCTCTCAATGTAGCACCGTAATTGCTGCAGTTTACATAAAAGAGTTTCTCTGACAGCGCACAGTCTCTCTTCTTGATAGCCAAACTGTTCGCTCATGTTATGGCTTTTCAAACTACAGCATGGATGTCTTACCGTTATAAAAACGGTGTACAGCGCCAGATCGGCACCTGGTAGCCACAACTGGAACTAATTATTTTTCCCTTGTAAATCGGTTCTGCATTAATGCATTAGCATATCTACCAGGTTTCGCTGCCATACTATAATTACCTCCGCGAGTAGATGCATTTTAATTATAACCATACAGTATAATAATCTGAAATACACAGTGGTATGAACTAGTGGAAGAAATTGCCACGAATTTCCCGTTCATAATGACCTTAGAAATACGTGATTACGCGTGATTTCTCTAGAAAACTTCAAACCAAATACGCTGTCAAATTCATCAGTTGCTACGTGACTTGGTGATTGATGAAGTGTCATTGTGCAACGACTCCATAATGAGTGAAAATTGGATGCGATCTTCGGAGAAGGAGGTACGGTGCAGACGCAGCAGCTTGAGAATAATAGCGGGTCACAACACTAATCGTTTGTTGTTCTTCACGACAAGATGATTAATGGATCTGACATATTTCCGTTACATCACAGGGTACAGCGTGTGTCTATACGTCAGTGTCCTTCGTAAAATCGCCGAGGGCAGTATCAGAATTTGTGGCTAGTGCTCTCACCTACTTGCCAACTTGTGTTGTAAATGAATAGTTGAAAATGTATGTAGTGTCATACCTATACAAAATAGGATGTTTTCGGTGTAACTGTGGGGAAAAGCATGCAATACTTCTTAGTGATTCTGTGTTTAAATACGAGTATTGCTTAGCAGCTGTGCTAAAGCAGATAGCGTCCTTTGCTACAGAAGCTTACGAAAATCGGAAGTTTTTAAACTCCAAACCGCTGAATCTAGAGGTCCTGCTTGTTTAAAACCATAGATTCTCCACTAGGTAGCATAAAGACCTGAATAAAGATAGCTCGGCGGCCGCCGCCATTTTGGACCCAAGTGGCTATAGCAGCGTTACGGGCAGAACTGTTAAATTCTCATTTATGATGAAGGGAACGGCACTATATGTGCTTGTGATACCGTAATGCGTAAAGGAAGCAATGAACAAAACAGTTTTTAATTGTTTCTTAGTTTCTACACGGCCTTGCCGCATTGGTCACAACGATTCCCGCCAGATCACCGAAGTTTAGCGCTGTCGGGCTGGGCTAGCACTTGGATGGGTGACTACCTGGTCTGCCGAGCGCTGTTCGCAGGCGGGGTGCACTCAGCCCTCGTGAGGCAAACTGAGGAGCTACTCGATTGAGAAGCAGCGTCTCCGGTCTCGTAAACTGACACACGGCCGAGAGAGCGGTGTGCTGACCACAGCACGCTACCATGGCACTGACCTGCGGGAGCGACATCACGGCGCTCTGACGAGGCGTCAGCGGTTCTTTGGTAGCATGCTCGGCCGCCGACTGCAGCTCTGAAGACGACTATAGCTCTATACAATTAAATAAATGTTATTACGGATACCGTTGTGTCAGTGAAGCCTCTGGGCATTAACGGAACCACCCACCCTCACTCCTACGCTTGGTGTCCTGTTTATAACACGATCCTAGCAAGTGGGTCGCAATGGTAATGTTATGTAAGTACTTTAACAATTTATAGCTGAAATACTAGTAATACTGTTCAATCATGTATTTTATATATAACAGAAATATTTGAAAACCTGTAGAGATTTGTATTTGGTTAGCTATGCAGTACCTCTTTTGACTAGAGAAGGAAGCGGTCAGAACATTGCTTTTCTTGGCAGAGCAAAGTGGTAAGAGCTCGTGCGGCTTATGAGTCACGTGTGTGTTTAAGTATTAGTCTAAGGTCCAGCTAGACTGGTCGGTTGTTTTAGTGCATAAGTATGCAGTTTGACAATGTTTATACATTTTTAATTAATGCAGACTTTTGATACTGAACATTGTTGTTGATGAGCTGGTAGTCAGATAGATTAGTAGCCAGATGGACTGGTAGTCAGATGGACCAACACACGATTAAGCGGGTGGGGAAAAGTCACGTGATAGCGACATGCACATGTACAAATGGCGGTAGTGTAGCGTACGCAAGCTATAAAAGCGCAGAGCATTGGCAGAGCTGCTATTTGTACTCGGTGAATCATATGAAACTGTTTCGACATGCCTATGACCGCACGGCGGGAATTAACAGACTTCGAACGCGCAGTGGTAGTTGGAGTTAGACGCAGGGGGCATTCTATTTCGGAAATAGTTAGGGAATTCAGTATTCTGGGAGCCAACGTGTCAAAAGTGCGCCGGGAATACCAAACTTCAGGTATTACCTCTCACCGTGGACAACGCAGTGGTCGATGGTCTTCACATAACGCCGGAGAGCAGCGGCGTTTGCGTGGAGTTGTCAGTGCAAAACAGACAAGCAAAACTAAGTGAGTTAACCTTATAAATCAATGTAGGATGTTCGACGAACGTATCCGTTAGGACAGTGCAGCGAAATTTGGTGTTAATGGGCTATGGCAGTAGACGAACGATGCGAGTGCCTTTGCTGGCAACACGACATCGCCTGCAACGCCTCACCTGGGCTCGTGACCATATCGGTTGGAGCCTAGACTGAAAAACCTTGGCCCGGTTAGATGACTCCCGACTTTAGTTGGTGAGAACCGATGGTAGGTTTGAGTGTGGCGCAGACCCCACGAAGCTATGGACCGAAGTTGTCGATAAGGCACTGTGCAAGTTGGTGGTCGTTTCACAATGGTGTAGGCCGTATTTACATGAGAGTGGACTGGGTCGTAGTTATATTCGGTTACTTAGACATCATTTCCAGCCATTCATTGATTTCACGTACGCAAAAAACGACAGAATTTTTACGGGTGACAGTGTCCAATGTCACTGGGCTACTAATATTCGCGATTGGTCTGACGAACATTCTGGACAATTAGAGCGAACGACTTGTCCACCCAGATTTCCCGATGTGAATCCCATTGAACATTTATGGTACATAATCGAGAGGTCAGTTTGCGCACAAAATCCTGTATCGGAAACGCCTTCGCAATTGTGGACGGCTATGGAGGCAACATGGGTCAATATTTCTATACGAGACTTCCAACGACTTGTCGAGTCCAAACCACGTCGAGATGCTACACTACGCCGGGAAAAAGGAGGGTAGGCACCATATTTGGAGGCATTCCATGACTTTTTCCAACTCAGTGTTATAAGCTGGCTCATCAGAGAATGTCTCACATTGAATTGCTCATTAGGATATTTGTATTGTCATCAGTTTGTTGCGGCCTACTAGAACTTCTTCTCTTGTGCCAACTTCTTTATCTCGGAGCAGCACAATGTCCTGAATTATTTGTTGGATATATTCCTCTCTCCTTTCCTCTGCAGTTTTTTTCTCTCTTTGACTCCCTCTAGTTCCATGGAAGTGTCCTAGCATCCTATCCTACTTCTAATCAATTTTGTCCACATATCCTCTTTTGTTCACCGATTCTACAGAGGGCCTCATTTCTTACTTCATCAATCACTCAGTTGTCAACGTTTCAAATGCTTTGAATCCCATCTTTTCCGGTTTTCCCACAGTCCATCATTCGCTTCGGTAGGGTGCTGTTCTCCAGACGTACATTCCCGCAATTTATTTCTCAAATAAAGGCCGGTGTTTGCCACTAGCAGACGTCTTTTAGCGAGGAATGCTCTCTTTGTCTGTGCCAACTTGCTTCCTAAATACTTCTTGATTCATCTGTCGTGCGCCACTTTGCTTCCTAGTTAACTGAATTCCTTCACTTCATGTACTACGTGGTCGCCGACCATGATATTGAGTTTATCTGCTTCTCCTAATTGCTTTCGACTTTCCTTGGTTTACTCTCAGTCTATGTTCTTTGCTCTGTGAGTATACTTTAGCTCAGGGTTCTGCAAATGTTTTAGCCACAGGGCTACGCTGCCTCTTCCAAAGTCCCAAGGACCAAGACTTAGCTATAGGCTTTGTAAATTTTCTTCAGACCTGATACTCTACTGTTGCTCTGAACTCCTCTACAATACAGAAGTTTTTGTTACCCTTACCACTGCCGCCAATCTTTATAAGCCGGCACCGTGTTGCATTGCATAATCAAAATTTTGTGTTTGTGGGGATCCACATCCTCCAGGTGCTTAATAAACGTAAACATGGTCCGTAGTAGGCTGTAATGTGATTTTTATTTAACAGTGCGATTAGCTAATTTCGACTAAGCGTCATTGTCAAGTAAATTTGTAACATCTGTATGTTCATGTCATTTTCAAATCATTCTTAATTAAAGGTAAGAAAGTAGCCATATTCCGTCATTTTACGAAAGGTTTCACACTACATTGACACCTTTTAAGCTTTTATTCTGAACTTTGCTCTATGTACAACGACATGGTAACTCGTGTTGTTGTACATAGAGCAAGGTTCAGAATACGATCTTAAAGTGCCACTGTAGTGTGGATCCTTCCGTAAAATGACGGAATATGGCTACTTTTTTCTTGTAATTAAGAGTGATTTGAAAATGATATGAAATACATATGTTAAAAATGTGCCTGACAGTGACGCTTGGTCGAAGTTGGCTAACAAGGGAACATCCCCATCGCACCCCCCTCAGATTTAGTTATAAGTTGGCACAATGGATAGGCCTTGAAAAACTGAAGACAGATCAATCGAGAAAACAGGAAGAAGTTGTGTGGAACTATGAAAAAATAAGCAAAATATACAAACTGGATCGTCCATGCGTAAGATAGGCAATATTAAGGGCAGTGTGAGGCCAGGAGCTCCGTGGTCCTGTGGTTAGTGTGAACAGCTGCCGAACGAGAGGTCCTTCGTTCAAATCTGCCCTCCACTGAAAATTTTGCTTTCTTTATTTTCGCAAAGTTATGATCTGTCCGTTCGTTCATTGACGTCTCTGTTCACTGTAATAAGTTTAGTGTCTGTGTTTTGCGACCGCACCGAAAAACCGTGCGATTAGTAGACGAAAGGACGTGCCTCTCCAATGGGAACCGAAAACATTTGATCGCAAGGTCATAGGTCAACCGATTCCTCCACAGGAAAACACTGTCCGATATTTTGTATACGACACTGGTGACAGCATATGCGTCACATGACAGGAATATGTTGTCGACCCACCTAACTAGTACACTTGGCGAATGGGTGAAAAGTTTCTTCTACCTTGCCCAATTTAGGTTTTCTTGTGGATGTAATAATCACTCCAAAAAAAGTGATGAAAACATAAGAGTTTTTCACAGAAACTAAAAATAAAAAGTTAAAATTTTCGGTCGAGGGAAGATTTGAACCTCTCGTTCCGCAGCTGTTCACGCTAACCACGGGACCACGGAGCTCCTCGCCTCACACTGCCCTTAATATTGCCTATCTTACGCATGGACGACCCAGTTTGTGTATTTTGCTTATTTTTTCATAGTTCCACACAACTTCTTCCTGATTTCTCGATCGATCTGTGTTCAGTTTTTCAAGGCCTATCCACTGTGCCAACTTATAACTAAATCTGAGGGGGGTGCGATGGGGATGTCCCCTTGTAAGCACACAATTAAATAAACATCACATTACAGCCTACTAAGGACAATGTTTACGTTGTTTACTGCAGAAATCAATTCACAGTGAACTGTTTGTTGTTTGGCCTTGAAATTTGGCCTTCATTTTGTTTCATATACATTGCTACAGATAAAAACCATTCACGAAGGTCGTTATAAAGCGCTTTCACGAAACCTTGTTTAAAAACGCCAGTTTTTCAGAAAACACAGTGTCTCAAAGAGTAAATGATATTGCTGAAAATATAGTAACTTAATTGTCTGAGAAAACTCTATACTTAGATTGGTTCCATTTGGCTCTGGATAAGTCAACAGATGTTTCAGATACTGCACAGGCGTTAATTTTTATTCGAGGGATAAACAAAAATTAAGAAGATTCAAGGCACGGTCATGGGAGAAGAAATTTTTAAAGTAACAGAAAATGATTTCAGAAAACAATCTCCAATGGAAAAACTTACAGTGTATTACAATTGACGCGTGGAAAACATAAAGGTGTCGTTGCTCTCGTGTCAAAGGTGGTAGAAAATGACGATGGATCAAAACCATTACTCGTACACTGTATCATTCATCAACGGACTCTGTGCGGAAAATGCCTGGATATGTCAGAAGTTCTAAAGCAAGTCGTGTCAACTGCTAATTACGTAAGATCACATGCTCTGAGCCATCGTCAATGCCGTGAGTTTATTGAAGAGACTGAAGAAAGATAGCAGTACTCTCTAGCAGCTGTGGGAAAGCTCTGACACAATTTTTTGAGCTCTGAACGACAATCGAAAATTTATTGAATAAAACACATCGTCCTCATTTCCATAACCGTTCATTTGTTTTGTCAATGAGCGGTTACGGAAAAAACCATCGCGATTGGCGGGTTAGTAAAGTAAAACTGAAAAAATGAGAAAGACTATAAGTGCAAATAGAGGACTGAATGCAAAATGGCCAAAAATAGAAGATGGCGTAGTGAAATGCATTCAGGGACACCGTCAAAATGGCATTGCAATCAATACAAAAATGATGCAAATACACGCCCCTTAAGCTAGCGCTAAAAAGGAACTTCACAGACATTAACGGTGGAGTTGGTTGGTCCTACAGGTTTAAGAAGCATCATGGATTTAGCATGCAAACCAAAACCAAAATATCTCAGAAAATTCCACAAGAGTATGAAGAGGAAACATTATATTTCCACCGCTTTATTTTTCAACACGGAAAGAAAACCAGTGTAGAACTAAGCCAAACAGTGAATATGGACGAAACTCTTCTGATATTTGATGTGCCGAGTAACAGAACCGTTGCCATGAAAGCTGCTAAAACTGTAACTAGAAAAATGCACTACACTGTTGTCCTTTCACGTTGTGCTGACGGTACTAAACTTAATCCAGTGATCATTTTCAAGCGCAAAACATTGCCGAAACCTTCTGAAATACCGCCAGGTGTTGTTGTTCCCGTACATGACAGGTGTTGGATGGACGAGGTTGGTATCAAATCATGTATTAACTGAGTGTGGGAGAGAAGGATTGCAGAGGAGTTCTCTTCCTGTACTAGATCAATTTAGCAGTCATTTGAAAAATTCTGTGAAAGAGAAATTGAGACGAGGAAAGTCATATCTTGCTGTTATGCTTGGAGGACTTACTTCACAATGGCAACCTCTTGATGTTTTGATGGGAGAGAGGAATGGTACAAATGGATGACGGATGAAACCCAACATGAATTCACGCCGAATGGAGCTTAAAACGACCTAAAATCAAACAAGTGTGTCGGTGGATAAAACAGTCGTGGTTTAGAGTGAGAGAGGACATTATTGTTAAATCTTTCAAGAAGCACGCAATAAGTAACGCTCTCGGTGGCAGTGAAGACCATCTTACGTATGAAGAGGACAACGATGGCGACGAAGAGCAAGAAGAAGATATTTAAGATGACGATTTTCAGGGATTTTAAAAGTTAGTTCAGTTGTATAAACTAAGAATTTTTTAAAGTCTGGCTTTGCAAATCTAAAATAAAAACGAAAAAATGTTACTTCTTAAAAAATTGTTTAAACATTAAGGTGCGACTTATAATGCGTAGAGTCTAATAGTCCTTAAAATACGGTAGTCCACAAAACGACGATCCTTGAACGCTGTGGCCGGGCTCAATCGACCGGAACCTTGGCAACGATTATGCCTCCCTGACGATCCCACTGAGTCCAGCATCGGGCCGCTCCCACACACGGAATACTCCACAACCCGGGATATTCTGCGATTCGACCGCCTTAGCAAATGGAGACCTACTATGCGACTCCTTTCAACCCCTGTCATGTGCTGATATCGCTGTCTCATACGAGTAAATCGCACCTCCGCGTCCTTCAAAGTGGTCGCTCAACATCTGACACCGTTCACGCCCCTAATACAGGGTGAGGCAGCTAAGAAACGTCACCCCAAATATATCCAGTATATTCAAATATGTTGAGGTGCGGTTTTCGCCAAGTTGTAACCGACAACATGGCGAATTTCCTGACGTTCACGAGTAGTTTTTATTTTTTGTCTAATGGAACTATATACTTTTTTCTGTGACATTTGAAGTAAGCTTCTAAGAGATTTTCGACCACATGATGTGTATGGGACTTGTTCAAATAGTATCAAGATAACAGCGCCGCAAACCACTGTCCCCCATCAGGAGAAGAGGTTCCACAAACGTTTGCCCTGTTATATCACACCTAAGCAAAGACGTACCTCTGGTACAATTCGTGTGTTTATTATCACGGTTGTCATACCAAGTGCTCCCTATGTTGTCCTTGAGCGTAGTTACGTGCTATAAAGTGATTTTGGAGAAGCAATACTTCAGGTTGAATTTCATTTGAAGTCAACGGTAGCACAGATCCATGCCTTCGGAGTTGTCGGCGTTTCCTAATACATCCTTTGTTTTAATTTTGGCCACGAGTCGTCGACCGATGAACGAAGTGACAGAGTCGTGTGAACCAAAGCTTTACAGACACCATTTGCTTAATAGTGGCACCTGTTATGTCTTCACACGAGATTGAATTCCTCCCAATTTACACTCCTGGAAATTGAAATAAGAACACCGTGAATTCATTGTCCCAGGAAGGGGAAACTTTATTGACACATTCCTGGGGTCAGATACATCACATGATCACACTGACAGAACCACAGGCACATAGACACAGGCAACAGAGCATGCACAATGTCGGCACTAGTACAGTGTATATCCACCTTTCGCAGCAATGCAGGCTGCTATTCTCCCATGGAGACGATCGTAGAGATGCTGGATGTAGTCCTGTGGAACGGCTTGCCATGCCATTTCCACCTGGCGCCTCAGTTGGACCAGCGTTCGTGCTGGACGTGCAGACCGCGTTAGACGACGCTTCATCCAGTCCCAAACATGCTCAATGGGGGACAGATCCGGAGATCTTGCTGGCCAGGGTAGTTGACTTACACCTTCTAGAGCACGTTGGGTGGCACGGGATACATGCGGACGTGCATTGTCCTGTTGGAACAGCAAGTTCCCTTGCCGGTCTAGGAATGGTACGATGGGTTCGATGACGGTTTGGATGTACCGTGCACTATTCAGTGTCCCCTCGACGATCACCAGTGGTGTACGGCCAGTGTAGGAGATCGCTCCCCACACCATGATGCCGGGTGTTGGCCCTGTGTGCCTCGGTCGTATGCAGTCCTGATCGTGGCGCTCACCTGCACGGCGCCAAACACGCATACGACCATCATTGGCACCAAGGCAGAAGCGACTCTCATCGCTGAAGAAGACACGTCTCCATTCGTCCCTCCATTCACGCCTGTCGCGACGCCACTGGAGGCGGGCTGCACGATGTTGGGGCGTGAGCGGAAGACGGCCTAACGGTGTGCGGGACCGTAGTCCAGCTTCATGGAGACGGTTGCGAATGGTCCTCGCCGATACCCCAGGAGCAACAGTGTCCCTAAATTTCTGGGAAGTGGCGGTGCGGTCCCCTACGGCACTGCGTATGATCCTACGGTCTTGGCGTGCATCCGTGCGTCGCTGCGGTCCGGTCCCAGGTCGACAGACACGTGCTCCTTCCGCCGACCACTGGCGACAACATCGATGTACTGTGAAGACCTCACGCCCCACGTGTTGAGCAATTCGGCGGTACGTCCACCCAGCCTCCCGCATGCCCACTATACGCCCTCGCTCAAAGTCCGTCAACTGCACATACGGTTCACGTCCACGCTGTCGCGGCATGCTACCAGTGTTAAAGACTGCGATGGAGCTCCGTATGCCACGGCAAACTGGCTGACACTGACGGCGGCGGTGCACAAATGCTGCGCAGCTAGCGCCATTCGACGGCCAACACCGCGGTTCCTGGTGTGTCCGCTGTGCCGTGCGTGTGATCATTGCTTGTACAGCCCTCTCGCAGTGTCCGGAGCAAGTATGGTGGGTCTGACACACCGGTGTCAATGTGTTCTTTTTTCCATTTCCAGGAGTGTACATCGAAGGGTCTGAGGATGGTGAATGGAACACCGAAACTGGTTGCGTAAATACATTAAATGCAAAAGAGTCCGCTGCAAGTGTTTTAATTTTCATTCCACACCTGAGTTACGTGTTTGCTTACATTTTATGTAATAGGGTAGACGTTTGTAGAACCTCTTTTCTTGACGCAAGAAAGTGGTATGCTGTGCTGTTATGTTTATACTACTTAATGAAGTCACGTACATGTTGTGTCGTTGAAGTTCTCTTTGACGCTTCTTTCAGATTCCACATAAAGAAGTACATAGATTCACTAGAAAAAACGAAAGTCGGTGTCGTAATTCGACCATTATAAACGATACAAAGTTGCTGCGAGCGTCAGGAAATTCCGCTATAAGTCTGAGAAAACCGCACCTCGATATATTTACTCTGGACATATCCGGGCCAACGGCCTTGTCGCTGTGGTGATACCGGTTCCCGTGAGGTCTTCGAAGTTAAGCGCTGTCGGGCTTGGCTAGCACTTGGATGGGTCACCATCAGTTTCTGCTGAGTGCTGTTGGCAAGCGAGGTACAGTGAGCCCAGCTGAGTATGTTGATTCAGGAGTAGCGGCCCATGTCACGAAAACTGACAACAGCCGGGAGAGCGATGTGCTGACCACACGCCCCTTCGTATCCGCATCCGGTGACGCCTAAGGGCTGAGGACGATACGGCGGCCATTCGGTACAGAGCACTGAAAGACCTAAGTCGAAACAAGGCCCCAGGAGTAGACAACATTCCATTGGAACTACTGAAAGCCTTGGGAGAGCCAGTCCTGACAAACCTCTACCATCTGGTGAGCAAAATGTATGAGACTGGCGAAATACCCCCAGAGTTAAAGAAGAATATAATAATTGCAATACCAAAGAAAGCAGGCGTTTACAGATGTGAAAATTACCGAACTATCAGTTTAATAAGCCACGGCTGCAAAATACTAACGCGAATTCCTTAAAGACGAATGGAAAAACTAGTAGAAGCCGACCTCGGGGAAGATCAGTTTGGATTCCGTAGAAATATCGGAACACGTGAGGCAATACTGACCCTACGTCTTATCTTAGAAGCTAGATTAAGGAAAGGCAAACCTACGTTTCTAGCATTTGTAGACTTAGAGAAAGCTTTTGACAATGTCGACTGGAATACTCTCTTTCAAATTCTGAAGGTGGCAGGGGTGAAATACAGGGAGCGAAAGGCTATTTACAGTTTGTACAGAAACCAGATGGCAGTTATAAGAGTCGAGGGGCACGAAAGGGAAGCAGTGGTTGGGAAGGGAGTGAGACAGGGTTGTAGCCTCTCCCCGATGTTATTCAATCTGTATATTGAGCAAGCAGTGAAGGAAACAAAAGAAAAATGCAGAGTAGGTATTAAAATCCATGGAGAAGAAATAAAAACTTTGAGGTTCGCCGATGACATTGTAATTCTGTCAGAGACAGCAAAGGACTTCGAAGAGCAGTTGAACGGAATGGACAGCGTCGTGAAAGAAGGATATAAAATGAACATCAACAAAAGGAAAACGAGGATAATGGAATGTAGTCGAATTAAGTCGGGTGATGCTGAGGGAATTAGATTAGGAAATGAGACACTTAAAGTAGTAAAGGAGTTTTGCTATTTGGGGAGCAAAATAACTGATGATGGTCGAAGTAGAGAGGATATAAAATGTAGACTGGCAATGGCAAGGAAAGCATTTCTGAAGAAGAGAAATTTGTTAACATCGAGTATAGATTTAAGTGTCAGGAAGTCGTTTCTGAAAGTATTTCTATGGAGTGTAGCCATGTATGGAAGTGAAACATGGACGATAATAGTTTAGACAAGAAGAGAATAGAAGCTTTCGAAATGTGGTGCTACAGAAGAATGCTGAAGTTTAGATGGGTAGATCACATAACTAATGAGGAGGTATTGAATAGGATTGGGGAGAAGAGAAGTTTGTGGCACAACTTGACTAGAAGAAGGGATCGGTTGGTAGGACATGTTCTGAGGCATCAAGGGATCACCAATTTAGTATTGGAGGGCAGCGTGGAGGGTAAAAATCGTAGAGGGAGACCAAGAGATGAATACACTAAGCAGATTCAGAAGGATGTAGGTTGCAGTAGGTACTGGGAGATGAAGAGGCTTGCACAGGATAGAGTAGCATGGGGAGCTGCATCAAACCAGTCTCAGGGCTGAAGACCACAACAACAACAACGGACCATCATGGCATGCTCGGACGGTGTGTGTTTGTTTTGATATATTTAGAATGGCCTGTCTTAGCTGCCTCCGCCTGTATACTCTACCAGGCCTGGTAACAACACTTATCACGAAATATGCTAATGTCCTCTCAGAACTATAGCGGACAGTATGGCGAATTTCTCAACGTTCGCAACAAGTTTTCATCGTTTATAGTGGCCGATTTATGACACAGACTTTGTTTCTTTCTAATGGAAATATGTACTTCTCTCTGTGGAATTTCAAAGGAGTGTCGAAGAGAACTGCAACGACACAATATGTACGTGACTTCATTAAATATCTCTATCTCTCACAGAGAATCGCAGCTCTGATCATACCCGCCGATGGTGTGTGCGTGGTCGAAGTTACGGTGATATCCGATCATTTCTTCTGGGTGCTTCACTTTTTTTGTAAGGCAGTGTACATAAAAATGTCTGTCATACAACTGGTCGCTGCATACGCACTTCACCGAGCCAGGTGGTGGTGGCGGTGTGATAAGACAATGGACTCTCTAATGTTACTCGAACTGGAGTTCTGACTAAAATACTTCTCATTACGAGAGATTGATCGTACTATGAGAGTGATGTTGTTTTTGCAGTGGAATACTTAGCTTTAAACCCTCGAATCTGCTCCACCAGTTAGGGTATGTCTATTCAGATTTGCCATGATTTCGGATGTGGTGAAAACTTGGATGTTATTATTTTATTTTCCAATAGTCTAATGAAACCTTTTAAAAGCAGATGTATTTTTCGTAAGCATTTACAAAGATGTTCACACATAAAGTGTTTTCTACCAACAGCAACAGTTATAGAATTTGCGTCACTACATTGGCCTAACTGCGACTAACTTCAAGTGCTTTGCACCGCTCAGTGTATACCCTACCTTAATTATGTTCTTTAGCCTATTGTCAATAACAATTACATTTAATGATTGATAATAAAAAGTTAATGATTTAGAACAAACCTTTAGTACGGTTTTAAAGACAATAAAAGACGATTCATTCTGAATACATTTTTAAATAGTGCTCTTTTGACTTTTGTGTGGAAATTTGATTATGAAGTTACAATAACAATACCTTTCGTAAAATGATTAATTATGTCTTGATTTCATGATGGATTTTATTCCTGACTTTAACTGAGATACAGTACAAAATAACAAAACGGAATTTCAGGTTAAAGTTCTGTATGATAATTTTGTAGTATCAAAATGACTGAAAATCAATACTGTTTACATCAGAATGTTCAAGAACCGTCAATGAAAAAGTTAATTACAACTGTTCTAATTGGTCTGTCGTTATTGACATGATACATAAAGTGCACAAGTCACGTTAAATACATCAGATGACTGATAAATGTTCCAAAAGTCTGTCTTCAGATAAGCTGAAATTTAGGAATTTTCCTAATTAATTATTTGTTTAATTACAATAATGCAATCACAAGAATCAAATTATATATTTTGATGAAATTTACGACAGTATGTTATTTCACAGCATCAGTTTTTCTAAATACGAGATGTATACAGAAAGTAAGGTCCGATTAGGTGCGAAATGGAAACCACTGTGAAAATCCGTGGAACTTTGCACATATGTGGCAGGCAGTGTGTTTAGTGTGTCTGTCCATCGCTTCACGTCGCTCTTTTCAGTTCAGATTGCAAAGTGATCACGTGGAAACGCCTAAAACAACAGTGTCTTCCGCCAAGTACGCGAATCTGGCGAGAGATTTCGCCTGAAGCTATGTAGTCCACATAACACAAATGTCATGCGTTTCTTTCTTCAAGACAATTTGCAGCCGCATACTGCAGGGGCAATGAAGATGCTCCTGCAGCGTTTTCGATGGGAAGTATTTGATCACCCACAATGTAGCCCTTAAGTGGCTCCCTCTCTTATTCATCACTGCTCACATGAACCACTGGCTATGAAGACAGCATTTTGGCACAAACAACGAAAGGCAAACCAGCGTAGAGAATTGATGGAAAGCATAGGCGACTGCTTTCTGCAACGAGGGTACTGGGAAGTTTGTACAACGCCACGACAAGTGTCTAAGTCGCACCGGCGACTATTTAGAGAGGTAGCTGGAAGGAGTGGCTAATTGTCGCAAATAAAAAATTTTTGATTTTCACTGTAGTTTTCATTTCCCTCGTGATTATAACTTTCTGTTAATTACAGATAAACGATATAAAATAATGTTAATGACGTTGATTCGATATATGAATGAACCATGCAGTTTAATTTGCTGATCTGAACTAAGAAAAACAATACTTTCTACTTTTCAAATGTTTCAAATTGCTCTGAGCACTGAGGATTCGAACCTGCGACCGTAGCAGTCGCGCGGTTCCGGACTGAAGCTCCTAGAACCTCTCGGCGATTCTAACTTTTGCCCATTACACTAGTAGATCGGGTAAAATGCAGTCTGCTAAACTTTTAGCGGTATCGAAGCATTCATGCATTGAATTAACTAGCTTAAAACTATTTATATTACAACTCGCATACGGGAGGACGGCGGTTCAAATCTTGGTCCGATTTTGCAGTTTTAGATTTTTAACGCTTTCCTTAAATCGATTAAGGCTAATGGCGAGATGGTTCATCTGAAAAGGACACAGCCGATTCCCTCAACATCATTCCCTTTGTCGACATTGAACGCCATCGGGTATGATCTGGTCGTCGACGGGACGTTACACGCTAATCCTCCTTGCTTCCTGATAAGCGGGTTTTGCAGATAACGCCTCTTTCATGTTCTGTCTTCCAGAATAATTTACGTTTTTACACCAACTATGTTTCGATATTGTTGCAAGGGAACGAACTAGTTCTTAAAAGAAAAGTTTTCCTTGGTTCCCAGAAGAAAGCAAAAATGACTCTGAGCACTATGGGACTTATCTTCTGAGGTTAGCAGTCCCCTAGAACTTGGAACTACTTAAACCTAACTAACCTAAGGACATCATACACATCCATGCCCGAGGCAGGATTCGAACCTGCGACCGTAGCGTCGCGCCGTTCCAGACTGTAGCGCCTAGAACCGCTCGGCTACCCCGGCCGGCCCAGAAGAAAGCGTTGTGTATGTATTCGTGTGTGTGTGCTTGTATGTGCATTCGCCTGTGTGTGTGTGTGTGTGTGTGTGTGTGTGTGACAGAGTGAGGTATAGAGAAAGAGAGCGACAGAGAGAGAGAGAGAGAGAGAGAGAGAGAGAGACAGACAGACAGAAAGAGAGAGAAAGAGTTGAGGGAAACTATGCCGTCATACAGAATGTCTCACTGGGGAGACAGATTCTGCTGTGTGTGACAAATGGAAATATCTGTTTTATCGGAGATGACGTCGGAGAGTGGGGAAGGGGCAGATGGCTCGACGGAGTCCAGGGAAGAGGACGCTGTCCAGTCGGCGCCGTCTTTCGCCTCCCTTCCTCCTTTGGCCTTTTCCCCTTTTCCTTTCCCTTTGCCGAAGAAAGCCCCGGCGAAGATAAAAAGAAATTTTTATATATTTCTCGCCATAATTTCTTTGCCTTTCCCCGCGCACGCACTTTGTCGAGGCGTCTCTTTCTGGCGGAACGTAATATTTGTCTCCTTGATGCGCTTAGTCACCCGGCGGCCACTGCGTCGCAGGGCCCGGCCAGAGATAAAGGCAGGAGGGAGAGCCGGCGGCAGCTGCGGCGGAAAAAATATATCTGTGGGGGCCGGCGCGACTGCCACAGCAGCTCCTTATTTCAACATCTGTGCTCGCCTTATACCGCTAATACGGCCGCTAAGTAGTGTTCGTCCGCTCCCGTATCTGTGTCAGAAGCTAAAGGAGGGACTTTTAGATCCTAACCTTCCTTTGCGTACTTTCCCTAGGAAGTAAAGGAAATGTTAAATACGGGTATGATATTTACGACGTATAAGAAACGGAGAGATAAAATATTTCTGTAGAATGTAGGTATGTAATAATTTATTGAAAAAGTTTTGATCGCTAAATAGTTTATTTATGACGCGTTTAGAGTAATCGTCATCAGATAATATACACAAAATTTGGAATAATTTGAGGCTACCCTGAAAGAGATTAAGTAGTTCATGGGCTTCGGCTGTGTTAAACTCTTTTGCTTCATACGTATTTAAGTTACTATTAGCTTGTTTCGTTTCCTTCCTCTTTACAGCTGTAGTCTATGGTTTTAACGTATTGTCAATTTGCTTATGTAACTTGCAATACTTGCCCCTTATTTTATGAATTATTTAGTGATATTAATTACACCTGTAGTCTATGATTGTTAAAATATTGTAAATGTATGTTGGTGTAGCTTGCAACACCCGATTGTTAAAATATTGTAAATGTATGTTGGTGTAGCTTGCAACACCCGCTCTCCTTCCGCCCTCCATTTAGTGTTATATGTAGGTCAGTTACGCACTGGTCTCTCCTCAGATATTGTGTACTTGAAATGTGTTATGCACGGGCAAACGTGTTAACCGAATTTTCGACTTTTCACCCCCCCCCCCCCACCCATCCTCAACCTCAGACTCTAGTAGTACGTTCTGACGCCGTTCATATACTTGTAAAAATGTTCATGAGGAGCCGGCCGCAGTGGCCGCGCGGTTCTGGCGCTGCAGTCTGGAACCGCGAGACCGCTACGGTCGCAGGTTCGAATCCTGCCTCGGGCATGGATGTGTGTGATGTCCTTAGGTTAGTTAGGTTTAACTAGTTCTAAGTTCTAGGGGACTAATGACCTCAGCAGTTGAGTCCCATAGTGCTCAGAGCCATTTTTTTTGTTCATGAGGTTTCAGTTTATTAATACATTTTAAATTTTCCTAAGCAAAAGACGTGGTACATTCTTTCCTATTATATGTTGGTCATATGCACAATGTTTCCTCTTCAAATAGTATGCATCTGAGTAATGTTTATACTTGCAAAAAATGGTTCAAATGGCTCTGAGCACTATGTGACTTAACTTCTGAGGTCATCAGTCCCCTAGAACTTAGAACTACTTAAACCTAACTAACCTAAGGCCATCACACACATCCATGCCCGGGGCAAGATTCGAATCTGCGACCGTAGCAATCGCGCGGTTCCAGACTGTAGCGCCTAGAACCGCTCGGCCACTCCGGTCAGCTTATATTTGCATATTGTATTTGAATAACGTTATATTTTTTTATTTCATCCAACTTTTCATTCCAAAAATTGCGTTTTTCATTAATAATTTATTGCATATCAGCAGAGCGTAGCCATCTTCCCTCTGTGTTTGTACAAAACGTGTACTCCGATACATAGACTCGTAATGCATTTCATCCTGCGCGCACTAAACCTTAAGAACAGCCAGAAGAAATGGAGAACTCTGGGAACGGTTTTGCTACCCCATGTTGACAGCGTATCCTTAGATCGGCAGGCTGTTCAAGAAACATAAAATAAAATGCATCTTCCGCCCTTCAGCGTGAGTGCAAACGATGCTGGGTTCTGTTAGAGACAACCTAGGTCTAAGGAGACCAGGGATATATAGAATCGCGTGCCAGTGTGGGAAAACATACACTGGCCAGACGTGTCACACAGTTAAGGGTAGACACGCTGGACATAGACGTCATACCGGACTGGGTCAGCCAGAAAAGTCTGCTGTGGCTGAACACCGTATTGACACGGGACACAGCATGAACTACGGACAAACAAAGATCTCTCCGTCCGCTTCCACATACTGGGACTCCATTATTAAAGAAGGAGACGAAATATGTATAAGTAACGACCTGATTAACAGAGACACGTGATTTCATCTGAGCAAGGCATGGGAACGAGCAGTGGCGGTAATAAGGCATCATCGGGCGCAGACGAACGAATCCGAGTCAATACAGACGGAGTATAGGAGTCCGTAGACTTAAACTGGGCGCCAACTCTCTGCACGCGCGCGCGCTGGGCCGCGATTTGGCACCACACTTTTCCAACGTCGCCCGTGCGTGGCCTATTTCTCCGGCAAGGGCTCTGGATGTCGCCGTACTCTATGATGACGATATAGCCCCACATCTTGGCGGCTGCGCTATTCTAGCGAGCCAGTATATAATATATTGGCGAGCCACTGCAGCAATACGTCAGTAAGCACCTGAAGATGACGGGCAGTTGTCTCGTTGAAATAGTGTGCAGCTTCTACAACTTTTTCCGATACGACGCCCGTGAACCAATGAAGCAATTATTACAAAGGGAGAGTCTCAAATAACACAAAGGGTTCTATTGTTTTTCGGTCAGGAAACTGAATTATTGTTAGAATATCATCTACATCTACATATCTACATACACATACATACGCCGCAAGCCACCGTACGGTGCTTGGCGGAGGTTACTCTGTACCAATACTAGTAATTTCCTTTCCTGTTCCACTCGCAGATAGAGCGACGGAGAAACGAATGTCTACATGCCTCCGTATGAGCCCTACTCTCTCGTATCTTATCTTCGTGATCCTTATGCGAAATATATCTTGGCGGAAGTTGGATCGTTCTGCAGTCAGCTTCAAATGCTGGTTCTCTAAATTTCGTCAATAGTATACCTTGAGAAGAACGTCGCCTTTCTCAAATAGCACAAAGGGTTCTATTGTTTTTCGGTCAGGAAACTGAATATTTCTACATCTACATATCTACATACACATACATACGCCGCAAGCCACCGTGCGGTGCTTGGCGGAGGTTACTCTGTACCAATACTAGTAATTTCCTTTCCTGTTCCACTCGCAGATAGAGCGACGGAGAAACGAATGTCTACATGCCTCCGTATGAGCCCTACTCTCTCGTATCTTATCTTCGTGATCCTTATGCGAAATATATCTTGGCGGCAGTTGGATCGTTCTGCAGTCAGCTTCAAATGCTGGTTCTCTAAATTTCGTCAATAGTATACCTTGAGAAGAACGTCGCCTTTCCTTCGGAGATACCTGTTTGACTTCCCAAAGTGTCTCCGTAACACTTGCGTGTTGTTGGAACCTACCGGTATCAAATCTAGCAGCCCGCCTCTGAATTGCTTCGATGTCTTCCTTTAATCCGACCTGTTACGGATCCCAAACACTTGAGAAATACTCGTGAATGGATGGCACTAGCGTCCTACAGGCGGTCTCCTTTAGAGATTAACCACATTATCCTAACATTCTCCCAATAAACCAAAGTCGAACATTCGTCTTCCCTGCCACAGTTCTCACATTCTCGTTCCACCTCATATCGCTCTGCAACGTTGCGCCCAGATATTTACATGATTATTTCAAACACAACCCTACAAATACTGTATTCGAACATTACGGATTTGTTTCTCCTTCTCATTCATATTAACTTACGTATTTCTACATTTAGAGCTAGCAGCTACACATCACACTAACTAGAAATTTTGTCTAAGTTACCTTGTATTCTCCTAGAGTCACTCAACGTTGACACTTTCCCGTACACAACAGCATCACCAGCAAGAAACTGCAGATTACTGCCCACACTGTCCGCCAAAACATTTATGTATATAGAAAATAGCAGTGGCTCTATCACACTTCCCTCGGGGATTCTTAACGGTACCCTTGTCTCTGATCAATACTCGACGTCCAGGACAAGACACTGGGTTCTGTTATGAAGTCTTCGAGCCACTCCAACATCTGGGAACCTGTTCCGTATGTTCCCACATTCATTAACAGTCTGCATTGGGGTACCCTGTCAAACGCTTTTCGGAAATCTAGAAATACGGAATCTGCATGTTGCTATTAATCCATACTTCGCAGTATATCATAAGAGAAAAGAACAAGCTGAGTTTCATACGAGTATCATTTATAAATCGTGCTGATTCGTGGACATAAGCTTTCCGGTCTCTGGGAAATTTTTACGTTCGATCTCAGAATATGGTCTACAATTCTGCAATAAACCAATGTTAGGGCTCTTTGTAAGTCTGCAGGTCGTTTCTTTTACCCTTCTTATATACAGGCCTTCCCGCCGGAGTTTAGAGTCCTCCCTCGGGCATGGGTGTGTGTGTGTTGTTCTTAGCATAAGTTAGTTTAGCTAGTGTGTAAGTCTAGGGACCGATGACCTTAGCAGTTTGGTCCCTTAGGAATTCACACACATCTGAACATTTTTAATATACAGGAGTCACCTGTGCCTTTTTACAATCGCCTGGCACTTTGCCTTGGACGAGATATTCGCGATAAAGTCAAAAAGGGGCCAGTGCTGTAAAGTATTCTTTGTAACACCGAACTGGCATTCCATCCGGACCTGGCGACTTATTCGGTTACAATTCTTTCACTACATCGGTGGCGCTTATTATTGTGCCATCCATAGGGACCATGTGCGATGGTTAAACAACGGTAACTTTGTACGATTCTCCTGCGTGAACGATTTCTTAAACGTGGAGTTTAAAATTTCGTTTTTCGTCATTGCTGTTGTCACTATTTAATAAGACTGTAATTCTGATGACGTAAGTAACCAATAATTACTACATTAGCAAGTGACACAATGTCGTGGAGGTTACAGCTTGTGAAACGAATGTATGGACATCTTCCTCACCTAATCCACACACCACAAACATGAATATTGTATCATTTATCTACCACAGAAAAAATTAAGATTTATGCTTAAATATCTCGTGAAAATGACTTCTCAAAGTTGTAAGCAGTTCCCATAGCAGACTACCAATTATGAAATGTATTCGCACTGCAAATACGACTGCACACCGGCTGTACGATTAACAAGTACGGTATGAAAATCTGTGCCGGACCGGGACTAGAATTCGGAATTCCCGCTTTACGTGAGAGGTAGCGTTAACCGCTTTGGCTGTCCGTACACGACTCACGGCCATACTCAAACTTCCATATGTCCTCGTGTCTACGTCACGTAGTGTTTGCATACAAAACATATGATTCCCGCACAGGTAGAGAAATTGTTTTTGTTCGTCAGATTGCCTTGCTTGGGCATGAAATATCGTACGGTAGTTTCTGTATTTTACAGTGTCTGTACAGTTCGATGGAGTGTTCCTTCGGACATACTAGCATGCATGACTGCATGCATTCATCGAACCGTTTGGATGCTGTAGAATACACACAAAGCCCTACTGTATTTCATGCCAAAGCAAGGCAATCAGACGAGCAAAACCGATGCCCTCCCCTGTGTGGGAATGATACGATTAGTATGCAAGCACTATGGGACGTAGACGCGAGAACATATGGAAGTTTGATTCTGGCCGTGAGTCGAACACGGATAGTCGAAGCGGTAAAGGTGACCGCTCGCGTAAAGGGGGAAATCTGGGTTCTAGTCCCGGCTCGGCACAGACTTTCGTATGTTACTTGTTAATCGTATAGCCAGTATACAATCGTATTCGCACTGCGAATATATTTCATAATTAAATACTCCTCTCAATCGTCAGCAGGGCCTGTTTCTTCGGACATGCATGCATCTCCAAAGGAACATTGCATCGAACTATACAGACTGTAAAATATAGACACTGCCTTACGGCAGACCAGAAGTTGTTTCACTTGGGATCAATAAACGAATTATTTGAGACCACAACACTGTAGTAACTATTTAATTGTTACTGCACCACTGTAGGGCCTTCATTGCATTATTATTATTATTATTAGCATAAGTGCCGGCCGGAGTGACCGAGCGGTTCTAGGCGCTACAGCCTGAACCGCGCGACCACTACGGTCGCAGATTCGAATCCTGCCTCGGGAATGGATGTGTGTGATGTCCTTAGGTTAGTTAGGTTTAAGTAGTTCTAAGTTCTAGAGGACTGATGACCTCAGAAGATAAGTCCCATAGTGCTCAGAGCCATTTGAACCATTAGCATAAGTGGTCAGACGTTAAACATTGGTAGCCTTATGTCTTCCAATTTGCGCCAATTCAAAAGTAAGGAATCTCGCAATCAGGTGTTTCGAAAACTATAGGTCTAAGTATAGTGCACACATTTTAATTTAGTTGATTTTAAATGGGAATGCGGGGTGTGGGTGAATAAGGTGTCGTTAGGAAGAGGGGAAATGCATAGGAAGCCTGTTGGTAACAAGTGTGCTCCCTTAGTGTGCATAGTTAGCTTTCTTCACTGGGGAGGAGCTATAGCAACAAAGATATTGTTAGAAATAAACAGTACTTATTGTCTCACTGAGTCATTAGTTCATGGTTTTGTAAAACAGCTATAGAGACTAAGTATCGCTTATTTTCCATCATTTTAAAAAAGAAAGTGTTTAAACAAATTTTTGTTTCATTCTAATGTGCCAACATCTGATTGCACTCATGGGTAATGGCCTCAGAAAACTGGGGAACCACTGTTGTAGTCGGACGCAGGTGTTGTGTCATTTCATAACTACAACAGGGACTGACGAGACGGCCCTCTTCTCAGCTTGTGTGCGCACCGTGAAGTGGAAGATCTGAAAGTGATCCGACCTTTAAACTTATTTTATACCCAAACGGTACATTTCGGGACAGGGGTTCCTTATGAGAACTTCATCAACCAAGTCCCTTCTGCAACCACTGGAAGCACAGAATAGGAGTTTTGAATCACCTTGTACAGTATATCTGAGAGATAAAACGTGCCAAGGGAAATCTACAGTACTTGTGTTTAGGGGTGTGTAAATGGCGTTATAGATAAGAAAATTTGATTTTTTGTATTTGGCGTCAATTGAAAATCCGGAATTGGTTCTTTATTTTGATGTGTTCCTCTAACGTTTTGGTTGCTTCTGAGTGGAGGACTATGATTTTCAGTGTGCTGTCATATCGTCGCAAAATTGTGAAATGAGTAATGCTGATTTCTTTTTCCATGCTGGAATGTAATTCCACCTTCATTGGAGCAGAGTTATCGCCAAGTAATTGGAAATCATAAAAGGAATGTAGATGTGTAAGAAGAGATGTAGGGTCAAAAACACTGATGGAAAAAAAATCGCAACACCAAACGTGGGACATAAACGTAAGCTGGCAGGTGTGTTTTTACATCTGAAAGATGATGTATATTGAGATTTGGCGCCAGTCGCGTAAGAGTGGTACTAGTAGCGTCAGTATGAGGATGTAAATCAGGTTGATCGTTAGTACCTTTGACACTTGACGTAGAGAATCAATGTTAGTCAAGAATGCCTGCGACGGAACAAAGACGTAATTATCAACACCTCGTGGTCGTGTATAGGGCAACGAGAAGCTGGATGTTCCTACTACGATACTGGTGAAAGACTTGGGAGGAATGTAGCCACTGTACATGATTGATTGTAGCGGTAGTTACGAGAACGTACGGTCATAGGAAGACTGGGCTTCGGAGGGCCATGTGGCGCTACTGAGAGGGAAGACCATCGTGTTCGGCATATGGCTTTCGTGCATAGTACTGCAACTGCAGCAGAAATTTGAGCAGGAGATGGCACCACAGTGACACAACCAACTGTTACAAATCAGTTACTTCAAGGACAGCTCCGACTCAAACGCCCTGTACCGTGCGTTCCACTGATCCCAAACCACCACCATGTACGACTTCAGCGGTGTCAAGCGAGAATTCACTGGAGGGCAGGGTAAAGGTCTGTTGTGTTTTCTGATGAAAGCTGGCTCTGCTTCGGTGACAGTGGTGGCCGTGTGTAGGTTAGAAGGAGGGCAGTTGAAACTCTGCAGCCAATCTGCGTGCTGGACGCACTGATCTTAACACCTGGAGTTATCGTCTGGGATGCGATTTTATATGACAGTAGGAACATTCGCATTGTTTTCCCGCGCACCCTGACTGCAAATTTGTACGTCAGTCTGGTAATTCGACCTTCTGTCTAGCCATTCATGACCAGATTACCGGGGAGTGAAGCCTCGCGTACTGATGTTCCGTGCAAATTAAATTATGTATACAGGGTTTATGTGAAATGAATGTAGAAAATGAGAGAGGTGGTAGAGTGGGCCATAACAAGCATGTTTCACATAGCAATCCATGTCCGCATGCCTTAGCGTGTCATTGAATAGCGTCGTACGGGACCAGGAGGTAGGCACACAACGCACCATCCGAACCGTCATGTTAGCAGGTCTGCAGGGCAGCGATTTCAATGTATTTGTAACAGCAAGGCAAAAGAGACGTCGGGATGAAGTTTTATGACCTTTATTTGCAAACGCTATGGTCGACATACACTACTGGCGATTAAAATTGCTACACCAAGAAGAAATGCAGATAATAAACGGGTATTCATTGGACAAGTATATTATACTAGAACTTACATGTGATTACATTTTCACGCAATTTGGGTGCATAGATCCTGAGAAATCAGTACCCAGAACAACCACCTCTAACCGTAATAACGGCTTTGATACGCCTGGACATTGAGTCAAACAGAGCTTGGATGGCGTGTACAGGCACAGCTGCCCATGCAGCTTCAACACGATACCACAGTTCATCGAGAGTAGAGACTGGCGTATTGGGACGAGCCAGTTGCTCGGCCACCATTGACCAGACGTTTTCAGTTGATAAGAGATCTGGAGAATGTGCTGGCTAGGGCAGCAGTCGAACATTTTATGTATCCAGAAAGGCCCGTACATGATCTGCAACATGCGGTCGTGCATTATCCTGCTGAAATGTAGGGTTTCGCAGGGATCGAATGAAGGGTAGAGCCAAGGGTCGTAACACATCTGAAATGTAACGTCCACTGTTCAAAGTGCCGTCATTGCGAACAAGAGGTGACAGAGACGTGTAACCAATGGCACCCCATACCATCACGCTGGGAGATACGCCAGTATGGCGATGACGAATACACGCTTCCAATGTGCGTTCACCGCGATGTCGCCAAAAACGGATATGACCATCATGATGCTGTACACAGAACCTGGATTCATCCGAAAAAACGACGTTTTGCCATTCGTGCACCCAGGTTCGTCGTTGAGTACACCATCGCAGGCACTCCTGTCTGTGATGCAGCGTCAAGGGTAACCGCAGCCATGGTCTCCGAGCTAATAGTCCATGCTGCTGCAAACGTCATCGAACTGTTCGTGCAGATGATTGTTGTCTTGCAAACGTCCCCATCTGTTGACTCAGGGATCGAGACGTGGCTGCACGATCCGTTACAGCCATGCGGATAAGATCCCTCTTATCTGGACTGCTAGTGATACGAGGCCGTTGGGATCCAGCGCGGCGTTCCGTATTACCCTCCTGAACCCACCGATTCCATACTCAGCTAACAGTCATTGGATCTCGACCAACGCGAGTTGCAATGTCGCAATACGATAAACCTCAATCGCGATAGGCTACAATCCGACCTTTATCAGAGTCGGAAATGTGATCGTATGCATTTCTCCTCATTACGCGAGGCATCACAACAACGTTTCACCAGGCAACGCCGGTCAACCGCTGTTTGTGTATGAGAAATCGGTTGGAAACTTTTCTCATGTCAGCACGTTGTAGGTGTTGCCACCGGCGTCAACCTTGTGTGAATGCTCTGAAAAGCTAATCATTTGCATATCACAGCATCTTCTTCCTGTCGGTTAAATTTCGCGTCTGTAGCTTGTCATCTTCGTGGTGTAGCAATTTCAGTGGGCAGTAGTGTAGTTCCAGGTGGGACAATACTACGGATTTTCCGTTACTTACTGGAACGTGAACACGTTGCTTTTGACTGTGTAAATACCTGTTTGATAGGTGCTGTATAGAGGGAAGCACTTGTGCACACTGCGGAGACTGGTTCGCGCTGCGTCACATTGTCATCAAACAGGGACACTATTGTTTTTGTCACTACGTGGAGCCGGCAGGAAATTGAGCGCTATTCTAGAGAGGAAAAGGCAGACATGCACTGTGTTTGCAGGGCGGCGAACTGAAATGTTTACGCTGCCCAACGTTTGTGCCTCCGGCGGATTCCGAGTCGTCGAATGCCAGATCCACGCCCATTTATTGCCATCCACAGGTCCCTACGAGAGGCAGGTTCACTTGAGGTACGTTATACATGTACATCTACATTTGCATCTATACAGGTACTCCGCAAGCCACCGTACGGTGCGTGGCGGAGGGTACCCTGTACCAGTACTAGTCATTCCTTTCCTGTTCCACTCGCAGATAGGGCGAAGACAAAACGACTGTGTTTATGCCTCCGTATGAGCCCCAAATCTCGTCCCTTATCTTCGTGGTCCTTACGCGCAATGTATGTTGGCGACAGTAGAATCGTTTGGCAGTCAGCTTCAAATGTCGGTTCTCTAAATATTCTCAATAGTGTTTCTCGAAAAGAGCGCCGCCTTCTAGCCAGGGATTCCCATTTGAGTTCCCGAAGCTTCTCCGTAACACTTACGCGTCGTTGGAGCCTACCGGTGACAAATCTAGCAGCCCGCCTCTGAACTGCTTCGATGTGGTCCTTGAATACGACCTGTTACGGATCCCAAACCCTCCAGCAGTACTCAAGAAAAGACCGCACCAGCATCCTATATGCGGTGTCCTTTACAGGTGAGTCATTTTTTCCTAAAATTCTCCCAATAAACCGAGGTCGACCATTGGCCTTCCCTACTACAGTTCTCAGATGCTCGTTCCACGTCATACCGTTTTGCAACGTTACGCCCAGATATTTAAACGACTTGACTGTGTAAAGCAGAACACTAGCAATACCGTATCCGAGCATTGCAGGCTTCATCTTCCTACTCATCTGCATTAATTTACATTTTTCCACATTTGGGTCTAGCTGCTTTTCATCACACCAACAGTAAATTTTGTCTAAGTCGTCTTTGTCTAAGTCGTCTTGTCTAAGTCGTCCTACAGTCACTCAACTTTGACATCTTACCCTACAGCCGGCCGCTGTGGCCGAGCGGTTCTAGGCGCTTCAGTCCGGAACGGCGCTGCTGCTAGGTCACAGGTTCGAATCCTGCCTCGGGCATGGATGTATGTGACGTTCTTAGGTTAGTTAGGTTTCATCATCATCATTAGTTATCTGCTATATTAGCAGGTCCTTTGCCTCTCCATTTTCTGCGATCCATTGCTTCCTTCTTAAGGCTGCTGTATGTTGTACCGTCCACCATGTCATCCATATCTGAAATCTCTTCCTGCCTCGCTTCCTTTTCCCTTCTACATAACCTTCTAAAGCTGTTTTTATCAACCCGTCATTCTTTCTTAATATATGCCCAATCTAATTTCTTTTTCTTCTTTTTATTACATTTAGTAACTGTCTTTACTCTCCCACTCTTCTCAGTACCTCTTCATTTTTTACTCTGTCCCTCCAACTTATTCTTTCCATCCTCCGCCATGTCCAGATCTCAAAAGCCTCCAGCCTTTCTCTCTCTTTCTTCTTCATAGTCCATGTTTCAGCGCCAATATAGAACACTCCATACAACACATTTTATGAGTCTCTTCCTCTCTGTTCAGACCGCTGCAGAAAATTCTCCTTTTCTTATAAAACGCCTCTTTTGCCATTGCTATCCTTGTTTTAATTTCTGTGGTGCACTTCCAGTCGGTGTCTATCCTGCTTCCAAGATACTTAAAATTTTGCACCTGTTCTAGTATTTCTCCATTCAGCACAATTTTTATTTCCTTATTTCCTGCTGGTGCCAATACTTTTGTTTTATTTGTGTTAATTTTCATTTAATATTTTTTTCCGTTAGTTTCAATGGTGTCCATCAAATCCTGTAATTCTTTTTCCCCTGTGGCTAGAAGGATCATGTCAGCAGCAAACCTCAAACACCCTACTCTTCTTCCTCCAATTTCTACGCCTTTGTCATCTAATGAGCTTTGGTAAATCATATTTTCCAAGCAGAGGTTGAAAAGAGTAGGTGATAGACAGCATCCTTGTCTTACTCCTTTTCCTAGTGCGATCCAGTTTGTACTGTCTCCTCTCACTTTAATTGAAACTTTTTGATTAAGATATAATGAATTTACAAGTCCTCTGGTTTTCCAGTCCACTCTCTTTTCCCTCATTATAGTGGCCAGCTTCTCCCAAACCACATTGTCAAATGCCTTTCCTAGATCGATGAAGCACATATATAGGTCTCTTCCTTTTTCAATAAACCTTTCTCCCAAGTTACGTTTAAGTAGTCCTAATTCTAGGGGACTGATGGCCTCAGATGTTAAGTCCCATAGTGCTCAGAGCTATTTTTTTACCCTGCACCGTGGCATCATCAGCAAACAACTGCAGATTGCTGCCTGTCCTGTCCGAAAATCATTTATGTACATAGAGGTACTCCTGATGATACGCCGGCCGAAGTGGCCGTGCGGTTAAAGGCGCTGCAGTCTGGAACCGCAAGGCCGCTACGGTCGCAGGTTCGAATCCTGCCTCGGGCATGGATGTTTGTGATGTCCTTCGGTTAGTTAGGTTTAACTAGTTCTAAGTGCTAGGGGACTAATGACCTCAGAAGTTGAGTCCCATAGTTCTCAGAGCCATTTGATGATACGCCCGCATCTCGTGGTCGTGCGGTAGCGTTCTCGCTTCCCACGCCCGGGTTCCCGGGTTCGATTCCCGGCGGGGTCAGGAATTTTCTCTGCCTCGTGATGGCTGGGTGTTGTGTGGTGTCCTTAGGTTAGTTAGGTTTAAGTAGTTCTAAGTTCTAGGGGACTGATGACCGTCGCAGTTAAGTCCCATAGTGCTCAGAGCCATTTGAACCATTTGATGATACGTTTTGAACTGGCATGTTCTCGTAATGGCACACGTGCATTTAAGGCCTACTTCGAAACCCGGTGCATTCATTTTACGTTACAGATGCGAAGGCCTGACGGACACAGTCGCCAACGCACATTGCGTACACCAGGGCTTGAAGAGGAGGCGTTAGCACTGCTGGAAAACACACCTTCAACAAACTCGAGGCTTGTTGTATGTTTCCACAATTTGGCGTGTGTGGCGTGAAGGTGATTTATACCCCTACCGCCTTCAGAATGTTCACGCCCTAAACCAAGACGATTTTCCACGTCAAACTGAAGTCCGCCAGTGGTTCTTGCAAATGTGTGCTCTTCAACCGAGCTTTACAAACCTTGTACATTTTACGGATGTGTCGTTCTTTACACAAGAGGGTATGTTCAACAGCCACAATCAACGCGTGTGGGCACGGGAAAATCCTCACACTGCCTTTGTTCGTGGTTACCAAGGTCTCTTCGCTGCCAACATTTAGGCCGGCTTGGTAGGCGATAATCTGGTCGGTCCATACATATTCCCCCAGACACTTAATCGTTTTGCGAGAAACTCTGCCAGAGTCGTTGGAACATTTTCCACTCAGAGTGCGACAGCAAATGTGGTACCAACACGATGGTGCACCTGTGCACTTCTCACATGCAGTGCTAATGCATTTGGATGAGACCTTTGGTTAGAACTGGATAGGGTGTGGTGGGCCGGTGGCATGGCCTGCACGTTCCCCCGACTTGACGCCCATTGATTTCTTTCTCCTGGGATCTCCTGAAATCTGTCGTCTATACAGGGTGGTCCGTTGATAGTGACCGGGACAAATATCTCACGAAATAAGCGTCAAACGAAAAAACTACAAATCTAAATGGTGCAATGTATGCTGATTTCCTACGTAATGTTCTACCGATGTTACTACGAGACGTTTCACTGCATGACATAATGGCGATGTACTTCCAACATGGTGGATGTCCGGCACATAGATCGCGTGCGATTGAAGCGGTATTGAATAGCATATTTCATGACAGGTGGATTGGTCGCCGAAGCACCATATCATGGCCCGCTCGTTCAGGGGATCTGACGTTCCCGGATTGCTTTCTGTGGGGAAAGTTGAAGGATATTTGCCATCGTGATCCACCGACAACGCCTGACAACATGCGTCAGCGCATTGTCAATGCATGTGCGAACATTACGGAAGGCGAACTACTCGCTGTTGAGAGGAATGTCGTTACACGTATTGTCAAATGCATTGAGGTTGACAGACATCATTTTGAGCATTTATTGCATTAATGTGGTATTTACAGGTAATCACGCCGTAACAGCATGCGTTCTCAGAAATGATAAGTTCACAAAGGTATATATATCACATTGGAACAACCGAAATAAAATGTTCAAACGTACCTACGTTCTGTATTTTAGTTTAAAAAACCTACCTGTTACCAACTGTTCGTCTAAAATTGTGAGCCATATGTTTGTGACTATTACAACGCCATCTATCACAAAGCGAAAAAAGTGGTCCAACTAAAACATTCATATTTCTTTACGTACTACACGAATGTGTAATAAAAATGGCGGTTCCTATTTTAAAAAACGCAGTTGATATCCGTTTGACCTATGGCAACGCCATCTAGCGGGCCAACCATAGCGCCATCTGGTTTCCCCCTTCAAGCTAGACGAGTTTCGTTCTTTGTAGTTTTTTCGTTTGACGCTTATTTCGTGAGATATTTGGCCCGGTCACGATCAATTGACCACCCTGTACAAAGGCCGGTTTCCACTAGGGCTGCCACGCGTTGTAACCGCGCGGCAGCGGCGTGTTTGCCACAGAACATTGAGACTGATGAAGGACTGACAGCGCGCATTATACCAGCCTCCGATGCAATTTCCACTTTGCCAGGAGTATTTGAGAGAGTGCGACAGTCACTCCAGCGTCTTTTGACAGCGTGGATTCAAACAAGGGGGCTTAATTTCGAGCATATTTTGTAATTGTTTTCAAATAATGGTTCTAAAACGTCACCCAGACTTCTCATTTACCTTGACGCCACAAACACATCGAAATCGCTGCCCTGCAGACCAGCTACCATAACGTCTGGGATGGCGTGTTGTGTGCTTACCCTCTTGGCGGCGCGCGACGCTGCTGTTCAGCGACACCTAGCGCCCTACCGAAGCTTGTTATGACCCACTCTACCAGCCCTCTCATTTTCTGCATTCATTTCAGGTACACCCTGTATTAGTTCATCCATCCTGGGAATCGAGAATTTTAACGATTTTTGCAGGTTCTTGAGGTAAATACTAGCAACATATCGATCCCTGGAGTTCCAAGACTGTATCAAGTAGCACTTACAAATACGAGCGAGTGGGCGACTTCACTTTATATATGTAATTATAGAAGATCCAATAAAATATTTTTATTTACTTTCTAAAACGTGATTACAATTTACATTTTATGGTTGCATGCAGTAATGTTCGTCTGCTATGCTTTTGACGTATGATGAATACAATGTTTTTTCTAATGGCAAAAAGGTATTTTTATGTGCTGTCATTACAATTTAACAATGGAAATGAAGTTCCATGCTTCTTGACAGAGCGTAGGGGATCGATGCGGGAGACCCGCACCGCCGTACTAGACAAGGTCCTAATCAAGGTGGTTTGCCGTTGGCTTCCTCCGACCGTAATGGGGATGAACGATGATGATGAAGACGACACAACAACACCCAGTCATCTGGGGGTACGTGAAAATCCCTGACCCCGCCGGAATCGAACCCACAATTTAACGAATTTCAGATTTTTTGCTTTACTTGACTTAGAAGCTGAAAATTTTTACATTGCCAAGAGGATATATACCATAATACACTCCTGGAAATTGAAATAAGAACACCGTGAATTCATTGTCCCAGGAAGGGGAAACTTTATTGACACATTCCTGGGGTCAGATACATCACATGATCACACTGACAGAACCACAGGCACATAGACACAGGCAACAGAGCATGCACAATGTCGGCACTAGTACAGTGTATATCCACCTTTCGCAGCAATGCAGGCTGCTATTCTCCCATGGAGACGATCGTAGAGATGCTGGATGTAGTCCTGTGGAACGGCTTGCCATGCCATTTCCACCTGGCGCCTCAGTTGTACCAGCGTTCGTGCTGGACGTGCAGACCGCGTGAGACGACGCTTCATCCAGTCCCAAACATGCTCAATGGGGGACAGATCCGGAGATCTTGCTGGCCAGGGTAGTTGACTTACACCTTCTAGAGCACGTTGGGTGGCACGGGATACATGCGGACGTGCATTGTCCTGTTGGAACAGCGAGTTCCCTTGCCGGTCTAGGAATGGTAGAACGATGGGTTCGATGACGGTTTGGATGTACCGTGCACTATTCAGTGTCCCCTCGACGATCACCAGTGGTGTACGGCCAGTGTAGGAGATCGCTCCCCACACCATGATGCCGGGTGTTGGCCCTGTGTGCGTCGGTCGTATGCAGTCCTGATTGTGGCGCTCACCTGCACGGCGCCAAACACGCATACGACCATAATTGGCACCAAGGCAGAAGCGACTCTCATCGCTGAAGACGACACGTCTCCATTCGTCCCTCCATTCACGCCTGTCGCGACACCACTGGAGGCGGGCTGCACAATGTTGGGGCGTGAGCGGAAGACGGCCTAACGGTGTGCGGGACCGTAGCCCAGCTTCATGGAGACGGTTGCGAATGGTCCTCGCCGATACCCCAGGAGCAACAGTGTCCCTAATTTGCTGGGAAGTGGCGGTGCGGTCCCCTACGGCACTGCGTAGGATCCTACGGTCTTGGCGTGCATCCGTGCGTCGCTGTGGTTCGGTCCCAGGTCGACGGGCACGTGCACCTTCCGCCGACCACTGGCGACAACATCGATGTACTGTGGAGACCTCACGCCCCACGTGTTGAGCAATTCGGCGGTACGTCCACCCGGCCTCCCGCATGCCCACTATACGCCCTCGCTCAAAGTCCGTCAACTGCACATACGGTTCACGCCCACGCTGTCGCGGCATGCTACCAGTGTTAAAGACTGCGATGGAGCTCCGTATGCCACGGCAAACTGGCTGACACTGACGGCGACGGTGCACAAATGCTGCGCAGCTAGCGCCATTCGACGGCCAACACCGCGGTTCCTGGTGTGTCCGCTGTGCCGTGCGTGTGATCATTGCTTGTACAGCCCTCTCGCAGTGTCCGGAGCAAGTATGGTGGGTCTGACACACCGGTGTCAATGTGTTCTTTTTTCCATTTCCAGGAGTGTATATTAAAAGGGTGCATCCCATATCATGCGTTAGCTGTGACACACTGAAGAGCCAACGAAACTGGTACAACTGCCAAAGACTGTATACCTTTGATGAGCGTTGTGGGGTTCTGTTTCATGTTGGCAACTGTAGAAGGGTGAACCGCACTGGCAACACTGTAGTTTGTTTGCACGATCCACGCACTAAGACAGGGGAACAGGATCTTTCCAGAGAGAGATGTTCCAAAATGGCCTCCAAGTGCGGTTTTACGTTCAAAAAGGACATTGTGCTGTGGCCTGGAAGTTAAGCAATAATATGCAGTGGCTGAACCTGAGGCAAAGGAGAAAGTTACAGCCTAATATTACACTGAGCTTGATCCCAGCGATTCCATCGTATTATGACTATCTCGACATTATAATCGTCATGATGTCTAACACCCTCGAGCATCTCGAAAACATGTACTCACTGTTTCCGCCTTACAGAAAGCTGCCCTTAAGTGCAATCTCAAGTAGTACCAATTTTTCATCAGCCAGTCGAGTATCTGGCCTCCTTCTTGTTAAATTTCTGTCTCTCTTCAGAGGTTGGTTGTCACTATGGTTAATCTTGTTTTTGGATCTAAGCAGTTGTAGGGAACTGCATCCGAACCACTTCCTCATATTCTATAACCACGACCTTCGTATTTTTCTTATTGGTCTTTCCCTATAACCTTTTCTGCAAGTGATGAGTCTTAGGGCACTGTATCTTTCTCTTGTCATGATATGGCCGAAATATTCTAGTTTTCCGATTTTATTTTTGTTCCCCAATTACTTATCCTAATTAATATGCGTGAGAGCTTCTTCGTTGGTTATTATTTGGGTCCAGGATGTTTTTAACACTCGTCGATACAGTCACATTTCGAATGCCCCGATCTTCTTTATTGTTGCCTTATTAATTGTCCGTGCGTCCATTCCGTACAAAAGTTACTTTACATTTAATTATTTTCAATCGTAGTTGAAAGTTTAAAGATGAAATTACACTTGACAAAATGTGATCGCGTCTTTAAAAAGGCAGCTTGTTCAATTTTTCTATTGATATAGGGGTCTGATCGAGTTTACCATTGATGTAAGTACCAAGATATTTATATTTTGATACTCTTACAGTACATATGGTGTTCATAGTAATAAGTGATGAGATCTTTTGAGTTTTGCTAATAATCATGTATTTTGTTTTACTATAATCATTTTGAGGCCTCTTTTCACCTGCATATCAGTATTCGACCACAAACAAACAGGCCAACACACGAACTCGAACACTCTGCCTTGGTTCCCTGCTGGCCCTGGCACAGAATTTGAAGAACAGGAGATCGTGTCCATCCACATGGACTTGAGGCCCTTTACGACTTAAGTGATGTTTCAGTTATGTCATTCAGAATTGTAATAGAATCACAGAAGGACTCTATGATGCATGAAGTCAGTCTGGCCAGACCACCTCCCTGCGATATCGCACTCACCGTTACGATGCTACTTTTCGTTGGAAAATCAGTTGTTAGCTCTGGGTGTGATTGTCCTGCTCCCTACAGAGAACGAATCCTTTCATCTATTTGTTCATTTATCATCAAGTGACTCACAAGGACAGGTGAAGAGGACAGTACACTGTGGACTATGAGATACTAATAAAGCCTTTCGCTTTGAAATTCTAAGACTGCCTGTCTCTTCCCGACGCAGATGTCTGAAGTCATTGTGGCAATCCAGTTGTCTCACGCCCTGTTCGGATATTAGTTTCATCATCGCGTCTCAACTTTTTTCCAAGACTGCGGCTCATAACGAAGTACCACGAATGCTGTCAGCCCTATACTCCAATTAAAATAACCTTTTGGTTGACAGTTCAACGAGTCAAGTGGAAGGAACCAGACCTCAGCCAATCGCAGTCCGTTCTTGAGCGTCACAAGCTCACGGTGTTGCCTGCTTTATGATACTGACAGAGCCTGCGAATGAATAAAAAAATACAAAAACAAGTATCATAGATAAATGTTTCGTGTATAGATCTGTTTACATGGACAATATTTTTACTTCAATGTGTAGCCATAAAACACTGTTGCAATATGGCTGCAGCACATGGCAATATTGCAGTATGTACAGACAAATTTGCTGATGTAGCACGCAGTTCCAGATAGTTACCAACGTATTGCTATTATGTTGCCGGTGTTATGCAGTAAGGGCGCAGAATATTTCGTATTGCCAGGTAATATCTACCTCTGTCCTTGTCTGTAAATGCTACACTCCCGCTCTCAACCTTGCTTCTTCTTTATGACACCGACGACGTAGCAGTACCAAGTCACGTATTCTGAGTGGAGTAACAATGTTATTTCGCATCAGTTGAAAAGACAGTATACGTACATACAGGCACTCACTTTCTTCGTTACTTACAGGAAAGTAGACAACATGAATTCCACGAATATGGTGCATACATTTATGACCAGTGTTATGGAACACAGAAACTAATAGAGGGAAGTGCCCAAAACTGGGTCTCCATTTTGTTTTTAATTATAAAAATAGAAAATAGTAAAAATTATATTTTAAAAGGATGTAATATACGATGACGTCAGAACATACCCAGTCTTCAATTCACGCAGTTTTCTTATGGGTGGCAGAGATAAACATTTCAGACGCACATAGCTCAGAATTGACATGAAGAGGTCTCAGGAGGTGCCATAAATAACGTCAATGAGACTACACATTCCATAGTGACGCTCATTTACACACATTTCGCAGCCGAAAACGATAGTTTGCAGTGCGATGAACAACAGAACATCATTCTTGATAACCTTTGATACTACTGACAACAAACAGTCAATCTTTCTCTAACGATTTCGAGGAGCCGCAACGCCATTGAACGTGATCAGACCACTTCGGAGTGTAACGTGACCCCAGTTTTTGCTGAAACTACTGAGGACCGTTCAACATCATTCCATGAAATTTGAAAATGATCCTTAGCAGCAAAGGGTGTATACACTTTTTCGACCGTTCCGTTTCGCGCTCCCTTGTGGCATGTTCAGAGGGAAGTGTGACATTGACAAGTTCATAAACAAAACGGCAAATGGTCCCTATAAGAACCCTCTTTTCACCAGTTTGGTAACACCCTCGGTGCCACCTGTACACCGTAGTTGAGCACATTAAAAATGTACCCGAAGAGAGACAAGCCTTGACCGATTCGCAAGTGCCTGTGGGCAGACACCCCTTTGAGCCCTACCGCTGAGCGGTGCTTCACTGCTGGTCTCACACCTGCTCGCAGGCATGCGTAATCTCAGGGATGTCGAGGGGTTGGCTGATCGCAGGCGACTAGGAATCAGTCAAAGGTTGCGTCTATACAGGTACATTTGTAAAATGCTGAACAAAGGTATGTGGGTGGATCCGAGGGTGTTGGCGAACTGAGGACCCTCAGAGGAATACTTTGTCATTTTATTCATGCATGTATCAAAGTCACACCAATGTCCTTGCCGCAGTGGTAACGCTGGTTCCTGTCAGATCACCGAAGTTAAGTGCTGTCGGGTTTGGCTAGCACATGGGTGGGTCACTGTCTGGGTCTGCTGAGTGCTGTTGGCAAGTGGGGTGCACTCAGCCCTTATGAGGCCAAGTGAGGAGCTACTTGATTGAGAAGTAGCGGTACCGGTCATGAAAACTGACAACGGCTGGGGGAGCGATATGCTAACCACATACCCCTCAGTATTTGCATCTGGTAACGCCTAAGAGCTGAGGATGACACGGCGGCCGATCTGTACCGTTGGGCCTTCAAGGCTCGCTCGGACGGTGTTTGAATGTATCAAAGTCACACCCCACTGTGTTCACAACATAGGAGGGTGCGAAACAGGAGGGCTGAAAAACCGTAAACACCCTTTGCTGCTATGGATCACATTCACATTTCGTGAAATGGTTCTGAACGGTGCCTAATGGTCCACCCTGTATACCAGAGCAAAAAATGTAGTTGCACTATGCTCCATATGGGTAACGTCACGTTCATTGTGGTTGTAGCCCCACTGGAACACGCCTGGAGGTACAACTGGTAAGGGTCTCTTAAACGGGTTCTCGCTTTGACTGTGCGCCCTGTCCATGCCTCGTACCTGATACTCCCGCGACGGTAGTGTAATTTCTGCTTCATAGTGCTGCTGGCTTGCGTGAAATTATGTATATGCAAGCGGGTTTAGGGGAGCCACTCAACGCTAAACGCAACACTGTCCTACGTCTGGTATGAACAATTATATTCTGAGACGATAAGAAAATCGCTGGTTGCACTGTTTAAACTCTAATGGTGCGAAAAGTGCAATTGTCGCTAAATAAGGAAAAGTGAGAAGTTATTCACATGAGTACTAAAAGAAATCAGCTAAATTTCGATTACGCTGTAAGTCACACAAATCTGAAGGCTGTAAATTCAACTAAGTACTTAGGGATTACAATTACAAATAACCTAAATTGGAACGATCACATCGATAATGTTGTGGGTAGAGCAAACCAAAGACTGCGATTCATTGGCAGAACACTTAGAAGGTGCAACAGGTCTACTAAAGAGACTGCTTAAACCACGCTTGTCTGCCCTGTTCTGGAGTACTGCTGTGCAGTGTGGGATCCGCATGAGATGGGACTGACGGATGTCATCGAAAAAGTATAAAGAAGGCCAGCCCGTTTTGTATTATCGCGAAATAGGGGAGATAGTGTCACAGACAAGATACATGAATTGGAGCGACAATCATTAAAACAAAGGCGTGTTTCGTTGCGACGGGATCTTCCTATGAAATTTCAATCACCAGTTTTCTCCTCCGATTCCGAAAGAATTCTGTTGGCACTCACCTGCATAGAGAGATATGATCATCACGATAAAATAAGAGAAATCAGGGCTCGCACAGAAAAATTTAAGTGCTCGTTTTTCCCGCGTGCCGTTCGGGAGTAGAACGGTAGAGAGACAGATTGAAGGTGGTCCATTGAACCCTCTGATAGGCACTTTATTGTGAATAGCAGAGTAATCACGTAGATGTAGAAATAAGTCGTAACTGTTGATGCCAGTTAACATTCTTGCTGATTTGATGAGAGGTTACAATTATCATTCCCTTAGTTCTTGATGATGTTAGTGTCTGTCACTATTGTACTTCACGCCGCCACACGTATTTCACAGTCTTACTCTGGACGAACCTTCGGCGATAGATACACAGGCAATGATGATGATTATCTGTCCACAATTATCACTTGGACGAGCATACGCGTAACCGACATGACGCGGCTGATTGTTGTTGATGCGGAACCGCGATGACCGAACGCATGTTCTCACGCTCGCCACAAGACACTGGCACTTCATTGCTCTTCTTTGTGGTAAACTATTTTACTGATCCACGTTAGTTCATTCTGGGAGACCGAACACGGCGCGGATGATTGACCTTGTATGGTATGACACGCAAACGGTCTGATACTCAAATACGTTACCGGCGGCACTACTCATTTTTAATTACTTCTTTACTCACTTTTCACTGACTCCACTTCCATATCTCATTACTTCACACTAACAGGACTTGCAGCCACACTTGAACTTCCATAATAATGCCTTTCCCATGCAGAGCTACCCACAACAGAACACAACAGCCTTGTGTTCCGTGCTCGGGTCAATTCTAGTGTCAGATTCCACCAGTCGGCTTTGACCAATGAAGTAATGTGTGACGTTATTTTGTTTGTGCCACAGACCGTAGTTATGAACGTTAAATGATTTCTCTGGATTTTCTCGTTACGCGCATATATTAAAAATTCGATGTACATTGCTATGTTTTCATATCGTATTTGTTTTCAGCATCTTTTGTTGATGAAAGTAGTTGTGTTTTATAAGATCTTGATTTCTCACGCAGTTGCTTTTCATTATGGATGAGTCAGTTGTGTTTATAGCGAAAATTCCCCTTGAGAAAATGACTGACTGTAAATCAACTATAAGATTTTTGCAATCATTGGGCATTATTGCAGAATTTTGCAAGTGCAGTGTTTGTGGAAATTTTGTGGTTTCGACAAAGATTCTATCATCACGAACTTCCGATAAATACATGCGGAGGTGCAGAAAAAATAATATATGGAGGTTTATACGCCGGGGGACATGATTTGAAAGACCGAGGCTGAATTTGGAAGTAATAGTCATGATAACCTACTATTTTTGCTACCAATATTCTCGTAAATCTGTCATGCACGAAGCAGGGGTTTCGTGTGGCACTGTTTTATAAAGTATAGGGGATCATTACGGGGGCCATGAGCTACAGTTGAAGTAGGCGAGTCACATTTTGGAAAGAGAAAGTACGAAAAGGGGGATGAGGTTGCTGAGCTCTGGGTTTTTGGAGTAGTACCTTCTGGAGGGGATTGTGCTGATGTTGTATTTAGGGTGGCACCAAATCGTACAAAGGAGTGTTGACATCTTTAATAGAAGAATATGTTTAAGAAGGTTCCGTAGTCATGTCGGATGGGTTTGCTTCGTACAAGGAGTTAGGTGAAAGGGGTTATAACCATTTAGTCGTGAATCACAATATTCAGTGTAAAGATTACAAGGCGGGGGCATTTACCAATACTATCGAGGGGTATTGAGGGGCTATATAAATCTGTTGTCGGGCGGAGAAAGAGAAGGATTTCAGTGTTGTAAAACTATTAGGATGAATACTGTTGGAGGAAGAGTATTCCTAAAGGTTACTGTGCATTCGTTGCATTTATGAAAATAGCAAAATGTAGGAAGCCTCATTTTCTTAGTTAGGTGTTGGTGGGTCTGATATTTTTTTCTTGTTTTACATTGCGTTTCTTGCTGTTATTGTACTGTGGTTTTGCTACTTTCTTAGTTTCTCTGGGGAGGGGGGGGGGGGGGGAGGGGGGGAGGTTTTTCTGTCGATTTAATATTTTTTTGTTACAATTGTGGGGAGAAGGGGCTTGCTGTGTTTGTGCTGGTGGGTTTTTGTGCTTGACTTGTGATATCATTATTTTATTATTTTAAAATTTTGGGTGTGGTTGAGGGCGGGTGGTAGGGAAGAACTGATTTGGGTGGTACCACTTTGGTGCGTGGCAGTTTGTGTTTCTTATTAATTTTTTTGATTAATTATCCTGGATTTTGCGTATTTCGTTATACTTTGACTTCCTAACATTATTATTTCTTGTTATGTCCTTATTTTGTTCTTCTTGTCAGCGGCGATTTTACGCTCCTTTGGAAGTCCGTATGTGGTAAGTTTCTTTTTATGTAGCCACTTTTATGTTTTCCTTTTCGATGTTTTTGCTATACTTCTCTTAATTTTACTTTCATTCCTCATGTATCAGTTTTACTGAGTATTATTTTGGAGCTACTGTAGCTGGTGTGACTTTCGTATAGTATAGTTTTTGAGTGTGCAGTAATGTTTGTGAAGATTTTCATTTTTTGAAAGCCTAGTCGCATTCTGTAGTTCACTTACAAGATCGTTTTTTAAGCAGGTTTCTCATATATTATAAGATTTTTGCGCTTGTAATTGCTTTTTACACTACCGCGAAACAGTAATATTGGAATCGGTAGCTAGAAGTGATCTCCTATATAGGTTACTTCTAGTTGCCGATTCCAACTATTCGAAAGTCCATTAATTGGATCTTTATTTTTTTTCTCAAATGTAATTACATTTTTCCGTTCGTAATTGCCCTCTGAATTACCGCGAAACAGCTTGAAGCATTGTAATCGGTAAAGAGAACTGACCTTTTATATAGATCAATTCCAGCTACCGATTCCAATTATTCGATAATTCATTCATTAGATCCTTTTTGCTATTCGATGGTTCATCAACTGGATGGTTCTTTCTTCTAGCAGGTGTCTCAGATGTAATAAGATTTTTCCGCTCGTAATTGTTCTCTCATTTACCGCGAAACAGCTTCAAACATTTGAATCAATAACTAGAATTGACCTACTATATAGGTCAATAGTTACCGATACCACCTATTCGCTATTTCATTAATTCGTTCGTTTTTCCAGGTTCTGTGTTAAATATAATACCATTTTTGAACTCGTAGTTGCTCTCTGAGCTTCTCCAGTAAAATTAGTGATATTGGAGTCACTAACTAGAATTGGCCTCTTATATAAATCAGTTCTAGTTACAGATTCCAATATTTGTTAATTTTTAATGAATTTCCATTACTTGAGTTCTTGCATTGTTTAGTATTTACTGTGTTCGTTTCTTCAAATTTTATGTTAGTAACTCGTATTTGTTATAAGTCGCTTTATTTTTCCGCTGTTCTGTTCTAAATTAACTTATCCCCGCCCAAAACCCCAACTTTCCTGCGCTTCTACCGTTTGAGTGACTAATCAGTAATAGAATTAACGTAATTTTGCAATAGTAAATTTCACCATGCGCTATATTGTAATACAGTTTATGGTTCTCTGTGCCCCTCCATTCGCATAAATTATGATAATTCTAATTCACAGAAAATTTTTACTCTCCGATTCTTATTTATTTCGGTTATCTTCAACTCGTTTGCATGTAATTCGTGCGTCAATAACAGTCGCGTTAAATGTATTATCGCATGCTGTATTCGTTTGTTTACGAGTGTGATCCGCTCCCTTCATAGATTGTCGATATGCAGCATCTTTGCCTTACGGCTGACGTCACTGGTCAAAGCCGACGAGTGGAATCGGACACTAGAATTTATCCCCGCGCTCGACTCTGTAAAAGCAGCCGCTCGAAAAGATACTCCACAACCAAGACAGCGATATGACAATACGTTTACACGATGATGTCCTTGGGGAAGGGTCGAATCGTCCCGGACGATGTCAGCAGTGTCAAATGTTGTCCAGAACGTCGTCCTGTCGCTGGTCACACTGCGAAATGTCGTTTTCGACTGCGAAATGTATGGGAATCAGTACTCGAAGGAAAGAAGTGGTTTCACGGAGTCCCTTTATTCCACCTCGTCATATCCTGAGCGGTGGTGTGTCTAAAATGTTTCCCTCTGCTGCCCACAAGAAAACCGCGTGATTTCAACGCTGGGCGTCGCGGGTCTGACCCCACCCCAGGGGCGTCAAGAGAAACGTTGACATTTGGGTAAGAGGTAGTGGTATGGGACGACCTTCCCATCGTTATACGCGCCCACGGTGGCGTCGGGCAGAATGAAACCTGGTGTCATTGTGACGTTATTCATCCACCTTGCATCTCACACGGACCTCTTGGGCTCTGGCCTTTTCTTGACATGTGCCGACACCTTGCTGTTCCAAGCGTCGCCGAGCCCAAGTGTGGCGTCGCAGAGCGCCGCGCTTTTGCATCATTACAGAGGAAGTTTGTAGCCACCTTTGGTTGATACGATAGGAGTTACATCTGATCAGGCAAATACTGCTCACTTCGATCCTGATTTGTATGCCTTTTTAGGTGAAGTTTCCAGATTCTTTGCAAGTAGATCGGCTTCTCTCTCGGGTTGGTACTCAGGTGATGTTTACACATCATGATTGGTCGTTAATTCAGTCCTTTTTTGCAGTTGCGACGATCGAGTATATTCCGGTTAGAGTTTACAAACTTCCATCTGAAGCGGACGACTAATTTCTTAAGGCGGCGTTGCTTCCTCATGAAGTCGTTCGGCATATCCGGCGGGGACGCAGGTGTGCTCAGCATCGCTTGCAATGTTATAGTAGTATTCGAACCGTAGAAAAGTGTGTTCGAAAGAACATTCGTTCAGACCTGAATGTTTGTCGTTACCAGCTTCGTGTTAAGTATGCTGGGCGAGAAGGAATCTGCTTCATTTGTAATGAAAGAGGCGGTTTCAGTGTAAGTAGCCTGTTTATGTGTTTGTTTGTTGGCAGCGCTATAGATTGCATTAATACCACTGACAGCGCTGTGCGCCCTCTGTAAGAGACTCTGTGTGGCTGGTCGGACTCGCAGTTAGAAGTGGATAATCAGCAGTGATGGAGGTTAGAGGTTAATAATTATCAGTGTTAGAGGTTTGCAGTATTAGCGCGAGCGGACGGTCTGGACGTGTGTCCGTTATGGAGATTTAGAGTAAAATGATAATGGAATTACTGACGATTATATAATTTTTCGAACTGGTTGTCACATGATTAAGGTAAAATCTGCTAAATACATTGTTTGCTCTGTAACAAAATCTTTCCTTCGCTAACCACATGCCTATTAGTAGTTAGAGGCTTCAGTAGTTAGAATCTTTTATTTACCTGGCTGTATTGGTGCTCGCTGTATTGCTGTAGTTCGTGTAATGAAGATTTTTTGTGAGGTAAGTGACCTATGAAATGTATGGGTTATTGTTAGGATTACTTCTAATGCAGGGCTATTCTTTTGAGTTAATTTTAAAGCAGTCAGATACTTGAATAATTAATGAATAGGAGAAGTTTGCCTTATATTCCTCAGGAATAATTTTATAGGTCAGTAATGAAATGATAAGAAAAGTGTCAGTACGTTCAGTTTCATTCAGCATTTTAAGGATTAAATAACGTAGAAATTTCACCTTTTCAGTTATTGCAGTTTGAGTAAAAATATATATTAAACAAAGAAGTTTCATCAGACCCAGTTGTCCCCGCCGCGTTAAGGTTCAAAATTGTTCTATGAAAAACGTTATCCATTGACATTAGCTGAATTAGTGTCTTCGCAGTCTGCTGTTAGCATTTCTCCAGTTTTAGAGGACGTTGGAGGGACGTTCAGATGCGGCCCCCGTTGCCGTTAAGGAGCCGGCGGACTCAGGATGGAAAAGAATTTGAGATCTCCACACGCCAGTCTCACCTTTCCGAGAAGGTGGGGGTGGAGGGTTCTTCTTCCAACGGCGATGCTTTGAGCACTGACGATAATTACGATTCTCGTTTCGCCAGGGATGACGAGGTTGGTTCTGTTGACTTTGAAATGAGTGTCGCATCTGCATCCTATCCTACACAGGTAGGAACGTCTTTTACGGTGGGTTCCGTTGATTTAAGGGAGTCATCGTCTGCTGTTCTGTCTTTCCAATGTTCTAGAGAAATACCATCCCTTCCTCAATCTTCTACGATGGAACAACAGGTTACTGCGCATTCTCTTCCAGGTAGTCAGGTGGTGCAGCCAACTTTAAATGCTGCATTGGCCGTCTCTTCTCTGTCTGATGATGATGCTCATCGCTCTGGGTCGTGTTTCTAGCATTCCGTGACAAGAAGTTATGTTGTCCCAGAGTGGTGTGAAAATAAACTTTTTCAGCCTGAGCGTGCAGCGTCGCGACGAGAGAAAAAAAGCATGGAATCTGCACCTTCCGATGGAGAGAATTCAAGTCCTGTACTTCCGTCTCCGTCATCTGCCGGTGCGGTGGAGACGGGGGCATGATGTGTACATCTTTTTCTAGTTCCACTTTCATGCCTTACATGTGTTAAATGTGCAGGCTTATGCGTTTCATATTGTAAGTGATAACAGGATAAGCTCTCCATTGTGGCTCACTGCATAATAATACTTCATTAATGACTGTGTGTTTATAAGAAGTGTTACTTCACGTGTTTTATCTCCCTGGGTATTCTATATTTTTTATGTTGCGCGAAAGAGTTCTACTGGCATGGCCGTGCTTTATAGAAGCGGTATTCCGTTGACACACTTTGAAACGCTGGACGACGGTCGGGGTATAGCGTGTCGTTTTTATGATCTCGCCGTAATTTTTCTTTATGGTCCATCAGGGTCTGTCGTAAATATGACCGCTCGCGATCTTCTTAGGAAGATGCCATTTATTTACTTCGTCAGAATTCGCGAAACATTTTGATGTGTGTGTGTGTGTGTGTGTGTGTGTGTGTGTGTGTGTATGTACGGGGGGGGGGGGAGATTTCAGCTGCGTCTTACGTTCTGTGTATCAGACTCTCACCGCCATGGTCGCGTACGCGTCGTTGAGTCTACAGTACGCTTGGATCTGCAGATAGCCCACATTAGTGGGTTTTACGTATTTTACAGCTGCTAGTAGTCGACTGGATCGTTGTATTTGTCTGCTTCTCTATGTGGCCAATCATTGTCAACTGATATAATCCCTGCCAACTTCAGTGAACACCATGCTGATTCAATGACTGTTAATCACGTTCCACAGCGGCTACATGTTTCTCGCCCTATTTGGAAGCTATATATTCTACATTCCCCCCCCCCCCCCCCCCCAGACCTATGGACCTTGCCCAAGGTGACTCAGCGATACAGTGGTGCAACAACGAAGGAGGCGTATCTGTTGAGAGGCCAGACAAACGTGTGGTTCCTGAAGAGGGGCAGCAGTATTATCAGTAGTTGTAGGGGCAACACTCTGGATGATTCACTGATCTAATCTTGTAACATTAACCAAAACTGCCTTGCTGTGCTGGTACTGCGAACGGCTGGAAACAAGGGGAAACTAGAGCCGTAATTTTTCCTGAGAGCATGCAGCTTTACTGTATGGTTAAATGATGATGGCGTCCTCTTAGGTAAAATATTCCGGAAGTAAAATGGTCCCCCATTTGGATTTCCGGACAGGGACTACTCAGGAGGACGTTGTCATCAGGAGAAAGAAAACTGGCGTTCTACGGATCGGAGCATGGAATGACAGATCCCTTAATCGGGTAGGTAGGTTAGAAAATTTAAAAAGGCAAATGGATAGGTCACAGTTAGGTATAATGGGAATTAGTGAAGTTTGGTGACAGAAAGTACAAGACTTCTGGTCAGGTGAACATAGGGTTATAAATACAAAATCAAATAAGGGTAATGTAGGGGTTGGTTTAATAATGAGTAAAAAATAGGAATGCGGATAAGCTACTATGAACACCATAGTGAACGCATTATTGTAGCCAAGATAGACACAAAGCCCATGCCTACCATAGTAGTACAGGTTTATATGCCAACTAGCTCCGCAGATGACGAAGAAATAGGAGAAATGTATGATGTGATAAAAGAAATTATTCAGATAGTTAAGGGAGACGAAAATTTAATAGTCATAGATGACTGGAATTTGACAGTAGGGAAAGGAAGAGAAGGAAAAGTGGTAGGTGAATATGGAAGGGGGGTAAGGAATGAAAGAGGAAGCCATTTGGTAGAAAATTTACACATAGCATAGCCTAATCATAGCTAACACTTGGTTTAAGAATCATGAAAGAAGGCTGTATACCTGGAAGAGGCCTGGAGACACTGGAAGGTTTCAGATAGATTATATGATGGTAAGACAGTGCTTTAGGAAACAGGTTTTAAATTGTAAGAGATTTTCGTGGGCAGATGTGGACTCTGACCACAATTTATTGGTTATGAACTGTAGACTAAAACTAAAGAAACTACAAAACGGAGGAATTTAAGGAGATTGGACCTGAAAAAACTGAAATAACCAGAGGTTGTAGAGAGTTTCAGAGAGAGCATTAGAGAAGGACTGATGAGAACGGGAGAAGAAATACAGTAGAGGAACAATGGGTAGCTCTGAGAGATGAAATAGCGAAGGCAGCAAAAATCAAGTAGGTAAAAAGACGAGGGCTAGTAGAAATCCTTGGGTAACAGAAGAGATATTGAATTTAAATGATGAAAAATATAAGAAATGCAGTAAATGAAGCAGGCGAAAAGGAATACAAACGTCTCAAAAATGAGATGGACAGTAAGTGCAAAATGGCTAAGCAGGGATGGCTAGAGGATAAATTTATGGATGTAGAGGCATATATCACTAGGGGTAAGATAGATACTGCCCACAGGAAAATTAAAGAGACTTTTGGAGAAAAGATAGCAACCTGTATGAATATCAAGAGCTCAGATCGAAAACCAGTCCTAAGCAAAGAAGGGAAAGCAGAAAGGTGGAAGGAGTATATAGGCCTATAGAAGGGCGATGTATTTGAGAAAATATTACGGGAATTGAAGAGAACGTAGATGAAGATGAAAAGGGAGATACGATACTGCGTGAAGAATTTGACAGAGCACTGAAATACCTAAGTCGAAACAAGGCCCTGGGAGTAGACAACATTCCATTAGAACTACTGACAGCCTTGGGAGAGCCAGCCATGACAAAACTCTCCCAACTGGTGAGCAAGATGTATGAGACAGGTGAAGTACCCTCAGACATCAAGAAGAATATAATAATTCCAATCCCAAAGAAAGCAGGTGCTGACAGAAGTGAAAATTATCGAACTCTATCAGTTTAATAAGTCATTGTTGCAAAATACTAGCACAAATTCTTTACAGACGAATGGAGAAACTGGTAGACACCGATCACGGGAAATATCAGTTTGGATTCTGTAGAAATGTTGGAACACGAGAGGCAATACTGACCCTACGACGTATCTTAGAAGATAGGTTAAGAAAAGGGAAACTTACGTTTCTGGCATTTGTAGACTTAGAGAAAGCTTTTGACAATGTTGACTGGAATACTCTCTTTCAAATTCTAAAGGTGGCAGGGGTAAAATACAGGAAGCGAAAGGCTATTTACAATTTGTACAAAAAATAGATGGCAGTTATAAGAGTTGAGGTACACAAAAGGGAAGCAATGGTTGGGAAGGGGGTGAGACCGAGTTGTAACGTATCCCTGATGTTATTCAATCTTTATACTGAGCAAGCAGTAAAGGAAACAAAAGAAAAATTTGCAGTAGGAATTAAAATTCAGGGAGAAGATATAAAAACTTTGACGTTTGCCATCGACATTGTAATTCTGTCAGAGATAGCAAAGGACTTGGAAGAGCAGTTGAACAGAATGGACAGTGTCTTGAATGGGGGATATAAGATGAACATGAAGAAGGGTAAAATGAGGATAATTGAATGTAGTCGAATCAAATCAGGTGATGCTGATGAAATTAAATTAGGAAATGAGACACTTAAAGTAGTAGATGACTTTTGCTGTTTGGGGAGTAAAATAACTGATGATGGTCGAAGTAGAGAGGATATAAAATGTAGACTGGATATGGGAAGGAAAGAGTTTCTGAAGAAGAGAAATTTGTTAACATCTAGTAGAGATTTGTCAGGAAGTCGTTTCTGAAAGTATTTGTATGGAGTGTAGCCATGTATGGAAGTGAAACATGGACGCTAAATAGTTTAGACATAAGAGAATAGAAGCTTTAGAAATGTGGTACTACAGAAGAATGCTGAAGGTTAGGTGGGTAGATCACGTTACTAATGAAGAGGTTCTGAACAGAATTGGGGAGAAGTGGAATTTGTGGCACAACTTGACTAGGAGGAGGGGTCAGTTGGGAGGACGTTTTCTGGGGCATCAAGGGATCACCACTTTAGTATTGGAGGGAAGCATGGAGGGTAAAAATCGTAGAGGGAGACCAAGAGTTGAAGGCAGCGTGGAGGGTAAAAATCTTAGAGAGGGAGACAAAGAGATAAATACACTAAGCAGATTCAGAAGGATGAAGATTGCAGTAGTTACTAGGAGATGAAGAGTTTGCAGAGGATAGAGTAGCATGGAGAGCTGCATCAAACCAGTCTCTGGACTGAATACCACAACAACAACATATTCTACAGCTGGTGGACACCTCTCCAAATGACGTCATTGCTGCTGTGTGGGGGCTTGTAATCCATTCCAATGTGCTTTATCTCTCAGTTACCGAATGTTGGGTTGCCATTGCCAGACCTCGGCTTCGCACTGCATTCGTGCGATTTAGCGCTTGTAAAGCGGCTGAAATGAGGAAGACGCTGAAATTTTCTTATGCTGTCATAATGATCATAATGAAACTGCTCATGACATCCCTTTAAGAATTATTGAAGTTTAGTGCGCGAAGGTTTAACTTCTGCAATTAAAAAGACTAGAAATAAGTGGTCCTCGCTTGCGATCCCAAATACCTTTGATTCTCTAGGAGGAGTTGGCATCTTTGTATCACTTAATTCGGCTCCGAGCGCGATCTCAAAGGACGTGTCTCACTATCATTCGTTCTACAAATGGTCGTTAGTGGTGCGGGCTTTCAAATTACTATGCACCCTCTGACTCAGAATTGAAACATTAAATGTTTTGGCTGGTTTATTTGTCTAGGGGCTGGGATACGTAGTTGCCGCATTACAGGTCAAATACTGCTGAGTCTACAGTATACGATAAGAACACACACATGAATCGAATGGTCGAAGGTTTCTATCACTCGGCAATTGCGAATTATGAAAGTAACATATACATTTATAAATGAAAGATTGCAATTAAATAAAATCTGCAGGTACTATACTAACGACTTTAAATGATGAGTAAGATAGTAGAAGTACTTTTGAGAATGTGGTATATTTCTGCAAAACACTTATTGGTGTCGATGTTCCAGCAATTAAATAAAAGTTGAATAACAGGGAAACAATAGATTCCTACTGCACGTAATTAGTTATGAACAACAACATAGCTCGCAAGATATTCACTTCTAAACGCACACTACGTATTCACTGGAGAAGCCATGGAAATCACACAAGAGCACTGGTCGGCACTCCGAAATACAGGGTGATTCAAAAAGAATACCACAACTTTAAAAATGTGTATTTAATGAAAGAAACGTAATATAACCTTCTGTTATACATCATTACAAAGAGTATTTAAAAAGGTTTTTTTTCACTCAAAAACAAGTTCAGAGATGTTCAATATGGCCCCCTCCAGACACTCGAGCAATATCAACCCGATACTCCAACTCGTTCCACACTCTCCGTAGCATATCAGGCGTACCAGTTTGGATAGCTGCTGTTATTTCTCGTTTCAAATCATCAATGGTGGCTGAGAGAGGTGGCCGGAACACCATATCCTTAACATACCCCCATAAGAGAAAATCGCAGGGGGTAAGATCAGGGCTTCTTGGAGGCCAGTGATGAAGTGCTCTGTCACGGGCTGCACGCAGAGCTAGCAGAGAGCTGCAAATTCCACAATCAACAGTATGGAGAGTCCTACGAAAAAGGTTAGTTATGAAACCTTATCATCTGAAATTGGTTCAAGCACTGTCTGCAGCTGATAAGATTAAAAGAATCGATTTCTGTGATTTTATCCTTGATCAAATGGAAACAGATGAATCTTTCGTTTCAAAGATTGTGTTTAGTGATGAAGCAACTTTCCACACTAACGGGAAAGTCAACCGTCACAATGTCTGTATATGGGGCACTGAGAATCCGCGGGAAACAACTCAGTATGAACGTGACTCGCCTAAGGTGAACGTTTTCTGTGCCATTTCAGCCAATAAAGTTTTTGGTCCCTTTTTCTTCGAAGGTGCTACTGTAACTGGACTACAGTATCTGGAGATGTTAGAGAATTGGCTGTTCCCTCAGCTCGAACAAGAAGCACAACAATTCATATTTCAGCAGGATGGAGCGCCACCACATTGGCACTTATCTGTCCGTAACTACCTGAACGTCAACTACCTGAGGCGATGGATCGGCCACCAGGCAGCCCGTGACAGAGCACTTCATCACTGGCCTCCAAGAAGCCCTGATCTTACCCCCTGCGATTTTTTCTTATGGGGGTATGTTAAAGATATGGTGTTTCGGCCACCTCTCCCAACCACCATTGATGATTTGAAACGAGAAATAACAGCAGCTATCCAAATTTAGTAAAGATTAAGAGTAGGCTGGAGTTCAAAAGACTAGACAGGAAGAATAATGCACATAGAATGAGTTATGGAAATGCTACAGAGAGTGTGGAACGAGTTGGAGTATCGGGTTGATATTGCTCGAGTGTCTGGAGGGGGCCATATTGAACATCTCTGAACTTGTTTTTGAGTGAAAAAAAAACCTTTTTAAATACTCTTTGTAATGATGTATAACAGAAGGTTATATTATGTTTCTTTAATTAAATACACATTTTTAAAGTTTTGGTATTCTTTTTGAATCACCCTGTATTTGTATTCTCCGCACCATGCGCAAACTGCTCCACTGTGCAAGTCTTTCCGCAGACTGTGCGTCCGTCGCGCTGTACTGTCCGCGTCCAGCACTCACTCCCTTCTCCTGTGCCGTACCTTCCAGAACTCCCCGTGTCCTCTCCGCAAACGATGTTCCTCTCCCGACCTCCATATGTCCCTCTCAGTAACGAGCGCTGTGATTGGCTAGAGCGCTCCCTCCATGTCTCCAAGGCAAACGTAGACTCACAAACACAAGCGAAATACCGGATTTACATTTAAATAACTTGAAATTAAATAAATATTCCTACGGCTGGACCATAAACACGCTCTAACACACATTATTAAATACCTAAGCAAATTAAATAAACATATATCAAAGGAGTAGCAACAGAAGGTAGGCCAGTAGCCTAATGTCTCTCTGCTTTCTAAAACACAGTAAATATTTAACCAATATCTTCATGAATAGTATATATCGGATATAAACAAAGACATAGATGAATAAATATATTTATAAGTATGCTGCTACCGGTTTTTCGTGTAACTGTGGAGTACTTATGACCTGACGCGATTGATAGTAATCGGCCATTTTGACCTCAAATTACTCATGTACATGCCTGTAATTCATACCAATTCAAGTTTACACTAATAGCTTTCTAAAGACACGGCGATCGCCAAAATCGGATGAAGCGTTTATATTTTGGAAATTCGTTGCTGGGTGTTACTTGTATAATTTACCGTCAGATGCTAAACTTTAAACTAATAAAGATATTGAAAATTTGATTACACCATCAGAATCGCCGTGCCAATAATGGTAACGCACATGTTTCCTTTTGAAGTACCATGATTCATCTGGCTACTATTAATTTCTATAGGAACTGTGAAATGTCTGCCATTAAGGTTTCACAAAATCCGCCATCTTTGGCACTCCCAGCATAGACATCTCCTTCATCGACTCAAAGCACCGTCCTCGTCACAGCGGAATTCCCAGCCATGCGGGTGGACCATGCGCTGGGGCTACCCCTCTCGTCTGGCTAACGTTTGGCACCATGTGTTTGCTAACGAGCTCGGCCCTGCCAAGCGGCCCAAGCGGTGGCCGCCAACTCTGAATTTAGAATATTTCCAGGGCGCCGCAACTCGCCCGTTACCTCTCAGTGGTCATCTGAACCTGATATAATGCGTGAACTTTACCTGTGTTTTTCCCACCTTTACACTGGAGTGGCATCAGGCAGTATACCGTCTGTTGATTTTATGTACTTACCTCCTTGATAGTGTTGTCACGCTAGCTCTTCAGGAGAGTGTTTGGTGGCTTTTCACCGTGATAAAATATCTGACATTGTAGTTCGCTCTGCTTCCCGAAAATCGCCGGTTTTGGATGGGCTTCACACAGAATTTTATGTTCGATAACAACTATGATAAATGGAGTGTGTAACACCTCCGTTTTTATCCCAACCTGATCTGATCGAATAGCAGCCCAATATTTATTATTAACACGACCGTGAAGCTAATGGGGATGATCGGAATTGACTGCTACAGAAGTTGTTACTTTCCAGTTCGTCCTGTTCAATACTATAATACTGAATGTATAGTAATAGGGAACACCAACACAGTGTTACTAATTACAAACTTATATTCTTCTCAAAACACAAAAAGGAGACAGCCACTGCCTTCATCATACATATCTAATTATGGCTAATCTCAGCACAGACTTTCTTCATTTGCCATTATCGTCACCTGCTAATCCATCACTGCATCCAACACTGCAATCCAAGGTTAGGCTGGCGCGGTAGACGTGAAACTAAATATCGTAACGTCACTGATCACTTTTATAAAGATACTTCATCACTTTCCCAGTATTTATTTATTATTTAAGAGTCTAACCACGGTGATGGTGACACCCTTCTCGGTTAATAACCCTGTATTCCAATAATGGCCTCCACACACACACACACACACACACACACACACAGACCATTCCCGCCAACCACTCTGGCGCATCTCGACACTTTCTCTCGCAACACGCCACAATCGATTGTTCGCCCTATCGACCTGTGCCGAGTGCAAAGTTATAGTAAGAGCCTATGGACTCCTTACATCCCTGCCCTAGAAGACTTCTTTGGAGCCTCTGGCGTAAATCGGCAAAGAAACTTGATATTATTACATCTGAACAAAACAAACAGTGTAAATAATTAATGAAATGACAATTTACCAAATAATCCCTCCATTCCAGTAGTGGGCTGCCTCCATAATAATATTCTACAAAAGGTTATTACATCTCACAAACATGGCATTGTCCAAATCACAATTTTCCATCAAGTAGCAATAATCCTCTACAGTCCATATTGAATATAACACACAACATAAAATCAAAAATTTTTACATGAACACATGACATATGAGTTATTATATTACAATTGAGTTGTTACAGGCTTTACAGCCATTCTCAAGTAATTATTGATATGAAATATGAAGCTCTATTTATAATACATCAGAAAACACAATGCAAATAACCTTTCCCCTTTTTCAAAGGTCCAATTAACAACTAAATGTTCCAAAGAAGTCGTACCCAACTACATCATGGAGCTTGAACACCCCATTTCAGACATTCGCCCTAATCGAATTCCACTTCCTCATCTGGGTTATCCCTATTCTCGTCTGAGTAGTACCTTCTTATGTTTCCCACATGCTCCTTACCATGCACTCTCTTTGTCCGTGCATATTCCAACTCCACCATGTTAGGTTGCCCTATTTTTATAATCCTGTATGGTCCCTTATAAACGTGGTTGAATTTCTGTATTTCAGAGTTTATTTTCTTTGATTTTGCATGAACCTTTACTAGTACAAAGTCTCCCACTTGGTAAGTTATCGGTTTCACTAGCTTGTCATGCTTTTCCTGTCTTTTGCTAGCTTTCTCCTTCATACTTAATTCCACTAGTTCCAATTTCTTATCCCAGGTCAATGAACTTCCTGGTGGGTAGACTAGCAATGCGCAAAAAATACTGTCAGGTTCTTGATTGAGCAATACTTCACATGGCGCAAACCCTGTAGAATCATGTGGGAGGTGATTCCTGACCCGCTCAAATTCTTCCAAATATTCTTTCCACGAACCATGCTTCCTATGACAGTATGTTCGGCATAAACGGTTCAGTTTCTTCTTTGTTCGATCTGCAGGTTTAGAAGCTGGCCTATATCTAGAAATGGCAATTTGCTCTATTTTATGTTCGTTTAGCATCTCTGTCCACTCCTTTGACCTAAATTGCGACCCATTATCGCTCAACATTCACTTAGGGTACACACCTTTTGAAAATAGTCTTTCTCAAATTGGTTATTGATGGCTCTACTAGTGGCTTTCTTTAACGGGTAAAATTTTATGTATTTGGAAACCAGTTCTTCCACTACTAAGATTTGTGTGTAATTCTCTCGTGAGGCAGGAAGTCGCCCAAAGAGATCCACTGCTACTATGTTCTTAATCGCTGTTGGTACAATTGGATGAATATATCCTTTGTGCTGTACTGTAGTCATTTCAGATTTTTGACAAGTGTCACATGTACTCAGTATCTTATGTATACGCCTCCCCATGTGGTTGAATGCACAATCTGACTTTAACTTTTCCAGACACTTCTTCGATCCATAATGCGCATTACTATAGTGCGTATACCAAATTAATTTCTCTACCACATGCTCAGGCACACAGAGTTCCCAGTTCTCCTCACTCTCCTTGTTTCTTTTATCAAGTATCCCATTGTGAATATAATAAAATGTGCGAATTCTTTCCTCTCCTAAACACTTGTATTTGTTTTTAATTGTCTTTAATTTCTCATTCTCGTTCTGTTCCCTGTGCACATTCTTTAGGAACTTCCTTACGAATTCTTCGTACTGTACTCCTTTCAGCAGGTTAATTCTAACTTCTTCTCCTTCCGGCCTGTCCACCAACATTCCTTTCGAGTCAGCTGGTAATCTTGACAAGGCATCATGTATTATATGGGTTACTATTGGCTCATAAATTATCTCAAAGTCATAGTCCTGTAATGCCAGGGCCCATTGCGTTAGTCTGCTATGCCTCAATTTGCTTGTGGTCAGAAATGTAAGGGCCTTATGGTCAGTCACCACTTTCACATGCCTCCCCACCAAATAATAATGGAATCACTTAAACCCCCATACGACTGTCAATGCCTCCCTTTCAGTAATCGAATATTTCCTCTCCCAAGGATTTAAACTCCTGCTACCGAATGCTCTTGTTCTTACTCTCTCACCATTTCTGCTCCTCTCCATTTGGTACAAATGTATCCCCAGTCTATAGTCAGAACTGTCCGCTCCCAAATAAAAGTCCTTGGAAAAATCTGGGTGGTACCATATATCTGCACTACATAGTGCTTCCTTGATATTCTCAAACTCGGTTTGGCACTCTGCACTCCAATGCCATGTCATTCTTGCCTTGGTCAATTCCCTCATATTTGGGGCATTAAGTGCAAATCCCTTGAAAAATTTTCTGTAAAACTCGCAAACCCCAAAGAACACTAGCAACTGCTTTTTACTATGGGGGATTGGAAAATTTCTAATAGCCTCCATTTTACTAGGATCAGGAGAGATACCCTCCTGTGATATTATATGGCCCAGGAATTCTATCTTTTATTTGCCAAATTCCGACTTGTCCAGGTTTACGGTTACTCCTGCAGTTTCAAAAGATTCCAAGACTGCATCCAACCTATCCAAATGTTCTTTCCATGATTCACTTGCTATCAAGAGGTCATCCACATAAATGGTGACTTTCTTCAGTAACTCCTCGCCCAGTATCTTATCCATTGCTCTTATGAATTCAGACACTGACACATTAAAGCCCAAATGGCAACACTCTAAATTGATAGCACCTCCCTCCATAAGTAAATGCTGTATACTGGCGGGATTCTGTGGCCAATAGTATTTGCCAGTAACCAACAATTAAGTCAATACTACTAAGTACCTTCGCTCCTCGGAATTTTTGAATCAGTTCTTCTATGGTCTCAGGCTTGTCCCACTCTGGCTCCATGATCTTGTTCACCATCTGTGCAACTAAAACTATCCTCACCTTTCCATCCTTCTTATCAACAACAAATAGGTGTCTGTTATATTGACTGTTCGCCCTTTCTATAACACCAAGGTCCATCATCCTCTGTATCTCCTCATCTACTGCTCTTCTTTTCGCCTGGGGAATGGAATACTGTTTTATATTGAACAGTTTATGGTGCTTTATCTTTAGCTTACACTCCACCCCTTTCATGATACCTGGCCGTTGAGAAAATATCTTACAACGCCTGCATAATACTGTGGCTAACTTCCTCTTAATCTCCTCATCTAGGTGTGTCATTTCCTCCAACTTTTTACTGATCTTATCCTCTTCATGTTGACCCTCTTGTGCTAATCCCTCAAAGTACACCAACACTTCTTCTTCTAGTTCCTCTTCCCCGTATACTATTGTGGGTTCCTCTTCATAATACAAACTTTAAATTCTTCTTCTCCTTTTATTGCATTACCCTCAGCAAACTTTAACCTCTTCTCTTCTCCCTTTGTTCCTTTGACCTTGATAGTACCTTCATCAAAACTCACTAGCGCTTCAACTTCATTCAACCAATCTATTCCTAAAATAATTGATGTGTTCAGTCCAGCCACCACCAAAGATGTTGCTTCATATTCTTCTCCCTCTATCTCAAAGGTAATCAACACTTGTTCTTTAATAGGTTTACTCCTTGCACCCAAAGCATTCACAATTCTCACTCCACTCACTGGGAAACTAGGCAAGCTAATGTTTGCTTTCAGTACCTGTTCATATAGCCTCTTAGATATTGCACATGCTTCACTTCCAGTGTCAACTAATGCCTCAATATTCAGTCCACATAGCTTGATCCCTATCATGGGTAGTATGGGTTCTTTGGGAATCCTACTTCTTTTGTCCAGTAGATCTCCTCTTAGATCTCCACCATTGTCATGTCTTAGTAGGTTTATTCTGGTCCTTGTAGCTCTCACTCCTGACTGGACCTCATCTGGGGTGTTGTTCAGTTTTCCGGTCTCTCCACCTCTTCTATATGCACCCTGTCATCATTCGCCTATCCCTTCCTCTCTCATGATCTCTCGGTTCTTCACTCCTTCTCCAATCATTTCTCAATTGCCGTTCACTACCATGGTTCCTATACCTCTATAATTATACGAATTATTTAAATGATTCCTTTGGTCACTATTTCCCTCCGGTTTTGATCATTAGCTTGGTTGTGTTCCTGTGATGGAACAGATTCCAACTGTTCCAGTATCTCCATCAAGGCCTCCCTATCTTTAATTAGGCTCCTGGATACAGTTTCTTGCATTCTCCGGCTCAATCTTCTTTTTATCGCTGATATCATTATGTCATCACTCAGGGGTTGTTCCAAGGTCTCATTTAATTCCCACAAATGTTCGGCAAACTCTCTCAACTCTCCTCTCCATGTATTAAGTGACTTGCGGTGTAGTAGGTCCTCAAGTGCTGCACACTGGTGACTTTTGGACCAGTATTTCTTCAAGAATTCCCCTTCAAACTGACCGTAGTTAGTAATCCCTTCCTTCTTCCTGACTCCCCAAGTGAAGGCCTCACCTTACATCCTATCTATTGCAAATTGAATCTTGTCTGCGTCTTTGAAATGTGCTGGGAAAACTCCTTTTAACCATTTCATAAATATCATAGGGTGCAGCCCTCCTTTTGGTTTATACTTCTGCCCTGTATTGTTTTGGATGCACCGACAATCACCACTCTTCAAGGTAACGACTCTACCTTCCCCAACGGTTAAAGTTGCATTACTAATTCGTTTATCAATTTCGTCTGTTTCTTCTGTCTTGCTTTCCAGTTGTTGCACTCCATGTTGTAATTGCCTGACCTCCATTGCGACCCTCTTGTTATCCTCTTCTCGTTGCATGGCTATAGCATTTTTCAAATTGACAGCCAGTTGGTTTTGCCTGTCTCCTATCCCCTTAACCACATCATTGCATTGTTTCTGCATCTGCGTCACCTAGGCTATTTGATGATTGCAGTTTGTTTCAACTTCGGTGATCCTTTCTTCCAATTCGGCTTTAGTTTCTTTAATATTGTCTTCTGTCTTTTTTGTTAATTTTCCTTCTATCTTCCCTGCGTCTCCCTGGACTTGGTCTATGCTCTTCTGTAGCTTATGCTCCCTCTCGTTGATGTCCATCTTCAGTCGTTCTTGTAGCTCCTGCATTTCATTTTTCAGATTATATTCTTCCTTTGTGATGTTTTGATCTCTTGTGCTAGAGTTTCCTTAAATGATTTTTCTAAGCTTTCTTTGGTTTCTTGAAAATCTTCCTTTAATGATTTGCGGAATATTTCTTCCCTTTCTTTAGTTTCTTCCAATTTCTCTTTTGTTGCCTTGGTTTCCTTTAACAAGTTCACTAAAATCGACTGTATATCCTCACCCTCTGACACTGGCTTATCTCTTGTTGTTTGTCCCAGTGTCTCAGGGTAACTAGTTGAATGTGCTAATGGGATTTCTAATGACAATCCATAATCACTTATTCCTGAATCATCTCTGTCTTCCTGTCCTATCCCTTTCCTTTCTGATACTGCCTCACAAACCACCTGCTTATCTTCGGTAGACATGTTTGGTTTATTTTTTAATGCACAAGCAAGTAATATAAAATAACCTCTTGAAACCCAAAACGCTCCTAATTACCGATAAACTAATCAAACAGTAGCTGCAGTATCTTCAGTTAATCCCAAAACTGATACAATACGTATGAGTACTGAACATAACGACTCTCAAAGCCTAATAAATTCAAATATCAATTTTCACATACACAGTTTATGTAAAATATTTTAAATAAGACAAATCACACCATTCATTAAATCTATAAATGTAAAATCTCCAAAAACAATTAGCATATCTGCATAATCACTGTTTAGGCAGCACAATATGCATAAATAAGCACGCTATATTTCAGAGTATGTTTCGTAAAATTTTCTGAAATTGCTGTAATTGGGCGCTTGTCCTAAGGCAAAACACAGTTTAAAACTTTATTTATTGTGAAGATAGTATATTGCAATTTAATGTTATGCTAACAAGTTGTCTTCACTCACCAACTGACGTTACCACGAGTCGCGATGTTCTGATGTTTGAAGTGGGCGTGGCGCTTTTGTGACGCGCCGCTGAATGTACTGCCGCCGGAGCCACGTGAAGTCGCGCTGGAAATCTGTGGTGAGTCGCTGTAGTTCTCTGTCGGCCGCTCCATGGCGCTGTGGGCGGGCGTAGTTTGTAGTTCGGCCGCTAGATGCAGGGTTGGCGCTCGGTTTATCTCGAAGTCGCGCTGGTCGCTGTCCAGTGTAGTGCATCTGCGTCTGACCTACTCCTTGCACAGGTAGTTGGGATGATGTGTGAAATCACCTTGCGGATCGAAGCTCTTTGGCGCAGCTGCTGCACGGGTCTGCGTGTTGTCATTCAACAATCGCGTCGCCACATAAGTTGTCGCCTGCATAACAGTTTATAGGTCCACATGAAGTTGCTCGAGTTTCATCATTCAAAAAGCAATTTGGGTTATAACATTACTATTAAACACTTCTTTAAAAGCTTTCGTGACGAATTCTTGGCTCGTTTTTTTGTGGTAATGTTCACAGGTGTCTTTCTTTGGTGTTCACTTTTCACAGTTTTTCGCACGGATTTACGCATTTGCACATTATAACACAGTTTATCGACACTACTACTCTTATCTAATATGGCGAAAAAACAGTTTATTCACAATCGTAAGATGCTATTACTTCGTATTGTTCGAGTGCCCCGTCTCTTGTTGCGATTTTTTATTTTGCAAAACGTGCTGTAGACATTGTCCACCGTCCAACATTCGTTATGGTTACACAGTTTTAACTACGGTAACCATTTATAAGGTCCTACACATCAAAAAAGTGTTTTAAAGTTTTAAATTTGCATTTATCTATGCATATTTAGCCGGAATGAATTTATTGCCACAAGTTTAAAATTTACATACTGTCTTCATCCGAAATTGGAAAATATTTTCTCATATTAAGCAAGATAAAATTACGTATTGTTCTTTACTATTCGTCCGAAGATTGCACTTGTCCTTTCACGGTAAGCCAAGGTGTAACACCTCCGTTTTTATCCCGACCTGATCTGATCGAATAGCAGCCCAATATTTATTATTAACATGACCATGAAGCTAATGGGGCTGGTAATCGGAATTGACTGCTACAGAAGTTGTTACTTTCCAGTTCGTCCTGTTCAATACTATAATACTGAATGTATGGTAATAGGGAACACCAACACAGTGTTACTAATTACAAACTTATATTCTTCTCAAAACACAAAAAGGAGACAGCCACTGCCTTCGTCATACATATCTAATTACGGCTAATCTCAGCAAAGACTTTCTTCATTTGCCTTTATCGTCACCCGCTAATCCATCACTGTATCCAACACTGCAATCCAAGGTTAGGCCGGCGTGGTAGATGCGAAACTAAATATCGGCACTAGTAACGTCACTGGTCACTTTTATAAAGATACTTCATCACTTTCCCGGTATTTATTTATTATTTAAGAGTCTAACCACGGCGATGGTGACACCCCAGATCACGTAAGAAACAGATTGACCGTCCTTATGGCGGAACAGGCAACCGTAAAAATAGTTTTCCCGTCGGTCAACAGATGTCGCAGGCGACGCTACAATGCTAACTGACCTGTCCATGTCGCGGAATTGGCAACGCTGTATCTTCGGTGACGTGAATGACGCTGATTTTAGAGCATTGCGCGCGAAATGCATTCGTCACACAGCTGACTGTAGACCATGATCGGCTATGGCTTTTCCCGAGTTTTCAATCGAAGAATGTAAATTAGCTCCTCTAATTCTACAAACCAAGTTTATTTCTACTGTAGGGATACTTCTCACAATCATATGCGAAATGAAATAAATGAAAAGTAACACACAAATATTTCTCGTGAGTTACTGTTTAAATACAGACTGTATTGCAGTCGCATAGGTTTTACACTCGCCGTCTGTTTCCTCTTTGTTATACAGCTCTTCTGATACGGATTATGGGGGTAAAAAAGATCTCCACGTGCAGGTTAACACTAGAAAGTTTTCAAAACCTTCTCAACGTCTTTGAAATATAATCCGATAATTTACAGACAAATATTGCACTGAGCAGTGGGTTTCGCGTCCTGACATTACCGACATAATTATTTATTTTGCATAGAGTATGTATAGGGATTAGGTGAGTTATAACGACAATATATTTTTCACATTGAGACTGTAAATAAGTTTAAGAAACATATTTTGCTTCCTTTTTAAGTATTTCTGTAAGCGTTCTTAAGTATAACCACATTTTGCATTTGATTACAGTTTGTTGTAAACGAATATAATTTCATGTAGGCACTTAACAACGATATCTTCGAAAAAAATAAATATTGTGAAACTTTAAATATCGTGAGTAAAAAAAAAATCTGTGGTGGTAAACATCTTAACTTTGCGGTCAGCACATCTACTATTGTCACAAGCAGTACTGTTTTGCTCAGATTTAACACATTACTTCTTTCTAGTTAAACGTGGTAGAACGATCAAGGAAAGGCAACGAAACTTATTTGTGCAGCCTAGCGGAGAATCTTTATTTGGTACTTAAATTCAATATGAATAAACTACGTATTTTTTATAATTTTCAGTTTTCAGACAGTTCTACTACACTTGTCTTTGAACATTGTTCTGCAACTGAAATACAATTTACATTTCACAAGATGATTCAAAATGAAAAGTCTGTGTTCTCCACATTCCTCATCATCAAACCAGTGAAAGTTTTCAAGTTTTGATTTGATGTAATTAACAATCCTAAACTTTATATTTCTCTTATAAATCAACTGTAAAAAACAGGACTCATATGCCTGTAAAGACATTTCAATAATGTTGCTAAACTCAACAGTTGGAGCGCTGAGTCCCACTGAAGAATGACACAAATTCCCAGTTGCGTATTTTTTATGGAGAATAAATAATTCCCTCTTCTCTTGAAGCTCACTGCTACAAGTAAGTGTCTCCTTACATTCCAAACAACCATACCTTTCGATGCATATGTGTGCTAAGTAGCCAGCAAAATATGCTACTGAACACTGTTCAGAGGAAAGGTCTTGCTGTGAGGAAGACAAATACTCGTCGGTCTCGATGGTACTCCCTTCTTCATCCGTAGAGGAACCAGGGGTGTTCGGAATTCCGACCTTTCCAGAGCTCTCCAACAGCTGAGATTCATCACCTTCTTTTTGCAGCACACAGTTGTTCAGTAACAGCATCTTGTCGGTGTCATTCTCACAATTTGAAGCGTCAGAAGGCTTCATTAGTGAGTTAATTGTGCTTGTTCGGAACAAGCACCTTAGTGTTCTAACTGCTGGATTACGGTTGTAGCCTCCTTTCTGACGGTACACAGAAAATAAATTCTCAAGAGCATCTTGATTCAATCTGCTGGTCAGTAAAAATTTAATGCCGACAGTTTGTTCCTCAAGGAAAAACTGAGCAATAGCATTCACAGTCTGGATTAAACCCGTAATGCATGGTGGTGTCGTTATTTTACCTGTCTTTTCTTCAATTTTATTTATGGTACTTAAGACATCTTTTGCATTCTGTAGCGTTTCCATTACTACTGGACATTGTTCTGATGATGCACACCTATATGGATTAGAGGAAAATGCTGTCCTGCTGTTCAAAACGTCAAACAAGTTGTTCATAAATTCTATAAAAGTAGCTGTGCTCTCTGCTGTATCACTCTGCAATTCTTTAGTCGCTACACAAGTTCTGATAGCTGCAGCAACAGAGTGGCTGAGGACCTGGACTGCCATTTTTACATTCATTTTCTGGAATGAATCAGGTTGCAAATGACTATCAGTGAGTTTTACCAACATTCTGCTTTTTTTGTTCTTCTTATCAATGTCATATGTTTTCCTGACATCTTCGAATGAAACAACAGCATTGTTGAAAATGAAGTCGCTACTAAGCAGATTGTTTCGTATGCTTTTGAATAAATGTGGGACATCATAAATGTAAAACAATTTCTGTCCATTTACAATAAAATAAGGTTTTTCAGGCGTAACATGTAAATGCTTCACAACACTTCGATTACTAGCTCCCTGATCACAAACGACTAATTTTGGCTCTAGGTTTGCATTTTGCAATAAAATAATTAGTTTCTGTAAGAGTCCCAATAAATCCACATGTTTTACTCCAGAATTAGACAAAAAATATGAAACAGGCAATTTCCAGTTACTGTAGATGCCTCTAATCATAAAAACAAGTGCATAATTTGCAGGAAGTGGTTTCCTTCCCCTATCACCCAAATCTTCTAGACCTTCTACTACATCAAGATCTTTTGCATATTCCAGATGACGCATTATCGACATCTCATCAAAAGACCCTACACATGCCTTTTCTAAATAAGTTTGTGCCTCAAATTTCTTGCTAAGTTGACTAAAAAGGTTTTTATTAAACCCTGGTAGAAATTTTGTGACGCCAATCCATCGTCTAATTGTGGACAGTCCAGGTAATACGATACCCAATTTTCGCAAAAATTTGTATGCTGCAGGAGATTTGTAAAACAACATCAGAGAGAGATTTTTCTCGATAGAAGACCACGGGCGTTTTTTGCTCTTGCATTGCATTGCAGCCAGTGCCCTGGAGTAATCAGATGGGAAGCAGAAACTGCTTAACACATGGGCAATATGATTTGAGCTCCTATAATGCAATAATCTACTCTTAACATTTGACTAGTAGGAAGTTTTGTTTTTCAGTGATCTGTTCATGTTATGTATTTTCTGTTTCAGTTTTTGCTTTCTAGGGGTATCCTCATCATCACGACGTAGCATACAGAGTTTTCTTTTAACTTGTCTCGCAGGCATTTCTATTTCTTTCAGGTCTGGAAATGGTTCACACTTTTGTGGTGTTGCGTTTGTTTCTACCAGAAGGTGACTAGCTGCACTGTATGTTCTCCTTGGAATGTTCACTTTCAGTTCAGGTGATGACAAACTATTCTTATCACTAGTTCCCTCACATACTGCTGAAGAACCAGTGTTAAATGTAAATTTTGTAGGAACTGCTGTGTGCATAAGCCGTTGTCTCGTACTGTTCATGAATGACTTTTCATCAAAATAGACATCACACAGGAGTCTATTGTGCAGTTTTCCTGGGTCCATATCCAGCAGTTTGACATTGCCTGTAACAATAACTATCTATCAGAAAAATACGATATATGTATGTACCATTAACACATTTAGTAGCTCAGTCTACATTAGCATGATAGAAAGGAATCTTTCATTAAATATTTGCTAAGAGGGATCTTTGTGTGCAACCTTTTTTGGACTTTAAATATTATGATTAATTCTGGGAATGTGGTCCTATGGCGTTTTAAGCCTGGTCAACACTGAGCGAACTAAAACACGAAAAACAGCATTCTCATATGTGTAGACGAATTTCAGCAAACGTCATTCAGTCGTGTTTGGTTCGTAAACTTTACTCGGTGCCCACAGTGCCTCTGAAGTTCCTGCAAAAGTTAAGAAACACTTGATTTCTAACCTCTTCTGCGTGACATTACTTGCTTCGTAATTAAAAAAAAAACATTGCCTATAATGTTGTTTCCCCATTTAGTGCTTAGCTTTTCACAGTGAGAAACAATTAAGTAGCGAAAGCATAACATCAATGTTTGCAAGTGTTTGCGTGATGAAATGCTGATTCTGTAGTGTTCAATTCCATTCACCACTGCGAGACAATAACATTCAGTCTTTTTCGGTACGCATTCGGTAGTGTTCGTTAGTGTTCAGCTGGCTCTCAGTTTTTGAGCAAAGCATCAAAAGAAGTTTGCCTCGTGTCCCCTTTGGCGTTACCAGCAACGGAGAGTACTCGTCTTCTTGCGAACTGCTTTATGTTGCTGCTAGTAAATTTCCTCGTCAGGTGTAATGAGGAGCCAGCGAAAGGCGTCAACCGACATATGTGCAAAATTCTGGAATAAATCTAAAGAAGGCTGGAGCTGCAATTCAGTGTTAAGTGCACTGGCACTACTTCCAAGCGTTTCACATCTACGTAACAGATTAAGCCACCAACATATTTATTTTCCTACGCCACTTTGTTTGCTTTGTCAAAATCTTCGGGCAAAATAATCTTACCTCAATATCAAAGATTGACATCGTAGCTGTAACTAGAAGTTTGCGCGGACAGGAAAAATGCCGCCGTCCGTATGTGCACCGCATCCACAAGATCATTATCCACATCTGCCAAGTTGCGTATCCGCATTCTCAGATATTAACGTTTTGTAAAGCTGTTTAACCCATCACTGCTCTGAAAAGAGACTTGTGCCTGGCCTGAAGTTTTGTCTGCTGATGCCCGCACTCAGTTACGATGCGAATTAAGGCTGGACGTATTTCAGTGACAGTCATTTCAAATTTAAATTCGTTTACTTTGCCTGTAACTTATCGTAAATGATATAAGAGTGGCACAAAACGATTAATTTTGGATTGTTGTTGAAAGGGGGCTGCAAACGCGGTAATATATAAGTGAAAGTGTGTTTTTAGAGCATATTTTGGCGGTGTCAACTTTGAAGAGCCACAGACGGCAAACCATAATTAAGTTAAAAATTTACTTTGTACAGTTTAAAGATAACCCGCAAATATTCGCTTTTATCTGCAACACAGTAATTACTAGGGATATCCGCACTCGCGCAGACCTGTAACTACAGGGCTATTACAAATGATTGAAGCGACTTCATAAATTCACTGTAGCTCCATTCATTGATATAAGGTCACGACACACTACAGATACGTAGAAAAACTCATAAAGTTTTGTTCGGCTGAAGCCGCACTTCAGGTTTCTGCCGCCAGAGCGCTCGAGAGCGCAGTGAGACAAAATCGCGACAGGAGCCGAGAAAGCGTATGTCGTGCTTGAAATGCACTCACATCAGTCAGTCATAACAGTGAAACGACGCTTCAGGACGAAGTTCAACAAAGATCCACCAACTGCTAACTCCATTCGACGATGGTATGCGCAGTTTAAAGCTTCTGGATGCTTCTGTAAGGGGAAATCAACGGGTCGGCCTGCAGTGAGCGAAGAAACGGTTGAACGCGTGCGGGCAAGTCTCACGCGTAGCCCGTGGAAGTCGACGAATAAAGCAAGCAGGGAGCTAAACGTACCACAGCCGACGGTTTGGAAAATCTTACGGAAAAGGCTAAAGCAGAAGCCTTACCGTTTACAATTGCTACAAGCCCTGACACCCGATGACAAAGTCAAACGCTTTGAATTTTCGACGCAGTGCAACAGCTCATGGAAGAGGATGCGTTCAGTGCGAGACTTGTTTTCGGTGATAAAGCAACATTTTTTCTTAATGGTGAAGTGAACAAACACAATGTGCGAATCTGGGCGGTAGAGAATCCTCACGCATTCGTGCAGCAAATTCGCAATTCACCAAAAGTTAACGTGTTTTGTGCAATCTCACGGTTTAAAGTTTACGGCCCCTTTTTCTTCTGCGAAAGAAACGTTACAGGACACGTGTATCTGGACATGCTGGAAAATTGGCTCATGCCACAACTGGAGACCGACAGCGCCGACTTCATCTTTCAACAGGATGGTGCTCCACCGCACTTCCATCATGATGTTCGGCATTTCTTAAACAGGAGATTGGAAAACCGATGGATCGGTCGTGGTGGAGATCATGATCAGCAATTCATGTCATGGCCTCCACGCTCTCCCGACTTAACCCCATGCGATTTCTTTGTGTGGGGTTATGTGAAAGATTCAGTGTTTAAACCTCCTCTACCAAGAAACGTGCCAGAACTGCGAGCTCGCATCAACGATGCTTTCGAACTCATTGATGGGGACATGCTGCGCCGAGTGTGGGAGGAACTTGATTATCGGCTTGATGTCTGCCGAATCACTAAAGGGGCACATATCGATCATTTGTGAATGCCTAAAAAACCTTTTTGAGTTTCTGTATGTGTGTGCAAAGCATTGTGAAAAATCTCAAATAATAAAGTTATTGTAGAGCTGTGAAATCGCTTCAATCATTTGTAATAACCCTGTATAAGTAGTGCTGTTTTCAAGTGAAAGCTGTGTGAGGATTATTAGCGCACAGATAAAAAAAAATGCTATGCTCGTTCTCTTCTATTCTTCTCCCTTCATTCCAGTAGAAACGCTTGTTCACACGTATAAACGAATGGCAGTGAACAATGGCGAATTATCTATGAATACTCATTGGCAGCAGTGTAAACGAGGTTTTACACTCCTTCATTTCGTTCGCTCTAGTATATACCAGGATTTAGAGGGGCCGATGACCTAGTAGTTAGATGACGGCTATTATTCATTTATTTCACTGTTGCGATTTCATCTCTAGAGCCATTTTCAAGTACCAAGGGAAAGGTCTTGTAAGGTAATGCTTCTTAAATTGTTTACCAAATGTTACCACACTATGCTTTGCATTTTGTTATCCATATCTTATATTGGTTTCAGTTTTCATATTACACACAAAAATGCCTCTACACCCAAAATTACGATAGTGAAGTGAATAAACAGTTTAAAAAAGTCCAAATCGCAGCAAAGATTTCATTTAAAAATTATATGATATGATTCTTGTACAGGAAGGGCTTCCACGTTATATCAGAATATAAGATCGACCAAATTTAGATACGATCGAATGCTTAGGGCTGTTTATTAGTTCTTACTCGTAACTAATTTATTGATTTACCTGAATTTAAAATCGACTTGTGTAACCTTTCTTTATCTTTGACGGGAAATCTGAACAATTTCAATTCAGGATTTGTTCGTCAACTCCTTCCACAGTTGATATAATCGCAGGCCCTCAGCATGACGACTCGATCCACTGCCACTGGTATGTCAGAAACAGCTGTACTTCACAGACGCCAAATAGTGGAAAGCTGCACGCGTTCGGCCGATGTTGCCACATTTTTTACAGAACGGAGTGCCATCTAGTGGTTGATTCCACAAGTAAGGGTGTGACGCTGTTGCCGCCTGGTGGCCGTTCCCTGAAAAGCGTTGCCTCCTAGACCAAGCGATGGGGCAATCTGTTTCTTACGTGATCTGGGGTGACACCCTTCTCGGTTAAAAACCTTGTATTCCAATAATGGCTTCCACACACACCATTCCCGCCAACCACTCTGGCGCATCTCGACACTCGCTCTCGCAACACGTCACAATCGATTGTTCGCCCTATCGACCTGTGCCGAGTGCAAAGTTATAGTAAGGGCCTACGGACCCCCTACAAGTAGTGCAAGAGACACCGATTCAACTTCTCCTTTAAGGTCGCAAAAATTGTTTTGATTCCCAAGTAGAAGGGACATCTGTCCATGGATCAGGTACGACCGATAACGCTACTCAATTCTGATTGTAAAATCATGACACGGGATATCAATAGCCACTTCTCAGTTTTGCTTGCTGACTTTATTGCGCGATATCAAAGTTGTCTCCCGCAGCATACTCTTCTGCCTTCTGCTGCTGAATGTCGTGATATTATCTCGATTGCTTCCACTACTCTTGTGTCGGAAGCTGTACATTTCATTGATTTCAATCCTGTGTTTGACCACGTTAGTCATGATTTTCAGTTGCGTGTGTTGACGGCTGTTTGTTTTAATGATGCCGCACAACAGATCCTCACCTCTCTAATTACTGGTATTCGAGTGTCTATTGACGTGAATAGTCATCTTACTCTCCCAATCCCACTCCCACCACACCTGATAGACGTGTGTCAACGTGTCCTGCAAGGGAGTCCCCATTATATGTCGTCATTCGTGCTGTTTCTGGAACCATTATTGCATTTCGTAGCTGCTTGACTGGGTGGATAGTCATTATTGGGAGAAAGGTCTATCGTTCGCGCATATGCCGATGACATTATGATACTTCTTTATACTCATGACGACATGCCGGTGCCCAAGGCCGTTTTGGATGCATTTGTCGTCCTACAGGAGCACAGATTAACGACCGAAAGTGTCGGAACTCAGTCTGTGGGGATTTGATGCGGTTGATATTCAATGGGCTATGGCGGTCGCCCGCCATCGATCATTGGGTGTTATAAACGATTGCTGTCCGATGAAGACGGCTGCGTCAAACTGGAAGTGCGTGATGGATAGGACCAAGGAGCGATCCTTGAACACAAGCGTAGTTCCTTGTAGTTACTTTGTAAGGTTTGGAGCTTGGAAACTTTTGTGTTGAAACTCTTGTATGTTGGAACTCTTGTGTGAACTCAACTTGTGTGTTGGCGAAACTCCATTTTTAGAGTCCGTTATGAGGTTATGGTGAGAACTCGGCTTACGCGAGGTTTGGGCCTCCATGATGTTTAGGCCAAGGTTTCTGCTTTATTTGTTCGGCGCACTGTTTTAACGTGTTTTCGCATCCCCCAATCACTTAACAGCTCGCCTTTTTGCCAGTCTCCGACATGCAAGCTTAGCCTTTCCAATAAGTGTTGGTAGAATAAATAATAAAGTAAGGCAAATTCTTGATTTTTTTCTTGATGTCAGTTATTTGAGGGTTGATATTTTTTTCCCAGTCTCATCTCTTTGTCAAAATGCTCTTATGTCACTGGGTTTTGCAGCTTTCTCTGTGGAGTCCCTTTCGCCAGAGGCAGATTGGAAGACTGTGTAGTCCAATGTCAGCCTACCTTTTTTTCCGATGGAAGTGTTGTCTTCGTGGTACCAAGTCGATCATAATCTTCTCCCCCTTCTCCCCACCAACATTAGAATTTTTCTCATTGGCCTTAGTGAGACAGATCAATGCAGTTGTTGCCATGAAGCATATACATTACGTCATCGGCTGGTCGCCTGTGGACACAGACATTGGCGAGCGGTCTAAGGCACTGCAGTCATGGACTGTGTGGCTGATCCCGGCGGAGGTTCGAGTCCTCCCTCGGGCATGGGTGTGTGTGTTCGTCCTTTAGGTTAAGTAGTGTTTAAGCTTAGGGACTGGTGACCTTAGCAGTTAAGTCCCATAAGATTTCACACACATTTGAACATTTTTGAACAGACATTGAAGTTGGATTCGACGACAATTGATCTTTCTTGCCAGGTCGAAGCCAGGAATATCTTGTGAGATTCTCCTCCGTCCCAATTCTACCTTCTTTCCCAGAATGAAGAACCACACGGTTATGTGACTTGATGGGCGTAATGTTCATTACTTGGTGGGGTGCGGGCATGGCTGGGATACTAGTGTCTTTTCACAATTTATCATTACGACACATTGCCCATGGGACACGTCAAAGAATTACACGCTGTCGTGAGCTTTTCACGAATATGCTGTACTTGGTATTAAACAATCAAGGAGTTGGATGAAGTGTGGAATACCTTTTCTGTTCGTATGTTTAATTCTTGTTACTTAGTTTATGACAAACTTGACAGAAAAAAGAACAAAAACAAGAAGATGAAGAGTGAACAGGTCCTCTTGGTATTTTTGTCATGGTCCCTTTTCAGGTGTACTGTTCAAGTGTTTATTTCATTTTTGTGACACTGTTTATCTTTTTACTGTTTAATTAATAAACAAAGGTGAAGACAGCAGGTTCGAATCCACTTCCTTCAATTCTTTTCACCATTTCTTTTCTAAAAAATATTGGGCATTTCTAATTCGTGTAATAGAAGTTTCATTTCAAAAGTTTATGTTATTCACATTAAATGACATATTTTCTGTAATTTTTGTTCTAAAGGTTTCCCCAGTGACCAGAAATGTTATCGTGAGCACCAGCCCATGTCATAAAGTGCGGGTAAGGTACACTCTGGAATTTTTTGCTATTATGAACTTTGTGTAAAATACATGTATCTGGACTGGATTTATGGAATGGCTCATGTTTGCCGGTGGATTGTCGGTTAATATATTTTCAATGATGGAATGAAATTTCGAAACGAATCTCGATCCTGAGATCTACGTGATGAAGTTCGTTATTTCCTAGAACCGGTTGTGAATACAGCGTCGATAATATGCATATTATGCATGCGCAAACTGACTTTAGACACTATATACAGGTGACAATTATTGGGCTATATGAAAAAAACGTAAATTAGTTACAAACTACGACGTCCACAAACTTTATTCAACATGTAAACGTCACTACACACATTCGGATTTAGGTTATGACATTTTCGATGTGCCTGCCATCATTAGTGTCGATGTGCCGCAGACGAATAGCGATATCCCTCATGACCCGTTGAAGTGTCGTAACGTTGGTGCTGTCCATGACCTCCTAAACGGCTGTTTTCAGCTCAGCAATGGTTTTGGAGTTATTGTTGTTCACCTTGTCTTTAAATATAGCCACCACAAAAAGGAGTCATATGTTTAGATCAGGAGAATACGGCAGCCAATCGAAGCCCATGTCAATGGCCTCCGTGTATCCCCGAGCCAGAACGTGGTCCACAAAGTGCTCCTCCAGGACATCAAACGCTCTCCCGCTTCAATGGGGTTGAGCTTCGTCAAGCATGAACCACATACTTTGAATAACGGGCATGAAATCATCTTCCAAAACCTTCACGTACCGTTTGGTAGTCATCGTGCCATCAAGGAATATCACACCAATTATTCCGTGACTGGAGACTGGACACCACACAGTCACCCGTTGAGGGTGAAGAGACTTCTCGACCTCGAAAAGCGGATTCTCAGTCCCCCAAATGCGCCAATTTTGCTTATTGACGAACCAATCCAAATGAAAGTGGGCTTCGTCTTTAAACCAAACAACAATGCGCATACTAATTCCCATCATGCTCCGTGGCCAACCGTGCAGAAAATGTTCGACTGCTGCCCTGGTCAGCACATTCTCCAGATCTCTCACCAATTGAAAACGTATGGTCAATGGTGGCTGAGCAACTGGCTCGTCACAATACGCTAGTCACTACTCTTTATGAACTGTGGTATCGTGTTGAAGCCGCATGGGTAGCTGTACCTGTACACGCCATCCACGTTCTGTTTGACTCAATGTACAGGCGTATCAAGTCCGTTATTACGGCCAGAGGTGGTTGTTCTGGGTACTGATTTCTCAGGATCTATGCACCCAAATTGCGTGAAAATGTAATCACATGTCAGTTCTAGTATAATATATTTGTCCAATGAATACCCGTTTATCATCTACATTTCTTCTTGGTGTAGCAATTTTAATGGCCAGTAGTGTAATTGAGTTAACCAATAATGTCTACTAGTATGTACAGGGGATAGCTAAAATAATGTGAACAGTGGTAGTAATAGGTTGGTTGTGTTTGACGGTCAACAACGCAGGTAAGGCACATGTCACACTGGACTGCGTGTTCAGTACTGTAGAGGACAATAGCAGATTTACGCAGGCGCAGGCCGCGTGTGGTGCGGTTGCATTAGCCAACTCATCGAGAACCTTCTAATAAACACGCCGCCACATAACCGGCGGATTCAGCAGCGGTCTGCATATTTAAGGGAATGAGAGGTGGGCGTCGGCATTCGGTTCGACCGATTGGGCGTTCGGTCACTGTCACGTCGTCGTCAGCAGTGACACTGTCCCCGAGGACCGGCCAGCGGAGGTCGTTGCCTGCTGCTGCACCGGCGACTCCCGGCATCGTAACGAGCTGCTGCGTCTGCAGGAGGCGCGCTTGGCCGGGCCTCGTGCCGCTAACATCCTATTGCCTGCACAGCCACTGACCGAGGGCAGCGTCGCGTTCCCCGGACTGTGTGCATCAGCACGTCTCCACCATTACATAAGCGGTGGGGTTGAGCTACCAGAAAATGTATTGGAAGAACCAACAATAAAGAGGAAGACTGCTAAAAACAAGCCACCTTCTTCTACCCAGCCATGCCCTACAACCTCGACCACATCACCTGCTCCGGTCATCCTATTGCAGTATGGACTAGGTATCAGTGAAGGGTGCGCACACTTCATATTTGTATGCAGAGGCCGAGGTCGACGTTCAATGAAACACCAGCCAAAGAGGACAGATTGTGGAGGTCCGATTAGCTGGAGCATAAGTAACCAAGACAGCCAACTTATTGAATGTTTCAAGAGCAACTGTTTCAACAGTCATGACGACTTACACAAAACATGCAAAGACATCATGATGTAAATGTAATAGTGAGCTGAAATCAAAACTAAATCATGGGGATTGTCGTACACTAACAAGGCTTGTGTAAAAACAACACAAAACTACGACAGCTAAAGTGACTGCAGAGATCAATTGACCCCGTATCTATCTATGCTGTTTGCTGAGAACTCCATAAAGCGAGTATTCATAGACGAGCTGCTATACCGAAACAATTAGTGACGACAACCAACGCAAAGAAGCGTAAAACATGGCTTCAGGATCATAAATCCTGGACGACTGATCAGTGGAAACACGTCATAGGCTGAAGAGTCAACGTTTTCGTAATTTCCAGCATAGCCTTGGTTTCCGTCTGGAGAATGCCAAAGGTAGCCTACAGTCCTGATTGCTTGATTCCAACGTTTAAGCATGGAGGTGGAAGTGTGATGGTGTGGGTAGCCTTATCACGGTATTCTGCTGGTTCCATCATTACTTGCAACGGCCGTGTTACAGCCAACGATTATGTGAACATTTTAGGCGATCAGGTGCATCCCATGATTCGAATGTTGTTCGCCATCCATGATGCCATATTTCAGGACGATAATGCACCCATTCACACAGGAAGGACAGTACAATCGTGGTGCGAGGAGCATGCTACTGAACTGCGGCTTCTTCCCTGGCCAGCACAGTCCCCAGACTTCAGCATTATCGAACCCTTGTGAGCAATATTGGAGTGCAGACTCCGGAGCAAATTTCCGTCTCCCTCGTCACTACAGGAGTTAGAAGAGGTTCTGATCGAAGAGTGGCATAACATTCCACTGGAGATTATACAACCGTTATATGCTAGTGTTTCAAGAAGAATCACAGCTGTGTTACGGGCAACTCGGGGTCCAATCCCTTATTAATAGATCATTCCCAAGTAATTACAGGTGTATACATTATTTTGCCTGTTCCATGTATCTCAGCAATTCGCTGTTCACGCCACCGACAGGTCGAGAATCTTCTCCGCTCTTCTTCGACAGTCTCTAACAAACGCAGTTGTTTTATGCTCGCCCACTGTGTGGTCTGGGAGCCAAATAAAGCCGACAACGGCCGCTGGAGAGCGCTGAGAGCGCAAGTCACGGTAACCAGCTGGTCCCATACGTCGAAGGTGCTGGCCGTCGTGAAGGTGGATGCCCCGTCCGCGGTCACGTCAACGTTATTTGCCTCGTCTCGAGTGAGGACGTCTTAAACATTGCCGCTATAGCGCTACCCTCACGGCGCTACGACGCCTCCTCGCTACTGCGAGTCATGTGCACCCAGGAGCGCCGGGCAGGTATCCTTGCGCCGGATTAATATTTAGGCCGCCGCCCGACCGCGAAAGGTTTTCAAACCGTAGGTCTAGTGGCGCAGAACTGCACAGCAGAGAGTTCTGTAATACTGTAGCGGTTCTGTCTTTAAAGCAGCTCAGAAGTTTTTGAGACAGGACGCTGCCTAAAATTAGTTTAGGACTGAGATTACTTACAGCACTTTCGAGGATGGTTACAAGGGAAATAACAAGACTTCCTGTAATGTACTTGGTGCACGAGTTTGTGTTGGCTGCCGACAACCAGCCCAGACACATGCTAGACTTCTTGATGTGCCACACTTGTATGACCCTCTCTTGCCATAAAGACACAGATATATTTTGTAATGTTCTGCTCTCTTTTTTAATATGAGTCTATTACGATGGCATGACACAAACGTCCGGTTTATGGCACAGCATGATTTCATAACCTGTACTCTGTGGATATGCAGATGGCACCTTAGTCTTGTAGAAACTAGTAAACCAATATACACTCATGTGGTCGAGGCAATAAAAATCTTCCTATCAGAAGCTTTCTTTACATTAAATTAACTGATCGCTCTCCAGTTGACAATGTCAGGTGTTTATGTTATTCAGTCTGGTCGGCTGTTGTTTTCACGGTAACAAGAAAGTATGATTAATTATAACAGAATTTACATACGACACGGATATTTCAGAAGGTTAACATAAATTACTTACCTTTAAAGTGTGCTGGAACCACAACAAATTGGTCAGAGTACAACAGTCCACAGACAGCGCAAAGTGTAGGCCTATTACAATAGCCAATGTTCATCTTACTACCTATATGGCTGCAGTGTACTTGTTGGTAACCATCTGAGTCACTTGGAAGACGGCCAGTTTTGTTTTTGAAGGACTGTTTTTTACATGGTTGTTAGTTAAGAATAAAAAAAAGCCTCTATAACTAGGAACAAACATATACCCAAAAATACCGGTTATTCAGAACTAATACGAGTATATTGGTATTGGTTTTAAGCGGTCAGTTTTTCCCACCCTGATGCCACAGTACCAATACTTTAACAATGACTAATTTAATCGCCCGCTTCCGGGACTGTGGGTCGGTTGTAGACAGAAGAGAACCGAGAAACTCTACAGTGCGATAGACGCTGAACCAACTGAGATGGAGAATATGCTGCTACGTTCGCCTTCAAAAGGCTGAGTCCAGTCTCAGATTTCCTAGGGTGGCTCTCAGAAAGTTATTCAGCGTTTATAATTTAGTACGTATTATGTTCGAAGTGTGCACGAACTGAAGACACAGGATAGAGAAAAGCGTTTTGCTTACTGTACACGGTCATTTGTTGCCACCCAGGTAATTGCAGAACTGGACCGTCTTTTCTTCAGTGATGATGCGTCGCTTAGTGCATACGTGAATAGTAAGGACACAATAATCTGGTTAACAGAAAATCCATATGTCTTTCATGAAAACACCTTTCACTGTCAGAAAAGTGGAGTGTAATTTGTAATATTAGAAGACAACATCATTTGATGTGAAAGAGTTTATTTGATGATCAGTTCCGACAGTAACTAGCTACTATCCTCAGATTCTCGGATCTACAGTGTACAGATAGAACAACGTTAATGTAATAATCTACATGATCTTACAACCATTATACACAAGGAACCGTATTATATGTATAACAAAATTTATATACGTACCAGAAGTATTGAAACATATAAAAACTGCTAAATAAAGCATCCATAGCACCAATAAGGGGTACAGGAGCAAAAGCTGGTACATCAGTAAAGAAGATACGGTGGCGGAGCGGGTTGGTCTCTCACTATCCTTTAAACAATCAGTTCACCTACCTGGTTATGTTTCAGGTTGTTTGCCCCTTCACTCTGCGATCGTAGATACTCGTCTAGGCGACAGAAGCAGCGTTGACGAAAATTCGACTAAATACATACCCCAATGGAAATCTCGTGAGTATAGAAGTGCTAGAGAAGATCTGATTGGATGCTTAACATCGTAGCCAATAGGAATTCAGCATTTCCCGAACTTTTGAGTAGGGCTTGGTGCCTCTCAGTCCATATGCAATAACTGAAAGTTACTTAAACTATCGAGTGCTCTGGATTCTTGCATGACTCGTTTGAAAAAAAAAAAAAATGGCTAAAATTTCCTTTAAGTTGGTTTATTGTTTTTTAAACAAGGAAAACAAAAGAACCGATCAAACGCGCGAATTTCTTCATCTGGGTACAAATTTGATCAGCGTGGCTTACGTAGCTGTTTACAAGAAGACAGCTCCCAGGCGACTCTCTCAGCTCATAGATCTGAGGCACAAAGTCCTACTCAATCGCGCGGGAATTGCTGAATTCCTATTGGCTAGTCTGTTAAGCAGCCAATCAGATTATCTAGAGAACTTCTATACTCACGGTATTTCTAATGTCAGCCGGTCTGATTACCACAAGTAATTAGGACTAAAAATCTCGTAATTCCGAACTAAATAAAATTTAATGAAAACAAAATACGATTCATTTCCACAAAATCCCCTTCTGGCTGCCTTATACAAAATCAAGCCCACTCGGACATATGTCATAAATTCCCCTATTGCACAATACATTTCTCAGGCACATATTTACATAGTTTTAATAAAATATCAGATTTTCACTTTACGTGTCAGCTCTCCAAAACACTCATTCAACCAAAATGCGATGAAATAATAATTTTCCAAAGAATTTTTAATTACGTCAGAAATCTTCGGTAATAAAACAAAAGAAAATTCCAGAAAAGTAGATTATATGAATGTATCCTCTTGGTTGTAGTTTCAATTGATACTGTAGATGAATACATTACAGCACCTAACTCAGTTTCACAATGCTTGCACGGCTATTACGTGTTTCAGGTAAAAATTCATATCTGCGAAAGCAGTGAGGTTATTGATTTGAAATTTTAACAGTATGGTTGTGTTATTGAAAGAACTTGGGTACACTAAGTATGAAAAAGATCGACTAATATTTAATGGTACTTCTTCAGATTCATAGATACTATGTGTGAAGTATTGCATGCAGCATTAGGCAAGTACACGGCACGCTCGGCCCAGTAGCCAGCGTCAGCTGTGCCTGTGTGAGAACCAAAATCTGCTCTCCCGGCTCCATGGCAGGATGCGCTTTTAATGCAAGATGGCAGCTCGTGATAATTTGCAAGGTTACACGCCTCCTATGAACCGAAAATTATATTTAAAAATTACATTTGAGGTTCACATGACAGAGAATTTATTACTACGACGTAACTTTAACTAAACAAACGAAAACTATTTACCCACAGATTTTTTTACAAAATTCTGAATGCCTAAAAGCTTATTGAAAAATGAAAATTTACAAAATATTTAACTCTGTTACAGTAATACAGCGAATTTTTATGGCTTGGACTTTGCTGAACACCTCCTGATAGCCAGTCATACGCCAAAACATTTAGAAGACACTGTTATCCCACACAGAGGAGGCAAAGGGCGTAGATTAGATCTGTGGGAAGAGTTACAAATTTTCAGACATCTTGAGCTCAAGGACGGTAATATACTGAACGACCAATTGAACCTTGCTTGTAGACAATTTTTCGAAGGCTTTAAACCTGTACTGTTTACGGTACAACATTAATGCTGATAACCTTAGTGGTTTATTTCCTCAGGAAGCTATGATGCACCTTCAGTGCTTTAAGCCCACTACTTCTTATGTAATGGTGGTTTTGTCACGAAGTATGTTTGCTACTACATCGGCCCTTATGTGATTTTGCCTGGCTCTAAAATTTTGTTTTTCCTGTGAATATGTATTAACAGGATCGTGTACCAGTGTTCGTAATTGTTTCTTGACAAGAGCCATTATTGTCAATTTTAAAGTTCTGACATGCATACCGTTTGAGGGATTCACTAATTTAGTAATGTAATTTTTATATACACTCCTGGAAATTGAAATAAGAACACCGTGAATTCATTGTCCCAGGAAGGGGAAACTTTATTGATACATTCCTGGGGTCAGATACATCACATGATCACACTGACAGAACCACAGGCACATAGACACAGGCAACAGAGCATGCACAATGTCGGCACTAGTACAGTGTATATCCACCTTTCGCAGCAATGCAGGCTGCTATTCTCCCATGGAGACGATCGTAGAGATGCTGGATGTAGTCCTGTGGAACGGCTTGCCATGCCATTTCCACCTGGCGCCTCAATTGGACCAGCGTTCGTGCTGGACGTGCAGACCGCGTGAGACGACGCTTCATCCAGTCCCAAACATGCTCAATGGGGGACAGATCCGGAGATCTTGCTGGCCAGGGTAGTTGACTTACACCTTCTAGAGCACGTTGGGTGGCACGGGATACATGCAGACGTGCATTGTCCTGTTGGAACAGCAAGTTCCCTTGCCGGTCTAGGAATGGTAGAACGATGGGTTCGATGACGGTTTGGATGTACCGTGCACTATTCAGTGTCCCCTCGACGATCACCAGTGGTGTACGGCCAGTGTAGGAGATCGCTCCCCACACCATGATGCCGGGTGTTGGCCCTGTGTGCCTCGGTCGTATGCAGTCCTGATTGTGGCGCTCACCTGCACGGCGCCAAACACGCATACGACCATCATTGGCACCAAGGCAAAAGCGACTCTCATCGCTGAAGACGACACGTTTCCATTCGCCCCTCCATTCACGCCTGTCGCGACACCACTGGAGGCGGGCTGCACAATGTTGGGGCGTGAGCGGAAGACGGCCTAACGGTGTGCGGGACCGTAGCCCAGCTTCATGGAGACGGTTGCGAATGGTCCTCGCCGATACCCCAGGAGCAACAGTGTCCCTAATTTGCTGGGAAGTGGCGGTGCGGTCCCCTACGGCACTGCGTAGGATCCTACGGTCTTGGCGTGCATCCGTGCGTCGCTGCGGTCCGGTCCCAGGTCGACGGGCACGTGCACCTTCCGCCGACCACTGGCGACAACATCGATGTACTGTGGAGACCTCACGCCCCACGTGTTGAGCAATTCGGCGGTACGTCCACCCGGCCTCCCGCATGCCCACTATACGCCCTCGCTCAAAGTCCGTCAACTGCACATACGGTTCACGTCCACGCTGTCGCGGCATGCTACCAGTGTTAAAGACTGCGATGGAGCTCCGTATGCCACGGCAAACTGGCTGACACTGACGGCGGCGGTGCACAAATGCTGCGCAGCTAGCGCCATTCGACGGCCAACACCGCGGTTCCTGGTGTGTCCGCTGTGCCGTGCGTGTGATCATTGCTTGTACAGCCCTCTCGCAGTGTCCGGAGCAAGTATGTTGGGTCTGACACACCGGTGTCAATGTGTTCTTTTTTCCATTTCAAGGAGTGTATTTTGGCTGTATATGCCACTGGGCGTAAGTTTCTCGGCGTAAGCGCCACCTGCCTTTTTTGATGTATAACTACATTATTTGTATCATACTGTTATAACGGGAGTGTTAATTTCCTTTCTTTTTTTATTGTTACTCTACCTAAGGATGTTATTAATACTGATAATTTACACGTTGCCTTTGTACGCCAATTGGCACATGTTTCTCGGCACGAGCGCCACCTGCCCTGTTTTCAGAGTAACTACGCTCGCCTATTACACTCATTCGGTTGTGAGATCTGCAAGATCCATGAGTTATTTTATATTAATATGACAAACCCTAATTCGAGGGCTATATTTTATTTTTGACACATGGATCTATGCCGACAATTGTATAAACGGCGATGGTACATTAGTCCTTACTAATGTAAAATTGTAAGTACCAGTCGTCGTTATCATACTTCTGTAATGCAAGAGTTCTCTAATTTGTCTTAAAATTTATTCTTGGCTTATAAGTTTCATACTTTTCTAATGTAAGCTATGATGCTCATTGCCCTTAGGTTACCTTCTGAAGAAGACAAATTTATATTTGTCGAAACCTAGGTAAAGAATTTATTTATCCATTGCAACTGGTCGGCTGTTTATAATTTTGTTACAAAAAATATGTTTTCTGCAAAATTCAAATGTTTTACTTTTTTCCAACAAAATAAATGCCCATTTGACAAAAATTATTACAATTGAATTTTTTTTCAAATTCCCTTCACCTAAAGACTTTACTTTCCCATTTTCATTGCGGCAAGAAATTTTCGTAATGAGAAAACCTACTAAATTACTTCGCTGAAAGCATATTTATATAAAAGACAATTTGGTGGGTCTCCTTCATTACAAATGTAAGCTATTCTCGAAATTTGCTATGGTGAGCATTAATAAGATAACATTTAGAACATTACGTGATCTGCACTATGTAGGAGTATTACGGAGGGCGTCTCTCTTTTAACCAAGTACACTTTTTCACAAACTTCTCAGAAAAAGCGCTATGATTGGCCTTCTTAAAAATACCTATTCGGGAATAATATGAGAGGGGGATCCATTTCCTATCGTTCACAAAATTTTTTCGGTATGGTGAGTGTCTATCAAAATTATATATTTTCAGCAGCTACTTTTCGATGAAACAGCATGGGAACTACTTTTTACATTTACTCTTATACCAGTTCCACACTGGGCACTTCATCAACATCAACGTCCTCTCATCTGTCAGGGAACTATTTTATACTGGAAACATCGGCCTTCAAATATGAAAGCTATGTACTTCCGCGATTCTTTTGCCAACGAAAGATTCCAGAAACCACAAGCTACATCCGCAGAGGTGAAAAATTCGCGCCTTTAAATTTCTTTAATAATTCCTCTATATCTTCTGGCCTGTCACATCCTGGCATCCAACACAAGCATTATCGATCCGTCTTTCTTGGGGACCACAACTAAGGGATTAATATGTACACTAATGCCCTTTTTGATGAAGTTCCATTTAAGATTTTTCTGAATCATTTTCCTTACCGCTTCTTTATGCACCTCCACAATCACAAACGGTTTTTGGAAAAAGTATGCATCATATTTTAGCGTTAGATAACATTCGTAATCTTTGACCCCTGACTGGACCGAAAATACGTCCAGGTGTTACTTAAAATCCATTTTATCTCATTTTTCTGGGTGTCTGTCAAATATGGTAACTCCTCTACTTTTTCTTCAGTTCTGATCCTGATGTTTTCTATTTCATTGTGACCTATTTCCTTCCTTTCTCCATGCTCATTGTACCCCTTGCTATCCTATTTTTTCCTGCAGCAACGTGTGGGTACATCATATTGCTCGCCTGCCGGATATTGCTTTCTTCCTCCAAACCGCACTGTTAAACACTTTCTATCTGCGATAATGACTGCTTCGTTATTCCCAAACTCGACCTTCCCTTTGTATTTTGCAATAATTCTGCCCCAACCAACATCTCCACACTCAACCCAAAAATTATCAATAAGTTCTGGTACAACTGCTTACTCTCAGTCCTTACAGGCAGCATGACGTCGTGAGTTACTGCTTCCTTACTTCTACCTGTGGCTATTACAATGTTTATTCTGTAGATGGGCATAAAAACTATTTCTTTCCGATTAGGAATAGCATCTATGAAATTTTTTTACACTGCACATACATTTGAACCACTGTCAAGTAAGCAAGGAACTTTTTCACCAAAAAATGCAACCTCTTTTACCTGTTGTCCTGACGATTCTTAAACATTTACCGGACTGGGTTCTTCCAATATCCCACACTACCTCATACCTGTTGAACCCTGTATCTTCTACGGAAATAACACATATATATGAGGTGTTCTTCCTCTTTAATTGTGGCAGCTTTAATTAATCTGTCTACCAGTGACAAGTCAAAACATTTCTCCAAAAATTCGCCTCCTCTAATCTTCTCAGATTGTGCAACACTTCCTTCTACGTGGACAGGATTTTCAAAATACCCCCAACCTCATCCACTTCTGTAGCTGCTTCACTATCCGATAAGTTTTCTTCCACTGTATTTACACCTCCTTCGACAACTGAAACTGCCGCATCACTATCGGACAGAGTCTCTTCTGTTCTTCCTAAAACTTCATCTGTTGGTATATCTTCCACCACTGCTATACTTTCCCCATATACACTGCTTTCTTCCACGTTCCCTAAAGGATCTTCCTTAGTACTGCAGTGCTCAGTTAGACTACGATCCTGCTCCACAATCTCATCAGATAACTCTTGTTCCTTGCTAATTTGGTTCCTAGGATCGCGATTTTCATCTACTCTTTCACAAAATTCTGCCACTTTTACCTGAAAAGAAAATGTTCTCGCTTCCTCCCGTATGTTTATAGTACCTGTATCACTACTGTGTTGTATTGGTTGCTTGCTTACAAAGGGCTTTGCTAGGGGATTTATCCTACGTTTTGGCACTCTGCAAACGCTAGCACCCTTGCAGACTGCTATGGTTTTTCCTCATCGTCTCGGTTCTAGGCGCTACAGTCGGGAACCGCGTGACCGCTACGGTCGCAGGTTCGAATCCTGCCTCGGGCATGAATGTGTGTGATGTCCTTAGGTTAGTTAGGTTTAAGTAGTTCTAAGTTCTAGGGGACTAATGACCTCAGAAGTTGAGTCCCATAGTGCTCAGAGCCATTTGAACCATTTGACTTTCCTCATCGTCTACTCTGACATTAGCCGTAGCGTTCCGTTCATTCGGCTGTCTGGAATGCTGCTCTACTCTCTCAGCTGATTGCTGATTTTTATAACTGTCATTCCTGTTGTGATTTCTATTTTCAGTAAAACCCCCTCCGCCTCTGGACCTTTCTCAGTGATCGTTAGATCTCTACACATCTATTCTCTTTACTTACCCTTCATTTTATCTAGTATAAGCCCTATAATCTCTATTATTATGTTCCTCTTCTTTCAAGAGATTCTCTATGCTTTCCAAACAACCACTGAACTTGCTACTGTCCTCTCTGAGTACAATAATTATTTTATTTCGCCAGTACAAAAACAACTTGTTTTCTAACCCCATTATAATTTGTTCTGCTTCCAACTTGGTAGTCATGTAAGACGAAGTAGTTATCAACTTCTGCACAAACCTCTTAATAGTGTCTTTGTTTGGGTTAAACTTCTCACCTGTTCAAAAACTATTTAATACTTCCATCTGTTTTCTTTTCCCCCAGTATTCCTCAAAGAAAGCCTGTTCAAAAGTTTCCATGCTATCACACTTGTCTAGAGCTAAATATCTCCAAACACGAGCCTATTTTCTGTGTGTCATTCCAAAATCACTCCTGGACTCTTTGGGATGCACACTCAAAAACTGTCTATGGTCAACATTGGCAATTTCAGATGATTCTGCAGCACTGTTTATTCAACTACTGTTGGTAATTCTCTGTCCTACATTTGTTAGTCTGTTTTCATGCTCTTGTAGTTTACCACTTACTTCTGTACTAAATTCAAACTAGTTATTTTCTAAATAAGTTATTCTAGCGCACACTTTCCCTCCAAACAGATTACATTTGTCACATTCCTCCTTAATTTTATCAGCCAGAATTTTATGTTCCTCATTACACTCTTATTCTACATGACCTACTTGGTCCAGTACTTTATTCAAGTCAGTATTTAACTGTTCATTCAGCTGTTTACTATCTTCAGAAACTTGCTTTATGAGGGTAGTTAGCTCACCTTTTACTGTTACATTCTTACAATATTGTTTCACATGGACAATTTATCCTTTCAGGCTTTCGTTAAGCTGTGATGTCTCATTTTTTACGGAACCACTTAAGCCTGAAATTCTGTGACCCATTTTCCCCCTAATTTCCTCTTTAAAATTTTTTAATTTATTATCAAACTGTTCTCACTGTTTTATAAACCGCTGATTAATTTCCGAAACTAATACACTTATTTTACTACCCACATCAGACCCAAGTTCATATATTTTTGTATTCATACTACTTATATCAGTACCCAGTCCACTTATTTTATTATTTATTTCCTTACATAATCCATTTGTAGACTTAGAGAAAGCTTTTGACAATGTTGACTGGAATACTCTCTTTCAAATTCTAAAGGTGGCAGGGGTAAAATACAGGGAGCGAAAGGCTATTTACAATTTGTACAGAAGCCAGATGGCAGTTATCAGAGTCGAGGGGCATGAAAGGGAAGCAGTGGTTGGGAAGGAGGTGAGACCGAGTTGTAACCTATCCCTGATGTTATTCAATCTTTATATTGAGCAAGCAGTAAAGGAAACAAAAGAAGAATTCGGAGTAGGTATTAAAATCGATAGAGAAGAAATAAAAACTTTGAGGTTCGCCGATGACATTGTAATTCTGTCAGAGACAGCAAAGGACTTGGAAGAGCAGTTGAATGGAATGGACAGTGTCTTGAAAGGAGGATATAAGATGAACATCAACAAAAGCAAAACGAGGATAACTGAATGTAGTCGAATTAAATTGGGTGATGCTTAGGGTATTAGATTAGGAAATGAGACACTTAAAGTAGTAAAGGAGTTTTGCTATTTGGGGAGCAAAATAACTGATGATGGTCGAAGTAGAGAGGATATAAAATGTAGACTGGCAATGGGAAGAAAAGCGTTTCTGAAGAAGAGAAATTTGTTAACATCGAGTATAGATTTAAGTGTCAGGAAGTCGTTTCTGAAAGTATTTGTATAAAGTGTAGCCATTTTGGGAGTGAAACATGGACGATAAATAGTTTGGACAAGAAGAGAATAGAAGCTTTCGAAATGTGGTGCTACAGAAGAATGCTGAAGATTAGATGGGTAGATCACATAACTAATGAGGAGGTATTGAATAGAATTGGGGAGAAGAGGAGTTTGTGGCACAACTTGACAAGAAGAAGGGACCGGTTGGTAGGACATGTTCTGAGGTATCAAGGGATCACCAATTTGGTACTGGAGGGCAGTGTGGACGGTAAAAATCATAGAGGGAGACCAAGAGATGAATACACTAAGCAGATTCAGAAGGACGTAGGTTGCAGTAAGTACTGGGAGATGAAGAAGCTTGCACAGGATAGAGTAGCATGGAGAGCTGCATCAAACCAGTCTCAGGACTGAAGACCACAACAACAACACATAATCCATTTACTTCAGATCTCACTCCATTCATAATACTACTGCTTCATCTGTTTCATAATGTTTTGGGACATGGTTGCAATGCTAACTTTCTGATCACCAGCCTCCAATGCTGGCTCTATTTTCGTTTCAGTAACAGTAAATGGTACTACTTTAACATTAGGACCGTGTTCTGTCCTACTTATTTCTTGAATAGAAATACTTATATTTTTCGCATCGACTTTGAACCCTGACTTCCTTTATATTTCCTTCACAAAACGTGGTACCAATTTACATCAACTTCCGTGTCTTGCTCATTAATTGCCCCATAAGTGTCAGGTACTTGGATAACCACTGCCATTAATTTGAGACACATCAAAACTAAAATTTCCTCTCATCCTATCATCTACAAGTACTGCATCATCAAAATCTACACCCTCTTTCCTTTAACTTATTTCAGGCTTATCACTTTTCTCCGTGTTGACACGTTTCTTTCCATCCTCACAACGGAACAAAGCAAAACACTTCTTGGCTTTTTGTCCACGTTGTCAACAGGGTGAGATGCTACTGTGGGTCGGTCCACCAAAGGCTACGAGCTCCGGCCGAATTTCTGGGATCTCGCAGCACTGTCCATGGCTGCCAACTGCTCCAGCTGCCAGTCGGCTTTGACTCACTGCTACAAGCTGCTTTCGTCGGCGTTTCTGTAGTTCACTGATCTCTCTGCCTGCTGTGTCCCGACCCTCAGCTACCACTGTACACAGATCACAATATCTGCACTGGGTGTAAGTCCTTCTTCTATAGCTTCAGTTCAAAAGTTTATCTGCACATACGAGTCTTTCTATCATGGGTTTTACACTGCTGCTTTTAAAGCTTATTCGACACTGAACTTTACTTTTCCCATCCGTTAAATGCACCAAGTGCAGCGGTGCGGATTAGTCTCTTACTATCCTTAAAACCATCAGTCCACCTACTTGGATAGGTTTCCGGTTGTCTGCCCCTTCACTCTGCGATGGTAGGTACTGGACTAGCCGACAAGAGCAGTGTTGATGAAAATTCGGCTACATACCTGCCACGCAAAGGCCACATGACTCCAGTCCATGGGTAGTAGCTAAAAGTCTATCAAGCGTTCTAGATTCTTGCATGACTCGTTTGAAAAATGTCTGAAATTTCCTTTAGGTTGGCCTACACGGAAAGCGGCTATCAAGCCCGTATTCAATATCCCAACATCTATTATGAACTGTTACTGAACTGTCTCTCTTACAAGTTCACACCCGAAAGCATCGAGAAGATATTTAGTCCGACCCGATATTTTAAACGTCCTACACAGTCACTGACCCGCGACTACTTGCGAGTTAACACATTCAGTCGTTCAGTAGGCTTCTTGTAAAGAAGTGCTCGCCGTAATGTCTCGTAATCTGCACGAAACACGCCACACGGAGTTTATGTACGACATGAAGTGTTCATAGGAGAAAGTCTCCTAAAATAAACACCTAAAAAGCTCAAACTTTCACAAAATACTCAATACTGTAGTCGCTTTTCGGCAACGACATAAGAACCGATCAAGGGCGCGAATTTCTTCATTTTGGTACAAATTAGATCAGTTTGCTTTACGTACGTGTTTACAAGAAGACGGCTCCCATGCGACTATCTTCGACACATGGAGCTGAGGCATCAGGCCCTATTCAAACGCGCGAGAAATGCTGAATTCCTACTGGCTCGTACGTTAATCAGCCAATCAGGTCAACTCGAGCACTTCTATACCCACGTTTTTTTTAATGTCAGCCAATAAGATTACCACAAATGACTAGAAATCTCGTAACTCCGAAACAAAATAAGTTTTAATGAAAAAGAAATACGATTCCTTTCCACAAAATAGGTTACTAATAAATTTAATACTCACCGCTCTTCTGCTATCTTTTACAAAATCCAGCTCACTTAGACATATGTCACAAATTCCACTATTGCGCAACAACTTTCTCATGCATACGTTTACATAGTTTTAAGAAAATATCACATTCTCACTTTACGTATGTCCTCCATTCAGTCTCTCAGTCTCTCCAAAACACCCACTCACCTAAAACATGATGAAATAATAATTTTCCAAAATACCTTTTATTACCTCATAAAACGTGGTACATCAGAAAACTATAGACAGGAACATAGCTCCAAATGGACGGTAAACAGCGATACAGCTCACAGTACAATACAAAAATGTAATGAGGATAGGATCGAATAGATTAAGGATATATATGATACTGTATATAGGTATTACATGTACACGATAATAGGCTCATACCTAGAGAAAGAGTGATTACATTATGTAATTGATAGTCAGTGAATAGAAGCTCTCAGTATGAGCCAACCATTATCTACATGGTTCTTTACTTCTTGACTGTAATTTCATTCCCCTGCCCCACACGGGCAGTGGAGGGAGGGCTGGCAGCGGCACAGTCCACCACTCTTCAGTCAAACATCTTTATAAAATACAGGAAGGGGGATTGTTACATAAAAATGGGGAGAAAAAACACTGCAAATGGAGATGGGATTTAAAATACACACTAATATGGGGACATGCACTGGGGGACTGCTAAAAGTGAACATAAAGTTAAAAGAACACAGCTGGCAATTTGAAGTGCATTTAAAAAACACTCGAGGCAAAAAAACGAAAAGGTGGCCAGAGTATAAATGGCACATGAACAATCATGGACAATATACAGGTCGAGAGATATATATATATCACTAAAGATGACGCATTGACAACAGTTCTGGAAGACTGAGCCAATGAGCTTTAGGGCCCATGTTTACTGGTTATATATAAACATGGGCCCTAAAGCTCATTGGCTCAGTCTTTCAGTCTTCCAGAACTGTCGTCAATGCGTCATCTTTACTGATGTGCCAGCTTTTGCTCCTGTGAAAAACACTCGAGGCAAAAAAACGAAAACGCGGCCAGAGTATAAAAGGCACATGAACAATCATGGACAATATACAGGTCGAGATATATATATATGAGTAAAGATGACGCATTGACGACAGTTCTGGAAGACTGAGCCAATGAGCTATAGGGCCCATGTATATATAACCAGTCGGGCCCATGTTTACTGGTATATATATATATATATATACCAGTAAACATGGGCCCGACTGGTTATATACATACATATATATATATATATATATATATATATATATATATATATATATATATATATATATATATATATATATATATATAACCAGTAAACATGGGCCCAATATATATATATAAAACCAGTAAACATGGGCCCTAAAGCTCATTGGCTCAGTCTTTCAGTCTTCCAGAACTGTCGTCAACGCGTCATCTTTACTGATGTGCCAGCTTTTGCTCCTGTGCTTCTTGCTGATGTTATGCATATATTATTTAGCAGGTTTTATAAATCTGACAAACGAGTGTAGAGCTGTATTATTGTAATTGTAGCATGTTGCCACTGTGTCGACAATGGTGTGGAGTAATTACACTTCTGGTAAGTATGTAAATTTTATTATTCGAGTAATATTGTTCCTTGTGTATAAGTGTTGTACGATCATACGCATTGCTACATTAACGTAATTCTATCCATACGCGGTGGATCTGGGGATGACTGCTAATTACTGTCGAAACTGATCATGAAATAAACTATTTCACATCAAGCGATCCTGGCTTCTAATATTATACGTTACGACATTAGATAGCCCCAGTAACATGTGTAAATTATACAGTTGAGTGTGATGTGCCATACTGCGTCGTCGAGTATTTTGTCTGAAACTACAGTGAACAGTGTTGTGCATCAAGACGGCTTTGTACAGTTTATTCGCTTCTTGAGGTAGGTGAACCTTATTGTTATTTCTGGTAGGATGGTGCCAATTGTCACACACATCTAATGAAACAGTTAATTTTTGAAGCTAATCCTTCAGTGATGGAATCACCCCCACGTGGTCCACATTTAACGTCCCCAGACTTCAGACCGTGGGGCTACCTTAAAGGAAGGGTCTATACAAACAGGTCTGGCACACTCGTGGAATTAGAGATTAACATAACGATAGAGATAAACAACAGCGTCAGTATACTCCATAAAATGTTGAAACTTCTTTATTATAATTTTTACTTAAATTACAATAACTGAGAAGATAAAACTTCTTTATTAAGCTTTTACTTAAACTACTGAGTGACTTTGACTATACTGTCTCTTTGCTATTCTCTATCATTTAAACACTGACCTGCAGAATTTGCCCTGACAAACAGAACTCAAACTTTTCCTATTCATTAATTACTCACGATATTCAAGGATAACGCAATCTGACTGCTTTCAAATTAACTCAAAGAATGGCCCTGACTTAGTAGAAATCCTAAAAATAGCTTACACATTTCATAATTCACGTACCTCACAAAAATCTTCATTAGACGAACTACAGCAATGCCGCAAGCACGAATACTGCCAGCTAAATAAAAGATTCAAACTACTGAAGGCTCTAACTACTGATAGGCAGGTGGTTAGCAAAGGAAAGATTTTGATGGAGAGAAAACAATGTATTTACCTTAATAATGTGACAACCAGTTCAAAAATTATATAATCGTGCATGACATCCAGTTCCAAAAATTATATAATCATCGACAAATTACATTTACATGACGGACACACGTCCAGATCGTCCACTCGCGCTAATACTGCAAACCCCCAACCTCCATCACCGCTGGCTACTCACTCCTAATTTCCATCACTGCTGGCTGTTCACCTCCAACTACCATAACCGCTGACTGTTAACTTCCATCCTACTTACAATGTCATCAAACTAGGTAAAACGAGATCGTGCATGCAGTACTGAACAGATTAACCATTTTGAGCAAGTGTTGTAAATATTGTGTGTGAGGTTATGAAATTTTATGTATGAATTATATTTATTTATTTATGTGCGCGACTCTTCAATCATCCTGTAATTACGATCCTGGTACAGATTTAGCTTTTAGGAACTCGATTAACCGTGGCATTACTCCATAACAATAGACACGGAATTTTTCGTAACTTGGTCGTCTCTTTCAGTATTCGTATTTACAGGGTGTCGATTGCTGAACTACATGAAATAAAATCATCATGACTTCTGAACGGTTTGCATCGGGACGTTCAAACTGCATGGTTGGCCGCGGGGCACAATGGGAATTCGTATGCGCATGTATGGTTTGGTTTAGCAACGAAGCCCACATTCATTTGATTGGGTTCATCAATAAGCAAAATTGGCACATTTGGAGGACTGAGAATACGTGTTTCGCGATCGAAAAGTCTCTTCACCCTCTACTGGTGCAATGTTCACTCACGGAATAATTGCAGCGATATTCCTTGATGATACGGTGACTCCCATGGCTCTGTGAAGGTCTTGGAAGACGATTTCATCCGCATTTTTTAAAGTGACCCTGATTTCGACAAAATGTGGTTAATGCAAGACGGAGCTCGACTCCATCGAAGCAGGAGCGTGTTTGCTGTCCTGGAGGAGCACATTGTGGACCGCATTCTGGCTCTGTGGTACCCAGATGCCACTGGCATGGGCTTCGATTGGGCGCCATATTACCCGGATCTGAACACACGCGACTCACTTTTATGGGGCTGTGTTAAAGACAAGATGTACAGCAACAACCCCAAACCATTGCTGAGCTGGAAACAGCCATTCAGGAGGTCATCGACAGCATGGATGTTCCGACACTTCAGTGGGTCGTGCAGACGCTTTTCGTCTGCGCCACATCATCGCCAATAATGGCAAGCATATCGAACACATTATAACCTAAATCCATAAATCTGTAGTGACGTTTATATGTTGAATAAAATGTGTGCATGCCTTAGTTTACAGCTAATTTACGTTTGTTTTCATATAGTGCAATAATTGTCACCATGTATGAGGGTTGGAACTTCAATATTATTTACAGCTCGTACAAATTAGATACGTGTTTCAAGGTTTTACTGACCCTCAAATAGTCACCAGCATTGCGTATAACCCGTTGCCAGCGATGTGGAAGTCATAGGATACTTTTAGCCATGCCAGTCGTATTGACAGTTCGAGCGGCGCGGTCTAATGCCCGACGAATTTGTAGCAGTTCTGAAGCGAATGCCGTGAAGTGTTTCCTTCGGTTTAGAAATCGAGTTGAACTTAAGAGGGGTTAAGTCAGGGGAGTGCAGAAGGTGGTATAGCACTTAGCAGCCTCATCAGTCAAACAAATCAGTGACAGATTGCACTGTACGTGCTTGAGCGTTGTCCTGCAAAATGATGGTCAGTCCTGCAGAAAGTATCATCACTTCTGTCTCTATGCTGTTCATGTTTGGAACACAACCCTCGGCCAGCTTAGAGACAGAAATGATGACACTTTCTGGAGGACCTGACCGTCATTCATCAGGACAATGCTCAAGCACGTACAGTGCAAGCTGTTACTGATTTGTTTGACTGATGGGGCTGCTAAGTGCTGTATCACCTGCGGCACTCCCCTGACTTAACCCCCGTTGTTCGACTCGATTTCTAAACTGAAGGAAACACTTCACGGCATTCGCTTCAGAACTGCTACAAATTCGTCGGGCAATAGACCGCGCCGCTCGAACTGTCAACACAACTGGCACTGCTACGAGTATCCTACGACTTCCATATCGCTGGCAACGGGTTATATACAATGCTGGTGACTACTATGAAGGTCGGTAAATCTTTGAAACACCTATCTATTTTGTACGAGCTGTAAATAAATAGTTGCCACTATTAAAGTTCCAACCCTCGTATTTTAGTTTTTAAAGAGGAGAGTTACGCTGTCTTCACTTAGTTCTTAAAAATATTTCTTCTGTCACAAAATAATACCAGTGCGAAACGCAGTTCCCGAAAAATCTCACTTGTCTGTCGAGCCTACTGTCTGGGCCGCTTTCCTCTTAGAGGTGGATTATTCCAAGCAAAATTTACATCAGCCGTTGCATTCATGGCCACGTTAATGCAGACCGCACCGTGTGAGCGGATGCACGTGCTGCGAGCTTGCTTAAAAATGGAGGAGGACATCTCGTGGCCGCGACATTAAAATGCTCTCAATACCAGCGTTCCGCACGCTCATTTCCTCTCTCCTTCTTCATCAGAAAAAAGCCGCTTACCCGCCATCTTGCTCGTTTTGTAGCGGTTTATTCGAGGAAGAAAACGTAATATCTCTGAAGTTTTCTTTTTTCCCCCTCCAGATTCTGAGAGAAATGCTTATTTACTACGAGGCAACCGCCATTATTACCAACGTCTGCAGTAACATGTCGGCGAATGCAGGTACAATTCGTAATGCCACTCAACAGCGAACTTTCTATTTAATTTAAGATATTTTAGCTGCGCAGATGTTCAATAAATCACAAAATAATTTCATTTGGATGAAAGTTGTATGAAATCTTAACTCGAAGAAAGGACAGCTCAATTTACGTAACTTGTGACGTTCCTGTTTCAGCATGAATGGATCTACTCGGAATTTTGGCTTATAAAGCACGTGCAGCTTAACAAGGAATCGTAATGCGGCATACATCAACAGGCACAAAAAGCCAAAACGCAATACAGACTCGAAAACATTTGTTGAAATTCAAATCTAGTTATTTTCCACCACAATGTAGGAGCCTTATTAAAACCATAGAGACCACTAACTTTATATAAAATGTTTACCATTAAAAAGTAAATGCATATGAGAAAATACCTCCGTCTCGACTTTATTCCTGAAACGGCGGACAATATTAGCTGGCGCATTCTTTGTGGAGTCTCTTAATAAGCTTTACCTTAACCACTCGAGAAAGAATGCCTAAGCTATACACTTTTAAAAGACGAACATTCTTTCAGGGAAAGATACCGGAGCAACAAAAACAGGAAAGAGAAGCCGTATTAGTTCACAAAGACTTCGTTGCTAACTTTCACTATTATATTTGGTCACGCAGTTTCCATCGTAATGTTATGGGAAAAATGTACGTCTCAATAACTGGTACAATCGTGTTAAATGAATAACTGTGATTGCGTGAGTCCATAACATGAAAATATTTTGGAATGAATTTTAGGTGAAAACATACAACTGGTTTACCATTTGACGATACGTAATATAAATTCAATTACAACACAGATATTTTTATATTACCAAAATAAAACACGGATAACTCAAATGAACATTTCCTCCGATATCCAAACGAATTGCCCTCAACCTACATTGATTATGCATTCATGTTAAATATATGTGTGTGCAGAATTCAAGCGAAATGTGAAAATATGGAAGGGGTACGCCGTGTGATTTGTTGGAGTAGATGGTGTCACCCAAAGCGACCCATGTTTTGAAGAAATGTTGAGAAGAAATTGATTAAATCTTCAGTTGTCGAGATGGTACTTAAGTAATTATTTGGATAGAACGGCGTGTCGGCAGACTGGATAGGCATAATTTGTTTAGATTTGTTGAGAGAAGGGTTCGGCTCACGCTTATAAATGTAGGTCAGATAGGATAGATTGTTGGTGTTGCAACGGCACGGTTATATTGTTTTGCCTACCTACAGAAATGTCCTCTCACCTTCCTGTGAGTACTTCTTCTGCAATCCGGCCTGTATCTTTTTTTCCTTAAAAAAAAAGATCTCCACTGGAAAATCTGTAGTGGAACCAATCGATGGATAGTATATTGTTACTCCTTTCTTTTTTTAATAAAAAACACCCGCAAGTCCATGCTAATCGGAGGTAACAATTTCGATACTCATGCGCAATCACACTCACTCGAAATAGCCACCTTATGGTATTTAACTAAACTCTTAACCGGAAAGATTACGAAACACATTACATGAATTCGCATTTGCGAATAAGGACGACCATCAGCTGCAGAATGGAATGCAGACAATGGAAATAAGACACAACCTTCCATATGTTGTCAACCACACGTCTACGACCTGTACTCGTACATCCATTCGTACATGCATGCATGTCCGAAGGAACTTTGCATCGTAATTCAGAATAACAGAGGCACAGCAATATCGTAGATTACGAAAAGGATTGTCTGCGACAGAATTCTCACCCGAATATTACACAAATTGTCCACTACCGAAGTTGCACTCACAATCACAATTTGTATAACAAGCCACGCGTGTTTTATTTAATCCAAAAGTCACGGTTCACACATAAAAATTGGAATTTCGCGTACTAGTCTTTCAAACCTCCCATAAACCATGGACCTTATAGTTGAAGGGGAGTCTAGCGCGCCTCAGCGATAGAGATAGCCGTACTGTAGGTGCAATCACAACGTCGTTATCAGGAGAAACACAACTGGCGTCCTACGGACTGGAGCGTGGTATGTCAGATCCCTTAATCGGGCAGGTAGGTTAGAAAATTTAAAAAGGGAAATGGATAGGTTACAGTTAGATAAAGTGGGCATTAGTGAAGTTCGGTGGCAGGAGGAACAAGACTTGGTCAGGTGAATACAGTGTTATAAATACAAAATCAAATAGGGATAATGCAGGAGTAGGTTTAGTAATGAATAAAAAAATAGGAAAGCGGGTAAGCTACTACGAACAGCAAAGTGAACGCATTGTTATAGCCAAGTTAGACACAAAGCCCTCGTCTACCACAGAAGTACAAGTTTCTATGCCAACTACTTCCGCATATGAAGAAGAGATTGAAGAAATGTATGATGAGACAAAAGAAATCATTCAGATAGAAAGCGGAGACAAAAATTTAATAGTCATGAGGTACTGGACTTCGATAGTAGGAAAAGGAAGAACAGGATAAGTAGTAGATGAATATGGAATGGGTGAAAGGAATGAAGGAGGAAGCCGCCTGATACAATTTTGCACAGAGAACAACTGCATCATAGCTAATACGTGGTTTAAGAATCATGAAAGAAGGCTGTGTAAGTGGAAGAGGCCTGGAGACACTGGAAGGTTTCAGATAGATTATATAATGGTAATACAGAGATTTAGGAACCATGTTTTAAGTTGTAAGACATTTCCAGGGGCAGATGTGGACTCTGACCACAATGTATTGGTTACTGGCTCTGAGCACTATGGGACTTAACTTCTGAGGTCATCAGTCCCCTAGAACCTAGAACTATTTAAACCTAACTAACCTAAGGACATCACACACATCCATGCCCGAGGCAGGATTCGAACCTGCGACCGTAGCGGTCGCGCGGTTCCAGACTGTAGCGCCTAGAACCGCTCGGCCACTCCGGCCGGCAGTATTGGTTACTGAAGAAACTGCAAAAAGGTATGAACTTAAGGCGATGTGACCTGGATGAACTGAAAGAACTAGAGGTAACAGCGAGTTTCAGAGAGAGCATTAGGGAAAGATTGACAAAAAAGGGGGAAAGAAATACAATAGAAGAAGAATTGGTAGCTTTGGGAGATGAAACAGTGAAGGGAGCAAGGATCAAGTAGGTAAAGAGACGGGGGCTAGTAGAAATCCTTGGAACAGAAGAAATATTGAATTTAATTGATAAAGGATGTAGAGGCATATATCACTAGGGGTGAGAGAGATACTGCCTATAGGAAAATTAAAGGGACCTTTGGAGAAAAGAGAACTACTTGTATGAGGGTCAAGAGCTCGGATGGACAACTAGTTCTCAGCAAAGATGGGAAAGCAGAAAGCTGGAACGAGTACATAGCTGGTCTATACAAGGACGATGTACTGGAGGACAATATTATGAAAATAAAAGATGAAGATGGAATGGGAGGTATGATACTGCGTGAAGAATTTGATAGAGCACTGAAAGACCTAAGTCGAAGCAAGGCGGTGGGAAGACAACATTCCATTAGAACTATTGATAGCCTTGGGATAGCCAGTCCTGTCAAAACTACCATCTGGTGAGCAATATGTATAAGAGAGGCGAAATACCCTCAGATTTCAAGAATATAATAATTCCAATCCCAAAGAAATTATGAAGGTGTTAGGGGTCAAGGAGTGAGACAGGGTTGTAGCCTATTCCTGATTTTGGTGTGATGAATGGCAGGCAGCTCTAAATGTGTAAATGTGGAAGTTAATGCGGATGAGTAGGAAGAACAAACCTGTAACGTTCAGTTACACTATTACTAGTGTGCTGCTTGAAAGAATCAAATCGCTTAATATCTGGGAGTAAAGTTAGGCAGCGATATGAAATGGAACGAGCATGTGAGAACTGTGGTAGGGAAGGCGAATTATCGACTTCGGTTTATTGGGAGAATTTTGCGGAAAAGTGGTTCACTTTTAAAGGAGACCGCATATAGGACGCGGGTGGGACCAACTCTTGAATACTGCTCGAGTGTCTGGGATCCTCACCACGTCTGATTGAAGGAAGACATCGAAGCAATTCAGAGGCAGGCTACTAGATTTGTTATCGGTAGATTCGAACAACATGTAACTGTTACGGAGATGCTTCGGGAACTCGAATGGGAATCCTTGAAGGTAAGATGGAGTTATTTTCGAGAAACAGTGGAGAGAAAATTTGCAGTAGAGACTGACAAACGATTCTACTGCAGCCAACATACACTGCGCGAAGTACCACGAAGATAAGATTCGAGAAATTAAGGCTCATAAGGAGGCATATAGATAGTCGTTTTTATCTCGCTCTATTTGCGAGTAGAACAGGAAAGGAAATCAGCAGTAGTGGTACTAGGTACCCTCGGCCGTGCCCCGACAGTGGATTGCGGAATAAGTATGTAGATGTAGATCTGTCATGCTGGAACCCTGCCTTGTCGTCTCTATCTGTTCGCTACTGTCCGACCTAAACAGGCGCGTTACAAAGCGACCCGTCTAAGTTTCATTGTCTCAGAAATTTTGCAATGGGATAAGTGGGAGTATTTTAATATCTTTGGTCAGATAGTCAATGTGTTTAAGGCATTTCAGACAATGGTGTGCTTGAGAGCAGGACTGGGAGCAATGGAAGTGGTGTCTACGGTGGTAAATGAAGGAATCGTTGATAATGAAATTATCGAATGCTGAAAGGAATTCTGAGAATACGCAAGTAAGAAATGTCGGTCTGGAATATTTGCGGATGAGGAGACCTGGGTTGGCTAAGATTACACTCTGCTCTCTTACCAGGAACAGATGTTCAAAACAGTGCAGAGTGTGGTATCGATAGTAACGATGCCACACAGTTTCAAAGGTTGGCACTACGAGAGACACCGACGACAGCGCCCTCTAGCCGGTGCTGTCGAGTTCTACGAGCTCCATGACTGCTTCGCCCCATTTCATCAGGTGCAGCCAGCCAGGAATCTTCGCTTCAGTTTGCTCTCCATACGACGGATCGAAGACTTCGCATCTGTACAAAGTTACGTATTATTTCTTGCACCAGTAATCCATTTTTATTCACTACAATACCGACGTATTTTTCCTGCTCCTTCTCCTACCCACGCGCCGCCTTCCAGGCGGGATACAAAACAGAGAGTGGGAGCTGAAGAGGCTACGAGTTCTTTGGGACGTGGAGGGGTCAGTGGGAACAGTGATGCAAGGAAAACAAAGACTATAAATGGAACTTTACAGAGCAAGAGTGAATGGAATTCAGGATTTGACTAGTACTGATTCGTTACGGGATGTCATTTGCGATATGTTTAAAATAGGTACGTACATTTTATTTCAGTTGGCAGGATTATTAGGATATACACTCCTGGAAATTGAAATAAGAACACCGTGAATTCATTGTCCCAGGAAGGGGAAACTTTATTGACACATTCCTGGGGTCAGATACATCACATGATCACACTGACAGAACCACAGGCACATAGACACAGGCAACAGAGCATGCACAATGTCGGCACTAGTACAGTGTATATCCACCTTTCGCAGCAATGCAGGCTGCTATTCTCCCATGGAGACGATCGTAGAGATGCTGGATGTAGTCCTGTGGAACGGCTTGCCATGCCATTTCCACCTGGCGCCTCAGTTGGACCAGCGTTCGTGCTGGACGTGCAGACCGCGTGAGACGACGCTTCATCCAGTCCCAAACATGCTCAATGGGGGACAGATCCGGAGATCTTGCTGGCCAGGGTAGTTGACTTACACCTTCTAGAGCACGTTGGGTGGCACGGGATACATGCGGACGTGCATTGTCCTGTTGGAACAGCAAGTTCCCTTGCCGGTCTAGGAATGGTAGAACGATGGGTTCGATGACGGTTTGGATGTACCGTGCACTATTCAGTGTCCCCTCGACGATCACCAGTGGTGTACGGCCAGTGTAGGAGATCGCACCCCACACCATGATGCCGGGTGTTGGCCCTGTGTGCCTCGGTCGTATGCAGTCCTGATTGTGGCGCTCACCTGCATGGCGCCAAACATGCATACGACCATCATTGGCACCAAGGCAGAAGCGACTCTCATCGCTGAAGACGACACGTCTCCATTCGTCCCTCCATTCACGCCTGTCGCGACACCACTGGAGGCGGGCTGCACGATGTTGGGGCGTGAGCGGAAGACGGCCTAACGGTGTGCGGGACCGTAGCCCAGCTTCATGGAGACGGTTGCGAATGGTCCTCGCCGATACCCCAGCAGCAACAGTGTCCCTAATTTGCTGGGAAGTGGCGGTGCGGTCCCCTACGGCACTGCGTAGGATCCTACGGTCTTGGCGTGCATCCGTGCGTCGCTGCGGTCCGGTCCCAGGTCGACGGGCACGTGCACCTTCCGCCGACCACTGGCGACAACATCGATGTACTGTGGAGACCTCACGCCCCACGTGTTGAGCAATTCGGCGGTACGTCCACCCGGCCTCCCGCATGCCCACTATACGCCCTCGCTCAAAGTCCGTCAACTGCACATACGGTTCACGTCCACGCTGTCGCGGCATGCTACCAGTGTTAAAGACTGCGATGGAGCTCCGTGTGCCACGGCAAACTGGCTGACACTGACGGCGGCGGTGCACAAATGCTGCGCAGCTAGCGCCATTCGACGGCCAACACCGCGGTTCCTGGTGTGTCCGCTGTGCCGTGCGTGTGATCATTGCTTGTACAGCCCTCTCGCAGTGTCCGGAGCAAGTATGGTGGGTCTGACACACCGGTGTCAATGTGTTCTTTTTTCCATTTCCAGGAGTGTATTAAAGGGGCTGGACAAAAATATGGAAACAACGCTAGAAATGCATACTTCAACTTAAATGAAGATACTAGCCAAGATTGCCACGACCACGAAAGGCGCCTGCAATGTTCCAATGCGTTGCAAGCGGCAGTCGTAGTTAGAACAGTATTATGTGTAGTTGCGGGTGCAGTATGTAGGAGCTAAGTGAAGTCTAACGTGGGCAAATCGTTGGTGCTCGTATGGTGAGTGTTTCCATAAACAAGGCAGCCGAAGAATCTGGTGTTTCAAGAGGCACCGTATCAAAGGTTTATACCGCATACAGGGTAAGCGGAAAAACATATTCGCTACGTCACAACGCCGACAAAAGCTTGTCGTTCACCTTGAAGAAAATGACTTATTGATACATAAACAACACGGATTCAGGAAATATGGTTCTTGTGCAACACAGCTAGCTCTTTATTCCCATGAAATAATGAGTGCTGTCGACAAGGGATGTCACATCGATTCCATAATCCTAGATTTCCAGAAGGTTTTCGATAGCGTTCCTCAAAAGTGACTATTAATCAAATTGCGTACATACGGAGTATCGTCTCAGTTGTGTGACTGGATTCGTGATTTCCTCTCAGAGAGGTCACAGTTCTTAGTGGTAGACGGTAAATCATCGAGTAGAACAGAAGTGATATCTGGCGTTCCGCAACGTAGTGTCATCGGCCCTCTGCTGTTCCTGATTTATATAAATGATCTAGGTGATAATCTGAGCAGCCCCCTTAAATTGTTTGCAGATGACGCTGTAATTTACTGTCTAGTAAAATCTTCAGACGATCAATTCCAATTACAAAATGATCTAGAGAGAACTTCTGTATGGTGCGAAAAGTGGCAATTGGCACTAAACAAAGAAAAATGCGAGGTCATCCACATGGGTACTAAAAGAAATCCGATAAATTTTGGGTATACGACAAATCGCACAAATCTAAGGGCTGTCAGTTCGACTAAATACCTAGGAATTAGAATTACGAGCAACTTGAATTGAGAAGACCACGTAGATAATACTATGGGGAAGGCGAAACAAAGACTGCGCTTTGTTGGCAGAACACTTAGAAGATGGGCAGGCGCACTAAAGAGACACACTACATTACACTTGTCCGTCCTCTGCTGGAATATTGCTACGCGGTATGGGATCCTTACCAGGTAGGATTGACGGAGGACACCGAAAAAGTGCAAAGAAGGGCAGCTCGTTTTGCGTTATCGCGCAATAGGGGTGAGAGTGTCAGTGATATGATACGCGAGTTGGGGTGGCAGTCACAGAAACAAAGGAGATTTTCTTGGCGGCGATATCTATTTACGAAATTTCAATCACCAAATTTCTTTTCCGAATGCGAAAATATTTTGTTGACACCCACCTACGTAGGGAGGAATGATCATCATAATAAAATAAGAGAAATCAGAGCTCGAACGGAAAGATTTAGGTGTTCCTTTATCCCACGTTCCATTCGAGAGTGGAATGATAGAGAAGTAGTATGAAAATGGTTCGATGAACCCTCTGCCAGGCACGTAAGTGTGAATTGCAGAGTAATCATGTAGATGTAGATGTAGATGTTGAGTGGTCGTGAAGACGATCGTAGAAGAGGATTTGACGAAAAATAAGAGGACTGCAGCTGCTAAATCCACTGCAGAACTGAATGTCGCACTGGAAAACTGTATCAGCACCAAAATGACGCGAATGGAGCTCCATAAGCAGTGAATTACAGAACGGGAAATAACTGCAAAACCACTCAACAGTAATGCAAATGCCTGCAACAGGGAAGTTTGGTGCTGAAGCCATATAACCTGGAATGGAAAGAAATACAAGAGAGTCATTTGGTTGGATGAGTCTTGTTTCACATTAATCGCAACTTCTGGCAGAGTTTATGTCCCAAGAGTGAAACATGATGGATGTTCTGTGATGATTTGGGCTGCCATATCGTGGTTTTCCACGGGCCGCTCGATTACTCTCCAAGGCAGCGTTACTAATAAGGATTATGTGACCCTTTCGGCCGATCAGATCCAATTCATGATACAACGTCTGTTGCTCAATTGTAATTGTGTATTGCAAGGCGATAGAACCCCTGTGAATGCAGCTCGCATCGTTCAGGACTTGTGAGCACTATGACGAAGCTTTGCCCCCTCCTTGGCTAACACTGCCTTCCATATCCAGTATTGCTGAGGCTTTGTGGTCTGCTTTCGAGAGAAAGGCGTGTGATCGCTATCCAGTCCGTCGTCGTTACCTAAAGTGCCACCATTTTGCAGGAACAATAGTATAAGAGTCTCTTGAAAACCATACAGTACCTCATAGGATGCAGGCTTTCACGACTGATATAGCTGATATTTGTACTAGTATTATGTGCATTAGGCAAGTTCAAAAGAATAATTCCCTGTCTAATGTTTGGCCTTCCACTTGTTATGTCCCAGAACAGTATATCAGGTGGACACTAACAATTCTTCCAAGTTATACCTTGGCTCCCAGAAGCTGAATCGCCTTTTAGGGGAAATGCTGAGCGAGTTGCGGCAAATGCGGAAGTTTTTGCACCATGGAGGAACGACTGAGCGCCCAAGTCTACAAGCGAAGCGTAATGACATCAGAGAAGCCGAGGGGAACTGTCATACTAATCACAAAGCAGGGTTTCGTAAGGAAGGTGAGGTACAAATGAACAGTAAGTATATATGTGTTGAGCAAGCAGGTAAGAGCCTCTGAAAGATGAAGTTGCTAATGTCTGAAGTCACTAAGAAGAAAAACCAAGATATATGGTGCCATAGCCATCAGACTGCCCCAGAGCGCATGGGAAGCGTCGTCATATGTACTCCACCATTTTCAACAAATGCCTGATTGCTGAATGCTGATTGCTGACTGCCCAGTGGCTATCTGTTTGCAGCTGTCCAGTAAGAGGGGAAGCTATGGATGGCGATCCCTGGCATACCTAGCTGTCTTCGATCGTTTATGGAACTATGAGTCCGTCAGGAAGTACGCCGCTGCTGCCATCTGTACTGACAACTTCCGAGGCAACACTGATGGGGCACAGAGGCTATCGTCCCACTGCAGGATTTTTAGAGACTTCACCTGTGTGACCTCGATGCTGTCTGTCATCCGCCTTCGAGAGGGAAGGCACTGCAGCTGCTCATCCTGTTCCTGAGGCTGACATCGTTGCTAGTGGCTCCTGTTTCCTAAATGGGGGCTGAGAGCTGACCCCTGCAAGCCAGCCAGTACTTCAGGTGGACCTGGAGCGAGAATCCTGAGTGTAAACCTTCGACATCAACGAGAGCACCTTGGAGATAGCACCGCAGATCTGGAGGTCGCCGGATTTCACGGGTCGACGGTCGCCCCATGATGTACTGTGAGTCGAGCACACACTGGCTTTCTGCTACTGACGATGCGCTGCTCCGCAGGCCCAGCCGTTGCACAGAGCCTTGGGGGACAATCCTGTATTACTGCCTAATAAATGTATTATTGTCAATGATGGTTTTTTGGCGCTCTCAAGCGTAACTGGGTCCTCACCACTGCATCCCGTCAGCCTCTCTTCTGACGAAAGTAGGAGTCTGGGACCAGACTCCAATACAATGCTGGAGATATCATCAGATGCTTTAGCGTCTCAGAAAGCCAAACTGTTTATTTGTACCCAAGCAACGTTCAGTACTGTGAGTGTGTGGTTTTTTTTGTCAATTTGCGCAATGGACTGTTCAAACAAGTACCCTTTGGCTCCTGCAAGAAACAGTTTCCACCTCACACTACTACAGAAGTCATACAGACGCTCCTAATGTTTCAACAAGAACTGCTTGAAAAACATTCAGGAATCAAATATCTTCTGGAATCGTCCGCTGTAAGGAAAAGACACAAAAATATTCTATATCCTTACGTAACTAGGATTACTTGGGTACTGGAGTACTGCTAGTTAGTGTAATTAAACGAACGAAAAATATTGTTTATTGCAAAAAAATTCTGAGAAATCAAGTGAAACTTTTTCTTACAAAATAATGAATTTCCAGGTTCTTTTCGGAACAGTAGATTGCCTCTTATGGATAGGAATGCTATTAATTTACAAAGTATGGAAAGGTTCTTTTCTTCTCCCTTTTCTTTAAGAATGTTATTTACTCAGCAGAACGGCTGAGAGCCGCACCTACACAACTTGAATAACTTCTCTAGATACGGTCAAGGCTGTCTCGTGAGAAATGTAATGGAGAGTACTGTTATGGAGGACAGATGGGGCTCGGATATGCTGTAGTGCACAATACTGTGAGCTGCGACGACTGCTGCCTGTGTCGCTCGCTGCGGACAAATAACACAACTATCTCTTTCTATCTGGATTGACCTTCGTCAATCAAACTCTCCCTTGCCTTCATCAAGTCGAGGACTCCTATCTGCCCCTAGGCTAATTATTGGCATGGTACACCAGTCAGATAACCAGTCCACCGCAATGCCTCTCAATATTCGCTCGCAGGCGTTTAACTAGTACTCTGTCCGTGTTCACACCACACAATAAGTGTGGTGGCCAACACAATGAACAACGCTTAATCACGAGTGAATCAATATAGAGTATCACTCCAATTTGCTAACGACAGAGGTGCTCTCCCAGTGAAGTACTGAGGAGAGACTTCGTTCCTCACCCTTGCGTACACATACGAGTGCACTCACTCTCGTTACGTGTTCGTGCTCCAAGAGTGACAACGGAACGGCCCCTTCTTCTGGAAAAGTTGCAAGTGTGTATCATTTGCTGTCTTCCCTCACTCCTCTGGCTCTTTGCGTCAGAAATATTCTGCCAGTCAGCGTTGCTCTTTTAAATGGGAGAATCACATTTCGTTTAAGTCGACCAATGTGGAAAGATGTAGCATGTCAGTTGGGTGTATACTGTCCTCCTGAGAACTCCATAACTATGCAGTCGGTCCATCAAAAAATAGGTCTTCTGGGCGCTCCCACACAATGTAGCGGAATTTACTTTAAAGTCGAACAAGCGGGTTGTTATCCTTTCGCTCTGGCAAAAGCTGTCCTCTCTCTGGGCGGTCGTTCCAGCTGAAGTAGGTGTGCACCGACCCACCCCTCTGAAGGGACGGGCCTCCCAGCAGGCCGGCCACCATCCTAGAACGAAAATTCCTGTGGCCGTCATGTTGTGTACGCCAGCCTCGACTGTTTCAACCTCAGTGCGCACTTGCGATTTACTTATTAGATTTGCATATCACTTACATGAATTCATACAAAATTGACTCTACTGTGTCGAGTTTGGGTTCGAATGAAGCGTCTTGATGTGCAGAATACGATTGTGAGGACGGAGTATGTAAGAAATGAAGGTCAGGAGACCACACCATCTTACAGTATGTGTCGTCATCAGACCACTGCTAAGATCGCGGAGTTGCAACGTTGTACACTATGGAGCTTGTAATGGAGCAGAGTTCATTCATTTTTTTAACACCAAGGCCCACGAGTTGAAATTGTTTTTGTGCTTTTGTATTTCTATGACCTCTCTGTACATACTAGCGTAGCAATCATTAGATTGTGCCACAGTGTCAGAGAAAGGGAATGGTTTTACCATCTTAGTCTGTAATCTGCTACTACTTATTTAATCGTTTTGCCCAGGCGACTATTGCTCTTGTGTCTAAAGGTGAGTGTTAATGCTTCTTTTTGTAGTTCCTATGTGCACTTGGCAAGTGTAAGGGGTTTTATATATTCGTATTCTGCTGCAGCAAGTGGCGGGTGTAGTGGGACGCAAAATTGAAGCGTCACCCATCCACCAGTAGCAGCCCAGTTTGCAGGTGAATATAAGTTTAATTTAGTGTTTTGTTTATGTATTTTGTAATATTTGTAATGTTTGTGAATTATCTAAAGTTTTGTATTTATTTTTATGTTTCATGTACGCAGAGGGCGGCGCAACGAATGGAGACAGCATCTTCACTGTCGCGACCAGAGAGAAAATTGATGGCCACTATAAGTCGCGGGTCGACAGCCAAAGAGCAACAGAAGATCCTGAAACCGAGTTGTTGCGTCCTGCTTCTAAAAACTGAAAAAATAAGAATTTGTAATATTTCTACAACAATGACGTCATAGAAAGTTTAATCATGTTGTAAATGTTCAGTCCTATCTTGTCAAGGTTCATGTTCACGTCTATATGTAGTATATATGAAGATAATAAACTAGTGAATACTACAAAAGTTTAAATACGTGTTCCGAGAATTTATTTATGAAGAATTATATTAAAGGAGAAGTATTACTGATTTATTTGACAAGATTATTAATTTTGACAACGTTCATCGCGAGTTTGAGTCTTAAAAGTTTATTCAATGTGGTTTTAATATTTATTAAAGCAGATAACTTGCATTAATATAATTTCTGAGAAGAAACAAACGACATCTAAATTGGAAAAAGTTTGCGCAAACCAATTGGACTGAGTGACGTAGTTCTGCACATACGACTCAAATGATAATGTTTTAATTACAGTTTCGCTCAAGAACCATTCAGAGACAACTTTAAAAAGAATTTAAATAATTTTGAAGTGTTTTGTAACTGACGTAGGTGACGAAGTCTGCACATGGTCATATGTCAAAAGAAAATCAATTATACAAAACTTACTATGCACGGGCATAGGTCATTTGCAGATTTCAAATATTTCTGCACATTTTCTGTTGGTTTAAACTCTGTATCAATGCCATGTTTTCTGAGTACTATGCTGATGCGATCCATGAAAGTTTTTACAAGTAGAAGGAAAACTTGCTCTTTAGTTGATTCTTTTGCAAGAGAAGTTCTAGACCTTTTAGAATGTAGTGCCGTTTTTTCTGAAGGCCGCTCTTAAATGTTCGAGCTCGTGTTTCAGGTACTAAAAGGATCTGTGAACCATAGGCAGAGAAATCGGCGGTAGCAGGTCAAGCACTAGGATCGGGAAATCACCAAAGTCATTTCCTTGACGCTGTGGTTTTAGCAAGATTTAATAACTGCTACGCTAAGATGTGCAGAGGGGCGATAGAAGTACAAAAGCACAAACCAATTTCCGGGTTCGATTCCCGGCGGGGTCAGAGATTTTCTCTGCCTCGTGATGACTGGGTGTTGTGTGCTGTCCTTAGGTTAGTTAGGTTTAAGTAGTTCTAAGTTCTAGGGGACTGATGACCATAGATGTTAAGTCCCATAGTGCTCAGAGCCATTTGAACCATTTGAACCACAAACCAATTTCAGCAGAAGAGAAGATACAATTGAAATTAGACAAGGTGTGGGCCTTAGTTCTGAAAGAAATAAATAGCGCCCACTATTCCCCACTACAAGCTCCATAGCATACTTCGGTGGCGACTCTGTGATCTTAGGCAGCAGTCTGATGACGTCACAAACGGAGCTTTGCATGGATAAAAATTAACAATTCCGACTGGTGAGCTAAATTGAGTCTGCAGCACCTTCCTGAGTCGTTAAATCGTCTGATGATGTCTCCAGCACTGGAAGACGAAACGTGAAATAGACAATTATGCCTAATGCCCATAATGCAAATACCAGCAATACTATATACCTACAGGACCTGTATTTATCCATTACGAGACGACTGGAAGCTGTTTTCAATGCAACGATTTTCTTACACCATATTAGGCATGGTAATATGTTATGTGTTTGGTTTTTACATATTTTCATACATTCTCTGCAGACTAGTTTAGGATAGGATAAAGGAGTGAGATGGTAAGTTTGGTAGATGACGGTAATGAAGTCTGTGGCTGGACTTAAACCTTGTCTTTGTAATAGAGTTTTGGTTTTTCGTATGGCTCAGGTGTTGGCGATAAGTATTTCATGGGGAATATTTGGTAAGTGATGAGTAAAGATGTTGGTTGGTCAGAGGCATAGTGTAGTTGCTGCATGATACCCTATCTGAGGTGCAATCTTTTGAGTCAGCAGAAGAGACAACACCGTGTTACGAGTGGAGGCCGAAATGCACGCGTTTTAGCTCACGCACGCTGGCGTGAAGAGGGAAGAACTATACTGACGTGAGGTCTGGAACATGACAAGGAATGAGAATGCAGAAAGCGGAAGTAATTAGTTTGATACTTAACTTTAATCCATAAATGATGAATGTCGCTCTTGACGGTACATGATTCACAATAATATCTGTTCAGAATACATTCTTGAAGTAATTATAGTAACTGAATATGGCGCCTTGCTAGGTCGTAGCAAATGACGTAGCTGAAGGCTATACTAAACTGTCGTCTCTGCAAATGAGAGCTATGTAGACAGTGAACCATCGCTAGCAAAGCCGGCTGTACAACTGGGTCGAGTGCTAGGGAGTCCATCTAGACTAGACCTGCCGTGTGGCGGCGCTCGGTCTGCAATCACTGATAGTGGCGACACGCGGGTCCGACGTATACTATCGGACCGCGGCCGATTTAAAGGCTACCACCTAGCAAGTGTGGTGTCTGGCGGTGACACCACACAATCAGTCACATGATGTGAAGAGGCTGATGAACTTAAGGTCCTTTCATTGAGCTCACTCAAAGAACGACCGTTTAGAGTCTGTGACAGTTTATCGTGTTCATTGTCACTCTGCACTTGCCTTCTAACCATGGCTGAAGTGATCACATCGGCTCAATTGCGTTTAAAGTAGATAATAGACTTCGGGTCGTAGGTAGGATATTTGGATAGTGTAATAAAGGAGACTGCTTACAAAACACTTGTGCTACACCAAATAGGAGTAATGTATAGAAACAAGGACAGTGAGAATGATCACAGGTTCGTGTGATGTACAGAACAGCGTCTTGGAAGCGCTGGAAGAAACCTGGCTTTGCAGACGCTTGAAGATGACGCTAACTTAATAAGCTTCACAGTGGTCTGCAAAGTATGGACATAGATGTACAGGGTGGGCGAGAAATAGCTCCCTAGTTTTAAATGTTCTTAAGTTTCGAGAATGTTGATATTTATTAATGAACGTTGTTGTGTTTTGTTACAGGATCCCTGAGAATATCTTGACCGTCCGCAGCATCTTCTTACAATGAGCGACTAGATGGCAGGAAAGTCGACATTACAAGAGCTCGTCCAGGTCACTTCGCGGATTGAAGTGTGGTGATCTGTAGCCATTATTCAACGATGGTAGCTCATGGTCCTCACGTCAAACTCGATGCTAAAACTATTAGGAATTGTCGCACCAAGTTAATGACAACTGAGTCAGTTTTAGATAAACCACGAGGAGGACGACCTCCGGTGGCGCGATCTCCATAAAATGTGGGGACAGTGAGGGACATCTTCACGTGCAGTCCAGGTAAATCAACACTCCAGGCAGCTCCTGAGAGTGGAATCAGCAGGCACACAATGCATGTTGCGTTAAAGGAGGACCTCATCTGGAAGCCTTGGAAACCCCATTATGTTCAGGAGTTATCTTTGGAGGATGAAATATGGGAAAATCACGCTGTCACGGCATAACGATTGGCCGTATTTGTCAAGAACGTCATTTGGAGGGGTGAGGCTGTGTTTCAAGTTTGGTGATTCATCAGTCGACACAACTGCCATTATTGGGCAGAAACAAATCCAGGGATGACAACTGAAAAATCACAAAGTCAGATGCGGTGTGACTGCAGATCGTCTCATTGATCCATTCATATTGCGAGACAGCATGAACAGCAATCGGTATTGCCAGATGCTGAGTGGCTGCCACTGATATCACAGTGGGACAAGGTTGTGGGGGTCCTCTTTCAGCACGACTGAGCACTACCTCATTTTGCCAGCATCGTTCGTGACTGGTTGAGACGGCGAGGATCCCTTGAAAGGCCTCCGAGAAGTCACGACCTCACCACTTGTGACCTGCTTGTGTGGCTGGGCCAAAGAAGAGGTGTACCGAAAAAAAACCCACGCATTGTGGATGAATTAGAGGAGAGGATCACAGTTGTCCTCAGACATGTACCTGTGACATTCCAGCAGAAATCGATTGATGGTATTCGTACATACGTTTACCTCGTTTGGTCGTCAGCCCAGGAGCATATGTGGAATTGTAGGCCAGACATTTCGGCCACTGCCCACAGTGACGTTGGACGCTGCCTGGTGGCGTTGAGGGCACATAAGGCGGTAACAAAAGTTTGTAAGCGGAGCAGATACTGATGGGGTATCACCCTAGTGAAGGTATGCGTTGCAGATGGGGAAATCCATAAAGATAAACGAATTTGATAAAGGGCAGATTATTATTATGCGGAGCCTGTGAGCGAGTATTCCGAAAATGGTGAAGCTGGTCGAGTGTTCACATGCTACTGACGTGAGCATCTGCGGCAGGAAGTGGAAGGACAATAAAACTACCACTAGACGATTAATGATTGGAAGTCCACAGCTCTTCACAGAACGTGGAGTTCGGAGGCTTGTCTGCTCTGTAAAGTAGGATAGATGGTGATCCGTGGCATCTCTGCCGAAAGAGCTCAATGCTGTTGCACGCACAAAAGTTTTGGAGCAACCTTTCATCGTACATTGCTGAACGTGGTGCTGTGCAGCCGACCACTCCTATGTGTCAAATGCTGACCCAACAACATCGACATTACGATTGCCGTGGGCACGGGACTATCGGAATTCGACCGTCGATCAATGGAAACGTGTCAGCTCTTTGGATGGACCACATGGCAGTCTTCACAAACTGCGCAATCGAGGCAGGCTGGTGGGAGCAGTATTATGCTATGGGAGACATTCTGCTGCACTCGCATGGGACCTGTGGTAGTAATCGAAGACACATTTGGAGCCTCCACCTAGATCCGCTCATGCTTGATGTCTTCTCGTCATCTTTCAGCAGTACAATTGTCCGTGTCTCGGAGCCAGAATCGCGCTATAGTGATGTGAGGAGCATTATAGTGAACTCACGTTGATGTCTTGGCGACCAAATTCGCCTGATGTAAATCCTGTGGAACCCATCTGGGTCATCGCCGCGTACGCAGATCAGCTGCCCGTTATTTACGCGAATTACATGACCTGTGTCTAGACAACTAATGCCACATACCTCCACAAATCGAACAAAAACCTGTCGGATCCCTGATACGCAGAATCAGTGGTCCGGGCGCTAATGACCTTAGCAGTTTTGCGCCCTAAAACCATAACAAAAAAAAAAAAAAGAATCAGTGATGTATTTCGTTCCAAAGGCGGACAAACAAACTAGTAGGCAGGCTGTTATAATGATTTGGCTCATCAGTATATTCTCATGGACCTGATAGGCGACTGCAATTTGTTTCGTGTGCAAATATTCATTAATACAAATTTATGGATGTAATAAGGAGCGCCGCGCAGGATTGGCCGGGCGGTCTGAGGCGGTGCAGTCATGGACTGTGCGGCTGGTCGCGGCGGAGGTTGGAGTCCTCCCTCGGGCATGGCTGTATGTGTTTGTCCTTAGGATAATTTAGGTTAAGTAGTGTGTAAGCCTAGGGGCTGATGACCTTAGCAGTCCCATAAGATTTCACCCACATTTGAACATTTTTTAATAAGGAGCGACTTCTCGTCAACTATGTAGATGTAATGGCATATTGGCAGGTGAAGTTGAGGTCTTGCGTTGCTCATGCCACGAGAACTCATTCCACAGTTGAGTATGCAGGTTAGCAAGCTCACGCGGCGCTCCGAGCAAGATCTGTTGTCCGTGGCCGCCTGTTAGAGCGGGATTATCCGTAAAAGCGAGTCGAGCCTAGCGGCATATACGTGGGTACACTGGCCGGATTGGTGTGGGGTCGCAGCTGGTCGTGCTTCTCCGCTGCAGCTGAGGCGGAGCTGTAATTCGGCAAGGAAAGCGACGCGACGGCCGATTACCGCGTGTCGCGCCCATGAAGTCGTGTGGCCGCCGTGTAAACACGACCGTCCGCTGCATATTCATGGCTCAATTATTGCCGATTATTCATACTAATCGGCGCGCGCGTGGGTGGCAGTGCGGCTGCTGGGGACTGGGAGAGGGGGGGGGGGGCAAAGAGGAAAGTGGTGGGGGAAGGGGTGGGGGAACCGAGTGGGCAACGGCGCGCTCCGCGGCCCCTCCGGATGCGACGATAATTGAAGCGTGTGCAAAATTTAATTTCCATATTGAGTTACCACTAATTCCATCGGGCTTTTGCCGTCACATCTTAAATGAGACGTGATGATTCTACAAATCAAAATCATTATAAAATTTACAGCACGCGCACGGGGAGAGTAATTAGCATCCGTCGGGTTACAATCCAGATTTCGTATAAAGTGAATAAATCGGCCGGCAGCAGAGAGAAATGAGCAAATTCGATGGCGTAGGGCGCAAATTTTCTAGATGCGGAATGCGGTTTGCAGGAACCGTTGTATCCGTAGGTTATCCCGACAGTGATGAAATGCCCGTTTTCAGGCTCGGTGGGTAAATTCACATGACAGAAATGGCTTTGGAGAGACATTTTTGGTACGCAGAACCAACTTACCGAATGGCGCCTAATTGATCCAACATTTGTTTCGGTATTAAATTTTTAGGTTAGCCTATCAGTTATTACTGTCTGTTATGATGGAAGAAATGAGAGAAGCTCATGGAGATTAATTTATTTTATTTACGTGCGCGTCAGTGCTGCCAAATCAGCTTTTTAGAACTAACTCTGGCTTCTTTTTATTACCATTTAGCTGGCAAATGAGTGAATTAGCTGGGTCCGCAAGTACGGCTTTTTTCACAATCGTTTGGCTTCTTTTTCCCTTGACAGTAGGGCAGCAGTAAAATTGATTAAAGGAAAATTATTTACTATGAACTAAGATGTGAAAACTTATTTCAATATTCCCTGAAAATGTATTATTACATTGGATTAAAAAGCACTATAAAGCAAACGTAACAACAAAGCTGTGTGTTATGGGACCGTCAGCGTACACACACAAAAGGCCAAAACGTAACTACGAAAAAGAAACAGCTGAGCGCCTTACTCGAACCGTTGTTACAGCACAGTTGACATCAGTAAAGTATCACAACTTCAAATAATGCAGGAAGCTGTGGTAAGCAGAGCAGACATTGATTTACGCAGGATGAATCAGAAGTCACAAGCTTCACAGTTGTAACAAACAACGTCCCAGTGACAGAACTGACGAGAGGAACAGCGAACTTCTTTTCAAAGGAGTAGCTTGCTACGTGCACGAAGTAATGTAACATTACAGAGCAGTACTCTGAAGATTTTTCTGAAACATTATTTATATTTTTATTGTGAGAAAAAGAAAGTTATAGGAATGAAACTGACATGAAGATGTTTATTTAAATTAATTTTTGCGTCAAAATATCGAGGTTTTTAAAAATGGTTTGATATTTTATATGCATATTACAAAAGGAAAATCTGAAACTGTTATATCTGCATCGAAATAGTAGTGCATCCAGAAATCATTTATCTAATGAGATGCATACGGGACGCCTCAAAATTTTTATTCTGTTGCGGTTTTCTCTTCGGCTAATAAAGCCATTAAAATGAAACGTCGCACATGCATTTAAGATGTGATACAAATCGCGTGGAACAGTTATTTTCTGGAGTTGTTTTAAACTGAATTACTTACCTGATATGAGTAAATATGAGCAAAATATTTTTCAAGAGTACGCAGCTCGTAGTCGTGCGGTAGCGTTCTCGCTTCCCGCGCCCGGGTTCGATTCCCGGCGGGGTCAGGTATTTTCTCTGCCTGGTGATGACTGGGTGTTGTGTGATGTCCTTAGGTTAGTTAGGTTTAAGTGGTTCTAAGTTCTACGGGACTGATGATCATAGATGTTAAGTCCCACAGTGCTCAGAACCATTTCATATTTATTTTTCAAGAACTTGAATCCGAGGTAAAGAAAAGGAGAGAGAGAGAGAGAGAGAGAGAGGGGAGGGGGGAAGGGAAAACATCAAAATAATATCAGCGTTGGTTATATTTTGCCCTGTATGTGTATAAACATTGCTCAAATTGTTCTTTATAATCTTGGCGTTGTCTAAAAATATCTATCTCACTGGATTTTCGTTTACTTCCCTCTCCCAAATAAATACATTAAAAAGCCTAATTATTGCAAAAACAAGACTGCACAGTAATATACCTTGTTTTATATCAGATTTTTTCTGGATTTTTTAGATACATGTAGATTATTTTGTTTTGGAGAGGTGGCAACACTGCAGTGCACTGTTCGTGTATCGTTTCAAGAAGGCTGACAAAGGAAGACCGACTATCGAACGGCGCTTTAAAACTGTCCTATTTCTTCATGAAACGGAAGTGGTTTCGTGCACATTTTAAAATTCTGTGGTCGCCCTTATTTAAAAAAAAACATAGACTCTACGAAACAGTTAATAATGATGCTCTAGTGCTTGAGAGGAAGCACGAAAGTTCAGCCAATGTGCATTCTCCACAGAATGTCGCAGCTGTCAGAGGAGAGGTACAGAGAAGCCCAAGCAAATCAACAATATAATCAGCAGCACACACTGGGACTTCTAGGCGACCTGTACAGCGAAATTTAAAAACTGAATTGCCTTTATATCCGTACAAAACAACTGTTGTCTAAATTAACGACGGATAACAAACATCTAAGAATGGCATTCGCTGAATAGGTTGTGAATCAAGGCGTATTGTTTTTTTCGGATGAGGCACGTTTTCACCTTGATAACGTTGTTAATGAACAAAATGTGTGCTTTTCGTCTTCCGAGAATCCAAATTCCAAAAGTGCATCATAAAAAAACATAAAAAAGCATATCACCCTCCATTATGCAGGCCGCTATCTCAGGTCACGAGGTAATAGGGCCGTTCTTTTTTGAACGTAACAGTGAGTAGTGAAGTAACCATGCTGGGTAATAATTTTGTCGCTCAGCATTTCTTGAAGGAGTTTCATTCAGAAAACAAGTGGTTCACGCAGAATGGAGTCAAATCAAATGGTTCAAATGGCTCTGAGCACTTTGGGACTTAACATCTATGGTCATCAGTCCCCTAGAACTTAGAACTACTTAAACCTAACTAACCTAAGGACACCACACACATCCATGCCCGAGGCAGGATTCGAACCTGCGACCGTAGCAGTCGCACGGCTCCGGACTGAGCGCCTAGAATGGAGTCAATCCACACGCAGCTATAGCTCATGATTTGGATCAGTGTGATATTTTTTTCTTTGGGGATTTCTTAAGGGAAAGATTCTCCCTAAATATCCTTGCTCAGTGATAGGATAGCCAGCGATGATAATTGAGGTGTGCAACGAGGTAAGCATAACATAATCTTCAATTATATTGTTAAGTCGTATTTTACATTACGTTTTGTGACTGAAATAGATTTTTTTTTTACAGAAACAAGTATTTGATCATTTCGTGCGACATTACATTCCCTCCCAGATCACGTGACTTTGTTGTGATTACCTACGAAAAGTAACTGTTCTTCCTGTCGAGTATCTCGATTTTCATTCATAGTAGCAAAAATTATTCACCATTTATGTTACTAATAAATTCCAAAAACAAGAAAAATCATGCAATATAAAATATCGCTCTTAGAACAAAAGGTACCCGTTCTGCCACCGCTGGAGTTCCAGCATCAAAATCGGGAGCGATGTTCTCCAACTACTTCTGTTTATTCTTCCTATGCAGAGCATCATTTTGTCCACTTTCTTTCCCTTTGGTGACATTTTAAACTCGCACCAAGTGGGGGCAATACAGTACTGTACAACACAGTGTAATTTGATAACTGACACCGTGTCAAGAGCTGCGTAAGGCGGTTGGCTGAATTTAAATTTAATGATTGTTGTCCTCGATTATTGCTGTTATTACTTCCAGGGTATCGAATACTGTACAGCTGCTGTACTACAAAAATGATTCGGCTGAACTGGCCATGCAGATTAATGAGGACTCGATAAGCAAGGTTCCACTGTACTATAATCGGAAATCTATCCTTCCTACAGAACGGTGGTTTACGTACGCAACTAACACCCATCATAAAGATGCGTTCCATCCCGATAGATTCCGCAGTCATCTCTACAGGTTAGACATCAGACTCTCCTCAATTTATTCCAATGATTCAACGGCAGTGACGATGAGATTCAGAGAATCATGAGGTGTCGACCGGCCGCCGCTTCGTCCTCGGCACACCGGTGACCTGACTGCTGTCAGCTTTCCAGATCTTGGGGACGCTACTCCTCAGTTGGCTTCATGAGGCTGAGTGCACCCCATTCCACCCCGCCATTATGAAAAAATTCCTGTCAGTATCGGAAACCGAATCCGCGTCCTGCGCATTGCAATGAAACATACTGCTGGCTCCCCTACGAGTGATTTAAATTACCTATTCTTCTCGTGTAAACGGTTTGGTGGTGAGTAAGTCGCATTAAAATACCAAATTATCGTACTTCTCTTAACCATAAAAAGCCGTGGATCGTTCGAACAAAAAATCGTGTCCAACAGATGGAAGAAAGCACAGGTCATTCTAGTCTTCAAAATGGTAGCAGAAGTGTCACAGAACTTCTGTCCAATATATTTGACATCTATATATTGTAGAATCTTTGACAATATTCTGAGCCCTGAAAGAGAATGTGATATCCCGTATGGAATGAACTGCTACGTGCCAACCAGCATGGCTGCTAGAAACATCTATCATATGAAATCTAGTTCGCAATTTTCTCACATGTCTTGAATGCTGTGGATCAAGGCAGTCAGTTAGCTGCAGTATTTCTTGATTTCCGTAAAGCGTTTGACATAGTACCAGACCTGCTATTATTATTGAAAGTTTGATCGCATGGCTTATCAAACGAAATTTATAGCTAGACTGAGGATTTATTGGTAAGAGGAACGCTGCATGTTATCTTGGAAGGAGAGGAGTATACATATATACAGGGTAGTTTTTACCACCATGTAGGGATTGATCGATGAGAGGATACAGAACAAAAAAGGTCTAAGGAATTATTCGAAAATGCATACACGCGCTTTACCATGCAGCCGCAATTACAGTACGTGTTGAAAATTGCTTCAATGTGCCTCAACGCACGCGTGTACGCGCCGTAGCGTGTTCTGTCTCACACTTTCACATCGTGCCGGCTGCATCGAACAGTGTCAAAGGCAGCGTGAATACGCTGCTCCAGTTTCTCCACATCTGGAATGGGCTCTGCATACACGATACTTTTGAGATGGCCCCATAAGCAGAAATGACACGAGTTGAGATCCGGTGAACGAGCAGGCCATGCAACTGGACCTCCTCGTCCGATTCATCGACCAAGGCAGACACGATTGAGATGTGTCGGGACGTTAAAGGCGAAGTGGGCTGGAGCATCGTCTTGTAGCACCCACATAACCCTTGGAATCATCAATGGCCCTTCTTCCAGCAGGGGGGGGGGGGGGGAGGCAAAGTCACCCGCAAGAAATGCCGATAGTGCTGGCCTGTTAGGCGACGTGGAAGGAAGACTGGTCCCAAAATACGGCCGCCAATTATCCGGGCCCACACATTCCGGCTGCACCGATGCTGATGATTCGCTGTCACCATATCATGGGGGTTCTGCATACTATCCCACAGATGACTGTTACGAAACTCGAAGATACCGACCCGCGAAAGGTGGCCTCATCTATGAATAGGATGGATGACACCAATCCCGGAATCGTGGTTGCCTGGTGAAGAAAACAGTGACAAAACTGCTCCCGATGTGGAAAGTTTGTCGCTAGTAAGTCCTGCACACGCTGTAAATGATAAGGGTGGTAACAGTTGTCATGGGGAATGTTCCACACGGTCATCTGACTTAGCCTGTGCTGGAGGGCGAGCTGCCTGCCACTGACACGGCGGTCGCCTTCCACAGTGTTAACCACATTTTCCTCCAGGTTTAGCGTCCGGACATTTTGGATACGTCCTTCTTGATTTCCTGCTTCCTGGAACGACCCTGTCTGAGACAAACGGCGAAACACTGTTGAAAATATTGAATGTTGTGGTTTTTATCGGTGGGGATAGGTCTCTTGATACAACCATTTGCCTTTCTGTAAGTCAACACCAAGCCGGCAAGCCCTCGATTCGAATAAGGAAGCACTGCGTACAACGCTGTATAACATCCACTACAAGGTGAATCAGCAAGAGAAGCGAATCGGACACAAAATTATCATTCACTGCGGTAGGAGAGGGTGCTAGGGCATGACGGATGAGGAACAGTATCACCCTTTAGGAGGAAATTATGCATACTGTAACTGTGGCTGCATGGTACAGCGCATTTTAGACCGCAGTCTCTGTAACAAAGTACGATTGAATAAATGGTCTCTAGTATGGAAACCATGGCTTTTCCGGATATAAGGTCATTTCTTCTTGTTCCATATCCTCTCATCGATTAATTTCTAGAGTTTGTACACGGTGCAATAAATCACTCTGTAGAAGTAAATTCAGGTTTCCCTCAGGGAAATGTGTGGCCCATGCTGTTTATGTTGTATATTAATGACCTTGCAGACAACATTAATGGTGGCCTCAGACTTTTCGAAGATGACATCGTTCCGTGCTCCATACGTGAATGGCACGGGGAGAAGTCCTCATAACTGGTACAAGAGAGGGACTCTCTGTCATGCACTTAACAGTAATTTGCAGAGTATGGGCACTGTTAATATTTATGATCACACTTCTGACACCAATGTTAATATATATGATCCCGTTTCTGGTCACCATTGTTAATGTATAAGGGAACAGGGAAGGGGGGAGGCGGTTGTTACATATGCCTCGTGACGACAGCGTGCAGGAGGTCGAGCGGTCAGGATTTGAGAGTGGGCATCCTTGGCTGCCGTTACATGACAAAACAGGAAATTAGGTACAATAAAGAGGATATATTTCAATGTACGGTGTACAAGGGGCTCGCCTAGGATCGGAAGTTAGCAGGTTTAGGCCAGTCCCGGAGGTCGAACAATTAATTGAAATGGGCAGCGGAAGGGAAAGTGGTTCACGTTAACTTACGTTGGTGGCCGCTCGTGAAAAGCAGAGCCAGAGGCTCTGCCTTCCGAAAAGACGTCTGTTCTGCTCGAGGTCTGATTACAAGAGGGGAGGCAACTGTGATCCGAACCGCAGAACACTCCAGCGTCCACACACATTACCGTGTCCCACGCACGCTATTGGCTAAAACCAACGGCGTGAATTCGCTAGCAGTTTCAGCATAGGTCTCAGGGCGTCTCTTGTCAGCAGCTTTAACTGGACAGAACTGCCTCAGCTTTGAAAGACAGGCAACTTGTGTCACGTAGGCACAGCGAAAGCTGCTCTGGGAGAAATCTTGTGAAGATTTCACTGAGCCTTTAAAATAAATTTTTTAATCAATTCCCTAAAATATTCCTTGACTGGCTGCCACCATGTACAACATAGATGACGATGCAAAACAAAACTGAAACACCGATGTCCTCGCATCAGAAAACGCTGTTGGTGCTATTGTTGTGGTCTTCTGTCCGAAGACTGATTCGGTGCAGCTCTCCATGCAAGCACATCCCGTTCAAGCTTCTTCATCTCTGCATACCTACCGCAATGTATATCTATTTGAACCTGCTTGCTGTGTTCAAGCTTTGCTCTGCCTCTACAGTTTTTGCTCCACGCTTCTCTCAAATACCAAACTGAAAAGTCCTGGATGCCTCAGAATGTGTCCTATTGATCCATCTCTTACTTTCGTCTAGTCGTGCCATAAATTTATGTTCTCCCTAATTCGATTCAGTACCTTCACGTTAGTTACGTGATCTACCAATCTAATCATCAGCATTTTTCTGTAACACCACATTTCAAAAGCTTCTATTCTCTTCTTGCCTGAACTGCTTATCATCGATGTTTCAGTTCCGTAAAAAGCTACAGTTCAGACAAATACTTTCATAACAGACTTCCTGACACTTAAATCTGTAATCGATATTAACAAATTCCTCTTTTTCAGGTATAATTTTCTAGCTAGTGCCAGTCTGCATATTACTCATATATGCTCTTTACTTTGGCCATTATCAGTTATTTTGCTGCCCAAATAGTAAACCCTGCTACTCTTAGTGTCTCGTCTCTAAACTGATTCCCTCAGAATCACCTTATTTAATTTGACTGCATTCCATTATCCCTGTTTTACGTTCGTCAATGTTCATCTTACACTGAACAGCCAAAGAAACAGGTGCACCTGCCTAATATCGTGTAGGGCCCCCCGCGAGCACGCAGAGAAGGGCCGCAACACGACGTGGCGTGGACTCGACTGTCTGAAGTAGTGCTGGAGGGAACTGACACCATGAATCCTGCAGGGCTGTCCATAAATCCGTAAGAGTACGAGCGGGTGGCGATCACTTTTGAAAAGCACCTTGCAAGGCATGCTCAGTATATTGATGTCTGAGGAGTTTGGTGGGCAGCGGAAGTGTTTAAACTCAGAACTCTGCTCCTGGAACCACTCGGTAGTAATTCTGCACGTGTGGGGTGTCGCATTGTCCTGCTCGAATTGCCCACCTTTTTCGGAATGCACAGTGGACATGAATGCACGTGGTTTGACCGGAATCTTACGTACGTTTCACCTGCCAGAGTCATATCAGGGGACCCATACCATAGCCCCCTGCTGACATACAAGGGTCTGTGGATTCATGAAGTTGTCTCCATACCAGTTCACATCCATCCGCTCGACACAAAATGAAAGGTGACTCGTCCGACCAGGCAACATGTTTCCAACAGTACAATGTCAGTGTTGACGGGCCAAGGCGAGGCGTAAATCTTTGTGTCGTGCAGTCATCAAGTGCACACGAGTAGGCCTTAGGCTCCGTAAGTCCATATCGATGATGTTTCGTTGAATGCTTCGCACGCTGACACTTGTTAATGGCCGGCCGAAGTGGCCGTGCGGTTCTAGGCGCTGCAGTCTGGAACCGCGAGACCGCTACAGTCGCAGGTTCGAATCCTGCCTCGAGCATGGATGTCTGTGATGTCTTTAGGTTAGTTAGGTTTAACTAGTTCTAAGTTCTAGGGGACTAATGACCTCAGAGTTAATGACACAGCACTGAAATCGGCAGCAGGAAGGGCTGCTCTTCTGTCACGTTGAACGATTCTCTTCAGTCGTCGCTGGTCCCGTTCTTGCATGATCTTTTTCCAACCTCACGATTTCGGAGATTTGATGGTTTACTTGATTCCTGATGTTCACGGTACACCCGTGAAATGGTCGTGCAATAAAATCGCCACTTCATTGCTACCTCGGAGACGCTGTGTCCCATCGCTCGTGCGCCGACTATAACACCACGTTGAAACTCACTTAAATCTTGATAACCTGCCATTGTAGCAGCAGTAACCGATCAAACAACTGCGCCAGACACATTTTGTCTTATACAGGCGTTGCCGACTGCAGCGCCATGTTCTGCCTGTTTACATATCTCTTTATTTTAATACACATGCCTATACCAGTTGCTTTGGCGTTTCAGTGTATATCCTCCTTTCAATACGCTGCTCATTCCGTTGAGCTGCTATTCCAAGCCCTTTGTTCTCTCTGACAGATGTACAATGTCGCCGTAAAAATTCAAAGTTTTTATTTCTTCTCCCTTGGTATGAATTCCTACTTTATAGCCTCGCGGGGTAGCCGCGTGATCTTGGGCGCCTTGCCACGGTTCGCGCGGCTGCCCCAGTCGGAGGTTCGAGGCTTCCCTCGGGCATGGGTGTGCGTGTTGTCCTTAGCGTAAGTTAGTTTAAGTTATATTAAGTAGTGTATAAGCCTAGGGACCGATGACCTCAGCAGTTTGGTCCCATAGGAACTTACCACAAATTTCCAAATTTTCCTGCTCCAAACTTTTCTTTGTTTCTTTTAGTGCTTGCTCAATGTAGACACTGAATAACATCGCGGACAGGCTACAAACCTGTCTCACTCCCTTCTCAACCACAGCTTCCCTTTCATGCCTCTCGACTCTTATAACTGCCGTCTGGTTTCAGTAAAAGTTGTAAGTAACCTTTCGCTTCCTGTATTTTAGCCCTGCTACCTTCATTATTTCAAAGAAAGTTCCAGTCAATATTGTCAAAAGTTTTCTCTAAGTTGCAAATTCTGTATACGTAAAATTTATGGATGTTCATCTTATTGTATGGATGAGGGACGTCATCTGATGATGTATATGAGAAAAAGTACCACCACAGTTGTATCTTGAGAATGTCTTTATTCTATCACACGACTAGTTTCGGCGGTACATTACCGCCATCCTTAGGCCCCACCACTGCCAAAAGAATATTTGATTTCCTAGGCGCGCCAAGACATTCTCAAGATACCACTGTGGTGGTACTTTTCTCCTACAAACGTAGGTTTGGCTTTCCTTAACATAGGTTCTAAGGTAAGTTGTAGCGTCAGTATTGCCTCACATGTTCCTACATTCCGACATACTATTCACATCTGTCAGAACCCCCATTATTTGGAACGGGAAGTATTACGTTCTTCCTACTTCTGACAAGGAAATATCACGAACCTGATCTAATATTTTATGGAGAAAAAGGCACACTAGCAAGATATCAGCCCCAGCAATCGGTCGCGTGCAGAATTTACCACCATAATTCTGACCATATGCAGTTATGACATTCTGAATGTACAGCTTTCAAACCTTCGCTCGCACCGATTGTCTGTCATTCGCTCCGCCACAATGCAGCCGCCTAATGCCCGAAAGGGAAGTACTGTACAGAGGAGTGACAACCAATACCTTCATATTCGCTGGATGGCTATGCTTCTCAATTGCTAAATATGTATAAGAACTGGATATATGTCCTAATCTCCTACTTCCTCCTCTCTATGTCCACTCCTCATGCTCCCCCCTCCCCCCCTCTATGTCATGCTCTGTGCAGAATTCTATCAGGTGACATCCTCTTTCATTCCCTTCCCCCAGTTCACATTCTCCCACTAGTTTTTTCTCTTTATTTTCCTACTACTGAATTCCAGTCACTCATCACAATTAAATTTTCGTCTACCATAATTATCTGAATAATTCCTTTGGTCTCATCATACTTTGATGGATGACCTCGCCGTTTAGTCTCACAATCCCCATCAATCAATCAATCATCATACATTTATTCAATGTCTTCATCATCTGCAGAACTAGTTGGCATATTAACTTGTACTACTGCGATGGGCGTTGACGTCGTGTATTTTGGGTATGATGGTGTGTTCGCTTTGCTGTTCATAGTATCTTTCTTATTCGCTATTAAACCTGATGCTGCATTACCCCTATTTGATTTTGTATTGATAACCCTGTGTGATCAGACCAGAAGTCCTACTCTTCCTGCCATGGCACTTCACTATGTCTCACTTTGAAGCTATAATGAAATCTAGACCTTTCGCTGCTTACAGGCGTTGAAAAATGTCAACGGGGAGAGTTGAAAAGTATGCGCCCCGACCGAGAGTCGAACCCGTGACCTCCTACTTACATGGCAGACGCACTAACCGACTGAGCCATCGAGCACTTTTCTCTTCTACACCCCCCGTGAGACACACACAATCCAAGTTTCTGTCCACACACTATATTTGTAGTGCCCCTGTCCACTATACTTATTATTCGCGACAGGTCTATATTTCATTATAACTTCATTCTTCGAGAGCTGCAAGAGCACCAATCATATCTTATAGATACCAGCTTCATATAAGTCTCACTGTATCTAACTTGAACCTGTATGTTTCCCTTTCAAAATCACATTCTCTGTCCCGTAGAACTACAATTTGGTTTTTTATGATGACGGTGTTCACCTGAGTTAGTTCCCACAGGGCGATGTAAATGAGGGACCATTTTACCTCCGGAATACTTTCCCCAATTTAATGCATACGTGCATTCCCTTCACGTGTTATGCTAATTATTACGCACATTTATGAACCTTTGCGAGATCTAAACGCTCGGGAGTGATCTGTAGCAGCCGGGATACATGTCCATCTGACAGATATGCGTCAACAAGGAGCATTAACGATAAGATCGTATAAGGCAATGTTGTGCAACCGTAGTAGGGACAAGATCCGAGTATTCTGGAGTAGGATCTTATAATCTGAAAAAGTGTTCCGAGACAAACTTCCGTCACACTATCCGCAAACGTGACGTCAGATCCACCTGGCAACAGCGATCTGAACGCCCATTGGTTAAGAGTTTTGATATCTGTATGCGTAGGAGACGAGAGGAGTGTTGCTATTGGCTGAAGGAGAAAGGTAGGGCCTCTCTTGTGCATCGGGAAGACGGTGCGAAGTTATTAGCAAGGCGCTACTCAAAACGCACGGTCGAATAACCGGAGGCGGCTCCAAAAGGACGGTCGCGAGTAGGCAGTGACAGTAGCAGAATGCACCACTGACCACAAATATAGAGGTGATAAACAAGATATAAAGTTAAAGTGAGCGGTATTAATTATCAGTGAACGCCACGTGTCGTGGGCAGTATCTACGCGTATAACGAGTATTGTGTACAATGCCCTCCTTCTTATGTGTGGCATTGTACCAAGTGGACGCCATCATCATCTAACCCTACAGTGGAGCTACAGCCCCTCAGGAAAAAATAACGGCTGTAGTTTCTCTTTGCTTTCAGCATTTCGTGGTACCAGCACAGCAAGGCCGATCTGGTTGATGTTACATGGTCAGCGCAGTCAATCATCCAAATTGATTCAAAAAATGGTTCAAATGGCTCTGAGCACTATGGGACTTAACAGCTGAGATCATCAGCCACGTAGAACTTAGAACTACTTAAACCTAACTGAACTATGGACATCACACGCATCCATGCCCGAGGCAGGATTCGAACCTGCGACCGTAGCAGTCGCGCGGTTCAGCACTGAAGCGCCTAGAACCGCTCGGCCACCGGGCCGGCTCCAGATTGGCGTCCCTGAAAATATTGAACAGCACGCTGCCCCTCTTCAGGCACCAAGGGTCAGTCTGTCCTCTTCACAGATGTCCTACCGATATGTTAGCAATTGCGGTACGGCTATCTGTATCACTGAGGCACACAAGTCTCCCCACTTCGCCAAGGTCCGTGGTTCATGAGGAGGGGGGCAGATAATGCTACAAACTACAAAATCACCACAGACTTTATAAGAAATTGTAAACCGCATGTGTAAGTGAATGTATATTATCATGAAGAGTTTCTGTCGCTTCCGTTGGACTTCGTATCTGGCTCTGGTGTCGTACATGCGTACTGTTTACTTTTATGAGAAAATCGTAGGAACCAAATGAATAACTACTGATTTAATTTAAAAGCTATTTAGCATAAATATACTATTAGTTACAATTTTTTCAGAAATATAAAAAAACTGTATTTGTCCAGAAAGAGATTTTAACTGTGCAGCGGAGTGTGCGCTGATATGAAACGTCCTGACAGATTAAAATTGTGTGCCGGACCGAGACTCGAACGCGGGACCTTTGCCTTTCGCCAACACACTAAGGGGTCGATAATAGCATGTTTGTCGCCTTTATGGCATTCTTGACTACCATGGTAGAGCACTTGCCCACGAAAGGAAAAAGGCCCCGTGTTCGAGTCTCGGTCCGGCAAACAGTTTTAGTCTGCCAGGAACTTCCAATTATATTTGTTTTTATTACCATCGTGTTAGTATCATCTATTAAATGCTCTTTATTTATTCGTAACGGTAATGGCGCTAATGATAGAAACTGAAATTCGTCGAAGCAAGGAAAGGTATTTTTCATCTAGGTAAGTACCACACGGAGCAAATTTATGCTACTATATGGCTATATTCACTCACGGAAAATAATCGCAACACCCAATATAATTACTGCAGAATAATGAAATTACAGGAATAAATGTATCTAGGTAATATACACTACTGGCCATTAAAATTGCTACACCAAGAAGAAATGCAGATGATAAACGGGTATTCATTGGACAAATATATTATACTAGAACTGACATGTGATTACATTTTCACGCAATTTGGGTGCATAGATCCTGAGAAATCAGTACCCAGAACAACCACCTCTAGCCGTAATAACGGCCTTGATACGCCGGGGGAATTGAGTCAAACAGAGCTTGGACGGCATGTGCAGGTGCAGCTGCCCATGCAGCTTCAACACGATACCACAGTTCATCAAGAGTAGTGACTGGCGTATTGTGACGAGCCAGTAGCTCGGCCACCATTGACCAGACGTTTTCAGTCGGTGAGAGATCTGGAGAATGTGCTGGCCAGGGCAGCAGTCGAACATTTTCTGTATCCAGAAAGGCCCGTACAGGACCTGCAACATGCGGTCGTGCATTATCCTGCTGAAATGTAGGATTTCGCAGGGATCGAATGAAGGGTAGAGCCACGGGTCGTAACACATCTGAAATGTAACGTTCACTGTTCAAAGTACCGTCAATGCGAACAAGAGGTGACAGAGACGTGTAACCAATGGCACCCCATACCATCACGCCGGGTAATATTGCAGTATGGCAATGACGAATACACGCTTCCAATGTGCGTTCACCGCGATGTCGCTAAACATGGATGCGACCATCGTGATGCTGTAAACAGAACCTGGATTCATCCGAAAAAATGAAGTTTTGCCATTCGTGCACCCAGGTTCGTCGTTGAGTACACCATCGCAGGCGCTCCTGTCTGTGATGCAGCGTCAACGGTAACCGCAGCCGTGGTCTCCGAGCTGATAGTCCATGCTGCTGCAAACGTCGTCGAACTGTTCGTGCAGATGGTTGTTGTCTTGCAAATGTCCCCATGTGTTGACTCAGGGATCGGGACGTGGCTGCTCGATCCGTTACAGCCATGCGGATAAGATGCCTGTCATCTCGACTGATAGTGATACGAGGCCGTTGGGATCCACCACGGCGTTCCGTATTACCCTGCTGAACCCACCGATTCCATATTCTGCTAACAGTCATTGGATCTCGACCAACGCGAACAGCAATGTCGCGTTACGATAAACCGCAATCGCGATAGGCTACAATCCGACCTTTATCAAAGTCGGAAACGTGATGGTACGCATTTCTCCTCCTTATACGAGGCATCACAACAACGTTCACCAGGCAACGCCGGTCAATTGCTGTTTGTGTATGAGAAATCGGTTGGAAACTTTCGTCATGTCAGCACCGGCGCCAACCTTGTGTGAATGCTCTGAAAAGGTAATCATTTGCATATCACAGCATCTTCTTCCTGTCGGTTAAATTTCGCGTCTGTAGCACGTCATCTTCGTGGTGTAGTAATTTTAATGGCCAGTAGTGTATTTAAATGATTAATATTGCAAGACCACAGGTTAATGTAAGCACGAGGTAAGCCATTACAAATGTGAAATGCTGGTACATTAAAACGGGTGCAACAGCCAGAATTTCGAATGCAAGCATGCAAACGTGCTCGAATGGAAGTAGATCTGGTGATCGAGCAGGCCAAAGCAATATGTAGACACTCTGTAAGCATGCTGGGTTTCAACAGCGGTACGTGGGCGAGCACTATCCTGTTGGAAAACACCCCTTGAATGCCGTTCATATTTGGGAGCACAATTGGTCGAATCATAGACTGACGTACAATTTTGCAGTCATGGTACGTGGGATAACCACGAAAGTATTCGTGCTGTCATACGAAATCAAACCCTAGACCCAGGTGTAGGTCCAGTGTGTCTAGCACACAGACGGATTGGTTACAGGCCCTCAACTGGCCTCCTCATACCCAACACACAGCCATAAACGGCACCGAGGCAGAACAAGCTTTCATCGCAAAATACAGCCTGCCCTCATCCTGCCATCTAGTGATTTCTCGCTTGATACCACCGAAGTCGCAAACGTCGGTGGTCTGGGTTCAGTGGAAAGCACGCTACGGGGCGTCTAGCTCGGAGCTGCCCTTTGAAGGAACCGATTTACGAGGTGCATTCAAGTTCTAAGGCCTCCGTTTTTTTTTCTCCGGTCTGGAAAGAGACAGAAACATGCCCATTGTTTTAAAATGAGGCCGCGTTCATTGTCAATACGTCCCAGAGATGGCAGTACCATACGGCAGATGGAATTTTACCGCCAGCGGCGAGAATGAGAACTGTTTTAAATACTGAAAATTGCGACGTTTTCCTTACTTGAACAGCGTGCAATCATTCATTTTCTGAATTTGCGTGGTGTGAAACCAATTGAAATTCATCGACAGTTGAAGGAGACATGTGCTGATGGAGTTATGGATATGTCGAAAGTGCGTTCGTGGCTGCGACAGTTTAATGAAGGCAGAACATCGTGTGACAACAAACCGAAACAACCTCGGTCTCACACAAGCCGGTCTGACGACATGATCGAGAAAGTGGAGAGAATTGTTTTGGAGGATCGCCGAATGACTGTTGAACAGATCGCCTCCAGAGTTGGCATTTCTGTGGGTTCTGTGCACACAATCCTGCATGACGACCTGAAAATGTGAAAAGTGTCATCCAGGTGGGTGCCACGAATGCTGACGGACGACCACATGGCTGCCCGTGTGGCATGTTGCCAAGAAATGTTGACGCGCAACGACAGGATGAATGGGACTTTCTTTTCGTCGGTTGTGACAATGGATGAGACGTGGATGCCATTTTTCAATCCAGAAACAAAGCGTCAATCAGCTCAATGGAAGCACACAGATTCACCACCACCAAAAATATTTCGGGTAACCGCCAGTGCTTAAAAAATGATGGTGTCCATGTTCTGGGACAGCGAGGGCGTAATCCTTACCCATTGCGTTCCAAAGGGCACTACGGTAACAGGTGCATCCTACGAAAATGTTTTGAAGAACAGATTCCTTCCTGTACTGCAACAAAAACGTCCGGGAAGGGCTGCGCGTGTGCTGTTTCACCAAGACAACGCACCCGCACATCGAGCTAACGTTACGCAACAGTTTCTTCGTGATAACAACTATGAAGTGATTCCTCATGCTCCCTACTCACCTGACCTGGCTCCTAGTGACTTTTGGCTTTTTCCAACAATGAAAGACACACTCCGTGGCCGCACATTCATCAACTGTGCTGCTATTGCCTCAGCGATTTTCCAGTGGTCAAAACAGACTCCTAAAGAAGCCTTCGCCGCTGCCATGGAATCATGGCGTCAGCGTTGTGAAAAACGTGTACGTCTGCAGGGCGATTACGTCGAGAAGTAACGCCAGTTTCATCGATTTCGGGTGAGTAGCTAATTAGAAAAAAAATCGGAGGCCTTAGAACTTGAATGCACCTCGTATAACAGTGCTGCTCAGATTTCTACTGCAGATGTACAACGATGCGTCAGAGCCATACGCCAAACACAATGGACTTATCTCTCGGTAGTGCCACGTGGCCGTCCGGAGCCCGGTGTTCTTGCGACCGTACATTGTCGTGTCCATCGCTGCCAGTAACCATGTACAGTGGCTACATTCCTGCTTTCTGCTGTATCGCAGAAGGAACATCCTACTTCTCGTAGCCCTTTTCACGACCTCGTTCAAACACAGTAAGGGGTCGATAATGGCATGTTTGTCGCCTTTATGGCATTCTTCACTACAGTTCAATTCTTTTATCTTGGCGGTTGGCGCATGCCCGCCCAGACGCGGGAGATTGCTGCATTGCCAGTTGTACGTGCCAAGAGAAGCAGCGCCGTAGTATAGTTCGCAAACTTACGTTTAGGGTGGAATGCGCAGTTTATGAAGTAAAGCCACCACGGGCGCATTAACCCTTTCCCTGCAACAGAGACGTGCTCCCCGCATCCCGCGATGTGCGCGTTTTTGTCATCATTGCACTGCCTGCCTGTGCACACACATAGTGTTTCGACTGCTTTGACACACTTTATCATTCGATTTCACAAAAACTATTTGGCCAAAAAATTTGATTTTTACACATCTTCTTGACTCATACCTTCCCCCCCGTAAATGACTTAATTTTGTTTCGATGTTCAACGCAGTTACTGTGCTGCATTAGGTGTAGTAAACCATTGCACGAAATTTTGAAGAGTTTGCAGAGGTAAAAGTCTATAGCGTATACTTTTCGTATGGTCGATTTTAGTTGCCACTATAAATTTCAAAAAATTACATTGAAACGTATAAAATTCATGATGGAAGACACTTCGATATTGTTTTTAAATAAAGAAAATATTAAGCACCGAACAACGTTTGATCTCAGAACCTTTCGGTTAACAGCCATGCACTTCAACCAATACGCTAACGCAGCTCGTCATTCAATAGATCTCCCGGAGGACTTTAAAATATCACGCAAAATACCGGCAAACACTGTTGGTATGACTATGAATTACTCACGTTTCGTCGAAGTACAATAGGAAATAAACAATTACCGCTGTTCTTCATTGTGAAAAAGCGGTTAGTGAGGATGACACAAACACTTTTCCTTGCTACCGCCTGAATTAGGAGGCTTATTGCTTGTTTGGTTTAATTAATTAATAGAATATTAAGCAATTGGTATAAAGAGTGCTTTTTCCAAACTTTCTATAAAAGAAAGTCTGCTATGAAGACATTGCTTTTGTTCAATTACTTTATTTATGACTGAACGTTTCTAAAACTCAAGACACTCGTCCGTGCTCTGCACTGCAGTCGAGCTCTGGCAACGTCGTTCTCTGTTCATTGGCTGACTGTGTTTTGTGACGCGCAGAACGATGTTTTGTGATGCGCAGAACGAATCTAAACTCGGCCGCCGTCGTAAATGACGCGCACTTTAATATAAACGCACCATGTCCAATCTCAGAGGTGAGTATACTCACGATCTTTACAGTGTGCACTTAAAGCAAACTTTATTTGTAACCTTAGACGCTACTAGCATCAATCTGATGCGATTGGTGCGAAATTTGAATAAAGGCAACCTTTCACAGGTAGAAAGGCGACTACTAACTTTCGTTTATGTCACACAGCTCATTCTTGGTGCTGCGATTTCTTTCCGACGGCATTGGGTTAATTTGGTTACGTGGGAGTCTGCTACTAATCAATCGATCGAATGTATACAGATTTCTAACAATATTCAGCTGTAGATAAATTTATATTTATATATTTATTTCCATTGTATTAATCAGTTTTCCTACCGAGCGAGGTGGCTCATCGGTTAGTACGGTGACCTCGAATGTGGGAGAACAACGGTTTCAAGCCCCATCTGGCCAACCAGAAAAAAAGGATACCTGAAACATGACATTTGTCGCAAACAAGCAAGAAGTCCTTGATTATTCAAAGTTTTAAGCCATATTCATTCCATATGTCGAATGCAAATTATTAAGATGCCTATGGAACGCCTGTACAACATCCAAGCAACTTTTGAACGGGATCTGTGTTTATTAGCGACATAATGATATTTGCTACGTTTACATGTGACACATCTTCCGGGAGACGAAAACCGAATCTCGTAAACCGTTTTTCGGTGTCGCATTTACATGTGAGGGTTGAGTCGGTTTTGCTGTCCCTGTCGAAAATCGGATTTCCGATCGTCAATTTGTTTTACACGAATGGTCGCTGGCAGTTAGCTGTGTGTGTTAGTCGATTGTACTAGTATGATAGCTGGATGGCAGCTTCAGCGTTCATAACTAATATGATCAGCGCATTTGTTATGTTTTTAATAAAGAGGGAATATGAATATCAAATAAACGCGAGTGAACTTGTGCGGAGGAGGAGGAAGTTGTTTAAAAGGCGATGCCTCCGAATATTATCAACACAATATATTCCACCAGAAACATATATTTTGCACCCAACAAGATCGCGCAATTTGTGGAAGAAAGTGCGAAGCGGTCACTGGTGGAACGTAATTGTATGCAGCATTTTTGGGAATGCGAGTGGCTTGAAAATTTCCGCATGAGGGAAGAAACATTCCGATACGTTTGCTTCTAATTATAAAGTGCATTATCGCCTGCTGCAGATTTCATTCGCGAACCGCTGCCATTAGAGAAGAGAGTGGTAATAGCTCTGTATAAATTGGCAATCTGTGCAGAGTACTTGCAAATCAGTTTGGTGTGCATGAAACTCTGTGCACAAATGCTTGTATTCGTTTATTAAGGTTGTGGATACTGCTTTGCTGATAAAAATTACAGAAATGCCAGACGCTGAGGAAGCAGAGAAAATCATAATGAGTTCTCCAACATGAAAGGATTCTCACAGGTCATAGGAGCAACTGATGAGACTCACATTCCTGTGTTAGCTCCTCAGGAGGGATATTCAGATTTTGTGAACATTAAGGGTTGGATATCACTTGTTCTTCAAGCAGTTGTTGAATGTCATAATTGGTAAATGAATGTGAACTAACGTGAATGAAATTGATATTACAGTTGTCCAAAAGCAATATACAAAATTTTGTCTTTGTACAGTTTTAGGAACATCAATATCAGCCATACCGGAAATGTTCATGATTCATCAGTACTGAAGGATTCACAGCTGTATAAAATGGCCAACAGGCTGATGCCAGAAGTAAGATATAGTTTTGTACATATCCAATAGTTAATGTAGCAATCAGTGTAATTTCCTCAGTGGCTTTAACATGCAGTTTCATGCACTTACTTCCTTGTGAATGACTTACATTTGTTCAGTCAAGTGATAAGATTCTGTTGCATGTTTCCAAAACATATAAATATGAACCCATGAATTATTTCATATCAATTTTAAACTAATTTCTTTGGTAGGTAAAGAAACAGTGTAGTTGTAGGTTTGACAGGGGAAACTGAAGGTGAAAAGGGAAGCTGCTCAAACTACACATCTGGAGAACTTGTTTCAAAAATAAAATAGTAAAAAGAAGTACAAGTCTTGAGCATAGATAATTTACAATAATCCCATATAAAATAGCAGCAGGTGTTACATATAGGCCTAAAGCACTTGCAATTCCAAATAGCAATAGTGAAACTATTAACCTTTAAATCAGCAAACCTACTGACATTTTTGACTAATGTTTCACACACAGTTCTATAGTAACACCATAAAAATAAAATAGAGTGGAAAATAAATGTTGAATTTAACTTAATAGGCTTTGAACACTTCAGAAAACATTCTTCAAAGATAACAGTGCACAAGAGATATGTCTTGTTTCTGTGCTTTAGTGGTTGGGTTTCATATACAAACAATTTGAATTAAAATATGTTTTATGGACTTCTGCATGACGCAATGAAATTAACGTATTTCTATCAAAAAAATGAGCATACAAACAACATTAATGTAAGATTTTAGTGACAGCCAGGACAACTTGGAATGTAAAAGAGAAATCTAATGTGAAATAGAAATTCTTACCAACTTTCAGCTTTTCTAGAGAGTTATTAGAACGACTGCTCTACTGTAAACAAGTCTTAACAATGAACTGTTTCTCAGTGGTGGAAAATCATTGCTAACTTGACAAAAACTTTTTACCAGCTATCACAAGTGTAACTTGTCTAAGCTCATGGTGATAAACGAAAGAAATAAGAAGATTACCCAATGTTTGTCCATTACATGTAATCTCAATGCCTTAGGATTTCATTAAAATTACTCACAGCCATGACTTTCGTATTTTGAAATTTCACTCATAGGCAGGCTCATTTGTGGAATGCCCGATGTATATTCCAAATAGAAGTAATATGTGTTCTATCAGCAATACAGTATATACCAAGTAGTTATTTTTCACATACAACAACATGATAATTTATGCCAAGTTAAAAGTTATTACTCCTTTGAAGTATTTAAACAAATTGTATTGTAGTATTGTCTGTTAATGTAACCTTTTTTTCTTAGGCACCATGCACAATCAATGGGACTGTTGTGCCAAAATTCCTGCTTGGAGATGCAGCATATCTCCTCCTGCCATGGCTCATGAAACTGTATACAGGGACAGTATCACCCAAAGAAGAAAGTTTTGGTATTTGTTTGAGCTGCACCAGAATTGTTGTTGAGAATGTTTTTTGTAAGCTCAAGGTTCGATGGAGTTGCCTTGCCAAACGCATAGATATAAACTATCAATTTGTGTCTCACCTTGTTGCCACATGTTGCGTACTCCATAACATCACTGAAATCCACAAAGATCATTGGCTAAAATATGTGGACAGGGGAAATGAAATATTCCCTCAACCCAATGAACATACTTGCACAGAAGCTAACCGAGATGCTGAAAGGATAAGAGAATGTCTAAAAACATATTGCATTTCAAATTAAACATCAAGGAGATCTTGATTAAGATTTCAATAAGCACATTGTAATTAAGTGTGTATAAATACTTATGAATCAGATCAAATTTGGCAGTTATGAAATAAAAACGTACAATTTCAATAACTCTTTTATTTGCTGTACTTCAATTTACAGTGTACAAACAGCTCACTGTCTGTAAATGGAGGTGGATGGGCGCTGGAGGTGGATGGGGTACTGGAGGTGGATGGGGTACTGGAGGTGGATGGGGCACTGGAGGTGGATGGGGAAGGGGATCGAGTTGGAGAAGTGGTGGTTGGGTGGAAAAAACCAATCTGTGGAAAGAGTTGTGGTGTTTTCTGGTAGGGCTTAAAGTGGGGTTGAGTTTTCTGCCCACTAATGTCGTGAAGGCCACCTAAAAATGAGTTTACTAATTGTTTTGTCTCTTCTGCATGCCTACTTTGGATATTCTCCAACAGCTGCTTCTCGCACTGTCTGTCTTTCTCAAATTCTTCTGATAACCTGTAACATTTTACAGAAGTTAGCACAGTATTGATGATGAACTTTTATTGTTAAATTTTTATTATAAAAATGCACAGTAATGCTGGCAATAAACAAAATAAAATTTTACTTATTTTGTAAGAAATTTGGAGTGCGTAAAGGGACAATTCCACATCAAACAGCAGTACATTTTTGTAAATTTAATTTGTTTTCGGAATCTACAAAAGTTATATTTTACTCTAGTGCAAAAATGATTAAGGTCACTAAATTTCTTGTAATGTAGTTAAACTTGGGACTTATGTATATGAGGATGGAGAACATGATTGGCTTTTACATTTCAGTTATAGTTGTTTCAATTCTAAAGTTTAAAGAGCTAAACCTTGTCTTTCACTTGAACTTCAGTTCCTTAAAAAATGGGAAGTATTAAATATGCAGCAGATTCACAAAAATAACTATGTATTCAATTTAGTTTTTCAACCATGACACAAAACATGAAAAAGTTTGTTCTCTGTCTCAACAATATTAGTTGTGTTTATTTTAGCTTACAAATAAGGAAAACCAATAAATACATCCAGTTACCAATAAAACATGACCATGTTTAAATGTTGACGATGTCAGTGGCTCATATGGGAAAACTAAGGAGGATGACTGCAAATAGACTGAAAGAAAGATAACTAGACAGAAGGAGATGGGGAAAAGGTCTTGTGTACGAGTTATATAGGGAACTCATGAGAGGTGTTCAGAATCCTAGACTGAACTTTAACAAGCTGAACAGGTCTATAAGCGATTTACAGCTAACAGTTTAAGTCTTAACCTCACAAAGACACACATTATGCAATTTCAGACAAACAACATATTAACACCAGAAGTAGACATTAATGATTAAAAGTTGAATAAGCACAGCGTGTAAAATCCCTTTGGGTATAGCTGGATAAAAAGTTAAAGTAGAGTCAACACACATATAAACTAATCAAGAAACTTAGTTAAGCATGTTATGCTCTTAGAAGCATCTTCCATTGTGTTGACCTAAAGGCCAGAGTGTTGCTTATTTTGCATATTTTCATTCTCTGTTGTCATATGGAATTAACTTCTGGGGAAGTGCACCTATCGTAAATAAAGTTTTTTTGAAACAGAAGTGAACGGTCAGAATATTGTGTAAATTGAATAACCGTTCATCTTGCCGAAGCCTTTTTAAGGACCTAGGCATACTTACACTCACTTCCCAGTACATTTACTCCACAAAGGGCTTTGTTGCTGATAATAAAGATCTTTTCCAGCGGTATTGTGATATATGCAGTCACAATACGAGAATGGAGAGATACTGGGCACTAGGGAAAGAACATCACACAAAGAAGTGTGAGTCAACATACTCCAAGGAGGGTGAAACGGAAGAAGACGAAACATTCATAGATATTTTCATCATGAAGAGAACTGTCTTGTTAGAGCAAATTCAATGTTTTCAAAATAAAATATGTGGAAAATTCAGAGTTATGGAAAAAAGTTTGCTGTCCCTTCTGTGACAAAGCTTTAATGATGATTAACACCTCACTTTGAAAACTTTTGATATTTATACTTTAACAGAAAGTGCACCAATGAAATTCTTTATTTCTATGTTTACTTTTTATTTTTCACCTTTTGACTGTTGAAAAATGTAGTTGCAACTGTCCCAACTGTGATGATGAAATTCAACATAGATACTTCCTTCATAGATTTGTGTCATGTAAGTTAAATACACACTCATGCCAGTTTCCCCAATACAATAATGCTTTGTACAAGTAATTGTAATGAACAGGGGGCTATCTCCTAAAGGATTACCATTAGTTGTGTTGTACACCATTTTAACAGTCACCTTTTGGACTTCCAGGTGGTTTGCACGGACGTCCTTTGCAAATGATTCAAGAGCCTCAGCTTAACCCAATTTGCCAGTATCAGATTTTCGTCCTGAATAAGAAGTATATATATATATATAATTTTTTGTGAAACTAATAGTATGGATTTGCACCAAAATGCGAATGAATAATAAGCAAGCCTGACACCTATAGTGTGATATCACAATCTCCCTCAACCTGTCCCACTGAAATCTTGGTTTTGAAACCAGTGTAGCCTGTAATGTAGCCCGAGATCTAGGTTAGTTCAGAATGTGCGAATTTGGCTCTGAGTTAGTGAAATAAATTTGTGATATTGTCAACATAAACATTATAATAGGTAACAGTCACTTAAATTATGAGCATTTTATGCTTATTATGCACGTACACTATACAGAAACAACGAAAAATGCAAGTTGAGGGGGGGGGGGGGGTCGGAAAGTAATATGAGCACTGTGTAATTATAATAAGCCACTACAACCAACAGATATACAATGACACCATGAAGACATCCACTACTGTCTATCACTCACAAAACTCATTTTCAACAGACAAGCTTTCAAATGTAAGCACCACTCACTTTTTGCAGGTCCACTGGTTGCAGACACCGTAAAATTCGGCGAGTCATTTGGTGGAACTATAAATGCAACCTCATGTTGCGGTTCTGATGTTGAAGTTTCTGTTTCTGAAGATTCTGTACAATAAAGAAATGTACGATGTAGCGTTTTATTTAATATCATAAATATAAAAGTAACGAAAACTGCTGAATCCTTACTGTAGCCAAACTCCTACCTTCTCCACATGGTGTACAATCTACACCAAGTTTAAGCAGTAAAGCTGACGTTCTCTCGTCAAGGAGACTTGCCATTTCATCGTAAAACGGAAAATCCGAACGATCATTACCGCTTATGGTATTTCGTCTCTTGGTGTCGTTCAAGAGTTTCTTCAGAGATTTCCACTTCAATCTGAAATACAGTAACATTGCGAGTTACATCCAACTTAAACGCAAATAAAATTTTTAGATTTAAATCGCACATATTATTATTATGTAAAAAGTAAATCAACCTTAATTGATACGGTGTATCTACATATCCGCCGTCAGCCATGGCTTTCACCAGCTCAGCAAAAATACCCGGATTTCTGAATCTCTTGCCATCCAAAAAATGTAATATGTGTTTTCCTTCTATTAGATAGAGCATATGGTTCACCTCCTGCTCTGTCCAGTATTTCGTCTTCGCTGTAGAAGCGTTTGCTTCCGCCATATTTCCCGACATTTCACAGATAACAAGAAATGCAAGCAATCTGACAGCCCAGTACCGCTTCAAAATCGGTTGAGCGTTTACATGGGCGCAAAAACAGCTTGTTGAACTGGAAAACCACCAACTAGAAGCGGATTTCCAGATTCGATTGTGGAGTGTTTACATAACCAACCATAAGCAGAACTGGGAAATCGATTTACGAATTCCAGTTTTGGGAGCCCATGTAAACACACTAATTCATAGTCTGCAGAGCACTTGAACCAAACCTTACTCAGCGCCAATATCACGTTGTTGTTTGAGTCACCTTACGTTGCCATAAAAAATTCTGTTCTGAGCATCTGAATGCTCTCTACAATGATATTCCTGCTCTGTAGTGTGCGTGGAGATAAAAAAGAAGGGAGATGGCATTATAGACATAACGCTGTTGATTGATTTGAAGCCAAAACGGGCGGGGCCTCCTGTCATCTTAAACAGTCGAAAATAATAGCAGACTACTACTTACCATTGATTCTTGTTCATTATTTCTGTCGTTTGCACGCAGCAACTGCTTTAAATACTAAAAATTATAGTGCTTACACAAATACAGGTAACAGTGTTACGGAGGCAATCTCGAACGTTTATCTGGTATTGAATGTGTACTTGCTCTATTAATACGACACATGTTTTGCGGCTATATTCTGGACAACCAGAAAGAGACAGAAGTGACGTGAAAAGTATGTTTCAGTAATCCATTTAATTCCACTTTTACTGTATTTGTATCGATAGCAAATGAAACTGGAACTCCGAAACCAACATTTGTTTTCTTACTCTGGTCGGTACTACTTCTTGCTCGTAACATTTTCAGCTTATAACTCACACACACAACATTTTTAGTGTTCACGTTCGCAAAAACTTACGTAAGTGTTCTTCGCTAGCCCATAAACACGTGGAACGTGCAAAGTAGCAAGTCTTGCTGTCGTATCTTGTACATGTCAACAAAGCGAATGATTATTGAGATTTCAAAGAAACAGAACTGCACAGATGTATACCTCCGTGCAGAATAGAGTTCTTTTTTTTATTAAATTGTCAGTGCATTAGTATCAGTGTAGTTTACCAATCTTCCCAATCTGAAAACTTTCTTATTATGCCTGATTCACTGTATGGAAAATAATAGAAATTTACAGGGTAAAAAAAATATATATATATTTTAAACATCTTCAAGTTTTGTGGAATGCTATAAATGCGATTAACAGAATGGCCTAAAAACGGTTGATATCTCTCAAAATGGATATTATGCTTTAACATGTATGTAAGAAACTTCCTAGAAATGATAGACTAACCTGTGAAAGATGAAGGCCTATCTTTCCTACAATAGCTTATTTGCTTCTTTTCCCGGAATATTTCTCGCCAGTAACTCGGTCAGGTTTTCAGGAATACCAGAACACAGCAGAACTGGAATGTACGTCTACTTTGATCATCATCTTGATTTTACTTTTGCATTTCATTTTGAGGTTTTCAAAGTATATAAGCCTATACCATTCTTTGTGACACACCAATAGTTAGTTATTTAATTACTTAGTTTCATGTTCCAGGTATCATTTGCAAAATAAATCGTAATGACATGGAACGAATCATTTCACACTGACATAAATTCTTTGGAAATATGCCTCCATGCTGATCATTTATTAGTTTTTATGTTTTTTTAATCATAACGAGACATCCGTTACTGAGTAATTCCCACTCAAGACTATTTACACAATGTAGTAATACTCTTCCGCAGAACAGACGGAGTTGTCAACGAGAAATGTTTTCAGTTTAGTATCAAATTATAATTCGCTGTGTATAAGAGATTTTGTATCAATGCGTAAGTGATCAGAGCTTTTGGTTGCACCCTTGTGAACCCCTGTTTGTGCTACAGACGACATTGAAGTGGTGTAATGAATGCAATTCTTCCTTGTTCCTGTTGAAGTGCACTGCATTATATACGACAAACTTCATGAGGGAATAACACGCCGAGTACAAGGCAGGCATGACGAAAAGAATGTTGACAGAAATTTGTAGACAAAGCCTTTTTCAGAAAGAAAGCAAAGCACATATACACATTCATACAATCACACAAAACTGAAACATACATGACCGCTGTCTCCGGTTGCTCTGGTCGGAACCTTTTTTTAAGGGATGTGGAAATGTGAGCAATGAATAGTTATCTACAAGAGGAATTTAGGGCATGAGCTGCTGCCCCAACAATCAGCGCGTTTACTTAGCTGTGTGTTGTGCGGGGACGAGACTGTTGGTACAGTGTGGCTCGGATGTCGAAGCTTTTGCGGTTTGGAAGGCCATGAAAAACACAGGAGAGATGAGAGAGACCGGACACTGAGTAGAGTAAGGCAGATATAAACTAAAATGACAGATATAAAACCACAACATTAGAAGTAAACAGTGCAACAATAAGTCATGTATAAAAAAGAAAATATTACTTTAACGGCAGCACTTACGAATGAAACGTGATTGCTTTAAACTTAAGATTAAGGTCGGATCGATTAGTACACCCGTAAATGAGGCCAGCTGGCATTTGTATGATACAGCAATGTCAAAGCACCCAACACTGTAGAAAATGGGCACGGACTCGTCAGAGTGACGTCACGGGGAAATATCACCGCAGTGAACTACGTAGGTATGAATGCAATAAACCTAATATATTGGGCTAGCTAAGATGGCGGACACCTGCTCAAAGTTTGTGATGTAATGACACGTCCCTTCTTTTTTTACCGCCATGATAGGATGGCGAGTATAGGGACTTTCTGGTGCTGCTTTTTCATGAATCGGAGGACGAAATATTAAACTACGGACGAGAAAAAAGATGTTAAACAATACAAATAAAGTCCACTAGATTTTGAAACACTGTTTTATGAATACAGTGACATAAACATGACTAAAAATATATGCTGAAACAAACGTCTTGTGGGCACAACTAAGCCGATATGGAACATCGCAGAGCGTAAATCCAAGTTTCAATTCTTTGTTACCGAGGGGAAGTGTCGATTAAATGAAAAATAAAAAAGAACAAAGTAAGATACTAAGTGCGACAATGTTATTAGTTGAAGTGTGGTACAACGATCGAAGTATTGGCATTACAATTTCATTTCAACCTGTAAGCTATAGTATTGTGCCTTGTGTGTTTTGAATGTTACAGACCAAATCTTTAAGTATTTTGATAAGTACTGGCTCAAATGGCTCTGAGCACTATGGGACTTAACTGCTGAGATCATCAGTCCCCTAGAACTTAGAACTACTTAAACCTAACCAACCTAAGTACATCACACACATCCATGCCTGAGGCAGGATTCGAACCTGCGACCGTAGCGGCCGCGAGGTTCCAGACTGTAGCGCCTAGAACCGCTCGACCACTCCGGCCAGCCTTGATAAGTACTGTAGACAGTTTTTGGTGTCCTTAAAGTCTGGTACAATCATTCAACCTCGCTCATTGCAAGGTGCAGCTTAATAGACGAGTTAGATCGGTAGTGCAAGTATGCGAGCTCTCTGTGTTTTTTGCTGCTATGGGACAATGAAGCTACAAAAGCAGTCCCACATTTGTTTTGTATTATCACAGAACAACTCTTCACCTGTTCTGATAAATAATACAGACAGTTTTATTATGGTACAAACATCGACTTTTCCTTAATGGTCAGAGATCTGTTTGAAAACTTCTCCATCACTCTCTTTGTCATAAGCAAAGAAGCAGTATTTATGAAGCCAATGCAATTTGTTAGGTACATTTCAAAGTGATACTTCGACATAACGAAGATATACAGTTTAAATGGTGTAATACATTAAAAATATCGTCAATGCACACCATTTTAGCATGGTTCGTTATGTGCCACAACATGAGATGTAGGTGAATCAACATGCTATAGATTTTGGTGTTATGGAACTATAGTCAGTGAACCTTTTTAGGTAGCCTCAGCATCAAGTCTAGATCTGTGAATGTTGCAGCTTTCTTCGGTTTTAGTTTTTAGAAACCAGTGTAACGTATTCACAGATAGATCACAGGTAAAAAGTAATAAAAAACCTATGTTAACCAGCCAATGATGTTTTTGTTTTTATCTTCTTCACCCCTAAAATGGAGCTAGATCAGGTGTTGAACGTTCGTTTTTGTACCACCAGAAATATAACGTCATTTAACTATTGGTAAAGTGTCAACTATTATTCCATTATCTGCTTACTATATTATTTTAGACACATGTATCTTGTATTATTATATACAACAATGATACAGACGGTTTAGATGTGGAAATGACATTATTGCACTTAATTTGAGAGCCAACTTTCATGTTTTAGACGCGAAATTTATCTTAATCGCTAAATTACACAATAATTGCACTCCTCCAGTAGCCGACACATTATTTTAGCTAACACATGTTTTTTTATGGTTACAGAAGTATCATACAAAAATTTTTTATGTGAAAATATATTATTTGGTGCTCCATTGTGCCTTGCACCATGAGTGTAGAAAGATCAAAGTTTGCCCTAGTGCATGTAAACCTGTAAGATATGTATTGTCACGTGTATTTTGATAAATAATACAACATTTTAGATGTAGAAATACTGCAATTTACACCAATATTGGTAATATCTTTATGTATTTTTGATAAATAATTGAAATCGTTCAGAAGATTTTGAGTCTAGAGTCAATTTACGCAGTTCATGTCATTCTGATACTTCTGAACATGGAACCAAAATTTATGCAGTTTAGGTGGTTCGGATACTTTTGAACGTGTCGCTAATTTAAGAAATTCAGATCGTTCAGATGGTTTTGAACAAGGTGCCAATTACTGAATTGAGTTGGTTCAGGCACTTTAGAACACGACGCCTTAGTGATCACACTTCAACTGGGCTAGTTCCGCCATCTTGGATTTTTAAAATTTTGAGCCGTTTTAAACTGTAGTAGTTCTGGCACCTGCTATTTTTGGATTTCCCTCCACCATGACGCTAAGGATTCTGCTATCTTATATTGTGATGCCACAGCCCTGCCCCTGCATCTAGGCAACCTCCACATGAGGTATCAAGTGATCGAGTTCAACGACAGTATTTGAGGTCAAAAGTGATCTAGAGTGTGTGTAGTGATGTTCTGGTTGCTGAAGACTGTTGGCGCCGTCTAACTTGATGGAAATTAAGAGCCCCAGGTGCCTACAAAGCCAAGACCAAGTTCAGCTTCTGTTTTGTGGCTGTTGAGCTGGCTCTTATTACCACACCCCTTATCAACACCGACTCAAAGGAAGGCCTCGGCGCTTGTTGATGACGTCACGTCAGCTAGGCACGGCGAACGCCAGGTCTGTTGCAGGCAGAAACGCCTGGGTGTGCTTATTACTATAAATCTCTTATTTTTGGACAAACGTTTGGTATTGTTTTGGATTCTGCAGTTTTATTTAGATGAAAGATTTTCTATCTATCGTAAAGCTACAAATGAAGATCATAGTTCTGTATTACTGAATCCTGTCGAAACAAACGTAGATCAATATGAGAAGATGCTTTGCCCCATTGCAAGCTCGGAAATTTTACATTCAAGTAACTATATTTACTTGATCCATTTTGTATCGAAACTTACCCCAACCCCCTTACAATGAACTCGTTTCTTTTATTTATTTTCGTTTGACATTGTCACTGGAAATGTGAACTAATTTACATGTGTAAATGTCCACCTGTTGCCAGTAATTAGATTACAGTCGTTTTCAACGAAAGGAATTCTAAACAGGAAACAAAATAGCTTCATAAATCGAAAATACTGCTGAGCTTAATCTTTTTTAAACATGCACATTAGAAAAGATAAATATTCCCCTCTTGCAACTGAAAGGAGAAACTGTATAAGATAAAAAATTTTATTTGATAAAACAAGTATCTCTCTTTTGCCTCTTCTTCCGTCCCCCACCCCCTCCCCCAAAGTGTACAATCGCAAGATATTTCATTAACATTCAGTGCTCCTCACCCCATAGTCAACCAGGATACCTAAAGAAGAGCACCAATATGTTGACAGTTTCTTGTAAAAGCAACCCAGTACAAATGTAACTTCCTCAGTTTTATAAATAAGGTAAAGAAGCACGAATTCTGTTGCTGCTGGACGATGAAGTAGTTTTTGTATGTCAATCCTTAAAACAGGTGGAAATTTAAGTTCAGGAGAACACTATTTGTTAAGAAGTGTAATGAATTGCACAATTGATTGATTGCAGAACTTTCTCAGAACAATGTGTGGTCAACTACCGCCAATAGTTTCACATTTTCCTGTGTCAGAGAGGGAGACACCACCATTATGAGTATGCCTGCAACAGACCTGGTGTTCGCCGTGCCTAGCTGACGTGACGTCACGAACAAGCGCCGAGGCCTTCCTTTGAGTCAGTGTTGCCCTTATGGTGTGACCAATGTACAGAGTCTTTTCTGATCCATATTAATCGGTGAGCAAATTGTTGCTTCTCAAGAATGGACTCTACTTTTTTAAATTGCCCACAAGTACACAGGATACTGGGCGTTGTAATGACATTTGGCGTGGAGTAAATCTCAACCCTAACCAACCTGCTTTAGTCAACTTCCACCTTGGTTACTGAAGACGTGTATTCTTAAAATGTATTTCATTCAAAGTGTAAGTAGGCTGTTTAGGTTTTTTATATTGGTAACGTCACGTAGCGCTCTGTATGAAAATCGCTGGAGCCTACTTACATAGCCCCCATGCTCACCACAAAAAATTTTACAAATTGTTTTGGGCAGTGGCCAATGCAGATTTGAAAATTTTTTTCATAATTACAATAACAAAGAAATCAAATGCACACACTTATTGATACAATGTTGGTCAAAAGCTAAAATTTTCTCACAGTCCATAAAGACAGTCCTGATCATTCATCACAGTAAAATTGCAGTGTTTTTTTTCTCAAGGTCTGAGCAGTAAAAGAGAATGCACACGGAAGTAGTGGATTTCCATGCAGTCTTGAAGTAGTGCTGTCCTTCCAACAGAAAGACAGTGCTGACTCTTGATATGCAGACAGGTAATGGGTCACAACAGAGCAAACCCACAGCAGAGTCAGTCGAAGTTTTGAAGAATATTGGTAGGTAGGTCATCACAGAGCAGACCCACTGTAGTCCTGGTAGAGATTATGTTATTGGTGGGCCATCAGAGGTGCAGACCCACTGCAGTCCTTGTAGAAATAATGGTATTGGTGGGTCATCAAAGGTGCAGATACACTGTAGTCCTTGTAGAGACGGCCAACAGCCATCTGTTGCGACTGTGCAGGTGCACAATCACCATCGAAGAGTCTTGCGGAGAATATAGCAAGTCCATAAACCACCACTTGTGCCATCATCAAGTTTTTGGAATTGTCCTTAGAACCAGCAATGCTGTTAACCAGTCCCTTGCTGCATTATTAACACATGTGCAAACACTAACAGTCCCAACTTCTCACATATTGTGCATATAGTATGACCAACAGAAATATGTGCAGTGAAATGAATGCTTACAAGGTACTTAATTTGATGAACTGGTTTCAATTACAATATTATAACATGAGAATACAATAACAAAAGTACAAAATATATCATTAAAGAACATAACAATACAGATAACATTTGTGGTACAAGCTTTACAAAAGAATAGAAATAAACAGATACAACAGTGTTACAGGTTCAAATGGTTCAAATGGCTCTGAGCACTATGGGACTCAATTTCTGAGGCCATTAGTTCTCTAGAACTTAGAACTAGTTAAACCTAACTAACCTAAGGACATCACACACATCCATGACCAAGGCAGGATTCGAACCTGCGACTGGAGCGGTCTCGCGGTTCCAGACTGCAGTGCCTAGAACCAAACGGCCACTTCGGCCGGCTAGTGTTACAGGAATTATGACATAAGTACATACATAAAAGATCAGAATAACCTTCGAAACATCAACTTCACACATGAGCACTGAAACAAAACAGAATAAATAATGTCTAAACATCTTTACAAAGTAAATAACATATTATAAATGCAAATTATATTTGAGGATAACAGTATTCCTCATCATAGTGAATGTAGCTGAGTATTAGAAAAAGTCTACAACATAAATCGTATTAGCTAAACACATAAAGACAGGAAGAACACAAATACACAAGGGTATACAAATACATAGCGGAATAATATGAAAGGACAGGACAGGGTTTGTTTTCAGTGTAACATTTGGTACTGCAGTCCAACCCAAAACTTCATTCCACAGATCTTTCGTCTTATTTCAAAATTTCTTTCCATCAAAAAAATCCTATCCAAGCATGCTTTCTGTATTTATATGTTCACATATTTCTTACCTCATTATTTATTTTCCATTATCTTACCTCATCATTTATTTTCAAGAAAATTCTACCTAAACCTGTTGTCCTTAAACCCTACTTTTTTGTTCATATCCTCTTTCAAAATACTGTTTTGGCCAAACCATATTCCTATAGCTTCTCAATGCATTTCTTCCAACTCATCACAACTCGTTCTCTTATATAGCCTACCCCATCTTAAGCTAACTTAAGTCTACTGAGCTCAGATGCTAAACTAAGGGACGAGGCAGTGCAGCAACACAAAACAATTAACACAAACAGCAATGACAAAACAATGGAAATTGGCAAAGCAAGCAGCAGTAAATGTAATAACTTATATCTAAATATGACAAATCCACAAGCAGAAAAACTAGTACACTAAAGACAACAATGCAGATAAGGGAAATGTCTATTCACTTCTTAATATCTATGTCATTAAAGTGGTGCACCACAAGAAGTTATTCAACCAAAAAAATTACCAAGTAGTTGAAAAGAAAATTCCGTATGCATTTCCTGTGAAGGTAAATGTCTTTTTGTGCTCCTTCGTTTTTTTGAAGTAGATCATAAAGTTATTATTTACTGGATCTGTAGGCATAAAATATTTATATTAGTAAATCTATAAAATTTTATTTTAACCAATGCTGCAGTGGAGCTAGATACTAGATATTAAACAAAATGAGCAATCTCTCAACTACAAAGACAATAGATATAAAATGTTTCTCTTAAATTCGCTAGGCATTTTAGTAAATATCATAAATCACGAGCTCCACAGTGTAATCATATGTTTTCAGGTTTGAGCGTGTCGTATTTGCGATGCTTTCTAGAAAGGAATGTCAATAGCGAGGATAATGGCCTCCTTTTTTGCCCACCTGTGCCTCTGAAAGGCACACACTAATGGCTTTTTTGCAGGTGACTGTCGTGTAGCTGGGTGACCACGACGCATTACGTGAAGGTGGTCACTTAACATTCTTACCGAAATATTTACGACACCAGTTTGCACTACAGTGACAGTCTCATATAAAATTTCACAGGTCGAGAATTTGCGTTACAAATATGTAGGAACAAAATCCTTTAAATATAGTAGTGTCCAAAAAATTTTTGTCAGCATTGTGATACATTCACGCATTTACACATATTTCATAACTCTCTAAAGTACGATTCTTGGTTTCCATCATCCTTATTCACAAGTCAGAGTCCCTCACCACTAATCCTTATTCCTTGCCTTATTACACATATACACTCCTGGAAATGGAAAAAAGAACACATTGACACCGGTGTGTCAGACCCACCATACTTGCTCCGGACACTGCGAGAGGGCTGTACAAGCAATGATCACACGCACGGCACAGCGGACACACCAGGAACCGCGGTGTTGGCCGTCGAATGGCGCTAGCTGCGCAGCATTTGTGCACCGCCGCCGTCAGTGTCAGCCAGTTTGCCGTGGCATACGGAGCTCCATCGCAGTCTTTAACACTGGTAGCATGCCGTGACAGCGTGGACGTGAACCGTTTGTGCAGTTGACGGACTTTGAGCGAGGGCGTATAGTGGGCATGCGGGAGGCCGGGTGGACGTACCGCCGAATTGCTCAACACATGGGGCGTGAGGTCTCCACAGTACATCGATGTTGTCGCCAGTGGTCGGCGGAAGGTGCACGTGTCCGTCGACCTGGGACCGGACCGCAGCGACGCACGGATGCACGCCAAGACCGTAGGATCCTACGCAGTGCCGTAGGGGACCGCACCGCCACTTCCCAGCAAATTAGGGACACTGTTGCTCCTGGGGTATCGGCGAGGACCATTCGCAACCGTCTCCATGAAGCTGGGCTACGGTCCCGCACACCGTTAGGCCGTCTTCCGCTCACGCCCCAACATCGTGCAGCCCGCCTCCAGTGGTGTCGCGACAGGCGTGAATGGAGGGACGAATGGAGACGTGTCGTCTTCAGCGATGAGAGTCGCTTCTGCCTTGGTGCCAATGATGGTCGTATGCGTGTTTGGCGCCGTGCAGGTGAGCGCCACAATCAGGACTGCATACGACCGAGGCACACAGGGCCAACACCCGGCATCATGGTGTGGGGAGCGATCTCCTACACTGGCCGTACACCACTGGTGATCGTCGAGGGGACACTGAATAGTGTACGGTACATCCAAACCGTCATCGAACCCATCGCTCTACCATTCCTAGACCGGCAAGGGAACTTGCTGTTCCAACAGGATAATGCACGTCCGCATGTATCCCGTACCACCCAACGTGCTCTAAAAGGTGTAAGTCAACTACCCTGGCCAGCAAGATCTCCGGATCTGTCCCCCATTGAGCATGTTTGGGACTGGATGAGGCGTCGTCTCACGCGGTCTGCACGTCCAGCACGAACGCTGGTCCAACTGAGGCGCCAGGTGGAAATGGCATGGCAAGCCGTTCCACAGGACTCCATCCAGCATCTCTACGATCGTCTCCATGGGAGAATAGCAGCCTGCATTGCTGCGAAAGGTGGATATACACTGTACTAGTGCCGACATTGTGCATGCTCTGTTGCCTGTGTCTATGTGCCTGTGGTTCTGTCAGAGTGATCATGTGATGTATCTGACCCCAGGAATGTGTCAATAAAGTTTCCCCTTCCTGGGACAATGAATTCACGGTGTTCTTATTTCAATTTCCAGGAGTGTACATATTCAGCAACACATCTTCAATATTTCATCATAATAAATACATAGCATAATCAGATTCCTCATATAGCATCATCTCATTTATCATAAACATTCCTCAACAGCATAATGCACATCATCGTCATAATAATAACATCATAACAGATCAATCATATCTCAAAATCGTCGTAGCTTTCTGAATATTTTAAAACCGAAAAAAAATTCTCTGCTCATTTCAAAAGTGTCATCTACCTCAAACGTACTTTAAAAATCATGATGCCATACCAAATACATTATTCAAAGTTCTCATAGTATCACAATGGTTCGAAAAAATATGAACAGTTCACAAAGTACAGACAAATACAATTTCATAAGTGTGAAGTTATCCAACGGTGTAATTATGTATACATCGGTCACTGATGTAGTAAAATAAATGTTTGTCTCTCTCAGTTAAATAATCAGATAGCTGTATAATTCTGTGTTAGAGAAACATGGTACCGATGTGTAAAGTTGTATAAGCAAATACCATATTAGCTAGGGCTCCTTGTGCTTGCCAAACACATGATACACAAAGTAAGCGTGTACCCCATGAGGGTTAATGTAATTATACCCTCAGATGTTACAGATTACAGCAATGGAATGAAATGTATCATGGAAAACTTTCTTTGTAATTCAAAAATCTTTAAAAATAAATGTTTTAAGTACAAAAATAATCACTCAAATGCGTGTCCTGTAGCGCTAAATTGTGCGCCTTGTTGTAACACAATCTCTGTCATTACTTAAGGGTAAAAAATGTGCCAAGTGTCGTAATTATCGTCGTCCGTAAGCAAAGTTCTGTGGAAGTCAATGTACTTACCTCGTAATAAACAAAAGCGAAATGCTATGCATATAGATATCATAGTTATTACATACAGTACTGTGATTAAGAAAGTACTACACTGTAATGTATTGTTGTCCTACAAAAAAGGTTGACTTATTGTAGCTATACCACAAAGTTACTACTAAAACATGTTTCACTTTCCAGAAGAATTCAGAAAAATTGTGCAGATATAAAGCAGATACAGCACAAAAGCAACAATGTAAATTGTGTCACACATTAGTAGCGCCGTGATATAATTGTGTAGCTGTCAAAGAAACCAAATGCTAAGTCATCTTTAATCCCACAGAAAGTACTTCAAATAAAGAATGTATTTTCAAGTAAACCAAAATGTTGCATTAAAATCTCATTAGCAGTATATGTTCTAAGTATATAAGCCTTATAGTCGTTATGTAATCGTGCAATTAACAAGCAAGAATGTACACACACAATAACACCATGTCCTCTGTTCACTATAACAATGCATTCGTAATTTCTGTTTAAATAAGTTCTCTTGGTTCTTGACTGGATATTTAACTTGAAACATTGTTACATGTTAACAGATTCTCAGTGTGACAAATTGTACTAGTAGCGTGAAGTGAAAAATTTTATGGCAAAGACTAAGTTAAAAAGCAGATTATCTCTCAATAAACGGTATTACGTGTGAAATGTGGTGCAATCTTTTACCCTTTCTAATGCACTGAGTTTCAACTTCAAAGCAATTATTATTTTGTATATGTCAGTAAGGAATGCTAAAATTTTTCTCAAGGTTAGCGTCTATGTTATTTTTTTCTGAGCCAGCCGGCGCATGTGGCTGCCTGCGGTGCGAGTCATTGTCTGTCTCTTTGTTGGCGCGCATTGTTATTGGGATTAGGAGACCTAACTTCTACAAATTCACCTTGCCGAGAGGGCCCAGCCCTGTTTGAATCCCGCCAGTTCTGATGAAATTCAGGTCTGTCATTATGATTATATCGTCTGTCGTCATGTCGGTTGTTCCCGTAGTTTCTTTCTTGTCGGTTAAGTGGTGGAGAATTTCTCCCTGAATTATCACTGCACAGTGGACCGTTGCGTCTGAAGTTGTTCTGTCGCTCGTGATAATAATAATTCTGGTTGCCGTATTGTCTGTCTCTATGATTGTCTCTGTCATATATATTACTATGGAAATGCGATATTTCTCTGTAACTATTACTCTGCCAGTGGTTGTCATATGGGAGGTATCTGTTTTGTTCACGTTTTGCGGTGTAAGAATAGCCTTGGCATGTCCAGTTATTATTTCTTTCATCACAGAATTGTGATGGATGTGACCTGTAATTGTTGTGTTCCTGTTTTCGCGTCCCGCGATTGTCAGTGTCAATTTCCAATTCTTGTAAGAGTCCCTGAAAAGCTTCAATGTCGTCTTTGCAACGTACTGCCAAAATAATATTTCTTAAATGTTCAGGCAATTTGATTAAGCAAATGCGGATGAGTTCTGAGGGGCTGTATGGGTTTGACAAGAACTGATTCTTGTGCAACATGTCTTCGAAATATTTGACAAGACTGTAAAATTCAGATTGTTCGAAATGTTTCATCATAATGATGCTATGTTTTACTCGGTCTTGTGTAGCTTGAGACCATTATGTTGAGAGGAAGGCATAATAAAATTCTCCTTCTCTGTGGCAATCGTGAATGACCGATCGCATTCTTACAGCTGGTTCATTCTCTAAATAGCCACACATGAATTCTAATCTGTGCTCTAATGACCAGTTGGGAGGAAAACAATGAGAAAATTGATGAAGCCACGCTTGTGGATGAATGTCGTTGCCGGAATTCTTAAATGTTTTGAATTTACGTGTAGCATTAAACAGCTTATAGCCAAATCATCGTGTCGGCGAGTCGCATATCGGTCATTGTTACGTCGCGTCGGCGGTTCCATCTCAAAATTCGGTGCACCTTGCCAATTTCTTTCATAATTTCCGAAGTGCCCTGTGTTATTATTTTGCGGCTTTTCCGTATTTCTAAGTCCCTCTTCCCGTGTTGGAGCGCGAGTGTCCTCTGAAATATGTAATTTTTGTATTACTTGTGCCAACTGATCTTGTACTTCGCGGGTTTCTCTTTTGTGTTGCGTGTTAATTTGATTCTGATTTTGTTTGAATTTCTTAATTTGTTCATACTCTTCTGTGTCAGTGATGGCTACAGGTCTTGTGTCATTGAGATCATCATCTACCTTTGTAGGTAAGTTAGTGAACTGATCCGAAATTTCGGCTACTTTCCCCGATAGTGTACTAATTTTCTCAGTGTGTTTTTCTGAACCAAGTTTCAGAGTGTCCATATGTGTTGAAATCGTATCTACTGTGTCCTTTAAATTTTTCTGAGTTTTTGCAAGTTGCGTAACCGAATCGGTAGATGCAACTGAGTCAATTTTAGCTTACAAGGTCTCATGATTTTCATGAACCATAGTTTGCAGTTCTTTTATGGCTGCTTCGTGATTCTGTAATGCATTTTCATGCCGCGAAAACATAGGTTGAAAATGCTCACAAATTCGTGTTTTTACGTCATTACAGACTTTTTGACATTTCGATTCAAAGTTATGTAACTCAGTAGTTAAATCTTTGCGTGTTTGTTCAAGCGTGGTGTGAAGATTTTGTTCCATTGCGTCTAACTTTTGAAGATTTTGTCCCATTTGTTTCTGATTTTGTTCAAGTGTTGTGTTTAACTTTTGTAGCCTTTGTCCCATTTGTTGCATTAACTGTAATAACAGTGCACTGGTGTCTGAAATATGTTCCTCAGTGCTATTCGGCAGTGCATTTGAACCGGCAATATTCGCATTTTGAAAAGCAGAAAATGTGTCTTGACTTATTTGAGAAAACGGTGAGAACGCAAAACCTGAATCTACAGTATTTGCAAGATTGTGTCCTGTCATTTCGGAATCCTGAGGCGAGCTGTTGCCGGCTGATCGATCGATAATGCTTCCCTGTTTACTATTTGTTTCACTGTCTACAACATTATTTGCCGCCCGCTCCATTTCCCTATGCACAATTACCAAATTACTACTTTGAATGTCTGTTAATTCATTACACAGTGGTGCTGATAAGCTACGCTCGTCGTCACTATTATTTCTCAGTTTACTTTGTAGCCTAGTGTTACGTTTTTCACACGCCATAATTATCACGTATTTCACACGATAACACAGAAAAGCACAATTTGAAGAGCAAAATAAGAAAACACATTAACATAGCACTGAAAATAATATCTCGTTAATCGCAATCGCAGCTGCGAAATACTTGGTGCAAATCTACATGCATGCCACAACTGTTTTACTGTACAACAATGAAAGACTGCAACTACAAAGGAGATTCTCTCTACAATTACGCGGTAGCAATAAACAAAAGCTACGCTAATTACACAAACTACAAGAAAAAATCAGAAGATTCCAGTGAGGTATCCTCGGACGTTTCAAGAGTTACATACGATCTTGAGGCTAAAGCAGCGGACGACACGTATTCATGATGCGAAATGAGTCATGTGGGCTGGCCTCTGTGACAGAGCGGTTCTAGGTGCTTCATTGCGGAACCACGCTGTTGCTACGGTTGCAGGTTCGAACCGTGCCTCAGGCATGGATGTGTGTGATGTCCTTAGGTTCGTTAGGTTTAACTAGTTCTAAGTCTAGGGGACTGATGACCTCATATGTTAAGTCCCATAGTGCTTAGAGTCATTTGAGCCATTTGAGCGTCATGAGGTTTGACTCTCTGAGTGGACTTCAAGCTATACAGTACGTTAATCTAAGAGAACAAACGTAATTTTCTTCCTTGTCAGCATAGACTGGGGAAGATGGTATTGTTCTGCTGAATAGTTATACAAAAAATATGTGGTAACAATGAAGCTGAACCTGGGATCCTCCTAGACGTTTCCACCTCACCTTTGATGGGAACAGGAGTGGTCGAAAATGATGGACGTTAAACTGCAGCTGGTAAAGCCATTCTCTCCCCCCCCCCCCCACCCCCCATCACCCCACCTGAATTCTAAGGTGAGAGAGAGTGGGGTGCAACCTGTAGACGCTGCGCTTACTCCTCCAGCGAGCAGATCAGGTAGAATCAACAGCTTCTGGAGTACAGATCTCTGTAATTTATACTTTAAGTGTACTTTGTCAGGCGTCGCCCCAAAGCTTGTAAATACGAGTATTTAAAGGCAGCCATTTAGAAGTAACACCATGAGCTACTAATAAAAAATCTTTATTTCCTATGAGTTTCAATCTACCTGACGTAAGCACATAAGGGCACTTTCTGATTTGTTTTTATTACTGAAAGCACAGCGATAATGATGCCATATGAGCTGAAATAGCGGTTGCTTGATTGTGATCAGAAATAATTTGCTAAATAATTAAAGTTTCTTTATCTGGTGCACATAATATTACATAAATTTTCTTTAAACAACATTTTATATTCAGACGGGGGGACCGATACTAATTTACCAGCTCCATGTTAGCAGGTGGCAAGGAAATTGTGGTACGCATATTAACATTTCGATACTATGTAATTTCCTCTCTAAATTATTTTAGGTATAGTGGAGCAACTTTTTTTTATTTGTCATTGGTTCCTGAACTGCCATCACAACTTCTTCGGATTTAATATTAGCTTTCACCCCGTTTTTCTATTATAATTTTACCATGTTTTGAGTATGATCGTTATTTGCAAGTGTCACTCGTACATGTACGTTCTACAGGGTTGGTAATCAAAGTGTGTGAATGGGATTGAGACTTGGAGAGAGGGTATTGTGAGGTGTCAGTCGTGCTGTTTTGCATACCCCTGGATGATAAACTCCGATCTCTAGTGATCTACAGAAAAGGGAAGCATTTCATATGATCATGCAAGTCAGCTGAAGAAAATGATGTCACACTATAGAAACGTCTTTTTGAATGATAATAACAGGGCTAGCCCAATAAAATGTGACAATCTAGGTACCACACCACGAAAATAGACATATTAATAAGAGGAGGGATCATCTAATCTATAACAGAAACAAGTGGTTACTGTAACAGTCAGATTTATCATCGAAAAGTAAGCAGATGAGCTACTCACAGAGCTGAACAACTGAATACTAGATACTGGACAAGGGGTTCTCATGATCAACTGCAATCTTGGCACAGGTGGGTGGGTATGATAAAAGCAAAGCCGTGCAGCTAACACATAAACACAGCCATCGATTGTGAACATGATTAATAAATTACAAGAAAAACACGGCAAAATATGATCGAACACCAGTGAGTTCGCCAAAGTGCATACTGAGAGCAAATTAAACGGCTGTGAAGTATTAAAACAATATAATTAGCTCCTGAAGGGAGGAAACTAATAACGTGTCCGTACGGAATTACTGATCACAACGATGGCGCGTCTTATTAGACTCTTAGCGCAATGCAGAAGGCAGTGGCTGAAGACTTGAGTTTAGCTCTCTTCCTGTACTCAGTACTCGAGTGGAAATACCTTTTTCTGCGACCGTAAGGCTCGCCTTATCAGTCGTCCAGCAACAAGTGTTTTCTCCGTGATGTCCCAGCAGCAGGTGCACTCTTCCGTCACCTAACAAGGAGTCATTGCTCTCCAAGCTTCTAGTGTTTATTCTCATTCCCTAAAACGAAGTCATCACACTTCCGCCGCCTAGCATGAAGTGTTCTCTTTCTGTGAATTCTTGCAGCTTCGCTGTTTGTCGCCACAGCATGAACTCGCCGGTCAATGGTGGTATACGCTGCGAGTTCCGTCCAGTAAAACTGGACATCTCTACTCTTGCGGGACTTTTGCTGTCTCCAACCAATAGTGCTCTGGGGTGTGTAGGTAGGCTGAAAATCACTTCCTCTACACCGCACTAGTTTGAAACAGACCTAGGAGACGAATGACATGTAGTGAAGCGTGCTTAACCGTGCGCTCTACGAAAAGTAACAAAGAGCCAACCGTAGCGTTGGATTCTGAAAATTTAAACCGAGCGTTATTTCGTGGCATTGCTCCTCAGGTTACGAAGATGCAAGCGCGAACCTCTGGGTAGCAAAACCTGGCTAGAGACCTCTTACCTTGCTAAATCCCTCTATGAATAATGCCGTGTTTTTTAGAGTGGTTGCTCCATATCCTGTCCGGAGAGCGTGGGATGAGGGAAGTGAATGCTGGTCTGTCTACCAGCACCTCTTAAACGGACTCTTATCCTTCGCTAACCAGCTTGTAGGCTCCCAAATGTGGAGTCCCTTCACCGTGCTAAAAGGAGAAGCGAACAGAAAGCAATAAAAGCAACAGTCACGAAACGTTCTTAATTTTTATTGCGATTATTATGCAGTGTCAGTGATTGATTACTTGTTCAAAGGATGTGAGCATGAAAATATTTTGAAATACGTTGGGTGACAGTCTCAGAGAAAACTGGCCACCTAACAGTATGATATTTATAACCAAATTTTTACCCCATCAGATTTTTGTTTCTACTTTTAAGCCGTATGCTGTTTCAGTGCTTAGCCACTCTCTCCCACACTGTAACTACCTTTTTCGGCTCATACACTGGCGAGACTGCAAGTGACAATCAGCTGCTGATACTGCTTCACAGGTATCTGGCGCCGTGATTGTCTCCGTTGCTTCCCCTCCCCACTGCCGAAGAACGTGTGACGTGTGCTGGAGTTATCACACGTTGAACAGGACGGCCGAGCTGATTCCCTAATTGTTAAATATTTTCTCTTGGGAAGTACATCACTGCCTTGATCACAGTCTTCCCGAGCACTGTGGACTTTTGTAATGATATGAATTTGAGAAGTGCGATGTTATTATTAAATTGGTACATAATTCGTAGCGTTTTTGTTTTGCGTATTACTGTTGCTATGGGTTTATTTATCGATAGTCATTTTTTATTTGTAGTTCACTGTTGCTGTCTGAGTTAATATGTTGTCATTTTTCAAAAAAAAAAAAAATTCCAATGTGTGTGAAATCTTATGGGACTTAATTGCTAAGATCATCAGTCCCTAGCCGGCCTGTGTGACCGAGCGATTCTAGGCGCTACAGTCTGGAACCTCGCGATCGCTACGGTCGCAGGTTCGAATCCTGCCTCGGGCATGGATGTGTGTGATGTCCTTAGGTTAGTTAGGTTGAAGTAGTTACAAGTTCTAGGGGACTGATGACCTCAGCAGTTAAATCCCATAGTGCTCAGAGCCATTTGAACCATTTGTTCATCAGTCCCTAAGCTTACACACTACTTAACCTAAATTATCCTAAGGACAAACACACACACACCCATGCCCGAACCTCCGTCGGGATCAGCCGCACAGTCCATGTCTGCAGCGCCCCAGACCGCTCGGCTAATCCCGCGCGGCTCATTTTGTCATTTGGAGACTGTGATTGGAGCTACGGACGCTAGAGAATGGGTGCCAAGGAGACAAATCAGAACGTTTCTGACATATTCTTCTGTTTGAGTTCAGTAGGGGGATGACAGCAGCACAGGCACCTAAAAACATTTACGCAATCTATGGGGACGATGCCAGTGGACACAGATAGGCAAGAAAATGCTATTATCTTTTAAAGAGGATCGTTTTGACATTAGCGATTCCCCACGTTCAGGAAGACCTTTGGTGTTAGAGGAAGATCGTTTAAACGCACTTATCCGTAATGATCCACTTGAGTGTAATCGGAAACTGGCAGATGCGATGAACTGTGATCATACCATCGGCGTGTGACATTTTCATGAGATGGGGAAGGTTCAAAAGTCGGGTTTACGTATACAGCGTGCTCTACTTCAAAACCACAGAAATCAGCGGATGGTCATATGTGCGTTTCTGCTTGCCCGTCATCCATTGGATCGTGACCAACACCGACCTTTCCTGTACTGTATCGTTACTGGTGACGAGAAATGGTGTCCTTATGCTAACATAAGCAAAAGAAAGGGATGATTGAGTCCAAACAAAGTAGTAGATGCCCGTACGAAGACTTGCGCAGGCCGCATCTCGTGGTCGTGCGGTAGCGTTCTCGCTTCCCACGCCCGGGTTCCCGGGTTCGATTCCCGGCGGGGTCAGGGATTTTCTCTGCCTCGTGATGGCTGGGTGTTGTGTGATGTCCTTAGGTTAGTTAGGTTTAAGTAGTTCTAAGTTCTAGGGGACTGATGACCTAAGATGTTAAGTCCCATAGTGCTCAGGGCCATTTGAACCATTTGAAGACCTGCGCGTATCCACGGAAGATAATGTTATTTATCTGTTGGAACAGCGACGGTGAACAGGGATGTTAACTCTGTACCAGTGCCGGTATGCAGGACATCATACACCATCTATAACAATTGTGGCCAACTTCAGGCGAGATTACAGTGCCTTTATAACAAGCTTCTCAACAGAATCAGTGTGTACATCTAATGCAGAGGAGGTGCAACGTCATATTGATAAGTGGACTCATAACTCGATGTTTTAATCATTGAAATAAAATCGTATCCTCTAAAACCATTTCTCCTCCATCTGTGCACGCTTCTTTTTTTTTGTCATACAGTGTACACTTCTGCTAACTAGGATAATAACTTGCACTGAAGCAAGTGAAGGCTCGTCAACACCGATTTACACACATTATACGAATGCATGGTGTTTGTCGTGAGGTAACGGCGAGTTGTGGCACTCTGAAAATATTCTGTAGGCGCCACGGTGGTCCCAATCGTCTACGGTTGACTGGATGGCCAAGCGGTGACCTCTTCAGTTGTCAGGATGCTAGGAAATGACTGTGGACGCGTCCGAAACGCCAAAGAAACATTATTAATTCATAACACCTTTATTCCTGCCGAGTACAATGTGGCTTGGTGATATCAACGACCTTCCCGAGTCCTCCCTGGCGATGACACCAGCTCCGGGCCGCACAGTCTTGCTAGCGCAGCGCCGCGTGCTGTGACGTAGCGAAGGAATGTCCTTACTTCGTACTTAGGCCGCGCGTGGCTGGTGGCGCCTGGCTGGCCGGCCGGCTCGGCGGCGGACAGGAGGCTCCGGGTTGGAGTCCTGGCGGTGTCAGCATGAGAGGCGTTCTCATAGTGCGGAGTGTACTCTATCCCACCCCATCTTCTTCCCTGCTCCTCCTGGTGGCTCGTCCACAGTGGACGAGCGGAATGGGCTGCAGTCCCCCAGTGTCGTCGGCTCACTCGGTTGTGACAGCAGATGCACAGGGCCTAGGCCCCGCATGATCTCGACGACAGCTCACTGATGTGGTCAGCATTGGCGACGAGCGACTCTGCCACGATGTCTGCTAATCCTGGGTTGATGATTGACAGAGGCAGCAGAGAGGGCCAGAGCTGGTACTGTCCCCTCACGTCGGCTGCTGGATGGCCGTCCTTATTGCAACATCTCCTTAATAAAGATTAACATGTCGATCGCCGAGCTGAGCACTACGCAGCGACCCAGTACACATCTAACTGCAAGTCTAACTGCGAGTGCCTTGCTGCTATCAAAGCTGGCGTATTTAAAGGAAGCACGAGCGACGTCCTGACGTCATGCTCGTTTGTAATGATCGCACTCGTTCCACTTATACTGCTGATTCATCTGTCGTACTCGCCCCTTAGGTGTTCTTGCGACAGAGTTACGTGTTGTTACGGCAGACTTACGCGAAGTTGTGAAATGCAGTACAGCTGACGCCATACCTCTGTCTTGCACTCTACGAAAGTCTCCGTCTAACACAAACCCACGTGCTAAGCAATTCTCTCTCGCCTGTAAGCAGGCCATTGCCCCTGCATGACGACGCATTCCTATATACAGTATGTGCAATCCTCCTAACTCGGCTAACCTACTGCCTCTGGCTCTCGGCATAGGCAACGAAACTTTGACAATATTCCACGTTTCCAACTCTTTACTATTCTGCGACACTACAATTCTAAGTTAGGAGTTGGCGTGGCCACGCTGGGGCCTGTCAGCGGCCGCATGGTGCCGAACGTTAGCCGGGGTCCAGGGACCGCGTGGCTGGGAATTCTATGGTGATGCTGTGTCAATGAAGGGGACATGCCGGGAGTGTCAAAGATGGCGGACTTTGTGAAACATTAGTGGCAGCCATTTCACAGTTCATATGGAAATTAATAGTAGCCAGATGAATCATGATACCTCAGAAAGAAACATGTACCTTACCATTATTTGCACGACGATTATGATGCTGCAATCAGATTTTCAATATCTCTAGTTTAAAGTTTAGTATCTGACGATAAATTATACAAGTAACGCCCAGCAACGAATTTCCAGAATCTAAACGGTTTATCCGATTTTGTCGATCGACGTGCCTTTAGAAAGCTATTAGTGTAATCCTAAATGGATATAAATTACAGGCATGTAACTTGAATAGTACATGGGTTATTGGACGTCAAAGTGGGTGATTACTATCGATCGCGTCAGGCCATAAGTACTCCCCAGTTACACGAAAAAACGGTAGCAGCATGCTTATAAATATATTTATTCATCTATGTCTTTGTTTATATCCGATATATATTATTAATGAAGAAATTGGTCAGTTATTTACTGTGTTTTAGAAAGCACGGAGACATTAGGCTACTGGATTACTTCTGTTCTATTCCTTTGACATTAGCCTATTTAATTTGTTTATGTATTTAATAATGTGTGTTAGAGGGTGTTTATGGTCCAGCCATAGGAGTATTTATTTAATTTCAAGTTATTTAAATGTAAATCCAGTATTTGGAATTTGTTTCATTATGTTTGTGAGTGTGCTTTGGCTTGGAGACAGGTTGGGAGCACTCTAGCTAATCACAGCGATCGTTCCAAAAAGGACACGTGGAGAGACTGCATGGAAGTGGGGGAGGACAATATGGGAGAGGACACGAGAGAGTGGTGTACAGTACAGCACGGTGGACGCACGGGCGCGGGAAAGACTTGGAGAGTGGAGCAGTTTGTGCTTGGTGGTAGGAGACAGAAATATTTCGTAGTGCCAACTTGTGCTCTTGTGAGATTTCCGTGGATGCTGCAGTGAAGACTTAGTAAGCATTAAGGAGAGATTATCTCGCGAACTATGTTGTTCATAACTAATTACGTGAAGTACGAATCTATTGTTTCCCTGTTAATCAACTTATATTTTATTTAATTGCTGGACCATCAACATCAATAAGTGTTTTACATGAACAAAGGGCATTCTTAAAGGTACTTCTGCTACCGTACCCATCATTTAAAGTCGTTAAAATAGTCCCTGCAGCACTTATTTAATTGCAGTCTTTCATTTATAAATGTCTATGTTACGTTCAAAATTCGCAACTGCCGAGTGATAGGAACCTCCGAGCATTCGATTCATGTGTATATTCATATTGTATACTATAGACGCAGCAGTATTCGGCTTGTAATGCGGCAACTACGTATTCCAGCCACTAGACAACGAAACCAGCCAAAACTTTTAATGTTTCAATGCTGAGTCTGAGGGTACTTAGTTGAGGACCACCACACCACATTTTGTTTCTGAAAGCTCGCATTGTCACATAAGACATGTATGAAAGAACGGACACCACACATTCATACAACTGATTCGCTTCGATGGGAAATGAAACCACGATCTTCAGTGTGGATGTACATTTATGTTCGACCTGCACTGGGAAACTAAAATTAGCGAGCACATAGGACATGGGCGGAGACTGTAGATAGGTGGCTGTAGTTGGGAGTGCAAATCGGCCGGAAAGTGCGCCGGGATAGTCTGCGCATTTGCGGTAACCACTGAGTATGGGTGACACAGTGGTTAACGCAATTGTTTAGTAAGCAAGAGATCACGGGTTCGAGTCTCGGTCTGTCACACTTTTCACTCGTCGCTGCCGATTCCGCTTGACGTCCTGATGCACATGGTACAGGCACACAGAATACCATGGACAGTAGATGGGCAGGCGGCAGTAAATTTATGGGAAGAGCGATAGTGGTGGGGATTGTGGGCAGGCGCTGTAGGGGAAATGCTGAGCAGTCGACGGAAAGTGCCATTCTAAACTGAAGCCTACGCTCACACTTTTTGTAAATGTTAAGCAAGGCCTCTTCACGCCCACGCAATTCAAACAGATTTGTTACCTCTTCTTCAGTTACTCTACTGGCCATTAAAATTGCTACACCACGAAGATGACGTGATACAGACGCGAAATTTAACCGACAGGAAGAAGATGCTGTGATATGCAAATGATTAGCTATTTAAAGCATTCACACAAGGTTAACGCCGGTGGCGACACCTACAACGTACTGACATGAGCAAAATTTCCAACCGATTTCTCATACACAAACAGCAGTTGACCGGCGTTGCCTGGTGAAACGTTGTTGTGATGCCTCGCGTAAGGAGGAGAAATGCGTACCATCACGTTTCCGACTTTGATAAAGGTCGGATTGTAGCCTATCGCGATTGCGGTTTATCGTATCGCGACATTGCAACTCGCGTTGGTCGAGATCCAATGACTGTTAGCTGAGTATGGAATCGGTTGGTTCAGGAGGGTAATACGGAACGCCGTGCTGGATCCCAACGGTCTCGTATCACTATCAGTCGAGATGACAGGCATCTTATCCTCATGGCTGTAACGGATCGTGCAGCCACGTATCGATCCCTGAGTCAACAGATGGGGTCGTTTGCAACACAACAACCATCTGCGCGAACGGTTCGACGACGTTTGCAGCAGCATGGACTATCAGCTCGGAGACCATGGCTGCGGTTACCCTTGACGCTGCATCACAGACAGGAGCGCCTGTGATGGTATACTCAACGACGAACACGGATGCACGAATGGGAAAACGTCATTTTTTCGGATGAATCCAGGTTCTGTTTACAGCATCATGATGGTCGCATCCGTGTTTGGCGACATCGCGGTGAACGCACATTGGAAGCCTAAATTCATCATCGCCATTCTGGCGTATCACCCGGTGTGATGGTATGGGGTGCCATTGGTTACAGGTCTCTGTCACCTCTTGTTTGCATTGACGGCACTTTGAACAGTGAACGTTACATTTCAGATGTGTTACGATCCGTGGCTCTACCCTTCATTCGATACCTGCGAAACCCTACATTTCAGCAGGATAATGCACGACCGCATGTTGCAGGTCCTGTATGGGCCTTTGTGGATACAGAAAATGTTCGACTGCTGCCCTGGCCAGCATATTCGCAAGATCTCTCCCCAATTGGAAACGTCTGCTCAATGGTGGTCGAGCAACTGGCTCGTCACAATACGCCAGTCACTATTCTTGATGAACTATGGTATCGTGTTGAAGCTGCATGGTGAGCTGTACCTGTACACGCCATCCAAGCTCTGTTTGACTCAATGCCCAGGCGTATCAAGGCCGTTGTTACGGCCAGAGGTGGTTGTTCTGGGTACTGATTTCTCAGGATCTATGGATCCAAATTGCGTGAAAATGTAATCACATGTCAATTCTAGTATAATATATTTGTCCAATGAATACCCGTTTATCATCTGCATTTCTTCTTGGTGTAGCAAATTTAATGGCCAGTAGTGTAGTATCTAAAACGAATTCCGTCGACAATGCGTCGGTATACTTTTGCCTGGTTTGTTAACCTTTTGTAACTTTCACAGAAGTGTCATGAGTGGCGCATTTTGAGTTAAATCGATACATTTCTGTTGTTGTGATGTTAGAATTGCTTCTTTTGTCAAAACTCAGCAGTGTTTACAAAGTCTCATCTCACTAACTTGTTGTGCAGACATAACTGCGATAGAATTCTGGAAATGTGGGTTATTAAGTTTATTAAGTGAGGAACTGAGGAAAAGTAAGGTCAGCATCTTATTATAAAGCACATCCTCATTCAAAATAAACGTGTAATGACTTCATTTACTTTGTTCTAAACACACAACATTTCTCGTTTCACCAGCTATCGATGGCCCTTAAAAATTACATGTTTTCATTGGAAAAGTCTGTAGTTAGTGGAATAACACGGTAGATAATGAAGTTATGCATGATAAACGTGAAGCAAAATACTCTCCTCTTTGCATGCCATCATTTCCAAAATCTCATTTCGATATCTCAATCAGTTTATGAAATATGAGGAATGTTGTGGATATTTTGGAAATGTTGCAAATTTATTGTTAGGTCTTATGGGACCAAACTGCTGAGGCCATCGGTCCCTAAGCCTACACATTGCTTAATCTAACTTAAACTAACATACTCTGGACAACAAACACACCAATACCCGAGGGAGGACTCTAACCTCCGACGGGGGGAGCCGCACGGACCGTGACAAGGCCCCCTTGAGCGCGTGGCTACCCCGCGCGGCCTGTGGATGTTTCACTCTAGCTTTATCGAGACTGGTGACAGAAACACCCACCCAAGTCTAAAGAAAAATTCAATATGTGAGCTAAAATACGCAGCAACATATTGTGTAATATGCACCAAACGTAAAATCATAGCGACCCCTATTTCTCATTGCAAACTTTTTTTGAATTTCGCGCAGTGTCTTACTTCCACGTAAATATTACAATAATTATGACCATTAACGAAATGATTGGCACATCGTAATGATCTTGAGAAAGCTACAAGTAAAGCAAAAATGAAATGTTCACAGCGAATCGTTGTTGTAAAATCGTTTGAGAACTGCAGGGCGTGCGACTCTATTCTGTCATCAGTGATCGGCCCAAAGCTGGCGGATACTGTCGGTCTGCCCTTCCAAACAAACGAATGAACTCGCCCAGCAATAAAATGGCTCTGAGCGCTATGGGACTTAACAGCTGTGGTCATCAGTCCCCTAGAACTTAGAATACTTAAAGACACAAACACACAACCATGCCCAAGGCAGGATTCGAACCTGTGACTGTAGCAGTCGCGCGGTTCCGGACTGCGCGCCTAGAACCGCGAGACCACCGCGGCCGGCTCGCCCAGCACTTTGGACGAAAACTGGTGACCGTGCATCGGCCACTGTGTCCTGCGCGACCGATATTATTAATTCCTTTCCCTTCTTTTCCTTTCCTTTCTGCCCCCTGCGCCTTCGATTTACATAACATCCATATTTATGTCGCAAACAGCTCGTTTGTGAAGCCAAGTTTACCTTTTTGTCTTCCGTTGTTCTATACTTTCGCACATGTCAGTTTTTATAATTGTATACCCTGTATACCAGTGTCCAACACTGTGGACACATTGGTCTGAACTCAAGATCTGTCTCACTTTATCTGTCGGTCTAGAGGTACTTTCTTGTGTTACAATTAGCGATTATCAGTATGCAAGGCAAACTACGGATAGAGCTCTTCCACATAATTATCTTTGTAACAGGATTACAATGTTTGACGCGTTGCCTGAAACTGTGAGGAGCGAGTTGGTTATTCGGACAGGACGAGAGGACAGCGCTCTTAAACGCTCCATAAATTAAGACCGAAGTGTCTGCAGGGGCTGGAAGGGAACCGGGGTGGGCAGGTAGGCCCGGAGCAGCGCGAGTACCTGGTTCCCCCAAGACATACTGGCTGGCGGTTGAAATATGACGCCATTGGAATTTCATTACTCGAGCTTTTCTCAGGCGCCAGCCCGCCCTAAGTCGCGGGGTTACAGGCGGCCTCTTCTTGCGCTGAAATATATTGACGGCGGAATTCATTAAAACGGCAGCGGCAGCGCCACGCAAGGTGAGCCGCGCCGGCCCGCGGTCGCCGGAATTTAATCTACTTGTAAGCACGCCCGCCAGGGGCGCTGGCTGCGCCGCCGCCGCCTCTGCCGTAATCGCCCCCTTGCCTGATTTCCTTAGCGTCCGCGTTTAACTAGGATGTTACGGAGGCGTGCGCTCTCTTACCTGCCTACTCGGACGGCGCTCCTTCCGCTGCAAGGAATGCGCAGCCTCTCCGCCGGCCACTTTTCGTCCGTGTGTGTCCCACATTCTATTAGTCATTAAGGTACGATTACAGGGGACAAAAAAATTGCCTGTTGCCGACAGTATATGGGCCGGTGTTCAGACTGGACTTCGACTACGCACTTGCCGAGTAGCGTCACGTGCTCTCCCACATAACACATCGTGTGCGATATGACACAAACAGACGATGCACAAACAGGCGACGACATTTTTGTGGCTCTCGGGACTTATTTAGTTTCATTGAGAAGAAAAAAAACAGTGGGAAAGAAAGAAACGTCGTTACTAGGACACTCTACATTCAGAGATAGAGAAGAAGAGGGAGAATTCCACATGATACTTAATAGACTCGCTGATGATCCTGTGAAGTATTAGAATGAGTTGTGGATGCTGCTGAGCAAATACTACAAGCTTCTCGTTTATGTTTATGAAAACCACAAAAAATCTTTTCTTCTCTGGCACTTGGGGCTGTTGCCAGGGCTCACTCCTGATTCTTAAAAAATCAGACAATGCAGTTTCTAGAATGTTATCAGCGCTGCCCGGCCAGATCGGAGATCTGTTTATTTGGCCAGCACAGCTTAATGTTGTAGTACTGCGATCCACAAAGGATGGACCTAACTCTTCACCCTCGTTTCCTTCTCCATTTACAACATCATATAGGGATGAATGAGATTTTCACTCTGCAGCGGAGTGAGCGCTGAGATGAAACTTCCTGGCAGATAAAAACTGTGTGCCGGACCGAGACTTGAACTCGGGACCTTTGTCTTTCGCGGGCAAGTGCTCTACCATCTTTTTTTCTTTTTAATCTCATTTTGTTCGCTTTCGTTCGTTGCACCTGCTCGGGGCGAACGTCGTAAGACACCCATTTTAGTTGGTCGTTGATGGATTAACTCAGTTATTTATTACAGAGGGCAGCTAACCCTCTGACCGAACACGCAGAGCTACCGTGCCGGCACCATCTGAGCTACCCAAGCACGACTCACGCCCCGTCCTCACAGCTCTACTTCCGCCAGTACCTCGTCTCCTTTCTTCCAGGAGTGCTAGTTTTGCAAGGTTCGCAGGAGAGCTTCTGTGAAGTTTGGAAAGTAGGAGGCGAGGTACTGGCGGAAGTAAAGCTGTGAACTTAGGTAACTCAGAGGGTAGAGCATTTGCCTGCGAAGGCAAAGGTCCCGAGTTCGATTCTCGGCCCGGCAAACAGTTTTAATCTTCCAGGAAGTTTCATCATATAGGGAACTTTGATCGTCGGTAAAAGGAATTAAAAGCTGAATTTCATCTTCCAGTCTACATTTCTTCTTTGGAACCAGCCAGACGTGGCTTTTGCGCCTAGCAAGAGCTCGAATAAAATACGACCTCAGCAGCGTCCATTTGCTTCTGCATTCATAACCTACAGGAAAGGAAAATTACAGCTGAATGTGAGAAATATGATCACTGTCACTTTCAGCAAATATAACAAAAAGTAACACGGACAAAACTTGTACTTACTGGATTTGTTAAGCTTCTCACCGATCTCCCTCCATATATTGTCTTTAATTAAAGTACTCTCGTAGTCTTTATGCGACACATCGTGGAGTTCCGGATGCTGCTGAACAAGTATTACCAGCTAATCTCCCATGTTTACGAAAAATCCGCAGAGGCTAGTGTGAGGTCAGACGGCAGACGTGCGTTCGAAAGAGATTCGTGGGAGATCCGGCAAAGCCGGAAAGAGCCGAACACCAAACGACTGCCAATAGGCAACGTACCGGCGCATCGATGTACTTTTCACGTGACGTACTGTGTACCCGCTGCGCACCTGTCATCTGTCGTGGAATCGGTCTGCTGACGGATAGCCCACGTCAGGCGCACGGCTTGGACACAGCAGACTATGTGGAAATGGGGTACTTGACGCCTTTGCAAAGTGAATAGGACGAGTTCAGTAGCTATTTCATTCTTCAAGACGTACCGGTAGTCGGAGCACAGTCGAAACACAGTCTGAACACGGTACTCAATGAGTAAACAGGCCCCATCCCGACGTCATCGTCTGGCAACGTTGCATGCACACGAATTGCAACCACATGTACTACACCATTACCGTCCACTGTTGCCCGGCAACGTTTGCGGCAACACATCTCCGGGCCAGAAGTGTTTACACAGGACCACACTTACCTTAAAATGGACAAACACGAGCAGGTGGAAGTGAGTGCGGCTCTTCTGTTTTTACTTCACACAAGGAATAACACTGGAAAAAATATAATTTTAAAATTTTCATAAAGTTAACCTTCATTACCACAGTAAGCAACAAATACACGAAGAAATTGACAAAAAGTAAACATTCAGTTGTTTGAATGAGATGGTTTCGCTTTGAAACCACTACAACATTCAATTTTCAACCATCCATCTTTTTACGTGATCTACACTCACGAAAAACAAATCGCAACACCAAGAAGGACTTGTGCGACATAAACGAAAGTAGGTAGGCGGGTAGGCGCTAGTAACGCCGCCATGAGGATGCAATTCAGATTTCTTTTAAATATACGTTGTAACGGTTGTGAACGTTAGTTACCCTTGAGATTGGACGTGTTGAGTTGATGTTAGTCAAGAATACTTTTAAGGAGACAAAGATGCCATTTATAATACACTACAGGACATTAAAATTGCTACACCACGAAGGTGACGTACTACAGACGCGAAATTTAACCGACAGGAAGAAGATGCTGTGATATGCAAATGATTAGCTTTTCAGAGCATTCATACAAGGTTGGCCCCGGTGGCGACATCTACAACGTGCTGACATGAGGAAAGTTTCCAACCGATTTCTCATACACAAACAGCAGTTGACCGGCGTTGCCTGGTGAAAGGTTGTTGTGATGCCTCGTGTAAGGAGGAGAAATGCGTACCATCACGTTTCCGATTTCGATAAAGGTTGGATTGTAGCCTATCGCGATTGCGGATTATCGTATCGTGACATTGCTGCTCGCGTTGGTCGAGAAACAATGACTGTTAGCAGAATATGGAATCGGTGGGTTCAGGAGGGTAATACGGAACGCCGTGCTGGATCCCAAAGGCCTCGTATCACTAGCAGTCGAGATGACAGGCATCTTATCCGCATGGCTGTAACGGATATTACAGTTACGTCTCGATCCCTGAGTCAACAGATGGGGACGTTTGCAACACAACAACCATCTGCACGAACAGTTTGACGACGTTTGCAGCAGCATGGACTATCAGCTCGGTGACCATGGCTTCGGTTACCCTTGACGCTGCATCACAGACAGCAGCGCCTGCGATGGTGTACTCAACGACGAACCTGGGTGCATGAATGGCAAAACGTCATTTTTCTTTCGGGTGAATCCAGGTTCTGTTTACAGCACCATGATGAACCCATCCGTGTTTGGCGACATCGCGGTGAACGCACATTGGAAGCGTGTATTCGTCATCGCCATACTGGCGTATCACTCGGCGTGATGGTATGGGGTGCCATTAGTTACACGTCTTGGTCACCTTGTAACGCCGGAAATGCGTATCCTCCTATTTCCATCTATCGTACTATAAATTTTTTCCTCATTTTGTTACCTGAAGATATGACATTTCTGTGTCTTTATATATTGTAATTGTTTTACTATTTCTATACATATATTTATGCATTTATGTCGATGTATAATTGGTTTGTTTTGTAAATATTATTTGTATTTTGACGCTGGGTCTGCCCTAGGGAAAACTATGCTATCGAACGATTACATCGATAGGTCGTGTGGAGAAGCAAAGTGATTAGGATCTTTGGTAGTGTGAACTCGGCCGCGTGGAGCGCGGGCAGAGCAGAGTCTGGCTGGAGGAGGGCAGTGGAGCAGGTGTGTTGTGTGACGCTCCCGCGTGTTGCCGCGCTTTCGGGGTTTGGCAACATGTAATTGAGCTCGACTTGCTATGTTAGTTTCTGACATGGTGTCGCGGACGGGAGCGTTAGCTGGCACACATCAAGAGCCGTTTCGGCTGGAGACCGTTTCGAGAAGAAGGCACGCCATTATCAAGCTTCTGCAACAGCGACGGCCGACAATGAGTGACTGTCGCCACCTCCTCGATCGACGACTTCAAACCTTCAATCAACCAACAAGGGAGACTGGTAGAACTGTATGGCAGCTTCTCAAACTGTTAAATTTTTCTCACTAAATTACAGCAACGTAGCATTAACCTTTGTTGCTCATTGTCCCAATTGCATAGCCAAGCAGGGTCCCTTCCTTTTCCGGAATGAGTGTCGTTTAAATTTTAACGCCAGCATTAAAGTAATATCATTCGATTTCACTGCTTTAATTTCAAAGTTCAGTTAAGGTATTCATAGCTGGCTACAATATTTAGATTACACAAGCACAAATTAAGAGTGCGAGTTTTGTTACCGTATTTTAGCTTACCTGTGACTGCAACTCAGCTTGGTACGTACTAAATTTTACTATTGTTAATTGTTCAGAATCATTTAATTCAAGTTTAAAGTTAAATCACTTATTTCTAAATTGCGTAGATTCAAGAAGCTTTTGAAATTATTGTTGAGGTATCCAAAGACTAACCGTATTTTACTGAATTTCGATGTGCTTCAGAAACAAAGCTCACTATTAATTTCAGTCACTAAATTAACTTTCAATTTGCCGGATTTATTAATTCTTTTGCTAAATTAAATCAGAGTGTAGCAAAATTTATTACTTCTGACAAACTTTCAGTTTTCACACTACATGTGTCAACCTTCAGTTGCCACGCTTCTAGTGCTAATTATATGTGTAATAACCTTTCTTTTTCAGTTACTATAGTAATTGTCCATAGGACTGGCGACTGTAATTTCCCCAAATCTCAAATATCTAATTACCGCTAGTTAATTGTTAACGTAACGGCCGCACATTTACTTTCTTTATTAACTTTACCCCTTTTCAAAATTAATTTCCACCAGTTTCATTTGCATTTTTCCTTTCATTTAGATGTAACCCTTTCCCCCCTCTTTACCGACAGATTAACTTCGGTGACTATTGCTTTTCCCAAATTTCCATTAGGTACACGCGGTTTAATTTTTCACTGTCATTAAGGTCGATAAGTGAGGAGGGCCGGCCGAAGTGGCCGTGCGGTTAAAGGCGCTGCAGTCTGGAACCGCAAGACCGCTATGGTCGCAGGTTCGAATCCTGCCTCGGGCATGGATGTTTGTGATGTACTTAGGTTAGTTAGGTTTAACTAGTTCTAAGTTCTAGGGGACTAATGACCTCAGAAGTTGAGTCCCATAGTGCTCAGAACCATTTGAACCATTTGATAAATGAGGAGGTGGTTACACGTGGCGACCTGGTGACAGGACAATCTTCGGATTTGAGGTTGTTCTGGTCACGAATATTGCATCGTGCAAATCTCGTAACAAAGTACTGGTTACGAACAGGTCTTTACGTCAGCGAGAATAAGTAGTGGGAGGAATCCTAATTAGATTTGGGATTTGGCATTGATATTGAAAATTTGTAAAATGAGTGAAGACAACAATTACCAGAATTTGGTAGACTTGGGTACGGAACAATCGGTCGAACAGTGGGAAACTCGCACCGCGGAACCCATTGTTCAGGGGCAGGCGGCTAACATGAAAGACGCGACCGCCGAAACGCAACAAAGAGCAGAAATGGAATTCCAAACTTCAGAAAATGTTTCGGAATCGGAAGCGAAAATCAAATCTGTACCCCTTGATGACGAATATGGGGAAACATATATAGAGGAACCAGCTACGGAAGTAAAACCGGTAGTTTCCGGGAATTTAACTGATTTATTGAATGTTTTGATTAACGAAATCAAGAGTCAATCGGCGGAAATTAAAAAAATTGACAGGAAGCTAGACAGGAAGCTAGACAACCAGAACAAACAACAATTTTGGAGTTGTTAACACAAAAGTTGATAAAATCAAAGAAGATATTGTTATGATTAAAACTGAAATCGGTAATCTTAAACAGGAAATGATAGGAGTTCAGGCGGAAATTGCGAGCATAAATACTCGTTTTTATTCCGAAATTAGCAGAATCGAGAAAAGTGTAGGAGAAGCAGTTGCTCCGATCATCGAGAATAAGGTGACGGAACAAATTCAATTAGTGAAAAAAGAGGATCAAAAGAAGGTGGAAACTTTAAAGGCTTTAGTATCCGAAGTAGATACTAAAGTGAGGAAGCAGGCTAATACCTGCGAAGAGAAAAAAAGGGAAGTAGAAACGCTTGCGACATCCACTTGCCAAGTAATTACGAGAGTGTCGGAATTAGAAAAGAAACTTGACGAAAAACAGAGCTATGTGCCAATCTGTGCACATACTTCGGAATTGTTGACGAAAGAGGAGCGGTTCGATCCCTTGAAAAAAGGCGGTATGCACGCGACGGATTTCATTAAAAATTGTGAAAGAGTTTTACCCAGATCATGGATTAATGAGAGAAAAATTAATGCGGTTATTGATGTGTTGGCTGGTGATGCCAAGCGTTGGGGCTTAAACCTGAACATTACGAACCTGTCTTTTGACGAGTTTAAAAATTTGTTTCTGGCTGAATACTTGTCAGAGCAAAAACAACAAAGTGTCTGGCGAGAATTTGTCGTATCGAGGCCTTTCGATGCGAATTCGCGCGGCTCGATGAAGGAGTTTTGTGAGGGCTGGATCCGCAAGTTGGAATATTTGCGTGATCGCCGCACGAAATCCGAAATAGTCTGGGAACTCTACAAGAAGCTTCCAGATGATACAAAACGCTACGTAGGAAGCAATTACAGGACAATCAATGATTACCTGGAAAGAGTTGAGGACGAGGACAATTGGCGCAATAATCGCGATAGTGGTAGAGGCCGTGGTAACAACAACGGGTACCACAGCAATCACAAGAATGATAACTATGGGAATAATGCATACCGCAATCTTGGCAGCAATAACAATAGTGGTTTGGACCGTAATGACAATCGGTACAATACAAATAATAACAGGATTGACGGAAACCAGTATCATACTAGCGTGATACGGGCTTCGCAGAATAGTAATAACGCCAGAGGGTGTGATCAGCCGCCTCAGCAGCATCAGGGGAGCGTATCTGCTGGGACGAGACAGGGAAACCATTAGCCGCGCCGGTGAGGGGCCGACCAGGCGTGGAGAAATTTTGGCGGCCCAATAACAGTAGAAAACCGAGGTGTCGTTGTTATGAAAATTCCGTATGGAATAATCAACGGCGGGAGAGTGTGCCAGTGTTAGGAGAAAGTAGTGCGCCCACAAGTAGTAGGTCAGCTGTAGACTCGGCAGCAGAAAATACATTCACTGTCAGTGAGAACAATTTAAACAGTGTTCCGGAAAACGATTATAAAGTGGCAGCTGTAGCACCCACAGCGGAACTGGAGATTGAGTTTAAGAATGATTCGCAATTGTTGAGAGAAGATCAGATGTCGGATAAAACGTCCGTCATCGAGCGAGGGGATGCAGAGAGGGATGAGGTCTGGTTAAGGCAGTTCGGTCGCTTATACGACGAACTAAGAGATTATAGGGGCCTGTATGGGAGACGTATTTATGGGGAGCGCGCGCAGGATTTTCCGCGTCTCGTCCCGCAGGAAGATAGTGTTTGTGAACTGATAGGAAGTTCTGGCCCTAACCGGCAGACTTTACCAGAAATAGTTGATGTTAATGGGGAGCACGAGCAAGATTCGTCGTGTTTCATACCGCAAGAGTTGGATGTTGAAGTAGTAACGGAAAGTTCTGGCCCTGACCGGCAGACTTTACCGAAAGTTATAGTGTTAGAAGTGGCCGACCCATCCGACGCAAAACTCCAGTTTAAACATTGCGAAAGTATTGAGGAGAAAGATTACGAGAATTTTAGTGATAGCCGGACACGATTGGTAAAATTCACGTAGATTACAGCGTGTATGAGGTTAGAGCTGACGTTATACGGTCAGACGGTAGCAGTGTGGGTATCGCAGATCCAGAGGAAGTAATTGCAGATACTACTGGGCACATTCCTCCAGGTAGATTGGCAGATGAGATCAATCTGACCAAAGAGGAATCAACGAAGGTGACAATTAGTGAATTGATAGCAAAGCAACACTCACTAGTTGACGAATTACAGGAAAAGGTTTCAGTATTGGAGGCGGAGCTACAGACTAAGCCTCAGGACAAACGTGTTGAAATTAAAACTGTATGTGAACAGAGGCTGAAAAAGCCGCCTGATAAGCCGGATTTACGATCAAAGCCGGATGGTTTTTTCTGGAATGACCTGGATATAGACGAGGATTTATTGTGGGAAAATAAAGAAACAGTGGAGGATAAGTGAAGACAGATAGTAGTGTCTGTTAATATGCACGGCCTACAACTACACGTGTTGACCGACACCGGTGCATAATTGAGTGCTGTATCTGGAAAAATATTTCAGTTACTGAAAGACAGACCTGGCATCGTAGTTATGCCAGTAACAGGAGTGAAAATTATCGGTGCTACTGGGAAGGCCAGTAAACCGGTCACAAAACAGATTTTTGCCCACTTCGAGATATGTGGGGCACGATTTGAACAAGAGTTTGTCGTCGTGCCAGACTTAACTACGGAAGTAATGATCGGGTAAGATTGGATATTAAAGTACCGTGCAGTGATTAATTGCGAAAGCAAAACTTTGACATTTACGTCACAAGATAAAACAATAGTAGTTAGTTTTGACGAGGCAGGAGATGGTGTGCATAGGCAATACCATCCTATACACATTGTTAACTGGTCGGATGCCATTGATGTAGGTATGAATTTGAACTACTGTAACGTGAGGAGTCTTGGCATTGACAATAGTATAGAAAGTGAATTGGAAAGTAGTGTAGACGATATGTCAAACGTAACACACGAACAAAGACGATGTCTGTATGAAATAATAATGAGGAATAAGAGTGGGTTTTCAGACAAACCGGGACTTGTGGAAGAGATAATCAAATTCCCTCCACGGATTGACACTAGTATTGGTGTGAAAAAAGATCGTTTGCGAGAAATAATGAAGCTAAAAGCCGATGCTCACATACGTCGTCATGACGCTAAAGCACGTTTTGCTAAGTTTGCAATCGGAGACTTAGTACTTGTAAAAACTCATGAGAAATCGAGCGAGATAGACAATGAAATATCTAAATTTAAGTTTGTTTATAATGGACCATATAAAGTCATTGGTATACCTCACACAAATGCTTATTGCTTAGAGTATCCAAGCTCTGGAAAACTATTAGGTATACAGAACGTTGTAGACTTGAAATTGTACCAACCAAAGATTGATTAATACCACAGAAAGGGTAATTTGTACAGTATGTAAATATAAGTGTAAGATTTAAGGATGTGCCATGTTGCGATGCTTTTGCCTGACCTAGAGGTCGTTAAAGAAGTTGTCATTAATAACTAATTAATTTGGATTAAATGATTTAAGAGTAACTGATTAGTAATCAATTGAAAAATCCAAGCTGGTAGTTTAAGTTTTCATCTGAGTCACAGTAGATTAAGGAATGAAAATATGATTTTGTAACTAACTGTAAGATTTCATGAATGTGTGTTTTACTAGTCATTGCCGATGTACTTAGACGCTGTTTTAAGTTTCAGGCTAGTACATGCGTGTGATGATGGATAGTGTTGAGTTATCCACTGTGATAGTATTAATGGACTCCTTGAGATTACTCGGGAGTGAGTTTTTCCGAAAGAATTCAGTGAAACGGACGTTCTGGAAATGCCGTTACACAGGCAAGTGAGCTCAAGTGTGTCGCACAGGCGGGCGCAACAATACTCGCGAGGCGGAGCCGCTGTCGGCTCTTGTGCCGCTCTCGGCATTCTTTGTATTTGCGGGTACGGAAGGCGGAGTTGTTTTTCTTCCCGGACAGCTGATGTGAAAGAATTCTGCTGTCAATATTTTTTTTTCGATCTGCTGTATATTATGTTCTTGTTTAGCGTTAAGTGGACTCTCATGACAAGAATATTAACTATGAAAAGGTTATATAAAAATGTGTATTCTCTGTAATTAATTATTAATTTGTGTATTTTGATCTACCTGTTTTTATGACCATGCACTCTGATTAATTTTGTAAATAGCATTCCATTTCTTGATACCGTTAGGAAATTTGATGATTTTAGAATAGCTAAACCATTCTCTATGTTTTTTAATGAATTTTAATATATTGTCAACCTGTTTTCTTTTGTGTAAGACGACAGAGTGGAATAAGGTTAGGAGTGTCTCCATTCAATTACTATGGTCTAAAAATTGGTTTATGGTTAATTAGTCTAATGTTAAATTTTCTTGATGTTTTGAGCATATGCATTTCCGCTGTTTTTTTTCCTTTGGGACATTTTCTGAGTCTGTTTAGGTTACACGAACATCCTCAGACAATGTGGGGAACGTGTAACGCCGAAAATGCATATCCTCCTATTTCCATCTAACGTACAATAAATTTTTTCCTTGTTTTGTTACCTGAAGATACAACATTTCTGTGTCTTTATATATTGTAATTGTTTTACTATTTGTATATATACAGGGATATTACAAATGATTGAAGCGATTTCATAAATTCACTGTAGCTCCATTCATTGACATATGGTCACGACACACTACAGATACGTAGAAAAACTCATAAAGTTTTGTTCGGCTGAAGCCGCACTTCAGGTTTCTGCCACCAGAGCGCTCGAGAGTGCAGTGAGACAAAATGGCGACAGGAGCCGAGAAAGCGTATGTCGTGCTTGAAATGCACTCACATCAGTCAGTCATAACAGTGCAACGACACTTCAGGACGAAGTTCAACAAAGATCCACCAACTGCTAACTCCATTCGGCGATGGTATGCACAGTTTAAAGCTTCTGGATGCCTCTGTAAGGGGAAATCAACGGGTCGACCTGCAGTGGGCGAAGATACGGTTGAACGCGTGCGGGCAAGTTTCACGCGTAGCCCGCGGAAGACGACGAATAAAGCAAGCAGGGAGCTAAACGTACCACAGCCGACGGTTTGGAAAATCTTACGGAAAAGGCTAAAGCAGAAGCCTTACCGTTTACAATTGCTACAAGCCCTGACACCCGATGACAAAGTCAAACGCTTTGAATTTTCGGCGCGGTTGCAACAGCTCATGGAAGAGGATGCATTCAGTGCGAAACTTGTTTTCAGTGATGAAGCAACATTTTTTCTTAATGGTGGAGTGAACAGACACAATGTGCGAATCTGGGCGGTAGAGAATCCTCACGCATTCGTGCAGCAAATTCGGAATTCACCAAAAGTTAACGTGTTTTGTGCAATCTCACGGTTTAAAGTTTACGGCCCCTTTTTCTTCTGCGAAAAAAATGTTACAGGACACGTGTATCTGGACATGCTGGAAAATTGGCTTATGCCACAACTGGAGACTGACAACGCCGACTTCATCTTTCAACAGGATGGTGCTCCACCGCACTTCCATCATGATGTTCGGCATTTCTTAAACAGGAGATTGGAAAACCGATGGATCGGTCGTGGTGGAGATCATGATCAGCAATTCATGTCATGGCCTCCACGCTCTCCTGACTTAACCCCATGCGATTTCTTTCTGTAGTGTTATGTGAAAGATTCAGTGTTTAAACCTCCCCTACCAAGAAACGTGCCAGAACTGCGAGCTCACATCCACGATGCTTTCGAACTCATTGATGGGGACATGCTGCGCCGAGTGTGGGAGGAACTTGATTATCGGCTTGATGTCTGCCGAATCACTAAAGGGGCACATATCGAACATTTGTGAATGCCTAAAAAAACTTTATGTTTTTGTATGTGTGTACAAAGCATTGTGAAAATATCTCAAATAATAAAGTTATTGTAGAGCTGTGAAATCGCTTCAATCATTTGTAATAACCCTGTATATTTATGCATTTATGTCGATGTATAATTGGTTTGTTTTGTAAATATTATTTGTATTTTTACGCTGGGTCTGGCCTAGGGAAAACTATGCTATAGAACGATTACATCGATAGGTCGTGTGGAGAAGCAAAGTGTTTAGGAGCTTTGGTAGTGTGAACTCGACCGTGTGGAGCGCGGGCAGAGCAGAGTCTGGCTGGAGGAGGGCAGTGGAGCTTCTGTGTTGTGTGACGTTCCCGCGAGTTGCCGCGCTTTCGGGCTTTCCACCAGTTTCATTTGCATTTTTCCTTTCATTTAGATGTAACCCTTTCCCCCCTCTTTACCGACAGATTAACTTCGGTGACGATTGCTATTTCCAATTTTCCATTAGGTACACGCGGTTTAATTTTTCACTGTCATTAATGTCGATAAGTGAGGAGGAGGTTACAATCTCATGTTCGCATTGACGGCACTTTGAACACCTCAGCGCCCTACACACACACGAGATACAACCGCTGCAACAGCCACACAACAGCCACAGACAACACCTGAAACCCAACAAGCATCGGTACCAACACCTATGCCCCCAAACAACACGACCCCACTCCCGGAAATCACGAGCTGCGAAGAAACGCACCATATACAAGAAAACACATCCACACAAGAACCCCCCGAACCCCAAGCCCAGAGGAGGAATAGACGTACACGCAAACACAGGGCGGGGAACACGAAACCACCACAACAGGCCACGCAGCAACAACAGAACAGCAACACACAGGAAAACAGTCAACAAGACACCGAGACTGTAACTCACACTACCATCCCCCTCACCACAGAAGTAACTCAGGCGCCACAACCTCTACCACGAAACACAAATGCTGCCCCAAACAACACACCAATACCTGCACAAGCGGCCGCTAACACCACAACAGCACCTCAGGCTGCCACACCTAACACCAACACATCATCTGGGGGAATACTGGAAACACTATTCCCCCGACACACGACCATTGAAATCCTTACCAAGGTGCTGATGGCCGTCACTACACTTATCACCCAGCTCATGAGCGCCGAACCCGGGCAATACTGGGCTGTCATACACACTGCCATCACAACACTCTTTCACACTCTTACATGAATAATACGCCACACCCGGCCCATAACGCAGACCCGCACACACTATCACGGATCCTGTTCTGGAATGCAGACTCGATCCACAACAAAAGGGCAGAATTTGCCGCGTTCATGGAGCGCAAGGGAATCCTTGTCGCGCTACTGAGCGAGACTAAACTCAAACCGCACAAACAATTAAACTTTCCTGGCTACTGTGTCTTTCGTACCGACCGACCGGGCGGCGCCGTGGCAGGTGGAACTGCAATCGTCATACACAAAGACATTGAGCACACAAACATAGAGCTCCCTGAACTGGAAAAAATCGAGGCTACGGCCGTCAGAGTCAAGTTCAACGGAGCCTACACCACACTGATATCGGTATACAACAGCCCTGTAGGCATTTCAACACGCGATATCAGCACCCTACTCAACATTTCACCGCGAGTAATAGTCGCTGGAGATCTGAACGCAAAACACCCAGAATGGAATTCACGCATACGAAATCCCAACGGCAAAAAACTGTACGAACATTCACTTGGCAGAAACTACATCATACTAGCGCCGACTGAACCGACGCACATTCCCTATCAGAGGGGACACAGGCCAGACGTGATAGACATGGCCCTCATCAAGGGCATTACATCGACACTCAACGTTTCCGTTGAAAACGATCTGCCCTCAAACCACCAACCTGTAATACAATACATTGAGGAAACACTGCAGCACATGGAACAACGCAAGATGTTGGACTACGGGCGTGCGGATTGGACAAGGTTCAAGCAAACGCTCGATAGCCACATCCCACCTATACACGAAATTAATGAAACAGCACAAATCGACGAGGCAGTAGAAACCCTCACTAACGCCGTCCAGGACGCAATGGCAGGCACCATACCTGATCGCACCTCACAACAACATAGTGCGGCCCTGCCCCAGGAAATCCTGGGCCTAATCTCGATGAGGAATCGCCTCAGGAGACAATGGCAGCGCACCAGGCGTCCGTACTTCAAACGGCACATTAACAGACTACAGGGCATCATACACGATAAAATACAAACACATAGAACACAACAGTGGAACCACACACTCGAAGGGCTGGACACCACACGACCTGGCGTGTGGCAACTAGCCCGACACTTCACCAGGGGGAAAATATACACGCCAACACTTCAAGGGCCCGACGGACCTGCATACTCAGCGGAAGAGAAAGCAGAACTAATGGCCCGAACACTCGCAGCGTCATTCACACCGAACCTGGTACCATCAGATCCAGCGTTCACACTTGCTACTGACCAAGAGGTTACACGCATTCTAGCCCAACCATCGCGCGACGACATTCGACATGCTAGCACAGCCGAAGTCTCCTGGGCCATAATGCATTCCGCTGCTAGGAAAGCTCCTGGTCATGATGGCATTCAAAACCGTGTCCTCCAGGAGTTCACGGATAAAGCAACTGAATACCTAACACACATAACGAATGCCATACTAAAACACCAACACTTCCCCGCCTTTTGGAAGACGGCCAAGGTCCTGATGTTCAGGAAGCCGGGGAAAGACCACAGCCTCCCACAAAATTACCGACCCATCAGCCTTCTGAGCTCGCTCAGTAAGATTGTTGAGAAGGTGATTCTCAAACGCATCACTAGGCACTGCATAACAAATGACATCCTGAGACCGGAGCAATTCGGCTTCAGAAATCACCACTCCACAACACAACAACTCCTACGGGTCGTTGAACACATAACACATGGCTTCAACATAAACAAAGCTACAGGGGCAGTGTTCCTGGACATCGAAAAGGCTTTCGACCGTCTATGGCACAACGGCCTCATCCGCAAACTCAGCGACGCGGGATTCCCCGACGGGCTGCTGCGTCTAATACACTCATACCTCACAGACAGGAGTTTCAACACTGACGTGCAGGGAAAACAGTCAACACGACATGGTATACACGCGGGAGTACCCCAGGGAAGTATCCTAGGGCCCCTACTGTTTAACCTCTACATAAACGATCTCCCAACCACACACAACACAATGATGGCAATCTACGCGGATGACACAGCCATCCTTGCGCAAGATTGGAAACCATCAAATATCACGTCACGCCTACAGACTGCACTCAGAGTGGCTGAGCCTTGGTTGGAGAAATGGCGTGTTAGAGTAAACGTCGACAAGTGCGAAGCCGTTCTGTTCACGAGAAGACCGAAGCAACTGCGCAAACACCGCTACTGCAGACCTATAACTCTACATGCACGCCCAATACGTTTCCGCGAGAAAGTCAAATACCTCGGTGTCTGGCTGGACCGGAAATTACTCTGGGGGGACCACATACAACACATGACCAACCGAGCTAGCGCGAGGCTCAAACAGCTTTATCCTATGCTCAACAGGCGTAGCACACTGAACAGAAGGGTGTCGAGGTCCATGTACATGACACTTATCCGACCCCTGATGACGTACGCAGCTCCCGTCTGGGGATACGCTGCGCCTACACGCCTGCGCCGTCTGCAGCTCATACAAAACAAGGTACTCAAAATCATAAGCAATGCTCCACGATACACACGCATCGCGGACCTTCACCGGGAATACCGACTTGAGACTCTCACGGAGGTAATCCACAAACTCACCACAAGACTATACAGAAACTCCAGACATTCGCAGAACCCGTTTATTCTGAATCTGGGGAACTACGACCACAACCATAGATGGAAACATAAAAGACCAAAAGACATACTTGCAAGGACATAACATCTATGGCCAAGCTTACGCAAACATAACGGCACAGGCGAGCCCCTATTAATCAGACGCATTTACTGGATATCCAGCTGAAATACACTGCCGAATAACTGGCACCATACAGGGAAGCCGTACCGTACACTGCATGCAAACAAGCTCCACACATCCCCCACACAGTGAGATGATCTATGGCCGATCTCCCACTACTGTATAACGATATTGATTGTTCCAGGAAAGTAGCAGCCGCAGCAACTGGGACACATCGCCGTCGCCTGTCACGGTAATGATGCATGATACCTATACTAACAAATCCAACCTTGCATGAACTATCGCAGCTAGTAAGCCACTACTGCTCTTACTACCCATCCCACTGTCGCAGAGGTTTTTTTCCCACGGCACGAGCCATGGCACTTTTTTCCCTCTGCTCTTCAAATCGCTACCCTCACTCGCGTTTCGTCCACTATCTATCACCTGATGGACCGTGTTAATGCGTAGCCTTACCCAGACGCACGGACAACATCACAGCCCAGCATCCTGTGATCCACCCACTAGATAACTAACATGTTTACGGAGGTGACAGTAGAACTTTTGGTTTGGTCACCACGTTGGTGCGGGCGTGGAGGGGCCCCATCTCTATTTTTTATTTTTAAAGTGGACGTTACATTTCAGATGTGTTACGACCCGTGGCTCTACCCTTCATTCGATCCCTGCGAAACCTCACAAAAAAATGGTTGAAATGGCTCTGAGCGCTATTGGACTTAACATCTGAGGTCATCAGTCCCCTAGAACTTAGAACTCCTTAAACCTAACTAACCTAAGGACATAAGACACATCCATGCCCGAGGCAGGATTCGAACCTGCGATCATAGAGGTCGCGCGGTTCCAGACTGTAGCGCCTAGAACCGCTCAGCCACAACGGCCGGCGAAACCTTACATTTCAGCAGGATAATGCATGACCGCATGTTGCAGGTCCTGTACGGGCCTTTCTGGATACAGAAAATGTTCGACTGCTGCCCTGGCCAGCACATTCTCCAGATCTCTCACCAATTGAAAACGTTTGGTCAATGGTGGCCGAGCAACTGTCTCGTCGCAATACGCCAGTCACTACTCTTGATGAAGTTTGGTATCGTGACGAAGCTGCATGGGCAGCTGTACCTGTACACGCCATCCAAGCTCTGTTTGACTCAATGCCCAGGCGTATCAAGGCCGTTATTATGGCCAGAGGTGGTTGTTCTGGGTACTGATTTCTCAGGATGTATGCACCCAAATTGCGTGAAAATGTAATCACATGTCGGTTCTAGTATAATATATTTGTCTAATGAATATCCGTTTATCATCTGTATTTCTTCTTGGTGTAGCAATTTTAATGGCCTTACTGAGTCTCAACGAGGTCGTGTAGTTGGGCTACGGCCGGCATGAGTGGCCGAGCTGTTCTAGGCGTTTCAGTCCAGAACCATGCTGCTGCTACGGACGCAGTTTCGAATCCTGCCTCGGGAATGGATGTGTGTGATGTTGTTAGGTTAGTTAGGTTTAAGTAGTTCTAAGTCTAGGGGACTGATGACCTTAGATGTTAAGTCTTATAGTGCTTAGAGCCATTTGAATCATTATTGAAAGTTGGGCTATGATAAGCTGAATATTACTGCTGTATTATTGCTGAAGGACTTGTCTAGAATGTAGCCACTGGACATCATTGCTGGCAGAGGTGGTCACGAGAATATACGGTCGCAAGAAGACTGGGCTCCGGACAGGCAAAGGAGTATGGCCCTGGATCATCATACTGCATCTACAGCAGCAATATGACTAGCAGTTACCACCACAGCCACACAACGAACTGTTACAGATTGGTTACTTCGAGGACAGCTCCGAGCCAGACGCCCTGTAGCGTGCATTCCATTCACCCCAAACCACCTCCGTTTGCGACTTCAGTGGTATCAAGCAAGAGGTCATTGGATGGCAGGGTGGAGGTCTCTTGTGTTTTCAGATGAAAGCTTCTTCAGCCTAGGTGCCAATGACGGCCGTGTGCTGTTTAGAAGGAGGCCACTCGAGGGCTTGCAACTAACCTGTCTGCGTGCTAAATACACTGGATCTCACCTGGAGTTACGGTATGAGGTGCGATTTTGTATGACAGCAGGAGCGCTGTGCAGTTATCCCACGCACGCTGACTGCAGATTTGTTCGTCAGTCTGTTGATTCAACCCCTTGTGCTGTCATTCATGAAAGGCATTCCAGGAGGCGTTTTCGAACAGGATAACGCTCGCCCACCGCTATGTAGGCCAAAATGCTCTACAGAGTGTCGACATGTTGCCTTGGCCTTCTCGATGACCAGATTTGTCTAGAGTGGATCACATATGGGACATCATGGGACGACAACTCCAGGGTTATTCACAGACAGCATTATCCGTCTCTGTACTGAACGACCAAGTGCAACGTTCGTGGAACTTCATCCCACAAACTTACATCCGACACCTGTACAACACAATGCATGCACGTTTGCATTCAACATTCTGGTGGTTACACCAGTATTAATACAGCAGCGTTTCGCGTTTGAAATGGCTTATCTCGCGCTTACATTCGCCTGTGATCTTGCAATGTTAATCACTTAAATATGTTACCTAGACAAACGTATTCCCGAAATTTCATTACTCTACGTCAATTATTTCATGATGCTACGATTTTTTCCATTAGTGTATTGGAAAGCGATTTTGCATTTTTCCTAGACAGAATCCCACATCTCGAAACTTCCGTGCACTCATAATGCCTAAAATAAAGTATTGTCCTAAGTAACAGGGGAAAAGGGACCTAAATTTTATGAATTCATATCAAAAGTACTATTTCTTTTCCTTGTTGTATTTTAATACCCCATCTGGGGAAGGCTGGCAGCAGCATAAGAGCTGCTCTTCAGCCAAAAGACATTAATTATACAACAGACGAGATTTAAAATTACAACGGAGAAAATATGGCGTACATAGATATAAAAAGAGGGAACATAAGGGAAGAGAACAGACAAAAATGGGGCGACTGTAAAATGGACATAAAATCCTTAAAAAGTATTGCGCACAAAAAACCTTACACTGGGACAATTAAAAGAACACAAGGTGAAGTGTGGCTGGAGCATAAAAGGATGGACGGCGTAGCACATGATCATCACTGACAGTAACACTATGTATAAGTTCAGCACACAATTAAAATCACAGTTCTGGACGCACAGGAGAACAGCACCAAACACAACACTGACGAACCACACTGATGACGATGAGCAAACACAGGATCTGCCAGGGGCATGGAGATGAGGGCGAAGGGTAGAAGGGAGGGGGGAGTATAGGGGGGGAGGTGGGAGGGGGGGCGACAAAGAGGACTGGGGAGGGAAGGACGTGGGAGGGACACAGTTGCGGAGGGGGTGCAGAGACGCAGGAGGGTGGGGGGGGGGGAACGAGGAAAATCCGCTCTGGGAGAAGGAGGGGAGAGGAAAAGGGGGGCCCTGGGGAGGGGAATCAAAAGTACATACTGCCCCAGTGATTTCCTTTGGAAACAATCATGAATGCAGTAACACAAACTCAAATTTACATTATACTAACTTAAGCTATACTTATTTTCACTGTCAATGATCTGTTGAATATGATCGCTATACATTAAAAAAAGTATGCCACAATCTCCTGCAGCCACGTACCACAATACCCACTCCAAAAGTTGCTTTGACCGCTGTAAGTGATTGCTACAATGCACTATCGTCGTAGAAGTACCTCAGTGTACTACTAGATGTGTCTGTTTTGCAATAGCACCGGTAGTTTCATGCGAAACAAAATTAATAATATGGTGGATTGAGGCAGAAGTTACCGGCGCTCGAAGGTTTAAGTAGACGGAATGTTGGGGAAATTCAACTCGTTAACTGATGCTGGATATATACCTTTTCAGAATTTTACCAGAACTCGGAAAACGACGTCGAGTTTCTCATACAAGCAACTGGTCCGACAATTGTTAAAACGGATACAAATATGAGGGAGTGTATAACAGTTGCAACGTGACCGGCGATCACCCTTTGATTTTTAGCTGCTGGTGATCCATACACAAGTTCAATGTACCTCTTTAAAGGTCACTAATCATCGTTAATCCACTTGGTACCAGAGCTATGCAACGGTTTGGTAACAAAACTGAAGGATTTCATTAGGATACGTTTGAAAAGAATACAGTTTTTTTATTCATTGTCATACACCACTGTGTACACTTTCTTGCTGCAGGAACGTTTCGACATAGTGTGGAACTCATGGCGTCAGATGCAAACATCTGAATGAAGAGCCGCCTGCGCTTCCAATTTCCTTAAACAACGTTTTTGCCTCGCATTTGACATAAGCTCAAAAACGTAGGAATTTTTTTGAATGGATCATGAAAGGTGATTTTGAATCTCATCGGCAACAGCCTGCCAACTGTCCTTTTTCAGATTTCGATATTTAGATACATTGTTTTCAGAATCCCGTAGTTATAGTCGTAGGCGAATCGCATTTATGAAATTCATCGATCTGTCGTTTGTCCACTTCTCCACTCCTATAAAAAATAAACCCACAACAACTAATAGAACAGGTGGGTACATGTACGCATGCAAACTTTCGAACAAAAGCGAAGCGATATTGTTTTCGCTCAGACGCATGACTGCAGCTCTGTTGGTGAGAGAAATAGGAAACAAATGGGAGAGCGAGAGGGGTGTATTTACAGATGCGAACAGAGATATTGCTGTACAGTACGAAATATTGTTTACCATTCGTGGAGAATACCGGAAACCCCTCAGCAATACGTCGGCAACTACCTGCAACAACATGCAACATCAGCAGTATTTCCTGGCCTCACCGGAAAATTACCGTGTGTTAGTGCCACATTGCAGCAATGTTGACGTCAGCGCTACGCGGCCAAATATTGCCGCAAAATATGGCCCGTGTGAATAAACCTTTGCAAATTGCGACACCATGATGGTGGCATTCCACAAACGTCAAACTGATGTGAAGCGCATACATGCGTAGCCCCACAATGTAGGTAAGAGTAACGCTATCTACGTTATTGTTACGAGATCGCTCAAGGGATTCCTCATAGAGAAATCATATTTAAATGTCGCTCATTCGTGAGAAGTAGAAAAGTCGACCAGCACATGCTGGAATTGAGCAGCAACAGGTTAGCGACCTATCATTACAGCTGTTTATTGTTCTGAGATATTGTTTCTCACGGTGTTCCGGATCCCACAAGAGTCATGCATATGGAATCGACGGGATTAGTGTGGTCACACTCAACGCCACACAAGCTTCCAACGGCCCCATGTGAGTAGAACTTGAGAGGACGAATATACAGGGTGTTACAAAAAGGTACGGCCAAACTTACAGGAAACATTCCTCACACACAAATAAAGAAAAGATGTTACGTGGACATGTATCCGGAAAGGCTTAATTTCCATGTTAGAACTCATTTTAGTTTCGTCAGTATATACTGTACTTCCTCGATTCACCGCCAGTTGGCCCAATTGAAGGAAGGTAATGTTGACTTCGGTGCTTGTGTTGACATGCGACTCATTACTCTATAGTACTAGCATCAAGTACATCAGTACGTAGCATCAACAGGTTAGTGTGAAACGTCCCCTTAGAACAATTGTACACGACTGTGCTTAAACTGACACACAATATTTTTAGCGCAACGCAATCTGACTTTCAAAAATCCCTGCAAAAGAATGGCCCTGACTAACATTAATCTATACCTTTCACAAATCACTTACCTCACCAAAAATCTCCGTTACTCGAACTACTGCAATACAGCGAGCGCCACTACTGCCAGCTAAATAAAAGATTCAAACTACGGAAGGCACTAACTACTGATAGGGATAGTTAGCAAATGAAAGATTTTAATAGAGAACAAACAATGTATTTACCTTAATAGTGTTGAAAAAGCATAACATACATAGCAGTTCATAATATCCATTCTGTACTCAAAAATCCGCCATCTCATTTCCCACATCCACCACTGCTGGCGGCTCACCTCCAACTGCGCAACGCTACGCGCTGTTCACATCCAGCTGCCGCTGCCGAACACTACAATGGCAGACAACAATGCAAACTAGCCACAGACTGCACACAGCACAGCCAGTGATTTTCATATAGAGCGCTACATAACGTTGCCAATAAGAAAACATAAACAGCCTACTTACATAAAGAAAACATAAACAGCCTACTTACAAGTGTTAATCACGAACGTGGTTTTGCAGTCAGTGCAATGTTTACAAATGCGGAGTTGGCAGGTGCCCATAGCCGTGGCGCGGTACGTTTGTATCGAGACAGATTTCCAGAACGAAGGTGTCCCGACAGGAAGACGTTCGAAGCAATTGATCGGCGTCTTAGGGAGCACGGAACATTCCAGCCTATGACTCGAAACTGGGGAAGACCTAGAACGACGAGGACACCTGTAATGTACGAGGCAATTGACGATAACCCTAATGTCAGTGTCAGAGAAGTTGCTGCTGTACAAGGTAACGTTGACCACGTCACTGTATGGAGAGTGCTACGGGAGAACCAGTTGTTTCCGTATCATGTACAGCGTGTCCAGGCACTATCAGCAGCTGATTGGCCTCCACGGGTACACTTCTGCGAATGGTTCATCCAACAATGTGTCAATCCTCATTTCAGTGCAAATGTTCTCTTTACGGATGAGACTTCATTCCAACGTGATCAAATTGTAAATTTTCAGAATCAACATGTGTGGGCTGACGAGAATCCGCACGCAATTGTGCAATCACGTCATCAACACAGATTTTCTGTGAACGTTTGGGCAGGCATTGTTGGTGATGTCTTGATTGGGCCCCATGTTCTTCCACCTACGCTCAATGGAGCACGTTATCATGATTTCATACGGGATACTCTACCTGTGCTGTTATAACATGTACCTTTACAAGTACGACACAACATGTGGTTCATGCACGATGGAGCTTCTGCACATTTCAGTCGAAGTGTTCGTACGCTTCTCAACAACAGATTCGGTGACCGATGGATTGGTAGAGGTGGACAAATTCCATGGCCTCCACGCTCTCCTGACCTCAACCCTCTTGACTTTCATTTATGGGGGCATTTGAAAGCTCTTGTCTACGCAACCCCGGTACCAAATGTAGAGACTCTTCATGCTCGTATTGTGGACGGTTGGAATACAATACGCCATTCTCCAGGGCTGCATCAGCGCATCAGGGATTCCATGCGATGGAGGGCGGATGCATGTATACTCGCTAACGGAGGACATTTTGAACAGTTCCTGTAACAAAGTGTTTGAAGTCACACTGGTACGTTCTGTTGCTGTGTGTTTCCATTCCATGATTAATGTGATTTGAAGAGAAGTAGTTAAATGAGCTCTAACATGGAAAGTAAGCGTTTCTGGACACATGTCCACGTAACGTATGTTCTTCCTTTGTGTGTGAGGAATGTTTCCTGAAAGTTTGGCCGTACCTTTTTGTAACACCCTGTATTGTTCACCCAGTTGTTGGTTGGTTGATTGGGGTTGAAGGGGCCAAACAGCAAAGTCATCAGTCCCTTGTTTCAAATGTGGTCCATTCAGATAGTGTGACATCTCAGAAAAGTCAGAAAGATAAAAGGGAAAAGGCTAAAAAACGTAAAAGTGCAGTCGTGTCGTCAATGGTAAAAACAAAATGAGGTAAGTCAGCAAGAGAGCGACCCCAAGGCTATGCTAGAGGCAGGAAATATCCCACCTCTGAAGCAGCAGAGGCAAGACCACCTGCGACATAAAAGTGTTCAACCGCTAGAATGTAGAAGGGCGTATGGGAAAAGGAGACTAACCAATCATAAAAAGTGATAAAAACAGAGTAAAAGGGGAAGAAAAGAGGATCTTGGCCAAGGAGGGGAGTCGGGAATCTCCAAACACAGCTTACATTGGGAAATACCCCAACGCTCACCGCCCTGCCCCAACACCAGAGTGAGATTAAAAACCTTAAAACTGAGAGTAAAAGCCACTTTCCCGGAGGAAACTGAGAACCAGTTCGACTATCCAGGAATTGTCAGCCAACATTAAAGGTAAAGTGCGGGGGAGTCTGTACTGAGTACGCAGAGCCAAAAGAAGGAGGCATTCCACCAACATGTGGGCTACTGACTGGAAGGCTCCACAACTAGAAAGTAGGAGTGGTTCATTACGTAAAAGAAAACCATGGGTCAGCCTGGTATGGCCGATGCGGAGACGACACAGTGTGGTCGAGTGGCCAGCTGTGGTGGCCGAGCGGTTCTAGGCGCTACAGTCTGGAACCGCGCGACCTCTACGGTCGCGGGTTCGAATCCTGCCTCGGGCATGGATGTGTGTGATGTCCTTAGGTTAGTTAGGTTTAAGTAGTTCTAAGTTCTAGGGGACTGATGACCTCAGAAGTTAAGTCCCATAGTGCTCAGAGCCATTTGAACCAATTTTGTGGTCGAGTCCTTTTGGGAGAGGCGAAAGGAAGAACGCCACGGGCCTGGCGTCACCTTAGTCGCACGAAGTTTATTAGACAGGGAGGTAGCCTCCGAAGAGTTGGGCCATGATTGTGTGAAGTGGGATTTGATGTGAAGCCGTAAATCCGCTGCAGGATGCGTTACAGAGAAGGGGGGGGGGGTATGTGACTGCTCCCCCAGCCAAACGATCAGAAAGTTCATTACCTGGGATACCCACATGGCCAGAGACCCAAAGGAAGTCAACGGAACAAGCAGCATTGTGAAGATCAGGGAGATGGTCATGGATGGCCGAGACCAAGGGATGGCGCGGAAAACACCGGTCAATAGCCAGAAGGCCACTCTGAGTCCGTACATAACAAAACGCGGTTGTGTTGGGACTGTTTAATAAAGGTAAGGGCCTGGGAAATTGCCATCAATTCCGCAGTAAACACCCCACATATAGGTGGCAGCAGATGATTTTCCGTGCCAACAGAGGACGTGAAGGCATATCGCACACGATCAGCAGATTTAGAGCCATGGGTGTAAAAAAACAACAGCATCCCGAAACTCCCATAAAATTCGGCGGAAAAAGGAATGTAACACCATCGGGGGGATGGAATCTTTCGGACCTCGGAGGAGATCCATCCGAATTCGGGGCCGAGAACTATCTATGTCTTGTGTTTAAGGCAAGATTGCTCAAGGGATTCCTCGGCCGCGGTGGCCGGGCGATTCTAGGAGATTCAGTCCGGAACCACGCGGCTGCTATGGACGTAGGTTCGAATCCTGCCTCGGGCATGGATGTGTGTGATGTTCTTAGTTTATTTAGGTTTAAGTAGTTCTAAGTTTAGGGGACTGATGACCTCAGCTGTTAAGTCCCATATAGCTTAGGGCTACACACACACATACACACACACACACACACACACACACAAACACACACACACACACACACACACACATTCATGCAAATGAAAACAGCTGTGACACAGATGACCACCATCTCTGGTTGCCGAAGTGTGACTGCAAGCAATGGTGTGTGACAGGGAAGCGAGCTGGGTGGTGCGGGTAAAGAGGAGGCCAGAGTGGGGACAGGGAGGGACAGCAGTCTAGGGGTGGGGAATGGTAAAGTGCTGCTTGTGGGAGCGTACAGGGACGAGGTATAGAGAGGTAGCGCAGCTAGGTGCAGTCAAGAGGTTAGACACAGAGGGGCGAGGGGGAGGGGAAGGAGGAAGATAATGGAAAAGGAGAGGAGTAAAACGACTTTGAGTGCATTGGTGGAATCGAGGGCTGTGTAGTGCTTGAATGGGAACAGGGAAGGGGCTGGATGGGTAAGGACAATGAGTAATGGAGGTTGAGGCCAGAGGGGTTACAGGAACATACTATGTATTGCAGGGAGAATTCCCACCTGCACAGTTCAGAAAAGCTGACGCTGGTAGGGAGGATCCAGATGGCACAGGCTGTAAAGCAGTCACTGAAGTGAAGAACGTTATGTTGGGCTGTGGGCTCAGCAACTGGTTGGTCCAGCAGTTTCTTGGTCACAGTCTGTTGGTGGCCATTCGTGGGGACAGACTGTTTGTTGATTAGCAAGGCGGCGGTATTTTGCTTCCTTAGATGATCAATGAACATGATAAATTTGTTAAAATTATTAAAATTCATGGTGAACCTTCAGCTGTCCTTTATTTTCCTTTGTACTAGTTTCAGTCAAATGACGATTATGAAGCAAAATCTGGCATAAACGGCTGGAAAGTTGCGCCATAATAGCAGTAATATGCTCTTCTGAGCCCACCATTTACAATAGTAGCTGTGTGCAAAAATTTTCGTGAAGAAGCACAGTTCACAACGACAGCTAGTAACATCCTGATTTGTTCCATTAGATTAACATATTTATATCATTCGGGATCGTTGAAGGTTAGGTGGCGTTATCAGTTTATTAATCATACTGATTGATACTGGACAGCTTTACGCTGATAACTGTAGCACTGCATGCTTTACAAAAGTAATTTTTTGCGCTGGCTAGGAAAGCGAGAGAGTCTGAGGAAGCGATGGACTTCAGGCGGGTCGGAGGCGAGCTGCGAGTTTCTTCTCAACGGCCGAAGGGCAGAATTTTACAGCCGGCCGCAAAGCGGTCCTGTGGAGCGGGCCGGCGCACGTTGCCTGCCGTTGTAAGGGCCGCGGGCAGAAGTTCATAGGGGGCGGAAAAGATAACCATGTAACAAGAATTGCTTGCGATTGTTTCAGCCCCGATGGAATGCATCTCCTTTCGGCACGCAGCAACCCATTAGTCAACGGTTCAGTTTTACAGAAGTTCGGACTTCAATGCGAGATGCTTTTAATACTTTCCACAATGAAACGCTCTCTCGAAACCTGGCAGAAAATCCGAAGAGATTCCGAATGTATGTAAAGTACATCAGCGGAAAGGGACACTCAATACCTTCACGGTGCGATAACAAAGGTGATGTTGCTGATGCCAGTGCCATTAACGCAGAGTTACTAAGTACGGACTTCCGAAAGTGCTTCACCAAAGAAGACGAAGTAGATATTGCAGAAGTCGAACCGAGAACAACTGTTAGCATGAGTAGCTTAGAACTGGAAATCCTCGGTGTAGCAAAGCAGTTTAAATCACTTAATAAAGCAACGTCTCAGGTCCTGATTGTATACCAGTCAGGTTCCTCTCAGAGTATGCTGACGCACTGGCTCCGTACTTAAAATCGGATACAAAACTGGCAGCTTAGCTGAAAGATCCATACCTGAAGACTGGAAAGTTGTACAAGTGACACCAATACGCAACAAAGGAAATAGGAATAATCTGTTGAAGTACAGACCGTAGCTAACGTCGATTTTCAGGAGGATTTAGGAACATACACTGCGTTCGAGTTATCTGGAAGAAAACGATTTATTAAAAAAAAAAAGTTCAAATGTATCTGAAATCTTATGGGACTTAACTGCTAAGGTCATCAGTCCCTAAGCTTAGACAATACTTAACCTAAATTATCCTAAGGACAAACACACATACACCCATGCCCGAGGGAGGACTCGAACCTCCTCCGGGATCAGCCGCACAGTCCATGACTGCAGCGCCTTAGAGCGCTCGGCTAATCCCGCGTGGCCCGATTGATTGAGAAAGAGCCAATAACGAATCAGAAAATATTGTTCTTGTGAAACACAAGTAGCTTCTTATTCTCAAGATGTAATGATTACTATTGACAGGCGTGTCGAATTGATTTCATATTTTTAGATTTCCACAAGGCTTTCGACACCGTATCTCACAAGTGACTTCTAAACAAACTGTATGAGTATGAACTTTTGCCTCAGTTGTGCGTCTGGATTCGTGACTTCCTGTCAGAAAGGCCATAGTTCGCAGAAAGTGACGGAAAGTCATCAACTAAACCGGAAGTAATAACTGGCGTTCTCCACTGAAGTGTTATAGGCCCTCTGCTGTTCCTGATCTACATAAACGATTTAGGAGACAGTGTGAGTAGCACTCTTAGATTATTTGCATATGGTGCTGTAATTCACCGTCTCATAAAGTCATCAAATGGTCAAAACAAACTGTAAATGTATTAATAATAAATAATAGGATGCTTTTATAGACCGCCTGCGTCAGCAGCTCTAGTGGCAGAGCACTTCAGACAGATCTTGCACAATATCGTCTATAGTTTTCCTGATAATACCGCTGTAATAGAGGGTGACTTCAGCTTGCCGTATATAGACTGGGAGTGTCATGCTATTAAAACTGGTGCCAGAGACAGGCATTTGTATGACACTGTTCTGGATGTCTTGTATGAAAAGATAGAGAAGCAACTCCTAAGGGTAACGCTTAGGCATCTTGGCAACAAATAGACTTGAACTTATCGTATCAGTTAACGTAGAGGAAGCAGGACATGTGGTTTCAATTGTGGAAAGGGGCCAAAATAAGAGGCTGCCAGTTACACTCGAACATACAACTTTATTTGAACAAACATTATAAGAGCCAAGAAAATTTAAAAAAAACACAGCATTAATATTTGGGACAGCATTAGTTTTGGAACACAATCTCATGCCTCAAGGGCAAGACCACTTTAATTTAAAATCGACTAAAAGCCAATAACTTAAGACTCAAACGAAAATCAGAATTTTTAAAAGGCAAAGGGCTTTATTTTAAAACAGTTCTTTAATTAGGCCGAAGGCCCAAACAATCTGACACCATAAGAGCATAACAACTTTAATTTAAAAAATCGACTGAAGGTCCATCATTTAAGACTCAACAAAATTAAATTAAAAAAAGGCCAAAGGCCTTACTTAAAGTAGTTCTTTAAATTAGGCTGAAGGCCCAAACAATCTTACGCCTTAAGGGGAAACAACCTTAGTTTGAAAATCGGCTAGAAGCCATACAAATACAAACAACCAGAACAAATAAGAAAAGGCAATACACCCAACGGCGCTCAGAAGTTTCCGAGGGTCAGCCTGGAATTCAAACACTAACGCTCTCTTAGGTGAGACAGACAGTCGGCCCAACCATTCTTCATCCGACGACAACCCAACGGACAGACAGTCAACGGACCCACCGACAAGATAACTTCCGCTTCACCTGACCAGCACACAACAGGGAGTTCAATGGAACAACGTAGGAAGTATTGGCACCCACAACCAATTATACTTTGAGCTGTCAAACTACACACTGTGTTGGACAGTGACAACACGATGAGGAAAATACACTGCATGGATTTACGTCAACGGCCAAGGCAGGTAACCAGAACGTTAATGGCCACAAGGCAGAAGATTCCGCTGGTGCACTTCAATTCAAAATAACCAAGTACAGTTAAACTCCACCAGAGTGTGGCTAAAATTTGCCAACTTGAAAACGCACGTTGTTGTTCGCGGGAATGTCCCAACAGCCGACAACGAAATCCCAACGACACAATGTGAACAGTCCTGACTTGCTGGTAGGTTAAGTCAAAACTCAACTTTCGTGTCCAGTATCGGTGAGCCACAGACCTCGTAGCAATGGGAACAGCACCACAGACGTCGTTCGCGCGTAGACGCCGCCAGTGGCCCCGGCCAAACTACGCACTGTGGAGATTTCCTCGCTGCTCCACCCCAACCGACGAACTGGTCGCACACAGCTCAGCCAGGCCAAAGATAGTACAAGGTGCGAATATCGATACACACCGATGCTGCCACTCGCAGAGAGAGATAATAACAGCATAATCGCGATAACCGCGGGAAACTAAACACAGAATAGCAACCAAGGTTTAATCCAACTCATAACATGAGCCAGCCACGGCTCAATATTTTTGCTTAGGAAGAGTGACAGGAGACAATTTTCAGAGCATCTGAGCAGTCAGAATCAAATATTCGGTGATGAGGACGAAGATGCAGAGAACAAATGGAAAAAAACGGAAGCGATCGTGCAATATGCCCTAGACAAGTATGTTTCTGGCAAATTCTTAAGGGATGGGAGAGACCTCCATTGTTTAATAGCAATGTTATAAAACTGCTACGTAAACAAAGAACTTTATCTCAAATTTAAGAGAAGTAGAAACCTAGCTGACAAACAAAACCTGAATGAAACGAAAATGCGCATAAGGAGAGCAATGAGAGATGCGTTCGATGACTTTGAAAGTAGAACATTAACAACCGATCTGAGTAAAAACCTTAAGATTTTTCGGTCGTATGTAAAATCAGTAAGTGGGTCAAAGTCATCTACTCATTCAGTCAGTGACCATACTAGCACCAAAACGGAAAATAATAGAGAGAAGGACGAAATACTGAATTCGGTCTTCCGAAACTGTTTCACTACGGAAGATCGTAACACGGCCCCTCCTTTCAATCGTCGTGCTAACGTCGAAATGCAGATATTGAGATACCCGAGAGCGGAATAGAAAAATAACTACAGTCTCTTAGTAGTGGAAAGGCGTCAGGACCATATGAGATACCTATAACATTCTACAAAGATCATGTGAAAGAATCTGCCCCATTCTAGCAGTAATTTATCATAGATCGGTTGAACAACGATTGGTACCTAGCGACTGGAAGAAAGGGCAGATCATTCCCGTTCTTAAGAAGGGCCGTAGGACAGATGCACACAATTATAGACCTATATCGTTGACATCAATCTGTTGCAGAATTATGGAACATGTTTTATGCTGAAGAATTGTGACGTTTTAGGAGAATGAAAATCTCCTGTCTAAAGATCAACATTTATTCCGCAAACAGATCTTGCGGAGCTCTGCTCACTCTGTTCTTCCATGAGCTGGAAATCCCCCCTGACTACTGTCAAACGATTGGCAGCTACTGAGAATCGGTGTGTTGGAAGAGCTCCTGAGAGTTGTGTCCCTGTGATACCTGTACCAGAGGTACTTCAAGTACTATCCTCTCCTGTGGATCCTGCCTCCTCTGAGGAAAGTACAGGATCTGTCATTATATGTCCACTTGACTGTGAGTGGCGTGTCAGCGGTAGATCTAGGCGTCCTATACAGGGTGGATGGGGACCAGAGGGGACTCAGGGTGTCGTACCGATCCCCTTAACTATCAAGTCTGATGTGCTGCCTTTCGCTGACATTGAACTGAGTCAGTGGTACTCGCTTCACCTGTTTTGGGAAACGCAAAAGGGTAGGGATCTATTAAGATTTGGCAGTTCAAATGTACGGCGAATCATGGGGCACCCCTTACGGAAATGGCAGCAAGGGACAGGAAAGGACATCAGACTCACTCAGTGTTTATATCTGGGGGCCTCAATTCAACATGCTCAAGAGGCTACTCCAGCAGCCATTGAGGGAACAGGGTGCAACCTGCCGCAGATCGTGGCGTAGGTTGGAATGAATTATGCCTGTCGTCTGGGCTCCGAAGTCATTCTAGGGCCATTCCAGCGTCTGGCAGAGAAGGTTGAGAAGACCAGCCTTGCGCGTGGAGTTTCAACGAATCTCACAATTTGCAGCATTGTCTCCAGAACTGATCGTGGCTCCTTTGGTTCTGAGTCGAGTGGAAGGACTGAACCAAAGACTTCGAAAGTTCTCTGACAAGTTAGGCTGAGACATTCTTGACTTGTGCCACAATGTTGAGAGTTGTAGGTTCCTCGTAAATAGCTTAGGTGTGCACTATGCATCAGAGGCTGCTACTGTGTGTGGGGTGCACACCAGGGTTTTCTAGAGTAGGTAATTCTCCATCCAATTCAGATAACGATGGCTGTAGGAAATCCAGAAGTATCAGTGTAAGATCGAACGAAATGCCTCCCACAGGTGAAAGTATTAAAATCCGAATGGTAAGCTGCCAAAGCATTCGGAACAAAGTGCCAGAGTTTGAAGAACTAATCAAAAGCAGTGAAGCTCACATAATACTAGGTACAGAAAGCTGGTTGAAACCTGAAATTGACAGCAGTGAGATGTTTTGGGAAAATTTAAATGTACATCGAAAGTCAAGGCAAATAGGAAATGGAGGTGGTGTATTTGTCGTAATCGACAAAACACTCAAATCCACCAAGATAGAGATTGAAGCAAAGTGTTTGGGCGAGACTCAGTACGAGGTGTGGTGTGAGTTAACGAGCATTTCACTCTTATTTAAGTATGTGGCCTAAAGGGACAGCCTTCCAGGAATTGTGAAACGAATCCTGTCGCCCAGGACCGTGTGCCACAAAGAGCGCAGATTCGCCACGAGATGGGGAAAGTCCACAGGCGACTCTTCTGCTGAACGAGGCCAGGCTGATCAGGCCTAAGCGCTGTAGTGTGCAAGTGAGACTGACAAGAACCTACATCATAGGGAAATCCGGTAGGAGCTGTTTGCGACCAGGGAGGCTTATCAGTCTTAAATATGGCGCACCTAAGATCGGCCATAAAGGGAAACATTTATGAAAACTATTTAAGTCTATAGTAATTCAGGGAATGAGGCCACAGTAATTTTAATCTAACAACTTTCTTAAATTTTCATGGTGATCCTAATAAAACTTGAATATTGATCATATCTACGATAGTTTAGGATTTACTGTTAAAGTGAAATCAACAAGTTTTGTAACAAAGACCCGAATTCTAAAAGCCGGCCAGTGTGGCCGAGCGGTTCTAGGCGCTTCAGTCTGGAACCGCGCGACCGCTACGGTTGCAGGTTCGAATCCTGCCTCCGGCATGGATGTGTGTGATGTCAGGTTAGTTAGGTTTAAGTAGTTTAAGTTGTACGGGACTGATGACCTCAGATGTTAAGTCCCATAGTGCTCAGAGCCATTTGAACCAATTTTTTTTTTTTAATTCTAAAGTCTGAACGCTTTAGTCGATCTTAACGATCGACACTTCATATAAAAGCGAATCATTAAAATGACAAATGGACAAATGTTGTAAATATCAACTATGTAACTTTATTTGTTTAAAATAAATGTAAATTAAAATTATCAGTATTTTCAGTTAAGCATCAGATCATCATTTCCTCCACGCAAAACACATTGAACGATGACAGCATGACTCTTTATTGAATCATTAGGTAACAGATTATTTGTTCTAAAGTTTCGTGCACAATAGTTACTTTTGTTCTTTATTTATTAATTTGTCAGGAAGCTCATTGGTGCAAGGCTACTGGCAGTGACATTCAAAGTTAAGAAGGAAACTGTATTGGTTTTATGTAAAAGAATTTGACGTTTATTATGTAATGGATATTACTGTTACATTATTTAGAGCGTGAAAGTGGTCAATCTTTGATTATTTAAATATGTTAAAATGTAAAATAATGTAGAATAAGCTGTAGCCAATCAGATGGACGGCTTCAGGGAAGGGAACTGCACTAGTCAGTTGAGCGACGATGTTCGGCACGCAAGAGAAGCGGCCGGAGACAGGAAGAAGGACAGTTCGGATTGAGACGCGAAAGCGGACAATCTGTCTTAGGTAGCTAGGCAGTGAAACGACTTAGAAAATTTTGCTTTGTGTGGTATCGTGGGACTTAGTCTCTGAGGGGTGAGCAGCCGCGCGCCTGGTGTGAATAACTTTTCGCGTAAACAACGAGGTGGAGTATTGGACTTTTATTTCGCAGTTAGATTGTGAAGGATCGTACTGTGTCAAATAGATACGCACTCGAGTGTAACAGTAACCTAAATAGACCACTTTCGCTATTAATTTGCTTTCTGAATAAACATGATTCTAACCAAATCGCAACTGTGTAGCCTACATCATTTACGGGTCGTTAATTTAGTTCCTGATATTATTATTAATGTTATTATATGCTATATTAACTTCGTATGTGTCATACAATTTCTCGAATTTGTCATCAGCCAGACAATTTAACTAAAGGGTCACTAGTGTAATTTAGGGCGTGTAGTGCAACACATGCGGTTAAAACCCTAGACGAGTTTGGGTCAAGACAATTCCACGAAGAGAAACCACATGTGACCCCGAACATCTTTGGGATGTTAGCTCGCAGTTGGCATAAAATGATAATTGGATCCTCCTATCACCCACCAGATTCTTCTCTTTATGTAACCGAAAACTTCAGAGTAAAAGCTCAGTTCACTTGTATGTAAGTTCCCAGCTATACCGTAATCAGTGGAGACTTTAATCTTCCAACAATTATTTGGGAAAATTACAGTTTTATTGGTGATGGGCGTGATGAGACAACCTGCGAAACTACTAAATGCCTTCTCTGAAAACTACCTGGAACAGATAGTTAGGAACCCTACTCATGATGGAAATATATTCGATCTAATGGCAACAAATAGACGTGACCTCTTTTAGGATGCCCATATTGAATCTGACCATGATGCGGTTGTGGCAACAGTGCTCACCGAAGTAGAAAGGACAACAAAAACTAGCAGAAATATATACTTGTTCAGGAAAATTAATTAAAAAATCAATAATGTCTTATCTCAGTGAGGAACTTGAAACTTTCAGCACAGATCAGGAGCATGTAGAGAAACTCTGGCTCAAGCTTAAAAGAATAGTTGATTATGCACTGGACAGATATGTGCCCAGTAGAACAGCTCATAATGGGAGTGAACCTCCATGGCATACAGTCACTGTAAAGGAACTTCTAAAGAAACAGAGATTACTGCATAATAGATGTAAAACAAAGCGTAGGGTCTATAGATAGGGAGATGCTTAATGGAAGGCGTTTGGCTGTCAAGAGAGCAATGCGTAATGCCTTAAATGACTACCGTAGCAGAATATTGTCAAGTTACATTTCACAAAATCCAAAGAAATTCTGGTCGTATGTAAAGAGTGTTAGCGGTACCAAAGTTAGTGTCCAGTCCCTAGCGAATGAGACAGAAACTGAAATTGAGGGAGCAGATTTGATCCTCGTACCACTGAAAATATGAATGAAACAAGTGTTAGTCTCAGTGGTGTTGAGAAATAGCTGAAATCGTTAAAACTGAACAAAGCTCCAAGCCCCGAGGGAATCCCTATGAGATACTATACTGAATTTGCAGCTGAGTTAGCCCCTCTTCTCACTATAATCTATGTAGATCCCTCAGACAACAAACAGTGCCCAGTTCTTGGAAAAAGGCACAGGTCACACCCGTCTACAAGAAGCATAGTGAAAGTGATCCACAAAACTACCGTGCAATATCCTTGCCATAGATTTGTTGTAGAATCTTAAAACATATTCTCAGCTGAAACATAATGAAGGATCTTGAACAAAATGACCTCAGTACTAACCAGCACGGTTTTCGAAAACATCGATCATGTGAAATCCACCTCGCACTTTTCTCACATGACATACTGAAAGCTTTGGATCATGTCATTTAGGTAAATGCAGTGTTTCTTGATTTCCCACTCGTACTTCACCTACGCTTATTGTCAAAATTTGATCATATGGGGTATCAGGTGAAATTTGACTGCATTGAGGACTTTTTGGTAGGGAGGACGCAGCATGTTATCTTGGATGGAGACTCGTCAGACGTAGAAGTAACTACGGGTGTGTCCCACGGAAGTGTGTTGGGAGCGTTGCTGTTCATGTTGTATAGTCATAAACTTGCAAACAATATTAATAGTAAAACCAGGCTTATTGTAGACGATGCAGTTATTTATAATGAAGTTATGTTTGGGAGAAGCTGCATAAATAGTCAGCCAGATCTTGGTAAGATTTCAACAATGTGCAGAGATTAGCAACTTGCACTAAATGTTCAGAAATGTAAAATTGTGCACTTCACAAAACGAAAAATGTAGTATCCTATGACTATAATATTGGTGAGTCACTGTTGGTATCGGCCCACTCATACAAATACCTACGTGTAACTCTTTGTAGGGATATGAAATGGCATGATCACATTGGTTCAGTCGTAGTTAAACAGGTGGTAGACTTCGGTTTATTGGTAGAATACTGGGGAAGTTCGACAAAGGAGATTTCCTACAAATCACTCGTGTGACCCATCCTAGAATATTTCTCAAGTGTGTGGGACCCGTACCAGATAGGATTAACATGGGATATTGAACGTATACAGAGAATGGCAGCACGAATGTTCGAATGTTTGCCGGCCGGAGTGGCCGAGCGGTTCTAGGCGCTACAGTTTGGAACCGCGCGACCGCTACGGTCGCAGGTTCGAATCCTGCCTCGGGCATGGATGTGTGTGAAGTCCTTAGGTTAGTTAGGTTTAAGTAGTTCTAAGTTCTAGGGGACTGATGACCTCAGAAGTTAACACCCATAGTGCTCAGAGCCATTTGAACCATTTTTTGTTCGCATGTTTCTTTAATCCGTGGGAGGGTGTCACAGATGTACGGAAGGAAATGGAATGGCAGACGCTTGAAGATAGGCGTGAACCATCCCGAGAAAGTCTATTAACAAATTTTCATGAACCGGCTTTAAATGATTACTCTAGGGATCTACTACAATGCCACACGTATCGCTCACACAGCGATCGTGAGGATAAGATTAGAATAATTATTGCATTCACAAAACGAAAAATGTAGTATCCTATGACTATAATATTGGTGAGTCACTGTTGGTATCGGCCCACTCATACAAATACCTAGGTGTAACTCTTTGTAGGAATATGAAATGGCATGATCACATTGGTTCAGTCGTGGTTCAACAGGTGGTAGACTTCGGTTTATTGGTAGAATACTGGGGAAGTTCGACAAAGGAAACAGCATCTACCGCAAAATATCTGGGAGTAACTATCCAGAGCGGCCATAAGTTGGATGACCACATAAAACAAATAGTGGAAAAGTGGATGCCAGACTCAGATTCATAGTAAGAATCTTCAGAGAATTGTCGAATGGTACAAGCTCTAGGAGTTAATCGCGAACGTAAGTAAATGTAACATATAGCACATACATGGGAAATAAATCCACTAATCTACAGCCACGACATTGACGACAAACTACTGGAAACAGTATCTACCGCGATATATCTGGGAGTAACTATCCAGAGCGGCCATAAGTGGAATGACCAAATAAAACAAATAGTGGAAAAGTGGATGCCAGACTCAGATTCATAGTAAGAATCTGTAACAGAGCATTAAGTGGAAGGGCTGGGGGTGAGGAGGTACTTGCGGAATGAGATGTAGATGTAGATGTAAATTGAGGTTGCAGTACTTTAGTCACCGATAGCTACACTACGGTGAGACTGAGCTACTACTGCGTTATATGTAGGGAGTTTTGAGTCAGTTTATAATTTTACAATGTGAGAGCCTCACTCTGAAGACCTGCATTTTGAAGTCATGAATAGTTTATCTCAAAAATCATGATGAGGTGTTATGTATTACCTTCAATAATTCTGTGTATTACCTTCAATAGTTCTGTGTATTACATTCAGTAGTTCTGTTATATGCTAACCAGTTTCACAAGATTCACTGAGTACTTAAGTGATTTATTCTCAGTCCCCCCCCCCTTCCCCCCGTACCCCTGACTCTATGTTAGATTTATCAGATTTGCTTTCACACAGGTTGTCATAATTAAATGTTTATTAACTCTAGCAATACCAAGATATTTACCATAATGCGCCTTACCAAGGAGAGAGGCGTGGTAGGTACTTTATTCCCCTAAAAAAAAACAATTAAACAAGCGCAATTCGTCAGCTGTTTTTGAAGCATTTTAACAACATACTTTTTAAACAAGTTCTGATGTGTAAGTAGGGTCCAGAACACGAAAAATAGCAATAAAGTGCACCTTACGGATTAAACAAACGCAATTCGTTAATTGTTATTGAATTACATTAACAGCACACATTTTAAAGAAGTGCTGGTTCGTAAGTAGGGCTGAGAACCCGAAAAATAGCTTGTAGCACAGTCTTGGCAATAAAAATGAATCTTCCGCTCTATGGGATTGTGTACTACCACCGACTTCATGATCACCACAAAAAATTTGAAAAATGCAAATTTCGTGCACGTTTGTTGAGTTCTACTGTCAATATACCTTTTAAAGAGATATTGATGTGTTAGTAAGGCCTTGAACGTGGAAACACTGAATATGACGTTCATAGGGGAAAATGACATCAGCTACTAAGACTTAAATTTTTGGGTTAAGTTTAACTGGCAATATTTAAAACACACGTAAAGTCTAGTGAAAATTAATTAAAGACAATAAACATGTTTTTCAAAATTTTGAAATGTACAGTAACTCATTCTAAAAGCACACCGTCTCCAGGTCACGAGTGGCCAACCGGGACCATCCGACCGCCGTGTCATCCGTGGTGGAGGATGCATATAGGAGGGGTGTGGGGTCAGCATACCACTCTTCCGGTCGTAAGATGGTATTCTTGACCGAAGCCGCTACTATTCGGTCGAGTAGCTCCTAAATTGGCATCACGAGGCTGAGTGCACCCAGAAAAATGGCAGCAGCGCATGGCGGCCTGGATAGTCACCCATCCAAGTGCCGACCACGCCCGACACCGCTTAATTTCGGTGAACTCACGGGAACCGGTGTATTCACTGCGGCAAGGCGGTTGCATAGTAACGCACTAGATAACAAAATTTTCAAAAGGTGGGCATAAATTGCTCCTCCCCCCTCCTCTTCCGCCCTTCGTATTGCGAGGGTTGAGAAGTTGCTACAAGTTACCCTGTTATTATGTATGAAGAATTAATTAACAGTGAGAGAATCTGAGTGCCATTTTACTTTAATTGTTAATTGGCTAACTTCTGAATTGCAAATAAATCAAATTAATTAGAATACGTGCATAAGTTAACAATTTATCGATCCTTTCAAATAAGGTACCATGCCCATCATTAAGGCGTGGTCTTTCAATATGAGTGTGTGTGTTTTGTTTGTCTGAAATCGGAATTCAAGTTCTCGGTGAGTCTCTCCCGGAATTCAAGTTCTCGGTGAGTCTCACCTTATCAATATACACTTCCAGAGAAGAAACAACGCGATTTAAATGGAAGTACTACAGTGCCTTGCGCGCCAGAGAGGCGTCCGTTTGAAATTAGCGCTTACTCCCTAGTGCTACTGTTGGTTCTCGCATGGAGTCCGAGAGCAGATCGGCTAATTTGGATGCGGATAGCGGTTGCGGATCGTTGTCGACGGGCCTGCGATATCGAGAGTGGCTTTCGCAGAAGAGGCCAGGCGCGTCTCGACGCTCGGATGCGCCACCACCGCTACCGACGCCTGGGTTGGCGTCGCCATTGTGTGCCGTCTGGCGGCGGCTCGCGACGCATTTGCAACTCTGAATGAACCGCTGGGTTTGTTTGGGCGTGCAGTCGTCTGCCCGTGCGTGGGCGTGTGTGTATGTGTGCGTGTGTGTGTGTGAGCGTGTTTGATGGAGCGCTTGGGAGGGGTGAGTGGCCGTATTAAATAACGGGGCGTCAGCGCGCCGGCTACCGGCATATATTAGTACCTAGCGTGAAATATTCCGCCAGCTATACGCAGCCAGTCTATTTTCCGTCCACTGTAACCTTCGGTAAATAAATCTGCGCCTGTTGCAAACGTTTTTCAGCGAGCCGGCGCACACTGGGCCGCTGCGCTGCTATTTATTCCAAGCAACTCGACAGGGCAGGTGCAAAATTTCTGTTCAGAGGCTACATTCATTCCGCAATTTTTTAAAGAAAAAAAATATTTTTAGCGGCCAGGACTGGATAACATTTACCTTTCGAAAAGAGGAGGGGACTTCGAAAAATAAATTACAGATTATTTAATCAGACCATGTAACTTTTGTTTAATACTGCAGAACACTTCAGTGTGAACAGATACATTTGTTCAGTTTAGTCACCAGTTCTCCGTACATAATGGTCGTAATGTTCTACCATTCCGCTCCTTATCCATGGAGCCATTCGAGAACCGCTATGTGTACGTTGTCATCGTGCAACGCAGAAAATGCAGATAAAATACCTTCTGCACCATTCAAAATTTTTCGCCATTTAATATTCGTTGATAACTTGTGCTGTACTTCTGAATCAGTAAGCTTTATTATAGAGACTGCATTTAGTATCTAATGGATGTAATAGTGTATTTATTTGTGAATGTATATAATTGATTGTAATTACACTCATGGGCATTAAAATTGCTACACCAAGAAGAAATGCAGATGATAAACGGGTATTCATTGGACAAATATATTATACTAGAACTAACATGTGATTACAATTTGGATGCATACATCCTGAGAAATCAGTACGCAGAACAACCACCTCTGGCTGTAATAACGGCCTTGATACGCCTGGGCATTGAGTCAAACAGATCTAGGATGGCGTGTACAGGTACATCTGCCCATGCAGCTTCAACACAATACCACAGTTCATCAAGAGTAGTGACTGGCGTATTGTCACGAGCCAGTTGCTCGGCCGCTATTGACCAGACGTTTTCAGTTGGTGAGAGATCTGGAGAATGTGTTGGCCAAGGGCAGCATTCGAACATTTTCTGTATCCAGAAAGGCCCGTACAGGACCTGCAACACGCGGTCGTGCATTATCCTGCTGAAATGTAGGGTTTCGCAGGGATCGAATGAAGGGTGGAGCCACGGGTCGTAACACATCTGAAATGTAACGCCCGCTGTTCAAAGTGCCGTCAGTGCGAACAAGAGGTGACCGAGACGTGTAACTAATGGCGCCCCATACCATCTCGCCTGGTGATACGCCAGTATGGCAATGACGAATACTCGCTTCCAATGTGCGTTCACCGCGATGTCGCCAAACACGAATGCGACCATCATGATGCTGTAAACAGAACCTGGATTCATCCGAAAAAATGACGTTTTGCCATTCGTGCTCCTGTCGCTGATGCAGCGCTCAAGGGTAGCCGCAGACATGGTCTCCGAGCTGATAGTCCATGCTGCTGCAAACGTCGTCGAACTGTTCGTGCAGATGATTGTTATCTCGCATACGTCCCCATCTGTACACTCAGGGATCGAGACGTGGCTGTACGATCCGTTACAGCCATGTGGATAAGAAGCCTGTCATCTAGACTGCTAGTGATACGAGGCCGTTGGGATCCAGCTCGACGTTCCGTATTACCCTCCTGAACCCACCGATCCCATATTCTGCTGACAGTCATTGGATCTCGACCAACGCGAGCAGAAATGTCGCGATATGATGAACCGCAATCGCCATACGCTACAATCCGACCTTTATCAAAGTCGGAAACGTGATTGTACGCATTTCTCCTCCTTACACAAGCCATCACAACAACATTTCACCAGGCAACGGCGGTCAACTGCTGTTTGTGTATGAGAAACCGGTTGGAAACTCTCCTCATGTCAGCACGTTATAGGTGTCGCCACCGGCGCCAACCTTGTGTGAATGCTCTGAAAAGCTAATCATTTGCATATCACAGCATCTTCTTCCTGCCGGTTAAATTTCGCGTCTGTAGCACATCATCTTCGTGGTGTAGCAATTTTAATGGCCAGTAGTATATAATGTAAATAGTGTAAATTGCTGGGCGACATCCAAGGGGACTTGATTTACATGTATAGATAGCAACGACGAAATAGCAGTAGCTGTGTCGTTGTTTATCGTCGTGAATGGAGAGTCTCTGTTACGCTGCTAGGAGAGAGGGAGCAGAGCAACTTGAGTGATGAAAGAGAGCGGAGTGTTTATTGGATGCTCCCGCAGATGCGGTATGCTGCTATGATCGCCCCAGTGTAGGCGCACCTACTTTGTGAACTCGCGAGTATTAAAGAGCACCATAGGACTGGACAGGCGGCGGAAGCTGCAATTGTAACTGTTGCCTGTCCCGTAATTATCCGTGGCACTGCAGACGACTCATGGCTCTCAACCAGCGGCAGCAACAGCAGCAGCTCAGCATTGCAATCGGCTACATTCTTCGTTGTCCACACAGCTACAACATCGTAAGACTATTAACTGACAGAGTATAACTAATATTATACAGTTATTATCCAGTGGCGTTTATTTCGCAAAATTTGACTAACGTTCTTAAATAATAACCTGCAATAGTTAAAACTTGTTGGCCACCTGTGTTGTCATTGTTCTCAGACGTGCGTTTCCTTTGCACGCAGTCACGGAGTGTCGTCAAAATATGAAAATTGATTAACATTTTATTGCCAGTTTTGATGTTATCTAATGACCAGTTTCATTTTAAATTTTGCTGCGTGAGTAATCAGTATTGTATTGCATAACAGAGGCTTAACGGATTTGCAGTTTTGAGTGTTAACTTCACTCACTCAAAGTAACGTAAAATTTCACTGGCAAAACTAATAAGTAAAGATACAGCACTAATTAAGTGTGCGCAATTTCATTTATTCTGCATTTAGTTTCGCGAGTGACTTCTGCTGGCTTGGTACATACCTCATTGTTCTTATACTAAAAGTAAAATCAGTTGCTCATTTGCTTGAAGTAAATTCAGTTCAGTATTTAAATAATTAAAAGTAAATTGCTTGCCTTTTTCTAAATTTTGCGTAAAGTTACGCTGAGGTTACTAAAAAATCATTTTTTTACATAACTAAGTTTGGGTTGCAACCAGTCATTTATTTAACCATCAGCTCCATTTAACTTCGCTTTCAAAATTTAGTGTTTCAGATTAAGCAGCTGCAAACTCAGTACTTTCTGATTCATTTATTTCCTAGTGAACTGTTGGGTTGTGGAAAAAGAGTGACAACTTTCTATTTCCACGCCAGTGATACTTGCTTAATTTTCTCTTCCATTACCTTTCTTAACATTCTGGATATTCATTGCCCTAGTGGGCTGGCGATCGTTTAATTATCCTTTTTTTTGCTAAGCAGTATTTTTTTTTGTATTAAATTTCATTAGGTATACGTGATCACAGTCATTTATATCGCAGTCCAGTAGGCCGATTAGGAAGAGGGAGTTTACAATCGCCGGAAAATAGCTGTGACTGCTGCCAATCATTTTCTCGATTGCCAGGACAATGTTGCATGTGGTTGATGTCGATGGCGTTTCTTCCCTATCAGCGTCAGCCAAATCCGTGGGGCCTAGGGTCAAATTGTGGACGCCATTGCGCTACGGCTGTACACAATATCGCGTTTGCTCCACACACCGCCCGAATTTCACAGTAAATATTTGTGCAATTTAGTCGTTTTGCCCACAAGAGTCATACTGCCCCACGTACATCAGCTCTTGAGACCGTTTCCCGTTCTCGCAACACTTCATCGTACTCTGTGATACTCCTGTTATTCGTACCGCAGGGAGCTGTGTATCTCTGAGAATGTGCAATTCCCGCTGCACAATCGTCTTACCGTGGGATCACATGTTTAACTTACACTTAGAAGTCTCCTCTTATGTTCAGATCGAGAGTTTTCATCATGTTAGTGGAATGGTATCTTTCGCGGTTTTTCTCTTCCCGCGTGCTGCCTCTTTTTTTGTCTTTGACAAATGAAAATTTTATTTGTCTTACGACTTGCACACACTAGGGAACTTGCCGTGTAAATAACAATGGGGTCGCAATATGTGCAACGTAGAAGTAAGAAGAAATTTGCAAGAATATTTTTATAAACAGCCACGACGTTTTTGAAGCCATAATATGAAAAGAATGTTGATATTTGTTCGCACATACACTAGTTTACCTACACATACAGAATCTATTACGTGAAAACTTCCATTTTCTTCTACACTACTGGCCATTAAAATTGCTACACCAAGAAGAATTGGAGATGATAAACGGGTATTCATTGGACAAATATATTATACTAGAACTGACATGTGATTACATTTTCACGCAATTTGGGTGCATAGATCCTGAAAAATCAGCACCCAGAACAACCACCTCTGGCCGTAATAACGGCCCTGATAGGCCTGGGCATTGAGTCAAACAGAGCTTGGATGGCGTGTACAGGTACAGCTGCCCATGCAGCTTCAACACGATACCACAGTTCATCAAGAGTAGTGACTGACGTATTGTGACGAGCCATTACTCGACTACCATTGACCAGACGTTTTCAATTGGTGAGAGATCTGGAGAATGTGCTGGCCAGGACAGAATTCGAACATTTTCTGTATCCAGAAAGGCCCATACAGGACCTGCAACACGCGGTCGTGCATTATCCTGCTGAAATATAGGGTTTCGCAGGGATCGAATGAAGGGTGGAGCCACGGGTCGTAACACATCTGAAATGTAACGTCCACTGTTCAAAGTGCCGTCAATGCGAACAAGAGGTAACCGAGACTGGTAACCAATGGCAACCCATACCATCACGCTGGGTGGTACGCCAGTATGGCGTTCAGCGCGATGTCGCCAAACACGGATGCGACCATCACGATGCTGTAAACAGAACCTGGATTCACCAGAAAAAATGACGTTTTGCCGTTCGTGCACTCAGGTTCGTCGTTGAGTACACCATCGCAGGCGATCCTGTCTGTGATGCAGCGTCAAGGGTAACCGGAGCAATGGTCTCGGAACTGATAGTCCATGCTGCTACAAACGTCGTCGAATTGTTCGTGCAGATGGTGGTTGTCTTGCAAACGTCCCCATGTGTTGACTCAGGAATCGAGACGTGGCTGCACGATCCGTTACAGCCATGCGGATAAGATGCCTTTCATCTCGACTGCTAGTGATACGAGGCCGTTGGGATCCAGCACGGCGTTCCGTATTACCCTCCTGAATCCACCGAGTCCACATTCTGCTAACGGTCAATTGATCTCGACCAATGCGAGCAGCAATTCGCGATGCGATAAACCGCAATCGCGATAGGCTACAATCCGACCTTTATCAAAGTCGTAAACGTGATGGCATGCTTTCCACCTCCTTACACGAGGCATCACAACAACCTTTCACCAGGCAACGCCGGTCAACTGCTGTTTGTGTATGAGAAATCGGTTGGAAACTTTCCTCATGTCAGCACGTTGTAGGTGTCACCACCGGCGCCAACCTTGTATGAATACTTTGAAAAGCTAATCATTTGCATATTACAGCATCTTCTTCCTGTCAGTTAAATTTCTCGTCTGTAGTACGTCATGTTCATGGTGTAGCAATTTTGATGGCCAGTAGTGTATTTCTGGGCTCTTATCCCTTATCTTCCCGGAGTCGCCATATTAATCTTTATTTGGCAATGATAGTGGTAGAGATTGTCCGGATGCCCTAACCCTGTCGCCACTTGCCAAGGCCCCTGCGACTGATGACCCTGCCGTTTAGTCCCTTTCCTCTCCAAACCAACCAACCAATCAAGGCCATTCCTGGCCGCCCCTCTACATCGCCTCTTCGTGACGCAAATTGTGCACACCATCTGTTTGCGGCTAGGAAAGCTGCCCTCTTTCCTGCAGCCACTACAACTAGTTTTGCCGGCCGAAGTGGCCGTGCGGTTAAAGGCGGTGCAGTCTGGAACCGCAAGACCGCTATGGTCGCAGTTTCTAATCCTGCCTCGGGCATGGATGTTTGTGATGTCCTTAGGTTAGTTAGGTTTAACTAGTTCTAAGTTCTAGGGGACTAATGACCTCAGCAGTTGAGTCCCATAGCGCTCAGAGCCATTTGAACCATTTTGAACAACTAGTTTTAAAAATTGCGGTCGAAATAGGAGAGGAGCGGGTAAATGTCCAGCATAATGGAATTCTGGTTCTATACCATGTCTTAGGAGGGGTTGCATATCGCTCCATTTGTCAGCATTTAGCCAAGTTGGCTCTAGAATAGCGAGATTTTACTGCGTCTCCCAGCAATTGGTGAGAATTGCGAAATACGCCAACATCTGCAAATGAAATTAATAAAATAGGAGAGTTAAATGACTGAAGACAACAAGTACTTATATTTGAAATTGAATAAAGTTTGTTTTATTCCATAAAGCTGAATTCATTTATGAATTGCGGTCTCACAATAAAAGAGAAAGAATTAAAACTGTTTTGACAAAAACATTTCGCCAGCAAGGTTCACACATAAGCGCAGTGCATCTGATCTGAGGAAAGCGAGCTCCGTCACCAGGCGAACGTCACACTTAGAGGTTCAGTTTCGAGGTGCGGAAACGTCTTAACTTAAGGAAAACCAGAAATTATAGACCGTTATTTAATTCTGTAGCCAGTGAAAGCGGTAACAAAACTGTCGAATGACATCTGTTTGGTTACTTTTTAGCACAATAACTTCGCGAGAAATTAATTTCAACCGGCTTTGCAGTTCACTGCAGCACATTGCGGCACACACTGCAAAACGTAATGTTCCAGATCGCTTGCTGACACTCATCTAAAGATAAATCTCTCGCGGTCTGCCGACTATCACCCGCGAATGATGAAGTTAGGGCTTAAACGAACAGCGTATAATTTAGTCGTTCACAACTGGCGCGACCGATACGCCGCACAAAATTATCTCCTGGACTAAAGTGATCCGAACTCAACACAAGGACCACGAACAGGCACTAAAGACCTCGCTCAACCGATGCGTCATACTTCCGTGTCAGTTACAATTAACTTTACTTTTATGGCCACCATTCAAATAGGGCAAGTAAAACTTTATATATGTATGTATAGCTCTCTTCCAAAACGGTTTAAATGGCTCTGAGCGCTATGGGACTTAACATCTGAGGTCATCAGTCCCCTAGAACTTGGAACAACTTAAACCTAACTAACCTAAGGACAGCACACACATCCACGCCCGAGGCAGAATTGGAAGCTGCGACCGTAGCAGTCGCGCGGTTCCAGACTGAAGCGCCTAGAACCGTTCGTCCACATCTGCCGGCAGCTCTCTTCCTCTTGGTCGTTTTCCACTTACAAAATATATTACACGTCGTTTGGTTTAATTTTTACTGAAAAAATGCGTTTCTAAATCTTTCTGCAACAGTGATTTACACAAAACATTTGTTTACAAATTAATATCAGAGTTAACTGACCAGCTATTCCGAATCGTCTTTGGATGATCTTTCACCTATTGCACTCAGAATTTACAATATTTGCATCACAGTGGAAAGCCTTATTAATGGCCGATTTAGATGAATTTAATGTAATTATCAAACACGCTGAACAATGTAAAATAACTGCCATATTTTATGGACTGTTGAACGCTACAGACTATAAGATGCACTTTAATTTTTACGCAGTTAAAAAAAAAACTTTTTTACCAGTTTTGGTATTAAATTGCAAAGCCAGATCAAAAAAGAAGTTGTTAGTTTATAAAATCGAACTGACGTTTAAAATCCGTGAAAAACGTTATCTTTTAGTTTTGTCCATTTCGCATTCAGTCCTCTACTTGCATATTTAGTCTTCCTCATTTTTTTTTTCAATTCTTCTTTACTAGCCCACCTATCGCAATTCGTTTTTTATGTTGGTGGAGGTTCGAAATGCCGCTCAGCTGCTTTTTTTCCACGTTCTTCTGCATATGCTATCACTTTCAATTTATAGCCCGCATCATATGAATAACTTTTACTTTTTTCCATTACGAAAATAGCTACTAACAAAAATATTGTGCTGTTAGCGGTAACACAAATCACTTTCAGTTCAAGTCTAATTGCACCGTAGACTGCAATGAAGCATCGTAAGCTAGACAGTCTTCTGGGTTTGTGATGGCGGGGTGGGAGGGAGACAGTGTTAGTAAACTTGTGAATCTCCGCAACTCATGTTCATTTCATCGGCGCACTGCTACTGCTAGTTTAATCCAGCGGTGCCAGACAGAGATAGGTTTTCCGCGGCATCAAATATACGGCTATTTTTAAGAGTGGCGGCACTTTTTAAATCAAACACTGGACACTTTTATATTAATTTCGAGTATAGCTCGCACATGAATTGTACGTCCTGGCACAGTTTTTAACAGCAATTTTGTTGTCATTTGGCTGCGTGGCGGAACGTTAACGACGATATGAAGTTAGTGAGCTTGTTGCCAGCTTTTATGGTGGAAATGAGAAGGAGGAGCTTGTAACTCTACCACCCTCTCTTCAATAATAAACAATCAAAAGTCAAACTGATACGGGAGATGAGTGGAAGTTGCACTACAATAATACATAACCTGTTGTTTTTGTTACGTTTACTTAGAGTTTAGGACCTACAGAACTATACGATACCCGCTTAACTAGACAGACGGTATATGATATTGGACTGGTATCTTAATGGTGACTTGAATTTCTGGGAATTAGTTCCATTATAAGCTCTCCTTGGTTGGGATGGGTGTTCGGTTACAATACGTTGGCAAATCTCGTGGAGTTGGCCGGACTGATCTGCTGACGTAGCAAAATGGTTCAAATGGCTCTGAGCACTATGGGACTTAACTTCTGAGGTCATCAGTCCCCTAGAACTTAGAACTACTTAAACCTAACTAACCTAACTAACCGTAGCGGTCGCGCGGTTCCAGACTGTAGCGCCTAGAACCGCTCGGCCTCTCCGGCCGGCGCTGACGTAGCAAGTTACTACTTTTAGCCAGTTCGTTGTTTATTGAGCTGTTAGACCAAAATTCCTTAACAGAATGTCAGATGATTTTAATAATCACTGGGAAGGATGTTTGTGAGAGAAGAGTGATTTCGCTGCGACTGTGTCTGTTAACTACTGGCTGCTTGGCCAAAATCATAACTCGACAACAGTTTGAAGAGCCACTTGCCCTACAGTGCAAGAGGCAAGTGTCAATTAGTAACTTGTTGCTGCTCTGTTCGATGCTGTTCCAATCAATACTGAAAACAGCTACTTAGATTGAAGTTGTCGTGTGTCCACCAGAGTCTCTCACGTCTCCACGTATTTGAACTGTTTATTGCTCCATCAGGCGCTGCTGACGAGAGTCACAGCATTCAGGCTGCTCGGATTACTCGCCGAATCCCTTTTCTCCGTTAATCTGCCCATCTGTGAAATTCCATTCCGTTCAGTACTGCTTCTGCGTACACTCGGCCCTCGGCAATATCTGTTGGGAAGAGGCTCTTGGAAGCTTTCCTCGACATGTGATCGTGTTCTGACTTCCACAGAAACTCCTCCACTACGTGCTTCGGAAGCTTAGCACATGTGATCTCCCCCTTCCTAATCAGCCTGCTTGATGCGATATAGCTGACCGTGTTCGCGTATGCCTAATGAAATTTTACAGTGAGTAAGGCTATCGTTACCGAAGGAAAATAATACCGGTTAGTAGGAGGAAAGTGTTCAACAGGTCCTTCTGAAGGAAGAATCGATGATAATTTTTTTAAATGGGTGGAATATAGCCTAATCGCTCACTAGACGCACGGGGGGGGGGGGGGGGGGCAAGGTTATTGCATAAATTTTTAATATAAAAAACATTCATAATTAAGAAAATACTGATTAGCAAAAAGGGATAATTAAACGGTCGCCAGCCCACAAGGACAATGGATCTCCAGAATCTTAAGACAGGTAATGGCAAAGAACATGAAGCAGATAATAAATGGCGTGGCAACAGAAGGTTGTCACGCTTTTCCACAACACAACAGTTCACGAGAAAATAAATGAATCAGAAACCGCTGAGTCTGCAGTTAGTTAACCTGAAATACTAAATTTTGATATAAAAGTTAAATGGAGTTACTGGTTAAATTAATGACTCGCTGTAACTGAAACTTCGTTACATAAAAAAATGACTTTCAGTAACCTCAGCGTAACGTAATGCAAATCTGGAAAAGGGCAAGCAATTTGCTTTTAATTATTGAAAGATTGAATTGAATTTATTTTAAGCCAACGAGCAGCTAACTTTGCCTTCACCATAAGAGCAGTAAGGAACTTACTAAGCCAGCAGATGTCACTCGCTAAGCTAAATATAAAATAAATAAATTGTGCTGTATCTTTGGTTATTAGTTTTGTTCCAAATTCGTTAAGCCTTTGTTATGCAATACAAGAATGAGCTGTTACTGAAGCAACCAAATTTAGACTGAAAATGATCACTATCAAACAAACAAACTGGCAGTAAATAGTTAATCAGTTTTCATATTATTAAAACACTCGATGATTGCATGGAGGGACACTGCTTGGTAATAATGCCTGAGGACAGTTACAAACAGGTGTCCTACAAGTTTTAGCTATTGCAGATTACTATTCAAGAAAATTATTAAAGTTTGTGAAAGAAATGCGTCTGGGTAATGCCTGTACGCTATTAGTAATACTCCGTTAACAGTCTTACGATGTTGTGGCTGTGCGGACGACGGAGAATGCAGCCGACGGCAATGCTGAACTGCTGTAGTTTGCGAACGACGAGTCATTTCGTCTTTACTATCGGTACATTTAAATGAAGTTCCCGTTGCTGTTATCCAGCAATTTACAATATTTACATTATAATTACAATCAGTTACATACATTCACAAATATAGTATATAGTATATAATATACAATATAGTTAAGGGCGTTTACACTGGCGCGAGCACAGCTGCACACCACTTCTACGGGAGCGCCAAACAAACACTTCCGCACTCTTTCAAGACTCAGGGTGTCCTGCTTCCTCTCTGCTGGCAGCGTGACGGAGATTCTCCATATGCGAAGATAAACAACGGCACAGCTACTGTCATTTCGTCTTTACTATCGGTACATTTAAATGAAGTTCCCGTTGCTGTTATCCAGCAATTTACAATATTTACATTATAATTACAATCAGTTACATACATTCACAAATAAATACAATTTTCCATCCATCACATATTCAGTATAGTTTCTGTAATAAACCTTAAAATCCAGAATTAGAAGTACGCTACAAGTTATCAGTGGGATGACGCAGAAGGTATTTTATCTGCATTTTCGGTATTACACACTGGGGCCTGTGACCTCGACACTCGTCAGCTTGGTCAACTGTCAAGAGTAATCCTCACCGGTATGTTTAATCACTTGCTGGAAAGCAAACAGCTTTCGGTTCCCTCAGGACTCGGTACGGTATCCCAGGCGTATCCGATAGGGTTCGTGTCTGGAGAACATGCTGGCCACTCTAGTCGAGCGATGTCGTTATTCGCAATGAAGTCATTCACAAGATGTGCACGATGGGGGCGTGAATTGTCGTCCATGAAGACGAATGCTGCCGATATGGTTGCACTGTCGGTCGGAGGATGGCATTCACATATCGTACAGCCGTTACTCCTTCCATGACCACAAGCGGCCTACGTCAGTCACACATAAAGCCACCCCAAATAAGCAGGGAACCTCCACCTTGTTGCACTCGCTGGACAGTGAATCTAAGGCGTTCAGCCTGACCGGGTTGCCTCCAAACACGTCTCCGACTATTATCTGGTTGAAGGCATATGCGCCACTCATCGGTGAAGAGAACGTGATGCTCATTCTGAGTGGTCCATTCGGCGTGTTTTTGGGCTCACCTGTACCGCAATGCATGGTGTTGTGGTTGCAGAGATGGACCTCTCCATGGACGTCGGGAGTGAAGTTGCGTATCATGCAGCCTATTGCGTACAGTTTGAGTCGAAGCACGACGTCCTGTGGCTGTACGAAAAGCATTTTTCAACATGATGGCGTTGCTGTCAGGGTTCCTCCGAGCCATAAACCGTAGATAGCGGTCATCCACTGCAGTAGTAGCCCTTGTGCGGCCTGAACGACAGTTTCTGTCTCTCTGTATCTCCTCCATGTCCGAACAATATCGCTTTGGTTCAACACTTCCGCTGTTGAGAGCCTTTCCTGGCACCAAGTAAGAATGTGGACGTGATCGAGCCGCGGTATTGACCGTCTAGGCATGATTGAACTGCAGACAACACGAGGCGTGTACCTCCTTCCTGGTGGAATGACTGGAACTGTTCGGCTGTTGGGTCCAACAGCTGTTGGACCCCCTCCGTCTAATAGGTGCTACTCATGCATGATTGTTTACATCTTTGGGCGGGTTTAGTGACATCTCTCAACAGTCATAGGTACTGTGCCTGTGATACAATATCCACAGTCAAAATCTATCTTCAGGAGTTCTGGGAACCGAGGTGATTCAATTTTTTTTGATGTGTGTAGTATATGAAACCATTTCGTTCATAGGTTACAATATAAACAAGTATATTTCATCTGCCACCTTATCTGTACGTTCATGTATAGCATCCACATACCATTATGAAATAATAATATCTTTTGCAAGTGAAGTGAGACGTAGAAGAACTACAGAGAATTCATGTGACTATAAAAGGCGTTAAGACAGTGTTTTATGTGAATAGTTACGAAAATAATAGTTTAAAAAAACAGTCAATAATTTTGTATTTTAAAAAGAAAGGATATCATTGTATTGTTAAGTGTTCATATGCGGTCTTCAACTGGCTTATACGTGTTAAGATTCTCTCTCTCTCTCTCTCTCTCTCTCTCTCTCTCTCTCTCTCTCTGTGTGTGTGTGTGTGTGTGTGTACGTGTGTGTGTGCGTGCGTGTGTGTGGTTGTCTTGCGAAGCGTTATTACGTATACTGCTTATCCAGGTCCGCAATGTAATGTAATATAATTTACTGAATTGATGTCAAATACATACTAAACTGTGTTTTATTTATAGAAGTGTTAAACATATAGCAAATAATGCTAGTTATCAGAATTATAGCATTGTCTGCAGCGGTGCGCAAACAGCATCGCTGTAGCGCTGCATTCCGCTGCCATTACGCGGCATGTTTAAAATTTACATTATTGTTTTACATGCGCGTTACTATCAGCGCAGACTGTTCAATAATTTTTCTTCCAACAAAGCTGGAGACTTGGACCAGGCAGTTTAATGATGAATTTACCAGTCACTTTAAGGTATTAAGCGGAATTAGGCACTGGCCTGTACTGCGTCTAAACATGAAAGACTTTCATTATAAAGAGTGATCGTTACATTTGACCTAGCATGTTGAAAAGCAAAGTGTCAGCTAAAAGCAAATTTATTTTCACGAACAATTATCAAGGTGCATTTGGTTGTGTTTTAATGTGTTTGTAACATATCGATAGTGTGGCTTATAATTTGAACAGCGTTGCTAGATTGTTTTTACTGTCTTATCAATTGTACCTATATTATGTCACATATAGACAATTTCACTAAAATAATAATAGCTATACTTCATTAACATAGTAACAACATTTGCAAATAATTCAGTCAGACTACGGGAACATTAAGCGTAACACCTCAGGTTATCATGAAATGAATGATTAATATTGCTGTAACTTACGTATTTTTTGACGTACAGAAACATTCTAAGCATCGATGGACTTGTCACTTCGAGATCCTCAGTTTATTAGCTTTTGAATTAATGTAACGTTAATGAATAATGTGACACTATATGTACAGATTTTAACGTAGACATATTTAATTTAAGTGAATATTCTCACTACGACATCCCTTCTATTCCACGTGTGCGAACGAACTTGTTTTGGCGACAGGGGATTCTTGGCGGTTACCTCAAAACGAGTAGCCGCTCTGTTGCTTTGGGTGGACTATCGCCATCCATCTAAATAATTCTTCTGGAAAAGTAGCAAATAGAACTGGTCTCAAAATGTCAAATGAAGAAAAACGAATTCATGACATATAGTGAGTAAGTACATTTAAATATGTTGGAGAAACTATACAACAGAATAGATAAGAAAAATTTGCAATAGATGTAGAAATTAATAAAATGGAAAGAGCATATAATTTCTCGAAGAACACTTGCAACAAAAAGTCTTATCTAGAAAAACAAAACTAAAACACTATACCATAATAGTGCTACCAGAATGTTTATATGGACTTGAATGCCTAACGGTGAACTATAAGCTGGTACTTGAAAGACAGATCGTTACAGAAATAATGGGAGCGATACGAACTACAGATGACTGGAAAATGAGAAGTAATGAGGAGATCCACAAAAAATATAGAGAAAGTCTCAGAGTTAATGACTAAGTGAAAGCCGGCCGGGGTGGCCGAGCGGTTCTAGGTGCTACAGTCTGGAACTGCGCGACCGCTGTGGTCGCAGGTTCGAATCCTGCCTCAGGCATGGATGTGTTTGATGTCCTTAGGTTAGTTAGGTTTAAGTAGTTCTAAGTTCTAGGGGACTGATGACCTCAGCAGTTAAGTCCCATAGTGCTCAGAGCCATTTGACTAAGCGAAGATTACTCGTTTCTGAACACCTCTGCCTAAAGAATAAGAGCAGGCCAACGAAACAAATATTCCTGTATATTTGGAAGAAGAAATAGATAATAGCATGGTTTACAAAAATAAGGAAAGAATCAAAAAGAAAGAAAGAACATCAAAGACTCGGAAATAACAAAAAGTCTTTTTAAGAATAAATTACTAAATTTAGAAGGGTTTCAAAGCAGAAGAAATAAGGAATCTGGAACAACGTTGACAGAAGAAACGAAAAGGCAACACATGGAGCAAATGAGAGAGTACTAGGAAAAAATGAAACAAAAACAAAGGAAGAAGGGGGATCGAAGTTGTCTTTTGGTCCTAGTTGGTCAATACGAAAATAAAAAAAAAAACTGCGTATCAAAAAATACAAAAATTATGTATTACAACATGACAGTGAAACGAGACCGCATCTGTGCAAGTAGATGCCTAACACTGAATTACAAATTAGATAAATTAGAAATATCAGAGAGAGGAAAAATGAGGAAAATTTTCGGTTGAACAAGAAACAAAGGAGCCTGGAAATTAAAATGTAGTGATACAAAAAAATGGCTCTGAGCACTATGGGACCTGAGGTCATCAGTCCCCTAGACTTAGAACTACTTAAACCTAACTAACCTAAGGACATCACACACATCCATGCCCGAGGCAGGATTCGAACCTGCGACCGTAGCGGTCACGCGGTTCCAGACTGTAGCGCCTAGAACCTCTCGGCTACTCCGGCCGGCACAGTGATACAGTATATCAACATACAGAATCAAAATCAACAGAAAAATAAAGAAATGTAGACTGAATTTTTAAAAACGCATTTATGCAAGATGAATGACAGTAGATTGATAAAACTGATTTTCATATATCCGGGGAAAAATTAGGAAAAATTTGACCCAAGAAGTGAAAAAGAGTAATACATACAGAACATAATACAGAAGAAGTAGAAACTTTTTTCAGGTATCACTTCACTGCACGTAACCGAATGATCAGTGAAAAGATCTGTTGTTACTTTTGATGTTATCTGCACGGCAATTACTACACAACATGAAGAGCAAGCATCACATGGCACTTCCCTGAGGCACACCTCAAATTATTTCTGCATCTGTCGTTGATATCCCATCTAAGGTAACATGCTGCGTCCTTCCTATCAAGAAAGCCTCAACCCTGCTGCATTTTTTTTTTTCGATATCACGTATGCTCATACTTTCATGAATAAACGTTAGTGTGGTACTGACTCAAATGCTTCTCTGAAGTCAAGAAACACTGCAGCCATGATTACCTTGATCCATGGCTTTCAGGATGTCTACTTGTCATTCTTTTCACGAACTTACTATAATACGATTAAAAGAGGGTTAAGACAAGGAGAAGGTCTATCACCACTGCTCTTCAACTGTTCTCTACCTGATGAGAGAATGGCATAACACAACAATTGGAACCAAGAAAGATAATATAAACCTAAACTGATTGGGATTCTCAGATGACTTGGCATTACTACCTAATAATGTACAAGAAGCTAGAAATCAAATAATGAGCCTGAAAAGTATAGCGCAAAAAGTAGGACTCCAGATATCCTTCGAAAAGACCAAGATGATGGTAACAGACCCGCTTGTAATAGACTACGTAACAGTAGACAACAGAAAATTTAAAATAGTGAAGCAATTTAAATAACTTGGAGAGATTATAACACACGACTTGGATGAAAAACCTGCTTGGCAAGAACGAACCAATAAAATGATAAAAGCTCAAAAACTAACATGGTCTACATACTATAAGAAATGTCTATCAATTCAAACAAAATTAAAAAACTATAAGACGGTGGTTCAGCCAGAGGTAACATACGCAAGCGAGACTCTTCTTAAAGGCACTCGGAGAAACACAGACGACAAAATACTAAAAGTAGAGAGAAGAATAGCTAGAACATGCATTAATAAGAAATACCAGAAGGAAGGACAACGGCGGATAGTGCCGAATGAGGCAGCGTACACGGAACTAAGGCCCATCACAGATACTATACGTAAAAAGAGGATTTCTTTCTTTGGCCACATAATGAGGACATCAGAAACCAGATTAGCAAGAAAAATTAAGCAGAAATTGTGGAATCTGAAGCAATAAGTAGGGTGGATCAAGCAAATTAAAGAAGCTATGGGAGAACTAGGTATAACCTTGGATGATCTGCAAAACAAGACAGAAAATCTAAAAAAAAAAAACTGAAAGACAAGAAAATAAGATTTAAACCAAAAGAAGGCAAAGGACACACAATGAAAAGGGTATTTACAGATTAGGAAAGACAGGAAAGATCAGAACGAATGAAAATATACTGGGCAGTTAAGGAAGAACGAAACATGCACTTACTAAAGAAGAGGACCAGGAAATGATTGACTAAAGTGGTCCTATGAGGCCGCAAAAGCAAATAATAATAATAATAATAATAATAATAATAATAATGATAATAATAACAATAACTAATAATAACAACTATCAACACAATCATACACAACAAAATAAATGAAAATACAACTATGGAAGAGTTACAACTACTGGTTTATGTAGGAGCACTCACTACACTAAATATACACACTAGGCAGAGATCAGAACCAACCAACACACAGAAGAAACCCACAAAACCAGCATGGCAACACAGGCTACAGATCAGAATAGAAAAACTGAGAAAAGACATTGGACAGCTAACACAATTTATAAGAAATGAAATATCAGACAAAAAACGAAAAAGGTTAGGTAAAATCTCACAACAAGAAGCAATAGAGCAATTAGATGAAAAGAAGCAGAAATCACAAGCATTGGCCAAACGACTTAGAAGATACAAAAAAAAGTGAAAATAGAAGGAAACAAAACCAAACATTCAACACAAACCAAAAGAAATTTTACCAGACAATAGATAACACACACATTAAAATAGGCAATCCACCAAACATAACAGACATGGAACACTTCTGGAGCAACATATGGTCAAACCCGGTACAACATAACAGGCATGCATGGTGGATACAAGCAGAAACAGACTCATACTAGATGATACCACAAATGCCTGAAGTGATAATTTTGCAACATGAAGTCACCCGAGCAATTAATTCTACGCACAATTGGAAAGCCCCTGCGAATGATAAAATAGCAAATTTCTGGCTAAAGAAGTTCACCTCAACACATTCACATCTAACTAAATTATTTAACAGTTACATTGCAGACCCATAAACATTCCCTGATACACTTACACATGGAACAACGTATCTGAAACCTAAAGATCAAGCAGACACAGCAAACCCAGCTAAATATCGCTCCATAACATGCCTACCAACAATCTACAAAATATTAACTTCAGTCATTACACAGAAATTAATGACACATACAACACAGAACAAAATTATAAATGAAGAACAAAAAGGCTGCTGCAAAGGAGCACGAGGATGTAAAGAGCAACTGATAATAGATACAGAGGTGACATATCAAGCTAAAACTAAACAAAGGTCACTACACTACGCATACATTGATTACCAAAAAGCTTTTGATAGTGTACCCCACTCATGGTTACTACAGATATTGGAAATATACAAAGTAGATCCTAAATTGATACAGTTCCTAAACATAGTTATGAAAAACTGGGAAACCACACTTACTATCCAAACAAACTCTAATAATATCACATCACAGCCAATACAGATTAAGCGTGGAATATACCAAGGAGACTCATTAAGTCCTTTCTGGTTCTGTCTTGCTCTGAACCCACTATCCAACATGCTAAATAATACAAATTATGGATATAATATTACTGGAACATACCCACACAAAATCACACATTTCCTATACATGGATGATCTAAAACTACTGGCAGCAACCAATCAACAACTCAACCAATTACTAAAGATAACAGAAGTATTCAGCAATGATATAAATATGGCTTTTGGAACAGACAAATGTAAGAAAAATAGCGTAGTCAAGGGAAAACACACTAAACAAGAAGATTACATATTGAATAAACACAGTGACTCCATAGAAGCGATGGAAAAAACAGATGCCTATAAATATCTAGGATACAGACAAAAAATAGGAATAGATAATACAAATATTAAAGAAGAACTAAAAGAAAAATATAGACAGCAAGAAACAGCAAGAAACAAGACAAAAGCTATAAATACTTATGCTATACCAATATTGACCTACTCATTTGGAGTAGTGAAATGGAGTAACACAGACCTAGAAGCACTCAATACACTTACACGTTCACAATGCCACAAATATAGAATACATCACATACACTCAGCAACAGAAAGATTCACATTAAGCAGAAAGGAAGGAGGAAGGGGATTCATCGACATAAAAAAAATGGTTCAAATGGCTCTGAGCACTATGGGACTCAACTGCTGTGGTCATAAGTCCCCTAGAACTTAGAACTACTTAAGCCGAACTAACCTAAGGACATCACACACATCCATGCCTGAGGTAGGATTCGAACCTGCGACCGTAGCGGTCGTGCGGTTCCAGACTGCAGCGCCTTTAACCGCTCGGCCACTCCGGCCGGCTCGACATAAAAAACCTACATTATGGACAGGTAGACAATTTAAGAAAATTATTTCTAGAACGAGCAGAAACTAGCAAAATACACATAGCAATCACTCATATAAATACATCGGCTACACCACTGCAATTTCATAACCACTTCTACAACCCTTTAGATCACATAACATCAACAGATACGAAGAAAGTAAATTGGAAAAAGAAAACACTACATGGCAAGCACCCGTATCATCTAACACAGCCACACATCGATCAAGATGCATCCAACACATGGCTAAGAAAAGGCAATATATACTGTGAGACGGAAGGATTCATGATTGCAATACAGGATCAAACAATAAACACCAGATATTACAGCAAGCATATTATTAAAGATCCCAATACCACAACAGATAAATGCAGACTTTGCAAACAACAAATAGAAAGGGTAGATCACATCAGAAGTGGATGTACAATACTAGCAAATACAGAATACCCCAGAAGACATGACAATGGAGCAAAAATAATACATCAACAGCTTGCCTTACAACATAAACTTATAAAACAACACGTTCCCACATACAAGTATGCACCACAAAATGTACTGGAGAATGATGAATACAAATTATACTGGAACAGAACCATTATAACAGATAAAACAATACCACATAACAAACCTGACATCATACTCACCAATAAAAAGAAGAAATTAACACAACTAATCGAAATATCCATACCCAATACAACAAATATACAAAAGAAAACAGGAGAAAAAATTGAAAAATACATCCAACTGGCTGAGGAAGTCAAGGACATGTGGCATCAGGAAAAAGTTGACATTATACCAATTATACTATCAACTACAGGAGTCATACCACACAATATCCACCAGTACATCAATGCAATACAGCTACATCCAAACTTATATATACAATTACAGAAATCCGTAATTATTGATACACGTTCAATTACCCGAAAGTTCCTAAATGCAATATAACAAATATCGTACAGTTAAAAGGAAGTGATGCTTGATCAAGGTCCACGTCACTTTCCATTTTTAACCAGACTTAACGTCTGAGAAAGTAAAGAAATAATAATAATAATATATAAACATTGAAATAATAAAATTGTGATGTAATAATATATAATAAAGTAAAATATAATGTAATTATATACATTATATATAATAAAAATTATAATATAATAATATATAATATAATAAAAACTATAATATATTGTAATGATACTTCTACGAAAAAATTGAAGGCATTTTAGACGGGGTGAAGAGTTGGAATACAATTCTGCTTTATCGGTTAAGTCCGAAAAGCTCTTGTCCGTACGAAACTGCAACTGCAATTACGTACTAAGGAATCCATAAACCACTCTGAATGTGCAGTTGGAGAGTCTTATGGCGATCTACGAGTAAGATGTTTGTAATTTAATATCAGTCGGGACGGTGTAAGACAAATAATGAGCATCGTTGATCTCGGTGTTCAGTTAAAGGCGCCCCTCTGCTGTTGGTGATGTATCTCGCGCATAGCGCAGTACCACCACTCTGGCGACGTCGCTTAAAAGGTCCCGAGTCCCGCCGCTTTTCGTCTACTTTGTCTGCCGGCGCTGTTGTATGTGGGTGCCGGCGGTATTTCTTGAGACGATCATAATTCCCGACATTATTCTCCGCGTATTATTGCGCGAGAGCTCCTCGGATGATTGCGTTACTGAAATATCTTACCGTCTCAGACATTTGAATGTAAGAGGGGCATAACTCAGCTAACCAAGCCAAGCTGGATGGGAGGGGTAGGGAGGGGGGTTTAAAGAGAAGGGAGAAGACGCCTTGGGTTGGAGAAAGCTGGCGGTGACTGAGGGAAGCAGAGGAGAGGACGCGGCTACACACACTGCGTGTAGAGTGGGAGAAAGAATGGGAACGAAGAAAGCGAGGTGTGGGGCAGAAGCGAGGCGAGAAATTCGCCGCGCCAGTCCGGGGCCACTGAAATTAGGAGGTGGATAAACGGGATACACAATAACACGCATCGCCCACTTTATATACGCCGGGCAATGATCACGTCAGTATAACCTAAGAATTTACGGAAGGTCATTTCATATACACGCCAGCTCTATATCATTACGCGCGGGTCCTCTGAGGGATATTGCATTCCTGGGAGGGGGATCCCAGCCCCTGCATCGCCGCAACCCGCGCGTCGCTAGCTCTGCCTGCGGCGCACGCACCACGCGTTGCTCTGAAACCGCGCGCCCGCAGGTCGTACCAGTGTATCACTTTGCTCCGCGCCGACGCGCCCTTTTAATCTGCGTCGGCAGTCTCCGCAGTTTGTAACGGTTTACCTGGCACGTGGGCAGCCTCTACACGGCACTCGTACTTACTTGATCGTCCGGTAAAGGTGACCACGGGGCTCGTAGCGAAAAAACAAATACTCCCTGCAGAATTTTTAAGACTCGCTGGCCGCTTATATCTCTATCTTTACAAGCAGCTGTATCGTCATAAGGATTTTGTTTTGACGTCTTTACTCGCTTATAGTAGAAGTATTTATATCTACACGTGTGCTATGCAAATGCAGTGTGCATCAAAAAGAATCATCCGATTTGGCACGTCTATATTTCTGAAACTAATAAACATATATTTTGTTTTGTGATGAACAGGAAACTCAAAAAGTTTTTTTTTTTTCATACATTTTCATAGTTGTTCAATATGCCCCCCTTGTGATGTACGGCATAGGTCAATGCGGTATTGTCCGCAGCTCGTGGTCGTGCGGTAGCGTTCTCGCTTCCCGCGCCCGGGTTCCCGCGTTCGATTCCCGGCAGGGTCAGGGATTTTCCCTGTCTCGTGAGGAATGGGTGTTGTGTGATGTCCTTAGGTTAGTTAGATTTTAGTAGTTCTAAGTACTAGGGGACTGATGATGTTAAGTCCCATAGTGCTCAGAGCCATTATTATCAATGCGGTATTCAAATTGTTGCCACATTGCAGCGACAATGTCTTGAGTTACAGTTTCCACAGCTGCTGTTATGTGATGTCTCAGTTCATTCAGTGTTTTTGGTAACGCAGGTACGTAAACAGAGTCTTTTATAATCCTACAAGAAATAATCACATACAGTCAGGCCATTAATGTAAGGCTGAATCATTTGCTTCAGTGCCATAAATCCATCTTCCGTAATCGTTTGATTTAAAAATTCCCGCACTTCGAGATGCCAATGTGGCGGTGCCCCATCCTGTCGGTAAATGAAGTCGTTCGAATCAGTCTAAAACTGTGGCAAAAGAAAGTTCTCAAGCGTATCGAGATATGTGCTTTCTGTGACAGTGTTCTCGGCAAAGAAAAATGGACCATATACCTTTTCCTGTGAAACTGCGCAAAGCACATTAATTTTTGGAGAGTCCCTCTCATGTTGTACAACTTTGTGAGGTTATTCCGTACCCCACATTCTCACATTATGATAGTTCACCTTTCCATTTAAATGGAATGTTGCCTCTTCACTAAACACTAAGGCCGGTATTACACTATCAAATTTCTTTGTCAAAGATTTGATGAAAGACATGATCAAATATTCGTCAAATATGGTTGACAAAGATCTTTGACGTGGCGCTAACAAGGGGTACTACACTGTCATCATATTTTTCGTCAAAGTTCAAGGTGGCTGACAACAACAACTTGTTATTAACCGCAGCAGTTGCATGTGGAAGAGAAGCAGGGGAAAAAAAGGAAACGTACCTGGGTTATACGACGAGACGATAAAAGCATTCAACAGAATTTGTTACGTGAGCTTGTAGTGGAGGACGTCAAGTCGTACATAAATTACTTAAGAATGGAAGAGCATACATTTCAGTATGTGCTCAGTGAAGTGTGTCCTCATATCACAAAGCACAATACTCACTTAAGAGCTGCTATATCTGCAGAAGACAGGCTCACTGTAACACTCCGATTCCTTGCTACAGGAGAGAGTTACTCTAGCTTACAGTACAGCACTCGAATACCACAGTGCGCATTAACGAAAATAATATCTAAAACGTGTGCAGCAATTTATAAAGCACTAAAGGACCAATTTCTGAAGGTAAATAAATGTTCAATACACTTTATGTGCATTAAGAACTATTTTTATTTTATAAACAAATCAACTACATTTTGTGTCCGCAGCTCGTGGTCGTGCAGTAGCGTTCTCGCTTCCCGCGCCCGGGTTCGATTCCCGGCGGGGTCAGGGATTTTCTCTGCTTCGTGATGACTGGGTGTTGTGTGATGTCCTTAGGTTAGTTAGGTTTAAGTAGTTCTAAGTTCTAGGGGACTGATGACCATAGATGTTAAGTCTCATAGTGCTCAGAGCCATTTGAACCAACTACATTTTGTGTCCGAAAACCGTATCTCACGGCTAATGACCTCCGCAATATTTGTATAGCTCTCCAATCTTCTTAATCTATTTTTGTATTCAGGGTGCCTCACGTTGTAAAGCGCCTTATCAGCTTCATACATCTCTATTAATTTTGTAGTCGACGGTACCCACCAATTGTATTTACGGGCCATGTTTATAATTACACTACAGATGACAGATCGCTGGAGCGATGCTAGCGCTCCACGTGGTAACATTTCATTGAACAGAAGACATGCGACTTTTATGATCAAATCTACAGAGAGGCCGGAGATTTGATCAAATTTATTTGACGACAGACGAGATTTGACCAAGTGCCCTATTACACCATCAAACTTCTTTGACATAAATATTTGACATATCAGCTTTGACAAAGAAATTTGATAGTGTAATACCGGCCTAAGCGTGGAAGAAAACTGTCATCTTCCATCTTGCCACGAACGAAATTACAGACCACACTTGTCGAGTGGCACCTTCACGAAGAGCTTGCAGTAGCTGAATTTTGTATGGTTTCGTGTGTAAACGTCGACGCAACACACGCCAGACGGACATCGGGGGCATGTTGAGCTGTCGAGCTGCACGGCGAACGGATTTCTGCGGACTCCTCGTGACAATATGGTGGATGCGTTCGAAGTCTGTGTCAGATACTTGGAGGCGGCTCAGCTATTTGCCTTTACACAAACAACCAGTTTCTCAGAATTGTCCACGCCATCTTCTAATGCTCTGTGCTGTGGAGGATCCACAGCACGCGTAGTACGAAAGTCACGCTGAACAGGGCCGGTCGTGGTGGCCGAGCGGTTCTAGGCGCTACAGTTTGGGACCGCGCGACCGCTACGGCCGCACGTTCGAATTCTGCCTCGGGCATGGATCCGTAAAACGTAGAACACCAAACGCTTTCTGTTGTTCCGACACTTTTTTTACTAGAACTGAAGTGGGCGCACACTGCTGATACCTACCGGGAACCATGTAAAACTCGAGTGTTTTCTCATTCCAGCAGTACGTTGTTCACGCACATTTCTCAAATAACTTAATAGTTATGATTTTTTGAAAGTCGGATGATTCTTTCTGATACACCCTGTACTTATGCTATGAAAATATCTCTGCATATACAAGGCATGTATTCTTATGCATAGCTGAAAAGTAGTTCTCCTCCGAGCACTCTGTCGCTGCAATATTAAGTATTTCACTAAGTATTTTCGGAACGGTTGAAGACATAGATAAAGGTTGTCCGTTAAGTGATAATACTGCTGTACGTACAATGAATTAACTTTCTTATGCACAAAGATAATAAAACAAACACGTTTCTTTCAGATATAACTTTCATAACTTTCTGTTTTTTTTTTTTTTAAACTGCTTCTTCAAATTATTTACTGCATTAAATATTGTAACTTATTCCTGAAAGTCAACTTAACCGCAATAGGTATAGATGTACTACCAAAAGCGACTTATCAAAATTTCTGGCGAATCAGGATTGGAAACCGGATTTCCCGCTTATTACGAGCGGTGGCCTTACAGCTCACGCTATCCGAGCACGGTCCCATGACCTACCTCATCTCTCAGATTATCAATTGATTTACACAAACTCGCACATCTCGTTATCCCCTGGATCTTTTGGAATCAAGATAATGAGAAGTCACAGACTATCGTTGTCATTTTCGTCACAGACCCATCTTCGCCTTATATGTCTTTATATCTGATAACGAACTACAGTCTAAAATATTGTCATTTATTCCTGAAATTCAACTTAACTGTGACAGGTATAGATATACTACCTAAAGCGACGTATGAAAGTTTGTGCCGGACAGGGACTCGAATCTGGATTTCTCGCTTATCGCGAGCGGTCGCCTTTTAGCTTTTAGGCTATCCGAGCACACTCCCCTGACCGATCCAAACACATATGTGTCACACACCTATCTACCTCTTCTCATGTGCGAGTGTTGGTAAATGAATTAATAATCCTTGAGGAGAAATAGATAGGTGTGTGACATTCAGAGGTTTGGGTCGGTCCAAGGACTGTGCTCGGATAGCCTAAGTAGTGAGGTAACCGCTCGCGATAAGCTGGAAATCCGGGTTGGAGACCCAGCTCGGCACAAATTTTCATGTTTCACTTCCGGCAGTATATCTACACCTATTACAGTTACGTTGAACTTCAGTAATCAATTGCAAATTAATGCGTCCACCTTTCGCTCTTATGACGGCTAGAAGTGTGTGGCGTCCTCTGTAGGCATCACCGTGCACTGTATTTAACGGCGGGCATAGCATAAATGTTTGAACTGATACGTTATTGAGTCTTCAGTGGCGGTATAGGTACCATTCTCTATTTGTTCGACATGATACAAGATACCGGTGAACCCTCACTCTTCTTTGTTCAACGTCAGCTATAAGATGGCTTCGTCCACATCACATTCGGGCGCCCTTGGAAGCTTTCGGAACCGTAGGAAGGTTGCCTGCATCTCTGGCAGTTGATCTGGTGTAGTTCCTAGGATGTTATTGAATGACGTGGAGTATGGTTCGCGTGATAACACATCGAATACGGCTCTACGTTTGATACTTCCATTGTTGCGTTTCTTGACGATATCATGTGGCAGTTAATACTTTTCCAACGGTATAGTGCTCTGATCCCTCCGAATATTTTTACATTTCCTCATGATTAATAAGCCTCAATTCTTCATTCTCCTGCAACCTGTTTTGCAACGAGCGAAGACGTACTTTAGCAGTATTAAGCTTCTGGAGGAAAGAATATCCTTCTTTTGAAGCGGACATACAACTCAGCAGCCATTTTTCATGCAGGATGAGAGTGTTGTCTATTACTCGCTCTTGATGCTTCCTTCTGCTATTTGTGTCCAAGTCCAAAAATATCTCATTGAACTTACCCTGAATGAAACTGGATGTTGTCTAGTTAACTGCAGTGTCACTTCTGTTTCCACTGAATACGTATCCAAAGAGTGTAAGAAGAGGAAGCAGTGACGATGATACTTCAGTTTGTTGTTATGAGGTTACAATTGTCCAGTAGTAATCTCCTCCTGTGAGGATATCAATAAGGAGATCTTCAGACACCCCTGTTGTATATGCCCGTACTGTCCACTCCCTCAAAGTCAAATCTCCTGTATCTTGTGGTACTGATATTTGACATGGGAAATTACTGCAGCTTTCGGAAAATGGTTCAAATGGCTCTGAGCACTATGGGACTTAACTGCTGAGGTCATCAGTCCCCTAGAACTTAGAACTACTTAAACCTAACTAACCTAAGGACATCACAAACATCCATGCCCGGGGCTGGATTCTAATCTGCGACCGTAGCGGTCGCGCGGTTCCAAACTGTAGCGCCTAGAACCGCTCGGCAACTCCGGCCGGCTGCAGTTTTTGAAAACTGTGACAGAGATGAGGACTTTGGTGGACTATATCATCATATCAAAGTTAATCTCTTTTACTGAGAGTGATGGAGTGGAGGATGACTCAAACGTTGTTTTCCTCGGAATCGTATTTCGTCGACAGTGAGTTTGAGGAATTGAGTCAATGGTGGTGGATAATATTCGACTGACTCTCTCTCTGCCTAAGATTGTACGTGTCAGATTGCTCCTACCAGTTGGTCTTCTGTTACTCACTCGAACTGTCTGGTCCGCAGCTCGTAGTCTCGCGGTCGCGTTCTCGTTTCCCGAGCACGGGGTCCCGGTTTCGATTCCCGGCGGGGTCAGGGATTTTCACTTGGCTCGAGACGACTGGGTGTTTGTGCTGTCCTCATCATTCATGAAAGTGGCAAGATTGGACTGAGCAGAGGTTGGGAATTTGTACGGGCGCTGATAACCGCGCATTTGAGCTCCCCACAAACCAAACATCATCATCATCGAGCGGTCTGGAGTTATCTGAAGCTGGAAGTAATGATTCTGATCGTGTTGTAACGTTCCCTGGCAGCACACACACTGTTAATAAACTGAAATGACCTTTAATTGTACTATGTACGCCGCTATGAAGCAATGCGTATGTACTGTAAATGTTAAAAAAAATATTATTTAATTTTGTATAAAGGACGTTGGTTATCATTGTAATATTTTCTGTAATAATATAGCCACAGAGGAAAATAATTGTGGTGTCTGGCGGTGACACCACATTCCTCCCCCGCAAATCGGCGGACGGTTGTGGTATAAGGCCGCCCGCCGTGGAGAGAACCCCATGTTGGCGTATGCGACGAGGTGGGGAGCCTAACAACAGGCGAGGCTGTGCCACCCGCACCCTGCCATTCGGACCGAGGGGAGCAAGGAAACGCCTGAAAACCTGCTTCAGGGTGCACGCCAACATGTGGTGTATGCGCCCGTAGAGAGACAGGAGGGGCCGAAGGGTCGACCTCCATCGAGCCGGGGCATCCGACGGGCGAAGACGACATATGGTCCGGAGCGGGCAAGAGTTCCATGGCGGAGGACAACTGGTCACGGGAAGCGATCGGCGGCGCGTGACCCAGGCAGGCGCCCGGCGGTTGCCGCGACGAGTCCACTGCGGGCGTCGCCGGCGGGAGAACAGGCGGCGGCGGTGGCGGCGCGTCGCCATGGGGCAAAATGGAAGGCAGCGTCGGTAACACCCGGGGCTGAGGCGAGCCAGTAGATGGGTCCCCAGGGCGCTGACCGGACGGCACCGTCGCTGAAAGCAGACGGGGAGCGGCAGATCCCGTGCGACGACAGAGGCGCAGCTGATTGAGATGCCGACGCACCCCACCAGAGGCCCCCAAAACCAGATACATAGCGCGGCCGAGGCAGCGAAGAATGCGCCCTGCGAGCCAACGCCGTGAACCTCGATAGTTGCGGTAGTAGACAACGTCGCCTGGAGCAAAAACAGGTGTCTGCCGCTGCACAGGAACCTGATGCGGCGGATGTAGCAAAGACATCAAGGTGCGATGAGGGCGACCGTGAAGCAGCCGGCGAGCGACCATCTCGAGGCTGAGAGCGATACGAGGACAAAAAGAGCAATAACGCGTCCTCCCGAGAATGAGACTCTTTCAACTTCAACACCTGTGACTTGAAAGTCCTGACCAATCGTTCAGCGGCACCGTTTGACTGTGGCGAAAACGGCGCGGACGTCAGATGTTGAATACCATTGGCCTTGCAGAATGACTGAAATTCTGCGGACATGATTCGTGGGTCATTGTCGGAAACAATAGTCTGTGGAAGACCTTCAATGCAAAAGATAGCGGATAACGCTTGGATGGTGGCAGAAGACGTCGTGGAAGACATCCGGACAACAAAAGGAAAATTACTGAATGAATCGACCACAACCAACCATCGAGCATTCCAGAAGGGACCAGCAAAATCGATGTGTAAGCGTTGCCACGGGGAAGTGGCTTTTGGCCATGCAAAGAATTTCCGCGGTGGTGCTGATTGTTGTTCGGCACACACCATGCAAGAAGAGCACATATTCGTAATCGCGTCATCGATTCCGAACCAAGTACAGCGCTGACGAGCAAGTTGTTTCGTTCTCACTATACCCCAATCTCCTTGGTGGAGAAGCTGTAAGACAGAGGACTGTAACGAACGTGGGACCACGACCCTGGACTGATCATTATCAGAACGCAACAGCAAAACACCACGTCGTACAAAAAGTCTCTCCTTGTGAGCAAAAAATCGGCGAACCAACGGATCCCCGATCCGTGACTTTGACAAGGGCCATTGCGTAGCAACAAAACGCAGAACGGTAGCAAGGACAGGGTCGGCAGCTGTGGCCGTAGCTACCCGACGAAAATCAATCGAAAACGATTCGACCACGTCATCGGTTTCCGAATCAATGAACATGCAAGCAAGTTCAGAGGAATCGAATGCTCTATCCTCAGCAACAGGCAAACGGGATAAGCATCGGCGTTTCCGTGCTTAACAGTGGACCGATACAAGATGTCGTAGCGGTACTGCGAGAGGAAAATAGACCAGCGAATGAATTTCTGCGCTGTACGTGGAGGTACAGGTTTGGGCGGATGAAAAAGCGATGTCAAAGGTTTGTGGTCTGTCATGATGGTAAAGTGACGACCATACAAGAAATCATGAAAATTTATGCCACCAACGTACGCCGATTTGCGGGGGAGGAATGTGGTGTCACCGCCAGACACCACACTTGATAAGTGGTAGCCTTTAAATCGGCCGCGGTCCGTTAGTATACGTCGGACCCGCGTGTCGCCACTATCAGTGATTGCAGACCGAGCGCCGCCACACGGCAGGTCTAGAGACACTTCCTAGCACTCGTCCCAGTTGTACAGCCGACTTTGCTAGCGATGGTTCACTGACAAATTACGCTCTCATTTGCCGAGACGATAGTTAGCATAGGCTTCAGCTACGTCATTTGCTACGACCTTGCAAGTGTGGTGTCTGCCGGTGACACCACAATAATGTTGTAAGATTACAAAGATATATTAATAATCAGCAACAGTATAAATAGCACTACATAATGTGCATTCTTTGTCGTCTTCCTCGAGAGCTGAGAGAGAGAGGAACCTGTGACGTAGCATTATATGCATGAGTAGACTTCTTTTGTCTGTATCTGTCTTTAGCCGCCATTAGAGGAGAAATTATAAAGGTGTGTAATTTTAATTATTGTTGTGGTCTAAATACATTATAATTTATCAAAATTGTGTATTACTAATGTAAATTAGCTTGCCCATGTCATCTATAATATTTCTTTAAAGAATTTTCAGCACTTTTAGCGATTATCGTTGGTGTTGCTGGGCTGTGCCGCGACCGAACGATTTGCAGCGGCGGAACATTTAAAAAATTGTTCCGCTATAAAATTAACCAAACCCGTAAATCGGGAGCAGGTAAAATTAGCAGTGAATTACGAAATATTTTTCTTTTACAGCGATCCTGAGGCTGACTGAATTTATTACTGGTTTTACATTTTTGCATTCATAGGCGGATAATTAACGTTGAAGTTGTTAATCTGTTGGTTCTTTCAATTTCTAAAGCAAATAACTTAAACGTATAGTGAAGTGTGTTTTGTCAATGATAATTAAACGTTCAGGTCGGCTTGGCAATATTTAACCATTTTATGCTAACAGAGACAGTCTTGTGTTCCATAGCTAACGACGGGGAAGAATTCAGTAAATATTTAAAAACCCACTGCATTTAGAAAATGTGTGCCAAGGCCGATATACGTAAAAAAAAATTAATTTAAATAATTTTCAAAGTCATAAATGTTATTAATCAGTTAGTTTGAATTTATCAGCATGAGAGGGTTCACGTAATTTTAAATGTGCTTAATTCTGTCTAAATGAATTTTTATTACCACACGTAAAAAAGAAGGGTTCTACAACAAAGTTCGTACTGAAAGAGTAAATAACAAAATATTTAAAGCCATTTCTTCCCCATTTTCATCAATTCATTTTACATAATAAATATTTCTTATATATATATATATATATATTTTTTTTTTTCATTAAAGTGTCCACAGAAATGAAGAGATCTGCTGGAGATCGAGATGTGATCGTCACACTTACATTTCTCACTGGATGCCTTTCCCCGCTTGGCTTTCATCGTGGCTACGTCTAACCCATAAGGAAGAACGGTATCTGTTCTACCATGAGAGCTTGCAATTTGTGGACAAAGTAAGTCCCAGTGCCCCTATTCTTGGCAGCACACTCAAAAAGGATCTGAATTTTGTAATTTCCTCTTCTTGGCACTCTTAATTTTAACTTTGACATGAAAAGCAGATACCGCGGGAACCATCTGTTCCTTTAGAGACTTCACAAGGTAGGTGAGGTTGCATTCTTCAATATTTCGTGTTCGTACGTGGACAAGCCGGTGGCTGCAAATTTCTTCTGAGAATGTACATAGCAATTTGAGAGTGGAAATTCTCCTATAAATATCCAAATATTGTCTAGTGGTCGTTTTGCTTGGATACGCTTGTGATTCCCAATATAGGAATTAATACCCAATACAGAAGCGTTAAGGTTCTCTACGGAAGGTAGGATTTCGAAATTTGCGCCGCCTGCTCGCATGTGTCAACTCTAACAACAATCCCATCGACGAAATCCTTGGGTTCTTCATCTAGATATCCACCAAGAATACGTGTTTATTCGCAAATGATGACGTCGAATTTCCGTTTGTGGACGCTTTAAATTGCTCCTACAATCGAGGTCTTGTTTCTGTCTCACCTGAAAATGAGTGCAGTACGATGGTAGGCAACTTGACGTCTGTGTAGGCGTGCTGGTGAGCTGCTGAGGTTGACAAATCAGTATCTGAAGTATCTGCATCCCAGGAATATGTTCCTCATAAAAGCCAGTTAACGTTGCACTTGTCTGAATAGGGACTATTCGTCGCAGGCTTCTGTCATCAAGCAAATCCTGTAATAAAATACAGAAAATTTATTTCACAGCATCCATCACGGCGTCACCTTACATCACAAAAAAATGGTTCAAATGGCTCTGAGCATTATGGGACTCAACTGCTGTGGTCATAAGTCCCCTAGAACTTAGAACTACTTAAACCTCGCTAACCTAAGGACATCACACACATCCATGCCCGAGGCAGGATTCTAACCTGCGACCGTAGCGGTCGTGCGGTTCCAGACTGTAGCGCCTTTAACCGCTCGGCCACTCCGGCCGGCCCTTACATCATACACACACACACACACACACACACACACACACATAAAGGAAGAGAGAAGGGGGCAGAGAGGTAGCAGCGCAATCTACTTTCTACTTAGAAATTACAACAGGTGGTGTAACTGTCACGTTTCATTCCCCAAAGGAACTAATCTTGACAGGAAAATACATTAAATAACTAAATAAGAAACAACAAAAATTTTATTAAGTATATTGTCTATTCTACTCAAGATATATTCTGAGTGTTCGCTACTGTTAGCAAGAAGGGCTATGATACGTTCCAATTTTAGCATTTTATCCGTTAACCTTTTTCGTCTCCGGAAATTTTTTTCCACTTTCTACATAATGTTTTCGCCGAAAAACTAGACAACAGTGCAGAACATTTGCGAAATTACCGTTTTGATCTTACACCTCCGCTACGCCAGCTGCGTATTATATGTAATAGATTACACAGTTTCGTACTTCGTAGCCAATATTTTCTGCATTTTGAACATTTTTCACCTTAAATTGAAGAAAGGGTTTATATGAGCCCACAAATGCTATGAAGAATTTATTTTATACTAACTGACAAACCCAGCATTTCCTAGATATTCATTTTGCCATTTCTCTATTAGAAACGAAAACAAAAGAAATGAAGTGTGCTTGTAGTCAAGTATCGAAAAAATTTCATTTCCATGTATTCGTGAAAACACATTTGAAATTATGAAACAGTCGTACGAAGAAATATGCATAATGTACAAATGTGTAAGTACGTTATCCATGTTAAGAAACATGATCCCGGACAGTTTCTGTACGCTGAGTGCAACCGCTTCTCGTGTCTACAACACGATTTTTTAAACATCTCTATGGCAACGCCTCGTCATAGCTCTTTAGATGGCCATCGTTTTCGTCTACAGCCGTTTGCGCTTCGCAGTTGAAGGCTGGTAAAAGTACTGCCAGTGTCAGGGATTGCCTTGCGGTGACAGCTGTGGGAATCTCTCTGTATTAAAGAAAAAAGGTATTAAAACTTCATGCACGACGCGGCACTTTTTCACGTATCTCAATGTTTACCACGTCATATCTCAGGAACTACGAGTTGTAAAATGATATATCTGTGTAGGTACATTCAGCGGCATATGGGAATACCGTCAGCGAAATATGTTGCAAATAGAGTTAATAGCAAAGAAGTAATAAAGTTAAGCGTCTTGCAAGATGCGGCAGTTATTCACACATCTCAGTGTTTATGACGCCATTCTGTTGGTCTATGTGTCATATAGTGATATAATTTGGCAGGCACATTTAGTGTTATCTACATCTACATCTGCATCTACATTGATACTCTTCAAATCACATTTAAGAGCCTCGCAGAGGGTTCATTCAACTACCTTCACAATCATTCTCTATGATTCCTGTCTCGAACAGCTCGCGGAAAGAACGAATGCCTATATATTCCCATGCGAGTTCTGATTACCCTTATTTTATTATGATTATCGTTTCCCCCCCCCCCCCCCCTGTAGGTCGGAGACAGCAAAATATTTTCGTGTTTGGAGGAGAAAGTTGGTGATTGAAATTTCTTGAGAAGATTCCGCCGCAACGAAAAACGCCCTTGTTTTAATGATGTCCAAATGGTTCAAATGGCTCTGAGAACTATGGGACTTAACATCTATGGTCATCAGTCCCCTAGAACTTAGAACTACTTAAACCTAACTAACCTAAGGACATCACACAACACCCAGTCATCACGAGGCAGAGAAAATCCCTGACCCCGCCGGGAATCGAACCGGGGAACCCGGGCGTGGGAATGATGTCCACTCCACATCCTGTATCATATCCGTGACACTCTCTCCCCCATTTCTCGATAGTACAAAACGTGCTACTATTCTCTGGACTTTCTCGATGTACTAAATTAACCCTATCCGGTAAGGATCCCAGACAGCGCAGCAGTACCCCAAAAGACAACGGAAAAGCGTAGAGTAGGCAGTCTCTTTACTAGACCTGTTACATTTTCGAAGTATTCTGCCAATAAACAGTAATCCTTGGTTTGCCGTTCCCACTGCGTTTTTTATGTGTTATTTGCAATTTAAGTTGTTCGTAATTGTAATTCCTAGTATTTAGATGAATTTACGGCTTCTAGATTTGGCTGATTTATCATCTAACTGAAGTTTAACGGATTTCTTTTAGCACTTGTGTAGATGACTTCGTACTTTTCATTTTAAGGATCAATTTCCAATTTTCGCATCATAAAGATATCTTTTCTAAATTGTTTTGCAATTTTTTTGATCTTCTGATGACTTTGCTGGACGACAAACGACAGCATCTCCAGCAAACACCCTAAGACGGCTGATCAGATTATCTCCTAAATCGTTTATATAGACAGGGAACAGCAGAGAGCCTATAACACTGGCTTGGGGAACGCCAGAAATCACTTCTGTTTAACTCGATGACTTTCTGTCAGTTACTACGAACTTTGACCTCTCTGACAGGAAATCACGAATCCAGTCACACAACTGAGACGCAATTTAACTACGAGCCGCTTGTGTGGTGGTGTGTCAAAAGCATTCTGGACACTGTCTGAAAAATGAGTTGCGAGCAGAGTTAGTTGTAACGAAGTAATAAATTAAAACATAAAAATACATACAAACACACGCTTTTATAATATATAGAAATGTGCCGTCATCAAGTTTAAGTATTGGCGTAACGAGAGCCGTGAGATAATTATGACGACTGCAAATTTTGCGCTTAGCGGGAGTGCAGCACCGTCAGGGGAAGTTCCCCTTTACCGGGGCCGTGTGCGCCTATCTACGGAGCGGCACAGCATTACGAGCTCGTGCTAAATGCAGGCTGACAGCGGAGCTAAACTGCGCGCGTCACGCCAAAGTTCATTTCAGCACAAGCCATTACCAGCTGCGCCGCTACATGTGTCCATTTCTGCACAGTGTTGGTGGCAAATAGAGCGACTTTTTTACTATGAAGATACCTGGCGTAAAAATTATTCACGCCCTTCGTTAAAAGGTCAATAACAATTTTAATGTAAACATTTGTGGTTTGTGATGGTTCATCACAGAGTACATGCGTTTCATTTGATTTCTGACGCGCATCAGATGGCTCAAATGGCTCTGAGCACTATGTGACTTAACTTCTGAGGTCATCAGTCTCCTAGAAGTTACAACTACTTAAACCTAACTAACCTAAGAACATCACACACATCCATGTCCGAGGCAGGATTCGAACCTGCGACCGTAGTGGTCGCGCGGTTCCAAACTGTAGCGCCTAGACGCGAATCACCTTTGCATCTGTACTACATTGAAAAATATCTCCATAACAACGCAAATATCGACGGCATGCACTTGGTGTTTTGTTAAGAAGCAAGCTTGTTCCACACACTCACAGTACTTCCAACTGACAACTGACCGATGCTGTGGAACTCAGCGACTGCCCTCTTGATTTCTGCCCATTTCATCAAGAGCAGACGGCCTGGAAACATCGCTTCGACTACCGAGTGGGCTAGCTTGCTATTGAGACTTTGATCCGATATGGACTACGGCTTCACACCTACGTGCTCATCCTAGCCAAAGTTATGTAAGCCTTTGTTATTTGCTTGTGTTTTTTGTCTCTAATAAAAAAGGGTTAGTTACATGCAGTACCGAAGTGCTTCACCTCTCCTGCTTCCTTCACTCTCGGCCTGTATTACAGAACCAGTTTACAGGAGAAGACCCACTCGCCGCCTACCCGGGCGTGATACAAAAGGTGGAAACTGCAAGTTCCGTCTTGACGGATCCTGCGAGCTTCGACTTTAGCCAGCTAATAGGGAAGCTAGGCAGAAGAATTCGTTTTCACGAATCGTTGTGACCGGCACACAAGGACGCTCTCTTATTCCTGCTGCCGTGACGACTTCGTTGCGTATTTGAATAGTAGTAAGGTAATAGAGGGTAATTGTACCTTTGCTTGATCTCAAAGATTTGTTAATGAGGGGAAGAAATTGGAACCTCCGATTTCTGCCCACTTCATTTTCTTCTGTTAAGGTATTGATTGACATTTAGGGAGGGAAGAAAGTTGATGACTGGTATTCGAGGTGAAATGGTGAGACTGCAGATTGTTTTTTTTGACCACTGGTAGCTGATGGTTGACACATGCCGTCTTTCGTGATAATTTCTTCTGCTTCTGTCTCCTTTTGGTTACCTCCATCACCACATTATCGTTGGAGTGAGTGCATCTTACTGATTCATAAAGATCTTTCACCGCTGGCAGGTCGAAATCCGTTGTTTCGACTCGTAAGTAATATTCTTCCGTGAATACACCCGGACTGGAAGGATAAATCCTGTGTTACGGAAAGTAGCTACAGCTTTCCCTGCAGCTGCCACTCTTTCAAAAGCTGCGCTGAATAGACTGGACGCTTCCACATGAGCAACAGCTCTCTCTGGATTACTCCAATGCCATATCTGTACATCTTCAGAAAATAATTTCTGGAATGGGCCAAATATAACTTTATCCAACGCTGTTACGTATCAGAGATGTTTAAAAGAAAAGGTACAAAACAACACTGTGAGTATAACTGAAGTCTTTATTCAAAAGTAATCTACATCTACATCTACATACGTAGATACTCCGCAAGTCATCGTATGGTGCGTGGCGGATGGTACCCTGTACCACTACTAATGATTTCCTTTCCTGTTCCACTCGCAAATAGTGCGAGGGAAATGCGACTCTATATGCTTCCGTATTATTCCTAATTTCTCGTATCTTATCTTAGTGGTTCTTACGCGCAATGTATGTTGGCGGCAGTAGAATAGTTCGGCAGTCAGCTTCCCTAAATTTTCTTATTATTGTTTCTCGAAAACAAATTCGCCTGCCCACCACGGATTCCTATTTGAATTCCACAAGCATCTCCGTGAAATTTACCTGTTGCTTGAACCTACCGCCTACAAATCTAGCAGCCCGCCTCTGAATTGCTTCGATGTCTTCCTTCAGTCCTATCTGGTACGAATCCCAAACAATCCATCAGTACTCAAGAATAGGTCGCACCAGCGTCCTATATATCGTCTCCTTTACAGGTGAATCACTCTTTCCTAAAATTCTCCGAATAATCGGAAGTCGACCATTCCCCTTACCTACCACATTTCTCAGATGCTTCATATCGCTTTGCAACGTTATCCCCAGATATTTAAGCAACTTGACTGTTCAAGCAGAACACTAATAAAACTGTTTCCGAACATTACAGATTTGATCTTCCTACTCATCCGCATTAACTTACATTTTTCCACATTTAGAGCTAGCTGCCCTTCATCACACCAATTGGATATTTTGTGTAAGTCGTCCTGTATCTTCCTATAGTCACTCAGCTTCGATATCTTATGGTACACCATGGCAACATCAGCAAACAACCGCAGACTGTTGCTCGCAAATGGAAAAAAATGAGCGTTTGGCGTCATTGGCCGGGAGGCCCCTTACGGGGCAGGTCCGGCTGCCTTGGTGCAGGTCTTATTACATTCGACGCCACATTGGGCGAGCTGCGCTCCGGATGTGGATGAAATGATGATGAAGACAACTCAACACCCAGTCCCTGAGCGGAGAAAATCCCCGACACAGCCGGGAATCGAATCCGGGCCCGTAGGGCGGCAATCCGGCACGCTGACCACTCAGCTATAGGTGCGGACCCCGCACATCATTTATGTGTATAGAGAATTACAGCGGTCCTATCACTCTTCCCTGGGGCATTCCTGACGATTCTCTTGTCTCTCATGGATACTCGCCGTCGAAGACAACACACTGGGTTCTATTATTTAAGAAGCCTTCGAGCCGCGCACATATTCTGTGAACGTATTCCATATGCTTCTACCTTCATTAACAGCCTGCAATGGGGCACCGTGTCAAATGATTTCCGGAAATCTAGAAATATGGAATCTGCCTGTTGCCCTTCATCCGTAGTGCTCTGTTGTGGTCCTCAGTCCATAAACTGGTTTGATGCCGCTCTCCATGCTTCTCAATCCTGAGCAAGCTCCTTCATCTCCCAGCACCTACTTCAACCTACATCCTTCTGAATCTGCTTAGTGTATTCATTCTTGGTCTCCCTCTACGATTTTAACCCTCCACGCTGCCCTCCAGTACTTAACTGGTGATCCCTTGATGCCTCAGAATATGTCCTACCAACCGATCCCTTCTTCTAGTCAAGTTGTGCCACAAACTTCTCTTCTCCCCAATCCTATTCAATACCTCCTCATTAGTTATATGATCTACCCATCTAATCTTCAGCATTCTTCTGTAGCACCACATTTCGAAAGCTTCTATTCTCTTCTTGTCCAAACTATTTATCGTCCATGTTTCACTTCCATACATGGTTACACTCCATACAAATACTTTCAGAAACGACTTCCTGACACTTACATCTATACTCGATGTAAACAAATTTCTCTTCTTCAGAGACACTTTTCTTGCCATTGCCAGTCTACATTTTATATCCTCTCTACTTCGACCATCATCAGTTATTTTGCTCCCCAAATAGCAAAACTCATTCACTAACTTTAAGTGTCTTATTTCATAATCTAATTCCCTCAGCACCACCCGATTTATTTCGACTGCATTCGATTATCCTCGTTTTGCTTTTGTTGATTTTCATCTTATATCCTCCTTTCAGGACACTGGCCATTCCGTTGAACTGCTCTTCCAGGTCCTTTGTTGTCTCTGAAAGAATTACAATGTAATCGACGAACCTCAAAGTTTTTATTTTTCCTCCATGGATTTTAATACCTACTCCGAATTTCTCTTTTGTTTTCTTTACTGCTTGCTCAATATAAAGATTGAATAACATCGGGGATAGGCTACAAAAACCTATCTCACTCCCTTCTCAACCACTGCTTCCCTTTCATGCCCCTCGACTCGTATAACTGCCATCTGGTTCCTGTACAAATTGTAAATAGCCTTTCGCTCCCTGTATTTTACCTCTGTCACCTTCAGGATTTCAAAGAGAGTATTCCAGTCAATGTTGTCGAAAGCTTTAAGTCTACAAATGCTAGAAACGTAGGTTTGCCTTTCCTTAATCTATCTTCTAAGACTAGTCGTAGGGTCAGTATTGCCTCACGTGTTCCAACATTTCTACCGAATCCAAACTGATATTCTTCGAGGTCGGCTTCTACCAGTTTTTCCATTCGTCTGTAAGGAATTCGAGTTAGTATTCTGCAGCCGTGACTTATTAAACTGATGGTTCTCTAATTTGCAAAACTGTCAACACCTGCTTTCTTTGGGATTGTAAGTATTATATTCTTCTTGAAGTCTGAGGGTATTTCGCCTGTCTCATACATCTTGCTCACCAGATGGTAGAGTTTTGTCAGGGCTGGCTCTCCCAAGGCTGTCAGTAGTTTCAATGGAATGTTGTCTACTCCCAGGGCGTTGTCTCGACTTAGGTCTTTCAGTGCTCTGTCAAACTCTTCAAACAGTATCATATCTCCCATTTCATCTTCATCTGCATTCTCTTCCATTTCCATAATGTTGTCCTCAAGTACATCGCCCTTGTATAGACCGTCGATGTACTCATTCCACCTTGCTGCCTTCCCTTCTTTGTTTAGAATTGGTTCTCTGTATATCATGTGAGAAAAGAGGAAGCTGAGTTTCGCACGAGTGATGCTTTCTAAAACCATGCTGATTCATGGACATAAGCTTCTCAGTCTCAAGAAAGTTTATTATATTCGAACTGAGAATATGTTCAAGGGTTCTGCAGCAAACGAAGGTTAGGGATATTGGACAGTAATTCTGCAGGTCTTTTCTTTTGCCCTTCTTATGTACTGGAGTCACCTGCGTTTTTTTTTCCAGTCGCTTGGGCCTTGGTGCTGGGCGAGAGATTCACGATAAATGCAAGCTAGGTAAGGGGCCAATGCGGGAGAATAATCTTTGTAAAATCGACCATCCAGACCTGTTGATTTATTTGCTTTCAAATCTTTCAGTTGTTTCTTTACGCCAGGTATGCTTATTACTACGTTGTCCATACGGGAGTCTGTCCGATGGTCAAATGAGGGTATGGTCGTATGATTTCCCTGTGTGAACGATTTCTTGAACGTGAAATTTAAAACTTCGGCTTTCATTATGCTATCTTCAACTGCCAGACCAGACTGATCAACAAGGGACTGAATGGGAGCCCTATACCTGCTTAGCGATTTTAAGTAAGACTAGAATTTTCTCGCGTTCTCTGCCAGATCCTTTGCTAATGTGTGACGGCGTTAGTTGTATGCTTCGCGCATAGATCTTTTCACAGACGTGCGAATCTCTACTAACTTTCACTTGTCGTCATTTGTGCGTTCCCTTTTGTACCGGGAGTGCAACAGCCTCTGCTTCATCACTAGAGACCAGACCACGTGTCCCACTGTTTCACGAGTCGAAGGATTCCCTGCACCCACAATCTCTGTGGCTGTGACAGGATCCGGCCCTTCAGCATGTCCGTCAGTTCCTCGTGCGAGATGAAGCGTTTCCCTTTGAGATGTTTTTCAGCGGACCATACACATGGAAGTCGCGCGGCCGCATGTCTGGGCTGTGGGCGGATGCTCAAGTCTCTCCCACTTGAACTTGTCCATTACACTTTGCGTGACCTTGGAGACGTGTGAAGGCGCGTTATAGTGGCGGAGGATCACTCACTCCGTGTGGAGACCAGGCCGTTTGCTCTTGATGGACTTCCTTAGGTTACGGAGTATCTCGTACGTAATACACGTCATTGTTATGGGTTTTCCGGGCTCGGGGAATTCACTGAATATGACATCGGGTGCCATAAAACACGGTGGGCATCACCTTGTCCTCTGAGGGCGCAGCTTTGAAGTTTTAGGTGGAGGTGACGACACTACATTCGCTTCTCTAGATGTCTCACTACGTTATCCAAAAGCGGCATACGCAAATTTCAACCGGTTTGGTTGTGGCGACGTTTCGTAACTTTTCATTTGAACACTCCTTATATAACTTGCATTAGTTATCAGGCTTAACAATGCAACATGTGTCTGCAAAATTCTACAGCCGGGAGGGTACAGTGAGAGTCATGGTGATCAAGAACCAGTAGGACGGGATCATCCGCATAAGGCTTAACATGTTTTTCGAATTGCTGCAACCAGTCTATGAAAAGTTCAGAATTAATATTACTTGATTCACTTACCAGGCCAAAAGATCCCACAGGAGCGTTGTTGCATAGCTTCAGTTTAATCCGTTTACGAGGAAAAGTCAGTGCAGGTGATACGAAATGTCCAGTAAACGGTTGTTACTATTTGACCTCGCTCTCCTGATTTAATTTTCTTTACAAATTGCTTCTCCTTTGTCGCCATAACTGTGGGTGTGTTATCACGAACGGTGAAAAAGCCAGTTTCGTCCAAGTTGTACAGCCTACGAGAAGAGAACTGGCACTTTTCTAGAAATCCTTACTGACTCTGAAAGTACGTATCTAATTGTACCTTCTACATCTACATCTACATACATACTACGCAATCCACCATACGGTGCGTGGCGGAGGGTACCTCGTACCACAACTAGCATCTTCTCTCCCTGTTCCACTCCCAAACAGAACGAGGGAAAAATGACTACCTATATGCCTCTGTATGAGCCCTAATCTCTCTTATCTTATCTTTGTGGTCTTTCCGCAAAATGTAAGTTGGTGGCAGTAAAATTGTGCTGCAGTCAGCCTCAAATGCTGGTTCTCTAAATTTCCTCAGTAGCGATTCACGAAAAGAACGCCTCCCTTCCTCTAGAGACTCTCACACGAGTTCCTGAAGCATTTCCGTAACACTCGCGCGATGATCAAACCTACCAGTAACAAATCTAGTAGCCCGCCTTTGAATTGCTTCTATGTCCTCCCTCAATCCGACCTGATAGGGATCCCAAACGCTCGAGCAGTACTCAAGAATAGGTCGTATTAGAGTTTTATAAGCGGTCTCCTTTACAGATGAACCACATCTTCCCAAAATTCTACCAATGAACCGAAGACGACTATCCGCCTTCCCCATAACTGCCATTACATGCTTGTCCCACTTCATATCCCTCTGCAATGTTACGCCCAAATATTTAATCGACGTGACTGTGTCAAGCGCTACACTACTAATGGAGTGTTCAAACATTACGGGATTCTTTTTCCTATTCATCTGCATTAATTTACATTTATCTATATTTAGATTTAGCTGCCATTCTTTACACCAATCACAAATCCTGTCCAAGTCATCTTGTATCCTCCTACAGTCACTCAACGACGACACCGTCCCGTACACCACAGCATCATCAGCAAACAACCGCACATTGCTATCAACCCTATCCAAAAGATCATTTATGTAGATAGAAAACAACAGCTGACCTACCACACTTCCCAGGGGCACTCCAGATGATAACCTCACCTCCGATGAACACTCACCATCGAGGACAACGTACTGGGTTCTATTACTTAAGAAGTCTTCGAGCCACTCACATATTTGGGAACCAATCCCATATGCTCGTACCTTCTAAGGAGTCAGGTTGGGGCACAGAGTCAAACGCTTTCCGGAAGTCAAGGAATATGGCATCTGTCTGATACCCTTCATCCATGGTTCGCAAGATATCATGTGAAAAAAGGGCGAGTTGCGTTTCACAGGAGCGATGCTTTCTAAAGCCATGGTGTCTCAAGGAAATTCATTATATTCTTCAAAATGGTCAAATGGATCTGAGCACTATGGGACTTAATGCTGTGGCCATCAGTCCCTAGAACTTAGCACTACTTAAACCTAACTAACCTAAGGACGTCACACACATCCATGCCCGAGGCAGGATTCGAACCTGCGACCTTAGCGGTCACGCGGTTCCACACTGTAGCGCCTAGAACCGCACGGCCACTCCGGCCGGCTATATTCTTCAAACCCATAGCTTTTCCTAAACTGCTTTCCTCTGGAGTAGGTAAAGAGAGTCCAGAATCTTCAAGGAAATGGTACGCTCTCCTGCAACCTTCAGCTCATTGTTAAAGCAATGCTGTAGCTCATTCTGCTCAGTAAATTCACTCACTAGTTTCGCGAGTGTCTTACGGGTCATTCCGTAAAAGAGTCTCGAGATCTTTAATATGTTTTGCTAGCTGTGCTTCCATTTTCTCACGGAACACTCTACCTTGCTGTCCCATGGAATTAGCTACAGTACTTTAAATAAAAGAATAATTAATACCAATGGGAAACAGAATAATTGTACTGACTGTAAAATTTAAATTTAAACAAATGTAACTGAATTAATGCTCTCCTTATGGACACTGTCTTGTAATAGTGAAATTGGAATATTCGTATAACTTCATTCCCAATTACGGTGAGATTGTTGATGGCTTCGCTTATTTGTTCTCTATTACGTGATTGTACGTCACCTGTGTTTTGAGATAATGGAGAATTAGATTTCTTCCCGCAATACATTTGGCAGTTGTATTTTTTCATGGGAAGCGTTAGTTTGCACTTCCAGCTTATTTAGAACATGTGGAGATCAATATCCACTTTTTATACAGTCATCCAAGGTTTCAAGTGATATGTGTTGCGTTCTTGGATTTGTAAACAATGTTTCAGGCATTAATACTACACGGTCCAATGATGTTAATGTGACCACCGCCTTCGTTCGACGTCAACGTGCAATAACCGTTCACAGTCGGCAAGTGGCAGTGGAGGGTATATAAATCGTGTCCGGTGAGGGAGGGGGGGGGGGGGACACGGGAAATGGTGTAGTCGTCGTCGTAATGCGGAAACGGAGTGATTCATCTGCCAAGATCATGATATCTGCCTTTCGGGCCAAGGGTGGAAGCATTTCCGCAGCGTCTTAGTTTGTAAACGGCTCGTGGGTCCCCGTGGTTACAGTATACCATGCATGGCAAAATAGTGCTGTCCAAAACCGGCGACGAGGCAACTCTGGTGCACCACGGGTCATAGATGACAGGGTTTAACGACGACTAAGTACATGGGCGCTAGTGAACATGCGTGCAGCTGTTGTGCAACTGACCGCCTAGATGAACCAAAGGGCTGTCAACAGTGTCTTCCCAACTACAGTTCAGCGAACGATGCTTGTAACCTCCCCCTCACTTATCGACCTTAATGACAGTGAAAAATTAAACAGCGTGTACCTAATAGAAATTTGGGAAAAGCAATCGTCACCGAAGTCAATTTGTCGGTAAAGAGGGAGGAAAGGGTTACATCTAAATGAAAGTAAAAATGCAAATGACACTGGTGGAAAGTAATTTTGAAAAGGGGTAAAGTTAATAAAGAAAGTAAATGTGCGGCCGTTACGTTAACAATTAACTAGCGGTAATTAGATATTTGAGATTTGGGGGAAATTACGGTCGCCAGTCCTAAGGACAATTACTATATTAACTGAAAAAGAAAGGTTATTACACATATAATTAGCACTACAAGTGCGCCAACTGAAGGTTGACACGTGTAGTGTGAAAACTGAACGTTTGTCAGAAGTAATAAATTTCGCTACACTCTGACTTAATTTAGCAAAAGAATTAATAAAACAGGAAAATCGAAAGTTAATTTAGTGACTGAAGTTAATAGTGAGCTTTCTTTCCGAAGCACATCGAAATTCAGTAAAATACGGTTAGTCTTGGACTACCTCAACAATCATTTCAAAAGCTATTTGAATCTATGCAATTTAGAAATAAGAGATTTAACTTTGAACTTGAATTAAATGATTCTGAACAATTAACAACAGTAAAATTTAGTACGTACCAAGCTGAGCTGCAGTCACATGTAAGCTAAAATACGGTAACAAAACTCGCACTCTTAATTTGTGCTTGTGTAATCTAAATATTGTAGCCAGCTATGAATGCCTTAACTGAACTTTGAAATTAAGGCAGTGAAATCGAATGATGCTGGCGTTTGAATTTCAACGACACTCGGGTTTATTTCGGAAAAGGAAGGGACCTTGCTTGGCAATGCAATTGGGACAATGAGCAACAAAGGTTCATGCTAAGTTGCTGTAATTTTGTAATGCAACAATTTTAAAAGTTTGAAAAGCTGAGGTCTGCCATACAGTTCTAAAACTTTACGTGCTTCCAGTCTTCCTTGTTGGTTGATTGAAGGTTTGAAGCCATCGATCGAGGAGGTGGCGACAGTCACTCATTGTCGGCCGTCGCTGTTGCAGAAGCTGAATGTTGGCGCGCCTTCTTCTTGACTTGGTCACCAGACGAAACGGGCTCATGATGTGCGCCAGCTAATGCTTCCCGACCGCGACACCATGTCAGAAACTATCATCGCACGTCGAGCGCAATTACATGCTGCCAAACCCCGAAAGCGCGGCAACTCGCGGGAGCTTCACACAACACACCTGCTCCACTGCACCACCCCAGCCAGACTCTCCCTGCTCTGCCCGCGCTCCACACGGCAGAGTTAACACTACCAAAGATCCTAAACACTTTGGTTCTCCACACGACCTATCGATGTAATGGTTCGATATCATAGTTTCCCTAGGCCAGACCCAGCGTAAAAATACAAATAATCTTTACATAACAAACCAATTATACATCGACATAAATGCATATATATACAAATAGTAAAACAATTACAATATACAAAGACACAGAGACGTCATATATTCAGGTAACAAAATAAGGAAAAAAATTATAGTACAATAGATGGAAATAGGGGGATATGCATTTCCGGCGTTACACGTGCCCCACATTGTCTGAGGATGTTCGTGTAACGTAAACAGACTCAGAAAATGTCCCAAAAAAGAAACAGCGGAAATGCATATGCTCAAAACATCAACAAAATTTAGCATTCGTCTAATTAACCATAAATCAATTTTTAGACCATAATAATTGAGTGGAGACACTCCTAATCTTATTCCACTCTGTCATCTTGCACAAAATAAAACAGGTTGACAACATATTAAAATTCATAGAAAACATAGAAAATGGTTTAGCTATTCCAAAATCGTCAAAATTCGTAACACTATCAAGAAATGGAATACTATTTACAAAATTAATCAGAGTACATGGTGATAAAAACAGGTAGATGAAAATACGCAAATTAATTATTAATTACATATTATACACATTTTTATGTAACCTTTTCATAATTAATATTCTCGTCATGAGAGTCCAATTAACGCTAAACAAGAAAATAATATTCAGCAGATCGAAAAAACCATAAATATTGACAGCAGAATTCTTTCACATCAGCTGTCCGGGAAGAAAAGCAACTCCGCCTTCCATACTCACAAGTGCAAATAATGCCGACAGCGGCACATGAGCCGACAGCGGCTCCGCCTCGCCAATATTGTTGCTCCCGCCTGTGCGGCACGCTTGATCTCACTCGCCTGTGTAACGGCATTTCCAGAACGTCCGTGTCACTGAATTCTTTCGGAAAAACTCACTCCCGAGTAATCTCAAGGAGTCCATTAACACTATCACAGTGGATAACTCAACACTGTCCATCATCACACATGTACAAGCCTGAAACTTAAAACATCGTCTAAGTACATCGGCAATGACTAGTAAAACACATATTCATGAAATCTTACAGCTTGTTACAAAATCGTATTTCCATTCCTTAATCTACTGTGACTCAGCTGAAAACTTAAACTAGCAGCTTGGATTTTTCAGTAGATTAATAATCAGTTTCTCTTAAATCATTTAGTAAAAATTAATTACTTATTAATTACAACTTCTTTAATGTCCTCTTGGTCAGGCAAATGCATGGCAATCTAGCAAATCGTTAAAATCTTACACTCTATATTTACATACTGTACAAATTACCCATTCTTTGGTATTAATCAATCCTAGGTTGGTACAATTTCAAGTCTACAACGTTCCGTATACCTAATAGTTTTCCAGAGCTTCGATACTCTAAGCAATAAGCATTTGTGTGAGGTATACCAAGGACTTTATATGGTCCATTATAAACAAACTTAAATTTAGATATTTCATTGTCTATCTCGCTCGATTTCTCATGAGCTTTTACAAGTATTAAGTCTCCGATTGCAAACTTAGCAAAACGCGCTTTAGCGTCATGACGACGTATGCGTGCATCGGCTTTTAGCTTCATTACTTCTCGCAAACGATCTTTTTTCACACCAATACTAATGTCAATCGGTGGAGGGAATTTGATTATCTCTTCCACAAGTCCCGGTTTGTCTGAAAACACACTCTTAGTCCTCATTATTACTTCATACAGGCCTCGTCTTTGTTCGTGTGTTACGTTTGACACACCGTCTACAATACTTTCCAATTCACTTTCTACACTATTGTCAATGCCGAGATCCCTCACGTTACAGTAGTTCAAATTCATACCTACGTCAATACCATCCGGCCAGTTAACAATGTGTATAGGATGGTATTGCCTATGCACACCGTCTCCTGCCTCGTCAAAACTAACTACTATTGTTTTATCTTGTGACGCACATGTCAAAGTTTTGCTTTCGCAATTAATCACTGCACGGTACTTTAGTAGCCAATCTAACCCGATAATTACTTCCGTAGTCAAGTCTGGCACGACGACGAACTCTTGTTCAAATCGTGCCCCACATACCTCGAAGTTGACAAAAATCAGTTTTGTGACCGGTTTACTGGCCTTCCCAGTAGCACCGATAATTTTCACTCCTGTTACTGGCAAAACTACGATGCCAGGTCTGTCTTTCAGTAACTCAAATATTTTCCCAGATACAGCACTCAATTCTGCACCGGTGTCAATCAACACGTTTAGTTGTAGGTCGTGCATATTAACAGACACTACTATCTGTCTACACTTGTCCTCGACTGTTTCTTTATTTTCCCACAGTAAATCCTCGTCTATATCCAGGTCATTCCAGAAAAAACCATCCGGCTTTGATCCTAAATCCGGCTTATCTGGCGGCCTTTTCAGCCTCTGTTCACATACAGTTTTAATTTCAACACGTTTGTCCTGAGGCTTAGTCTGTAGCTTCGCCTCCAATACCGAAATCTTTTCCTGTAACTCGTCAACTAGTGAGTGTTGCTTTGCTATCAATTCACTAATTGTCACCTTCGTTGACTCCTCTTTGGTCAGATAGATCTCATCTGCCAATCTACCTGGAGGAATGTGCCCAGTAGTATCTGCAATTACTTCCTCTGGATCTGCGATACCCACACTGCTACCGTCTGACCGTATAACGTCAGCTCTAACCTCATACACGCTGTAATCTACGTGCATTTCTACCAATCGTGTCCGGCTATCACTAAAATTCTCGTAATCTTTCTCCTCAATACTTTCGCAATGTTTAAACTGGAGTTTTGCGTCGGATGGGTCGGCCACTTCTAACACTATAACTTTCGGTAAAGTCTGCCGGTCAGGGCCAGAGCTTTCCGTTACTACTTCAACATCCAACTCTTGCGGTATGAAACACGATGAATCTTGCTCGTGCTCCCCATTAACATCAACTATTTCTGGTAAAGTCTGCCGGTTAGGGCCAGAACTTCCTATCAGTTCACAAACACTATCCTCCTGCGGGACGAGACGCGTAAAATCCTGCACGCGCTCCCCATAAACACTTCTCCCATACAGGCCCCTATAATCTCTTAGTTCGTCGTATAAGCGACCGAACTGCCTTAACCAGACCTTATCCCTCTCTGCATCCCCTCGCTCGATGACGGACGTTTTATCCGACATCTGATCTTCTCTCAACACTTATGAATCATTCTTAAACTCAATCTCCAGTTCCGCTGTGGGTGTTACAACTGCCACTTTATAATCGTTTTCCGGAACACTACTTAAATTATTCTCACTGACAGTGAATATATTTTCTACTGCCGTGTCTACAGCTGATCTACTACTTGTGGGCGCACTCCTTTCTCTTAGCACTGGCACACTCTCCCACCGTTGAATATTCCATACGGAATTTTCGTAACGACGACACCTATGTTTTCTCCTGTTATTGGGCCTCCAAAATTTCTCCACGCCCGGTCGGCCCCTCACCGGCGCGGCTAATGGTTTCCCTGTCTCGTCCCAGCAGATACGCTCCCTGGATGCTGCTGAGGCGGCTGATCACACCCTCTGGCGTTATTACTATTCTGCGAAGCCCGTATCCCGCTAGTATTATATTGGTTTCCGTCATTCCTGTTATTATTTGCATTGTACCGATTGTCATTACGACCCGAACCACTATTGTTATTGCTGCCAAGATTGCGGTATGCACTATTCCCATAGTTATCATTGTTGTGATACCCATTGTTGTTACCAAGGCCTATACCACTGTCGCGATTATTGCGCCAATTGTCCTCGTCCTCAACTCTTTCCAGGAAATCATTGATTGTCCTGTAATTGCTTCCTACGTAGCGTTTTGTATCATCTGGAAGCTTCTTGTAGAGTTCCCAGACTATTTCGGATTCCGTACGCCGATCACGCAAATATTCCAACTTGAGGATCCAGCCCTCACAAAACTCCTTCATCGAGCCGCGCCAATTCGCATCGAAAGGCCTCGATACGACAAATTCGCGCCAGACACTTTGCTGTTTTTGCTTTGACCAGTATTCAGCCAGAAATAAATTTTTAAACTCGTCAAAAGTCAGGTTCGTAATATTGAGATTTAAGCCCCAACGCTTGGCGTCACCTGCCAGTACATCAATAACCGCATTAATTTTTCTCCCATTAGTCCATGATCTGGGTAAAACTCTTTCACAATTTTTAATGAAATCGGTCGCGTGTATATAGCCTTTTTTCAAGGGGTCGAACCGCTCCTCTTTCGTCAACAATTGCGAAGTATGTGCACAGATTGGCACATAGCTCTGTTTTTTGTCAATTTTCTTTTCTAATTCCGACACTCTCGTAATTACTTGGCAACTGGTTGTCGCAAGCGTTTCTACTTCCCTTTTTTTCTCTTCGCAGGTATTAGCCTGCTTCGTCACTTTGGTATCTACTTCGGATACTAAAGCCTTTAATGTTTCCACCTTCTTTTGATCCTCTTTTTTCACTAATTGAATTTGTTCCGTCACCTTATTCTCGATGATCGGAGCAACTGCTTCTCCTACACTTTTCTCGATTCTGCTAATTTCGGAATAAAGACGAGTATTTATGCTCGCAATTTCCGCCTGAACTCCCATCATTTCCTGTTTAAGATTACCAATTTCGGTATTAATCACAACAATATCTTCTTTGATTTTATCAACTTTTGTGTTAACAACTCCAACATTTTGTTAACAACATTAATAGCTTTGTTCTGATTGTCTAGCTTTCGTTCAATTTTTTTCAGACTGAGCTTCTTGCTTGGCAGCCTGAGCTTCTTGCTTGGCAGACTGAGCTTCTTGCTTCGCAGCCTGAGCTTCTTACTTGGCAGACAGAGCTTTAATTTCTGCCGATTGACTCTTGATTTCGTTAATCAAAACATTCAATAAATCAGTGAAATTCCCTGAAACTACCGGTTTTACTTCCGTAGCGGCTTACCGAGCGAGGTGGCGCAGTAGTTAGCACACTGGACTCGCATTCGGGAGGACGACGGTTCAATCCCGTCTCCGGCCATCCTGATTTAGGTTTTCCGTGATTTCCCTAAATCGCTTCAGGCAAATGCCGGGATGGTTCCTTTGAAAGGGCACGGCCGATTTCCTTCCCCATCCTTCCCTCACCCGAGCTTGCGCTCCGTCTCTAATGACCTCGTTGTCGACGGGACGTTAAACACTAATCTCCTCCTCCTCGTAGCGGCTTCCTCTTTAATTGTCCCCCCGTATTCGTCATCGAGGGATTCAGATTTGAATTTCATTTCCGATTCCGAAACATTTTCTAAAGTTTGGAATTCCATTTCTGCTCTTTGTTGCGTTTCGGTGGTCGCGCCTTTCATGCTAGCTGTCTGCCCCTGAACAATGGGTACTGCGGTGCGTGTTTCCCACTGTTCGACCGATTGTTCCGTATCCAAGTCTACCAAATATTGGCAATTGTTGCCTTCACTCATTTTAATAATTTTCAATATAAATGCCAAATCTCAAATCTAATTAGGATTCCTCACACTAATATTCTCGCTGACGTATCGACCATTTCGTAACCAGTACTTTGTTATGAGATTTGCACAATGTAAAATTCGTTCCCAGAACAACCTCAAATCCGAAGATTGTCCTGTCACCAGGTCGCCACGTGTAACCTCCCCCTCACTTATCGACCTTAATGACAGTGAAGAATTAAACCGCGTGTACCTAATGGAAATTTGGGAAAAGCAATCGACACTGAAGTCAATTTGTCGGTAAAGAGGGAGGAAAGGGTTACATCTAAATGAAAGTAAAAATGCAAATGACACTGGTGGAAAGTAATTTTGAAAAGGGGTAAAGTTAATAAAGAAAGTAAATGTGCGGCCGTTACGTTAACAATCAACTAGCGGTAATTAGATATTTGAGATTTGGGGGAAATTACGGTCGCGAGTCCTAAGGACAATTACTATAGTAACTGAAAAAGAAAGGTTATTACACATGTAATTAGCACTACAAGCGTGGCAACTGAAGGTTGACACGTGTAGTGTGAAAACTCAAAGTTTGTCAGAAGTAATAAATTTCGCTACACTCTGACTTAATTTAGCAAAAGAATTAATAAAACCGGAAAATCGAAAGTTAATTTAGTGACTGAAGTTAATAGTGAGCTTTCTTTCTGAAGCACATCGAAATTCAGTAAAATACGGTTAGTCTTGGACTACCTCAACAATCATTTCAAAAGCTACTTGAATCTATGCAATTTAGAAATAAGAGATTTAACTTTGAACTTGAATTAAATTATTGTGGACAATTAACAACAGTAAAATTTAGTACGTACCAAGCTGAGCTGCAGTCACAGGTAAGCTAAAATACAGTAACAAAACTCGCACTCTTAATTTGTGCTTGTGTAATCTAAATATTGTAGCCAGCTATGAATGCCTTAACTGAACTTTGAAATTAAAGCAGTGAAATCAAATGATGCTGGCATTTGAATTTCAACGATACTCGGGTTCATTTCGGAAAAGGAAGGGACCCTGCTTGACAATGCAATTGGGACAATGAGCAACAAAGGTTCATGCTAAGTTGCTGTAATTTTGTAATGCAACAATTTTAAAAGTATGAAAAGCTGAGGTCTGCCATACAGTTCTAAAACTTTACGTGCTTCCAGTCTTCGTTGTTGGTTGATTGAAGGTTTGAAGCCGTCGATCGAGGAGGTGGCTACAGTCACTCATTGTCGGCCGCCGCTGTTGCAGAAGCTGGATGTTGGCGCGCTTTCTTCTTGACACGGTCACCAGACGAAACGGGCTCTTGATGTGCGCCAGCTAATGCTTACCGTCCGCGACACCATGTCAGAAACTATTATCGCAAGTCGAGCGCAATTACATACTGCCAAACCCCGAAAGCGTGGCAACTCGCGGGAGCTTCACACAACACACCTGCTCCACTGCACCACCCCAGCCAGACTCTTCCTGCTCTGCCTGCGCTCCACGTGGCAGAGTTAACACTACCAAAGATCCTAAACACTTTGGTTCTCCACACGACCTATCGATGTAATGGTTCGATAGCATAGTTTCCCTAGGCCAGACCCAGCGTAAAAATACAAATAATCTTTACACAACAAACCAATTGTCATCGACATAAATGCATATATATACAAATAGTAAAACAATTACAATATACAAAGACACAGAGACGTCATATATTCAGGTTTCAAAACAAGGAAAAAAAAATTATAGTACAATAGATGGAAATAGGAGGATATGCATTTCCGGTGTTACACGCTAATGGCTGGGTCAAGCATCCATACTGAGTGCTGTTCGTCAGCGATGAAGGCTTCGATTTGCACTCCAATACCGCAACTGAACTGAACGTCCACGGAGTGGCGAGAGGAGGCCTTTCCGGATGAATCACGTTTTATGTTCCTTTGGACAGACGGCCAATAATGCCGCCAGGTTAGCCGTGAGCGTTAATGCGGTGCTACCTGGATTCGGGTAGGCGCGCTGGCCCAGGATCAAATCCTCTTGGCGGATTAACGACGTGGGCCAGTGGCCCGCCAGCCTGAATGTTATTTTTAGGCGGTTTTCCTCATCCCACTAGGTGAATGCCGGACTGGTCTCCACGTCGCGCCTCAGTTACACGACTCACAAACATATGAAACACGTTCGCACTATTTCATGATTTACGCTTGATACAATCAACTGGCATACAGTGATTCTGTCCCGAGGGGGGAGGGGATGGGGTACAGCGTGGCGGCAGGAACGGCATCCGGCCACCCCTTCAAATTAGCCCTGTGAAATCCGATAGTAACCACATCGAGCCTGCGAAACCTGCGGGATATAGGCGGAGTGAAAGAAAGAAAGGACAGACGGCCCACACTCTGCAAAAATCGTGTGGGAACACTTCGATCGGACTGTTCGCGCTACGAATTCTCAACCGAGGAACTTAGCGCAGCTAAGCACTGGAGTCGGCATGGTTTCACATCCCTGTCGTTACCCTCCAGAACCTCAGTGACACTCTTTCTATAAGTCTCGCTGCGGTCCGGTGTGCAAAATTTGTCTATTCAGGTGTTTGACATGTTGTCACATTAATGCAGCGGGACATGAAGAATGAGAAAAAGGGATGACGAAAGCGTCAGTGAGAGAGAGAGACGGACAGGAGAAAGTGACGTGGGAGAAAAATCAGACAGTGGGAGAGAGAGACATACACTATGTGATCAAAAGTATCCTGACACCCCCAAAAACAACGGTTTTTTGTATTACCTGGATTTTGCTGCCCCTAATGCTAGGTACTCCATATCAGCGACCTCAGTAGTCATTAGCCATCGTGAGAGAGCAGAATGGGGCGCACCGCGGAACTCGCGGATTTCGAACGTGGTCAGGTGATTGGGTGTCACTTGTATCATACGTCTGTACGCGAGGTTTCTACACTCCTAAACATCCCTAGGTGCACTGTTTCCAATGCGATAGTGAAATGGTAATGTGAAGGGACACGCACAGCACGAAAGTGTACAGGCTGACCTCGTCTGTTGACTGACAGAGACTGCCGACTGCTGAAGAGAGTCGTAACGTATAATAGGCAGACATCTATCCAGACCATCACACAGGACCCACTTCATGTACTGTGACAGTTAGACGGGAGTTGAGAAAACTTTGATTTCATGGTCGTGCGGCTGCTCATAAGCCACACAACAAGCCGGTAAATGCCGAACGACTCCTCGCTTGGTGTAAGGAGCGTAAGCATTGGACGACTGAACAGTGAAAAAACGTTGTGTGGAGTGACGAATTACGGTACACAAAGTGGCGATCCTATGGTAGGGTGTGGGTACGGCGAATGGCCGGTGAACGTCATCTGCCAGTGTGTGTAGTGCCAACAGTAAAATTCGGAGGCGATAGTGTTATGGTGTGGTCGTGTTGTTCATGGATGGAGCTTGCACCCTTTCTTGTTTTAAGTGGCACTATCACAACACAGGCCTACATTGGTGTTATAAGCATCTTCTTGATTCCAACGGTTTCAAAGCAATTCGGGGATGGCGATTGTGTCTTTCAACACGATTGAGCACCTGTTCATAATGCAAGCTTTTGTTGTGTACAAATCAAGTATAGACTCAGTAATAAACTTCCATTCAACATCAGAAAGATTCTCCACAATCTCAGTAAAATCTGGAAACAAGGCATACACACTGATAAATGCACATGCCCCCACAAATGATTACAATAGAAAAGATCCACAGGCAATAGATGACTTCTGGCAACTACTGGAGGTAACCTCAAATAAACTCCCTACTCATCACGTGAAAATTATGTTAGGAGATTTCAATGGACAAATTCAGGAAATCAACGGGAATTAATACAGCTCACAAGAGAACAAATAAAAACGGCGAGAGACTGATAAACTTCTACGAAAAGTTTGATCTTAAAATCATGTCTACACAATCCCTTAAACCTGTAAACAAACATACAACATGGAAATCACCAAATCCAACTTCTGGTGGATTTCAGATAGACCGTGTTGCCATATCTAATGAGAATACCAAAGAAATACTCAACGTACGAACAAGAAAGGGATTTTTTGAGTCAAACCAACATCTGCTGCAACTAAAGATTAGATTTCAACCTAACAGAAAGAAACTGCCAATGAACAAAACAGTTAGAATTGACACAGAATACCTTAAACTTAACAAGAGGGACATTCTCCAGGAAATTGGGCAATCAAACGCAACGAACTGGAATGAACTTGCAGAAGTACTGAAAAACACTATGAAATTTGGCATACCTCCAAGAAACAGAAAACACAGATAGTGGAACAGTGCATGTGATCAAGCAATAGAAGAAAGAATACAAGCTTGGAAAACTTTCAGTAGCAGCAAAACTACAGAAAAATGATGAGAATACAGAAGAGTTTATCCAAGGCAATACGAAGAGCAAAACGTAGATATGATAAAAGCCGGCTTAAAGAAACTGAACAAGAATTTATCAAGAACAACACCAGAAATTTTTCCAAAATTTTCAAAGAAAATTCACCAGTCCGACGGATCACTTGAAACCAACCCTAAAAAGAACTGTCAAATTTTAGCTAAATATTTTCACTCACTTCTTAACTGCGAGCCTCCGACAGAACAACTAGATTTCGAAAAACCCACATCCAATCCCGATTCAAATCCACCATCACTTAAAGAGGTAAAGGAAATAAGCAATTCTTTGAAGAACAACAAGCTTCCAGGGGAAGATGGAATCATAGCAGAAGTATGGAAATTAAATGACAATAATCTCACACAAGCAACCCACAGAATTATATCAAATATTTGGGAAACTGAACAAATACCTGCAGAGTGGAAATGTGCATTAATTCACCCTCTCCACAAAAAATGTGTAAACCCGATCCAAATAATTACAGGGAATTTCACCGCTCCGTGTAATATACAAAATTCTTTCAAAGGCCCTGTTAAACAGACTAGAGGAACAAGCGGACCAGTTATAGGGGAGTATCTGTCAGGGTTTCGCGAAGGTCGATCTTGAAACGAACAGACATTGTACTTAAAAACAATTTCGCAAATGAGAAGATGTAGAAATACTGTGGTAACTTCTGTCGATTTTAAAAATGCTTACGATTCAATAGAGAGACAAAGATTATTTCACACCTTAGAGGAGTTCAGTATTGACAGGAAAACAAGGTCAATTATTCAACAAGCATTAACAGATACAACCTCCAAAGTTAAATTCATGGGAGAAACATCAGAAGCATTTCATATCCATACTGGTGTTCGCCAAGGAGATGGAATGTCCCTCCTTCTGTTTAACATGGTTCTGGAAAAAATTGTGAGGACATGGGAAAAGGAAATAAAAGGAATTCAGCTTGGGATTAAATAACAGCAGAGAATTAGGGTGAAGTGTCTGGCTTCCGCAGACGATCTTGCCATTCTAACGAACAATAGAGACGAAGCCAAACTTGCATTGGAAAAACTACACAAAATCTCACAGAAAACTGGGGTACAAATCTACTACGATAAAACACAGTATATGGAAAACAAACCTGTAGATAATCTCCCCATTACCACTCAATACGAGAAAGTGACACAAGCTGCCCACTTCAGATATCTGGGAGAGATAATCCAACCATCAGGACTGAACTCAACAGCCAATAAAGATAGAATCTCCAGATTACAAAAAGCATATAATCTCACTTGGAATCACTATAATAAGAAACCTATTTCTGTCAATGCAAAACTAAGACATTACAACACAGTAGTCTTCCCAGAAGCACTTTATGCTGCAGAAACTACAGTGATTCATGGTGTAACGGAACCTATTAAATGCTTTACTTTACCAAAGTGTGCGATACTCCCCAAATTCAACAATTCAAAGAAACACAGATAAACCGGATAAGTTAAGTTTGAATTTTGATCTATTAAGTACTCATCTCAATGAGAAGTGTGAGGAAATTAAAACTACCCTCAGTAAGGACACTAGAGAACAGTTGATACACTTCAGAAAAGAATTTCAAGTTAAAGTTGAAAGTTTAAATGAAAATGCACAAGCTAACACAGACAGCATTGCTCTCATCAACAACAGAGTAGATACTGAAGTAGAAAGATCAGAGAATAGACAAAACATCAGAAAACCTTAAACAAGAATACAACCTGTATACCACTACAGTAGATACAAAAGTAGAAAATATACACACTAAATATACACAATTTGAAGATGCTGTGATGTCCAAACAAATGTTTTACAATCAAAATGCAATGTATGGGCACATCCAAGTGAAATGCTTTCCTGGTGAAAATCTGCACCCTATTGACTTTATTCACCAATGCAAGGATATGTTTGTAGTAGGAATGTCAGATAACATAAAAATTAAGTTAGTAGAAAGGTTTCTAGAAGGGGACGCCATATCCTGGGCAAACGAGAATAATGATTCTTGGAATAATTTTGAAGAGTTTGAAGCTAAATTTGTTTGTAAATTTTGGTCACAATCCAAACAAGCCAGATTAAAGTCAGAATTTCTAAATAGACCAGTGTATAGAGGGAAAGTATGGGGACCGCCAAAATTTTGCAGAGATCGATTGAAAAAACTTGCTCACTTGAATAACTCTTTTGATATTATGACACAAATTGAAGTTTTAAAAAGAAGGTTACCACAGAGACTGCAGTGTGAATTGGTTCATGGACCAGACAATTCAATGGAAGAGTTCCTGAAATTTGTAGATAGATTAGATAGGGTCTTGGAAAAAGAAAATAGCCAAAGTTTTGGTTATGGCAACAACCAGTATAGGGGGTGGAACAGGGATGTAAATAGAGATTATTATGGGAGAAGAGACTTTGAAAATTCTACAAATAATGTTCCAAATAGGGGAGATAGGAGATATGAATGATTTCAGAAACAATACACATGAGGGAGGATGGAGGAGAGATAACAGGAATGATAGAAATAGGTATTGGGGAAGAGAACAAGATAGAAGGGGGTTTGTTGAAACTAGTGAACAAAATGACAAGTAAAAACAGACAGACCGAGGGAACCAGCCAGGAAACAGTGGACAGCCCCACTAGATGTCTGTAGTTTTGGGGCTAGACAATATTATGACAGGACAACACATAACTGAAACTGGAAAAGGAGAGGATACAATGTAAAGAGTAAGTACCATGCAAATACTGATGTTGTTAGAATGAATAAATTAGAATATAATAAAAGGTTTTGGGATACTATGAGTAAAAGTGATACAGTTAATAAAACAGTGTTCAAGCACAGGTAGCTAGTGGAAGTGCAGAAGCTGAAGGTATTGCAGAGTTCCATAGTTGGGCTGAAAAAGATACTGGTGTTAATAACAAGTCAGACACACCACAAATAGAATCTATTTTGGGGGGTTTATTTGATAAGAAGGAGGATGAAGTGTTTAATTGCGCCAAAGACTCAATTGCTGAGATTCAGATACATAGGGGGGAAACTGAAGATGGGGTTGTTGTGGAGAAGGAGGAAGAAGTAATAGAGGGACATTTAAATAATGATCCTAAGTCAAGTGATGTTATTGATGAGAGTGTGGAGGAAGAAATAAAAGTATTTGTGGAATTGAAAAGTGATGATGTGGTAAAGGTAAGTGACGTGACAAATATGGGTAATAATGGGGTTAATTTAAGTGAAATGCAGGCTAGGGAATGTGTATCTGATGACAAGCTATTGCCTATTGGGAACTATGAAACACTAATCTATGAGAATGGTAATAATAATAATATTAAATAAAATATAAAGGGATGGAATGTAAATGTGTGTTTTCAAGAAAAAGGGGAAAGGTTTTTAGAAGTTTTGTGGAACAACTATGGAAACTGTATAAGCAAAGATGCCTTTTGGAAAGAATTAGCAAAGGTAAGTACAATCTTGTATCCTACATGGTGGATAAGAATCCGTAGTGGAATTCATAAAAAATGGGATGAAAACAGTAGTTTGTTAAGTGGCAACACAGTGTTAAGAGGAACAGATGAAAACAAAGGTTTATATTTAAATGTCAATGCTTTGCAAACAGAGAGGGATGTGTCTAAGTGTAGGAAAGAGACATTAGACTTAGGAACTAAAGAAATTGAAAATGATCTATTGTTTGAAAATACTGAAATAGACAAAGATGTTGAGCTAGGTTGTCCATATGTTAAAGTAAACATTGACAAGTGGGAAGGAAGAGTGTTAGTAGACACAGGAAGTCCTGTTTCTGCCATCACTTCTAGACTTAGAGATAAGCTCAGAAATTCTCAACATTTCCCTGAGATGCCAGTTGTTGGATTAAAAGTGAAAGGAGCTATAGGCAGAGCCAGTAAGGTAGTTAAGAAACAAGTGTTCCTTACTTTTAAAATTGATAACCTAAATTTTGAACATGGATGCTTAGTAGTAGATGACCTGAATGAAAATTTCATTTTAGGTATGGGTTGGATATTAAAAGTGAATGCTGGGTTTAATTTTGCAGCAAAACAAATGTGTATTATAGAACCTGTTACGCAACGAAGCTGTGTAGTGAATTTGTTAATTTTAAACTGTGGTGACAGCTGTAACCACATTCAATCAGTGTATCATGAAAATGAGTGTGTTTATTACCCGGACGAGAACTTAGAGGGAGATGCATAGGGTCAAGAGTTTGATAAGTTAGTAGAGGAAAAACTGGGGGTTGCTGGAAGCCTAAATAATACACAGAAGGGAAAATTAAAAGAGTTTTTATGGGAATTCCAAGATGTGTTTGATGACAGACCTGGTAGAGTGAAATATTATCAATGTAAATTACAGTTAAAACTTCATGAACCTTTCTTTATAAAACTGTATGGAACGCCATTTGCAAAAAGAGATGCTGTGGAAAAAGAAATACAAAAAATGGAAAATTGGAAAGTTATAGAAAAAAGTTGCAGTGCCTACAACAACCCATTGGTCATTGTAAAAAAGGGAGACAATAGCGTTAGGATTGTAGTAGACTCCAGACATCTGAACAAGTATCTCATCAGAGAAAAAGACCATCCAGAAAGTATAGATGAGCTCTTAGGTAAATTTGAGTGTCTCAAACATATGACAAGCCTAGATCTCACCGCTGGTTTTCATGAAGTTGAATTTCGTCCTGATTCGAGAAAATATACAGCCTTTCTATATAATGGTAAATGTTATCAGTATACAGTTGTGCCATTTGGTCTCAATGTATCAGTTGCAGAATTCATCAGAGCATTAGATTTTGTACTTGGTCATGAAACTAGTTCAAAATTAATCATTTATGTAGATGACATTTTAATCACTGGGAAAACTTGGGAAGAACACCTTGAATTATTAACGGAGGTATTCATGAAACTCAGAAAGGGAGGAATGTAAATTTGGGCTAGGGGAGTTAAAATTTTTGAGACACATCATTACAGAACAAGGGATTTTGCCAGACAAAGACAAAATAAAAGCCATAGAAAATTTTCCAACACCTAGAAACAAGAAACAACTCAAACCATTTTTCGGCTTCACAGGATTTTCCATAATATTCGTCAGTAATCATGCATTAAATGCAGTTTGTTTGTATAACTTGCTTAAGAAAAATGTAGTGTGGGATTGGACACCAGAATGTGAAGATGCTTTTAACAAAATCAAAACGCACCTATGTAAAAGCCAACTTCTACATAGACCGGACATGTCATGTCCTTTCTGGCTAGCTACTGACAGCAGCGATGCAGGGTTAGGAGTACATTTATTTCAAGAAAAGGAAGTAAATGGAAAAATGGAACACCGAGCAATCGCATTTGCCAGCAGAATTCTGCAAAAACATGAAAAACACTACACAGTGACAGAAAAGGAATTACTAGCTATACATTGGGGTTTTACAAAATTTAGAAATTACCTCTTGGGACATAAAGTCATAGTACAGACAGACCATAAAGCATTAAGCCATCTCCAAGAGTGCAGGTTATACCATAACAGACTCACCAGATGGGCCATGTTTCTCCAGCAGTTTGATTACGAAGTGAGGCACATACAGGCAAAACAAAATGTGGTAGCAGATGCTTTATCAAGACTACCTTTGGGAAGTGATTTGGTAGGAAGTAGTGGGGAAGAGGAGAGAATTTTCAAAATTACGTATCTAAAGGACATTAAAGAGGAAAAGGAAATACAAAAAAGCTGTAACGACATTATGAGGTTTCAGAACAACGATGATAACTGAAAACTAGTGGAAAGTTACATAGGAAAAACTGGGGGAGAAAAGGTAGAAGCATACTATGAGGTACACAAGGGGATACTATTCAGAAGACCTAAACCGGATTTAGACTATTGGAAACTGTGTTGGCCTGAGCAACAAATAGATACGCTCATTACTTATGTACATGAAAGCTTTGGCCACTGTGGCACCACTAATTGTATTCAGAAAATACAGGAGAACATTTATTTTTACAACATTAGCAGAAGAGTAAAGAAAAAGTTATCAACATGTGACAGATGTCAGAGGGTAAAAGTGACTAACCAAAAACCACGGGAATAGTAGGGAACATATTACCCACAAATAAACACGATCTCGTTGCAACCGACATATACGGACCATTACCCAAGACAAGGGGGTTTACAGTTATATTTATGTCATGGTAGACATCTTCTCCAAATTTATAAAGCTTTATCCCTTAAGGAAAGCTACCAGCAAACAGATAGTTTCAAAAATTACAAGTAATCTTTTCAACACTGTGGGAAAACCAAAGACAATACTTTTAGACAATGGGTCTCAGTTCACCTCTAAATACTGGAAAACTTTTATTGAAGACATGGGAATTAAACACATTTTAATATCTCCTTACCACCTGTCAAGCAACCCAGCTGAGAGATACATTAGAGAGATTGGAAGACTTTGCAGAACCTACTGTAGCCAGAACCACACTAATTGGTTAAAGTACATAAATAGTTTTGAAGAAATAATGAACAGCTTACAGCACTCTTCCACTGGATTTTCCCCACGTGAAATAATGTACAACCAATACCCCTCTAGTTTCTTCATTGAAAACATAGAGTACCCACCTTGCAAAATTATGTCACCACAAGAAAGAGAAGGCTGTGTACGGGAAACCATGAAAAAACAAGGGGAATCAAGAAAAAGGAGACATGCAACTAAAGGAAAAGCTACGCAGTTCGAACCAGGGGACCTTGTACTCACACACAAGAGAAATCAAAATTATTGTAAGCCGAACTTAAGAAGTTTTTTGATATTTACATTGGTCCATTTGAAATAAAAGAAATCCTACATCCTAATGCGTATAGACTTATCTTTCCCAGATCAAGAAGGTTATTTGGATTAAGAACCATCACTGAATTGAAACTACATAAATATGATTAAGCACATTTCCCTTTTTGAATACAGTTACTTACCCATTTTCCGTAAAGCATTTTACCAGCAAATATTTTTACTGGGTGTGTCAAATAGCAACTACCACTCATCCTATAGACCCTGGAAAAGTTCCAGATCTCTGAGAGAATGTTTTTATATTTTTATTGTCACTATTGAACATTAAATTTTGAGACATCTTCTTTACTTGCAATGGGCAAGTTTAACCATGCACCGAAAGAGGTGACAAACATTTATTACGTTTTTTTTGTATTGTTGAATATGGGACATACTTGCATCAAATATAAAAGACAATGTAAAAATTGTTGTGCAAGACCCATCATTTTGTTACTATTATTTTCTTAGGCATAAGATTTGTGTACAATTTTCTACAGCTAATCAGATGTTCACCAAGTTTGACATTTGTGTTATGTTGTGACCAATTTAAGTGTGCAATTTTGGTATTAATATGTTCTTGTACTATCTTGACTATGTGTGTCAATGGGAGACAATATTTAAAAAACTTTTTTTTTCAAATGCATATTATATTCATACATGTGACTTGTCTGGTGTTTGTGTGTATATATCATGCCCATACTTATAATTATGTTCTTTGTTTTCATTTCCATTATGTGACTCAAAAAGGGCAGACAGTTGCAATATTTTCTTATGGACATATGACCTGTCCATCTACACAATATATTTATGTTCCTTCTATTATCTTGATCATTCTGTGACTCAATGAGAGCTGACTTTGAAATAATTTACATATATTTTTTATATATCTTAACATTGCATGTGATTTATTTGTGTCTGTTTTTGATCATTTTCCATGTGGCCCACTGGGAGCGAAGATTATACAATTTTTTTACTTTTATATATTACTAAATATTTTTATTATGCTGTCATACTGAGAGTCATAACACAAAGTACATTTGAAACAACGCAACTAAAACATTTGCAGGAAAAAGTCATTTTGAAACGGTGTAATGGTCATTGTATACATACACATTATGCCTAGTAAAACAAAAAATTTATCAAAGTAGAACTTTTCCAAATTTTAGCCATTTGACTCATTTGTCCTAGTCGGCTAATATAATTAACGTTCTGAAAATGATATTACCCAAGGGGGGTATTGTAACAGAACCTATTAAAGGCTTTACTTTACCGAAGTATGCGATACCCTCCAAATTCAACCAGTTTAACGAGTATTTATGATTATAGAAAAGTTATTGTGTATGTTAACAATGATTGCATAACATGTCTCCATAAACTGTCAACCCATTAAATTATACTGAATAACTGACCCACACAAAAGTTAATAGCACTTGATCACTGATATAGCAAATGTCATCACGTAAAAACACTAAGTTCATCTTAAATAATTAATATGAAGTACGAAAAATAGTGGCCAACTTACGTATTTTGGATCTCCTTAAATAAAAATCACCCAGCGAAACCTATTTGTTCACTAGAACCGTTTTCACTCAATATTCACGTAAACACGCCTATTTTAGACGAAAACTAATGTAATTCTTAATAATTCATGTTATTAACTTATTTATACAAATTAGAGAAGCCAACTGACAAACTTATAAAAAACAGCCTTTTTGTAACAAAGAATTATTCTGTCAAATCAACAAATCTGTCTGTCATTTTAATAACCTGTTAAATTATGTCACTAGATATAAATTAATAACTTTTCTGCACAAATTACGATAACAGATGTACATGTGACTTATAAACTATATCTCTTTTTAGTAGTTCTTTGACAAGGTTATAAATACAAGCAGCAAGAAGGCTCGGGAGCGGAGTCTGAATGTCACTTTGGTAAAGAGTATGTGTGTTATTGTTCGAGGTGGATAAACATTGCAAAGAACATGCAAAAGAAGTGCTACTTTGTGTTGTGTCATTGTCTTTGGTGGACAGTGGAATTAAGGTGGCCACCAGAGTAATAAATATTTGAAGTTTAAATATTTGTTGGTTTCGCTCATTATTTATCATCAAAAGCACATCAAAAACACGGGACCTCATCTTTTTAGTCCTAGATAACCAAATTTAGAGCCAGCATTAGCATCGAGACACAGAGCGATCCAGCAAGCAGCAGCGATTACCACAATGCATTTTAATGGCGCCAACCTAACATCAAGTGCTAACAAGCTCTGTAAATGGGAGTGAAAAGGTGCGATTATAGCAATATCTACGACTAGGTGACCATTATAATGGTCATACTAAGATCAGATTTAGAAGCAGGAAAGAAAAATTCTGAGGAAAATATATGGACTAGTTTTTCGGGAAGTAATTTAGTTGAAGAGGCCAATTGGAGAGATTTACAAAGACATAGAAAGAATAACAGACACCATTAGAAAGAGAAGGATGAAATTTTATAGACATATCAGCAGGATGAATAAAATCAGGCTCACAAGACAAATCTTTGAGGTAGTAAACAAGAGCAAAAACAAGACAAAGTGGATCAATGAAGCACAAGAAGACATTAAACAACTGGGGATCACACAAGACAATAGAGAACAGTTTAGAAACATCATGCAGAAACACACACTTATACAAGAACATACGGAGAACAGAACGGGAAAAAGATGGTCGGTAGAATGCAAGAAAGAACACAGTGAATGTATGAAGAGAATTTGGGAAGAAAGAAGAAAGAAGAAGAACTCATGACTACTCAAGTTCAATCGCTCTCTCAAAAGGGAATAATCGAAAATAATATATGAAGGAGGTATGCAACCATGTTGAAAAAAACATGTGTAGCCTGCAAAATGCTGAACAGGTCGCTGAGGAAAAAGTCACTGACTGGAAACAAGCTGACTTTATTACTACAATATTATGCGTTTCGGACAAAATAATCATCATATATGCTGGAACAATTTGTTACTCGTGGGCATAAAAGTTACGTGTCGTAGTAGTAACTACTGTAAGCAGACTGATGAGTGCAGACTGCTTATGATAGTCACTAATACAACATGTATCTTTCATGTCTACGTGTAACATATTGTTCCAGGATATCTGATGATGACAATGTCCGAAACGCATAATAGTGCAATAATACAGTCAGTTTACTTCCAGTCAACAACTTTTTCCTCATCGGCCTATTCAGCATTTTACAGACTACACATACAGTACAGATCTTTCTCAAAACTCCAATTAGCAGAAAGCTTTTGGCATTTACGTGCAAGCTTTACGGGTGAGAGGGTAAGTCACCACACAGAGATTCCGAGAGAGCGTGCTGTACGCTGTATTACGTACAGTGAGTCAGCTGTGCATTGGCAGGTTTCCGACTTCTAGCAAGAAGAAAACTTTCTGAGCCATGACTGTTCATAGCACGTAACTTGTCTACAGGGTGTGGTCTCTACACCTTCTTGACATCAGACTATGAACGTATGACAAGTGAACGTGATCACGTAACTCATTTAAATATTCCTTTGCTCAAAGTAAGCTATAACTACCGTTCAGTATTGTCCATTCCTCTTAAAATGACTGTCAGATGGCGTTACAAACCATTTATGTGAAAAAAGGCATTTTTTCAGAGCTTGCTTCTGAAGACATGTCTGCATATTTTCAGATAAGGCATGGAAAGGGAATCAGCTTACAAGTATATGCGAAATAAACTGTGCTGCAATTCAAAAAAATGGCTCTGAGCACTATGGGACTTAACTTCTGAGGTCATCAGTCCCCTAGAATTTAGAACTACTTGAACCTAACTAACCTAAGGACATCACACACATCCATGTCCGAGGCAGGATTCGAACCTGCGACCGAAGCGGTCGCGCGGTTCCAGATTGTAGCACCTAGAACCGCTCGGCCACACCGGTGCCGCAATTCTGTGCCCTCTTTGTATACGCAATGGAGGAATGCTGAGAACAATGTCAGGCAGTTTAGGTCATCCCTTAACTCCAGTGTCTTGCAGAAAGCATTTGGAGATGCAGATGTGGATGTTGGCATGATGATGGTCACCTGCAGCAATCGCCATGCTTCTGGAACAATTTTTGTTAATGTGCGATATCACGTAGAAATGACAAATATTGAAACGGGTGGTGGGGCAGTAAATCTATGTTCTTATATAAGAAAGTAATCTGGTTTGTGGAGAGTATGTCATTCAATTAAATGTGAATTGCAAAGTAGTCATGTAGACGAAGTCATGTAGAGGACACGGGACTCGCATTCGGGAGGACGACGGTTCAAAACTCGCGTTTGGCTATCCTGATTTAGGTTTTCCGAGATTTCTCTAAATCGCTCCAGGAAAATGCCAAGATTGTTCCTTTGGAAGGGTACGGCCGACTTTCTTCCCCATCCTTCACTAATCCGATGGTACCGATGACCTCTCTGTTTGGTCCCCTCTCCCGAATCAACGAACCAACCGTGTAGAGGAAGATGTCATAGCGCCTTTCTGTCTACCGTGGTGTCGATGTACAGTACCGCCCAAATAAATGAATTTGTTAAGTAAAAGAAGCCATATTAAGTATGTTGATTACATCAAACCGGAAATATCAAATTGTTTTTTCAGCTGAAAAAGTCGTGGAGAAATTTCAGAAGCGTTTAGGTCACCCAAAGCTACACACCTTTCTAAACGTCAGACCTGGCTTGACACGTGCACGAACTTAAGAAGAATGAAGGGGCATAGCCCTCGGATCCAGATTTCCGGCGCTTCCTTTGCAGGGCAAACGACAGACGCAGAATAAACTGGGTGACGTTAGATTACTTTTCACGGCGGGCCATACATCGCTCTCCTGGTGGTGGTGGTGGATGAGAGCTTCGCCCGCTAGGCGCGCCGCCTCGCAGTGTTATAATAACGTATCGGGAAGGCGCGGGCCTTGATGATATGAGCGGCCCTCAATTCCTTGTTGACGCCGGTTCAATTTCACGGCTGAGCGGCGTCCCAGTCAGCAGCAGTAAGTTAACGCTGACACTACTCTGGGCGCGCCTGCCGCTCCGGCCTACCGTGACGCCGCCCCCAGCAGCTCAATCCACCCCCTCCACCCCATCTCACCCCCTCCCCGCCACCTCCCCAGTCACCGACACTGTCCTACCCTCTCTCCGCACCGTCGCGCAGTCACCCGAGATCCGGGTCATCAGACTTTTGCTGCTTTTTGTGCGAAACCTATGTTCGTCATCTAAAGAATTGCGCTTACGTCCAACGGCGTTAATTATTTTATGTATTGGATATATATCAGTCTCTGTCTTCCCCATACAGTGTTTGCCCTCTGTGGCTTCCTCTTGCACTCTCGTTCCCCAATCTTTCTGAGACCGTTACTCCTGAGGCCAATCAAATGGTAGCTGCTAACTTACTTTTTTAAAATATTGTAAGATGTATGAAACTTAGTTTTTGTAGGTGTTCTATTAAATCACGGTTTAATGAATCAATGAAACACTTGGTGCTGATTATTCGTAACCATTAGTTCAGAATGATTAAGCAATTCTCAGTGCTCAGCGACTGCTACCTACAACTCCTCTTTGGAAAATAAACCAACACTCCACATTGAAGGAAGACACTTGTTACAGAACATGCTTCCTGCGTATCACTCCTCTCCCTAGCGACACTTGCTTCACCCTGTACCCCCATTTAAAATCAATCAATTTAAAACGCGTGCACTATACTTACTGTTTGTAAATGACTTGATAGCTGGACTCCTGACTTCTGAACTGACGGAAACTGGACGACTTCAAGCTCAGAATGCTTTGTGCCTGACCACTGCCACTAATGATAATAATACAGTCTGGACTCTGTAGCAATGTAGTAGCCTTTAAATCCTTATTGGTGTGTTGCGCTGCCGGCCCAAGTGGCCGAGCGGTTCTAGGCACTACAGTCTGGAACCGCGAGACCGCTACGGTCGCAGGTTCGAATCCTGCCTCGGGTATGGATGTGTGTGATGTCCTTAGGTTAGTTAGGTTTAAGTAGTTCTAAGTTCTAGGGGACTGATGACCTCAGAAGTTAAGTCCCATAGTGCTCAGAGCCATTTGAACCATTTTGTGTTGCGCTGTCAATTAGTTCGTTTACCTGTTATGAAATAAATAATCTACCTATTTCTGGTAAATTGTGGGAACTATTCGAAGAATGCATTTTCAGGAGCTGTTTAAGAATATGTGACGTATATCTATCAATTTTACAGTCATTGATGCATGGTTCAAAGTATGTGTGTTTGGTTGAAGGAAAATGTTCATGCATTCATTTCACGAGCTATAGCCTCCACTATATTGTGTCAGATGATAGTATTTTAAAAAAAATGCTATAAGAGGTAACTGATGCAATCAGTATTACAGTTTTATGATATAATGATAATAAGAATAATCCTTGAAAAAGTAATTTAATTTCGTGACCAAAAGAAATTTGAATCATCCAGCTGGAAGACCTCACCATACATCCAACCACCAACACCTACTCATATCTGGTCACAAGCATAACCTATCCTACCAAATGCAAGGTTCCTGTGAAATCAGTCATGTGTTCTAGAAGCTAACCTGCAACCACTGTGTTGGATTCTATGTGGGCGACAACTGACAAGCTGTCTGTTCACATGAGTGACCACCGACAAACTGGCTGGGAGACAGCAGGGTCACACAGTTGTGAGCATGCTGTCCAACACAGCGTTCTTCACTTCAACGACTGCTTGACAGCCTGGCCCATCTTGGTCCTTCCTACCAAACTCAGCAATTCTCAACTGCCCTGGTGGGAACTCTCACTGCAATATATCCTAGTTTCAGTAACCCCCCCCCCCCTGGCCTCAACCTTCGTTTGTCCCTGTCCTACACCCAACCATCCCCTTCCCTGCGCCCACTCCAGCATTACACATTTTGCTATTCCACCAATGCACCAGTTTTTCCTCCTCCTCTCCTTTTCTACTCTCCTCTCCCGTGTCTGACCTCCCGATTGCACCTAGCTACCCTACCCTGTCCCCACAATGTCCCTGTATGTTCCCACAAGTAGCGCTTTACCGGCCCCACCTACCCCACTATCCCATCCCCCTACTCACCCCAACCCCCTCCTTATTCCCACCACCCAGGTATCATCCCCCATCATGTGCAGTTGCTCGCAGTCATGGATGTGTGAGTCACGACTCAACATCTTCTCTACATGGTGAGTAGCAATCTGTCGTTTTCATAATATTGTCATTATTTCAAGCCGGATTCCCATTGTTTAATAGTGAATATCGATTTTATACAAAGGAAGGTGGTCCGAATGATCACACACTGCTTTGAATGGCCGGTAAATCTGACATAAACGACAAAAAATCGGAGAAAGACGCGTTATATTGCGCTGAAACGTAGTTAAAAGTCCAGGTATCTAGTTTCAGAATGGAAATACCATATGGTTTTTTGCCTCCTGTAGCACAACGACTCAGGTTAAAATGAAATTATATTGTTCCCTGGAATATGGCTGAAATGGAAAGCAATTAGTCTACTGGCCATGGATATACGCTGACTAATGACTTGGTTGTATACGTCACTCTCAGTTAAATTAATAAATAATCTGCATCCGATTTTCTGTATGTACACAAAAAAGTAGTAAGGAATCTATTATTAAGTACTGTAGCTGAGACGAATTGTCTGAAATAAATTGAAAGTTTAGTTAAAGAAATTCTAAAAATACTGGTCACTGAATGACCATTATGAGTGTGACAGGTGAAGCATTAGTAAGTGAGGAATTAAAGAATGCCGGAGGCTAAACCCATAGTGTTGTGACAGAATCAGTGAAAGATCTGCAGCGTCACAGCCTTATTTAAAGATCTCCTCCTTTTATCCAAATGAATGACAGCGTCAAGTATGTGTAATAAAAATAATATTTAGTTTCTAAAAATTTGTCATATGTGAAAGATAGCGATATGTGGACCTCGTTATTAGTATCTGTTGAAAACATGAAGATGCTAATGTCTATGATACCATTATAAATATAGACGATTATGACCAGTTGGGAATTTGGTCTTTCTTGCTCGCAGTTTCTGAACTATATTATTAAATGTAAGTGTGATTTGCGTGTGTAGACAGAATGATTAACAAGTGATAGTAGCCTTATGAAAGTAGGTCCAGTCGCACAGTGAGTTACTATAAGCAAATGATTGATTGGATTATTATTCTGGGGACTGAAATTAACTCAGCATTAACCATCGCTGTACATATTTACGTGCTCACATCACAAATTCACGATGAGTAGCGAGAATATTTGAAGGAATAGAAGTTTTGATAAAATGTGTGAAGAGTGATGAATATTTGAAGGAACAGAAAGTATGGTAAATGGAGAAAATGATCTGGAAGAAAGGAATGATAGGGATTCTGGGTTTCAAATGCTTGTAGAGAACTCCGCCTACCAAAATAAGAAGATATACTTGGACAAGGGCAAGAGACAAAGGGAGATATGACCGAGACTGCGCCATACTTACAAGAGGAGGCCACAACGTTCATATCACGGATTTACTTCAAATTTGGACTCTTTTGGTAGTCCACAGGGGACCCATGAGATAATTTCGCTCTTTTATTGTTTTAAATAATGACATTATTTGGAATAAGCGCAGTCGTTGGGATGAGGGTAGTTGCTGCCTTTCTCTCTAAGCAGTTTTTTCGACTGCTGTCACCCTTTTGGAACGACGCTTCTTACTGATAGCTTCTGACACTCTTTTCTTGGCATCACAAATTTGTCGTTTATTATTTATGACAGTAGTATTTACACCACGCTGTTGCTGACAAAAGTTAATTATTAATACGCAAATACAAACACAAAATAAAAGAATAAATGTAATTTACGGCTCATGACCATATTTGACTTTCAACAAGTGCTTGTTATTTCTTTCGACAGTAATATTTACCCTCCCTCGGGCATGGGTGTGTGTGTTTGTCCTTAGGATAATTTAGATTAAGTAGTGTGTAAGCTTAGGGACTGATGACCTTAGCAGTTAAGTCCCATAAGATTTCACACACATTTTTTGAACAGTAATATTTACATTCAGCTGTTGTTGAGCGAAAGTTAAATGAGAAATGTGAATATAAAATAGAAAGAAGTAAATAAATGTAGTGTTCGCTTCTTACCTGGTATATCACTGAGGGCACGATAACCTCTAACTGTATTTTGAGATTTTAATTGCATTTTCTACTTTATGTAAGCACGTTATGCCGTAGTAGCAATAGATAAAACACGCCTTAAGGCGACTATGACAAATATGTTTGTTGTTTTGAAATGTATAACCATTTAGAAAAGTCAACTTGTATGCCTAGCATAGATAATGGACTACCGCAGTGGTACGTTTATTACGTATGACAGTGCTGTATACGAATCATCCAGTTAATAAGTACTTTAAAACAAATAAAATGATATTTGTAATAAGATAATATGGAAAGGGAGTCTCTTATTTGTGATTAATAGGTCAGATTCGTAAAATATAATTATGAATCTAGGCATCCATGATGGCCTTTTGCGTATGATAGTTAAAAGTTTGTTTTATGTTAAAATTTTCCACAAATAGTAAGTTTTAGCGCAAAATCGGTATGCCGTGACAGAAGCCAGTTAAAAAACCTTTCTGACGATATCTTATTTATCGCTGTACGATTAATATGTGTTGAGGAAAAGGGATGTTCACTTGATAAATAATGTAAACGATTATCATAACATAATGCGCTAGTAGAAATGTGAGCTACTTCGGAAATTTCCAGAAAGTTGCAAGAGAAGTTCTTCTACACGATGATGATGTTCTAGTGTGTCGCGACTCTGGGATCCGAACCAGATAGGGTTGATAGAAGAGATAGAGAAGATCCAACGGAGCTCAGCGCGCTTCGTTACAGGATCATTTAGTAATCGCGAAAGCGTTACGGAGATTATAGATAAACTCCAGTGGAAGACTCTGCAGGAGAGACGCTCAGTAGCTCAGTAGAGGCTTTTGTTGAAGTTTCCGAGGAGTCAAGCAGTATATTGCTCCCTCCTACGTATATCTCGCGAAGAGACCAGGAGGATAAAATCAGAGAGATTAGAGCCCACACAGAGGCATACCAACAACCCTTCTTTTCACGAACAATACGAGACTGTCCGCAGCTCGTGGTCGTGCGGTAGCATTCTCGCTTCCCACGCCCGGGTTCGATTCCCGGCGGGGTCAGGGATTTTCTCTACCTCGTGATGACTGGGTGTTGTGTGATGTCCTTAGGTTAGTTAGGTTTAAGTAGTTCTAAGTTCTAGGGGACTAATGACCATAGATGTTAAGTCCCATAGTGCTCAGAGCCATTTGAATACGAGACTGCAATAGAAGGGAGAACTGATAGAGGTACTCAAGGTACCCTCCGCCACACACCGTCAGGTGGCTTGCGGAGTATGGATATAGATGTAGACGTAGATGAGCACGGTATGGTGGCGGCGTAGTGGGTATTATTTTCTAGATTTGTATATCTTTTAACATTTGTCACTTTATTTCATATATAAATGAACATTTTTTGAATTTCCAATATTATTTGCCTGTTTACTGATTTTTATTATTACACCGAATATTTTGTTTAAAATTACCAACATGTAAATGAGCAAATAGATAAAGTTTTCCTGAAAATGTATGCCTGCGGTGATTTGTGAAATCTTTTATACCTTCGATTCTGTAAGGAACCAAGAACTGCTTTGCATCCACACAGAAGACACAGCGACAGGCCACATTCAGCAGTTAGAATCCACTCACGATAACACGGCTGGTAGATATGCAGTCTGGAGCCTCTTCACGCCCACACTCGCACGGTGACCATTCAAAAAGATCTCTCACCTCTGATTTGGTTAGTATTTTAAAAAGAATTCCACTGGATATGCAACAAAAGCAGTGATTTATTTTCGTCTGGCTTGTTAACCATTTGTAACTTTCCTAGAGGAGTCATGTCAGGAGAATTTTTAGTAAAACCTACACATTTCTCTATTTGTCGTTTAAAAGCTGCTTCTTTTGCCAAGACACAGCGGAGTTAACGCAGTGTCACCTCACTAACATGTTGTGCAAACGCAGTAGCGAGAGAAAGTTGAAACCGTGTTTTATTAAGTTTATTAAATGAGGAACTGAGGAAAAGTGAGGTCAGCAGCTTATGAAACATCACAGCCTCGGTTCAAAAATAAAGGTGTTCTCTCTTCTCTTCTGTTACTCTAAAACCCGTAGCACTTCTCGTTTCACCAGCTATCAATGGCTCTTAGAAATTACTTTCTTCCATCGCAAATGTCTGTAGTTAGCGGAATAACACAGTAGAGAGTAAAGTATTGCACAATAACCACATGGAGCCGGCCGAAGTGGCCGAGCGGTTCTAGGCGCTACAGTCTGGAACCGTGCGACCGCTACGGTCACAGGTTCGAATCGTGCCTCGGGCATGGATGTGTGTGATGTCCTTAGGTTAGTTAGGTTTAACTAGTTCTAAGTTCTAGTGGATTGATGACTCAGATGTTAAATCCCATAGTGCTCAGAGCCATTTGAATAACCACATGGAAAAATATTCTTCTCTTCGTGTGCTATTATTTTCAAAAATCTGTTTTCGATAGCTCAAACCGTTTATGAAAGATGAGGAATATTGCGAGTATTTCACTCTGGCTTTATCGCTAGCGCGCGCGATCGCAAGTGAGTGTGCTACATCAGATCAGTTTTCTTGTCAGACTGGTGACAAGTAGATATCTCCATCCAAATCTAGAGCAAAATTCAAAATTTTTAATGCAGTAACATGTTTTATGCAGTAATGTTATGTAATATGCACCAAACTCAAGATTACAGCGACTCTTATTTTTCATTGCAAACTTTTTCGAATTTCGCGCAGCGTCTTGCTTACATGCAGATATCGCACTCACTATGACTGTTCACGGAATGATGGGCACATTATCACGAATCTGAGATATAAAGCTATAAGTAAAGTAAAAATGACTTTTTTACCAAATATTTTCTGCAAAATCGTGTGAGAAATACTGCGGGGATTGCGCCTCTGTTCTACTATCGCCGACCGGCCAAAAAGGGGCAAACACTGTCGGCCTCCCCTTCCGAACAACCGAATAAACTCGTCCAGCGGTTTGTACGATAACTGGACACTGTTTATCGGCCACCGTATCCTACGCTTGTAACCTCCCTCTTGCTGATCGCCCTTTCCTGCTTGCGATATAAAATATGACCGTCGATCGCGTGTGTGCCTAATGGATTTTTTCTAATTTGGTAAGGCTATCTTTTCAGAAGAAGTGATACCGATAAGTAGGAGGAAAGTGTACAAACGACTATTCTGATGGAAAGTCTACTAAAAACAAAAAGTAATTAAACCGAACAGGTCTATAATTTGGAAAATGAAAGTTATTTTGTGCATTCACTCACAAACAACACTGGACAGGAAAGGGGTACCACTGATCATGAAACCAAAAGTTGCACTAATGAACGAAGAGGAAATAATTAACGGTCGCCAGCCCACTAGGACAATTTACATCCAAAATCCTGTACAAGATGATGGGAAAGAAAAACAAGTGTTATTAAACACTGACGTGGAAACTGAAGGTTGTCACGTTTTTTGACACTAATTTTATGTGAGTATGTAATGATAAAGGAAACTGAGAAGTCACTCTTACGTTATGTTTGCCCTCAAATTTTGAAAAAGGTAATCAAGTAATGATTTGAAAATATGTAGTTAAACTGTATGTTAGTATTGAACTTCGTTATATGAACAATGACTTTCAGTGAACTCAACATAACGTCATCAAAGAAATTTAGAAAAAAAGCAAGCACTTTTTACTTTGCCATTACTTTGTACTTTGAATTTCATATTATTGTCTGTACAACTGAGCCTTTTTTACTGACTTGAACAGAATTAAACACTAAAGTACGTACCAAACCAAACAACCATGTGTTCCAAGCTATATGTAAAATAAATAAAACTTCTGCACTCTTAATTTGTGCATTTCTTTAGATTTGAATTTTTTCCAGTGATTGAGTCTCAAACTTGAAAAAAGAAATTGCTTTACTTCAGTCATATACTGAAACCTCTGTTGTACAACAATTAATTGAAAGTAGCCTGAGGCTAAAATTCTTAAAAGGGAACTTATGCATTAATAAGCTGGCTGTTAACTATTCAATTTGTCTCTAATGACACTCAGCATATAAGGAGAAAAAAAGGAACAAGGATACTGCTTGGTAACAATATCTGGGGGGTAATGAGGACACAATCGCCCTGAGTTTAACTGATTATTATTTAAATAAATTTTATGAATCAAATCACATTCAGTTTTGCTGATGGGTTAGCCGTTAATACTTTCTACCAATTAACAGTCTTACGTCAGTCCTGTGCATACGACGAAACTCGGAGCCGACGACGAAACTGTGTTGCTGGAACTGTTGCTATTGTTGAAGACGGTAGCATCTTGTGGAGCCACGGCTAATTACAGGAACGGGAAATCGTAATTAATATAGCCCCTTCCACCCGTCCACTGACGTTACTCCTGCTACTAGATATCTGGCCGGTGCGCATACATGATGCTGCTAAAAATGGTACTCTCTACTGCAAGAGCGTTAACACCACACTTCCACATACTAGAAGCGCGCCGGCCGGAGTGGCCGTGCGGCTCTAGGCGCTACAGTCTGGAGCCGAGCGACCGCTCCGGTCGCAGGTTCGAATCCTGCCTCGGGCATGGATGTGTGTGATGTCCTTAGGTTAGTTAGGTTTAATTAGTTCTAAGTTCTAGGCGACTGATGACCCCAGAAGTTAAGTCGCATAGTGATCAGAGCCATTTGAACCATTTTTGAACTAGAAGCGCTGGAACCCGTCTCTCTCTCTTCCCGCGCGCTCCGAGCAACAACTCCCTACCCAAAGATTTTACAACACACAAGCACTGCTATTATCGTTGCTAGTCGATGCAAAAACAATTTCTTTGGCTTTTTCACAAAACTGATAAGTTTCACAGTAAGACACAGATAAATAAAATGATATGTCAACAGACTTCTACCTAGATTTACACATACAGTGCAGCAATGTCCTTACCTATGAAAAGAAAGCATTTAAATTACAAATATTTACATATAATTCCTAAAAAAATGATATATCGGTAGAAGGTGCCCTGCATCCTGCATTTTCGGTGTTTCACGCTGACTCGAATTTGTGTAGCCGTGAGTCACTGCTAATGTAGCGAGAACGAATAGTGTACGTGCGAATATTTTGAACATCACAATCGGTTATTCTACTACTGCATATAATGAATGTCATGAAGATTTAGTGCATAATGCAGTTGCAAAACGCCAGTTAAAAGACGCGTTCATGTACTGTGACAATCTTCTTCAAGAAGCGGACCTTATTGAAGAAGGACTTTATCGTTCTACAGTCGAAATGTCCAAAGAAAAGATCCTTATTACTAAACAAGGATCTTATTCATACGACGAATTGGATGGAGAAGGTCTACTGCTTGAAGTTGAAGATTTTTCTGAAGGAGAGGATTTTCAGACAGTCTTAAGGAAGGCAAAAGCCAGATGCATTCCGTTGGAAACAAAAATAAAAGTTGGGAAACTAGCAAAAGAAAACCCCGCATGGAATTTACAAATTTTCCAAGTAAAAGGATCTAGACGTTTAAAAAGAAAGGATGATTTGGAGAGGTGTGAGCTAAACATAAAAAAAGGAACAGCGATCGATAAATACTGAATAACATATTCATGGACCATTGACGGCCACGTAGAGGTTCGCAGAAATCATCAGTAAGTAAGTGTACATTTTTAACAACTTTACCTCTAAATTTTTTTATCTTTAACAACAGTATTTGAACAATAAAATATGGTAGTGGAATGAAACTTTGAATTAACTTTTCAGGTAACAACAAGGACTTACAACAATGGACTTTGGCTGCTGCAGGCTACTCTCACTCGGATGAATTTATCTTTAAAATATCACTTTCGTGGGTTGTAAAATTAAAAGAAGGGCAGAGAATTCGGCAGAGGAAGACCACAACATATAGACTAATCACCCAAAACACTATGGCCATCTACATAATAGCTGGTATGTCCACCTCTGGCACGGATAACAGCGGTGACACGTAGCGGCATCGAAGCAGTGACGCCTTGGTACGCCTTGGTAGGCCGCTGGAGGAAGTTGGCACTACATCTGCACGCACATGTCACCCAATTCCCGTTAACTCCTGGGTGGAAGGGGGGGGGGGAGGGAGCGATGAGCTCTGATGCTACGTTCAATCACATCCCAGATGTGTTCGTTCGGGTTCAGATCTGGAGAGTTGGGTGGGGGGGGGGGGGGGGGCTCACCTCAATTGGAACTCGCCGCTGCGCTCCTCGAACAAACCCACCACACTCCTGGCCTTGTGACATGAGGTATTATCTTGCTGAAAATTGCCGCTGCCGTAGGGAAAAATGATCGTCATGCAGGGGTGTACGTGGTCTGCCACCAATGTACGAGACTCCTTGGCCATCATGGTGCTTTGCACGTGCTCCACCATACCCATGGATGCCTCCGTGGATGTTCCCCAGAGCAGATCTCTGTCCTGCAGTACAGGCGTAAAGGAGCTGTTCCCCTGGAAGACGACGGATTCGCGACCTCCCAAAGGCAGTATGAAGGAGGCATGCGGTTCATCAGACCATGTAACGCTCTGCCACTGCTCCGCCGTCCAGTGCCGCTGCTCACGCCCACATTTCAGTCGCATTTGTCGATGTTGTGGTGTTCACATCAGCACATGCAAGGGTCGTCGCTTGCGGAGGCCCATCGTAAGCAGTATTGGTGCACTGTGTGTTCAGACAAATATGTACTCTGCCCAGCATTAAAGTTACGTCACAGCTCGCCGCTTGCCTTGTCTTACTAGTCTGCCCAGCCTACAACGTCCGGCATCTGTAATGATGTGTGGCTAACAACCCAACGACGTCTGTACGTGGTTTCACCTTGGTTTCGCCGCGTGTTGAAGACACTCACCACAGCACTCCTCGAATAACCGACAAGTCGTGCAGTTTCCGAAATGCTCGTGCGGAGCCTCCGGGCCATCACAATCTGCTCTCCGTCAAACTCAGATAGATCGCGCCTTCCCCATTCTACACATGGACAGCACGCTCACTGATACTACATGCACCGTGCGTGTCTCTGACTAGCAGTCATTCCTCGCCAGGTGACGCTGCTATCGCCTGGTTGGGTTTATAGCGACAGACGGTCTGTGGTCATAATATTCTAGCTGATCAATGTATGCGTAACAGGGAATATGTGACTTGGGAAGAAATACAAGAAGCCGCAAGAAAGTTTCAATTGCAGACAAAGGCATTTATCCCAGACATTTGTGTTTAATGTTGAAAGCACTAGTCAGCTTATGACAGAACTCTTGATGAAAAATTTTAAAACTCTGTTCGCTAAAAGGCGTGATGTGAACAAGGTATCATCCTCATACACGGCATAATACCGGATGACGACGGCTGGTGAATAACTATCGCAAGCCTTTTTCTATTTGTAAGAAGCCCTGGCAACGTTTGACCCAAGGCTACAAAAAACTGATGAAAAGTTAACGAAATGATTTCCAAATGTAGTCCTTACGGTATTTTTTATTATATGGCTACTAGTTTCGGTGCTTCAGTGCACCATTTTCAGGGCTTAACTCTTGCTGAGGGGGTTAATTCCAGTCGTATAACAATTCCTTCAGAGATCGACATCTATGAACCGGTTTTCGCAGAGTACCCGTAACAACGGTGTTTTTACAAGCAATCTGTGAAAACCAATTCCTACCCGTAGATGTTGGCCACTGATGGAATAGTGTATACGATTCGAGTTAGCCCCCTCAGCAACAGTCAAGTCATGAAGATGGTGTACTGAAGCACCGAAACTGGTAGCCATGTAATAAATAGCATCGTAAGGACTGCTGTAGGTGTTCTATTTTGTGAACGGCCCAAGTCCCTGAAACCTTCAATCAGAAGGATGGACATACAAAAACATCCCAAATTTCGTCGTAACAAGCAAAAAATCTGGAAAACTTACCATATATCTCTAAATTTGTTTAGCAAGCGTCATGTCTCCTTACATGCGAAAAGAAAAGTTCTAAAGCATATTTGGTTCTTGAGGGGGGGGGGGGGGGGTAGGGGGGGAGGGGGTGTTCGAACGAATCCTGGTTTGTACGATGATGTCTGTACCGATGACGAATGACTTATAGCTTTGGGGGAGCCAACCCTGACGCAACATAACCATCTGGTGAGCAAGATGTATGAGACAGGTGAAATACCCTCAGACTTCAAGAAGAATATAATATTTACAATCCCAAAGAAAGCAGGTGTTGACAGGTGTGAAAATTATCGGACTCTTAGTTTAAATAGTCACGACTGCAAAATACTAACACGAATTATTTACAGACGAATGGAAAAACTGGTAGAAACCGATCTTGCGGAAGATCAGTTTGGATTCCGCAGAAATGTTGGAACACGTGAGACAATACTGACCCGACGACTTATCTTAGAAGATAGATTAAGGAAAGCATTTGTAGACTTTGAGAAAGCTTTTGCCAATGTTGACTGGAATATTCTCTTTCAAATTCTGAAGGTGGCAGGGGTCAAATACAGGAAACGAAAGGCTATTTACAATTTGTACAGAAACCACATGACAGTTACAAGAATCGAGGGGCATGAAAGGGAAGCGGTGTTGGGAAGGGAGTGAGACAGGGCTGTAGCCTATCCCCGACGTTATTCAATCTATATATTGAGCAAGCAGTAAAGGAAACAAAAGAAAAATTCGGAGTAGGTATTAAAATCCATGGAGAAAAATAAAAACTTTGAGGTTCGCCGACGACATTGTAATTCTGTCAGAGACAGCAAAGGACTTGGAAGAGCAGTTGAATGGAATCGACAGTGTCTTGAAATGAGGATATAAGATGAACATCAACAAAGGAAAACGAGGATAATGGAATGCAGTCGAAATAAATCGGGTGGTGCTGAGGGAATTAGATTATGAAATGAGACACTTAAAGTTAGTGAATGAGTTTTGCTATTTGGGGAGCAAAATAACTGATGATGGTCGAAGTAGAGAGGATATAAAATGTAGACTGGCAATGGCAAGAAAAGCGTTTCTGAAGAAGATAAATTTGTTAACATCGAGTAGAGACTTAAGTGTCAGGAAGTCTTTTCTGAAAGTATTTGTATGGAGTGTAGCCATATATGGAAGTGAAACATGGTCGATAAATGGTTTAGACAAGAAGAGAATAGAGGCTTTCGAAATGTGGAGCTGTAGAAGAATGCTGAAGATTAGACGGATAACCACATAACCAAAGAGGTGGTACTGAATAGAACTGGGTAGAAGAGGAATTTGTGGCTCCACTTGACTAGAAGAAGGGATCGGTCGGTAGGACACGTTCTGAGGCATCAAGGGATCACCAATTTAGTATTGGAGGCAGCGTGGAGTGTAAAAATCGTTGAGGGAGACCAAGACATGAATACACTAAGCAGATTCAGAGGGATGTAGGTTGCAGTAGGTACTTGGAGATGAAGAAGCTTGCACAGGATAGGGTAGCACGGAGAGCTGTACCAAACCAGTTTCTAGACTGAAGACCACAACAACAACAACAACAACAACGACGACGACGACGAACGTCTTAGAACATTCCTTGCCCATGCGGCAAAACTCCATTCATTCGATGAAATAGATGCCGTTTTAATTATGTTTTCCGTGTCCGTATGCAAAATATCATCACAGAACTTGTAATGTCGGAAGCACATCCTGCGATTAATCGTACCTTACCATTACATTGAGGCATAGCTTTATTTATCGATGTTTGGCATGTGATTTCCAAGCATGTCCCTCGTCCTTGATACATGTGTCTGCAGATCGAAGACGCGCTCCTGCCGTCGCAGCGGAAGGAGCTCTCAGCCGGTGATGGCCGGTGCAACGGTAGCTATTGGGGTTTAGGCCTCGCTGACCGTTCTGCTCTACAGACAGTTCCCTTTCGAAGCGCCAGTAGCGCTCGGTGGATCGGCGGAAGGCTGAGCTTGCTCCCTTTCGTCGAAAAGCCGCGTAGCTCGCGGAGAAGCTCAATTGTCGTAAGAGTCACTGACTCACAGTAACCCGTAACTTCGGTTACAAACTTAGCGAGACTATCTCGCTCTGTGTTAGGGTTCATCAGTGCCAGGGGCCCGTTCACGTCGGACCACCCCGCGTACTGTAGGCCACTTCTCTTCCTCCGCACCTCCTTTAGGTGCCGCGCCACTGCACCAACGGCGCACGCTAGGCCGTAGTGCATTCCCCCTCTTCTGTAGGACCTACTTGTTAGCCTTTTTCTTTTCAGAAAATGCATAATTGTCGTGCCTACCCACACCAAATAAAGCTCCTGTAAAACTAAGATGGCAGATTCCGCCGGTGTTTCCCCGCCCTAACCCACAGCAAGGCTGCAGCTAAAGAGGCGCGAGAGTCGGCTGTTCCCGTCGACGTCAGCGTCCCGCTTGCCGCCGTTGAGGAGGTGTTGGCCGACAAGGACCGGCAGATCGCTGCGCAAGCGCAGAAACTGCTGAGCCAGCGTCGATTGATAACCGACCTCTGCGGCCCAAGTGAGTCCCCCACGCGGACAAGTACACTCCACATAATACTACATTCACCTGCAACTGGTGACTCATGCACCACTGTCCCACTGCGGCAGCTGACTCCAACGGCGGAACCAGCAGCTGCAGATGCGGACACAGAACAACACTACACTGGGCCCCGGCAGGTGGAGGGCCCACGACGCAAACAGAGAAACACCACGCAAACAAGCGAGCAACCACACTCGCAAGGTAGCCGAAAGGCGCTGCTACCTACACCAAAACCTGCACTTCCGGTTAGGAACACCAACACAACAACAAACACGATCCGACCTGAGGTCAGCAACACCACACAAGCACCAACCGCAGCTACGCCCGCACAACAGAAGACTGGTTTTCCCCCAGTCGTTATTCAGAACTACGGGGACCTCAGCGTCCTCAACACAACATTCGCGGAAAGGCACTCATCTTGCACGCTACACACGAAGTACTCTGGGGATAGGGCCTCACTGTACGTATCAACTAACAATGAATACAAAGATCTCCTTATCTTCCTCAAAGAAAAGGGGATCGAACATTATACGTACAGGACCGCCGAAGAACGGACACAGCAGTACGTGGTAAAGGGAGTGGACCCCAGTACCCCAAACAGCACAGTACAAGCGGCGCTCAACTTCCTTGGATTCGACTGCAAAAGTGCTTCCAGGATGACAGGCTTCCGCTCCCACCACTGACTACCAAAGGTCAACTGGTCAGTGTGATGACGTAACATGCTGTTACATACTCTATGCCGACAGGTTCTAGATGTACCCTTGTCCGGTTCTCAGCTACGCTACAGGTCACTTTATTTATGAAAATACAACGTACAATCACCAACAAATTTTACATATTCACATACTCTTTTACCTTTAACCCAAATAAATACAGACTCATTAACAGATATTTTTCTTTTGTTACGAGTATACAATGACAATGCAGAGGTTGACATATAAGCAGATTTACCAAAGTCTTTATTTGCAAGTTCTGCCATGTGGTAGGTACGGTAGGCAATAATGTCTCTGTCCACAAAACTTTCAAGTCCTGGAACGTTAGGTACTCCTGTACCTCCTCGTACAATAGCTACAGTAAGCCAACCATTACCATGTGTAAAAGTATCATTAATATCAATACTAAAATTAAGTTTACATCCACAGAAAACACAGGGTCCGTCGACAAGAGCAGTGGCAGCAACAGTCTTCACAGCATTCTTCTTCTTGTCTGCAGCAGATGTTGAGAATTCAATGTTCTCGATGGTTTTATAGACTGTTTGCTTAGAGCGACGACGGTAACGTCTGGTCGAGATGGCCGACACGGCCGCCTCCCGCGGCCTTCTGCAGATGAAAAGCCTTCTGCGGATGGACGTAAGGGTAGAGAACCGCCACAGGTCCCACAACAATGTAAGAACTGCCAGCGGTTCGGTCATTCGGCCCTCCGCTGTGGCCTGGCACCCCGTTGCCGCGGATGCGCTGGCAAACACGCATCCAACGCATGTACACTAATACACGAAAACATACGCCGTTGCGCCAACTGTGGCCAAGGCCATGCGGCCAACCACAGGGGCTGCGACGTATACAGAGAGGCGCAGAGGCGCAAAAATCAAAAGTCGAAGCCACCCAACGTCATAACACGTCCAAGGCCCGCACCAAACCCTGTCAGGAACGGAGTGTCGTTCGCCATGGCTACACGCCCTGGAGGAGCGGAGCAGGCCGCGGAACCTCTGCGCCCAGCACACGCACCTAACTCAACCGCTGCGACAACAACACAGTCGTCCCAGCCAACACACGACACTGCAACCACACCGGTACCAACACCAGCCCCCAAAAAGAACACAACCCCACCCCCTGAAGCCACTGCCTGCGAACCTACACACGACACACAGGAAAACACACTCACACAAGGAACCCCAGAACCAAAAACCCAGTGAAGGCGTAGGCGAACACGCGGGAACAGGAGCGGGAACACACGTGCACCACAACAAAATACCCAGTGACAACAAAACAATGACACACAGACACACAGTCAGCAAGCCAGCGACACCAGCACACACACTACTCCACCCCCCACCACGTCTGACACACAGGCACCTCAAAATGTTTCACATAACAACAACACAAGCGCCAGCCCACACATAACGCCAACACCCACACCAGCGGCCGCCAACACCACAACCGAGCCACAGGCCGACACACACAACACCAACACAGCATTTGAGGGCATATTGGAAACAATATTCCCCCATCACACGACCGCTCAGATCTTTAACAAGATCATGGCGGTCGTCGCCACACTCTTCACACGGCTCTCGACTGCTCAACCTGGGCAGTACTGGACCGCCATACAAACAGCGTTCACCACACTGTTTACACCCATACATGGATAACACGCCACACCTCGCCCCCATCGCAAACAACCAGACACTGACACGGATCCTGTTCTGGAATGCAGACGGGATCAACAACAAAAGGGCGGAATTTGCCGCGCTCATGGAGCGTAAGGGTATCCTTATCGCCCTATTGAGCGAAACTAAGCTCAAACCACGCAACCAACTAAACTTCACCGGCTACTGCGTCTATCGTACCGACCGACCGGACGGCTCCGGTCACGGAGGAACAGCCATCATCATACACAAAGACATATAACACACAAACATAGTGCTCCCTGAACTTGAAAAACTAGAGGCAACCGCCGTCAGGGTCAAGTTCAACGGAGCCTACACTACACTGGTGTCAGTATACAACAGCCCTAAAAACATTAAAACACGCGACATCAGCACAATACTCAACATATCACCGCGCGTAATAGCCGCTGGAGATCTTAACGCAAAACACCCGGACTGTAACTCACGAATACGAAACTCCAACGGCAAGAAACTATACAAACACGCACTAGGACGAAACTACATCACACTAGCGCCGACAGAACCGACGCACATTCCCTAACGGAGGGGGGACAGGCCAGACGTATTAGACATGGCCCTCATCAAGGGCATAACAACGACACTCGACGTTGCCGTTGAAAACGATCTGCCCTCAAATCACCAACCCGTTATACTGTACATCGAAGAAACACTGCAGCACACGGAACAACGCAGGATGTTAGACTACAGGCGCGCGAATTGGACTCAGTTCAAGGAAACGCTTGACAGTCGCATCCCATCCACCCACGCGATTAACGAGAGAGCTCAAATTGACAAGGCAGTTGAAACCCTCACCGGCGGCGTCCAGGACGCAATAGCCGAAATCTCAATGAAGAACCACCTCAGGAGACATTGGCAGCGTACCAGGCGCCAGAACTTCAAACAGCACATTAACAGGCTCCAGGGTATAATCCGGGAAAAAATACAACAGTGGGACCAGAACCTCGAAGGGCTGGACACCATGCGACCTGGCGTGTGGCAGCTAGCCCGACACTTCACCAGGGAGAAACTATACACCCCCACGTTACAAGGGCCCGACGGACCAGCATATTCTGCGGAAGAAAAAGCGGAACTGATAGCCCTCACACTCGCAGCGTCATTCACACCGAACCTGGATCCCTCAGACCCAGCGTTCACACTTGCTACGGACCAGGAGGTCACACGCATCTTGGCCCAACCGGCGCGCAACAACATCCGACAAACTAGTACAGCAGAAGTCAAATGGGCCATCATCCATACCACCGCTAGGAAGGCCCCTGGTCACGATGGCATTCAAAACCGTGTCCTCCAGGAGTTCACGGACAAAGCTGTAGAGTACCTAACACACATCACGAATGCCATACTCAAGCACCAACACTTCCCTGCCTTTTGGAAGACGGCCAAGGTCCTGATGTTGAGGAAGCCAGGGAAAGACCACTCCCTCCCACAAAATTACCGACCCATCAGTCTGATGAGCGCGCTCAGCAAGATAGTTGAGAAGGTAATATTAAAACGACTCACCAGGCACTGCATCACAAACGACACTCTGAGACCGGAGCAATTCGGTTTCAGGAATGACCACTCAACAACACAACAACTCCTCCGCGTCGTTGAATACGTAACACACAGGGCAAACAATCGACACGGCATGGTATACAGGCAGGAGTACCCCAAGGAAGTATCCTAGGGCCCTTACTGTTTAACCTCTACATTAACGACCTCCCAGCTACACATAACACGACGGTAGCAATCTACGCGGATAACACCGCCATCCTTGCGCAAGATTGGAAGCCGTCTAACATTAACTCACGACTACAGACTGCACTCAGAACGGCGGAGCCTTGGCTGGTGAAATGGCGTGTTAGAGTAAACGTCGACAAGTGCGAGGCCGTTCTGTTCACTAGACGACCGAAGCAACTGCGCAAACCTCAGCACTGCAACCCAATAACACTACACACACGCCCAATGCGTTTCCGCGAGAAGGTCAAATACCTCGGTGTCTGGCTGGACAGGAAACTACTCTGGGGGGACCACATTCAACCCGTGACCAAAAAAGCTAACGCGAGGCTCAAACAACTCTACCCTATGCTTAACAGGCGTAGCACACTGAACAGGAGGGTGTCTAGGTCCATGTACATGACACTTATTAGACCCCTGATGATGTACGCAGCCCCTGTCTGGGGATACGCTGCGCCAACTCGTCTGCGCCGTCTGCAGCTCATACAGAACAAAGTACTCAAAATCATAAGCAACGCTCCGCGCTACACACGCATCGCGGACCTTCACCGGGAATACCGGCTAGATACTATCTTGCAGGTATTCCAAAAACTCTCCACACGACTGCACAATAACACGAGACACTCGCGCAACCCGTTTATCCTTTCTCTGGGTAACTACGACCACAACCATAGATGGAAGCATAACAGACCAAAGACATTACTGGCTAGGAACTAAACATCTATGGTCCATAGAACAGTAACACGACAGTACTGGCGAGCCCCTGCAACACAGTTATTACTGGAAACCCAGATGTGCGACCAGCCGAAAAACAGGCAACCGCAGGGAAACCGTACTGTACACAGCACGCAAACCAGCCGCACACACCCCCTACACCGTCTGTGAGCCGATCTATGACCGATCGACCACTAATCTACAACGACCTTGACCTGTTGCAGGGACGCAGCAACTGCAGAAAGCGCCGCAACAAGCTCCAACAACGACAAAGGTAACGATGCACGATACCTCGAACTAACACAACCACACCTTGCATGCACTGTCGCAGATAGCAAGCCGCTACTGCCCTTACTACCCGCCCTACTGTCGCAGAGGTTTTTTTCTCTTGGCTCTTGCTGTACCATTCCTCTGCCCTTACAACCGCTACCCTTCAATCGTTTTCGTCCACTTCTATCTCCTGATGGACCATGTTAATGAGTAATCTTACCCAGACGCATGGACAACATCACAGCCTGATTCAAAAACTCTAACATGTTTACGGAGGTGACAGTAGAACTTTTGGTTTGGTCACCACGTTGGTGTGGGCGTGGAGGGGCCCCATCCTGTTTGAAAAAAAAAATCGAAGTGTCCGAGTGCAAAACAGTTCCGGGTACCGGTACCTTACCCGATTGCAGGTACACCGGATTTCGCGATTCACGACAAGCTTACGTTTTCAGGAAAGCTTTATCCGTTGGTCGTTTACTAGTTGATAGTTAGAAACATAATATTTGTTGTAGTAATAAAAAAAAGTACACAGCCAAATAACACTTGAAATTCAACAAAAGTTCACAAAAATAAATGTGTTTCTTTATTACACTACCTGATGAGGCAAAACATTATGACTGCCTGCTTAACAGCTTGTTTGTCCGTCTTTGGAACGAAATACATGACTAATTCTGCGAATCAGGGATCCTAAAGTTTGTTGTTAGGCTTGTGGAGGTATGTGAAATTAGATGTCTACACAAAGATAGTGTAATACGCACATACAACGGGTTGCTGATTTGTGCACGCCTTGATGGCGCCCAATAAGGACCCAGATGGGTTCCGTAGGATTTACATCGGGTGAATTTGGCCGCCAAGACATCAACGAGAGTTCACTCTAATGCTCCTCAATCCATTGTAGCAGGGTTATCGCTTCGAGACGATGACAATTATACTGATGAAAGATGACATCGCCAGAGTGGAAGACATTAAGCATGAAGGAATGCAGGTGATTACTACCACAGGTCCCATGCAAGCGCAGGAGAATGTCTGCCATAGCATAATACTGCTCCCAACAGCCAGCGTCCTTGGCGCGCTGCACGTTTCGAACCGCCGTTCACCTCTATGACGGCGTGTGTGAAGACGACCATAGACCTAGCATAGCAAAAATGTGATTCACCCGAAGGGCTGATAGTTTACATTTGTCGGCTGTCGAATCTCGATTGTCTCGTGCTCACGTGCAATCGTAACTGACGATGTCGTTGGGTGAACATGTGAACACGTAGGGATGGCGTGCTGCGGAGCTCCAAGTTCAACAACGTATGAGGAACAGTGTGCTCCAAACACTTGTGCGTACACCGGCATTGTGCCCTACTTTACACAGCAGACAAGCCTCCGAACCTCACGTTCAGTGAAGAGTCTTGGATGTCCAAGCGACTAGTGGTAGTTTTACTGTCCTTCTACCTCTTTCCATAGAAGCTCACGACAGCAACACCTGAACAGTTGAACAACTTTGCCGTTTTCGAGATATTCGTTCACAGGCTTTGCTTAATAATAATCTGCCCTTTGTCAAAGTCGCTTATATGAATGGATTTCCTCATTTGCAGCCGATACCTTCGCAAGGGTAATCCCCCGTCTCTGTCTGTTCCGCTTACGTACTTCTGCTACCACGTCACGTGCTCGCACCGCCACCCGGCGGCATCCAACGTCGTGGTGGGCAGTGGTCATAATGTTTTGGGTTATCAGTGTATATGAAATAATAAGAGTAGAGTTGAAAAAAAATTAATTAAAATAAGACCGGATCTCAATCTAGCGGTCCACCTGTTACGTGGCTTGAACTCCAAACGCTTGACTGACGCCATCTCGTGCTGAGAGTCGCAGCGCACCGGTACGTCATGGACGCGAAAAACTTCTCTTGTGATTTTCCCGAAGTCTACTAAGTGGTAGACCTTAGTGCTTGCACATTATTTTGTCCTAGTGGGCTACTAAGTGTGTATAAAGTTAAAAAAATCTCGAGAGAGATTGTTCAATAAATGAGGTATGTTGATATCACATATTTATAAAAAAAATTAGGAGTTTTGATACGGAAGTAAGGAAGAAGTTCATGCAACCTTACAATTGGAGCACAGCAGTGTATGGAAGTGAAAGTCGGTCGTTGTAAATCCAGAGAAGAAACTGGAAGCGTTTCAAATGTGGTACTGTCGGGGAATGTTAACAGGTAAGTCGACAGATAAAGAGTGTAATGAAAAACAATAAAGGAATAAGTATGGAAATAACTATATGATAGGTCGTTCTCAGCATCAGGTTATTAGTGGCAGGTTAGTGGGGCATACGATACGTCATGCAGCAGTAGTTAATTTTTGCTGCGGAAGCAGCAGAGGGGAAGAGAGTACTGGTAGATCAAGCAAAGCAGTCCAAGGATTGACGATTGAAAGAAAAAATCTAGTTAGCTATCCTATAATATATTCTAGAGACAATGCTGCCGATATCGACATGCGAACATTGCGACGTGGTTATTAGTATTCCCGGTATTTTAACTGTTGACGATAAGAGATTATAAGATGGATAGCACGTTCCTAAGCAATGAATACTTTTTGTGGAAGTACGAAGTTTCATCAGAAAATCATTTCATATGACATTAATAAAGTATGACAGGTCTCATGCTTTCATCTGCATAATCAGAAATTACACGAGGAGAGAAATTTACACCAAATCAAGAATTGGAGAACAATTACAATACTTGACTTGCAAGTCAAGCAGCGATTAGTATGCAGTCCCAGTAATTTCGAACATTCTGTTTTATTCATTTGATTTTACACGTGCTCTGTTATTGTTTGTGATGGTATGTTCAGCATTGTGCAGAAGTAAGGTATCTATACGTTCACTTACGAATCATTATTGTATTTCTTTTTCCGTAGAGAAGGATGAAAATATTTTCAGATTTTCGGGAAACGGTCGACCATCTTTTCGTGCTGCAGGCAGGCAAGGGAGTATTCAATAAAGAACATGTAAATCAGCGCATTTAACAGAGTAATCTCGAGTGTGTGAGACAAACAGATGAGAATGAAAGTAAACTTTTATTGATGGCACGAGAAGCCGAAACAATGAAATTTATTTCGTCGGCCCCATTTAGTCGCAGATTTTTGCTATTTAATCGCTGTCTAGTCATGGTCTCCGTATTCGTTTCGTTTTGTTAGTGAGGCTCAATTGCATTTCCCTATATGGAACACGTGACCGTGCAGAGAACTGTCCCGCATTTTCTGCGGAAATAAGTTGCGACAAGGTGCAGAGAAATATTCACCAAAGCCCCGATCTTCGGTACGATATTATCGCCGTCGTGGGCGGAAAGGATTAAAAGTTCCTCATTATCGAAAAACGTCTCCGCCTTCCGTCCTCGCGAACGGAGCTACTCAGAGCACAACTTGGCTATTTACAAAAGTCATTACGCCTTCAACAGTGTCTCATTACTTCATAAATGTTAGCACTAATGATCACTTAAGACTGGCGCTTCTGGACTGGCCTCCATTCACCCCCTCCCACTCCCTGTTAAGGAAAAAATTGCTTAAACGCGGGCAAATTTTAGGTGCAGGATGAAAAATGCGTTCAATATAGCCAAGAATTGTGAGACAGATCAGCCGTAACGAGTGGCTGCGGCCCAGGAGAGATGACGTACTAGCACCGGCGCTCGGCGCTTTCTTTAATTAAGCGTGATTAAACACCGAGACGCGTGGTCGCCATAAACAAGCTTCTCTCCTGCTCAGCTTGCAGCCGACGTGGGCTCTTGCATAGAAGAGCAAACGTGTGGGAAAGGAACTGAAACGAACAATAACCAATGTAGTGTTTACAAGAAATAGGGGAAAACTGTAATCATATATACAAATCAAAAAAAGATTTACATCACCTCGGTTTCTAGAGTTCCGGAATCTGTACAGAAAATGGGAATAGAGATGAACATAAAAATCATTTCCGTCCTTTTTATTGCTCATGAAAACCATACGTTGCATGTTGCTCCACCATACAGCGAGAGCTTCAGAGGTGGTGGTCCACATTGCTGTACACACTGGTACCTCTAATATCCAGTAGCACGTCCATGCTTTGATGCATGCCTGTTTTCGTTGTGGCATACTATCCACAAGTTCACCAAGGTACCTTGCTGCACTAACTGGACAGTGTGTCTAAGGCGTTCAGCTTGACCGGGTTGCCTACAAACACGTCTCCGACGATTGTCTGGTTGAAGGCATATGCGACACTCATCGGTGAAGAGAACGTGATGCCAATCCAGAGCGGTCCATTCGGCATGTTGTTGGGCCCATCTGCATGATGTCATGGTTGCAAGGATGGACCTCGCCATGGACGTCGGGAGTGAAGTTGCGCATCATGCAGCCCATTGCGCACAGTTTTCAGTCGTAACATGACGTCCTGTGGCTGCACGAAAAGCATTATTCAAAATTTTGGCGTTGCTGTCAGGGTTCCTCCGAGCCATAATCCATAGGTGGCGGTCATACATTGCACAGTTCCTGTCTCTCTGTATCTCCTCCATGTCCGAACGACATCGCTTTGGTTCACTCCTAGACGCCTGGACGCTACCCTGTGTTGAGACAGCCCTTCCTGGTACAAAGCAACAAAGCGGTCGCGATCGAACCGCGGTACTGACCGTCTAGGCATGGTGAACTACAGACAACAAGAGCTGTGTACCTCCTTCCTGGTGGAATGAGTGGAACTGATCGCTGTCGGACCCCCTCCGTCTAATAGGCGCTGCTCATGCAAGGTTGTTTACATCTTTAGGTGGGTTTAGTAACATCTCTGAACAGTCAAAGGGACTGTGTCTGTGATACAATATCCACAGTCAACGTCTACCATCAGGACTTCTGGGAACCGGTGCGATGCAAAACTTTTATGGTGTGTGTATAGCTGAATGCAGTACAGTTTACTTCAGTCTCAATTGCCCTATGTATGTTGTTCCACTTAAATGTTTTTTTATAAGAAATACCAGAAAGATTTCTCATACTGTGTAATAATTTCCTATATGCTTAAAGACGTGGAAGAAACTTTGAATTCTCTTACTCTGAGAAATAAAGAGACAGTTAGGCTTCTGCATTGGCAACAACAAAATCGTGTAGAATTATGAAGAAAATTTTGGAATTTATGTACTGTAAAAAAACTGGAGCCGCTTAACGTATGTGCATACATTGAAAAAAAAGGGAGTTTTCCATACTGTAGTGCACGCTATGTACAGGATGTAACTGCTATATATACAGATATTTTTCTATATGGTATCTTAATGTGTACACAATTTAGTATGTTGGTTGGTTTTCTTTGCGTAAAACAGTCTTCCTACAAACACGTCGCAAACTTTACCACCTGTTTTCTGTATGGCCGGAACTGCAACACTGAGAGGGCTACGCCTGTCAGTATAGACTAACCGTCCTGCGCCGTTGTGTCTACACTTCAACACTTCATAAGCTGCCTAGGGGAAAATAATCATTAATGACATGCTGTTGGAATATGTACCTCATATTCAGAAAAAAAACAGAACACCTTGAACGACTAGAGATAGGACGTCCATATTCACAGGACATGTGCATTACTATGTTCTAGAGAAATGATTAGCGTTTGAATCACGTCGGTTCGCGGGTTCGAGATCGACATCGATATCGCGGCGCAATACCACCCACCGATAAAATGTGCCTGTCGCTACAAACCGAAGGTAATGCATTAGTGTGGCTTGAGCAGAAGTGGAGGGAGCCTCGCAGACGAATGCGCGAACTGTACCGGGTGTATTGTTGGTATGAGAAAAGGTGATGCATCCATCCAGGAAATTGCTGCTCGTGTGCGAGAAAGTGTTTCGACAGCGCAACGGGTGAGTGCAGATTGATTCACAGAAGGCTGCAGAACACGACGAGATGGCTCAAGTCGTACCACCGAGTCCAACCCCTCCCCCCCCCCTCTCCCCAAAAATCGATACCTCATCCGAATGGCATTGCAGGACAGATCTGCGTCCTTCTAGGCTCTGGTGCAACAGTGGGACAGTGTAACATGACGGTCACTATCTGGGGTGATAATCCGTCGCCGTTTATTACAGCATGGCTTACATGCGCGTCGTCCAGTTCTCCGCCTACCTTTGACGAATGCGTCTATGATGTATGGAACGACGTCACTGGTGACAGGAGGGGCATTAGATAGTGTTTTTGGACGAATACAGGTTCTTTCTGTTTGAAAATGATGGCCATCACAGTCAGGAGAAGCAGCGTCAGAGTGACTGTATTTTCACAACATAGGCCCGTTTCACCGGGAAACTGGTGACGGTCGCAAGTGATGATCAGCGGTGAACACTCCTGGATCACTGGTGTCCGACACCGCAGGTATTTCCAACTGATTAGTTAGTGAAATGGACTCGTACAGGGGTAGCAACTAAATTTCGCTATCATTTTATGCTCCGAAAAATAAGGTACTAAATTTGAAAAAAGAACATACAACTCATCCATGCTCTTCTCATTGAAATCAGACACAAACTTCGTTATAATATCTTGCCACGCATTCGTTTTCATCACTTTGCTGCTACAGTCATCGCTTTTCACATCTCAAATAGCAGGACGACTTTCTGCTTCACTTATAAAATCTCCCGTGTTACGTCAAATCTAAACTTATGGGTACAGTGTATACAGTATAATGTACTATGAACGTTTCGCGTCACTGTTCAGAAATGAATGCCTGTCGGTTGGCAAATCTGCAGCGCTGTGTCTCATCGGTGTCCCAGTGCGAACACTCCAATTGAAACTAATGCATGTCTGGAAGTGACTGTTGTGAGCACACATGTGGCGAGGGTGAGTCACTGCTGGGTCACAGTGGCTCTGTGAGACATTATAGTGTCCCGGTGTGAATGCTCCAGTTCAAACGAATGTATCTCTGTCGACGACCGTCGCTGGTAACCGTCACCAGTGTCCCAGTGTGAAACGGGCCATACACACTGCCAGATCAAGGCCTTATTACAAATCACTATTGGTGCGTGTCCAGGGCTCTGTGACCAGAGTGACCTACGTGAATGACATCCTACGCTCTGTAGCCATACCCTTTCTGCACGACACCACAGATGCCATTTTTCAGTAAGACAATGCACGATCACATGTTGCTGCACGAACACGTGCCTTCTTGGTGTCACAAGATGTCGGCCTTTTGCCCTGGCCCGCCAGATCACCAGACTTGTCGCCAATCTAAAATGTGTGGGGTATTGTGAAATAACAGGTGCAGCTCTGTGACCCAATGCCAACCACCACAGATGGACTTTACGACCAGGTGAATGCAGCATCGATGGCTAAACCACAGACGCCATTCGCGCCTTATAAGCGTCTGTGGCATCATGCATGGAACCAGTTATCAGGGCCCATAGTGGACCATGTGCCTACTTGGCAACAGGACTCCTGCTGAACCGATTTGACAAAACTGCTAATAGCTGCTGCATAACACACTAATGTACATGCCCTGTGAATGAACGTCCTATCTTTAGTCGTTCAATCTGTTTCATTTTGTTTTTGAACATGAGTGTACTTGGAGGCACTAACCAACCTACATCTGCACTATCTACATATTCCGCAAGCAACCATATAGTGCTTGGCGTAAGTTACCCTGTACCATTACTAGTCATTTCCTTTCCGCTCACAAACAGAGCGAGGGAAAAACGACTATCTATATGCCTTTGTACGAGTCCTGATTCCTCTAATCTTAAGTTCGTGGTCCTTACGCGAAATATACGTTGGCGGCAGTAGAATGGTTATGCGGTCAGCTTCAAATACTGGTTCCCTGAATTTTCCTGGTAGTGTCCGTCGAAAAGAATTGAGTTCTCGAAGCGTTTCCATAATATCTGCAAGTCATTCGAATCAAATCTAACAGCCAGCCTCTGAATTACTTCGATATCTTTTTGTAACAGACGTGGTGCGGATCCCAAACACTCGAGCAGTACTCAAGAACGGGTCTTACTAGTGACCTATATGCTGTTTCTTTTACAGATGACCCCCACTTCCCTAAAATTCTCCCAATAAACCGAAGTCGACCATTCACTTTCCCTACCACAATCCTTACATGCTCGTTCCATTTCATGTCGCTTTGCAACGTTACGCCTAGATGTTTACTCGACATGACTGCGTCACTGTACTCGAGTATTATGGGTTTGTTTCCCCAACTCATTTGCATTAACCTACATTTTTCTACATGTAGATCTAGCTACCATTCATCACAATATTTATAAATTTTGTCTAAGGCTTTTTGTATCCTCTTACACTTACTTAACGACGACATGTTTCCATACACCACAGCACTATCAGCAAAGAGGCAAAGTCTTCTGCTTTCCCTGTCCGCCAGATCGTTTAAGTACATAGAGAACAACAGTGGTGGTTCGATACTTCCATAGGGCACTCCTGAAGTTGTCCTTGTCTCTGATTAACACTTGTCGTCGAGGACAACATACTCGATACTGTTACTTAAGAACGAGCCACTCACATATCTTATTTTGCAGATAAGATGTTTGTAGATGTGAAAATACTCTCCCTTTGTATTCATCCCAGGATTAAATTTGCGCATCCGCTCTCTCCCACGAGATATGCAGTGTCGCCGAAGATGCTGTTCGCTGCTAACTGAATAAACATTTCAGAGCTTACAATCCTTGATTCCACTTTTCTGTGGTGCAACGGTGGTCATTTCACATTAGACACGCAGCGAAAGACTTTCCAGGTGGCCTGATCGAAGGGCCTCCCCAGTTTGTCTGGTGAACGGGTTTCAGGGACTGTTTGTCGCTGATAAGGATGCTGTGCAAGCTACAGTTGCTTATCCTGTTGCTGGAGATGCCTCTCGACCTGCAGAGTCAGGGAATTCACAGATAGTTGGGTTACTGGTAGCTGGGAGCTACAAATAAGGCACTAAGACGCCTGCTTGTGCCACTTAGGGATATGGCTGCCGAGCTCAGGGTGCATCCAGCTGCAGTTGATGGCTCATGTCGGTATTGTGTGTATCCCTTTGGATCGCAAGATATTCTTCCTGATTTCGAATGGCTGTCTGTACAGGCAAAGACAGCAAACCTTGTTTGAAAGGTAAAGGCCAAGCGCACCATCTTTAACGGCGCACCATCTTTAACGTGGTAGACAGGACCGACTCGAGACCATTGATGCAGAGACGAATGGACGGTCAGAATAGGAGGCTCAGACGGTTCTTCGAGCCTGTAGGCAGCAGATTCCTTTACTTACGACATAGAGTGCACAGGCGCCGGGATCCGCTTAATAGTACAGGGGTCCACTACACTCAGGAGGGGGCTATACAGGGTATTGGGAGTGCAGGAAGTGATATTTTAAGTTAGAAGGTTTGGGAGAATTACAAATAGGGATACAGTAGTAAAGGGTGCAGGTCAAACGCGGACCGAGGGTAGACCTATAAAATATCGGTGTTATAGTTGTAAACAATCGTAGCTCTGTTGGGAAAGTAGGAAAGTTCAAAGCGCTCGTAGGAAGCAGTTAAGCGGGTATAGTTACAGGTACTGAAAACTGGCTAAATCTGGAGATAAATTCAGCCGAAATGTTATCCAAGGACCTAACGACTCTGAGGAAAGATAGATTACATTCGGTTGGTGGTTCTGCTGTTGAAGATAGTTGGTCTTGTATGAAGTTGAAGTGTATAGTTGCTGCGAGTTAGTATGGACAGAGGTTATATTCGACAAGCTGTATAAACTGATAACTGATTCCTTTTGCTAGGCAACCAACTCAGATGACAAGGTTGCTGAAAGGTCCAAGGAAAATTTGATTCTCATTTCGAATAGGTATCCGACTCAGACAATTATAGTTGGTGGTGACTTTATTCTACTCTGTATATATTGGCGAAAATACATGTTTGAAGGTGATGATGGGCGTAAAAATTCGTTCGATATTTTACCAAATACTTTATCGAAAATTATTGTGAGTAATTAGTTCAGGAGCCCACGCAAAGAGTTAATAATTGAAATAACGTACTGAACATCTTGGAAACAAATAATCCTGAGAAAAAAGAAAGAGTTGATACGGATGCAGGCATTAGTGACCACAAAGTCGTTGTACACCGTAACATTGGAAACCACAAAAATACACGCAACATGTATCTATAAAAAAAGGCAGATAAAAACTGGCTTGCTGACTTACTAAGAACCAGTCTACATTCTTTCCAAACTAACTATCCAAGAATAGACCAGATGTGGCTTAAATAAAAAAAATAGTATCGATAAGATCTGAAGGCCTCATACCAAGTACGAGTAAATCAATAAGAGCCAGAAAAGATCCCCCATCGCCCCCCAAAAAAAGGAGCTGTAGGAGAAGCAACAAAAAGCATGCGAGGTTTAGAAAAATGCAAAAATCGAAGATAGGCGATATTTTACAGAAGTTGGAAATTAAGAGCGGACTTCACTGCGAGATCATTTTAATAATTTCAGCGACGAAACTGTGTCTCGAAATCTGGCAGAAAATCCAAAGTGTTTCTGGTTGTTTTTAAAGTATACCTCCGTCAAGACGCAAACAAAACCTTCACAGTGTGATTGCAGTGGTAATTTTGCGGCTCACAGTTCCACTAAACCGGAGTTACTAAGCACGGTTTTCCAAAATATCTTCACCAAAGAAGATGAAGTGAATATTCCAGAGTTTGAATCAAGAACAGCTGACAACATGTATAACTTAGGAGTAGATATCCTCGTTGTAGCGAAGCATCTTGCATCATTTAATAAAAGCAAGTCTTCCAGTCCTGTCTTTACAACAATTAAGTTCCTTTCGGAGTGTGCTGATATTTGTACCTAATGACTGGAAAACTGCGCAGGTCAGACCAATACACAAGGAAGAAAATAGAAGTAATCCGCTGTATTATAGACTCACATTACTGACATCAATTAGCAGTAAGATTTTGGAAAGTTCTCTGTCATCGAACATAACCGATTACGTCGAAGAAAACCATCGACTGAGACACATTATAACACAGAAAAATGCAGATAAAATACGTACTGCACCATCCAGAATTTTCGCCATTTAATATACATTGATAACTTGTACTGTACTTTTGATTCTGAGTCTATAACCTTCATTACAGAAACAATATTTAATAGGTAATCGGTGTAATTGTGTATTTATTTCTGACTGTATATAATTAATTGTAATTATAATGAAAATATTGTATATTGTTGGATGATAGCCAAGGGAACTTTATTTAAATGTATCGATAGCAAAGACGAAATGTCAGTAGCTGTGCCGTTGTTTATCTTTGCGTATGGACAGTCTCTGTCATGTTGCGAGCAGCGAGGAAGCAGGGCAGCTCGAGTGTTGAAAGAGGGCGGAAGTGTTTGCTGGGCGCTCCCGCTGACGTGGTATGCAGCTATGCTCGCTCCTCTGTAGACGCGCCTGATTCGTTACCCGCGAGAAAGTCGCAATTCTAACTGCTGCCTGTCCCATAGTTATCCGTGGCTCTGGGATACCCAAACAGAAGCAGCAGCAACAGCGGCAGCTCGGAGTTGTCACCGGCTATATTCTTTGTAGTCCGCACAGCTACAACATCATAAGACTGTTAACTGACAGATATAGTACTGTGTAGGCTTTATCAAGTTACATTTCTTTCACAAACTTTGACTAACTTGAATGATACCATGCAATAGTTAGAAATTGTAGGGCACCTGTGTTGTTATTACCAGGCAGGGTCCCTTTCCTTTCCATGTAATCACCGAGCGTCGTAAGAATATGAAAACTGATTAACTATTTACTGCCAGTTTTGTGTGTTTGCTAATGACCAGTTTCAGTCTAAATTTTCTGTCTTAGTAATTGTTCATTCTTGTATTGCATAACAGAGGCTTAACTAATTTGCAGTTTTGAGTATTAACTTCATTCACTTAAATTAACGTAAAATTTCGGCGGCAAAACTAATAACTTAAGAGACAGGACATACAAAGACTGTACAAGTTCAATTACTCTTTATTTAGCTTAGCGAGTGACTTCTGCTTGCTTGGAATGTATTTTATCCATTGCTTGTTTGGAAATTGCCTGTAGCGAAGAACATTACTGTTGCATGTCGCCCACCGCTTGCGACACTTACTGTAAATAAAAGTTAAGTATTGTCATTCTTCTTATTTGTAATAAAAACTCTTTATGTGGTTTTGTTTGAATTGTAGTATAGCATTCCGAGAACGCAGCATTCCTTAGGCACCCCATAGGAGACGAGTGGGCAGGACGTCACAACTGGCGACGAGTATTCTCCGAACCCAGTCCCTGACAGCCACAGAAATTTTTGCTAGCGCCTTAATTCTCTCTTGTCCTTCCTTTGCAGGGGCGCTTATTTGCTTTAACAGTTTCTTGTTATTTTTGCTAATCAGTGTTTTCAGGTGGGCGTTTCAGAAATTTCCTGTGCTTGCCCTTATTTGACTTCTTTGCCTTATCTGTTTTTTGCATTTGTCACTTCCAACATGTCGACCACACCTGCCCGCCCCCTGCTTAGGCGCCACAGCATTAGAAGCCACACAGTTAATGCAGATGTTTCAGTTCCAGTCACAGCAGATACTACATCTACATATCTACATATATACTCCGCTAGCCACCAAACGGTGTGTGGCGGAGGGCACAATTCGCGCCAAAATCATATTTCCCCCCCTCTGTTCCAGTCGCGGATCGCGCGAGGGAAAAAAGACTGTCTGAGCGCCTCAGTGCGAGCTCTTATTTCCTTATCTTTGAATGATGATCATTGCGCGATTTGAAAATTGGTGGTAATAATGTATGCTCTACAACATGGGTGAAGATCGGATTTCAGAATTTTGTGAGCAGCCGCTTCCGTTTAGCGCACCGTCCATCTGCAAGTGTGTCTCACTTCAAACTTTCTATGAGATTTGTAATGCTCTCGCGATGGCTGAATGTACCAGTCAAGAATCTTGTCGCTCCTCTTTGGACCCTCTCCATCTCGTGAATCAGACCCATACAGACGAACAGTACTCTAAGACTGGACGAACTAACGTATTGTAAGCTATTTCCTTTGATGAAGGACTGCATCGCTTCAGAATTCTACCAATAAACTGCAATCTAGAGTTCGCCTTACCCGTGCTTGAGTAATCTGATCATTCCATTTGAGACCATTTCGAATAGTCACACCCAAATACTTGACGGACGTTACCGCTTCCAAAGACTGGGCATTTATTTTGTGCTCGTACATTAATGGGGATTTTCGCCTTTTTATACGCAGTAGGTTACACGTACTAGTGTTGAGAGATAACTGCCAGTCATTTCACCACGCATTTATTTTCTGCAAATCCTCATTGATTTGTTCACAACTTTCGTGTGATACTACTTTCCTATAGACTACAGCATCATCGGCAAACAGTCTAATGCCTTTGTGAATACCATCAACCAGATCTTTTATGTAAATCGTAAAAAGCAGCGGACCTATTACACTGCCCTGAAGTTACGCTTGTTTCTGTTGAAGCCACGCCGTTCAGGACGACTTAATGATCCCTGTCTCTTAGAAAACTATCTATCCAACCGCATATGTCATCTGATAGGCCGTAAGCGCTCACATTTTGCAGCAAGCGACAATGCGGAACTGAGTCGAACGCCTTTCGAAAGTCGAGAAATATGGCATCAACCTGGGAGCCGGTATCCAGAGCCTGTTCTATATCATGCACAAAGAGGGCCAGCTGTGACTCGCCTGACCGCTGTTTCCTAAAACCGTGCTGGTTTCTGCAGGTGAGCTACTCAGAGTCTAGAAAGGTCATTATGTCTGAACACAAAATTTGTTCCATGATTCTACAACAAATCGACGTCAGTGAAATAGGAGGGTAATTATGTGCATCCGATTTTCTCCACTTTTTATAGATTGCTATGACCTGGGCCATCTTCCAGTCCCGTGGAACTTCCCGCTGTTCCAAAGATCTCTGGTAGATGATGGATAAGAATGGTGCTATATTTGTAGCATAGTCGATACATAATCATACGGGGATACCGTCTGGGCCAGATGCCTTCCTGGCGTCTAAGGATCTTAACAGGTTTACAATCCCAGATACACTAAACACTATGTCAGCCATCCTTGCGTTTGTTCGATAATTGAAAGAGGGAAGGGTGCTGCAGTCCTCTACCGTAAATGAGTTTTTGAAAGCTAGGTTTAGAATTTCGGCCTTCTGTTTCTCGTCATCAGTTACATCACCCGAACTGTCAGCAAGAGAAGGTATTGAATTATTTGTAGCGTTCATAGATTTTACGTACGACCAGCATTTTTTGGGGTTATTTTTAGAATCTGCACATAAAATATTGCTTTCAAATTTGTTAAAAGAATCTCTCATTGTCCTTCTGACAGTTGCTATCATTTCGCATAATTTCTGTTTGTCAGCGGGGCAGTGACTACGTTTAAAACGACTGTGCAATATTCTCTGCTTTCTCAGCCACTTCCTAATATGTTTGTTGTCCCAAGGTGGATCCTTTCCCTCCCCTATATTTTTGCTAGGCACATACTTCTCTAGCACATGGTGGACAATACATTTAAATTCCGACTAAAGATGCTCAATATCTTTGTGTCCCGCAGTGAATGATTCGAGCTGACTATGAAGATGTTCGTTAATGACACTTTTATTTGCTTTCCCAAACTAGAAAACTCTACGCTGTTTCTTTGTTTCTGCACTATTCAACACAGTGCAGCAGCTACTGGCCAAAGCTGCGCGCCCAACGGAACAAGCGCCACCTACAGCAACACCTACTGCTATACCGTCTTTTCGACAGTTTTGTGAACAAGACGAGGAATGGCTCGAGTGGTTGTCCCAATCTAAAGCCCACGTCACCGTCCACAATGTACCAGCTACTGTGAAAGTTATCAACAGTAGGGAGTGCAGTGTTCCGCCTCACTCAAAAAAATTTTTCTAACACCACTCCGAATGAACTTATGTAGTTACGACCAGGTTATTGTTTCGCTAACTCACTATTATGACCAAAAAGCGAATGTGGTAGCAGCTAGGTACCAATTCTTTAATTGCAAAAAACGGTCAGAACAAACTTATTGCAAGTGGGTAGCAGATTTGCAGGGTACGACAAGAAAATGCAAATTCAAATGTGCTTGCGGTGCTTTATATTCAGATGTTATGTTGTGTGATGCAATTGTTACAATGTACCTGATGTCAGACTCGGAGAACAGATTGTGAAACAGTCCAACCCCTCATTTCACGGGAGGACGACGGTTCAATCCCGCGTCCGGCCATCTTGATTTAGGTTTTCCGTGATTTTCCTAAATCGCTCCAGGCAAATGCCGGGATGGTTCCTTTCAAAGGGCACGGCCAACTTCCTTCCCCGTCCTTCCCTAATCCGATGAGATCGATGACCTCGCTGTCTGGTCTCCTTCCCCGAACCAACCAACCAACAACCCTCATTTCAAATGGTTCAAATGGCTCTGAGCACTATGGGACTTAACTTTTTAGGTCATCAGTCCCCTAGAACTTAGAACTACTTAAACTTAACTAACCTAAGGACATCGCACACATCCATGCCCGAGGCATGATTCGAACCTGCGACCGTAGCGGTCATGTGGTTCCAGGCTGTATCGCCTAGAACCGCTCGGCCACACCGGCCGGCCCATCATTTCAAATACAAATACTAGATCAGTAAAATTCCGGTGCCTTGTCGGCTCATACATTTGAACAGCCAGGTATTTGTCAGGTTGAGTCCCTTGCTTGCAGTCGCCCCATTTCGCACCGGCGGCGTACGGTAGGTACGCCGAGTAAACAACCTTCCACACCGCGTAAGCAGTTTCTAATCAGTCGGCTACACAGAGTCGAACAGAATATCTTGACCTAGGTGTTATTCAGGGCACAAACGCGAAGACTGCCCCTCCCGACAGGCTCTGTGCTACACTTGTGGTAGGAAAGCACATGTGCAATCCATATGTTTGCAATGGAAGAAATATAAGAATTCAGCTCACTCACGAAACTCTCGTCATAAGGGCCATATCATTAAAGCAGTATGTTCAAAGACTGTAACAGGCGTTAGAAAATCTAGCAAGCAAGCGGTTTCTTCAGTAATACGCCAGTCAAACAAACTTTTTGTTCATTTACCCGTGGAATTTTAGTTGGACTCGGGTGCCTCTATCACTCTGCTCAATCGTCATACATATGAACTGTTAGGCTCCCCACGCCTGTCTAAAACTAGCACGCAACTGACGGCTTATAATGGACACGATATTCCTGTTCCTGGAAAATGTACTTTGCCTGCCATGTATTGATCGCATAGGCGAACAGTGACTTTTACGGAGCTACAATCACGCGATAGTGAGAACGTATTTGGCCTTGATTCTTTTGATTTGTTTGCCTTTAACGTTCACCACAATGTGTTGTCAGTGTCTGCATTCAATTCAAAAGACAGTGTAGCTAGCTTGCTAAAAGAATTCCCGGAACTCTTTTCTGAAGGTTTAGGCAAAGTTAACAATTTCGTTGCACATTTTACGCAGCAAGACAATGCTCAGCCGGAATTTTGCTGGACCAGATCTGTTGCCATTGCATTACGGGACAAAGTCGCTGCTGAACTTAAATAATTACAAGATAGTGGAGTTATTGCGCCCATGTCAGCTAGTCAGTGGGAAAGTCCACTGGTTTTGCTCCCCAAACCTTCAGACAGCATTCGCCGCTGTGTTAAGTCTACAATCAATCCATAAGCTGTAATTGATACTTATCCGTTGCAACGCCCAGAGCATCTCATGGACAAATTAGGCGCTGGACGTTATTTTTCAAAAACTGATTTGTGCGACGCATATCTTCAAATACCGTTCGATGAAGAATCTCAAAGTGTGAGTAGTAAACACTCATATGGACCTGTTTAAATATTTGCGTTTGAATTTTGGCAGAGCTTCAGCACCTGCCGTTTTCCAACGGTATTTGGAACAGCTGACTCCGCTAGTACCAAACTGTTCAAACTATGCGGACGATATCGTCGTAGGAAGTCGTACACCTGAAGAACATATTGCAAATTGACGTGCTTTATATCGTGAATTGTCTGATGCGGGACTAATATGTAGACTGAACAAGTGTGATTTTTTTTTAACCTGAGATGCAGTATCCTTGTCATGTCATAAACAGTCAAGGTGTACATCCTGTTCAGTCACCTTTGTTAGCCATACGAGACTTGCCAGTTCCTCTCAATCTCACAGAACTGCAGTCAGTTTTAGGGAAAATGAACTATTACTCGTATATTCGGTTCATACCGAATGCTGCACGAATCGTAGCTCCATTGCGTCGCAAGAATGTTCCCTTTCTTTGGAAAGATGAGTGCCAAGTAGCTTTTCAGAAACTTAGAGATGGATTGCTGTGGTCGATGCTTAGTTCACTTTGATCCTGACAAACCAGTTGTATTGCAAGTTGACGCTTTCTTTTACGGAATTGGTGCAGTGCTTTTGCACAGAATTGGTGATAAAGATAGGCCTATTCCTTTTGCATCAAAAGTCATGTCCAAAGCTGAGTGTAATTATTCACAAATTGAAAAATAGGCTTTGACTATTGTATATGGTGTCACCAAATTTCACCTCTACTCCTATGGCAGAAAATTCTACTTACTAACGGATCACAAGCGTTTGCAGTTCTTGTTTCATCCGACAAACCGGTTCCTGTACGAACTGCCCAAATATTGCAAAGATGGGCTTTGTTGTTGTCTCAGTACCGATACGAGATTATGTATCGTCCGACGGCTCAACATGGTAATGGATACCTACTTTCACGTCTTCCGATTAGCTCTGATACAGATTTTGACGATTCTGCTGCATATTGTTGTCATATCGATGCTCAGGATTCTGAATAGCTTCAGTCTTTTCCGCTGAACTATAAGAAAATTGCACAGGCCACGGAAGCCGATCCAGATCCGAACATTTTGATAACATACATTCGAACGTCTTGGCCTCGTTCCTTGCACAGCATAAAGAACACTGTAGTGCCCCGATACTTTTCACGTCGGCGTAGCCTCACTGTACAGAAAGGTGTACTTCTTGTTCAAAATGACAGTGGACAGGCACGTGTTTTTATCCAAAAAGCTTTGCAAAAAGAAGTGTTGCAGTTACTTCACCAAGGACACTGGGGGATTGTTCGAACGAAACAGTTAGCGCGTCGACACCGTACTTGGCAGGGTATGGACCCCAAAATAGAACAGATGACGTCACAGTGTCCCGCCACAAAAATTCTGTACTTGACCTAAGTCGCAATCGCCTTGGCAACGTGTGCACATAGACTTTGCAGGACTTTTTTGGAACACTCGTTGGTTGCTTGTGGTTGAGTCGTATAGCAAGTTTCCTTTTGCTCTGCCAATGAACCCGACAACATCAGGTTGCACAATTCAGGTGATGTCGTCGATTTTATGCCTCGAAGATTTACCTGAAGGAATAGTGTGAAACAATGGCCCTCAGTTCACGTCAAATGGATTTCAAACATTCTGAGATCACAAAGGCATATAGCATCTAACTAGTGCACAGTTCCATCTACAGTCAAAGCGGAACGTTTTGTCAGAACCTTCAAGCAGCAGGTGGACAAACTTCCCTCCGCACACACCAGAGATCGCCGGCCGGAGTGGCCGAGCGGTTCTAGGCGCTAGTCAGGAACCGCGCGACCACTATGGTCGCAGGTTCGAATCCTGCCTCGGGCATGGATGTGTGTGATGTCCTGAGGTTAGTTAGGTTTATGTAGTTCTAAGTTCTCGGGGGCTGATGACCTCAGAAGTTAAGTCCCATAGTGCTCAGAGCCATTTGAGCCATTTGAGCCACACCAGAGATCAAGCATTGCATTTAATTCTCGGCACATATCTTTCGCACCTACGAGATGGACCATCGCTGACGGAATGGCTTCACGGCAGCCACCATCGGACACTGGTCCACCTGCTCCACCCTCCTCAGTATCCGGCGCCAAACGAAAGCCGCAAGTATCACTTCGCGCCACATGATATTGTGTTTCTCAGGGTTTTCAGCGGCAACAGACGGTGGGCGCGAGGCGAGATCGTCCGTCGATTTGGCGCTTGCATGCATCAGGTCCAGATGGCTAGCAGCGCCGCCATCAAAATCGACTTCGCCTCTGTCAGGTACACGATGATCTTTCAGTCTCTCTTCCCCCAGATTCAAGGAGCCAGAGAACATCGTGGCCGCAGCAGCCGCCAGAGGGTGTCATCACGACCCTGGGACGACCCCATGGAGACGGAGCCTTCGCCTCCTCCACCTCCTCACGTCATACCGATGGAGCTGGACCCGCCCACACCACAGCAGTCGGAGGCTTCTTCATCTGGCTCATGGCAGCAGGAGGTGAACGCGTAACGTTCTGGTGGTTTTCCGGGGGACTCCGCCAGAGCGCAGGCCGGATGGCGCGGTACGGCCGGAAGCTTGACGTCCCCTGCAGCCACAGCTTCCAGCCCGACGTTGCGCCCACACTCCTGCCTCCTCCGCCGTGGTCGCACTTCCTACACGACGACGGTGCCTCGCTTTGGGACGGGGGGAGGGGGGGGGAGGGGCGAAACCACAAGCGCCGGAACGAAGATGAAGGACGCAAGGGAAGAGAAGGTGGTGAAACGACGTCGGCCAATGGTGCCCTGATTAGGATCACACCACAACAGGAGCGGCCTCTACAAGAGGAGTATAGAAGCGCCGCTCCTGCCAGCCTCGGCCGCTCAGTATCGGCTCAGTATTCGCAGTGTTAGGACTTTATTGGACAGTATTAGCAGAGTACTACAATAGCAGTTAGTAGTAATCCATATCCATTGCTTGTTTGGACATTGTCTGTAGCAAAACATTACCGTTTACACGTCGCCCATCACTGGTGACACTTATTGTAAATACAAGTTAAGTATTGCCATTCTTCTTAATTGTGATAAAAACTATTAATGTGATTTTGCTTGACTTGTTGTATAGAGTTCCGAGAACACTATTAATGTGATTTTGCTTGAATGGTATAGCGTTCCGAGAACGCAAACGCAACATTCTTTAGGGATCATATACGAGACGAGTGGGCAAGACCCCACAAAATATTACATGGTACCATTTTCCCCCGTGTGTGGTTCGTGAGCGATTTCACCATATTCCACCCATTTCAAAATTATCATCAGTATTTAGCTTCAGTTTAGAATAGATTCTTCCTTCATAAATGTCTGTACACTTTCCTCCAACTAATCGGTGTTATTTCCATTCGGTAACAATAGCCTTACCCGCTGTAAAATTTCATTAGGCATGTGCGATCACGGTCAATTATATCGCAGGCCAGTAGGCTGAGCAGGCCACTGTGGCTGAGCGGTTCTAGGCACTTCAGTCCGAAACCACGCTGCTGCTCCGGTCGCAGGTTCGGATCCTGCCTCGGTCTTGGATATGTGTGATGTCATTAGGTTAGTTAGGTTTAAGTAGTTCTAAGTCTATGGGACTGATGACCTCAGATGTTAAGTCCCATAGTGATCAGAGCTATTTGAACGATTTTTGAACCAGTAGGCTAATTAGGAAGGGGGAGTTTACAACATCCAGCACGAATTCAGAAAATATTGTTCTTGTGAAACACAGTCGATTTAGGAGACACCCTGAGCAGCCCTCTTAGACTGTTTGCAGATGGCGCTGTCATCTACGGTCTAGTAAGGTCATAAAAACATCAAAATTAACTGCAAAATTATTTAGAATATGTATCTTTATGGTACGAGTGGCAATTGACCCTAAGTAACAAAAGGTTTGAGGTCCTCCACATTAATACTAAAAGAGTCCGTTAAAGCTTATAGATTCAATTAAACACCGAGGGACTACAATTACGAACACCATAATTGCAACCACCACCCAGAAAATGTTGTGAGGAAGGCGAACAAAAGACTTCGTTTTATTGCCAAACAGTTAGAAGGTGTGTCAATCTACCAAAAAGCCTGCCATACATTACGCTTGTCCGTCCTCTTGTTAAATGTTGCTGTGAGGTCTGTGGTCCTTACCAAATAGAATACGGGGAGGATATCCAAAAAGTTAAAAAGAAAGGCAGTTCGGTTTGTATTATCGAGAAATATGGGAGAGAGTGTCACGGATATGATATGTAAGTTGGGGTGGCAATCATTAAAACAGAAGCGATTTTCGCTGTGGCGAGATCTTTTCATGACATTTCAATCACCAGCTTTCTCCTTCGAGAGCGAAAAATTTTTTTTGACTCCGACTTACATTACCATCGTAATAAAATAAGAGAAATAAGAATTCGCAGGGGAAGATTCTGGTGTTCATTTTTTCCAAATAATATTTGAGAGTGGATCGGTTGAGAGTCTTAAAGTGGTTTGATGAACCTCCTGTCAAGAACTTAAATGTGATTAACAAAGTAGTCATGCAGGTGTAATGTAAATTTTACTCTTCCCCACTTTCTACCACTGCTTTCCTACATGGTGTTAGACATTTGTGTACTATTCACGTTTGATGTTCACGTGCATACTCCAATTTCAGGTTGAGCTGCTGATGTAACATTTGCAGTGTAAGTGTCGATCATGCCTCATTTGTCTCTGACGAACTTCAGCTTGATGCTTTCCATTCTGACAAGTTGCTGCTAAATAAATAGTAGCCTCAGTGGCCATACATCTCATTTTGCAGTAGTACTATATTAACGTCATTGAAATGTGAGCTTTGGTGAGGTTAAGATACTGCGAACAACACAGAGAAACGTTTGCCCAACAGAAGCTGCGGCAATGAATTAAATCTCTCAGGTTTTCTATGCGTGATTGATCAAATGCGGTCTTTTAGATGTTCACCTGAGTTGGCGATTCCATTTTCCTATACAATATTACGAATGTCGACCCAGTCGTGTTCTTCACACATTGTGAGCTGTGTAATTATCCGCATTTGGTGTCTGGACACCAACCAGACTGTGAAGGAGTTGCTGTTACGCCGTCATTTACAGGTGACGTCGACATCCGGCCACAGCTAAGCCCTTGGCCGCGCGGGGTAGTCGCGCGGTCTAGGGCGTCTTGTCACGGTCCGCGCGTCTCCCCCCGTCGGAGGTTCGAATCCTTCCTCGGGCATGGGTGTGTGTGTTGTACTTAGCTTAAGTTAGTTTAAATAGTGCGTAAGCTTAGGGACCGATGACCTTAGCAGTTTGTCAGACAAATTTCCAAATTTCCTAAGCCCTACTTTGCTTGTTTTTCCTTCGGAACTTAGAGTATTATTTTGTGAAACGAATATCGCTCAGCGTTTTTGAACGTTAATAGTTGAGATGGTAGACGAGGTCTTAATAAACTGAACGCCGGATTCCGACCCTAGCTTAGATTCAGAATCTCTGCAACATAATGCGAAAAAGGTGCATCAAAGAGCCTAGCCGTAAGTGGTAGTCGAACTCTACATTTATACCCCTGGCCTGCAAGCCACCTTACGGTGTTCTTTGAGGGTTTTTTGTATACCAGTGTCACTCCTCCCTTTCCCTGGTCCAGTTGCGTATTGTTCACAGGAAGAACGACCCCTAGGAAGTCTCCGTTGCCCACCCAGCTAATCGTGATGTCTAATGCGCTGGTTCCGAACTGGGAAGGCGTGTGTGTCCGCCCGGAGGATTAGTGTCGAGGTCCAGTGCGCCGGCCAGCTTGTGGATGGTTTTTCAGGCGGTTTTCCAACTACCTCGGCTAATGCGGGCTGATTCGCCTTATTCCGGCTCAATCACACTACATCGGCGATTGTTGCACAGTCTCCACATACGCGTACACCATAAGCACTATACCACACAAACGTTTGGGTTTACACTCTTCTGGTATGAAACATTCCCGTGGGGGGTGGGGGAGGGGGCACTGGGGGCCGAACCGCACAAAATAACCCTGGGATCGGTGTGAGGCGGCGGTGGGGTGGGTGCACTACTGTGGCTTGTTATGAACTACTGAGGGATACGACGGGACGAAGCCTCTCCGTCGTTTCTAGGTCCCTGGTTTAATACACAGTACACAATACACAAGCCTCCGTTTGGTCTCTGGTGTCTCTAATTTTTATCTTATGCTTTTTTGCGAGATACACGTAGGAGGAGCAATGTATTCGGTGACTCTTCTTGAACGTACGCTCTCAGAACTTAAACGGTAGACCATACCGTTATGCAGAACCCCTGTCTTGTAGTGTCTGCCAGTGGAGTTGGTTGAACGTCTCAGTGACGCTTTTGCACTTACTAAATGAACCGATTTTCTGCTGCTTTCCTCTATCTAACCTATGTAGTAGGGATCCCAGATTGACAAGCAATGTTAAAGTATTGGTCGAAAGACAGTTTCTTAGCTACTTTCTTTGTTCGTGAACTACATTTTCTGAGGATTTTTCCAATGAATTCTGTCCAACATCTGCATTACTCGAGATGAATTTTATGAGGTCGTTCCACTTCAAATCACTCCGTACCTATACTTCTAGATGCTTTATGGAAGTAACTGCTACCAGCGATTGTTCTGTAATTTTGTAATCATGCAGTGAAGAGTCTTTGTCCCTGCGTCTTTGCAATACTTTACATTTGTTTATGATGAGTGTGCTGGCGTAGTCTGTCGCCAGCACACCAGGTGGCAAATAGGTTGTGAGAAGATCGATAGTAAGCGCAAGCAACACGCCTATCAGGAGAGAGCCTGAAAACAGACTTGCAGGCAACGTGCCGCCAACGCCCTCTCGACCACCAGTATTTAGATTGCCACTGCGGGCCGGAGGCTCCAGTCACTCACCCAGTGAGTCAACGAGTCGAGTCATCAGTCGCAGCCCAGTGGGAATCGCAGTCGCAGTTAGCTCAGCTACTAGGTCAGAGTCAGTCAGTGACTAGCGACCAGAGTAGTGTGCATAGTGGGAGTTGCACTTCACCCATAGTGAGGCTAACGTGGACTCTTATGGAAGAGCTTGTATCACATGGACTAGCTTAAGATAAGTAACTTCTTGTTCTGGTTAAAGAACCCTATTTATATATTCGTGCAGTTGTGTTATTGGAAGAGGATACCGGCCACCAAACAACATCCTCTCCTTGCTTCCGTGGTACGAGCCTACAGTGACAACAAGACGACGCAAAAATTAGGGTCAACTGCCTCTCCCTGCATCAAGCGTCGATTCTCTGATGTTTTTCCTGTATTTCGCTACAATTCTCTAGCGTCGCAACTTCTCTGTAATACAAGAGCATCCATCATCCCCGATAGAACTTCCACCGTTATCTAATCGGCCATTTAAATGGTCTGTGAAAAGTAAATGTCCCATGACACTCCCCTGGCGCACACCTGAAGTGACTTTTGTGCCTGAAGACTTCTCTCTGTTCAGAGTGACATGCTGTGTTCAATTTACTTGAAACTCTTCAATCCAATGAGACAATTGGTCTGATATTCCATTGGATAATACTTTGTTCACTGGGCGACAGTGAGGAACGACATCGGATGCCTGTTGTCTTTAGTTCAAATATAATTTATTTCTCCTTTATCGAATGTAAATATTATACAAGTATAAACATTTACTAAAAACTGCCCTAGCAAAAATGGACTTATTTGTCTGGTTCTGCTTCCAGTCCATTTGTTCTACAAGGGCTACTGTTAGCCTTATATCTCATGAACACATTAACATTTCATACCTATTTGTTAAGCTACAGAGCTTAGGATTTCCTGATATGTCTTGTTGAACACAGTACGTGGCAACAGTAGGAACAGTCATAGCTCTTACAATATTATCGCATAAGAAGTCTTATTTCGTTTCACATTTTCACATCTCACAACCTATTTACCCTATATCCTCCCAGTACCGAACTCAAGTCATAGCGCATTGTGCGGGTGACGAATGTGCACAATAGCAGAGCTCATAGTATCTGAAGAAGCCGACTGGACCAGTCGTCGTAATATTGTGCCGAAAATGGAAAAAGCAACAATATTGTAAACACCCGAAAGCTTACCATTAATGAATTGACTGTGAGCCATCAATGATTGCCATTTTTCTCTTATAAGCAGGACGTGTCACGCTCTTCAATCCTTTACGCAAAATGTAACCATGTCGATGGAGTCGTTACGAAGTCGCTCAGGCGAGTCGGAAGCATATCAGTTCGACCTCGAGCCTGCAGAGTCGCCACCAGCTTGTCACTTTGTTTGTATCACCTGGCTGCCTACTTTCAGCAACGGCAGGGGTCGAGCCCTTGGTACAATCTGCAGCTGGTGGGCAAGCTGCAGCGAAAGGCCGTGGACGCAATGCAGATTTACGTAGATGCCATCCTACCTCGTCTTGTGCACCGTTTTACGGCCAGAATCTGATCGTACTAGAACACAACAGACAACATTTACACTATGTGCAATAAAAGGCGGCTCTCTTTAAATGTGGATAAATGCATAACCTGTAATAACGAGAAAGGTCACAAGATTAGTGGCATCCTTTAGACATGTAGAGTTCCTGATAAGAAGCGATTCGAAGTGCGAGGCACAGATGTGTTGGAAGGCTTCTTGGTAAACCGAAATGCATCCGAATTGCCAATCAATTACGGCACGCAAGCGTGAGCATTTCAGGCTCCAGCCCTTATTAAGTAGGCATGACAGCGGATAAGGAAAGCATTCGGAGGCCCGCTGATAGGAACGTAACAGGTTGTTACCGCTCATATGAAAGCTTAACAGAGATGCAACGTAAATGGGGATCTCTGCAACAAAGATTTTCGCAAATCTCTTTTCGGTAAATTTTGCAAGCCAGTTCCACTGATGCTGTGCTATAATTCGGCTGCCTCCATAATCTAGAAGGTTAGATATTACAGTGCATACAGAGGCATATAGTCACTATTCCTTAGCCTGCATTTACAGCGAATTTCTCGCCCAGCACGAAGTCTCACGTGATTGGGAAAAAAAAGCACCAAAGAAACTGGTATAGGCATGCGTATTCAAATACAGATATTTAAACAGGCAGAAATTGGCGCTGTGGTCGACAATGCTTATATAACGCAACAAGTGTCTGGCGCAGTTGTTAGACCGATTACTGCTGCAACAATGGCAGGTTATAAAGATTTAAGTGAGTCTGAACGTGCGTTGCAGTCGGCGCACGAGCGATGGGACACAGCATCTCCGAGGTAGCGATGAAGTGGGGATTTTCCCGTGAATATCAGAAATCGATTAAAAACATCAGACCTCCGGCATCGCTGCGGTCGGAAAAAGATCCTGCGAGAATAGGACCAACGACGACTGAAGAGAATCGTTCAGCTTGACAGAAGAGCAACACTTCTGCAAATTGCTGCAGATTTCAATGCTGGGCTACCAACAAGTGTCAGAGTGCGGACCATTAAACGAAACATCATCGATATGGGCTTTCGGAGGCGAAGGCCCACTCGTATACCATTGATGACTACACGACACAAAGCTTTATGCCTCGCCTGGCCCCGTCAACAGCGACATTGGATTGTTGATGACTGGAAACACGTCGTCTAGTCGGACGAGTATCGTGTGAAATTGTATCGAGCGGATGGACGTGTATAGTACGGAGGCAACCTCATGACTCCATGGACCCTGCATGTCAGCAGGGGACTGTTCAAGCTGGTGGAGGCTCTGTAATGGTGTGGGGCGTGTGCAGTTGGAGTGATATCGGACCCTGATACCTTTAGATACGACTCTGACAGATGACACGTACGTAAGCATCATATCTTATCAGCTGCATCCATTCACGTCCATTGTGCGTTCCGAAGGACTTGGGCAATTCTAGCAGGACAATTCGACACCCCGCCCGTCGAGAATTACTACAGAGTGGCTCCAGGTATACTCTTCCCAGTTTAAATACTTCCGCTAGCCACAAAAAAAAAATGGTTCAAATGGCTCTGAGCACTATGGGACTTCATCTTTTTGAATGGTCACCGTGCGAGTGTGGGCGTGAAGAGGCTCCAGACTGCATATCTACCAGCCGTGTTATTGTGAATGGATTCTAACTGCTGAATGTGGCCTGTCGCTGTGTCTTCTGTGTTGATGCAAAGCAGTTCTTGGTTCCTTACAGAATCGAAGGTATAAAAGATTTCACAAATCACCGCAGGCATACATTTTCAGAAAAACTTCATCCATTTGCTCATTTACATGTTGGTAATTTTAAACATAATATTCGGTGTAATACTAAAAATCAGTAAACAGGCAAATAATACTGGAAATTCAAAAAATGTTCATGAAAATAAACATATTTTTTCGTTATATTACCTTTGAAACGTATTGTATATGAAATAATGTGACAAATGTTAAAAGATATACAAATCTAAAAAATAATACCCACTACGCCGCCACCATACCGTGCTCATCTACGTCTACATCTACATCCATACTCCGCAAGCCACCTGACGGTGTGTGGCGGAGGGTACCTTGAGTACCTCTATGGGTTCTTCCTTCTATTCCAGTCTCGTATTCAAATGGCTCTGAGCACTATGGGACTTAACATCTATGGTCATCTGTCCCCTAGGACTTAGAACTACTTAAACCTAACTAACCTAAGGACATTACACAACACGCAGTCATCACGACGCTGGCCACCAAACGCCCCAGACATGAACATTGTTGAGCATAACTGGGATGCCTTGCAACGTGCTATTCAGATGAGATCTCCACCCCCTCGTACTCTTACGGATTAATGGACAGCCCAACTTGATTCATAGTGTCATTTATCTCCATCAATACTTCAGAAATTAGTCGAGTCCATTCCACGTCGTGTTGCGGCATTTCTGCTTGCTCGCGGGGGCCCTACACGATATTAGGCAGGTAAAAAATAAATAAATAAATAAATAGAAATGAGCGTTTGCCTTCATTGGTCGGGAGGCCCGTTGCGGGGCAGGTCCGGCCGCCTTGGTGCAGGTCTTATTACATTCGCCGGCCGTTATGGCCAAACGGTTCTAGGCGCTTCAGTCTGGAACCGCGCGACCGCTACGGTCGCAGGTTCGAATCCTGCCTCGGGCATGTATGTGTGTGATGTCCTTAGGTTAGTTAGGTTTAAGTAGTTCTAAGTTCTAGGGGACTGTTGCTTTGTTAAAAAAATCATGCCATCGTCTTCCAGGGTAATGAGAATAGAGAGATCGAATTACGTGCCTCCCATATCACTGGCCAAATAGTACCACAGATGGCTCGTTATAATTCATGCAGTCCGCCTGCTTAATGCCGACACGGTAGTTCAGCGTGTTCAATTAGCGGGTTAGCTGTCCTCTGTAATAAAAAAAAACTGAATAACAGATCAACGGTGAACTTAAACGGGTGTCATGGGATATCCGCCCCGAACAAATGCAGCGAACAATAACGAAGAAAATGAGATAAAATGTGGTAGCGTGCTAGCCTGTCATGTAGCTGGCCCACATTCGATTCCCAGCCGGGTTGGAGATTTTCTCCGCTCGTCGACTGTGAGTTGTGTTATTCTCATCATCATCCCATCATCCTCAACGAGCAAGACACACAGGTTGGCGTCACCTAAAGTAAGACTTACAACTCGGCGACCGAACTTCCTCGAATGGGGCTGTCGATGCCACACGATCATTTTTTTTAATCATTCATGTGTACATGAAAGACGTGAGACTGGTTTGTTATTCTTGCTGTATACTACGATTTCTATTTATTCTTCAACTTGGTGAGTACTCGGCAACGCCTCGATACTTATTAAATGACGTGCTCCGCCAGTAGGGGTGAAATGTTATCCGGATTGTCACCAAACAACCAACGACACAGAAGACCCTTAGACGTGATACTAATATTTTCAGTTATTTACCGTAAGACCAGTTCATCACCGCATGAGTAGAGGTGCTGGACATGTTTTATCCCAATATTTACCAGATAGGAAATAATGTGTGTACCAAGATCGGCTGGAACTGCTGCAACATTCCACACCACACACATTCTCACTTCATCCCCATGCCCACTCTGTCGGGTCAGTTATCAGGACGGTGACAGCCTAGCAGTCCCACCGGAAGCTGAGGATGAGACACTAATATTGCTCGTTTTCAATTATTTATACATGTTACGTCCTTTACATTCGCACCCAACGCACCCAATCCATAAAGGCACTGGTGAATGTCCATGGGTGTCCATAGGAACCTTCCCTGCGGGAAGATGAGGGGAGGGGGGAGAAGTCTCTACAGTTGCCATTTTTTAATCACATGAGTTGATCAGTTGCGAGACGTTTCATTCCACAAGAACTTCATTTTAAAGGGTGCGATAAAAATTTAATCTAGTCCACAGAATTGATCGTTATTCACTCATATTCGTTATAGTACAAGATGCAATCAGAAAGTTTTCGCTTGAGTACTTTGCTGCAGCGTATATCCAACATAGAGCGACTCTGATGCGGGTATGTAAACACCGACATATTGGGAAGGGATTAGTGTGGCATTAGTGCCTTTCCGACGTTCGTGAGCTAGATGAGGAAACGTGAACCATGGCGACGTTATTACGAAATCCTTCCGAACAGGACCAACGTGCTGTTATTCTTTTCTTGGCCGCCGAAGGACAAACACAGGTTGACATCAGTCAGAGAATGAAGACTGTGTACGGAGCAGCATTCCTGTCGATAACCACTGTTGTGGAATGGTGCGCCAAATTCCACGCTGCTCGCGATTCGACACAATATAGCAAATATCGTAACGAAGAAGTTACGCCAACTCAAGTGGCTGATACTTGAGTACCCGTCCTGTAGTCCTGATTTCTTCTCGTGCGATTACGACGCCTTTGGCCCCATAAAAAAGCTTTCAAGGGCCTATGATTTCTGTCGGACGACGATGGACAGCAGGCAGTTAGGGACTTCAAGTAACAGGACACGGTATTTCACCAACGGGTATCTTCAACCTAGTGTATTGGTGGATTGCTTCGTTGATTACGGAGATTTTGACTGATTGGCATGCCGATTCTGGACTGTACGGGCTTAAAGGCATTTTGATCGCCCCTTATATTAAGATGAGGCATAAGTTCGTAGAGTTTTTCGATAAGTTTAATAAACACGACAGATACACATAACAGAGACTTGAGTCATCAATATGATATTGTCCTTCACCATTTAGAACAGTCTGCCAACGCTGCGGTAACTTTTCGATTCCGCGGCTGTAGAAATCACGTGGTTTTAGGCGAAGAACTCCTGTGTACCAAGTTTTATTGAAATTGCTCCACGCATTCCAGAGTACCTTGACAAATGAGGACAGACATATACATACATTCTACCCCGGAACACGACAAGAAACATATACGTACATTCGCACAATTATTCTCACTGTAAGCGCGTTCCATATCAGCGACGAGTAAATTTACTGTCTAAATTTTGTATCTTGTGTACTGAGCTTTCAGTACTGATTGCAATCGATGCTTTCATGAACCGGGATGTGGAAAAGTCACCAAAGATTGTTTTGGTTCCATTTCACTTCTTCTTGTCCTCCCCGGAAAAAGTCTTTCCTTCCCTCCCAGTTATTTTAATTTGCTTTCTCCTGGCGTCTGCGTGTCTTAAAGCCCTCCCTAGACTCAGGACTGCTCCGGAGAAAGAACGTGTTCCATTAACAGGGATTTGGTGGCCTGTTTTCTGCTCCGGAAGACTTTTCCGATACCGGAGCGCACCTCCCGTCTTCTGTTCACTGTCCGCCTTCACTCCAGGCAGTAAACTAAAATTTAAAATTACGTAATTCCTTTAGCAACGGGAGATAAACCTCGAGGATTATGCGAATTATTAATTAGTTTGAGTACAACATTCGACCGGCCGTCGTTTTTAAAAATTCTGATAACCAATGAAAAACAGTTTGGGAGAAACTGAACGAGTTGCTTGCGCTGATTTCTGGTCTGACAAAAACTTCTGCTTGTGACCTTTAAACTCGTTCTCATAGAGGAAACAGTAGCACAACACTTGACCTTAACTCTTGTGCTGTTTTCCCTTTAGTTTACATGCACTGTGGCAGTACGCTTACATAATTGTCCATGCTGCAGGTTCTGCGAATTACATGATGATGACGATCATGATGTGGAAAAACAAGAAGACTCAGCAGTTCACTGCACTGAACCATTTTTCAGTAACACCCTATGACATTTCCTGCCATAGCGATGATTTTAATTTCAGAAAATTTATACCACGGACACCTGATGTTATACTTCTTCATTTTCTGTGGACTGCAACAGACATTGTAGAGTACACTACTACTGTATCATTAGAAGGGGAGATTATCGCAAGAATAAATGCTGCAACTGAAATACGGAGTGCTATATCGCACATGTTTCTCCATGATGTACATTCTGCAATGAAGTTCATAATCATTACGTCCAAACCTTTCTAAACTTTAGTAGCCCACAGCGCTCAAACCATGATTTCCGCATATGAGTTTACAGTATCGCTCAACATATTAAACGTTTTACAGTTGCAGCCAGCGTATACACCTTGTACTGATGCCTAATAGGTTGTAGAACTAATTAGGATGCGAAATACTATTTGAAGAAACTTTGATGCCTTCACTTCGTTCCCCCACAAGTCCCACACTAGGCATTTCCGGTGAGTTATTTTCCCTTGATAAATGACTAGTTTGTCGTCCCGGAAACGTACTAATCGTATCGGGCTTTGTTCTGTGTAAACCTAGTATATGAGTGCAAAAATTTTAAACTTTATCGTGCGTAGGAGGGTGTTTTGAAAAGTTCTCGAAATGGAACAGAAGGAAACGACTTACCTCAGTGAAACTTTTTATTTTATTGTAGTATCCCTGTGCACTTATGAACTTTGTCGAGCGATGTTCCAATGTCTTTACACCATCTCGAAAATTAGATTCCTCCAGGCCTACAAAGTACCCGTTAGCTTTGGCTGCGAATTCTTCGTTTGAGGAGAATTTCCGTCCACCAAGAAAAATTTTGAGCTCGGTGAAATGGTGGAAGTCTGACGGAGCCACATCAGGCAGATAAGGCGGGTATGTATGGCAACAATTTGTATCTTAGCTCATGTATATTTGCCATGGCAAAAACACTTGTCTGTGGGTGTGAATTGTCTTGATGAAAGATGACAGTTTTCCTTGCCAAAGCAGCCCTTTTTTGACGTATTTTTTGCTATAGCTGCCAAAAGAGTTTAGCTTAGGAATGTGATGTAATTTTTTGGCTAGTGGTAAGATAATCTACCAGTTGAATCGCTTTCTTAGACCAAAAAACTAATGACGTGATGTTTTCGGCCGACCGTATTGCCTTTGATTTCTTTGGTGGTGTTGATGGTGAATCAAAATGTTTACATTCCTTTGACTGTCGTTTCGTATAGTAGTGAACACATGTTTCATCTGTGGTCACAAACCGACGCAAAATGTCTTGTCGTTTCTCTGAAAATGGATCAATCATTGTTCGGACATTTCTATTCGGGTGCGTTATCATTAAGAGTCACGGCATCCATCCAGCAGATAATTTTCTCATATCCAGTTTTACTGTTGTACTGCCCGTTCAGACGACATCCCTACAGCTTCAGAAATTTCTAGCACTTTCAGTCGACGATCCCCCATGACAATTTTATGCACTTTGCCATAATTCCTAGGGTAGTGGAACATCTTGGCCGACCACTGCAGAGATCTATCGAAGCTGTCTAGACCAAATTTAAACTCGTTTGTCCACTTGTCCACAGCTGAATAGAAAGGAGCGGAGTTCCCCAGTGTGTTTTGAAAATCGGCAAGAACTTTCTTTGCCTTCATACCGTTCTTTATTAGGTGTTTAATCACTGCTGGAATCTCGATTTTTTCCGTCTTTTTATACAGGAACAACAAAGAGGCATGCACACCTCAGATCTCTAGCCAGAGCACTGATGCTTCACGTGTTTACTGATGAAGGATGACCTGTTATTACGCGGGAACCTCGTTGCGCTAGCAGTGACACCTGGTGGCAATTCCTCGAAATTTTTAAACAGCTCTCGTATCGTAGAGACTTGCACTGATGACACAGCACATTATGACCACTTGTATAGCAGCGTGTTAGTCCTTCTTTGGAACGAGAAACAGCAGCAATCTGCGTGACATAGATTCAACATGTTTTCGGAGGTATGTGGCACCACATGTCTTCGCGCACATCAGACAATTCCCGTAAATTACGGGCCGGTGGTCTCTGGGCGCTAAACTGGTGCACGTTAGCATCTCTCATGTCTTTCATACGATTGATATCAAGTGAATTCACCATCATGCTCTTCAAATCATTGTAGCACGAATCTAGCCTTGTGACACGGACAGTTATCCTACTGGAAGATGCCACCACAAATGACGAAGACATTGAACATGAAGGGAAGCAGGTGGTTCGCAGTAATGTTCAAGTAGTCCACAGCTGTCATGGTGCATTCAGTACTGCCGCAGGTCCAATGGAAGCCCACGTAAATGGCGCCATGGGATAACACTTCCCCCACTGGACTGTGTTCTTGACGCGATGCATGTTCCTATGAAACTTTCTCCTGCATGACGGTCTGTCCGGAGACGACATCGACCTGATGTAGGAAGGAACGTAATTCACCGACCAGGTGACACGTTTCCATTGATCCATGGTCCAGTCTCGACGATCTCGTTCCCAATGCAGTCGTAACTGATGATGTCATTGGTGGTCAACTTGGGAAGGCGTAGTAGGGTTCGTCTGATGCGGAACCCAGTGTTCAACAATGTGCGCTGAACGGCGTGCTCTGAAATGCCTGTGTCCGCACCACATATAATTTTTGATTGTCCTTTTATTTTTCATTGTGTTTCTTCTGGTGCTTGCAAAACTCTATTTCCTTGTAAATTTCCTGCTTAATCACTAAATTAATAAAAGCTATCACAAATTTAGCAGCACATATTCACAAGTACACAGAAAGAAAATTATTCATACTAATATTATAAATGCGAAAGTAACTCTGTCTGTTACGCCGTCACGACTAAGCCGCTGAAGCGTTCTTGTTGACATGTGGATGGAGTAGCTTGAACGCTGAGGAAGAACATAGGCCTCTTTATAAAGTGTGTAAAAACAACATACTTATTGATCTGAAGAATATAACACGGAACAATAATTAATCTCTCAAAAAGGTATTTACTCTATGATTTTCGAAAATTATATTTGTGAAAATGCGTTTGTTGCTTCATATGTTCTGGTTAACAAAAATGGTTCAAATGGCTCTAAGCACTGTGGGACTTAACATCTGAGGTCATCAGTCCCCTAGACTTAGAACTACTTAAACCTAACTAGCCTAAGGACACCACACACATCCATGCCCGACACAGGATATGAGGCTGTGACCGCAGCAGCAGCGCGGTTCCGGACTAAAGCGCCTAGAACCGCTCGGCCACAGCTGCAGGCTCTGGTTAATACGATTCGACGCAAATCATCTTCGTGTTTAATCCCTGCTTCCACACTAATATCCGTCCAAGGTCCGTCGCATTCTAGACATTGATCGTCACACGTTTCTTACAGCTGCCGATAGACCTGAACTCACAATGACGATGTCATTTAAAGACTGATCGACAAATACATGTGGAACGTGGTAGGCTTTTGGTGAGCCTGGATTTGACTATGACCTATAAATTGACTATGTTAATCATAAAATAGTCATCTTAGGAGGACGGATAAAAAAATGTAGGCACTATAATGCATTAAAATGGGAGGAATAAACGGTTGGTATGTGTTGCTCTGGAGGCAAAATCTCACTTCTTGATCTAAATCATCCGTTAGAACCCCTATAAGCTCTACATATGTACGAATCAAATGAATTTACACATCTTTTAAATACACTCCTGGAAATTGAAATAAGAACACCGTGAATTCATTGTCCCAGGAAGGGGAAACTTTATTGACACATTCCTGGGGTCAGATACATCACATGATCACACTGACAGAACCACAGGCACATAGACACAGGCAACAGAGCATGCACAATGTCGGCACTAGTACAGTGTATATCCACCTTTCGCAGCAATGCAGGCTGCTATTCTCCCATGGAGACGATCGTAGAGATGCTGGATGTAGTCCTGTGGAACGGCTTGCCATGCCATTTCCACCTGGCGCCTCAGTTGGACCAGCGTTCGTGCTGGACGTGCAGACCGCGTGAGACGACGCTTCATCCAGTCCCAAACATGCTCAATGGGGGACAGATCCGGAGATCTTGCTGGCCAGGGTAGTTGACTTACACCTTCTAGAGGACGTTGGGTGGCACGGGATACATGCGGACGTGCATTGTCATATTGGAACAGCAAGTTCCCTTGCCGGTCTAGGAATGGTAGAACGATGGGTTCGATGACGGTTTGGATGTACCGTGCACTATTCAGTGTCCCCTCGACGATCACCAGTGGTGTACGGCCAGTGTAGGAGATCGCTCCCCACACCATGATGCCGGGTGTTGGCCCTGTGTGCCTCGGTCGTATGCAGTCCTGATTGTGGCGCTCACCTGCACGGCGCCAAACACGCATACGACCATCATTGGCACCAAGGCAGAAGCGACTCTCATCGCTGAAGACGACACGTCTCCATTCGTCCCTCCATTCACGCCTGTCGCGACACCACTGGAGGCGGGCTGCACGATGTTGGGGCGTGAGCGGAAGACGGCCTAACGGTGTGCGGGACCGTAGCCCAGCTTCATGGAGACGGTTGCGAATGGTCCTCGCCGATACCCCAGGAGCAACAGTGTCCCTAATTTGCTGGGAAGTGGCGGTGCGGTCCCCTACGGCACTGCGTAGGATCCTACGGTCTTGGCGTGCATCCGTGCGTCGCTGCGGTCCGGTCCCAGGTCGACGGGCACGTGCACCTTCCGCCGACCACTGGCGACAACATCGATGTACTGTGGAGACCTCACGCCCCACGTGTTGAGCAATTCGGCGGTACGTCCACCCGGCCTCCCGCATGCCCACTATACGCCCTCGCTCAAAGTCCGTCAACTGCACATACGGTTCACGTCCACGCTGTCGCGGCATGCTACCAGTGTTAAAGACTGCGATGGAGCTCCGTATGCCACGGCAAACTGGCTGACACTGACGGCGGCGGTGCACAAATGCTGCGCAGCTAGCGCCATTCGACGGCCAACACCGCGGTTCCTGGTGTGTCCGCTGTGCCGTGAGTGTGATCATTGCTTGTACAGCCCTCTCGCAGTGTCCGGAGCAAGTATGGTGGGTCTGACACACCGGTGTCAATGTGTTCTTTTTTCCATTTCCAGGAGTGTATTATTAGAAAATATAATGCATGCTTTCAGATTCGACATAGAGGAAAATGACACAAACACATTCATTATGTACCTACATACCGGCACTGGATAACTTTTTACACATACGTTTTTACACCGATATATACACAGACATTTGTACATTACTTACTTACATGCTCACCATCACGCATCATAATAACAATACTGATATGCGAGCGCAGCCGCGGGCAGAGCAAGTGAATGACCTAAGGGAAAAGACAACTTAAATGCATAATGTAGTGTGTTATTATTTGTTTCTTCATATTAGTCAGTGATTATGATTATTGCATTGGTATGATTTGTGAGTTCTGGTGATAAGATAAATCCAGGAAAGAAAGAAAGTCAGCACTGGTCGTAATGCCATCTGTCTTTTCTTTTTTGCATTATTTCAGTTCTAGGTTTCAGCTGACAGTGCAGCAACACTAAAGACCCAAAGAAACTGGTACACCTGCTTAATATCGTGTAGGACCCCCGCGAGCACTCAGAAGTCCCACAAAACGACGTTGCATCGACTCGACTAATGTTTGAAGCAGTGCTGGAGGTAACTGACACCATGAATCCTGCATGGTTGTCCATAAATCCTTAAGAGTACGAGGGGGTGGAGATCTCTTCTGAACAGCGCATTGCAATGCATACAAGATATGCTCAATAACCTTCGTTTCTGGGCAATTTGGTGGCCAGTAGAAGTGTTTAAACTAAGAAGCGTGTTGCTGGAGCCACTCTGTAGCAATCCTGGCCGTGTGGGGTGTCGCATTGTCCTGGCGGAATTGCCCAAGTCCGTCGGAATGCACAATGGAGATGAATGGATACAGGTGATCAGACAGGACGCTTACGTGCTTGTGACCTGTCAGAGTCGTATCTAGACGTATCAGGGGTCCCATATCACTCCAGCTGCATACGCCCCATACCATAACAGAGCCTCCACCAGCTTGAACAGTCCCCTGCTGACATGCCGGGTCCATGGATTCAAGTGGTTGTCTCCATACTCGTACATGCCCATCCGCTCGATACATTTTGAAAGGAGACTGTTCGACCAGGCAATATGTTTCCAGTCATCAATAGTCCAATGTTGGTGTTGAAGGGCCCAGGCGAGGCGTAAAGTTTTGTGTCTTGCAGTCATAGAGGGTACACAAGTGGGCCTTCCTCTTCGAAAGCCCATATCGATTATGTTTCGTTGAATGTTTCGCATGCTGACACTTACTGATGGCCCAGCACTGAAATTTGCAGCAATTTGCGGAAGGGTTGCACTTCTGTCATGTTGAACGATTCTCTTCAGTCGTCGTTGGTCCCGTTCTTGCAGGATCTTTTTCCGGCCGCAGTGATGTCGGAGATTTGATGTTTTACCGGATTTCTGATATTCACGGTACGCTCGTGAAATGGTCATACACTTCATTGCTAACTCGGAGATGCTGTGTCCCATAGCTTGTGCCCCTACTATGAGGCCACGTTCAAATTCACTTAAACCTTGATAACCTGTCATTGTAACAGTAGTAACCGATCTAACAACTGCGCCAGACACTTGTTGTCGTGTATAGGCGTTGCCGACCGCAGATCCGTATTATGCCTGTTTACATGTCTCTATATTTGAATACACTTGCCTATACCAGTTTCTTTGGCGCTTCAGTGTATCATCAGTGTATTATAAGTGCTACGTGACCACTTACAGCGCAGTGATGATCGCTGCACTGGCAGCTGAAATCCAGATCCGAAAGAAAGAGAGAGATGGCATTACGACCGACCCAGATCTTCGTTCTGTCCTGGATTACATCGCAGTGGTGGGACACAATCATTCCCATGGAATCGAACACGACTAAATGAATATGTTTTCCGGAACATCGTTCCTTCGCTTGTCAGCATTTCCCACGTGCCACCTGACGGTGCTCTGCTGATTGTTACGTCCCTTTTAGTTCAATAGTGCCGTTTTTTCCTGTGTAGTTCATTACTCAGAGGAGAATATAAATGATAACTTTTGAAAGGAATAAGATACAGCGTAGTTAAATTTTTTCATTTTCTGCCTGCTTGTAATGCTCTATAAAATAGCGTTATAAGTTTATATCTCCAACTGAAAATATCTGCACATACTCAGAACTTAATGAAGGGACAGGGGTGTATAGTCTAAGAATCGGATGCCATAACAGAACAGTGGTGTGGCTTGTTGGCTAATATTGCTCAGTGACTGTCAGCATTGCAATGATTTCATACTAACCATATAGATAACTTTTCAGGCAGTGAGTGTTCCGAAAGTTAGCTTTAGATTTGCTTGTCACTCAGAAACACTCCACAAAGCTATATACCTGACGGGCAATACTTCCACACTCTACTAATACCCCGTTTTCTGCGTCGCTCTGCAGTTATTTCTTTTGAACGCATTTAGCGTCTTTAGGGCTATTACTAATACCAAAACCTCCAGACGTCAGACAGTTAGATCGGATATCAAACGTTACATGTCGATAGAATATCAACCAGAACACCCATATAGTGTGTGCTATGCGCTGTCGTCCATGTCAACGTACGTAAATTTTAAGTAATAACTGACCTAAGGAGCACAGGAAAGCCATAACTGTGAGCATCTGTCGTGTAGAGTTCCTATGGGGAAGTCAGTAGAGCGTTAGTTTTTCGTATCCAGTGTCCCTCGTTCGAGTCCTGGTCTTTCCAGTTTTTCTCCTTTAGTACGTGTGAAACTGTTACATGAGACAAAATGTTCATCTACATCTACATCTACATGATTACTCCGCAATTCACATTTAAGTGCTTGGCAGAGGGTTCGTCGAACCACAATCATACTATCTCTCTATCACTCCACTCCCGAACAGCGCGCGGGAAAAACGATCACCTATACCTTCCTGTTCGAGCTCTGATTTCTCTTATTTTATTTTGATGATCATTCCTACCTATGTAGGTTGGGCTCAACAAAATATTTTCGCATTCGGAAGAGAAAGTTGGTGACTGAAATTTCGTAAATAGATCTCGCCGCGACGAAAAACGTCTTTGCTTTAATGACTTCCATCCCAACTCGCGTATCATATCTGCCACACTCTCTCCCCTATTACGTGATAATATAAAACGAGCTGCTCTTTTTTGCACCCTTTCGATGTCCTCCGTCAATCCCACCTGGTAAGGATCCAACACCGCGCAGCAATATTCTAACAGAGGACGAACGAGTGTAGTGTAAGCTGTCTCTTTAGTGGACTTGTTGCATCTTCTAAGTGTCCTGCCAATGAAACGCAACCTTTGGCTCGCCTTCCCCACAGTATTATCTATGTGGCCTTTCCAACTGAAGCTGTTCGTAATTTTAACACCCAGGTACTTAGTTGAATTGCCAACCTTGAGAATTGTACTATTTATCGAGTAATCGAATTCCAACGGATTTCTTTTGGAACTCATGTGGATCATCTCAGACTTTTCGTTATTTAGCGTCAACTGCCACCTGCCACACCATACAGCAATTTTTTCTAAATCGCTTTGCAACTGATACTGGTCTTCGGATGACTTTACTAGACGGTAAATTACAGCATCATCTGCGAACAACCTAAGAGAACTGCTCAGATTGTCACCCAGGTCATTTATATAGATCAGGAACAGCAGAGGTCCCAGGACGCTTCCCTGGAGAACACCTGATATCACTTCAGTTTTACTCGATGATTTGCCGTCTATTACTACGAACTGCGACCTTCCTGACAGGAAACCACGAATCCAGTCGCACAACTGAGACGATACCCCATAGGCCCGCAGCTTGATTAGAAGTCGCTTGTGAGGAACGGTGTCAAAAGCTTTCCGGAAATCTAGAAATACGGAATCAACTTGAGATCCCCTGTCGATAGCGGCCATTACTTCGTGCGAATAAAGAGCTAGCTGCGTTGCACAAGAACGATGTTTTCTGAAACCATGCTGATTACGTATCAATAGATCGTTCCCTTCGAGGTGATTCATAATGTTTGAATACAGTATATGCTCCAAAACCCTACTGCAAACCGACGTCAATGATATAGGTCTGTAGTTCGATGGATTACTCCTACTACCCTTCTTAAACACTGGTGCGACCTGCGCAATTTTCCAATCTGTAGGTACAGATCTATCGGTGAGCGAGCAGTTGTATATGATTCCTAAATAGGGAGCTATTGTATCAGCGTAATCTGAAAGGAACCTAATCGGTATACAATCTGGACCTGAAGACTTGCCCGTATCAAGCGATTTGAGTTGCTTCGCAACCCTAAGGTACTCATGCTAGCAGCTGTTCGTGTTTCAAATTCTGGAATATTTCATTCGTCTTCCCTGGTGAAGGAATTTCGGAAAACTGCGTTCAATAACTCCGTTTTAGCGGCACAGTCGTCGGTAACAGTTCCATCGGCACTGCGTAGCGAAGGTATTGACTGCGTCTTGCCGCTTGTGTACTTTACATACGACCAGAATTTCTTCGGATTTTCTACCAAATTTCGAGACAATGTTTCGTTGTGGAACCTATTAAAGGCATCTCGCATCGAAGTCCGTGCCAAATTTCGCGCGTCTGTAAATTTTAGCAAATCTTCGGGATTTCGCGTTCTTCTGAACTTCGCATGCTTTTTCCGTTGCCTCTGCAACAGCGTTCGGACCTGTTTTGTGTACCATGGGGGATCAGTTCCATCTCTTACCAATTTATGAGATATGAATCTCTCAATTGCTGTTGCTACTATATCTTTGAATTTGAGCCACATCTCGTCTACATTTGCATAGTCAGTTCGGAAGGAGTGGAGATCGTCTCTTAGGAAGGCTTCTAGTGACACTCTATCCGCTTTTTGAAATAAAATTGTTTTGAGTTTGTTTCTGGTGGATTTGGAAGAAACGGTATTGAGTCTAGCGACAACGACCTTGTGATCACTAATCCCTGTATCAGTCGTGATACTCTCTATTAGCTCTGGATTGTTTGTGGCTAAGAGGTCAAGTGTGTTTTCGCTACCATTTACAATTCGCGTGGGTTCGTGGACTAACTGCTCGAAATAATTTTCGGAGAAAGCATTTAGGACACTCTCGGAAGATGTTTTCTGCCTACCACAAGTTTTGAACAAGTATTTTTGCCAACACATCGACGGAAGGTTGAAGTCCCCACCAACTGTAACCGTATGAGTGGGGTATTTATTTGTTACGAGACTCAAATTTTCTCTGAACTGTTCAGCAACTATATCATCGGGTCGGTAGAAGGAGCCAATTGTTAACTTAGTTAGTTCCTGACATGTAAAATGACCATACGGAGTTTACAGCGCTGTTCTATTGGCAGTCCACTTTCAGTATGTTTATTTGAAAGAAGGAAGCCTATAGAGTACATGTGCAACAAAAACAATAATAATAATAATAATAATAGTAATAAAAGTAAGAGTAATAAAAATAATAATACTAGTAATAAACGACATAATAACAACAATAATAATAAGTACATAACGTTCAGGAATCAATATAAACACCACCACCACACACACATTGTCATTCATAACCTCACGTGTGAAGCAAATTATTTTCGTACACCAAACTCATTTGATGAATTCCATATTTGCACAGCCAACGTGTAGACTGCCAAATGGAAGCTTGTGCCCGAAACCGTGTCTGATGTACGGTGCTGCTGACATCTAGCAGACAATTATTATTATTATTGTAATTGTTATAATTACTGTTAATACTTACCCACGTACGATGCAGTTGTTTCTTTATCCTTCAGCTGACACTGTTTAGGTTTATTCTGTGAAACTGTAAATTTACTCTATGGGTTTGCTGCTTTCAAATAAACGAAGTGGAAGTGGACTGCCAATAGAAAATCGCTGTAAACTCCGAACAGTCCTTTCACTTGGCAGGAACATGTCTCATACAGCTGTTTCACACATACTACAGCAGAAAAACTGGAATGACCAGGGTTCGGAAGCAGGACCTTTTTTACGACAAACTAACGCTCTACCGACTTTCTCATGCGAGTTCTAAACGACTGTCCCTCCGGTTAAGATTTACTTGTGCTCCTTAGATCGGGTGTTACTTACTTCTTAACATTTACGTACCTTCTCTAAGACGACAGCACAGAGTACAAACTATATCGGAGTTCTGGTTGATACTCTATCGATATACAACCTCTGCTATCGATCTGGCTCTGCGATACATGGCGGTTTGGGTGTCAGCTTTTCCGCTGAAACCTCTTTGGTAAAACATCAGCCTGACCACCTGAGACCTTTCCAGCTACGCAGAGATTTTCATAGTTTCTGTTACATACATACAGAGATTGTAGAGACAAATCTTAAGATCAAAACGCACGTCTGGGAACGGTTCGTATCCACGTTCCAGGAATAAAAAACCGTCTAACGTTTTTAAATTTCGCCCTAAAATTAATGACTGCGATACAGTTAGCTAATGGCAAACACTGCCTTCATTGCACGATATGAGTCTCAGTTGTAACTGCCGATACATTCCTCAAAAATATCTGGTGTGGCGTCAAACATTCCTGCTGCAGCCATAAACTATATAACCCAGGTAATGAGGCCTCGTAAACAGGAATCCACAGGTAGCCCATAAAGGTTAAAGGAGTCATTGAGCGCAATCTTAGTAGCTAAGTAAGTGGTTCTTCTCGAGTAGTCGCTCTTTCCCTGCAAATGATCAGAGACCAACATAAACAGTTTCTGGAATTATTATTTTACACGAGTGTTCTTGTGTGGCTTTTGTAAATATTTTTAGTTCTACACATTTAACTGCTGTATAATATAATACAGTGTTTTGGAAGATATTGCTAATTATTCAGTTGTAGAATTTCATGAGGCCTGAAATTCTGCATGTTTTTAAAACTAATTATATAACGTGTGGATGGCGAAGCCATACTACATCGACCATGCACCGTATGAAGGAACATGTGGTATTTACAAATAAACTGCGTTTCCTAAATTTCTAACAATTGTGGGGTCTAGAAAATGCAAATTTGTATTAGTTGGCAGTAGCTTCAGTTTCAAAAGGTACACTCATGTTCAGAAAAAAAACACCACCTTGAACGACTAGAGATAGGACGTTCGTATTCACAGTACATGTACATTTGTATGTTCTGCAGAAATGATTACAATTTGAACCTTGTCGGCCCGCGGGACAACATCGATATCGCGGCGCAACACCATCTACCGGTAAAATGTGGCTGTAGCTCTCATTGCTACTACACTCGTTGCTACTACAAACCTAAGGCAATGGATCAGAGTGACTCGCAGATAGGCGAGAGAACCGTACAGTCAGATCAGTGAGTTTGAAAGAGCGCGCACTGTTGGCATTAGTGAATGTCATGTGATCATCGGGGAAACCACAGCTCGTGTAGGACGAAGTGTTTCAGTAGTGCAACGTGTGTGCACAACGGTTCGCGAAAGACGAGACGGGTCAAGTCGCACCATTCAGACACCTCCCCCCCTCCACCCCCCCTCCACCCCTCCCACCCCAAGAAGATCGGCACCTCATCTGAATGGCATTGCAGGACAGATCTACGTCTTCCTTGACTCTGGCGCAACAGTGGAACAGTGTAACACATCGTATACTATCAGCGGTGACAGTTCGTCGCCCTTATGTACGTGTCGTCCACTTCTCCACCCACCTCTGACGAATGTGAGGAAACATGCTAGACAGCAATGATGTGTAACTGAGTTTTCTCTTTTGATGCTAGTCAGTTGTTAGGATGAGCATTACTGCAAAGGGCATTTGATTCTAAAGCATTATGTCAGGGTGAAAAATACTAAATAAATTACTTTTTATCTCTTACCAACATGTGTGCAGGGTGGGTTCTCCCTTGCTGGCCGGAGTGGCCGTGCGGTTCTGGGCGCTACAGTCTGGATCCGGGCGACTGCTACGGTCGCAGGTTCGAATCCTGCCTCGGGCATGGATGTGTGTGATGTCCTTAGGTTAGTTAGGTTTAATTAGTTCTAAATTCTCGGCGACTGATGACCTCATAAGTTAAGTCGCATAGTGCTCAGAGCCATTTGAACCATTTGGGTTCTCCCTTGGCTCGGGTATGAGGTAGAATGAAACAGCATTTTTACATAAGAGAACTTTTATTGAAAGTTTTGTAGAACTGTTTCCTTACTGGATGTTCTGGCTGGGAGAGCGGCAGCTGTATCGTTTGCGAAGCCTTCTGCCGCGGCAGCGGCGGCGTCTGATTACGCGTGGCAGTGTGTATCTCGTGTCGCCGTCTGGCCCAGCTGACTGGAGACGCGCAGCGCAAGGTGGCCCGTTTAATTATTGCGAGCGAAGTCATGCATCAGATTGTGATACCTTGGATGTGGCGTCCCAGTGTTTCTCTTCTCTAAGCGCGCGCGTGTGTTGTGCGTCGGCCAGCGGAGCAGTGCGGCGGGGAAGGCCAGTGTCCCGGACTCGAACAACGGACTCCAGCTTGCCAGTCTTCGGCTGTCAGATCTTCATTCCAGCTGACAGGTGACTGCTGATGTGAGGCCGTCTCCTTCCCGTCCTCACGAGTCACCCGGGTACGTAAAAATCAGTCGTCAAATACCTTCTAACTTCTGTCTTCTGGCGGCGAGGCTGCTGCTTGCTATTCCATTACAGCGGCGGACTTGGTGCTTTTGTGTACGATGTAGTCTCTTCCTGCATGACGGTCTTCAGCACCGAAACTGAACTGAAAACTGCTCCTCCTGTCGGACCCCCTGCTTCGCGCGTATTTATTCACTTCAGTTCACTGGAGGTGAACGACTTCACGGTCATTGCCCCTTCTGTCACGTTGAAAAGCTTCTCGAAGAATCTTCTTAACGTCGGTCATTGGCTCTTGGAATGTAGGCGAGGGCCTTTGATCACATGTGACAATTGAGAAACACGTGAGCCGGTCGGGCGATGCCCTGATGGCTGAATCGACAGCTCTTGGAATGTAGGCGAGGGCCTTTGATCACATGTGACAACTGAGAAACACGTGAGCCGGTCGGGCGATGCCCTGACGGCTGAATCGACAGCTTCCGCTTATGCGGGGAGAGCGATGGCTTCTCCTGGACGTGCTGACTTCATGGTCATTGGCTCTTCTGTCACTGCTGCTCTGCCCCCTGTTTGCCAGTGTGTAATTCTTCTAAACTAAACTAAGTTTTTCATTTATTTTCTAATTTCACTTCACTTCACATTGATTTCACTAATTTATTTACCTATCTTAAGTACCACTCAACAGATGTGTGGAACAACGTCACTGCGGACAGGAATGACATCAGACAATGTTTTCGGATGAATCCAGGATCTGTTTGTTTGGAAACGATGGCCACATTTTTGTTCGCCGCATACAGGAGGAGCGGCATTACAGTGGCTGCATCCGCACAAGACACGCAGTGCCAACTCAGAGCCTTATGGTGTGGGGTACTATTGGGTACAACCACAAATCATAGTTGGTGCATTTCCAGGGCACTGTGACCAGTGTGGCCTACATGATTGAGATCCTGCGAACCGTAGCCATGTCCTTTCTGCCCAACATACCAGACGCCACTTTTCAGCAGTACAAAGCACGACACAAGATTTGGTGTCAAAGGATGTCAGCCTTTTGCCCTGGTCCGCCGGATCACCAAACTTGTCACCAATCGAAAATGTGTGGAGTATGATGAAATTACGGTTGCAGCGCTGCGACACAATGCCAACCACCACAGACGAACCTTGGAAACAGATGAATGAAGCGTGGATGGCTATACCACACGACGCCATCTGCGCCCTATACGGGTCGATGCCATCACCCAGGGAACAAGTTATCGGGGCCCGTGGCGGACCCTTTGTCTACCAGGCAACAGGACACATGCTGAACCGAGATGACTGAAATGCTAATCATTTCTGCAGAACATACTAATGTGCATGTCCTGTGAATGTGAGTGTCGTATCTCCAGTCGTTCAAGGTATTCTGTTTTCTTCTGAAGATGAGTGTATTTAACCTGTGCGGTCTTTGATAGTACTTCAAAGAATATAATGTAACTGATGGACTGTTAAACACGGTATTGACAAGATTTTCTCGACTGCAACAATGTTAAATTTCAGTAGGATACATATACCTAGGTACATGGAAAAATGAAAATAAGCGTTTGGCGTCTTAGGGGGCAGGTCCGGCCGCCTTGGTGCAGGTCGTATTACATTCGACGCCACATTAGGTGACCTGCGCGCCGGATGGGGATGAAATGATGAGGAAGAGAACACAACAGCCAGTCCCTGAGACGAGAAAATCCCTGACCCAGCCTGGAATCGAACCCGGGCCCCTTAGGCAGTCCGTCACGCTGACCATTCAGCTATCAGGGCGTTCCTAGGTACATGACCGTGTTGTATTGCGGAACACTTTTTCACATTTGGAAATCCGTACTTTTCGGAGTAATTTTTGTAATTTCAGAAAAAGGTTGCATAGCATAAAAAGTAAATACAATCATTTAAAAATGGAATGTGAAAATATCTTAAACTTCTATTACATAGCTGGCTAGAGAAAACGTCTGAAAAGATATCCACTTCTCTCCCACCTAATGTACATCAATATTAAGTCATGCAAGTAATCATTTTATTTACTAAAAGTAAGTCAATCTAGACCACCTAGAAGTGTGTAATCAAAATGTCTAAAATGCTATGTAGCTTTATAAGTCGGCATGCTAAGTACTTAATTCCAGGGCATCTTCCATCCAGAATCCGAAAATTTTTCAGTAGCCTTTCCAACGATGCACAATTTTTATCTACGGCGCTCGTAAACTTTGAGAGTCTGTGTGAAAATAAAAGTCACAATTTGGAGCTAAACAAGCACCAAAGACCAAGTGGTCTGTAATTGTGAAAAGCCTTGTAGGTAGGAATGAGACATAGAAAGAATAGTAAGCGCTTCAGCCACGCCAGAGACAAATCTGGAGACGTTAATAGCGACTGGAGTGAACAAATGAAGTGACGTTAGCAAGATGTCAATATTTAAAGGAGCTACGTTTGTTCGAAGGAAGATGACACAGAAGAATGGAAGGAGGAAGACGAAGCGTATTTGAGCCCGCAATGTCGTGAATTTCAAGGACGAGCGAAGGATGGAACGGAGGCTGAGAAAAAGAAAATGGGATTCGCAAAGAGGATTACTGTGTGAGCCAGAGGAGCAAAGAAAGCGGATTTCGGCGGAAGACCGTGCGGCCACCAACTCGAAGCTTAAGGAGTCCGAATGTACGGAATATAAGAAAAACATCTACATAGAGGCTCGTGGCTCCTTCACAATTTTGGTGTCTGCGTTTGGAAAACTGTGACAGCGACGGTGACCAAGACTGACATCAGTGGTACAGTATGAAGGTTCGATTGCGTTCGTAGAAATCCGGAGGAGTGATTATAGGACACGCATTTTCTTGGCAGTCTGCTGTTTGTCAGTATTTACAGTTTCATGATCGCACTGCGGGTCTGGTGATATTAAGATTTGCAGCTGTTTGCACTTTTACACGAACAGTATCGGATCAAAAGTATCCGGACAACCCTATGTATCGTGCTATTGACCTGTAGACATCAAGAGAAACAGACCTGGAGATATTGGGTTGTCAATAGAGGAGCGGTAACAGCAGAGTGGGTCGCTCGAATGTGAACTAGTCATTGGAAATCACCTAAATAACAAATCCATAATCGACATTTCAAACGCTTGAAAACCATCCAAGTTGGTGCCGTGATTGTGGAGTGGAAATGCGCAATAACAAGCCCAGCTAGAAGAAGGCCAGCTGGACCTCATACATTGATGACAGAGACTACCGATCACTGCAGAGGGTGGTTGTTAAAAATCATATGAAACCTCTAAAGGAATCATTCGTGTGTTTGAAAGTGTTGTGGCTGTGCCCTCTTGTAATGTTTTGTGGTTCCTGGCTGGATGAGGAGAGGGTGGTATGACAAATGTGTGGCCGGTTTCCTCTCACTACGACACAGAACGCACACGTGGTTAAAATACACTTTAATACAGGAAGCAACTTATTACTTAACATCAACGATGTCCAGTCTGAAATTCTGTGGCTAACAGCAATCAAATAACATGTACTAATTCTTGAATCTTGTCCGTGTCCATATCACAACTATACAGGGTGATTCACGAAGAAATTCAAATACTTAGTATGTTATTCTACAACTAAAACTAAAGAAAAACGTTTGTATAAACATAGGTCCACAAATGTTTAGTTACGGAGTTACGCCTCAAAAAGGCTTTGCCTGAAGTTTCGCAGATTCGTGACTAAGAAGCCATCGCAAAACTGTACGAGGTTTAAGTTGTTATTGATCTGGTGAATCTAATAAAACATGTCTCGGACGTGTATCTGCAGTATTTTTCCAGAAAATCCGGAGAAGCAAAGACGTAATTTAGTAAATTTTTTTATTAACTTCTTATTACGTTCTCTCAATGTACAAAACAGAAAACTAACTCGTTTGAAGGCTAGGAAACGACTGAACCAATTCACTAACGGTTGCGAACAATGACGTAAACGTTTCTACATTCTTAATGGAAGGTAACAAATTTACTTATATAGTAAAGTTTGCTTCTCTGGATGTTCCGGAAAACTACTGCCGATACAAGTCTGGGACATATTTCATTAGATTCACCGGACCAATAACAACAAAATAAATGGAAATCGTGAATTACTTTAACCTCGTGCAGTTTTCCAATGGCTTCTTATTCGCGAAGTTGCTAAATTTCAGGCAAAATCTTTTATTAGCCGTAACTCAGTAACAAAAAATTTGCGGACCTATGTATATACGAACTTTTTTCTTGTGTTTTACTTGTTGAATAACATATTAAAGTACAAGGTGTCCACAATGAGACTCCAACATTTGAACTCATAAAATCTGAGAGGAAACACAAGTTATTGACGAACAAATACAGGGAAATCATACAGCAGCTCGTCAAGTTTTCATTCACAGGTGGACGGTACAGTACACTTGAACATGGGCGCCACGGGTAGCGCAAAGAATATCAAGTCTATAATCGATTTCGTGCCATGTGTTTCGGAGCATCTGTTCTGTGACAGAGTTGATGACAATTCTTATGCGCTGTTTCAGGTCTTGCAGGTCCTTTACTGGTGTAGCGTTTACCCGGTTTTTCATATAACCCCACAAGAAAAACTCGAGGGGAGTTATGTCGGGCGAACGTGGCTGCCAAGGAATTGGACCTCCACGGCCAATCCGTCGTTGCGGGAATGTGTCATTTAAAATTTTTCGGACATCAAGGCTCCAATGGGGTGGAAACTTACGTTTTTAGATGTCTTGATCTACAAGAGGGATGATGGGACATTAGGACACAGTGTTTATCGCAAGCCCACGCACACAGACCAATATCTTAAAGCATCTAGTTGTTGTCTATCGTACCAACGCAAAGGGATCCTACGTTGATAAAAAGAGCTTACACCATCTGAATTGCTTGACACGAGAACTGGATCATCTAAAAGCAGTGTTCAAGCAGAAAGATTACACCGACAATCAGATCTGTCATCCATAAGAGATCGTACCTTCACGGGAACCAACAGAAGATACAAAATATGGGTGGAGTTCCTATCTTTCGTGGGAAACATATCTTCAAAAATAGGAAGAATTTTAAGGAGATTTGATATTAAAAGTGTACTCCGACCGCCAGCTAAGACTAGAGTGCAGCTGGGCTCAGTGAAGGATGAATGAGTTTGAGGAAGCCAGGTTTAAGAGGTCCATGATAAGGAATTTGTTGTTAGCGCACTCGAGCAGATGTAATTTCGATGGATTGCTCACGCGCTGCCTGCGATATGTAAGCTATAAGAGAATCTTAGAAAAAAGAGCAGTGTTGACTGCAGTAGGAACTGTGTGTTAGTAGCAGTAAGTAGTTGCTAGCAGTCGTGTGTATGGAGTTGGTTGGGCCGGACGTGGTGGAGCGATGGAGGAGCCTGAGCGTTCTAGTATAAGGTAAAAGCAGCCCCGCGCATATGTAGTATTGTTATATCAAGTCCCATGTAAATGTGTCTAAAGAAATCTCTTAATAATAATCTTTCTGATAAAAAGTAACTTTTGACAATCATTCATTTCAATTTAAAGAATTTACTAATTTCTCCAATCCTTGGTCATCCCGATTATTGAAAAGAAAAATCAGTTGTTTCTTTTTATACATGACAAATCTATCGGCCAGCATTGCACTGAGCTGCGCCAGAAAAATTTCTTATAGGGGCAAATATATACGCGTTATCCAGCGACCTAATTGAGGTAAGATTTTTCAATTTATTCAGAGTGAATTTTTAGGGCCATGACGCAGAACTGCTGACGTCCAAAATTTACCAGTTTACATTCACAGTCAATTATTGAAAGGTTATAAGTGAGCGACAATTTTATCGAGAGGTTTGTCACATTGTAGGTTACGCTAAATGTCAATGTTATGGTTATATTTTTTACTGTTGGGAGGTTTCGGAACTTTTACTGTTGGGAGGTTACACTAAATGTGAATATTATTTATATTTATTTTATTTTGTGGGGAGGTTATACTTGTCGACAACAGGCCAGGATCGTATTTTTGTGAATTTCTGAGAGATAGTCAGTTATATATCTGCTCTTATTTACTTAATATTAAATTTAGTTTGCATCTGGCGCAACGCATTTACTAATTTGTCACTCTTTCTTTCACAGATCATCGGCAATTTATTGCTCTTTGTTGTAATTGTATTTGTTCCATTTTTGCTTTGTCTTTGTTTCATTTTGTGCTTAACTTTGATTTGTGAAAATGCCGCGAAAAACTGCTAACAGTACATCGCGATGTGCAATGAGTGAAAAAGCTGACTCGAATAATTTGACCGATAATACTAGCGACAGTCAGTGTAATAGTCATAATCCTCTAATTACAGATAATCAGTGCGTGCCGATCACTAGTAATGATTTTATTCCAGATGATGAACAAACACATTCAGTTATGTCCACACTTAATTTAACGGCAAATTATGACGCGGCACGATCCGTTACAATGAACGCTGTCCAGTTTGACACACATCATTGGCAAAATTTACACAGTGAACAGACAAATGTTTCTAACGAAGGTGAACAATGTACTCAAAATATGTCAGATTTATTTGATTCCCGTGTAGTGACCAACAGTGCACATCCAATTGGCGAACCTTTTCAAGAATCAGAGAATGACCAAATGGTTACACAAAACGTGACAATTGCAGGTACGCCATCAAACAGCACAGAGAATAGAGTAGGTAATATTGGCATGGATCAAGTTATGGCATTATTGCTACAACTTCATGAATCAAACAAACAACTTAATGAAAATCTCAAGCAACAACTTAATGAAAGTCTCAAACAACAACTCAATGAATCGAACAAACAACTTAATGAAAATCTCAAACAGTCGAATGAAAAACAAGACAACAATTTCAAACAACTTAATGAAAGTTTCAAACAGTCGAATGAAAACCATGACAGGTCGTTCAAACAAATTAATGAAAAAGTTGACACCTCTATTGAACAACTTACTGAACAGATTACAGCCGTTGCCGAGCAATGTAATGAAACTAAAAAACTATTACGTGAGGAAATTAAGGCATGCGCCAGGAATAATAGTGAAGAGATACGCAATACACATGCTGCCACAACTAAATTACTTAGAGATGAAATTAGTGTAGTCGCTAAACAATGTTCTGAAAACGCAACACAGTTACGCGGCGAGTTTAAATTAATGTCATCAGAACTTTCACGCACACTGGATGCGAAAGTAGACACGAAATTTGACCAACAGAATAGCCAAATTGACGAACGTTTTAATCACCACCTACAAAACAGTGAAACGCTTTACCGTAAATTTATACAGGAACAAAACAAAGTAAAGAAACAAGTCATGGAAACAATTAATGTACAGAGACAGGAAGATAAGTGTAAGCTATTTACAAAAGCAAAAACATACGTAGACAACAACATTGCTACAGTATCAGACGAAATCAATACTATCAAACAGTTGAACACTGAAATGCATGGTGAAATATCCGATCTAAAAACAAAAACAGGTACTAATATTCAGACTTTGGAAAATAAATATACAGTAGACTCTCAGACAATGACCAACAGACTTGAACATTTAGAATTAATAGAGGATCCCGATGCCATTAAAGCAGACGTTAAGAAATTAAACAAAACCACACGTAAAATGCAGAAACAAATTAATGCTTATGACACTAAAAACAGCGTTCTGGTAAAAGCACAATTAATGTACAGAGACAGGAAGATAAGTGTAAGCTATTTACAAAAGCAAAAACATACGTAGACAACAACATTGCTACAGTATCAGATGAAATCAATACTGTCAAACAGTTGAACACTGAAATGCATGGTGAAATATCCGATCTAAAAACAAAAACAGGTACTAATATTCAGACTTTGGAAAATAAATATACAGTAGACTCTCAGACAATGACCAACAGACTTGAACATTTAGAATTAATAGAGGATCCCGATGCCATTAAAGCAGACGTTAAGAAATTAAACAAAACCACACGTAAAATGCAGAAACAAATTAATGCTTATGACACTAAAAACAGCGTTCTGGTAAAAGCACTGACTGAAAAATGCTAAACCATGGAATTATTGAACCGGCAGTTAGTCCGTACATAAACCCGCTCCATATTGTTAAGAAAAAGGATGGTTCACTTCGACTCGTACTTGATTCGCGTCATGTCAACGACATTATTATTAATGAAACAGATCGCCCACAGACACTAGAAGAACTTCTACAGAAATTTCATGGTACTGCTGTTTATTCCACATTAGATTTGAAATCGGGATTTTGGCAAATTCAGCTCCATCCGAACTGCAGAAAGTACACAGCATTTCTCTGTTTTGGTGATTGTTATCAATTTTGCAAATTACCGTTCGGTTTAACAATTTCTTCAGCAGCATTTATTCGCGGTTTAAATACTATACTGCCGACAGGACTTAAAGAGAGAATCACAACATATGTAGACGACATCCTTATCGCAGAAGCTAACTGATCTGAACACAATTTTATTCTGGAACAACTGTTGCAAACTTTTCGTGCACAAGGACTCACAGTTAATCTTAGCAAATCGCACTTTGGCAAAACTTCCATAAAATTTCTTGGACATATAATTTCAGCAGAAGGCATTGCGCCTGACCCGGAAAAACTTCAAGCTTTACGTGACATTACTGTTCCAACGACAAAGAAACAACTACGCAGCTTTCTGAGATTAATTAACTTTTTCCGTAAATTTATTCATTACTCTGCTTTAGACACCCCTAGATTATGCCAATTGACAGGTAAAAACGCTATTTGGTCCTGGGATAGCCAAGCACATTTTGAATTTGTTAATTTGAAACATGCCTTGTTGAATGCACCTCTTTTATCACACCCAGATCCTACCAGAAATTTTTCCATTGCCACTGAGAGTTCTAACACCGCTTTAGGCGTGCACATTTTTCAGGAAATTGAAGAAGACGGTACTTCAGTAATTAAAAACATCGCCTTTGCAAGTCGCATTCTGTCACCTGCTGAACGTAATTATTCTGTCACAGAACTTGAAACATTATGTGTTGTATGGGCATTTACGAGATTTAGGCATTTTCTTTAAGGAAGACATACAACCGTTTACACAGATCATAGAGCTATACAGTTTTTACTTTCCGCTAAATTTGAACATGACAGATTAAGCAGATGGAAACTGTATTTACAGGAATTTAATTTTACGATTGTTCACATTCCCGGTACACAAAATATTGCAGCAGACGCACTATCCCGTTCTCTCAGCAACAGTCAGCAAGACATCGCAATCAACTTCTGCCAAGCAAATTCTAGCATCATGTATATTCAACAAGTCGCATTTTAAAATTTCATTTCATAGTCATTACGAGACATAGCACAAGAGCAGAGCAAAGACAACTTGTGGAAAGAAACTAAACGCCTTTTGCAAGATAAGAATAATGTTACCATTAGAAACCATTATACTGTACGCAATAATATTCTGTTTCGCCGCTCTCACCCTGACAGCAACAACTGGTTATTATGTATTCCTGACGAACTTGTTAACAAATTAATTTGGTGTACTCATTTAAGTTACGCACATTATGGAACCAGAAAATGTTTTCTTACGCTGAGACAACATGAAGAAACGTATTCGACGAGTTTTAGCGTCATGTAAAATCTGCCAGAAAGCTAAATGAGACACGACTTCACATATTCCTCCGTTACATCCCATTGTACCCGTTAAATTGAGATACATGGCCGCTGTAGATATTTTTGGTCCGATTCCCAGATCTAATAAAGGTTTTTGTTACATCTTTGTCGCTGTTGAACTCACTTAGAAATTTGTTACCTTCACTCCGTTACGCAAAGCTACTGCTAAATCTATTTCGAATGCATTTGTAAAACATTTTTTATTCCATGTAGGGCATGTATTGAAAGTTATTTCCGACAATGGACCACAATTTCGATCTGCGATATGGACACGTATGTTACGAGCTAGAAACATTTCTCCGATTTATATATCCAGGTATCACGCTTCTTCGAACCCTTCTGAATGATTGATGAAAGAAATTGGTAAACTATGAAGAATATACTGCCATAAAAGACATATTGATTGGGATACACACATACTCTTATTCCAAGATGTAATTAACTCCATATCAAATGAATCTACTATGCTATCTCCGACTGTTACATTGAAAAATGTTGAACCACCTAACAAAATTAAAGAATTAGTGTCCTTTCCCACATCTCGTCGACTACGCCACCGTGTAATAATTGACATTGCGCTCAACAACATCAAACGTGCCGCAGAGCGCCGGAGAAGACAGCAAAGACAGGTTTGTACTCGCCGTGACATTCACATTGGACAGAAGATATTAGTACGCACACATTATTTATCCAACAGAGGAAAGAGTAGATGCAGTAAATTTGAGCTTCTATACGCAGGTCCATATAGAATTCGCAGCATTCCTCACTCCAATGTAGTACATGTCGAAACTTTGACAACCAGAAAAAGCAAAGACAATCACCATGTCTCCAATATTAAACCCTTTATTGAATGCACTTACTTTACGATCTATCACACTGTAATCCCATTTCCTGATATTTATATGACCACTTAAGCAATTATGTCTATGTGACTACTTACTGATGATGATCGTATTTTTCCTTGGCAAGTGCGCGGCAAGGTAAGGTTAAAAAGTTGCTTTTCTTGTCGTTATATATCAGACCGTGCACATTTTCCATTTTTATTTATATATAATGGTTTGCCTATTGAAAGTAGAATTTTTGTCTGTATGTAGTGTGAAATCTCTAAGATATAACAAACACCAGTTGACTTCGACATTTTGGCTTACGATATCCCAACATCTTGACTATTCTACATTTTTTGCTACTACATTATGATACTGTGTATACATTTTTTGCACTTGAAACTGTCTATGTTTTTGACCTAATACGTTTTCTGTCATGCTATGCTGTATGCTTAATTGTATCACTAGAAACAAGTTTTCATTTAATGGGGATATGAATTAAATGCAAGATATTAATCCATATTCATCATTTTCAGAAAGCAATATCGTGTAAAAGAAATTAATTAAACAAACCACAGTGGATTACTATGAAATGGGAATTTAACCTTCGGAATGTACGAAAGAAAATGCAATAACTTGTCATGAAGAGTAAATGGATCAGAATTAACAAGCATTAACTATACACATCGTATAATAGCAGTCTTAACTAATTATTTTTCTTTCAGAATACGAGGCGATTGATGCAAGCTGTCAGAGAGAACTACACATGTTAATTTTAGTGATGAAATATGCTAGAAATAAGAAACTCTATACTATGAATAGCTGTATGAAGTCAATGGTAATATGAATACGAATGATGAAGTGTCTATTTTTTGCAGATGATAATAAATGATGATGAATAGTTATACAAAGAATATGGTAATATAAATAATGAAGTTTTCCTTTGCAGATGATGATAATGATGACGTTTATATATTTTCTATTAGTTAAGAGATGCTATGTAGTTATTTAAGTATTTGCTGCAGCTCCTTTTGACAGTATGTCTTATGTCGCATAGTATAATGACTGAATGTTTTGGGAAAGACAGCTAGAGTACATACATCTTAAGTACACATTTCATTACCTGTTAATTCGAAGTTTACTACTTTTCAGCATAATATGAATACATTTCTTCTTTCAGCTCAATAATCCATTTTGTAATTTTTCCAGGAGAAGCTTTTCGTGATATTAATGTGCTATAAGCAGTTAGTTATTAAAACTGTTCTAGTACTTGCATTTTTTTTACCCAGTTGTGTCTATCATTTATGAATGTGATCACATATACTGTACTTGTTTCGTAACCTTGCTACAGCTGACTCATGACGAATGACGTTATTAATCCTTGTTTCCAGCAGTAAGTCAAAAGCAAATATTTTCATGCCCCAGCAATTAATTATCGATCGCAACGCAATGCATTGCTAACACACAAAAAAATTATTACCTGTCCCAACTATTACCGGTATACAACTAAATAATGCTACCAGTTTAAGATATATTTCTAGTCCTAAATATAATGCAAATTTCTCTGATGTATGGAATCCATTATATCTATGTATTATTGGAATACAGACCTTGAGTAATAGTTACAATGTGTTACATTTTAAATATGTCTTATGTCACTTGAATGATGACTTCTGAGTAATACTGCATGATCATTTGTGATAATGCATAAGTGCTATGCCAATAATTACTGTAATGAGAAGACTTATGAACGATGTTTTGTAACACTGCATAAATGAATGCCAATGATTACTGTAATGCTATGACAATGCATAAATGAATGCCAGTGATTACTGTTATAAGATGACTTATGCATAAATGCAATGTCAATGATTACTGTAATGAGATGACTTATCATAAATGCTATGCCAATAATTACTGTAATTATATGACTTATGAATAATGTTTTGTAATAGTCCATACACACTACATAAATGCTGTTAAATAGCCAATGAATACCAATAATTATTCAGATCGGTTGATACACTAGAGTAATTCTGAATGATGACTAGCATAAGACGTAATGTATCCTTCACCTTCTGACCTAATTACCAGCAGTTACTGCAATATCCGTATGTCCTGTCCATCCTCATGATCATGGAGCACTATATTTGGTTTCTGCACTCATTCTCTGTTGATGTGAGAGTATGGATTCTACAAGAATGTGATGTTGACATATCAAGCTGTCCACCACCTTGTACGATGGGAATCTAATGTACTACCAAAATGATAACATACAATATTAATACAACATTTCAGTGTCTTGGCTACACTGATAAATACTTCAGGGAAGAGAAATTCAGATTGTCTCACTTGGTGTTGTGCTTCTATAGAAAGATATGGACTTGCAGTGCAGCTACGTGCAACCTACTGTGCTACAACCATGATGCAATCCTCCCCATTCCTTTCCTAGTTCTTGTAAAATGGTAAAGACTTATACAGTGCGTTTAAATTCTTGTAAAATGATAAAGACATATACGGTGCGAATGGACTTCATTTCATTTGTTAATAAGATCAGTTGTCCTAAATATGCTAAAGATTTTTACAGTGCGTGTGCACTTTATTTCATTTGTTAATGTATTCAGTTCATGTAGATATGCTAAAGACTTCTACAGTGCGTGTGCACTTTATTTCACTCCTTCATATGTCTACATCATGTAAAAATGCTAAGGAGTTATGAAGTATGTGTGCACTTTATGATATTTGTTAATATATTTTGTACTCATTGCGTATACATTTTGTCTTTTCTTAATATGTTCTGCACTTATCAATAATGTATATACTCTGTGCTGTAGCCTTAGTAAACTAAATAAATTATAGAAAAATTTGTTGCTCATGGCAAGTCCAATTGACTCACCATCGCTGCCAAATTTTTGCCCCCCAGTGGAGAGTTACGTAAGAGGTCCATGATTAAGGAATTTGTTGTTAGCGCACTCGAGCAGATGTAATTTCGATGGATTGCTCACGCGTTGCCTGCGATATGTAAGCTATAAGAGAATCTCAGACCAAAGAGCAGTGTTGACTGCAGTAGGAACTGTGTGTTAGTAGCAGTGAGTAGTTGCTAGCAGTCGTGTGTACGGAGTTGGTTGGGCGGGTCATGGTGGAGCGATGGCGGAGCCTGAGCGTTCTAGTATAAGGTAAAAGCAGCCTCGCGCATATGTAGTATTGTTATATCAAGTCCCATGTAAATGTGTCTAAAGAAATCTCTTAATAATAATCTTTCTGATAAAAAGTAACTTTTGACAATCATTCATTTCAATTTAAAGAATTTACTAATTCCTCCAATCCTTGGTCATCCCGATTATTGAAAAGAAAAATCAGTTGTTTCTTTTTATACATGACAAATCTATCGGCCAGCATTGCACTGAGCTGCGCCAGAAAAATTTCTTATAGGAGCAGATGTATACGCGTTATCCGGCGACCTAATTGAGGTAAGATTTTTCAATTTATTCAGAATGAATTTTCAGGGCCATGACGCAGCACTGCTGACGTCCAAAATTTACCAGTTTAAATTCACAGTCAATTATTGAAAGGTTATAAGTGAGCGACAATTTTATCGAGAGGTTTGTCACATTGTATTATTGGTAGGTTACGCTAAATGTCAATGTTATGGTTATATTTTTTACTGTTGGGAGGTTTCGGAACTTTTACTGTTGGGAGGTTACACTAAATGTGAATATTATTTATATTTATTTTATTTTGTAGGGTGGTTACAAGGTGTCTTCAAAATTCGCTGCCATTGCGGGAAAGGCTATATTGGACAAACGATTCGTATGGTCTCGGATTTGTACCTACGATCAGACACAAGTGATTGCCCCTGCTTCGCGTTGTTGGGACTGTGTAGTGAAAACAGCTATTGAAATCCGGCTATCTGACAATGTTGTAAACAAATGTAAGGGGCATCCTTTAAGTAAGAGGTGGAACGCTGTTTTGTTTGACATTAAAAAAAACCACGATATTTGCTTCGGTCATCAGAAGGTGCCAACAGTGTTTGATTTCGATTTATCGTTTCCGCGAGTTTTCACCACCGGTGCGCTGCCGGGCTTTGCACTAGAGGGCAGCTTTGTTCACGCACGCGAAATGGAACTACAGTCGGAGAGTAAAGGAGCCGCCGCTGCGTGTTCGACTGCAGTTCCGGCGAGTTAGTACGACACCTCACTCACCTGAAGATGGCGGCCAACTGGACCACCGAAATATTGTGTCAAGATGACGTTATGTTCCGGCAGGAGACCCGCTGTAAATATCAGTGGAGTGCAATGGAGGCGGTGATACGGTTTGACGGTGTTTCCGTGGTTAGGATGTGATCCTCTTATTGCGCTTAAGGAGACGCTAAATGCGGAACGATATGAAGACATTTTACAGCGTTGTGTGTTGCTTATAGTCGAGGAGCAGTTCGAAGGCGATGTTTGTATCAGCACGACAAAGCAAGCTGTCATTAAGGAGCATCCATGAGGCAATCGTCTGCAGACAATAACATTCCTCAAATGCCATGGCCTACCGAAAATCCCAACGTGACACAATAGATGAGTTAGAAGATCCATTTCGCTCCAGACCCCACTGTCTAACAAAATTACCTTCTGTGATTTCAACTGGTGAGGGCTGCCATTCCATCACAGATACTCAGAAACCTACTGAAACCGCCCTGAGACTTAGAGCCGTCACAAAGGCGACATCGCCCTGAGACTTAGAGCCGTCATAAAGGCGACATCTGGAGACAGCCCATATCAATGTCCAGTAATACGAGTGTCCGGGTAATTTTGATCAGATAGTCTATGTTTGCATAGTTCTGCATGTGTACTCCACAAGCCACTGTGCAGTACATTGTAAGTAGGCTGTTTATGTTTTCTTATCGGCAACGTTACGTAGCGCTCGGTATGAAAATCGCTGGCTGTGCTGTGTGCAGTCTGTAGCTAGTTTGCATTGTTGTCTGCCATTGTAGTGTTGGGCAGCGGCAGCTGGATGCGAACAGCGCGTAGCGTTGCGCTGTTGGAGGTGAGCCGCCAGCAGTGGTGGATGTGAGGACAGAGATGGCGGAGTTTTGAAATTTGCAATACTGGATATCATGAACTGCTGTATATATTATGAATTTTGATGACTATTAAGGTAAATACATTGTTTGTTCTCTATTAAAATCTTTCATTTGCTAACTATGCCTATCAGTAGTTAGTGCCTTCAGTAGTTTGAATTTTTTATTTAGCTGGCAGTAGTGGCGCTCGCTGTATTGCAGTAGTTCGAGTAATGAAGATTTTTGTGAGGTAAGTAATTTGTGAAAGGTATAGGTTAATGTTAGTCAGGGCCGTTCTTTTGTAGGGATTTTTGAAAGTCAGATTGCGGTGCGCTAAAAATATTGTGTGTCAGGTTAAGCTCAGTCTTGTATAAATTGTTCTAAGGGGACGTTTCATATGTCGACCCTTAGCCGAGGATACCTCACTGGAATCTTCTGATTTTTTCTTGTACTTTGTGTAATTAGTGTAGATTTTGTTTATTGCTATCGCGTAATTGTAGAGAGAATCTCATTTATAGTTGCAGCCTTTCATTGTTGTTCAGTAAAACAGTTGTGGCATGCATGTAGATTTGCACTAAGTATTTTGCAGCTGCGCTTGCAATTAACGAGATATTATTTTCAGTGCTATGTTAATGTGTTCTCTTGTTGTTGCTCTTCAAATTGTGTTTTCTGTGTTATCGTGTGAAATATTGTGACAATAATGGCGTGTGAAAAACGTAATACTAGGCTACAAAGTTAACTGAGAAATGACAGTGAAGACGAAAGCAGTGTGTTAGCGCCACCGAGTAATGAATTAACTAATGTTCAAAGTAGTAATTTGGTAATTGTACATAGGGAAATGGAGTGGGCTGCAAACAATGGTGTAGACAGTGAAACAATTAGTGAACAGGGAAGCATTATCGATCGATCGGTCGGCAACAGCTTGCCTCAGGAATCTGAAATGACAGGATACAATGTTGCAAATACTGTAGATTCAGGTTTTGCGTCCTCACCCTTTTCTCAAATAAGTCAAGACACATTTTCTGTTCAAACTGCGAATATTGCCGGTTCAAATGTATTGCCGAATAGCACTGAGGAACATGTTTCAGACACCAGTGCATTGTTATTAGAATTAATGCAACAAATGGGACAAAAGCTTCAAAAGTTAGACACAATGGAACAAAATCAGAGACAAACACAGCAAAAGCTTCAAAAGTTAGACACAATGGAACAAAATCTTCAAAAGTTAGAGACAATGGAACAACACCAGAGACAAACACAGCAACAGTTAGACACAATGGAATAAAATCTTCAAAAGTTAGACATAATGGAACAAAAGCTTCAAAAGTTAGACTCAGTGGAATACAAGCTTGAACAAACACGTGAAGATTTAACTACTGAGTTACATAACATTGAATCGAAATGTCAAAAAGTCTGTAATGATGTAAAAACACAAATTTGTGAGCATTTTCAACCTATTTATTCGCGGCATGAAAATGCATTACAGAATTACGAAGCAGCCATAAAAGAACTCCAAACTATTGTACATGAAAATCACGACACCTTGCAAGCTAAAATTGACTCAGTTGCATCTGCCGATTCGGTTACGCAACTTGCAAAAACTCAAGAAAACTTAAAGGACACAGTAGATACGATTTCAACACAAATGGACACTCTGAAACTTGGTTCAGAAAAACACACTGAGGAAATAAGTACACTATCGGAGAAAGTAGCCGAACTTTCAGATCAGTTCACTTACTTATCTGCAAAGGTAGATGATGATCTGAATGACACAAGACCTGTAGCCATCACTGACACAGAAGAGTGCGAACAAATTAGGAAATTCAAACAAAATCAGAATCAAATTAATACGCAACACCAAAGAGAAATCCGGGAAGTACAAGATCAGCTGACACAGGTAATACAAGAATTACGTATTTCAGAGGCCACTCGCGCTCCAATATGGGAAGAGGGACATAGAAATACGGAACAGCCACAAAATAATAACTCAGGGCACTTCGGAAATTATGAAAGAAATTGGCAAGGTACACCGAATTTTGAGATGGAACCGCCGACACGACGTAACAATGACCGATATGCTACTCGCCGACACGATGATTTTGACTATAAGCTGTTCATTACTACACGTAAATTCAAAACGTTTAAGAATTCTGCCAACGACATTCATCCACAATCGTGGCTCCATCAATTCTCTCATTGTTTTCCTCCCAACTGGTCATTGGAGCACAGGTTAGAATTTATGTGTGGCTACTTGGAGAATGAACCAGCTGTAAGAATGCGATCGGTCATTCACGATTGTCACAGTGAAGGAGAATTTTACCATGCGTTCCTCTCAGCATATTGGTCTCAAGCTACACAAGACCGAGTAAAACATAGCACCATAATGATGAAACATTTCGAACAATCTGAATTTTCCAGCCTTGTCAAATATTTTGAAGACATGTTGCATAAGAATCAATATCTTTCAAACCCATACAGCCCCTCAGAACTCATACGCATTTGCTTAATCAAATTACCTGAACATTTACGACATATTATTTTGGCAGGACGCTGCAAAGACGACATTGAAGCTTTTCAGGGACTGTTACAAGAACTGGAAATTGACACTGACAATCGCAGAACGGGAAAACAGGAGCACAACAATTACAGATCACATCCATCACAATTCCGCGATGACAGAAATAATATACGACAAGGCTATTCTTTCAATGTAAATCGTGACCGAAACAGACACCACCCATATGACAACCGTTGGCAGAGTAGTAATAATTACAGGGAAAGATCACCTCTCCGCAGTAATGACTATCACAGAGACAATCAGAGAAACAGACAATATGGGAACCAAAATAATTATTATCAAGGGAGACAGAATAACTTTAGACGCAACGGTCCAGCGCGCAGTTACGACTCATGCCAAAATTTTTAGGAAAATTTTTAAAGGTGTTGCAAAATGTAGAGTGAGACAACTAGTATTGCTTTTTTCTTTCAGAATCTTTCAAACAGCTATATATCCGCCATTTTTGTGATCCGATAGGAAAATTTTTCTGTTGGTATACAAAATTACCGGCAAGGATTTGGAGACGCTTCTGTGAAGTTAATTTTACACCAGTCAACGACTCTCCATCCAATATAAGATTCTGCATGCTCCCTAGAAATAAATCCTCAGTCGAGAGTCAAATTTTGTTTGACACCCACTTTTATTAATAAATGTTGACGTGGTACCGATCCAAATGTCTTCCGCAAGTCAAGAAATACTACATCTATCTAATTTCGATCCACGGCTTTGAGAATGCCATGTGAACAAAACGTCTTCCGGCATAGATATTTTCGGAATCCGTGCTGGGGTTGGAATGGAGGACGTCATCCTGTTGAAGATACCGCATTCTGTTTTACAGTACTGGGAACGATAACAGATGGACGTCAGCGAGGCTGGGCATTACTTCTGTGGATCTCTTCTGCTACCCTTCTTGTAGAAGGGTGTGACCTGCGATTTCTTCCAACCACTGAGCACAGTTTTCTGTTCGAATGATCTACGGTATGTTGTGAATAAAATGATAGCTAAGTCAGTTGGAAATTCTGGATAATATCTGACCAGAATCGCACTTCAGGAATAAAAATTTAAGAGCGTTTGGATCTGAAAAAAAGGCGAAGTCTTTGCCAGTCCAAGACATTTTCATCTGGTCTTCGTGTACAAATATTTTGTCGTACACAATATATAAATATTTTTATGTTAACCGTAAATTGTTTTGGGCACAAAATTACAACAGTTACTTGTCGCTACTGAAATATCTTGCTATGACAACTTATCCGTTGTTGATTGTAATTCAGTGTGATTTGATTCATTTACTGTAAACTGGCAATCAGTGAGTAAAATCATCGTTTACAATTTGTACATTTCTGGACATACAATGGCATTATGCTGCTATGTAGAAGATATTGACATCTGCTGAACCAATTCTTAGCTTCTGAAGATAAAAAATTAATTTGTCGCATCAGGTAAAGCGTAATAAAGTTTATTTGCAACTGCTGACTGAATTTTATTCTGAAAAAATAATACTTCAGTTGCTGAAAATGATAGCCATGAATAAATAATGTCTGTTGTAATTAACTGAGAATATCTGAGATCTGAGATAACAACCTAATCGTAATCAAAACTGTCCCCATTGTTACAGCCTCACTATTATGTGACTATTGAGGAAAAGAAAGGTAAAATTATCCTCAGGTAACTCGCTCTGAACAACTAGATCGTTTTACATGTACCATTCTGTGACGGGAAAACACGATAATATATTCTTAAATTTGTCAAATAACCCGATAGATTTGGACTGATGTTTAAATAATGATAAACAGTGTGTTTTTAAGTTGTAAATTCAAATGATGGCTAGCCTAAGACGAAAACAAGAATGCAGTATCATTAATTAAACAATTTTTTGAAATACAATCTTATTTAAGTGTCGTATATTCACACAAAAATGTACTGTCAAATAAGACGATGACTTTATTGGTTTGACATAAATTTCAGAGTGGGAGAAGCAGAAATATAAACGTAACCCAGACACATAGAAAAACTTTCAACAACCGAAGGAGCTTATGTTTGTAACACTCGCATTAAAGATTACCGGATGGACATCTTCCCTTTAAAGAAAGGCACACTATGCTTTTCATTAAAGTTAAGAGTACGAATGAATTAGATGCTACAAAAGTAGACTACGAATATATTAGAAGTTACAAAATCCAACTGCTCAGTTAAAACAGTACAACTCTGTAGAGATATTTGTGGATCTTACAGTTTATATAAATAACCAATTAAAATTTACAAGATTGAATGTGCTGGTTTCGATAAACTAATTTGTAGATTATAATGTTCTTGGTGTGAAGATAAGAAACTGGATTCTGTGAAACAGTATGTGGAATAATAAAACTAGAGTATAGAGCAGCTGGCACTAGTTTTTGAAAAAGAGAACGGTAATTCGGGAGAAGGTGGACCATCAATTATTGCAAAGTGCAATTGTGCTAACAGGGTATTACATAGGATGATGGGTACTCATGAGGTGTAAATTTTTCTTCTCTGATGATTTACCACTGTTTCGACCACAATTTTGAAGCCTTCTGGCTGCGGAACTTTTTTACACTTCCGTGTTCTTTGAAATTGCTTACTGGACACAGGCTGACAGAGCACATGAGTACATCCTAGTAAACCTTGAGGAAACGTTGCTGTCGGGATGACACGTTTGAAAAAGTGCACAGAACAAGTAGAGTACTGAACAAGTTGAAAAGGGCTACAAAAGCCCTTAGTAGTGGGTAAGTTAGTTATTCAGATTTTTATTTGTCTACATTGTTCTGAGGTACTCTACTCGAGTGGTGATGTCACACCGCTTGGACAGGTCTTGAACCACTGGAGAGGAACAGTTGTGGACAGTATGCTGTGAACGCCAAGGCGTCGTCATTATTAAAGCCCGTGCTAAAGGAATGCCTGTACTGACGGCACCAGATTATTGGCGTATGCGTTTCGGCATGCGAGGGACAACTATTCAGGTTATTGGTTTCTCTAAAAATCTGCAACTTCACAACGCGTGGAATGTGAAACAAAAGCCCTTTTGGGAGACCGGATCGGTTTTAACCCAATGGCGAGCTCATAACGACATCAAAGGATTACCGCGCGACGGATTTTCATTTGGTGACAATGCTTTTGTAGTAAAATATCGATAATCGAATGCCGGAGTGCATTGGGGATGAGTTCATTACATCATCGGGCGGACGCTCCGGGCGCCTAAACTAAAAGTACATCAGCGAGCCGTATTCGCCGCTCGTCGGCTACCTGCCGGTAAAAACGTTTTATTGGCGCCCGTTGAATATACACGCGAAAAACCTGTCGCGAGCTTTTTTTTATTTGTTTCAGTTTTGCGTTACCATTAGAGCAAGAAACGTGATAAAAGCAGTATTCCCCGATCCCACTACCTAAAATGTCATTAATACTGACTCGTTATAAAATTTATCTATTACATTAGTCACTTTTCACGTAACAGGTAAATAATTTATCATATTTATTTGGAATTTTGTATTGGAACTGAATCGTATGTGATGCTGTTCTTTGCGATGTATCTGTTGCTACACTCCTGGCCATTAAAACTGCAGCAAGGAGACTGATTCCTTGATGATGTTACAAACTTTTAGGGATCATGGAAAATATACCAACTCTAGGTCCGAAAATGACCGAGTCATAAGCGAAAATCGTTCTGATGGTGGACCTCTTCTAGTGCAAGCTCTTTGCTTTCCGTATTTTGAGAAGAGGTAAAATGGACTAAAACAAGAAAAAATTGTCCCTAAATATAGGCTCTAAACTGCATACCTTAAGAGCTATGACCACTTGTTCATATTTGCTACTGTGATACACCCCGTCTACTGGACAAGTGCTATGAGAGTAGCAAAGATGATGAACTGCTTATAGCTCTTAAAGTACGCACTTTAGAGCCCATGTTTACAGGACAGTTATTCTAATTATGGATCATACTACCTCCCCCCAAAAAAAGGAACAGCAAAGAGCATGCAGTTAGAGAGTTCCAGTGTCAGAGGAATCAGAACAATTTTCACTTGCGACTTTTGACTCAATCGCTTCTGGGCCTGGGTCCTTTACCTCAAACTGGAACATTTATACTTCTTGGTCATCCCTGAAAGTTTGTAGGATCGTCAGAGGAACACCTTTTATAATTCTGCCCCTTGTAAGAAGTACTAACGTATCGTAACTCGACAGGGCAGCAGGATCATTGACTATCAAGACTAAACTTCTATCGTTTCGCTACCTTGCGGTTTCTCCTGCGTCAGGATCAAACAGCTGTCATACCAAGATGGAATTTCAACGCTATGAAGAATCTCAATGGCTCCACGTGACTAGCGCCCGAGAGGACAAACGCATTGTTAGGTTGCCCGTACATAATCGTAGAGACACGTCACGTGCCTTGAGTCTTAAAGTGGAATTTTTTACAGCAAGACAAGTATCCACACGGTCAGTACGACGACGTCTGAAGCACCACGGACTGATAGCACGGCGGAAATTCTCGCGGCTTCTCTTGAGCCGGAATGAGCGAGAAGCGGCCCGATAGAGGTGCGCTAAACGACAGTACTCACAGGATTGACACCAAGTCGTTTTTTCAGGAGAGTCGTGTTTCTACGTGAAGCAGCACGATTGACGTATTCGTATATGGAGCCTCCTAGGAGAACAACCGTTCCATCATCGTGGTACGGGCCAGCACTTGGCTTCATGATATGGGGTGCCGTTCTTTCCACGTCACGATCACATCTGCTTTGGACAGCGGGCATTACATTTCTGACGTAGCAAGGCCGCTGACTGTACGATATCTTGTGAATTCTCCGTGGCTTTATCATTCAACAAGATAACGCAAGACCGCATGTTGTCGGTGCTGTCTTGATAACTTTCCTCGATACAGAGGGTCTTCCGCCATCCCAGATCAGCACCTTCTCCGGATCTCTGCCCCATGCAAACAATCGGGTCACATGTTTCCGACGGAGTAATCCACTAAATAACAGTTATTATTGTCGTCATACAACGGATTTAGGAGCATGTGATCTGTTGGAATACTCTGAACTGCATTGAAGTAGTAGCATAATCTGATGCCAAACCCCAAAATATAGTGCGACGGACTATTAATATGACTAAAAATGTAAAATACCTGCGCGAGAAATAAGTACTCTGTGGAATTTAAGCATCTCGTGCGAACTCGATAACAAAAATATGTTATACAGACTGTATTAAGCTACGGCAAAGAGATAATTATTCCATGATGGACCGACATTGGAAGAGAGATGTTCTATATCGGATTGAGAGGACATTGTTGGAAGCCGCCATTAAGGCAGTAATCTATGTTTTATGGTATTGAAGAAAATAAATACATATAAGGTGTATAGAGTGCATAACGTTTAATCATTTCAAAAGAAATATTCAGTGATTACAAAGACGCAAGTCCTTCGGAAGTGTTGTGTGGTTTAATGGTGCGAACCTGCAATTTTACACGGTTTCGGGATTCGTCGAGAATATTTCTCCGAAGACCTAAATAACTTCACGAAATAAAGTTGGACGCCACATTCCATACACATGACACAGCATAGCACTTGGCTGTACCGATCGATTTCCGTAGAGTTATAAACTATCATTAGCGATTTCAGGTGGAGAAGTTCCAGCAAGGAGACTCAACGAGATCTGCTGCTGCGAAACGCATGTGGTGTTACCGTATTCTTTAACTTACGGAGAACAGTAAGCAATGTAGACTTCATAACTACCGCAAACATAATTAAAAGGACTCAACTTAAATGAGCAAACAGTAAAAAGGAATCGCTAAACCAAATCATAAATAAAAATCAATTAATAATAATATGCAATCACATCAATAAAACGCTCATTTAATAATAGAGAAAATAAAAATAATAACTTTAAAAAGAGAACCGTCTGTTGACACACAGTCATCACTGATTTAGAAAATATTGATCCTGTGAAACACAGCTATCTCTTTAGTCATACGAAGTTTTGAGTGCTATTGACAAGGGATTTCAAATTGATTCCGTATTTATGATTTCTAGAAGGCTTGAGACACTGTACCTCACAAACGGCTTGAAATTGAATTATGCGCTTACGAGACATTGCCTTAGTGACGCGACTGAATTCCTGATTTCCTGTCAGAAGCGTCACAGAATGTGACGGGAAGTCTTCGAGTAAAACAGAAGTGATTTCTGGCTTTCCCTAAGGCCCTCTGCTGTTCCTTATCTATATAAACGATTTAGGAGACAATCTGAGCAGCCGTCTTAAGTTGTTTGCAGATGATGCTGTCGTTTACTGTCTAGTAAAGTCATCAGAAGATAAAAACAAATTGCAAAACGATTCAGAAAATATATCTGTATGGCGCGAAAATTGGCAATTGATCCTAAATAATGAAAAAGAATTCGTTAAACTACGCTTACACGATAAATCAACCAAATCTAAAGTCCGTGAATTCAACTAAATACCTAACAATTACAATTACGAGCGACATAAACTGGAAAGAACAAGTACGAAACATTTTGGAGAAGGCGAACCAAAGGCTGCCTTTTATTGGCAGAGCTCTTAGAAGATGCAACAGAACTACTAAAGAGACTGCCCATACTACGTTTGTCCGTTCTCTTTTGGAGCGCAATTGCACTATGTGGATCCTCACCAAATAGGATTAACGGACTACACCGAGAAAGTTCAAAGAAGAGCATCGTGTTTTGTATTATCGAGAAATAGGGGAGAGTGTGTCACAGACATGATACAGGATTTGGGGTGGACATCATTAAAACAAAGGCGGTTCCCATTGTGGCGGGATCAGTCACCAACATTCTCTTCCGAAGGCGAAAATATTTTGTTGACGCCCACTTACACAGGGAGAAACGATCATCATAATAAAATAAGGGAAATGAAGCTCGCACTGAAAGATACAGGTGCTCGCTTTTCATTGCGCGCAGTTCAAGAGTGGAATAACAGAATTATTGCGAAGATGGTTCGATGGACTTACGCCGGGCACTTAAGTGTGATTTGCAGAGTAGCTATGTTTTTTTTCCTTTATTTATTTTCAATCCCCCCCCCCCCCCAAAGGGGGCGGGCTGGCAGCAGCTTAGTACGCCGCTCTTCAGACTACATAATTTTTGAAACATAAGAAGAAGATAATAAACAGTAAAAGCGGGCGATAAAACGGTGACTTAAATAGTAAAAGGCGTAAAATTGTGGTTAGTTAAAACATAAAACAAAGGGTTGGCAATGCTAATAAAATACACATGAAGCAGACAGATAAAATAGTAGACAGACAAGTAAAAAAACACGGCGACGGTCTGGTTTCTGTTCGCAAGAGATATAAAAAATCACACCCGGCGACAGTATGATTTCTGTTCGCAACACTTCGGGAAAGACGCACAACACTTAACACTCACTAGAAACACTGCACTCGAAAGTCGGTATGAAGATGACACACCACAGAAAAGGGCAGATGGGGGGGGGGGGGACCTGGACAGATGAGGGGAAAAAAGGGTGGTGGAAAAACGAAGTGGGGGGGGGAAGGGACCAGCGGGAGAGGACTCATAAGGGGGGAGGGGACAAGGCAGACACGAGAGGAATGGGGAAAGGCAGAGGAGTGGAATGCAAATGGACTCGGGTCAAGAAAGGGAGGTGGGGAAAAAACAGGATGGAAGGGGGGGGGGAGAGGAAGCCCTGGAAAAGGACAGAGGAAGGGATGGGTAGGTGAGGATCAGAATTGATAGGAAGGATAAATGGAGGGATAGAGGCATCATCTGGGACGGGGAGTCGACCGAAGCCACCTTGGGAAGGAGATGAAGGGTGTAGAGATGGAGGGTAGGGGGGACACAACGGTGAAGGTGCGGCAGAGGGTAGGGGTTGGAGAGGAGAGGAGCAACCAGGGATGAGGGGGATCAAGGCGGCGGAAGGTGTAGAGTATATGTTCGAGGAATAGGAGCAGATGGGGGAAAGGAATCAGGTTATAAGAGGATCCACGTGAGAGACGGGAGGCGTAGACGGAAGGCGAGGCGGAGTGCATGGCACTGGAGGATCTGGAGGGAAGTAGCTATGTGGATGTAGATGCAGATGTAGACTTGCTCGCCGCCACTCGACAGGCACTATAGTCGATGAAACCTGACATAGAGTTGATGCGGCATAGAATGACGTACTCGTATCTGTCATCCGAGCTCAGTTGTACTCGATAACCAGCCAAGTAAGAATCATTGCTGCTGTCCTGCAAATTTAGGTTGAAAAAATGCGGAATTTGTTGTGGGACATCGTGGAATATTGCAACTTCAACCTCTATGGTTCCATGAATAGGTGGCGGCGCTATAGATAGGTTCAAAATGACGTCTTTAAGGGAGGTGCGTTCCAAGCAGAGAGCTCCCATTGAGTTTCTTTTGGCGGAAATCTGGAGCATCAAAGTTGTTCATAGGCGCTTGCAGAATGTCTACGGAGACCTGGCAGCGAACAAAAACACGGTGAGTCGTTGGACGAGGCCTCTATTATCATCGCAACAAGGCCTCGCAAAGCAGTCCGATCTCCCGCCTACCGACCGTCTGCACACTCTTGTGACTACTGCAGTGTTATAAAGTGTGGACACTCTTGTTTGAGGTGATCGACAGACGCAAATCAACTTCTCCTTCTCCATGCCAACGCAAGGCCTCACTCATGTCTGCGCACCCGAGAGGAGTTCACAAAACTTCACTGGACTGTCCCTTCTCATCCACTCTACAGTCCTGGTCTCGCACCTTCCGACATGTATCTTTCCAGCTCAATGAAGGATGAACAACACGGGAAGCAGTACGAGGAAGATGGGGAAGTTTATGGATGCAGTAAGGCATTGGGTCCGACGTCGACCAGTAAAGTGGTATCGTGCGGGCATGTATGCCCTCCCAGTAATGTGGAACAAGGCCGTCGCATTGAACACATATTATGTTGAAACATGTGGTTTTGTTGCCAAAAGTGGGCAATAATATGGAGAAATTGGAAAACCAGAATAAAACCAACTTGCTTTCGGAAAAAAATGCATTTCATTACTTATTGAACGCCACTCATGCATACAGCACGAACACAATAAGTAAAATTTAGTTTCTTTGCTATCCTTCCTTGCGTTACAATTTTAATGGTCAGCAGTGTAGACAGTCCAACCTCATAAACACAGATCAGTCCAAACTCACAAGAAAAATGCGTTGATTCACGGAGCTTGGTGCATATCACTGTCATCAATAGCGGAGCGTTGCTCCCACAGCGCAGTATTTTCATGCCCACTCAGTGTAGAACCTTTTTCTACCCTGCCATTGACGCCTTGCACATATGGTAAGCAGATACTATGCTGTTATCCCCCTTCTTTGTTGCGTTTGACGTTATCTGCTCTGAACGTGGTTGGTAACGTCCCTAGGTGAACCCTAAGGCACTGTTCATTCCATGGACTATCATTGTTAAAGTATAAGGGGCAGTCAAATCGAAATGAGTCAGATGGAAAGAAAAGTAACTAGACTGTTTATAATTTCAAAAGTCGTCGCCATAACTTCTAATACATGTATCCCACTGTGAGACAAAATGGTCAATACCTTCATGGAAAAATATTTGCAGATGCCTACAAAACGGGTTCTCCATGGCAGTCACCTCTTCATCCGACGCAAATCGACGACCACTGGTGTCTTTTTCAAGGGCTACAAAAATATGGAAACGGCGCTGAGGGAGATTGGGGGCTGTAAGGAGGATGTGTAAGGACTTCCCAGCGAAACTTCTGCAGCGTAACTGAAGCAACTTTGGCAATACGTGGATGGGCCGACACGCGGCATAAGTTTCAATTACACTTCCTCCACACAATCCCGATTTCTGCCCATGCGATTTAGGAGTCCTGAAGACTGACGTCCGTGGCCCTCGATTTGCTTCATACGAATAGTTGGATACCTTGGAACAGTTAGGTTTCCGTAGGCAACCGCAAACGTTTTTCCATGATGGCGCTGACCGTCTTCTCTCACAGTGAGATAAATGTATTAAAAGTTATGGCGATTATTTTTGAAATAATAAAGAGTTTACTTATTTTCCTTCCATCTCTGTCGTTTTCTTCGACTGCCCCCTTTAATGTATGTATGACCGAATTCGTAGAGCACATATGTGCAGTCACTTGTCCTCTAGACATGTACTAGGAATTGCAGGCTGTGCGCGTCTGAGGTGATGATCCCTTATACCTATAGCATCAGTTGCAGCAGAAACACGGATAACGAACAAACCGAAATTAAATAAAGAAATCAGGCAGTTTCTGTGAATCAGGATAGCACATAAACAGATACATTATGATTTATTACACCTTGAAAGCAAATGTAGTTTAGCTAGGGTGGCAAAGTTGAAGTCTTTGGTGCTCACCTCGTGAAAGGACTTCTTGCCTGAGTTCGGCCAGAGGGAACTCACTGATATGTTGCGTCAGTAGCAGGTGGAAGGGTCGAGCTCATCACTACGGCAGTCTGTTATCCCTGGGAAACAACACAGCTACCCAATTTGATACCATCCTCCCTGGAGCTGCGATCGTCCTGGAGGGACTGCAACGAGGAAAACTCCTCACAGCTATCTGGAACTGAACCCGGGACGTCAAAGGCCAGAGTCTGGTGCTCTACCCGCTACACCGCCACGGACATAGGTGGGGTACAAAGAGTTTCGAAGATATCGCACCAAAGAATGGAGGCAGTAAGAATGGAACTGCGTGCACGTACGAAGAAAATAACTGATGCGGATAGCTGGAACTGATAAGCGTAATGTTAGAATCTTTCCTCAGGACGAACTTCGTTTTGCATGAGAAACCTTGTGAAACTTGTGATTCTTGAAGTTTTCAAATGGTTCAAATGGTTCTGAGCACTATTGGACTTAACATCTGAGGTCATCAGTCCCATAGACTTAGAACTACTTAAACCTATCTAACTTAAGGACATCACACACATCCATGCCCGAGGCAGGATTCGAACCTGCGACCGTAGCAGTCCCGCGGTTCCGGACTGCAGCGCCAGAACCGCTAGACCACCGCGGCCGGCTATTCTCGTAAAACCATTAAGGATCGGAAAATCGATATTTGGCCAAGCTGGAAAAATCGATATACCTATTACAACGTAAACTCATATTTGGAAATCTGTTTCCGACGTACAGTTTTAATCTGACAGAACTTGTTTCATGCAGACGTAGTATATCTGAGTAAAGTAAGGCTATTGGCCATGTTGTGTCAACAAAATTATTTGGAGTTCAAATATAGGCGTAGCTCTACGGTTTTCATGAGAAGCGCATTAATAGACAACGAGTACCTACCGCTATAATGCATTCCTTTAGCCTTTTACACTGTATTCTGCGTATTTTTGTGGCTAGAGTCTATGTCGTCGACCCTAGCATTCACACCCAACATCGAAGTTTGATCTGACTATTGCTCCGTGTACCATAAGTCCCAGTCCATTTCCCATTTCACTTCGTAGCCGGCTCAGAGAATATTGACCACCTTTTCGCTCTTTTACCGGATTTCTTTTATATACTTATTCTGTTGAAGTTTATTGCCAATCCACAATCCCAAGTACTTCATGCAGGTTGTGAATTGTAGTCTGAACGTTTCTAAGTCATTGATTTGACGCCTTGCTGTTCGCTGATGGGTGGAGATTGGTCAAACTTAAGATAGTTTGTATTCATTACTTTATGTTGTCCAATGAATGCCATTGGTAGCTTTCTGATTTGGTTTGACACAGCGCTCCACGCTAGTCTACCATAGCCAAGCCTCTTCATCTCAGAACAGCTACTGCAACCTACATACTTTTGAACCTGCTAATTCTATTCACTTCCTGCTGTGTCTCTAAAATTTTTACCACCCACACTTCCCTCCAATTCCTTGACAATCGCCGGCCGCTGTGACCGAACGGTTCTAGGCGCTTCAGTCTGGAACCGCGCGACACCTATGGTTGCAGGTTCGAATCCTGCCCCGGGCAAGGATGTGTGTGATGTCCTTAGTTTAGTTAGGCTTAAGTAGTTGTAAGTTCTAGCGGACTGATGACCTCAGATGTTGAGTCACATAGTGCTCAGAGCCATTTGAACCTTGACAACACCTTGACATCTCAGAATGTGTCCTATGAATCTATCCCCTTTTCTAATCGAGTTACGCAACAATTTTCTTTTTTCTCCAGTTCTGTTCAGTACCTACACATTGGTTTCATGATCTACCGATCACGTCTTCAACTACCTTCTGTATCACCATATTTCAAAAGGTTCTATTCTCTTCTTGTCTAAACTGTTTATCGTCCATGTTCCATTTCCATACATGGCTACACTCTAGACAAGTACTTTCAGTAACGACTTCCTAAAACTCGAATCTAAATTCGATTTTAATAAGTTTCTCTTCTTCAAAAATGCTTTTCTTGCCATTGCCAGTCTACATTTTATACCCTCTCTACTTCAACCATCACTGGTTATCTTGCTGCCCAAATAACAAAGCTCATCTACTGCTTCAAGCGTCTCGCTCCCTAATCCCTTAGCATCGCCTAATTTAATTCTACTACATTCCATTACCCTTGGTTTGCTTTTGTTGATATTCACCTTATATCCTCCTTTCAAGATACTATCGATTCCGTGCAACTGCTCTTCCAAGTCATTTGCTCCCTTTGACAGAATTACAGCATAATCGACAAAACTCAGAGTTTTTATTTATTCTACTTTAATAACTTCTCCAATTTTTTCTTTGGTTTCGTTTACTGCTTGCTCAGTCCATACATTGAATAACGTTGGGGATATGCTACAACCCTCTTTCTCTCCCTTCTCAACTAATGCTTCGCTCTCCAGCCCCTCGATTCTTATAACTGCTATTTGTCCCTCTATATTTTACCCCTATTACCTTCAGAATTTGAAAGAGTGTAGTCCGGTCGACGTTGTCAAAAGCTGCCTCTAAATCTAAAAAAACTTCAAACGTAAGTTTTCAGCCTTCTTCTAAGAAAAGTCGGAGGGGCAGTATTGCCACTGGTGTACTTATATTTCTCCGGAATCCAAGCTGATTTCCCCCGAGGTCGTCTTCCACCAGTTTTTTTAATTCCTCTACAAATAATTCATGTCAGCATTCTGTAACCAAGACTTATATTTCGGTAATATTCACGCATGTCAGTGCTTGCATTCTTTGATGTGGGTTATTAAGTTCTTGTTGCATATCAGATGGAAGAGTCAGCATCTCTGAATGATGCTCGTCTTCTCCGAGGGCCTTGTTTCGACTTAGGTCTTTCAATGCTCTTTCAAATTCTTCTCTCATTACCGTATCTCCTCTTTAGTTTTCATCCACGTCCCCTACTTTTCTCTTGTATAGCCCTTCTACATACTCCCTCCACGTTTCAGCTTTCCCTTCTTTGCTTAATACTGGTTTCCTATCTGATCTCTTGATATTCACACAGCTGTTTTTTCCTTTCTCCAAGCGTCTTAATTCTTCTATAGGTGGTTTCTATCTTACTTTTATTATATATGCATCGAAATCATTACATTTATCCTCTATCGATTCCTACTTAGCCGTTTTGCATTTCCTGACAGTCTTATTTTTAGACGTTTGTGTTTCCTTTCGCCTGTTTCATTTGCTGCATTTTTATATTTTGACTTTCCGTCAGTTAAATTCATTATCTCCTGTAATATCGAAGGATTTCTTCTACGACTTGTCTTTTTACCTATGTAATCCAGTATTGCCTCCATCTTTTCATCTCTCAAAGCTACCCATTCGTCTTGTATTGTATTCCTTTCCACTGTTGTAGTGAATGGTTGCTAACGCTGCATCTGAGACTTTCAACAACCTCTATGTCTTTCACCTTATCCAGATCCTTAATTTAGTATCTTTTTGCAACTGCCTCACTTTTAATCCACTGTTCATAACTGGAAACGTCTTACAGTGTGAAATTTGGTCGAGAAATTTCTGTCTTACCATTACATAATCCATCTGAAATATTTCGGTGTCTTCGGGGCTCTTCCACGTAGACAGACTCGTTTCGCGGTTTTTAAACCAAGTGTTAGCGATGATTAAATAATGCTCTCTGCAAAATTCCACCAGGCCGCTTCGTCTTTCATTCTGTTTTTATATCCAAATGATACACGCTGAGGTGACAAAAATTCAAGGGACAGCAATATGCACTTACACCGACTGCGGTAGTATCGCACACGCAAGGTATAAAACTGCGGAGCTGTCATTTGTACTCACGTGATTCATGTGACAAGGTTGCACGACGGGAGTTAACAGATTTGAACGCAATATGGCAGTCGGAGCTAGATTCCGAATTCCACAGTGACAAGAGAGTGTAGAGTGTACCAAATTTCAGGCACTACCTCTCACCACGGACAACGCAGTGGCCGACGGCCTTCACTTAACGACCGAGAGCAGTGGCGTATGCGTGGAGTTGTCATTGCTAACAGACAAGCAACACTGCGTGAAATAACCGCAGAAATCAACGTGGGACGTGCGATCAACGAATCCGTTAGGATAGTGCGGCGAAATCTGGCGCGAGTGGGCTATGGCAAGAGACGACCGACGCGAGTGCCTTTGCTAACAGCACGACGCAGCCTGCAGTGCCACTCCTCGACTCGTGACCATATCGCTCGGACCCTAAAATTACTGGAAAACCGTGGTCTCGTCAGTTGAGTAACAATTTCAGTTGGTAAGAGCTGATGGCAGGGTTCGACTGTGGCGCAGACCTCACAAACCCACGGCCCTAAGTTGTCAACAAGGCACTTCGCAAGTTGTTGGTGGCTCCATAATGATGTGGACTGTGTTCATATGGAAATGGAATGAGTCCTCTGGTCCAACTGAACCCATCATTGACGGGAAATGATTATGTTCGGCTACTTGGAGACCATTTTAAGTCATTCATAGACTTAGTGTTCCCAAACAATATGGAATATTTGTGGATGACAAGCGCCATGTAACTGGCCAACAATTGTTCACGATGGGCTTGAAGAACATTCTGGACGATTCGAGTGAATCATTTCGGCATCCGTTGAACATTTGTGGGACAAAATCAAGAGGTCAGTTCGTGCACAGAATCCTGCATGGACTACACTTTCGCAATTATGGACGGCTACAGAGGCAACAAAGCAGGGAACTTCCAGCGACTTGTTGAGTCAAAAAATGCTTCAAATGACTCTGAGCACTATGGAACTCAACTGCTGTGGTCATAAGTCCCCTAGAACTTAGAACTACTTAAACCTAACTAACCTAAGGACATCACACACATCCATGCCCGAGGCAGGATTCGAACCTGCGACCGTAGCGGTTGTGCGGTTCCAGACTGTAGCGCCTTTAACCGCTCGGCCACTCCAGCTGGCACTTGTTGAGTCCATGCCACGTCGGGCTACTGCACTACGCCGGGAAAAATGATGCCCAACATGATATTAGGAGGTAACCCATGACTTCTGTCGCTCAGTGTAGTTTTGGACCATACGTTGTTCAATGTTTTAAGGAACTGATGTTTCGGCACATTTGACAATGAACGTAATTATCTCCAGCTACCGTATTTGTGCACAAATACGTAGAAGCTCTGAATTCTCGCCTTGTGAATGCCTGCTAGAAAATTGGTTCAGCTTAATCAATTAGTTCTGTTATCTGCTCCACAAGCAACAGGAGCACCATACTCTGAAGAGTACATGGTAATATTTACATTGTTGTCACTAGATCGGAAAGGTGTCTTCTGTATTAGATGCTGGGGTAAGTTAGCGCCAGGCCGTTGAATCACACTGAATTATTATTATTATTTTTACTTTACTATTATCTTTCGATCGTCGTCACTACACGATCAGCTGAGGCTATTAACACTACTTATGTAAAATTTTAAAATACTGGGAAGGTTCATGGAATGTATGTAGGTGTTGGAAGATAACGCTGGAAGTTTGAATGCATTTCGGGAGAGATGTCTTTGACGAGGTGTCAGAGAAATTTCAGCTCACGAAATTCGAATGGTCAAACACCGCCACAGAGCACAAAGTAGGGCAAGGGCCTTTCAGTTTTCGCCTGCTGCTTAAAGAGTACAACAGGTATTCCGGGCCCCTCTCAAACAAAGCCGTGTTCCGGAGAGGTGTAGTCGATTTATGCAAATTTCCGTCGCGGGAAGCGCGGTGCGAACGCTGCTGATGAATAAGGGATTTGCTTTAATCACCCCAACCCCTCCCGCCCCACGCAGCCCTTCTTTCGCTGTACAGGAAGAAGAATGTTGTGAGCCGGCGGCCCTCGAACGCCCTGTCGCCAGCTACCCTCTGATCTTCCGCCGTACTTCCTAATCCGAAGCAACAACAACAACTTACTGCCAGAAAGGCAGAGAGGCAACTTTCCTTTTTGTGCGTCCCCGCACGCTCCTGTGCCGCGTGCGCCCTTTCCCCTGCCCTTTTCCGTCAGCCCCCTATCCCTCGCGCCACCCTACCGACTCTTCCTTTTTGTCTTGTGATCCTCCTCCGCCACCGCCGCCGCCGCCGCCGAGACAGACGAAATGCAATTTACGCGCGGCGCGGCGTCGCGTCAGCCGAACGTCGTGATGCAGGTGTGTCCGGGCGGGCGCCCAATTGTTTTAGCGGCTCGGGGAATCCCCCTTCTGGCGGGGGAGCCCGCTAGCTGGCGGGCTGGCGGGCTACGGCGCATGCGCGCCGACAACTGCGCATCAACAGGCTGGCCGCGCTCCCAGCGCGCTGGTCCAATTGTCGCCAACTCGATTCCCGCCTCCACTTTGACCTGGGAGCAGTCGCTCCGAGAAGAAGATCCCACCAGGAAGGCGCCAAGTTATTATAGAGGCGCCAGGATGCTCTGTTGAGCTTTTTATTAGCGGACGAGTTGCACTGTAAAGAATGGGAGCTAGAAATATCACTGGAAATATTACTGTGCCACGTGCTCTGCACTGAATTCTACTGACGTAGAGCTGTATTTACACTAAATGTACAACCACACTGTTTCACCACACACGCGGTAGCGCTACTTATGCTGCCACTCTGCAAATACAGTGTCCATGAAGGCACGCTATCATTTCAGAAAACCGTCGCTCGTTAACTACAGGGTGTCCCACGCATCGCAGCTCATCTCCGAGATTCAAGTAACGGCAAACAAACCCAAAAAGTGAATAAAATGTTCTCGGGTTTCCAACAGCGTCAATGATGATGGCTGGTGGCGTGTAGGTACAGGTCTGTATGGGTGGGTTTTCTGTAGACGCTGTGGCCAAGGCACCCATCCAGCATAGAAGCGCACAGTATTGCAAACATTGGTGCATTGTGCAAGAGTAATATCAGACGACGACAACCTGCCCCACGAACTGAGCCACCTACGCAAGGTTTTCGGGAATAACGGCTACAGCGCACATCAAGTGAAAGAAGTGATTTCTGGGGAATATCGGAATAAGACCACCGACGAAGAGCAGGGAAAGAAACTTGCTTTGCTGCCATTCTGTGGCTCTGTGTCGGGCAAGATAAGCCACCTGTTAAAAAGACACAAGATCAAATCCATCTTCAGGCCTCCAACGAAAATCCGTCAATTACTGAGACCAGTTAAAGACGCAGTAGGTCTCAGAACACCTGGAGTCTACGAAATACCTTGTGAGTGTGGCCAGAAGTACATCGGACAAACAGTGCGCACTGTGAAACAACGCAGGAAAGAACATGAGAGGTATTATCGCCAACGCTATCCAGAAAAATCTGCGTTAGCTGAGCATGCGTTAGAAAACGGTCACCACATAAAATTGGCTCGCACTAACGGCTTCTGGGACAGTGTAATAAAGGAAGCTATTGAAGTAAAAATTACCACAAACACCCTGAATAGAGACGGTGGCTTGCAGCTCAGCGCTGCGTGGGATCCAGCTATCGCGCGGTTAAAGAGGGCACATCGAACGCCGACTCAAAACATGCCCATATACGGCAATGCCACGGGCACCAGTGACGTCACAGGCGGCAGCTAGCGTATATAAGGGCGCACCAACAGCCCACTGGCAGTCATAACACTTGACAATGGCCAAGGAGTGCTTGGCCGAAAGCTCGTGTAGTTTTAAGCAATTGACGCGGTTGGAAACCCGAGAACATTTTATTCAATGTTATCGCCGCGAGACTCTGCATTCAAACCCAAAAAGAATAGATAATAGGACCGTTAAAAACATGTAGTTACCTGTTTATAGGAAGTGCTGGAAGTGGTGGCCATGGGCATCCAGGCAACGCTGACTTTGTGTGATGACGTTACCAGCAAAACGCTGTAATTCTGCAGGAGTGATGTTAATTTCCCTGGTAATGTTCCGTTTAAGATATATACTTTGCTTTTTAATGTCCTGAAGAATAAAAGTCAGGAGACCTCGGGGGCCACAGGCCTGTCCTGATGTATGTCTTCAGGGAATACGTTGGTGATGTAGGCCATACTTCGTTTGGGTGTGTGAGTGGTTGCACCACATTTTTGGAATACTGCATACAGCCTCTCTGCCTCTGTTAATTGTCCATAGAAAGATTAAAAGATCTCTAGATATCTGGTATTGCTTAATGTGTAATCGAAAAATATGAGGCCATTAATGCTCATGCTGGACAATGAACAGCATCTCCGATGAGTGGAGCGGTTCTTCATACAATATGTGGGTTTTCCTGCTATCGGTATCTGCAATTCTGGGAGTTTACGTAACCTGACAAATGAAACAAGGCCTCATTTGACATGAAGTAAAGCAGGGGGTCCAAATAGCTATTAGCAATTGATGTTCACAGCCTGTTACAATAAGGAACTCTTTTTTTTCCTGATCCTCAACTTTCAACTCTTGCACCAACTCACACGATGGGCCTTTAATCTCATCTCTTATAGTACACGATGATACAGGGTGACAATGATCGAACTATATGAAATAAAAAGACATAACTTCTGAACGGTTTGAACGCAGTGGTCAATGTCTTGAAAGAGGGATACAAGATGAACATCAACAAAACCAAAACGAGGATAATGGAATGTAGTCGAATTAAGTCAGGTGATGCTGAGAGAATTAGACTAGGAAATGAGACACTTAAAGTATTAGATGAGTTCTGCAATTTGAGCAGCAAAATAGCTGATGATGTTCGACGTAGAGAGGGTATAAAATGTAGACTCTCTATGGCAAGGAAAGCGTTTCTGCAGATGAGAAATTTGTTGACATCGAGTATGGATTTAAGTGTCAGGAAGTCTTTTCTGAAAGTATTTGTATGGAGTGTAGCCATGTATGGAAGTGAAACATGGATGAAAAATTGTTTGGACAAGAAGAGAATAGAAGCTTTCGAAATGTGGTGCTACAGAAGAATGCTGAAGATTAGATGGACAGATCACATAACTAATGGGGAGGTATATATGACGGTAGTACCTGTTCCCGAAAGAACAGTTACCGTCGATGACCATGCAGCTTTACTAGAAATGAAATGATAATTAAATTGACACCCTAGCTGCAAGCAGGCGTTGATAACTTCGTTGGGGACATGCTGAAAATGTGTGCCCCGACCGGGACTCGAACCCGGGATCTCCTGCTCACATGGCAGACGCTCTATCCATCTCAGCCACCGCGGGCACAGACGACAGTGCGTCTGCAGGGACTTATCCCTTGCACGCCCCCCGTGAGACCCACATTCCCAACATGTCCACAACACTACATTCGTAGTGCGCCTAATAGATGTTTGCCCATCATACTCATCTGCCACGAGTAATGAGTATGATGGGCAAACATCTATTAGGCGCACTACGAATGTAGTGTTGTGGACATGTTGGGAATGTGGGTATCACGGGGGGCGTGCAAGGGACAAGTCCCTGCAGACGCACTATCTTCTGTGCCCGCGGTGGCTCAGATGGATAGAGCGTCTGCCATGTAAGCAGGAGATCCCGGGTTCGAGTCCTGGTCGGGGCACACATTTTCAACATGTCCCCAACGAAGTGTATCAACGCCTGCTTGCAGCTAGGGTGTCAATTTAATTATCATTTTAATGGGGAGGTACTGAATAGAATTGAGGAGAAGAGGAATTTGTTTCACAACTTGAGAAGAAGAAGGGATCGGTTGGTAGGACTCTTTCTGAGGCCTCAAGGGATAACCAATTTAGACCTAGAGTAAAGCGTGGGAATTAAAAATCTTAGAGGAAGACCAACAACTGAATACGCTAAACGGTTCAGAAGGATGTAGGTCGCAATAGTTACTCAGAGACGAAAAGGCTTGCATAGGATAAACATGGAGAGCTGCATCAGAGAAGTCTCTGGACTCAAGACAACAACAACGACAGCGGGACTTCATGGACACCCCGTACAATATTCATTTGGAACCGACGCGAAAGACGTCGAAACGCTATGGGGCCTGCTGTCATCCGTAATTCCATTGTTGGGGGCTTGCTATTACTCATAATTTCATTGTTCATGTTGCAGAGGCGTATGACTGCAGATGCAAATTGATCTGGCGAGTTGATGTCTTTCTTGGTATATCTGCCCAATCAGCGAGAGTGGATAGACATGGAAACCGCTCAACCAGATCACGTTTCGCCTAATGTTACAAATTAATAGTAAATACAGGTGAACAAACAAGGAGTTACCATCTTACTAGCCGGCCGGAGTGGCCGTGCGGTTCTAGGCGCTACAGTCTGGAGCCGAGCGACCGCTACGGTCGCAGGTTCGAATCCTGCCTCGGGCATGGATGTGTGTGATGTCCTTAGGTTAGTTAGGTTTAATTCGTTCTAAGTTGTAGGCGACTGATGACCACAGAAGTTAAGTCGCATAGTGCTCAGAGCCAACCAACCATCTTACTAGATTCCCGGAAGGCATTCGATAGTGTGTTGCATTGTCGACTGATAACCAAGATACCATCACATGGAGTGTCTTCACAAATATGTAATTCGTTCGAAAATTGTCTAATCGAAAGATGGCAGGCCGTAATACCAGACGGTGAATGCTCAGAGAAAATGACAGAGCCTGCAGTTCTTTCATGCTATTCGTTGATAATGGTGTTGTTTACAGGAGGGCATGGCTTTGAGTAAATGGTGAATGAATTACAAGGGAAACTCCTCATCGCATCCCCCTCTGATTTAGTGGTAAGAGGATGCAGTAGGCAGCCTGTCGAACTCTGAACACAGATCAAGCATGAAAACAGGAAGAAGGTGCGTGGTATTGTGAAAAAAAAAAAGAAACATAGAAACAGTGAACGGTCCAAAAATAACAAGTGCAATATAGAGGAACCAGGAAATCAAATGGTGTCGTGGATTAGTGGTTATGGTTTTGGATTGCCAGGTGGGAGAGCCCCATTCAAACCTCTCTTGAGCAAACTTTTTTTCAGTTGTTCGCTTCATTCAAATTTGTGTCTGTGTAGTGGTGTAATGTCCGTTTTCGACAGCGAGGTGTAAGTTAGGGACCGGTAATGACAGTTGATTCTGGACAACTAATCTATTAGCAACCAAAAGGAAGTGGCCCTAATGGGAACAACAAACGTTTGATGACAAGGCGACAAGTCAACCGAATCCTCCACGGAAAACACCTCTGGTGTGTCATACACAGCATTAGTGACAGTAGGGCCGACCGATGTGACCGAGCGGTTCTAGGCGCTTCAGTCTGGAGCCGCGCGACCGCTACGGTCGCAGGTTCGAATCCTGCCTCGGTCATGGATGTGTATGATGTCCTTAGTTCACTTAGATTTAAGTAGTTCTAAGTTCTAGGGGACTGATGACCACAGATGTTAAGTGCCATAATGCTCAGAGCTATTTGAACCATTTTTGACAGTAGGCGTGTCATATGATAGGAATCTCTTATCGACGCACCTAATTTGTACGATTGGTAAATGAGTGACATATCTCTCCTTGCCCGATACAGGTGTTCGTATGAATGTGAATGTGATCACTCCCAAGGAAATCATGAAAACATAGTAGTTTGTCACATAAGCTGCAACAAATGAACGCAACAGTTTCTCAGTCACACAGTTTGTCTGTGCTCTGACACAACATATGTTTTTAACGTTTTTGAAGTTGCGAGCCGGCCGAGGTGGCTGAGCGGTTCTAGGAGCTTCAGTCCGGAACTGCGTGACTGCTACGGTCACAGGTTCGAATCCTGCCTCGGGCATGGATGTGTGTGATGTCCTTAGACAGTATATTCCAGAGGAAGGTATTACTGATATGCTACGTTTGGAATAACGGCGATGCTGTTACACTTTGAGTTAATTAGGAAAATGAATTAATGTATTTTAAAGCCATTTTCTCAATTAAAAAATTTATACGTATTCCGCATACGTATTTCATCAATGGTCTGCCATCAAACATCTTGACAGATCTGGTTTCCTTCCGACATCTACTCGTAAAAACTGTTCGTTCCAAAGATGTTACAGCGTAAATTGTTCTTACCACTGTCCGGCCGATTACCGCTTGCATCTTCATTTGACATCTGCCTGCACATTTTACTCTTGATCCTGCATTCTGCACTGACAGTCTGACAGTAATAATGATTATCATCCAGACACGGCTCTTTCCTTGGCTTCTGCTGACTTGGGAATGCTATAAACGCGCAGTGCTGTTGTCACCTTGAGAAAGTTGTACACCTCAGTTATGACTTTGTTGATCACTCTCGCAGAGTACGCAGTAACGTAATAGCGTAATTATTGTACTCTGGGAAATGGCACTGCGATTATTCCTGGCATCCTAACTGTTACAATGACGTCTCAGAAGCGCAACAATGAAAAAAGGATAGAATGTTTAATAAAGAGTAGGAAGAGCAATTTGATTCTTTTTAGACATAAACGGTAAATCAAAGTATCTTTTGTGTTAATTTTCAGTCACAGTACACCACCAGTACCCTGAAAGGCCATCATGACATTAACCGCAGTGGCATCAGTGTAGTTTGTTTTCAGTCATGGAAAACTAAATTGACATTCCGAAAGCAAAAAGTTGAAAGTTGGAGTCATAGCCACGTGCAGAAATGAAGCAGCTCTAACAACCGAAACTCCTGGTTTGTCTTAGCTTTCAATACAGTAAAAAACCTTATACACTACTGGCCATTAAAATTGCTACACCACGAAGATGACGTCCTACAGACGCGAAATTTAACCGGCAAGAAGAAGATGCTGTGATATAGAAATGATTAGGTTTTTAGAGCATTCACACAAGATTGGCGCCGGGGGCGACACCTACAACGTGCTGACATGAGGAAAGTTTCCAACCGATTTCTCATACACAAACAGCAGTTGAACGGCGTTGCCTGGTGAAACGTTGTTGTGATGCCTCGTGTAAGGAGCAGAAATGCGTACCATCACGTTTCCGACTTTGATAAAGGTCGGATTGTAGCCTATCGCGATTGCGGTTTATCGTATCGTGACATTGCTGCTCGCGTTGGTCGAGATCCAATGATTGTTAGCAGAATATGGAATCGGTGGCTTCAGGAGGTTAGTACGGAACGCCGTGTTGGATCCCAACTGCCTCGTATCACTAGCAGTCGAAATGACAGGCATCTTATCCGCATGGCTGTAACGGCTTGTGGAGCCACGTCTCGATCCCTGAGTCAACAGATGGGGACGTTTGCAAGACAACAACCATCTGCACGAACAGTTCGACGACGTTTGCAGCAGCATGGACTATCAGCTCGGACACCATGGCTGCAGTTACCCTTGACGCTGCATCACGGACAGGAGCGCCTGCGATGGTGTACTCAACGACGAACCTGGGTGCACGAATGGCAAAACGTCATTTTTTGGATGCATCCAGGTTCTGTTTACAGCATCATGACGGTCGCATCCGTGTTTGGCGACATTGCGGGGTTGCGTAGACAAGAGCTTTCAAATGCCCCCATAAATGAAAGTCAAGAGGGTTGAGGTCAGGAGAGCGTGGAGGCCATGGAATTGGTCCGCCTCTACCAATCCATCGGTCACCGAATCTGTTGTTGAGAAGTGTACGAACACTTCGACTGAAATGTGCAGGAGCTCCATCGTGCATGAACCACATGTTGTGTCGTACTTGTAAAGGCACATGTTCTAGCAGCACAGGTAGAGTATCCTGTATGAAATTATGATAACGTGCTCCATTGAGCGTAGGTGGAAGAACAAACTAAAATAAGCTCTAAAATGGAAATTATGCGTTTCCGGACACATGTCCACATAACATCTTTTCTTTATTTGTGTGTGAGGAATGTTTCCTGAAAGTTTGGCCGTACCTTTTTGTAACACCCTGTATATATATATATATATATATATATATATGATGATGACTTTTGAACATTATTAAGGTAAATACATTGTTTGTTCTCTATCAAAATCTTTCATTTGCTAACTATGCCTATCAGTAGTTAGTGCCTTCAGTAGTTAGAATCTTTTATTTAGCTGGCAGTATTGGCGCTCGCTGTATTGCAGTAGTTCGAGTAACGAAGATTTCTGTGAGGTAAGTGATTCATGAAAGGTATAGGTTATATTGTTAGTGAAGGCCATTCTTTTGTAGGGATTATTGAAAGTCAGATTGCGTTGCGCTAAAAATATTGTGTGTCAGTTTATTGATGATCAGAATAAGTAAAGAGAGAAATCTCTGAGCACGTTCAGTTTTGCTCAGCTGTTTGAAAATCAAATAACGTAAGAATATTACCAGCACAGTAATTCATAAATTTCTCTAAGGAACGTTTCAATGGGAAAGAGAGGGGAGAAAGAGATAGACAGAAGGGAAAAGAACAGAAGGACAGAGGGGGGAGGAGCAGAAGGGAGGTGCAAGGAAAGAGGTGGAGATGGGTAGAGAGAGGGGGGGAGAAGGAGATGAACTAAAAGAAAATTGGAATAAATAGATACTTGGTCAACACCATGTACTCATCTAGATTTTTTTGGTTATAAAACTTGACGTTCAAACTTAAAATGACATAATCACATGAAATTAATCGCTATTCACTAACGAATATTAATTACAATTAAAATTTATCTATAGTAAACGATGGCTGACAACGATAGCAAATAGGGAAATAGAATTTTAGTAAGATAACGCTCCTAACATAATTCATATCATGGAGTACAACCACGTCTTGGTAATAGTGACTGTAAGTCTTTCAGAACCCTATGCTTGTTCTAGCAATCCTGAAAAGCCTAATCGACAGGTAATGATAAATTACTGACGCCGATTGGTCTAACACGGAGATGCTGCTAGATAATCTCGCCACACTCGTTGGCAGCGTAGGAGCTGACTGATGATGGCATGGATAGCTGCCACCAAGAGTGCACCTAATAATACAGACTCGAACATCAGACTCACCCAAAGCTGCGTCTCAAGTCGAGAGCAGCCTTCAGAGTCAGTGTGTTGACTCCTTGCCCACAGTCAGAGTGAGTCCAGCGCAGAGTCCCGAATCAGGGTGCTGCTATTCCGAAAAAAAGTTACAGTAATTTCCAACCGATGACGGAATTGTTTGGTTGTTACCGATTTCCGACTAGAGGCTGAGAAAAACCAGAACTTCAATGAGCTGACCTGCGGCCCCCTATATTAGCAGAGTTCCAGTTCTTACATCACAAAATTACGCCTATCTATATTCTGTAGGGTGACCAGTATGGTCTTTTCAGACAGTGGGAAAGCAAAAATAATTCCCTTCGTTGGCGCCTGCCCGTGGACCTCCTAGCTGCCAACAAAATTCCAGGAGCACTTTGGTGTATTTTAGGGCGGCCGGGGGATGTATATCTGCTGTATGGTACCTTTAGACATAGTCCCGATTGTCGCCTGTGAATCTAAGAATCCTTGCTCCGCAGAGAAAGCTTGGAGTTCAGCATTTCTCTAGAGGCCGAAGGCCATAAAACTGAACAGTCAAAACAAAAGGACATCGTCTTTAATGAATTTTCTAACTCATCATATTGTTCACCAGGTCCCAGGCCCGTACCCAGCGCCGCTTGCCGTGGTGTCGCCCTGTCGCTGGTGGCCACACACACAAAGCGTACAGCTCGCTGCGTCTGCCTGTCCCTAGATCAAAGTCCGATTCTCAGAAATCTGTCTTAATAAGCCCGCTGGGTGCTCACCTCTTTGCAATCAAGCCTGCGTGTTTCGTTTCCCAGGATCGCCTGCAAGTCAGTTCGAAAAGATCACACAGAGAAATTATTATGCATGTAGTTAATTAAAATTCAGAAGTGAAGAAAGAAATGATATCGCTTCTAAAATTTAAAGTATGCACTGCAGGTGATCAAAAAGTATGTAAAATTCCAAGTATACAACGAAAACTAAGTTTATTTGAGTTAAGAAAACACAATCTACTTTTTTGGAAACGAATCGTGAAACAGTCAGGAATCGAATAACACACATAGTACTTCAGAGGCAGAATGCCTATTATTGATAAATAAGGAGTTCTAAACTGAAGTTAACCCTAAACCGTTACTGCGGCAGAAGGCTGGTATATCTCTAGTAACGAAACAATGTTTTAGAAGTCTGTCACCGTAGCTGCGTGGACAGCCCGTCGGCTTCTCATACCGGGGGTTCCGGGTTCGATTTCCGGCTGGGTTGGAAGTTTTTCTCCACTCAGGGACTGGGTGTTTGTAACGTTTTCATCGTCATTTATCCTCATCGACTTGTTAGTTGCCGAAGTGGCGTCACCTCAAAAGACTTGCACCAGACGATCAGGTCTACCCACCGGCAGGCCATCGGCACACGACATTTCATTTCAATGTTTTAGAAGCGAAATTTTCGCACACAAGATGCGAGAATTAGTGAGCAGAAGGGGCTAGCAATATTTCAGTCCAATAGAAGAATGATAAGAAAGAATTAAGATAAACATAATCGGAAGGCCTGTAGAACGGAAGTAAACACTGTTGGAAAATGCTACTAACTAGTAATCACCCGAAACACTAAGCTGGAAAGAAGTTCAAATCCCCACAGAACAATCCCAAATTAAAAAGTTGAGAATCAAGACTCAGTCCAAGTTAAAAGCCCCGAAGGACTGTCCGATGTTAAGGTTCCAGTATGATTAAAACATTGCAATGTATCACAAAGGAAAACAAAATCCAGAATTCATACAAATCAACTCGCAGAACCTCTAATTTGAAGCTTTGCGTCATTGTTGCGTTTGTTCCAAAGTGAGTCCTGATTGAAGAAACGCTTAGGCATTCGGCACCTAGACCAGGAAGTTCACTTGGAGGTCAACGGCCCCTCAGGGCCAATGCACCGTCGTAAGTACAGCACTTCTCGTCACGATACCGGGCAGTCTTGCTTCCTGTCACGAGATCGGCGTAGGACAGAAGTCCGTGGGTCCAGTGACTTCTGCTGCAGCCTCGGTCGCTATATGGTGGATGTTTACAGCGTGGCAGCCCTCGACTGTCATCTCTAAGGAAGCAGGCTGCCCGCAAAACTTGGTTGTAAGGTGGGTTGCTGGTAGAATAGGTGCGAGCCCACAATAAAACATAGTCACTGTTATTATTTTATTCTCTGCATCAAAATGCATTTATTAGGTCCAAAACGCTTTAAGTGAAGTTAAATCAAATTTGCGTGTCAGAATGGAATGAAAAGTGACAAGTCAACAAATGTTGTTCAGTGTTTTCAGACGCAAAACGTGTCATTATAACCCTTTAACTGCTCTGGACGTGTTAACGCGCGCGCCTTTGTAACTGTCCCTGTGTGCTCTGAACGTGTTTACGCGCTCCACCAGTCCTTCTACCTGGTACTCTGAACATGTCTACGCGCGCGCGTTAACACGTCCAGAGAAGTTAAAGGGATAAGGGAGTAAAATCTTATGTCTGAAGTAGCAAAGAATGTTCTTAACTTTCGTAACAAATTAAGACCGTTTTGCAAAGGCCTACAGATTAAATAATTTCGCTCATTTTAAATATCTGAAGAAAATTACCAAAACCCTAATAAATGGTAGATTATTTATGTAAACTGCTTGATCTCGCTGATGAAATAAATACCGATTTCGTGGTACTTAAAAAAAAGACAAAAAGTCTACATCCCTACCTTACACCCTTACTAATGCGGGCACTTCGCTCTTAGTTTTCCGGTTTTATTGTTCCACCTTAGTTCTGTGCATATTTTATATTACTCGTCTTTCTCTATAGCTTATATCATAATTGCTAACATCTGGCGCTATTTGACATTGTCAAACACATTTTCCAGGGCAACAAGTCCTACGAATGTGTGTTGATTTTTCTTCAGCTTTGCATTCATTATTAGCCGGAACGTCAGAACTGCCTCTGTGCTGTCTTTACCTTTCCTAATCGTCATGTAATAGACCCTTAATTTTCTTTTCCATTCTTACGTATATTAATCTTGTCAATAACTTCGATACATGAACTATTGAGTTGATTGTGTGACAATTCTCGCACTTGTTGGCTTTTGCTGTCTTCAGAACTGTGTAAATGATTTTTTTTTTTTTTTTGATTGTGTCTCATGGTATGCCGCTTGTGTTATATATTCCACTGTTAAATGCAGAGGAGAGAGCTGACAGGTGGAAAGAATATATTAAAGCCTTCTATGATGGGGAGAAAGTGTCTGATTACGTGATGGAAAAAGAAACAGCAGTCGTCAGGGAAGAGATAGGGGAGCCAATATTAGAATCTTATTTGATAGATAACATTCCATCGGAATTTTTAAACTAATTGGGAGAAGTGGTAACAAAACGACTGGTATGTACAACGTATGAGCGTAAAGGTGTAGAAAGATAATCTGAAGGTCTTCGGTTCGAGTCTCTAAGAGGGAACTTACTTTAAATCTTTGTCTTCAGTTTTTTACATTGCTTATACTGCGCTCAGTCTATTGTGTTTATCAATCTTTTCCTAAAAGGCATGAAAATCAAAGAAGATTTTGGGATTACAAATTAATTTCCAGCAAGGGATTGTAAGGCGTGTACGAGAACTTCGTATATAAAATTAAACAAGGTGATCAAAAGTATCCGGACACCTTGCTCAAAATGACTTACAAGTTCGTGGCGGCCTCCATCGGTAATGCCGGAATTCAATATAGTGTTGGCCCACCCTTTGCCTTGATGACAGCTTCAACTCTCGCGGGTATACGTGCTGGAAGGTTTCTTGGGGAATGGCAGCCCATTCTTCACGGAGTGCTGCGCTGAGGAGAGGTATCGATGTCGGTCGGTGAGTCCTGGCACGAAGTCGGCGTACCAAAACATCCCAAAGTTGGTCTATAGGATTCAGGTCAGGACCCTGTGTAGGCCAGACCATTACAGGGTTGTTACTGATGTGTAACCACCACAGGCCGTGCCTTATGAACATGTGTTCGATTGCGTTGAAGATGCAATCGCCATCCCCGCATTGCTCTTCAAGAGTGGGAAGCGAGAAGGTACTTAGAACATCAATGTTGGGATGTGTTGTGACAGTTCCACGTAAAACAACAAGGGGTGCAAGCCTCGTCCATGAAAAACACGACCATACCATAACACCACCGCCTCCGAATTTTACTGTTAGCATTACACATGCTGGCAGATGACGTTCACCGGCCATTCGCTATATCCACACCCTGACATCGCATCGCCACATTGTGTACCGTGATTCGTCACTCCACACAACGTTTTCCCACTGTTGAGTCGTCCAATGTTTACGCTCCTTACACCAAGCGAGGCGTCGTTTGGCATTTAGAGGCGTGATGTGTGGCTTAAGAGCAGCCGCTCGACCATGAAATCCACGTTTTCTCACCTCCCGCCTGACTGTCATAGTACTTGCAGTGGAATTCCTGTGTGATGGTCTGGATAGAAGTCGGCCTACTACACATTACAACCCTCTTCAACTGTCGGCGTCCGCAGCTCGTGGTCGTGCGGTAGCGCTCTCGCTTCCCACGCCCGGGTTCCCGGCTTCGATTCCCGGCGGCGTCAGGGATTTTCTCTGCCTCGTGATGACTGGGTGTCGTGTGATGTCCTTAGGTTAGTTAGGTTTAAGTAGTTCTAAGTTCTAGGGGACTGATGACCATAGATGTTAAGTCCCATAGTGCTCACAGCCATTTGAACCATTTTTGAACTGTCGGCAGTCTCTATCAGTCAACAGACGAGGTCGGGCTGTACGCTTTTGTGCTGTACGTGTCCCTTCACGTTTCCACTCCACTATCACATCGGAAACACTGGAGCGAGGGATGTTTAGGAGAGTGGAAATCTCGCGTACAGACGTATGACATGAGTGACACCCATGCACCTGACCAGCGCGGAGCGCACCGTTCTGCTCTCTCACAAAGTGTAATGACTACTGAGGTCGTTGATATGGAGGACCTGGCTGTAGGTGGCAGCACAATGTACCTAGTATGAAAAAAGAATGTTTTGGGTATTGTCCGGATACTTTTGATCACATAGTGTATGTACTTCTATGTTTTACATTCGATGATTTACACATGATGGGGTGATATTCATCGTATAAAAAGATTTTCTCTGTGTCTTACAGAAATGTTACATTTTTACAATTACATGTCTGTTTTAAAGTTCATATATAAAAACAAAACTGGCTTACACTAACGAAAGGTTCTCTCTCATCTCACAGTTTGGCAGCAAATCACGAGTAACGCATACTTCCCGAATGATAGACGAGGGTAGATGGTGATGTACAATGGACTGTATTTTGATACAGTCTTCTCGGGATGTGACTTCTTTTTCTCGCTCAGTGACATAAGAGCACATTCGAAGCTTTCTGATCGTAATGTTTACCTGATGGAAAGAGCAGACCTCGCAGTTTTTCACTAGCTCAGTGTATTTGTGGAGGACTCGCTTTAATACTGCACGCTATCAACCGTTCTTCATCTTGAAAAAATCTCGCCGTGTAGCTGTCGTTTTTTTGTCCTCCCCAGTAAAATAACGGAAGAAATTTGTTCTGATGTACGTAGGACTTCATCACATCCGTCAAAATTTCTTTATACTAGGCTGTTGCTAAATTTCCCAGATTTAAGTCATTTGGAGTTTACGTAATATATAAATTGAAAATTAGGAAAAAAAGTTCCCGCCTTGTGATTTGACTCCATGACCGTCGGATTACCGTTTTGAACTTCTTCTGCTGTGCCAACCGCAGCTTGCAAATTACACTAATATAAATGATTCGTATTTGTCTCGAACCACGCCAAAAATCTTGTTTTTAGGGTTCAAACCTGTTAAAACGGAATCCTTATAGGAACGTTTATTGTCTGCCTGTCTGTCCGACTGTTAAGAAACCTTTTCTCAAGAACGAGTAGACGTATAAATTTCATATTTGTTTGAACTATTAAAGTCTACGGTTGCTTGGCAGTAGAAGAATTTTAAGCTTGTTAATCAATTTCATCAAAAGATGGTACCATTTGTGCCACAAATTTTGTTGCTAGAAAACTCACTCATCAAAGCGTATAGGATAATGCCCTGTGACCTAGAATCATGACATTTGGCAAGAAACAAACATTCATAGTACAAGTAAAGTAAAAACATCTGAAAGTTGTTAAACTGTAGTTATATAACATGGAAGATATCATTTTGCCATTAGATCACATATTGGATTTATCATCCGTAAAACGCGAACATTACTGCATGAAAATGTAAAATATAAGTTGTAGTCATGTTTTAGTAAGCAAACAAAAAAAGTTTTTAAATCTTCTATATGTATGTGTATAAACTTAAGTCCATTACTCGCTTCTCTTAGTATGTCTGGGGTCTGAGGAACTACTGAAGAGATTTTGATGTGGTTTTGGAATTCCCGGGACCGATATCTTGCAAGTATCGATATCGAAAACAGGAAGAAATCTTTAAGATTCGCGATCCCCGGGATGGATGAACTGTCTATAAACAAAATTAAATTTGCGCGGAACCTTAAATGCGCGAGTGCTGGTCGCACTTGACCAATTCTTTCTAAACGCTTGGTCATCTGAAACACCCGCTTCTGTCACTTTCATATCTGGCCAACCCCTGCTTAAGCTATAAATTTGAGCGAAATCGGTACGACGCTTAGGCGCGGTCCGTCTGCCGGTGACACGGAATGTCGCACGTTTTTAACCCATAAACTGAACAGTACATCTACATCTACATCCATACTCCGCAAGCCACCTGACGGTGTGTGGCGGAGGATACCTTGAGTACCTCTATCGGTTCTCCCTTCTATTCCAGTCTCGTATTGTTCGTGGAAAGAAGGATTGTCGGTATGCCTCTGTGTGGGCTCTAATCTCTCTGATTTTATCCTCATGGTCTCTTCGCGAGATATACGTAGGAGGGAGCAATATACTGCTTGACTCTTCGGTGAAGGTATGTTCTCGAAACTTTGACAAAAGCCCGTACCGAGCTACTGAGCGTCTCTCCTGCAGAGTCTTCCACTGGAGTTTATCTATCATCTCCGTAACGCTTTCGCGATTACTAAATGATCCTGTAACGAAGCGCGCTGCTCTCCGTTGGATCTTCTCTATGTCTTGTATCAACCCTATCTGGTACGGATCCCACACTGCTGAGCAGTATTCAAGCAGTGGGCGAACAAGCGTACTGTAACCTACTTCCTTTGTTTTCGGATTGCATTTCCTTAGGATTCTTCCAATGAATCTCAGTCTGGCATCTGCTTTACCGACAATCAACATTATATGATCATTCCATTTTAAATCACTCCTAATGCGTACTCCCAGATAATTTATGGTATTAACTGCTTCCAGTTGCTGACCTGCTATTTTGTAGCTAAATGATAAAGGATCTATCTTTCTGTGTATTCGCAGCACATTACACTTGTCTACATTGAGATTCAGTTGCCATTCCCTGCACCATGCGTCAATTCGCTGCAGATCCTCCTGCATTTCAGTACAATTTTCCATTGTTACAACCTCTCGATACACCACAACATCATCTGCAAAAAGCCTCAGTGAACTTCCGATGTCATCCACCAGGTCATTTATGTATATTGTGAATAGCAACGGTCCTATGACACTCCCCTGCGGCACACCTGAAATTACTCTTACTTCGGAAGACTTCTCTCCATTGAGAATAACATGCTGCGCCCTGTTATCTAGGAACTCCTCAATCCAATCACACAATTGGTCTGATAGTCCATATGCTCTTACTTTGTTCAATAAACGACTGTGGGGAACTGTATCGAACGCCTTGCGGAAGTCAAGAAACACGGCATCTACCTGTGAACCCGTGTCTATGGCCCTCTGAGTCTCGTGGACGAATAGCGCGAGCTGGGTTTCACATGACCGTCTTTTTCGAAATCCATGCTGATTCCTACAGAGTAGATTTCTAGTCTCCAGAAAAGTCATTATACTCGAACACAATACGTGTTCCAAAATTCTACAACTGATCGACGTTAGAGATATAGGTCTATAGTTCTGCACATCTGTTCGACGTCCCTTCTTGAAAACGGGGATGACCTGTGCCCTTTTCCAATACTTTGGAACGCTACGCTCTTCTAGAGACCTACGGTATACCGCTGCAAGAAGGGGGGCAAGTTCCTTCGCGTACTCTGTGTAAAATTGAACTGGTATCCCATCAGGTCCAGAGGCCTTTCCTCTTTTGAGCGATTTTAATTGTTTCTCTATCCCTCTGTCGTCTATTTCGATATCTACCATTTTGTCATCTGTGCGACAGTAACTGACTAGAAGCCTGTAGTGTGGTCTCAGATGTTGCTACTTTGCCTCTTTTTAAATTATCCAGGGTATCGAGTGTACCGTTGGTCCAATCTACATCTACATCTACATTTATACTCCGCAAGCCACCCAACGGCGTGTGGCGGAGGGCACTTTACGTGTCAGTGTTGCTAACTGTGTTGTAGGTCCCTATTTTTACCGTTGATTATTGAATGGACAGCGATATGCATCGTTTCTTCAACACACACTAGCGCTCCTCATGGAGGATCTAGGATTGGAAACTCGTCTATCAATGTGGTTCCAACATGATGAATGTCCCGTAAACAACGCAAAAGTTGCCAGAGACGTTCTAGATGCGACATTTCCAGATAGGTGGATGGGACGGGGAGTTACTGTGCGATGGCCAGCACGGTCCCCCGACTTAACGCCATTAGACTTCTTTCTCTGGGGCGCAGCGAGAGACAGAGTGTATCAAGAGCCCCCAACGACAGTAGAGGATATGCAACATCGTATTACTGCTGCCTGTGCATCTACATCTACATTTATACTCCGCAAGCCACCCAATGGTGTGTGGTGGAGGGCACTTTACGTGCCACTGTCATTACCTCCCTTTTCTGTTCTAGTCGCGTATGGTTCGCGGGAAGAACGACTGCCGGAAAGCCTCCGTGCGCACTCGAATCTCTCTAATTTTACATTCGTGATCTCCTCGGGAGGTATAAGTAGGGGGAAGCAATATATTCGATACCTCATCCAGAAACGCACCCTCTCGAAACCTGGACAGAAAGCTACACCGCGATGCAGAGCGCCTCTCTTGCAGAGTCTGCCACTTGAGTTTGATAAACATCTCCGTAAGGCTATCACGCTTACCAAATAACCCTGTGACGAAACGCGCCGCTCTTCTTTGGATCTTCTCTATCTCCGCTGTCAACCCGACATGGTACGGATCCCACACTGATGAACAATACTCAAGTATAGGCCGAACGAGTGTTTTGTAAGCCACCTCCTTTGTTGATGGACTACATTTTCTAAGGACTCTCCCAATGAATCTCAACCTGGCACTCGCCTTACCAACAATTAATGAGACGTGTAGTGTGTGGTTCAGGTTGAAGGTGAGATTGTGATATTTTGCGGGTTCTTTTCGTACCGTTTCTTGGGACCACTCGTTCACGTCAAAGTGAACACGACTCACAATCTTTTATTCACCACTCTCGGTGACCAGGTGTTGTACATCTTCGTGATGAGTACTCTGTGGACGCTCTGATCTTCTAAGACAACAACAGAAGTGCAGAGTTTATCTTCCTGATTTTACGAACGCTCATGCACACTACTGCACCTCGAGTAGTCCTACACAACTACACAACAGACCTGGAACAATGTGAAACGATGGATCAAACGTAGCAATATGCATTCGTGCAATTTGGTAGCTCAGCGAGATCTGTTCATCAGTGAATGCTTCCGTCCAATGTGTCAAACCTGAAAGGACTTACGGACTTCCTTCGTAGCAGAATTGAGATCATTATTAGATCTAGAGGAGTTGTTACACTATTGGTGTCATGTCTGTTTTTTCTGTTACTTTCCTATGCTTCGTGTACCAACGCACGAGAAACAAATTTGTGTTGTCAAAACCATCTGTCCTACAGCAATACGCAGTGTATTCTGCGCCACTTTTAACGCGCACATATAAGAGTAATTTTCAATCAGTTCTATTTCAGTATCGAATTTTGGAAAGCTAATATATTTCATTGGTGTAAGCGTTGGGATTAACGTTCTGTTTGGTGTCGCATACCTTAATGAGTTGTAGCTGTGCTACAAATATAACAGCAACTAAAAAATCGTTTTTTGTTCATTATAAAGACAAATAGTAAATTTTCGTTATATATATGGGGAAATCAAAAAGTTTCTGTTTGAAAGCGTTGCTGTAACGTATATGCAACCGATCGCTATTGATATGTGGGTGTTTAAGCCAGCGACATGCTGTCAAGACGTTAGTGTGGCCTTTGAACGGAAACTTTTTGTTTGCCCTTATATAACATATTTAATTTCTGTTTTGCGTAGCTGTAAATATTCTAGAGTCTAAAAGATTTAAAGTCCATTGATAATATCAATGGAAAAACAAAGAGGGAATATTGATTTTGCTAAATCAGAATAAACGAATACAGGTCGTTTGAAGATTAGACTTGGGCGTTCAAGAACGTGTAAAAGCTAACAGCACTTCTCTTTAAAGAAGGCACTACGTATCTTTACGGAGAATAGAAAGTGTATTAAAGGTGAAGTTTAATCAAACTAATAACGTTTGGTCTTTGGTGATGTAGATGTTACCGATCTCAGAAACGAACCAAGAATGTTACTTCACATTGAGATGGCGAACATGTGATTCACAGCTAAGCGCACCTACATGTAAAAATATCGCTACTAATTTGTTGAACATTATCGTACGGTAACTGGCCGTGTTGTCTAGCTATATTCCGTGTATGAGAAAAAGTATTTGAATGAGTTTGGTTCACAACGCCAAAAGAACATACTCTAGATTACTAGTTTTTTTAGTGAGAGGCTAGATTACCTCCACAATTCCAACTTATTCCCAATGGAAAGAGGGAAAGGATGGCTGAAGTTAACGTCTTTTTATGTTAAGGTCTTTAGACATGTATCTCTGACTGGCGAAGATTATGAAGGAAACCTACCTTGGCAGGCTTGAAAAAATTTTAATTTACAGACATTTCACTTGTATTTAATATACTTCACGCACTTTTGTAGACATATTTCACTTGCACGTCTAGCGAATTTCGCCCTTCAGTCCCATTTGCCCCCAGCTAGATGTTTATGAGACCACATAATTGTCGTACAATGATATAATCCTGGAGGTGCTTCCGGTGGTATATATATGGATACTGTCTGCGAAATTTTTAGCGAATAGCGTTAGTAGTGAACAAGTAATAAATTAAAATGTCATACATGATGCGGCAGTTTCTCACGCGTCTCAGTGTTTATGACAACACATCTCCCGAAATATGCCTCAAAATGATATATTTTGCAGTTACATTTAGTGATGTGGATGCTGTCGGCGAAACGTGTTGTAAATAGAGTTAATAGTGAAGAAGTAATAATAAAAAAAACCATGTCTGATGCGGCTGTTTGATGGCATCAACATCGAAAGTGTAATAAGCGATAAGGTTCTTTTCCTTTAAGCATTTTGTGTGTGTGTTTGTGTTGTGTGTGTGTGTGTGTGTGTGTGTGTGTGTGTGTGTGTGTGTGTGTGGGCGAGGGGGGGGGGTGAAGGGGTGCAACGAGAAATAGTCTCGCACTGGTTTGAAATTACGTGTAAAGTTGTTTGGAAGTCACTGACTGGACTCATCCTCAAATACTGGATAAATATAATCTACCTATTTGCGCGTCACGATTTACGCTGCTTTTCCACCCCACCACCCTCATCCCCATCCCTTAGGTGGTTCTTACACCCTCAGTGATTCTTTCCAGACAGTACGTGACACGTGTTCGAAGTTTAGTTGAAATCGATCTGGTTTTGGAGGACACGTAGAACATAGACTACGTGATAAAAATTGCCCGGACACCTGCCTGAAAATGATTTACAAGTTCGCGGCACCCTCCATTGGTAATTCTGAAATTCAGTATGGTGTTGTCCACCCTTAGACTTGATGACAGCTTTCGCTCTCGCAGGCATACGTTCAATCAAATGCTGGAAGGATTCTTGGGGAATGGCAGCCCATTCTTCACGAAGTGCTGCACTGAGGAGAGGTGTCAATGTTGGTCGGTGAGGCCTGGCACGACGTCGGCCTTCCAAAACATCCCAGAGATGTTCTATAGGATTCAGGTCAGGACTCTGTGCAGGCCAGTCCATTACAGGGACGTTACTGACGTGTAACCACCACAGGCCGTGCATTATGAACATGTGTTCCATCGAGTTGAAGATGCAATCGCCATCCCCGAATTGCTCTTCAAGAATGGGAAGCAAGAAGCGTACTTAAAACATCAATTTGTTGTGATAGTTCCACGCAAAACAACAAGGGGTGCAAGCCTCGTCCATGAAAAACACGACCACACCATAACACCACCGCCTCCGAATTTTACTGTAGGTACTACACTCGCTGGCAGATGATGTTCACCGGGCATTCTCCTTACCCACACCCTGCTATAGGATCGTCACATTGTGTACCGTGATTCGTCACTACACACAACGTTTTTCCACGGTTCAGTAGTCCAATTTTTACCCCCCGTTACACCAAGCGAGGAGTCGTTTGGCATTTACTGGCGTGATGTGTGGCTTATGAGCAGCTGCTCGACAATGAAATCCACGTTTTCTCAACCTCCCGCCTAACTGTCATAGTACTTGCAGTGGATCCTGATACGGTTTGGAATTCCTGTGTCATGGTGTGGATAGATGCCTACCTGTTACACATTACGACGCTCTGCAGCTGTCGGCAGTCTCTATCAGTCAACAGACGAGGTCGGCCTGTACGCTTTTGTGCTGTATGTGTCCCTTTACGTTTCCACTGCAGTATCACATCGGAAACAGTGGGCCTAGGGATGTTTAGAAGTGTGGAAATCTCGTGTACGGAGGTACGACACAAGTGACACCCCATCACCTGACCACGTTCGAATTCCGTGAGTTCTGCGGAGCGCACTATGCTGCTCTCTCACGATGTCTAATGATTACTGAAGTCGCTGATATGGAAGACCTGGCAGAAGGTGGCAGTACAATGCACCTAATATGAAAGCGTATGTTTTTGGGGGTGTCCAGATACTTTTAATCACATAGTGTACATACACACGTATATCCTCTTTTATAATAGTATGGATTGAAGTTTCTCTATTCAATCTTAAACTTTGTTTGAGGCGATACTTACATAATCATACTGTATTTGTATACTGACACTTTGCTGTGAGGGCAACTTGAAACAGATCAAGTGAGTAATAAGAAATTTTGGTACACTACTTTGCAGGTACCTGCAGCGAAGGAAAAAGTCAAACAACGTGGGCAGAGATGCCAAAGAAATTGATAAGTTCCTGTTAACAATAAAGAAAAGAAATTTCCTAGATGAGTCTGCGATCATTGTGAATCTTTGCGAGTCAAGCCACCCTTTTAAATCAACCATGTCACATAAGTTCATAACCATGTCGACCCTGCGCCGTTGCGGGACAAAGGCACAAGAAAATGATGAAATCCCCTTAATGTATTCTGTATTTATAGAAACGTTTCGGGTATTCCTATCATCTAATGAAAGGTGAGAACTCGAAAAACAAAGTTCAGTGTCAGTTGCAAAAAAATTTGTGCCATCTGTTTTCAGGTAATTACAGGTTAGTTATAAGTGTTTCGCAGCTGACACATAAATTAAATGATCGTGTGGTGTTTTTGGCCGGGATATTCCCTTCGGGGTTCAGCCGCCGTATTGCAAGTCTCTTTAGGTGACGTCAGTTTGTCGACTTAAGTGTCAATGATGATGTAAATAATGATGAAGGAGGCACAAAACCCATTTCCCTGCCGGGAATCGAACCCAGGCCCCCTTGCGTGGTAGGCGGTAACACTACCGCTGCGCTATGGAGGAGGACTGCAACTGCACTGAATTTTGTTTTACGAGATCTGAGTTTTGATCTGATGATGGGAGGAGCAGAAACGTTCTTGTAAATAAGTAAACATGCTAATCTATCCAGCTTTGTTCACCAAAGAATAGATAAGTTCCGCTATTGAATGAATAGTCATTAGCAAAACCCAAGAGTGCCACTTATCTAGATCCAATTTTCGATAAAAACAGAAAAAAAATCTACAGTCTAGGGGGAGCACGCAAACTATTTGCCAAAGAGCCCCTCCGCCGTCCTGATCGGCTTACATGTTTCCGTGAGGAAAGAGCGGGGACCAGACTGCATGCCCCCCCCCCCCCATTCCACCCCTCCTCCCAGCACACCGTCCCATCCCCAGGCACTGGGGCCCTACTTCCCTAATACCTTCCACCCCCTACACTGCGGGCCCTTCCCCCACCGCCCCTGCTAGCGCCGCCGCCATATCCATCTGAGCCGACTCAATATTAAAATCAATTTGTCGAGAATGCTTATGATGGCCGTCTAATGTCCCGTGCCTTCCGAGGCATCCGCCGGAGCGGCGCGGCCCTCTCGGCAGGTCGTTTCCCCACTGATGGCATTCTCCTGGACAAAGAGCGTCGCCGGCGCCGGCAAAGAGGCTGCGGTAGAGATACCGCCGCAGGAGAGAAAGAAAGAGGGAGAGGGGTGGACGGATGGGGGCGGAAATGTGTTGTCATTACAATACTGAATGGGTTGTCTTACATTCTCCGATAAAGATGTCGTAATGCTGTAATGCAAAGCACCAAGACGTCTTTAATGTACTATTCGATACATCCTTTTAATGTAGTAGCTGGCACAACATTGGTAATAACATATTTCTTGTATCTTCTGAGAGTACGTTATTATTTGTTATACCATGTTGCGAACAAGTATGAAAACTTATCAAACTCAAAGAAGATTTATTCTAAAATTGCGATTCTAAAATCAATCCTTTAAAATTAATTCATAATGAAAAGCATATTCAGTTATACCTTCAGAAAGTAATTGTTGCAATACATTAAACTTTCAGAAGCCATGATAGGAAATTAAATCTCTATGAATTTATAGCACATTACATTTTCTGGAAAACTATTGTTAACCGTTCAATTTTCATGATGAAGAAACATATCTTTGAAGATTGTTGTGGTCTTCACTCGACGGACTGATCTGATGCCGCTCTCCATGCTACTCTATCCTGTGCAAGCCTCTTCACCTCCGGATAACTGCAGCATCCTTCTCAATCTGCTTACTGTATTCATCTCATGGTCTCCCTCTACGATTTTTACCCTCCATGCTTCCCTGCAGTACTAAATTGGCGATTCCTTGATGCCTCTGAAAGTGTAAAAAAAAAAAAAAAGTTCAAAAGTGTGTGAAATCTTATGGGACTTAACTGCTAAGGTTATCAGTCCCTAAGCTTACACACTACTTAACCTAATTTATCCTAAGGACAAACATACACACCCATGCCCGAGGGAGGACTCGAACCTCCGCCAGGACCAGCCGCACAGTCCATGACTGCAGCGCCCAAAGACCGCTCGGCTAATCCCGCACGGATCAGAACGTGTCCTATTAACGGATCGTTTCTTCTAGTCAAGTTGTACCACAAATTCCTCTTCTCCCCAATTCTACTCAGTACCTCCTCATTAGTTACGTTATCTATCCAATCTACAGCATTCTTCTGTATCACCACATTTGGAAAGATTCTATTCTCTTCTTGTCTAAACTGTTTATCGTCCATGTTTCACTTCCACACATGTATACACTCCATACAAATACTTTCAGAAAAAACTTCCTGACACTTAAACCTATACTCGATGTTAACAAATTTCTCTTCTTCAGAAATGCTTTCTGTCATAGCCAGTCTGCATGTTATATAATCTCTACTTTGACCATCATCAGTTATGTTACTCCCCAAATAGCAAAATTTATTTACAGCTTTAAATGTCTCATAACCTAATCTAATACCCTCAGCATCATCTGATTTAATTCGACCACATTCCATTCTCCTCGTTTTGATCTTGCTGATGTTCATCTCATAGCCTCCTTTCAAAACACTGTCCATTAACTGCTCTTCCAAGTCCTTTGCTGTCTCTGACAGAACCACCGTGTCATCGGAAAACCTAGAAGTTTTTATTTCTTCTCCCTAGACTTTAATTCCTACTCCAATTTGTTTGTTTCCTTTGCTGCTTGATCAATATACAGATTTAATAACTTCGAGGATAGGCTACAACCCTGTCTCACTCTTTTCAACCACTCCTTCACTTTCGTGCCACCGGCCGCTGTGGCCGAGCGGTTCTAGGCGCTTCACTCCGGAACCGCTCAACCGCTACGGTCGCAGGTTCGAATCCTGCCTCGGGCATGGATATGTGTGATGTCCTTACGTTAGTTAGGTTTAAGTAGTTCTACGTTCTAGGGGACTGATTACCTCAGATGTTAAGTTCCATAGTGCTCAGAGCCATTTGAACCATTTGAACCTTTCGACCTCTTGACTCTTATAATGCAATCTGGTTTCTGTACAAATTGTTTCTCGCATTTGTAGACTTAGAGAAAGCTTTTGATAATGTTGACTGGAATACTCTCTCTCAGATTCTGAATGTGGTAGAACGTTCAGAATTTGAAAGAGAGTATTCCAGTCAACATTATCAAAAGCTTTCTCTAATCCTACAAATGCTAGAAACGTAGGTTTGCCTTTCTTTAACCTGTCTTCTAAGATAGGTCGCAAGGTCAGTATTGCCCCACATGCTCCAACATTCTATGGAATCCAAACTGATCTTCTCTGATGTCAGCTTCTATCGGTTTTTCCGTTCGCCTGTAAAGAATTCGAGTTAGTACTTTGTAACCGTGACTTACTAAACTGATAGCTCGATAATTTACACAGCTGTCAACACCTGCTTTCTTTGGTTTTAGATTTATTATAGTCTTCTTGAAGTTTGAGGGTATTTCGCCTGTCTCATACATATTGCTCAACAGATGGTAGAGTTTTGTCACGACAGGCTCTCCCAAGGCCGTCAGTAGTTCTAATGGAATGTTGTCTACTCCTGGGGCCTTGTTTCGACTCAGGTCATTCAGTGCTCTGTCAAATTCGTCGCCCTTGTTTAGATCCTCTATATACTCTTTCCACCTTTCTGCTTTCCCTTCTTTGCTTAGAACTGTGTTTCCATCTGAGCTCTTGATATTCATACAAGTGGTTCTCTTTTCTCCAAAGGTTTCTTTAATTTTGCTGTAGGCAGTATCTATCTTACCCCTAGTGAGATAAGCTTCTACATCTTTACATTTGTCCTCTAGCCATCCCTGCTTAGCCATTTTGCGCTTCCTGTCGATCTCATTTTTGAGACGTTTGTACTCCTTTTTGCGTGCTTCATTTACTGCATTTTTATATGTTCTCCTTTCATCAATTATATTCAATATTTCTTCTGTTACCCAAGGATTTCTACTAGCCCTCGTCTTTTTACCTAATTGATCCTCTGCTGCCTTCACTACTTCATCTCTCAAAGCTACTGCATTTCTTTCCCCTGTTCCTGTCAATTGTTCCCTTATGCTATCTCTGAAACTCTGTACAACCTCTGGTTTAGTCAGTTTCTCCAGGTCCCATCTCCTTAAATTGCCACCTTTTTGCAGTTTCTTCAGTTTTAATCTATAGTTCATATCGAATAGATTGTGGTCAGAGTTGACATCTGCTCCTGGAAATGTCTTACAATTTAAAACCTGGTTCCTAAATCTCTGTCTTACCATTATATAATCTATCTGAAACCTGCCAGAATCTCCAGGTTTCTTCCATGTATACAACCTTCTTTTATGATTCTTGAACCAAGTGTTAGCTATGATTAAGTTGTGCTCTGTGGAAAATTCTACCAGGGGGCTTCCTCTTTCATTTCTTAGCCCCAATCCGCATTCACCTACTACGTTTCCTTCTCTCCCTTTTCCTACTACCGAATTCCAGTCACCTATGACTATTAAATTTTCGTCTCCCTTCACTATCTGAATAATTTCTTTTATTTCGTCATACAGTTCTTCAATTTCTTCGTCACCTTGTGAGCATGGGGTTGATCTGCTATTCTGTTATTCTGCGTAACGGATTAATCTGAGATGTACCCTTTAACCTGTGGCTCCTGCAAGATGAAATTTCTACTCCAACACTACTACAGAAGTCAGACAGGCGCTCCTAACGTTCCAAAGAGAAATGCCTGAAAAACTTTCAGCAATAAATATCTTCTGGAGTCGTCTGCTGTAAGGAAGTGACACAAAAATTCACAAATTTCTTACATAACTAGTAGGATACTTGGGTACTGATTAAGTTGTGGAAAATTCTACCAGGGGGCTTCCTCTTTCATTTCTTGCTTGTTAGTGTAAGAAAAACATGAAACTAACGAAAATTATTATTTATGTTGCAAAAATTCTGAGAAATCACAATGGCACTTTTAGTTATGAATTGAACAATTTATATCCTGGTTCTTTTCGGGATGTGAAATTACCTCTCAAGGATAGGATTTGCTAATGAAATTTCTATACAAAGCTTAAAATAATTATTGACTTGGCAGAATGACTGAGAGGCGCACCTACTCAACTTGAATAATTATCCTTTAGAATGTTGCTAGATACGGTCGAGGCTGTTGTGTGTGAAATGCAGTGAAGTGAGCTGTTGTGGAGGAAACATGGGGCTTGCAATAGCTGTAGCACACAATACCGTAAGCTGAGATGACTGCTGTCTGCGCCGCTCGCTGCTGACAAGTGAGATAGCTCTCATTCTATCTGGATTGACCTTCGCAATCAAACTCTCCCTACACTTTGATGAAGTCAAGGATTCCTATTCGCTCCTAGGCTAACTATTGGCGTGGTAGACCAGTCAGATAACCAGTCCACCGCGATGCCACTCAAAAACTCGCTCGCAGGCGTTTAACTATAACTCTGTCCATTCACACCGCACAATAAGTGTATTGGCCAACACAGTGAACAACGCTTAATCGCAAGGACTCAATATAGAGTCGCACTTCGATTCGCTCTCGACAGAGGTGCTCCCAGTGAAGTACTGAGGAGAGACTTGTTCCTCGCTCCAAGAGCGACAACGGAACGGCGCCTCTCCACACCAGACATGAAGGGGTATACCTTTCGATCTCTTCCATTACTCCTTCAGCTCAAGGCGTCAGAAATATCGTTTGCCAATCAGCATTGCTCTTCTAAAACGGGAGAATGACGTTTCGTTTAAGGCGACCAATCCGGAAATCTGTAGTATCGGCGTTTGCCGTTTGCTGTCTCCCTGTGAAAATCTCTGGAACTGCGTGCTATGCGTAAAGAATGCGTAGGCTGGCCGCTCCCACACAATGTAGCAGAATTCGCTTTTAAGCTGAACACGGGGTTGTTCCTCCTTTCCCTCGGGCGAACGCTGTCCGCTCCACGGGCGGCCACCAGCCGATGTAGATGGGTTTGGACTGGCATCCTGGTGTGCGGTTGCCTCTCTCGAACTAAAAGCTCCTACGACCATCGTGTCTGGAATGTATGTATGTGAGTACGCCAGCCTCGAGTATTTCAACCACGGCGCGCACTGCGATTTATTAGTTATTTGCATATCGTTTACATGAATTCATACAACATTGACTTTATCTTATCGAGTTTGGGTTCGAATGAAGCGTCTTGATGTGCAGAATATGATTTTGAGGGCGGAATATGTAAGCAATGAAGGGCAGGAGAGCACAACGTCTCACAACCTGCAGAGCTAGTTGGCATATAAACTTGTACTACTGTAGTAGGCGTGGGCTTCTTGTCTATCTTGGCCATAATAATGCGTTCACTATGCTGTTTGTAGTAGCTTACCCACACTCTTATTTTGTTATTCATTATTAAACCGACTCCTGCATTACCCCTATTTGATTTTGTATTTATAACCCTATATTCGCCTGACCAAAAGCCTTGTTACTCCTGCCAGTGAACTTCACTAATTCCTACTATATCTAACTTTAACCTATCCATTTCCCTTTTTAAATTTTCTAACCTACCTGCTGGATTAAGGGATCTGACATTCCACCCTCTGATCCCTAGAACGCCAGTTTCCTTTCTCCTGATAACGACGTCCTTCTGAGTAGTCCTCGCCCCTAGATCCGAATGGGGGACTATTTTATCTCCAGAATATTTGACCCAAGAGGACGCCATCATCATTTAACCATACAGTAAAGCTGCATGCCCTCGGTAAAAATTAGGGCTGTAGTTTCCCCTTGCTTTCAGCCATTCGCAGTGCCAGCACAGCAAGGCTGTTTTGGTTAGTGTTACGAGGCCAGATCAGTCAATCATCCAGTCTGTTGCCCCTGCAACTACTGAAAAGGCTGCTGCCCCTCTTCAGGAACCACACGTTTGTCTGGCCTCTCAACAGATACCCCTCCATTGTGGTTGCACCTACGGTACAGCTATCTGTATCGCTGAGGCACGCAAGCCTCCCCACCAATGGCAAGGTCCATGGTTCTTAGAGGGGGGGGGGAGGGAAGAGTTACCACTGAGTATTCAGTGGTTTATGTGGCAACAACACGATGGTTGTCCAGTTAATTCGAGTTATGTTGCAGCACAGATGCTGAATGAAAACTTTTCTTAACGTTGGATAGGACGAAATTCCGTTGTCAAATGGCCTGCGAGGTACACAAATTTGACTTCTTTTGATTTCTTTCTTTGAGGAACATTCAAAGATGCAATCCATAACGAAGCCTCACCTACGCCAGACGACTTATATCGTCGAACCGCCAGTGCATGTTCTGCGTTATCATCCACTGTAATTACATCTGTTCATCGCTCTTTGGAGAGACGATTGCAAATGTGCCTTTCAGTCCATTCACAACAGTTTTAACACATGCTAAAATAATGGATAATTTTTTTTTTTGGAAGACAAAATTTATGTTATGTGATTTGGATGGTTGCCAAATCTTTGTTAGTAAATTGTTTATTTCATTTACGTATCTACGAAATTGCATCGCAATGTCAAGTAAGTCGACAGCGTGTATTCCACGTGGCTGGTAACAGTCATTACGCGCTCACGTTCAGCATGAAACGACGTTTCGTTAAGAAGAATGTTTGCAACGATCCGTGACAGAAACGCCTCTCCGTTGGTCTCAAAACGCTGCACCAATTCAGATGAAATGTCCTTTCTCTGAATCTTGTGGTCCGCTGTGAGCATTCGTGGAACCCATCGTGAGCACCCGTTTGAATATTCGAGAGTCTCTATCATTGCAGACGCACTTCCAACGCTGAGCGACAACTGTAGAGCCAATTGTCGAGTTGTGATGCGCCGGTCGGCACGAATAATGGCATCCGCACGATTCAGCACGTCTGGAGCAGTGGCTGTGACAGGTCGTCCCGAACGTGGCTGATCACGGACCTCTGTTTCTCCATCTCCTGAGACTGTAACTTCATTTACCCAACGCCCAACTGTACGTCTATCAACTTCAGCAGCACAATACACCGCACACAGACGTTTATGGATGTTCATCACCGTTTCTTTTTCTGCACCCACGAATTTAATAACAGCACGCTGCTTGTAATGTGAGTCGTATATAGACGCTATTTTGACGCCGTACTACGTCTCTGTCATCTGCCAGAACGGTTCTAAAGTTTACCGGTGCACAGAACAAATATCAAATGTGCAGCACCGACAAGGATATTTGTCTATGTACACTCCTGGAAATTGAAATAAGAACACCGTGAATTCATTGTCCCAGGAAGGGGAAACTTTATTGACACATTCCTGGGGTCAGATACATCACATGATCACACTGACAGAACCACAGGCACATAGACACAGGCAACAGAGCATGCACAATGTCGGCACTAGTACAGTGTATATCCACCTTTCGCAGCAATGCTGGCTGCTATTCTCCCATGGAGACGATCGTAGAGATGCTGGATGTAGTCCTGTGGAACGGCTTGCCATGCCATTTCCACCTGGCGCCTCAGTTGGACCAGCGTTCGTGCTGGACGTGCAGACCGCGTGAGACGACGCTTCATCCAGTCCCAAACATGCTCAATGGGGGACAGATCCGGAGATCTTGCTGGCCAGGGTAGTTGACTTACACCTTCTAGAGGACGTTGGGTGGCACGGGATACATGCGGACGTGCATTGTCCTGTTGGAACAGCAAGTTCCCTTGCCGGTCTAGGAATGGTAGAACGATGGGTTCGATGACGGTTTGGATGTACCGTGCACTATTCAGTGTCCCCTCGACGATCACCAGTGGTGTACGGCCAGTGTAGGAGATCGCTCCCCACACCATGATGCCGGGTGTTGGCCCTGTGTGCCTCGGTCGTATGCAGTCCTGATTGTGGCGCTCACCTGCACGGCGCCAAACACGCATACGACCATCATTGGCACCAAGGCAGAAGCGACTCTCATCGCTGAAGACGACACATCTCCATTCGTCCCTCCATTCACGCCTGTCGCGACACCACTGGAGGCGGACTGCACGATGTTGGGGCGTGAGCGGAAGACGGCCTAACGGTGTGCGGGACTGTAGCCCAGCTTCATGGAGACGGTTGCGAATGGTCCTCGCCGATACCCCAGGAGCAACAGTGTCCCTAATTTGCTGGGAAGTGGCGGTGCGGTCCCCTACGGCACTGCGTAGGATCCTACGGTCTTGGCGTGCATCCGTGCGTCGCTGCGGTCCGGTCCCAGGTCGACGGGCACGTGCACCTTCCGCCGACCACTGGCGACAACATCGATGTACTGTGGAGACCTCACGCCCCACGTCTTGAGCAATTCGGCGGTACGTCCACCCGGCCTCCCGCATGCCCACTATACGCCCTCGCTCAAAGTCCGTCAACTGCACATACGGTTCACGTCCACGCTGTCGCGGCATGCTACCAGTGTTAAAGACTGCGATGGAGCTCCGTATGCCACGGCAAACTGGCTAACACTGACGGCGGCGGTGCACAAATGCTGCGCAGCTAGCGCCATTCGACGGCCAACACCGCGGTTCCTGGTGTGTCCCCTGTGCCGTGCGTGTGATCATTGCTTGTACAGCCCTCTCGCAGTGTCCGGAGCAAGTATGGTGGGTCTGACACACCGGTGTCAATGTGTTCTTTTTTCCATTTCCAGGAGTGTATATTAATGACTTTAAAAAAATGTTGGGTCTTACTTATTGAACGACTCTCGTATCATGTTATTGGGATTCTGCCATAAAGAAGGCTGTCAAAATAGAAGAATAAACACAATTTTAATAGACCAGAATTATGCAGATAGCAGGGCATTAGTTCGGACCTGGGATATCGAATAGAAGCATATGCAATTGCTTGACGCTTGTAGGAAAGCGAGAGCGATCATTCCAAACGTACCACAACCACCTCAAACCATCTTACGTCACGCAGTCCAATGTCAGGCCCACGAGAAATATAGACCGTGGAGCTTACGTCATAGCACCTGATATCGCAGGTTTTAATAGTGCTGGGAGACGTCTCTGGTGGGGAGCGAGTAACAGTTTCAGACGAGTTTAATAATTGTTAACTGCGCGTTTAAATGTATGCAATCTCTCGATAGCACGTGAAGACGTTAAGATCTTTTGTGGGTACCTTTACATTGACGTATTGATTTCCCATGGACCCTAAACACAGCTGAGCGTTCGCGAAGAATGGTGGACAAGGCGACTAGTATAACATCACATGTTTGTCGTGGGGCCCATATTTCTTGTGGGCCCCACTCGCCTGGCAGGCCAGAGCTGCTGTGAACTGCCGAACTCACCTTCTTCCAAGCATGCATAATTTGGGCACTCTCTGGAAGGTTACAGATGCTGCTATCGCACTTACATAAGCGGAAAATCGCGCCAGCTCGGCAGTCGGTCTTTTTAAATCCTGATGACAATTGGTGGACAGAGCTATTGGAAGGTTGAGTGCTTTATTCGAAGTAAATTGTGAAGATTTTATTGATAAAACGACCACCTTCCAAAGATAGAAAATATTATTATTGTCTTAATATCTGGACTTGGCTATAAGTAATTGTAATTTCATGTATATTCTGAGTTAAGCACCAGAACTTAAACCTGATCTTATGACCAATACGCTCGACAACTAGTGACATTTACTTTACGAGAAATGCTGGTATGTTGTATATTTATTACTCTACTATCTATTAATCATTGATGTTCTCATAATTACATACTTTTTAGCATGTGACTATACAACCCTTGGGGCTCAGTATAGCATTTTACTGTGTCTCGGTACCCATTCTGAGTAATGCTCACTCAGTTCTATTGTAATAGTTTTTAATTACATAAATGGTTTATGTTTTTAGAGATGATATCCACACTGTAAATGTCCTTAATTTTAAATGAAAAGTTACTTGCGAATACTACGTGATTATGGGTACCACATAAGGCAGAAATTACTATCGTGTTAATATTTTACACGATGTGTAAAAAGAGTTTATTATAGTCATTTTGGCGACTTATGTTTTTTGTATGAGGTTCTTACAGGTGACAATTCACCAAATCGTATGTTCTGACTATGTAGCCCATGGGTCATAAAGTAGTGTTGCCTTACATCTCAGTGTCTTGTCAGATTAATAGTCGCTCGGGTTCTGTATAGAGGTTTTCTGCCGACGCCATAAATGTTTATTGCTTGTAGGGAGTGGCTACACACTCCCAGTATGACTGTAAACTGATTACCAAAAACATGTAACTGCCTTTACATTTCAGAGATAGAAATTGGCTAAATATTTGGTCTGGACTATGAGTCAGTCTAATACCATGTGTATTCTGACTTAAGCATAGGAAGTTTAACCTGACTTTATTTCCGGTGGACTGGAAAACATGTAACATATACAGTTCGATCAGTGCTGTTATGATATATATGCATACGTGTAATGATGACCTTAGACTGCGGCCAAGCCATGTCTCCGAGTTCTACAAGATTCGCAGGAGAGCTTCTGTGAAGCTTGGAAGGTAGGAGACGAGGTACTGGCAGAATTGAAGCCGTGAGGCGGGGTCGTGTGTCATGTTTGGATAACTCAGTCGGTAGAGCACTTGCCCGCGAAAGGTAAAGGTGTGCGAGTCTCGGTCCGGCACACAGTTTTAGTCTGCCAAGAAGTTTCATATCAGCGCACACTCCGCTGCAGAGTGAAAATTTAGTTCTAGAAATGGTAATTTTGCTTGATGTATGAACATGGCGCATGCATGTCACAGTGCTATGTTAGCCATCATATTCTTAGCACAGTGTGTTGAAGTTTGTCTGCTATGCACAGTGTCAGCTGCATTGTCTGTTTTTTAGTCTATATTCGTAAATTTTGAATCAAGGCAGTCACTAAGATGCAATTTTTCTCGAATTTCAAGAAGCGTTTGACTCAGTAACACACCTGCGCTTGTTATCAGAAGTGCGATCAGATGGGGCGTCGTGCGAAATTTTTACTGGTCCGAGGATTTTTTTGATACTAAGAACGCAACTACTTGACTTGGATGAAAAGTCATCGTCAGACGTAGAAAGATGTGTCCCAGGGAATTGAGTTGGGGACCATACTGTTAATGTTGTATATTAAGGAGTTTGCAGACTTCTTGCAGGTGATGCGATTATCTGTAATGAAGTACCGGGTGAAAGAAGCTGCATAAAATGGTTCAAATGTCTCTGAGCACTATGGGACTCAACTGCTGTGGTCATCAGTCCCATAGAACTTAGAACTACTTAAACCTAACTAACCTAAGGACATCACACACACCCATGCCCGAGGCAGGATTCGAACCTGCGACCGTAGCAGCAGCGCGGCTCCGGACTGGAGCGACTAGAACCGCACGGCCACCACGGCCGGCAAGCTGCATAAATTTTCAGTCAGATCTGGATAAGATTTCAAAGTTGTGTAAAGATTGACAACTTGCTTTAAATGTAAATTTGTGCACTTCACAAAACGAAAAAACGTTGTGTTCTACGACTATAATATCGATGAGTCAAAGTTGGAATAGACCAAATGATACAAATACCTGAATGTGAAACATTATAGAGAATTGAAATGAGATGGTCACATAGGTTCAGTCATGGGCGAAGAAAGTGGTAGGCTTTAATTTATTGGTAGAATACTGGGGATGTGAAATCAGCTTATATAGGAGATTGCATACAAATCACTCATGTTACCCATTCTAGAGCATTGGTCAAGTGTGTGGGACTCATACCAAATATAACTAACAGGAGATCTTGAATGAATACAGAGAAAGATAGCGAGAAAGGTCACTGGTTCGTCTGACCCACAGAGAAGTGTCGCAGGGATGCTGAAGAACTTGAAATGGCAAACTCTTGAACAGTAAAATATCCTGAGAAAGTCATTTAAAAAGTTTCAAGAACCGGCTTTAAATGATGACTGTGGGAATTTGCTACAACCTCCTATCTAACGTTCACATAGGGATCGTGAGGACAAGATTAGATTAATCATAGCGTACACAGGTGAATTTAAAGAATCATTCTTCCCATGATCCATATGTGAGTGGTTTGCAGAGTATAGATGTAATAGATGTTGATACAGAAGCCTACTGAAGTGATTTCGAATGCATGCCTCGCAGAATCGCTGCTGTATTGGATTTCAAAGATGGACCAGCATTCTGTTATGCGAGTAGTCATAATGTCTTGGCTCATCGGTGGTGTGGTATAGTCTAAAGATCGCGCTGCCACAACAGTTGGCAACTCGCATCGATACGACAGACTTTAGCAATGTCTCGCCGCAGTCCGCATAGACGGATGGGACGCGCTCCTGAAGACACGCCCTCTCTCTCAGCACTGCTGCGCCATCGCACTGAGGTCGATGAAGAGCTGACCATGGACTCGCTCTGGTCCAGGTCGTGACCTCCGAGAAAACAGTCAACATCATCTAGTTAGAACACCAGCACTACTCAAATCTCAAGTGGAACTGTACTTTTGTAAATGTTGCATTTGTAGAACGAGACAAGAAATTGTAATTGGGAGCATCAAGTGATGCTTTACAGTTCAAGACAGTTGCAAATATTCGACACACTACTATGGTAATGGACTGTATAAAATTAAGTAAATCCTTTTATCATTCTTCTAATTAAGCATACTCATTTTGTAGGTACGATCAGCCGTCTCCCACAGAAGTCAAAGAACCCACAGTATTGACTACACGATTGTAGTTTCGTCACGTCGTAAAAGTGGTATGTTGTTTTTATTTCCGTTAAGGATCACCTGTCAGTTGCTTATTACTATTCTTTGTGCCAGTGTGCTGCATTAAATTCCAAACCTGTCCACAGTGCATTATGGAGTGAGGGCATGTGACATAGTTATTGGCGGCCTATCCATAGTACGGGGACGTTAAGCCCAGCGGACCATTTCACGCCATTAGATAAGAGTAGAATATGTGCCTGCACCAAGTTTCATTCTCTCTCTTCTTTCAACATCATGTAACACAAATCATGACTCCACACTGTACACACATCAGTCGCAGTCACCTATGTAACAGACGCATTAAGGATCTAAATGAGTATTTTGCCAGTTTTACATCTCCACTTGACCAACACACAAGGACGAAAACCACCGTGTCCCCTGCAGAATCTGTGGCCGACACAAACGAAAAATTTTTGCTGCAGCCGATAGGTCTTCACACAGTGAGGAAACCAATCGTGCGAATTCGTTCGGCAGCTACATGATACGACAGTATTACAATGCAAATGAGAATAGTAATGGTTATTTTTAACCATTATCTGACCTACAGCATCTTTCCAATTTCCTAGAGAAGAGGACTCGTAAAACCTCTACCCAAAAAGGACTGCCAAAGAAACTTCCGACTAGAGACCCATTTGCGTTCTTTAGAATACAGAGTTCATGATAAGCTTACAAATTACTTAACATCATATAATCTTCTGGATGAGAACCAATCTGGTTTCTGGAAAAAATCACAGTACGACAACTGTTCTTATAAAAGTGACTGACAAACTGATACAAGCTATCGACAAACAAGGGGCGACTATTAGGTGCTTTTTGGATTGAAGCGAAGTTTTCGACACTGTCGAGTTAGATATTCTACTTGATAAACTCAAAAATCAAAACTTTTCTTCAAGGGTTATACAATGATTCCACTCATACCTTACATACCGCCAGCAGTGTGTAATGATCGGAACAAAGAGGTCACAGGGGAAGAATGTAGTGTCACGAGTCCCACAAAGATCCGTACTGGGTTAATTAATTTTCTCATTATATGTTAATGATGTGTCGTCTATTATCTCCCGTTTCAATCTATACGATGATTCGTAAATGCAACCCCAACGTATCTGCGCACAGTTATCCAGAACGTAAATGCTGACTTACCTGTTATGTCAGAATTGGCGCGGAGCATAAGTTTGAAACTAAACCCATTTAAAACCCAAGCAATCTTAGTCACTCACGAAAGAATTATTATTTCTCATTTTAGAGAGTTTCTTCAACCCTAAATTCCAAACAGCACAGAAATCGACCATTCTTCTTCGGCAGAGAATTGTGGATAGTTCTGGTCCATCACCTAGACTGCACTGAACATACCACTGCCTACTGTAAGAAGGTGTAAGCATCACATCATTCACTACAGGAAAATAAAACAAAGTATTTCTGCTCAAGCTTAAAAAGAGGCACAAACACTCCCCATCCTTGGTTATGGTAATCCTATTCTCCAAGGTTATGAGAGCTCAAGTCGGCTGGAACTGGCGATGAATGCTTGTGTTCAATACATTTGTGATGTACGTTATTTCGACCATTGCGCTCCTATTTATGGACAATTATGATGGCCGCGGGCTGATAAGCACAGAGATTGCCATACCTTGTGTTTGCTGTGTAGTCTTCTCAATCATTGCACTCGTTCCTATTTATCTTCAACCCTTACCCTACTATCTGAACATCACAGTAGGAATACTTGTTCTCAACAAAGTAGAAGCTTCTCTGTACCACTACACAACACTGTCACGTTCACTAAATCATCTTCTGTATCAGGAATGCGACTTTGGAACAATCTTCCTCAAAATATTAAAAAAATTAAAACCCTTTGAAACTTCAAAAGACAGCTAATGATCCACCTTCTACCACAATAGATATCTTTTCTTGCAACTCACTCTCGTCAACCCGAACTAATTTTCCCACCTCTTGTCTACAGATTTCTCTATTGAAATCCTCTTCTTCTCTAGCAGCCATTGTCACTTTAATTTTCATCCTCTCCTCTGTCATTATCCCTTGCACTTCCTCTAATACCAAACAAGGCTTTAAAAATGCTAAACTAATCAGTATAATTTTTAATGTGACCCTTATTTTATTATTATTACTATTATTAGCGTTACCATATTTATTATTACCAATTATTGTTTTTATTAATAATGAAAATTCTTACTACTAAGTTTGTTATGTAATAAGTAATTAATATAACTATTAATTGGTCCATTGTTTCATCATTGCGATTAGTGTAACTATTATTATTGTCAGTTATTATTGTTATTAATAATGCAAATTATTGTTATTGTGATTGTTATGGAATATTTTTTGTGCGTGTTCTTCCTGACCAGATGTAAGAGAGGGGTCTAAGACCGTTATCACGTCCGGCTAAATAAACAATAAATAACTAAATAATAAATAAGACATAATTGTCATTCGTCGCGGTGAAAGGGACTGTTGTGCGTTGAGGGAGAAAACTGATGTCTGTATAGCACTCCTAGATCAAGATGTTTCCTAAACCCTTTCAGCGTCATCGACGTTACTGTCGTGAAAGACGGTGCTACCCTGAGATAGGTACGCATCGCTAGTTCAGCTGTTGATGCTGCTTTCTGTAACATTTATTTCTTGTCAGAGTGCTTTTCTTCCCGTCTCATTTTCATCTTCGCATGTAGTTATACGTTGATGACACGAAATGTGACTATGAGCGTATAGAAAATGGTTCTGAAAGGTGGAGTTGATCGAGTGTTTTCGTTTTAAGGGTCTGCTTCACGTATTTGTATCGTTTAAATGTGAAATACATTAACTGACAATACGAAAGAATACGTAAGACCATTGCTGCGCGCTTTTTGGAACATTTGCTCGTTTCAGAATGTGCTTTTAGCTGTTATTGTCTTTATTCATCTTATTTTCAGCTTCGCACGTTTTGATGAAACAGATTGTGGCTATAATAATGTACAATGGCATTCTGATGGCGAAGTTGGTTGATTTCTTCTTATTCATTTGTTTATTTCAAGCTGCTTATCCAGTCAGTGAAACTTTAGTCAGTAATTAGGTGCACTGTTTGAATGCGAAGCACATTAACTGCAGTAGGAAAGAGTATGGAACATAGTACTTTATGCTTTATCGAAAATTTGTTTCCTTGAGAATTCGCTTTTTCGTAATACTGTATTTTTTCATTTCGTTATCATCATCTCACACAGTTCTCGTTTTAAGTGACTGATTCTCGTATCGTATCAGTAAACGAGCAGCCAGTGCTTCGGCGCACTGCTGATGTGTGAAGTACATTAATGGGAAACTGGAAAGAATGTGTACGACTAAGCATCTCTATGGAAGTCCATACGAACGTAATTTTATTTCTGGAGGGAGAAACAAGGGTAACTGTGTGGAGAACCGGAAACTACTCCAGTATTATAGCCTTTGGACCGAACATTCGACGAATATATTCCCTTCAGTGCCTTCCTGGGTTGCCTCCTCCGACAGGCGCTCTTTAACTAGAATGGAGATAGCGAGAAGGCGAGCGGGAAACAGAGGAAATAAAAAGATGCTTACGGACGTGACCTGGCCATGAGCCCGCAGCTTTGCGCAGCAAATGGAATCTTTAATAGAAACTCGCGGAGTCGCTGTCTCCATTCCGCGGTGTTCCCACATGACTCGCAATGGGAATGCTGCTATTGTACAGCGATAAAATGATTTCGGTGCATCAACAATGTAGCCGACGCAGCGAGCTTAATGCGAGAGGGTTCTTTCATCAGCTGGCAATATTCCAGAGGCGGCCTGTGACGTAATCTTGTAACGGCCGGCATATCTGTGTGAGCGCTGCGAGCTTTGATACGGAAGCCCGAGATTAGAGGGGTTTAAAGGATTTTTCTCCCTTGCTTCTCCATTATAATTATGGCTTGAGCTGATATTAAAAGGAGTTTTCATTGAAAGCGGTTGGTATCGGTTTTAATAACGATCTTAACGTTTTCTTTACACTGTTTTTAAAGACATCCTTCGCAGCGATTAACGATGGAGCAGCACTGAAAGAAAAGCTTTATGCTTCGGCAAGGGTACCTTCGTCTCGGCTGACATATCTCGAGTCTATTGAATAGTAAGCTCTGGCTTTAACAACGGATTATTTAGGAGAAAAACACTGGCTACGGTAAATATGGACTGTATTTTGGGTTTAGATAAGCTGTGTGTTCATAGAGTCTTAGTAATACCGTTGTTTACACAAATCTAATACTGCTACCTTAGAGGCATCTTCTGTCTAAAGCGTTACAGGACTAATTGTATTCGTGGCGTGCAAGTGACGTCAGTGGTGTAACTGCGGTGGCAGTTTGAACTACCAGTTATAAACAACAGACGTGCAATCGACCAGTCTGTTGTGAGCAGGCAGTATTAATTAGTGGACATGTGCCGACGCTGTTGTGTTACAAAACGCACTGGAACAAAATCTCTAAATCAAGTTTTCAAGACTCTCCAGAATGTTTTGGAGATGAGCAAAGTGTGTGAAGAGTTTGTACCGCTCATCTTGAGTCTTCAACAAAAATAACTTCATCTTGACGCCTGCCTCGATTTGACTGAAACAAAAAACGTTTGCAGTTTTATTCTAGGGTGACAAGAATTATTGTTATCACTGGCAATGTACCAGAAAACGACAAAGAGAAGAAATTCACATGAAGGGACAACGCAACCGAAATTCAAATGAATGCGAGTTGAAAATCATCCCAAAGAAAGACTATCCTGATAGTTTGCATGGTTGTATGAACGTTCCGTGCGTTAAACTGTTATTTGTGTGTGTGCGGGGGGGGGGGGGGAGGTTTAAGACTGTGTAGCACACCTGAAGCACTTAAACCTCATGTTAAAACTATGTGTGTTTTTTATTAATCTATTCTAGAAACTTTTTGGACCGACGGGATACTGACTAAAAGTAGTCATCAGGGACGGAAAAATTCGGAAACATAGCTGGTTATATAATACTATTTAAAAAACTTCCTTCTCGGATAACCGTTCGTAAATTACTCGTAATGAACAAAAAAAATGAACAGTTACTGACATCAGAATATTGTATTATCATAAAAGCGTGCAACTTCAAACTCCTTTGGTGTTTTTGCAACATAACCTTATAACTATGTATACTAACACATTTAATTTCCAAATATATGGAATTTTATAACCTTTATCCTTAAATTTTGATAGCAATAAAGATTGTTTGTGAATGAGCTATTTGTAAGGTTGAATAATGATTGTCACAAAGTTTCTCCCAACTCAGGTCAACAATGCGACTTGAAGCCTAAGACAGAAAAGGTAGAATAAAATTCCTTTGCAGCAAAGATGACAGCACCTTTGGTTTCTTTACGACACACAGTTGAAACCTCGTCACAGTTTTCTCAGTTTTGTGAGTTCTCTTTTACCAGTACACAGAAAAACATTTGTCACATTACTACGCCTGTGTCATTATGGTTACAATTCTTCTGGATGTTGCACAACGTCAGTGTTTAAAATACTTTAATTGTATAGGTACTGTAAAACGTACATCATTGTAATATGGTCGAAATGTTGCTTTTACAGTTTATAATTAAAGTGCTTTATGCAATGACACGATACAACACCAAAAAGAATTTTGTGCATCATTTCTCATGTTGTTTGCCAGTTCAGTGAGATTTATTTTTCTTGTTTTATTAAATCCGAATAATTCTACGTATGACCTCATAAAAACAAAATAAGAATGAAGAAGGAAGTGAACAGTATTAAGCAAGGTAGTTAAACAAAGCTTTTACACACTTATTTTTGCATCAGTTCGGTGGAACAGCACGAGAAGAAAACAGATCACGACACTTAGGTTTATCACAATAGCCTCTAGGGAAAGTAGTTAGTTCAAACTGTTAAAAACTTACAAGTTCAGTGGCATGTGAGAAAAAGTTACGACACATTTAATACAGTACTGTGTGCAACTGTATATTATATTTTACATTTATTGAGGAATTTTAAATCGATCATGTAGCAAATCCATACACTAAATACAAAGAAATTATAATGTCCATGTTAGAAAAGAGGCTAATATAGATTATGATCATTATTTAACGCGAATGAAAGTAAAACTTCAACCTTAAAAACTCTTCAAAACAAAAAGTGTTTCCCAGAATCTGACACCGCTAAAATAACCCCAACTCTAACAAGCGAACTTGACAAAAAACAATCTAACAGTTGGCAATGCCCGAAAGAAAAGTTCATCACAACGGCACAAAATTTAATTCTGAACCGGAGAAGCAATAACACCCTTGGTGGAAAGCGGACTGTCAAGCAGCAGTTAAGTCTAAGCATGAGACATTCAAAAAATTGGAACAGCAACAAAAAAGAAAATACACACAACACCTTCCTAACTGTAAGGAAAGAACCATCTAAATTAATCAGACAGACTAAAAGAAACTACGAAAATGCACAATTTTTATAAATCGGAAAAGATTCCAAAGAGCAATACAAGAAACTTCAATAAAACATTCAAAACAAAACTAACTGGTTACTAAACCCAAAGTCTTTGCTTCAAAAATGAAAATAGTTGTTTGGTTGTTAACAACCAGGAAAATTGTAAGGTACTTGCTAATTATTTTGAAAACCTATTAAACTGTCCAGAACCAGCGAATAAATTCCAACCACAACAGACTAATAACACCATCCATAACTCTAAAGAACCTGATGAAATCGAAATGATTAAAGAAACTGAGAGACTTAAAAACAACAAAGCATACAGAGAAGAAAGTATAATAGCAGATCTACTAAAATCCGCTGCCCCAACACTATAGAAAAGATCACTCAACTCATAGGACATATCCGGCAAACTGAGAAATTACCTTAGGACTGAAAAACTACCCTAATTCATCCAGTACATAAAGAAGGGGTTATAAGTGGTGTTAGTAATTACCGAAGAATCTATCTTCTCTCAGTCACACACAAAATTCTCTCGCAATGTTTACTTCATCGAACTTAAGACCAGTTAGAACCTAAAATTGATGAACACCAAGCAGATTTTAGACCAAACAGATCCTATCCAGAACAAATTCTTAATTTAAAACTAAAACGTAGGAGTCAAAGGATTTCTGTTAACAATACTGTATGTACGTTTGCGGATTTTAAAAAGGCCTACAATTCAGCTGATCGTGAATCTCTTTTCTAAATTTTAAAGGAACAAGAGCTAGATAATAAAACTCTAACACTGATTGAGGAAACGTTAATTGACACTAGCTCTAAAGTTAAATTTATGGGACAAATTTCTGAACCATTTGGTATAAAGAATGGTGCTAGACAGGGAGATAGACCCTCCCCATTACTGTTTTGGAAAAGATGATTACAGAATGGTGAGAGCAAAAGTGAAGGCAAAATATAGATCAATCAATCAAGTTAGGTAGAAGTAATATTAGAGTAGATTGCCTTGCCTTCGCAGATGATCTGTCAGTTTTCACTAGGGATATTACCATAGCTCAAAAACAAAATAAAATTCTTAAAGAAGTTGCAGAAAAAGTAGGACAACAAATATCATTCGAAAAAACGGAGTATATGACATGCAACAAACAAGCACTAAAGTTTCTGAACACTAAATACGGAAAAATGAAAAGGGTTTCAGGGAAATCTTACAAGAAAACGGCGTGGAAAAAGCTGCAAACGAAGATCGCTGTCAAAAAATAGCAACTGCATTCAGATTAACACAAAATATTTATAATAAAAATCGCTTTCTAAAGTCATTAAACTTAGGCATTACAAGGAGTGGCGACCGATCACGCCCCCTGTGTCAGTTCCCGTACTTTTGCGTGCTATCTCCCGCACTTTTCTGATGCCACACGATCTTACATCTCTAACTACGACCCCCCCCCCTCCCCACACACTTTCTCCGTTCTATCCCTGTTAGCATCCACTAAATCCACCTCATCGAGTCACATCTGCCGTCCCCCTTCTCTAGGCTTATTCGCCCTCAAACCTGCTACCCACAGTAATATACATACATTTATTAATGATTAGTTGTTCCCTACTTTGACCTTTGTGACTTCTCGCCAATTTTAGTAAGATTTCGCCTTCCACTATCGTCGTCGTCCTCAGATTTCATCTCTTTTTTTTCCCCGTGTGCATCCATTTCGTACTTTCCACACGTATTTGGGTGTATTTTTGCGTAATTTTTCGGACGTATTTCTACTTTCTTACGTATTTTTTCGCATTTTTTCACCACCATGGATCCTTGCTCCTTCCATCTGCGTCAATACAGAGAAGTTTCCTGATCCCTAGCCAGATCCCAGTCCCACATACTGTTCCTGCGTTGTTGCTTGGCTCATGAAATACCCCCTAATGGCCTTACCATCAAATTACCCATCTCTGGTTGCCACCCCTCCTTCCATAATGACCTCCACCTTTTCAGATTCCGCCAACCCTTAGCCCCCACCAACATAACCCTGAAAAACAATATCAACCAAGCCCAATCCCCCTTACAGTATCTTCTCTCCATCCACAAAATTCTCCTGCTATGTAATCCCAAATTCCTGGAACCCATAACACTCATTGAAACTCTTGCCCTGCAGGAACTTGAGTAACATGCCTAACGCCACCTCAAAAAGCTCTCCATCCTGCTCACTTCCTACTCCCGCCTCGGAGTACCACTGTCCACCACTTCTACAACAACCTGCTAACCTTCCCCATGCCCCCTCATAGCTGACAAACCCTGTCTCACAGACCTACTACACTTACCCCACCCTCCAAAACTCCCTCCCACCACCACACAGAACTCAAAATCTAAACACACCCACAACGCAGTCATGAAACGTTCCTCCAGAAGCCTTAGTCCCATAGAAATATCAGTCCTTTCCAAAGGCCTCACCTATTCCCACACTCCCAAATTCAACCATGCAGGACTAATTAAAGACCTTCTCTCCTTCTCCCGGTCCCTACAGTGGAAACACTTTTTCGCCACCAACCCGACCAATCAAACTCAACCAAAGACCAATATTGAACCTTGTCTAACTCAGTTCTATCCTCCATCCAACCGTGATCCACCCCCACTGCCTCCAACCGCCCCCTGTTAACTTTCCAGAATTTCTTATTCTCGAACCTTGCCTCACCATCATTCCCTAAATCCCTCAACATGCATACTAACCGTACATCCGCAGAAAGAACCGCAGTCCACCATCTAAAAACTAATCCCGATCTTATAATCCTACCTGCAGACAAAGGCTCCACCTACTGCAAGGATTACGTGGCAGAAGGACTCTGTCAGCTGTCATACTTCCACCTACAAACCATGCCACAGTGATCCCATTCCAGCAATGCAGCAGGATCTCCAGTCACTACTCAAATCCTTAGGCCGGTCCCAGAACCTCTCTCCAGAGTCCATCTGTCTACTTACCCATAACACTCCCTGCACTCCCACCTTCTACATGCTTCCTGAAGTCAATAAATCCAAGCACCCAGGATGGCCTATTGTGGCCGGTTACTGTGCCTCCACTGATGGAATCTCTGCTCTTGTAGACCAACACCTTCAACCTAGTACCCAGAACCTATCCTCCTACATAAAAGATACCAACCATTTCCTCGACCGACTCTCCACAGTTCCTTTACCTTTGCCACATGGTGCCCTGCTCGTCACTGTTGATGCCACCTCCCTATACACCAACATTCCTAATGCCCATGGCCTTACTGCTATCGAACACTACCTTTCCAGATGCCCTATGGATTCCAAACCAACAACCTCTTTCCTAGTCTCCATGACCAAGTATATCCTCACCCACAATTACTTCTCCTTTGAAGGCATTACCTACAAGCAAATCTGCTGTACAGCTATGGGCACGTGCATGGCACCATCCTAAGCTAATCTATTCATGGGCCATCTAGAGGAATCCTTCTAAAACCCAGAATCGTGAACTCCTCACCTGGTTCAGATACATTGATGACATCTTTGTTAACTGGATTGAAGGTGAGAACACCTTATTCACATTCCTCCAGAACCTCAAAACCTTCTCCCCCATTTAATCGCCTGGTCCTTCCAACCCAACAAGCCACCTTCCTAGATGTTGACCTCTGCCTCATACATGGCTACATCAGTACCTCCATCCATATCAAACCTACTAACCACCAGCAATACCTCCACTTCGACAGCTGCCACCCATTTCATACCAAGAAGGCCCTTCCATACAGCCTAGCCACCCATGGTCGTCGCATCTGCAGTGACAAGCAGTCCCTCTCTAAATATACCGAGGGTCTAACTGAAGCCTTCACTGACTGTAATTATCCTCCCATCCTTGTACAAAAACAAATCTCTTGTGCCTTATCTTTCCAGTCTCCCACCATCTCCCAAAGTCCCACAGCCTAGCCACAGAGGAGCATTCCCCTCGTAACTCAGTACCATCTGGGACTGGAGCAACTGAATTAATTCTTTGCCAGGGTTTCGATTACCTCTCGTCGTGCCCTGAAATGAGAAATGTCCTACCCACTCTCCTTCTCACCCTTCCTACCGTGGTATTCCGCCGTCCTCCGAACCTACACAATAACCTCGTCCATCCTTACACAACCCCTGCTCCCAATCCCTTACCTCACGGCTCATACCATTGTAATAGACCTAGATGCAAGACCTGTCCCATACATTCTCCTACCACCACCTACTCCTGTCCAGTCACTAACGTCACCTATCCCATCAAAGGCAGGGCTAGCTGTGAAAACAGTCATGTGATTTACAAGCTAAGCTGCAACCACTGCGCTGCATTCTATGTAGGTATGACAACCAACAAGCTGTTTGTCCACATGAATGGCCACCGACAAACTGTGGCCAAAAAGACAAGTGGACCACCCTGCAGCTGAACACGCTGCCAAATGATACCCCTCATCTCAATGACTGCTTCACAGCTGTGCCATATGGATCCTTCCCACCAACACCAGCTATTCTGAATTGTGCAGGTGGGAACTTTCCCTGTGATACATCCTACATTTGCGTACCTCCCCTGGCCTCAACCTTCGTTAGTCACTCTCCTCAGCCATCCAACTCCCTCCCTGTTCCTATTCCAGCACTACACAGCCGTCATTTCACCGTCACACCCAGTCTTCTAATTTATTCCTTTTATTTTTATTTCTCTCCTTTCTGCTACTCACCCCCTCCCCCTTCTCTCCTGCGCTCCGTCTAAACCTTCAACACTTCACTGTCCGCCACTCCCACCATACTATACCTCTCCCTCCCTGCCCCAGCCTCCTCTTTACCCCCACCCAGTCGCCACTCCCATCATGTAGTAATGCTGCTGCTCGCAGTGTAAATTCAGCTCTCTGAGATTGCAGACGTGTGTGCAAGTTATGCTTGCGTGAGTGTGTGTGTGTGTGTGTGTGTGTGTGTGTGTGTGTGTGTGTGTATGCACGTGGGTGAGTATTAATGCCTGACGATTGCGCATTGTGTGTGCTTGTGCACTATACCATGCATACTGCATGTCTGTGTAAATATCGTATATATACAGGGTAGTCACAAATAGTCTGAAGAGTCTGTAAGGGTGCTGAAGTCTAGATCGAGCTGAGAAATATTTGTTAAGAAAATCTGTATGCTGCGCTGTTTCCAGGTTAATTAATATTGATGTTAGCCAATCAGACAGCTGCTTGTGCAAATTCAAATGGCCCTCCTGTGACAGTGTCATCAAACACGTTCTTCATTTCGTTTCTTGGAACAAAAGAAGAGAGTGATACAAGAATTGGACATAGGACAGTAGTTAAGAACGATAAAGGATGAGCAGTTTCGTGTGCTGTCATCTATGCCATGAGAACAGTCGACACTAATTTTATCTAGTGGTCGGCTTGAACTTGCACGTGCTACTGCCTGTTTTGCTAACTTTAATACCAATTAACTAGGAAGTTGTGCAACGTACCGAATTTTTCTTAACAATTATTTCTCAGCACAACATAAGCTTCAACACCCTTACATGCCTTTCAAAGTGTTTCTAATCACCCTGTCTGTTTATGTGTGGGTGTTTGTGTTTATTTGTGTTTGTGTTTGTGTGTGTGTGTGTGTGTAAACAGTCCAGCAAAAGAATTGTAAGTGATTGTATATGAGAAACAGCTTTGTAAAAAAAACCACTGAGTGAATAAATAAATAATAGTAATAGAAATTGTTCTATGCTGCAAATAATTGTAAGTGGAAAAATCTGATTTATAAAAAATAACATTGCGAAAAACAGCAAATGATTGTAAATAATATTTTGCAAAAAAGAATTTGTTCATAATAAACTAATAGTTAAATTGTCATATTATGTTATTACTTGCAAACCTAACATTATTGAATTATTGTTAATAATAATTTGTATATAAAAAACCTGAAACTCTCTCCCATGATACACAGACCTTGAATGAAGAAGGCTATGTTGTTGAGTTAGTTATACAAAATTACAGGGGGCAGGGAAGTTCAGCTCTTGTAAGTCCAGGGGTTTCCCACCGATTTTATATCATGTGACCATATTGAGTTACATGTCTAGTTGTCTAACGTGCATGGGTAATGCTGGGGTCCTGCTGGATGATCCTGAATATAATGCACAAATTGCCAAAGTTGCATGAGGGTTCCTCTGAATGACCTTGAATGTACCACATACACATGCCAGTGATCCCCTGGACTGAGGAGACAGGGTGAACTTGTGACCTTTATTATAAATTACGCAAGTGACTAACCTGACAGCGGAAGTCCTGAACAACATTGAGATAAGATCGCTATCTGAGTCAATTCTCTCTTTGATAATCCGCTCCTCTAGTTCCAAGAACCTATCCACCTGCACTGTTCGCTGCAGTTGTACGTTGTTACCCATAAAAATGAGGTCAAGGCCGAATTCTGGGCTAAAGCTGGATGCACCCTCATATGGCTAGTGATGTGAACAGGTAAACCATCCAAGAACATTGTTGAACATGATCCTTTTGGTTTTATGATGTGGTAAGGCAAAATGTTGCATGTGCATAGTGTCCTCCACATATTTGAACATGGAACACTGATCTGCCAATAACACTGTGACGCTATACTCCTTACACATTTGCGTCTTTTCTGGGTTGTAGCGGGTCCTGACTTAAATTTTATAGATGACCATCCATGACCATATCGAACTGTGTAGGTGGTAGAGCTCTAGGAATGAGAGGATATTCAGTGAATGGCGAATTCTGCTTGATTAGACGTCAGGTACCTTGTTATCATATTTTTTTATTTCCACTGTGTATAACTGGTCGCTTTAGCACTTTGTAAACAGTTTCCCTTAACAGGTGCACTATATTTTTGGCAAAACCTTTCCTACAATCCAAAATCTTCCATTCACTTCCAATAAGTGATGTGACAATTTCAAGACACTCACCAATAATCTCATAATCACATATCATCACGTTCTGTCTCTTTGCTACAGGGATTATCTTACAATTACATTTGAGGAAAGCTGCCATTCATTACACCAAGTGGACATTTGGTTGCAATCTTTCTACAATTTCATATGACTGTGCAACAATGATACTTTCATGTACACAATGTCAGTGAATAGTTCTATAACCCTGAAGATTCTATCTGAACAGTTATCTTATCAAAAGTTATGTAATCAACAGTTATCTGATCAATAGTTACCCAGTAAATAAAAAGGTATCAAAAATTGTTATAAGTAAATACTTTAAAATAAAGACAACCCAAAAGGATTAAAGAACTCATTACCATGGAAACAAATCATTGAAAGTAAAACAGAAAGACCCCTAGCCTCCTTATAAACAGAAAAAGCACAAAAATAACAGGGAAAAAGTAATCATATTCAAATTCAATGAAAAATAATAATATTGACAAAGAAATAAAAATATATTCTAATGTGAACGAAACCATCAATAAATGTTCACATTTTGACGAAAAAACATATTATACCAATAAAGAGGAATAAATAGAAAATACATACATTGGTTTTTATAGGTTTTAAAAAAGACTACTTTTGTAAAATGGAAATAATTGTAGCTCCCACTTTTAAAACTTTAGGGTAGGCAAATTTTTCTATCCTTGTTCCCCCTAAGCGATATTTTAATAAAGCAACGCCTGAAATGATAAAAATAATAATTATATCACTATCAAAATGTAAGAAATATTAATTTTATTAAATTAAGTCATCCAATATCAATAACTCATTTCATACTCTGCAAAGCTTTCTTATTGCCTAGAAAGTTATTGATTAACATAAATTTTATTTTTAACCTTTCTTGTTGGTATATTAACTTATTTAACTATACTACAACAACTGTATAAAATACGTTTTTCAATCAGAATAAATTGCTATGATCTTTACTTTAACAATATGAATTACCATTATATTGACACCAACTGTTTTACATATAATAATGTTTATAGGCTTCTTTTAAAATATTGAAAATATAAATATTAATAATTCTAACTAATATTAATAACTATTAAGAAATGAGAACACATTTAGAAAAAATATTTAAGTATCCAACATTCATTATCACAATAATAATAATAATAATAATTATTTATTTATTTCAAGCATTACTAGCAAGTATTAAAATTACTAACAATAATGAGGTTCCTATCCAGAAAATAAGATGTTTATACCAGTGAATAACAACTATGACTAAGACAGTCTTCAATTAAAATTATTAGTAACTTGACTTACCAGAACAAAAAATATTTCATTTTCATTAAATGTTGGATCATTTTTAGGATTTTGTTGAGTAGTTCAAATTGTAACTGGGTTGTTTCAAGGTATACTTTACATCTCAAATATTGAAATAGCATTTAGAAGCATAATATATATTTCTTGAGATGTAAATAACGATTGATTTGTTTGAACATTACATGCAAATGGAGCTTCTATACTTTTCATTTGTATTTATATATGTGTATGATGGGGAATTAACCAGGGATTATATATGTATATATTGTTGTTGTGGGCATCAGCCAGAGGTTGGTTTGATGCAGCTCTCCATGCTACTCTATCTTGTGCAAGCTTCTTCATCACCTAGTACCTACTGCAACCTACATCCTTCTGAATCTGTTTAGTGTATTCATCTCTTGGTCTCTCTCTACTATTTTTACCCCCTACGCTTCCCTCCAGTACTAAGTTGGTGATCCCACCATGACTGAGAACGTGTCCTACCAACCGATCCCTTCTTTTAGTCAAGTTTTGCCACAAAAATCTCTTCTCCCCAATTCTGTTCAGTACCTCATCATTACTTATGTGATCTGTCCATCTGATCTTCAGCATTCATCTATAGCACCATATATTGCAAGCTTCTATCCTCTTCTTGTCTAAACTATTTATCGTCCATATTTCACTTCCATACATAGCTACACTCCATACAAATACTTTCAGAAATGACTTCCTGACACTTAAATCTATACTCGATGTTAACAAATCTCTTTCCTTCAGAAACGCTTTCCCTGCCATTGCCAGTCTACATTTTATGTCCTCTCTACTTCGACCATCATCAGTTATTTTGCTCCTGTAAGGGGTCCGTAGGCCCTTACTATAAGTTTGCACTCGGCACAGGTCGACAGGGCAAACTATCGATTAGTGTGTCGTGTTGCGAGAGCGAGTGGAGAGTTGAGTCAGTTGGTCCCGTGTGGCGGGCCGAGCTGTGCAGAAGCCAGCAGTTGTTGCAATTCAAGGTTTACCGACAAAGGGAGTGGCCATCGCCGTGGTTTAACCCCTTTGTGTTAGAATACCTGGCTCTCACCCAGGAGGCTCGGGTTCGATTCCCGGTACCGGAACGAAGGGTGTAACACGTCCGTATTTTATGTATCCCGCTCGATCGGGATCTAATAGCAGCCCATATGAATAATTAAATAATGTGACCGTGTACCTAATGGGGCTGGCAATCGGAATGGACTGCTACGGAGTTGTTACATTCCATTTTGTCCTTCTCAAATGCTGTAATAATGAAATGTCTGGTGACAAGAATAACGCCAACACAGCTTCACTAATCAAGACCTATATTCGTCTCAAGAACACAAGAAAAAGGAGACAGCCACTGCCTACGTCATACACTTTTAATAACGGCTAATCTCAGCACAGGCTTCTTCGTTATGCATATTTGTCACACGCTGATACAATCACTGCAATCCAACACTGCAATCCAACACTGCAAATCAAAAATAATGCCGGCGCGGTAGACGCGAAATCAAAATAACGGCACAGAAATATCACTGATCACTCTCGTAATTATACTTTATCACTTTCCTGTACTATTCTAACACAAAGGGGTTAAACCGCGGCGATGGCCACTCCCTTTGTCGGTAAACCTTGAATTACAACAACTGCTGGCCTCTGCACAGCTCGGCCCGCCACACGGGACCAACTGACTCAACTCTCCACTCGCTCTCGCAACACGACACACTAATCGATAGTTTGCCCTGTCGACCTGTGCCGAATGCAAACTTATAGTAAGGGCCTACGGACCCCTTACACTCCCCAAATAGCAAAGCTTATCTACAACTGTAAATGTCTAATTTCCTAATCTAATACCTTCCGCATCACCCGATTTAATTCAACTACATTCCATTATCCTCGTTTTGCTTTTCTTGATGTTCCTCTTATATCCTCCTCTTAAAACACGGACCATTCCGTTCAACTGTTCTTCCAGTCCCTTAGCTGTCTCTGACAGAATTACGATGTCATCGGCAAACCTCAAAGTTTTTATTTCTTCTCCATGTATTTTGATTGGTTGTTAACTGTTAACTGTTAACTGTTAACTGTGTGTTTTAATTCCTACTCCGAGTTTTTCTTTCGTTTTCTTTACTGCTTGCTCAATACACAGATTGAATAACATCATGGGTAGGCTACAACCCTGTCTCACTCGCTTCGCAACCACTGCTTCCCTTTCATGTCCCTCAACTCTTATAACTGCCATCTGGTTTCAGTACAAATTGTAAATAGCCTTTCGCTCCCTGTATTTGACCCCCACCACCCCCAGAATTTGGAAGAGAGTATTCCAATCAACACTGTCAAAAGCTTCTCTAAGTCTACAAATGCTAGAAACGTAGGTTTACCTTTCCTTAGTCTATCTTCTAAGATAAGTCGTAAGGTTTGTATTGCCTCACGTGTTCCAACATTTCTATGGAATCTAAACTGATCTCCCCCGAGGTCGACTTCTACCAGTTTTTCCATTCGTCTGTAAATAATTCGCGTTAGTATTTTGTAGCTGTGACATATTAAACTGATAGTTGTGTAATTTCACATCTGTCAACACCTGCTTTCTTTGGGATAGGAATTATTATATTCTTCTTGAAGTCTGAGGGTATTTCGCCTGTCTCGTACATCTTGCTCACCAGATGGTAGAGTTTTGTCAGGACTAGCTCTCCCAAGGCCGTCAGTAGTTCTAATGGAATGTTGTCTACTCCCGGGGCCTTGTTTCGACTCAGGTCTTTCAGTGCACTGTCAAACTCTTCACGCAGTATCGTATCTCCCATTTCATCTTCATCTACATCCTCTTCCATTTCCATAATATTGTCCTCAAGTACATCGACCTTGTATAGAACCTCTATATACTCCTTCCATCTTTCTGCTTTCCCTTATTTGCTTAGAACTGGGTTTCCATCTGAGCTCTTGATGTTCATACAAGTGGCTCTCTTATACCCAAATGTCTCTTTAATTTTCCTGTATCTTACCCCCAGTGAGATCAGCCTCTACATCCTTACATTTGTCCTGTAGCCATCCCTGCTTAGTCATTTTTCACTCCCTGTCGATATCATTTTTTAGATACTTGTATTCCTTTTTGCCTGTTTCATTTACAGCATTTTTTATTTTCTTCTTCCATCAGTTATATTCAATATTTCTCCTGTCCCCCCCACCCCCCATGAACCATGGACCTTTTCGTTGGTGAGGAGGCTTGAGTGCCTCAACGATTCAGATAGCCGTACCGTAGATGCAACCACAACAGAGGGATATCTGTTGAGAGGCCAGACAAACGTGTGGTTCCTGAAGAGGGGCAGCAGCCTTTTCAGTAGTTGCAAGGGCAACAGTCTGGATGATTGACTGATCTGGCCTTGTAACAATAACCAAAACGACCTGGCTGTGCTGGTACTGCGAACGGCTGAAAGCAAGGGGAAACTACGGCTGTAATTTTTACCGAGGGCATGCAGATTTACTGTATGATTAAATGATGATGGCGTCCTCTTGGGTAAAATATTCCGGAGGTATAATAGTCCCCCATTCGGATCTCCAGGCAGGGACTACTCAAAAGGATGTCGTTATCAGGTGAAAGAAAACTGTCGTTCTACGGATCAGAGCGTGGAATGTCAGATCCCTTAATCGGGCAGGTAAGTTAGAAAATTAAAAAAGGGAAATGGATAGGTTAAAGTTAGATATAGTGGGAATTAGTGGAGTTCGGTGGCAGGAGGAACAAGACATCTGGTCAGGTGACTACATGGTTATAAACACAAAATCAAATAGGGGTAATGCAGGAGTAGGTTTAATAACGAATAGGAAAATAGGAATGTGGGTAAGCTACTACAAACAGCATATTGAACGCATTATTGTGGCCAAGATAGATACGAAGCCCACACCTACTACAGTAGTACAAGTTTATACGCCAACTAGCTCTGCAGATGACGAAGAAATTGAAGAAATGTATGATGAAATAAAAGAAATTATTCAGATAGTGAAGGGAGATGAAAATTTGTCATGGGTGACTGGAATTCCATAGTAGGAAAAGGGAGAGAAGGAAACGTAGTAGGTGAATATGGATTGGGGCTAAGAAATGAAAGAGCCTGGTAGAATTTTGCTCAGAGCACAACTTTATCATAGCTAACACTTGGTTCAAGAATCATAAAAAAAGGCTGTATACATGGAAGAAGCCTGGAGATACTGACAGGTTTCAGATAGATTATATAATGGTAAGACAGAGATTTAGGAACCAGGTTTTAAATTGTAAGACATTTCCAGGGGCAGATGTGGACTCAGACCACAATCTATTGGTTATGAACTGTAGATTAAAACTGAAGAAACTGCAAAAAGGTGGGAATTTAAGGAGATGGGACCTGGATAAACTGAAAGAACCAGAGGTTGTACAGAGTTTCAGGGAGAGCATAAGGGAACAATTGACAGAAATGGGGGAAAGAAATACAGTAGAAGAAGAATGGGTAGCTTTGAGGGATGAAGTAGTGAAGGCACCAGAGGATCAAGTAGGTAAAAAGACAAGGGCTAGTAGAAATCCTTGGGTAACAGAAGAAATATTGAATTTAATTGATGAAAGGAGAAAATATAAAAATGCAGTTAATGAAGCAGGCAAAAAGGAATACAAACGTCTCAAAAATTAGATCGACAGGAAGTGCAAAATGGCTAAGCAGGGGTGGCTAGAGGACAGATGTAAGGATATAGAGGTTTATCTCACTAGGGGTAAGATAGATACTGCCTACAGGAAAATTAAAGAGACCTTTGGAGATAAGAGAACCACTTGTATGAACATCAAGAGCTCAGATGGAAACCCAGTTCTAAGCAAAGACGGGAAAGCAGAAATGTGGAAGGAACATATAGAGGATCTATATAAGGGCGATGTACTTGAGAACAATATTATGGAAATGGAAAAGGATGTAGATGAAGATGAAATGGGAGATACGATACTGCGTGAAGAGTTTGACAGAGCACTGAAAGACCTGAGTCGAAACAAGGCCCCCAGAGTAGACAACATTCCATTGGAACTACTGACGGCCTTAGGAGAGCCAGTCCTGACAAAACTCTACCATCTGGTGAGCAAGATGTATGAAACAGGCGAAATACCCTCAGACTTCAAGAAGAATATAATAATTCCAATCCCAAAGAAAGCAGGTGTTGACAGATGTGCAAATTACCGAACAATCAGTTTAATACGCCACAGCTGCAAAATACTAACACGAATTCTTTACAGACGAATGGAAAAACTAGTAGAAGCCGACCTCGGGGAAGATCAGTTTGGATTCCGTAGAAATACTGGAACACGTTAGGCAATACTGACCTTACGACTTATATTATAAGAAAGATTAAGGAAAGGCAAACCTACGTTTCTAGCATTTGTAGGCATAGAGAAAGCTTTTGACAATGTTGACTGGAATACTCTCTTTCAAATTCTAAAGGTGGCAGGGGTAAATACAGGGAGCGAAAGGCTATTTAGAATTTGTGCAGAAACCAGATGGCAGTTATAAGAGTCGAGGGACATGAAAGGGAAGCAGTGGTTGGGAAGGGAGTAAGACAGGGTTGTAGCCTCTCCCCGATGTTATTCAATCTGTATATTGAGCAAGCAGTAAAGGAAACAAAAGAAAAATTCAGAGTCGGTATTAAAATCCATGGAGAAGAAATAAAAACTTTGAGGTTCGCCGATGATATTGTAATTCTGTCAGAGACAGCAAAGGACTTGGAAGAGCAGTTGAACGGAATGGATGGTGTCTTGAAGGGAGGATATAAGATGAACATCAACAAAAGCAAAACGAGGATAATGGAATGTAGTCGAATTAAGTCGGGTGATGTTGAGGGTATAAGATTAGGAAATGAGACACTTAAAGTAGTAAAGGAGTTTTGCTATTTGGGGAGCAAAATAACTGATGATGGTCGAAGTAGAGAGGATATAAAATGTAGACTTGGAATGGCAAGAAAAGCGTTTCTGAAGAAGAGAAATTTGTTAACATCGAGTGTAGATTTAAGTGTCAGGAAGTCATTTCCGAAAGTATTTGTATGGAGTGTAGCCATGTATGGAAGTGAAACATGGACGGTAAATAGTTTGGTCAAGAAGAGAATAGAAGCTTTCGAAATGTGGTGCTACAGAAGAATGCTGAAGATTAGATGGGTAGACCACATGACTAATGAGGAAGTATTGAATAGGATTGGGGAGAAGAGAAGAGAAGTTTGTGGCACAACTTGACCAGAAGAAGGGATCGGTAGGTAGGACATGTTCTGAGGAATCAAGGGATCACCAAATTAGTATTGGAGGGCAGCGTGGAGGGTAAAAATCCTAGGGGGAGACCAAGAGATGAATACACTAAGCAGATTCAGAAGGATGTGGGTCGCAGTAGGTACTGGGAGATGAAGAAGCTTGCACAGGATAGAGTAGCATGGAGAGCTGCACCAAACCAGTCTCAGGACTGAAGACCACAACAACAACTACAATTAATTCTTCTCTTCTAGGAGATCTAGAAACTTTTGTACTGTCAAGTCCTCACGTAACACCAGCTCACATTCAGCCAGAGTGGTACTTTTTATTTGCCTATGTAATTTTGCGATCAATTCCAAATAAGTTAAGAGGTGTTACTGCATTACCTTTATCGATTATAATCTTAATAATTTTACCATTTTTAATAAAACACCATTTTGGGGTATTCAGTTTTACCCTATTAACCAAATCTTTATTTTGAATTTTAGTAGTTGTATGTTTATTAACATGAACAGGAGAACAACCAGTTGAAAAAACATATTACAACAGAAAAATCTTAACGTTCAATTATTTCACTTACTTCTTAATTAATGTTACTGCAACAAGTGTATAAGAAAAATTACTTAAGGAATAAACATAAAATAGGTTGATTAACTTAAGAAAAACAGTTTTTGAAAAAAAACTAGAAGTTTAACGCTTCTATTAACCTTCCAGTTTTCGAAAAATTTCACTAAGTAAATGAATAAATCTTTTAGACCAATAAAGAAAATAAAAAATGGAGATAAAGATAAAGAGCTCTTTCAAGCCAAATACATTAATTTATCACAACGAAATCATGGTAAAGTCCCCCAGAATAAAGTAAATCTAAAAGATACAACAGCAAGCTAAATAACGTACATAAAAGAACAGAAGTCATCACCTAAAAAGACTAAAACCAATAATATAATTATAAATACAATTATAGTACACTCTGTAAAAAAATTAAAATAAAGCCACCAGAATCATACACAGTTTTAAATCCTGAAACTAATTCAGACTGTCCTTCAGCAAAATCGAAAGGGAAATGGATAGTTTCAGCTTAGCAGGAACGTGGGTTTGTATACAGGGTGAGTCACCTAACGTTACCGCTGGATATATTTCGTACACCACATCAAATACTGACGAACCGATTCCACAGACCGAACGTGAGGAGAGGGGCTAGTGTAATTGTTTAATACAAATCATAAAAAAATGCACGGAAGTATGTTTTTTGTAGTGGACTGACAAGACAGCCAGTCCACAGTGACGGGTAACCGAAAGGCACACGTTTACACACGCCGGCTGGCGTTAGGTCTGAAACAGGATACGTAATGAATGCTATAAAGAGAAGTACGTAGCTGCTGGAATACTTAACTTTAATCCATCATTTGTATACAGCATTCTGGATGATACAAGTGAGACTCTCTCTAGAAATGGTTAATGGCGCCTTGCTAGGTCGTAGCCATGGACTTAGCTGAAGGCTATTCTAACTATCTCTCGGCAAATGAGAGAAAGGCTTCGTCAGTGTAGTCGCTAGCAAAGTCGTCGTACAACTGGGGCGAGTGCTAGTACGTCTCTCAAGACCTGCCGTGTGGTGGCGCTCGGTCTGCGATCACTGACAGTGGCGACACGCGGGTCCGACATGTACTAATGGACCGCGGCCGATTTAAAGCTACCACCTAGCAAGTGTGGTGTCTGGCGGTGACACCACATTTTTCAACAAAAACCTACGTTTTTTTTAAATGGAACCCCGTTAGTTTTGTTAGCACATCTGAACATATAAACAAATACGTAATCAGTGCCGTTTGTTGCATTGTAAGATGTTAATTACATCCGGAGATATTTTAACCTAAAGTTCGCTGTTCGCTGTTCGATCGTGTGTATCGGAGAGCACCGAATTACGTAGGGATCCAAAGGGAACGGTGATGGACCTTAGGTACAGAAGAGACTGGAACAGCACATTACATCTACATGCTAACACCTTTTTATTGGTCTTTTTCAGAGGCGCACATGTACATTACCACGAGGTGTGAGGTACACGTACACACGTGGTTTCCGTTTTCAGTTACGGAGTGGAATAGAGTGTGTCCCGACATGTCAGGCCAATAGATGTTCAATGTGGTGGCCATCATTTGCTGCACACAATTGCAATCTCTGGCGTAATGAACGTCGTACACGCCGCAGTACATCTGGTGTAATGTCGCCGCAGGCTGCCACAATACGTTGTTTCATATCCTCTGAGGTTGTAGGCACATCACGGTACACATTCTCCTTTAACGTACCGCATAGAAAGAAGTCCAGAGGTGTAAGATCACGAGAACGGGCTGGCCAATTTATGCGTCCTCCACGTCCTATGAAACGCCCGTTGAACATCCTGTCAAGGGTCAGCCTAGTGTTAATTGCGGAACGTGCAGGTGCACCATCATACTGATACCACATACGTCGACGCGTTTCCAGTGGGACATTTTCGAGCAACGTTGGCAGATCATTCTGTAGGTACGCGATGTATGTTGCAGCTGTTTGGGCCCCTGCAATGAAGTGAGGACCAGTGAGGTGGTCGCCAATGATTCCGCACCATACATTTACGGTCCACGGTCGCTGTCGCTCTACCTGTCTGAGCCAGCGAGGATTGTCCACGGACCAGTAATGCATGTTCCGTAGATTCACTGCCCCGTTTGTGAAACCCGCTTCATCGGTAAACAGGTAGAACTGCAACGCATTCTCTGTTAATGCACATTGACAGAATTGCACTCGATGATTAAAGTCATCACCATGTAATTGCTGATGTAGCGACGCATGAAATGGGTGAAAGCGGTGACGATGCAGTATGCGCAAGATACTACTTTGACTCAGTCTACCGGCTCTCGCAATGTCCCGTGTACTCATGTGTGGGTTCATGGCAACAGCAGCTAACACACCGACTGCACCCGCTTCTCCTGTGACGGGCCTGTTACGGACCCGTTTGCGTGCTACGACCATACCTGTTGCATACAGTTGGCGGTAGATGTTTTGCAATGTGCGGCAGGTTGGATCCTCTCTGTCCGGGTACTGTTCTGCATACACCCTACAGGCTTCAGCTGCATTTCGTCGACACTCGCCATAGATGAGTATCATCTCCGCCTTTTCAGAGTTCGAATACACTATGGTCACTGTTCCTACAACACTACACTATCACAGACGTCTTGTAACACGGTGTACTACAGTTGGTCTGCGTGCGGAGACGAATGCAGAATAACAATAGCAGCAAGCGCTATATGCGGACACTGCGACAGCTAGACCGAACCACAACAGTGCACTACAGTCACACTCGTAAACACGGTCGTCATCGTAAACATGTCCCTGCAGATGCTGCTCGCCGACCGTGGCCCGTGTTTGTTACATCACGCAACTGAACGTTGGAGGTTTCTAGCGTCAACTTTAGGTTACAATATCTCCGGATGTAATTAACATTTTACAATGCAACAAACGGCACTGATTACGTATTTGGTTATATGTTCAGATGTGCTAACAAAACTAACGTGGTTCCATTTAAAAAACGTAGGTTTGTGTTAAAAACATACTTCCGTGCATTTTTGTATGGTTTGTATTAAACAATTACACTAGCCCCTCTCCTCACGTTCGGTCTGTGGAATCGGTTCGTCAGTATTTGATGTGGTTTACGAAATATACCCAGCGGTAACGTTAGGTGACTCACCCTGTATTCCAGGGGACTTGATGACGTGTCACGCAGTGTTACAGAAGTTCAAATAACTGTTACTGAATGCTGCGCTACTCTTGTGGTACAGATGTGTGACACTATTTTGTAACATAGTCACCAAGCCGGTGTAACCAACGCTAAGAACTTTCTACCTATCATTTAATTCCTCGACGATAAAAATGTGCTTCGCGGTCATGGAGCCATCTGAGGATCGCTGTGTGGACGTCCTCGTCGTTGGGAAAGCTCTTTCCTCCAGATGCGCTCTCAACTTCCAGAAAAGATGGAAATCGCACTTTGCAAGATTCGGACTTCCCGATCAGCATCACCAAATTTCTTTGTGGTCTTGGCTGGATGCGGGAATTGTATTTGGTCCAGACACCACCAGAATCGGCGTGCAGTTTAGACGTTTTGTCCACAAGAATCGTACAGTACCTCGTACTTAAGCAATGGAGTACTTTTCCAACTGCCGTGCCACTTCATTCCCGCACTTTGATGCACCCGTTGTCCTTACCGCAACAGAACTGTGTCTGACACGAAACATGTATTCTATTTTGACAGTGCAATCTGTCGCTGTTGATACATTGTAGACATGGCACAGCGGCTGGTCAGATATTTAACAACGAAATTCATCAAACAGCCATGCTATTGAGAAGGTATTTTATTTTGCTCGAACAGTCCACGGGTATGCTGTCGGTTCATAGTGTCCAACAGGCACAATATTTCGGCGATCAGACATGTCGCCATCGTCACGTGCGCTGGCGAATTGAGCTCCTGAGGGCGGGCGGCCGATTTGAATCCCCTCCCGCCGCGGGCCGCTCTCTTCGCCGTCCTCGCCCGCGCGCCGGCGGTCCCGAAGACGGGGGCGTCGGAATCTGTCGTAGCGTCGACGTGCTTGCTACGTCCACCCTGGTCGCCAGTTCTTACTTCTTGCTGAGAGTCTTCTAAATTACATTCAATGCCGGGTCCCAAGCCTTGCTGAGACTGTAGCCGCAATGTCGGTTGATAAGATCTTCCCTGGTGCGAATTTCGATAGCCTCCCTTATAACGTGTCCCAATATTTAGAGATCTGAGCCAGGATCTTGGTACGCTCATAATCCATCTCGTGTTTCTCGGACAAACTGTGCTCTGCTTTCGCCGACTTATTTGGACATTTCAGTCGAGTGTGCCTTTGATGTTCTCGGCAACGATCTTCGATGGTGCCTACTGTTTGTCCGATATAAGTCTTCCCACACTCAAAGGGAATTTGGTATATGCCGGCTTCCCTCAAACCGAGGTCATCTTTCACACTTCCCAGTAATGCCCGTGTTTTATTGGGCGGGCAGAAGACGGTTTTAAATCGGTGTTTCTTTAATATACGGCCGATTTTCCCCGATAGTGCGCCATTGTACGGAATAAAGGCAGTGGCTACCTCTTCTTCGGTGACTTCATCCGTCTCCACTGGTTGTGCTGTGGTGGTGGGACGGAGAGCGTTTGTAATCTGCCATTCCGAGTACCCGTTTTTTCGGAACACGGTTTTGGTGCTACAATTCATGGGGCAGATTCTCTGCGTCTGAGATGCTGCGCGTCCTGTGTACTAGTGTTATTTTATTTTTGCTATCAGTTTCGGCAATTCATTATACCACCTTCGGGTCCCATATGCACCTGTCAAAAATAATTGATCTTGGTATACTGGGGCTATATGGCCTACGACGCTTCCTTAGGGCATAACTTTGTTTGTATGGAATATTTGCCGTCCATCAGAACGAACTAGTTTCTGTTGATGAAACATTCGTCCCATATACACGAAGCTGCTTGGTGCATATACATCTGCATGATTACTCTGCAATTCACAGTCAAATGCCTGGCAGGGGTTAAACGACTTACGTTTAAGCTACTTCTCTAACTGTGCACTGTCGAATAGCGCGCTGTAGAAACGAACACTTAGATCTTTCCGTGCGAGCTCTGATTTCTCTTATTTTATTACGGTGATCATTTCTCCCTAAAGTAGGAGTCAACAAAATATTTTCACACTCTTTAGGAGAAAGTTGGTAATTGGAACTTCGTGAGAAGGTCCTGCCGCAACAAAAGACACCTTTGTTTTAATGACTGCCAATCCAGTTCGTGTATCATATCCGAGGCACTTTCTCCTTTCTCTTGTATCAGCTTTTCCGATGTCATAAGGATCCCACACACCACAGCAATACTCCAGAAGAGGGGACAAGTGTGGTGTAAGCAGTCCCTGTAATAGGCCTTTTTATAGAACATTACCTATGTGGTCTTCCTAATTTGTGTTGTTCGTAATTGTAACATTTAATTATTCAGCTGAGTTTACAGCCTTTAGATTTGTGTGGTTTAACGTTTAACATAAATTTATTGGATTCCTTGTAGTACTCATGTTGGTGACTTCGCACATTTCATTATTTTTGCATCATACAGATATCTTGCCTATATCGTTTTGCAATTTGCTTTGATAATCTGATGACTATACTGTACAGTATCATCAGCAGACAGTCAAAGAGCGTTGCTCAGGTTATTCCCTAAATCTTTTATGTAAATCAGGAAGAGGAGGAGGCCTATAACACTACCTTACGCAACGCCAGACACAGTTATTACGAACTGTGACCTTCCTCACGGGAAATAACGAATCCAATTGATAGTTGACTTTGTTGTACAGTCTCGAATGCCTCTGCAAATCTAAAAAGACGAAAGACAGTATCTTCCTGTTCACCTTTATCTACAGGATTGTCCATTGATAGTGACCGGGACAAATGACTTACGGAATAAGCGGCAAACGAAAAAACTACAAACAACGAAACTCCTCTAGCTTGAAGGGGGAAACCAGATGGCGCTATGGTTGGCCCGCTAGATGGCACTGCCCTAGGTCAAACTGATATCAAGTGCGTTTTTTTAAAAATAGGAACCCCCATTTTTTATTACATATTCGTGTAGTACGTAAAGAAATATGAATTTTTTAGTTGGACCACTTTTTTCGCTTTGTGATGGATGGCGCTGTAATAGTCACAAACGTATAAGTACGTGGTATCACGTAACATTCCGCCACTGCGGACGGTATTTGCTTCGTGATACATTACCCGTGTTAAAATGAACCGTTTACCTATTGCGGAAAAGGTCGATATCGTGTTGATGTATGGCTACTGTGGTCAAAATGCCCAACGGGCGTGTGCTATGTATGCCGCTCGGTATCCTGGACGACATCATCCAAGTGTCCGGACCGTTCGCCGGTTAGGTTATTTAAGGAAACAGAAAGTGTTCAGCCACATGTGAGACGTCAACCACGACCTGCAACAAATGGTGATGCCCAAGTAGGTGTTTTAGCTGCTGTCGCGGCTAATCCGCACATCAGTAGCAGAAAAATTGCGCGAGATCGGGAATCTCACAAACGTCGGTGTTGAGAATGCTACATCAACATCGATTGCACCCGTACCATATTTCTATGCACCATGAATTGCATGGCGACGACTTTGAACGTCGTGGTCAGTTCTGCCACTGGGCACAAGAGAAATTACGGGACGATGACTGATTTTTTAGCGACGAAGCGTCAGTCACCAACAGCGGTAGCGTAAACCGGCATAATATGCACTATTGGGCAACGGAAAATCCACGATGGCTGCGACAAGTGGAACATCAGCGACCTTGGGGGATTAATGTATAATGCGGCATTATGGGAGGAAGGATAATTGGCCCCCATTTTATCGATGGCAATCTAAATGGTGCAATGTATGCTGATTTCCTACGTATTGTTCTACCGATGTTACTAAAAGATGTTTGCATGAAAGAATGGCGACGAACTTCCAACGTGATGGATGTCCGGCACATAGCTCGCGTGCGGTTTAAGCGGTATTGAAAGCATATTTCATGACAGGTGGATTGGTCGTCGAAGCACCATACCACGGCCCGCGCGTTCACCGGATCTGACGTCCCCGGATTTCTTTCTGTGGGGAAAGTTGAAGGATATTTGCCATCGTGATCCACCGACAACGCCTGACAAAATGCGTCAGCACATTGTCAATGCATGTGAGAACATTACGGAAGGTGAACTACTGACTGTTGAGAGGAAAGTCGTCACACGTTTTGCCAAATGCATTGAAGTTGACGGACATCATTTTGAGCATTTATTGCATTAATGTGGTATTTACAGCTAATCACGCTGTAACAGCATGAGTTCTCAGAAATGATAAGTTCACAAAGGTACATGTATCACATTATTTAACAAACGAAACGTACCTACGTTCTGTATTTTAATTTTAAAAACCTACCTGTTACCAACAGTTCGTCTAAAATTGTGAGTCATATGTTTGTGACTATTACAGCGTCATCTATCACAAAGCGAAAAAAGTGGTCCAACTAAAATATTCATATTTCTTTACGTCCTACACGAATATATAATAAAAAGTGGGGGTTCCTATTTTAAAAAAACGCAGTTGATATCCGTTTGACCTATGGCAGCGCCATCTAGCGGGCCAACCATAGCGCCATCTGGTTTCTCCCTTCAAGCTAGACAAGTTTCGTTTTTCGTAGTTTTTACGTTTGACGCTTATTTCGTGAGATATTTGTCCCGGCCACGATCAATGGACCACCCTATATATTCCGTCCTAATAACATATAATACTTGTACTCGCCTTACAACTGCAGAAGTCGATGTAACAAGGACTGCACATGTGTATTCTGAATGTAGAATACACGGGCGACGAAGCAGTAACACCACAGAAACCCGTACACTTTAGCTACATTGGTTGGACACCTTTTCCGTATGTCGGAACATACGATTACAGAAATATTCAGATCCAGAGGCCGTGACGTTGGTGACGTCATACAGTCAAAATTTCAGCACATTGTTGATGATGCGGTCTTCAGTTCCAAGACTGGACTGAACCAGCGCTCCACGATGTTCTGTGATCTACAAATCTCTGTATTACTATTATTACCTATGTCATGCTTAATGTAGTCAAGCCTTTGTCCCTTTCTAGGACTATTACCCACTACACTTCCCTCCATTACAAAACTGACGGTGTGTTGATGCCTCACGAAGCGTGCTGTTGACTGAAGCCTTCTTTTCCTCAAGTTATGACATAAATTTTTTCTCTGCAGTCGTTTCCAGTCTCGCTTCATTAGTTATACGGCCTACTCATTTAATTTTCAAGATTCTTCCATAGCAAAACGTTTCAAAAGCTTTTAAAATGGCTCAAGTGGCTCTGAGCACTATGGGACTTAACATCTGAAGTCATCAGTCCCCTAGGCTTAGAACTACTTAAACCTAACTAACCTAAGAACAGCACACACATCCATGCCCGAAGCAGGATTCGACCTGCGACCGTAGCAGTCGCGCGGTTTTAGACTGAAGCGCCTAGAACCGCTCGGCCACAACGGCCGGCCAAAAGCTTTTATTTTCTTCTTATCCTAACTGCTTCTCACCCATGGTTCACTTCCGAACAAATCTGCATTGCAGACAAATACTTTCAGAAAACCTTGCTAAAATTACATTTAAATTAGATGTTAAAATACGTCACACAAACGGTTTTTTCCTATTGTCAGTCCACGTTTTACATGCTCTCCATTTGGTCAACTGTTTTACGCTCAAGTAGCAAAATTCAAACATTACTTTTAGTGTCTCATTTGACAGTCTAATTCCTTCAGCATTGCTTGATTTAACTGGACTACACTTAATCACCATTATTTTGATTCTGTGATGTTTATTTTTAGCCGTAGACAATAGACAGATGTGGTACACAAATTTCCCGGTTGGGGTAATGGGTAAGACTGGTGACAGGAAGGGCATCCGGTCACCCTGCACAATCAACTTTGCCAAATCCAGCATAACACGTCGATTCGGTGCAGATATGGGATAAGGCCACGAAAAAGAAGAAGAAGTAAGAATAATAGGATGCTTATGGATGGCGAGTGATCAGGAAGAAAGAAATGGCAAGTGGTGCTACCTATGATTATTGATAGGGTTTAGACGCTATTGATTTTAAAGTACCGGCTGTGGATAGACCGGTGGGAAGTCTGAAGGGATGGGTATAAGCCAAGGAAGGCACTGCTACCGGCGTACTGGAACATGTGGATGAAAGCAAGCCAGTTTGGGATTTCGGCTTTGTAGAGGAGTTAAAGATTCAGTGGCAGGGATAGCGACAGAGTTAAAAAAAATACTACTCACGAACGAACCTATCGGATGAGTCATACAGTATCTGATCAAAAATATCCAACACCTGCATGTAATGTGACGTTGATCACTAGTTGTGACGACAGGCCAGTGTGAAAGGAGTCGGGGAGTATTGTCATGATAGTATTAGTAGAATGGGTCGGTGAGAACAACTCAGTGGCTTCAAATGTGCGTTGGTGATTGAATGTTAGCTGAGCATCAAATCCATGAGGGTCATTCAAATCTATATAAAACAGCCCGACACTACTGTTGGTGATATCATCGTGAAGTGGAAACGTAGAGGATCGATCACGGCTGAACCAAAATGTGGCAGACCTCACACGCACAGTCATTGCATCAGCTGGACAGATGGTAGCACTTCGAGACTGATACCTTCGAATAAGCTCATGCGACTGGCAGGGACGACGACAATTTTAAGTGGTTGTTGTAAAAACTCGCATGAACTCAGTGGAAGGTATCAGTTTCAAAGTGCTACCAGATGTCCAGCTGATGCAATGACTGTGCTTACAGAATTAAAAAGAATGGGTACAATGGTGGAGCATATTTCTGTGGTCGGTGCTAAGCGATGCTTGATGTGTTGTAAAGAGCGATGCCACTACGCAGAGTGGATGACTAGAAACGAGTGATCTGGAGTGCTGAATCACGCTATGCCCTGTGGCAATCTGATGGACGGATTTGGGTTTGGCGAATGCCTTGAGACCTTTACCTGCTATCGTGTGTAGTGTCAGCAGTGAAACATGGAGAAGGTCGTGTTATGGTATGGTGTTTTTTGTGGTTATAGTGTGTGAGCCGTGTTCATGCCGTTTATTGTTCGTCATCTTCTCTTATGATACTGCCGCCTCGTTTTCTTATTCCATTAAATGGCGTCACCCACTTGCTGCCTTACCTGCCGTGAGTGGCAGCAGCAGCGCTTATCGATAAGTGCAATGTCGTACCATCTCTGGGGTGACTGATAGTGTTTCTGGGTCGTCGTGTGTGGGGAGTTGAGTCGGGATGCAGCAGCAGTGAAGTCGGGGCTGGAGCGCCGGTGAGGTGCGGACAGCCAGTGCTCGCTGACTGCTGGTGACACACATGCACTGTCCGACTAGAGGAGACTGGAGCGGGAATGACCATTGGTTGGTCGTTCGGTCGGTCGTCCCATGAGCCGACGTCTGTTTGGTCCTTTGACCGTTTCCGGATGGTGGCAGTCAGTCGGTTGGCGCAGAGCAGCGAGGAGGTCCCCGTAGCACGAAGTCGGGCCGGAGCCGCTGGCGGCGTGCACATGCGGTTGGAAATATGAGGCGCTTCTTGCAAGTGTTACGGAGTTCGTCGCCCACCGATCTTGGACTCTAAAGTCGAGTGCTCACGTTCACTTAGCCTACTATCAAGCCTCAACTGCTACCACTTCTCTTCGTTTGATCCTGGTTGTTGCTTTCTGCGACATTGTGCATTGAGGTCGGCTAGGACTGCAGCTGTTTTCTTGGATGGAGTTTAATTTAATTCATTCCTTCATTTGTTAAGTGCACTAGTGGTATCTTCTGACTTGTTGCCGTTAACGTTCCAGTTACCTGCCCTGGGCTTTGACATAATTTTGGCAGTGTATTTTCCTTGTCGTGTTGTTGTTGTCCAGCACGGCGTGTAGTTCGACAGCTGAGGTGTGTTGGTAGTTTTGGGCGTTTATTCTTCTTTGTGACTTTGCTGGATTGGGCACCAGTATCCAGAACGTTGAGCTATTGACGTCTTGTTGTCGTTTTGCTCGTCGGGTGCAGCAGAACTGATTTAGTCTGTTGGTTGGTCGGCTAGCCTTTGGTTGGGTTGCCTCCTGATTAAAAGGTTGTCGGTCTGGCTGCCTGTCTCACCTAAACATGCATTAGTGTTACTTCCAGAACGACCCTTGGAACCTTCTGAATGCCGCTCATTGTGTTTTACATAGTGATTACCTTTTAGTCTTAAGTACTCTGTGTGGCTGTCAGCCGAGTTTTAGCTTATTAAAATTGTAAGTTTTTTTTCTCTTTAGGCCTTAAGCCGTGAAATTGTTTTTTTCCATGGTGTGTGGCCTTCAGCCGAGTTTCAAACTTTCTTAAACTAAAAATTTAAAATCTTGGTCTTCCTTTAAGTCGTAACATTGTTATTCTTTAGTATGAGGCCTTCAGCCGAGTTGCATGAAATGTTTTAAGCTAAGGCCCTCAACGTGTTAAATTGAAAGCCCTTCTTCCTAGGCTTCAAGCCGTTAAATTGTTTGGCTGATATGCGGCCTTCAGCCGGGTTTCACCTATTTAGAATTAACATTGAAAATCTGTGTTTTGGCCTTAAGCCGTAACACTGCTCTTGCTTTTAACTGAAAGGAAAAAAAAATTGAAAGAAGTGAAACTTCCAGAAGAACTCCTGTGCTTCAATTCCTTGTTTAGGCCTTGGTACTGGATTTTCGTGTGTGGCTTTCAGCCGAAAATCGGATAAGTTAACAGGTCGACTTTGTTGCAGAACCCAGGGTCCAACATCGCTACCTGTTCTGGTTTCGGCTCTTGAGGAAGACTGGGCTGCCATTCGTACGCAGCCATTCAGACATCTCATTGAAAGTATCCGCAGCAGAGTTCAATCTGTCGTGAAGGCGAAGGGTGGACAGACGTCATGTTAATGTCCTCTAATACGTGTCCAGATACTTTTGGTATGATAGCGCAGAACTACCCAAACCCAAACGGAAGAATTAAACTACAGTCTCTAAGTAGGCGTATTAGCCAAAGTATACTGTGTGGAGCAGCAGTGGCAGAGGAGAAGTAAGATTAGGAGGAAGAAGAACAAGAGTAGGAGGAAGAACAAGAGTGTACATCAATCGGAGAGATCTCGGTTTCGGCAGCACCTCGGACTCTGTATCTCGACTCCAGCCACAGATATTATGCATTAGCCGTTATATAAGACTGACCTACAGCTGGAGGCACTGGGTGCGAGTCATTACAGCAGATTTTTTTGGATCCTCCACACGAGGTGTCACTCGAAGTGGTGGTAATTGCGCGACCTCATTAGAAGAAGCCAGACAAAGCAATTGTCCGACCCCCACGCTGCCGAATTAGGAGGGGGCCGCCGGCCTCCTTAGCTCTTTTATGCTTCCAGAGAAAAGACAGCCGTGGCGAGGACGACTCCTAGGAAATTAACTTTATTAAGCTGATGCGCACTGAGCCTAATGGCGTGCAGAACATAAGGAGCGCCCGTCAGAAGGCCACCTATTATGTGCCTGAACTTTCTTTTGGAAGAATTAGTATACTTAATTATGAACCCAAACATTGCAAAACACATATTAGACAAAATATAACATTGAAAGTTTTGCATTTTTTGTCCGGAAACATCGGATGATACCACTTAGGTAGCAACGTAATTTGTCGTTTGAACTTTTTTATTTCCCTTTCTACAGTCTTTCGACTGATTTCATACTATCCTCCTCCTTTTCCTTTCATCGCTAGATAGCTACAGCACCAAAGTTCGTCTCTAGTACTCTGCCTGCCAAGCAAAGTGATGCACGGCGGATTAAACTTCAGGGTATCTTGACGAGTGGGCCTGCAGTGAAACATATGACTTGAAAGGACATTGTACTGTTTACTGATTTTTACGACAACTGTTTCGGACGAGTTCCATTTTCAAGTACCCGCGTATACAAAGTGCAATGTGCTATGGTACTATAGGAATTTTGGACTTAACTTTTGTATAACTGAAGAAATTCGTGAACTATTGAGGTATAACTGAAATAGCGATTTCCACACACGATTCCGTGAACACGTAAGAGTAAGTGAAAACAACTAATCGAGTTTTTATGTACATCTATAAAACGAAAACCACTCAGCACGAAACATAGAAACCACTCTAACAATATTACATAAAACACCAACAGGATTAAAATGAATACTTTGTAAGAAATATAAGAGATATATATTCACATAAAATATTCGGACGAAATTCTTAATTAACACAGCGATTTCAAACGCAAAAATTATTTAGATAACTTTATTGACTTAACTGACAGAGGTTGAGAGCGAAAGCGTGGATACACATGCCAGAGATACCTAAAGATATCGTCATCTCTGACCAAAGTCTGTCTGTAAATGTAAAGCGTCTGTGGTGCCAACTATCATAAATATTTTGCGGTTTTACACTAAAATTTCACCCTCTGCTGTGTAAAACCTAACAGAAAAAAATCAATGTGACACAGAAATTTCATGAATTTCACGTGAAATGTAGCAAGAAATGTAGCAAGAACAGTCACACCAGGCATTATTTATACGTCAGAACAACGTTGACATAAGTTAAGTACCAAAAGGAGGGTACATATAATTGAGGTACCTAAAGGTATAATCACCTCTGACCATAGTCTGTTACTATACAAGTATAAAACATCTATGGTGTGAACTGTCAGAAAATTACAAGGAATATTTACAGTATTATATAAAAATATTATGCCACTGTGTATAAAACAGCACAAAGTCGACGTGAAATCGATATTTTAGAATTTCTCTTGAAATATAAGGAGAATAGTGATCAGATACAGACACAACAGATATTATATATACGTCGGGACAACGTAGACGTAAGTCTTCCTCTTAATTATTTATTTAGGAGTGCAAAAATAAATTACAACAAAGTTGTTTGTGTAATTCATGATAATGAAAATTATCACTGCAGTTTCAGTTATACCTCAATAATTCACGAAATTATTCATTTATAAAATAATTAAGTCTAAAATTCTTATAGAACCATAGCATATTGTAATTCTCAAGCCCTGTATACGCGGGTACTTGGAAATAAAAACCTTCCGAAACAGCTGTCTGAATAATGAATAAATGTTTTAAACAGTGATACTGGGACCTTACTTAGAACGTCCTTTCGAAATTTCAGGGGCTGGCCAGATATGTAATGCTATTTCAGTAAGTAAATCGAGTAAAGTTTTACCAATAACTTGCTCGTATGAGCCCACTGTCAGTACGAATTCTATCCCTCTGGCCTGTATGCATATATTGATTGGGTTGCCAAGGACTTCATAAAGCCATTCTGTCCTTTCCTTGGGAAAGCTGACCTGTAACCATTTTAACCATGAGTAACAACAATATGACCACCAGCTGATTTTACTTAAATAATCTTATAACTGGGGCATCCACAACTAAAGTAATTATACAAACTGAAACGAACACGCAAATTAAAATTTAATGAGGTGTTGAAATACTAGTAAAACGATCGAGAGTCCAATTTGCCGCGTTAACTGTTTTATAGTAGTCGCTCAAAGACCTGTACAAGCGGATTCGTACCATGGAGGTACGTCCAGCGTAAAAATTTTTTTATACGAAACTTTATGAGAACCGTCCTACTGAGTTATTAAGTTCAGAACGCTAATACTAAAATTATGATCATGGCACGTGAATTAGTAACAAAAGGCATGAGCCGCTATCACAACATTTCTTATAAGGTCTAATGTCCCACGTTATCTAAATGGCTTAATGAGGGTTCCAAGATGCAGTTAGGAGCGTCAGTAGTACTCCTCATTGCATCTTGGAAAACGTATTAACCCATTTGAATAACATGAGACATTAGTCCTTGTAAGAAATGTTGTGACAGAGGCTCATGCCTTTTGTTATTAATTCACGTGCCATGATTTCAGTTTCAATTAAGAAGAAAGCTTCCTATAAAGCTTCGTATAAAAATGTTTTACGCAGAAATGCATCTGAGGATATACAGTCATGCTTAAAAGTATCCGAACGACCTGAATTGCATTTCACCTGATTCGCATGCAACCCACATAACGCAGCTGTCTAGCAGGTCCTCTAATCGCTCTTGGTACAGTCGTTTGACTATTGAACATTGTTCCAACAAGTCACCACCAGAAAAATCTGCTCTGTATCGCAATAGCTGAAAATGTAAAGTAATACCACGATACTACAAATATCAGGGAACACCTTATCACAGATAATACTGTGCTTAAGGCTTGTAAGCTCACCTTTATTGCAATAAAGGATATACCTGAAATGTTACCACTCTCATTATTACGTCAGATAGGTACTCCACGTAGTAAGTTCGTCGTATTCATGATTTCCTCTTCAAAGTAACATACCGTACTTGATATTTAACATAAAATGACATTAAAAATTTACGTTTTTCATTAGCAGCTAGTGGAGAATATGTATGAACTTCAAATGACATGACGAACCGTCTCGTTCTGCATATAGATTCAAACCCATGTCATGAAGACTAAGATTTCGTGACTGACGGAAACTAACAGTCATTCCTGACTAGGCATACAGAGACTGTTATACCTCGATTTTAGACAGTATCAGTTAGCAAATATCAACTTTAAATTCCATAACGTAACCATTTTTAACAAACGCGAATTCCTACCCAGCATCTATTGTCCCTGTTAACGATCACGAAAAATGTTAAATATTGCTTCTTCACAAGTAACTTACTTGAAATGGCGTGAGGTAAAGCTTTGTGTTGGACAGGCATTCGAACCCAGAACCTGATCGGATTGTTATCGAAGCACAATCAACTGTGACATATCGGATTTTCTCGGCAGTAGCTAGATGTTTTAACTGAAATGACGAGACGAAACAATACTTTTTTCCTTCCCAGGACTCCAACCTGGCACCTATTGCTGTTATATTCTAGAGAAACTAACGTTCAATATGGGTTTGTTACACCAGCAGCTACATCTGAGCATTTTTGAACTAGAAATAACATGACGAAGAGTTCAATGCTGACTGGGAATCGAACCCCACACATACCGTTGTTGACTACACACAAAGAGACGTCAGCTACAGAATTTTTCTCCCCCAGCTGCTCGTAGTAACATCCTTGAACTTACAGTGATCTCTCAAATAGTTCTGTCTCTCCCTGGTAGTCAAAAACGTCGGATATCGCTAGTGTTGACAACAAATGAAAATGCATTAAAAACCAAAATTATTATCCACCAGGAGATAGGTGTTCTTATGTTAGAGCTTGATAATACGTAATGAAAACTTTAGTTCCAGGCCAGGATTCGAACCCATTCACGCGCAATATGTGGAGATGTTGAGTAATCTGCAGTTTTGAACAACAAACAAATTGTAGTCGAGCTGTATTGTCACGAAGGGATCAAATTCAGCGTTAAGGATGGTCTGAGTTGCATTCCCAGTTCAGAATCAATTTTATCGACATACAGAAGCTCAAATAAAAGATGGAATAAGTGTCCTGTGACCCTACATAGCGTTTGTTTCGTCACTAGAAATAAATAACTAGTATAAGAAAGGTTACTGGTGATAGAGTTTCTACATGTCGCCACTCCTAACTTTATTGTGGTTCAACCTATCGTCTACTTGGTACAGAAAGAATATCATGTTTAATGTCAATTTCAGACCACAATGCCATTATACCTTCTTCACTTGGCGTAGCCAGAAGAGAATAGAATCTGTCTCTCCCTATTAAAAAGCATCGGCAGAAGTTGGATTCGAAACCACACCATCGTCATAGGAACCTATCAACAATCCAACCAAAACCTCTTCTATGACAATAATTTTTTTATCATAAGACACTTGCGGCACACTCGATGAGAATTCTGACACACAGGTTCCATGTTGTGGTTTGCAGCATGTTCAGTACATTCATTTACTTGGTTGATCGAATCGCCACGAACTAGCTGCCTCGGTTACCCAGTGCATACATTCGATTCTATTTTGAAATCACCGAAATAAAATCACGTAACTGCCACCTAAACAGAACTGCCAACAGTGTAGGATGCAGAAATTTAAATAGGAAGTGTTCCTTTCCATTTGAGGTACTTCATTGCGCTATCTGTTTGCTGAAAACATCGTGCAGTGCTAAAGAAAAGCTGTAAATGTCTGTCTCTCAGAAGTCTAGATCCGGCCATATGCTTTATCTTACGGCACTGTGGAATGCGTAAGTTCTGGAGAAACTGTTGTTGACTTCTGGAGGTGCTGTAGCTATATGACAGTTTGTAGAGTAACGGTAAGCGTCGCGCACTGTAGCTAAGACGTCGCGAATTCTATTACATTCACTGCTATGTTTATTAAAACGCAATTCTGCTGTAGTTAAAATTTAAAGGAACTTTGAACATAATTCCCTTCACTTTTCAAGTGAAAATAGTCCCATGTTGGAAAAGGGCTGACGTTCTGCGCCTTTTTGTTCTTTTCAGGTTTAATACACGGCCAGGCAGCAGATGCATCTCGAAGCTTTTGTATTACGTATGGGGAGACCGCATCGTGCCAAAATAGTCAGGAAAGTATTTTCTATATTAGCTGTCGTCTGGTAGTGGCATTTTATTCTTCTTCAAACCTTGTTTGACAGCTTTAACTTAGAACAAGTTTTCTACGTGCATGTAATCAATAAACTGCATGTGCATTGTCTGTTATATATAACATCACAAGAATTCGCATATACCATTGATGATTAATTTCCCTCTCATGTTTAGTATTGTTTTAACAACACTAAAAGAAATCTTACGAATATTGTGCACTGTATTATAAGAAATGAAATAAAACTACCCACGATAACCTTACGAAGAAAGTATGTTTTAATAAAACCGAATATCTGTACACAAGCTTGCCTCTATCGACACGAATTAGTAAAATACTACTCACTTAGATTTCGTTTAGGTCTGTGTTTAATTGGTATGCTGTGTCATACTGAACAGGTATGGAAACGTGGCATTTCATAAATAATGTTATGTATTCCTAGAAACCCAAAATTTGCTTGTAGGGCAGCGGAGAGGGGCGTTACCTGTTGTGCAGCATTGTTAAGTTTTTCAAAGTTGCACTATGAGCTGAAAGTATTTTCTTGCGATTTCCTTATCGATGTTTGATCTGACTGCTTGTAGCTCTTTCATTGAAGGGATAAAAACGTTACAGCCTGCGAGACTGGAACCGCGAACCATAACAGACGCTTTTTCATAGGTCAGCAGGTCCCCACACAGCTAGCGAAGAGGTATGTTCTGCACCTTACTCTTACGAGGCAAATGGTGTCTAGAACTCGTAAACCGCTATTCAAAGGACGAGATTAGTTGCGATTTCCACGTGCAACGACTTTCCTGAGCTGAAAACCGTAAATTTACAATCTTTTGTTATACCTCAAGCGATAATAACTCAGATCATTCAATGGAAATGACAGGAAAAATCAAGTGAAATTTGAGGCTTAATTCCGCGCACACCAGGAAGTTACTCGTCGATCACAGTGTATAAAGCCGCGGCTGCTACGTCGTGGAATACGTAATGCGCCTGATTCGCATTTCTGTAACTAAGATTAGGGACTGGAGCATAGTTACTAATAATACTCAGAACTGACTGCAAACTAAGAATCATAAATCAGTGACTCTCAAAGATGTTTTTATATTTCTTTCGTAACTGTACTCAAAACTAAGAAACTCATTCACGGACGTTTTCGTGCCACTCCGATAGTCGAGCACAACAAACAAATAAAAAAAAAAAATGTATCTGTGTGTGTGTGTGTGTGTGTGTGTGTGTGTGAGAGAGAGAGAGAGAGAGAGTGAGAGAGATAAAAATAAGAATGAGAGAGAGGCTAACAAATTGTTGTAAAAAAATTGATGTAAAGAAATCTTTCATTAAAATGAAACGTTCCACATCATTACGAAATGTAGTATTCATGATCTATGGAACAAGTATTAATGTAATGTAATCTAACCATATCATATTTCTGACTAGCCGTGAAGAGTCATGAATTACCGAAATTTTGGCCAATTTCAGTAATCAAATCTAAACTTGAAAATAAAAGACGACAGTTTTTGTAATAAACCGGGACTCCTATCAGGACCCCTACATCCTTGTTAACTAACCACGAAAGATGTCTGATATACCTCCATTCAGAAGTAACAAAGTGTGAATGCATTTAAAGGTGAAGCGCATGATATGAAGTTCTGTGGCGGGGATACAAACCCAACACGTAATCGGATTGTTAACTAAGAAAAATCAAATATTTTTCTTACGAACTGCTAGGAGTTTGAATCTAAAAGAAGGATACAAAATTTTGTGCCTGAGCGATAATCGAAACGCACTCCTATCGTTCTTCTTTATCGTCCACGAATATAGCTTAAGTATCAATTTCTTACTCACCAACAGTAAGATGTGTGCATGTTTGACCAGAAATTGTTGGCAACACATGAACAGACATTAAAAATGCACTTTAATTTTCATTAGCAGGCCGGTGTGCACGTGATAGGGCTTGAAATGAAATTATGAATATTTTGTACTGGATCAGGAATCCGGCCCACATACTTAGCTTTGGAGAAGACCTAGAGAAGATTCCAGTCTTGGAAAACGGAACGAAATGATTGAACTATACTGTTACGAGAGATTTAGATCCTCAAAAGAGGAGATAAAAATTCGAATCACAGTCCAACACCAAATTTTTCAACGTCTCTAGTTCAAGTACAAGTAAAATAAGAACCTTGTTCATTTAAATGGCTATCCATTCATAAAATTTTTTTTCTAATGTAAGTAAGATTACTGGTGACAGTATTTCTGTTGACCATGACCTCCGTCTATGTCATTTCCCACGGCTCTGTCCAGTTGGGAATGAAGGAAAGTGATGTTTAATGCAGGTTCTGCATTATAACGTCTTTCTCTTGAGGTTACCAGTAAATGTGTTTGTGCCTCTTAAAAGTAAATGCCTGGACCCACACATTGCACCTGTGACAGTTCTTTCCAACTGACCATTGTGGCCACATTTTACAGCCCCAGGAGTGTGCTGTAATGGATGATGTGCTTAGCTTACAAAATTAGTCACGGTGGAAAAAATGCGAGTCTATTAAATGGTGAAGTACAAGGAAGCTTCTGACGGGGAGATTATGCTATTCTCACGTCAGCACTATGTAAAGACTCTTATAGGCATCATAGCCTCGATGTGAAGCCATTTTGAAATTTTCACTAATTCAGGAAATTTCTTAGTTCGAGAAAACCCACTGTGAAGTGTGGAGTTACTGGATAATTCGATTATTACCGTCATTATTACTACCATTATCTTCATACCGGTCCTGGAACACATGTGCTTGAAGATCATTTAAGGCATTTTGGTCATTATAGAAGTAGTTGCCCAAGAACAGCTTCTTTCCCTGTCTACGGAATCCTTTTCATGTTAATATCAAACATCAGCAATTACTCGTAGATTACATTAAAACTAAAGTAATTGATGAAGACGTTACTTGGTAACAAAAACACGCTGCCTTTCTTCATTTACTTGCGCCTAGAAACGGCTGTCAAATACGGCCAAACCAAAAGCCAAGGGATCTTACTGCCTTCTGATATACGTCGCTGTCAGTTCTTCCATATGATCTGGTCGACGTGACGTGTTTCAAGTTGTGTACAACAGAGAATGTTTTAGAAAATCAACTGTTTTCCTTTGCAATAAACAGAAAGATTTTCATTCTAAGCTGTCCAAGTTCAAAATTTTTTCGACATTAGTTCAAATTTAATACTAGCTTCTATAAAGTAGGAAAGTATTTCACAGTTGCAAAACCTGCGTCCGACTCATTGTCCTTACACTTAGTCGCTGACCATAAATTCTAGCTTAGAGCGACACCAGTTTAAGTAACCTAATGCAGCGATGACTGTTTGCCAGTGCTCTTTCTCACCGGAAAATATGCAATTCACTTATTGGGCTCCATAAGTACAGTGTAACAGTAATTTCTGTGTGTATGCAATGCATACGGATTGTAGAATTTAGTGATGCTCTCTCTTCCACTTCTGTATACAATATGCCTGACCTAAATGGGCCTTTATCATTACAGTCCCTGGGCGGTGCAACATCATAATGACAACAGTAATGTGCCTATAGTGACAACGTCACTGTTCGTTTTATCTGATTTTGTAATCATTTAAATAAAACATCATGACCTTCCAGTGGGAGACATTTCGTCCCCCTTTTCCTTCTGTGAAATTCGTCAGTAAGCTTTTTGCCTTCCAATCAGCGAAATGCGGCAGAGTATGGCCGGTAAACGATTCACAAACCACGATTTAGTGCCGTTAAGACAATGTCGTTAAACATTGGCTTAGATGAAGGAATTTAGTTTCTTCTTAACTTCACTTCGCCATTATTTAATGTATGGACCTCAAAATAAGCAATTTGCCTTAGTAGCTATAGAGCAGGTTCTGAAAGGCATTGACACAGTGTGTCACATCCAATTACCATAGGGATTCAAAGAAAGAAACCAAACACATTACATTGCATTTAGTCTCTGTGTCTTGACTAACACACATGAATCCATGACAAAAATAAAGTATTTGAAGAATCTCCTGTAAAGGGAAAAAGAACAGGATGTGACGCTTTAATTATAGCGCACTGGATCAGAAACAATGAAATTAATTCTGTGTCACATTGATGTATTGCATACTAGTGTAATAAAATAATCATCAAATAAAAACGGTTTTGTGCCTCCATTGCTATCGAGTGTGAAACACAAATCGTAGACATATTTTATGGGTCACCACTCAACAACATTAAAGCTTTTACATGTCGAGAGTGAGGAGTGGAGCAGATGTTGTCGGCAGAAGGCGAGGCAGCGCAGTGTCTCAGCCCCCGTCGGAAGCAGCAAACAGGTCCCAAAGAACTCAGATGCATGCGGTGTTCAGAGGCAGATGGTCGGCCAAGAAATCTCTCGCTAAAATATTGTTGAACCAAACTGTTATTACCAATGTGACAGAAAGCGAAATATATTGTAGAGTCGCTTGAATTATACTCATAGCTTCAGTACCGAGAGGAAAGGCGCGATAAAAACTTTGTCGTCGTGTGTTTTTAGTTACCAGACGTCGTATTAGCCAGTCTCGCTTTTTACCTTAACACTACGAGCGTAGACCAGAATGATGTACTCTGACTGCAGTCAATAGTTCCTCTGGGAAGTGTAGCAGTCTACAATGTTGCCAGATAGAGCATATTGCCGAACATAGAATTCAGAGGGGTGCACGACTGTATCGTACACCTTACGTGAACGACTCGGCGGTCAGTTTTTTTCTCTAAGACTGTATCTACAACACATATTGCACGCATAAGGACCAGAAGAATTAAAAAAAAGAAATCAGTTTATGAGAGAAAAGTTAACTATAGTGTTCGAAGTATTCATTGTATTGTATACGTGCGTGTAAACGCCTTCTGATGCCCACTCAAGGAAGACAAGGATACACAGTCTACCTTCAATACAATAAATGTGCCTCAGTTTGTGGATGAACTTAGACTTTGGTTGATTATCATTTTGAATATTTAGCAGTGCTGTACCCACTGGTGTTAAACTCGTTTTCAAGCAATGATTCCCACAGCTACAGGAACACTACTTTTGATACCTCATAGACAAAATACTTATGCAGTGCTATCAGACGAAAAGATCAACCTGACACAAACTGTGGGAAGTTCGTTTTACAACCTTCGTACCTGGATAAAGAGCTTTTCCTATTTGAGATATCTGAGAACGTTGCTGTATAAGACGATTTAAGAAGAAACTAAATTACTTCACCTACGCCAATTTTTAAAGAAATCGTCTTAACGACATTAAATCGTGGTTTGCGAATCGTTTACTAGCCATACTCTGCCGCATTTCGCTCATTGGAAGGCAAAAAGCTTACTGACGAATTTCACAGAAGGAAAAGGGGGACGAAATATCTCCCACTGGAAGGTGTAACCTCCCCACACAAAAAATATAATAATAAGTGAAAATGATAATGAAAATTGGCTCTCCACAAAACTGAATAATAAAATGACCCAAGCGTAACCTCCTTGCAAAATTAAAGAATAAAAATTGCGCAACTGTAAACTCCACACAAAATATCGTTAAGGAATGAAGATTGATCATTAATCCACAATAAAATTAATTAGATAATGAGTCATGAACTGAATGTAACATCTCAACAGCAATAATTAAACCTAACAAATTTTATAAGGACAGCAGCGCTGACCTACGGCCCTGTGAAATAATTAAACCAAAATTCTTACCTCAGTAAAACTGCATCTATATCTGCTCTTATTTTTCGGCACAGCTCCGTGCAATGCTTGCCTGTATTTAATTTTGATTCTTGGAGGAAATGCATAGGAAATATTCTTTAAATTGAAATGAATCTTTTTCTTTAAATGAGTTACTTTATAAAAGGTTATTGTTGGGGCATCATTTTTTGAACAAATTAATTACAATTAACATACGTTATTAGCTGAGCGCAATGCTGCTTCAGTACCTTCTACAATAATACACATCGTCCGCCACAATCCTGACCAGACTCGGAAGAACAGCACGCCGTCAACGCCTGCCGACGCCCGCTCAGTACAACCGTCCACTCGCTAGTACTGCTGCCTACTGACTACATGCTACTACAGACAGAGTGCTACTCTTCCTGCCGACTCGCTACACCCAACTGCACTAGACTGCTACTACTATCCAACTGTCTACTCCCTCTGCCGACTCGCCACACATCAGCACTGTCATCTCGCGCGGTCAAGCGCAGACTAGCAACGATAAATAACTCTCTGGTCAGAGATTCTGTCATGCCTCGCCATCGCTGGTAATGAATACATACGTGTTTCAAAGGTCATGATGTTTTATTTAAATGATTACAAAATCAGGTAAAACGAACAGTGATACTGTCAGTATAAGCACATTACTGTTGTCAGTATGATGTTGCACCGCCCAGGGCCTGTAATGATAAAGGGCTCGTTTAGATCAGGTATATTGTATACAGAAGTGGAAGAGAGAGCATCACTAAATTCTACAATGTATGCATTGCATACACGCAGAAATGACTGTTACACTGGAGCCCAATGAGTGAACTGCATATTTTCCGGTGAGAAAGAGCACTGGCAAACAGTCTTCGCTGCATTAGGTTACTTAAAACTGGTGTCGCTCTGGGCTAGAATTTATGGTCAGCGACTAAGTGTAAGGACAATGAGTCGGATGCGGGTTTTGAAACTGTGAAATACTTTCCTACATTATAGAAGCGAATATTACGTTGTGTTTTTGTTATCAAGTAATGTCTTCATCAATTACTTTAGTTTTAATGTAATCTACGAGTAATTGCTGATGTTTGATATTAACATGAAAAGAATTCTGTAGACAGGGAAAGAAGCTGTTCTTGGGCAACCACTTCTGTAATGACCAAAATGCCTTAAATTATCTTCAAGCACGTGTTCCAGGAACGGTATAAAGAAAATGATAGTAAAAATGACGGTAGTAATCGAATTATCCCGTAACTTCACACCTCACAGTGGGTTTTCTCGAACTAAGAAATTTCCTGAATTAGTGAAAATTTCAAAATGGCTTCACATCGAGTCTATGATGCCTATAAGAGTCTTTACATAGTGCTGACGTGAGAATAGCATAATCTCCCCGTCAGAAGCTTCCTTGTACTTCACCATTTAATAGACTCGCATTTTTTCCACCGTGACTAATTTTGTAAGCTAAGCACATCATCCTTTATAGCACACTCCTGGGGCTGTAAAATATGGCCACAATGGTCAGTTGGAAAGAACTATCACTAGTGCAATGTGTGGGTCCAGGCATTTACTTTTAAGAGGCACAAACAGATTTACTGGTAACCTCAAGAGAAAGACGTTATAATGCAGAACCTGCATTAAACATCACTTTCCTTCATTCCCAACTGGACAGAGCCGGTTTACTGTGGGAAATGACATAGACGGAGGTCATGGTCAACAGAAATACTGTCGTCAGTAATCTTACTTACATTAGAAAAAAAATTTTATGAATGGATAGCCATTTAAATGAACAAGGTTCTTATTTTACTTGTACTTGAACGAGAGACGTTGCAATCTTCTCTAGGTCTCCTCCAAAGCTAAGTATGTGGGTCGGATTTGAAACTCTCCCGTTTAAAATTCCTTTACTGAGTTTTGTGTAATTTATCAAAGCCACCAAACAGTTAATTATTATGATTATATGACCGTGTGCTTAATGGATGAAGGCTATCGGTTTTCCTGCTGTGTTTTCGGGGGTATTTCAACCGAGTGCGGCTGTTCTGAGATTGAATAGTGGAAATGATAGAAAGTTTGTCTATTATTAAGGACCACAAAGTTTGCGATGTACAAACTGATATATATATTTCCTACTAACACACAAATGCTGAGGCAGTTGCTACCTTCGCCTTACACGTCTAATAACAGTTATATCTTTTTATTGGTTGTTGATTTTCAGTACTTCGTCACACGCAATGCTGATGGTTAACATTCACAACAGTCCTCACTGCAATCCATGGTTGTTGCTGGCCGACGCGGTTGGCGCGAAACACGTAATTCGGCACTTGTCACTTTCTGTTTCATATCACTCGCGAATCGGTATTAGTGAGGGTCAACCCCACAACGATCAGGGGGACGTGCTCACTCGTCATACTCCGGTGAATTTTACTCGACCACCATTCTTGCCCGTCTTTCCCGCACTACTTCTCACTCGACACTTTCTAGTACTACTTCGCACTCAACACTAGTCTCACTGCCTACTGCAGCGCTCGACAATCGACTCCTGTCTGCTATCGACCAGGGCGTCGGATACTAGCATCTATGTTCATGGGATCACGGATCCCTTACATCCTCGCCCTAAAAACCTTCTTTGTAGTCACAGGCGAAAAAGAATAATAGGAAAAAATTATCACATAGCATATAAATGAAAACGAGGAACATAAGTTCTGGTTCAAATGCTGAAAATTACATCGTAATACAAATAATACCCTATTGACTCCGGTAGCAAACTGCCCCTACAGCACTTTTATACAACAACACTCTATCTTAATTAGTATGGCATGGTAAATATTTTTACAAACTTATCTTACATTCAATTACCAAAAATCTTCTTTTAAAGGTTTGTACGACCCATTAACTACATATTTGTTACTGGTTAATCATTTATAACTTGCTACAGCAAAGACAAAAAAACAAGCTAGTTGAATGCCAGCTACCCCTTTGGTATGCCGTCCTTTCAGTGGGGTTCCTGCCGTTCATACTACTATCACTCTAACTTATAACTTACTTGGCCAACATACATCAAACATAAGGAAGAAATTCACAACTTACTCATTTGAGTCTTGAACACAAGCAAAATTGAATACCAAAACAAAATATAGCACTTACACCTTGACTTATGCAATTATTTTACAATCCCTCATACCTCTACAGATTCAGTAATATTAATTGCTCCATTATACCACTAAATATGTCTTACATAACTATTTGCATCACTATAACTAATGTAGTCAACCAATGAAAATTTTAAATTACTGATCATTTCATTTTGCCAAACATTTACTGCCATCGCTAATGCTCAGATGAAAGGTACAGAATTCCCTGTTATATTCACATTAATTCAAATCCACCATACGGATATTTATTATTTATTACACAGTGCCAGAATCCTGCTTCTAAAGCTTGATGTAAGCATAACCATAATTGACTCTGATAGCTAATTGGATATATGAATTATTCATTATTCATGAGTTACACTTTCTGTTTTATCAGCATACTTCAGATAAACATGTATACCTACAAATAACTTGCAAACAGATATTGCTCATGTGCTAAATGACATACGTCAGTCATCTAATACTCCATACTCTTCATTACACATAACTCCCTCAACTTAACAGCAACTTCAACTGCAAATAAATATACATCCTCAAACTACATCAATCCTCCATATACTTCAATACTTCAAACATCTGATACTCAATACACTTCATTACACATAACTCCCTCAACTTAACCGCAACTTCAACTGCAATTAAATGTATATCTATCAAACTACATCAACCCTCCACATTCGCTGCAATAACTACATAAAATACTACTCCAGACTCCTTGGCCTCTCCGTACATAATATTTCACATCATTTATTCGAGCAACTATCTCCTCATGTATTTGTTCCTTTATATGCCATCCTAATTACAAGCTGATACATTACTTCAATTTTCTTATAACAGTTTGACCTTTTCATGCCTCATAAAACAACTCTATAAGATTGCACAAACTCTTGTTTGACCAATTAGCTTCCCACCACATTTTATAAACATTAAATTTCTGATCTGGTTCTCATTTTATTACTTCTGGCACTAATAGTTTTGCAATGTACTGACACTAAGCTGATTTTTAACTTATTGATTCTTTGACATATCATACTCTACATCAACAGTTACTAGTTATCCTTATTTTAAGTCAACTATAAACTTGCTACTTGGTTCCTGACTGAATTACTTGGATGACCACTACCAATCCTAACTACTACACACTAACTTTCTTAACCTAAGGATAGAGAAAGATGATAGAAGAGAGAAGCTTGAAACAAGAAATAAAGTCTCACCCAGCTGGGAGTGTACCAGTCGCCACTTGGTATACCAGCAAAAGAGTTGTTGGCTCCCTACACCTACTCTGACTCTACTCTATCACCTGGATTGCCCTTATCTTTACATGGATAGTATCTGTTTATATTCTTGACATGTTCTTTACCATGAGCTCTTTTTGTTTGCACATATTCCAATTCAACTGTGTTCGGGTGATCAATTCTTATGATCCTATATGGCCCTTTATAAATGTGGTAAAATTTATGTATCTCAGAATTTATTTTCTTCGATTTGGCGTGCACTTTTACTAGCACTAGATCCCCAACTCGATACGTTATTGGCTTCACCAGTATATAATGTCTCTCCTGTCTCCTCTTTGCTTTCTCTTTCATACTCAGTTCCACTAGTTCTAATTTTTTCTCCCATGTTATGTCATTTCCAGGTGGATAATGTAATAGCTCACGAAACATACTATCAGGTTCTTGGTTAAGTAAGATCTCACACGGTGCAAATCCCATCGAGTCATGTGGGAGGTGATTCCTGATATGCTCAAATTCGCCCAGGTATTCCTTCTATGACCCATGCTTCCTGTGACAGTATGTCCTGCATAAACGATTTAATTCCTTCATCGATCGTTCGGCCGGATTGGAGGCTGGTCTATATCTTGAGATTGCAATTGGTTCTATCTGATGCTTATCTAGCATTTCTTTCCATTCCTTGGATCTAAATTGTGACCCGTCGTCACTCAGAATCCGTTTCGGTACACATACACTATTGAAATAGTTCTTTTCCAGTTTATTAATGATAGCTTTGCTGGTAGCTTTCTTCTTTGGGTAAAACTTTACAAATTTTGAAATTAATTCTACAGCCACTAGAATCTGTGTATAATTCCCCCGTGCTGCAGGCAAAGGTCCAAATAAATCTACAGCTACATTATCTTTAACTGCTTCTGGTACTATGGGATGCATATAACCCTTATGTTGGACTGTTGTTATCTTAGCTTTCTGAGAAGTGTCACAAGTACTTAACAATTTACGTATGCGTCTCCCCATGTTATTGAAAGCACAATCTAATTTGAGTTTCTCAAGACATTTCTTTGGTCCATAATGAGCATTACTATAATGAGTATACCAAATCAACTTGTCCACTACATGTTCCGGTATACACAGTTTCCAATTTTCCTCATGCTCATTGTTCCTCTTGTACAGTATCCCATTGTGGATATAATAATACATGCGGATCTTCTCTTCTCCCACACACCTGTACTTGCTCTTAATCAACTTCAGTCTGTCATCCTCATTCTGTTCCCTACGTACATTTCTCAGGAATCTCCTTATGAACTCTTCATGTTGCACCCCCTTCATCAAGTTAATCCTGATTTCTTCACCTTGTGGTTTGCTCATCACTATTCCCCGTGAATCAAGTGGCAGTCTTGATAGTGCATCCGGTATTGTGTTGGTTCTACCAGGCTTGTATATTACTTCAAAGACGTAGTCTTGCAGGGCATGGGCCCATCTTATCAAGCGACTATGTTTCAGTTTACTGGTTGTTAAAAATGTCAGGGCCTTGTGGTCTGTGACCACTTTTACATGTCTTCCTGCTTAGTAGTAACGGAATCGTTTGAAGCCCCAAACTATTGCAAGCGCTTCCCATTCGGTAATAGAATATTGTCTTTCCCATGCATTCAGGATTCTGCTACCAAAGGCTATAGTTTTTATAATCTCGTTCTCCCTGTTTTTCTCCACTTGGTATAAATGTATGCCCAATCCATAATCCGAGCTGTCTGCCCCCAAATAGAAGTCTTTAGTAAAATTCGGATGGTAAAGTAGCTCTGCATTGTATAGAGTTTCTTTAATCTCCTCAAATTCCTCTTGACATTCCTCATTCCAGTGCCACGACATCTTCGCCTTAGTTAGCTTCCTCAAATTCGGTGCATTTAGTACTGGCTCCTTTATGAATTTTCTGTAGAATTCGCAGACTCCAAAAAACGCTCTCAGTTGTTTCTTACTACTCGGCACCGGAAACTGCCTAATTGCCTCCAATTTACTCGGGTCAGGGTAGATACCATCCTCTGAAATTATGTGGCCCAAAAATTTTATCTGCGATTTGCCAAACTCTGGTTTATCTAGGTTTGCTGTCACTCCCACTGCCTCAAATGTTTCTAACACAGCATCTAATTTGTCCAAATGTTCTTCCCACGTTTCACTCGCAATCAATACATCATATACATAGACAGTGACTTTCTTTAGCAGCTTCTCACCCAAAATTTTATCCAGTGCGTGAATAAATTCCGAAACAGATACATTAAGCCCGAATGGTAAAACCCTAAACTGGTAACTCCTACCAGCATACGTAAAGGCTGTATACTGGCGAGACTCAGGGGCCAAAGGTATCTGCCAATATCCAGCAGTCAAGTCAATACTACTGAGTATCTTTGCCCCTCGAAATTTCTGGATCAGCTCCTCTATCGTCTCCGGTTTGTCTCGTTCTGGCTCAATGATCCGGTTTACCGTGCGGGCATACAAAACTATTCTCACCTTCCCATACTTTTTATCTACCACAAATAACGGACTATTGTATTGACTATTCGCTCTCTCTATGACGCCAAGGTCCATCATCCTCTGAATTTCTTCTTCCACTGCCCTCCTTCTTGCTTGAGGAATGGGGTATTGTTTGATATTGAATGGTTTGTGATCCTTTAATTTACACACTACCCCTCTCATAACGCCAGGCTGTTGGGAGAAGACCTTCTGATGTTTACGCAGTATTGCGGCCAATTTCCTCTGAATCTCTTCTTCCAAGTGTGTCATCTTTTCCAGTTTCTTGCCTATCGTATCTTCTCAGTGTTGATCCTCTTGTACTAATCCCTCGTAGAGTACCAGCATACATTCTTCCTCTGGTTCCCCTTCTCGCTGTTCTGCTGCTGGTTCCTCCTCCCAACATAAGCTCACCCGTTTAAACTCCTCATCCGCTGCTTCACCCCTTTCTGTAAATATCAGCTTCTTCCTTTCTCCTCCTTTTCCTTTTACCTCTACGATACCTTCGTCAAACCTGACTCTTGCTTCCACCTCATTCAACCAGTCTATACCCAAAACGATAGGCAGGTTCAACCCTGGCATTACTAAGAACGTCGCTTCATATTCTTCTCCATCTACTTCATCATCATCATCATCATCATCATTTAAGACTGAATATGCCTTTCAGCATTCAGTCTGGAGCATAGCCCCCCCCCCCCCTTATAAAATTCCTCCATGATCCTCTATTCAGTGCTAACATTGGTGCCTCTTCTGATGTTAAACCTACTACTTCAAAATCATTCTTAACCGAATCCAGGTACCTTCTCCTTGGTCTGCCCCGACTCCTCCTACCCTCTACTGCTGCACCCATGAGTCTCTTGGGTAACCGTGCTTCTCCCATGCATGTAACATGACCCCAGCATCTAAGCCTGTCCGCCCTGACTGCTACATCTATAGAGTTCATTCCCAGTTTTTCTTTGATTTCCTCATTGTGGACACCCTCCTGCCATTGTTCCCATCTACTAGTACCTGCAATCATCCTAGCTACTTTCATATCCGTAACCTCAACCTTGTTGATAAGGTAACCTGAATCCACCCAGCTTTCGCTCCCATATAACGAAGTTGGTCGAAAGATTGAACGGTGCACAGATAACTTAAGTCTTGGTACTGACTTCCTTCTTGCAGAAGAGAGTAGATCGTAGCTGAGCGCTCACTGCATTAGCTTTGCTACACCTCGCTTCCAGTTCTTTCACTATGTTGCCATCCTGTGAGAATATGCATCCTAAGTACTTGAAACTGTCCACCTGTTCTAACTTTGTTCCTCCTATTTGGCACTCAATCCGTTTATATTTATTTCCCACTGACATTACTTTCGTTTTGGAGATGCTAATCTTCATACCATAGTCCTTACATTTCTGATCTAGCTCTGAAATATTACTTTGCAAACTTTCAATCGAATCTGCCATCACAACTAAGTCATCCGCATATGCAAGACTGCTTATTTTGTGTTCACATATCTTAATCTCACCCAGCCAGTATATTGTTTTCAACATATGATCCGTAAGTAATATGAACAACAGTGGAGACAGGTTGCAGCCTTGTCTTACCCCTGAAACTACTCTGAACCATGAACTCAATTTACTGTCAGCTCTAACTGCTGCCTGACTATCCATGTAAAGACCTTTAATTGCTTGCAAAAGTTTGCCTCCTATTCCATAATCTCGTAGGACAGACAATAACTTCCTCCTAGGAACCCGGTCATATGCCTTTTCTAGATCTATAAAGCATAGATACAATTTGTTCCTCTCATTATTTGCTGTAAGCTAAAGCTCTGGTCCTGGCAACCTCTAAGAGGCCTAAACCCACACTAATTTTCATCCAATTGGTCCTCAACTAATACTCACACTTTCCTTTCAACAGTACCTGAGAAGATTTTACCCACAACGCTGATTAAAGAGATACCTCTGTAGTTGTTACAATCTTTTCTGTTTCCATGTTTAAAGATTGGTGTGATTACTGCTTTTGTCCAGTATGGTGGAACCTGTCCCGACTCCCAGACCAATTCAGTTATCCTGTGTAGCCATTTAAGACCTGACATTCCACTGTATTTGATGAGTTCCGACTTGATTTCATCCACCCCAGCTGCTTTATTGCATAGCAATCTACTGACCATTTTCTCCACTTCCTCAAATGTGATCCTATTTCCATCATCATTCCTATCCCATTCTACCTCGAGATCTGGAACATTACTGATCGTATTTTCACCTACATTGAGCAACTCTTCAAAATATTCCCTCCATCTGCCCAAGGCATCCACAGGATTCACCAGCGGTTTTCCTGACCTGTCCACAATACTTGTTATTTCCTTCTTACCTCCCTTTCGAAGACTGCTAATTACACTCCAGAATGGTTTTCCAGCAGCTTGACCCATAGTCTCCAACCTGTTTCCAAAGTCTTCCCAAGATTTCTTCTTGGATGCTGCAATTATCTGTTTGGCTTTGTTTCTTTCTTCAACATAACATTCTGTGTCTACCTGAGTTCTAGTATGTAGCCATTTTTGATACACCTTCTTTTTCCTTTTACAGGCTGCCTTGACTGTGTCATTCCACCAAGCTGTTTGCTTCATCCTACTTTTACACACTACTGTTCCAAGACATTCTTTAGCCACTTCTAGTACTGTGTCCCTGTACCTTGTCCATTCCTTTTCCAATGACTGTAATTGACTACATTCAACTAACTGGTACCTTTCTGAGATCGCTGTTATGTACTTGTGCCTGATTTCCTTATCCTGAAGTTTCTCCACTTTTATCCTCCTACATATGGACCTGACCTCCTACACTTTCAGCCTCACAATCCCACTTTCACTGCAGATTAAATAATGATCAGTGTCATCAAAGAATCCCCTGAATACACGTGTGTCCCTCACAGCCTTCCTGAATTCCTGATCTGTTATTATATAGTCAATGACAGATCTGGTTCCCCTGCCTTCCCAAGTATACTGGTGAATGTTCTTATGTTTAAAAAAGGAGTTTGTGATTACTAAGCCAATACTGGCACAGAAATTCAAGAGTTGTTTCCCGTTCCTGTTGGCCTCCATATCCTCTCCAAATTTACCCACAACCTTTTCATACCCTTCTGTTCGATTTCCAATCCTGGCATTAAAATCACCCATGAGCAGAACACTGTCCTTGTCCTTTACTCTAACAACTACATCACTGTGTGCCTCATAAAAACTATCTATCTTATCTTGATCTGTCCCTTCACAATGCAAATATACTGACACAATCCTAATTTTCTTGCTAGACACTGTCAAATCTATCCACATCAGTCGTTCGTTTACATACCTTATTGCAACTACGCTGCGTTCCATTTCTTTCCTGATGTAAAGCCCTACACCCCATTGTGCTATTCCTGCTTTGACTCCTGACAGGTGGACCATGTATTCTCCCACTTCCTCTTCTTTCTCACCCCTTACCCGAATGTCACTAACAGCTAAAACGTCCAGCCCCATCTTACTTGCAGCCTCTGCCAGCTCTACCTTCTTCCCAGAGTAGTCCCCATTGATATTAATAGCTCCCCATCTCATTACCATTCGTTTGCCAAGTCGTATCTTGGGAGTCCCTGGTTTGTCAGTTAGAGGGGGGACTCTGTCACCTCCAAAGGTCCGAGGCATTTTGCTCTGATTGTTGCCAGCATTATATTTAGAGTACCAGGGAAGCAGGTTGCTAGCCTTACTTGCCCCGAGTCCCATTGGGTTTTACCCCTAACTGCTGAGGGACTAACCGGTGGATTTGGTAGTCTTTGCCGTATGAGCACAAAGGTGACCACGACTCAGAACAGGTCCGAGATGCCCAGCATTATTCCAAAGTAACTGGTATCCCGACTGTCGGGACCACTTACTTAGCCACTCATACGTTGCCCGTGGTTCATGAACTAGGACATGACTACAGGAATCCACACCATGGACCACTTTTTATCTATTTCAAAGCTGACTAAAACCTGCTCTTTAATGGTCTTGCTTTTGGCACCAACAGCATTCACAACTCTCACACCCACTGCTGAAAAACTTGGTAAACTGACTTTGGTATTTAATAATCGTTCATATAGTTTCTGGGATATAGCACAAGCTTCACTTGCAGTGTCTACTACGGCATTAACACTCAGACTGTACATTCTAACCTTAACCATGGGTAACACAGGTTCTTTGGAAATTTGCTGACTTTCCTCCATTAAGTCTTCTCTTAAGTCACCTCCCTCATCATGTCTAATAAGATTAATGTTGGTCCTAATAGGTCTCACTCCAGATTGGACCACATCCGAAGCGCCGTTTAGTTTACCAAGTCTCTTATTTCCTCAATTCGTACCTCATGATCCCTTTGTCTATCATCCCTTCTCTCATAATTCCTGTTATCATCATCTCTCCTATGATTGTGGTAAAACTGTCGACCATTGCCACGGTTCCTATATCCATTACCCCCACCTCTACCTCTGTAATTCGGTGGGCCATTAAGTTGACTATGATGGTAATTATTTCCACCTTGGTTCTGATCACACATCTGATTGTTTTCCTGTGCACGAATAGTTTCTAATGGCTCCAATACTTCCATTAAAAGTATCTTTATCTTTAATCAGGCTTCCAGATAAGTTTTGTTGCATCCTACGACTTAACCTCCTTTTAATTTCTGATATAATTATGTCGTCATTCAACGGCTGCTCCAATGTTTCATTCAGCTCCCATAGATGCTCAGAAAATTCTCTCAAGGTACCTCTCCAGGTGTTAAGGGACTTGCGATGCAATAAATCTTCAATTGTTGCACATTGGTGACTTTTGGACCAGTATTTCTTTAAAAACTCTTCCTCAAATTGACTGTAGCTGGTAACTTCTTCTTTCTTCCTAACTCCCCAGGTGAAAGCTTCACCTTCCGTTCTGTCTATTGCGAACTGAATTTTATCTGCATCTCGTAAGTGTGCTGGGAAAACTCCTCGTAACCATTTAGTAAATATCATTGGATGCAATGCCCCTTTGGGTTTATATTTTTGCCCCATGTTGGTCTGGGTATACCTATTATCAGCATTTACTAATGTAACGAACTTGCCCTCCCCTACTGTTAAGGTGGCACTATTTATCTTCCTATCAATCTGTTCGGTTTTAGTTTCTAGCTGTTGGACTCCCTCCTGCAGCTGTTTGATCTCATTTGTGACTATATGTTCCAGAGCCTCCTCCAATTTCACTTGCCTATTTCCCAATTTACCAATATTGACATGGCACTGCTGTTGTATTTGTACCACGTCTTGAATCTGTTGGTTCTGGTGTGCTTCAACTTCTTGCTTTCTCCCTTCCAACTCAGTTTTGACACTCTCAACCTCTTCCTCAACTTTTCCAATTATCTCTTCCTTCATCTTGTTCATTTCCTCTCAGAGTCGATCTACCTTCACCTGTATCTTTTCATCTCTCTCCTGAAGGGGTATTCTCATCTGTTCCTGGAATTCCTGCAGCCCTTTCCTTAAGTTTTCTTGGTTTTCTTTGGACATCTCTTCCATCCGTTTGTTGGTTTCTTCTTTTCCTTTCTTGATTTCTTGGAACATCTTGAATATTATTGACTGTGATTCTCCATCCTCTAGACTCAGTTCCTATCCAATAGGTTTTACTGGTGTCTCAGGGTAACCGGTTGAATTACCCAATGGGCTGTCCATTGACATTGCACTACTACCAATTCCTGACTCATCCTTGTCCTCTTGCCCATCTCCATTTTTCAAACTACCCCCTCCACAACCTTCTCTTTCAATTCAGGATCCATTCTCAACTATTCACTATGCACAGACAAGGAAAAAAAAAATAAATAAAATAAAAATAACCTCCTACTAACCCAAACACTTACTAATTAGCTAATAACGAAATAATCCTTCACTGTATTAGGTTAACCCAGACTGGCAAAATAGACCTCTCCATTGAACACCATAAATTACAGAAGCCTATCCACATCAAACATCAATGACTGCATTTATACACAAAATCTCGAAGTAACATACACACAACTTAGACCTGTAGTTTACAATAAATAATGCAAATGAGACACTATTCTGTGCTGTACAGCATGAAGCAGGATCATAACCACGCTTCACAGCAAATTTGCAAAAACATGTTAAAATATTGTTCTTATAGTTTCTGCAATTGTGAAATTTAATTTGAAGTTCCTTCCGCACTGTGAAGATAGTGCAATATTAATTAGTCTCGCGCCAGCAATTCGTCCTCACTTACCCCTCAACGCTCGTCGAAGTCGCGATGTTCTGACGTTTGAAGTCGCGCTACTAGTCGTGTTGGCGTTGGCTCTTCCGGAGCGGCGGCTGTCTGGCGATGCGTTGCTGTAGCTGGTGTGTGGTGCCGTGTGCAAAGCGAAGCTCGCGGCGAATCGCGCTGACGCAGTCTCGTAGTTCGGTGATTGGCGACAGGATGGAGCCGCGGTCACGTATTTCGTTGATAGACGTGTAGATGGCGCACGCGTCGTATACTTCGGGAGTACGCCACTAGATGTCGAACTCCGCGACGTCGTTGTTTCTACTTCAGCCACTTGGCTCCGCTGTAGTCACTGGTCAGTGTGGTACATCTCTGCTGTCTAAATCCTTGATTTCGCGGCGTGTGGAACTGCTTCACTGCTTCAGATGCTTTGGCTAGCCGCTCACAGAGTCTGAGTGACGTCATCCAACAATTGCGCCACAGTCAACACTCGTAAATGTAGTAACAGTTTATGGGTCCACATCAAATCGAGCGATTTACACCGTTCAAAACATAATTTCGGATACAAAGTCACTTGAAAACATTCCCCTGATACTTTCGTATCGGAATTTTGGCTGGTTCACTCGCGATTATGCACAAACGCGCCTTTTCTTAGAATGTGAACTTTACAGCAATTCACGCAGGTTCTCGTGTCCATACCTCAATATATTGTTTATTACCACTGATTTTGTCACTTGAACTCATAAAAACAAATTGTTTACTGTTTCTTAGTCACTTTTGCACTTAATTGTCTAAAGAATGTGCTTCTTTCGCGCGATTTCTAATTTCACCATGCATGTTATATTACACTGTTTCTAGTTGGAATACTGTAATTTTAGTCACGGTAACGACAATACCAAATTATTTTTGCACTAAAATCGTCCGATAAATGCCAATGTCTTTCCACTGAGACCAAAAATAGTGCTTAATAAACCATTGTTCGGATCCGAAGATTGCAACTGTCCTTTTCACAGGAGCCAAAAGATGAAACACCCCCGTTTAAAATTCCTTTACTAGGTTTTGTGTAATTTATCGAAGCCGCCAAACAGTTAATTATTATGATTATATGACCGTGTGCTTAATGGATGAAGGGTATCGGTTTTCCTGCTGTGGTTTCGGGGGTATTTCAACCGAGTGCGGCTGTTCTGAGATTGAATAGTGGAAATGATAGAAAGTTTGTCTATTATTAAGGACCACAAAGGTTGCGATGTACAAACTGATATATATATTTCCTACTAACACACAAATGCTGAGGCAGTTGCTACGTTCGCCTTACACGTCTAATCACAGTTATATCTTTTTATTGGTTGTTGATTTTCAGTACTTCGTCACACGCAATGCTGATGGTTAACATTCACAACAATCCTCACTGCAATCTATGGTTGTTGCAGGCCGAAACACGTAATTCGGCACTTGTCACTTTCTGTTCCATATCACTCGCGAATCGGTATTAGTGAGGGTCAACCCCACAACGATCAGGGGGACGTGCTCACTCGTCATACTCCGGAGAATTTTACTCGACCACCATTCTTGCCCGTCTTTCCCGCACTACTTCTCACTCGACACTTTCTAGAACTACTTCGCACTCGACACTAGTCTCACTGCCTACTGCAGCGCCCGACAATCGACTGCTGTCTGCTATCGAACTGGGCGTCGGATAGTAGCATCTATGTTCATGGGATCACGGATCCCTTACAGATTCCTGATCCAGTACAAAATATTCATAATTTAATTTCAAGCCCTATCACGTGCACACCGGCCTGCTAATGAAAATTATAGTGCATTTTTTATGTCTGTTCATGTGTTGCCAACAATTTCTAGTCAAACACGCACACATCTTACTGTCGGTGAGTAAGCAGTTGATACTTAAGCTATATTCGTGGACGATAATGAAGAATGATAGGAGTGCAGTTCGATTGTTGTACAGGCACAAAAATTTGAATCCTTATTTTAGATTCAAACTACTAGCAGCTGGTAAGAAAAATCGATAAGTAACATCTGATTTTACTTAGTTAACAATCTGATTACATGTTGGGTTTGTATCCCCGTCACATAACTTCTCATTATGCGCTTCAACTTTAAATGCATACACACTTTGTCGCCTCTGAATGGAGGTATATCAGACATCTTTCGTGGTTAGTTAACAGGGATGAAGTGTCTTGATAGGAGTCCCAGTTTATTATAAAAACTGTCGTTTTTTATTTTCAAGTTTAGATTTGGTTACTGATATTGGCGAAAATTTCGGTAATTCATGACCCTTCACGGCTAGTCAGCAATATGATATGATTAGATTACATTAGATTAATACTTGTTCCATAGATTATGAATACGACATTTCGTAATGATGTGGAACGTGTTAATTTTTAAGAAAGATTTCTTTCCATATCGGTATTCAATTTCTTTACAACAATTTCTTACCCTCTCTCTCTCATTTTTTGTATTATTATCTCTCTCGCTCTATCCCTCCCTCCCTTTTATGATTCTTAGTTTGCAGTCAGTTCTGAGTATTATTAGTAATCACGCTCCAGTCCCTAAACTTAGTTACAGAAATGCGAATCAGACGCATTACGTATTCCAGGCCGTAGCAGCCGCGTCCTTATAGATGCCAGCTATGGTCACTTGCCAGCCCGCTGTAGGATCACATCGGTTCGTCTTCGTCCTGCTGGTACTGTAACTAAGATTTGGTAACAAGGCAAGGTATGATTGGCAACACTGTGATCGACGAGTTACTTCCTGGTGTGCAAGGAAGTAAGCCTCAAAGTTCACTTGATTTTTCCTGTCATTCCCATTGAATAATCTGAGCTATTATTGCTTGAGGTGTAACAAAAGATTGTAAATTTATGGTTTTCAGCCCAGGAAAGTCGTTACACGTGGAAACCGCAACTAATCTCGTCCTTTGAATAGTGGTTTACGAGTTCTAGACACTATTTGCTTCGTAAGAGTAAGGCACAAGACATACCTCTTCTCTAGCTGTGTCACAGTCGGCTCGCAGCCGTGTTAGCTTGCGGAGCTGCTTCGCGCGCCGTCCGACGCTCCGCTCTCGGCGGTGTTTACTTCCGCGTCGCGGTGTTTGTGGCTATCGAGTCCAGTACTAACGTACTCCATGGCGCACTCGTACCGCCGTGCAAAGAGATCAACGTAACGTTTCAGGCCGAACATCCACGACCCAAAGCTTTCGAAGTCGAACAGTTCATACGTGAGGATCTACGTTTGAACCCCCAGGACGTAATCGGCATAAATTTTTCCATCACTGGAAGTGTTGTCTACATCAAGATGTCGACGGAGGAAATTTGCAATGACATAATTCACCGTCATACCACCGGACTAAAATTGAAACACTGATGGACGTATGGGTTCTGTGACAGTCGCCCATGCTGAATTCGGTCTCCGGACTTTGCGGGTGTTTGAGCTCCCGTTCGAGGTGCCTCAGGATGTGGTCATTGCCGCTCTCCAACCATATGGCACCGTCTTGGGTCACGTTGCGGAGAAGTGGCAAACATTAAATGGCGTCCGGCACATAAAAATTGAGCTGACGAAACATGTCCCATCGTACCTGCTGATTGGCGGTGTGAGGGCCATCGTCATGTACGATGGACAGCCACGAACGTGCGCAGGATGTGGCCAGGAGGGACATGTACGTTCCGAATGCTTACACCGCCGTTTAATACAGACGCCGTTACGTGAAGAGATCCAGGCTTCGACGGTCACGTCTTTACTCATCACCTACGCCAAGGTTACACAGGACCCTGTCGTACCAATCCTGATTGTGCCAACAGCATCGTCAACGCCACCCGCCGCAGCACAACGCGCCGACGACACAAGCACGGCGTCGTCTACAGTGCTCGCTTCAGGACCGTCCGGGTTGCAGACCGAAACCGATGTTCCTGTTGGAACCATGGACGTCGACCTCGGTGTCGTGCCGACGTCTGCCTTTGTCCAGACGGGTTCGGCGTCAGACGACGGGCGACCACATTCTGATTCAGAAGGCCACATCAGAAAACAGCGGTCGCCTCGCAAACACAGGAAACGGCGACGAACGCCTTCCGATGACGCCCTTTCTCAGACGGCCCCGCGAGATGTCGACCTGTTGTCTGACGGTGATCTCCCATATTGCGTCCAGTCACGCGATGCAGCAGCAACAGGCGCCCCTCCTGTGACGCCTCCTCTCCCGGTTCCGGACATGTCCTCGCCGTTGTCAACGAATGATGACGGCGGTCCCCCTGCCACTCATGTTGCGGAATCCACAACACCCGTTCCGGAAGTACGTGACCGTCGCATGTCCACGTCGTCAGCTTCCTGGGCCGATGACGTTGACGAAGAAGTGGAACAGACTGCCAGCGTGTCTGCACAGGAGTCCACCACGGCGACACTGGGGCTGGCGCCCCGTCAGTAATTATCACCACTGCGGGACCAGCGGCGGGTCTCCACCTGCCGGCTACTTCTACCGCACGTTCTGCAAATACTGAGGATGGCCGTACACAGCAATATCGTATCGCCACGATGAATCTTGCCACCATTCGTGCCCCCCATAAACTGGCCATATTCCGAGACACTATTTACTCTGCGGATGTGGATATAGCACTCTTACAAGAGGTGTTTGTGGCCGACTTCCTAGTTCCCACCGGATACAACGCCCATGTTTCCCCCGCATCCGACACCGGTAGCGGCGTCGCCATCCTGCTACGCGATGGACTCCCTGCAGAGGACGTCATCTACCTCCCCACTGCGCGAGGTATGGCCCTCACACTGTTCGGCGTGCGTATTATTAATATCAACGCTCCGTCCGGCACTGGCCGCCGTCATGACCGACAAACTTTTTTTGCCGAAAGCGTCATACCCCTCTCCACCGGTCCGCAGGACGATTTGGTACTCGGTGGGAATTTTAACTCGACACAACAGCCCGCGGACCAACTCCCGCGACATTCCCCTTGTGCATCTCTCTCAGTGGTCATCGACCGTCTACGACTTGTTGACACATGGAAGAAGCTCCACGGAATTCAACCGGGCTATACATTCTACACCTCTCACTCGTCAAGCCGCATAGATCGCATCTACGTTACCCGCTCCCTTGCTGATGGCACACGTCATGCGGAAGTCTAGCCCTTGGCCTTTTCAGACCATGATGCGTACCTCTGTGACTTCACTCTCGTCCGACAGCAACTGTGGCATAGTCGTGGTCTGTGGAAACTCAATGTCGCTCACCTGACCTCCTCAGACTGTTGCCGTATGGTCGAAGAAGCGTGGGGACGCTGCCCCCATCGTCGAGAAGCCTATGACTCCACCTTATCACGGTGGCTCTCCTGTGCAAAGCCGACCATCAGGAAGACTCTGATCAGTTATGGGAAGGAATTAAAGGCGTGGCAAACTAATACCCTGCACTTCTACTACACCATACTACGTGACTGTACGACGATGCCTTTCTCGCCAGCCCGGCAGTCGATGGTCCATCGCACGACGGCGCAGATATTCTTGATCATGCGGCGTCACTTGGAAGGCACCGTAGTCCGTTCTCGAGCTTCTAATCGAATCCCTCAAGAACGTCCGTCGATGTACCATCTCCTTCAGGAAAGACAACGACGACGATGAGCTCTGATCCAAGTCCTCCCTGATGTGGAAGGGCGCCGGCACGACACCCAACAAAGCATCGGTCGTGATGCTCATTTTGCCGGGCTATACTCAGCTGTACCGCATTCTGCAGCACTGATCACAGAAGTCGCTCAGCTTACTACGAACACTCTTCCGGAGGATGCAGTGCATGACCTCCAAGACGACGTAACCACAGATGAAGTGGTAGATGCTATCAAGGCGGGTTCCCATAACAGATCTCCTGGACCTGACGGTATACCCATCGAATTTTATAAAAGTTTTCACTATTTGCTGGCTTCCACGTGGACGGCAATCGCACAAGAGCTGATGTCACCGATGACAGTGGTCCCGAGCGCCTTTCTAGAAGGCATTATTATCCCCGTACATAAACCACGCGGGTTATCGAGGGTCCAGGACTATCGACCAATTACTTTGCTCAACAGCGACATGAAAATATTCACACGGCTACTGGCATCGCTACACAAGAAGGTCGCACGTTACGTCACATCCTGCGACCAGACTTCCCTAGGAGGCGACAACAACATCCGTACGGCCCTTTGCCGTTACAGAGACATGATAGCATTAGCGCATTATCAGCGTCCTCCTGACGCCTTGGCTTCACTGGACTTTAGCCAGGCTTTCGACCGTGTTGACCACTTCTATTTACGGACAGTTCTTCAGCGTATGGGTTTTCCTGGCGGTATTGTCACAGTGGTTATGCGCCTGTTGAGTAGTGCAACCTCTAAAATCATGTACAATGGTCGCCTAACACCGCCCCTGGTCATGGCACGATCTGTGCGGCAAGGCTGCCCTCTTACCACGATTTTGTATGCTTTCGCCTTGGAACCCCTGCTCCAGAGCATGCGCCAACGTTTGGAAGGTATGGCCGTGCACGGCCACCGTTTATGTTGTACAGCCTACGCAGACGAAATAGTACTATATCTGCGCAGTGAAGATGAAGTACGAGCAGCACTGACATGGGTGGCAACTTACAGCGAAGCGTCGGGGAGCTCCCTCAACATGTCAAAATCCAAGGTCCTACTCATTGGTGAGGGCTTGCCGGAGAGATGCGCTGCCCCCCTTAGTGTCGCCGCCTACATACGATGTCTTGGACTTGATTTCACAGCAGATCTGCGCCGCTCAGCGACTATCAATGGTAGACGCTTGCTACAGACAATCAGAGCAAATCTCGCAGATCACCGGCTACGAGCTCTCGACGTTATCCAACGCGCGCAATACGTGAACATGTATCATGCTTCCCGTATACCGCACGTGGCCCACGTACTACCAGTCCCAAATCTCCTGGCGCCACGACTGTTGATGGCTTTCGGCTCCTTCGTCAGCTCGGGGATGTTATTCAAGGTGCAGTATGAATCCCTTGCACTGCCACGAGATCGTGGCGGGGTGGGACTCATCCATGTGCCGACCCGCGTCAAGGCACTGTACGTCAGCTCCCAACTAAAACTTTGGCATCGTTACCCGCAGAGCCTTACTAGCCTCCTGCTTCACAACTTTGCGCCGGCCTCCTCGTCCGCCCCAACGATTTTTCCGGAGTTCAGTTATATCTACCGGTCCTTACCACTTACACGCTTGTACCTCACGAAAACAGTCTCCAAATTGTTACGACAGTGCCGCCCGTCCAACCCCATCGAACGGAAGTATCCACAGTACGTGTGGCGACACATATGGAAGGCGATCGATGTGCGTTTTCTCGAATCAGACGTTTCATCAGCGTGGTACATCACCGTGAATGGCAAACAAGTTAACCGAGATCGTCTGCACCGCATCCATCTCGCCGATTCATCCCTCTGCGCCCACTGTGGGGTGGATGGCACGGATGTCCACCGTTTCCACTGTGGCACAGCGTTCGACGTCTGGACACTTGCGCGGCGAATTTTGGCGTTTCTTACTCGCCAGACACCGGCTCAGATCGACGTCCACATGCTTTTGTACCCCGATAAGGCTTTCTACCCCTCCGCCAAAACTCGCTCTGTGAATTGGATCTGTGGCCACACGATCCGCTATCTTTTTACTTCTGGCGACAAGTCTACGCTAGGATATTGGACTTATCTCAACGAACGACACTGCGTCCTGATACGCAACCCACGCTATAAGCAATATTTTTCCAATTTCTTACGGAGCACCTTCGATGACCCACCTCGTAGCTGGAACGTCCAAACCCTGAGAAGCTGAAAACTGTATTAACCGAACCGAACTGAATAGATCTGCTACCCAGAACCCACGCCTACGCCATGAGAAGACACGTCTGGACGAGCTGGCAGGCTGTAGGAGGAGACACTTCAGGAGCTCCTGTAAGAACTGGTCTTTAACTACAAGTCGCACGACGACTTTAATTTAAAAAAAAAGAAAAAAACTTTACCTTATTTACTCCTCATAATTTGTTCTTAAAGGAAAAAGAAATTTGATTTTGGCTTTGAAAAACTTTTTTTTTTGTTCCAAAAGATTGCTTCTTCGCCAACAAGACGAAGGAGACTCATTTTCGTTTACTGGAAGGAGAAACAAGTATAATTGGAGTCTTTGTTTTCTTTTGAAAAAACAAAGAAAAAATTTTCCTTATTTATTCCTCATAATTTGTTCTCAAAGGAAAAAGAAATTAGATTTTGGCTTTGAGAAACTTATTTTTTTTTTGTTCCAAAAGGTTGATTCTTCGCCAACAAGACGAAGGAGACTCATTTTTGTTTACTGGAAGGAGAAACCAGTATAATTGGAGTCTTTGTTTTCTTTTGAAACAAAAAAAAGGAAAAATGACTTTTCCTTAATTATTCCTCATAAAAAAAGCGTAATGAGTAGCGTTCCTGTCTTGTTTTGTTGTTTCCTAACATTCGCGTGTTTATAAAAAAAAATAAATAAAAAAACGCTGTGTGGGGACGTGCTGACCTATGAAAAAGCGTTTGTTATGCTTCGCGGTTCCAGTCTCGCAGGCTGTAACGTTTTTATCCCTTCCGTGAAAGAGCTACAAGCAGTCAGATCAAACATCGATAAGGAAATCGCAAGAAAATACTTTCAGCTCATAGTGCAACTTTGAAAAACTTAACAATGCTGCACAACAGGTAACGCCCCTTTCCGCTGCCCTACAAGCAAATTTTGGGTTTCTAGGAATACATAACTTTATTTATGAAATGCCACGTTTCCATACCTGTTGAGTATGACACAGCATACCAATTAAACACAGACCTAAACGAAATCTAAGTGATTAGTATTTTACTAATTCGTGCCGATAGAGGCAGATTACTCAACATCTCCACATGAACATCACCCGCGTGTATGGGTTCGAATCCTGACCTGGCACTAAAGTTTTCATTACGTATTATCAAGCTCTAACATGAGAACACCTATCTCCTGGTGGATAATAATTTTGATTTTTAATGCATTTCCATTTGTTGTCAACACTAGCGATATTCGACATTTTTGACTCCCAGGGAGACTCAGAACTATTTGAGAGATCACTGTAAGCTCAAGGATGTTACTACGAGCTGCTGGTGGAGGTAAAATCGGTAGCTGATGTCTTTCTGTGTGTAGTCAACAAGGATACGTGGCCCGCATCTCGTGATCGTGCGGTCGCGTTCTCGCTTCCCACGCCCGGGTTCCCGGGTTCGATTCCCGGTGTGGTCAGGGATTTTCTCTGCCTCGTGATGGCAGACAAGGTTTGAAGAAGAATAAAATGCCACTACCAGACGACAGTTAATGTAGAAAATACTTTCCTGACTATTTTGGCATGATGTGCTCTCCCCACTCACAATATAAAAGCTTCGAGGAGCATCTCCTACCTGGCCATCTATTTAACCTCAAAAGAACAAAATGTCGCAGAATGTTAGCCGTTTTTCCACATGGGACTATTCTCGGTTGAAAAGTGAAGGGAATTGCGTTCAAAGTTCCTTTAAATTGATAAATAAAGCAGACAGCAGAATTGCTTTTTAATAAATGTAGCAGCGAATGTAATAGAACTCAGACATCTTACCTATGGTGCGCCACACTTACCATTACGCTACTTGCAGTCATGTAGCTGCAGCACCTCCAGAAGGCAACATAATTTCCTCTAGAACTTCCGCATTCCAAAGTGCTGTGAGATAATGCATATGGCCGGATCTAGACTTTTGAGCGACAGACAGTTACAGCTTTTCCTTTGCGCTACACGACGCTCTCAACAAACAGATAGAGCAATAGAGCAGCTCAAATGGAAAGGAACACTTCCTGTTTAAGTTTATGCATCCTACACTGTAGGCCGTTCTGTGTAGGTGGCAGTTACGTGATTTTATTTCGGTGATTACAAAATTGAGTCGAATGTATGCACTGGGTAGCCAAGGCAGCTAGTTCATGGCGATTCGGTCAACCAAGTAAATGAATGTGCTGAACATATTGCAAACCACTACAGGGAACCTGTGTATCAGAATTCTTATCGAGTGTGCCGCAACGGTCTTATGATAAAAAAATGATTGTCATAGAAGAGGGTTTGGTGGTGTGTTAGATTGATGATAGTTTCCTATGACGATGGTCTGGTTTCGATTCCAACTTCTGCCGATGAACTTTTAATAGGGAGAGACAGATTCTATTCTCTTCTGGCTATGCCAAGTGAAGAAGGTATAATGGCATTGTGGTCTGAAATTGACATTAAACATGATATTCCTTCTCTACGAAGTAGACGTTAGGCTGAACCACAATAAAGTCTGGAGTGGCGAAATATGGGAACTCTATCACCAGTAACCTTTCTTATACTAGTTATTTATTTATAGTGACGAAACAAACGCTATGTAGGGTCACAGGACACTTATTCCATCTTTTATTTGAGCTTCTGTATGTCGATAAAATTGATTCTGAACTGGGAATGCAATTCAGACCACCCTTAACCTTGAATTTGATCCCTTTGTGACAATACAGCTCGACTACAATTTGTTTGTTGTTCAAAACTGCAGATTGCTCAACATCTCCACATATTGCGCGTGAATGGGTTCGAATCCTGACCTGGCACTAAAGTTTTCATTACGTATTATCAAGCTCTAACATGGGAACACCTATCTCCTGGTGGATAATAATTTTGATTTTTAATGCATTTCCATTTGTTGTCAACACTAGCGATATTCGACATTTTTGACTCCCAGGGAGACTCAGAACTATTTGAGAGATCACTGTAAGTTCAAGGATGTTACTACGAGCTGCTGGTGGAGGTAAAATCGGTAGCTGATGTCTTTCTGTGTATAGTCAACAACGATACGTGTGGGGTTAGATTGCCAGTCAACACTGAACTCTCGTCATATTATTTGTAGTTCAAAAATGCTCAGACGTAGCTGCTGTTGTTACAAACCCATATTTAACGTTCATTTTCTCTAGAATATAGCAGCAATAGGTGCCGGGTTGGAGTCCTGGGAAGGAAAAAAGTAATGTTTCGTCTCGTCATTTCAGTTAAAACAATTAGCTACTGCAAAGAAAATCCGGTATGTCACAGTTGATTGTGCTTCGGTAACAATACGATTAGGTTATGGGTTTGAATCCCCGTCCAACACAAAGCTTTACCTCATGGCATTTCAAGTAAGTTACTTGTGAAGAAGCTATATTTAACATCTCTCGTGATCGTTATCAAGGACAGTAGATGCTGGGTAGGAATTCGCGTCCGTTAAAAATGGTTACGTTATGTAATTTAATGTTGATATTTTCTAACTGATACTGTCTAAAATCGAGGTATATCACTCTCTGTATGCCTAGTCAGGAATGACTGTTAGTTTCCGTCAGTCATGAAATCTTAGTCTTCATGAGATGGGTTTGAATCCTTATGCAGAACGAGGCGATTCGTCGTGTCATTTGAAGTTCATATATATTCTCCACTAGCTGCTAGTGAAAAACGTAAATTTGTAATGTCTTTTGTGTTAAATAACAGGTATGGTAAGTTACTTTGAAGAAGAAATCATGAATACGACGAACTTACAACGTGGATTACCTACCTGACGTAATAATGAGAGTGGTAATATTTCAGGTATGTCATTTATTGCAATAAATGTGAGCTTACAAGCCTTAAGCATAGTATTATCTGTGATAAGGTGTTCCCTGATATTTGTAGTATCGTGGTATTACTTTACATTTTAAGCTATTGCGATACAGTGTAGAGTTTTCTGGTGGTGACTTGTTGGAACCATTTTCAATAGTCAAACGAGTGTACCAAGGAGCGATTAGTAGACCTGCTAGACAGCTGTGTTATGCGGGTTGCATGCGAGTCAGGCGAAATGTAATTCAGGTCTTTCGGATACTTTTGAGCACGACTGTACCTGCATGGTACAGTTGTTTGGTTGGTTGACTTGGGGGAGGGGGCCAAACAGCGACGTCATCGGTCGCATCGGGTAAGGGAAGGGTGGGAAAGGAAGTCGGCCATGCCCTTTCGAAGGAACCATCCTGATATTCACCTGAAGCGATTTAGAGAAATCATGGAAAACTAAATGAGGATGGCCGGACGCATATTGAACCATCATCCTGCCAAATGCTAGCCCAGTGTTGCATGGTACTAAACTGGTTGTCGCAGTCTCTGAGCGACTACAATAAAACATGTAACGCGGTAAATTGGACTCTCAATCAGTTTTACCAGCATATCAACAGCTCAGTAACTTTTAATTTGAGTGTTCTTTACAGTATGTATAGTTTTATTTAATTGCAATCGGTTTCGGTGATTCAACCCATCATTTTCAGGCCCGTCTGCAACACAGGTCGACCCCGTTTTCAACACTAATGATCACCATATTTCTAGCAAAAGGAGCATAGACCAGAACTTACCGTGTGTAGTGCGTCCGGCAGAGCACATGTTGCAGATAAACTAATACAACACACAGCTTATGGCGCTACTGTCTGCCAGATGTTTGCCAGCCGTTGTCCCACTATCCAATAAAAGTTGGAAATACGACGACTGTTCTATCTTGTCTTTGACATCCTGGATACTGGCATTGGGGTAGATTTCACTTTCGAGCTGGTTCCACATGTGTTCCATCAGGAGTAAATCTGGGGATCTTGCTGGCCTCGAGACTATCTTAAACACACGTAGACAATTCAAAGAGACATGTAGGCTTGCTATGTTTAGACGAGCATTGTTCTGCTGAAAAATGGTATCACTTTACCATCACATTAGAGGTAATTCACGAGGACACAAGGTATTCGTGATGTACTGTTGTGCTTTCAGAGTTCCCCAACCATGACTGAAAACATATCCGATTGCTCCCCACACCATTACGCCAGCGCTGTGTCTCTCCAAAAAAATATTTGTTTATTAAACATCTACCATTATAATGCAATATTACATTAAATCTGCAAAACGTAGTAAGAATGTGACCACTTCTCATGTCGCCATTGTGCTTACCAACGATGGTCATCCAGAGTAATCCATAACCGCGATTTATCGCCGAACATAATGCGACGACATTTCTCACCAGTCCATGCATGCGTCACGGCAGCACACCAAACATGGTTGTTTGTGTTGTGGCGTTAACGTCAGCCTACGCATTGGATAGTAATTCCTTAGAATGGTTTTTGCTAGTCTCCAACCCTTTGTATCCCGCCTGGAAGGCGGCGCGTGGGTTGCATCAGGAAAAGGTAAAACACGTCGGTACTGCCATATGAATTTAAATCCCCTTTACTCAAGCAATAAGAATACATAACTTGGAATGATAAGCGAAGCTGAAGCGAAGTGCCCTGGCTGGATGCACTTGATGAAAATGGCTGAATCTGTCACGATGCTTGTAGAGCTGCACAGCACCAGCTAGAGGGCGCTGTCGTCGGTGTCTCGTGTTAGTGCCAACCTTTGAAACTATGCCGTGGCATCGTTGATACCACACAGCCAATGGTGCAGGATGACCCAGAATGTTGAAAGGACTCCCGGATACAGGTGCAGATACGCTGGGATTACAGTGTGCTTGATACACAATATGGCGATCCTTCATCGACCTTGACGACGAATGCGCCAGCCCTCACGTTCCCATGCAATCCAACATCGGGCTACTGTTACAACCAGTTGCCCAACAAATCTAGATGATGCACTATTCGACCAGTCGGCCGCATGGTGACCCAAAATGAGACCCCTTTCAAAGTCTGTCAAATGCTGATAACTCGGCTCCAACGAGTATGCAGCATCTCTGCGTCCTTGACAGTGATCACTCAACATCTGGCGCTGTTCGCACCCCTCATATATCTAACTCATATAACAATCTCGACCCTGTAGAGAAAAGGGAGAAGGCAACAAAGAAGAAGAAGAGGAAGAAGATTGCGCCCATTAATGTCATTCCTTTCTTCTTGTTTATCATTAATAGAAATCCATGAGCGTTACCAATATACATTGGTTATAAAAGAAGAATACAATTATAAATGTCTGTAGTTATTTGTTGTTGCTGTGGTTCAAAAGTGGTTCAAATGGTTCTGAGCACTATGGGACTTAACATCTGAGGTCATTAGTCCCCTAGAACTTAGAACTACTTAAACCTAACTAACCTAAGGACATCACACACATCCATGCCCGAGGCAGGATTCGAACCTGCGATCGTAGCGGTCACGCGGTTCCAGACTAGAACCTAGAACCGCTCGGCCACACCGTGTTGCTGTGGTCTTCAGTCCAAAGACTGGCTTGCAGCTCTCCATGCTACTCTATCCTGTGCAAGCCCCTTCATTTCCGGGTAAATACTGTAACCTACATCCTTCTGAAGCCGCTTACTGTATTCATCTCTTGGTCTCTCTACTATTTTTACCCCCCACGCTTCCCTCCAGCCGCCGGCATCTGTGGCCGAGTGGTTCTAGGCGCTTCAGTCCGGAGCTGCGCTGCTGCTACGGTCGCAAGTTCGAATCCTGCCTCGGGCATGGTTAGTTAGGTTTAAGTACTGAGTCTAGGGGACTGATGACCTCAGATGTTAAGTTCCATAGTGCTTAGAGCTATTTGAACCATTTGAACTTCATTCCAGTACTAAGTTGGTGATCACGCCATGCCTCATAACATGTCCTACCGACCGATCCCGTCTTCTAGTCAGGTTGTACCACAAATTTCACTTCTCATCAATTCTATTCAGTACCTCCTCATTAGTTACGTAATCTACCCATCTAATCTTCAGCATTCCTCTGTAGCACCACATTTCAAAAGCTTGTATTCTCTTCTTGTTTAAACTGTTTATCGTCCACGTTTCACTTCCATACATGGCTACACTTCATACAAACACTTTCAGAAAGGACTTCCTGACACTTAAATCTATAGCCGATGTTGACAAATTTCTCTTCTTCAGAAATGCCTTTTTTGCCATTGCCAGTCTACAAATCCTCCCTATTTCGATCATCATCAGTTATTTTACTCCCAAATAGTAAAACTAATCTACTGCTTTAAGTGTTTCATTTCCTAATCTAATTCCCTCAGCATCACCTGATTTAATTCGACTACATTCCATTATCCTCGTTCTGCGTTTGTTGATGTTACATCTTATATCCTCCTTTCAGGACACTGTCCAGTGCGTTGAGCTGCTGTAGTTAATTACGTTCTGTTTATTGGTAATGTAGTATCACATTTTTCCTTGGCTTATGCACACGCTTTGAAAGCTACGCTTCCCGATATATCACACATGCTTGGTAACAAAACAAAGTAACGTGTCAAGCAAAAATGAGATCATTCGTCAGGCAACAATCAGACCTCACCCATCATAATTTATTATAACGAAAATTATTGTTGTAAAGCTTGGAAGTGATACACTAGTTTCAAGATTCAGCAGTGGCACTAGAAGTATTTTGTATAAAGAGAGTTATAATATAGAGTGAAAGAATGAATGCCGTTCATTTATTAGTACTACTCTTCTCTTTTCACTTTTTTTATTATCAAACAACAGCAGGTGCAGGAAGCTAAATTCATGATCCATTTCGATGTCGAAAATATTTTTCACTGTCGTTTCTCTCACACCAGTGCTCCGCTGTTGAAATATTATTTAGATTTGCCTACAGCCCTGTGTGATTGATTCACGAATGAATAATTCTGAATGCAGTTCGTGTTAATGAACTTCAAAGCCACGTGTCCGCTCATGAGGTGAATAACGAAATCGGAAAATTTATGGGCCCTGTTCCTTTGTGAGGCAGCTATCATAATATAGTAAATAAAGTTGCGACTGTATTTCGTGCTCATGAAACAATATAATTAAGCTTGGACTGTGAATAACGGGGTTAAAATCCCGTTACAATTCAGTATCACATATTCATCCGTATGGGTCCACTTGCATAAATTATTAATCACATGGATGATTTGCTCGGATGTGTAATTAGGTAAGAACTACTCGTGTGTATTTGCATGATTATCTGATTAGAAATGCCTGTAACTTTCCCTCAGCCGTGTTTCTTGAAGAAATCCAACTCGAATTTAAGAACTGGATGTTTCTGACGCGTCTTGCTTATGTCGTCATATCTCCTAAACTATGTGTCGTACAACAATACAGTTTTTCACGTACATTCACTGGTGTATGTGATCACTATCTGAAAATGTGTTGCGAATGTAAAGAAGTAGTAAAGTGTAAAATTTATTGGTGGTCGCTAAGTGCCCATACTCTGAAATGCTGGATAAACGTTAGCCGGCCGGTGTGGCCGTGCGGTTCTAGGCGCTTCAATCTGGAACCGGGTGACTGCTACGGTCGCAGGTTCGAATCCTGCCTCGGGCATGGATGTTTGTGATGTCCTTAGGTTAGTTAGGTTTAAGTAGTTCTAAGTTCTAGGGGACTTATGACCTCAGAAGTTAAGTCCCATAGTGCTCAGAGCCACTTGCACAATTTGATAAACGTTATCTGGGTAATTTACAGGCAGTCGGTTACGCTGCCCCAAGATGTACATGCAGACTATAACTCAAATACTTAATTTATTACGTGAAACTTTTAACGTGAGATTATGCACTATGGGATCAAAAGTATCTAGACAACTGCCTGAAAATGACTTACAAATTCGTGGCGCTCTACATCGCTAAAGCTGGAATTCAGTATGGTGTTGGCCCACGCTTAGCCTTGATGAACCCGCTGCCTTGCCTGTACTCTTACATCCCACCTGCTCTCCATCTTCACACTCTCCACACCCTTGCCCAAGGTGACTTTCGCTAACCCCCCCTTCCTGATTATGTCCTCGTTCCTTCCATATACCCCTCCTATTAGATCTAATTCTCCCCTTCTTTTCCTTCCTCTTTTCCTCCAGGGCTCCCTCTCTCCCTCCACCCCCTCCTTTCTCCCTTCCACCTCCTCGCTCCCAGTTTCCCACTCCCTCCCCCCATCCCTGGGCTTCCCACATAACACTACCATCTTGCCTCACTTATTCCTTCCTATCTCCCATTGGCTACTTCCCCCCTCCTTCCCCCCTGCCCGTCCCCTGCACCCAGTGGCAGCCCCCCCCCCTATCTCATCAGTGTGTTCAGTGGGCCAAAGATCATAACCAATGTGCTACAGTGTTCTCTTCACCTATATGCATCAGTGTTCTTCTTCAGTGTGCTCCTCCATTCGCGTGTGAAACTGTTGGTCTACGTTTGCATGCACTGCTGAACTTACTTGTACAACCAGTGCCTTCTGCGAACGCCCTCATTTCATTTCTTATGTATGTCTCTTGTTTTTACCATTCATATATGTTTTTCTGTCCCCATGTTTTATATCTGTTATACTGTGGCCGAAGAGCGGCGTACATAGGCCGCTGCCAACCTACCTTTTGTAAGGTATTAAAATAACAATAAAGGAAAAGAAACTGTTGTCTAGCGATCCGAAAAACAGCTTCCTAGGCACTCTATAGTAGACAAGTGGACAGGATACTACAAAATGTGGGTAAGAGGCGGTGTGATGACGTTTCCATCATGTGACTCAGACAGAATTGTGGTGAAATTTGGTTCCAATGTGACATCATTAACCCACCTTGCTCCTCACATGAACTTCTCTGGTCTTTTATTCGCTTCTGTCGACATCTTGCTGTTCGAAGCGTCGCCGAGCCTCAGGGTGACGTCTCACTGCGCCACGGTTTGTACCTTTACAGAGGAAGGTTGTAGGCACCTTTGAGCCAAATTTCAAAGTTCTACAGCGAATGTTCAAAAATGGGACCCTTCAATTGTGTTGCGGAGTTCATATGAAATATTGAAAATCAAATTTTTGTTGCCCCTGGAGTCTGTGATATGCGTCCTGCTACTGGCTACGGGGAAGTGAGTGACCATTTTACCCGTTTAGTAATATAGACTTGTATACGTTAGCTAAACCAGGGGCAGCTAGGAGTTTGGCTCGCACCAGCTCCGCAGCACTCAGCTGGCTGGCACCCTTCCCCTGCCAGGATTCCGTAGGACAGCAACCTGGCTGCAGATTAGTACGTCAGTCTGGTGATTCGACCTGTTGTGCTACCATTTACGAACAGTATTCCAGGTGTGTTTTTCAACGAGATGACGCTGGCCCACATACCGCTCTCGTACCCTAACATGCTCTACCGACAGTCGACATGTCGCCTTGGTCTGCTCGATCAGCAGATCCGTCTCGAATCGACCACGTATGGGACATCATCGGACGACGACTCCATCAACATCCATAACCAGCATTAACCGCCGCTGTATTGACCGACCAAGTGCAACAGGCACGGAACTCCATCCCACAAACTGATACTCGGCACCTGTACAACACAGCACATGCATGTTTGTATGCTTGGGTTCAACACTGGCAGTTACACCGGTTATTACTTTATCAGCATTTCACATCTGCATTGGCTTATGTCCTGCTTACATTAAGCTGCTATCTTGAAATGTTAATCACTTAAATACATTATCTAGACAAATGTATTCCCGAAAGTTCGTTACTCTTCATTAATTTTATTTTGCTGTGGTGATTTTTCTGTCTGTATTTACTAGATATATAAGTTTGAAAGCAATAAACAAATGTAACTTTTTTACAAAAGTTCTTATTTGTGTTCCAGATCCTTTTGGAGGCCACAGTAGGATTTGTAAACTGTACGATAGCTCATAAGCTTCATAAGTTTACAACTTTGAACATGGCTGACGTTTTCAGCAACTGTATACACAAATTTGAAAACTATGTAAAAACTCAGCCAACCGGTTGCATAGATTTTCCATATACCTTGACCAGGTTTCGTCACATCTACGGGTGACTTCATCAGAAGGTAAGGTAATTACATGAAGAACATACCGTCAAATATGTACAGTGATTTACCTTCTGATGAAGTCACCCTTAGAGGCGAGGAAACCTGGTCAAGGCATATAGAAAACTTATGCAACCAGTTGGCTGGTTTTTTACATATTTTTCAAACTTCATAAGTTTGGCGACCCTGGCAGACTAAAGTGTAGGTGTCAAACTTCATCAATATTTTGAACAATTAGTAAATGAGCCCGCTCGAAGCGTAGATGGTTGCGAAATCATACTTGACCTCTTAGCAACAAATAATCCTGGACAAATAGGGAGTATCGTGGCGGATACAGGGATTAGCGACCACAAGTCAGTTGCTGCTATGCTCAATAACTTAACACTTTCAACCATCAAAAAGAAACGCAAAGTACATCTATTTAAAAAAGGTGATAAAAATGCTCTTAACGCCTTTTTAAGAGACGGTCTCCACTCCTTCCGTTCTGATCATGTAAGTGTAGAAAAGATGTGGAATTATTTCAAAGAGATAGTATCGACGACAATTAAGAGATATATACGACATAAATTAATAAGTGCTTATACTGATCCCCCATGTACACAAAACGCGTCAGATCGCTGTTGCTGGTCATACACAAAGCACACCAGTGGAATGACGCAATCAGTACCTTCACTGCGCGATAACAACGGTGAAGTCACTGATGACAGTGCCATGAAAGCAGTTATTAAACACAGATTTCCGGAACTCTTTCACCAAAGAAGACGAAGTAAATATTCCTGATTTCCAATCAAGAAGAACTGCCAATATCAGAATCATGGAAGTAGATATCCTCGGCGTAGCTAAGCAGCTTAAATCAATAAAGGCAAGGCCTCCGGTCCATGTTGTATACCAGTCAGGTTCCTTTCAGAGTATGATGATACAATAGCTCCAAATTTAGCAATTATGTACAACCGCTCGCCCACAGAAAGACAAAGTCTGGAAAATTGCTCAAGCCACACCAATACCCAAAAAGGGAAGTAGGAGTAATCCGCTGAATTACAGGGCTACATCACTAACGTCGATTTCCAGTAGAGTTTTGGAACATACACTGTGCTCGAAGATTATAAAGTACCTCGAAGAAAACGATTTATTGACACATAGTCAGCACGGCTTCAGAAAATATCGTTCTTGTGAAACACAACTAGCTCTTTATACTCATAAAGTAATGAGTGCTATGACAGGGGATGTTAAATTAATTCCATATTTTTAGATTTCCAGAAGTATTTCGACACCGTTCCTCACAAGTGTCATCTAACTATTCTGCGTGCCTATGGAGTATCTCCTCAGTTGTACGACTGGATTCGTGATTTCCTGTCAAAAAGTTCACAGTTCGTAGTAACAGACGGAAAGTCATCGAGTACAATGGAAGTAACATCCGGCGCTCTGCAAGGAAGTGTTATAAACCCTCTATTGTTCCTGATATATATTAACCACATAGGAGACAATCTGAGTAGCCGTCTTAGATTTCTTGCAGATGATTCTGTCATTTACTATCTTGTAAAGTCATCAAATGACCAAACAGAATTGCAAAATGAATTAAATAAGATATCTGTATGGTTCGAAAAGTGGCACTTGACCTTGAAAAAAGAAAAGTGTGAAATTATTCACATTAGTACTAAAAGAAATCCGCTGAATTTCGATTACGCGGTTAGTCACACAAACCTAAAGACTCTAAGTTCAATTAAATACTTAGGGATTAGAATTACAAATAACCGAAGTTGGAACGATCACATACATAGAGTGCCGGCCAGTGTGGCCACGCGGTTCTAGGCGCTTCAGTCTGGAACCGCGCGACCACTACGATCGCAGGTTCGAATCCTACCTCGGGCATGGATGTGTGTGATGCCCTTAGGTTAGTTAGGTTTAAGTTGTTCTACGTTCTAGGGGACTGATGACCTCAGATGTTAAGTCCCATAGTGCTCAGAGCCATTTGAACCAACATACATAGTGTTGTGGGTAGAGCAAACCGAAGACTGCGATTCATTGGCAGAACACTTAAAAGGTGCAACAAGTCTACAAAAGAGACTGCTTACACCACGCTTGTCCGCCTTGTTCTGGAGTACTGTTGTACAGTGTGGGATACGCACCAAGTGGGACTGACGGATGACATCGAAAAAGTTCAAAGAAGGGCAACTCGTTTTGTTTTATGGCGAAATAGGGGACATAGTGCCACAGACATGATACGTGAATTGGAGTGGCAATCATTAAAACAAAGGCGTTTTTCGTTACGATGGGATCTTCTCATGTTATTTCAATTACCACTTTCCTCCTCCAATTGCGAACACATTCTGTTGGCACCCACTTACATACGGAGAAATGATCATCACGATAAAATAAGAGAAATTAGGGCTCGCACAGAAAAATTTAAGTGCTCGTTTTTCCCGTGCGCCGTTCGGGAGTGGAACGGTAGAGAGACAGGTTGAAGGTGGTTCATTGAACCCTCTGCCAGGCACTTTATTATGAATAGCGGAGTAATCACGTAGATGTAGACGTAGTATGTTTAATTTTCTGGTTTTATTACATGAATAGATAATTCTTTTTTGCAGAAAAATGATCATCGCCTGGTGATTGTGACCTCAAAAGATTCTCTTGCGTTTAGTGGTATCCACCATTTGCGAGTGATTTCCAGTCTCACGGTAGGACACTGTGGTTGGAATTAAAAATTAAAAAAAAAACACGTCATCTGTAAAAGAGGCAGGTACTGCTCGTGGCGTCGAGGCAGAGAAATTACAAGTGGCTGGGCGGTGAAAGGGAAGGTGGATTGGAGGGTGGCAGAGGGTGGGGTGGGAGCGTCGACATCCGCGTCATTGTCGTGCGCCACCCGATATCCGCAGGCAGCGGGCGGAGCCTATACTTTCTGCCGCCACTCCGTGACAAGTACAGCTGACGCCACGCCAGGCAAAGTCCTTACACAAGACGTCACAGGCGATCTGGCGACACGCTTATGTAAGCGCGCTAGGCCAGGATGGTAGGGTGGGGGGTTTCGCCTTTTCCGTAGCTTCGCGGAACGGAACGCTCGTGCAAAAAGAAAAAGTTCTGCTGCGACGATAAAACTTGCTTGGCGGAAACTTGTCGACAGAACTTGAGTAGGAAATGATATACTATTGAGATGTACTTTCGGCAGAAACTTGTCTCGAAGTAGCGTACTTCGCACATTGACAAAAGTCGAAGAGTGATATAGCATTCTATTATTGCTTCGAAATTTCGGAAACTTGTCTCGCTTGCTTTGTTAATCGTAATGCTGTGCAAGGAGGCAGATATTAATATAACTTTTAACACTGGGAATGATAAAATGTTTATAACACATGTAAGGCTAACTCACACTAACCGTCACGTCACGACACGGCACCTCCCGATACGCAGCCATGCACTCATCTCCATTGCTTCGTCGTGGTTTTCGCGCTTAATGTAATTTGTTACTCTAAGTCTTTATCGTTTGCCATTTTTGTTATTTGTTGTAAATTGTTTCGTTTCGTTATGTCTTTCGTTAAAATTTGTAATTTTGTAATGAGTGATGAAAGATTAATTGAAGCAGTGAGCCAGCAGTCCGAACTGTACGATATGCGCACACTAAATTACTTGCTCTCTACTGTATTTACAAAGTAGATTTTTATACATACCGACACCGCATTTAATGTTTTACAGTGCAATAGGCTGCAGTATGGCAGCTACTGGAAATAAAAAAATGTACTGTGGTTAGGATCACATTTATTAGTAAATGAATTTATTTGTATGTTTCAGATATTTGCGGTGTTTCGTAAACAAATGAACCGAAATTTGAGACACTGCAACATTGCATTTTTTTGTGACGAATACGTCAAGAAATGTATTAGAGTTGTTCCTTTTAAAAATGAGTTTGTTGCAGGCTTATTTATTGTGTTGCAAGCATCAGTGGTCAACATTTACGAGTATGTGGTTTCACTATCTAACCATATTACAACTAAGGCACTTGAACTATTAAAAGCCAAATACAAGATTTAAAGGAAACCTATAAATCTTGAAGGGAAAGGTATTGAGGAAGATATGACTACTGCACAAAAATTTGCACTAGACTGGCAACTAAACTTAAACAAATCAATTTTTCACGGTATTTGATGGCACTTGGTTACACTGTGTTCCTTTTAGTAAGTGTGGGTGAGATTTGATGTAACAGCTGAAAGAAAACTGCTGCTTGGACTTCATGAAATATTTATAAAATGCAGATTCGTCTTCCACGAGCTCCTTGTAGTGCTTATGAACTTCCGCTCTGTACCATGTAATGACATCATTTTTCGGACTCACACTCTTTTTTTGCTTTGTTTCGCAGGTTTGTCTATCTTTTATCGTCCTTCTATCCCTGCAAGCTGCAAACCATTTGAGTACAGTAACGTCATTTTCGTACAAACGTGGACTCCATCATCCACGTATACACAGAAGTGACAAAAGCCATGGGGTACTGATACCCACGTTTACAGATGGCAGTAGTGTCGCGTACACAAGGCATAAACGGGGAATGAATTGGTGGAGCTGTCATTCGTACACAGGTGATTCAAGTTAAAACTTTTCCCATGTGATTAGGCCCGCATGATGGAAATTAACAGAGTTTGAATGCTTGTAGGAGCTAGATGCATGAGACATCCCATTTCGAGATCGTTACGCAATTAAATATTCCGAAGTCCACAGCGTCATCATTGTGCCGAGAATACCAGGTTTCAGGCTTTACCTCTCACCACGGACGGCGCATGGCTGACGGCTCTCACTTAGCGACCGAGAGCAGCAGACTTCGTGTAGAGTTGTCAGTGCTAACGTACAAGCAATACTGCGCCAAAGAACCGCAGAAATCAATGTGGGACGTACGAAGAACGTCTCCGTCAGGACAGCACGGCGAAATTTAGCGTTAATGGGCTATGGCAGCAGACAACCGACGCGAGTGTCTTTTCCAACAGCACGACATCGCCTGCGTCACCTCTCCTGGGCTCGTGACTGTATTGTTGCGTCCTTGACGACTTGAAAACCGTGGTCTGGTCAGATAAGTCCCGATTTCAGTTGGTAAGAGCTGGTTGTAGGGTTCAACTGCGGCGCAGACACCACGGATCCATGGATCCAGGTTGCGAGTGAGGCACTATGAACGCTGGTGATGGTGCCATAATGGTTTGGACTGTGTTCACGTGGAACCGATCATTGACTGGAACGGGTTATGTTCGGCTACTTGGAGACCATCTGCACCCATTCATAGACTTCATGTTCCCGAACAGCGATGTCAGGGTGCCACAATTGTTCGCGATTGGTTTGAAGGACATTCTGTACAATTGGAGCAAATGATTTGGGCACCCAGCTCGCCCGACATGACTCCCGTCGGAACATTTATGGGACATAATCCAGAGGTCAGTTGAGCATAACATCCTGCACGGCCAACACTTTAGCAGTTATAAACGGCTAGAGGCAGCAAGGTTCAGTATAGCTGCAGGGGAATCCAGTGACTTGCTGAGTACACACCACGTCGAGTTGCTGCACTGCAAAAGAAGATCCGACGCGAAATTAGGAGGTATCTACGTCTACATCTGCATCTACATAGATACTCGGCAAGTCGCCGTACGGCCCGTGGCGGAGGGTATCCTGTACCACTGCTAGTAATTTCCTTTCCTGTTCCACTCGCAAATAGAGCGAAAGAAAAACTACTGTCTATATGCCTCCATATGAGTCCTGATTCCTCGTATCTTCACGGTCCTTACACGCGTTGTATTTTGGCGGCAGTAGAATCGTTCGACAGTCAGGTTCATATGCCAGTTCTCTCAATTTTATCAACAGTGTTTCTCGAAAGAACGTTACCCTCCTTCCAGGGATTTCCATTTGTGTTTCCGAAGCATCTCGGTAACACTTACGTGTTGTTCGAACCTAATGGTAACAAACCTAGCAGCCCGCCTCTGAATTTCTGCGATGTCTTCCTTCAAATGGTTCAAATGGCTCTGAGCACTATGCGACTTAACTCCTGAGGTCATCAGTCGCCTAGAACTTAGAACTAATTAAACCTAACTAACCTAAGGATATCACACACATCCATGCCCGAGGCAGGATTCGAACCTGCGTCCGTAGCGGTCGCTCGGCTTCAGACTGTAGCGCCTAGAACCGCACGGCCACTCCAGCCGGCGATGTCTTCCTTCAATCCGATCTGGTACAGTTCCGAAACACTCGAGCAGTAGTCAAGAATAGGTCGCAAGAGCGTCCTACATGCGTCCTCCTTTGCAGGTGAACAACTCTTTACTAAAATTCTTCAAAGATACCGACGTCGTCCGCAGCCTGTGGTCGTGCGGTAGCGTTCTCGCTTCCTGTGCCCGGGTTCCCGGGTTCGATTTCCGGCGGGGTCGGGGATTTTCTCTGCCTCGTGATGACTGGGTGTTGTGTGACGTCCTTAGGTTAGTTAGGTTTAAGTAGTTCTAAGTTCTAGGGCACTGATGACCATAGATATTAAGTCCCATAGTGCTCAGAGCCATTTGAACCATTCTTGAAACCGACGTCGACCATACTATTTGCCTTCCCTACCGCAATTTCCATATTCTCGTTCCATATCATATTGCTTTGCAACGTTACGCCGAGATATTTAAACGGCTCGACAGTGTCAAGCAGGACACTAGTAATACTGTATCCGAACATTTCAGGTTTGACCTTCCTACTCATCACTATTAACTTACATTTTTCCACATTTAGGGCTAGCTGCCATTCATCACACCAACTGGAAATTTTGTCTACGTCGTCTTGTATCATCCTATAGTCACTCAACTTCGACACCTTTCCGTACACCACGGCATCATCAGCAAATTACCGCAGATTGCTGTCCACCTTGTCTGCCAAATCATTTTTGTACATGGAGAACAACAGCGGTTCTATAACTCTTCCGTGGGGCACACCTGACGATACCCTGATGAGCGCTCGGCGTTGGGAGCAACATACTGGCCTCTATTATTTAAGGAGTCTTCGAGCCACTCACATTTCAGTGAACTCATTCCATATGCAATGGGGCACCGTGTCAAATATTTTCCGGAGATCTAAAAATACGGCATCTGCATGTCGCCCTTCATCATTTGTTCGCAGCATATTATGTGAGAAAAGGCAAGCTGAGTTTCCCATGACTTTTATCACCTCAGTGTATAAACTACCAGGTTGTGTACGTGCACTTGGCGCATAAAAGCAGCTGAAAATAATCTTGTGAGAACTGCGATTCCCGCGAAGAAACAGCTGAGGGCTACCATGCGAATTGAGTTCATGTGACCTGAAATACTTAACATGCCGTGACGTGATGGATGGTGTGAATACACCTTGACGTGACTGTGCCGCGACGTGACGGTGCCGTACGGCAAGTGCGAACTGACCTTTAATTTGTTCGTCTATGTCCGCAGCAAATACCATACTTTGTCCCAGTAGTATAAGATTGTAGGCTAATCCATCCCACTGTCGGATGAAGGGCGTCATGTTCCTAATAAATTTAATTCTATAGAGGCTTAAAATGAAAAATCATGCCCGAGTTCTAGTCCTCCCTCGGGCATGGGTCTATGTGTTGTTCTTAGCATAAGTTTTAAGTTGTGTGTAAGTCTAGGGACCGATGACATCAGTGGTTTCGTCCCTTAGAAATTCACACACATATGAATAAGTTTTGAAAAATCAAGTTGACAGTCATGTTAAAGACACATCTGAACAAATGGCGTTCGAACACAATGCCTCGGGTCTCATTAGGCCCCTATTAGGCAAGCGACATCAGTGGCGCCACTAGTGACGTCACGAATGGCGCCGTTAGATGCCAGAGGGATCGGTGCATTGCATCTTATGGGCAGCGGCAGGAGCCTGATACCCGACAGCAACAAGCGACCACACTGATCCACTTGCTGCCGGACCCACCAACAGCGCAGTACACTTGGTGTTGACCGAGAATGTCATGAGGCACTGCATCGGTGCATTGTGTCTTATGGGCAGCGGCGGGAGCCTGATACCCGACAGCAACAAGCGACCACACTGATCCACTTGCTGCCGGACCCGCCAACAGCGCAGTACACTTGGTGTTGACCGAGAATGTCACGAGGCACTGCATCGGTGCATTGTGTCTTATGGGCAGCGGCGGGAGCCTGATACCCGACAGCAACAAGCGACCACACTGATCCACTTGCTGCCGGACCCGCCAACAGCGCAGTACACTTGGTGTTGACCGAGAATGTCACGAGGCACTGCATCGGTGCATTGTGTCTTATGGGCAGCGGCGGGAGCCTGATACCCGACAGCAACAAGCGACCACACTGATCCACTTGCTGCCGGACCCGCCAACAGCGCAGTACACTTGGTGTTGACCGAGAATGTCACGAGGCACTGCATCGGTGCATTGTGTCTTATGGGCAGCGGCGGGAGCCTGATACCCGACAGCAACAAGCGACCACACTGATCCACTTGCTGCCGGACCCACCAACAGCGCAGTACACTTGGTGTTGACCGAGAATGTCATGAGGCACTGCATCGGTGCATTGTGTCTTATGGGCAGCGGCGGGAGCCTGATACCCGACAGCAACAAGCGACCACACTGATCCACTTGCTGCCGGACCCGCCAACAGCGCAGTACACTTGGTGTTGACCGAGAATGTCACGAGGCACTGCATCGGTGCATTGTGTCTTATGGGCAGCGGCGGGAGCCTGATACCCGACAGCAACAAGCGACCACACTGATCCACTTGCTGCCGGACCCGCCAACAGCGCAGTACACTTGGTGTTGACCGAGAATGTCACGAGGCACTGCATCGGTGCATTGTGTCTTATGGGCAGCGGCGGGAGCCTGATACCCGACAGCAACAAGCGACCACACTGATCCACTTGCTGCCGGACCCGCCAACAGCGCAGTACACTTGGTGTTGACCGAGAATGTCACGAGGCACTGCATCGGTGCATTGTGTCTTATGGGCAGCGGCGGGAGCCTGATACCCGACAGCAACAAGCGACCACACTGATCCACTTGCTGCCGGACCCGCCAACAGCGCAGTACACTTGGTGTTGACCGAGAATGTCACGAGGCACTGCATCGGTGCATTGTGTCTTATGGGCAGCGGCGGGAGCCTGATACCCGACAGCAACAAGCGACCACACTGATCCACTTGCTGCCGGACCCACCAACAGCGCAGTACACTTGGTGTTGACCGAGAATGTCATGAGGCACTGCATCGGTGCATTGTGTCTTATGGGCAGCGGCGGGAGCCTGATACCCGACAGCAACAAGCGACCACACTGATCCACTTGCTGCCGGACCCACCAACAGCGCAGTACACTTGGTGTTGACCGAGAATGTCATGAGGCACTGCATCGGTGCATTGTGTCTTATGGGCAGCGGCGGGAGCCTGATACCCGACAGCAACAAGCGACCACACTGATCCACTTGCTGCCGGACCCGCCAACAGCGCAGTACACTTGGTGTTGACCGAGAATGTCACGAGGCACTGCATCGGTGCATTGTGTCTTATGGGCAGCGGCGGGAGCCTGATACCCGACAGCAACAAGCGACCACACTGATCCACTTGCTGCCGGACCCGCCAACAGCGCAGTACACTTGGTGTTGACCGAGAATGTCACGAGGCACTGCATCGGTGCATTGTGTCTTATGGGCAGCGGCGGGAGCCTGATACCCGACAGCAACAAGCGACCACACTGATCCACTTGCTGCCGGACCCGCCAACAGCGCAGTACACTTGGTGTTGACTGAGAATGTCACGAGGCACTGCATCGGTGCATTGTGTCTTATGGGCAGCGGCGGGAGCCTGATACCCGACAGCAACAAGCGACCACACTGATCCACTTGCTGCCGGACCCGCCAACAGCGCAGTACACTTGGTGTTGACCGAGAATGTCACGAGGCACTGCGGTAGAAGGAGCCTATTAGTTGCTTTCTATTGGAACGTTCTAAACGAGATACTAGCAGTAATAGGCAGCCTGGGTGGCCGACTAGTGGGATAAGGGTATCATGCAGAACAAAGTGGGAATTATATCACAGTGTTAGAAGTGGTCACAAAGAAGCTACATAGCCCATCATTACAAACAGTATTGTAAGTTGCTTAAAAATGCTGTAAGGAAGGGAGGGGGGAAATTAAGTGAATAATCAAATCACTGAAGACTGAGGACTCTCATGGTTATGATGGGAGTGCCTAGCAGAATATTAAAGTACTGTGCTGCACATGTTAGCCCTGTATTTCGCTATATTTGTAATTTTTCCTTTAGGAATGGTCAGTTTGCTGAAGGACTAAAGTACTCTTTAGTAAAGCCGCTTTATAAAAAGGGAGAAAGGGATAGTGCAAATAATTTTAGACCTATTTCTATGCCATCAGTGTTTGCTAAAGTTATCGAAAAGGCTGTGTATGTATGGATAATTGATCATTTTATATCACACGATTTGCTATCAAATGTACAGTTCGGCTTTAGAAGTCATTTAACAACTGAGAATGCTGTATTATCTTTTCTCTGTGAGGTAATGGATGGGTTAAACAAAAGGTTTCGAACGCTAGGCGTGTTTTTTGATTGAACTAAGTCGTTTGATTGTGTTGATATTAAAATATTGCTCCAGAAGTTGGACCATTACTGAATATGGGGAGTACTCACAATAGGTTCACCTCTTACTTTAGCAACAGACAGCAAAAGGTCATTATTCACAATGTTGAGAATGGCTGTGATGTGGGGTCTGAGTGGGGTACAGTCAAGTGGGGGGTGCCCCAGGGATCAGTGTTAGGGCCACTCCTGTTCGTTATTTATCTAAATGATATGCCCTCTAGTATTATGAATAACTCTAAAATATTTCTGATTGCTGATGATACTAGCTTGGTAGTAAAGGATGTTGTGTGCAACATTGGTTCAGAGTCAAATAGTGCCATTCATGACCTAATTTCGTGGCTTGTAGAAAATAACTAATGCTAAATCACAGTAAGAATCAGTTTTTACAGTTTCTAATGCACAATTTTAAAAAACCTGACATTTTAATTTCACAGAGTGGGCATATGATTAGTGAATCTGATCAGTTCAAATTTCTAGGTGTTCAGATAGATAGTAAGCTGTCGTGGAAAGCCCACGTTCAGGATCTTGTTCAAAGATTAAATGCTACCATTCTTACTATTCGAACGGTATCTGAAGTGAGTAATCGTTCGACACGAAAATTAGTCCACTTTGTCATTTTCATTCGCTTATGTCGTATGGTATTAGGTTTTGGGGTAGCTTTTCCAATTCTAAAAGGATATTTTTGGCTCATAAACGGGCAGCTCAGGCAGCAAGTGGTGTAAGTTCACGAACCTCTTGGCGACCCCTGTTCACAAGTCTGGGTATTTTGACATTGGCCTCTCAAAATAGTTATATATCCCTTACTGTCTTTTCTTGTTAACAATCTTATTCCCAAGAATAAGCAGATTTCACTCAGTTATTACTCGGCAGAAATCAAACCTGCATTTGGATTGGATTTCCTTTACTCTTGTGCAGCAAGGAGTGCAGTATACTGCTGCATCCATTTTCAATAAGCTACCACAAGAATTCAAAAACCTTAGCTGTAATCTATGCGCTTTCAAATCGAAACTGAAGAGTTTCCTCGTGGGTCACTCCTTCTGTCCCGTAGAGGAGCTCCTTGAAAAATTAAGCTGAGTCTTTTCATATTGTTGACTGTGTTTACTTAAACTTATGGCTTGACTTTTTTGGGTTCATAAACATATTATTTTTATCTTTTATTACTTTTATGTTGTAATTTCATGTGCTGACATGTTCCATGACCTTGAAGATTTGCTCCTCAATTTGAACCTACGGAACTTGAGGTGTAAATAATAAATAAATAAATAGCCGAGGGAGACTAGGGACGCCACTTCTTGCTCAATGGGTCTGCGTGCGCATACGACACGTCACTCGAGTACGTGCTGTCAGCGCCACAGTCCTTCAATAGCTTGATGCTACAACACAGGGAACATCTTGTTACTTGCATTGTTAATTTTTTAATAAATAAATAAATAAGGAAACACCAAAGTAAGGTAGGCTGAGAAGTGAGAGAAATGAATAAACTGTTCGAAGGTGGAATAAATAGACAAAACCTAATTTCCGAGACTAAGAGAGAACCTGCATCCTGGGATGCCATGACAGAAGCGCAGTTTGACAAAACAGAGATATTTGAGTCGTTTTTACAGTTTCATTCCAGAATTCGGGGAAGACCCCTATGAGTTAGCAGACTGTCGTAGATGACTTTTAAACTAATTTAATTACCTTAACATAGAAATAGGTGTCGTCCTGGGGCCAGGTTTGATATTATTTTCATTGTTCTTGAATAGAAATAGACAACGCGGGTGACAATGAACAAACCAGACTGGTCACTAGCGTTAATATTTATGAATTTGAAAGCACAAACATGGACTAAACAATCGAATTTGTACGGCTCTCTCCTATGAATTACAGTGATTTTTCAGAGTGTGTTCCTGGTTAATATTTTGCATGATTACGAACACCGCTCCAGGTGAAGGAACAGGTATTCAGTTTTTCGTAAAATAAATATAGCCAAGCCACTTGTAAACCGACGATTTCGACACTAGAATTGATCTGAAAAGTTTGCTGTCGTCCGCACTTAGATCGAAAAGCAGCATATAATAGAATCCTCGGATCAGTTGAATAATATACTATACATTGGATATTTTCATTTTTCTACCCTTCTCGGCATTCCTTTTTTAATAGAACATTGACGAGAAGTAGTTCTCCTTACGACATCATTCTCTCAACCAACTATCTCCCTATGAGAAGGGAGCTATTAATTAAAAGTGGCGCCAGCAGTTGCTTGGATCATTCAATGAGGTGACAAAAGTCACGAGATACCTCTTAATATCGTGTCGGGCCTACTTTCAGCCGGCGTAGTGAAACAACTCGACGTGGCAAGGACTTAATCAATCGTTGAAACTCGTGTGCAGAAATGTTGAGCAATGCTTCCTCTATAGCCGTCGATAACTGCCAAAGTCTTCCCTGTGCAGGACTTTGTGCGCGAACTGCCCTCTCGATTATGTACCATAAATGTCTGATGGGATTCATGTTGGGCGGCCGGGATGGCCAGATCATTCACTCGAACTGTCTAGAACGTTCTTCAAACAAATCGCGGACGACTGTGAGCCGGTGACATGCCGCATTGCCAAGCATAAAAATTCCATCGTTGTTTGGGAACAAGAAGTCCTTGAATGGCTGCAAATGGTCTCCAAGTAGCCGAACATAACCATTTCCAGTCCATGGTCGGTTTCATGTAAACACAGCTAACACCATTATGAAGTCAACACCAGCTTGGGTAGTGTCTTGTTCACATCTGGGGTCCATGGCTTCTTGGGGTCTACGGTAGAAGTGAACCCTACAATCAGCTCTTTCTAACTGAAATCGGAACTCATCTCACCAGGCCATGGTTTTCCAGTCACTTAGGGTGGAACCTATAAGGTCACAGTGTCCTGGCGGAAGCTGTCACCATCACACTGGACGCAAAGAGGTTCCAAGAAGATCGATAATAGGTGTTGAATCGAAGGCGCCTATCGGGAAAGAGGCCAAAGGCAGACTCGCAAGCAACACGGTACCAACGCCCTCTCGACAGCCAATATTTAGATCGCCGCCGTGGACTCTAAAGCCCAGTCAGCCACAAACAGCACTGCCATTCAGTAAGCCGAGTCAGTCGCAGTTGCAGTCAGCTCAGTTGCAATTCTAGTTGGCATCTGTCAGTCCACGTCACCAGCTACGAGATCGTAGTGTTTATAGCGGGAATTGTACTTCACCAGCAGTGAGGCTAGCATCGAGTATTACGGAAGAACGTGTATCACAACAACTAGCTTAAGATAAGTAGCTTCTTGTTTTTGTGAATAAGGAATCCTGTGAATACAACAGCGAAGTTGTGTTGTAGAAAGAGGATACCAGTCGCCAAACAACATCCTCTTCTCTCTTCCCAAGGTACAAGAGTCAGCAGTGTCAATGACGACACAAAAGTGGCGACGAAGATAATTCAATGTAGAAGAAGATTTTGCTTGCTTCTCTTTAGCCTGCAGCGGTGATCATTTTGCTAATTTGCTGTTGTGTTCTCTCATATTTCTCTTTTCAGAGGCTTTGCTTGCTTTTTTGCAAGTAACATATTTGCGCTAACCATGGCTACCCCGGCCCCTGCCTCCACGCCTCAGCCACAGATGGCCAGTGTGATGGATCTAACACAAGCTTTTCAGTTTCAGAACCAACAAATTGCAACCTTAGTGACGACGATACAACAGCATCTGGCGGCACAAACTGCGCCGGCCAGACGACGACACCCGACCGATCGACCTGCCCAACAAGTGGCGCCGACCAGCATACCAACATTCCGGCAATTTAATGACACAAAAGAGGACTGGCTCGAATACCTGACTCAGTTCCACGCACATTGTCAAGTTCATGGTGTCGAAGGTACTGTAGAGCTGCAATACTTTCTTTTGATGCGGGATCCCCAGTGTTCAGGTTAATACAAAAACTATTCCCAACTCCCTCTACCGACTAAATCAGTTACGACCAAGTAATTGCTGCATTAACTCAGCATTATGATCAGTAAGTCCAAGTAGATGCAGCCAGACATATTTTTCGCTTGCAGAAAAAACCGGAACAGACGTATTGTCAGTGGTATACCGAATTAACGGGCATGACTACGAAGTGTAAATTTAAGTGTAGTGGTGGCAACTTTTATTGTGATTTAATCATTAGGGATGCAATAACATTTAGTGTTCCAGATAGCAGAATACAGGAAAGGATCTTAAACTACTGTGTTCCATTACTTCCCCAAATATTGCAAATATTAGAGCAATATGATTCGGGTGACATAGCGGCCGGTAAGTTTGACCAAGTCCCGATTTGTCAGGTCGAGTCACCCGTTGCTCGCCGGCCGGTGTGGCCGTGCGGTTCTAGGCGCTTCAGTCTGGAACCGCATGACCGCTACGGTCGCAGGTTCGAATCCTGCCTCGGGCAGTTCTAGGGGACTGATGACCACAGATGTTAAGTCCGTATAGTGCTCAGAGCCACCCATTGCTCGCGACCGCCCCAAGCATACACAACAACGAGCGCCTACACAGTCGCGCTGACAGCCACGTAGACATGTAAACAAGCCTGTGAATTGAGTGGAGTCTTGCCATTTGCTCGCCGTAAATAACAGGACTGCCCATTACGCGTAACGCAACGTGTTACACGTGTGGAAAGAGAGGCCATGTCCAAGCAGTTTGTTTGCAGCGACACAAGAACACCAATTTTGCCCGTTCCCAGAAAAAACGGGCTCGTGCACATGCACTGAACGTTGTGTCTTCCAAACCTACAACAGATTTTGACGAAAGTGAGATTAAGGTTATCACTCCTTCTCACCCTAGTGCTGTGCAACGGCGTTATAGCAGACTACTTGTCTCATTACGAATTGCTGGCCGTCGTGTGAACTTTCAGTTAGACACAGATGCCTCAGTAACTATGCTTAAATGTGCCACATACGAACAGTTAGGCTCAGCACGTCTTTCTAATCCCAGTAAGCACCTCACTGCCTACAACGGACAGGAGATTCCAGTGCTTGGACAGCGTACTTTGCCTGCCACTTACATGTCTCACACTAGGACGGTGAGAACATTTTCGCTTTGATGCCTTTGATTTGTTTGGACTTAGCGTCCACGAGAACGTACTTTCCATATCAGCATTTGCACCAAACGACAGTGACGCTAGCTTGCTTTAAGAATTTCCTGAACTATTTTCAGAAGGAAGGAGAAAAGGACATAAATTCGGCGCCCGTGTTACATTGAAAGAAAATGCACAGCCTAAGTTTTTCCGGGCCCGCCCCACTCCAATTGCTTTAAGAGACAAAAGAGCCAGTGAACTGAAAGAATTGCAAGATAATGGTGTAATTAATTCAAATGATTCAAATGGCTCTGAGCACTATTGAACTTAACAACTGAGATCATCAGTCCCCTCGACTTAGAACTACTTAAACCTAACTAACCTAAGGACATTACACACATCCAATCCCGAGGCAGGATTCGACCCTGCGACCGTAGCAGCCGCGTGGTTCCGTACCGAAGCGCCTAGAACCGCTCGGCCACCGCAAGTGGCTGTACTTAGGTAATGTGATAAACAGTAAGGGTGTGCACCCCCACCAATCTCATTTGCTTGCAATCCGTGACCCTCCCGTTCCTCGCAGTGTGTCTGAAATGCAGTCGGTAATAGACAAGATGACGTACTACATTCGGTTCATACCGAATGCCGCTCAGATCGCGGCTCCATTGCATCGCCTGCGTCGCAAAAATGTACCTATTATGTGGATTAAAGAGTGTCAAGACGCATTTCAGAAACTCAAAAATGGTTTGCTTAGTGACATGTTTAGTGCATTACGATCCTGCCAAGCCGGTAGTTTTGCAAGTCGACGCTTCTTCCTACGGAATCGGCGCTGTGCTTTCTCACAGAATTGGTGCACAAGACAGACCTATTCCTACGGCCTCAAAGTTGTTGCCTCAAACTCAGTACAATTATTCACAAATTGAAAAAGAAGCTCTCGCTATTGTGTATGGTGTGATCAAATTCCATCACTATTTGCGTGATCGCAAGTTCTTTTTAGTGACAGATCACAAGCCTTTGCAGTCCTTGTTTCATCCGTCAAAGCCGGTTAATACACGCACTGCTCAAAAATTGCAATGATGGGTGAAATCCCTGGGCTATCAGGGCAGAGCGGATGAGGTTATATTTGAAGAAAGGGGCCAAAATAAATTACTGTCAGTTGCACTCAACATGTAAACTTTATAGGTTAAAACACACAATCAAACATGCAAGAATCGAAAACTCTCAAGGTTTTAACGAAAGACCACCTCTGATTTAATTTAGATCGGCTGAAGGCCACATCGAAAATCCAAGGCACAAGGCCTAAGCAAGGAATTGAGGTACTGGAGTTCTTCTCGAGGTTGCACTTCTTCAAAAAAAATTTTTATCTTCAATATAAATAGGCTGAAAGCCTTAGCTTAAATTTTTCCCATAGAACTCGGCTGAAGGCCACGCATTAATCAAAAACAGTGTTACGGCCTAGAGCCGAGACACAGATTTTCAATTTTTAGTCTAAATAGGGTGAAAACTCGGCTGACGGCCGCATATCAACAAAACAATTTAACGGCTTAAGGCCTAGGAAGAAGAGCTTTCAATTTTAAAATGCTGAAGGTCTTATCTTAAAATATTTCGTGTAAAACTTGGCTGAAGGCCTCATACTAAAGAATAACAATCTGATGACTTAAGGGCAAGACAAAGATTTTGAATTTTTAATGTATGAGAGAGATTAAAACTCGGCTGAAGGCCACACACAATGCAGAAAACAATTTTACGGCTTAAGGCCTAAAGGCAAGAGCTTCTAAATTTCAACTAAAATAGGCTAAAGGCTTTATCCTAAAATGCTTCAAATAAAACTCGGCTGAAGGCCACATACGAAACCAAATCTCACGACTTAAAGCCTAGATGGACGATGCACCCTTGCCCTCCCCCCCTCTCCCGTCCTCGCTCGCCGTCCCCATGGACCTGGACGTACCATTGCCGTCGCCGTCGTCGTCATCGCCCCAGGAAACTCTCTCAGGTCTGGACGTGTACCCTGACAGCAGTTTTCCGGATGATATTCCTCTTGCCTCACAAGCCAGATTGCTGGGTATGGCCAGGAGTAAGCCCCCCTCCTCAGTCACGGCTTCCAGCTTACCTCTAGGTCCAGAGTCCTGCCTGTTGTCGTTCGCAGCCCTCCGGAGGGAGGAATGCACTTACGTAACATGTCACCAGCTCACTAGTCGGGAAAGAGCTCGCAAGAAGGTCGATAATAGGTGCTGAATCAAGACCGCCTATCAGGAGAGAGGCCAAAGTCAGACTTACGAGCAATGCGCCGCCAACGCCCTCTGGACCGCCAGTATTTAGATCACCACCGCGAACTGGAGAGCCCAGCCAGTCACAGACAGTCAGGCCAGTCCTTCAGTCAGCCGAATCAGTTGCAGTCAGCTCAGGAACTAGCTCAGTTACTATTCTCCGAGTAGTTGGCATCTGTCAGTTCACGTCACCAGGCACAAGAGTGTAGTGTTTATAGCGGGACTTGTACTTCACCAGCAATGAGGCTAATGTGGGCTATTACGGAAGAACATGTACCACAATAACTAGCTTAAGGAAAGCAGCTCCTTATTCTTGTGAATAAAGGACCCTGTTAATGCAGCAGTGGAGTTGTGTTATAGACAGAGGATACCAGCCACCAAAGAACATCCTCTCCCCTCTTCCCATGGTACAGGATTCAACAGTGTCGATGACGATACAAAACACAAGCCTAGGGGAATCGCTGCAGACTGTCAGCAATGGCAGTCCAGTCGGTCTTCTGTTGCCATAGCCAATTAACGCCAAACTTTACCCCACTGTCCTAATGGATACGTTTGTCGTACGACCCGTATTGATTTCTGTGGATATTTCATGTAGTGTTGTTTGTCTGTTAGCACTGACAACTCTAAGCAAACGCCACTGTTCTCGGGCGTTATGTGAAGGCCGTCGGCCACAGCGTTGTCCGTGGTGAGAAGTAGCACATGAAATTTGGTATTCTCGACACACTCTTGACACTATGAAACTCGGAATATTGAATTCTCTGACGATTTCCGAAATGGAATGTACCATGCGTCTAGCTCCAGGTACAATTCCGCGTTCAGAGTCTATTAATTCCCGTCGTGCAGTCCTAATCACTTCGGAAACCTTTCCACATGAATCACCTGTGTACAAATGACAGTTCCACCATTGCACTGCCCTTTTATACGGCGTGCACGCGATAGTACCGACACCTGTATATGTGCTATCGCTGTCCCATGAGTTCTGTCATCTTAATGGCGGCACTCGTGACGTCACGAGTGGCGTTTTAGTGTCCCTCGGCTAATAGAGTCCTTACATGGTTGATACCTACATTAACAAATGTCCAAATATGTTGAGAATTATAGGCTTTCGCGTTGTTGTTGCTGTGGGCTTCAACCGGAAGGCTGTTTCGATGGAATTCTCCTTGGCAGTCATCCTGTGCAAACCTCCTCCTGCACTCAATATCAACTCGAACATGCTTTCTGTAGTCAAGCCACAGTCTCGCGCAACAGTTTTTACCTCCCAAACGTCTCGACAATACCGAACTAACTATTCTTTTATATCTCCAGATGTGTTCCATCAACGATTATTTCCTTTAGTCAAGTTGTGCGATAAATTTGTTTTCTCTCCTGTTCTATCCTGTACTTACTCATTGGTTATTCGATCTATCCATCTAATCCTCAGCAGTTTTCCGTAATACCACATCTTAAAAGCTTCTATTATTTTGTTTTCTGTTCTCTTTATCGTCCACGTTTCACTTTCGTCAAGGGTACCATTTAAAAAAAATACTTTGGAAAGGACTTACTAACACTTAAATTTAAATTTTATGTTAACTAATTCTTCTTTTCAGAAACCATTTTCCCGCTAAAGCTAGTATGGATTTTATATCTCTTCTACTCAGGCCGCCAGTAGATATTTTGCTGTGCAAAGAGCAAAAATTCTTTACTACATTTAGTGCCAATTTCCTAATCTGAGTCCTCGGTGTTGTCTACTTTAATTGGCGTACACTACATTACGCTTGTTATATTCTTGTTCAAGTTCATCTTATACAATCTTTTCAAGACACTGCGTTCAAATGCTACTCGAAGGTCTGTGTTATCTCAGATGGAATTAAAATACTACAGGCATTGTAAACCACAAATTCTTTAATTCTCTTTCAGAATTTTCTTTGGTTTCCTTTTCCGCTTGTTTAACGGACAGAGTGAATAAACTAAGGAAAGGCCACAATGTAGTATCCCTGCCTTTCGCTGGAAACGCATGTTTGATTCGGACAGCTGCTGGTTGGAGTGATGTACTCCACACTATTAACTCCGTTAGTATCCTATATCCTCGCATGTCACTGACATTTATCATCTCTGGGCACTGTTCTTAAACAATTCTTTCTCCTGATTACACACCGAAATGCGTTGATATTCATGCAGAAATATTGATTAAACGGCATACTGCGATAAAAAATAATTTTTGATTGCTCATAATTTTTCCGAATCATCGTCGTCGTTCTGCTGCCATCTGAGTTACCGAAGCACGACTCACGCCCGGGCCTCACAGCTTTACTTCTGCCAGTATCTCGTCTCCTACCTTCCAAACTTTACAGAAGCTCTCCAACGAACCTTGCAGAACTAGCACTCCTGAAAGAAAGGAAGGATATTGCGGAGACACGGCTTAGCCACAGCCTGGGGGATGTTTCCAGAATGAGATTTTCACTCTGCAGCGGAGTGTGCGCTTTGGTAGCTCAGATGGTAGAGCACTTGCCCGCGAAAGGCAAAGGTCCCGAGTTCGAGTCTCGGTCGGGCACACAGTTTTAATCTGCCAGGAAGCTTCATATCAGCGCACACTCCGCTGCAGAGTGAAAATCTCATTCAGGTTTTGGATGTTTTTGTACGTTAATTCCGTTTATGGTACTTAATAATTTGTAAATGGTTCAGAGACGTTTCTTTATAAAGAGTGCATCACCATCGCAAACCACGAAATTAACAGGAGATATCACAATGGGAAGCCTGGAAGTAGCAACTTTCCAGTATTCACTCAAGAGTCAAGGAAACTGGTACGCCTGCCTAATATCGAGTAGGGCCCCCTCGAGCACAAAGAAGTGCAGCAAAACGACGTGGCATGGACTCGGCTAATGTCTGAAGTAGTCCTGTAGGGAACTGACACCATGAATCTTGCGAGGCTATCCATAAATCCGTAAGAGTACGAGGTGGTGGCAATCTCTTCTGAAAAGTACGTTGCAGGCCATCCCGGACATGGTCAATAATTTTCATGTCTGGGGAATTTGGTTTCCATAGGAAGTGTTTCAATTCAGAAGACTGTTCTGGAACCACTCTGTAGCAACTCTGGAGATGTGGGGTGTCGCATTGTTCTGCTGGAACTGACCAACTCCGTCGGAATGCACAATGGACATGAATGGATGCAGGTGATCAGACAGGATGCTCACTTACGTGTCACCTGTCAGAGTCGCATCTAGACGTATCAGGGGCCCCATATAATTCCAACTGCACACGACCCACACCATTACAGTGCATCCATCAGTTTTAACAGTCCCCTGCTGACATGCAGGGACCAATGATTGATGAGGTTGTCTCCATATCCGTACCCGTTCATCTGCTCGATACAATTTGAAACGAGACTCATCCGAAAGCCCATATCGATGATGTTTCGTTGAATGGTTCGCACGATGACACTTGTTGATGGCCCAGCATTGAAATCTGCAGCAATTTGCGGAAGGGTTGCACTTCTTTCATCTTGAACGATTCTCTTCAGTCGTTGTTGGACCGTTCTTGCAAGATCTTTTCCCAGCCGTAGTGACGTCGGAGATTTGATGTTTTACCGGATTCCTGATACTGTCGGTACACTCGTGAATTGATCGTACGGGAAAATCCCCACTTCATCGCTACCTCGGAGACGCTGTGTCTCATAGCTCGTGCGCCACATATAACACCACCTTCAAACTCACTTAAATCTTGATAACCTTCCATTGTAGCAGCAGTAACCGATTTAACAACTGCGCCAGACACTTTGTGAAAAGATCTAAGAAGGAGAAACTTCTACCAGCATGTATCAGCGTTTGACAGCGGCAGGTTCGTGGCCTGTTGAGACTGTGGTTTATCGTTCCGTGATACTGCTGCTCGTATTGGTCAGGACCACGCAAATAAGAAATCGAAGGGTTCACGGCACCAATACTTAACGTCATGCTGGATGTCAATGGCCCCATGCGACTAACGCCAGAGAGGACAGATGTATTGTTTATTCAGCGGTGCCAGATCATACAACCATGTCGCATACCTTGAGCTAGAAAACGGGCTTGTTTGCGTGTATCGACACATAGTGCTAAAAAACTTGGAGGACCATTGTTGAAGCTTCCCTTGACATCGCAGCGGAGAGATTCGCAGCTACAATACTGAGCCGAACGACAAGACCAGATGGAGGAGTGGCACACGTCATCTGTTTCGATAAATTCCGAGTCTGCATTGAGCATGACGACGGACGATTAAGTGTGTAGAGGTTCTAAGAAGATCTCATATTGACTGACTGCATTCGTTACCATTACCGCAGGCTTACTGGTGTGGTGTGCCATTGGGTACACAACACGATCACCTTTGGATCGATAGCAATTAGTTTGGTTAACAGACATTACATTTCTGACGACAGGCCAGTGGCTTATCCCTAACTTAATTGTGTGCATGACGTTATCTTTAAAGAAGAAACGCAAAAAGAGATGTTTTCCATGATTTCCTGACGTACCTCAGTACAGAGGGTGTCCGAATTTCGGTCTGGCCAGCGGGTTCTCCACATGTCTTATACACCACAAACACGTGGTCACAGACTGTTGAGAGACTGTCACACTAACCAATTGCGAGACACTACAACTGATGGACTCTGGCATAGTGCTGAAGCAGTATGGAATGATGTACCCCTGTCTGTCATTCAACCCGAGTTTGCATTGATGCCAATTATACTGCTAGACATGGAAGCTATGTGTACTAATATTCACACTCTGTATCCCCCTAAAATCACCTACAAATATGACAATGTCGTGACTTCTGAAATTTTCCCGGCGTATTTGTTCTTCTAATAATTTCCGGGTATGCAGCCGGATCCCGTCGACATTCTGCCACGATATTTCGGCCCAGAGACGTCCGGCCATCATCAGGTGAGTACACAACTACTGAAGAGCCCAGGTGCAGTCGCGGTATTTATGCCGAATCTCGCGCATGTGAAATGTACTGGCATCCTACAGCGCATGCGTCAGGTGTTGACATGCGCAGCATAGCCGAGTTGTACGTGCTGCCCTCGGTGGTGGAAATAAAGGTTCATCTAGTCATTGAGTATCGAATGACATTGTCGATTCCGCTGTGATTGTATAATTTTAATAACAGGATTCCAATTTTTATCCAGCTGAAAGCCGTTGTCACGATTTATAAGATTATTGGCAAGACGTATTTCCACTGATTCCTTGATTACGGAATCCCAAAAACCGGAAACCGGGGATAAAATTTTTGTTACATTGTATTCCATTGAATGTCCCAAAGAAATACAGTGCTCTGCTACTGCCGATTTTGACGGTTGCCGCAGACGGGTGTATCTTTCATGTTCTATACATCGTTCATGGACAGTTCTTGTCGTCTGGCCAATATATGCAGCGCCACATTCACAGGGAATTTTGTAGACGCCTGCCTTCTTCAGTTGTAAATCGTCTTTAACGGATCCAACCAGGGCCCGGTTCTTAGCTGGTGGACGAAAGATAACCTTGATTTTATTTTTCTTCAGTAATCGGCCTATTTTCGACGACACATTCCCGGCGTATGGAAGGAACGCAGTTGATTTAAAGTCATCATCTGCGTCCTCAGTGCGTTGCTTTTTGTTATGATAGTTGCGCATGGCCTTCCGTATTTGGCGAGAAGTGTAGCCATTCTCTTTGAAAACCTTCTCCAAGTGTTCTAATTCTGCGTGGAGATTTTCATCATCCGATATTATATGCGCTCGATGTATTAAGGTACTGAGAACACCGGCTGTTTGTGCTGGGTGATGGCAGCTTGACGCCTGGAGATACAGATCTGTGTGAGTCGCTTTCCTGTACACAGAATGTCCTAATGACCCATCATTTTTACGGCGTACTAGCACGTCTAGAAATGGTAAAGTGCCCTCTTTTTCAATCTCCATCGTAAATTTGATGTTCTCATGTAATGAGTTTAAGTGATGAAGGAATTTCTCCAGTTCCTGTCTGCCATGAGGCCATACAGCAAAAGTATCATCTACGTACCGCCAGAAGACCGTAGGCTTTAAAACAGCAGACTCAAGTGCTTTCTCCTCAAAGTCCTCCATAAAGAGATTAGCTACCACAGGCGACAAAGGGCTCCCCATGGCGACGCCGTCTGTTTGTTCAAAGAATTCGTCATTGAATAAAAAGTACGTTGAGGAGAGTATATGTTCAAACAAGGCCGTCATTTCTGCACTGAATAAGTTACCAATAAGATGTAATGATTCCATTAAAGGCACTTTGGTAAAAAGTGAGACCACATCAAAGCTGACTAATAAATCCGAGCTGCTAAGCTTAACATCCTTCAAGCGACTGACAAAATCCTCGGAATTACGTATATGGTGGCAACACTTACCCACATACGGCTTTAGTAACGAGGCCAGATATTTTGCTGTAGAATAGGTCGCAGCACCAATATTACTCACTATTTATCCCCGGTTTCCGGTTTTTGGGATTCCGTAATCAAGGAATCAGTGGAAATACGTCTTGCCAATAATCTTATAAATCGTGACAACGGCTTTCAGCTGGATAAAAATTGGAATCCTGTTATTAAAATTATACAATCACAGCGGAATCGACAATGTCATTCGATACTCAATGACTAGATGAACCTTTATTTCCACCACCGAGGGCAGCACGTACAACTCGGCTATGCTGCGCATGTCAACACCTGACGCATGCGCTGTAGGATGCCAGTACATTTCACATGCGCGAGATTCGGCATAAATACCGCGACTGCACCTGGGCTCTTCAGTAGTTGTGTACTCACCTGATGATGGCCGGACGTCTCTGGGCCGAAATATCGTGGCAGAATGTCGACGGGATCCGGCTGCATACCCGGAAATTATTAGAATGACAATGTCTTCGTCTTACTGTAGTACACTCACAAAATAATCAAGAGTTTTGCTACTTTTCCTTGTGCAGTGGCTAGCAGTGTATTACTTTTTGTGGCATTTAGGAGTTTACACTACACTTCAGAGGCAGGTGTTTCATATAATGGGTGTAACAGGTGTAAGCGCTGATATTTCTATTGGTGACTGAGGACGATGTACTGAACAACATTACATCAGTATTTGCATTATATTCAGACTAATAATTATAGCTATTATATATTTATGTGTTTAGGTCGTGTAGTACCCCCAAGTATGTGTGCCAAGAACAAGCTATTAATTCTTATTATTCCCTAGGCAGTCTTTACAAAACTCTACCATCTAGTGAGCAAGATGTATGAGACAGGCGAAATCCCCTAAGACTTCAAGAAGAATACAATAATTCCAATCCCAAAGAAAGAAGGTGTTGACAGATGTGAAAATTACCGAACTATCAGTTTAATAAGTCACAGCTGCAAAATACTAACGCGAATTCTTTACAGACGAATGGAAAAACTGGTAGAAGCCGACATCGGGGAAGATCAGTTTGGATTCCGTAGAAATGTTGGAACACGTGAGGCAATACTGACCCTACGACTTATCTTAGAAGAAAGATTAAGGAAAGGCAAACCTACGTTTCTAGCATTTGTAGACTTAGAGAAAGCTTTTGACAATGTTGACTGGAATACTCTCTTTCACATTCTGAAGGTGGCAGGCGTAAAATACAGGGAGCGAAAGGCTATTTACAATTTGTACAAAAACCAGATGGCAGTTATAAGAGTTGAGGGACATGAAAGGGAAGCAGTGGTTTGGAAGGGAGTGAGACAGGGATGTAGCCTATCCCCGATGTTATTCAATCTATATTTTGAGCAAGCAGTAAAGGAAACAAAAGAAAAATTCGGAGTGGGTATTAAAATCCATGGAGAAGAAATAAAAACTTTGAGGTTCGCTGATGACATTGTAATTCTGTCAGAGACAGCAAAGGACTTGGAAGAGCAGTTGAAAGGAATGGAAAGTGTCTTGAAGGGAGGATATAAGATGAACGTCAACAAAACAAAACGAGGATAATGGAATGTAGTCGAATTAAGTCGGGCGATGCTGAGGGAATTAGATTAGGAAATGAAACACTTAAAGTAGTAAATGAGTTTTGCTATTTGGGGAGCAAAGTAACTGATGATGGTCGAAGTAGAGAAGATATAAAATGTAGACTGGCAATGGCAAGGAAAGCGTTTCTGAAGAAGAGAAATTTGTTAACATCGAGTATAGATTGAAATGTCAGGAAGTCGTTTCTGAAAGTATTTGTATGGAGTGTAGCCATGTATGGAAGTGAAATATGGACGATAAATAGTTTGGACAAGAAGAGAATAGAAGCCTTTGAAATGTGTTGCTACAGAAGAATGCTGAAGATTAGATGGGTAGATCACATAACTAATGAGGAAGTATTGAATAGGATTGGGGAAAAGAGAAGTTTGTGGCACAACTTGACAAGAAGAAGGGATCGGTTGGTAGGACATGTTCTGAGGCATAAAGGGATCACCAATTTCGTATTGGAGGGCAGCGTGGAGGGTAAAAATCGTAGAGGGAGACCAAGAGATGAATACACTAAACAGATTCAGTAGGATGTAGGCTGCAGTACGTACTGGGAGATGAAGAAGCTTGCACAAGATAGAGTAGCATGGAAAGCTGCAGCAAATCAGTCTCAGGACTGAAGACCGCAACAACAACCTGGGCAGCAGGTCAGGTGTTGAAGTGTGAACAGGTGGACACTATGTTAGTCTGTACTGATACGTCTAGTTCACTTTGTGGCGCAGTTACGAACATGCAGAAAACATCAGGCCATGAAATTTGTGACATGTATGTGGGAAGACTGGTCGATACACAGAAAAGGCAACCAACCTACTGGCGTTTGCACATATTAAGGTACCATATACAAAAATATCTGCACTTACATCCGTAACACCATGTATTTATTGTTTAAGGGTAAAAAAAATGTACTGAGACCGTGAGACATGGGATATTGTGTACAGAACAAAGCAATATATAAGAAGTCTGTTACCCTTAAATAACTGTTCTAAATTGCATCCTTCCAATATCAACGTCATCTTCCGACCCTGAATATATTGTCACAATATTCATTAAAATGTTTATGTAATTTGTTACACAGTAGATGACGTCTAATGGTATGTATGTAGGGAGAGGTAGGCCAAGACTGGAATTAGACATGAGAAGAAGACTATAGTATCATTACCATTTCGATGGGAGTGTCGGATGCAACAGTACGAAAAATCGTGGGATTTTACATCGTCGAATAATGTGGTTATGTAATTTGCTTCACTAGTCCTCTTTTGCCAACATCCTCAAGACGATGGGCCCCTTTTATTAAAAGTATCACTAATGGCTAGAAAAGATACTGTGGTATGGATTTCTCATGTTGGATACGTCTCTTTCATTGGCTTTCACTCCACCATAACAAATAATCATGTCAGTGCACGAAGACGTTTCTCACACACCCATTCATGTTCACGAAAATTGTTAGTAAGGTATCCCGAAGCATAAAAGCATAAAAACGACTAATGAAAATTTTTTCCAAGTTTTTGGATACGGAGTCGAATAGCATACACAGGGTGCAGAAAAATTCTCTCACGAAGTTTTAACCATGGGTAGCTGATGCCAGTGGGAACGAAAATTGCAAATTCTGTGTAGGTCGACAACGCGCAGTTTTTAAACTACGAAAACTTGGCTCGACGCATTCCGATATGCCGTGAGATTGCCCTGTTGCTGGATGCTCTGGACAACGCATGTCCGCGAATGCTTTGACTGCTGGAAATCGCGATGTATCCAAGGCGGCCCGCACGCTCGGTGGTAGCGCACTAGCCTTCCACTCTGGGAACCTGGGGGCGAATCGGCTGGGGTCCCGACACATCCATTGTAGTTTCATGATAAGACGTACCGGGAAAAAACCCATAAACAGTTGTTAGTTCGCGTACAGAAAGTCTTACAAATTGTGTAACTAGGACATTCTTTAGTTAGCGCAGGCGGTCGAACTGGCGAACCTCTAACGCGACACAAGCTTAGTAACGTTAAACGGTGTTTTGCCGAACTCTTTCAAAGATTTCTGGTATTGCCCTGATGTGATTGGCGACATGTTTAATGCGATCCATGAATTCCTCTTCGTTTCTAGGTGGTTTGATTCTGGGTGGGTGAACTAGAACCTTGAAGAATCCCCACTGGAAAAAGTCCGGTGGCATGAGGTCTTGTGATCGCGGCGGCCATGTCCTACGAGCACCTCTGCCAATTAGCCGGCCGTCGAAGAGTTCATTCAAATATCAGCGCACTGCACGACTGTTATGTGCGGGCGCCCAATTATGCTGCAAACATATGTGTAACCGAATGTCCAGGGGAACATCTTTCAGCAGGTCAGGTAAAGTTTCTTGAAAAAAGTGAAGGTAATTTGTCTCGGTACGTCGTGGAGGTAGACGGACCGGCCCAATCCGATGGTCACCCACAACGCCTGCCCAAATGTTGAGCGACAATCGTTTATGGGGTCCGTGGATGTACGTGACGTGATGACTTCCCCTTGCCCTGTAATGAACGTTTGGAGTGTTGTAAAGGCCATCCAGATGGAAGGTGCAATCGTCGGGAAACAACACAATGGCGGGGAAGTCGGGATCTCGTCTAACACGTCGCAGAAACCACCGGAAAAACCCTAGCCTGTGTTGATAGTCCGCCACAGGATTTAGGTCTCGGGCAGGGTGGAAACTAAATGGGTGCTGGCGTCATCCCTCAAAACCTCCCAGACTAACCGATGATTGACACCCATTTGTAGGTGCTTCCTCGAAGCGCTCGAGAACAGTCTCTTCAAATGCAACACCCCATCGTGTTCGAGGTCTTCCAGCATCACCGTGATATCCCGCTAAAGAGCCTGTTTCGCCAAGTCGCCGATGAATTGCTGTGAACGTTTGCGGGTGTGGGTGGCGTCTTTCTGGGTACCGTTCCTTATACAACGGTCGAGCTTCATGCGCATTGCCGTCGGGTAGATCATAAACAAAAACCATATCTCGTTGTTCTTCAAACGAATACTTTGCCGCCAGGCTTACTGTATGACTAAATCGCAGGTGACTTGTGTGTGCTCCGAAGTGAAGCTTACGTGCGAATGCCTCTGACTTGAGGTGGAGACAAACAGCAAGGGACGTCTGTATGTGTGAACCGACAACCATAGCGCTGCCCGTCAACCGACGAACGGCAACAGGGCATCCCACGGCCAATCGGAGCGCGTGTCGCCAAGTTTCCGTAGTTTAAAATGGTGCGTTGTCGACCTACGAAGCATTAGCAGTTTTGGTTCCGACTGGCATCAGCTATCGAGGGTTCAAGCTTCTCCACATTGCATATACTGGCAATATATATTTGGAGTATTCCACTCAATTGTTATAATGTTCATATTTACATTATTCTATCGATTTCGCATTTCTATATCACAGTTTATAACTCCATATTCAGTCCACGTGGCTATCTAAACGAAACGACCATGGAGTATAATGAACAACTAAAGCGGAGTAGAGATAGAAAATCCACCATAGAAGCCAACTTTAGGCGCAGAAAGTTCAAAAAGTTTAACTGTGAGTAGCGACTTCCAGAAATAGCTATTCCTTATAATGTTGGCTTGTACAGTGGAACTCTTACGTGTATACAAATCTTTCACTTGGGCGCCCCCCGCAGTTTGGGTCCCAAGCGGTTGCTACCTATTGTGATCCGCCCTGTATAGAAATCCTACTGTCGTAGCGCCTCTGGAACCCTTCTCGGTTTAGCGCCCAAAGCGGCACGTTTTGTCACTTTGGTATTAAAGCCGCCCTAATCTCTTACGTGCACACTATGTGAATTGCTCGATGTATCCAATCGGCGACTGAGCAGGACAGCCATGAGGATGGGGTTATACGCCCGTGATGTCTTGACGGAATATTAATATCAACGTCATAAGTAAAGACAGCTAAAAATAATATTCTGTACAGATATTATGAATTAAAGGGGAACTGGGTCACAGTGTGTTGCATCATTCAATCGCGTAATTAATTAATGAAGAGATATGTTCTTAAAAGTCTGTATGGACTGTGGGCGTTAGCGTCCGTCTGGCGTTGTCGGTGGCACTTACTGTTGAATTGGTGCTTAAGTTCGTAGCGTTTTTCTCTAAGTTCACACAACATATACAAAAAAAAAGACTTTACCAGAATAAGATTTTCACTCTGCAGCGGAGTGTGCGCTGATATGAAACTTCCAGGCAGATTAAAACTGTGTGCCAGACCAAGACTCGAACTCTGGACCTTTGCCTTTCGCGGGCACAAGCTCTACCAACTCAGCTACCGAAGCACGACTCACGCCCCGTCCTCACAGCTTTACTTCTTGGCAGAGCACTTGCCCGCGAAAGGCAAATGTTCTGAGTTCGAGTCTCGGTCCGGCATACAGTTTTAATCTGCCAGGAAGTTTCAAAAAGACTTTAATCATCAATAATATGTTCTCCTTCACTATTTACAACAGTCTTCCAACGCTGGGTTAACGTTTCGGTTCAAGAAGTGTAGAAATTACGTGGATTTGATGCAAAGATCTCGTCGAGTCATGTTCGGAGCGCATTTTCTTCCTGACAGGAAGTTCCTTGAAGGCTGTTCGACGGAGAGCGCAAAAGCTGAAAATATTAGGGCGCACGTTCAGGTGAATAAGGTGGGTGTGGAATGACTTCCAAACCCAATTCCCGTATAATGTTTTTCGTCAGTGTAGCAGGCTGCTTGAGGCGTTATCGCGGAGTATCTTCACTCTGCCTGGTCGTTGTTCTTGGATTGCGTCTGCAAGACGTCTCAGTTGTTGGCGATAAATGTCAGCAGCGATCGTTACACCTCGAACAAGCAATTCATACTATACCACACTGTCGCTGTTCCACCAGATACATAACATTATCTTTTGTGGATGTAAGCACGTCTTTGTACGGGGAGTTACTGCTTAGTTTGGTTTCAGACGTTCCTTTCTTTTCCACATGTTAGTATAAAATTCAAATATCTCCAAGCACTGTGGGACTTAACATCTGGCGTCATCAGTCCCCTAGACTTTGAACTACTTAAACGTAACTAACCTAAGGACAGCACACACATCCATGGCCGAGGCAGAAATCGAACCTGCGGCCGTAGCAGCAGCGCGGTTCCGGATTGAAGCGCCTAGAACAGCTAGGCCACAGCGGCCGGCTATGTTAGTACAAAGACGCCAATAAAGATACAGGACAGGATTGGTCGGTATTGTTCATGAACCAATTGATGACAAGCAAGCAGAGATGCACATATCGCCGCCCGCTGATTTTTGTGATTTTGGCTTAGAGCAATTCGGTACGCATACACCCGATTTTTGAAGTTTCCCCAGTGCATTGAAATGTCGCAGGGTGGTGGAGTGTCCAGTGTATCACATCTGCCAGTCATCGAGTACACTGACTTGAATCATTGTGGATTACGGCGTTTAAACGATCAACCTTTAAGGTCTTCCTGAACATATAGAGTCACTAATGTTAAAACGATCCTGCTTATGACGAGAAAACCGCTTTCTTGTGTGCTCTGTCCAATGGCATTATCCCCGTACAAGGCGCAAATGTTTCTGGCTGCGTCCGCTGCTCTCACCCCTCTACTGAACTCAAACACAGAATATTTTTTTCTGGTTTCTCGCCTGCAATGAAGTGTCGTTAATAAAAAAATCCCTGAGAGAAAAATGTACAAAATTATTCCAGCCCGAAGCAGAATTCCTTTCCAAAACATATTAATAAGAATGTAATTCTACATCTACATCTACACAGATACTACGCAAGCCACCGTACGGTGCGTTGTGGAGGGTACCCTTTACCACAGCTAGTCATTTCCTTTCCTGTTCCACTCGCAAATAGAGTGAGGGAAAAAAGACTGTCTTTAAGCCTGCGTACGAGCCCTAATTTATTGTATCGTATCTTCGCGGTCTTTAAGCGCAATGCATGGTGGCGTGAGTAGAGTCATTCGGCAGTCAGCTTCAAATGCATGTTCTCTAAATATTCTCAATAGTGTTTCTAGAAAAGAATGCCTTCTCTCCAACGATTTCCTTTCAGTTCCCGAAGCATCTCCATAACAATTACGCGTTTTCGAACCTACCGGCAACAAATCTAGCAGCCCGCCTCTGAATTCCTTCGATGTCTTTCTCAGATGTCAGAAATGTTAGCAGAGTGTCTTAGAGGACTTTTAAACTAATTTCATTACCTTAACATAGAAATAGGTGTCTTCCTAAGGCCAGGTTTGATATTAATTTTCATTGTTCTTGAATAAAAAGTAGGCAACGCAGGTAACAATGAACAAGCCAGATTGGTCACAAGCATTAATATTTATATGAAAGTGAAAGCACAAACATGGACTAAAGAATCGAATTTGTACTGCTCTCTCCTTTGAATTATACACTACTGGCCATTAAAATTGCTACACCAAAAAGAAATGCAGACGATAAACGGGTATTCATAGGACTAATATATTACACTGGAACTGACGTGCGATTACGTTTTCAAGCAATTTGGGTGCATAGATCCTGAGAAATCAGCACCCAGAACAACCACCTCTGGCCGTAATAACGGCCTTGATGCGCCTGGGCATTGAGTGAAACAGAGCTTGGATGGCGTGTACAGGTACAGCTACCCATGCAGCTTCAATACGATGCCACAGTTCATCAAGAGTAGTGACTGGCGTATTGTGACCAGCCAGTTGCTCGGCCACCATTGACCAGACGTTTTCAATTGGTGAGAGATCTGGAGAAAGTGCTGGCTAGGGCAGTAGTCGAACATTTTCTGTATCTAGAAAGGCCCGTACAGGACCTACAACATGCGATCGTGCATTATCCTGCTGAAACGTAGGGTTTCGCAGGGATCGAATGAAGGGGTCGTAACACATATGAAATGTAACGTCCACTGTTCAAAGTGCCGTCAATGCGAACAAGAGGTGGCACCCCATAACATCACGACGGGTGATATGCCAGTATGGCGATGACGAATACACGCTTGAAATGTGCGTTCACCACGATGTCGCCAAACACGGATGCGATCATCATGATGCTCTAAACAGAGCCTGGATTCATCCGAAAAAATGACGTTTTGCCATTCGTGCACCCAGGTTCGTCGTTGAGTACACCATCGCAGGCGCTCCTGTCGGTGATGCAGCGTCAAGGGTAACCGCAGCCATGGACTCCTAGCTGACAATCCATGCTGCCTGAAACGTCATCGAACTGTTCGTGCAGATGGTTGTTGTCTTGCAAACGTCCCCATCTGTTGACTCAGGGATCGAGACGTGGCTGCACGATCCTTTACAGCAATGCGGCTAAGATGCCTGTCATCTCGACTGCTAGTGATAGGAGGCCGTTGGGATCCAGCACGGCATTCCGTGTTATCTTCCTGAACCCACCGATTCCATATTCTGCTAACAGTCATTGGATCTCCACCAACGCTAGCAGCGACGTCGTGATACGATAAACCGCAATCGCGATAGGCTACAATCCAACCTTTATCAAAGTCGGAAACGTGATGGTACGCATTTCTCCTCCTTACACGAGGCATACACGAGGCATCACAACAACGTTTCACCAGGCAACGACGGTCAACTGCTGTTTGTGTGTGAGAAATCGGTTGGAAACTTTCCTCATGTCAGCACGTTGTAGGTGTCGCCACCGGCGCCAACCTTGTGTGAATGGTCTGAAAAGCTAATCATTTGCATATTACAGCATCTTCTTCCTGTCGGTTAAATTTCGCGTCCTTAGCATGTCATCTTCGTGGTGTAGCAATCTTAATGGCCAGTAGCGTACAAATAAAAACCGAGAACCACTAAATAAAACCGTAACAACCCCCCATACCAAGATGCAAAACAAAAACGCTACGAACTTACTCACCAACATAATATTTAGTCTGGAAGCTCCAAAACATTTCAGAAAGTCACAAAATCAAACTAATTTATTGATCGTATCCCGCAGCATTTAATAAGATAAGCGTATCAGTTTTTTTCTTTAGAATCTGACAAGAAATAGCCTGAACGAAAATGAAGATTACATTTCAGCTGCTGATTCTGCGACATATGTCCTTTGGCAAACAGTAAAAGAAGGTCGGAGTTTCAGGCATTATTCCGGATGATAAACTTTTGTTGTAATATAACAATACAGAGTAGTCCCTCTGTAACCTAGAACACAAAGAAAATGGAAATCAAGTGTTGTGTTTTGTACTGTCGATCTTTCTAGCAAGAGCGATTGACTTTAACTACTGGTCGCATTTCTCCCGCCCCCTATTACTAACGCTCTGGTACTTTTCCTAGAAGCTGTAAATTTGGAATTGCAAAAGAGGTTGACAAATGAAAAATAAAATTTGCGAGTGTTTCGTTCATTTTTAATGCACACCATATACAGAACAAATTCCAGATTTACAGCGTTTCTGGGGGATAGGCAGAGTTTTCTATTAAATATTAATGATCGGGCCTTCTCCGTAGAAGGTACCCTCTTAAATAAGTGGAAAAAATACTCTTACGGAATGGGACTCGATTATATTCACTACTAAGATTTAGTGGTGGTAGTGGTTGTTGGGATGTTTAAAGGGGACTAAACAGCTAAGGTCATCAGTCCCCCATAAGATTTAGTCTGTAGCGTAATGTTCACCTGTCGGGTTCTATCTTGGATTGTTCCTGGTGGTGGATTGTATGGTTTGTTGAAAACTTAGTGCAATACTCAATGAATCCCTGAGAGTACAAATGGGAATGCTAAAGAGCCACAATGGCTGTCTCATTCCAATACAATTAATCGATACATAATGAAATCTCCGTTTAACGAATGAAGTAGGTCTACAAATTTATACTTTACAATTCTTTTGTTAATCATTTAAGATGATCCTAACGTTTCTTGACATACTAAGTTGAAAAGTACGAAGGGTTTTCCTCTCCTATATAAGCCTTTTTTTTTTTTGCAAAGTAACGAAGAAGCTAAAAAAAATCAGAAAATACAAATGAATTCAATGGAACTTCATCTTAAAAATGCTAAAATAAGACGCTCTCAACGTTATAATGAAATACTGACTGAAAATACTCCACGTGCAGCACCCAGCAGTAGTCAAATATCATGCTGACGTCCCATTGGTCCTTGTAGCCCCGTTACATTCGTTTATTGTTTTGATGAAATATTTAATCCTGTTCTTCATTCACAGCACAGATTCTCTAGAAAATACAAGTAGCTTACGCGGCAGTCCAGAAAATGCAGCTTCTACATCATTGGGGCATACAACTTATCGAAGTTATTCAGCAAATTTCTTACATTATTTTCGCAATCATCGTCTTTGCAATTTCCGAGCAACTTTAAAACACTAACTTTCCGTGAATCAAGCAAGTATTACCCTATGGGAAGATTTTGAAGATAGCGAGTGCGTAATGGACAAAGGTATCGGACTATAGTTTTGAATTTAGTGAAATTAACAGAAAAAAAACCAAACCGACTTTAATCTTGGGAGTTAATGAAAGTGATTATATCATAAGTGAATGAAAAAAATAAATGGTCACCAGCCCAATCAGGCACATTAATTTGGAAATATACGTTTAAGATAATTGAATATTGGTTGTTGAAGTTACTTTCGTTGAGATTTCCCCTTGAATAGCAAACAGGATACAAACTGGCAGTGCATTCTGAACTGTGTTAGCAGCAGTTACCAATAACGTGCACATCAGTAAACTATAAGAACAAATTTTGCACCAAGATCATACTAATGACAGCTACACTCAAGAGCATTACTTAATCAAATACTGAAATGTTATTGCATGAAACGCAAAACTAAATATGGACATGAGGGGCTTTTATTTTAACGGACAAAAAAGTTAATAAAGATGAATAATATCATAAACACGCAGTTTAAGCTCCTCTACATACATCAGCTTTCTTTAGCAACACTAGTAGTTTAATTTTTTCCTAATAAGTGGAGAATATGATCGTGACCCATAAACTAGTATAGTTTTCTAGTCAACTCTCTCTGATTATTACAGTAAAAAAGACTAATTCAAAAAGCTAATCATTCACTTCACTAGTTCATAATTTATTTTGTATAACAATAAAACACAACACAGGGCTTAATTAACTTCAAAAAAAGGAACCATTCATGGTCGAAATCAATATCACACTATTTTTGAAAATGAGCTTAACTTATTTGCCTTTTCATCACCTGTGAAGCAGGTATTTTAGACAATAATATTTACGCAATCTTGCGTTGTACTCCTACAAAACTATATTTTGTAATAAACTAAGGATACTTTAGCAAAATCATATCTAACTTCACTTTTGTGGTTTTAACTTTAACTTTTACTACACCTTTTACATTAAAAACTTTAATGCAAGTATTGTTCATTTAAATCGGTATACTCGGTTTTAGTAGCACTTAGATGAGGACCCTGCATAGATTTGTGATCGGGATAGAAAATGTGGTTTTAGACACAAATTAGTTTTTGTGATTATTATTCAAACCAGACACAGATTAACTGATCCATGCCCATATACATTACTGAATATATGAAGTTAGTGAAAGAGTGGCGAAGATTGGTGGCAAGTGACATGGTGGCTAACTGTACTCACGGCTCTTGATGTTCGAATGCTCTGTAAACTCTCTTCTTGGCGTCGGATTTCCACCATATTAGAGCCATTCCTTTTTGGCTAGAATACCAAATGCTAGCCAGACCCACATCCGAGGCAAATCCATTGTAAAGCAACTTCTAATGGTCTCTCTTAGCACCGTCAAAGTGTACTGTGCTACGGCTAGCCACATACTGCGTATCTTTCACACCAAGGAGCGTCTAAGTTCGATCGCTAAAACCACCTTTTAAATCGTGCCATACCACTTCCGCTGCAGAGGGACTTCCCTACATCTTTTATATACTACAAATACAAGTGCCCTAAGCATGAACTAGCTTTCAATAAACATTTTACTTTTATGAACATACACAAATTATAATAATTTAGCATTTTAACAATCATTTTGCTTTTTTCATACATACATTACAGAACTCTAATTTTCGTGTCACAAATCGAGGACCATAAATATCAAAGAATACACACTCCATAATTGCAGATACATAGTTACATATTATAAACCTACTTCTAATCGATATAAGTGTCCTTTGTCTGGCTATAGACATATTTGGGAGTCCTCCATTATTTCCAACATCAACACTTGTCTGCCTATAGACACATTTGGCAGTCCTCCTGATCATGCTGCTATATTCAATCAATGCAGTCCTTATATATGTCATTGCCGGAGTTTACAAGTACTTTGTATATTTAATTATGTTATACCGAAGCTGAAACTTAGTCTCAAAATAAAAAAGTTTTTTTGTGTTTCCAACACAACAGTACTTGACAATGCAACGTCGTGAACAAGAACATACAATCTTTGAAACTAAGACCAGAGCATCTGGGAACAAAAAAAAGTACATCCAGTGTCAGAGCAACTATACTGACAGATTACTTCAAGCTTGAAACTCACACTGATTGGAGATTATTCCAGTATAGTGTTGATTTTGCACCTGAGGAAGACAACACATTTGTGAGGAAAGCGTTGTTAAAAGTTCACAAGAAAATACCTGGAGGTTTCATATTTAATGGGACAGTGATGTTCACATCAAGCAGATTATCTCCAGATCCAAATGCGATTGTGGAGTTGACTTTGGAGAGGAAATCGGATGGAGCCAAAATACAAATTCAAATCAAGTTTGTGGGGAACTTAGCCTTAGGAGATTATCATTACCTCAGTTTTTTCAACATTCTAATACATGAATATTTAGGGTCGCTCAAACTGCAGTTAGTGGAATGTAACTACTCTGATGCAGCTGCCAGAATAAATGTCAAGGAGTATAGGTTGGAACTTCACCCTGGTTATATTACATCCACCTGCCAGCAGGATAATAGTATTCTCATGAATTCAGAATTTAATTTCAACGTCATGAGCCAGGTTCTCCATATTTACACAGAAATATGTGACAAAGAAAGGGATTATCGGGCAGCTTTCAGGGAAGCCATTGTTGGAGTCATCGTAATGATACCTTATAACAATAGAACATACAGATTAAAATACTTTTTGATTAATTCCATGTACGCTTTTTTCATGTTGCCCCTTATTACTCGTTTCTGTGTATGTAAGGTTTTAAATCTACGATGTTACAAACACCTAATGGCTTCTTTGACTTGGGATAAACAATATACTAGGCGTTCGTGTGCGGAGTGCCTTGCACTTAAAAGGGACCATTATAAATATATTTGAACTTATAAATTTCTCGGTTTATTTCACTAGATTTTTCGTAAGTTTTAATGAGAACAAAATCCCCAATTTTGAATGTGGTCACTTTAAGGCCCTTATCGAGCCTTTTAGATCTGGCTTACGCTTTTACTTACATTCTCTTTCTTACTAAGTCTTTCTTCTCCCTCAGATCTAGTTCTACAAGGGGTGGGAATTGTAAGGTTTCTTCAGTTCTACTTTTGAACTTATGATTAAGTAGAATTTCTTTGGGTGTAAATCCTGTAGTTTCATGGTGGAGGGTATTCATTGTAATTTCAAAGTTTGCAATAAATCTGCCCCATGCCTTATGATTTTGATGGCAGCAAGTTCGACACAGTCTACCTAGTTCATGCATATATCCACGATATGTTATTTATTCGCCAGTCACGTATGTCTGGGGGGCTTGTTCTGTTTTCTGATTTTGAAGTCTTTCACAATTTTAATCAAATTTTGCCAATGTATCGTATCGTCTGGTGGCTCTTTCTTTTTCGGTCGGTGTTTAGTGCCGGTTTTTCTTAGGAAAAGATTTCATTTTGCTTTTCAGATACATCTTCCTTTATATTATATCCCCTTTCCTTCTTTTCTACATTTTCTTCATGTGAACTATCATTTACTTCATATTCACTGTCTGGTTCTAACATGAACGAGCAAGGTCTTCTTTTGACTTTTTGTCAGTTTTCGTATTTTCAAAATTTCGATTCTTTCCGAGAACTTTTACTCATTTTCAGTCACAAGCATTTCTTCAATATCACTTTTGATGACGTCAACTTTAACTTCATATTTAGTGCAATCATCTTGGATTTCAGTGGTTCACATATACTCATATGAAACTATGTTCTCAAGACCATCAACAACATCTAATTCTACAAGTCCTTCAGCAGCCAGGGTTGCCTCATCCATACTATCAAGGATTTTATCCTTCTCCAGATTCCTATTTATACTGATTTTTCTGCACATATCACCAATTTCTTATACAGCAGCAGCTCGCGTGCTTCGTGCAGCGCCTTTCTCTCCCTTACGAACCATTTAATTGAAATCGCTGTTTGCGCACCTTGCGCGGCGCTAATTACTTTCATTTCCTTTTTATTTTCGGACAACGCCCTCTTTTCGACGTTTCAACTTTCGTTTCTCCCTTTTATTAATTCTCTGGCCGTATAATCCTTTTTAGAGTTTTCCCACTCATATTGTTTTAAAATGTAAAATAAATCATCACGCCATTCCGCAATCCCTGAAGGCTCCTTTTCGCACAAATTGTCTGTTTTTGCTTGGTTGTCATTGCTTTCGCTTTTACTTATTAATTTGTCTGATTCCTTTCTCATTTTGGTGATATTTCCCATCAAAACAGGTCCACTGAATTGCGTTGCGATGTCATGTCTTCCTTCGGCCGCTACTGAAACCAAGCTGTGAACAGCTGATCGCTTCGCCGAGTTCAATGCATTTGTGCGATTGCTTGGTTCGCACACTAGCCTCTGTAACATACTCTGTCATCTGTGACTCATTCATGCCCGCACCTGATGTTCTGCATGCACAGTCTTGTGACGCAGCTCTGCCACTTACTTGTGTCTAAAATTCACTTTGCTTTAGCTGGTATGATTTCTTTAGTTTGGGCTGGTAACATTTTTGTCCACGTGAATCTGGCCAATAAAACACGTGGGCCTTAGTTTTCCGCGTCATTTCGGTATTGATAGTTTTGCAGTGAAAATCCTCTACCACGAAATGACGTGTTACCGCGACCTCTGCCTGCACCTCTTTGCACCATATTTAAGCGGTAACGTTTGTTCTCGTTATTTTCATTATTCTCGTGATTATCCCTGCTCCAGTTGTTCAAATGGCTCTGAGCACTATGGGACTTAACATCTGAGGTCATCAGTCCCCTAGAACTTAGAACTACTTAAACCTAACTAACCTAAGGACATCACACACATCCATGCCCGAGGCAGGATTCGAACCTGCGATCGTAGCGGTCGCGCGGTTCCAGACTAAACCGCCTAGAACCCGCTCGGCCACAAGTTGATGTTATTTTCATAATAATCACGGTCCTTTTCCAGTCGTCCTCATCTTCTACTCTTTTCAAAATGACAATGAGCTTTTGTGATTACTTCCCATGTAACTTTTTGAATCCCCCGGGAGCTTTTTCCATAGTTCTGACTCTATTTCGGACTCCGTGCGTCTGTTTCTCAAGTGTGTCAGTTTCTGATACCACATTTCGCAAAACTCTTTCATTGAGCTCCTGCCTCTGTTGTAATATGACCTGGCCATGATAAAGTCCCGTCATATGCAGTCCTGGTTTTGCTTCGACCAGGATTTTTCTATAAATTTCTGTTTAAATTCGCCAAATGACATTTGTTCTGTATCCAAATTTAGGCCCCATCTTTTTGCATCGCCAGCTAATGGGCTAATAACCGCATTGATCTTATCCTGTTTCGTTACGTAATAAGGAAAATTCCTTTCACAGTTTTTCAAAAAATCTAACGAGTGCCATCCATTTTGCCTTTTTGCTGGATCGAATCGTTCTTCGCCCTCTAGCAATATGCTATACATTACTCTGTCAATGACATATTTCGGTTTTCTCTTATTTTCTGTTCAAGGTCTACATCTACATCTACATCTACATCCATACTCCGCAATCCACCATACGGTGCGTGGCGGAGGGTACCTCGTACCACAACTAGCATCTTCTCTCCCTGTTCCACTCCCAAACAGAACGAGGGAAAAAAGACTGCCTATATGTCTCGCTCACTTTACCTTGAATGTGAGAAGTGTTCTGTTCACACTTCTTTTCGCATGTTGTTTATTAATTTGGTTCTGAGGCCGAAAACCTTTTCATCAACTTTTGTTACAATGTCTTGAATCTTCATTATTTCGGTATCAAACCTATCGTTAATGTCATTAATATGTCCTCACATGGTGGTGACATTGTTATTGATATTTTGTATTTGAGTTTTTCAGTCCTTGATTACATTACTCACATTACTTACATTACCTACTTTTGAATCTACTTTCTCGATCTGTTTACTGATTTTAACACCTTGTGCTTTAATTACGTCTGACTGTGTTTTAAGCTGATTGTTAATATTACTACCCTGTGCTGCAATTGGTACAGACAACATTTTTAACAAATCGTTCATGTTTTGCTATCTTGTTCTAAGGTGTCCTCACACTCAGATTCTACTCGGTTCACATTCGACTTTCGATAAACTGAGCATATCCATCAAGTCGTTAACATAACCACTGTCTTCATTCATGCCGTCTTTCATACCTTGTTTTAATTGCGAGAAGCTCATCATCTGAATTTGATCGTTGACGTGCGTATGGTACTCAACGTAAGCCTGTTGCCATCCCATGGCGTCATCTGTGCTTCGTCCAGTAAACTACTGCGACCTAGTACACTACTTACTTTTTCGTTTCGCTCGTTCCGACTTACTGTCGTCATTGTATCCATTTTTATTTTGTTAACACTTCATATTTTATCTTTTAAAGACCTTTAAAGTTTTCTGTTAATTATTTTGCCCGATGTACTGCAAGATCGCGCCGTTGGACACTCAAAGCTTGTTTTACAATTGTTTTACGCCCAATATTTATGATATAATCTATATTTTAGTGAGACCTCCTGTACACAGCAGATATGCCCCAACCCCCCCTCCAGTACACCTCTTGCAATATGCCGATGACACCGCATTCCTCGTCCTCGCTCCTACCCTCCAACGGTCCCAACGCCTTCTGCAGAATCACCTTGACCTTTTTGCCGCTTGGTGTAACCAGTGGCTCCCGAAAATCAATCCTTCCAAGACCCAGGCAATCATCATAGGTCGTACCACTCGCTCCTTCCGGCTCCTGGATTTCTCCCTTACTGTCTCGCCCGTCCTGTCCGCCTCACCCCCACTCTCGCCTACCTTGGCCTCACCATTGACCGTCACCTCGCCTGGATCCCTCGTCTCCACTCCATCCAATCGAAAGCCCACACACGCCTCTGACCCCTCAAACTCCTCTCTGGCTAGACATGGGGATTGCACCCCTCTACCATCCTCCACACCTACAAATCCTTAATCCGCCCCATCCTCTGTTATGTCAGTCCCACCTGGATATCTGCCCTCCCCAAATTCTATAAGTCCCTCCAGATCCATGAGCGTCATGCATTCTGCCTCGCCTTCTGTATACGCCTCCCGTCCCCCACGTGGATCCTCTATGATCTCATTCCTTTCCCCCATCTGCTCGTATTCCTCGAACGTATCTGCATAGTCTACACCTCCCCTCCTTTCCCTGGGCTCTCTCTTCCCCCCCTTCCATCCTGTGTTTCTCCCCGCCTAACCTCTCCCTACCTCCCCCCCCCCCCCCCCCGAGTCCCTTGGTATTCCCATCCTCTGCCTTCACCGCTCCCTGTCGCGTCTGCCCAGCAACCCCCATACCTCTTATGGGTCCTCATCCTCCATTGGCTCCTTTCCCCCCTCCCTCCTTCGCGTTTCCTCACCTCCCCCCCCCACTTTTTTATCTTCCCCTCATCTGTCTAGTTTCCCCCACGTGCTCTCGGCTGTGGTATGTCATATTTTAGTGCAGTGTTCCAGTGACTGTTCAGTGTTGTTTCGTCTTTTCCCGTGTTGCGAACAGAACCATGCTGTCGCTGGGTGTGAATTTTATGTCTTTTGCGAACAGAAACCAGACTGTCGCTGTTTTTTTTAATTGTCTGTCTATTATTTTACCTGTCTGCTTCATATGTATTTTACGAGGGCAGTTCAATAAGTAATGCAACACATTTTTTTTTCTGAAACAGGGGTTATTCTGTTCAGCATTGAAATACACCAGGTTATTCCCCAATCTTTTAGCTACACAACACTATTTTTCAACGTAATCTCCATTCAATGCTACGGCCTTACGCCACCTTGAAATGAGGGCCTGTATGCCTGCACGGTACCATTCCACTGGTCGATGTCGGAGCCAACTCCATTGATTGCCGTTTTGTTTCAGGTTCGAAGTGATGAACCCATGTTTCATCGCCTGTAACAATCTTTGACAAGAAATTGTCACCCTCAGTCACATGACGAGCAAGCAATTCCGCACAGATGGTTCTCCTTTGCTCTTTATGGTGTTCGGTTAGACAACGAGGGACCCAGCGGGAACAAACCTTTGAATATCCCAACTGGTGAACAATTGTGACAGCACTACCAACAGAGATGTTAAGTTAAGCACTAAGTTGTTTGATGGTGATCCGTCGATCATCTCGAACGAGTGTGTTCGCACGCTCCGCCATTGCAGGAATCACAGCTGTGCACGGCCGGCCCGCACGCGGGAGATCAGACAGTCTTGCTTGACCTTGCGGCGATGATGACACACGGTTTGCCCAACGACTCACCGTGCTTTTGTCCACTGCCAGATCACCGTAGACATTCTGCAAGCGCCTATGAATATCTGAGATGCCCTGGTTTTCCGCCAAAAGAAACTCGATCACTGCCCGTTGTTTGCAACGCACATCCGTTACAGACGCCATTTTAACAGCTCCGTACAGCGCTGCCACCTGTTGGAAGTCAATGAAACTATACGAGACGAAGCGGGAATGTTTGAAAATATTCCACAAGAAATTTCCGGTTTTTTCAACCAAAATTGGCCGAGAAAAAAATGTGTTGCATTACTTATTGAACTGCCCTCGTATTAGCGCCATCTTCCCTTTGTTTCACGATCTTTTCGCCATGTTACCCTTTGTCTCCGATTTTGTCGCCTGTTTTTTATTATATATTATCTTCTCCTATTTTTAAAACAAAGTCTGTAGGCTGAAGAGCGGCATAACAAGCTGCTGCCAGCACGCCACCTTCGGGGGGGAATCGAAATTCAATAAAAAAAAAATTAGTGAGTAAAACTGACGAACGTTCTGTCACGCAGCGCCACATGCGTGTATGCCGCTCTTCCCTAACACCTGAGTCTTTAGTCCTGTCAAGGGGAAAAGCCACATATAACACTAACAAGCTAATGTTACACACTGAGAGGATTCTGAAGATTGTCCACGCGTGTGTGTAATGGACAAAGGTATCGGACTATAGTTTTGAATTTAGTGAAATTAACAGAAAAAAAAATCAAACGGACTTTAATCTTGGGAGTTAATAAAAGTGATAAAATCATAAGTGAATGAAAAAAATGAACGGTCGCCAGCCCAATTAGGCACATTAATTTGGAAATACACGTTTAAGAAAGTTGAATATTGGTTATTGAAGTTTCTTTCGTTGAAATTTCCCTTTGAATAACAAACAGGATAAAAACTGACACAGTGCACTCTGAACTGTGTTAGCAGCATTTACCAATAACGCACACATCAGTAAACTATAACAACCAATTCTGCACCAAGTTCACACTAATAACAGCTACACTCAAGAGCATTACTTAATCAAATACCGAAATGTTACTGCATGAAGTGCAAAACTAAATTTGGACATGAGATGTTTTTATCTTAATGGACAATAAAAATCAATAAATATGAATAATATCATAAACACACTGTTTAAGATCCTCTACATAGATCAGCTCTCCTTAGCAACAGTAATAGTTCAATTTTTTCCTAATAAGTGGAGAATATGATGGAGACCCATAAACTAGTATAGTTTCTCTAGTCAACTCTCTTATCTTCCAATTGTCTCTTGTAGCACTGTCGAAGTGTACCGTGCTACGACTAGCCACATACTGCGTATCGTTCACACCAAGGAGCCTCTCAGTTTGACCGCCAAAACCACCTGTTATATCGCGCCATGCTACTTCCGTTGCGAAGAGATTTCCCTACATCTTTTATATATTACAAATACAAGTGCTCTAAGCATGAACCAGCTTTCAATAAACATTTTATTTTTATAGACATACTCACATTATAATAATTTAGCATTTTAACAAATCATTTTGCTTTTTTCATATATACATTACAAAGCTCTAATTTTCCTGTCCCAAATCAAGGACCATAAATAGCAAAGAATTCACACTCCTTAATTGCAGATACTTAGTTATATAATATAAAGCTACTTCTAATCGTTATAAGTGTTACAACTTGTTTGAAGTATATCCAAGATAATTTTTAAATTGAATTTTATTTATCTTTAACTGTTCGGTCTTCCATTCGATTCCACAAGTCAGAGACGATAACTGCAGCTACGTTCTTGCCACATACATGAAAGTTTCACCATCTTTTGGTGCGGCTTTAATAAATCGTTCCATAATGCCAAATTTTCAGTGAAGTAGAAGCTGAAATTTTTTGCGTCAGATCAGAAACATCAGAGTAGCACAAAAGGTCATAGTCATGAGAAAAGTACTGAAAGAAATCTATTATTCTGTTTCTGAACCAAGAGAAAAATGTTCCAGAGGTCAGCTAGTTCTTTTCCTGCAGTCTAGAGGCTAACAGCTGCGCAGCGTCTTTCAAGAGTGACAGGTAATATCGAACAATTCGAATTGTGAAAACAATTGTAGTTCACAGCCGTCCTCGAGTTCATGTTCATCAGAACTGCCTTTCGTATCGTTCCCTGTAAGTGGAACCACGTCATATAGACAATGAGTACCGGAATAACAGGACGCAACGAAGATTGGATGTTCGAATCACAGATTTTGTTTTAAGTTTTAAAGTAGTGTCGTCCTACGTTACACGAACAAAACTAACAATTAGTGAAGCCTGAGACTGTCAGGGAAGAGACGGCGGCATCAATGTAATTTCTCAAGAAAAAAGAAAGAAAACATTTAATGCCTTGTGTGCAATGTTCATTATACAATTAAAGCATAATAACTAGATCGAGAGCTTTCTACAACCACCTTCAGATCAGGAAACAAGTAAGGAAAACAAGCTTAAGAAAACAATGTATAACAGTTGAACGAAATACTCTCTAAGAAAAAAAAAGACACATCACGAAAGAATTACGGGCAACGGCCTTGCCGCAGTGGATACACCGGTTCCCGTGAGATCACCGAAGTTAAGCGCTGTCGGGCGTGGCCGGCACTTGGATGGGTGACCATTCAGCCACCATGCGCTGTTGCTACTTTTCGGGGTGCACTCAGCCTCGTGATGCCAATTGAGGAGCTACTCGACCGATTAGTAACGGCTCCGGTCATAGAAAACCATCATAACGACCAGGAGAGCGGTGTGCTGACCACACGTCCCTCCTATCCGCATCCTCAACTGAGGACGATACGGCGGTCGGATGGTCCCGATGGGCCACTTGTGGGATGAAGACGGAGTGCTACTACTACTACGAAAGAATTATCCGAAGGGGACAGAAATTCGTAGATGTGCTGAGCATGTACACACTAGAAGTGACGTAGTCGAGGGTCTCATTTCCTTTCATAGCAGGACCCCTTTGGTTGTCATCCTCAGCACTGTTACAGCACGGCGGTATCTCGACGATATTCTACGCCCCGTTTTGTTGCCCTTTATTGCAAGCCATCCTGGGCTTATATTTTAGCAAGATACTGCTCACCCGCACGTGGCGGGAGTTTCTACTGAATCATTTCTTTGTCTGGATATGTACATCACTTCTCCATTCGGATAATTCCATTGTTGTGTGTGTGTGTGTGGTTTTTTTGTCTTGTAGTGCATATAAGGAGAGTCATCTCCAATAGTTAAAGTGGACGTGTAACAGATTTACTTAACATTGTTTTATAACCAATATGTTACTGGCTTTAAGATGACATACCATTCAAATCGTAAAAAAGAGTTGAATATACATTGAAAAAAATCAGTTGTAGACATGACATGCATTCACATTATGGACCATGAAGACCATGACAGTATGTAGCTGAAAGTTACATTGTTAGCGAACAAGGTTATCAACCCGTCGAAAAAATTTAATACCAAACATCTTTAAAGACTTATAACTAAATTGAAGTCAATTTTAAAATAATAAAAATTATGAGGGAATGAATTTAAAATTATGAGACAGAGAATCTTGTGTTATGTAGTTAATTGGCAACATGCCAGAAACAAATCATACGTAATTGTCAAATGATAAAAAACATCAGACTACAGCGTAGCGCTAAAAATATGAATAATATACCACAATCCCTCAAGATACCAGTTGACTGCACAAGGCCGCTTCCTTGTCTCGTAATTTTAACTTTATCCACTTTTTATTTTTATTTTTTAAAGTTATTTTTAATAACACAGCTTCCCTTCATTGTAATTTTAATCCCATTGCCTTTTTATTATTATTATTTTACGATTTACTCGAATTTAGCTAAAGACTGTGAATACTTTTGGTCTTCAATTTTTTCGGCAGGTTTACTGCCTGGCTAGCTCACGATGAAGCTTTTAACTAGAACTGTTACAGTCTTGTTGATATATACTAGGAACGCATGTCATTGCGCGATAACAGCTAATGATGATGTTTTTCAGTGCATATTTAACTCTTTATTACGACTTGAAAGGTATGTCATCTTAAAAGCAGTAACATATTATTTATACAACAGTGTTAAGTGAGCCGCGCGGGATTAGCCGAGAGGTCTGGCGCTGCAGTCATGGACTGTGAGTCTGGTCCCGGCGGAGGTTCGAGTCCTCCCTCGGGCATGGGTGTGTGTGTGTTTGTCCTTAGGATAATTTAAGTTAAGTAGTGTGTAACCTTATGGACTGATAACCTTAGCAGTTAAGTCCCATAAGATTTCACACACATTTTTTGAACTGTTAAGTGTATTTGTTCCATGTTTACTTTTACTATTGGAGTTGGCTCTCATTATATACCTTGTTCAGCTGCTACACATTGTTTTGTATCCTGCTTTACTGTACAAAATTTTCTTAGGCTACTTTTCGTATAATTCTTTACAGATCTGAAGACGGTTGATGAAAGCAACCGAAACTAGTAATCGAGTTATAATTGTATAATAAAAATTGCGGTCAGGGGATTAAAAGCTTTTCAGATTAAAATATTTATTTAATAGGAAACTGACAATCATTACGATTTCGAGATTCCTTCCGTATCACTGGCACTCAAAACGGCAATACATCGCCTTACTTTTAGATCTTATGCGGAATTCTTCCTCGGAGCTTGAACACACTCGATGTGGGGCCGATTGTTTGTCTGATCACCAACCTTCACGCCAAAGTGAGCAAAATACATTTCTTCGACAAAGTCTGAGATTTTCCGCTGCTGCTTTTTCCCTACAAGATTGCCCACGTATGTAACAGAAATGGTCAGAAGAAATAATATAACTTCCTGAAGCCACCAAATTTGCAATAACAGGCACCAGTCCACTTGTCAGCCGTTGCTGAAGTTTGCTTGAAAAACGATATGTAAAATGTAAATGTAGGCGTCGACATTACAATATTACAGAAATATATAAGAAGCTCTATTATAGACTATACAATGAAATATTTTTTTCGTAGGTTGCATTGCAAACCTTTCCAAAACAATACTGGCGTTATTATAATGATTACATACTTACATTTTTCATGCTTCAAAGAAATTCTCAATTTGTGTCGCAACTGCATGTGACCGAACATTCTAAATACTTTACCTGGCATCAGCACCAAAAAAATACATCAGAAAACCTTTTATCATTAGGAAAAAAGTTTCAACGACAACCAGTGATAATTGATCTACTTAACTGTATCAAGTAATTGAATTACCATGTTCACTCATCTTAATAAAAGTAGATGAAAAATTGCAAACACCACGCGAGATAATGAGACACGTTACCATATAGCGCGTTCGCCGTATATTTGTAATCATCTCGCACGCGATGAACTTTATCGAGGTTGGAATTCCACAGCATTGTAACTGGAATCTGCGATGTTTTTGATATTAACTTTGAATGAATTATAAGTTAAATGTTTATCACTCATGAACAGAAAATTGAAATAAGCGCATAAAATTAATTCTGAAAATATATTTTAGTGTCTATGTTTTGAAAATTGCATGTACTTAAAAAATGAACAAAAGATTCTGTACCGCTTTTGAATGAATCTAGCAGTTCATAGAAAGAGACAAAAGTGAGACAGTAAATCTTGATTTTTTAGAGTACCAATTTGTAGAAAAATGCCGAACGTAAGAATTATTAACTTATCGCTCAGAAGTATGATGTATATTCAAAAACGTATACAGACACTGACAGGCCCCAAAGAGTGAAAATTTTTCAGACTGAACAGAATGAAACAAACACTGGATATGGACCACGTAAATTCATCAGAAAAACTGTTTATTTGAAGATTTTATCTTTCTGCAAAAATAGTCCAAACGAAGTATTGACTATGATCATGCAGCACTCCTTCTCCCCCCTCCCCCCCCATCCCCATTTCCAAAAACACAGCGCTAGTTTTGCTAACGGCCGTGGGTGGTAAGAAGCGATACATTACACGAGACTTTATTTATGATTCTCTTGTAACAAACAGATATTTACTGAAGAATGTAACTTTTTTAAGAACAGAAAAGAGTTAGTAAAGAACAAGAGACCTGACCTTATGCAGAAAGACGTCGTATATTTCCTCAGCAACGTGAACTTTTGTTCGCTTCATATACAGTCAAATCAGTGAATGCGTAATGTAAGAAATTTGTCTGCAATGCAATGCCTACATTATTTAACGTACCAAGTAAGCCAGCACAAATGTTGCTTGAGGGGAAATCATACAGACGTAATAATAAAACGTCAAAAGCAACAGAACTGTTTTCTAACACAAAAGTTACCAACTCAAAAATTCCACAAACGACACGAATCTTCAACACATTTGTTTTTGAAACAGAATCAGTTAAAGTCGTGTACTAGAAAGTCGAACAAAGTGTAAGAATTTTTAAGATTCCACACAAGATTATTACACATCAAGAGAAGTGCCTGACATTATAAGAACACTTAAAACAGAAACACATACTCCTCATGCGTGAAATATAAACACATATTTTCTTGCTTTCAGCGGAGTAAGCCGCAGTTGTACACATAGTTGAAAGTATTTCTTCATGAATAAGTGAGATTAGGCTGTTTTACATTTATTTCACGGTGATTCGTGCCTCTTGATAATTGGTTATGCTTGGAACGCAAAAGCTTAATAACTATTTCGTTAAAAATAATAAACACTAACCATTAATCTTATGGCTGGTTTTCTCGCCGCTAGGGTCGCTATTGTCGTTCTAACTCTCATACAGTAACAACTTTCACAGCGCGACTGTAATTTGATGTACCGCGTAACAACGCTCCAGCTTTGGTAACAGCCTCAATTTATCAAGATAGAGAGTTCATGAGTTTTTTCGGGCACATAATATCCAACTGAAGCCACTCAAAAATTGCTATGTTTGATCCTCTGCGATAATTAGTGCCAGGCATTTTCTGTGTGATTAACACCTGTTGATTTTGCGTAGCAGTAGAGGTGAGATGGAATGCCTAAGTTTTCATTAATCCAGGAACGCATGTGGACAGTCTGTGAGGCTGTTGTCATCTTGGAATTGCGACAGGTCACAGCTTACTCGCCATGAAGATGCACAAGAAGGGGCAACATTTGGTTTGCAATATTATTAAATTAAGCATTGTCGTTCAGGTTCACAGTGACTGAACCAGTGAGTTTCATAGCACGAAAAAGCGGCACCATATACCACAGAACTAAATCTGGCCGGCAGATGTGGCCGAGCGGTTCTAGGCACTACAGTCTGGAACCGCGTGACCGCTACGGTCGCAGGTTCGAATCCTGCCTCAGGCATGGATGTGTGTGATATCCTTAGGTTAGTTAGGTTTAAGTAGTTATAAGTTATATGGGGCTGATGACCTCAGTAGTTAAGTCCCATAGTGCTCAGAGCCATTTGAACCATTTTTGAACTAAATCTGGCTGGAACTATACCCTCCATACACTACACGTTAAACGCCTCATTAGGCCGTCGGTGTAGTTAACGCCTCGTATGATCTACAAAGTGGTTATCCAGACTCGCAACAGCCATATAATCGATGGAAGTTCCATCTCAGAGCTTTGGGTTAGTGTTAGCAATCGGAATCTTGGTGTAAAAAGTACAAGTGAGGATGTGTCATGAGTACTTTTGGTATTTTTGGCCCAAGATATACCTTACTTCTCCCATACTTATCCAAGTATCTCCAATCGTTGTTTGTGGAATTATCAGTGTAGTTGTACAGGTTTTGCATGTTATTCCGTTTACAGTACTTAATCTGTCGTAAATAGTTCAGAAAAGTTGCCTGCTAAAGTGTGTGTCAGCATCGGAAACAACGAAATTAACAGGAGATATGGAAACGGGGAGTGTTGATGCAACAACTTTCAGCTTTGTAACCTCTGAACCATTTAAGAAAGGCAAACTGCTATAAATGAAATAACCTTACAGGCACGTCCACAAGCTGCATGACTAACCCGCTAATTTCACAAAAAAAGATTGTAGACAATTGGATAACAGTGACAGAATTAGGGTATATCTTGTCCCAAAAATACCGTGTAATTCATGGCCAATCCTCGCTTGTATTTTCTACACTAATATTCCGTTTGCTAACAGTCGTCCAAAACTCTGCTAGGAACTTTTATCGATTACGTGGCTGTCGCCTGTCTGGAAACTGTTTTTGGTACATGCGGCTGAATCACCGTGGGTATCTCTGGCCATGCAGCGAGCAATTTTTGTGTTGTTTAGCCCGTTAACAGTCTGCAGGCGTATGTGCCATTGTGACCTATGGCCTTTTGCGAGGTACTGTGCTCCAAATGTCCACTGTGCAGTTCCCTTCGCAGTAGTCGTTCGGAAACTGGTTGGTATGAACCGTCACGCAGGCTGGAGTGGTCGAGCGGTTCTAGGCGCTACAGTCGGGAACCGCGCGACCGCTACGGTCGCGGGTTCGAATCCTGCCTCGGGCATGGATGTGTGTGATGTCCTTAGGTTAGTTCGTTTTAAGTAATTCTAAGTTCTAGGGGACTGATGACCTGAAAAGTTAAGTCCCATAGTGCTCAGAGCCATTTGAACCATTTCGAATCGTCACTAATTGACAGTAAAATTATTGTTGTATTTGAAACAGACAGTCATTGATAAGTCGTGCCACTCATCCTTGGTCGCTGTTGACCACTGCTGATACGCCGCGTTAAATGGCTGTCGGTAGTACCTTTTAGGCACACCGGATACTTCGCGCTAATACACCAGCAAACAGTGAAACTTCATTCACATTGTGGTCATGGGCACGTCTAAACACAACAGCTCTTTCCGCCCTCCATCATGTCTCGATGTGTACCAATCTTGGTGCGCATATTCCATACAACCGACTGCCACATAAAAATCAGTTCACTACGATGACTTTCGTCAGTGATAGAGTGTTACATCACCTCCTGGTACCGGTTCGATATCACCCAGACCACTCCAAAACGACCAGCGTGCTGCATTAAGTATGGGTGGATGTGCAGGATGCAACAAAATGATAACGAAAGGTCAGGATGTCTTGAGAAACAAATTGAGAACCTGTGTCGAGAAGCGTCATCCAACGATGCTATAGATGGTTGAAGTTATGCGTGTTAATGTTTCCCAATGGGTGAACACATTAGCAGCTAATTTGTATTTTTCACACTTACAGGTCACAAGTGAAACTACTCGCAGTAGGCATCAGGACATTGAGGACGTGGATGGCTTGAACTCATCCACGTCTGTCACAACACTGCGGACCGCACAAACTAGTGTTTCTTGTCAAAGGGTTGGTCTGGCGCAAGCTTTGATCCCTACAACGTTGATGCTCAGTAACAATGTTGAATAACGTCTACAGACGTAGGTTCCCATCCTCAGAGTGTTCCTCAAGCCAACCTCTACAAACCATAGAAGTTTGTCAATACCGTTTAGTTACATTCTTTTTTTTTCCTTGCTGCTCGAACGTGTACTGATTAACTTACCTCCGCACAGGATGAGTCTTCGTAAGAAATTAGAAAAAAAATCTACGTCTTCTGCTGTAATCTCGCCGAAATCTGTTTTGCGATAGTCATTTTCGAATATCTTGGGTCTTCCGATAGTCTCCAACTCTCGGCGTAGTTTGTGCAGCCACTTTGTTTTATTAGCTGGTCAATATGTTTTAGCCTAGGTCGCCATCTGATGTTCTTCCCTTCTAATGTCACTTATGCCTTAGTACATGCTGGCGCTGATACAAGGTTGAGAGAAGGTGGGGAATATCCTGTGGGTCTTGACTGCCTTCCCCTCAGTAAAACCTTTCAATACAAGCTTATTTATTTTTACAGACATGAAGTTCCAGATTCCTCATTTAACTTTGGGAGAAAACAGAAGAGCGGAAACTAAGAGTCTCGAAACGGATAGGGGATCTAGAAACTTACTATATACACTGAGGTGACAAAAGCCTTGGGATAGCGATATGCACATATACAGATGGCAGTGGTACTGAGTATACAAGGTATAAAAGAGCAGTGCGTTGACAGAGCTGTGATTTGCACTCAGGTGATTCATGTGAAAAGGTTTCAGACGTGTTTATGGCCGGACGACGTGACTTAACAGACTTTGGACGTTGAATGGTAGTTGGGGCTAGACGCATGGGACATTCCATTCCGGAAATCGTTAGGGAATTCAGTATTCCGAGATCCACAGTGTCAAGAGTGCGCCGAGAATACCAAATTTTAGACATTACCTTTCAGCACGGACAACACAGTGGCCGATGGCCTTCACTTAAAGACCGAGAACAGCAGCGTTTGCGCGAAGTTGTTAGTACTTACAGACAAGCAACGTTGTGTGAAATAACAGCAGAAACGAGTGTGAGACATACGACTTCTAACGTATCAGTTAGGACAGTGCGGCGAAATATGGCGTTCATGGGCTGTGGTAGCAGACGACTGACGCGAGTGCCTTTGCTAACAGCACGACATCGCCTGGAGCGCCTTTCCTAGGCTCGTGACCAAATCGGTTGGACCCTAGACCACTTTAAACTGGTCAGACGAGTCCCAATTGCAGTTGGTAAGTGCTGATGGCAGGGTTCAAGTGTATCGCAAACTCCACGAATCCATGGACACAAATTGTAAACAAAGCACTATGCAATTTCATGGTGGTTCCATAATGGTGTGGGCTATGTTAATTTTGAACCGATTATTGACTAGAAATGGCTAATTTCGGCTAGTTAGACACCATTTGCAGTTATTCATGGACTTCATTTCCATAAACAGCGATTGAATTTTTATCGATGGGAATGCGCCACGTCACCGTGCCACAACTGTTCACGATTGGTTTGAAGAACATTCTGGACTATCAGAGCGGCAGACGTGAATCAAATTGGTTCAAAGGGGTGTAAGCACTATGGGACTTAACATCTAAGGTCATCAGTCCCCTATACTTAGAACTACTTAAACCTGACTTAACCTAAGGACATCACACACATCTATACCCGAGGCAGGATTCGAACCTGCGACCGTAGCAGCAGCGCGGTCCCGGACTGAAGCGCCTAGAACCCCTCGGCCACAACGGCCGGCCAGACGTGAATCCCATCAGTTTTTTATGGAACGTAATCGAGAGGCCAGTTCGTGCACAAAATCCAGCACCGGCAACACTTTTGCAATTATGGCAGCATGGCCTAATATTTCTGCACAGGACTTCCAGCGACTTGTTAAGTCCATGCCACTTTGAGTTGCTGCACTATGTTGGCCAAAAGGTCCTATACGATATTAGGGGGTATCCCATGACTTGCTACCTCAGTGTATATTTACTACAGATTACTGTTCGGTGCTTACCTCTGGACCAGCAGTTTGGTAAAGGGTACCTGCTGTCAACAGTAAATCCGGCACGGTGCGTGAACTAACTTGCTGTCCTAGCAAACGAAAGGAAAATATGCAAGACAGTAGAGACAGGCATAGGCCCTCCGGGGAAAAAAACTTACAGTAACATAAACGATAATAATGAAGTGAACCAACGCTCCCCGACCACAAGCTCGCATAGCCACAGTCACCAGACCTTTGTTGACAATCGTATAGCTAACTGAAATACTCAACCAACTTACGGGAATTCAGCAAGGTAATATTTACAGCGACCGCCGGTATTTGCAGTTTGTGCCTTGAAAATGGTGCGGTGTACTCCCGTCGAAATATCTGCGGTCGCTGTAAATATTACCTGGCTGAATTCCCGTAAATTGTTTGAAAATTGTATACGCCAGGAGAAACTCAGGTCTCACAACTAGAATACTAATAATGGTGAGTGGACACTTTAGTTTCGAATTTGGTAAATTATGACGTCAAAATTGTTCGAATTTGACGCTACTCTTGTTCTTATACCCAACGCATGACGTATATTTCTAAAATTTTCACGTGAAAGCTTTCTAAATGATGTATTTTTCTGAACTGAAATTTCTTCTAAGTTTTGATAAAGTGATATACCGAACACTGATCTTAAGAAAGAATTGTAACTATGTTAAAATATTTCATGTGTTTTGTTGTTCTCTTCATTAAAATCCTAGGCATCTGCGGCTCGTTAAAAGTGAGATGATGGCAGCTGTATTTGGTCGCGGCAGTGCTGGTGGTGGTGGTGAAGGTGTGGTGGTGGTGGTGGTGGTGGTGGTGAAGGTGTGGTGGTGGTGGTGGTAAAGGGGGAGGGGGAGACAGTAACACATTGTGAAAATCTCCCTCGCCCAGATCCGAACACTGGATTCGCTCCAGTTCCTACGTGTAATGAGTGAATATAGCAAGCAAAATTGCATGCGCCAAAAAATTTTAGAATGGAAATAAGAATATATCTGGTAAAGATGTTTGTATGGAGCATAATACGACAAGTACTCATAAAGTTTTAATTATCACCCCAAGAGAAATTAAGTTACGTAATTAATTTTTGTTTGCTTGTAGGGACAAATCTGCAGTCCTAGAATATGCTGAAATCCCTGACCCCACAGTACCGTCGCTCGCCACTAGGAGAGTCAGCAGAAAATGGTGCAGCATATCAATGTTGGATGTCCTTCTGAGGGATATCGTACCAAATTCTGTCTAACAGGCGTCTTAAATCGTCCAAATTCCTTGATGGTGAAAGGCTCCTGCCCAAAATGTTCCCAACATCCTTAACTGGGGAGAGATATAGCGATCTTGCTGGTCAAGGTAGGATGTGGCAAACAGGACAAGCAGAAGAAATTTTCACCCTGTGCGGATGCGAATTACCTTGGTAAATGTAAGAACAGGATGGCTTGCCGTAAAGGGCAACAAAACTGGCCATAGAATACCGTCGACGTACATCTGTGCTGCAAGGATGCCGCTACGGTTCCGCCAGACGGCTGCCGTTTGAGGATTAATGTGCATAAATATGCAAGGTGATCAGTAAAATCTGTAGGCCAATGTTCAGCAGTCAACACGTGATCTCTTAACCCGTCAGAAACATAAATCCGATCCAGCCTGCTCGCCTAGTGCCTAGTAAAAAACGTGTAGCCCTCTAGCTGCCCATGGATCTTTTCCCACGTGTCCATGAGTGCCATGTCCCGGCAGATCGTGTGCAACGCGTAGCAGGAGCTTCGGTGACAGAACACAGTTAAAATCCTCTCCTATCAAGATGTGCTCATATTTCCATTGGAATAGGGGGGCAATCTCCTCCGAGTAGGATCGTGCAAGGACCCGTCGATTGTTAGGCTCGGAGGGTGCATAGATGTTGACAATACGAATGCCCTTCACGGTTAGAGCCAAACCCCGGGCAGAAGGTAGGTCACACATCTGAATCCCTTCCCGGACTAAGATCGCTATGCCACGTCCTCCGTCTGCAGCCGGCACTAGATAAGTGTTGTAACCACGCACGTCGGGAACGGCAGCATTGCAGGTTTACTGCTCCAGCAGAATATCCACGTCTGTGGCGTAAATCGTATCCCGGAAAAGTTGCATCTTTGCAGGCGAGCGAGCGGTGTTAATGTTCACTGTTCCCACCTTATATGCTTGGTCCGTTGTCGTTGTCATGTTCGTGTCACGCCATTGTGAACTCCAAGGGCTTTAGTCCACTTTCGTGCTCAGAGGGGTGCGGTTCTAGGCGCTTCAGTCCGGGACCGCGCTGCTGCTACGGTCGCAGGTTCGAATCCTGCCTCGGGCATAGATGTGTGTCATATCCTTAGGTTAGTTAGGTTTAAGTAGTTCTAAGTCTAGGGGACTGCTGACCTCAGATGTTAAGTTCCATAGTGCTTAGAGTTATTTGAACCATTTTGAACGGGCTGTCCTCCGTTGTTTTCGTTCCGTGGTGTGCATCCTGTAAGTGAGTTGTCATCATTTGCGGGTGCCAATTCCTGTATCTCTTCAACTGGTTCCGCCAAGTCGCAGTGGTTGTCTACCCCAGAAACGTCCTCTGATGCATTTCGATGAGGCTACCGGGACATTTTCCCTGACTCTTCCGTCGGCAGTACCGGGTCAGTCGGTGTCAATGAAGACGGTCCGTCTGAAAGGCAGGACATCTGGTCACCATCTGAAGGAATCTTGCCAGCGTCCTCTAACGGCACGTGTTCCGTGACACTTCTTCGGCTAGAATAACTTACGTGTCTCCTAGGCTAGGGGAGGACGTGTCACCCGAACTATGACGCTTTTTGCGACGCTTCGAAGATCGTTGTTTGCTCGCCCTGCCCTCTGCTGCTGTAGACGACGCCTCACTGTGTTCGTCGAGCATTGGTTGGTCCGTTGCTGCAGCCACTGTCTGGACCTCCACTTCCACACCGTGTACCACATGTGAGGGTGCGGAAGGTTTCTCCCTAATAATGTGATTAGGGGCATTCTCCATGTCACCTCCATGCTCCCCTAACTCGGTCTGCTCTTGCATCGACACGTCCTTGTCACGGTCCGAACTCGGCATCAACTTTCTGCGGGCCACCGACCCGTACGTCATCGGTAGTTGCGTGGGAACTTCTCGATGTGACGCTACTCTACCTGGCAGTTGCATGACGAGGCGCTGTATGCACTCCGAGCGGATATGTCCTTCTGCACCACAGCCAGAACCTGTGCGTGGCTGGCCATCGTAAATCACAATAGCTCGACGTCCTCCAATATACACTCCTGGAAATTGAAATAAGAACACCGTGAATTCATTGTCCCAGGAAGGGGAAACTTTATTGACACATTCCTGGGGTCAGATACATCACATGATCACACTGACAGACCCACTGGCACATAGACACAGGCAACAGAGCATGCACAATGTCGGCACTAGTACAGTGTATATCCACCTTTCGCAGCAATGCAGGCTGCTATTCTCCCATGGAGACGATCGTAGAGATGCTGGATGTAGTCCTGTGGAACGGCTTGCCATGCCATTTCCACCTGGCGCCTCAGTTGGACCAGCGTTCGTGCTGGACGTGCAGACCGCGTGAGACGATGCTTCATCCAGTCCCAAACATGCTCAATGGGGGACAGATCCGGAGATCTTGCTGGCCAGGGTAGTTGACTTACACCTTCTAGAGCACGTTGGGTGGCACGGGATACATGCGGACGTGCATTGTCCTGTTGGAACAGCAAGTTCCCTTGCCGGTCTAGGAATGGTAGAACGATGGGCTCGATGACGGTTTGGATGTACCGTGCACTATTCAGTGTCCCCTCGACGATCACCAGTGGTGTACGGCCAGTGTAGGAGATCGCTCCCCACACCATGATGCTGGGTGTTGGCCCTGTGTGCCTCGGTCGTATGCAGTCCTGATTGTGGCGCTCACCTGCACGGCGCCAAACACGCATACGACCATCATTGGCACCAAGGCAGAAGCGACTCTCATCGCTGAAGACGACACGTCTCCATTCGTCCCTCCATTCACGCCTGTCGCGACACCACTGGAGGCGGGCTGCACGATGTTGGGGCGTGAGCGGAAGACGGCCTAACGGTGGGCGGGACCGTAGCCCAGCTTCATGGAGACGGTTGCGAATGGTCCTCGCCGATACCCCAGGAGCAACAGTGTCCCTAATTTGCTGGGAAGTGGCGGTGCGGTTCCCTACGGCACTGCGTAGGATCCTACGGTCTTGGCGTGCATCCGTGCGTCGCTGCGGTCCGGTCCCAGGTCGACGGGCACGTGCACCTTCCGCCGACCACTGGCGACAACATCGATGTACTGTGAAGACCTCACGCCCCACGTGTTGAGCAATTCGGCGGTACGTCCACCCGGCCTCCCGCATGCCCACTATACGCCCTCGCTCAAAGTCCGTCAACTGCACATACGGTTCACGTCCACGCTGTCGCGGCATGCTACCAGTGTTAAAGACTGCGATGGAGGTCCGTATGCCACGGCAAACTGGCTGACACTGACGGCGGCGGTGCACAAATGCTGCGCAGCTAGCGCCATTCGACGGCCAACACCGCGGTTCGTGGTGTGTCCGCTGTGCCGTGCGTGTGATCATTGCTTGTACAGCCCTCTCGCAGTGTCCGGAGCAAGTATGGTGGGTCTGACACACCGGTGTCAATGTGTTCTTTTTTCCATTTCCAGGAGTGTATGTTTCTTAAGGACGATCCGCACCTGTCGGATGTGTGACTACGTACCGTTCCATATGGTTGCAGCGTTTCAATAACCATCGGTTCTGGTACCTCAAACGGCAGTTCAAAGATCCGTATGAATCTCACTCCCAAGCCTGAAGGAGCCACTGTCACACCTCTGATACGGCCATCAGAGTGTCGAAATTTAAATCTTCTCTGAGGAGGGGCGAGAGTTCTTTCACACGCAGCTTCATCGGTCATCTTGACGTACATTTTACAGATTACAATGGATAGGTGTATTCCAATTAGGTCTGCAGCAGGCAAACGAACTTCGCACTTGAAAAAACGCTCTATTTCGAAATCCTTGGGTCTGTCATATTCGTTGTCAAACGTAAACTGAAGCGTAGTCTTTCTAAAATTGTGTGCCACGACGATCTAGTCAGACAACTACACGCACGAGTACCGGCGGTGCAAACACGTCCTCGACCACGCGCGCCCGCGGCCGGGACGACTCCACAGAAAATGAATGGGGTGTGCAAATGGAAATCAAATCCCATGTTTCTTGACAGAGCGTAGGGGAATGATGCAGGAGACCCGCACCGACGTTCTAGGCAAGGCCCTAGTGGAGGTGGTTTGCCGTTGCCTTCCTCCGACCGTAATGGGGATGAATGATGATGATGAAGACGACACAACAACACCCAGTCACCTCGGGGCAGTTGACAATCCCTGACCCCGCCGGAAATCGTCCTGGGACCCCGATGTGTTCAAATGTATGTGAATTTCTAAGCGACGAAATTGCTGAGGTCATCAAATGGTTCAAAAGGCTCTAAGCACTATGTGACTTAACATCTGAGGTCATCAGTCCCATAGACTTAGAACTGCTTAAACCTAACTAACCTAGGGACATCACACACATCCATGCCCGAGGCAGGATTCGAACCTGCGACAATAGCAGCTGCGCGGTTCCGGACTGAAGCGCCTAGAGCCGCTCGGCCGCAGCGGCTGGCTCTGAGGTTATCGGTCCCTAGACTTACACACTACGTAAACTAAATCAAACTAACTTATGCTAGGAACAACATACACACCCAAGTTCGAGGGGGGACTCGAACCTCCGTCGGGAGGGGCCACACAAATCGTGACATAGCCCCTCTAACCGCGCGGCCCCAACTCACCCACCTGATATCTACAACCTTATCACTCACAGATACGCCTTTCATGTGCTCATTAGTTTTGGTGTTACTGTTAATTACCGTTTATGCATGTTCTGCTGGACGACAGCACATATCACTAAATAAATCGGTGTTTTAGTTGATACTGGCGATCTGAGTGTTTTACATCTGCAAGTTTGGGAGCTGGATGTTTCTTCTTCGATACTAAAGGAAGACTTGGCAGGAATGTAGCCACTGTACATGATTGCTGAGAATGTACGGTCGCAAGAAAACCGGGCTCCAGATGCACTACTGAGACCATCGTGTTCGGCGGTTGGATCTGGAGCATCGTACTGCAGCTGTAGGAGCAATTTGAGCATCAGTTCCCTGCAAATGACAATGAACCGTTGCAAATTGGTTACTGCAAGGACAACTCCGAGCCAGACGCCATGTAGCGTGCAGTCTACTGACCCCAAACCACCGCAATTTGCGACTTCACTGTTCTCAACCGAGAGATCATCGGAGGGTAGGGAGTAGATCTGTTGTGTTTTCTAATGAAAGCTGCTACTGCCTCGGTGCCAGTGATGGCCACGTGTTGGTTAGAATGTGGCCAGCTGAGGGCCTAAAACTAACTTGTCTGCGTGGTATATACTCTGGACCTACACGTGGTGTTACGGTCTGTGGTGCGATTTCGTATGACAGCAGGAGCACTCTCGTGGTTACCGCACGCATCCTAACTACAAAACTATACTTCATTTCTTGTGCTGTCATTCAAGAGCGGCGTCCCAGGGGGTATTTTCCAACGGGATAACGCTCGGTCACCCACCTCTGTTGTCGAGTGCAGAGTGTTGACATGTTTGCTTGACATGCTCGATCGCTAGATCTGTTACCATTCGAGCTCATATGGGATATCATCAGACGACAACTCGAGCGTCATCCACAAACAGCATTAACCGTCCCTGTATTGACGCACCAGGTGCAACAGGCATGGAACCCCATTCCGGTACCGGTACAATACAATTCATGCACGTTTGCATGCTTGTATTCAATATTCTGGCTGTTACATCGATTATTCTGTTACGCAGATGACATGGCCCTGGCTGTGCAACATGAAAGTTTTGAACAATGTGAAAACTCCCTTAACCAAGACCTCGGAGTAATGGGTAAATATTTCAGATCTTGGAGATTAATTCCTAACCCAATAAAGTCAGAAGTTACAGCGTTTCATTTAAACAACCAACAGGCAACCCGATCCCTTGACGTTACCTTTGCTGGTAGAAAGTTAAAGCATAACCCAAACCAAATGTATCTTGGTATTAAATTGAATAGATCGCTTACATTCAAACCACATCTAATAGATACTGCTGCTAAGATACGTACAAGAAATAATATTATTCAAAAGCTCGCCAATTCTAGCTGGGGAGCTGATGTACATATTCTGAAGATTTCTTCTGTAGCGCTGGTATACTCTGTTGCGGAATATTGCAGCCCTGTTTGGCTTAACAGCAGCCACACGTCTAAAGTGGATACTCAACTAAACAATACCATGAGAACCATAGCTGGGACCATTAAATCCATCCCACTACCTTGGCTTTCTGTTCTCTGCAGTATAGCTCCACCACATCTTAGGGGGCAAACCGCCTTAGTTAATGAATGGCGTAAAATGTCCTCCAATTCCAACCTTCCAATCCATCAGGACATTGCCCCGAATCTTCCCCGACTAAGATCTACAAGACCACCATGGAGAACAGCTCAAAACCTCACGGCTACGTCTTACGATGCTATGGATTCATGGAAAAATGAATGGTCTCAGACTGGACTATCCAAGAACTGCAATGAAATATCACCTGGTGGAAACCTACCTGGTACAGACCTGCCAAGAAGAACTTGGGTTATACTCAATAGACTCAGAACTGGTCATGGCAGAAGTTCAAAAATGGTTCAAATGGCTCTGAGCGCTATGGGACTTAACTGCCTTGGTCATCAGTCCCCTAGAACTTAGAACTACTTAAACCTAACTAACCTAAGGACATCACACACATCCATGCCCGAGGCAGGATTCGAACCTGCAACCGTAGCGGTCACGCGGTTCCAGACTGTAGCGCCTAGAACCGCACGGCCACTCCGGCCGGCTCATGGCAGAAGTGGCGAGATGCTATGTAGATGGGGCATACGAGATTCACCACAGTGCGATTGTGGACATCCAGAGTAAACGATCCAGCACATCATTCAGGAATGCCCTAAACGTGCGTTTAAAGGATCCATTCGAGAACTTTATGCAGCTTCCCCTGCAGCCGTCGAGTGGATGGAAAACCTAGACATAGAACTTTAAAGAGAGTCTATAGATTCCATATATGTGATTGCTGAATGACCTTATAGCAACAATTTCTGTATGATAATTTTATCTTATCTATGACAAGATACCTTATTGTAACAACCTGTGCATGCCTACTTTATCCTTAATTGAATGTCCATAAGACGAGACATTATTTATGTGTTATAATGTATGTTGATTTTATCTTTATCTGTGTTATGTATTTAAACATGAAACCATTTGTACTTGAAAACCACATACGCTAAATAAATAAATAAATCGGTTATTAATCAACCAGCATTTCAAATTTGCAATGGCTTATTTTGCAATTATATTAACCTGTGATCTTGCAGTGTTAATCACTTAAATGTGTTACCTTGAGAAATGTATTCCCGAAATTTGATTGCTCTAAATTAATTATTTCTTGGTGTTGCGAGTGTCAGTGAACATCGAATAAACCCGTACGTAGACAGTCGTCCACGTACATGGTCACTTTGAGCGCTTACAGGGGTACTGGGCAGGAGAAAACACCTACTGATCACCTCACTTTCCCCGGTTGACCTGCATCAAGAAGTGTTCTCGGAGGCTGGAGAATGCAGAGGTCGTTCTGCGGCGGCGAGCCCCACAGTGCCTTCCTGGCAGTTGTGCCGGTCCTCGGGGGACCTGGAGACGGAGGAGAACTTTGCGCCAGTGTCTCAGCTTAATAAAGGAAGCGGGCGGGCGGGGCTGCTCAGAGCGCCAGCCGGGGACATTACTCGCCGCCGCAAGATCTCCGTTTCCGGTACTTTGTGCCGGCACGGCGGGGCAGGGCGCCGGATGAGCCTCTGGTGAGGCTGCCCGCTGCGAAAAACGCTTCCTCTGCCGCCAGCGAAACAGCCCCATCGATCTCCCGCCTCTCCTCCGTCTTACACTGACGGCTTTCCTCTCTGCGCTGTGCGTCCGTGGACATATCCTCAATAAATTTCAGAGACATGGTTTACTGACAAAGATTTTGCTCGGTTCTCTAAATAAAAAGTGTTACTAGGGCCACAATTTATATTTTACTTCCTTTATCCATCGATTTGCTGAGGCAATTAGATTAGGAAATTAGACAGTTAAAGTAGTAGATGGGTTTTGCTATTTGGGAAGCAAAATAACTGATGAAGTACGGAGGATATAAAATGCAGTCTGGCAATGGCAGGAAAAGCGTCTCTGAAGAAGAGAAATTTGTCAACATCGAGTATAGATGTGTATGGAAGCCCTTTCTGAAAATATTTGTATGGAAGTGAAATATGGACGAAAAACAGTTTAGACAAGAAGAGAATAGAAGCATTCAAAGTGTGGTGCTACAGAAGAATTCTGAAGGTTAGATGGGTAGATCACATAACTAATGAGGAGATACTGAGAAGGATGTAGGTTGCTGGGGTTACTCGGAGATGAAGAGGCTTGCGCGGTATAGTGGAGCATGGAGAGCTGCATCAAACCAGTCTTTGCACTGAAGAATACAACAACAACATCCCTCTATTTCCTAAGAGGTGCGCTACTGACCCCTAAAACAGCGACATTAGAAGGCTGGCAAAAACGTTTTTTATTGCGCGTATGCACTGTAGTTGCAGGAAGAACAAATCATAAAATTTCTTGGTGGTTTTTGGCTACCCCATTCGTACGTTGCAGTTAGCACCAGAATACGCTGAGGCGTGCAAGACAAGTGACCGGGGGTTGTGGGAGCGTATTACTATATAAGAACACGTAGTTTGTTCGCAATATAATCATAAAAAACGATTTCATCAAGTGATGTAGTTCAGAATAAAAACTGAATCTCAAATCTTCAAGCAACACACAAGAATAGCGAATTTCAAGTCAGATATTCAGGAAGTGCTTTAAAGGCTTCCCAAATAATGCAGAATAACAATAAACTAACAAGTCATAGAAGAACTGAATATCAAAATAAAAGATCCAGAGAATAAAAGGGCCGTACCAATGATACCAAAAACAACATAGTTAATTTACACTAATCCAAACCAGTGAATTACAACACAGAATGACTAAATGAAATTTGTTATAACAGATCAAGGATCATGGCATCAGAGCGGGAGACCACAATGATAAAATGCATAGAATAATTTTGAGCCGTGGCTGGCTCATGTTACGCGTTGGATTAAACCTTGGTTGCTATTCTGTGTTTAGTCTCCCACGGTAATCGCGATTATACTGTTATCCTCTCTCTCTCCGCGAGTGACAGCAGCGGTGTGTATTGATATTCTCGCCTTATACTATCTTTGGCCTGGAGCTTATAGTTTCCGACTGTGCTGTGAGGGACCAGTTGGTCGGTTGGCGTGGAGCAACGAGGAAATCTTCGCGGCGCGTGGTTTGTCCGGGCCCGCTGGCGGGGTCTACAAGTGGTTGGAGTGTATGGTGCTGTTCCCATTGCTACAAGGTCCGTGGCTTACCGATCCTGGACACGAAAGTTGAGTTTTGACTTAATCTACCAGCAAGTCACGACTGTTCACATTGTGTAGTTTGGATTTCGTTGTCGGCTGTTGGGACATTCCCGCGAACAACAACGTGTGTTTTCAAGTTGGCAAATTTTAACCACCCTCCGGTGGAGTTTCACTGTACTTGGTATTTTGAATTGAACTGCACCAGCGGAATCTTCTGCCTTGTGGCCGTTAAAATTCCGGTTACCTTCCATGTCCGTTGACATAAATTCAGGCAGTGTATTTTCCTCATCGTGTTGTCGTTGTCCTGCACGGTGTGTAGTTTGACAGCTCAATGTATAATTGGTTGTGGGGGCCAATACTTTCTACGTTGTTCCATTGAACTCCCTGTTGTGTGCTGGTCGGGTGGAGTGGAAGTTATCTTGTCGGTGGGTCCGTTGACTGTCTGTCGGTTGTATTGTCGTCGGATCGAGAATGGTTGGGCCGACTGCCTGTCTCACCTAAGCGAGTATTAGTATTTGAAATCCAGGCCGACCCTCGGAAACTTCTGAGCACCGTTCGGTGTGCTACCTTTTCTTATTTGTTCTTGTTGTTTGTATTTGTATGACTTCCAGCCGATTTTTAAATTAAGCTTGTTTTGCCCTCAAGGTGTCAGATTCTTTGGGCCTTCAGCCTAATTAATGAACTGTTTTAAGATAAGGCCTTTTGCCTTTTAAAATTTTAATTTTGGTTTGAGTCTTAAGAGATGGGCCTTCAGCCTATTTTTTTAAAAATTAAAGTTGTTTTGCTCTTAAGGTGTGAGATCGATTGGACCTTCAGCCTAACAGAAAGAACTGATTTAAGATAACGCGTTCTGCCTTATAAATTTTTGATTTTGGTTTGAGTTTTAAGTTATTGGCCTTCAGCCGATTTTAAATTAAAGTGGTCTTGCCCTTAAGGCATGAGACTGTATGGCGTATTCAGCTGGTTGTTAAGTTCCAAATATTAATGCTGTGTTTTTTTTTTTTTAATTTTCGTGTCTCTTGTAATGTTTAGTCAAATAAATAAAGTTGTATGTTCGAGTGTAACTGACAGCCGCTTATTTTGGCCCGTTTCCGCAATTTAAACTACCTGTCCTGTCCTGCGGATTTAGCAGGGCGTCTCAAATTTATCGTCCTCAGAAGCCCCTCAAAAGGAAACAATGCAATGTTCTGCTAATATACAGCATAATAGCCCTCATAGTAACTGGCTGTTCTGTTCCTTTATTATGCTTTGGGGGAGGAAAGTCACACGAATCCAAAGAAATATTGGACTAATGGTTCTGCTTTTAAGGTTACGCGCATTTTACATCCTAGAGGAAAGCAAAACATACATTTTACAAATGAGGGATATGAGTATGCCACTTCCTTGTTCTTGCAGTTTCCATTAAAATAATAGTCACCGGGTTAATAAGTTTGAAGTTAAAGTTGTAGTCTGCCCAACTCGTGATTAACCTACAGGCGGCATCCTTACCAAAACCAGTTCAGCACGCAATTCATGAGTTACTCGTTATTTAACAGTCCAGGTAAAATCACAGACATTCACCTATCCTAACACATCCAATAAAGTGGACTTATCAGTGATATATGACTTATGATATGACTATATCAGTGATATGTGACTTATCAGTGACACCAGAAGTGGGTTCAAGTCTGCAGATGTAGCCTTAGGGTGCTGTCGCCTTGATTACCTTGCTTTCCTCGTAGAGAATCATGCCTGAAGGGTCTCTGATCCCCACAAGAAAAGCAATATACGAAAGGCACAAGAATGTTGCTATCTTTTTTACTCTTTCCACATTCTCCTCTAGGGTAATCAATCACTTTCTTCCCGACCGAAATGCCTATCGGTTAAAGGTCGCACCGCCCTGTCGGCGATTACTTGTTGGAAAATCTTTCATTCAATAGACCCTTGAAAGAAACCTTTAAGTGACCCTCAAGAATAGCAAATTTGAACAACTTTAAATGCTTCCGAAATAATGCAGAATGAGAGGAACCAGTTATTGACTAATTAAAATCGGAAATGAAGTAAAACAAGATTTAGAATATAAAAGGACAACACCACTCAGTAATACTATAAAGAACAGAATTCATTTATACTAGGCCAAGAGAATGAACTACGGCTCACAACGACTAAATAAAATTTATAATGAAACATTAATGTTAATGGTACCAGAACAGCGGTGATAGTATGCACAGAATAACTTTTCGTGCTCACGTACCCCAGAAAGTCAGACACTGTAATCAGCATCAGAATTAACAAAATCACATATGCAAAATTCGATTCAAGCAATACTGCTTCAAGGACTGCACTACATAACGTCACTCAGGAGATTCACCACCAGACGTAACCAATCATTCGCATATCAGTTAAAGACAGTGTAAGAACATGGGAAACTCTGCACGTGCCCGCTGTCTGTATCTGCTACGTAGCACTAGTTAATTTCCAGACATACTTAAACACTAGTTACACTGACCCTTGTAGAGTCTGCAAAACGCAAACACTACCCAAGACGCCGCATCAGTCATTAGTCTCCAGCAACAGCAATCAACAACATTCCAGACAGCAAGACAACGCTGGAAGTCTCGTAATTCCAGCCCTCGTGACTGAATGTTCGTGTCGTCAGCCATCACCGCCTCTCCACTCATCAGGCGCTTTTACAAGTCTGTGCTGCAATGTTGTTCTACAACGCTATCTGCGGTCTCCAAAGATAACCACGGCCACTCTGTCCTCCGCACATACAGGGCTGCTATCATACATTTCCTACAGGTAATAGCCACTCCTCTCCCAAGGCGCAAACTCTGAGACTGCTGTACTGCTGGTTGCCTACCAACTCAGGAACCAGTCACTCCGGGACGAAGCCACTGGACGGCGTCCCCTCCATGCCTTGCATGCCGATGCCGAGATGTTGTCCGACAGCTGCCACCCATGTCTCTGGCACTGGCTTCAAGATGTAGCTGGTCCGATGTCACACACCAGACTGCTTAACTCTGTCGCTCTGCCCCACTCGTCGACTGCTTTGCTGCCCCGAGCGCTCTCTGGAGCTGCAGGAACACAGCAACAGCTCTGGCACCTACGGCCTAGGGGATGGGACTTTAACTCTGATAGTATCATGGAGTTTAATTCCCGATACCTTAACATATATCCTTTAATCCTGTCCCTTCTTCGTGTTAGTGTTTATCTTATCAGACCACTTGATTTTTAACATTCTTCTATAGTACCACGTCTCAAACGCTTCGATTCTCTTCTGTTTTTGTTTTCCCATTTTCCATGCTCCACTACCATACAGTACTGTGCTCCAAACGCACTTTCTCGGAAGTTCATTCCTCAGATTAAGGCCTATGTTTCACACCAGTAGACTTATCTTGGCCAGGACTGCCTTCTTTGCCCGTGCTAGTCTGTGTTTTATGTCCTCCTTCTTTCGTCCGTCTGGATTTTTTCGCTTCCAAGGTAGAAGAGTCCCTTAACTTCGTCTACTTCTTAATCAATAATTTTGGTGTTAAGTTTCCCGCTATTCTCATTTCTCCTACTTCTAATTACTTTCATACTTCTTCGGTTTACTCTCAGTTCATATTCTGTACACATTAAATTTTTCACTGCACTCAACAGACCCTGTAATTGTTTTTCACCTTCACTGAGGTTAGCAGTATCATCAGCTTATTTTACCTTTGATATCCTTTCACCACGATTTTTTATCCAGTCTTGAACCTTACGTTATTGCTCCTGCGATATGTAGATGAACAGTAAGGGGAAAGATTGCATCCCTGTCTTACACCAATTTTAATCCGAGCGCTTCATTTTTAGTCTTGAAATCATATTATTCCCTCTTGGGTCCTATACGTATTACGTATCATCCGTCTTCCCCTGTATCTTACTCCTATTTTTCTCAGAATTTCGAGTATTTTACACCATTTAATACTGTCGAATGTTTTCTTAGATCGACAACTCATGAGCGTATCTTGATTTTTCTTCAGTCTTAATTCCATTATCAAGCATAAAATCATTACTGCTTCTGTAGACCTTTACCTTGCCTATAGCCATCTAACAGATCTTAAATTTTCTTTTACATTCTTCTTTATATTGTTATTGTCAGCAGATTGGATATATGAGATGTTAAATCTATTTTCCAATAGTTTTCGAATCTATCTGCCCTTGCTATCTTCGGAATTACTATCTTCCGATAGTCTGATGATACGTCGCCAGGCTCATAGCTTCTACTGATCAACATGAATAAACCTTTGGATCCCATTGTCTCCAATGATTTTACAAATTCCGATTGAATGTTATATCTCCCTTATTCTTTATTTGATCCCAAGTCTTCCAGAGCTCTTTTAAACACTCACTAATTCAGGATTCCCTATGTCTTCCTTACGGACTTCAGTTTCTTCTTCCATCAAGACATCAGATACGTCCATCCCATCACAGAAGCCTTCAAAGTACTCTTTTCGCCTATCCGCTATTTCCTTTGCGTTTAGCAGCAGCATAGTACTCTTAATGTTACCACCCTTGCTTTTAATTTCACCGATAGTCGTTTTGACTTTTCTGTATGCTGAGTCAGTCCTGCGGACGATCTTTTTTTTTTTTTTTTTTTTTTTTGTTGCTTCACATCTTTCCTGCAACCATTTCTCCTTTCTTCCCCTGCACTTCCTATTCATTTCAGTCCCAAGGGATTTATATTGCTGTATTCCTGTTTTTCCCTGAACATATTCGTACTCCATTAATTCCTCAATCAATTGAAGTATTTCTTCTGTTACCCGTGAAAGGGGTAGCGTCTTTAACTAGCACTCAATACGTCATGTGTACTGAGTTCGAATCCAGATACTATTTAAATTTTGAATAAAAATCACTACCAATGACGTCCGAAGACTTCCTGCGTAAACAGTCATCCTCTTTCTGCCAACGGCCTTGTCAAACAGGATGCAGAAGTGGACAGTGGTTCAGGACATTCTCTTCGCATTGTGGTGGGAAAATCTCACAAAAGGCGGAAGAACAGCAATTATCAATGTCATGAGAATGCAGAAGGCAATGGAAACCACTGCATTCATGACACAGAATGTGTATCCATAGGAAATGCGGCCTGCAATTTAAAAAGTGTCATCAAGAAGACTCCATTCACAAAAGATCCAGAAGTAGTCCCTCATTCGTATTTCCGGTGCGGGACTGTCAAAGTTGAGGTGATAATGAGAAAAGTCTGGAATTACCAACGAGGACCTAACATTCTACGAGTCGTAGAAATTAATGTCAGAGGCCTGAAGTAGTAGAAAAGCTAGAGAATCTGAAAAGGAAAATGAAAAGGCACAATCCAGATGTAATGGGGGTGAGGTGAAATGGGAAGAAGACAATGATTTCTGGTCAGACGGATATGGGGTAGTAAGAACACCTAAGCAACTGGTACCGGCCGTCCAGGCATGAAGACGAACAGTGTGGCTGGAAATGGGGACAATCCCAGAACAGGTGGGGAGGGGGCAGGGGGAGGAGGGGCATGCTGGATAGTGGTTGCTCGCTTGACAATGTCCGGAATGCACCAGCAATAGATTACTTTGAGACAATCTCAACGATGACGAAGTTACAAGTTTTAGAAAATCAGTATAATTCACATTCAAATATAAAAGCAAATCTAACTACACTTGTAACCTCAGAAAAAAGACGCACATCCAGTAAACAATAATATTTTTAATAGCTAAAAAACTATAGGAGTCAATACACTACTGACCATTAAAGTTGCTGCACCACGAATATGACGTGCTACAGACGCGAAATTTAGCCGGCAGGAAGAAGTTGCTGTGACATGCAAATGATTAGCTTTTCAGAGCATTCACACAAGATTGGCGCCGGTGGCGACACCTACAACGTGCTGACATGAGGAAAGTTTCCAACAGATTTCTCATACACAAACAGCAGTTGACCGCCTTTGCCTGGGAAAACGTTATAGTGATGCCTCGTGTAACGAGGACAAATGCGTACCATCACGTTTCAGACCTTGATAAAGGTCGGATTGTAGCCTATCGCGATTTCGGTTTATCGTATCGCGACATTGCTGCTCGCGTTGGTCGAGATCCAATGACTGTTAGCAGAATATGGAATCGGTGGGTTCAGGAGGGTAATACGGAACGACGTGCTGGATCCCAACGGCCTCGTATCACTGGCAGTCGAGATAACAGGTATCTTATCCGCATGGCTGTAACGGATCGTGCAGCCACGTCTCGATCCGTGAGTCAACAGATGGGGACGTTTGCAAGACAACAACCATCTGCACGAACAGTTCGACGACGTTTGCAGCAGCATGGACTATCAGCTCGGAGACCATGGCAGCGGTTACCCTTGACGCTGCATCACAGACAGGAGCACCTGCGATGGTGTACTCAACGACGAACCTGGGTACACGAATGGCAAAACGTCATTTTTCCGGATGAATCCAGGTTCTGTGTACGGCATCATGATGGTCGCACCCGTGTTTGGCGACATCGCGGTGAACGCACATTGGAAGCGTGTATTCGTCATCGCTATACTGGCGTATCACCCGGCGTGATGGTATGGGGTGCCATTGGTTACACGTCTCGGTCACCTCTTGTTCGCATAGACGGCACTTTGAACAGTGGACGTTACATTTCGGATGTGTTACGACCTGTTTCTCTACCCTTCATTCGATCCCTGCGAAACCCTACATTTCAGGAGGATAATGCACGACCGCATGTTGCAGGTCCTGTACGGGCCTTTCTGGATACAGAAAATGTTCGACTGCTGACCTAGCCAGCACATTCTCCAGATCTCTCACCAATTGAAAACGTCTGGTCAATGGTGGCCGATCAACTGGCTCGTCACAATATGCCAGTCACTACTCTTGATGAACTGTGGTATCGTGTTGAAACTGCATGGGCAGCTGTACCTGTACACGCCATCCAAGCTCTGTTTGACTCAATGCCCAGGCGTATCAAGGCCGTTATTATGGCCAGAGGTGGTTGTTCTGGGTACTGAGTTCTCAGGATCTATGCACCCAAATTGCGTGAAAATGTAATCAAATGTCAGTTCTAGTATAATATATTTGTCCAATGAATACCCGTTTATCATCTGCATTTCTTCTTGGTGTAGCAATTGAAATGGCCAGTGCCGGTTAAAGGCGCTACAATCTGGAACCTCAAGACCGCTACGGTCGCAGGTTCGAATCCTGCCGCGGGCATGGATGTGTGTGATGTCCTTAGGTTAGTTAGGTTTAAGTAGTTCTAAGTTCGGACTTATGACCACAGCAGTTGAGTCCCATAGTGCTCAGAGCCATTTGTAATGGCCAGTAGTGTGTTTTGCAGTGACAAAACATTTTCTCACTGAACCTCTGTATCAACAATTTTTAAACGCTTCCTGCGATTTCAGCAAGCGATATTTCAGATTATAGCAATGCACTATAGCTATCAACCATGAAATCTACATATCTGTACCTATTTGTATTTATAGACTTACGAAGTCTTTTATATCTTTTTTATTATAGGAATGTGTGTGAGAACATCGTATTCATCCACAGTAACACAGAAAATGAATGCAGCATGAATACCTCATGTCTTGTCTTTCTTGTTTAGTTATTTAATGAATGTATTACTATTTTTTCGAGATATTTATTTAACTATTGATTACAACTGATAACACAAAATGAAGCTACTTTAAGAAATGGTCAATCACATGTGTTAGCTGACACACCATTAAAAATAGTGCCAAAAGACGTTTCTGACAAGCAGACATAAATAATTGTTTGAAAAATATTTAGCGAAAAGCTATTGTCATTTAACGTGAGCACATTAGCGCAAGAATGATTCTTAATTATGTATAAACAGCCTATATTTTTTTACTTGACACATAGACTCTATGTGATTGCCGTAAGCTTAGTGACAACAGTGCATCCTAATTTAAGTTATACAATATACCACTGAAGATGGTCACTCAGTGACAGAAAATCGATTTTGCGATAGTAAAAAATATACGACCAGTGCTGTCTCTTTTTTCAAGTATACCTGTTATCTGGTCGTAGTGCACAAGATAACATGGAGTCGCCAATCAGTAAGCCTATATTTTTAATTGTAGTAAATAGTCTGAGTGTTACCAGTGTGACATTTATCTATTTAAATATAGTTGTAATGTATTTTTTTAGTGTAGCAAGTGTTAAAGTTGAGTCAAATCATGTCTGTAGAACTTAAGAGTGACATATTTGTGGTTGGGATGGCCTTAAGCCAATAGAAAAACAGGCAGTGGGGAAACCTGACTGGAATCAAGCGGGGATAGACATTTTTTTCGAGTTGTGGTGCCGAAGGGAGCGATTCTGGACACTTTTATGTTTGTGCTCGAAGGAGGCAGACCTGCCTATGATAACGAGTGGTATTTCATCACGCATTCAGTATGGTCATTTTCTAGCTGTATTTTAAGTGACTATCGTAGGACAACTTTTCGGTTATTTGAGCAGTACGTTTTTGTATATACATTATTCAACATAATTCCCTGTAATCTATATAAATTATAACGTTAGAACACAACATTTTCTATTAGATAATTCATTTATCTTTTATTTTATACTTCTGTGTGTTCCATTAATTCGCAATTCTAGTCAATCCACAGATCATTTGACTATGGGAGCAGAGCTACAGATTATTTTTTGAGCAAGTTAGCTGCTGGGCATAATGGCAGATGTTCACGGCTCGACCCCACGACTACATAGAGCTATACTTTTTAAACAAATCCGTACATAGTCCAGTTGTACGGAACAACATCACGTAAAGACGCAACTGATTTGCTCGTATGGACTGCTAGTCAGAAAGCTTTTACGTTGCAGAAAACCATTGGGTAAAGCTGAAATAGTAATCATTTGCGTATTTTTCGACGTACTACATCTCACATCAATTTGAAGTTTGTTGAATGCTGCCTTTTCGGTGTTTCAATGGGCAGCTGTGTGCTTAAAATTCTTGAGGTATGCAAATACTTCGAAGTTTCGGTCAGTGTTCCGCCTCAGGGATTGGAAGCAACACAGTACTTTAAAAGCATTACAACCAGATCCCACAATGCACTCTGATAGCAGACTGTGCCACAGTCGTATCTTAAGTTTTTAAGTGATATACACACATCAAAAAAAGTTTTGCATCACCCAGGTTCCCAGAACTCCTGAAGATAGCAGTTGACTGTGGATATTGTATCACAGACACAGTCCCTTTGACTGTTCAGAGATGTCACTAAACCCGCTCCAAAAGATGAGCACCTATTAGGCGGAGGGGGTCCGACAGCCGTTCAGTTCCAGTCATTCCACCAGGAAAGAGGTACACGGCTCGTGCCTAGACGGTCAGTACGGCGGTTCGGTCGCGTCCGCATTGTTACTTTGTGCCATGAAGGGTTCTCAACAAGGGAAGTGTCCAGGCGTCTCGGAGTGAACCAAAGCAATGTTGTTCTGACGTGGAGGAGATTCAGAGAGACAGGAACTGTCGATGACATACCTCTCTAAGGCCGCACAAGGCCTACTACTGCTGTGGATGACCGATACCTACGAAATATGGCTCGGAGGAACCCTGACAGCAACGCCACCATGTTGAATAATGGTTTTCTGCAGCCACAGGATGTCGTGTTGCGACTCAAACTGTGCGTATTAGGCTGCATGATGCCCAACTTCACTCACGACGTCCATGGCCAGGTCCATCTTTGCAACCACGACACCATACAGCGCGGTACAGACGGACCCAATAACATGCCGAATGGACCGCTCACGATTAACATCAATTTCTATTAACCGATGGGTGTCGCAATTCCTTCAACTACACAGTCGTCGGAGACGTGTTTGGAGGCACCCCGGTTAGGCTGAACGCCTTAGACGCACTCTCCAGCGAGTGAAGCAAGGTGGAGGTTCCCTGCTGTTTTGGGGTGGCATTATGTGGGGCCGACGTACGCCGCTGGTGGTCATAGAAGGCGCGCGATGGCTACGTGATGGCGATGGCGATGTACGATACGTGAATGCCATCCTCCGACCGACAGTGCAACCACATCGGCAGACAATGGCATTCGTCTTCATGGACGCAATTCGCGCCCCACCCGTGCACATGTTGTGAATGCCTTCCTTCAGGATAACGACATCGCTCGACCAGAGTTCCCAACATGTTCTCCAGACATGAACCTTATCGAAATACCTGGGGTAGACTGGAGAGGACTGTTTATGGGTGACGCGAATCACCAATCACTCTGAGGGATCTACTCCGAATCGCCGTTGAGGAGTGGGACAATCTGGGCCAACAGTGCCTTGATGTGGATAGTGTGCCACGACGAATACAGGCATGCATCAATGCAAGAGGACATGCTACTGGGTTTTAGAGGTGTGTACAGCAATCGGGACCACCACCTCTGAAGGTCTCGCTGTATGGTGGTACAACATGCAATGTGTGGTTTTCTTGAGCAATGAAAAGGTCTGAAATGATGTTAGTGTTAATCTCTGTTCCAATTTTCTGTACAGGCTCCGTAACTCTCGGAACCGAGATGATGCAAAACATTTTTTGCTGTGTATATACAAAACAGGAACGGATCAGTCGGAGCCAGTGAGAATTTGGTCATTATAGAGACGTGATGCAGTGGGTGGAACAGGAAAGTTGTTATTGGAGTTTTGTTTCCATACGCTTGTTTGGTGCAGACATCCACACTGGTTCATCCTGTGCAAGTCTCTTCAGTTCTGCACAACCATTTCGTCCTATACCACCTGCATCTTTTTACTGTAGCTAAGCATTGGTTTTCCTCCAGAATATTTATCGCCCATGCATTCTTCAGTTACCAAATGGATAATTAACCTGATACGCTAGGACGTGTTGTAATATTACCCTCCCACACGTCACCATTAAATTTTTCTGTCTCTAAAAGTTTCGAAAGCTTCAAGAGGCGTAAGACATACAAAAGAAAAACTTTTTACTTATCTTCATTTTCTCTGCCTGTTCTTGGGTTCAGTAGTTGCGTCTAGGGGTACATTCTTGCTGCTGAATGATTATAACGTTGTGGGTTCCTGATGACTAAATAACTGATGAAGCTTTGCCTGTATTATTCTTGAATCTTATTCTTTGTCACATTTTTCAATATTACACCATCGTTACAGTTTCCACTTCTATCACACCAGAAATTACATTATTAGTGACACAATCAAATACACGTCGTGTTCCATCAGTGGCATGCCCACTACTACTGCATTCTGTGGTACTCAATCCTCGTATCAGCTACTTCTATAAAAGAAAGGTTATGATAGAAAAGGGAGTCCCATTACAGTGTCCTACTAATTGACAGCAGCTATTAAATGGCTAGCTGTGTCATAATGTTCTTTTCTACTAAACCTGGTTTTGTATCTTCTCATTAATTATGTGATCCGTCCATCTGATCTTCAATATTCTTCTGTAGTACCACGTTCCAGAAGCCTCTCTTCTGCTCCTGTCTGAACTTTTTACCGTGGAACAGTGCTGTGAAGGAAGGATATTTAGGGTTAAACAACTGGTTGACGGTGAGGTAATTGGAGATGGAGCACAAGCTAGGATGGGAAACAGACCGTCTGTGTCGTTTTCGAAAGACTCATCTCGGAATTTGCCCGAATTCATTTATGGAAACCAAGCAAAATCCAAATCTGGATCGCTGAACGTAAATTTAAGTCAATGGAAATCGTGTACCTTACCCAAAATTCTGATTCTTTTTCGTTCTCAATTATTTGTTGGATGTATTCCAATCGCTGCCCTCGTCTAAAGTTTTTACCCTCTACTGCGCTCTTTAGTACCATCTTCACCTATTCTATTGAGAATCTCCTGATTGCTCATGAGTTCCTACAATTTTCAGCATTCTTCTGTAGCACCACATCTCAAATGCTTCGATTCCCTTCTGTTTCGGTTTCCCAATGTCCATCATCTACTAGCACACAATTTTGTCCTCTAAATGTGCATTCTCAGAAATTTATTCCCAAAATTAAGGTCTACTTTTGATATTAGTAGACTTCACTTGGCCAGGAACGTCCGTTTTGTCAGTATTAGACTGCTTTTTATGTCCTCTTTGCTTCGTCCATCATGGGTTATTTTGCGACCTAGGTAGCAGAATTCCTTGACTTCATCTATTTCGTGGTCACCACTTCGATGTTAAGTTTCTTTCTGTGCTCATTTCTGAAATTTCTCATTACTTTCATCTCTCTTCTGTTTATTCTCAATCCATATTTTTTACTCATTAGACCGTTCATTTCACTCAACAGATCCTGTAATTCTTCTTCACTTTCACTAAGTGTAGCTTGTCATCAGCGATCATCAGCGAACCTTGTCATAGATATCCTTTCAGCTTGTATTTTAATCCCACTTTTCAACCTTTCGTTTATTTCCGTCATTGCTTCTGCTACGTATAGGTTGAACACTAGGGACGAAAGACTGCACCCCTGTTTAACACTCTTTTCAATCCGATCTGTTCGTTCTTGGTTTCTCAGTCTTATTTTCCCGTCTCGGTTCTAGTACATATTGTTTATTAGTCGCCGGACAGAGTGGCCGAGCGGTTCTAGGCGCTTCAGTCTGGAACCGCGCGACCATTACGGTCGCAGGTTCGAATCCTGCCTCGGGTATGGATGTGTGTGGTGTCCTTAGGTTAGTTTGGTTTAAATAGTTCTAAGTTCTAGGGGACTGATGATCTCAGACGTTAAGTCCCATAGTGCTCATAGCCATTTGAACCATTTTTGCTTATTAGTCCTGATATACTGTAGCGTACCCCCACTTCTCTCAGAATTTTGAACATCTTGCACCATTTTACACTGTCGCAGGATTTTTTTCAGTTCGACAAATCCTAAGAATGCGTCTTAATTTTTCTCATGTCTTGCTTCTATTACCAACCACAATATCAGAACTGCCTCTGTAGTGCCTTTACCTTTCCTAAAGTCATAATGTTAATTGTTGCTAATTGCCAGTATTACGAGGAACGATTTATAACTAATGGCTTACTTATACAATGCAAGTTACCCGACGATAGTACTTTCGAAAACGAAGTACATGTGATTTCTTTAGCATTTATTTATCCTTTTCTAGATTGTCCCCAGACAATTTGATACAATTTCGCCAGCGATACTCAAAACTGTGTGACACGTCAGCGGAAGAATAGTTTCTGTTTATGCAAGCATCTCCTCCTCAGCGCCTGCATTTCTTCCTTGGGCCCACAGTGATCTGAATGGAGGCGATCTTACATTTAGGGAAAGTATTAAAATCACAGGGCGCCAAACGTGGGCCGTTTGGTGGATATCGTATTGTCGTGAGTTTCAGCTTCCTAAGCTACTCATTTACATCTACATTTACATACATCCTACGCTAGCCACCATATTGCTGGTGGCGGAGAGTACCCTGTACTACTCCACGGTGACACGTGAAGTGTGAGGCCTAACTTTGTCTTGCTGCATTAAAACATTTTCTCTCCCTTCAAATTCTCGTCGCATTGACAGGCAGGAGAGTATTTATGTAACAACCTGAGGTTATCAGTTGGTCAATTCTTCTGTGGAAAATTCGTCAGGTGCTGAAAAAGGTTTTGCGTAGCTCATTTAACTTAATTTTAGTCACTAAAACGAAACCACACTTCCTTGCAGTACATAAAATGTCATTTTACTTCTTCTTGTCCTTCTTCAGTGAGAACATGTTGTGACTTATTGGGCATTTTTCACTTGCCAGTTGCAGACTCACTTTACGTTCGCTTTGACGAAGAAAAGTAATAGGCTGACAGCAGGAAAGGAGAGTCAAATGAAGGGTACCTCGTACTTTCTATGCACTGGCCAATCTGCGCAAATATCCGTTCGCTTGTGCCAAACAAAAGCGTAGACCACCTCCTGGATGCGAGCCATGTTCGACTCTCTTGTCAAACAGGCTACGATAGCAGACATTACAGTCCTCTTCAAATTTAGGGGCGTCATCTAAAATTAATTATCGGTTCATTTTGGTTCAGTGTGAACACTGTCTCGACAACTACAATATTTCTTTCTTTATTGCGAGGTTCCTGGTTATACTTCGAGAAGTAAATGTTAAGGATTTCTTTTTTAAACCTTCTGAACTGAATATTTTTTTTTGTATTGTTCTGTCATTCTCTATCAAATACTCCGCTAAGTAACTCCATAACTGCGACAGTGGGATTTGTAATTTAACACAACTTCAGTTGTGTAGTTCATAGATCATCTTGATGGCTGGGAGCCCAACTGCATAAAAAATAGCTAACTAACTTTTCTGCACTGTATTTTTACCTACTGAATTTTTGTTATTTTGCCACAATACTCCGTATTATTTTGCTTAAAAAGCTGCCCTCGGCATTCAACAAATTTACAAGATTCCTTTAACAGGAGCGAATGGAGAGAAAGTTCCACAAAAATGTTAACTACACAATGTAGCCAAATACACGTGTTCTTGTTTTTCAGGCATTCTACGAAGAAATCACAAGCTATAACTAGGAATGATATTGACATAAATGGGCTGTGAATGTGAAAGAAGAGTTGCAAATCGTGTGAAACCGATAACTGTTGATTCTAAATTACTTGTTGCTTCGTATGCGGTTCCAGGCCTGTTGTTTGCGCTAATTAGTAAATCATCGCTTATCTCGTAATTATTATGTAACTGTGTACTGGCAATTTGCATCCTGGAAAGCCCTTTTTGTATCAGCTAAGGGGTGGCAACGATTGTGGTATAAAAATGAAGATCAATAGAACAGCTGCAATGGAGAAAGAGCTCCAATAGCTCATTACTGAGTGCTTGAGGTGCAAGAAAACGGCACTATATCAGAGATGTAGTATCAACAGCGATAATAATCGTTGTTGGATTTTCTGGACCTGAGGAGTGTAAGGGACAAAACTGTGCATTACGAAATGGTTCGATTAATCTTTTCTGCTGCAGAAATCGTCTCAGTAACTGACAAAGGTTTTTCTCAAACAGCAACTTTAACTCTCGTTAATGAAAGTACGTTCATCAAGAAAGAAGTGAATCAAACAAGTGAATCTTACTGTCATATTTCTGAACTATGAAACCGCAATTTTTGGATGACATTTTATGTTTTTAGAGACGGTTATATTATGCATTTAAAAGACTTTTCATCGTTTTCAGGTGTTCTCTGTTAAGTATGAGCGCTTACAACAAGCTGGAACTGTGTGGCGAAGTGGGACTTGAAATCCGATCTCTAGTTTATCACATAGTGAACTACAAGTTGAGCTGTCACATACTTCACTCCAAATTTCTTCATGCCACCAGTTCGTCCCCACTCCTTTCGGGCTTCGCAGAGGCCTTGCCGCTATGTTACTGTGCTATCATATCTTTGAAAGAGTATAGAGTGTAGAGGTCGACACGCATGCAACATATTAGTGAGATGACGTATGTTAACTATTTAAAGGAGTCAGTGCTCTAGTGAATATTCATATACGTTAAAGTCATCTGCCGCTCGGCATTCTAAATCTAATCTCTGCTCTTCTTGGGCACTGAGTGAGAAAGTGGCAAGATACTTTCGTTGGTCCATATAATGACTGCAATTCGGTTATCTGTTGTGCATGTATGATGCTTTGTTATCGGTTTCTCTCGATGATTTAGGGAGGAGATGGAGAATATGTTGTTTCCACCACAAACATGTTTCAAAACTGCGATTGTGAGAGAAGAAACGCAGCATGAATTACTTAGTTCAAGCAGAAGACACGTCACACCCTATCAGCGGAATTTTATTTTCTCAAGTACCCATCGTCGAGTATAGGATGGGTTTGTTGTCCGTATGTCTGTCTGTCTGTCCGACTGTTGAGACCCCTTTTTCTCAGAAACACTTAGAGGAATCAAGCTGAAATTTGTTTCATATGCTAAGGTGTGCGGCTTCTTGACGGTGTAAGTAATTTAAACTTCTAAATCAAACGTTTCGACACTGGTTTTATTCAAAGCATATAAGCGATGTTAGCGCAGTAACTACGGTGGGAGCTTGAGCTAAAAATCTCTAAATCGCAGATGTGCATTCGTGCAGTCAGTTGTGAGCAGACAGTTTTAACCAGTGGACGTGCAACTGCAGTGTGTCAGTGTTGTCGAATCACAAATCTAAACGGAGCACTATGTCGAAATAAAGTTACGAGGCGTTCTCCAGAGCGTTTTGAAGAAGAGAAAAGTTTCTGCTTAGTCTGCACGCATACCTTGACTCCCAAACATAAACGATGACTCATGAACGCATGCCTCGACTTGACTGAGGTACGAAACGTGGACTGTTCTTTTCTCGAAAAAATCATCATGGGTGATGAGGTTTGGTGCCATCAATACGACGAAGGGCAGAGATTCACATGAAGGGTCAACATGACGTACATCCGAGACAATGTGATGGACGAATTGAACAAAATCCTAAAGAATGGCTCTGACAGTTTCACGTGGTTGTATGGACGTGCTGTGCTTTATATTCAAGTGGGGGGGGGGGGCGCTATATAGAACACCTGAAGCACTACAACCATCAAAAGGTTATTCTATTTTTTATTAATCGAAACGCTTTTGACTGATGGGGTATAACACAACGTCCTTGAATGGGTCCGTGATTAAGGTCACTGTCGATGAACATCCCAACCAAGTTTGGGCAAATCTATTCGCTACACACCAGATAAGTACCAAGTTACAAAAACGTTTTCTCCGCATTTGTTACTACTGTATGAAAAACTGCCAAGTTGCAGCGTTGTTCGGAATCATCGGTAACCTGTAGATCCTCTTATAAATGACTGAGTAAGTCGCCTCGAAGGTCGAAGGAAGGCAGTGGCACATATGACAAGATCCTGTATGGAACTGCGGTGTTCAGACCAACCTTCGACCTGAGAACTGCTTTTCTACGCTCCAAATTGAAGATGGATCCGTGTGGAATGGCACGGAGACCTTTCCATAGTGAACACGCACGACACCGCCACATCAAGCCTATCAAGATACTTCCCAGGTTCGGCTGCAAAAGCCAACAGCTGATATTTTCGAGACAAACTGTACTAAGAAACAAAATGGGAACCACAGACATCGTCCTCCTCTAACCAGCAACATTCCATATTCGTGAGAGCAGACGCTGACTGCGGAGAAGATCTGGAAGAAGTTAACGCAGAGGAAGTGGAATATCTACTTCGACGCCTCAGTGTCAGAAAAGTAGGAAGCTTCGACCCGCTTTCTGACCAACATCTGCGTCAAATGACTCCACCACTGCCGACTATTTCACAGAGGTATTTAACCAAATCCTCCGCTGGGAGATTTTCTGGGAGTGGGAAACAGCCGGTCGTGGCCATCGCTAAGGCCGTGAAGTATCAACGAGATCCAACCCCCTACCAGTTTTCCAGCGTATGCCTGCTTAGCACGTTGCGTCTAACAATTGAACGTTGCATCAGAACAACTGTTCCCACTAGAACAGTCTGGATTCCCTGGGGATTTGCGACAATGTGGCACTGGTCACTCTGAAATGGAGTGAATATTTCAGAACCGTGATCTTCAGTGTCTCGAGTGTACTACAAAGGTATGTTCTAGCTCCACAACATTGCATATTTTAGCCAGCTGATAGGCCGATCATAGTGCAGCTGGACCTTTGCGCTGACAACACTGTGCTTTAATTGCTTAGTGTGTACGTCACCAGATTGCCCATAACATAATGACCCAGGGCTGTACTATGGGACCTCAGCATCAATCGACCATGAACGTAAGCCACTGAGATTACCAAAACACCAGTCGCTGCACAAGCAGTGCATATTAACACCCGTGAAATGGTTGTGCCCCTGAACCACAGCGAAATACTTGGTCATCACTGACTGAGGCCAGACGTGTAAGCAACGCGTGGAAGGACTGTTCAGGAGAGTGACAGCAATTATAGTGATTCTGCGTCCCTTCTTGAATTCGCGGTCATCACTACTACCACAACTCGCTGTCTCGGTCTGGTGCCGGTGCATCTAATATGGACACGCAGCTGCAGTGTGAGGTACCATACCGGAGCTGCTTGACAAATGCCTGTAGTGGCTACAGAGCTGACACTTCATCTCATACTACACCTTTCACCAGACTTTCCGTCAGGTCTAGGGGTAGCGTCTTTGATTCATAATCAAAACGTCTTCGGTCCCGGGTTCGATCCCCGCCACTGCCTAAATTTTGATAAATAATCAGCATTGGCGGCCGAAGACTTCCGGCATAAGAAGTCAGCCTCATTCTGCCAGTGGCCTTGTCAAAGAGGGCGGAGGAGCGGATAGAGGTTCAGGGCACTCTCTTGTCCTAGGGGTGGGAAATTGCCCCTAAAGGCGGAAGAATCAGCAATGATCAACGACATGAGGATGCAGAAGGCAATGGAAACCACTGCATTAAAGACACATAACGTGTATCCACAGGACATGTGGCCTGTATTTAAAGAAGTGTCATGATGATCTCTCCATTGGCAAAAGATTTCGGAATAGTCCCCTATTCGGATCTCCGGGAGGGGACTGCCAAGGGGGAGGTTACCATGAGAAAAATATTGAATAATCAACGAAAGGATAACGTTCTACGAGTCGGGGCGTGGAATGTCAGAAGCTTGAACGTGGTAGGGAAACTAGAAAATCTGAAAAGGGAAATGCAAAGGCTCAATCTAGATATAGTAGGGGTCAGTGAAGTGAAGTGGAAGGAAGACAAGGATTTCTTTTCAGATGAGTATCGGGTAATATCAACAGCAGCAGAAAATGGTATAACAGGTGTAGGATTCGTTATGAATAGGAAGGTAGGGCAGAGGGTGTGTTACTGTGAACAGACCAGTGACCGGGTTGTTCTAATCAGAATCGACAGCAGACCAACACCGACAACGATAGTTCAGGTATACATGCCGACGTCGCAAGCTGAAGATGAACAGATAGAGAAAGTGTATGAGGATATTGAAAGGGTAATGCAGTACGTAAAGGGGGACGAAAATCTAATAGTCATGGGCGACTGGAATGCAGTTGTAGGGGAAGGAGTAGAAGAAAAGGTTACAGGAGAATATGGGCTTGGGACAAGGAATGAAAGAGGAGAAAGACTAATTGAGTTCTGTAACGAGTTTCAGCTAGTAATAGCGAATACCCTGTTCAAGAATCACAAGAGGAGAAGGTATACTTGGAAAAGGCCGAGAGATACGGGAAGATTTAAATTAGATTACATCATGGTCAGACAGAGACTCCGAAATCAGATACTGGATTGTAAGGCGTACCCAGGAGCAAATATAGACTCAGATCACAATATAGTAGTGATGAAGAGTAGGCTGAAGTTCAAGACATTAGTCAGGAAGAATGAATACGCAAAGAAGTGAGATACGGAAGTACTAAGGAATGACGAGATACGTTTGAAGTTCTCTAACGCTATAGATACAGCAATAAGGAATAGCGCAGTAGGCAGTACAGTTGAAGAGGAATGGACATCTCTAAAAAGGGCCATCACAGAAGTTGGGAAGGAAAACATAGGTACAAAGAAGGTAGCTGCGAAGAAACCATGGGTAACAGAAGAAATACTTCAGTTGATTGATGAAAGGAGGAAGTACAAATATGTTCCGGGAAAATGAGGAATACAGAAATACAAGTCGCTGAGGAATGGAATAAATAGGAAGTGCAGGGAAGCTAAGACGAAATGGCTGCAGGAAAAATGTGAAGACATCGAAAAAGATATGATTGTCGGAAGGACAGACTCAGCATACAGGAAAGTCAAAACAACCTTTGGTGACATTAAAAGCAACGGTGGTAACATTAAGAGTGCAACGGGAATTCCACTGTTAAATGCAGAGGAGAGAGCAGATAGGTGGAAAGAATACATTGAAAGCCTCTATGAGCGTGAAGATTTGTCTGATGTGATAGAAGAAGAAACAGGAGTCGATTTAGAAGAGATAGGGGATCCAGTATTAGAATCGGAATTTAAAAGAGCTTTGGAGGACTTACGGTCAAATAAGGCAGAAGGGATAGATAACATTCCATCAGAATTTCTAAAATCATTGGGGGAAGTGGCAACAAAACGACTATTCACGTTGGTGTGTAGAATATATGAGTCTGGCGATATACCATCTGACTTTCGGAAAAGCATCATCCACACAATTCCGAAGACGGCAAGAGCTGACAAGTGCGAGAATTATCGCACAATCAGCTTAAAAGCTCATGCATCGAAGCTGCTTACAAGAATAATATACAGAAGAATGGAAAAGAAAATTGAGAATGCGCTAGGTGACGATCAGTTTGGCTTTAGGAAAAGTAAAGGGACGAGAGAGGCAATTCTGACGTTACGGCTAATAATGGAAGCAAGGCTAAATAAAAATCAAGACACTTTCATAGGATTTGTCGACCTGGAAAAAGCGTTCGACAATATAAAATGGTGCAAGCTGTTCGAGATTCTGAAAAAAGTAGGGGTAAGCTATAGGGAGAGACGGGTCATATACAATATGTACAACAACCAAGAGGGGATAAGAAGAGTGGACGATCAAGAACGAAGTGCTCGTATTAAGAAGGGTGTAAGACAAGCCTATAGCCTTTCGCCCCTACTCTTCAATCTGTACATCGAGGAATCAATGATGGAAATAAAAGAAAGGTTCAGGAGTGGAATTAAAATACAAGGTGAAAGGATATCAATGATACGATTCGCTGATGACATTGCTATCCTGAGTGAAAGTGAAGAAGAATTAAATGATCTGCTGAACGGAATGAACAGTCTAAGGAGTACACAGTATGGTTTGAGAGTAAATCGGAGAAAGACGAAGGTAATGAGAAGTAGTAGAAATGAGAACAGCGAGAAACTTGACATCAGGATTGATGGTCACAAAGTCAATGAAGTTAAGGAATTCTGCTACCTAGGCAGTAAATTAATCAATGACGGACGGAGCAAGGAGGACATCAAAAGCAGACGCGCTATGGCAAAAAAGGCATTTTTGGCCAAGAGAAGTCTACTAATATCAAATACCGGCCTTAATTTGAGGAAGAAATTTCTGAGGATGTACGTCTGGAGTATAGCATTGTATGGCAGTGAAACATGGACTGTGGGAAAATCGGAACAGAAGAGAATCGAAGCATTTGAGATGTGGTGCTATAGACGAATGTTGAAAATTAGGTTCAAAGGTTCAAATGGCTCTGAGCACTATGGGACTTAACATCTATGGTCATCAGTCCCCTAGAACTTAGAACTACTTAAACCTAACTAACCTAAGGACAGCACACAACACCCATTCATCACGAGGCAGAGAAAATCCCTGACCCCGCCGGGAATCGAACCCGGGAACCCGGGTGCGGGAAGCGAGAACGCTACCGCACGACCACGAGCTGCGGACTGAAAATTAGGTGGACTGATAAGGTAAGGAATGAGGAGGTTCTACGCAGAATCGGAGAGGAAAGGAATATGTGGAAAACACTGATAAGGAGAAGGGACAGGATGATAGGACATCTGCTAAGACATGAGGGAATGACTTCCATGGTACTAGAGGGAGCTGTAGAGGGCAAAAACTGTAGAGGAAGACAGAGATTGGAATACGTCAAGCAAATAATTGAGGACATAGGTTGCAAGTGCTACTCTGAGATGAAGAGGTTAGCACAGGAAAGGAATTCGTGGCGGGCCGCGTCAAACCAGTCAGTAGACTGAAGACCAATTAAAAAAAAAAAAAAAAAAAAAAGACGTCATCTACCGGTACATCTACATCTACATAGATACTCTGCAAATCACGTTTAACTGTCTGGCAAAGGGTTTATCGAACCACCTTCACAATTCTCTATTATTCCAATTTCGTATAGCGCTTAGAAAGAATGAACACCTATATCTTTCCGTACAAGCTCTGATTTCCCTTATTTTATCATGGTGATCGTTCCGCCCTGTGTAAATCGGTGTCAACAAAATATTTTCGCATTCGGAGGAGAAAGTTGGTGATTGGAATTTCGAGAGAAGATTCCGTAGCAAGGAAAAAGGCCTTTCTTTTAATGATGTCCAGCCCAAATACTCTATCATTTCTGTGACTCTCTCTCCCATATGTCTTGATAATACAAGATGGGCTGCCTTTCTTTGAACTTTTTCGATGTACTCCGTCAGTTCTATACGGTAAGGAACCCTGCCTGGGATAGATTGAAAAGGGCTGTTCATGGACGACGTGACCCACCAACCACTCTGTGGGATCTACGCAGAATCGTCAGTCCTATCTGGTTAGGACCCCACACCGCGCAGCAGTATTCTAAAAGAGGACGGATAAGCCTAGTGTAGGCAGTCACCTTAGTAGGTCTGTTACATTTTCTAAGTGTCCTGACAATAAAACGCAGTCTTTGGTTAGCGTTCCCCCCAGCATTTTCGATGTGTTCCTTCCAATTTAGGTTGCTCGTAATTGTAAAACCTAGGTATTAAGTTGAATTTACGGCTTTTAGATTAGACTGATTTATAGCGTAACCGAAGTTTAACGAGTTCCTTTTAGCAGTCATGTGGATGAACTCACACTTTTCGTTATTTAGGGTCAACACCCACTTTTCACACCGTTCAGATATCTTTTCTAAATCGTTTTGCAGTTTATTTTGATCTTTTGGTGGCTTTATTAGTCGATAAACGACAGCGTCATCTGCAAACAATCGAAGACGGCTGCTCAGATTGTCTCCCAAATCGTTTATATAGATAAGTAACAGCAAAGAGCCTATAGCACTACCTTGGGGAACGTCAGAAATCACTTCTGTTTTACTCGATGACTTTCCGTCGATAACTAGGAACTGTGACCTCTCTGACAGGAAATCACAAATCCAGTCACATAACTGAGACGATATTCCATAAGCACGCAATTTCACTACGAGCCGCTTGTATAGTACAGTGTCGAAAGTCTTCCGGATGTCCAGAAATACGGAATCGATCTGAAATCCCTTGTCAATAGCACTCAACACTTCATGTGAATAAAGAGCTAGTTGTGTTTCACATGAACGATGTTTTCTAAATCCATGTTGACTATGTGTCAATAGACCGTTTTCTTCGAGATAATTAATAATGTTCGAACACAATGTATGTTCCAAAATCCTGCTGACTATCAACGTTAACGATATGGGCCTGTAATTTTGTGGATTACTCCTACTACCTCCCAAGGATCAGTCATGTACATCTATAGAACAGGCACTTCCTCTCGCATTAAACCTCTCGTGAGACCTTCCATCAGATGAGTTACCAAGGATGAGCCCCATGCGTCTCCGGAGTGATTTTTCGATCGTGTACAAACTCTAAGCATTGACCAATAAGAGGGTATGGAATAAGAAATGTCTCATGAACTTACGTCCGTAAATGCATGGTTTCCATGCTAGAGACCGTTTGTTCCATCATACTTTGTTACGTAGACTGCGGTCTAATACGCGCTGTACCATGCAGCGACAGATACAGTATGCACGGTTTGCTCGTAGAGGGCGGTTAGGAGACGACTGAAACAACTCACTAACGGTTGCCAACAATGACATAACCGTTTCTACATTCTTAATGGAAAGTAAACAAATTTACTTGTATAATAAACGTTGCTCCCCTGGATGTTCTGGAAAACTACTGCAGATACACGTCTGGGACATATTTTATTAGATTCACCAGACCAATAGCAACAAAATAAGTGGAAATCGTACTTCACTTTAACCTCTTACAACTTTGCGATAGCTTCATATTAGCGAAGTTGCTAAATTTCAGGCAAAATCTTTCATTAGCCTTAACTAAACATTTGCGTACCTATGCTTATATGAACTTCTTTCTTTTAAATATTTGCATATCTTCGTGAATCACCCTATATAAGGGACCTGTATGCCACCCATTCGACGTCATATATAAGTTTAGATATTGACTGCGTTTAGCGATCTTTACATCGTTGTTGTGACGAGAGGGATGTTTTCGCCCCTATCTTTTGTCATGAATGCTGTCAGGCTAGTTATGAGCTTTTGCATTTGTTGGCCGTCAGCGATAAGAACTCGTGTTTGCAGCCGAAGACGCTATCGTAGAACGTGTTGGTCACTACAACCTCAACACACTGTAGCGCCGCTGGATTACTTTTCCAGGCATGAGCATCTACTACGAATTTGTTTCTCAAGAGGCCCTCTTCAACCTCTCTAAGGTGTTCGATACCTTTTAGTCCCATCCTATATGTGACGCGCAATTGCTCTGGATAAGAGTACAAAGAGCATCAACAGATAGAAGTGGAGAGTAAGGGAATTATATGAGACGATTCCGTACTAATCTTGGACAAGTTCACATATGTTAATTAATTTCCGTTATCTGAAGGTAGTTCATCTTCCTGCCTTTGTGGATGTTAGGTACGACTTCATGTTGCAACTTGTGATTGCGGCCTTCTCTAAGGAGTTGGTGTATAAATGCAGAGTCTCTTTTTCTGAGTCTCCAACTTCTATAGTGATCTTTCAAGCGGATTGATACTGCCATGGCAGACTGGCCTATATGAAATTTGCTACAACAAGTGACTTTGGATATTCCAGTCTTTTAAAAAGCTGAAGAACTTTCTATAACATCGGTCAAAATGAATCCATTAGTGTTGTGCACAGAAAATGTTTTAAACTTCCTGAATTTCATATTTTTGGACACCCTCAAAGAGAGTTTTCCTAAATGTGGAACAATTATTATTACGACCCCTTGTACCTGCGATGGTGTACGTAACAGGAGATTGTAAAGGAGCACCCACAGCTTTACAAGCTCTGAGGTAGCTTTGTAAATATCAGCAGTGTAAGTAAAATCTGTGTAATTTTTTTGTCATGAATTTTTTAAAAAATAAGCTGCAGGTACTTGTTGAACTTCAGGTATCTTTTTCTTCCTGGAGCCTCTGCTGTCTGAACAAAAAGCGGAAGGTGATCTCGTCTAATGTCTGTGTAAAGTAGATTAATTACATTTGAGTCACTATTATAATTCTTTTACTTAATATAAGGGTTGTCCAGAAAGTAAGTTCCGATAGGTCGCGAAATGGAAACCACAGTGAAAACCAGAAACGTTTTATTTACAACAGTTAGATACATCTTCCACCTACTTCTCTACATAGTCGCCGCTCCAACTTCGAGTTTTGTCGTAGTGTTGTATCAACTTTCCAATATCCTCGTCATAAAAAGCAGCCGCCTGTGCTTTCGGTCAGTTATCTGCACTGGTCTGTGGCTCGTTGTCTGCGGAAAAATTTTTGTTTCCTTAGCCAGCGGTTCTTGTGAGCAGAGATGACTCAGGGGGAGCAAACTACCGACTGTTTTTGGGTGATCAAACACTTCTCATCGGAAACGCTGCAGTAGCTTCTCCATTGTCCCTGCAGTGTGCGACCGAGAATTGGCATGAAGAAGGAACTCCTCGGCAGTTGTGTTATGTGGGCTGCATGACACAGGCGAAATCTCTAATCAGGCCCTCATACTTGGCGGGAGACGCTATTCTCTACGCATGTTTACGTGCTCACTGTTCACTCAAAACTGAAAAGAGCCACACGATACGCTCAACGGGCGTACTAGAGACACTGCCTAACACATCTGTGCAAAGCTTTACCGGATTTTCCCAGTGGTTTCCATTTCGCGACCGACCGGAATTTTCTATCTGGACAACCCTCGTATTATCATTATTCCTTGTCCTAACCAGATTTTAAATCTTCTTAATGTGATAATGCTATTGGTCGGTCGCCATTGCTGCATTTTGAATGCATACTGCATGGTCAATAAACGATTCTGCAGTTCTTCTCTATTAATTTTACAAAGTCTGATACCTTCTGAACAATAATTTAAATGCTAAGCAAATACTGGCATTGAAATAGTGATATTTCTTTCCAAGGTCACGCCATGCAACGAACCAACAATTACTGATTATGCTGACACCTCTCTCCACTCCCATCATTAAAATAATTCCGCTTTCTCTTCTTGGTAGCCAATTAAAAAATAACGTTAAATATTTCACTAAAGAGAAGACCCGTTTTATAAATCAGTGAACGCTGTACAATATTACACCAGTGTCGTGTGTTAACTGTACGAGTATTTGTTACAGATATCTATATTACGCATGTTGTTAACTCATTTCGTGGAATGTAAACACTCTAAACGATGTCCGAACACAGCGCTGCCGCTAATTTAAAAGGCGTGCTACCGAAGGGCCGGACCGAGGGAGGAGGAGCAGTGGTTAGCACGCCGGACTCGCATTCGGTAGAACGACGGTTTAAATCCGAGTCCGTCCATCCTGATTTTGGTTTTCTGTGATTGTCCTTAAATCGTTTCAGGCAGATGGCGGGATGGTTCATTTGAAAGGGTGCGGTCGATTTTCTTCCCTAATGAGATGGGACCATTTACCTGGCTGTGTGGTCCCCTCCTACAAATCAACCAAACAGTCAACCAACCTAGGGCCGGTAAAATAATAATGCGAGATATCCTGCAGTTGCTACTTGTGACGTAGTGGTGTAGAGAGGATGAGGACTTGCGTGCTCGTACTTTAGTATATCGACAGACTGAGCAAGCTGCGAACACGACTACCAGCTCCACAGAGGATCACGTGGGCCCAATCAGCCTCTTCTGAGGGGGAATAAAAGTGCAGACACGCCTAACGGAGGACCACTTGCCTGTTGTTCTCGAATAGTGCTGAGACCATGTGATCGTCTTGTTATTTATACGACGACAACTATGGCAGACTTGAGCTTTACATGCTTTACTGCCTACAGCTCACAGTCGACCACTCTTTGAGTTGATTTCAAGTGTTGCAGTCCGTGTACCAGTGTTCTGTGCGTGTAAGGGAAACTCCACAACGCACTTCCTTCAGATTTAGTGGTAAGATGGCTCTGCGGGCAGGCCCGTCAAATACTGGACACAGATCAAGCATGAAATCAGGAAGAAGGTGTACTGAACTGTGAAAAAAGAAGTAAAATTGAAACAGTGAACGACCCTAGCTCAGGATGTGCAACAGCGAACATATTTCTGTAGCCATGGGATTTTGGTTATATGGTCACAATGATGGACTACGAAGGTGAAGAGCCGTGTTCAAATCTCCCTCGTGCCCTATTTTTTTCACTAAATTTGGAATGTTCGTCCGGTTATTGGCGTGTCTGTCCGCTGTGTTCAAATTTGTGTCTGTGTCGTGGTGTAACGTCTGTTTGCAACAGCGAAGTGTAAGGAGACACCTCCAGACGTACGTACCTCCAATTTTTTCTACACAAGTACAGCACGATCTGACTCTAGCGTTCCGTTTTAGAAGTTTTGACTCTTAAATTGCTTTATTGTAACATCGTTCACACCCACTTATTTGTTATTTTTTTCCTGTGAGAGGTCTATGCCGCATCTCGCATGGTCTCATTGTTTACCATATTTACTTGTGACGGTAAATGTATTCTTACCATATGACTCATATTCTATAACCGACGTATAGTATGACAATTGACAAAACCACAGAAGGAGAACAGACACGTCAGTGACCGGACGGAAGGTTCAAAACCACAGAAGGAGAACAGACACGTCAGTGACCGGACGGAAGGTTCATAATTTGGGGGGGGGGGGGGGGGGGGAAATGAGGAGTGAGGGAGATTTCAACATCGAGCTTTCACTTCACAATCCAACATCAGGTCGAGACGACCACGATATGTTCAGAATTCGCTCGGTGTTGTACATCTTGAGCTTTGGCAGTTCACTGTTTGCTTTTTGTTTCTTTTTCACTCTTCAGTACACCTTCTTCCTGTTTTCACGCTTGATGTGTGTTCGGCGTTTGATAGACTATCCACTGGGCCACTTTAGCACTAAATCTGCGACGTGTATAAAGAGGAGCTTTCATTGTTAGTAAGCAAGCCAGGTAACACTGCACAACACAGTATACTGTTATGTGTGGCTTCACTGTTCCTCTTCCCTAAGGTGTGAGATGGACACAAACACAGGCACAGAAACGGACACACACACACACACACACACACACACACACACACACAAAGGCGCGCGCGCAAACACACACTTTAATCAAAATTGATCTTGTTTCTCTGTTCGTTCTACTTTTCTGCATTCGCTCTCTGTGGTTTTCCGTGTCGGTATATTTATTTGTTGATTCTATACAATTACAGCCTATTGTCTGAAAAACTAAAATAGGCCATACAAATCAAATTGCGTGCCTATGGAATATCGCCTCAGTTGTGCGACTGGATTCGTGATTTCCTGTTAGAGAGGTAACACTTCGTAGTAATAGAGGCAATATCATCGAGTGAAACAGAAATAATATCCGGCGTTCCCCAAGGAAGTGTTATAGGCCCCCTATTGTTCCTGATCGAAATTAATGACATAGGAGACAATCTGAGAAGCCATCTTAGATTGTTTGCAGATGATTCTGACATTTACCGTCTTGTAAAGTAATCAGATGATCAAAACGAATTTAAAAATGATTTAGATAAGTTATCTGTATGGTGCGAAAAGTGGCGATTGAATAAAGAAAAGTGTTTAGTTATTCACATGAGTACTAAAATAAATCCGCTAAGTTTCGATTACGCGATAAGTTACACAGATCTGAAGGGTGTAAAATCAACTGAATACCTAAGTATTACAATTAAAAATAACCTAAATTGGAACGAGAGACTGCTTACATCACGCTTGTCCGCCGTATTCTGGAGTATTGCTGTGCAGTGTGGGATCTGTATCATGTGGGACTGACGGATGACATCGAAAAAGTATAAAGAATGGCAGCTCGTTTTGCACTATCGCGAAATAGGGGAGAGAGTGCCACAGACAAGATACGTGAATTGGAGTGGTAATCATTAAAGCAAAGGCGTTTTTCCGTGCGACGGGATCTTGTCATGAAAATTCAATCACCAGTTTTCTCCTCCGATTGCGGAAACATTCTGTTAGCACCCACCTACACAGGGAGAAACGATCATCACGATAAAATAAGAGAAATCAGGGCTCGTATAGAAAAATTTAAGTGCTCGTTTTTCCCGCACGCCGTTCGAGGGTGGAACTGCAGAAAAATGGAAATGAGCGTATGGCATCGTTGGCCGGGAGGTCCCATCCGGGGAAGCTCGGTCGCCAAGTGCAAGTCTTATTTTAGTCGACGTTACATTGGGGGACTTGGGCGCCAGTGATGAGGATGAAATGATGACGAGGACAACGCAACACCTAGTCTCCGAGCGGAGAAGAACGTCCATCCCAGCCGGGAATCGTACCCGGGCCCTCTTATACGGGAAGCGAGCACGTTACCATCCAGGTAAGCAGACGGACTGGAACGGCAGAGAGACAGCTTGAAGAATTTCAGAGTAATCACGTAGATGTAGATGTAGAAATCACATTTTATTGGATAATAATAAATTTAGAATGTTAATTATTTCTTTGTGATACATATTTAAAAAAAACTACTTCTGCTACTACAAAACTACAATACAATCATTAACCAGTCAACCCTCTACTAATACTACTTTTATCACTACTGCGTCTATTCATTTTTATTTATTTTGGTCGATTTAATCTGTATATCGTTGTTTCCGTTACTGGATTCACACTCACACTAACACTACCCCGGTCAACAGCCATTGTCTGCTGCATTCCTCGGGCGTCGGGCATCATGTCAGCAAACTTTCCACTGTAACTAGCAATTCTACCATTCACTGTTACGTCTGAAAGTGCATTTTTCGATGAACATTTGCACCAACGAAATGTAAATGCTTTAGAAACTGTTTCATTCGGTGGCCGCCGACATCAGTTATCTTTACTCCATCTGTAGAGTTCGTTGTCTAGCCGGGATGGCAGCAGGCTGCCGTGTGGTTGAATGCCTCGTGAAGTCTTCCGTGACCGTCCGGGATAGTGCGGCTGCAGTATCGTCCAAGACGCGCCAGGTCGACTCGCTCCTTAGTGCTGCTTCAGCATCCAGGATCCGTAGTGCCTGACATGCATTACGCGCCGCACCTCCGTAGAGAAAACAGTCTCACGATGTGTGTTCTGGCGTGCCCCCACTACACCTAATTTACGAGTGTCTTTTGATTTTGTATAGATACCTAGCATACGGACCACAGCCAGTCACGTAATATATCAATCCACTCGACGTGTTAGGAAATCTCATTTTTAGTCTCTGCCTATGTTTGGAGGAAATTCGTATGTTCTCCCGCTTCTGCGTAAAGTGTTCCATTCAATTTGCTACAGTTGTAATTCGCGATCTTTTATTAACATTTTCGTACTGCTCTCCGTTCCAAGCATCCTTCGTATTTGTATTTGACTGTCTTCCTTTAGCCAATAAGGAGTTCCTCTTTTCCTAATTTCCTAATCAAGTGGTCATATTCCTAGAATTACTGACAGTTCGTTAGTCGAGGTAGTGCTGTGGCACCCGTTTATCTTGATAGCAGTCCTCGTTGAACTCTTCTTACTAATGACGCTGGCTTCACTAGCTGCAATCTATGAGCCCAAACACCCACATCATATCCTACAACTGACGGCAATACATATTGGTGGTATGCTCTGATTGTTTCAAAGGGAAGCCGAAATTGCCTATTTACAATGGTTACAATTTCACTCAACGCATTTTTCTATCTTTCCTGTCGGCATAGCCCAGCGCACCGTTATTTAAATTCCCATGCTCAGCGATGCTCGCTGCGTTTGTGTAATGTCGAAATATAGGCGTTTACTGAGATTGTTACCTGACGCTTTCATGGAAGTTTTTAATCTACAGATGTATAACACTTAGTCTCCCTAGATGTTCACATACAGTGGCCGTAACCAGTGTGTAGAGAGTGTAATAGTATTGTGCTGCGTAGGTGTTATGGAACTCTACGGAAATGAAGAAAGGGGTGAGATGAGTGCAGCATCTTGACATCCTCCGTCAAAAAGATCACGGATTACGAGCATTATTATTTCCTACAACGGTCCTGCCGTAGGGCATTCAGCACGCGTTAGGTAACTGATTTTTTAAAAGTTTTCAGTGCCGAAAGCAATGTTTTTAAAATTCAGTAAAGTAATTTTTCTGAGCCAAAATAAAATTAGCTAACTACAAAACCACCGACGCTTAAAAATAGGTTTGTTGTTTCATAATTACGGGAAAACATTTGACAAGACCACCGGACGATTTATCCTCCGTACTGTTAACGATTAAAATGTTTCACTAGTGGTCTCTTGCAAAAAAACGGAGCAAATTGCGCGGTCGCTCTCTTAATTACATTCATAATGCCCTATTTGTATTTTTGCCCGCGCTTTTTCAATTCATTTTTTTTGTTTTTAAATAGGACAATTTTATAGTGATTTGCTCTGGTGATTTTCCGAATGACCTGCGTAAAATTTGATTAGCGGCCGCGTTATTACTTCCGATTCGGGACGCGTAATTGGTTTAACGGGCACGCGGCAGTCATACGGGGGGGAAGCACGCAGCCCGGGGCGACCTTGCCCCCCCCCCCTCCCTCCCCCTCCCAATCCCGTCCTCTCACCCCCGCAGTCCCCCGCCCCCCTCATCGTCATCAATATTGCAGCGCGAACGGGGCCGGTGAAGCTGAGGACAGTCGGGAAGCAGAAGCTTAGCAGGGTCTGCGAGACGGCTGAGGTGGAGTGGTCGGGGAGGAATGAGGTAGGGAGGGAGGGTCAGTGGCGTCGTAAAGCGGGGCGCCCGCTACTCAGCCGCGATTACAGCAGGCGGTCCGGCGCCATCGCCGCAGACACTCTGGACCGCCGTAAAAACACTACAGGAGGGGGCGGAGGACACGCAGTCTCACGGCGCTTGTGGCCACGCCTGAATCTCGCCCGAGACACGCTATGGCAGTGGAACAAAACCCTGTGGACCCCTATATACCGAGGCGACAAAAGTTACACGATAACGATATGCGCATATACAGTATCGCATACACAAAGCTACACTACTGGCCATTAAACTGCTGCACCACGAAGATTAAGTGCTACAGACGCGAAATTTAACCGACAGGAAGAAGATACTGTGTTATCCAAATGATTAGCTTTCCAGAGCATTCACACAAGGTTGGCGCCGGTGGCGCACATACAACGTGCTGACATGAGGAAAGTTTCCAAACGATTTCTCATACACAAGCACCAGTTGCCTGGTGAAACATTGTTGTGTTGCCTCGTGTAAGTAGCAGAAATGCGTACCATCACGTTTCCGTCTTTGATAAAGGTCGTATTGTAGCACATCGCAATTGTGGTTTATCGTATCGCGACATTGCTGCTCGCGTTGGTCGAGATCCAATGACCAGAATATGGAATCGGTGGGTTCAGGAGGGTAATACGGAACGCCGTGCTGGATCCCAACGGCCTCGTATCACTAGCAGTCGAGATGACAGGCATCATATCCGCGTGACTGTAACGGATCGTGCAGCCACGTCTCGATCCCTGAGTCAACAGATGGGGACGTTTGCAAGGCAACAACCATATGCACGAACAGTTCGACGACGTTTGCAGCAGCATGGACTATCAGCTCGGAGACCGTGGCTGCGGTTATCCTTGACGCTGCATCACAGACAGGGGCGCCTGCGATGGTGAACTCAACGGCGAACCAGGGTGCACGAATGGCAAAACGTCTTTTTTTCGGATGAATCCAGGTTCTGTTTACAGCATCGCGATGGTCGCATCCGTGTTTGGAAACATCGCGGCGAACGCACCTTGGAAGCGTGTATTCGTCATCGCCATACTGGCGTATCACCGGGCGTGGTCGTATGGGTTGCCATTGGTTACACGTCTCGGTCACCTCTTGTTCGCATGGACGGCACTTTGAACAGTGGACGTTACATTTCAGATGTGTTACGACCCGTGGCTCCACCCTTCATTCGATCCCTGTGAAACCCTACATTTCAGAAGGATAATGCACGATCGCATGTTGCAGGTCCTGTACGGGCCTTTCTGGATACAGAAAATGTTCGATTGCTGACCTAGCCAGCACATTTTCCAGATCTCTCACCAATTGAAAACGTGTGGTCAATGGTGGCCGATCAACTGGCTCGTCATAATACGCTAGTCCCTATTCTGTTTTTATCATGTTGAAGCTGCATGGGCAGCGGTACCTGTACACGCCATCCAAGCTCTGTTTGAATCAATGCCGAGGTGTATCAAGGCCATTATTACGGCCAGAAGTGGTTGTTTTGGGTACTGATTTCTTAGGATCTATGCACCAAAATTGCGTGAAAATGCAATCAAATGTCAGTTCTAGTATGATATATTTGTCCAATGAATACCCGTTTATGATCTGCATTTCTTCTTGGTGTAGCAATTTTAATGGCCAGTAGTGTATAAAAGGGCAGTGCATTGGCGGAGCTGTCATTTGTACTCTGGTGATTCATGTGAAAAGGTTTCTGACGTGATTACGGCCTCTCGGACCGGAATTATCAGACTGCGAACGTGCGATGGTAGTTAAGAGCTAGACGCATGGGACATTCCATTTCGGACATCGTTAGGGAATTCAATATTTCGAGATCCATAGTGTCAGGAGTGTGGTGAGAAAACCGCATTTTGCGGGTGCGACGTGTAGACGACCTTCAAGATGGTGCAACCCGTGCAACGTCCTTCAAGAAAAGGACGGTGAAAAGTTTACACAAACGACGACCGTGCTGGATCAGCGATATCTCACGGTCTCCACCGGCAGCAGCGTAAAAAAACAAAAATGGCATTTTTAAACGCTAACTCACAAGGCACTTTGGCTCCAAATTAAAGATCTTGCAAATCAATGTAGAAGGAATCTACAGATACAACTGCGAATACCTAAGCAGTTTGGCAACTCATAGTACCATTGACATAATACTTTTTCAAGAAAATCACCAACCACCAGAAACTCCTGAAGCAAGATTTACTATCACACGTTTACGGATAGCACACATACCATCTAATAACCATGTATCAGATGTATACATCTGGAACGCTCTCAGAATAATTAAAGAAGAACAGCAACATGGCGTTGAAACAATAGCTGTCGAAGGTAATGGTGTAATTGCCATTACTACTTACAAACCACCCAAAACAACCAACGTAAATTCTGTACTTCCAACGTTCCCTCACCCTTAGATACAGCCGTCACACTAACTGGGTTTAAAGCAACACCGACGAAAACGGTGAAAAACTAGCCCAGTGGATAGAAACAGAAGATCTACATGTGAGCTGCAGTTCCAAGCACCTGAAAATTTTCCGATCCGCAGCATGGAACACAAACACCAACCCAGACTTGTGTATGGTTAGCAAGGACACTAATAACATACCTCTACACCATACAAAGAACGTGTTAAAGAACTATCCAAACAGTCAACACAGGCCTACGCTAGTCACCGTGGGTGTAGAAATCCCCCTAGTAAGTTCCATCAAGAAGCCACGATGGAACTATAACAAAGCAAATTGGCCGCAGAACATCAAAGAAATTGAAGATAATGTTCGATGGATCAGACATAAAGTAGAAAACTACAAACGATTTATCGGGATGATAATCAGTGCTGCTGAGAGATACATATCCCGAGACTATCGTAAGGAGCAGATACTATACTGGGAAGTCACTGAAAATCAGGAGCATAGGAAAACAAATACTAGAATCATTACACCATAAATGGAAACAAAGATCGAAAACATTAACATCAGTGCTGAACTTTACCCACTCCAGCAAAAAGGCATGGTCCCTACTAAGAAAATTGGGCTCTGCTTCTTCTAAAACCATTAGTGAACCAACCTTAAGGGCCTCACAGATAGAACAGCACATTAAACAAAGAACTGAAAATGTTCCTCTGGAGCGAACAACTGCTGCTGAAGCAAAGAAACTGTTAGACGAAATGGTAAAAAATCTCCAACCTCACCCCTATTACTCGAATACCTTCACAGAGTTAGAAATAAAAGAAGCCATTAGGAGCCTCAAAAATAGGGAAGCCGCTGGCACGGACGGGAACTTCCCAGAATTCATCAAACACCTAGGGAAGAACGGCAGAACTTTCTCTATGAGAGTTCTACAACAACATTCTCGACACCGGGAAGACCCCGCAACAGTTAAAAATAGCTCATACTGTAGCAATACTCAAACCAGGTAAACTACCTAAAGATGCAGCAAGCTATCGCTCAATTTACTGAGCGTAAGCTACAAATTGCTGGAACGACTCATACACAATCGTATCTATAACGCTATAGATGAAGTGATACCACCATTCCAGGCAGGCTTCTGTAATAACTGTAGCTGCTGTGAGCAAGTACTGGCTTTGACATCATACTTAGAAGCTGGCTTTCAAAGAGGACTGAAAACATCAGTGGCATTCGTAGAGTTAACAGCTGCCTACGATATTGTCTGCCTGGATGGTCATGCTGAAACTGAAGAAAGCGATCCCATGCCTTGGGCTCACGACTATCCTGAAGAATATGCTCACCAATCGCAATTTTAAAGTGACAGTTGGAATGCACGTCAATAACTCTTTTAAGATCAAGAATGGACTACCTCAAGGCCAGTCCCAGCACCACTACTATTCAACCTCTACACCAGCGATATGCCTTGCACAGTGAGCAAAAAATTCGGATACGCTGACGACCCGGCCATAGCAGTGCAAATCAAATCTGTCGAACAAGGGGCAATGACTTTAACGGATGACCTGGAATTCTTAACAAATACTACAGAAGATGACGTCTGTACCCAAACCATTCTGAGACAGAAGTCTGCGCTTTCACCTCATCAATAAAGCCCCAACGAAAGGCTGGCCGTGTTATTTGACCAACAGAGGGTGAAACACAATTTCCATCCTAAATATTTGAGCGTAACACTGGACAGGATCCTAATCTACAAAGAACACGTTAAAAATGTTGGCCAGAAGCTCAAAACACGGAATAACATTGTTAGGGAATTGGCAGGTAGTTTCTGGGGCGCAGATGCATCAGCTCTACGAACAGCAGCAACATCAATAGTCTACACCAGTGCAGAATACTGTGCTCCTGTCTGTCAGAGAAGTCATCACCGATAACCAACATGATAGACGTGCAGCTTCACGATACTATGCTTATTATCACTGGGACATTAAAATTTACCCCAGTACCTTGGGTCTCCGTCATCGCCAACATAGCACCGCCAAAACTAAGACTGCAAAAAACATCTATTAAAGAAATGGAAAAAATAACACAAAAGGATGACGCAAAATGTCTACCTATTTAATATGTCATTATAAATTTACCAAATCACCGACTGAAATCACGAAACCCAATATGGAATAACGGCTACATAAGAGGAGTTGGGTTGTTTGGGGGAAGATACCAAATAGCGAGATCATCGGCCTCATCGGATTAGGGAAGGACGGGGAAGGAAGTCGGCCATGCCCTATGAAAGGAGCCATCCTGGCATTTTCCTGGAGCGATTTAGGGAAATCACGGAAAACCTAAATTAGGATGGCCGGACGCGGGATTAAACTGTCGTCCTCCCGAATGCGCCACCTCGCTCGGTACATGAGGAGAGGATAGCTTCAACCTTACAAACGCTTGGAAGAAGAGATGGAAGAACTCGGTCAGTACTTATTACTTTATAACTGACCTCTCAAAAGCACTAAACGGTTTCGACTTTTCTAGGAAAGACTGGGATAAGATCAACCGTACCCAAAGTGGCCACACTAGATGCAAGCTGTGACTGTGGGGCACCTGAGCAAACTCTGGACCACATCACAAAAGTGTGCCCTACTAGGAAATTCAGTGGATCAAAAGAGGGCTTGACAGAAGCCACACCTCGAGCTATGAATTGGATCCAAGACCTGGACATCGATATGCAACCAATAGCTTCTGGTCTCACATGATACAAGTCACATTTCTGTATATCATATCACGTTCACCACTTGCATGTATAAGGAATATTTTATTCACTAGTTCATTGTTTTAAATGTATTTGTGTATACATTCCTTTGAATTGTAATGAAAATTTTTGTATATGTGTTGCTGGCGTGTCATACGATAAATAAATAAAGAACCGCTTTTCGGGTGTTACCTCTCACCATGGACAACGCAGTGCCCGGCGGCCTTCACTTAAGGATCTACAGCAGCGTAGTTTGCGTAGAGTTGTCAGTGCTAACAGACAAGCAACACTGCGTGAAATAACTGTACAAATAAGTGTGCGACGTACGACAAGCGTATTGGTTAGGACAGTGCAGCGAACTTTGGCGTTAATGATCTATGACAACAGACGACCGACTCGAGTGCCCTTTCTAAGAGCACGACATCGCCTGCAGCGCCTCTCCTGCGCTCGTGGCCATATCGGTTGGATGCTAGACTACCGGCAAACCATGGTCTGGTCAGATGAGTCCCGATTTCATGTAGTAAGAGCCAATGGTAGAATTCAAATGTGGCGCAGACCTCACGAAGACATGGAACCAGGTTGTGGAAAAGGCACTGTGCAATCTGGTGGTGCTCCATAATTGTGTGGGCTGTGTTTATATGATCCAAGTGAACCGGTCATTGATGGGAATGGTTATGTCCGGCTACTTGGAGACTATTTGCAGCCATTAAACGATGGAATTTTTATGGACGACTCTGAGCCATGTCACGAGGTCACAATTTCTGCGATTGGTTTGAAGAACGTTCTGGAGAATTCGAGCGAATGATTTGGTCCCCCGTGAATGACATCGAATATTTATGGGACATAATCGTGTTGTCAGTTCGTTCACAAACGCGTGCACCGGCAACACTTTGGCAATTATGTATGGCTATAGAGGCAGCATGACTTAATATTTCTGCAGGAGACTCCCAACGACTTGTTGAGTCCCTGCCACGTCGAGTTGCTGCACTACGCCCGGCGAATTGAGGTCCGTCACGGTATTAGGAGATGTCCCATGACTTCCGTCACCTTAGTGCGTATCGAGGTGACTTGTTGTCTTGCGAATACAATGGTTTAATTTGTCGTCACCCTCTGCATAATCTTTAGTCTTTGCTGGGCGCCCTGAGAACACTGCAGGTGTTTCCGAAAATATGAGTCAACAAGGGAACTGCAGCAAGTTGTATTTTTTGCGCGAACGATGTATTTAAACGTCACTTGCAACGCCTTTTTTACGTACTTTCTACTCGTGATCTATAAATATAGAAGGCGATATCCCGACTAAGTGACTCACTCACTGACTCGTTATCAAAAATGGTTCAAATGGCTCTGAGCACTATGGGACTTAACATATTAGGTCATCAGTCCCCTAGAACTTAGAACTACTTAAACCTAACTAACCTAAGGACATCAAACACATCCATGCCCGAGGCCGGATTCGAACCTGCGACCGTAGCAGTCCCGCGGTTCCGGACTGCATCGCGTAGGACTCGTCATCGCTCAGCTCAAACCACTAAGAACACAAAACTGTAATTTGCAGAGGGTATTGATTTTATACTATAGGCGTCGTTTAAGAAGGTGATGCATTACTTTTGTTTCGCTTTATTTCATTACTTCCAAGTAATAATACACTCCTGGAAATGGAAAAAAGAACACATTGACACCGGTGTGTCAGACCCACCATACTTGCTCCGGACACTGCGAGAGGGCTGTACAAGCAATGATCACACGCACGGCACAGCGGACACACCAGGAACCGCGGTGTTGGCCGTCGAATGGCGCTAGCTGCGCAGCATTTGTGCACCGCCGCCGTCAGTGTCAGCCAGTTTGCCGTGGCATACGGAGCTCCATCGCAGTCTTTAACACTGGTAGCATGCCGCGACAGCGTGGACGTGAACCGTATGTGCAGTTGACGGACTTTGAGCGAGGGTGTATAGTGGGCATGCGGGAGGCCGGGTGGACGTACCGCCGAATTGCTCAACACGTGGGGCGTGAGGTCTCCACAGTACATCGATGTTTCGCCAGTGGTCGGCGGAAGGTGCACGTGCCCGTCGACCTGGGACCGGACCGCAGCGACGCACGGATGCACGCCAAGACCGTAGGATCCTACGCAGTGCCGTAGGGGACCGCACCGCCACTTCCCAGCAAATTAGGGACACTGTTGCTCCTGGGGTATCGGCGAGGACCATTCGCAACCGTCTCCATGAAGCTGGGCTACGGTCCCGCACACCGTTAGGCCGTCTTCCGCTCACGCCCCAACATCGTGCAGCCCGCCTCCAGTGGTGTCGCGACAGGCGTGAATGGAGGGACGAATGGAGACGTGTCGTCTTCAGCGATGAGAGTCGCTTCTGCCTTGGTGCCAATAATGGTCGTATGCGTGTTTGGCGCCGTGCAGGTGAGCGCCACAATCAGGACTGCATACGACCGAGGCACACGGGGCCAACACCCGGCATCATGGTGTGGGAAGCGATCTCCTACACTGGCCGTACACCACTGGTGATCGTCGAGGGGACACTGAATAGTGCACGGTACATCCAAACCGTCATCGAACCCATCGTTCTACCATTCCTAGACCGGCAAGGGAACTTGCTGTTCCAACAGGACAATGCACGTCCGCATGTATCCCGTGCCACCCAACGTGCTCTAGAAGGTGTAAGTCAACTACCCTGGCCAGCAAGATCTCCGGATCTGTCCCCCATTGAGCATGTTTGGGACTGGATGAAGCGTCGTCTCACGCGGTCTGCACGTCCAGCACGAACGCTGGTCCAACTGAGGCGCCAGGTGAAAATGGCATGGCAAGCCGTTCCACAGGACTACATCCAGCATCTCTACGATCGTCTCCATGGGAGAATAGCAGCCTGCATTGCTGGGAAAGGTGGATATACACTGTACTAGTGCCGACATTGTGCATGCTCTGTTGCCTGTGTCTATGTGCCTGTGGTTCTGTCAGTGTGATCATGTGATGTATCTGACCCCAGGAATGTGTCAATAAAGTTTCCCCTTCCTGGGACAATGAATTCACGGTGTTCTTATTTCAATTTCCAGGAGTGTAATTTTCATATCGATAGCTGTGGTATCGATAACCATTTCGTACCTTTCATTGGTATACTTCGCCTAGTGAAAGAGAAGCTGCGCTCTCTTATTTTTGTTTTGTTTTACATGTCACATTCCCTTCTCTCCTTTTTTTCTCGTTCCTTGTGTGTGATCTGTATGAGAATGAGTATAGGTTGAATTTAGCGGGATAAGGGCGGACCAGTGGCAGGCAAAGTAGTGTAGCGGCAATATCAACTTGACTTGGTGAGCAAGTTCAGCAAAGAGAAGGTAGCACCAAAGATATCCTAGCTGAAGAGTAAGGGTCGTCAGGTTGGTCACGGAGGTGGTCGTCCTACGCGCACCACTGAAGTTTGACCGGGAGAACTGCTGACGGCGAGCACGCTATGCCCTAGTCTAGCGGGAAATGGAGAGATGAGCGGACGCAGCCGGGTGCAGTTCTTCATATTTGGGTAACAAAAGAAGGTAACGGAATGTATTATTTCGTCTGGGGGTACGCGAGTGATGTGGGTTGGTTCAAATGGCTCTGAGCACTGTACGACTTAACTTCTGAGGTCATCAGTCGCCTAGAACTTAGAACTAATTAAACCTAACTAACCTAAGGACATCACACACATCTATGCCCGAGGCAGGATTCGAACCTGCGACCGTAGCGGTCGCTCGGCTCCAGACTGTAGCGCCCAGAACCGCACGGCCACTCCGGCCGGCCAGTGATGTGGGTATCAAGCTTAATTTTTGTTAGTAAAATTTTTAATTTCAGGTTAATTATCATGACTTTGCTGGAACACATGACAGAAAGTAGCGACTTAGTCGTGAGTGGACCTGGGGTGTGGACCTTCAGTTCACGCCGTTACTTCGTTTGATAGGAGCTTTTATTTGTTGTTCACTTACGCAAAACGTTTTTCTGTTGCTGTAACAATATAATTTTGTTACATTAGTTAAATAATTTCAGCCTTTTCCTTTGTATGATGTATTGTACTGTATTGAACTGGAGACCTAGAAACGACGGCGTGGCTACGTCCCCGCTGTAGCCATCAGTAGTTCACAACCCCACAACAGGCTACAGCAGTCCACTCACCCCACCGCCGCTTCACAGCGAACCCAGGGTTATTGTGCGGTTCGGCCCCCAGTTGAACCTCCTCCCCCCCACCTCCTCTCCCCCTCCCCCCGGGAACGTCTCATAGCAGACGAGTGTAACCCCAAATGTTTGCGTGATAAAGTAATTATTGTGTATGCGTACATGGAGACAGTGCGTGTGCAGCAATCACCGACATAGTGTAACTGAGGCGGAATAAGGGGAACCAGCCAGCATTCGCCGAGGCAGATAGAAAACCGCCTTGAAAACCATCCACAGCTGGCCGGCACACCGGACTTCGACACTAATCCGCCGGGCGGATTCGTGCCGGGGACCGGCACGCCTTCCCGCCCGGAAAGCAGTGCTTAAGACCGCGCGGCTAGCCGGGTTAGCTTTTTATAAGACGTACTTGAGCACATGTTGGCAACATTTATTGGATGCCTACTAATTGTGATTAAACTGTAATGTTTGTGTTCTAAACTCAGTTAAAGCCTGTAGTCACAACTACAGTAATATTGTGGGGTAATTTGATTTAATTTTTAGTGTTTCATTCATGATTTGTGACTGAGTACATGTTCGCGCCTTTTGCCTTACGTTGGCCTATTTTGTCAGGGGTTGTGTTTTATTGTTACCCAATTTCATTAAAAGCAAAGTAAATTAAAAATATTTCACGGAGCAGTAATTTTTTGGGGGAATATTAGTTTTTTTCGCAGTTTTCTTTGTGTGTTGTGTTCAACCATACAGCACGTGGGTGTCCTCTCTTACATTATATAGTGTATACTGCTGTCTCATTTTGGTGTTAAAGCCCCTGGAAACTTAATCATGAGAATACAGGGTATGTCAGACAGATTTAGCGTGAGAATTTTTATTGTTTTTATAGTTTTCTTTGTGCCTTGTGTACGACCACATGTCGTGTTACCTACGTTACACGAAAGTTAAGGTGCCCTTATGCAATGATACACAAAGAGATGTAGTGTCGGTCCATATAATTTAAGTTTCAATAACAGTCACTGATTCATTCTAGCCAGAAAGCTTAGTAATTTTAGAAACTGTTTAGAAGTGAAACGAGTGTGTTCAAGCATTCCACCCATCTCATATCTTCCCCTGACTTTTTACTGTTTTAATAACTTTTCTGCTTTAAAGTAATCTCTGATATCAGATCTTGCCCAATTTTCGTGGTAAAACCAGCAGTAATACTTGTTCCACTGCCTGGATTTAGCTATGTACATACATGTTGCACCAGTGTTAAGAAATAAGCATTGTATTGTTGATTTGAGGAAGTAAATTCCGTATCTGTTGCTTAATTATAGCTTTCAGTCTACTGGTAGTGAACCAGACAGTTAATTAATAGGCGTGTGCTTGATAACTTTGCAGAAATTTGCTCACCACTTTTAAGTAGATCTCGGTCCACACTCTTCATTGTTCTAATTGCAAGTGCACGACTTTGAATTGCTGTGTACAGGGTAGTTGAGTGAATCCTTCATTTTCCTTTCCATTATTTTCCAAGAGAAAGAACATGTGACCATAATCATGTACTTAGTGAGACCGTTGCTACAACTGTATCGTCAAGGTAATTTAAAATGTTCCACAGAAAGCACTACAAATTTTGCATCTACTGTTATGCCAGTTTTAGGTTAAATAAATGTAAAATATCAGCAAACTACATTTGGTAAGTTGCTCAACTTCCCCGCACCTTTGCCTAATTCTAACGAATCTTATTTCACCCAGAATTTAAATGACTGGCATAAGTATTGAATTAATAGTTGCAACAGAGCTCAATGAATAAGTTAATGAACGAACCTATGCCAACTGCAATGACAATATTACAAGCTCCCGCTACATTTATGTTTTGCTTCAAGGTATCTCGCCCCACTAATGTTATCAGCTGCGCTTGTAATTAATTCATTTGACAAATTTGGTAAAAAGTCGATGTTGACCTCCGTTTCTTGGCTGTTTGCCTACAGCAACTGAAATAGAGTTTTTAACCTTGAAGTAAAATGCATAGCACGACTAGTAGACAGCCTATAAAGAAAATGTCATTGAGTCATGTGTATAGAAGAACCAGACGGTAGTCTTACGAAGGACTGTTTGAAATTCCATCCCTAAGGGGTGAAAAATCGGATGAAAAGTTTTTGAAAATACGTCGCTGTTATGGGAATTTTGAGGCTAGACCTACGAAAATTGGTATTTGGTTTCTTGGGCAGAAATAAAGAAATATGTGTTTCATTAATTTTGGAAATTTAACCGCTGTGGGGGAGAAATAGTAGGTGAAAGTTGTTTTTGAAAATAAATCATTATTAAAGAACTACTAAAGTTACATCTATGAAGATTGCTATTTGAGTTCACAGTCCCAAACAAGGAAATACATATTTCAGTGTTTTTGCAAATTCAATAGTGGATGAAGTGTGTGATGAAAATATTTAATTATGAAAGTATTTTTGAAGCTAAATCCATTAAAACTTTAATTTGGCTTCTCAGTTAGATATAAGAAAATACGTATTTCACTGTTTTTGTAAATTCAGCTGCTAAGTGGATGAAATAGGAACTGAAACTTCTCACGGAAATATTTCTTTACGCAATCATTTTTGAAGCCAAATCTATTAAAATTTGTATTTAGCTTCTCTGTTGGAATTTAAAAAACATGTTTTACACTGTTTTTGGAAATTCAACTCCTAAGAGCATGAAATAGGGCTATCATCACCCAGCCAAAGCTGCTAAGGATAGAAACTTGAAATTTGGAGACGGTGTTGATATTACACTGTTGACATTGTTTAAGAAGAGATTGTTCGAAATTCCACTTCTAAGGGGAAAAATAAGGGATGATAAGTTTTATGGAATTATTTCATGATGAAAGCAGTTTCAAAGCTAAATCTACGAAAATTTGTATTTGGTTTCTCTGTTCGAAATGAAAAATGTTTGACTGATTTTTAGGGGACGAAAGTTTCTGTGGAGATAACACCACAAGAGTGCGAAACGTCTGATTGGCAGAAACCTTGGACTCCAGCTACCGGAGTCGCTATTTCGTCAGAAGTATATTCGGAAAACTCCATGCTCATATGGTCTTAAATAGCGTGAAAGTTTAGAAAGTGTTGCAATTTGTGAGCAACGTAAAAATTCGATTAAAGAAAAAAAAAGTTCTACCCAGAACATACAGCCTACGCGAGCGAACATAATTATATAGGACTCCCAACTCCGCGGTACAACACAAATTTTACGAACACATACAGTTACTTTGTGTTCACAGCTAAAGGTTGGAGTAGATATGGTCAATGATTTAGTATTCACCGGCACTAGATTTACGGAACAACTGATTTACATGTCAATAGAAGAGCATTCAGGCACACATTCATACTCACTACATTACCTAACACGCATAAAAATAACGCTGTAATTTTCGTAAAAATATATTGTGTAACTAGTAAAATTCAATGACTTGACTGTAATAGCTCTGAACAGTAAATTTCGTCAGGTACGTGTGATGAAGCGAAGTAAAATACACAGTAGTGGTAAACAGTACTGCTGAAGCAGGTTCGTCTTTACGTTTCGATAGAATAACTAATATTATTTTATAGCGTTGGATAAAACAATATGATCAAAAGAAAGATAACGTGACTGACGCCAAGAAAGTTTAAAAATAAATTTTTGGGGGCTGCATTTTACAATTTTTGTTGATAGATTTAGCTTTGTGGATGCATTGTTGTTACGGGTGTCTGTAATTTATTGACAGATGGGCATCTTTGATTCTCACTGACTCTTACTCTCCCACTCTCTGTCAATCACTTAGTAGCGCTTTCATGTTAAATAATCCGTGGCGGCAAACATCTTCCTCCTTCCATTCAGTAAACCACCACCACACATACATCAGGCCACATGTTTTGTTTCGCACACCACTAGCGTACACCACTATATCGAAATCACTGCCAGCAACGGACTGTCAATGTACGACTCTAACAACAAATAACCCATTTGGCCCACTCAGTGCTGCTCCCTTCCAAACCTTAAAAACTTTGTTTACTCATATCTTATATTTTATACAACATACTCTAACATTTGCATATTATTTAAGTCTTAAGGAATATTTATCATAGTAATAATGAGAAATAACATTACGACGTGCAGATAGTAAATAAACGCATTTACACAAGTAGTTCCTCACGCCACTAACAGCAGGCACACGTTGGTGTGTTCACCTTCCCAGATCACTCGTTTCCAGTCATCCAGCGTCCAGTGGCGTCCCTCTTTACATCATGTCAACCGTCGTTCAGTATTGACCACATAAATGTGTGGCTTATGGGCAGCTGGTCAACCATTGCAGCCCATTCTTTTTAAGTTCCAATGCAAACTCCTGCTGCCAACTGAACTTCTCCTAGCACTTCGGATCTCACGAGTGATTGTTTCCGCTAATTTGCTTTAGCTGTCGTTGTTTCTTCGCGATAACACTCTACAGTCACATCACCAATACTCTTCGGCAGCTTTAGAAGGATTGAAATGTCCCTCATAGAGTTGTTGCTCAGTTGCCATTCAGCGACTAGTCAACGTTCGTAGACACTGATCTTTCCTGACTGACTCATTCTGTTGTCTCTGCTTCTCTAGTGATGTCACAATTCTCCCTGCCTCCTTTTTCATTGTCATGTTCCCCTCTCGTGACATTTATATGTCAATCTGGGACTGCAGAGGGGTGCCTGGAGACTTTTTATCAGGTAGTGTATGATTCGCTGATATAAAGATCTTGTTTTTACATTTTCCATAGAATGCAACACATGCTGTATACGTCTACTGTAACTTCATATAGATAATACCATAGTATTGTGCACTTTTTGATCTAATCAGTTGTAGAGAAGTAGCAGTTTAAGTATACATGAGCAAAATAAGAAGTATACGAAGGAGGAGAAGGCTCATTAGCAGCTAATCGTGCGCATATGTGAGCCTTAAATGACATGACAAAGTGTTTTATTTTGGACCTGGTTACAAACCCTAACCGAAATTTTATTACAGCACTGATTGTGAGTGATAAATAGGCGTAAACGAACGTGAAATATCGAAGTTTTCTCCAGCATCAGCTTGGAAGTCTGAAATTGAGATTACACGACGAAAATTTTTTAAAGGACTGAGAATCCTATCCAGCACCTGTTGTCCCTGGTACCCAACAACTAAAGATGTTAAACACGGTTTCACAAATAAAAACGTTTCATAAGTAAGAAATTATCCTCATGTCTAAACTTGTAATGATGTGACGGGAAGTTATTTGATGGACGTTATTCGAACCCAACTACTAATGACTTAAGTAATCGTATTCAGATGATAGATCGCAAATTTTTTCAACATTAGAGAGATGTTTGAGTCTGAAATAAGACGAGGATTTTTTTGCCTTAGCAGGATATACAGGGTAATTGTAATTAGAGTTCCAGATTCAAAATGCTCTTAAAAAAATAAAAAAGGGCCACTGCTCACGATGCATGATGACGTCAAATTTGAACGGAATGTTGGAATGTTATCGGAAAAGTTGGAAACGTTATGGAAACAAAAAAAAAAAAATGCAGATTTTCCCACTAGATGGCGCTATAAGCGTCATAACGGAAATGGGTTGGCGACAAATGACTGATGAACCGCATTACGACGGCTGTGGTGAGAGTTACACATTAAACCAACCGTACTGTGCAATGTGAATGACCGCATAAGGTTTGGCATTCAACAGTTGTGACATTGTCAGCTAGGTAAGCTCTTCCACCATGGCTATGTCGTGCCGCATCGGACGGGAAAAATCGGTTTTTAATTGACCTAACGTAAAAACCGCAAAGAAAGCAACGATGGTATCGGCTTTTAATTGTCCTGATACCAGAAGAAGCTCTAAAAGCAGTAATGAAATCGGTTTTTAACTGTCCTGATACTATCGCAAGACATGTTCAGTATGCTGCCCACCGTCTTCTGCTACAAGCTGAAATCGTGAAACAGCATGTTACACAACCGATCGGAGCACCGCAGGAGTAACGCTCAGAATATGCTGTGTAATACGTGCCTCCTATGGAGCTACATTTGTAATGGGAGCGCTGAATAAACCATCTTTCAGATAACCCCACAGCCACAAGTCACACGGATGAAGATCAGATGTAGGGAAATGACGGCTGATAGTTCCAGCATTTTTAAAAATGCGTCAACAGCACCTGCTTCACTGGCTGTGCAATGTGCGAATGAGCACCATCTTGCGCAGAAATGATCCTACCCAGACGTACACGCAGTTGAAGGGTTGGAATGAGGATGGTCGGCAGCAGACTCTTAGGTTGGTTGGTTGATTCGGGATAGAGGACCAAACAGCGAGGTCATTGATCACATCGAATTAGGGAAGGATGGAGAGGGAAATCGGACGTGCCCTTTCAAAGGACCCATCCCGCCATTTGCCTGAAGCGGTTTAGGGAAATCAAGGGAAACCTAAATCAGGATGGCCGGACGTGGATTTCAATCGTCGTCCTCCCGAATGAGGGTCCAGTGTGCTAAAAATTGTGCCATGTCGCTCGGTACGGACTCTTATAACGATTACCAATGACGATACACGTAACAGTACCCGCAAGGCACGTCTCCTCGAAAAAAATATGGCCCAGCGATAAACGATGCCGTCAACCCGCGCCACACAGTTACTATTGTTGAATGAATCGGCACCAGTTGATGTGCGAGTGGATTTTCCGTTACCCATATTTGGAAATTCCACGTATTAACATGTCCCAGGAGACGGAAATGGGTTTCGTTTGGCCGGCCGGTGTGGCCGTGCGGTTAAAGGCGCTTCAGTCTGGAACCGCATGACCGCTACGGTCGCAGGTTCGAATCCTGCCTCGGGCATGGATGTGTGTGATGTCCTTAGGTTAGTTAGGTTTAAGTAGTTCTACGTTCTAGGGGACTGATGACCACTGATGTTAAGTCCCACAGTGCTCAGAGCCCTTTGAACCATTTTTGGTTTCGTTTGTCCACAGAGTGTTCCATGGTCATTCATTGTCCACTTTCATGTAAGCAAGAAATTCTAGAGCAAAGGTTTGTCTCATTGGTAGGTCAGCGTGAAGCAACTTCTGCACGTGGGTGATTTTCTATGGGTAATAATACAGGATGTTTCGTAGAATTTTATGCGCCGTACTCACAGGCATCTCCATCGTTCGGGCAATTCCCCGTTCACTGCATGTTTGCACACCAGTCCTCCACCCTTCCTGCGATGCTATCGATCAATTGCTTTCCGCCCTCTGTTACATTGCACTTCAAAAGAACCTGTCTTTTAGAATTTCGTGATCATTTCCTCCAGACCCTTGGCAGACATCAGACCAACGCCTGTTTTCATACCATTGAACTCATCAGAGCTATTGGCGCACAGTCACCGTTCTTGTAAGAGTACTTTACCAGCAGTGTGCGATTCTGCATTGAGACAGGCATGCCGAACGCCTCAAACGCGATCTGAGGAACAGCTGTGTACCCTGCTGTTAATTTTGTTTCCACAACGTTTCCATCTTCTTTGATAAAATTCCGTTCAAATTTGACGACATCCTGAGTATTGGCTCCCTAATGGTGTATGAAACTGGAGGACGAAAGTAACTTTCACATGCTATCTCACTGCCAAGCAACAGATATCGGTTAATCTTGGACCGTACAAAGTGCTGCAGGCTATGTTATAGTACAAAAGATAACAGCAGGAAATACGCAGTGAAGCGAACAGAAAGGCCACTTTTATTCAAGAACAATGATTACACTGAAATCACGGCGATTGATGATGGTTTCTTGGACAATAAAAACGGTGGATCATGTTTCTTAATGGGGTGTGTGATCACCATGGACCCGAATGCATGATCTGCAACATGCTCCTACGCTGGCCAGAAGTTTGGTAAGGGGTTATAGTGCTAGAGCATTCCACTCCTTTACCAGCGTGGTTGAGAACTGCTGGATGGTAGGTGGCGCATGTGGACGTGCTGTAATACTTCCCTCCATTGCATCCCACAAGTGCTCGAATGGATTTAAGTCCGGGGAGAGGTCGGGCCAGTCCATTCGCCAAACACCTTCTAAGAGCACCTCCACCGGCGTGTTCGAAGCGGTCGCGCATGGTCACGCAGAAAAATGAAGTCAGGTGTGAAAGAACCCCTTAAAGACGCACTTGCTGAAGGAGTGCAAGTCAAAAGAACATTGACCAGTGAGTGAACCATAGTCAGAGAGTTGAAGGTCAGTGCGCCCGCAGCTCGTCGTCGTGCGGTAGCGTTCTCGCTTCCCACGCCCGGGTTCCCGGGTTCGATTCCCGGCGAAGTCAGGGATTTACTCTGCCTCGTGATGTCTGGGTGTTGTGTGATGTCCTTAGGTTAGTTAGGTTTAAGTAGTTCTAAGTTCTAGGGGACTGATGACCATAGATGTTAAGTCCCATAGTGCTCGGAGCCATTTGAACCATTTTTTTGAAGGTCAGTGCGCCTTTGCAACCTTTCTCCACACCATAATACCTGGACCACTAAAGTGATTATGTTCAGCAATGTTCCTGGGAGCATTTCGTGTCCTCCTCTTTCGTCACACGAGGTTTTATCCAAAGCCATTACAGAGACTGAATCTGCTTTCATTCAAGAAGAGCACCCGGCCCCACATTTCGTTGGCCCAGTCCCAATGCTCTTGGGACCATCACAGACGGAGCCGGCTATATGCGGGTGTCCACGAACGCAGCGTTCTGGTTGTGGGACAAAGAGACCACGCCCATGCAGTCGCCCTGCCACTGTCGAGTGTGAGATATCGTGCCATGCAGTCCTGATAAATGTGTTGTTGGACGTGGGTTCCTTCTTGCCTGTTACCCAATGTAGCGGTCACCTGCTGCTGCAGTTGACCCTGGTCGGACACCTCCTCTCCTTCGGGCAGCAGTGCCTGTGGTTCTGAGCGGTCCCGAAGCACGTGAAACAACGTTGTGAAGAGCGCCGAACTTCTGGACTACGCTAGTCACACTTCGTTCTTCTTGCAGTTTTCTGACGATTGTTCCCCGATGAAGTCACCCATATGTTGTCTCTTGGCCATGTTGTAATGAAGGACACTACCAAAATGAACTGGCCGGCAGCTGTGGCCGAGCGGTTCTAGGCACTTCAGTCTGGAACCGCGCGACCGCTACGGTCGCAGGTTCGAATCCTGCCTCGGGTATGGATGTGTGTGATGTCCTTAGGTTAGTTAGGTTTAAGTAGTTCTAAGTTCCAGGTGTCGGATGACCTCAGATGTTAAGTCGCATATTGCTCAGAGCCATTTGAACCATTTGAACCACAATGAATTTTAACGCTCACTGATCGACACACACTGTCTCCTCCCAGTTCCTTCAACTGCCCCGTATTGCGGGACCAACCCCATTCGTCGCTAAAGTCACGCTGACTCAAGCCGGGGCCCACGAGAAATTTGGGCCTTACAACAAACTTGTGGCAACGAACTTGTGACGTGAAACTAATCGGTGTGCCCGCCACACTCGGCTCCGTGCAGGATCCACGGGAAATCAATATATAATTGAAAAGGGACCCACTAAAAGTCTTAACTTTGTCGTGTGGTATCAAGGCTTGCATGCATTTAAACATGTAGTCAAGAATTATTAAACTCGTCTGAAATAGTTACTCGTTCATCGCCAGAGACAGCTGCTGGCCCTCACGTGCTCTGACGTACGTGCTACGACCTGTCTTTCTCATTGGCCTCGCCTCACGCTAAGTGACATTCAACTTCCTTTTTACGACTGGAAGACCTCTGGCAATGTGCTCACGCACGTTCATTCATTTGCTCCTGGTCGTTACAATGTTATATTTCTTTATCTATCTAGCCCTTATGTTATGCAGAGGTTAAGATTGTGGCTTGGAACATATGCGACCTGTCACCTGTGTTGGAAGGATTGTACCGACTTTTGCATTATCTGAGTCGACATATGATAGAAATAGCTCAGCTTTTTTTTGAACTGTCCCTCTTGCGGTCATATGGAAAACAGTGATCAAGCTTCAACAAGTGTATTTTGACACCATGTATTTTGGTAAGAACAAAAATCAGGAATTACAGCGTTTCACTAGGTACAGAGGCTTGACAGAGCTGTTATCTGAAAGTCACCTGACTGTTTCTAGTTGGTAGTAACGCCAAAAGGAACTCCGTAAGAAAATGCACTTGCAGTAAAATAATCCAACTTCTGAGAATGTCGTCCTGATTAGGTCCAATACAGCCACGGAAAAGTATATCCTTAATGCAGTCTAAGTCCACAGAGGTAACAACGATGAAAGCTGGGAACAGTGTCGTTGTTCCCTACGGTGGGCTTCGAGAGTGTCATGAGACAATGAGGTGATAAGTACCCACCCAGAGGCCAGGATACGCTGTCCAAGTCGAAAGAACTGACTCGTGTCAGCTGTACAATGCTGGCGGAGGAATACTCGCGATTATTTTCTCTTGTCACGTGATGTGCGAACGCGAATAGGTTCCTCGAAAGTGGCGACCTCTATCAGCATTTGTACTGCTGCCTGATGCACGGTCTTAACAGCCACATGGAGAGCTCGCGAAGCTGAGGCGTGCAGGCGCGATGTAGACTGCACGCATGTCTGAGGTGCACGACGGGTTGACGCTCCCTTTCTCTTACATCTCCGATATAGCATTTGCTCCTCGAATATGGGGAAAACATTGCACATTTCTGGCGCAGCTGTAATAACTGTGCTCAACTTTGGCTTGACAGCTACGCAGAAATTACAGTTCGTTCAGGTTGCTTACAAGGGAACCTCCCGATCGCACCCCCCTCATATTTAATTATAAATTGGCACAGTGGATAGGCCTTGAAAAACTGAACACAGATCAATCGAGAAAACAGGAAGAAGTTGTGTGGAACTATGAAAAAAGCAAGCAAAATATACAAACTGAGTAGTCCACGCGGAACAGCAACATCAAGGAGCACCTGAGCTCAAGAGCGCGGTGGTCCCGTGGTTAGCGTGAGCTGCTGCGGAATGAGAGGTCCTTGGTTCAAGTCATACCTCGAGCGAAAATTTTAATTTTTTATTTTCACACAATTATCAAAGTTCAGGCACTCACACATAATCAGCTTCGCTCTCCAAAATTCCAGGACATGTTCAGATTTGCTTGGACATATGGTGGATTTGACGGTCTACAGACGGAAAAATCTGAAAACTGTAAAAACGTATGTTTTGATAGAGCACAGGGAAAACTGTGCGACTGTGAAACTGTTGCATTCATTTGTTGCAGTTTGTGTGAGAAACTCTTATAGAATATATCAGACGTGTTTTACTGTGGAGGAATCGGTTGACCTATGACCTTGCGATCAAATGTTTTCGGTTCCCATTGGAGAGGCACGTCCTTTCGTCTACTAATCGCACGGTTTTGCGGTGCGGTCGCAAAACACAGACACTAAACTTATTACAGTGAACAGAGACGTCAATGAACGAACGCACATATCGTAACTTTCCCAAAATAAAGGCAAAAGTTTCACTTGGGGGACGACTTGAACCAAGGACCTCTCGTTCCGCAGCTGCTCACGCTAACCACGGCACCACGGCGCTCCCGAATTCACGATATCCTTGATGTTGCCTATCTTGTGCATGGACTACTCAGTTTGTATATTTTGCTAATTTTTTTCATAGTTCCACACAACTTCTTCCTGTTTTCTCGATTGATCTGTGTTCAGTTTTTCAAGGTCTATCCACTGTGCCAACTTATAATTAAATCTGAGGGGGGTGCGATGGGGAGGTTCCCTTGTTAGTAACTTCCTAATATTACTGTTTAAACCACGGCGTATCCTTGCTGACCTTCACAACTTTGCATGGCAAGCATTCATGCAAGGTATTTTCATGTAATATTCATATTTCCTAAGCGTGTGGGGCGATTCAGCAGGAAGGACTATTACGACACGAAGACAAGAAGCTACTGGCACACAAATGAGCTTCTGTTGGGAGATACGGCGAGCAACAGACAAGTAACCCCAGTGTTTTGTGTGTACGGGAGTCACTAGTGGCGTGCCGACTGCCTCCGCGAATATAGGAAGAAACAAAGTGCCCGGCCCGGATGCGCGGCGAGACGTAAAATAACGAGAAACGCGGCACAGATTGCGGCTCGGCGCGCTAAACTCTGATTACGTACGGCCGCGTGGTAGGTGTCGCCGCCGTGCCTCGCAGCTCTCTGGTCGCGTCACACTCTGAGGCTTAAAATGGCGGCCGGGTAATGGAACCGCTGTAAGCCCCCGCTGGCGAAGCCGTATATTTTGCAGGCATATAAAACGTCCTGCGCCGGTATATATATTGGGCACAATTCCGTGTTATTACACAGCATTACATCCGCAGCCAACATCCCTCCTAAGGTATAAGAAAATTACTTGCTGTGCTTCACGTTACCTTACACAGAGCGAAGAGAAAGAAATTTGAGAAACTGCATGCGCCGTAAAATGGTGGCGCGTATTCAGCAAGAAATTTTTAGTAGGTACGAAGGCTGTAACGAGGTGTTGTGTTAAAACAATATTCGTATCTCCTATGGAATACGAGACGTCGAATATTGATAATAACGACTACCTCACGCCGTTCATCCAAAGTATCCGTCAGCACCTGGCGGAACAATTCCCCATATATATATATAAAAAAATTGCTGTCACCCTGTCTACACCATAGATATGCATCTCCTACACCCTACCACCCTCATTTCTCATGAAGTAAATACACTACTGGCCGTTAAAATTGCTACACCAAGAAGAAATGCAGATGATAAACGGGTATTCACTGGATAAATACATTATACTAGAACTGAGATGTGATTACATTTTCACGCAATTTGGGTGCATGGATCCTGAGAAATCAGTACCCAGAACATCCGCCTCTGGCCGTAATAACGGCCTTGATACGCCTGGGCATTGCGTCAAACAGAGCTTGGATGGCGTGTACAGGTACAGGTGCCCATGCAACTTCAACAAGATACCACAGTTCATCAAGAGTAGTGACTAGCGTATTGTGACGAACCAGTTGCTCGGCCTCCATACACCAGACGTTTTCAATTGGTGAGAGTTCTGGAGAAAGTGCTGGCCAAGGCAGCAGTCGATCATTTTCTGTATCCAAAAAGGCCCAGACAGGACCTGCCACATGCGGTCGTGCATTATCCTGCTGAAATGTAGGGTTTCGCAGGAATCGAATGAGGGGTAGAGCTACGGGTCTTAACACATCTGAAATGTAACGTCCACTGTTCAAAGCGCCGTCAATGCGAACAAGAGGTGACCGAGACGTGTAACCAATGGCACCCCATACCATCACGCCGCGTGATACGCCGGTATGGCGATGACGAATACACGCTTCCAACGTGCGTTCGCCACGATGTCGCCAAACACGGATGCGACCATCATGATGCTGTAAACAGTACTTGGATTCATCCGAAAAAAAGACGTTTTGCCATTCGTGCACCCTGGTTCGTCGTTTAGTACACCATCGCAGGCGCTCCTGTCTGTGATGCAGCGTCATGGGTAACCGCAGCCACGGTCTCCGAGCTGATAGTCCATGCTGCTGCAAACGTCGTCGAACTGTTTGTGTATATGGTTGATGCCTTGCAAACGTCCCCATCTGCTGACTCAGGGATCGAGACGTGGCTGCACGATCTGTTACAGTCACGCGGATATGATGCCTGTCATCTCGATTGCTAGTGATACGAGGCCGTTGGGATCCAGCACGTCATTCCGTATTACCCTCCTGAACCCACCGATTCCATATTCTGCTAACAGTCATTGGATCTCGACCAACGCGAGCAGCAATGTCGCGATACGATAAACCGCAATCGCGATAGGCTACAATCCGACCTCTATCAAAGCCGGAAACGTGATGGTACGCATTTCTCCTCCTTACAAGAGGCATCACAACAACGTTTCACCAGGCAACGCCGGTCAACTGCTGGTTGGGTATGAGAAATCGGTTGGAAACTTCCCTCATGTCAGCATCTTGTAGGTGTCGCCACCGGCGCCAACCTTGTGTGAATGCTCTGAAAAGCTAATCATTTGCATATTACAACATCTCCCTGTAGGTTAAATTTCGCGTCTGTAGCACTTCATCTTCGTGATGTAGCAATTTTAATGGCCAGTGGTGTATTTAGTAGGTATGAAGGCTTAAACGAGGTGTTCTGTTAAAACAATATTCGTATCTCCTATGGAATAGGAGACATCGAATATTTCGAATATCGAATATCTCACGTGGTTCGTCCAAAGTATCCGTCAGCACCTGTCGGAAAAGGTCCCCATAACCAAAACGAGTTGCTGCAAGCCTGCCGACACCATAAATATACATCTACTTCACCCTTCCACCCTCATTTCTTATCAAGTAAATAAGTGAGATTCCGACATTTTCATCTCCCTTGACGCCCAAAAAGCCATTCACCGAAATATGTCACCTGATATTATATAAAAAGGTGCACGTCTACATACGCCTTTTAGCGTACTACCTTCACTCGCTTCTTACGTGTGTCACTGTTAAACACATCTGCCAACTCATCTTTTATCCTCTATCTGGTGTGTCTTGTCCATTGACCTGTATACTGCGCACGCCGCATAGTTTCAAACTTCAACCTATAATTAAAAATTATGTCTTCTGGACAACTTCTTCTATTACATGGGCGAATTTATACTTAAAAATTAGTGCCTGTAAAAAATATCTAGTTCCTTCAGTAAGATGTAGGAATAAAAAATCAGGAGTTGATTAATACTAACAAGAAACGGACTCTCCTATATATGTCCTGTAAAATCATTCATTCCACATAATTTCGGAAAAAGAATCGTTATTGATCAGTGGAACTTGAAAGTAACTAACCAACAAAGGTGAACAGAAATACAGAAACACCTAAAATACACTGAAGCCATAAAGAAACTGGTATAGGCACGCGTATTCAAATTCAGGGATATAAAAACAGACAGAATACGTCACCGTGGTCCGCAATGTCTGTATAAGAAAACTGGGGTCTGGTGCAGTTGTTAGATTGGTTACTTCTGCTGCAATGGAAGGTTATCAAGATTAAAGTGAATTTGAAAGTAATGTATTAGTCGGTGGACGAACGATCAGACACAGCAGCTCCGAGGTAGCGATGAAGTGGGGATCTTCCCTTATGACCATTTCACGACTGTGCCGTCATATCAGGAATCCGGTGAAACATCGAATCTCCGACATCGTTGCAGCCAGAAAAAGATCATACAAGAACGAGACAACCATGACTGAAGGGAATCGTTCAATGTGACACAAGCTCAGCCCTTCCGCAAATTTCTGCTCATTTCAGTGCTGGGCCATCAACAAGTGTCAGCGTGCGAACCGCTCAACGAAACGTCATTGATAAGAGCTTTCGGAGAGCAAGCCCCACTCTTATACCCTTGATGACTTCACCACACAAGGCTTTACGCCTCACTTGGACCCGTCAACACCGACATTGCACTTTTGACGACTGGAAACATGTTTCCTGGTCGGACGAGTCTCGTTTCAAATTGTCTCGAGCGGATGGACGTGCACAGGCATGGAGAGAGCCTCACGTATCCGTGGACCCTGAACGTCAGCAGGGGACTGTTCAAGTTGGTGGCGGCTCAGTATGGGACCCCTGATACGTCTCGACACGACTCTGACAGATGACACGTACGTAAGTATCCTGTCTGATCACCTGCATTCATTTCTGTCCATTGTTCATTCCAAATAACTTGCGCAATTCCAGCGGAACAAGGCGACACCCCATACGTTCAGAATTGCTACACATTGGCTCCAGGAACACTCTTCTGAGTTTAAAAACTTCCGCTGGCCACCAAACTCCCCAGATATGAACATTATTGAGCATATCTGGGATGCTTTGCAACGTGCTGTTCAGATCTCCACTCCTGATTTATGGACAGCCCTGCAGGATTCAGGGTATCAGTTCCCTCCACCACTACTTCAGATGTTAGTCGAGTCCACGCCACGTCGTGTTGCTGCACTTCCACGTGCTCACGGGGGCCCTACACGATATCAGGCAGATGTATCAGTTTGTTTGGCTTTTCAGTGTACTCATTACCATGCCCAATAAAGTGTAGAAAATCCGTTGATATTCAAAGAATCTTATGGTCGTCTCGAAGTGGGTAAATATAGCCTCCGTATGGTTTGAAAGTGAATCTTATAGTATTCTTCTTGAAAAATAGCGTCAAGTTCATGTAACGACGATGCAGATGAATAGCGGTCACGGGCCCTTTTCTGCAGAGTAGACCACAAAGGCTCAATAAAACAAATTTGAGGACTATGGTAGCCAGTGGATATGCAACAATTCATCCTGGTGCTCATAAAACCCGTTTTGGACGACGCGAGCTGTGTGAACAGAGGCCCTGCCGTCTTGGAACACAGCATCACCACTGGGGAACAAACATTGTACCATGGCACGGACATGACCGGTCAAAATGGTAACATAATCCTTACCATGCACTAAATGAAGCAGGAAAAAAAGGTTACAAACGTCTCCAAAATGAGATCGACAGGAAGTGCAAAATGGCTAAGCAGGGATGGCTAGAGGACAAATGTAAGGATGTAGATGCATACCTCACTAGGGGTAAGATAGATACTGCCGGGAGAAAATTAAATAGACATTTGGAGAAAAGAGAACCACTTGCATGAATATCAAGAGCTAATATGGATACCCACTTCTAAGCAAAGAGGAGAAAGCAGGAAGGTGGAAGGAGTATATAGAGGGTTATACAAGGGTGATGTACTTGAGGACAATATTATGGAAATAGAGAAGGATGTAGATGACGATGAAATGGGAGGTATTATACTGCGTGAAGAGTTTGACAGAGCGCTGAAAGACCTGAGTCGAACAAGGCCCCAGGAGTAGACAACATTCCATTAGAACTACTGACAGCCTTGGGAGAGCCAGTCCTGACAAAACTCTACCATATGGTGAGCAAGATGTATGAGACAGGCAAAATATCCTCAGACATCAAGAAGAATATAATAATTCCAATCACAAAGAAAGCAGGTGTTGACAGATGTGAAAATTACCGAACTATCAGTTTAATAAGTCACAGCCACAAAATACTAACGCGAATTCTTTACAGACGAATGGAAAAACTGGTAGAAGCCGACCTCGGAGAAGATCAGTTTGGATTCCGTAGAAATATTGAAACACGTGAGGCAATACTTACCCTACGACTTATCTTAGAAAATAGATTAAGGAAAGGCAAACCTACGTGTCTAGCATTTGTAGACTTATAGAAATCTTTTGACAATGTGGACTGGAATACTCTGTTTCAAATTCTGAAGGTGGCAGGGGTATAATACAGGGAGCGAAAAGCTTTTTACAATTTGTACAGAAACCAGATGGCATGGGCATGTAAGGGAAGCAGTGGTTGGGAAGGGAGTGAAACAGGGTTGTAGCCTCTTCCCGATGATATTCAATCTGCATATTGAGCAAGCAGTAAAGGAAACAAAAGAAAAATTCGGAGTAGGTATTAAAATCCATGGAAAAGAAATAAAAACTTTGAGGTTCGTCGATGACTTTGTAATTCTGTCAGAGACAGCATAGGACTTGGAAGAGCAGTTGATAGGAATGGATAGTGCCTTGAAAGGAGGATATAAGATCAACAAAAAGCAAAACGAGGACAATGGAATGTAGTCGAATTAAGTCGGGTGATGCTGAGGGAATTAGATTAGGAAATGAGACGCTTAAAGTAGTAAAGAAGTTTTGCTATTTGGGGAGCAAAATAACTGATGATGGTCGAAGTAGAGAGGATATAAAATGTAGACTGGAAATGGCAAGGAAAGTGTTTCTGAAGAAGGGAAATTTGTTAACATCGAGTATAGATTTAAGTGTCAGGAAGTCGTTTCTGAAAGTATTTGTACGGAAGTGAAACATGGACGATAAATAGTTTGGACAAGAAGAGAATAGAAGCTTTAGAAATGTGGTGCTACAGATTAATGCTGAAGATTAGGTCGGTACATGCATAACTAATGAGTAGGTATTGAATAGAATTGGGGAGAAGAGGAGTTTGTGGCACAACTTGACTAGAACAAGGGATCGGTTGGTAGGACATGTTCTGAGGAATCAAGGGATCACCAATTTAGTATAGCAGGGCAGCGTGGAGGGTAAAAATCGTAGGGGGAGACCAAGAGATGAATACACTAAGCAGATTCAGAAGGGTGTAGGTTGCAGTAGGAACTGGGAGATGAAGAAGCTTGCACAGGATAGAGTAGCATGGAAAGCTGCATCAAACCAATCTCAGGACTGAAGACAACAACAACAACAATCCTTACCATTAACGCTACCTTGCAGAGTAACCATGGACCCCATGGAATACCACGATATAGCTGTCCAAATCAGCACTGAACCCTCGGCCTCTTTCGTTCTTGGGATGTAAATTCGGCCAGAAGGTAATAACAGTGCGCAGCATTACTCATCCGACCAAATGAGATTCTTTCTTTTCTGAACACTCCAGGTTTTATGACCTCAGCACCACGATTTCCAGTTGACGAGCAGTTGCCTCACTGATTAGTGGTTTTGGAATACCAGATCGTGCTGCAATTCCCTGCTTCTGGAGCTTCGTTCATACTGTTCTGTTGCTGGAAAAGTTCGCAAGTGCGACAGTCGATTCTGCAGTGACCTTTGCAGCTGTTGTCCTCTAATTTTTCAGTCACAATCCTCTTCAATGACCGTCTGTCACGATCACTCAACACACATCTTCGTAAGCGTAGCGACATAGGAGGCGATGTTTTCCCGCTTTCGCTGTATGTGGTATAAAACTTAGATATGTTACTTCTTGGAATACCCAACTGCATTTATGTTTATGCATGCTCTTCTCGGGGTGTTTCCATATATTTATCCAACCAGTTTATATACTGCAATATTCTGACGGCAGTTCCAAACAGAAACCCACCACATTCTGCCGGCCGGAGTGGCCGAGCGGTTCTAGGCGCTACAGTCTGGAACCACGCGACCGCTACGGTCTCAGGTTCGAATCCAGCCTCGGGCATGGATATGTGTGATGTCCTTAGGTTAGTTAGGTTTAAATAGTTCTAAGTTCTAGGTGACTGATGACCTCAGAAGTTAAGTCCCATAGTGCTCAGAGCCATTTGAACCACCACATTCTCTAGTTTAGCCATACTTCATCCAGCGCTACCTGAAACCCTCGTTCGAGCGGTGTAACAAATGGAAACAAAATAACCCATGGATAACAAAGCTGTCAACTGTGACCTCACACCTCAACGATTCTGATATGCAGATTTGTATCTGTCTGTCTCAAATCTACTCAGTCCTCTCCCTAACACAGTCAAATATTTAGCAATAATATTAGAATTGCGTCGTTTAATAAACAACTGTACCTGAATTTTTTGTTTTTTATTCCTACCATTGACATCAGTCAAATTCAGCTGTCTTTGAGTCACAAACGATATATTCAGCTGTACATTCCGCAGCTGCAATGACTACTCAAACTTGTAAAGTTCTATTTAATTACCTTGAGTTACAGCAGACATGCATCCAAACTGATGATTAGTACTATAGACTCCTGTGTAATGCGGAACTTACTTTCTAGCTGGTTAGTTCATTAAACAGTTTATGCAAAACTGCTACGTCAGTTAATTGGTGGCTGGGAAACCTTTTAGAGACCAAGAATGCTTCGAGTTATAATATAACGTTCGGTGTTCACATATTGTTGCAAAATATCTTATTAAAAAATATTTCGTTCTGACTAAAGGCTTTTGCATGATAAATGTGACACAGCTACATATATTTGTTGTCTCTTGAATTTCAGAGTACGAGAAGCTTGGAATGTTGATTCTAACCACCACCCGAGACATAAAAGAGGGATGATGAAAACATTAATAGACAGGGCGCACAAAATATGTGAACCAGCTCACTTAGATGATGAGATGGAACACCTTAGAGCGACCTTCAAGAAGAATGGGTATTCCAACAGAGAGATAGATCGTGCACTACGCCCTAGACTGACAACCAGGACGGACGAGGATCGACACCAACACAAAGGGAAAGTGTTCTTACCATTTATCAGTAAGGTCACTGATCGCAATGCAAATTTTTTAAATATGTCCGATGTGGAAACTGTTTTCAGACCCACCACGAAAATAAAAGAATGTATAAGATCTGCAAAAGATAAACGACATCCTCTAGCTACACCAGGTGTCTACAAAATTACGTGCAGTTGTGGAAAGGTCTACATAGGCACAACAAAAAGAAGCGTCAACACCCGTCTGGGTGACCATAAAAGGAACCGCCACCTCAGACATATTGATAAATCGGCTGTGACGGAACATGTGTTTCGGAAGGTCATCATGAAATAAAGTTTAGTGAGACGACCGTCACAGCAAAGACGTCGCATTTTTATTCTCGAATGTACAGAGAGGCCATTGAGATTGCCAAACACTGCAATAATTTTAATACAAAAGATGAAAGCATTAAGCTGGATGAGATATGGATGTCAACATTGCAGCAACAGCATGACAATCGATTAATTTCAACTGAGAAATTTGGCAATATCAGAGATCATAGCACAGCCAACGTCACGTGATTGGCAGCGGCGCCCTCTGGGTGGCTTATACAGGGTGGTCCGTTGATAGTGACCGGGCCAAATACCTCACGAAATAAGCATCAAACGAAAAAACTACAAAGAACGAAACTCGTCTACCTTGAAGGGTGAAACCAGATGGCGCTATGGTTGGCTAGCTACATGGCGCCGCCATAGGTCAAACGGATATCAACTGCGTTTTTTAAAAATAGGAACCACCATTTCTTATTACATATTCGTGTAGTACGTATTGTGATCAAAATGCCCAACGGGCGTGTGCTACGTATGCTGTTCGGTATCCTGTACGACAACATCCAAGTGTCCGGACCGTTCGCCGGATAGTTACGTTATTTAAGAAAACAGGAAGTGTTCAGCCACATGTGAAACGTCAACCACGACCTGCAACAAATGATAATTCCCAAGTAGGTGTTTTAGATGCTGTCGCGGCTAATCCGCACAGCAGTGCATCAGATAAGTGAGTGACTGCGTGTGAGATCGCTCTCCAAGTTTTTATATATTTTTAGGATTCAGATACATATTTTAACGGTTTTTGTGATAATATTTACTATATAAGTGACTTATTAGTGGTTTATTGATTCACCTCTGCCTTTCTTGTGTTGTGACCTGATATTTGTGAGTGTTTCGTATCGAGCAACGTAACCTCTTACCTGTGTTTACATTCCGCGCTGACCAGCTGCAGCTGTAGCGGCTCATCGAAAGCTAAGTATTAATTAATTGTTTGTGTATAGTGGTTTATTTAGGAACCTTAGTAGTCGTCAACCGGATTTTTTTGTGTTTTCTGGTGAGATAATTTCAGAAGAACCTTTTGGGAACTGTTTTTAGCTTCGTTACCGTGTCATTAGACGTTTGATTCACTTTCTGTATTAGTCTTTTGTTATATTCACATTTGTTGTTTATTAATACTGTTAATAACAGTAGTTACTTCCCTTTTAGAGTGAAAAAGTAAAATTTTACCATGAGTGAGAAGTGTGGGCTTTGCCGTAGGTTCGTGAGTAGTGGATTGCGGTGTGAGACTTGTTCGAAGTAGTTTTACTGGGGGGAATGCAGTGGGGAAGCCAGTGGGCATTCTGGTGAGATCCTCTCCTGGAACTGCAGGTTATGTAGCAAAGAGTAAGTTGATAGAGGAGCAGGAGCGTAAGATCTGTGCCCTTCAGGTGCAGTTGAAAAACGCACAGGAGGAGCTAGATAGGATGAGGAGGGAGAAGGGGATAGGGGAATGGGAGCTGGCTGTTGGCAAGAGATCTGCTAGGAGAAGATGATTTTCAGATAGTTTACTATTGGTGTTTACAATAGATATGACCAACTGTCAGAGTCTAGTGGAGAGGAATCTCTAGTAGCTGTAGATGTAGGAAGTATGCAGCAGACCTCAGTAGTTACGGTGGCTAGAACAGTTGCAAAGTCGAAGAGGAAGAAGAAGGTCCTGCTGTTAGGTAGTTCTCATGGCAGAGGTGTAGGCCAGCAGTTGCAGGAAGTTTTGGGGAGTGAGTACCAGGTCACCAGCATTGTGAAGCCTAATGCGGGATTGGCTCAGGTGACTGTTAACATAGGGGGGTTATGTAGGGATTTTACTATAGAGGATCAGGTAGTGATTGTGGGTGGGGCTGGTAATAATATTGATAGGGATGGGGAGTATGACATAGATGGTGACCTGGCAAAGATAGACACTCAGACTGGCAACACGAATGTACGTTTCGTGGAACTGTTTCAGCGTCACGATCGGCCTCATCTTAATACAGCCGTCAGGCGTAATAACATGAAACTTGGGGGTGCGCTGATGACAGAAAGCATGGGTCACATTTCAGTGGTGTCGGTGGAGTCTATCAGCAGGACGGGTTTCACTAGGCATGGCCTGCACCTCAACAGGTATGGGAAGGGGAGCTTGGCAAAGCTTATAGGTGACAGCATAGGTGGGGTTGGTGCGATCACTCATGGGAAAATTCCTGCAGTAGTGGGTGTTAGAGCTGCACCTTTTTTAGACTGAAGTCAGCTGATAGGTATTCCTGCTCAAGGGAAGTCTCTCTAACAAAGGAACCACTTTTGACAAAGCTTAGGTATCCGAGTAATGAGGGAATTAGCATTTTTCTTCAAAATATACAAGGTATTAGATATAAAGTTAGTGAACTGCTTATAGATGTTGACTCTGAAATTATTGGTATATCTGAACACTTCTTAAATAAGGAGGCTTCCTTTACCAGGATACAGATTGGCTGGCAGCTTTTCGAGGAGCTCTTTGCGGTGTGGGTGAGTAGCCATGTATGTGAAAAATGGCATCCCAAAGTACTGCACTGAAAAGGTGTTTGAATGTTGTGTAGGTGTGGTTAAACTTAACGGAGCTAAACTTCTAACTGTTGTTATTTATAGATACCCAGACTCCGATTTCACAACATTTTTGCTAAAGCTAGAGGAGGTTCTTGGTTCACTTTATAGGAAATACAAAAAGTTAGTCATATGTGGTGACCTCAATATTAATTGTATAAGTGATTGTGCAAGGAAGAGGATGCTGGTAGACCTCCTTAATTCATATGCAAACCGTATTCTTTCCAACGAGAGTGCAAGAGAACAGTAGAACAACCATAGGCAACATTTTTGTTCATTCCTCATTACTAGAAGGGCATTCTGTTAGCAAAAAGGTGAATTGGCCTTTCAGATCATGATGCACAAATTTCAACTCTAAAATATTTTTGTGCTGCAACACGTGTTAAATATAGTCATCAGCTGTTTAGGAAAGCTAATCCAGTTGCTGTAGAGACCTTTGTAAACCTTATCAAGGAACAAGAATGGCAAGATGTTTATAGCGCTGATACAATTGACGATAAATATAATGCTTTTCTCAAGACTTTTCTCGTGCGCTTTGAAAGTTGCTTTCCGTTAGAACGCTCAAAACAGGATACTAGCACAAACAGGCAGCCTGGGTGGCCGACTAGAGGGATAAGAATATCTTGTAGAACAAAGTGGCAATTATATCAAAACGTTAGAAACAGTCAAAATCTAAATGCAGCAGCCAATTACAAACAGTATTGTAAGGTGCTTAAAAATATTATTTGAAAGGCAAAGAGTATGTGGTATGCAGATGGAATAGCTAAGTCTCAGGATAAAATTAAAACCATATGGTCAGTCGTAAAGGAAGTGGCTGGTCTGCAGAGACATGTCGAGGACATAGAATCAGTGCGTAGTGGGAATGTCCGTGTTACTGATAAGTCGCATATATGTACATTATTTAATAATCACTTTCTGAATATAGCAGGTGAACTAAATAGAAACCTAGTCCCAACAGGGAATCATATAGCGCTCTTAGAAAAAAGTGTTCCGAGACTGTTACCTGAAATGCTCCTCCATGATACTGACAAGAGGGAGATTGAGTTAATAATTAAATCACTAAAGACCAAGAACTCTCATGGATATGACGGGTTATCTAGCAGAATACTGAAGTGTTGTCCTATGTATGTTAGCCCAGTACTTAGCCATATCTCTAACTTTTCCTTTAGGAGTGGTCGGTTTCCTGACCGATTAAAGTACTCGGTAGTGAAGCCACATAATAAAAAGGGAGACAGAGATAATGTTGACAATTATAGACCTATTTCTATGCAATCGGTGTTTGCTAAAGTTATCGTGAAGGTTGTATATACAAGGTTACTGGAGCATTTAAATTCACATAATTCGCTGTCAAATGTTCAGTTTGGTTATAGAAATTGTTTAACAACTGAAAATGCTATATTCTCTTTTCTCTGTGAGGTTTTTGACGGATTAAATAAAAGGTTGCGAACGCTAGGTGTTTTCTTTGATTTAACGAAGGCTTTTGACTGTGTTGACCACAAAATATTACTGCAGAAGTTGGACCATTATGGAGTAAGGGGAGTAGCTTACAATTGGTTCGCCTCTTACTCTAAGAACAGAAAGCAGAAGGTAATTCTCCGCAATATTGAGAGTGGTAGTGATGTTCAGTCCAAATGGGGCCCTGTTAAGTGGGGCGTTCCCCAAGGGTCGGTGCTGAGGCCACTGCTGTTTCTTATTTATATAAATTATATGCCTTCTAGTATTACAGGTGATTCAAAAATAGTTCTGCTTGCTGATGACACCAGCTTGATAGTGAAGGATCTTGTGTGTAATATTGAAACAGTATAAAATAATGTAGTTCATGAAATAAGTTCGTGGCTTGTGGAAAATAATTTGATGCTAAATCACAGTAAGACTCAGTTTTTACAGTTTCTAACTCACAATACAACAATAACCGATATTTTGATCAGACAGAATGGGCATATTATAAGCGAGATGGAACAGTCCAAGTTCCTAGGCGTTCGGATAGATAGTAAGCTGTTGTGGAAAGCCCATGTCCAGGATCTTGTTAAGAAACTAAATGCTGCTTTATTTACCATTAGAACAGTATCTGAAATAAGTGACACTTCAACACGAAAAGTAATCTACTTCGCATATTTTCATACGCTTATGTCGTATGGTATTATTTTTTGGGGTAATTCTTCTGATTCAAAAAGGGTATTTTTGGCTCAAAAACGGGCTGTTCGAGCTATATGTGGTGTAAGTTCGAGAACATCTTGTCGACCCCTATTCAATAGTCTGGGAATTCTGATATTGCCCTCACAGTATATATTTTCTGTAATGTCATTTGTTGTTAGCAATATTAGCCTATTCCCAAGAGTTAGCAGCTTTCACTCAGTTAATACTAGGCAGAAATCCAATCTGAATGTGGAATGCTATTCCTTGACTGTTGTGCAGAAAGGAGTGCAGTATTCTGCTGCATCCATTTTCAATAAGCTACCACAAGAGCTCAAAAATCTTAGCAGTAGCCCAAACTCTTTTAAGTCCAAACTGAAGAGTTTCCCCATGGCTCACTTCTTCTATTCTGTCAAGGAGCTCTTGGAAGAGCTAAAAAATTAAGCAAATTCCAGTATTACATTGTTGATTTTCTTTATTTAAATTTACTACTTGTCACCTGAATATGTTTTTTTTATATTTCATTTTATCTGTTTCTAATATCGTGTTATAATTTCATGTATTGACTCGTTCCATGACCATGGAGACTTCTTCTTAATTTGGTCCCACGGAACAATAAATAAATAAATAAATAAATAAAAAGAAGCAGACATATTGCGCGAGAATATGGAATCTCAAAAACGTCGGTGTTGATAATGCTACATCAACATCGTTTGCACCCGTACCATATTTCTATGCACCAGGAATTGCATGGCAACGACTTTGAACAACGTCTACAGTTCTGCCACTGGGCACGAGAGAAGTTGCGGGACGATGACAGATTTTTTGCACGCGTTCTATTTAGCGACGAACCGTCATTCACCAACAGCGGTAACGTAAACCGGCATAATATGCACTATTAGGCAACGGAAAATCCACGATGGCTGCGACAAGTGGAACATCAGTGACCTTGGCTGGTTAATGTATGGTGGGGCATTATGGGAGGAAGGTAATTGGCCACAATTTTATCGATGGCAATCTAAATGGTGCAATGTATGCTGATTTCATACGTAATGTTCTACCGATGTTACTACAAGATGTTTCACTGTATGACAGAATGGTGTTGTACTTCCAACATGATGGACGTCCGGCACATAGTTCGCGTGCGGTTTAAGCGGTATTGAATAGCATATTTCATGACAGGTGGATTGGTCGTCGAAGCACCATACCATGGCCCGCACGTTCACCGGATCTGACGTCCCCGGATTTATTTCTGTGGGGCAAGTTGAAGGGTATTTGCTATCGTGATCCACCGACAACGACTGACAACATGCGTCAGCGCATTGTCAATGCATGTGCGAACATTACGGAAGTTGAACTATTCGCTGTTGAGGGGAATGTCGTATTGCCAAATGCATTGAGGTTGACGGATATCATTTTGAGCATTTATTGCATTAATGTGGTATTTACAGGCAATCACGCTGCAACAACATGCGTTCTCAGAAATGATAAGTTCACAAAGGTACACGTTTCACATTGGAACAACCGAAATAAAATGTTCAAACGTACCTACGTTCTGTATTTTAATTTACAGAACCTTCCTGTTGCCAACTGTTCGTCTAAAATTGTGAGCCATATGTTTGTGACTATTACAGCGCCATCTATCACAAAGCGAAAAAAGTGGTCCAACTAAAACATTCATATTTCTTTACGTACTACACGAATATGTAATAAGAAATGGGGGTTCCTATTTAAAAAAAGAAACGAAGTTGATATCCGTTTGACCTATGGCGGCGCCATCTAGCCGGCCAACCATAGCGCCATCTGGTTTCCCCCTTCAAGCTAGACAAGTTTCGTTCTTTGTAGTTTTTTCGTTTGACGCTTATTTCGTGAGATATTTGGCCCGGTCACTATCAATGGACCACCCTGTATATACGGCTCCCATTAGCGCTCTCGTTGCATTTCGCCGATTGTCCTCTGAGGATGCCTTCCGCAGTCGATGGCGAAACGTCAGTGGAGAGTCATATGTATGAACCACGGCATCTCATCCAGGAAGTGTTAAGTGCTGACAACACTTGCCGTGAAAGCCTTCATTCTATGATCAAACAATATGCAGATTAATCCACTTAAATATGCTTTAAGAGGCCGTCAATTCAGCTCTGATCAACAACTGAAGAAAGCGGGTCATAAGCAGGTTGCTCCGCTACCAAAAACCCTTTTTTTAGAGGGTATGGGAAAGCTTATGCAGCGTTGGACAAAATGCATTGAAAAACAGGGTGACTATGTTAAAAATTATATCAATGAAATTGTGTAGCATTCTTGTAATATATTCTAAAAATTTATTGTTGATACTTATTGACTTACCTTCGTACAAATATCAAGATCAAATTTGCTTTCATTGTGATTGTTTTGATAGATATGTTCCTATACAAATTGTGTAGTTTCAATTACCAAATTATCAGTACACTAACTTCAAGAACACTTCGAGAAAATGAGATTGTGTTTATCATTTTCAGATTAATGGGTACATAATGTGTGGGGTTCATTGTCGCATATCTTGTAGGCATCTGTTTAACAGCTTCACAGTACATTTACTCAGTAATTAAATTTTTTCTCAGCAACGTGAACCAGTTTAAAATCAACAGCGACATTCATGATTACAATACCAGAAAAAAGAAAAACCTACACTGTCCTTTACTTAACCTACCCTTGTCACAGAGAGGGGTAAAATATGCTCCTATAAAACTTTTTGATAAATTACCAGATGAAATAAAAATGTCTGACAGCAATAGTTTCAAAAACAAATTGAAATCATAGCTCCGTGACAACTCCTTCTATACCATAGATGAATTCTTGAATATGAGTAAATAAAACTGTAGATATAATATATGCATTTTGTGCCATTTAAGGGAATGGGATAGATAATAGAAATAGAAATATTTAGGTATAATACTGTAATGGAAACAAAAAAACTTGTTTCCTGTGCGCATTTCTTGTGCATTCGACACGTTCCACATCATAACGGTTTTTCCGTGCTATTGATCAATGGAACACGTAACTAACTAACTAACTAACATTTGGGAGTACACTTAATTTACGAATATTTGAAGACAATAAAATTGTTGTTAAAAGATGTTAGTAACAAATTAAGTTGTCCATACCATTAGTACTTCTAATGGTAAATTTGTCTAGAGGATTAGGTGTCTCCATTCTGACAGTTCAAGGAGGGTCGAGGGGGAGGATGGGAGAATACAGGATCATCACAGTCTGCTGATATTATTTTGTTGAAGGAGATACGATTACAGAATAACAAAACATTTGACTGATTTTTTTTTCTTTACGAGTACCGCACAAACGCAGAAATCACATATAGAATCGTGGAATGGAACAGAAAGAAAATGTTATGGACGAAAGGACTACTATATTTGGTGCCACTCAAATAAAATACAAATTACTCGAGAAAACTGTTCACTTTTCTGGAACAAAGGAACAGTTTCGTGGGGTGCGGAAAAGGACAAGGTTCAGCTTTTAGTAGGATCGTGAAATAAATACCTAGATCTATATCACTGAAGCAGACTATTAACAAATCCTCTGTAATAATCGACATAGATTCTACAACCATTCATCTTGCGAAGAACAGTTTACTCTCTTAGTTCTCTTTCGATATATTCGCTCTGCCCGTAGCAAACGAAACATAGCAAACAAAACACTTGCTAGTGGAATAACGGATTAAGGACTTGACTAGACTACAGTTCTCTTATCGAACAGGACTCGCTAAAACGTTCTCAGTTCGAAGGTGTCTAGCGTAGATAGTGTTGGCCGCACACCAATGACGTATAACAAGTGTTTTACAACTATTCACGACACGTGCAAGTGAGCTGATAGATAACATTAGTGGTTCTTTATTGCTTATGGATTACAGAGCTGTTCACAGAGCGTTAAAGAATGTTTCTAACATTTTGAGAGGTGGTAGTACCTACGAAAACACAAAAAAAAGTCCAATAAACGAAGGAAACCCTCACTTTCTGCGACCTGTACACTCGGTCACATGAGAGGTCCAACCTGACCCATTCGTGACACTTGTTATTGAAGGTGCTCAATGTGATGTCCATCCATGGGAATGCACCCTGTGCCCTCAGGCATAAGGAATCACGCACTCTTTGAAGTACACCTGGTCGTTGTAAGTGCTGTCATGTACTGGAGACGCGACCTTTTAGTGGCAGGACAGCGCCGACAGGTGCGGCGTGGACTAGTGCGTACGTGTCCCAGCCAAAGGTCTAGGGGACTGAAATCTGGGCAAAGTGGAGGTGCAAGTGTGGGACCTTCAAGACCAATGCAGCGGTCCTGAAATGTCAGCGTTAGTTGTTCATGCACACTGCGGAGTAATTGTGCTGGCGGGCTATCGTGCCTAAAGCGCATCTGTAGTCCCTGCTAACATGGTGCATCCTCCAGCAAGGTAGGCAATACTTCAGTAAAAAGTTAATGATAATGAGCCCCATTTAATCTTTGTGGAAGGATGTATGGTCCTTAGTCATGAAGAACGCCTGCTCGTACGTTGATGGAGAATTCATGTTGACACCGTCTTTCTACAGCTGTATAAGGATTTTCATCAGGCAGTACATGCTGGTTATGAAAGTTCACAACGCCATTCCTTGCGAACACTGTCGGTAAATAAAGTCTTCGATGAAAACAGTGGATCTGCAGCACACTTTTGCAAGAGCAATTGACAGAACTGCAATATGCTACGGTAGTATTCTAGCTTTAGTATCTGGACGCGCTGAAGATGGTGTGGATACAGCAATTGTTTATGTACTATCGCCCAGACAGGAGGATGATCACGCATTCTGCTGCTGCCATTCACCGCACACTGCTTCCAGGTCTTTCGTCCAGTAAATGTAGCACATGCTTCTCCATCTGAGGAGTGCGGACTGACCGAATGCCGCCCACTTCTCGTCCTTAAGACGCAGGAAAAGTTGGTCGACCAGCTTATCGGATGGTACTCACCTACGTGGATATGTTTCCGCGTAGGGGCGCAGGCTCAAAAGCTACTTCCATATCCTAACCCGTAGCAGAAAATGATATCCGCCACATCAGTTGTCAAGTAGTACTCTTCAATTGATAACATGAGGAAGAGAAAGGAAAATGTACTGAACCATTTGTGTATAGGAGGGTACAAACATCGCAGTAACAGTAAACTTAGCAATGTAGGTACTTTTGTAAGTAGATACGACAGTACGACACATACCCAAGGTTGCAAGCGATTTGCTGCACAGTACCGCACACGAAGAAGACTAACTGAAACATCGACAACACAACAAAAACAACGCAACTGCCTGTAGACTACGAAATACTCAGACTGGTATGTGTCCTAGAATATGTTGATACAGAGAGACTTGTACAGTAGCGAACCCTGTTGTCGGATCACCAAGGCAACGATTCCGCCCACACGGTATTTGTTTCGCTGTCACCGAGGCGGACATTTTCGCAAGAAAACGTCTTCTGGCACTATGATCAAGTATTCAGATCTCAGAAAGGACCTGTTTCTGGACCCATGCTTATTTGACTTTTTCTCTTGTTGTGATGGTTACTACCACCTCTCAAAATATTCGACCGTTTTTCTTTAATAACGCGTTGTATAGAGGGTCTCATCAGAAAATTTTTGTAAATGGAAGGTGACGTAATTATGAGCAACATTTAGTGCAAATCTGAAGCGATTTCCTTCTATAGCGTGTTTGGGTGGAAAGATACTGAGCCTTTATGGGCTGAAGTTCCATTTTCGACTGCTCACCGTCTGTTTATTTTGTTTGAGGAGAAGTCCATCTTATATCAAACAGTGTCCATAAAGAGTGAAATTTTCATTCTGCTGCGAAGTGTGTGCTGACATGAAACTTCCTGACAGATTAAAACTGTGTGCCGGACCGAGACTCGAACTAGTGACCTTTGTAACGTAGAAGACGAGGTACTGGGGGAAGTAAAACTGTGAGTTTGTATCATGTGTAGTGTTTGAGTAGCTCAGTCGGTAGAGCACTTGCCTGCATAATGCAAAGGTCCCGAGTCCGCGTCTCAGTCCGGCACACAGTGTTAAAACTGACAGGAAGCTTCAATGTTCTAACATGTCTCGTATGATGCCTCCATTAACGCACAAGCCGATAATCAGATATCTGGTGAATTCTCTTGTAATGTGTAAGACGGACCGTGGATGAGTAAAAACAAATAATGTAAAAATATAAATGTCGTGTGACTAGGGCCTCCCGTCGGGAAGACCGTTCGCCGGGTGCAAGTCTTTCGATTTGACGCCACTTCGGCGACTTGCGCGTCGATGGGAATGAAATGATGATTAATACAACACAACAAATATCCGACCCAGCCGGGAATCAAACCCGGGCCCTTAGCATTGACATTCTGTCGCTCTGACCACTCAGGTACCGGGGGCGGACAAACAAATAATATTATAATTCGAGCGAATGATTTGGCCACCTAGATCGCATGATATGACCGAGCGAAGTGGCGCAGTGGTTAGCACACTGGACTCGCTTTCGGGAGGACGACGTTTCAATCCCGGGTCCGGCCAATCCTGATTTAGGTTTTCCGTGTTTTCCCTAAATCGCTCCAGGCAAAGGCCGGGATGGTTCCTTTGGAGGGGCACGGCCAGCTTCCTTTCCCGTCCTTCCCTTATCCGATGAGACCGATGACCTCGCAGTTTGGTCTCTTTCCCCCAAACAACCCAACCCAACCCTCGCGTGATATGAATTCCATCGAACATTTATGGGACATAATCGAGAGGTAGTTTGTGCACAGTATGTTGCACCGGCAACATTATTGATGGCTGTAGAGGTAGCAGGGCTGTATATTACTGGAGGGGGGGGGGGGGAGGGGGACGTCCAGCGACTTGTTGAGCCCATACCTAGTGGAGTTGCTGCACCATTCTGGACAAAAGGAGGTCTGGCACGATATTAGGAGACCCTCTTATTCGAGATTATCGACGAATAACAATCAAGTAACTGGGCTCAGCTTGACATCTATGATAGTTGTGCTCACACAAGTTAGCGTATTTTTGCCCAGTGGGTTCCACGTACCCCAGCCTGAGAGAACAAAGAGTAGAGAAGGAACACTGGTGCCGACTTGCTTGCTCATATGGAGATTGATGGTGACGAACTCTTGTCATTGTGACAGGCTATGAAACATAGATTCACAACTTTGAGTCTGAAACAAAAGCGGAACACGTGGAGTGGCACTAGACAATGTCTCCTTCGAAAAACAAGTTCAAAACAGTACTATCAACTGGTAAAGACAAGGTTACAATCGCATGAGATTATGAAGGGGTTATTCTGCTCGATAATCATTTCAAAGGTAACGTTAGTGACAAATTTTGTAGATGCTGTTCTACATGTGTTCTTGTTCCAGTTTTGAAGCTGTTCTTCTACTGATGATAGACTGAAGGCTTTCACGACCGGTGAAAATTGCTGCTGGTAAACTTTTCGGGGTATAAGATCGTTATTCTGGACAAAACATTAGGAACAGAAGAGTTTCGTTGACCACGACATTGTACGCCGGAAAGTTTAGCAGCAGCAACGTTCTTCTACTGTTTACAATTATTCGAAATTTTATTTTCATAGCACCGGCAAATAGAGGATTGTTCATTACATGTTACATGTAGAATCAAGTAAACGAGTTTGGTTCAAATGGCTCTGAGCACTAAGGGACTTAACTTCTGAGGTCATCAGTCCCCTAGAACTTAGAACTACTTAAACGTAACTAACCTAAGGACATCACACACAGCCATGCCCGAGGCAAGATTCGAACCTGCGACCGTAGCGGTAGCGCGGTACCGGACTGTAGCGTCTACAACCCCTCGGCCACTCCGGCCGACTAAACGAGTTTCATTTTCTAATGCTGTGCAAATGAAATTTCGAATGGGAGGAAGGAGAAGAAGAGCTGTAAAATCGGAACATGAAAACATGTATAGGAGCATCTACGAAATTTCCCAATGAAGAAGCCTCTGTAATAACAAAAACAAAACACTTAGGCGCGAAACATTGTAGTGCTTGCCAGCTCACCCTCACCTTCATGGACAAGGGAATGCAATAACAATAAAGGAAAAACATCTTGGACGTCATTTAGCTCTTGATGATGAATATGGTCAGTAGTACCGATAGCTCGAATTTTAACTCGAACGTTATTCGGTTGTTCCTTGTGTTTAATTACTTAATTATTGTAGCTGAATTTTTTTTGAATCCCTGCCAATATTCGATATCGGCTCAGGCGCTACAACTCGTGGTTGACGATTGACACCAGAGGAGAGCACGGCACGTCCCATGGAACCAGCGCGCTCCCTGCAATGGGGCCAGACAGCCTGCCGTGATTCAGTCTAGTACAGTCGGTTGCAGGAGCTACTATTAATTACGATGTTGTGCCTATTGTATCTGGACACTGCATTGTACCTCAAGTTTCTTTTCCTCCCTAGTGGAGTTCAATCAGGATTCTGTCCTCCACGAACTGGGCTTTGTTCACAGATTATGCGTTTGCAGTGGTGCCTCGTGTAAAATTTTACCTACTTGCTACAGTGGGGCGGTCTTTAGCGTTATGATTTACAAGGGTAGTAATCATAACTAAATTGAATACGCTAATCTTTCGCATGTAAACTGAACTGTCTAAATATACAAAGACGGAAAAATATAGCAGCACCAAGAAGGAATAGTGCGGCATAAATGAAAGTTGGCAGGCGTGTTTCTACGTCTGAAAGATGGTGTCTAGTCTCTCTGAGTATCCAAATCATGTTTGCTTTTAATACACTCTGTAACAATAGTGAGCGTTAGTTATCTTTCAGATCTGACGTCATGAGTTGATGTTAGTCAAGAATGACTTTAACACGAGAAAGACGCCATTATCAACATCCATCTGAGTTTGAACGATGTCGTGTAATTGGCCTACGAGACGTTGGATGTTCATGCTGCGAAATTTCCGAAGGGCTAGGCAGGAATGTAGCCAGTGTACGTTATTGCTGGCAGCGGTGGTCACGAGAATTGACGACTTGGAGAAGACCGGGCTTCCCACGACCACGTGGCACTACAGGAAGGAAAGACCATCGTGTTTGCCGTGTGGCTGTGGCGCATCATATTGCATGTGCAGCAGCAGTTGGTATCACAGTGACACATCGAACTGTTACAAAACGGATACTTCAAGAGTAGGGTGGAGGTCTGTTGTGTTTTCTGTTGAAAGCTGCTTCTGCCTCGGTGTCAGTAATGGCCGTGTGTTGTTTAAGAGGTGGCATGTTGACGGTCTGCAACCAACCTGTCTGCTTGCTAGACACACGGGACCTGTGGTATGGTGTATGACAGCAGGAGCACTCTCGTGATTATCCCACGCATATTGACTGCAAAATTATACGTCAGTCTAGTGATTCGATCTGTTTTGCTGCCATTCATGACCAGCATTCCAGGGAATACTTTATCAACAGGATAACGCTTGCTCACATACTGCTTTTGTAATCCAACGTGCTCTACAGAGAGTTGACTTGCTGCCTAGGCCTGCTCGATCACCAGATCAGTCACGAATCAGTCACACATGGCACATCATCGGACTACTCCAACGTCATCCACAAAAAGTATTAACTGTCCCTGTATTGGCCGACCACGTGCTACAGGCACGGAACTCCAGCCCACAAACTGACATCTGGCACCTCTACAACATAATGGATGCACGTCTGCATGCTTGCGTTTAACATTGTGGAGGTTTGGTTATTAATGTACTAGCGTTTCATATTTGCAATGGCTTACCGCACGCTTACATTAACCTGTGATCTTGCAGTGTTAATTACTTACATATGTTACCTGGACGAATGTATTCCGGAAATTTCTTTACTCAACATTACTTATTTTTGGGTGATACAAGTATTTTACAGTCAGTGTATTTACATTTTATAACTGATCTATGAACCATGGACCTTGCCGTTGGTGAGGAGACTTGCGTGCCTCAGCGATACAGATAGCAGTACCGTAGGTGCCACCACAACGGAGGGGTATCTGTTGAGAGGCCAGACAAACGTGTCGTTCCTGAAGAGGGGCAGCAGCCTATTCAGTAGTTGCAGGGGCAACAGTCTGGATGATTGACTGATCTGGCCTTGTAATACTAACCAAAACGGCCTTGCTGTGCTGGTACTGCGAACAGCTGAAAGCAAGGGGAAACTACAGCCGTAATTTTTCCCGAGGGCATGCAGCTTTACTGGATGGTTAAATGATGATGGCGTCCTCTTTGGTAAAATATTCCGGAGGTAAAATAGTCCTCCATTCGGATCTCCGGGCGGGGAGTACTCAAGAGGACGTTGTTATCAGGATAAAGAAAACTGGCGTTTTACGGGTCGGAGCGTGGAATGTCAGATCCCTTAATCGGGCAGGTGGGTTAGAAAATTTAAAAAGGGAAATGGATAGTTTCAAGTTAGATATAGTGGGAATTAGTGACTTTCGGTGGCAGGATGAACAAGACTTCTGATCAGGCGAATACAGGGTTATAAATACAAAGTCAAATAGGGGTAAATGCAGGAGTAGATTTAATAATGAATAAAAAAGTAGGAATGCGGGTAAGCTACTACAAACAGCATAGTGAAACACATTATTGTGGCCTAGATAGATATGAAGTCTATGCCTACCACAGTAGTACAAGTTTATATGCCAACTAGCTCCGCAGATGACGAAGAGGTTGATGAAATGTATGATGAGATAAAAGAAATTATTCAGATAGTGAAGAGAGACGAAAATTTAATAGTCATGGGTGACTGGAATTCGATGGTAGGAAAAGGAAGACAAGGAAACGTAGTACGTGAATATGGAATGGGGTTAAGGAATGAAAGAGGAAGCCGTCTGGTAGAATTTTGCACAGAACATAATGAGCCGTGGTAAAAGTTGCTGTTTTGAAGAGCGCGCCGCAGCGCGTAATGTGAAGCAGTCGCCCTCCGTATCTGGCGGTGGCGCCGCTGTGGCAATCGCAGATTTGGTGTCTCGCTCTGGTGGAAAACGAGAAAGGTTGCCTGTTCACGTGCATTTAAGGGGCCCCATGAGCTCATGAAAGTAATCAGTTGGTCAGCCGGGTCAGTGTGGGACAGTCAATGTCTGTCTGTCGTCCGGAGTGCTAGTATGTGTTAGGCCGCCAGTCTGCTCGAGTTTGTTCAGGCAATGGTCATTGGCGGTTGGATCGATCGGTTGGTCGGTCGCGCACTGCGACGCAAGATGACTTGAGAGTCGGCGCATGTGAGGTCGCGACGTCAGTCCAGTGGGTCGCGCTATATAGCGAGGGGTAGTGGCTGCACGGCCGACGCGAGAGCAACAGGAGTCAACCCACGACATAGGTCTGGTCGGCGCGAGCTGCGACGCCGTGAGGCGGGAGATCGGCGCGCCTTCCTGCGTCCGTTGAAGCGGCTGTCAGCGGACGATTCGGGATACCGTTTTGGGGGTGCTGCGCCAGGTCTTCGTCAAACACTGCAGTTTATTAGAAGTTAAGTGATTCTTGATATGTTGTTTCATTTACTTGTTACATTCTACTTGTTTTCTTGGTCAGTCTCTCGTCCCCAGCTTGCTCGTCTGTATCCCGTCCGCATTTGTTAGGCCGTTAGTGTCTGTCTGTCGGTCTACCGTACGTTAATAGCTGCCTCTGGCATGTTTGTCGGATTCGGGGTTAACGAGTTTATTGCTTGATGTGTAACGGCCGAATTCCTGAAATATGTTTTTATCTTGCGTATCATCTTGAGAGGCGATATATGTGTAATGTAGAGCATGTTTGTATATTTTATGAACGAATGCATTTCATGGGTTTTTATTTAAATGGTCATTTTTGTATACAAAGTTGCCATCCTTCCACCGTAAGAGTTTTTTTTTAATGAATTTGCACCTTCGGTGGCAAGCTAATTTTTTAATGTTAGTGTTTTGTACCATTTCCATCTCTCCTACGGGGTGCATAGTTTATGTGCTTGTGTGAGTTGTTAAAATTTTTAGTTTAAAGTAATCTGGTGTGTTGCAGATTTGCACCAGTGTAATCTTTCAGAGGTTGTTGTGAGCGGTCGTGATTACGGCCGTGCCAAAAGGGAGCGGCAAGAATCTCAGCCCGAAGGCTCGTATTGTCAATATTTGTTCTTTCTGCCTCTGAATAAATTGTAACTTGATATTTAGAGGGTGCTTTCTGATTATAATTTTGAATCTGTTTAAAAAATAAATAAATAAAGGTTTTTAGGAATAAAATTTTCATTTCTTGAAAGAAATTTAATTTGTTTTCATCAGTTACCCACTGGTAACTACTTCAACGCTCACATAGTGTGATTAAATGTGTTAATGTTCTTGACGAATAGCTAGTAAATTAAGTAAATTCTTAAGAAAATGTTTTGAAGGTAAATTTACGGTTCACATAACTTAATCATAGCTAACACTTGGTTCAAGAATAATAAAAGAAGGGTGTATACATGGAAGAAGCCTGGATATACTGGAAGGTGTCAGATAGATTATATAATGGTAAGACAGAGATTTAGGAACCAGGTTTTAAATTGTAAGACATTCCCAGGGACAGATGTGGACTCTGACCACAATCTATTGGCAGATGTGGACTCTGACCACAATCTATTGGTTATGAACTGTAGATTAAAACTGAAGAAACTGCAAAAAGGTGGGAATTTAAGGAGATGGGACCTGGATAAATTGAAAGAACCAGAGGCTGTAGAGAGTTTCAGGGAGAGCATTAGAGAACGATTGAGAAGAATGGGGGAAAGAAATATAGTAGAAGAAGAATGGGTAGCTTTGAGAGATGAAATAGTGAAAGCAGCAGAGGATCAAGTAGGTGAAAAGATGAGGGCTAATAGAACCCCTTGGGTAACAGAAGAGATATTAAATATAACTGATGAAAGGAGAAAATACAAAAATGCAGTAAATGAAGCAGGCAAAAACGAATACAAACGTCTCAAAAATGAGATCGACAGGAACTGCAAAATGGCTAAGCAGGGTTGGCTACAGGACAAATGTAAGTATGTATAGGCATGTATCGCTAGGAGTAAAATTAAAGAGATCTTTGGAGAAAAGAGAACAACCTGTACGAATATCAAGAGCTCAGAGGGAAAACCAGTGCTAAGCAAAGAAGCGAAAGCAGATAGGTGGAAGGAGTATGTGGAGGGTCTATACAGGGCGATGTTTTTGAGGACCATATTATGGAAATGGAAGATGAGGTAGAAGAAGATGAAATGGGAGATATGATACTGCGTGAAGATTTTGACAGAGCACTGAAAGACCTATGACGATACAAGGCCCCGGGAATAGACAACATTCCATTAGAACTACTGATAGCCTTGGGAGAGACAGCCGTGATAAAACACTACCATCTGGTGAGCAAGATGTATGAGACAGGCGAAATACCCTCTGACTTCAAGAAGAATATAATAATTCTAATCCCAAAGAAATCAGGTGCTGACAGATGTGAAAATTACCGAACTCTTAATGTAATAAGTCACGGCTGCAAAATACTAGCACTAATTCTTTACAGACGAATGGAAAAACTGGTAGAAGCCGACCTCGGGGAAGATCAGTTTGGATTCCGTAGAAATGTTGGAACACGTGAGGCAATACTGACCCTACGACTTATGTTAGAGAATAGATTAAGGAAAGGCAAACCTACGTTTCTAGTATTTGTAGACTTAGAGAAAGCTTTTGACAATGTTGATTGAAATACTCTCTTTCATATTCTGAAGGTGGCAGGGGTAAAATACAGAGAGCGAAAGGCTATTTACAATTTGTACGGAAACCAGACGGCAGTTATAAGGGTCTACGGGCATGAAAGGGAAGCACTGGTTGGGAAGGGAGTGAGACAGGGTTGTAGCCTATCCCCGATGTTATTCAATCTGTATGTTGAGCAAGCAGTAAAGGAAACAAAAGAAAAAATTCGGAGTTGGAATTAAAATCCATGGAGAAGAAATAAAAACGTTGAGGTTCGCCGATGACATTGTAATTCTGTCAGAGACAACAAAGGACCTGGAAGAGCAGCTGAACGGAATGGACGGTGTCTTGAAAGGAGGATATAAGATGAACAACAACAAAAGCAAAACGAGGATAATGGAATGTAGTCGAATTAAATCTGGTGATGCTGCGGGAATTAGATTAGGAAATGAGACGCTTAAAGTAGTAAATGAGTTTTGCTATTTGGGGAGCAAAGTAACTCACGATGGTCGAAGTAGAGAGGATATAAAATGTAGACTGGCAATGGCAAGGAAAACGTTTCTGAAGAAGAGAAATTTGTTAACATTGAGTATAGATTTAAGTGTCAAGAAGTCATTTCTGAAAGTATTTGTGTGGAGTGAAGCCATGTATGGAAGTGAAACGTGGACGATAAATAGTTTAGACAAGAAGAGAATAGAAGCTTTCGGAGTGTGGTGCTACAGAAGAATGCTGATGATTAGATGGGTAGGTCACATAACTAATGAGGAGATACTAAACAGAATTAGGGGGAAAAGAAATTTGTGGCACAACTTGACCAGAAGAAGGTATCGTTGGTAGGACATATTCCGAGACATCAAGGGATCACCAATTTAGTATTGGAGGGCAGCGTGGAAGGTAAAAATCGTAGACGGAGACCAAGAGGTGAATACATTAAGCAGATTCAGAAGGTTGTAGGTACTGGGAGAAGCTTGCACAGCATAGCGTAGCATGGAGTGCTGCATCAAACCAGTCTCTGGACTGAAGACCACAACAACTAATCGTTTAACGAACGAAATAAAATAAAATTAAAGACAAAAATAATGGAATCAGGGGGAATCGAACGCAGGTCACCAATTTGCGGGTACGCTTCTTAACCAGTTTACTCCTAGAAATTTACTCACAGTCTATGCGTAAATCCTTAGAGAGATTTTACGTTTTCCTATGGCCCGCTCAGGAAGAATATTCTATGAATTTGAAAGGGGCATCCACCTGCTTTCGTTAACATAATTTGAGCCAAATCGGTGAGCCTCGGCCCACGCTCTCCCTTTGTAAGATTTGGAATAGACCCTTCTAAATCTTTAAATCTCACTGTTCCCCTCCAAAGACGTACTGGAAAAATGCCTCTTTATATTGCCTCACACACATAAAACATATCTTACTAAGAGAAGGTGGCATTTTCTACTCTTGCTGTATTAATTTTATTTGTACACGACTAATTTCAGTCTTCCAGGCCATTCTCAAATGATTTTATGGTTTTGCAATAGGAAACTAATATATATTGAAATGTCAGCGTCTTTAAATTTGTGTTTTTTATTAGTTTTGGTTCACATATCCTGTCTTGTTGGTGTGAGAGCCTGACATTTACAGAGACATAATTTGTATTTTCTATTCGTTTTGATTCACGAATGCTACCTTGTTGGTTTGACAGCTTGACTTTATAAAGGTATGTGACCGAAAATGGATAGCAAAACACAAACTTAAAGATGCTGACATTTTGATGCGTAAGGTGTAGTTCTCTATTTAAGAACTACAAAATCACCTGAGAGTGGCCTAGAAGGCTAAAACTAGTCATGAACAAATGCAGCAAAAGTGGAAAATGCCATTTTCTTTTAATAAAGTCGTTGCTGCTGTGGTACTCACTAAATTTGCTCATATATTCCCTTTTTTTACGACCATCTATAGCCTTTTCACTTACAAGTATAGTAACTGTAACTAAGTTGATTATATGAATTTTATCTATATTAATTGTAGTGTTTAAATAACTCAAATTTTATAATTAATTGGTTAACATTGTAAGGAATAAAAGACAATGAACAAAAAATGTTTTGACAGTGGCCGGTATCGAACCTAGCATACGTATTAGCAGTCAGCGGACTTTTCCACTCCCACACGTAGTAACTGCCACAGGTGCCTCTGTAAAGCGCCTCGTACGTTATGCACAGTACGTTACATGCAGTTTCAAAGAAAAATTCCGAATTGGTCCTGTGAGCGACGCAGCATCCTTAATGCCGGAAGTAATGACGTCACACTGAAATTAGGCTGTTTAGGTTTTTATGTTGGTAATGCCACGTAGTGCTGTGTATGAAAATCGCTGACTGCGCTGCGTGCAGTCTGTGGCTCGTTGGACTCATTGTTGGAATATTCGCTAGTGTAGTGTTGGGCAGTTGAATGTGAACAGCTCGTAGCGTTGGACAGTTGGAGGTGAGCCGCCAGCAGTGATGGATGTGGAGAGAAATGCTAAAGTTTTGAGATGTTAATATGAGCGCCCGATCTGGACGTGTGTCCATCAGAAAAAAAATTGTCAAACTGGATGTCACGAATTTATATATAATGACTTTTGAACATTATTAAGGTAAATACATTGTTTGTTCTCTATCAAAATCTTTCGTTTGTTAACTATATGACTATCAGTAATTAGTGCCTTCAGTAGTTAGAATCTTTTATTTAGCTGGCAGTACTGGCGCTCGCTGTATTGCAGTAGTTCGAGTCACGAAGATATTTATGAGGTAAGTGATTCATGGAAGGTATAAGTTATTGTTAGTCAGGGCCCTTCTTTTGAAGGGATTATTTAAAGTCAGATTGCGTTGCGTTAAAACATTGTGTCAGTTTAGTGATGATCAGAATGAGTAAAGAGAGAAATGTCTGAGTACCTTCAGTTTTACTCAGCTGTTTCAGTATCAAATAACGTAGGAGGTTACCAGCACAGTCATTCACAATTTTCAAAGGGGAAGTTTCAACACTAGTGTATGTGCAGTCGATAACAGACAGCTACGTCCCTTCTCTGAGTTGAGTGTAGCGTGACTGACGATAATTTCAGCACTCGACATGAGTTTATAATTATGCAGGTGAGAACGCCACAAAATACATTTTCGTCTATTTTATTTTCGTAACAGGACGCATTTGAAAGGAAACGGCGTAATTTTTATGTGATATCCGGCTCGCATTTGAGAGAAAGCGCGATACTTACACCGAGTTGACGGAAGTCATAGGATAGCGATATGAACATATGCAGATGGTGGCAGTGTCTTGTACACAAGGTATAAAAGGGCAGTACGCGGGTGGAGCTGTTCTCTGTGCTGAGGTGGTTCATGCGAATAGGTTTCCAGCGTAATTATGGTCGCACAATGGGAGATAATAGACTTCGAATGTGGAATCATAGTTGGAGATAGAGGCATAGGACGGTCCATTCCGGAAATTGTTAGGAAGTTCGGTATTCTGAGATATGCAGTGTCGAGAATGTGCTGAGAAAGCCAAGCCAAATCGAAGACATTACCTATCACCATGGACAACGCAGTTACAGACGATTGAGAGCGGCGGCTTTTGAGTTGAGTTTTCAGTGCTAAGAGACAAGCAAACTGAGTGAAATAACGGGAAAAAAGTATGTATGACAGATGACAAACGTCTCCTTTAGGATAGCGTGGCGAAATTTAGCTTTAATGGGCTATGGCAGCAGACGACCAATGGGGGTGTCTTTCTTAATAGCATGACATCGCCTGCAGTGCCTCCCTTTGGGATTGTTGCCATATAATTTGGAGCCCAGACGACTGGAAAATCGTGGCCTGGTAAGATGAGTTCCGATTCCAGTTGATAAGAGCTGATGGTAGTGTTCGAGTGTGGTGCAGACCCCTTGGAGCTATGAAGCCCAGTTGTCAACATGGAATGGACTGGGTCCTCTGGTCCAACTAGGCCCACCATTGACTGGAAACGGCTACATCCAGCTACCTGGAGACCATTTGCAGCCATTCATAGACTTAATGTCACGGATGACAATCTGCCATGTGACTGGGCCACAATTGTCCGCAATTGATTTGTAGAATTCCAGCGAATGATTTGGCCATCCAGATCGCATGATATGACCGAGCGAGGTGGCGCAGTGGTTAGCACACTGGACTCGCTTTTGGGAGGACGTTTCAATCCCGGGTCCGGCCAATCCTGATTTAGGTTTTCCGTGTTTTCCCTAAATCGCTCCAGGCAAATGCCGGGATGGTTCCTTTAAAGGGCCACGGCCGGCTTCCTTTCCCGTCCTTCCCTTATCCGATGAGACCGATGACCTCGTAGTTTGGTCTCTTTCCCCCAAACAACCCAACCCAACCCTCGCGTGATATGAATTCCATGGAACATTTATGGGACATAATCGAGAGGTAGTTTGTGCACAGTATGTTGCACCGGCAACATTATTGATGGCTATAGAGGTAGCAGGGCTGTATATTACTGGAGGGGGGGGGGGGGGAGGGAGGGGGACGTCCAACGACTTGTTGAGTCCATACCTAATGGAGTTGCTGCACCATTCTGGACAAAAGGAGGTCTGGCACGATATTAGGAGATATGCCATGACCTTCATCACCTCCGTTTATAGCGTGACGTAGTACAGTATCGCCGGCCGGAGTGGCCGTGCGGTTCTAGGCGCTACAGTCTGGAACCGAGCGACCCTTACGGTCGCAGGTTCGAATCCTGCCTCGGGCATGGATGTGTGTGATGTCCTTAGGTTAGTTAGGTTTAAGTAGTTCTAAGTTCTAGAGGACTGATGACCTCAGAAGTTAAGTCGCATAGTGCTCAGAGCCTTTAGTACAGTATCGCAGGTTAACCGGGAACTGCTGTGCGTTTGTATCACGGGACGACAGAAAACTGTTGACTGAATGTTTCATGTCCTTGAAATGAAGTCATACAAAAAGAAGAGTTGTAGGCAAAAACATGGTGCGCGCATAGTGCTCGAACCACTATGGTTCCAGCGGAGTTTGCCAACGTCAGACCTTGCCAGTCAGAGGCGCTGTCCTCGAGGCGCAGAGGCCCTCTTTCACTTTGGCCTTGCAGCTCGTACTTGTTACTGCGGGCGACACTCGGCTGCGGCGATACTTTGGCGCGCCGTAATGAAGCGGCTCCTCCTAGCTGCCAGGACCGCACATCGGCGCTCGTTGCCGTCACCGCGGCGCGGTGCGTTCCCCGGGCCATCTCATTATCATAACTCCGCCTGGAGGCGCTGCGCGGCGCGGCGCGGCGGCCGCATTCCAGCGCGGGACGCTCCGCCCCTTTATTGGGTTCCGGGCCGCCGCCATTAACAGCGTGTTCTTGGCCTCATCACGTATTCATGTACGGGCCGCCCGGGACAGGCCGGAGATACTTGGCTGCGGTCTAGCGCCACCCGGGCTGGGGCGGGGCGAGCAGCGGTCGCCGGGAGGCGCCGCTCTCTCGCAGTTTGTCTGAGGCGTCGCCCGTCGCTGGGGCCTCAGAGGCGCGCAGGGAAACACCGGTTGCTCCGAAGCACGCATGCTGCACCACAGGGCGTTACTCTCACCTTCATTGATGGCGATCTGCAGCTACTGAAGGTCTGTCTCGTCACCTGAGACACTTGCCGAATGACAACTGTGTTACTGGACGGCTAATCCGTGGCACGGTCCAGTTGCAGGTTGCTGTCTAACGCCCTCCAGGGGCAACAGAAAATTTATTTTCACCATGCCATACAGCTACTGACATAATTTGAAAATCAGTTATCCATGAGGGGCGTTTAATAAGTAATGCAACACCTTCTTCTGAAAGCAGTTTGGTTTTATTCAGGATTACAATACACCCTATTCTTCCCCACCCTTCTGCCGGTGCGCCATTGCAGATTATTAACGACGGTACGAGCATGTGGAAAAGTTCACAGATACACTACTGGCCATTAAAATTGCTTCACCAAGAAGAAATGCAGATGATAAACGGCTATTCACTGGACAAATATATTATACTAGAACTGACATGTGATTACATTTTCACACAATTTGGGCGCATAGATCCGGAGAAACCAGTACCCAGAACAAGCACCTCTGGCCGTAATACGCCTGGGCATTGAGTCAAACAGAGCTTGGATGGCGTGTAGAGGTACAGCTGCCAATGCAGCTTCAACACGATACCGCAGTTCATCAAGAGTAGTGACTGGCGTATTGTGACGAGCCAGTTGCTCGGCCAACATTGACCAGACGTTTTCAATTGGTGAGAGATCTGGCGAATGTGCTGGCCAGGGCAGCAGTCGAACATTTTCTGTATCCAGAAAGGCCCGTAGGGGACCTGCAACATGCAGTCGTGCATTATCCTGCTGAAATGTAGGATTTCGCAGGGATCGAACGAAGGGTAGAGCCACGGGTCGTAACACTTCTGATATGTAACGTCCACTGTTCAAAGTGCCGTCAATGCGAGCAAGAGGTGACCGAGATGTGTAGCCAATGGCACCCCATACCATGACGCCGGGTTATACGCCAATATGGCGATGACGAATACACGCTTCCCATGTGCGTTCACCACGATGTCGCCAAACACAGATGCGACCATCATGATGTTGTAAACAGAACATGGATTCGTCCGAAAAAATGACGTTTTGCCATTCGTGCACCCACGTTCATCGTCGAGTACACCATCGCAGGCGCTCCTGTCGGTGATGCAGCGTCAAGCGTAATTGCAGCCATGATCTCCGAGCTGATAGTCCATGCTGCTGCAAACGTCATCGAACTGTGTGTGCAGATGGTTGTAGTCGTGCAAACGTCCCCATCTGTTGACTCAGGGATCGAGACGTGCCTGAACGATCCGTTACAGCCATGCGGATAAGATGCCTGTCATCTAGACGGCTAGTGATACGAGGCCGTTAGGATCCAGTACGGCGTTCCGGATTACGCTCCTGAACCTCCCGATTCCATATTCTGCTAATAGTCATAGGATCTCGACCAACGATAAACCGCAATCGCGATAGGCTACAATCCGACCTTTATCAAAGTCGGAAACGTGATGGTACGCATTTCTCCTCTTTACACGAGGCATCACAACAGCGTTTCACCAGGCAACGCCGATCAACTGCTGTTTGTGTATGAGAAATCGGTTGGAAACTTTCCTCATGTCAGCACGTTGTAGATGTCGCCACCGGCGTCAACCTTGTGTGAATGCTCTGAAAAGCTAATCATTTGCATATCATAGCATCTTCTTCCTGTCGGTTAAATTTCGCGTCTGTAGCACGTCATCTTCGTGGTGTAGAAATTTTAATGGCCAGTAGTGTATATCAGTGGCTCCAAGAACTCTTTAATAACAGAACCCAGAACTTTGTCCTCGAAGGCGAGTGTTCTTCAGAGTAAAGGGTATCGTCAGGAGTGCCCCAGGGAAGCGTGATAGGACCGTTGTTGTTCTCTATACATATAAATGATTTGGCGGACAGTCTGCGTTTCTTTGCTCATGCTGCCGCAGTGTACGGTAAGGCGTCAAAGTTCAGTGACTATAGGAAGAGAAAATTTCAGTTTGTCTGATGAATGGCAGCTAACCCTAAACGTGCAAAAATGTAAGTTCATGCGGATGAGTAGGAAGATCATACCTGTTATGGCCGGATACAGTATCACTAGTGTCCTGCTTGACACAGACGAGTTGTTTGAATACGAGGGTTGACTGAAAAATAATGCCTCCACCTTCGTAACTCTTCAACAGTTGGCAGCATTGGCATGCGGCAGGTACTAGCTTGTTCCGTAGCCTCTTGTCTACAGCTCCAGTTATCGGGAAGCCTTAACATTGTGTTGTTACAGTGTAAAGTGTGGAACCCTGCGCGGACGGTCGGTCAATGTGATTTAAGCAACGTGCTGTCATTGACTTCTTGACAGCAGAAGGTGTCACCCCAAAGGAGATTCATCAGAGAATGAAAGCAGTTTATGTTGATTGTGTTGATGTGGGTATTGTGCGTTGTTGGGCGAGTAAGTTTAAAGATGCTGAGGTGGGAACATCTGACCTGCGTGACAAAAAAAAGAGTCCTGTGACAGGATCCACCGAGTTTCACAAGCAAAATGTTGACAGATTTATTCCGGACGATCATCGTATCACTCAGAGAGAAACTGCCTGCACAATCGGCATTTCACAAGAACGTGAGAGTCACATTATTCCTTTGCTATCGGAAGATCTGTGCACGATGGGTACCCCGGATTCTGACTCCTGAAATGAAAGCGCACAGACCTGAAATTTGCCAGGAACTCCTCTTTCGTAACGAGAATGAAGGTGACGTCTTTCTCCATTCAATTGTGACAGGAGACGAAACGTGGGTACACCATTACGACCAGGAGACGAAACGTCAGTCTATGTGATATCGACAGAAAGACTCGCCCCAGAAAAAGAAATTCGAGAGCCAGCCCTCAGCTGGAAAAATCAAGGCCACAGTGTTCTGGGACGCAGATGTTGATTTCCTTGATCCTGGAACAACAGTAAATTCAGAGCGTTACATTACAACGCTGTGAACTCTGAAACGACAGCTAACAAGAGTCCGAAAGGAAAAGGGAAATGTTTTGCTGCAGCATGACAATGCCAAACCACACAGTTCACGTGCCACCACAGCAGAACTTCAGAGACTGAATCTCACCACCGTACGGCATCCTCCATACAGTCCAGATTTATCGTCTGATTTCCATCTGTTCCCAATAATGAAAGACGATCTGCGGGGACATCATTACGCTTCTGACGAAGACTTTGAGAGATCTGTGAGACTGTGGTCGCAGAAACAGTGTGTTGACTTCTTCCGTGACAGCTTCATAAAACTTGTTCATCGTTGGCAGAAATGTATCAAATTGGCTGGTGATTATGTGGAACAGTGAATATTGGTAATTAAAGATCACATTCTGAGGATTATTTCTGTGTTTGATTTATTAAAATATTCCCATCCAAACAGAATTAACGAAGGTGGAGGCATTGCTTTTCATTCAACCCTCGTATTTGGGCATAATACTGCAAAGAGATATGAGCTGGGACGAGCATGAGAGAAATGTGGTAGGGAAGGCGAATGGTCTACTCCGGTTGGGAGAATTTTAGAAAATAGTGGTTCAACTGTAAGGGAGATCGCATATAGGGCGCTGGTGCGATTTATTCTTGAGTACTGCTCAAGAGTTTGGAATCCGCACCACGTCTGACTGAAAGAAGCCATCGAAGTAATTTAGATGCGGGTTAGTGGATTTGTTACGGTAGGTTCTAACAACAACTATGTGTTATGGAGATGCTTCGGGAACTCAAATGGGAACCTCTGGAGTGAAGTGAAACGGGAAAGGAAATAACATAATCCCCGTTAAATGCGACAGCCTTACGACAACTTATTGGGAGGGTCAGCATGCCCGCATAGTACTATTCTACTGGTCGATGTCGGAGACAACGACTCGCGTCATCAATAACCTCCCCATCGTCCCATGCTGCAATGTGGAATTCCGCACAGATGGTCCTTCGTTGCTCTCCATGGTCTCCTATTAGGTGGCGAGGAATCCAGCAGGCACATACCTTTGGGGACCCCCGCTGGTGGAAGAGTGGGTCAGCACTATAAACAGAGATGTCCAGTCGTGCAGCGAGGTGTTTGAGTGTGATCTGTAGATCATCTCGAATCAGAGTGTCCGCACGTTGCAACATTGCAAGAGTCAAAGCTTTCTGCACCTGAGGGTTGGACAGTTTTGTGCGACCTTGTTTTGATAATGACAGACGCCTGACCCAACGACTCAGTGTGCTTTTGTTCATTGCCTGGTCTCCCGACACATTTTGGAAGCGCCTATGAATATCTGCCACGTTCTAGTTTTCCGCCAAAAGCAAGTTAATGACAGGTCTCTGTTTGGAACACACCTCCGTTCCAGATGCCATTTTGATGATTACGTATAGCGGTGACACCTAGCGGTACTTCATGAAACTACGAGGCTTATTAGGAAAGTAGGGAACGATCTGTCGCGAAATTGAAACCACAGTGAAAATCCGGTCAAGTTTTGCACAGGTGTGTTGGGCAGTGTCTCTAGTATGCCTGTCGATCGCATTACGTCGTTCGTTTTAGTTCTGAGCACACAGCGAGCACATAAAGATACATACAACAATAGTGTCTCCCGCCAAGTACGATGGCTTGGTGAGAATTTTCCCCTGAAGCTATGCAACCAACATTACATAACTGTCGTGCGTTTTCTTCTTAAAGACAATTCTCAGCCGCATTCTGCAGGGGCAATGAAGATGCTCCTGCGTCGTTTTCAATTGGAAATGTTTGATTACCCACAATACAGCCCGTAATTGTCTCCTTCTGAGTTTCATCTCTGCTCACATGAATCGCTGGCTATGAAGACAACATTTGGCATAGACAACGAGCTGTAGGCCAGCGTAGAGAACTGGCGGAAAGCACTGGCGGCTACCTTCTATAACGAGGGTATTGGAAAGTTGATAGAACGCTACGAGAAACGTTTAAGTTGTATAGACGACTATGGAGATAATTAGCTGGAAGTTGTAGCTAACTGTTGCAAAGAAAATGGTTTTGATTTTCACTGTGGTTTCCATTTCGCGACAGATCGTTCCTTACTTTCCGAATAGCCCACGTACAATGGTTGAAACGTGAATATTCCACAGCATTACATAGCAAATTCGGCTTTTTTAAAAACCAAAACAGGCCGAAAAGAAACTGTGTTGCATTACGTATTGAACGTCACTGGTAATTAATTAAGAGCTGTAATCTTATGTTACAGGCTTAACAAAGTAAGTCAAGTATTACATATACGAGTTGTTGTGCATAACGAAAGGCAGCGTAACTCACGGCACACAAATCATCCATACTATATTCATCAAGTACTTGAGAACGGGACTACTTAGCGACTTCCAAACTTTACAATTAATTTCATATCTTTACGAAACTTTTTCCCTCTGATATCCTCCACAAAAAGCTGAAATGAAAAAAAATGTTTAGTGCTTACTACATCTTTGGCGTTCATGCAGTAAATCTGCAGCATCAGGTACGACGTTTTAATCTGTTACTTCTTTCTTACTAACTCTGCTCGGAAGACATTTTGCAGACAATATCCACATATACCGCCACATGTTACTTGCAAAATTATATCATTGTACTACACGTATTCCAGAAGATATTACGAGCTAATATTGCAAAGATGTTTGGGCCCACATGCGGTTCCTCTTCGTCGAAATGTCTTGGCTCAAACTCGTCCAGGGGTTGAAATGTACGTGTTGCATTACAAGCCCTAAATTAGACATTTGTGACCCATTGGTTAAATTATCTGGTTGATGGCAAGTTTGCGAAATTGTATAAACATTCAGTGTCAATATAACATACAACAAAAGTAATAATAATATCGGGAACTAAATAAGCGACCCATAAATGATGTAGGCCGCAGAGTTGCCATTTGGTTAGAATAATGTTTATTCAGAAAGCAAACTAATAGCGAAAGTGGTCGTACTGAGAGTTACTGTTACACCCTAGCTAATATCCATTTGACACAGTTCGATCATTCACAGTCTCATCGCGAATTACAATTTCGATATTCCACCTCGTTATTTACACGAAAAGTTATAGTTCACACCAGGCGCGTGGCTGCTCGCCGCTCAGAGACGCGATACTACATAACCCGAAATTTTCTAAGTCGTTTCACTTCCTAGCTACCTAAAGACCGACCGTCTCAATCCGAACTGTACCTTTTGGTGTCTAGACCAGGTACGTCACTCTGCACGTCTCCGGCCGCGTACCCCGCGTGCCAAAAGTCATCGCCCAACTGACTAATGCAGTCCCTTTCCTGAAGCCGTTAATTTGATTGACTACAGCTTCTTCTACATTATTTTACATATTAACAGATTTAAATAATCAAAGCTTGACCACTTTCATGTTCTAAATAAAGTAACAATAATATCCATACATAATAAACGTTAAATTCTTTTACATAAACCAATTCAATTTTCTTCTTAACTTTGAATGTACCAAAGTAATTTCTGATAAAAGTAACTATTATGCACTAAACTTTACAATAAATATTCTGTTACCTAATGATTCAATAAGCTGTCATTCTATCATCGTTCATTGTGTTTTGTGTGAAGGAAGTGATGATGTGATGCTAACTGAAAATACGGATAATCTAAATTCACTATATCTTTTAAACAAATAAAGTTACAGAGTTAATATTTACAATATTTGTTATTTTATTGATGCGCTTCTATATGAGATGTCGATCGTTAAGATCGACCAAAGCGTTCAGATTTTTAATTCAGGTCTTTGTTACAAATTTTTTAAATTTAACTGTAACAGTAAATCCTAAACTATTATAGATATGATGAATATTCAAGTTTTATTGCGATCACCATGAAAATTTATGAAGGATGGTAGATTAAAATTACGTAACTACGGCCGTAATTTTTCCCGAGGGCATGCAGCTTTACTGTATGATTAAATGATGATGGCGTCCTCTTGGGTAAAATATTCCGGAGGTAAAATAGTCCCCCATTCGGATCTCCGGGCGGGGACTACTCAAGAGGATGTCGTTATTAGTCCGTTCTACGAATCGGAACGTGGAATGTCAGATCCCTTAATCGGGTAGGTAGGTTAGAAAATTTAAAAAAGGAAATGGATAGGTTAAAGTTAGATATAGTGGGAATTAGTGAAGTTCGGTGGCAGGAGGAACAAGACTTCTGGTCAGGTGACTACAGGGTTATAAACACAAAGTCAAATAGGGGTAATGCAGGAGTAGGTTTAACAATGAATAAAAAAAGTACGAATGCGGGTAAGCTACTACAAACAGCACAGTGAACGCATTATTGTGGCCAAGATAGATACGAAGCCCACACCTACTACAGTAGTACAAGTTTATACGCCAACTAGCTCTGCAGATGACGAAGAAATTGAAGAAATGTATGATGAAATAAAAGAAATTATTCAGATAGTGAAGGGAGACGAAAATTTAATAGTCATAGGTGACTGGAATTCGAGTGTAGGAAAAGGGAGAGAAGGAAACGTAGTAGGTGAATATGGATTGGGGATAAGAAATGAAAGAGGAAGCCGCCTGGTAGAATTTTGCACAGAGCACAACTTAATCATAGCTAACACTTGGTTTAAGAATCATGATAGAAGGTTGTACACATGGAAGAACCCTGGAGATACTAAAAGGTATCAGATAGATTATATAATGGTAAGACAGAGATTTAGGAACCAGGTTTTAAATTGTAAGACATTTCCAGGGGCAGATGTGGACTCTGACCACAATCTATTGGTTATGACTTGTAGATTAAAACTGAAGAAACTGCAAAAAGGTGGGAATTTAAGGAGATGGGACCTGGATAAACTGAAAGAACCAGAGGTTGTACAGAGTTTCAGGGAGAGCGTAAGGGAACAATTGACAGGAATGGGGGAAAGAAATACAGTAGAAGAAGAGTGGGTAGCTTTGAGGGATGAAGTAGTGAAGGCAGCAGAGGATCAAGTAGGTAAAAAGACGAGGGCTAGTAGAAATCCTTGGGTAACAGAAGAAATATTGAATTTAATTGATGAAAGCAGAAAATATAAAAATGCATTAAATGAAGCAGGCAAAAAGGAATACAAACGTCTCAAAAATGAGATTGACAGTAAGTGCAAAATCGCTTGACAGGGATGGCTAGAGGACAAATGTAAGGATGTAGAGGCTTATCTCACTAGGGGTAAGACAGATACTGCCTACAGGAAAATTAAAGAGACCTCTGGAGATAACAGAACCACTTGTATGAACATAAAGAGCTCAGATGGAAACCCAGTTCTAAGCAAAGAAGGGAAAGCAAAAAGGTGGAAGGAGTATTTAGAGGGTCTATACAAGGGCGAAGCACTTGAGGACAATATTATGGAAATGGAAGAGGATGTAGATGAAGATGAAATGGGAGATACGATACTGCGTGAAGAGTTTGACAGAGCACTGAAAGACCTGAGTCGAAACAAGGCCCCCGGAGTAGACAACATTCCATTGGAACTACTGACGGCCTTGGGAGAACCAGTCCTGACCAAACTCTACCATCTGGTGAGCAAGATGTATGAGACAGGCGAAATACCCCCAGATTTCAAGAAGAATATAATAATTCCAATCCCAAAGAAAGCAGGTGTTGACAGATGTGAAAATTACCGAACAATCAGTTTAATCAGCCACAGCTGCAAAATACTAACACGAATTCTTTACAGACGAATGGAAAAACTAGTAGAAGCCGACCTCGGGGAAGATCAGTTTGGATTCCGTAGAAATACTGGAACACGTGAGACAATACTGATCTTACGACTTATCTTAGAAGAAAGATTAAGGAAATTCAAACCTACGTTTCTAGCATTTGTAGACTTAGAGAAAGCTTTTGACAATGTTGACTGGAATACTCTCTTTCAAATTCTAAAGGTGGCAGGGGTAAAATACAGGGAGCGAAAGGCTATTTACAATTTGTACAGAAACCGGATGGCAGTTATAAGAGTCGAGGGACATGAAAGGGAAGCAGTGGTTAAGAAGGGAGTAAGACAGGGTTGTAGCCTCTCCCCGATATTATTCAATCTGTATATTGAGCAAGCAGTAAAGGAAACAAAAGAAAAATTCGGAGTAGGTATTAAAATCCATGGAGAAGAAATAAAAACGTTGAGGTTCGCCGATGACATTGTAATTCTGTCAGAGACAGCAAATGACTTGGAAGAGCAGTTGAACGGAATGGATGGTGTCTTGAAGGGAGAATATAAGATGAACATCAACAAAAGCAAAACGAGGATAATGGAATGTAGTCGAATGAAGTCGGGTGATGTTGAGGGTATTAGATTAGGAAATGAGACACTTAAAGTAGTAAAGGGTAATAAAGGAGTTTTGCTATTTGGGGAGCAAAATAACTGATGATGGTCGAAGTAGACAGGATATAAAATTTAGACTGGCAATGGCAAGGAAAGCGTTTCTGAAGAAGATAAATTTGTTAACATCGAGTATAGATTTAAGTGTCAGGAAGTCACTTCTGAAAGTATTTGTATGGAGTGTAGCCATGTATTGAAGTGAAACATGGACGGTAAATAGTTTGGACAAGAAGAGAATAGAAGCTTTCGAAATGTGGTGCTACAGAAGAATGCACAAGATTACATGGGTACATCACATAACTAATGAGGAAGTATTGAACAGGATTGGGGAGAAGAGAAGTTTGTGGCACAACTTGACCAGAAGAAGGGATCGGTTGGTAGGACATGTTCTGAGGCATCAAGGGATCACAAATTTAGTATTGGAGGGCAGCGTGGAGGGTAAAAATCGTAGAGGGAGACCAAGAGATGAATACACTAAGCAGATTCAGAAGGATGTAGGTTGCAGTAGGTACTGGGAGATGAAGAAGCTTGCACAGGATAGAGTTGCATGGAGAGCTGCATCGAACCATTCTCAGGACTGAAGACCACAACAACAACAACAACGTCTCCCTGGCCACAAACGGCTTCTACAGGGTTTCCCTATGACATAGTTTCTCGACTGTCTCAGTCGCACACTACAGCACCTAGGCCTCATTCAGCCCAATAGATGCCTGTGAATGTCCCCATCTCGTGGTGAATCTGCACTCTTTGTGGCACACAGTCCTGGACGACAGGGTTCGTTTCACAATTCCTGAAGGCTGACTCTTTCGGCCATATATTTAAATGAGAACGAAATGCTCGGTAGCTCACAATATGCCATCATAAACACTAAGATGCATGACAAAATAGCTTTCCTTAAAACAGGTCAAATTATCTAGACTGTGCTCATCCAGTGTTTGACAATGAGAATACTTAGCGACTTTCTAGAAACTTGTATATATACTGATGGATTTCCCAAGATGGAATTATGTGTGAAACGCCCGCTAAACCCGCTGGTCAGAACAGGTGATTAGGATTTTGGAAAGGGCCAAAAATGGTTGGGGTCAGTTTCATCTTCTAAATGTAATTTAATGACACATTTACAAACCAAAGCGGCGTATAGCCGAACCTTTACCAAATGCAACTCTTTCACGGCTGAAGGCCTCCAAACAAGAAATATTAAAAGTGAACAAGATAAAAATGCAGATAAAATAGCAAATAAAATAATTAAGAAAACCTATATCACAGCTAGGTGGAAAAGCCTCAAGGCAAGGAAGATAGAACAAACAAATGCAATGTGCAATAAAAATGGCTAAAGGTTACAGTTAAATTTCATTTTAAAATGTATTACCATAATCTTTTAAAGGCAGAAGCCCGCAATGTTGAAGTTTAAAAGATAATTTGAAGAATAAAGTTGCAAGGCTGAAAGCCCACAATTAATTTTCCAAAATTTTTAAAAATATAACCATAAGCCTTAAATTTTAAATAGCTGAAAACAGATAATTAAACACTGGTGGGAAAGACAATAAAGACAACGGCACTCAGAAACCTCCAGGGAGGTCGGTCTGCCCTCGTTCACTTAGGTGAGACAGGTGGTGAGCCCAGCTACACTTGATCCGTCGGAACCCTACCAAGGGACAGCCACGGACCGACCGACACAACGACTTGCTTGCTACCAATCGGTACATGAAAACTCAAACACAAAAAGTTACAAACGTGATTAAGCACAATTAAATATGCATTAGCTGTCAAAACTACACACCATATTGGACAGCAACAACAGGTGAGGAAAGGACGCTGCCGGAAATTACGTTAGTGACCAGGGCAGGTAACCGGAACACTAACGGCCAAAAGGCAGAAAATTCCGCTGGTGCACTTGAATTGTAGTCAACCAATAAACTTAATTGCACCGCATGGCGACTAAATTTCAGCAATAGAAACACTCAGTGTTGCTCACAGAAAAATCTCCCTAAGAGCGAACCACCGAAACGTACCACACAACATGAATGGACGTGGCTTGGGAAGTTGAAACCACTACTCAGTTTTGACGTCTTGGGTCAGTGAACCTCGTAGCGATCAGACAGCTTCACACACGCTCCAACACTGCGCAGGGACCGCCATCAGACCCAGCCGACTGCACCGCGCGGAGAAGATAAATCGGGAGTCGATGCACACACACACACAGCCGACTCATGAACGATCGGCGAGCCAAAACGCGTCGTCCGGTAGGACGACCGACCGACGATCGGCCAAGACCGTGGCCTGGCTCAAGCACTGCGTGGCGGCGACGGTGGGGCGAGCCATGTCGACGCAGACCTCGCTGCTGCTCCAACCCGACTGCACTAGTGCCGCATTGTAACTCCCGACTGGCGGGTCCGAACTGCTCTCCGTACTCGTTCCAACTGACTGGCAGATCCGAACTCGCAACCCGAACTGGCCTACGACAGACGACGACCAGGAAGTAATAGCAGTTGAGGAAAGATACTACGAGAGGGGATATATCGATACGCGCTGCTAGCGCTGGTCACGGTCAGGCAAGGCAGCAACTCAATGACAGTAGCAATTTAAATTAACTTAGTGAGGTGGAAGAACGTTAAAAACAGGGTGTAAAATACATGATGGCAGGAACACGAGCCATGAACAGCTCAATGTGAGATAAACGTAAGTTAGTAGGCGTTTTCTACATCTGAAAGATGGTGGCGCTAGTAGCGCCACTATGAGCGTGCAAATCAGGTTTGCTTTAAATACGTGCTGTAATGAGAGTTACTTACCTGTGAGATGTGATGTAGAGAGTCAGTGTTAGTCAAGAATCCGTTTAAGATGACGAAGACGCCTTTATCAGGAGCTCACTGAGTTTGAAGAATGTCGTGTAATGGGGTTACGAGAAATTGGATGTCCTTTCCGCGATGTTGCAGAAAGACTTGGTAGGAATTTGGCCACTATACGTGATTGCTGGCAGCGGTGGTCATGGAAAAGTACGGTCGCAAGACGTCTGGGCTCTGGACGGCCACATTGCACTACTGAGAGACCGTCGTATTCGGGTTATGATTGTGGTGCATCGTACTGCGTCTGCAGCAACAACTGGATCAGCAGTTGGCACCACAGTGATACAACGACCTGTAAGAAATCGGTTACTTCAAGGACAGCTCTGAGCAGAACGCCCTCTAGAGAGCATTCCACTGACCCCAAACCACCACCGTCTGCGAAGTCAGTAGTGTCAAGTGGGAGCTCATTTGAGGGGGGACTGGAGATCTTTTGTGTTTTCTGATGAAAGCCGGTTCTGCCACCGTCTCATTGATGGCCATGTGGTGGTTACAAGTAGGTCAGGTGAGCGCCTGTTACCACCCTGTCTGCTGCATAGACACAATATACCTAGTCCTGTAGTTATGGTCAAGGGTGCGACTTCCTGTGGTTGCAGGAGCACTCTCGTGGTCATCCCACCACCCTGACTGTAAACTGGTACGTCAGCCTGGTGATTCGACTTATTGTGCTGCCATTCATGAACAGCATTCCAGGGAGTGTTTTCCAATAGCCTGCCCACACACCACTGTTGTAACCCAACGTGCTCTACAAAGTGTCGACATGTCAACATGTTGCCTTGGCATCTTCAAGCGCCAGATCTGTCTCCCGTCGAGCACGTACGCGATATAATCGGACGACAACTCAAGCGTTTTCCACGACTAGCATTAACTGTCCCTGTGTTGACCGACTAAGTGCAATAGGCATGGAATCCCAGCGCACAAATTCACATCCGACACCTGTACGACACAATGCATTCACGTTTGCATGCTTGCTTTCAACATTCTGGTGCTTACACCAGCTATTAATGTACAAGCATTTCGCATTTGCAGTAGCATTTCTTGCGCTTATATTAATCTATGATCTTGCAACGTTAATCACTTGAATATGTTACCCAGAAAAATGTAATGCGAAATTCCATTACTCTAAATTGCTTATTTCTTAGCGTTGGTATTTTTTACCGTGAGCGAAATTTCAAACCTTATTAAACTATTTCCCTGTTATAAAATTAACATCATATACACACAACAAAAAAAAGTTTTCCATCCCTCGTTTCCGAGAGTTCCGGAACCTGTACAGAAAACTGGATTAGAGATCAACATAAACATCATTTCCGCCCTTCTTATTGCACATGAAAACCACACATTCAATGTTGTACCACCATTCAGCGAGACCTTCAGAGACGTTTGTCCAGACTGCTGTACACATCGGAACTTCTAATAGACAGTAGCACGTACTCTTGCATTGATGCATGTCTGTATTCGTCGTGGCATACTATCCTCAAGTTCATCAAGGCACTGTTGGTCCATATAGCCCCACTCCTCATCAGCGATTCGGCGTAGATCCCTCAGAGTGGTCGGTGGGTCACGTCGTCCATAAACAGCCCTTTTCAATCTATCTCAGACATGTTCGATAGTGTGCATGCTGGCCACATGCTGGCCACTGTAGTTGACCGATGTCGTTATCCTGAAGGAATTCATTCACAAGATGTGCACGATGGGGGTGCGAATTGTCACCCATGAAGTCGAAAGCCTCGCCAAATGCTGCCGATGTGGTTGCTCTATCGGTTGGAGGATGGCATTCACGTATCGTACAGCCGTTACGGCGCCTTCCATGACTACCAGCGGCGCACGTCGGCCCCCACATAATGCCACCCAAAAACAGCAGGGAACTTCCACCTTGCTGCACTCGCTGGACAGTGTGTCTAAGGCGTTTAGCCTGACCAGGATGGCTCCAAACACGTCTCTGACGATTATCTGTTTGAAGGCATATGCGACACCCATTGGCGAAGAGAATATGATGCAAATCTTGAGCGATCCATTCGGCATGTTATTGGGCCCATCTGTACCGCGCTGCATGGTGTCGTGGTTGCAAAGATGGCACTGGTCATGGACGTCGGGAGTAAAGTTGTGCACTATGCAGCCTACTGCGCACAGTTTGAGTCGTAACACGACGTCCTGTGGCTGCATGAAAAGCATTATTCAACATGGTGGCGTTGCTGTCAGGATTACTCCAAGCTGTTATCTGTAGGTAGCGGTCATCCACTGCAGTAGTAGCCCTTAGGCGGCCTGAGGGAGGCATATAATCGACAGTTCCTGTCTCTCTGTATCTCCTCCATGTCCGAACAACATCGCTTTGATTCACTCCGAGACGCCTGGACACTTCCCTTGTTGAGAGCCCTACCTCTCACAAAGTAACAATGCGGACGCGATAAATCCGCGGTGTTGACTGTCTAGGCATGGTTGAACTACAGACAACACGAGCCGTGTACCTCCTTCCCGGTGGAATGACTGGAACTGATCGGCTGTCGGACCCTCTCCGTCTAATGGGCGCTGCTCATGAATGGTTTTTTACATCTTTGTGCGGGTTTAATGACATCTCTGAATAGTCAAAGGACTGTGTCTGTGATATGAGGTGCATTCAAGTTCTAAGGCCTCCGAATTTTTTCTCCGGACTGGAAAGAGATAGAAACATGCGCATTGTTTTAAAATGAGGCCGCGTTCATTGTCACTACGTCCCAGAGATGGCAGCACCGTACGGCAGATGGAATTTTATCGCCAGCGGCGAGAATGAGAACTGTTTTAAATACTTAAAATGGCGACGTTTTCCTTACTTGAACAGTGTGCAATCATTCGTTTTCTGAATTTGCGTGGTGTGAAACCAATTGAAATTCATCGACAGTTGAAGGAGACATTTGGTGATGGAGTTATGGATGTGTCGAAAGTGCGTTCGTGGGTGCGACAGTTTAATGAAGACAGAACATCATGTGACAACAAACCGAAACAACCTCGGGCTCGCACAAGCCAGTCTGACGACATGATCAGGAAAGTGGAGAGAATTGTTTTGGGGGATCGCCGAATGACTGTTGAACAGATCGCCTCCAGAGTTGGCATTTTTGTGGGTTCTGTGCACACAATCCTGCATGACGACCTGAAAATGCGAAAAGTTTCATCCAGGTGGGTGCCACGAATGCTGACGGACGACCACATGGCTGCCCGTGTGGCATGTTGCCAAGCAATGTTGACGCGCAACGACAGCATGAATGGGACTTTCTTTTCGTCGGTTGTGACAATGAATGAGATGTGGATGCCATTTTTCAGTCCAGAAACAAAGCGCCAGTCAGCTCAATGGAAGCACACAGATTCACCACCACCAAAAATATTTCGGGTAACCGCCAGTGCTGAAAAAATGATGGTGTCCATGTTCTGGGACAGCGAGGGCGTAATCCTTACCCATTGCGTTCCAAAGGGCACTACGGTAACAGGTGCATCCTACGAAAATGTTTTGAAGAACAAATTCCTTCCTGCACTGCAACAAAAACGTCCGGGAAGCGCTGTGCATGTGATGTTTCACCAAGACAACGCACCCGCACATCGAGCTAACGTTACGCAACAGTTTCTTCGTTATAACAACTTTGAAGTGATTCCTCATGCTCCCTACGCACCTGACCAGGCTCCTAGTGACTTTTGGCTTTTTCCAACAATGAAAGACACTCTCCGTGGCCGCACATTCACCAGCCATGCTGCTATTGCCTCAGCGATTTTCCAGTGGTCAAAACAGACTCCTAAAGAAGCCTTCGCCGCTGCCATGGAATCATGGCGTCAGCGTTGTGAAAAATGTGTACGTCTGCAGGGCGATTACGTCGAGAAGTAGGCCTTAGAACTTGAATACAATGAATCCACAGTCAACGTCTATCTTCTGGGGTTATGGGAACCGGTGTGATAGAAAACATTTTTTGGTGTTTATATTTAACAAATTGACTCATTTGTCTAGTAAACAGTCGTTTGAAGCTATTTTATAAGTAGGTGCTCGATTCTTTAAAGAAAACTTCGACGAGGATGGAGTATAAAATCAGCTGTAACTTAAACAAGAACCATTCCTCGTAAGTGATTTGGGAAAACCACAGATTCTGAATTGCGTTATTAATGCTTGTCTGGCCTCTTGCCATTGTACAACTTTTTTCTTTGTCACAAACATGCGTTGATCAAGAATGTATTGTATTCAACAAAATATTTTCGCATTCGGAGGAGAAAGATTTGTGATTGGTATTTCGTGAGAAGATTCCGTCGCATATTACGTAGTTATAAATGGGTGCAGTACATCGTCATTAAGAGGAATTTATATTTGATAATAATACTGTGGGCCCAAACTTGTTATATGCTAACTATTTGTAGTATCGTTCCCAGAACCGATTGCGGCCCTCTGGTTTGGAGCCGAGTGGAAGGCTTAAACCAGAGGCTCAGACGATTCTGCGGAGATCTGGGGTGCAAATTTCTCGACCTCTGCTATCGGGTGGAGAAATGTAGGGTACCCCTGAATAGGTCAGGCGTGCACTACACGCCGGAAGCGGCTACAAGGGTAGCGGAGTACGTGTGGAGTGCACATGGGGGTTTTTTAGGTTAGAGAATTCCCTCCCTAGGCCCGACAAGACGCCTCCTGAGACGCGGCAAGGTAGGAGAAGGCAAAATGCAACAGGGAATAACAATATTAATGTGCTAATAGTAAACTGCAGAAGCGTCTATAGAAAGGTCCCAGAACTGCTCTCATTAATAAACGGCCACAACGCCTATACTAGGGACAGGAAGTTGGCTGAAACCAGACGTAAACAGTAATGAAATCCTAAACTCAGATTGGAACGTATACCGCAGAGACAGGCTGGACAGTGAAGGGGGAGGCGTGTTTATGGCGATAAGAAGTGCAATAGTATCGAAGGAAATTGACGGAGATCCGAAATGTGAAATAATTTGGGTGAAGGTCACGGTTAAAGCAGGCTCAGACATGGTAACTGGATGTCTCTATAGGCCCCCTGGCTCATCAGCTGTTGTGGCTGAGCACCTGAAGGATAATTTGGAAAATATTTCGAGTAGATTTCCCCACCATGTTATAGTTCTGGGTGGAGATTTTAATTTGCCGGGTATAGACTGGGAGACTCAAACGTTCATAACGGGTGGCAGGGACAAAGGATCCAGTGAAACTCTTTTAAGTGCTTTATCTGAAAACTACTTTGAGCAGTTAAACAGAGAACCGACTCGTGGCGATTAGAACTTCTGGTGACAAACAGACCCGAACTATTTGAAACAGTTAACGCAGAACAGGGAATCAGCATCGATGATTTCAGCCGTAAATAGAAATATTAAAAAAAAAGGTAGGAAGATTTTTCTGTTTAGCAAAAGTGACAAAAAGCAGATTACAGAGTACCTGACGGCTCAACACAAAAGTTTTGTCTCAAGTACAGATAGTGTTGAGGATCAGTGGACAAAGTTCAAAACCATCGTACAATATGCGTTAGATGAGTATGTGCCAAGCAAGATCGTAAGAGATGGAAAAGAGCCACCGTGGTACAACAACCGAGTTAGGAAACTGCTGCGGAAGCAAAGGGAACTTCACAGCAAACATAAACATAGCCAAAGCCTTGCAGACAAACAAAAATTACGCGAAGCGAAATGTAGTGTGAGGAGGGCTATGCGAGAGGCGTTCAATGAATTCGAATGTAAAGTTCTATGTACTGACTTGGCAGAAAATCCTAAGAAATTTTGGTCTTATGTCAAAGCGGTAGGTGGATCAAAACAAATGTCCAGACACTCTGCGACCAAAATGGTACTGAAACAGACTAAAGGCAGAAATACTAAATGTCTTTTTCCAAAGCTGTTTCACAGAGGAAGACTGCACTGTAGTTCCTTCTCTAGATTGTCGCACAGATGAGAAAATGGTAGATATCGAAATTGACGACAGAGGGATAGAGAAACAATTAAAATCGCTCAAAAGAGGAAAGGCCGCTGGACCTGATGGAATACGAGTTCGATTTTACACAGAGTATGCGAAGGAACTTGCCCCCCTTCCCCCTTCTTGCAGCGGTGTACCGTAGGTCTCTAGAAGAGAGTAGCGTTCCAAAGGATTGGAAAAGGGCACAGGTCATCCCAGTTTTCAAGAAGGGACGTCGAACAGATGTGTAGAACTATAGACCTATATCTCTAACGCCGATCGGTTGTAGAATTTTGGAACACGTATTATGTTCGAGTATAATGACTTTACTGGAGACTAGAAATCTACTCTGTAGGAATCAGCATGGGTTTCGAAAAAGACGGTAGTGTGAAACCCAGCTCGCGGTATTCATCCACGAGACTCAGAGGCCCATAGACACGGGTTCACAGGTAGATGCAGTGTTTCTTGACTTCCGCAAGGCGTTCGATACAGTTCCTCACAGTCGTTTAATGAACAAAGTAAGAGCATATGGACTATCAGACCAGTTGCGTGATTGGATTGAAGAGTTCCTAGATAACAGAACGCAGCATGTCATTCTCAATGGAGAGAAGTCTTCCGAAGTAAGAATGATTTCAGGTGTGCCGCAGGGGAGTGTCATAGGACCGTTGCTATTCACAATATACATAAATGACCTTGTGGATGACATCGGAAGTTCACTGAGGCTTTTTGCGGATGATGCTGTGGTGTATCGAGAGGTTGTAACAATGGAAAATTGTACTGAAATGCAGGAGGATCTGCAGTGAATTGACGCATGGTGCAGGGAACGGCAATTGAATCTCAATGTAGACAAGTGTAATGTGCTGCGAATACATAGAAAGATAGATCCCTTATCATTTAGCTACAAAATAGCAGGCCAGCAACTGGAAGCAGTTAATTCCATAAATTATCTGGGAGTTCGCATTAGGAGTGATTTAAAATGGAATGATCATATAAAGTTGATCGTTGGTAAAGCAGATGCCAGACTGAGATTCATTGGAAGAATCCTAAGGAAATGCAATCCGAAAACAAAGGAAGTAGGTTACAGTACGCTTGTTCGCCCACTGATTGAATACTGCTCAGCAGTGTGGGATCCGTACCAGATAGGGTTGATAGAAGAGATAGAGAAGATCCAACAGAGAGCAGCGCGCTTCGTTACAGAATCATTTAGTAATCGCGAAAGCGTTACGGAGATGATAGATAAACTCCAGTGGAAGACTCTGCAGGAGAGACGCTCAGTAGCTCGGTACGTGCTTTTGTTAAAATTTCGAGAACATACCTTCACCGAAGAGTCAAGCAGTATATTGCTCCCTCCTACGCATATGTCGCCAAGAGACCATGAGGATAAAATCAGAGAGATTAGAGCCCACACAGAAGCATACCGACAATCCTTCTTTCCACGAACAATACGAGACTGGAATAGAAGGGAGAACCGATAGAGGTACTCAGGGTACCCTCCGCCACACACCGTCAGGTGGCTTGTGGAGTATGGATGTAGATGTAGATGTAGATATGGAGCGCCAATAAAGCAAGCCTTTTGTCATACGTTTCCGACGAATAATGCTTCACATCGCTCTGGTTGCAACCCATCAAAGTAAGATCCAACTAGTATCATTTTTAGAGTGTACAAGGCTAACCAACGTAGCAGCTTTAATTAACAGTGTGTTTAGTGCAGTAACTGTTGTAATGTACGGGGTGACAGTTATCGAACTATATCAAAAAAACGTAAATCAGTTACAAACTATGGTGTGCGCATACTTTATTCAACATGTAAACGTCACTGCACATATTCGGATGTAGGTTATGACATGTTCGAAATGTGTGCCATCATTGGCGATGATGTGGCGAAGACGAATAGCGATATTCTGCATGAACCGCTGAAGTGTCGGAACACCGGTGCTGTCGATGACATTCTGAATGACTGTTTTCAGCTCAGAAATGGTTTTGGGGGTATTGCAATACACCTTGTCTTTAATGTAACCCCACAAAAATGAGTTGCATGTGTTCAGGCCAATCGAGGCCCATGCTCATGGCCTCTGGGCACCCAGGAGTCAGAATGTCGTCCACAAAGTCTTTCTCCAGGACATCAAAGCTCTCCTGCTTCAATCGGGTCGAGCTCCGTCTTGCACGAACCACATCTTGATGAAATCAGGGGCACTTTGGATAATCGGGATGAAATCATCTTCAAAAAAATGGTTCAAATGGCTCTGAGCACTATGGGACTCAACTGCTGAGGTCATAAGTCCCCTAGAACTTAGAACTACTTAAACCTAACTAACCTAAGGACAACACATACATCCATGCCCGAGGCAGGATACGAACCTGCGACACTAGCGGTCGCGCGGTTCCAGACTGTAGCGCCAGAACCGCTCGGCCACCAGCGGCCGGCAAATCATCTTCCAAGACCCTCACGTACCGTTTGGTAGTCACAGTGTCATCAAGGAATATCTTACCGATTACTTCATGTCTGGACATTGTACATCATACAGTCACCCGTTGAGGGTGAAGAAACTTCTCGATCGCGAAATGCGGGTTCTCAGTCTCCCAAATGCATCAATTTTACTTATTGACGAACCCATCCAAATGAAACTGGGCTTTGTCACTAAACTAGACCATTCAATTTCGATCATACAACACAGCCAACCATGCAGTTTGAATGTCCCAACGCAAACCGTTCAGAAGTTATGACGATTTTATTTCATATAGTTCAATAATTTCCACCCTGTAAGCGAAATTTACCTCAGTTATTTATCTAACAGGGTCCTAACCTGTCACCATTATCGATTCCGAGAATACCACCAGAGACAGAATAGTAAAATACTGAAACTGATGAGCTTATTTAATTTCGGTAGCTAAGATAAAGAAGCGCAATTTACAGAACTGAGAACTATCCAAAACTCTCACTCAACAGCAGTGAACTTCGTTACTTGGTACAACAACCAGTTAAAACTTAATATCTAACAGTAAAAGTATAAAACCATAATTTAAATGAATTTTGACAAAATATTACTTCAGAATAACACACTTTATGTTTTTTTGTGTGAATTGCGAACTCTACTAACATTTGCAAATTACATATACGAACAGTGTAGAATTACTGATTCTTCGCTAATCCAAACGTCAAGCACTTCCAGAAATAATTTACTGTATTGAAAACAAGCATTTGTGAACATTTTCGTTTCTACATTCAGTAACAGCATTACAGCGAGTAACCCAAGGCTATTCATTAAGTGAACTGTTTTGCAAACAATTAACATGTGTTCAGAACGAATTATTTGCTAGTTTTCTAATTGACTTTAATTCGTGGTATGAACTGTGACTTTATATCTGAGCTTGAGACAGCGCTCTTGGTTCCCTTCTCGCCTGCTTACAATTCAGTGATTAATTCGTAACTACAGTCTATAAAAAATTAATAACCTACACTAACATGTTGCTCACACAGTGAGTTGGCGACCGTCATTGAGTAATTGGCGCTCTAAAATTATAACAGATTCAGTTTATTTATTCCAAATTTCTCTATTTATTATTTTTATCTTTTTTGTTCAAAGTTTGTTTCGATCGTTATCATGCGAAAGTTGTCGCGCGATAACGATTCGTTTGTAACGGTATCTGCATTCATCCGGATATTCATTATTCTACGGAAGAGATGGCTTTCCGAAACAACAGGGATTATTAGATGCACGTGCCATTTAAAAATCTTAATTATCCCGAAGTGTTGATCCGTTATAAGTGGTATTACTGTTTGGAACAGCGTCTGTACCAAGCCATTGTCCTAACTTCTGTTTAAAGCCCAGACCTGTTGGTACAGGAAAACAAGCTTCTCAGCGAAACCACGGCTCATTTACTAGAGAACAGAAAAATTTCCAGAAGGGAATAGGTTGTGGACAGGTGCACTTCAGTCAACGAAATATACAATGCAAGCGATATGTCGTGATAGTTATTATCTAAATAAGACTGCTTCGTTGTAGACAGTTTTTCATATGTGCCCCCTCTCCATAGCTTGCAGACTTGAAATAGCGTTATTCCAAGGGTTGGTTTACAGATTCATGGAGTTCTGCTTGAATCTTAGATCAGAGCTGAAAGACCGAGCCTCTCTGGACAGCTTACAATCGCTAAGGACTCAACTAGTTGTACGCCGTGGTCAGTGTTGATAGAACTTGTTCTGCTGTGGGTGTTGTGCTTGAAAGGTACTTGGCCCATCTCTATGAAGTGAGATATTAACCCTAGAGTTACCCTTGTGCCTGCTGTATTAAGCTTAATTAAAATTCTAGATCACAGGTGTGCCCAGGACTGTTAATATACGAGGACTATTCCGAAAATAAGGTCCAATCAGTCGCGAAATGGAAACCACCTTGAGAATCAAAAATGTTTTATTTGCTACAGTTACCTACACCTTCCAACTACATCTCTACATTGTCGCCAGTCCGTCTTACACATTTGTCGTAGCGTTGTACCACCGTTCCAGTACTCTCGTCATAGAAGCCAGCTGCCTGTGCTTTCCGCCAATTCTCTACGCTTGTCTACTGCTCGTTGGCCATACCAAAACGTTAACTTCTGAACCAGCAGTTCACGTGAGCAGAGATGAAACTCAGGGGCATCCAGAAACGGGCTGTATTATGAGCGATCAAACACTTCCCATCGGAAACGCTGCAGGAGCATCTTCATTGCCTCTGCAGAGTGCGACCGACAATTATCATGAAGAAGGAACTACGTGACAGATGTGTTATGTGGGCTGCTTCACATCAGGCGAAATATCTTACTTGGCCCTCATACTTAGCGGGAGACATCCTTTAGCAAGGCATCTTTATGTGCTCATTGTGCACTGACAACTTAAAAGAACGACATGGTGCTATTTACGGGCATACTAGAGGCACTGCCCCACATATCTCTTGTAACCTCCCCCTCACTTATCGACCTTAATGACAGTGACAAATTAAACCGCGTGTGCCCTATGGAAATTTGGGAAAAAGCAGTCGTCGCCGAATTTAATCTGTCGGTAAAGAGGGAGGAAAGGGTTACATCTAAATGAAAGGAAAAATGCAAATTAAACTGGTGGAAATTAATTTTGAAAAGGGGTAAAGTTAATAAAGAAAGTAAATGAGCGGCTGTTACGTTAACAATCAACTAGCGGTAATTAGATATTTGAGATTTGGAGGAAATTAAGGTCACCAGTCCTATGGACAATTACTATAGTAACTGAAAAAGAAAGGTTATTACACATATAATTAGCACTAGAAGCGTGGCAACTGAAGGTTGACACGTCTAGTGTGAAAACTGAAAGTTTGTCAGAAGTAATAAATTCCGATACACTCTGACATAATTTAGCAAAAGAATTAATAAAACCGGAAAATTGAAAGTTAATTTAGTGACTGAAATTAATAGTGAGATGTGGTTCTGAAGCACTACGAAATTCAGTAAAATAAGGTTAGTCTTGGGCTACCTCAACAATCATTTCAAAAGCTGCTTGAATGTACGCAATTTAGAAATAAGAGATTTAACTTTGAACTTGAATTAAATGATTCTGAACAATTAACAACAGTAAAATTTAGTACTTACCAAGCTGAGCTGCAGTCACAGGTGCCGGCCGGTGTGGCCGTGCGGTTCTAAGCGCTTCAGTGTGGAACCGCGTGACCACTACGGTAGCAGGTTCGAATCCTGCCTCGGGCATGGATGTGTGTGATGTCCTTAGGTTAGTTAGGTTTAAGTGGTTCTAAGTTCTAGGGGACTGATGACCTCAGATGTTGAGTCCCATAGCGCTCAGAGCCATTTGAACCATTTTTTGCAGTCACAGGTAAGCTAAAATATGGTAACAAAACTCGCACTCTTAATTGGTGCTTGTGTAATCTAAGTATTGTAGCCAGCTATGAATACTTCAACTGAACTTTGAAAGTAAAGTAGTGAAATGGAATGATTGTACTTTAATGCTGGCGTCTGCATTTCAACGACACTCGGGTTCATTTCGGAAAAGGAAGGGACTCTGCTTGGTAATGAAATTGGGACAATGAGCAACAAAGGTTCATGCTAAGTTGCTGTAATTTTGTGATGCAACAATTTTAAAAGCTGAGGTCTGCCATACAGTTCTAAAACTTTACGTGCTTCCAGTCTTCCTTGTTGGTTGATTGAAGGTTTGAAGTCGTCGGTCGAGGAGGTGGCGACAGTCACTCATTGTCGGCTGTCGCTGTTACAGAAGCTGGATGTTGGCGCGCCTTCTTCTCGACACGGTCACCAGGCGAAACGGGCTCTTGACGTGCGCCAGCTAATGCTTCCTGTCCGTGACACCGTGTCAGAAACTATCATAGCAAGTCGAGCGCAATTACATGCTGCCCAACCCCGAAAGCGCGGCAACTCGCGGGAGCGTCACACAACACACCTGCTCCACCGCACTACCCCAGCCAGACTCAGCGTATAAATACAAATAATATTCACAAAACAAACCAATTATAAATCGAAATAAATGCATATACATACAAATAGTAAAACAATTACAATATACAAAGAGACAGAAATGTCATATATTCAGGTGATAAAATAAGGAAAAAAATTTGCAGTGCAATAGATGGAAATAGGAGGATATGCATTTCCGGCGTTACTCGTGCCCCACATTGTCTGAGGATGTTCGTGTAACCTAAACAGACTCAGAAAATGTCCCAAAAAAGAAACAGCGGAAATGCATATGCTCAAAACAGCAACAAAATGTAGCATTCGTCTAATTAACCATGAATCAATTTTTAGACCACAAATATTGAGTGGAGACATTCCTAATCTTATTCCACTCTGTCATCTTACACAAAAGAAAGCAGGTTGACCACATATTAAAATTCATAGAAAACATTGAAAATGGTTTAGCTATTCAAAAAATCAAAATTCTTAACAGTATCAAGAAATGTACTACTATTTAAAAAATTAATCAGAGTACATGGTCATAAAAAACAGGTATATCAAAATACGCAAATTAATAATTAATTACATAGAATACTATTTTATATACTTTTCATAATTAATATTCTCTTCATGAGAATCCACTTAACGCTAAACAAGAAAATAATATAAAGCAGATCGACAAAAACATAAATATTGACAACAGAATTCTTTCACATCAGCTGTCCGGGAAGAAAAACAACTCCGCCTTCCGTACCCGCAAGTACAAAGAATGCCGACAGCGGCACAAGAGCCGACAGCGGCTCCGCCACGCCAGTATTGTTGCGCCCGCCTGTGCGGTACGCTTGATCTCACTCGCCTGTGTAACGGCATTTCCAGAACGTCCGTTTCATTGAATTCTTTCGGAAAAACTCACTCCCGAGTAATCTCAAGGAGTCCATTAACACTATCACAGTGGATAACTCAACACTGTCCATTATCACACGCATGTACTAGCCTGAAACTTAAAACAGCATCTAAGTACATCGGCAATGACTAGTGAAACACACATTCATGAAATCTTACAGCTAGTTACAAAATCATATTTACATTGCTTCATCTACTGTGACTCAGCTGAAAACTTAAACTAGCAGCTTGGATTTTTCAGCTGACAAATAATCACTCTCTCTTAAATCATTTAGTAAAATTAATTACTTATTAATTACAACTTCTTTAATGTCCTCTTGGTCAGGCAAAAGCATGGAAATCTAGCAAATCGTTTAAATCTTACACTCTATATTTACATACTGTACAAATTACCCTTCTGTGGTATTAATCAATCCTAGGTTGGTACGATTTCAAGTCTACAATGTTCTGTATACCTAATAGTTTTCCAGAGCTTGGATACTCTAAGCAATAAGCGTTTGTGTGAGGTATACCAATGACTTTATATGGTCCATTATACACAAACTTAAATTTAGAGATTTCATTGTCTATCTCGCTCGATTTCTCATGAGCTTTTACAAGTACTAAGTCTCCGATTGCAAACTTAGCAAAACGCGCTTTAGCGTCATGACGACGTATGCGAGCATCGGCTTTTAGCTTCATTATTTCTCGCAAACGATCTTTTTTCACACCAACACTAGTGTCGACCCGTGGAGGGAATTTGATTATCTCTTCCACAAGTCCCGGTTTGTCTGAAAACACACTCTTCTTCCTCATTAATACTTCATGCAGGCCTCGTCTTTGTTCGTGTGTTACGTTTGACACACCGTCTACAATACTTTCCAATTCACTTTCTACGCTATTGTCAATGCCGAGATTCCTCACATTACAGTAGTTCAAATTCATACCTATGTCAATACCATCCGGCCAGTTAACAATGTGTATAGGCTGGTATTGCCTATGCACACCGTCTACTGCCTCGTCAAAACTAACTACTATTGTTTTATCTTGTGACGTACATGTCAAAGTTTTGCTTTCGCAATTAATCACTGCACGGTACTTTAATAGCCAATCTAACCCGATAATTACTTCCGTAGTTCAGTCTGGCACGACGACAAACTCTTGTTCAAATCGTGCCCCACATATCTCGAAGTTGACAAAAATCTGTTTTGTGACCGGTTTACTGGCCTTCCCAGTAGCACCGATAATTTTCACTCCTGTTACTAGCGTAACTACGATGCCAGGTCTGTCTTTCAGTAACTCAAATATTTTCCCAGATACAGCACTCAATTCTGCACCGGTGTCAATCAACACGTTTAGTTGTAGGTCGTGCATATTAACAGACACTACTATCTGTCTACACTTGTCCTCGACTGTTTCTTTATTTTCCCACAGTAAATCCTCGTCTATATCCAGGTCATTCCAAAAAAAACCATCCGGCTTTGATCCTAAATCCGGCTTATCTGGCGGCTTTTTCAGCCTCTGTTCACATACAGTTTTAATTTCAACACGTTTGTCTTGAGGCTTAGTCTGTAGCTTCGCCTCCAATACAGAAACCTTTTCCTGTAACTCGTCAACTAGTGAGTGTTGCTTTCCTATCAATTCACTAATTGTCACCTTCGTTGATTCCTCTTTGGTCACATTGATCTCATCTGCCAATCTACCTGGAGGAATGTGCCCAGTAGTATCTGCAATTACTTCCTCTGGATCTGCACAACCCACACTGCTACCGTCTGACCGTATAACGTCAGCTCTAACCTCATACACGCTGTAATCTAAGTGCTTTTTCTACCAATCGTGTCAGGCTGTCACTAAAATTCTCGCAATCTTTCTCCTTAATACTTTCGCAATGTTTAAACTGGAGTTTTGCGTCGGTAAAGTCTGCCGGTCAGGGCCAGAACTTTCCGTTACTACTTCAACATCCAACTCTTGCGGGACGAAACACGACGAATCTTGCTCGTGCTCCCCATTAACATCAACTATTTCTGGTAAAGTCTGCCGGTTAAGGCCAGAACTTTCTATCACTTCACAAACACCACCTTCCTGCGGGACCAGACGCGGGAAATACTGCCCGCGCTCCCCATAAACACTTCTCCCGTACAGGCCCCTATAATCTCTTAGTTCGTCGTATAAGCGACCGAACTGTCTTAACCAGACCTCATCCCTCTCTTCATCCCCTCGCTCGATGACGGACGTATTATCCGACATCTGATCTTCTCTCAACACTTGCGAATCATTCTTAAACTCAATCTCCAGTTCCGCTGTGGGTGTTACAGCTGCCACTTTATAATCGATTTCTGGAACACTACTTAAATTGTTCTCACTGACAGTGAATGTATTTTCTACTGCCGAGTCTACAGCTGATCTACTACTTGTGGGCGCACTCCTTTCTCGTAACACTGGCACACTCTCCCGCCGTTGATTATTCCATACGGAATTTTCATAACGATGACACCTCGGTTTACTGCTATTATTGGGCCGCCAAAATTTCTCCACGCCCGGTCGGCCCTTCACCGGCGCGGCTATTGGTTTCCTTGTCTCGTCCCAGCAGATACACTTCTCGGATGCTGCTGAGGCGGCTGATTACACCCTCTGGCGTTATTACTATTCTGCGAAGCCCGTACCACGCTAATACGATACTGGTTTCCGTCATTCCTGTTATTATTTGCATTGTACCGATTGTTATTACGGTCCGAACCATTATTGTTATTGCTGCCATGGTTGCGGTATGCATTATTCCCACGGTTATCGTTGTTGTGGTTGCTATGGTACCCGTTGTTGTTACCACGGCCTCTACCACTATCGCGATTATTACGCCAATTGTACTCGTCCTCAACTCTTTCCAGGAAATCATTGATTGTCCTGTAATTGCTTCCTATGTAGCGTTTTGTATCATCTGGAAGCTTCTTGTAGAGTTCCCAGACTATTTCGGATTCCGTGTGGCGATCACGCAAATATTCCAACTTACGGATCCAGCCTTCACAAAACTCCTTCATCGAGCCGCGCGAATTCGCATCGAAAGGCCTCGATACGACAAATTCGCGCCAGACACTTTGCTGTTTTTGCTCTGACCAGTATTCAGCCAGAAACAAATTTTTAAACTCGTCAAAAGTCAGGTTCGTAATGTTGAGGTTTAAGCCCCAATGCTTGGCATCACCAGCCAACTCATCAATAACCGCATTAATTTTTCTCTCATTAGTCCATGATCTGGGTAAAACTCTTTCACAATTTTTAATGAAATCCGTCGGGTGTATACCGCATTTTTTCAAGGGGTCGAACCGCTCCTCTTTCGTCAACAATTCCGAACTATGTGCACAGATTGGCACATAGCTCTGTTTTTCGTCAAGTTTCTTTTCTAATTCCGACACTCTCGTAATTACTTGGCAAGTGGTTGTCGCAAGCGTTTCTACTTCCCTTTTTTTTCTTCGCAGGTATTAGCCTGCTTCGTCACTTTGGTATCTACTTCGGATACTAAAGCCTTTAAAGTTTCCACCTCCTTTTGATCCTCTTTTTTCACTAATTGAATTTGTTCCGTCACCTTATTCTCGATGATCGGAGCACCTGCTTCTCGTACACTTTTCACGATTCTGCTAATTTCGGAATAAAAACGAGTATTTATGCTCACAATTTCCGCCAGCACGCCTATCATTTCCTGTTTAAGATTACAGATTTCGGTATTAATCAAAACAATATCTTCTTTGATTTTATCAAGTTTTGTGTTAACAACTCCAACATTGTTGTTAACAACATTAATAGCTTTGTACTGATTGTCTAGCTTCCGTTCAATTTTTTCAGACTGACTCGTGATTTCGTTAATCAAAAAATTCAATAAATCAGTTAAATTCCCGGAAACTACCGGTTTTACTTCCGTAGCGGCTTCCTCTTTAATTGTCCGCCCGTATTCGTCTTCAAGGGATTCACATTTGATTTTCACTTCCGATTCCGAAACATTTTCTAGAGTTTGGAATTCCATTTCTGCTCTTTGTTGCGTTTTGGCGGTCGCGTCTTTCATGGTAGCCGCCTGCCCCTGAACAATGGGTTCTGCGGTGCGCGGTTCCCGCTGTTCGACCGATTGTTCCGTATCCAAGTCTTCCAAATTTTGGTAATTGTTGCCTTCACTCATTTTAATAATATTCAATATAAATGCCAAATCTGAAATCTAATTAGGATTCCTCACACTAATATTCTCGCTGACGTATCGACAATTTCATAACCAGTACTTTGTTACGAGATTTGGACAATGCAAAATTCGTGTCCAGAACAACCTCAAATCCGAAGATTGTCCTGTCACCAGGTCGCCACGTGTAACCTCCCCCTCACTTATCGACCTTAATGACAGTGACAAATTAAACCGCGTGTGCCCTATGGAAATTTGGGAAAAAGCAGTCGTCACCGAAGTTAATCTGTCGGTAAAGAGGGAGGAAAGGGTTACATCTAAATGAAAGGAAAAATGCAAATTAAACTGGTGGAAATTAATTTTGAAAAGGGTTAAAGTTAATAAACAAAGTAAATGTGCGGCCGTTACATTAACAATCAACTATCGGTAATTAGATATTTGAGATATGGGGGAAATTACGGTCACCCGTCCTATGGACAATTACTATAGTAACTGAAAAAGAAAGGTTATTACACATATAATTAGCACTAGAAACGTGGCAACTGAAGGTTGACACGTGTAGTGTGAAAACTGAAAGTTTGTCAGAAGTAATAAATTCCGCTACACTCTGACTTAATTTAGCAAAAGAATTAATAAAACCGGAAAATTGAAAGTTAATTTAGTGACTGAAATTAATAGTGAGATTTGGTTCTGAAGCACTACGAAATTCAGTAAAATAAGGTTAGTCTTGGGCTATCTCAACAATAATTTCAAAAGCTACTTGAATCTACGTAATTTAGAAATAAGAGATTTAACTTTGAACTTGAATTAAATGATTCTGAACAATTAACAACAGTAAAATTTAGTATGTACCAAGCTGAGCTGCAGTCACAGGTAAGCTTAAAATATGATAAGAAAACTCGCACTCTTAATTTGTGCTTGTGTAATCTAAGTATTGAAGCCAGCTATGAATACTTTAACTGAACTTCGAAATTAAAGTAGTGAAATGGAATGATTGTACTTTAATGCTGGCGTCTGAATTTCAACGACACTCGGGTTCATTTCAGAAAAGGAAGGGACCCTGCTTGGTAATGCAATTGAGACAGTGAGCAACAAAGGTTCATGCTAAGTTGCTGTAATTTTGTGATGCAACAATTTTAAAAGCTGAGGTCTGCCATACAGTTCTAAAACTTTACGTGCTTCCAGTCTTCCTTGTTGGTTGATTGAAGGTTTGAAGTCGTCGGTGGATGAGGTGGCGACAGTCACTCATTGTCGGCTGTCGCTGTTGCAGAAGCTGGATGTTGGCGCGCCTTCTTCTCGACACGGTCACCAGGCGAAACGGGCTCTTGACGTGCGCCAGCGTATGCTTCCCGTCCGCGACACCATGTCAGAAACTATCATAGCAAGTCGAGCGCAATTAAATGCTGCCCAACCCTGAAAGCGCGGCAACTCGCGGGAGCGTCACACAACACACCTGCTCCACCGCACTACCCCAGCCAGACTCAGCGTATAAAGACAAATAATATTCACAAAACAAACCAATTATAAATCGAGATTAATGCATATACATACAAATAGTAAAACAATTACAATATACAAAGAGACAGAAATGTCATATATTCAGGTGACAAAATAAGGAAAAAAATTTGCAGTGCAATAGATGGAAATAGGAGGATATGCATTTCCGGCGTTACACTCTCCAGAGATTTATCGGATTTTCACTGTGGTTTCCATTTCTCACTCGATCGGACCTTACTTTCCGAATAGGCCTCGTAACATTAAATCAGACAAGTATGAGGGACGTTCAATAAGTAATACAACACATTTTTCTGTGCAAGCAGGTTGGGTTTATTCAGGAGTCCAATATACCATATTGTTATCCACTCTTTTGGCTGCAAAGCCCAATTTTACTTCTGTGCAATATGATGGCCTTACCTCACCTTACTGGGGGGGGGGGGGGGGGGCAGTTTTGTATTTCTTCATGGTACCACTCTACTCTGGTCGACTTCAGAGCCACCATCTTGCTGCATCAATAACCTCCCCATCATCCATGTAATGCTTCCCACAGAGTGTGTCCTTCATTGGGCCAAACAGATGGAAGCGCAAGGTGTGAGATTTTGGCTATAGAGTGTGTGAAGGTAGTGCAATACACTTCAGAGTTGATCGTGGCACCATGAGACAGGACATCAAACAGAATAAACCCTTAGGAGTCACATAAGACTGTGGCATTCGTCGGAGGAGAGGTGGTGTGGCGCCACTCCTTGCATTGCCCTTTTGTTTATGGTTAGACGTGATGAACCCATGTTTCAGCGCCAGTGACGATGTTCGACAGACAGTTACTCCGGTCAGATTCGTAACGTGCAAGGAATTCCTCACAAATGGTTCTTCATTGCTCTTTATGGTCTTGTGTTAGGTGGGAACGAACCAAGTGGGCACACCCTTTTGAGTTCCCCAACCAGTGGACGAGTGTGTCAGCACTACCAACAGAGAGTGCAGCTGAACACCGAGATGTCTGATTGTGATCTGTCATTCACCTCAAATGACAGCGTTCCCTCTTTGCGACACTGCAGGAGTCACAGCTGTGTACAGCTGGAGAGCGCCAGAGATCGGACCGATTTGCACAGACTTATTGAGATGATGACAGACACTTCGCCCAAAGACCCACCGTGCCTTTGTTCACTACCAGATCTCCATAGACATTCTGCTAATGTCTGCATCTGTGATGCTCTGGTTTTTCGCCAAAGGAAACTCAATGACAGCTTACTGCTTGGAACACACCTCCGTAACAGACGCCATTTTGAAGGTTACATATAGAGCTGCCACCTGTCGGAATTTTATTAAATTATAGGAATTAGAGAGGGAATAATCCACGGCGTCCCACAAATAATTCCGCAGTTTTTTAACTGTAATTGGCCAAGGAAAAAGTGTTGTGTTACTAAATGATATTATGCAGTATATGACTCTGTGAGACAATGGCCAAAATTCTTCAGCTGGCATACTGGTGTAGGGTTTGACCAAGGAAAAAGCCTTGAAAATTGATTGTATACTGAATTACAGCAGTTAAAATTTCATTACAATTACTGATTTTCATGAGTTTATTTTTTTAACATTATTACTTTTTTTTAGAATCGACGAATTGTAAATAGCATGCAGGCGTGAACGTGAAAACTCAAAATGAAATTACAAGTGAATATTTTGCATGTAAAATGAAGTGAGATACCACATTAATTTGAAAGGAGCTTGCCACAATGTCATCTGTGAAGTTGTGCAAGTTATCAACTGCTTTTTCTTTGTCCACAACTGTGAAAGAGTGACAGAGATAAGAGCCAGAGTAAACTCGAAGGAATAGGTTATCATCTAGAGGTTGCACTGTGGCTGCATATATGTTGGCAGTCTTTTGTGTTTATCTCAGACTCTCGGCATTGCTCATGGAGGCAGGAGCTACACAACTACTGTGTTCTGCAGTTCATAACTCAAGTAACTCAGACGAATATTGATCGATTTTAAAAATTCATAAAGCTTGCATAAACTCCACAAAAAGTGCCACACAGGAAAATAACACTAAAAATTTTCAATTGGTAATCTGTGCTGATACCTTATGTGAGATTTTTCTTACAATTTATAATTATGTAGGCAACTTTTTCATTCTGTATTTTGTCATTCAATGTTCACAAACCTCGATTGTGGTTTTTTTGAGGTGGAATATCATTTTTCCTAGAAGTTGTGTTAATTACATAAATTGGATAGTTTGCTATGAAATTACATGGACTCACAACTAAATCTTCCCTGGGCTAGATTGCTCACTTCAAATCATGGAAATTATCGTATGCTTTGAGGCAGTTGTTTAGTAGACCTAGGTTCCACATTTCATGAGGAAAACTTCATTTCATCGATTTTTCATTTGGTGTTCTGTAGTTTTATCTGATGAAGTAATGATAAATAAATCAAGTGGTTATTATTGCAATTAGTCTGAAACACAACAAAAATAATAAGGCATATCAGGCACCCCAAAATTATAATAATTTGTTATATCTAGCTCAGAACTGTTTCTACCACTTAATCCAGCTATTTCTATAGATGGAAAAAGTGTAGGATTTTTGAGTCTGTCTTGCTATAATTCAGGTTAATATTCCGGTTCATATTTAACAACTGGAATTCGAATTTTCATATTTTTAAAAATAATACTGGCTTCTTTTAGCAAATTATCTTTTGTGTAGACTCCAGAATTATTTTAAACAGACCATCTAAAAACAATGTTATTTTCATTTGAGCTATAAGTAAAACAAATGGTAAGGTCTCTTTTCCACACTACTTCTTTATAATCTTTAAAAAATCCACCAAACTGCAGAGGACATATCTTTTATTTTGCCATTGTTCAGAATGTGTATATCTATGCCTATTTTATCAACAAGACATAGTCAAAATCAATAAAACTGATGATTTGATATAAAATATTATTTCCTTTTATTGTGGTGACAAAAATAATTTTGCTTTATATTTATTAACTAATTTTTTATTATATTTTCCATCATATCTCAGATAATTTGTTCTGTAAGCTGTAACCATTTTAAAACTCATGTACAACTGAGTATGATTAGGTTCAACCTGACCATCAAGAGTATGACTATTACTTTCAGGTACAGTCAACGTTTTTTTGAGAACAGATGACTCACCACCACCAATAAACTACTCCTTTACTATTAATTAAATTACTAATCAAATGAAAACAGATTGGTCCTAAGATAAGAATTCCAGAGAGGAAATCAGAAAACAATCACAGTATGATTTTGCATAATTCACTTTGGACCTAGTAGAAGTGGAAAAACAACATTAATGATTGATAACTATATTTAGCTCCTGGATAGCTGAACTGGAATAAAATCAATCATTTCTGTGTTTATTCTAGAACTGTTGGTCAGCGAAAATACCAACAATGTGTGAAAATGTGTAAAAAACTGAAAGACAGAAATAATGAGAAAGTCACTACTTTCACTAAAAAAGTGACAAGATAATACCATTGGATTAATGTCAAGATAAATTCCTTATAGTATCTGATGACTTCATTCTCTAAATCAGGAAGCAGTTAGACAATATTTAACAAGAGAAAGACATAAATGAATAGACTGCTTTTCTTTAGCTCTAACACATTCAAAGATATGATACTAATTAGTCATAGACAATTAAAATTTTTAAAATAATTTTAGGCAACATGATATGAATTTAAATCACATTCACCATATGTTTGTTGGTGGTAATTTAAAATTTGATGATTTTAGGGAGTTTCTAGTAAATTCTAGAATGGTGATCATTCCAGATCTTTTTACAACTGATATATCTTGAAAACCTGATGAAGGCAAGTACAGAGATAGAACTGAACAGTTTTAAACAATATAAACATAAATGTTATCCTTTAAGCCTACAGATTTCCTGGGTTTAAACACAAATGTTAAAAATTAAATCTTTAATTTTTTTATCATTACTAAGACTTTGTGGAGTATGACCTAGAAGTTGTTAAAATGTTAGATGAAATAGAAAGAAAAATGGAGAATTAAAAGAAGCATTTAAAACATGGAAGAAACATATGAAACAAAATTCAGAAAATATGAAAGAGAGGATCAGTCTGTTATCAATTAAACTGAGCAAGTAAAAGAAGGAATTGAAGCTTTAAGTGATGACAGCTATTGAGGAAATAAAGAAGTTGAAAACAAAGATTGCTTTTGAATATCATCAAAGCACTTCCCATCTTGACAAATTGGGAGATATTCCACAAATTAAGCAATATGGAAGTAATAGTAAAGATTAAACACAAAGTCATTCAGAAATACAGGCTGCATTCAATAAATAAGAAGAAGAGAAAAAATTAATAAAAAGTTAAATGTTAAAAACATAAAGTGAATGAATGATGGATTATATTAACAATAGTGGAGATAAAGATTTTGGATTAAACCTTGTTAGTATGTTTAAACACATTTTTAATTTACCAGAGAAATGTGATACAATTAATTACTTACTGCCAAAAGAGAATATTGATTTATAGATGGATTAACGAATCTTTCAACAAAAAATATTACTTTAGGTGATATAAATACAAAATTTGATTCTATTAATTTATAAAATCATGTTAACATAATATTTTATTCAGTAGCCTTATATTCTGAAAATAATCCAAATAAAACAAAAGCAGTTAGAGGAATTAAATAAAAACAATTGATAAAAGAAAGTGTTGAAATTTATTTTCCATAATTAGCAGCAGATTCTGTGCTGTCCCAGTGTCATCTGTTCCGTAAAGACATTTAATACAAAAAAGGAACTTGGAATGAGAAGTGTATCTCACAACCGAATAAAAGTACACGAAGCTTATGTGTTTCACTGAATGCATAGGCAGTGTAAAATATCCATGTTTTGTAGTAAATGCTAAATTTTAATCTTAGTATCAAGGAGTAAACTATGTATGTAATACCCTCTGTGATATTGATACGGGGGAAGAACTCTGCTAGACTGTTCTTCTCTTCCTTTTGCTTCACTTGTGTCTGGTGTTAAGAAGCACACATCTTGTATCACAAAAGTAATGTAAGCATTGATGCTGTTAACCTTGTTAATATAGTATGTAAAGTTTATATATTAGTTATTTCGATGTACAGTGAGCCCTCTGTGGTGTTACTTGCATTGGATTAATTGCAGGGCTTATTTCAATACTGGTAAAAGTCCATTTTTGTTCATTTTGAGATACAGAGTCCTAAAGTTAAATGATCACAGAAAAATCTGTAGTTGTTATACCAGAAATATTCAAGTATATGGCTTGTTGCTAGAGATGAATATTTTTTCCATTTGTTTGGATAATTAATTTCAGCAGCATTATAGGCAGAAAAGTGAAGGTAATGGAGCTGTACCACTAATGAAATAAAATAAATCGAACATAGTATATAAAGCTGTTAATTCTTTTATTGAAAATCATTTTATTACAGTTTTAATGCTCACCTTCTTATTAAATTTACATGTATCATTGAACTACACAGTCAGATATGTTTCATGTCAATTGGTTTCTGTAAAACTAAGGATTACATTGTTCTTCTTCTTTTCTTCTTCTTCTTCTTCTTGTTCCAGACCTCTGTCTTCTGTTTGTAGATAAATGAAATAACTATCTTTGATAGCTTGAATACAAGGGAGTAAATCAAGCATACCCTGCTTTTTCATTTTCAGCACTTTTCTCATGTATGGGTAAAGTTGTGAAACTGCAATAGTACAATATGCATGTGGTCTCCCTCTACCACGTTTGGGAGCAACGTTTATGATGCGGAAGTCAATGTCATCATTCAGTGTTTCCTTGTAGAGCATTCTGTATCGCTTCTGCATCTCAAAACACATCCATTTTATTTTCAGACAATTATATTAAACATACTCCTTATTTTGCTTCCTTCTTACCACTGAATTTTGTAACTGTTTCAGTGCTAAAAAGTCAGAATGCTTCATTTCTGTGCATACAGATTTATTTTTTCTGGCAGTTTTCCTAATTGTTTCAAAAATATCATCTGGGGAAAACAGGGACTCTTTCTTATTTAATTGTTTTTCTATCTGGTCAAAATCTGTGTCATTTGGCAGGCATGAATGTCCTGGGAGCAGGAACTGTAAATCAGTAATTTTGACATGAAATTGAGAGGATTGCGTCACTTTCATTAGTGTTAGGGCAATGTTTATGTTCCTTTTTTGCCCACCACACGTATCACTGTACGCAGCTACCTGTTTTTAAGAAACTACACAATTTTCAGTATGTTTCAATAAACATGTACCAATTTCCTGTGAACCCCTTGATCCAGATGTGTCACCCCAAAAATACATATGGATTTTGCCATCAGTTAAATTGAAGCATAAAAAATTATACATATACATGTTTCTTTTGTAGTACAATATCGATGCTGTTAGTTTAGGAAATGCAAGTGCTTTTTGCAGGTCAAAGGTAAACACGAACATCTGGGAATCTGCCTCTTTACTACATGCTGTGTCCGTAGCCATTGCTGTTCTTGAAGCTTCAGCCCTCCTAAGGTGAAGCTCCTTTTCAGTTTGAAGCTAATTTTTTTCCTGCATTGGTAGCAGCGTCCATTTCAAAGCTCAATTTGTCACCAAAGAAGCAAGTGTCTTTACGTGGCAGTCGAAATGACAGGTTAAGGTCTTTAATAAAGATTGTTCTATAGATGTGCTTCCCCACAATGTCTTTATTCTGAGATATGCATTTATCTTTGTACAAATCGTATATTTTAAAAGACATAAAAACCTTTTGTGGGGATTATCCTTCCCTGCATAATGGTTCTCGAAAACTAGAAAGCTTTTGATGTGTTCCTTTTCGTCACTGATAAGACCTTCCCATACAGAGAATTCGTTCTGATGTTTGCCCCTTCCGTCAAGGAGAAGCGTGCTTTCTTCCTTGCTTTTTGATAAAAGCCTAGAGAGTCTCCATTAGAAATATCAAAAGTATTCAAGAAACACTTGTTTCATACTATTGCACAGTTTCTGTTCACATGTAATCGATATTTATAAATAACGATTTTCTGAGAACCGGAGCCATCTCTTCGTCGTCGTCGGTTAACGGATTTATATGTGCATGAACCTTTCAGATAACTATTTTGGCTAGTACTATCACCCATAACCCAGAAATTGTCAAATAACATCTTCCTCTCATGCTCTGAAATTTTATCGAAACATTTACGTGCACACCTGCAGTCCACATTGCCAATTATTTTACCAGTTGCTGTGACGTATAACCCCCTAGTGTTCCTTTTTTTCGAATATGCTTTTCATATGTGTCCGGAAATGTTAGTGCCAAACAATAAAAAAAATTGACGTGCCACGAAAATTTCGGGGGGCATGCTGCTGATGCTTCATTAGGAGGCAAATTAGCTGCCACCGCAGTTAGAGGAACATTATATGGGAAATCAAAGTTACGAATGGGTTTAGATGTTGATGAAAACGGATAAGGTTTGTAAAAGTAATCATTCTCATAAAACTGTATTCGACACAAATGAATAAGGTCAGTATTGATTACAGTTTGCTGCCTAGTGACAAGATTAAAGCTAAATCAATTAAAATTAAAGTCAATAATGAACAATTAAATCATAATGATAATTTTTAAACTGATGCTCGAAAAAGAGAGATAAGAAAACTGGTGGAAACATATTTATAACATCAGCTATATCAGTTGTCAAAAAAGTATTGAATATTTAAGAAAAAAGAAAGAAGGATCAGGACTAACAAAACATTAAGGTGGTTTTCTACCTTTATTATTGACTGCATTACCATTTTGGGATGCTAAGCTCTATGGCTGGAAGAGCAACTAATGAAGTTAATGCAGTAATATGCAAGGAAAAAGCTCTATATACTGCTTCCGCCGTTCTGCTTTCCCTCCTTTGCTTAGAACCGGTTTGCCATCAGAGCTCTTGATATCCATACAACTTGTACTCTTTTCTCCTAAGGTCTCTAATTTTCCTGTAGGCAGTATCTACCTTACTCCTAATGATATATGCCTCTACTTCCTTACATTTGTCGTCTAGCCATCCGTGCTTAGCCATTTTGCTCTTCCTGCCGATCTCGTTTTTAAGGCGTTTGTATTCTTTTTTGCCTGCTTTGTTTACTGCATTTTAATATTTTCACCTTTCATCAATTAAAATTAGAATCTCTTCTGTTACCTAAGCATTTTTCCCAGCCCTCATCCTTTTAACTACTTGATCCTCTGCTGCCTTCACTATTTCATATCTCAGAGTTACTCATTTTTCTTCTACTGTATTTCTTTCCCCCGTTCTTGTCAATCATTCCCTAATGCTCTCTCTGAAACTCTCTACATCCTCTGGTTCTTTCAGTTTATCCAGGTCCCATCTCCTTAAGTTTCCACGTTTTTGCAGTTTCTTCAGTTTTAAATTACAGCTCATAACCGATAGATTGTGGTCAGACTTCACATCTTCCCCCGGAAATGCCTTACAATGTTCATTTGTATTCCGACGCAATGTCATAATTGCTAATTGAGTACAGGCAAAGTAAAGTAAAGTTACTTGAAATTAAAGTAATTCTGGCAGTCTCAAATCTAACAAAATAAGAAATTAACTTCACAGATTTCATATCTGTGAAGATTGTAATAATGCCATTGTGTACTGATGTAGATTAGACTGATTATTGCCATAACAAAAGAACTATCAGCAATTTACTTAGCGATAAAGACTTTTTTGTGAATTAACATATCTCAGTATCAAGCGTTGCTTTCTTTATTCATTACTGTCGTAACGTATTGTGTTGACAGACACGTGTGTAACCTTTCTAATGCCACCCTACAGCCAAACGTTTACGTAATCATTGCTGTCCGCGTTATTGATGAGATATTGAACACACACTCCCCAGTTGGGCTAGCGACCATATTAATTAATTAATGTATTATTTCAATCAGTTTTGTTGTGGACTATTTGAGTCATGTGATACCCCTTTTCGTTTCGTATTTTATGTGAATGATGGCACTGTTTATGCATTAAATCAAATCCAAATAAGTAGAAAGTCCAAGAGTAGAATAAAATGTTTTCTAGAACGACTTGTTGTACACTTCCCTCCAGTAACTGGTCAAAATTTCTTCGGAGACGATAGCCTCATACAAAATGAAGTCCATTAGGCATTCACAATCATGGTCCTATTATCGCATTAACGTGTTAGTCAGGGGGAGGTTACATGGTGAGACAAGGAAAGTGAATTCAAATGCTTAAAGACCCAAGCACGAGCACAAGGATTTAGCCATTGAACATGGGGTGAAAGTGCCAACGTCAAAAATGTCCAAGGCCAACCAAATAAATGAATGAAATCGTAGTCTAGGTAGAGCAGAGTGCGGCGGGATGGGTTATGATATTTTTCGTTCGTCGTACTCCTCAACACTGAATGTCCACCTACCTCAGTACAGCGTCCGCTCGTTGTCCTTTTTCCCTGCAACCGTAGATATTTACTAGACGACGAAAAAGCAGTGTTGAAGAAAGACGTCGCTTCAGACTAGTAAAGTTTATTGCTGAATAACGAGAGTTTATGCGCTACCAAGTCCGCATTTAGTGAAGAACTATTCTATCATTCTTAATGCTCAGTCAAACAACAAACTTCACACGCAAAGCAGCCAGAATTTTACACAAGTCCGATCCGATCGAAGACGCGATCTTACAGTCACATATCCGCTACTATAAAATAGGTTTACAATCGTTCCTGTTCAGTGGGTTTCTTTAAAAGAAACTGCTCGCCAAATACTCCATAAATGATTACAGAATACGCCACACAGAACGTTCACAAAGGCTAAAAGTTCAGACGCTCATAACTTTCCAACAAAACATTCCAAAAACTCCAAAATTTCGTAAAACTATCCATAATTGCAAGGTCTTTCATTACAACTCGTTTTAAACGCGCAGCACTCAATAATTCTTCATCTTACACATAATGAACACTGAGACATTTCACATTACCTTTGCGCGTCCGAAGCTGGCGAGCGACTCTCTGAATACTGCCTCACTCACAGCATATCTAACTAGTTGTGCACGGGAACTACTTAATTCTGATTGGCTGATCAGTCTGACGGACCAATCAGAATGATCCTTAGAGATCATTGTCACGGAAAAACTCGCCTAAGCCAATCACTGTTCAGAATGTAATTTACTTCATCCCAAAATGCAAATACTAACACAATGTTTAATAACACAAAACGAAATAAAATTAATCTTGAAAATAATTTAGAAAACGATTTCACTTTAAACAGATATTCTAGCTGTGACTCCGAAGGCTTTCCCGGCGTAATAATTGATAATATTCTTCTCGGGTGTGCAGCCGGATCATGTATTGTTGACACAATATTTCAGCGGTCCAACTGGCCACCATCTTCAGGTGAGAGAGTGTTGGTACACGATTTCGCCTGAACTGACGTCTCACCGCAAGCGGCGGCCCCCATATAGGCCGCAGAAGGCCCACAACGCGTGCGTGAAAAGGTGCCGTAACTGCGCTCTGGTGCAAGTAAACATACGGCGCCCAAGTGGTGGAAACAGGCGAAATCGAGGTATCACTATCAAAAACTAAACATTATTCCGACGATCGAAACACAGACCGTTGTTTTTTAATGTCTGATAACACCGGATTCCAAGTCTTACTTAAAAGGTAACCCTTGCCTCTATTAATAAGATTATCAGCTAATCGAATCTCTATAGATTCCTTTAAAACACAGTCCCAATATCGAGATGCAAGGGCAACCATTTGTGTCTTGTCATACAGCATCCTATGTCCCTCGTTGAGAAAGTGCTCCGCCACTGCAGATTTCTCAGGCTGAAACAACCGTGTGTGCCGCTAGTGCTCAACACATCGGTCCTGAATGGTCCGGATTGCCGCTGTGGGAAGGCTTATATTGGTCAGACAATCTTCGACAATCATAATACGATTTAAACAAATAAAATGGTGTTATCCAGAAATCCATTCATCTGAATCACACACTTGATCACATGTTCAGGTTTTCAAACCTTTACGTTATTATTATCAGTGATTCTTGGACCATTTATTTTGCGTTTTCACGTAATAAACTGAGTTAATATAGACCCTTGTTTAATTTGATAGATAATCAAACTCCTTTGTCATTGTCCTGATGTGCCATAATTTAATTATGTCAGATCGACAGTGCCAGTATTAATGAACCGAATTAAAGATTCTCATTTTTAGGCTACCACATCCAATCACAACCAAGCGAGATCTTACATCACTTCATCTGTTAATAAAATATTGTTCATTGCTCGTGTTAAAAGTGGCAAATAAACTACACCGCTTACCAAACGTTTTTCTCCAGTACGGCAGGTGGCACAGAAAATGAAAACATCGGAACTAAAACACAGGCCTTCCAGTACATTATCAATCCACGGAAGCTCATGTCCACACATTCGCACAAAAATGAGCGATAAATACTTCGATCGATAAAAACTCAAGTCTGTCGTTTTCCATGCCACCCGAGGCTTAGCGTATGCGCTCATGAATAGAAGGGTGGCTCATCCTGAAGCTTAGCCAGACACATCACGGGGATTAATGACAAACGAATGAACGCTCATATACCACTATGGTGGTCCTTTTATTCTGTCTTTGCGGTTACGCAACAGACGGCAGACAGAATAGCTGTAGTTGGAACGCCTCAATCGCCCATAGCACTGTGCTTGTTTAATTTGTTATATAACAATTGTTTGGAAACTATATCATAACGACTTACAGTATGTTTTACATCTGCTAGCCTTCTACCTTTGAATTCAATATATTCTTTAGTTATTTTTAGAATTTTACATAATTCTTTAATGAATCAATTTAATTAAATATGCGATTTTTTAATCTAATGCATTTTCAATTTTTGATTCTAAGTCATATTTAATGTTTCTTAAGTCTATACAATTTATTTTTCCAGTATTTTCTCATTTATCTTATTTCCAAAAACGTCCATTCTTAAATTCCTAATTTCACTCAGACACTGTTTGACAAGAGATGTACAAGTAAACATAGATAACCACATATTACTTCATTAAACTTTTCCATTCGCTGTCTATTATAAAAGAACCCACTTGTACCAAGATATTTAACCATTTCTTCAGGTGCATTTCTTCCAAATGAATCACACACACACAAATATTTTATTGTTATCCTTATAATAGCATATCCATTGAGTGCCAATATTATCAGAAATATCTAAATTTGTTATTCTACATTCAAAACGTTTTGATCCATTGGATAATTCATCAATCTTAAAAACATCACAGAAATGATTGATTTGTAGCTGTTTAACAAGATTCTCTGTATCAAAAGTACTTGATGCCTTAGGGAGAGTATCGATTACATTTTGGAAATTTTTTTTCTACAGAACCCTTCTTCTCCAATGCCATTTTGTTTCTCTTTTACTCTTCCAATCCTTTATTAGCTTTTTCCTTGCATATTACAGGATTTGGCCATGTAATGGAAATGGAAGAGTACGTAGATGAAGAAGAAATGGGAGATATGATACTGTGTGATGAGTTTGGCAGAGCACTGAAAGACCTAAGTCGAAACAAGGCCCCAGGAGTAGACAACATTCCTTTAGAGCTACTGATAGCCTTGGGAGAGCCAGTCCTGACAAAACTCTTTCATCTGGTGAGGAAGATGTACGAGACAGGTGAAATACCCCCAGAAATCAAGAAGAGTATAATAATTCTAATGGGAAAGAAAGCATGTGTTGTCAGGTGTGAAAATTACCGAACTATCAGTTTAATAAGTCATGGCTGCAAATACCAAACCCAATTATCTACAGACGAATGGAAGAACTGGTAGATGCTGACCGCAGGGAGATAAGTTGGGATTCCGTAGAAATGTTGGGACACATGAGGCAATACTGACCCTACGACTTATCCTAGAAGACAGATTAAGGAAAGGCAAACCTACGTTTCTAGCATTTGTAGATTTAGAGAAAGCTTTTGACAATGTTGACTGGAATACTCTCTTTCAAATTCTGAAGGTGGCATGGAGGAAACACAGGGAGCGAAAGGCTATTTACAGTTTGTACAGAAACCAGAATGCAGTTATAAGAATCGAAGGACATGAAAGGGAAGCAGTTGTTGGGAATGGAGTGAGACATGGTTGTAGCCTATCTTCGATGTTATTCAATCTGTATATTGAGCAAGTAGTAAAAGAAAAATTTGGAGTAGGAATTCAAATACACAGATAAAAAAAATAAAAACTTTGAGGTTTGCCGATGACATTGTAATTCTGCGAGAGACAGCAAAGGACCTGCAAGAACAGTTGAATGGAATGGACATAGTCTTGGAAGGAGGATATAAGATGAACATCAGCACAAGCAAACCGAGGATAATGGAATGTAGTCGAATTAAATCAGGTGATGCTGAAGGAATTAAATTAGGAAGCAGTAGATGAGTTTTGCTATTTGTGGACCAAAATAACTGATGATGGTCGAAGTAGAGAGGATATAAAATGCAGACCACAAATGGCAAAGAAAGAGTTTCTGAAGACGAGAAATTTGTTAACATCAAGTATAGATTTTAGTGTCACTAAGTCTTTTCTGGAAGAATTTTTATGGAGTGTAGGCATGTGTAAAATGTGTGAAATCTTATGGGACTTACCTGCTAAGGTCATCAGTCCCTAAGCTTACATATTACTTAACCTATATTATCCTTAGGACAAACACACAAACCCATGCCCGAGGGAGGACTCGAAACTCCACCAGGACTAGTGGCACAGTCCGTGACTGCAGCGCCTTAGACCGCAAGGCTAATCCCGCGCGGCAGCCATGTATAGATGTGAAACATGGACGATAAATAGTGTAGACAAGAAGAAATAGAAGCTTTGTAAATGTGGTGCTACAGAAGAAAGCTGAAGATTAGATGGGTAAATCATGTAAGTAATGAGAAGGTACTGAATAGACTTGGGGGAAAGAGGAGTTTGTGGCACAATTTGCGTAGAAGACGGGATCGGTTGGTAGGACATGAGGCATCAAGGGATCAACAATTTACTATTGGAGGGCAGCGTGCAGGGTAAAAATCGAAGAGGGAGACCAAGAGATGAATACATCAAGTAGATTCAGAAGGACGTGGGTTGCAGTAGGTGCTTAGAGATGAAGAAGCTTACACAGGATAGAGTAGATGAAGAGCTGCATTAAACCAGTCTCAGGACTGAAGACCACAACAACAACAACAACAAATGAAAGTAACTGTTAACTGATTGAGGCCTCATTATGAATTACTTCCAGTTATCATGATCTTAACAAACAAACTAAGATGGAATTGATAGTCTTTCATGATTTTTCTTTTAGGTAGTAAGCACCACCACTCAGGTATTCAGGATGGGACACTAAGTAGATGACAAATGACTGTGGGTAATGACAAGATCAGGTTGCAGCACGTTATCTATACTCATGCTCATAAATTAAGGATAATTGTAGAATGTGGTGCCACACAATGTGGCACTACACAGAACTGGCGCTATTAGCATAGTCATATAAGGATACACACACCACACAGATCTGTAAGTCCACGGTATTGGTGATAAGTAGAGAAAACCGTCCAGAAACACATGTGCTACAAAACGCCATTGTTTCCTGCGTATGTACCCGACATCAATATGGGATATGATCAGCATGCACACGTACACAGGCCGCACAACGGGTTGGCATACTCTGGATCAGGTGGTCGAACAGCTGCTGGGATACAGCTACCCATTCTTGCACCAGTGCCTGTCGGAGCTCAGTGTAGTAGGTGTTTGAAGATGTGCAGCGATACGTCGACCGAGAGCATCCCAGACGTGATCGATGGGGTTTAGGTCTGGAGAACAGGCAGGCCACTCCATTCGCCTGATATCTTCTGTTTCAAGGTACTCCTCCACGATGGCAGCTCGGTGGGGCCGTGCGTTATCATCCATCAGGAGGAAGGTGGGACTCACTGCACCCCTGAAAAGGCGGACATACTGGTACAAAATGACGTCCCGATACACCTGACCTGTTGCAGTTCCTCTGATAAACACATGGAGGGGTTTACGTGCACAAATCATAATCCAACCCCACACCATCAAGCCACGATCTCCATACAGGTCCCTTTCAGGCACATTAAAGGGTTGGCATTTGGTTCCTGTTTCACGCCAGATGAAAACCCGGCGAGAATCGCTGTTCAGACTATACCTGGAGTCTTCCGTGAACATAACCTGGCACCATCTACATCTACATCTACATGATTACTCTGCAACTCACATTTCAGTGCTTGGCAGAGGGTTCATCGAACCACAATCATACTATCTCTCTGCCATTCCACTCCCGAACAGCGTGCGGGAAAAACGAACACCTAAACCTTTCTGTTCGAGCTCTGATTTTTCTTATTTTATTTTGATGATCATTCCTACCTATGTAGGTTGGGCTCAAAAAAATATTTTCGCATTCGGAAGAGAAAGTTGGTGACTGAAATTTCGTAAATAGATCTCGCCGCGACGAAAAACGTCTTTGCTTTAATGACTTCCATCCCAACTCGCGTATCATATCTGCCACACTCTCTCCCCTATTACGTGATAATACAAAACGAGCTGCCCTTTTTTGCACCCTTTCGATGTCCTCTGTCAATCCCACCTGGTAAGGATCCCACACCGCGCAGCAATATTCTAACAGAGGACGAACGAGTGTAGTGTAAGCTGTCTCTTTAGTGGACTTGTTGCGTCTTCTAAGTGTCCTCCCAATGAAACGCTACCTTTGGCTCGCCTTCCCCACAGTATTATCTATGTGGTCTTTCCAACTGAAGTTGTTCGTAATTTTAACACCCAGGTACTTAGTTGAATTGACAGCCTTGAGAATTGTACTATTTATCGAGTAATCGAATTCCAACAGATTTCTTTTGGAACTCATGTGGATCACCTCACACTTTTCGTTACTTAGCGTCAACTGCCACCTGACACACCCTACAGTAATCTTTTCTAAATCGCTTTGCAACTGATACTAGTCTTCGGATGACCTTACTAGACGGTACATTACAGCGTCATCTGCGAACAACCTAAGAGAACTGCTCAGATTGTACCCAGGTCATTTATATGGATCAGGAACAGCAGATGTCCCAGGATGCTTCCCTGGGGAACACCTGATATCTCTTCAGTTTTACTCGATGATTTGCCGTCTATTACTACGAACTGCCATCTTCCTGACAGGAAATCACGAATCCAGTCACACAACTGAGACGATACCCCATAGGCCCGCAGCTTGATTAGAAGTCGCTTGTGAGGAACGGTGTCAAAAGCTTTCCGGAAATCTAGAAATACGGAATCAACTTGAGATCCCATGTCGATAGCGGCCATTACTTCGTGCGAATAAAGAGCTAGCTGCGTTGCACAAGAACGATGTTTTCTGAAACCATGCTGATTACGTATCAATAGATCGTTCCCTTCGAGGTGATTCATAACGTTTGAATGCAGTATATGCTCCAAAACCCTACTGCAAACCGACGTCAATGATATAGGTCTGTAGTTCGATGGATTACTCCTACTACCCTTCTTAAACACTGGTGCGACCTGCGCAATTTTCCATTCTGTAGGTACAGATCTATCGGTGAGCAGGTGGTTGTATATGATTGCTAAGTAGGGAGCTACTGTATCAGCGTAGTCTGAAAGGAACCTAATCGATATACAATCTGGACCTGAAGACTTGCCCGTATCAAGCGATTCGAGTTGCTTCGCAAGGTATCTACTTCTAAGAAACTCATGCTAGCAGCTGTTCGTGTTTCAAATTCTGGAATGTTCCATTCGTATTCTCTGGTGAAGGAATTTCGGAAAACTGCGCTCAGTAACTCCGCTTTAGCGGCACAGTCGTCGGTAACAGTACCATCGGCACTGCGCAGCGAAGGTATTGACTGCGTCTTGCTGCTTGTGTACTTTACATTCGACCAGAATTTCTTCGGATTTTCTACCAAATTTCGAGACAATGTTTCGTTATGGAACCTATTAAAAGCATCTCGCATTGAAGTCCGTGCCAAATTTCACGCGTCTGTAAATTTTAGCCAATCTTCGGGTTTTCGCGTTCTTCTGAACTTCGCATGCTTTTTCCGTTGCCTCTGCAACAGCGTTCGGACCTGTTTTGCGTACCATGTGGGATCAGTTCCATCTCTTACCAATTTATAAGGAATGAATCTCTCAATTGCTGTTGCTACTATATCTCTGAATTTGAGCCACATCTCGTCTACATTTGCATAGTCAGATCGGAAGGAATGGAGATTGTCTCTTAAGAAGGCTTCTAGTGACACTTTATCCGCTCTTTTAAATAAAATTATTTTGCGTATGTTTCTGGTGGATTTGGAAGAAACGGTATTGAGCCTAGTTACAACGACCTTATGATCACTAATCCCTGTATCAGTCATGACGCTCTGTATTAGGTCTGGATTGTTTGTGGCTAAGACGTCAAGTGTGTTTTCGCAACCATTTACAATTCGCGTGGGTTCGTGGACTAACTGCTCGAAATAATTTTCGGAGAAAGCATTTAGCACAATCTCGGAAGATGTTTTCTGCCTAACACCGGTTTTGAACAAGAATTTTTGCCAACATATCGAGGGAAGGTTGAAGTCCCCACCAACTATAACCGTATGAGTGGGGTATTTATTTGTTACGAGACTCAAATTTGCTCTGAACTGTTCATCAACTATATCATCGGAGTCTGGGGGTCGGTAGAAGGAGCCAATTATTGACTAGTTGGGCTGTTAAGTATAACCTCCACTAATACCAATTCGCACGGAGTATCTACTTCGACTTCACTACAATGTAAACCACTACTGACAGACACAAACACTCCACCACCAATTCTGCCTAATCTATCTTTCCTGAAACCGTCTGAGACTTCGTAAAAATTTCTGCAGAACTTATTTCAGGCTTTAGCCAGCTTTCTGTAGCTATAACGATTTCAGCTTCTGTTCCAATGACCATATACTGTGTTCTTAACACCAGGCTTTATGAGCTCTCTTGCCACAAGGGGTCAGTGGAATGCACCTTGCAGGTCTCCGGGCGAATAAACAATGTCTGTTCAGTTGTCTGTAGACTGCGTGTCTGGAGACAACTGTTCCAGTGGCTGTTGTAAGGTTACGAGCAAGGCTACCTGCAGTACATCGTGGCCGTCTTCGGGCACTGATGGTGAGAAATCGGTCTTCTTGTGGTGGTGTTCAAATGGTTCAAATGGCTCTGAGCACTATGAGACTCAACATTTGAGGTCATCAGTCCCCTAGAACTTAGAACTACGTAAACCTAACCAACCTAAGGACATCACATACATCCATGCCCGACGCAGGATTCGAACCTACGACCGTAGCGGTCGCGCGGTTCCAGACTGAAGGGCCTAGAACCGCTCGGCCACTTCGGCCGGCGTGGTGGTGTTGTACACTGTGGACGTCCCGTACTGTAGCGCCTGGACACGTTTCCTGTCTGCTGGAATCGTTGCCATAATCCTGTGATCACACTTTGTGGGGCACGGAGTGCCCGTGATAATATCTGCTGTTTTTGACCAGCCTCCAGTCGCCCTTGTATTCTACCCTTCATAACGTCATCAATATATGTTCTTTGAGCCATTTTCAATACACAGTCAGCATTAGCACTCTTACTCGCTGCACCGTACTCTGACGTGCACCAACACACTTCTGCGTATGTGGACTGCTGCCAGCACTACCGTGCGACGACCGCAGGTCTAATGCACCGCATGGTCATACCCTGAGGTGATTAAAACCCCGCAAACCGCCCACTAGAGCGTTGTTTCACCATGTATATGCATTATCCTTTATTTATGAGCATGAGTGTATATCTTCCTAATGGTCTTATGTAACATGTTTGACAGTTTTTAAAAACCATGTTCTTTGATGCAACAGCCATGTAAATGTTTTACTGATTGTTTATGATCATTTATATAATTGTAATTTATCTATGGATACAATTTCAAAATTAATATACTGTAAAGGAATGAAAATGCTAGAACTTTACTTCTAATACTGGTTCATGCATAGGGAAAGTAGGTTTGCAACCATGTAAAACTTGGAGCGAAGTCCCACCGCAACGGAACTGGCTTGGCGGGAATAGAAAAGATGGAACTGGCGGTCGAACTGTAAAGCTCCTGTGTGGCATGAGTCAATTGGTGGCTAACAGGCAAAGGGCGCGCATCTTGTGAAATGAAAGACGCGAGAAGAACTGCAAGATTATGTAATATAGTCTCAGATGTGGAAGTAATTCTGGTTACTGTTCAAGTCATACTTTGGTTAGCTCTGTACTACGAAAATGCGACCCTAAGAAGAGATATTTCAGAGTTTGTCTCACAGGAGTTGCCATGTGTACTTTTGCCACCTTTCTTAGAACAGCACAGAAGATCGACACTGCGACTGCCTTTATCTCACGTTATCAGGTGAGTAGCGTGTAATTGCATGGACTAGTTATGTGGTATCGTTTTTGTGTTCTGTAAACATTACGGTAAGCTACTGTATTTTATCCTTATTTTACTGTATTTTATCCTTACCTAGATAGAGTCATATCCCAAACGCTACGATAAATCCGAGTATCTTCTTTTACTAAACAGAAAAGCAGTTATCTTCCTTAATATAATTTATAATCTTTGTGGAGTTGTAAAGTACATGATTATCTGCTGAGTGTAAGTTTTGAAATACTCCAAGTAGTTTTCATAAATCGACTGTTAAATTTTCATTAAAGTACAGTTGCTAAGAGAAGATTTAAAGTATTCATTTAAAAGATCTTTTTATTGAAATTATTTCATATGTTTTGTAGTCAACAGTGTTTCCCTTATTGTGCTGCGAGTAAAGTGTTCAGCCTCGATCTGAGTCAACCGACGGATCAGTTTCTGGGTCCTCATGCCAATAGTTGAGACAGAGTTAAATGTCCTATTACAATAACAGCAATCAAGAATAAGCAGCTCGCTACAAATATTCAAATTATACTACATCGATTTATTTTCTGTTTGAGGTAAATAGTAAAAGGAAGTGAATATTCCTAAAGAATGCAAATGATAAATAAAGGAATATTCCTCAAGAATGCAAATGATAAATAAAGGAATATTTCTTAAGAATGTAAATAAAAATCAGTTCAAAAGATACAATTACTTCATAACTATTTCAATAGCACTAATTTCTTATAATGACATTGACAAAAAACCTCTTGACCAAGTCAGTAACGCTCCACCATCAGCAATCATCTACCTATAATTATCATTAGCTTCCTACTGTAATTTACAGGTAGTAAGTGTTATTGAGATCCAGTTTTGCCTAAACATATTAATACTCCTCGTATGTAGTTCAAGTCAAGTCACTGGTACATCACTTGCTAAATTGTGCTACTGTCTTTGATCTTATCAGCAAAACAGAAGAGCAGTATCAAGTAAAGTCAGTACCAATAGTTAACTTTCTTTATGAACCACGCTACTACTGGCTATAACTTCGCCTAATTAGGGTGGAGACCGTTTACTTTTACATAATTACAGTTTATTTGATTAATAACAGAAGCTTGCTTCGATTCCCGTTTATCTTGCTGCTGCTTCCTTTCAGTAGAAATCTTTATGGAAACAAAATTAATCCAATACCTTCTATTACGCATGATCACAGTCCAGTAAGTATCCTAGCACAGGAATATCATTGTTGTTGTTGTTATGGTCTTCAGTCCTGAGACTGGTTTGATGCAGCTCTCCACGCTACTCTATCCTGTGCAAGCTTCTTCATCTCCCAGTACCTACTGCAACCCACATCCTTCTGAATTTGTTAAGTGTATTCATCTCTTGGTCTCCCTCTACGATTTTTACCCTCCACGCTGCCCTCTACTACTAAATTGGCGATCCCTTGATGCCTCAGAACATTTTACTAGCAACCGATCCCTTCTTCTAGTCAAGTTGTGCCACAAACGTCTCTTCTCACCAATCCTATTCAATACCTCCTCATTAGTTATATGATCTACCCATCTAATCTTCAGCATTATTCTGTAGCACCACATTTCGAAAGCTTCTATTCTCTTCTTGTCCAAACTATTTATCGTCCATGTTTCACTTCCACACATGGCTACGCTCCATACAAATACTTTCAGTAACGATTTCCTGACACTTAAATCTATACTCGATGTTAACAAATTTCTGTTCTTCAGAAACGCTTTCCTTGCCATTGCCAGTCTACATTTTATATCCTCTCTACTTCGACCATCATAAGTTATTTTCTCCCCAAATAGCAAAACTCCTTTACTACTTTAAGTGTCTCATTTCCTAATCTAATTCCCTCAGCATCACCCTAATTAATTCGACTACATTCCATTATCCTCGTTTTGCTTTTGTTGATGTTCATCTTATATCCTCCTTTCAAGACGCTATCCATTCAGTTCAACTGCTCTTTTAAATTCTTTGCTGTCTCTGATAGAATTCCAATGTCATCGGCGAACCTCAAAGTTTTTATTTTTTTATCCGTGTAATTCCTACTCCAAATTTTTCTTTTGTTTCTTTTACTACTTGCTCAATATACAGATTGAATAACATCGAAGATAGGCTACAACCCTGTCTCACTACATTCCAACAACTGCTTCCCTTTCATGCCCCTCGATTATTATAACTGCCATCTGATTTCTGTACAAATTGTAAATAGCCTTTCGCTCCCTGTATTTCCTCCCTGCCACCTTCAGAATCTGAAAGAGAGTATTCCAGTCAACATTGTCAAAAGCTTTCTCTAAGTCTACAAGTGCTAGAAAAGTAGGTTTGCCTTTCTTTAATCTAGCTTCTAAGATAAGTCGCAGGGTCAGTATTGCCTCACGTGCTCCAATATTTCTACAGAATCCAAACTGATCTTCCCCGAGGTCGGCTTCTACCAGTTTTTACATGCGTCTGTAACATTATCGGCATATTACTGATTTAATAGTAGCCGATAGTGTTATAAAGACAAGTACGTGCAGTTCCCACCCACAATACGTATTATTGCAACAAAATTCACTGAGAATATCGCTTGTTAACACCTCACTAGGTTTTCACGTAAACGAAAATAAAACAATCTTACAGTTCCTTTCAGGTGTTAAACCGTCTTCTTCGTTGTCGTCTACAACGATCTCATTACTCCATGTAACATTGTGGGCACATATTGATTCGCAATGACTAATTATGGGGCAGGACCTTGGTGTTACTGGAGCCTCTTACACCTGCCCACACTCTTCATGCTCTCGGTGCCTCACTAGTAAGACCTGTGCCTCACGTAGGCAGTGCACGCCCGTAGCGTCTGTTTACTCTCACGTGTTTCAACCAAATCTGTCTCCTACGCGCTCTTCTCTGACGCCACACTCGCGTCCTAAGACGGTGCTCCTACACTAGTCTTTACTCTCTGCCAACGAGATTGCTTTGCCTAACTTTCCTCAATGGCATTAATCCAGAACAAATACATCACAACACAAAAATAATTTATACACGTTATAGTGTGTATCACATTTCTAATTAACGCACAGTATCAAAAAATTTACAGAATGTAACAAATGCATCATATTAACAAAGAATATAGTGGGTAAAAAACTTTGAGGTAACACATCTGTATTATAGCGGCGCAACCTCAGCCTCCAGGCGTTATGATAAAACAGCTTTCGCAAGACTATTACCGCAGAGAACAGTCGTTTAGAATGCGAGCACTATAGCACCGTGTCAGACGTTGCTCTACGTGTTACCTGAAGGGTTAAGGTTGGCTATCAGCCACTGTGGAAGAAGTAACGAGCTATGTCAAACATCCACAGAACGTTAAAGATGAAACCTGCCGCCTGCAAATCAAGACCAACTCGTTGAGCCCACCTTGCATCTGCTTCAAACGCCTTCATGCAGAACCGATTTCATCAAGCGGTGAGAAAGCATATGTAAATCCATCTCTACATGCCCAGTTACTGAGCTAGTCAATTGACCCTGGAGTTTATATTTGTGTTAGCAGTATGATGTTCAGTCCGAAGACTGGTTTGACGCTGCTCTCCATACTACTCTATCCTGTGAAACCCTATTCATCTACAAGTGACTACTGCAACCTATATCCTTCTGAATCTGCCTACTGTATTATTCTCTTGGTCTCTGTCTACAGTTTTTACCCCTTGCACTTCTCTCCAGCACTAAATTGCTGATCCTTTGATGTCTCAGAAAGTCTCCTGCCAACCGCTGCCTTCTTCTAGTCAGGTTGTGCCACAAATTTCTTTTCTCCCCAATTCTAGTCAGTACCTCCTCATTAGTTTCGTGATCTAGTCACGATAATGAACGTAAATGATCCATGTCTCAACCATTTAATCAAGTTGTTTGATTTGCATATTACTTTACATCTCAGTGTCTTGAATTTATTAGATTTTGGCGTCCAGTATATTCGGCCTCTTATTTTGCACTCTCTTTGTTCTTTATGAATTCACTACATTTGGCACCCAACATGAGGCTATCTAATTTGTTATTTGCTTTTCATTTTACGACAGATGCTACGATGACCTGGAGGTGTGACCCTGAAAGACAGAGTTCGGAAGCACCACATACGAGATTTGCCTAAGGTAGCAAACAGCTGGAAGGCTTCAAAAGAATCGGCAACACTGGTACGGGCATGTCATGCGCCGTGAGCCTAAGCAGGTTACAAGATTTATACATTAGCGTGCAAAACTTAAGGACGAAAATAATTTTCGCTTGATATGCCACTGAGAAGAGACATGACATAGGGAGCATGCATTACAATCCGTGACGATCACGTACCATATTAAGAATCATGTCCTCTTTAGTAAATTGAGCGAAGTGGCGCAGTGTTTAGCACACTGGACTCGCATTCGGGAGGGCGAGAATTCAAACCCACGTTCAGCCATCCAGATTTAGATTTTCCGTGATTCCCCTAAAGCGCTTCAGACAAATGTTGGGATGATTCCTTTGACAAGGCATGGCCGATTTCCTTCCCCATCCTTCCCTAATCCGATAGGACCAGTGACTTCGCTGGCCGGCTGCTGTGGCGGAGTAGCTATAGGCGCTTCAGTCCGGAACCGTGCCGCTGCTACGGTCGCAGGTTCGAATCCTGCCTCGGGCATGGATGTGTGTGATGAGTTTAGGTTAGTTAGGTTTAAGTCCCATAGCGCTTAGAGCCATTGTTTTGACTTCACTGTTTGTGTCATTTCTGCTCATATCAGTGCAGAGTTCATTAACTTACCTTCTGCACTACATTATCAGTTCTTTCTCTGGTACCGCGCGCCGAGAAATTTGAATCCCCGCCAGACGTCATGGACGTCGAAGACCCATAGAGGTCTTTGTACCATCGCGCCGTAAGCTGTGGCCGCGTGCGCCTCCTGGCCCGCTTTTAGTGTGAGGGCGCCACAGTGGAACACCTGGTTGCAGCGGCCAATATCGGCGTCCTCCATCGAGTACTTATGCGCCAGCCCGTCGCTCAGCCTGCCAGTCTAACCTTGCGTGTGTCTCAGGACATATCGCCTCGCATTAGACAGCGTATTGACTTTCGTGATGCTTTACGAGTGGACGAGGTTGTCTTGTTTGGTTCGTGACTCTGTTGTCTGTTCTTGTTTTGTGCCGTAAGGTCCTTAGTTGGTCCCGCCGCGTTTCTGTCGCTACAACCCCGCGACCGTTCCGGTCGCCGTTACAACACTTTCTATGCGTGATCCATGATTCCTCGAGATATGTTGCTAGGCGGTGACACATCATAAGAAAGTAACATTCGTCCTTAAGTTTTGCTTCCCAGTATACCTGACATAAGGAAATGGACAAGAGATCTTTAATGCCCACTGAATACATGAAATAGAATCCGAAAAATCAACAAGAAACGGTGGGACTGCACCGTGAAATAACTTACGACCAGACTTATGTAAGGACGTGAAAATTTCTAGCTTTTTACAGTTGTGAAAAGTTTACGAAGGGATATCAACAAGTAAAGCAATTTATTTTTTCTCGGTCAATTTCGGCTGCAAAAAATGCCGCATTTGCTGTGGGAAATATGTAATATTCCTGCTTCAGTCCCTATAGTGTCATGAAGTTCCCATAGGTGACGGCGGAATACGAAGCATTCCAAATTGCGTCTTCAACGGAGGTGAGATGCAAGGAGAGAATATTTTTTTTTTTTTTTTTTGAGGAAAACCAGAACATTGCAGATATTTGTAGGCGCTTGCATAATGTCTACGGAGACCTGGAAGTGAACAAAACCACGGTGAGTCGATGGGCGTGGCATCTGCCATCATCACAACACAGTCACGCAAACCTGTGCGATCTTTCGTTTGCTGATCGTCTGCACACAGCTGAGCAATGTTAGAACGTTCGGACACTCTCACTCGAGTTGATTGACGGATGACAAACACGTCGCTGCACAAGTGGATGTCCTTACTGGCAGTAGTGACACACTCGTCCACGAGTTGGGCTACTCAAAAGTGTATACCCTCTGGGTTCCTCGCCGCCTGACGGAAGACCAATAAAGAGCAAAGAAGACCACGTGTGCGGAATTGCTTGCACGTTTCGAGGCTGATAGTCACAAATTTTGTTCGAACTTCCTCACAGGCGATGAAACATGGTGTCATCACTTCGAACCGGAAACAAAACGACAGTCTATGGACTGGAGCCACAGCAACTCTCTTCCACAGAAGAAGTTCGAAGCCGCAGCCACAGGCTGTAAAGTCATGGCGACGGTCTGCTCAGACTGTGAAGTGGTTACTCTTTTTGATGTCCTCTCTCACTTTGCAACGATCAGCTGTGAAATGTATTGTGCTACCCTCAATGAGTTGAAAAATGACTTCAGCGTCTTCGTCGCCACAAAAATGCAAACGAACTTCTCCTTCTCCACGACAATGCAAGGTCTCGCACAAGTCTACGCATCTGAGAGAAGGTTACAGAACTTCATTAGACTTTCTTCCTCATCCACCCTACAGCCCGGATCTCGGACGTTCGACTTCCATCTGTTTGGCCCAACGAAAGATACACTCTGCAGGAAGTAGTGCGTGCATGATGGGGAAAGTTATTGACGTTGCATGACCTTCTACATGTACATCTACATACACTATGTGATCAAAAGTATCTGGACACCTGGCTGAAAATGACTTACAAGTTCGTGCCGCCTTCCATCGGTGATGTTGGAATTCAGTATGGTGTTGGCCCACCCTTAGCCTTGATGACAGCCTCCACTCTCCCAGGCATACGCTCAATCAGGTGCTGGAAGATTTTGTGAGGAATTGCAGCCCATTATTCACGGACTGCTGCACTGTGGAGAGGTATCGATGTCGGTCGGTGAGGTCTGGCACGAAGTCCACGTTCCAAAACATCCCAAAGGTGTTCTATAGGATTCAGGTCAGGACTCTGTACAGGCTACTCCATTAGAGGCATGTTATTGTCTTGTAATCACTCCGCCACAGGCCATGCATTATGGACAGGTGCTCGATCGTGTTGAAAGATGCAGTCGCGATCCCCGAACTTCTCTCCAACAGTGGAAAGCAAGAATGTGCTTCAAACATCAATGTAGGCCTGTGCTGTGATAGTGCCACGCAAAACAACAAGGGGTGCAAGCCCCCTCCATGAGAAACACGACTATACCATAACACCAGTGCCTCCGGATTTTACTATTAACACTATGAACGCTAGGAGACGACGTTCACTGGGCATTCGCCATACCCACACCCAGCCATCGGATCGCCACATTGTGTACCGTGATTCGTCACTCCACACAACGTTTTTCCACTGTTCAATCGTTCAATGTTTACGCTCCTTACACCAAGCGAGGCGTCGTTTGGCGTTTACCAGTGTGACGTGTGGCTTATGAGCAGCCGCTCGACCATGAAATCCAGGTTTTCTCACCTCCACCTAACTGTCATAGTACTTACAGTGGATTCTGATATAGTTTGGAATTCTTGTGTGATGGTCTGGATGGATGTATGCCTATTACACATTACGACCCTTGTGACACTTCACTCATTTTCTATTCCATCAGAAGTCAGCAGGAACACTCTTTGAGTGCGTTAGCGTCTATAGAATAAATGAATGGGGTAAGGAGTGGACCCTTATTCTATGACAGAGCAGAACGGTGTTTAAGCTGTAAACTGGTTTTAATGCTGAAATTTTGTCAAAGAAATACACGAATTTACACAGTATGTGACGTGACAATGTTAGAACGGCTGTCAAGATAATGCATCTCGTTCTGAGTAATCATAAGCCTAACACAACAACATCCAGTATTAACCAGAAGTTTCGTTACTAATTGAATCTTACTACTACGTCATGAAGTTGGCCAATATTACAACAAATTATCCGACTCCGGTCCTCAGTCCGATACTACACTGCTGGCCACCGTAAATGCAACACCCTGAAGGAAGCATCCGAATCAAGTGGAATTTACACCATGAGTTTGCAGCGATGAGATATGCAACTGATTATAATTTCAGCGCAGACGAACATCACGCGCGACTGTGGCGCCACCTCATAGCGCCATTTAAGGCTTGGCGATTTCGACGAGTGTACGTTCGGCACGTGTGTTTACTTTGTGGTTGTTTCACACGACGATCAGTTATGCCTCGTAGACAACAGCGAACATCTTTTGATCAAGTATCCGAGTTCGACAGAGGAAGGATAGTGGCTTACCGAGATTGTGGATTATCATACAGAGAAATCGCTAGTCGTGTTGGACGAAACCAAACAACTGTAATGCGGATATGTGACCGTTGGATGCAGGAGGGTACGACGGACCGACGTGGTCGATCGCATTCACCTCGGTGCACCACTGCACGTGCTGATAGGCAAATTGTGCGCATGGCAGTGACGGATCGCTCAGTGACATCCCGAACCATAGCACAGCACATTGCGTCTGTAACGCATCATCTAGTGTCTGCGCGTACCATTCGACGCCGTTTACAGCAGAGTGGTCTGTCCGCAAGACGTCCATTGCTTCGTCTACCATTGACGCAGAACCACAGACGTCGCCAATGGTGTGATGACAGACGGATGTGGACGGCAGAAAGGAATGACGTTGTGTTTACTGACGAGGCACGCTTCTGTCTGCAGCACCACGATGGTCGGATTCGAGTGTGGAGACACCGTGGAGAGAGGATGCTGGACAGCTGCATTATGCACCGCCACACTGGTCTTGCACCGGGTATTATGGTATGGGGCGGTATTGGATATTACTCTCGCACGCCTCTAGTACGCATTGCCGGTACTTTAAATAGCCGGCGCTACATATCCGAGGTGCTGGAGCCAGTTGTCCTTCCTTACCTTCAGGGCTCGGCCACAGCCATATTTCAACAGGATAATGCGCGACCACACGTGGCACGCATTGTCCAAAGGTTCTTCGTCAGTGATCAGATTGAATTGCTTCCCTGGCCGGCTCGCTCTCCGGATCTTTCGCCGATAGAAAACATGAGGTCCATGGTTGCTCAACGAGTGACCCAGATTACATCCCCAGCTGCCACACCAGATGATCTTTGGCAACGTGTGGAAGCTGCTTGGGCTGCTGTACCCCAGGAACACATCCAACGTCTCTTTGACTCAATGCCGAGACGTGTGGCAGCGGTGATCTCCAACAATGGCGGTTACTCTGGCTACTGATTCTGGCAGGAACCACATGTCACAGACGTCTGTAAACGTAATCATTTGATACTTGGTCAACATGTTATCTACAAAATAAATTTCGTTGTGCTACCTCTTGTCTTTCTTGGTGTTGCATTTACGGTGGCCAGCAGTGTATTTAGGATAACAATCAAGTCTATGGAGGATGGTTAGTTTTTTGTGACAAGGTGAGCAAAAGTCTCTTCGGGTTTGCTGCAGCAAACCCGAAGAGACTTTCAAGACTTATTACGCCGGGAAAGCCTACGTAATCACAGGCTGAGCAAAAGATTACTCAAGGTTGCTCGAGTTCACAGTGGACGCAAGCTGGTGAACCAACAAGTTTACATCTCTGCTCGCAGTATTTACCTTAGCTGCGATGAGCTGACGTCTGCATTGCTGTTCTCATCCCCTGAATTTCCTATAAAACCTAATCAAACACTTTGCTGATTTTATCAACAGAAACTCTCCTATGTTTCTTGTTAGGCGAGAAACATGCACTCATCCCTAGTCTTGAAATATTCCGATATGCATCCGCATGGCTGGAGCAGCGTGCATATTATAATGCTCTCTCAGTTCTTGCAAGAACAATTAACTAAGTGACTGGTTCGTTTCTCTGCTGTTGGAGCTCAACGACGCTACAGCTAATACACTCCTGGAAATGGAAAAAAGAACACATTGACACCGGTGTGTCAGACACACCATACTTGCTCCGGACACTGCGAGAGGGCTGTACAAGCAATGATCACACGCACGGCACAGCGGACACACCAGGAACCGCGGTGTTGGCCGTCGAATGGCGCTAGCTGCGCAGCATTAGTGCACCGCCGCCGTCAGTGTCAGCCAGTTTGCCGTGGCATACGGAGCTCAATCGTAGTCTTTAACACTGGTAGCATGCCGCGACAGCGTGGACGTGAACCGTATGTGCAGTTGACGGACTTTGAGCGAGGGCGTATAGTGGGCATGCGGGAGGCCGGATGGACGTACCGCCGAATTGCTGAACACGTGGGGCGTGAGGTCTCCACAGTACATCGATGTTGTCGCCAGTGGTCGGCGGAAGGTGCACGTGCCCGTCGACCTGGGACCGGACCGCAGCGACGCACGGATGCACGCCAAGACCGTAGGATCCTACGCAGTGCCGTAGGGGACCGCACCGCCACTTCCCAGCAAATTAGGGACACTGTTGCTCCTGGGGTATCGGCGAGGACCATTCGCAACCGTCTCCATGAAGCTGGGCTACGGTCCCGCACACCGTTAGGCCGTCTTCCGCTCACGCCCCAACATCGTGCAGCCCGCCTCCAGTGGTGTCGCGACAGGCGTGAATGGAGGGACGAATGGAGACGTGTCGTCTTCAGCGATGAGAGTCGCTTCTGCCTTGGTGCCAATGATGGTCGTATGCGTGTTTGGCGCCGTGCAGGTGAGCGCCGCAATCAGGACTGCATACGACCGAGGCACACAGGGCCAACACCCGGCATCATGGTGTGGGGAGCGATCTCCTACACTGGCCGTACACCACTGGTGATCGTCGAGGGGACACTGAATAGTGCACGGTACATCCAAACCGTCATCGAACCCATTGTTCTACCATTCCTAGACCGGCAAGGGAACTTGCTGTTCCAACAGGACAATGCACGTCCGCATGTATCCCGTGCCACCCAACGTGCTCTAGAAGGTGTAAGTCAACTACCCTGGCCAGCAAGATCTCCGGATCTGTCCCCCATTGAGCATGTTTGGGACTGGATGAAGCGTCGTCTCACGCGGTCTGCACGTCCAGCACGAACGCTGGTCCAACTGAGGCGCCAGGTGGAGATGGCATGGCAAGCCGTTCCACAGGACTACATCCAGCATCTCTACGATCGTCTCCATGGGAGAATAGAAGCCTGCATTGCTGCGAAAGGTGGATATACACTGTACTAGTGCCGACATTGTGCATGCTCTGTTGCCTGTGTCTATGTGCCTGTGGTTCTGTCAGTGTGATCATGTGATGTATCTGACCCCAGGAATGTGTCAATAAAATTTCCCCTTCCTGGGACAATGAATTCACGGTGTTCTTATTTCAATTTCCAGGAGTGTATGTAGCTGAATGTCAGCCGCAGTGAACGCAGTGTTCACTCAAATTTCTCCTCTGCATCGTACAGAGCGTTATGCGCCCCGTTCTGCACTTGACGCCAGTTAAGAGGAGAGTCCTCGAAATTTTCGGTCTTGTTTTTCTCGTAGCAAAACTGTCCCCCTCCTCGGTCCTTTCATGCTCCACGTCATGGCTTTTTTTCGACCAATAGGAGCATTACTGTTATTTTGTGAAAGCTCTCTCTACCAATCGCAAAGGCTCTACCATTAAACAGCCTCAAAATATCGGCATTTTTCTGCTTCCTAGAACGTTTCCGCCAATCGGACATTTTGTGCCCACGTCAGGCGCCTAAAAGTTCGTTGCGTACATCTCGCTGTTCACCGGTTTGTTCGTATCCATTAGGAAATTCTGCAGTGCAGTTTTCTAAAGCTTCTTTCCCTACCGCTCCGGCGGCCTGCTACTTGCCGTTCTGGCCGAGTCACGTGGCCCGTTCGTTGACTCTCGTCGCGGGACGCCTTTAAAAACTTTCCGTTGTCACCCGTGGCGCGCCCCTCATGCTTGCTTCCAAATGCACTGTTCTCTCCAGCCACTTGTTTCACCATTTGCTCATTAACATGCAGTGTATAGGTTTGGTGTGTTAATACAGTCGATTAACTGTCAACCCTTTGCATTGCATACTGTACATTTTTATTGGCAAATCTGCCGAAGTAAGTCAGATACATTATTCTCGTGTTACGATGTATAAAAAGTATTATGTACGGTGCGAAATTGACCTTCATTTAATCTGCTACCTTATACCCTCTTCAACTGTCAGTGGTCTCTGTCAGTCAGCAGACGAGGTCCGCCTGTACGCTTTGTGCTGTACATGGCCCTTTATGTTTCCATTTCACCGTCGCATCGGAAACTGTGGACCTAGGGATGTTCAGGAGTGTAGAAATCTCTGTGTACAGATGTACGATGCAAGTGAAACCCAATCACCTGACCACGTTCGAAGTCCGTGAGTTCCGCGAAGAGCTCCATTCTGCTCCCTCACGATGTCTAATGACTACTGAGGTCGCTGATATGGAGTACCTGGCAGTAGGTGGCAGCACAATGCACCTAATATGAAAAACGTATGTTTTTGGGGGTGTCCGGATACTTTAGATCACATAGTGTAGTTACTCGGCAAGCCACTGTACGATGCATGGCAGACGGCTCTATCACAACTAGTCATTTCCTTTCTTGATCCACTCGCAAATAGACCGAGGGAGAAACTACTGTCTATATACCTCCATACGAGCCCTAATTTATCGCATCTTATCTTCGTGATCCTTACGTGCAATGTATGTTGGTGGCAGTAGAATCGTTCGGCAGTCAGCTTCGAATGCCGGTTCTCTAAACTTCCTCAACAGTGTTTCTTGAAAAGAACGTCACGTACCGTACAGGGATTCCTATTTGAGTTCCTGAACCATCTCCTTAACACTTACGTGTTGATCAAACCTACCGGTAACAAATCTAGCAGACTGCCTCTGATTTGCTTCTATTTCATCCTTCAATCCGACCTCGTACGGATCCCAAATACTTGAGCAGTACTCAAGAATAAGTCGCACCAGCGTGGTGTATGTGGTCTCCTTTACAGGTGAACCACTCTTTCCTAAAACTTCCAATAAATCGAAGTCGACCATTCACAGTCCCTACCACAGTTCATGCATGCTCATTCCCTTCCACATCACTTTGCAACGTTATGCTCAGATAGTTAAACGATTTGACTGTGTCAAGCGGGACACTTGTAACACTCTATTCAAACATTACGGGTACGTTCTTTCTATTCATCAGCATTAACTTACATTTTTTCACATTTAGGACTAGATGCCATTCGGCACAGCAATTAGAAATTTTGTCTAAGTCGTATCTTCCTATAGTCACTCAACTTTGACACTTTACCGTACACCACGGCATCATCAGCAAACAACCACAGATGGCTTCCCACTCCGTCCGCCAAATCGTTTATGTATATAGAGGACAACTGCGGTCATATCGCACTTCCCTGGGGCACTCCTGACGATACCCTTGCCTCCGATGGACACTCGCTGTCGAGGGTTCCATTACTTAAGAAGTCGTCGAGCCACTCACATATCTGTGAACTTATTCCGTATCTCGTACGTTCGTTAGCAAGCTGCAATGGGGCTCTGTGACAACTGCTTTCCGGAAATCTAAAAACGTGGAATCCGGCTGTTGCCTCTCATCCATAGTTCGCGGTGTATTATGTGAGAAAAGGGTAAGCTGAGTTTCGTACGAGCTATGCTTTCTTAAACCATGCTAATTCATGAACATAAGCTTCTCAGTCTCAAGAAACTTTATTATATTCGAATTGAGAATATGTTCAAGGATTCTGTATCAAACAGAAGTTAGTGATATTGGTCTGTATTTTTGCGGGTCTGTTCTTTTACCCTTCTTATACAGGGTGTCCCAGGTATCTTTTCCACCCAAAATATCTCTGGAACAATAACAGCTATTGGAAAACGACTTTCACCGGTATCAATGTAGGGCTGGGGCCCATGAATGTACATATTTGGAAACATTCTAAAACGAAAGCATATGTGTTTTTTAACACAAACTTATGTTTTTTTAAATGTACCTCCTATATTTTTTCTTCAGCAATGCATAGCATGACAAAGGACATACACAATGGCGTTGATTGCATCGCAATATTCCCATTACATCCCGAGATATTAAGACGCGAAGTTGACGCTTGTAACACCCGACATGCGCTGCTAGCGCACGTCCTGAGGCTCAGGCGTGAACCCCATGCTGCCCGTAATCGCGATGTGATTGACATACGTAATCACACTTCCATACTTATCAAGAGGTCCGAAACGAATAATACGGTCTGCTGCCATCAGCTCTCATAAGCACATACTGGTTTCCCTCTCGCACGTTTTACGTATCTACGTACACGTTTTTGTTAGAAAACACATATGCTTTCGTTTCAGAATGTTTCCAAATATGTACATTCATGGGCCCCAGCCCTACATTGATACCGGTGAAAGTCGTTTTCCAATAGCTGTTATTGTTCCAGAGATATTTTGGGTGGACAAGATAGCTGGGACACCCTGTATACTGAAGTCACCTGCGTCTTTTTCCAGTCGCTTGGGATTTTATGCTGGGCGAGAGATTCGCGATAAATACAGGCTAGATAAGGGGCCAATGCCGTAAAGTAAAATCTCTTTGTAAAATCGAACTGAGATTACACCATGACCTGTTGATTTATTTGCTTTCAAATCTTTCAGTTGTTTCTCTACACAAGGGATGCTTATTACTATGTTGTCCATACGGGAGTCTGTGCCTTGGCTCCAACGACCACAAGTAAAGTAATAAGCTGACATAAGATTTTCGCGCTGAACGGAGATTATTTAGAAATGTAGGGATTTTGTACATACGCCCTTCATATTGTCAGTGCACAGTGACCGATGCATACTGAAAAAGCGAATGTTTTAGTCTATATTCAAATTTATTTATTTTGCCGACTGACTATGTGTTTCGGTACACATTGCCATCTTGATGCCATATGATGGGATAATTCGATTACATGGTCTGAACAGTACTCCAATAACAATTTACAAAAGTATTGTACACTACAACAGCAAACGTATGCTATATGACGAACCTTAAAATCTATAGTTAGTCTCTTACTGTTGGCACGTAGTCATCACACTGGCTTCCCAAGTAGATCTGTCAGATACTAAAAGAAGATGTCAATATTGAGCTTTAAATAAATTTAAATAAAGACAAATTAACTATGGACTTAAAATCGTTTCATCAGATATAGACACGCAGCATCGTCAGTTCAGAACGTAATAACTGGATTACAGTGTGACAATACGATAATATTCATACAGGGTGTTTCAAAAATGACCGGTATATTTGAAACGGCAATAAAAACTAAACGAGCAGCGATAGAAATACACCGTTTGTTGCAATATGCTTGGGACAACAGTACATTTTCAGGCAGACAAACTTTCGAAACTACACTAGTTACAATTTTCAACAACAGATGGCGCTGCGGTCTGGGAAACTCTATAGTACGATATTTTCCACATATCCACCATGCGTAGCAATAAAATGGCGTAGTCTCTGAATGAAATTACCCGAAACCTTTGACAACGTGTCTGGCGGAATGGCTTCACATGCAGATGAGATGTACTGCTTCAGCTGTTCAATTGTTTCTGGATTCTGGCGGTACACCTGGTCTTTCAAGTGTCCCCACAGAAAGAAGTCACAGGGGTTCATGTCTGGCGAATAGGGAGGCCAATCCACGCCGCCTCCTGTATGTTTCGGATAGCCCAAAGAAATCACACGATCATCGAAATATTCATTCAGGAAATTAAAGACGTCGACCGTGCGATGTGGCCGGGCACATTCTTGCATAAACCACGAGGTGTTCGCAGTGTCGTCTAAGGCAGTTTGTACCGCCACACATTCACGAAGAATGTCCAGATAGCGTGATGCAGTAATCGTTTCGGATCTGAAAAATGGGCCAATGATTCCTTTGGAAGAAATGGCGGCCCAGACCAGTACTTTTTGAGGATGCAGGGACGATGGGACTGCAACATGGGGCTTTTCGGTTCCCCATATGCGCCAGTTCTGTTTATTGACGAAGCCGTCCAGGTAAAAATAAGCTTCGTCAGTAAACCAAACGCTGCCCACATGCATATCGCCGTCATCAATCCTGTGCACTATATCGTTAGCGAATGTCTCTCGTGCAGCAATGGTAGCGGCGCTGAGGGGTTGCCGCATTTGAATTTTGTATGGATAGAGGTGTAAACTCTGGCGCATGAGACGATACGTGGACGTTGGCGTCATTTGGACTGCAGCTGCAACACGGCGAACGGAAACCCGAGGCCGCTGTTGGATCACCTGCTGCACTAGCTGCGCATTGCCCTCTGTGGTTGCCGTACGCGGTCGCCCTACCTTTCCAGCACGTTTTTTCCGTCACGTTCCCAGTCCATTGAAATTTTTCAAACAGATCCTTTATTGTATCGCTTTTCGGTCCTTTGGTTACATTAAACCTCCGTTGAAAACTTCGTCTTGTTGCAACAACACTGTGTTCTAGGCGGTGGAATTCCAACACCAGAAAAATCCTCTGTTCTAAGGAATAAACCATGTTGTTTACAGCACACTTGCACGTTGTGAACAGCACACGCTTACAGCAGAAAGACGACGTACAGAATGGCGCACCCACAGACTGCGTTGTCTTCTATATCTTTCACATCACTTGCAGCGCCATCTGTTGTTGAAAATTGTAACTACTGTAATTTCGAAAGTTTGTCCGCCTGAAAATGTACTGTTGTCCCAAGCATATTGCAACAAACGGTGTATTTCTGTCGCTGCTCGTTTAGTTTTTATTGCCGTTTCAAATATACCGGTCATTTTTGAAACACCCTGTAGTATGGCAAGTTAGTTTATGGTTCTTAGTGGTCACCTAAGTCAAAGCTTTTCACAACTGCACGTTACCTTCGGGAGCTTCTATCGCGACCATGGCTCGTCGGTGAGCTGCGACACGGCGTCGAGAGGGCGCGATGCATCGTCCCTGATGTGAGATCCCCAGCGTACATACGCACACTGCTATGACAAACATGAAAGTGGAAGTGTGGCCAAAGAGCGTCAACAGAAGCTTGCAGAGAACAGATGCTTGCAGAGTAATGTAAGGCTAAAGTATGTCACTATTCACTCTGGTTGCTTGATTTCTTTCCAATAAAAATAATTTTCTAATTTTAATATGTAATGCTACAATTACAACGACAGATACTTCATTAAAAATTCTAGGTAACATTGATGTATAACGGTATAAAGTGTATACAGGGTGTTCTGAAATTGCTGTTACAAGCTTCTATGACTTGTAGACGGGAGTGAGTATATAACATTTTCAATAGGAACCCATGTCCGGAAACGACATCCAACAACGCTACAGAGTGCCAATGTTATAGATGCTGGCGGCTGCAAATTTGTGTGTATATAGGGTGATTTCATGATAACGTTACAAACTTTGAAGAATGGAGGAGACAGATAAATGTATGAATTTTAGGTAAGAGGCCCGTACTGGAAAGGACTGAGACAAAACCTGTAACCGAAAGTAATTCTGATACCTCTGACAGTGGAAAACATGTACTGGCACTGTTGTTGCTAAGATAGGTGGGTAGACAACTTTCAGAATTCGTGGTGTAGACCAAGATTAGAAAAAAATTTCTAGCAAATATGGGCACAAAAATGCATATCGGAGGACCTATGAACACTTGTTAATCTCCGCTACTGTGAAGCACACCTGCCCAATTGAACAAGGCGTGCATTTTAGAGCCCATGCTTACTAGACACTCTTTCTTGTTTTGGTTCATACTACCACCTCTGAAAGTTGCCTACCCTACAACCTTAGCAAAAACAGCACCAGTACATGTAATCCACTGTCACAGGGTCAGAACGGTTTTCGCTTTTAGCTCGTTCGATGATGGTAGAGAGACCGTTACTTCTCCATCATCCTAGCAAGTCTGTAACATCATCGCATACACACCCCATGTATAACTTTAAAACTTTGAGGCTCTATAGCATCGTTGGATGACGTTTGCGGACATGGGTTCCTGTTCAAAATATTATATACTCACTTCCCTCTACAAGTCCTAGTCTGCTGTGGCACCACCCTATGCCAACCTATTCATGGGCCATGTAGAGGAATCGTTCCTAAAAACCCAGAATTCTAAGCCCCTCACCTGGTTCACATTCATTAGGACACCCTATCCACATTCCTCCAGAACCTCAACAACTTCTCCCCTGTTTGCTTCACCTGGTCCTACTCAAACCACCAAGCCACGTTTCTAGATGTTGACCTCCGCCTCTAATATGGCTACATCAGTACCTCCGTCCATATCATATCTACTAACCACCAGAATTACTCCACTATGACAGCTGCCACCCATTACATACCAAGAAGTCCCTTCCATACAGCCTAGTTACCCCTGGTCGTCGCAACTGCAGTGACGAGCAGTCCCTCTCGAAATATAACTAGGGTCTCACTGAAGCCTTTACTGACTGTAATTATCCTCCCAACCTCGTACACAAACAAATCTCCTGTGCCTTATCTTTCCAGGCTCTCACCACCTCCCAAAGTCCCACTGTCTGGCCAGTGAGGAACATTTCCCTTGTAACTCATTACCATGCAGGACTGGAGCAACTGAATTACGTTCTCCGCCACAATTTCGATTACCTCTCGTCTTGCCCTGAAATGAGAAATGTCCTGCCCACTATCCTTCCCACCCCTCCCATAGTGGTATTCCTCCATCCAGCGAACCTACAGAATATACTCGTCCGTCCTTACACAACGCCTACTCCCAGTCCCTTACCTCATGGCTCATATCCCTGAAATAGACCTAGATGCAAGACCTGTCCCATATATTCTCCCACCACCACCTACTCCAGTTAGGTCATTAACACCACCTATCCCATCAAAGGCAGGGTTATCTGTGAAGCCAGTTATGTTGTCTACAAACTAAGCTGCAACCACTGTGCTGCATTCTATGTATGCATAACGAAAAACAAGCTAAGTGTCTGCATGAATGGCCACCGGCAAACTGTGGCCAAGAAACAAATGGTCCACCCTGTTAGTGAATACGCAGCCAAACATGATATCCTTAATTTCATAGCCTGTGCCATAAAGATCTTTCCCACCAACACCAGCTCTTCTGAATTGCACAGGTGGGAACTTCCCTGTACATCCTACATTCATTATCCCTCTTGGCCTTAGCCTTCGTTACTCACTGTCCTCAAATTGGTTCAAATGGCTCTGAGCACTATGGGATTTAACTTCTGAGGTCATCAGTCCACTAGAAATCAGAAATACTTAAACCTAACTAACCTAAGAACATCACACACGTCCATGCCGAAGGCAGGATTCGAAGCTGCGACCGTAGCGGTCGCGCGGTTCCAGACTGTAGCGCCTAGAACCGCTCGGCCACCCCGGCCGGCCACTGTCCTCACCCATCCCGCCACTTCCCTGCTCCCATTCCAGCACTACACAGCCTTCATTCCACCACCACACCCATTTTTTCCCTCTACTTCCCCCTGCTCCCCACATCTCTCCTGCCCTCCACCTAACCTGCAGCATTTCACTGTCTGTCATCCTCACCATATACTATCTGTCCCCCTTCCCTCCCTAGCCTCCTCCTTACTCCCAGACAGTCACCACTCCCATCATGCACTGGTGCTGCTGCTGGCAGTGTGGTTTCAGTTGCCTGAGACGTCAGTTGCGTTTTCGAGAGTATGTATTTGTGTAAGTGTGTCTATTGTTGACAAAGGCCATTGGCTCAAAACTTCAAGTGTAAAACTCTTTTTTATTTTGCCTATCTGCGATTCAGCATCTCTGCTATATGGTGAGTAGCAACTTTCCTTCTCATTATATTGTTACCTTTTATCCTGGAATTTCTATTGTTTTGAAGTTTATAACGGACTTTTCCAAACATCCTGTAAAATGGTAAATTTTAAATTTAGCTTAACACATTTGCGAGTTTGCTTTTAATGTTTTTCTGCAGTGGGTACTATTTTGTTATGCGAAGTCTTAATTTAAAATGTTATGATACTTTTACAGCTGTTTTATATTCTGACTATCATTACACAAAAAAGTAGTGAACTCTGTACATAGGAAGCACTCTTATTAGTGTTGGTAGAAAGTTACATCTGTTTAAAGATAAATACAATAATAAATATTGACATCTTCCTTGTTTCTTTTAGTATTTGACACACTTACTTGGGAAGCCAGGGCGACGACAGCGTGCCAGGGTAAGAGGGTAGCTACACATTTTAAGGTGCACTATTTCATATGCTTCCTGTCATAGGGTATAATCTTTTTCTAAATTCCTATTGCACTACTTTTCAGACTATGTAATCGATTTACTCGATTACAGAGTGACCTGAAGATAGTGCTGTGTTCCGAAATCGGTAGCTACTCAGCAAAATAAGTAAATTGCGACTATAGACTAAAAGATATTTTTTTTCAAGGTTTTTGTAGCCAAAAAAGAGTGGGGAATAATTTGGTGTATTGGAATCCCGAATAAAACCAACCTGCTTTCAGAAAAGAAAATGTATTGCGTTACTTATTGAACCCACCTTGTATTGTAAAGAGTTGAAAATGAGAAACACGAGACCTGTTAGGGGTTGTGGCCCAGAAAGAGAGACGAGAACGCTTTCGGAGCTACTGCTCGACGTCGTTCTTCTGCGATGCAACGGCAGGCAGTTTTCCGGTTGGCGGGAGATAACGGGAGCACCCTGGAGGGTCATTAGGCAAACAAGACGCACGTTGATAGGGCGTGGCATGGACGGGGAGAGGTGGGGGGGGGGTGCTGCCCGCGGGCCCGGAAACTTGGCCCGCCTCTCGCGTAACAAATCGGCGCCGTCGCGGGTTGGCGCTTATAGAGTGGCGACGTCCGGCACCGCGACGCCACCTGATGGATGGCGGGCACCGCCCACCGCCCGCCGCTCGCCTCCCCGCCCCCCCCCCGTGACGTCACGGTCGGCATAATTAGCCGGGTGGAGGGGGAGGAGAAGCTCCCGGCTGTCGGAAGATCCGGGCACTTTCTTCTCGCGTGCGGCTGTCCGTGATGGATGGGAGGGAGCTGTTGTCAATACAAGGCGATCGCCGTTGGTCTTAAGCGTGACCTCCGCTGCTGGCAGCTCAATCTGTCTGTAAGATTAACTCCTAAAGGAAATGGGTCTTTTTCCGCTAGGCTGTTCTGTCACACGTCTAACTAGCAGACCATTTATTTTCTTCGATAGGAACTGAACCTTGATGCTCTGTTATTTTGATCACGTCATGTCTTTTATTAACACAAGTAACTTTTTGGTTTTTTTGGAAATCCACCTTATGCAAACGGTATTTATTTATTTTTATTCACCCAGATATATTTCGAGATTTATGTGTCGTCTTGTGTGGGTCAAATTTCATTTCTGTCAAGCATAACATAAGGTTTATAATGATTTAGCTACTGCAGCCCTAAAAGATACAACATGTGCATTTTGTTTCCTCTGTTTCGATTGCTCACCTGAAAATTACATTACTAGTGAAACTGCGTTATTGTACGAGCATCGTTCAATAAGTAATGCTCACATTTTTTAATCACAGCGTATCTATTGTTAAGAGTTAGAATCTGGTGACAATATACATTAATATGTCTTATCCATGTTCTATTTTTCTACGTAATCCCCATCACGTTCTATGGCCGTACGCTAACGTTGTGGAAGAGCGTGTCTTCCTTGCTGGTAAAAGCTCTTGTCCTGTAGCCGTAGCCAAGTTCACACCTCATGACTGACACTCTCGTCATCTTAATAGCATTTTCCCCGTAGAGAATCTTTAAGCAGGCCAAAGAGATGGAAGTCCGAGGGTGCCAGGTCGAGACTGTAGGGTAGATGACACAATGATGTCTGACCCAATTTGGCGATGTGTTCACGTGTTCTCAGACTTGTGTGTGGGCATGCATTATCGTGTTGGAGCAAGATTTCTGAGCAAGATTTCTGCAGAATTCGTGTCCGTTCGAACACGTCGGAAACGGTTCTTCATGCTATTCAGAGCCTTCACGTATTCTTCTGAATTGATGGTTGACCCTCTTGGCATCACATCCACGAGAATGACGCCATCGCAATCCCAGAAGACTGGCAGAAGGGGTTGTCCTGAATTTCTTCTTTTGTGGTTAATGAAGATGATGCCACTCCATGGACTGCCGTTTTGTTTCCGGTGCAAAGTGGTGCACCCAGCTTTTGTCCCCCGTAACGATCTGTGACAGAGATGCCCCTCCGACGGTCTCAAAACGCTCCAGCAATTCAAATGAAATGGCCTTTCTTTGAATCTTCTGGTCCGCTGTGAGCTTTCGAGGAATCCATCGTGAGCACCTCTTTGAATATCCGAGAGTCTTGATCATTGCAGACGCACTTCCAATTCTGACCGACAAATATAGAGCCAATTGTCGAGTTGTGATGCGCCGGTCGGTGCGAATAATGGCAGCCGCACGATCCAGCGCGTCTGCAGCAGTGGCTGTGAGAGGACGTCCCGAGCGTGGCTGATCATGGAGCTCTGTTTCTGCATTTCCTGTAGCTGTAACTTTCTTTACCCATCACCCGACTGTACTATCAACCGCAGCGTCGCCATAAACTGCACACAAACGTTTATGGGTGTACACCACGGTTTATTTTTCTGCACACAAGAATTCAATAACAGCACACTGCTTGTAACGCGAGTCGTGTGTGGACGCCATTTTGACGCTGTACGACGGTTCTGCCATCTGCCAGAACGGTTCGAAACTTCACCGGGTTGGGTGGAGTTGTTTGGGAGAAGAGACCAAACAGCGAGCTTATTGGTCTCATCGGATTAGGGAAGGAAGTCGGCAGTGCTTCAAAGGAACCATCCCGGCATTTGTCTGGAGTGATTTAGACAAATCACGGAAAACCTAAATCAGGATGGCCGGACGCGGGATTGAACCGTCGTCCTCCCGAATGAGAGTCCAGTGTGAAACTTCACCGGCGCTCAGAACAAACATCAAACGTGAAGCACCAACAGGGACGTCTGTCTATGTACAGTATATTATGGCTTTTTTAAAAAATGTGGGACATTGCTTATTGAACGACCCTCGTAGATTGGTTTTTGTGACCTTTTTGTCACAATATGCGAAGTAGTCATGAAGAAAATTCTTTGTGCATTTCTGAAGTACAACTCGAAGGTGGTGATTATGTATGTTACTGTACTTACATTTTCCATCCTGTTGCATATCTCTTTTGGATATCTTTTTCTAGCGATACTGAGTACACTGTTTCTACATTGTTATTTATAAAATTTCATTCACAAAGTTACTCCACAAGTATTTTCCACGAAACTGGAGAAAAAGTGATTCGAGTAGACACTTGTGTCTCCAAACTCGTTGAAAGTTGCTACGTTGTTGTCACTGCTCTCTTGTTTGCCGTTTGCCTTATATTTAATGTGGCACTAATTCTGAATGTTCCGTGAGAACAAATGTGCGTGTGTGTGTGTGTCTGTGTGTGTGAGAGAGAGAGAGAGAAATGAGAGAGAATCACTGTAGCGCTGAAACACAATCACATACGAAAACTCTCCCTCTTTCCTCCATCAAAAAATGGTTCAAATGGCTCCAAGCACTATGTGACTTAACAACTGGGTCATCAGTCCCCTAGACTTATTACTACTTAAACCTAACTAACCTAAGGACATCACACACATCCATGCCCGAGGCAGGATTCGAACCTGCAACCGTAGCAGCAGCGCGGTTCCGGACTGAAGAGCCTAGAACCGCTCGGCCACAGCGGCCAGCCTTCCCCCATCAAACACAAACACACACACACACACACACACACACACACACACTCACTCACTCACGAGAATTGATGGAGATACGCCGCACCTGCTAAATCTATGATGACGACAAATGACGACAGACACCACCGGGAATATTCCTCGACAGGTCACAACTTCAGTAAAGGTTGTAGTTGGCTCAGCCGATATTTTATATATTGTATACTGATATATGGCACAATAAACAACTTTTTGAATCAAAGAGAAACCTTGGCGTTCTTCGTCGGTTCTACCACCTTTTCAAGTACTTGTCAAAATATCGCAAGAAGCCACAACTCCAGATTATCTGTATGACAACTATCACATAGTAACGGGTGACTCCAAAGTTATTAAACATTTAAATATGCACTAACTGTAGGTAGAGAATCCTGACATGTGGGGATCTATTGAAACCAAAAATGAGTGCAAGAACTGGTCAACAGATGTCATTTGACAGCGACACGTCAGTGACGCCGTATGAGAATCGTCAGCGTATCGGATGTGAAGTACGCCGATATGTTACACATTCTTCGTCTCGTCGTCAGGCTGACTGAGAAACACTTGCTGGAAGGTGCGACTTTTATGCTGGATGGCGCTCAGCCCCATACTGCGACAAGTGCGAAAGGTCTCTTGCGCTCATCGTTTGGTAAGGATCGCGTGCTGAGCCGCCACATCCGTCATGCTTGGCCTCCAATGTCCGCTGACCTCAACCCGTGTAGTATTGGTTGCGGGCTTACCTGAAGTCATAGGTCTAGCACCATCGTCCGACCTGATTAGAGACGCTAAAGGTCAACGTCTGACGGCAGTTTCTCGCCGTACATACTGATATACTGTTCAGCAATATTCACAACCTTGTCCTTCGACTATAAGTATTGTTGATGTGTGACCGCCGGCGATTTGAGCATTTGCCATAAAGAACATGTCTTTGCTAAAGATGAAATGTTGTGCTAATTATTGCTTTTGTAACATACACTCCTGGAAATGGAAAAAAGAACACATTGACACCGGTGTATCAGACCCACCATACTTGTTCCGGACACTGCGAGAGGGCTGTACAAGCAATGATCACGCGCACGGCACAGCGGACACACCAGGAACCGCGGTGTTGGCCGTCGAATGGCGCTAGCTGCGCAGCATTTGTGCACCGCCGCCGTCAGTGTCAGCCAGTTTGCCGTGGCATACGGAGCTCCATCGAAGTCTTTAACACTGGTAGCATGCCGCGACAGCGTGGACGTGAACCGTATGTGCAGTTGACGGACTTTGAGCGAGGGCGTATAGTGGGCATGCGGGAGGCTGGGTGGACGTACCGCCGAATTGCTCAACACGTGGGGCGTGAGGTCTCCACAGTACATCGATGTTGTCGCCAGCGGTCGGCGGAAGGTGCACGTGCCCGTCGACCTGGGACCGGACCGCAGCGACGCACGGATGCACGCCAAGACCGTAGGATCCTACGCAGTGCCGTAGGGGACCGCACCGCCACTTCCCAGCAAATTAGGGACACTGTTGCTCCTGGGGTATCGGCGACGACCATTCGCAACCGTCTCCATGAAGCTGGGCTACGGTCCCGCACACCGTTAGGCCGTCTTCCGCTCACGCCCCAACATCGTGCAGCCCGCCTCCAGTGGTGTCGCGACAGGTGTGAATGGAGGGACGAATGGAGACGTGTCGTCTTCAGCGATGAGAGTCGCTTCTGCCTTGGTGCCAATGATGGTCGTATGCGTGTTTGGCGCCGTGCAGGTGAGCGCCACAATCAGGACTGCATACGACCGAGGCACACAGGGCCAACACCCGGCATCATGGTGTGGGGAGCGATCTCCTACACTGGCCGTACACCACTGGTGATCGTCGAGGGGACACTGAATAGTGCACGGTACATCCAAACCGTCATCGAACCCATCGTTCTACCATTCCTAGACCGGCAAGGGAACTTGCTGTTCCAACAGGACAATGCACGTCCGCATGTATCCCGTGCCACCCAACGTGCTCTAGAAGGTGTAAGTCAAACACCCTGGCCAGCAAGATCTCCGGATCTGTCCCCCATTGAGCATGTTTGGGACTGGATGAAGCGTCGTCTCACGCGGCCTGCACGTCCAGCACGAACGCTGGTCCAACTGAGGCGCCAGGTGGAAATGGCATGGCAAGCCGTTCCACAGGACTACATCCAGCATCTCTACGATCGTCTCCATGGGAGAATAGCAGCCTGCATTGCTGCGAAAGGTGGATATACACTGTACTAGTGCCGACATTGTGCATGCTCTGTTGCCTGTGTCTATGTGCCTGTGGTTCTGTCAGTGTGATCATGTGATGTATCTGACCCCAGGAATGTGTCAATAAAGTTTCCCCTTCCTGGGACAATGAATTCACGGTGTTCTTATTTCAATTTCCAGGAGTGTATGAAGCGCCATCTGTTAGTCACGTTGTGCAATTTTTTTGTTTTGACTATAACTCCGTGTTATTTATAGTACTTGTGTCAATTTTTACCCTTCTATCTACATCATTCTGCGAGGAATTAAATTTTCAAATGTTAATGGATTTTGGGTCACACTGTACTTATTTTGTGCCATCTATTCGCTTGTTTTCGGAATTCGCTTTAAATGCGCAGTTGAAGTTTCGTGAAAGTACAGTTACTAAGAAAAGATTTACAGTATTCAGTTAAAAGATTTTTTTTACTGAAATAGCTGTGTTTGCAGTTTCGTGTGTTATGCAATTAACAGTGTTGTCCATATTGGCTTGTGAGTAAAATGTTCAGTCTCGATATGAGTCTACCGATAGATTAGTTTCTGGGTCTGAGTCAGATTTAAATGTCCTATTACAACAAAAGAAATCAAGAATAAGCAACTGGCTACAAATATTCAAACTGTATTAAATCCAGGTATCACATATGTTTCACTTGAGCTAAATGATATAAGGAAGTGAATGTTCCTTGAGAATCTAAATAATAATCAGTACAAGAAATACGATTTCAATGGTAGTAATTTCCCATAATAAAACTGACAAAAGAACCGTTGGTCCAGCTCAGTAGTACTCCACCATTAGTAACCATTTACCTATAATTATCATTATCTTCCTGCTGTAATATACAGATAGTAAGAGTTATTGAGAGCCAGTTGTTGCCTAAACGTATTAATACTCCTATAATGTCTTGTACCTTATGAGCAAAACACCAGATCACCATCAACTAAGTCCTTTTACGTAATTACAGTTTACTTGATTACCAACAGAACCTTGGTTAAATTCCCATTTATCTTGATACTGATTCCTTTCAAAATAAATCTTAGGGTAACAAAATTAGGTCGACACATTACCGTTACACACCGTCAAAGTCACAAAATAGAAAATTCTTCACAAGAGTAACATTATCGACGTATCACAAATTTAGAAGTAGCGGCACGAACTAGCAGTAAATTCAGTAAAACAAATGACAGCAAATATTACGAGAGTTTAGAAAGTAAACTGTAATTCATATTCAGCCTTAAATGGATACGAAAACAGTAGCAGATCAAGGCGATCAGAACGAGACAGTACAGAGCGTACCGAGAAACATCATGGAGTGCTGTTGAGTGAAGAGTGTCATAAATTCTGCCGACTGTGTTCTGACTCGTTCCATGTCCCGGTAGGTCCGTCTCGCGTCTTATTAAGGAACCTGAGAAATCAGTGAATGAATGAAATAAGCAACATTCAAAATTAAGGTTTTCAGAAAATAAGAAATGAGGAATCTATCATGTGATAAGTACAGACATCAAGTATTGGTAAAGGTCTCTTTCACAACGTGTAATTAATTGATAAATACATTTACAGGTTGGATAGTTCAAAGACTATCAGTTACTCTAAGTGAAAAGCACACAATACTTTTTAATTTCTCGTGTAGTGTTTTCTCCATTTCGTTTTTATATTTTACACATTTCAGTAAAAATGCGGAAGGTCATCTTCATCTGTATATTTATATCAGTTTGTAGAGGGTTTTAAGTTTAACAAATTTTTCGTTTTGTTGGTATACATGCGATTTCCTCTTAATATATTAATGGCGACAATTTCCTTCCGCTTAAGACCAGAAATAAGAAACCACAGGGTATAATTTATATGCTGCTGAATAGTCCAGTACCAAGTTCATTTGGAGTTAATGTTTTTGTTACATAACAGTAACTATTATTCTTAACAGCCAGCCGTCGATAGTAATCACAGTACCGATGTGGCCTGGTATCCATTGCAAACAGTTGAATTTATGGAGATATTCCGATCTCGCAAGATGTCTTAGGACGTCCTGCACTAGATAGTTTTCAGTTATCTCGTGGTTATACTCATCTACCTCAGCGGAGAGTGACAGTTTCCGAATAGATGGCTGCTATTTTCAGTACAGTTCTTACACTTCGTGCTAGTCGCAGCAGAGGCAGTATCATTTAGACTGAGTGGAGAGCTTTAAATCACTCGCGGATACTGTTGTTTTAATAACTTGATCATCATGTACTGAATATTGAACACGAGCTTGAATATCGATTGACTGGCCCTATGTTTCCCCGATAAATATGAAACTGACAGTGAAAAGGCAAAAAACGCACACTCTTCACCATGCAGTGCGATGTTGATGACAGTGATTTGCCATTCTTCGTCCTGTGTGCTTTATTCTGCACACCGTATAGCAATAGGGCATCTTCTGTCGCAAGGGACGATTTAATGGTAATCTTACTCTCAACGTTTAACTTAGAAGTTTCCGTCTCAAAGTGAGGGTTAGTATAGCCAGGTCTGCATGCATAATTAAAATATTTCTTGCTCTAACATAGCCCCCACAGAGCTCAGGCCAGAGGAATGAAGCGATCTAAAACTTCCATTGCAGAAGAAAGGAGAAAACATATAAAATGAAGCTATATTCCATCAAGCTACGCATTAAAATCTTATAAGGAACTAGGAGTGCCGAAAAATAACAAACAAAATTTTTTCAGACGATGAACAACAACAAGCGCCCACGGGGGGCATCTGTCGATGGTTTTAACATTCCGTAAACATTACGGTACGCTGAAACTGTATTTTGTTCATTAAATGAAGTCGTACGGGGTTGTGTTTTGTAGTCTTCCTAAGACTTATTAGACACTTTTCTTCTTGCTAGTCTATCTTATGCAAGCCTCTGGATCCCAGCAGAGCTACTGTAGCCTGTATCCATTTAGACCTGCTTACTGGCTCCGTCCACAAGTTACATCCTCTACATTTACCTCCCTCTTTTATTTTTTTATTTTTTATTTTTTTGTTAAATAAATTTCTTTTTTCCTCTGTTCGACTAAGTGCCTAATCGTTGGTTATCAGATCTAGCCATTCAATTTCCAGCGTTCTTCTGCACACATTTAAAAAAAACTGTACTATTTTGCTGTCTAAACTGCGTATCATCCACTTATCAGTTTCGTAAAAGGATACGATCCAGAAAATACATTCAGAAAATAAGTCCTAACGCTTACGTTCATGTTGAATGTAAAACAATTTTCTCTTTTCCAGAAACTCTCTTCTTGCTATTGCAAGGTTGGATTTTGCACCCCCTCTACTTCTGTCTTCATCAGTTACTTTGCTGCCTCAACAGCAGAACGCATTTAATATTTTTACTGTCTCGTTTAGAAAGGTAATTCCCTCATAATCACTTGATAACTTAGCATTACCCATGTGTTACTATTGTTTATATTAATTTTACAATCTCTTTTAAAGACACTGTCAGTTCCGTTCAGCTGTTCTTCCAACTCCTTTTCCGTCTAGGACAGAATTACAATGTCATCGACAACCCTCTAAGTTTTTGAACTCCAAATCCTTTCCAGAATTTTTTTTACGTGTAAAGTAACAAAGATCTTCTTTGTAATCCAACAGTACGTTTAATTCTTGACGATTTCTTACACTGTTTAATATACGTACTAAGAGAAATCGGGAGAACAGTGCATAAATATCGATCTCGGAGTAACTACTTGAAACGTATCTTCTTTCAGAAGCAGTAAATGTATGTAATATACATAATGCAGTACCGTAAATTTTCTTTGTGTGTACTTGTCACTGCAGGTGGGTTGTTTGTGAAGAGATATTCCACACCAAGTTGGCTGACCCATGCCCTACGACACTGACAACAAAATAACAGTCTGTACAGAATGGGGGCCAATAAAAGTGGCCTGGAGAACAGAGTTCCAGGGTACAAAGAAACACAGCAGAGGAAAGGAAATACGAGGGCTATTCAGAAAGTAAGGTCCGATCAGGAGCGAGAAGCAAACCACAGTGAAAACCTGGAGAAGTTTGGCACAGATGTGTTGGGCAGTGTATCTACTACGCCTGACGATCGCGTCTCGTCCGTCTTTACAGTTCTGAGCTCGTAAAGATATCTAGATAAGTAGTGTCTTCTGACAAGTATGAGTGCCTGTGAGAGATTTCGCCTGATGTCATGCAGCCCACATAACATAACTGTCATGCGTATACTTCTTCATGCCAATTCTCGGCCGCGCACTGCAGGGGCAATGTGGACGCTCCTGCAGCGTTTTCAATGGAAAGTGTTAGGTCACTCACCATACAGTCCGGACGTGGCTCTCTCTCTCATTTTCATCTCTGCTCACATGAACCGCTGGCTATGAAGACAATTTTTTTGGCAAAGACAACGAACTGCGGACCAGGATAGAGAATTGGCGAATAGCACAGGCGGCTGCCCTCTATGACGAGGATATTGGAAAGTTGGTACAACGCTACGACAAGTTTCGGAGTGGCGACTATGTAGAGAAGTAGCTGGAAGGTATAGCTAGCTGTTGCTACCAAAACATTTTTGATTTTCACTTTGACTTCCATTTCGCGACCGACTGGACCTTACATTCGGAACAGCCCTCATACAGTACTGACCTGACTATAGCAGATGTTGAAAGCGACACACATTCATCTCTTGGCACTTCTGGGCCCTGGTCAGCAGGTTGCTAATGGCGGATCGGAGCTGGACCGCTTTAATTGCTGCAGTCTCATCCGAAATGTTCTGCTGAAGTTCTTGAAGACTATAAGGATTGTTGCGATACACGTTAGACTTGAGGGCTCCCCCACACAATGTAATCGCACACTGAAAGATGAGGTGACCTCGGTGGCCAGCTGGGACTGTGACCGGACTGACCTCTGCTATCAAACCCGTCAGGCGTGAAGACTACGTAAATGTGCTCCAGGATTCGGCCGAGTGTGTGGGCAGTTGCTCCATTCTATTGAAAATAATTGTAGGTCTTTTCTGCCTCCGCTGACGGTTCCAAAAATTCACATCGAATCGTATCCAATTCTCCGGACCACTTTTATTCGTCCCATCCTGTACTTGGTACGTCCTTGTACTATTTGACGAGATACATTGAGATTTTTCAATTTTTTGATCCCAGGTTGGCCGAATACCGAAAGCCATAATGCACTGAAGCGCCAAAGAAACTGGAATAGGCATGCGAATTCAAATACAGAGACAGATAAACAGGCAGAATACGGCACTGCGGTCGACAACGCCTATATAAAGCAACAGGCGTCTGGAGCAGTTGTTAGACCGCTTGCTGCTGCTACAGTGGCACGTTATCAAGATTTAAGTGTCTCTGAACATGGTGTTACAGTCGGTGCACGAACGATGGGACACAGCATATCTGAGGTGGCGAAGAAGTGGGGATTTTCCCGTATGACCATTCCACGAGTGTACCTTCAATATCATGAATCCGTTAAAACATCAAATCTCCGACATCGCTGCGGCCGGAAAAAGATCCTGAAAGAACGGGAGCAAAGACGACTGAAGAGAATCGCTCAACGTGACGGAAGTGCAACCCTTGCGCAAATTGCTGCAGATTTCAATGCTGGTCCATCAACATGTGTCAGCGTGCCAACCGTTCAACGAAACATCGTCGATATGGGCTTTCCGGAGCCGACGGCCCACTCGTGTACCCCTGTTGACTGGGCGACAGAAAACTTTATGCCTCGTCTGGGCATGTCAACACCGACATTGGACTGTTGATGACTGGAAACATGTAGCCTGGTCGGACGAGCACTGTTTCAAATTGTATCGAGCAGATGGACGTGTCGGGTATGGGGACAACCTCATTAATCCATGGACCCTGTATGTAAGCAAGGGACTGTTCAAGCTCGTGGAGACTCTGTAATTGTGTGGGGCGTATGCAGCTGGAGTGACATGGGACCCCTGATACGTCTAGGTAGGTCTCTGACAGGTTACACGTACGTAAGCATCCTATCTAATCACCTACATCCATTCATGTCCATTGTGGATTCGGACGGACTTGGGCAATTTCAGTAGGACAATGCGACATCCCGCACGTCCAGAATTGCTACAGAGTGATTTCAGGAACACTTTTATGAGTTTAAACACTTCCGCTGGCCACCAAATTCCCTAGACATGAACATTATTGAGCATATCCGGCGTGCCTTCCGACGTGTTGTTCAGGAGAGACATCCGCTCCCTCGTACTCGTAAGGTTTTATGGACAGCCCTGCAGGATTTATGGTCTCATTTTCCTCCAGAGCTACGTCAGACATTAGTAGAGTCCAAGCCATATAGTGTTGCGGCACTTCTGCGTGTTCGCGGGGGCCCTACACGATATTAGGCAAGTGTAACAGTTTCTTTGGCTCTTCAGTGTAAGAAATAATGAAGTCCTGATAGTTCAGGCTGCTAACAACTCTGTCAGGCGTGAAGATTATGTAAATTTGCTCCTAGGTTCGGCCAGCTGTATTGGCAGTTGCTCCATCCTGTTGGAAATAACTGCAGGGTTTTTCCTCCTCCGTTAATGCTGCTACAAATTCACGTTCATTCGTATACACTCGTTCGAGCTACTATTATTTGCCACATTTGTACGGCCTTGTACTATTGGGCGAGATACGTTGTACTGAGTTTTTAAATTTTTTGATCCGCGGATGGCTGTCTGCCAATAATAAGGAATAATAAAGAGCGACCACGACAGAAAATCTTGCGTGAAAATACAAAAACATGTTCGAGGACTTCTCTGGAGACGTTCTGTCTTCCACTGTAATGGACATGCTAATAATTCCGATGAACGACGCTTGTAATTATAGGCACTATTTCTTAGACAACAGTTTTAACTCTAACAAGCTCCATTTCGCACTCATACCAGCTGCTGCATTTATAGTACTTTTTTGAGTCTGGCTATTGCCATTCTGTTAATTTCTTCATAAGAATTACTAAAACAAATGGGAAACATTGTATAGGACAATTATTGTTTGGTATCATCACAGCATTTGTTAACCTTAAAGTCTTAAACCACTTTAAGACTCGATACAACTTCCTTAATTAGGCCATAGTGGCATCGTTTTCTATGAATTCTCTAATTAGTATTCATCCTCTCGCTTCATTTACACTTCTTACCTATTGCCGACAGTTATTTCACCTCTGGAGAAAAACCGATTTATTTTTTCAAAACAATACTTTTTATACTTTTCAGCATGATCTCCTTGACCATTTACACACTTGTTCCAACGGACTACAAGCTTTTTCATTCCGGCTGCAAAGAACTCTTTATCTTGATGTTTGAACCAACTTCCCACAAATTTTTTCACGTCCTCGGTGTCCTGGAACTTCTTCCCACGTAATGCCTCCTTCAGTGCACCAAACAAATGGAAATCACTAGGTGCTAAATTAGGACTGTAAGAGGGATGAGGCAGTACTTCCCAGCCCATTTTGTCGATGGTTTCACGGGTTACTTGAGTAATATGAGGACGTGCATTTTCTTGCTGGATAATCAGACCTCTCCTCTGAGATCCACGACGTCTCTCTCTCATGGCTGGCTTCACCTTGTTTAAAAAGCAAATCCGACTAGTATTGACTGGTCATTCTACGCTGCTCTTCGAGATAATCACAGAACAACTGGACCTTCAGCATACCAAAACACCGTCAACATGACTTTTCCTGCTGATGCTTGTGTTTTGAATTTTTTTTTTTTTGAGAGGTGAATTGGTGTGCTTCCACTCCATGCTTTGTCTTTTTGATTCTGGCCCATAGTAGTGAACACAACATTCATCACAAGTTAAAATTTTGTTGAGGAAGTGCTCCCTTCCCTTTCATAACGTTCCTTTAGCTCTGTGCACTCTCTACCTTGTTTCCTTTTGTAGTCGCGTCAACTCCTTTGGGACCCATCTTGCACATGTTTTGCGGTACTTCAGCTTGTTATAGATAATATTATGAACTGTACCAGTACTAACTTGAACCTTATCAGCTATAATTTCCAGAGTCACGTGCCGGTCGGTACGAATAATGTCACCAGTTCGACTTTCAAGTGAGGGAGCTGAAACTACAACTGGTCGGCCAGAACGGTGTTCGTCAGTCACTGAGTCACGACAATTTTTGAACTGCTCTACCTACTTGCAAAAATTTGCACGATTCATACAACCTGCACCATAAAATTTAGACATTATACAGTATATATTCACTGGTTTCTCGACTTCAGCAAGTTCAGCAAGTAAAAAACGAATAACAGAACGTTGTTCAACTAACGTGGACGTTTCAAGCGGACTCGCCATTTTGAGATGTATTTTTGAGGTTATAAACAAAACAATGTTGATACATCAGCTGATCAGGGCTCATCCCAGTGATGCCAACTTAAAGCCATAAAAGTGCCAAAAATGCCCTACTAGCAGTTTTTCCCCAGACCAATTTGTCTCTTTAATTAGTAAATGACTCTTGTAATATTGGAACAGCAGCCTCAACTTACTACTCAGTAGGAGACATTGGTAGATGCGGAGTATATACTATCTGATGAAAAGTATACGAATATTTATTAGTAGACATCAGTATGGGTTTGCGTCCACCTTTCACCTTGGTGACGACTTGAACTCCACTGTGGATGTCTGCACGTCTGTGAAAGAATGGAAGCCCGTTCTTCCTCAACAGCCGAAGCCAGAGAAGTTAGTGATGTTGCACGCTGAGGTCTCAGAGTAATTCAGCGTTCTGTCTTAACCCAAAGGCGTTCCACTGGATTCAGTTCGGGGCACTGTGCAGGCTGTTCATCATAAGAATGTTCTTGTCCACAAACCATTGCCACACACAGATGCTACTTTATGAAAGGTTGCATTCTCACGCAGATAAAATCAATCATAGTCTCCATACTGTTCCTCTAAGGTACGCATTAGTACGTAGTACTGTAAAATATGTTCATATCCTTCAACATTTAGCGTTTTCTTAAGCGCAGTTACGGAACAACACACTGACCACGAGAAACACCCCATACTCTCACAGAATCTCCTCCATTATTCAGCCTTGGCGCTGCAAATGATGGAAGGTTCTCAAGCATTCGTCAATCGCAAATACTTCCATCGGATTGCTACAGGGTACAGCCTGATTCATCACTGCAAGTAACTCGTTTCCAACCACCCATTGTCCAGAGGTGTTGCTCTTTACACAACATCATTACATCGCTTAGTGTTGTCTACAAAAATATGTGGATGATGTAGACTGCTCGACCATTGTATCTCATTCCTTTTTACTCCCTACGACTGGTAACTCTGCTGGCTGCACTGCTGGTGGCACATTGGAACTCACCAGTGACTCCTTCCATTGGTTACATGCGCGTTTTGAAGCCACTCTCTGCAATGTGTCACGGTTCTATCCACCAGTACATGAGGTCTACCTAGTCTTTTTCTAGTTTTGACTGTTCCTTCACGTTTCCACCTCACAACCACATCAGCTACAGTCAATTCTAGGAGGTGTAAAAGGTCTGAAACGTCCGTTATTCATTTATTACTCTGGTAACATGTAATAACTAGCCAACTTTCGAAATCACTCCGAGCACTTCTGATTACCAAGATATTGGTTCAGACAATTTTCATAGAATACAGCAAAGAGATCGGTACATGCTTACAGTAACTTAAGATGAGTAATAGCATAGCAATGTGCAGTGCTTGGTCTGTTTAATTATAGAGAAGGACTGATATTTTTTCACACCTTATGGGGCAAAAGATGCATCATATAATAATCCCATTGCCCGCATTGCTCTATTTATGTTAATCGATGTACGGTTACAGATGTCCCTTAAGAATTATTTGGCTGGTGCATAATAAGCAGTAGCAGAGTAAATAGTAATTTCGAAGTGTTTATAACAGTAACGTGTTTAGAACTGGCTGGTTTCACTACTATTGTTTGTGTGTCCTGCTTCCAGCACTGACAAATGTAGTAGCGACAGGGCACGCCGAAGGGGCACCAAAAATAGCTTCTTTTTTTTTTTTTTAATGCAAAATAACGACCATTACAAAGAGAAAGAACTAGGTAGTGTTAGATTACAAGTGCAATGACAAACTTCTGCAGATCGACATATCGCTCAAATATTTTTACATTTAATAACAAGAAATGCTGGAGAAGTGTGAAATTAGTAGGTCTGAAAGTGAACGGACAGTTCATGGAAGGTCCTCGGGAAGTATTGCGCGTTTGTTATCGAAGCCACGTGGGAAACATTGTAGGACACAGCGCCAGCATCTCGAGACATTATCAATCAGAAGTGATAATACGTATTGAAGAAACTGAGAGAAACTCTGCTGAACTCGTAACAGATACACTATGTCATCAAAAGTATCTGGATACCTGACTGAAAATGACTTACAAGGTCGTGGCGCCCTCCATCGGTAACGCTGGAATTCAGTATGGTGTTGTCCCACCCTTATCCCTGATGACAGCTTTCACTGTCGCAGACATACGTTCAATCAGCTGCTGGAAGGTTTCTTGGGGAATGACAGCCCATTCTTCAAAGACTGCTGCACTGAGCAGAGGCATCGATGTCAGTCGGTGAGGCCTCGCACGAAGTCGGCGTTCCAAAATATCCCAAAGATGTTCTATAGGATTCAGTTCAGGAGTCTGTACAGGACAATCTATTACAGGAATGTTATTGTCTTGTAACCACTCCCAGACAGGCGGTGCATTATGAACAGGCACTAGATCGTGTTGAAAGATGCAATCGCAATCCCCGAATTGCTGTTCAGCAGTTGGAAGCAAAAATATGCTTCAATCATCAATGTAGGCCTGTGCCGTGATAGTGTCACGCAAAACAACAAGGGGTGCAAGCCCCCTCCATGAAAAACACCACCACACCGTAACACCACCGCCACCGAGTTTTACTATTAACACTACGCACGCTGGCAGATGACGTTCAACGGGTATTCGCCATACTCACACCCTGCCTTTGGATCGCCACATTGTGTACCGTGATTCGTCACTCCACATAACGTTTTCCACTGTTCAATCGTCCAATGTTTATGCTCCTTACACCAAGCGAGGCGTCGTTTGGCGTTCACCGGCGTGATGTGTGGCTTATGAGTAGCCGCTCCACCATGAAATCCAAGTTTTCTCACCTCCCATCTAAAAATCGTAGCACTTGCAGAGGATCCTGATTCAGTTTGGAATTCCTGTGTGATGGTCTCGATAGATATCTGCCTATTGCACATTACGACCCTGTTCAACTTCGGCGGTCTTTGTCAATCAACAGACGAGGTCGGCCTGTACGCATTTGTGCTGTACGTGTCACTTCACGTTTCCACATCACTCTCACATCAGGAGCAGTGGACCTAGGGATGATCTCGTGTACAGACGTATGACACAAGCGACACCCAATCACCTGACTACGTTCTCAGTCCGTGAGTTCCGCGGAGCGCCCCGTTCTGCTCTCGCACGATGTCTAATGACTACTGAGGTCGCTGATATGGAGTACCTGACAGCAGATGGCAGCACAATGCACCTAATATGGAAAACGTATTTTTGGGTGTGTCCGGATACGTTTTATCACATAATGTAAGTGATACCCATACAAAAGTGTAATAGAAACTTGTAGAGGACCTTTCGAAGGATGGCGGTAATGCTCTATCAGCATCCCTGAACGATAATTTTAGAGAAACCGGTATACGAATAAGTCCACGGGAAAACTCTACTTCCTCCCTTGTGTCTGTCGCGCAGGGACCGTGACAATAAGAAATATTAGGCAGTGTCTGAAGATGTGCAGAGTGTTTTTCCCTCGCTCAGAGCGCTAATGGAATTGAAGAGAATAGCGAAAATAATAGTATGAAATACCTTCCATCGCGGATTGACTGTCATGTGGCTTGCGTATTACGTGCAAAGTGTTTCAGAAGTGTTTGCTTCATAAGTTTAAGGGAGATAGATCTAGTTATGACGAACAACTTTTGTTCGAGAAAAAATGTTCGCTTGGCGCTCTTTTGTATTGGTTATGCCCCTGAGAGGCAACAGGGCGTAGTCAATGTGGGACGCTTGTACGCAATGTGTGTTGCCTATAATCTAGTCATCTACTCCATGTGTAAGGCGGTAGGCTCAGCAAATTAAAGTTTCTCATTCGTTTCTAAAATTTCTTTGTCGCTTTAAAGACACTCATTCTTAAGATTTTCTCGTTGAAAATTATTGACGTTACTCAGCACAACTGGTTAGTAGACCTCTCCTAGTTTGGTGAAATACCTTCTCAGCCTAGCGTTGCCACGAAGTGTCAGCGAACGCTTCGTCTAACAAACGTATTTACTCGTATGTGATCTATCACCCATAGATATTTCTTGCAAAGGCTTTGAAACTCCCTGTACCTACATACAGCTAATACACTCCTGGAAATTGAAATAAGAACACTGTGAATTCATTGTCCCAGGAAGGGGAAACTTTATTGACACATTCCTGGGGTCAGATACATCACATGATCACACTGACAGAACCACAGGCACATAGACACAGGCAACAGAGCATGCACAATGTCGGCACTAGTACAGTGTATATCCACCTTTCGCAGCAATGCAGGCTGCTATTATCCCATGGAGACGATCGTAGAGATGCTGGATGTAGTCCTGTGGAACGGCTTGCCATGCCATTTCCACCTGGCGCCTCAGTTGGACCAGCGTTCGTGCTGGACGTGCAGACCGCGTGAGACGACGCTTCATCCAGTCCCAAACATGCTCAATGGGGGACAGATCCGGAGATCTTGCTGGCCAGGGTAGTTGACTTACACCTTCTAGTGCACGTTGGGTGGCACGGGATACATGCGGACGTGCATTGTCCTGTTGGAACAGCAAGTTCCCTTGCCGGTCTAGGAATGGTAGAACGATGGGTTCGATGACGGTTTGGATGTACCGTGTACTATTCAGTGTCCCCTCGACGATCACCAGTGGTGTACGGCCAGTGTAGGAGATCGCTCCCCACACCATGATGATGGGTGTTGGCCCTGTGTGCCTCGGTCGTATCCAGTCCTGATTGTGGCGCTCACCTGCACGGCGCCAAACACGCATACGACCATCATTGGCACCAAGGCAGAAGCGACTCTCATCGCTGAAGACGACACGTCTCCATTCGTCCCTCCATTCACGCCTGTCGCGACACCACTGGAGGCGGGCTGCACGATGTTGGGGCGTGAGCGGAAGACGGCCTAACGGTGTGCGGGACCGTAGCCCAGCTTCATGGAGACGGTTGCGAATGGTCCTCGCCGATACCCCAGGAGCAACAGTGTCCCTAATTTGCTGGGAAGTGGCGGTGCGGTCCCCTACGGCACTGCATAGGATCCTACGGTCTTGGCGTGCATCCATGCGTCGCTGCGGTCCGGTCCCAGGTCGACGGGCACGTGCACCTTCCGCCGACCACTGGCGACAACATCGATGTACTGTGGAGACCTCACGCCCCACGTGTTGAGCAATTCGGCGGTACGTCCACCCGGCCTCCCGCATGCCCACTATACGCCCTCGCTCAAAGTCCGTCAACTGCACATACGGTTCACGTCGACGCTGTCGCGGCATGCTACCAGTGTTAAAGACTGCGATGGAGCTCCGTATGCCACGGCAAACTGGCTGACACTGACGGCGGCGGTGCACAAATGCTGCGCACCTAGCGCCATTCGACGGCCAACACCGCGGTTCCTGGTGTGTCCGCTGTGCCGTGCGTGTGATCATTGCTTGTACAGCCCTCTCGCAGTGTCCGGAGCAAGTATGGTGGGTCTGACACACCGGTGTCAATGTGTTCTTTTTTCCATTTCCAGGAGTGTATATGAGACGTGTTAGTGGTAAGTATAATCAATGCCCTCGCTCATTTCCGATGTAGAACTGAGTAACAGGAAAAGGAAGTTGGAACAGACGTTGTCTGGGTGCGTCTGCTGAACACCGAATGGTGATCAGAGTTAGGAATCACGAGATATTTCAGCTATATTAGGGGTGCTGAAAGTAAAAAGCACGAAACAGTACTGTGGGTATAATTAAAGTCTTAATTGAAAAATTATCACCAGAGGCATGAGCTCAGCTATCTCACTGTTCCACGAGCTGAAGTATTCCCTGTGCGGTGACTCAGTGCATTGCAAAGTTCTGCTCACCTGGTGGTGAATTTCTTCTTGCACACAGGCCTCCTTAAAGTTTCTGACATGCAGTTCTTAGCTGGAAAAAGCTATAGAAAAAACAGCCGTACACGTCATAACCTGAAATCGCACTAAATTGTTTTATCGGTGGGAGGAATAGTCAAATAGAAGTATTTGTGTACGTAATATTTCACTCTATTACGATAAGCCTGCATACACCAATCACTACCAAGCCTTACTTTAAACTGTACGTAATCTCAAACGTTCACGCGCACGCCTTATTCAAAATTGTAGCCAGTTTATGGTAATCCTTCACCGAAAGTTTAGAAACAGATTGTTTCTTTTAGAACAACTCTCTAAAATGTTGCTAATATCAGCCTCACGGAACAAAACATCAAGTTGACGAGTAAGCAACTCGACGCTTGGTGGTTAGTTATTCAAGTGTCACCAAATGTTGCGAATATCACATTGTCCTTGAAATCGAATTCACTTCCACACTTTACGGCACTTCTCAAACATTTTAGTAATGAAATATCACAATACTAATAATGTTCGACGGAGCACGTATCAATAGATCTGATCACTATGAGGTCCAAACCACGACTCTACTCCTCTCTCTACACAAAACAAACTCCTAGTTCCCAAAAATCGTGCGATATGCTAATATCTGATTAACAGAGAAACATAACAGCCAATAGGAAAGCAGGATCAAGCCCGCTTAATCCTGATGATATATACAGAACCAATCAAAATTCGTCACTGAATAACAACAGTGAATTAAAACGCATAAATTATGATAATCCATAAACATAAAATTAATTTATAGGATATGGCTTCCGCCTTTTTGCAAATACAATGCTTTTTGTTTTTACCCAAACTTGTTTCAGCGTCTCTGTACCATCATCAGTGAGTTTTTAGTGGTGTACGGTCTTTGTTCACCTTCGGTAGGGTTTGCAGAGTGAGTGCCTTTGGATTTGTATGTGTCATTCGTTTTATCTGGCCTTTTGGGAACGTATTTTTGATATCCTTTAGTGGTTGTTTGATGTTTCTCTGATATCTTGCTTTTGGGTCGCTGGTCAGTTTGGTAATGTTGTTGTCCTTCAGAAATAATTGTGTTTTACCTATGTACTCCATTCATAATCACAGTGATGTTCCCTTTGTCTCCTCTTGTTAGTATGGCATTGTTTTGTTTCAATTTTCGTTTCAGCTTGTTGGCTGTGGTTTCCTCTGGTGTTTTTCTCGTTAGATTACTGTGGATTTATGTGTTCTCATTATCTGTGTCATTTCTGAAGCAACCAATTCTCTGGTAAAGTTTGCATTAAAATTTGGTGTACCCAGTCTTTCTATGAGGTCTACTGTTTTTTGTGATATGTGCGTGTTAATATTGTGTTTTGCTAATTTTTTGAGTAGGCCTTCTTCTTCTTTGGTGAGATAAATGTAAATTTGGTTGATGATTCTGTCATGGAATTGATGTGTTTGTTTGTGGTGACCGTTTGTAGCGGATGTGCTTGTGCTGTTTATAATTCTGTTACGTTTATTGCTTTGTTTCTTCTGGTTTTCTTGCATTATTTTCTGTATGTGTACATTTTTCTCTCTGTTATTTCCTCAAACTGAGCTGATATTGAAAATTTCTAAAATCTCTACCAAAGGTGCAGAAAGAACATACCCCATTAAAAACCCACTGATGATGGCACAAAGGGCTGAAACATGTTTGGGTAAAAATAAAAAGCAGTGTGTTTGTAAAAAGGAGAAGCCCATTTCCTATAATTGAACTGCAAATGCAGAAATAAAGGACGAGAGCTGCGGATCCAAAAAATGATGATGATGATGTCCCATACTCCGAGGAACGTAGAGGACGATGCGGGAGACCCGCACCGCTGTACTAGGCAAGGTTCTAGTGGAGGTGGTTTCCCATTGCCTTCCTCCGACCGTAATGGGGAACACCCAGTCATCTCGAGGCAGGAAAAATCCCTGACCCGCCAGGAATCGAACTCGGGACCCCGTGCGTGGGAAACGAGAACGCTAACGCAAGACCACGAGCTGCGGACCCAAAAAGTGAAATGTATAAAATTAATTTCCTTTTAACAAAACTATTTCACCGAAATTATAGTCTAATTTACCCTAGTACCATAAATCGACTTAATAGTTTGTACTAAATTTCGCGGTACGAATGACCAATACACACGTCATTCTCGCATATTACTACTTCACTGTTTAGTACAAAAACTTTACATAGAACAATATTTCACATTCACTCCTTCTTTCACTCTCAGAATGAAACACAATAATAATAGTACAAGTGTTGGAACTTAAATAGTAGCAACTATTTATTCACAACCGATACAAAAGAGTTATATGTTTCCACCTGTTACTGTCCTTCAAAGTAGTCACTAGCGTTGTGTAGAAACCGCTGCCAGCGATGTGGAAGGCGTAGTATACCGTCAGCAGAGCCTGTTCTGTTGATGGTGCGAATGGAGTGGTCTGAAGTTATGGTGATTCTCGTGTATGACTGTGATGGTGCTACCCAAACGCAATACGTTCCTCCACGACAGACCGCCAGTGCACAGTATTACTGTTCGTTTTTGGAGCATCATCTGCGACCAGCTTTGCGAAAAAAGCGGCGACACTTTCTGCCACCCATCATTTTGCAGGACAATGAGCGGGCGCATACAGCGCGAGCTGTGGCTGCAGTGTTCCGTCGATGGGACTGGGGGTACTGTACCGTCCACCATACTCTCCGGACTTAAGTCCTTGTGACTTTGATTTGATTCGGAATATGAAGAAACCACTTCGTGGCATTCGCTTCAGCACTGTTCCACGGATTCGACAGGCAGTAGACCGCTCCATTCGCACCATCAACAGAACAGGCTCTTCTAACGATATGCTACGCCTTCAACATCGCTGGCAACTGGTTCTACACAACGCTGGTGACTTCTTTGGAGGTGAAAACATGTAAATCTTTCGTATCGGTTGTGAATAACCAGTTGCCACTATTTAAGTACCAACCCTCAAGATTAATAAACGATTAGAAAATTAAACAAACAAAACCGGAAATAAGATTGGCAGTATTTTGACTGTAGCTTGTAATCTTACCCCTCAGAAATCATCATTAATTTTCTCTTAGTCTCTTCATCATTTTTAAAAGCTTGGAGAGGCGTAAGATAGACAAAAGAAAAAATACTTACCTTCATCTCTTGTTGTTGGCTTCGAGTCTTGCGTCTAGAGGTACATTCTTGCTGCTGAAATTTTGTTTAACGTTGTGATTTCCTGATGAGTAAATAACTGATTAAGATTTGCCTGTATATTTCTTGAATTTTCTTCTTTGTCACATTATTAAATATCACACCGTTTTTACAATTTCCACTTAATATTCCAAATTACATTGCATATGTCGATCATCTGTTTCCATCAGAGGCATGCCCACTACTATTAACATTCTGCGGTACTCACAATATTCCAAAAAGTTTACAAAGCAAAAGCGTTTACAAAGCAAAAGAGTTCACATACTTTCTTGACAAAAGAAGAATCTTTACGAAGCCATGTCATTATTTTATAAATGTATCCAGAAATAAATTTGATAATTAGCGTTAGACTGTGAAATTAATAATATGAACTTTAACCATACCAGAAATTTCCTAATTTCAAATATTTTTAAAAGAAGAGTAATTTAACTGTACGTACAGAGAACTAACAAATTAATTCCTTTTTACACATTTTAGCATGAAATGTATTACATCGTATACAAAATCATGTGAAATTGTTTCAGTGGAACAGCCGAGAATGTTCACCTATACCATATTCGAGATAAATCCTGGTATCTGATACTTCTATTAAAAAAAAGGCACTGTTAGAGGTGGGTGTCCGATTACAAGCTCCAAGAGTGACCTCTATCGAATCGCATAGTAACTATGTACATTCGAGCCACCTGACGCCACCTGTCTTGCTCGTGAGTCGTGCTGCACATCCGATCGCTATGTAATGCCCCATCTGAATGGGCACGATGCGAGGCGCTACGTCTCACCCCTTCCCAGAATTCCTGTGGCTGTAACATGAGCCACTCCTCCACTGTGTCCTGCAGTGCGTCGTCCGAGTTGAAGCGCTTCCCTCTGAGATGCTTCTTTTTGAGCGGACCAAACACATGGAAGTCGCAGTGCGACAGGTACGGCCATTAGGGTGGATGCTGAAACTGCTCCCAATTGAACTTGGCCGTCATACCTTGTGTGATCTTGGAGATGTGTGGACGCGCCTTATCGTGGAGCAGAGTCACTGCCTCCACGACCAGCCCATGCCGTTTGGTCTTGATAGACTTGCGTAGGCTAGAGAGTTTCTCACAGTACGCGTCAGTGTTAATGGTTTTCCGTGTTCGAGGAATTCCATGACTATCGGGCCTCGAACCTCGGATCTCTAGAAAGACGGTGAGCCTCACGTTACATGCTGACAGGACAACTTTGAATTTCTTATGGGGAGATGACACGACTACACTTACGTCCGTGAATATCTCACTGCTTTTTCCCTAAGCGGCTTACGCAGATTTCAACAGGTTTGGTAGTTACAATGTTTCCCATCTTAATATTCGAACTCTCCTTATTTAATTATAAAATCAGAATTTCTGACAGCATGCAGACGTTGCTGGCAGTCACTGCGAGAGTTGGGGCGAACGAGTGCCCAATGACCTCAAGTTATCGTGAAAGGGGGTAGAGCACAACACATCGTAACAACGCGAAGGGCACAAACTAAAAGGTAGATGCAGCTTACAAGGGTGGACATTTCTTAGCAACAAGCAGATGGACAAGTCCAAGGCACGGAGGACCGAAGAAAGAAGAACAGACCATCCGAGAAACACGATTCATGAGAATGAGTTTGAAGGGAGATTTATTTCAGATAGTGTTTCGCACCTCCCCCCCCCCCCCCCCCCATCAACCATGACCTTGCCGTTGGTGGGCAGGCTTGCGTGTTTCAGCGATACAGATAGCCGTACCGTAGGTACAACCACAACGGAGGGGTATCTGTTGAGAGGCCAGACGAACGTGTGGTTCCTGAAGAGGGGCAGCAGCCTTTTCAGTAGTTGCAGGGGCAACAGTCTGGATGATGGACTGATCTGGCCTTGTAACACCAACCAAAACGGCCTTGCTGTACTGGTACTGCGAACGGCTGAAAACAAGGGGAAACTACAGCCGTAATTTTTCCCGAGGGCAAGCAGTTTTACTGTATGGTTAAATGATGATGGCGTCCTCTTGGGTAAAATGTTTCGGAGGTAAAATAGTCCCCCATTCGGATCTCCGGGCGGGGACTACTCAAGAGGACGTCGTTATCAGGAGAAAGAAAACTGGCGTTCTGCGGATCGGAGCGTGGAATGTCAGATCCCTTAATCGGGCAGGTAGGTTAGAAAACTTAAGAAGGGAAATGGATAGGTTAAAGTTAGATATAGTGGGAATTAGTGAAATTCGGTGGCAGGAGGAACAAGACTTTTGGTCAGGTGAATACAGGGTTATAAATACGAAATCAAATAGGGGTAATGCAGGAGTAGCTTTAATAATGAATAGGAAAATAGGAGTGCGGTTAAGCTACTACAAACAGCATAGTGAACGCATTATTGTGGCCAAGATAGACACGAGGCCCATATCTACTACAATAGTACAAGTTTATATGCCAACTAGCTCTCCAGATGATGAAGAAATTGATGAAATGTATGATGAGATAAAAGAAATTATTGAGGTAGTGAAGGGAGACGAAAATTTAATAGTCATGGGTGACTGGAATTCGAGAGTAGGAAAAGGGAGAGAAGGAAACATAGTAGGTGAATATGGATTCGGGAAAAGAAATGAAAGAGGAAGCCGTCTGGTAGAATTTTGCACAGAGCATAACTTAATCATAGCTAACACTTGGTTCAAGAATCATAAAAGAAGGTTGTACACATGGAAGAATCCTGGATATACTAGAAGGTATCAGATAGATAATATAATGGTAAGACAGAGATTTAGGAACCATGTATTAAATTGTAAGACATTTCCAGGGGCAGATGTGGACTCTGACCACAATCTATTAGTTATGAACTGTAGATTAAAACTGAAGAAACTGCAAAAAGGTGGGAATTTAAGGAAATGGGATCTGGACAAACTGATTAAGCCAGAGGTTGTACAGAGTTTCAGGGAGAGCATAAGGGAACAATTGTCACAAATGGGGGAAAGAAATACAGTAGAAGAAGAATGGGTAGCTCTGACTGATGAAGTAGTGAAGGCAGCAGAGGATCAAGTAGGTAAAAGACGAGGGCTAGTAGAAATCCTTGGGTAACAGAAGAAATATTGAATTTAATTGATGAAAGGAGAAAATATAAAAATGCAGTAAATGAAGCAGGCAAAAAGGAATACAGACGTCTCAAAAATGAGATCGACAGGAAGTGCAAAATGGCTAAGCAGGGATGTCTAGAGGACAAATGTAAGGATGTAGAGGCTTATCTCACTAGGGGTAAGATAGATACAGGAAAATTAAAGAGACCTTTGGAGAAAAGAGAACCACTTGTATGAATAGCAAGAGCTCAGTTGGAAACCCAGTTCTAAGCAAAGAAGGGAAAGCAGAAAGGTGGAAGGAGTATATAGAGGGTCTATACAAGGGCGACGTACTTGAGGACAATATTCTGGAAATGCAAGAGAATGTAGATGAAGACGAAATGGGAGATACAATACTGCGTGAAGAGTTTGACAGAGCACTGAAAGACCTGAGTCGAAACAAGGCCCCGGGAGTGGACAACATTCCATTAGAACTACTGACGGCCTTGGGAGAGCCAGTCCTGCCAAAACTCTACCATCTGGTGAGCAAGATGTATGAGACAGGCGAAATACCCTCAGACTTCAAGAAGAATATAATAATTCCAATCCCAAAGAAAGCAGGTGTTGACAGATGTGAAAATTACCGAACAATAAGTTTAATAAGCCACAACTGCAAAATACTAACGCGAATTCTTTACAGACGAATGGAAAAACTAGTAGAAGCAAACCTTATTGAAGATCAGTTTGGATTCCGTAGAAATATTGGAACACGTGAGGCAATACTGACCTTACGACTTGTCTTAGAAGCTTAGAAGCTAGATTAAGGAAAGGCAAACCTACGTTTCTAGCATTTGTAGACTTAGAGAAAGCTTTTGACAATGTTGACTGGAATACTCACTTTCAAATTCTGAAGGTGGCAGGGGTATAATACAAGGAGCGAAAGGCTATTTACAATTTGTACAGAAACCAGATGGCAGTTATAAGAGTCGAGGGACATGAAAGGGAAGCAGCGGTTGGGAAGGGAGTGAGAAGGGTTGTAGCCTCTCCCCGATGTTATTCAATCTGTATATTGAGCAAGCAGTAAAGGAAACAAAAGAAAAATTCGGAGTAGGTATTAAAATGCATGGAGAAGAAATAAAAACTTTGAGGTTCGCCGATGACATTGTAATTCTGTCAGAGACAGCAAAGGACTTGGAAGAGCAGTTGAATGGAATGGACAATGTCTTGAAAGGAGGATACAAGATGAACATCAGCAAAAGCAAAACGAGGATAATGCAATGTAGTCGAATTAAGTCTGGTGATGCTGAGGGAATTAGATTAGGAAATGAGATACTTAAAGTAGTAAAGGAGTTTTGCTATTTGGCGAGCAAACTAAGTGATGATGGTCGAAGTAGAGAGGATATAAAATGTAGACTGGCAATGGCAAGGAAAGCGTTTCTGAAGAAGAGAAATTTGTTAGCATCGAATATAGATTTAAGTGTCAGGAAATCGTTTCTGAAAGTATTTGTATGGAGTGTAGCCATGTATGGAAGTGAAACATGGACGATAAATAGTTTAGACAAGAAGAGAATAGAAGCTTTCGAAATGTGGTGCTACAGAAGAATGCTGAATATTAGATGGGTAGATCACATAACCAATGAGGAGGTATTGAATAGGATTGGGGAGAAGAGGAGTTTGTGGCACAACTTGACAAGAAGAAGGGACCGGTTGGTAGGACATGTTCTGAGGCATCAAGGGATCACAAATTTAGCATTGGAGGGCAGTGTGGAGGGTAAAAATCGTAGAGGGAGACCAAGAGATGAATACACTAAGCAGATTCAGAAGGACGTAGGTTGCAGTTAGTACTGGGAGATGAAAAAGCTTGCACAGGATAGAGTAGCATGGAGAGCTGCATCAAACCAGTCTCAGGACTCAAGACCACAACAACAACAATAGTGTTTCGCAAGAGTTTCCTCTGGAGAAACTAATATGGGATACTACAATTTTGATAGGATAATAATTTACAAAGTGACATGTCTGACATGACGGATGTCCTAAAAGTTATAGGTCTGGGTGACAGATCATTTTGTAGAAGGGAATATTTCGGGGCTTAGTTGAGGTCAAACCTATGTCTGATAGCAGTCCACTTCTGTTACCTCATGAGCTTGTTCATTTGATGTTGACTGAGTCTGAGTTCGTACAGTCACGAGGGCAGTGCTTTTAATCGATTCTTACAAGTATATTTCTGGATGGTGACAGTATCTGCAGACTTAACAGTAGATATGTTAATTCAAGAAAGCTTATGGTGCGTCATACGTCATCACTCAACTGGATGTCGGTAGACCGTATGATGCTGATCATCTAGTTGTGTACTGGCTCAGTGTTGCGATTGACTGTCACTGATGAGTAGCTGGTAGGAACTGAGAGGTTAACGTGTTTTTCGACTTGGAGAAATCATGTGACATATTGTTGCAGATCCACAATCTATCCTGGAGGTCCGTGTATAAGCCCTGCGTGATAGAGCAGAAAAGTGGATGTAATGATATGTGTGAGCTAATTCCGTAGGGCGTAATTGTTAAGTCAGTCGGAGTAAGTATCGCATTCTCATGAGTGTTATTGTCAACTTGACATAAATGCTGTGTCTCTGTAGGAGGACAAATGACCAACTTGATTTTACCAGATTGGTTTGGTCTTTCTTTAGCGGTGTACTGACGCATTGCGGAGTATGGTTGTATTCAGGCAAAGTTCAGTCAGGCTCACTTTACAACTGGATCATAGGTAAGGGCAGGCAGGTTAAGAGGTCGAGGATGTGGAGCTGGACGTCAAGAATGCAGCATCAGAAGGAATGTCTGTGTTGCAACTAAGTCACGAATCCCTGCTAGACCAACGCTCACCGCCCCAAACGGGTTGTTCGATATTACATTGCCGAAGTGAGTTTTTGGCTGGTTCTTTCTCTTCGTGCAGGCCGATGTATGTATAATGCTGACATAAACTGATCTGGGCACTCCAGTCGGACAGGTTTTCATTCTAATTGCCAACAAGTTCCTAAAACAGTATTACGAGGGGCATTCAATAAGTAATGCAACACTTTTTTTTCTGAAAGCAAGGTGGCTTTATTCAGGATTTCAATACGCAATATTATTTCCCACCATTTTGACTACAAACACCTGTTTTTCAACATTATCTCTATTGGATGTGACGGCCTTGCGCCACCATGGTGGGATCGGTTGTACTCCCGCATGCTACCACTCTAATGCTCGATGTCGGAGCCAAGGTCTTGCTGCATGAATAAAGTCCCCATCATCACGTACTGCTTCCTGCGGAGTGCGTTCTTCATTGGACTAAACAGGTGGGAGTCATAAAGTACGAGATCCGTGCTGTACGGTGGATGAGGCAGAACAATCCAGTGAAGTTTCGTGAGCTCCTCTCGGGTGTGAAAATTTGTGTGAGGCCTTGCTTTTTTGCGGAGAAGGAATGGCAACAAACAAGCTGAAGTCGTTTCTTCAGTTTCCTGCGGACAGCACAGTACACTTCAGAACTGATAAATGCACCGCGAGGGACGACATCAAACAGAATAATCAAAACTAGACATAGTTGTCTTACTGGGAATTCCGCGATCGTTCATTAAGTGAAATATGGAGTTTCAGTCTTCGATCGCTATTCTTTATTTTCAATTACCGGTTTCGGGCAAGCTGCCCATCTTCAGATCTGAAGATGGGCAGCTTGCCCGAAACCGGTAATTGAAAATAAAGAATAGCGATCGAAGACTGAAACTCCATATTTTATTTAAACAGAATAATGCCTTCAGAGTCCCAGTAGACAGTCACTATGACTTTACCCGCTGAGGGGGCAGCTTTGAGCTTCTTCTGCGGAGAAGAGGTGGCGTGGTGCCACACCACACAAAAAATTGACACGATCAGCCTCGTAATGCGCAAGCCGCTCCGTACAGATGGTCCTTCATTACTCTTTATGGTCTTCTGTTAGGCGGCGAGCAACCCAGCAGGCACAAACCCTTGAGTACCTGAACTACTGGACGAGTGTGTCAGCACAATCAACAGAAAGTTCAGTTATGCAGCGATCACTTCGAGTGAGAGTGTCCGCACGTTCCAATATTTAAGCAGTCACAGCACTGTGCGGGCGGCCGGTACTCAGGAGATTGGACAGGACTGCGCGACCCCTTTGCATGACGGCGGACGCCTCGCCCAATGACTCAACGTGGTTTTCGTCACTGCCAGGTCTCCGAAGACATTCTGCAAGTGCCTGTGAATATCTGTAGTGCTCTGGTTTTCCGCCGAAAGAAACTCAATGACAGCTCTCTGATTGGAACAGATCTACGTTACAGACGGCATTTTGAATGATACGTATAGCGTCGGCACCTATCGGAATTTCATTAAACTATATTTTCTGGAGCGGTAATATTCTAAAATGTCCCACAGCAAAATTAGCATTTTTTCAACCAAAATTGGCCGAGAAAGAAAATGTCTTAGATTACTTTTTGAACGCCCTTCTTAGGTTCATAAACAAGGGATGTGCCAACTGTAAAAATTGTTAGTTCGCCTAAACAGGTAATTCCAAAGGATTTAAATATGCGAAATGTCATGTTATTAAATTGTCGAAGTGTCTGTAGCAAGATCTCCGAGTTACTCCCTGAAATAAACAGTAGCAATAACAATATTGTACTAGGTACCGAAAGATAGTTGAAACCAGACATAAAAAGCAGTGACATTTTGAACTCGGATTGGACAATGTTGAGGAAGGTTAGGGCTGATGCTGTGGGAGGTGGTGTGTTCATTGCAGTTGAAAGCTGTTTAAACGCAGCTGAGATCGATACTGGGTCGGACTGTGCAATAGTCTGGATAAAGCTGTCAATCAGACAAGGAGTGACCATTGTATTAGGATGTTTTTATAGGCCACCAGTATCCGCAACAAAAGTCGTAGAACGTTTCAGGGAAAGGCTTAAGTACATACGAAATAAATATCCAAATTATCCATTAGTTATGGGTGGAGTCTTTAATCTGGCATCCATTGACACACGTTTATCACAGGGGGCAGAAGTAAAGATTCATGTGAAGTTATTCTAGGAGCTTTCTCAACGTACAACCACGACCAATTCGTTGGAAAACCAACTCGAAATGGGAACATATTAGATATCTTGGCGACAAACAGTATCATTAATGAATATCTTCAAAGTCAGCTCCAAGCATTCTCCGCGGGACACAAAAGGATTGATCATCTTTGGTCGGAATTTAAAGGTATTGTCCGCCATGTGCTGGAGAAGTATGTGCCTAGCAAAAATATAGGGAAGGGAAAGTATCCACCTTGGTACAACAAACATATTAGGAAATTGCTGAGGAAGCAGAGAATTTTGCACAGTCGTTTTAAACGTAGTAATTACCCCGTTGATAAACAGGAATTATGCGAAATGAAAGCAGCTGTCAGAAGGACAATGAGAGATTCTTTTAACGAATTTGAAAGCAATATTTTACTTACAGATTCTAAAAATAAACCCGAAAAAATTTTGGTCGTACGTAAAATCTATGAACGCTACAAATAATGCAATACCTTCTCTTGCTGACAGTACGGGTACTGTAACTGATGATGATAAACAGTAGGCCGAAATTCTAAACCTAGCTTTCTAAAACTCGTTTACGGTAGAGGACTGCAGCACCATTACCCCTTTCAATTGTCGAACAAACGCAAGGATAGCTGACATAGTGTTTAGTGTATCTGGGATTGTAAAACGATTAAAGTTCCACGGGACTGGAAGCTGGCCCAGGTCATAGCAATCGGTAGAAAATCGGATGCACATAATTACCGGCCAATTTCACTGACATCGATTTGTTGTAGAATCATGGAACATCTTTTGTGTTCAGACATAATGACCTTTCTAGACTCTGAGAAGCTCATCTGCAGAAACCAGCACGGTTTTAGGAAATAGCACTCATGACACAGCTGGCCCTCTTTGTGTATGATATACAACAGGCTCCAGATACCGGCTTCCAAGTTGATGCCATATTCCTCGACTTTCGAAAGGCGTTCGACTCAGTTCCGCACTGTCGCTTGCTCCAAAAAGTAAACGCTTACGGTCTGTCCGATGACACATGCGGTTGGATAGAAAGTTTTGTAACAGACAGGGAGCAGTATGTCGTCCTGAATCGGGTGGCTTCAACAGAAACAAGGGTGACTTCAAGTGTGCCCCAGGGCAGCGTAGAAGGTCCGATGCTTTTTACGATTTGCGTGAACGATCTGGTTGATGGTATTGACAGCGGCATTAGACTGTTTGCCGATGATGCTGTAGTCTACAGGAAAGTAGTATCACACGACAGTTGTGAACAAATCAATGAGGATTGGCAGAAAATTAATGCGAGGTGTAATGACTGGCAGTTATCTCTCAAAATCAGTAAGTGTAACACATTGCGTATAACAAGGCGAAAATCCCCATTAATGTACGAGTAGAAAATAATTGCCCAGTCTTTGGAAGCGGTGACATCCGTCAAGTATCTGGGTGTGACTATTCGAAATGATCTCAAATGGAATGATCAGATTACACGAGTAATGGGTGAAGCAAACTCTAGATTGCGGTTTATTGGTAGAACCCTGAAGCGATGTAGTCCTTCAACAAAGGAAATAGCTTACAATATGTTAGTTCGTCCAGTCTTAGAGTACTGTTCGTCTATATGGGACCCTTACCAATTGGGTCTGATTCAAGAGATTGAGAAGGTCGAAAGAAGAGCGGCAAGATTCGTGACTGGTACATTTAACCATCGCGAGAACGTTGCAAATCTCAAAGAAAGTTTGGAGTCGGACACACTTGCAAATAGACGGCGCCCTAAACGGAAGGGGCTGCTCACTAAATTCTGAAATCCGATCTTCACCGAAGATGTAGAGCATGTATTATTACCAGCAACTTTCAAATCGCGCAATGATCACCATTCAAAGATAAGGGAAATAAGAGCTCGCACTGAGGCGCTCAGACAGTCGTGTTTCCCTTGCGCGATCCGCGAGTGGAACGGAGGGGGGGAAATATGACTTTGGCGCGAATTGTGCCCTCTGCCTCACACCGCTTGGTGGCTAGTGGAGTATATATGTAGAAGTAGATATGTAGATGTAGGGGTAGTAAACCATGGTCAAAGAGAAGACTCAACTCGAAGCCTTCTTCGCAGATAACCCAGTCGACTGAAAGAACGGAAATGCAGAATGTGGAAAAAAAGATCTTCTGCTTTTACAAGATTGTATCTTCCGCATGGATTAAGACAGTAGCGTGAGATAAATTTATTTTACGAGTCAATATTAAAAGTTTACCTTGGCAACAGTTTTGAGTGGTTAGCGGTAGTGGTCTTCCTGCTGCAAATAGTTCATTCGCTCACACATTCGTTGATTACGAAATGTGCGTCGAGACGAGCTGGCGAAAACTCAGTCACAAAATGAGCTTGCGTTTTGGGTTTCAGTATGTAAAATTCAATTACAACTGTGCGGGATGATTTTAATAGAGAGTATATGGCCCTGCACCTCATACAGCGCAAGACGCGTACGGATTTAGCACTGCACGATGGGTCTTCAAAGTCGCCTGATGCCTCGATATGTGATTTTTTTTTTACGAGGATCTCTGAAGGCTCCGTCCGCGACCCTCTCCTCCAACAACTGCAGCACCGCATGGATGCAACAGTAACAGGAGAGACTCCAGAAATGTTTGGGAAGAGTGCCACAGTCATGTGTATGTTTGTCGTACGACCAGTCGAGGGCACGTTGAACATCTTCGAAAGGTAAATGAAATCGTTGATCATTACCTTAATTGCAAAGATCATCCGAAGGTTGAATGTGCATGCATATAAAAGGTGCGCCCTCGTAAAATCGGATCATTCATTTGAAATTAGAAAACTTTGCATTCCAATACATATTTTCTACTTACTCACTTGCTAGGTGGGTTACATGAACCACAGTCAGTCTCTCGCCTAGCCATTCCGTCTCCTCCATCTTCCTCCGGTCCATGTATTCTTCTCCAGCTTGTTCCACTGTAATCATATCCTGTCTGATGCTATCAATTCATCTCAGCCGAGGTCTTCCAGTTGGCCTGTTGTCTCTCATGCCTTCTGCCACCACCTGTCTGGTGATCTGACCTTCTCGGCGCAATACATGCCCATATCACTTCCGTCCCCTCTCTTTAATCACAGCCACAATGTCCAGCGATTTGTACAACGCCTGCAATTCGTAGTTTGTTTCTTTTTCTCCAGTCGTCTTAATCCTCCACTGGTCCCAAAATTAGTCTAAGAATAGCGTTCTCGAATTTAAGGCGATTTTGTTTTCTAATTTTTGTTGTTGTCAGAATGCAGGTCTCTGCTCCCTGCAGCAAGACAGGTTGTATTGCTGTCCTGCAGTTCCTAATCTTTGTGGATCTCGATAGAAGCGGCGACTTGAGCACTTTTCCAAGTGCTAACCTTGACGTGTTCCCTGCCTGGATTCTTGCTATTATTTCTCTTGGTCTGTCTCATTCCTTCCACTGAGTAATCTACACATCAAAAAAAGTTTTGCATCACACCGGTTCCGAGAACTCCCGAAGATAGACCTTGACTGTGGGTATTGTATCACAGACACAGTCCGTTTGACTCTTCACAGATGTCACTAAACCCACCCAAAGATGTAAACAACCAAGCATGAGCAGCGCCTATTAGACGGAGAGGGTCCGACAGCCGATCAGTTCCAGTCATTCCACTAGCAAGGAGGTAGACGGCTCGTGTTGTCTGTAGTTCAAACATGCCTAGACGGTCAATCGCGGTTCGATCGTGTCCGCATTGTTGCTTTGTGCCAGGAAGGGCTCTCAATAAGGGAAGTGTCCAGACGTCTCGGAGTGACTCAAAGCGATGTTGTTCGAACATGGAGGAGATACAGGGAGACAGGAACTGTCGATGACATGCATCGCTCAGGCCACCCACGGGCTACTACTGCAGTGGGTGACCGCTACCTACGGATTATGGCTCGGAGAAACCCTGACAGCAAAGCCTCCATGTTGAATAATGCTTTTCGTGCAGCCACAGGACGTCGTGTTACGACTCAAACTGTGCGCAATAGGCTGCATGATGTGCAACTTCACTCCCGACGTCCATGGCGAGGTCCATCTTTGCAACCACGACACCACGCAGCGCGGCACACATGGGCCCAACAACATGCCGAATGGACCGCTCAGGATTGGCATCACGTTCTCTTCACCGATGAGTGTCGTATGTGCCTTCAACCAGACAATCGTCGGAGACGTGTTTGGAGGCAACCCGGTCAGACTGAACGCCTTAGACACACTGTCCAGCGAGTGCAGCAAGGTGGAGGTTTCCTGATGTTATTTGGGTGGTATTATGTGGGGCCGCTGGTGATAATGGAAGGCTCCGTAACAGTTGTACGATAGGTGAATGCCATCCTTCGACCGGTAGTGCAACCATATTGGCAACATACTGGTGAGGCATTCGTCTTCATGGACGACAATGTGCGCCCCCATCGTGCACATCTTGTGAATGACTTCCTTCAGGATAACGATATCGCTCGAATATAGTGGCCAGCATGTTCTCCAGACATGAACCCCATCGAACATGCCTGGGATAGATGGAAAAGGGCTGTTTATGGACGACGTGACCCACGAACCACACTGAGGGATCTACGCTGAATTGCCGTTTAGGAGTATTTCAATATTGATCAATAGTGCCTTGATGAACATGTGGATAGTATGGCACAACGAATACAGGCATACCTCAATGCAAGAGGATTTGCTACTGGGTATTAGAGGTACCGTTGTGTACAGCAAACTGGACCTCCACCTCTGAAGGTCTCGCTGTATGGCGGTACAAGATGCAATTTGTGGTTTTCATGAGCAATAAAAAGGGTGGGAAAGACGTTTTTGTTGATTTCTATTCCGTTTTTCTGTACAGCTTCCGGAACTCTCGGAACCGAAGCGATGCAAAACTTTCTTTTGTGATGACTCTAGCAAAGACATGTTTTTCTGCACCCATATACGGTATACAACTTCAGTTAGTTATTATTCCTACTATTGTAGAGTCTTTTAAACTGATTCATTTTTCTTTACTTAGGCCACAAGTTTTGAGTTCGTGCTGCAATAAAATATAGTACGCTGTGCGTTAAAACAGTTTCCAGAGAATTTAAGACGTTAACACAGTGCACGTGCCAAAATATGTCAACTTTAAAATGTATGACACAAATACACGACGAATTCGTCACACTGAAGTATCACCACATTTCATGTTTTATTAATCTTACAATCGTTTCACGTATGTTTCTTAAAGGCCAAAAAGAAAAAGAAAAAATCTCTAGTAAGTTAATTTTCAACGAAAAAGTTTATTTGTCTCAGTACACAAAACAGAAAACAATTACAAAACAAGGCCCCAACAGGAAAGCAAGAAAATCTGTAAAAGCCGTCTAAAGATGGACTTTTAATAAATCGGAAGATAGTAACAGTTTACAATAAATAATTTTTTTAACAATACCACTGGCTGGTTTCTGTTTTAAGTTATAAACTTTATAATTGACTAGGCCACGTTTATCATAATTTATGCTTTCGAAAAGATAGCATCAACTTAAAAATTACACCAAGTTTTGCCTTTCGTGTATTAATAGACATAGACATGTGGAATAAGACAAATCTTCCTGAAACAGCTTGAGATTTATTCTGGGAGAAAACCGAGGATCACCATCGGCGCTGGCTAGCTCTTGCAAGGAACAGAAGTAAAAAATTACACCCAAACCAATTAACTGAATAAAAATAATGATTAAACTAATTTCGAAAAAGATTTTAAAAAATGTAAAGGGACTGACGAGACTCGAACCTGCAACACTTTATTATGGATTCTGACCCTAGCCATTACAATACGCGAACAGTTTGTACAAAAATGCTTCGCTGAAGCTACGTAACAACATGCGGGTTTCCGAAATCTTTCTTTCGTCGTTTAGTCACAGCGTACGATGGTCGACTGCTGCAGGGTGTGACACATGGGATCTTAACCTACATCATCGAATAGACTGTTTCCACAAAGCTGGCCCCACCGCTGGGGACCTCTCCTCGTTAGCACGCAGAGTACAGACTCAGAGGCTCGCTCGTTGTCTCCAGCCATTCCGGGATCACGTGGTCGCCGGTGACGTCACTCGCGCTCCGCGTCGTCAACACGTCCCAACTTCCTCCCAGAACAGGCGGCCTCTAAACCTCTTTCAGCAGACGCCCGCTCCACCATTCTCTGCCGTCGCCATCTGCACCCGCTTTTCCGCCCCTTTCGGTTGGCCCGTAAATCCTCCTTCCCGACCGGAATTAATTACGTGAATTATTAAACATCAGAAAGGGGCGTTCCTAATTCTCTCAAGATCCAACTTTGCTTTCTACATCGGGGGCGGAAATTCCTGGCATAGTGCGAATTTGGAGCGTTCAGTCATTCTGCGACGTGTGGCTGAACACAACGTACCAGTATGCCTTTGGGAGGTGTAAAGAGTGTCTCACCATATCATGTGAATTCTCAGCTTCTTTGCGCTCTATGAGAAAAATACTACTCGAATCAACGCTAGTACAGGCACGGTAGAGTTTAAACACTACACTGAACCTTATATCCTGTCATCAGGTGTTAATATGAATGTAATACACGCTACATTATGGACCCTATGAAATTTCCAGAACTGAAAAACGCCTGACTGTCTCTCCAACGTCACCGGTACAAAAACTATAAGAGACGTCGTCTGCAGGTTTAGTTATACCCGCCCGGATAGAGGAGTGCACTAACGCGCCAGCTCCCGGTACAGGGGAGGCGTGCCAGCACCGGACCGCGTCAATGATGGGGGCTAGTGAAACCACCAGTCTGGATATGATTTTAGGTGATTTTCGTAATCCAGCTTGGTAAATATCAGATGGGTACCCTTGTTTTGCCTCATGTACAAAGTATGCACACACTTTTTGTGTTTGAGTCAGATCAGTCTCCTGATTGGTTTGATGCTGCCAGCCATGAATCCATCTCCTGCACGAAAATTTTCATCTCAGAACAGCTACTAGAACCTACGTCCTCAGTTATTTTCTGGATGTATTCCAATCCAATTTTTACCCTCTGCAGCTGCCTCTAGTACCATGGAAGTAATTCTCTGATGTCTTAACAGATGATCTGTCATCCTATTCTTTTCTTCTTGTCAGTGTATCTCATATATTCGTTCCCTCGCCTATTCAGCGGAGAAACTCCTCATTCCTTACTTCATAAGTTCGCCTAATTTTCAACATTAGTCTGTAGCACCACACTTTTCTTCTGTTCTGGTTTTTACACAGTCCACGTTTCACTACCATACAACACTGTGCTCCAAACGTATATTCTCAGAAATCTCTTCCTCAATCTAAGGCTCATGTTTGACCCTAGTACACTTCTCTTGGCTAGGAATGCCCATTTTGCCATTGCTAGTCTGCGTTTTATGTTCTCCATGCCCCGCCCATTATGGAATATTCAGATATATGGCAGAATACCTTAACTTCGTGATATCCAGTTCCGATGTTAGGTTTGTCGCTGTTCTCATTTTTGCTACTTTTCATTAGTTTCGCCTTTTCTCGATTTACACTCAATCCATATTTCGCAATGATTGAAGTGTTCGTTCCAGTTGGCAGACCATGTAATACTTCTTCACTTTTGCTGGGGATAGCAAAGTCATCAGCGAATCTCATCATTGATATCCATTTACCTTGATTTTTAATCCCGCTCTTGTACCCATCTTTTATGTCCGTCATTGATTCTTAAAAAAAAAAAAAAAGTGTGTGAAATCTTATGGGACTTAACTGCCAAGGTCATCACTCCCTAAGCTTACACACTGCTTAAGTTAAATTATGCTAAGGAGAAACACACACACCCATGCCCGAGGGAAGACTCGAACCTCCGCCGGGACCAGCCGCACAGTCCATGACTGCAGCGCTTCAGACCGCTCGGTTAATCCCGCGCGGCATTGATTCTTAGATATATAGACTGATCAGTAGGGGCGAAACACGACATCGCAGTTTTTCACCCTTTTTGATCCGAGAACTTCGTTCTTGGTTTTCCAGTCTTACTGCTCGCTCTTGATTCTTGTACATATTGTATATTACCAGTCTTTCCCTGTAGCTTAACCATATTTTTCTCAAAATTCCGAACACCTTGCACCATTTCACATTGTCGAACGTTTTTCCAGGTTGACGTATTCTAAGAATGTGTCTAGACGTTTATTCAGTCTTGTTTCCATTACGAACCTCATCGTCATAAGTGCCTCTCTGGTGCCTTTACCTTTCCTAAAGCCAAACTGATCGTCATATCACAGATTCTCAGTTTTATTTTCCATTCTTCTGTATATTAGTCTCGTCAGTAACTTGAGTTGTCAAGCTGATTGTGCAGTAATTCTCTCACGTGTCGGCTCTTTCCATCTCTCGGAATTGTGTGGTATACTGCGTCTCATACATTCTACACACCACGTGTATAGTGGTTTTGTTGCCACTTACCAAATAATTTTAGAAATTCCGATGGAATGTTATCTATCCCTTCTGCCGTATTAGCTCTTCTTAAGCCCTTTTAAATTCTGATTCTAAGACTGGATCATCTACTTCTTCCTTATCGACTGCTGTTTCTTCTTTTATTACATGAAGCAACTCTTACCCGCTTAGAGGCCTTCACTGTTCTCTTTCCACCTATCCACTCTCTCCTATGAACTTAACAGTGGAGTTCGAATTGCACCCTTAATATTACTGCCCTTGATTTTAATTTCACCGAATGGTATTTTTACTTTTCTGTATGGAGAATGACTCCTTCCGACAGTCATTTCTGTTTTGATTTCTTCGTATTTTTCATGCGGTCATTTCTGCTTAGCTTATTTGATTCTTACGAGACGTATGTTTCTGTATTTCCGAATTTCCCTGAACCTTTTTGCACTTCCTTCTTTCGTTGATCAACGGAAGTATTTCTTCTATTGCTCACGATTCTTGACAGCTGCTTCCCTTGTATCTGTTCTTTCCAACTTCTGTGGGTACCCTTTTTAGAAATGTCCATTCCTCTTCAACTGACCACTATATACTGTATGCGAGATCTATAGTGGTACAGGGTGACTTCAGGAAGGGCATTCAGCCACCAAATGCCACTAAAATTGTCAGAACGATATAGCAATGCCAACTCCGTAAACAAAGGGGAAAAGGCAACAGGAAAAGAAGAAGAAGAAGGCAGCTCTGGTTGTGGACGAGTTTTATTACGAAAGGTTTATTAAAATAAATGTCTGGTTTTTTTACTTCGAGTAACTCGAACCATGCCACTTATTTCACCGGAACTTCAAGATGCACCTTATGAGAAAAAACAGGAACTTAGAGGGAGGAAAAAAACGGAAGGTAAACAATCTGACAGAACTTCACAAAATGTAAGCTGCTGTTGACTCTAGTAATGGAAGGTGAAATGTGATTACTTGGCAACATGAAGATCAAGGTAGTTATTTAAACAAGTATTCCGGCCGATTATGGGTAAACACAAGCATCACTCTATCCGATTTTGCTACAAGAGGTTACATAAATTTATGAACTATACATCAGAGTTAAACTTATTACGTTAGTCGTCATGAGTCCAAGTTAAACGTTCTTATAATGTTATTCATGGTATCTTTACCAGAAAAAGCCGGCTTCGTTGGAAACAATTTTTTTATGTTGATTAGCTTTCCAGTAGTTCAGTGGCGTGTATTCCATTAGAAGCTAAAGGCGATGTCTCATTCCGCAGTAAAACTCACAGGGACAATGTTTTCCCGAAACGTCTGCTCAGTTTGAAAAACATATTTAAAAAAAATGGACTCGAGGTTGAGATACCCAGGACATGTGTTGAGATTATAAACGAGAAAGAAAATTTCTAGAATTTCGAGACGAATGCTAATCTTACAAAGGTCAGTGATAAGAATCAAAATTTGCACCAACAGGTAAGGGTAGGTAGCCCTCAGTGAAATGACGCGTCTATCACATGTGACGCCAAGATGGCAAAACAGTAACACTTAAATACTTTTAAACGATGTACGAAAATCGCACGCTCAGCTAATAACATTAGGACACAGGAATAATTCTTTTTACAAAAACAGAATCTTGCAGCTGATATTCGAGAAGACTTCCTTAAAGACAGCAGTTAAAATTGGTAACAGGTAAGAGTTCGTCAGTATGGGGAGTCGTCCGAAGAGTGTTTAGCTCTCCAGATCATTTGCACTCTTCTTTTCCTATGACTTCTTCTTCTTCTTTTCCTTCTGCTTTTACAGCCTCATTGGGCCACTTCAGTCCATCGTTTTTCATTCCTCATCAATAAATATTCTTTTTAATTGTATGTCATTTGCCTATTTTTGGTTTTAAACTCATTTCCATGTTTTTCAGTTGCTTCAGATTCTGTTTTGTTTTGCGAAAGTCCAGGGGTAATTCTGGCACTTTCAGATCCTCCATGATTGCCTTTATCCTTCCTGCTTGCTGCTTCATGTTCCAGAGCTTCTGTACAATTTTTATTGGTGATCTGTCTGTCTTTTTGATATCTTGTTTTTCTGTAATGTGCCAACGGCCTTGCCGCTGTGATAATATCGGTTCCCGACAGATTAGCGAAGTCAAGCACTGTTGGGCTTGACTGTGTGACCGTCCAGGCCTCCTGAGCGCTGTTGGCACTCGGAGTGTACTGAGTCCTTCTGAGGTTAAACTGAGGAGCTACTTGACCTGGAAGTAGCGGCTCCGGTCATGAAAACTGACAACGGCCGTGAGCGCAGTGTGCTGACTACATACATGCCTCTCCATATCCGCATCCAGAGAGGACAATCGGTGGAGGATGACGCGTGGTTGGTCGGTACCGTTGCGTCTTCCATGGCATGTTGGGACGGAGAGAAAGACAGAGAGATAGAGAGAGAGAGAGAGAGAGAAAGAGAGAGAGAGAGATAAAGAGAGACAGAGAGAGAGAGAGAGAGAGAGAGAGAGAGAGAGAGAGAGAGAGTTTCTATAATCTGCTTTTTGGTGTCCTCATAATGTGACCAAAAAGAGAGTTTCTTTTCTTCCGTGTAGTGTCTGTAATGGGATCCAGTTCGTTTACACCACTTGATTTGCCATTCTCCACCACTGTTCATCTTTTTAATATTGCTTATGTATGGACTAATTTCTTTTCAATGTCATGATTATACATTAATGTTATCCATACCGATTTTCAGGCCTACATTCAAACTTGGTTACTTAAACTCTTCTCTTACTTGTCGATATATTTGCACTAAAGACAAACGGCTTATCAATATCGCTAAAAGGATGGTAGTTCGGGTATGTACATTGACAAGCATTCCTGGTCTATTTCCTAGTTCAGGGATCTGAAAACATTGCCTATGAAAATAGTTTCGGTAGTATGCACTTTCTGTGCCGGATACTTTCAGTCTTGAACTTACTCTCCTGACGAAAATCAAGGAACTGGCCGCTGTGGCAGAGCGGTTCTAGGCGCTTCAGTCCGGAAACGCGCTGCTGCTACGATCGCAGGTTCGAATCCTTCCTCGGGTATGTATGCGTGTGATGTCCTTAGATTAGTTAGGTTTAAGTAGTTCTAAGTCTAGGGGACTGATGACCTCAGATGTTAAGTCCCACAGTGCTCAGAGCCATTGCAACCATTTTTTTGAAAATCAAGAGAAACTATAAAGTTAATGTTCTTGATTAAGTAATTGCACTAGAAAGTAGAGTCATTATGTGACATGCAGATAACTTTTTATCACTCTCACTAATTTCCATATCTATGATAATTTTTACGGAGTCGCTGCCGTTATTCATCTATGATTTCTTTAATAGAGAAATATTTTCCAGTTTCTTTTCTGATAGGGTAAGGAACGCACCGTACTGATTTTGGACGCTTATGCAAATCAGACGGTGGGATGCAGAAATGAATAGGTACAGAATCGCCGTGTCTCTGGCATTTCAACCTACAGCACTATTCGTCTATTTAGTTCCTATCATCTTACATTTCCTTCAAATGATTCCGATCTAACTTAGCAAAGTTTCTTTCCGTGCACCTGATGAGAGCGGAGAAGCTACCCGTTTCCGATACTTCACAGGATCTGCAGCGGCCAAATTATTTTTCATTACACTCGCTAATCCCCTATAAGGGGTGAGTTCTGTTTTAGTCTGGTCTCGCGGCGGAAGGGAGGAAATTTTGCCCAGCCGGCGCGAGCGGGCCGAATCTTGGCGAGGGAAACTTCTGGCAGCTGCTGTTAAAATGCTTACCTCGATGTTTTACATTATTCATCTAATTTACAAGCTCAACCTTAATTGCTACTCAGTTCAGAGGACGAAAGAGAGAGACCAGCGAACGATGCTGAGAGCGAGGAGATGAGGGGGAGACGGGCAGAGGGTTGAGTGAGAGAGAGAAAGTGTGAAAAGTGAGAGTAGACGGAGAGCTGGGAGCGGGGACTAGGGCGTCGCAGTATTGGTGGTATGTGCGGCGAACGCCCGGAATATTGTAAAGTTTTTAATTGGAGCGATTACCCCTTAAGTTGAGTGAGGCAATGCATTAGTGATATCAGCTTCCGCACGTGAGCTCCCCCCGTAGTCCAAGACGGCGGAGATGTCCTCCTAGGTGTCTTTTATCTCCCTAACTGAGGTGCTAGGGTAGCGCCACGAGGGAACGGGCCGGAGATCTTAACAGTGAAATAGGGGTGTCGACTTTATAAACAGGTAAAAGGACTTCACAGTTTTTGTTAGAAAGGAGCTAGCGAGGCAAAAATTACTTTCTATTCTTCTGATTAACAGACACAATGAATGCGAATGTCCACGGCAAAACTTCAGAGGCTGTTTATGGTCCGACTAGTGTGTTAGACCAACGATCATTTTATAGATGTCTATTAGCTGGAGACGTATTATGTACTTTGCATTATCATAAAGATTTTCCGTAACACCCATTGTAATTCTACGGGAAATAAAATCGTTCAGATCTAAATATTCCCCCAAGTTTTCCATCGATGTGTCCAATGCAGAAACAAGAGTAAACAAAAGCGAATCAGAAATGTCTGGCAGCACTTCTACACATACTCCGTAGACTCAACAAATTGCCATTCAACAGAGAAAACTACCAAAAAGAATTTGACATAACAATGCAGATATTCTAAAACAATGGTTACAGTAGTAACACAGTCACAAAGGTAAACAGCAAAATTAAAAGGAAATTAAAAGCAGAACACACAAAACTTTTAAAACATCACAACAGAACCAAACATAATCACAAACACGCAGTTCCGTAAAAATTACACAGAATAATCAGGAAAATATAAGAGAAAACACAAAGTGGTACACAATGACATATAAACACAAACTCACACATAAAAGCACCAACATTTTCAAAAGACAGGGAATAAGCATAGCATACACAACCGACAATTCTATCCAAAAATACACCCGAAAACTGTCACAGAAGAGAGACATATACTAGAAAGCAGGTATATGTCAGTTACAGTGTAAAGCTTGTGACGGCAGATACGTAGTACAAACAGGTTGATGTGTGAGTATGGGACAACCACTCCACATTTGCATAAAACTTAAGAGAACACAATAACAAAGCAACCACTAGAGAAGAAGACATGAAAATAATTAGAATCAACAATAAAAAACACCTCCTAACGCTGCAAGAAAATTACCACATACAGAAAAGCAAAGCAGAAAAGAAAACCCTGTTGAATGATTAAGCACACACGCCAAACAACTCATAATTTATAGATAAAATAATAGAGTAACACTACAATGGAGGACTATCATAATAATAATAATAATGATAATGCCACCCAATCCCTTTCCACTTACTTTTCCACGACGCTTTCCACAAAACATTTAAACCAACACTCAAATCAGCTGAACAAAACCTTCAACAGTTCTCTGACAGCTGTTACAGTCATACTCAACATTCTACAACTCACACTGGATAACCACCAACAACCCCACCCCCATCCCACAAAAAAGGAAAATAAATTCGTGCATACGTACTCTCTTTCATTCTCACTCTCTCTCTCTTTCATTCTCTATCTCCCTCTCTCTCTCTCTCCCTCTCTCTCTCTCTCTCTCTCTCTCTCTCTCTCACACACACACACACACACACACACACACACACACACACACACACACAAGTAGAGATCTAAACATAGAGGATAGACATAGAGTGAAGTCATATAGTGAACATACGTCTTGAAATTACATTTTTCGATCAAACACCTATAGTTAGTGACAGAAGACTGATAGTACATCGGAACAATAAGGACAAACAAGATGGAAAGTGGGAAAAATTGTTCGTATTTCGTAACTAGATCTGTAGTGCGTCTCCAGCATATGAGCAGGTGAGAGGAAACGCAAATGCCAATCAAAAACACGAAGAATTGTAAGTAATCACTTATTTACATACAAAAAAACGTGAACTCTTTTATAATTTACAAATAATACATATGAAAACAAAACTGTATCATTCTAGATCCCAATGGTGACTCCTTAAAGCTGAAAATGCGAAACGCGTCTGGTAGAAATAAAATAGAGTGCAGCAAGAAAAGGCGGTTTTTATTTACAAAACAAATGTGTCAGTGCATTCATTTAAAAGATAGTTTCATATAAAGATCCTACTTCTGTACCAGAGGTACCTTTTTGATTTATTTAATTTATACAGGTTTATTCACAGTCAATTACTATGTAATTAATATGGTCAGTCTGTTTTCACACAATCGTTTAGTGGTACACTTTGAACAGATGTATTCAACGTGTTTAAAGAGAAGGGTTCTATACACATTTAGGGAGATAGTATAGGTTAAAACTAGAAAAATAGGCTATAGTTATGTCCAGTAATAGCTTGCTGAGACGTGGGCCATTCTGCCCTGGCTATTGACACCACAGCTAATACTCAGTCTGGTATCTCTCATTTGTACTCGCCACTCAGTCCCCATTCTCAAAGACACTGCAAACACGCCTGCCTGCCAACTATCCGCTTACATGCATTGGACACCCTTTCCTGTTATGTGTGCATGGGAGTGGAATACACCAATGCCTTCAGATATCCCCATAGGCAGAAGTCTAAGAGACTGAGATCAGATGAACAGCGAGGTCATATTACTGGACCACCTCGACCAGTCCCTCGCTCATTAAACATTTGTGTTAGGTACTGCCATGCGAGCTGTAGGAAATGGCATGGCACCATATTGTGGATAAACCATATCTTCTGCCAACAGTAGCACAGGTAATTTTTTACAAGGTCATCTTGTACTATACGAATGCACAGTTGCGCGACGATATTTACTGATAAAATTCCCTCAAGCTTTCAGCCGCAGTGGTTTAAAATCCACGAACTATGGGCTAAGTATGCTTCGGTCATTGTGAAGTGGTGATTGTCTCTTGGATGCTGCTATCGTCCTTATATAGCTGCACTGCCTTCTGTGACTTCACTGGTTTTTGGATCCAGCGCCCTAAAAGTTAACTTTTTCGTTGCTCTCCCACCCCGCCCGCTTGTACCTTTGGTCGGATAAAATGGCTCTGAGCACTACGCGACTTAACTTCAACTTCAGAGGTCATCAGTCGCCTAGAACTTAGAACTAATTAAACCTAACTAACCTAAGGACATCACACACATCCATGCCCGAGGCTGGATTCGAACCTGCGACCGTAGCGGTCGCTCGGTTCCAGACTGTAGCGCCTAGAACCGCACGACCTTGGTCGGGTCACAAACTGTGCTTAGGTGATGGCCGCCGTCTTATTGAGGTTGCTGTCACCAATTTTTAGCTCGATTGTGTTTTTTATTACGCTATCCCTGAAATTCTTAGTCTCATCGAATGCAATACGATGTCCGTTTTCTAGAGCATACTCTGCTATCATTGATTCCTCAGGGTACCGAAGGCGAAAGCGTGTTCTATACAACAGTGCGGACAGTCTATCCGACATAAAACTGTCCAGACCCACATGGCGTGCTTGTATCATCACATTGACAGCACGTTTGCTGTCTGGTCTCTTGGACGTGAAGAGCTGGAAGAATTCTTGGACCACATCAAAAATAACCGTGACAACATCATTTTCACGGTGGAAGTAGAGACAGAGGTTGCCTTGCCGTTCCTTCACGCTCTCTTCCGCTGTAAAGCAAATGGGTGTCTCACCAACAGTGTTTACCGGAAACCCGTCCATACGGATCGATATCTGCACGCTACTAGCTATCACCATCCGTCGAAGAAACGTTTTATTCTAAGGACCTTGGTGCGTCGACATGAAGCCATCTCAGTCGCTGAAAATCTGAGGAAGGAACTGAGCTTTTTATGGAAATTATTCAAGGAAAATGGGAACAACAACCGCCAGATTTCGAAAGCCATCTTTCGGAAATCACATAAGCAGAAGGACTCCGATGAAGACTCTGGCTCAGTAACAGGAAAGATTAGGTGGCCCCTAAAGAGACATAAAATCGATTCGGTCTTCAGGATTTCAGGAAAAATTCGACAGCTAATGACGCCTTTGAAAGAAGAAGTAAGCCTCAGAACGCCAGGAGTATATAAAATACTTTGTTGGTTCAAATGGCTCTGAGCACTATGGGACTCAACATCTTAGGTCATAAGTCCCCTAGAACTTAGAACTACTTAAACTTAACTAACCTAAGGACATCACACACACCCATGCCCGAGGCAGGATTCGAACCTGCGACTGTAGCAGTCCCGCGGTTCCGGACTGCAGCGCCAGAACCGCTAGACCACCGCGGCCGGCTATACTTTGTTGGTGTGGACAGTTTTATGTCAGGTAGTTTGTGCATACTCACCGGTAGCAGAGCATGCTCTAGAACACAGACATAGTATTACATTCGACGAGACATCTATTATTACACAGACTAATAGTTTCTGAGACAGTCTAATAAAAAAAAAGCGATCGAGGTAAAAAGAATTGTGACGTCATCCTCAATAAAGATGGCGCACTGCAGCTAAGCACGGCTTGGGACCCGGTCGTCGGCAGATTGAAGCGGGTGTGGTGGGCACGTAACGAAAAGATCAAAAGATTATTTTATATGGCGCTAGAGTGAGCATCAGTGACGTCACAGAAGGCATCGCAGAAATACAAGGACAGAACAGCAACCAAAGAGAAACACCATTAACAATGGCCGAAGATTACACGGACGAAAGCACGTGCATTCTATACCACTCGACGTAACTGGCAGTTATGGGGGTATTTTATGATGATCTACTGATCTCAGAGTCGATCTTCCGTCTCAGGCCAGCGAAGTCTACCACTTACCCCTTGTACTTGTTACGAAGTAACCAATACCTACAAGTCGTTGGGACAACTTGAAATTTTTTTTCGTATGGAACGCATACGTGATCCGTGTCTGTTGATTAAAACTGTTGGCAAATCTGTAGCAGGATAACGTGTCTACCGTTTATTACGTTGAGTTATAGGTCCCGACATACTGTTGTTGTTTACACTTCATGATATCGCAAATCTTGTTGTGATGTCAGTACAATCTCACAACAATACGTGTGGAATGGATCAAGTGGAAGACACTCGAAACGCGTTAGCTATTTACACTGACTTGTCTCATCAGCGCTCAACGAGTGCAACTTGGCATTCTGCTCTTTTCCTAATAAGCATGTATTTCTGTCGCGCTGCTAGACTCCGGTTGCCTACTGTATAGTGTATGAAGTGTCATTTGTGGTGTCTCTCCCTCAGGCCAGGGACTCTTCTGCGAAGCTCGGTTAGGCGAGAGCTTGGCCAGGTGGAAGCGGCACCCTGACATTGTATTCTGCGTAGCTAGGACCTACTCCAGGCTACATTTTGAGTGCTGGTCTGCTGTTTTATCATGGTGCTGCACATATTTGGGTGAGATCTCTACATGCTCTTGGCTTAAACTGCGTTTTTCACTCTCATTTTACTTACGTTTCTTGCAGGGCAGAGTAAAATCTCGCGCTATGTGTATTTTTATATTACTGTAATGGAACACAACATTTCTTCAACGGTATCCATTTGTGCTTCTCTCATTCGTGAACATTTTGCGGCAATCAGTCTCTCTCCGTGTCTTCTCTCTGTCTGTCTCTCTCTCTCTCTGTCTGTCTGTTTCTCTACTCGAAACGTTAGCTATTTTATTCTCGTGTTGTAAAACTAGGAATTTGATGACTTTTATGCAATACTTGAAACGTTTTGTGATCTCCCAAACTGGGCTGTCTATCGTATAATTAAGGTTCTTGAATATTGGATCATCTTTGCAGAAGAAGCTCTATTCATCGTTTCATCCTTTTGAAAGTCTCCCTTGTCTGAGCACGAAACGACGTCACTCCTGCTCATATCTAACGGCTCTTTTTGCTACAAGAAACGTACACTCTTAGTACCGCCGTCCATTACTCTTTTGTCTTACGTAACGTCTTTCAACTCCATGCTTTGTACCGGTGTTGCTGTTTGTCGTTGAATGCAGTTCCTTTGGCAGTAACATTACATCATTCTTCTACGTAGATTCCTCGATGATGATAAGAGTTCAAAAGCTCATAGAGATATTTATCTTCCAATCGTGCAGATGGCAGATAAATTTGCGATGCGCGAGTCTTCCTCTGTAAGATGGGACTTATTGCAAGAAGTATTTATTAGCTTCGCCGAATTTCTTACTACTAACAACTACTTTGTGCCCTTCAGAAACCCGTCAAAGAAATATACCTTCCCCTTGCGAAAGGTTAACCAACGTCACTCGACATTTGGAGTCAGACAGCCGTAAATCTGTGTAAAAGTTGTTTCAAAGTTTCAGTTAAATATTCAAATAAGGTTACACGACGACGGTAAGTTTTCAGCACTTGATAACAGCATCATTCAGAGGACTAGGGAGAGAGAGAAATAAAGCCAATTAGAAATGAACGCCAACAGGCAAACAACGTGAACTGAGCAATGAAAGTTCATAACACAAGTAAAATAGCCCATATCTCAACAAGTATGAATTTCCGGGGACGTTATTATTTCTAGTTTTCACCTGTACTGTCTCGTGCAGTGATATATGGGGCACTCATTCTAAACACTGTCTAAAAGCTTTTCTTATAAATTCTTAAGGTGCGCGTTACATTGTACCGATGTCGTTCGCTGTTAACGGATAATGTTCCTGGCAGTGCACGTTATCAACTGTTTCTTCTCTTCGAAATTGTGTGGCATATAATTGATGGTTTCTATTTTCCTTAAAATTACGCTCCATCTAAAATTTCAATTGGTGAGCATGACCAAAGATGCCTTAACAGCCACAACCTCCGAGATGTGTCCCCATCCTTTGAAATCGAGATGGGCGCGAGATATGGTGACGGACTGTTACCGCTACTATTCAACTGTGTTCTATACAAGAGTATGAGAATTTGGAAATGGGAACTTGAAAATAAAGTAATCGTGACGATCTGCTTAGCGAAAAAATCGAAAGGAATTAATTTCGAATGTCTAGCCTTTGCATATGACTTTACGGCGCTATCGGAAAGCACAAAGGAAGATCATCCAGTTGAGTCCCAGAGCAATGATCACCGGCAGAAGGGACTGAGGATCTCGGGCAAAAGACAAAATTCGTGATGAAAGACAAATATGGACTGAAATTCCTTGAAACAGAGACAGCCCAGATTACGAGTGTAGAGAGATTTAATGTGCCTCATTAAACCCACACAAGAAAATGGCCTAGAGAAAACGGCGATTGGTGATCGGATGCCAAAAATGGGGAGAGCGTGCAGGAGAACTAGAAAACGTTTCCAACAAAAGGTGCATATCATGGAATGCCAGACTAAGCCACTATAATATAGTGGTAAAAACAGAACACCTGAATACCTGTACGTCAGTGAATACCTCTCGATGGTCTGAAACCTAGAGAAGTTGGAGATTCTGGAATGGAGAGTCGTACGAAAAATCATAGTTGCAATGCAGATGGAGGCTGGCTGTAAACAGGTAAGTCTACCAGAATGTGAAGTGGATGTAGAGCATGAGAGAAAAAGAGGCTGATGTTCCCGTGACACCTGTTCAGAATGGACAAAAGTGGACTACCTAGCCGAATATCTGACTACCCCTGCAACCAGACGAACGATACGACGCGGCTTAAAAATGCTCGGAAAGAGCTTGAGAAGTCCAGCACCGACGAAGCCCTCATGTTATCGCGGGACATGTTTCGAAGTGGAAAGCAAAGTTCTGGAAACAGTCAAGTAGAAAGGAGATCTACACAGACAAGAAGAACATGGAGTGGAGGACAGGAGCAGCAACACAGCGACCGTATGAAGGAGAAATGGAATAAGAAAAAAATGTGTGTGTGAATTCCTAAGGGTCAATAAACTGTTTAACAACATCAGCGAACCGACAGGTCCCTACAACATCAACACGCAGCAGCCGGACGAATGAGCCATCCCTCTACAAGAAGTCGGCTGCCCACAAACACCCAGCCACAATGAACCACCCACTAGGAATTACGCTAAAAGATAAGAATCGCGAATATGGTGAACTGAAAAAATCAGATTTTCTTTCTTAATTTTTAATTTTCTTTTCTCATAAATGAATGAAGTGTCAAATTATTTCCAATTTGAGATGTTGAATTAACAACGTAACTTCATAAGATAATGACAAAAGCAAAAAAAAAGTGTAACAGGCAGGCGTCTATCGCAACTGTTCTCTTCTCTCAGTCTTCATTGATCCATAAACTGGACTTCCTGGTTTGGTGTTGCCAGCTGCCAATAACGTTCGACAATCGCAGTTGCTTAGTTGTTTTAATAGAGTGCACTTAACCAGGAGGGCCCCCGTGTCTTGTCAAACAGTGAACAAACCAGCGATTCGTTCGATATAAACTATCGGACGTCTGTTCCTGACACGTGAAAGAAAACAGTACGTTCGCCCTGAAATACCACAGAAATTTAATCTCTCTTGCCAAAAATAAACAATGTACTTTCTGATGATGTCACAGTTATCTTTTCGAGTCTGAAGTATTTGTATAATCCTCTCGTGAAAATCGTATGATTGTTCTAATTTAACATTCTACTGTTATTTGGCTAGCTGAGTAATTAATTCAGAGAGATAGCCATTTTAACAGAAAGTTCTCAGATTATTGCAGACTGGCGTTAGCATTAGAATCCTTCGTTAAAATCAGACGTAATAGTCGTATTTCTAAAGTTAATGCCGTTACAATGCAGAAAATGAGATTATTTCTTATCGCGAATTCGTTTAGATGACCTTTCTGATGATGAGTAAAAACAGATGAAAATTAACTGTCCGAAACACACGTACAGTTTCATTCAATGAAAAAGGCTGAACACATTACGAAAATATGTATAGTCGGTTTTAATACAAAACTCGTTTGCGGTAGAGCGACTACTGCTTGATCGCCGTGTCATCAGATAAATCAACAAACGAATCATTATTAGATCTCAGTGACTTGTATATCATTTTAAATTCAAAGCAGACGGTGAAATGAACCAATACAAATAATGAAAGCAGTTTTATGGACATTGAGTTATTATTAAAATTTCGAATAACGTCACGTTGGAAGTTACAATACGGCATCAACATGAGCAAACGAAACGTACTTGTTACTTATAATCCGTCTTGATTGCATATAATACAGGGTTATTACAAATGATTGAAGCGATTTCACAGCTCTACAATAACTTTATTATTTGAGATATTTTCACAATGCTTTGCACACACATACAAAAACTCAAAAAGTTTTTTAGGCATTCACAAATGTTCGATATGTGCCTCTTTAGTGATTCGGCAGACATCAAGCCGATAATCAAGTTCCTCCTACACTCGGCGCAGCATGTCCCCATCAATGAGTTCGAAAGCATCGTTGATGCGAGCTCGCAGTTCTGGCACGTTTCTTGGTAGAGGAGGTTTAAACACTTAATCGTTCGCATAACCCCACTGAAAGAAATCGCATGGGGTTAAGTCGGGAGAGCGTGGAGGCCATGACATGAATTGCTGATCATGATCTCCACCACGACCGATCGATCGGTTTTCCAATCTCCTGTTTAAGAAATGCCGAACATCATGATGGAAGTGCGGTGGAGCACCATCCTGTTGAAAGATGAAGTCGGCGCTGTCGGTCTCCAGTTGTGGCATGAGCCAATTTTTCAGCATGTCCAGATACACGTGTCCTGTAACGTTTTTTTCGCAGAAGAAAAAGGGGCCGTAAACTTTAAACCGTGAGATTACACAAAACACGTTAACTTTTGGTGAATTGTGAATTTGCTGCACGAATGCGTGAGGATTCTCTACCGCCCAGATTCGCACATTGTGTCTGTTCACTTCACCATTAAAGAAAAAATGTTGCTTCATCATTGAAAACAAGTTACGCACTGAACGCATGAGCTGTTGCAACCGCGCCGAAAATTCAAAGCGTTTGACTTTGTCATCGGGTGTCAGGGCTTGTAGCAACTGTAAACGGTAAGGCTTCTGCTTTAGCCTTTTCCGTAAGATTTTCCAAACCGTCGGCTGTGGTACGTTTAGCTCCCTGCTTGCTTTATTCGTTGACTTCCGCGGGCTACACGTGAACTTGCCTCACGCATTCAACTGTTTCTTCGCTCACTGCAGGCCGACCAGTTGATTTCCCCTTACAGAGGCATCCAGAAGCTTTAAACTGCGCATACCATCGCCGAATGGAGTTAGCAGTTGGTGGATCTTTGTTGAACTTCGTCCTGAAGTGTCGTTGCACTGTTATGACTGACTGATGTGAGTGCATTTCAAGCACGACATACGCTTTCTCGGCTCCTGTCGCCATTTTGTCTCACTGCGCTCTCGATCGCTCTGGCGGCAGAAACCTGAAGTGAGGCTTCAGCCGAACAAAACTTTATGAGTTTTTCTACGTATCTGTAGTGTGTCGTGACCATATGTCAATGAATGGAGCTACAGTGAATTTATGAAATCGCTTCAATCATTTGTAATAGCCCTGTATTTATTCACATGACCGGTTTCGGTTCCTCTAGAACCATCTTCAGGTCTGCAATTTCGGTTACAGGAGTAACCTGTCCACACACAGCTGCGTCAGCATATGAAGGTTGCTGTGTGTGGACGGGTTACTCCTGTCACGGAAATGGTAGATCTGAAAATGGTTCTAGCGGAACCGAAACCAGTCATGTGAATAAACATTTTATGCAATCAAAACGGATTGTAAGTAACATTGTAAAACCACTGATTGCGGTTATCCCATTAGACATTATATACGTTTTTGCGAAATGTACTTGATTACTCTACGTCCTCTCTGTGGGAACAGACGATGTAAAGTCGCCGTCGCGACTATTTAAAATCATCTGATTACAAAGAGTAAGATACAGTGGAGCTTCATACACACATCAAAGAAAGTTTTGCATTACCTCAGTTCCGAGAGTTACGGAACCTGTACAGAAAACTGGAATAGAGATAAAAACATAAACATCATTTCCGCTCTTTTTATTGCTCATGAAAACCACACATTGATGCCTGCCTGTATTCTTCGTGGCATACTACCCACAAGTTCATCAAGGCACTGTTGGTCCAGATTGTTCCACTCCTCAACGGCGATTCGGCGTAGATCCCTCAGAGTGGTTGGTGGATCACGTCGCTCATAAACAGCCCTTTTCAATGTATCCCAAGCATGTTCGATAGGGTTCACGTCCGGAGAACATGCTGGCCACTCTAGTCAAGCGATGTCGTTATCCTGAAGGAAGTCATTCACAATATGTGCACCATGTGGGCGCACATTGACGTCCATGAAGACGAATGCCTCACCAATATGCTGCCGATATGGTTGCACTATCGGTCGGAGGACGGCATTTACGTATCGTACAACCGTTACGGCGCCTTCCATGACCACCAGCGGTGTACGTCGGCCCCACATAATGCCATCCCAAAACGTCAGGGAATCTCCACCTTGCTGCACTCGCTGGACAGTGTGTCTAGGGCGCTCACCCTGACCGGGTTGGTTCCAAACATGTCTCCGACGATTGGCTGGTTGAAGGCATATAGACACTCATCGGAGAAGAGAACGTGATGCCAATCCTGAGTGGTCCATTCGGCATGTTGTTAGGCCCATCTGTACCGCGCTGCATGGTGTCGTGGTTGCAAAGATGGACCTCAGCATGGACGTCGTGAGCGAAGTTGCGCATAATGCAGCCTAATGCGCACAGTTTGAGTTGCAACACGACGTCCTGTGGCTGCAGAAAACCATTAGTCAGCATGGTGGCCTTGCGGTCATGGTCCCTCCGACCCTTAATCCATTGGACGGCTTGAGCGAGGCATTACATTTCCTGTCTCTCTGAATCTCCTCCATGTCCGAAGAACATTGCTGTGGTTCACTCCGAGACGCCCGGACACTTCCCCCTTGTTGAGGGCCCCTCCTGGCACAAAGTAACAATGCGGACGTGATCGAACCGCGGTATTGACCGTCCAGGCACGGTCGAACTACAGAAAACACGAGCCGTGTACCTCCTTCCTAGTGGAATGACTGGAACTGATCGGCTGTCGGACCCCTCCGTCTAATAGGCGCTGCTCATGTATGGTTGTTTACACCTTTGGGCGGGTTTAGTGACATCTCTGAACAGTCAGAGGGACTGTGTCTGTGATACAATATCCATAGTCAACGTCTATATTCAAGAGTTCTGGGAACCGAGGTGTTGCAAAATTTCTTTTGATGTCGTCGCATATTAGATACATCTCAATTACCAACGTCGTAAATTGTTCCACGAAATATTATTGCTGTCGGTGTAAGTTATGCTACATGTTAAGATACAGGACAATTAGGATGCTATATATTTCACTTACTCTATGTGCTCTAACTCCTTCAGAAAGTAGATCGCTGCTCCTCCTCTGACTTGCAAAAGATGAGCTATAGAACTTCTGTAATCGATTATACTGATTTAAACGTTTGACGTATTTAAATCCATTAAAATTGTTGAAGCGACCAAAGTACGAAGTTCTTTTTCTTTATCTTTTAGATTATACATTGAATACGCAGCGGAACTGGCACGTTGGCTACCACATAAAATGTAAGGCTAGGCGCGGCTAGACATGAGCACAAGGTTCCCCTGATTGTAGAAAACATAATGAGGAACAGCATAAGGATTTTGTTGCAGTATATGTGAAATCTGTTTTTACAGGATTCTATAGTGTTCCACACAGGTTGAGGGCAGACCATACAGAGTATCTAGTGAATACTAGACGCATGTAAACAAAGGAGTTTGTCTTTCTAGATTTTTCTGAACCATTATGTCGGTTGACAAAAGAAATATGTTCACATGCTGTAACTTCTGAAATGTACTGCACAACACATTACTTCTTCGAAACCCAGTAACTGTTGTTTTTAATCTGGCGCAACGCCTTGTTCTTTGATGTGTCGTCGAATCCGAAGGAAAGGTCGCAGCGCAACACGCTTTTGAACTACGGGTGCTACTGAGGTTGTTGTCGAACTGTTGTGTCTTGCAGGGAAACTTTGTTGATTTGTTTAAGCATATGTCAATCTCGCAACCCCCATGAACACGCCTTAGCAGGGTTACGAAGGAGGAAGGCTGAAAATGTTTAACTACACATTACTGCTTCGGATCACGTTCAAATTATATCGAATATTTCGAATGATCACTAGTGGTTACAGCCTACACGTGGCAGCAAAAATTGCTGTGGTCTTGCACTCCAAAGGGGTGTGGTTACCTTCAGTGGGTTTGCAACCTTACAAAGTCCTCTGCGAAGTGTTGAAACGTGAATGGATGTCAGCAGTGCCGGAGGTTGTCGAGAACGTCGTCTTATTTCTCATCACACTCCGAACTGTCGTTTTCGATTGCGAAATGTGTGGGAATCAACGCCCCAGGAAAAGGAGCGTTTTCATTTGCACCCTGAGGCCTTCTCGTGTCTATTCTGAATGGCGGCGTGCCTGATACAGTATGTTTTCCTCGACCACCCATAAGAAAATCGCGTTCTTTCAAAGCTGGACGTCGCAGTTCTGACCTGCATCGCAGTGGCCTGAGAAGAAAGGGTGAAGTGTCGGTAAGAGAGGATGTGACGACTTTTCTATTGAGTGACACGTCCGCGATGGCGTGGGGCAGAATTTTGGTGAAATATGGTGCCGCTGTGACATTGTTAACCCACCTTACACGTCACCCGTGCTGCTGAGCTATGGCTTTCTTTCCCACGTATCGACACCACGCTCTCTGAAGCTTCGTCGAACACGAGTTTGGCATCGCAGGGCAACACACTTTAGAATATTACACAGGAAGGCTGTAGGCACCTCCTTTGAGCCAAATTTCAAACTTCTGCGTCGTAATGGGGGACAATTACATGGTTTCGAAGATGTGATCCTGTAATTATATTGTGCGTTGTATGCTATTAGCTCGATGGTTTGTTCACAGTAAATTACAGGGTGACAATTATTGAACTATATGAAATAAAATCAGCGTAACTTCGAAACAGATTGCGTTAGGACGTTCAAATGCTCCAAATGACTCTGAGCACTATGGGACTTAACATCTGAGGTCATTAGTCCCCTAGAACTTAGAACTACTTAAACCTTACTAACCTAAGGACATCACAGACATCCATGCCCGAGGCAGGATTCGAACCTGCGACCCTAGCGGTCGCGCGGTTCCAGACTGAAGCGCCTGGAACCGCTCGGCCACAGCGGCTGGCGTTAGGATGTTCATCTGCACGCTTGGCCACGGGGCATGATGGGAATTAGTAGGTTTGGTTTAGCAACGAGACCCACTTTCATTTGGATGGGTTCGTCAATGAGCAAAATTGGCGCATTTGGGGGACTGAGAATCCGGATTTCGCGATGCAGAAGTCGCTCCACCCTCAACTGGTCACTGTGTGGTGTGCAGTGTCCAGTCACGGAATAATCAGTGCGACATTCCTTGGCGGCACGGCGACTACCGAACGGTACTTGAAGGTTTTTGAAGATGATTTCATCCCCATTGTCCAAAGTGACTAATTTCGACAAGATGCGGTTCATACAAGACGGAGCTCGACCCCATCGAAACAGGAGAGTGTTTGATGTCTTGGAGGAGCACTCTGGCTCTGGGGTACCCAGGGGGCACTGGCATGGGCCTTGATTGGTCGCAATATCCTCTGGATCTGAACAAGTGAGACTCTTTTTATGGTTCTATATTAAAGACGAGATGTACAGTAACAACCCCAAAACAATCACTGAGCGCCGGCCAGTGTGGCCGAGCGGTTCTAGGCGCTACAGTCTGGAACCGCGCGACCGCTACGGTCGCAGGTTCGAATCTTGCCTCGGGCATGGATGTGTGTGATGTCCTTAGGTTAGTTAGGTTTAAGTAGTTCTAAGTTCTAGGGGACTGATGACCTCAGATGTTAAGTCCCATAGTGCTCAGAGCCATTTGAATCATCGCTGAGCTGAAAACAACCATTCAGGAGTTCATAGATAGCATCGATGTTCCGACACCTCAGCAGGTTATGCAGAATTTCGCTACTCATCTGCGCGATATCATCGCCAATGATGGCAGGCATATCGAACTTGTCACAACCAAAATCCGAAAATTCGTAGTGATGTTCAAATGTTGAATAAAGTGTGTGCAAATCGTATTTTGTAGCTAATTTACGTTTTTTTATACGTACTTCCATAATTGCCATCCTGTATATCGTAAGCTGAACGTTCAACAGAAACTACTCTGTTCTGATAAATTATGGATAAGCCTGAAACGAAACGTCTATACGAGAGACAGATGACACAAATGATGAGATGTTAGTGCCAAGATATGGGGCGCTATCACATGAGCAAGACAACTGGGACGTGGAGCTTGCTTTAATAGTGCCTAAGTTATCATATTAACTTGTAACAGCTAAAATCGTAAAGAAGAGTGTAGAAAATTTTTAAAAATTTTATCTGAAGTCAAAATGTCGAGAAAGATTGGTTCAAAATGGTTTAAATGGCTCTGAGCACTATGGGACTCAACATCTTAGGTCATAAGTCCCCTAGAACTTAGAACTACTTAAACCTAACTAACCTAAGGACATCACACACACCCATGCCCGAGGCAGGATTCGAACCTGCGACCGTAGCAGCCTCGCGGTTCCGGACTGCAGCGCCAGAACCGCACGGCCACCGCGGCCGGCTCAAGAAAGATGAGTTGATTATTGAGCTGCTAAATATTCTTTGGTACAAACTAAATGAAGATGGAAAAGTAAAGTACTTGCTATCAGTTCTAAGGACATTATAATGTTTGTTTATTTATTATAAACTAACAGTAAATAATTCCAGGCTATTACAATACAAGAATAGTAAATTTGTGCAAATGGAGACAGCACAGGGATTCACTTTGTGTTTTAGCTCCATGTTGCGAAAATGACCTTGCAACGCTATGTGGAGAACAAGGAAACGACAAAGGAGAACACTTGTAGATAGACTTTGACAGGTGCGGACATGAGCAGGTGGCTGTCCGTATATCATGAGCTGTTGGAAAAGTGTGTGCTGAATCTCGCCAGGTTAGCCGAGAGCGCTAATGCGCTGCGTCCTGGACTCGGGTAAGCGCGCCGTCCCCGGATCGAATCCGCCCGGCGGCTTAACAACGGGGCTGGTGTGGTAGCCAGCCTGGATGTGGTTTTCAGGCGGTTTTCTACATCCCCCTAGGTGAATACCGGGCTGGTCCCCACGTCCAGCCTCAGTTACACAGCTCGCAGACATCTGCATACATTCGCGGTTTTCCATGGATCTAGACTCTGACAGTTTGGTTACACTAATTCCGTCCCGGGGGGTACAGGGTAGCGGCAGGAAGGGCATGGCCACCCCTTAAATTAACCTTGCGAAATCCGATTAACCATGCCGACCCTGCGTAATTGCAGGAAAAGGACACAAGCAAAAGAAAGAAAGGAAAAGTGTGTGCTAAACTCGTGTCTATGCCGCTAATATTTGGTGCGGCTATTTAATCTGGAATGGCTAGTCTCTTAAAGTAAGAGGCAAGGGATGCAAGATTTCCCATACATTATCTAGTTGTAAATGTCAGAGTCTGCAACTGTAAGCATAGTGGCGGCGCTGGGCAAAATGGAATATTGCAATCTCTTCCAAGAATCTTGAGGTGTGAGAACCAGCAATCAGTCACCAAATTACATTTACAATACTACAACTCCTCCGGCACACAAGGCAAGTACTTTTAAGTAAAAACTGAAAGAAAATTAGAATTTTGATGATTTACAGTTAATAATTTCGGAATGGTGCAATCGTATTCGGAATAGGTACACTTTATTCAATTTAGTTTTAACGTCATTCCCCTCTTATTTGTTTCACGTCCTGTTTCCCGGTCATAATACTTTTATAAATGTTTTGTAAGAGTTTTCAAAGGGATATTTCTTACGAAATGTGTATCAGTCGTAACATAAATGCTTAACCATAAAACAGGTGCTCCTTCGGAGATGACTTGATTTTTAATTGAAAATAACAGTCGAACTGCAATTTGTTGGTTTCTTTATGGCTGATTTCATTTGAAAAGTAGAATCAGTCACTTATAAATAACCCAAAATTTCACTGGTGACATCAAATACAAAGTAATAGCCACAGTGCCGAATAATTAATTGAGCAGCACGGACCCATCTCTTTATAAGTGAACGTTTTTCAGACGTACCACAGTTATTAATCAGTTCAAAATAAATCCAAGTTTATTTCAGAAACGTTTAAATTCACTTGTTCCATCAGAGCTGGTGAATGAGAAGTGCTAAATTACAATTCGATTTCCGAGGAACAGCCTTAAGGTGAGTTAAAACCACGTTTTTGTGAGTCTACAATCCTGCTACGACGCTGATTGGCACCAATCGGTAAAACCACAACTTAGGCACACAGTGATAATTCATTGGGGCGTATTTACGTCTTTACCGTAATTTGACTCTGCAGTCATCATCGTGTTTTGAGTAGAAGGTCAAGTAATTTTGATTGCCTTAACACATGCCAATTTAAAAAATGTATGTATGTATGACTGTATGAAAATAAGTATATACAGTATTTATATTCCACATTTCCTCCTAACCACTTTACCGATTTGAACCAAGCTTCAGACACATATCTTTTACCGTCTGTAAACAATCAGTGTCGGGGTAAGAACCACCTACCTATCAAAGGGGTGGGGGTGGGAAATGATAAGGCAGTGTAGCCCACAACGCGATAATATCCGTAGTTTAGTCATCCAGTATTTGAGAATGAGAGCACTTAGAAACTTGCGACAAACTTTAAGCATCATTTCACATCTTTACGTAACTTTTTCTCGCTGATGGCACACACAAAATGATCAAAGGAAAAAGGTTTGCCGCTCACTACATTTTCGCTGCTCCTGCAGTAGAACTAGCATATGAATCGTGGCGTTTTAATTTATTACCTCGTTGCTACTAGCTGACCTCGTGACAATATGCACATATACCACTGAATGTACCACAAAAATTACGTCATTGTTCGACTCATAGTTCAGGACATATGACGTCGTAAACACTGACTGGGTTAAAATCTACCTCATCATGGAAGACGCTTAAATTTATACCTCCGTTGCTACTAAATTGTTGCTAATACCTTTCGCAGATGGTATCTACATTTTCCGCTGAATGTACAGTCATGCTCAAAGGTATCCGAACGACCTGAACTGCATTTCACCTGATTCGCATGCAACCCACATAACGCAGCTGTCCAGCAGGTCCTCTAATCGCTGCTTGGTACAGTCGTTTGACTATTGAAAATGGCTCCAACAAGTCACCACTAGAAAACTCGGCTCTGTATCGTAATACCACGATACTAAAAATATCAGGGAACACCTTATCACAGATAAGACTGTCCTTAAGGCTTGTAAGCTCACATTTTTTTCTATAAATGACATATCTGAAATGTTAGCACTCTCATAATTGAGTCAGATAGGTAATGGACGTAGTAAGTTCGTCGTATTGATGATTTCCTCTCCAAAGTAACATACCGTACATGTTATTTAACACAAAATGATATTAAAAATTTAAGTTATTCACGAGCAGCTAGTTGAGAATATGTATGAACTTCAAATGACACGACGAACCGTCTCGTTCTGCATTTGGATTCAAATCCAGGTCATGCAGACTAAGATTTCGTGACTGACGGAAACGAACAGTCATTCCTGACTAGGTATACAGAGAGTGATATACCTCGATTTTAGACAGTATCAGGTAGCAAATATCAACTATAAATTACATAACGTACACATTTTTAACGGACGCGAATTCCTACCCAGCATCTATTGTCCCTGTTAACGAACTACGAGAGATGTTAAATATTGCTTCTTCACAAGTAACTTACTTGAAATGCCGTGATGTAAAGCTATGCGTTGTACAGGGATTCGAACCCGGAACGTAATCGAATTGTTATCGAAGCACAACCAACTGTGACATATCGGATTTTCTCGGCAGTAGCTAGATGTTTTAACTGAAATGACGAGACGAAACATTAATTTTTTCCTTCCCAGGACTCCAACCCGGAACCTATCGCTGTTATTTAATAGAGAAAACGAACGTTAAATATGGGTTTGTTACATCAGCAGCGACATGTGAGCATGTTTGAACTAGAAATAATATGACGAAGAATTCAATGCTGACTGGGAATCGAACCCCACACGTACCGTTGTTGACTACACACAAAGAGACGTCAGCTACAGAATTTTTCTCCACCAGCAGCTCGGAATAACATCCTTGAACATACAGCGATCTCTCAAATAGTTCTGTGTCTAACTGGGAGTCAAAAACGGCAGATATCGTTAGCGTTGACAACGAATGAAGATGCATTAAAAATCAAAATTATTATCCATCAGCAGATAGGTGTTCTCATGCTAGAGCTTGATAATACATAATGAAAACTTTAGTGCCGGTTCAGCATTCGAACCCATTCACGCGCAATATGTGGAGATGTTGAGGAATCTGCAGTTTTGAACAAACAACAAATTGTAGTCGAGCTGTATTGTAACGAAGGGATCAAATTCCGCGTTAAGGGCGGTCTGAGTTGCATTCCAAGTTCAGAACCAATTTTATCGACATACAGAAGCTCAAATATCAGATGGAATAAGGGTCCTGTGACCCTACATAGCGTTTGTTTCGTCACTATAAATAAATAACTAGTATAAGAAAGGTTACTGGTGACAGAGTTCCCCCATTTCGCCACTCCTGACTTTATTGTGGTGCAACCTAACGACTACTTAGTAGAGAAGGAGTATCATGTTTAATATCAATTTCATACCGCAATGCCATTATACCTTCTTCACTTGGTGTAGCCAGAAGAGAATAGAATCTGTCTCTCCCTATTAAAAATCATGGGCAGAAGTTGTAATCGAATCCAGACCCTCATCATAGGAGCCTATCATCAATCCAACAGAACACCAAATCATCTTCTGCAGGACTCATTTTTCTTTCATAACACCGTTGCGGCACACTCTATGAGAATTCTGACACACACGCTCCCTGTAGTGGTTTGCAGCATGTTCAGTACATTCATTTACTTGGTTGACCGAATCGCCATGAACTAGCTGCCTCGGCTACCCAGTGCATATATTCGACTCTATTTTGTAATCACCGAAATAAAATCATGTGACTGCCACCTACACAGAACCGCCAACAGTGTAGGATGCAGAAATTTAAAGAGGAAGTGTTCCTTTCCATTTGAGCTACTCTCTCGCGCTGTTTGTTTGTTGAAAACGTCGTGCAGTGCAAAAGAAAAGCTGTAACTGTCTGTCTCTCAGAAGTCTAGATCCAGACATATGCATTATCTCACAGCACTGTGGAATGCGGAAGTTCTCGAGGAACTATTGTAGACTTCTGGAGGTGCTGTAGGCAGATGACAGCTAGTAGCGTCACGCACCGTAGGTAAGATGTCGCAAGTTCCCTTTCATTCGCTCCTACATTTTTTACAACGCAATTCTGCTGTCTGTTGAAGTTACCAATTTAATGGAACTTTGAACATAATTACCTTCACTTCTCAACACAAAATAGCCGCATGTGGAAAAAGGGCTAACTTCTGTGACATTTTGTTCTTTACAGGTTTAATAGATGGCCAGGCAGCAGATGCATCTCGAAACTTTTGTATTATGTATGGGGAGAGCGCATAGTGCCCAAATAGTCAGAAAAGTATTTTCTACATTAGCTATCGTCTGGTAGTGGCATTTTATTCTTCTTCAAACCTTGTTTGACAGCTTTAACTCAGAACAAGTTTTCTACATGCATGTAATCAATAAACTGCATGTGCAATGTCAGACTGTTATAGATCACATCAGAGAATTCGCACAGAAGGGTTAAAAACGATACATTCAGCGAGATTGGAACCATAACAGACGCTTTTTCAGAGGTCAGCACGTCACCACAGAGCTAGCAAAGAGGTATGTGTGGTGCATTTCTCTTACGAGGCCAATAGAGTCTAGAACTCGTAAACCGCTATTCAAAGGACCAGTTTAGTTGCTATTTACACATGCAACGACTTTCCTGGGCTGAAAACCGTAAATTTACAATCTTTTGTCACAGCTGAAGCGATAATAACTCAGATTATTCAATGTAAATGACAGGAAAAACTCAAGTGAACTTTGAGGCTTAATTCCGTGCACACCAGGAAGTAACTCGTCGACCACAGAGTTGCCAAATATACCTTGCCTTGTTGCCAAATCTCAGTTACAGTACTAGCGGGAAGAAGACGAACCGATGTGATCGTACAGAGGGCTGGGACTGCGACGGCCTGGAATACGTAATGCGTCTGATTCGCATTTCTGTAACCAGGTTTAGGGACTGTAGAGTAGTTACAAATAATACTCAGAACTGACTGCACACTAAGCATCATAAATCAGTAACTCTCATAGTTGTTTTTATATTTCTTTAGTAACTCTACTCAAACCTAAGAAACTCATTCACGGACGTTTTCGTGCCTCGCCGATAGTCGCGCACACCAAACAAATAAAAATAAAGAATGTGTGTGTGTGTGTGTGTGTGTGAAAGGGAGAGAGAGAGAGAAGAGAGAGAGAAAGAAAGAGACAGAGAGAGAGAGAGAGAGAGAAATAAAGATAAAGAAGAATGAGAGAGTGGGTAAAAAATTGTTGTAAGGAAATTGAATACCGGTAAATAAAGAAATCTTTCATTAAAATAACACGTTCCACATCATTACGATGCGTCGTATTCATGATCTATGGAACAAGTATTAATCCAATCTAATCTAATCAATCATATTGCTGACTAGCAGTGAAGAGTCATGAATTACCGAAGACAACAGTTTTTGTAATAGACCGGGACTCCTATCACGACCCTGTCATCCCTATTAACTAACCAGGAAAGCTGTCTGATATACCTCCATTCAGAAGTAACAAAGTGTGTATGCATTTAAAGATGAAGTGCAATATGTGACGTTCTGTGACGGAGGTACGAACCCAACACATAATCGGATTGTTAACTAAGTAAAATCAAATGTTACGTATCAGTTTTTCTTACCAGCTGCTAGGTGTTTGAATCTAAAATATGGATACAATTTTTTGTGCCTGAGCGACAATCGAATCGCACTCCTATCGTTCTTCTTTATCGTCCACGAATATAGCTTAAGTATCAATTGCTTACTCACCAACAGTATGATGTGTGCGTGTTTGACCAGAAATTGATGGCAACACATAAACAGACATTAAAAATACACGTTAATTTTCACTAGCAGGTCGGTGTGCACGTGATAGGGCTTGAAATGAAATTATTAATATTTTTGTACTGGATCAGGAATCGGACCCACATACTTAGCTTTGGAGGTGACCTAGAGAAGATTGCAGTCTTGGAAAAAGGAACGAAATGATTGAACTATCCTGTTCCGAGAGATTCAGATCCTCGAAAGAAGAGATAAAATTCGAATCATAGTCCAGCACGAAATTTTTCAACGTCTCTAGTTCAATCAAGTACGAGTAAAATAAGAACCCTGTTCCTTTAAATGGCTATCGGTTCATCAAATAAAATAAAATTTTGTAATATAAGTAAGTTTACTGGCGACAGTATTTCTGTTTACAGTGACCTCCGCCTACGTCATTTCCCAAAGCAAACCGGCTCTGTCCAGTTGGGAATGAAGGAACGTGATCTTTAATGCGGATTCTGGGTTATAACGTCTTTCTCTTGAGGTTACCAGAGGTAAAGTAAATCTGTTTGTGCCTCCTAAAAGTAAATACTTGTACCCACGCATAGCACTTGTGATAGTTCGTTCCATCAGACCACATTTCCCAGCCCCAGGAGTGTGCTGTAACGGATGATGTGCTTAGCTTACAAAATTATTCACGGTGGAAAAAATGCGAGTCTATTAAATGGTTAAGTAGAAGGAAGCTTCTGACGCGGAGATTATGCTGTTCTTACGTCAGCACTATGTAAAGACTCTTCTAGGCATCATAGCCTCGATGTGAGGCCAATTTGAAATTTTCACTAATTCAGGAAATACCTTAGTTCGAGAAATTCCACTGTGAAGTGTGAAGTTACCGGATAATTCAATTATTACCGTACTTATTACTATCATTTTCTTCATACTGCTGCTGGAACACATGTGCTTGAAGATCATTTAATGCCTTTTGGTCATTATGGAAGTAGTTGCCCAAGAACAGGTTCTTTTCCTGTCTACGGAATCCTTTTCATGTTAATATCAAACGTCAGCAATTACTCGTAGATTACATTAAAACTAAAGTAATAGATGAAGACGTTACTTGATAACAAAAACGCGCTGCCTTTCTTCTTTTACTTGCGGCTAGAAATGGCTGTCGAATACTGCCAAACCAAAAGTCAAAGGGATCTTACTGCCTTTCGAAATACGTCGCTGTCAGTTCTTCCACATGATTTGGTCGACGTGACCTGTTTCAAGTTGAGTATGACAGAGAATGTTTTAGAAAATCAATTGTATTCATTTGCAATAAATGGAAAGATTTTCATTCTAAGCTATCCAAGTTCAAAATTTTCGGAATATTAGTTCAAATTGAATATTCGCTTCTGTAATGTAGGAAAGTATTTCACAGTTGCAAAACCCGCATCCGACTCATTGTCCTTACACTTAGTTGCTGACTATAAATTCTAGCTCAGAGTCACACCAGTTTAAGTAACCTAATGTAGCGAAGACTGTTTCCCTGTGCTCTTTCTCATCGGAAAATATGCAATTAACTCATTGGGCTCCATTAGTACACTGTAACAGTAATTTCTGTGTGTATGCAATGCATACGGATTGTAGAATTCAGTGGTGCTCTCTCTTCCACTTCTGTATACAATATGACTGACCTAAACGGGTCCTGTATCATTACAGGCCCTGGGCGGTGCAACATCATACTGACAACAGTAATGTGCTTATACTGACCACCTCACTGTTCGTTTTACCTGATTTTGTAATCATTTAAATAAAACAACATGATCTTCCAGTGGGAGACATTGCGTTTCCCTTTTCCTCGTGTGAAATTTGTCAGTAAGATTTTGCCTTCCAACCAGCGAAATGCGCCAGAGCACGGTCGGTAAACGATTCACAAACCACGATCTAGTGCCGTTAAGACGATTTCTTTAAACATTGGCGTAGCTGAAAGAATTTAATTTCTTCTTGAATCGTCCTATGCAGCAACGTTCACAGATATCTCAAATAGGAAAAGCTCTTTATCCAGGTACGAAGGTCGTAAAACAAACTTCCCACAGTTTGTGTCAGGTTGATCTTTTAGTCTGATAGCACTGCGTAAGTAATTTGTCTAAGAGGTATCACAAGTAGTGTTCCTGTAGCTGTGGGAATCATTGGTTGAAAACGAGTTTAACACCAGTGGGTACAGCACTGCTAAATATTCAAAATGATTATCAACCTCAGTTCATCCACAAACTGAGACGTATTTATAATATTGAAGCTAGACTGTGTATCCTTGTCTTCCTTGAGTGGGCATCGGAAGGCATTTACACCACGTATACGAGGGTAATCCCAAAAGTAAGGACTCCTAAGGGACACGCATGTGCCAACGCATGCACAAATGAGAGATCCTTAATTTTAATGCTAAACAAAAACCACAGTAGTACCTGCATAGTAGCAAAGTGATAAAGAGCAAGAGAACGGATACGAAGGTCTCAGGTTCAATCCGTTGTTAGGCCCATGATTTTTATGTGCCATTTTACACTTATTTCCCGACAGGCAGTGTTTGTTGATGAGAAAAATGCCTAGTTGCACTGTGGTCCGAAAGCCACGTTAAGCTGTAGGTTCCCCTATTAACTGGCTAGGCAAGTTAACACAAAGGTCGGAGGGAAGCAACGGCATACCACCTCCAACAAGACCGTGCCTATTAAAAAACTGAGGTGTTCAAACCACTCTTCCGACTGATGACTGCTTTACTTTCTGTTTGTTCTAAAGTTAATGATCTTCGGGTTGTTAACATTTTTGTACTTCCATGCTGTAGCTTTGATACCAGTAAACGTAAGTAACCGGACGAGCACTGTCACCGTTCGAGTTGTCAAGGTGGTAGACGACGATGCTGTCGACCCCATTCACAGTATTGGTCATCGCTATGTTTCAGTCGAATACCTCCATGTGACTTTCTGCGTATTTCAAGATATACTTTTATACACTTGGTACGCATCCAAATTTGTGTCTGATAGAGCTGTATTTATCAACATGAATCAGATATGTTTCCCGTGCAATATATCTGACAACACGTCAGTGCAGCAAGATTTCGTTTCTGTGATGCGCATGGTGCAAGAAACATTTGTGTTTTGCTTGCTTCTGTCATAGGTTTCACCCAACTGAATGCGCGAAGTTCACGAATAGACAGTCAATACCTGGAATTACGCAATTATACACTTAAAAGTTGTATTTTTGCATTACATATCCCATTGAAAATAACAGTAAACAGGTTATATGCCTACTTGCTTATTATTCGCACTTCATCTTTAAATGCATACACACTTTGTTACTTCTGAATGGTGGTATATCAGACATCTTTCGTGGTTAGTTAACAGGGTCGAAAGGGACTTAGTAGGAGTCCCAGCCTATTACAAAAACTTTCGCCTTTTATTTTCTAGTTTAGATTTGCTTACTGATATTGGCGAAAATATCGGTAATTCATGACTCTTCACTGCTAGTCAGCAATATGATTGATTAGATTAGATTGGATTAATACTTGTTCCATAGATCGCTAATACGACACTTCGTAATGATGTGGAAGGTGTTATTTTAATGAAAGATTTCTATAATACCGGTATTCAATTCCTTTACAACAATTTTTTACCCTCTCTCTCATTCTTCTTAATCTTTATTTCTCTCTCTCTCTTTCTCTCTCTCTCTCTCTCTCTATCTCTCTCTCTCTCTCTCTCTCACACACACACATATTCTTTTTTATTTTTATTTGTTTGGTGTGCTCGACTATCGGCGAGGCACGAAAACGTCCGTGAATGAGTTTCTTAGGTTTGAGTAGAGTTACGGAGGAAATATAAAAACAACTATGAGAGTTACTGATTTATGATGCTTAGTTTGCAGTCAGTTCTGAGTATTATTTGTAACTACGCTACAGTCCCTAAACCTGGTTACAGAAATGCGAATGAGACGCATTACGTATTCCAGGCCGTCGCAGCCGCGTCTTTGAAAGGCCAGCTGTGGTCACTTCCCAGCCCGCTGTACGATCACATCGGTTCGTCTTCTTCCTGCTAGTACTGTTGTATAGCTAGAGAAGGCCGAAATGCACGCGTTAAATTCAAGCAGGCTTGCTTAGGTCTGAAATGGGATACGTAATGAATGCTATAAAGAAAAGTACGTAGCTGCTGGAATACTTAACTTTAATCCATCATTTGTATACAGCATTCTTGATGATACAAGTGAGACTCTCTCTAGAAATTGTTAATGGCGCCTTGCTAGGTCGTAGCCATGGACTTAGCTGAAGGATATTCTAACTGCCTCTCGGCAAATGAGAGAAAGGCTTCGTCAGTGTAGTCGCTAGCAAAGTCGTCGTACAACTGGGGCGAGTGCTCGTACGTCTCTCAAGACCTGCCGTATGGTGGCGCTCGGTCTGCGATCACTGACAGTGGCGACACGCGGGTCCGACATGTACTGATGGACCGCGGCCGATTTAAAGCTACCACCTAGCAAGTGTGGTGTCTGGCGGTGACACCACAAGTACTGTAACTGAGATTTGGCAACAAGGCAAGGTATATTTGGCAACTCTGTGATCGACGAGTTACTTCCTGGTGTGCACAGAATTAAGCCTCAAAGTTCACTTGAGTTTTTCCTGCCATTTACATTGAATAATCTGAGTTATTATCGCTTCAGCTGTAACAAAAGATTGTAAATTTACGGTTTTCAGCCCAGGAAAGTCGTTGCATGTGTAAATAGCAACTAAACTGGTCCTTTGAATAGCGGTTTACGAGTTCTAGACTCTATTGGCCTCGTAAGAGAAATGCACCACACATACCTCTTTGCTAGCTCTGTGGTGACGTGCTGACCTCTGAAAAAGCGTCTGTTATGGTTCCAATCTCGCTGAATGTATCGTTTTTAACCCTTCTGTGCGAATTCTCTGATGTGATCTATAACAGTCTGACATTGCACATGCAGTTTATTGATTACATGCATGTAGAAAACTTGTTCTGAGTTAAAGCTGTCAAACAAGGTTTGAAGAAGAATAAAATGCCACTACCAGACGATAGCTAATGTAGAAAATACTTTTCTGACTATTTGGGCACTATGCGCTCTCCCCATACATAATACAAAAGTTTCGAGATGCATCTGCTGCCTGGCCATCTATTAAACCTGTAAAGAACAAAATGTCACAGAAGTTAGCCCTTTTTCCACATGCGGCTATTTTGTGTTGAGAAGTGAAGGTAATTATGTTCAAAGTTCCATTAAATTGGTAACTTCAACAGACAGCAGAATTGCGTTGTAAAAAATGTAGGAGCGAATGAAAGGGAACTTGCGACATCTTACCTACGGTGCGTGACGCTACTAGCTGTCATCTGCCTACAGCACCTCCAGAAGTCTACAATAGTTCCTCGAGAACTTCCGCATTCCACAGTGCTGTGAGATAATGCATATGTCTGGATCTAGACTTCTGAGAGACAGACAGTTACAGCTTTTCTTTTGCACTGCACGACGTTTTCAACAAACAAACAGCGCGAGAGAGTAGCTCAAATGGAAAGGAACACTTCCTCTTTAAATTTCTGCATCCTACACTGTTGGCGGTTCTGTGTAGGTGGCAGTCACATGATTTTATTTCGGTGATTACAAAATAGAGTCGAATATATGCACTGGGTAGCCGAGGCAGCTAGTTCATGGCGATTCGGTCAACCAAGTAAATGAATGTACTGAACATGCTGCAAACCACTACAGGGAGCGTGTGTGTCAGAATTCTCATCGAGTGTGCCGCAACGGTGTTATGAAAGAAAAATGAGTCCTGCAGAAGATGATTTGGTGTTCTGTTGGATTGATGATAGGCTCCTATGATGAGGGTCTGGATTCGATTACAACTTCTGCCCATGATTTTTAATAGGGAGAGACAGATTCTATTCTCTTCTGGCTACACCAAGTGAAGAAGGTATATTGCCATTGTGGTCTGAAATTCACATTAAACATGATACACCTTCTCTACCAAGTAGTCGTTAGGTTGCACCACAATAAAGTCAGGAGTGGCGAAATGTGGAACTATGTCACCAGTGACCTTTATTATACTAGTTATTTATTTATAGTGACGAAACAAACGCTATGTAGGGTCACAGGACCCTTATTCCATCTGTTATTTGAGCTTCTGTATGTCGATAAAATTGGTTCTGAACTTGGAATGCAACTCAGACCGCCCTTAACGCGGAATTTGATCCCTTCGTGACAATACAGCTCGACTACAATTTGTTGTTTGTTCAAAACTGCAGATTCCTCAACATCTCCACATGTTGTGCGTGAATGGGTTCGAATGCTGGCCTGGCACTGAAGTTTTCATTATGTATTAACAAGCTCTAGCATGAGAACACCTATCTGCTGATGGATAATAATTTTGATTTTTAATGCAATTTCTTTCGTTGTCAACAGTAACGGTGCCTGAGGTTTTTGACTCCCAGTGAGACACAGAACTATTTGCGTGATCACTGTATGTTCAAGGATGTTATTCCGAGCTGCTGGTGGAGAACAATTCGTTAGCTGACGTCTCTTTGTGTGCAGTCAACAACGGTACGTGTGGGGTTCGATTCCCAGTCAGCACTGAATTCTTCGTCATATCATTTCTAGTTCAAACATGCTCAAATGTCGCTGCTGGTGTAACAAACCCATTTTTAACGTTCGTTTTCTCTAGAATATAACAGCGATAGGTGCCATGCTGGAGTCCTGGGAAAGAAAAAATTAATGTTTCGTCTCGTCATTTCAGTTAAAACATCTAGCTACTGCCGAGAAAATCCGATATGTCACAGTTAATTGTGCTTCGATGACAATCCAATTAGGTTCTGGGTTCGAATCCCTGTGCAACGCAAAGCTTTACTTCACGGCATTTCAAGTAAGTTACTTGTGAAGACTCAATATTTAACATCTCTCGTAGTGTGTTAACAAGGACAATAGATGCTGGGTAGGAATTCGCGTCCGTTAAAAATGTGTACGTTATGTAATTTAAAGTTGATATTTGCTAACTGATACCGTCTAACATCGAGGTATATTACTCTCTGTATGCCTAGTCAGGAATGACTGTTAGTTTCCGTCAGTCACGAAGTCTTTGCTTAGTCTGCATGACCTGAATTTGGATCCATATGCAGAACGAGACGGTTCGTCGTGTCATTTGAAGTTCATACATATTCTCAACTAGCTGCTCGTGAATAACTTAAATTTTTAATATCATTTTGTGTTAAATAACATGTACGGTATGTTACTTTGGAGAGGAAATCATCAATACGACGAACTTACTACGTCCATTACCTATCTGACTCAATTATGAGAGTGCTAACATTTCAGATATGTCATTTATTGCAATAAATGTGAGCTTACAAGCCTTAAGGACAGTCTTGTCTGTGATAATGTGTTCCCTGATATTTGTAGTATCGTGGTATTACTTTACATCTTAAGTTATTGCGATACAGAGCCGAGTTTTCTAGTGGTGACTTGTTGGAGCCATTTTCAATAGTCAAACGGCTGTACCAAGCAGCGATTAGAGGACCTGCTGGACAGCTGCGTTATGTGGGTTGCATGCGAATCAGGCGAAATGCAATTCAGGTCGTTCGGATACTTTTGAGCACGACTGTACCTACAAAAACGTGTTATCGTACGACGTATGCTTCTGTACATATGACTTCAAATACTCACATGCGTGAAAAACAACCACATCATGCATGGCGTTTTATTTTATAAATTATTTGGTGCTGATTATATTCGGAACACATTTCGCGGACCGAGAGCGTGTATACCACTGAACGTATCTACAGAAATATATCAATTTACGGCAAATAGTTCAGCGTATATGACGTCATAAGCAGCTCAACAGACATCACAGAAAATATCTGCATATGCCATTGAATGTAGCTAGAAAGCATAAAATTGTACGACATATAAATCAAGAAATATGACGTCATAAAAACTGCTGCGTCGATGACGTTCTAATTTATTGCTGCTTTATTACTAACTCTATTCACAATATGAGAATGCAGGCATTCTCGGAGAATCTCGGTGATAGAATCTTCTAGAGTTAATATCAGAATCAATGCATCGTTCTCCGGCAGCTTTTCAGGATGTTTCTTACTTGCCATCTTCAAGCGAAATCACCTCGAGAAAATTTTATCATCTACTCACAGTACAAAAACGGTTCAAATGGCTCTGAGCACTATGGGACTTAACATCTGAGGTCATCAGTCCCGCCGGCCGCGGTGGACGAGCGAGGGACTAGTGCATGTGATCTAAGTAGTTAGGGGAGCTTCTGCGAGCAAGAGGTGGGTTTCATGTTCAAAAGAGAGTGAATACGTTCGCATGACAATATTTTTGAGAAAATTTTTAAAGGTTCTCGGGAAGCTAGAATCAGGCAGCTGCTATGTTTCATTTCTCTTATGAAGTGCTCTCTGAAAAAATGCACATACATTCAGTTAGAACCGGTCGGAATGACCGTGCGGTTCTAGGCGCTTCAGTCCGGAACCGCGCGACTCTACGGCCTTAGATTCGAATCCTGCCTCGGGCATGGATGTGTGTGATGTCCTTAGGTTAGTTAGGTTTCAGTAGTTCTAAGTTATAGGGAACTAATGACCTCAGATGTTAAGTCCCATAGTGCTCAGAGCCATTTGAACCATCATCAGTCCCCTAGAACTTAGAACTACTTAAACCTAACTAACCTAAGGACAGCACACATATCCATGCCCGAGGCAGGATTCAAACCTGCGACCGTAGCTGTCGCGCGGTTCCAGACTGAAGCGCCTAGAACCTCTAGGCCACACTGGCCGGCATTCTCAGTACATTTCACAGACAGTAGCCTTATATAGAACTGGATGTGCGTGCGAAATTATGTCATTTTTCAGCACATAGTTCAGGAGGTAGCACTCCGTCTTCAGGCCACGAGCGGCCTACCCGGACCATCCGACCGCCGTGTCATCCTCAGTGGAGGATGCGGGAGGAGGGGCGTGGGGTCAGCACACCACTCTCCCGGTCGTTATGATGGTATTCCTGACCGAAGCCGCTACTATTCGGTCGAATAGGTCTTCAATTGGCATCACGAGGCTGAGTGCACCCCGAAAAGTGGCAACAGCACATGGCGGCCTGGATGGGCACCCATCCAACTGCCGACCACGCCCGACAGCGGTTAACTTCGGTGTCTCACGGAAACGAGTGTATCCACTGCGGCAAGGCCGTTGCCAGTTCAGGAGGTATGACGTCATAAACATGAATCTGTGGTAAAATGTAATTGCAGGGCGAATTCGCTAGACACACGGGTGAAGTATGTGTACAAATACCTGTGGAATAGATTAAAAGTGTATGAAATATATTTGAAGATTGCGTATGCGAGCAAAGACAAGAGTGAAAATCTCATCTTAAGCCCCTGGAGCGATTTTAATCGAATTTGGTACACATATTAGTTACAATCTGGAAAGAAATCCTACACTATGTGATCAAAAGTATCCGGACACCCCGAAAAACGTAAGTTTTTAATATTAGGTGCATTGTGCTGCCACCTATTACCAGGTACTCTATATCAGCGACCTCAGCAGTTATTAGACATCGTGAGATTGCAGAATGGGGCGCTCCGCGGAACTCACGGACTTCGAAAGTGGTCAGGTGATTGAGTGTCACTTGTATCATACCTCTCAACGTGAGATTTCCACACTCCTAAACATCTCTAGGTCCACTGTTTCCGGTGTGAAGTGAAGTAGAAACGTGAAGGGACACGTACAGCAAGAAAGCGTACAGGCCGACCTCGTCTGTTGACTGACAGAGACCGCCGACAGTTGAAGAGGGTCGTAATGTGTAATAGGCAGACATCTATCCAGACCACCACATACGAATTACAAACTGTGTCAGGATCAACTGCCAGTACTATGACAGTTAGACGGGAGGTGAGAAAACTTGGATTTCATGGTCTAGCGGTTGCTCATAAGCCACACATCACGCCGGTAAATGCCAAACGACGCCTCGCTTGGTGTAGGGAGCGTAAAATTGGACGACTGAACAGTGGAAAAACATTGTGTGCAGTGAAAATCACGGTACACAATGTACCGATCGGATGGCAGGGTGTGGGTATGGTGAATGCCTGATCAACGTCGTCTGCCAGCGTGTGTAGCGTCAACAGTAAAATTCTGAGGCGGTGGTGTTACGGTGTGGTTGTGTTTATCATGGAGGGGGCTTGCACCTCGTGTTGTTTTGTGTGGCACTATCACAGCACAGGCCTACATTGATGTTTCAAGCACCTTCTTGCTTCCCACTGTTGAAGAGCAACTCGGAGATGGCGACTGCATCTTTCAACACGATCGAGCACCTGTTCATAATGCACGTACTGTGGCGGAGTGGTTACACGACAGTATCATCCCTGCAATGGACTGGACTGTACTGAGTCATGACCTGAATCCTATAGAACGCCTTTGGGATGTTTTCGAACGCTGACTCCGTGTCAGGTCTCACCGTCCGACATCGATACCTCTTCTCAGTGCAGCGCTCCGTGAAGAATAGGCTGCCACTCCCCAAGAAACATTCCAGCACCTGATTGAACGTATGCCTGCGAGAGTGGAAGCTGTCAAGGCTAAGGGTCGGCCAACACCATATTGAATTCCAGCATTACCGATGGAGGGCGGCACGAAGTTGTAAGTCATTTTCAGCCAAGTGTCCGGATACATTAGATCACATGGTGTACTTGTGGAATAGATTAAATGTGTTTGAAATATATTTGACAGTCGCGTATGCGAGCAAAGCCACGAGTGATAATTTCATCCCGATCCCCTGGACCGAATTTTATCAAATTTGGTACCCATATTAGTTACAATTCGGAAAGAAATACTATGTGGGTAAGAACCACCAGCTTCATACTGGGGTGAGTGTGATATCGGGGAGAAGGGTGGACGAGGAGATGGACAGACAGCGCGGGAGAAGAAGGACAGAGATGGGGGGGGGGGGGGAGGGTACGAGATGGACAGAGAGAAGAGGAGAGTGAATTGTACAGAGAGAGAGAGAGAGATGAGAAGAGGAGAGAGAATGGGTAGGAGCAGGTGGACTAACAGAAGACTGCAATAAATACGTACCCGGACAACGTCGGACACTCAGCTGTTATCTTGTATTTGTCTTGATGAAATCTATTATTAACTTACCACACCATCTCTTATTAACGCAAGTATGATCATATCTGGCATCAGACGATATTTATGACTGAACTGAGGATTTCTTGGTAGCGAGCACGCGGCGTGTTTGCCTTGTACGTAGAGTCATCGGGCGGATGTAGAAGTAACTGCAGGTGTGCTCCAGGAACGTGTAATGGGAATTTTGCTGTTCATGTTGTACAAGGTTAATGACCTGTAGACAATATTGACAGTAACCGGAGACATTTTGCAGAATGTACAAGTATTTATAATTGGTATGCGTTTGGCAGCATGCTTACCAATATGTTCCAAAACGCCGTGCATATAAACGGCATTTTCCGGTGCTCATACCTGGGGTTCTGTTGGTGATAAAAAGGCAAGGGCAAGTGTTTTGGTTATCCCTGCGGCTAGGGACCATTTGTATACCCAACACAAGCATCGTCTTAGTGTCACAATCCTACAGTACCAGAGCAAAGTATGAATGTTACACACTTCTTTCTGCTTAGGCAAGTGGAGCAAATCCGCTGTTTCTTTTTGCGTATAATGTGGGCTACGGTGGGCTTGACGGGACTTACGGAGGCACAGTTATTTCACTTTCTGTTCCTCGGAAAACCCCAAAAAAGTGGTTTTCACTTTACTTTCGCTGTCAGCAGCGGACCGAAACTGAGCGGAGGATTCCAAGACGGGTATGCCCAGCTAATGGTTGAAATTTTTACGATATATTCCATAGATCCTTACCTCTAACAACACTGAAAATTTTAGCGATATCTTTATCCACTTCCCAGAAGCAAAAAGTGAAAGTTACCTTACTGTACACGTAAAATATGCCGGTAAAAATGAAATAGGTTGGTTGGTGACGGGTATATCGGCGATATATCTGACCGGTGTACTCGTAAATGAATGAATGACTAAATGATACATTTGGGTAAATTCGTAGAGGATCCCTGACAAAGCTCCCCAAGAAACGTTTTTCTCCACTTCCTCGCCGTCAACAGCGGATCAAAACCCAGTCACGGATTGTAAGAAGGCTCTGCAAGGAAATTTTTACAATGTAATTTTTGCGGCTGTAATCTTTCGATGTATTCCTAAGATTTTGATCTCCAACAACCTTGAAAATTTTCTTGATATCTCTACCCGTTTTCTATACAAATGGTTCAAATGGCTCTGGGCACTATGGGACTCAACATCTTAGGTCATAAGTCCCCTAGAACTTAGAACTACTTAAACCTAACTAACCTAAGGACATCACACACACCCATGCCCGAGGCAGGATTCGAACCTGCGACCGTAGCAGTCCCGCGGTTCCGGACTGCAGCGCCAGAACCGCTAGACCACCGCGGCCGGCTTTTCTATACACAGAGGTTCAATGTTACCCTATTTGTGCATGTAAAATACGCACGTTAAACGCGGTGTAAGGTGGAAACGTAGTGTATAAAGTGACGTAGCATGGAAAAATATGATGTAAAACGTCTTCATTATGATCAGAAAGATACTGAGAACTAAGTTGTAGTAATGCAGCAGATGCAAAACTTCGTGCACGTAAAATCCGGTCTGAGGTGCAAAACTAGCGTTATTTCGTTTTCATGTAAATAAACTATCGAAATCTTACTGATCCATCAAGTTGTTTTCATGCGATTGACACGCCCTGCTGTTCCAAGAAAAGTAAGGAACCAGTGGAAAAATGCTCCTGACGGAGCACAAAAAAAGCCAGTATGCTCTTCTTTATGAAAAGACTGACTGAAAAGTGGGATACCAGATGCCTCATTTCACTTTCCTCAGCACATTTAAAAATGTGTGCAAAAATTATTGGCATGCAAACATATTCGCGCTGTTTTATGCAGAGAGAGAAGGAAACAGTGGCAGCGGGGAAGAGACGGAGAAGTTGTAAATAGTGGATGATAGTTGTGGCAGAGAAAGAAGTATACAATGACAGAGACGTGCACAGTGGCAGTGGAACTTAGTAGACAGTGAGAGAACAGTGCTAGCAAAAGACAGAGTGCCTGTGGGAGAAGGACGAAGAGAAGGAGAAAGTGGAAGTGGATGAGAGTCAATGATTATGCGAGAAAGAGTTTAAGACAACGACAACTAGAAAGAAAGAGACAATAAGAGTGAGAAGAGACAGCAGTAGTGGGAAGGAATGAATGACACAGTAGCAGTAAGAGAGAAGAAGAGGTAGACAGTGGCAGAGAGAGGGGGGGGGGGCAGTAGTAGTAGTAGGACAGAACGAAGGAGACTGCAGATGTGAGACAGGACACAGTGACAGCTGGAGAGCCATAAAGAAATAATGACAATGAGTTGGGGCGAATTAATGAGTGTGATTGGGCAGTTGGGAGTGGATGGGCATGAGAGATAGCGAGGGACTAGTGCATGTGATCTAAGTAGTTAGGGCAGCTTGTGCGAGCGAGAGGTGGGTTTCATGTTAAATAGAGAGCGAATACGTTCGCATGACAATATTTTTGAGAAAATTTTTAAAGGTGCTCGGGAAGCTAGAATCAGGCAGCTGCTATGTCACATTTCTCTTTTGAAGTGCTCTCTGAAAAAATGCACATACATTCAGTTAGAGCCGGCCGGAATGGCCGTGCGGTTATAGGCGCTGCAGTCTGGAACCGAGCGACCGCTACGGTCGCAGGTTCGAATCCTGCCTCGGGCGTGGATGTGTGTGATGTCCTTATGTCAGTTAAGTTTAATTAGTTCCAAGTTCTAGGCGACTGATGACCTCAGAAGTTAAGACGCATAGTGCTTAGAGCCATTTGAACCATTCAGTTAGATGTTTACAAAACTTTAAAATGATTCAAAAATTTGCAACTTGCTTTAAATGTTCAGAAATGCAAAACTGTGCACTTCGTAGAATATAAAAAGACATTACCGCATGACTTCAATATCAGCCACACTTGGACTCAATCAGCTCATAAAAATGTCTGGGACTATGAATTTTTGAGGATATGCTGCGAAATGATCACACAAGCTCAGTCGTAGGTGAAGCGTGCGGTAGGGTTCGGTTCATCAGTCGAATACTCGAAAAATGAGATCACTCTAAGATAGAGAATGATTATAAAACATTCATACGACTTCTCCCAGAATACTGATAAAGTGTGTGGCACCTATACCTTACAGAACTGACAGGGCCGCTGAAAGTGTGCAGAAATGGGTTAATATCATGTTTACAGGTATTTCTGGCTCAAGGGAGAACGGCACTGAAATGCTGAGGAACCTGATACGACGGACGCTTGAGGATTGATGTATACTACACTACAAGAGTCTACTTAGAAAGATCAGGAATCACAGCTGAGTGAGGAATCAAAGAACGTGCTACAGCGCCTTGCTTATCGCTATCGTAGGGACCAGAGAGACAGGTTTACGGTGTAAAAGGTAACCGAAGCACTGGATGTTTCCGCGCCAGACACGCACACGGAACGGGAGGACAAATCCAATGTGTGGAAAAGTGGATGTATCTGATGCAACGCATTTCACAGTGTTTAGTAGTGTATGGATGTAAAGGTAGATGCAGAATATTTCAAAATGGAGGAATGGCCAGAATGCAGATTATAGGGAAGGCGTTCGCAGTGGCTTGGTGCGCTTTTAAATTAGAATAGTCAGTTACAGTCTACGTGGTACACACGCCTACTTTCAAAATCATCTCAATCATGGATATCATCATCGACATTATCATCTTCAAGGATTAGGTCTTTTGCCTTGTTCCGCCTCACAGTTGGTCACGCCTTCACTTTAAACGACTTTCAAAGATTTTTCTTTCTTGCTGCTTTATATAGTGTTGAACCTACAGTTATCCTATTATTAGACACAGGTTGGACACAGTGTTTCCAGCTTAGTCTGTGTTTTTCAGTTGTAGTGAGTTCTACGTTTAGTTCTTGTCTTTAGTGTTCCTTTTATGGTCGAGTAATGAATAATCTACTACAAAAAGGAGAATCTTCTTCTCTGAAAACTCCATTTGTCGTAATTTATGGGACATTAGGATCCGATATTCGCCCCCTTATAGCAGCTAAGGCAAGGTTATTACACTGTGAAGTTTAATTAACGTTTCTTTCCATCCGTTATTTTTTAATGTACGTTGTATGGTTACACAGAAATGTCTAAATATGCTCACTTTCAGCTCGACGCCACCTGACTTGGAAAACATAAAGGTATTTACACTCTCTTACTTATTCAATTACACTGAAGAGCCAAAGAATCTGGTACACCTGCGTAATATCGTCTAGGATCCCGCGAGCACGCGGAAGCGCCGCAACACGACGTAGCACGGACTCGGCTAATGTTTCAAGTAGTGCTGGAAGGAACTAACACCATGAATCCTAGAGGGCTGTCCATAAAACCGTAAGAGTACGAGGGGGCAGATATCCCTTCTGAACAACACGTTGGAAGGCACGCCAGATATGCTCAATAATGTTCATATCTAGGGAATTTGGTGGCCAGCGGAAGTGTTTAAACTTATAAGAGTGTTCCTGAAACTACTCTGTAGCAATTCTGGACGTGTGGGGTGTCGCATTGTCCTGCCGAAATTGCCGAAGTCCGTCCGCATGCACAATGGACATGAATGGATGCAGGTGATTAGATAGGATGCTTACGTACGTGTCACCTGTCAGTCTTATCTAGACATATCAGGGGTCCCATGTCACTCCAACTGCACACGCCCAACACCATTACAGAGTCTCCACGAGCCTGAACAGTCCCCTGCTGACATGCAGGGTCCATGGATTCATGAGGTTGTCCCCATATCCGACAATTCCATCTACTCGAGACAATTTGAAACAGTGCTCGTCAGACCAGGCTGCATGTTCCCAGTCATCAACAGTCCAATGTCGGTGTTGACTGGCGCAGGCAAGGTGTAAAGCTTTGTGTCGTGCAGTCATTAAGGGTACACGAGGTAGGCCTTCGGCTGCGAAAGCCCATATCGATGGTGTTTCGTTGAATGGTTCGCACGCTGACACATGTTGATGGCCCAGCATTGAAATCTGCAGAAATTTGCGGAAGGGATACACTTCCGTCAGGGTGAACGATTCTCTTCAGTCGTCGTTGGTCTCGTTCTTCCAGGATTTTTTTCCGGCCCCACCGATGTCGAAGATTTGATGTTTTAACGCAGTCCTGATTTTTACGGTACACTCGTGAAATGTTCGTACGGGAAAATCTCCATTTCATCACTACTTTGGAGATGCTGTGTTCCATCGCCCGTGCCCCCACTACAACAGCACGTTCAGACTCATTTAGCAATCCGATCTAGCAACTGCGCCAGACACTTGTTGTCCTATATAGGCGTTTCCGACAAAAAAGCCGTATTATGCCTGTTTACATATTTGAATACGCAGGCCTATACCAGTTTCTTTGGTGCTTCAGTGTATTTGTTCATATACAAGAAATTCTGCTGTTATGCCTTCCAATACTTGACATGTCATCATTTTTATTTTGTTTATTGATGTTTTCGTTGCGTATTTGGTAGTTGTTTGAGCTACTTACATACTGAAATTTTAATCTTACTTCAGTTTCTGCTATTATAAAATGACCGTCAACAAATAGTAGCGTCATGGAATTAAAATTCTCACTTCTTGACGTGTAGTATGATATAATCAACCATTTATGAATGATATCGTCACTGCAAGCACTGAAAAGTTTAGATGCTAGTGGGCAGCCTTGGTTGTTTGGCTCATTTCGAGGAAGGGACCAAACAGAGAGGTCATCGTTCCCTGGAGAGCCCTGTGTAAGTCCTGAATAACTGTCGGCACATTCTGTCCCATTCCTAGCAGTAGCGTTCTTCATTTAATTATTTTTGTGTAACGACTGTAATCAGATGTGATGGCACTGCTACTTCCTTTAGTTCTTTCCGTAGAATTTTCCTTTTTGCCTCGTCAACTAGCTTTTCATAAATGATAAAGAACATAGTAAGCTGGTAATCTAAGGGCTCTTTTGTTTTCTCAGTTACCTGGGCCAAATTGAAAAGACAGTTATAACATGACCACGGATGCCACAGACAATAACATACACCGAGGTGTAGAACTAGAAAGAGGAGAAATTTTGTTCCAAGGAAGTGTTATTAACACATATTATTGGAACGCTTAGTAAAGAAAAAGTGATTTAATTCGGCTTTTGAGGCAGCCTGTCTAATACTGCGTCAGTTGGCTTTTGATACAATATGGAACTTCTCGTAGACGTGAGCTGGTAACCTCAGACTCTATATATGTTGGGGCAATCACAGGCTGCGCATTTCCCCTGGTGCAGAAATCGGCTACTGATTGGAAGTGGGATTTGCAGTCGGCTGCTCGGACGTCAGTCTCAAATACTGGAAACACACACATCGGCGGTCAGCGACCTGTGCTTCTATCGACAGTCCGCCTATCGACAGTCCGCAACTGGGGAACGCGTGTTCAAACAGAACCGCAATTCGCGAACGCGTCCTGAATTATTCGCAGCAAGCGATCTGCGCTGGAGGAGTTGGCCCGTTTCCTCGCGTGCGGCGACCGGATGCCGCACATAGGCAAGTGGAGGGTCTGCTGCCTGCAATATTGAAGAAGCATCCGCACACACGTGCAACTACTCACATGACGGGGAAAGTCTGCGCACCCACACGCCGTTGCAGAATACTGACTTTGTGTAAAAGATCAAGAAATGCAGACGGGGACCCTTTTTTTCGTTCAAGCTAGGCCCACATTCTAGCTAGCTGACTGGTGCAGGCTGTACGCCGGGCGTTCGATGTCACTGATGGAGGAACTTGCACGTTCTAACTACTGATAAGCAATTCCAAAACTCACGAAACGCTAAACCATAGGATCAACGCCTTGTTTTCTAATGGCATGTAAGCTTACATGGCAGATTGAACACATTTCACAACTACATTTAAATCTACATCTACGTGGATACTCTGAAAATCACACTTAAGTACCTGGCAAAGGGGTCATCGAACCATCTTCACAATAATTCTCAATTCTGTTCTCGAATAGAGCACGGAAGAAACAAACAATTGTATCTTTCAGTGCGAGCTCTGATTTTTCTTATGTTATTGTGAGGCTCGTTTCTCTCTAAGTAGGTCGGCGTCAGAAAAATATTTTTGCATTCGGAGGAGAAAGTTGGTGATTGAAATTTCTTGACAAGATTCCGTTGCAACGAAAAACACCATTGTTTTAATGATGGCCACCCCCAATTTCTGTACTATATCACTGACACTCTATCCCCTATTTCTCGATGATATAAATCGTGCTGCTCTTGTTTGAACGTTCTTGATGTATTCCGTTAATCCTATCTAGTAAGAGTCCCACGCCGGGCAGCGGTACTCCAAAAGAGGACGGACAAGCGTATTGCCGATAGTCTCTTCAGTGGACCTGTTGTATCTTCTAAGTGTTCTGCCAATCAATTATAGTCTTTGGTTCGCATTCCCTTCAACATTTTATATGTATTCTTTCCAATTTAAGTTGTTTGTAATTGTAATTTCTACGTATTTAGTTGAATTTAGAGCCTTTAGATTTGATTGATTTATCGTGTAACAGAAGTTTAATAGAATCCTTTTAGCGCTCATGATAGGTGACCTAACATTCTTCATTATTTGGCGTCAATTGCCAATTTCCGCGACATACATAAATCTTTTCTAAGTCGTTTTACAATTTGTTTAATCTTCTGATGAGTTTTAGTAGACGATAAACGACAGAGTCATCTGAAAACAACATAAGACGGCTGCCCAGATTGTCACCTAAATCATTTATATTGAAAAAAAAAAAAAAGAGAAACAGCAGAGGGCTGGAACATTAGCTTGGGGAACACCAGTAATCACTTCTGTTTTACTCGACGACCTTCCGTCAGTTACTAAGAACTGTGGCCTCTCTGACATGAAATCGCGAATCAAGTATTATAAAAGACAATATTCCATAAGCATGCAATTTGATTTCAAGCCGGTTGTTAGGTACAATGTGAAAAGCATTCTGGAAATCTAGAAATATGGTATCAATTGGACACCCCTTGCCAATTGCACTCAACACTTTGTGTGAGTAAAGAACTAGTTATGTTTCACTTGAATAACGTTTTCTAAATACGTGTTGATCGTGCGTCAATAGACCGTTCCCTTCGAGGTAATTCATAATATTCGAACACAATATATGTTCCAGAATCCTGCTGCATATCAACCTTAATGATCTGGGCCTGTAATTTAGTGAATTACTCCTTTGGCCTTTCATGAATATTGGTGTGACCTGTGTAACTTTCCAGTCTTTGGATGCGGATCTTTCGTCGAGCGAGCGGTTGTACGAGATGGGTAAGTATGGAGCTGTTGTATCAGCATACTTCGAAAGGAACCTAATTAGTATACAGTCTGGATCGGCTTTTCCTAAGTGATTTAAGTTGGTTCACTACTCCGTGGATATCTACTTCTAAGTTACTCATGTTGGCAGCAGCATTTCATAAACATAGAGTCCAGGCTATCTGCAATCGAATGAGACTAGTGCTGATGTACGCCTTCGAGAGCACACCGGTCGGCACTAGGAAACATTGTATATCAGGCGGTGAACTAGGCGCACCTATGACAAGAGAAGACCAAGATATGCCTCCCGAGGCCACGCGCAGCCAACGCCCCCTGGGCAGCGTGCATATAGGCCGCCGCCACCGCCGCCGCCGCCGACGACGACGACCGAGCTGTTTCAATCTCTCAATCTCAGTACCTCAGTACCTCAGTACATCAGTACGTCGCATCGGTACTCAGTTCGCATTGCACCTCAATACGTCGCGGTGTGCTCTGGTCTTCCACTCGCAACTTAGCCAGTCATTGTACACTCCTGGAAATGGAAAAAAGAACACATTGACACCGGTGTGTCAGACCCACCATACTTGCTCCGGACACTGCGAGAGGGCTGTACAAGCAATGATCACACGCACGGCACAGCGGACACACCAGGAACCGCGGTGTTGGCCGTCGAATGGCGCTAGCTGCGCAGCATTTGTGCACCGCCGCCGTCAGTGTCAGCCAGTTTGCCGTGGCATACGGAGCTCCATAGCAGTCTTTAACACTGGTAGCATACCGCGACAGCGTGGACGAGAACCATATGTGCAGTAGACGGACTTTGAGCGAGGGCGTATAGTGGGCATGCGGGAGGCCGGGTGGACGTACCGCCGAATTGCTCAACACGTGGGGCGTGAGGTCTCCACAGTACATCGATGTTGTCGCCAGTGGTCGGCGGAAGGTGCACGTGCCCGTCGACCTGGGACCGGACCGCAGCGACGCACGGATGCACGCCAAGACCGTAGGATCCTACGCAGTGCCGTAGGGGACCGCACCGCCACTTCCCAGCAAATTAGGGACACTGTTGCTCCTGGGGTATCGGCGAGGACCATTCGCAACCGTCTCCATGAAGCTGGGCTACGGTCCCGCACACCGTTAGGCCGTCTTCCGCTCACGCCCCAACATCGTGCAGCCCGCCTCCAGTGGTGTCGCGACAGGCGTGAATGGAGGGACGAATGGAGACGTGTCGTCTTCAGCGATGAGAGTCGCTTCTGCCTTGGTGCCAATGATGGTCGTATGCGTGTTTGGCGCCGTGCAGGTGAGCGCCACAATCAGGACTGCATACGACCGAGGCACACAGGGCCAACACCCGGCATCATGGTGTGGGGAGCGATCTCCTACAATGGCCGTACACCACTGGTGATCGTCGAGGGGACACTGAATAGTGCACGGTACATCCAAACCGTCATCGAACCCATCGTTCTACCATTCCTAGACCGGCAAGGGAACATGCTGTTCCAACAGGACAATGCACGTCCGCATGTATCCCGTGCCACCCAACGTGCTCTAGAAGGTGTAAGTCAACTACCCTGGCCAGCAAGATCTCCGGATCTGTCCCCCATTGAGCATGTTTGGGACTGGATGAAGCGTCGTCTCACGCGGTCTGCACGTCCAGCACGAACGCTGGTCCAACTGAGGCGCCAGGTGGAAATGGCATGGCAAGCCGTTCCACAGGACTACATCCAGCATCTCTACGATCGTCTCCATGGGAGAATAGCAGCCTGCATTGCTGCGAAAGGTGGATATACACTGTACTAGTGCCGACATTGTGCATGCTCTGTTGCCTGTGTCTATGTGCCTGTGGTTCTGTCAGTGTGATCATGTGATGTATCTGACCCCAGGAATGTGTCAATGAAGTTTCCCCTTCCTGGGACAATGAATTCACGGTGTTCTTATTTCAATTTCTAGGAGTGTATATTGGGTCTCTCACCCAACTCTGCCACCTCAAATATCTCTGGAACAACAATAGATATTCAAAAACGGTTTTCACCAGCATGAACTTACGGCAGGGGCTTAGGAAACCAAACAATAAGCGAAATTTTGAAACGTAAACAAATACTAGCTTGAACACCAAATTTTGTATTTTTAAATAGACACCCCCTATTATTTCGTATGCGACCAATAGCATGAAAAATCACAAAAATAATGGCGTTCGTTGCATCGCATCACGTCAATTACATCCAGAGAAATTACAAAGCGAAGTTGATGCTTGAAAGAAATAAAGCGCACAGCTAGTGCACGTCGTGAGACTCAAGCGTGCACCTCACGCTGCCGGTAATCGGACGTACTACGTTAGTGGAGTGTTAATGTATGGTGTGGTATTGTATGAAAACACATTATTGGCCCATAGTTCATTGATGGCACTCTTAAAGGGCGATAGTTTAGCTCCTTCTTGAGCTGTACCTTACTTGAACCCGTCCACCTCTTATAATGTATCAAATAATGCAGTATCAGAATGCTTGATGTCCTGCACATAATGTTTAGTGTTGCGAAATGACAACTGGAGGTACAATTAGTGGTAACACACTTAGTTTCACGTTTCTAAACCTCATAAGTTCTGAAATATGAGGCTTGTAAAGGATGACAAGGGCGTCACAGTTTCTGACATAATGCATCGCATGTAGTACTGTGGTCAGAGCAGGGGTTGCCTGCACTGGCGCCTGTATCCTGCCGTAAACATGCCAATATCACCACGGCACGCTCTACCTTCAGTGTACAAGTGTCTCCTAATCTGGTCTGCTGAACTGCTCTCATACTGTAACGTAATTCACATATGTTGCCATATTAAAACCTGTTTTCTTGTGGCTTGTTACATTTGCCGTCATGTAGTCGATATGTCGGAATTCAGTAATGAAGAAAAAATAGATATTATTTCAATTTATGGCGAATGTAAGAGAAATGCAATCGCAGATGTGACACTGTATGCTGAACGCTATCCAGATCAGCGGTGTCCGTCACGTCGAACCACTGGCAACATCTGAAAGACACTCACGGAAACAAGAAGCTGTGCTCCCACAAAACGTCGACGTACAACGTCAGCGACTGGCAATGGAAACGAAACTTCTGTTCTGGCTGCTGTAGCGCACAACCCTCAGGTGGGTGTATGAGAAATTGCACGAGGTGTAGGAATAAGCCACAGTACTTTGTGCAGAATCTCGCATCGGCATCGGTTGCATCCGTACCATACCTCACTGCACCAAGAACTGTAGGGGAATGACTTTGAATCCCGCATTGCATTCTGTCGTTCTGTACTTGAGCAGTTGCAAGGTAACCCCGTATTCCTAAGCAATACGTAGTTTACGGACGAGACTTCATTTACAGATCACGGCAATACGAATCTGCGGAAGATTCACTACTGGTCCTTGCAAAATCACCATTGGATTCGCCAAGTTGCTCATCAACGACAGTGCAGTGTCAGTGTTGCTAACTGTGTTGTACGTCCCTATTTTTAGCATTGGTTATTGAATGGACAGCGATATGCATCATTTCTTCAACACACACTAGCGCTCCTCATGGAGGATCTAGGACTGGAAACTCGTCTATCAATGTGGTTCCAACATGATGAATGTCCCGTAAACAATGCTAAAGTTGCCAGAGACGTTCTAGAGGCGACATTTCCAAATAGGTGGATGGGGCGGGGAGTTACTGTGCGATGGCCAGCACGGTCCCCCGACTTAACGCCATTAGACTTCTTTCTCTGGGGCGCAGCGAGAGACAGAGTGTATCAAGAACACCCAACGACAGTAGAGGATATGCAACATCGTATTACTGGTGCGTGTGCATCTACATCTACATTTATACTCCGCAAGCCACCCAACGGTGTGTGGTGGAGGGCACTTTACGTGCCACTGTCATTACCTCCCTTTCCTGTTCCAGTCGCGTATGGTTCGCGGGGAGAACGACTGCCGGAAAGCCTCCGTGCGCGCTCGAATCTCTCTAATTTTACATTTGTGATCTCCTCGGGAGGTATAAGTAGGGGGAAGCAATATATTCGATACCTCATCCAGAAACGCACCCTCTCGAAACCTGGACAGCAAGCTACACCGCGATGCAGAGCGCCTCTCTTGCAGAGTCTGCCACTTGAGTTTGCTAAACATCTCCGTAACGCTATCACGCTTACCAAATAACCCTGTGACGAAACGCGCCGTTCATATTTGGATCTTCTCTATCTTCTCTGTCAACCCGACCTGGTACGGATCCCACACTAATGAGCAATACTCAAGTATAGATCGAACGAGTGTTTTGTAAGCCACCTCCTTTGTTGATGGACTAGATTTTCTAAGGACTCTCCCAATGAATCTCAACCTGGGACCCGCCATACCTGCAATTAATTTTATATGATCATTCCACTTCAAATCGTTCCGTACGCATACTCCCAGATATTTTACAGAAGTAACTGCTACCAGTGTTTGTTCCGCTATCATATACTAAAGGATCCTTCTTTCTATGTATTCGCAATGCATTACATTTGTCTATGTTAAGGGTCAGTTGCCACTCCCTGCACCAAGTGCCTATCCACTGCAGATCTTCCTGCATTTCGCTGCAATTTTCTAATGCTGCAGCTTCTCTGTATACTACAGCATCATCCGCGAAAAGCCGCATGGAACTTCCGACACTATCTACTAGGTGCTGTAATATCTGTAGAAACTCTACAGTCAGTGCAACACTCTTTCGTTACCAGTCTGCAAACATGTACTGATGCAAACGGAGGGCACTTTGAAGATATGTTGGCGTGACATAGTTTCCTTTGGTGAAGATGTGGGTGTATTTTCTATTCTGGATGTAACGCACAACAATACAGTTTCTGTGGGCGACAGGGCACTAGTAAGTATGTTTAGCAAAGTGAATTCAAGTGTGTTATCTCTAATTGCAGCTCTAGTTGTCATTTCGGTGGAATAAACACACATTTACCATTTGAAAAACATAACTTTGCATTGGACGTGTTACTTGTTTATTTTTGTGGATTGTGCATACCTTCTCATTGTGTGAGCCCCTGACACAGGCAGCGCGAGGTGCACGCTTGAATTTCAGGACGTGCGCTAGCTGTGCGCTTCATTTATTTCAAACGTCAACTTCACTTCACAATTTCTCGGGATGTAATTTGACGTATTGCGATGCAACCAACTTCATTATTTTTGTGGTTTTTCATGCTATTGATCGCATACAAAATAATAGGAGGGTGTCTATTTAAAAATACAAAAGTTTGTGTTGAAAATAGTATTTTTTACGTTTTAAATTTTCGCATTGTATTTGGTTTCCTAAGCCTCTGCCGTACGTTCATGCTGGCGAAAACCATTTTTGAGTATCTATTGTTGTTCCAGAGATATTTGAGGTGGCAGAGTTAGGTGAGACACCCTGTATAGTTGTGAAATGGACATGGGCAATATTAAAGAATAAGTGCATGTTATTCGATTGCTGTTAACCATAGAACTTCAGATTGGACATCACTGAAGTTAAACACTCAGTTGGTTCCTGTATTTTAAGCACGAGTGCATTTTGTGTTGAAATGAGAGGACACCAGCCTCATTCCTATCATACCACCCTCACCTCATCCAGCCAGGAACCACGAAACATTACAAGAGGGCATAGCCACAACAAGACTGGTCAATTATGGATGATATGCTAAAACATCGTTTCTTCATTATCCAAATTGCATCATCATTTGTATGTGAAAGGTGCAGTCAAATGAAAACGAGACAGACTATCTACCGGCCATGACGCGGACGTTGGCAGTGAAGGTAGGTATGTGAACAGAAGTGACCTCTAGTGGAAATCAGGAAGAAACAAGGCGTACAGTTACTGCTGTTCCACTTGTCTGTTAAGACGTGCTCTGGGACAATGAGATATATGGGCCCTATAACGAACTTGTGACGTTACACTAGTCGCCTTATTCGCCACACTTCGTCAACCCTCGGCTCCGTGCAGGGTGAAGGGGAAATGAATATTTGACAAGATGCCCAATAGATGTCTTAATTTTGTTGTGTGCTATCGAGATCTTCCAAGCGTTTAAACAAGCAGTAAAGAATTATTAAATTCGTCTGAAATAGTTAATCGCTCCCCGCCAGAGACGGCTGCTGACACTCGTAACACCTGTAGTGTCACGTGATGTGATGTACGCGCCACGGCCTGTCTTCATCGTGGGCCTCGGACGCGCTCGACGTGAACTCAGCGAGTCGACTGTGCGTCAGACTTCACTATAGAGACCGGGAAAGAGGATCAGCGAGGTGTAGTGCGATTTTTGACTACGGCAGGAGTGCCACGAAGTGAAATTCATGCGCGAATGTCTGCTGTATAATGCGAATACAATACAGGGTGTTTATAAATGAATATCGGGTTTTTAACGCTTTATAACATTTATTATATTAAACTTACAGTTATAAATGATATGTAAAATGAAAGAGCAACTCAAACAGTTACACCAAGAACCTTATAAATGTTCAATGTGAGCACCAGTTGTCACATGGCACACATCAAGTCAATAGCCTAGTTCTTCCCAAACATTGGTAAGTGTGTCTTCAGTGATTGTAGCAACAGCTGCTTCAATCCGGTTTCAGGGAGGTCTGCTGGTAGCGGAGGCAAGTACACACGATCCTTGATGAAGCCTGAAAAGAAAAAAATTGCATGACGTTAGGTCGGGTGAACGTGGAGGCCATGCAAAGCAAGCCCTGTCATTGGGCCCCTTGCGGCTATCCAGCACTTGGGTACAGTGAAGTTCAACCAATCGCGTACTTCGCTATGCCAGTGAGGAGGCGCACCATCTTGCTGGAAAATGAAGTGCTCTGTTCCATCTTCTTCCAACTGATGGAAGAGCCATTGCTGTAGTGAATCAAGGCAAGAAGTGCTAGTTATAGTAGGTTCACCAAGAAAGAAAGGCCCATAAACTTTCCGCTGAGATACGGCACAAAAAACAGTCACTTTAGGGGAATCTCGTTGCAATTGTACCACCTCGTGAGGATTTTCTGAGCCCCAGATTCGCACATTGTGAGTGTTAACATGTCCACTAAGGTGAAAGGTCGATTCATCACTGAAGACAACATGATCCAGGAAATCTTCATCATCGTGAAACAACATTTCGTTTGTGAAGTTGGCACGTAATCCATGGTCTGCTGGCCGGCCGCGGTGGTCTAGCGGTTCTAGGCACTCAGTCCGGAATCGCGCGACTGCTACGGTCGCAGGTTCGAATCCTGCCTCGGGCATGGATGTGTGTGATGTCCTTAGGTTAGTTAGGTTTAAGTAGTTCTAAGTTCTAGGGGACTGATGACCACAGATGTTAAGTCCCATAGTGCTCAGAGCCATTTTTTGCACCATGGTCTGCTGGCTCTAAAGCCTGTAATAACTGTGAATGGTAAGGACGTAGTTGTAGTATTTTCTTAAAACTTTCTAAACAGTCGACACGGGAACTTGCAATTCACGACTAGCCTTCCGGACTGATTTCTTTTGGCTACGAATCAACGACTATCTCACTCGCTCAACAGTCTTTTCACTAACTTTTGGTCGTCCTGTGCTCTTCCCTTTAAAAAGGCAGCCGGTATCTTCAAATTGATGATACAATCTACGAATGTTGTTATCACTTGGAGAATCACAACCGAACTTCAGCCGTAAAGCAAGTTGCACAGTAACTACAGATTCGGTCTTTGCAAACTGCAAAACACAAAACGCTTTCTGTTCACTAGGCGCCATCTTCGCTACTACCGCTGTCTAGCGGACTGCGGCGGAAACATTGCGCGCTGCGCATGGGCACTGGTGCCAAACACAACTGTTTGAGTTGCTCTTTCATTTGACATATCATTTATAACTGTAAGTTTAATGTAATAAATATTATAAAGCGTTAAAACCCCGATATTCATTTATAATCATCCTGTATGTCACTGTGTGTTTACGCGTGGAATAAACGATTTCGAGTAAGTCAAGTGTCACTGAAAGACAGCAGTCGGCCAGGAAAGGCTCATCGCGTAATGTCACCTTCTGTTATTGCAGCGGTGGATGCTACCTTCAGAAATCACAGACGTGGATGGTGGAAGACATTCGGCTCATGTAGGGCACCAAGCATGGTACCGCTAACGCCATCACGAGAGACTTGCTGAAGTACCGAAAAATTTTTGGTCATTGGATTCTACACAGCCTGTCACCGTTGCTGAACTATGTCGACATCACTGTAGCTCCTGGGACGGTGTCACGATGAAGAATATCGTTTCCTGTCCATATCGTCGCGGGAGATGAAATATGGTGTCATCATTTTGAGCCGGAGGGCAAGTGTCACAACCGACACTGCAAGCACGTGGATTCATCCCCACCGAAAAATTCCAGAACTTAGCACGCTATCTCTGGGAAAGTAACAATGATCTTTTTCTTTGAGTGAAAGGGCCACCTGCTCATTGACCTTCTGGAACACGTAGCAGGCTATCTCTGGGAAAGTCAAAATGATCTTTTTCTTTGACTGCAAGAGCCACCTGCTCATTGACCTTTTGTAACACTGTGCCACAATTAACGCACAGCGGTTCGTGGGCACTTCGGAAAAACTGAAGTGTGCCATCAAGTCCTAAATGCCAGGAATCATGACGGACACTTGAGGGATAATGCCTGCCCACGACTAGACAAGGTTGTTTCGACTATGCTGCAGTAGTTCCTCTGGGAAGTTCTTACACATCCTCCATAGACTTACTCGCTACCCTCGGAGGCGGCTGCTGGCACTCGCAAGATTTGTAGCGTCACGTGCTGTGACTTACGCGCCACGACCTGTCTTCCTCGTGGGATTCCGGCGTGTTTTCCATAGTTTTGAAGCCCTGAAGAAAGACATTCGCGCCGCTGATTTACTTCGGACGAAGAAGGGCACACCTGGGTCCAATCATGGTTCCATATGCAACCACAAACAGTTTTCCATGAAGACAGTGACCATCTTGTATCACAGTAGAATAAATGTATTAACAGATATCGTCGTTACTTTTCAAATAACTGTTAACTTACCGTTTTTCCGTCTGTCACATTTCATTTGACTGTCCCTTATGGCTCTGTTGTCAACGTACTTCAGTAATAAATCAACTGATATGCTATTTGTGACACCTACACTTCAACCTACTCGTAATTTTCACTTTTTACATATAATGTTTCCACTTGTATTCTGGGCGTATTTTTGCTAACTTGAAATTGTGTACACAGTGTGGACATCTATATGTGTATTGTAAATTGCAAAATATTATATAGGGTAGGGTCAAAAGAATTTTAACATTAAATGTATCCGCAGTTGCGAATGTGGATAACTATCAGCTGTAGAATGGAATGACCAGAATGAAAGTATGTGCCGACCCGGATTTGGCGCTTACCATGAGCAGTCACCTTACCATTTGGCTGTCCGGGCATGACTCACGGCCAGACCCAAACCTCCATATGTCGTCAACCGTATGTCTACAACCTGAACTCATACATTCATTATGCATATTCCCGCACAAGGGAGACATTTTACTTGAGAGTCGCTTGCCCTGTGTCGGCGGATAAATACGATAATGCATGCCTGTGTTTTCCAAATTACGATGCAAAGTTGATTCCGACATGCCTGCATGTCCGAAGGAACTTTGATCGTAATTCGGGACACTACAGGCACTGCAATGTCTATTTATCACAGTTTCATAGCAGAGGAAGTGAAGTTATTTATTGAAAATATAAGAAAGACATTGAAGAATCTGTAACTAAAGATGTTGATGTTAATAAGCAAGAATTATATCAATATGGTGCTCAAGTTGGAAAGAGCATTAGAGAACAGATAGAGGATTGGTACTTGCAGGAAAGGAGTCGGACTGAAAGAGGAAATTGTGACGCAATTAATGACAGTTTTATGTGAGTATGCAAGTTCCATCAACTTTCAGCAATTGGTTTAATTCATCCTGTTGCATTTGTAAAACAATTTGAGACTGTATTACGTAAAGCATGGAATGACAGAAGGAAAACTGTATGTGTCATTAGTATCTTGGAAGGTGAAACACTGTCATGGAGAATAAGAATGGGTTCTTCTTGGACAACATAGATACTAAGAATTCTTTCAAAATTATTGGAAGGGACACTTCTATTTAGATCTATTTAGATGATTTTCTGAAGTAAAGGAATTTCATTTCCGTTGTATTACACAAATTACCTGGTGGTGTGCTAGAAAAATTAATAGGAATTGTGATAGGCAGTGTTGACGGTGTATTGCATGCTCTTCAACAGTTGGTTTCATTATCTGGTATATGTCAACATAGGGAAGGATGGAGAGGAAATGGGTGGAGACAGAATGATCAGGATAACAGACAAAGGTACAATCGAGAGGAAAATTATAGGGGACCACCTACTAGACTAGAGGTGAAGGGATCTGTGGTAGTTAAAACAATAATAAAGGACAGTATCAAACAAAGGCGAAAGATGACATGGGCAAATTGGCAGGTTGTGGCAGGAAAACTACGAGTAATTAGGAGATCTGATAACGTCTGATCGAGAGCTGATTTTGAACAATGGGCAGCAAATGTTAATTATCTGAAGAGAGGGATGGCATTAAGGAAGATTTAACAGTTGAAGAGAAGAAGGAGGACAATGAAAATTATCACCCAAGATTAAATGTACAATTATGTGGTACAGGAACATAAGCTGCTCTAGATTCAGGGAATGAAGTTTGAGTGGTAAATGAGCAGCTTTATTTGAAGCTCAAGGAGGGAAGTACGATTCCAGAATTGCCAGTAAAATGGGTGAGGATTATTGGAGCCATTGGTGATAATAGTTAATAAAGAACCAAGTGATACTGCTAATTGAGATTAAATACAGGAGTTTGTAACGTTCCCTGGCAGCATACACACTATTAATAAAATGAAAAGACATTTAATTGTACTATGTACGCCGCTATGAAGCAATTCGTATGTACTGTAATTGTTTAACAAAAAATATTATTTAATTTTGTATAAAGGACGTTGTCCTATTATTGTAATATTTTCTGTAATAATGTTCTCGATGTATTTATGATTATAATATTTCTATACTCATAATGTAATTACGAAATATTTTAATATCTGCGATGAAAAAAATGTAAAATATAGCTACATAGGAAAATAATGTTGTAAGATTACACAGAGATATTCAAAATCAGCAGTAGTATAAAAAGCACTACATAATGTGCATTCTTGTCGTCTTCCTCGAGAGCTGAGAGAGAGAGGAACCTGTGACGTAGCATTATATGAATGAGTAGACTTCTTTTGTCTGTATCTATCTTTAGCCGCCATTAGAGGAGAAATTATAAAGGTGTGTAATTTTAATTATTGTTATGGTCTAAATACATTATAATTTATCAAAATTGTGTATTACTAATGTAAATTAGCTTGCCCATGTCATCTGTAATATTTCTTTAAAGAATTTTCAGCTCTTTTAGCGATTATCGTTGGTGTTGCTGGGCTGTGCCGCGACCGAACGATTTGCAGCGGCGGCACATTTAAAAAATTGTTCCGCTATAAAATTAACCACACCCGTAAATCGGGAGCAGGTAAAATTAGCAGTGAATTACGAAATATTTTTCTTTTACAGCGATCCTGAGGCTGACTGAATTTATTACTGGTTTTACATTTGCACATTCATAGGCGGATAATTGATGTTGAAGTTGTTAATCTGTTGGTTCTTTCAATTTCTAAAGCAAATAACTTAAACGTGTAGTGAAGTGTGTTTTGTCTATGATAATTAAACGTTCAGGTCGGCTTGGCAATATTTAACCATTTTATGCTAACAGAGATAGTCTTGTGTTCCATAGCTAACGTCGGGAAAGAATTCAGTAAATATTTAAAAAATCACTGCATTTAGAAAATGTGTGCCAAGGCCGAAATACGTAAAAAATTTAATTTAAATAATTGTCAAAGTCATAAATGTTATTAATCAGTTAGTTTGAATTTATCAGCATGAGAGGGTTGCTAAGGTTCACGTAATTTTAAATGTGCTTAATTCTGTCTAAATGAGTTTTTATTACCACACGTAAATAAGGGGTTCTACAACAAAGTTCGTACTGAAAGAGTAAATAACAAAAATATTTAAAGCCATTTCTTCCCCATTTTCATCCATTCATTTTTACATAATAAATATTTTTTTGTTTTTCATTAAAAGTTGTAATGTGAATGTTATGATCATTCATAGACTGGGTATCAAATTCATTTCGGGGATGGAATGGTCAATAGAGACTTGTGCTGTGGTAGATTTTGCAAGATGAGTTGTTAAGATGAGTATAGGTAGAGAGGAAGAAGACTTGTTATTTACAGGACGTGTGATCCCAGCGGATAAACAGAGTGATGCTCATGTTAAAGTAGTAAAGGATAAAATTAATGATGAACCTAAGGAAAATGAAAATGTAGAAATAGAAGATGTAGGTGGCGCAAATGGAGAAGATGGAGAGGTTTGTACCATGTTTAGTGAAGACGAACTGTTACAAAATAATGTAGATGTTGACATGATATTTGTAGACTGATATTAAACTTAATGGAATGTCGAGAAAATATTGATGACATAATTATGGACAAAGTTTTTCAGACATTTTAGCTGATTTGTTAGATGCATATCTTATTTGATAAACTGAGACAATGTTCCTAAATAATGTCTCGTCAATTTCATAAAAAAACTGTTACTGTTAGATGTTCCCCTTTATTGGGCTGATAAAGCACTGCTAGCTCTTTCATAGTTATCTCTTTCATGGTATGCTATTTGAAAGATATCACTTTAATTATATAACGTGTTATCTGTTCCTTGTACCATCAAGTGTGTGAAGGTCTTTGGAACAATATGTATTCAACTTCTTATGAATTCTTTTAATATGTTTTCTGTTTTAATTGTCAGCAGAAAATGTATATTATGTGAGACTAGGTATGTACTGAGCAATAAGTATATTAGCCATTTTAATTGCAGTAATTGCTTTTATATTTACTACACTCATCACTAATAAACCACTTTGCAACATGTGCTTAATATCAACTACAGTCACTCTCCCCTTAGGAAAACAATTAATTAATAATTCATGTAGTTTATCCATATCTACACTGCGCTAACGTTTATTGTCGCTAGTATTTCTAAGAAAATTCATCATCTTACGTTTATATATATTACCGTGCACCACCAACATGCCCCAAACGACCAATACCATCAAACTCTCTCTCTCTCTCCGTCTCTCCCCCCCCACTCGCCCTTCCCCTCATCCTCGCCCTCACCCTCGCTGTCACCCTCACGCTCCCTCTCCCCTCCCCTCCCCTCCCCCTTGACCGTCAACGTTAACAAATGTAACATATTGCGCAAAAATAAATAAAAGGCTCGTTACTGTGTGATGACACGATGGCTAAACAATCGCTGGAAGTAGTCCCATTTATTATATATACAGGAGAGCGCGGATGCAGCGATTAGTAAAGGAATGCATGAAGATAACTGGAGACAAAGCATATGCAGACTGCGATTCGCTGGAAGAATCATCAGGAAGTGGTGCCCTCCCTCGAAGGAGGTACCTTAGGAAACTCTCGTTTGATCAATATTTATAAGTTGCTCGTCAGTCTGTATCCATACCAGGTAGGATTGAGGGAGGAAGCTCCGAAGATACAAAGAAGAGCAGTGCGTTTCGTCACAGGTTCATTAGTAAGCTCGAGAGCGTCACCGAGACACTCATCCAACTCGAGCGGTAGACAGTACAAGAGAGGTTTAGTGCATCACAATGGGCTTTGCTGTTAAAACTGCGAGAGTGTACATTGCCAGAAGGGACAAGAAATATGTCACTTGCACCTGCGTATATCTGACGCAAGTCGCAATGACACAGGAGATAACATTACAGAGATTCGGGCTCATGCGGAGGCTTACCGAGGCCTGAGCTTGCCGTGGACCTATCGTGACTGGACACGGAACTGGGGAAGTAAAATACGCAAAGTTCCAATCGCCACACACCGTACTGTTGCTTGTGGGCTATGTACACTGCCAGAAAAGAGTTTAGTACACCATTTTAGAATTTCCAATTCATTCAAGACTTATTATTGCAACAGTGCATATACAGCAGATGAAATGATTACACTTACAGACCAACAGCGCAAGCGGTTCTGAGGTACCAGGCATCGAACATGCTGACACTCTCATATTAGCACTTGGTGTATCCTCCACGAGTGACATCGCAGACGCTGACTCTGGCATGCAGTGGATCGTACAGATGATGCATACTTTCCTGTAATACATTATACCACGCCTGCTCGGCCTATTCACGTAGTTCTGTAAGAGTTATTGGTTGACGACTAGCACGACTCACATCTCGTCCTAAGTATACCAAGCGTGCTCGACTGGAGACAATTCTGGAAATCGTGGTGGCCGGGGAAGTTGCTGCATGTCTTGCAGAGCACGTTCAGCTTCATAGGCAGCGTGTGAGTGAGCATTATCCGGCTGGAACAACACGTCACCTCTGTGTTGCAAGAACGGCAAAAGGACGGATCTAACAACATTTTGCACGTACCGAACAGTGGTTACCGTACCCTCCAGAAACACGACAGGTGAACGAAGTTGTGCCTTATGACAACCCAGACCACAAGCTCTGGGGTGAGGCCAGTGTGTCTTGAACAGATGCGCTCAAGGAAACCGAGCTCACCAGGTCTACGTCGTACGCACAAACGACCATCACTTGCTTGCAGACAGAATTTGCTTTCATCGCTGAAGACAATGGCACGCCATTCCATCTTCCAAGCGATCATCTGATGGCACCAACCGAGCGGTGCAGTTCGATGCTGTGGCGTGGGTAGAAGATGGACTAGAGGAGTGCGTGTCCATAGTCCCACTGCTAATAAACAGTTCGCAACAGCTCGTTTTGAGACGTGTGGGCTCACGAACCCTATTATGTGTAGTTGTACAATCTGTTATTCCTCCCCTTGAAATACAACGATCCTGGATGGCATCTATGCTGTGTGGACGTCCAGAACGTCGTGAGTGGGTGTGAGAATTTCCACACGGACACTGGTACCAGCACTGTTGTACGACTGTTGCAACACGTCCACTTTGTGTTTCAATTCTCTGGATGGACCATCCCTCCACTCGGAAAGCCAGAATTTGACCTCTTCCAAACTCGCTCATTTGGCTGTATGAAGCACTACCGAATTTCCGTAGCACGATTGCCTGCTAGCTTCACACGTTAGCACCACACTGAACCTTCTGGCTGTGAGCATTCCCTATTAAAGGTTAGATACAGATGGCGCTCTGGCAGCTATGCCCGTACGCTATCTGTTGGTGTACGAAGCTGAAACCATTGTCAGTACATCTACTCTCCACCAGGTGGCATATGCCATCATCGTATCAAAATCGACGTCGTCTTTCACTATGTACTACTTTTTTTCTGGCCTTATATATACATGTAGATATAGTTTCGACAAAAAAAGTGAAGCACCGAGAAGACAAAGTCGGATGGCAGCGAAAGTTCGTACAAGTACATACTATCAGCGTGTGTTTAAATTAGTGAGTTGCCCAGCTCGGTAGCTGCGGAGTCAATGCGGGAGATGGGTATTTCCTCCGCACTTGGACTCGGTGTTGTTGTCCTGATCATCGTTTCATCATCACTTACATACATGTCACCTAAACGGAGCCTCATAAAGACTTGCATTCGGCGGCGGGACACCACACGACAGAGAGAGAGAGAGAGAGAGAGAGAGAGAGAGAAAATGATAGAGTTGCAGTTCTCTGTGACAGGAAGAATGACCACCACAGAGTATATTAGTTTCCTCCATGTTCAGTTATGTTTCCAGGCCTAGTAGGATATGTAAGGGGCATGAGCAGCATCAGATTTTGAGTGATCAACGCAAAGGAAACGGCGGTGCCGCGGGCTCGTGAGAGATAGCGTTATTAGCTCCTCACGGAGACTCAGGGAGTGTTCATTATAGTCTCCATTTGGGTGTAGAATGAAATTTCCACTCTACAGCGAAGTGTGCGCTGATACGAAACTTCCTGGCAAATTAAAACTGTGTGCCGGACCGATACTCGAACTCGGGACCTTCGCCTTTCGCGGGCAAGTGCTCTACCGAGTTCGACTCTCAGTCCAGCACACAGTTTCAATCTGCCAGGAAGTTCCATTTGAGTGGTTGTCGAATTGTGCAGTTCCCAGATTGGTGGGACATTCGAGTGTGGCAGTGACAATGGGCCAATGCTGGACTGCATAGTAACCTGAGGATTGTCGTACCCATCAAGACGACAGTCTACCGCGTCCGACCATCACAAGGGAGGTTTGTCGTATTGTGCACCAGGTACATCGTAATGCATTCACATCGGTGCCTGCAATCTTGAGAGGTGGCATGAGCCCCCTCTCATATTTCTCTGAGTAATTAAATCTTCGTCTCTAATTGCATGTGGTGAAAAGTCGCTATTCCTTCACACGCGGGCCTCCCACGCAGCGTCTCTTGTCACCCGGGTGGTCCGGTGACAGGTGGGCTAAGCTGATCTTGAAATGGTTAAGCCAACGGCTGTGAGGGAGTCGATGAATGCTTTCCAGACGCCGACATTGTCATAAGAGCGGCGACACGCCCACAGGGGCCTGACGGAGCGGCTGGGCTAGAGATTCCGCTACTTCGCAAAAACTTATTGAAAACTGTTTCGCCGGCCGGAGTGACCATGCGGTTCTAGGCACTACAGTCTGGAACCGCAAGACCGCCATGGTCGCAGGTTCGAATCCTGCCTCAGGCCTGGATGTGTGTGACGTCCTTAGGTTAGTTAGGTTTAAGTAGTTCTAAGTTCTAGGGGACTGATGACCACAGAAGTTGAGTCCCATAGTGCTCAGAGCCATTTGAACCATTTGAAAACCGTTTCTGGAGGGCTACCAGCAAGGCGTGGGAAAGAGTTGTGTTCCCATGCAGTCTTGGCTGGCAAATTCCCGCGTTTTCTGCAAAATCGTAACTGTGATTGGCTTGCTCAAGGCACAGCTCTGTGACATAGCAAGATCGGCGCAGAATTTGGCGCCAAGAATCTCCATTGGTGGAATGGTAGTGCTTTGGTAATAGAGTGGAATTTTCCGCCCTTTTTCCAGTTGCTGATTGGAATGTTTAACAACGGCCACTGTCGTGGGGGCAGGAATGTTCTGTGTTCGGTTTGTATGGGTGCCTTTCGGTCGGAGTAGGTTACAAGACTGAGCTCTCGCTGCTCTGGACAGCCTGCCTTCCATTGGCTCTCTAATACACTTTTATTTAGTTGTAACTGTTTGACAAAGTTGCTCAAGTTCCGACTTCGACGTAACTTTCCGAGTGCAGTTGGCAATTGAGCGTTCTGCGTACAAGCGGCCTATGTTGTGTGTCTTGAGCAGTTTTGGCTAAAGTTGACTGTATCGGAGTTACTGTGTGGCTTCGCTTGTTAAAATGAATCACTGTACCATCAGTGATTGTGTTGCGAGCCTTCTTCGTCTCCCTCAGAGGCGCATTTGTATTGCTAGGAAGTCTTTAGTCTGGAACAACCAGACCAAGATAATTTGTTTCGGGCTATACTCGCGACATTATCATCACCACGATGGGACGTAGAAGCAACCAGCTATTGCCTCCGGTATGCCAGATCGTGTTCGTGCAGTGAAGAAGACAGCTTGGTAATGTATGTCCGCAGCACTGGCAGATTAGTGATTTTCCTAGGTGATAATCAGAGCTCAGCAGAGCGCGCCTGTTCGTCTTTTTCTTTGTTCTGTCTTGGGTGTTCATTGTCTGAGTTCTCACTACTGTAGCAGCAATTAATGTTAGGTTGGCTGTGTGTTTCTCTTAAGATTTGAGTTGCAAGGAATTGGCTCCACATACCACTTCATCATAAATGTCACAATCTAGTTTAGGGAAAACTTCACCTTCACAGAATTTATTTGAGTATCAAATTTGAGCCAATTTGATGTATTGTAAATGTTTCATGTGTTTATTTATTATTTTGAGTTTAGTCATAATAAATCATATTGTTATTTTGGACAGAACTGTCATTCTGCTAATCGGTAGAGCAACCCTTTCATTCCTCACTACATTAATGAAACTTTCCTTTATTTAACTTATTTATCAAATTAAATTATTGCAGGTGCGACACTCTTTTCTACTCCAGTTGCAGGGTCGATTACAGTCAGTTCGCGTTTCTTTTTAATCCATGTGCAACTGCAAAAGTTGGAGTTAGAATAGGGAGGGGGGGGGGGGGGGCTTAGAGAATCAATTTTGTATGAAGATTCTAGAAGAATTTAGTGTTAAATACACTGCTAGCCCCGGCACCTCGCAATATGAGAACCAGGAATGGGCTCTGCTAAGTTCTGTGTTGTCCCACACAACTTGTCCGAGTAGGAGCAGTTGGACTGGGCAGTTATCATTCCAAGAGTGGCCCGCTGTTAACGTCACAAGTGGCCATGTCTGGGGTGGTGCCGCGAGTGGGAAGCATGGGCTGCTGGTGAATGGCGTTACATTGAGTTTAGTGTCGAATGGCGGCTCTTCTGATGTCCACCGTCGGCGGCGACTTGGGGAGTAACCCCACTGTTTCAATGCTTTGGAGAGGCACAGCAGTATTACTCCTGGTGTCATGGTGTGGGGAATCATTGGGCGTGACTTCATATTACGGCTGGTAATGATTGTGGGAATTTTGACTGCACAGTGGTTTGTCACGGATATCTTGTGTCTCTTTGTTTACCTCTGATGTGACAGTAACGCGATGACATTTTTCAACAGGCCAGTTCTCGTCCACATATGGCACGTGTGTCTATGAACTGTCTGTGTCATGTCAAGGTTCTCCCATGTCCAGCAAGATCATCAGACCTGACCCAGCTTCCCAGAGGAGAGGATGCAAAGTCCTTATGACATCCCCCCCCCCCCAAAATCGAATCAGACCAGAAGGAGAGAAATATCGTGGTGATAAATTGACTGATGTTGCTAAGTTCTTTGTAAAGGTTGTTTACTCACTGAAATAACAAAATGGTTCAAATGGCTCTGACCACTATGGGACTTAACATCTGAGGTCATCAGTCCCCTAGAACTTAGAACTACTTAAACCTAACTAACCTAAGAACATCACACAAATCCATGCCTGAGGCACGATTTGAACCTTCGACCGTAGCGGTCGCGCGGTTCCAGACTGAAGCGCCTAGAACCGCTCGGCCACACCAGCGGGCACTAAAATAACATCACATACTTTGTCTACACCTACATCTACATGGTCACTGTAATTCACACTTAAGTGCCTGGCAAAGGGTTCATCGAACCATTTTCATACTACTTCTCTACCATTCCACTAGCGAATGGCGCGTGGGAAAAAAACCCTAAATCTTTCCGTTCGAGCTCTGATTTCTCTTGTTTTATTATGATGATCGTTTCTCCCTACGTAGGTGGGTGTCAACAAAATATTTTCGTATTCGGAAGAGAAAGTTGGTGATTGAAATTTCGTAAATACACTCCTGGAAATGGAAAAAAGAACACATTGACACCGGTGTGTCAGACCCACCATACTTGCTCCGGACACTGCGAGAGGGCTGTACAAGCAATGATCACACGCACGGCACAGCGGACACACCAGGAACCGCGGTGTTGGCCGTCGAATGGCGCTAGCTGCGCAGCATTTGTGCACCGCCGCCGTCAGTGTCAGCCAGTTTGCCGTGGCATACGGAGCTCCATCGCAGTCTTTAACACTGGTAGCATGCCGCGACAGCGTGGACGTGAACCGTATGTGCAGTTGACGGACTTTGAGCGAGGGCGTATAGTGGGCATGCGAGAGGCCAGGTGGACGTACCGCCGAATTGCTCAACACGTGGGGCGTGAGGTCTCCACAGTACATCGATGTTGTCGCCAGTGGTCGGCGGAAGGTGTACGTGCCCGTCGACCTGGGACCGGACCGCAGCGACGCACGGATGCACGCCAAGACCGTAGGATCCTACACAGTGCCGTAGGGGACCGCACCGCCACTTCCCAGCAAATTAGGGACACTGTTGCTCCTGGGGTATCGGCGAGGACCATTCGCAACCGTCTCCATGAAGCTGGGCTACGGTCCCGCACACCGTTAGGCCGTCTTCCGCTCACGCCCCAACATCGTGCAGCCCGCCTCCAGTGGTGTCGCGACAGGCGTGAATGGAGGGACGAATGGAGACGTGTCGTCTTCAGCGATGAGAGTCGCTTCTGCCTTGGTGCCAATGATGGTCGTATGCGTGTTTGGCGCCGTGCAGGTGAGCGCCACAATCAGGACTGCATACGACTGAGGCACACAGGGCCAACACCCGGCATCATGGTGTGGGGAGCGATCTCCTACACTGGCCGTACACCACTGGTGATCGTCGAGGGGACACTGAATAGTGCACGGTACATCCAAACCGTCATCGAACCCATCGTTCTACCATTCCTAGACCGGCAAGGGAACTTGCTGTTCCAACAGGACAATGAACGTCCGCATGTATCCCGTGCCACCCAACGTGCTCTAGAAGGTGTAAGTCAACTACCCTGGCCAGCAAGATCTCCGGATCTGTCCGCCATTGAGCATGTTTGGGACTGGATGAAGCGTCGTCTCACGCGGTCCGCACGTCCAGCACGAACGCTGGTCCAACTGAGGCGCCAGGTGGAAATGGCATGGTAAGCCGTTCCACAGGACTACATCCAGCATCTGTACGATCGTCTCCATGGGAGAATAGCAGCCTGCATTGCTGCGAAAGGTGGATATACACTGTACTAGTGCCGACATTGTGCATGTTCTGTTGCCTGTGTCTATGTGCCTGTGGTTCTGTCAGTGTGATCATGTGATGTATCTGACCCCAGGAATGTGTCAATAAAGTTTCCCCTTCCTGGGACAATGAATTCACGGTGTTCTTATTTCAATTTCCAGGAGTGTAGATCTTGCCGAAAAGAAAACCACCTTTGTTTCAATGACTGCCACCACTCCTCGCGTATATCAGTGACACTCTCACCCCTATTGCGCGATAACACGAAACTAGCTGCCCTTCTTTGCTCTTTTTCGATGTCCTCCGTCAATCCTACCTGGTAAGGATCCCACACCGCGTAGCAATATTCCCAATATTCCAGCAGAGGACGGACAAGTGTAATGTAGGCTGTCTCTTTAGTGGGTTTGTCGCATCTTCTAAGTGTTCTGCCGACAAAGCGCAGTCTTTGATTCGCTTTCCCCACAATATTATCTATGTGGTCTTTCCAATTTAAGTTCCTCGTAATTGTAATTCCTAGGTATTTAGTCGAATTGACAGCCTTTAGATTCGTGCGACTTATCGTATACCCAAAATTTAACGGATTTCTTTTAGTACCCATGTGGATAACCTTGCACTTTTCATTTTTTTGTGCCAATCGCCACATTTCGCACCACACAGAAATTCTCTCTAGATCATTTTGTAATTGGAATTGATCGTCTGATGATTTTAGTAGACGGTAAATGACAGCGTCATCTGAAAACAATCGAAGGAGGCTGCTCAGATTATCACCTAGATCATTTTAGTAAATCAGGAGCAGCAGAGGGCCTATGACACTACCTTGCAGAACACCAAATATCACTTCTGTTCTACTCGATGATTTACCGTCTATCAATACGGACCTCTCTGAGAGGAAATCATGAATCCAGTCACACAATTGAGACGATACTCCATATGCACGCAATTTGATTAATAGTCACTTGTGAGGAACGATATCAAAAGACTTCTGGAAATCTAGGAATATGGAATCGATCTGAGATCCCTTGTCGACAGCACTTCATGGGAATAAAGAACTAGCTGCGTTGCACAAGAACGATATTTTCTGAATCCGTATTGGGAATATATCAGTAAGTCATTTTCTTAAAGGTGATACATAATGTTCGAGTACAGTATATGCCCCAAAATCGTACTGCAAATTGAGGTCAGTGATATGGGTCTGTAATTCAATGGGTTACTCCCATTTCCTTTCTTGAATATTGGTGTGACCTGTGCTACTTTCCAGTCATTAGGGACAGACCTTTCGTCAAGTGAGCGGTTGTATATGATTGCTAAGAAAGGCGCTATTGTGTCTGCATGCTCTGAAAGGAACCTGACTGCTATACCATCTGGACCGGAAGACTTGCCTTTCTTAAGTGATTTTAGTGGTTTAGCAACACCTAATATATCTACTTTTATCTCACTCATGCTAACAGCTGGTCTGGTTTCGAATTCTGGAATATTTACTTCGTCATCTTTCGTGAAGGAATTACGGAAAACTGTATTTAGTAACACCGCCTTAGTGACACCATCATCGGTAACATTTCCATCGTTATCGCGCAGTGACGCTATTGACAGGTTTTTGCCACTAGTGTGTTTTACATATGACCAAAATCTCTTCGGGTTTTGTGCAATTTTTTGAGACAATGTTTCATTGTGGAAACTGTTAAAAGCATCTCGCATTGACGTCGGCACTAAATTTCGAGCTTCCGTGAAACTTAGCCAGTCTTGGATATTTTGCGTTCTTCTGAATTTTGTATGCTTTTTTCGTTGCTTCTGAAACAGTGTTTTGACGTGTTTTGTGTACCATGATGGATCAGTCCCGTCTCTCATTAACTTATGCGGTATGAATCTGTCTATTGCTGTCAATACTGTATCTTTGAATTTGAGCCACATCTGGTCTACACTTACATAATTAGGTTGGAAGGAATGGAGACTGTTAGGAAGGCATCATGCGAATTTTTATCTGCTGTTTTAAATAGATATACACTACTGGCCATTAAAATTGCTACATGAAGAAGAAAAGCAGAAGATAAACGGGTATTCATTGGACAAATATATTATACTAGAACTGACGTGTGATTACATTTTCACGCAATTTGGGTGTATAGATCCTGAGAAATCAGTACTCAGAACAACCACCTCTGGCCGTAATAACGGCCTTGATACGCCTGGGCATTGAGTCAGAGCTTGGATGGCGTGTAGAGGTACAGCTGCCCATGCAACTTCAATACGATACCACAGTTCATCAAGAGTAGTGACTGGCGTATTGTGACGAGCCAGTTGCTCGGCCACCATTGACCAGACGTTTTGAATGGGTGATAGATCTGGAAAATGTGCTGGCCAGGGCAGCAGTCCAACATTTTCTGTATCCAGAAAGGCCCTTACAGGACCTGCAAAATGCGCTCGTGTATTATCCTGCTGAAATGTAGGGTTCCGCAGGGATCGGATGAAGGGTAGAGCCACGAGCCGTAACACATTTGAAATATAACGTCCACTGTTCAAAGTGCCGTCAATGCGAACAAGAGGTGACCGAGACGTGTAACGAATGGCACCCCATACTATCACGCCGGGTGATACGCCAGTATGGCGATGACGAATACACGCTTCCAACGTGCGTTCACCACGATGTCGCCAAACACGGATGCGACCATCATGATGCTGTAAACACAACCTGGATTCATCCGAAAAAATGACGTTTTGCCATTCGTGCAGCCAGGTTAGTCGTTGAGTACACCATCGCAGGCGCTCCAGTCTGTGCTGCCGCGTCAAGGGTAACCGCAGCCATGGTCTCCGAGCGAATAGTCCATGCTGCTGCAAACGTCGTCGACCTGTTTGTGGAGATGGTTGTTGTCTATCAAACGTCCCCATCTGTTGACTCAGGGGTCGAGACGTGGCTGCACGATCGGTTACAGCCATGCAGATAAGATGCCCGTCATCTCGACTGCTAGTGATAAGAGGCCGTTGTGATCCAGCACGGCGTTACGCACCGATTCCATATTCTGCTAACAGTAATTGGATCTCGACCACGCGAGCAGCAATGTCGTGATACGATAAACCGCAATCGCGATAGGCTACAATCCGACCTTCATCAAAGTCGGAAACCTGATGGTACGCATTTCTCCCCCTTACACGCGGCATCACAACAACGTTTCACCAGGCAACGACGGTCAACTGCTGTTTGTGTATGAGAAATGGGTTGGAAACTTTCCTCATGTCAGCACGCGGTAGGTATCGCCACCTGTGCCGGCCTTGTGTGAATGCTCTGAAATGCTAATCATTTGCATAATACAGTATCTTCTTCGTGTCGGTTAAATTTCGCGTCTGTAGCACGTGATATAGCAATTTTAATATCCAGTAGTGTATATTGCGTTTATTTTTAGTGGTTTTGGTTGTCAAAGCGCGATGTTTCATTTCGTGTTCTTCTTCTATTCTGGACAGTTCATTTTTTGTCCGGTGGTGTGTGCTGAAGTGTGGTGCGTGTGGTGTCACCGCCAGACACCGCACTTGCTATGTGGTAGCCTGAAAATCGGCCGCGGTCCGTTAGTATACGTCGGATCCGCGTGTCGCCACTATCAGTGATTGCAGACCGAGTGCCGCCACACGGCAGGTCTAGAGAGACTTCCTAGCACTCGCCCCAGTTGTACAACCGACTTTGCTAGCGATGGTTCACTGACAAAATACGCTCTCATTTGCCGAGACGATAGTTAGCATAGCCTTCAGCTACGTCATTTGCTACGACCTAGCAAGGCGCCATTACCAGTTACTATTGATACTGTAATCATGTACCGTCAAGATCGACGCTCATCATTAATGGATTAAAGTTAAGTATTCCACCGGTTACGTCCGTTTTTCTAAAGTCTGAATTCCTTGTCCTGTTCCAGACCTCATGCCAGCCTGCGTGAGCTAAAACACGTGCCTTTCGGCTTCCTCTAGTCACCCGGTGTTGGCTCTCCTGCCAAACCACAATAGTGTGTCCGACCGAGGTCTTTTCGGCGAATACTCATTCCGGAGAGGAGGCCGCAGCCCTTCCCGGAGAGAAGTGGCCCGTACTCGCGGGATTAAGAGGCCCGTAAACCTCTGGCGAGTGGGGTCCGGCCTAGCGCACTGGCCGTGCCGTCCACTGTGCCCGGCGTTCCACTGTGCGCGGAGGCCGGCGCCCCTGGGCGCTGCAACCCGCGCAGCTCCGCCGCCGCTGTTGACTCAGGGATAGGCCGCCTAATGGCTGTGAAATCCCCGGCGCTGCGCGGCGCCTCAATGAGATGCTACCGCGCTGGCCCGGTTGTGCCGGAGCCGTGTCGGCGCGGCGTCACGGCGCACACAGGGTGGCGTCCCGGCTGGCCGGCGGCAGGCGGAGCGCGTCTAAAACCCGCCACGCCCCTCCACCCCGCCCCACTGGGGCCTGCGCGGGCCGCAGCCGGAATTCATTAGCGGCATTTATCCGGCCCCGCAGGGAGTCCGCGCCGCAAAAATGAAGGCGTCGCTGCCTTGCGGCAAATTCACAGGCGCTAGAGGCGCCCACCCGTGGCACGTACACACACACACACACACACACACACACACACACACGACCCTTACAAGTGCTTTGTGAGTGCAGAGCGGAAACACAGAGGAAGCTGACAAGAATATTTCCCAAGTGCAACATGCTTCAAAAATGGTTCAAATGGCTCTGAGCACTATGCGACTTAACTTCTGAGGTCATCAGTCGCCTAGAAGTTAGAACTAATTAAACCTTGTGGTGTGCGTACTGTAAGACCTTCGGTACACATACCATCAGATTATTTGACTTGTCGCTCTAACGAAGTAGGCGAGTGTCAACAATATGTCTCGTGATCTTATCGGGACGTGTTTATCTTGTGCCGTTAGGTCAGACGATAGAAATGCCACTTGCACGCTTAGAGTAGCAGATTGACGGTGACCAACTTTAAACAGAACGTGATTACTTTACACACACATTTATTAAAATAATAAAAAACATAGACACTACGTAACTTGATTCTGGATGCTGTTTACAATTGACAATCTGAAGTTCCTTTGGTCTTGGTACGTTAATATTATTCTCACATATCTCCGATACTTGACAAAGTGTCTATACATTTCTCTTCATAGCTATGTGCAGGAATATGACAATCTTATTAGGCGCAGACTGAAACTTGACTATAGACTGGTGCAGTCTAATGCAGACTGGTACAGACTGGTGCAGACGAATGCAGACTGACTGATCGGAGGTCTGTACACTCGTTATAATTCCTCGCGCATTCGGGTATCACTGCGCGAGTGTGATCCACGAGGAGAAAAGGTTCTACGTTAGCAGCAATCTCATTGGCTGCGTTACATATTAATACGCGGATCGGCGGAAGCAGAATTTCGTTCGTCTCTAAGGCAGCGCCATCTCGTAGTGCGGAGACGGACGAGTGCTGCGCCTGCACTGTTGTGCTTAGTGGGGCGCGCTCTAGTGGGAAACTTGTGTATGCGCTGACTACGTGGAACTATGTACACAACACCTAACTAACTTAAGGACATCACACACATCCATGCCCGAGGCAGGATTCGAACCTGCGACCGTAGCGGTCGCTCGGTTCCAGACTGCAGCGCCTAGAACCCCACGGCCACTGTGGGCGGCAGTCCAACGTGGTACTGAATTGCAATTTTGTCATATGATGACATGATGTAGACCGTGGCTGTTGTTTGAAGACAAATGTTGATGGTGTTGGGACAGCAACCAGCCACAGATGAATTCTTCACAGAATAAGTGGTAGCTTTGCACCAACGACAATACATATAGGATCATTCAGCTGCCCCTTTTATGCAATCCCGTATGTTACATGTGTCCCTCAAAACCAACGCTCAAGATTTCTATATAGTCTCGATCGCTACGCGCTCATTGTCAGACATCCAGAAAAAATTAAAGGAAATGAAATGATACGTGGGGAGGCGCTGGCGCCAGTCGCTTTCTCCGTTCGATTCACCCGGATCGATTGTTTCCCTCTGGTGTTGCTGATCTTTGCCTAGTTGGCCGGCGGTGGTGCTGGTGGGCTGGCGAACAGACTGGGTTTTGGCTTCGGAACGGCCGGTACGTGTCGCTGCTCAGAGAGTGAAACTTGTGTTTGCGTGGAGTTATCTGGATTTGACCGGTGTATGTGGCTCGGAGTGCGGAAGCGGGCTTGCTATTGCAAGTTCTTGAGGCGTCACTGGGCCATGGTCTTCTACACGGGACGCTGAGCAATGTGTTATTCATTTTGGCTAGTGGAGTTGAACTATGTACCACGCAGCTGTCTATTGAAGAAGTAGACATTCAAGCTTTCTAGTTTTGCACTCGGGCCTATCCGAGTTATCTCTAGCTTCTATCTTTTCTTATGAGTGACAATATTGTATTAGAACTGCGACGTACTGGTGTAATAATATTATGCTTTGTCTTATCGTTGTCCTTTTAAAACTAGTCTGTTTGTGCTGTGGAAATTTTACATATTTTGAAATTTGAGGTCAACAGTTAATTCTTTTAACCATTTTTAATTTGCCTTTGTCTTGATGTGATCTATCTTTGCAGAATTTTGTCTTACTATATTCTTTGACTGTCAACATTGTTTCTTTTGGCTGTGGCTGGGTGTTTGTGCTTTTCTGTTGCAGCACTGCAGCGTGCACCCAGTCCATGTCTAAATCGATTTTCGAGTACGACGCCTTGGCCGACCAGTACCAGAGGGAACGGGAGGTTCTTTTGGTCGCAGATAAAATGGCAACCGATACGGCGGCCACTGACTCCTTCGGGTTGCAGTGAGTGGGGATCTTGCGTTAAGTTAAGTTTCCTCTGCATTGGGACGCCAAGGCGCCTGTTCCGTTTGCTATACTGCATATATATTTACCTTCAAAACCACAAAGGAAAGAGACTAGTGTTCTGAATTATACCTTACGTGCAGCGGTAGTTGAACTTATGTATATGTTAAAGAGAAATACTTGATGGGTAGCGGAAATTGGGAATTATGTGAATTGTCCTATTGCGCTTGTCCAGGTGATCTATTTAAAAGAAACTTATCTCACTTTTATTATTCAAGTGCCCTTTGTTAAATGAAACTTATTTTACCTTTTATTGTTGAAGTGCTTACAGTTAGTATAGAAGTTATAAGAAGTTCTTGTTTGCACCTAATTCAATTAGAAAGGTATTGTGTAATGTATTTTTCTGACTTGTAAATAAGAGACACTTGTAGAAAAATTTTTGGTAAATACTGTGCCCTTTGGGTTAAGCTGTTGATCAGTAATAAATTAGTTCTATATTGGAAGTCCTTTGTACTTTTTATTCCAGTTGTCACCGGTTTGCACGTAGACTCCACGTTGCAATATGTGTCCCTCAAAACCAACGCTCAAGATTTTCATATAGTCTCGCTCGCTACGCGCTCATTGTCAGACATCCAGAAAAAATGAACGGATCTTTTTTGTAGGAAATTTAATGTAGTTTAATTTTGTATTGGGATACGTTGTCTGTGGTTTTCGAGTTAATCAAGAAAAACGTACAAAAGTGACTTTCAATCGCATCCCCAGCCCCACACTAAGCTTCCAACTGTCAATTTTTAGTGTGTTATTCATGGCACCCCCTCCTACAACTACACAAAAATTGGCCGGTGCACGAGTTATTTCCCACATACGACCTTTTTCGGTATTGATTGACTGCCCTTATTACGCTATCGGCTTAGTTGAAAACGTTTACGTAAATTTGATCTAAAAATTTCGTGAATTTCAACAGCATAGAATAAACAATTATGTCGCTGTATGCGTCAAGCATTCTGACTACCATATTATTGTGCTTCTAAGTGTCAAATTTGGATCGAACTGTTAACAAAATTGGTTTTAGCATAACTCTTACAAAAGTAGTTTTCCTTTCATTACTCTTAACGGCACGTTTAAAATAATAATGTTTGCCAAAACTACTCTGGTGGCGAAATAGCCGCATCAATAGTGACCAAAAGATGGAATATCAGGGACAGTTCGTGCAGTTGGAAATTTTTGTACAGTGAAGGGGTGCCACGAATAACATACTGGAAATTCTGATTGGTGACGGCTGGTTGTGGGGCTGGAGGTGTGTTTCAAGGTCACTTTTGTATGTTCTTCCTGAACAACTCGAAAACCATGTCCTCCAGAGAAAGTACATCCCAGTAAAAATTTTAACTGCATTTAATTTCCGGCAAATAGTTCTCTTCATATTTTCCGTAGACTGAAGGTTTGTGTGTAGCGAGCGAGAGAGTATAAAAGCCCATTTTTGGTTTTTAAAGCCCAGATTTAACACTGCAGTTTACATAAAACGTCATTGGTATACGCGACTGAAATACCCTGTATACATTAGTAATTGTTTCTTACAAAATCTTTCACATTGACGTTGAGCCATGAGCCAGACTGAGAACACATGTTTTCACAGTTTTTATATTTGCATCTAAAATTACATCATTTAGTGATTTGGTTGGTTTTAGCAAAGACCGAGGTGATCAGTACCAGAGAATACCTTTAGCTTGTATGATACTTTTGCTATACTGCATTTACAGTTGTTCTCATGCCTTTTTCTTTTGTATAGGAAGTGTTTCGTCGTCATTTTTTTTGTAATTAATAAATCGAATAGATGAAGCTTTCTTTGATTTTGTTATTTATAAAATGAAGATCAGAAACATACCAACACTCTTATTCAATGGAAATGGAAGGTGGCTAACATCAAGAGTTGCCACTTTAAAATTATATCATTCGAACTCTATGAAAGCTAAACATGTATGGCACACATTACGTTTGGTTATGCTCTTCACGTCCACTACTCAGCTTCAAATGAGGAATATCCTACAATATAATCTATAGTGACTTTAATATCACAGTGTCAAGCGAACTGTACGTCAAAATGACACCAAGACTCTTAAAATGATTTTATATTCTGGCTAATTTATACTAAAGGCCAAATAATTACATGTTAGCGCTTCTCTCACAGATCATGTGTCCATGATAATCGTGTTTATATTATACTGACAGAAATAATGAGCCGGCCCCTGTGGCTGAGCGGTTATAGGCGCTTCAGTCCGGAACCGCGCTCCTGCTACGGTCGCAGGTTCGAATCCTACCTCGGGAATGGCTGTGTCTGATGTACTTAGGTTTGTTAGGTTTAAGTAGTTCTCAGTCTAGGGGCCTGATGACCTCAGATGTTAAGTCCCATAGTGGTTAGAGCCATTTGAACCATCTGAAAAAAAATCACAACACCAGGAAAGAGTTGTGCGACATAGCCGGATGTTGGTAGGTGTGCTTCTACGTCTGAAAGATTATGTATTTTCAAATTTTGCTTAGTCGCGTAAGATTGGCGGTAGTAGCTCTACTATGAGAATGTAAAACAGGTTTCCTTTGGATACAAGCAGTAACGGTCGTGAGCGATAGTTACCTTTGAAACTTGACACGGTGAGTTGATGTTAGTCAATAATGTCTATAAAGTGACAAAGACGGCATTATTACCACCTCGCTAAGTTTGAACAAGATTGTGTAATAGGCCTACGAAAAGCTGGATATTCCTGATATTCCTTCTGCGATATTGTAGAAAAACATGGCAGGAATATAGCCACTGATCGTGATTTCTGGCAGTGGTGGTCATGAGAATGTACAGTCACATGAAGACTGTACTCTGGACGGTCACGTGGCACTACCTAGAAGGAAGACCGATGGTGTTCGGTGTATGGCTCTGGTGCACCATACTGCATCTGCAACAGCAATCTGAGCAGCAGCTGACACAGTGACAACGAACTGTCACAGATCGGCTACTTCAAGGACAGCTCCGAGCCAGACACACTGGAGGATAATATCAGCGCACACTTCGCTGCAGAGTGAATATTTCATTCTGGACCCTGTAGGGTGCTTTCCACTGACCCCAAACCACCTCCACTTGCTACCTCAGTGGTGTCATGGGAGAGCTCATTGTGCTTTCTGATGAAAGCTGCTGAGCTACCATTCATGAACAGTATCCCCGGGGGAGTTTTCCAACGGGATAATGCTCGCCCACATACCGTCATTGTAACCTAACATTCTCTACAGAGTTTCGACATGTTGTCTTTGCCTGCTCGATCACCAGACCTGTCTCCAAACGAGGACATATGGGATATCATCGGACTACAACTCCAGCATCATACGCAAACAGCATTAACCGTACGTGTATTGACGGACCAAATGCCACAGACATTGAAGTCCATCCCACAGACAGACATCCGATCCCTAAGCATCACAACGCATGCACGTTTACGTGCTTGAATTCAACATTCTGCCGGCTATACCGGTGATTAATGTACCAGCATTTCTCATTTGCGATTGCTTATCTTGTGCTTATATTGACCTATGATCTTGTAATGTTAATCACTTTATAATTATCACCTAGACAAGTGTGTTCACGAAATTTCATTACTCTGAAGTTATTATTTTTCGGTCAATGTACATTAAGTGACTTATAGTCACCACGAAAAATTCCAAAAACACCAAGAAACAAAATATACTATAAAATTACAGAAACAGAAGTTGAAGGAACTATTAAACTCACATCAAATTACAGAATTTCGTTCAGGGAATATGAATCTAAAATCAGATGTCTAGTCAAAATGTTTTAAATATAATGGAAGATTTTATACTGATATTTTAATTAATTAATTTTATTTAAAACATCGTCTTGAGTGAGAAACAAGATGCATGAATTGAGTAGAATGACCTTTTAAGATTGAGACAGCTTTAAATGGGCTGGTTCTGAAAGGAAACTTGCAACAAGTACACTACTTAGAATGAGATTTTCACTCTGCAGCGGAGTGTGCGCCTATATGAAACTTCCTGGCAGATTAAAACTGTGTGCCCGACCGAGACTCGAACTCGGGACCTTTTGCCTTTCGCGGGCAAGTGCTCTACCATCTGAGCTACCGGAGCACGACTCACTCCCGGTCCTCACAGCTTTACTTCTGCCAGTAGTGGAAGGTAGGAGACGAGATACTGGCAGACGTAAAGCTGTGAGGACCTGGCGTGAGTCGTGCTTCGGTAGCTCAGGTGGTAGAGCACTTGCCCGCGAAAGGCAAATGTCCCGAGTTCGAGTATCGGTCGGGCACACAGTTTTAATCTGCCAAAAAGTTTCAGTACACTACTTAGATTTAAAGCCGAAAATATCACATTCAGGTTATTGTGCAGAAACTGAGCATTGCTGTTTGTAGTAATATAATAATTTCCAGTGCCACTATACTGAAATTTCGTTTACTTGCTTATTTTCAGTCTATTATATCCTATAGTATCGCATTTGCAGGCAACTTCATATATTTATCAAACCATGGTCACGACCTGAGGAATCTCGGAACCAAACTGTACACCTGACTGAAGGTAACCTATAAGCTAATCACAGACAAAACCAAAAGGAAGTTACCTAATCCATGAATACTGAAACTGTGGGTAAAAGGGGGACCGGAAGCTGGGACCAAGCGCTTTATAATGCGTTTAAAACCTTTGCTTGTTAAAATAAAAATTTAAAAATTACAAAGCGATTGGTTGCAGTTTCCATTCAAATTATTCCCTACAATTGAAGGAAGTTCGGCAGAAGTGCAGAATAAAACTACACACACAACTGAAGAAAACATAACCACACAGAGTACACGACCAGAGAGAATCCAGAACCAAAGCGCAGACCAGAAAAGAGTTCTAAGAAGGTTTCCGGTGTGAAATAAAGAATTAGGTGCTTGCTGCTTACAAGCGACAGGAATATCTAACTTTGCCATCACTTTCCTTATACTCGCACTGAGGACTTGTGGTCAATTATGTGAGCTTACAAAAGTTACTGCATCATTCGCTCACTGAACGCAGTACACAAAAATAATGGTGGTACTATCTTGACTATTTTATAGGAGGCTGTGCGCTTTTCTACAGGTTACATTTTTAATAGACATCCAGTATAACTTAAAAATGAATGAAAACCTCTACGTTTACTAAAAGTCAATTGAAAGCCATTGGTAAGAAACAGTCTTTTTATTTTGTACAAATGTTCTTTGTAGTTCCTTAGGTCACTAGTGCGAATCAAGTTCTGTCTGTACCAAGTTGGTATATTAAGTTGATACGCGTTATATAACAAAGCAACACGAGCGTCACCATCGTAATCAACTGAATGTTGTTGTTTGTGTTTCTTCTGATATCGTTGTATGTGCTTCGTTCGATGTATAACATGGAATAATGCGTCATCATGAGAATTCATACTACGTGGTAGGACCCACTATAGTCACTATTGCAAAGTTAAGACAAACAGTCAGTTGTAAGCCGTCAATTCCGTATCTCTGTTATTTTTGAATGGCTCGTCTGCACTGAATCATGTAGTAAAATCACAAATTTCGACCACTTGTAATGGAAATCTCATGGATCAGTTGTTACGTTCAGATGAATGGAACCGCTCGTGCCCTCAGTCTCAATCCACATTCATGTACCATACTAGAATCGTGTGCAGGCTACTGAAAATATGGAATGACAGGATTTGACATTAGAAAAATGAACCTGGAATTTGGTTCATATGCTGACATCTGTTTTAAAGAAATGAATGTAAAATGTTTGGATATTAAAGTCAACATGAAATTACAACCAGTCACCCACTGTTGTACTACAGTATATGTTAAGGCTCATCAGAAAGCATTTTGCTTCGTGTAACTTTAGAAACCCAAAGATATTTTAGTGTGATGAAATTGGTTAGATGTTGACCATGTGTTTTGCTAACGGTCATTGAATTTAGGTACATAGGGATGAGTGAGAATCATGTTATAAATATGTACGACGAGATTAAGTAAAGTATGTGTAATGCTAGGACTCTCAGACCGCTGCTAATACCGAACCAGGACTTTTCGTAGATGTTGTTGTTGTGGTCTTCCGTCCAGAGACTGGTTTGATGCAGCTGTCCATGCTACTCTACACTGTGCAAGCTTCTTCATTTCCCAGTACCTACTGCAATGTACATCCTTCTCAATCTGTTTAGCGTATTCATCTCTTGGTCTTCCTCTACGATTTTTACCTTGCACGCTGCCGTCCAATACTAAATTGGCCATCCCTTGACACCTCAGAATATGCCCTACCAACCGATCCCTTCTTCTAGTCAAGTTGAGCCACAAATTTCTCTTCTCTCCAATTCTATTCAATACCTCCTCATTAGTTATGTGATCTACTCATCTAATATTCTGCATTCTTCTGTAGCACCACATTTCGAAAGCTTCTATTCTCTTCTTGTCTAAACTATTTATCGTGCACATTTCACTTCCATACAGGGCTACACTCCATACAAATATTTTCAGAAACGACTTCCCGACACTTACATCTATACTCGATATTAACAAATTTATCTTCTTCAGACACGCTTTCCTTGCCATTGCCAGTCTACATTTTATATCCTCTCTACTTCGACCATCATCAGTTATGTTGGTCCCCAAATAGCAAAACTCATTTACTACTTTAAGCGTCTCATTTCCTAATCTAATTCCCTTAGCATCACTCTACTTAATTCGACTACATTCCATTATCCTTGTTTTGTTTCTGTTGGCGTTCATCTTATACCCTCCTTTCCAGACACTGTCCATTCCGTTAAGCTGCTCTTCCAGGTCCTTTCCTGTTTCAAATGGCTCTAAGCACTATGGGACTTAATATCTTAGGTCATCAGTCCCCTAGAACTAAGAACTACTTAAACCTAACTAACCTAAGGACATCACACACATCCATGTCCGAGGCAGGATTCGAACCTGCGACCGTAGCAGTCCCGCGGTTCCAGACTGCAGCGCCTAGAACCGCACGGCTACCGCAGCCGGCGTCCTTTCCTGTCTATGACAGAATTACAATGTCATCGGCGAACCTCAAAGTTTTTATTTCTTCTCCATGGATTTTAATTCCTACTCCGAATTTTTCTTTTGTTTCCTTCACCGCTTGCTCAATATACAGATTGAGTAACATCGGGGATAGGCTACAACCCTGTCTCACTCCCTTCCCAACCACTGCTTCCCTTTCATGCCCCTCGACTCTTATAACTGCCATCTGGTTTCTGTACAAATTGTAAATAGCCTTTCGCTCCCTGTATTTTACGCCTGCCATCTTCAGAATTTGAAAGAGAGTATTCCAGTCAACATTGTCAAAAGCTTTCTCTAAGTCTAAAAATGCTAGTAACGTAGGTTTGCCTTTCCTTAATCTATTTTCTAAGATAAGTCGTAGGGTCTGTATTGCCTCACGTGTTCCAACATTTCTACTCAATCCAAGCTGATCTTCCCGGAGGTCGGCCTCTACCAGTTTTTCCATTCGGACAATAATATGGGAAATAAAGTACTAGAATGTTGCTGCATGTCAGCCTTGTTCACTTTACGACAATATACTGACTGTACGACTTCTCTTCGAAGATGGGTTAACGATAGGTAAAGCAACGTTAATAGCAGTTGTAGATTTACGGAAAACGTTTGATAGTGTTGAATAGAAAAGTCTTCGTTCTTCCCGCGAACCATACGCGACTGGAACAGGAAAGGGAGGTAATGACAGTGGCACGTAAAGTGCCCTCCGCCACACACCGTTGGGTGGCTTGCGGAGTATAAATGTAGATGTAGATGTAGATGTAGATGTAGAAGGTAGCAGTGGTAAATTACTGGGAGAGAAAGGCTATTTATAACGTGTACAGAAGTCAGATGCAGTAATAAAGAGCCAAGGGGCATGGAAGGGAAGGAAATGTTGAGAAGGGAGTGTAGCCTCTCCAATGTTATTTAATCTCTTCTTTGAGCGAGCAGGAAAGAAAACAGAAGAAAAATTGAAGAAGGAATTAAAGTTCTTGGAGAAGAAATAAAAGCTTTAAGGTTTGCCGATGACAATGCAATTCTGTCAGATACAACAATGGGCTTGGATGTACAATTGCACGAAATGGACAGCGTCCTGAGAGGAGGATATAAGATGAACATCAAGAAAAGCAAAACAAGAATGACGAAATTGGTCAAATTATATCAGGTGATGCTGTAGAAATTGGATTAGGAAACGAGACACAAAGAGTAGTGCATGAGTTTTGCTATTTGGGCAGTAAAGTAATAGATGATGTCCGAAGTAGAGAGGATCTAAAATGTAGACTGGCAATTACAAGGATAGTGATTATGAAGAAGAGAAATTTGTTAACATAGGATACAGGTAAGTGTTACGAAGTCTTTTCTAAAGATAGTTGTATGGATTGTAGCCATGTATGGAAGTGAAACTTGGACGATAAACAGTTTAGACAAGAAGGGAATACAGGCTTTTAAATTGTAATGCTACAGAAGAATGCTGAAGATTAGATGGATAGCTCGTGTATCTAATGAGGAGGTACAGAATAGAATTGGGGAGAAGAGGAATCTGTGGCACAACTTGACTAGAAGAAGGGATCGGTTGGCAGGACATGTTCTGAGGCATCAAGGGATCACCAACTTAGTATTGGAGGGCAAAAATCGTAGATGGAGACCCAGGGTTAATACACTAAGCAGATTCAGAAGGATGTAGGTTGCAGTAGTTATTCTGAGATGAAGAGGTTCACACAGGATAGAGTAGCATGGAGAGCCGGTCGGCCGCTGTGGCCGAGCGGTTCTAGGCGCTTCAGTCCGGAACCGCGCTGCTGCTGCGGTCGCAGGCTCGAATCCTGCCTCGGGCATGGATGTGTGTGATGTCCTTAGGTTCAAATAGTTCTAACTATGGGGAACTGATGACCTCAGATGTTAAGACCCATTGTGATCAGCGCCATTTGAACCATTTATGGAGAGCTGCAGGAAGCCAGCCTTAGGAATGAAGACCACAACAACAACAACAACAACCACCTGCTTAATAACGTTTTCATCCAGTTTGAAACTCAGAGGTACAGCGATTCTAGGTGGCAGGATCTGACGAGTTCTCGGTAGTTTACCAGTGGTGTGTGACACCAGATTTCTACGCACGGATAACGTAATTTGCGTATCTAACAGGTCAGTTGTTTGTAAACGTGGAGTGGCGCCCTCTTGCGTTCCAGATATCTCCCGTCGTCTCGATACGAGGCGAATTTGTGGACGAGACATCAGTCTGAGTTTACTATCATGCTCCTTCTGGACTTGTGGCAGACAGAGTTATCTTCCTGGAACATGGCATCGTCATAGAAGAAGGTATCAAGCATGAATGGATGCAAGTGGTCCGCAAAAGATTTCACGTAGCCCACAACTGTCAAGGAGCCTTAAATTAATGTAACAGGTCCCATATAAGACCACGTGAATATCCCACATAGCATTGTACTACCCCACCAGCAAACATCTGTAATGCGGTGCATGTTTTATGCAGCAATTTTCCTGGATGATGGCTTATCCATACACGATCGTTGATCTGCTGCTCCAACCGAGCAAGTGACGCGTTTCCCGAGATCCACAGTCCAATCTGGACAATCCCGTGATCACTGAAATCGTAATTGACGATGACGCTGGGTCAACATGGGAACTGGCAGGGGTGGTCTGCTACGTTCAACAACGTATTCGTTAATTAACGCAAGCAGAAGGAATAGTGAATCGAAACAATCTGGAGACAGATGAAGAGGAACTGGTAGGAAGGTGGAAAGTTGAAACAGATGTTGAAAATAGCAGATTTTGCTTAACTACTTGAGGGAAACAGGTGGGGTACGTCGAGATGGGTGGTGCTCCAATAAGAACAGAAAAAAGCTGTTGACTCCACTTGAGTGCAGCGTGGATATAATAGTGCACGAAAGTAACCTTGAAAAGAATAAGTCGCGTCTCAGAAGGTGACCCCTGATCACATGAGCACAAGAAATATTCTGAAGATAACATACTAGCTGACAGACTAAAATAGAGGTGCTGCTCTCGTCCTGAGCCTACTAATGCCGTCAACAACTGTTTGCAGATTAGCGGCGGTAAGCAAGACAGAGGAGGGCGTAACCGTAAGCACATTCCCTTCCTTCGTGTGTTTGCGTAAGTGCTTTGCTTTGTTTGGCGGCCCCTAAACCGTGATAAAATGGTCAAGCTTTGTTTATTCGAAAATATGTAGGAGGTTCCATGGTGCGGCAGAATTCTCTCATGTTGAAATATGAGAATGAGCGATCTGTTTTACTCGGTAAGAAATTTTCTATACCCAAGATTGCATAAATTTTACTCGGTATGAAACTTTCTATACCCAAGATTGCATAAATATATTTTTTTAACTTTCGACAAACGGTTTCCACAGACATTTCAGTCATCCTCTGGTCTTCGAAAGTGTTTGGTGCAAAACGTGTTGATTGTGAACAGTTTTTCTTCTTTAGGGCCTGGGGCATAAAATATGTCTGATAAAGACATGCACATTAAAGTAGATGCACCAGACAGCTGCTAAGTAATCTTTATTTACGACAAACTGTTTCGACTTTATCGCTATTTTCAAGTACCTGCGATTTCAATTTTGGTGAGATATGAATGTGGATGTCATTTATATGAAAGTAGCTATATTGATGTGACGTCCACGAAAACGGATAAATCGGTAGTAACATATGAAACAAACAAAGACAATCGTAACAAAATTTAGTTAGTAAAATAATTTCGCTACTCATCTGCACAATTTTTGTAGATTTGTAGATTTAGTAGAAACTACTGTCACATCGTAAGTAACATCTTATTTACTAATATGACAACTTGGCATGAGGTCCCAACTCACAATAAACAAGTTTTGTAACAAAAATTTTTTAAGACCAAAAGATGACAGCAAAGCCTGTCGACAACGGTTGTCAAAAATAAAGAAATATTTATACGATCTTGGCTATATAAAGTTTTTTACGTTGTATGATAGCCTGAGACAAATGTAACCCGTTTCTGTGACCGTATCGATTAAGTTTCTTAGTGTGACAAACACGAGGGATGCGACGTATCACGACTCCATGATGCCTGTACTTGGCAACGGAAGTGACCAGCATGCTCTTTGTTCTAAACGTTCACAACGTATCTAAACAAGAAATTGGCCACGTCTCACCTATGTGACTCATTCTTGTGTGCTGCCTGTAGTTCATATTTGAAAGAGTGCAAATGATTTTTATCGGACCACAGACGCTGAGATAAAATTTGCTGTAAATAAATAGTTGAAACGATTCCTAATTCAGGTGAAAGTCTACATTTTAAGTACTTAGAAACTCAGTATAAATGTATCTGTTCCATTTCTTTGTATATAAGTGGTGTAAAAAACGTAAGGGCGAAATTAGAAACTACCCGTTGATCAGAGACTGAAACTCGCGTCGTTGGAACGGAGGTTGGACAAGGAGAAGTATTATGACTTTTTTAATGCAGCACTCCGACAACAGATGTCGGACAAACCACTCAGGATTGAAGGTGGGAAATACGAACGCCACTTTCGCTGGAAATAATTTCATTTAACAAACTGTTGCAATTAAAACTTTTATCCATTGTGGATGTGGAACACTGCGACTGTAATATGAAAAGGTTTTAAAAAAATTAACTTAATTTGTCACATATATTCCCTGTAAATAAGATATATCCTTCATCAATGTGAGTGTCAAACAATAAGATCTTTGGCTTAACGCGAAATCTTTGAGCCTCTATTCTAATCACACTTTTTAGTTTGTTTGAAATTTATAAAACGTGGAAGTCTGTGTCTGTGCAAAGTCTCTAATTGTAGGGCGTGAAAGCAATTCGTAAACGTGAATAATGTTTTTCAAAGTGCTACACGTAACAAATGTATATCTGCAGAATCTATTAACTGTAACTAACACCTTTAAGCGTAAGCTGCCGATGTATCTTATGGTCTTTATGCAAGTGGATAACGTATCTTATGTGCCAATGGATAATGTATCTTAACTGTCGTCTCAAGCCCAGGGTGGTAAACAGGCATTCCACATAGCTATAAAATTTTGGCCTTGTCCCCAAATTAATTGAAATGCCACTGTGACATTACAAGAATACTCAAATTAATATAAATGACAAGTTTGTGATTTATCCTAAAATGATAACACAATCTCTCCCTTTCTCATTCTGCGTTTTAATTTATCAAAGCTTTCAAGGTTCAAGTCATAAACAACAAGAGGGTTTAATTACTTTCAACTCTCAACAAATTAATTAACGTTTGATCATTATATACGAAAAAATTGTGACAAATGAAACAATTAAATTTTTATCAATGATATTTACACCTACGTTGTCATAGCTGAGCAATGGGCTAAGTTGGTGGAGAATGAACTTTATATTTTGAACTAATCAAAACTCTCATGTACTCAGTGGAGGATATGTTAGTAGTTAACTCTTGAATTTCTATATTCAAAGCATACGCAGGTTGGAGTAAACAAAACCTTGACTCAACATTTTATCTCGCCTAACGCGCATTGGTACATTACCAATCGAGAACTGCGGAGGCATTGTCTCCGTGCTGGATCTGAAACGCTGATTCCCTACTCTGGCCTTGACTGAATTCGATCAGTCTTAACTTTCCTGTGTACCGTAGAATGTTAAATTTTCCCTGGTCGAAATTAATGGCAATTGCACACTTGCTATGGGATGGAGCGATGGGCACAAATCTCAGTCCACAAAAATTCCCGCAGGAATATGAACTTCCGCTTTATGTTTGTCGCCAAGATACGTGAAACGTACTGCCCTCACTTTGCAACCATAAAGTTTGAGTCTCAACGTTTTTGCGAACTTTACCACATGCACGTGTGTGGCCTGCCGCGACACGAGAGCTCTCTGTGTGTTAATTTAATTCTCAAAATGCTTTTATATTATGTTACCCTCCCCACCGCCATTCTACTACGCCACACAGTACGGCTTCATCCAACTGCTTCCTCGTGATAGGTGCCCGGGCGGCCACTACCCTCGTTAATGTAGTATCGCCATTTACGCACTGTCTCGGCTGTGTTTATTCTAAAAGGTATTATATTGTATTCGCCTTATTTCTTTCTGCGCTACAGCTGGGCCTTCTTTTGTTAATGTCAATTGGAGTTTCTCAATGCCATTAGCCACCTGCGATGATCTCCAAGCTATGTTCACTTTATCTCATTTACGCATGCCCCAGTCGCTATAAGGGTAGACATTGTTTTGTTATTCGGTACATCAGATTCCCATAATTACTTCCTGCTGACAATATAGAGTTGTTTTCTGCGGATTTTATTCTGTATCGTGCGTATGAAGCTTATGTGAGATCAGAAAAATGTAGACACCTGACATAAGTTGAACTTGTATTGTAAACATTTCTTGAAACGTGTGGTACAACACTTTGTGCTTATTTACTGTTGTTTTCTATGTTGGTACAGATACACAACAAGCCTCACAAAACTACCAAAAAAAATCGCTGAATGTATTTATGTACTATCTGAAACTAGTCATGGCTTACTGAAATACAAAGGCGATTCGTTGTGGTAATTTCTGAAATCTATTTCAGTTGTTGCTAAACATTTTTGGCATCATTTTTGCCATATTTGTCTAACCGTATTTAGCCCTGTGACCAATCTGCATAGTTGCTGTGTGCAAGCAAACCACGTAAGTAGCAGCCGTTACTTTCAGTTGTAAGGGGTACTCTCCTGTCAAACGTAAGTTGGACACAAAGCGCAATTCATAAATACAATAAGAACAAAAATTCTTACGATATTTGACACAACACTGTTGCAGTAACGATGAAAAAACGTGCTAAATTTAAACGGAAGCAAAATCTCCAAGATTGGCGATATTTTACGGAAGATCGAAATTTAGCGCGGACTTCAATGCGAGATGCTTATAACAGTTTCCACAACGAAACTTTGTCTCAAAACCTGGCAGAAAGTCAAAGGAGATTCTGGTCGTATGTGAAGTATGTTAGCGGCAAGAAACAATCAATGTCTTCTCTGCGCGACAGCAATGGAAATACTATCGACGACAGTGCTGCCAAAGCAGTGTTTCTAAACACAGACGTCCGGAATTCCTTCACCAAAGCAGACGAAATAAATATTTCAGAATTCGAATCAAGAACAGCTACCAACATGAGTGACGTAGAAGTAGATATCTTCGGAGTAGTGAAGCACTTAAATCAAATCACTTAACAATGATACAGTAGCTCCATATTTAACAATCTTATACAACCGTTCGCTCGACAGTAGATCCGTACCCAAAGACTGGAAAGCTGCACAGGTCACACCAATATTCAGAAAAGGTAGTAGGAGTAATCCCCTAAATTGTAGGCCCGTACCATTTAAGTCGATATGCAGCAGGATTTTGAAACATATATTGTATTCGAACGTTATGAATTCAAAATGGTTCAAATGGCTCTGAGCACTATGGGACTCAACATCTTAGGTCATAAGTCCCCTAGAACTTAGAACTACTTAAACCTAACTAACCTAAGGACATCACACACACCCATGCCCGAGGCAGGATTCGAACCTGCGACCGTAGCAGTCCCGCGGTTCCCGACTGCAGCGCCAGAACCGCTAGACCACCGCGGCCGGGGCGTTATGAATTACCTCTAAGAAAACGGTCTACTGATACAAAGTCAAGACGAATTTAGAAAACATCGTTCTCGTTAAACAAAACCAGCTCTTTACTCACACGAAGTGTTGAGTGCCATTGACAAGGAATTTCAAATTGATTTCGTATTTGTAAATTTCCAGAAGGCTTCTGACACAGTGGCACGCAAGCGGCTTGTAGTGAGATTAATTGCTTATGGAATATCGTCTCAGTTGTGTGACTGGATTCGTAATTTGCAGTCAGAGAGGTCACAGTTCGCAGTAATTGACGGAAAGTCATCGAGTAAAACAGAAGTGTTTTCTGGCGTTTCCCAAGTTAGTGTTATAGGCCTTCTGCTGTTTCTCGTCTATAAAAATGACTTCCGAGAGAATCTGAACAGCCGTCTTAGGTTGTTTGCAGATGATGTTGTTGTTTATTGTCTAGTAAAGTCATCACAAGATCAAAACAAATTGTAAAACGATTTAGAAAAGATATCTGTATGGCCCGGAAATTGGAATTGATGCCAAAGATAAAAAAATTATTTGAAAAACACTTTAGAAAAGATATCTGTAGGGTGCGAAAATAGGCAATAGGTCCTAAATAATGAAAAGTATAAGGTCCGCCACATGAGTGCTAAAAGGAAGTCGGTTACGCGATAAATCAGTCAAATATAAAGGCCGTAAATTCAACTGAATACCTAGGAAATTCAGTTACGAGCACCTTAAATTGGAAAGAGTACATAGGAAATGTTGTGTGGAAGGCAAACCAAATACGACATTTATTGTCAGAACACCTAGAAAATGTAACAGATGAACTAAAGAGGCTGCGTACACTACGATTGTCCATCCTCTTTTGGAGTACTGCTGCGCGGCACGGGATCCTTACCGTACAGTATTAACGGAGTACATCGAGACAGTTCAAAAACAGCAGGAAGTTTTGTATTATCGCGAAATAGGGGAGAGAATGTAATTGAAATGGTACAGGATTGGGGGTGGACATAATTAAAACAAAGGCGTTTTTCGTTGCGGCTGAATCGTCTCACGAAATTTGAATCACCAACTTGCTCCTCCGAATGCGAAAATATTTTGTTGACGCCGACTTATATAGGGAGAAACGATCGCTATAAAAAATAATGGAAATCAGAGCTCGCACCGAAAGGTATAGGTGTTCGTATTTTCAGCGCGCTGTACGAGATAGGAATAATAAAGAATTATTATGAAGGTGGTTCTATGAACCCTCTGCCATGCGTTTAAAAGTGATTTGCAGAGTATCCATGTAGATGCAGATATACATCGTTTCCTAGTCTCACCAGATGAATGAAACCCGTGTATCGAACCCTACAAGGAGCGTACCGTGTAGCGAAGAAGTTTCTGTTCACCTTGCACGAAGCTTCTTGTATATTTTGGCACAAGATAACAGGGAGCTCTCTGGCCACCTCCAGAGGAACGGGCCGTGTGGGTTCCAAAAGGGTTCGCTCGACGGTGTTCCGGGAGATGCGAGACGAGCGACACCGGGTAAGTTTGAGTGGGCCAATTCATAGTTAATTCATTATTTTATTTTTGTAAATTTCAGCTCCTATCAAAATTAACGTCTTGCTCTCATCGCTCATGGCTCGTTGAGCGGTATACGGAATTTCTCTGTTAATTTCGGAACATTATAACCACTTGCACTTGTTCACACATGCAAGCCATTGTTCTGCTCTACCTCTGTTCAAACATGTGGACGCGTGTCTTCTCAGTTCAGTCTGATTTAGTTTGTTGGTGATCTCACAACTATAGTATAACTGAACAGATTTCTGAAACGTCGCTATTTTCGATATCAGTTCCTAATGTAGCTTCCACGTGTCTTTGTTGTCTCAGCATGTGTTACGTACACAATTAATGATGAATCCTCCTGAAGCAGTTGTAAATGTAATTTTGTAACTCAGCCGAGGTTGTTATGAAGAACAGCAACTATCAGCTATTTATTAGCTGTTTACTTTACTTACATGCTCAGTTATGTCTTGAACGAATGTGATTTTTTACTCCCATTTTTACGTCCTTCTGGTATCTGTTGCGCAACAGATGAATATGGCCAAGTTATTTATTTAATATCTGTCCAACGATCACAAATATGCAGATCCGGCAACTCATATCAAAGGTTTTTTTTTTTTTCAAGTATATCCAGATAACGTCTTCCCACATTCCATGTTAACAGATACTTCATTTGTACGGACATGCCAGCCGCTGTGGCCGAGCGGTCCTAGGCGCTTCAGTCTGGAACCGTGCGACCACTACGGCCGCAGGTTCGAATCCCGTCTCGGACATTTATGTATGTGATGTCCTTAGGTTAGTTAGGTTTAAGTAGTTCAAAGTTCTAGGTGACTGATGACCTCAGATGTTAAGTCCCATAGTGCTCAGAGCCATTTGAACCATTTGCACGGACACGTTCATCATGACACCCATCCACAATCTGATCATTTGCGTATAGATACCCTTTAAACCTCATTCTGAAAGCCTCACGTCTATCCACAAAAGAATGTGAAATATAACAATGACATTGAACGTAATCTGGAGGAGCACGAAGTCTCCCCAACACCGACTTACCTTAGTGGCTGCAAAAGCATGCAAAGAATTCAAAAGCTTTCTGTTTACAGCATTTCTTTTTGTGTTGACTGAAAATTCTGCTGAATGCAGAATGAATTGAAAAATTTGTTCTCAAATCAGGTACTGTCTTAAGTACAAGCACACGTGAACAATTAAATTATCGCACATACTTCATAAATGAAGGGAAAGAAAATAAATCTAAGCTTCTTTGGTGAAATTCCTGATTAATAAGCAGTTTAATAAACAGTGAGAAACAACATATTTCCACTTGTACTATGCTGGACCACTTGGTGGAATCAGAACAATAGGCTAAAATAGCTACATATAATGAAAATTGTAAATTTTAAAGTATTATCCAGGAGCATAAGCGACATATCGAATACAAAGACGTACTTGTGAAAGAATGCTACGGGGCAGCCATCGCTGAGGCAGAGGATGTGTAACAAAGAGCGTATGTTATGTCGCACAGTAGTAGGCAGTGGCTGCTCAGGAGTAGCAGGAGTAGCGCGTCAGAGGCTGGCAGTGTCTGTTGCGATGCTCCGGAGTGGTCAGTCGCTTAGTATTAAAAATTCAGTGTAATAATATCAGTGTTAATGGAAGAAATAAGCTATGAAGTAAAATTAGGAAAGAAAATTCTACAAATATTATTTTGAAATTTTGATGAAGACTCTTTCTACATAGCATCACATCGATCTACAACAAGGTAACCAGTATTCATGTATTTATGAGCTTTTGCTGTTGAACGAATTTGAATGAGACCAGTTTTATATGTAACCCCAAGTTTTTTATTGTATTTTTTTGTAAAGATCATTTGTTTGCGTAAATTTAATTCTTACGAAATAGCTTAACAACTGCAAGTCAGTTTTACAATGTATCTAGATTTTCAAGTAAGGTATTACATTCATTCTCATCTGCCATGTTCCGATTTCCAATTCCAAGTCGTTTTTATTTAAGGACATTCTAAATGTGTCTCAGTCAAATGTCTTGCATTTTGTCTTTTGCAACTGTAGTTAGTTTAGTAGTGCTGAGACCAGAAAAACTCGTTATCCGAAGCGACTCCAATCGAGATACAAAATTTACTTCATACAATTTTTGGATTTTTCCACAGGGACTACTTTTGTACTTAAACACATTTACAGGGCCTTAGCAAGATCGAGTACATCTGAATGTACTTACCTCTAATTTGTCATTATTTGGCACAGGTTTTAATTAGTTTTTATTTAGTGGTATGGCTTTCTTGCTAGTAGACAGATTGTTTAAAACAGGGTCAGGTAAATATGGAGATACGCTTAATCAGATACGCAGTCAGCTGACTACCTGATATAACTGTTCTTTGTTAGACTTAAACATCACACCACACTTTAGACATAAACGTCACAAGGGAACTCTGTACATAGTAATATACTCTGAGCAATGTTAAATCAACAGGAATAACTATTACTGTATACAAACTTCACAAATGGGGAACTGAAATACAGATACTGTGCTGCGAGCATGGAACAAAATACCTCTCTTTGAACAATGAAAATTAAATATGGACACGACTGAAGGTACATATATAGATCCGAAAGCGTAGAGAACAAAATATGAATCCAAGCTGCGCGAGCATTCCAAGTCCTCACCACAACCCTTTTAGTTCAGAGCGTGGGCGTGCCATGGGCACGTAACCCGAGCTCAATACACAGGCCCATAACCGCGCTCCGACATGCGTATAGATCCGGAACAGAAAATCGCCGAATGTAAAAGATGGGAAGTTGTCGGCAGACTGCCATAAACCGAACGCCTTTGTCTCGCATTCAACGTGGCACTGTACACTCTAAGTCTGCTGTGCGGGAATCTGAACTTCCGAAGTGTCGACTACAGACATACCTTCACTTTACCAGCCAAAGACAGTAGTATGCTTAACAATCGAGAACCTGGTTGCAGAATGTCTGTGAAATCGTTTAACGACTCACACTTTCCGTTGAAAGGCGACTTCTAATATAATTCTTTCAGGGTGTGCCTGTGACCTCAGGAGTGACGGAGCGGAAGTACAGGATATTATTCTCAGATTGTATAAATCAGTCACTGGTGGCTTTTTTTGAATCAGTATATTGAAAATTGAGACGGAGAACGTGAGGTCCAGAATATATATAACGATTACTTGCATACCTAATGAAATACATAAGCACTGAATGAAGTTTTGAGCAGTGCTTAAACGGATAACATGTCAAACTACTGTAGATATGTGACGACAACTAAAAATGAACCGAACATCAAACTAGCAAGGAAAAAGAGTCATGCTAGAATGTCCATATGGGCATGTGTGCAACGTGAACTACAAGGGGCGTTCAAAAAGTAACGAGTTGAAGGCATAATTACAGAAACCAGTACCTGTATGTTAGGATTATTGACCCCGGCTTTTGAGACACTTGTCCTATTGTGACTTAAGGCGGTGAAGGGCTGTCTCATAAAATTCCCAGGGCTGCGATGTTAACCATTTCCACACGTATAGCTGGACGTCGTGGTCGGAGGTGAAATGTGCTGACGTTCTTCTTTGCCCAAGATGGCCCCCATCTGATTCTGAAGCACGGGACAACAGTGAATTCACAGCGTTACTCGCAAACCTTGACCACCCTTCGCCAAGCGATCAAATCAAAACGACCAGGCAATTTCACCCGTGCGATCATTCTACCCCGCGACAATACAAAGCCTCATACGGCCAACACAGTCGCGGCACTCCTGCAGAAATTCAAATGGGAGGTTCCCGGCCACCCTCCATACAGTATGAATCTCCTTCCCTGGAATTACGCCATTTTTGGCCCCCTTATAAAGGCCCTGCGGGGCAAAGGATTCACCACGGACGACGACGTCCAGCTGTACGTGCGGAACTGGTTAACATCACAGCCCTGGGAATTTTATGAGACAGCCATTCACAGCTTTATGTCACAGTGGGACATGTGTCTCAACAGCCAGGGTCAATATTTCTACCTTCAGGTACTGGTTTCTGTAATTATGCCTCCGGCTCGTTTCTTTTTGAACGCCCCTTATATAAAGTGTAACATACGCTTCATCACAAGTGCTTGGCAGATGTGACTTAGAAAAAAGTCGGGATTAGAACTGAAGGTCAAGGCCCCCACAATGTCACTCCTTAAACACAACAACTAGTAGATTAATAAATTAACAATTTATTCAGGACCACATTTATAAAACAGCTAACATACAATCAACATGTGGCTGTTCTAAAAACAATATTCAAAATGACCAATAACTTCATTCTCAAGCAAGCAGCAAATTAGAATTACTTAATGAACAATAAATGTGAAGTAATTTAAAGGTGGCTCAGTTAAAAAAAATTTTTTGAGCAATACACATCCAGCACAATACGTTATAGTTAATATATTTCATTGGCAAACAAATATAATGTTTTTCAATACATGAGGGATGTTAATTGTTTGCCGGCCGGAGTGGCCGTGCGGTTCTAGGCGCTACAGTCTGGAGCCGAGCGACCGCTACGGTCGCAGGTTCGAATTCTGCCTCGGGCATGGATGTGTGTGATGCCCTTAGGTTAGTTAGGTTTAATTAGTTCTATGTTCTAGGCGACTGATGACCTCAGAAGTTAAGTCGCATAGTGCTCAGAAAACATTTGAACCATTTTTTTTTGTTAAATGTTTATCAAATGGGCAGTGACGCAAGGCTGCCCTGGGAAAAAGCTGACTTAACTTAAAATGCCGGAAGCAGCAGACCAGCCTTCCAAAACAACACTTAAACGCCGGGGCCCGACCAGGAGTCACTTCCCATTAGACGACACGCCACAGCTTCTGTGCACTGAAGCGGAACGTGGCGCCGCTCCCACATACCCCAAATGGTTCAAGTTGCTCTGAGCACTATGGGACTCGACTTCTGAGGTCATCAGTCCCCTAGAACTTAGAACTACTTGAACCTAACTAACCTAAGGACACCACGCACATCCATGCCGTAGCAGTCGCGGTGTTCCAGACTGAAGCGCCTATAACCGCTAGGCCACCCCGGCCGGCACACACACCCCAACTCGCAGAAAACTGGAACACAAACAGACCGCAGAAAACACGGCAAACATCAGTCAATATAAGTTAAGAGCTCAATAAACAATATAAGTTAAAAAACTGATAAGTGCTCTCAGTGGAAACTAGTCAACTTTTGCAGCAATATCAAAGCTGTAGGACATTTAAACTAAGACTTGTACACAAATGGAATGCTGTAAAATAATATGAGACGTTTACACTCTTATAGTTTACCCAACAACATTTACACCCATGATTAAGGCCGACAATGTATACCAAGATGAAATGGAAATAATTTCAAGATAATATCACGTTATTCAAATGCACAACTTCATAACAAAAATAGGTTTGTGCACTTTAATTTCGTTGCATAGGTCTGCCATTTAAGTGCCAATTGTGTAAGCTTGATATGCAGAAAATCAGAACTAGACTATGAGCTAATATGTTCAATACCTTACAGTTACTACATATTTTGGGGATGCAGATTTCCTTAAAGCAAGTAGTGACTGCTGGTCTCCATGCGATCACACATCTTGGCGGCTGCTCTTACTTCAAGAACACATACTTTAGGGATCCAATCAACACATGGCAGTCGCTACAACGCAAATAGTTCCACGAAACGAAGGCACCAAAACCATATACCTCTTCGATGGAGAGCGTTGTTCGAGATGGTGTCGAGGAACTGGTCTGTCAGAGAAAACAGGCACCAAAGCAATGCGACGAGCAGCGCCCGGAGTTGACAACAGGCAGGTGCACCACCAACTCGTGACTGTCCTGCAAGGTAGACCGTCCGCGCGGCCGCTGACCGAGCCCGCATGTTTTGCTCCTTCGTCCCCCGGCCGCCGTGGCCGTGCGGTTCTAGGCGCTCCAGTCCGGAGCCGCGCTGCTGCTACGGTCGCAGGTCCGAATCCTGCCTCGGGCATGGGTGTGTGTGATGTCCTTAGGGTTTAAGTAGTTCTAAGTTCTAGGGGACTGATGACCACAGCAGTTGAGACCCATAGTGCTCAGAGCCATTTGAACCAGTTTTTTCCTTCGTCCCCTCAAATGGTTCAAATGGCTCTGAGCACTATGGGACTTAACATCTGAGGTCATCAGTACCCTAGAACTTAGAACTACTTAAATCTAACTAACCTAAAGACATCACACATATCCATGCCCTAGGCAGGATTCGAACCTGCGATCGTAGCAGTCGCGCGGTTCCAGACTGAAGCAACTAGAACCGCTCGGTCACAGCAGCCGGCTTCGTCCCCTCAAGCACATCGTAGCGCCTCGTAGCGAGACCCACGACCACTTCCCAACCGCCAATACCCGCCGTCAGATCACAACAGAGGCAAAGATCGTAGTACAGCCAGGTAATCGATAGTCGTGCCAAAGAGATGATGTGCCAGAAAAGGCGCACCAAGGCTCAGCAGACTAATTAACAACAAAGTCGCCACCGAAAACTTCGCCGGCCGGATTGGCCGTGCGGTCTAGGCGCTTCAGTCTGGAACCGCGTGACCGCTCCGGCCGCAGGTTCGAATCCTGCCTCGGGCATGGATGTGTGTTATGTCCTTAGGTTAGTTACGTTTTAGTAGTTCTAAGTTCTAGGGGACTGATGACCACAAATGTTAAGTCCCATAGTGCTCAGAGCCATTTGAACCATTTTGAACCGAAAACTTCACTAAAATATTAACTTAATTTCTCTCGAGCGTCATATGGGAGGTACTGGCCCCATCAAACACGGAATAATTTTCTAACTGCTGTACAGTTACACTATTGATGACAAATTGCTGGAAACAACATTTACCTTAAAATATCTAGGAGTAGCTATTCAGAGCGACCTTAAGAGGAACGGCCACATAAAAACGGTAGGAAAAGCAGACGTCAGACTAAGAGTCTTAGAAGGAATCTTAAAGAAATGCAACTCATCCATGAAAGAAGTGGCTCACAACATGCTCAATCAACCGATCCTTGAGTATTTTTCATCAAACTGGGATTCCTAAGACGTATGGTTGATATGTTATGCCACGGGATCGTTCAGTCGGCGCGAGAGCGTTACAGAGATGCTCAACAAACCTAAGTCGCACACGCTACAAGAGATGCATTGTGCATCACGTATAGCTTTACTTCTGAAATTTCGAGAGAGTATTTTCCCTGAAAAATCTGACAACATATTAGTTCCCCCACATACATCTCGCGAAATGAGCACGACGAAAAAATCCAAGAAATTAGAGCTAATACAGTGCCTTACCAACAATAATTCTTCCCACCCGCTGTTCGCGAGTGGAACAGGGAAGGGAGAATCAGTTAGTGATACTAGATGTACCCTCCGCCACACACCGTCAGGCGGTTTATGGAATATTGGTGTAGATGGAGATGTAACACGATCTACGCCCTTGCAGAGAAGTGAGGGGGCAAAGATTTAATGGTTGTGAAGCGACACGGAAAGTAATTGTGGCACTTAAATTCTCGTTTGGTCAATCAAAAAATATGCTGAGGGCCACTTCCACTATACGTACCAAACCCCAAGACAGAATTTTATATTCAGACGCGGAAACAACAGTGTTAATTACTCACCAAAGCCCTCTTTGCCTTGTGGGCAGTGGAAGCTGACGTCACGTCACTGACCAATCCTGCAGAACAAATCGAAATATCAGGCTAAAAGACCTTCTTGTCGCTAGAGAATCGATTATACGAGGAGGAAGCAATTCTTTTGTTCTATGGGAAATCTTAAGGTACATTTACACATCCCATTTACTCGTATACTGCATTTTGCCGACAATATAGGGCGGCAATGATGTCCAGCAACATTGCTGGCGAAACGAAATGTAACCGCAGGTTCGGCAGCACTGCCGGCCACTGTTAACAGCCTATGTTTGCGGTAATACGTTTCCAGGACAGTACTATTGCCACGAAATGGACAAAAGCAACCTAATGGGGATCTTCGATTTCTTGTCTTCCATATGTTTAAGAAATGAAAGGCGAAATTGCTGTGCGTGAAGCAACTGATAGTGATATTTGTACTTTTCCGTGTCGCAAATAATTTTTTACTGAATACATAGCGGTTTCCGAGAGTGTGGTCAAACGGGAATCTAAGAGCGCAACTTAAATTACTGCGAATGAAACTACCAGCAATCGTTTATATACTCTAGCTTGTTACAAGTATTTATCTGCGATCGAATCCTTAAGAACAGTAGACAGAGATGAAAGATTCCCACCACAATATATTCATACTATACCACCATATATGAAACATTTATATTCATCAGATGCATGTTATAAACTACAACGAACTTCTATAGCTGCAATCGCCACGCCCTCCCGAAAAGGAGTTTTTCTTTAAAATTTTGTTTTTATGAACCAAATCGTTGGTGTATCATTTAGGGAAGTAGGCTACTTCATCATTTGGATTTCTAGGAGCGAGTTACAACCACATTCTATGCATCTTCTTATACTTTGATATACTCTTAAACAATTTTTCGGGTTCGTGGAGAAGTGTTCCGTCTATGCAGCTAATTGATGAGAGTGTGTTTATTGTCATATGCGTGTCGCTTCTTTTAATTGTGAAGCATTTTCACCAAAAAATTAGTAGCATAGACGGAACGTACCTCCATGAATTTTGAAGCAACAAAAGAAATTTAAGTATTAACTGTGTTTCTCATATTTGTCACTTTTTTTTCCGTGTGCTTTTGCTTTTAGGAGGCTTTAATTTTCGAGTACTAGTAATAGTGTTCCACAGACTTCGTGTTTGTTTTGAATACAGTCCAGAGACAGTTAGTGCTTATTTTCATAGTTTCCAACAAGAAGTGTCTAGTAACCACAGTTTAGTCAGCTGTCAACCGCATTTAGTGAATTAGCAGTCTAGTTAAAAGTTGAAACTTTCTGGCAGATTAAAACTGTGTGCCGGACCGAGACTCGAACCCGGGACTTTTGCCTTTCGTGGGCAAGTGCTCTACCAACGTTTTTTACCAACTTTTTTATTTCGGTTTTTTACCACTTTTTTTATATTTTTTAGAATTTACTTTTGCCTTTCTCGGGCAAGTGCTCTACCATCTTTTTTTAATCCATCCTTTTTCCCAGCAATCGAATTTTTATTAACCACTTTTATTTATTTATTTTTTTATTTATTTTTTATTTTTAGGATGGTCAGGGCGTGGTACACGCCGCACTAGCAGTGGGGTCTCTTCACGGCACTGCCAGTGCGTCGAGGCCCAAACCCCTCCCACCCCTTTTTTCATGTTCCCTGTTGGGTCATAGCACTAAGTGTGCAGAAATCTTAACACAATATTCCCATTATCCGATGTAAGAAAGACAAAGAAACCTCTTCTCTGAGTGGAAAATGAACACTGATAAAAACTTAACAATTTTTCTTGAATCACACAAATACTTTGGAAGTCGAACACGAGTAATTCTGAACAAAATGTTTTGAAGAAAAAAAATCGTGTAACATAGAAGTTCCGGAAGCAAGGTAATAGTAAATAATAATAAGAAACCAAGTGGCTTTTAATTTTCTTCTGTTCGTTCTCGTTCAAGGTGTTGTAGTGGTTCCACATATTAAACCAACACCCATTCTTTCAAAAATGATCTTCAGCATGTTGCCGTAGTGCTTCTTGTGGTTGCGATACGTGCTGATTTTTGCATATTCACACTTCATGTAAACGTGGAATTCTATCTCGTTGTCCGACCCAAGTTTGTGGATGACATAACTAACATATTTTCCCAGTAACCAGCTAATGGCGTTGGTTTTTAATTTCGGAAAGTATGTCATGTCTGGTCTCAGGAGGAGCGATGGCGTTATATATTCCGTAGAGGATCTGGTGAGAAAGGCGATTTGTTGCCTGATCCAATTCCAGTTATGCACATTGCCACCATAGGTGAATCTGTGATGAGTGTATCCACCAGACTGCATTTTCCACAAAGGTGTGTCTGGTTTAAACCGATCCCATATAGTCTCTCGTTGGTGCTGATGACATTGTTAACTGTTTTGAACCATTCGGAAATAGCGTCTGTAGATAGCCCGGCATATTTGATGTTCCGCCATACAGCTTTCCAGTCACAATTTGGGAATTTCGTTTCAATTTTGTTTCTGCCCTCATTTAACTTCCTTTCAAGTATGATGTCGCGCGCGGTGATACGTGTGTTGCTTCTGATTTCGTCAGTAAGATAACTTGCTTCGAGGAAAAAATTCCTCACATACTGCAGACGGGCATTAATCCTTCGCACATCAATCGGTGCTTGCAGGCTATGGTGTGTCACAGCCTCAAAGAGCTTTTCGGTTATACGTCGTGGAAGTTCTCTGAGTATATGGAAAGTCCGTTTGAGGAACAGAGCAGACGCGTTATTGCGAATATCCACCAAACCGAGGCCCCCGTTTCTGACATCCAGTATAACGGTAGTCGCACCAACCCTGAATATGTCTCCTCGCCATAAATAATTGGTAACAGTGGACATGATCCCTTTCGCTACTAGTTTAGGGATTGGAAATACCTGCGCAGTGAAAGACGCTTTAGACAAAACGCAGGAGTTGATGAATCTGACTTTTTGCAACAGGTCCATAGTTCGATGGATGTTCTCCATTACAGCACCATGAACTTTCCTCCTAGTTTCCGTCCAGTTAAAAGCAGCCATCCTCATCGGACATGCCATTAAGGTTATTCTCAAAGTTTTATGTTTGTTGTCTTGTTTTGCCCATGCCAGTCGGAGGTGATCTAGGCCCCGTAGATTCAATATTTTACTTTTGTTTTCATTTGTTGTCGCTCCCGACGCTAGACAATACCTTTGGATTTCTCTTTCCAGTGTAACTGTCTCCTCCTTATTCCTTATTACAACGCCCACGTCATCAGCATAATCTCGTATGACAGTTTTCTCACCGCGCAATGTTATGCTTGTTAATTTTGCGTGGACAGTGCGGAGGAAGGGCTCTAAAGATACGGAAAATAAAAACATAGATTAGAGGACTGCCCTGTGGAACCTCTCGCCTTATCTGTATGGGTTTAGATGTTTGGCCATTGATTGCTGTTTTCGCATTTATACCTGTTGCAATATTTCTTAGCATGTTGACAATCTGGGGGTGGAAAGCCATTCTTGACAGCTTCGCAAAGAGGTATCTATGACTAACGCGGTCAAAAGCTTTGTTGAAATCTATAAAGATTAAAGCACATTTTATACTTGTCACTGAGGTAATTACAATGACGTATCTGTATGCAGATAGACTTTCGAATATCGTTCTGGTCGGAGAACAAGATTGATGATCACTCAATATTTTGTTGGAAAAGACAGAGAGTCTTTTGTTGATAATACGCGACATTATTTTGTAATCAGAATTTAGTAGCGAAAGAGGCCGAAAATTGTTTAAGTTGGTTTTGCCTTTATTCGTAGGAATCAGTACTATTTTACTTTCCTTAAACTCTGCAGGGACCGTTTTTCCGTTCAGGACCTCATTTGCGATGGAAGTGATCTTGTCCCCAATTATAGACCAGTAGCGGGCATAAAACCCCACAGGGAGGCCATCAAGTCCCGGAGATTTTTTGAGAGGTGAGTTACGCACTGCCTCATGCACTTCATCTTTAGTAATAGGTGAGAGGATGTCAGCGTTGTCTGTTCCCGACAATTGTGGACCTAAAATAGTGAGAAAGTCCTCGAGAGCTGCATCTTCCACTGTGGTAGGGGCATATAAGGTTTCATAGTACCTGTGGACTTCGTCCAGTATTTCTTTCTGGCATGTGAGCCTCGTACCAGTATGCGTCTGGACTTCATCAATAAAAGTTTGACGTCTGTTTTTAGCATTCCGCACCAAATGATACAGAGAAGCTGTTTCATCTGCAACGACTGATGTGGCTTTCGATTTAATTTTTAGTCCCTCCATCTGTTGCCGTTTAATGCTTAATAACTTGGCTTTTATTTTTTTGGTATCATTCAGACGAATTTCGTCATCATGGGCCTGTTGATATAGGTCTCTTAAAACTTTATAATAAAACTCCATTGTATTCCACAACTCCCTGTGCCTCGCTGCACTAAATTGCATGACAACTTTCCGTAGCCTTGGTTTAGCCCTCCTAGTCCACCAGTCAATGACTGTTGGGTGCTTGTCTACTGTGCGGAGGCACATAGTCCACGCTACTCTTATTTCCTGTTCCAGTTCTTCGTCAGTTAAAACAGAGATATTTAAATTCCATTGGCCTCTGAATCGGCGAGTTGGCTGTACACTTAAATTAAAGCAAGTTAAAAGTGTACTGTGGTCGCTAAAATACACGGGAATAGTTTCAACGTTTAATAAATAATTTTGCAAATTTGGTGACACGTAAATTCTATCTAGTCTGCTGCGGGAGAGGCTGGTTATATACGTGAACCCGACTGACGTCGGGTGCTGAAGTTCCCACACATCCTTAAGGTGTAGATCACTTACTAACTTTTTTAACTGTGGCGAGTAGTTGAAATTGGGTTGTTGACCTTTCTGGTTTAAAACACAGTTAAAATCTCCACCTAGTATAAGAGAACACGGATTTTTCCTCAATAAATAAATCAGTTCATCTTGAAAAAACTTCGCACGATCCAATTTGTGGGAATTTCCTGATGGGGTGTAAAGGTTAAGCACTGTCACATCGAAAATTTTTATGCCTATGGCTCTTCCTGATTCTAGTCGTTCGATTTCAGTCACCGGAATGCCTTCCCTTATAAGAATGGCTGTACCGATGTTGGCTTCCGTAGAAACATTAACAATTTAAAAAAGCCTGGGATCCGAAATTCCGTTATCGCAACTTCTTGTAGCAACGCGATGTCTGTACCAGACTGGTACAAGAATTCTTTCAGTGTTGCCAATTTCAAGGGTGACTGTATTTTATTAATGTTAGTAGTAGTAATGCTATAAGCTTGCATCACAAACATACCAGAAGAAGCTATTTGGGATGAGGATCGGTATGATTATAGCAGCAACGTGCGTCTCTACAAGTCACGATCTTTACAAGCTATGTGCCCATTACATGTACTAACTTCCTAGAAAAGTTTTCACTGCTTTTAAACAAAGAGCTTGAGAAGAAAAGTATCCTGAAATCCTGACAATGCATTGCTATAAGTCACTGTGGCCCTTCTCTTTCTCCTCTTCAGTGTTGGCCCTGATGACTTCATATTTAATATTCTTTTTCTTGATGCCTTTCTTCTCTGGTGTGGCTTTCGCTTGATGGCGCGTGACAGCAAGACCCGGTTTCGCTCGCAGCCGCCGGCGGTGGCCGTCTGCCGCAACGGCGGTGGCTTGCGAGTCGTCAATATTTGGTTCCGGCGTGGTGTCTGTTGTGTTGCCTTTATGGCGAGGAGGTGATGCTTGTTTATTTCCTCCTTCGGCGCGGCGTTGCGCTTCGGAGTCAGCAGGTTGTTTACTTGGTACTTCCTCGTACTGTTCGCACTGTATGGGCTGTGCACTTGATGCGGTTATTGCAGCTGTGACCTCAGGCTCAGGGTCACATTTCCGTGAAAGGTCACTACCAGCTGCGTAACTATCTGTTCGTGGCGGTATAAGTCCTTGTGCGGAGGAGGGAGCCACATCGACCTGCATTTCATCTCCTTTTTCCACTTCCAACAGATCTTCAGGACTGGGCTTCGGCTTCCTGGAAACGGGTGTTTCACAGGAAGAGTCCTCATCAACATTTTTTTCAGTGTCCTCTAGTAGACGCTTTTTAGTGGGAATCTCGCTGTCACGGGACGGAATTTCAGCAGTTAATGCAGGTTTTAAAGACGGAAAGTCATTAACATTAAGTGCAACATTTTCAGAGGTAGTAACAGGATCCACGACAGCCGCCGGCTCTGTTGTATTACTGACTGGCAACAAATCGTTGAGTGTTAATTTCCGGCGTTGCGTAAAGTTATTTGTTAGCACAAAAACACGGCGAGAGCAGTCCTGACGGAGGTGACCCGACTCGTTACATACTAGACATGTAGGGGTATGCGTTGAGTACATAACATGCGCCTTGTGACCGTCAACAAAGATGTGGGAGGGAATGTTTGCCTTCACTTCCATCTCCACGGAGCGAATGCCGTTAAAGCACTGCAGCTTGAAATGCGAAGCCCACCTTTCGTTGTCTATTTGCCTGAAAACCCCATTCTAACATTCTGCGTGGTGTCTGTTTGTTCTATATCGTGACTCCCTACCACTTTCGCGCATCGACGCTCTGAGCGTGTTTCTTAGGTAATTGACTAGTTTGAACCTGGGACCTGTTGCTGGTAAGGAGACGCCAGACCACACATGACATGTAGAGTTTAGAAGAGTTCAGTGAGACTAGCGATGATATAACCAAATACTTAATGATTTCAGCGTCAGCTCCACTGCACTCCCTGTAAAAGAATCTTAATACTAACTAAATTTAGTGGAAGGGGTTCAAGGCTTTCTTATTTTTAGTTAGCTGGTAAAGTAACGTTTACCATTGGAAATTTTATTCTTCTCACAAAACATTGTTTATAAATTGCACTATTGATAAAAGGAAATGTTTTAATACAGGATGGTAAAAACCAACTGCGTTCAACAAAAATGTGAACGAATATTCCCTGAATGGGTTTCCAAGTTCTACAATGGATCGAAGGGTGACCTATGCCATATCACATCTATAATCTAGGTTTAAATTAAGTTTCACAAAAGAGAAAACTATCAAAATGGTCTACAGTGACCCTCAGTTATCTTTAATTACTTATCTAACTTGTCGTAAATTACAGTGGCTGATGTGGCTTCTCAATAACTATATAACAGAAAAATCATCGCGTTTCAAATTTTTACTTCAAGTGGCAAATGTGAACACCATGAGCTTTAATTGACGATCGACACTAGTATTACGCAAAAAGGAGGTGTAACAGATGAGACTTCTGCGGTTCTGAGTGAAGCTTTATGCGCTGTTATGCGCCATCGCATGCGTTCATTACATTGTCGGTGTTCGTCAGGGGGCGGAGGCCAGCACAGCTCTACTCATCTCGCCGTCTTGGAAGCAACTCTCTCCTAACTTCTCCTTACTACAATTTACCGAAGTTGGTTTAAAAAACTGTCTGGCTGTGTTTTCATCTGACCAATCAGGGTCTCAATGTTAACCTTAAGTTCCGTCTACAAAAATTCTGTCTATCCAATGAGGAACGTTATACTTTTCGTGGTGCGGCAATGTTTTTAAAGTTTGCAACGTAACAGAGACGCGAAAAAGTCTCACGCTAAAACTTGCAGCTGGTGTGGTCCTTTTAGTGGTATCGTCAGATCTATACTGTTCTTCTGGAGGGCTCTAGCTTTTAACATGGGCTGGGGGGTGGTCCTGACGTAACAGAGACGCGAAAAAGTCTCACGCTAAAACTTGCGGCTTGTGTGGCCCTTTTTGTGTTATCGTAAGATCTATACTGTTCTGGAGGGTTCTAGTTTTAACAAGAGCTGGGGGGGGGTGGTCCTAGCGGTTAGCTGGCGACGTGGGTATCCGTCCCTTATCGTAGGGCCTTCCAGCTCAACACGGTTCTGCTCTCGGCTTCTGTTCTCGTTTCTCCCCTCGGAACTGCGTCTGTCTCACGGTGGGAAGGTATGACATGCATTTAGGCATTCTTGTGTTAGTCTGTGGTATTCCATTTGCTCACTCGTTACTCGTATTACTTTGGTTAATTTAATGTCACGATTTATTCGGAGCTATGTGACATACTACTGGATTTGCTTATCATGTCAGTGTTTTCATGGAAGGTGTTGGATTTGCCTGACACCTTACACCATACTTGGAAAGGACATCTTTAATTTTCGAGTTGTCTACTTCTATGGGAATATTGAAAACCTTAACATTCTTAATTACAGCCTCGGAATTCCGGAGTTTTACAGTACTTTTAGTACCATCACGGTGTATAAATTCCGTTTCATAACCATATTTTGCCAGAAAGCGGTCTACACTCACGGAATCGTTAAACTTTACAAAAATGCAGTATTCATCAGTGTCTAGCTGCATGGTATGAACAGATTCAGACTGAAGGCCAATTACCTCGGTAATCCAGTCGTGTAGTTCAAGTGCAGAGGGCTGTACTCGACGGGTGTACTTGTCGAAGGTGAAAATCACAGTGTTTTTTCTCACGGAGTTTGCCATGGTGTTCTGCAGCGAAGAAATCTCGGACAACGCCGAAATCCCAATGGCACTACGTAGAAAGACGACTCGAACGAAGACCAAATGCTCAACTGATAACGCTTAATTCACGTGCAAAACGCCAATAAACGATCACGAAACACGAAAACACTGGCGTAAACACTGAATGTTCACGGAGCAAACTTGAGGAGCGTGCGACCGCTGCGACAGCTAAAGCCAGACTGTACTGAGCTACCCAAGCGCTACTCACCACCCGTCCTCACAGCTTTACTTCTGCCAGTATCTCGTCTCCTACCTTCCAAACTGTACAGAAGCTCTCCTGCGAACCTTGCAGAACTAGCACTCCTGAAAGAAAGGATATTGCGGAGACATTGCTTAGCCACAGCCTGGGGGATGTTTCCAGAATGAGATTTTCACTCTGCAGCGGAGTGTGCGCTGATATGAAACTTTCTGGCACACAATTTTAATCTGCCCGAAAGTTTCGTATCAACGCGCACTCCGCTGCAGAGTGAAAATCTGATTCTAGTTAAAACTTGATTACTTAACTCTCTACAGTAAATTTTGGATTTCTTAGGATGTATAGGATGTGTGACAGCTGTGTAAGGACGCTGGATGAGCTGGCCACTGTTCGCGAACAGCTGAACGTGCTGATGGCCGCGGTCAGCCGTCTTCAGGCTGCTGCCTCGGAGTGTAGTGGCACTGAGGAGTCTGTTACGTCGCATGATACACCCCAGGTGTTACATGCTTAACCCACGGTCCCTGCTGTCGAGACATCTTCGCGGGTACCGGACGCGATTGGGCCACCCTCTCCCCAAGGGGAGTGGCGGTTTCAACGGCGTTCGCGTCCCACGAGGCGGAGGGTCAATGTGGAGGCTGGCCGTGTGGCTTCGCCCACTCTGTCTGTGAGTGGACATGTGGCCTCTTCTTCAACAAGGTCCGAACAGGCACACGGGGGGAGGGGTTTATTAGTGATTGGGAGCTCCAATGTTCGGCGGGTGATGGAGCCCCTTAGGGCCAGTGTTCACTCTGTCTGTTTGCCGGGGGTCTCATCCCATATGTGGAGGAGGCCCTGCAGGCGGGGACAGAGAGCACTGTGTGCACCCGACTGCAAATTGTTGCTCATGTCGGCTCCAATGGCCTCTGCCGTCTGGGTTCAGAGGTCATCCTCAGTTCATACAGGCGGTTGGCGGCGTTGATGAAGGCGGAAAGCCTCACTGGTGGGTTGGAATCTGAGCTAACTATTTGTAGTGTCGTTCCCAGAACCGATTACGGTCCTCTGGTTTGGAGCCGAGTGGAAGGCTTAAACCAGAGGCTCAGACGATTCTGCGGACATATGAGGTGCAAATTTCTCGACCTCCGCTATCGGGTGGAGAAATGTAGGATCCCCCTGAATAGGTCAGGCGTGCACTACACGCAGGAAGCAGCTACAAGGGTAGCGGAGTAAGTGTGGAGTGCACATGTGAGTTTTTTAGGTTAGAGAATTCCCTCCCTAGGTTCGACAAGACGCCTCCTGAGACGCGACAAGATTGCAGTAGGCACAACAGGGAATGACAATATTAATGTGGTAATAGTAACTGCAGGAGCGTCTGTAGAAAGGTCGCAGAACTGCTCTCATTAATAAACAATCACAATGCCCACATAGTACTAGGGACGGAAAGTTGGCTGAAACCAGATTTAAGCAGTAATGAAATTTTAAACTCAGATTGGAATGTATACCGCAGAGACAGGCTGGACAGTGAAGGGGGAGGCGTGTTTATAGCGATAAAAAATGCAATAGAATCGAAGGAAATTGATGGAGATCCGAAATGTGAAATAATTTGGGTGAAGGTCACGGTTAAAGCAGGCTCAAACATGATAATTGGATGTCTCTATAGGCCGCTGGCTCAGCAGCTGTTGTGGCAGAATACCTAACGGAAAATTTGGAAAATATTTCGAGTAGATTTCCCGATCATGTTATAGTTTTGGGCGGAGATTTTAATTTACCAGATATAGACTGTGAGACTCAAACGTTTATAACGAGTGGCAGGGACAAGGAATCCAGTGAAATTTTCTTAAGTGTATTATCTGAAAACTACCTTGACCAGTTAAACAGAGAACCGACTCCTGGCGATAACATATTAGACCCTCTGGTGACAAACAGACCCGAACTATTTGAAACAGTTAACGCAGAACAGGGAATCAGCGATCATAAAGCTGTTACAGCATCGGCTATTTCCGCCGTAAATAGAAATATTAAAAAAGGTAGTAAGATTTTGCTGTTTGGCAAAAGCGACAAAAAGCAGATTTCAGAGTACTTGATGGCTCAACACAAAAGTCTTATCTCAAATACAGACAGTATTGAGAATCAGTGGACAAAGTTCAAAACCACCGTACAATATGCATTTGATGAGTATGTGCCAAGCAAGGTCGTAAGAGTTGGAAAAGAGCCACCGTGGTACAACAACCGAGTTAGAAAACTGATACGGAAGCAAAGGGAACTACACAGCAAACATAGCCAAAGCCTTGCAGACAAACAAAAATTGCACGAAGCAAAATATAATGTGAGGAGGGCTATGCGAGAGGCGTTCAACGAATTCCAAAGTAAAGTTCTATATACTGCCTTGGCAAATGTCAAAGCGGTATGTGGATCAAAACAAAATGTCCAGACACTCTGTGACCAAAATGGTACTGAAACAGAGGATGACAGACTAAAGGCTGAAATACTAAACGTCTTTTTCCAAAGCTGTTTCACAGAGAAAGACTGCACTGTAGTTCCTTCTCAAGATTGTCGCACAGATGACAAAATGGTAGATATCGAAATAGATGACAGAGGGATAGAAAAACAATTAAAATCTCTCAAAAAAGGAAAGACCGCTGGACCTGATGGGATACCAGTTCGATTTTACACAAAGTACGCGAAGGAACTTGCCCCCCTTCTTGCATCGGTGTACCGTAGGTCTCTAAAAGAGGGTAGCGTTCAAAATGATTGGAAAAGGGCACAGGTAATCCCCGTTTTCACGAAGGGACGTCGGACAGATGTGCAGAAGTATGGACCTATATCTCTAACGACGATTAGTTGTAGAATTTTGGAACACGTATAATGTTCGAGTATAATGACTTTTCTGGAGACTAGAAATCTACTCTGTTGAATCAGCATGGGTTACGAAAAAAACGATCGTGTGAAACCCAGCTCGTGCTATTCATCCACGAGACTCAGAGGGCCATAGAAACGGATTCCCAAGTAGATGCCGTGTTTCTTGACTTCCGCAAGGCGTTAGATACAGTTCCCCACAGTCGTTTAATAAACAAAGTAAGAGCATATGGACTATCAGACTAGTTGTGTGATTGGATTAAAGAGGTTAAATGATGATGGCGTCCTCTTGGGTAAAACATTCCGGATGTAAAATAGTCCCCCATTCGGATCTCCGGGCGGGGACTTCTCAAGAGGATGTCGTTATCAGGAGAAAGAAAACTGGCGTTCTACGGATCGGAGAGTGGAATGTCAGATCCCTTAATCGGGCAAGTAGGTTAGAAAAATTAAAAAGGGAAAAGGATAGGTTAAAGTTAGATATAGCGGGAATTAGTAAAGTTCGGTGGCAGTAGGAACAAGACTTCTGGTCAAGTGACTACAGGGTTATAAACACAAAATAAAATAGGGGTAATGCAGGAGTAGGTTTAATAATGAATAGGAAAACAGGAATGCGGGTAAGCTACTACAAACAGCGTAGTGAACGCATTATTGTGGCCAAGATAGATACGAAGCCCACGCCTACCACAGTAATACAAGTTTATATGCCTACTAGCTCTGCAGATGACGAAGAAATTGAAGAAATGTATGATGAAATAGAAGAAATTATTCAGATAGTGAAGGGAGACGAAAATTTAATAGTCATGGGTGACTGGAATTCGTCAGTAGGAAAAGGGAGGGAAGGAAACACAGTAGGTGAATATGGATTCGGGGTAAGAAACGAAAGAGGAAGCCGCCTGGTAGAATTTTGCACAGAGCACAACCTAATAATAGCTAACACTTGGTTCAAGAATCATAAAAGAAGATTGTATACATGGAACAAGCCTGGAGATACTGACAGGTTTCAGATACATTATATAATGGTAAGACAGAAATTTAGGAACCAGGTTTTAAATTGTAAGACATTTCCAGGGGCAGATGTGGACTCTGACCACAACCTATTGGTTATGAACTGTAGATTAAAACTGAAGAAACTGCAAAAAAAGTGGGAATTTAAGGAGATGGGTCCTGGATAAACTGACTAAACCAGAGATTGTACAGAGTTTCAGGGAAAGCATAAGGGAACAATTGACAAGAATGGGGGAAAGAAATACAGTAGAAGATGAATGGGTAGCTTTGAGGGATGAAGTGGTGAAGGCAGCAGAGGATAAAGTAGGTAAAAATACGAGGGCTAGTAGAAATCCTTGGGTAACAGAAGAAATATTGAATTTAATTGATGAAAGGAGAAAATATAAAAATGCAGTAAATAAAGCAGGCAAAAAGGAATACAAACGTCTCAAAAATGAGATCGATAGGAAGTGCAAAATGGCTAAGCAGGAATGGCTAGAGGACAAATGTAAGGATGTAGAGGCTTATCTCACTAAGGGTAAGATAGATACTGGCAACAGGAAAATTAAAGAGGCCTTTGGAGAAAAGAGAACCACTTGTATGAATATCAAGAGCTCAGATGGAAACCCAGTTCTAAGCAAAGAAGGAAAAGCAGAAAGGTTGAAGGAGTATATAAAGGGTCTACACAAGGGCGATGTTCTTGAGGACAATATTAGGGAAATGGAAGAGGATGTAGATGAAGATGAAATGGGAGACATGATACTGCGTGAAGAATTTGACAGAGCACTGAAAGTCCTGAGTCGAAACAAAGCTCTGTGAGTAGACAACATTCCATTAGAACTACTCACAGCCTTGGGAGAGCCAGACCTGACAAAACTCTACCATCTGGTGAGCAAAATGTATGAGACAGGCGAAATACCCTCAGACTTCAAGAAGCATATAATAATTCCAATTCCAAAGAAAGCAGGTGTTGACAGATGTGAAAATTACCGAACTATCAGTTTAATAAGTCACGGCTGCAAAGTATTAACGCGAATTCTTTACAGACGAATGGAAAACTAGTAGAAGCCGACCTCGGGGAAGATCAGTTCGGATTCCGTAGAAATGTTGGAACACGTGAGGCAATACTGACCCTACGACTTATCTTAGAAGCTAGATTAAGGAAAGGCAAACCTACGTTCCTAGCATTTGTAGACTAAGAGAAAGCTTTTGACAATGTTGATTGGAATACTCTCTTTCAAATTCTGAAGGTGGCAGGGGTAAAATAGAGGGAGCGAAAGGCTATTTACAATTTGTACAGAAACCAGATGGCAGTTATAAGAGTCGAGGGACATGAAAGGGAAGCAGTGGTTGGGGAGGGAGTGAGACAGGGTTGTAGTTCTCTCCGATGTTATTCAATCTGTATATTGAGCAAGCAGTGAAGGAAACCAAAGAAAAATTCGTAGTAGGTATTAAAATCCATGGAGGAGAAGTAAAAACTTTGAGGTTCGCCGATGACATTGTAATTCTGTCAGAGACAGCAAAGGACTTGGAAGAGCAGTTGAAGGGAATGGATAGTGTCTTGAAAGGACGATATAAGATGAACATGAACAAAAACAAAACAAGGATAATGGAATGTAGTCGAATTAAGTCGGGTGATGCTGGGGGAATTAGATTAGGAAGTGAGACACTTAAAATAGTAAAGGAGTTTTGCTATTTCGGGAGCAATATAACTGATAATGGTCGAAGTAGAGAGGATATAAAATGCAGACTGGCAATGGCAAGGAAAGCATTTCTGAAGAAGAGAAATTTGTTAACGTCGAGTATAGATTTAAGTATCAGGAAGTCGTTTGTGAAAGTATTTGTATGGAGTGTAGCTAATGGTTCAAATGGCTCTGAGCACTATGGGACTCAACTGCTGAGGTCATTAGTCCTCTAGAACTTAGAACTAGGTAAACCTAACTAACCTAAGGACATCACAAACATCCATGCCCGAGGCAGGATTCGAAACTGCGACCGTAGCGGTCTTGCGGTTCCAGACTGCAGCGCCTTTAACCGCACAGCCACTTCGACCGAGTGTAGCCATGTATTTAAGTGAAACATGGACGATAACTAGTTTGGACAAGAAGAGAATAGAAGCTTTCGAAATGTGGTGCTACAGAATAATGCTGAAGATTAGATGGGTAGATCACATAACTAATGTGGAAGTATTGAATAGGATTGGGGAGAATAGAAGTTTGTGGCACAACTTGACCAGAAGAAGGGATCGGTTGGTAGGACATGTTCTGAGGCATCAAAGGGATCACCAATTTAATATTGGAGGGCAACGTGGAGGGTAAAAATCGTAGGGGGAGACCAACAGATGAATACACTAAGCAGATTCAGAAGAATGTAGGTTGCAGTAGGTACTGGGAGATGAAGAAGCTTGCTCAGGATAGAGTAGCATGGAGAGCTGCATCAAACCAGTCTCAGGACTGAAGACCATAACAACAACAAAAGGCATTAGGAGTGGTTTAAAATGGAATTACCATATAAAATTAATCGTCGCTAAAGCAGATGCCAGACTGAGATTTATTGGAAGAATCCTAAGGGAATGCAGTCTGAAAACAGAGGAAGTAGGTTACAGTACACTTATTCGCCTATTTCTTGTATACTGCTCACAGGTGTGTGATCCGTACCAGGTAGGGTTGGTAGAAGAGATAGAGAAGCTCGAACGGAGAGCAGCGCGCTTTGTTACAGGATCATTTAGTAATCACGAAAGCGTTACAGAGACGATGGATAAACTCTTGTGGAAGACTCTGCATTAGAGACGCTCAGTAGCTCGGTACAGGCTTTTGTTGAAGTTTCGAGAACATACTTTAACCGTGGAGTCAAGCAGTATATTGCTCCCTCCTACGTATATCTCGCAAAGAGACCATGAGGATAAAATCAGAGGGATCAGAGCCCACACAGGGGTATACCGACAATCTTTCTTTCCAAGAACAATACGAGAGTGGAACAGAAGGGAGAACCGACAGAGGTGCTCAAGGTGCCCTCCGACACACACCGTCAGGTGGCTTGCGGTGCATGGATGTAGATGTAGAACGACGGAAAACAGAAAAAAGACGAATTTTTCGGGTGTTTTACACATGCCGAATGTGGTACTTCTTTCCATTCCAAAAAAAATTTTCCGAAAAATAAAATCCAAAACATGAGAATAAATGACATAATGTGACATTGTTGACAGTTTCCGAAACACAGTCAATATTCTATCGCTATCATGGATTCATGGAAGCGTGTGGTCAGCGAAATTTGAACAACATTAAGTACTCTAACCACACTTTTCGGTGCTGTGAAGAATAGCGTGTCTGCGTCGGCTGCTAGCTGCTTCGGGTTCGTGCCACTGTGGCGCTGCAGTGCGCATGCACGGATCTGAGGGAGATTGCTTTTAATTGCCTGACGCGAGGAGAACTACAACAGCGTTTCGGTTCACTAGGACCATTCGACATCACTTCCGAAATGGTTACAGAATAGTTTTGGGGCTCTCCTTCGAAAACAAGCTCGCGTACCGAACTGATCGCCAAATTGGCGGAAAGATACTGAATGGGGCCCCAGGAGAATCCCCATTGCATCTAGAAAAAAGAAACTTTCTAGCAGGCAAAAGGGGACGGGGCTATATGAGCGGCGCCGAATAACCTCTATCGGGTGAATGCCACTCGCTCATTGTTTATGTAGAGTTGATTGGGTGTGCAAATGATAAGCGTTGTTATAATTACTAGCGAAATCTATAGATTCAGACTTTCAGAGTGGAAATAAACGACTAACAGGAATAACAGGTAAGAAAGATTTCACAGTATCTTCTCGGTGTATCCAAGAGAATGAATTTTTAATGGAAAATTTGTGCCACATCGCTACAGTACTAAGGGCCAGTTGACGGTTACTAGTTAGCAGCCGCTTAATTCTATTCTCTGGATATTGCGGAAAATGCTTTGTACGAACACGTAATAACACCTAATCAGAGAATAAATGCGGTAGAACTAAGCCGGTGATTCTGGCAGGGATAGTGAAGTTAACTGGAGAATAAGTTTTGCCAATGGCAGGAATAGTTGCAGAATTAGTGTTGACAAGATGGTTTGTCAGAACGAGGAAGGAGCAGAAATGGGGACATCACACGAAATATATGGAAGAATATGACGATTTCAAATTTATATAAAAATTTAGTACTACTACAACTTTTCGACCTCATGCTTGAGAAACTGGAGCATATGACTGAAATGTGAAACTATTTCCTAACTTACAACTTTTTGTTTGTAGTAGGTCTAAGAGGCATTTGATATTGATACTTTGTGAACTGTATTCTGTCATGTTATTTATGTAAATGAGGTAGTTAAAAATGACCATTTGTGCCCAAAAAAATCTCGCTTATTTGCCGTGTTTACAATTGCTGCATCCTTAGAAGGGTCTATTTCCTTTAATCTAGCAGAGAGTGACAAAACAGACCAATCTTGATACTATTCTTATTAACAGCCTTTTCAGTATTAGAAAACGACATTTCGATTTTTCATGTAGCAAAACGTTTGACGAACTTAGATGAGGTAATAGATCCTTTCGCAGAAAGGAAAGCACGCCGTGTAAGTCAGTAGCAAGATTAGAGAAAAAAATCGTGGGACCTAAGGATTAAATAAATGTGTACTGTATTGCTTGGCTCTTGTCTTTGCTGAATTTATGTTTCCTATATTTAATTTTATTTGCACTGAAAAGAGAAAGTTATTAGGTAATGGGCAACAAAGGGTGCAAATTTCCTACTGAGTTCTTGTTCTCACGATCACAAATAGTCCCACCCAATATTAATAGTGAGTTTATTTAAGGGGGGTAGGAAGTCAAACCTGCCGACTGTGAGCAGGAGAGGCACCAGGACATTTTAATTTCCACCATCTTGAATATAGGCTTCATGTCTTCCACGGCAAAATATACAGGTTTGAAATCTACAGATCGAAATACATCGACGTGCAATGGAAGAATGCGGCTGGCACTGCACCTTGGCACAATACCATATGTTACATTTCCTCAAAAAACCTAGTAACGTTGTGTTTTATATCTTAGACTCTTCAGAAAGATGCGCACTACAAAAGAAACATACCTTTGAAAAATCGATTTTTTTTAATTTTTTGAAGTCCTATCTCAAACGCTCGAGGGGGTTGGGTATGGGCGGTACTATCAAGATTTTGCTCCCGTTTGGAAATATCGTAGATCCGTGGCTGATTTTTGTCTAACATGGCGGCGCCGGCTTTGCGGCAATGTACTGCGCAAATCTGCAGCCTCATCTCCCTAATTTATACTTCCCTGGCAATTAGAGACAAGGACAGAGTTGAATATTGCCATGCACTACGAAATATTCACTATCCTTGGTAGACAACACCGGCAACCTATCGGCCGCATTTCTTCAGCTACAGTGTGTGATCAAAATTATCCGGAACCCTGGCTGAAAATGACTTACAAGATCGTGGCGCCATCCATCGGTAATGCTGGAATTCAATATGGTGCTGGCCCACCCTTAGTCTCGATAATAGCTTCTTCTCCAGCAGGGATACGTTCCATCAGGTGCTGGAAGGTTTCTTGGGGAACGGCAGCCCATTTTTCACAGAGTTCTGCACTGAGGAGAGGTATCGATGGCGGTCGGTGAGGTCTGGCACGAAGTCGGCGTACCAAAACATCTCAAAGGTGTTCTATACGATTCAGGTCAGGACTCTGTGCAGTCCAGTCAATTACAGGTATGTTATTGTCGTGTAACCACTCCGCCACAGGCCTTGCATTATGAACAGGTACTCGATCGTGTTGAAAGATGCAATGGCCATCCCCGAATTGCTCTTCAACCGTGGGAAGCAAGAAGGTGCTTAAAACATCAATGTAGGCCTGTGCTGGGATAGTGCCACGTTAAACAACAAGGGGTGCAATCCCCCTCCAAGAAAAACACGACCACACCATAACACCACCGCCTCCGAATTTTGCTGTTGGCACTACACACGATGGCAGGTGACGTTCACCGGGCATTCGCCATATCCACACACTGCCATCGGATCGCCACATTGTGTACCGTGATTTGTTACTCCACATAACGTTTTTCCACTGTTCAACCGTCCAATGTTTACGCTCCTTACAGCAATCGTCGCGCCGTTTTGTATTTATCGGCGTGATGCGTGGCTTATGAGCAGCCGCTCGACCGTGAAATCCAAGTTTTCTCACCTCCCGCCTAACTGTCACAGTACTTTAAGTGGATCCTGATGCAGTTTGGAATAACTGTGTGATGGTCTGGATAGATGTCTGCCTATTACACAGACGAGGTCGGCTTGTACGCTTTTGAGCTACACGTGTCTCTTCACGTTTCCATTTCACTATCAAATCTGAAACAGTGCACCTAAGGATGTTTAGGAGTGTGAAAATCTTGCGTGCAGACGTATGACACAAGTGACACCCAATCACCTGACCACGTTCGAAGTCCGTGAGTTCCGCGGAGCACCTCATTCTACTCTCTCACGATGTCTAATGACTACTGAGGTGGCTGATGTGAAGTACCTGGCAGTAGGTGGCAGCACAATCCACCTCGTATGTAAAACGTATGTTTTGGGGGTGTCCGGATACTTTTGATCACATGGTATACCTGCAACAGCTTGCCACATCAGCGATATTACCTACTAGTGAGTCTTCTGGATTGTGTGACTGTGGTCCATGAAACATTAACGTTTCTAACGTTTATTCCACATATGCATCGGAGAGTTGTTGAAGACCATGCGCTTCACTCAGAAAATCATGAAGTGAAGCTTTCCGAAACCATATTCCACATATGACCAGAATCTCTTTGGATTTTCTGCCAGGTTTCGAGACAAAGTTTCGTTGTGGAAACTATGATAAGCATCTCCCACGGAAGTCCGCGCTATATTTCGAGCTTCTGTAAAAGATAACCAATGTTGGAAATTTTGCGTCTGTTTAAATTTGGCATGTTTGTTCCGTTGTTTCTGTAACATTGTTCTGACCCGTTTTGTGTACCAAGGAGGATCAGTTGCGTCGTTTCTTAATTTATTTCGTATAAATCTCTCAACTGCTACCGATACTATTTCTTTGAATTCAAGTCACATCTGGTCTACACTTATATTATTAATTTGGAAGGAGTGGAGATTGTCAAGTGAATTTTTATCTGCTTTTTGAATAGGTATATTTTTCGTTTAATTTTGGAGGATTTGACAGTTACAATATTCAGTCTCGCTAAGACAACCCTGTGTTCACTAAGCCCTGAATCCATTTTGATGCTCGTTATTAACTCAGGATTATTTGTTGCTAAGAGGTCAAGTGTGTTTTCACAATAGTTTACTATTCGCGTGGGCTCATGAACTAACTGCTCGAAATAATTTTCAGAGAATGCGTTTAGCACAATTTCGGATGATATTTTATGCGTACCTCCGGAATTAAACATGTATTTTCGCCAAGATATCGAAGGTAAAATAGTCACCACCAACTATAATCGTGTGAGTTGGGTAACTGTTTGAAATTGAACTCAAGTTTTCTTTAAACCTTTCAGCAACTGCATCATCAGAATTGGGAGGCCGGTAGAAAGATCCAATTATTATTTTATCCCAGTTGCCAATAACAACCTCTGCCCATACTAACTCATAGGAACTATCTACTTCAGTTTCGCGACAAGATAAACTACTTCTGACAGCAACAAACACGCCGCCGCCAACTGTGTTTAGCCTATCTTTTCGGAACACCGTTAGGTTCTTCGCAAAAATTTCGACTGAGCTTATGTTCGTCTTTAGTGCCTATAACGAATTGAGCATCAGTGCTTTCTATTAGCGTTTGGAGCTCTAGTACTTTCCCAACACAGCTACGACAACTTACAACTGTTATACCGATGCTTCCTGTATCTACGTTCTTCCTGTATTCGGCCTGCACCCTTTGTGTCTGAAGACCCTCTAACTTAAAAAAACCGCCCAGTCCACGGCACACACTCCCTGATACCCGTGTAGCCGCCTCCTGCATATAGTGGACACCTGACCTGTTCAGTGGAACTCGACACCTAACCACCCATTGACGCAAGTCGAGGAATCTGCAGCCTGCACGGTCACAGCACCGTCTGAGCCTCTGATTCAGGTCCTCCACTCTGCTCTTTACCAGAGGTCCGCAATCGGTCCTGTCGACTACGCTGCAAATCATCAGCTCTGCTTTCATCTTGCAAGCAGGACTGGCAGCCTTTACCATTTCTGTTAGCCGCTCGAAACCAGAGAGAGTCTCTTCTGATCCAAAGTTACACACATCATTGGTACCGACGTGAGCAACCAGCTGCAGTTGGCTGCACCATGTGCTCTTCATGGCATCCGGAAGGACCCGTTACACGTCTGGAATGACTCCACCCGATATGCACACGGAGTGCACATTGGTTTTCTTTCCATTCTTGGCAGTCGTGTCCCTAAGGGGCCCCGTAACGCACCTAGACTTGGGGCTCCCGACTATCAATAGTCCCACCCTCTGCGATTGCCCGGATCTTGCAGGCTGAGAGGTTTTCTCTGAAACAGGACAGGCGACAGCATCTGGCTCAGCGACAGTGTCAGACAGCACCTGGAACCAGTTTGTCAGACAAATCGGGGAGGCCTTACGTGCGGCCGCTTGCGAAGTCTTTCGCCGCCTGCTACACCCCAGGGCGACCTCCCACTCGACCACAGGTGAGGGGTCAACCTCAGTGTGAGCAGTAACTGGACTCGCCACCGGTGAGGACCGATCGGAGGACTCGGAGGTGCTGGACGTCCGTTGGATCCCCACGGTTGGCCCACAACAGTGGTGCCCATCCACTGCAGCCTCAAGCTGTGTAACCGAAGCTATCACAGCCTGAAGCTGAGAGCGAAGTGTCACCAACTCGGCTCGCGTCCGCACACAAAAATATCAGTCCCTATCCATACTAAAGACCGTGGAAAACTAAACTACGCAGATAAACGGACTATCGGCACATGCTGCGCAACTCTACTGTAGACCCTGACGAAAACGCAGGAACTGTGTCTTACAAATTAGATTAATTTGCAGAGATTCAAAAACCTAATCGCCGAAGCTCTCAGGTGAAACTAAATAATTCGCCCCTCATTAGGAACTTGTAATACGTCATAAAATCGGTTTACTTTCCGACGCAAACGAAAACGCGAGAACTGTGGGTATTAGATATTAAATAAACACGCAGAAACTAAAGAAACTAAACTATTAAAGTACACAGTTGATATTATAAAATTCGCTCCTGGTTAGGAAATCGTAAAAGTGACAATATCGGTTACTTCCCTGTTGCTGTTTGTGTCTCGTCTGGCTACTGCTGCCTTTGGACTCGTGCATGTATGGTATTTCTTTTCAGTTTCTGTCAGTAGGTAATGTGTGTTCTTTTGTTGTTCCATAACTTTACTTTGAAATTGTTTTTTGTGTCTTTTTTATTGTGGTGAATATTTTTAGGATGAAAGAATTCATGTGTTTGGTCTATCTACTCCTTTTCTTTCCAAACAACTAATGTACTGCTTTTGTCTGACCTTGTGTCCTTGGATTGGTTGTTTTTGAGTTTATTTTATTCTTTATGCATTACAGGGCTTTTGTATCATTTACTGTATATATATTTTTTTAAAATCTGAACTTAATCTTTCTTAATTTCTTTCTCAAGAAGATTGCTTACTTTGTGACCTATTGCTGCTTTTGTATATGAATTTAACTTTGCAGCATCTGCTGCATTTTTAGTTGCAACTGTTATCTGTTTTAGTGTGTGGTTATCGATAATAGGCGTTATGTCGTATTCTACTCATTTTTAGAGCAGATTAATTTCTGTTTGGTGAAGTTTTATGTCTGTTTTGTTCATCACTCGGCTGTAGAATGTGTGTGTCTTTTTGTCATTTATTACAAGGTTGGATTTATTATTTCTTTCGGATGAACTATTACCCAAGGCTATATAGAGAAGGCATCGAAACACTTTGGCGTGCAGAACTTAAAAACGAAAGTAATTTTCGCATGGCGTGTCACTGACAGGTGACATAGCTTAATCAGACTTGAACCATACGTAGAAACGACAGCTACAGTCTAGTGCAGAAGATAACTGAAAGAAATACGCAATGATACGAAATAAAATGACACTTTTATTAAAAAAACAATAATTATCTTGAAGTCACCGCGATTCACGGTGGTCCCCTGGACACCACTTTGCCGTGCGCTCCAGTATTTCTGCCGCGTCGCACGCTATCCACTCTGCTCTCGCGCCGGTTACGTATTTGGCAAATGCAAGGTGACAGCAGAGGGAAGGCTACACTGTGACGAACGCCGATATACACAGAAGTCATGACAGAAGTCATGTGATAGCGATGAAACTACTGAAGAGCTCGCCACCAAGCCCGCCGCAAGGCGGCTATCTCTTTGGGAAGAAATGGTGCCACACTCCACAATTGAACTACTTGAGGAGGGATCTGCAGGATTTCAACTACCTTTTACAACTTGGAGGTCATTAAACCGGCTGCGCACTGGAGTAACTGGGTGCAAATCAAAGCTATTTAAATGGGGTTACAGTGATAGCGATAGGCGTGAATGCGGAGCAATACAGGACTTGGACCACCTACTGATCTGCCCAGATATGTCTATAACATGCACTAAAGATGATATTTTGAAAGTCAATGACAAAGCAATCTACGTTGCTAATTACTGGGAAGGGAAGATATAATTGGTGCATCCGGACACGGAAGAAGAAGAAGAATATACGGATGACGGTAGTATTGCGTACACAGGGTATAAAAAGGCAGTGCATTGACGGGGCTACCACTTGTGCTCAGGTGAATCACGTGACAAAAGCGTCCGACGTGATAATGGCCGCACGAGGGGAATTGACAGATTCTGAACGCGGAGTGGTAGTTGGTAAGAGACGCATGGGACATTCCATTTCGGAAGGCATTAGGGAATTCAATATTCCAAGGTCCACAGTGTCAAAAAGGTACCGAGAGTACCGAATTTCAGACATTGCCTCTCATAATGGACCACGTAGAAGAAAACGGCTGTTACTTAACGAACGTGAGCAGTACCGCTTGCGTATAGTTTCCAGTGCTAATAGACAAGAAACACTGCGTGAATTAGCCGCAGAGATCAATATAAGGCGTATGTATTCTTTAGGGCAGTGCGCGAAAAGTGGCGTTGATGGATTATGGCAGCAGACGACGGACGCGAGTGCTTTTGCTAACAGCACGGCATCGCCTGCAACGACTCTCCTGAACTCGTGACCACATCGGTTGCAACCTAGATAACTGGCCTCGTCAGATGAGTGCCAGTTTCAGTTCGTAAGAGCTGGCTGTGGGGTTCGAGTGTGGTTCAGACCCCACGAAGCAATGGACCCAACAAGGCATCGTGCAAGCTAGCGGTGGCACCATAATGGTGTGGGCTGAGTTCATATGGAACTGAATGGGTTCTTTGGACCATCTGAACCACTCATTAACTGAAAATGATTATTTTGGGCTACTTAGAGACCATTTTCAGCCATTTATGAACTTTATATTCCGTAACGACGATGGAATTTTTATGGGCGACAGTGCGCCACGTCACTGGACCACAATCTTGAGCAATTGGTTAGAAAACCAACTCGAGATGGGAACATATTAGATATCTTGGCGACAAACAGACCTGATCTTTTTGAGGAAGTTAATCTAGAAGAAGGTATTAGCAACCATAATGTCGTTGTGGCTTCTATGTCAGTGGAAGTTGCAAAAAAACCAAAGAAACAGCTTAGAGTTTTCTTGTTTAGGAAAGCAAATAAAAGTGTCATTAATGAATGTCTTCATGGTCAGCTCCAAGCATTCACCGCGGTACACAAAGATATTGAGCATATTTGGTCGGAATTGAAAGATATTGTCCACCATGTGCTAGAGAAGTACGTACCTAGCAAAAATATAGGGGAGGGAAAGGATTCACCTTGGTACAACAAACATATTAGGAACTTGCTGCGAAAGCAGAGAATTTTGCACAGTCTTTTTAAACGTAGTCACTGTCCCGCTGACAAACAGAAATTTTGCGAAATGAAAGCAGCTGTCAGAAGGACAATGAGAGATTCTTTTAACGAATTTGAAAGCAATATTTTATCTGCAGATTCTAAGAAAGCCCAAATATTTTGGTCGTACGTAAAATCTATGTACGCTACAAATAATTCAATACCTTCTCTTGCTGACAGTACGGGTAATGTAACTGACGATGATAAACTGAAGGCCGAAATTCTAAACCTAGCTTGGAGAAACTCGCTTACGGTACAGGACAGCAGCACCATTCCCCCTTTCAATTATCGAACAAACACAAGGATGTGTGACATAGTGTTTAGTGTATCTGGGATTGTAAAACAGTTAAGATCCTTAGACGCCATGAAGGCATGTCGTCCAGACAGTATAAGATTTGACTATGATACTGTAACGTCCCCTTAGAAAAATTAATGAATTACTGTGCTAGTAAGCCCCTACGTTATTTGATTTTCAAACAGCTGAGCAGAACTGAACGTACTCAGACATTTCGCATTTCGCTCTTTACCTATTCTGATCAACACTAAAATGACACACAATATTTTTAGCGCAACGCAATCTGACTTTCAGTAATCCCTACAAAAGAATGGCCCTGACTAACATTAACCTATACCATTCACAAATCACTTACCTCACTAAAATCTTCGTTACTTGAACTACTGCAATACAGCGAACGCTACTACTGCCAGCTAAATAAAAGATTCAAACTACTGAAGGCACTAACTACTGATAGACATAGTTAGCAAATGAAAGATTTTGATGGAGGAACAAACTATGTATTTACCTTAATAGTGTTCAAAAGTCATAATATATATAGCGGTTCATGGCATCCAGTCTTACAAATTTACTGTCTCTGATGGACACACGTCCAGATCATCGGCTCTGAAAACTCCGCCATTTCTCTCCCCACATCCACCACTGCTGGCGGCTCACCTCCAACTGCACAACACTACACGCTGTTCACATCCAGCTGCCCAACACTACAATGGCAGACAACAATGCAAACTAGCCACAGACTGCACACAGCACAGCCAGTGATTTTCATACAGAGCGCTACGTGGCGTTACTAATAAGAAAACCTAAACAGCCTAGTTACACTACAAATATAGAACCATTCTTATCCATCATCTATCAGAGATCATTGAAACAGCGGAAAGTTCCACGGGACTGGAAGAAGGCCCAGGTCATAGCAATCTATAAAAAGGGTAGAAGTTCGAATGCACATAATTATCAGCCAGTTTCACTGACATCGATTTGTTATAGAATCATGGAACATATTTTGTGTTCAAACATAATGAGCTTTCTAGACTCTGAGAAACTCATCTGTAGAAACCAGCCCGGTTTTAGGAAACACCACTCATGCGAGACACAGATTGCCCTCTTTGTGCATGATATACAACAGGCTCTAGATACCGTCTTCCAGCTTGATGCCATATTTCTCGACTTTCGAAAGGCGTTCGACTTTGTTTCGCACTGTCGCTTGCTCCAAAAAGTGCGCGCTTACGGCCTATCCGATGACACATGCAGCTGGATAGATAGTTTTTTAACAGACAGGGAGCAGTATGTCGCCCTGAATGGGGTGACTTCACAAGAAACAAGCGTAACTTCAAGTGTGGCCCAGGGCAGTGTAATAGGTCCGATGCTTTCTACAATTAACATAAACGATCTGTTTGATGTTATTGATAGCCGTTAGACTATTTGCCGATGATGCTGTAGTCTACAGGAAAGTAGTATCACACGAAAGTTGTCAACAAATAAACGAGGATTTGCAAAAAATAGATGCGTGGTGTAATGAGTGGCAGTTATCTCTCAATAGTAGTAAGTGTAATCTACGGCGTATAACAAGGCGAAAATCTCCATTAATGTACGAGTACAAAATAAATGCCCAGTTATTGGAAGCAGTAACATCCGTCAAGTATCTGGCTGTGACTATTCGGAATGATCTCAAACTGAATGATCAGATTACACAAGTAACGGCCAAAGCGAACCCTAGATTGCGATTTATTGGTAGAATCCTGAAGCGATACAGTCCTTCAGCAAAGGAAATAGGTTACAATACGTTAGTTCGTCCAGTCTTAGAGTATTGTTCGTCTGTATGGGACCCTTGCCAGGTGTGTCTGATTCAAGAGATTGAGAAGGTCCAAAGAGGAACGCCAAGATTCATGACTGGTACATTTACCCATCGAGAGAGCGTTAGAAATCTCATAGAAAGTTTGAAGTGGGATACACTTGCAGATAGACGGCGAGGTAAGCGGAAGGGGCTGCTCACTAAATTCCGAAATCCGATCTTCGCCGACGATGTAGAGCATACACCAAATCTGAAATCGAAGAATGATCACCATTAAAAGATAAGTGAAACTAGAGCTCATACTGAGGCGTTCAGACAGTCGTTTTTCTCTCGCGCGATCTGCGAGTGGAACATGCGAGGGGAAATATGTCTTTGGCCGGAATTGTGCCCTCCGCCAAGCACCGCTTGATGGCTAGCGAAGTATATGTAGATGTAGATGAATAATTCGCGATAGGTTTGATGAACGTTCTGGACAACTAGAGCGAATGATTTAACCATCCAGATCGTCCGATACGAATCCCATCGAACATTTATGGGACATAATCGAGAGGTCAGTTCGTGAACAGAATCCTGCACCGGCAACACTTGCGCAGTTATAGACAGCTATAGAGACAGCATGGCTCAGTATTTCTGCAGGGCACTTGCGACGAGTTGTTGACTGCATGCCACGTCGAATTGTTGCACTACATCGGGCAAAAGGAGTTCGGACATGATACTGGGACATGAGTTTTGTCACGTCAGTGTACATGCACGAGCAGCGTGACCGGGAGTGGTGTTTACTCCGCTAGTGCAAGAGGGTTAAGGTACGTTGTTTGGGCCCTGGTGTCCGTCTGCCTTGAGAAGCCGAACAGAATCTCGAAGCGGCGGCTGCTTGAAGAAGCTTCTGGTGGGCAAAGCAGTCTTTCGCCGCCTGCTACACCCCAGGGCGACCTCCCACTCGACCACAGGTGAGGGGTCAACCTCAGTGTGAGCAGTAACTGGACTCGCCACCGGTGAGGACCGATCGGAGGACTCGGAGGTGCTGGACGTCCGTTGGATCCCCACGGTTGGCCCACAACAGTGGTGCCCATCCACTGCAGCCTCAAGCTGTGTAACCGAAGCTATCACAGCCTGAAGCTGAGAGCGAAGTGTCACCAACTCGGCTCGCGTCCGCACACAAAAATATCAGTCCCTATCCATACTAAAGACCGTGGAAAACTAAACTACGCAGATAAACGGACTATCGGCACATGCTGCGCAACTCTACTGTAGACCCTGACGAAAACGCAGGAACTGTGTCTTACAAATTAGATTAATTTGCAGAGATTCAAAAACCTAATCGCCGAAGCTCTCAGGTGAAACTAAATAATTCGCCCCTCATTAGGAACTTGTAATACGTCATAAAATCGGTTTACTTTCCGACGCAAACGAAAACGCGAGAACTGTGGGTATTAGATATTAAATAAACACGCAGAAACTAAAGAAACTAAACTATTAAAGTACACAGTTGATATTATAAAATTCGCTCCTGGTTAGGAAATCGTAAAAGTGACAATATCGGTTACTTCCCTGTTGCTGTTTGTGTCTCGTCTGGCTACTGCTGCCTTTGGACTCGTGCATGTATGGTATTTCTTTTCAGTTTCTGTCAGTAGGTAATGTGTGTTCTTTTGTTGTTCCATAACTTTACTTTGAAATTGTTTTTTGTGTCTTTTTTATTGTGGTGAATATTTTTAGGATGAAAGAATTCATGTGTTTGGTCTATCTACTCCTTTTCTTTCCAAACAACTAATGTACTGCTTTTGTCTGACCTTGTGTCCTTGGATTGGTTGTTTTTGAGTTTATTTTATTCTTTATGCATTACAGGGCTTTTGTATCATTTACTGTATATATATTTTTTTAAAATCTGAACTTAATCTTTCTTAATTTCTTTCTCAAGAAGATTGCTTACTTTGTGACCTATTGCTGCTTTTGTATATGAATTTAACTTTGCAGCATCTGCTGCATTTTTAGTTGCAACTGTTATCTGTTTTAGTGTGTGGTTATCGATAATAGGCGTTATGTCGTATTCTACTCATTTTTAGAGCAGATTAATTTCTGTTTGGTGAAGTTTTATGTCTGTTTTGTTCATCACTCGGCTGTAGAATGTGTGTGTCTTTTTGTCATTTATTACAAGGTTGGATTTATTATTTCTTTCGGATGAACTATTACCCAAGGCTATATAGAGAAGGCATCGAAACACTTTGGCGTGCAGAACTTAAAAACGAAAGTAATTTTCGCATGGCGTGTCACTGACAGGTGACATAGCTTAATCAGACTTGAACCATACGTAGAAACGACAGCTACAGTCTAGTGCAGAAGATAACTGAAAGAAATACGCAATGATACGAAATAAAATGACACTTTTATTAAAAAAACAATAATTATCTTGAAGTCACCGCGATTCACGGTGGTCCCCTGGACACCACTTTGCCGTGCGCTCCAGTATTTCTGCCGCGTCGCACGCTATCCACTCTGCTCTCGCGCCGGTTACGTATTTGGCAAATGCAAGGTGACAGCAGAGGGAAGGCTACACTGTGACGAACGCCGATATACACAGAAGTCATGACAGAAGTCATGTGATAGCGATGAAACTACTGAAGAGCTCGCCACCAAGCCCGCCGCAAGGCGGCTATCTCTTTGGGAAGAAATGGTGCCACACTCCACAATTGAACTACTTGAGGAGGGATCTGCAGGATTTCAACTACCTTTTACAACTTGGAGGTCATTAAACCGGCTGCGCACTGGAGTAACTGGGTGCAAATCAAAGCTATTTAAATGGGGTTACAGTGATAGCGATAGGCGTGAATGCGGAGCAATACAGGACTTGGACCACCTACTGATCTGCCCAGATATGTCTATAACATGCACTAAAGATGATATTTTGAAAGTCAATGACAAAGCAATCTACGTTGCTAATTACTGGGAAGGGAAGATATAATTGGTGCATCCGGACACGGAAGAAGAAGAAGAATATACGGATGACGGTAGTATTGCGTACACAGGGTATAAAAAGGCAGTGCATTGACGGGGCTACCACTTGTGCTCAGGTGAATCACGTGACAAAAGCGTCCGACGTGATAATGGCCGCACGAGGGGAATTGACAGATTCTGAACGCGGAGTGGTAGTTGGTGAGAGACGCATGGGACATTCCATTTCGGAAGGCATTAGGGAATTCAATATTCCAAGGTCCACAGTGTCAAAAAGGTACCGAGAGTACCGAATTTCAGACATTGCCTCTCATAATGGACCACGTAGAAGAAAACGGCTGTTACTTAACGAACGTGAGCAGTACCGCTTGCGTATAGTTTCCAGTGCTAATAGACAAGAAACACTGCGTGAATTAGCCGCAGAGATCAATATAAGGCGTATGTATTCTTTAGGGCAGTGCGCGAAAAGTGGCGTTGATGGATTATGGCAGCAGACGACGGACGCGAGTGCTTTTGCTAACAGCACGGCATCGCCTGCAACGACTCTCCTGAACTCGTGACCACATCGGTTGCAACCTAGATAACTGGCCTCGTCAGATGAGTGCCAGTTTCAGTTCGTAAGAGCTGGCTGTGGGGTTCGAGTGTGGTTCAGACCCCACGAAGCAATGGACCCAACAAGGCATCGTGCAAGCTAGCGGTGGCACCATAATGGTGTGGGCTGAGTTCATATGGAACTGAATGGGTTCTTTGGACCATCTGAACCACTCATTAACTGAAAATGATTATTTTGGGCTACTTAGAGACCATTTTCAGCCATTTATGAACTTTATATTCCGTAACGACGATGGAATTTTTATGGGCGACAGTGCGCCACGTCACTGGACCACAATCTTGAGCAATTGGTTAGAAAACCAACTCGAGATGGGAACATATTAGATATCTTGGCGACAAACAGACCTGATCTTTTTGAGGAAGTTAATCTAGAAGAAGGTATTAGCAACCATAATGTCGTTGTGGCTTCTATGTCAGTGGAAGTTGCAAAAAAACCAAAGAAACAGCTTAGAGTTTTCTTGTTTAGGAAAGCAAATAAAAGTGTCATTAATGAATGTCTTCATGGTCAGCTCCAAGCATTCACCGCGGTACACAAAGATATTGAGCATATTTGGTCGGAATTGAAAGATATTGTCCACCATGTGCTAGAGAAGTACGTACCTAGCAAAAATATAGGGGAGGGAAAGGATTCACCTTGGTACAACAAACATATTAGGAACTTGCTGCGAAAGCAGAGAATTTTGCACAGTCTTTTTAAACGTAGTCACTGTCCCGCTGACAAACAGAAATTTTGCGAAATGAAAGCAGCTGTCAGAAGGACAATGAGAGATTCTTTTAACGAATTTGAAAGCAATATTTTATCTGCAGATTCTAAGAAAGCCCAAATATTTTGGTCGTACGTAAAATCTATGTACGCTACAAATAATTCAATACCTTCTCTTGCTGACAGTACGGGTAATGTAACTGACGATGATAAACTGAAGGCCGAAATTCTAAACCTAGCTTGGAGAAACTCGCTTACGGTACAGGACAGCAGCACCATTCCCCCTTTCAATTATCGAACAAACACAAGGATGTGTGACATAGTGTTTAGTGTATCTGGGATTGTAAAACAGTTAAGATCCTTAGACGCCATGAAGGCATGTCGTCCAGACAGTATAAGATTTGACTATGATACTGTAACGTCCCCTTAGAAAAATTAATGAATTACTGTGCTAGTAAGCCCCTACGTTATTTGATTTTCAAACAGCTGAGCAGAACTGAACGTACTCAGACATTTCGCATTTCGCTCTTTACCTATTCTGATCAACACTAAAATGACACACAATATTTTTAGCGCAACGCAATCTGACTTTCAGTAATCCCTACAAAAGAATGGCCCTGACTAACATTAACCTATACCATTCACAAATCACTTACCTCACTAAAATCTTCGTTACTTGAACTACTGCAATACAGCGAACGCTACTACTGCCAGCTAAATAAAAGATTCAAACTACTGAAGGCACTAACTACTGATAGACATAGTTAGCAAATGAAAGATTTTGATGGAGGAACAAACTATGTATTTACCTTAATAGTGTTCAAAAGTCATAATATATATAGCGGTTCATGGCATCCAGTCTTACAAATTTACTGTCTCTGATGGACACACGTCCAGATCATCGGCTCTGAAAACTCCGCCATTTCTCTCCCCACATCCACCACTGCTGGCGGCTCACCTCCAACTGCACAACACTACACGCTGTTCACATCCAGCTGCCCAACACTACAATGGCAGACAACAATGCAAACTAGCCACAGACTGCACACAGCACAGCCAGTGATTTTCATACAGAGCGCTACGTGGCGTTACTAATAAGAAAACCTAAACAGCCTAGTTACACTACAAATATAGAACCATTCTTATCCATCATCTATCAGAGATCATTGAAACAGCGGAAAGTTCCACGGGACTGGAAGAAGGCCCAGGTCATAGCAATCTATAAAAAGGGTAGAAGTTCGAATGCACATAATTATCAGCCAGTTTCACTGACATCGATTTGTTATAGAATCATGGAACATATTTTGTGTTCAAACATAATGAGCTTTCTAGACTCTGAGAAACTCATCTGTAGAAACCAGCCCGGTTTTAGGAAACACCACTCATGCGAGACACAGATTGCCCTCTTTGTGCATGATATACAACAGGCTCTAGATACCGTCTTCCAGCTTGATGCCATATTTCTCGACTTTCGAAAGGCGTTCGACTTTGTTTCGCACTGTCGCTTGCTCCAAAAAGTGCGCGCTTACGGCCTATCCGATGACACATGCAGCTGGATAGATAGTTTTTTAACAGACAGGGAGCAGTATGTCGCCCTGAATGGGGTGACTTCACAAGAAACAAGCGTAACTTCAAGTGTGGCCCAGGGCAGTGTAATAGGTCCGATGCTTTCTACAATTAACATAAACGATCTGTTTGATGTTATTGATAGCCGTTAGACTATTTGCCGATGATGCTGTAGTCTACAGGAAAGTAGTATCACACGAAAGTTGTCAACAAATAAACGAGGATTTGCAAAAAATAGATGCGTGGTGTAATGAGTGGCAGTTATCTCTCAATAGTAGTAAGTGTAATCTACGGCGTATAACAAGGCGAAAATCTCCATTAATGTACGAGTACAAAATAAATGCCCAGTTATTGGAAGCAGTAACATCCGTCAAGTATCTGGCTGTGACTATTCGGAATGATCTCAAACTGAATGATCAGATTACACAAGTAACGGCCAAAGCGAACCCTAGATTGCGATTTATTGGTAGAATCCTGAAGCGATACAGTCCTTCAGCAAAGGAAATAGGTTACAATACGTTAGTTCGTCCAGTCTTAGAGTATTGTTCGTCTGTATGGGACCCTTGCCAGGTGTGTCTGATTCAAGAGATTGAGAAGGTCCAAAGAGGAACGCCAAGATTCATGACTGGTACATTTACCCATCGAGAGAGCGTTAGAAATCTCATAGAAAGTTTGAAGTGGGATACACTTGCAGATAGACGGCGAGGTAAGCGGAAGGGGCTGCTCACTAAATTCCGAAATCCGATCTTCGCCGACGATGTAGAGCATACACCAAATCTGAAATCGAAGAATGATCACCATTAAAAGATAAGTGAAACTAGAGCTCATACTGAGGCGTTCAGACAGTCGTTTTTCTCTCGCGCGATCTGCGAGTGGAACATGCGAGGGGAAATATGTCTTTGGCCGGAATTGTGCCCTCCGCCAAGCACCGCTTGATGGCTAGCGAAGTATATGTAGATGTAGATGAATAATTCGCGATAGGTTTGATGAACGTTCTGGACAACTAGAGCGAATGATTTAACCATCCAGATCGTCCGATACGAATCCCATCGAACATTTATGGGACATAATCGAGAGGTCAGTTCGTGAACAGAATCCTGCACCGGCAACACTTGCGCAGTTATAGACAGCTATAGAGACAGCATGGCTCAGTATTTCTGCAGGGCACTTGCGACGAGTTGTTGACTGCATGCCACGTCGAATTGTTGCACTACACCGGGCAAAAGGAGTTCGGACATGATACTGGGACATGAGTTTTGTCACGTCAGTGTACATGCACGAGCAGCGTGACCGGGAGTGGTGTTTACTCCGCTAGTGCAAGAGGGTTAAGGTACGTTGTTTGGGCCCTGGTGTCCGTCTGCCTTGAGAAGCCGAACAGAATCTCGAAGCGGCGGCTGCTTGAAGAAGCTTCTGGTGGGCAAAGCAGCTACAACGCGGAAAGTCTGTGCGCAGTCATCGCAATTGTAGAAATATTGAGCTGTCTGGTGGAAGGCTATCTTTCTTCTGTGAGAAGATACCTTGTTATAGCCACTAACTGGCATGTGCTAAAACACGGTCGCTCCCCCTGCTCAGCTGGCTTTTGTGCGCTACCGACCTGGTACCAGTTATCGGTAATTAGCTACGAGATTTCCGATTTACCTTGTGATTTATATTTTTTCGCTGTGTCAGGGGGTAAGCGTGATTTTTTTGTCTGCTCTTGAGGCTTGATCAGGTGATAAAGAAAGCCCACGTCCATTTGCTATCATTTTGTTCTCTAGAGCGTTTAGATCAGTATGGAGTAAAAGTTGTGTATTTCGTTAACTTGTGGAATAGTGTTCCGTTCTATGTAAGCTGAGGTGGTAACCTGAGTACAAAGTTATTGCTAGAGTTACTGTTCTGTAATTGATGGTTTTTCTGTTACTGCTGAATCGTCGCAACAGTTGTGCGCCATCTGTGTTTTGAAGATCCAAGGTTTGTGCATCGGCATGAACGCTCGCAGAATAATGAGGTATTTATATCCATTCAGTTAAGACTCAGCCAACGGCCTCGCCGCGTTGGTAACACCGGTGCCCGTCAGATCACCGAAGTTAAGCGCTGTAGGGCAGGGCTAGCACTTGGACGGGTCTGCCGAGCGCTGTTGGCAAGCGGGGTGCACTCAGCCCTTGTGAGGAAAACTGAGGAGCTACTCGATTGACAAGTAGCGGCTCCGGTCTCGTAAACTAACGTACGGCTGGGAGAGCGGTGTGCTGACCGCATGCCCCTCCATATCCGCATCCAGTGATGCCTGTGGGCTGAGGATAACACGGCGGCCGGTAGGTGCCGTTGGGTCTTCCAAGGCTCTTTCGAGCGGACTTTAGTTTAGTTTAGTTAAGACTCAGAACCTTCTGTATGCGAGCAAGCACACGTCTGCTTGTCCGTGTTCGTAGCGTCAGAATTAGAAATTTTGTGTTTTGCTTTCCTGAATACTTAATTGGTAGAGTAATTTCTCGTTGTGTATGTTGCAGTGGTAAGCAGTGCACATGACTAACGAGAGTATTGATGTTGTTTCTAGCTTTGATGCTTACAGGCAAAGGCGACGGCATATTGGGTTCCACTGGCCTATTGCAAATGTTGAATAGTTGTACGTGGACTGGTGTGACTGGACAGGATGCTTTCGTAGGGGAAAGACGGGTATTTGGGCTATTGAAGGAAAAATGAAAATTACAAAATATATTTGTAGCCTAACTCAGTTATGAGCGCAAAAAATCATATTTCCAACTTCTTTCCTCTAAGTAATAAAAATATATTTAGCAATATATGAAGGAAGCGTAACACAAACTGTAATTAGAATTAACCTTGCATTTTGGGCACTTTAAAAATTGGCGGGTAGCATGGGACACACCAATATGATTATGTTTATAAATTAAAAACATTGTTTTGAAAAAAAAATTTTATTGTTTAATACTATACACAATATATAACATATTATTGCTCATTAACCCTATGATTTATTCAGCTTACAGAAATCACGAAAGTAAAAATTTAAGTCTTCAATGTCCGCACAGAGCTCATGTGCCCAGCCTTCATACTTGTTGCACTGAATCCAGTTTTGCTAATAGCTTTGGTTCAAATGGCTGTAAGCACTATGGGACTTAACATCTGAGGTCAACAGTCTCCTAGACTTAGAACTACTTTAACCTAACTAATCTAAGGACATCAAACACATCCATGGCCGAGGCTGGATTCGAACCTGCGACTGTAGCAGCAGCGCGGTTCTGGACTGAAGCGCCTAGAACCACTCGGCCACAGCGGCCGGCCTCATAGCTTTCTCCAAACACAATACATTTTACATCTACAACGTCTTGAGAAGTGCTTGGTGTAGGACTGTCATTATGAACAATTTTTATTTGTTCATTTTTCTTCTTCTTATTGATCATCGTTCGTTCTTTCATTTGTCTCTTTTCCTGTTGTGCTTTTGCCTTTTGTTCTCCTGAATCTTTCTTATCTGTTAGCATATTTTTTATTGGAGATGACGTCAGTATTTCTCGTCTCTCTGCCTTTCTTTTCCTACATCTCAACCTCTTTTCGCAGGAGAAGGGAAAAAGCAACACATCTTTTAATACTAATACACTTGCAAAATCAGAACGTTCACTTGAGTGTAATGTATTGGAGGAAGTGGTGGTCTCTTCAAAAGTGATTGTAGATTCTGCCTGGGAAGCAAGTGGATGGGGTTTTATCCTAAATGTTGCCATACTATCGTTAAAAAAAAAATCGCAGTAAGCGAAACAGTGGTGGAGCATACGAAATGCAGTTATCACTGTCTTATATTAATAGAGTAAACTAAATATTAGCTCTAGTTTCATAAGTATACTCTTACCTGTAATGAAGCAGAGTAGTGATACAAAGTATTCGAGGCAATAACTTATAGGAGCACAAACAAACAATAATTACTCACAGACAATACGACACTGGGAATCAAAGAAACAATGTGCACAAGGCGAAATGGCGCTGGCGGCAAAGATTACACTGTGTACCGTGCTGCTACCTAGTAGTGAATAACTGAAATACCAGCTGGCCCACACTACCCGCCGTTCCCCTACGTGTCGCCGGTCAGAGTCATATCTAGACTCCAACTGCACGTGTTCCACACCATTACAGGGCCTCCACTACCTTGAACAGTTTCCTGCTGACATGCAGCTCCATGGATTCATTAGGTTGTCTCCGTACCCGTACACGTCCATCCGCTCGATACAAACTGAAACGGGACTCGTCCGACCAGGCAGTATCTTTACAGTCACCAACAGTCCAGTGTCGGTGTTGACGGGCCCAGGCGAAGCGTAAAGCTTTGTATCTTGCAGTCATCAAGGGTACACCAGTGGGCTTTCGGCTATGAAAGCCCATATCGATTATGTTCCATTGAATGGTTCACACTGTAAGTAGGCTGTATAGGTTTTCTTATTGGTATCGCCACGTAGCGCTCTGTATCAAAATCACTGGCTGTGCTGTCTGCAGTCTGTGGCTAGTTTGCATTGTTGTCTGCCATTGTAGTGTTGGGCAGCTGGTTGTGAACAGTGCATAGCGTTGCGCAGTTGGAGGTGAGCCACCAGCAGTGGTGGATATGGGGAGAGAGATGGCGGAGTTTTGAAATTTGTAAGACTGGATGTCATGAACTGCTATATATATTATGACTATTAAGGTAAATACATTGTTTGTTCTCTATTAAAATCTGTCATTTTCTAACTTCCCCTATCAGTAGTTAGTGCCTTTCGTAGTTTGAATCTTTTATTTAGCTGGAGTGGCGCTCGCTGTATTGCAGTAGTTCGAGTAATGAAGATTTTTGTGAGGTAAGTGATTTGTGAGAGGTATAGCTTAATGTTAGTCAGGGCCATTCTTTTGTAGGGATTTTTGAAAGTCAGATTGCGTTGCGCTAAAAAAATATTGTGTGTCAGTATAAACACAGTCATGTATAATTTTTCAAAGGGGTCGTTTCATATGTCGACCCTTAGCCGAGGATACCTCACTGGAATCTTCTGATTTTTTTCTTGTAGTTTGTGCAATTAGTGCAGCCTTTGTTTATTGCTAGCGCGTGTAACTGTAGAGAGAATTTCCTTTGTAGTTGTAGTTTTTCATTCTTGTACAGTAAAACAGTTGTGGCATGCATGTAGATTTGCACCAAGTATTTCGCTGCTGCGCTTGCAATTAACTAGATATTATTTTCAGTGCTATGTTAATATGTTCCCCCATTTTTGCTCTTCAAATTGTGTTTTTCTGTGTTGTCGTGTGAAAAATTGTGACAATAATGGCGTGTGAAAAACTTAATACTAGGCTCCAAAGTAAACTGAGAAATGACAGTGAAGACGAAAGCAGTGTGTTAGCGCCACCGTGTAATGAATTAACTAATGTTCAACATAGTAATTTGGTAATTGTGCATAGGGAAATGGAGCGGGCGGCAAACAATGGCGTAGGCAGTGAAACAATTAGTGAACAGGGAAGCATTATCGATCGATCGCTCGGCAACAGGTCGCCTCAGGAATCCGAAATGACAGGGCACAATCTTGCAAATACTGTAGATTCAGGTTTTGTGTCCATACCGTTTTCTCAAATAAGTCAAGACACATTTTCTGCTTGTCAAAATGTGAATGTTGCCGGTGCACATTCGCTGCCGAGGAGGATAGTGGAACAGATTCCAGACACTGATACATTATTATTGCAATTAATGCAACAAATGGAACAAAATCAGAGACAAACACAGCAAAAGCTTCAAAAGTTAGACGCAATGGAACAAAATCTTCAAAAGTTAGACACAATGGAACAAAATCAGAGACAAACACAGCAAAAGCTTCAAAAGTTAGACACAATGGAACAAAATCTTCGGAAGTTAGACACCACACTTGAACAAACACGTGAAGATTTAACTACTGAGTTACATAACATTGAATCGAATTGTCAAAAAGTCTGTAATGACGTAAAAACACAAATTTGTGAGCATTTTCAACCTATTTTTTCGCGGCATGAAAATGCATTACAGAATCACGAAGCAGCCATAAAAGAACTGCAAACCATTGTTCATGAAAATCATGAGACCTTGTGGGCTAAAATTGACTCAGTTGCATCTACCGATTCGGTTACGCAACATGCAAAAACGCAGGAAAACTTAAAGGACACAGTAGATTCGATTTCAATACAAATGGACACTCTGAAACTTGGTTCAGAAAAACACACTGAGGAAATGTGTTCACTATCGAACTTTCGGATCAGGTCACTAACTTATCTGCAAGGGTAGATGATGATCTGAATGACACAAGACCCGTAGCCTTCACTGACACAGAAGAGTATGAACAAATTAGAAAATTCAAACAAAATCAAAATCAAATCAATACACACTACAAAGAGAAATCCGGGAAGTACAAGATCAGTTGACGCAGGTAATACAAGAATTACATATTTCAGAGGACACTCGCGCTCCAGTACGGGAAGAGGGACATAGAAATACGGAACAACCACAAAATAATAACACAGGACACTTCGGAAATTATGAAAGAAATTGGCAAGGTACACCGAATTTTGAGATGGAACCTTCGAAACGACGTACCAATGACCGATATGCGACTCGCCGACATGATGATTTTGACTACTGCACGTAAATTTAAAACATTTAAGAATTCTGGCAACGACATTCATCCACAAGCGTGGCTCCATGAATTCTCTCATTGTTTTCCCCCAAACTGGTCATTAGAGCACAGATTAGAATTTATGTGCGGCTATTTAGAGAATGAACCACCTGTGAGAATGCGATCGGTCATTCACGACTGCCACAGTGAAGGAGAATTTGATCATGCCTTCCTCTCAGCATATTGGTCTCAAGCTACACAAGACCGAATAAAACATAGCATCATAATGGTGAAACATTTCGAACAATCTGAACTTTCCAGTCTTGTGAAATATTTTGAAGACATGTTGCACAAGAATCAGTACCTGTCAAACCCATACAGCCCCTCAGAACTCATTCGCATTTCAAATTGCCTGAACATTTACGAAATATTATTTTAGTAGGACGTTGCAAAGACGACATTGAAGCTTTTCAGGGACTGTTACAAGAACTGGAAATTGACACTGACAATCGCGGAAATCGCGGAACGCGAAAACAGGAACACAACAATTATAGGTCACATCCGTCACAATTCCACGACGAAAGAAATAATAACTGGACACGACAAGGCTATTCTCACAACACTAATCATGACCAAAGCAGACACCACGCGTATGACAACCACTGGCAGAGTAATAGTTACAGAGAAAGTTCGCACTTCCGTAATTATGAATATGACAGAGATAACCACAGAGATAGTCAATATGGCAACCAAAACAATTATTATCAAGGGAGACAGAATAACTTCAGACGCAACAGTTCAGCACGCAATTACGATTCCGGGAGAAATTCTCCACCACATGACCGACAAACAAGAAACTATGTAAACTACCGACAAAACGACAGACCTGAATTCCATCAGAACTGGCGAGCTTCAAACAGGGCAGGGCCTTCTTGTCAAGGTGAATTTTTAGAAGTTAGGTCTCCTAATCCCAATAACGACACGCGCCAACAAAGGATCAGACAATGATTCGCACCGCAGGCAGCCGCGTGCGCCGGCTGGCTCAGAGAAAAATAACATAGACGCTAAACTTGAGAAAAATTTTAGCATTCCTCACCGACGTATACCGCATGATAATTCCGTTCAAGTTGAACCTCTGCGTACTAGGAAGAGTAAAGGACTGCACCACATTTCACATGTAAAACCGTTTATTGAAAGATAATCTGCTTTTTAACTTTGTCTTTGCCATAAAACTTTTCTCTTCACATTTCTAATATGCTTTGTCAGACTTAAGAAACTGTTAACATGCAACAATGTTTGAAAATTAAATATCCAGTCTAGAACCTGGGGAACATTTTTAAACAGAAATTACGAATGCATTGTTATAGCGAACGACTATCAGGCTTACATACTTAGGACATATACTGGTACTGCTAATGAGATTTTAATGCAACATTTTGGTTTACTTGAAAATACAATCTGGATTTAAAGTACTTTCTGTGAGATACCAGATGACACAGTGGTTAGTGTATGTGACAGCTACACGATTATATCACGACATTACTAATGAGTGACAATTTATAATGTTGCTTTTGCGGTGTATCTGTTTTATATCTGCACAGTTTTATGAATTCTTCTGCAAAGTAAAACATGTTTTAGTAGTAACTTTTGTGGTATAGCTACAATGAGACAGCCTTTTCCGTAGCACAACACGTTACAGCACAGTACTTTCTTCATCACGGCAATAAGCGTAATAACTAAGATCTCTATACGCAAAGCATTTCACTTTTGTTTATCATGAGGTAAGTACATTGGCTTCTGCAGAACTTAGCTTTCGGAGGACGATAACTACGAGACTTCCACAGAGATTATCTTACAACATGACGCACAGTTTAGCGCTACAGTACACGTATTTGAGTGATTAATTTTGTACTTAAAACATTTATTTTTAAAGATATTTGAAGTACAATGATACAAAGGTTATCCATGATACATTTCATTCCATTGCTGTAATCTGTAACACCTGAGGGTATAATTACATTAATCCTCAGGGGGGTACACGCTTACTTTGTGTACCATGTGTGTGACAAGCACAAGGAGCCCTAGCTAATATGGTATTTGCTTATACAACTTTACACATCAGTACCATATTTCTCTAACATATAAATTACACAGCTATCTGACCATTTAACTGAGAGAGACAAACATTTATGTTACAACATCAGTGACAGATGTTTACGTAATTACGCCATTGGATAACTTCACACTTACGAAATTGTATTTTGTCTGTACGTTGTGAACTGTTCATATTTTTTCGGAAACATTGTGATACTATGAGAGCTTTGAATGATGTATTTGGTATGTTGTTGTTGTTGTGGTCTTCAGTCCTGAGACTGGTTTGATGCAGCTCTCCATGCTACTCTATCCTGTGCAAGCTTCTTCATCTCCCAGTACCTACTGCAACCTACATCCTTCTGAATCTGCTTAGTGTATTCATCCCTTGGTCTCCCCCTACGATTTTTACCCTCCACGCTGACCTCCAATATTAAATTGGTGATCCCTTGATGCCTCAGAACATGTCCTACCAACCGATCCCTTCTTCTGGTCAAGTTGTTCAAAATGGTTCAAATGGCTCTGAGCACTATGGGACTCAACATCTTAGGTCATAAGTCCCCTAGAACTTAGAACTACTTAAACCTAACTAACCTAAGGACATCACACACACCCATGCCCGAGGCAGGATTCGAACCTGCGACCGTAGCAGTCCCGCGGTTCCGGACTGCAGCGCCAGAACCGCTACACCACCGCGGCCGGCCTGGTCAAGTTGTGCCACAAACTTCTCTTCTCCCCAATCCTATTCAATACTTCCTCATTAGTTATGTGATCTATCCATCTAATCTTCAGCATTCTTCTGTAGCACCACATTTCGAAAGCTTCTATTCTCTTCTTGTCCAAACTATTTACCGTCCATGTTTCACTTCCATACATGGCTACACTCCATACAAATACTTTCAGAAATGACTTCCTGACACTTAAATCTATACTCGATGTTAACAAATTTCTCTTCTTCAGAAACGCTTTCCTTGCCATTGCCAGTCTACATTTTATATCCTCTCTACTTCGACCATCGTCAGTTATTTTGCTCCCCAAATAGCAAAACTCGTTTACTACTTTAAGTGTCTCATTTCCTAATCTAATTCCCTCAGCATCACCCGACTTAATTCGACTGCATTCCATTATCCTGGTTTTGCTTTTGTTGATGTTCATCTTATATCCTCCTTTCAAGACACTGTCCATTCCGTTCAACTGCTCTTCCAGGTCCTTTGCTGTCTCTGACAGAATTACAATGTCATCGGCAAACCTCAAGGTTTTTATTTCTTCTCCATGGATTTTAATACCTACTCCGAATTTTTCTTTTGTTTCCTTTACTGCTTGCTCAATATACAGTATGAATAACAACGGGGAGAGGCTACAACCCTGTCTTACTCCCTTCCCAACCACTGCCTCCCTTTCATGTCCCTCGACTCTTATAACTGCCATCTGGTTTCTGTACAAATTGTAAATAGCCTTTCGCTCCCTGTATTTTACTCCTGCCACCTTCTGAATTTGAAAGAGAGTATTCCAGTCAACATTGTCAAAAGCTTTCTCTAAGTCTACAAATGCTAGAAACGTAGGTTTGCCTTTCCTTAATCTTTCTTCTAAGATAAGTCGTAAGGTCAGTATTGCCTCACGTGTTCCAATATTTCTACGGAATCCAAACTGATCTTCCCCGAGGTCGGCTTCTACTAGTTTTTCCATTCGTCTGTAAAGAATTCGTGTTAGTATTTTGCAGCTGTGGCTTATTAAACTGATTGTTCGGTAATTTTCACATCTGTCAACACCTGCTTTCTTTGGGATTGGAATTATTATATTCTTCTTGAAGTCTGAGGGTATTTCGCCTGTTTCATACATCTTGCTCACCAGATGGTAGAGTTTTGTCAGGACTGGCTCTCCCAAGGCCGTCAGTACCGACTCAGGTCTTTCAGTGCTCTGTCAAACTCTTCACGCAGTATCGTATCTCCCATTTCATCTTCATCTACATCCTCTTCCATTTCCATAATATTGTCCTCAAGTACATCGCCCTTGTATAGACCCTCTATATACTCCTTCCACCTTTCTGCTTTCCCTTCCTTGCTTAGAACTGGGTTTCCATCTGAGCTCTTGATGTTCATACAAGTGGTTCTCTTATCTCCAAAGGTCTCTTTAATTTTCCTGTAGGCAGTATCTATCTTACCCCTAGTGAGATAAGCCTCTACATCCTTACATTTGTCCTCTAACCATCCCTGCTTAGCCATTTTGCACTTCCTGTCGATCTCATTTTTGAGACGTTTGTGTTCCTTTTTGCCTGCTTCATTAACTGCATTTTTATATTTTCTCCTTTCATCAATTAAATTCAATATTTCTTCTGTTACCCAAGGATTTCTACTAGCCCTGGTCTTTTTTACCTACTTGATCCTCTGCTGCCTTCACTACTTCATCCCTCAAAGCTACCCATTCTTCTTCTACTGTATTTCTTTCCCCCATTCCTGTGAATTGTTCCCTTATGCTCTCCCTAATACTCTGTACAACCTCTGGTTCTTTCAGTTTATCCAGGTCCCATCTCCTTAAATTCCCACCTTTTTGCAGTTTCTTCAGTTTTAATCTACAGGTCATAACCAATAGATTGTGGTCGGAGTCCACATCTGCCCCTGGAAATGTCTTACAATTTAAAACCTGGTTCCTAAATCTCTGTCTTACCATTATATAATCTATCTGATACCTTTTAGTATCTCCAGGTTTCTTCCATGTATACAACCTTCTATCATGATTCTTAAACCAAGTGTTAGCTATAATTAAGTTCTGCTCTGTGCAAAATTCTACCAGGCGGCTTCCTCTTTCATTTCTTAGCCCCAATCCATATTCACCTACTATGTCTCCTTCTCTCCCTTTTCCAACACTCGAATTCCAGTCACCCATGACTATTAAATTTTCGTCTCCCTTCACTATCTGAATAATTTATTTTATATCATCAAACATTTCTTCAATTTCTTCATCATCTGCAGAGCTAGTTGGCATATAAACTTGTACTACTGTAGTAGGTGTCGGCTTCGTGTCTATCTTGGCCACAATAATGCGTTCACTATGCTGTTTGTAGTAGCTTACCCGCATTCCTATTTTCCTATTCATTATTAAAGCTACTCCTGCATTACCCCTATTTCACTTTGTGTTTATAACCCTGTAGTCACCTGACCAGAAGTCTTGTTCCTCCTGCCACCGAACTTCACTAATTCCCACAATATCTAACTTTAACCTACCCATTTCCCTTTTTAAATTTTCTAACCTACCTGCTCGATTAAGAGATCTGACATTCCACGCTCCGATCCGTAGGACGCCAGTTTTCTTTCTCCTGATAACGACATCCTCTTGAGTAGTCCCCGCCCGGAGATCCGAATGGGGGACTATTTTACCTCCGGAATATTTTACCCAAGAGGACGCCATCATCATTTAATCATACAGTAAAGCTGCATGCCCTTGGGAAAAATTACGGCCGTAGTTTCCCCTTGCTGTCATCTGTTCGCAGTACCAGCACAGCAATGCCGTTTTGGTTATTGTTACAAGGCCAGATCAGTCAATCATCCACACTGTTTCCCTTGCAACTACTGAAAAGGCTGCTGCCCCTCTTCAGGAACCACACGTTTGTCTGGCCTCTCATCAGATACCCCTCTGTTGTGGTTGTACCTACGGTACGGCCATCTGTATCGCTGAGGCACGCAAGCCTCCCCACCAACGGCAAGGTCCATGGTTCATGGGGGGGGGGGGGGGTGCCAGGCATAGTGCTACTAAATTATACAGAGTAATACAAAGTGAAATTTAGTTTGCCAGGCATAGTGCTACTAAATTTCACTTTGTATTACTCTGTTAAGCTAGTTTTACTACTGATTTATTTTTATTGTTAATGCACATTGGCTCATATTAGTTGCAATGTTGCATTGCTTGGTAATTTAGATTTACTGTAGCTTGCTTTGCAATTTTCCATTTTTTTGTCATTGCTGTTTGTGTTAATTGTTTTTGGCTGCTTCATTGCCTCGTCCCTTAGTTTAGCATCTTAGCTCAGTAGATTTAAGTTAGATTAAGATGGGGTAGGCTATATAAGAGAACGAGTTGTGATGAATGAAAAGAAATGCATTGAAAAGCTATAAGAAAATGGTTTGGCCAGAAAAAATAGTATACAGTGGAGAAAAACTATTTTTGAAAAAGGATGTGAACAGAATACAGAAAGCATTCTTGGATAGGACTTTTTTTGGCTGGAGCAAATGTCGAAATAAGAGGAATGATCTATGGAATGAAGTTTTGGGTTGGTCTGCAGTACCAAATGTTGCACTGAAAACAAACCCTGTCCTTTCCTTTTGAGTTATCCCATTATGTGTTTGTGTACCCTTGTTTTCTTCCTGTCTCTGTGTAGTTTAATAGAATTTTTTTTCTTCTAATACTAAGCTACATTCACTATGATGAGGAATACTGTTACCCTGAAATATAATTGACATTAATTATATGTTATTTACCTTGTAAAGATGCTTAGACATTATTTATTCTGTTTTGTTTTAATGCTCATGTGTGAAGTTGATGTTTTAAAAGTTATTCTGATCTTTATGTATGTACTTATGTCATAATTCCTGTAACATTGATGTATATGTTTATTTCTATTCTTTTGTAAAGTCTGTGTTACTACAAATGTTATCTGTACTGTTATGTTTTTAATGATGTATTTTGTACCTTTGTAATTGTATTCTTATGTTATAAAATTGTAATTGACACCAGTTCATCACATTATTAACTTGTAAGTTCCATTTCACTGCACACGTTTCTGTTGGTCATAGTATATGGACAATATGTGAGAAGTAGGGACTGTTAGTGTTTGCACGTGTGTTGATAATTCAGCAAGGGACTGGATAACAGCATTGCTGGTTCTGAGGGCAATTCCAAAAACTTTGTGAGTGTACAAGTGGTGGTTTATGGACTTGCTATATTCTCTGCAAGACTCTTCGATGGTGATTGTGCACCTGCACAGTCGCAACAGTTGGCTGCTAGCTATCTCTACAAGGACTGAAGTGGGTCTGCACCTTTGTTGAACCACCAATACCATTATTTCTACAAGGACTGCAGTGGGTCTGCACCTCTGGTGGCCCATCAATACCGTAATCTCTACCGGGACTACAGTGGGTCTGCTCTGTGATGACCTACCCACCAATATTCTTCAAAACGTCGAATGACTCCGCTGTGGGTTTGCTCTGTTGTGCCCCATTACCTGTCAGCATGTCAAGAGTCAGCACTGTCTTTCCGTTGGAAGGACAACACTACTTCTTCAAGACTACATGGAAATCCACTACTTCCGTGTGGATTGTCTTTTACTGCTCAGACTTTGAGAAAAGAAACGGCAGTTTTACTGTGATGAATGATCAGGACTGTCTTTATGGACTGTGAGAAAATTTTAGCATTTGACCAACATTGTATTAATAAGTGTGTGCATTTGATATCTTTCTTACTGTAATTATGAAAATTTTTTTCAAATCTGTATCGGCCAGTGCCCAAAACAATTTGTAAAATGTTTTGTGGGGAGCATGGGGGCTATGTAAGTAGGCTGTTTAGGTTTTCTTATTGGTAACGTTACGTAGCGCTCTGTATGAAAATCACTGGCTGTGCTGTGTGTAGTCTGTGGCTAGTTTGCATTGTTGTCTGCCATTGTAGTGTTGGGTAGCGGTAGCTGGATGTGTACAGCGCGTAGCGTTGCGCAGTTGGAGGTGAGCCGCCAGCAGTGGTGGATGTGGGGAGAGAAATGGCGGAGTTTTGAAATTTATAAGACTAGATGTCATGAACTGCTATATATATTATGACCTTTGTACACTATTAAGGTAAATACATTGTTTCTTCTCTATCAAAATCTTTCATATGCTAACTATGCCTATCAGTAGTTAGTGCCTTCAGTAGTTAAATCTTTTATTTAGCTGGCAGTAGTGGCGCTCGCTGTATTGCAGTAGCTTGAGTAACGAAGATTTTTGTGAGGTAAGTGATTTGTGAAAGGTATAGGTTAATGTTAGTCAGGGCCATTCTTTTTTAGGGATTTCTGAAAGTCAGATTGCGTTGCGCTAAAAATATTGTGTGTCTGTTTAAGCACAGTCACGTACAATTTTTCTAAGGGGACGTTTCAACACGCTGACACTTTTTGATAGCTCAGCACTGAAATCTGCAGCAATTTGCGGAAGGGTTGCACTTTTGTCACGCTGAAGGATTCTCTTCAGTTGTCGTTCGTCCCGTTCTTGCGGGATCTTTTTCCGGCCTCATCGATGTCGGAAATTTTGTGTTTTAGCGGATTCCTGATACTCACGGTACACTCGTGGAATGGTCGTACGTGAAAATCCCCACTTCATCGCTCCCTCGTGCGCCAACTATAACACCATGTTCAAACTCACTTTAACGTTGATAATCTGCAATTGTGATAGCAGTAACCGATCTAACAGCTGCGCCAGAAGCGGCCAGTGTGGCCGAGCGGTTCTAGGCGCTACAGTCTGGAACCGCGCGACCGTTACCGTCGCAGGTTCGAATCCTGCCTAGGACATCGATGTATGTGATGTCCGTCGGTTAGTTAGGTTTAAGTAGTTCTAAGTTGTAGGGGACTGATGATGTCAGAAGTTAAGTCCCATAGTGCTCTGAGCCATATGAACCAACTGTGCCAGACCCTTGTTGTCTTATTTAGGCGTTGCCGACCGCAGCGCCATATTGTGCCTGTTTACGTATGTGTGTATTTGAATACGCTTGCCTATATCAGTTTATTTGGCGTTTCAGTGTATATATTAAGCGTAACATCTCTGGTAAATGCCTCTTTACTTTAAAATTATGAATTCGGCGCATAAATAACTGCTTAACTGACTTTCGTTGGCTCCTTTTTTAGTTGATATATCTGTTAGCATCAGCCTCTTGTTCGTATGAATTAAAATTTATGTAAAGGAGTAAAATTGGTTAAATTGCTTCAAGTTGGGCTAGTGTATCTGCGAGTGTTTAAATTCTTGTCACTCTGATCCTTAATTGTGTAAGTGCGTAGGCTCAAACCAAGATGTGGTATTGTTTAAAGAATACTATCAATAACTGACTGCCTGAAGTATAATGAAATCTTTATTGCTGACTTCGGCAGCAGTCCCTAAAGATTAAATGCGCTGTGTGCTATATGTTATTGGTGCTACCCGTCCCACGTTCTGTATGACAATTCTACTGCTTTGGCATAACTAAACGGTACTTACGCTTTAGTTTTTATGTACTTTTAAGTTTTTTAGTCCTAAAAGTATTTGCGAAGTAAGAACAAGTGCGTAATTTTATCTTCAAGTTCTTTGAAAGAGAGGAAACTTTGGATTAGTGTCCCCACATTTCTAATCGTGTTATTGTAAATTTAAGGAAATTATTTGGCTGCGTTATAAAGGTTTGTTCGTGCCTTTTTACGGATCTCTGAAAAATTTTGTTGTCTTTTTTTATATATTTGTGTAAGTAAAGTGGTTGTTAATTGTCGACTTTGTTTAATTGGGAACCAGTGAGTTACCGCTCCAAAACTAGCTACGTGACGTACCAATTAAAAACGGCGTGCCGGCCGAAGTGGCCGTGTGGTTCTAGGCGCTACTGTCTGGAACCGCGTGACCGCTACGGTCGCAGGTTCGAATCCTGCCTCGGGCATGGATGTGTGTGATGTCCTTAGGTTAGTTCTAGGGGACTGATGACCTTATAAGTTAAGTCCCATAGTGCTCAGAGCCATTTGAACCATTTTGAAAAACGGCGTGACACGGTTCTTAAGATGACGTGTGGAAATGGAAATGAGCGTTTGGCATCATTGGCTGGGAGGCTCCTTACGGGACATTAAGAAGACGTATGATGAGCAGGGACGGCAGTGCATGTTATGCAACGCGCACCCTTGCTTGATATAAGATTTGTAAGATGATGTTGTGGTAGGGTGTTTGTAACGCAACAACACAGTGCCCACATATAAAATTTTTCCTCCTTTATTAACTATGTACATTGAAATGAAGTGTATAAATATTTTGTGTGTATTATTGTGATGTCGTTACGTTTTCATAATTTCCTGTGTGCAAAATAGCCAATGAAAGAGAATGTAAAGAACTGTAGTAGACACACTGGCAAAGTCAGGGAATATCGTTACGTAAACCATGAAGTTTATTGTTATTGTTGTACCGTCGCTGGGCGCAAGAGCGCTGCGTAGTCGGGCAGTGTCTGTCTGGTGGTAAGGAGAGTCCGTTACTGGCGAGCGAGCGGGGCGGACGCAAAGGAGGAAGTCTGCTGCGTGGGCGCAAGCCTTGTTTCACTGTAATTGGGCACAGGGCAAAGCATCAAGGTCATCCAGTGTTTAAGAAGAGCGCTGGGGGCCCAAAGTTAATTGTGGTGAAGAGCCTGTGTCCGTAAATTTTCGTGGTATAATGGACCTCGCCGCACCGACCGCACTGCTATGAAGTAAGACCAGACCAATTTATCATTTAGTATTGTCAAAGGCTTGTCAGTGTTAGTTGCGAATCGTCTAATCACAAATATTTTATTTATTTTTTACTACGCGTTTCCCCTTGCTTAGGCATCTGACCAGGCATTTGACCAGCAGCTGCGTGGCAGCGCCACCTATTGAAGTGATTCTGTATTAGGCGTCAGTACTACCACACGACGCTGAGGTGCAGTATGCTTACGACTTAAGCCCCATCTTATTCTGTTACTCGCTGCTGTGAACGGGAACACGATATGTAGGTCTTGGAGTCACTCACGTCCATCTGAAAAAGATTTTACTCAGCTTAACGAAGGAGATGTTGGCCTGCTGTATTCGACGATGCCCTTTGGCTACATTGTCTAAAGGATCGTTCAAAGAAATACGAAATGAAGATCAACCTGAAGATGCCTAAATAAGGGGAAACGCGTGGTCGAAAAATAAAAAACTAAAATTGTAATCAAGACTGTTTTTAACCAATACAAATATTTTAGCAACTTATGTGTGTTAAGGTGTGTAATCCTCAGTAACAACTATCTGAAAAAACCCTCTCCATACCCGTAACTAACATTGTGTGTCATTAATGAACTGAAAGTAAATGATAAGAAGAGTGAGATTTATCGAACTGATTAATACTTTAAAGGAAAATGAACAAATAATATAGTTTTTTAGAGTTGCTAATTAAGTGATGATTATTGACAAATAATATGACAAAGCAGTATAGTTAACAACATTTCGAGTTATAACAGAACGTAAAATCATTTATCTCTGTAATTTCTTTACATGTAATATTTTATGTAAATATTGTCTTTGACTTCGAGTTTAACAACTCAGAGACCGTTATCTTTGCTTATGCGGGCAGGAAGTGGATCTTTGGAACACGCGGTTGGCGGGCTATTATCTCTATCGCCGGTTGGGTCAGGTGGTGATACAGATGTGATGGAAGACAATGTTTCATTTTATATTGGTATAGAAGTGTTAAATGCGAGTACATTAATTAAATAGTGATGTGCTATACTAAAGTAACACTTTCTCTCTAAAAAAAACAAAATACCGCGTTACCCTAAAAACCAGTTAGTCTCATCCTAGCATAAAGAAAACTGCTGGAACCTCGCAGTGGAATCACCCCTAGACTTCACGAAGCCAAGATGTACTATGAACACAGCAACGCAGCCATTATCGTAAGAGCTAAGTACCAACACTGTACGTACTTGTTGAAAAGTCTCCTTAGAAAAATTTATGAATTACTGTGCTGATAAACCTCTAAGTTATTTGATTTTCAAACAGCTGAGCAAAACTGAACGTACTCAGACATTATTCTCTTTACTTATTCTGATCAACACTAAACTGACACACAATATTTTTAGCGCAACGCAATCTGACTTTCAGTAATCCCTACAAAAGAATGGCCCTGACTAACAATAACCTATACCTTTCATGAATCACTTACCTCACAAAACTCGAACTAAAGCAATACTGCGTGCGCCAATACTGCCAGCTAAATAAAAGATTTAACTACTGAAGGCACTAACTACTGATAGGCATAGTTAGCAAATGAAAGATTTTGATGGAGAACAAACAATGTATTTACTTAATAGTGTTCAAAAGTCATCATAATTATATCAGTTCATGATTTCCAATATTAAAACTTTACTCTTCCTGATGGACACGCATGCAGATCGTCCGCTCTCAAAATTCTGCCATCTCTCCCCCCACATCCACCACTGCTGGCGGCTCACCTGCAACTGCCGAACGCTACATGCTGTTCACATCCAGCTGCCCAACATTACAATAGCAAATATTCCAACAGTGCAATACAGCCACAGACTGCTCACAGCACACCCAGTGATTTTCATATAGAGCGCTATGTGGCGTTACCAACATAAAAATCTAAACAGCCTACTTACAGCAGTAGAGATGAGGTGTATGTGAACAATGCAGTAGAATTTCAGTCTTGTAAAGACTACCACACACAGTGGTAGGATAAAATGACTGCTATGATATTGCCTCCCACCACCTGTGAGATTTGTGCGATTATGCGACTATCACACGCTTAGAAGCACACTCCAGCAGTGATCCATCGTCTGTTGTGCAGCATGTATGAACAGAATATTATAAATGACAATATGTTCAGACGATGGTGCAGGCAATTCGCCGAAGGAAAAACCAGTATCCACGAGAAAAACCGCAGTGGTCGACCTTCCCTGGTGACACAAGAACTGGTGGAAAGTGTGCGCCAAAGAATTTTGCAGAACCGGCTCTTCACAGTTTCAGAACTCTGTCCTCAATTCCCGAAACGTCTCGGCCGCTGCTGCACGAAATTGTCTCCTAATGGGTTGGTCTCATAAAATGTGTGCAAGATAGGTGCCAAGGTAACTGATAGATGACCTCAAAACCAAACGTCTGGCAGCAGCGTTAACATTCCTAGTGGTACTCACAGAAAGGTGAGGAGTTTCTACATCATGTTGTAACCGGGGTGAGACATAGTTGGTGCATGCCACACCAGAAACGAAACAACAATACATGTACTGGCTGCAGAATGGTTCACCTGTGAAGATCAAATTGAAGCGGACAGTCTATCCCCCCCCCCCCCCCAAAAAAAAAATCAGGAGTTCTGTCTTCTGGTATCGACGTGTTGAACGTTGAAGAGACAACATCACAGTTACAGGCAGTCTGTGAAAACCAGTTATAGATGTTGGCCACTGGTGCACCGTGTATACGGGTGGTGTTAACCCCTCAGCATCAGCTAAGGCCTGAAGATGGCGCACTGAAGCGCCGAAACCGGTAGACAAACAATAAATGACATCATAACAACGGCTGCAGGTGTTAATTTTTACATAAATGAAAGGCCGAAGTTCTCCAAACCTCCAATCACAAGGATGGACACAAAAAAAGTAGCTAGTGAATCTATGGAAATATTACAGTAAATACTTCTTACTTATTAATGTTTCGGAACATGGACGATAAATAGTTTGAACAAGAAGAGAATAGAAGCTTTCGAAATGTGGTGCTACAGAAGAATGCTGAAGATTAGATGGGTAGATCACATAACTAATGAGGAGGTATTGAATAGAATTGGGGAGAAGAGAAGTTTGTGGCACAACTTGACAAGAAGAAGGGACCGTTTGGTAACACATTTTCTGAGGCATCAAGGGATCACCAATTTAGTATTGGAGGGCAGCGTCGACGGTAAAAATCGTAGAGGGAGACCAAGAGATGAATACACTAAGCAGATTCAGAAGGATGTACACTCTTTGACATAAAACTCGACCGGCGGCCGGCCGCTTCAGAGGCTAAATCCGCACCGATCGCGACATGGGACAGAAAAACTGGCCAACTCGCTAATTCTCTAAGTCCGGTTATCTGCACAATCTGGCAACACAGTAGACTGCGGCACTTCCTGGAGGAAAACTTGTCCCAAGATAGAGAGACTCTAGGCTGATTACGCCTGTGGTCTAGCGGTAGCGTGCGTTGTTTCTGTTCATAATGTCAGTGGATCGAGAGCACCTGGCACAAAATATTTTTATAGCCTCTTCTGTCTGAATGCTGAAGACGTGAATGTAATGGTAGCGCAGATTCAATCTATTTCGCTTTGTGACACACCGATATCAAAATTTTATCTAGTAACGATTTTGCGGCAGATTTCCTGCAGACTGTCCTCCTGTGGACGCCGTATGCGGCAAAGCTCCGGGATCCATTTGCTGGCTACTGGCAGCGGCCGTGGCGACAGCAGCGGCGCTGCACTCCCCCGTTCTTTATCGAAAGCGCCTGCTACCGCTCATCGCTTTTGATGATTTAAAACGCTTTATTATGAAATGTTGCTCCACAGAAAATTTCTACAATTTCCATTCACGCTCAAAAGCAACGGAGACAGACGCCCTGATTAGTAGGCGGGTAATCGGCAAGAGCTCAGTACGGCCCGAAAGTAATTTTATAGACTGGGACGAAATTAAACCACCTCACTACATTCGATGAATTTATAAATGCTTCATACCTCGTTTCTTTTCCTTTCAAACTTAATTATTTGTGCAACTTTTGGTCAATGTTTGGATGTTTTCGTCAAGCCAGAGTGAGCGTCTGTGGTGTAAAGTGTATTACAGTTCTTGTTTCATTCCTTATGGTAAGTCTATGCGATAAACTGTGTGAATACCTTGCAATGCATGCTCTGTAGCAGTGCAGGCACACTGCACATTTGGAGTTCCATGTATGGGTTCATGAAGTATTTATTGTTGATCGGAAGTGATAGTTAAGGTCATCAGATTTAAACCCGAAAAATTTGTCGTTTTGAAGGTTTCAGAGAACGGAAAGGAATTGCTAACGCCGGTGTTAGAAAACGTCTACAGTTAAATGCTATTGCAAAAATTTAGAAGATGGGAACTATATTAATGAACATGTGCACTTCATAAACAACCTTCTGACATGTTAGACCTATATGACGAACAAAGCTCAAATTTATATCGTTGACAGTCGGTTTGAATCTTTTCAGGACCTATTTTACAGTGAAGCACCTTGGAATTTGCAAAGCAGAAGTCCATGATATTAACTTAATTTACTAAGTCGAAATCGGACGAAGATTGATGTTTAAAGGCATTCTTCAGATTTCGCATAAGAAATTTTTACTAGCAGTTTGCAACTCCATTAATTAAAATGGAAAATAAAAGGTTGTAGTCAGCGGCTTCTACCGTGATTCGAACTTATAGTACGAGTACAAGCACTGCAACGCACAAGGGAACCTCTGAGCTAACGACACACTGGCGGCCAGAGGCGGACTATAGTCACTGCGATGTTGCCTGAGCCTCAAAACGCAACCTTAAACACACAAACAGAGGAGGTGGAGATTACTGTTTTAACGTCCCGTCGACAACGATGTCATTAGAGACGGAGCACAAGCTCGGATTAGGGAAGGGTGGGGAAGGAAATCGGCCGTGCCCTTCCTAAGGAACCATCCCGGCATTTGCCTGAAGCGATTTAGGGAAATCATTGAAAACCTAAATCAGGATGGCCGGGCGCGGGATTGCACCGTCGTCCTCCCGAATGCACACACAAACAGGTGTTACTTATGTGAAGAACGCCGTTCTTGGAGTCCAGAAATTAAATATACTTTCTAATTGTGTCATCTTGCAGTGGATTATATCGTACGAGTCTTCGATGTGGAAAACGAATGTCAAGTGAATTTAGCGAGGTAACGCCGACCTACACCCGGAAGTAAATGCACTATCAGAGTGTTGACAAATACTTGCTACGACGCTGCCATTTCTCGGCTCTCTGACGAGGCAGCTCTTCAGCGAAATGCTTGCCGTGATTCTCCGATACGGTTCTTCAGAGTGGAGACGCGCGCGCACGTTTGGTTTTTATGCGGCGTTCTCCCCTGATGGTTTCTGACGTCGCCTTGTGGACTATGTATACATATGAGACATTCAATTATCATTAATCCAGAATGATACAAGTTTCAGCTTCCGGCGTGGAAGAAGGCTGTTGACGCCGACATTATATCATTTCAACGTAGGGAAAGCAAAACGGATCAGTCAATGTTTCTCATTCAACATAAAGCATGTGAGATAAATTTCCGTAACGTTCATAATCATCTAAAAATACAAACGAAGTAGAAATACACCGGAAGCTTATTCGAATTGAATATAATGTAAGATACCAAACGCTTTGCACCTCGATGTCGAATTTGTCCACTTGCAATCGTTTGCAGCATGCACATAGAATGTCATGATTACCACGAGAATGAAGAAATATGTTGGTAAGGATGGAAGCAAGAAGAGACGCAGTCAACAAATATTCTATTCCTCATGGCATTCATTTCATTTGACACGTAAGAAGAGGTAAAGCGGGAATTTACTTTCGTTAACACGAAAGATATGCCGCACATATTGATAACGAGGAAGTCTGCGTCTTCATACGTTTCCTCCTTGAAATCTGTATGCTCTATGATATACTAAGTAGCCCGATCATTGTTTCAGTTATGTTACCCTCTTGTTTGACCCCGTAATAATGAATAGATTCCAAATGCATGTCTCTGCGTGAAAGTAGCTGTTCGAACCCTTCCTGGGTTGTTTTTTGTGTTTTATTGCTTGGAATACCTGAAGCAGACCACTGTGCCTTCCCCCCTCGTGGGTTAGGTCTCAAAACTAAACCGCTTTGTATCCAATGGCATAATTTATTCATACTGCATCAGCATAAGACTCTTGCGAGTGAGAGAATGACAATAACAATCGTAACAAGAACAAGCAAATAATGAATGATGTTCATTCCAACGCAGAACGAGAATGGCTTTAAATATAAAAATCTATATCTATATCCATATCTATTGATCTTTGAGTTGGCACAATGCAAATATATTCTTAGCATTCAGTTACTAAATTTAGTTCTGGATGTTTGCAGAGAAAAGGAAAAGTCGGTACTTCTCGCTAGTGTAATAAAATGTGAACCAGCAACTACCCTTTCCTTAGAACACGACTCAAGCAGGTCCTCAAGTAGGCACTGCTGCATTCTGTTCCCTGACATTGCTCTGATGACGGTTAATGCAGATAGTTCCGATTATGAAATACAAAACGTATTGCAGGTTAGTTCCTAGGATAGTAACATTAAATTTGCGTTGTAGACGGCACATGAACGTGACGACTATCCATATTACTCACCAATGTAAAAAGACAATATTTTGGGAATTTAGCAGGATTACTCAAAATGAATTCTGAAATTGGGTGACTGACCGCACAGGTGCTAAACGTCGTCAAGAGTATACGATGTCCTAATCGCATTAGGAATATGAAGATCGTCTTCGACAGCTCGCAACTTTCACATTGCTATCTCCACCCTACTGCAGACAGCTCTCGGTGGAGTTGCACTACGTTGCCGATGTTATGGAAGGCCTTCAAACCGACAACAGACCACATATTGAAAAATACAAGCGAATTCTCTTGCAGCGTAAGCTTATTGTAACTAATCTAAAAATTATTGGAGAGGAACATTGTCCTATTCAAAAAAAGTAAAATGTTACACACTGTTGACGTCAAACGGACATTATCTATGTCCTGTCTTGTGTCCTACTCATCTATAATATCAAGTGTACTATGAAAATGATTATATATAATGGATTATAAGGTAATGCATTGATACCAGATCGTGGGGGCCGGCCGATGTGGCCGTGCGGTTCTAGGCGCTTCAGTCTGGAACCGCGTGACCGCTACGGTCGCAGGTTCGAATCCTGCCTCGGGCATGGATGTGTGTGATGTCCTTAGGTTAGTTAGGTTTAAGTAGTTCTACGTTCTAGGGGACTGATGACCTTAGAAGTTAAGTCCCATAGTGCTCAGAGCCATTTGAACCATTTGAACTATTTAACACAAAATGACATTAAAAATTTAAGTTATTCACGAGCAGCTAGTTGAGAATATGTATGAACATTAAATGACACGACGAGCCGTCTTGTTCTGCATATGGATTCAAACCCAGCTCATGCAGACTAAGCAAAGATTTCGTGACTGACGGAAACTAACAGTCATTCCTGATTAGGCATACAGTGAGTGATATACCTCGATTTTAGACAGTATCAGTTAGCAAATATCAACTTTAAATTGCATAACGCAAACATTTTTAACAGACGCGAATTCCTACCCAGCATCTATTGTCTCTGTTAACGAACTACGTGAGATGTTAAATATTGCTTCTTCACAAGTAACTTACTTGAAATGCCGTGAGGTAAAGCTGTGTGTTGGACACGGATTCGAACCCGAAACCTAATCGGATTGCTATCGAAGCACAGTCAAATGTGACATATCGGAATTTCGCGGCAGTAACTAGATGTTTTAACTGAAATGACGAGACGAAACATTAATTTTTTCCTTCCCAGGACTCCAACCCGGCACCTATCGCTGTTATATTCTAGAGAAAACTAACGTTAAATATGGGTTTGTTGCACCAGCAGTGACATGTGAGCATGTTTGAACTGAAATAATATGACGAAGAGTTCGGCGCTCACTGGGAATAGAGCCCCACACATATCGTTGTTGACTACACACAAAGAGACGTCAGCTACCGAATTTTTCTCCTCCAGCTGCTCAGAATAGCATCTTGAACTTACAGTCATCTCGCAAATAGTTCTGTGTCTCACTGGGAGTTAAAAACGTCAGATATCGTTAGTGTTGACATCGAATGAAAATTCATTACACATCAAAATTATTATCCACCAGCAGATAGGTGTTCTCATGCTAGAGCTTGATAATACATAATTAAATCTTTAGTGCCGGGCCAGGATTCGATCCCATTCACGCATAATATGTGAAGGTGTTGAGGAATCTGCAGTTTTGAACAAACAACAAATTGTAGCCGAGCTGTATTGCCACGAAGGGATCAAATTCCGCGTTAAGGGCGGTCTGAGTTGCATTCCCAGTTCAGAACCAATTTTATCGACATACAGAAGCTCAAATAAAAGATGGAATAAGTGTCCTGTGACCATACATAGCGTTTGTGTCATCACTTGAAATAAATAACTAGTATAAGAAAGGTGACTGGTGAGAGTTTCTACAAGTCGCCACTCCAGACTTTATTGTGGTTCAACCTACCGTCTACTTGGTAAAGAAGGAATATCATCTTTAATGTGAATTTTCAGACCACGCAGCCATTATATCTCCTTCACTTGGTGTAGCCAGGAGAGAATGGAATCTGTCTCTCCCTATCTAAAATCATTGACAGAAGTGGGAATCGAACCCAGACCATAGGTATAACAACCTACCATCCGTCCAACAGACCACGTAATCCTCTTCTCTGCGAGTCATTTTTCTATCGTAACGCAGTTGCGCCACACTGGATGAGAATTCTGACACACAGGCTCCCTGTAGTAATTTGCAGCATGTTCAGTAAATTCATTTACTTGGTTGACCGAATCACCATGAACTAGCTGCCTCGGCTACCCAGTGCATACATTCGACTATTTTGTAATCACAGAAATAAAATCACGTTACTGCCACCTACACACAACTGCCAACATTGTAGGATGCAGAAGTTTAAATAGGAAGTGTTCCTTTCCACTTGAGCCATTCTATTGCGCTATCTGTTACTAGAAAACGTCGTTCAGTCCAAAAGAAAAGCTGTAACTGTTTGTCTCTCAGAAGTCAAGACCTGGCCATATGCATAATCTCACAGTGCTGTGGAATCCAAAAGTTCTGGAGGAATAGTTGCCGAGCTCTGGAGCTGTTGTAGCTCCGTGTCAGCTTGTAGCATAGATAAGATGTCGCGAGTTCGAATACATTCAGTGCTACATTTTTTAAAACGCAATTCTGCTCTCTGCTGAAGTTATCAATCTAATGGAACTTTGAACATAATTCCCTTCACTTCTCAACCCAAAGTAGTCGCATGTGGAAAAAGGACTAACTACTGTGACATTTTGTTCTATTCAGGTTTAATAGACAGCAGGCAGCAGATGCATCTCACGTGGTTAGATAACAGGGATGAAAGGGTCTTGATAGGAGTCACGGTTTATTACAAAAATTGTCGTCTTTTATTTTCAAGTTATATTTGGTTACTGGTATTGGCAAAACTTTCGGTAATTCATGACTCTTCATGGCTAATCATCAATATGATGTGATTAGATTAGATTAGATTACATTAGATTAACTCTTGTTCCATAGATCATGAATACGACATTTCGTAATGATGTGGAACGTGTCATTTTAATGAAAGATTTCTTTAAATACCATGATTCAATTTCTTTACAACAATTTTTTGCACTCTCTCTCATTGCTTTTTATTTCTCTCTCTCTCTCTCTCTCTCACACACACACACACACACACACACACACACACTCTTTTTATTTTTATTTGTATGTTGTGCTCGACTATCGGCGAGGCACGAAAACGCCTGTGAATGACTTTCTTAGTTTTGAGTGCACTTACGAAAGAAATATAAAAAAAACAATGAGAGTTACTGATTTATGATGCTCAGTTTGCAGTCAGTTCTGAGTATTATTAGTAACTACGCTCCAGTCCCTAAACCTAGTTACAGAAAGCGAATCAGACGCATTACGTATTCCAGGCCGTAGCAGCCGCGACTTGGAGACACCAGCTATGGTCACTTCCCAGACCGCTGTAGGATCACATCGGTTCGTCTTCTTCCTGCTGGTACTGTAACTGAGATTTGGCAACAAGGCAACGTATGTTTGGCAACTCTGTGATCGACGAGTTACTTCCTGGTGTGCACGGAATTAAGCCTCAAAATTCACTTGATTTTACCTGTCATTTCCATTGAATAATCTGAGTTATTATAGCTTGAAGGATAACAAAAAATTGAAAATTTACGGTTTTCAGCCCAGGAAAGTCGTTGCAGGTGGAAATCACAACTAATCTCGACCTTTAAATAGCGGTTTACGAGTTCTAGTTACTATTGCCGTCGTAATAGGAAGCTGAGACCCATACCTCCTCGCCAGCTCTGTGATAACGTGCTGACCTGTGAAACAGCGTCTGTTACGGTTCGCAGTTCCAGTCTCACTGACTGAAACGTTTTTATCCCTTCTGTGAAAGAGCTACAAGCAGTCAGATCAAACATCAATAAGGAAATCGCAAGAAAATGCTTTCAGCTCATAGTGCAATGTTGAAAAACTTACAATGCTGCACAACAGGTAACGCCTCATTCCGCTGCTGACAAGCGAATTTTGGGTTTCTAGGAATACGTAACTATATTATTGAAATGCCACATTTGCATACCTCTTGAGTATGACACAGCATATCAATTAAACACAGACCCAATCAAAATCTAAGTGAGTAGTATTTTACTAATTCGTGTCGATAGAGGCATGCTTGTGTACAGATACTTTCGTCGTAAGGTTATCATGGTTAGTTTTATTTCATTTCTTATAATACAGTGCACAATTTTCGTAAGGTTTCGTTTAGTGTTGTTAAAACAATAGTAAACATGAGAGAGAAATTAATCATCAACGATATATGCGAATTCTCTGATGTTACCTATGACAGTCTGACAATGCACATGCAGTTTATTGATTACATGCATGTAGAAAATTTGTTCTGAGTTAAAGCTGTCAATCAAAGTTTGAAGAAGAATAAAATATCACTACCACACGACGGCTAATGTATAAAATACTTTTCTGACATATTATGGCACGATGCGCTCTCCCTGCACATCTTCGAGATGCATCTGCTGCCTGCTGTCTATTAAACCTGAATAGAACAAAATGTCACAGTAGTTAGTCCTTTTTCCACATGCGACTACTTTGGGTTGAGAAGTGAAGGGAATTATGTTCAAAGTTCCATTAGATTGATAACTTCAGCAGAGAGCAGAATTGCGTTTTAAAAAATGTAGCACTGAATGTATTCGAACTCGCGACATCTTATCTATGCTACAAGCTGACACGGAGCTACAACAGCTCCAGAGCTCGGCAACTATTCCTCCAGAACTTTTGGATTCCACAGCACTGTGAGATTATGCATATGGCCAGGTCTTGACTTCTGAGAGACAAACAGTTACAGCTTTTCTTTTGGACTGAACGACGTTTTCTAGTAACAGATAGCGCAATAGAATGGCTCAAGTGGAAAGGAACACTTCCTATTTAAACTTCTGCATCCTACAATGTTGGCAGTTGTGTGTAGGTGGCAGTAACGTGATTTTATTTCTGTGATTACAAAATAGTCGAATGTATGCACTGGGTAGCCGAGGCAGCTAGTTCATGGTGATTCGGTCAACCAAGTAAATGAATTTACTGAACATGCTGCAAATTACTACAGGGAGCCTGTGTGTCAGAATTCTCATCCAGTGTGGCGCAACTGCGTTACGATAGAAAAATGACTCGCAGAGAAGAGGATTACGTGGTCTGTTGGACGGATGGTAGGTTGTTATACCTATGGTCTGGGTTCGATTCCCACTTCTGTCAATGATTTTAGATAGGGAGAGACAGATTCCATTCTCTCCTGGCTACACCAAGTGAAGGAGATATAATGGCTGCGTGGTCTGAAAATTCACATTAAAGATGATATTCCTTCTTTACCAAGTAGACGGTAGGTTGAACCACAATAAAGTCTGGAGTGGCGACTTGTAGAAACTCTCACCAGTCACCTTTCTTATACTAGTTATTTATTTCAAGTGATGACACAAACGCTATGTATGGTCACAGGACACTTATTCCATCTTTTATTTGAGCTTCTGTATGTCGATAAAATTGGTTCTGAACTGGGAATGCAACTCAGACCGCCCTTAACGCGGAATTTGATCCCTTCGTGGCAATACAGCTCGGCTACAATTTGTTGTTTGTTCAAAACTGCAGATTCCTCAACACCTTCACATATTATGCGTGAATGGGATCGAATCCTGGCCCGGCACTAAAGATTTAATTATGTATTATCAAGCTCTAGCATGAGAACACCTATCTGCTGGTGGATAATAATTTTGATGTGTAATGAATTTTCATTCGATGTCAACACTAACGATATCTGACGTTTTTAACTCCCAGTGAGACACAGAACTATTTGCGAGATGACTGTAAGTTCAAGATGCTATTCTGAGCAGCTGGAGGAGAAAAATTCGGTAGCTGACGTCTCTTTGTGTGTAGTCAACAACGATATGTGTGGGGCTCTATTCCCAGTGAGCGCCGAACTCTTCGTCATATTATTTCAGTTCAAACATGCTCACATGTCACTGCTGGTGCAACAAACCCATATTTAACGTTAGTTTTCTCTAGAATATAACAGCGATAGGTGCCGGGTTGGAGTCCTGGGAAGGAAAAAATTAATGTTTCGTCTCGTCATTTCAGTTAAAACATCTAGTTACTGCCGCGAAATTCCGATATGTCACATTTGACTGTGCTTCGATAGCAATCCGATTAGGTTTCGGGTTCGAATCCGTGTCCAACACACAGCTTTACCTCACGGCATTTCAAGTAAGTTACTTGTGAAGAAGCAATATTTAACATCTCACGTAGTTCGTTAACAGAGACAATAGATGCTGGGTAGGAATTCGCGTCTGTTAAAAATGTTTGCGTTATGCAATTTAAAGTTGATATTTGCTAACTGATACTGTCTAAAATCGAGGTATATCACTCTCTGTATGCCTAATCAGGAATGACTGTTAGTTTCCGTCAGTCACGAAATCTTTGCTTAGTCTGCATGAGCTGGGTTTGAATCCATATGCAGAACAAGACGGCTCGTCGTGTCATTTAATGTTCATACATATTCTCAACTAGCTGCTCGTGAATAACTTAAATTTTTAATGTCATTTTGTGTTAAATAGTTCAAATGGTTCAAATGGCTCTGAGCACTATGGGACTTAACTTCTAAGGTCATCAGTCCCCTAGAACTTAGAACTACTTAAACCTAACTAACCTAAGGACATCACACACATCCATGCCCGAGGCAGGATTCGAACCTGCGACCGTAGCGGTCACGCGGTTCCAGACTGAAGCGCCTAGAACCGCACGGCCACATCGGCCGGCCCCCACGATCTGGTATCAATGCATTACCTTATAATCCATTATATATAATCATTTTCATAGTACACTTGATATTATAGATGAGTAGGACACAAGACAGGACATAGATAATGTCCGTTTGACGTCAACAGTGTGTAACATTTTACTTTTTTTGAATAGGACAATGTTCCTCTCCAATAATTTTTAGATTAGTTACAATAAGCTTACGCTGCAAGAGAATTCGCTTGTATTTTTCAATATGTGGTCTGTTGTCGGTTTGAAGGCCTTCCATAACATCGGCAACGTAGTGCAACTCCACCGAGAGCTGTCTGGAGTAGGGTGGAGATAGCAATGTGAAAGTTGCGAGCTGTCGAAGGCGATCTTCATATTCCTAATGCGATTAGGACATCGTATACTCTTGACGACGTTTAGCACCTGTGCGGTCAGTCACCCAATTTCAGAATTCATTTTGAGTAATCCTGCTAAATTCCCAAAATATTGTCTTTTTACATTGGTGAGTAATATGGATAGTCGTCACGTTCATGTGCCGTCTACAACGCAAATTTAATGTTACTATCCTAGGAACTAACCTGCAATACGTTTTGTATTTCATAATCGGAACTATCTGCATTAACCGTCATCAGAGCAATGTCAGGGAACAGAATGCAGCAGTGCCTACTTGAGGACCTGCTTGAGTCGTGTTCTAAGGAAAGGGTAGTTGCTGGTTCACATTTTATTACACTAGCGAGAAGTACCGACTTTTCCTTTTCTCTGCAAACATCCAGAACTAAATTCAGTAACTAAATGCTAAGAATATATTTGCATTGTGCCAACTCAAAGATCAATAGATATGGATATAGATATAGATTTTTATATTTAAAGCCATTCTCGTTCTGCGTTGGAATGAACATCATTCATTATTTGCTTGTTCTTGTTACGATTGTTATTGTCATTCTCTCACTCGCAAGAGTCTTATGCTGATGCAGTATGAATAAATTATGCCATTGGATACAAAGCGGTTTAGTTTTGAGACCTAACCCACGAGGGGGGAAGGCACAGTGGTCTGCTTCAGGTATTCCAAGCAATAAAACACAAAAAACAACCCAGGAAGGGTTCGAACAGCTACTTTCACGCAGAGACATGCATTTGGAATCTATTCATTATTACGGGGTCAAACAAGAGGGTAACATAACTGAAACAATGATCGGGCTACTTAGTATATCATAGAGCATACAGATTTCAAGGAGGAAACGTATGAAGACGCAGACTTCCTCGTTATCAATATGTGCGGCATATCTTTCGTGTTAACGAAAGTAAATTCCCGCTTTACCTCTTCTTACGTGTCAAATGAAATGAATGCCATGAGGAATAGAATATTTGTTGACTGCGTCTCTTCTTGCTTCCATCCTTACCAACATATTTCTTCATTCTCGTGGTAATCATGACATTCTATGTGCATGCTGCAAACGATTGCAAGTGGACAAATTCGACATCGAGGTGCAAAGCGTTTGGTATCTTACATTATATTCAATTCGAATAAGCTTCCGGTGTATTTCTACTTCGTTTGTATTTTTAGATGATTATGAACGTTACGGAAATTTATCTCACATGCTTTATGTTGAATGAGAAACATTGACTGATCCGTTTTGCTTTCCCTACGTTGAAATGATATAATGTCGGCGTCAACAGCCTTCTTCCACGCCGGAAGCTGAAACTTGTATCATTCTGGATTAATGATAATTGAATGTCTCATATGTATACATAGTCCACAAGGCGACGTCAGAAACCATCAGGGGAGAACGCCGCATAAAAACCAAACGTGCGCGCGCGTCTCCACTCTGAAGAACCGTATCGGAGAATCACGGCAAGCATTTCGCTGAAGAGCTGCCTCGTCAGAGAGCCGAGAAATGGCAGCGTCGTAGCAAGTATTTGTCAACACTCTGATAGTGCATTTACTTCCGGGTGTAGGTCGGCGTTACCTCGCTAAATTCACTTGACATTCGTTTTCCACATCGAAGACTCGTACGATATAATCCACTGCAAGATGACACAATTAGAAAGTATATTTAATTTCTGGACTCCAAGAACGGCGTTCTTCACATAAGTAACACCTGTTTGTGTGTGCATTCGGGAGGACGACGGTGCAATCCCGCGCCCGGCCATCCTGATTTAGGTTTTCAATGATTTCCCTAAATCGCTTCAGGCAAATGCCGGGATGGTTCCTTAGGAAGGGCACGGCCGATTTCCTTCCCCACCCTTCCCTAATCCGAGCTTGTGCTCCGTCTCTAATGACATCGTTGTCGACGGGACGTTAAAACAGTAATCTCCACCTCCTCTGTTTGTGTGTTTAAGGTTGCGTTTTGAGGCTCAGGCAACATCGCAGTGACTATAGTCCGCCTCTGGCCGCCAGTGTGTCGTTAGCTCAGAGGTTCCCTTGTGCGTTGCAGTGCTTGTACTCGTACTATAAGTTCGAATCACGGTAGAAGCCGCTGACTACAACCTTTTATTTTCCATTTTAATTAATGGAGTTGCAAACTGCTAGTAAAAATTTCTTATGCGAAATCTGAAGAATGCCTTTAAACATCAATCTTCGTCCGATTTCGACTTAGTAAATTAAGTTAATATCATGGACTTCTGCTTTGCAAATTCCAAGGTGCTTCACTGTAAAATAGGTCCTGAAAAGATTCAAACCGACTGTCAACGATATAAATTTGAGCTTTGTTCGTCATATAGGTCTAACATGTCAGAAGGTTGTTTATGAAGTGCACATGTTCATTAATATAGTTCCCATCTTCTAAATTTTTGCAATAGCATTTAACTGTAGACGTTTTCTAACACCGGCGTTAGCAATTCCTTTCCGTTCTCTGAAACCTTCAAAACGACAAATTTTTCTGGTTTAAATCTGATGACCTTAACTATCACTTCCGATCAACAATAAATACTTCATGAACCCATACATGGAACTCCAAATGTGCAGTGTGCCTGCACTGCTACAGAGCATGCATTGCAAGGTATTCACACAGTTTATCGCATAGACTTACCATAAGGAATGAAACAAGAACTGTAATACACTTTACACCACAGACGCTCACTCTGGCTTGACGAAAACATCCAAACATTGACCAAAAGTTGCACAAATAATTAAGTTTGAAAGGAAAAGAAACGAGGTATGAAGCATTTATAAATTCATCAAATGTAGTGAGGTGGTTTAATTTCGTCCCAGTCTATAAAATTACTTTCGGGCCGTACTGAGCTCTTGCCGATTACCCGCCTACTAATCAGGGCGTCTGTCTCCGTTGCTTTTGAGCGTGAATGGAAATTGTAGAAATTTTCTGTGGAGCAACATTTCATAATAAAGCGTTTTAAATCATCAAAAGCGATGAGCGGTAGCAGGCGCTTTCGATAAAGAACGGGGGAGTGCAGCGCCGCTGCTGTCGCCACGGCCGCTGCCAGTAGCCAGCAAATGGATCCCGGAGCTTTGCCGCATACGGCGTCCACAGGAGGACAGTCTGCAGGAAATCTGCCGCAAAATCGTTACTAGATAAAATTTTGATATCGGTGTGTCACAAAGCGAAATAGATTGAATCTGCGCTACCATTACATTCACGTCTTCAGCATTCAGACAGAAGAGGCTATAAAAATATTTTGTGCCAGGTGCTCTCGATCCACTGACATTATGAACAGAAACAACGCACGCTACCGCTAGACCACAGGCGTAATCAGCCTAGAGTCTCTCTATCTTGGGACAAGTTTTCCTCCAGGAAGTGCCGCAGTCTACTGTGTTGCCAGATTGTGCAGATAACCGGACTTAGAGAATTAGCGAGTTGGCCAGTTTTTTTGTCCCATGTCGCGATCGGCGCGGACTTAGCCTCTGAAGCGGCCGGCCGCCGGTCGAGTTTTATGTCAAAGAGTGTACGTTGCAGTAAGTACTGGGAGATGAAGAAGGCTCAAATGGCTCTGAGCACTATGGGACTTAACTTCTAAGGTCATCAAACCCCTAGAACTCAGAACTACTTAAACCTAACTAACCTAAGGACATCACACACACCCATGCCCGAGACAGACTGTAGCGCCTAGAACCAGATAAAGAAGCTTGCACAGGATAGAGTAGCATGGAGAGCTGCATCAAACCAGTCTCAGGGCTGAAGACCACAACAACAACAACAACAACAATAAAGGTTCGTAATTTACCTTCTGGCTGCACCTTGTATGTTCCCATTATTGCCAGATCAGATGTTAGGATGGCATCCCTTTTTTGAAAATTTCGATATTCCAATTGCCAGACAGTATTCTGACAAAAGCGTATGAAAGGACATTGTGGTATCACATATTGATACCACTCCACAGAGGTCACAATTGGCAACGGCACTGGAAGTTGCCGTCTGACGTCAGTAGTGGTCACGTAGTATCTGATGGACCCAATGACGCATGCCCACTTGAACCACGTCTCCCGTGGCTCGGTAGAACGAGCGCCTTCTGCCACTGTGATATAGGGTGGTCGGCGGCAACCACCCAGCCCACTTGCACTTTCAGCCTCATCGCTATGACGCAAGAATTCGTAGTCAGTGCAATGAGCGTCATCCTAGTTACTACAGTATGAGCTGGACTCCATTTCCTGGTGTATTATTTGTAATGAGTGTTCGTACGCTTGTTGTGATAACCTGTTCGCTTGTAACTTCTGCTCTTGTCTGGATTTCCTATGGCGACGTTTCCTGCACCACCCTATAGCTCACCTCTCCTTACCATTGTGTCCAAGGTATAAGTCGCACAGGATACGGTAGCCTGTGCAAAGTGACCAGTTTTCGTCCAACTAGCTGGGCGAGTTGATTGGTTTGTTCAGAAGAGGAGGCCGACAAGCGTTTGCCACCTTTCGGCCGGTCGGAGATGACAAAATAGAAGTGCACGCCTTACAATCTATCTCAAACGGTTTTACAGAAACTGTAAAACAAAATTGTTTTTTGCTTTACTTGTAGCTTTATATATCATGTTAATTATGATGTGCCTATCATTTCGCTAATGGCCAAGTTACTGTGATATTTACTGCGCGCAATTCGAAAAACTCTGCGATGAAACTAGGGGTAGCTGTAATTTTGCGTTAGGCGCGTATTACATGACATGTTGCTGCGTATGAAATTTAGCTAGCAAATTGAATTTTTCTCTGGACTTGGGTGGAGTCTCTATCTGTATCCAATACCCAGAAAATTGAACTGACAGCGCAGTCATTTGCGATTGCGTCGCACCAGCAGTAATGCCGGAGTGAAATATCCACAATATTCATCATATTTCGTAACGGTTTAAGATATCGAAATGAGATTTTGGCAAGTAATAGCACACGAGGAGGGGAATATTTCTCTATATCGTTATTATTGCAGTTGACCGGAATGGACAGTGTCTTGAAAGCAGGATATAAGATGAACATAGAGAAAAGCAAAACGAGAATAATGGAATGTAGTCGAATTAAATCGGGTGATGCTGCGGGAATTAGATTAGGAAATGAGACGATTAAAGTAGTAAATGAGTTTTGCTATTTGGGGAGCAAAATAACTGATGATGGTCGAAGTAGAGAGGATATAAAATGTAGACCTGCAAAGACAAGGAAAGCATTTCCGAAGAAGAGAAATTTGTTAACATCGAGTATAGATTTAAGTGGCAGGAAGTCGTTTCTGAAAGTATTTGTATGTAGTGTAGCCATGTATGGAAGTGAAACATGGACGATAAATAGTTTAGACAAGAAGAGAATAGAAGCTTTCGAAATCTGGTGCTAAAAAGAATGTTGAAGATTAGATGGGTAGATCACACAACTAATGAGGAGGTATTGAACAGAATTGGAGAGAAGAGAAATTTGTGGCATAACTTGACTAGACGAAGGGATCGGTTGGTAGGGCATATTCTGAGGCTTAAAGGGATCACCAATTTAGTATTGGAGGGCAGCGTGGATGAAGTGTTGGCAGAAGAGCCATCACTGTGTTGCTAGAGGAGGCCGAAATGCACGCGTTTAATTACACGCTGACTGGCGTGAGGTCTGGAACAGTTAAGGGAATTAATAGTAGCAAATAAAGTACGTAGTTGATATAATACTTAACTTTAATCCACAATTGGTGTACATCGCTCTTGACGGTACATGTTATAATCTCAATATCAAATGCTATGGCGCCTTGCTAGGTCGTAGCAAATGACGTAGCTGAAGGCTATGCTAACTATCGTCTCGGCAAATGAGAGCGTAGTTGTCAGTGATCCATCTCTGGCTAAGTCGGCTGTACAACTGGGACGAGTGCTAGGACGTGACCTGCCGTGTGGCGGCGCTCGGTCTGCAATCACTGACAGTGGCGACACGCGGGTCCGTCGTATACTAGCGGACCGCGGCCGATTTAAAAGGCTACCACCTAGCAAGTGTGGTGTCTGGCTGTGACACCACATTCCGCCCCCGCAAATCGGCGAACGGTTGTGTTATAAGGCTTCCGCCCGCCGTGGGGAGGACCCCATGTTGACGTATGCGACGAGGTGGGGAGCCTAACAACAGGCGAGGCTGTGCCACCCGCACCCGGCCATTCGGTCCGAGGGGAGCTAGGAAACGCCTGAAAACCTAGTCCAGGGTGCACGCCAACATGCGGTGTATGCGCCCGTAGATAGTGAGGAGAGGCCGAAGGGTCAACCTCCATCGAGTCGGAGCACCCGACTGGCGAAGACGACAGATGGTCCGGAACGGGCAAGAGTTCCATGGCGGAGGACAACTGGACACGGGAAGCGACCGGCGGCGCGTGACCCAGGGAGGCGCCCGGCGGTTGCAGCGACGCGTCCACTGCGGGCGTCGTCGGCGAGAGAACAGGCGGCGGCGGCGGCGGCGGCGCGTCGCCATGGGGAAAAATGGAAGGCAGCGTCGGTAACACCTGGGGCTGAGGCGAGCCAGTAGATGGGTCCCCAGGGTGCTGACCGTACGGCACCGTCGCTGAAAGCAGACGGGGAGCGGCAGAACCCGTGCGACGACAGAGGCGCAGCTGATTGAGATGCCGACGCACCTCACCAGAGGCCCCCAAAACCAGATACATAGCGCGGCCGAGGCAGCGAAGAATGCGCCCTGCGAGCTAACGCCGTGAACCGCGATAGTTACGATAGTATACAATGTCGCTGGGAGCAAAAGCAAGTGTCTGCCGCTGCACAGGAACCTGATGCGGCGGATGTAGCAACGACATCAAGGTTCGATGAGAGCGACCGTGAAGCAGCTCAGCTGGTGAGCGACCATCGCGGGGCTGAGAGCGATACGAGGATAAAAAGAGCAATAACGCGTCCTCCCGAGAATGCGACTCTTTCAATTGCAACATCTGTGATTTGAAAGTCCGGACCAAACGTTCAGCGGCACCGTTTGACTGTGGCGAAAACGGCGCGGACGTCAGATGTTGAATACCAATGGCCTTGCAGAAGGACTGAAATTCTGCGGACGTGAATTGTGGGCCATTGTCGGAAACAATAGTCTGTGGTAGACCTTCAATGCAAAAGATAGCGGACAATGCTTGGATTGTGGCAGAAGACTTCGTGGAAGACATCCGGACAACAAATGGAAAATTACTGAATGAATCGATCACAACCAACCATCGAGCATTCCAGAATGGACCAGCAAAATCGATGTGTAAGCGTTGCCAAGGGGAAGTGGCTTTCGGCCATGCAAAGAATTTCCGCGGTGGTGCGGATTGTTGTTCGGCACACGCCATGCAAGAAGAGCACATATTCGTAATCGCAGCATCGATTCCGAACCAAGTACAGTGCCGACGAGCAAGTTGTTTCGTTCGCACTATACCCCAATGTCCTTGGTGGAGAAGCTTTAAGACAGAGGACTGTAACGAACGTGGGACCACGACCCTGGACTGATCATTATCAGAACACAACAGCAAAACACCACGTCGAACAAAAAGTCTCTCCTTGTGAGCAAAAAATCGGCGAACCAACGGATCCTCGATCCGTGACTTGGACAAGGGCCATTGCGTAGCAACAAAACGCAAAACGGTAGCAAGGACAGGGTCAGCAGCTGTGGCCATAGCTACACGACGATAATCAATCGGAAACGATTCGACCACGTCATCGGTTTCCGAGTCAATGAACATGCAAGCAAGTTCGGAGGAATCGAATGCTCTATCCTCAGCAACAGGCAAATGGGACAACGCATCGGCGTTTCCGTGCTTAGCAGTGGACCGATACAAGATATCGTAGCGGTACTGCGAGAGGAAAATAGACCAGCGAATGAATTTCTGCGCTGTACGTGGAGGTACAGGCTTGTTCGGATGAAAAAGCGACGTCAAAGGTTTGTGGTCTGTGATGATGGTAAAGTGACGACCATACAAGAAATCATGAAACTTTGTAACACCAAATACGAGAGCCAAAGCTTCTTTCTCGATCTGTGAATAATTTCTTTGCGCTGACGAGAGCAATTTGGACGCAAAGGGAATAGGGCGATCATGCGAGCCATCTTTGTGCGCAAGCACAGCACCGAACCCGAAATCCGATGCATCTACCATCAACAAAAGGGGTTTCTGGGGATCGAAGGGCGTAAGGCAACTATTGGAAAGCAACGCCGATTTCAACTTGCGAAAGGCGCGTTCGCATTCCGTCGTCCAGACGAACGGAACACCTTTACGGCGTAAGCGATGAAGCGGAGCTGAAATGGAAGAGGCATGGGGGATATATTTATGGTAATAATTAATTTCTCCCAGCACACTCTGTAGCTGCTTCAAATTCTGCGGCGAAGGCAAGTCTTGTATGGCACGGAGGTGCTCTGGACTGGGATGTATGCCTTGGGCATTGAGTACATGTCCCAGATATGGCAAGTCACGAGCAAAAAACACACATTTGTTCTTCCGCAAGCGAAGACCATTTTGTCGCAAGACCTGAAATAATGTTCTGAGATTGGCTAAATGTTCTTCTTCCGTTTTTCCGGAGATCACAATATCGTCCAGATAGTTTGCTGCAGTAGGGACCGACGCACAAACAGTTTGTAAATATTGCTGAAACAATGCAGGGGCGGATGCACACCCGAATGGCAGTCTTTTGAATCGATACAAACCAAGATGCGTGTTAACCACCAATACGCGCTGGGATTCTTCGTCCACCGGTATTTGCAAGTATGCATCTGCTAGGTCCAACTTCGAAAAATAATTACCCGGGCACAGTTTGTCAAAAGATCTTCCGGGCGGGGTAAAGGAAAAGTTGCAGTCACTAGTTGTGGATTCACTGTTGCCTTGAAGTCCACGCAAAGTCTCAATTTTCCGGAAGGTTTCTGCAAAATTACTAAGGGTGAAGCCCAGAGAGAAGCCTGCACACGTTCAATGACACCTTGTGATTCCAATTCGTGGAATGTTGTTGCGACCTCATCACGCAATGGGTGGGGAACATTGCGTGCTCTGAAAAATTTCGGTTGCGCGTTGACTTTCAGTTCCAAATGTGCTGCATAGTTCTTAGCGCAACCAAGGCCCGGTGCAAAAATGTCTGCAAATTCTTCACATAGACGAGAAACACTGACTGAAGGCACAGTCTGGTTCACTGATAGGACCTGATTTACGATAGAGAAGTTAAACAAGTGAAATAAATCTAAACCAAACAAGTTCACTGCAGAAGAAGAACGAAGAACGTAAAATGACACAAGTTTTGTTTGTCCCTTGTATGTTGCAAGAAGGCTGCACTGTCCTATCACAGGGATAGCTTGTCCTGAATAACTATTTAGCTTAACATTTGCGGCACGAACGGAGGTTTGCCCAGCTGTTTGTACGTGTCGTGATTGATCAATGAAACTGAAACTCCGGTATCGAGCTGGAACGGGATCACTTTTCCGTTTATAACCAAATCAACAAAAAGTTTATTGTCCTGCTGACGACAAGAGCGACTGTCTCGTGCAGCGTGAACTGACACTGGTACAGAATCACTTGCGACTCGACGGGATTTCCGTCGACGTCGACGCACACTATTTGTGGGACGAACACAGTCACCGTTAGAGAGAGAAGCACTGGGCGGAGTGGCATTAACTACATGAATTTCCATGGGCGAAGGTTCACGAGCCCGAGTATTCTTGGTTCGATTCCGGCGCGAAGCAAAGGGCATGGAATGGGCGTGAGTGTCCGTTCTGAGCTTTTTCTGGCAAAAACTTTGAACATGTCCTTTTTTATTACAGAAAAAGCAAATAGCTTGGCGTGACGGGCAATTCTCACGCGAATGTCTAGTAGCACACCACGGGCATGATTTTATCACTGCATTTGCTAGCTTACGCGGCACATGTGGCTGCGCGAACGGGCACGATGGCTGTTTACAGTTCCGTGCAGCTCGCCCGGCGGGCCGGTTAATGTGACACACGGCTGGTGAAGTTTCAAATGATTCCTGAGCAAAGTCAAGTGTGTCTTGCCTATCCAATATGTCCATCACTTGTTGAAGGGAGGGATTGACTAGTTTCAAAATCTATTCCCGTATACGAACATCAGAAACGTTCTGTGCAATTGCATCACGCACCATAGTATCTGAATAAGGGAGTCCACATTCACACTCAAAAGCACAATCCCTAGTAAGGCCTTGCAATGTTGCAACCCACCCCCTATTAGTCTGACCGGCCGTACGTTTTGTACGAAAGAATGTATACCGTTTGGCAATTACATTAACTGATTCTTTGAAATAGGCATCCAATGCAGACAAAATCTCTTCGTAGGACAGAGTTGCTACGTCGCGTCAGGGAAACAATTTCACTATCACACGGTAGGTGGAAACACCTACACAAGAAAGGAGATGAGGCTGCCGCTCGTTACCTTGAATTCTGTAGGCGGCGAGATGAAATCCAAATTGGCGTGACCACTCCGTCCAGCTTTCCATTTCCGCATCAAAATGACGAAAAGGTGGTGCAACTGCGTGTTGTGGCTGCTGTAGCGGTGGAGCGGCGGCTGCCGCATCGTTTTGCAGTGCACGTTGACCCTGGACGAGCTGTCCAAGGGCATCCAATAAGGCCTGCGTCTGCTGATTCTGCAAGCGATAAAATTCGGACAGTACATCTGGAGATTGTGGCGAAGCCATGACACAAGGAAGTTAAGACAAGACCCTTTTTATACTCGTCGCCATATGAAGTGTTGGCAGAAGAGCCATCACTGTGTTGCTAGAGGAGGCCGAAATGCACGCGTTTAATTACACGCTGACTGGCGTGAGGTCTGGAACATTTAAGGGAATTAATAGTAGCAAATAAAGTACGTAGTTGATATAATACTTAACTTTAATCCACAATTGGTGTACATCGCTCTTGACGGTACATGTTATAATCTCAATATCAAATGCTATGGCGCCTTGCTAGGTCGTAGCAAATGACGTAGCTGAAGGCTATGCTAACTGTCGTCTCGGCAAATGAGAGCGTAGTTGTCAGTGATCCATCTCTGGCTAAGTCGGCTGTACAACTGGGACGAGTGCTAGGACGTGTCTCTAGACCTGCCTTGTGGCGGCGCTCGGTCTGCAATCACTGACAGTGGCGACACGCGGGTCCGTCGTATACTAGCGGACCGCGGCCGATTTAAAAGGCTACCACCTAGCAAGTGTGGTGTCTGGCTGTGACACCACAGTGGAGGGTAAAAATCGTAGAGGGAGACCAAGAGATGAATACACTAAACCGATTCAGAAGGATATCGGTTGCACTATGTACTGGGAGCTGAAGAACCTTGCAGAGGATAGAGTAGCATGGAGAGCTGCATAAAACCAGTCTCTGGACTGAAGACCACAACAACAACATCGTTTTTATGGAAAACTCTATTATCTACTGTGTTGTTCTACTAAGTACAGACATTTTCGATGGAAGAAACTAATTTTTAGGTGCCACAGTTAGCTGGTGAAACGAGAAGTGCTACCTATAGGTTTTGGTTCAAATGGTTCAAATGGCTCTGAGCACTATGGGACTTAACAGCTGAGGTCATCAGTCCCCTAGAACTTAGAACTACTTAAACCTAACTAACCTAAGGACATCACACACATCCATGCCCGAGGCAGGATTCGAACCTGCGACCGTAGCGGTCGCGCGGTTGCAGACAGTAGCGCCCGGAACCGCTCGGCCACACTGGATGGCTACAGGTTTTGGAGCAATGTAAGTGAAGTCATCACACGTTTATTTTGCACCGAGGATGTGCTTGTAAATAAGATACTGACCTGACTTTTCCTCAGTTCCTCACTTAATAAAGTTAATAAACCACTGTTTCAGAGTTCTCTCAGAACTGCGTCTGCCCAACATGTTAGTGAGGTGAAACTTTGTAAACTTCGCTGAGTTTTGGCAAAAGAAGCTGCTTTAACATTGTGACAAGATAAGTTTTTAGATTTTGCTCAAAATTCCCCACTCATGACACTTCCGTGAAAGTTACAAACGGTTAAGAATACAGGTGAAAATAAATCGCTGCTTTTTCATTGGAATTCTTTTTAGATACTAATCAAAGCAGAGACGATAGATCTCTTTCAACGGTCACCACGCAGTGTGGACGTGAAGGAGCCCCGCTTAATACACTACTGGCCATTAACATTGCTACACCAAGAAGAAATGCAGATGATAAACGGGTATTCATTGGACAAATATATTATCCTAGAACTGACATGTGATTACATTTTCACGCAATTTGGTGCATAAATCCAGATAAATCAGTACCCAGAATAACCACCTCTGGCCGTAATAACGGCCTTGATACGCCTGGGCATTGAGTCAAACAGAGCTTGGATGGCGTATACAGGTACAGCTGCCCATGCAGCATCAACACGATACCACAGTTCATCAAGAGTAGTGACTTGCGTATTGTGACGAGCCATTTGCTCGGCCACCATTGACCAGACGTTTTCAATTGGTGAGAGATCTGGAGAAAGTGCTGGCCAGGGCAGCAGTCGAACATTTTCTGTATCCAGAAAGGCCCGTACAAGACCTGCAACATGTGGTCGTGCATTATCCTGCTGAAATGTAGGGTTTCGCAGGGATCGAATCAAGGGTAGAGCCACGGGTCGTAACACATCTGAAATGTAACGTCCACTGTTCAAAGGGCCGTCGATGCGAACAAGAGATGACCGAGACATGTAACCAATGGCACCCCATACCATCACTCCAGGTGATACGCCAGTATGTCCATGACGAATACACTCTTCCAACGTGCGTTCACCGCGATGTCGCCAAACACGGATGCGACCATCATGATGCTGTAAACAGAACCTGGATTCATCCGAAAAAAATAAAAAATGACGTTTTGTCATTCGTGCACCCAGGCTCGTTGTTGAGTACATCATCGCAGGGGCTTCTGTCTGTGATGCAGCGTCGAGGGTAACCGCAGCCATGTTCTCCGAGCTGACAGCCATGCTGCTGCAAACGTCGTCGAACTTTTCGTGCAGATGGTTGTTGTCTTGCAAACATCCCCCTCTGTTGACTCAGGGATAAGGACGTGGCTGCACGATCCGTTACAGCCATGCGGATAAGATGCCTGTCATCTCGACTGCTAGTGATACGAAGCCGTTGGGATCCAGCACGGCGTTCCGTATTACCCTCCTGAACGCACCGACTGCATATTCTGCTAGCAGTCATGTCGCGATAGGATAAACCGCAATCGCGATAGGCTACAATCCGACCTTACCAAAGTCTGAAACGTGATGGTACGCATGTCTCCTCCTTACACGAGGCATCACAACAACGTTTCACCAGGCAACGCCGGTCAACTGCTGTTTGCGTATGAGAAATCGGTTGGAAACCTTCCTCATGTCAGCACGTTGTAGGTGTCACCACCGGCGCCAACCTTGTTTGAATGCTCTGTAAAGCTAATCATGCATATCACAGCATCCTCTTCCTGTCGGTAAAATTTCGCGTCTGTAGCGTGTCATCTTCGTGGTGTAGCAATTTTAATGGCCAGTATTGTATTTATGGCACTTGCCCTACAGCACTTGGCATTTCCAGTACAGCGCCTGCCAGCAGCCCCCACCACTACTGCTCTGCCCACTCGTGTCCTGCTGTCTGCGCATCTACCGGCTGCGGTGTTCTGCGTGCACCATAGTACACAACACACATGGTACCACAGCGATAAATGGAAATGCGGTGTGTCTAGGGCCTCGCGTCGTGTAGGCCGTTCGCCTGGTGAAAGTCTTTCGAGTCGATGCCACTTCGGCGACTTGCATGTCGATGGGGGTGAAATGATGATGATAAGGACAACACTACACCCAGTCCCTCATAACACCCCACCCGTTGCTTGTCAGATTTTTGCGTGTGTTGGCCCCTGACAAACAATTTACAGAGAAATTGGGAGTGTAACAATACGCAAAAATGGATAACGCTAGATTCAAAATGTGGCCCTGTCACCCCTAATTAATCTGCGGTGGTAGTGTTGATGATAAATCACACCTATTTTTACTTCCAAACATGAACGTTCACGAACACTTTGGGTGTTCAATGACATCAAATAATACACAAATATAAAACAATTCAAAAGTTTGAATTTGGGATCAACTACTGAATGTAAAGGCTCTACTGAATCACAATAATTTTATTATAGCCTTCATATCAATGCTGAATGAAACACAATGAACAATTTACAAATTATCCTCCTATCTGGCATTGGCAGTAACTGCGTTAAAATCAGTCCAAAACGCGATCTCTTATAACATATATACGAAGAGCCACTACACTCCAAAGTACTGTGAAACCTCTATGGTAGCAGCAATTGCAATTGATCGAACTATTTAACGTTACTCCTAACAAAGGGCGAACAGGAGCGATGTCACCGTAATATTGCTGTTGTAGCGGCGGTCTCCGACGACGACGGCGAGGCCGTGCGATCGGCGTGTGGCGTCTCGGAAAGTACAATCCTAAAGTATTCGAACACCAGACTGCTGTCCGTAAACTTCTCTAATTGTCACAATGTTTCCGTCAGCAATGAGCTGGCACGGCTAACGTCCTCTCAGAATGAAAGACCAAGAGGGGAGACGACTTGGCTAACGTCCTCTCAGTACGAGAGCTCAGAACGGAAGACCTCTACAGAGAGTCCAGCAAGATCGCTCTTCACCTTTCTTTTCTCACCTCAACTTTTACCGAGCGAATCACATCAGTAGAAGTTATCAAAATACCCAGTTTGCCAGTGCCGACCAATGTACGGCCTGGGAATTCCACAATTCTTTCATTTCTTCAAAATTTCACAAGTAAACTCCGCCCTCGCCGGCTGGGAAGAACCACAGCTATACGCAATAACACATTTACTGGAAGTTTTCTCCCAAGAGACCACTCAAGATCTTTCCGGCAAGATTCCCCGTCGTAGCGAACACAGATTCTTGCATTGAAAGTTTCTTATTCGGAACTCCTGGCCTGCCCCACTTGAGTTACTCGAAGGCGTAAAATTAGTGGGACATAGGCGAGAGCACGCACAGGAAAGCCCGTCCAGCTATCCACTGCTCTGTTTTGGTAAACAATTGAACACCTGCAGTCGCACGTCCCTCAGAGGTTGGCGACCGCTGTGGCCTCTCTAAACGGATTACAGAAGTCCCCCAGTTCACCATTCATACCGTTATGCTGTGGCCTACGGCGGATAGGCGGGGACGTAGCCGAGCTCTGTCTCGCGTACTGTCTCTCCGCAAAATCTTATAATTACAAAATCGCGGAATTCTCGCGTGCGGTTGCGTTTCCACATAGATTTCCTACACCATAATTTAGAGCATTACTCCAACAAAAACGTTAAATGGACTCATGTAAGGTGCAAGGCCGTTGCCACCTTACACCCTGAGTGGAGAAAATCTCCGACCCAGCCGGGAATCGATCCTGGGCAGTTAGGTATAACAATCCTTCGCGCTGACCACACAGTTACCAGGGGCGGACACCACAGCGATAGAACTTGGAAGACTCAGCAGCAGCTGAGACATCCTGTCATGAAAAGCATCATACGCTCACCAGTATTGCCAGACCACGCCGCAAAATTGCCTTGTGTTTCAGCGACATTGCGGCAAGGTTGATGGCAACACTGTAGCAGCCAAATGTTGCCATAAAATGTGGCCCACTTATAGCACATCAAGTTTACTCCACTCTCATTAGTCGACTTCGAAACTCGCCCAGCTCGCTGCGGCCCCACGGCACCTGCTGCCCGGTCTCCTTCCCCTCCGCCCCCAGCGCACTCGCTCAGTACCACTGCCACCAGAGGGTTCGCCGACCACACGCCCACGCTGCAGCCACTGCCTCTGCCTCCGCCCGCATGGCGGCGCTTTCCGCCCCATCGCGGCTGCCCTCATTAGCAGTATTTCAGCCCCTGCCTTGCCCGCTGCTTTCGCGCGGCCGGCGACGCCAACACCGCGTCCGAGCCCACGGCCCGCGGGCGCGAACGGGTCACTCGGAAAAGGGCTGGCGATCGCGCAAAAACGTGTGTGCATCCTGCGAAAAAAAATTATACAATAAAGTCCGTAGGGCCCGCGACGGATCGGGTCGGCCCTGCCTCGCGAGTAATGAGGCTAGTCACCGCTGGCGGTCCGTTCGGCGGCAGGCACGTATCCGTCTGTGGCCACTGTCGATTTTAACGGTCGGAGCTATCGCAGCCTTTCGCTATAGTTTTTCTTTGAGCGTAGAAATACTCTCGGTTTCAAATTCATTGTGCCTATTGGACATGAATGCATTTCATCGAAAAAGACTGATAGTGGTAGGGGCGGATGAGAATACACAGGTTTTCAGATACAACGGATGTATCTCGTTCAATTGTGGATATTATGGAGCTCGTTAAAATAGGGTCGTGTATACACCTTCTTTTTTGCTCCGCTGCTGGCCATTAAAATGTATGTAGCATGCAATAAATGTCGGAGAGACACTAATTTGCAAATCACTAACATTTCAGCACAGTCGCTGAAACTAGGTAGGAGTTACCCAATATACAGGGTGATTTTCCACCATGCAAAAACGCTAGGGTTTACTCGATGAGAAGATACAGAGGAAAAAAAGTCTAATGAACTTATGTCCAAAATTCCACGATTTCCATACTAGAGACCATTTGTTGAGTCATACATTGTTGCAGATACAGCGGTCTAATACGCGCTGTACCATGCAGTCACAGTTACAGTACGTGCTGAAAATGGTTTCCTACTGCCTCAACGCGTGCGTGTAAGAACCATTGCTGCATCCGAACAGTGTCAAAGGCAACGAATACGCTGCTCTAATGTCTCCACATCTGGAATGGGCTCTGCATACACGATACTTCTGAGATGGACCGATAACCAGAAACCGTACGGTTTCAGATTCGGCAAACGAGGAGGCCAAGCAGCTGGACAGCCTCGTCCGATCCATCGATCTGAGAAGATACGATTGAGATGCGTCCGGACGTTAACGGTGAAATGGGCTGGAGCACCATCATGTAGCAGCCACATAACCCTTCGAATCATCAACTGCACTTCTACCAGCAGGGGAGGCAAAGTCACCTGTAAAAAACGCCAATAGTTCCGGCCTGTTAGGCGACGTGGAAGGAAGACTTGTCCCAAAACTCGGACGACAATTATCCCGGCCCACACATTCCGGCTGCACCAATGCTGATTTTCAAATGGTTGAAATGGCTCTAAGCACTATGGGACTCAACATCTGAGGTTATCGGTCTCCTAAACGTAGAACTACTTAAACCTAACTAACATAAGGACTACACACACTTCTATGGCTGAGGCAGCATTCGAAGAGGCAGGATTCGAACCTGCGTCCATAGCAGCAGCGCAGTTCCGGACTGAAGCGCCTAGAGCCGCTTGGCCACAGCGGCCGGCTGCTGATGTTTCGCTGTCACCGTTCCATAGGGGTTCTGCATACTAGTCCACAGACGACTGTTATGAAAGTTGAAGATACTACTACCGCTAAAGGTAGCCTCATCTATGAATAGGATGGATGACACAATTCCCAGAATCTTGGTTGCCTGGTGAAGAAACCAGTGACAAAACTGCCCGCTATGTGGAAAGTCTGTCACCAGTATTCCCGGCGCACGTTGTAAGTGATAATGGTAGTAACAATTATCGTGAACAATGTTCCATATGGTCGTCTGGCTTACCCTGTACTGGCGTCCCAACTGCCTGGTACTGACACGGCGGCCACCTTTCACAGTGTTAATCACATTTTCCTCCAATTCTGGTGTCCGAACATTTCGGGTACGTCCTTCAGGATTTCCTGCTTGTTGAAACAGCCCTGTCCCAGACAAACGGCAGAACACTGATGCAAACACTGAAAGCTGTGGTTCTTGTCGGCGAGGACAGGTCTCCTGATACAACCTTGCTTTCCGCCGTCCTTTCTGTAAGTAAACACTATGCCGGCAAGCTCTCGATTCGAATACGGAACCACTGTGTACACCGCTGTATCACATCCACTTCAAGGTGAGTCAGCAAGAGAAGTGAATCGGACACAACATTACCAATTACTATGGCAAGAGACGGCTCTAGGGTATGACGATTAAGGAACAGTGCAACCTATTAGGAGGAAACCATGCATACTGTAACTGTGGGCGCATGGTACAGCGCGTGTTAGGCTGCAGCCTCTGTACCAAAATATGATTGAATAAATGGTCTCTAGCAAGGAAACCATGCATTACCGGACATAAGTTGATTAGACCTTTTATGTTCCGTATCCTCTCATCGAGTTTGAACACGGTGGGAAAAATCATCCTATAAAGGGTGAACCGGAACTCAACCGCCAAAGTTTCAGGGGTTGTTCAGGGACACCTTCTGAGTGTCTTGGTATGAAGGACCTGCCGTGTCCGGCGGCGGCTGGTTACACAGTAAGAACGTAACAATAATCCATTCAGTTTGTTGCCCATCCGTTATCTTTGTTTCTCTGTAAATACCTTAACAAAAGTAAACAAAAAGAAATCCTGTAATATGCAATCACCACGTTCCAGCTAATGGTGGCGGTGAAAGAGTTGCGAAAACCTGCGTGAAACTGTAAGGTGAGGCTTTATGGCAGATGACAAGCTAATTTAGCGATTATATATTTGTGTTGTAAAGCTCCTAAACTATTTTTTATTACAAATTGGAAATCACATGTCAGTGTTTCGGTCATATCCAAATCATCATCAGAAAATGTCTCTCGAATCCAAAAAGTGTTTTCCTCAGAGGGTAACAGCTAGCAATATTATACAATTTATTTACATAATGAAGTATGAATTCACGATAATAATAAGAGACAGATGTTTGTACCATTGGATGGTGAAAAGAGATGGCGAGGGGAGCACTAACAAGTGTCGGAAACACATGCGGCAACTCCTAAATAGCGTCAAACCCTATGCTTTATAAAGGTGAGGCTTAAGCCCTCGCCTGCTGTATGACCTCATCGGGAGCCCTTAGGGATTAGCGTACGAAGATAACGTATGTGTAAAGTTAAGAAAAAAAGGGAAAAAAGAATATAGGTACAAATAAAATATGATATAAAAGATTCCATAAATGGAAGATAACAGCTTTTCATTTGCAAATGGTAATTACAAACGTTATAAGAACGCTAAACTGTCATCTATGGCATTGCGTGAAAGTCCAAACTGAGGTGTGTGGAAACAAAGACAAGCGTAGAGACGCTGGCCGTTGTCATGGAGACGGTAGTGTGGAACCTCTCGATGAGTAACGTCAGTGTCGATGAATATGGTGCGCCAGAGATTTAGCGACATAAATACCCCATCAGTCACCATGGAGGCAGGGGGGTTGATCATACCCCATCAGTCACCATGGAGGCAGGGGGGTTGATCAGTGGCAATCAGTTTCGTAGCTTTGGGAGTATAGAACCTAAAACTTGGTAATAAAGTTAGATAAGTGGCGACGAAGTGTCTGAACAAGTGTCAAGTTAGTCACACTTAAAGCTAAACAAGCACCATATACTTACTGACCGTGCGAGGTGCCGGACCTAACAGTGTATTTAACACTAAATTCTTATAGAATCTTCGTAGGGAAATGATGCTCGAAGCCCCCCTTTTCTAACTCCGACTTTTGCTGTTGCACATGGATTAAGAAGAAACGCGAACTGACTGTAATCGATCCTTCAAGTGGAGTAGAAAAGAGTTTGGCACCTGCTATAATTTAATCTGATAGAAATTAATTTGATAAAGGAAAGTTTCATTAACATAGTGAGAAATGAAAGGGTTGCTCTACCGATCTTCAGAATGAATGTTCTGTCCAAAATAACAATTTGATTTATTATGACTAAACTAAAAACAATAAACAAAACACTTGAAACATCTACAATACGTCAAATTGGATACTCAAATAAATGCTGTGAAGGTGAAGTTGTCCATAAACTAACTAATGACATTTATGACCAAGTGGTACGTGGAGAAAATTCCTTGCAACTCAAATCTTGAGAGAAACACCCAGCCAACCCAACATTAATTGCTGCTACAGTAGTGAGAACTCAGACAATGAACATCCAAGACAGAACCACGTTAGAAAAGACGGGAACAGGCGCGCTCAGCTGAGCTCTGATTATCACATAGCAAAATTCCCTAATCTGCCGGTGCTGCGGACATACATTACCAAGCTGTCTTCTTAACTGCAAAAACACGATCTGGCGTACCGGAGGCGATTGCTGGTTGCTTCGACGTCTCCTCGTGGTGATGATACTGTCGCGAGTATAGCCCAAAACAAATTATCCTGGTCTGGTTGTTTCAGACTGAAGACTCCCTAGCAACCCAAATGCGCTTCTGAGGGATACGAAGAAGGCTCGCCACTCAATCACTGGCGGTACAATGATTGATTTTAAAAAGCGAAGTCACACAGTAACTCCGATGCAGTCAACTTTAGCCAAAACTGCTCAAGACAGACAACATTGGCCGCTTGTACACAGAATGCTCAATTGCCTACTGTACTCAGAAAGCTACATTGAAGTTGAAACTCCAGCAACTTCATCAAACAGTTACAATTAAATGAAAATATATTAGACAGCCAACGGAGGGCAGGCTGTCCAGAGCAGCAAGAGCTCAGTCTTGTAACCTACTCTGACCAAAAGGAGAGAGACGACTCTACCAAGAGCACCTGTACAAGCCGAACACAGAACATTACCACCCCCACCACAGTGGCCCTGGTTAAACGTGCCAATCAGCATCTCGAAAACCGGTGGAAAATTTCACTCTGTTGCCGAAGAACTACTATTCCACCAATGGAGATACTTGGCGCCAATTTCTGCGCCGATTTTGCTACGTCACGGAGCTGTCCCCTGGGCAAGCCAATCACAGTTATGATTTTGCAGAAAACGCGGGAATTTGCCTGGCAAGACTGCCTGGGAACACAAGTCATTCCCACGCCTCGCTGGTAGCCCGTCAGAAAGTGTTTTTACTAAGTTTCTGCGAAGTAACGGAATCTCTAACCCCAGCCGCTCCTTGAGGCCACTGTTGGCGTGTCGCCCCCGCTCTTATGACAATGTCAGCGTCTGGACAGCATCCACTCGACTCCCTCACACCCATCGGCATAACCCTTTCAAGATCAGCAGAACCTGCATGTCACCGGACTACCCGGGTGACGAGAGACGCTGCGTGGGAAGTCTGCGTGTGAAGGAATAGCAACTTTTCACCGCATGCAATTAGAGAGGAAAGTATTCATATCTTCTGAGTTCGCAATACGAGCCTTGTGATTACCATATTCGGTTATACTTCCCCAAATTGAATTACTCGGAGTAAGATATGAATATGAGAGAGGGCAAGTTACTGTGTGCATCGTAAAAGGCATGGTACCTCTCAACCATTGGTCGTTAAAAGGACTATATGTGCTATTACAGGCCTGTCAAGATAGGTACAATGACATTAATGCCAGTAGTGGAACTAAGCTGCTACGAGGACAAATAATTAAATCAAAATCCCATGATGTCACCCCACCCCCAACCACCCCCTGAATGTGCAGGGAATCTTTGGCGGGAAAAGACCAATTGGGCTACCTCCACTAACCTAACTGCCCACTCCCACCTTCCCTCCTCCCATTCCTATGGCGTCACTCCCCACCACCGCAATGCCCCTGAAAATGGCGGGAAATGGCCAGTCCATGCTCAGCTGCAAGAGAGGAAGGACATGATGCATTTAGTTATTTATTTTCGCGAAACTGTGTTCTCGTTGGTGTTATCTTGCTGGCGAATTGTTCTTTCCATTTGGCTGCCCCCTCTTCCCCCCACCCTTCCCCTCCGACCCCCCACTCCTACTCTGGTCGACCGAATGTAGGTTCACCTCAAAGATTGAAGACACTTTCTTTGTCCACAATTCCGCCACCAGAGGGTGCTCAAATCTATCCTATAGCCAACCTCCTCACCCCCTCCCCCCACTTTCGCCACCCAATACTCACGTCCCGCTTCCCCATTATTCGAGTTTCATCTGCTTGTTTGGAGGCACTGTCTGAGAGAAAAAAATCCAGAGTCCTTCAGCTACTGTGGTGTTCATCACTCTTCTGAAACGCTGAGAGTGCACAGTATATATTTGCTACTCGAGTCAGATATGTTAGGACACCAATTATTTATTTTCCTTACTTTTCGAAGCACAGTTTTACAATGGGAAATCCACACTAGAATCTAAGCACAGATGGGGAAATCAAAACAATTACATAACTAAAACCTCATGACATATTTATAAACACACAACAGATTGTGAAAAGAAACACAGTCTCGCAGCAGATTGGATGCCTAAAAGATTCTTCTAGAACTGGAAGCACTGCCCTACAGGATTGAAAAATGGCTGGTATTTTCCATGAATTTCCTATGTTCTACAATTGATGGTCTGGAGCTGCTCTAAAGCCACAATGGCCAGGGGAGGGGGGGATAGCATCACACCTGTACATCTGTGCTAACCAGAGGAGGCTGGTCTTCATGGACTTGTCTTTGAACACTCGAACAAGGAAGACATCACGTGACTTTCTGACGTCACATAACTTTCCGTAGGTGCCTTGTTCTGCCCCTGTCTTGTTAGAACCAGTATGTAGAGACTCGTATGTCTCCACAAACGATATCTTGTGACACTCTGACGTTATGGAACTTCCTGTGAATGGAAAATTCTAATTCGTTCTTACTGAATTTTCCAAACAAAATGCTACTGGTGTGGGAGCACCACCAACCACTTCTTACAGACGGAGCAATTCCGATATTTCAGCTGAAAATTATTTTTGTTCAGATCGAAAAAAAAACATACAACAGTCAAATTGCACTGACAAACCCAGCAAAAGTGGTGTGCAGATCATGAAATACGAAACTATCGCGAAAGACACTTAGTCAGTTACACCACTCTGCTACTGTCAAAAAAAGTTTGAATTTTTCGGCATGAAACCGATCTCCAGCCAGGCTATATCACCACAAACGATTGCGCAACCATACCATCTCGCTACGCAGCACTGCTGAACACAATTCATATCTTGCCCCACACAAAATCATCACTTCCGCATCCTGCATATAACTATCGATCGTCAGATACTCCTACATATACTGTGAAGACACAAAAATTCCGAAACCAGAAGCTTACGCCCCGTCGTAGTGGTAGATATCCCCCACAAGGTCGGTTGGTCATCCACCGCGGCCAACACGCTAGCCTGATACGCGATGGGGGCGTCCTTCGTGGACAGTGAACTCTCACCATACTGATGCACCAAGGCCGAGCTGGTTTCTCTGGCGCAAAGGCGTCAGCTGAGGTACTGTTTCCGGTCTGGTCTGCTTGCTGCCGTGTCTTCTGCAATTGTTGCGACCGTTTCCTGACTCTGCGATTACAAGAACATTCACTTTCTGAGCTCCTTCGACGAGGAATGCTTCATCAATCGCGAAGTAATTTACCGATATCGAAAAAGATATCAATTGCAGTATTCGATGTTACACATCAAAGCGACGATATTTTTGACACTTTTATGCAGAAATCGTAGAGTAGCATATGACAATCACCAAAATTTTATGTACGTTACAAACAGTTTGCCAGAATATCGTACTATTTACGCGACTGTTCTGGGTATTAACTACAGAGTAGTATGCCACCGATTGCTTTCACAGTATAAATCCGAAATTAATTCTGTTAAATTCTTCCTCTCTTGTAGCTCAGAAGAGACTGATCATTTACTGCCAATGTAGTGGTGAGGGGTGACGTCATAGGAGTGGGAAGAGGAGAGCTGGGTGACGGGAGTTAGATTAGTGGAGGTAACTCAATCGGCCTTTCCACACTAAAATTTTCTGTGATTTCCATGGGGTGGATGGGCTTAGGTGGCATCATGGGAGAGCTGGGGGGGGGGACACCACCGCCATTTTAAATACGTTATTTGTTCTCATAGCGGCTTTGTTCCTCTACAAATACCACTTTTAGAGGCTAATATCTGCCATACGAAGGTTTTAGATAAAAAGAAATATATATTTTTGTAGTAAGATGGAGCGAATGGATTAATAGTGTGAGATTTCTGGAGGAGGTTGACACACAAGGGCACAACTGGAAATGTAATATCCTCACGAAACCCGTAATTATTGTGTGAAGCATTATTGTTACTGTTAGGATGTGAAGATTTTTGTTTCTCCTTTTTCAAGTGCGTATGCGAAGTGCAAAGTGAACATAGATGCGCCACTTTGCCATGACTCTCAAAAGCTCAACAGTCATGAAAAGGAGCTGCATGATACCTCTGTTGGGGGCCACTTTCGCTGATTCACAGCGCCAGCAACCCAGGAGATAAGCCGGCCCCCACGCACTGAGCCCCCGGGAAGCGGACATAGGGCAATTTTGCAAACACTCAGAGGGTAGCCGTGCAGATACCCTCACCTCACTTCAGAATGGTCACGTTGCGAAGAGGTTGGCGGACAATGAGAAGCGTGCTGACAACTGACGAACATCTGGAGCCATTGGAAAAGTCAAGAATGCACACTTGAAGGCGTGTGAACTATTCTGCCTGAGAACAGCCGTTTCTACCTGCGTTAAAAAAGCGGGAACCTGTCGAGAGTTCAAGTACCCCAAGACGTCTGGGAGGGAACGTGCACACAAAGCGCGAAGAATTCGCACAGGAAGGCGCGTGAGACTAAAGAACTACATAAGAAGTCAGCCTGCTTAAAAAGGTGTTTTCTGGAAAGGAAGGACATTGCTTATAAATGACGGACGCTAACAGGTTCTTAGACGAAACACCAACATGAGAATACCCAGATCCCGTGCATGGATTGCCGTTACAAAGAATTGCTGTGTGGCTCCTCTCACAATAGCTCAGAAATGCAGAAAAATACCGAAACAATGAGCTGCAAACGCTGGGAACAACCTTGACAGTGAAATTGTGACGAAGACGGCAATTCCCTAGTTACACGCCAGCACACGCAAGATAGAAAATTTCCACTATGCACTGGGAGGAGTGGTCATGAAACGGCCATCAGTCATTGGGCCGCGTCGCAAATTAAGTTCCCCCAATGGCAGTGTCGAGAGGAGGAAACTTTCGAGTAGTCGGATGATAGATGGATGAAAATTGAAGGGGACAGTCGTTGAGACAGATCAAAAGCAGTAAGGTCATCACCATACACAAATGGCTACGAAAAATTGTGAGATCGTTCATTCCCCTCCCCACCCCACTCATTTCCCTTAATAACTGAGTCGTGTCCTGCACAGTCAAACTGGCCCTGAGATATGTAATTTTTTGTGTTGTTTTGTTTTGTGTGTCAAAATTTCTGAAATAATTGCATTCAAAAATGGTTCAAATGGCTCTGAGCACTATGGGGCTTAACATCTGAGGTCACTAGTCCCTAGACTTAAAACTACTTAAACATAACTAACCTAAGGACATCACACACATCCATGCCCGAGGCAGGATTCGAACCTGCGACTGTAGCAGTTGCGTGGTTCCGGACTGAAGCGCCTAGAACCGCTTGACCACAGAGGCCGGCAAAAATTGCAGTCATTTCATGATTTATTTGTCTAAGCAGTCTGGCCGGCCGGAGTGGCCGAGAGGCTCTAGGCGCTACAGTCTGGAAGCGTGCGACCGCTACGGCCGCAGGTTCGAATCCTGCCTAGGGCATGGATTTGTGTGATGTCCTTAGGTTAGTTAGGTTTAAGTAGTTCTAAGTTCTAGGGGACATGACCTCAGCAGTTAAGTCCCTTAGTGCTCAGACCCATTTGTGCCATAAACAATCTGTTCCATTTGCTTATCAATCCCTTAGTGTAATAACCTTTTGGTTTCTGATTTTACTCACTTGTTGATATCTTGCTCCCAAAGTGGGGCAACGTAATTAGTAATCTTCTTTCAATTTACGCAAGAGATCAAAAATTCTCGATTCACAACAGTTTTGGCGTCCACCGTGGGGCGATGTCATTGGTAATTTGCATGCATTGTGACATCACAACCAATTCTAGGTTCACTACAACATTGTCACCCAACATTGGGAGATATCATCATTATCTACATGTCATTTCATGTCACAGAGGAGAGAACTTTTTCTGCTTCAGTACAACAGAGATAATTTAAAAATATTTGCCGCAATAGAAAGGAAGGCAGGAGAGCAGACATGCGTTATAGCTAGAGCTGTGCCCGACCAAAAGTACGGTTCGTTAGTTTTCGTACACTACATAAATGATGTAGTAAATGGTAAGATTACTGGTAGTATTGGTTGCGTTTGTAGGTAATGAAACAAATGTACGTGTATGTCTATCACTTGATTTAAGAATCATAAAAGAAGGTTCGATACACGGAAGATACCTGGAGACACTGGAAGGTTAAACGGAGATCCAGGAACCAGATTTGAAATTGTAAGACATTTCCAGAGGCAGATGTGGACTCTGAGCACAATTTATTGCTTATGAACTGCAGGTTAAAATTGAAGAAGTGGGAAAAAGTTAGGAAATTAAGGGGATGGGACCTGGATAGGTTGAAAGAACCAGAGGTTGTTGAGAGATTCCTGAGCACTATGGGACTTAACATCTGAGGTCATCAGTCCCTAGACTTAAAACTACTTAAACATAACTAACCTAAGGACATCACACACATCCATGCCCGAGGCAGGATTCGAACCCGCGACTGTAGCAGTTGCATTTTTTACAACGGTTCGCTAGAACAAGGAAAAGGAATACCTAGAAAAGGAGAAAGGAATACAATACATGACGAATGACTAGCTGTAAGAGATGAAATAGCGAAGGCTGCAGAGGGTAAAAAGGTAAAAAAACAAGGCCTGGCAGGAATTCTTGGATAACACAGGAGACACTGAATTTAACTGATGAAAGGAGAAAATTTAAAAATGCAACAAATGGAATGCAAAAGTTTAAAAATTCGATTGACAGGAAGTGCAAAATAACTAAACAGGAATGGCCAGAGGACAAATGTAAGGATTTAGAAGCATATTTCACTAGGGGAAAGATAGCTACCGCCTACAGGAAAATTGAACAGGTCTTTGGGGAAAAGAGAAATAGATGTATGAATAACAGAGCTCAGTTGCTAAACCAGTCCTAGGCAAAGAAGGGAAAGTGGAAGGGAAGGTGGAAGGAGTATACAGAGAGTCTACACGAGGGAGATGAACTTGAAAGCAATGTTACAGAAAGCGAAGTGGACGTATGTGAAGATGGGATGGGAGTTATGATACCGTGAGAAGAATTTGACAAAGCTCTGAATGATCTAACTCGAAACAAGGCCCTGGGAGTAGACCATATTCCATCAGAACTACTGATATCTTTGGGAGAGCCAACCAAGACACAACTCTTCCATCGGGTGCGCATTATGTATGAGATAAGTGAAATACTCTCAGACTTCAAGAAGAACGTATTACTTCAAATTCCAAAGAAAGCAATTCCTGACAGATGCGAAAATTACCAAACTGTCAGTTTAGTAAGTCACGATTGCAAAATACCATCAACAACTCTTTACAGAAGACCTCAGGGAAGATCAGTTTGAATTGAGAGAAGTAAAGGAACACCCGAGGCGATAGTGACTCTACGACCTACCTTAGAAGACAGGTTGAGGAAATGCAAACCTACATTTATAGCATTTGTAGAAGCAGAGAAATTTTTTGACAGCGTTTACTGGAATACTCACCTTGAAAATGTGGAGGTAGGGCGTATAATACAGGGAGCGAAACGCTATTTACAACTAGTACAGAAACCTGATGGCAGTTATAAGGAAGGAGGATATAACATGAACATCAACAAAAGCATAACAAGGATAATGTAGTATAGTCGAATTAAATCAGATGATGCTAAGGGAATTAGATTAGAAAACGAGACACTTAAAGTAGCAGTTGAGTTTTGCTATTTGGACAGCAAAATAACTGATGATGGCCGAAGAGGAGAGAATATAAAATGTAGACTGGCAATGAGAAGCAAAGCATTTCTGAAGAAGAGAAATTTGTTGAAATTGAATATAGATTTAAGTGTTTGCCTGATGTGTAGCCATGTATGGAAGTAAAACAGTGACGATGAGCAGTTTAGGTAAAAAGAGAATAGAAGTTCGGGAATGTAGTGCTACAGAAGAGTGCTGAAGAATAGTTGAGTCGATCACGTAACTAATGAGGAGGTAATGAATAGAATTGGGAATACAAGGAATTTGTAGCAAAAGTTGACCATAGGAAGGGATTGTTAATAGGACACATTCTGAGACATCAAGGGATCACCAGTTTAGCATTGGATCGAAGTATGTGGGGGTAAAAATCGTAGAGGGAGGCCAAGAGATGAATAGAGTAAGCAGATTCAGAAAGATGTAGATTGCAGTAGTTATTTGCAGATGAAGAGGCTCGCACAGGATAGAGTAGTACTGAGAACTGCACAAAATCAATCTTCTGTTTGCGGACCATAACAGCAACAACTGAGAAACTAGGAGCCGATAATTTCTCTTTGTTTTCTGTTTGTTTGGTTGTTTGTTCTGTACATAATTAGAACTTACATCATTCAGTGTTAGCCCATTGTGTATTTTATATTTTTACAGATTATAAATTGCGTTTTATAAGTAATAAAAATCAGCTGATCATGTAACTTCTGCCCTTTTATGTACCCAAAGAAATTACTTCTCATGCAAGTACAGCTTACATGCACAATCATAAAAAAATATGCATAGATGTTGTTGTACCCAGTAGAATGTTCATCATAATCAATGGCAAGAGTTTCCTGTTATTATTGATAAATGCTGAATTTGTCAATGAATAACAGAAACATGTTTTATCTAAATTCGACCAAGTATTGTTGTTGAGTGTTTTTTATTTTATATTTTATTGAGGAAACTACATTTTCTAGCGCTATGTGATAAATCCATATTGTTTCCTGTATTTTTACTAAAACATCCTTCTGTTTCACGTTACAGATAAAAATTTTTCGAATGAAACGTGAAATTAAGCATTGACAAGTCCTTTTTAACTATAAATACTGTTTATTTTTATGCAACAGAAAGCGGGATAAGTAAGTAGGACAAAAATGATACGTCGGTTACATGGCCGTTTGTGTAACCTCACTCAATTTGTAGATGGTCCAGTGTTTCCTGTTTTTAGGGGACTCTAGCAAGACACTGATAATATAGTCTAAGAAAGCGATCGTTGTGAGGTAGCGCTCACTTGGTACGCTTGTAAGTAGGCTGTTTAGATTCTTATATTGGTAACGCCGCCGCCACGTAGCGCTCTCTGTATGAAAATCACTGGCTGTGCTGTGTGCAGTCTGTGGCTAGTTTGCATTGTTGTCTGCCATTGTAGTGTTGGGCAGCTGGACGTGAACAGCGCGTAGCGTTGCGCAGTTGGAGGTGAGCCGCCAGCAGTGGTGGATGTGGGGAGAGAGATGGCGGAGTTTTGAAACTTGTAACACTGGATGTCATGAACTGCTATATATTTTATGACTGTTAAGGTAAATACATTGCTTGTTCTCTATTAACATCTTTCAATTGCTAACTATGCCTATCAGTAGTTAGTGCCTTCAGTAGTTTGAATCTTTTATTTAGCTGGCAGTAGTGGCGTTCGCTGTATTGCAGTAGTTCAAGTAACGAAGATTTTTGTGAGGTAAGTGATTTGTGAAAGGTATAGTTTAATGTTAGTCAGGGCCATTCCTTTGTAGGGATTTCTGAAAGTCAGATTGCGTTGCGCTAAAAAATATTGTGTGTCAGTTTAAGCACAGTCATGTATAATTGTTGAAAGGGGATGTTTCATATATATATATATTATGACTGTTAAGGTAAATACATTGTTTGTTCTACATTAACATCTTTCAATTGCTAACTATGCCTATCAGTAGTTAGTGCCTTCCGTAGTTCGAATCTTTTATTTAGCTGGCAGTAGTGGCGCTCGCTGTATTGCAGTAGTTCGAGTAATGAAGATTTTTGTGAGCTAAGTGATTTGTGAAAGGTATAGTTTAATGTTAGTCAGGGCCATTCCTTTGTAGGGATTTCTGAAAGTCAGATTGCGTTGCGCTAAAAAAATATTGTGTGTCAGTTTAAGCACAGTCATGTATAATTGTTGAAAGGGGATGTTTCACGCTACACAGCTAAGATACAGGTACACAGGTACGACCTTAACTCACAAAAGCTCGTAGGAAAACTACCATAGTCTGTGCATAACTATGACAGTCTGTGGTAGTTTTACAAGTATAATTACAGCAAATCGTCAAAAATATCTAAGAAATGTATGTCCCTAAAATCATTTATTACGGTACATGGCTGTTTTGTTATGGTGGGTATAGATTTGAGTCTGTTCTAAAACATTTAATAGGTGCCCTTTGGGTGTGTTGTGTAGAAATTTTTAAATTCTCTTCAATAAGCCCTTCGGAATAAATTGTATAATCTTGGTACCTGTAACCCCCCAAAGGAGGTTTGTTTTGCACCCCAGAGACATGGTTTGATGTTCATCGCCGTGCGGGATTAGCCGAGCGGTCTGGGCGCTGCAGTCATAGACGGTTCGGCTGCGCCCAGCGGAGGTTCGAGTCCTCCTTCGGGCATGGGTGTGTGTGTTTGTCCTTAGGATAATTTAATAAGTAGCGTGTAAGCTTAGGGACTGATGACCTTAGCAGTTAAGTCCCATAAGATTTCACACAAATTTTTTTGATGCTCATCTAGAAATGATCGAAACTGGTTGTCACTGATATTGTGATTTTTCATTCTTCATAAAAAAAATTGCGATCCACACTGATGGCCATTTCAAATTTTCTAATCAGAATGCTGCTTTTTCCAGTAACGTTTTAAAAAATTATTGAGCTGAGCTTGGATTGGACAATTATTGGATATGTATGATGACAGGTACCAGGGGAAGTGTGTGATAATAAGGTCTATTTTGAATAAGGCTGTGCTTACTCTTGTTTGATACCAAGGGAATGGATGAGGAGCAAAATTTCTTTAATCTGTTATGCTAGCTACAAAGGAGAGTCACACCTACGAGGAGAGAGGCAGTACATATTAAGAATAAGTTTCGAAGAAAGACTCAACATTGACGGATTAATAGATTACTGCAGAAATCCAACTAGTCCGAAACGTACACATTTCCGGTTTTTGACGCATATGGTTTTGAGTGGATCAAAGCACTGCTTACCGCAAAATGGAAGTCTGTTTGCACGATAACACGTATCTTGCAACGTCGTCAATTTTCCGTTTACTGCAGATACAGAACTAGTCCGAGACATGTTGGTGGATGGAGCAAAAGATGATGTTGTTCATCTGATAAAAGATTCCTCAAAAACGGTAACAAGTTTTAGGCTGTTCAAACCAATGTGGATTTTTTTATCGACTACAGTTCCTGGGGGCCTACATTCCATAAAAGAAACTGCCTGAGAAACGATTTGTATAGGAAGGTCGTTCCTAGACGTCTGAACAGGGTTGTCACTATTTCAGAATACCATGAAATGACCTTTACAGCTGAAAATCTGCGTATTGTTACTTGCAACATTGCTATTAAAAGCTTGATAATGGACACTTTTAGGGTGAGAAGAACTGTACAACCTTTGGAACTCCCTTCAAAGAAAGCCTAAATTTCGGTACTACCTATAAATTGAAACGTCCCCTTAGAACAATTTCAGAATTACTGTGCTGATAAACCTCTTACATTATTTGCTTTTCAAACAGCTGAGCAAAACTGAACGTACACAAACATTCACTAAAGTGACACACAATATTTTTTAGCGCAACGCAATCTGACTTTCAAAAATCCCTACAAAAGAATGGCCCTGACTAACATTAACCTATACCTTTCACAAATCACTTACCTCACAAAAATCTTCGTTACTCAAGCTACAGCAATACAGCGAGCGCCACTACTGCCAGCTAAATAACAGATTCAAACTACGGAAGGCACTAACTACTGATAGGCATAGTTAGCAAATGAAAGATTTTAATAGAGAACAAACAATGTATTTACCTCAATAGTGTTCAAAAGTCATAATGTATATAGCAGTTCATGATATCCAGTATTACAAATTTCAAAACTCCATCTCTCTCCTCACATCCACCACTGCTGGCGGCTCACCTCCAACTGCGCGATGCTACGCGCTATTAACATCCAGTTGCCCAACACTACAATGGCAGACAACAATGCAAACTAGCCACAGACTGCACACAGCACAGCCAGTGATATTCATACAGAGCGCTACGTGGCGTTAGCAATAAGAAAACCTTAACAGCCTACTTACAGAGCCCCCATGCTCCCCACAAAATATTTACAAATTGTTTTGGGCACTGGCCAATACAGATTTGAAAAAATTTTTCATAATTACAGTAAGAAAGATATCAAATGCACACACTTATTAATACAATGTTGGTCATAAGCTAAAATTTTCTCACAGTCCATAAAGACAGTCCTGATCATTCATCACAGTAAAACTGCCGTTTCTTTTCTCAAAGTCTGAGCAGTAAAAGACAGTGCACACGGAAGTAGTGGATTTCCATGCAGTCTTGAAGAAGTAGTGTTGTCCTTCCAACGGAAAGACAGTGCTGACTCTTGACACGCAGACAGGTATTGGTCCACAACAGAGCAAACCCACAGAAGAGTCAGTCGAAATTTTGAAGAGTATTGGTAGGTAGGTCATCACAGAGCAGACCCACTGTAGTCCTGGTAGAGATTATGGTATTTGTGGGCTACCAGAGGAGCAAACCCACTGCAGTCCTTGTAGAAATAATGGTATTGGTGGGTCATAAAAGGTGCAGACACACTGCAGTCCTTGTAGAAATAATGGTATTGGTGGATCATCAAAGGTGTAGATCCACTGTAGTCCTTGTAGAGACAGCCAGCAACCATCTGTTGCGACTGTGCTGGTGCACAATCACCATCGAAGAGTCTTGCGGACAATATAGCAAGTCCATAAACCACCACTTGTGCACTCACAAAAAAAATTTTTTTTTAATTGTCCTTAGAACCAGAAATGCTGTTATCCAGTCCCTTGCTGAATTATTAACACACGTGCAAACACTAACAGTCCCTACTTCTCACATATTGTCAATATACTCTGACCAACAGAAATGAGTGCAGTGAAATGGAACTTACAAGTTAATGATTTGATGAACTGGTGTCAATTCCAATATTATAACATGAGAATACAATAACAAAGGTACAAAATACATCATGAAAGAACTTAGCAATATAGATAACATTTGTAGTAATACAGGCTTTACAAAGAATAGAAATATACATATACATCAGTCTTACAGGAATTATGACATGAGTACATACATAAAAGATCAGAATAACTTTCGAAACATCACCTACACATGTGAGCAACAAAACAGAATAAATAATGTCTAAGCATCTTTACAAGGTAAATAATATATCAGAAAAATTCTACAACATAACTCTCATCAGATAAACATATAAAGACAGGAAGAACATAAATACACAAGGGTACTCAAACACATAGTGGGATAACACAAGGAAAGGAGAGGGTTTGTTTTACTGCAGTATTTTGCAAACAAAACTTTCTTTACTTCTCGAAGATCTCCCTTCGTTCTTCATTATTTCCAAAAAGTCCTGTCTATACCTGCTTTCTGTACTTTTCTAGTATAACCTCTCAGTGCATTCCTTCAAATTCATCCCAACTCATTCTCTTATATTGTCTACCCCCCCCCCCTTAAGCTAACTTAAATCTACTGACCTCAGATGCTAAACTAAGGGGCGAGACAATGCAGCAGCCCAAAACAATTAACGCAAACAGCAATGAAAAAAATGGAAATTGTCAAAGTAAGCTACAGTAAATCTAAATTACCAAGCAATGCAACATTACAACTAATATGAGCCAATATGCAACAAGAAGAAAAATAAATCAGTAGTAAAACTAGCTTAACGGTGTAATACAAAGTGAAATTTAGTAGCACTATGCGTGGCAAACAGCAGCAGCAAATGCAATAACTTATATCTAAACATGACATAACTCAAGCATAAAAAATATTACAGTAAAAATGGCCATGTTTAATACCTATGTTACATCTTAACACTAGAGTGATGAATCACGATAACTAACTCTAACAAAAAAATTACCAAGTAGTTGAAAAGAAAATTATGTATGCAGTTACTGTTATTAATCCCTTCTTATTGTTATTTCCATTCCAAGTGCTCCTTTTTCGAAGAATGTGGATCATAAAATTCTTATTTAATAGATCTTATTAGTGTTCAAAAGTCATAATGTATATAGCAGTTCATGATATCCAGTATTACAAATTTCAAAACTCCATCTCTCTCCTCACATCCACCACTGCTGGCGGCTTACCTCCAACTGTGCAATGCTTCGCGCTGTTAACATCCAGCTGCCCAACACTACAATGGCAGACAACAATGCAAACTAGCCACAGACTGCACACAGCACAGCCAGTGATATTCATACAGAGCACTACGTGGCGTTACCAATAAGAAAACCTTAACAGCCTACACAAAATAAGAACAAAGTGGATGACATCAAGAACTCCACGATCTATATTCCTCAAGAGAAGATGCAGTTTTAGAATTCAGTCACATCACGGTCGAGAACAACATCTAGTGATATAAATGAAGATAACTGAGTGATGAAACCATGCAAAATTTCAAAAAACGAAATTCAGAATTATGTAAGAAACAATGTCTATTACAACCAAAATCGTTTACATGTACAATTACATTTTAAAACAGGTAACTTAAACCTAAAATTAATTTGAAGATCCAATGTACTGCTGCAAGGGAACGTGACCTACTAAGTCGTGACCTTCTTTCTTTTTATGTCATACTTGACTTTTACATGTAGATAGTAAGTAAGTACAGCTACATCAAAAAACCAGAACTAACTGTCTACAGATAAATTGCATTAAACCGGTTTTACTTAGTTCTTTGTTTCTAGTGCAAAAGTAGGGAATGTGGACATGCAGATTTTCTGCAGTTTGTGGTTCATATATATGTTTGATATTTGCGAGACACTCACGACGTAGCTAGTATCATTATTGAAAGAGAGAAATATTGTTAAAAAAGATTAATGTAGGTGCGGGAGGAAGGGTAACCATTGTATTACTGAGAAAGTAGGGGTCAGATATCCGTTTCTTGTGGATGTTTATGTAGATGCACATACATTTGTTTCGGGAGCCATCAGCGTCTGGGCTGAAATGGCCCCGTAGAGGCAGTAACCGTTTTTACGCTGAACGAAGATGCAAGTTAACGTTTTAGCGGTAATTAGGTACTTTCGAATCAGGAGTTGCTAGGGAATAGCACTCCTACGTTGGCAGTGTATCAGATGTTCACAAAACAGTAGTTAAGTGTGTTTCATCGCACACATCTCTAAGGTTACGCAGGTTCAGAAAAGGAAGTTTCGAGCTACACGAAGGCACATTCTGCATCTATATAGATACTCTGCAAATCATACTTAAGTGCCTGCCTGAGAGTAAGCCGTGTGTTATTGCCCTCCAGCCATATGCATAATTAGTTGCGATTGGGAAATAGAGATTCTGAGTATTATTGGTTTATAGGCACCATAACAAAGAATATGTAAACTGCATGTACTGCTATAAAGCTTGTAGTGAGAAAGGAGCTAGGTATACAGGGTGTTACAAAAAGGTACGCCCAAACTTTCAAGAAACATTCCTCACACACACAAATAAAGAAAAGATGTTATGTGGACATGTGTCCGGAAACGCTTAATTTCCATGTTAGAGCTCATTTTTGTTTCGTCAGTATGTACTGTACTTCCTCGATTCACCGCCAGTTGGCTCAATTGAAGGAAGGTAATGTTGACTTCGGTGCTTGTGTTGACATGCGACTCATTGCCCTACAGTACTAGCATCAAGCACATCAGTGCGTAGCATCAACAGGTTAGTGTTCATCATGAACGTGGTTTTGCAGTCAGTGCAATGTTTACAAATTCGGAGTTGGCAGATGCCCATTTGATGTATGGATTAGCATGGGGCAATAGCCGTGGCGCGGTACGTTTGTATCGAGACAGATTTCGCGAACGAAGGTTTCCCGACAGGAATACGTTCGAAGCAATTGATCGGCGTCTTAGGGAGCACGGAACAGTCCAACCTATGATTCGCGACTGGGGAAGACCTAGAACGACGAGGACAACTGCAATGGACGAGGCAATTCTTCGTGCAGTTGACGATAACCCTAATGTCAACGTCAGAGAAGTTGCTGCTGTACAAGGTAACGTTGACCACGTCACTGTATGGAGAGTGCTACGTGAGAACCAGTTGTTTCCGTACCATGTACAGCGTGTGCAGGCACTATCAGCAGCTGATTGGCCTCCACGGGTACACTTCTGCAAATGGTTCATCCAACAATGTGTCAATCCTCATTTCAGCGCAAATGTTCTATTTACGGATGAGGCTTCATTACAACGTGATAAAATTGTAAATTTTCACAATCAACATGTCTGGGCTGACGAGAATCCGCACGCAATTATGCAATCACGTCATCAACACAGATTTTCTGTGAACGTTTGGGCAGGCATTGTTGGTGATGTCTTGATTGGGCCCCATGTTCTTCCACCTACGCTCAATGGAGCACGTTATCATGATTTCATACGGGATACTCTACCTGTGCTGCTAGAACATGTGCCTTTACAAGTACGACACAACATGTGGTTCATGCACGATGGAGCTCCTGCACATGTCAGTCAAAGTGTTCGTACGCTTCTCAACAACAGATTCGGTGACCGATGGATTGGTAGAGGCGGACCAATTCCATGGCCTCCACGCTCTCCTGACCTCAGCCCTCTTGACTTTCATTTATGGGGGCATTTGAAAGCTCTTGTCTACGCAACCACGGTACCAAATGTAGAAAGTCTTCGTGCTCGTATTGTGGACGGTTGTGATACAATACGCCTTTCTCCAGGGCTGCATCAGCGCATCAGGGATTCATGCGACGGAGGGTGGATGCATGTATCCTCGCTATCGGAGGACATTTTGAACATTTCCTGTAACAAAATGTTTGAAGTCACGCTGGTACGTTCTGTTACTGTGTGTTTCCATTCCATGATTAATGTGATTTGAAGAGAAGTAATAAAATGTGCTCTAACATGGAAAGTAAGCGTTTCCGGACACATGTCCACATAACATATTTTCTTTCGTTGTGTGTGAGGAAAGTTTCCTGAAAGTTTGGCCGTACATTTTTGTAACACCCTGTATGTCTATTCCGTAAATAATTTCAGGATTAAAAATCATCTCCATGTCAGTGTGAGTACACTGGGAAGTTTCCACCGTCTTGGGTTATGTAATGAGATGGTAAGTTTATATCTGTTGTTGTCATCGCAATTGTAGTGGAGTGTTCTGAAACATTCAGTATAACTGACTCTTGAGAGACTAAATAAATAGTAACCGTTAGATATTGATTGCATACAACTTATAGCTAATATAAGTGCCTATTAGATTACACAACTGCATGAAAACAATAGCTCAATAATGTGTACAGAAATGTATATTAACAATAATATTTGAACTATGATCGAATAATATAGAAAGACATTTTTCAGATCCTGATGTACCTCTGAACAGTCTGACTAAAACACGAGTAGTATGCTAGAACCAGCAGGGATTACAATTATTAAATTCTTCCTATACGGCATAGAACCTTTCAAAATGGTAAGTGTGAGTATCGCTGACGTTCACCTGGCAGTCATGTGATGATACGAGCTAGATCTATATTCATGAACGATTTGTCTGGAAGTTTACACTTACAATTAAAAGCTAGTGACGTAACTTGAAAGTTAGGTATGGCTTGATACAAAGGGAACTGGTGTTATTTAGAGAACATTCAGCGAAGTATGCGCGAAATAAAGTAACAATGAAGTTATATTGTGCATGACGGGACATGGAAATCCAGGATTACGAGCTCAATACTCTGTGTTAAATTGAATCTTCGATTAAGATTGTGGAATTTGTTAAAAATGTTTGGCTGGAATGTTGTGTTTATGTTCTCTGCTCGAAATAGACCAATTTATGGACACGTATTTCAAAATCACAGTTGATCGGAGTTGACTAAAAAGAACTTTTTGTTGTTAATGTAAATCTGCAGTTCAGAAACGTACGCCACTAGTATCTGAAGTTCTATATGTATAGTGACAGTCTTGTCTCCGGTATCACTACGCTGGAGAAAGGGGGCTACTGTGTTACAGAATACTGGACGCTGTCACATCAGTTTTCTTACAGTCCTTGGCGAGTACCGGTTAGAAGCTGAAGAAATTACAGTTACAGCATAGTAAGTCGGTTTATTTAAGAATTTATGCCCTGTTATCCGTTTTGTTGGAACTGTTTATTACATGAATGTTTTTTTTCCTTTTGTTGCATGTCGAGACAAAGAGCGGCGCAATACACGAACGATGGAATCTTCGGTTCGCCGGGCAGAGATGCTATGTCTGCCATACTTGAATCGACGGGCAGCGATAGCAAAATGATCTTGCCGGTGACCGTTGCTAACGCTGGCTTTCATTGAAAACTGCTTGATAAAATTGTGATTAATGGAAATGTAATCATCAGCAACTTCTACGACAACAACTGAATGCATTTTTTTCCAGTCACAGCTCTTTCTAATAAAACGGAACTACAAGCTTAACAAAGAAAAATTTCACTATTTCACTTCATAAATTTGGTTGTTACTAACCTGCTCTCAATTGAATTCCAGGCATGGTTTAACTGATTGTTCTAAATACAACCCTTCTAACTAGTAGCGTTATGGCGCACCGTACAGGATATGGCAATGTGCTTTCTTGCAGCAAGGCGCTTGAAGATGTGGACGGTGTGATGACGAATTGGATGAGGCGAATCTAAGGGAATTAGATCAGGAAATGAGACACCAAATGCTGTCGACGAGTTTTGCTATTTGTGCAACAATATAACTGATAATGGCCGAAGTAGAGAGGAAATAAAAAATGCAGACAGGCAATAACAGGAAAGATATTTCTTGAGAAAAGAAATATATTAAAAATGAATATAGATGTGTTATAACGTGTTTACTGCATGTGCCTGTGTGGCGTGTAACTTTGTACCTAAGTAAACACGGACGATAGGCAATTGAGATAAGAAGAAAATAGAAGCTTTAGATATCTGGTGGTACAGATTGATTTTCAGATTTAGGTGGTGTAAGCTGCTCCTTCTTACTTGAACTCTGAAAATATCTAAGAATATATACAGAATGTCTGCAGAATGCTGTGCTATCTCAAATGCCCTCTTACAACATGAATTTTTTTTTATCCATGAAACATTATTAAACTCTATCTGACTGCATTTTTAAGAATTAATACAAAACGGTAAGGTCTACTTCACACAGTGGGTTAATCTGTGCACGTAACGAACATGTGAATGAACTTTACTGATCAAATTTACTATCAGTAAGTTCATCATCTGACTTACGAAATGTATAAATGTCTTGTCTTACGGACGAGCTCATGTGGAAAGAACATAAATGGCGCAGATTTTTGTCTTAGCGCTTTCTACATAAAGTCTCGAATTATGTTCTTCTACAACAAACTGAATGGTGCAAGATATATCGGCCGGCCGCGGTGGTCTAGCGGTTCTGGCGCTGCAGTCCGGAACCTCGGGACTGCTACGGTCGCAGGTTCGAATCCTGCCTCGTGCATGGGTGTGTGTGATGTCCTTAGGTTAGTTAGGTTTAAGTAGTTCTAAGTTCTAGGGGACTTATGACCTAAGATGTTGAGTCCCATAGTGCTCAGAGCCATTTGAACCATTTGATTTGAAGATATATCGTTGGTTTTTATGAAGATATCGATGCCACTTACCTTCAGAAATCTGAAAGATAATGCAGAAGCGCTGTAGATAATCGTGTGCTGAACAAATAAATACTGACTGCAAAAGCAGTTCGCATGAATTAACACGTTGGCTGAAAGCAAATTATTCTTGTAGAACCTGTACTCCGGCTTAATTGCATATCTATCGTCACCCATTGAAAATGTTACTGTAATCTGTTTGTGATACTTACAGATGCTCACAAGAGGACACTGCCATAGTTTTTCAGAGATGTTCAATTTCAGAATTGACACAAACACTAGAGTGCACTGCTATTAAACGAAACATGTGACATTGTTCGTTGTGAAGATATTTCCTAATGAAGAAAGAGTTTTTCCTTTAAAAACGTGGTGCAAATGTACTTATAATTTAATAAAAAATAAGTGGAATAATAATTTCAACAAGTATAGATAACCTACGACGTCTTCAAATCAGTTCACTTTCAACGTGATGAGTCCCTATCGTATCACTTAACAGTTTTACGAAGCTACATTGATGAGTGTTGTGACTTGGCAAGACAGCCAAGCCACTATGATTGGTAGCCGAAAGGCACGCGTTAAGCTCACGCAGACTGACGTGAGGTCTGGAACATTTAAGAAAGTTAGGCTTTAGCAAAAAAGGTCGTAGCTGTTGGAATACTTAACTTTAATCCATAATTGGTGAACATCGGTCTGACGGTACATGCATCACAAGATAAATAGCAAATGACAATGGCGCCTTGCTAGGTCGTAGCAAATGACGTAGCTGAAGGCTATGCTAACTATCGTCTCGGCAAATGAGATAGTAATTTGTCAGTGAACCATCTATAGCAAAGTCGACTGTACAACTGGGGCGAGTGCCAGGACGTGTCTCTAGACCTGCCGTGTGGCGGCGCTCGGTCTGCAATCACTGACAGTGGCGACACGCGGGTCCGTCGTATACTAGCGGACCGCGGCCGATTTAAAGGCTACCACCTAGCAAGTGTGGTGTCTGGCGGTGACACCACAATGAGGTACTTGATGAGAAAGCTACTGCACGGCGAGGGGCACTAAAAATGCCACCCACATCCCTTAACTTTGCATCAATGGGTTTCTTCTTTTGGTGGTATGGTAAAGAGAAGTCGTATGCTACAAAACAATAAGCAGTTGAGGACTCGAAAGAAGCTATTTGCAAGGCTTCTGAAGACATAGATTCTAATAAACGACTGTGTAAACAGGTATATTTAACAGCCCAGGTCGTCAGACGAAGTGTATTAACAAAGATGGAAAAACAATTCGAGAAATAATGTCATAATTAATCGTGTAGCTTCAGTGAAATGTTCAGTTATTACAGAATTCCAATTTATTGTTTTGTATTCAATTAAGTTACGATGGATAGTGACTTTTGGGCCACCCTGTACATGACGGGTTACATAGAATCATTAGTTTCAATTGTAAATTTAACAGTTTTAAGAAAATGTAAATATGTCCGGAGGGACCAAATTTAGATAATGATTATCTGAACTCAAAACAGAACCCATGGCACAAGGAAGGATACAGTTATTCATATATGAGGCACGTGCCATGCTATGGCACAGTATAATGAAGAATAAGTGAAAGAGTTGAAAGCATATAAGGCACCAGGTCCGGATGGAGTCCCAGTTCGGTTTTGGCCTCTTGCCTAGCTTGCGCAACGTCCCAGACGACTGGAAAAAAGTGCAGGTGACTCCAGTATATAAGAAGGGTTAAAGAACGGTCGCACATAGTTACCAACCAATATCTCTAATATCGGTCTGCTACAGAATCCTTGAACATATTCTCTGTTAGAATATAATACATTTTCTTGAGATAGAGAACTTACGTCCACGGATTGGCATGGTTTTAGAAAGCATGGCTCGTTCGAATCTGTCCTTGTCCTTTTCTCACATGATATACATCGAATTGTTGATGAAGAACTACAGGCGGATTCCATATTTCTCGATTTCTGGAAAGCATTTGACGCGGTGCCCAATTGCAGGCTGTTAACGAAGGTACGAGCACATGAAACAGGTTCACAAATATGTAAAGGGCTCAAAGATTTCTTAAGTAATAGAATTCAGAGTGTTGTTCTCGACGGCCGGTGATGCTCAGAGAAGAGGATAGTCAGACGTGCCCCTGGGAAGTGTGACAGGACCGCTGGCATTCTGCATACACATACATGACTTGGTGGTCAGGGTGAGCAGCAAACTGCGGTTGTATGCTGATGATGCTGTGGCGTACGGACTGCAGGAGGATACAAAACGGCTTAGAGAAAATTTGCAATTGGTGTGATGAATGGCTGTTAGCTCTATGTGTAGATAAATATAAGTTAATGTGGAACCGCGCGACGGCTACGGTCGCAGGTTCGGATCCTGCCTCGGGCATGGATGTGTGTGATGTCCTTAGGTTAGTTAGGTTTAAGTAGTTCTAAGTTCTAGGGGACTGATGACCACAGCAGTTAAGTCCCATAGTGCTCAGAACCATTTGAACCATTGGATGAATAGGAAAAACAAACCTGTAATCTTCGGATACAGCATTAATAGTTTCTGCTTGACACAGTTGCGTCGTCTAAATATCTGGGTGCAACGTTACAAAGCGATATGAAATAAAGACTGTGATAGGAAAGTTGAATGGTTGACCTCGATTTATTGGAAGGATTTTAGAAACATGTGGTTCGTCTGTAAAGGAGACCGCACAGAGAACGCTAATACGACCTATTCTTGAGAACTGCTCGATTGTTCAGGATCTGTAACAGGTTGGATTAAAGGAAGACATTGAGAGAACTCAAGACCAGCTGCTAGATTTGTTACCGGAAGGTTCGAACAACACGCAGTTGTTTCGGAGATGCTTCGGGGACTCAAATGGGAATCCCGGGAGAGAAGTACACGTTATTTTCGAGGAATAATATGGAGAAAATTTAGGGAACCGGCATTTGAAACTGACTGCATAACGATTCTACTACCGCCACACACATTTCTCGTAAAGACCAGGAAGATATGATTTGAGAAATTAGAAATCGCAAGGAGGCATATAGGTAGATGTTTTTCCCTCGCTCTGTTTGCGAATGTAGCAGTAAAGGAAATTAATAGTAGTGGTACGGGGTACCCTCCACTGAAGCCTATGAAAACAAAATAGCCGGCCGTCGTGGCCGAGCAGTTCTAGGCGCTGCAGTCTGGAACCGCGCGACCGCTGCGGTCGCAGGTTCGATTCCTGCCTCTGGCATGGATGTGTGTGAAGTCCTTAGGTTAGTTAGGTTTAAGTAGTTCTAAGTTCTAGGGGACTGATGACCTCAGAAGTTAAGTCCCATAGTACTCAGAGCCAGTTTGAAAACAAAACAAAAAAATAGTCATTAAATTAAAATGTTGTTTATCTAGGTCGCTTACAATTGAAATGTGTAGTTGAGAAACATATTTCTAGACCATGTGAATCGAGACTGAGTGACTGACAGTACGAAGCTCCTAAAATCATACCATTAGTTATGGCTCATTACAGGCCTGAAATCGTTGCACTGAACTAATGCGCTATGTTGTGCAGCATTAGGGTTTACCTCACTATGACACGTTGCTCGTAATAATAAAAATACGCAGTAAGCAATATCACGGGATGTTTGCACATCTGTCTTGTCCACCAAGAACGTGTCAGCACAAGATTACACACCAAAGAACTATGCCTTCAGCACTGAAAGAGCAACACTAACAAGCAATTCTCTTTCACGTCTACTTCGGCCTGTGTCCCATTCGTACGCTGTTCATTTGTTAGCAACATGAGACTGCGTGGAGATCTCATTAGCTGAAACATTGCTTGCCAAAGTAGTGTCCAGAGAATCCTTTTGTGGCATCGATAGCAACGATGCCACGGAGTATTAAAGTTATTAGGTTGGCACTACTACGAGACACCGACGACATCGCCCTCTAGCAGGCGCTGTTGAAGTCTACGAGCGCCGCTACAGATTAAGTCCATTTGATTAAGAGCAGACGACGGGAACTTCGCTTTAGTTTTGCTCTACATACGATGGGCCTCAGCATCGCACCTCATTGCAAGTTAGGTAGTACGTTTGTATATGTTTATACACTAGTAAAGGTGCTTTAACTGTATTGGCAGTACCGACGTATTTTTCCTGCTCCTGCTCCAAACCTACGCGCCACCTTCGAGGCGGTATACAAAAGTTGGCGCCGAGATTTCCCCTGTCATTTCCTTTTTTGCTCGGTACTGCTTCAGCTTTTTTGTGATACCCCCGTGTGATTGAGGGGCTGTATCTGCGTGCTCCCACCTTTCGCTATATGTTGTTGTTGTGGTCTTCAGTCCTGAGACTGGTTTGATGCAGCTCTCCATGCTACTCTATCCTGTGCAAGCTTCTTCATCTCCCAGCACTTACTACAGCCTACATCCTTCTGAATCTGCTTATTGTATTCATCTCTTGGTCTCCTTCTACGATGTTTACCCTCCACGCTGCCCTCCAGTAAATTGGTGATCCCCTGATGCCTCAGAACATTTCCAACCAACCGATCCCTTCTTCTAGTCAAGTTGTGCCACAAACTCCTCTTCTCCCCAATTCTATTCAATACCTCATTAGTTATGTGATCTATCCATCTAATGTTCGGCATTCTTCTGTAGCACCACATTTCGAAAGCTTCTATTCTCTGCTTGTCTAAACTATTTATCGTCCACGTTTCACTTCCATACATGGCTACACTCCATACAAATACCTTCAGAAACGACTTCCTGACATTTAAATCTATACTCGATGTTAACAAATTTTTCTTCTTCAGAAACGCTTTCCTTTCCATTGCCAATCTACATTTTATATCCTCTTTTCTTCGACCATCATCAGTTATTTTGCTCCCCAAATAGCAAAACTCCTTTACTACTTTAAGTGCCTCATTTTATAATCTAATTCCCTCAGCATAACCCGACTTAATTCGACTACATTCCATTATCCTGGTTTTGCTTTTGTTGATGCTCATCCTATACCCTCCTTTCAAGACACTGTCCATTCCGTTCAACTGCTCTTCCAAGTCCTTTGCTGTCTCTGACAGAATTACAATGTCATCGGCGAACTTCAAAGTTTTTATTTCTTCTCCATGGATTTTAATACCTACTCCGAACTTTTCTTTTGTTTCATTTACTGCTTGCTCAATATACAGATTGAATAGCTTCGGGGAGAGGCTACAACCCTGTCTTACTCCCTTCCCAACCACTGCTTCCCTTTCATACACCTCGACTCTTATAACTGCCATCTGGTTTCTGTACAAATTGTAAATAGCCTTTCGCTCCCTGTATTTTACCCCTGCCACCTTCGACAGGAAGTGCAAAATGGCTAAGCAGGGATGGCTAGAGGACAAATGTAAGGATTTAGAGACTTATCTCTTGAGGGGTAAGATAGATACTGCCTACAGGAAAAATAAAGAGACCTTTGGAGAAAGGAGAACCAGTTGCATGAATATAAATAGCTTTGATGGAAAACCAGTTCTAAGCAAAGAAGGGAAACCAGAAAGGTGGAAGGAGTATATAGACGGTGTATACAAGGGTGATGTACTTGAGGACAATAATACGGATATGGAAGAGGATGTAGATGAAGATGCAATGGGAGATATGATATTGCGTGAAGAGTTTGACAGAGCACTGCAAGACCTGAGTCGAAACAAAGCCCCCAGAGTAGACAACATTCCATTACAACTACTGACAGCCTTGGGAGAGCCAGTCCTGACAAAACTCTACCATCTGGTGAGCAAAATGTATGAGACAGGCGAAATACCCTCAGACTTCAAGAAGAATATAATAATCCCAATCCCAAAGAAAGCAGGTGCTGGCAGATGTGAAAATTACCGAACTATCAGTTTAATAAGTCACAGCTGCAAAGTACTAACGCGAATTCTTTACAGACGAATGGAAAAACTGATAGAAGCCGATCTCGGGGATGATCAGTTTGGATTCCGTAGAAATGTTGGAACACGTGAGGCAATACTGACCCTACGACGTATCTTAGAAAATAGATTAAGGAAAGGCAAACGTAAGTGTCTAGCATTTGTAGACTTAGAGAAAGCTTTTGACAATGTTGACAGGAATACTCTCTTTCAAATTCTAAAGGTGGCAGGGGTAAAATTCAGGGAGCGAAAGGCTATTTACAATTTGTACAGAAACCAGATGGCAGTTATAAGAGTTGAGGGACATGAAAGGGTAGCAGTGATTGGGAAGACAGTGAGACAGCGTTGTAGTCTCTCCCCGATGTTATTCAATCTGTATATTGAGCAAGCAACAAAGGAAACAAACGAAAAGTTCGGAGTAGGTATTAAAATCCATGGAGAAGAAATAAAAACTTTGAGGTTCGCCGATGACGTTGTAATTCTGTCAGAGACAGCAAAGGACTTGGAGGAGCAGTTGAACGGAATGGACAGTGTCTTGAAAGGAGGATATAAGATGAACATCAACAAATGCAAAACGAGGATAATGGAATGTAGTCGAATTAAGTCGGGTGATGCTGAGGGAATTAGATTAGGAAATGAGACACTTAAAGTAGTAAAGGAGTTTTGCTATTTGGGGTGCAAAATAACTGATGATGGTCGAAGTAGAGAGGATATAAAATGTAGACTGGCAATAACAAGGAAAGCGTTTCTGAAGAAGAAAAATTTGTTAACATCGAGTATAGATTTAAATGTCAGGAAGTCGTTTCTGAAAGTATTTGTATGGAGTGTAGCCATGTATGGAAGTGAAACGTGGACGATAAACAGCTTAGACAAGAAGAGAAAAGAAGCTTTCGAAATGTGGTGCTACAGAAGAATGCTGAAGATTAGATGGGTAGATCACATAACTAATGAGGAGGTATTGAATAGAATTGGGGAGAAGAGGAGCTTGTGGCACAACTTGACTAGAAGAAGGGATCGGTTGGTAGGACATGTTCTGAGACGTGGAGGGATCACCAATTTAGTATTGCAGGGTGGTGTGGAGGGTAAAAATCGTAGAGGGAAACCAAGAGATAAATACACTAAGCAGATTCAGAAGGATGTAGGTTGCAGTAGGTACTGGGAGATGAAGAAACTTGCCCAGGTTAGAGTAGCATGGAGAGCTGCATCAAACCAATCTCAGGACTGAAACCACAACAACAACAACCTTCAGAATTGGAAAGAGAGTATTCCAGCCAACATTGTCAAAAGCTTTCTCTAAGTCTACAAATGGTAGAAACTTACGTTTGCCTTTCCTTAACCTTTCTTCTAAGATAAGTCGTAGGGTTAGTATTGGCTCACGTGTTCCATCCTTTCTACGGAATCCAAATTGATCTTCCCCGACGTCAGCTTCTACCAGTTTTTCCATTAGCCTGTAAAGAATTCGTGTTAGTATTTTGCAGCTGTGACTTATTAAACTGATAGTTCTGTAATTTTCACATCTGTCAACATCAGTAGTTCTAATGGAATGTTGTCTACTCCCGGAGCCTTGTTTCGACTTAGGTCTTTCAATGTTCTGTCAAACTCTTCACGCAGTATCATATCTCCCATTTGATCTTGATCTACATCCTCTTCCATTTCCATAATATTGTCCTCAAGAACATCGCCCCTGTATAGACCCTCTATATACTGCTTTTACCATTCTGCTTTCCCTTCTTTGCTTAGAACTGGGTATCCATCTGAGCTCTTGATATTCATGCAAGTGGTTCTCTTATCTCCAAAGGTCTCTTTAATTTTCCTGTAGGCAGTATGTATCTTACCCCTCGTGAGATAAGCCTCTACATCCTTACATTTGTCCTCTAGCCATCCCTGCTTAGCCATTTTGCACTTCCTGTCGATCTCATTTTTGATACGTTTGTATTCCTTTTTGCCTGCTTCATCTGCTGCATTTTTGTATTTTCTCCTTTCATCTATTAAATTCAATATTTCTTCTGTTACCCAAGAATTTCTGCTAGCCCTCGTCTTTTTACCTACTTGATCCTCTGCTGCCTTTACTACTTCATCCCTCAAAGCTACCCATTCTTCTTCTACTGTATTTCTTTCTCCCATTCCTGTCAATTGTTCCCTTATGCTCTCCCTGAAACTCTGTACAACCTCTGGTTCTTTCAGTTTATCTAGGTCCCATTTCTTTAAATTCCCACCTTTTTGCAGTTTCTTCAGTTTTAATTTACAGTTCATAACCAATGATTTTGGTCAGAGTGCACATCTGCCCCTGGAAATGTTTTACAATTTAAAACCTGGTTCCTAAATCCGTCTTACCATTATATAATCTATCTGAAACCTTCTAGTATCTCCAGGGTTCGTTCATGTATACAATCTTCTTTCATGATTCTTGAACAACGTGTTAGCTATGATTAAGTTATGCTCTGTGCAAAATTCTACCAGGCGGCTTCCTCTTTCATTTCTTAGCCCCAATCCATATTCACCTACTACTCTCGAATTCCAGTCACCCATGACTATTAAATTTTCGTCTCCCTTCACTACCTGAACGATTTCTTTTATCTCATTATACATTTCATCAATTTCTTCATCTGCAGAGCTAGTTGGCATATAAACTTGTACTACTGTAGTAGGCGTGGTCTTCGTGTCTATCATGGCCACGATAATGCGTTCACTATGCTGTCTGTGGTAGCTTACCCTCACTCCTATTTTTTTTATTCAGTATTAAACCTACTCCTGCATTACAGCTATTATACTTTGTATTTATAACCCTGTACTCACCTGACCAAAGGTCTTGTTCCTCCTGCCACCGAACGTCGCTAATTCCTACTGTATCTAACTTTAACCTATCCATTTCCCTCTTTAAATTTTCTAATCTACCTGCCCGATTAAGGGATCTGACATTCCACGCTATGGTACGTAGAACGCCAGTTTTCTTTCTCCTGATAACGACGTCTTCCTGAGTAGTCCCCGCCCGGAGTTCCGAATGGGGGACTATTTTACCTCGGGAATATTTTACTCAAGAGGACGCCATCATCATTTAATCATACAGTAAAGCTGTATGCCCTCGGGAAAAATTACGGCTGTAGTTTCCCCTTGCTTTCAGCCGTTCGCAGTGCAACAACAGAAAGGCCGTTTTGGTTAGTGTTACAGGGCCAGATCAGTCAATCATCCGGAATGTTGCCCCTGCAACTACTGAAAAGGCTGCTGCCCCTCTTCAGGAACCACACGTTTGTCTGGCCCTTAATTTGATACCCCTTCGTTGTGGTTGCGCCTATGGTACGGCTATCTGTGCCGTTGACGCACGCAAGCCTCCCCACCAACGGCAAGGTCCATGGTTGATTGGGGGGGGGGGGGGTTCGCTATATAGACTTTCATTTGTGTCAACCATGGCTTCGCCACAGCAACAGGCTTCGTTGTCCGATCTTGTCCGTTTTCAGGCTCAGCAAATGGCGCAGCTGCTTGCTGCCACAAATGGGCTGGTCACACTGCAAACTGCAGCTACTTCGGTGCCTCCGACGCCACCGCCTGTACCGACGCCGTCGCCGACGGCGCCGCCATTTCGTGCCTTCAATCCTGAAGTTGGCCAGAATACATCGCCCAGCTCGAGGTACAGAGCGGCTTGCCATTTTCATTGCCAACGCGGGTGCTGTTGTAGCGCGTGCTTGTGAAATTGTTTCCCACCACCCGCCCAGAAATTAAAACGTACGACGAAGTGATTGGTGCTTTGAACTCCCACTTCCGTGACAATGTAAATGTGGTAGCTGCACGCTACAAATTCTTTCAACTCCGGCGTGGCCCTACTCAGTCGATTAAATCTTGGTTAGCGGACCTTCAGGGACTAATTCTGATTGTGACTCTAATTGCTAATGTGGACGCTCATATGCGGATATAATGATTAGAGACACCATTGTGCAGAACGTGGCGGATCACCGCATCCGCGAACAAATCCTCAAATTTAAGGACCCGTCTTTGCAGGAAGTAGTGGACTGGCTAGACGAAGATACTTTAGACATGGCTACTTCCGCGTTCGACGTGACGCCGGGTGTGTGTACTGTTAGCGCGGCACACCACGTGCCCTCCCGGCCGCTAGCACGGCCAGCTAAACTGCGCCGCTCGCGCGCAAGCAAACACCTTTCCAACCAGGCACCCTCTACGAAACTGAAATCATGTCCGAACTTCTTTCGTGCCCACCCACGGGACAGTTGCCAATCCCGTCAAGCACAGTGCTATTTTCGTAATGGGAAAAGGTCTCCCGTTCACGTGAATCGCGTGGGAGTCACCGCAACGGCAACCGCCGTGATTGTGATTCACATCAGCCCATGGACGTTAATGACATCTATTCAAAGTCTTCTGCTTCACGTACTTCTACAGCTCGTCGTGTGAATAAAGTTTTGCCAGACACTTCCTCTCGCATTCGGCGCGATGGGGGGAATCTTTGTGTCTTTCAACATTTGTGGACGTTCTGTTCGCTTCAGTTACTGTACTGAGCAAATCAACGTTTGACTTGCTTGGTTCGTCCCTGCTTCGTCGTTCGCATTCCACGCTGTCTGCATTTACTGGACAGGAAGTGTCAGTGCTCGGCGCGTGTAGTTTGCAAGCCACGTATGGTGCAACGACCCGTACAGTGTTTCTTTCATGTGCTCCGCTCTAGTGATGCTACGAACATTTTAGGCATGGACACATTTGAACTTTTTGGCCTCGCAATTCAGGACATTGTACTTTGCATTAACGCTAGTGACCATGCAGACAGTGTTGCCGCACTATGCGATGATTTTTCTGAACTCTTCTCTGATGGCCTTGGTTGCGCCACAGACTTTGCAGCGCATGTTGTAGTTAAAGACAATGCCATGCCTATTTTCCGGCGCGCACGCCCGGTATCGCACGCACTGTGCGACGCCGTAGCTTCTGAACTTACGCAATAGCAAGACAGTGGTGTAATTGAACCTGTTTCTGCTTCGCTATGGGCTTCGCCTACAGTGTGTGTGTGTGTGTGTGTGTGTGTGTGTGTGTGTGTGTGTGAAGAAACCAAACGGTCGTCTCCGTATTTGTGCTGACTTTGTCTACAGTAAATCCCCAGTCAGTGGTAGCTACATTTCCCTTACCGCGTCCTGAAGACATTTTTGTTAAGCTTGGAGCGGGAAAATTCTTTTCCACGATTGACTTGCGGGACGCATAATTTCAGATTCCGCTCGACGAACAGTCACAGCGTTATTTTGTGATAAACACCCACCTTGGATTGTACAAGTTTCGCCGCCTTCCATTCGGTTGTGCTTCGGCTCCTGCTATTTTTATCTTATTTGCAGCAGTTCTGTCACACTGTCACTTGTTCAAATTATCTGGACGATATAGTTGTATCAGGTCACACCCCTGACGAACATTTGTAGAATTTGCGTGCCTTATTTACTGTACTTTTGCAGGCAGGACACTAGTGTAAGAGAGACAAGTGCAAATTTTTTCAAACTGAGATTCACTACTTAGGACATACCATTAATGGACAGGGTATCAACCCCTCGCCGTCACATATCAGTGCGATTAGAACTTGCCAGCCCCCAGGAACTTGAAAGAACTTCAGTCAGTGCTGGGCAAAATTACATTATATTCGGTTTCTACCAAATTCAGCGCAGATTTCAGCGCCTTTGCAACGCCTTCGGCGTAAGAACGTTCCTTTTGTTTGGTCTTCGGAATGTGACGCTGCTTTCCACAAGCTCAAATCTGCTTTGTTGAGTGATCACTGTTTGATTCCTTTCGATCCCTCCAAACCAGTTGTTTTGGCTGTCGATGCATCTTCACAGCATCGGAGCGGTTCTCTCGCACCGCATTAATTCTGTCGATCGCCCGATTGCTTTTGCGTCTAAGTTGCTCAATTCAGCCTAGCAAAACTATTGTCAAATCGAGAAAGAGCTTTAGCTATTGTTTAGGGAGTGACTAGGTTTCATGATTTTTTTTTGTACGGTCTCAAGTTCTATTTGGTCACCGACCATATGAAACGTCCCCTTAGAACAATTTATACAAGACTGTGCTTAACCTGACACACAATAATTTTAGCGCAACGCAATCTGACTATCAAAGATCCCTGCAAAAGAATGGCCCTGAGTAACATTAAACTATACCTTTCACAAATCACTTACCTCACAAAAATCTTCGTTACTCGAACTACTGCAATACAGCGAGCGCCACTACTGCCAGCTAAATAAAAGATTCAAACTACTGAAGGCACTAACTACTGATAGGGATAGTTAGCAAATGAAATATATTAATAGAGAACAAACAATGTATTTACCTTAATATTCATAATTGACATCCAGTCTTACAGATTATCAAAACTCCGCCATCTCTCTCCCCACATCCACCACTGCTGGTGGCTCACCTCCAACTGCGCAACGCTACGCGCTGTTCACATCCAGCTATAGCAGTTCATGACAACAATGGCAGACAACAATGCAAACTAGCCACAGGCTGCACAAAGCACAGCCAGTGATTTTCATATATAGCGCTACGTGGCATTACCCATATAAAAATCTAAACAGCCTACTTACATAAAGAAAACATAAACAGCCTACTTACATAGCCCCCATGCTCCCCACAAAAAATTTTACAAATTTTTTTGGCCAGTGGCCAATACAGATTTGAAAAATTTTTTCATAATTACAGTAAGAAAGATATCAAATGCACACACTTATTAATACAATGTTGGTCAACAGCTAAAATTTTCTCACAGTCAATAAAGACAGTCCTGATCATTCATCATAATAGTAATTACAGTTTTTGTTTCTCACAAAGTCTCATTAGTAAAAAAAAATTGCACACAGAAGTAGTGGATTTCCATGCAGTCTTGAAGAAGTAGTGGTGTCCTTCCAACGGAAAGACAGTGCTGACTCTTGACATGCTGACAGGTAATGGGCCACAACAGAGCAAACCCACAGCAGAGTCATTCGACGTTTTGAAGAAGATTGGTAGATAGGTCATCACAGAGTAGACCTACTGTAGTCCTGGTAGAGATTGTGGTATTGGTGGGCCACTAGAGGTGCAGACCCACTGCAGTCCTTGTAGAAAGTGTGGACAGGCCCACTGTAGTCCTGGTAGAGATTGTGGTATTGGTGGGCCACCAGAGATGCAGACCCACTGTAGTCCTTGTAGAGATGGCCAGCAGCCATCTGCTGCGACTGTGCAGGTGCACAATCACCATCGAAGAGTCTTGCAGAGAAGATAGCAAGTCCATAAACCACCACTTGTGCACTCACAAAGTTTTTGGAATTGTCATTAGAATCAGCAGTGCTGTTATCCAGTCCCTTGCTGAATTATTAACACACGTGCAAACACTATCAGTCCCTACTTCTCACATATTGTCCATATACTATGACCAACAGAAATGTGTGCAGTGAAATGAATGCTTACAAGTTACTTAATTTGATTAACTGGCGTCAATTACAATTATATAACATAAAAATACAATTACAAAGATACAAAATACATCATTAAAAACATAACAATACAGATAACATTTGTAGTAATAGGGGCTTTACAAAAGAATAGAAATAAACATATACATCAGTGTTACAGGAATGATGACATGAGTACAAAAATAAAAGATCAGAATCACTTTTGAAACGTCAACTTCACACATGAGCATTAAAACAAAACAGAATAAATAATGTCTAAGCATCTTTACAAAGAAAATAACAGAGTATTATAAAAATTCTACAACATAGCTCTCATCAGCTAAACACATAAAGACAGGAAAAACACAAATACACAAGGGTACACAAACATATAGCGGAATAATAGAAGGAAAGGACAGGGTTTGTGTTGCTGCAGTATTTTGCAAACAAAACTTTCTTTACTTCTCGGAGATCTCCCTTCATTCATCATTATTCCCAAAAAGTCCTATCTATACCTCCTTCCTGTATTCTATTCATATTTCTTTCAAAATAATTATTTCTGATTGTACAATACTCATTGGGGCCCAAATCTTTTTCATATAACTTCGCAATGCATTCTTTACCTATTCTCCATAGTCAGTTTCTTATATAGTCTACCCCCTCTTAAGCTAACTTAAATCTACTGAGCTCAGATGCTAAAATAAGGGACGAGGCAATGCAGCATCACATAACAAATTAACACAAACAGCAATGACAAAAAATGCAAATTGGCAAAGCTATCAGCATAAATTAGCAAAGCAAGTGCAATATTACAACTAATATGAGCCAATGTGCAGCAACAATAAATATAAGTCAGTAGTAAAACTAGCTTAACAGAGTAATACAAAGTCAAATTCAATAACACTATGCCTGGCAAACAGCAGCAACTTATACCTAAACATGACATAGCTCAAGCAGAAAAAATATTACACTAAAAACAACAATGCAGACAAGGGAAATGCATATTCACATCTTAATGTCTATGTAATTAAAGTGGTGCACCACAACAACTTATTGTAAAAAGAAATATTACCATGTACTTGAAAAGAAATTTATGTGTTACTGTTACTAGTTCCTTCTTATTGTTCTTTCCTTTCCAAGTGCTCCTTTTTTTAAGAATGTGGATTACAAAATTATCATTTAATAGATCTGTTGACAGAAAGTGTTCACATTACCAAATGCATTTCATTTTATAAAAGCAATGCTGCAACACAGCTGGAAACCAGACATCAAATGAAATAAGCAACTATGAAAAGCAAAGCATAAAAAATCATTCAATAGTCATGTGGCATTTCGTAAGTCAGTAGCACTCAACTCTCGGAGAAAGACACTTGTCATAATCAGGTGTGCAGATGTACGAATATTTCCCATCAATTCATAAGCATTTCAATAATTAGCACAAAGTGCGAGTAATCATATGTTTTTAAGTAACGAGGGTGTCGCATTAGCGATGAAAGGCACACCCTAATGGCTTGTTCTCCAGGTGTTTGACACAGCTGTGTGCCCACAACGCATTACAAAAATCATATGTTTTCAAGTAACGAGCGTGTCGCATTAGCGATGAAAGGCACACCCTAATGGCTTGTTCTCCAGGTGTCTGACACAGCTGTGTGCCGACGACGCACGTGCAGGTGGTCACTTAACTTTCTTACGGAAATATTTACGACAGCAGTTTCCGCTACAGTGACAGTCTCATATAAAAATTTCACAGGTCGAAAATTTGCGTCAAAAGTGTGTAGAAACAAAATCCTATGAATATAACAGTGTCCAAAAAATTTTCGCCGGCATTGTGATACATTCACGCATTTACACACATTTCATAAATCTTAAAGTACGATTCTCGGTTTCCAACATCCTTTTTCACAAGTCAAGAGTCCCTAACTTCTATTCATTATTCATATACATATAAACACGTAATCACATTCCTCATATATGGTAGCATCATCTTATTGACATAAACATACCTCAACAGCATAATACACATCGTCGTCGTAAAAATAAAACCATAACACCTCAGTCAAATGTCAAAAACGTCGTAGCTTCCTCCAATGATTTCAAAACCTAAAGAAAATTCTCTGCTCATTTCAGTAGTGTCATCTACCTCAAACGTACTTTAAAAATCATGGTCTCATACCAAATACATCATTCAAAGCTCTCATAGTATCACAATGGTTCCGAAAAAATTAAACAGTTCACAAAGTACAGACAAAATACAATTTCATAAGTGTGAAGTTACCCAACGGTGTAATTACGTAAACATGTGACACTGACGTAGTAAAAAGGTTTGTCTCTCTCAGTTAAATGATCAGATAGCTGTGTAATTTATGTGTTAGAGAAATATGGTACCGATGTGTAAAGTTGTATAAGCAAATACCATATTAGCTAGGGCTCCTTGTGCTTGCCAAACACATGATACACAAAGCAGGCGTGTACCCCCCTGAGGTTTATTGTAATTATACCCTCAGGTGTTACAGATTACAGCAATGGAATGAAATGTATCACGAAAAACTTTCTTTGTAATTCAAAAATCTTTAAAAATAAATGTTTTAAGTACAAAATTAATCACTCAAATACGTGTCCTGTAGCGCTAAATATGCGTCTTGCTGTAAAATAATCTCTGGGAAGTGTCGTAGTTATTGTCCTCCGAAAGCTAAGTTCTGCAAAAGTCAATGTACTTACCTCATGATAAACAAAAGTGAAATGCTTTGCGTATCGATATCATACTTATTACGCTTATTGCCGTGATGAAGAAAGTACTGTGCTGTAACGTATTGTTGTGCTACGAAAGAGGCTGTCTCACTGTAGCTATACCACAAAAGTTACTACTAAAACATGTTTTACTTTACAGAAGAATTCAGAAAAACTGTGCAGATATCAAACAGATACACCGCAAAAGCAACATTGTAAATTGTCGCTTATTAGTAGCGTCGTGATAAAATCGTGTAGCTGTCACATAAACTAACCACTGTCTCATCTGGTAACTCACTGAAAGTACCCTAAATCCAGAATGTATTTTCAAGTGAACCAAAATGTTGCATGAAAATCTCATTAGCAGTGCTGGTATATGTTCTAAGTATGTAAGCCGTATATTCGTTACGTAATCGTGCAACTAACAAGCAAGAATGTACACACACAATAACACTGTGTCGTCTGTTCTCAATAACAATGCATTCGTAATTTCTGTTTAAATAAGTTCTCTTGGTTATTGACTGGATATTTAACTTCAAACATTGTTGCATGTTAACAGTTTCTCAGTGTGACAAATTGTACAAGTAGCGTGAAGCGAAAATTGCAAAGACTAAGTTAAAAAGCAGATTATCTGTCAATAAATGGTTTTACACGTGAAATGTGGTGTAAACCTTTACTCTTCCTAGTACGCAGAGTTTCAACTTCAACGCGCCAGTTCCGGCCCGTACTGCACAAAAGTTGCAACGTTGGTCTTTGTCCTTGTCTAACTACAATTACAATTTTTTTTTTTTTTTTTTTGCCTACGGCCCAACATGGCAATGCTGATGCTTTCTCGTCTGCTTCTCGGTCCTGACGAAGTATTTGATTCTTCCGGACTGTCATGCATGTTTATTGATCAGCAAGATAAGGAATTAGCTGATGGTTTTCAGGTGGATTTTCTCCGCATTGCTTCCGCGACAGCCACCATTCCTTCTCTGCAGATTCTTTTGCAGTATATTCGTACTCAGTGGCCTCCATCTGCTACGCAAATTCGTGATCCACTTGTTCGACGTTACTTTACGCAACGTCACAACTTGTCTGTACACCACGGTGTTCTCTTGTTACGAACTATGACCAGTCTCATGTGGTTGTACCTCGTTCATTGTAATCGGAAATCCTCCGTTTACTGCACGCTCGTCATTGGGGTATAGTGCGGACGAAGGAATTAGCGCGTCGTGACTGCACTTGGGTCGGCATTGATAAAAAAAAATTGAGAATTTTCACGCTAACTGTCGCTCTTGCGCGGAGCATCAATCTGCTCCCCGTCAGTGCTTCTTTCAGTGGCCGACTCCTACTGCCCCTTGCGGGTCCTTTCTGGGACACCCGCTGGTTGATAGTGATTGATGCGTTCAGCAACTTTCCTTTTGTTGTCCCTGTGTCTTCTACATCTGCGAGTATTATTCGGGCTATTTTCTGCATTGAGGGCTTTCCTGAAGTTATTGTCTTAGACAACAGCCCCCAATTCGTGTCCTCAGTTTGAAGCGTTCTGCACTGCTAATGGCATTCGCCATCTGACCTCAGCCCCGTTCCACCCCCAGTCGAACGGCGAGGCTGAACGCTTTGAGCGTACATTTGTCACAGATGAGCAAGTTGCGCACTACGCACTCTCGCGATTGCCCGCTCTGGACTTTCTTTGCTTCGTATCGCTCTCAGCCGCACGGCACCCGTTCCCCAGCAGAATTGCTACGTGGCCGCGCCCATCGGTCGCTCCTGCAGCTATTGCACCCGCTGCTGCACGCTCACGCTGCTTCGCCTCGTTCTGGCTTCGCACCGCATGATTTGGTGTTCTATCGTGTTTTCCCTGGCAGGCAGTGCTGTGAGCAAGGGCGCATTCTTCGCCAGCTTGGCCGCGGCTTATTTGTAATTTCTGGTCCTTCTAGCGCTGTCAAGCGACACCGGAACCAGCTTCGTTTGTGACATCCTCGGTTTTCTGCCGCTGGTTGTTTTCCGGCAGAATTGGAGGCTTCGCGTCTTCCGCCGCCTCGGCCCACGACACCACCGACGGCGCCTCCACCGCTCGCGCCTCCAGCGGCGAAGACTGTAGGCGCGGCCGCGTCGGTCCGGTCTCCTCCGCGGTGGCAGAACCGATGGACGCTGAGACTGACGTCACGCCACCGCCGCCGCCGCCCATGGTGGTCGTTACTCCACCTCCTCATCCGAGCATAGCCAGTGGCGGTGCGCGGCCTGGGCAGGTTTTTCACGGGGCATTTTCCTCGCCCCCCCCCCCTTCGCGAGCAATTCTGGGTCGCGGATGGACAGCGTGCCCCAGCAGTTCCGCTGTCCACCCCTCAGCTGCGCCCCTCTCCACCCGCCGTCGGAAGCCATACTCAACGACAATGCGTCGTTTCAGGGGGAAGGATGTGGAATCTATAGCAACGATACCACGGAGTATTAAAGTTATTAGGTTGGCCCTAAGAGACACTGACAACAGCGCCCTCTAGCAGGCGCTGTTGAGGTCTAGGAGTGCCGCTACAGATTAAGACCATTTGATCAAGAGCAGATGGCCAGACACTTCGCTTGAGCTTTGCTCTACATACGACGGGTCTCAGCATCGCACCTCATTGCAAGTTATGCAATATGTTTGCATATGTTTATACACCAGTAAAGGTGCTTTAACTGTATTTGCAGTACCGACGTATTTTTCCTGCTCCCGCTCCTACCCGCGCTCTGCCTTCCAGGCAGGATACAAAACCTTTCACAACTGGCTAAACACTGTCCTCATATCAGACATCGATTACTAGGCACTGAATGTGTTACGAATGTGCTCGCGAATGGTAGAACGCGGGAAACACTAAAGGTAAAAGTTGATAGAGACGAGCAGTTTTGAAAGAGCAGTCAAATAAAAAACTTAGAGGTAGTGAACCGAACAGGGTAAAAAGAAACTTGAGGAACAACTTCAATAAAAGAAGGGGTCGTTGATACGAGACATACTGAGGCTTCAACGAATCGTCCATTTGGCAACGGAAGTAAATGTTGGAGGGGAGGAGGAGAGGAGGCTGTAAAAATTGTAAAGTGGTAACAAAGCTAAAATACAGTAAGTAGTTTCAAATGGACGAAGGTTGCAGCTGTTATGCAAACAGACGTTTGCATAGGATAGACTAGGCCGGAGAGGTGCATCAAACCAGTCTTCGGACAGAAGACCACAACTGCAACACGTTCTAAATATGTAGCCAGCATAAACTGTTAAACAGGCGAGGGCTTGGAGTCAAGTAGCCAAACGCAGCGCAAAGAAGACATGGAGAAATAACTGGACAGTACAGCTTTACGAAAATATGTGCAGTAAAAGCTGGGAGGGATCTAATTCATTTCATTATTAACGGTACTGTTTCCTTTTTGGTTAAATCACACTGTCACCTACATAAAGTACTGCTGGAACACAGCTGTTTGTTTAGAACACAATCTGTCGAAATAATAGTTCTCTATATTTAAGAAGTTAATATTCATTGACATCTGTTTCTGATGCTTTCTGGTTTAGCTTCTTCTGGAAAACTGAAAAGCGGCCGTTTGGTCATGAACGCCTTTTATACATCACACACCCGCGTGTAAGTCACCTGTTGATTGATAGTTCACCCGTCATAGCTGTCCGCACGATCGCCACATCTTTGCCACAACGGAAAAGAGTAAGTAATCTCTTGCTGGAAGCCTAGAGTTCACTGATCAATGTTCGAGAATAAAGTCTAGCCGCGCATAGTTCGGTCGCTTGGCTTATTCAGTTTGGAACAGAAAGACACTCTCGTCCAAAGCTGCGGTAGTTCTAAAATTAGGTAAAATCTTGTCCTTGCACGTCTACTTTTGTTTGTGGCCTTGCTATACAAAATGCTAGTTTTTCTCATTTTCAGTTGCTTCAGAGCGCGTCATGATCGGTATCCGTCTGAGTTTATGACCTGTGAAACCTTCCCGTCTCCTCTATATTTCTTTTGTCACGCAACCTTCCCTTCTACAATAACCTATGAAACCTTCCCTTAGGATTTCTAACTCTTGCTTAATAAGAACAAATGAAATCTTCCCTTTGAAATTTATTCTTTCTCAGTCTTCTCATACAAATTTAATTGCTGCTTATTAAGTGATTTTCTGACTATTTCAGCCGGCCGCGGTGGTCTCGCGGTTAAGGCGCTCAGTCCGGAACCGCGCGACTGCTACGGTCGCAGGTTCGAATCCTGCCTCGGGCATGGATGTGTGTGATGTCCTTAGGTTAGTTAGGTTTAAGTAGCTCTAAGTTCTAGGGGACTGATGACCACAGAAGTTAAGTCCCATAGTGCTCAGAGCCATTTGAACCATTTTTCTGACTATTTCGACGAAACATAGAATGTGCCGTCGTCGTGGCCCTCAGTCGTTATCTGCAATAACCCAAAACTGTTCCTTACCTTTTTTACTGTTACTGGATCGCCATCTGACAGCTACATCGAACTGCGACATGACTATACCTATTGTTTTACTATACTTTATTAGCTGCTGGTGGGTTGTCATAATAAGTGGCCGTATTTATTACCAAAGCTGACGTTATTCTTTAATTAGACTCACGTTACGTAATTCATAGTTAAACTTTTTCTTGAAAACAATAAAATTTTGCGAAGTTTTACGTTGATGGTTTTTGGGATGGATTATAATCAGTAATGCAATATTGCTGGCAAAAATTAATTATATTCTGAATGAAATGATTTTACAAATATTCAAATGGGACTTACTTTTTACAATAATCTTACAACTAGCATTGCGCAAACATACCTTCAAGTAGTCTTGAGTTTCTCAAAAAGATAATTCAATATTATTAGTTCCTCTTATAAGTTAGCTGGTGTCTCTGTACATCCGTTTATAACCTCTTGTAAATCATAGCTGGTGGCTGGCAGACACACCGCTCCTCTCAACCGCTCGCTTCAGATCTGCTACCGATTCGCTTCACATCTCGCTTACTACTGACTTCCTACGGGCGCTAAAGTGTGGTCTCTCCTGCCAACAATGCTTTCTGGTGCAGACAGTCCCTGCTACCATTACAAAATGTATCAATGCGCGGTCTTTCCCGCTCTTTTATTTACATGTATCCATACGTGGTGTTTCCCGCCTTTTTAAAAATTATATCAATGTGCGGTCTCTCCCGCCAACAATACTTTGGTGCAGACATTCCCTGCTACCACAATTATTTGCATAATGACAAATATTAATTATTCCTACTTAATCCTATTAATAAAATATAAAATTTTTTCATAAATTGTGGTTTGACTATAGAGAATAGAAATATACACGTCTTACACCTGTAAATTCAAGTGACTCAGAGACACTGTCACAAGAATAGCAGGTGGGCAAAAATATGGAAACACGAGAAATGCAGCACACTAGCATGTCTAAAACGGCTTAGTCAACCAGTTTCTATTCAAAACACCTTCCATTCGGCTCGGGATGGACAAATACAGGTCTCTTGTGGTTGTCAAAGGAATCATATACCATTAGATCTTCAAAATAATGGCTAGTGCAGGTAGCGATATGAAGGTGGATAACGATCAAGTGGCTTTCTCTCCGAAGTAGACCACAAAGGCTCAATACTGTTGACATTTGGTGACTGGAGAAACGCGACAATTCATACACGCGCTCACGAAACCAAAACACCAGACCTGATCGATGCGCGCTGTCTGAACAGGGGCCATTTCGTCTTGGACACAGCATTAGGGAGCAAACGTTTTACCATAGGATTTACCTGATCAACCGAGATGGTCGTACACTCCTTAGCAGCAAGACTACCTTGCAGAGAACCATGGAGCTATTGGAATACCCACGTCATCACCGAACCCGCACCATGTTTCACTCATTGGGGATAAACTTGGCTGGAAGTTGGAAACAGTGTGAAACAAGATTCGTCCGACAAAATGACGTAATTCAATTGCTCCATAGTCCAGGTTTTATGGCCTCGGTACAACTTTTTCCTGTAACTGGCGTTTGCATCACCAATGAGTAGCCGGCCGCGGTGGTCTAGCGGTTCTGGCGCTGCAGTCCGGAACCGCGGGACTTCTACGGTCGCAGGTTCGAATCCTGCCTCGGGCGTGGGTGTGTGTGATGTCCTTAGGTTAGTTAGGTTTAAGTAGTTCTAAGTTCTAGGGGACTTATGACCTAAGATGTTGAGTCCCATAGTGCTAAGAGCCATTTGAACCATTTGAAGAAGACAATAAACAATAAAAACAGGCGATAAAAACGGTGGCTTTTTAAAACTGTAAAATGGCGAAAAGTTGTGGAAGTTGAAATATAAAAAACAGAGGGTTGGTGATGCTAATTAAGACACACAGTAAGTAGACAGGTACAATAGTACACAGACAATTACAAAACACGGTGACAGTCTGCTTTCTGTTCGCAAGAGATAAAAAAAAAGACGAACAACACTTAATACTCACTTAAAGAGTAGACACGAAGATAGACCACAGCATAAGGCATATGGGGAGGGTGGGGGGGGGGGGACCCGTACAGGTGAATGGGCGGGGGAGGAGCCGAGGAGGGAGAAGACGTGTGTGTCATAGACATCTGATGTGTACACACTACGAAGAAATCTTACATGAGAACGGTTTTGTCTTACATCCTATTTCTTCAGTTTAGAACACTAGGAACCTGCTGGTGCTGTATTGTTAGTAATCTTGTTTGCTGTTACCTTTTTACTAAAAATGGTTCAAATGGCTCTGAGCACTATGGGACTCAACATCTTAGGTCATAAGTCCCCTATAACTTAGAACTACTTAAACCTAACTAACCTAAGGACATCACACACACCCATGCCCGAGGCAGGATTCGAACTTGCGACCGTAGCAGTCCCACGGTTCCGGACTGCAGCGCCAGAACCGCTAGACCACCGCGGCCGGCTACCTTTTTACTATTAACATCCAATGTGAATTCATAGTGTCATAAAGCAATTAATTTTGTCCGCCATTCAATTATCACGTTAGTGTGAGCACTCCACGCTGCTGGTGCAGTTTTCGCAGAACCTCTCTCAGAGGCACGAGAGATGGCCCTGTACGTCCCCAAGCATGCTGCTTTTACAGATAAATATTGCTTCCATGGACGACGGATTCACCGTGCTTGCTGCAGAATCTGTAACACTTTCTAATACATGAATCACGGGTGTTATTGAACAGCACAAATCTGCAGATATCCTGAGAAGATGTGTGTTCCGTGAATATAATGTTTAGTTACTGTATTTTTACTTTTCGACGCAAGGACGAAGGAGCTCTTGCTATAACGAATCCTGTGGCACATCAAACTCCTGCATTTTAGAATTCCATAAGGGGACGTTGCTCATGCATCAACAATTTACTTTGCTCAGACCAAGTACTTGTACTGACCATAAAAGACATACAGGGGGGGGGGGGGGGCGACAAAAATTTGGGAATACCAAAATAACAACAGATTACCATGCCTAACGCTGTGTAGGAAAGCTATTAGCATTCAAAACAGCTTCCAATCGCAGCAGAATGGATAAACACAGGTCCCGTATGGCATTCAAGGAAATCTTATACAAGTACACAAAGGCTCAATAAATATTGATATCTGGTTGTTCTATGGTGGCGACAATTCGTCCTCGTGCTCACAGTCAGTCCTGGAAGATGCGAGCTGTGTGAACAGACCCTGTCGCCCTGGAACACAGCATCACCATTGGGGAACAAACACTGGACCATGGGACGGACCTGATCAGCCAAAATTGTCACACAATGGTTGGCAGTAATGTGACATTGTAGGATGACCATGAGGCCCATGGAATACCACGACATGGCACCCCAAATCGTCACTGATCCACGGTTATGTATCACTCTTTGAACGTGAACTCGCCAGAAGATGGAAACAGTGTGAAACAAGACTCATTCGAACAAATGACTTTTGCTCCATAGACCTGACCTTATGACTTGGGCACAACGTTTTCCTGTTACGGCCATTTGCATCATTAATGGGTGGTTTTGGAATTGCAGGTCGCCCTGAAATTCCTGCTTCTGGAGCTCCCTCCGCGTTTTGGTGCTGTCAGGGTTCATGAGCGTGACATGCAGTTCTTCCGTGACTTTTGCAGCTATCACCCTCTGTTTTTGGTCACAATCCTCTTCGATGACCGCCCGCTACAATCACTAAACACGCACTTTAGCCTGCGTTGTGACTTATCGGATGAAGTTTTCCGGCCCTCCATGAATGCGGTATAAATATTCGGCGCCCCTGGCAAGAAAAGACACTTCGATTATCTTGATTACCGCAGCACCCACCATACGAGGAACAACAGTTTACCCGAATTCGACCTGACGTAGCTCCAACAGAACGCATTCATAACTACACAGAACACTTTTCTGATCCCGACTGACACCTGCAACGTATTGAGGACATTACAAAAGTGCCGTTCGTTGTCAGATTCAAAGTGAAACCCTTAAGCTTGGCCGGCCGGAGTGGCCGAGCGGTTCTAGGCACTTCAGTCTGGAACCGCGCGACCGCTACGGTCGCAGTGTCGAATCATGCCTCGGGCACGGATGTGTGTGGTGTTCTTATGTTTAAGTAGTACTAAGTTCTAGGGGACTGATGACCTCAGATGTTAAGTCTTATAGTGCTCAGAGCCATCTGAACCATTTTTGAACCCTAATCTTGGCTAGTACATGCATTAATGTTCCAGCATACATTTTTCGCGATGTTTCCATATTTTGATCCACGCCCTATACATGAATAACATGCGCGGTTTTTACATGCTGTTTGCTACTTCCATGTGTTTCTTACACTTCTTATGAATTGTGAATCCTAGTTGCGTTTATTGCACTTTTAATGAAAGCCTAACATTTAAATGATACACTATTGGCCATTAAAATTGATACACCAAGAAGAAATGCAGATGATAAACGGATATTCACTGGACAAATATATCATACTAGAACTGACATGTGATTACATTTTCACGCAGTTTGGGTGCATAGATCCTGAGAAATCAGTACTCAGAACAACCACCTCTGGCCATAATAACGGCCTTGATACGCCTGGGCAATGAGTCAAACAGAGCTTGGATGGCGTTTACACGTACAGCTGCCCATGCAGCTCCAACACGATACAACAGTTCATCAAGAGTAGTGACTGGCGTATTGTGACGAGCCAGTTGCTCGTCCACCATTGACCAGACGATTTCATTTGGTGAGAGATCTGGAGAATGTGCTGGCCAGGGCAGCAGTCGAACATTTTCTGTATCCAGAAAGGCCCGTACAGGACCTGCAACATGCGGTCGTGCATTATCCTGCTGAAATGTAGGGTTTCGCTGGGATCGAATGAAGTGTAGAGCCACGGATCGTAACACATCTGAAATGTGACGTCCACTGTTCAATGTGCCGTCAAGGCGAACAAGAGGTGACCGAGGCGCGTAACCATTGGCACCCCATACCATCACGCCGGGTGATACGCCAGTATGGCGATAACAAATACACGCTTCCAATGTGCGTTCACCGCGATGTCGCCAAACACGGATGCGACCATCATGATGTTGTAAACAGAACCTGGATTAATCCGAAAAAATGACGTTTTGCCATTCGTGCACCCAGGTTCGTCGTTGAGCAAACCATCGCAGGCGCTCCTGTCTGTGATACAGTGTCAAGGGTAACCGCAGCCATAGTCTCCGAGCTGATAGTCCATGCTGCTGCAAACGTCGTCGAACTGTTGGTGCAGATGGTTGTTGTCTTGCAAACGTCCCCATCTGTTGCCTCAGGGATCGAGACGTGGCTGCACGATCCGTTACAGCCATGCGGATAAGATGCCTGTAATCTCGACTGCTAGTGATATGAGGCCGTTGGGATCCAGCACGGCGTTCCGTATTGCCCTCCTGAACCCACCGATTCCATGTTCTGCTAACAGTCGTTGGATCTCGACCAACGCCAGCAGCAATGTCGCGATACGATAAACCGAAATCGCGAGTGGCTACAATCCGACCTTTATCAAAGTCGGAAACGTGATGGTACGCATTTCTCCTCCTTACACGAGGCATCACAACAACGTTTCATCAGGCAACACCGGTCAACTGCTGTTTGTGTATGAGAAATCGGTTGGAAACTTTCCTCATGTTAGCACGTTGTAGTTGTCGCCATCGGCGCCAACCTTGTGTGAATGCTCTGAAAAGCTAATCATTTGCATATCACAGCATCCTCCTCCTGTCGGTTAAATTTCGCGTCTGTCGCACATCATATTGGTGGCGTAGCGCTTTTAATAGCCAGTAGTGTAAGTACCTAGTCAAAACTGATCCTGTAATAAAAGCCGGCCGAAGTGGCCGTGCGGTTAAAGGCGCTGCAGTCTGGAACCGCAAGACCGCTACGGTCGCAGGTTCGAATCCTGCCTCGGGCATGGATGTTTGTGATGTTCTTAGGTTAGTTAGGTTTAACTAGTTCTAAGTTCTAGGGGACTAATGACCTCAGCAGTTGAGTCCCATAGTGCTCAGAGCCATTTGAACCATTTTTTTTTGTAATAAAATATTAGTGCAAATACTGCTCCAGCATAAATAGCATAACGCAACAATGTTGCCACTCCTTTGTACTAAAATATAAAATACCAAATTCAGAAATATGAAACCGGGATTTCCCTATAGATGGTGCTAGCCGTCAGTTTACGGCCCGTCAAACCGCGTCTGCAGCGCCATCTGCTTTCTGTAACGGCTGACGACGAATGTCAACGCACAGGAACGCAAGTTCCATACATCGGTAGCTGCTTCAAACCCTTAAACACGTCGAGTTTTGTGCCTACGAACTACGATTTGCGGACGACACTAGTTTTCTGTTATCGTTTGAAGAAAACTGGTGCAGAATCGAATCGGATGCTCGTCGAAGCTCGGCGAACATGCTCTTCGGAAGACACAGTATTCAAATTGTTTCAAGAATTTCAAAAGAAGTGATTTTCACGTGAGAAACGACGAACGCGGGAAACCACCATAAAAGTTCGAAGACAACTAACTGCAGGCTTCATTGGAGGAAGATGATACTCAAACTCAACGGGAACTCGCGGAACAATTGAATGCGACGCAGAAAGCCGTTTGTCTTAGGTTGAAAGCTATGGGAAAGGCGCAGAAAGTACGATAATTGGTTCTACCGAACTGAATGAAAGACAGCAAGTAAATCGAAATGCTGCTTGCTAGATACAAAAGAAACTCGTTTCTCTATCGAATGGTGACAGGTGATGAAAAATGTAAATACTTTGAGAATCCCTAGCGTCCTAAATCATGGATGAATCTCGGCAAACCATCGACATGCACTGCAAGACCACATTGCTTTGGAAAGAAGACAATGGTCTGTGTTTGGTGGGATCAGAAGAGTTTCATCTATTATTAGCTACTAAAACCGGGAGAAACCGTTAACACTGATCGCTACGAACAGCAAATGGTCGATTTAAATTGAGCATTTCGTGAAAATTGACGAGAATATGGAAAAAGGCAACAGAATCATATTACCCCATGATAACGCCCCATCTCACACACAGCAAAACGGGTCAGGGAAACGATCGAGGCGTTCAGATGGGAAATACCAGGGCATGTGGCTTATTCTCCAGACTTCCCGCTTATCATCTATTTTGCATAACTGGGACACGCTCTTGCTGAAAAACGCTTCAATTCGCATGAAAACGTACGAGAACGAATCGCTAACTGGTTCGCTTCAAAAGAACAGTTTTATCGGCGTGGCATTCATAGCCTGCCGCAGAGGTGGGAGAAATGTGTAAATAGCAATGGAGGTTATTTTGAATAAAATATTGCTTATCAGTTTCAAACAACACACGTGTTTCATACTTCTACACCTGGTATATCTCACTAAACAAATAACTTACCAAATAGTGTATGATATTCGGATCTTTCCAATCAGCCTCTATTGTGAAAATATAGCTGGATGTTTATAATAAGAATAGGCAGTAGAGGATCGTAAAGTCTCCCTAGCAGCTACTACTTTCCAGATGGTACATCTACATCTACATCGATACTCTGCAAATCATATTTAAGTGCCTGGCACATGGTTCATCGAACCACCTTCACAATTCTCTATTATTCCAATCTCGTATAGCGCGCGGAAAGAACGAACACCCATATCTTTCCGTACGACCGCTGATTTTCTTGATTTTATCTTGGTGATCGTTTCTCCCTATGTAGGACGGTGTCATCAAAATATTTTCGCATTCGGAGGAGAAACTTGGTTAATGGAATTTCGTGACAAGATGCCGTCGCAACGAAAAACGTCTTTCTTTTAATGATGGCCAGCCCGATATACAACAGGATTCTGGAACATTATGAATTACCTCGAAGGAAACTGTCTATTGACAAACAGTCAACATGGGCTTAGAAAACATCGTTCCTGTGAAACAGAACTAGCTCTTTATTCACATGATGTGTTGAGTGCTATTGACAAGGGATTTCAGATCGATTCCTTATTTCTGGATTTCCGGAAGGCTTTTGACACTGTACTACACAAGCGGCTTGTAGTGAAATTGTGTGCTTATGGAATATCGTCTCAGTTATGTGACTGGAATTGTGATTTCCTATCAGAGAGGTCACACTTCGTAGTAATTGACGGAAAGTCATCGAGTGAAACAGAAGTGATTTCTGGCGTTCCCCAGGGTTGTGTTATAGGCCCTTTGCTGTTCCTTTTCTTTATAAACGATTTGGGAGACAATCTGAGCAGACGTCGTCGGTTGTTTGCAAATGATGCTGTCGCTTATCGACTGATACAGTCATCAGAAGATCAAAACAAACTGCGAAACGATTTAGAAGAAATATCGGAATGGTGCGAAAAGTGACAGTTGATCCTAAATAACGAAAAGTGTGAGGAAATCCACATGAGTGCTAAAAGCAACTCGTTAAACTTCGGTTACACGATAAACCAGTCTAATCTAAAAGCTGTAAATTCAACTAAATACCTAGGTATTAAAATTACGAACAACTTAATTTGGAAGGAAAGCGTAGAAAATGTTGTGAGGAAGGCTAACCAGAGACTGCTCAAATGGTTCAAACCAGAGACTGCGTTTTATTTGCAGGACACTTAGAAAATGTAACAGATCTACTAAGGAGACCGCCTTCACTCCGTTTGTCTGTCCTCTTTTAGAATACTGCTGCGCGGTGTGCCGGCCGAAGTGGCCGTGCGGTTCTGGCGCTGCAGTCTGGAACCGCGAGACCGCTATGGTCGCAGGTTCGAATCCTGCCTTGGGCATGGATGTGTGTGATGTCCTTAGGTTAGTTAGGTTTAACTAGTTCTAAGTTCTAGGGGACTAATGACCTCAGAAGGTGAGTCCCATAGTGCTCAGAGCCATTTGAACCATTTTTTTTGCTGTGCGGTGTGGGATCCTTACCAGAGAGTACTGACGGAGTACATCGAAACAGTTGAAAGAAGGGCAGCACGTTTGGTACTATGGCGAAATATGTGAGAGTGTCACAGGAATGATACAAGATTTGGGCTGGTAGCTTTTCCAATGTATGCCACGGCCGTTCTACTAACACCTCGTTACCGACGGCGTCATTGGTCTTCCCATTCTGATGTTGCCGGATTCGTTCTACTTAAGAGGCGAACGTGGGGGCCGCATGCTCCGCAGGCTGAACCAAAGCTCGCCGCTACCTGCTTCTACCAACTCCCGATCAACCCACTCCCGGTGACAGTCTTTTGCTATTCTAAACCGTTTTACTGTCATACAACATGTGTCTCTAGTAGGATTTAACTTCTGATGTCAGTCTCATATTCCTTCTGCTTCAACTACAACATCAGCTTATTAAGTACTTGAAATGCACTGAGGATGGTCGCACCAACACCGCCGAAATATCGATTACTTTAATATTTTAGCATTTTTAAGTATTTTATAAGATGACACGACATTCGGCCATGAAGAATTTTAATGATACGTGTCTCTAGTGTTTATTGTTTTCCAAGAAAAACATCATGAGCGAATCTTTCTCTTTCACCCGCCATCAAATATTTAGTTCTCTTAATCATTTATTTGACTGCAAAGATTTTCCCATGTTGTTTGTTTATTTCATACGCTTCAGTACATGCACTTACTAACATGTAAGTCCCGTTACCTGGTACATCACATTTCTGTATCACATCGCTAATAAATCTATTTCAGGACTGTATGCACACCGTAGCATGGTTTTTAATTGGCTTGTAATAACCAGCCTGGTACGAAATTCAGTAAGTTAATTGACACACTAATTGAGCATAAAATGACGCCATATGCATCAGTTATTGTAAAATTGCAGGTCTCAAAGTCCGCTTTATTAAATCAGAATTCTGGACTCGAAGTGCGGCTACAGTTCTTACAGACAGAGAAGCTACAAGGGCAACTGGTGGGTATTTTTAGGTTAGTACTTCGTAACATGTATTCAACGTCCCCTTAGAACAATTGTTCACGACTGTGCTTAAACTGACACATAATATTTTTAGCGCAACGCAATCTGACTATCAAAGATCCCTGCAAAAGAATGGCCCTGAGTAACATTAAACTATACCTTTCACAAATAACTTACCTCACAAAAATCTTCATTACTCGAACTACTGCAATACAGCGAGCGCCACTACTGCCAGCTAAATAAAAGATTCAAACTACGGAAGTCACTAACTACTGATAGGGATAGTTAGCAAATGAAAGATTTTAATAGAGAACAAACACTGTATTTACCTTAATAATCATAATATATATATAGCAGTTCAATTTCAAAACTTCGCCATCTCTCTCCCCACATCCACCACTGCTGGCGGCTCACCTCCAATTGCGCAATGCTACGCGCTGTTCACATCCAGCTGCCGCTGCCCAACACTACAATGGCCGACAACAATGCAAACTAGCCACAGACTGCACACAGCACAGCCAGTGATTTTCGTACAGAGCGCTACGTAACGTTGCCAATAAGAAAACATAAACAGCCTACTTACATAGCCCCCATGCTCCCCACAAAAAATTTTACAAAATATTTTTGGGCAGTGGCCAATAATGATTTGAAACATTTTTTCATAATTACAATAACAAAGATATCAAATGCACACACTTATTTATACAATGTTCGTCAAAAGCTAAAATTTTCTCACAGTCCATAAAGACAGTCCTGATCATTCATCATAATAGTATTTACAGTTTTTTTTCACAAAGTCTCATTAGTAAAAGAAATTGCACACAGAAGTAGTGGATTTCCATGCAGTCTTGAAGAAGTAGTGTTGTCCTTCCAACGGAAAGACAGTGATGACTCTTGACATGCAGACATGGGCCACAACATGGGCCACAACAGAGCAAACCCACAGCAGAGTCATTCGACGTTTTGAAGAAGATTGGTAGGTAGGTCATCACAGAGCAGACCCACTGTAGTCCTGGTAGAGAATATGGTATTGGTGGGCCACCAGAGGTGCAGACCCACTGCAGTCCTTGTAGAAATAATGGTATTGGTGGGCCACCAGAGGTGCAGACCCACTGCAGTCCTTGTAGAGATAAGGGTATTGGTGAGTCATCAAAGGTGTAGACCCACTGTAGTCCTTGTAGAGATGGCTAGCAGCCATCTGCTGTGACTGTGCAGGTGCACAATCACCATTGAAGGGTCTTGCGGAGAATATAGCAAGTCCATAACCACCACTTGTGCACTCACAAAATTTTTTTTTTGAAATGTCCTTAGAACCAGCAATGCTGTTATCCAGTCCCTTGCTGAATTATTAACACTCATGCAAACACTATCAGTCCCTACTTCTCACATATTGTCCATATACTATGACCAACAGAAACGTGTGCAGTGAAATGAATGCTTACAAGTTACTTAATTTGATGAACTGGTGTCAATTACAATTTTATAACATAAAAAATACAATAACAAAGGTACAAAATACATCATTAAAACATAATAATACAGATAACATTTGTAGTAATAGGGGCTTTACAAAAGAATAGAAATAACACATACATCAGTGTTACAGGAATTATGACATGAGTACATACATAAAAGATCAGAATAACTTGCGAAACATCAACTTCACACATGAGCATTAAAACAAAACAGAATAAATAATGTCTAAGCATATTTATAAGGTAAATAACATATTATTAATGCCAATTATATTTGAGGATAACAGTATTCCTTATCATAGTGAATGTAGCTCAATACTAAAAGAAGAAAAAATTCTATGAAACTACACAGAGACAGGAAGAAACAAATACACAAGGGTACACAAACACATAGTGCGATAACACAAAAGGAAATGACAGGGTTTGTTTTACTGCAGTATTTTGCATGGAGATCTCCCTTGTTTTCATTATTCCCAAAAGTATTACCTATACCTGCTTTCTGTACTTTTTTCGTATAACTTCTCAATACATTTCTTCCAATTAATTGCAACTCATTCTCTTATAGGCTACCCCCTCTTAAGCTAACTTAAATCTACTGAGCTCAGATGCTAAAATAAGGGACGAGGCAATGCAGCAGCCCAAAACAATTCATGCAAACAGCAATGACAAAAAAATGGAAAATCGCAAAGCAAGCTACAGTAAATCTAAATTACCAAGCAATGGAACATTACAAATAATATGAGCCAATGTGCAGCAACAATAAAAATAAATCAATACTAAAACTAGCTTAACAGAGTAATACAAATAATACTATGCCTGGCAAACAGCAGCAGAAATAACTTATATCTAAACATGACATAGCTCAAGCAGAAAAAAACATTACACTAAAGACAGTAATGCAGACAAGGGAAATGTATATTCACATCTTAATGTCTATGTAATTAAAGTGGTGCACCACAACTTATTCTACGAAAAATATTACCAAGTAGTTGAAAAGAAAATTATGTATGCAGTTACTGTTATTAGTCCCTTCTTATTTTTCTCTCCATTCCAAGAGCTCCTTTTTCGAAGAATGTGGATCATAAAATAATTATTTAATAGATCTGTTGACAGAAAGTGTTCACATTAGCAAATGCATCTAAGTTTATTTTATAAAACTAATGCTGCAACACAGCTGGAAACCAGATATCAAATGAAATAAGCAGCTACGAAAAGCAAAGCATAAAAATATCATTCAATAGTCATGTGACTTTTCATAAGTCAGTAGCTCTCAACTCTCGTAGAAAGACGCTTGTCGTAATCAGGTGCGCAGATGTAAAAATATTTCTCGTCATTTCATTAGGCATTTCAGTAAATATCATAAATTACGAGCTCCACAGTATGCTTTCTACAAGGAAATGTCAATAGCGAGGATAATGGCCTCCCTTTTTTTTTCTACCTGTGCTTCCAGAAAGGCACACCCTAATGGCTTGTTCTCCAGGTGTCTGACACAGCTGTGTGCCCACGACGCATGTGCAGGTGGTCACTTAACTTTCTTACGGAAATATTTACGACAGCAGCTTCCGCTACAGTGACAGTCTCATATAAAAATATTTCACAGGTCAAGAATTTGCGTTGCAAATGTGTAGAAACAAAGTCTTATGAATATAACAGTGTCCAAAAAATTTTCGCCAGCATTGTGATACTTTCACGCATTTACATACATTTCATAACTCTTAAAGTACGATTCTTGGTTTCCAACATCCTTTTTCACAAGTCAAGAGTCCCTAACTTCTATTCATTATTCATATACATATAAACACTTAATCACATTCCTCATATATGGTAGCATCATCTTATTGACATAAACATACCTCAACAGCATAATACACATCATCGTCGTAAAAATAACATCATAACACTTCAGTCAAATCTCAAAAAAGTCGTAGCTTTCTGCAATAATTTCAAACCATAAAAAATATTCTCTGCTCATTTCTATAGTGTCATCTGCCTCAAACGTACTTTAAAAGTCATGATCTCATACCAAATACATCGTTCAAAGCTCTCATAGTATCACAATGGTTCTGAAAAAATATGAACAGTTCACAAAGTACAGACAAAATACAATTTCGTAAGTGTGAAGTTATCCAACGGTGTAATTGCGTAAACATGTGTCACTGACATAGTAAAAAACATGTTTATCTCTCAGTTAAATGATCAGATAGCTATGAAATTTATGTGTTAGAGAAATATGGTACCGATGTGTAAAGTTGTATAAGCAAATACCATATTAGCTAGGGCTCCTTGTGCTTGCCAAACACATGGTACACAAAGTAGGCGTGTACCCCCTGGAGGATTATTGTAATTATACCCTCAGGTGTTACAGATTACAGCAATGGAATGAAATGTATCACGGAAAACTTTCTGGGTAATTCAAAAATCTTTAAAAATAAATGTTTTAAGTACAAAATTAATCACTCAAATACGTGTCCTGTAGCGCTAAATGTGCGTCTTGCTGTACGATAATCTCTGTGGAAGTGTCGTAGTTATTGTCCTCCGAAAGCTAAGTTCTGCAGAAGTCAATGTACTTACCTCATGATACACAAAAGTGAAATGCTTTGCGTATAGATAACTTAGTTACTACGCTTATTGCCATGATGAGGAAAGTACTGTGCTGTAACGTATTGTTGTCCTACGGAAAAGGCTGTCTCCTTGTAGCCATACCACAAAAGTCACCACTAAAACATGTCTCACTTTATAGAAGAATTCAGAAAAAACTGTGCAGATATAAAACAGATACACTGCAAAAGCAACATTGTAAATTGTCACGCATTAGCAGCGTCGTGATAAAATCGTGTAGCTGTCACATAAACTAACCACTGTGTCATCTGGCATTTCACAGAAAGCACCTCAAATCCAGAATCCACTCTCAAGCAAACCAAAATGTTGCTTGAAAATCTCATTAGCAGTGCTGGTATATGTTCTAAGTATGTAAGCCGTATATTCGTTACGTAATCGTGCAACTAACAAGGAGGAATGTATAAATAACAACACTGTGTCGTCTGTTCGCAATAACAATGCATTCGCAATTACTTGTCTAAGTTACCTATGTTCTTGACTGGATAGTTAGTTAGCTTTAAAACATATTTGCATGTTAACAGTTTGTAAGTGTGACAAAGAGTATTAGTAATGTGAAGTGAAAAATTTTATGGCAAAGACGAAGTTAAAAAGCAGATTATCTTTCAATAAACGGTTTTACATGTGAAATGTGGTGTAAACCTTTACTCTTCCTAGTACGCAGAGTTTCAACTTCAACGCAATTATCATGTGGTATACGTCGGATTCTGTAAGGTCCATTGTAAACTAGAAAGAATTTGTGACTCAAGTGTTTCTTCTTGCCGGCCGGAGTGGCCGTGCGTTTCTAGGCGCTACAGTCTGGAACCGCGTGACCGCTACGGTCGCAGGTTCGAATCCTGCCTCGGGCATGGATGTGTGTGATGTCCTTAGGTTAGTTAGGTTTAAGTAGTTCTAAGTTCTAGGGGACTGATGACCACAGCAGTTAAGTCCCATAGTGCTCAGAGCCATTTGAACCATTTTTGTTTCTTCTTATGTGACAATGAATGAGCTTTAATGAGAACTTTCTGACCAATATATAATTTCTTTGCATTTGCTTTACCGTGTAGTTTTCTCCTTTTGTATGCTGCAGATTTTATATTTTTAAGAGCCAAATCAATTATGTCTTTGTGTCGAAGTTTACGTGTATTCGGGAAAGGTACAAGCTCTCTGATTCTGTTTGGTGGTTCTTCATTCTTTAGTACAAGAGTAGGTGGTAAAGCAGTGGAATCATGAGGCATTTCATTCAGCACATTTTGAAATAAGTGTAAATATCTGTCCCAATTCTGATGCTTTCTGTGACAATAAAGTCTGTAAAGATTATTGATTTCTTTCATAATCCTTTCAGACGGGTCACAATGTGGTGAATACAATGAAATAAAAACAGGTTTGATTTTATGATTCCGAAGCATGCGTGACCAAACAGCAGATCTGAATTGCGGTCCGTTATCTGAAATGACTTTACTAACGTGTCCAACTTCACGTAAGAAATTTTTAACAAAGGCGTTGGATACAGACCGTCCAGTGGCTTTACGTAACGGAGTGAAAGAAACAAATTTTGAAGTAAGTTCAACAGCGACTAGAACGTACGAAAATCCATTCGATGTTCTGACAAGGGGTTCCAAGAGATCAACAGCAGCAAATTCTTTTAATTTAGAAGGAATAATAGGAAACAACGGAGCACGATGTGAGATAGTAGACGGTTTCGCCTTTTGACAAAGTTTACAAATAGACAAGACTCTTCGAATTCGCTTTTCCATATTGTTAAAATAACAAGTCGTTCGAAGAATATGATAACATTTTCGTGGGCCAAAATGTGAGTAGCTGAAATGAATGTACCAAATGAGCTTATTAACAAAATCGTCTGGAATGCAAAGTACCCATTGCTTGTCATCAACAGTGCAGCGTTTGAAGAGTACGCTGTTTCTAACCAGGTAATAATGCCGAATCTGAGTGTGTGTCTTTTCATGCCATTTACTTTTGATGTCTTTCCAAATCGGATCTTTATCTTGTTCATGAGCAATGTCCTTTAAAGATGTGGTGATGAAGTTTTCAAAGGCGACTTTCTGAATGTAAAGAATACTGAAATTTTTCTCGAGGTTGCCTTCTGTGTTACTTTTCTCAAGCCCAGCCGGTGCGCGTGACAGCGCGTCCGCAACAATGTTCTCCTTGCCGGGAATGTAGACTATTGTGAAGCGGGAATTCTTGCAGAAACAATGCCCAACGTTTAAACCTATCATGATTTAATTTTGAAGACATAAGAAATTGTAATGCACGATGATCACTGTATACTTTTACGTGCTTACCAGAAAGAAAGAAACGGAATTTGTTAAATGCCCAAACGATAGCTAAAGCTTCTAATTCAGTAACGGAATAATTTTTTTCAGATTTTGTTAGCACTCGGTAGCAAAAGCAATGGTTTTCTGAATGGTAGTGTCATTTCCTGTGGCTTCTTGAAATAAATGGGCACCAAGACCGACTTTAGAGGAACCCGTGCTAAGGCAGAAATCTTGTGACAGATCTGGATGAGCTAGTATTGGCGCGTGAAGTAACGCTTCTTTCAAAGAATTGAATTCCAACTGTGCTTGTTCGTCCCAGTTCCAAATAGTATTTTTTCCAGTGAGAGAACAAAGTTTTGGTGTAACAAGAATTTGCATATTCAGAAAACGACGGTAAAAATTTACGAGACCTAGAAAACTGCGGACTAGTTTTTTTGTGGATGGAACTGGAATGGCTCTGATTGCTTCAAACTTTTCAGGATCCGGCTGAATGCCTTCAGAAGAAATAATAAGTCCCAAAAACTTCACCTTTGACCTACCTAATTCAGACTTTTCAAGGTTAACTGTAATTCCAGATTCTGCAAAAATACGTAACACGCTGTTGAGGATGCGATTGTGTTGTTCCCACGGGGCTTCTGCTATCAGAATATCGTCCACATATAAGGTGATGTGACGTTTTAAGAACTCAGGTAATATGGAATTTAACCCACGAATGAATGCTGCCGAAGAAATGTTCAAACCAAAATGAAGTTTCCGAAACTGATAACAAACGCCGAAACAAAGGAAAGCTGTGTATTTTCTACATTCTGGATGAAGTTCGATCTGATAAAAGCTGGATCTGAGATCAATGGAAGACAACGATTCCAGGTTCGAATCCCGGCAGGGTCGCCATATGAAACGTCCCCTTAGAACAATTGTTCACGACTGTGCTTAAACTGACACACAATATTTTTAGCGCAACGCAATCTGACTATCAAAGATCCCTGCAAAAGAATGGCCCTGAGTAACATTAAACTATACCTTTCACAAATAACTTACCTCACAAAAATCTTCATTACTCGAACTACTGCAATACAGCGAGCGCCACTACTGCCAGCTAAATAAAAGATTCAAACTACAGAAGTCACTAACTACTGATAGGGATAGTTAGCAAATGAAAGATTTTAATAGAGAACAAACACTGTATTTACCTTAATAATCATAATATATATAGCAGTTCAATTTCAAAACTTCGCCATCTCTCTCCCCACATCCACCACTGCTGGCGGCTCACCTCCAACTGCGCAAGGCTACGCGCTGTTCACATCCAGCTGCCGCTGCCCAACACTACAATGGCCGACAACAATGCAAACTAGCCACAGACTGCACACAGCACAGCCAGTGATTTTCGTACAGAGCGCTACGTAACGTTGCCAATAAGGAAACATAAACAGCCTACTTACAGTATCACGTAATCACAGAACAGCATTCCCCCGTGACATTCGTCCGTATTTTTCGTCCATGACCCAGTTTCACTCTGACTTTTCGCGCATAATTCATAATGAGATACGCCAGTAGCTTCTCGTTGATCATAAGTCACTATTTCTCTTTACATTATTTCAAGTATTTTCCCACGTGTAGCTGCTTGCTGGTTTACTGTGACAGTATGACGGTCGTTATAAGTTGGGCTGTGTCACCTGCTTTTGTGCACACTTCGACAATTGAACAATACTCAAGAACCGTAACCCAGAATCACGAGGCGGCTATAAATTTATCAGCATATTACCGAGAGTAACTAAAGCTTTGCATTACGTTGTCCATGAAAATCTGTCGAATTTCTTTAAGCCCTACAACATCCGCTATGAATATCAAACAGGTTTTCGGAAACAAACTAGCACTGCAACTGCATTGTTGAATGTGATTGACGACATCAAACTTGCACCGACAAGCGCGAATCAGTCGTTTTGACACAGTTTCAGTTGAGCAAGGCTTCAAAGACTATATTTCGATATATTACTTACAGTAATAAAATAGCGAAATTTCTCAGATACTGTAGAAACGAATAACAACGAGTCGTCTGCAGGTCATAGATGTCGTCATGGAACAATATGCCTTCCTCCCCAAGGCTCAGTCCTTGGTCCATGGCTTTTGTTGCTGCATATCACTATCTCATTCATGTTTGACTCTGGTAATACTTCTTCACCCGTCCCCTTCGCCGTGATGCATCCAACGACTACAGAGCCGAAAGACTATTTAGAGGAAACAATGGTACATACAGAGTGACAGTTTTTGAATTATATGATATAAAATCGTCATAGCTTCTGAACAGTTTTCGTTAGGATCTTCAAACTGTACTTTTGGTGACGTGGCATGATGGGAATTAGTATGCGCGTGCGCACGCGCTTTGTTGTTGCCATTTGCACGTGTAAATGTACACGGTAGAGCGTGCATGAGCGTATAGCGCTCGTAAAGGCCTTCTATGCGAGCAATAACAGCCCAACTACGGCTCAAAAGAAATTTGCAACCGAGTTCAAGCTGAAGACAACCTGTTCAGGTGTACCAACAATCAAAACTTTGATTCACAAGTTTGAGAAAACGGATAGTGTTAATGATTACAATTCTGGTAATAACGGTCGTCCAAAAAGGGTGAAAACGCCTGAAAATATCGAGAAGACACGCGCTGTGTTTTAAAGCATCCGCAGTAAATCGATCAGAGGAGCTGCACAACAGATGGGAGTCAACCAGGAGACACTGCGACGAATTGTTGTTGAAGACTTGATTCTCTCGCGAAACAAAATTCAAACCCATAAGCCATTAATCCCCAGGGCCATGGAACAGCGGATGCGTTTTGCCAACACTTTTGTCCACAGAATTGACGAACAGGACTTTGCTGTGAATACGGTTTGGTTTGGGGACGAAGCACAGTTTCATATGGATGGGCTCGTCATTAAGCAAAATTGGCGCATTTGGAGGACTGACAACATGCATTTTACGATCGAAAAGTCTCTTCACCCTCAATGGTGAGTATGTGGTGTACAGTGTGCAGTCGCGCAATAATCGGTGCCATATTTCTTGATGGCACGGTAACTGCCGAACGGTGCGTGAAAATTTTGGGTGATGATTTCATCCCCATTATCCAAAGTGTCCCTGATTTCGACAATATGTGGTTTATCCAAGACGGAGCTCGACCCCATCGAATCAGGAGAGTGTTTGATGTCCTGGAGGAGCACTTTTCGGACCGCATTCTGGCTCTGGGGTATCCAGAGGCCACTGACATGGGCCTTGATTGGCCGCCATATTCTCCGGATCTGAAGACTTGCTACTTCTTTTTGAGGGACAATGTTAAATACAAGGTTTACAACAATAATCCAAAAAGCATTGCCTGAGCTGAAAACAGCCATTCAGTAGGCTATCGACAGCATCGATGTTCCGAGACTTCAGCGGGTCGTCTGCGGCACATCATCGCCAATGATGGCAGGCATATCTAACATGTCACAAGCTAAGTCCGAATATCTGCAGTGACGTTTACATGTTTGATAAAGTGTGTGCACGCCGTAGTTCGTCACTAATTTACAATATTTTCATATACCTCAATAATTGTCACCCTGTACCTCCTAATGTCAACTTACGATTATTTCTCTTCTTTTAAATCAGTCTACTATCAGGGGAATTAGTTGTTCTAATACAAATGAAAGTGTATTATTGCATGAAATGCAACCTTTCTGTGTAATTTACTCACATGACTATTACATTTAGTCGGCCGCTGTGGCCGAGCGTTTCTAGGCGCTTCAGTCCGGAACCGCGCTGTTGCTACGGTCGCAGGTTCGAATCCTGCCTCGGGCATGGATGTGTGTGATGTCCTTAGGTTAGTTAGGTTTAAGTAGTCTAGGGGACTGATGACCTCAGATGTTAAGTCCCATACTGCTTAGAGGCATGTGTGTGTGTGTGTGTGTGTGTGTTACATTCACAAAAACGCATGTCTGACATTTCGCTGAGCGTTACTCTTACAGACATTAGTGTACGATGCCAGTCTTAGATGCAGTCTTAGGATGGGCACCTGCAAATAATGTGAAGCTCAGAAGCATTGTATGAATATCTTAAAACGCTTCATTGTTTCTCTCTGTAGAAACGTAATGTACGACTCGCAGACGTGAGACGTCTATGTTATGAACTGCTGAGGTCCTCAAAAGCGTTTCCATTCTTTCGCCCGGAAAACGTTTTCGCGCCTTTCTGAAAATGTTGTGCCGCAGACTAAACGAACGAAGGTGAGGGGAGCCGTGCAAAACGGGCGGTGCTGACATGAACTCACTTTCGGCTCCACTCATTCTAACGAGGTGCGGCGGACGGAGACGCATTATGCAGAACCGGCAAATGAGGGCTTTGCGCCGTTAATTAAAACACACACATGCGGCGGGAGCCGGCGAACGTTCGTTTGCCGAGAACAACGGGGCGACAATCCATCTGAATAATTTTAATTGCTCTTTAGCCGGGGCCAGATTATTATTTTTTAATTTCGTGTGTTTTCCCAATCCCAGAGCCGGGCACAGATGGCCTCCATATTTATCTTTCAGGCGTCAGCGTTAGTAATCGCTTGCCTATTATTCGGAGGCTGTGCCCTTCTTGTACCTGTCCAAGGTTTGGAAGAACGCAATGGGATTACCGTCACTGAAACAGCTTTTTCTCTGACATTTTTATGTAAATCGGACATATATATAGCACGGTTTATTGGCCCTGAACATTTGACGTCATAATTGCTGCACATTGGCAATACACTATGTAATGAAAATTATCCAGACACCCCTATATAATGACGATTTGACCACTAGATGTCACGAGAAGTCGACCCACCAGTATAAAAGGCAGGAGAGACGATTGTCTTCTAACGTCGACCCCTCATTTGATGTCACCCGAGTGACCAGGTCGATCAGCGACTATTCAACCCTTCCAAATCAGCCCAAATTGACTACTGATAATTTTATTGTTAAGTGGAAACGTGAAGCAACAACGTAGCTAAACCAACCCTCTGCCAGGCAGTTAAATGTGATCTGCAGAGTATCCGTGTAGAAGACCAGGCAGACCTTATGTACTGACCGACGTGACCCTTTGAGCACTCGGAGGCTGGTTGTAGAAAATCACATAATGGTTCAAATGGCTCTGCGCACTATGTGAGTTAACATCTGAGGTCATCAGTCCCCTAGAACGTAGGACTACGTAAACCTAACTAACCTAAGGACATCACAGACATCCATGCCAGAGGCAGGATTCGAACCTGCGACTGTAGCGGTCGCGCGGGTCCAGACTGAAACGCCTAGAACCGCTCGGCCACACCGGCTCGCAAAATCACATATCAGTGGAAGAAATCCCTCGGTAGTCACCAGAAGTCCAGCAAGCACAATGCGTAGGGAGTTAAAGAGAGTGACGTATAATGGTCGAAAGGATTCTCACAAACTACACTTTTCTGTGGCCGATGCTAATCGATGGTTTAGGTAATATAAAGGGTGGCGTCACTTGACACTGGATTTCGAGTGATGAGTTACGCTATACTCTGTTGCCGTCCGACAGAAGGGTTCGGGCATGACAGATTCCTGGTGAACGTTACCTGTACTGCCAACAGAGAAGTATGGCGGTGGAGGTGATGCGGTATGGGGATGTTTCTCATGGTTAAGGTGCAGACCCTTATTACGCCTACGAAAACAGTAATTACGCCGTGGCAGGAACACATTTGACAGCACTGCTTAAAGTCGAGGAACAGTTCAGAGGCGATGATAGGCACCCTGTCATAAAGCAGCATCTGTGAGGCAAGGGTTTGTGCTTAATATGATTCCTGAAGTAGACTGGCTTGTCCAGAGTACCAGTGGAATTAAAACGTCCCTCCTCCCGACCTGAGCGTAGAAAATTGCTTCTATCTCTGGTTTCGGACTTGAAGAAGAAAGTGCTGCCATTTCTCCACCGACATTCGGACACCTCACTGGAATTGTTCCTAGCCGAGTTAAAGGGTTAACACACTTCATATTTACGTCCACTACAGGTGTACGAGTACTTTTGATCAGATAGTGTGCATGGAAATTTTTGGAAATATTGTGTTGGGCCACATATTATTATCAGGTCTTGATCACTACTGTTCGTGTCCCCTGTCCCTTCAACGGGGACCTAGTGATCACACCGGAAGTATCGAAGGTGACAGCAAATACTGAACAGATACATGTTGAACCTGTGGTGTCACCGCCAGACACCAAACTTGCTAGGTGGTAGCCTTTAAATCGGTCGCGATCCGTTAGTATACGTCGGACCCGCGTGTCGCTACTATCAGTGATTGCAGACCGAGCGCCGCCACACGGCAGGTCTAGAGAGACTTCCTAGCACTCGCCCAGTTGTACAGCCGACTTTGCTAGCGATGGTTCACTGACAAAATACGCTCTCATTTGCCGAGACGATAGTTAGCATAGCCTTCAGCTACGTCATTTGCTAAGACCTAGCTAGGCGCCATTACCAGTTACTATTGATGCTGTAAAACATGTACCGTCAAGAACGATGTTCACCTATTATGGATTAAATTTAAGTATTCTACCAGTTACCTCCTTTTTTCTGAAGCCTAAAATCCGTGTCCTGTTCCAGACCTCACGCCAGCCTGCGTGAGCTTAAACGTGTGCATTTCGGCTTCCTCCTAGTGGATTGGCTGTCTTGCCAGTCCACAACAGAACCTACATAGTTGTGTCTCCTAACTGATTTGTTCTCCTATTCACTTTGACGTGAACACATTCTTTCCACATTTTTATCAGTCTCTCTCAACGGAACTTACTACTTAGAGCACAACGCTATTAGAATGTTAAAAGGTGGATGGTGTTTCATTTCTCATTAAAAGAGCTCGATATTACCCCGGCGAAGACACTGCCTAGGTTGATACCCCGAAATAGCAGTGTCTTCAAAGTACGGGAATAAATCATTGTATGAACCCATCTAGATCAAAATTTATATTGAAACGCTCTTACAATATTTAGCAACAAAAAGAGAGTGTAATGCCATGTGTAGCAGCACAAAAGTAATATGAATTTGGTACAGTTATGAATATTAAATGACACAGTGGACTTAGTAAAATTATTAAACTGGAAGATGGCCGAAAATATCAACACATTAGCAGCAGATTTCAGTTTGTGCGAAATCTTTCTCAAATAATAGAAATCTCTAGCTACCCACATCAACCCCACAACTGAAGAAACGTTTTTTTGAATAAAGTATTCTGGGACAGGGGTTAATCGTAAACGCTAGGGAAACTGCGTAAGAGGAAATTAGAAGCATTTGAAACACAGAACTAAAAAATATGTCACAGTTGTATTACATAGATGAAGTACGAAACAGAGAGGTTCCACAAAAAATGGAAAAGATTTTAATGTCATCTTCTCACTTTCCATGACTTCGTCATATCATTTCTGTTTAGAAACCAGCCTTGGGCATAGATGACACATTCGCCTGACTGTATGTCTCGTTCCGTGGTCATTGGAGTTGCAATTACGTCTTCCTCTCTGATCTGTTCTTCCGGTCCGATTGTACACCTCGCTGTCTTTCCTAGTAATTCCTAAACTGTAAAACTTTAAAAATTCATATAAATTTATTGAAAGAAGAATAGAGCTGAGTTTAGTGTTATTTTGTAGGGAAACACATAAAGTTTATTTGTCTGAAACTGAAGATGTTGTATGTGGCTTCCGTTGGTTATCCTGCACACACACCAAACTCGCTGTCACATTTCAGGTGTAACTTGCTCAGTGTTGGTGTAAATTCTTGCTATAGGTTCATGTAGAGAAACCGGCACAGGAGGTAGACATACGATATCCTTGATGAATCCCAATATATAAAAAAAAAAGATTGAGTCGTGTCACATATGGGGAACGTGGGGGCCACGCATTTGGCGCATCACTGCCCATCCATTGACCTGGAAATCTGTCACTGAGAATATCCCGGACGTCTGCCAGGTAATGTGGTGGTGCACCATCTTGCATGAAGTAAACATTTCGTTCTTGGTCATCCTCATCGATCTGTGGTATCAAAAATTGTTGTAACGTTGTCTCCCTCGCTCAATGACGTGGTCAGATGTGCTTGGACGACCTGTGAAAGGTGGCTACACTGAGCCACAGCGCCAGAAATCGCGCCAGAGAGTATTGTTCCGCCGCCTCCACTGGCAGTGCTTATTGAGACGTAGCGGCAGGCAGTTCTTACCGAGAAGTTGTGGTGGATACTGCTTGTCGCTGAAGTTGGAGTGAGATGGGGTAGTAGTGAGTGTTTGTTCCACGTTTTATGCAGCTATTTGATGGGAGAGATAGCAGATGTTATTCTAATGGAGACATTGTAATGATCAGAGTGCATTTCGTCAATATAAATTAAGGTAACAAACTACTTTTATTTTTCTCTCTCATTATTTCAGTGACCTAAATAATGCATCATTACAGGTTCAGTCAACAAAGCATCTGGTTTGTGTTCTTGTATTAGAGTTTAATTTTGGTTTTCTTGCACAATTATAGTATTTCTAATTTTCTTTTATCACGTCAGTATAATTGGTATTTAAAAATTCTTGTCTTGTTGAAGAAGAACCGTGCCAGATGTGCGTTGAGTCATACTACCACATACAGAACAGCTACACTTGTGCTTTGTTGGTTTCGTAGGTTTTATAGTTGCTGGGGACTTAATTAATTAACTGTGTTAACGAAAATTTTCTTACATTCTTTGTTGTCATTCTAAGCAGTCAGATTGCGTAATAATACTAGTCAGGGCCAGCCGTTTACGAAACAGCGTAATCGGACATACAGCGACGGAAAAGTAAAAAGTATTTGCATTGCATTCTTATATCTTTATTATAATTAAGCCCCCATGCACGTGGCGACCGCTGCTTCGGATCGTCCCTTGGAATCTTCTGATTGCAAAAATAGTAGACAGTAGTATTGTTGTAGTAATTTGTAGTTTAGTAATTGTGGTCTATGTTGTATGTGTAGATTTGGTAATTGTCATTCTTCTTATGGTATTTCATAATTTAATTTTGTTGTCTTGTATACGCGTTTGACGATTTAGTGCAATTATTTCAATTGTTTGTCAATCTTGTTTGAAGGAAACATTTCTTGTGTATGGTATTGTTGGAGATAAAGTGTTATTGTGTGCAATCTTCATATAGTGACGAGTTTTGTATATTTTGTAAATGATTACGCGATCAATGAAAAGGGCAAAAATGATGAATAGTGAGAATGACGAAATTGTTGACATGGCGAACTCGCCAACACAGGACAACAGTATGATGAATAATGGAGTTGAAAACAATTTAATAAGTCGGGAAGACAGTCCGGAACCATTTCAAAATTTTTCTCAATCAGAAAATTCACAGAATCCGAGATTAACGCCAGAAGATTCTGGAACAGTATCGAACACAGATAGCTTTACAGCTATGACGAGGGAAACTGGTTGTGCGGGAAATGTTAGGGGCGAAAAGAATTTCGAACAAGTTAATATGGAGCAGTTGATGAGTGCAATATTAAATTTTCGATCTGAATTAAAAACAGATATAGGAACAATTAAAACTGAGATAGGAACAATTAAAACTGATATGGGAACAATGGAAACACGGTTAGACTCACTGGGATCACAGTTACGATCTGAACTAAAAACTGATATGGGAACAATGGGAACACAGTTAGACTCACTGGGATTGCAGTTTAGATCTGAATTAAAAACGCAGATGGGGACAATGGAAACACGGTTAGATTCACGAATAGGGACATGTTTCAAAAATATGAAAGATGAACTAAAGAAAGAAATCAGAGAAGAAGTACAACCGATTTTGAATGCTCACAATAATAGATTAGTTGCAGTAGAGATTAGACAAAGGGAACAGGATAGAGAACAGGAAGAAAGAGATCGCGTGATAGTACAGAAATTTTCAGAGTTAAATTTACAACGTGCAAAAGATAAGGAAGAAATATTTGAGAGACTCGAGGAATCTGTACCAAATGACAGATTAAATAACCTAACACAACAGTATGAACAGTTAACTACTAAATGTGTTAATACTGAAACCCGAGTCGCGACACTTACGGAAGACGTAAATAAACAGAAAGAACAAATAGGTGATTTATCGGAAAGAGTTGAGGAGATTTCAGATAAATTGACAAGTCTTAGTTTAAATGGGGACAGAGATTCAGATGATACAGCACCATTGCCATTTGCAGAAACCGAAGAGTATCAGAACATAAATAAGCATGTTGAAAATCAGGGAAAATTTAATGAACGCGTTAAAAGGGAAGTTGAGGCATTACGAAAGCAAGTCAAACAAATCGAAGGCGAAATTGTAGGAAAAGACAGCAAAAGAAATTTGGAATCACAGATAGCAGAAGGGTTTGAAGAAGATAATTTGTTTCATTTACGGGATGCAACAAGAGAGCGCCAGGCGCGCGAAGTTGACAATAATCGACATTGGGACTGGGACAGATGCGGTAGGTCTTTGTCGCCACGAGGCGAAAACTTTGACTATAAACACTTTTTGACTGTTCGGAAATTTAAGATCTTCCGCAATTCTAAGAATGACATACATTCATGTGCATGGTTAGATCAATTTACGTACGCACTTCCGCCAAATTTGCCACTAAGTCACAAACTGAAATTAATGTGCAGCTATTAATGTCCTCAGGGGATTCACTACGCTAAGTGAATATGTGCCGTAGCGTGCACAGGGCCTCGAGCTGTAGTGGTGCTATTTCTCTTTTAGTTTTCTGCACCGCTGCCTACTCTTTTACTATTCTTTGCATCTGTCAAAACAACTCTTCGACTATCAATCTATCTAGTGAGTAAGTAAACAATAACCGGATATGACTATTTACCTAAATGTGATTTCGTAAATTACCGTTTGGACTTTACCTTCAGCAGCATTCATTCGTAGTTTAAATGAAATTTTACCTGTTTATCTTCGTGACAATATTACTTCATATGTTGACGACATTCTTATTGCTAAACGTTCTTGGAGTGAGCACAACAAAATTTTGGATTCATTATTACGTATCTTTGCAAGAGTTGGCATTACAGTGAACTTAGAAAAATCCGAATTTGGTCGTTCTCAGGTGAAATTTCTCGGTCACATTATTTCTACAGAAGGTATTCTTCCTGATCCAGAGAAACTAGACGCTCTTCGTAATTATGCTGTTCCTACCACAAAACGTGATGTTCGTAGTTTCCTTGGCATCTGTAATTTTCTTAGACGTTTTGTTAGATTGGACGATTTGGCCACACCTCGTTTATGCAAATTATGTCAAAAGCCGCCAACTATTTCTCACAGAGCACCGTTGTTTCCTATCATTCCAGCAAAATTAAAGGACATGGCTGCAGTTGATTTGTTCGGTCCAGTGGTTCGATCTACTAATGGTTTTGCGTACATTTTCGTAGCAGTGGAGTTGACATCAAAATATGTGTGTTTTACACCGTTACGCAAAGCAACAGCTCGTTCAGTATCTAATGCTTTCATTAACCATTTTCTTAAAGAAGTGGGTCATGTTGATAAGGTTATATCAGATAATGGATCACAGTTTCGTTCTAAAATTTGGCTTCGTACTCTACAGCGTCGTAAAATTAAACCAATTTTCATTTCACTTTTTCACCCCCAATCTAACGCTTCAGAGAGATGGATGAAGGAAATCAATAAATTGTGTCATCTTTATTGTCATCAGAATCACAGAATGTGGGATCAGTATCTTCATATTTTTCAAAACATTCTGAATGAACTCCCTAATGATTCAACTTCTTTACCGCCTTTACTGATATTAAAAAACAAAGCACCGACAAATCGCATTTCTGAAATTGTTCCTTTTCCGCCTACACGGAAACTGCGGCATTCTGAAATTGTCAACCTGGCTCTACGAAATATTGCATCTGCGGCTGCTAGAAGAGAGAAATCAGCTAAGCGTCCTGGTCGTTTAAAAATCTTGTCAGTTGGTCAGAAAGTGTTAATTAAGTCTCATCGTTTGTCTCACAAAGGAAAAGGCTTGTGTCGCAAATTTTTTCTGCTTTATAACGGCCCATATAGAATTCGCAAAATTATTCATGATAACACTGTAGAAGTAGAAACTCTTAAATCACGACGCTCTAAGGGAATACATCATATATCTAACGTTAAAATTTTTGTGGAATGATATACTTTTGAAAAATTTTTGTAGAATGACATACTTTTGAGAAACTAACAGTTGTATGTAAAGACACGGAGAGTACAAGGATACCGCGCTGTGTTTTGGCGGCGGCATATACTCAAAGCAACAGTCAAGTCTGCGCGCCGCACAAGGCAGTCGTTGACCGCAAACAATCACTTCCTACGTCACGCGCCTACAGCTGATCGAGCGCTCAGTGCGAATGCACTGACAGCCGTAAATAAATACACAGTCTAATTTCTCCGACTAAATTCAGTATAAAGCTATAGTGACTTGATGAATTCTGTTATTAACATTCAGTATTTTTCAGGATACGGTTCTATAAAATATTTAAGAACTTCAGGTAAATTCTGTGCGTGTCCGACGTTAAGACGACTTGCTATCGAGAAAATTTCAGGAAAAATGTCATTTCGAAGAAGAAAGTAATAAACTAAAAAGGTAATTATTAATTGAGTTTATTTTTCAGGTAACATATTTCCACTTAGGTACGTACTTTAGACGTAATTTGCTGCTCGCGATTACGTGATTCATACTTTGTGCTAATTACATGTTCAATGAAATTACTTGTGAAGCGACGTGCTTGCGTACATTAACTGATTTTGACAATGATTATTAATGAACTGGATTGTTACTTGTGTATATTATGCATCGCTTGGCTGCACTGCTTTTTCACTGATGTCATATTTTTAATTATGTGCCTGCTGTGCCTATTTATTTAAATTATAATTGTCACCTGATTAATTGTGCTGATGTGGTTAAGTATGTAAGTTATACTTTGTGATTTATCTGCTTGCGCCTTCATGTTTACTTATTAAGATACGATGCTAATGACCTGTTTAGTATGTAAGATATATGTTTACTGCTATGCGTATGGATTGCACATTTACACATTTCTGCTTGTTGTCATAACTATACTTTAATTTGGTACATAGCAATGCTGATGTACAGTGTACAAACATAGAGTTTAGGTTACACTATGGTACTAGTTACAGATTGTTCGCTTGGCAGAGCCTCGTTGTAAGAATTGTGCTGCATCCACTTGTTGACATTCTGTTCACTACTGGTATATTTACTCGCTATTGCTTGCCTTGCTTACGCTCAGTGCCTTATATTTTTAAGATAAGAAAATGAACTGCTATAATTCGACGAACGACATTAGTACAAGAAACTTCATAGAAGCCACATGAGCTGGAGGTTTTATGAAAGCCGTATAAATGTATGCCAATAGGAAGGAAGCTAACGACATGACATACCAACACAGTTATTACACTGCATTTTTCGTGAGCAATTGAAATAGGAAGTGACACTTGACACAAGAAATACTCCACATGTTTGCTTCTGTTTGCCATAATTCTTGAAGTGGTGTACACACTGTGAAATATTAGGATCATTCACACTCCGTAATCGTACTTAATTACTGAGAGTTATTCGAACTAAGTCTGTTAGAGGTCATGTATGCATTCCTTGTTTATAATTCATAATGAGTAGAAGATTTTGGTCAGATGGATTACACAGAGGTTGTGTGTTGACAGTGTGTCTTCGGATTGTATGGGATGAGGAGGTTTGCATTAGGATTTTATCTGTACTCGATCGAGGAGACTGACTAGAGGAAAGAGTTGTTATGGAAGTGAAATGATACTGGCAATAAGGTTTATATGTATCGACGTATTGAAGAGGTATTATGAAGGTATTGAGATTATATGAAGTTGATTGGAGTTATGGTGTATAAGAGGTAAAATAAGTGAGGTGCATATTTTTTTTTTTGTTGTTGGTCTATATGGAACAAGGTGGATGAAGATAGCAGACTACAACACTAAAATGGAAGGAAGATTGTCTACACACACTTTGTTAAATCACTAAGCAGTATGTACTTTTTTTTGGAGAGAGGAAGTTGCATATCTTGGCACACTGACAGTTGTTCAGCAACCGTACATTTTGATCTGGCTTGGCAAACATCGGTCTTGACATGATGACTATGACGTTGACTTAACTATTATTGACTGTTATACATTGCTGTCACTACTACTTGATACACATGATGAACATGAAATTTTGACAGAAGTGGATTCACACAGTTAACACTATTCAATTACACAGTAGTACTTAATGTGGATGAAAGATGAGTGAGTGTGTTTTCCTTTCCTAATCCTACCCACCTATCTCCTAAATATTATTTTATTTGTTTGTAGTGGCTTGCACTGACACCCATAAATATTATAGGTTTACTGATGTTTGTGTACTTGTAATAGTTAATATGACAATTATCTGACATCATTTGTGTGTTTGTTATGATTTGTATGTTTAGTGTAAGAGCATTGATAATAATTTTGTCAAAGCAATTGTGTGTGCATTCAAACTGTTGTTCACACCTGCACCTGTTCAATTTGATGTGTGACACTTAGAAATGTTTAATTTCTGCTGATGAACTGTCTGATTAGTGATAGTGAATATTATGGACTGTTACCTGCACTTGTTCAACATAATGGGTGCCACCTGGAAATGTTTAATTACTACTGATGAACTGTCTGATTAGTGATAGTAAATATTATGGACTGTTACTTGTACTTTTTCTACATGATTGGTGCCACTAGGACATGTTTAATTTCGGCTGATGAACTGTGTGATCAGTGATAGTGAATATTATGGACTGCTGTCTGCACCTACTCAACATTGCTGGGTGCCACTGATGGACTGCTTCTACTGAAATGATGTGGCCTGTTGGAGTCTGCACCTGTTCCACAATGCTGGGTGCCACTGATGGACTGCTTCTACTGAAATGATGTCACCTGTTGGAGTCTGCACCTACTCCACAATGCTGGGTGCCACAGATGGAGCTACTTCTATGGAAATGATGTCATCTGTCGGTGTCTGCACCTACTCAGCAATGCTGGGTGCCATTGATGAACTGCTTCTACTGAGAAATGTGACTTGTTGCTGTGTGTACCTACTCAACATTGCTGGGTGCCACTGATGGACCGCTTCTACTGAAATGATGTCACCTGATGGTGTCTGCACCTACTCAACATTGCTGGGTGCCACTGATGGACTGCTTCTACTGAAATGATGTCACCTGATGGTGTCTGCACCTACTCGACATTGCTGGGTGCCATTGATGGACTGCTTCTACTGAAATGATGTTACTTCTTGCTGTCTGTACCTCTTCAACATTGCTGGGTGCCACTGATGGACTGCTTCTACTGAAATGATGTCACCTGTTGGAGTCTGCACCTGTTCCACAATGCTGGGTGCCACTGATGGACTGCTTCTACTGAAATGATGTCACCTGATGGTGTCTGCACCTACTCAACATTGCTGGGTGCTACTGCTGGAACTGTCAACCACTTGTTATGAAAGCATTTTATGTGAATATTTGTATAAACTGATTTTTTGTGTATTACTGTTTGTGAAAAGTTATAAGACTTTTACCTGCTCATATTCGTCATTGCTGACGCTATCGATTGAATTGTTTAACCACATGATATTTCTGTAAACTATTATGTAAAGTCATATGTATGAAAGAATTTGTATTCCTTACTGTATTTTATATATTAGGCTATTGTAAGGTCAGTGCAAAGCCAAAATTTTATCTAGTTATATGATACTTACGTATTAATATTATTTTTTATTTTTGTCTGTATTTTTTTTGACGAATTTGGTGGTATTTTCACCACCAATGCTGGCAAAAATACCATCAAATTCTAGCCCGTGGAGGAAGGGCATATGAAAGGTGGCTACACTGAGCCACAGCGCCAGAAATCGCGCCAGAGAGTATTGTTCCGCCGCCTCCACTGGCAGTGCTTATTGAGACGTAGCGGCAGGCAGTTCTTACCGAGAAGTTGTGGTGGATACTGCTTGTCGCTGAAGTTGGAGTGAGATGGGGTAGTAGTGAGTGTTTGTTTCATGTTTTATGCAGCTATTTGATGGGAGAGATAGCAGATGTTATTCTAATGGAGACATTGTAATGATCAGAGTGCATTTCGTCAATATAAATTAAGGTAACAAACTACTTTTATTTTTCTCTCTCATTATTTCAGTGACCTAAATAATACATCATTACAGGTTCAGTCAACAAAGCATCTGGTTTGTGTTCTTGTATTAGAGTGTAATTTTGGTTTTCTTGCACAATTATAGTATTTCTAATTTTCTTTTATCACGTCAGTATAATTGGTATTTAAAAATTCTTGTCTTGTTGAAGAAGAACCGTGCCAGATGTGCGTTGAGTCATACTACCACATACAGAACAGCTACACTTGTGCTTTGTTGGTTTCGTAGGTTTTATAGTTGCTGGGGACTTAATTAATTAACTGTGTTAACGAAAATTTTCTTACATTCTTTGTTGTCATTCTAAGCAGTCAGATTGCGTAATAATACTAGTCAGGGCCAGCCGTTTACGAAACAGGGTAATCGGACATACAGCGACGGAAAAGTAAAAAGTATTTGCATTGCATTCTTATATCATTATTTTAATTAAGCCCCCATGCACCTGATAATTTCCCATGTCTTACCGAGCACCCTGTTTCTACAGAACATTTATGTCACTCCTTCAAGGAGGATCTTTAGCGTACTTGATACGTAAACTACGCTGTAGTGTTGTCACCGACTTCGATTCTTCAAACCAAAACACACAGCTAGCACACTCTGGTCCAATGAAGACAGCCATCCTTAACGCAACTGCCGCTAGCGACATTTACGGTGCGATTCGGCACTAGCGAATTAATCGAGGCAAAACCTGCTGTATTTCCCTACAAATTGACACCACTATCACCTCTGTAGGTACTATGAATTAATTTATATGAATTTGCAAAATTGTTAAGTCCTTTTTGAAACATCCTGTATTTCTCTTCAGTTTTTGGATTTTTTTGTTTTGAATTACATGTGCTTGACTTATTGCTAAAGAGCAAAACTCGTAATACACACTTATTGTAAATTAGAAACGTCGGAAGTTTCATTTTCAGAACCCAACTTAGTACACCAAAAGCGCTCCAGCCCGATTTCACTCTCCAGTATCGATATATACCAGTTAATGTACCTGAAAATTATGCCATTGTAAGACTCGTACATCAGGAGACACGACGCTGGATTCTGTAAAGAATCGGGGTAGGGATTTAGTGGTTCTTTCCTATAATTACAGGCGCAGAGAACGGTCGCCAAGGAACGTTATTACAAGTACAGATTCCATAGGAGGGTACAGATCCTAGTCTCTGCCCATTGTGTTGCGCTGTAGTGATATTACGCAATGTGTGGGATCACCAGTTCACAGATCAGTGAAGTGCTCTGGCAACAGACACATAGCCAATGAGTGACTTCGGGAAACGGTAGCATTTCGACTAATGTTTGCAAGTTTACTATAGCGCAGCGAGCTGTACTGTACACAGTGTGGATTAGCGGTTAGTGTCATTGGTTGGCGTGCTGTGGGTCCTCTGTTCAACAGAATATATTTGTTATTTAGTATGTACCATCTCTGGAAGGTTCTCAGTTTATCACATCTCTACTGTTTTCATAGTCCTGACTGTTCGATGTTTGTATATGTAGTAGCACTCGTCGTGGAGGAGGCTGTACTGTTCTGTCTATAAGTCGGTGTCTCTGTTAAATGTGCTTTCAGTGTTATGTATTCTGCTTCATTTCGGATTTGGACTTGGTTGTGGTTGCAATGTGACAGTTTGCCACGGTTAAGAAGCATTGACAGCTCGCACTAGGAAGCACGAAGTGGGTGTAAATGCATTTATGTCAGCTTAAATCAAATATTAGATATGTGAAACATATTAAAGACACAGCTGTCAAATGAACATGTCGGGTTCTAAATTACATGACACAATGAAGTTGCTTTATGTAGACTACTACCTCGATCTGCATGATCAGTGAATTCTTAAATAATTTCTTTAATTAAACATAGCTGATGAAACTGAATACAAGCACTGTGAAAATTAAGTGTCCGTGTCTCTTATACGTATTTTTGGAAGCTTAATATGACTTAAATGCATGATAACGTAAGGCTTTGGGAGGGAGGGGGGGGGTAGAGAGAGACAAGAAATAGACTGTTTTAAGCGCATGAAGCATTAAAATTCCACTAAAGGCATTAAAATGTAAAGGAAGGCTATGTCAACATGCACAAGAAAAGATGTCCAAGTTGTTCTGAACATCACTGCTCATTATTACAACTATACTTTCCTATAGCCAACAACAACATCAGTGAATAAATCTGAATAAATCGCTGCCAGTGCTGCTTATACTGCCTGATAAATTCTTTATGTATATTAAAATGACTACAGGTTCTATCGCGCCTCCTTATAGCACACATGATGTTAGTTCCGTTTCTAGTGAACAGCTCGCCGTCCGGCATTACGTTGTGGTTTCTATTGGTCATAAATTCATTTAATTATTGATACTGAACGTATACAGAGAAGGGTAGCACGAATGGTCACAGGTTCGTTTGATCTGTGGGAGTGTGTCACACAGATGCTGAAGAAACGGAACTGGCAGTCTTGAAGACAGATGGAATCTATCCCAAGAAAGTATACTGACGGAGTTTCAGGAACAGGCTTTAAATGATGATTCGACGAATATTCTACAACTACTTACGTATCCGTCCCTTATGGATCGTGAGGAGAAGGTTAGAGTAATTACAACACGCACAGAGGCGATTGAACAATCATTCTTCCTGCGTAGCTTATGTGAATGGAAAAGAAGATTGCAGATGTATGTAATCAGTCGTGTAAAAGAGAAAAAGACCCTTTTTTGTCATCAGTCTTCTGACTGGTTTGATGCGGCCCGCGACGAATTCCTCTCCTGTGTTAACCTCTTCATGTCAGAGTAGTGCTTGCGACCTACGTCCTCAATTATGTGCTGGATGTATTCCAATCTATGTCTTTCTCTACAGTTTTGGCCCTCTACAGCTCCCTCTAGTACCATGGAAGTCATTCCCTGATGTCTTAACAGATGTCCTATCATCCTATCCCTTCTCCTTATCAGTGTTTTCCACATATTCCTTTCCTCTCCGATTCTGCGCATAACCTCCTCATTTCTCAACCTTATCATTCCACCAAATTTTCAACATTCGTCTGTAGCACGACATCTCAAATGCTTCGATTCTCTTCTGTTCCGGTTTTCCCGCATTCCATGTTTCACATACAACGCTGTACTCCAGACTTACATTCTCAGAAATTTCTTCCACAATTTAAGGCCGATATTTCATATTAGTACACTTCTCTTGCCCAGGAAAGCCCTTTTTGCCATAGCTAGTCTGCTTTTGATGTCCTGCTTGCTCCGTCCGTCATTGGTTAGTTTACTACCTAAGTAGAAGAATTCATCTACTTCGTGACCATCAATCCTGATGTTAGGTTGGTTATTAGTCGAAGATATGGTGCACTGTCGAACGCCTTCCACAACTCTAGGAAGACGGAGTCTTCTACCCGTCACCTGCATCTATTGTCTGCAACATATCGCGTATGAAAGCAGCAATGATTTGTGCTGGATCCATTCTGATCCTTTGAGAGAAGTTTCTTTTCGTTCAGAAATGTAACTGTTGACCTTAGAACATGGGCCAAAATCATGCAATAGGCAGAAGTCAACGATATCGGTCTGTAAGGTCAGCGCGGCTGTTTTTCCTTCTCAGGACCTGGATTCGATTCCCAGTACTGCCCCTGAATGTGGCACACTGTGCTTCGTAAGGTCACCTGAGTAGCTGCTCGACCGAGTAGTAGCGCTTTCAAGGTCGAGAAACCCGAGAGCGACATCAAATGTCGTCACTAACAGAGAACTGGTTGGACACGACTGGCCCGTCTAGGGCCAGAATACGGAGCTTCACTTTGTTGTATGTAGGAGTGATCTGCCCTATCTTTCAATAATAATAGGGCTATTGTGTATGGAACAGATTGTCAATGAATAACGATTGGGAAAGGAGTATATTCCTATACAGGACAGATACACATACAACAAAATATCCAGGTAACCAAAATATTACGACTACCTCCTTAATAGATTGTTTTTCCGTCTTTGAAAAGAAATACGTAATTGATTCTGCGTATCAGGGATCAGACAGGTTGTTGACAAGTTTCTGGAGGTATGTTGCATTGGATGTCTACTCACAGATCATGTAATTCGTTTAAATAACGGGCCGCTGATTTGTTTACGGTGTGATGGCACCCAATAGCAACCGAGATGGGTTTCACAGAATTTACATCAGGCGAATTTTATCGCCGAGACATTACCGTGAGTTCACTACAATGCTCCTGAAACCACTGCAGCACGGTTCTGGCTCCGAGACATGGACAATTATTACACTGCTGAAAGACATCGCCGTTGCAGAAGACAGCAAGCATGAAGGGATCCAAGTGGTTCGCAGCTGTCAGCGTGTCTTCGATTACTACAACAGGCCCCACGCAAGCGTAGGAGAATGTCTCCCGTAGTAAAATATAGCTCCCATCAGCCTGTGTCTGTTCGACGCTGCACGTTTCGAGTGGCAGTTCGCCTCGATGATTGCGTTTGTGGAGACGACCATAGCCCTAATGTAGTAAAAATGTGATTCACCCGAGGAGTCATAATGTTTCCATTGATCGACGGTCGAATGCCTATGGTTCTGTGCCCACTGCAGTTGTAATTGACGAAGTCGTTGGGTCAACATGTGTACACGTAGGGGTGGTCTGAAGCGGAGCTCCACGTTCAACAATGTTAGATGAACGGTGTGCTCCTAAGCACTTGTGCGTGCACCGGCATTGTGCTCTTTCGGCAGAGATGCCGCAGATCACCATCTACCCTACTTTGCAGAGCAGACAAGCCTCCGCACCCCACCTTCTGTGAAGAGTCGTGGACGTCCAACCATTTAGCGCCTAGTCGTAGTTTCACCGTCCTTCTACCGCTTTCCGTAGATGCTCACGATAGTAACATGCGAATATTCGACCAGCTTCCTTGGTTTTGAGATACTCGTTCACAGGCTCTGCGTAATAATAAGCTGCCCTTTGTCAAAGTCGCTTATCTCCGTGGATTTCCCCATTTGCAGCGCATATCTGCGCTAGGGTGCTCCCCCATCCGTGTCTGCACCGCTTACATACTTTTGTTATTGCGTCACGTGTGCGCAACGTCACCAGGCGGCATCCAACGTCGCAATGGGCAGTGGTCATGATGTTTTGACTTATCAGTGTATAGGCGCCTTGACAGTAATGATAACTTCAGTGCGGATGCACACTATATCCGAACTCCTGCGGGAATCGGGCAAAGCTTTGGGCAATGAGGTTAATAGAGGTTAGTCGCTACATGTGTAGTGTCGATAAATTGAGAATCTGGTTACGAAGGAAAGTGCCTGCGGATAGCCAAACCATTTAAAGCGAGCGCTCGCGTGGAGGGAAAGTGCAGGGTTCGAGTCCCGGTCTTATACAAATTTTCGTTTGTCGCCACTGAGTTGAATTCAATGCCCAATTGCGGCAAACATCTGCATTTCTCTTAAATCATGGAGTATACTACATAGTATATTCAATGTGAATTCCAACAATGATTCCTTCAGCGCATGGATCCATGATCTTATCGACACCTTTCGTGACTTTGCACGGCAGTCAGACATTGGTATCACTGTATCTTCGTATGAGTCCACCTGTTTAAATGTGAAATTGTACGCCCCCGGTAGCTGAGTGGTCGGCGCGACAGAATGTCAATCCTAAGGGCCCGGGTTCGATTCCCGGCTGGGTCGGAGATTTTCTCCGCTCAGGGACTGGGTGTTGTGTTGCCCTAATCATCATCATTTCATCCGCATCGACGCGCAAGTCGCCGAAGTGGCGTGAAATCGAAAGACTTGCACCAGGCGAACGGTCTACCCGACGGGAGGCCCTCGTCAAACGACATTATTAATGTGAAATTTAATATCTCAGGTTCCCGTCAGTTGCCCTGAGTATTAACGAAGAGACTGGTTCATATTGTCGGCATCTGAGATGAAGAGCATTTAACTCTGTTAAGACAAAGTGACTCACATCCGTATTACATGCATCTGTCCTGGTAGACAGGTATTCTCAGTGAAATACAATCACGAAGGCAACTGGGTAAACAGACCAAACTTCTTCTCCTCTAAGGACGTTTAGAGCAGAACCGTGATCAGCAACTGACAGCTTGTCGCTTGGGTACGGACTAGTAGTCATAATGACAGAAGTGAAAAATGGATGAAAAAATCGATGCAAAGCACGAAAGAGACTAAAATATGCTTACGGGTAATTCATCTTCATGTAAATGATAAACACATTGGAACAACACAAGAAACAGACTGTTCTATTGAAAGTTATGTTAATAAAAAAAGACAAAGAAGATTGTGTCAATGTGCAACTGTATGATTTACTGCTGGACTGTCTCTCTCTGAATGTGTTGTCTCTTTATGAATATAAGCTGTTGCATACGGAAAAAATTCCAGTCCTGTAAAAGAAATATATGCATAAGCAAACCTCGCGTTTAAAATTTATAAGAACTGAATCTGTCGGCAACAGTGAGACACAAACCTAGCTGCGAGAATGTAAATGCAACTTGCCTAATCTGAACCAACACTTCAAATTGACTCTGAACTTTAATGAGGATAATTAAACTCGACAATGTTAAGTGACCTTGTGAAATTGGGACTTCGTATCTGCTGTATTTAGCTTACCTATGTCGCAATGGAAAATGGCGTGCAACCGCTCTCGTAGACAAAGAGGAGAAGGTGCGTCTCCACTTCCGAGCTGCTACTAACTGCAGAGAATCGCGGTAGTGCAGTGCGGTCTCTTAAATATGCGCAAAGTTGCTTCTCATGAAATTTATTACAGTTTATCTCTCATAAAAAGGAATGTTCTTCATCCAATGGGAGCTGGCTAATATGAATTACTTTCCAGACAAAAACTCTTCTCAAGAAACCGTATTAAAATAAATTCATCTAAAAATTGCTTTACACTGTTACATTTACAAAATTTCACCATTGAAGGCTTAGCAAGCAATGAAAAGTATTTCATTACAAATTACAATTATGTAAGATCAGCAGAGGACAAATACCAAAATCTAACTCAGTATGAAAATTTATTCTAACACAAAAATTCTCATAATAGTGGTTACATTATTTTCGTCTTTTCAAATCTATTAACATTGACTGTGACAAAACTGAATAAAAATTGCAAGAAATTCCTGATTTGAATGTGTGTGTTGAACCAAGGACGCCTACCTAAATGCTGACAAAATCAAGTAAAATATATTTGAGCCGTGCGTGGCTCGTGTTCGTGCCATCTCTTATTTAACACCCTGTTTGTTTTCGTACTGCCACCACATTATGTTAATTTTCAATCACTGGTGTCACTGTGTTGTTGCCTTTCCTGCCCGTGAGCGGCAGCAGCAGCGCTTATCGATATAGGCCCTGCCGTATTATCTTTGCTGGACTTTACTTCCTGGTCGTCGTGTGTCGTCGAGGGGGATGGAACGCGCAAGCAGTACAGTTCGGACCTGGCAGTCGGACAGCTGGGACGCGGCAGAAGTTCGGTCGGATTGAAGCGGCAGTGAGGTTCGGATAGCCACGACTCGCCCGACCGTTGCCGGCACACATGGCTGGGGACGGTCTGAGTTGATCGTACGTTGGTCGTCTTGCCGGATGACGTGTGTTTGCCGATCGCTTATTGGTTGGCGGTGTGTGTCTCAACTTGTGGTCCGTCCTGGTGATTGCACAGTCACTGCTTTTAACATTCGTCGCGTTCTTCCTCCAAGTGTTTGTGAAATTGTGTGTAGCCTGTGATGCTCACTGCCCAGTAATTTTAGTGCTGCCTCCGTGCCCGATGTGTAGCAGTTGGTCGGTTGGCGCAGTCGCGTCGCAGCACCAGTGGGGCATGCAGCGCCAGCGAGGCGCGGATAGCAATCACTCGTCGGCGATTACCGACACACATGATTTGAGTGGGTACGACTGTGGTTGATCTTCGGTTTTTCGTCTTGTCGGACGTCGTATATTTGGCCGGCGATCTCTTATGGGTTGGCTGTGTGTGCCAACTCGTGATTGATCCTTGTTTTGCTCAGTCACTGCCTTTAGCATTGTATAGTTCTTGGTGCAAGTGTTCGTGAAACTGTGTGTAGTTTATGTGGTTTGACTGTCAAGTTATTTAAAGGTTGTCGGCGTACTGGCCCTGAATTGGCCGGTTGGCGTGGAGTGGCGGGATAGCCATAACTCGCCCGACGATTGCCGACATACACGTTTGAGTGGCAACGACCTTGCTTGGCCGTTTGGTCGGTCGTCTGATTACACGACGTGTATTTTGGTCGTCCACCGCTTATGGGTTGTCTGTGATCCGTTCTGGTTGTTCCAGTCTCCGCTGTTAGCATCGTTTGACTTTTGGTGCAAGTGTGGAGCGGAACTGATCTTGATCATTGGTCTGTTGACTGTCTGTCGGTTGGGTTCCCAGCGGATTGAAAATGGTTGGGCCGACTGCCCGTCTCATCTAAGCGAGAGTTAGCACCCTTCGGTGTACTGCCCTAAATTTTTTTAAATAATTTGTTGTTGTTGTTTGTACTTGTATGGCTTCTAGCCGATTTTTTAAAAATTAGAGTTGTTTTGCTCTTAAGGCCTGGAGCCTAAATTAAACAACTGTTTCACTTAAGGCCTTTGGTATTTAAAAAAAAATAATGTTATGGAGTTTTAAGTGTTGGGCCTTCAGCCGATTTGAGTTTAACTTGTTTACTTCAGCCTAACTAAAGAACTGTTTTAAGATAAGGCTTGCCTGTTAAATTTATGATTACGCTTGCGGTTTAAGTTACTGGCCTTCAGCCGTTTTTAAATTAATGTGGCTTTCAGCCGGTAATTAAGTAGCAAGGATTAAAGCTGTGTGTTTAAAAATTTTTGGCTCTTGTAATGTTTGATCAAATAATGAAGTTGTATGTTCGAGTGTAACTGACAGCCTTTATATTGGCCCCTTTCTACATTTTATATTATCTGTCCTGTCCTGCGGAATTAGCAGGGCGTTCCAATATTCATTCGTTATCTCAAATGCCAGTCTTCTCAGAATCTGTCTACCTTAGTAAATCTATCACATTCAATGCATAAGGACAGTATTCCTTTAATACTTGTAATATCTTCCATCAGGGAAGTAAAATCATTCCCAAGAGCACCATGCGTCCTTCCTGCACAAGATCACTGTCACGCCACCCAGCTACAACTCCCCTATTTCGTCGCCTGCGGTCGACACTTAACACTCGCGCGCCTGCGCACTGGTCTCTGGGCAGTAAAGATGACCTAACTAGTCTCCGGGCAGCGCACCATCTCTGATGACGCTGCGCACTCGTAATTAAACAATGCAAATATTACATGCGCGACATAAGACATCCTGAAAGAAGAAAATTGCCTATAAAATTATATACACACGCCTTTCACTGTTGTCCACTCCCCCTCCCAAAATATCGATATTAATATCTGCACACGACTTTTAATGTGTTCGGGTAAATTACCGAAAAAGTTTGATGATAACGCGCATTTCGACAGTTAGAGGCGGAACATGAATATATAAAATGTTGGCGTATCAGCTATAGATACCGTAGACGCAAAAGACAGTATTTGGTAAACTGGATATTAGTGAAAGTTCTCTGTTTATGGAACTGGAAAATCTTGGAAGCTGTATTTCTTAATGGAACGAAAGTATAGCAGCTTTCGTTTTTCCAATGAAATCGTGCTATTGGTCTATAGTGAAGTGAAATATCAACAGCTAGAAGAAGAAGTTAGCATGGCTCCTTTGAAAATAAGCCTGAGAATCATTTATAATACGACTAAACCAGTATGTAATCAACTCAGTGCAACATAACGATGTAAAAATTAATAATAAAATCATACAACTAGTTGACAAGTTTTTGTATCAAGGGCACCTGAAGACAACCACTAGATCAACTGCAGAAGAGTTAAACAAAGAGAGACGTCAATCTAAAGTGCTATTGGAGAATTACATAAAGTTATTAAAAATATTTCCATTGTCTCTCACACGGAAAATTTACAATCAGTGCATATTACCAGTTTCGAACTGAGGTAATGAACATAGCCTTTCAATGCGTGAAATATGTTTTAGGTTTCTCAGCAAGTAAATAGAGAGGCAGCAGCTGGGAATTACTAAGAGTGTCAAGGAATCAAGTAAATGGACGAGGGAACAAACGGGAGTGGATTACACAATTATGATTGTAACGTAAAGGAAATACAGTGACATGTAACCTGGAGAGTAGACAGTGGACCAATGAACCAAGTTCCTTTCTGCATTTGTAATATAAAAGAGATGAGTTCAAGACCTAACCAAAGATGGATATATGGTGCTAGGAAATATGTAGGGACGGCACAGACATGCTTCACTAAAGACTGTAGTGTACGAAAAAACCTAGAGAAAACATTTTGTTGAAGAATAGAAGAGAAAAAGGAAGATAAGAGGGTAACGGTCCTTTGACGAGGAGATGGAGCACAATATGGGGATTGGAGAAGAAATTCCTCCATATCCTCTTCAGAGGAACTAAAACAAACCTTTCCTTATGTGAATTTGGGAGCTATGAATAACCTAAATCTTAATTGCAAGATGGGAATTCCGATCACAGTCATCCGGAATGTTTGCACAGTATGGTACCAACGGTGTCACATTGTTGGTTTCATCCGTGAAGGGTATTATTTGCAGGGAGCAAGTTAGTTTCGATAAAAAGTTATTCAAAGAGAAGGTTGTGAGGAACACACTGTAAATTCATTTACCTACACTGTGCAACACAATTAAAGGATCACTTTTTAAAAACTGCATAATAGTTTTCGTCTGAAATTTCACTCAAAGGTGCCTACAGCCTTCCTCTGTAATGGTGCAAAGGCATGGCGCCCTGTGACGTCACCCTTTGGTTTAACAACGCTTCTAACAGGAAGTGTTGACACATGCGAAAAAAAAAGAGCCAGAGCTCAGAAGTTCATGTGAGGTGGAAGGTGGGTTAATGATCACACAGTGGCTCCAAATTTCACTACAATTCTGCCCACCAGCCATTGTAGATGCGTCGCACTGAGGGAAGGGTATCACAACCCCTCTTACCCACATTTCACTCCTTTTGATGCCTCTGTGATGGAGGTCAGAACCACGACACACAGCTTTCAAATCACTGTTATAAAAAACAGTGATGAGTAGCCCAGGAAAAACAATCCAGAGACACCGCCGCTCATAATCGACACGAGAAGCCCTTTGGAGGCGGCATAAATGGCGTCAATGGAACCACTCCTTCCATTGGGGTACTTATACCCACAAATGTCGCCTTCGCAAACGACAATGCACTAAGACGTTCTTGACAATCTTTGACACTGCTGTGCCCCAACCCCGCACCTCACCAACCATTCAATCATTCTGTAAGGACATCATGGGGCTGCAAACCCCAATGAACATGACATGACACCTTTGGAGGGCAGTACAGTCTCAATTTTTTTCTGATATGCAGGGTGAAAGAACTAAGGACCGTTCAAAATCGTTTGAAGAAATCTGAAGGTGATCTGCAGCAGCAAAGGGTGTCTACGGTTTCTCTCCCTCCTTCACACGCTTCTGTGGCGTCGTTATGTGGGAGATGAAAGGATGTAATTTTGAAGCACTGTAAGGTGGCAGCTTGTATGAATGTTAATTTCGCACCTCACATAAGATTTTTTACACCATAACAAGTAGATGGATATGTCCCCTGATATACTTCGGTGATAGCGAGCAGATCTGCATATTAAAATGTACATTATGTAATGCAAAAATTCATGACACTCTACTCGTATTCACACACCGATCTCAAATCCTGCAGGTCAATGAACAAAAGGTCAACAAAGTTGATGGAAGAAATGCTTTAGTTTGGGAGAGACTCGAGTTGCTCAGCCATGGCCCAAATACAACGAAAGGTTTCTAACAGGGGTCAGTGACCCACAGCGAAGGAGACAACCAACGCACCAAGCGATACATTGAATGGAGCAGGTAACAGCCCAGTGCTGCCTGCGATGGAGAAATTCTTTACAAAATTGCAACGCGGAATTTCCAGATGGATACAAACAGGCCAGAGATACAGTTAAAAAAGAGTCGTATTTACTGATCATGTGAAAGGTCTGTGGTGCTCTCGTGATGTATGAATGTAACTTCTAGGTGTCAGAAGATGGCACAAATAGTCCGATTGGCTGAAATACACTCGGAAGGAGTAGAAGTGGCGAGAGTACGGCGCAATTTAAATGGTTCAAATGTCTCTGAGCACTATGCGACTTAACTTCTGAGGTCATCAGTCGCCTAGAACTTAGAACTAATTAAACCTAACTAACCTAAGGACATCACACACATCCATGCCCGAGGCAGGATTGGAACCTGCGACCGTAGCGGTCGCTCGGCTCCAGTCTGAAGCGCCTAGAACCGCACGGCCACTCCGGCCAGCGGCGCAATATAAAGGAACACCCTTTACGATTGGCGGAGGTAGTTTTTCACAAGATGAAAGGCATGCTCCCTTTGGTCTGAAAAAGCCATGATGCAAAGCACGAAAGGACACAGGTGGGGGGGCAATAGTTTTTGCTAAAAGAGACAGAATATCGAGAATTTGATCTACTTTCCTCTGAACCAGCATCAAGTGTAGAACATAGCACATCATGCTCTGTATGTTGCCGAAAGAGGACTTTTGTATGAGCACTGCATTCAATTTGTCTGACATCCAGCTATAAATTAGCTGAAGAGTTACTGAGATCTGATAGCGGAGAAACAAAATAGCCACGTAGTTAATTGTTCTTGCGAGAACTGAGAGGGCATTGAAGTATACACGCTGCTCCATTTATGCACTTGTATATCGCCATATTTTCCAGACAAGTGATGTCACGTTTTCTCTCCTAACGAGAAACATAGGGCAGTTTCAGCTGATAGAAATCAGTAAAGGTTTTGATAAGCTTTTTGTAGGATTTTCTGAGGGCGAGAGCAGCCATGCAGCCGACAACACGTCACAGCTAAAGGTAGTCACTGGAAGAAGCGTAAAATTGTCGGATCACCAGCTTGCATCCACTGTGAACATGAGCAAAATTGAGAATTCTTTAGCATAGCTTGTCACAAAAACTAACCAACCTCCATAGACTTGATTGTCATCTTATGTAGTACCTAACTTAGAACTGTAATCGGATGACTTGACGTAATATTCGCCAACTCTGTCAGTGCTTCACTGTCTAGATGTAAGAAAAATCTTGTAGAGAACTTTCTATTTAAATTTGATATTATTGTGTTCAGTTTTATTTATTCTAATATTATAATGTCATAATCTATATAAAACAGTGTCCTTCATTGATAGCAACACAGAAAATAAACAAATTTTGTGCAGCTAAACACCGATGTGCTCTGTCGTAGAATAAGGGTCCTCTCCTAACCCAAGTAATTTATTCTAATGACGCTAACACACTCACAGGGTGTTTTTGCTGATGTCTGACGAATGTGAAAAGGGGTGGAGTGTCAGATAATGGCGACCCTGACAGGAGGGCAATTGGTCTACCAGGATGGCAATTAGTCAAATTAGAAGGAGTAATTAAAATTAGGGTGAAGGATTCAAAAAATGTTTCAAGGTATGTGTCTGCATAGTGGTCAGATAACTGTAAATGTGTGATCCACAGAGTAGAAAAGGTTGTATTAATGAGTAAAGAAAAAAATTAGTGTTTTGAGTAAAAGTAGCTTGTGGATGACCTTTCTGGCGCGCAAAGTTATTCACGGCGTTGTTGAGTTGGTTTGAGCACCCACGAACTGTGAACGGCGTTGATAATGATGTGCTAATGTCACAAGAGATTTTGTATGATATTTTGGAGATGTGTCAAGTCATATAACTTCATGTTGACTAGAGCTCAGGCATGCGCAAATCGTGAAAGACAGAGGTCAGTTAGACGGTCTGAGATGGCGGACGGACGAAGATAGTCGCATATACGGCAGACTGAAGATCTTGATATCGTAGAAAATGACTTAGAGCAAAAGGTATCGAATGCGCGTCACGAAACCGAACGAAGTGACAATGCCGAGGGAATGGTGGGAGGTTCGCAATCGGTATCTCAGGTTGAGGCCGCACAAAACCGAGCAGATGACGGATAGTTCAGAAGCATACTCAGAGGACGTGCAACTTCGGTACGTTGCACAAGATGTAATTCTGAATCAAATGGGACAGTTTCCTACGGACAGAATGTGTGTAAGTGCATCAGTCGGTGAAACGTCACATGGAAGACGCGAACGGCAAAATTTGCACCAAATGGTCACATATGAAAATGTCGAAGCGTCTGCTAGTGTGTTCGCAACTCGCTACTGTTGTCAAGCAAACAAGTGAACGATGAACGCAGGGTTAGCAGGCATAAAAACAGCAGCAAACGAGGTGTTCGAAAAAGTTCGCTAAGATAAGCAAAAGATGCGAACGGAAGTTAATGAACAGTTTATTGAAATAAGGAAAGAGACGAGAGACTCACGCGAACTAATTCAATCGCTTATGGCGTACTAGAAAAGGATGCCTACTGACATTGACCAGGTGTATGATACAGTGTCTAATATCAACCCAAGAGTTGATAATTTAGCACCTCAGGCGTCTGGTGAGGTGCAACAAATCGTGGAACAACTCAATATCAGAAAACGTGTCACTCGGGCCGCGTTAAAAAGATACGATACATGCATTGTAAGTATCGTCTCGGAAAAATAAGCAGCATTATGAACAGCTTTGTACAGAACTGAAACAGTGTATTGAGAGCCGTACAGAAAGCAGTAGTGAGGCGACGGAATCGGTAGTATCATCTGACGTAGTGGTGGGAAAAGGTCCAAATGTAACAAAGCCCGCTATGCAATCTTCTGTGTCAATTGCGGAAACGCCAAAACTCATGAGATTCCATTTGTATGTGCACAAGATGTTGCGTTAATTTTTTCCGATCCGGAAACAGAAACACACCGTACAACAGAAAGACATTGGATGGCTTCTCGGGGCTCATTAACTTCTACAAAAGGTTAATTTGGATAGAAACTCTTGCTACCCCACGTTTATGAACATGAACTAGTAAAAAGATGCCCTGGGTGTGGGATGCTCAAGCAGGACAGCAGTTCCAACAACTAAAAAGGTCGTAGGTAAAGGCCCCAATTTTAGCGCATACCGACCTGACCAAGGAATTCTGCATGGCGACCGACAGTGATGAAACAGGCTTGGTTGTGGTACTTTTTCAACAAAGTGAAGAAGACGGACAGTGGATAAGAAAGACGATAGATTTCGTCAGTCGAGTACTTACCAAATGTGAAAAAGGCTACTTGATCACGGAGTTAGAAAGCTTGGCAGTAGTACGGTGGTTTGGTCGATTCTGATACTTCCTGTTTGGTCGGAAACCAATGTGTGTACTGACCACAAGGCACTGGAATTGATATTAAGTGCAAAACAATTGTTAGGAACATTAGGTCGGTGGATGTTAACGCTGCAGGAATATGATTTTCGAATCATCTATGTGCCTGGACCATCAAACATCATAGCTGATATCATCACCAGATTGCTGGAAGGAGTTAACGCAACCAGAGTGAGTAATACACAAGAAGACCCGATAGCCATTAATTACTTGAAAAACGAGCCATTTTAAAATTACGTCACCAATACATTAAAACAGTTAGGAAGGGAACAAGATAAAGACCCAGATCTCGCCACAGTTAAAGCTAAGTGGAAAAACCGTGAATCAAGGGCAATTAGTCAATTCTACCTCATAAAGGACAACGTCTTGTTCTACAGACTTAATACAGATACAGGTTCATGGGTCACATGTGTACCACAGGAGTCTGTCTGGTATACTCATTCGCGTAACAATCATTTTGATCCTAAGAAATGTTCTTTTTAAAAGTAAAGGTGTCTTGTCACTTTGCAAATATGGAGCGAAGAATCAGACAGGTTCTGGCTAAATGTAAGAAATGCCGGAGAGCAAAACATGTAACTTTTCAAACGAGACCACCAATGTTCCCTACCATTCTGAAGAATCTATGTAAAAGAGTGTGCTTCGTCGACAACAACACAGAAATTAAACAAATTTTGTACAGCTTAACACCGATGTGCTCTGTCATAGAATAAGGGTTTACTTCTAACACCAGTAATTTATTCTAGTGACGCTAACGAGCTCACACGGTGCTTATGCTGAAGTCTGACGAATGTGAAAAAGAGTGCAGTGTCAGATCATGCGTGAATTAAACGGCAAAAGGTCGTACTAAGATAGTCTCCCCCCCCCCCCCCCCGATTGGAAACACCTGCGCACCCTGAAAATGTACCTGTGCAGAGACTTCGACACCTATTCTCCTCGGTGGCGCTCTGTTGCAGCTGTAGCACCTGAAAACAAAGCGAGGGAGGTAGCGCAGTGATTGGCACAGTGGACTACCATTCGAGGGGACGAAGGTTCAGACTCGCGTCCGGCCATCCTGATTTAGGTTTTCCATGATATCCCAAAATTACTTGTGGCAAATGCCGGGATGGTTCCTTTGAAAGTGCACCGCCGAATCCCTTCTTCATCCTTCTCTAATCCGATGGGACCGATGATCTCGCTGTTTGCTCCCCTTCTCCAAATCAACCAACCAACCAGCCAACATGAAATCAGGCATGCGGGATCTTAGTGGTGTGTGAGGGGTTGCTTGCACTCAGACACTAGAGCATCGTTGGAGCGCCACTCAGGTGAATGAGTGTCTAGGTTTCTGTGCAGCTAGTTTTATTAAACAGTGCAAATGAAGATGTGCAGGTGGCACCGTGTTTTTTGCTGAACTCAGGTATTTTAGAGAGAACCTTTGCGGTTTTATTCAAACATGTGTCAATTTTGCACTCCCACACCATTGACGGGGTGGAAAAAGGAGAACTGAAAAACCATAAGCACCCTTTACTGCAGCGGATCACCATCAAATATACTGCAGTCTTTCGTGAACCATATCTGTGCTGTCCCTACATTTTATCTAGCATCATATATCCATCTTCAGTTAGGTCTTGAACTCATCTCTCTTATATTATGAATCCAAAAAAGAGCTTCATTCATCCATCCAGTATCTGTTCTCCGGCTTGCATGTCCCTGTATTTCCTTTATGTTACAATCATAACTGTGTAATCCACTCCAGCTTGTTTCCGCGTCCATTCCCGGTCACTCTTAGTAATTCCCAACTGTTATCTCTCTATTTACTCGCTCGTATTGAACAGTCCCTAGTGCTTCCTTTCTTTGTTCTAGAGGAAACATTGCCGTCGCTCTACTCTCCAACGGGGTCAGATCAAGTTTAGTAGGGTTGCAGCTCTACAATATGCTTGCAGAAGGGTGAGATCCTCTCGGGGTTGTCAGCAGTGTCGTACTTGTCAAAACATCATCTCATTCCCATCGCACTGCGAACTGTGGTTTTCGGTAGCGAAATTTGTGGGAATCAGTGCCTCAGAGAAGGGGTGGTTCCGTTAATCCCCTTTATACCATCTGCTAAGGCTTGCTCGTGTCGATTGTGAGCGACGGTGTCGCTGAAATGTTTGTCTGCGGCCACCCAAAAGAAAAATGAGTGGCTTAAACGCAGGGCGTTGCGGTTCTAATCTCCAAAAAGAGGTGAATTGTGGGTAAGAGGGAGTGTGACAACCTGCCCAACATGTGACACGTTCACGATGACGCTGGGCAAAATTGTAGCGAAATTTGGTGCCAATGTGACATCATTAAGCCACCTTACAGCTCACATGAATTTCTGAGCTGTCACCTTTTTTTTCGCATGGGTGCTGTTTGGAGTGTCGCCGAGCCAGAGGCTGACGGCGAAAGGAACGACGATCTTGCTCCGTTAGCGACTAAGGTTGTTGACACCTTTTAACCAAATTTCAAACTAATGCGTCGCAATGGGAGGCAATTAGGGGTCTCAAAAAAGTGGTTCTTTAATATTGTGTTGCACTGTGGGTTTATACAGGGTGTTAGGTGCATAAGGGCCGCTATTGTTATCTTTGGTTCCTTAATATGTTCCGACTTCAGTGTGTCAGTTGCTTCTTCTCTGTGGCTGTCTTCCCGCAAACACGTCACATAATTTACTACCTGATGATTTGTGCCTGGTCGTAACTGCACCACTAATAAGGAAAACCCCCCATCGCACCCCCCTCCCCCTCTCCCCACCGGATTTAGTGGTAAGAGGGCCGACTGGACAGCCCATCGGCAGCTGAACACAGATCAAGCATGAAAACAGGAAAAAGGCGAACTGAACTGCGAAAAAAAAGCAAAATAGAAACAGTGAACGGTCCAAGCTTAACAAGTGGAACATTGAGCGACGAAAGGAAGCGACAGCGTCGTGGTGTAGTGGTCACGATGCTGAATTGCAAAGCAAGCGAACCGTCTTCAAAGCTCCTTTATGCCCGTCTCCAGAGTTTTATTTTATATTTTTCGCGGTTCGCTGCATTCAAATTTCTGTTTGTGTCGCGATGTAACATCCGTCTGCAACAGTGAGATGAAAGGAAGGGACCTAAGTGATGACTCCCAAGGAAATGATGAAAACATAATAGTTTGTAGCATGAGCTGCAACAAATGAACACTTGTTTTTAACGTTTTTCTAGTTGCTTTCTGTTTTGGAACTTTCGACTCTCGAATTCCTTTGTTGTAGCATAATTCAAATTCATTTATTTGTTGTTTTCATTTCTGTGAAACTTCTATGTAGTATCTCGCCTGCTCTCACTATTAATCACATTTACTTGGTAGGTAATGTATTTTTACCACATTACTTATACTCTATAACCAATGTGTAGCATGACAACTTCCAAGAAAACAGAAAGACAACAAATATTTCAATGGCAGGACGGATAGTTCATAAAGTTGAGGATAAAAAGGAAAAGTAGATGGCAGCATAGGGTATAGAACTCGGGTTTCCTGCTTCGCAGTCCATCACCATAACAACTTTTTTTTCTCCGAAATGTGATAAAAAATACGGGTGGACGCCAACACGCGACTATAAGCTTAGGATGCACGACGATTACCACTTTTTTTCTAACTCTATCCACTGGACTTTTTCCTCTTCAAAGCACTTATTTAAGGCAATCAATTAAAACAAAAGACGAGATTTCGACTAAGACAAAAGGGTTAAATGAGAAAAACGTATGTAAAGGAACATGGCGTTAATTTTAACGTGCCCACACCTTCTTTCCTCCGTCACTTCATCGTGGAACATCTAAATCCAAACAAGAGTGTCCACAAAAGAAGGGGGGGGGGGATGTCAACTCATCGAACCCCTTGTCGATGAAAAGCAAGGTACAGCATATTGGATAACGGGGCATCCTGAGCCACGTCCAATGGGCTGTGGCCACATATTGGGAGAAGGTACACGAATCTGCGTCATATCCACTCACCATCACGTAGTGGACATAATGTCCTACAAGCCACATGATGGCTCTGTTCTTCGATCGGGGAAAGAAGGTTGAATTGGGACTCACGAGATTCTCCCTCGAGATAGCCGCCTCCGACGTCCTGACGAGAAAAGCCAGCTGTCGGCGAAGCCATCTCCAATGGCCATGACCGCAGGAGATCAACCGATGCTATAAGGTATCAGTTTCATGGCAACGTTTGCAACGATCCGTCACATTGAGACCAATACGAAAAAGTCGCAGGTTGGTAGGTACAATGTCATGAACAACTTGGTACCACGAGGACGCCACTTCCGTCGGGAAAATCGCGAGGCTAAAATTAGACGAAACAATCTTCCAATTCGTTTTTGGCGACAGCGCTTCCACAGAAGGAATACTATGAGGAAGTGGCCAGCGGCTTAACAGCATTTTTAGGGAGAGATTCGCTTGGGTAAGATTATTTACTTCTAAATAACTGACTTCAAGAAAAAAATTCCTTAACATGCCGTAGTTTATAACCAATCCTACCAATATCTACTGGAGGTGTTAAACTCGCCGGTGGGATACATGCATGAAGGCCAAAACCTCCCAGCAGACGGGGGCGTACCATGACTCCATAACGCACGTGAAATATACAGTTGCGCCAGATAAACCTGCCAGTTAAACTTTACAACTTGTGGTATATCATCGCAGGAAGTGGAAAGATTTGGAAATAAAATAAGCTTTACTTAATACATACGTCTCCGTGGCCCGGACCTAATGAAGAAGTGAGAGGGAGCGACGCTCGTGTTCAATGATGGGTCCCTGAATCTTATCCGTGACAGACTTCCAGTTTATCGTAGCCATCTTCAGCGGACAACTGTTAATTATAATACCTAACGATCGATATCGGGTGACCTTCAGAGCCCACGGAATTTCAACAGCGTAAAATCCTCGCAGACTGAGTAAGCTACATTTCTGGTCATTAATCCGCGCTCCCGTAAGATGACAAAAGGCATCCAAAACTTCCTTCAGCAGTGGTATATCATCATGGGTACGGAGAAGAACCGTAACGCCATCAGCATATGCACGAACGGTAAACCTTTCTCCCAACAGCGACCAGCCACCAAAACGAGCAGCTATAGATCGTAATAAGGGTTCCAGAAACAGCACGTAGAGGGACATAGATAATGGACTCCCTTGAAGGACGCCACGACATACCGCGATGGAGACGTAAGACGGCCATTTACGCCAAAGGACGCCCGAATACCAGTAATTAGAGAGCTAAACAGCCGTCGTGCGACATCGTTAAAACCAACAGTCGTCAAAACTCGCATAAGGAATCCATTATTAACGCGGTCGAACGCTTGGTGAAAATCAATGAAAAGCAAAGCGCTTGGCACGAGAATGGTGGAAGCAATCGAAATTAAATCACGACATTGAGCATCGGGAGTCAGGAGAGAAAGACCCGGAAGACAACTTTGATGGCTCGCGATGATGGTAGCCAACAATACCGATAGTCGGCTATTTACCGCTCGCGCCACTATTTTATAATCATAGTTGAAGAGGGTTATCGGGCGGATCTGATCCACATGCAAACGTCCCGGATTTTTGGGGATCAGGCTAATTTTAGCAACCTTAAAGCTCGGCGGGAAAAGGCCTCAGTGGAATACTTCATTCACCATGGAAGTTATCGTATCTCCTGTCAGGGGCCAAAATGGAATACAAAATTCTTTGGGAAGGCCATCGGGGCCAGGCGATTTGTGGGAGGGAGAACGAGCCACAATATCAAGTACATCATCGCGATGGAATACAGAGAAAAACTCTTCCTGGAGATCTGGCGTAACAACACTGTCAAGGAGGGAGGTAAAATCAACTGACGGTGGACCGTCTGAATCCACTCCAGTATAAAGTTCGGAAAAGTACTGGTAAAGTTCACGAATGATATCAGATTCGGAGGACGACTCACGCCCATCTAGAGAACGAATGGTAGAAAGACATGTCCTTTCAGATCGCTCGTGAAGCCGGAGAAGATGATAGAGAGAGGTCAACTCATCCTGTACGATTGAATGAGGCTGGGAACGCAATCTGACACCATTCATTTACCGACGTTTGAGTTGTAGAAGTTTTGCCTTCACACGGTGGACGTCGACGACTCTATGGGGGCATCACGAGCATTACCGTAAAGATCGCGAAGGACAGCATAATAAAATTCCCTAGTTCGCCTCTTTCAGCCACTTTTTCAGCGCTAAAATGTTTGAGTATATTTCGAATCCGGGGCTTAGGAAAGGTAACCCACCACTGTAGAAGTGAGGAACAACGCGCCTGGGACTGGGTTGTCCGCCACCATACGCCTGCGATGATGCCTTCCAGAGAGGGGTCCGTGAGATGTAGAGGGTTTAGCTTCCATAAAGGGCGCGAAAGATGGACCCGCTGCGGGACGTGGTTAAAAGTCTCTGAAACAACACAGTGATCAGTGAAACTTGCAGGAGTTACATTAATCGATAGAAGCTGACTACCTACGAGGGCAGATAAATAAAAGTGGTCCTCTCGGCTACTTGAAATTGCTCTAAAAAACGTAAACCGCACCAATATAGGATATCTGCAAACCGAAGCATCTTGGAGATGCAAAGACCTCAGCATATAATTAATTTCACGACAATATGTATAATTGGGCGTATGATCTACACGACGCAAGACGCAGTTAAAATAATCCCCCCCCCCTCCCCAACAAAACCTCGCGCAGGTTCCGTCGGAGTGAACGACCGGATCCAGTCGGGGCGTAAAGAAATATTAAGGTGTGGCCATAAAAGCTACAGCCTATACCACGACCATTATCTAGCGTTTCGAAGTCCGTCAGCGGGATTCCATCTCGATAAAGCAAAGCCATACCTGTAGAATTTTCAGGCGCGACACTCAAAACATATAGTATCCAGGAAGACAAAGCAAATCAAATAATACCTCTTGTAAACACACGAATTCAGCTTGGGAATCGTAAATAAACTGGGGTAACGCAGCAAGCCGTAATTGGGAACGTATCCTATTAACATTGATGGTTACAAATGTATATGCCTGCATCCGTTAACACATGTAAAGTCAATAACACAACACTAAGGAAAAGCACTCATCATGTCCGTCTCTCCTCTACGTCCGGTGGTGGGGGAAAGAAGGTATAATTCTAATCCTCCCCACCGGATGCCGAGGAATCCTCGTTTACCTTTTTAGGACGCTCCGCTTCACGTGCAGGTTGAAAACGTTGTTTCACACCGCTCCGTGAAAACATACGCTCTTAATGTGGAAGGGCTGGGGGCACGTCAATCTCTGATTTCATAGAGGAGCCAACGCCACTGGACTCATTGGTAATCGGGAAGGACAACTCAGAACGACCAACAGCAACATAGGGTACAGAAGAGACAGGTAATGCAGTGCCGGTGTCAGGTGGTATCTCCTGAGAACCCGTAGAATCCTGTTGCTCTACCGTGTCAGCGTGGAGGAGGGGTGGTATTGCACTGGAACACTGTAAAGATTGGCCAGCAGTCAACGTCTCTGGCTGAAAATCTTAACCCACGGGAACCGTCACGTCTACGGGTAAAGTGGAGGACGCAGATTCAACACGCATTTCAACATCAACAGAAGCAGCTACATCATCTGTGGTAATACTAGAATTACAATTAACGTCAGTAGACAACTCATTACCGCCAGAAGGTGCACCTTCTGTCAACGCCGTATCAGAAGATCGAGTGGGGCGTCCTCGAAATCTGTACCCTCCTCATCCCGCTGGCGTTTGACTTGCGCTGCAGGAGCCGTCGTACCATCATGGACCGAGGCCGCACTAGAACGCGCCGGTAACGGTGGAAATTTGCGAGGAGTAGGGGATAATGTTGCCCCTACGCCACTTAGAGCTGGAGATTGACTGACAGCCGACTGCGATGACACTATGTCTGCTAACGTTAAAGAAAGACGTTTTTGATAAGACGTCAGAACAGTAGTACGGCGCGGGCAATGAGATCTGAGATGACCGCTTTCGTTACAAAGAAAACATGTTCCTTCTTGCCCTGCATACGTAACATGGATTCGGTAACCACAAACAGTTAAGTGGGAAGGCATATTCTCTTTAACGCAAATGTCCACAGTCTGGAAGCGATGTTGTCATGACCAGCGTTCCCATCGGATATACCGTATCACTCCAAACGGAAGCAACGTTGTTTTAAGAAATGAATCGTCCACCTAGGGAGGAAGGTTATAAATTTTAACCGGAGTATACTCGAGTGCCGCATTTTCGAGGAAGACTTGACTAACGGAACCATCTCGATGTGTAAACAACACTTTAGAACCAACCCGAGAGAGAAGCCGTTCTACTTGAATGGGATCATAAAACTTCACGAAGAATGCTTACAAATCAGAATCAAACTAAGCAGTACCTATCTGATCAGCTGTAACACGGATAACATCATCCAACCATTCGTGACTTTCTAAAGAGCCAAGTTGAACACGACGTGTACTCTTGTCAAAACTGAAACGAACAGTAGCTCGACGGGGAACAGACTTAGGAGACTCGACAGACACCATGGCGCGGGCAGTAAACACCGCTGCCAAGGCGAAAACGACAACAAACTCCGCTACCCAACTACGATGTGACTCCGGCCGATACACCAACAACACTGAGTACCTTCGACACAAGCGGCGCTGCGGCACAGGCGGAAGTTAACTACGACCTGTTCGCTCGACGCGCAAGGCGACACTGTTATCACTGAACCACAAAATCATGACACTCGTACTTCCTCAAAGTTGTTTGTTGAAGTTGGGCCGTTCAGTATTCCTATTATTATTTTTTTTTTCATAGTTCAGTGCTACTTCCTCCTGTTTTCGTGCTTGATCTGTGTTCAGTTTTTGACGGGCGCTCACTGGCCATCTTACCACTAAATCTGAGGGGGGGGGGGGCTGCAGGGGGGTGCAATGGGCAATGGGGAGGTTGGTTCCCTTGTAACTACATTACGCCTGTCGGTATAGGGTAACTGTTTTGCGACCACGCATCCACGCTTCAACTCCTCAGCTGCTGCCCAAGAAAAATTAGCTATGTCTTGCTCTTGCCGCGTGTACTTGGAGGTAGTAAACAAAATTAAGACATACTATTCCAAATAGTTAAATTTCTTAGCCTTCAAATAAAGTAAATACTAATGTAATGTTGTTCATTACACTATGCTCAGTCACCAATAAAATTATCTGCGCTTACATCTCTAAAACCCTTTATTTAATTCGCAGACTGATATTTATGTACAATTTAAAACTGCCAGAAACTGAATAGATTTTATTTTGTTGTATTTACCGTTTTTTTTATCTAAGTCATTTGGTCAATCTTAAAATAATTTGTAGATTTTTAATTGAAAAAGTTTAGAAACATTTTATTGTAATAATATTCCGCAAGAGAAGAGAGTTTAGATGTTAATCTATAGGTAACAAGTTGTCACGTAACAATGGATGGAGGGCAATTACGACAGGCTACTTTTTGGCTGGTGCACTGGAATGTTTGAACAAGTTGTAGCTGCGGACATGTGGATCGTTCTTTCACCAGAGCATTGTGGACTGAAAAATGGTAGAATGTAATTGTTACACGTCCTGGACTAATCTTCCAAGCGATAGTATAAAGCCTGCTAAGTGAACTAGTGCAGAGACACGTCTATTTCTTGGGCAGTTTACGAAGCAGAACGAGGACTGCTGAACAAAAATTCCATTGCGTCGATGTCCCTCTTGTCGTGAATTATGGTATCGTGGCGTAGTAGGAAAACAAAAGGACAAGCTGACTGCGTGGACCAAGTCCAGTACTGTTCTCGTTCTCCGAACTGCATACCGAAGTGCCTTTTACCGTGATCTAATGTTTCGTGGAGGAATACAAATGAACTGACTATATACGTATAATTTTGCCGAGCCAGCTCATTTCAAAACAAAAGGACAAGCTGACTGCGTGGACCAAGTCCAGTACTGTTCTCGTTCTCCGAACTGCATACCGAAGTGCCTTTTACCGTGATCTAATGTCTCGTGGAGGAATACAAAGGAACTGACTATATACGTATAATTTTGCCGAGCCAGCTCATTTCAATAGTGAACGCAAATATTCCTACTGTGTACCATAGACAAAACTACAAAGCTCGAATAGTGATTACCGGTGTTTATTACCTGCAGTGTCGTCGGCAAAAATTACGTCGTCCAGTACAGATTACAGTTGCTCTTTCTCGTCGACCGCCAACAAAGAGATGATACACTTCTTTTACTGCACAGTTATAGTGTTACTTTCAAGAGGAAAGCTGCAGCGGTATTGTGTAACGACGATTACAGCCGCTGGAATATGTTCGTATGCCGCCAGCTCAGGACAATGGCACGCCGTTTCTCACAGCTAAGTTAGTTTCTACAAGGATTGTAAATGTTAGGAAACTCTCCTCTAGCGATTACATGTTTTGGAAATGATTTGCTACATAAGTCACTTTTGATTTTGCTCAATTGGTAAATCGTTTCTAATTGTTGTTACCAGCCTCTCGTAATTTTGTGGTAAAACCATTCGAATGGTTCTTTCAGTAATATCAAACTTTGGACTGTATCTGAATTCCCTATGTAATGCTTTTCACAGTAAGATGTTAATGTAAATTGTATCTGTCTACGTTACATTATTTTAGCACTTGCCTGCATTATACATTGTTGACTCCCAGCAGAACTATAAAATATTATACTTAATTTTTTTGTTTTGTTTTATTATGTATAAAATTAGCATTGGCTATGTTTCTGCACGTTGCTTTTTATTTGGCATGTTTATTGACATTTTGCAGTGGTTTATTTAGCATTTCGTTCGATGTGTTAATAATAAAATACACACTTTTTAAAGGGACTCCATTAAGCCAGTTAGCTGCGACCAATCACAGCAGAGTAGCTGTATTTTCCATTAGAGCGTGGTTAGACAGGGTGAAGTCTCTAAGCAGGATAGTTTTGTGTCGAATAAAGTTTGTTTACATCTAGGAAATTTTCATATTGCAGTATTCCAGAGCCACTGAGAGACCTTACTTGCTTTGTTGATGGGTATTATTATTCTACTACAAATGAGAGTACTATCCGGTAAATTCTGACAACAGTCAAACTTTATAATTATTTTCAGTATTTTCAGCATCAAATACGACGGACTATATACTCATTTCACTAGTGAGCAGTTAGGTGTCTTCCCATTCTTTAATTATGTTCAAGAGCTTTCGCTTTAATTTAATAAACCAGTTAAAATTTCGTTAGACTCTTTTGCATTATGGATCGGAATGTTATTTAAGGGGGAAGGAGGGAAATCCTGCTCTGCACAAGGAGAAAATTTAAAAAATTTATTTCTCATAAACTGCAAAGGCTAGGCGCGTAATTCCAACGTCCTGAACTGAGAAAGGTTCATATTCCGAGGATCATAGGCCATGTTCCAAATTTTAGCAACATGTGTTACACAATAAATATCAAAACGGCTTTTCACATCTTGCCATACAAGAATCCGTTGGTCTGGCGCACGCAATGCACAAACACGGTCTTCTATATAACCACATAGATAAAAAAAACCAGGTTGTAAGGTCTGGAAACCAGGGAGGTCAACGACAATGATACTGATTCTCTGGTCTTCCTCTTCCAATCCAACGGCCTGGCATGATCTTATTCGAGTAACATCTGAAGTGGTTGGAGAAGAGAGATGGGGCGCCATTTTGCATGATGATGAAGTTATTTGAAGCACTTTGAAGTTTTGGAAATAGCTAGTTTTCTTAAATTCTGTAGATACGAGACAGCTGTACTCTGTTCATAGTAAGAAAGAATGTTCCATAAAGATCGTTTACAGAAAAGGCAGAGAAGACGCTAGCCTTCGGCGGTTGTCTTTCGTGTTGAATCGGATCTTTACTCGCCCTAAATCTGGCATTCTGGCGACTAATTGTAGCAGAAATTGAAAAGTGTATTCAGTCGTAAAATTTATACATAAAAAAATTTCTTGTTCTATTTCGCCTAGAATTCAGAGCAAAAAACTTTCCTTCTGGTTTTGTCGTCATGATGCAATGCTCGCAATAACTGCAGTTTGTGTAACTTATCATGTAGAGGATGTTTCAGAACTCTCAGTTCCGTTGGTTTAGAGATTTTTAAGTTCATTGGTTACTCATGCTGTAGATTTCCTATGGCTGCCTTCGTATTTTACGCAGATACGCACAACATTTTATCTGATATGGGGGCATTTCAATTGGCAGATACAAGCATCTTCTACGAATTTTCGATATCACTCACAAATTTACATATGTTTAACCCACTCTTTTGGAACTATCGGCGAAATGCATGTTGCACATTAGCAATAGACTCTTGTTAATTGCAACACACATAACAATCGTTCCTGGGGTGTCACTACTTTCCTACTAACAAGCAACAGCGCATCTGTGGCTTTGAATCGAACTTAGTCTTGGGCTGTACACAACTCTCAACTTTTCTCCGTTTGGATAGTTGAAGCTGCCCTCCTGTCTTTTGTGGTCTGTGAAAGATACAGTCTTGAGATCTGCTGCTACCTTTTAAATATTCTGTTATTATCAAAGTGCTACTGGCAGCCATATAGTCCTCTGTCACCTTCTCTCCCTTCAATGGCGTCTTCTTTGGCACGAACGCTTTTTACAAAGCATTTTGGTATGTGCTACGACAATTACTTGTTAGCCTCAAAGATATGGAATGAACTATGTCTGGTAGCGCGGTGTATCTCTAGAGACAAACTGCAAGGTATATCTTGACGGAAACAGCGAGCACTGACAAGCTATGGCCAATCAGAACGCAGGGTGGCATATGTCGGTTTCGGTTTGGAAAGACTCATAGCCACAACAAAAGGGCCACTTCTTCTTATCCTACTGCTATAATGGCTGCCTGGGCCGATGTTCCTCGCTTGACGGACGCTTTATCTTGCGATTTAAACATGAACGCATCCAACTGACTTCGTTCGGCATTATGGTGATATTGTTGCTGCCTTCGTACATTTGCACTAAATTTACCAGATTATAAATTACGTGGACTTTCGGATCTCTGAGAACTGAGTTTCTTTTCACGATACTTTTTGCAGTCGTATTTGCTATGGGAACATTAGGTTTTTACCCGCGTTTTAACTTTCTTAGAACACGCATGGATCAGTATAAATTTCTGATTTAGTCATCGGAATTTTCAATTGGTTTATTTAAATGCTCTTCAACTCGTAATAAAATGCTTCAGACATTAATAACAAAATTTCGCAATCTTCTTTTGCCTATGATTTCGATGGTCTGTTGAGCTGGGTCAATCCATGGAGCATGTTTTGTTGTGTATGTACTGTGATCACTATTTTAGATATGAGTACAGTTGGGATTTTACTAAATTTTTGTCCTCGTCCTCGGGCTTTGTTCTATGAACCTTTCCACGTGTTCCATACGTCCTCATATATTCACTTAAGAACCATGTTTTCGAAATGTATTCCATCTATTTTCATTGTATTCAAAGCTGGAGTGAATCACCTCGAATTAAGCAATGCTCGCAGTTATGTAAGAATTTTCAGCTATATACAGGGGGTGAACAAACTTACAGAAAGAAACCATTGTCATTCAAATCGGCTTCCCCTCGTATTGGAATGGGTAAATACAGGTCTTGTATGATTCCCAAGAGAATTTTGTTACATTCTTCATGAGAAATAGTGGCACGTACAGGCAGGATAATGGAGGTGCATAGCGATCACCCACTGTTCTATTCATAGCAGACCATAACGGCTCAATATTACTGAGAGCTACTAACTGTCCAAGAGAAATGCAACAGTTCTTCCTCGTCGTCACAAAACAAGTTCTGAACGATGGGAGATGTCTGAATAGGGGCCCTATCGTTTTGGAACGCAGAATCATTGCTGTGGAACAATAACTGTGCCATAGAATGGACGTGGTCAGCCAAAATGGTCACATACACCTAGGCAGTAACGTGTTCTTGTGTAGTACCAGTGGGGCCTATGGGACAACACAATATGGTTGCTGGAATCATCACAACATCCCCGGTTGTTTCGCTCTCGCGACTTAAACTCGGCCAGAAGTTGGAAACGCTGCGCATCAAGACTCATCTGATCGGAAGACTTTCTTCCATTGCTCCGTAGACCAAGTTTTATTGTTCCAGCACCGTGTTTTCCTATAACAAGCATTAACATCAATATTTTGCGGTTAAAAGTGCGCGCATCTCATCGGTTTTAGTCTCTGAACAATGACGCCTGTCTACGTACTCATTGGCCTAATACCACGCTGATCTGCAAATAAACTACACGAGGGTGGGTTGCTATGAGAGAAAATGTTGTATGAAAGCAGGAATGTTTACTGTGACGCATCATTCCGTTCGCATCTTACAAGAAGAGGTTCTCAGTGGCGATATCGACTTTCTGAAATCATCTGTACTGTGATGTAGAATAAGGTCCCAGGTATTACAACCTGCAGCCATTCAACCTTGTGTGCTCTCGTTTGCCAGTAGTCGACGAAAACCAGTTCTGAATTTCGCTTGATGCTATGTAAGTTTAAAGATGGCACTTTAAAGGGCTGTTAGGTAAGTAAGGTCCGATTAGTCGAGAAAGGGAAACCACAGTGTAAATCAAAAATGTGTTATTTGCTACAGTAAGCTACAGCTTCCAGCTCCTTCTCTACATAGTCGTAGACATTTGTCGTAGCGTTGTACCAATATTTCCACACTGTCATCGTAGAAGGCTGGCGCCTGTGCTTTTCGTCAATCCTCTGCGCTCGTCTGCAGTTAGCTGTGTGTGCCAAAATATTGTCCTTATAGTCTGCGGTTCATGTGAGTAGAGATGAAACTAAGGGCAGCCATTTACCAGTTGCTGTTAGGTGATCAAGCACTTCCCATCGAAAACGCTGTGGGAGTGCCTACGTTGCCCGTGCAGAGAGCGGCTGAGAACAGCCGTGAAGAAGGAAATGCATGACAGTTATGTTATGTGGGCTGCATAGCTTGAGGCGAAACCTCTCAGCAGGTTCCCATACTTGGCGGGAGACACACTTTTCTAGGCATCTTCACGTGCTCACTGTGCGCTCAATACTGAAAAGAGCGATTTGAAGCGATCGACAGGCATACTGGAAACACTGCCCAACATATCTGTGCAAATCTTCATCGGGTTTTCAAAATGGTTTCCATTTAGCGCCAGATCGGACCTTACTTTCCGAATAGCCATCGTACTTTCGGATCACTTTCATAGTGCAGTAGTTGTAGTAGTGGTACTGACCTCAAATGCGAAAGGTTGTGAAGTTGAGCCTTGTTATGTGCTTTCAATTTTTTTCATTTTTAAACCTTTATCAAAATGCCTCTGATCATTATTGTTACTCAGTTAATTAGTTTAAATGTAATTATTTCTGTTTCTTTGCCATCTTATATTTTTCATTGTATGAAATACTTAATTTGGTCTAATTTTTCTTCCTATCAGTCTTTCCCACTTGGAGTCCTCGTTCATTTGATTTTGGTCATTGTTACATATTAACTTCTATTTAATTTCTTGAAATGCACAGTCAATATAAAAAGCTTACTTCGTCTTATGTTTTTTAATGGACGGCTCTGCATTTTCTAATGTTTAAACATTAGGACGGATAAATAAAAATAATTAAATTCACATGCACTAAGATCCCAAATCACGAAAAAGAGTGACACGAAGAAAAAAAAGATAAGCAATTATTGAAAGAGTTAATGCCTTGATTAAAAAGATGTGACAAAGGAATTGCTTTTAGCCCGATTAATTCAATAAAAATAGTGATCAAAGTCATTTCGATGTAGTTGACGAGTTTCTAATCAACAACCTCTCACACGTCAGGACGGTACCTTAATCATTATGCAACTGATCCTTATGTTGTTATTTTTATGGTTATATAGTATAATACGATGTTCTTGTTGTGGTCTTCAGTCCTGAGACTGGTTTGATGCAGCTCTCCATGCTACTCTATCCTGTGCAAGCTGCTTCATCTCCCAGTACGTACTGCAGCCTATATTCTTCTGAATCTGCTTAGTGTATTCATCTCTTGGTCTGCCTCTACGATTTTTACCCTCCACGCTGCCCTCCAAATCTACATCTACATACATACTCCGCAATCCACCATACTGTGCGTGGCGGAGGGTACCTCGTACCACAACTAGCATCTTGTCTCCCTGTTCCACTCCCAAACAGAACGAGGGAAAAATGACTGCCTATATGCCTCTGTACGAGCCCTAATCTCTCTTACCTTATCTTTGTGATCTTTCCGCGAAATATAAGTTGGCGTCAGTAAAATTGTACTGCAGTCAGCCCCAAATGCTGGTTCTCTAAATTTCCTCAGTAGTGAGTCACGAAAAGAACGCCTCCTTTCCTCCAGAGACTCCCACCCGAGTTCCTGAAGCATTTCCGTAACACTCGCGTGATGATCAAACCTACCAGTAACAAATCTAGCAGCCCGCCTCTGAATTGCTTCTATGTCCTCCCTTAATCCGACCTGATAGGGATCCCAAACGCTTGAGCAGTACTCAAGAATAGGTCGTATTAGTGTTTTATAAGCGGTCTCCTTTACAAATGAACCACATCTTCCCTAAATTCTACCAATGAACCGAAGACGATTATCCGCCTTCCCCACAACTGCCGTTACATGCTTGTCCCACTTCATATCGCTCTGCAATGTTGCGCCCAAATATTTAATCGACGTGACTGTGTCAAGCGCTTCACTACTAATGGAGTATTCAAACATTACGGGATTCTTTTTCCTATTCATCTGTATTAATTTATATTTATCTATATTTAGAGTTATCTGCCATTTTTACACCAATCACAAATCCTGTCCAAGTCATCTTGTATTCTCCTACAGTCACTCAAAGACGATACCTTCCCGTACACCACAGCATCATCAGCAAACAGCCGCACATTGCTATCCATCCTATCCAAAAGATCATTTATGTAGATAGAAAACAGCGGACCTACCACACTTCCCTGGATCACTCCAGATGGTACCCTCACCTCCGATGAACACTCACCATCGAGGACAACGTACTGGGTTCTATTACTTACGAAGTCTTCGAGCCACACACATATTTGGGAACCAATCCCATATGCTCGTACCTTAGTTAGGAGTCTGCAGTGGGGCACCGAGTCAAACGCTTTCCGGAAGTCAAGGAATATGGCATCCGTCTGATACCCTTCATCCATGGTTCGCAAGATATCACGTGAAAAAAGGGCGAGTTGCGTTTCGCAGGAGCGATGCTTTCTAAATCCGTGCTGATGCATGGACAGCAGCTTCTCTGTCTCAAGGAAATTCATTATATTTGAACTGAGAATCCTTCTACCTTTCTTATATACAGGCGTCACGTGCGCTTTTTTCCAGTCGCTCGGGACTTTACGTTGGGCAAGAGATTCACGATAAATGCAAGCTAAGTAAGGAGCCAATGCAGTAGAATACTATCTGTAAAACTGAATTGGAATCCCATCAGGACCTGGCGATTTATTTATTTTCAACCCATTCAGTTGCTCCAGAACCCCAGGGATGTCTATCACTATGTCTGTGCGACGTCCGTGGCGTAGGCGGATGCATCAGTTAACCTTCACGCGCTCGGGCGGGCGCTGAAGTGACCGCCTTTTTGCAATTTCGCGCCATACTTACTCCACAAAGGTAACGAGGCGGCGGGAGGGACATGTATTCTCTAGTTGCACCTTTTTCCGACAGATGCTGCTCAAAGTTCGTGGAAGTCGCACCTCTCTGCCTCTCAGGACAAGTTCAAATAGGTCAGAACACGTTCGGCGGTCAGTTTACCGGCTTGCGAGCGCCTACGAGACTTTGTTCTACTCGTCTACTTCGGAATGTAAGTATTTATTTTTGTAATTCCCCTATAATTCCTCAATTTTATAGACTCTTCAAAATGGTTCAAATGGCTCTGAGCACTATGGGACTGAGGTCATCAGTCCCCTAGAACTTAGAACTACTTAAACCTAACTAACCTAAGGACATCACACACATCCATGCCCGAGGCAGGATTCGAACCAGCAACCGTAGATAGACTCTTCCAATTCTCTAGTGAATGTGCATGTGCTCCAGAATTTCAACATCAAGAAGAACACAAAGGTGGCCTGATGTATATTTTTCCGCTTACTTGACTTGGCAGGAGTAAATTCGTTACGCATTTTTCAATTCAATCCAGGTAATATGAAAGAAAAAAACGAGAAGACAATTCTTACATGCTTTATCTTTGGAACTGATGAGCGAGAACCTGAAAGAAAGAGCTAAATTGAAGCATTTACCAAAATATTTCTTAGTATTTTTGGAAAATTACAGGGGGAGTGACGTAGTTTATCGAGCTGTATCAACCCCTACAAGGAGAGGAATACGTTATTTGTGTGGCTCAAGAAAAAAAAAGCGAGAATGCGGTGAATGTGGAAGAAACGTCTGTCTACGACATTCAACCACGACAGTTGCGTGCAATAATTGTGGTCAGCCTCAAAACGAAAATGAAATGCATTCAGACTGATCAGCATTTTTCATCTGACAGAAATGTTTATGACGTTTTCAATCAAAAATTCTTTTTTTAAAGCAAAATTAGCTTTTCTTGTGACGAGTTAAGACAGTGATTAATTCTAGTCTTAAGTATTACATTATATAGTCCCCAAACATTGCAATTAAAAAAATGTTCATATGTTTCATCTGGGTATTTGGCTTCCTTTTTGTATTCCATTTTATATTTTATTGTTAAAAAAATAATTTTCATTACAAATGTGTTTGCAATATTGTGTGAGATATCCTATGTCGATATTTTATGGAAATATGACCTTAAAAAACGGAAAACCTGAAGAGACTGATGAAAACTCACGGGCGGTCGACCGACCGCCCGGGCGAGCGCTCGCGTGACTATTTCTAGCACCAGCCCATGAAGGTTAATAGCACCTCCTCCCACCTCCAGTACTAAATTGGTGATCCCTTGATGCCTCAGAACACGTCCTACCAACCGAACCCTTCTTCTAGTGGAGTTGTATAATACGATATACAGAAGAAAAAAAATTTTTTTTCGTGGGTTACTCGCAGTTGAGTACCCACCAGGGTCAGTGGCTGCAGCGTGCGATCCCTTGGACCTTGACCAACATTGCTTCATAGATTGCTTCAAAAAGTCCATTCCACCGCTGGGGACCCCTCGTTGTTAGTAAAGTTAGTCAAACCTCAATGTGGGTTGCCTCCATTTCGCGGCTTATCTATTGTACTATCTAGCACCGTTTGCAAATTGTTAAATTCTCGCCGCACCTTTGAGAAACCTCTCAACTCTTTTAGCTCTCCTTGCGGAAGTGGAGCGCAACGAAACCGAAACGCGCACACGCGCACACGCGCACACGCGCGCGCACACACACACACACACACACACACTCACACACACACACACACACACAGAGAGAGACAGACAGACACACACACACACAGTCTCTAAACTGAGAGAGAGAGAGAGAGAGAGAGAGGGAAAAAGAGAGAGAGAGGGAGAGAGAAAGGGGAGGGACACAGAGATGTAACCTCACGGTATTCATCAACGCTGACCCTTTTCTGCGAACGCGGTGTCGCAATTATCTGCTGGCGAGAACGACAATGAGGGCGCGGTGCTCTGCAGGCCCGAGCGCCGCCGGCACGCCAGTTACCGGGACACGGGCGGACACCGGGCGCTCTCACGCCTGCGTGGTGCCGGCCCATTCGGCGCCAGAGGAGTGTGATGGGTCGGCAGCGTGCTGTGCGACGGCCGTGGCGTAGGCGGATGTATCAGTTAATAGCACCTCCCCCACCGCCACTCCACGGACCCCCACCGCGGCCGCCGGCGCCTGCGACAATGTGCATTGTCCTGGGCCTCCTGATTCACTGTGGGCACAACACAATTAATTGCCGCGCGGCCCGCCGCCCAACAGGTGATTGTCCGCAGCTGGGAATCGAACCCAGATGTGGGCACCCCGATAGGTGGCCGACGCAGCTGAGCTCCCCTGTTCGCTGCCACGATGAGGTATTCCCGACTGATGTCAGTCCTTGTGCATCATTCGATCATTTAGACACAATTTAATTCAGAAATGTGTTCATTATTTCACAATTTTTTGCAAAAGTAGAGCTTCGAGGCATGAAACTGGATAACGAGGAGAACGCGGCAAGTGCCGTCAATCGATTTCCCAGGGACTTCGTTCAGTGGAAGAGCAGTGAAATTAAACGAACACATTTCTTGACTTATCCGTATAAACTCGGCCGTTTCTGAAACAACGAGAGTATTAAGAACTAAACGAGAAAAATATATCTAGTAAACATGGGATCTGAAGTGCATACTTAACAGCAATGAGCACTTGTCCATCTTTGCTACTGCGAAACACATTTCTTCTGCTGAAAAAGTGCTCATAGCTCTTAAGGTATGCACTTTTCATAACCTTTGTTTACTGGACATTTGCTTCTCGTTTTGGTGCATACTACGATCACTCAAAATGTTGAATACTTTTCTGTATAACAACATGTATGTCATCAATAGCAGTGAATAATTGAGCTTTTGGCGATATGGAATATTGAAAAATCTGCAGAAAGAGTATTCTGTAGGATCCTCCGTGGGTGAATTAATTCCTTGGAACTATTCTTGTGAACCTCGGTCTGACATCCGTCAATTTCGCCATTGGCTTTTTGGGTGATATTTCCGCTTTAAATCACATGCTCCTATCCATTTACTCAAACAATAATAAATTCTGTAGCCTGTTGTATGCGCAGAACGGTACTTTTTATGTTGAGGGAGCACTGCCACCATTTAGTGGAATGTTTGACGTGTAATTAAATTCCTAGTGAGGATCTGCTCACGAGACATGTCCATTTGGAGCCTTCTCGCAGGTTAAAACTGTATAGTGGACAGAGACTCGAACCTGTAACCTTGTCTTTGGTCTGCGAGAACTGTTAAGGTACAACTTACGAATTGCCCTCACAGGTTCATTTCTGCTACAATGTACCTCCTGCTCTCGAAGTTTCAGAGACGTTCCCCTACATAACTCGTGGAGTTAGCACTCGTGGAAGAGAGGATACTGTGAAGAAAATGCTGACCTCCAAACTATGGAGTTCTTTCCGGAATGAAAGTTCAACTCTGCAGCGTGGTGTGCGCTTCTTTGGCGTTTCCTGGCAGATTAAAACTGTGTGCAGAATCGGGACTTGAACCTGGAGATTTGAAATTCGTATAATGGAAGAGAGGTAACAGCAGTAGCGAATCCATGAGGAGGATGAGTCGTAGCTGAATAGCTCAGTCGGTAAGAGTACTGCCCACTTAACTAAATGTTCCAAGTTCGAATTCCGGTCGGAAACGGCTACCTGTTGTGTCTGATCATATATTACTGCAGACGTCATCTCTTTTTAAAGCAGCTTAGACCTTTCAAGAATAACATGGCAAGTGGCATATCTCAATTTCCCAGAAACGTTGATGAGTGAAAGAGTGGTCAAAATAAGCGAACACATGTCTCGGCTTATCAGTAGACCCTCGACGATTTCTGAAAAAAAAAATACGTTCAAAGATTTCGGGATATTTTCGAGGTACTTTATGTGCCTTTTACCACGCAGTCACATCAGACGAAATAGCGGTCCAGTTGTTACGTTAGTGACTTCTTAATTTCGCACCCTGTGTTTGAAACCGGATTACTATGTCCAATTATTTTACTTTATTTCCTTTTCAATGTTTTCGTTTATCTATCCATCCCCTCACAAGGTTACTACACGAATATTTCTGATCAAATTATGGGACACAAGTGTAGAGTCTTGTACAGCAGGAATCAAGGGTGAAGGTATCGTGGCACACGTGGATTAATACGGTTCTTTATTTACTTCAACAGATATCTGCTACTTGACTCTGACAGAGTACATGTGTTGTGGTACAAGCTCTTCAATAATGGCCTATGTTAGACTCATTGCTGGTGATGTACAAGTCCCACTTTAATCACTGCCCTGGTCACTATATACTATTGCAGCCGAAGCCCTCCGTGTGAATGAATCACAAACGCCAAACTGGAGTGAGAGTTAGTGTGTCAGTGACTGAGCAACTGACTGGCTGAGTGAGAGTCAGTCTGTCAGCGACTGAGGCCCTCTGGTCAGCGGCGGCGGTGGCCTGACTACTTCCTGTCAAGAGGGCGTTGATGGAGAGTTGCTTGCGGGTCTTTCTTTGGCCTCTCTGCTGATAGGTGTGCTTGAACCATTGCCTACTGTCGATCTTCTCGATACAGCTTTGTCCACCGGTGTGCTGGCGACAGCTTACGCCAGCACAACAAGGACGTTATATTAACTGTAAAAGTACAACTGTATTTCACAACAGGTGTCACACATTCGTTATATAATATACATGGTGGTCCATTGATAGTGACAAGCCAAATATCTCATGAAATAAGCATCAAACGAAAAAACTGCAAACAACGAAACTCGTCTAGCTTGAAGGGGGAAACAAGATGGCGCTATGGTTGGCCCGCTAGATGGCGCTGCCATAGGTCAAACTGATATCAACTGGGTTTTTTAAATAGGAACCCCCATTTTTATTACATATTCAGGTAGTACGTAAAGAAATATGAATGTTTTGGTTGGACCACTTTTTTCGCTTTGTGATAGATGGCGCTGTAATAGGTGAAAACGTATAAGTACGTGGTATCACGCAACATTCCGTCAGTGCGGACGGTATTTGCTTCGTGGTACATTACCCGTGTTAAAATGGACCGTTAACCAATTGCGGAAAAGGTCGACATCGTGTTGATGTATGGCTTTTGTGATCAAAATGCCCAACTGGCGTGTGCTATGTATGCTGTTCGGTATTCTGGACGACATCATCCAAGTGTCCGGACCGTTCGCCGGATAGTTACGTTATTTAAGTAATCAGGAAGTGTTAAAAAAATGGTTCAAATGGCTCTGAGCACTATGGGACTTAAGTGCTGAGGTCATCAGTCCCCTAGAACTTAGAACTAATTAAACCTAAATAACCTAAGGACATCACACACATCCACGCCCCAGGCAGGATTCGAACCTGCGACCGTAGTGGTCGCGCGGTTCCAGACTGTAGCGCCTAGAACCGCTCGGCCACGCCGGCCGGCAGGAAGTGTTCAGCCACATGTGAAACGTCAACCACGACCTGCAACAAATGATGATGCCCAAGTAGGTGTTTTAGCTGCTGTCGCGGCTAATCTGCACATCAGTAGCAGACAAATTGCGCGAGAATCGGGAATCTCAAACACGTCGGTGTTGAGAGTGCTACATAAACATCGATTGCACCTGTACCATATTTCTATGCTCCAGGAATTGCATGGCGACGACTTTGAACGTCGTGTACAGTTTTGCCACTGGGCACGAGAGAAATTACGAGACGATGACAGATTTTTTGCACGCGTTCTATTTAGCGACGAATTGTCATTCACCAACAGCGGTAACGTAAAGCGGCATAATATGCACTATTCGGCAACGGAAAATCCACGATGGCTGCGACAAGTGGAACATCAGCGACCTTAGTGGGTTAATGTATGGTGCAATGTATGCTGATCTCCTACTAATGTTCTATCGATGTTACTACAAGATGTTTCATTGCATGACAGAATGGCGATGTACTTCCAACATGGTGGATGTCCGGCACATAGCTTGCGTGCGGTTGAAGTGGTATTTAATAGCATATTTCATGACATGTGGATTGGTCGTCGAAGCACCATACCATGGCCCGCACGCTCACCGATCTGACGTCCCCGGATTTCTTTCTGTGGGGAACGTTGAAGGATATTTGCTATCGTGATCCACCGACAACGCCTGACAACATGCGTCAACGTATTGTCAACGCATGTGTGAACATTACGGAAGCCGAAGTACTCTCTGTTGAGAGGAATGTCGTTACACGTATTGCCAAATGCATTGAGGTTGACGGACATCATTTTGATCATTTATTGCATTAATGTGGTATTTACAGGTAATCACGCTGTAACAGCATGCAGAAATGATAAATTCGCAAAGGTACATGTATCACATTGGAACAACTGAAATAAAGTGTTCAAACGTACCTACGTTCTGCATTTTAATTTAAAAAATCTACCTTTTACCAACTGTTCGTCTAAAATTGTCAGCCATAGCTTGTGACTATTACAGCGCCACCTATCACAAAGCGAAAAAAGTGGTCCAACTAAAACATTCATATTTGTTTACGTACTACACGAATATGTAATGAAAAATGGGGGTTCCTACTTAAAAAAAAAAAGCTGTTGATATCCGTTTGAACTATGGCAGCGCCAATTAGCGGGCCAACCGTAGCGCCATCTGGTTTCCCCCTTCAAGCTAGACAAGTTTCGTCGTTTCCAGTTTTTTCGTTTGACGCTTATTTCGTGAGATATTTGGCCCGGTCACGATCAATGGACCACCCTGTATGTGTCTTTGGTATACTGACGGGTTACAATCATTTTAAATTCTAATATCCCGATATTTCATTCTCATCTCAATTCGTAAATAATTTGTTACGTTTGATTAACACATTTATTCTTCATACATTCTTTGACGACATTGATCACAGGAACATTCGAAACACAGATATTCCAAAGAGTGCGAGTATTGCGTGAAGGGAGGTTTGCCACAGTGACGTTTCTTCTTAGGACTATCGTAGGAGAAATAAACGCCGTTCATGTTGGCGAAGATTTTAAACGTTGGCAGCAATTTCGCGGAAACCGCGCATAACGGATCTATTATCCGAAAACTGGCGCCTGCAACTGATTAAGAATCAAGATACACTACAGGAATTTCAGCAAAAACAATTTCAAATAATTTTCTCGTCTTTTTTTCTTTTTTTTTAAAGTTCATTCATCTAACGTATAATTAGTGGTAGATGAATAAGGTCAGCCTTATATCAACATACACTGGAAAACATTCGTGTAGTAATCTTCTACAGACATGGATATATAAATGAAAAAAAAACATAAATCTAGTAATCGTTTTGCGAACGTAGTGCTCAAAATTTCTGACATGATACTAACCACTCTACCACCAATTCGTCTGAGGATATCGTGCAGTAAAAGGCACATAAAGAACCTTGAAAATATTTTGAAATCTTTGAAAGTCCTTTTTTTTTCAGAAACAGTCGAGTGTCTACTGATAAGCAGACACATGTGTTCGCTTATTTTGACCACTTTTCCACTGAGCAAAATTTCTGGGAAATTGGGATATGGCACTTGTTAGTTCTTCTTGTAAGGTCGAAGCTGCTTTAAAAAGAGATGACGTCAGCAGTAATATACGGCCAATTACAACAGGTAGCCGTATCCCGAATGGAACTTCGAAAGAGCCTACTAGCATAAAACCACATGCCCGATCGGTATTAGAACTTGGAACATTTCGTTAAGTGGGCAGTACTCTTACCGACTGAGCTATTCAGCTACGACTCATCCTCCCCACAGATGCACTACTGCTATTACCTCTTTTCCATTTTCCGAATTTCAAATCTCCGGGTTCAAGTGCCGATTCTGCACACAATTTTGATCTTCCAGGAAACTTCAAAGAAGCGCATACCACGCTGTAGAGTAGAACTTTCATTCCGGAAAGAGCTCCTTATTTGTAGCTCAGCATTTTTTTCACAGTATCCTCTCTTCCACGAGTGATAACTCCACGAGTTATGTAGGGGAACTTCGAAAGCAGGAGGTACATTGTAGCAGGTATGAACCTGTGAGGGCAATTCGTAACTTGTGCCTTAACAGGTCTTGCAGACAAAGAAAAGGTTTCAGGTTCGAATCTTCGTCCACTATACAGTTTTAACCTACGACAACGCTCCAAATGGACATATCTTGTGAGCAAATTCTCACTAGGAATTTAATTAGACGTTAAACGTTCCGCTAAATGGTGGCAGTGCTCCCTCAACATAAAAAGTACCGTTCTGCGCATACAAGAGGCTACAGATTTATTATTGTTTGAGTAAATGGCTAGCAGCATGCGATTTAAGGCGGAAATATCATCTAAAATCCCAATGGTGAAACTGACGGATGTTAGACCGAGGTTCACTAGAACAGATCCAAGGAATTACAATTCACCCACTGAGGATCCTACAGAATACCCTTTCTGTAGATTTATCAATATTACATAACGTCAAAAGCTCAATGAGCCACTGGTAATGATGACATACATGGTGTTATAAAAAAAGTATTCCACATTTTGAGAGGTCGTAGTATGCACCAAAATGAGAAACAAATATCCAGTGAACAAGGGTTAAAAAAAGTGCATACCTTAAGAGCTACGAGCACTTTTTTAGCAGAAGAAATGTGTTTCGCAGTAGCAAAGATGGACAGGTGCTCATTGCTCTTAAGTATGCATTTTAGATCCCTTGTTTACTAGTTACATTTTTCTTGTTTCTCAAAAAATGGAAAGCAACAGCTTGAAGAAGAACAGATGTGTTTCACAGTATCGAAACTGAACGTGTTCTCGTAGCTCTTAAAGTATGCATCATAGGGCCCATGTTTACTGGGCGTATATTTCTTGTTTTGGTCCATAATACCACCTCGCAAAACATGAAAAGCAGCAAGCTTGCAGTAGAATAGATGTGTTTTACAGAAACTTGAGATGAACAAGTGCTATTATCTTTTAGGTACGCATCTTAGAGCCCATATTTACTGGAGATATTTGTCTTTTTTTTCGCACTATCATCTTTTAAAATGTGGAATACTTTTCTTAGTACCCTGTACGGAGATGTACAGACAAAGGTGAAAGTAATTCAAATACACTCTGCAGTTTGCTAACATTTAAAACATTGCAGGGTACTGCTCTACGTGCAGCACAACTTTGTGTTGAAAATAATTTTTCGATTTGTATTTGTATTTGCTTTTGCTACAGTAAATTTGTTATAATACTTCGTTTGTACATAAAATTAAGGACGCTTGCAGGGTAATGCACTTAATTTATGATTACAGTTTTTAATTGCTGAGACAATTTCAACACTGTCAGTGTGAATAATAATACAGAGTTAACATCAGATAGACAGAGTGTAATTAACAGTGTTTAATAAATTTCATTTATTTATGATGCTCGTCACTTTGAATGTGCATAATATCTGAATGTATATGTTTGTACCATACCTCCTATTTTAAGTTTCATAATATTGACTTATTTTAAGATAATCCCTTTCGTAGTCTTGTATTTCATATGCGTATGAAGAAGACAGAGCTCTTTCCTGTATTCTGTTTCTTTGCAAGTTGTACTCTTCCACCAATAAAAAAAATTCTGTTCGTCAGTGGCAACTGTATGGATCCATTTTACATTCTAACCACTGATGAGCTACTTGTATTTTGGATGAGAATTCTGCCTCTTTATGTAAGGGTACTCATCTTTTCATTTACATTGCTCTGGTGTACTTCCCACTTCAAGACCTCCTGAACATATCTGGCTAAGAATTTCTTATCACTCACTTTTCAGTCGGCTTCCCTTAGCGATAAAACGAGCTTTGAAGAGTGGTCATTTTGTCGACTGTGGAAGTTAACTATCTCAGTTTTTTCTCAGAATCTCTCATTACCCATCAATTATAAACCGTCGTGCTGATAAGTACCTTCGTCTGCATATACTCTGCAAGCCTCTACGCAATGGCCTGTGTGATGGAGAATGCTGTGCATCACTGTTACAGGTTCCCTGTTTTAAAAGTTCTCATATTTTTATGTTACTATGTTGTTCGTTATTTGATGGTTCCTAGTATACCGAAATCCTTCTTTTCTTAGTATCATGTGAGCAAAATTTTACTGATAGCTATAGAAGAAAATCTGTATGATCCATTCTAAAGTCAATTTTCATTATTTCCTAGAAATAAAATTGATGTTCCAATTACATTTGACTCAGATTTTTAGAATTGCCACTGTTTTTCTCTGTTTAAATACCGGGAGTCGCAGGCAATGAGGCCGTAAGCTGACAGTCCTGCTGCAACAATGAATAGTAGAGCTGACGTTAAAAGTGCATGAGACACGGTGCTTTTACCAGAACTCGCTTTAGACACAAAGTGACTATTCGTGTCCTGCTGTTGATGCTACATTGTGGCCCACGTAAAGCAATGCAGTGACTGTTACCCAGAGGCTATATCTAAGTGGATTTACAATCTTGAATTTAATGTTATTAATGAGTCTATGCCCACTGGTATATCCTTATCCTACCCTGGATAATGGTGTTGTAAGCAGTATCGAGCTGTAAACAGGAATCCCAACTGCAGCAACATTTACCAATAGATTGCACAATCATCATCGTTCATATTGATCACAACCTTGACTAAGTTTGTAATTCAGCTACGTTAAATGTTCATACTGCGAAATTATTCACTACCTTAACCGCGTCATATGTGACATAAAGGTGTAGTTTGCTGAGGAAATTAGGATGCTACTGATTCCCACCTGGTGTTGCAAAACATAATAAATTCAATTCATATAATAATTTTTCCTCTAAAAATATCGACTTTTAGAGCATTGCATTCCAAAGGATCACTACTTGCAGTGACATTTGCCAGTTACTCGCTCAGTATCAATATGGTGCATCTCCAAAATCGGAAAATTATCATTTATAGTTTATCCGTTCGGGAAATGTGATACTCGCAGTAAAAACAAAACATGAGTTTTGTTGAAAGTGGTACTAAAGAATTCATTTTTAATTTACAGAGCTGGTTAATTTGCTTAAGATCAGTTAAAGATAAAACAACGTTTTTTCATAAACTGGTGCTTGCAGTAGTGGAACGCATCAATGAAATTTCACCCTGTTGGAAACGGCAGATCAGTGAATGTCAGCACTATGAACGCGATATACAGGTTTAACAGTTACCTGAAAATAACATACCTGTCAGAAACTAGCGCTGATGCATTTTCTTAACTAACTGAAAGAGCATTTGTTGTAAGAGGGCATGGTAAAAAGTAATGTCTCCGACATTTTTATGTGAAAGAATTAATTTTTTTTTAAAATAAACAAACTTTATTAATATTTTACACCTTCCTTCAACACAATTAAGAAATTAATCCAGCAACAGCATGCTTCAGAGGTTGTTCAAAGTTTGCGCTGAAATAGCTTTGAAGAACTGTCTGCGTGACTTATGTAGAAAGTGCTGCAACCATGGCAAAAATGTCGAATGTATCGTATATGCAGTTTTTATTAATATCAGAATAGAATGGATGAAAAAATTGCAATATTAGTCTGTTGACAATGACACTTGTAAATTCGACCGACACACCAGTGAGACGCCTGTCCGTTATAGTGTTTAACGAGGAAACGGAAAGGAAGTGGTGTAGATCATTTTGGAAAACAGCGTATCGTCATATACGTTATTATCATTGCCAACCGAAATCCAGTTATTTTGCACTGTCAGAAATTGACAACAAGTAATTATTCGTAGATTCTTGTATTGTTAATGACAGTTGCACTTAATAGCTTAACTTCAAAAAAGGGTCCTCCACTGATGTCATTGCATTTTGCAGCTCCTATAGATGCATCTTGTATTGTTAATGTAAACTTTGTATGTAAATTGAAATACCCGTATGACTGTCTCGCAAGGCATTCAGAAAAGAACTTATGGTTATTTGACGTTTTTCCGTTCAGAATTTCCTTTGCTGTTCAGACGTAATTTTGTTGAATTCTGCACGTTTTTTGAAAAAGTAAGATAGATTGCAGGCTCTAAATCTATAGGTAATTGATTGCTTCAGATAGATGATTTTTTGTTCATTATCTATAAGTTTTCGTGCAGTAAAAGTTGATTCTCCTGTAACTTGATAGGTAATTTCGCACAAACATACAGTTACTGGAAGTTATCTGTCTCTTTCGATTTCAAAAAAAATGGTTCAAATGGCTCTGAGCACTATGGGACTCAACTGCTGAGGTCATTAGTCCCCTAGAACTTAGAACTAGTTAAACCTAACTAACCTAAGGACATCACACACATCCATACCCGAGGCAGGATTCGAACCTGCGACCGTAGCGGTCTTGCGGTTCCAGACTGCAGCGCCTTTAACCGCACGGCCACTTCGGCCGGCTTTCGATTTCAGTCTTTTTGCTTGTTTTCAGTTTGTCAGCTTCCATCATGTGACTAATATTTCGTATTTGTTTTCCTGTTCATAAGTTATGCCCACCATTACTATCATTTATTGGAAGTCAGAATCAGCTCTTATTCTCATTGGGATAATATGTTACACGGGCGATGGCTTTCATTAATACTTGATACGAGAATACTGTTCAAATTAGTTTTTGACACATTCTTTACAGAAATATCTGAAGCAGATGAGATACCTGTACGAGGGCAGGGTGAAAAGTAATGTTCCCGAATTTTTTTATAAGAAACAATTAATTTTTTTTAAAATAAAACAAACTTTATTAACATTTTACATCTTCGATCTTCGTGTCTGTATATTTGTATCTCAAGATAGTCATCCTGGCGACGAACACATTTCTCTCAACGAGAGACCAGTTTGTTGATAGTGTCACTATAGAACGTTTGACTTTGCTGACGGAGCCACAACTTCACCTTTGCTTGCACCGCTTAATCGCTATCAAAGTGAAGTCCTCGAAGGTGTTTTATACACTTTAGAAACATATGAATGTCGGATGGAGGGAAGCCGGGATTGTACGGAGGTTGATCGTTGAAAATGTACCTAAGGCATCGATAGCTGCAGATATCGCAGTGTTCGTGTGTGGTCCGGCATTGTCATTCTGAAGGAGAGGGTGCTTCACGTGTGGGCAAACTCTTCGAATTCGAAATCAGAATACAGCACGTTGTTTCTCACGCACGTAGTTTCGTTACACAGCACCATGTTGCCCTTTACAATTCAAAGCCCCCTAGTAGCGGAGGGCTACAAATGTGTAGAAATGAAGATTAAAGATGTAGAATGTTAATAACATTTGTGTTATTTAACAAGATTTAAGAGTTGTCACATAAAAATTCGGAGAAATTAGTTTTCAGAGGGCCTTCGTATGATTGACAATATCTCCAAACAGTTAATCTGTTTCATCTAAAAGGCAATTGTATAATTAATATTAATTAATCAAAACATCCATAAAATGCATCGACAACTTTCAAGATACTTCGCCATTGCAGAATGTTGTCGTTGTGGTAGTGTTCATTCCAAGACGATTTGAAGAAGCTCTTGGCACGACTATCGTGTGCAAGCTTCTTCCTCTCCGAATTAGTACTGCATGCCACATCCATTTCGACCTGCTTACTATATTCATTTCTTCGTCTCCCTCTATGATTTTTGCCCCTTCCCCTCCTCACTCACATCCAATTGCCTCCAGTACTAAACTGAAGATTCCTTGATGTCTCAGAATGTTTTCCACAAGTACCAACAGATCCTATCGTTTAGTCAAGTTATGCCACGATTTTTTTCGCTCCAATTGTATTCAGTACCTCCTCATTAGGTTCGTGATCTACCCACGGAATCTTTAGCGTTCTTCCGCAGCACCACATTACGGAAAATTGAACAGACGCGCGGGAAAACGGGCTAACCTTCAAATGCAAAAGCTTAGAGGTAAGTGTTGCCATCTTTTGCTGGGTACGGGAACTATCAAAATTGTCGTTGGTATCACCCGTAAATATTACATTGGGATGTTTATGGATTAGACAAATGTCAGTTTTGATAGTTCCTATACCCGTTAACAGACGACAACACTTATCTCTAAGTTTTTACATTTGAGGGTTAGCCCGTTTTTCAGGGCATGACTTCTATTCTACTCTTGTTCAAAAGAATTAGGAGAACACGTTATCAGTGTCAGAACATCTGGTATGTTAAATCTACTTTTATACAGGCGGTACTTCTGGTCTTATCGCATGACTTGACATTATCGCTTTCAATGCGGATGGTAATTAAAATGATTCACCATATGTTGGCTCCGTTTTGCATTACAGTGTCAGGTGACTTGTCAGAAGGAAATGAGTGCAACAGTTTTTTAGCGAAGTACACAAATGACAGTTGCCATTTGTTCACGTTGTATTCAACCAAGAACATGCAGTACGGCATCTTCAAAAAAAAAAAAAAAAAAAAAAAAAAATACTTCAAATGGCTCTGAGCACTATGGGACTTAACATCTGTGATCATCAGTCCCCTAGTAATTAGAACTACTTAAACCTAACTAACCTAAGGACATCACACACATCCATGCCCGAGGCAGGATTCGAACCTGCGACCGTAGCAGTCGCGCGGTTCCGGACTGAGCGCCTAGATACGGCATCTTAATGCAGTGCAAGCTGCGAGGGCGGTTTCTTTTTTTTTTTTTTTTAATCCAGAAAGGGTGGAATTTCGGCCTTGTTGCTACAGATTCCAACGCCTCTCCATGTGTCATTCATAGGTTGTGGGAGACAGGTTAGCACACAAGGCTAGTTGGACAAGGGGTCGCCGAAGGTTTACAACGGACGTGCCCGTCTCTGCGCTGTGGCGTCTTACGGATGCCGCCAGAGCACTTCAAGACGATCTTAGAAGGGCTACGGGAGCCATTGAGTTCAATCAGATTTCAAAGTACAGGTTTCGAGAAAGGACCTTACGACACGGATGTTCTGTTCGAATACGCCGCTTGACATAGGAACATCTTGCAGCTCGCCTTCAGTTCTTCCGTTCCCATGTCAACTGGCAACTTCGTGACTGGCGAAACCTGTTATTCACAGACGAGTCCAGGTGTCCTCTGACGCAAGATGATGGCCGTGGTCATGTGCAGAAGTCCATGGTGAGCCGCAGCTTCCAAATGTTTTCCAGGAAATCGGAAGACTTCCAAGGTTTTATGATGTTGTGGGGAGGTTTCAGTATTGAGAGCCATACGGATCTTGTCGTTCTCTATCGCCGCCTTACCTCCAGGAAGTACATCGAAGAGCGTCTGTTGGACCATGTTGTGGTTGCTGCATACGGCGCTTCCCCTGAATCCCTTCTAATTCCAGGGCCCATGAGGCGGGCGTCAGCAGGGATGTCTTGCGAAGACGGGACACTGAGGTAACGGAATGGCCGGCTGTGAATCCCGATCTAAACCCCATAGTGCATGTGTGGGACGTGCTTGACAGACGTGTTCGTGGTCGTCCTGTTCCACCACAGACTATCCAAGAACTGTCATCGACTCTCACTGAAGAATGGGAACGGATACCACAGGGTGGCCCCCGTAGACTTACACTGAGCATGCGTGTAGGCGTCAGGTAGTGCTAAACGTTGACGGAAGGCATATCGGACATTGAAACTCTTTGAAGTCCAATAGCACGCAAGATGAGGGGATGAAATATAGTTTCCAGTTTGGTTTCGACATTTGTCGGACATTTTAGATCTTTTTATGCAAACGATCGAGGATGTAATGATGTTTTGTTGTGTACTTCATTTGTGAAAATGGTGGTACAAATTGCGAACATATCCATTCCTCGACTATTGCTCAGTGGAGTATGGCAGATACCCAATGTCATGTTCCCCTAATTATTTTGAGCAGTATATTTATCGCCCATGTTCCACTTCCGCACAAAGCTAACCTGCAGACAAATGCTTCAGGAAAATACTTTTTAACACTTATATTCAATCTTAACAAATTTCTCTTATTCAGTGTCGTTTTCCTTATCTTTGCCAGTCTACATTTTGTATCCCTTCTTTTACAGCCATTATTAATTATTATATTGCCCGAATAGGAAAACTCATCTACTACATTTAGTGTCTCATTTTCTAATCCAACTCCGTCAGCTTCGCCTGTCTACATTCCGTTACCTTTGTTTTGCTTTTTTTTTATACAAATTTCAGATCCTCGTTTCAAGAGAGTGTACATTAAGTTAACTGCTATTCCAAACCCTCTGCCGCCTCTGACAGAACTACAGTGTCCTCGGAAAACTTCAAAATCTTTATTTCTTATCCTGGAACTGGAGAACTGGAATTCCTTCTCCAAATATTTCAGCAGTTTCCTCTACTGCTTGTTCAGTGTACAGATTGGATAACATGGGGGATAGTCTACAGCCCTTTCACTCTCCTCGCAAAACACGATTCAAAATTTGTTTTCAACTGAGTATAAGCAATCATTTCATTTTATGCATCAAACGCATTCTCTTTAATTTTTAACTGTCTTTTATATAGTACTTTCCTTTTTTGTTTGGTTTTTGTCCTTCAATAGGTATACTGTGTAGAGATTTGCATGCTAATAGATGCAGTAATCTGCGAAAATCGCTCAAGTCTATTTTTATCGACTTCATCGTGTTGGAAACTGGTCTTGAGTTTCGTTTGAAATCATACAAATATTAACTTCATCTGGAAGACACTGTAATTCTGACCCCGGGGTTAGTTGACGCCATAAGAATGTTGCCAAAAACCACTGTTACAAATGTAGGGCCCTCATCTTACACTTTAACTCCTTTGCCTCACTTAATTGAGAATAGCCGGCCGAGGTGGCCGAGCGGTTCTAGGGGCTACAGTCTGAAACCGCGCGACCGCTACGGTCACAGGCTCGAATCCTGCGTCGGGCATGGGCTTAGGTTAGTGAGGTTTAAGTAGTTCTAAGTTCTAGGGGACTGATGACCTCAGAAGTTAAGTACCATAGTGCTCAGAGCCGTTTGAACCATTGAGAATAACAACTTCTTTTTTTGACGATGACTTATTGATTAACAAATTATATTTAATTTTCCGTGGATGAAGTTCAGGAAGTACAACAGACTAAAATGCAACTACTGATTTATTAATGCCTTGATAGACAATTATTACGAAATCAGTATAATGTAATCATCGAATGAAACAACAAGTTTACTGTTACCAGTCACTGTTTATTCATCTCCACGACGCTGTTCAAAGGTTTAAACCTCCATCATCAGGTGGATTTACATCTGTTAGTATGACATATGTGTGTGTTATGTTACGATTTTTGGAGGAAGCTGTGATACTGTCTCCAGTGGTCACAGGTTACATTCACTGTCGTAACACACTACATATATACTGTCATATTTTGTAAATAAAGATGGCGCTTCCAAGCTGTGAATATCAAGGACCTCTTGACTGCGAGGTCGCAAGTTCAGTCTCTAGAACGGCTCCTCTGAAAATGGCGTGCTAACAATCCTGACAGGAAAAATATTAGTTGCCAACTCACCGTGTGCATCAGGAGAGTGACAGAAACTGAGTATCCAGGAGGGGCAGAGATCAACTTTCTATGGGATGTATGTATTACACTTCACAAAATGGACGTTGACATTCAAGAAATGTTCGACCATTAACTTGCTCCATTAACACAGAATGAAAAATGGCGCGCCACTTTGATCATAAAGGTTCGCACCATCAAGATCGAAGGCGAACCTTGGGAGTTACAAATCGTGCAGGGCGTTCAGCTAGGCATCCACCCTTAAAGAATGCATATAGAATCATATTAGCTAACGCGGTGAGGAGAACTGATTGAATGTGTTGGCATGCAACCGAATGTAATAATTATGTCATGGAGCTTATAGTGAAACTGGCTGTTATTTAAGACGTAGCTGGAGATAGTCCGGTAGTGGGTTTTATAGGCACGGAAAAAAAACAGACTTTCAAAGGCTGAAAAGGTGGTATGAGTTGCAATATCACATACTTCTCAGGAGATATAGTTTGCTCTAAAGGAGTATGATTTTATACGCTGACCCTGAATGAAGAAAAAGCGAGTTATTCAGACTAGCTATTGGCCAAAAGCAGTCATGATACCATAGTTATAGCTCTCTTACGCGCGTTTTCCCACTCTTGCTTCCTGTATCATAAGTATTTCCTGCTGTACTTGCAAGACCACGCACACGAGAAAGAGTCGTAGGGGGCAGAACACCTCCAACTTCTCGCAGCACAATTAACTACGTACCAGTCAATTTACCATCCAGATTAACAGTCGGCATAAATTGTACATACGAATGCTTAAGGCACTGATGGAATTTGTTCCTTACATACGCAGTTCCACTTCAAATCCCGATAGTACGGAGTTGAAAATAAATTCATTACAGAACAATGGGTTAAGTTTGTTTATCCATCTACAAATTTTCTGGCAGATTCCGCAGTTTGATGTGCATCGTCACATTGACCCTTCGTTTTAAATTTTGTTGTCTTATATCTTCCAGCTCTGTAGCACTGTTTGCAGTTATGCAACCGTTCACCAAATCCCTTGATATCTCTGTAATCTATACTGCGCACGATTTGATTTGCATAACGTAGTAGGTCACTATAACGTACATCTTGAAAACAGTATCGAGCATCCTTGAAACGCGAAAACACCAGATTTTGTAACACGTGCGTCTTTTCCTTCCGTAAATACACTCCTGGAAATGGAAAAAAGAACACATTGACACCGGTGTGTCAGACCCACCATACTTGCTCCGGACACTGCGAGAGGGCTGTACAAGCAATGATCACACGCACGGCACAGCGGACACACCAGGAACCGCGGTGTTGGCCGTCGAATGGCGCTAGCTGCGCAGCATTTGTGCACCGCCGCCGTCAATGTCAGCCAGTTTGCCGTGGCATACGGAGCTCCATCGCAGTCTTTAACACTGGTAACATGCCGCGACAGCGTGGACGTGAACCGTATGTGCAGTTGACGGACTTTGAGCGAGGGCGTATAGTGGGCATGCGGGAGGCCGGGTGGACGTACCGCCGAATTGCTCAACACGTGTGGCGTGAGGTCTCCACAGTACATCGATGTTGTCGCCAGTGGTCGGCGGAAGGTGCACGTGCCCGTCGACCTGGGACCGGACCGCAGCGACGCACGGATGCGCGCCAAGACCATAGGATCCTACGCAGTGCCGTAGGGGACCGCACCGCCACTTCCCAGCAAATTAGGGACACTGTTGCTCCTGGGGTATCGGCGAGGACCATTCGCAACCGTCTCCATGAAGCTGGGCTACGGTCCCGCACACCGTTAGGCCGTCTTCCGCTCACGCCCCAACATCGTGCAGCCCGCCTCCAGTGGTGTCGCGACCGTCATCGAACCCATCGTTCTACCATTCCTAGACCGGCAAGGGAACTTGCTGTTCCAACAGGACAATGCACGTCCGCATGTATCCCGTGCCACCCAACGTGCTCTAGAAGGTGTAAGTCAACTACCCTGGTCAGCAAGATCTCCGGATCTGTCCCCCATTGAGCATGTTTGGGACTGGATGAAGCGTCGTCTCACGCGGTCTGCACGTCCAGCACGAACGCTGGTCCAACTGAGGCGCCAGGTGGAAATGGCATGGCAAGCCGTTCCACAGGACTACATCCAGCATCTCTACGATCGTCTCCATGGGAGAATAGCAGCCTGCATTGCTGCGAAAGGTGGATATACACTGTACTAGTGCCGACATTGTGCATGCTCTGTTGCCTGTGTCTATGTGCCTGTGGTTCTGTCAGTGTGATCATGTGATGTATCTGACCCCAGGAATGTGTCAATAAAGTTTCCCCTTCCTGGGACAATGAATTCACGGTGTTCTTATTTCGATTTCCAGGAGTGTATCTTTAGTTTTTCTTACGCACTACATGGTCATATAGCTGCGAACTTATTCAAAATCGGTTCATCATTTTTTATTTACTATGTTGAGGATGGTCTTCCATGTGGGTGATTATATATAAATATCTGGTGCCACATACCGCTGGTAACCAACCCCGGAGCTGTCGGATTCACGCCAGGCAGTGTATCTGCTGGACTGCCGTCCAAATGTGGACCAACACGGTGTTAGCTAGTTCGTCATAATGTTTTGGCTCATCAGTGTGTCTCTCTTAAGCTATTCTACGTCATTCCATTACACATGACCCTACAAGTGACATGACTATAACTGAGACTCTGAATTTACTGTTGGGAAGACTAGGATTTAAAAGCGCCGGACCGCTCTAATACTATTTTTCCGGTGCTCTCAATCAACCAAATGACGGTGATTGTCGGGTTCTCCTTTCCTTGAGGCCACGGAAGATTTTACTGTCCGTGCTTCTTTGATATAGTGATTCACCTCAGTGAACTATAAGCTAAATCCTGTTTTCGTTTTCTTTTTGTATTCGATCCGCTATTACAAGATTCTACCTTTCAAAATGTCAACAAAGCACAAGAGAAGTCTTTCTATTCTGTGAAGTATTACTGTTGCTTCATCGTAGTTGTAAACTGTATTTGAATTTAAGAACATGTTACCAAAATTTGAAAATAAAGTAGGAGCTAAAAGAAATCATTGATTTTGTGGGACGCATCAGTCTCTTTGTGGAAAATGTCTAGTCAGTTGCTAATACAAATCAACAAGTGAATAACACAAGTCATTCGAGCCAATGAAAAATTCCCTTGCAGCACGACGAGACGCATTCGCGTTCCTGAATAAAACATAAGCCTGCCAACGGTTTCCTGTAACTTTGGAAGCGCGTCCACAGGTGCTTGTTTTATTCAGGAAGAGTCAACCGCTTTGACGAGTCACGTTAAAGCGATACAGTACCAAATGAACATCCACCAAAGGGAGGCTGGACGCTTTTGGTACACTCGCAGGTAAACGATAAACGTATTGGTGTTCTTCACTCAGCACACTTAGTAAAGCACAAATAAAATTCATCAAGTTTCATCAATAAATAAGCCCAAAAAAGATGTTAATAACTACAGAGAAATTTCTTTCCCACCAGCGGCCTATAAAATACTGTATTTTCAAAAATTGTACTGAACTGAACTAAATGACTATCACTGGGCTTTACAAAAAGTAGACCCTGCTCAGAAGAGAGAGTCGATTCGAAAACCGTAGTAATCAGTCACACGCTAGTGAAATCTAGGTACGTAGTTATAATACTTGTGCATTCCAAGAAGTCATTCGACACTGTTCCAAAGGAAACAAATTAATCCGAGAATTGAGTGTTAGAACTACACAGGCAAATCTAAATCGTGGAACACTTAACAGAAACAGTCTCAAAAGTATAGGTCATGGATGCAATTTCTAAGCCCTTGAAAATAAATATATGTGTAATGCGAGGTAGTGGCTTATTTCTCGTTCTCTTCACCTGCATATTTAAAAAATAATTTGAAATAAAAAATTAAAATAACAAAAAAATTTTACAGACAAATATTGGTAAAAGAAAAATTGACAAAAAGCTCAACTATATACGAGAGGTAGTTAAAGAAAATGGGTTGGAAATACCCTGCCATAAATGAAAGTATACAAAAAATTGAAAGAAAGATGTCTGATATAATTTGAAAAATATTAACAATTAAAAGCGCATATCAAAAAATGAAAATAATGCATTATCACATGGTAGTCAAATCTGAACGAATATATCCAAGTGAATGCTTAGCACTGCATTATAAAGTAGACAAACTAGACATTTTAGAGAGAGAGGAATCATGGTTCAAATGGCTCTGAGCACTATGGAACTCAACTTCTGAGGTCATTAGTCCCCTAGAACTTAGAACTAGTTAAATCTAACTAACCTAAGGACATCACACACGTCCATGCCCGAGGCAGGATTCGAACCTGCGACCGTAGCGGTCTCGCGGTTCAAGACTGCTGCGCCTAGAACCGCACGGCCACTTCGGCCGGTGAGAAATCATGCAGAAGCTTTAATATCTCATAATAAGTAAGTGCATATGGAGACTAAGATGCAGTGATGAACTATATAAAACTATAGAAGACGTAACAGAAACAGTATCATAAAGGAGACTGGCAATATTTGAACGTTTGCACAGGAAGAATGACAGTAGACTGGCAGGTATGTGTGGTAAAAATGTTAGAAAAAGTTTAGAAATACGTAATAGGAGTACAGGAAAAGCAGCAGAAATACATATTTCTAGAAGGAAAGTGTTAGATTTTGGATGACTGTATGCAGTAACACAACAGCTATGATGTCGTCTGAAGAAGTAAAATAGAGATGGGGGAAAGGTGAGGGAAGATTGGAACGAAAAGAGCAAACGACACGGAACTGAAACTGCCTCACGTTGACTATGTAAACAAAACGGAAAAAAAGTTTATTACCGAATATATTAGTAGTGTGCTGGACTATGATGTGTACTCTTCTTCTTTGGCAGAATACAGACACAGAGTATTGAAAAACATCGAACATCTGGGTCGGTACCTAACGGTTACTGCTAAGTTGTCGCTCTTCCAAATAGCAGTCCATAGGAAGAATCAGTTACGTCTTTATCAGTACCTGGGCCATGCACGGCTCTGTTTGAAAAAGTATAGCTCGATGTTGCCATAGGGTCGAGCCACGCACGTCTGCTTCCATAGACTGCAGGTAATTCGCTGCAAATAATAGTCTGTAGCTGTGATCCGGCAATCAGTCTATGCATTGGCTTGAATTACTAGTTAATGAAATACACAGAAATATAAAATAAAATAAAAATAAATAATGTAATAAAAAGAGTTCTGTTCTAAAGTCTGTAATATTTGAAGTCGAGAGACAAATATGGTGAATAATATTTATTCAAGAAAGGACATCTCAAGTGAAATAGAAGTGGTCCTACAACGTTCAGTTTAAATACAGACACAAAATAGCCTTATTAAATACCGTAAAGTTAAGTTGAGAGCGTTACGATAATGAGCAAAATTCCCAAACCAAACAGTCATCAAAGATACGTGAAAACTAAGTCCATTTCGTGGTCACAAGACATGAAACATTCATCATCTCAAAACAGTTCAGAGCTCAACTTGATGAATAGTGAATTAACACTCGCGATACAACGAATAGCAGCTCATACTTTGTCTATTCTCAGTTCCGCATTTCAACCGGTTAAACGTAAGGTCTTACTAGTTGTGTCGAACACATTCAGACCTCACGAAATACAAAGACCCCTCAGCTAGTAAAGTGTGGTAGCGGCCGTTCACCCACATGGCCGATTCACGCACGTTACCACAGGTAGGTCTGCCTTCTACCAACAGTCGACACCAAGGGTCTAAAAGTTAGACGTCTCATAGTGGCCGTTTACCGCCAAGAATATATCAGCCACACGAGCGAATAAAGCACTGTATCACAGACGGGTCTCCTTCTTCAACAACAAACGTATAAGTGTCCAGTATCGCTCCCTTGAGCTCGTCACTTGAAAAGTCCCAGTGTCCACTTGACTCCCGTAGTGTTCCGTTATCTGCGTCTTCTTTGATTTAAGACCGTCCCCATCAAAAGTATATCGTCCTTACGCTCTACAGACATTATCTGATTCTTCTTGACTACCTTTCCGCACTAAACTAATGCATTAAAACAATATTTTAACTAAGAAATTTTATAAACATTGTCTCACACTCAGTTAAAAATGGCTCTAAGCACTATGGGACTTAACATCTGAGGACATCAGTCTCCTAGACTTACAACTACTTAAACATAACTAACCTCAGGACATCACACACATCCATGCCCGAGGCAGGATTCGAACCTGCGACCGTAGCAGCAGCGCTGTTCCGGACTGAAGTGCACAGAACCGCTCGGCCACAGCGGCCGACATACTCAGTTAATTTTCAATAATTGTAATTAAAGATTTGTCCATAAATAAACATGCCAGTTTTCTTGTTCAGATGCGCTCACGATAAATGACAACCGATTTTCGTTATATACTATTTACTTGACAGCGACTGCCAGCTTTTAAATTAACACAGTTTTTTTAGTACCTTTTGTGATCAACATTCAGATAAAGTTACTGGCGAAATTGTAAACCGTCTACTAAATAACTAGATAAGTATGACAATATGTGAGGTATTCATGCTGTACTCATTAGCTGTGTAAATGAGGAGGATGCGATATTCTGACAACATTTGCATAGAAAAAAAACATAAAAGACTAAATAAATTGAGAAATGAAATAGATACAGGTATGCAGCTTTCAGCGATGATAGCTATAGTGCAATTCTGTCATCTGAGATAACGTTTGCTGGAAACGCATGAAGCATTTAGAAGTTATATAATTAAATTTTCCTTGAGACATTTGAGTCTCACCCTTATATGCGAGGCCTATTCGGAAAGTTAGTAACGATTAGTCATGAAATGGAAACCACTGTGAAAATTCGACGAGGCTTTTCACAGACATTTTGGGCAGTGTCTCCAGTATGCCCGTCGATCGCATCAAGGCGCTCTTTTCGGTTGTGAGTGCACTGTGAGCGAGTAAACTTGCCTAGAACAATGATGTCTCCCGCCAATTAGGAGGCCCCGCTAAGAGGCTTCGCCTTAATGAATGCAGCCCACATAACACAACTGCCACGCACTTCCTTCTTCCTGGCAATTCTCAGCTGCGCCCTGCAGTGGCAGTGAAGACGCTCCTGGTGCCTTTTCGATGGGAAGTGTTCGATCACCCACAACACAGCCCGAACCGGCTCTTCCTGAGTATCATCTCTGTTGACATGAAACGCTGGATACGAAGACAACACTGCGCGCTACGCGCTATAGACCAGAGTAGAGGATTGCCAGAAAGCACAAAAAATTGAAATGGCTGTGAGCACTGTGAGCACTGTGAGCACTGTCAGACTTAACATCTGAGGTCATCAGTCCCCTAGAACTTAGAACTACTTAAACCTAACTAACCTAAGGGCATCACACACATCCGTGTCCGAGGCAGGATTCGAACCTGGTGACCGTAGCGGTCGCGCGGATCCAGACTGAAGCTCCTAGAACCGCTCGGCCACTCCGTTCGGCTCCGGAAAGCACAGGCGGTTCCCTTCTGTGACGATGTTGTTGGAAATTTGGTATAACGCTCCGACAAATGTCTAAATCAGAGCGGCGACTATGTACAGAAGTACCTGGAAGATGCAGCTAAATGTGCAAGAAAACCAGTTTTGATTTTACCTGTGGTTTCCATTTCGCGACCGACCGTTTCTTACTTTCCGAGCAACCCTCGTATGATAATGATAGAAGCACAAGAAATGAGTTAAAATTTGTGCCACAGCCACGACTTGAACCGTGATCTACTTGTTTACTAGACAGGTGTGTTAGCCATTACATCACCATAGCGGTATAGCTGACGAAGCTGCACGGAAAACCCTACTCTAATGCCCTCCGTAACACAAAATTCAGTTCACCTTATTAGCTTATTTTCCCCTCCTTACGTCGTCGCTCAAGACGTTAACTGAAGTTTGTGTTTGGGAGGGCAATAGAGTAGGGTTGTCCGCGCAACTTTGTTGGCTATACTGCTATGGTGTAGTAATAGCTAACACACATACCCAATAAACAAGTAGATCACAGTTCAAGTCCTGGCTGTGGGACAAATTTTACCTCATTTCTTGAGCTTCCATCATTATCATCTAGAAGCTGTTCATCCAGAGGTTCATAGTGAAAATATTTATTTGCTGCCAGATATTGAATAGTTTTAAAGATATCGAAATGTTGCTGTGTCGTTAGGGACGCCTCATTTTTCTGGGATCAGCAATATATTCCAATTTACTTTAATACTTGATTGTAAATTATTATAGACTCTCAAAGAGCTGCAAAAGTATAATTGAGTTTGTCTCAAATCCCGCCATTACTGGTAGTACAGCCGTCTCTCTTAAGCGATCGACGTGTCGTCCAGATTTCCCACACCGAATTTTATCAATTTCCGACCAAACCTCTACACCCGCACTATGGCTCGCCAACAACGGTCGATGCATTTGGACCGATAGGGGCACTTTGACGGCCCCGAGGCTGTCTGCCAGCGCTCAGCCGTACAATAAATTCATCTTATCTCGTACCAATACTGGGCGACCGATTAGCTCGCTAAATACATGTAACTTTAGACACCTCCACTTAAAGTGGCGCATTAGCTCGCTAACTTGGCACATTTAGTAGAACGAGATTTTAGATACATAATATAATAAATGTAATACCCTACTTGTACGTCAGAACAATAGTGTATTTATTTCGTGGTGTATGAAACGGTGTGTACTTCCTAGGTTATGCCATAATATCTCTTCAACATACATTTAATAAATCTAACACAACTTATAAAAACTGCTGCATATTAATTGGATGCCCGAGTAAACACATAAATTTAACGTTACTTTGGAGTCAGCTCGTTCTTTTCAAAAGTTGTTTAACTCTTTTGAGCTCTTCTGATAGCTCCGTTTGCTTTCAGCACATCGTTGCACTGCACTGCTGTCGATTTGCTTGATGGATATCAAATGACGAGTGCATTACAGAGCGGAGGAATAGGAACCACGCCTGTTGAAACTTATTCAACACAAAAGAGACGCATGGGACGACCGTCTGCTGAGACACGTAAGTATCATGAAAACTGCAATTGAAGACGCAGTAAAAGGAAAGACCGTAAGAGGCAGGCCGAGATTAAAATACACCAACCAGATCATGCGGGTACCAGCTGCACCACGTATACTACTCTCAAGACGAAGTTTAACTGCAGAAATGTGTGGTGAGCTGCTGCTCAGAAACCTGATGACTGAAGACCTGAAGGGAGATGAACGGCGGTCCTTCTCCACCATGTTCTGCTTTTACTTATTTCCGAATGATACACGGCTCGGAGGAGACCTTGGTTCTAGAAGTCTGCATTTTGGCTGTTTAGAAAACATTCCGTCTTGGAAATCATCTGGTCGTCATGATGACAGTGCCTTTCATGCAGCTTTTTATTCAGCCGAGAAATGAAGAAGTCAGTGGATGCCATGTCAGGAGAATACGGAGATTGGGGGGGGGGGGATAGATAATAGCCAAAGAAAGCATCATATGTGACTTTCTCCTGTGCAGGACAATCTGGGGCATTATGGTGGAGGAAAAAAAAAGCTACACAGCTTGCAGCTACGTTTCCTCGTAACAGCTTCTGGTAACCTCGTAAGGAAATTTCTATGGTTTGGTACTGTGACAGTTTGCCCCTTACGAATATAGTCTGTTAGTTTCACTTCATGGGAGTCCTAAATAACATTCGCCATCACCTTTCCCGAAGATGGCTGGGAAACGTGATACCGGAGAGAAGTTAGTGAGATAAAGTTGATGGGTGGCTAGTGGTACGAATACCTTAAGATTTGCTCGTCCTAAGTACTGTTCCGAGGCAAGTGGGACTTTGATTCAGGAAGTTAATATGAAATTTAACTGTGAGCGATAATCGTGAGATTTACTTTAGAGAACTTTGACGTGATTTACTTGATGTTCAGAGATTACTTGCGCCTAGTTCAAAGCATGGGACTTGGTTATTTTGGAGAAATACTGACGATATTGATTTCTGGAGAATATACTACCATTCTTATTACGCGTATTTACGTATTCTTAACTACAATTAAATATTTATCAAGTCGTTATTTGAAAATTAATTGTTATTCGATGCCGCGTGGGAAGCCGCGTGGTCTAGGGCGTCTTACCACGGTCCGCCTGGTTTCCCCTGTCGGAGGTTCGAGCCCTCCTACAGGCATGGGTGTGTGTTTTCTCCTTAGCGTAGGTTAGTTTAAGTTAGATTAAGTAGTGTGTAAGCCTTGGGACCGATGACCTCTGCAGTTTGGTCCCGTAGGAACTTACCACAAATTTCCAAATTTGTTATAGGACCGCCACTTCTAGATGTACTTCCAAGTGAATGATGGAATAAATTATTACTTTACCTAGCACAGATGCGTGGTGTCATCTACATCAGTTTATGATCATCATGTAATAAGTTTGTATTGTCATTTATTATTAGACTTTTAATTGCATTTCGGATTTTAGGATTTCGCTTAACTTGCCATTGCTTTAGCTATTTGACCGGAGAATCATAACCGGTATCTGTTACTTCAGCTATCTTGCGGCGGCGCGGTTCTTTCCGTCCCTTTACGACGGACCTGCACCTAACTGTGAACATGTCTCAGCAGATCATCAGTATGAAAGCCGAGTGAAACCTACTATACTTCGACGTGAACCATACTGCAATTTAAGTCACTAATCTACGTTTCGGGAGAAAGTTTTCACAGAAATGGAAGTTTGGAAATTTTGTCCTCAATTAATATATTCTGAAACTTAGGTGAACAACTATCACTGCCAAGCCCATGCTAGTCTTAATACAGTCACTCATAATCCCTTTGACTCACGTTAACTAGTTTCTGGTGTTGCATTTCCCGAAAACGTAATAGCTACAAAAATACTGATTGTTTTTGATTGATAATGCTCGCCAAATATTAAGTCTGAGGGTACCAAATGCAGTCACAGTTTTTAGCCACCGACCTGCTCAATACGCCACACGGAATATATGTCTTTTCTCGTCACAAAATTCACTTAAAAATTCCGAAATTTCTACACACACATCAGAATAATTATACCGTCACTTTCCAACACTTTTGATGTATGAAACACTGCTAGATCGGGCAACTTATCGTTTCAATCGGAACTATTACTACACACGTCCGAACTGTTTCATGGCTAGGCTCACACTCTTCTCTAGAATAAGTCATCTCTACCAGCCGAGAAAGGCGCGCGAAGAATATTGCTTTACCATTGGCCAGTTTACTCAACAGCCAATAGCAAAACAACATTCTCCCTCGTCAGTCCGCGCTTTTCATCAATAACCAATCGCAAAATAGTACATCTAACGACTGCACTTTTTACCGATGTAATTTTCTAATACACTGAAGTTTTTCTTATGCATAAAGTTATTTACTATTGTTATTTATGTCTGAATTAACTTTACCTTTACCATAAACTTACTTTACAAATCTATTCTACAAAAATCCCCTTTGTTCATATCCATACTTCTTCGAATTGTTCCCACACTAAATCCTGCTACATAATTCGTTAAACAATTAGCTTTATATTAACCTTAAACCACACTCACGCATCATTCATACTGCTAAAACGCATTTATAACATTTTACATACACAAAAAGACACACTAAAATTTTATGAAAATACTCGAACAGTTTATGAAAAACATTCTATTACTTTAGAGCACTCTAGTGGGCACAATCGAAACTAAATCGGTCTCCTATCCAATATTGTCCTCTATCTACGTGCGCGTCCAGTCTTGCGTCACCATCTGTCACTATCCAGCTCTGAGACACATCTTCCACTTAATCGCCTCCAAGGCAGGATCGCTATACGGCGCTACGCCTCAATCTCAGCTAATGAGCATGAAAGCAAACGTGCACAGCTCGACTCTATGACAACGGCGAATGACATTTTCTGAACGGAGCCGTGCATAGCCCAATCACCAATCGACGAGAAGTCCTTTAATTTGGTACTTCGCAAACATCATTTCACGTCAGGTAATATGATTATAGTACCTATCAATATTCCTCTATCTGTCCATCTCCTCCTTCCTCGTCACTGGCTGCCCATCTCGTCCTTCTTCCTCTCCCTCCATCCATCTCTTCCTCCCCCTCTATCTGTCCACCTCATACTCCCTGCTTCTCCCCCTCTCCTTGCCCATTCCTCCTCCCAAATTTTTCTGTCCATCTCCTTCTCCCCCTCTCTGACAATGTCATCTTCCCTCCTTGTCCATATTTTCCTGCAGCCTCTCTCAGTCAATTTCCTCCTTCGCTTTCAAAGCCCGTTTCTTCCACACTCCTTTCTTTGTCCATCATACTGCCCATCTCCTCTCGCCTCTCTGCTCAGGCGTCGCCATCCTCGTGTATAACCCCAGAACACATTCTGATACTACGCACAAAACACACCAATCGCGACGAGTGGCGTAGACATCAAGTGTTACCAACGTTATGCAACCCCTATGGGAGCTAGGAGCTATATACCCCGATAGTACTTCTTTCCAGACAATTAGTAGTACGTGTACCAAATTTTGCTGCAGTCAATGATCTGCTTTTCGGAGATGTGGAGTATACATACTATAATATATATGTATGTGTATGGATCGATTGGTTGAGTTTATCTCTGTATTAAGTACACTACTTGTTTGCCTGAAATCAGTCAGGGAATTTATGATGGGTAGTCATAATTTTTTAATTATCACCTCGGAAACATTAAGGTAGAAAACTAATTTTTTTGTTTCTTTTCAAGTACATCCATGCAGACCTGATACGCAGTGAAATACCCACGTCACAATACATCTACATCTACATTTATACTCCGCAAGTCACCCAACGGTGTGTGGCGGAGGGCACTTTCCGTGCCACTGTCGTTACCTCCGTTTCCTGTTCCAGTCGCGTATGGTTCGCGGGAAGAACAACTGCCGGAAAGCCTCCGTGCGCTCTCGAATCTCTCTAATTTTACATTCGTGATCTCCTCGGGAGGTATAAGTAGGGTGAAGCAATATATTCGATACCTCGTTCAGAAACGCACCCTCTCGAATCCTGGACAGCAAGCTACACCGCGATGCAGAGCGCCTCTCTTGCATAGTCTGCCACTTGAGTTTGCAAAACATCTCCGTAACGCTATCGCGCTTACCAAATAACCCTGTGACGAAACGCGCCGCTCTGCTTTGGATCTTCTGTATCTCCTCTGTCAACCCGACCTGTAGGAGACAATACCGTAGCAAAATGGTTCAAATGGCTTTGAGCACTATGGAACTTAACATCTGTGGTCATCAGTCCCCTGGAACTTAGAACTACTTAAACCAAACTAACCTAAGGATATCACACAACACCCAGTCATCACGAGGCAGAGAAAATCCCTGACCCCGCCGGGAATCGAACCAGGGAACCCGGGTACGGGAAGCGAGAACGCTACCGCACGACCACGATCTGCGGACAGTACCGTAGCAAACGACCAGAGCAGCCAAAACAAAATTAATAGAGTATCGTGCGGCATTTCGTTTTCTGCATTTGAAGTGGAGCAGTGCTGTAACAATCAATGCTGAGAAGGCAGAAGTGTGCAGCAACAACCCACCATCATATGCTGGAGATGCTTCCAGCGTGGTCTGTTGTGTTTGGTGATCTGTGCGTCACTTTTAGACATTGCAAGCGGACGACACTTCTCTCCTGTTGTAATAATGCTGAAAACTGAGGCGGCTAAACGTCAAATGGTCCGGATACCTATATTGGACTCGGATATCAAAAGAACTTCGGGAGAAAGGAAATCTCGTGGAGCCAGCAATGAGTTTCTATAGTTGCGTATTTTTTTGTCTTGGAATGACTGTACCTAAGTGGTGCAGAGGTACTACACGAAAAACTCCTGCGAGAGATAAACTTGCTGCCCGTGATAATTGTATTACGTGAAGGAACTTGCACAACTGCTTCCAGCGGTGTACCGTAGGTCTCTACAAGAGCGTAGCATTCCAAAAGATTGGAAAAGGAACAAGTCATCCTCGTTTTCAAGGAGGGTCGTCGAACAGATGTGCAGAGCTATAGACCTATATCTCTAACGTCGATCAGTTGTAGAATTTTGGAACACGCATTATGTTCGAGTATAATGATTTTCCTGGAGACTAGAAATCTACTCTGTAGGAACCATCATGGGTTTCGAAAAAGATGATCATGTGAAACCCAGCTTGCGCTATTCATCCACGAGGGCCATAGACACGGGTTCCCAGGTAGATGCCGTGTATCTTGACTTCCGCAAGGCGTTTGATGCAGTTCCCTACCTTCGTTTAATGAACAAAGTAAGAGCATATGAACTATCAGACCAATTGTGTGATTGGATTGAAGAGTTCCTAAATAACAGAACGCAGCATGTCATTCTCAATGGAGAGTAGTCTTCCGAAGTAAGAATGATTTCAGGTGTACCGCAGGGGAGTGTCGTAGGGCCATTGCTATTCACAATATACACTCCTGGAAATGGAAAAAAGAACACATTGACACCGGTGTGTCAGACCCACCATACTTGCTCCGGACACTGCGAGAGGGCTGTACAAGCAATGATCACACGCACGGCACCTCGGACACACCAGGAACCGCGGTGTTGGCCGTCGAATGGCGCTAGCTGCGCAGCATTTGTGCACCGCCGCCGTCAGTGTCAGCCAGTTTGCCGTGGCATACGGAGCTCCATCGCAGTCTTTAACACTGGTAGCATGCCGCGACAGCGTGGACGTGAACCGTATGTGCAGTTGACGGACTTTGAGCGAGGGCGTATAGTGGGCATGCGGGAGGCCGGGTGGACGTACCGCCGAATTGCTCAACACGTGGGGCGTGAGGTCTCCACAGTACATCGATGTTGTCGCCAGTGGTCGGTGGAAGGTGCACGTGCCCGTCGACCTGGGACCGGACCGCAGCGACGCACGGATGCACGCCAAGACCGTAGGATCCTACGCAGTGCCGTAGGGGACCGTACCGCCACTTCCCAGCAAATTAGGGACACTGTTGCTCCTGGGGTATCGGCGAGGACCATTCGCAACCGTCTCCATGAAGCTGGGCTACGGTCCCGCACACCGTTAGGCCGTCTTCCGCTCACGCCCCAACATCGTGCAGCCCGCCTCCAGTGGTGTCGCGACAGGCGTGAATGGAGGGACGAATGGAGACGTGTCGTTTTCAGCGATGAGAGTCGCTTCTGCCTTGGTGCCAATGATGGTCGTATGCGTGTTTGGCGCTGTGCAGGTGAGCGCCACAATCAGGACTGCATACGACCGAGGCACACAGGGCCAACACCCGACATCATGGTGTGGGGAGCGATCTCCTACACTGGCCGTACACCACTGGTGATCGTCGAGGGGACACTGAATAGTGCACGGTACATCCAAACCGTCATCGAACCCATCGTTCTACCATTCCTAGACCGGCAAGGGAACTTGCTGTTCCAACAGGACAATGCACGTCCGCCTGTATCCCGTGCCACCCAACGTGCTCTAGAAGGTGTAAGTCAACTACCCTGGCCAGCAAGATCTCCGGATCTGTCCCCCATTGAGCATGTTTGGGACTGGATGAAGCGTCGTCTCACGCGGTCTGCACGTCCAGCACGAACGCTGGTCCAACTGAGGCGCCAGTGGAAATGGCATGGCAAGCCGTTCCACAGGACTACATCCAGCATCTCTACGATCGTCTCCATGGGAGAATAGCAGCCTGCATTGCTGCGAAAGGTGGATATACACTGTACTAGTGCCGACATTGTGCATGCTCTGGTTGCCTGTGTCTATGTGCCTGTGGTTCTGTCAGTGTGATCATGTGATGTATCTGACCCCAGTAATGTGTCAATAAAGTTTCCCCTTCCTGGGACAATGAATTCACGGTGTTCTTATTTCAATTTCCAGGAGTGTATATAAATGACCTCGTGGATAACATCGGTAGTTCACTGAGGCTTTTTGCGGATGATGCTATAGTATATCGAGTGGTTGTAACGATGTAAAATTGTACTGAAATGCAGGAGGATCTGCAAAGAATTGACGCATGGTGCAGGGAATGGCGACTGAATCTAAACATAAACATGTGTAATGTGCTGCGAGTACATAGACAGAAATATCCTTTATCATTTAGCTACAATATAGCAGGTCAGCAAATGGAAGCAGTTAATTTCATAAATTATCTGGGAGTAGGCATTTGGAGTAATCTGAAATGGAATGACCATATGGCCGCGGTGGTCTAGCGGTTCTAGTGCTGCAGTCCGGCACCGCGGGACTGCTACGGTTGCAGGTTCGAATCCTGCCTCGGGCATGGGTGTGTGTGATGTCCTTAGGTTAGTTAGGTTTAAGTAGTTTCAAGTTCTAGGGGACTTATGACCTAAGATGTTGAGTCCCATAGTGCTCAGAGCCATTTGAACCATTTTTTTGGAATGACCATATAAAATTAATCGTCGGTAAAGCAGATGCCAGACTGAGATCCATTGGAAGAATCCTAAGGAAATGCAGTCCGAAACCAAAGGAATGTGGGTTGCAGTACTCTGCTTGAATTCTGCTCACCGGTGTGGGACTGGAATAGAAGGGAGAACCGATAGAGGTACTCAAGGTAACCTACGCCACACACCGTCAGGTGGTTTGTGGAGTATAGATGTAGATAGAGGTGAGACGCGGAAACGCGAAGTTCTACATCGGAGATGGGCTGTCTCAGATTCGGCGTGTGTGTACCTGACGGTGAGTGAAATCTCTGTTCAAACTAACGTTAGGGATTTGTAGGTTAGGAGCTCTGTCCTCACCCTGCCCATGTGGCGGGGACGGTAACCAATCCAGCATTAGAGATTTCCAGAGCATGGCGCAACTATCCGAAGTGTGCTAGTCTCCATTCCTGTGTGGGAAAGAGGAAGGGTTCCTCTCCATTTTCTATATCAATAGAAATGACAATTTCCGGTTGTACGGCGTTTGGTCGGACTGGGCAGATTGTTGCTACGTTGACCCTGCTGTCGTGGCTAAAATGCCTTCCTTCCCTGTTCCCAGCCATAGGAGGAGACATCCTGAGCTGTCACCTGGTATGAAGACATGTTGGCAACCACATACTGACAGCAGGCCGGATAAAAACGTGTCACTGTAAACCTCTACATGACCGCCAGAGGTTCAGCAACTTCAGTGCCGCCAGCCGGACGATCAACAAAGTCATTTCTGAGGAGGGAATCGTGCTCTATGGGACCTGAAGGAGTTGTTTATGCATTTAGACTGTATGTCCACTGCGTCAGCTGGAGCTTCTGGTTTCGGCTCTCTGCTTCTCCTGCCTTAACAATGGCAGTTGCTGTCGTAGACCATGACAAGTTAAAAATGTCTGAACGACGAAGGGCGAAGCGATAGAGCATCTCCCACTGAAGAATCGAGAACCTCGAGGAAAGTGGTGGCGGTAGTACTCCAAGTGATCCTACTGCTCCAAGACGGGCGTATCACAACCGAGGAGACAGTGAAAAAAGTGAAAATCAGTCACGGATAAGTTTTCAACATCTTGCACGACAGTTTGAACATGACGAAAGTAGTCATCCGCTGCGTTCCGCGACAGGTCATATCTGTTCAAAAAGCCGGCAGAACCATGTCAGTAGCGAAACATTGCAGCTGTGTGAGGGCAGTCCAGATGACTTCTTTACTAGCCTAATCTCCACGTAAGAGGACTGAATGTATCACTATGATCCTGAAACGAAACTGACTGAAAACATGTGGAATCGCGCAGCTGTCGTTGAGAAAGATGACGGCGAATGTTGTTTAGGACTACCGTGTACTGGTACCAACAGATTACACACGTAAGGGGCACTTTGTTACAGGACCGAACCACAGAAAGCTCCTGACCCTACCATCTCGACACGCAGCCTTCCATGTATTCCGTCTCGACACAAAATGTTCCCTCCATCACATTTTCCAGAAATACCACCTTGCTCCCAAGATCCACTCCACAAATCAGAAGGTCCGAACACCTCATCGCTCGCGCCAGTGAGAAAGATTCACTACCCCACCAAGTAGCATTATTTACTAAAATTTGTAAAATGGATATGATAATAAAACTACAGATTAGACACATGACAAATTGAAATCATTTCCTCTCGCTTCTATAGAGATCGAAAACAGTATTGTATACAGACGTATTTAAACATTACCCAGCACATATACACTTATAAAACAATAGTTCAGTCGGTGCAACTGTTACGTCTTTTCATACTCAATCTATTTATGGTATTAGATACTTACGGATTATTTCTCTAGCTTATGCAATGTATTACAAGGATGAGATGAACAGATAGAGATGGGATGAAACGAGGACGGCTAGACAGAGAAGGAGGAGATGCACGGTCAGAGAGGGGAAGAGGAGAGACGGACAGGTAGAGATCGAAGGACGAGATGGACTGAAAGATATGGACAGCAGGAGATGGACGGAGAGAGTGGGGAGTAAGAGGTGGACACAGAGGGAAGTGTAGGAAAGAATGGAAATAGGAGGAGGAGGAGACTGATAGAGTGGGTAGAAAGAGATGGACAGTGGTAAAAACGAGTTGGTCAGGTAGAGGCGGAGGAGGAGTTGAGCAGAGATGGAGTTAGACGGATATGACAACAGGGAGTGGGTAGGATGAGATGGAGAGAGAGAGAGGCGGAGGAGGAGGGCAGATACGTAGACAAGCTGCACCACTGTTTGCTAGACAGTCACGAAGCATATAAAATAGTATACAATTAAATGTCTTTTATAGACCTAAGCCTATATGACGTTTGATTTTCTTGTTCTGACGAATACTGTAGTAATATGGGTATACTTGTTCTCAACATCCACATATGTTGCAAGATTTATGTGATTACCTGTTTCTACAAGATTATTGCTGTACAGACAAACACACAGTGAAACAGAGCGTTGAAAAATTTTTCCACTTCTCAAAACTGTGTTTCCAGATCAACCCCACATCAGCAGGTGCGCGTTTGTTTATTCACAAATAGAGGAAAACCACCTGAAACACTACTTAAGCAAACCACGTGTGTTACAAATTCGCTTCCGAATCGCCTCAATGGATCGTTGATAGGAGCTACGGGTTTCGGGAAATTTTCTATCGCATGGCAACTAACGGGTTGCGCGCTGAATTCGAAATGTGGCGTCAGCTTGGAAATACGTCAGCATCCCGGTGTGAGCAGAAATTAATATTCCGTGCAGTTCCGTGAGATACGTTGTTGCATATGGAATTGAACGCATTCACTGGCAAACTATGACAATTCTCGTAGAGCTTTAGACACTTTATTCGACTTCAACGTCTACAGAGAACAGTAGAACTTATTATTATTGTATGAAAAAATGTCCTCAATGATCTTAGTTCGTAATTATGGATATACTCTGAATTTCACCATGCTAAGTGCCATCGTTGGAACCACGACTACTTTCCATTGGAGTTTGGAGTTTTTCAACTGCTTCATAAAGCTTTGACTATTGCACGAATAGAGTTGCATGCATTTCATGATACTTTTACACGATCATACCCAACGGACAGCACTCTGCTACAAGTTTCCCTCTCCATTGTCTTAAATCCATCGCTGCCGTCCACCAACCATCCACACCTAACGCTGACTGTCGCAGGTGTTCATGGAGGCCATCCCTCCACCTCTTCTGTGGTCTTCCCGGGGATCTCCTACGAGTGAGAAAGAAATTCAGGAGCTTCCGTGGTCATCTGTCGCCTTCCATCGAGCCCACTGTAGTCACTTGCGTCTTACGATTCCTGCTATATTGACATCTCAGTACAGTTCGTTAAGGTCATGTTTGTATCAGATTCTCCATTCTCCGGCGTTTACATCCAACACAGGTCTAAAGACCCTTCGCAGCACGTTTATCTCAAATAAGAGAAAGTTATGAAAGTCCTGCTTTCGGATACTCCACGTCTCACAGCCATATAGAAGCACGGGTTCCATCAGTGTAATGTATAGCCGGATCTAGAACTGTTTCGAGAGACACTTAGAGCGAAGAAGTTCGTATGACGAGTTCTCCGTGAAAGTGCTTCCAGATACTTAAATTCACAGACTGTCTTGTAGTACCTGTCTCCTATCCTCAATGGCTGTAGTTGTTCAGTTTCCTGACATTGTCGACGAATGATGACGACGTAATCCGCCTTGGCTTCGTTTATGAGTAGCCCAAATTTGCCGGCAGCATACCCGATGCACTGCTCATTTATTTCAATTCCTCTTCAGGGATGCTGATAGTTTAGGAAATACCGAGAGCAATGGCAAGTCTTTGAAAGAACTGCGGAAGCTTGTGTTCGAGAACAGCAAATTCAGAAAGACAAATGTTCCGCAAATATCTATGTACATGAAACGCATCACTTTAAGTAAATCAGTACATACACACATCAAAAAAGTTTTGCATCACCTCGGTTCCGAGAGTTCCGTAACCTGTACAGAAAGTTGGAGTAGAGATCAACATAAACATCATTTCCGCTCTTTTTATTGCTTATGAAAACCACACACATCATGTTGTAACGCCATAAACCGAGACGTTCAGAGGTGGTGGTCCACACTGCTGTACACACCGGTAACTCTTATACCAAGTAGCACGTCCTCTTGAATTGATGCATGGTTGAATTCATTGTGGCATACTATCCACAAATTCATCAAGGCACTGTTGGTCCAGATTGTCCCACTCCTCAAGGGCGATTCGGAGTAGATCCCTCAGAATGGTTAGTGGGTCACGTTGTCCATAATCAGCCATTTTCAATCCATTCCAGGCATGTTCGATAGGGTTCATGTTTGCAGAACATGCTGGCCAATCTAGTTGAGCGATGTCGTTATCCTGAAGGAAGTCATTCACACGATGTGCACGATGGGGGCGCGAATTGTCGTCCATGAAGACGAATGCCTCGCCAATATGCTGCCGATATGGTTGCACTATCGGTCGGAGGATAGCATTCACGTATCGTACAGCCGTTACTGTGCCTTCCATGACCACCAGCGGCGTACGTTGGCCCCACATAATGCCACCCGAAAACAGCAGGGAATCTCCACCTAGCTGCACTCACTGGGCAGTGTGTCTAAGGCGTTCAGCCTGATCAGGTTGCCTCCAAACCCGTCTCCGACGATTGTCTGATTGAAGGCATATGAAAACACTCACTGGTGAAGAGAACATGATGGCCGTCCTGAGCGGTCTATTCGGCATGTTGTTGGGCCCACCTGTACCGCGCTGAATCGTGTCGCGGTTGCAAAGATGGACTTCGTCATGTACGTTGGGAGTGAAGTTGCGCATCATGAAGCCTATTGCGCAGTTTGAGTCGCAACACGACGTCCTGTGGCTGCACGAAAAGCATTGTTCAACATGGTGGCTTTGCTGTCAGGGTTCCTCCGAGCCATAATCCGTTGGTAGCGGTCACCCGCTGCAGTATTAGCCCTTAATCGGCCTGAGCGAGGCATGTCATCGACAGTTCCTGTCTCTCTGTTGCCGGCCGGTGTGGCCGTGCGGTTTAGGCGCTTCAGTATGGAACCGCGTGACCGCTACGGTCGCAGGTTCGAATCCTGCCTCGGGCATGGATGTGTGTGATGTCCTTAGGTTAGTTAGGTTTAAGTAGTTCTAAGTTCTAGGGGACTGATGGCCACAGATGTTAAGTCCCATAGTGCTCAGAGCCATTTGAACCATTTTGTCTCTCTGTTTCTCCTCCATGTCCTAACAATATCGTTTTGGTTTACTCCGAGACGCCTTGTTGAGAGCCCTTCCTCACACAAAGTAACAATGCGGACGCCATCGAACCGCGGTATTGACCGTTAATGCATGGTTGAACTACAGACAACACGAGCCTTGTACCTCCTTCCTGGTGGAATGACTGGAACTGATCGGCTGTCGGACCCCATCCGTCTAATAGGCGCTGCTCATGCATCGTTGTTTACATTTTATGCGGGTTTGGTGACATCTCTGAACAGTCAAAAGGACTATGTCTGTGATACGATATCCACAGTCAACGTCTATCTTCAGGAGTTCTGGGAACCAGGGTGATGCAAAACATTTTTTTGATCTGTGTATTTTGCCTTCAGTCATAACCCGTCAGTGTTCTAACTCTTTGACATGGGTGTCTGTCGTTATAAGGGGCTATTCATAGTTGTCTCTAGGGTTCGAGGAGACCACTTCAAGACATTGAGAACAACTACTCATAGGCTCTCAGTCGACAGAACATTCTTCACACTAGTCGTCACGTAACTGCGGAGCCCACCACTGGGTATAATGGAGCGATGCACGCGCTTCGCGTCCTTGAACTGGGTAAATTAAGTCAACTGTGACGGGTGAGCAACGTATTCGTACCAGATATCGTGTAAAACCTACAACAAACAATACAATCCATGGGTGGTACGACACATTTCGCGAGACTGGCCGCTTAGGTGCAGTGAACAAAACAGGGAGCCCGGAACTGGCAACAGTGAGGATAGAGCGTGTGCGGGAATCATTGGTCAGCTTCCTGAAGAAATCGACGACATGTGTGAGGAGAGAACTGTAAATATCGGAATGAACGGTCTGTCGCATTCTAGCAAACGTCTACAGTACGTGTAAACAGCTGCAGTTGCCACACGTACTGACTTAATTAGAATGGGCTCCTTTCTGACGTTTGCAATGACTTGCAGCGGCTGGTGATGGAAGATACTTTTTAAACAGAAGTTGGTGCTCAGTGACAGCCACGTTTTATGTATCAGGAAAGTTGAATCGTCTTAAAGTACGTGTTTGAGGCATAGAACGTACACAATGGATTGTGTAATGCATTCGTCTTTCACCTAAAGTTAACGTCTTTCTTGCCATGTCTGCTACAAATGTTTAGGGACAATTTTTCTTTGCCGAGAAAACTGTTATTGGTTTCATGTACGTGGACATAATACAGCAGTGGCTTATGTCAGAAACGCAACAAGACAGTGTAGACTTAAGATTGCAACAAGATGGCGCTCCATAACACTTTCTTTCAGACGCCTGCGATTACCTTAATGCTGAATTGCCTCAGGATTGGATTGGACCTGTTTCGTATCAGGACTCTCCTTCAGTGGTTCCCACAGTCACCTGACTTAATTGATCCCAAGTGGTCTCTTTTTATGGGATTAAGTCAAAGGTCTTGTGTTCCTGCCCCCAATGCCGCTTAATTTGGAAAGTTTGCAAGAAAGGATAATTAATGCGGTCGCTGATATATGCTATAACGTTTCGGGACGTGTGTAGAGATTTACTATCATACTGAAGTTTACCGAGAAACAAATGGCGCCGATATTAGGGATCTGTATTTTAAGTTAAGAACTTGGAGAAATGTTCCATCCGCAGATATTTGCCATTTTTCTCTACATATTTTTTAGTCTTCGCGCAGTAATCCTCTGAAACAATGCAGGTAATTTCGAAAAACCCGGTGTACTTTATTTCTGCCTCACACACATACAATACACTCTCAATTTTGGTCTGGAGCGATGGAAATCGTTGTCCCTGAAACAAACCAAAAATTGTTCTAATATCCTGGGACCAAACCTAACTTTTCAGGAGATTTCTCTTAACTACCTGGCGAATACTAGAATTGGAAATAACCTTGCCAAGTTTGCCCAACTGAAAATAAGTTTTTCCAATTCTCAAATTGCTGAGATTAGATTTCCAGGAACAGAGTTTCACAAGAGGCCTGAAATGCCTTGATGAATCTTTTTTCTGACGACTTCACATTTCGAGATTAGAAACTAAAATGTGGTGCAGTTATCTGCACATTTATTGTGTTCTTTCTCAGGAATTGAAAATATTTCAGAAGATGACAACGTAATATCTGGAAGGTCATGTCAACACGACTTCTAATTTCAGTGGTCTGCAACATTTCGAATGCTGTACAATCATGAACAATGAATTCGATATCTTACATTCCTCAAGTACTCTTGGTGTGAAAGTTAAATTTGGCATGAACAGTAACCCCTAATACAGAAAGCCTTTGTTGCTATTATGTGGTTTGTTTCCACACAGCAATTCTGCAGCCTCCTCACAGGGCCAAACAGATATAGCGAAATTACGGCAACGTAGATTAGCAACAATTTACAATAATTTATAAAGAGAAATTATACGTTATGTAACTTGAATGCAAAGATGACGCGTGACAATAAAGTTAAACGCTCATTCTTTTCAACGCCAGTGTAGTTTTTAATCCAGTAAACTAACGTAATCGAATGGGAATAATGAGAAACCCCATAATCCATTTTTTGTCAATGTTAAGTTATTTATGATTTTGTACTTTAAACATATAGGTCGATCATGACTTATAGAAACCCCACATATTCTGACATTTCTGTGTTGTTAAGCAACTACTGTATCACTTTAACTGAAGAGAAACCACACATCTGCAAAAGACATGGGGTTTATGAAAATGTTAAGTTGTCACTAATGTTTTAAACAGACACAATGGTCGATACTGCCTCTTACCGTTTGGCTTAGTAGGTTTCTATTGTTATCAGTGATTGAACGTCAGGGAGTGGCAAATGTCAGGAAATAATGGATAAAAGGAAGTATGTAGTGGGGTTTCTGAAACATACAGCCAAAAAAAGTAGCAGTAGTCTAAACTGAAGCATATATACACTGGAAAGGTAATAGAGTTCAACCAAAACTACATTTTTATTACTGCAGCTGAGCTCTCATCTGCAAATTCGTATTGCTTCAAAATTATTCTTTAGTTATCACAGTGAACATACTCGTAATAATGTGGAACCTTAAATTCAATTGAATATGTAATGCTATTACCAGTTGCCGGATGAAATGCGTGACAATTAAGATACCAGTTCATCACCCATTACTTTCCACTAAGAGACCACACCTACCTTTATGTGACGGACGTTTCAGCAAGGTAAAAACGAAAATTAGTACGGTGGACAGGATATATTTGCTGAAAGATTATGAAGATTTAATAATAGAATCTAGCACAAGGATGAAATTTGGCTAGAAAATACCAAAATAGTGTAGAGGTCCAAAACCTTGAGGACTGCTGGATAAAGGTCTACTGAAAGATTGCTATTTCTGTTGAAACTCATAAGGAAGGACTACACAAAGAAATAACAAACAAAAGTTTCACACGATTAATGCTGTTCTACTATTTACATGGAAGTTTCAGTGTTTTTTAAAGTTAGGCCATTAATTGATGGCCGGTCGTTGTGGCCGAGCGGTTCTAGGCGCTTCAGTCCGAAACCGCGCTGCTGCTGCGGTCGCAGGTTCGAATCCTGCCTCGGGCATGGATGTGTGTGATGTCCTTAGGTTAGTTAGGCTGAAGTAGTTCTGATGTAGGGGACTCTTTAGGTTAGTTAGGTTGAAGTAGTTCTATGTCTAGTGGACTGATGACATCAGATGTTAAGTCCCATAGTGCTCAGAGCCATTTGAACCATTAATTGATGGAGTAGAAGAGCCTACATTCCAGATGGCTGATCTATCAGTAATTCCTTGAAGACGTGTAAGTTAGGCTTTTCAAAATCACGTGGTTATAAATGAGCAGGACGTGCATGACCTAAGACATTTCTATCATTCCTACCAAAAGAAGAACTCGACCAGAAGTTCCACACAGTGCTGGAAGCCTCTCCCCAATTCCAGACTAAATAACAACAGTCGTCAATTAATCATATCATCGATGCTCAACCCTTCGCTATGTGGTACGGATGCCACTGCCTTACACGTGAGCGAGCGAGGTGGTGCAGCGGTTACATCTTTGGTTTCGGTTCTGGAGGAAGAATGGGCTGCCATTCCTTCAGACATTCAGGGAACCTAACTGAAATTGTCCCCTGCAGAGTTCAAGCCGCCACAAAGGTGAAGGGTGGACACACCCCATATTAGATGGTGTTGGCACAGTTTTCATAATGTAGTGAATGTCAAAACCAACTTCTCTATAAATCTATGCAGTACGTATCCAAAAATTACATCAGTATGTGGAGGTAATTTGAGAATCTGATTTTTTATCTTTGATGTACGAACTTATTTATTCTATCTGCCTCTGTAGCCGCGGTCACTAACGCATGCTCCTGTGTTGGCACTCGAAAGGGATGTAGTTGGTTCGATTACCGCTGCTGGAAAAAAGTTTCTGATCGCCAGACTTTCCGCCAGAGGATTAAATTTCAAACTCTCTTCAGTGCGACACGACATGTGACACAATTGATGGTCAATCGTCCGTCGGATGGGGACGTTAAGTTCGGCAACCACCTTTCGCGCTATTCGATAGGAGTAGGTAGTTTATGTTCCACACAAAGTTTCAGCCTCGTTCTTTTGTCGTTGCAGTGAAACAAAGATAGGGTACCACACCTTACTCAGATTCATTATAGTTACACTCAAAAAACTCACATCAATAAGACAGATCTATCATACTAACAATGAAAACGTGCGTTGGTGTGCGAAGAAAAAAACATCCTACCTCATTAGGCGGCTTAACCTACCTCTTTGAGCCTCCCAACGAAACATTTTAAGAATTTAAGAACTTTGTACTTTTGCAGAAGGCCAAATGTACTCAACAACGTCATCACAGTAAAGTGAATGGTGAAAACGCTCGGAGGAAGATGGCATTGTTCCTGTCAGTGATACATCAGCAGAATTAGAACTTTGACAGATCATTGTAGCATGAATTACCATACTGTTTTCTGCAGTTTTGGGAGATGTATTCAAGTCTGCTCTGGGTTGAAGTTTCTGTGACAATGAAGGGCACACAGGATCGTCACTCAGACTTGTGATCACACGCACTGCCGAGCTCGAAGCCACTACATCTTCACTGCGACTGACTGTACCTCTCCATACGTCGCGGGGCTGGCTCCTGTACCTCTTCCTTGTACTGTCATTTGTGCCATCGATTTCGCTTTGGCCAACCGCGAGTCAGTTGTTCATCGCGGGTTCGGCTATGTAATTATGCATCGTCGAGGCAGCAGCTCTCACTGTATGGTCCGTCCGTTGCGGTTGCAACGGGGTAAGGAGGTTGCCCCGTAATTTGTGCGCATGCTCATTTCGCGTGGTGTTACTGGAGTTCTGCGACCGGAGACGGCGGAAAGGTTTCGGGCTACGACACGAGGAGTTGTGTTTTGGTTTTTCTCGCCACGCAGTGCATGATGAGAAGAAGAGCTTGCCGGAGCGTCGCTTGGCATTAACAGTTCGCCTGGGTATATGGTGTGTGTTTGATTTAAACAGGTGCAATTGTGTGCATACGTACACTACGTGATCAAAAGTATCCAGATATCTTGCTGAAAGCGCCCTCCATCGGTAATGCTCGAATTCAATGTGGTGTTCACCCACACTTGATGACCGCTTCCACTCTCGCAGGCATACGTTCAATCAGATGCTGGAACGTTTCTTGGGGAATGGCAGCCCATTCTTCACGGAGTGCTGCACTGAGGAGAGGAATCGATGTCAGTCGTGTGGTGTAGCACGAAGTCGGCGTTCCAAAACATCCCAAAGGTGTTCTGTAGAATTCAGGTCAGGACTCTGTTGAGGCCAGTCCATTACAGGGACAATATTGTCGTGCAACCACTCTGCCACAGCTCGTGAGTTATGAACAGGTGCTCGATCATGTTGAGAGATGCAATTGCCAACCGCAATTGCTCTTCAACAGTAGGGAGCTAGGAGGTGTTTAAAACATCAATTTATGCCTGTGCTGTGATACTACCAGGCAAACAATAAGGGGTGCAAGCCCCCTCCATGAAAACCACGACTACACCATAACACCACGCCTCCAAAGTTTACTGTTGGCACTACACACGCTGGCAGATGACGTTCAACGGGCATTCGCCATACCCACACCCTGCCATCGGATCGCCACGTTGTGTAACGTGATTCGTCACTCCACAAAACGTTTTTCCACTGTTCTGTTGTCCAATATTTATGGTCCTTACACCAAGCAAGGCGTCCATTAGCATCTACCGGAGTGATGTGTGGCTTATGAGCAGCCGCTCGACCACGAAATCCAAGTATTCTCCTAACTGTCATAGTAGTTGCAGTGGATCCTGATAGAGTTTGGAATTCCTGTGTGATGGTCTGGACAGATGTCTGCCTATTACACATTACGGCCGTCTTCAACTGTCGACGGTCTCTGTCATTCAACAGACGAGGTCGGCAAATACGCTTTTGTTCTGTAGGTGTTCAAATGTGTGTGAAATCTTATCGGACTTAACTGCAAAGGTCATCAGTCCTTAAGCTTACAAACTACTTAACCTAAATTATCCTAAGGACAAACACACACACCCATGCCCGAGGGAGGACTCGAACCTCCGCCGGGATCAGCCGCACAGTCCATGACTGCAGCGCCCTAGATCGCTCGGCTAATCCCGCACGGCTGCTGCACGTGTCCCTTCACGCTTCCACTTCACGATGATACCGAAAACAGTTGACCCACGGATGTTTAGGAGTGTGGAAATCTCGCGTACAGATGTATGACACAAGTGACACCCAATCACCTGAACACGTTCGAAATCGGTGAGTTCCGCTGAGCGCCACATTCTGCTCTCTCACGATTTCTAATGACAGCTGACGTCGCTGTACCTGGCAAGAGGTGGCAGAAAAATGCACCTAATATGAAAAACGTTTGTTTTTGGGGGTGTCCGGATACTTTTGATCACAAAGTGTACATTTGTTAATGGTTAACTAATGTTGTCTTCAGCGTGAATTTCGTGAGGAACATGATATGTCAAAGTTATGTCACACGTGGCATGATAACGGGACTTCGGATTTCCACCTGAGTTTCCTACCACATGATGAATGGTCTGCAGCTATATGTAAGGAAGCCCGATGAGCTGCTCAGTATTGAGTGATGTTATATTTAAAGTTGTTGTAACCTTGGTGATTAGTTTACGAGTAACGAAATACTATGCTGTCTCGTAAAACTACATCAGATTCCATGAAAGTGTAGTTCTGGTGGGCTCTAGCCCGTTTAAAGTAATACTCAGCTGTTACTATAACGTTTAAAGGAGCAATTTCACTTACGCGTGTATTTTAGTGTTTAAATAAATTCTTACAAGTAGTTGGTGAGCTTTCCAGTTATAACGTTACCCTTTATTGTTTTATGTAACATGAATGTGCAATTGCAAGTGTGCTGTTATAGTTGGTTTATGTTTCAGTTGTGCGCAGCGGAGTGTATTTCGTCCGGTACGGTGAGGCGTGTCCTTGGGGCTTGATGACTTGGCCGTTGCCAGTGGGACTGTGATTCGTTAGACTGGACTCCAAGTTGCTGGCCTTCTGTCTCGATCTCGCCCTTAAGTTGAATGTTCCCGGCTCTGTCAGGTTGTTAAGCTTTGTAGCTCGTTCCTCTACCGCTTTGGCGAATGCACCTTTCGTTCGAAATATGAATTTAAGCCTGTAAAACTGTGTTTCACTCTGTAATTAGTGCCCGATCAGATTGCCTTATTAATTTGTACTCCCTTATCAGCCATTTGTCTATTATATCTGAACCTTGTGTGCTGGTTGTGAAGTCTAATGTTTATGTAAGGGAGGGTTTCATGTGCGTATGTTACCAATGAATGTTTAGATGCTGATGCGCTGTTTTTTACTAATTGTTTGTTATTTAAATATTGCCTCCCTGTACTGTATTATTTCCTAGTCAGACGTTAGTTTGCCCGGTGTCTTCATTGCCCAGCGTTGTAGTTTTAGATGTTGCCCTGTTGTTACTTGTATGCCTTATGTTATGCCTTAAAGTTACACCTTAGTATGAATTTAAATTGTAAAAGAGAAGTCATCGTATAGGATATACTTGCGTGTTCAGAGCTTGCAAAGTTTTGGTTGTATTAACTATTTAGACCAATAGATATTTTGTTAATGTTTACGCATTTGTTATGCAGATTTTAAAAAGGGTTTAAGAAAACATTTTATTGTGATGCTGTGGGGTTATTAAATTTATCTGTTTTATTGTATTTAAATTGTGCAAGGTAATAAACTTTGTTTAACACATGCTGAGTATTTTTGGTAATAATGGCACTGCTACATCCTGTCGTATTATTTACGCAAATAACACGTACCACCTCTTTCCCCACTTCAGAAGAAATTACCAAATCATTTGGAGTAGAAAGTTAGCAGATCGACTGCTGGCACTCAACAAAGGTTACATGATGGAATGTTTATTGCCAGAAATACTGTTCACTGTGACAAAAAGAGCGCCTGATGTGGATGTCATTCAGTGTTCGGACTTCTCTGCAGATGACAGTAGAGCTTCTCATAAGAAGCTTGTTTGGCAGTGCTCAAAACACAACATGAGCTCCTCAAATAATACATTTACGAATAAGTGTCTTGTGATTGATTCGTTCCGTGTTTGGAACACTGTACAGGTTGACGAACTGACTTCTGAGCAGTCTGTTCAGTTGCTGCAACGCGGTATGTTTTGAGAAAGATGTGCTTTGTTGTGAATTAAAAAAAATTGTAGTAATTAACGAATGAGGCATCTTATGAGTGACTGGTTCTGTGCTCTAAACACCCTATATGCTATTTACGACTGGGCTCGTACATGCACAAAACACCACAAACTTTCATGAACGGCTCGTCCTGTTATTTTTTAAACTATACACTTCATTTTCGTAGAGAGGTTCGTAACAGGCTTTATCAGTGATCAAAACACAACAAAATTTCATGAATGAGTGGTTTATCATGAACTTGTTCAATGCTCAAAACAAAAAAACAAAAAAAAGCTTTCATGAATGAGCTTCTCATAACTGGTCTGTTAGTTACTTACCTGTTTCATAGATCATTTGAACCATATTTTATCGAAATGCTATCATAAACAGTTAATAATAATGTTGATGAACGTGTTATCCTTTTGTATTACTTGCGCAAATACAAGTATTTTAAAAAGCTGCCAGGTTTTAGATAAAAATTCGTCCATGTATTGGAAGGAGATGTCCAAGAGAAATGATTTTAGGCTAGACCGCCAACCTGCTTTCCTATCTGTCAGAAATATTGTTCAATTGGACAAAAATTTTTGTTGATGCATGTTTAACTTCTTTCCGAGCCACTGACAGCTTTAATAATGGGTAATAAAAATCTTTTTCCTCTAGTGTTGTTAACTGTGGACATCACTGTTGTTCTAATAGGTGGTAGGTTATTAGCAAATACATGTACTGTAACGATGCAGTTAAAATTCGTAACTCCTTGAAGGGGTAAATACATGTTGGACACCACATATTATTCTCACTACTAGCTTTTTTGCAATCGATAATTTCTTTCTAAGTGATGAGTAATCCAATAAAATTGTTGTGCAAGACATTATTGAGAGGAGATGTGGAAAATATACCAGAAAGTTGAGTGATTAGTTTCAAGGACTACCAATTACGAGGGTCGTCCACAAAATAAGTTCCGTTTCTATTTTTATTCGCGGCAGTGTTACCAAAGCAGTTCCGAGCATGCGCGGCAGTTACTGACTCAAGAAGAAGACATGTACGCCATTTATGATCGCTGCTTCCGACGTTTGCTTAGTAGTGCTTCTTTATAATGTCAGCCGTAATTGAAAATGGCGCCGCGTGTGAAATCAGATCTGTGATTCCTTTTCTAAATGCAAAGGAAATCTGCGATATTTACAGACAAAATGCTATGAGCAATTCAATGGTTAGAAGATGGGTCGGTCTGTTCAATGAGGAAAGTGATCAACTGCACGATGAAGAATTAAGTGGACGCCCATCTGTGGTTACTGATGAAATGGTTCACACAATTGAAGAAAAGATTAAGCACAACCGTAAGTTTACACTTAGTGCCCTTGCTATGGAAGTTACGAAAATCTCACGATCACTGATTCATGAAATTGTTACTGAGACTCTGCAGTTTTGAAAACTTTGCTCACGTTGGGTACCCAAAATTGTTACTGAACAACATAAAAAACAACGGATGGGTAGTGCACTTCAGTTTTTGAGAAGCTACAATGAAGAAGGTGATGGTTTTCTTTCTCGGATAGTCATGGGGCATGAAACTTGGGTACCGTACGACACCCCTGAAACAAAACGGCAATCAATGGAATGGAGACACACGTCATCCCCAACAAAGGTTAAGGCTAAGCAAATCTTGACACGTCGAAAAGTCATGTGCACCGTTTTTTGGGACAGAAATGGCATTTTGCTGATTGATTTGTTACCACGAGGCCAAACAATCAATGCACATGGTTACTGCGAGACCACTAAGAAATTGCGCCGCGCAATACAGAACAAGCACCGAGGATTACTATTAAAAGGTGTTGTTTTTCTCCACAGTAATGCCCGACTTCACACTGCGAATGTGACCAAACAACTCTTACGGGAATTTCACTGGGACGCGTTTGATCATCCTCCGTACAGCCCGGACCTCGCTCCTAGCGACTTTCATCTTTTCTTACACATAAAATCTGTCCTGGGCGGTCAACACTTCAACGATGACGACGACCTGAAAGAACATGTTACCACATGGTTGAATACACAGGTGGCAACCTTCTATGAAGAAGGTATACAAAAACTGGTACCACGCTATGTCAAGTGCGCTCAACATTTCGGAAGCTATGTAGAAAAGTAATTTAACACTTGTAGAATTTTATTCAATAAATATTTTTTCTGTCTTCATAAACGTTTGTTTTATATAGCCAAACGACTCTTACTTTGTGGACGTACCTCTTATACGAGTAGCAAAAGCAGGTGAACTTAATTGTTTGAGATGCTCAGTAATATGATTCTTGCATTTCAAGTTTTCCTAGTTATGTACACCCAGAAATTTGGAGTATTCTAGCCTGATTACTGAGTTTTGCCCATGAGCTACATCAGTTGTTGGTATGACTATTTGTTGTACAAAACTAAACATAACGTGTTTTCTCAAAATCTCTATGATAATTCTAGATAATTCTTTGAAAAACAATATTAAAAGCCTCTTCTGTTAGTTTCTCTCTTATGAGATTTATGAAAACACTACTATCGTCTGTAGAAAGTACCAACTCTGCTTAATGAATGTTAACTCGAAAGTCATTCAGATACATAAGGAAAAGAAGTGAAGCATTGAATGCTGTGGGACTCAACAAATGACTCTAAGCACTATGGGACTTCACATCTGAGATCATCAGGCCCCTAGACTTTGAACCACTTAAACCTAACTAACCTAAGGACATCACACAAATCTATGCTCGAGGCAGGATTCGAACCTGCAACCATAGCAGCAGCGTGGTTCCGGACTGAAGCACCTAGAACCGCTTGGCCACATCGGCCGGCTTAATCAGCACAACTTTTTGAATTCTGTTCAAGAATCATTTCTAGTAGTAGAGTGAAGAGCCATCAGTTCCATTAAAATTAAGTTTTTCTGAACAAGTAACTTGGTTTACTGGGTCAAACGCCTTGTAAAGTTAAAAAAAAATTTGGCGATCTTTTGTTACATACGACCTGTAATATTTTGTGAGTGAATGATGAGCAAACCTAATGGAAACAGTGATGTGCTAGATAAATGATTTCCACTTAAATGTGAGACTACTATTGAGTAAATTACTTTCTCGAATATTTAGGGAAAGAGACAACAGCAAGGAAAGTGGACTACAATTAATAAAATATTTTCTGTCACATTTTATGTAAAGCAGTTTAGTAATTGTATGGAAGACTCTGATCGGGCAGTGATGCATTGCTTATCACTACAGACATATCTTATTAAGTTAATAAAACTTTTCAGAATTATGTCTGAAATGCCATCAACACCATATGAGCATTTTTGTTAGAATTTCATTGATTTCAGTGAAAGATGCTGTTTTGTCATGTGCTAAAAACACTGTGTCATTTATGAATGACTGGTCCATAATGGGTGCATGCAGTGCTAGAAACACCAAAACATTTCATGAATCAATGGATGATATTATGCTCATTCAGTGCTCAAAACGCCATAAATTTCACGACTGAATGGCTCACAGCAGATTCTTCCAGTACTCAAAACGCCATGCACATCGCCAAATAGGCCTGCTTGGTGCTCAAATCACTGTGGACAGTGACGAATGAGTAGTTCAACAGGACTCTCTCTGTGTAAAATGTACTCACTGACAAACGAGCGATGAGATCGCTGGTGGGTAAACATCTTTGTGGCACCAGTTTCAGTCGCCACAAAGCCACATGTTTTCGATAGCGCTCTGAGCGCACGTGTGATGACATATGAAAAGGTGCAGCAGTGCGTGCGAGTGAGGCGTGCGGGCTGCAGGTGTGAAGGGGCTGGCTGTTGGCTGGCTGCGCTTTTTTACCTCGGCGCCTAGTGGGCAGGCAGCGCGGCAGAACAAACGCGCCGCCGTCAGATTTACGGCGTCACACCGCAATAATTACAGGTGCTGGCGCGGACCACCACTGCCCACCCGCGGCACCACAGGCCGCCCCTTTAAAGGGGATGCGGCCAGCCCTGCTGCAAAGCAGGGGACGTTTCCCTAGCCAGTCCAGCGGGCTGTGGTGCGGCCAGTTCTGCTTCTGCAATGGCGGGAAGAGTAGGTAATTCCATAGTATGAAACTGCCTTTGCTGCCGAGGTCCATAATGTAGACTTAAACACTGACACTCGCCTCAGAGATAGGCTGTTTGAACTGTGGTGCTGTAATAAGTTTGCACCAACTACAATGAAGGGAAAAAATCGCAATACCCAAAAATCATTAATGTAGTGTAACGAACATTCTGGAATACATTTGTCTAGGTGATACATCTAAGTGATTAACACTGCAAGTCCACAGGTTAACGTAAGCACGATATAAGCCACTGATAATTTGAGATATTGGTACATTAATAACCGGCAGAATGTTGAAAATAAGCATGCAAAATGCATGCATTGTGCTGTAAAGGTGTCAGACGTAGTTTGTCGGATGGAGATACATGCCTGTGGATAATTCTGGAGTTTTCATCCGATGATGACCCATATGTGCTCCATTAAAGACATCTTGTGATTGAGCAGGTGAAGGCAACATGCTGACACTCTGTAGAGCATGTTAGCTTACAAAAATCGCCTCCTGGAATGCTATTCATGAATAGAAGCGCAGTAGGTCGAATCAGTAGACAGAAGTACAAATTTGCAGTCAGCTTGCAAGAGATAACGATGACAACGCTCCTGCTGTCATTCAAAATCGCACCCCAAACCATAACTCAGGTGTATATCCAGTGTGTCCACAATACAGACAGGTTGATTACTTGTGTTCAGCTTGCCTCCTTGTAACCAAGACGTTGCAATTACAGGCACAGAGTCAGGACCACTTGTTAATGGAAAACACAAGAGACCTTCACCATACCCTCCATTGGGCTCTCGCTTCCTATCACTTAAGTGGAAAGTGGCAGACTTGGAGTCATTGTAGTGCACGCTACAGGCCTCGGAGCTGTCCTTGAAGTAACCGATTTGTAACAGTTCGTTGTATCGCTGTGGTGCCAGGTGCTGCTCAAACTGCTGCTACAGATGCAGTACAATGGGCCAGAGCCTTACGCCGAACACATGACCTTCTCAGCCGGTAGTGGCACATGGCTGTCTCGGCTCTGGTCTTCTTGAGACTGTACATTCTCGTGACCACCAGTCTCAGCAATTATGTACAGTGGCTACAGTCCAGCCAAGTTCTTCTGCAATGTCGAGAAGGAACATCCAGTTTCTCGTAGCCATGTTACACGACTGCGTTCAAACCCAATGAGGTATAGATAATGGCGTCCTTGTCGCCTTACAGACATTCTTGACTAACAAGAAGTCTCAAAGGTAGCTAAAGCTCATGACCGTTACAGCGTGTATTCAAAGCAAGCCTTATTCGCATCCTCATAGTGGCGCTACTATCACCACACTTATGCAACTGGGGCGAAATCGGAACAGACATCATTTTTCAGATGTAGAAACACAGCTACGAAATATCATTTATGTCTCACAACTCCTCCTTGGTGTTGCATTTTTTTCCCCATCAGTGTATTTCCAAAGCATGAACCGCCCCTTGCAGCCCACGTCCATAACGCAAGCTTATGCACTGACATCGTCAGAATCTTGGTGCTGGAATAAATTTGCACCAAATACTCTACTGCCCATTAAAATTGCTATACCACGAAGATGACGTGCTACAGACGCGAAATTTAACCGACAGGAAGAAGATGCTGTGATATGCAAATGATTTCAGAGCATTCACACGAGGTTGGCGCCGGTGGCGACACCTACAACGTGCTGACATGAGGAAAGTTTCCAACCGATTACTCATACACAAACAGCAGTTGACCGGCGTTGCCTGGTGAAAAGTTGTTGTGATGCCTCGTGTAACGAGGAGAAATGCGTACCATCACGTTTCCGACTTTGATAAATTTGGGATTGTAGCCTATCGTGATTGCGGTTTATCGTATCACGACATTGCTGCTCGCGTTGTCAAGATCCAATGACTATTAGCAGAATATTGAATCGGTGGGTTCAGGAGGGTAATACGGAACGCCGTACTGGATCCCAATGGCCTCGTATCACTAGCAGTCGAGATGACAGACATCTTATCCGTATAGCTGCAACGGATCGTGCAGCCACGTCTCGATCCCTGAGTTAACAGATGGGGACGTTTGCAAGACAACAACCATCTGCACGAACAGTTCGACGAGGTTTGCAGCAGCATGGACTATCAGCTCGGAGACCATGGCTGCGGTTACCCTTGACGCTGCATCACAGACAGGAACGCCTGCGATTGTGTACTCAACGACGAACCTGGGTACACGAATGGCAAAACGTCTTTTTTTCGGATGAATCCAGGTTCTGTTTACAGCATCATGATGGTCGCATCAATGTTTGGCGACATCGCTGTGAACGCACATTGGAAGCCTGTATTCGTCATCGCCATACTGGCGTATCACTTGGCGTGATGGTACGGGGTGCCATTGGTTACACCTCTTGTTCGCATTGACGTCACTTTGAACAGTGGACGTTACATTTCAGATGTGTGACGACTCGTGGCTCTACTCTTCATTCGATCCCTGCGAAATCCTACATTTCAGCAGGATAATGCACGACCGCATTTTGCCGGTCCTGTACGGGCCTTTCTGGAAACAGAAAATGTTCGACTGCTGCTCTGGCCAACACATTCTTCAGATCTCTCACCGACTGAAAAAGTCTGGTCAATGGTGGCCGAGCAACTGGCTCGTCACAATACGCCAGTCACTACTCTTGATGAATTGTGGTATCATGTTGAAGCTGCATAGGCAGCTGTACCTGTACACGCCATCCAACCTCTGTTTGACTCAATGCCCAGGTCTATCAAGGCCGTTATTACGGCCAGAGGTGGTTGTTCTGGGTACTGATTTCTCAGGATCTATGCACCCAAATTGAGTGAAAATGTAATCACATGTCATTTCTAGTATAATATACACTCCTGGAAATTGAAATAAGAACACCGTGAATTCATTGTCCCAGGAAGGGGAAACTTTATTGACACATTCCTGGGGTCAGATACATCACATGAACACACTGACAGAACCACAGGCACATAGACACAGACAACAGAGCATTCACAATGTCGGCACTAGTACAGTGTATATCCACCTTTCGCAGCAATGCAGGCTGCTATTCTCCCATGGAGACGATCGTAGAGATGCTGGATGTAGTCCTGTGGAACGGCTTGCCATGCCATTTCCACCTGGCGCCTCAGTTGCACCAGCGTTCGTGCTGGACGTGCAGACCGCGTGAGACGACGCTTCATCCAGTCCCAAACATGCTCAATGGGGGACAGATCCGGAGATCTTGCTGGCCAGGGTAGTTGACTTACACCTTCTAGAGCACGTTGGGTGGCACGGGATACATGCGGACGTGCACTGTCCTGTTGGAACAGCAAGTTCCCTTGCCGGTCTAGGAATGGTAGAACGATGGGTTCGATGACGGCTTGGATGTACCGTGCACTATTCAGTGTCCCCTCGACGATCACCAGTGGTGTACGGCCAGTGTAGGAGATCGCTCCCCACACCATGATGCCGGGTGTTGGCCCTGTGTGCCTCGGTCGTATGCAGTCCTGATTGTGGCGCTCACCTGCACGGCGCCAAACACGCATACGACCATCATTGGCACCAAGGGAGAAGCGACTCTCATCGCGGAAGACGACACGTCTCCATTCGTCCCTCCATTCACGCCTGTCGCGCCACCACTGGAGGCGGGCTGCACGATGTTGGGGCGTGAGCGGAAGACGGCCTAACGGTGTGCGGGACCGTAGCCCAGCTTCATGGAGACGGTTGCGAATGGTCCTCGCCGATACCCCAGGAGCAACAGTGTCCCTAATTTGCTGGGAAGTGGCGGTGCGGTCCCCTACGGCACTGCGTAGGATCCTACGGTCTTGGCGTGCATCCGTGCGTCGCTGCGGTCCGGTCCCAGGTCGACGGGCACGTGCACCTTCCGCCGACCACTGGCGACAACATCGATGTACTGTGGAGACCTCACGCCCCACGTGTTGAGCAATTCGGCGGTACGTCCACCCGGCCTCCCGCATGCCCACTATACGCCCTCGCTCAAAGTCCGTCAACTGCACATACGGTTCACGTCCACGCTGTCGCGGCATGCTACCAGTGTTAAAGACTGCGATGGAGCTCCGTATGCCACGGCAAACTGGCTGACACTGACGGCGGCGGTGCACAAATGCTGCGCAGCCAGCGCCATTCGACGGCCAACACCGCGGTTCCTGGTGTGTCCGCTGTGCCGTGCGTGTGATCATTGCTTGTACAGCCCTCTCGCAGTGTCCGGAGCAAGTATGGTGGGTCTGACACACCGGAGTCAATGTGTTCTTTTTTCCATTTCCAGGAGTGTATCATCCTTCCCAAATTGTCTTTGCATATCACAATTATATTACAGCAGATTTTAAATGCAAAATGTTTTTGTTAATTTAGATGAGTGATTGAATTGTGGATCGTGGTTTGGATAGCATTGTTAACCCTTGTATTTGACGCTGCTTCAACCGTAACAATTACGCCTTATACGCCTGAAGTCTGGAATCCGAAGCGGAGCCTGATGAGCACTTGCATAAAGATCACGTAAGAGAGAGTAGTAAAATTCTTGCGTTCTCCGAAATTCCCGCACTCTGTCAGCACAGAATCGTATCAACTTTTGTCTGAGCCTCGGATTTGCCAGGTGAATCCACCACTCCAAAGTAGAGGCGTATAGCGGAGTTGAGTGGAGACTATGGTCCCGCACTTCCCGGATCATCTCACCGTGAGAGGGATCCTCCAAGCGCGCCACATTCGGTGTCCAAAGTGGTGGAAACATTTTCACTGACTGTCAACAGTGATTTAAAGTAACAGTCATTGCACAGTGGTCAGAGAGGCTGGCGGGGATGACATGTGCAGCCAAATCTTGTAACGCATCCTATCAGATAAAAAAATCTGTCAAGCCTATTGCTAGAAGTAGCAATAGAGTAGGTCTGTTTGACAAGAGTCGGATATTTACAGTCCCAAACATCTTGCAGTTTCAAAGAACGGACTAAATCCTGCAATTCTCCACAGAAATTGAAACTGGGAGACTGATCTGCAGGATGAAACACACTGTCAAAGTCACCACCTGTCAAAATATTTTGCAGATTTTTCCACCTCTATTTATAACATCGGGTGCGGTCTAAAGTGCGTCCGGTGGTGGACGGTGCATAAAGGAGAATCAACGTCAGGCGTAGAAAAGTACGTCTTATTCCCCTACAATTATCAAGAACTTCTATTTCTTCAATGAAAATATCCTCCCTAGAAAACAAGGCTGTCACTATGGAAGGTTTGGGGACCCACATTAACCGCAGTGCAAAAAGCAGGGAGACGAAAGCGAGTAAATAGATCTTCTTGAAGGTATGTGATATCCGCGCACGAATCATAGATAAACTGACGCATCTAAGCCAGCCGCAGGTCCGCCTCCACTTTATTAACTTTCAAAGAAACAAACGTGTAAGCCTGCATACTTGAACAACAAGAAACGAAATTCGAGCTGCTTAGCAAGTGAACTAAGCAATCACTGTGTGTTAACGTCTATTGCCGAGCCCGGTGACGAGTCAGAATGTGGGTGGTTCCCACCAACGCCTTTTGAATCTTCATGTTTCTTCTTTTTACGAGCCACAGCCCGCTCGGATGGACGCGTTTCTTACAACGACTATGAGGCAACACGGCATCGGCAGTAGGGGACGTAGGCGGTTCTTGAACATTAACCTAAGTAGATGACAAACGAGGATCTGCAGAGGCCTGCTCTGCAGGATGGGATCTTTGTAATTCAAAGCGACAAACAAGAGAGGGCTCACGCACTAAACATCTGAGTCGACACCAGTTTCCTCCACTGGAGTAATAACAGTTGGTTGCTCCGATGACACCTGAACGGGTGACATCCAGGAAATAGATATTTTTAGGGACGTTTCTATTTGCTGCTGTTGAATCGTTGGAACATCAGAAGGCTCAACGACTTCCCCGCCCTGAGGTGGTTCCGGAGGAATTACCACAGCCGCCGGAGTAATAATAGGAGAAACGCTAGAGACCTGAGCAGCAGATTTCGGACATTGACACCACTACCAATGCTGGACCCAGCATTACAAGATAAATCAACCGGGAAAGATACTTCAGGGAGGGGTGGCTGATGAGCAAACTTACACTATGTGATCAAAAGTATCCGGACCCCTGGCTGAAAGTGACTTACAAGTTCGTGGCGCCCTCCATCGGTAATGCTGGAATTCAATATGGTGTTTGCCCACTATTAGCCTTGATTACAGCATCCACTCGCGCAGACACACGTTCGATCAGGTGATGGACGGTGTCTTGGGGGAATGGCAGCCAATTCTTCACGGAGTGCTGCACTGAGGAGAGGCATCGATGAGGCCTCGCACCAAGTCGGCGTTCCAAAACACTCCACAGGTGTTCTGTAGGATTCAGGCCAGTACTTTGTGCAGGCCACACCATTACGGGGATGTTATTGTCCTGTACCCACTCCGCCACAGGCGGCGCATTATGAACAGGTGCTGGATCGTGTTGAAAAATGCAGTCGCCAACCTCGAATTGCTGTTAAACAGTGGGAGGCAAGGAGATGCTTAAAACATCAATGTAACGCTGTGCTGTGATAGTGCCTCGTTAAACAAGGGGTGCAAGCCGCCCCCCCCCCCCATGAAAAACACGACCACACCATAACACAAATGCCTCCGAATTTATCTGTTCGCACTACACACGCTGGCAGATGACGTTCAGCGGGCATTCGCCATACCCACCCCCTGGCATCGGATCGACACATTTTGTACCGCGATTAGTTACGCCACACAACGTTTTTCCACTGTACAATCGTCTAATGTTTATGCTCCTTACACCAAGCGAGGCGCCGTTTGGCATTTACCGGCGTGATGTGTGGCTTATAAGCAGCCGCTGGACCATGAAATCCATGTTTTCTCACCTCCTGCCTAACGGTCATAGTACTTGTGAAATCTCCCCTGAGAAAAATTAATGAATTACTGTGCTGATAAACCTCTACGTTATTTGATTTTGAAACAGCTGAGCAAAACTGAACGTACTCCGACATTACTCTCTTTACTTATTCTGATCATCTTTAAACTGACACACAATATTTCTTGCGCAACGCAATCTGACTTTCAATAATCCCTACAAAAAATGGCCCTGACTAACAATAACCTACACCTTTCACAAATCACTTACCTCACAAAAATCTTCGTTACTCGAACTACTGCAATACAGAGAGCTCCACTACTGCCAGCTAAATAAAAGATTCAAACTACTGAAGGCACTAACTACTGATAGGCTTAGTTAGCAAATGAAAGATTTTGATAGAGAACAAACAATGTATTTACCTTAATAGCGTTCAAAAGTCATAATATATATATCTGGTCATGACATCCAGTCTTATAAGTGTACTCTCTCTGATGGACACACATCCAGATCATCCGCTCTCAAAACTCCGCCATTTCTCTCCCCACATTCACCACTGCTGGCGGCTCACCTCCAACCGCGCAATGGTACGCGCTGTTAAGAGCCAACTGCCCAACACCACAATAGCAAATTTCAACAATGCAAACCAACCACAGACTGCACGCAGCACAGTCAGTGATTTTTATATAGAGCGCTACGTGGCGTTACCAACATAAAAACCTAAACAGCCTACTTACACTTGCAGTGGATGCTGATGCAATTTGAAATTCCTGTGTAATGGTCTGGGTTGATGTCTACCTGTTACACATTACGACCCTCTTCAACTGTCGACGGTCTCGGTCAGTCAATAGACGACGTCGACCTACACACTTTTGTGCCGTACGAGTCCCTTCACGATTCCACTTCACTATCATGTCGGAAGCAGTGGACCTAGGGATATTCAGGAGTGTGGAAATCTCGCGTACAGACGTATGACACAAGCGAAACCCAATCGCCTGACCACGTCCGAAGTCCGTGAATTCCGCGGAGCGTCCCATTCTGCTCTCTCACGATGTCTAATGACTACTGAAGTCGCTGATATGGAGTACCTGGCAGTAGGTAGCAGCAAAATGCACCTAATAAGAAAAACGTATGTTTTTGGGGATGTCCGGATACTTTTGATCACATAGTGTATGCCACTCGTCACCATCCTGCTTACCACGTCTCTTATGTTGCACTGCGGACATTGCCGGTTTGGCAACAACAATTTCACGACCGCGCTACGAGGTTAAGGGCGGAAAGTCGGAAGCTGTAAGCGGCCATCCCTCTGTTGTTCAATTGCACCCGGAGAAGAAGTGGCACGAACCTTGCGAGCAGTAGAAATGAGATAAGCTAACGTCAGTGTTAGACGCTGTTAAAATGTTGACTTCAATAGTAATACCCACCGCGAGCAATTAGGTATAAGGTGGCCAATTTCACTGCAGAGAAACCATGTCCCCACTTCTTCACTATACGTTGTATGAATGCGGTAACCACAGACCTCTAGTTGGAAGGGTATGCTACGTTTGACTACCATCTCCACTGAACGGATTCTGCTATAATATTGCAACCGGTGTTGAGTGGAGCAGCATTCGTGTCGCATAGGCCTTGCGTCACCGTCTCGTCCTTGAGTAAACTGTCGCCAGCTTCCGGCGGGAGACTCGGACATTAATATAATCCAGTTCCACGTTATAAAGAAGTACTATACTAATGGAACCATTATGATGCTTAAAGGGAAGTTGAGAACCATGACGGAAAAGCAAGCTACCTAATTGTGGTAGATCCAAAAACTTTACGAAAAAGACGTAGTTATGAGAATCAAAATAGGCAGTATGAACCATAAGTTACATGACTTGTATAAACGAGCCAACCATGAATTTCCAAAGATCTGGACGAGTGGATTTGTCGTAATTCAAGCTCACTATAATCGTTCTAGGAACACACTTTGAACCTGTGGCGTATATTACGAGCGGACTACGCCTCTTCCAAGGGACACACATCTCAACTAACCCTACGGATCGAACAACGGCGCGACGCACGCGACAATACAAACGAGTCTGAGGAAAAGCTGTCCAGGTGCGCGTGGCACTGCGATTAGGCGATAGACTAAAAAACATCCCACTTGGAACGCGAGGCCGCTTTGGCCATTCGGACACGGTCCGTAACCAATTCAAATTTCCAATTTATCGAACGCAGCAATGCAGTGTCCCTCGTCCGACAGAACAGACACCACTCAAACGTATATATTTCTGTGATAGCGCGACGGTTCCTTGACGTCTGTTTCAGTGCTGGTGCCCTAATATCGCCTGAAATCCTGAAGGAACCAATAATTTGCGAGTAGTGGGTTAACGGACGAGGAACGCTGCATTGCAGCATGTGATACGTTGGAAATTTGAGTCGGTCAGGACCGTGACCATATGGCCGAAAAAGGTTAACCGCTCATGAGAAGCGGTAAATCGGGCTTGGTGCTCTGGTCCGGCACAAATTTTCGGCTTTCATCATTGCATTACCACAACAACATTTTCGGCTGGACGTCACGAACTCCCACCCGTCCCTTTCCTTCCTCTGCCAATTTTTTATTTCACGTAAATGCTCTGATCATGTTCCTGCGACGAGATATTTAAGTACAGGACAAGCAACGTGATTTTTCGGCAGTCATATTGTGGTGCTCGGCGATGGCACACACTGTCCCCGAGGTCGTACAGGCGCTGGGCTTTTCACGTGCCTGCGTGTCAATCCCTATCGATTATCGCTGGGTTTAACAGCCGATAGACAGACTACAGTGCAGCGAAACGTTCGGCAATCCAATACTGGATAACTGCAGACGCTGATCTGCCATACCGTCCAGCACGATAGCCTCGCTGTTGGTTACGGAGGCTTTTGTGTTGCGGCGCGACGCAAGTTACGCAGGCCGCTGACACTGACCACGTGGCGTGAGGAAACCCGGATCGATGCTGAATCCGTTGTCGAAAACGTAGCAAAGGGCGAACGTTGGAACTGGAAGCTAAGACCTACCTGTCTATTATCTTAGCACAAAAGGCGAGACCCCATCAGCAGATTAGGATATATACAGCTCTTGCACTTGTACACAAACAGCCTGACAAAACAAGTGAAGAACCCGGAATGGGAGGACGAAACAAAATGAAAATTCACGGGTCGAAAAGATGTGTGATGTTATTTCGGAGATTACAATATCGAGACAGATTTACAAAGAACTTGACAGTATAATACCATTTACCAGTATCTCCTCTGGCCTGGATCCACGGACTAATTCAGTTCGGGATGGTGACACTGTATCCCCTCCTAAAGCAAGCCGCCCCACAACTCTTTTACCTGGTCCTTGACAGCCCGTTTGTTGCGTAGCCTCCCCCTCCCTAATCGGCCTACTGGACTGCGATATAACTGACCGTGATCGCGTATGCCTAATGAAATTTTACACTGGGTAAACCTATAGTTACCGGAGGAAACTAATACCGGTAAGTAGGAGGAAAGTGTACAACAGACCCTTCTGAAGGAACAATCTGTTCTAAACCTAATCTAAAAACTGATAATAATTTTGAAGTGGGTGGAATATAGTGGAATCGCTGTCGAACCACACAGGGTAGTAAGAAGGGTACCACGTAATGTTTTAATGCGACAAATACTGATAATACAAAAAATACTGATTAGCAAAAAAGGGCTAATTAATCGGTTGCCAGTCCACCAGGGTAATGAATATCCAGCATTTTAAGAAAAATAATGGAATGAAAGTGAAGCAAATAATCACCGGTGTGGCAACAGAAGGTTGTCACGCTTTTCCACAAAGCAATAGTTCAAAAGAAAACAAATCTATCAGAAAGCACTGAGTTTGCAGTTACTTATTCTGAAATACTAAAATTTGAAAGTTTTTTTTTTATTTTCATCATGGCAGCAACACCAGAAACCTTTACGAAATTGTCCCGAATGAAAAACAGCCCACAGTTGCACTAATTTTCTTTATTCGAAACCTTGGCCATGGTTTGAGCTATAATAATATAGCCTTCTTCAGAAGTCCTGGAAAGTGACCAAACTAACATCTAGACCAGTAATATAATCTATACATAAGCTTAAAAAAATAACTTACGTGATAACATATTACTTACATAAGCTTTTAAAAATGAAATATGTCTTAGCCCAGCGGCTGCGTCAAGATAAATAAAATAAAATAACTTCAACAGACATAAGCCTGTTTCGATCATAAGTGGAACTACACGTGGCACTGTATGTCCTCCGCCACAACATTTGTCATTCTAGGCGCATGGTCGTCAAGTGTGCTACCTCCTGCGCGCCATGAATGGCACTCCCCATATTGAGCTACATCGCACCGTTTGATATCTACAATAAAATATTAATAGCAGGCCTGCAAGTGCAACTGAAGGACCATATACTTATTAATACTACTGTCCAACAGCTAAAATGCTGTTGCGTACGATCATTGAAGTGGTCAAACATTAACAAATTCGTATAACAAAGTTTGCATCACTATAGTGACTGCTGACAGCGGAACGTAATGCAAAATTGGGAAAAAGCAGAAAGTTTACTTTTAATAACTGAAATACTGAATTGAATTAACTTCAAGTGATTCTGCTCGGTAATAATGTCTGAGAACAATGACAACAAAGGTGCCCTACAAGTTTTAGCTATTGCATGTTATTATTCATGAAGGTTAGTCAAAATTTGTGAAAGTAACGCCACTCGGTAACGCCTATGCAACATTAATTATACTCTGTCAGTTAACTGTCTTACGATGTTGCAGATGTGCGGACGACGGAAAATGTAGCAGACGACAATGCTGAGCAGTTGCTGGTTGAGAATAACGAGTCGTATCCAGAGCCACGGATAATTAGGGGACAGGAAATAGTTGAAATTGCATCTACGTCCGCCTGTTCATTCCGACCGTGCTCTCTACTCGTGGGTTAATGAATTAGTCGCGCCTACACTGGCGCCGTCATAGCTGCCCACCGCGTCTGCGGGAGCGCCCAACAAACACTTCCGCACTTGGTTCAAATGGCTCTGAGCACGATGGGACTTAACCGTAGCGGTCGCGCGGTTCCAGAATGTAGAGCCTAGAACCGCTCGGCCACTCCGGCCGGCCACTTCCACACTCTTTCATGACTCAAGCTGCTCTGCTTCCTCTCGGCTCACAGCGTGACAGAGACTATCCGTACGTGGGGGTAAACAACGGCACAGCTACTGCCATTTCGTTGTTGCTGTCGATACATTTAAATAAAGTTCCTTTGGCTATTACCAAGAAATTTACAATATTTACATTACAGTTACAATCAATTATATACATTCTCAAATAAAAGCACTATTACATCCATTACATATTAAATATAGTTTCTGTAATAAGGTTTATAGATTCGGAATCAGAAGTGCAGTACAAATAATCAGCGGATATTAGTAGTATGGTAGTGGGTTTGTAACTCCACTTTTGATATAAAATTGATATGCAAATTAATTAAATTGATCAATTAATCACCCCTGCCCATTCCTACCACCTCCCCCACCCACCCCCGCCCCCAACCACGCCCACCTACACCCCACATGATGTCACGTGTTTTCCTCAGCCTGAACATGTGCCCCAGCCCCCACCCTCTCTCCTCGTTCCCCATCCCCCAATCTACACCATTGTCGGGAATTTCAAATTTTGGTGGCAACTGCGAATTTTAGCGGGATTTTCTTTGTTCCTGGGCTGTGTTGATGGCCCACTCCACCCCCACGCAGGAATTGGCGGGAAATTAAAATTGGCAGTGCCCTTTCCGAAACTCGAGCCTTGGTCCTCCTGGATGCAAAGCCCAACTGCACACCCCTAACACAATTATACCACCAGGGGCGCTTGGAATTCAGGGGAAATTAAAGCATACACTCGAACACTAACTCGGATCTACTGTGGTACCTGAGAGCCGTCTGCGACTCATCCACAGACACAGACATACAGAAAACAGAGCAAATGTGCTGCAACTGTATAATATGCAGTAGGAGATGACTGGATGCATTCGATTACAGTGCTATACTATGCCGCCCGACCACAACAATAGTACATTTGCGCTAGGTGTTGGCAGCTGTACTACATTTACAAGCAATTTTAGGACACGGAACAAGAAGTGATGTCATGATAGCATGGATAGAAGTGATGTAAAATCGATAAAACGACGGAAAACACGTATAAATTGAGGGAAAATACGCCGAAATGCGGGGAATTGAGGGAGTACTTGCATGTCTTCTGATTGGTGCAGAACAATTCTTATACATGGGAACGAGTATAGGGCAGCAAGAGGAATATGGGAAAAAGTTGAGATGGAAGAACTGGGAACTGGGGAAATAGTTTTTTATTTTCTGTCGAGACAACATTCTACTGTGTTGAGGTAATAGTGATACACGCGAATTGACTGCTGTCTTTCATACTTTCCTGGAAAAAGAGAGAACCATCTGCCTCTAAACTTACTTGCATATGTGTTAAAGGATGACAAAGAGTAGATGGAGTTGTAACGAGGTAGGATTTAATAGTAGACTGATTCTAGAGAGAGAGGGAGATGTTGTTGCAGGTCACTTGATCATATTTTACCGTTGTTCTGTGGGGATGCCTCAGTTGTATGACATTACCTGCGTTCGACTCTCATACAACTGCATGTTCTGCATGTGTCTTAGAGCACTGTGTACTTACGATCGTTAACAGCAAACCCCTCGGTCATCAGAGGATTTCCATCCTGTGTCGACACATTTCTCTAGACGAACGAAGATTTATGCGACATACTGCATTCCCCTGCCGCATCTTGGGCATAAAATCGAGTCTTCAGTTCGATAGCTACGGTGATTCTAAGTTAGCGACTGGTGTTTGTGAGGTATTACAATCCCCGTGTATACATCTGCGTGTCAGATGTCCTGTTTACGGAGTTAGTGGTGGAGTGACGTGTAATTTCACATGTCAAACACCACTGCTGTGCGTTTATCCTTCCTTTGTAAGAGGAATTCTCCGTTACTAACGATCATTTTATATAGGACTGATGCGAGCATAGTATAATTTTTGAACAGTGAATCGGATGTGAATAGTGGGGAGCTACACACCTCTGGAAAGTATATTATGCGTGTATCACGAGGGATCGATGTTTTAAGGAAGTAGTTTATCATTTTACAGTTCATCACTATAGCAGAGAAACCTGCAAGGAGAATATATCTCATGTCCTGGAAATATATTTCTTACATTGGGATAGTAACAGCGTTGCATTCCATATGACTAATAGGCCAGAAACCGCAACGATCTAACGTTATAGCGTGTTTTAAGTGCAGAATATTGTAGCCTTAGGAGTGCACGTGTTTATGATCTCTTACCAGTGGTTTTTTGGTAATGACCCCAGACACTACAACAATAGTTCAGAATTGATAGCACAGTTGGTTTACGTAAAATGCAGCAAACTCCGTCCGTCTGGAGCTCCATCATGCATAAAAACCACCCGTGTCTTGTTCTTAACCGTCTGTCATATCTACTGTGCACTGATGATCAGTGCTAACCTCCTCGACATTCGCGCACCTGGAGAAATCTTGTGGTCTTTGATGGTTGCGGGACAGCAGTTACAGCCTCGGTTCGCACAATTCCTACACGGAACGTGGAATGTAGCGGTCTACTTCTGGTCAGCTGCAGGGAGCGTTGGTCAAAGACAATGCGAGGAGATCCTTCGGTCTCTGACTTTATCCTAAGAACGCGAGAATGCCCTGTGACTCCCATCCACATAGAGAAAGATCTACTACGCACGATGACCGAAGTACTAGATATATGTAGTTCGCTCTCTGGTATACTTTGGTGTAGATGTTCGAGAATTAACAATGAATGAATGTAGTTCAAAGTCATCTACTTACATTCGCCATGGTATTCGCAAAGTAGTGGAGAGGTTGTTTAGCAATGATACGGAAATGGCCGCGCGGGATTAGCCGAGCGGTCTTAGGCGCTGCAGTCATGGACAGTGCGGCTGGTCCCGGCGGAGGTTCGAGTCCTCCCTCGGGCATGGGTGTGTGTGTTTGTCCTTAGGATAATTTAGGTTAAGTAGTGTGTAAGCTTAGAGACTGATGACCTTAGCGGTTAAGACCCATGAGATTTCACACGCATTTGAACATTAGATACGGAAATTGGTAAGCATGCTGCCGAATCATTGGTCGCTGTTGAAATTACGATAAAACTGATAAAATTGATCGGACTATCAACTATGATGCTTATTATTACAGTACATCGACCATGACTTTTCCATCCCAACAGTCAACTGGTACACTGTTGATTACCACAAATGATTGAATGACATTGCTTGTTTGAGATGGAGACAGACTCTTGGTGGAGGAGGCAACACCTTCCAGGGATGGCTAACACCGAAACAGTGATCTTGTGCATGGAAGCAATATGAGGAATCAATCAAATGGAAGACAGTTCCATCACCTATCCCATCACTGTGAATAATGAGTTTAAATGTAGAGTTCATCAATCACCTACTGAGAGCAGTTTGGAAGTGCTCCACAATGCCTCAGAACTCTTCTAGTTTCTTTAAGTTGTAACTGTATTTTATTTAAATCACAGTGTAGGTGTGTTGTGGGACCAGCAGCACCAACATGATTTACACCATGCCTTGTCTAGTTTTCTGGGGAGCCAATTGACCAAAACGTGTTAATGTCAGTTTAGAAACTGACACAGACGTCGAAGCTGCGGCGGAAAAAAAGTATGGCAGTGTACAAAATGTATTACAGCAGAAAAAGTGGTGTATCAGACAACGAAACAGGGACCCACTCCTGCAACTGATAACCTTTGAGGGAAGGTTCTCATATCGAACAGACAATGAAACTTTACACCGGTCTGTGGAAGTGATGTCGATCACCGGCCGCCTGCTCCAATGGATAAATACCTGTGTATGTAAAAGGATCGCCGCATATGCTCGATGCTGTCACATAGACGGTATTCGTTTTCGATATATCGGAAGAGAGAGATGTGGTAAAACTCTATCGGATGCAGTTAGCAGAGCTTTTACAGTTCGTAATTTTTCTCTGTTTGATGGTACATAATAACGATTTTAGAATGTTTTGGTGATAGACGTGAATGGACTCTTAGGGACGGAGATCAGCTTTGGACTGCAGTACCTGTATGATGTTGAGTCTCCCTAATTTACCCGATAAGAAACACCACTGTACTGTTCGTACTGTCTTTTATAGTACACCGTGTTGCAGGAACAGGCTTCATTTGGCGCTGACCTTACACATCGTACATGGGTGGCGGGGCTACAACAACATGTTCTCATTTCCACCAAGTGGTCAAAACATGGTCCTATAGCATTAACTCAGCTCGCTCTTTCTCCGCGGGTTGCTGAATGTGGTAGATATAGCTCTCTCCAACTTCTGGGTAAAATTTCTAAAATTGATCTCACAATCAACTGCAGTGTGTATTACAGCACGTCGTTCCATATCAGCAGTGTCTTTCCCATCCTGACCGCCCACTAGGTACGCTGTTGATTACCGCATAATGATTGACTGACACCACACCGTTGAGATGGAGGGAGCCTTGGCAGAACACTGGATATCTGCTGCTTGTCGCTATGGAACATGGGATTAAATGTAGAGGTCATCACCTTAATACAGTTGTTTGGAATCGTTCCTCATTTCTACGGACTCATCCTATTTCCATATGATGTGATGCCCCACACATGTTTTTAATTCTTTTATTTTTTTCACCAATAAGATAAAGTACCTCTTTTCATTTGTCCTGCCTCACGCGTGTCGTGAACAGCACCTTCTGGCGATGGTCAACACTGGAACAGTAATCATGTACATGACTGCAGAATGGAGGAACAATGCTTTTCTAAATGGAGCACTTGGACATCAGTTACCCTGTTGATTGGAAGATGAGATTAATTGTACAGTTAATCACCTTCCAATAGCTGTTGGAAGCGCTCTACAATACCGCAAACTCTTCCAGTTTCCATATGTTGTGATGTCTCCCACATTTTTGTCAATGAAAAACTTCGCCTTTGTGTTTTATTTCTACCAGCCTGTGTTGTGGTAGCTGTATACAGGGTGGTCCAAATATCTCGCGAAATAAGCGTCAAACGAAAAAACTACAAAGAACGAAACTTGTCTAGCTTGAAGGGGGAAACCAGATGGCGCTATGGTTGGCCCGCTAGATGGCGCTGCCATAGGTCAAACGGATATCAACTGCGATTTTTAAATAGCAACCTCCATTTTTTATTACATATTCGTGTAGTACGTAAAAAAATATGAATGTTTTCGTTGGACCACTTTTTTCGCTTTGTGATAGATGGCGCTGTAATAGTCACAAAAAAATTACTCGCCATACAAAGTGATTCCCATGATCAATTTAATTAATTAGCCTACTAAATTGATATCAATGACATGCTGCCTGGCAGGTGGAAGAAATGGGTAGGGCGCCATGGAATGATTCTTCGTCCCGAAGCATTTCCGTAATACTTGTTTGCAGGTCGAAGCTACCGGTAAGAAATCTAGCTGCACGACTCGAATTTCTTCGATGCCCTCTGACCTGGTTGGGTCCCAACTCTCAAGCAGTACTCAAGAATGGGTCATAATGTGAGTTACACTTTCATACACTTTCTCCCATAAAACCAAGGTCGACCATTCGCTTTTCCTACAACTGAGCTTATCGGCTTGTTTCACTTCATGTCGTTTTCATCGTTACGCCTACGTTTTTAACCAACGTGACTGTGTCAAGTAGACCACCACTAACAGTGTATTCCAGATTTATAGGATTATTTCTCCTACTCAGTTGCGGTGATTTATATACTCCCAAATTTAGAGCAATGGAATTCTACACATCTCACAGTCATTTAAGGACGACACTGTGCCGTACAGTACAGAATCATCAGCGACCAGTCGCAATTTGTTGCGTACTCCATCCGACAGATTGTTTATGAATGTAGAGAACAAGAGACGTCCGTTACTCTTCCCTTAGGCATTATTGACGATACAATTGCCTCCGAATCAGCTGCGCGGGATTAGCCGCGCGGTCTTAGGCGCTGCAGTCATGTACTGTGCGGCTGATCCCGGCGGTGGTTCGAGTCCTCCCTCGGGCATGTGTGTGTGTTTGTCCTTAGGATAATTTAGGTTAAGTAGTGTGTAAGCTTAGGGACTGATGACCTTAGCAGTTAAGTCCCATAAGCTTTCACACACATTTGAACATTTTGATTGATTCTTGACAAGCGTTTCTTTTTTTCTGTTGCGGCGATGTCTTGCAACGAAATCTCCCACCTACACAGGGAGAGACAGACTCTTACGCTTTGTTTCGTAAACGCTAGTACGATACTGCATCGCACTCTCATAGTGTACAAAACAGCTACGTTCTCTTGAATTATAGCTTGTTGTTGCCGAATGTAAAATGACTGTATTTCTTCCAATACGTGAGCCAATGGCATGAAAGATTGTATTCTCTAATGTTATTTCACGTGCATGACAGTTCATTTGCGGTCACTGAACGCCATATATGCTCTCAGGACACGTAATTTGTTCAAGAAGCTACAAGAAATTGCTTAATATAGATTATTATTTTTTGTTTGGAGTTTAAATTATCGCTTTTTCTTTACTCTGACGACAGTTTCGAAATAACGAGGACATTCTGTGGTGATCGGGAGTTTTCGCAGCCAAATAGTCGAAGTTTTTTTCCTGGTTTGACGCAGGATGGGCATGTCTCTACTGATCATCTGTAATCGGTGGCAGTACACTTCGCTGGATGTCGCAAAATAATGAGATGTGATCTTGCAGTTGACTGTAAAAGCTATACCGATTTTGCTCATAAAATTAAAATTAAATGGACTGCGCCTATTTTCGTGGAAAGAGGACATTTATAAACGTCGCAATTGTGTTTTTCCTTTCTTTAATAGATGCTTGATTATAGATGCATTGATGTCAAACAAAATTGTTCTCCAATGCCGAATGGTGGGCTGCTGCAGGCGAGGGGGAGGGGGGAGGGGGGAGGATCGCGCCTGCTGGGGTAGGGGCACACATGCAGGCTGAGAAAAACATGTGACGTCATTTCGGGGTGGGGGTGGGCATGGCTAGGGCGTGGGTTGGGGTGATTAATTGATCAATTTAATTAATTTACGTATCAGTTTCATATCAAAAGTGTCCTGACTCCGCCACTAGCCTACTACTAATATTAAATGGCAAAAAATTTGGGTGGTTCAGAAGTTATTTTATTTGCAATTTCTGTGTTAGAACTGGCACTAGGACAGAACTGACGTTGGAGCTGGCTGCACACATCTTCTACTGGAGACAAGTGTGGGGATCTTGATGGCCATGCGAGTGCTGACAGTTCATAGAGACATGTGACAGGTGTCAACAAGCATTAACCTGTTGAAAAATGGTATCAGAACATGGCAAGTGAGAGATAACGCCTGAGGACGCGGAATGTCCGCAACATGTCATTGAGTCCTCAGAGTTCCATCAATCGCTACGAGGCGTGACTTGAAGTCAACCTGAAGGCTCACCATGTCACAACGCCAGGAGTAACAGAGTAACACTGCTCCGCCTCTCGAAAACACTGGAAGAATGTTACCTCTCCCCATGTCGTTACCGTACTGCTGACTTTGGTCATTCAGGACAGTGATGAACTCCGATTCATCGCTGAACACAGTGTGAGTCCATTCAACGCCAGTCGACGATTCCTGGTCATGGCCCTCCAAATGCAGTCGTTTTTGTTGTAGTGTAGATGGCAGCCTACGCATGGGACGTAATTTCCCAGTCGGATGACGCTGAATGTCGCAGGAAGTTCATTACATGTTCTCGGATTGCAGATGAAGATGTGAAAGAGCTATGGCGATCCTCCTCCCTTGTTGCACTCAGAGATGGTGGACCACAACACTGACAACTCTCATGCCTTCCCTGACGTTTCCATGCTGTACAACATCGCGCCATTGTCACACGCCCCACAAATCTGGATTCGACCAGCTGATGAAATGGGGACCCACAATGAGGCCCCTTTTATGGTCTCTCAGGAGCTGATAACGCTGTGCCACATTTGTGCACGACATCTCCGTGTCCTTCACAGAGATCTCTGAACATCCGATGCTGTTTGCACCCTTCTGTACGCTACCGGGCATGGTAAGAACACTAAACACGCACCACAGTAACGCACTCTGGTGGCTGTTCAACTTTTCTAATCATTGATATACCCGCTGACTGCGTGACCGTGTATGTATTTCACTGGCATCCGATCATGTCTACTTGAAGCCTGAGTTTTTTGTCAAGTAGTGTATACTACGATTGCTAATTTGTCCAAGGTTGCAGGTCCACGACTTCCTGCAATCTCATTACTTGGTGGAGAAATATACATAAATGATAGAGGCAGGCAACCATTCTGATTCAGCACAATTTCGAAATGTAGAAAGGTCAGGATCGCACAGTTATCAATAAGTGTTACACGTTTCAAAATTTCGTCATCGGAGTTAAGCTCAGAATAAGGTTTACAAGGAAATTAACTATAGCAAATATGTACATAACAATATAATCATGCATCTTAATCCATATAAAGAATTTTCAATGAATGCTGTACATACATTTAAATCAAACTTTAGTAAAAAGTCCACGAAAGCGAGCACATAGACAAGATCTCATGTCATATAGGCGTATTTGACGGTGTCGTTGTCTATCCGAAGAGATCCAGTGCCAAACTCACCTTGGCGATTAAGCTATCTAAGTAGTAAACGATGGCTGGTGGTGCTAGCATTGACCACTGAAATGAAATCAAAGAGTAAATTTACAAAGAACTGTATACTGATCAGCCAGAACATTATGACCATCGACTTGTATGTATTGTATTGTATGTTAACCGGGGACCTAGAAACGACGGAAAGGCTCCGTCCCCGCAGCAGCAGCAGTGGTCCACAACCCCACAACGACTACCGCAGCCCACGTCACCCCTCCGCTGCCCCACACCGAACCCAGGGTTATTGTGCGGTTTGGTCCCCGGTGGACCCCCCGGGGAACGTCTCACACCAAACGAGTGCAACCCCTATGTTTGCGTGGTAGAGTAATGGTGGTGTACGCGTACGTGGAGAACTTGTTTGCGCAGCAAATCGCCGACTGAGGAGGAATAAGAGTGAAACCTTCCCGTCTCCTCTATACCTCTTGTGTTATTGATAACCTTACCTTTTACAACAAACTATGAAACCTTTCCTTAGGATTTCTATCTCTTGCTTAATAATAACAAATGAAACCTTCCCTTTGAAATTTGTTCTCTTTCTCTATCTTCGCATTCAAATTTAATTGCTGCTTATTAAAAGTGGTTTTCTGATTATTTCGACGAAACATAGAATGTGTAGTCGTCGTGGCCCTCAGTCATTATCTGTAATAACCCAAAACTGTTACTTACCTTTTTTACTGTTACTGGATCGCCATCTGACTGCTACATCGAACTGCGGCATGAATATACTTACTCTGTTTTACTGTACTCTATTAGCTGCTGGTGGGTATTTCATAATAAGTGGCTGTATTTATTACCAAAGCTGACGTTATTCTTTAATAGCAAAGCTGACTTTATTCTTTAATTAATTTGACTGAAGTTACGTAATTCATAGTTAAACTTTTTCTTGGCAACAATAAAATTTTGCAAAGTTTTACATTGATGGTTTTTGGGATGGATTATAATTAGAAATGCAATATTGCTGGCAAAAGTTAATCATATTCTGAATGAAATGATTTTACAAACGTTCAAATGGGACTTACTTTTTACAATAATCGTACACCTAGCAATGGGCAAACATACCTTCAGTAGTCTTGAGTTTCTCAAAAAAACTAATTCAATAATATTAGTTCCTCTTATTATAATAGTTAGCTGATGTCTCTGCACATCCGTTTATATTCTCTTGTAAATCATAGGTAGTGGCTGGCAGGCACACCGCTCCTCTAACCTCTCGCTTCAGACCTGCTACCGACTCGCTTCACTTCTCGCTTACTACTGACTTCCTACGAACGCTAAAGTGCGGTCTCTCCTGCCAACAATGCTTTCTGGTGCAGACAATCCCTGCTACCATTACAAAATGTATCAATGCGCGGTCTTTCCCGCTCTTTTCTTATAATGTATCCCTACGTGGTTTCTCTCGCCCTTTTTAAAATTATATCAACAATACTTTGGTGCAAAGATTCCCTGCTACCAGAATTATTTCCAACATGAAAAATATTAAATATTCCTACTTAATCCTATTAATAAAATATAAACATCTTTCATAAATTGTGGTTTGACAATAGACATATACACGTCTTGCAAGGGGAACCAGTCCGCATTCGCCGAGGAAGAAGGAAAACCGCCTAAAACCATCCACAGACTGGCCGGTTCACCGGACCGCGACAAAAATCTGGCGGTCGGATTCGTGCCGTGGACCAGGAGCTCCTTCCCGCCCGGAAAGCCGTGCGTTAGACCGCACGGCCAGCCGGGCGGGCGACCATCGACTTACTATCGATATAAACCCTTCCAGGCGATGGCAGCTTTACCTGCTGAGGCTTGACTGTCAGTCAGCCACACGCACGGTCCATGGGGAACATTCACGTGGGCATCCCCGGGTTCCGTGGAGTTCGTGCGAGGCACCATGACGGCCAAATAGTATCTTAAGTGGTTGCATACCAGAACATGACGATCACGTTTCCCGAAGGCAGTGGCATTTTTCAACAAGATAATGCACCACGTCACAAGGGCAGAGACGTGATGGTTCGAGGAATAAAGTGCCGAGTTCCAATTGATGTGCTGGCCCCCGTACTCGCCAGATCTGAACCCGATCTAAAACATTTAGGATGTCATTGAATGTGGCGTCAGAGTTCATCGCCTCCCCCCCCCCGGAGTTTTCGGGAATTACGTGACTTGTATATGGAGATATAGTGCCATCTCCCTCCAGCGACCTACCAAGGGCTCTTTGTTTCCATGTCACGCGTCGCCCCCGTTTTCTGTGCCAAAGATGGACAAAGCTGCTATTAAATAGGTGGTCATAATAATCTTGCTGGTCAGTGTACATTGCGATGAATTAAATGTCAGAACATCGTAAACAAGTCGACTAAGATACACTTATGCTACTTTTACGCAGGGTAAATTTATGTAACAGTACGTAAATTTTATGTAGCATGGAATGTACGTGGTTGGGTGATATAGTGAGCGACGGAACGGAGATAGTCGTTAGTCAATAATCAAAACAGAAGGAATGTTTTCAATCTTTAACTGGTGTAGTATAATGTACAGTCAGTTTTGCACTGTTTATCTTCGAATAGACAACGGAACTGTCAAATATGCATATATTAGATAAGGTCTGTATCTGTATTACAATGTCTATGTGCTGACTTTCGTGAGCTTTTTACTAAAGTGTGACTTAAATGTAAGTACGATATTAACTGAAAATTGTTTATATGGATCACCAAGACGCATAATTATGTTAGTACGTACATGTTAGCTATCTTTAATTTCTTTGTACACTTTATTCCATCGCTTCAGTATGATGATTAAATATTGACATGCGTAACGCTTGATCAAGAATTGTGCGATTAAGGGTTTTCTATATGTCAAGGTTGTGACTTCATATGATGTTCGAGCTTATTCAAAAATAATAACTAACATAGAGAAACTTTGCTTGACGCTTCTTTGCTATTATTCAACACAAAATAAAAACCTGTTGTTGCACTTCAATATGATGTCGTCAGTGTCGCCAACAGATTATTTATTGCAATCATCTGAAATTGCTGCTCCAGTCACTCTGCTAATGACTGATCTAACTCTGTTGAAACTCTCCAGAACTGCCCACTTTGAGCTGAGACAAATTCTTTTGTTATGGGGCTTGTGACTTTTTATAGTTATCAGCCAGGCCCCGTAATAAAGTTTCTTTTGAATCAAAAAACCATATATACAAATTCAGACGACACTGAAGGCAGATTATGTGAATGATTCAGTAGGTCATAGATGAAATTTGAGGATGGCATATTGACTTCAGTTCTAGATTTTCTTGCGTAACTTATAGGTTCCTCACAAATCATTTTATTAACATCATCTGTGAAAAATATTCAAACAATTCAACAACTGTTAAATGAGACTTCAGTGCCTCTAAATTTTGATTTTATTCTCGTATGTTGATTCTCAGCTTTACGACAGTGTATCAGTGAACCATTTTGGAACATTTGGAGGTCTTTCATTTGATTCACATTCTAGAAGCTCATCTTTTTCATTTTCATCCACATGACTTTGTAATTTAATAGGACCAGCGATACCTATAACGCAAGGTATTTCAGTCTCTTCATCATAAATCCATTCTTTGCGATTAGGTTATCAACATCAATCAGTAGTGATAGAACGTCGGTATCAATTCCTTCTCACGTAAGATGTGCTGCTGTTTCATATAAAGTCTTAAAACATTAGTATTAATTTCTCTGTTTTACCTTTACTTACTCATCAATATGCTTTGACATATACCGACGTTTTTAAAAATCGTAATGAGTTATAGATTTATTCCCACGAGCGTTAATTGTTCACACGATGTCCCAGCGTCTTTATTTCATATTAATGTTGGTGTTATGGGCTTATGAATAAAGAAAAATTCAATTAAAAAGTTGTGCACCTGTTATCAAAGTACATGTTTATTATATAATTATATAATTACAAACGGAATAACGCATTACTATAAAAGTAGAGTATTAAAATTAAGTGATTACTGCACAGTGAACACGAACGAACTAAGTTAAACAGACACTTCTGATGAGCTGAAGTACATTTGGATTGTGCATTAATAGCACTTATTTTTATTGTTGCTGACTCCATTGGTCATCTCAGAACACGAAATTAATAGCTGTAACCATAAAAAATGGAGCAGACCTCAAATGACGGCGGTGGGTCGTAATGAGTTACGATTCTCCCAGTGAACATCAGCCGGGCGTCTGCTTTTCCTACAGTTTGTCTTAGGTGATAATTCCATTTCAGGTCGATCTGGAAGATTACTGCTGCATCCTTCACGGTAGGTACTCTTTCCAGTGATTTGTCCCCAATAGTGTAAGCTAACAGTAGTGGCCTTCTTACTTCATTTATGTGCAACAAATTTCAATAAATTTCACATATTTACTTCAGTGTCCACTGCCTGTCTCTGGATAATCGTCGACCTATTACGTATCTCCCTACAATTCACTACACTCTCCTGTCGTTCAACTTTACTATAGACAACAGCATCGTTTGCAAATAGCTTCATGGTGTTATTGACGGAGTTATTAATGATCATTAATGTACGTCATATGGCCATGAGCAGTGGTTATGGGAGAGGACGAGCTCGGTTAACAATCTAATCTGAAGGTCATCGCCCACGTCTATGGTATATTCAAGTGCACGATGTAGCCAGATACCAATCACGTGTCAAGATAAGTCTCCCCTTCTGCCGCCGACGCTTATACGGCAATTGTGTGACTAAGAATGGCAAAGAAATGAGTCACCCATCCACTGTGCCCGTTCTGGCACCAAAATCAATGTCATTCTCCTGCCATTGATCTAGGTCGACAGGATAATGTTATCAACAATGCCGGGAAAACAATTTTCTCCCTCACCATCACGCTCTCCTCCTCGTTTTCCCTCTAGTCCAGTTGCAGGAGTTTCGCCATGTGCACTGGAGTGAAAGGATCATTAGAGAGATCGCCCACCACCTCATGCATAATAAAAAGAAACTGCAAAGTGGAATGTAAGTATTATTACCTCCTTCACCTAATTATTTTAATAGTGTGATTGAAAGAATGGCGTTTTCTATAAGGACTCCAGCCTATGGACAGCGCCTAATCCTATTTACAGTTTTAGGGTAATTTGTTACATTTTTTACTGATTTTTCTCCCACTTTTCGAGATTGTCATCCTAAGACACATAAAAATATTACGATTTTAAATGTTAAACTATTAGAACAGTATGATATTTTAACAAATACGTCGACAGCCCAGGATAAACAAGTAGTACAGTGTTATATTTTAACAAACACGCCCTGTATTCCTCGTTAAACAGTTAGCACTCTACAAAGAGTACGCTCTTGCTATGTACCATACCTACGTTTCACTGTAAGGGACTTATCCCTGCGTTATTAACGTAGTAAAGAGATAGAGTTCACTATATGAATGCGTCAGAGGCGTCTAACTCTATAAGATTATAGCAGCTTGCCTATAATGGCGGTAAATTCAAGTACGTAACACACACAGACACACACACACACACACACACACACACACACACACACACACACACACAGTCACACACAGACACGCAAACCACACACACACACACACACACACACACACACACACACACACACAACACACAACACGCACGCACATGACATTGTTAAATTTACACTGTAAATCATCACCCTTATCGCACATGTGCAGCCAACCACCACCACTGGCTTAAAAATAGCTTCCTAGTGGGTTAAAATCAATACCGTAACTTACAGGATGCCTTAGGTGGGTCAGACACAATAAAATTATAGACTTGTAAATAATGGAGGGAAATCCGAGTAGGAGCGCTTCTACATCAAGTATTTCTCATTAAACAACATGCTAAACTGCACTATCAACAATTTCCCCATTTGGTACTATTTTCGCCTCACTATCATTGGGTAGGAATGGTAGAGGTTTCCACTTAATTTGAAACAAGCAATGAACATCTGTCATCTGCTCCATTAGTACTCATAGTTTCTGCATTGTCCATCCGCACCGTAAGGTCTGCTTGGGTCGTGGTCATTCTACTACAATGCTACGTCACTGGAGTGCGAAGGGCCGTTCTCTGTCACATAGACAGAAGCATCCCACTCAGCTGATAGACGACAGCAAGTGAGGTGGCCTCTTCGGAGTTCTTTATCACACAGGCAATGGCCATAAGTGTCCCATATCCCACGCAACCGATAACATTTCGGAGAAGTCCGCCCTTGGTAGCTGAGTGGTCAGCGGGACGGAATGTCATACCTAACGGCCCGGGTTCGATTCCGGGCTGGGCCGGAGATTTTCTCCGCTCAGGGACTGGGTGTTGTGTTGTCCTTATCATCATCATTTCATCCCCATCGACACGAAAGTCGCCGAAGTGGCGTCAACTTGGAAGACTTGAACCAGGCAAACAGTCTACGCGACGGGCGGCCCTAGCCACACGGCATTTCCATTTCCATTTCGGAGAAGGCGAGTGAGATGGACAGTGTCCTTACAGGTGCTCTCTGTCGCATGAGCAATGGGCATACGAGTCCCACACACTTGTGATAAAGCCAACCGGTCGCTAGTATTCAGATGTGAGAGCCATTCTATCAGCAGAAACCTCAGTAAGGCCAAAAGGACCCAAGTCACAGACACGGAATGTAGGCTGTATTAAATGCTCTCACTCTTCTTTAATTACATAACCCTCTAGTTTTGAAGGATAATGCCAGTAATAAGTCATTATTAACACTGTATCACCTTTACATATTTCTCAGTAGCAGGACATGTACCGTAACCAGTTTTACATCGGCTGTAATACATACTAAAAACTAAACTGCACATTCTCAAACGGCATACCCTATCTGATCCAAGTATCCAGGAACCTACCCCTATCTCAGCGATCGGAAATGCGGTGTGTGCCTTGTAAAATAATCGTTAGATGTTTAGGTATATATTCGCAATTTGCACGATGGTGACTCCGAAGCAAATACTAAGCATCGCATCTTTAATGTGGCGGAAAGCATCAGTTTGTGTCCCGCTACAAACCATATGCATTTGAAGCTGAATTTTACTAGGTCATATTCGTGGACAATAGAAACACCAAGAATAGCGAAGCGCTAATCCCTCCAAGTCCGCTTCCGATCCGATCCTCCTTATACAGTACCCCCGCCCCTTTTAAGTATTCCTCTTTTTACCTTCACACCCCTTAATATAAATCCGACAATGATCCTCATTTCATTTAATATATAAACGTTTTGTAGCTGCTCGAATGTGGAAAATCATCACAGAGATACTGCAGGAACTAAACTAGAAGACTCTTGAAGATAGCAGCAAACTATCCCGAGAAAGTCTGTTAACAAAGTTTTAAGAACCAGCTTTAAATGATGACTGTAATAAACTACAATGCCCTGCTTACCGCTCACGTAGGGATCGTGAGTATAAGATTAGAATAATTACTGCACGCACAGAGGCATTCAATCAGTCATTCTTCCCATGGTCAGTACGTGAGGGGCATGGGAAGAAACTCTCACAACTGGTATAATGGGTCATACTATCTGCCACGCACTTCACGGTGGTTGCGAAGTATAGATGTAGGTGTAGGATGTTATGGATGCCAGCACACTGTATGGTGTTTTGAGGTATCAAGTACCGTCCACCATGTAAGGATTGGTTGGACAATCGTCATATTGTAACAGTTACTGAAATAGAGTGGCTGTATACCTAGTGAGGACAATGGTAGTTTAGCGGCTAAAATATAGTGGGCGACGGATTACCAGTTCCCTAGAGCAAAGACCAAATAAGCACCGCTGCTGACCATTTAATGAAACATTGCTTAGTTCCCTCTCGCTGTAACGTATTATCCTTCTCATGCAGGGGAAGGTGGTAATGTAACATCGTGTTTTGCAGAGGCAAACAACTGCACCTGTCTCTAGGAGATGAAATTCCATTACTGTTTCACATCGCCATCCAAAAGAAACATGTAGATCACTGTAAACAGGAGAATTTTTTATTTTGGCTGAGTGGTGAATAACAAAGCAAATATCTGGGTACAAAAACACTATTAACTTTTTATATACATTTAACACAGAAAACCGTGCTATCTTTACATTGGCTTGATGTAGTATTAATAACATCTGGCTTTATTGCAAGTTTATAATTTAAACCTATTACAGAATCACCTAAATCTTTCTCTAATAAGTAATTTGACAAAGCATGTATATTGATGAATTTTATGATGTATTTAAATTTGTTTCGTGTGAAGTACCAATTCTATGCCTTTAACAATTGCTTATGTTCCTTCTTGCAATTCTTATACCCGAGAGCACCCATGAATATAAATTTTGTCTATTATTTCCTGTATTACACTACTGTTACAACATTCCACATCTTCCCTGGTGTATGTCGGCAGCTGTTCTGCCCGACATTATTGTGGACTTTCTGTATAAAATTCAAGTTTACAACTTTTTCAAAGAATTTCCATTAAATGTAGTTATTTTTTCAGTTTACAACTCTTCAAAGGACTATCCTGTAGCAAAATGTCCATTCCACAACATTTAGATACAATATAACTACCATCCTTAAGCTGATTCAAATGGGAGTGGATTTTTACAAGGAAATATTTTGTGTATCCTATAATATACTAAATGTCCACTGATCCAAAGAATTCTGCGAACTCTGCAACGTACTGTGTTCTCATCTGACAGTCGTCTTCTCTGTAACATTTTCAGCTTGCAGAACAGGCAAATGTTATGCAGTAATGCACCAAAATAAAGATTTTGTTATTACAAGGATGACTGTAGAAAATTGAAAGAATAACAACGCGAGTCAACAATAGCAAATGACGTTAAATAAAGTGTATACTTCTACCATTCCTACCCAACGCCAGTGGCAAACGATTACAAATGGTCACAGCAAACTTGATCAGAGAGCAGTTTGAGATTATTCTATCTACATGTGATCCTTCAGGTCCCAATCGATTCTGAAATACTGAGAAAATGTGAGCGACGATGTCCTCACTCAACTACAACGAGACTCTCTAAAATCAACATTATATTTAAACGAGGAACTTTGCAGCAGTGCCTGGATTTTGCTAGAGGGTAAATTTTCATCGATGTCTAATCCAAAGTTACTACAAACTGGAGTTCAGACACCTCCAGGACGCCAATTTAACGCTACTAACAGTGAAATATTGAGGGAAAAAGGTTACGAAATCTGTGACTGCGGTGCTACGTGCAACATAACATAAAATTATTAAATAAAGATAAAAACGTGCACGTGATACAATGACGGAATATTATGACAACCACAACGGTGGCAAATATTTGTAGATGCACATGGTGGTACCGGCAAAACGTTTTACCTTAATCCTAGCAGACGTTCGCCCAACCAAAGAAATAGCAGTCGCGCTTGAAACATCCGGAATATCGGCTACGCTTATGGATGAAGGCCGAATGGCATTTGCGTCGTTGAAACTACCTTTAAACGTAGCTGTAAACGAACTGCTTCTTTGTGACATAACAAAATAATCAACACGTGTCCAAAACTGAAACAGTGCAAAGCCATCATGGGGGACGAATGCACAATGGTCCACAGAAAGTGTTCATAGGTTCTAAATAGAAGACTGGAATACATACGGGATAACATGAGTGTAATGGGAAGTGTTTTACTAATAACGTCAGGCGATCTGCGCCAAACGCTACCAGTTAATCGGAAACGGACCCCAGTGAATTAAATAAGTACCTGCATAAAGAAGTCTGTCATATGGCAGCACATAAAGGTACTCAGATTAACAACAAATATGAGAAACCATATTTCGGGCGACGTAAGAGCGCAAGAATTTGGTCAAAATATGTTGAGAGTAGGAGAAGCCATGTATCCAAAAAACAGAAGTCTCGGCCATATTATAATCATAATGAATTGTATAATATTGTAAATACATAAAGCTGCAACCATTCACTTTTTTGAAATCGTTATTTATTCCTTAATGAATCAGTTTTCGAACCTTTTATCTTCGGATTGTTTTCTGCAAGATACGTAGCTATTTAAAGCATGTTGTTGGGATCTGGTTCTGTAACAAGAAGACGGAACACGCTTTAATGCAGCACCTCGAGTACTGTTTATCTGTCGATTTCGATCCAAAATTTTGTTTTGGACTTACTGCGTCAATATGTAATAAACTGTGTAATGTTTTTAAGAAACTTGAAGTGATAATAACCCAGTTATATCCGGATACTGTCAACAGTTACACCAATTCAGGCTTTTTACACGAAAGGATTATTCTGGCTCCGAAGAACGAAATTGTCAATGAAACGAACAACATAGTCCAAGAACTAAACTAATCTCGGAGACAGAGAAATCTTACATTTCAGTCTATTCAGCGGCCGATGAAAATGGCATCGTGTACTTCCCAAGTTAATTTTTAGATTCTTTGAATACACCAGGAATGCCATGACTGCATCAAATTGAATTTGGTTGGTCAGTCATTTTACTACATGATCTAAACCCGCCAAAAATGTGTAATGGCGTGAGACTGGCATTAGAATGGCATGAGACTGCATCACACAGCTGCACAGTACTATCATCGGATCCAGTATAATGACAAGAAAAAAGGGGTAAAAGTTTTTATACCACAAATACATTTCTTATCATCTGGGTTGCCCTCCATCTTAAGACGACAGCAATTTCCAGTTATATTAGCATACAGCATGACCTTCAAGAAAGCTCCAGGGCATACATTCGAATGCTGTGGAGTTAATTTTATGGAATCAAATTTCTTTTGCGGGCAGCTGTATGTAGCGTACTGGATCTCCCACACACTTGTACCTTTACAGTCTGAACAAGTAAACTGCAAATATGGTCTATAAGAAAATATTGTGAAAAGAAGATATTATACTTACGTATATGCAATGAAAAGTGTATGTATAATGACAAAATAACTTTCGTACCTTACCAACTTCATTTAAGTACTATTATTATTTATTATTATTTTGAGCTTTTCCTCATTACAGAGGCTTATCTCCAACATAATAATTTACTTGGAAATTACAATACAAACAATAAACGTTCTTAAACTATACTCTCAAAATATTTCTCCAGGTGTTTCGATCTTGCGTGTCCTCTTCCTCTGCGCCCATTCTCCTCATTGTGTGCTGTACATTCTGGAGCCAGGTGGTCACAGGTCATCCTCTTCTTCTTCTCCCCTCCGGTTCCCACTCCAGTATCAATTTTGGTATTCTGGCTTCCTCCATTCGTCGTACATGCCCGTACCATTGTAATTAATTCCTATCTATTACGTCATATATTCTTTCTTTTATTTCCATTCTCCTTATTACTTCGGTGTTTCTTATCTTTTCTTTCCTGGAGATTCTAGCCGATCTTCTCCAAAAGTCCATCTCTAGTGCTTGTAATTTTTTAATGTGCTTCATGTTAATTGTCCAGGTCTCCGTTCCATACAGAACCACACTCTCTAATATGGATTTGTATATTAATTTTTTAGTTCTGCTCATTACATTCCTGCTCCATAAGACTGAGTTAAGCATCCCAATGACCCTCCGTCCGCTACTAATTCTTTCATTGATTTCTGACTCTGATTTTCCCTCGATTTCTAAAATGGATCCCAAATAACAGAAAGTATTTATCTTTTTAATTTTCTTTCCTTCAATGTATAGCTCATCTGAATCATTAGTCAAGTATTCTGTTTTTTGGTAATTAATCTTTAAACCCCAAGTTTTTTATGCTACTGCTAGTTGATTGCACATATAGTTAGCATCCTCCCCATCTTGTGCTACGACTACTTGATCATCAGTAAACAATAAATGATGTAGGTAAACTCCATCTCTTATTTATAATCCCATACTATTACATTTACAAGACCATGTTCTAAGGCTAATATCTATATAGATTTTAAACAATGATGGTGACATGGGACAGCCCTGTAAAAGGCCTTTGCTTGTTCTAAATTTCTGTGAAAGTTTATTACCAACTTTCACTTGGCGAATGTTATCTTTATACATCTGTTGTATTATTTTAATCAAGGAAGGGTTTTTTGTTTGCCATATGTAGTGCTCTCCAAAGTAATTTTCTTGGAACAGTATCATACGCTTTTTCTAGATCTATGAAAATTAATCCTATACTTTTTGATTTTTCCCTATGTTTCTCCAAAATCTGTACTATTATGTTAAGACAATGTTACTAAGCTAACATTGGCCTGTAGTGTTACCCTCAGTCGAATATGTCTGCGTAACATAATGTTAGTGCCATTATGAATTAAACAGATTGAGGATTGTATATGTGGGTATATTGGCTAATATGAAAAAGTTCAAAAGTCATAGAGAACATAACTTTTGGCGAGAGAACTACATGTTCCACACTCGCATTTTAATGAAATATCTGCCAACCACGATCACCCACTTACACCCATCTTAGTATGGACGAAACACATAAAGGATCCTGTCACAATTACACTGCATCCTGAATGAAACAATAAAAACATTTTCAAACATACGGTAAAGTTCAGAAGTTATATGTTATTTAGCTTTACCTAAGAGTATTTACTGCTCCATATATCACGGATTTTTTGCCCGTCACATTCACACACTGCCACTCACTGTGACCAAACTACCTTACTAACAGGTTAATTGGATTCATACTATTGTTAATGAGATATATGTCTCTCTGCATCTCATGTCTAGACTGGTACTCATTTCTCTTTAATGTAGTATCTCAAATCTTTAAAAACTTGTAGTGAAAGCAGAAAGGAGTACACCTATTGTATTATTGTAGATTTTTAGTTTGACAATAGAACGTTTTAGTAACATAATTTAAAAGTTACTTCACTTTCTATCGAAAAAAATGTGATGGAAGTACAAAAATTATCATCGATACATGTGAAGAAAACACAACAGGAGTTAGTTGAGTATTAGAAAATTTGTCATAAAAGTAGATGAAAATTGATATAAATGTTCAAAATTCTCATGCATACAACTGAAAAGGAAAACAAATATTTGTATGTCATATAAAAGAGAAATATTTTAAAGTCATGTATAAAGCTTACAGCTGTTTAATAACTGTACTGACAGTTTTCTCCATGGTTAAAAACATTATGCTGAAATATTTCTGGTCTTTAAATTAGAAACATCATTCAAAATGGAAATTCAACCTTTTTTTTTGGTCATCAGTCTACTGACTGGTTTGATGCGGCCCGCCACGAATTCCTTTCCTGTGCTAACCTCTTCATCTCAGAGTAGCACTTGCAACCTACGTCCTCAATTATTTGCTTGATGTATTCCAATCTCTGTCTTCCTCTACAGTTTTTGCCCTCTACAGCTCCCTCTAGTACCATGGAAGTCATTCCCTCATGTCTTAGCAGATGTCCTATCATCCTGTCCCTTCTCCTTATCAGTGTTTTCCACATATTCCTTTCATTTCCGATTCTGCGTAGAACCTCCTCATTCCTTACCTTATCAGTCCACCTAATTTTCAACATTCGTCTATAGCACCACATCTCAAATGCTTCGATTCTCTTCTGTTCCGGTTTTCCCACAGTCCATGTTTCACTACCATACAGTGCTGTACTCCAGATGTAGATCCTCAGAAATTTCTTCCTCAAATTAAGGCCAGTATTTGATATTAGTAGACTTCTCTTGGCCAGAAATGCTTTTTTGCCATAGCGAGTCTGCTTTTGATGTCCTCCTTGCTCCGTCCGTCATTGGTTATTTTACTGCCTAGGTAACAGAATTCCTTAACTTCATTGACTTCGTGACCATAAATCCTGATGTTAAGTTTCTCGCTGTTCTCATTTCTACTACTTCTCATTACCTTCGTCTTTCTCCGATTTACTCTCAAACCATACTGTGTACTCATTAGATTGTTCATTCCGTTCAGCAGATCATGCAGAAATTCAACCTATGGACTTAAACATATCACTTTCAATGGCTAATGTTGACAGTTCTGGTGAAGATGTTGACATGAGGTGAGTCTTTATAATTTGAGTTTTGAAAAACATCTCCTAGGCCATATATTCTGAACTTGGCAGCTCTGGGTTTCTTTTCTAGTTTATTTAGTCGAACTGAGAACTTGATATTGTGCTAAGTGGTAGAGATAAATGTACACTATTGGGAAGGAACCATGTGATAAGTTCTGATTTTAGGCCCATTCATCCTGGTGGAAATTCTTCACGAAACTCAATAACTTATATTACAGAAAGTATCTTTATTGATATTTTTCCAATTTTATCTGTAGTACTGATAAAATGAATTTTTCAAAACTCAGATTCATGAAGACACACCTTAGGTCAACACTTTCTCAAGAACGATTATGTGGTCTGTCATTATTACCAATGAAAGTGATACACTGAAGTCAACAGATTCAGTTTCTATTTTGAACAATGTTGTTAACTTACAGGGAAGAAAAAATTGTCTTTCATCTTTTAACCAAGGCAAAAAATTAATACATTTATTAAAGATCTGTAGGCTTTATACATGACTATAGAGTTTTTCTCTTTTGTACCACACACAAATATTTATTTTCCCTTTCAGGTGTATACATGCAAATTTGGACCCTTTTAATCAATTTTCATCTACTTGCATGACAAATTTTCTAATATTCAACTACTTAGTGGTCTGTTTTCTTCACATTTATGGATGATAATTATGTACTTCCATCCTAATTTTCCTGATGGAAAGTGAAGTAATTTTAAAACTGTGTAATGAAAAAGTTCCATTGTCCAACTGAAAAAATTTTAGAGTACTACAACAGGTCTAGTCCTTTCTGCTTACACTAAAATGTTTTAAAGATCTGAGGAATTACCTCTGAGAGAAATGAACTGTTTATTTCTTTAATATAAAACATTGGAATAAAATTGTGAACTTTAAAATGAGAAGTACAACTCTGTATGTGTTTTATGGGGTTATTTTTTCTAGTTAAACTGTTTTCGGCTTAGAAGGCTATCGTCAGTACTTAACTGACTGTCGCCCCTTTTCCAGGGTAGATTTCAGAGCAGAGTTAGATACAATTTTTTTTGACTTAACCAATGGCTACAACACTGCCTGATTGCCCACATCTTGCGTAGGAAACAAAAATTGAAAATTATACGCCTCCTGTACAGCACACTGTATTTTCATTAGCATAGAGAAGACCCAGGAAGTAGCCAACAGTGCGGTATACAAAATTACGTTAAGTTTTATATTGGTCACTCAAGCAGAGTCATACCAAGTGTACTCTATTCTGGCTAAACACGAATGCAGCTAGTCATTGCAGAATTATGACTCCACATTCGCTGAGCATGTAGTGAGTGAGAGCAACAACTACGAGCCACAGTAAAATGTCCTCCGCTTAGCAAACAAAGGCCAGACACTCAGTCTTCTGGTAGATCTGGAAATCAATAAACATGTGGTAATTCTAGTCACAAAGCTGATACAGTTCGTGATGGAAATCACTCATAAGCGATTACTTATCAAAAACTTTAATGATAGGTGGAAGCACAAAACAATTGAACAAACCATAATGATGACCACACACAAAGGAAAAGAGAGCAGTGTGAAATATCGTAACATCAGTGACGAAAGACATTTTTCCAGTGGTCGCCACAAACGTTTAGCGTACAGTCCTGGTTTAATATAAATCACCAAAAACAGTTCAGTATTTTCCCTGTTCTAAACTTCCCTTTATCATCATAGTTTTGGATGTTTTCCACACTGTCTCTTCCTTCATATTCCTCTATTTTCCTGTATTTATTCATTTTGTAGTGAATACCCATGTATGTCATGTATTTCTTTGTTACTGTTGTCTATCCTAACGTTTACTCTGTTTCTGTATCTCTTTCCATATGTAACACCTCTTCAAGCTTTTTTTTTTGTACCCTTGTTAAGTACTAATTTTATTTTGTTAGCTTTTTAATTTAAACTGTTATGTAAGCACTGGTTTTCGAGTTTAGTATTAATGTTTTTCCAGTTTTGCTCTCTGTATGCTTGTTTAGAATTCAACTTTTAACCTTTTAATTCCATTAACACAGCGCAACCAGAGAACACTTTTCTGTGTGTTCGTGATTCAGTATGGATGAGTAATATCTTTTCCATGTTGCTTGTAGATTTCTTGGACGACGATAGTCAGTTAAGTCTAATGATGGCATTGTAAGCCAAAAACCCGTTAACTAAGTAAATTAATTATGTAGCACATAAGCAATATTGCGCTTGTCATTTACAGTTACGTTGTTCTACCAAGAAGCAGCGGAAGAACTTGTTAACATCATTAAGAAATTTGCATCTGTTACAAAGGAACGAGCTAAGGACACTCATTTTTTGTAAAAAAAACCTGTTCCCACTATACGATGTTTAAATGTATTACCAGGAGCCGAAGGATACGGAACTAACGTGTGAGGGAGGGAGAAGGTGGCAGATGGCGCCTAATGATGTGTCGCCCGTGTGGAAAAATGTTCTCTAACCAGCCTCGCTCCTTTGAGCGGTGTGAACTTCGCAGGAAGTACTCGGGATGATGGCGGACAGCGCGTGTGGTAGCCTCGCTCCGCAGGCCTGTCCAGAGTTCTCAACAAACAAAGAAATGACAATCTGAGAGCGCCTCGCAGGCGGTCAGGGGCGGACACGGATGGCATCACAGTTCCGTGTCCTCCTGCCGACAAATTGAGACGCTGGCGGCCGGGGCTGGCTCCATTTATCCAGCCGCGGACTGTCCAGAGGACACGGCGGGAAGCGGGCAGCGGGCAGCGGGCAGCGGGCAGCGGACAGGTACTCTTTGGCTCCGCATTGTCCCCGCCGACAATGGCCGTCCAGGAGACGGCGGCCCATTGTCGGCGCGCATTGTATCCGGCCCCCTCAGCCGGAGATGATGGATTTTGTTGCTGCCGTTGTTGTTGTTGTTGTTGTCGCCGCTCTGTCCGTCCCGCGGCCGTTGTTTGTAGTTGTTGCGGTTCTAGTTGTCACTGCAGAGACGGCCGCGCGTTCCCACTGCGCTGTGGGCGGACCGAGCCACTCGGACATCGGAGACTCTTTTATTTTTCAGCGTCCTGTCGATTGTATTTTGTACGCGCCCGTATTTCGAAGGGCTGGTCAACTCATCCACATAGCGGCAGCGCGGAAACGTCGAAGTCTGGTAGCATTCGCATCACTGTTTATTTGGAAACAAAGTAATGAAATTATTGTAGCTACGAAATAAGAATTCCGTTGTGAACACGTTGTCACTTGTTACGAGCAGACTGGTATTACTGACGTAGAGGAAGATAAAGGAAAGTATATGTGCCCAGTTTACCTCAAACACGAACTCTCGATGCAAACACTTGAGTACCTTTGGAGACAGTTTCTCGTTGAAGTGTAAAAAGGATGTAAATAGGTATTTCCACAGATCTTCCTTCTCCTTGTTCTTCCGTTAATGATTTCCACGGACCACGTTCCAGTTTTAGTCCGCAGTCCTTTGTTGATCTTTCCTTTTCTTCGAGTGTTGCTTCATTGTGTCACTAATTATTTTCCCTGTCCTCACAAGATATAGTCGCAGATGCTTTACCGTCCAACCTTAAAATCCTTCCAGTGTTAAAACTTCTCGCCAAAAATTGATGTGCCGGTCGGGGTGGCCGAGCGGTTCTAGGCGCTACAGTCTGGAAGCGCGCGACCGCTACGGTCGCAGGTTCGAATCCTGACTCGGGCATGGATGTGTCTGATGTCCTTAGGTTAGTTAGGTTTAAGCAGTTCTAAGTTCTAGGGACTGATAACCACAGCAGTTAAGTCCCATAGTGCTCAGAGCCATTTGAACCAAACATTTGTCTTTTCATTATTTCTCTCTTATATCATTCTCCCCCCCCCCACCCCCTTGAACGATGGACCTTGCCGTTGGTGGGGAGGCTTGCGTGCCTCAGCGATACAGATAGCCGTACCGTAGGTGCAACCACAACGGAGGGGTATCTGTTGAGAGGTCAGACAAACGTGTGGTTACTGAAGAGGGGCAGCAGCCTTTTCAGTAGTTGCAAGGACAACAGTCTGGATGATTGACTGATCTGGCCTTGTAACAATAACCAAAACGGCCTTGCTGTGCTGGTACTGCGAACGGCTGAAAGCAAGGGGAAACTACGGCCGTAATTTTTCCCGAGGGCATGCAGCTTTACTGTATGATTAAATGATGATGGCGTCCTCTTGGGTGAAATATTCCGGAGGTAAAATAGTCCCCCATTCGGATCTCCAGGCGGGGACTACTCAAGAGAATGTCGTTATCAGCAGAAAGAAAACTGGTGTTCTACGGATCGGAGCCTGGAATGTCAGATCCCTTAATCGGGCAGGTAGGTTAGAAAATTTAAAAAGGGAAATAGATAGGTTAAAGTTAGATATAGTGAGAATTAGTGAAGTTCGGTGGCAGGAAGAACAAGACTTCTGGTCAGGTGGCTACAGGGTTATAAACACAAAATCAAATAGGGGTAATGCAGGAGTAGGTTTAATAATGAATAGGAATATAGGAATGCGGGTAAGCTACTACAAACAGCATAGTGATCGCATTATTGTAGCCAAGATAGATACATAGCTAACACTTGGCTCAAGAATCATAAAAGGAGGCTGTATACATGGAAGAAGCCTGGAGATACTGACAGGTTTCAGATAGACTATATAAAGATAAGACAGAGATTTAGGAACCAGGTTTTAAATTGTAAGACATTCCCAGGGGCAGATGTGGACTCTGACCACAATCTATTGGCTATGACCTGTAGATTAAAACTGAAGAAACTGCAAAAAGGTGGGAATTTAAATAGATGGGACCTGGATAAACTGAAAGAAACAGAGGTTGTACAGATTTTCAGGGAGAGCATAAGGGAACAATTGACAGGAATGAGGGAAAGAAATACAGTAGAAGAAGAATGGGCAGCTTTGAGGGATGAAGTAGTGAAGGCAGCAGAGGATCAAGTAGATAAAAAGACGAGGGCTTGTAGAAATCCTTGGGTAACAGAAGAAATATTGAATTTAATTGATGAAAGCAGAAAATATAAAAATACAGTAAATGAAGTAGGTAAAAAGGATACAAACGTCTCAAAAATGAGGTCGACAGGAAGTGCAAAATGGCTAAGCAGGGATGGCTAGAGGACAAATGTAAGGATGTAGAGGCTTATCTCACTAGGGGTAAGATAGGTACTGCCTACAAGAAAATTAGAGAGACCTTTGGAGATAAGAGAACCACTTGTATGAACATTAAGAGCTCAGATGGAAACCCAGTTCTAAGCAAAGAAGGGAAAGCAGAAAGGTGGAAGGACTATACAGAGGGTCTATACAAGGGCGATGTACTTGATGACAATATTATGGAAATGGAAGAGGATGTAGATGAAGATGAAATGGGAGATACGATACTGCGTGAAGAGTTTGACAGAGCACTGAAAGACCTGAGCCGAAACAATGATACAGGCGAAATACCCTCAGACTACAAGAAGAATATAACAATTCCAATCCCAAAGAAAGCAGGTGTTGACACATGCGAAATTTACCGAACTATCAGTTTAATAAGTCACAGCTTCAAAATACTAATGCGAATTCTTTACAGACGAATGGAAAAACTAGTAGAAGCCGACCTCGGGGAAGATCAGTTTCGATTCCGTAGAAATGTTGGAACACGTGAGGCAGTACTGACCCTACGACTTGACTTAGAAGCTAGATTAAGGAAAGGCAAACCTACGTTTCTAGCAGTTGTAGACTTAGAGAAAGCATTTGACAATGGCGACTGGAATACTCTCTTCCAAATTCTGAAGGTGGCAGGGGTAAAATACAGGGAGCGAAAGGCTATTTACAATTTGTACAGAAACCAGATGGCAGTCATAAGAGTCGAGGGACATGAAAGGGAACCAGTGGTTAGGAAGGGAGTAAGACAGGGTTGTAGTCTCTCCCCGATGCTATTCATACTGTATATTGAGCAAGCAGTGAAGGAAACAAAAGAAAAATTCGGAGTAGGTATTAAAATCTATGGAGAAGAAATAAAAACTTTGAGGTTCGCCGATGACATTGTAGTTCTGTCAGAGACAGCAAAGGACTTGGAAGAGCAGTTGAACGGAATGGATAGTGTCTTGAAAGGAGGATACAAGATGAACATCAACAAAAGCAAAACGAGGATAATGGAATGTAGTCGAACTAAGTCGAGTGATGCTGAGGGAATTAGATTAGGAAATGAGACACTTAAAGTAGTAAAGGAGTTTTGCTATTTGGGGAGCAAAATAACTGATGATAGTCGAAGTAGAGAGGATATAAAATGTATACTGGCAATGGCAAGGAAAGCGTTTCTGAAGAAGAGAAATTTGTTAACATCGAGTATAGATTTAAGTGTCAGGAAGTCATTTCTGAAAGTATTTGTATGGAGTGTAGCCATGTATGGAAGTGAAACATGGACGATAAATAGATTGGACAAGAAGAGAATAGAGGCTTTCGAAATGTGGTGCTACAGAAGAATGCTGAAGATTAGATGGGTAGGTCACATAACTAAGGAGGAAGTATTGAATAGGATTGGGGAGAAGAGAAGTTTGTGGCACAACTTGACCAGAAGAAGGGATCGGTTGGTAGGACATGTTCTGAGGCATCAAGGGATCACCAATTTAGTATTGGAGGGCAGCGTGGAAGGTAAAAATCGTAGAGGGAGACCAAGAGATGAATACACTAAGCAGATTCAGAAGGATGTAGGTTGCAGTAGGTACTGGGAGATGAAGAAACTTGCACAGGATAGAGTAGCATGGAGAGCTGCATCAAACCAGTCGCAGGACTGAAGACCACAACAACAACAACATATTATTCCTTTCTTAATTTTCCCTAACGTTCTAAATTACTCTTCCCTAAGACATCTAAAGATATGCTTCGTGAGTCTGGTGCCATTCTTGCTATAAACACGTCCAAAAAATACCAGTCTTACTTGTTAATTGTATCTGAAGTGATTCTGTTTTCTGGTAAGTTGCTTCGTTACTTCTGAATTTTCAAACTGCTGCCTAATTTTTCTGTCTAATATTTCTAATTTGTTGTTATTGTGGTCTTCAAAAAAAATGGTTCAAATGGCTCTGAGCACTATGGGACTTAACATCTATGGTCATCAGTCTCCTAGAATTTAGAACTACTTAAACCTATCTAACCTAAGGACATCACACAACACCTAGTCATCACGAGGCAGAGAAAATCCCTGACCCCGCCGGGAATCGAACCCGGTAACCCGGCCGTGGGAAGGGAGAACGCTACCGCACGACCACGAGCTGCGCACATTGTGGTCTTCATTCCAAAGACTTGTTTGATGTAGCTATTCTATCCTCTGCAAACCTCTTCATCTCCGGGTAACTACTGCAAACTACATCCTTCTGAATCTGCTTACTGTATTTATATCTTTGTCTTGCTCTACAATTTTTACTGCACACGCTTTACTTCAGTAATAAAGTGGTGATCCCTTGATGCCTCATAATGTGTCCTACCAACGGATCCCTTCCCCTAGTCAAGATGTGCCACAAATTCGTCTTCTGCTCAATTCCATTCGGTACCTCCTCATTAGTTAGGTGATCTACTCATCTAATGTTCAGCATTCTTCTATAACACAACATTTCAAAAGCTTCTATTTTCTTCTCGTCTAAACTGTTTATCGTCCACGTTTCACTTCCATAAATGGCTACACTACATACAAAGACTTTCAGAAAGGACATCCTGAGAATTAATCTACACTGGATGTTAACAAATTTCTTTCCTTCAGAAACGCGTTTCTTGCCATCGCCAGTTTACATTTTATATCCTCTCTACGTCGATCATCAGCAGTTCTTTTGCTGCCCAAATAGCACAATTCATCTACTAATTTAAGTATTTAATTTCCTAAACTAATTCCCTCAGCATCACCTGATTTAATTCGACTACTTTCCTTCATCCTCATTTTGCTTTTGTCGATGTTCATCTTATATCTTCGTTTCACGCCACTGTTCATTCCGTTCAATTGCTCTTCCAAGTCCGTTGCTGCCTCTGACAGAACTACAATATCATTCGCAAACATCAAAATTTTTATTTCTTCTCTCTGGACTTTAATTTGAATTCAAAAGTCTTCTTTTATTTCTTTTACTGCTTGCTCAGTATTCAGATTGAAAAACATCGAGTATAGGCTACAACCCTGTCTCACACGCTTCTCAACTACTGTTCCCCTTTCCCGTCCTTCGACTCTTATAACTGCCCTCTGGCTTCCGTAAAAATTGTCAAAAGTTTTTCGCTCCCTGTATTTCACCTCTGGCATACTCAAAATTGGAAAGAGAGTATTCCAGTCGACATTGTCAAAAGCTTCCTCCAAGTCTAGAAATGCTATAATCGTTGGTTTGCCTATCTTTAAACTATCCTCTGTGACAGCCGGCCGATGTGGCCGAGCGATTCTAGGCGCTTCAGCCTGGAACCGCGCGACCGCTATGGTCGCAAGTTTGAATCGTGCCTCGGGCATGGATGTTTGTGATGTCCTTAGGTTAGTTAGGTTTAAGTAGTTCTAAGTTCTAGGGGACTGATGACCTGTGATGTTTAGTCCCATACTGCTCAGAAGCATTTGAACCATTTGAACCAAGGTTACCATTGCCGTGCCTGTTCCTACATTTTTACAGAATCCAAACTTATCTTTTCCTAAGTTAGCTTCTAACAGTTATTCCATTCGTCTGTAAAGGATTCGTGTTAGTATTTTCTGTTTTATCAAGCTTATAATTTAACACTAGATATTCGCGGACATACAGTTTTCGTGGTTTTAAAAGTGCGTTACAGTGCTTTAAGCTGTTTAGATAAGTAGTTCTTGTGTAGATATTCTCATTTATACCATACGCTCTTTCCATCTTGTGTATCCTTCCCTCTAAAACAAATTTTTCTAAACCTTTTTTGAATAACCTTGTTGTACTGAACGAAATCACTGGTTGGTAGAGTAGTGGCATATGGAAACTCTTCTGAGCGTGTTCACACCCACGGTCTCTCATTCGTCTTTTTTTCTGGCAGAGACTATGTTTCCTTGTGGTCCGTCGAGAGGTACCAATCTTTCCTTATCACCTAGCTCTTTGGTCGACATCAAAAGAATCACACAAATATTTCAATTTTTCTACCTTTTCTATTTGCCTAATATACACTCCTGGAAATTGAAATAAGAACACCGTGAATTCATTGTCCCAGGAAGGGGAAACTTTATTGACACATTCCTGTGGTCAGATACATCACATGATCACACTGACAGAACCACAGGCACATAGACACAGGCAACAGAGCATGCACAATGTCGGCACTAGTACAGTGTATATCCACCTTTCGCAGCAATGCAGGCTGCTATTCTCCCATGGAGACGATCGTAGAGATGCTGGATGTAGTCCTGTGGAACGGCTTGCCATGCCATTTCTACCTGGCGCCTCAGTTGGGCCAGCGTTCGTGCTGGACGTGCAGACCGCGTGAGACAACGCTTCATCCAGTCCCAAACATGCTCAATGGGGGACAGATCCGGAGATCTTGCTGGCCAGGGTAGTTGACTTGCACCTTCTAGAGCACGTTGGGTGGCACGCGATACATGCGGACGTGCATTGTCCTGTTGGAACAGTAAGTTCCCTTGCCGGTCTAGGAATGGTAGAACGATGGGTTCGATGACGGTTTGGATGTACCGTGCACTATTCAGTGTCCCCTCGACGATTACCAGTGGTGTATGGCCAGTGTAGGAGATCGCTCCCCACACCATGATGCCGGGTGTTGGCCCTGTGTGCCTCGGTCGTATGCAGTCCTGATTGTGGCGCTCACCTGCACGGCGCCAAACACGCATACGACCATCATTGGCACCAAGGCAGAAGCGACTCTCATCGCTGAAGACGACACGTCTCCATTCGTCCCTCCATTCACGCCTGTCGCGACACCACTGGAGGCGGGCTGCACGATGTTGGGGCGTGAGCGGAAGACGGCCTAACGGTGTGCGGGACCGTAGCCCAGCTTCATGGAGACGGTTGCGAATGGTCCTCGCCGATACCCCAGGAGCAACAGTGTCCCTAATTTGCTGGGAAGTGGCGGTGCGGTCCCCTACGGCACTGCGTAGGATCCTACGGTCTTGGCGTGCATCCGTGCGTCGCTGCGGTCCGGTCCCAGGTCGACGGGCACGTGCACCTTCCGCCGACCACTGGCGACAACATCGATGTACTGTGGAGACCTCACGCCCCACGTGTTGAGCAATTCGGCGGTACGTCCACCCGGCCTCCCGCATGCCCACTATACGCCCTCGCTCAAAGTCCGTCAACTGCACATACGGTTCACGTCCACGCTGTCGCGGCATGCTACCAGTGTTAAAGACTGCGATGGAGCTCCGTATGCCACGGCAAACTGGCTGACACTGACGGGGGCGGTGCACAAATGCTGCGCAGCTAGCGCCATTCGACGGCCAACACCGCGGTTCCTGGTGTGTCCGCTGTGCCGTGCGTGTGATCATTGCTTGTACAGCCCTCTCGCAGTGTCCGGAGCAAGTATGGTGGGTCTGACACACCGGTGTCAATGTGTTCTTTTTTCCATTTCCAGGAGTGTATGTTATTAAACATTTGACAATTTTTTTATTAATGTCGTACATTTTGTTTTCTCTACACACATTCTCACGCCTGTCATGTTGGCCATCTCTCTGAGAAGATTGGCTTTCACTGTTGCATCCGTCAGACTTCCAGAAATTATGGCTAAATCATCCGAAAAGTTAGGAAACGTATTACACCATTTTTGTTTATTAGGTCGTGCCCTTGTTCGGCGTAGAGAGCTATACTTTGACAAAATCTTCCTGGTCTGAAAGCCTAGTAACTGCATTGTCTTACAGATAAATACCTTCAGACAATGTCCAGGGTCGGTGGGAGGTGAAGAAACGACAACTCGCATGAATCGCTATCCCCGTGAGTTGTGATATGGTCCGTATTTCGCATCTGAACGAGAGTGATGTCTTACGCTGCGTTAATCCACATCTCCTGAAGCACTTGCCGCTTGAAGTGTACTTCTCATGGCCCAAAGTCACTTCTAAAAGGGAACCGTTAAACTGTTTCGCCACGCTCTTACCAGGTACTACTGATTACTTTAACACTGTGACACGTTTTATGATCTATAGACGGCATCGCATTCTGATCTGCTGTGACTTTGGGAACCGTAATCTTTTTCTTTTGGAACGGGTAATAGTTTTCAAAACTGCTTGCTTGAAACCGTATTCGTTCTGTAGGTATAAGGACGACACCTCACAGAGTTTAGCGCAGTCGAGAAAGAAACGTGATAGTATTCCTGTTACAAGATTCACGATGACACCAAGTTTACCACGTATATCCAAGGTCAAGGATTTCTACCGTACGTTCTACAGGGAAGAATGTAGATTGTATGCCAGTTTTAGGCGACTAAAGGAGAAAAACATAACAAGGTGGACCAGAAAATGATCAACAAAATTTAAAAGGTTGTTAAGGGCTATTTCTGAGTACTTTGGCATAAGGGACACATGGTGCCGATGAGTAACTGCAAAATAGTACTGTGACTATGATTCATTCGGCGTATGACCTGTGATTCAACAGAAATACTTCCAAAACTATAAAAAAGCCTGTAATATGCAATAATGAAAACGAGCAGCACAAAACACAGAGCGATGTAACAACACTGAGACGAATCACGTTCAGTCATGCTCAAAAGTATCCGAACGACCTGAACTGCATTTCACCTCATTCGCATGCAAACGGCATAACGCGGCTGTCTAGCAAGTCCTCTAATCGCCCCTTGGTACAGTCGTTTGACTATTGCAAAGGTTCCAACATGTCACCACTAGAAAACACTGCTCTGTATCGCAGTAGCTCATGATGTAAAGTAATACCACGATTCTACAAATATCAGGGAACACCTTATCACAGATAAGACTCTCCTTAAGGCTTGTAAGCTCACATTTATTACAGTAAATGACATACCTGAAATGTTACCACTCTCATTATTACGTCAGATAGGTAATGCACGTAGTAAGTTCGTCGTATTCATGATTTCCTCTTCAAGGTAACATACAGTACTTATTATTTAACACAAAATGATATTAAAAATTTAAGTTATCCACGAGCAGCTAGTTGAGAATATGTATGAACTTCAAATGACACGACGAACCGTCTCGTTGTGGATATGGATTCAAACCCAGAAAGGTAGACTAAGCAAAGATTTCGTAACTGACGCAAACTAACGGTCATTCCTAATTAGGCATACTGAGAGTGATATACCTCGATTTTAGATGGTCTCAGTTAGCAAATATCAACATTAAATTACATAACGCAAACATTTTTAACGGACGCGAATTCCTCGCCAGCATCTCTTGTCCCTGTTAACGAACTACGAGAGATGTTAAATATTGCTTTTTCACAAGTAACTTACTTGAAATGCCGTGAGGTAAAGCTTTGTGTTGGACATGGATTCGAACCCTGAACCTAATCGGATTGATATCGAAACACAACCAACTGTGACATATCGGATTTCCTCGCCAGTAGCTAGATGTTTTAACTGAAATGACGAGAAGAAACATTAATTTTTTCCTTCCCAGGAATCCAACCCGGCACCTATCGCTGTTATATTCGAGAGAAAACGAACGTTAAATATGGATTTGTTGCACCAGCAGCGACATGTGAGCATGTTTGAACTAGAAATAATATGACGAAGAGTTCAGTGCTCACTAAGAATCGAACCCAACACATATCGTTGTTGACTACACAGAAAGAGACGTCAGCTACCGAATTTTTCTCCACCAGCAGCTCGAAATAACATCTTGAAATTACAGTGATCTTGCAAATAGTTGTGTCCCACTCGGAGTCGAAAACGTCAGATATCGTTAGTGTTGACAACGAATGAAAAAACATTAAAAATCAAAATTATTATCCACCAGCAGATAGGTGTTCTCATGCTAGAGCTTGATAATACATAATGAAATCTTTAGTGCCGGGCCAGGATTCTAACCCATTCACACGTAATAAGTGGAGATGTTGAGGAATCTGCAGTCTTGAACAAACAACAAATTGTAGCCGAGCTGTATTGCCACGAAGGGATCAAATTCCGTGTTAAGGGCGGTCTGAGTTGCATTCTCAGTTCAGAACCCATTTTATCGAGATACAGAAGCTCAGATAAAAGATGGAGTAAGTGTCCTGTGACCCTACATAGCGGTTGTTTCGTCACTAGAAATGAATAACTAGTATAAGAAAGGTTACTGGTAACAGGGTTTCTACATGTCGGCACACCAGACTTTATTGTGGTTCAACCTAACGTCTACTTGGCAGAGAAGGAATATCATCTTTAGTGTGAATTTCAGACCACACTGCCATTATATCTTCTTCACTAGGCGTAGTCAGAAGAGAAAGGAATCTTTCTCTCCCCATCTATAGGTATTGACAGAAGTGGGAATCGAACCCAGACCACAGGTATAAGAACCTACCATCAGTCCAAAAGACCACCAAACCCTCTTTTCTGTGACTCGTTTTTCTATCGTAACGCCGTTGCACCACACTGGATGAGAATTCTGACACACAGGCTCCCTGTAGTAAATTGCAGCATGTTCAGTAAATTCATTTACTTGGTTGACCGAATCACCATGAACTAGCTGCCTCGGCTACCCAGTGCATACATTCGACTCTATTTTGTAATCACCGATATAAAATCACGTAACTGCCACCTACACAGAACTGCCAACAGTGTAGGATGCAGAAATTTAAACAGGAAGTGATCCTTTCCACTTGAGCTATTCTATTGCGCTATCTGTTTGTAAAAAACGTCGTGCAGCGCAAAAGAAAAGCTGTAACTGTTTTTCTCAGACGTCTAGACCCGGCCATTTGCATTATCTCGCAGCGCTGTGGTATGCAGAAGTTCTGGAGGAATTGTTCTTCAGCTCTGGAGCTGTTGTAGCTATGTGTCAGCTACCAGCGTAATGGTAAGTGTCGTGCACCATTGATAAGACGTCGTGAGTACGAATACATTTACTACTAAATTTTCTTATAATACAGTGCACAGTTTTTGTAAGGTTTCCTTCAGTGTTGTTGAAACAATAGTAAACATGAGAGCGAAATTAATCATCAACGATATATGCGAATTCTCTGATGTTATCTACAACAGTCTAACGATACACATGTAGTTTATTGGTTACATGCATTTTGAAAACTTGTTCTGAGTTAAAGCTGTCAAACAATGTTTGAAGAAGAATAAAATGCCACTACCACACGACAGCTAATGTAGAAAATACTTTTCTGACGTATTTGGGGCACGATGCGCTCTCCCCATACATAATACAAAAGCTTCGAGATGAACCTGCTGCCTCGCTGTCTATTAAACCTGAAAAGAACAAAATGTCACAGAAGTTAGCCCTTTTTCCACATGCGACTATTTTGGGTTGAGAAGTGAAGGGAATTATGTTCAACGTCCCATTAGATTGGTAACTTCAGTAGACAGCAGAATTGCGTTTTAAGAAAATTTAGTAGTAAATGTATTCGAACTCGCGACGTCTTATCAATGGTGCACGACACTTACCATTACGCTAGTAGCTGACACATAGCTACAACAGCTCCAGAGCTGAAGAACAATTCCTCCAGAACTTCTGCATACCACAGCGCTGCGAGATAATGCAAATGGCCGGGTCTAGACTTCTGAGAGAATCAGTTACAGCTTTTCTTTTGCGCTGCACGACGTTTTTTACAAACAGATAGCGCAATAGAATAGCTCAAGTGGAAAGGATCACTTCCTGTTTAAATTTCTGCATCCTACACTGTTGGCAGTTCTGTGTAGGTGGCAGTTACGTGATTTTATATCGGTGATTACAAAATAGAGTCGAATGTATGCACTGGGTAGCCGAGGCAGCTAGTTCATGGTGATTCGGTCAACCAAGTAAATGAATTTACTGAACATGCTGCAATTTACTACAGGGAGCCTGTGTGTCAGAATTCTCATCCAGTGTGGTGCAACGGCGTTACGATAGAAAAACGAGTCACAGAAAAGAGGGTTTGGTGGTCTTTTGGACTGATGGTAGGTTCTTATACCTGTGGTCTGGGTTCGATTCCCACTTCTGTCAATACCTATAGATGGGGAGAGAAAGATTCCTTTCTCTTCTGACTACGCCTAGTGAAGAAGATATAATGGCAGTGTGGTCTGAAATTCACACTAAAGATGATATTCCTTCTCTGCCAAGTAGACGTTAGGTTGAACCACAATAAAGTCTGGTGTGCCGACATGTAGAAACCCTGTTACCATAACCTTTCTTATACTAGTTATTCATTTCTAGTGACGAAACAACCGCTATGTAGGGTCACAGGACACTTACTCCATCTTTTATCTGAGCTTCTGTATCTCGATAAAATGGGTTCTGAACTGAGAATGCAACTCAGACCGCCCTTAACGCGGAATTTGATCCCTTCGTGGCAATACAGCTCGGCTACAATTTGTTGTTTGTTCAAGACTGCAGATTCCTCAACATCTCCACTTATTACGTGTGAATGGGTTAGAATCCTGGCCCGGCACTAAAGATTTCATTATGTATTATCAAGCTCTAGCATGAGAACACCTATCTGCTGGTGGATAATAATTTTGATTTTTAATGTTTTTTCATTCGTTGTCAACACTAACGATATCTGACGTTTTCGACTCCGAGTGGGACACAACTATTTGCAAGATCACTGTAATTTCAAGATGTTATTTCGAGCTGCTGGTGGAGAAAAATTCGGTAGCTGACGTCTCTTTGTGTGTAGTCAACAACGATATGTGTTGGGTTCGATTCCCAGTGAGCACTGAACTCTTCGTCATATTATTTCTAGTTCAAACATGCTCACATGTCGCTGCTGGTGCAACAAATCCATATTTAACGTTCGTTTTCTCTCGAATATAACAGCGATAGGTGCCGGGTTGGATTCCTGGGAAGGAAAAAATTAATGTTTCTTCTCGTCATTTCAGTTAAAACATCTAGCTACTGGCGAGGAAATCCGATATGTCACAGTTGGTTGTGTTTCGATATCAATCCGATTAGGTTCAGGGTTCGAATCCATGTCCAACACAAAGCTTTACCTCACGGCATTTCAAGTAAGTTACTTGTGAAAAAGCAATATTTAACATCTCTCGTAGTTCGTTAACAGGGACAAGAGATGCTGGGGAGGAATTCGCGTCCGTTAAAAATGTTTGCGTTATGTAATTTAATGTTGATATTTGCTAACTGATACCGTCTAAAATCGAGGTATATCACTCTCTATATGCCTAATTAGGAATGACCGTTAGTTTGCGTCAGTTACGAAATCTTTGCTTAGTCTGCCTTTCTGGGTTTGAATCCATATCCAGAACGAGACGATTCGTCGTGTCATTTGAAGTTCATACATATTCTCAACTAGCTGCTCGTGGATAACTTAAATTTTTAATATCATTTTGTGTTAATTATTAAGTACTGTATGTTACTTTGAAGAGGAAATCATGAATAAGACGAACTTACTTCGTGCATTACCTATCTGACGTAATAATGAGAGTGGTAACATTTCAGGTATGTCATTTACTGTAATAAATGTGAGCTTACAAGCCTTAAGGAGAGTCTTATCTGTGATAAGGTGTTCCCTGATATTTGTAGAATCGTGGTATTACTTTACATCATGAGCTACTGCGATACAGAGCAGTGTTTTCTAGTGGTGACATGTTGGAACCTTTGCAATAGTCAAACGACTGTACCAAGGGGCGATTAGAGGACTTGCTAGACAGCCGCGTTATGCCGTTTGCATGCGAATGAGGTGAAATGCAGTTCAGGTCGTTCGGATACTTTTGAGTATGACTGTACATTGGAAAGTGGTTGCCATCACTATGGCAACAGCTCAATGTAGCGTCACCGTGCAGCGTCTCTCTTCTTTACATTAAATAACTCCATAAATGACGTCCATATCGGCCAACACTTCATCAACACTTTATTTATTGAGTCTTCAGCGTGGGTACTGTTATATTTCCAATGGGGTGTAGCTTGATAAGCAATAACAAGACAGAGGGAAACAAAACAAGGTTTTATTATGGCCACAGAATAGAGATTTGATAACAAAGAACAAACTCTTCTGAACTGAAAATAATAAAACTTCTCAGTCACTAACGGTCATACGTCTGGAACACAGTCAATAAGCGTACTGGGACGGGATACACCACCGACAATCCCCAACGACAGAGGTTCAGTGTTCGGCGTAGTTGACGGACAGGTGCGTCTTGAGGTATCACTGGAATGTCGTAGGACACGCTGCTTCCGACCGGACTGTGACTGATGGGCTGCTAAAAGCCGGTGCCTGAATTGGTCCACGTGTTGGCCTGTGCCTCACTATATAGCCGAGACGATGAGCAATGGGTGCCGATCCAGTTCCGCACACGTGACGCAGCGGAGGGTACAAGTCCCTGGTACGTGGCGCTCTGGTGGTACTTCCCTACCGCTGTCGTCTTTGTGATCGAAGAAGTCCGGGGAGGAAATGCCGTGTTCATATGCACACCCGTGACTCTTCAGTGTCTGGAAGGTTGCCGATCCCTTTAGGCGAACGTCGTGTAAATGAGAGATGTACTCTGAACAACCAAAGAAATGTGAAAGCACATATCGATTATGTTTCGTTGAGCGGTTTGCATGCTGACGCTTGTTGATAGCATTGAAATCTGCAGCAATTTGTATAAGGATTGCACTTTTGTCACGTTGAACAATTGTCTTCAGTCATCGTTGGTCCCGCTCTTGCTGGCTCTTTTTCCGGCATCAGCGACATCGGAAATTTGATGATTCCTGTACTCAAGGTACACTTGAGAAATTGTCGTACGGGAAAGTCTCCACTTCATCGCTACCTCAGTGATGCTGTGTCCCATCGCTCGTGCGCCGGCTACAACACCATGCTCAAACTCACATAAATCTTCATAACCTGCCATTGTTGCAGCAGCAATCGATCTAACAGCTGCAGCGGACACTTGATGTCTTGTACAGGCGTGCCGACAGCAGTGCCATATTCTGCCTGTTTAGATATCTCTGTATTTGAAAATGCGTACCTATACCAGTTCCTTTGGCGGTTCAGTGTTCTATCAAGTCATCGACAATTACAATGTCTAGGCTTCAAAGTCACACTTTTTTAAACGTGTAGATGTACAATTTATTTAAAAATAACTGCACAATATTTTTTGACTAGGGTAAAAAAAAGAAAGATCTTCTAGATAAATACTGCTGTGCAACTGACAGTGCAACTGACAGTACTGCTAAAACAAAAGCGCGAGACACAAATGAGAAGTACCAAATACAAGCTTTAGGCGAAGGGTAAAGCGTGCATTGCTGTTGACAAAAAGCAACAACTCGGTACTGCGAAAGATCGGAACAAGGTAGAAGCGTAGCACACGACTTTGACATTTGTACCGTTGTGCAAATACTTTCAGTGGAATACAGGTTCCAGAGGCTGAGAAAAATCGTGGTAAGGAATGAAACTAAAGTAATCTGTAACGTGCCTCCGGAGACCTTGAGTCCCTAATACCAAAATACTCAAACTGTTCATGAACAACCTCCAAATTTTTGTCTCTGGTGTTCGGCTTAACACTGTATTACAGACGTGTATTTAAACGCCAGCGGTTAGCACCAATGCAGAAAAACGCAGCATTTTTTTACACCAATATGGTAACAGAGCCACAGCCACATCAATAAGAAGAGCCTTCCAGTAGAGCAGCAGAACCTTCACGACAGTTCTCCCACAACAGTTACAAATGCAATGTATTAATGTTCAAACACGCAATTCTCTCCAAATAACACCGACAAGCCTCAATGATATTGAGATATGACGACTGTGGTAGCCAGTAGAGGGGAAAGTTTTAAGACAAGCAATGGAGTTTCAACCTTTTATTTAACTGACAGATATCTAGAATCAATATTTGAGTTCCCGATTGTTACCAAGAAAATAATTTGATTGTTATTTCTCACATCTAGCACCCAGAAAATAATTTCCTCCAGCGTAATGTTCGGCTGATAGAACAACTTGAATTGACCGATCCGAAGTCAGTATATGAAAATCTTTTTATAATCATCATATTTTATCTGGTATCGTTATCGACATCGTCGTATCCTATCAGATTAGTGTCTTCTTTGTCTGCCTGTAGCAAGCTGTGTATTATCTACGTAGCACATTCAAATATTTGTTTATCTCATAAGCCGTTCCATCCACTGCACTTCCATCGCCAAAGTTACTGTTCCTAGTTGCCCTGACATACTCCTCACCAGTCCTCAACGTCCCTCTCTCTCTCTCTTCTGTTCACAACAGGGTTTTCACAGAGCTTTTTCTAACAGTTTAGAGAGATTATGAGTGGTATTTTTTTCATTTACATTTCTGCAGGGCCTTTACATGTACCTGATTCATGGTTTCTACAGTGCACTACTTCATGAACACTGGTTTTGAAACCGCAAATTTCTTTCTCTATGAATCACTCTTATTATTTCCAGTTGTTCTATGAATATTGGAAATCAGTCCTTTGTGTACTTCACCCATTTCATTACAGATTTCTTAATATTTTAATGCACAATGTCAAATTTCTGTGTATACGTAAAAGTAATGTAAATTTTAATAGTTCTGTTAGCCTGATTACTCTTCTTAACCCATTAAGTCCCAAATTAATTTTTTTAAAGATTGAAATTTTTATTCCTTAATTATAATGTAGATAGTGTATGAACTACAATAAGTACAAAAATAGCCAAAGAATATTTATACATGCTGATATAATGGCCGTTCTCAAAATAGGACACTGGGATCTAACAGTATCGTATAGCATACTAAACTGTATTCTAGTCTCAACTATTTATTTCTTGTGAAATGGTACAATCCACTTCACACACAGTGTTACACGGCATTTAACACAATATGTCTTTGGTTTCCCGTTGAATTTAGCTCTTACACATTTTCTTTGCGTTCTTCTTTTGTATATCATATGACCAATTCCATCAAACCTGATGTCTGGCTTCACTCTCAACAGACTTGATGGGTATTCCATTGGACGTCCAATACTCGGTCTTCCAGTGTCCAATTTCGGGTATGTAACTGTAACAGCACGTCTGAAATCCAGTAAATCCTGTGCATTTTTCCCATGTACTAGTCTGTAGAAGAGTCAGGCATTTACGAGGGCCATTTCCAGCAAACGTGTAGTAGGACCCAGTACCATTTTTTCCCTCTAATTACCGTCGCATATTTTCCAACTAATCAGTTACAGTGGTCAACACCTCCCATGTACGCGTCATACGACTTCAAAACGGCAGGTTGTTGTGTCTTCTTACTTGCTTGTCTACTGTATCGCGTAGCTGCTCCCAAAGGTTCAACTTGCTCAAAATTTGTACCAATTGTAACGCATCTGTTGTCGTGCCATCGAACAAATAAGACTTCACCATTCCTGTCACAGTTTCCTCGAACTGTCTTTTTCAGTTCGTTGCTGCTCAGTAGTGGACCGTCACCAACTCGATTCTATCTGACAGTCCCAGTTGCTAGAAAACCCAAATTTCTCAGATGAATCAGAAGATCTCTACTAGTGAAGAAATTGTCAAAGTACACACAATGATTCTTGGGTTTTTCAATGCAGTCCAACATGTTTAGGACTACTCTTGATCCCAATAGTAGGTCATCCCTTGCAGTATCTTCTGGATACTTTCCACAGTATAAATCAAATTTGAAACAGTAGCCACTTGCTCCACAAAGAGACCACAACATATAGCCAAATCTAGTAGGCTTGCCTTGGATAAACTATCCATCTGGAACTGTATTATTTACCAATGGGTAAGATATTCATAAATATACTTACATAATACACAGTAAATTTCAAAGTAACTTCATATCCTGTAATTTATATATAAAAGAGGGGTCGTACTTACCTCAGCAACAAAATCTGGTAAAATTACCACATTCTAAAAAGAAAATACATCAGCAGTAGCAGAGTTTCATATTGGAACGTGCAGCAATACAAATAACTGAAATGATAACACCAAAGTGTCCTATTTCGAGTACACCAAATTTTATAACAATGGAAAACAATGAATATAACTCCAATTGAGCTAACAGTGCAAGTAGTTTAAAAGACACATTGTTGACTATAAATAATCGCAAAACAATCTTTGCCACATATTTCAGATATGCGATCTGTGGAGATGTCCCATTTTTCCATTGTTTAAAGACACAGCGCTATCACTCCTGGCAGCATGGTCTGAAGAGCCACTAGGTATGACGTCACAAGTGGTAGTGACTGAGCGAACTCTGAAGGTACTACGGTACGTCATGGACGTCTTACTTGCTCATGTGTTACCTTTCATACTACAGTATCGTGATGCCATTTTTAAACAGAAAAATGTTCACTCATACATGGCAAGTATATCTGTGAACTGTGTATGTTATGTTGAGGTACTCCTGCGGCTATCAGGATTTCCATTTACAACAGTTGAGGGCCAACTTAGATAAATAAGAGTGTACGTATGGTAGCATCAGCTTATAATTCTTATAACTGTTGTTATCTGGAAATGAATAGCCCTTTTAATTGCAGTCTTTACAGGGTATCAGTTCGGAACTGTTCAGTATTCGATAAACTTTTTGGTTTGGTTATTTTTCATGAACATAGAAATATTATTGCGTCTGCATATAAATAATATTTGGAAAAAATTAATAATGCAGCGTTTATGTTTTCTTTTTTTCACTTGCTATCCTGTAATCTAAGGAACAGAGTGGCCCGTAAAGATCGAGCCTATTAATGAGTCTCTGTTTATTACAGACGAATGCTCCAGCGGGTTGGAGGTGTATGAGACGGAATACCACTGCTAGGGAGGGAGCTTTAGTTCCAGCATTCTACTGGAAACCAAAGGAAACCTCACCAATACCTCGGTCGAAACCTTGGCATTGCGGCTATTTCAATTTATTTCTGGCACAATATTATCAGTTGTCAACACAATAATGTAATTTTAATGTATGTGTTTGTTACGTGAACTGCTTGTCAGTGTAAGTGTGGTAAAGTCGAGAGACTACATACGCCATGAGAATCAGCGGGAATGATCCCTTTTCTTGCTTCTCAGTCTGTTGATTTAATGCACAAGGCGGTGTCGTAAGTTCTAATTATCATACGGAAAATATTATGCTACGTAGATGAAATTCTGTCAGATTTACCACTGTTCCCTCCATGCATGATGTTGAAAATTTTAGTTTATTGTGTCCATTACCTTCATGTTTTACGGGGAGTGTAATACTGAGAAAAATTCAGACTCGTAGTGTGATAAATTTCGCGCATTTGAAGAATAAAATGCCCAGGAAAACAGTGATGAGATGTCGGCTATTTATGTACATAACTGCCCATTTTAAGACAATATTGTGAGGTGGAAATTTAATTCCCAAACTTGTCACGTGTCCCTGACAAACAAACAGATTGTCGTATAGTGATCCTCACAAATAACCTCACCAAGGTAACCTCCGCTGGCAGATGCTACAGCAATCTACTAGACCAGTTACGGGAACCTCTGACTAAGGAACGCCGCGGTATGCTCTCCAGACACTGCACCGGCTCATTCACGTCAAGTAGGCAGTTGCCAAAATGAGGGAATTGGTGTTTGAGATCTTGGAACATCCGCCTCATTCTTCCGCTCCTATACCGAATGATTTTTCTTGTTCCCAGAAATGAAGAAGCCGTTACGTGATCGCCTATTTGACAACACAGATAATGTCATTAATGAAGTGGAACAGTGACTTAAGACAAAATCTGCAGACTTATACACACAGGGCATTCGGAAGGTAAAAAAATGCTGGAAAAAATTTGTTAAATCTGACTATGTAGAGAAAAAAATAACAGCAACAAACCAATACAAATGCTCCATCACATTTTTTAAGGGTGCTTATTAATGTTTTACGATATCATCTCGTAAATTAAGTGTAGCCACATTTGGGGCACTTCGTTTTCACTATTAATACAATTTTATCCACTCCGGTATCGACTGCTAATCTTTTTCCTCGTTCGACCGCATGTTACCTTTTTGTCGTTTTTTGACTCAAGGATTTTCGGTTAGAAGTGCTCCTTTACTTCGCGTTGACAAGGTTCGTGCAACTAACGTGTTTCACTATCTCTAGCTCGCAGATATTTGCAGAGTCGTTTTCTTGGCTTTAAGTGAATCGACGGCAAGTGTTTTTGTCTTCTTAGGTGACAAATTAGATGAATCAATACGTTTTCTCAAAAGTACAAATAAATTAGGAACAGTGTCTGTAGTGCTACTGAGGACGAGTAGGACTTTCAATTTACTCATAGTTGTTCTATTTTCCAGACATATTTAATGCCAACGCACGGAATACAACTACAAGCAGGCAATAGTTTATTAAACAGAAAAAAACACAAATAAGTTTTATAGTAGGAACAAAAATCATAGCACAAAAAGAATAATGTAGTGTAGTGAAATTTCGGGAATACATTTGGCTAGGAAATATATTTCAGAGATTACCATTGCAAGATCACATGTTATTGCAAGCGCAACGTTAGCGATTGCGAATATAAAATTCCAGTACTTTAATAACTAGTCTAACCGCCAGAATATTGAATTAAAACATGGAAACGTGCGTACATTGTGTCGTACAGGTGTCGGCTGTCAATTTGTGGGATGGACTATCATGCCTGTTCCAAAAAAATGGTTCAAATGGCTCTGAGCACTACGGGACTTAACACCTAAGGTCATCAGTCCCCGAGAACGTAGAACTACTTAAACCTAACTAACCTAAAGACATCACACACATCCATGTCCGAGGCAGGATTCGAACCTGCGACCGTAGTGGTCGCGTGGTTCCAGACTAAAGCGCCTAGGACCGCTCGGCCACACCGGCCGGCCATGCCTGTTACACTTAGTTGGTCAATATTTAATGTTATTTGAAGGTGACACGGAAGATGTCATCAGATGATGTCCCGTATGTGTTCGATTGGAGACAGATCTGGTGATCGAGGTGACCAACGGAATATATCAACACTCTGCAGAGTATGTTGAGTTACAACAGCGGCATGTGGGAGAGCGTTATCCTGTTGGAAAACATTTCCAGGAATGCTGTTCGTCTGTTCTTGAATGGCTGCATAGTAGGTCGAATCACCAGACTGACGGACAAGTTTGCAGTGAGGGTGCATGGGATAACCGGAAAATGCTCCTGCTGTCATGTGAAATCGCACCCCACGCAATAGCTCCAGGTGTAGGTCCAATGTATCTAGCATCCAGACAGATTGATTATAGGCCCTCAACTGGCCTCCTAACCAATTCATGGTCATCACTGACACCGAGGCAGGACCAGCTTTCACCAAAAATTGCAACAGATCTGCTCCCTACCTTCCAATCAGCTCTCGCTTGACACTAATGAAGTCGAAAATGTCAGTGGCTTGAGGTCAATGAAACGCGGGCTACAGAGCGTCTGGCACGGAGCTGTCTTTGCAGTAATCGGTTTGTAACAGTGTGTTGTGTCATTGTCGTGCCGACAGCTATTCAGATTTTTGATACAGGTGCAGTAAGATGCTCCAGAACCATACGTCGAACACAGTGGTCTTCCCTCTCCATAGTGCCATCTTCGGTCTGAAGACCGCTCTTCTTGCGACCGTACATTCTCGTGAACACCGATGGCAGCTATCATGTACAGTGGCTACATTACTACCAAATATTTCTGTAGTATTGCAGAAGGAACATGCAGCTTCTCGCAGCACTATTACACCACCTCGTTGAAACGCAGTGAGGCGTTGATAGTAGCATGTTTTTCGCCTTGATGGGGTTCATCACTAACATCAACTCAACACGTGCAATCTCAGAGGTAACTAACGCTCACGACCGTTACAGCGTCTATTTAAAGCAAAATTGATTTGCATCCCCATAGTGGCGCTACTGGCGCCACTCTTATGCGACTGATGAGAAATTTGAAGAGACCCTCTTTCAGATGTAGGAACACGCGTACCAACTTCCGTTTATGTCACACGACTCCTGGATGTTGCAATTTTTCTCTTCGATGTGTGTGTTATTCCCTTAGGAAAGTATCGCTTAGTAAATATTTTAGTAATTCAATAAAAATAAGCAGCTACGAAGCAAGTTTCTCCCTCCATTTCAATCTCATACAAACGTTCAGAACACTTTAGAAAACTCTCAACGAACTTGTATCACTTGAAATCGCACAGTCCATATACCATTTTTATGCACATTTTTCAGTAACTTCCAGCTCTTGTATCGTTAATATCCTCTTTTTCATAAATTCGATGTTCAGTCCAACCAGCATGAAAGACAAATTCTCTCACTCCGTCTTCCATCCTTAAATAACCAATATGCAAGACCTTCCATCGATTCCATATAGAATTTTCTTGCCCTAGCAGTGTATAATATTAAAAAATTTTCACAAAACTTTGTATTTCATAGGTCAGCAATCATACAGTAAAATGGTTTACGTTTACGAAATATCTGTCACAGTGTAATGTACGTTAATGTTCAGTATAGCATTTTAGTGTTAAATATGTGTGAGGCGCGACGTTAATGAAAGTACATGGAAGAACCCTGGAGATACTAAAAGGTACCAGATAGATTACATCATGGTAAGACAGAGATTTAGGAACCAGGTTATAAATTGTAAGACATTTCCAGGGGCAGATGTGGACTCTGACCACAATCTATTGGTTATGACCTGTAGATTAAAAATGAAGAAACTGCAAAAAGGTGGGAATTTAAGGAGATGGGACCTGGATAAACTGAAAGAACCAGAGGTTGTACAGAGTTTCAGGGAGAGCATAAGGGAACAATTGACAGGAATGGGGGAAAGAAATACAGTAGAAGAAGAATGGGTAGCTTTGAGGCATGAAGTAGTGAAGGCAGCAGAGGATCAAGTAGGTAAAAAGACGAGGGCTAGTAGAACTCCTTGGGTAACAGAAGAAATATTGAATTTAATTGATGAAAGGAGAAAATATAAAAATGCAGTAAATGAAGCAGGCAAAAAGGAATACAAACGTCTCAAAAATGAGATCGACAGGAAGTGCAGAATGGCTAAGCAGGGATGGCTAGAGGACAAATGTAAGGATGTAGAGGTAAGATAGATACTGCCTACAGGAAAATTAAAGAGACCTTTGGAGATAAGAGAACCACTTGTATGAACATCAAGAGCTCAGATGGAAACCCAGTTCTAAGCAAAGAAGGGAAAGCAGAAAGGTGGAAGGAGTATATAGAGGGTCTATACAAGGGCGATGTACTTGAGGACAATATTATGGAAATGGAAGAGGATGTAGATGAAGATGAAATGGGAGATACGATACTGCGTGAAGAGTTTGACAGAGCACTGAAAGACCTGAGTCGAAACAAGGCCCCCGGAGTAGACAACATTCCAGTAGAACTACTGACGGCCTTGGGAGAGCCAGTCCTGACAAAACTCTACCATCTGGTGAGCAAGATGTATGAAACAGGCGAAATACCCTCAGACTTCAAGAAGAATATAATCATTCCAATCCCAAAGAAAGCAGGTGTTGACAGATGTGAAAATTACCGAACAATCAGTTTAATAAGCCACAGCTGCAAAATACTAACACGAATTCTTTACAGACGAATGGAAAAACTAGTAGAAGCCGACCTCGGGGAAGATCGGTTTGGATTCCGTAGAAATACTGGAACACGTGAGGCAATACTGACCTTACGACTTATCTTTGAAGAAAGATTAAGGAAAGGCAAACCTACATTTCTAGCATTTGTAGACTTAGAGAAAGCTTTTGACAATGTTGACTGGAATACTCTCTTTCAAATTCTAAAGGTGGCAGGGGTAAAATACAGGGAGCGAAAGGCTATTTACAATTTGTACAGAAACCAGATGGCAGTTATAAGAGTCGAGGGGCATGAGACGGAAGTAGTGGTTGGGAAGGGAGTGAGACAGGGTTGTAGCTTCTCCCCAATGTTATTCACTCTGTATATTGAGCAAGCAGTAAAGGAAACAAAAGAAAAATTTGGAGTAGGTATTAAAATCTATGGAGAAGAAATAAAAACTTTGAGGTTCGCCGATGACATTGTAATTCTGTCAGAGACAGCAAAGGACTTGGAAGAGCAGTTGAACGGAATGGATGGTGTCTTGAAGGGAGGATATAAGATGAACATCAACAAAAGCAAAACGAGAATAATGGAATGTAGTCGAATCAAGTCGGGTGATGCTTAGGGTATTAGATTAGGAAATGAGACACTTAAAGTAGTAAAGGAGTTTTGCTATATGGGGAGCAAAATAACTGATGATGGTCGAAGTAGAGAGGATATAAAATGTAGACTGGCAATAACAAGGAAAGCGTTTCTGAAGAAGAAAAATTTGTTAACATCGAGTATTGATTTAAATGTCAGGAAGTCGTTTCTGAAAGTATTTGTATGGAGTGTAGCCATGTATGGAAGTGAAACGTGGACGATAAATAGCTTAGACAAGAAGAGAAAAGAAGCTTTTGAAATGTGGTGTTACAGAAGAATGCTGAAGATTAGATGGGTAGATCACATAACTAATGAGGAAGTATTGAATAGGATTGGGGAGAAGAGAAGTTTGTGGCACAACTTGACCAGAAGAAGGGATCGGTTGGTAGGACATGTTCTGAGGCATCAAAGGATCACCAATTTAGTATTGGAAGGCAGCGTGGAGGGTAAAAATCGTAGGGGGAGACCAAGAGATGAATACACTAAGCAGATTCAGAAGGATGTAGGTTGCAGTAGGTACTGGGAGATGAAGAAGCTTGCACAGGATAGAGTAGCATGGAGAGCTGCATCAAACCAGTCTCAGGACTGAAGACAACAACAACAACAACAGGTGCGAGTAAAATTTTATAAGGAAATTTCTGCGACCAAACCTACTGAGGTGGCGCAGTGGTTTGCACAATGGACTAGCATTCGGGTGGCCACGGTTTAAATCCGCACCCTGTCATCCATGTTTAGGTTTTCCGTAATTTACTCAAATGGCTGCAGCGAAGTGCCGGGATGGTTCCTTTGAAAGGGCACTGCTTATTTCCTTAAAAAAAGAATGGTTCAAATGGCTTTGAGCACTATGGGACTTAACATCTGTGGTCATCAGTTCCCTAGAACTTAGAACTACTTAAACCTAAGTAAACTAAGGACATCACACACATCCATGCCCGAGGCAGGATTCGAACCTGCGACCGTAGCGGTCACGCGGTTCCAGACTGAAGCGCCTAGAACCGTACGGCCACACCGGCCGGCGCTTATTTCCTTCCCCATTCTTGATACATTCAGGACGTGTTCCCCGTCTCTAACGACCGCGATTCGACGAGACGTTAAGCCCTAAAGCTCCCTCTTTCCTTCCATATCCCGTCCATGATTATTGCTACTGTTACGAGTTGCTTTGTGGCCGCCGACGTAACCAGGTGGTAGGGAAGTCTACGGAGTAAGCGTTCATACTATCGGAACATGATTTATGTCAAAATACGTTGCCTCCCGTGCTTGTGATTTTCCTGTAACTTACTGCCTTTTCGTACTTTGACGTACTTCAGTTTGCATCCGTAGCTCACTCAGTAGATGTTACTCCTACAGGGGACGTCAAATGATTTCATATTATTATATTTCCTCACAAGCGACTATTATTCCAGTCGTGTGACTGGATTCGTGATTTACTGTCAGAAGGGCCACAGCTCGTAATAACTAGCGGAAGCCATCGAGTAACACAGAAGTAATATCTGGCGTTCCCCAAGAATCTGTTCTAGCACCTCTACTGTTTCTGATCTATGTAAAAGATTTACGAAACAATCTGAGATGATGCTGTCATTTACCGTAATGTAAAGTCATCAGATGATGAAAAAGAATTTCAGAATGGTTTACATAAGGTATCTGTATGTTGTAAAAAGTGGCAACTGACTCTGAATCACGAAAAGTGTGAAATCATCCACTTGAACACTAAAAAGGCTACTCTCAGTTTCAGTTACACGATAAATCACACATATATAAAGGCTGTAAACTCAACTAAATACTTGGGGATTACAAATGCGAATAACTTAAACTGTAACGATCACATAAATAATGTTGTCGGGAAAGCAAACCAAGGATCACGCATAGAAAGTGTATCAGGTCTGTTAAACAGATTTCTTACACTATGCTTATCCGCCCTTTTCTGGAATACTGTTGTGTGCTGTAGGACCCCCAACAGATACGATTGACGGAGGACATCGAAAAATCTCAAAGAAGGACAGCACGTTTTGTATTATAGCGAAATAAGGGAGAGAGTGCAACGGATTTGATACACGAATTGGATAGGCAGTCATTAAACCAAAGAGGCTTTTCACTGTGGTAGGAACTTCTCAAGAAATTTAAGTCACCAACTTCCTCCTAGACTGTGAAAATATTTTGTTGGTGCCCACCTGCACAGGGATAAATGATCACCATAATGAAATGAGAGGAATCAGAGCTTGCACTGAAAGATTTAAGTGTTCGCTTTCCTGCGCGCTGTCAGAGAGTGAGACGGTAGAGAAGCAGCTTGTATGTGGTTCAATGAGCCCGCCGCCAGGCACTTAACTGTGAATTGCAGAGTATTCATGTAGATGTAGATGTAGATGTAGATATTGATTTAACCATAGTCGTTACGCCGTGGTATGTCTCTTACGCTCAACCTTGCCTTCTTAAGACAACTGTGTAATGAAACTAAAAGATTCTTTAGGATTGTAAACTTTGATTGGATAAACTTCTTTAATAACGTAACTTTGAGTTCAATAATTGTTTGTTAGAAGTTATCTGACTTGATGGGTACAGCCATGAACATGTAGTCGTCACCCGAAAGACGAAATCCGAGAAGGGTTTTAGCAGGTAGTCTCCAATGCCCAAAATTTGTCACAGTCCCGGGCTACTTACAACGCACCTATCATACAGTGTTTGCGTTACTGCTCTGCAGATTAGACCTGGTTCGACGGAATGTAAGTGACGTATCTACATGCTGAGGAGTGTACAAAGACACTTTGAGAGACTAACTGTCTATTAACAAAACCAAAACTCAGTTACAATGCCCTTAGATGAATATTCAGAAAACTATATACAACACTAATGTCTCTCCGTTGACGTTGTCCTTGATGTACCTACAAGACGAAACCTAGAGTCATTACAAGGGCAGCGTGAAGATCTGGGACGTTAGCGTGTCGGTGCTGCCGGGGTGTGACGGTTGACATGCTGCTGGCTCAAACCAGGACGAACCCGGGCGATTCTAGGTACGTGGAGCACTGAGCTGAAACTGTTGGTACTGCCAACTGGCAGCGATGGAAATGAACTGCTGTTGTTGCCGCACGGTACTACTGGTACTGCCAACCTGAGGCGTAGGGTGTAACTCCCTTCGCACTGTCCGGTAGCGTCCTAAATAGTCTGGTGCGGATGGATATCCGCATGGCGTTGCGATGGCATGTGACCTGGCGTAGTAAAATACTGCCCTACCATCAGCGCAGGGCACGCTGCCTGCTGTCGAGGTTCGCGTCACCAGATTCTGTGTATGTGACGTGTAAATTGGTGCTAAACAGCCCTGGCCATACAAGGAAAATAATGTATCTCGATGTGTATGAAGGCGAGGCGGTTGCCCGCGCCGCCTGGCTGGTACGCGGAGGAAACGACTACTAGGCGGATACAACAGTAACGATAATTTTTCTTGTATGTCGAGCGAGCCAGTTGCAACCTTAGGGTGACTGAATTAAGTTATTCATCAAAAACATTACGTTACAAACTGCTATAATTTGATACTGTCACCTGGCTACATATGGCCAGTAGATCATCAATTAGAGAGGGCCAGGTTGCATATTACTGCCCCCACCTTAGATATATATTTTTTGTGTTTCCCTGACGTTATTTAATGTGAATTTTCGAATGTTTTTTGAAACTGAGATTGCCGTATTTGTGTCCTATTTTTTTTTAATCTGGACTACGTCTTCGCTTGCAAGAACTAATTACCAATGTGAAATATTATTTTGTTTCTTTGATACAAGAAATGCTATAATCAGTAATATACTGCATTTTTGTAGACCATAAATATATTATGTCGTAATTGGTTTTGTACTGGTCATTTTAATTTCGACTTTACGTGGTAGCACTGGGACAGAGATGTAATAAGATGAGAAAATGTACATTGCCACAGTATAACTGCCTGAAGTACGTGTTCTTTGTGTCATACTCGAGTCAGTATCATTAAGGGGCTCCGGAACGCCCTATACTTGCAATGTTAAAATAACGCTTATAAATTACATCTTTCCTCACAAAGTATTTGAGGTAGGAAGTTGAACTTTTTACAGATTATTTATTGGAATATGGGCTACAACTTAATACAGGGATTTTACAAAATTTTAGTTTAGTTATTAAAGATTTTTTTTTTCAATTGTAATGAAAATTCACAACATTTTTTCGCAATTCTTTATTTATATATTCAAAAATATACAGTTTTTTGGAAAAAGGCTGTGTTAAATTATGCAGAAGGTACTGTGTAACATTTACTGAAAGTTTGAAACAAATATGTTTGGAGGATCCTTAGAAAACATGTAATTAGTATGAGAAAATAAAAGTTTTGGGAATCGAGCGACAAAGATTGGATTAACTTTTTAGTGCATTCCAGGTCCATAGGATGGATTATCTTCATCCTCTGCAAACTCCTCCTCCAGCTTCCTCTTGTTTCTCCTCCTGTTTACTCTTGCTTGTATTTCTAGACTCTTTACAGCCCTGTCTGCAGCCCGAAGGCGTTCCTTGTCTAAAGCAAGCATCGCTCGTACCATGTTAGAATGTTATTATTTACAGTAACAACACATACCTTTGGCTTTCCAACATTTCTCCTTTTCTTAAAAGCCTTCAGAGGATTTCTAATAACTTTACTTTTACTCATTATTATACTTCAACAAAACATAGACTCAAGAAACAGAATTAATTACGAATATTTTCGAGATAACGACAGAGTAAATAAACATGAAACAATCGACAATCACACCAGCGATATATATTGAACCATCACAGGTTAGCCACAACACATACTTTATCTCACATCACTAAAATGTACCTGATGAACACGGACGTTAATAATAACACCATTTGACAGCAGTTTAACAGCGCCACAGTGGGTCACGCCCATGTAGAACACATTTCAAAAAAAAAATTTAAAATATTTGTAGTATTCGGAATTGAATAAATTATATATCTATTAAAAGGTAATAAATAGTCTTCAGATTCAGAAAACGCAAAAAAGTAAAAATTGAACTTTTCATGATTTTGAGCCTTTCCGGAGCCCCTTAATTCTGTTCAAATATGCAGAGGAATGGAAAACAGTATGCTGTTTGATACTTTATTTTAGAATATAAGCTTATTTCGGCTGTATTACGTTCATCGGTACATGTCCTGACAGTGTAGATGGATGTACCTAAACTCTAAGTAAACGATTGCTGCTGTCTGTAGTTGTTTGATGTAATACTTTTCCAGCAACATTTTAAAGTTGTTCGATAATTTGCTGTTCCACATACATTATAATACGTTTTTTACTGTCTGACAGTTGAAAAAATTCATGTCTGACAGCTAGTTGTTTACTAATAGATGATGAACGCAAAAGGCCGAAATAAGATTGTATACTAAAATAAAATATTAAGCGGAATACTCTCTTTCAGGCCTCTGCAAAATGTCCTATTGTGACATAATATATGCTACAGGTCCCATAATAAAGAAACGTTGTTCAAATACTTTTTTCTCGCCTCTTTTTAATTATCAAGCGTTTACCAGAAATTCTGTATTTCGTAAAGTCGTTTTGATAATGACTAGTATGTTCATATACTTAGTGTGTCCCGGAAGATATATGACAACAGAGAATAACGTCATTTACCAAGTCCCAAAACGCAGGCAGATACTCGCTACAACTTCGTTCCATTGCGCTGTAAGAGATAAACGCATGAGTATTACTTAAGCAATAAAGGAACAGTCGAAGGGAAAAAGTATTCAACCAGTGTGCTCTCTTTGATGACGGAAAAAGCGTTAGAAGAACAAACCTGGGAACGGATGTGAGTGTATTTTAAAATTTCACTGCAGAGTGCTCGTACTGGTCGTCGTAAAAGCTGCACTAAATAATTTCCTCCTCTGTTGCCCCGCTTTTGTTCCGGCTGGGGAAGATGTAGCTGCAGGTTTTTCAGTTAAACAAAAAACAACGTTAATTCCCCGTGATTATAGAACGAAATCGACAGATGTATCTGGTACACATTAATGTTGATAAGATGATGAGGAATAAAGACAGAAGTATAATATTCGGTCTGTAGATATGAGTGATCAAGTGGGAGAAGGACTTCTCTCTGTGTGAGCTACTTTTCAGTGATATGGGGTCGACAACAACCAAGTTTTCCACATAGCAACAGGCTTTAAGAGTATCGCGCTCGCACAACATTATGAATCTCAAGAACAATATTATCACCAAATCCTCAAGAGACTATGTGGGTAATTTTTCAAATTATTTGTCGTTTACTGTGAACTTCCAAATTTTTCTTGTAGAAATGGACAAAAATCAACTCAGTTGACTGTTAATTATTGACTGCAAATTCTTTATCATGTGTTCAGTTCTTTAATTTTATTACAAAACAAAAACAAATGGATCGAGAAGAATGACAAGCAAAAAAAAAAATTACAGTTATCGTATAAACCAGTTCCTACGTCCATCTTGAAATCAACGTCCTTAATTAGGACACCGACCACGGTTTTCGGTGTGCAACTTACCACAGCCAACACGGATTTTCAGTTGCACAATAATGCATGTTATGCAGATCAATATTTCAATGGTTCGTGAATGTAGCCTCCTCAGTAAAAAATCAAATTAATAAATGTGTCATCCCTCTTAATCTGAAGTTGAGCCCATCGGCAGAATTCAATGCGACGCATACAATCCGTACCAATTATTTCTTTGTGGAGACTGATACGCTAAGGATGATATTTATGGCGATGCAGAATACGAACAACACTACTTTGGCTCATGCCAGATACCCTTTCTCATATGTTCAAATGGGACCAAACTGCTGAAGTCATCGGTCCATAGACTTACACACTACTTAAACTAACGTATGCTAAGAACAACACACACACCTATGCCCGAGGGAGGACGTGAACCTTCGGCGGGAGGGGCCGCGCAATCCGTGTCATGGCGCCTCAAACCGAGGCGATTCCCTTGCGATTTGAAGCGAACTAACACAAGGATCTCGAACCAGAGAGGCCAGAGTACCAATTTCCCTTTCCTTGTCAGATTTGTTTCCGATGCGATAATGATCCAGTTGTTCTCAATTTATCATACTCATATGTATTTAAATACACGATGTGTAGGGTGAATACATTGAGGTCATCCTTCAGCATATAAGTCTCTGACTCTCTCTGAATTTCGTTGGCATTCTCCGTAAATGAAAAGCATATCGACTTGTTCTTCGAAGGAATACTTCATTCATATTCGCTTGATTCGACGATACTAGTGTTGCCGTTCCTATTAGTGTTGTATTGCGAAACCGTTGAATGGTGTTTACGTCTCAATGTCACGTTATATGGATACGCCGTGTTCGACGAATATTTACTATTTGTACCATATACGAGAGAGAATTGTCAGAGCATGTACTTCGATAAGCGCCGAAGTGTTAAGGAATACCACTCAAACCACGATAAGAGGATAGCAGCACTGCATTTATGCCAATGGTCGCTTCGAACACCTTCTGTAAATGGACGTTCATGCCACGTTTTTGACCTTGGCTGACCTTCAAAGACCTTACTGTTACACATCATTGGATTCGTCTCGATAGCAGCTGCCAGAAAATAAGTACCAAACTACAGAATTCCATTAAAAAAAAAGTTAACCGTCTCTCTGACGCGACCCCACCTATCAAAAAAAAACCAACGTCATATTATGGCAACCGATGTCCCATGCAACATTTGTCCCACGAACTTTTCAGCTACTATCATACTTTCGGAGTTACTCTAGGTGGCAATAATTAGTGACTCTGTATATTATCTTTCTTTCCCCATAGCTCACTCGTTTTCTTCACAGAATTTCGAACTTCTTCCACTAATTTACATGGTAGAACGCTTTTTCCAGGTCGACAGATGCTATAAATGTGTCTTGATTTATCTTAAATCTTGCTGCCATCATCAATCGAAACGTCATAACAGGTGCCCTTAGCTTTCCGGAATCCAAATTGGTCGCCATGTAACAGACCCTCAATTTTCTTTTCCACTCTTCTGTGTATTATTCCTCACAGGAACTTGGGGCATGAGTTCTTAAGTTGAGTTTGCGTAGGTTCTTACAGTTACCTTGGGCACTCTGTCAATGCAATTTTCGCCTAAAATCTGTTGGTACGCTATTTTCAACGAAATAATCCACCCCCCACCCCCCCAAAACATACGTATTTCATATTAGATACATTGCACTGCCGCATACTGCCAGGTACTCCATATCAGCAACCTCAGTAGTCATTAGACATCGTGAGAGAACAGAATGCGTTGCCGGCCGCGGTGGCCGTGCGGTTCTGGCGCTGCAGTCCGGAACCGCGGGACTGCTACGGTCGCAGGTTCGAATCCTGCCTCGGGCATGGGTGTGTGTGATGTCCTTAGGTTAGTTAGGTTTAAGTAGTTCTAAGTTCTAGGGGACTTATGACCTAAGATGTTGAGTCCCATAGTGCTCAGAGCCATTTGAACCATAGAACAGAATGGGGCGCTCCACGGAACTCATGGACTTCGAAGGTGGTCAGGTGTTTGGGTGTCACTTGTGTCCTACGTCTGTACACGAGATTTACACACACCTAAACATCCATAGGTCCACTGTTTCCGATGTGATAGTGAAGTGGAAACGTGAAGGGACACGTACAGCACAAAAGCGTACAGGCCGACATCGTCTCTTGACTGACAGAGACTGCCGACAGTTGAAGAGTGTCGTAATGTGTAATAGGTAGACATCTACCCTGACCATCACACAGGAATTCCAAACTGCATTAGGATCCACTGCAAGTACCATGACAGTTAGGCGAAAGGTGTGAAAACTTGGATTTCATAGTCGAGCGGCTGCTCATAAGCCACACATCACGGTAAATGCTAAACGACGACTCGCTTGATGTAAGCAGCGAAAACATTGGACGACTGAACAGTGGAAAAACGTTGTGTGGAGTGACTAATCACGGTACACAATGTGGCGATCCGATGGTAGGGTGTGGGTATGGTGAATGGCCGGTGAACGTCGTTTGTGGGCGTGTATAGTGCTGACAGTAAAATTCGGAGACTGTGGTGTTACGGGGTGGTCGTGTTTTTCATGGAGGGGGCTTGCACCACTTGTTGTTTTGCATGGCACTATCATAGCACAGGCCTACATTGATGATTAAGCACCTTCTTGCTTCCCACTGTTGAAGAGCAATTCGGGGATGGCGACTGCATCATGCACCTGTTCATAATGCATGGCCTGTGGTGGAGTGGTTACACGACAGTAACATCCCTGTAATAGACTGGCCTGCGCAGAGTCCTGACCTGAATCCTATAGAACACCTTTGGGATGATTTGGAACGCCGACTTCGTGTCAGGCCTCACCGACCGACATCGATACCTCTCCTCAGTGCAGCACTCCGTGAAGAATGGGCTCCCATTTCCCAAGAAACTTTCCAGCACCTGACTGAACGTATGCCTGCGTGAGTGGAACCTGTCATCAAGGCTAAGGGTCGCCCAACACCGTATTGAATTCCAGCATTACCGATGGAGGGCGCCACGAACTTGTAAGTCATTTTAAGCCAGGTATCCGGATACTTTTGATCACATAGGGATGCTATCACAATATATGGCAGTCAGAATTACAAGGCTGCATTTATGATTCTTAATAGAACGCTAGACACTACAAAGATCTCGCAGATGTGCGGCCACGGCAGAAATAACTAAGGGTAGAGGTACAAGGATGGTCGCATCACTGTACTCACAATACAGCAATAATATAGAACCATATATAGAAACAATAAAAGATATAACGCAGTACTATAGACATAAGAACATAATTATATGACAGACATTAACGCCAAATCCACACTAAGGCACTCTGACAAAACAGACGACAAGGGTCGCATAGTCAGTGATGCCATACAGGAGGCACAACTACATAATGTAAATGAAGATGGACCTACACTCACCGGGGAGCAGAAGGAGCCAGTAGCAAAATTTACATTCCTTTAATCAACGACAGAGTACTAGGAAGAGTATAAAGATATACTATACACTCTTCTCTGACTACGAGTGATCACATCAAACAATAACCATACCATACACAACACATTTCAATTTTAAAATGGCAAAGTGGAATAGACTACAACCCATTTCACAAGACAAAAACATACAGAACATACAGGGAACCGTGGATTACAGGGCACACAGATTAACTAAAATAATACAAAAAGCTCAAGAAACAGCAGTACCAAAGATCACAAACTGCAGACAACGGGAAACACAATGGTTAGTCCGACAAACTAGCCAGACTTAAACGTGAAATGACAAGAAAACGAAAACGGTATCAGATGACCTGGATACAAAGAGATAAACTAATAAGTCCGGCTGCATATAGGGAAGCCAAAGACCTTCTCAAAAAGACCGTATTACAAACCAGAAAATAACACTGGGAAAGCTAAGTGGCTACGCACACACAACAAAACAGCTGCGGGGGTCAATAAAAGACACTGAGAGACAAAATCAAGACCCCCATTGGTACAAGGGACGCTACGGAAGGATGGCAGTACGATGACAACGGGGTGGAGAAACACAGCGCCACATCTGCTGAACGAATTCCTCGCGGAGGATGTCATCGACACAGACACACCGGAACAGACTACACTAAGGAATGAATTACACGCAGCGTACAATACAAATACTGTCGCCTGTCCCTATGCGCATGAGGAAGTTGCGGTAGCGATAAGAGAACTAAAAAACAAGAAAGCACCAGGACCGGATAGGATGCATGTAGAAGAAGTGCTTAGGAGGCTAGCAACACAGATAATCCCATACTTATCAGAACTACTAAACGACGCCTTACGGCTAGGCCGAGTGCCGACAATCTGGAAAAGCTCAAATGCAGTTATCATACGAAAGTCAGCAGACAGAGATCCTTCAGATCCCAAATCATATAGACCCATATGTCTAATAAACACCATGGCAAAAATCCAGGAGAGACTTCTTTGTGACCGCTTGCAGGCCGACATACTTGGACTCAGCCCACCCCAACATGGATTCAGAAAAGGCAAAAGCATTGATCACGCAATTAACAGAGCTCTCGAAACTAGCGACAACACATACTCCTTGGCAGTTATGATTGACATCGCAGGGGCATTTGATAACCTGTGGTAGCCAGCACTGTTTCTGAGGTTTCGCCAAATTGAAGTACTGGCAGCCCTATGCAGTAGTCTACTAGACTACTCAGGGATAGAGTAGTGGAATGGAGTGCCAGAAAACGGAAGGTAATAAGGAAAATTACCAAGGGTTGTCCCCAGGGTTCGATCTGTGGTACCATCTTTTGGGACATAACTAGTTGCCGGATGGGGAAGATAGGACAGATAGAGTTGTCACATATTCTGATGACCTACTTGTGGTCATTACAGAAAATACAAGAGCCCAGTTAGGGGGGAAGGCGAGTGGTACACCGTAAACAATAACACACTGATGCGCCACAAATAAGCTCAAAATAACGGGTAGCAAAACAACATACACACTTTTGAAAGGCCAACTAAGATGTAACCCATCAGTAAAAATCGGGGACAGCAACATAAAAAGATCTAAAATCACTCGCCACTTAGGCGCACACATAGATGAAAAACTGAACTTCCATGAACACATCAGAATCGTAACAGACAAGGCAGAAAAATACTACACAAACTGGCAGGGATAAATTAAGGACATAAAGACTCCCTCTGCCAGTCACACGAACCTATCACAGCGCACTCTTCGAAGCAGTACTAAGCATTGCGGCCAGTACATGGGAGCACAGGCACAACCTCGTCACAAACAGAACAGCCGTTAGGCGTGGACAGAGAAGCGTGCAATTGAGACCATCTGGAGCTTTTGGCACGACATCAGTCGAAGCACTGTGCGTTGTGCTCGGAATCTTCCCGATAGACGTTACAATCAGGTATCGGGCCGCTCTGTTCTGGTTAAAGATGGGTAGGCTAGACCGGGTTAATATAATAACTGGCTCACCGCTGATAACAAGCGGGAAAAAAACAAAATGGAAAACTGTCACATGGCAGTAAGAATGGGGCACAAGTGTGTGGGACGGAGAGACACACATTTCTTCAGGATACAACGGAAAGGTTAAGAATGAAACATGCCGACCATAGCCGCAGCATGGTGCATTTCCTGACTGGGCACGGACCTTATTCCACGCACTTGAACCGCGTGAGTCTAAGAGACACATCCAGATGTACATGCGGAGGTATGGGAACCCCCAAACACACAGTCCTATTCTGCAGGAAACACAGTCCTATTCTGCAGGAAATGCAGACAGCGCAGGAACACACTTGGGATACAACAGATACAAATTGTACGACACATATACAACGCAATCAGAACACCAGAACTATGGGACGGACTAAACGTACTAACAGAAAAAATGGCAGATGAATGTCGTAACAATTGACGTGAGAGGCTGTACAGACGGCAAATCTATATGCAGTACCTAGACAGACACCATAGTATGGAGGATGAGGACTAAAACAGAACAAAAAACCCGACAGAAACATCCTTAACCTGGAATTAGCGTCCTAGATCTAACACAGTTATGGCCATAATAACGGATAATACTAGACTAGATCCAAATCTGTACATAGATGTAAACAGTGTAGGCGCACCGTCACAGTTTGCATAGGCAAACACGGCACTTTAAACCTGTAAATATCGTAATTAGTTTAGAAGTAGTTCTACTATAGCATAGATCTTCCTAGTTTAAGGGCTGAATTTAAAAGGTATTGGAGCCCGAGGATCAACGGCTTCACGATCAGTTCCAAGGCTTTCATCCTCAGTACCCCACGATGAGAGGGACTTCAAACTTCTCCCTTTCCTATCTTCTTTCCTCTTCTTCATTCACAACTATTTGTTTGCATTTCTTTTCTAATTTTCAAAACACCTTGCTAAATTTTTGTTACATGATTTTTGGATGAGCTGCCAAAGAAAGGAAACAAAGAAAAACAATGAAAGCAAAATTAAAATCAAAATAAGGTCAACCAAGAGTCGCCTCCACATGGCGGGACATGGCCATCGGTGCGACCGGATGCGAGAACTGGTGTGGAGGTTACTCGCCACATCAGGGCCCGTACACGGGTCGCAGCGGCTAAATGGTCAATAAAGACTCACACCAACCTGAATGGTCGCGTGGTTGTCACTTCCCCCAATGATTTTAGAAACTCCGAAGCTCCAGTCATTCTGATTTAGGTTTTCCATAATTTCCCTAAATCACTTCAGGCAAATGCAGGGATGGTTCCTTTGAAACAGCGTGGCCGACATCCTCCCCCATCTTTCGCTAATCCGATGGGAGCGACGACCTCGCTGTTTGGACCCTCTCCCCCCCAAATCATCAAAGCAACCAACCAAACTCCGAAGGAGTGTGGTGTATCCATTCTGCCTTTTGATCGTAAGTCTTTCAAAGTTCTATAAAAGTGTGATTCAAATACTGGATCCCCTATTTCTCCCACATCGACCACAATATCTACTTCAATCACCCCATCGGACAAGTCCTTCCCCACGAAGGAGCTTTCATTGTACTCTTTCCACATATCCGTTCTCTGTTCTATGCTTAACATCGCAATTCCCATTGCACTCTTAATGTTAATCTCCTTGTATTGTGTTGTATGTATTGTATGTTAACCGGAGACCTAGAAACGACGGAGAGGCTCCGTCCCAGCCGCAGCCGCAGCGGTTCACAACCCCACGACGACTACCGCAGTCCACTTCACCCCTCCAACGCCCCACATCGAACCCAGGGTTATTGTGCGGTTCGGCCCCCGGGTGACCCCCAGGCAACGTCTCACACCAGACGAGTGTAACCCCTATGTTTGCGTGGTAGAGTAATGGTGGTGTACGCGTAAGTGGAGAACTTGTTTGCGCAGCAATCGCCGACATGGTGTAGCTGAGGCGGAATAAGGGGAACGAGCCCGCATTTGCCGAGGCAGATGGAAAACCGCCTAAAAACCATCCACAGACAGTCTGGTTCACCGGACCTCGACACAAATCCGCCGGGAGGATTCGTGCCAGGGACCAGGCGCCTCTTCCCGCTTGGAAAGCCGTGCGTTAGACCGCACGGCCAACCGGCGGTCTTAATCTCCTTAATTTTACACGAGGTTATTTTGTCTTCTATGTATTCTGAGTCAGTCTTCCGGAGTCCATTTCTTTTTAGATTTCTTCATATTTTTCCTTCAGTCATTTCGCCTTGGCTTCCCTGCACTTCGTATTTATTCCATCCCTAAGTGACCGATATATATTTATTCGCTTACTGAGTATGGACTGTAGAAATATCCATATTATAATTTGTACGTAAACAACATAAATTGCCTTTAATAGCCGCAGCTATACGACTCTATGCTCTGGCTTGTGTTGGACCCTTTCACCACTCATCTATGGAAATGTCGACGTCACGCGATACAAACAAACTTCCTCTGCATCCTAGTGGCGAAAGATTTAAACCTGTTATTCGGTAAACAAATAACGGACGGAGCCACTTTACACTGGGTGTGCATAGTGACTTTTCTTTCGTCGACTGGTATGAGCTTCTTTTCCACAGAGACACTTATTTATTTACCTTTTAACGCCATTTCTGGTGAAAATTCAGTATTAGGTCCCCATCAACCATGAGGTACCATTTCTGAATATATTTACATGTCACGAAGCGAAAATATTAGTATAAAGTAAGGACACTGCTAATTATTTTGGAGATACGAATAACGGAAGTGAAATGATAAGATCATGCCAGAACTTCATAAGACATTTTTGCAGCCCATTGTACTGATGTTGAACGTCAATATAGTGTGCGAAGAAAAATTTCGGAGCAATTAGGGACGAACAAAAATGTCTGCTGATGGCGTAGTCGTTCCCTATGAAAGCAAGCTAGAATGACGAAAAAGAAATGAATGATATGGACAGGCTGCTTAACATGACATTTGTGTTGATAATAAACAGAATAGATACGAAATTAATGAAGTCATTAGACATGAAAATAAGAACCAAATAAACATAATAATAATAGAAAGGAATAGCCTGCAGCGGAAATGGAATAATTCTGTGAACACGAAAGTGAGATTATATACTTAAAAGGCGTCTGTGGAGAAATATAATGCTATCAATCTCTGGCCTCGAAGCAAGAGACAGGTTCGTGAACCTTTACAAACAGATAAATTTGAAAGCAAACACACTATCATGTGTATATGCATTAATGTTGTTGTTGTTGTTTTCGTTCAGTCCACAGATTGGTTTGATGCAGTCCTACACGCTACTCTATCCTGTGCAAGCCTCTTCGTCTCAGGATAGTTACTTCATGCTACATCCTTCTAAACCTGCTTACTGTTCAAAAATGGTTCAAATGGCTCTGAGCGCTATGGGACTTAACATCTGAGGTCATCAGTCCCCTAGACCTTAGAACTACTTAAACCTAACTAACCTAAGGACATCACATACATCCATGCCCGAGGCAGGATTCGAACCTGCGACCGTAGCGGTCGCGCGGTTACAGTTTGAAGCGCCTAGAACCGCTCGGCCACACCGGCCGGCCCTTGCTTACTGTATTCGTCTCTAGTCTCCCTCTACAATTTTTTTACTCTCCCCACACGCACACACACTTCTCTCCAGTATGAAATTGGTGATCCTTCGGTATCTCAGAAAGTGTCCTATCAACCGATCCCTTCTTTTAGTCAAGTTATGACGCAAATGTCATTGCTCCCCAATTCTGTTCACCATTTATTACGTGATCCAACTGTCTGATCTTCATCACTCTTGTGTAGCACACATTTCAAAAGCTATTCTCATCTTCTCTGAACGGTATTTATCGTCCACGTTTCACTTCCATACAAGGCTACACTCCAGACAAATACTTTGAGGAAAGACTCCCTAACACAAATATCAACATTCGATGTTACCAAATTTCTCTTCTTAAAAAACGTTGTAATTGCCGTTGCCAGTCTACATTTTATATCATCCTTACTTTGACCATCAAGAGTTATTTTGCTGCCCAAATAGCAAAACTCAGCTGCTGTTTTTACGGCCTCGTCTCCTAACCTAATTCTCTCAGCATCATCTGATTTAATTCGACTACATTCCATTGCCTTTGTTCTGCTTTTGTTACTGTTCATCTTATATCCTGCTGTAAAGACGATGTCCATTCCATTCAACTGCTCCTCTAGGCTCGTTGCTGTGTCTGACACACTTACGATGTCATCGGCAGACCTCAAAATTTTTTCTTCTTCTCCCTGAAATTTAATTCTTCCTCCAAATTTTTGTTTGGTTTCCTTTACTGCTTGTTCAATTTACATATTGAATAAAATTTGGGATAGGCTAGAACCACGTCCAATATCCTTTTCAACCATTGCCTCCCCTTCGTGCCCATCGACTCCCATAGCTGCCGTCTGGTTTCTGTACGGGTTCTATACAATCTTTCGCCCCCTCTATTTTACCCCGTTACTTTCAGAGTTTCGAAGACTGTATTCAGATCGACACTATCGAAAACTTTATCCAAATCTACAATACCTACAAACTTAGGTTTGCCATTCACTAACCTATCTTCCTACATTAAGTCGTAGAATCAGTTCTGCCTCGCATATTGCCAGATATCTCCGGAATCCAAACTCATCTCGTCTGAGATCGACTTTTACCAGATTTTCATTCTTCTGTAAATAATTTGTGTTAGTATTTTGCAATGATGACTTATTAAAACTATAGTTTGGTAATATTCACATTTGTCAACACCTGCTTTTACATTTTTGTTGAATTTTGAGGGTATTTCCTCTTCCGTCGGAGGTTCGAGTCCTCCCTCGGGTATGGGTCTGTGTGTTGTCTTCAGCGTTAGTTAGTTTAAGTAGCGTGTAAGTCTAGGGACCGATGACCTCAGCAGTTTGGTCCCTTAGGAATTCACACACATTTGCACGCTTTTGTGGGCATTTCGGCTTTCTGATATATCTTGGTCACTGGGTGGTACAGTTTTGTCATCGCTGGCTCTCCCAAGTCTGTCAGCAGGCTTCTACTCCAAGAGCTATATTTCGACTTAGACTTTTTAGTGCTCCTCCAAATTCTTCCCGCAGTATCAAGTCTTCCATGTTTTCTTCGTCTACTTCCTCTTCTCTGTCTACAACAATATCTTCAAGTTTATTCCTTTGGATAGACCTGTATATATTCCTTCCATCTTTCAGCTATCCCTCCTTTGTTTAGCTCTAGTTCTTTACCTGAGATCTTGATACATACAGAGATCATTCTCTTTTCTCCAAAGATCTCTTTAATTTTCCTACAGGAGGAATCTATGATTCCCCCTAATTATATATGTTTGCATTTCCTTTCATTTGTCCTAGGCAATCCTGCTTGGTCATTTTGCCTTTCCTGTCACTCTCATTATTCATTATATGGATGTTTTTATTCCCCTTCATCTACTTTATTTGCTACATTTCTGTATTTTCTCCTCTCATCAATCCTATGATATTCAAGGTTTTATAGTAGCCTTTGTGTTTTTACCTGTTTTTTATTTCGTTTCTTAAAGATACCCATTCGCGTTCTGTTGTTTTCCTTTCCCCTGTTCCGGTCAATTGTTGCCCAACGGCCCCTTTAAAACTCTCAAGAATCTCTGGTTGTTTTACCTTAACCATGTTCCATCTCCTTAATTTCCTACCTCTTTGCAATTTCTTCAGTTTTAATCTACAGTTGATAACCGATAAAGAGTCATCAGAGTCCACATCTGCCCCTGGAAATGTCTTATAGATTGAAATCTGGTTTTGAAATCTCTTGTCTTGTCATATGCATTAATATCCATCCTACAGCTAACACGACGTAATACAGTTGTGAATCGCTGGCTAAAGTAATACGAAGAGCTACTGAGAGGTGTCGTAGCGAAAAGACAGTGGACTTAAACTAGAGAGGTCGGTTGCTCCGATCGTCGTCCAGCGATACAGATTTAAGTTTCCCGTCATTTCCTCGAATCGCTTAAGAACGGGATGGTTCCTTTGAAGTGACACGTTCGATTTCCTTCCGCATCCTTCGCCATTACGACATTGTGATCCATAGATGTATATGTAAGGCTGCGGTATGGTGTCTGTTCATTCAGCCGTATCCAATAAATATACTCCACACATAAATATATAAGCTTGACGACAATTAAGGTCATTACAGTGTGGATGCAGTCTCTCTCCTGAACTCTTGCCGGACACAGCGTCATGTGGCGAGCAATGTATATGGTAGACAGGGGGAAATACGTAAGTATTGTGCGACGAGATGGGAATCTGGGTTGGACGGACAGTATGCTCGGATACAAAAGTGGTTAAGGGGAGAAGATTCCTTGAATATTCGCCACGTTAAATTGGCCGTATGTCATGTACCTTCTACCAGGAAGTATTAACAGTAGAACACTGATGTTTTTGTCACATATATTTGCACTATTAGCTAACAATCTGACATTTTTTAAAAATAGTGTATGAAAAGTAATTTTGGAAAATGTTTTAATAATTATCTGTCTATCGAATAAATTTTAAGACAAAAAACGTCCCAGGTTCCTTCACAATATAGCTAAAAAGCTAAAAAAAAGGTCGCTTTATGCAGTTGTGCTAAGGAAATTGACTGTTAGAATTTCATTGCTCTGTGATAAATGGTGTAAGAGTAAAGTTACATTAGGCTAGTAAAAACAGAAGTTACTGGGAACTGAGATTAAAGTTTCGTTGTATTTACTGAGTCTTAAATCCCCTCCTTATATGCAATCGTCATTTAAATTCACAGCTTCTTTCACTGCGTCTGTCATAAATTATTCTGGCACTGGTCTGTAAGCACCATGCAACAAAGAATTGTAGAGGGTGTTTCAAAAAGAATATACGTATTTCGAAAATTTCACACGCGTATTTACGAACCTCTCAAGTTCAGACTGCAGATGTTCAATATGTCCTCCATCGGCGACACGAACAATAATTACATTGATACTCAAATTCCTCCCATACTTGGGCAAGCATGTCATTCGTCACTGATGTTATGGCAGTGCAGAGCCGGTTCTTCAACTCTTCCAGGTTCTGTGAGAGTGGTAGAACATAAACGTTGTCCTTAACGAAATCCCACAGGAAGAAGTCATAGCGTGTCAAATCCGGTGACCGTGGAGTCTAGTTAGCTAAGACATGCCAAGTCGCAAGCTCCTTGACGACCAATCCAACGGTTCGGTAGAGTTTCATTCAGATGCTCACGCATTTGGCAACTCCAGTGAGGGGGTGCCCGGTCTTATTGAAAAACGTTGTCTTCGTGCAGCCTCGGAAACAAGTAGTTTTGTAACATAACGAAATAGTGGTGAGCGTTAACATCAAAGAAGAATGGGCCGAAAACAGTGATCGGGATATCGCACAAAACACATTGACTTTGGGCGAATCTCGTACATGTTCAATGGTTGCATGTGGGTTCTGTAGGCCCCAAATACGAACATTGTGTTTGTTTACCTGAGCAATAACACGGAAAGTCGCTTCATCACTGAACACGATGCGTTGTGCAGAAGTGTTATCATTATCAATAGCAGCAAGAACCTCGTTACAAAATACCACACGTTTGCGTTTGTCAAGCTTGTAACAGCTGTAACTTGTAAAGCGTCATAACCAACGACGTCTCGAAACACTCCCAATTGTTGTTGTGGGCAGTTGTAACTCCCGAATGGCACGACAAGTAGATTTTGAAGGACTACGTTGGAAAGCAGTTTGAATTCAAGCAACCTTTTCTTCAGGAACACAAGGGCGGTTAGGAATCTTTCCTTTACATACACATCCTGTATCCAGAAACTGTCGATACCATCTGCGAATGTTCCATCCATATGGAGGATCAATTTGGTGCCTCAACCTTAAACATCTTTGCACTATAATCACGGAACTACACTTCGCAAACTCGAGAACACAAAATGATTTCTGCTGCGGAATAGCCATTTTAGACATATGACGGTTATCAAGCAAAACAGAAGACAACTGACATCTAGCGGCTATGAATAGAAACTAGACTATGTATTCGCTTCTGCAATAGTCGAGTTGAGGCGCAGCGATCGATAGTTTGGACCAAATAATGCTTTGAAATACGTATATTCTTTTTGAAACACCCTGTATTTATGAATTTCTTTAAAGAACTTGTTAAGTTCATAATGGCACATCAGGCTTCCCTGTCGTTAACCTCTTTCCAATAGCATGCATGCCGTACAGCAACCGAATACTGTTTTCATTGTATTCATTTATTTCTTCTAGGCCCTACATATATTTTTCTTGACGACTTTTGGAGGTCTATCTCAGCATTTCTATGCTCAGAAACAAGAAACAGAAGTGTTGCGTTATTACTATAGGAAACAACTGAATGTAAGACAACAAACAGAGTAGCTAATAGTTGAAAGCTCAAAGCAACCGAAAAAGTATCCCTAGGTTTATGAACTTAAAGAAGAGAAATCATAAAGCAACGACTGTCCGTGTATGAACTCAATTTAACCTGACATTTAGGACCTTTAAATAAGGATTAGGGCCAAAATACTTTTATATTCGCACAAAGCGTACTTAAGACAATCATAACCACCAACTTTTGTCATTTTCAAGGTATTCTCTGCCCTTAAGGCGACCGCTCGCGTAAATTAGGAAATGTGAGTTAAGTCCCCTCCGGCACAAATTTTCGCTTGTCTCTATTGAATTCATTTCAATCCCCAATTTCGGGCGATGTCAGAATTTACCTCGTTTCATCAAATTATGTTTCCGCTTTTACCTCTTCGGGATCTTACGGATTTCTGGAAAGATCCTACAGGACCAGTCCACTGTAGTAAAAAACTGACACGTGGCAAACAAAGAGACCTTCTGAAAATTCCATCAGCCGGGAGTACCTCTCTGACATGAACTCAACAGGTCACTATGCAGATCTGGAGTCAAAGCATTGTAAGGCAAACGTGTTTGAAAGGAACAAATGCTGAGAACGTTTGTAGTTCAGCTGCAAGTACAGTAAAGACACAAGTGGAGTGCTAGTAAAAGAGCGGTACTTTTCTTGAGTAGATACATCAACAGCGAGTTTCTGAGATTGAGGACAAGCGTACCATTTCCCCTGTCGTGAGGGAAACGCTGGCGTAAGCGGCGACTACCTCTTGGAACGCATCCTGTTTCACCTCAGGGCAAGCACTCCAGGTTCGTCGCGGAAATTGAACTGTCTTCCGCTGGTTTCAGCTGTCCAACAAAACGTTTCCCATGTATGACTATTCCCGTTCTTGAGTCCGCATAAGGAGCGCAGAATCAATGTCTTCGTATTTCGGTGCCATCATCTGAATAATAACGGAAACATTTTCCCTAAATGAATTTGCGAAAATTGTGCATTTTTACGAAGAAACCCCCTAGATCTCTTATAAAAAAATTAATTTGTTACGAAGATTTGGCTACTGCCATCGTAATGTCTAAACGTAGAATTCGTTAAAAGGAAGCTTTGACAGTCATCCAGTGGCAGTTTATTGACTCTAAATTTTGATTTACAAATCACAACATCTCATCTGTGTTTTAAGCGCCCGACATTCTGGAATAACACATCGTGATTGATTTATTACATTTACCAATTCATGTATCAAAAGGAGGATGCAGCGTGTGTGAAGCGATATTTAATTCATATTAGGGGCGATTGTCATTCTGGGACGGAAATTACGTACGTGCAGCAAGTTTGTACTTACGTTTGCTCAAGATGTCAAAAGAGATTTTGTCTTCCTGATCTGAGATCGCACAGCGTATACAACCGCACTACGATGGAAGTGTTACACAGGTAATTTTGTTTTGTACATAGTTAGCTTTTGAAACACATAGACACAAATAGTTTATTCATAGATATGTTTGGGTAAAGGATTCTACTTTGAGCAAACATAATCCATTTCCAAATAATACTTATTTGTTTACTTTGCGGCGCGGTGATTGGACGCAGTAACAAGAGCTACCAACCGAAAGTTAGCGGAATCAACACGGATGTTATTGATCGACGAACTTATCGAAATGGGGAAGCAAGACATCCACTATTCCACGGCACAGATACGCAAAACGGCAGCTTCGCGAGTCACAGCTCCCCTCTCCTATATACGCCTCTCGACACGGACTGGTTCTGGCGGCCGAAAGTAAATAATACAACTGGTGCTGTTATTTTATTCCAAGTAATTACTACAGTTGTGGATCCTGCATCATCATGTTCCACATGCTGGACAAGAAATAAATCTCCAAACTCTTGGTTTTAGGTTGTTGATGTGGGGGAGGAGACCAGACAGCGAGGTCATCGGTATCATCGGATTAGGGAAGGATGGGGAAGGAAGTCGGCCGTGCCCTTTCAAAGGAAACATTCCGGCATTTGCCTGGAGCGACTTAGAGAAATCACGGAAAACCTAAATCAGAATTGCCGGACGCGGGGTTCAACCGTCGTCCTCTCGAATGCGAGTCCAGTGTGCTAATCACTGCGCCACCCCACTCGGTTTTGTTTTAGTAGCCGCTACACTGCGTAAGACAATGCTTCCCGCAGGAAAATGCGCTGTCGGCTCTGAATGATCGAGGGAACCTTCATTGATTAAGGAGATACGACTGACTATCTTCTACTACCTCATACTACACTTACGACCTTCCGGGTGTGATGATAAGTGTTGAGCATAGTTTTTCTAGCTCAGGACGTTTATATTCTCACTGCCAACTTCAACGCTATATACAAGTTCTGCCTATTTAAATATTTACCAGAAAAAATCGTGAAGTAAGGCATTAATGAATGGGAATACATAAATTATGCTCATCCAATTTGTTTGTTTCCAATACTGACTGTGGCGCGAAGAGAAAGAGCTGTTGGCCATTATTATTTGAAATCTTAAATTAGCTGCTTCTTTCCGGTCTGATTTTCAACAGTCTCGAAATCAGAGGAAATGGAACGCAGTGGTCATCAAAATGGACTCCCATTTGGGAGGATTGCAGTTCTAATCCCCGTCTGGCCATCCAGATTTATGTTTCCTGAGAGTTCCCTAAATAACTTTAAGCAATTGTCGGGACCGCTTCTTTGAAGTGGAACGACTAGCTCCCTTCACCATCCTTTTCCCACAGATCTTACGTTCTGTTTCTGACGTCGTTGGCGACTGGACGTTGAACGAAAATATTCATCCCTTTTTCCGAAAATTTGGTGCAAGTATCATTACTAACTTTGTCTTTTTCTTGTCTTGCACTGACACTTAGTGCTATTATTTTAGCCCTACAGACTGTACGCACATACCCTTTTATTTTATTTTTATGCAATGTAACGTGAGGAAAACATTCCTGTCTCGTAGGACGAGCATCCATGAAGCGATCGAAGAAATATTCTTAAATTCAGATATCCTTATTCGAGGGTGAAACAAAAATGTGTCATACGAAAGGTCAACTTTTCAGTTTATTTCGAAAGTTGCATCCAAATTTGCCATTTGTAGTTTTTAATAACAATTGCAACTCAGAAGTTGGTCGAGTGATAGTTTACAGTCAGCATTTAAGGACACAGTGTTGTGTGATCCGGGAGAACTCGCTTGGAGCTATCGGTGGGTGAATTTTTATGATTTCAGTAAAGACTTACTCACCAACATCACCCCGAACCGTTTCGTTCAGTTTTTGATAATCTTTCACTTTCATTAAAAAACTGCAAATCTTTGCAGAATTTCATAGTAGTCATCATTCCTTCGAACGTCGGCCTACTGTCTGCTTACCTGTATACTGAGTGCTTAACTAATATGACTCCGGTACAAACGCACTGAAAATATCCTCTTACTTTACAAAATTTTGACCCACGAATTAAGAGCAATGTGATCTGACTTTCTTACCTGAAATACTAGGTGGTAAGCACTCTTACATAACGCAGAATTATGTAGCCGTTCTAATGTAACGTATACGTTAGGTGAGGCTACTCTTAGGGATAAAACGCGTGCCATACTGGTGTAGCCTACATCTTGCATTCCGCAGCACCTCATACTAAGAAGCGTGAATCTTAAAAGAAGTGATTCCTGATGTAATCAGGACTACAGCATCTGGCTCGAAGTCCTCTACAGCTCACGCCTCCCTTATATTGACTGAAAGATGTACGCAAAGAGGGAAAACAGTCAACCTGCCGAAAGCAGTTTATCACTATATTAATTCTGTGGAATGCAGATTGTTTCTAGTGAGCTGTGCTCGTGCCAACTACGAATGTGAGAAAAGATAAATAAGCACATATAAACTAACCATAAATGTCTCTATGTTTACAAATGTTTAGAGGAGGAAAAGTAATAAAGGATGGATTTCAAACAATTCACGTTATCATTTAAGAATAAGCATTAAAGGTCACAAACAAGTGATATAAGTGATACTCATCATACCACATGAAAATACCAAATATTCTCAAAAACTAACAGAAAAGGAAACCCTATTCTCGAATCCCTGTAAAAATACAAATTGAATTGGAAAGTATCGTGAAACACGACCTACTATACTCATAAGTGACTTGACGAAAATCCGACAATGATCCTTCGACTGTAGACATAGTCTCAATCGGAAAAAAAAGTTCAAATGGCTCCAAGCCCTATGGGACTTAACGTCTGCGGTCCTCAGTCCCCTAGACTTAGAACTACTTAAATCTAACTAACCTAAGCACATTACACTCATCCATGCCCGAGGTAGGATTCGAAGTTGAAACCGTAGCAGCAGCACGGTTCCTGACTGAAGCGCCTAGAACCGCTCGGCCACAACGCTCTCACTATCAATCGCGAGTACGGAAGCTTAGAAATGCTGATTATACATTACTTCTGAATTTAGCACGCAGGAGAAGATAGCTGGAGTATTCGCGCGACCACGACAAGAAAAATGGCTTCGCCAAGCACCAACGTCTAGCGTCAGAAACAGCGAACCCCGAAGAAATGTTGCTCTGCGTCGATAGGGGACCAAGCGAATAGAAATCCCAAACGTTACACCACATGATTGTATGGCACATTTCTACTGTCGAGGTACAGAATGCAGATGTTTCGCTTCAGAACAAGAGATGTAAATCCCCCAGAGACCGAAAACAGTGAATAGAAAATCTCTGACATTGCCACTGGCACGCAGCTCACGCAGTGGTAAAATTATGAAGACGTTTCTAGGAGTCGACTTCATCGTTTGCGATGAATTTCGTAGAGACTGAGCCATCTGCAGGGACATCGAAGACTGCAGTGCATTCCGCATTGCATGGATATGGATCCTAGACAGTTTCGCCGAAGCTCAAAACCGGGTTGCTTCAACTGCGCGAGAAAATTGAAAAAAATTTTGTGTCGAGGAATTACAGGATCCACGGATAAGAACGCAGTAGGAAACGAAACACGGATATACACAAACAGGTGGGAAACTACGCACCAGTTTAACTGTTTGGTTGTTCCAAGACAAACCGAAACCGACAGAAGTACTGCATTCTCGGAGCACTCTCAAGATAATGATCGACTGTTTCTTCCGTTGCGACTGACATGTGGAGGCCACTGCATTATACGAGCAAAGGATAATTAGAGCTGAACGCTATTCGACAGTTTACCTGCGACAAATTAGCGAAGAAATCAGCAAAACCATTGCAACGTATCGTTTCGTTTTCCATCATGACAGAATTCACGCCAAACTGTTGTTTATTTGAAAGAAAACATTGTTTTGGATCCTTCACGTGAAATAAAAACGTGTAAAAAGCAATTTTCATTGCTCCTCGAAGCTATTTCAAAACTATGCCATTTAGGTGTTAACATCATTGTTTTGGTCTTTGGTCTGAATACTGGCTTTCTGCAGTTCATGTAACATTTCTAGCTCCAAGAGACATGATATTCATTCCCTAACATCACTTGTAATAGCGAAAATAAATGTTAGTTGGCGTATGATGTAAGACGTCGAGTACGGTGTAGACATATTTTCTTTGCTTAATGTTTCTTTATATACACTGAGGTGACAAAAGTAATGGGATACCTCCTAACATCGTGTCGTGCCTCCTTTTGCCCGGCGTAATGCAGCAACTCGACGTGACGTGGACTCAACAAATCGCTGGAAGTTCCCGTTAGGAGCGTTAAGCTATGCTGCCTCTGCATACGATACTACCGCCATCTCTATGTGTGCATATTGCTATCCCTTGACTTTTGTCACTGCAGTTCGGCCATCGCTACTTATTTTGCTGCCCAAATACAAAACCCTTCTGCAACCATTAGTACCTCATTTCCTAATATAATACACTTAGTATCACAGGTATTATTTTGACTACACGTGTAACATATGCAGCTTAGCCTCCTATTGGTAATACGAAATAAGGGAACATATTAGTTTGTATCATTTGGCGTTACAGCCCTGGTTCCGAAGTCGAATTATAGCAGAGGTTCAACTTTCATTTCATTGGCCTTGCAATTGGCAAAAAATCGACTTTCAGTTTTTCCTGACCATGTTCGTATATCTGCTTACCAGGGCGTAAATCACAACTAAATTTTCGAGTCACTCAGTTAAATTTTCTGATAAGCAATTAGCAGATCCGAAAGTCTAGAGACTTTATCGTGAGAAAAAATACTTTCAACTGCTCTTGTAAAAGTAATAACCTCAGCCAAAGAACTGCCGATGATAAAGCCTGCCTTTGTAATGGACAGCAAATGGTTCAAATGGCTCTGAGCACTATGGGACTTAACATCTGAGGTCATCAGTCCCCTAGAACTTAGAACTACTTAAACCTAACTAACCTAATGACATCACACACATCCACGCCCGAGGCAGGATTCGAACCTGCGACCGTAGCGGTCGCGCGGTTCCAGACTGAAGCGCCTAGAACCGCTCGGCTACAACGGCCGGCGTAATGGACAGCACTGTAAATAATCTTTGTGTGTACTGCCGTATTTGTGAAAATCATAGAAGTGAAATTATTTTTAATTCTCTGCACCACTGATCAGCTAGCATTGATAAAATGTCTTTCAGTTAGCTCTTGCAAAATAATCAGTCACTGTAATCTTCTTGTCTGATAGCTAGAACAAACAATTTTTAATTTCTTGCTAAGTTTTTTACACTGTTAGGTGTTACATAAACGTTCACCTCAGATCTTGACAGCAAGACATCAGTAAGCATACTGAATCATAATACCGTTACATGTTACGAAAAATTAATAGAATGCATCCATTTTTAATCAACTGCAATATTTTGACTAGGCAATTCAATTGAGGGTATAGGTGAGCAGCTGCCGCCGACAGGATCTTCTTCTACACGCTGGCCGTCACGATGCTCTGGCTCGCCCCTAAATAGCTTCGATGTCTTCCTTTAACCCGACGTGGTACAGATCTCAAACACTCGAGCAGTACTCAAGAATAGGTCGGATTAGTGTCGTATAAATACGTTGTCTCCGTTACAGATAAACCACACTTTCCCAAAATTGACCCCATAAACCGAAGTCGGCTACAGCTCCCACCTGCTCGTTGCGTTTTTTATCGCTCTGCTACATTTCAGCCAAACTTTTAAACGCTGTGACTATGTCAAGCAGGGCACTACTAATGCTGTAACATTACTAGTTTCTTTTCCCTACTCATCCGCATTAACTTACATTTTTCTACATTTAGAGCTAGCTGTCATTCATCACACCAACTAGAAATTTTGTCTGAGTTATCTTGTATCTTCTCACATTTACTCAATCTCGACCACTCCCTTACACCCACAGCATCATCACCAAACAACCGCAGATTGCTACACAACCCGCCCTTCAGATCATATATGTACGATCCTATCACACTTTCCTGGGGCGCTTCTGACGATATACCCTTGTCCGAATCTAATAACTTAACCGATATTGAGTAATTGTATCATCTTCTAACCAGCATACATAGGTGCAGTAAGGATCCTGACGTAACTGCTGCTAATTTCTGTTACATCACTCAGTGAAGGAAGATACTGTTGCTGCGTCGCTGATGCTGTGCTCCTGCGTCTCTTCACGTTGTTTCGTGTGAACTTGACAGAGGATTGTCTTTGCCGGGAACTCTCATATTTTGATTGTTATAAGCAATCTCTCGAGCCTGATCCCATGAATATTCATAGAAACGTTGCTTTGACCTTAAGAAGTTGTTTAATGACACGTGGTATGTAACTTTGTGATGGAAAAGTGCAACAAAAAAAAAAAAAAAAAAAAAGAAAGAAGTCAAGCTGTATTACGTTGGTTCTGTTGTTAATTAACCAACGAATCCTCGATATTCACGTGATGTATGCTACAAATCATCTTGGAACGGCGGGCCCTCTTAACATGGTCTATATATTTGAAACGAGAGGGGACTGTTCAAGCCACTACTCATTTTGTTCAGCTGATCTTCCAAGTTCTTCGCCATTTATCAAAAATTACAAGTGGGAAAAATGATTCAGAATATATTAGAACACATATAAATGTGTATAAATGTTAAATATTAAAATGATGTGTACAGAAAATGTCTTTCTTTAATTGTTTTTGAAAGGACATGAAACGCAACATCCGTAACATACAGAATAAGAGGCATTCAGTAGTAACGACGCAGCTCTGTCGCTTCAGCACTGGTGAGAGATAGGACCAAGTTGAGAGGACAGCAAGAGGGACTGAAGATTACATGTAACAGGTCACGTTGGCAGCGGGTGGCATTAACTAGGAGGAACACTGGCGGAGCGGCGGCGGAAAGAGCAGGGGAATTCCCGCGCGCAGTTCCGCCACTACAGCGCGCATCCATCAGGAATTCATCGCGCGACCGGAGCAGATATTGGTCGGCGGGCGACCAGTGCTCGCGAGCGCGCCCGCTGCATCACAATGACAGGGACAGGCAGGCAACCAGCAACCCCTCCCCTCCCTGCCCTGCTAGCGCGCGACGCACTTGTCTGAGCGACTTGTCTCTGGCTGCTAGTGCGATATACGTCACCTGTTATCACCGGGTGCGGACGGCTGTCAGGTTTAGAGGCTGTCGTTCACTAGTGAGCAATTAGCCGCCCCACTGCGTCGTTTTAGCAACGAAAAGAGGTTGGCAGTAATGCATCCAGGCCAGAAACAGAAACGTAGTATTCCCTGTGATCAAAATCGAGAAACTAGCAGGCAGTTAAATTCTGGGAGATGTCACAGTGTGTTCCTGACTGAGGGTTCTATGCCCCCTAAATGAAATAAGAACATGAGAACATGTGATGTCATAAAAATGACCTCAATGTGTGCACCTTTATAGAAAACTTCGACCAGAAAAATAATTTGTGAGGGGCGATCAACAAGTAATGTAACACATTGATTTTCTCGGCACAGTATTTGTTGTTCCGATAGGTGCTGTGCTACACCTAGCTTTCAAATTTGGGCCTTGAACGGAGGAGCGTTACAAGCAGAGATTAGTTGAGATTTTTTTTTTATTTTTTTGGTGGAAAATCAGAGCGTTGCAGATATTCATAGGTGGTCACAGAATGTTTACGGAGACGTGGCAGAGACCAAAAGCACAGTGAGTCGTTGGGCAAGGCGTCTGTCATCGCAACAAGATCATCCAAACCTGCCCTGTCACCTGCGTGCTAGCTGGCTGCACACAGCTGTGGCTCCTGGAGTGTTGGAACGTACAGACACCCTCACTCAAGAAGATCGACGGATACAAACGAGCTTCTCTTTCTCTATGACAACGCAAGGCCTCACAAAAGCCTCGATACCAGACAGGAACTCACAAAACTTCTACATCTACATCTACATTTATACTCCGCAAGCCACCCAACGGTGTGTGGCGGAGGGCACTTTACGTGCCACTGTCATTATCTCCCTTTCCTGTTCCAGTCGCGTATGGTTCGCGGGAAGAACGACTGTCTGAAAGCCTCTGTGCGCTCTCTAATCTCTCTAATTTTACATTCGTGATCTCCTCGGGAGGTATAAGTAGGGGGAAGCAATATATTCGATACCTCATCCAGAAACGCACCCTCTCGAAACCTGGCAAGCAAGCTACACCGCGATGCAGAGCGCCTCTCTTGCAGAGTCTGCCACTTGAGTTTGTTAAACATCTCCGTAACGCTATCACGGTTACCAAATAACCCTGTGACGAAACGCGCCGCTCTTCTTTGGATCTTCTCTATCTCCTCCGTCAACCCGATCTGGTACGGATCCCACACTGATGAGCAATACTCAAGTATACGTCGAACGAGTGTTTTGTAAGCCACCTCCTTTGTTGATGGACTACATTTTCTAAGGACTCTCCCAATAAATCTCAACCTGGTACCCGCCTTACCAACAATTAATTTTATATGATCATTCCACTTCAAATCGTTCCGCACGCATACTCCCAGATATTTTACAGAAGTAACTGCTACCAGTGTTTGTTCCGCTATCATATAATCATACAATAAAGGATCCTTCTTTCTATGTATTCGCAATAGATTACATTTGTCTATGTTAAGGGTCAGTTGCCACTCCCTGCACCAAGTGCCTATCCGCTGCAGATCTTCCTGCATTTCGCTACAATTTTCGAATGCTGCAACTTCTCTGTATACTACAGCATCATCCGCGAAAAGCCGCATGGAACTTCCGACACTATCTACTAGGTCATTTATATATATTGGACTGTTGTTCCTCGTCCGTCCAAAAGCCCATACCTTGCACCTTCCTAGTTCCATCTACTTGGCCCAAGAAGGATGCACTCTGCAGGGTGCAGTGCATGGATTATGGGGAGGTTGTTGGTGCAGCCAGACGCTGGCTTCGACTTCGGTCAGTAGAGTGGTATTTTGTTTGCTTACACGCCGTCCCAGTAAAGTGGCGTAAGGTCGTCGCATTGAAGGGATATTATATTCAAGAATACGGTTTTGTAGCCACAAGAGTAGAAAATAATATAGTGTGTGGCAATCCTGAATAAAAGCAACCTGCCTTTAGAAAAAAAGTGTTTTTCTGTGATGTCCCTTGTATAACGCACTCTGACCACAGTTTGATGAACATATTCAAGAGTGGAGAGTACCCACATGGCGCAGCGTAATAAAATGTTGAGCTGTATTAGTATTTGAATAAATTTAAGATCAATATTGCTTAACGAAACTTCATAACCTGATACGGTACACGTGTAATCGATCTTCCTTGTTGGTAGACAACGTGCTATGGAGAAGTGAGCCTGTCTCATAGCCTGATACCTGTCCAGACGAGAACATTGAATACCATAATCACGTCGATTATAATCTGGAAAACAGCAAGTAGTCTGCGACTCACAGCAACACTGTTTACCTTTTGTGCTATAAAGACATGCAAAGAAATTGGAAAAGGCTTCTACTGGTGAGTTTGGTTTAGCATTAATGGATATTTCTGCTGGAGGCACCGTACACAATGAAGTTGGTGCTCGAATTAATTACGGATTTCGAGTTGAATACACAAGGACGTGGGGAACTGAATTTTAGCAAGGATTTCATTAAGTGACTGGAAACAAAAATAAATCGTAGGTACTTTATTGAATGTGCTTATTATTCAGGCTCATTTTAAATATTATTATTCTCCTGTGATGGGCCACATGGTATGAACGGCCACGACCTTTGAAAAATTGACCGAAGAAGAAATCTAAAAAGATCTAACAGCTCTGAACACATTTAATTAATGGGGTTGTGATGTTGTAACTACGCCTACCGCATGGATGAGCGAGTGAGAAACCGATACTGTGCGACATGAACTGACCGCTATCAAACTCAAGTGAAGACAGTCTTAAATATCTGAAACGCCACGGACAGAATACTACGCCAGGCCGGAAAATGCATACTGCAACCTCAGCACACTTCATATAGTTCGTTGCGTGGCAATCAGAAAGTCACCTCAAAGTAAGCTAACGTACTAGTCTTTCTTACCAAAACATGGAAACATCGACCAGCCAAGATCAGCATCAGAAACAAAATAACAATGCAGAAGGGTTTATCAACCTTACATCGGCACTCACAAATTCGCCCCCTGCGGGCCTCTGTTTGGACCAAAATCACTGTCACCAATGCAAAGGCTAGCAGATAGGTCTTCATTCGTCTAATCAAAGGTCACAATATACTAAGCAAAATATCGCCCGCTCCACAAGTGTTTGCAACATACTAGCGACTCAGAACTCGTGTGAGAATGAATTATTTAAAAGTCGGCATTTAAATGAACGACTTTCGGAATGATTTTACAAATATGTTTCGTCTTCAGTATCTGTGTTAGAACATGAGGGGAAGGAGGGGAAGAGGGATAGGAGAAATGTCAACCCCCCCCCCCCAACCGAAAATTTTTTCTCCATTATTAAAAAGCCTAGGAATTCAACAATATTCACAATCAATAAATTAATATAGTTGTACAACATAATAATAAACAATTGATAATATTTTTACACCAGTATTTACTCCTTTATTATAACACAACTCTAGGACACTATAATAATGAGAAACATATCATTTTAAAGTTGAGAAGTGTCTGTGTCATCCAGAGATTTAAGAACCCCTATAGTAATTAACTTTCACAACCCTGACTTCATTATTTACAACATATAAAACATAAGTGTGCACTCAGCATTACCAGTATTTCACTTACTATTTCGATTTTGAAAAGTATGCTGACGATGGCTATGCAAGTGCGTAAATTGGCTGAATGCTGTTTCTGTATCGGTCATTTCTTCCTATGTCTGGTGAATCTGTTTGACTTTCTTTTTGCAAATGTTAATGGTCCTTGCAAAGATGTGCTAAATACATGACAATAATGAGTGATTGTTTCCAATACGAATCGAATCAAGATGAAATTACCTCACAAAGACAAAATAATAGCCGTAACTTCATTGAAACACGCTAGCAAACTGTGGAATAAGAGCTACAGTAAAGGAAATTAAAATTAGCAACAAATTGTGAAAGGAGGGTTAGAGAATTTGAAGTGGAAGTACCATAAAGTGTTTTCAAACAATACAAACGTAATGAAAAGTTACTGACAAATGTTATTGACAAGAGAAATGTAATTTATAAAGGTGTATGAGGAGAATTAAGGAATTAGCAGTCGAAATACAAGAAAATATTTTCGAGCACTATACATTTATTGAAAAAGATGAGATATCATTCAATGTTTACTGCAAGTTAAAGATTTATTACGAAAATTGTGAATTACAGTATATTATGAGCAGGGTACCTAACCAAAATCCGGTAGAAGTGTCACATCCTTAATATCAGTCGGTGGAAGACAAAATAACGTAATTGTTGTTACAAATACCTTAACAATAAGTAGTAGGCAATGTCGCTATGACTAGCATGAATACCAGGTACCAGAAGAAGCACCTCTTTTGTAAATATATAGAGGGTGGTTAAAGAAGGAAGTGTTGTATATATATTAGAAAGAGGAGATGTTATTGGAAAGAACGTAATGTGATTCATCAAATGTTTATCAACATACATGAGACTGTGTGGCCTGAATGGTCCTGTAGATAAGGACTCTAGAGAAAGGTGAACTCTAGCATGGTATTTGAAGTGCATGGAGAGATGGGCAGTCCAGTGATAATGGGCTCTAGGAAGCTGTCGTCCAGAGCAAGGCTGATATATAAAGGACTAATAAGGGTATTAACCAGGTACACGCCTCCGTATGAGGCGTTCGTAAATAGAAACTGTAAATAGCAGTAATGCTCAAGGATATATGTACACATATGTTCTAAGCATAATAGTTTGTTTTGATCCAGATTCTGGGTTATCATGAAAAAGTTTACCTGAAGATTATGATTTGATGTGTAAAGAGAGGAGATACATTAATTATTTACTTGCGAAGTTGAAAAACATTTGTGTGCCATTTGGGCAGAGAAATGAAATAATTAATAATATACAAACAGTATGGAAAATGTAAAAGTTTATTAGTAAGTGTGTCTAAAATATATATCTTTGTTACAAGTAACTATAGTAAAATTGATGATGCCTGGAAACAAGGGAAATTTGGACCCATGAAGATGCAGTTGGGAGCTGCGTAATAACATCTGCCAACGATGAAGCATAATCTGACGACAACATCTAGGATTGGGAGATTCACGAAACGAGTGAAACATGATTTAAACAGAGATTATGTCTCAATGGTGTATGCTATAAAAGAACGTGCGTCCAGTTGTCATTGCTTGTTAAAAGTGTAGTTTTGGACGGCCAGGTGTTTTTTATATAGTAAAAGAAAAATAAATACCCTGTGTTTAGTCTAACTGAACATCTTGAGCAATAACGAGTCGCCAATACAGACGTTCGCTTTTATATCTGTGTTTGTGTAATGCTAAAACTTTAAAGAACTCTCTTATTGATTTCTATAGGACAGGAACCAAACAGCTGAAAAAGATGAGTGAAATATTTAACTTTGTACGTCTAAATTAATGAAAGAAAGATATTTCACTAATGATTGCCATCAAAATACTCTATTTGAAGAAAATGTTTCAAATTCTGTGTTCGTTGTCTTGAAAGCTGAATTAAAGTACGATAGTTTTTATATCACTCAGCATTCAATGTTTATCATATTAAAAAAATTGGGTATAGCTGTTAGGAGACCATGGGGAATGGGATGAGAATATCGTGTGGATATCAAGAAAAAATAATTCAGTTTGCTTTTCATATTTACATAAACTTGTAAAATATGTTTGTTTTTGGAAAATCTCGAGTGAGTTGATTTAATGAAAAAAAAGTTTAGGGTGAATCATCACAAGATTCTGTGTCTGCTTTTAAAGTTTGGAAGAAACCTAAGTTTGCTGCTTAGGAAGAAATAAGCAACAATTTTACAGGCCACTCCTAACAAGGTAGACCTGTGACTCAGTTATTATCAAATTTGGAATATCTTTCCAAAAAGAAAATAATTTTCAAAAGAAATCACCAAAGAGGATTGTGAGGTTCCTACTGTTTTGAAATGTATTTTATTGCCTAAATTTTACTCTTATTAGAACTTGGTAGCTAGCAAAAGTAATTCACTGCCCTAGGCAGTGTTGCAGGATACGACATCAACTAGGTAGTGATGACGAGTGAGCTGTATGGCGCGGCAGCGAATCGTGGGAGTGGGAATAAGAGCTAATCCTCCTTGGCTATCAGTACATAGGGAAACCACAATTGTTGTGGCGTGAATCTCAGAAATTTCTTTATTAAATATTAGTTTCTTCAACTCACACAACCAGGAAAAAATCTTCCCCCCCCTCCCCCCTTCTTGGCCTTCTGGACAGACATACCCACACACATATCCACACACCTACACAAAATTACATCCCACTAAAACACACACACACACACACACACACGCAAACACACACACACACACACACACATACACACAGATTCATATACAAAGAGATAACAGATACTTCAATAATTATTCTCGAAAGTTGGCGATAACATTCGATATTAGGCAATAACATCTGACAGTCAGCAACACAAACCAAAACATTGCGCATCAAAACATGTGTTCAGTTCATAGTGGTGTGAAATGTGGAAAAAAAAAAAACCGCAAATCGGCATTTATAAGAAGAAGAACAACACCAAAAATGCAACAGGAGAGTAATATGTAGAAAATCGTCCACGCAACCTGTAACTACAGTCCGAAATATTACTTCATAATAGCAAAAACCTAGAACTGTTTGTAGCCTATAGGTACAGTGACCAAAATATAAATTAAACGTATGCACATATTCCAGGCCACTGAAGATGCCTTGCAGTAAATGAAGGGGAAACGCGTATGGCATGAAACAGTGTTTCATTCAGACGGCCCATGAGGTAAAAATTATCAACATATCGTAATATAAATATTAGTTATTAAAGTCCACTTTTCTCATTACAGATACTAGGAGGAGCCTACAGGTCATCAGGGATTCGTAACGCAGTACATCGACTAACTCTGTAGACAAAGGAATATCTTTAAATTACCGAAAACATACAGAGAACTACGAAATTATACGATGTAAGCAAGAGATTTCAGCTGCATACCAGCCTCGCCAGTCGCGCATAGGATGTATGTGGAATCAGTTCTTATGTGTCAGTCAGTCCACAATGCTATCGAATTTCATTAAGTTTTTGAGATTACTGGTTTCAATTGCTACTGCTTTACGTTGGCCAACAAACGGATCGTAATGGCATCCTGGCACTTTTTCCAAGAAAAGTAGTTATCCACCCATCCACTTATAATGTAAGGTAATCTGCTTGCATCTTCTGCAGAAATCGCTACAAGAGTTGTTTCGAGGGTCAACATCTACTAGAGATCCGTAGAAAAGAAGTAAGAGGAAGTCCTACGCGCTGATTCGTAAAGATAATCCACGAAAGGGTTAAGTTAACTGGCGTAACCTCGGGTGGGAAGGCATGACCAGTTATACTGTACGTCACCTGTACAATTTTCTACGAAACAACGGCAAAACTGAGAAATTAATATGTAGGTTTAATACAGCGAGTGGATTTTGCAAGTGCCCAAAACATATCGCACCTGAACAAGCAGAGTACGCAATGATCACATGATAAAGAGCGAGTGGACATAAGTAGAACGACTGTAAGCAGAATTGGCGTAAGGGGAATAACCACAAACAGAACGATTGTTCGGACCATGTTGCATTTCATTTGATTAACTGATTCGGAGAGTTGAGGTAATAAGTAGCAAGAGGCCATGCGCTAGTAATGTAATATAGCTTCTATGGATGGCTAACTGCAAAGCAACTTTACACAAAGTGCACACTCGTAAATTAGTTTCGGAATAATCGGTATGTTCAAATGATACACAACATCCGGTTCCGTTACATCGGAGGATCCTGTTCATTTCATACAAAAACAGCCTGCACCATTATGGAGGCACATCCAGCTTGCACAAGGCCTTGATAAACTGGGTCCATGGTTTCAGTGAGGTCTGCTCCACACTCTAATCCTGCTATCAGCTGGTACCAACTGAAATTGGGACTCATTTGACCATACCATGGGTTTCCAGTCGTCTTGGGTCCAATCGATATGGTCACGAGTCCGGGACAGGCGCTGCAGCTGATGCTGTGCAGTCAGCAAAGGCATTCTCGTCGGACGTTAACTGCCGTAGCCCATTAACACTAAATTTCGCCGCATTATCCTAACAGATACGTTCGTCCTTCACCTCACATTGATTTCTATGGATAATTCACGAAGTGTTGCTGGTCTGTCGGCACTGACAACTGTAGATTCAGACACCTCATTTAAAGTGAACCTAACCGTAACAAAGCCGAAAGGTTGTTAGGCCCAATTTTAATGTCCAATAATAAGTTTCCGCAATGCTGAACGGTCCCAGTTCGTCAGCACACGAAGTGTGCATGGTCGTGATTTAACTGTGGCCATTCTTTCACGTTTCCGCTTCTCAATCACGTCAGCTACAATCGACTTGGACAGTTCGAAATGAGTTTAAATGTTCGATGGAATATGACCAATTGCTATTCTACGATCGAAGTCACTGAGCTCTCGTCACCGTCCAATTCTGCTGTAACTGCTTCCCTCCTGACAATGGAATATTCACCACCTCCTTTTATTCTAGCGTGTCCCCTCTCGTGACATCTAGTGCACAATTCGAAGCGGTGTCCAGACTTTTTGATCGAATTGATTACATCTGGAACATAGCATTTTATGGAAGTGAGGCATGAATCATGTGATAACTGGAGACGAAGAGGACTGGAGTGCTGAAGTTGTGGAGTTATAGAAGGATACTGAAGACATTTTGAACACGAGACAGGTTTCCAACCCTGATTTGCGACACCACTCATACACATTCTAACGTTTCCTGTAGAGCGAAAATGGTGACTCCCACTACCAGGAACTCCACCAAATCATCCATCTTTGGCAAAAATTTGTTGCACTGAAAGATGAATACGTAGAGAAGGGTCAACAACATCATCAAGGTTAATGTTCGTAGCTTTCAAGGAGATAACTAAAACGTTATGTCTATCGCAAGCAGGGGTTAATTTGGTCCAATTTTTGCCTGTATTTTTATATGTGGCAAGAAAACAAAGGACAGTAGCACAGAGAAAATCTCAAATACGTTCTTGTATTGTTGTCAAAGACTTTTTCCATTAATTGAAAAAGGTATTGAAAAATATATCTCATCTGTTGCTGTAGTACCATTAAACCACTCAGGACAGTTTTGACGCACTCATAGAGAATTGGTAATATAATGTCGGGACAAAGTAAACTCAGTGAATATCTCTAGAGTAGACATTCAGGAGCACGACGAAAAAAAATAAAATACTCAATTCTAAAGGCAACAGAATGGAATATTGAACTTAATTCAGAATTTGCGACAGTATAGAAGTGTAAAATGTCTCACCTATTGACTAACTCCCCTCGGCGTGATGGAGCAACAGAGAATTCCTTTTCTGGTTGCTTTCTACACAACGGTAACCATGAAAAGAGAATACATCATGTTTAAAGACACTGTACAGTACAAATATGAACCTTATTGTATCAATTACTACTGAAGCTCTGGCAGTTGAGAATAATCACGTTATTTTAGTCGTTTTGGACTAATTATTCTTATCAAATCTTCTCAAGAATAAAATAATTTGTATTTATGTTCTGGCCATTTGCAGTAGGACTTTTGTCCTTCCAATACAGTTCGCTATAGAAACATGGTGACTTACCTCAGTCCCAGTCCTGAAAAAGTCTTCTCTGTCGTATAAAGCTCTAGCACATTACCCAACTGCTAATTTATCTTTCGACATTTTGTGGTGTTGTACATCACCTTGCACATCAGACAAACTTTCAGAGTGGTAATCATATTCTAACACTACTTCATCTTCATATTCGGGTTGTTTTGGCTCGTACTCAAGAAGCTACCTATCTTGCAAAAGTCTGTACCATTTTACATGAGAGTTAAATATATCATCTAAATTGTATTTCACACAAACAGCGATTTCCCATCTTATTGCCTAACACTGACAGAATGCAAAACTACACTCGTGGTATTTTTGCTTATGTGATGTGAACGCCCCAGGCAGTAGTTATTAGGATGTAAACAACTGTTAAATGAAGCTTCCTGGCAGATTAAAAGTGTGCCGGACCGAGACTCGAACTCGGGACCTTTGCTTTTCGCCAGCAAGTGCTCTACCCTCTGAGCAACCCAAGCACGACTCACGCCCCGTCCTCACAGCTTTACTTCTGCCAGTACCTCGTCTCCTACCTTCCAAACTTTACAGAAGCTCTCCTGCGAACCTTACAGAACTAGCACTCCTGAAAGAAAGGATATTGCGGAGACATGGCTTAGCCACAGTCTAGGGGATGTTTCCAGAATGAGATTCTGGAAACTGTTAAAATATTTATGATCAACATTGAATCCAGTACTACCATCCTAATATTACTGCATGGAACTTGCACATTTCGAATTCATACTTTCTTGTTTACCCATGATAACGATGTAATTCTGGCGGGAAAAAATATTAGAAATTTTTCCGACAAGTTTTCCGAAGTTACCCGCGAAGGTCCGAAGCAACGTCAGCTTATGGTACCCCCACTGAGAATGGTCCAAGTTCACATTATACAATGGTTGGATAAAGAGTAGTGCCAACATTTTCATAATTCATACCAGACTTTACAGACAGTTGTTCAGCGTATTACAAGCGTTCAGTATAATCGCCCTACATGTCGATCACCTTCCACCACACAGGCGGAAGGCGTCATACACCGTCAGCACATCCATCTCTGCCTATACGTCGCAAAGACCGTCCTTTGGCAAGGATGATGTCGTCTCTTGTCTTATAGCGCATGCCTTGAGTATTCTTGCTTTTGGCGAATAGGGCACTACGTCATGGACTCGTACTGGGTGAATAGGGTGGAGCCGACCGCGGTGGCTGAGTGGTTCTAGGCGCTTCAATCCGCAACCACGTGAGTGCTACGGTCGCAGGTTCGAATCCTGCCTCGGGCATGGATGTGTGTGATGTCCTTAGGTTAGTTAAGTTTAAGTAGTTCTAAGTGTAGGGGACTGATGACCTCAGATGTAAAGTCCCATAGTGCTTAGAGTTATTTGAACCACTTGAATAGTGTGGATTTCTAGTATCTCTTACCTTCACATATGCAGGACCACAGGGTTTGCGAAGTGTCATCGTACACTGAAATCAAGGATGATGGGATGCAGTCCATCGGCGATCCGTATACAGCATAGACAAGCAGCTCAATTGCCATGTCCATGGGAGGACGTTCCAAATGGTGCCATCTTGAAAGAGATCCCTGCCATCGCCAAACACTTTCACCCATTTGGCCACCATATGACATGGTAATGCTGCATCAGCACATGCCTGACTAATTCCCTGAAAACACTGTTGTGCTCCCTGACCACGTGCTGAGGTAATAGTGATCCATGCATGTTGTCCATGTTACCTAAACATACTATTCGGGAGCTTGACCTGATCTCACACACTTTCAGACAGTACGCACTGCAACTGACTCAAAAACAGCTGTTGCAGGTCACTGCACTACTTCAGCTAATCTTCTGCTGTCAGTTACAGCTAGAGCGCATGCCATTGGATGCAGGTTCTTCATGTTACGGCAATGTTACCGCTGCTTTTCATCCAGCCCTAGTACTATAGTAAAAGAGTGCTCGGAAGGCGAATTAGTCTTGGAAATGAACTGTTAAGGCGGCGAAAGAAGCTCGAATCGCCACCACTGGAGTGGAGGAGGGTGTGTGAGAGTGTGTGTGTGTGTGTGTGTGTGTGTGTGTGTGTGCGGATCGGCCGCAGTGTAAATAAGACCCTTCCCTCGCTTCCGCCGGCGCGGCGGCGCCTCGACACCCAAACAGCACGCGGCCCACTACATGGCACCCACCCCCCACCACCTCCACTGTTTCTGTGCTGCTGCTGCCGCTGCCACCACCGTCTCCCCTCCCTGTTCTGTTTTCGCCCGTGGGGAAACAAGGAGCGAGCACTGCAATCGCTCTGCCATGCCGCGCCGCCCCGGCGCTGCCAGCGGAAATCTGATTCCGAGAGGGATCCCTGCGCCCTGATTTAGGTCGTTTCCTCCACATAAACGGGCCCTCAGGCGGCCCCGCGTCAGCCGCGGCGCCCTCAGCCCTGCGCTGCTCTTCTGCCCTGCACCACTTGGTAACCGCTTAGCGCCGAGATTACTGGCCGGCCCTTCGACATGTGAAACAACGACACGTTAAAGAGTGTAGTATGCAGGAGACAAAAATAAAATGGCAATCAAAGTGTAATGATACTGGGAAATTTGTCAAGCGTGAGGTCTATTTACAAAATAAATAAGTGAACAAATAAAGAAATAAATATTAACCTTCGAAATGTCAGAGAGGGGTGAATGATACTTCATGCCCACCTTTTCAAAGCATTGTAATTTTAAATTTTTTTAAAATAACGTATTGTTTTGAATGATTACTTATGTTAGATTCCGTAACTGATTTAAATTTTTGAGAGAAACTTAACCCAAAGATGAACCATATTTCATGGACAGATCCAAGCATTCACTGTGGGACACAAAGATTGAGAGGTGGCATGAGCCCCCTATCATATTTCTATCTTACAATTTTCCTCTCTAATTGCATGCGGTGAAAAGTTGCTATTCCTTCACATGCGGACTTCACATGGAGCGTCTCTCGTCACCCGGGTGGTCCGGTGACAGGCGGGACTGCTGATCTTGATAGGGTAAGCCGATGGGTCTGAGGGAGTCGAGTGAATGCTTTCCAGACACCGGCATTGTCAAAAGACACACCCGCAGGGCTGAAGGAGTGGCTGGGCTAGAGATTCCGTTAGTTCGCAGAAACTTAGCGAAAACACTTTCTGGCGGGCTACCAGCGAGGCGTGGGAATGACTTGTGTACCCAGGCAGTTGTGGCGGGCAAATTCCCGCGCTTTCTGCAAAATCGTAACTATGATTGGCTTGCTCAGGTCATAGTTCCGTGACGTAGCAAAATCAGCGCAGAAATTGGCGCCAAGAATCTCCATTGGTGGAATGGTAGTGCTCCGGCAATAGGGTGGAATTTTCCGCCGGTTTTCGAGTTGCTGATTGGAACGGTTAACCACAGCCACTGTCATGGGGGTGGGAATGTTCTGTGCTCGGTTTTGTACGGGTGCTCTTGTGAGGTGGTCGGCTCTCGCCTTTCAGTCGGAGTAGGTTACAGAACTGAACTCTCGCTGCTCAGGACAGCCTGCCTTCCGTTGGCTGTCTAATATACTTTTATTTGATTGTAACTGTTTAACGAAGTTGCTGAAGTTTCGACTTCAACGTAACTTTCCGAGTGCAGTTGGCAATTGAGCGTTCTGCGTACAAGCGGCCTATGTTGTCTGTCTTGGGCAGTTTTGGCTAAAGTTGACTGTATCGGAGTTACTGTGTGACTTCGCTTGTGAAAATCAATCACTGTACCGTCAGTGACTGTGTGGCGAGTCTTCTTCGTCTCCCTCAGAGGCGCATTTGTATTGATAGGAAGTCTTTAGTCTGGAACAACCAGACCAGGACAATTTGTTTCGGGCAGTACTCGCGACATTATCATCACCACGATGGGCCGTCGAAGCAACCAGCCATCGCTTCCAGTACGCCAGATCGTGTCCTTGCAGCTAAGAAGACAGCTTGGTAATGTACGTCCGCAGCACCGGCAAAGCAGGCATTTTTGCTAGGCGATAGTCAGAGCTCAGCAGAGCGCGCCTGTTCGTCTTTTCTAACTTTGTTCTATCTTGGGTGTTCATTGTCTGAGTTCTCACTAATGTAGCAGCAATTAATGTTGGGTTAGCTGTGTGTCTCTCTTAAGATTTGAGTTGCAAGGAATTGGCCCCACATACCACTTCGTGATAAACGTCACAATCTAGTTTAGGGACAACTTCACCTTCACAGCGTTTATTTGTGTATCCAATTTGAGCCAATTTGATGTATTGTAAATGTTTCATGTGTTTTTGTTTATTATTTTGTGTGTAGTCTTAATAAATCACATTGTTATTTTGGACAGAACTTTCATCCTGTTAATCGGTAGAGCAACCCTATCATTTTCTCACTATGTTAATGAAACTTTCCTTTATTTAACTTATTTATCAAATTAAATTATTGCAGGTGCCAAACTCTTTTTTACTCCACTTGCAGAGTCGATTACAGTCAGTTCGCGTTTCTTTGTAATCCATGTGCAACAACAGAAGTCGGAGTTAGAATAGGGGGGGGGGGGCTTAGAGCATCATTTACATATGTAGATTCTAGAAGAATTTAGTGTTAAATACACTGCTAGCCCCAGCACCTCGCATAAAATGGCGACCCTTAGCCTCGGATCTTTCCTGTGAATCACTTATTCACAAACAGATTCTTAGTAGGAACATTCAAATTTTTTTTCTCTACCTTTTTATGATTAATACCCTAGTTCTTTTTCTTGTAGTTCCGTGATTAGTTTTAAGTAGCGGTGCATGATTACTGTTTTTGTTTTCAGCGTATATATTTGTTTGCTTGTTCATTGTTTTATGTGTCTCTTTGATGTGGTGTCCGTACCACATCACACTTTGTTGGATTTGCATGCGGTTTCTGTACCACAACAAACAGTGCACTTAATTACAGCGTTGGAACGGCGTTGTTGAAATTTTATGTCTATGTGTAAAAATGTAAATAGTAGATTATTTTATCGTGGATTTTAGATAAATATGTATTTCATGAATGATCACGAGAAGTAAGGCACGACTGTTAGCGAGGGAAGTTAAAACAAAATGAGGATACATAATGGATAAGGGGCAGGTTACTGACAGGGATAGGTTCAGAGATGAGATGGGTACACTTTTAGCAGGACAGGACGACAGACTCTTTGATGATGAAGGTGATTTGGACGCGATCTTAGAGCAACGCCGCGGCCGTGATTATGATAGTGAGGTAGAGGATAAAACAGAGACAGGCACACAGGTCGAGACGGTAGCAGAAGTTTATAGTCAAACGGACGAGAGCAGACAGAGGCCAGCTCGGTCACGTCAAAGCTCTAGCGCCCAGGTGTCTAGAGTTACATCGCCCATGTGTGACGAGGATCAAAAAGATGACATTAACCCAATACTGAGTTTCCTACGATCAATGAAAGAAGAGGTTGACGAACAGCGCAAGAAGGACACTCAGGCAATAATTTCGCATATAGGGGAAATTAGTGGGGAATTACTAACAATAAAGAAAGAATGTGGAGAAGCAAAACAAATGTCAATAGTAACACAAAAAGTAGCAGGCCTAGCCAAAACGGCAGCAACAGGGGCAATGAAAATCGCGAAAGCAACTTCTCAACTCGCAGGGCGCTTGCGACGTGCGACACAAGCCTACTCAAAATCCCTAGCGGTCTTGAAAACTCAAGGTAAAGTTGCGGTTACGAACATCACGAAACGAATGAAAGAAGTAGAGAGTCGCATACCAAAACTAGAGCGAAACGGGCACACGAGCACTGCGCGTTCGGATACCAATGATGGAGTACACAGAATCGTTTCTCCGAGGAAAAGCCCGTCGTGCTCTAGCCCAGTGACAGAGTGCGGAACTAACAATGCACACGCAGAAAGAGCGACTAATAGCTCCAATAATTGTAGCCCACTTAGGAGAGTGAATTCTGGGTGCCACTTCCACTGTGATACAGAAGCAGCACATCACAGTTATCAGCAAGATAGATCAGGACACTCAGCAGACGTGCAAGTATCAGAAACGAGTGACAACACCAGTGCAAGGATCGGACAGCATTTTGATCAGAACCATTTCCTGTCCATACTAAAATTCCATAAGTTCAAAGATAATGGAGGGTCGATGCATCCGAAGAGCTGGGTGATGCAGTTTACAAATTCATTACCGTTGTCATGGCCAACACAGACAAAATTAGAATTCATGTGTGGACACATCGAAGGCCAAGTCGCGGAAAAGATGCGTGGTGTGGCAGCGACGTGTCGGACTTATCAGGAATTTGTTGGTGCATTCCTGCGGACCTACTGGTCAAAGGAAACCCAAGACCGGATTAAAGAGGAAATAATATTTTGTCCCGAACTGGAAGTGTCCGGACATAGGAGCGCAACCAAATTTTTTGATGATTTACTCAAGAAGAATCCGTTTTTAGATAGTCCATATAGCAACGGAGAAATCATTAAATTTTGCTTTTCCAAATTGCCAGTTAGGTATCAACAGACACTTGTCAGGAAGTGTGGATCTGACATAGAAGCAGTCAAGAGTCTATAGCGCGAACTCGAAGTAGTCTTTGATAAACAAGACTCAAAGGACAGGAAGAAGGCACAAAATAACAAATACCACGGGCCAGCAAGGGAAGACGACAACAGATCGCATAATCGCACTGGTCAGTTAGGAAACCAGGGTTACAGAAATCAAGGTTACGCTATTCAAGGTTATGGAAACCAGGGACACGGAAACCAGAACGTCAGGGAACAGGGTCAATCTAGACAAGGAATCTGGAACAGGAGGAATAACGAACGGCAAAGCGACAGTAATTGGAGAGAGCGAAACCAAGGACAACAGGAGAACCAGGAGATTGAAATTAAACCTGCAAATCCTAATGCACGTCAGAGGAGGGGGAGTCTGACAAGGGATTGGCGCTAGTCCATAGGACTCCACCACATCTCTCACACGAAGAAGTTCGTGGAATAATAGTACTTTAAGTGGTGTACATAGTAGAATAGGCAAATACATGAACCTTTCTTCGGGGAAGAATAATCGTTGCATTAATAGATTAAGACTGTTAAAGTATTAACACGCTGCGCTACCTCGCATAAGAATTTACTGCTGCTAACTTCTTGTATTGTTTATGTTCGCGACTTCCAATGTCGATGGAGTAGGAGACACTACCTTTCCATGAGCAATGTTTTTGTCCTTTCCTGTCTGGTGTCCATGTTGAGGGATAATGATGAGTGAGGAGATGTCGCACAAACGGGCGCATACAAGAACGTGCTCTTAGAAGCGTTCTGAGAAGTCGTGATACGCTCCATAGCGGCCACAACCAGTTCGTGTGACGTTCATACCAATGCTTGCAGGCATGCGTCATTGCACTGCAAGATTGTGGCACATTGCGTGATTTCGAGGATGAACATGGGCAGTATAGTTTTTACAGTGATGCGCCAGCATCGTTGTCTTGCAAGTCGGGGTGAACCTGTGAGTGTTTGACTCCAATGGTGCCCTAGACGGTAGAAATTCGGGCATAAAGCCTACCATGCCAATGTGCTGGTTGGGGATTTAGCGTGCTGCTTGTGACTGTCACAGATGAATAACCAAGGAATTATACTTGGAGATTCGTGACATACTGTGCAGCTGGTGTGTGGTGGGCGACGGAATCCTCAACAGGAACCAGTCGTGGCTTGGTCATATTACATTGTCTCTGGAAAGGTGTGCTTTGATCGCGAATACCGCATAACATAGAAAAATAAGTTGCAACTATAAATTTATTGTCTTGTATAGCCATGGCTAACCCAGTCTCTGGAGTTTCAGTGAGGCGTAGTGAGAACTCGGAGGCCATGTCGTACGGCGCGCACATCACTGTCGTCAATAGCGGCGAGCAGCGAGACATCTCAGCGTAACAGGAATTACGTAAGAGTGTTGTATAAGGTAAAAAAAAATAATAAATAAAATAAAATAAAATAAAATAAGAAGAGAGAGAGAGAGAAGAGAGAGAGAGAGAAGAGAGAGAGAGAGAGTGCCATATACTAGGATAAGTCAAATTTAGGATTTAACAATAACTATATCCTTAATATTGTGGTGGTTTTCTACCACAAGTGTTTGGCGCGCGCCTGTTGGGATGCTATTTTTCAGGTCATCAAACCACAGACCCGAGATGGAGGGACGACGGGCGAGTGAAAGTAGAATAGTTGCATGTTCTTTATAGCACAGTAAAACTTCGACCTGCATAACAACATAATTTAATAAAAAGACATAGAATGTAGGTCGTTGGCAAATGGTAGTAAATTCTTGAGCATGTCTACTGTCGATCCATATAATTAATAGTAATATTAGTATGGGCCCGCACATTTTGTGTTCATCCAATACCTAGCATCAGTTGTCACACATCATGTACAGTATGGAGATCGTGCTTTACACAAATATATAGATAAATTATTTCCATGTCTAGATTAGATACACCAAGATTTTGTTATAATGATAGCCATAGATTAATAACTATAAAAGTAAAATAAGAGTGTCTGAAATGACAGACCAACAATGTGTCGTTATGTAAATTTATTATAACATAGAAGGTCATGGGAAAATTTAGGCATAAGATTTTTGTCAGTATTGTGCAGATGACGGGTATCGTGGCAATGCAGAGGCCAGCTGGAGCAAAAACAAGAGGTCTTCGGCTACCTGCAAGAAGGGGAGCGTCAGTGTGCCACCTAACGAGAAGGGCGCGGGAGTGTTCAGTCCTGCAAGCTGACAGTCACCGGGCCGTATACCTGAGGGATTAGGCGGGATCCTCGCCGAGCCACAAGCGAAAGTGAGGCTGGCCGTTGACACTGACACGCGACCCACACGCGACAGCCAGCTAGCTCTCTGGACGCGGAAGCCGTTTGGAGGGATTCCCTGCGGCAGACACGTTGTCGAGACTACACGATGAAGATCACATATGGTGTCAGAACCTTCACCTCATGTGCCTCAGGACAGAAAGGGACGCTATATACGCACCTGTTTGGGTTTTTACAACTCACTAGCATTGGACGATCTGCATACACAAAGCAGTATCGTGCCACAAACTCTAACAAATGAATTGTCTCATTTCTAACTTCTCCTCTCTATTAGAGAGCAGTTGTAGCAATTGTCGCTCCTAGTTCGATCCTGTCTGGATGACCTAACACACTTGTGGAGTCACTCCACGTGCCATCATCCCTCGTCGAACTTCAATATTGGGAAACGTAAAGTACTGTCCAGGGAGAGAAGAGATATGGACTAGTGATGCATCCCAACTAGTAGACCTCAGAGACATTTAATCGACATGAGGAGAGCTTATCACTATGTCTTCCTACCCTACTGCCATTATCATATGCGTGGGTCTTGCTGCAATCTCAACAGAGTACTGCAGATGCTCCAGCACACCCTATGGCTGTTGCAACAACGTAGCAACAACACCCGACGTTTAGCCCTATGTGATGTCAGTACTGTGGCCCCATCCCAAAAAGCCCTCCTCCGATGCTCAAGACATGGAACCACGTGCATCAATAAATATGACTCAACATACCAACCCCCTCAGAGAAACTAACGAATTTGTGAAGTGCTTCGAATATTTCTAACAAAGTGATTTAGTGCCTTATTCTCAGCACAGTTGTGAACATTGTGCAATGTGCACGCACACCTTGACACCCATTGAACCATGTTTTTTTTCTTAAACTTCTTTTTCTAGTGTTGTTTTTGTAATGTATGTTATACCTTGTATCTGTTTGTGTTTTTACACTGTAATTCTTACGTAAGTGACAGAGAAAGGCGCACAAATTACAGATTACTGTATTGTTCTCCACACCATGTTGTTTTTTTTTGTATTTTGTATTTATTGTTGTGTGTATGCAAACAGTGTGCCTGAAGTCCCCATAAACTGAAGCAGATACCACCACTGTCATTGTGAATGGACCATCAGTTCAGGGAACATTTTGTAAAGGTTATTCTTGCTGCAGGGAGACAGAATGAATCGGAGGTTGTAATTAGATTCTGAAAGCTCGTAAAGAGATTGTTAACTTAAATAGTATCATGTGTGAGTGAATTCAGGTTAGTTTAATGATTGAAATTGGTGTAACATCTTGGGCATTTAATTGCAGAGCACTCCAACTCTGATTGTAAAGAATAAACTGCTCCATATTTGGCTCACATGCCCGGGCCATATTTAGAGCATGAATGTCTGTGTGAATCGATGTCTGGAAGGGGCTCCCTGGGTATTGATGTGAGATGTGAGTGTTAGAGTTCCATATTAAGAAGGTGAAGTTGGCTACATCATAAATAATCCTCCCTCTATGAGCTGCATTCTTCAGTTACAGTGATTTTCTATATAGAGTGCGGCATGTGGAGTCAGTTTGCAAGATTGTTCTTGGGCGATTGACTCACTACCTTGCTCCTAAGTAAGCCGACCGCTCACCAATTACAATCTAAAATGGCGTAGGGACTATGAGAGGTGGCATGAGCCTCCTCTCATATTTCTATCTTACGATTTTCCTCTCTAATTGCATGTGGTGAAAAGTTGCTATTCTTTCACACGTGGACTTCCCACGAAGCGTCTCTCGTCACCCGGGTGGTCCGGTGACAGGCGGGACTGCTGATCTTGAAAGGGTAAGCCGATGGGTCTGAGGGAGTCGAGTGAATGCTTTCCAGACACCGGCATTGTCAAAAGACATGCCCGAAGGGACCTGAAGGAGTGGCTGGGCTAGAGATTCCATTACTTCGCAGAAACTTAGCGAAAACACCTTCTGGCAGGCTACCAGCGAGGCATGGGAATGACTTGTGTACCCAGTCAGTTGTGACGGGCAAATTCCCACGCTTTCTGCAAAATCGTAACTGTGATTGGCTTGCTCAGGTCATAGCTCCGTGACGTAGCAAAATCAGCGCAGAAATTGGTGCCAAGAATCTCCATTGATGGAATGGTAGTGCTCCGGCAATAGGGTGGAGTTTTCCGCCGGTTTTCGAGTTGCTGATTGGAACAGTTAACCACAGCCACTGTCGTGGGGGGGGGGGGGGGGGAATGTTCTGTGCTCGGTTTTGTACGGGTGCTCTTGTGAGGTGGTCGGCTCTCGCCTTTCAGTCGGAGTAGGTTACAGAACTGAGCTCTCGCTGCTCGGGACAGCTTGCCTTCCATTGGCTGTCTAATATACTTTTATTTGATTGAAACTGTTTAACGAAGTTGCTGAAGTTTCGACTTCAACGTAACTTTCCGAGTGCAGTTGGCAATTGAGCGTTCTGCGTACAAGCGGCCTATGTTGTCTGTCTTGGGCAGTTTTGGCTAAAGTTGACTGTATCGGAGTTACTGTGTGACTTCGCTTGTGAAAATCAATCACTGTACCGTCAGTGACTGTGTGGCGAGTCTTCTTCGTCTCCCTCAGAGGCGCATTTGTATTGATAGGAAGTCTTTAGTCTGGAACGACCAGACCAGGACAATTTGTTTCGGGCTATACTCACGACTTTATCATCACCACGATGGGCCGTCGAAGCAACCAGCCATCGCTTCCAGTACGCCAGATCGTGTCCTTGCAGCTAACACAGCAGCTTGGTAATGTACGTCCGCAGCACCGGCAAAGCAGGCATTTTTGCTAGGCGATAATCAGAGCTCAGCAGAGCGCGCCTGTTCGTCTTTTCTAACTTTGTTCTATCTTGGGTGTTCATTGTCTGAGTTCTCACTAATGTAGCAGCAATTAATGTTGGGTTAGCTGTGTGTCTCTCTTAAGATTTGAGTTGCAAGGAATTGGCTCCACATACCACTTCGTGATAAACATCACAATCTAGTTTAGGGACAACTTGTAACACCATAGCTCTAATACTCTACTGATTTATTTTGCTTTTGTTTTATTTAATGTTACATTGTTGATCTGCTGCAAATGTGTTTGAATCGATAGTGTAAATTTGTATACTCCTTTCTTTGTTAAAACTTTGATGTCCTGGTTTGATTTTAAGCAATGTAGTATATCTGTCATTTAAATTCTTTGTCCCATTTGGAGGGAACAAAACTTACTGTATGTAATTGTAATTTTGTGTGAATTTTTTTTGTAGAAATGTCAATATGTGCAAATGTTCTGTTTTATTTAATGTATTTGGTTACTGTTATGTCAACTGCTGACCTTCACTTAGGGATCTTAGTTAATTTGTATGTAAAAGGTGTAGTGGTTCCCCTCAGGAACGGAACTGTGTAGCACGCGCAAATTGTGGTTGGCCTATGTAGAAAACGTGGAACTGATAGTCAGTCGGAGACGAGCTACGAGTCGGGGACAAGCTACCAAACTGTGCACTGCCGTGTAAAAGATGCATATTGTGATGGTTCCGAGAGAGGCTTTTCCTGTTACTTTCCAATGCCTCGGATGGATGGTTAAATAGCTGGAACTATTCTGGAATTGGTATTTATCATCGCCACCAAGAAATGACAGAGTCCAGCAATTCTACCTGCAATTCCACCTACCAACATGCAGTTGCCACCACATTGCGCCATCATTGCATCGGAATACTACAATGATGTACAGTGAAGGATCAGCTTAATGGATGTGTTAGTGTGCTCAAATATAAGGTAATTTATATCTGAATTTATGTACCTACCCTGAATTTTCTCCTCATCATAACACCTCTCAGGTTCCTCTCCGTTTGAGCTAAAGTGATATCCGAGTGTCCTTACTAAAAGAACATTAAAGCCCAATATTTTGCTCATTAATGCCTCTTCAACATAGTAAAAAGAAAGTTAAAGTTAAGGTGGCAAGAGAGTGAGTTAAAGTAAATGTTGTTTGCTGAAAATATTCCTATTAAAACTGCTTATTAAAGTGCTGTTGCTAACTTCAAAATTAAAAGTTCTTAAGACTGAGGCTTATAAAGTTTTGCTTAGTAAATGATCACATTACTGCCTGTTGTAAATCGCAGAAGGTGAGTCAGTATCTTACATATATGTTAATTTTGTGTCTCACTGTAGTAAAAGTAGAAAGCTGCAGTTGTGAAACGTCATATACTCATGTTTGCTAAGTGTTTGTCTCATTCACTTTGTGTAAGTCCTGAAAGTAATAGTGTGTTTCGGTATCTGTTATAATTTTGCAAATAGTTTGTGCTGCTCTAACTGTTGGTTTCAGTCTTACCGTAAACATATGTATGTGTCAGATTCCACTGCACTCGCGTGTAACAGAGTATAGGTTGTGTTTATCCATTAAAGTTACTAATAACTATTTTCTTGAACGAGAATGTTAATCATTCTCTTGCCTAGTTAGGCTGGCGACCGTTTTCTTCATCAGTTAAACAGTGCAGATAGGCAAAATTTTGTTTGTTACTGTTCAGATATTTACGTAATTCTGACTTTCACTTCCGATAAGCCACCTCCGTTAGGTACAACACGGTCAACATAACAAAATTCCTCTCAGAGGGTAACACTGCTCTGTTGCTTTATACCATTATCACTCTAATAAAATAATTCTGTTTTGCAAGAGTGTTATAAACTTCACCTTCAGAGCGTTTATTTGAGTATCCAATTTGAGCCAATTTGATGTATTGTAAATGTTTCATGTGTTTTGTTTATTATTTTGTGTTTAGTCTTAATAAATCATATTGTTATTTTGGACAGAACTTTCATTCTGTTAATCGGTAGAGCAACCCTATCATTTTCTCACTACGTTAATGAAACTTTCCTTTATTTAACTTATTTATCAAATTAAATTATTGCAGGTGCCAAACTCTTTTCTACTCCACTTGCAGGGTCGATTACAGTCAGTTCGCGTTTCTTTGTAATCCATGTGCAACAACAAAAGTCGGAGTTAGAATAGTGGGGGGGGGGGGCTTAAAGCATCATTTACATATATAGATTCTAGAAGAATTTAGTGTTAAATACTCTGCTAGCCCCGGCACTTCGCAAGATATTGAGCATCTTTGGTTGGAATCTATTGTCCACCATGTGCTAGAGACGTATGTATCTAGCAAAAGTATATGGGAGGGAAAGGATACACCTTGGTACAACAAACATATTACGAAGTTGCTGAGAAAGCAGAGAATTTTTCACAATCGTTTTAAACGTAAGCACTGCCCCGCTGACTAACAGAAATTATGAGAAATGAATGCAGCTGTCAGAAGAACAATGAGAGATTATGTTAACGAATTTAATATTTCATCTGCAGATTCTAAAAATAGCTCCAAAAACTTTTGGTAGTTCGTAAAATCTATCAACGCTACAAATAATTCAGTACCTTCTCTTGCTGACAGTATGGGTAATGTAACTGATGATGATAAACAGAAGGCCGAAATTCTAAACCTAGCTTTCAGAAACTCGTTTACGGTAGAGGACTGCAGCACCCTTCCCAATTTCAATTATCGAACAAACACAAGGATGGCTGACATAGTGTTTAGCGTATCTGGGATTTTGAAACAGTTAAGATCTTTAGACGCCAAGAAGGCATCTGGCCCAGACTGTATCCACGTAAGATTATATGTAGACTATGCTACAAATATAGTACCATTCTTATCCATCATCTATCAGAGATCATTGGAACAGCCGAAAGTTCCACGGGACTGGAAGAAGGCCGAGGTCATAGCAATCTATAAAAAGGGTAGAAAATCGGATGCACATTACTACCGGCCAATTTCACTGACATCGATTTGTTGTAGAATCATGGAACATATTTGGAGTTCAGACATAATGACCTTTCTAGTTCTGAGAAGCTTATCTGCAGAAACTAGCACGGTTTTAGGAAACAGCGGTCATGCGAGACACAGCTGGCCCTATTTGTGCATGATATACAATAGGCTCTAGATACCGGCTCCCAGGTTGATGCCATATTTCTCGAGTTTCGAAAGGCGCTCGACTCAGTTCCGCACTGTCACTTGCTCCAAAAAGTGCGCGCTTACTTTCTATCCGATGACTTGTGCGGTTGAATAAAAAGTTTTCTAACAGACAGAGAGCAGTATGTCGTCCTGAAGGGGGTGACTTCAACAGAAACAAGCGTAACTTCAGGTGTGCCCCAGGGCAGCGTACTAGGTCCGCTACTTTTTACGATTTACATAAACGATCTGGTTGATGGTATTGACAACGTCATTAGACTGCTTGCCAATGATGCTGTACTCTACAGAAAAGTAGTATCACACGAAAGTTATTAACAAATCAATGAGGATTTGCAGAAAATAAATGTGTGGTGTAATGACTGACAGTTATCTCTCAATATTAGTAAGTGTAACGTACTGCGTGTAACAAGGGGAAAATCCCCATTAATGTACGAGTACAAAATAAATGCCCAATCTTCAGAAGCGGTAACACCCGTCAAGTACCTGTGTGTGACTGTTCTAAATGATCTCAAATGGAATGATCAGATTACACAAGTAACGGGTAAGGCAAACTCTAGATTGCCGTTTATTGGTAGAATCCGGAATCGATGCAGTCCTTCAGCAAAGGAAATAGCTTAGAATACGTTAGTTCGTCCAGTCTTACAGTATTGCTCGTCTGTATGGGACCCTTACCAGTTGGGTCTGATTCAGGAGAATGAGAAGGTCCAAAAAAGAGTGACAAGATTCGTGACTGGTACATTTAGCCATCGTGGGAGTGTTACAAGTCTCATAGAAAGTTTGAAGTGGGACACACTTGCAGATAGACGGCGCGCTGAACGGAAGGGGCTGCTGACTAAATTCCGAAATCGTATCTTCTCCGAGGATGTGGAGCATATATTATTACCAACATTTTTAAAATCGTCCAATGATCACCATTCAGAGATAAGGGAAATTAGAGCTCGTACTGCGGCGTTCAGGGGGGGGGGGGGGGGGGAGGGAATATGAGTTTGGCGCGAATTGTGTCCTCCGCCACACACCGCTTGGTGGCTAGCGGAGTATATATGTAGATGTAAATGTAGACAACAAGGTGCGGCGCTTAAATCCAGGCAAATTTCAATTTTAATTTACCGCCATATCAGTTCCGCCGGAGGTCGCGATTGGCGTTCTTGAAAGCGATAGGCATCTAGTAAATAGTCAGAATCTCAAAATGGCGGAGATTTACGGACGAGACGGAGTACAACCGAAGAGCAGCGATTATCAAAAGTCTTCGCTCTGGGCGTTCGCCCACTGAAATAGTCCGATACTTTAGGCACCCGAGATCAACTTTTTACAATATTGTGGCCAAGCATAATGCTTTGGAGAAGTCTAGGGAAGGTTCCAAAAACCTGACGAGATCGCCTCATTGAAAGAAACGCATTTCACGAACTGAAGCAGTCGTTGAAACGGCTCAGGCGCTGATTTCGGAGGATCCTGGGCAGTCACCGAGGAAATTTTCGTCATTATTGAATGTCAGCGAACGAACAATGCTTCGGATGGCGGAGGAGGACATCATACGACTCATTTAGCCCAAAACTGGCTCTCGGATACGTTGCCATGTTCTGCTCAAGGGAGTTCTGGCCCCCGAATAACCCTGATTTGAACCCCGTCGACTACTATGTTTGGAGCGCAGTCGAAAGAGTTGCATGCGAGATGAGGCACCGTAATATTGTTTCTCTACGCACCGCTACCGAAGCAGCGTTCGTGAATCGTATAACTCTGTTTTGAAGAGTGCGTGCCATCGCTTCAGGACAAGATTGGTGGCGGTCATTGTAGCTGAAGGAGGCTACATCGAGTAATGTTACTCTTGAAAGTTACCACTTATATGTAAAAGGATATTCATTTGTAATTTTTTAATTAATTTGCTTTAAAAAATGTTTCATTTGTGCGGATTTAAGCGCTACACTCTGTATAAGACGGTACAGACTATAAGATACCCCTTAATTTTTCAGCTTTTTCTTTTTTAAATAACACTTTCACCATTCTTATTATCAGACTGCAAAGGCAGGCAGAAAAAGAGAAAAACGAACCGACTTTTAAAATGCCTGAAAATCGTCAACACAAATCACTTTCAATTGAAGTTCACTGGCACTGTAGACTGCAATGACGCAACATAGGCTGGACAGTGATCTGGGTTTGTGATCGCGGGGTGGAAGGAAGACAGTATTAACAATCTCGTGAATCCTGGTAACTGATGTTCATCACATCAGTACTCTGCTGCTGCCAGCTGAATCCAATGTTGCCACATAGAGATAGGTCTCCTACGCCATCGAATATGTGGTCATTGTTAATGCTGGTGGGAATTTCATATCAGACGCTAGGCGTTTTTGTACTAATTTCGATTTTAAGGCGCAACTGAATTTTGGAGGCAATTACTCAAAGAATGGAGTGCATCTTATAGTCCGTGAAATGTGGTATTTCTCAGTGGTGAATGAGACTTTTCACAACAAATGTCATATTCATATTTTAAGGTTCCTTCCTTTTAAAGGGCTTCCACACTCAGCAGCAGTTGCTTTGTATCCTCAGTCGCCAGCTTTCACAATCATGGCAGTCTTCACTTTCAGACCTCTCTTCCCCATCATTCCAATTACTGCCTCTCTTCATGTTAATATCGGCCGTCTACGCTCCCTTCTTCCCAGCGGTAACCATTCCAGGATTTCTTTTGTCCGACGTCGTTGCTCCATTCGCCGTACTTCGCCATGCAATTGAAGAGCTCTATTCTAAATTCTTTGTACGCCTGGTTGTCCCGCTTCCATTAGCTCCTTAATTTCCTCATTTCCTCTGTCCTGGATTTACTGGCTGCCCTCATTATCCCATCCATCTGTGCCGCCTGTACTCTGCTTGTCTGCCTCTCCCTCGGGGTCCATCCTTTTGCACTGTATGTTAGTATACTTTCCACTACTGTTTGCAGAATCCTCTTTTTTATTTCTTTTGATATTACCCTGCTCCATAGAACTCCATTTAACATTTTAATTGCTCCCCTTGTCTGCTGGAGACTATGTTTCATATTTGTTTCACAGGCCCTTTCTTAAAAAAAATTCAAGTTCCAGACGTTTATTACATGCCTATATGACTTTGAAAAGTATCTTGTGGATGAATACCAACGACAATTAATAAGATATGTATCTTTAAAAATGTTTTTGTGGTGGCCATAAAGTATCCCTCGCCCGCCGGGCTGGCCGAAAGCTTCTAGACGCTACAGTCTGGAACTGCGCGACCACTACAGTCGCAGGTTCGAATCCTGCCTCGGGCATGGATGTGTGTGATGCCCTTAGGTTAGTTAGGTTTAAGTAGTTCTAAGTTCTAGGGGACTGTTGACCTCAGAAGAAAAGTCCCATAGTGCTTAGAGCCATATGAACCGTTTTTTTGTTTTTTTGTTTTTAAGTATCCCTCTACTCGGTGTAAACATGGCAGAAAACGCATTGGTGTTGCTAAGATATTTTCAAGTTCTGTAGCCTACTAATACGTCAGTGCCTATTTAAAAGGACTTTGTATATAAAAGTTAAACACATGTACCAAAATTTCCTTTTCTAAAGTCTTTTTTTTTTGTGGTGGGTACGAAGTACAAACCCCTTTGGTATTCCTTACTATGGAAAATGCATTTGTATTGCTGGGTTAATTCCTTGAAAGTAATCAAGGTAACTAATAAAAACTTAATTTGCAACTTGCGGGAAAATTACACTATGCATTCTTGTTCGGATTTTTAAAGCAAAACGAGCAGTTGTAAATGGACAAATTGGGAATCAAATTGACGAGCATGAGATCTAGTTTTGCAAAAATGTGTTTGCCGCGCGGGATAGCCGAGCGGTCTACGGCGCTGCAGTCATGGACTGTGCGGCTGGTCCCGGCGGAGGTTCGAGTCCTCCCTGGGGCATGGGTGTGTGTGTTTGTCCTTAGGATAATTTAGGTTAAGTAGTGTGTAAGCTTAGGGACTGACGACCTTAGCAGTTAAGTCCCATAAGATTTCACACACATTTGAACATTTTTTTGAGAAATGGGTTTAAATGCTTGAAACCAGGGCAATTAATGAAAATTTCAGTAGTGGTTTCAAGGAGAGATTTTAAAGATTTCCATACCCAAACGATGTGTGGGAAATGGACAAATGCAATATAAATACCGATGAGCGTGAGGTGTAATTTAGAAGGAGAAAATTTAAGTTACTTGAAAGTAATTGGGGTAATCAATAAAAATTTAAAAATAATTTTAGAACAAAAAAGCTTCAAATATTGAGGTAATAGTGTACAGAAACTTCATTTGCCATTATTGCAATTGTTGATACAGTGATGACTAGTTTATAAAAATTTTAACTGCCATTTTCACATCAGTATCCCGCCGGAGGTTCGAGTCCTCCCTCGGGCATGGGTGTGTGTGTTGTTCTTAGCGTATGTTAGTTTAAGTTATTCTAAGTAGTGTGTAAGTCTAGGGACCGATGACCTCAGCAGTTTGGTCCCTTAGGAATTCACACACATTTTAACATTTTGAACACATCAGTACAAGCAGTAGCGCCGAAAACGATTATTATAGGTAGACACTATATTGTAATTAATAATAATGTTACTCATAATAACATCGAGTATGACAAAGTGTCTTCCCATAGTTGTAGTTGTACTAATATGATCTGAAAATAGCAATTCAGATTTGGCGAAACTAGTCATCACTGTACAAACAATTGCAATCTTGTCAAATACAGTGTTCCTATAAGGAAAATTAAACATTTACAATTATGTATAGCCCCCTAGAAGATTGTCTACTTCAGGTAATCACAAGAAAATAGCCAACATTTTTGAGAAAACATTTGTCTAAAAATAAGAAATCAATACATTAGTGAAATATTGGTCCGCCTTTGAATGATGCTCGAAATGATGTACTTTTTACTACCTAAATCAATCGTTGACAACTTAACGCTAAAACTGAGTGAGCACGAATAATGATGACGACAGCTCTTACAAGGGAGGAATTGTTTCTTCCGCCACACCAATTCTTTTTTCTGATACTTGAAGGATACCATATTGAAATATTTTTGAACTGAAAAATTCATGGAACTGTTTTTACATCTTCAGACACAGGTAATTGAAATACGTCAAGGGCACAATTCACCAGGCAAATGTCGTCTAGCACTCTTTAAAATTGCAAGGTTACAAGCGGAACGTTGAACTTACTTCCAGAATGCTGCATGGCAGAAGACAGCAACTTATTACGTATTTAATGAAATTACAAACTCGTGAGAGTTGCACAGAATTTTGTTTTTATTTAAATAGTGACAAAGGATACTCTATAATCAACTGCCATGCACCCATAAACCAGGACAACAAAAATAACCCGGAGAAAGTTGAAGAATTTTGGGAGATACTTGAAATGGAACTGGATAGATGCTCAAAGAAGAACATAAAAATGTTAGTAGGCGATTTTAACGCACAAATAGGAAGGGAAAAAAAATACCATGGAACAGTAGGCCTCTTCCCAGGTCACAAAAGAACTTCAAAAAATGGAGAAAGGCTTATAGAGGTATGTAGGCATTTCAACTTGAAAATAATGACAACACATTTCAAAAAGCTGAGCCGAAAAACTAAAACATGGAGATCACCAAATCCACTTCTCGGAGAATTCCAAATTGACCATGTGGCTATCTCACTTCATTGTCAAGAAGAAATTCAAAACACTAAAGTGCTGAAAAGCCTTGATGTTGATTCAGACCACTATTTGACTACGATTAAATTCAGACCACTCCCATTTCGAAAAGAGAAGAAAACCTTTTACAAAATTCCAAAATATAACACAGAAACTTTAAAAAATGAATAAATTAAACAACGGTTTCAAAGAGCATTGCACAAAGATAGCGATGGCATATCCACAATAAATAAGGAAGCGGGATGGGAGGAGATCAAAAACGAAATAGTTGAAATAGCAAAAGAAAATTGTCTCGTGAAAAGAGTAAGAAGACATCCATGGTGGGACAATGAATGTGATGAGAACCTGGAGAAGAGACAGAAATTGTGGCAGAAATGGAACTCCACAAAAGATCCTCAAGATCTTGACAATTTTAAAATCCAGAGAAGAGAAACAGCTAAGCTTTTCCGTAATAAAAAAAGAAGACAATTTCAGGATAACCTAGAACAGATTGAGGAAGACTTTAAAAGAAATAATTCTAGAGATTTCTACAAAACTTTTAGAAAACAGCTAACCAAATACCAATCCCCAAATTTATGTTTTAAAGATGAAGAGAACAAGCTAGGTTTGACAAACAAGACTAATTGTGAAATACTAGCAAAATATTTCGAGAATCTACTAAATTGTGAACCACCCAAAGATAAAATGAGTTTTGAAAACCACCGAAATACTAATACCGAGTCAAAACCTCCAGACGCTGAAGAAATAAAACACATAATACACAGTCTAAAAAACAATAAAGCCCCAGGTGAAGACTCCATAGTACCAGAAATCCTAAAAATAATGGATACCAACCTCCCACAAGTTTTGGAACATATGTTTAAGAAGATCTGGGACAAAGAAAGAATTCCTGAAGACTGGCAGTGTGCCCTGATACACCCACTACACAAAAAGGGGGATAAGATGAATGTTAATAATTATAGAGGGATCTCGCTACTACCAGTAGGATACAAAATTTTGTCAATGAAATTACTTCAAATCGTGGAGCCAGTTCTGGATAAAAAAATAGGTGAATATCAAGCAGGTTTTAGACAAGGTAGATCCTGTGTTGAACAAATATTTAACCTGAAAACACTAATTCGTTACAGAATCTCAAGAGGCCAGAGATTTGCAATAGTATTTGTAGATTTCAAAAAAGCATACGACTCGGTAGATAGAGAAACATTACTGAAAGTATTGGAAGAATTTGGGGTCGATAAGAAAACAATTCAAATTATCAAACAGACGCTAACAAACAGTAAGGCCAAAGTTAAATTTATGGGTGAAATTTCAAGGAAGTTCGAAATTAAAACAGGTGTTAGACAAGGTGATGGTTTATCCCCAATCCTCTTCAACTGCGTACTGGAAAAGATATTGAGAATATGGAAAGAAGAACTCAAAGGCACCAAGAATGACATCAGAATTGGAACAAAAAAAGAAAAAATAGAAGTGGACTGTTTAGCTTTTGCAGACGATCTGGCAATAATTACAGAAAACGAAGAAATAGCTCAGAACTACTTGGAGAAACTACAAGAAGTTTTGGCCAGAGCTGGACTGCAGATTTCATTTGAAAAAACCGTGTATATGTCTAATCATAGAAATAACAAGAAAAATCTTATTACTAAATACGGCAATATTAAGAGAGTAGAAAAATTTAAGTATTTAGGTGAAATAATTCAAGTGAATGGTTTAGACAAGAGTGCAAACCAGGCGAGAGCAAGGAAAATGGAATTTGCTTTTCAAAAAACCAAAGACATATATAACAAAAAAACCATTTCGATTCAAGCTAAATTAAGACATTATAAAACTGTCATTAGACCAGAATGCCTGTATGCATCGGAGTGCCTAACTCTTAACAAAAAGGGGGAAATAGAAAACATGGAAAAGAAAGAAAGGAAAATTTTGAGAAAAATATTAGGACCGAGAAAGATTGGGGAAGAGTACAAGCTAAAGAGTAATAAGGAAATATACCAAACTATTGAGAAAGTGAGTGAGGCAATGCGTAAACGCAGACTAACGTTTTATGGTCACCTGTCGAGGATGGATGGAAACAGACTAACAAGAAAAGTGTTTGAACATAGTAACAGGAACGAAAAAACCAACAATAAATGGATACAGATGGTGAAAAAGGATTTGGCCTATTTTAATGTCACCCGTGAGTCAATCAGGGACAGGGAAAAGTTTAGACAAATAGTGAACGAAATTAAGTGTTTTCCAGAAGAAACGAAACTAAAGAATAATAACAGGAAATGGTCGGAAGAGCGGAGGAGGAACCACTCGAAAATGATGAGGAAATATTGGGAAGAGAGAAAAAAAGATCAAAAAGCCGGGCAAGTGAATTGTTGAACGTGGTCCAAAGATGGCCGAAATCGAAAGAAGAAGAAGAAAGTGACCAGTTTCGGTCTTCTTTCCATTATGAAGCCGTTGTCATAAGTCCTATCATAGCACCATACCACGATGTTATTATCAATGGCTAAGTGCAAGTGCAGTCAGCACTCGACTCTTGTTCACAAGAAATATTTTGTACTTAGCCACTCACACAAGCAATGTGGCCGGGGTATACATGTTATGGTAGAACTTACGTGGACGTTTTGATAAAGGACAACAATCAGAAACTTAGTCGTCATTTTTAATTGAAACCAACTTCTCTGCAACTTTGGGTATTTTGTAATTTCATTAAACATTGGACTTCAAAACCTCAGTTGGCGCTTTGTTTGCTGAAGATGCTTTTTAGCGTCATTCAAAGATGCGGCAAATGTTCTCCAACCTTTTTTTATCAGTAGAGCCTGCAGCATGAATAAAGTCGAAATACGACCTTGTAGAAGAACTCAATACCAGTAGCTGCAATGTAATATTTATTTGCTTGTCACTAGATATTCCTGCACAACAACCTTGTCTGTTTCGTCTTACGACATTTTTAACTGCTCGTCTACGTGAAGTTGCCAATCGCATGACATACAGGGTCTACTGTGAGGTTTATGTTGCAAAATAATGTTATTATAGTCACGAAGCTGTTATAATACGATTTTATTTCTTGATAATAATTTGACAGATGTTTGACGGTTGGGATCCTTAGTCACTATACTGGGCAAATCAAATTCTGATTTCTAAGGCGAGAGCAACACTCCTAAAAATACAAAAAGTATATTTTTGTTCTACTACAGTGAAACACAAGTAAGAGTTGCGTCTAAGAATCCTAACTGTCAAATAGCTGACAGACAATTATCATGATGAATAAAGTCATATAATGACAGTCATGTGACGTTAATAACAATATTTCACAATAGAAAGCTTACAGTTGATCCCTGGATGCCACATGATCGTCAACTTCACCTAGACGTGGACTTGAAAACGACACTGTAAGCGGAAATAGGTAAGCAGGAATATGTAGATACCAGAAAATAAATATTACATTTCGGCTACTGGAACTGACTTCTTGTGAAATATTATCTAACATATTTAAATTCTTACTTTTAGACAGATGGTGTCACAAAACATTTTTTTAATGATTTTTTTCTCCTTGTATTACTTTTTTCCCATAACATTTAGCAATAAATGTTAATACAGTCAAATATTACAGACACATACATCTGAACATGAATGTTTCATATATCTTCATGTATTGTATCTACAAGAAACCCAGTTTCGACTATCAAAAATAAACAAACGAGTAGTGGTCCAAATGGTTCAAATGGCTCTGATCACTATGGGACTCAACTGCTGAGGTTGTAACGTCCCCTTAGAACAATTGTACACGACTGTGCCTAACCTGACACACAATATTATTTAGCGCAACGCAATCTGACTATCAAAGATCCCTGCAAAAGAATGGCCCTGAGTAACACTGAACTACACCTTTCAGAAATCACTTACCTCACAAAAATCTTCATTACTCGAACTACTGCAATACAGCGAGCGCTACTACTGCCAGCTAAATAAAAGATTCAAACTACCGAAGGCACTAACTACTGATAGGGATAGTTAGCAAATGAAAGATATTAATAGAGAACAAACAATGTATTTACCTTAATAGTCATAATATATATAGCAGTTCATGACAAATTACAAAACTCCGCCATCTCTCTCCCCACATCCACCACTGCTGGCGGCTCACCTCCAACTGCGCAATGCTACGCGCTGTTCGCATCCAGCTGCCGCTGCCCAACACTACAATGGCAGACAACAATGCAAACTAGTCTCATTAGTAAAAGAAATTGCACACAGAAGTAGTGGATTTCCATGCAGTCTTGAAGAAGTAGTGGTGTCCTTCCAACAGAAAGACAGTGCTGACTCTTGACATGCTGACAGGTAATGGGCCACAATGGAGCAAACCCACAGCAGAGTCATTCGAAGTTCTGAAGAATATTGGTAGGTAGGTCATCACAGAGCAGACCCACTGTAGTCCTGGTAGAGAGTATGGTACTGGTGGGCCACCAGAGGTGCAGACCCACTGCAGTCCTTGTAGAAATAATGGTATTGGTGAGTCATCAAAGATGCAGACCCACTGCAGTCCTTGTAGAGATGGCCAGCAGCCATCTGTTGTGACTGTGCGGGTGCACAATCACCATTGAAGAGTCTTGCAGTTAATATAGCAAGTCCATAATCACCACTTGTGCACTCACAAAGTTTTTGGAATTGTCCTTAGAACCAGCAATGCTGTTATCCAGTCCCTTGCTGAATTATTAACACACGTTCAAACACTATCAGTCCCTACTTCTCACATATTGTCCATATACTATGAACAACAGAAATGTGTGCAGTGAAATGAATGCTTACAAGTTACTTAATTTGATGAACTGGTGTAAATTACAATTTTATAACATAAGAATACAATAACAAAGGTACAAAATACATCATTAAAGAACATAACAATACAGATAACATTTGTAGTACAGGCTTTACAAAAGAATAGAAATAAACATATACATCAGTGTTACAGGAATTATGACATAAGTACATACATAAAAGATCAGAATAACTTTCGAAACATCACCTTCACATATGAGCAACAAAACAGAATAAATAATGTCTCAACATCTTTACAAAGTAAAGAACATAGTATTAGAAAAACTCTACAACATAGCTCTCATCAGCTAAACACATAAAGACAGGAAAAACACAAATACACAAGGGTACACAAACATATAGAGGGATGACACAAAAGCAGAGGACAGGGTTTGTTTTACTGCAGTATTTTGCATGGAGATCTCCCTTCGTTCATCATTATTCCCAAAAGTCCTATCTAAGCCTGCTTTCTGTATATTTTCATATAGCTTCTCAATAGATTTCTTCCAAGTTATCATAGTTAGTTTCTTATATAGTCTACCCCCTCTTAAGCTAACTTAAATCTACTGAGCTCAGATGCTAAACTAAGGGACGAGGCAATGCAGCAGCACAAAACAATTAACACAAACACCAATGACAAAAAATTTAAATAGGAAAAGCAATTGCAATATTACAACTAATATAAGGCACTGTGCGGCAAACAAGAAAACTAAATCCGTAGTAAAACTGGCTTAACAGCGTAATACAACGTCAAATTCAGTAACATTATGCCTGGCAAACAGCAGCAGCAACTTATATCTAAACATGACATAGCTCAATCAAAAAAATATTACAGTAAAAACAACAATGCAGATAAGGGAAATGTATATTCACATCTTAATGTCTATGTAATTAAAGTGGTGCACCACAAAAACTAATTCTACAAAAAATTACCAAGTACTCGAAAAGAAAATTATATATGCAGTTACTGTTATTAGTCCCATCTTATTGTTCTTTCCGTTCCAAGAGCTCCTTTTTCGAAGAATGTGGGTCATAAAATAATTATTTAATAGATCTGTTGACAGAAAGTGTTCACATTAGCAAATGCATTTAATTTTATTTTATGAAACCAATGCTGCAAAACAGCTGGAAACCAGATATCAAATGAAATCAGCAACTATGTACAAAGTAAAGCATAAGAACATCATTCAGTAGTCATGAGGCATTTCATAAGTTAGTAGAAAAATCTCTCAATTAGAGAGACAGTAGTCATAATCAGGTGTATAGACATAAAAATATTTCTCGTCATTTCATTAGGCATTTCAGTAAATATCATAAATTAAGAGCTCCACAGTGTAATCATATGTTTTCAAGTTCGAGCATGTCGTTTTTGCGATGCTTTCTACAAAGGAATGTCAATAGCGAGGATAATGGCCTGGGCACACGCTAATGGCTTTTTTTTCCAGGCGACTGTCGCCCAGCTGGGTGCCCTTGACGCATTATGTGCAGGTGGTCACTTAACTTTCTTACGGAAATATTTACGACACCAGTTTCCATTACAGTGACAGTCTCATATAAAAATATTTCACAGGTCAAGAATTTGCGTTGCAAATGTGTAGAAACAAAATCTTATGAATATAACAGTGTCCAAAAAATTTCGCCGGCATTGTGATACATTCACGCATTTACACACATTTCATAACTCTTAAAGTACGATTCTTGGTTTCCAACATCCTTTTTCACAAGTCAGGAGTCCCTACCCACTATTCATTACTCCTTACCTTATTACACATATACGTATTCATCGACACTCTTCAATATTTCATCATTATAAATATAAAGCATAATCAAATAACTCATATAGCCTCAGCCTATTAATCATAAACATACCTCAGCAGCATAATACACATCGTCGTCGTAATAATAACATCATAACACATCAGTCAAATCTCAAAAACGTCGTAACTTTCTGCAATAATTTCAAAACCTAAAGAAAATTCTCTGCTCATTTCAGTAGTGTCATCTACCTCAAACGTACTTTAAAAATCATGATCTCATACCAGATACATCATTCAAAGCTCTCATAGTATCACAATGGGTCCGAAAAAATATGAACAGTTTACAAAGTACAGACAAAATACAATTTCGTAAGTGTGAAGTTATCCAACGGTGTAATTACGTAAACATCTGTCACTGCCGTAGTAAAAAAGTTTGTCTCTCTCAGTTAAATGATCAGATAGCTGTGTAATTTGTGTGTTAGAGAAATATGGTACCGATGTGTAAAGTTGTATAAGCAAATACCATATTAGCTAGGGCTCCTTGTGCTTGCCAAACACATGATACACAAAGTAAGCGTGCACCACCCTGAGGATTAATGTAATTATACCCTCAGGTGTTACAGATTACAAGAATGGAATGAAATGTATCACGGAAAACTTTCTTTGTAATTCGAAAATCTTTAAAAATAAATGTTTTAAGTACAAAATTAATCATTCAAATACGTGTCCTGTAGCGCTAAATGTGCGTCTTGCTGTAAGATAATCTCTGTGGAAGTGTCGTAGTTATTTTCCTCCAAAAGCTAAGTTCTGCAGAAGCCAATGTACTTACCTCATGATAAACAAAGGTGAAACGCTTTGCGTATAGATATCTTAGTTATTACGCTTATTGCCGTGATGAAGAAAGTACTGTGCTGTAACGTATTGTTGTGCTACAGAAAAGGCTGTCTCCTTGTAGCTATACCACAAAAGTTACTACTAAAACATGTTTTGCTTTCCAGAAGGATTCAGAAAAACCGTGCAGATATAAAACAGATACTCCGCAAAAGCAACAATGTAAATTTTGTCACACATTAGTAACGTCGTGATACAATCGTGTAGCTGTCACATAAATAAACCACTGTGTCATCTGGTATCTCTCAGAAAGTACTTTAAATCCGGAATGTATTTTCAAGTAAACCAAAATGTTGCATTAGAATCTCATTAGCAGTACTGGTAAATGTTCTAAGTATGTGAGCCTTATAGTCGTTACGTAATCGTGCAACTAACAAGCAAGAATGTACACACACAATAACACTGTGTCGTCTGTTCGCAATAACAATCCATTCGTAATTTCTGTTTAAATAAGTTCTCTTGGTTCTTGAGTGGATATTGAACTTCAAAACATTGTTGCATGTTAACAGTTTCTAAAGCATACTAGTAACGTGAAGTGAAACGTTTTATGGCAAAGACAAAATTAAAAAACAGTTTATCTCTTAATAAACGGTTTTACATGTGAGATGTGGTGCAACCCTTTGCTCTTCTCAGTACGCAGAGTTTCAACTCGAATGCAATTATCATGTGGTATACGTCGGTAAAGGATACTGGAATTTTTCTCAAGGTTAGCGTCTATGTTATTTTTCCCTGAGCCAGCGGGCGCAGTTGGCTGCGTGCGGTGCGAGTTATTGTCTGTTTCTTTGTTGGCACGCGTCGTTACTGGGATTAGGAGACCTAGCTTCTACAAATTCACCGTGACGAGAGTGCGCTGCTCTGTTTAAATCCCGCCAGTTCTGATGCAATTCAGGTCTGTCGTTACGATCATATCATCTGTCGTCATGTCGGTAGATTCCGTAGTTTCTTTCTTGTCGGTCACGTGGTGGAGAATTTCTCCCTGAATCGTAACTGCGCGCTGGACCATTGCGTCTGAAGTTATTCTGTCTCCCGTGATAATAATAGTTCTGGTTGCCAAATTGTCTGTTTCTATGATTGTCTCTGTCATATTCATTACTACGGAAATGCAATTTTTCTCTGTAACTATTACTCTGCCAGTGGTTGTCATACGGTTGGTGTCTCTTTTGGTCACGATTTACGTTGTAAGAATAGAATTGTCGTGTCCTGTTATTGTTTCTGTCGTCATGGAATTGTGACGGATGTGACCTGTAGTGATTGTTTTCCTGTTTTCGCATCCTGCGACTGTCTGTGTCAATTTCTAATTCTTGTAAGAGTCCCTGAAAAGCTTCAATGTCGTCTTTGCAACGTCCTGCTAAAATAATATGTCGTAAAAGTTCAGGCAGTTTGATTAAGCAAATGCGGATGAGTTCTGAGGGGCTGTATGGGTTTGACAGGTACTGATTCTTGTGCAACATGTCTTCAAAATATTTCACAAGACTGGAAAATTCAGATTGTTCGAAATGTTTCATCATGATGCTATGTTTTACTCGGTCTTGTGTAGCTTGTGACCAATATGCTGAGAGGAACACATGGTAAAATTCTCCTTCACTGTGACAATCGTGAATGACCGATCGCATCCTTACAGCTGGTTCATTCTCCAAGTAGCCACACATTAATTCTAACCTGTGCTCCAATGACCAGTTGGGAGGAAAACAATGAGAGAATTGATGGAGCCACGCTTGTGGATGAATGTCGTTGGCAGAATTCTTAAACGTTTTGAATTTACGTGTAGTAAAGACCAGCTTATAGTCAAAATCATCGTGTCGGCGAGTAGCATGTCGGTCATTGTTACGTCGTGTCGGCGGTTCCATCTCAAAATTCGGTGTACCTTGCCAATTTCTTTCATAATTTCCAAAGTGCCTGAGTTATTATTTTGTGGCTGTTCCGTATTTCTATGTCCCTCTTCCCGTATTGGAGCGCGAGTGGCCTCTGAAATACGTAATTCTTGTATTACCTGTGTCAGCTGATCTTGTACTTCCCGGATTTCTCTTTGGTGTTGCGTATTAATTTGATTCTGATTTTGTTTGAATTTCCTAATTTGTTCGCACTCTTCTGTGTCAGTGATGGCTACAGGTCTTGTGTCATTCAGATCATCATCTACCTTTGCAGATAAGTTAGTGAACTGATCCGAAAATTCGGCTACATTCTCCGATAGTGTACTTATTTCCTCAGTGTGTTTTTCTGAACCAAGTTTCAGAGTGTCCATTTGTGTTGAAATCGTATCTACTGTGTCCTTTAAGTTTTCCTGAGTTTTTGCAAGTTGCGTAACCGAATCGGTAGATGCAACTGAGTCAATTTTAGCCCACTAGGTCTCATGATTTTCATGAACAATGGTTTGCAGTTCTTTTATGGCTGCTTCGTGATTCTGTAATGCATTTTCATGCCGCGAAAAAATAGGTTGAAAATGCTCACAAATTTGTGTTTTTACGTCATTACAGACTTTTTGACATTTCGATTCAATGTTATGTAATTCAGTAGTTAAATCTTCACGTGTTTGTTCAAGTGTGGTGTCTAACTTTTGAAGATTTTGTTCCATTGTGTCTATTTTTTTAAGATTTTGTTCCATTGTGTCTAACTTTTGAAGCTTTTGCTGTGTTTGCATCTGATTTTGTTCCATTTGTTGCATTAATTGCAATAGTAATGTATTAGTGTCTGGAATCTGTTTCTCTATGCTTTTTGGCAGTGCATTTTCACCGGCAACATTCACATTTTGACAAGCAGAAAATGTGTCTTGACTCATTTGAGAAAACGGTGAGGACGCAAAACCTGAATCTACAGTATTTGTAAAATTGTGTCCTGTCATTTCAGATTCCTGAGGCGAGCTGTTGCCGACCGATCGATCGATAATGCTTCCCTGTTCACAACCTGTTTCACTGTCTGCACCATTATTTGCCGCCCGCTCCAATTCCCTATGCACAATTACCAAATTACTACTTGGGATGTCTGTTAATTCACTACACAGTGGTGCTGATAAGCTACGCTCGTCGTCACTATTATTTCTCAGTTTACTTTGGAGCCTAGTGTTACGTTTTTCACACGCCATTATTGTGACAATATTTCACACGATAATACAGAAAAACACACTTTGAAGAGCAAAAATAAGATAACACATTAACATAGCACTGAAAATAATATCTAGTTAATTGCAGCTGCGAAATACTTGGTGCAAATCTACATGCATGCCACAACTGTTTTACTGTGCAACAATGAAAAACCACAACTACAAAGGAAATTATCTCTATAATTACGCGCTAGTAATAAACAATAGCTACACTAATTACACAAACTACAAGAAAAAATCAGAAGATTCCAGTGAGGTACCCTCGGCTAAGGGTCGACATATGAAACGTCCCCTTAGAATAATTGTACACGACTGTGCCTAACCTGATTCACAATATTATTTAGCGCAACGCAATCTGACTATCAAAGATCCCTGCAAAAGAATGGCCCTGAGTAACATTGAACTACACCTTTCAGAAATCACTTACCTCACAAAAATCTTCATTACTCGAACTACTGCAATACAGCGAGCGCTACTACTGCCAGCTAAATAAAAGATTCAAACTACCGAAGGCACTAACTACTGATAGGGATAGTTAGCAAATGAAAGATATTAATAGAGAACAAACAATGTATTTACCTTAATAGTCATAATATATATAGCAGTTCATGACAAATTACAAAACTCCGCCATCTCTCTACCCACATCCACCACTGCTGGCGGCTCACCTCCAACTGCGCAACGCTACGCGCTGTTCACATCCAGCTGCCGCTGCCCAACACTACAATGGCAGACAACAATGCAAACTAGCCACAGACTGCACACAGCACAGCCAGTGATTTTCATACAGAGCGCTACGTAGCATTACCAATATAAAAATCTAAACAGCCTACTTACAAGGTCATTAGTCCCCTAGAACTTAGAACTATTTAAACCTATCTAACCTAAGGACATCACAAACATCCATGCCCGAGGCAGGATTCGAACCTGCGACCGTAGCGGTCTTGCGGTTCCAGACTGCAGCGCCTTTAACCGCACGGCCACTTCGGCCGGCAACGAGTAGTGGGTTCGACGGTATGGCTTGGGGGTTTAATTTCATTTGGGAGGACATGGATGAAACATTTAAAATAGTGTTCATCTTGTCAGTGACAACTGCGAAAAAATAAAGATTACTCTAGGGTAAATTGTGCACCATGTACTTTGCTTTTATTTCTGGACGAACTATGACAGTTTTCATGTGTGCAATGCACACAGATGTGTGAGCTGGTTGGTGAAAGAGTAGAAGGTCGAATGATTAGAGAATTTAAGTTAGTGGAAAGTGGCAGTTTTACAGTAATGAAGATAGGTGAAATGTGAAGGAGAATTGTGGGGGAGAAGTCGTATGTGTGTTACATTCTGTTGCACAGCTGAGTGGTAGGGTACCATGAAGCAAGTGAGTTGGTGGAGCGCTGAGTTAAGCAACACATAGGAGAACACAGTGTAACTGTCCGCACCAGGTAGCTGACTGGTCAGCCCGACAGAATGGCAATCCAAAGGTCTCGGGTTCGATTCCAGACTGGGTCGGAGATTTAATCCGCTCAGAGACTGGGTGTTGTGTTGTCCTAATCATCATCCTTTCTTCCCCATAGACGCGAAAGTCGCCGAAGTGACGTCAAATCGGAAGACTTGCACTCGGCGAACGGTCTACCCGACGGGAGGTCCTAGTCACACGACGTTTACATCTTACTGTGTCACTGACCAGCAGAGGAGGTAATCGGGTCAGTTACGCCAGCCAAGCAACACCAAAATTTCCAACGACCTACGTGGGAGGAAGATCGGGGAACATCAGCTGCAGAGTGGGGTATTTAAGGACCGGCAGCAAGCTCGTCATCATCGACCGTCGTGAGATGATGGAGTGACACAGAGGCTGTGTCACTCAGCGCCGCCACCGTTTCGGAGTCGTCACTGTGATTACTTCATAGTAACAGACTCCACAGTCATGCAAGTCGTCGCCTAGGAGGTGCCAGAGTGACACCGCCACCGTAGTCAATATCGTCGGACGCCGACATCTGGGAGCTGTCTGTCATGGGAATCATCGCCTGGGATGCATTGTAGTAAAGTACTGTAACCGTCGTCCTGGCACGCGGCGTCCAAAAATGCTGTGTCTGGGGTGGGATCAGGGGACCCTGGCTCGCCGCCGGCAGGGATGATGGACCTCTTCCACCGCAATGACCCCCATCAGCAATCAGAGCAGAGGCCCACAGAGCGTGGTTCCAACCGCCGGGGTACGACCCAGCAAGGCCCAGAACCGCTACCGAGGCAGTGGATGCCAGTTGCGCCAGTGCAGCTGCAGTCGCCGCAGCGGGTGCAAGTGTGTGCGCCCACCGGCCATCTTCGTCACCTCCAAGAATATTACGAGTGGAAGCAAACCTCTCCCGGAGGGCCAATATGCACTGTATCGGAAGTGATCAATAAATGTTGTGATGCTGTCACCAGGAGCCATCCGTGGACACAGCCTCACCACCCTCTTTCTCACGCCCAGCAGACAAACCAAGTTCAAATCTGGCGATGGGCAGTGGAGTCCCATGCCTGTTTACAAAAGAATATGTGTGCATCATATTAGATTTGAAATCTCCGGGGGTAGTGCTTTTATTTGAATAAGCTTTGAACATTGCCGTGTTACTCTTTGAAGTGGAAGTATTTAGCAGGTGTCACGGAGTAGGAAATCATATAGAGAAGTACACTCCGCGCGTACCTCAGAGGCGCGTTTTTCAAGATATGCACACTCTGGTGATGCAATCGCGCATCACGTTCCCGGCAGATATAGCGCTAGTACAGGAGGCGTACAGTTACCTGTCAGAGACGGATCTGGAGACACTGATTTCAATGCAGAATCGTCAGATCAATATTACACGTCATCGTCGCCACACTATGATGTAGTCCTGCAGCGAGGAGAGGGGCATCCACAGTGGAGATTTTTGAAACGGACTGCTAAATAGGATCAGGCTCTCAATTTCATATGTCGTGTATTGGTTCCCCTTTCAAACGACATATTGTCCCACTTTTTATTATGTTTTGGACCCATAGTATTGTTGCGAATTGCTGTTACAGTGCTCAGTATAAATGTAGCGTTTGTTCCACAACCCTCCATGGAATTATTACGTTGATTTGTAAAATAGTAGTAACATATGCTCCTATTCATTCAGTGCATTTTCCACGTTCCGCAGTTCCGATTTCTCATATCACAATGAATTTAAATTCTGAAGTGTGTACATTTGTGAACTGACCTTATACGGCGTTATGACGAACCTATCACAAATATACTTTGTTCTGATTGGCTGAGAACCGCGACAGGCACTGTATTCAAATCTGATAGGTGGTGTAGACATCTGCGGGGCTGGTTTGTTTGCTATGTTATGTGATTTTCAAGGTTTGAGTATGGTACGTCAGTGTATTTTGAGTTATTGAGGGCGTTTATGCGAGAATACATGCTTACTGCTCAATAACATTGGTAGTAACTGTATTATATATCATTTAATACAGGAGATTTATTTTTATTTATTTGTTTTCATCCTGATTTTTGTGTTCTTGTGTAAAGGTACAGACCGGGAATATGAGTGCAGTTTATTGATTTTGGGTTGGACGGTAAATTTAACTTCATTCTTATTCTTAAGGTTATCCAGTATAAGACAATGAGATTGGTCACCACTTGATTCCACGGTCATTTACACTATTTAAAAATAGGTCGACAGTGCCATTGTGCTGTAAAGTCTGAAAGTGGTACAAAACCTAACATCCGATTACTTATAATTACAACGTTATTAATATGACAGAGACGCTTTCAGAAAATCAAAAGTTTACTTAAAGTTGGTTCGAGTGGCCACTGTCCACAGAAGACATGTAAAAATCATGGATTTATGTTACCTGTTATTGCTTTTATGTTGTAATTTTAAGTACTGAAACGTTCCATGAAACTGGACATTTGCTCCTCAATTTGGAACTACGGAACTATACGTGCAAAATAAAAATAATGAATCATTTAGAAATGTCGCCTGTAACGTATTTCGCTTCCTACGATTTGATATTTACTATCCCAAACGAGTTTCGAATTATACTATAAAAGTAGGAATTTCTTAAATGAAGTGCTGATTTTCTTGTCACATAATAATTATAGATTTCAAAAAAAGTTCATGGGCAGGCTTTTTCATTAACTGAAATGCTACTTACAGTGAAAGTTACATATCTTCAGCATCTGAATGTCATATCTCAATGTGCCTACAGATTTAAAATTGCTCTTGTACTCATCTTGAGAAGCATATTCGCGCCGAAGCTGTTTATTTTCTTGTTTCATCAGACTATGTGCTTCGCACTCACATGAACGATGGACATAATATAAGGCGCCGGCAGGCGGTACCCAAGATCGAACTTACAACGACAATGCATCGTACTGTACCAACGTTACCGTTAATGTATGGCTTCCTGCCGCGCAAAATACTTGGGCGAACCAATCGACCACTACTGCCTTAATTAGGTATAATTTTTAATTTCACAGTCGATGATATGACTGCGGATTGCTATCTGATTTTAGAAGATTCCAATCGTAGTGGAGCGCCTGGCGACTATTCGAAGTCTAGCCCGCACCGTAATTGCAAAGGAACAAATTGAAGACAGATCACCCTTAGTATAATAACTACTGCGGCAATGTGAACCACTGACTATACAGCCGGCTCGATTATCGAATAATGGAAGACAGCACCCTTACTTTACGCAACGTCGAGATCGAACAATGACACGATTACACTAAGAATAGACACATCCAAACATGCTAATGACAATGATCACCAGTATCAAGCAGTAATTACAAGATAGGCCAATTTAGATAACAGCTCTCGTTATCTAAGCTACTGATCGAATCCAAGCATCAAATCTCTTTAAATACAGTACCTGTTTATATAATGTCGAGATAAATTCCCCATTTAGCTTGCAATTGTTTTCCTACACAACGAAATTCTCACAACGCAGTACATTATCTCTGAAAAAAGACTCGTAACTTTTTAATTACTTATAAAATTCCTATTCCATATACCGTCGTGTTATCACCAGTTGTATTAAGACGCTTCCACCAATATTGATAACAACTGAAATTGTTTATGCTACCACTAAATCTCTATCCACTTAGCCCAGCTTTTGACAATGTTGACTCGAATTCTCTCTTTCAAATTCTGAAGGCGGCAGGCATAAAATACAGGGAGCGAAAGGTTATTTACAATTTGTACAGAAACCAGATGGCAGTTATAAGAGTCGAAGGGCATGAAAGGGAAGCAGTGTTTGGGAAGGGAGTGAGACAGGGTTGTAACCTATTCCCGCTGTTATTCAAACTCTATACTAAGCAAGCAGCAAAGGAAACAAAAGAAAATTTGGAGTATGAATTAAGATCCATGGAGAAGAAATAAAAACTTTGAGGTTTTCCGATGACACTGTAATTCTGTCGGAGACAGCAAAGGACCTGGACGAGCAGCTGAACGGAATGGACAGTGTCTTTATAGGAGGATATAAGATGAATATCAACAAAAGCGAAACGAGGATAATGGAATGTAGTCAGATTAAATCAGGTGACGCCGAGGGAAATAGATTAGGAAATGAGACACCTAAAGTAGTAAATGAGTTTTGCTATTCGGGAAGCAGAATAGCTGATGATGGTAGAAGTAGAGAAGATATAAAATGTAGTCTTGCAATGGCAAGGAAAGCGTTTCTGAAGAAGAAAAAATTGTTAACATAGAGTATAGATATAAGTGCAAGGAAGTCTTTTCAGAAAGTATTTGTATGGAGTGTAGCCTTGTATGGAAGTGAAACATGGACGATAAATAGTTTGGACAAGAAGAGAATAGAAGCTTTCGAAATGTGGTGGTACAGAAGAATGCTGAAGATTAGATGGGTAGATCACGTAACTAATAAGGGGGTACTGAACAGAAGTGCGGAGAAGGGGAATTTGTAGCACAACTTCACTAGGAGAAGGGATCGGTTGGTAGGACATGTTCTGAGGCACCATGGGATCACCAATTTAGTACTGGAGGGCAGTGTGGAGGGTAAAAATCATGAAGGAAACCAAGAGATGAATACGCTAAACAGATTCAGAAGGATGTAGATTGCAGTAGTTACTTGGAGATAAAGATGCTTGCACAGGATACAGCAGCATGGAGAGCTGTATCAAACCAGTCTCTGGACTGAAGACCACAATAACAACACCGTGAATATCGGGAATCCGGTTAGCCATCAAATCTCCAACATCGCTGTGGCCGGGAGAAGATCCTGCAAGAGAGGGACTAACGACGACTGAAGAGAATCGTTCAGTGTGACAGTAGTGCAACCCATACGCAAATTGCTACAGTTTTCAATACCGGACAACAACAGGTGCCTGCGTGATAACCATTCAACTAAACATAATCGATATGGGCTTTCAGAGCCGAAGGCACTCTCGTGCGCCCTTGATGACTGCACGACACAAAGCTTTACACCTCGCCTGGGCCCGTCAACAGAGACATTGTACTGTTGATGACTGGAAACATGTTGCCAGGTCGGACGAGTCTGGTTTCAAATTGTATCAAGCGGATGGACGTGGACGGTTATGTAGACAACCTCATGAATCCATGGACACTGCATGTGAGCAGGGGATTGCTCAAGCTGGTGGAGGCTCTGTAATGGTGTGGGGCGTGTGCGGTTGGAGTGACGGGGGACTCCTGATACGTTTAGATACGCCTCTGACAGGTGACACGTCCTGTCTTATCACCTGCATCCATTCATGTCCATTATGCATTCCGACGGATTTTGGCAATTCCGGCAGGACAATGCGACACCACACACGCACAGAATTGCTATAGAGTGGCTCCAGGAAAACTCTTCTGAGTTTGAACACTTCCGCTCGCCACCAAACTCCTCAGACATGAACATTGTTCAGCATATCTGGCATGTCATGCAGCGTGTTATTCAGGAGACCTCTCCACCCATGGTACTTTTTCGGATTAATGGACAGTCCTGCACCATTCATGGTGTCAGTTCCCTCCAGCACTACTTCAGACACTAGTCGAGTCCATGCCACGTCGTGTTGCAGCACTTCTGCTTCCTCGCGGGGGCCCTACACGAGATTAGGCATGTGTAGCAGTTTCTTTGGCTCTTCAGTGTATTTATCGAAGCAACATGTTTCATGGTACAAACCTTATCCTCAGGCTAAAATGGAAATTTGAAAATATTTAACAAAAGTGTACATAGATATTAAGGTTGTTCTGAACAGTCTTGGCATGTACCGTAGTCATCCTTTGACGAAAGAGGAGGAAAATCTAACATGAGAGGATTTTCATATCTCATGTTCATGTGCTGTTCACCAGAAAATATTTAAATAATTACTCACTTTGTTCATATTAAATGGCTGTCTCCTTGTGGTGCACTCACTAACTACCATTCCTCCATGGTTCCTGGGTTCTTGTTTACCACTTGAAAAGGACAGTTACAAGACATCATCACAATGAAATATACTGTGCAGTGAAACAAGATGGCCTTCCAAACAATGTTTGTTTCTATTTAACTGTCGATAAGTCGATTATGGTGTTGCCGGTCCCTTGCAGTATCCTTTCCAGATCTTCCTGTCACATCTCTTATGTCGACTGTTATCCGGGCTCAGTTCGAAGAGGGACTCGTCACTGAAGACCTATTCAATTCAATGATTTTCCAGGCGAGAAACGTATCTGGAGACGATCCTGGCGAACAGTGGGATACAAATCCGACTGCACAGCAGTACATCGAAGATATTCTACGCGCCGTTTTGTTGTCCTTCATGGCTAGCCGATGTTTACATTTCAGCAAGATAGTGCCCACCCGCACAAGGTGAGAGTTTCCAATGTCTGTCTTAGTGCTTGCGAAACCCCACCTTCACCAGCAGGATCGCCGAATCTCTCCCCACCTGAGAACGTTTGGAGCATTATGGGCAGGGCCCTCTAACAAACTTGGGAATCTGACGAGCTAACGCGCCACCTGGACAGAGTTTGGCACTATATCTCTCAGGAGCACATCAAACAACTACAGCAATTAATGCCAAGCCCAATAAGTTCTTGCATAGGGGCCAGATGTGGACCAACGGGTTACTGACTTGCTCAATTTATGAAGCTCATTCTCTTGAATAAATAATCCAATTTTTCTGAAATTCCAATTTCTCTCTCTATGTGTATATCACATCTACGAATTTCCATCCTATTTGGAAAATTCCTTCGTAGAATGTATGTTGCAACAAGAGAGACTGTGACACTTTTATGATAAATATGACAGCATGAAATTATTTTAAAGAATTACAAAGACATTGCTGGAACACAGATTCTTTTATTTTAACTGAAGTTGGTGAAGAAATGCAAGTTCTACATCTACTTCTACATGGATACTCTGCAAATTACATTTAAGCCCCTGCCAGAGGATTCATCAAACCATTTCCCTTATTTTATCGTGGTGATCGTTTCTCCGCCGGCCGGTGTGGCCGTGCGGTTCTAGGCGCTTCAGTCTGGAATCGCGTGACCGCTACGGTCGCAGGTTCGAATCCTGCCTCGGGCATGGATCTGTGTGATGTCCTTAGGTTAGTTAGATTTAAGTAGTTCTAAGTTCTAGGGGACTGACGACCTCAGACGTTAAGTCCCATAGTGCTCAGAACCATTTGAACCATCTAGGGGACTGATGACCACAGATGTTAAGTCCCATAGTGCTAAGAGCCGTTTGAACCATTCGTTTCTCCTTATGTAGGTCGAATCAACAAAATATTGTTGCATTCGGAGAGAAGAAAATTGGTGATTGGAATTTCGTGAGAAGATTCCGTCGCAAGGAAAAACGCCCTTCTTTTAATGATGTCCAGCCCAAATCCTGTATCATTACAGTGACACTCTCTTCCATATTTCGCGATAATACAATTATTTGAACTTTTTCGATATATTGCGTCAGTCCTGTCTCGTATAGATCCCACACTGCGCAGCAATGTTTTACGAGAGGACGTACAAGCGTAGTGTAGACAGTGTCCTTAGTAGATCTGTTACATTTTCTAAGTGTCCTGCCAATAAAACGCAGTATTTGGTTAGCCTTCCCCGCAACATTTTCTTTGTGTTCGTTCCAATTTAAGTTGTTTGTAATTGTAATTCCTAGGTATTCAGTTGAATTTATGGCTTTTGGATTTGACTGACTTATTGTGTAATCGAAGTATAACGAATTCCTTTTAGCATTCATGTGGATGACCTCACACTTTTCGTTATTTAGGGTCAACTGCCAATTTTCGCACCATTCAGATATATTTTCTAAATCGTTTTGCAATTTGATTTGATCTTCTGATGACTTTATTAGTCGATAAACAACTGCGTCATCTGCAAACATCCTCAGACGGCTGCTCAGATTGTCTCCCAAGTCGTGTATATAGATAAGGAAACCAAAGGGCCTATAACACTACCTTGAGGAAAGCCAGACATCACTTCTGTTTTACTAGATGACTTTCTGTCAATTACTACGAACTGTGATCTCTCTGACAGGAAATCACAAATCCAGTCACATAACTGAGACGATATTCCATAAGCACGAGATTTCACTACAAGCCGCTTGTGTAGTACAGTGTCTAAAGCCTTCCGGAAATCCAGAAATACTGAATCGTTCTGAAATCCCTTGTCAGTAGCACTCAACACTTCATGCGAATAAAGAGCTTGTTGTGTTTCACAAGAACAATGTTCTCTAAACCCTTGTTGACTGTCTGTACATAGACCGTATTCTTTGAGGTAATTCATGATGTTCGAACACAATGTATGTTCTAAAATCCTGCTGCAAATCGACGTTAATGATATGGGCCCGTAATTAATAATATTACTCCTACTACTTTTCTTGAATATTGGTGTGACCTGTGCAACTTTCCGGTCTTTGGGTACGGATCTTTCGTCAAGCGAACGGTTACAAATGATTGTTAAGGAACCTGTCTAGACCAGAAGACTTACTTTTGTTAAGTGATTCAAGTTGCTTCACTATTATGAGGATATTTTACTTCTACATTAATCATGTTGACAGCTGTTCTTGATTCGAATTCTGGAATATTTACTTCGTCTTGTTTTGTGAAGGCATTTCGGAAGGCTGTGTTTAGCAACTCTGATTTAGCAGCACTGTCTTCGATAGTATCTCCATTACTATCATCCGCCCCCGTTAGCTGAGTGGTCAGCGCGGCGGAATGCCACGGCAAGGGGCTCGGATTCGATTCCCGGCTACGGCATGAGATTTTCTCCGCTCAGGATGTGGGTGTTGCGTTTACTCATCATCATTTCATACCCATATCCGACGCGCAAGTCGCCCAATGTGGCGTAGTATGCAATAAGTACTTGCTTTCGGCGGCCGAACTTCCCCGAATGGGGGACTCCCGGCCCACAACGCCGTGCGCTTATTTCCATTTTCCATTGATATCGCGCAGAGAAGGCATTGATTGTGTCTTGCCACTAACATACTTCACATACGACCAGGTTTAGAGACAAACTTTCGTTGTGGAAATTGTTATAAGTATCTCGCATTGAAGTCCGCGCTAAATTTCGAGAATCTGTAAAAGATCGCCAATCTCTAGGATTTTGCGTCTGTTTAAATTTGGCATGTTTGTTTCGTTTTTTCTGCAACAGCGTTCTGACCTGTAGTTTCTTAATTTATTTGGTATAAATCTCTCAATTGCTGCTGATACTATTCTTTTGAATCCAAGCTACATCTGGTCTATACTTACACTTTTAATTTTGAAGAAGTGAAGATTGTCTCTCAGGAAGGCGTCATGTAAATTTTTATCTGCATTTTTGTGCAGGTATACTTTTCGTTTATTTTTGGAAGATTTAAGGTTTACAATATTCAATCTCGCTACGACAACCTTGTGTTCGCTAATTCCTGTATCCGTTTTGATGCTCATTATTATTTTTTCCTAAGAAGTAAAGAGTGTTTTCACAACCGTTTACTATACGCTTGGGCTCATGAACAAACTGCTGGAAATAGTTTTCGGAGAATGTGTTTAGCTCAATTACGATTGATGTTTTATGGGTACCTCGGGAATTAAACATGAGTCGGGTACGTGTTTGAAATCAAACTCAAGTTTTCTTCGAACCTTTCAACAAATGTATCATATGAATTGGGAGTTAGGTAAAAGGATCCAATTATTATTTTATTCCGGCTATCAATAACAACCTCTGGCCGTAATAACTCACAGGAACTACCTGCTCAACTTCGCGACAAGATAAACTACTTCTAACAGCAAAATACGTGCCACCGCCAACAGTGTTTAGCCTATCCTTTCGGAACACAGGAAGGTTATACGCAAAAATTTCGGCTGAGCTTATCTCCAGCTTTAGCCACCTTCCAGTGCCTATCATATAAAATGTATGTGTACTCCGGTTAAATATTTAGGGCCGGCCGCGGAGGCCGAGCGGTTCTAGGCGCTTGAGTCCGGAACCCACGACTGCTACGGTCGCAGGTTCGAATCCTGCCTCGGGCATGGATGTGTGTGATGTCCTTAGGTTAGTTAGGTTTAAGTAGTTCTAAGTTCTAGGGGACTGATGACCTCAGATGTCAAGTCCCATAGTGCTCAGAGCCATTTGAACCATTTAAGTATTTAGGTATTGTAATTTGTGGCCTGAAGATAGTGTTTGCACCCCGAAACATATTGCTTCATTATACAGGTTAAGTGGTCAACAAGATTCGTTATCGGTAGTGGTTTCTGAAGAACATTTTGATATGGTGAAACTGAATCTAGATGCAATTTCTTCCCTGTAAATTCACCAACTTATTCAAAATATGGCGTCACTCTAGTAAATATAACATCGTCTCGTCCTTTGAAAGACTGCGAAATGTCGCCAACTAACCATGTTGTAATACAGATGACGTCAGTGGAGAGAAACACAACATATCATACGAAAAATACATCTTCGATAAGGGCCACAGAGAGGGAATGAGATAAGTTTCTCATCATCTAAAAAGTCCATTGCTGGGCGACGAAGTAGATATGAAAGCGCGCGAAACTTATGAAGGCCAAACTCACAACAATGAAAGCGTCAATACCCATCACGAGATGTCTGTCCGAGCAGTACCTCGTATCAGCGACGCCGTGCTGCAGAAATGACGATATAAGCATGGAGAGTTAGGAAACTGCAACGTAAAACCGTGACCGAGCAAGAAAGAATCCGAAGCTACGTAGATACTGACACAGCAAGTAATACGATAAGGGAAAACAATGGGGAATAGTCGTGATGGATGGAGGCAATTTGTAGAAATTGGGGAATGTCATATACCAACGTCAATGGTGAGATAAGAACACCAACAATTCTGTCCCTACACACACGCAATGATATGTCAGCGACAGAAAGCTGAACAAAATAAGCTATAATGTTAATAGAAACGCTGCTTCCTGATCATCCAAATGAAGGCGATACAGATAAACAGTGTTTATTACGAACAAGGAAATGCACCAAACAATGTTGCAGATAAAAACGAAACGCAAGACCCCCAATGCCATATGTGACACCTGCAGAAGTAATTTACGCCTTAACTAATCATAAATCTACGTGACTGAGCTTTACGAGTATCTCCAGCAAGGATCCAGTGATCCCGATTTATGCACGAACGTTTCTCGCAAAACATACGAAAAACATTATGCAGAAGATTTCAGGATCGTAAGTAGGGCACTATATGAGATCTCATTGGTGTGGTTTTAGGAATGTCAGCAGAAGGCGATCTCGTTTACTATTGACACCACTTTATTCGGTGTGATGGCGTATGTGGGCACGACGGTCGACCTAGCGTGTAACAAGAAACTTGATTCATCCATTGAGAGGACAGTTTACATCGATACAGGGTCTAGTCTCGATTATCCCGTGCCCAATTCAATCGTGATTGACGATGTTACTGGGTGAGTACCGGTCATCTGCCGAGACCCATTTTCAACAAAGTATGCTGAACGATGTGTTGTCAAACACATGTGCCTGCACTTGTTTTGTACTCTGGCACCAGCTCTGCCTTAGATCGCCTTCTATTCGCCTTTACAGAGTGAACAAGCCCCTGACTTCCATGTTCTATGATGACGTATTGATGTCCAGCACCCTGTAAGCTACTTGAGGTCTCACCGTCCTGTGACTGTAGCACGCGAACAATCTACCAGTTTTCCCGTTTCCAACGTGATCAGTTGCAAGTTTCGGGTCACAGTAATATGCCCTTTGTCACAGTCTCTTACGCCAGTCAATTTCCCAGTCTGCGGCCTGTATCGTTGCTATAGAATACCCTTTTACAACTACATACACATTCCGTAAGCCACCTTACGGTGTCCGGTTGGGGTTACTTTGTACCATCACTAGCCATTCTCTTTCCTGTTCCACGCTTCAACCGAGCTATGGAGAAACGACTATGAACAATGTGAATCTTAAGTCAGTTGTCACTTATCATGGTTAGACTTTTCTTTCCCTATAGTAGTGAAGTCAGTTGTGAACCTCACTAATGCGTAGTCCCATAAGCCAGTCACACTAGTAGTTTGATATTACATATGTGATTAGATGTTATCTGAAAAGCAATGCATGGAAAGTTAACTGCAGTATAGCGTGTATTTATTTCACTAACATGGTGGAAACGTGACCATAGCTGCCGTGATATTTGTGATTTGTTTTTGGAACATTTTCCAAACACCCGACGTCCAATTCGACTGGGTATTAGCAATTATTTCAGGAAATTGGGTCAGTTGCGGAGCTTTCTCGTTAAGGTAGGCCAAAATGTGTTACTACAGAACAGAATATTGAACTTGTCACGTTAGTTTTTATTCAATCAACGACTAAACTTGAAAGAAAAGTGTCCATGGAGTATGGAATGGCAAGAAATGAAGCAAATTTTAAGATAAATAGCGGAGTGAACAGATACAACTGTGTCTAGTGGGATTCTACGAAAACCAATGTGGCGACGGGGACAAGAGAAACTCTGTTAGTCCATCAAGTGGGACTGCTGCCGGAATTTTAGTACTTGATTAATGATAACAAAAACAGTGGCTATATTTGAAGATAGTTTATTCTTTTTATTACATGCTACCGATTTCGACACCACGTGGTGTCATTTTCAGGCCCCGAACGTAACCTGCTGTCCACAACCGTTATCATGTGCAATGAAGAGGATCGTACGAGGCCTGAGAAAATTAACTGGATTCCGTACCTCCCGTGGCAATAACAAGCCCAGCAAGGTCAGACAACGACAACAAGTGTATCGGTAGGGAGTTTCAACGGTGGGTTATTCGAATCTTTTTTTCTTTAATGGTATAGTCAGATCTGCAAATGAAGAAGTATTGTTAGAATAGCCCACTTTTTGAACATCTGCACCCAGTTCAGGAAAAGTCAATATGGCAACGAGATGAAGCACCCCTGCATTATAGATTTATTATTAGAGACTTCCTACGAGGGGCACTCAATAAGTAATGTAGCACGTCTTTAAACTGAAAGTAGGTTGTCATGGAGAAGGAGAAGTTAGATTTTTTCGTGGCGGCGAACATACAGAAGTCGTTTCTTCAATTTCCTGACGTTAGCACAATACACTTGAGAGTTGATCGTTTCACCATGAGAAGGACATGAAACAGAACAGCCAATTCAGAGTCCCACAAGACCATTGCTGTGACCAACCGGCTGAGTATACGCCTTTGAACTTTTCCTTCAGAGGAGAGGCAGTGTACAACCATGCCATGGACTGCCGGTTTCTTTCTGGTTCGAAGTCAAAAACTCATGTTTCATCGACTGTGACAAAATTCGACAAAAAATTGTCACCATCAGCCTAGTTACGCGCAACGAATTCCGCACATATAGCCCTTAGTTCCTCTTTATGCTCTCCTGCTAGGCGGTGAGGAATACAGCGGGCACACACTTTTGAGTACCCCAGCTGATGGACGAGTGTGTCCAGTTCTGCAGCAGGTGCTTTACTATGATCTGTCGCTCGCTTCGAATGAGAGTGTTCTACACGTTAAAACAACACGCGAGTCACAGCTATATGGGGCCGGCCGGCACGCGCGAGGCCGGACAGGTTTTCTCGACATTTTGGCGATGATGGCAGACGCGTCGTCGAACGAGTCACCGTGTTTTTGTTCACTGCCACGTCTCACTAGAGTTTCTGCAAGCGCCTATAAATGTCTGTGATGTCTGTGATGCTCTGGTTTTCCACCAAAAGAAACTCAATGACAGCTCTCTCCTTGGAACACACCTCTGTTGCATTTTGCAGGCTATATAGGCATATAGAGCCGCCATCTATCGGAACCTCATGAAACTATAAGGCCAGAAGCGGGAACATTCCAGAAAGTCCAACAACAAATTCCGCATTTTTTAAAGTGAAACTAGCTTTAATTATAGAAATTTGTTGAATCGATTGGCAGCTGGAGTACTACTGAATGGCCTCCATGATCCCCAGATATCATACCCACGGATTTTTCGGTCTGAGGTTTATTGAGTCCAGATTTCTTATGTTGAGCATTTGAAAAAACAAATTCAATCAGCTTGCTAAAATTAAACTCCAGACCTATGCCCTTCCTCTCAACTTAGTCCATGTGATTGTCTCCTTCCTCTCCCGCCGCTCCTCCTATGTTACCATCCATAACGCCGTTTCCCGCACCTTCTACTCATCCGCAGGTGTACCCCAGGGCTCTGACCTCTCCCCTCCCCTTTATTTCCTGTAGACCGCAGATATGCCCCAATCCCCCCCTCCCCCCAGTCCACCTCCTGCAGTATGTTGATGACACCACCTTCCGTGCCCTCTCTCCTACCCTTCAACAGTCCCAACGCCTTCTCCAGAATATCGATGACCTTTCTGCCATATGGAGTAACCAGTGGCTCCTCAGAATCAATCCTTCAAAGACCCAGGCAATGATTGTAGGCCGTACCACTCACTCCTTCCGGCTCCTTGATTTTTCCCTTACTCTGTCTGCCTCTCCCCAACCCTCACCTACCTTGGACTCACCATTGACCATCGCCTCACCTGGACTCCTCATCCCTCAACCGCCTCCATCTCCTTAAATTCCTCTTTGGCCAGACATGGGTATTGAATCCCTCTATCATCTTCCACATCTACAAATCCTTAATCTGTCCACTGGCCAGTGTGGCAGAGCTGTTCTAGGCGCTTCAGTCTGGAACTGCAGGACCGCTATGGTCACAGGTTCCAATCCTGCCTCGGGCAAGGATATGTGTGATGTCCTTAGGTTAGTTAGGTTTAAGTAGTTCTAAGTTCTAGGGGACTGATGACCTCAGATGTTAAGTCCCATGGTGCTCAGAGCCATTTGAACCACTTAATCCATCCCATCCTCTGTTATGCCAATCCCACCTGGATATCCTCCTCCTCCCCCCAAATTCTATAAGTCCCTCCAGATCCTTGACCATCAGGTAATCCACCTCACTTTCCATGTATGCCTCCCATCTCCCACTCATATCCTCTATGACCTGATCCCTTTACCCGAGCTTTTCCTTTAACTCAAACATATCCATGTCCTCCACATCTCCCGCCGAATTTATCCCCCTCATCCCTTGGTTGCTCCTCTCCTCTCCAGCCCCTACCCACTTGTGCAACTTCACCGTTGTGTCCCCCTTACCCTCCACCTCTACACCATTCATCTCCTTCCCTGAGGTGGCATCCATCAACTTCTCCCCCCCCCCCCCAGATGATGATCCTCACCTCCACCTACCTCCCTCAGTCATTTTCCCAGGCCCCACTCTCCACCCTTCCATCCTGTTTTCTCTCCACCTACCCACTCCTTCACTCCATTCTCTCCCCCCGAGTCCCTTTTCTTTCCCCTTCAATGTCTTCCCCAATCCTTTATTGCGTCTGCCCTCTCCGTCCCTTTTCTGTGCCCTCTCCCTCCATTGCCCCCCCTTTCTTTGCTTTTCCTCCCCTCTTCCCCTTTTTCCCCCTCATCTATCCAGGTCCTCCCCCCATACTCATATGCCTTTGTACTCCATAGTGTAGTGTTTCTGTGAGTGTTTAGTGTTGTCCTTCCATTATTAAAGCTTTACGAACAAAAACCAGACTGTCGCCGTGTATTTTAATTGTGCCTGTCTATTTCCTAAGTGTTTTTAATCAGCATCACTGACCCCTTTGTTTTTTATCTTTTCTCCACAACTTTTTCGCCATGTACCAGTTTTAAACAGTCGCGGTTTTATCACCTCTTTTATTGCTATATATCCTCATTATGTTTTTTAACTTTATCTGTAGGCTGCAGAGCGGCGTATTACGCTGCTGCTAGCCCCCCAGAGGGAGGGGGGGGGAAATTGAAATACAATAAAGTAAAAAAAAAACTTGCTTAAACCCTATGTTGCCGGCAGGTATGCCACAAAATTTGCAGACCAGTATTTAAAAGATGCAGTGTTTGCTTACAAGAGCATGGAAACCACTTCAAGCATCTTTTGACATCTGGGCCATTAGAGATGGAGCACAAGTTTGGGTTATTTCAAGGATGGGGAAGGAAGTCAGCCGTGCCCTTTCAAAGGAAGCATCGTAATATTTGTCTGGAGCGAATGATGGAAATCATGAACAATCAATATCTGAGTGGCGGAAGCGAATTTCAACCATCGTCCTTACAACTGCTTGTCCAGTGTGCTAACCACTGTGCCGGCTCACTTGTTTATATGCTCCCAAACAAACCTTAATTTTTCTTGTGCCTTCATGGGCCTTACGGAGGTAAATGTCGGTGGGAGCACATCGTTGTGGAGACTGTCAGATATGTCAGGTCTCTAAACGTCCTCAATAGTTTTTCGCGAGCAGAACGTCCTCTACCTTCCTGCCATTCCCATCCGAGTTCACGAAGCATTTCGGTAATACTTGTTTGTAGGTCGAAGCTTCTGGTAAGAAATATAGCTGGACGACTCGAATTTGCTCGATGCCCTCCCTCAGTCTGACCTGGTTGGGACCCAAAACCCTAAAATAGTTCTCAAAAATGGGTCGTACATATGACTCCCATAAAACCAAGGTCGACCATTCGCTTTTCCTACAACTGAGCCTACATGCTTGTTCCACTTCATGTCGTTTTTCATCCTTACACCTACGTTTTTAACCAACGTGACTGTGTCAAGCAGTGCACCACTAATAGTGTATAGGATTATTTCTCCTACTCACCTGTGGTGATTTATATTCTTACAAATTTAGAGCAAGTTGCCATTCATTATACCAATGGAATTCTATACATCTCACAGTCATTTAAGGACGACACTGTCAAATTCAAATGGTTCAAATGGTTCTGAGCACTATGGGACTTAACATCTGAGGTCATCAGTCCCCTAGAACTTAGAAGTACTTAAACCTAACTAACCTAAGGACATCACACACATCCATGCCCGAGGCAGGATTCGAACCCGCGACCGTAGCGGTCGCGCGGTTCCAGACTGAAGCGTCTAGATCCACTCGGCCACACCGGCCGGCGACGACACTGTCCCATACAGTACAGAATCATCAGCAAACAGTCGCAATTTGCTGCGTACCCCACCCGTCAGATTGTTTATGAAGGAAGAGAACAAGAGAGGTCCGTTTTTCTTCCCTTAGGCATTATTGACGATACCATTGCCTCTGAATCAAACTCTCTGTTGAGGACAACGTATTGGATTCTATTACCTAGAAAGTAATCGAGCCACTTACATATATGAGAACCTATTCCGTGTACTCAGGGGAAGGCCAGAGACTAATCCACTAGAGATTCAATCAACGGTGATGCGCAATCTTCCTTGCAGCTAGACAAACGAGATGTGGAAACATTGAAGGAAACAGTTAGCATGTTGCAGTTGTAAGATGGCAAGAACTATGCCCCTTACATGAAGTCATTAAAGATCACCAAACTTACGTTGAGCAAACAGTAGGGCTGAACAAAAATGACTGACAAGGCACAATGCATCTTGTAGAGGGTATAGCATGGACGTATTGGAATAATTAGTGTTAGGTGATGGTTTTAAAGTAATTCACGCAACGTGAAAATTTTGTGGAAATGCGTATATTTACTGGAGGCTAGTTTATCCTAGGGAAGTATTCAGAGTTGACCACAGCCAGGTGGTGGCGTGCGAATGGAAGCGACAATAGGCAGCTTAGGGCGGCTCAAACTTTGAGAAAGCAGTAATGGGGCGTGGCCTCCGGCTGCCTTAAGATGAGTGACAGTGAGTGGGTGGTTGACCCCATGCTGGTGTACCAGGAAGCAGACGGAGAACTTGTACGCCTGTTGATAAATATCTGTTGTCCCATTTTCAGTGAAACATGCAAGAAAGCCACGCAAAGCTATGGTGGAGCGGGCAACAGAGGCCAAAATATGCGTGTTCGTGACTATAGCAACTTCAAGCTGAATTCACGGTCCACAGAGTCTGAAGTAAATCAGGTGAAGAGCGACAGAATGAAATACGCCGGCCTCCAATGGGTATGTAGGACCAAGGAATTTGAAGTACTCTCCTGGGAGTCAGAATTACGGATAAATTGGTTTTTTGTGCTGACGCTAACCTTGATGGGTGGCCTGGGAGGAGCTAAATAGCAGACTTTGAGAGGAAGGGAAATTCTGTGGGAATTTGTTCACTTCCCAGAGCAGGCATTGGTCGGCGCTGGGAAGCGTCACATAATTAACGCGACTTGCGCTGCAATTGGAGTAAGTGATTTTTCTGGAGGGGAAATCGAGGCAAAGAGCAGACTGGCAGAAGTCTCTGTAGAGGTTTTCCGTTACCAGCTTGCCTAGAGTGCGGACGTGGCGTTCTTAGCTTGCCTGAGAGAGAGTGAGCATCTCTGCAGTTTATGACTTAGCAAACGGAACGATTGAGTTTGGAGATAGAAAGTTTTCGTTTTGCTATGTACTGAGCAAGATAGCTAGGAGTGAATAGACGAGCGCAGCCTTGCAGCACCACGAGGCCAGGCGACGTCCGCACAACGACGCCGCCCCACCAAGCTGAATTCGGTGATATTACGCCCTCTCCGACTTGAGTTAGGCCACTGATTAATTTGTTGGCTCACGCTGGCAAAGTTTCCACGAGGGTTTCATGGGCCGTGTATTGTAGAATTCTTTTCTCACTTCGCATTACACCTGGGTCAGACGATGGGAATTAATTTTGATTTATCGCGTTTTACTCCACGTAAGCGCAATTTATTCCCACTGCCTGTTAGGAGAGTCATGTAATGTGATGACTGAAGTTCGTGAGTTAAAATAAATTTGTGCTGATCGATTGCATCTGTTTTCAATCAAGTAGTTGCAATCCCAAATCACTTTCTTAATTAATTTTATGTTCAACATTTGCATCTGGTGTTCAATAGTTGAATATAACATCAATGTGCATCCCTTTTTAATGAAAGGGGATCAATTATGAATCAATTAATGTCAACACTGCCACCGCAGTTCAATGAGGAGTCACAAGGCCTTATTACTTTCTTTGCGTTATCCAATATTGCGCCAGTTTTGCACTCTCTGTTGATCTGGTAGTTAATTAGCTGGGGTGAGCACACGCCAAAACCAGATAAGTGACGGGTGGGGTGTTACTCACTAGTGACAGTAACCGCAGAACAAGTTGCTTGTGATGGCCGTTTTTCGCAGCAACTATTCATAAACTGCAGTAGTTTACAAGAAAAACGCTTTCTGCGTGCCGCACGTTTATTTTGGCATCCAGAAGCGTTTCGCAGGGACAAGGGACAAGGGACCTTCTGTGGGTGTCCTCGAATATTGCATGATTTTGACGATCTAACGCGCCAATTGGACAGAATGTGGCACGATACTCCTCAGTAGGACATCCAACAGCCCTATCATTTCAGTGCCTAGCCGAATAACTGCTTGCGTAAGGGCCATAGGTGGACCAACGGTTTATTGAATTGTTCAGTTTGTGAAGTTCTCTCGAATTAATCATTAAATGTTTCTGAAACGACTGTCATTTGTTCGTCTGTAGATGTACATCAGATCTACAGATTTCCGTCCCATTCGGGTTGCGTCATTTTCTTGGTCTTAGAGTGTACGTTGTGCTCTGTTTTGCTGCTAACATAACTATGTTTTCAATGCCGGAGTCCGTTCGCAGCATCAGTGACTTTGAATTAAGAATGTTGTTCACGCCGAATCATATCAGGTGTAGAAGTATGAAACCGGAATTTTCATATACATGACGCTAGCCATCAGCGTAGGGCCCGCGAGACCGCGTCTGCAGCACTATCTCCTTCCTGTAACGGCTGACGACGAATGCCAACACACAGTAACGAAAGTTCTACACATCGGTATCTGTTTCAAACCCTAAACAATTCGAGTTTTTATGCTACGAACAACGATTTGCGGAAGGCATTTGTTTTCTGGTATCATATGAAGAAAACTGCTGCAGAATCGTATGGAATGCTTGTCAAAGATTTCGGCGAACATGCTCTTGGTAAAACACAGTGTTTCCAGTGGTTCAAAAAATCAAATGAGGTGATTTTCACGTGAGAAACGACGAGCGCGCGAAACCACCGAAAAAGTTCGAAGACAACGAACTGCAGGGTTCAAATGGTTCAAATGGCTCTGAGCGCTATGGGACTTAACATCTGTGGTCATCAGTCCCCTAGAACTTAGAACTACTTAAACCTTGGTCATCAGTCCCCTAGAACTTAGAACTACTTAAACCTCACTAACCTAAGGACATCACACACATCCATGCCCGAGGCAGGATTCGAACCTGCGACCGTAGCAGTCGCGCGGTTCCGGACTGAGCGCCTAGAACCGCTAGACCCGAACTGCAGGCTTCATTGGATGAAGAGCATACTCGAATTCAACAGAAAGTCGCGGAATAATTAAATATGACGCAGAAAACCTTTTCTCTTTGGTTGAAAGCTATGGAAAAGGTGCATAAAGTGGGAAAATGGGTTCCGCAGGAGCTGAATGAAAGACAGCAAGCAAAACGAAAGACCACTTGTGAAATGCTGTTCGCCAGATAGAAAAGAAAGTCGTTTCTCTATCGAGTAGTGACAGGCGCTGCAAAGTGGAAATGTTTTGAGAATCCTAAGCGTCGTAAATTATGGTTGAATCCAGGAAAACCATCGACATACACTGCAAGACCAAACCGCTTTGGAAAGATGACAATGCTTCGTGTTTGGTGGGATTAGAAGAATGTCATCTATTACGCTAAAACTTCGTGGATACGTTAACTCTGATCGCTACCAACAGCAAATAATCGATTTAAATCGAGCATTACGTGAAAAACGACCGGAATGTGTGGAAAGGCAACACAAAGTCATATTTCTTCATGATAACGCCCCATCACACACAGCAAAACTGGTCAGCGAAACGATCGAGACGTTAAGTTGGGAAATACCAGTGCATGCGATTTATTCTCTAGACTTGACTCCGTCCGATTATTATCTACACATATCAAATAAAGTTTTGCATCACTTCGGTTCCGAGAACTACGTAAACTGTACAGAAAATTGGAATAGAGATCAAAATAAACCATTTCCGCCCTTTTTATTGCTCATGAAAACCACACATTGCATTTTGTACCACCATACAGCGTGACCTGCAGAGGCGGTGGTTCAGATTGCTGTAGACACCGGTAACTCTTATACCAAGTAGCACATCTTCTTGCATTGATGCATGCCTGTATTATTCGTGGCATACTATCCACAAGTTCATCAAGGCACTGTTGGTCCACATTGTCCCACTCCTCAATGGCGATTCGGCGTAGTCCCTCATTGTGGTTAGTGGGTCACGTCGTCCATAAACAAACTTTTTCAATCCATTCCAGGCATGTTCGATAGGGTTCATGTCTGGAGAACTTACTGGTCACTCTAGTCGAGCGATGTCGTTATCCTTAAGGAAGTCATTCACAAAATGTGCACGATAGGGGCGCGAATTGTCGTCCATAAAGACGAATGCCTCGCCAATATGCTGCCGATATGGTTGCACTATCGGTCGGAGGATGGCATTCACGTCTCGTACAGCCGTTTCGGGGCTTTCCATGCCCACCAGCGGGTGTACGTCGGCCCCACGTAATGCCCCCCAAAACAAGAGGGAACATCCACCTTGCTGCACTCGCTGGACAGTGTGTCTAACGTGTTCAGCCTGACTGGGTAGTCTCGAAACACGTCTCCGACGATTGGCAGGTTGAAGGTATATGCGTCACTCATCGGTGAAGACAACGTGATGCCAATCCTGAGCGGCCCATTTGGCATGTTGGGCACATCTGCAACACGCTGCATGGTGTCGTGGTTGCAAAGATGGACCTCGCCATGGACGTCGAGACTGAAGTTGCGCATCATGCAGCCTATTGCGCACAGTTTGAGTCGTAACATGACGTCCTGTGGCTGCACAAAAAGCATTATTCAACATGGTGGCGTTGCTGTCAGGGTTCCTCCGGGCCATAATCCGTAGGTAGTGGTCATCCACTGCAGTAGTAGCCATTGGGCGACCTGAGCGAGATGTGTCATCGACTTTTTCTGTCTCTCTGCATCCCCTCCATGTCAGAACAACATCCCTTTGGTTCTCTACAAGACTCCTGGACACTTCCCTTGATGAGAACCCTTCCTGGCACAAAGTAACAATGCGGACACGGTCTAACTGCGGTATTGACCGTCTACGCATGGCTGAACTATAGACAACAAGAGCCGTGTTCCTCCTTCCTGGTGAAATGACTGGAACTGATCGGCTGTCGGACCCCCTCCTTCTAATAGGGGCTTCTCATGCATGTTTGCTTACATCTTCAGGAGGGTTTAGTGACATCTATGAACCGTCAAAGGGACTCTGTCTGTGATACAACATCCCCAGTCAAAGTCTATTTTCAGGCGTTCTGGGACCCCAGGTGATGCAAAACTTTTTTTTGATGTGTGTATTTGCATCACTGGGACCAAACAACGCTCCAGTTCGTATGAAAATGTACTAAAATGGCTCGCTGACTGCTTTATGGCATGGCATTCATAGCATGCTGGAGAGGTGGGAGAAATGTATAAATAGCAACGGAGATTATATAGAGTAAAATAATGTTTACCATTTTCATACAACAGACCTGTGATTATTGCAACCAAATTCCGTTTTCATACTTTTACACCTGGTACATAACCACAGAAAGAAATACAAGGTGAAGGCAAATGAAACGGTCCATTTTCTCCTACAGACTGTATTACTGGTTAGAGCTATGTGACCATGGCTGATGAGGCACCAGATGATGAATGCCCTGTAAGAAGAACTCCTTGCGTTGAGCATGGGACTACTCTGTTACAGCTTGCTGCAATTCTTCATCCGATCCACAGTGGTGCCTGAGGAGGTTGAAGCAAACCAAGCGCTGTGTGAGATACAGAGGCGAGCGAGTGCGCCGGGACTTACCCCAGTTCACTGCTAGTAGCGCCACGTCACCTTACCGCGTCTGGATATAGAGTCACCTTACCGCGTCTGCATATAGCGCACAAGTATTGCACCACAATTTAGTATGAAATTAAAAATCAAAATTTATGTTTAAAACTTTGTTAAATAATAGTTTAGTGTAATAATGTTCCAAATACCAAGTCTTGATGTCCTATACTTAATAGTTTACGGAAAAAATGCCGTTTTAAGAGAAAAATCAGTGGCGCTAAATAATGACACTAGGAAACCAGAGTTTGGTCAGAAGGTGCAGTTAGAAGTTATAAATAAGTGACGCTGCTTTCCAAAACTAAAAAACCAAAATTAACGCCAGAATCGACGTTTTTCGGAAAAATCAGAGGCGCTAAATAATGGACTTAGAAACTTGACAATTCGTTTTATGCTTCAGTGCACCCCAAAAATAATAACAGAGAGTCCACGTTAATCTACCTCTTATAGTTTTTGAGTAATTAAATAAAAACTAATTTTGTAACTAAAATGTACCTAAGTGTTGCAGATTAAGTACTTGAAATTTTAATGATAGAGGATTTTGGTTAAACCATATGATCAAATATATCAAATAAAAGAGCTACACCGAGGTTAAGACTTGTAACATAAATAGCAACTGATATAAGTCTTAGCAAAGGTATGGTTCAGAGGTAACAATCTACCTTTAGTTCCACTAAATAAATTCTATTAAGCAAAGTTTGCATTCTAGCGAGCTGAAACTTTCTACGTGCTTTCAAACTGCTTATCTGCATACCAGCCAAAATTAAGAAGTTCCTGAAGTAATTGGTAACTATATTATTAAAGATAATGTGCCCGAGGTAGCGGTCGTTTGTAGACTGCCGCCGTATGCAAATAGACAGACAACAGATGTTTTCTCGGGAGTTCGCACCGGCACCTTATAAATACAACCAGTGAAGCAGTAGGAAGGTTCACTTCGCTCTCAGACACTGTGAGGTCCACGCCAGTTGCCGGCCGTGGTGGCCGTGCGGTTCTAGGCGCTGCAGTCCGGAACCGCAGGACTGCTACGGTCGCAGGTTCGAATCCTGCCTCGGGCATGGATGTGTGTGATGTTCTTAGGTTAGTTAGGTTTAAGTAGTTCTAAGTTATAGGGGACTGGTGACCTCAGAAATTGAGTCCCATAGTGCTCAGAGCCATTTGAACGATTTTTGTGAGAAACTTTAATTAAATTAAATCTTGATTGGAACTTTAAACTTTTACTGAAGTCATAGTCCTGATGCCGCAAAGAAATGGGAAATAGACACCTTCCTTTCAGTGGGCTGGACCGGTATGTGGCCGTGCAGACTGGAAACTAAGGTATGTTTCCCTTCGCTTTCTGGTTGAGCACCAAATTAGTTGCCAGGCTCACGTGATTAAAGACAGCATCAAAACTTTAAACCAGTGAAGTCACTTACTCGCCGCCACACAAGGTATTCCTTGAGTGGCCAAAAAGATTGGAAAACACAGAGACTCAGGTCAGGAATATACGCCATTTCCACGACGCCAAAAGTTTCTGTGTTTCTTTGGAAATACGAGGCCGGGCATTGTCGTTCTATAAGATGACGCCCTTTGTGAAGTTTATTGATGATTGTTAGCCGCAGCTGACGGAACAGCGTCGCAGTATTTGTTGGCGTTTATTGTTTCTCCTTTAGGGAGGAACTTCGCTAGCAGGGGCCCCTGCTCGTTGAAGAAACACAGTCACCATGACCTTTGCAGCTGATATTGAAGAACGTATTTTCTTTGGTCTAGGCAACCCTACGGGCTTCCACTACATACTCCCTCGTTTGGATTCCGGTTGAAACAGTAGGCATATGGATTCATCTCCGGCAATGATTTTGGAAAGTAAATCATCGCCCTCGTTGTGATATCGCATCAAATTGTTCAGTGATATTCCCATTCTGTTCCTGGGATGAACATTTGGGAACCCACTAAGCACAAATCTTCCGGCAACCGAGACTACTGCGCGCAGTGGCATCCACGCTGTCATGGGACTTCCGTATTTGAAGACTAATGGCATCGAAGGCGACCCGTCTACCAGTTAGAATACAATTGTAGTAGCAACTGTGTTATCAGGAATACGATTCGTCACCTGCCCACGTCGTGCATCATTCGTCAGTGTCTCCCTGACACCACGAAAACGCCGACGCCACTTACGAACTGTTTTTTTTTTGTTTTTTTTTTCAGAAACAAATTTTCCACCAAACACACCCTGCATTCTCCAGTGTACGACCGGTGGAGGGATACCTTCCCCACAAAGAAAGCGTATCACACCCCGCTGTTGTTCTATCGTCACTGGCACCTCCACTGGTGTGTCACACGGCTGCACGTCTTTAGCTGCGGGAGAGTAAGAGTGGCAAGTAACCAGCCTCTGCTAGCGTGCTGCACTACGCCCATGCCTAACAAACGTAACACTTGTTATGGCGCACACATCGGTGGATATAAACACCATACAGGACTAACATCTCCTTAACACGTTGTCCGGATATCTGCAATTACACCTTTTCATTTGACCGAACCTTATAATTCACAGGAAGCTGAAACATATTATAGCAGCCGTAGAGAGAAGTGATATGATACTACTTCATTTGTACCATCACACCAAAATGGAAGTGTCATAACGTATGGCGAAAGAGAAAGTACGTGAGGTGGAATGATAGAGTACACTGAGATTGAGTGAGAGCACTTTAAAAGAAGATTTTACAGTTTCGGTTTTAGAGTTTATAAGATGTGAAAATTTAGTTGTGATGTTACGCCAGATATCTGTGCAGTGAGTACTCTTGATGGAGCCTATGTTGAAACATTTGAATCGCCAATAAAGTTTTACAATGGCGATTTGTAGTACTTTCAGTGCTGATGAGACTGCAGTTTGTTTGCAAGGTTTCGAGGATGATTACAAACAATGACTTTCTGAAATTACATTTCACATTTCACCTACCTACTACACACTCCTCTCAAGGGAAGCGTGAATACAGTTGAATCTTTAAGAATTTCTTGCACAGATTTTTGTTATCTTCGCATCTTGTCTCTATTCGAGTGAGGCAGTTATCCTTTCCTGTGTAACTAACGCACCGCCAGTTTATGGGGACGTCTTCAGGATGATTTGCAGTGATTTCCCAACACTCCTCTTACGATTTCTTCTTCTCCCGATTACACAAAAATTTTAGATACTGGCGTTTTTTACTCTTGTGCTGTTTATTTTTCTGATTGTTTTAAGAATGTCGTACATGTGAGCAAATAATATAATATGCTTCCTAATTAGTACGGTATTTCATGCGTTAATACGTCAGTTGGTCGGTGGTGTAGTAGTCGCACTCGCGTGCCTGGTGGCTGTTCACTTGTGTACAGAAGCGCAGCGTCTCTATGTATATTTGATTCTTTGTATTATTGCTATATAGTGGAACAAGATCAGCAATTATTCATGTGCTATAAGGGCTGGACAGTGCCTTAAAGTGCATCATTAACCGATGTCATTCGTTATGTCTCTCACTATCCGATGAAACGACTTCTGGGTGTCGGCAATGTTATAAGAGTTATAGTAAAGTAGAACATAGCTCGCCCGGTTAGCCGTGCGGTCTAACGCACTGCTTTCCGGGCGGGAAGGCGTGCCGGTCCAAGGCATGAATCCGCCCGGCGGATTAGTGTCGAGGTCCGGTGAGCCGGCCAGTCTGTGGATGGTTTTTAAGGCGGTTTTCCATCTGCCTCGGCGAATGCGGGCTGGTTCCCCTTATTCCGCCTCAGCTACACTATATGAAGATGGCATCTGCCCTTTCGGACATGTCCAGAAGAACAGATGCCTTCTTCATAGGGCAGAGACGAAACCATTCTCGAGTGATTTACCCAAAATATGTCTTATGTTGATTATCTCATATTAGTAAACCTCCCCCGATTTCTTTAAGGAATCAAAGTTCCATGTATAAAACGTCGCATCTCCCAAACAACGTGTCGTACATTGACATAATTTTTCCTGTAAGTTCAAGGTGTGTGTCAAAACTGTCTGAAAAATGTGTTGCGAATAGAGATAATAGTAAAAAAGCAATAAATTAAAACTTCATGCTTGACGCAGCAGCTTAATTGTATGAACAGCGAAATAGCAGCAAGTGATAATCTTTTTACGCTTCATCATTTTGTGGAAGGGGGGAGAAGGCCGAAAGTGGTGGGGTGTGGGTCAAAGAGAAACAGTTTCGTAAGGGTTTGAAATTATATGTAAAGTTTCTTGGAAATTGCTAAGTGCTCTCCATCTCAAAAACTGCATGAAGCAGAATAAAAAATGCTCCTATCATAGCACAAAAAGAGGCGAGTATGTCAAGGGCAGAGTTAGGGATGTAAAAGAAGGGAACTAGCTTTTCGACTTGTCTGGCAAATCCAAAGACATTTATGTAATAGTCACGCTTTCTTACGTGTTAGTGTTACTAATCACGTCATGCAGTGTAACGTATCGTGTCATGTGAAGCGACTTGATACATGTTTCCATCGCTCAGGAACAAATCCAGCCCGAGAAAAACTTTTTTTGCCATTACATGTATGTTCTTCAGCAATATGATATTATATATTTTTAATATGGCTGGTGAATCTTCCGGATTAGACACAGGCTAAGGGAATTTAGTCAATAAATTGCAAGATGCAGGGGTCTCAACGCCTTGTAGCTAAGAGGGCTTACTGCACTTCGGAAGTATGGTTAACTCGTAAGAAAGGGTGAATATGTCAAGATGGTTTGATTTAAATGTCTTTGAAGCTACCAAATAAGTCCTTAATTATACCCAGGACGTATTCGCTTTTCTGTCTTACGATAAGAACATTTTTCATTCCTGTGCCCAATTTTGCCTCTACTATAATTTTGACATTAGACCGCCATATCTTCACAATGATGTAGATTTTTGTTGACTTGTCGACGATTGAACTGGTATAGGTTATTTTTTTCCGAACCCTCTTGATTTCATCGTGGCAACGGATGAAGCTTTCACAAAACAACACGACGACCATTATTTACATGTATTTGTCTACCTTCTTAAAAATTTTAACACATTCGCTCAAGCTTCAAACATATAACTGTTGCGCGTAAACAAAATCACAAAAATGTGTTTTTTGGGCCTAAAATCCGAATTAAACTATATTTTTGAAAGCAAGTTTTGAATTTTATCTTCGAAATGCATTGTTTATTTATCTGAATCACTTTATTCAGTTTCCGCGCATTCAGTTCACGTAAGAATGATTTTTGCGTGCTACATTTAGTTCTACTTTAAACCATCGTTTCTCAACAACGAATAAAGATTACTGGATGAAAAATTCGTTTCCGCATTATTCATTTATATAGAATAGTGCCAAGATTGAACCGATTCGTACAAGTAGAGAAGTGGCGCGCTTTAGAAACCTCCCAGAAAAAAAAGAGTCTTTTTTGCATCTTTTTTGCACATAAATTCCGAACGGTGCACGTAAAATGGTGCCGTTACTTGAGCATTAAGTTGAACCTAATGAACATCTTTTGCAAAAGGAGTTAATCGATTCGTACAATTTTCTGGTAGCCAGCTCCAGTTTGTTATTCAAATCTTGTTTAATATACTGTAAGAAATCTACACTAAGACAGATGTTCGAATAGCTATACAAATGGCCGCTGGTCCGAACTAAACCAATAGGTTTTGACTACATGTTCATAGTTTAATTCTTTCGAACTGTAACTGTGTTGTCTGCGATATGAAATAGTTGCCTCAAGACATAGACACAGTTTCTAACTCTAACACTAGACTTAATTAAGAGCCCAACATAACATAATGTTATAGCTGTTAACGAGCAGACTGTGGCAGCATTTTAAATTTTTAAATTCGGTCAATAACTATGAAATTTAGAAAGTAAAATTTTTATTGTCCCTAGTACCCTTTACACAAGCAACGTGCAATTGCGACTACGTAATGGGTTAGTCGTTTAGTAATATGTATAATTGGCAGAATAATCTTTTGATGAATGCCGGCCGGAATGGTCTAGCGGTTCTAGGCGCTGCAGTCTGGAACCGCGCGACCGTTGCGGTCGCAGGTTCGAATCCTGCCTCGGGCATGGATGTGTGTGATGTCCTTAGGTTGGTTAGGTTTAAGTAGTTCTAAGTTCTAGGGGACTGATGACCACAGCAGTTAAGTCCCATAGTGCTCAGAGCCATTTGAACTATTTTTTTTATGAATGTATGAAAGGTTGAATTGTGATTTCAACAGTATGTGTGTAATAGCTAGGAATGATACTGACCGACATTTGATTGTACAAACATCTGAGTGTTTTTAGTAGTTTCCCTGTTGACGAACTGACTGTTAGCTTTGTCTCGTGTTCATCGGCCGACATTTGTCTGATGATTTTTCTGACGTTTCGCCTGCGCAAGTACCTGGCACTGTCAAAGCTTCAGCCTCCATTGCTGGTGGTGGCAATGGAGTGTGAAAATTTGACAGTGCCATCCATTCGCGCTGGCGGAATGTCAGAATAATCATGTGAGTGTGATGTTCATGGCTGTGGCCGCCAGTATTTTATATTGCTAGAACATGAGACAGAAGCGAACAGTCAGTTTGTCAACAAATGGCCATGAACGCCTTTCAGCTTTCATTAGCATCACAACTCGCTAACATCGTGTGATACGGCCTCCAGCCCTGCCAATGGCCATCGTTTCTTCGAGGAAGATAACCAAAAACTTCTTTTTGTATGCCACATTAAGTTTCAGCCCCTCAGTGACGACAAGATCCCCCATAGCTACCATGTTTTTGGGATGTTTATTCCTAACGTTAATTTGCTGCTCCAGACAGTACCAGGTATTTTGTATGGAGCTAAGATCAGTTAAAACTGAAGGCCAGTACAAGTACGGTAGCGTGTCTATGTGTTCGTGACGCTGGTAATTTGTGCTTTCAGCCCTCTAAAAGGGCTGTCAATCATCATGAAATAGTGAACCAAAGTGGAACATTTGTTTATGGAGCAAGTTCAAATAAACAGCATCGATCATGCCCATGGTAACATGAATGTGTTGGAGCAATTTGTGGCAGGATATTCATGTGCCACTATGGGCAGCTGCCTTTTGCAAAGTAACCGACTCCAAATGTCCACTACATGAAGTTCCTTTCACAAATTTCATTTGGAAACTGTTTGAGACGGACCTGCGTTCCACGACAGTAGCTGTTTCTCTCGGATTTGAAATCTGTTGGCATTGGAAAGGCGAGGCATTCACCTTCGGTCCCTGTCGTTTAGAATATTTTAACCATCAATTTTATGCCTTGTTACCATGCTGTTAATGGTACAGCATTCCTTGTACACGTGCTGGAGTGCCGCGTTGAGAAGCCAAGAAATCGGGTAACTTCCTTCACGTCCAAACACGACAGCTTCTAGAATGTTTACACAGCAGGAGACTAGGTACTGGCAGAATTGAAGCTGTTAGGACGGGTCGTGAGTCATGCTTGGGTAGTTCAGATGGTAGAACACTTGCCCGCGAAAGGCAAAGGTCCGTAGTTCGAGTCTCGGTCCGGCACATCTCTTCTCTATCATGATTTACGTCAGTGATGGGAAGCCATTTGACCAACTGCCACCTAGTTCTGCAACGTCTAAAGCCATCCAGAGAGGCCAATGTGTTCTTTCAAGGGAGGATTACTATTTTGTTCGTTGATCTTATCCATCGTATACAGTCATTTCCAATGTATTTCTTTAGTCTGTGAACTTTTGTAGACTGCATTCCAACCTAACAGTGTTACCTATGTTGTCAAATAAGCATTTTTTCTACGTGTAGTCATGAAATACAATAAAAGTATATGCAAAATCACTAAAATAAATGCAAAGTAAATAAAGAAAATCAGAACTGTTGGTAAATACTAAATCATGTAAATAGAAAGAAGCCATGTTCGCTAGTCAGTTAGTCAGTTGGAAGTTACATAGATCGTTTGAACCATTCTTTTATCGAAACGACGTAGACTATCAGTTTAAATGATATGTATACATAACTTGACTTAAAAATACTGAACACATTTTAGTCCTACTCATGCAGCTACATTTAAAAACTAGATATTGCTAACGGGAGATCTGTTATTAAATAAAAATTCGTCCATAGAATAGAAAGAGTTGGCCTAGAGAAACCAGTTTGGATTAGATTAAAAATTAGCTTTGCTACTTGTCAGACATATCAAGTTAATCAGTCAAGTAATCAAGCATTTTTGCTGCTGCAAGTAGAACTTCTTTGTGAGCCACTGTCAACTTTAATAAGGGATAGTAAGGTTCATTTTTTTCTTTATGGGTGTAGTTATTGACTCCATTACTCCGCTGAAATTCTGACGGATTACTTACGACGAAATTCATTTGCGAATATTTGTGTTCCGGATTATTTACGACTAATTTCATTAGCGATCATAGTTGCTGTGATGGTGCAGCTAAATTGCCTAATTCTTTGAAGAGGTATCTACATGACGACTACAGCTGAGCACGGCATATTAATCTTAGTGCCCGTTTGCGTGCAGTCTCCTTCTGAGTGACGAACCATTCGTTAGTTTCAAAGACTAGCAATTGAGGCGAAGAGCAAAAGTAGCTGAAGCCACTTGCCTGAGAAGCTCAGTAATTTACTTCTTCCAGTTCAAGCTTTCATCACGATGTACACACAGAAACTTTCAGCATTCTACTCTGTTTACTGAACGCTGTTCATTTGCTTTGCAAAGATAAGGTTCTTAAGTGGAGTCTAGCATTTAATTAGAAACAGTTTAATAAGTACCTTACATTTCGGATTCCAGAAGTGTTGCTCGAGTGAAAATGCTTTTTATACATTTACTCCCCAAATATTACAAACCTTAAATAATAAAATATCGCCAGCTAGTATTGTTGTCATCCTTCAGAGGCATTTGATTACGTAGATCACATAACGCTCTCAGAAAAACTTACGTTTTATGGAACTGATGACTTTACACACAACTGGTGTACATACGTACATTAATCCTTGTTCCATAGATCACGACATTTCATAATGATGTGGAATGTGTCACTTTAACATAAGTTTTTTTTACACAAAAGAATTAATTTATTTTTATTTTTTATTTAATTTTTTCTTTTTTTGCAGTTATTACTTCATAAGTAAGAATTCATCTATTGAGTAGAAAGAGTTGTTATTCAGAAATTCTTTTAATTTGCTTTTGAATGTTGGTTGGCTATTTGTCAGACTTTTAATGCTGTTTGGCAAATGACCAAAGATTTTTGTGTCAGCATAATTCACCCCTTTCTGTGCCAAAGTGAGATTTAATTCAGAATTGTGAAGATCATCCTTTCTTCTAGTGTTGTAGCTATGCACTTCGCTGTTATTTTTGAATTGGGATGGTTTATTAATGACAAATTTCATAAGTGAATATGTGTATTGCGAAGTTATTATGAATATCCCGTGTTCCTTAAATAAATGTCTACAAGGTGATCTTGGGTGGGCTCCAGCTATTATTCAGATTACACGCTTTTGTGCAATGAATACTTCCTCTCTTAATGACGAATTGCCCCAAAATATGATGCCATATGAAAACAGTGAATGAAAATAGGCATAGGAGGTTAATTTACTGATATGTTTATCACCAAAATTTTCAATAAACCTAATAGCATAAGTAGCTGAACCTAAGTGTTTCAGCAGATCATCTATGTGTTTCTTCCAATTCAATTCCTCATCAAGGCACACATACAGAAATTCTGAGTATTCTACCTTAGCAACAGGCTTCTGTTCATAGTCTATATTTATCAATGGTTTTATGCCATTCACTGTACAGAATTGTATAAACTGTGTTTTTTCAAAATTTAATGAGAGTCCATTTCCTTGGGTCAGCTTTGATATTTCTAAGAAAATTCACATTTAAGGAAGATTCGAATTCTGATTCAAGAGTCATCAATCAGCACTGAGGGATATGAGCATTGGCTTTCACATATGGGATCGTTGCACAGTCATAGAGACATATTAGGGATCACCAAAGGCTAATGGAGGCACTAAGCAGTACGTGTGTTGAGTGCAGTTCTTAATTACAAGTTCAGAAAGTTAAATGAAGAAAATACGTGTGTGGGACAAACATCCATTAGGTAACTTGCGTCTGCGGATGTGGTGCCAGCTCCCTCCAGCGAGCAGTGAAAGCATCACTGCTTCCATACCACGACGCGTCACCGCTGTTTTCCTACCACAGTTGGAAATATCGACTATTGGGCAGGTGGTCATAATGTCATATTCACATGTTGTCTTCTTATTTTCTTCGTCCTCTTTTTCCACAGTTGCAGATATACAAGTCGGACAGTTTATTTTGCCGTGTTCAGCTGTGATCATATATACTTAGGACAGACAAGCTGAACATTTGAAAGAATGTATAAGGAACACGAAAGAGCATGGAAATATTGCACCAGACGCTCAAAATTTGCAAACCACCTTCGGCATGGAAACCACCGTTCTACAATATTAGGAAAGTACACGAAAATAGTGAAATTCTGCATCAAGAAAAATCTCCTAAACCTGCAAGAGAACTTTCAAATTCAGAAAATAATATTAGATAAGAAACACATAATAACTGACCAGACAACAGCAACCAGACGTTATTTAAATTAATAAAACAGGAGTAAGAACCCCCCCCCCCATACATACCTGAAAATAATACCACAAATTATACAATATCTCCTCCCCACATTCTCCACCAATGTGCCATTGTAAAGCAATAATTTTAGTGTACTCCCGTTACAACATGTTAGTTCCTTTCACAAAAAAAAAACACACACACACAGTAGTTGGAAAAGTTAAACACTCACAGAACGATAGCAGACGCTCCCACCACTTTCAAAACGAAAGAAAGACGAACGCATTCCGTAAAAGCAAAACACAACAAACGAAACGGTGAGATGACAATAGTTTTTCACAACACAGAAACGTGAATGTCTTTAGCGTACTGAAAATGCTGTGGGCTAAAATCTAACGCAAACATGTGGGGGAACAGGCGGAATGAATTAAACATCAAAAAATTGCGAATAAAGATAATAATAATCAGTAGCCAGTAAAGCATGCAAACTGTTCAAGATCCTAGGAAACTAGGTAAGAGGAAAAGAAAAATTTGTTACAGTGATCACTGAAGATTCTTTTGAATAAAGCGAAAAGCATTTGGCCTTAAGACTATCATTGTAGTTGCTAAATGCGGTAATTAACCTATTCACCTTATAAGTATGCATGTTTCTTATGACAGTTGCTCGCTTTCAGTTTATCCTTTCATGAAAGGTTTGCCTTAGAGTGAAATATATTATTGTATGATTGATTTAATTAACGCCATAGTCAGAAGTAGCAACATGAAAACAATTCCTGTAATTTTGTTTATCAATGCAGGAAGGTGTGGAACATCCATAGTTATGTATAAATACTTCTGGGTTTTCAGAAGATGATTACGAAGAATTTAACAACTATATAAGAAATGATCAGCCTCGTTTGCGGTAATGAAACCAACTTTTACCTAGGTTTCAGCCCAAGTAACTGAGCCTTCTTCAGAAGATAAACCTGATTCTATAATATGTCTACGAGGGCATGGTCCAGAAACAAAAATTCAGACGGCCTGAATAGGCGTAGTCACATAGTTTTATTTCTAGACCATGCCCTCGTAGTCATATTATAGAATAAGGTTTATCTTCTGAATAAGGCTCAATTACTTGGGCTGAAACCTACGTAAAGTTTCGTCCCATTGCCGCAATCGAGGCTGATAGTTTCTTATATATTAGATTATCACGATTGCTGACTGGGCTGTAATGTTGAAAGTACTAAAATTTAACAAGTCATACAGACAACAATCACACATCAGTGGATAGAGTATCTCTACAAGTTTTTAACCCACTTACAGGTTCTCAATATGGTCACCATCTGTGACACATCACATGTCAGTGTGTGCGTGCTATTCATTAACAATGTCTGTTCACTGGGTTGTCTGTCTAATTAGTTGCGACAATACAGGGTGAAGTGGAGCAGGAGGTTAACAATGAAAATTGAAGACAGCACAATCTATAAATGCAAGTTGTAATTATAAGAATTCTGTAAACTATTAGCAGGCTTCCCTTTTCCAGAGTGGTATTGATACACAGTAATAACATGAATCAATAAAAGGAATATATCGTGGATTACATAGTCCCATTGGTAGTGAAAAGCTGTCATCTCGCTCTTCGCTCTTTTATTATGTCTTGCAGTCCCAACACATCTTCTTTCTTCACTTACCACACATTCATCTTGTTATACGTTTTGCCATTTCAATTTTCGTTATAATTTCAATTATATCATTGACTCCAGTCTGTTTCCTGAGGCAGTTACTTGTTTTCAGCTGTTACTGGTAATCCCTAATACATTTTAACCAGATGCTCGCTAAGCAACCATCAGTTATTGAATGGCATTACATTATGAGTCCATGTCTTGCTACCAAAATTCAAACTGACTGGATGAAACTTTCGGGTGTCAGTTACACCGAAAACTTAGTTATGAAAACTCAATGTATTATACTAAAATCATAATAAGCAATTAGTGTAATGATTGTTTTTCTGTTTATTTTCTTACCCTCTCTCTGATCACTGGGTCAATCGATCGCAAACGCAAAAAATATCAGCAATCATTTCTGTAGATATGTTCGTAATTTATGCCATTTTTCGATATGAAGATTATAAATTATTTAATATTATTATAATACATTTTATGGATCTGTTTTCTATCTTACTCTATTTTAATTCTTGAAAAATAATATAATGTCATAAGCAAAAATAATGTGGCTCTGGCATGCCTCATTACCACGTGTTCATTGGTCAGTTTCCCAGTGAAAGGATTTGGAAACTTCGTCTAGGTCTGCTGAGAACTCCTTTGGTGATATGGAGCACTCTTCCCTGATTCGATTTTCAATTGTGAACTTCACACAATCCTGCTGAACTGCAATAGAAGGTGTAGCTTAGATGGATATATTTTTCAGTATAATAAAATAAGTTTAAACAGTGCCTTGTTCGTCAACGAGAGTTATTATAAATTTTGTTGAAACTGAATTCAAAGTTGTTTCGCAGATTATGGATCCTCGACGGTGCAGTAATTCACATTTATTTCTTCGATCTGTGCTTTCGTTTGCCAATTACGAGTCTCATTGTTAATAACAGTAAACTGTTACATCTTCGTGACCCTAACGGGCTACTTTGTAGGTGATAGTTTCAGTTTTTGTGATTTCGTAACAATATGAGATGGAGAATAATGAAATATTGTACTTCAGAAGTGCTAAAGCCAATAAGAATTGGTATCGCTTAGGAAACATAACTGCATACAGCATGGGCAAAAAGGAACTATCCTCAAAAATATTTCATGTACCTTACGACAGACAATCCAGCTTAACATCATGCACCCCCAGGGCAGATGATGTAAGTTGGGTTGCCGGTATTAGGGTACATGAGATATTTTCCAGGACATTTCTATGTTTCCCACCCCCAATAGTAACCAGATCGAAGGATGTACTAAGAAGTGCAAAGTGCACTAAACGGAAGATTGGGGTTTTATATCCAGTAGAGAACAAGACTGTTAGAGACTAAGTACCACCTCAGAAAGGATGTGGCAACAAATCAGCAATGTCGTTTTAGAAGGAACTGTGAGGTGTTTGACTAAATCGGAATGAACACAATAGTGTTTGTGCAAAGATGGTTCCAAATACGAGTGAAGTGACCTTACCACTGTAATACGTTGTGCTTATGATGAAAGCTTACTAGTCAGATGGAATCCTCTGATATTTAACACGAACATAATATTAAGGATTGTCATTAACAAACTGTAAATTTCTTGAAAATGTAGGTGAACGTGAAAGTTGTGACTCGGAAACGAAAAGAATTTGACGTATGGAGCTACAGACCTAAGAACAAACTCAGGTAATCAGGCAAAATATGCAAGAAATGGGCCTTTCATGGATCATTATTGGTTCATAATAGCTAATGTACATAACCAACTGTGTACATAAATAATGACAGAGAACATATATAAGATATTTTGCTTTATTCTTAGTAAGAGGAGGGAGAAAATTTTAGTTAGGCAAAGGCTGTAAAATATTCACAAATTACTAACAATATTTACAGTAATAAGTACTAGAGGTAACCGCAGAGTACGAAGAAAAGTGTGAGACAAAATATATAGTCGTAACTAAAAATTTCAATACCCAGTATTAACGTTTCACAATAATACTTATTTAATAGTTTGTTACGAACCAGCTTTCAGCTTCTTATGCCATCGTCAGATAAGTGACGATACCTAAGAAGTCGAAAGTCCGTTCATAATGAACTATTAAATAATTATTGTTGTGGAACATTAATACTGTGAACTGAAGTTTTTAATATATCAATGTCCCTCTATGGGCTGACGGTCTATTCCGTAAATATTACTCTCGAAAGACTGGGTTCAATGAAATAACTTATTGACATGGTTAGAACACCATTCCACCTGCCCCACAGATTTTCCTTGCATAATTTTAACAGAAAAGTAGAGATGACAAAGACGCACGAGAACCCTCTCGCTACTGTATGCCACAAGTCCCACCAATACTTTATCGAAATCAGAAGAAGCACAGTATAGGTAAAAAATGAAATTGTTGGTCACAGTCGTTGAGAACACTACAACGAAATTGAATAATTAATAAAGTTCAATGTTACTAATAATCTCCTTGGTGCACATGTATATATATGGTGCCTACTGACCAAGAAGCCATTTCAATCAATAAGCGCTCTTAGCCAATGTGCGTAATTTCTTTGTGCACATACATTTCAAGTCTGTCAGCACGTAAGTGTGATTGGAATTATTAACGGAATACAAGGGACGATAAAATTGAATATGATCACAGCCTCTGTGATTTGCACTTCTCAGTAAAAATCTACATGCAAAGAAAAAGAGTGTCGAGTTGTGAAAATCTCTTAACAGCTTACTATTTTTTGTGTTACAGCGTTCATCAACTGAAGAGCAACCTCTGGCAATGTGCCCAGAAGGGAGCAACGAGGTGATCATCGTGCCCTCATAAAATATCCAATATCCTTGTTGCGTACGTGGAATACACAACGGCGCACCCCTAAGGAAATACGAGAATCGGGAGCCAATAAGGTTTTCAGCAACGTTGTCGACTCTAGGGACTGAATAATCCCTCCGGAGCGCAAAGAATCGCAGGCGAAATGCAGTTACCTACAGCAGAACAGGAACAAGATACGACAAGAGTGATACAAAATTCGTTGTTCTCCATGACTGAAATGCTGTTTGTATAGCTTATTTATGCCTCTCACTTTTCACCCGAGGTAGAAACGAGAAAACTAGTTAACCCTTGGCGCAAATCTGACACGGCCATTTATGCAATCTCTGGATTCTAATCATGTGCCGCAAGTTTTCAGAGTGACGAGATACCCTTGAAGATATGCTGTCTGTTATTTAAATACATTAAAAATTGTTTCTTTTATTCTACAAGGTGGACTGAAATGTTCGGGCAGAATTTCTGGATTTATTCTTCACAAATTCTAGAAGAAAGTCACATGAACGTGGGTTTAGAATTCTCTCCTTCTAAGTGTGTCCTTTGTCGTGAAAGTTAGCTGGTATATTTTTGTGCACCTTATTTGGTAGGTATTCCATTTTTCATAGATTAGTCAACGTAAAAGTATATTATGCGTAATGGCAGTAACTGGAGTCTATGATACATGTAGTATTTATTGTACGCTTTCCTCCTCTTTGAGTACTGATTGAACGCGTTCTAGATATTGTGCAAATTTATCTACATTGTCTCTAGGTGCAGATATTATTTTATTCTTCCAATTCCAAGGTAACTTATTTTCTACCCCTAAAATGATTTGCTCCGTTTCTACTTTATTACTAAGGTAGGATAGAGTAGTTACCCACCTTTGTACAAATCTTTTTGTTCCTTCTTTCTTGGGGTCGTATTTTTCCCCAGACCAGAAACGGTTAGGTACATCCATTTGCTTTCGCTTACCCCAGTACTCCTCAAAGAAAGCGTGTTTAAATTCCTGTAATTCAGTATATTTTTCTGAGGCCAAGTTCCCCCAGATTCTTGCCTCCCCCATTAAGTTTGAAGTAATAAATCCGATCTTCTGCTTATCACTCCACACTTTAGGCAAGATATCCTCAAAGTCATTCAAAAACTCACGTGGATGTACACTTTTATTGGGATCAAATTTGAGAAAATGTCGATGTGTGACATAAGCAATCTCAGTGAATTCTACTATTCCACTAGACATAATGCTACCACTATTGTTAGTAACACGCTGTCCTACTTTTGTTAGGCGACAGTCATGCTCACACAATTGCTCATTCATACTTTCACTGAATTGATTAATATGAGTTTCCAAGCCAGTGACTTTATTTAATACCTGAGCCCCAAGTTTGTCACACTTATCTTTATTTTCCTTCAATTTACATTCTAAGGCAGCGTGATTTATTTCACTATAATTTTCTACTCCTTTGATATATTCACGAGCCTTGACTATTTCTGAATTTACATGCACTTTAAATTGCTGGTGGTCATCAGTAACTTGTTCGATTTGTGTAGTTAATTCCCTTTTTACTTGAACAATAGTTTGCATACATTCCTGTTTAACCTGATTTATTTCAATTTTTACATTATTACTAAGCACTGCCACATCGTGCTTCCAACAATCTCTTAGATCTGAAATTTTTTAATCCAGCTTAGATTCTATTTCCTCAACCATATTACTCATTTTTGACTCTAACCCACTCATTTTTGAATCTATCTCAGAACCCATTTTTGTCATATCAGAACCTAATTTGGTCATATTAGCTTCAATCTCCTCACTTTATGAAGTACCCATTTTCGTCGTTTTAGGTTCCATCTCATCACTTAATGAGGTACCCATTTTCGTCATATCAGAGTCCATTTTCGTCATATTAGCATCTAAACCATTCAATTTTGCCAATAGACTCATTAACATACCTGCCACACTATCTTTCGCCCCATCATATACTGATACGATGTCTCCATTAATGTTACCTACTGCCACAGGTAGATCTGAAACAATGGGATCTGATACATTCTGTTCCACCTCCGATCCGTAATTAACACTTAATGACTCTGTCAAACTACGACTGAAATTGGGTTAGGACACATCCAAGATAAAGTTCATTGGATCAATAATCTCTTCCCCCTGTTCTTTACCCCTATCTACCCTCAGTTCGTCCTCTACATTTGTTTGCTTACACTCAGCCATTTTATTCAGTTTTTTTCACACACACACACAAAGTTTTAAAAGACACACTACTTAACTTTGCGCTTCTGATGTCTCCAACACGGCTAGCTGAGGCTGCGTGTCCGATCACCATGCACTGGGCCGCCGTACCAGTTTACGGGCCACCACTCCGGTCAGCGCTGCCAACTGCTTCTGCTGCCGCCGTCTCGTCGTCTCGCAGCTCGTAGTCTGCCAGATGTCGCCGCTATCAGCTACTTCAGTCGGCGCGCTATAACCGCAAAATTCATCCGGCAAGCACGTCAAACACACTCACAGTTCATGGGTGATCACTGTCTTTCTGTCCACGTGGCGATAGTGCACTCATAATATTTGTCCTTTCCCCAGTTCCTATTTATTCGCGAACACTTTTTTATCGTCCGGTTACACACACTACTGATTTTAATGAAATGTTTCATTATCGTTCCCGGCTGATGCACCAATTGCGACTAATTTTTTTTTTTTTTCCGTGCGTGCATGCTATGCACCAATTGCGACGCATTATACGTTGCTGCTGGTATGCAATTTCTTTTATAATTTTTGTTCACCTACCTCTTTACAGCGGTAGATCTTCGCACGTAAACTCCTGACTGCAGCTACTTACGAGATCACAGAAAAGCAGTGTTGAGGAAACTGTAACCTCATAGCTACACGCCGGAGGCCGCTATAAGTAAAATTTACTGAAAATTGTCTATGTACTTTAAAAAAATGATTCGGAAAGGGAATGTCACTCGTACTTTAAACATGAAGTTCAAATTTAAACCTTCAATAGATCTTTATTGCCGTTAAGCAAGATCATCAGCCTACATTTAAGAAAATTACTCAAGTTTCTGCTCACAGTTATCACCATACCTAAAACAGCCAGAACTTTTACCTTCCCAAATTCCGAAACCACTTACTTGTAACACAGTCAATGATCGGCCAATTACTTCTGCACACGATATTCAGTGGTTGTCTTAAGGAAAAGTTTATGCTCGCCATAAAACACTCCGTAAGAATATACTCAGTACCGCCACGCTATATAATTCAAAGTTCACTCGCTATTTTCGTCGGAACGAATTATCACAACACTCTAAAGTTTTCATAAACAGTTACTGGTCACTACCAGATACCATTAACACTGGACCATAACGCGGAAGTCATCCCAAGACTTCATCTTACACATAATGTGAAAAGTCACATCCAGCATAACCGACTCCAATCAAAGCTAGCTCGCGGCTCTCCTCTCACTCTCCCACACTCAAAACTATATCTCCTCACTAGGCGGCCAACCGTCTCGCTTCTCATTTTGCTGTCAGCAATGAGAACTCACTTCTAGGACGCGGCTCGCGCCAAAATCTAACAAGCACCAACCACTTCTCTAGGCTCATTGACGTCATCAAATTAAGTAACACAAAAGTCTCTAATTAAATAAACAAAACAAAATGAACTATAAGTTTTACTCTACATCTGGAAATTTATTATGTAGTCGCGAATGTTCTGGCTGTCTTATACATAAGCATACATACTTGGACATCCGTCATTCATTAGTAGGGGAACCACTAGTGGATTCGTTCCCACGTTACAGAGCTGGAACACTTGCCAGTTCCTGTAGAGAATTACATGAATGATTTTTAATAATGCCGAATGTCCCACATACTCTCACGCACGCATTCTCATTCACACACACCCTAACACACAATACACATATTTACTTAGAATTCTTGAAATTATTGTTATAGAAAAGTCACAGAGGTTTTCTGAAACTAAAAAAATTCCAAATTTATATATGAACACTGAAAGTGTTATCAGATCGTCGTACATAGTCACTGAAAGTGAACTATTACATCAATGTATTTATTTAAATTCGTGACTGTCGGAAAATGGCGCTTTTTTTTCTTGGAATTTTACTATCTTCCAAAATACAACTATTTTTGATCTCAGACTTTGACAAACTGTTTGTTTTCACAACAGAAGGATGTACATCAAATATGACATTCCTCCGGTTGTTCCTTTATTAGTTATTAACATGTTTAGTTTCGTATAATGTAAGTGGCCTGCCAGCGCTACTCCACTGCTTTCACACGCTCAGCTGCAACAGATGGTCGTGACGTCAGTCTGCAGGACACAACCCGTCCGTTACTGACCATGTAATACTCTACCGGCTTACATTGCGGCCCACATACAGGGTGTTTCAAAAATGACTGGTATATTTGAAACGGCAATAGAAACTAAACGAGCAGCGGTAGAAATACAACGTTTGTTGCAATATGGTTGGGACAACAGTACATTTTCAGGCGGACAAACTTTAGAAATTACAGTAGTTACAATTTTCAACAACAGATGGCGCTGCAAGTGATGTGAAAGATATAGAAGACAACGCAGTCTGTGGGTGCGCCATTCTGTACGTCGTCTTTCTGCTGTAAGCGTATGCTGTTCACAACGTGCAAGTGTGCTGTAGACAACATGGTTTATTCCTTAGAACAGAGGATTTTTCTGGTGTTGGAATTCCACCGCCTAGAACACAGTGTTGTTGCAACAAGACGAAGTTTTCAACGGAGGTTTAATGTAACCAAAACGCCGATACAATAAAGGATCCATTTGAAAAATTTCAATGGACGGGGAATGTGACGGATGAACGTGCTGTAAAGGTAGAGCGACCGCGTACGGCAACCACAGAGGGCAACGCGCAGCTAGTGCAGCAGGTGATCCAACAGCGGCCTCGGGTTTCCGTTCGCCGTGTTGCAGCTGCGGTCCAAATGACGCCAACGTCCACGTATCGTCTCATGCGCCAGAGTTTACACCTCTATCCATACAAAATTCAAACGCGGCAACCCCTCAGCGCCGCTACCATTGCTGCACGAGAGACATTCGCTAACGATATAGTGCACAGGATTGATGACGGCGATATGCATGTGGGCAGCATTTGGTTTACTGACGAAGCTTATTTTTACCTGGACGGTTTCGTCATTAAACAGAACTGGCACATATGGGGAACCGAAAGGCCCCATGTTGCAGTCCCATCGTCCCTGCATCCTCATAATGTACTGGCCTGGGCCACCATTTCTTCCAAAGGAATCATTGGCCCATTTTCCAGATCCGAAACGATTACTGCATCACGCTATCTGGACATTCTTCGTGAATTTGTGGCGGTACAAACTGCCTTAGACGACACTGCGAACACCTCGTGGTTTATGCAAGATGGTGCCCAGCCACATCGCACGGCCGACGTCTTTAATTTCCTGAATGAATATTTCGATGATCGTGTGATTGCTTTGGGCTATCTGAAACATACAGGAGGCGGCGTGGATTGGCCTCCCTATTCGCCAGACATGAACCCCTGTGACTTCTTTCTGTGGGGACACTTGAAAGACCAGGTGTACCGCCAGAATCCAGAAACAATTGAACAGCTGAAGCAGTACATCTCATCTGCATGTGAAGCCATTCCGCCAGACACGTTGTCGAAGGTTTCGGGTAATTTCATTCAGAGACTACGCCATATTATTGCTACACATGGTGGATATGTGGAAAATATCGTACTATAGAGTTTCCCAGGCCGCAGCGCCATCTGTTGTTGAAAATTGTAACTACTGTAATTTCGAAAGTTTGTCTGCCTGAAAATGTACTGTTTTCCCAAGCATATTGCAACAAACGGTGTATTTCTATCGCTGCTCGTTTAGTTTTTATTGCCGTTTCAAATATACCGGTCATTTTTGAAACACCCTGTACATTCTGAAGTAAAGCTTCTAATGGACACATGGGCGATCGCGCACTAGTAGCGACGCCACATACATTCACCTGAACGATACGAATACACAATTACTAGCTTGTTGAGAACTTTTAGAATACTGCTTCTTGTTTACAGTTTTCTCACAGTCCGTAATTCACTTCTATACAATGCTGTACTAAGGCATACATTCTCAAAAATGTCTTTCTGAAATCTGTATTAATGTTTGGTTCTGGTAGATTTCTTTGGTGAGGAATTCTTTTGTTATCTGTGCTAAACTGCTACTTATATCCTTTTTCTTTGTCCTTAACGTACTTTTTGCTTCCAAGGTAGCAGAATTGCTTTACGTCATCTAATACGTGGTACTGCATTGGATGTTAAGTTCATCCCTAATTTTATTTCAGTTGCTCCTTAATATCTTCATCTTTCTTCCATTTACTATGAATCCATGTCCTGTGTTCAGACACTAGACATTCCACTCACAGGTCCTATAATTATTCCTCACTCCCACTAAGGATAACAATGCTATCAACGTATGTTATCAATGGAATCCTTTCGTCTTTAATTTTAGCCATACTTTTGAGACCTATTTCCGTTTCCTTCATCGCTTCTTCAGTGCATAAGTTAAAGAGAAGAGGTGAACGACTGAGTAACTGTATTACACGCTTTCAATCTGGACATCTTCTGACCTCCATTTTTATTGTCACTTTAGATTTTTGCCGGTCTTGCGTATTTCCCGCCATTTCCTACAAATAAAAATATTTTCCTGAAACGATATTGCAGGCACTAATAGTGTTAATTGTTGATTCTAGGTCGGTAAATCCTATGGAAGTGTAACGTTAGAACTGCCTTTCCGGTAAAGATGTTTAGAACAGTAGCATCCCTCGTAACAAGTAATATGCCTACTGAGAAATTCCACCTGATTTCATGCAGCCGACGAAACATACACTATGTGATCAAAAATATTCGGACACCTGGCTGAAAATGAATTGCAAGTTGGGGCGGCTACAGCTGCTTTTTATTTCTTCGTTTGTTGTCCTCGGTGTCGACGTACTGCGCTGCTACACTGGCCGAAAAATGGGGTTTGTGGGTTCCGACACTGACTACTTTAAATGATGTAGCCGATAGATCACAGTTACGTTTTACAGTACTTTAATTTTCACTTTGCCCTACCCCCTAATAATACACAATTATATGTGTATGGCCAGTGCACTATTATGTAACTTTCGATAAATCTCATTAATAGTCAAAATAAATTAGAAAATCAATTACATACATTAAACTAGGCACAAAATTAGTTCTGGTGTTATATTCTTTAAGACTGAGGGCCAATCCTTGTCTTTTATGAAAATGCAGATTATGCTCACGTATGTTAATGTTAATTAAGTCAAAATGAAAAAAATGAATTATAAGGAGGCAGATGACAAAACAAGAGGGGAATTAAAATTATCCCAGCTTGCTTCGTCGCAAAGTTCGTGTTGAGCTCGATCGGTAATGCTGGAATTCAATATGGTCTTGGCCCACCCTTATCCTTGATGACAGCTTCCACTCTCGCAGTGATACGATCAGTCAGATGCTGGAAGGTTTCTTGGGGAATGGTAGCCCATTCTTCACGGAGTGCTGCACTGAGGAAAGGTATCGACGTCGGTCAGTGAGGCCTGGCAGGAAGTCGGCATTCCAATACATGCCAGAGGTGTTCCATAGGATTCAGGTCAGGACTCTGTCTAGGCCAGTCCATTACAGGTATGTTATTGTCGTGTGACCACTCCCCCACAGGCAGTACATTATGAACAGGTATTCTATAGTGCTGAAAGATGCAGTCGCCATCCCCGAATTGCTCTTTAACAGTGGGAAGCAAGAAGGTGCTTAAAACATGAGTGTTTGCCTGTGCTGTAATAGTGCCACGTAAAACAACATGCGGTGCAAGCTCCCTCCATGAAAAACACGACCACACCATAACACCACCGCCTCTGAATTTTACTGACGGCACTACACACGCTGGCAGATGACGTTCACCGGGCATTCGCTGTAGCCACAGCCTGCTTTCAGATCACCACGTTGTGTACCGTGATTCGTCACTCCACACAATGTATTTCCACTGTTAAATCGTGCAATGTTTACGCTCCTAACACCAAGCGAGGCGACGTTTAGCATTTACCGGCGTGATGTGTGGCTTATGAGCAGCCGCTCTACCATTAAATCCAAGTTTTCTTACCTCCCGCATAACTGTCACGGTTTGGAATTCCTGTGTGATTGCCTGGATAGATGGCTGACTATTACACAATACGACCTCTTCAACTGTCGACGGTCTCTGTCAGTCAACAGACGAGGTCGGCCTGTAAGCTTCACAGCGGAAACAGTGGACCTAGGGATGTATAGGAGTGTGGAAATCTCGCATACAGACGTATGACACATGTGAAACCCAGTCACCTGACAACGTTCGTAGTCCGTGAGATCCGCGGAGTGCCCCATTCTGCTCTCACGATGTCTAATTACTATTGAGGTCGCTCATATGGAACAACTTCCAGTAGGTGGCAGCACAATGCACCTAATATGAAAACATATGTTTTTTGGGGTGTCCGGATACTTTTGATCACATAGTGTGAGTCTGATGTGTTCCGTTTTTCAATGTTTGGTTGCACACGGCAGATGCAACAACGACGCTCCTGCAGCGTTCTCGATGTGAAATGTTTCCCCACCCAACGTACAGCCCGGACTTGGCTCCCTCTGATTTTCATCTCATCGCTCATATGAACCGCTGGCTATGAGACCAGTATTTTAGCACAGACTAGCGCAGGGAATTGGCGCAAAGCGCAGGCAGTTGTCTTCTACGACGGTGATGTTGTAATGTTGGAACCACGGTACAAGAAACATCTAAGTCTAAAGGGTGACTATATGGAAAAGTGGCTGGAAGGTACAGCTAAATTTTGCAAATAAAACATTTTTTATTTTCACTGTGGAATCAATTTCGCGACCGATCAGAAGAAAGCCCTAGTATCCCACACTTCTTGCTACCTTTGGGATTTCTCCACTTTCACAGCTTCTACACATAACTTTAACAGTTATTTATGGTAGTTGCCACAGCAGTCTGCTATTTTCATATTCATGAATTCTGCCGTGATTGACGCCAGTTATGATACTGGATCCCCAATGTCCTGAAGGAACTACTACAATTTCTTCTACAGCATTATCAGACAGTTCCTCCACTACACAGTCTCCTAATTTACATATTCCATCCGTTCTGTCTCCCCCATGCGTTAATTTTCAGGATTTCTTTGCACTCTTAATGTTGACTCCTTGGCTGTTATATTCCCCAATATATAATTTGACTTTTCTCTACGATGAATCTGTCTTTACGACGACCATTTCTTTTTAGATTTCTTGGTACTTTTCTTGCAGCTGTTTCGTTTTCACTTGTGTGCATTTTCAATTGACTTAATTTTTGAGTGACTTATGTTGCTGTATTTTCTTCCCAAACATTTTTCTTTTCTCTTATTTCATCAGGCACTTTCCATATGTTACCCACAGTTTCTTGAATGCAGCATTGTTACAACTGATAATTCTCTGAAGTAATCTTCACAATATACAGACGATAGTATCCTATACACTCATCTGTAACAATTGTCTTCACGACAGAAACACTGCTGACACACGTTACGGGCAAACCACCACAAGTGGCGTCACCTACATGTACATAGCTGTTAGCTCTGTGAGTAATTAACTGGAAACATAATGGTATTCGCACCATTTAGTGTTGCAATTACAAGTATATCTGTATCAGCTGAATTACATTTCGGCACTGAAAGTTCATTGGACTGTGTAGGCCTTCCCACTGTGTTAGTGTGGATATGTTTGTCGGGTTTGCAGCACGATCATAAAATCAATTTGAAATAATATTTAGACTTCATGTGCACTCTGTTAAGGACCACAGGCGGTCTCTTATACATGTGGTGAGGGCTTTGTGCGGTCTGTCTATCGGTGACGACACTGCTTTCGCAGCAATTTGGTTTCACATCTGAAGATGGCTGGCAGTTGGAAAGCCGAAACATTATATCAGACTGATTTGAGGACTTGGATTCCGATTTGTCAGACATATCACACATTTCAATTTCATGTGGTTTCCTCAAAAATCTCTAATCATTAATTAGTCTGCTCATTGAGGAATCTTGCGACTGTTATTGATGAGGCCAACAAATATAAGGGGTGTTCAAAAAGTTTCTCCGCAGTGCTGTATGATTGTTAGCCACGCGTGCCTATGATTGTTCGCGTGCCTGGGTTACTTCCCATCAAGTGGACTCTCCCAACATTCCACTGTTTCGTTTATCTCAGCCAGTGTAAGTAGTATCGTTGGTATGTGTTCTTACGTGTTGTCGTGAACGCTTAAGTTTAGTTCCTTTGTTCATTTGTTTCGTTTTTGTCAGTGTTAAAATGCTAACCATCGAACAAGTGTTCAAAGCTGGCGGTAAATACACAGTTTCAGTTCGTCAAACATTTAATCCAGTTTTCCGGGTGACAACACTCCCATATCGCGATACTGTGCGAGATTTGATTAACAAATTTCTAAGTACGGGTTCAGTGACAGATGCACCGATAAGTGGTTGTCCTAGCGTTTTGTCTGAGGATAAACTACCCGATATTTCCGACAAAATGTCCATGAGCTCGAAAAAGTCAGTAAGAAAACTCACCCAGGAAATCGATGTTAGTGTCGAAACAGCTCACACAGCAGTAACGAAAAAATTAGAACTTTTCCCATACAAAGTGACAGTCAGGCAGGAACTGAAAAATACTGATCATGGCAAGAAACTGCGTTATTGACAATGGTTCAAAAATTTCGTTCAACGAAATGGAAGGGATATTATTAATGAAACGTTTTTCACTGATCAGGCGTGGTTTCATTTATCCGGGTACATGAACTCGCAAGATTCTCGTATGTGGAGTACTGAAAATCCATTGTCTATTCATGAGGAGCCACTTCATTCTGTGAAAATAGGAGTTTGGATTGCAATTTCTAAATTCAAGTGGCTCTGAGCACTCTGGGACTTAACATCTGAGGCCATCAGTCCCCTAGAACTCAAACTACTTAAACCTATCCAATCTAAGGACATCGCACTCATCCATGCCCGAGGCAGAATTCGAAACTGTGACCGTAGCAGTCGGACGGGTGCGGACTAAAGCGCCTAGAAGCGCTCGGCCACAACGGTCGGCTGAAATTTCTAGACGTCGGATTGTGGGTCCCATATTTTTCAACGAAACAATAAACGCACAACAGTATTGCAGAGAGTTTCATTTCGGTATATTCACTGCGGCATGCGGCACGCGCGGCTAACAATCATTCGGCATTGCGGATAGACTTTTTGAACAACCCGTAGTATGACACAAGGCCAATATGCTTATTCTAATCCAGAACAAGTGGAGCTTGCTAGTACACCTCGTCGACCGTGCAATTTTCGTTGACGTGTGCGAGTCACGCCCTCTCCTCTGGAAGTAGAATGTGCTCTTGAAGAATACGAATGTGGCGACACAGATTTACTCAGCTGCATTCTCCGTTTCCTTCAGTAATGAGCTCTAAATCTCACAGACTGTGTGACACGAGCTGTTAATATCCGCCACGTCCAAGTCGTGAAATACGCACGTTTGCGTCTTCGTGAATAAGGCTTTCCCTCATTCTGACAACCTACAGTAGCCTTGAGGCGAAATAAATAAACGCGAGGACAGAATATTCCGGCGTCACATTCCAGTTATAGTGAGATTATATGTCTGCTCGTCTGTCTTGCCTTGTACCCGTTATTTATCTACTTTTATACTATACTAAAACTCTAAAATTACAACATGTTCTTCGAATATGTTATTAGATCAGCTAAACCACAACCAAACATATTGAACAATAATAATAAGAAGAAGCAGAAATTATTGTCCTTTCAAGAGACATTGCGATAAAAATAACATTGCCGAATAACGGAATATCATAAAGGGTCTAAAAGAAGATAAGGACAATAATTCGTGCTAAATGTCTTCTTGTGTATAATCAGGCCTTTAAAATGCGTCGCAGCTTGTTTGTGGCCTAAATAGATTAAGGGAAAGATCATGATTGATCGATGTCTAACATTTCAATGTCAATACCACTATTATTTCATTGCTTCAGCATAAGGTCATCGTAGAAATGGTTCAAATGGCTCTGAGCACTATGGGACTCAACTGCTGAGGTCATTAGTCCCCTAGAACTTAGAACTAGTTAAACCTAACTAACCTAAGGACATCACAAACATCCATGCCCGAGGCAGGATTCGAACCTGCGACCGTAAGGGTCTTGCGGTTCCAGACTGCAGCGCCTTTAACCGCACGGCCACTTCGGCCGGCTGTCATCGTAGAACAACTGATCATATTGAATAAAAGTGTAGAGAGCACTGGAACTGAAGAGTTCTCATTAAAGGGAGGCATCATTTAAGGTTATTCACTCTGCTTTTTGTCTACTGAATTTATTGGCCTTTTGCTTTCACCTTTCGGCCCGCTCATACTCACATAAAATCCGCAAGTGTTGGCAGAAAGTTAGCGTCACAGTATTTGTTTGCACTCAGACGAACGTTGCAGAAAGAACATACACAGACCAATTCTGTATAATCATTCTAAAAGCAAATAGTCCAGAATTTTTATGCCGTCTACTGTTAGTGATAAGCTCGTGCTATATGGGGATACATGCGGCATCTATGAATCTCTACAATGGACAAAAAAGGCTGATCCTGCATTGCCAATAAAGCAGGTAGGCAACGGAAGACTTATCATTCCACTTTCTTATAAAAAAATTGTAATATTTCTTTGTAGTCTGGGGCACACAAGGGAAAAGTGATATGCGTCCTCCTCTTCTTCTTCTTCTTCTTCACAAAAGCAGAAATGTGTCTCTATGATATGCAGTCTATGAACTGTTTGTGGGAACAACTGTAGTTGAATCTGAGTCTAGCTATTAGATTTGTGTTATACAGGGTGATTCAAAAAGAATATCACAAATTTGAAAGTCAATAACTTTGCGAAGAAGAAAAGAAGAGCTACGGTCTTTCTGTTGTCGATTGAAGGAGTCTCTGAAGTATCATTTTCTTGCTCATTTCGTCGCTAAGAGCGCTGCTGCCGATGTAACCTTCATTCCCGTTGTCAGTGCAAAGATGGAGACTGCTCAGCTAAAAGCTTTTAGTGTTATCGAGTACGGCAGAAGTGAATCTGTGACAGTTGTTCAGCGTGCAGTTCGGCCAAGTATGGTGTTCAGCCTCCTTATAGGTGGTGTATCGTACTTAGGTACAAGCAATTCACAATGAAATACTGTTTGTGCAAAGTGGAAAGTTCCGGACAGTCGCCCACGAGGTGAAGAAAAAGTTGGCCTCATTCAGGAAGCATTTGTCCCCAGTCTAAGAAAATCTACCAGCCGAGCTAGCACAGAGCTGCAAATTCCGCAACTGACTATTTGGAGAGTGCTAAGGAAAAGTTTGGTAATGAAACCTTATCGTCCACTTCTCGAAGCTGATAAGTTGAAAAGAATCGAGTTCTACGAGTTTGTGCTTGAGCAAATGAAAACAGATGGCCGGTTCATTTCGGATCTAGTGTATAGCGATAAAGCAACACTCCACACGATAGGGAAAGTCAGTCGGCAGAAGGTCCGTGTATGAGGCAGTCAGAATCCGCGGGAAAGAATTCAGCATTAACATGATTCATCTGAGGTAAACGTTTTCTGTGCTATTTCAGCCAATAAATGTTTTGGTTCTTTTTCCATCGAAGGTGCAACTGTAACTGAACAAATCTGCCTGGAAATGTTGCAGAATTGGCTGTTTCCTCAACTCGAAGGGTAAGCACGTCAAATCATATTCCAGCAGGATGACCCACCAAGTCATTAACACTTATCTGTCCGTGCCTGGTTGAACGAAAGATACGCACAGGAATGGATCGGTCGCCAGGAAGTTCGTGACAGAGCACCTCATCACTGGCCCACAAGAAGCCCTGACTTCAGCACATGTGACATTTTTTCCACGAGGGTATGTTAGAGACATGGCGTTTCGACCACCTCTACCACCTAATACTGAAGAACTAAAAGATGGAATAACTGCAGCTATCCAAATTGCTACGCCGGAGATGCTATAAAGACTGTGGAACGAGGTAGAGCACAGGGTTGGTGCCGCTCGAGTTTGTAGAGAGGGTCACATTAAACATCTATTAACTTATTTTCTACTGAAAAAACATTTGTTAAGTACTCTTCACATTGATTAATTACCCAAGATTGCATAATGTTTCTTTGATTAAACACATATTTCCGAAGTTGTGCTATTCTTTTTGAATCACCCAGTGTATTAATTTATTTCCATACCATCTAAATTCCTCCAATTTAGGGGTGTGATATAAAAATATAAAATCACGTTTGATCCACCGTACTTAAACCGACGTGTATGCAATAAATTTGGAACGAGTACAGAACATGCTGAATGTCGTTGAAACTTCTTCTAAGATGCTTTAGATGAAGCTTAGGTTCGATACCACGAAGAAAGAATTCTTAAAGGCACATTGCAGTTGGTATTGTAAGAGTGATTACCAAGCAACTCGGATATAATTTGTCTGAGAGACTATGCTCTTCTAAAGGGTGCTCATAGTGAAGAAGGCAGTTTTGGACACATATGTTCACCCTGAAGAGGAGATATTAAGTACATCGGATGTTAATGGTGCCAGAATATCAGAACTCTTGTTTTCGAAATAAATTCACATTATCGTAATTATAGACATAAACGTAGAACTGTAGCTAAAATCTCGCACTACAGAGGAAATAGGAAACTTTCATTCGAACTTGGGGCTCATACTACTTTATCCAAGGCATCATACTCCACAAAGCTGTACCCTAACATACAGGGTGTTACAAAATCTATGCAGCAAAGGTCTAGTAGTTACAAGTGATGTCATGAGTACCAACTTTTATCAGAGGTAAAATGTTCGCTTACGCTTCCCGGGCGACACTAGGCGTACTTTTGTATTGGTTATGCCCCTAAGAGGTGGCCGGACATAGACATTCTACTGCGTGTATATGGAATGTGTGTTGTCTATATACAAGTAATCTGCTGCGTGTCAAAGGGACTGAGCTGAGCAAAATTAAACTTCCTGATTCGCTTATAAAATATCACTTCCGCTTAAAGACACACAGATATAAGGTTTTCTTGTCCGAAATCAACTCTGTCAGTTTAAGGGCGTAGGCAGTATGCAGCACTCCTGATTAACAAACGCAACTAGTTCGGAGGACTCTAGCGTCCGAAGGGTCGGCGGTTGCTAAAGGTCACTGGAAAGCGCCAGTGACATTTTGTCTGTGATAAAACCTGTTCCCCATTAAGTGACCTATCACCCCTATGCCGTCGATGAAGGGACTTTGAAAAATCCTGCATATGATACTAACACAGAGGACTGATTAACTAATTCAAGCTTTTGCTTAGGAAATGGAGACCGCCAGAGAAAAGTCTCTCCTACTGGAGTACAGAAGTTCTGCAATGGATAATACTGATATTCACTGAAGCGCCAAAGAAACTGGTGTAGGCATGCGTATTCAAATACAGAGATATATAAATAGGGAGAATACGGCGCTGCGGTCGGCAACGATTATATAAGACAAAAAGTGTATAGTGCAGTTGTTAGATCGATTTCTGCTGCTATAATGGCAGGTTATCAAGATTAAGTGAGTTTGAACGTGGTGTTATATACGGCGCACGTGCAATGGGACACAGCATCTGGTAGCGATGAAGTGGGGATTTTCCCGTACGACCATTTCACGGGTGTACCGTGAATATCAGGAATTCGTAAAACGTCAAATCTCCAACATCGTTGCGATCGGAAAAATATCCTACAAGAACGGGGCTAACGACTACTGAAGAGAATCGTTCAACGCGACAGAAGTCCAACCCGTCCGCAAATTGCTGCAGATTTCAGGGCTGGGCCATCAACAAATGTCAGCGTGCGGACCATTCAGCGACACATCAACAATATGGGCTTCTGTAGCCGAAGGCCCACTCGTGTACCCTTGATGACTGCAGGACACTAAGCTTTACGACTCCGCTTGGGCCCGTCAATACGGACATTGGACTGTTGATGACCGATACCTGGTCGGACGAGTCTCGTTTCTAACTGTATCCAGCAGATGGACGTTTACGGGTATGGAGACAACCTCATGAATCCGTGGACTCCGCATGTCAGCAGGAGACTCTTCAAACTGATGGAGGCTCTGTAATGGCGTGGGGCGTGTGCAGTTTGAGTGATATGGAACCGCTGATACGTCTGGATACGACTCTGAAGAGTGACGCGTACGTAAGCATCCTGTCTGATCACCTGCATCCATTCATGTCCATTGTGCATTCCGCGACGGATTTGGGCAATTCCAGCAGTACACGATATTAGGCGGTGTACCTGTTTATTTGGCTCTTCTGTGTATAATCCTGCTTCCCAGCTTAAAATCTCGCTTTTGGTGAAGACATGATGACTCTGTCTTCGAGTAAAGCATAATGGAAATTGTGGTGAACAAAATAAAAACGAAGTGTGTGTAGCATTTACGGTGATCGATAACGAGAAATGAGCCAATAATGTAGCGGGATTATCCCTACTTTAAGGCAATTGCCGGCTACGTGTCCCATCTTTGTCAAACTAGACGTGAAACGTTGTATATGTGACAGTTCTGTCACTAAATGTAACTGGGTTTTCTCCTTTGATGCTAGTCAATTGTCAGGATGAGCATTACTGCAATGGCCATTTAATTCTAAAGCATTATGTCAGGGTGAAAATACTAAATAAATTAATTTTTCTCTCTTAACAACATGTGGGCAGGGTGGGTTCTTCCTTGGCTCTGGTATGAGGTAGAAAGAAACAGCATTTTTACGTAAGATAACATTTATTGAAAGTTTTGTACAATGTTTCCCTTACTGAATTGTTCTGGCTCGGAGAGCGGCAGCTGTGTCGTTTGCGAAGCCTTCTGCTGCGGCAGCGGAGGCGTCTGATTACGCCTGGCAGTGTGTATCTCGTGTCGCCGTCTCGCCCAGTTGACTGGAGACGCGCCTCGTGCGGTGGCCCATTTAATTATTGAGAGCGAACCATTAGAACAGGAGAAAGCGAAACGCGTACGGGATAAATAAAGCAACTAGCAGCAGGAAAAGGCAGTTTTATTTACAAAACAAATATAACGGTGAGTTAGTTGAATCAAGTGAATTTATAATACTTGGTTGTCCTACACTTTCATAAAACATGTAACGGCGGAGATAGTACCCGCTAGCCAAATTCATACATCAGTAACTGCGTATTGTTATTTAGTGGTTACGAAAAGTTCGGTTTTCGTATGTGGTGGGGGGAGGATGAGGGTAGAACCTTCAATTGCTTTTTGGCTAAGAGTAAGGGAAGTACGCACGGTAGATGCGAATGTCCAATCTAAGAGTTCTCAAGGTGCCACTTTACTTACTTTCCATGAGATAAAAACGTTGAAAGATTGCTCTATGGGAAACAAATGAGAACAGGATGCCCACCATTCTCATTTCAGAAAGCATGGAGAGCCAGTGTCCCCAACCCTCCAGGCTGGACATGAATGTACACTGAAGATCCAAACAAACTGATACACCTGCCTAATATCGTGTAGGGCCACCGCGAGCACGCAGAAGTGCCACAACACGACGTTGCACGGACTCGGATAATGTCTGAAGTAGTGCTTGAGGGAAGTGACGCCATGAATACTGCAGGGTTGTCCATAAATACGTAAGAGTACGTGGGGGTGGAGATCTCTTCTGAACAGTACGTTGCAACACATCCCAGATATGCTCAAAAATGCTCATTTTTGGTGAGTTTGGTCGCCAGCGAAAGTGTTTAAATTAAGAAGAGGGTTCCTGGAGACAGTCTCAAGAAATTCTGGATGTGTGGGGTGTCGCATTGTCCTGCTGAAACAGCGTAAGTCCGTTGGAACGCGCAATGGACATGTATCGATGCAGGTGATCAGACAGGATGCTTACGTACGTGTCACCTGTCAGAGGCGTATCTAAACGTATCAGGAGTCTCATATCACTGCAACAGCAAACGCCCCACACCATTACAGAGCCTCCACCAGATTGAACAGTCCCCTGCTGAAATGCAGGGTCCATGAATGCATGAGGTTGTTTCCGCAAACGTCCATCCGCTCGATACAATCTGAGAAGAGACTCGTCCGACCTGGCAACATGTTTCCAGACACCAACAGTCCAATGTCAGTGTTGACGGGCCCAGGCGAAGCGTAAAGCTTTGTGTCGTGCACTCATCAAGGGTACACGAGTGAGCCTTCGGCTCTGAAAGCCCGTATCGATGATGTTTCGATGAATGGTACGCGTGTCACATTCAGACTCACTTAACTCCTGGTTCAAATGTCTCTGATCACTGTGGGACTTAACTTCTGAGGTCATCAGTCCCCTAGAACTTAGAACTAATTAAACCTAACTAAACTAAGGACATCACACTTATCCATGCTGAAACAGGATTCGAACCTGCGACCGTAGGGGCGCGCCGCTCCAGACTGTAGCGCCTAGAACCGCTCGGCCACACATGCCGGCACGTAACTCTTGATAACCTGCCGTTGAAGCAGCAGTAACCGATCTAACAACTGCGCCATATACTTATTGTCTTATATAGGCGTTGCCGACCGCAGTGTCGTATTCTGCCTTTTTTCATGTCTCTGTACTTGAATAAGCATTCCTGTACCAGTTTCTTTGGCTGTTCAGTGTATAAAGAGCTGTACGAAGGCAGCGACTAAAGTTAAAATATTTTCTTAGAACTCAGTACATATAAATAATTAGAAAGTTTCTTGAGTTATTTTACTTTCTAATTTTTACGTTGGTAAATACTAGATTGGTGGTTCACGCCAAGTTCTTAAAGTAAAGGAAAGAAAAAAAAATAAGGAATTGATTTCGTCATTGTTTCCTCTGCGTTCAATTATTTATTTATTATTCGTTTGTTTATTTATTGCAGTCATAAAACATGCTCTCCTGTGTACCTAAAGCATGTCTAAAGCATAACATTTAGTACATTGGATATACTCTAAATTTACTACTTCCAGCATGCTGACGTAGCTGTGAGTCAGCAACTTCTGTTAATCAGTAGAAAGAAGAACCAGAAAAAAGCTGCAAATTTTTTACTTTCTTATCCTCTCGATGACTGGTTTCGGGCCGAGACCTATTTCCAAATCATGGTAACGTAGTCGAAAATAGCATTTCCAAAGATGTGAAAACCATGTCAGAAACGTGCAACTAACTCTTACAGCGCATGCAGATAACTAGTTATCTTTATGAGCTGTAACTCTTCGATGTTTTCACATCGTCGGAAATGCTATTTTTGAATATCTTATGATGATTTAGAAATGGGTCTCTGCCCGAAACTAGCCATCGAGTGAATAAAAAGTATAATTTGCAACTTTGGCCTGGATTTTTTTTCTACTTAATTCTCGACTTAATAATATATTTTTTCCTAACCGTAACAAAACACCGTTAAGATACTAATTTATACAATATAACTTAATAATAAATATGTAAAGGAAACATAAGGAAGGAAACGAAGGTAAGTAAGGAAACAAAAACGGAAGAAATAAATCTCTTATCTATGTCTCTATTTACTGAAAATGGAAGTATAGTTACGGTCTCATACTTGTCAGTACTGCTATTTACTATGTTGTATTTCTGACTCCTGGGTTCAACAGACATGAGCTACAACACTCCTCGACAGTGGCCAATTCACTAATGTTTAGTGAGAAAGCTATACAGAATAATTCGATTATAACAATGAAATTTCTATGTGGCTGAATATATATGTGGAGTGGTTGCGCTGATACGAAAACAGTGCGTGAATGATTCATTTACCTTCTGATTTAAATGTCGAACAAAACTGTATTGTTGTGAACACTATAAACAACCTTCATACTTTTCATTCCTAGAGAGTCAAGAATTCGCAACAGTAACTTTAGACGTGTAAAGCAGCACGTAGGGAAAAAGCGGAACGGGAAGCAAAAGTTTATGCGCACGTTTGAGGCAATTAATAAACCTGTTAAACTACGTCCACTTACAATCCATGTTGTATTAAGCCAGAGTTGCATTGAACAAATAGAAAGAGTGCTGTATTGAACTATTATTACCTCATAGTAAGATCTGTTGACGTGCCTTTTCCAGTCATTGTTCCAAGGATTAGTAGATTAAGTTACTGTCTTACATTTGTCTGCCACGAAACTATTATGATAGAGGTAAATACTGTTTCTCAGATTGTTGACGACACGACTCTATTGAGTGCACGAACTGGGCAGTTTTGTTAGAACTTCCACTTCAGAAAATGTATGACGAAATGCTTTCCAGCCGGCATAGAATCCGCATTCACTGATGAGATTGAGGGTATTTTCAAACCGCATATGTAACTATATGCCCAGGCCCAATAGCTGGCAGAGGTAGAGGTGGCGTTCTGCACGTGCAACCCGAGCGGTGTCTTCTAGGAGGAGGCGGCAGCGGTGGTGGAGGCGGCGGCGGCGGCGGCGGAGGTGGTCTGGAGAAATCTTCTTATCTGCTCTCTGCAGGCAGCAGGGGGCCAGCGCCACCCCGCCGCCCCCGCCGCCTCCGTCCTGCCTCGCCGAGGCGAATAAAAACCTCAGCGGACCGCGGGATCCGTTGTTAACACCAGCAGGCAGCCGATAGCAGCCGCCAACAAGTACTGGCCGAATTTGACGCCACCCAGTGTTACCGAGGATGGCTCCAGTCGAGCTGATAAAACGGGAGGGCGGAAGTGGGAAAGAAGGCAGATTGAGCTGTAGCCTCCGCAAGACTAATAAAGTTTCAGAGGTCGCCAACGAAGGGGTACACTGAACACGTCTTGTCTTCCACTGGAAAGACGTCAGTCAATCCTCCACTCAAATAATTTTGTCGGTTTGCTTTATCAAGTTCAGCAGACTACGTTTTCTCTGCCTGATTGGTTCATAGTTTCCGCCGTAAGGAGGAACACCACGATGGAACTCAAATAATATATTTTCTCATCTTAATTACAACTGATATAATATGTACCTACACGTTCCAGTCACAATGTGACTACCGCCAATGTTCGACACCAACGTGCAATAACCACTCACACACGGCAGGTGCAACACTAGCACTGGAGGGGATATACACCGTGTTGTGGAAAACAGTGAAGTCGTTGTCATAACGCGGAAACGGAGCGATTTGCCTGACATCCAAAAGGGTGTGACCATGTGTAAGTAGGCTGTTTATGTTTTCTTATTGGCAACGTTACGTAGCGCTCTGTATGAAAATCACTGGCTGTGCTGTGTGCAGTCTGTGGCTAGTTTGCATTGTTGTCTGCCATTGTACTGTATCAAATCATTATTGGCCACTGGCCAAAACAATTTGTAAAATTTTTTGTGGGGAGCATGGGGGCTATGTAAGTAGGCTGTTTATGTTTTCTTATTGGCAACGTTACGTAGCGCACTGTATGAAAATCACTGGCTGTGCTGTGTGCAGTCTGTGGCTAGTTTGCATTGTTGTCTGCCATTGTAGTGTTGGGCAGCGGCAGCTGGATGTGAAGAGCGCGTAGCGTTGCGCAGTTGGAGGTGAGCCGCCAGCAGTGGTGGATGTGTGGAGAAAGATGGCGGAGTTTTGTAATTTGTCATGAACTGCTATATATATTATTACTATTAAGGTAAATACATTGTTTGTTCTCTATTAATATCTTTCATTTGCTAACTATCCCTATCAGTAGTTAGTGCATTCTGTAGTTTGAATCTTTTATTTAGCTGGCAGTAGTGGCGCTCGCTGTATTGCAGTAGTTCGAGTAACGAAGATTTTTGTGAGGTAAGTGATTTCTGAAAGGTATAGTTTAATGTTACTCAGGGCCATTCTTTTGCAGGGATCTTTGATAGTCAGATTGCGTTGCGCTAAAAATATTGTATGTCAGTTTAAGCACAGTCTTGTATAAAGTGTTCAAAGGGGACGTTTCACATGGGCTTTCGGCCCAAGGGTGGAAGCATTTCTCAAGCGGCTAAGAGTGAGAATTCTCAGCGTGCCACAGTGATTAAAGAATAGCGCTATGAAAAACCGGCGTGTAGGCAACAGCGGTGCACCACGGGCCGTAGATGATATGGGTGGACAACATCTACGGTGATATGTACTGACCGCTACGGTCGCAGGTTCGAATCCTGCCTTGGGAATGGATGTGTGTGGTGTCCTTAGGTTAGTTAGGTTTCAGTCGTTCTAAGTTCTAGGGGACTGATGACCTCAAATGTTAAGTCCCATAGTGCTCAGAGCCATTTGAACCATTTTGATGTGTACTGGCTAACAGATATGCAACGGTTGGGTAACTGACCGCTCAGATGAACCAAGGGATTACCAACACCGTCACCTGAACGATCATTCAGCGCCATTTATTGCGTGTGGGCCTCCGCAACAGGCAGCTGGTTCACGCATCCATGCTGACCGATGTTCATTGGCGATGAAGTTTAGAATTTGTACTCTAATTCCGCAACTGGACGTCCACACACATCCCACTCAGAGGTCAAGATAAAAGAGAGCTTAGTGCTCGTTCACTTTGGGTAAGTCTCAAAGCAAGTAATTTATAGGTTGACGAATAATTAATTCAGTTAAAATTAAAACGAACTATTGCAAAATTATTCTGAATAATAACGGAGAATCTTGTATTAAGCGTATAAGGTAAAGTAATAAAAAGCAAATAGTTGCTATTGAGAGGGCTGATAAGCGGATGGCTTAGAAGAAGCTCAGGTTGTAAAGTTGGATTGTACTGTATGAAATAACATCAGAATCGTAATTTAAGAAATGCATAAACGTTTGTTTTCGGGTTAAAAAATAGCAAACGAAAATCATAATCGCAAGGGAATGTTCGTGCTGATGCTCACTACAAAATACAGTAAGCACTTCATGAATTACGCCTTAAGACATTGGAGGTATGTAGGATAAGTAAAAGGAAGGATTCATCAAAGAACAAACATACGCATATTCATCTACATTAACATCCATACTCTTCAAGCCACCTGACGGTGTGAGGCGGAGGGTACCTTGAGTACCTCTATCCGTTCTTCCTTCTATTTCAATCTCGTACTGTTCGTGGAAAGAAAGATTGGCGGTATGCTTCTGAGTGGGCTTTAATCTCTCTGATTTTATCCTCATGGTCTTTTCGCGAGATATACGTAGGAGGGAGCAATATACTGTTTGACTCGTCGGTGAAGGTATGTTCTCGAAACTTGAACAAAAGCCCGTACCGAGCTATTTAGCGTCTCTTTTGCAGAGTCTTCCACTGGAGTTTATCTATCATCATTCATAGTGACAGTCCACACAGAAACAAGAATAAAGTCTATAAGGATATTTCTAAACAAAATCATACGCATTGGGCCAGACAATAACTAGTTTTACCGGCCAGCCGTCTGATTAATAACCTGCATAGAAATTCCCAGATGCTGAAAAGCGATAAGTAGAGAAACATTTGGAACAGAAGTACTTTGGCAGACGTTATGGAACTTATGAACAAAGAAACTGGAATACACAAACAACTATACGATTCGACACAAACTGCAATTGTCATTACCTGATCCAGGGAGTCTTTCCTATTACAGGTCGGTAACCATTCAGACTTGCTAAACGATTCAGGAATGAAGAAAGTTGTACATCAGTAAACAAGCATTAAAACCATTTCTGTAACTAAATACTACCAGAAAGAATCATTTACCGGGGAGATGAATTAAAATTCAGAACAAGCTATCAAGAACACATTTGGCGTAACTCAGACATGAAGCATAATGCAAAACACAGGACTCGTGAAAGGTACAGGTATCAAATACAACCACATTCGCGGGCAAGACTATTAAAAACGCTACAGAAAAAAGATAGATTACCAGATCTGAAGGCTCTGAAGGCTGATGAGAAACATCTGGCTGCGATTAAACAATCTCGTATGCTACTAGGAAAACAAAACTCGCGAAATGAAATAAAATCGAACAACAAGAAAAGAAAACTAGCATGAAAAATTAGGAAACAGACAACATATTCACACATAAGAGACAAATTAAGTGAATTTACACTCACGTTGGTTAAAACACTCTCCCGTCGCTAAGTTGCTGTAACACAAAGGATCAAGCTAAAGAAATGGAATACTGATGAACATGACCCCACTCTCTAACTGAATTGAACTATACGGTATGATATGCAACGGTTATACTTGAAAGAAACGCATTAGGATCTTAAACTGAACTAACTCTTACATATCACCAATTCCTAACTTGCACTACTAGACATGACCAAAAAGAACATCCACACCTACCGAAGCCCCAAAGCACAGTGAGATTCCCCACTATCGGACTGGGGTCCATAGGTAACACCGGAGCCCGCCGTTGTGGCCGTGCGGTTCTAGGCACTACAGTCTGGAGCCGAGCGGCCGCTACGGTCGCAGGTTCGAATCCTGCCACGGGCATGGATGTGTGTGATGTCCTTAGGTTAGTTAGGTTTAATTAGTTCTAAGTTCTAGACGACTGATGACCTCAGAAGTTAAGTCGCATAGTCCTCAGAACCATTTGAACCATTTTTTTGGTAACACCGGAAACCGTGAAAGCAAATAAGCGCCAACCACCTGCGCCAACCTACACAATAGCCGCTGACCAGTAGCCACTAACGTCTCTCTGGCCCAGCATTACTCTACTTAAGCTCTAAACAAAAGTTGGCTAAATTACCACTGCCTTCCAGAGAAAAAGTGCCCATGAACCAAAGTACTTTGAAACAACGTACACAGACACACGCAGTTTTCCTAGAAGACGAGAGAAGGAGCAGGAAAAGAGAACACAGAAATATTGCCCTGGTACGTAATAAACGTTGTTATGGAACAGATAAACACGAAACAGGCATATAGATGCATGAACGTAAGATATTAATTGAAAAATTATGTGACCTGAGAATTGAAGTTATCGGTGTGGTTGTCGAATGATGCACTCTGCTGTTCTACTACCCCCAGTTCAAAGTAAAGATCCACTGATAGTTAGAAGTGCTAAGAAATATCGAAAATCCGAAGTCAGCTCAACAGGGCCAATGGAACGTCTGATAAGGAGTCATATCAAATTTATTTTAGTATTTTATTGTATAAGATGATGCGGTAGTAGGTCCAGAAAGGTTTAAAGAGATTGACACTGGTTGCTAAACCCCACTTATTCCAAACGTAGCAAGTGGTTTTCATAAAATGATTTTAAAAAAATCAGTGACAGACGGTCTTTTACCTTGTGTTTTTTTTCTACTCATTGGCACCATACAGTGTAGTCCTACACAATATGTTAAAAACGTAACGGCAGATAGATGGGAAACGAAATGAGCAGATGTCATATAGAAATGTGTGTGCGGTAATGGAAGCTTGAGGCGGTAGAGAGCGCTAATGACTGCGACGTATAAAAGAGCTTCGCTAGCTGGATTCGTTATTTCCCGCTCGGATCTCGAGCAGCATGCATCATTTCACCAATGCGTAGCTGACAGACGTGCATTCCATGTATGGGGCTGCACAAGGAATTGGATTGACTGCTCAAAGGACGCACAGAGAGCTACTCCCAGATAGGAATCAGCCGGATCGCCGAACATTCGAGCATTTTCTTCTGGAGTTAAGCACGAGTAGACCACTTTATGCTTCGAGGTGTGGAAATGGCATTTGAAGATTCCGCAGAAGTCCTGCAGTGGAAGAAAGAATACTAAATACGGTAGAGGATAATCCTTCGACAAACTCAAGAGCTGAAGGATGTATCTTGGGTGTGAACCATCAAATTTTGAGGACTTTGCATGAAGACGGAATGCATTCGTATCATTTACAGAGTGTGCAAGCGATGAGTGCTGACCATTATATTCCACGTCTCAACTTTGCTCGTTGATACCTACAGCAGACTGCAGCCAATGAAACCTTCCCTGCAGATGTTTTATTTACTCAAGAGGCTACCTTTAAACGGGCGGGTCTGTTGAACATCCATAATTTTCACCAGTGGGTTCATGGTCATCCATATGGAACAACGGTACACACTTACCAAGAGAGGTTTTTCCATTAATGCTTGGGCATTCATTGTGCGCAATAACTTTGTAAGACCGTACATTCTACCTAGTCATTTAACTGGCCATACATACAACATCTTCCTACAGGATGTCTTACCTGAACTTAAGGGCGATATCTATGGTCAGCAGTGGATATGGCAGGGAGGTGCTGTTCCTTGTCTACCGGGTTCTCCCGATTTAATCTGTATGGAATTTTTTCTCGTGTAGTCATATGAGAGGCCTGGTGTATGAGAGTCCCGTCACATCTGAAGAAGATTTAGTTGCCCACATCTCTGTTGTTGTCGGACATGTGATCGACATGCCTGACGCCTTTTCTAATGTACGCCGTTGCATGCGCCGCTTCGGTGAATCGTGTATCGCTACTGGTAACCACTCTCTTCAGCACCTCTTGTAAACTATTAAACAATATCTGATATCATTTGTCTATACATGTCTTTTCAGTTTCCTGTGATTCACACTGCTGCACAAGCTAGCGCTGTAATGATGTGTCATTACCGCACACATATTTCTATACGACTTCAGCTTATTTAGGTGCCTTCTACCTGCCTTTACATTTTTAAAATATAGTTTAAGACCACCGTGAATAGCAGTGGAATTAGCAAAAGCTTTCTCTTAACGATCTTTGAAAAGGCGTTGAAAATAAAATGCTGTGTTGTTGTTGTGGTCTTTAGTCCGAAGATTGGTTTGATGCTGCTGTCAATGCGAGTTTATTCTTTGCAAGCCCCCTAATATTCGAGTAACTGTACCAACTTCCATTTATTTCAACTGGCTTACTCTTGTCAAGCCAGCAGTATTGTAGCTTACCGACACTGCCAGAGACGGCGTCTTGATGAAGATCCCTGTGCGGACCGCGAGCGGCGCTTTGAGCATTGACACCTTTGAAGAACCTCCAGGCTGCTGGCCAATGAAGACCACCAGAACGGTGTTATAAGCGCTGGGACCCGGGCACCTGTCTTCTAGTTCAAGGTTACTTAAAGCTGCCGCACGTTACACTCAGTTGAAGACAGCTAGCTCTACCGGCAAACGGTGTACACAGACGTACGCCCACGCCTTCAGCTTATAGCTAGCAACGGCTGCCACAAGTTGTCAACAGTGTGGCATTCCAGCATCTATTCACCCACAGGTCGATAAAAACATTTATTTAAACTGCCCTTGTGTCAACTAATCTTTTGTTTGCGGCGACGGACCTTTTGGCCACCTGCGACCCTTTTATCATTAGCAGCGAAGACGTAACATTTGGCTACTGGAAACGTAAGGGTTACATAACAAAGCATCTCATTCTGTAGTTTCTAGCTACCATGCTTCCCACCATTACCATAACGATAACTCCTAGATCCTTAGGACCTCTCATTTGCACATTTAATTTCAGTACCTCCGTAGGTATTACTCAATGTACTCATTTAATGTGTTGCATTCTGCAGGATTTTTCACTGTTGGGAGTGGAGAGTTCAGGTAACTAAATGATGAGAATGAGCTGAATACTACGAGAGTTTCTCAGAAAGTAATGCATCGCATTTTTTCTTTAACAGTTCTTTATTGAACATAATGAGGATTACACACACGAAAGAACGGTGTTTTTTCTACACACCCTACTTTTCCACGTAACCGCCATCCCGTTCTACGGCCTAGCTCCAGCACGAAACAAGGGCGTGTATGCCCTGTCGGTACCAGTCCTTCTCCCTGTTTGCTTTTGTTTTGCTTCAGGGTCATACGCGCCTAGGTCAAAACTAGAGAACACGATGACAGAGGAGCTAAAAAACGACTATAGGTCTGTTACAATTGACATAATAGAAGACAGCTAAAAACAGGGACATGGTGAAAGGGCTAAAAAACATACTGTACAGAAATGGAGGTCCAAAACTAAAAATTAAATGGCCTTCGCCGTATTGTTTGGTGGATAAAAAGTAAAACGCGATCGACAGCCCGCGTGTCATTTGCTAAAACGGCCGATAACTCAGACGGCAAACCCAAGCAGGAATGTAACCAGTTAAAAAACGGGCATTCCTTCAGGAATTGGCAGGCAGCAATGTGTACGAAGTAGTGGGGTAGCGCCACTCATCAAACGACGATGGCTAAAACGGCAGTGCCCAATACGCAGCCTAGTTAAAACGACCTCCTCCCGACGGGAGGGCCGAGAGGAGATCGTCCAAGCCGCTGGGAGAGGCTTAACAAACCCAAGCTTAATCCTGTGAAGGGAGGACCATTGGCGATGCCAAAGGGGCACCACCTCCTGACAGATGGCAACACGTCATCGGAGGGAATATAGAAACTCGCGGGCTGAGGTACGAGGACTGCAGACTTGGCAGCAGCGTCAGCAGCCTCGTTTCCTGGGAGACCAACATGACCAGGAACCCACAGATACATCACAGTGGCTCCACCAAGAGTGAGCAAGTGACAGTTTTCCTGGTGCCACTGTACAAGGGATGGGCGGTGTAAAGCGCACATAGACTCTGAAGGGCGCTGAACGAGTCTGAGCAAAGGAAACAACTGAAAAGGCTGTGTCGCCGGATGTACTCTGTGGCCTTGTACAGGGCGAAGAGCTCGGCTGTAAATACTGAGCAGTGTGCCAGAAACCAATATCGAAAGACGCGGGTGCCAATAACGAAGGCACAACCGACACCACGGTCAGTCTGAGAGCCATCAGTGTATACAAAGGTACTATAGCGAAGTTCCACGCGATAGTCGTGAAACTGAAGGCGACAGACCGAAGCTGGAGTAGTCTACGTAGGAAGTGAATGACGGCTAAGGTTAACATTGGCCGCTTCTCGAAGCGAAGGTGGTGAAGGGTTCACACCCACCGGGAATGTTGCAGGTAGTGTGAAGTTAAGCCGCTGTAGTACAGCACAGGTGGCCACAGAAGCCCAACATGTAAAGAGTACAAAGGATGCCAGTTCCCCAGCATGTGTCGTAGGCCTTCTCCAAATCGAGAAACACGGCCAAAGTCTGGGATTTGCGCAGAAAAGCATTCATGACATGGGTGGACACAGTAAAGAGATGGTCAACTGCAGAACGCCGCGCTCGAAATTCACACTGTGCATTCGTCAGTAAATTGCGAGACTGGAGCCGCCATACCAGCCGGGCACGAATCATACACTCCTGGAAATGGAAAAAAGAACACATTGACACCGGTGTGTCAGACCCACCATACTTGCTCCGGACACTGCGAGAGGGCTGTACAAGCAATGATCACACGCACGGCACAGCGGACACACCAGGAACCGCGGTGTTGGCCGTCGAATGGCGCTAGCTGCGCAGCATTTGTGCACCGCCGCCGTCAGTGTCAGCCAGTTTGCCGTGGCATACGGAGCTCCATCGCAGTCTTTAACACTGGTAGCATGCCGCGACAGCGTGGACGTGAACCGTATGTGCAGTTGACGGACTTTGAGCGAGGGCGTATTTGTGGGCATGCGGGAGGCCGGGTGGACGTACCGCCGAATTGCTCAACACGTGGGACGTGAGGTCTCCACAGTACATCGATGTTGTCGCCAGTGGTCGGCGGAAGGTGCACGTGCCCGTCGACCTGGGACCGGACCGCAGCGACGCACGGATGCACGCCAAGACCGTAGGATCCTACGCAGTGCCGTAGGGTACCGCACCGCCACTTCCCAGCAAATTAGGGACACTGTTGCTCGTGGGGTATCGGCGAGGACCATTCGCAACCGTCTCCATGAACCTTGGCTACGGTCCCGCACACCGTTAGGCCGTCTTCCGCTCACGCCCCAACATCGTGCAGCCCGCCTCCAGTGGTGTCGCGACAGGCGTGAATGGAGGGACGAATGGAGACGTGTCGTCTTCAGCGATGAGAGTCGCTTCTGCCTTGGTGCCAATGATGGTCGTATGCGTGTTTGGCGCCGTGCAGGTGAGCGCCACAATCAGGACTGCATACGACCGAGGCACACAGGGCCAACACCAGGCATCATGGTGTGGGGAGCGATCTCCTACACTGGCCGTACACCACTGGTGATCGTCGAGGGAACACTGAATAGTGCACGGTACATCCAAACCGTCATCGAACCCATCGTTCTACCATTCCTAGACCGGCAAGGGAACTTGCTGTTCCAACAGGACAATGCACGTCCGCATGTATCCCGTGCCACCCAACGTGCTCTAGAAGGTGTAAGTCAACTACCCTGGCCAGTAAGATCTCCGGATCTGTCCCCCATTGAGCATGTTTGGGACTGGATGAAGCGTCGTCTCACGCGGTCTGCACGTCCAGCACGAACGCTGGTGCAACTGAGGCGCCAGGTGGAAATGGCATGGCAAGCCGTTCCACAGGACTACATCCAGCATCTCTACGATCGTCTCCATGGGAGAATAGCAGCCTGCATTGCTGCGAAAGGTGGACATACACTGTACTAGTGCCGACATTGTGCATGCTCTGTTGCCTGTGTCTATGTGCCTGTGGTTCTGTCAGTGTGATCATGTGATGTATCTGACCCCAGGAATGTGTCAATAAAGTTTCCCCTTCCTGGGACAATGAATTCACGGTGTTCTTATTTCAATTTCCAGGAGTGTACATTCCATCACCTTGCAAACGCAGCTAGTAAGAGAGATGGGGCGGTAGCAAGAAGGAAGGTTTTGACCTTACCGGTATGACTGTGGCTTCATGCCAGCGTCCAGGAAATGTGCCATCTGCCCAGATGCAGTTGTACATGTTAAGCAGAATGTGCTTGCCTTCAAGAGAAAGGTGCTGACACATCTGAATGTGGATGGCTCTGGCCCTGGGGTGGAAGATCAGGATGAACAGAGAGCATGATCTACTTCCCTCATAATAAAGGTGGCATTGTAGCACTCACGATTCGGAGAAGTGAAGGGTATCACCCGAGCCTCCTCTGCTCGTTTCCAATGAAGGGAAGAGCTCGAAACCTCCTCAAAATGGCGGCCCAAGGTGTTGAAGATAGCAATAGGGTCCACGATGATATCGTCTGGTACTGTCAGTCTGGAAACTGAGGAATGGACCTCGATCGCAGAGAGCTGTCGCAGGTTGGCCCATGTGACAGAGGAAGGGGTCGAACTGTTAAAAGAACTACTGAATGAAATCCAGTTATCCCTTTTGCTATCCCAAAGAACGCGATGACACTTTGCGCGCATCTGTTTATAATGAATGCAGCTTGCCAACGTAGGATGACTGTTAAAAACGCAGAGAGCACGTCTCCATGCGCGAATTGCGCGGCAAGTCTCAGTCACCAAGGGTCTGGGACACGACCTGGTAAAGAGGAAGTACGAGGAATGGAACGTTATGCAGCAGTAAGGATAACGTTTGTGAGATATTCCACCTGGTCATCACAACTGGGGAAATGTTTTTCTGCAAGGGTCGCCAAGGAGGAGTAAAGCTGCCAGTCAGCTTTAGTAAGCGGCCGTACACGGCATGCACACGGATTGGGTAGGAGTCAACAAACGGATAGCACGCTGGAAATGGTCGCTCGGGTAGGTGTCAGAAAGAACGGACTACTCAAGACGATGGGAAAGCTGGGTAGTGCAGAAAGACAGGTCCAAATGGAAATAGGTGTGAGAGGAGTAGGAAAGGAAAGTGGGTGCTCCAGTGTTAAGGCAGAGGTGGTTAAGTTTGTTAAAAACGTCAGCCAAGAGGGCAACTATCTGATAGGTCCTGGGAGAACCCCAAAGGGGATGATGCGCATTAAAGTCACTGAGTAGCAAAAATGGGGGAGGTAGTAGCCCAATAAGCTGAAGGAAGTCTGCCCTGGTGACATCGAATGACGGTGGGACAATAATGGTAGAGAGGGAAAAAGTCAAGTGAAGATGAATTAATCCTGTATGAGCACCATAACGCGCCCATGAGATGGAATGCCGACCTCAGGGGGAAGGTCTAAACTAATCGGTAAGAAATGTGAAAGCTCAAAGCAGTCGTGAGGGCGAAATTTCGTTTCCTGAAGGCAAAGTACAAGGGGACACTGCAATGCTAACAGCAGCCGTAAATGTTCTTTGTGGGACAGAAGGCCGTGAACGTTCCATTGGAGGAGAGTCATGATGAGGAAGAGATGTACGGGTGTCACCTCGGCGGCTGCCGAGTGACAACTGGTGAAGAGTCACTACTACGGGGCACAAAAGCAGGAGGATCCTGTTCCAAGAGGTCCACAGAAGCATCGGCTTGCTTGTGTGAGCAGTCTGTGGAGTCCAATGCTGAAAAACGGTTGGTGGTGCACATCGGTGACACAGAGGCCGGCCAGGCTAAGGTAACATGAGGTGACACTGTCGAAAAGGATCTTAGAGTTGGCGAAGGAGAAGACCATTTGCCTTTGGTGGACTTCTTCGTGCCTGTCCCTTTAGAAGAAAAATCGGTTGTTGTTTGGCGTGGAGGGAAGGTGGAAGTCTACACGTGAGTATTCCTGGCCTTTCCAACCTACCGGTTGAGTAGCTGGTGGCTTTGCCCCAGGAGGCTAGAGTTTGACCGCTTGTTGCACAGCTGGACGGGGACATGGCGATTCTACCTCGACGCTGGGCGATTTCATAATCTCAGAGCTGAAATGGTGGTCGCATGTCTACATGGCCATGTCCTTCATGGAACAAGGGGTAATAATAACTGAACTATAAGTGTGACTAGCCAATAACTTGCGAGTGACTGGGTAAGGCACTTTTTCCTTTACCTGGATCTCTTGGACAGCCCACTCATCGCGACACACAGTGAAATGTCCCCTTAGAAAAAATTAAAAATGACAGTGCTGGGAAACCTCTTACGTTATTTGATTTTCAAAAAGCTGAGAAAAACTGAACGTAATCAGACACTTCTCTCTTTACTTCTTCTGATCATCACTAAACTGTAACACAATATTTTTAGCGCAACGCAATCTGGCTTTCAATAATACCCTTAAAAGGATAGCCCTGACTAACAATAATCTATACCTTTCATGAATCTCTTACCTCACAAAAATCTTCGTTTCTCGAACTACTGCAATACAGCGAGCGCCAATAGTGCCAGCTAAATAATAGATTCTAACTACTGAAGTCACTAAAAACTAATAGGCATTGTTAGCAAATGAACGAATTTGATGTAGAACAAACAATGTAGTTACCTTAACAATGTTCAAAAGTCATCATATATATATAATTGTACCTTATAAATAACAGTGGTTGCTGCTTAAGACTATTTGCTTCATAATCATTGAGTTGTTCATCAGTGGGTGTATCAAACAATGATTTGATATTGAAGTCGCCACCCAAGCCTTCTTCAGCCACGACCGGGGACGCAGTAGTGACTGTATTTTGTTTGACGTCGTCATAATTGGTGCAGGTGATGATACAGGTGGAGGTGGAGTTTCACTTGATATCTCGTTTATGTTTACATTAGAATATTGTGTCACTCTCCAATCTGTTGTGGCTTTTGTGGTTGAGCGACTTGATTTACCTGCTAATTGGCCGGTGAAGCCCAATTCTGTTTTTCTACAGGCTGTAGCGAATTTTTCCACGGACCTGTGTTGATGATGTACTGAGGTTGTGGACCAGTATTTTGGTACGCATTATCGTAGTTACTGTTCCAGTTTTGCTGTTGATTTTGTACAGGCTGATAAATGTTTCTGTTTTTGTTCCAGTTTTTATTGCTTCCGTTTCTGTTATTTGCATTATTGTTGTTGCTGCGCCTCTTGTGTGGGCTGTCGCTTGTTGTGTATGGTCTGTTATGATTATTGTTCATATAGGGGTGTGCCTGCTGATTTTGGTACGTGTATTGGTTTGCAGAAGGAAGCTGTTGATTCTGCTGCGCTACGTAACCGACAGCTGCCGGCGCGTCAGGATTAAGCCGGCTAACCTACACGTCTTCTTGCATGCCACTGACATAAACATTGTGGCAGCTGTTTTGCGTGCGGAACGTTGATCCTCGTATGACATATCAACAAAATCAAGCACAGTCAGAAAATATTCTACATCAGTCTGGAATATGCAGTAACTTCTCTTTAATATTAAAAGTCAATCTGGCTTTCAGTGCGAGGAATATATCACACGTAGCTGCAGGTTCATCAAGAAAGTGTCCCATATTCAAATATTTCGCAAAATATCGGCGCAAATTGGCATGTTTAGCATTGCAACGTTCTGATTCTACAATTTGTTTCCTAAGACGTTCTTGTACCGACTGCGAAGAAAATTTGCCCAATAAAACTCTTTTAAATTGCTCATGTCACTCATCTGTCGGCTTCATTATATGCCGAGAAAAGTGCGTCACCCTGGACGTAACCTACAACGTAAGAAATTCTCTTTCGGTCACTACATGCTCTTGGAACGCATTTCTAAACGCTTTGAGAAAAATTACAGGATGTACAGTACGTTTTTTTGGGATGAAAGGATGAAATTGCCGATGTTTAATCAGACTTTCTACTTCTTTGGCACTATAATGTCGATTGCTTTCACTGTAATTATTGTAGCGATCATCCGGTGAAAAGGAATGTACTGCCCATAAATGTCACGATTGTAATTAGGTGACATGTGTACGGGTGTGTACTGTTGTTGTTGTGAGGTGTGTGTTGTGTACGGAGTAAACGTGTCATAAATGCATCTGTTATTACCAAAGCGAGCATTTTGATTATTAGCATTACTACACTCCAGTTGTTTCTGTTGTGCTGCGTTGGACTGAGTTACCTCAGCTATGACATGTTTATTATTTTTGACAAATTCGGCAACGGTCTCGTGCACAACCGTCGGTAGTTTTTCCTGTATACATTGGTCAAAATGTGTATGTTTATGATCAAACCAGTCAGGAAATTCTTTATTTATGTTGGCAAAATGGTTGTCAGTGTGTAATTGCAGTTTGTCTGTAAGTTGCTAATCCATAGTGTTAACTTTGCCTTCAGTTACAGTAATGCGTGTTTTTATTGAGTCATGAACTAATGGATAAGATTTGACTTGAGTGGCAACAGCATCACTTGTAGCATATTAATGTTTGACTTCAGTTTGAATATCTTTAACGTCTTTTGTGGTTTTTTCCTGCTATAAATTCGGAAAATTTTGAGTCAAGTTCGGACACTTGTCCCCTCAGTCTCATATTAATCTCCTCTACTCTTTCACACAATGTGTTGTTAGAAGTTTTTAGTGCTCTTAATTCAGCCTTAATCTCGTCATATCGCGTTTTAAAACTGTTATTTGTTCGTCAATGTCTTTTCTGTTTTCAGTCATCTAATTTTGTATTGAGGTCATGTGATTTTTGTTTTCAGTGATTTCCTTGATAATAGCGTCAAACGTGCTGACAATATTTGTCAACTGAAACTGCTCTGCTCCTGCCACGTCGTTTGACATGACGCCATTGACAAGAATGGGCTCTGAGCTGAATTTAACCGTTTGACTAATGGTCGGTCTATTAACGAAATTTCCGTCACTAGGCATGTTAACTGCTGATTGATCGTAACTATTGGAGTCAACTGGGGAGTCGTTATCAATGTTTTGTTCAATGTCAAAGTTGGATTCGGCTTTTGTCTGTTGTGGTCCATTTTTGACAATTGCTCACGTTTTACCACCATGCTACACGTAATGTATTTTACAAGAAAAATCTTTAAGCACGTTTGAGAATGAATTCATGAAACTAATTTCGTATAGCAACATTTTTGGCTTAACTGAGCTAGAATTTCAGTTAATGGTGAAATAATTAACATTAATGCCTGCTTGCCATTTTGGGTTGCACATAATACGATTCGCTCATTTTGTGGAATGGTATGGCTGTATTGTTGTAAGAAACTGTATGATAAAAATAATCTGGAATACGAGATCTTGCACAAAAATGACAGCTGCCGTTACGGAAAATTTTGACAAAGCTAGGAAGCAAGCTACAATTACTGAAAGCGCTTGGATGAGCGTGCTAATGTAAAATTGCAATGTCTTACCTTGGATTAAAGTATGCACTGTAGATTCCAGGTTCCATCAACAATTTCAATGCTTCGACTTTTTGTTTGGTCTTTACAAATATTCAATGGCAATGGCTCGTCAGATATCCCATTATCCATGCAACAAAGAAAAACAATCGAACAAATACAATAAAAGGTCCAGACACGAAGTCACCAGTTTGATTTATCGTGGCTTTTCCTGCCTGGTTTGAGAATATCAGAGAACAGACAAATAATACTAGATAAAGATAATGGTATGTGATCAATTTATACAAACGTTGGGCGCTTGACAATGGCTTTTTGAGTAATGCCCGTTCCTTGTAAGTTTGACGATGAATGTTTTTTTTTCGAAAATATTTCTGTATCGGACTTCTAGATTGAATAATGCAGAAGATTTGGTTCGTGCTGGAGCATTTGTATTATCTATAACACGGAACCTTTAGCCATGCGAAGACAAAGGTTAATTGGAACAATAGTTTGCAACGTAGATGAAACAAAAGATTAAATAATATCACTGTATTCACAAAATATTATACTAAATTAAATTAAATAGATACTTACATTAATTGTGTTGCTGTGCGTAACTACGAGTACGCCTAGTGAGATTGCGTCACAGTAAAATAGAATAATGGCGGTGTGCCAAATAATTATCTGCAGCGAAGGCAGAAATGCGTCCGATGTGGACGGCTTCAAGAAACAGCTGCACTGCATAACTATTCCGGGGTTTCTGATGTTCAGCACCGATCGGAGCGGAACAAAGTTAGTGTTGTTTGTGTCTTATGCGAGGTAGTTTCACGAAGTTGGCTTTTTAGCTGTTCCAGTTTTGTCTGGTATGCCGACATTACTGAAATTTTCAGTTTGTTCACATTTTGCTATTTTGCGCACTGCGGTAAGGGCCGGCAGTGTTGCTTTACACCCTTACATTGGAATGTGGTTACACACGTCTTCCGAATGTGTGTTGCCCCTGCAAAGGGCTATCCAGTTTTACTAAATTATCGAAGCGTCTGCGTCTGGTCCCACGTGGGCAATGCCGTGAAGGTTTTTCCTGTATCGTAACACTGGGTAAGTTAAATGAAGTAAGGTTTATAGCAGGGATTAAACATCATGCTGTATCACTGTTGGTCAGTGTGCAAAAAAATTAGATTCGCTGGTACCTCAGGGAGCCACCTCGTTAATCTTGGAAGTGGTGCACCGCGGTAAATTAAGTTAGTGTGTTTACTTCTTTTGGTTTAAGGTAAATTAAAACAAAAGTAAGGCTGTTAAACAATAATGCCTTAGCATAACTTCGTTAAGCTGCGCTCAGCCATCAGACCCCGCTGCGCGATTTGGTTAGGTTGTGATGTTTGGACAGTAACGAGTTAAAACGCATTGCTGCATGATAAGCCGGCGCAGTGGGCATTAGTAATTGTGTTGTACGTGTGTGGTTTGTGATGGTTGACGTCTAATGTGCGTGTTTGTCCAGTGTATTCGGTTTACGTCTATTGTGATTCTTCTCCATGGAGCCGAACCTAGATTTAATTTCTGATGAGGTTTATTAATGTTTTATCAGGTAAAACTTGTGAAATTGTTTTTGTTATTTGAATTCAGTTTTAACTATCGGCTGTACTTCCATAGTTTGTCTGTGTCGTTGTTGGATTATCTACTGTTCATTGCGATTAAATGCTCTCAGAACATTTTAAATGGGCTGTAGGCCTACCTGTCTTACTTGCAGGGTGAGATCGGTGCTTTTCACTGGAGAAACCATGGTGCAGAGTGCCCCTCTCAGCTGATGGTCCTGCAATGGCTATGCCGGCAGCCTTGTAGCCAGCTAAGAGTGCTAGCTTCACTTAAGGCATGTTGTTAATAAATGCGAGGATTGCCCAGAAAGAAATGCACCCCATCTTTTTTTCTCAACCAAAAACAATGCCACGAATGCAAAACGTTACATATGTATTATTTGAAGTCTCCTGAGTGAGAGCCCCAAGTTCCCATCACATCCGACTGCAGGACAGTTTCAAAATGGCGTCTGTAGGTGATATACGTTACATGCAACGTGGCGCCACAACAGAGAAAGAAACTGTGGGTAATATTCACAAACGCTTGAGCAAAGTCTATGGAGCATCTGCTGTCGACAGAAGTACAGTCAGTCACTGGGCACGGAGAGTGAGGTCATCACAAGGCAATTCGGCTGAGCTCCGCGATTTGCAGCCGTCAGAGAGACCATCCACACCTGTCACACCTGACGCACCTAACCTAACCCCCTCAGACCTCCACTTGTTTGGGTCATTAAAGGATGCCATTCGTGGATGACATTTTGAGGAGGACGAGGAAGTGATTCGCACAGTGAAGCAATGGCTCCGCCACCTGTATAGGCACCCCCCTCCCCCCAGGAGGCTCATCACTCTTTGGCGGCTTCGTGCTTGGCTACTCTGGTGCCCCAGCCTTTGGAGTATTTTTTTGCTTCCACACTGCATGTCTATCCTCTTGATATTCCTTTTCCCTTCCCTTGGGGACCATGTCTGGTGTGTTATTGGGAATGTTCTGCATTGTCTGTCACTTACGTAATAAGTCTCACTTTTGTTTTTCACTTCCTTTTCCATTCTTTGTTTCCCTTCTCCTCTCCTTCCTCCGCTTCGTCATTTGAGGTTTCTCTTTTTCTTCTTCCTCGCTGCTCGCTCCTCGAGGCCGACTCATGTGTCTTAGGCTTAACAGCTGAATGGGTAACTCGTAATTACCAGCCCTGGGTCGACAGGTAGGGTACCCCTGGTACAGGCCGGGTCCAGGGAGGGACGATTGCCTGAGCTGCAACCTTCCCAAATTGCTGATTCGTCCCTCTGTCAGGTGTTAGGGTGGTGTGACGTGAGGTGTGAACAATCACCTAAGGCGGGTGTGCCCCCTTTTGAAGGGGCCCACAGTTGGAAGGAGTGCGTCACTGGAGACGCTGGCAATCATGGGGGATTTCCTTGCAATGAGTCAGTCATCTCCCCAATCAACGTCTACGAAACTTTACCGTAATGAGGCTAATGATTCAAAGACATTTCCCGCTGCACCACTGTTCCTCATGGTCTCACATACTGAATACAGTCAGTACTTCACCACAGTAAATCCGTTCATTATTCAGAAAGGTGTTGATGCAGTTGCTGGCCCTGTGAAATCCTACTCTCGTTTATCGGTATGGCGCTTTGCTTTTGGAGACTACTTCTGATTCTCAAAAACAACAACTGCTTGATGCCTCGCCTCTCCATGGCTGCCGTGTTCATGTAGAGGCCCATATAACTTTGAATTCTTCCCATGGTGTAATTTACACCAGGCTGCTCGACGAACCGAGGCCGAAATCCAATCTTACCGCTCTGATCAGGGTGTCATTGCTATCCATCGTGTAGTGAAAAAGGTAGATTCCTCCTTAGTGCCCACCCGCACTCTTTTTATCACCTTTGATAGAGTGGTACTTCCGTCCAAGATCAAAGCAGGCTATGAAATTGTCACAGTCTGGCTGTACATTCCGAACCCAATGCACTGCTACCAATGTTATCGTTTCAAGCACATTGTAATGTTTTGACGACGCCCAGTCGAATGTGTAGCCCGCGGTGGGGATGCGAACGAAATTGATTGTCTGCTTCCTTCTCCCCACTGTATCATCTACAATGGTGGCCACGCCGCCTCCTCTCGGGAATGTCCTGTTGTAAGTAGGCTGTTAAGGTTTTTATGTTGGTAACGCCACGTAGCGCTCTGTATGAAAATCACTGACTGTGCTGTGTGCAGTCTGTGGCTGATTGGACTCATTGTTGGAATATTCGCTTGTGCAGTGTTGGGCAGTTGGATGTGAACAGCGCATGTCGTTCATCTAGCAATGAAATAGTTTTAGCTACAACTTCTGGTATAGTATGAGGTATTCCAACCAGTATTGTATGGAGACAGTAGCGGCTGTGAGTGTTTTGTCGTATAATTCCTATAACAAAATAACTGAATTTGAACCTGTACCAGTGTTTCCTTTTACAAAAGTGTAAGATTTTAAGTGGCGTAGGTAATAAGTTTAGTAGAGTTACGAAACAGGTTTTTGTGACAATGAAGATAGGTAATGGAACAGTGCACTGGCCATTCCTCGCGGTCCAGAATCTAGTTACTAATTGTGTTACACGTTTAGATATCTTGTGTGAGAAGGACAGTCTTATTGACTTCTCGAAACGTAAATGTTTCCTGTGACTTAAGAGCAGTGAAATCACGATTGACTTGGATACCAGGACTTTCAAACTTGACAAGTATTGTACTGGGTACAAAATTCAATTTTTGCAAGAGAGCGACGGAACAAAAATACAGACACTGGCACCTGATAAAGAATATGATGACTTGAAAAAACTGATTAGCCATAAGTTAAGTGAAACCACTTCTATTGCTGGTGATGAACGAAATGATCTTTATCAAGTACTATCTAAGAATATACAGGTCTTTACTAAATGACCATTTGTCATTACGATATACACTATGTGATGAACGGTATCCGGACACCTGGCCGAAAACGACTTACAGGTTTGTGGCGCCCTTCACCGGTAATGCTGCAATTCAGTATGGTGTTGGCCCACTCACACTTAATGACAGCTTCTGCTGTCGCAAGCATACGTTCAATCAGGTGCTAGAAGGTTTCTTGGGAAATTGCAGTTCATTCTTCACGGAGTGCTGCACTGAAGAGAGGTATTGATGTCGGTCGGTGAGGCTTGGCACGAAGTGGACATTCCAAAATATCCGAAAGATATTCTGTAGCATTCAGGTCAGAACGCTGTGCAGGCCAGTCCATTACAGGGATGTTTTTATCATTTAACCACTCCGCCACAGGTCCTGCATTATGAACAGCTGATCGATAAAGCTGAAAGATGCTATCGGCATCTCCGAATAGCTCTTCAACAGTGGGAAGCAAGAAAGTTCTTGAAACATCAATGTGGGCCTGTGATGTGATAGTGCCACACAAAACAAGGGCCGGCCGCGGTGGTCTAGCGGTTCTAGGCGCGCAGTCCGGAACCGCGCGACTGCTACGGTCGCAGGTTCGAATCCTGCCTCGGGCATGGATGTGTGTGATGTTCTTAGGTTAGTTAGGTTTAAGTAGTTCTAAGTTCTAGGGGACTGATGACCACAGATGTTAAGTCCCATAGTGCTCAGAGCCATTTGAACCATTTGAACCAAAACAAGGGGTGCAAGCCCCCTCCATGAAAAACAAGACCACACCTTAACACCACCACCTCCGAATGTAACTGATGGCAGTAAACACGCTGTCAGATGACGTTTACCAGACATTCGCCATACACACACCTTGCCATCGGATCGTCACATTGTGTAGCGTGATTCGTCACTCCACGCATCGTTTCTCCACTGTTCAATCGTGCAATGTTTACGCTCCTTACACCAAGTCAGTCGTCGTTTGGCATTTCCCGGCGTGATGTGTGGCTTGTGAGCAGCCGATCGACCAAGAAATCCAAATTTTCTCACCTGCCACCTACCTGTCATAGTACTTGCAGTGTATCTTGATGCTCTTTGGAATTCCTGTGTGATGGTCTGGATAGATGTCTGCCTATTACATATTACGACCCTCTTCAAATGTCAGTGGTCACTGTCTGCAGCTCGTGGTCGTGCGGTAGCGTTCTCGCTTCCCACGCCCGGGTTCCCGGGTCCGATTCCCGGCGGGGTCAGGGATTTTCTCTGCCTCGTGATGAATGGGTGTTGTGTGATGTCCTTAGGTTAGTTAGGTTTAAGTAGTTCTAAGTTCTTGGGGACTGATGACCATAGATTTTAAGTCCCATAGTGCTCAGAGCCATTCAGCGGTCTCTGTCAGTCAACAGACGAGGTCGGCCTGTACGCTTTTGTGCTGTACGTGTCCCTTCACGTTTCCACTTCACTATCACATCGGAAACAGTGGTCCTAGGGATGTTTAAGATTGTGGAAATCTCGCGTACAGACGTATGAGACAAGTGACACCCACTCACCCGACTAAGTTCGAAGTCTGAGTTCCACGGAGCGCCCCATTCTGCTCTCTCACGATGTCTAATGACTTCTGAGGTTGCTGATATGGAACACCTGGCAGTAGGTGGCAGCACAATGCAAATAATATGAAAAACGTATGTTTTTTGGGTGTCTATATACTTTTGATGACACAATGTATGTTTATAAAATTGAAGTCAAGCCTCACTAAATTCTCTATCACCAAACGTGTAATCTACCACCATCTCAATGACCTGCAGTGTGGCAAGAACTTAGATAGATGTTACAGCGGAAGATCATCGAGCCTCCCACATCTCCTTACTATAGGCCATCGCTTGTTGTCAAGAAACCTAACGGAAATATTAGAGTGGTGTTTGACGCATATGCCATAAATGAAATTACGCTACCTGTGCGCACTAAACCAGAAAATTTAGAGGAACAATTACAGAAATTTTTACATGCTAACTACTTTTCCAAGATCAACTTGACAAATTCGTTTTGGCAAGTGGCAAGCACTCCTGATTCCAGAATATAAACTGCCTTCATATTCGGGGGATGGACATATTCTGTGTTCTTCCTATAGGATTGAGTGTCAGTTCAGGAGTATTTGTTACTGCTTTGGATACTGTGCTTGGTGACGAGTTAGTTGAGACTTACACGTTATGTCGATGACCTTTTGATAGCTAGTAAGACTTGGAATGAACATCTTAACACCCTTGAAAATATTCTGGATAAATCTGCAGAAGCTGGTGTAACAGATAACCTAAGGAAGTCAGAATTTGCTTGCAATGAGATTAGGTATCTTGGACACATAATTAATGCACAAGGTATATGCCCTGATCCAGGTAAATTGGACGCTATTAGGAATTTTCCTAGTCCTCACACTAAAAAGCAAATGAAGTCATTTTTAGGACTCTGTCCTTTCTTTCGACGTTTCCTGTCACAACAACTATTGAACAGTAAGCATCTCCTTGATTTACTTAAGAAGCATCAGGTACGGATCTGGCCTGAACACTGCCAGCAAGATTTTGATAACATTAATCACTCACTGGTGAATGCAAACATCTTAGACCATCCAGACTTTAGTTTATATTTTTGTATGATATGTGACGCCTCATGCAGTGGCTTGGGTTGTTGCCTACTTCACGTAGTTAAGAACGGAGAAGAGGAACAGGTAAAAATTGTTGGATTTGCGGGCAATACGTTAAGTGAATGTGAATGTACTTAATCAACCACTGAACTCGAAACTCTTTCTATTGCTTGGGATTTCAAAAAAATGGTTCAAATGGCTCTGAGCACTATGGGACTTAACTTCTGAGGTTGTCAGTCCCCTAGAACTTAGAACTATTTAAACCTAACTAACCTAAGGACATCACACACATCCACGTCCGAGGCAGGATTCGAACGTGCGACCGTAGCGGTCGCGCGGTTCCAGACTGAAGTGCCTAGAACCGCTCGGCCACACAGGTCGGCTTGGGCTTTCAAAAACTTGCATGGTAAACACACAAAAATTTATACAGATCACCAAGCTCTGGCATTTTTGTTAACATGTAAGTTACTTCATCCTAGGTTACAGGCTGGGCTTCATCTCTGCAGAATTACTCATTTGCGATCGTATACATTAAAGGTAACATCTTGGCTGATGCTTTGTCCCATCTTCCAAAAAGTATGAATGATTGAAACACTGATCTTGACAATGCGTACGACTACTGAATGTTCCTAATGAACCTAAACAATATTACATTGGTTTTGTAGAAATATACCAGATTTACAGAAATCTGATCGCACTGGAGCAAGGTAAGAACTTTAGTCATAGTTCGACCCAACCACCCACTGTCTAGCCGTTATCTGATATATAATAATATGTTCTTCTCTCGGCATCATCCTGTTGGCTCTAACTGGTGTGTATGAATTGCCAAGGACTCTGAACAACTTAATCTGGCACATTCACTTAGTCTGGAGGCATTATAGAACGAAGAAGTGCCTTGCAAAACATAGCACGTATTGTTATTTCGCTAATATGAGACGAGAAATTCACAATGAACTTAAAACATGCAAGCCTTGTTACAAATCTAAACATCAGAACCTATCTTCTAAGACAGATCTGCATTTCATACAACCCAGCAAAACGTATGGAGACTGTAAATACGAACATTAGTGGTCCACGTCCAGCAAGTAATGGTGGTGTGAAGTACATTTTAGCATTTCATGACATGTTTTCTAAAGATGTTTAGCTGTACGCCATAAAATCTGCAGATGCTAACGCAATCATCAGACGATTCTCTTGTGATTACATTCCTCACGTGAGAAAACTCAAGGAAATTTTATCTGACAACGCCACGTACGCCAGCCGGTGTGGCCGAGAGGTTCTAGGCGCTTCAGTCTCGAACCGCGCGACCGCTACGGTCGCAGGTTCCAATCCTGCCTGGGGTATGGATGTGTGTGATGTCCTTAGGTTAGTTAGGTTTAAGTAGTTCTAAGTTCTAAGGGACTTGTAAGTAGACTGTATAGGTTTTTTTAATGGTAACTCCACGTAGCGCTCTGTATGAAAATCACTGGCTGTGCTGTGTGCAGTCTGTGGCTGGGTGGCATTGTTGGAATTTGCCATTGTAGTGTTGGGCAGTTCGCTGTCAACAGCGCGTAGCGTTGCGCAGTTGGAGGTGAGCCGCCAGCAGTGGTGGATGTGGGGAGACAAATGGCGGAATTTTGAAATTTGTAAGACTGGATGTCATGAACTGCTATATACATTGTGACTTTTGATGACTATTAAGGTAAATACATTGTTTGTTCTCTATTAAAATCTTTCATTTGCTAACTATGCCAATCAGTAGTTAGTGCCTTCTGTAGTTTGAATCTTTTATTTAGCTGGCAGTAGTGGCGCTCACTGTATTGCAGTAGTTCAAATGGCTCTGAGCACTATGGGACTCAACTTCTGAGGTCATCAGTCCCCTAGAACTTAGAACTACTTAAACCTAACTAACCTAAGGACATCACACACATCCATGCCAGAGACAGGATTCGAACCTGCGACCGTAGCGGTCGCGCGGTTCCAGACTGTAGCGCCTAGAAACGCTCGGCCACCCCGGCCGGCTGCAGTAGTTCGAGTAACCAAGATTTTTGAGAGGTGATTTGTGAAATGTATAGGTTAATGTTAGTCAGAGCCATTCTTTTGTAGGGATTTTTGAAAGTCAGATTGCGTTGCGCTAAAAATATTGTGTGTCCGTTTAAACACAGTCATGTTTAATTTTTCTAAGGGAACGTTTCATATGTCGACCCTTAGCCGAGGATACCTTACTGGAATCTACTTATTTTTTCTTGTAGTTTGTGTAATTAGTGTAGATTTTGTTTATTGCTAGCACGTAATTGTAGAGAGAATCTCCTTTGTAGTTGCAGTCTTTCATTGTTGTACAGTAAAACAGGTGTGGCACACATGTAAATTTGCACCAAATATTTCCCAGCTGCGCTTGCAATTAACTAGATATTATTTTCAGTGCTATGTTAATGTGTTCTCTTATTTTTGCTCTTCAAATTGTGTTTTTCTGTGTTGTCGTGTGAAATATTGTGACAATAATGGCGTTTGAAAAACGTAATACTAGGTTCCAAAGTAAACTGAGAAATGACAGTGAAGACGAAAGCAGTGTGTTAGCGCCACCATGTAATGAATTAACTAATGTTCAAAGTAGTAATTTTGCAACTGTGCATAGGGAAATGGAGCGGGCTGCAAATAATGGTGTAGGCAGTGAAACAATTAGTGAACAGGGAAGCATTATCGATCGATCGGTCGGCAACAGCTCGCCTCAGGATTCCGAAATGACAGGACACAGTGTTGCAAATACTGTAGATTCAGGTTTTGCGTCCCCACCGTTTTCTCAAATAAATCAAGACACATTTTCTGCTTTTCAAAATGCGAATATTGCCGGTTCAAATGCACTGCCGAATAGCACTGAGGAACATGTTTCAGACACCAGTGCACTGTTATTACAGCTAATGCAACAAATGGGATAAAGGCTACAAAAGTTAGACACAACGCTTGAACAAAATCAGAAACAAATGGGACAAAATCTTCAAAAGTTAGACACAATGGAACAAAATCAGAGACAAACACAGCAACAGTTAGACACGATGCAACAAAATCAGAGACAAACACAGCAAAAGCTTCAAAAGTTAGACACAATGGAACAAAATCAGAGACAAACACAGCAACAGTCAGACACGATGCAACAAAATCAGAGACAAACACAGCAAAAGCTTCAAAAGTTAGACACAATGGAACAAAATCAGAGACAAACACAGCAAAAGCATCAAAAGTTAGACACAATGGAACAAAATCTTCGGAAGTTAGACACCACGCTTGAACAAACACGTGAATATTTAACTACTGAGTTACATAACATTGAATCTAAATGTCAAAAAGTCTGTAATGACGTAAACCACAAATTTGTGAGCATTTTCAACCTATTTTTTCGCGGCATGAAAATGCATTACAGAATCACGAAGCAGCCATAAAAGAACTGCAAACTATTGTTCATGAAAATCATGAGACCTTGCAAGCTAAAATTGACTCAGTTGCATCTACCGATTCGGTTACGCAACTTGCAGAAACTCAGGAAAACTTAAAGGACACAGTAGATACGCTGAAAATTGGTTCAGAAAGGCACATGGAGGAAATTAGTTGATTATCAGAGAAAGTAGTTGAACTTTCGGATCAGCTAAATAATTTATCTACGAAGGTAGGTGATAATCTGAATGGCACAAAACTGGTAGTCTTTAATGACACAGAAGAGTGCGAACAAATTATGAAATTCAAACAAAATCAGAATCAAATTAATACGCAACACCAAAGAGAAATCCGGAAAGTACAAGATCAGCTGACACAGGTAATACAAGAATTACGTATTTCAGAGGACACTCGCGCTCCAGTACGGGAAGAGGGACACTGAAATACGGAACAACCACAAAATAATAACACAGGACACTTTGGAAATTATGAAAGAAATTGGCAAGGCGCATTGGATTTTGAAATGGAACCGCTGAAACGACGTAACAATGACCGATATGCGACTCGCCGACATGATGATTTTGACTATAAGCTGTTCATTACTACATGTAAATTCAAAACATTTAAGAATTCTGACAACGACATTCGTCCACAAGCGTGGCTTCATCAATTCTCTCATTGTTTTCCTCCCAACTGGTCGTTGGAGCACAGGTTAGAATTTATGTGTGGCTACTTGGAGAATGACCATCTGTAAGAATGCGATTGGTCATTCACGATTGCCACAATGAAGGAGAGTTTTACCATGCCTTCCTCTCAGCATATTGGTCTCAAGCCACACAAGACCGAGTAAAACATGGCATCATAATGATGAAACGTCCCCTTAGAACAATTATACATGACTGTGCTTAAACTGACACACAATATTTTTAGCGAAACGCAATCTGACTTTCAAAAATCCCTACAAAAGAATGGCCCTGACAAACATTAACCTATACATTTCACAAATCACTTACCTCACAAAAATCTTGGTTACTGGAACTACTGCAATACAGCGAGCGCCACTACTGCCAGCTAAATAAAAGATTCAAACTACGGAAGGCACTAACTACTGATAGGCATAGTTAGCAAATGAAAGATTTTAATAGAGAACAAACAATGTATTTACCTTAATAGTCATCAAAAGTCATAATATATATAGCAGTTCATGACATCCAGTCTTACAAATTTCAAAATTCCGCCATTTGTCTCCCCACATCCACCACTGCTGGCGGCTCACCTCCAACTGCGCAACGCTACGTGCTGTTAACAGCCAACTGCCCAACACTACAATGGCAAATTCCAACAATGCCACTCAGCCACAGACTGCGCATAGCACAGCCAGTGATTCTCATACAGAGCGCTACGTGGCGTTACCATTAAAGAAACCTATACAATCTACTTACAGACTGATGACCTCAGATGTAAGTCCCGTAGTGCTCAGAACCATTTGAACCATTTTTTTGAACGCCACATACTACACGTGGTACAAATGGTGTAAATTCTTAAAGGACTTTAGTATTAAGAGCATCTTTATCTCGAGGTTTACCCCACAATCTAAACCTACTGACGAATTTTCAGAGAACTGAGCATATTCATGAGGATATATATACTTACACAGCATTCTAATTGGGTAAGTTATTTATCACTATTTGAAGAAGTTCATAACAACCTGAATATACATGATAGAACCTATACACCTAACGAGCTTATGTTCGACTGCAAAAAGTCAATTAAGTGGAGCGATCCGCTGACAAAGCTTTCACCTTAGCAGCTGACGCATGATGAAAAGATAAGCACTAACTCCGCTGACGCAGCACGCTAATGCATGAAACACATAATACTCTAGTACTATTAAGCAAAAACAGGAATTCAAGATAGGCATGCAAGTACTATTGCGTACTCACCGCAAATCTTCTGCACTAAAACGCCGCAGTGCGTAGTTGCGTCTGCTGTACGACGATCCGTATGTAAGTGACAACATACCGCATCCTGGTGAATACCTGTTGAAAAAAAAAAACATAGAATCACTTGACTTTACGCTTGTCGAGACTTAAGAGTATTTCATTCTAAATAGTAAACGTATATCTATTAGTAATGAGTAAGTAAACTGTATATTTATGAAACACTCATATCTCTCAGTACTACTGCAAGGAAATTAGGTAGCATAAGAAATTTTATTGGAGCTGCAAGTGTGATGAAAATATTTTTGAGAAACACATTTTACTAACTATAGAGTCGATGAAAGACTATTCATGAGTGATTGACGTATACACAAAACCACACGATAACCAAACACTATGACGTAGGAACGGATTAGATGCACTTCACACTGAATAGCACATGTGTATGTGAAACCAAGGCCATAGACACACTCTACACACACTCGTAACGCGAGAATTCTGTAGGTTTGATTTTAGTGTGATGCTTTAGTCGTTTGTCCATTAGTATATGTGCGCTTGGACTTCTTTTCTGATGTATCCAGATGTTGTGTCTGATCTTTCCAATTTCAAGTGACATCATTGCGCGAATGGGGTGTGAAAGTAGACTGCCTCCAAGTGGTACACCCCAGGCAATGCCGAAAGGTAGCTAAAAGTCTACTACTATCGTGGCGCCGCAATATGAGTGTGAACTCATCTCGCGGCTTAAAAGTGCAAATGGAAGCAAACAATGAAATGAATGGGTCTTCTCAAAACCCAATGACAAGAGACCTCGGCCCATCAGTCCGAGTACTGCAAATTTACATAGAGGATATAAGTAAGACTAAATGTGATATCCTCTCAGGACTAGCATGGGATAATTATATACATGTCATAATGGTCCAAAAAACATATGTAAACCACGAGGCAGATCTCATGAAAAGAGATCTCATAAGTGGATACACCGTTGCTGGAGCTATTCACCATGAAAACTATGGATCTGCTACATACTTGCGTAGTGACATTGATAACTGGGCTCCAATAAAAATAAGTTCTTCGGATAACATATTTTTAATAGAAACACTAGTAAGTAACCTCACAATAGTCAATGTACATACGCCTCCTAACATCCAATGGCCAAAAGAAGCACTTCCTGAAACAAAATACCCTACCCTCTTAATGGGCGATTTCAATAGCCACCACAGTTTATGGGGCTATAGTGAAAACGATGATAATGGTCAAGCCCTACTTGAGTGGGCAGATATTGAAGACCTGCAACAAATATATGATGCTAGAGACACACCTTCCGGTCAGCTAGATGGCAACGCGGTTTCAACCCAGATCTGTCCTTTGAATGGTAGAGACCATAAGGGTAAAGGTTACCCATCAAGCAGGAAAGTGTTAACTAACTTCCCACACAGCCAGCATAGACCTGTGATTGTCCACATTGGAATACAAGTTCCTCTTATAAAATCAGCTCCAAAACCGAGATGGAATTTAGAAAAGGCTGATTGGGAGTCATGCGCAAAACGTGCCGATGCCACTGTACAGTGGATAAAGCCAATCATTAACAACTATGAACGATTTAGTAAAGCTCTTATAGCATCAGCTAAGAAAACTATACCACGCGGTTTCAGGAAAGAATATACACCTGCCTGGAATGAAACAACTGAACGCCTCTATAACGAGTTCAAAGAATCAGGAGACAGGGAAGTGGCAGAGGAACTTATCGAGTCATTTGACAGCGCCCGAAAAGGAAAGTGGAAAAAAACCGTGGAAGGTATAGACTTTAGAAAGTCCGGTCGAAAAGCGTGGGCCCTACTCAGGAAACTAGCATCTGGGGCATACAATCCCTGTGAAAGAGCAAAAACTACTCCCAATGCAATTGCAGGCCGTATAGCCAATATGACCAGGGCACCTCCTGACAAAGAAACCACCAGAAACATTAAGAAACTAACTAAAACACGGTGGAGACACGCTACTGAAAGATCACATCCTGCAGCACCTTTCACAGTGGAAGAACTAAAAACGGCTATCTCCCGAACATCAAAACTAGGAAGGCAGCTGGGCCAGATGAGGCATACCCAGAATTTATTAAGTATAATGGGGAAAATGTTATCAACTGGGACGTGAACTTCTATAATAACATCCTTGAAGAAGGGCGAGTGCCTAAGATATTCAAAAGATCTAAAGTATTGCCAATATTAAAACCTGGGAAAACACCAGACAAGCCTGAACATTTTAGACCAATCTCTCTACTGAGCACCTGAAACGTCCCCTTAGAAAAATTTATACACGACTGTGCTTAAACTGACACACAATATTTTCTTAGCGCAACGCAATCTGACTTTCAAAAATCCCTACAAAACAATGGCCCTGACTAACATTAACCCATACCTTTCACAAATCACTTACCTCACAATAATCTTCGTTACTCGAACTACTGCAATACGGCGAGCGCCACTACTGCCAGCTAAATAAAAGGTTCAAACTACAGAAGGCACTAACTACTGATAGGCATAGTTAGCAAATGAAAGATTTTAATAGAGAACAAACAATGTATTTACTTTAATATTCATAATTGACATCCAATCTTACAAATTTCAAAACTCCACCATCTCTCTCCCCACATCCACCACTGCTGGCGGCCCACCTCCAACTGCGCAACGCTACGCGCTGTTCACATCCAGCTGCCCAACACTACAATGGCAGACAACAATGCAAACTAGCCACAGACTGCACACAGCACAGCCAGTGATTTTCATACAGAGCGCTACGTAACGTTGCCAATAAGAAAACATAAACAGCCTACTTAATAGCCCCCATGCCCCCACAAAAAATTTTACAAATTGTTTTGGGCACTGGGCAATACATATTTGTTAAAATTTTACATAATCGTAACTACAATAACAAAGAAATCAAATGCACACACTTATTGATACAATGTTGGTCAAAAGCTAAACTTTTCTCACAGTCCATAAAGACAGTCCTCATCGTTCATCACAGTTAAACTGCCGTTTCTTTTCTCAAAGTCTGAGCAGTAAAAGAAAATGCACACAGAAGTAGTGGATTTCCATGCAGTCTTTAAGAAGTAGTGTTGTCCTTCCAACGGAAAGACAGTGCTGAATCTTGACATGCAAACAGGCAGAGTCAGTCGAAATTTTGAAGAGTATTGGTAGGTAGGTCATCACAGAGCAGACCCACTGTAGTCCTGGTAGAGATTATGGTATTGGTGGGCTACCAGAGGTGCAGACTCACTGCAATCCCTGTAGAAATAATGGTATTGGTGGATAATCCAAGGTGTAGACCCACTGTAGTCCTTGCACAGATGGCCAGCAGCCATCTGTTGCGACTGTGCAGGTGCACAATCACCATCGAAGAGTCTTGCGGACAATATAGCACCACTTGTGCACTCACAAAAATTTTTTTTGAAATGTCCTTAGAACCAGCAATGCTGTTATCCAGTCCCTTGCTGAATTATCAACACACGTGCAAGCACTAACAGTCCCAACATCTCACATACTGTTCATATACTATGACCAACAGAAACGTGTGCAGTGAAATGTAACTTACAAGTTACTTAATTTGATGAACTGGTGTCAATTACAATTTTATAACATAAAAATACAATAACAAAGGTACAAAATACATCATTAAAGAACATAACAATACAGATAACATTTGTAGTACAGGCTTTCCAAAAGAATAGAAATAACATATACATCAGTGTTACAGGAATTATGACATGAGTACATACATAAAAGATCAGAATAACTTTCGAAATACACCGTGAATCCATTGTCCCAGGAAGGGGAAACTTTATTGACACATTCCTGGGGTCAGATACATCACATGATCACACTGACAGAACCACAGGCACATAGACACAGGCAACAGAACATGCACAATGTCGGCACTAGTACAGTGTATATCTACCTTTCGCAGCAATGCAGGCTGCTATTCTCCCATGGAGACGATCGTAGAGATGCTGGATGTAGTCCTGTGGAACGGCTTGCCATGCCATTTCCACCTGGCGCCTCAGTTGGACCAGCGTTCGTGCTGGACGTGCAGACCGCGTGAGGCGACGCTTCATCCAGTCCCAAACATGCTCAATGGGGGACAGATCCGGAGATCTTGCAGGCCAGGGTAGTTGACTTACACCTTCTAGAGCACGTTGGGTGGCATGGGATACATGCGTACGTGCATTGTCCTGTTGGAACAGCAAGTTCCCTTGCCGGTCTAGGAATGGTAGAACGATGGGTTCGATGACGGTTTGGATGTACCGTGCACTATTCAGTGTCCCCTCGACGATCACCAGTGGTGTATGGCCAGTGTAGGAGATCGCTCCCCACACCATGATGCCGGGTGTTGGCCCTGTGTGCCTTGGTCGTATGCAGTCCTGATTGTGGCGCTCATCTGCACGGCGCCAAACACGCATACGACCACCATTGGCACCAAGGCAGAAGCGACTCTCATCGCTGAAGACGACACGTCTCCATTCGTCCCTCCATTCACGCCTGTCGCGACACCACTGGAGGCGGGCTGCAGGATGTTGGGGCGTGAACGGAAGACGGCCTAATGGTGTGCGGGACCGTAGCCCAGCTTCATGGAGACGGTTGCGAATGGTCCTCGCCGATACCCCAGGAGCAACAGTGTCCCTAATTTGCTGGGAAGTGGCAGTGCGTTCCCCTACGGCACTGCGTAGGATCCTACGGTCTTGGCGTGCATCCGTGCGTCGCTGCGGTCCGGTCCCAGGTTGATGGGCACGTGCACCTTCCGCCGACCACTGGCGACAACATCGATGTACTGTGGAGACCTCACGCCCCACGTGTTGAGCAATTCGGCGGTACGTCCACCCGGCCTCCCGCATGCCCACTATACACACTCGCTTAAAGTCCGTCAACTGCACATACAGTTCACGTCCACGCTGTCGCGGCATGCTACCAGTGTTAAAGACTGCGATGGAGCTCCATATGCCACGGCAAACTGGCTGACACTGACAGCGGCGGTGCACAAATGCTGCGCAGCTAGCGCCATTCGACGGCCAACACCGCGGTTCCTGGTGTGTCCGCTGTGCCGTGCGTGTGATCATTGCTTGTACAGCCCTCTCGCAGTGTTCGGAGCAAGTATGGTGGGTCTGACACACCGGTGTCAATGCGTTCTTTTTTCCATTTCCAGGAGTGTATGAACTTCACACATGAGCATTAAAACAAAACAGAATTAATAATGTCTAAACATTTTTACAAAGTAAATAACATAGTATTAGAAAAATTCTACAACATAACAACATCAGCTAAACACATAAAGACAGGAAAAACACAAATACACAAGGGTACACAAACACATAGAGGGATAAGACAAAAGGAAAAGACAGGGTTTGTTTTACTGAAGTATTTTGCATGGAGATCTCCATTCGTTCATCATTATTCTCAAAATGTCCTATCTAAGCCTGCTTTCTGTATTCTGTTCACATCCTCTCAGTGCATTTCTTCAAATTCATCGTAATTCATTCTCTTATAGGCTACCCCCTCTTAAGCTAACTTAAATCTACTGAGCTCAGATGCTAAACTAAGGGACGAGGCAATGCAGCAGCACAAAACAAATTAACACAAACAGCAATGACAAAAAAAAAAAAAAATAGAAAATTGCAAAGCCAGCTACAGTAAATCTAAATTACCAATCAATGCAACATTACAACTAATATGAGCCAATGTGCAGCAACAAGAAAAATAAATCAGTTGTAAAACTAACTTAACAGAGTAATACAAAGTGAAATTTAGTAGCACTATGCCTGGCAAACAGCAGCAGCAAAAGCAATAACTTATATCTAAACATGACAAAGCTCAAGCAGAAAAATTATTACACTAAAGATGGCCATGTCTAATACCTATGTCACATCTTAATACTAGAGTGATGCATCACGATAAGTTACTGTAGCAGACAAGTTACCAAGTCACTGTCAAAAATTATGTATGCAATTCCTGTGAAGTGGAAATGTCTTTTTGTGCTCCCTCATTTGTTTGGAGTACATCCATCATAAAGCTATTTTTTACTCGATCTGTAGGCATAAAATATTTATATTAGTACATCTATAAAATTTTATTTTAACCAATGCTGCAGTGCAGCTAGGAACTAGATATTATACAAAATAGGTAAAGCAAGGCGTGAAACGTCATTCACTAGCCATATGGCATTTCATAATGCAGTAAACTATCAACTAGCAAGACAATAGACATGAAATGTTTCTCCTCATTTCATTTCAGTAAATATCATAAATTAAGAACTTTACAGTGTAATCATGTTTTCAAGTTTGAGGGTGTCGTATTTATGATACAGCATTTTAACCAATGCTGCAGTGCAGCTAGGAACTAGATATTATACAAAATAGGTAAAGCAAGGCGTGAAACGTCATTCACTAGCCATATGGCATTTCATAATGCAGTAAACTATCAACTAGCAAGACAATAGACATGAAATGTTTCTCCTCATTTCATTTCAGTAAATATCATAAATTAAGAACTTTACAGTGTAATCATGTTTTCAAGTTTGAGGGTGTCGTATTTATGATACTTTCTACAAAGGAATGTCAATAGCGAGGATAATGGCCTCTTCCTTTTTTTCCACCTGTGCCTCTGAAAGGCACACACTAATGGCTTTTTTCCAGGCGCCTGTCGCGCAGCTGGGTGCCCACGACGCATTACGTGAAGGTGGTCACTTAACTTTCTTACCGAAATATTTAAGACAGCAGTTTCTGCTACAGTGACAGCCTCATATAAAAATATTTTACAGGTCAGGAATTTGCGTTACAAAGCTGTAGAAACAAAATCCTATTGATATAACAGTGTCCAAAACATTTTCGTCGGCATTGTAATACATTCACGCACTTACATACATTTCATAACTCTTAAAGTACGATTCTTGGTTTCCAGCAACCTTTTTCACAAACCAGAGTCCCTAACCACTACTCATTATTCCTTACCTTATTCGTCAACACTTCTTAAATATTTCATCATAACAGATACGTAGCATAATCAAATAACTCATATAGCATCAGCTTATTGATCATAAACATACCGCAACAGCATAATACACATAGTTATCGTAATAATAACATCATAACACCTCAGTCAACTCTCAAACTCGTCGTAACTTCCTCCAATAATTTCAAAACCTAAAAAAAATTCTCTGCTCATGTCAAAAGTGTCATCTGCCTCAAACGTACTTTAAAAACCGTGATCCCACACCAAATATATCATTCAAAGCTCTCATAATATCACAATGGGTCCGAAAAAATATGAACAGTTCACAAAGTACAGACAAAATACAATTGCGTAAGTGTGAAGTAATCCAACTCTGTAATTGCGTAAACATGTGTCACTGACGTAGTAAAAAAGTTTGTCTCTCTCAGTTAAATGATCAGATAGCTGTGTAATTATGTGTTAAAGAAATATGTGTAAGCAAATACCATATTAGCTAGGGCTCCTTGTGCTTGCCAAACACATGATACACAAAGTAAGCGTGTACCCCCCTGTGGTGTTGAAAAATCATAATATACATAGCAGATCATAATATCCAGTCTTACAAATTTCAAAACTCCGCCATCTCTCTCCCCACATCCACCACTGCTGGCGGCTCACCTCCAACTGCGCAACGCTACGCGCTGTTCACATCCAGCTGCCCAACACTACAATGGCAGACAACAATGCAAACTAGCCACAGACTGCACACAGCACAGCCAGTGATTTTCATACAGAGCGCTATGTAACGTTGCCAATAAGAAAACATAAACAGCCTACTTACACACCTGCTTCAAACTCTTGGAGAGACTCTTGTATAATCGTATTGGGACGACTTTGAATGAAAGAATCCCCATCGAGCATTCTGGTTTTCGACCCCAACGTAACTGTTGCAACCACGTACTGGCTTTAACAACAAATATCGAGAATGGTTATGAACGGAAACTTAAAACAGCTGTTGCATTTGTAGATTTAACCACTGCATACTATACTGTGTGGAGGCATGGTCTTCTTAGCAAGATAATTGAGATTATCCCTTGCCAGACCTTGTACAAATTACTAAGTGATATGCTCAGCAATAGAACCCTTGAAGTTCATCTAGAAGGAAAGAAGAGTCGAACCATTGTTTCAAACAATGGCTTACCACAAGGTTCTGTATTGGCACCATTACTTTTCAATGTGTACATAAGCGACATACCAACAACAAATGCGCGGAAGTTCTGTTACGCAGATGACATGGCCCTGACTGTGCAACATGATAGTTTTGAACAGTGTGAAAACTCCCTTAACCAAGACCTCGGAGTAATGTGTAAATATTTCAGATCTTGGAGATTAATTCCTAACCCAATAAAGTCAGAAGTTACAGTGTTTCATTTAAACAACCAACAGGTAACCCGATCCCTTGACGTTACCTTTGCTGGTAGAAAGTTAAAGCATAACCCAAACCCAAAATATCTTGGTATTAAATTGGATAGATTGCTTACATTCAAACCACACCTAATAGATACTGCTGCTAAGATACGTACAAGAAATAATATTATTCAAAAGCTCGCCAATACTAGCTGGGGAGCTGATGTACATACTCTGAAGATTTCTTCTGTAGCGCTGGTATACTCTGTTGCGGAATATTGCAGCCCTGCTTGGCTTAACAGCAGCCACATGTCTAAAGTGGATACTCAACTAAACAATACCATGAGAACAATAACTGGGAACATTAAATCCACCCCACTACCTTGGCTTCCTGTTCTCTGCAGTATAACTCCTCCACATCTTAGGTGGCAAACCGCCTTAGTAAAATCTTCTCCAGTACCAACCTTCCAATCCATCAGGACATTGCCCCAAATCTTTCCCGACTAAGATCCAGAAGACCACCATGGAGAACAGCTCAAAACCTTATGGCTACGTCTTACGATGCTTTTGATTCATGGAAAAATGAATGGTCTCAGGCTGGACTACCCAAGAACTGCATTGAAATATCACCTGGTGGAAACCTACCTGATACAGACCTGCCAAGAAGAACTTGGGTTATACTCAGTAGACTCAAAACTGGTCATGGTAGAAGTGGCGAGATGCTCTGTAGATGGGGCATACGAGATTCACCACAGTGCGATTGTGGACGTCCAGAGCAAACGATCCAGCACATCATTCAGGAATGCCCTAAATGTACGTTTAAAGAATCCATTCGAGAACTTTATGCAGCCTCCCCTGCAGCCGTCGAGTGGATGGAAAACCTAGACATAGAACTTTAGACTCTATAGATTCCATATATGTGATTGCTGAATGACCTTGTAGCAACAATTTCTATATGATAATTTTATCTTATCTATGACAACATACCTTATTGTAACAACCGGTGTATGCCTACTTTATCCTTAATTGAATGTCCATAAGACGAGACATTATTTATGTGTTATAATGTATGTTGATTTTATCTTTATCTGTCTGTATGTATTTAAACACGAAACCATTTGTACTTGAAAACCACGTACGCTAAATAAATAAATTGCGCGAATGCAAAATTTGTTTCAAAAATCTGTAATATCTTTCAAATTATGTAATTACTTGTACTCCATATAAAGCCAAAATGTAATATAGGTAGCAGGCCGATGTGGCCGTGCGGTTCTAGGCGCTTCAGTCTGGAACCCTGTGACCGCAGCGGTCGCAGGTTCGAATCCTGCCTCGGGCATGGATGTGTGTGATGTCCTTAGGTTTAAGTAGTTCTAAGTTTTAGAGGACTGATGACCACAGATGTTAAGTCCTACAGTGCTCAGAGCCATTTGAACCATTTTTTGTAATATATGTACTTATGTGTACTTATCGATATTGATGTAAAGCAAAATGTAATATGTTGGTATGTAAATGTGATCAGAATTTGTAATATGTATCAAAATGTGTAAAACAACGAGATTTACGTGAAAAAGACTAGTTTAAAGACATTCTACATACATCGCAATGCCTGTAATCGCGATGAAGTATGTGTGCAAAATTGTTAAAACTATTCTTCATATTTCCCTATGGCAATGATCGCGATTAAATATTTATTTAAAAACTTGTTAACAAACATTCTTTGTATATTGACAGATAAACTGTGAGCGCGATAGAACTGTGCATATGAAGTGCAATAACATTTGTACTGCATCGCGTAATGATATTTACCGCGATGCAGCAGCGCCAAATAAGGAACTGGCAAACCATTGGTCCAACGGTTGCGATGCACATAATCAATGAAGACAACTGCACGGGTGGAGGAATTTTGAATGGGACTTAAGGGAATGGAATGTTCTCGGAATACGACGGACACTCTCACCTTCACAAATCGAGGATCTATGCCGTCCGAAGTCTTGCATCCATGCCTTCACGAAACTTACGTTGTGGAATGGAAATCCACTGGTCTTCAATCACGCTACGCATGATCCAGAAAGAAGTGTTATCAGGGGAAATAAACTGTGCAACGAGTGAACATGCCCTCATATAGGTTGTCAAATCTGTGAAGCGTGACGTCGAAATGCAATAACATTTACGTTATGCAAATTACCAAAACAATGGTTACCTTTGCGTTACTATTGAATCTATTATGAATATGATATACAAAGGCCAACAAGTCGTACAAGCACAACTAATCTGAAACGGAAAGACATTTTAAATGAAATACTTCCCATGAGACACAATGACCAATAATAAAATGTATGTTGCTTCAACACATGCAGTAGTTTTAAGATTATTGTACCTGTTTTAGATGTTAGTGCATATTTTTTGTAAAAACTCCATGGAATGTCCTGTACAGTGATGTCTTGCGCACACGCACATACGAACTGTATGCAAACCGTAATCACCGTGTCGCGAATGCAACTAACGGCTGCTGCCACACTGAAATACACGCGACAGCGTATGCGCGGCAGCCACAATACCAACATTGAAATCATCTGGACGCACGCGCCTCATTCAAATATTGTATAACATGAATTGTATTTGAATATGTATGTAAATATTGTACTGAATGTGCTTTAGGGTGAATTACTCGCCTACAGGTGCGTCCTTTCGCCTCGCAATTCAGGTGGAATTTTATAGGCGCATTTGCAGGATGGGCGTGGATATAATGAAGAAACGTTGATATAAGGTCAGAACATAAACAAAGAATTACTTAAGATATTAATTAATATAAGCGGTTGTGCCGATTGTGGCGTGCAACCGCTGAAACATTAGAATAATTGCGCAGTTCAGTTGTTTTGCCGAGAGGACGGCACCTTTTTTGTTCTGTCATCGCTGAAGATAATTACTTGACACAGCCATAATTCTGATTCATAGAGACACAATCTCACTAGGCGTACTCATAGTTGCACACAGCAACACAATAAATGCGACTATGTAATTTGATTTAGTATAATATGTTGTCAATACAGTGATATTATTTAATCTTGTCTTTCATTTATGTTGAAAACTATTGTTCCGATTAATCGGCGTCTTGGCATGGCTAAAGGTTCCCTGTTACAAATAGTACAAATGGTCCAGAACAAACCAAGACTTCGGAATTATTCAAGCTACGAAGTCCAATAAAGAAGTATTTTCAGAAAAATCATTCACGGTCAAACATACAATTAACGGTGTAAGGTGTCAGGCAAATCCAACACCTTTCATGAAAATCCTGACATGATAAGCAAATCCAGTAGTGTGTCACATAGCTCCGAATAAATCGTGACATTAAATTAACCAAAGTAATACGAGTAACGAGTGAGCAAATGGAATACCACAGACTAACACAAGAATGCCTAAATGCCTGTCATACCTTCCCACCGTGAGACAGACGCAGTTCCGAGGGGAGAAACGAGATCAGAAGCCGAGAGCAGAACCGTGTTAAGCGAGAAAGCCCTACGATAAGGGACGACGGACACCCACGTCGCCAGCCAACTGCTAGGACCACACCACCCACAAGTTTTAGCGTGAGACTTTTTCGCGTCTCTGTTACGTTAGGACCACCACCCAGCCCATGTTAAAAGATAGAGCCCTCCAAAAGAACAGTATAGATCTTACGAGAACGCTAAAAGGACCACACCAGCTGCAAGTTTTAGCGTGAGACTTTTTCGCGTCTTTGTTACGTTGCAAACTTTAAAAGCATTGCCCCACCACGAAAAATATAACGTTTCTCATTGGATAGACAGAATTTTTGTAGGTGGTACTTAAGGTTAACATTGAGACCCTGATTGGTCAGATGAAAACACAGACATATAGTTTCTTTTTAAACCAACTTCGGTAAATTGTAGTAAGGAGAAGTTAGGAGAGAGTTGCTGGAGAGTTGCTTCCGAGACAGCGAGGTGAGCAGAGCTGTGCTGCCCGCCGCCACCTGACGAACACCGACAAGGTAATGAACGCACACGATGCCACATAACAGCGCATAAGGCTTCACTCAGAACTGCAGAAGTCTCATCTGTTACAACCTGACGAACACCGACAAGGTAATGAACGCACGCGATGCCGCATAAGAGCACATAAGGCTTCACTCAGAACTGCAGAAGTGTCATCTGTTACAACCCCTTTTTGCGTAATACTAGTGTCGATCGTCAATTAAAGCTCATGGTGTTCACATTTGCCACTTGAAGTAAAAATCTGAAACGCGATGATTTTTCTGTTATATAGTTATTGAGAAGCCACATCAGCCACTGTAATTTACGATAAGTTAGATAAGTAATTAAAGATAATTGAGGGTCACTGTAGACCATTTTGATAGTTTTCTCTTTTGTGAAACTTAATTTAAACCTAGATTATAGATGTGATATGGCATAGGTCATTCTTTGATCCATTGTAGAACTTAGAAACCCATTCAGGGAATATTCGTTCACATTTTTGTTGAACGCAGTTGGTTTTTACCATCCTGTATTAAAACATTTCCTTTTATCATTAGCGCAATTTATAAACGAGTAGAATAAAATTTCCAATGGTAAACTTAACTGCTTTTTCGACGTTATTTTACCAGCTAACTAAAAATAGGAAAGCCTTGAACCCGTTCCACTAAATTTAGTTAGTATTAAGATTCTTTTACAGGGAGTGCAGTGGAGCTGACGCTGAAATCATTAAGTATTTGGTAATATCATCGCTAGTCTCACTGAACTCTTCTGAATTCTACATGTCATGTGTGGTCTGACGTCTCCTTACCAGCAACAGGTCCCAGGTTCAAACTAGTCAATTCCCTAAAAAACACGCCCAGAGCGTCGTTGCGCGAAAGTGGTAGGGAGACACGATATAGAGCAAACAGACACCACGCAGAATGTTTAGAACGGACCATACACAGAAAGCCATTGCCAAGCGCCCAAAGTTTTTATAAACTGGTTATATACTGTTCTCATTACATATTATTATTTGTCTGTTCTCTAATAGTCTCAACCCAGACCGGAAAAGCCACGATAAATCAAAACCCCTAGCGTCCGGCAGTATTTGTACTGTAGTGCCCACTGGAAAATAGTTTACGATCCAGATTCTACATCAAAAGTGAAGACTGGAGGACACTGGTAAACTAAAGGCATCAGCAACAGATCACAGAGTAGTAAATGCATATGTATGCATCACCCATTATCACCTTAGAAGACGTGACTGGGCAAAACCGACTGTCTTCTACTGTGACGACGTTAAGAACCCTCACCGACAAGACAGTATAAGTCACCAGTCAGCAACAACATTAAAAAATAAACTTTCGTTCAACACTGGATGTGGCTAGTTAGTATTTGTTACGTGGTAATGTATAGTTATATTTACTTGTATTTTGTCTGTGTGATAATGTGATGATAAACTCGTGATTAGAGAAATAGTTAAGGTCCTATTTAAGTTCGTAAGTTATCTCTTAATTCTTGAAAAGTGACCGGCAGTGAAACAGTTATTCATAAATGCAATTTTGGCAGCTGTTCTTGATTCGAATTCTGGAATGTTTACTTTGTCTTCTTTGGTGCAGGAATTTTGGAAGGCTGTGTCTTGCAACTCTGCTTTAGCAACACTTGAAGGGAGACGAAAGTCTGTTCTGTTAAATTTAAGAAAACTGTCCTGTTACACTACTACTGGCCATTAAAGTTGCTACACCACGAAGATGACGTGCTACAGACACGAAATTTAACCGACAGGAAGAAGATAATGTGATATGCAAATGATTAGCTTTTCAGAGCATTCACACAAGGTTGGCGCCGATGGCGACACCTACAACGTGCTGGCATGAGTAAAGTTTCCAACCCATGTCTCATACACAAACAGCAGTTGACCGGCGTTGCCTGGTGAAACGTTGTTGTGATGCCTCGTGTAAGGAGGAGAAATGCGTACCATCACGTTTCCGACTTTGGTAAAGGTCGGATTGTAGCCTATCGCGATTGCGATTTATTGTATCGCGACATTGCTGCTCGCGTTGGTCGGGTTCCAATGGCTGTTAGCAGAATATTGGATTGGTGGGTTCAGGAGGGTAATACGGAACGGCGTGCTGGATCCCAACGGCCTCGTATCACTCGCAGGCGACATGACAGGTACCTTATCCGCATGGCTGCAACGGATCGTGCAGCCACGTCTCGACCCATGATTCAACAGATGGTGACGTTTGCAAGACAACTACCATCTGCACGAACAGTTCGACGACGTTTTCAGCAGCATGGAGTTTCAGCTCGGAGATCATGGCTGCGGTGACCCTTGACGCTGCATCACAGACAGGAGCACCTGTGATGATGTACTGAATCCAGGTTCTGTTTACAGCATCATGATGGTCGTATCCGTGTGGGGTACCATTTGTTACACGTCTCGGTCACCTCTTGTTCGCATTGACGGCACTTTGAACAGTGGACGTTACATCTCAGATGTGTTACGACCCGTGGCTCTATCCTTCATTCGATCCCTGCGAAACCCTACATTTCAGCAGGATAATGCACGACCGCATGTTGCAGGTCCTGTACGGGACTTTCTGGATACAGAAAATGTTCGACAGCTGCCCTGGCCAGCACATTCTCCAGATCTCTCACCAATTGAAAACGACTGGTCAATGTTGGCCGAGCAACGGGCTCGTCACAATACGCCAGTCACTACTCTTGATGAACTGTGGTATCGTGTTGAAGCTGCATGGGCAGCTGTACCTGTACACTCCATCCAAGCTCTGTTTGACTCCATGCCCAGGCGTGTGAAGGCCGCTATTACGGCCAGAGGTGGTTGTTCTGGGTACTGATTCCTCAGGATCTATGCACCCAAATTGCGTGAAAATGTAATCACATGTCAGTTCTATTATAATATATTTGTCCAATGAATACCCGTTTATCATCTGCATTTCTTCTTGGTGTAGCAATTTTAATGGCCAGTAGTGTAGTAGTAATACAAGGAATCTGATTTCCAGAAAAGTATGAAATAGATGTAACTACGAAAAATGCACTGTCTCAAAAGTGTGTCACTGTTGAAATGTTAATTGTATCACATGTAAATTATGAATGGCCTACCTGTTAGCGCAATGAACAAAGGCTTTGCTGCTGCTACAACCAAACTAATGCAGCTGCTGCTACTATGCTAGTTAAAAGATAAAAATTCAAACTACTAGCAACACGACGTGCAATATGTGCGTTAAACTATAGAGGCATCTACAAAACTTCTGTGTTAATAAATCTCGTTACTTTAGTGATCATTGTCTATTAAAGGTCTGTTACTGAAAAATTTGGAAAGCAAAATTTTGTATGTGTAACCTGAAATAAAGGGATAAAGGTTGATCCAGATCTAAATCCGTAAGAAAAGTAATTACTACGGTTGGATATCTCGGCAGATGCGCTATTACTCTACCATTTGAAGTCTTCTGAATGAGTTTACAAAATATCCCTCTTTAACTGAAAAATAATGTAAGAAAATTACTGCCGGCAGACATGTTACTCCATCAGAAGATACAATTCGACTCCTCCTCTCTTTCTCTCTCTTTTCAAGACTGCACTCGATTCGCAAGCAAAGATTCTGCCAACTGTCTCTCGCAGCGTAACCTCTTTGGCAGAGATGTTTCCCGCTATCACTCAGATGCTTCTGAAGCTTTACTCTCCCATGTGACATCCAAAATATTACCAGAATTACATTGTTCTTTATAAAGGAACCCTTTCAACATGTAATATCCGTATCTGCACTATCAGTGCCATAGGAATAATGAACCAATTCCTTTAGATTTTGTATGTCCATCCTTTTAGCAGGAAGTCTCTAGTACGACGGCCGTTTACTACTGTGACAAAAAATAAAAACAAGATAAAATAAAATCATAAGGATGGCTGTAGGTGTTTTTATTTCTTGTCACGATTCCCTTAGATGGTAAGTTGAAAGGATTAGGTGGAATTTACAGTTCACTATTGCTGGCCAACACTGTGTTCCCAAAAGTAAAGCAGTTAACACTCCATGCTACGACGCCGTACTTCCGTACACCACATTGACGGCTCACAAACAGGAGATGCTACGATAAGCAATTCCCAGAGCCCGCAGCCGTTAAATGCTTGCTCCATTCACTACACGCTTCTCATAGAAGGCGCTCTGCCGACAACGTAGAGGCAATTTGCACGCCAGCGCCGTCCGATTTCGCCGTCGGGCGGACGGGCGCGCGAAGTTTAACCGTCGAAACAATGGAAATCCGACGCAGCAAATTTCTGTAGTACCACATTTTAAAACACTCTATATTCTTCTTCTCCACGTTTCAGTTATGTCTGGGGCCGCACTTCAAACAATCATTTTCGAAAGAGACTTCATGACAAATTAGTGTCCTACTAACTGTCTGAGTGGGTAGCAGTAAGTATTGTTACGACACCGACAGCTTTGGTCGCTTCGTGTACAAAAGGCTGAGCATAGAGTATTGGAGAATGGTCCAGAGCAAACGACAAGGGGAGTTAGTGGCACAGTTGTACCTGTATTAACATTTATTTACGAGGACGAGTTTACAGAGTTACAGAGCTGCTTCAGGGGATCATACGGCGGCCGGGCATCAGTGCATAACGCGCAGAAGCACAAGTCCGCCCCATGAGTGAGTCGCGTCGTCGGAGCTGCAGGGCAGTTGGCTGTGAGTGGTGTGTTGATGTGGAGGCTTCAGCGTGGAGACGGGCAGGCTTCGCCTTCTCCAGACATTCTGCGGTGTTTTGTAGCCCCACACCCCTGCGCTCTCACTAGGTAGCCCATTGTGCGCTTGCGTGAGGATGGCCAGCTTTGAGGGTCAGTGCGTGTCCGTTGTCATGAAGGTTAACCGCTAGTCATACGTCACGGATCGACCGAGACTGCAGCAGGTCTCCGCGAGTCGGCTAGGGGCTGTGCGAGTGCACCACGCCTGGACGGTGTAGAGATGACAGCTTGCAGCTGATTCATGGTTGACCGTCAGAGGGAGTAGGTCACCTTTTACACAAGCTCGACATTTAGCGCGGACTTCAATGCAAGATGTTTATATAGCTCTCACAACGAAACTTTGTCTCGAAACCTGGCAGAAAATCCAAAGGGATTCTGGTCGTATGTAAAGAATACTAGCGGCAAGACACAATCGATGACTTCTTTGCGCGACAGCAATGTAAATGTTATCGATGACAGTGCTGCTAAAACAGAGTTACTCAACACAGCTTTCTGAAATTCTTTCGCCAAAGGAGACGAAGTAAATATTCCAGTATTCGAATCAAGAACAGCTGCCAACACGAGTAACTTAGAAACAGATATCTTCGAAGTAGTACAGAAACTTAAATCTTTTATGAAAACAAGTCTTCTGGTCCAGACTGTATACGTAATTGGGTTCTTTTCACGGTATGCTGATGCAGTAACTCCACACTTAACCATCATGTACAGCCATTCGCTAGACGAGAGATCCCAACCCAAATACTGGAAAGTTGCACAGGTCACACCGATATTCAAGAAAGGCAGTAGCATTAATCCACTAAATTACAGACTCATATCGTTAACGTCGACATGCGGCAATATTTTGGAACATGTATTGTGTTCGAACATTATGAATTACCTCGATGAGAACAGTCTATTGACACACAGTCAACACGGATTTAGGAAACATCGTTCTTGCGAAACACAACTTGCTCTTTACTCACACGAAATGCTGAGTGCTACTGGCAAGGGATTTCAAATTGATCCCGTATTTCTAGATTTCCAGAAGGTTTTTGACAGTTTACCTCAAAGCGGCTTGTAATCAAATAGGATGGTTATGCAATATCGTCTCACTTATGCGACTGGATTCGTGATTTTATGTCAAAGAGGTCACAGTTCGTAGTAATTGACGGAAAGTCATCGAGTAAAGCGGAAGTGATTTCTAGCGTTCCCCAAGGTAGTTATATAGGCCCTTTGCTGTTCCTTATCTATATAAACGATTTAGGAGACAATCTGAGCAGCCGTCTTAGGTTGTTTGCAGATGACGCTGTCGTTTATCGACTAATAAAGTCATCAGAAGACCAAAACAAATTGCAAAACGATTTAGAAAAGATATCTGAATGGTGCAAAGTGGGCAGTTGACCCTAAATAACGAAAAGTGTGAGGTCACCCATGTGAGTGTTAAAAGGAATTCAACTTCGGTTACACGAGAAATCAGTCTAATCTAAAAGCAGTAAATTCAACTAAATACCTAGGTATTACAGTTACGAACAACTTAAACTGGAAGGAACACATAGAAAATGTTGTGGAAGAGGCTAACCAAAGACTGCGTTTTATTGGCAGGACACTTAGAAATTGTAACAGACCTACTATGGATACTGCCTACACTACGCTTGTTCGTCCTCTTTTAGAATACTACTGCGCGCTGTGGGATTCTTACCAGATATGACTGATGGAGTACATCGAAAATGTTCAAAGAAGGGCAGCACGTTTTGTATTATCGCGAAATATGGGAGAAAGTGTCACAGAAATGATGCAGGATTTGGGCTGGAAATCATTAAAAGAAAGGCGTTTTTCGTTGCGACGGAATCTTCTCACGAAATTCCAATCACCGATTTTCTCCTCTGATTGCGAAAATATTTTGTTCGCAGTGACCCACGTAGGAAGAAACAATCACGAAGATAAAATAAAGGAAATCAGAGATCGTACGGAAAGATATGTGTTCGTTCTTTCCGCGCGCTAAACGAGATTGGAATAATAGGGAATTGTGAAGGTGATTCGATGAACCCTCTGCCATGCACTTAAATGTGATTCGCAGAGTATCGATGTTGATGTAGATGTAAATAATGAACAGTGTGAGGTAGTCCACATGAGTGCTACAAGGAATCCGTTAAACTTTTGTTGCACGATGTATCAATCAAATCCAAAGGCCGTAAATTCAACTTAATACCTCGCAGTTACAATTACGAACAACTTCATTTGGAAAGAACACATAGGAAAAGTTGTGGAGAAGGCGAACCAAAGACTGCGTGTTATTGACATAACAGTTACAATATGCAAAAAATCTACTAAAAAGACCACCTACACTACATTTAACTGGCGTATTTAGAGTACTGCTGTTATGGGATCCTTACCAGATAGGATTAGGGGAGAGAGTGTCACTGACATGATACAGTATTTGGGCCGGACATCACTAAAGCGAAGGTGTTGGTTCTTGCGGTGGGATCCTTTCACGAAATTTCAGTCATCAGCCTTCTTCTCTGAACTCGAAATATTTTGTTGGCGCCGACCTGATTAGGCAGAAACGATCATCATAATAAAATAAAGGAAATCAGAGCTCGCAGGAAAAGATATATATGTTCGCTTATTTCGCGCGCTGTTCAAGAGTGGAATAATAGAGAATTACTGTGAAGGTGGGTCGATGAATCTTCTGCCAGGCGCTTAAGTGTGATTTTCAGAGTATCCATGTAGATTTAGATGTAGAAGGGCTGGAAGCACATCAGTCTTCCAATCCGCGATGTCGTAGAGGCCAGCAACGGCAGACCACGCCTACGGTTTGCATCAGGTTGGCAGCATCTTGGTGTTGCAGTCATCAAGTGGGTAGCAAGTGGACTGTCATCTATCAACTTTCCGTGGTTTCACTCACACTGAACAGATCATCATTCTCTCTGGTTCTAGCGACACGGACAGGATTTGATAAAACAACAGTCGAGATAGCAATAACGTTTGTTTGTTATTACCGGTTTCGGCTTATGTTAAAGCCATCCTGAGAATTTTTAGGCTTCCTATGGCACAATGTACCGTCGTGGTATCACGTGGAGCACCGAGGTGCTGCCAGCGCCAGTCAGCCATAGGGGGCCTCAAAAATCTGAGTATATCTTTAATGTAAGCCAAAACTGATAATAATCGACAAATGTTATTGCGATCTCGACTGTTGTTTCATCAGAGATGGCACCAGATCGCAGCATTCCATAGACAATGTTGTCAAAATTTAACACATAATTGCAGCATGACTGGATGTGCTTTAGAGCTTCGAAAGCTTCGTTAGTTATAGAACAGTGTCCACGTCTATTACGCGGTGACTTTTGTTTCATGATCGGGAATGCGCTCGTTTATTGCTCTCATCAGCGCCCCTTGACCAGCTGTAGTGGTTTAATAATTATTCTGGATCGTCGAGCTGGGCTCTTTCTGCAACGTCTGACTACTACAATGCCGCTATGGCGCTTGAAGTTACGGAGTGTTACTTCATACTGCCTTGTTATGTCTTACTGCGGCGTTTGATCTTTCGCTTCTCCCACTCGGACGTTGTGTGACAATGCATGCCTGGTGCCCTGGCTTCCGCAATATGGACAGAACTGGCACATCAGCCTCGAGCTGGAATAATCAGCTCTGATTTCGTGAGGGAGAACTTAAACAAAAATAGACGCGCACCCGTAAATTATTTCGTGGCGCAGCAGTATCTACGACTGGAAGACTTTTCTGGCGTAGCGGTAATAAATTAAAAAGCATGATCAGGAACAGCCTGGAAAAGTTGCGAGGGTTCTACAGGGTAGGTTGTGCTGAGAAGTAATTTAAAAAAAATCGATTCGTTGCGTCGTTTCCGAGTTAATTAGCGTTGAAATTAGCCGGTCAGGTCGTTGCCCCGAAAGTTCGAACGGCTTTCCAGATACGATTAGTGTCAGTTATTGTAATAGCATAGATGACTGCTCACGGGACTGCTCCGACTGCGTTCAATCGTTACTAACGCCACAAGTAAAATTTTTTTTTCGCTGTCTTGTTCGGTTTTAGAAAACCAAACGAAGAACACTTTTGGCTGCATCGCCTCTGGCGGGCGGCTCGAATTTGCGCTCGGTACTGCCTGATTGATAACTTCAACGCTAATTATCTCAGAAACGGCGCAACACATCGAATGTTTTTCTTAACAGTTATTACTGATCACAACCTACCCAGCAACACCGTTACAAGGTTTTTAAGGCTGTTTCTGGCCACCCTGTATAAAGCAACTTCCGCCTTCAATCAGGGTTTCTGTCAGCGAAAACCTTATCAAGACCCCCTACAGTAGCTCCTGGGATCACCGTTCACAAATACACAGAAAAATGAGGCATTGGGTTTTACATCTACATCTACATCTGAATCTATATGATTACTTCTTAATTCACAATTAAATACCTGGCGGACGATTCTTCGAACGACATTTAAGCTACTTCCCTTCCGTTCCACTCTCGAACAGCGGTCTGGAAAAACTAACTGTGGTGTGCGTACTGTAAGACCTTCAGTACACACACCATGAGGTTATTTGACTTGTCGCTCTAACGAAGTAGGCGAGTGTCAGCAATATGTCTCGTGGTCTTATCGTGGCGTGTTTATCTTCTGCCGTTAGGTCAGACGATAGAAATGCCACTTGCACGCTTAGAGTAGCAGATTGACGGTGACCAGCTTTAAACAGAACTTGATTAATTTTCACACACATTTATTAAAATAATAACAAGCATAAAAATAACTTAAATTGGTTCTGGATGCTATTTACAATTGACAATCTGAAGTTCCTTTGGTATTGGTACGTTAATCTTATTCTCACATATATCTCTGATACTTGACAAAAGTGTCTATACATTTATCTTCATGGCTATGTAGAGCAATATGGTAATCTTATTAGCCGCAGACTGAAACTTGACTACAGACTGGTACAGACAAATGCCGAAATCGTACAGACTGGTACTCGTAGTGCGGAGACGGACGAACGCTGCGCCTGCGCTGTTGTGCTTAGCGGGGCGCGCTCTAGTGGGAAAGTTGTGTACGCGCTGACTACGCGGAACTATGTACACAACACTAACATATGCGTGTGAGCTCTGATTTCTCTTATTTTATTGTAATGACCATTTCTCCCTATGTAGGTAGACGCCAAACATTTTTTGCACACTCTGACGAGCAAGTTGATTGCAATTTCATCAGAAAGTCGTTCTATAGCGAGAAACGTCTTTGTTTTAATGTATCACATATGCGGCAGTGTCTCCCTTATTTAGCGCTAGTAGAAGACGAGCTACCCTTCTTTAAACTTCTTCGATGTTCTCGATAAATGCTTTCTGATGAGGATTCCGCATCACACAACAATACTCCAGAAGAGGGTAGACAAGTTTAGTATAAGCAGTTGTTTAGAGTCTCCTTAAACAGACTGTGACTATTTTTAGAAGATATATATAGTTTCTAGGCAAACTTCACTGCTCTCTGGAGTTGTAGTGACTATTTAATTGACTATTTTCTGTCTTTCCCACCAGATACCGGGTCCTCTGTAGCTGACCAGCTCATAGCTACCCACATTGCCACAACATGCCACTCCAAAGGCTAATTAAGGCCGAACAGATTACAATACATATATTACACACTCATCATTACTACTCAGTATAAATTAATACTGAAATCTTCATTTGGTATCAGTCTATCTATTAGTAAATTCCCTACCAAAATCTCTACAGTTGTTCCTGAGATTAGCCTTCACGCACAGAGAGAAAATACTGTTGGTTATATGGTATAATATGAGTACATGTTAAAATTTTTTAATGCGGTGTATTTCCATTGCTATGCTATAGTTGCTATTTATTTTACAACATATTTTAGAAAACAACCCGTTCAGCTCAGCTCATCTTCCGAGGCTTTTGACCTCTCTAGAGAATTACAGCATCACTAACAAACCACTAATTTTTCATTTTCTCTTCCTAAATTTTAATTCTCTTTCCAACTTTCTGCTTGGTTTTCTTTACTGCTTGCTCAATGTACAGACTGAATAACTTCGGGGATGGGTTACAGTCCTGACACTGCTTTTCTTTAACATCCTTTGACTCTCTTAACTAGAGAAACCTTTCTACGCAAGTGATAGATGCCGTTTCTCCCCTGCATTTGATCCATATTAACTTCAGAATTTCAAATACTCGTATTCTGTGCCAGACAACATTGTCAAAATTTTCTCTTAATGTGTAAATGCTGTGAACAACAGTTTACCTTTCTTTACTTTATCTCCAAAGATAAATAGTTTGGTCATTGATGCATCACGTTTCCCAACATTTCTTCAAAACTTAAATTGCTTATGGAATGCGTAATGTCGTTGCTTGTGGTTAAAGAAATAGATTGAACGATAATATTTAATGATCGCCAATATAACTGCCACGCCGCAACGCACTCTTCATTACACAGAAAATATAGATGCACCATAATCACCTGCTAATCACAACCAGTACACCCCCAATTATTTAAAGAATTGAACTCTCGTAGGTATAAAATAGCTCCAGACGCCGCCTGACTGCTTTACGAATGAGCTAATGTGTTTATTATTCGACTTCGACATTGAAAGCGAAAAAGAAAGCGTAGAAGAAGTTTTAAAAATAGGAATATAGTTTGTTGGAAGTCACTAAGTGCTCTCATTCGCAAATGGACCGGGTATTTACTCGCCGTTAGTTACATTGCCTCGATACAGACACAACGATTATAGCCGCAATAGTTGACATACGTATTGTCTTAAAGTTTAATGTAAGATTGTACCTTTTGTTGAGTAGGTTCAAAAATGGCTCTGAGCACTATGGGACTTAACATCTATGGTCATCAGTCCCCTAGAACTTAGAACTACTTAAACCTAACTAAACTAAGGACATCACACAACACCCAGTCATCACGAGGTAGAGAAAATCTCTGACCCCGCCGGGAATCGAACCCGGGAACCCGGGCGTGGGATGTTGGGAAGGTTATGACAACACTTTAAGTACTTAAATTCAGTCAATAATGAGGCGAATTATAGGAAATCAAATTTCTGTTCCCACTGGAAGCCATTGGATGGGCAATCTGCAAATCTAACTGGGTATCTTGTCCCACGGGCGGGGATAGTTGCTTACAAATATACCTAGTGAGTCGCGTAATACGTAACACCCCTTTATTCCGAGGGCGATTGCACGTATCGGCATGGGGTTTTTGGCGAATCATAACGGACTATGGGGCACATACGTTGGTACATGCACAATAATCACAACGTTTATATTGACCGAGATAATGAGGCAAGTACATGTCTTTTTAAATGGGACGATATACTTTTTTTTTTTTACTATCATTCGAACGCTCTGGAAAAGACGCGTGTAGTGATGTAACGCATGTTGCTATTGTGATTCAAACTTTGCTTAAAAGAGGGAGGATGAGAATTTACCTACGTACCGTAGGCCGTGCATGCTGCATAGAGCACGGCAACTCGGTCTGCGGGTCGCACGAGGCGTGTATACAGTCTGCAGCCGCTTCCGACCGCCTCAAAAAAATGGCTCTGAGCACTATGCGACTTAACTTCTGAGGTCATCAGTCGCTAGAACTTAGAACTAATTAAACCTAACTAACCTAAGGACATCAAACACATCCATGCCCGAGGCAGGATTCGAACGTGCGGCCGTAGCGGTCACGCGGTTCCAGACTGGAGCGCCTAGAACCGCACGGCCACACCGGCCGGCCCGACCGCCTCGACCTTCAATCGTACAATATTTCGCAGCGTCTTTTAAGCGAAATTTGAATCACAATATCAACATGCGTTACATCACTATACGCGTCTTTTCCAGAGCGTTCGAATGATGGTAAAAAAAGTATAGCGTCCGATTTAAAAAAAGCTTGTACTTGCCTCATTATCTCGGTCAATATAAACGTTGTGCTTATTGTGCCTGTACCAAAGAATGTGACCCATAGTCGGCAATGATTCGCCTAACACCGCTTGTACCTACAATCACCCCCGGAAAAATGGGGGGGGGGGTTACGTCTTACGCGACTCACCCTGTAGATTCACTGTTAAAGAACGTTTCAAGTCGTCACAGATTTTGTACAACAGACCATGAAAATGATCCCGATAGTCAAGTAAATCCGTATACATTATAAAAATGGATGCACATATGTATGTATGTGTGTATATATCTATGAGTGAATGAATGAATGAATGAATGAATGTTCCACATCTCCTCCTAAACTCTGGACCCATTTCAACCATACTTTGTGGACATATCACTTACTGTCTGGAGAAACGATCTGAAGGTAAGAACAACCTATCCTTTGAAGGAATGGCGTAAAAAAGTAATGTAGCCCACTACTTGACCTTGTGGATAACATCGGAAGTTCACTGAGGCTTCTTGCGGATGATGCTGTGGTATACCGAGAGGTTGTAACAATGGAAGATTGTAGTGAAATGCAGGAGGATTTGCAACGAATTGACGCATGGTGCAGGGAATGGCAATTGAATCTCAATGTAGACAAGTGTAATGTGCTGCGAATACATACAGAGAAAGATCCTTTATCATTTAGCTACAATATAGCAGGTCAGCAGCTGGAAGGTGTTAATTCCATAAATTATGTGGGAGTAGGCCTTAGGTGTGATTTAAAATGGAATGACCATATAAAATTAATCGTCGGTAAAGCAGATGCCAGACTGAGATTCATTGGAAGAATCCTAAGGAAATGCAATCTGAAAACAAAGGAAGTAGGTTACAGTACACTTGTTCGCCCACTGACTGAGTATTGCTCACCAGTGTGGGATCCGTACCAGATAGGCTTGATAGAAGAGATAGAGAACCAACGGAAAGCAGCGCGCTTCGCTACAGGATCATTTAGTAATCGCGAAAGCGTTACGGAGATGTTAGATAAACTCCAGTGGAAGGCTCTGCAGGAGAGACGCTCAGTAGCTCGGTTACGGTCTTTTGTTGAAATTTCTAGAACATACCTTCACCGAGGAATCAAGCAGTGTATTTCTCCCTTCTACGTATATCTCGCGAAGAGACCATGAGGATAAAATCAGAGAGATTAGAGCCCACACAGAGGCATACCGACAATCTTTCTTTCCGCGAACACTACGAGGGTAGAATAGAAGGGAGAACCGATAGAGCTACTCAAAGTAGCCTCCGCCACACACCGTCATTTGGCTTGCGGAGTAAGTATGTAGATGTAGATGTACTCGTTAATACCTATACATTAGTTATCCAATATTTGAGAATGAGAGCAAGCATTGACTTGCAGCAAACCTTACACGTAATTTCAAAGCACAACGAAACTTTTTGTCGCTGACAACCCCCACAAAGTCACGTAAGGGAAAAAAGTTACTCTCTTACTACGTTTCCACTGTCGATGCTTTAAGACTGCAGCATGAAGCATGACGTTCTAATTTATTCCTTTTTTTACTATTAACTGCATTCACAACACATTTTGCACAATGTACCTAAAAAAAATTACCTCTGTAGCACATAGTTCAGGAGATATGTATGACATCATAAACACTGAGATGCGTGTGGAACTGTAGCATCACGTAAGAAGTTTAAATTTATCACTTCGTTGCTACTAACTCCGTTCACAATACATTTCGCAGGTCGTAGCCACATATAGCAATAGATGTCCCTGCAGAATTATATCATTGTACAGCACATAGTCCAGGAAATACATCGAAAACTTTGAAGTGCGTGCAAACGAGACTGCAGAGCGAAACTGTCTACAGGTAAAGCTGGAATATGTGTACAAATGTGTGCCAAAATGTTAAATATTTGTGAAATATATTTGAAATGTGTGTACGTGGCCAAAGTCACTGGTGAAAAGCTCATCTAAACACGATGGAACAATTTCAAGAAAATATGGCACACGTATTAGTTATTAGCTGGAAAGTAACACTGTGGCATTGACAACTACCAGACTCCTGTTAGTGTGAGTGTGATAACATGGAGAGAGAAAGGGAAGGGAGAGATTGACAGACAGCGAGGGGGAAGAACGAGATGTTCAGAGACTGGGGAGGAGGAGAAGATGGACAAATACAGGGGAGGGAATGGACAGAGAAGGAGAGAGCAGAGGAGGGGAAGAGGAGAGGAAAGAGGAGGAGTTGGACAGAGAGAAAGGACGAGGAGGTGATGCACAGAGAGAGGGAAGAATGAAACGGTTGAGGAGGGGAAAGAGGAGATGAATTATAACGAGTGGAGCAGACGGCCAGAAGAGGAGGAGCAGATTGACAGAGAGTCGGAAAGAGGAGATCGACAGAGAGGCGGAGGAGATGGACAGAGGGTGGGGGAAGTGGAGGGCGCGGACATAGACAGGGGGTAAAGAAGATGGCCAGAGAGGGAGTGATGGAGGATATGGAACGAGACAGCATTAAGGAGGAGATGAACTAATATAAGATTGGAATTAATGAATTCCTGGGCGACATCAGATACCCAGCTAGTCCGTCAGCGATCCACAGAGCGGAAATCCAAACGTAGTCCATCTGAAATTCCGTAAACCCCCAGGTTACATAGTTGCAGCGTAAGCAAGGTGGTTACTTGAGCACAGTTTGACTCTAAGTGTCTTGCCGTCACCTGGCGACCAGGTTTTGCCGCTGCCTTGATGTTAAGGACCAGGCTCACTTGGCAGTCGCCTGGCGCCTCTTAGCCGCTGTTGACAGAGCGAAAGCGGCAGGGTATGGACAGAGATGTTAGTAAGGACGACGTTACAGTGTGTACTACAAGAGATGCAAGGAGTACGTCGCACGCCGGCAGCGGGTGTCATGCAAGTGTGACACGCGAAGAAGTCCGCCCTTCCGCCCCCGCCGCCCCAGCAGCGAGGGCAGAAGCGGAGCGGCGCGCCGCAGCAATTCCGCCACCGGACGCCGTGACAAATGAGCCGCCTAATGGACGCTTGATTAGTCGCTGATTGAGCGGCGGCGGTGGCGGTGGTGGGGGTGGCGGCCGGACAGGGGCGGTCAGGCGGGTAGGACGTGGTCAGCGGCGGGGTAAACACCTTGCTGCCCCCACCCGCCCTGCCACTCCCAGCACCTCTGTCCTGCTGGAGGCCACTTGCTGGTTGAGGGTGGTGTCTGAAGAGGCAACTACACTACTGGCCATTAAAATTGCTACACTAAGAAGAAATGCAGATAATAAACGGGTATTCATTGGACAAAAATATTATACTAGACTGACATGTTGTAAGTAGGCTGTTTAGATTTTCTTATTGGTAACGCCACGTAGCGCTCTGTATGAAAAATCACTGGCTGTGCTCTGTGCAGTCTGTGGCTAGTTTGCATTGTCGTCTGCCATTGTAGTGTTGGGCAGATGGATGTGAACAGCGCGTAGCGTTGCGCAGTTGGAGGTGAGCCGCCAGCAGTGGTGGATGTGAGGACAGAGATGGCGGAGATTTGAATTTGTAATACTGGATATCATGAACTGCTATATACATTATGACTTTTGAACACTATTGAGGTAAATACATTGTTTGTTCTCTATTAAAATCTTTCATTTGCTAACTATGCCTATCAGTAGTTAGTGCCTTCCGTAGTTTGAATCTTTTATTTAGCTGGCAGTAGTGGCGCTCGCTGTATTGCAGTAGTTCGAGTAACGAAGATTTTTGGTGAGGTAAGTGATTTGTGAAAGGTATAGGTTAATGTTAGTCAGGGCCATTCTTTTGTAGGGATTTCTGAAAGTCAGATTGCGTTGCGCTAAAAATATTGTGTGTCAGTTTAAGCTCAGTCATGTATAATTTTTCAAAAGGGACGTTTCAATGTGATCACATTTTCGCGCAATTTGGGTGCATAGATCCTGAGAAATCAGTACCCAGATCAACCCCCTCTGGCTGTAATAACGGCCTTGATGCGCCTGGGCATTGAGTCAAACAGAGCTTGCATGGCGTGTACAGGTACAGCTGCCCATGCAGCTTCAACACGGTACCACAGTTCATAAAGAGTAGTCACTGGTGTATTGTGACGAGGCAGTTTCTCGGCCAACATTGAACAGATGTTTTCCATTGGTGACAGTTCTGGATAATGTGCAGGCCAGGGCAGCAGTCGAACATTTTCTGTATCCAGAGAGGCCCGTACAGGACCTGCAACATGCGGTCGTGCATTATCCTGCTGAAATGTAGGGTTTCGCAGGGATTGAATGAAGGGTAGAGCCACGGGTCGTAACATATCTGAGATGTAACGTCCACTGTTCAAAGTGCTGTCAATGCGAACAGGAGGTAACCGACACGTGTAACCAATGGCACCCCATGCCATCACGCCAGGTGATACGCCAGTATGGCGATGACGAATACACACTTCCAATGTACGTTCACCGCGAGGTCGCCAAACAGGGATGCGACCGTCATCATGCTGTAAACAGAACCTAGATTCATCCGAAAAAGTGACGTTTTGCTATTCGTGCACCCAAGTTCGTCGTTGAGTACACCATCGCAGGCGCTCCTGTCTGTGATGCAGCGTCAAGGGTAACCGCAGCCACCGTCTCCGAGCTGATAGTCCATGCTGCTGCAAACGCCGTCGAACTGTTCGTGCAGATAGTTGTTGTCTTGCAAACGTCCCCATCTGTTGACTCAGGGATCGAGACGTAGCTGCACGATCCGTTACAGCTATGCGCATAAGATGCCTGTAATCTTCACTGCTAGTGATACGAGGCCGTTGGTCCCAGCACGGCGTTCCGTATTATCCTCCTGAACCCACCGATTCCATATTCTGCTAACAGTCATTGGATCTCGACCAACGCGAGCAGCAATGTCGCGATACGATAAACCGCAATCACGTTAGGCTACAATCCGACCTTTATCAAAAGCGGAAACGTGATGGTACGCATTTCTCCTCCTTACACGAGGCATCATAACAACGTTTCACCAGGCAACGCCGGTCAACTGCTGTTTGTGTATGAGAAATCGGTTGGAAACTTTCCTCATGTCAGCACGTTGTAGGTATTGCCACCGGCGTCAACCTTGTGTGAATGCTCTGAAAAACTAATCATTTGTATATCACAGCATCTTCTTCCTGTCGGTTAAATTTCACGTCTTTAGCACGTCATCTTCGTGGTGTAGCAATTTTAATGGCTAGTAATGTGTTTAGAAAAAGACTCATGATGCTACATTAAACTTTCTGAAGATTTTGACACTGCAAGAGAATGATGACAGTGAATCGAAACACAAATAATGTATAGAGCAGTATAAGATATATAAAGTAAGATACGACACTGAGCCGAAAAATAATCTGAAGTGACAGGTCCACTATCTGGGCCGGGCGGGGAAGCCGCGCTGTCTGATGCGTCCTGCACTGTCGGAAGTTCGAGTCCTTCCTCGCGCATGAGTGTGAGTGTTGTCCTTAGCGTACGTCAGTTTAAGTTAGATTAAGTAATGTGTAAGCTTAGGGACCGATGACCTCAGCAGTTTGGTCCCATAGGATCTTACCACAAATTTCCAAAAATTTCCCCAACTGATCAAAAATATTCGGACATTTAATGGTTCGAATGGTTCTAAGCACTATGGGACTTAACATCTGAGGTCATCAGTCCCCTAGACTTAGAACTACCTAAACCTAACTAACCTAAGGGCATCACACACATCCATGCCCGAGGCAGGATTCGAACCTGCGACCGTAGCAGCCGCGTTGCTCCGGACTGAAGTGACTACAACCTCTCGACCACAGCGGCCGGTGGACACTAATTAATGGACACCACTATATGTTGTGTCCAAGCTTCACCATTATGACGGCTTTAACTTCGGCAGACACTTCCAATGGAGTGGCTGAATGTCTGTGAAGGAATGACAGCCAATTATTCATCATGAGTCGGAACCATTCGGACGCTGGTGTCTGGAGTGAAGTCGACCTCCTATGTCATCGCAAAGACGTTCCACTGAGTTCAAATCGGGACTTTAGGCAAACCAGTCCTTTCTAAGAATATCATTCTCCACAGATCATAACCTCACATATGCTGCTTCATGACATTGTGCATTGTCATACTGATAGAAACAATCATTTCGCCAAACTGTTCTTTTGCTGAGCGCAGTACACAATGCTGCAAACTGAATTATTATTCTTCTGCATTTAGTGTTTTCTTAAGTGCAATAACTGTACCACGCCGCAACCAGAAAAAGTACCTCCACACCTTGCGGCCAAACAACCGCTGTATCGTTTGAAGGATACAGAGGCGGGCGAGTGAGCTAGGACTTACCCCAGTTCACTGTTAGTAGAGCCACGTCACCATAACCCATGTGTGCGTAGCACACGAGTATTGTATCATATTTAAGAATGAAATTAAAAGTTAAAGTTGCTTTTTCAAACTTAGTCAACGTATGCTTTAGTGTAATAATGTTTAAACGGTCAAGTATCAGATGGATTAGATCAACAGTGTGCCGGCCGGAGTGGCCGAGCGGTTAAAGGCGCTACAGTCTGGAACCGCACGACCGCTACGGTCGCAGGTTCGAATCCTGCCTCGGGCATGGATGTGTGTGATGTCCTTAGGTTAGTTAGGTTTAAGTAGTTCTAAGTTCTAGGGGACTGATGACCTCAGAAGTTAAGTCTCATAGTGCTCAGAGCCATTTGAACCACTTTTTGATCAACATTGTAGCTAAATACATCGTTTTAAGAAAAAAAAGTGGCACTAAATAATAAATCTAGGAAGCCAGAAATTGGTCATACTGTGCAGATGTATGTCAACATTAACTGGTAAAAGTCTCAACATGGTTAAAGCAATATTTTGCTCAGAATCTTCTCTTTTAAGAATGACTGAAGGCGTTAAATATTAGACCTAGAAATGTGCATATTTGTATGACGCTTCAGCTCAACATAAAAATGATGACTACATGACGCCATTAAGCTACTTCTAATATTTTTTGGGTAATTTACTGAAAACTAAATTTGGAACAAAAACGTCCTTATTGATAGTAGATGAAGTATCAGTCGTTATATTAATGTTAGAATATTTTGGTTACAGCACATGATGAAACCTATTAAATAATACAGCTGTAACAAGTTTTAGGACATTGATGATAATAACAGCCAATACAAGGTCTCTTAAAGTGGTAGTTCAGAGGTCATATTCTACTGTCAGTTACGCTCTAAAAATTTTAGAAGGCAAAGTTTTAATGCAGGCGAGCCAAGACTTTTTCTGTGATTTTAACCAACTTACCTACATTCACACAAAAATTACAAAGATCCTGAACTGATTCATAACATTGTTATTAAATATAGTGTGTCCGAGAAAGCGACCGTTTAGAGACTGCTACCGTGTGCATAGGGCGCATGACAGCAGGTGTACCCTTGGTTGTCCGCTGCGCCACATATATAAATACAGCCCAAGAGGCAAGACTAGGGCCGTCTGCAGTGGCCGAGTGGTTGTAGGCGCTTCAGTCTGGAGCCGCGCGACCGCTACGGTCGCAGGTTCGATACTCTAGTTAAGAGATGTTGAAGAAAAGCAGTGGCAGGATTGTAGCCCATCCCCGATGTTATTCAGTCTGTACATTGAGCAAGCAGTAAAGGAAACCAAGCAGAAGGTTGGAAAGAGAATTAAAATTTAGGAAGAGGAAATGAAAAAATTGTGGTTTGTTAGTGATGCTGTAATTCTATAGAGAGATCAAAAGCCTCGGAACATGAGATTAGCTGAAAGGATAATTTTCTAAAATATGTTATACGATAAATATCAACTATAGAACAGCAATGGATGTGTGTGATGTCCTTAGGTTAGTTACGTTTAAGTAGTTCTAAGTTCTAGGGGACTGATGACCTCACATGTTAAGTCCCATAGTGGTCAGAACAAGACTAGACTTCACTTCGCACGCAGCCGCCATAAGGTCAGCGTCAGTCAAACGCTGGAGTGCGCGCTACCTCGGATGACGTCAGAGACAGGCTGTTACAAAACGCTTATTTTCAGTAATAATAGAAAGTGAAATCGCGAGGACTGTACACCGTCCTGGATCGCTTAGATTTCGCTAAAGTAACTGTTAGTGTGCCACCCGCGATGTTAACAAATCCGCGTGGCAAGTGGCGACAGTTATGTTCCACTATGTGGCGAGCATTTATTTTATCAGTAGTCAGTGCGAAAGACAATTTAGTAGGAACTTACCGTAGAGGTCGACTCTGAACTGCTCATAGAGCTGTTAGGGATAGAGAGATTTACTGTCACTATGAAACATAATGAATATTTCAATGTTGTGCGTGTGAAACTTCACCAAATATCTGTATCAATTAGAACTCAAAGTCTTCAGTTATGGACCTGATCCTGCTGAACAAATAGAGAATAAAAGCATTTCTTTCAGTGGGCTGGACAAGAATGTGGACTTGCAGACTGATAACTATGGCCAGTATGTTCTCCATCGCTTTCTGGCTGACCACAGAAATACACTCCTGGAAATTGAAATAAGAACACCGTGAATTCATTGTCCCAGGAAGGGGAAACTTTATTGACACATTCCTGGGGTCAGATACATCACATGATCACACTGACAGAACCACAGGCACATAGACACAGGCAACAGAGCATGCACAATGTCGGCACTAGTACAGTGTATATCCACCTTTCGCAGCAATGCAGGCTGCTATTCTCCCATGGAGACGATCGTAGAGATGCTGGATGTAGTCCTGTGGAACGGCTTGCCATGCCATTTCCACCTGGCGCCTCAGTTGGACCAGCGTTCGTGCTGGACGTGCAGACCGCGTGAGACGACGCTTCATCCAGTCCCAAACATGCTCAATGGGGGACAGATCCGGAGATCTTGCTGGCCAGGGTAGTTGACTTACACCTTCTAGAGCACGTTGGGTGGCACGGGATACATGCGGACGTGCATTGTCCTGTTGGAACAGCAAGTTCCCTTGCCGGTCTAGGAATGGTAGAACGATGGGTCGATGACGGTTTGGATGTACCGTGCACTATTCAGTGTCCCCTCGACGATCACCAGTGGTGTACGGCCAGTGTAGGAGATCGCTCCCCACACCATGATGCCGGGTGTTGGCCCTGTGTGCCTCGGTCGTATGCAGTCCTGATTGTGGCGCTCACCTGCACGGCGCCAAACACGCATACGACCATCATTGGCACCAAGGCAGAAGCGACTCTCATCGCTGAAGACGACACGTCTCCATTCGTCCCTCCATTCACGCCTGTCGCGACACCACTGGAGGCGGGCTGCACGATGTTGGGGCGTGAGCGGAAGACGGCCTAACGGTGTGCGGGACCGTAGCCCAGCTTCATGGAGACGGTTGCGAATGGTCCTCGCCGATACCCCAGTAGCAACAGTGTCCTTAATTTGCTGGAAAGTGGCGGTGCGGTCCCCTACGGCACTGCGTAGGATCCTACGGTCTTGGCGTGCATCCGTGCGTCGCTGCGGTCCGGTCCCAGGTCGACGGGCACGTGCACCTTCCGCCGACCACTGGCGACAACATCGATGTACTGTGGAGACCTCACGCCCCACGTGTTGAGCAATTCGGCGGTACGTCCACCCGGCCTCCCGCATGCCCACTATACGCCCTCGCTCAAAGTCCGTCAACTTCACATACGGTTCACGTCCTCGCTGTCGCGGCATGCTACCAGTGTTAAAGACTGCGATGGAGCTCCGTATGCCACGGCAAACTGGCTGACACTGACGGCGGCGGTGCACAAATGCTGCGCAGCTAGCGCCATTCGACGGCCAACACCGCGGTTCCTGGTGTATCCGCTGTGCCGTGCGTGGGATCATTGCTTGTACAGTCCTCTCGCAGTGTCCGGAGCAAGTATGGTGGGTCTGACACACCGGTGTCAATGTGTTCTTTTTTCCATTTCCAGGAGTGTATGTGTTTCTGATGAGCAGCCGCTCCACCACTGTACCTCTCTCCTTTCAACTTCCTATGCACAGTCACTGTGCTAACTGCACTGGTATAAATACTTTGCACCTCACGAGTGGGTCATTCCGCTGATTCCATGCTGTTTATTTAAAACCAACCACGTCAATGCTAGACGCTCCCTGTCCGTCAGAACATAAGGTCTGTTTGGTTCTAGTTTAACTGCGGTTGTTTGTTCGCTTATCCATGTGACAATCGTATCATCAACGATCGACTTGGTCATATACAGGGCGTTACAAAAAGGTACGGCCAAACATTCAGGAAACATTCTTCAAACACAAAGAAAGAAAATATGTTATGTGGACATGTGTCCGAAAACGCTTACTTTCCATGTTAGAGCTCATTTTATTACTTCTCTTCAAATCACATTAATCATGGAATGGAAATACACAGCAACAGCGTGACTTCAAACACTTTGTTACAGGAAATGTTCAAAATGTCCTCCGTTAGCGAGGATACATGCATCCACCCTCCGTCGCATGGAATCCCTGATGCGCTGATGCAGCCCTGGAGAATGGCGTATTGTATTACAGCCGTCCACAATACGAGCACGAAGAGTCTCTACATTTGGTACCGGGGTTGCGTAGACAAGAGCTTTCAAATGCCCCCATAAATGAAGGTCAAGAGGGTTGAGGTCAGGAGAGCGTGGAGGCCACGGAATTGGTCCGCCTCTACCAATCCATCAGTCATCGAATCTGTTGTTCAGAAGCGTACGAACACTTCGACTGAAATGTGCAGGAGCTCCATCGTGCATGAACCACATGTTGTGTCGTACTCGTAAAGGCACATGTTCTAGCAGCACAGGTAGAGTATCCCGTATGAAACCATGATAACGTGCTCAATTGAGCGTAGGTGGAAGAAACTAAAATGAGCTCTAACATGGAAATTAAGCGTTTCCGGACACATGTCCACATAACATCTTTTCTTTATTTGTGTGTGAGTAATGTTTCCTGAAAGTTTGGCCGTACCTTTTTGTAACACCCTGTATAGAAGGGTTGAAAGATCCCTAATGAGTTTGTTACTCAGGTACTATCCAACAATTGTGATTGATGTAAAGAATGGCAGCTAACTCTAAATATAGATAAATGTAAATTAATGCAGATGAATAGGAAAAAGAATCCTGTAATGTTTGAATACTCCATTAGTAGTGTAGCGCTTGACACATTCACGTCGATTAAATGTTTGGGCGTAACATTGCAGAGCGATATGAAGTGGTACAAGCATGTAATGGCAGTTGTGGGGAAGGCGGATAGTCGTCTTCGGTTCATTGGTAGAATTTTGGGAAGATGTGGTTCATCTGTAAAGGAGAGCGCTTATAAAACACTGATACGACCTATTCTTGAGTATTGCTCGAGCGTTTGGGATCCCTATCAGGTAGGATTGAGGGAGGACATAGAAGCAGTTCAAAGGCGGGCTGCTAGATTTGTTACTGGTAGGTTTGACCATCACGCGAGTGTTACGGAAATGCTTCAGGAACTCGGATGGGAGTCTCTAGAGGAAAGGAGGCATTCTTTTCGTGAATCGCTACTGAGGAAATTTAGAGACCCAGCAATTGAGGCTGACTGCAGTACAATTTTACTGCCGCCAACTTACATTTCGCGGAAAGACCACAAAGATAAGATTAGGGCTCGTACAGAGGCATATAGGCAGTCATTTTTCCCTCGCTCTGTTTGGGAGTGGAACAGGGAGAGAAGATGCTAGTTGTGGTACGAGGTACCCTCCACCACGCACCGTATGGTGGATTGTGGAGTATGTACAGGGTGTTTCAAAAATGACCGGTATATTTGAAACGGCAATAAAAACTAAACGAGCAGCGATAGAAATACACCGTTTGTTGCAATATGCTTCGGACAACAGTACATTTTCAGGCGGACAAACTTTCGAAATTACAGTAGTTACAATTTTCAACAACAGATGGCGCTGCAAGTGATGTGAAAGATATAGAAGACAACGCAGTCTGTGGGTGCGCCATTCTGTACGTCGTCTTTCTGCTGTAAGCGTGTGCTGTTCACAACGTGCAAGTGTGCTGTAGACAACATGGTTTATTCCTTAGAACAGGATTTTTCTGGTGTTGGAATTCCACCGCCTAGAACACAGTGTTGTTGCAACAAGACGAAGTTTTCAACGGAGGTTTAATGTAACCAAAGAACCGAAAAGCGATACAATAAAGGATCTGTTTGAAAAATTTCAACGGACTGGGAACGTGACGGATGAACGTGCTGGAAAGGTAGGGCGACCGCGTACGGCAACCACAGAGGGCAACGCGCAGCTAGTGCTGCAGGTGATCCAACAGCGGCCTCGGGTTTCTGTTCGCCGTGTTGCAGTTGCAGTCCAAATGACGCCAACGTCCACGTATCGTCTCATGCGCCAGAGTTTACACCTCTATCCATACAAAATTCAAACGCGGCAACCCCTCAGCGCCGCTACCATTGCTGCACGAGAGACATTCGCTAACGATATAGTGCACAGGATTGATGACGGCGATATGCATGTGGGCAGCATTTGGTTTACTGACGAAGCTTATTTTTACCTGGACGGCTTTGTCAATAAACAGAACTGGCGCATATGGGGAACCGAAAAGCCCCATGTTGCAGTCCCATCGTCCCTGCATCCTCAAAAAGTACTGGTCTGGGCCGCCATTTCTTCCAAAGGAATCATTGGCCCATTTTTCAGATCCGAAACGATTACTGCATCACGCTGTCTGGACATTCTTCGTAAATTTGTGGCGGTACAAACTGCCTTAGACGACACTGCGAACACCTCGTGGTTTATGCAAGATGGTGCCCGGCCACATCGCACGGCCGACGTCTTTAATTTCCTGAATGAATATTTCGATGATCGTGTGATTGCTTTGGGCTATCTGAAACATACAGGAGGCGGCGTGGATTGGCCTCCCTATTCGCCAGACATGAACCCCTGTGACTTCTTTCTGTGGGGACACTTGAAACACCAGGTGTACCGCCAGAATCCAGAAACAATTGAACAGCTGAAGCAGTACATCTCATCTGCATGTGAAGCCATTCCGCCAGACACGTTGTCAAAGGTTTCGGGTAATTTCATTCAGAGACTACGCCATATTATTGCTACGCATGGTGGATATGTGGAAAATATCGTACTATAGAGTTTCCCAGACCGCAGCGCCATCTGTTGTTGAAAATTGTAACTACTGTAATTTCGAAAGTTTGTCTGCCTGAAAATGTACTGTTGTCCCAAGCATATTGCAACAAACGGTGTATTTCTACCGCTGCTCGTTTAGTTTTTATTGTCGTTTCAAATATACCGGTCATTTTTGAAACACCCTGTATGTAGATGTAGATGTAGACAATTAGTGAATATTTGACGACACTGGGTATTTCTGACCACCCTTTTCTGCTGTTACTGCTTCCTTACTGCCAATACAATATTCCACAATATTCCACTTCCTTGACTCTTGTGCAGAAAAGAGTGCAGTATTCTGCTGCATCCATTTTCAATAAGCCACCACAAGAACTCAAAAATCTTAGCAGTAGCCCAAACGCTTTTAAGTCTAAACTGAAGAGTTTCCTCATGGCTCACTCCTTCTATTCTGTCGAGGAGCTCCTGGAAGAGCTAAAAAATTAAGCAAATTCCAGTGTGATATTGTTGATTTTCTTTATTTAAACTTACTACTTGTCGCCTGAATATGTTTCTTATATTTCATTTTATCTGTTTCTACAATCTACAACTGAATATGTTTCTTATATTTCATTTTATCTGTTTCTACAATCGTGCTATAATTTCATGTATTGACTCGTTCCATGACCATGGAGACTTCTCCTTAATGTGGTCCCACGGAACAGTAAATAAATAAATAAATTTTAAAGTGCTGCGTCTGCCTATCAACACACCTAGTGGTTAATTACACATTAAGTAGGGCTGTCTGGATAGTTTTGATTAGACAGTAGTCTAAGTCAAGCCGTTACACATCGCTCCACACCCACTGTGATAAGTTGCCTTTACAGAGGAAATGTAAGGAATGTCATCATTTCCACCAGGCACCTTTTGAGCCTACATTTTCACTTTGTAATCGTTTTGTCGTATGACTGATCTATCGATAGCCGTCTCTCTGTAGGGGTTGAGCACATCATGAGTCGTAGCTTAGTTACCGTGGGACGCAGGCATCGTGCAGTCTTGACGCTGTGGCTGCACCATGCATTTCTCAATTTATTATGATGCAGTTAAAAATTTTTGTCACGCAACATTTCACAGCAGTGTTCATTTCAATATTAATGTTTATCTAGAATGTAACGATTTTCGATTTCGTGTGTTGTGTCGGGTAGTCAGTAATCAACCGCATCAGGATGGTTACAGGAAGATAACATGGCTGGCTTGACTCCAGGTATCACAAGTTCCAAGTGAGACAGACTTGTGTGGTGGAACTGTGTGAATATCACGAGAGTAGGTACATTCTCGTATCAGGTATCGCACATCGCTGTGTCATTTCATTTGTATAGGTATCTGCTCCTCGTTCTCAGGCTTGACCCCCTATTTAGGTTCGATGATGAGCTGCTATTCCAGAGCATGGAGAGCCCCGTCAGTTCTGTTCGTGTGTAACGGGAAAATTAAAGTAGACTGGGGGGGAGTGTGGGGGGCAGTGAGATATGGGATCGAGGAGGCAGGCGCGTCAGGGTAATTCCTGCAGGTGTGGGAACCGCTATGACAAGATGGCTCAGTGGCTAACGCACCTGCAAAGTATGCAGGAGACCCGGATTCGATTTCCAGCTTTCGTACGAATTTTCACTCGATGCTTCCGTCTAGCTACACAAATAAAATCTGTATCAGACCAGTAACGTCTCTCAAATTGCGTCGTTTCATAGTATAAGAGAAATTTGAGTTCGTGCAGAGGAATATAGACCGTTCTTTTCCCCCTCGCTCCATTTCGAGTGGGCCAGGAAATGGAACGAATAGTAGTGGTATACGGTGCCCTCCGCCATGCACCCGATGGTGGCTGGCAGATGCGGATGTAAAATACAACGCCAAATTTTCCGGTACGGCTGAGTAATTGGTTATGATGTTTTCCCAGCACAAAATAGTTTGGGAGCATTGTCAGTTGGCAGCGAAGATATGACTTTCATTGTGAAAATCCAGGTTTTGTAAGAGCGTAGGTGGAGGGCGGTGCCTTGGCGGAGCTCAACAAGTCTCCCGTTGTCCTCGTAGTAGCGTGAGTGCGGGAAGGAGCTCTGAGGGACTTGTGAAGTTTGGTGACTACTTCAGGAAAGTTAAGGTCCAGAGTTGTCTTCTGAGAACAGCTTTAATAGGTCATGAGAAGTTGTTTCGCAGAGGTAGCGAGAGCAAGAGGCACTGTAGTATTCAACGAGTGTAGTTGAGGTTTATAACTTATTTTTAGCGACAGCTGTTGGTGAATGTACAAATGGACACTCAACACCTTCTCTGGTACCGTAAGTGGAGCTGACTCTTTGAGAAAAAGAGTACGCGAAATGAAGTGTTGCGTACTGAATATTACATATTCCAATACATCTTGCAGTAGAAGGTGTTGTAAACTTACGAGCCTGTAATATAAACACACAGCCAACGATACGAAGCGGTATGAAATGCATCTTGAACGTTAAGTCAATAGTATGAAACGGAGGAGTTAAATTTGTTAGCAGAATTCTGTTACGGTCTAGCATATATGTCAAGGAGACAATTCTACAGTACTGTATCAGTTCTTTGGTGTACTTAGCCCGTGTCATTCTAGCGTAAGTAGTCGAAGGAAATCAGACTCTATTTGCTACAGCACTACGAGGTAGATGTAGTCCATACGAATGTGTAACAGAGATTTACAGGGTCAAATTGAAACCTGACAAACAGAAAATAGCGAACGGGACACCGACCATCAGGCAAGGTTATGGGCGTGTTCGTTTGCCTGTTCGGGTATCGGATGCGTACGTGAAATGTCGAACCCAGCAGGAGTCAGGGTTAAGCATCCTCCCTCCTCCATCCCAGAATAAGAATTCTTCGCAAATCAAACTCGTATAGACTTATAGACTTATCAGTTCAGTTTCAGCATGAAGACAGCGGGAATGTGTAATTAATATTGACTAGTAGCAAGTGTGTACAGAAACATCTGCCGTAAGGTTTCGAAACAACGTCTTCATTGACAGCTAAAGAAAAATAGTGCCCCTCCTAGTTTGGACATCGTCTGAAAGTGAAATAGGTGACAGAAGAACTGCTGTCAATGGTTTTCCCTCATTATTTTCCATATTCAAGTTGTTATTTGATTTCAAAAACAGATTCGTAATTTACAACTCTGTAATGTTACTAAAAACAGGCTTGATATATTTAGGCGTTCACGATTTGCCCATATGACAGTCTTGAATATAAAATTTAGTAATTGCTACAATATTTGCACTTTATGTTGGGAATTGTTACTCAGGAATTCTGTTTTTAACCTTATAACTCTAAAAATGTTGTTCACTAATTTCGCCATTATCAAGCGGTTGGATCACGCCGATCCATAGCGTATTACGTAACATCATCTACAATGATTGATGGCCTGGTGAGCCATACTCCAGAGTGCCCTCTACATACACACATATCTACATCTACACCTCCATCCATACTCCGCAAGCCACCTGACGGTGTGTGGCGGAGGGTACCTTGAGTGGCACTATCGGTTCTCCCTTCTATTCCAGTCTCGTATTGTTCGTGGAAAGAAAGATTGTCGGTTTGCCTCTGTGTGGGCTCTAATCTCTGATTTTATTCTCATGGTCTCTTCGCAAGATATACGTGGGAGGGAGCAATATACTGCTTGATTCCTCGGTAAAGGTGTGTTCTCGAAACTTCAACAAATGCTCGTACCGAACTGCTGAGAGTCTCTCTTGCAGAGTCTTCCACTAGAGTTTATCTATCATCCCCGTAACGCTTTCGCGATTGCTAAATAATCCTGTAACGAAGCGCCCTGCTCTCCGTTGCATCTTCTCTATCTCATCTATCAACCCTATCTGGTACTTGTTTATTATGATATTGCACTCCGTGTGCTGTTCGGAAACGCGACGCAAGTTCATTTGGACACGCAGGCACTGCAGCCTCTACAGCCGTTATGAAAAATGTACCAGACGGGGTGTCGAAACAGGATTTCCCGCTCATCGTGAGTGGGCCCCGTCCGGCCAAAATTATTTAAAAAAAAAACATTTTTGAGGAACGTAATGGTAAGGCAACCTCTCGCAAGAAGCAGGTAGTCCGGGTTCGAGTTCCCGTCCGGCACAAATTTTCATTGTCGTCATTCCATTCTACAGCTGGTTGTTTTCCACATTCGCAACTGGGAATACATTTCATGTATGTGTGTGTGCATATTCGTTTAGTTGCCAGCTGTAAGACCGGGAACGAAATGGTACCCATATTGTACACTGAAGCGACACAGAAACTAGTATAGGCCTGCGTATTGAAATACAGAGATATGTAAACAGGCAGAATACGTCGCTCCGGGCAGCAATGCCTATGTAAGGCAACATGTGACTGGCGCAGTTGTTAGATCTGTTAAGATAGCAGGTTATTAAGATTCAAGTGGATTTGAACTTGGTGTTATAGTCACCACACGAGCGATGAGACCCAGCATCTCCGAGGTAACGATGGAGTGGGGATTTCCCCGTACGACCATTTCAAGAGTGTACCGTGAATATCAGGAATCCGGTAAAACATCAAATCTCTAACATCGCTGCGGTCGGAAAAAGACCCTGCAAGGACGGGACCCACGACGATTGAAGAGAATCGTTCAAGGTGACAGAAGTGCAACCCTTGATTATTTTCATGCGGGCCATCAACAACTGTCACCGGGAGAACGATTCAAGGAAATCGGAGCCGAGGGCCCACGCGCGTACCCTGGATGACTGCACGACACAAAGCTTTACTCCTCGCCTCTTTCCATCAACCCCTAAATCGGACCATTGATGACTGGAAACATGATGCCTGGTCGCAGCAGTCTCTCCAATGGCGGAGAGATGGAATGTCCCCCCTCAAGAACTTACCATCCTTGTGTCAGTATGGGAGCACGTTGCAGAGGATTCTGAGCGTACAAGCTGTGGAGAAAGCATGGAGCGGCAGTTTGCCGCTGCAGAGAACGTGGCTGTCGTTTGCTACAGGGCCGTGGCGAGCAGCTAGCGTTTTCGCGGCCTTGGCAAAACCCGAGCGGACGCTCGGCAGGGGCGCGTATGGCCTTGTTTGCGCGCTTGGAGGAATTTATATTCCAAAGAAAAATTGATAAGAACAAAACTAAGAGTGACACGGAAATGCGAGTTGGCACTCATGGACAGAAAAATATGTAAAGCTAAATTTATCTAGACGCGCCACAAAAATATACGGGGTGTAAATCTTAAGTTGACAAACTCGAAAAATTAAGCTTCACACGAAAAAATGTGTAGAATCCAAAGTTGATTATTTTCGAGGGGACGTGTGCTGGTGCTAAAACTAGCCCGCCATCCCAGCCCCCTGGGGGCGAAGCCGGAGGCAAGTTTAAAATTTAAAATGGAAACCCCCATTTTTTTGCAGAATCAGATTCTATATAAAAAAAACTACGTACATACTGTCTTAAACATTTGTTTTGATCCTTGGTCGTTGGCGCTTTAATTCAAGAAAACCCATGTTCCCAATTTTGCGTGAAAAATGGTTACGCATAATTAAAAAGCTATTTGCAAACAAGCAACAATAAAACGAAACCAATCCTTGCTTTTCAGGATCACCAAATCTTGAACAGGAATACGTTCATCTTCAGTTAGCGAGAGGGTTAGTCTTTTCCTCAGTTGGTGTTTTACTTTGTTTACTCTGTTAGTTAATGAGTTCACTCGTTAGTATTTAGGATGTTTGGTTAGTTAGTTAGCTAGTCAGATGATTTGTTTAGTAATTAAAAATTGTGTGGCCTCATGACCACGAAACAAACAACACTTATACGAATTTGCGGAAAAAATTAACGTTTGGATAAATATTTGTAAAACTCAAATTCCTCTCTCTAAGTCCCCACACTATGAATAGAGAGGGAGAGTTCTAGTTTTATCGAATCCAAATTTACGAAATAAATAAGTATTCTTTTTTATCTGTAACCATTTTCCACGCAAAAACCAGAACATGGAATTTGTTGAATTACAGAGCCAACTACCAACAATCAAAACAAATGTTTGAGACAAAATGTACGTAGTTTTTTTTATGAAGAATCTGATTCTGCAACAAAAAAGGGGCTTCCCGTTTGAAATTTTAGAGTTCCCTCCTGGGGTGGCGGGCTAATTTCAGCACCAGCAGATGTTCCCCTCGAAAATAATCAACTTTGGATTCTGCACATTTTTCCGTGTGAAGCTTATTTTTCGAGTTATTCTGGTTTGTCAACTTAGATTTACACCCTGTAAAATAGTTTAAAAGTTATTGTCTTAAAATTGTAAATTTATGAAAGTTTAAAAGCTAATATTTCGGAAATTCTTTGGCTGATTAACATAAACAAAGTGCTTACAGATTCGACTAGTTAAGCTGCATCGAGCAATCATAGCCGATTTATAAGAATCTGTACCATTTTTTAATGAGATGTCCGAATATGGGATTCGACTGAGAGAAACTGTGTTTTTGGTAATAAATATATTTAAAGAGACGAAACGAGCTGCAGTATTCTAAAGTTTAAAGAGGTAGACGGGTAATTAAGTATATATATTTTTTGTTCATTTATGTTTAGTATAAAAAATCAGGGAAAAGCAAAATCACTCCACAAGAACATTAGTTGTGAAAAAATGGTATCAGACACAAAACTTTGGACTTTAAATTTTTATTACCGGGAAAATTTCCATATTTTTCTATAAATCATATGTGTTTTTGTGTTTAGTTTTAGAATATCCGTATTTTATTAACAACATCGTTATTGCCTGGAAAATTTCCATATTTTTCAATAAATCATGTATGTTTTTGTGTTTAGTTTTAGAATATTCGTAATTTTTGTCAAACATTGTTTTCAGTTAGGCAGCCGTTTCGAGGGTGTATAGGGCGGCCATCTTTCACGGAGTGGAGTTGGAGCGACGCTAAGAGCAGGAGGTGCCGCCCATCTGGGGGTAATATTCGGCTGGTAGCCACAATCGGGGACAAGTATGTAAGAGGTGACGTTCGAAAACGATCAAGTTGAGGCCTATATAGTGGCTTAGGACTGCAGACAACAGTGTATTTTGTGAACTGTGAACATACTGTCGAGTGCCGTGATCTCGACATATGAATTTTCTAGTGAAGTGTTGCAGCATCAGTTATTAACGGCCGCCCTTACGTAAGAGCCCCTCAGACTGCATTTTAAGTGTGTAGTCAATATCTTGAAGACTGTTCGTGGAAAAATAGAAATAAATTACTTGCTCAACTTATAAATCAACGTGAGTAACTCAATAATTTTAAATTTCACCGCAGTACGTGCCTGCATGGTTTTTTTATTTTTATTTTTTGCAGCTTGAAAATTGAGATTACGATAGGTTTGATCTGGCACCCTACGACGAAAAACGTAACCAAACATTGAGAGCAGCCACATCTCTAGGCAGCTCAATTAAGCTGAGTGTTGAATGTAACATACATATACCTTTTCGTGCCATAGCGCGTGCGGGCTTGAGCTAACTATACAATATACAGTGCGTAATTCCCAGTACCGTCGTAGGATGCACTGCCATTCATAGTGATGACACACGCTATTAAGAACGATGTCCTTTTGTAATATCAAAGAGACCATCATAAACAGTGAAGACTTTGGTGTGATAAGTGTCTTTGAAAAAAGTGTAATTTCAATTCATCGTATACTGACGGTCACGGCATGTGGAAACCCAGATGTTGATGCGGGTTAAGCGACACGACGCCTGAAGATGACCAAGTTCGGCTTAAGATGATTAAATCGATTTGTTAAGTGATTTACGAGATGGTATTTCAAAGTTACTACCGAAATATTAATTTTGGAAGCTTGTAGTTACGAATATATTGAAATATCACCACGTCTCTCCGTGCAAATCCTCCTTGAAACAGAGTGACAAGTGGTTGTGAACTGCGTGGTTTAATTGGTTGTTGGTGAGCGTTTTTTCATTTTCGCATTTCTGCGCATTAGCGATTTAGCGATAGATGATCTGAAAGAACAGCAGTTCAGTGTAATGTTGTGTTTTAAACTAAGGAAAATCTAATCTCTTAAGGAACGCACCAACTGTTGAAGAGAGCTTTTGGAGATAACGTTTTTGGTCTGGCAGACTTACTAATGGTATAAGCGTTTTAAAAAAATGGCAAACTTGGAGTGATGATGATGACGGTTGGTATCGACTGTTAATTGGGGTATCACATCCAAAAATTTGCAGATAGTGTTCTATTTGACTCCGCAGTTCGTGGACTGACCATGCAATAGTTCTGAATCAATTTGAGAAAAAGTTATGGTACATGTGAATGACATTCCTTTAGAATAATTAAACATGACAACGGGTCCAGAAAAGTTTGTACCACAAATACTTCAAAATGTTCAAAAGCAACACCGCATGGAATTCAACAAACAGGGAAGTTGAACAACTGCTTCAAGACGATCTAAATTAGATATAATAAGTTCGCATTGGCGTTGAAAGTCATGTTTATTGCTATGCCCATGGAAATATGCAGCAATCTTTGCAGTGGACGAGTTCTCGACCTCGGTAAAAAATCTCTAAAAGTCAACAGTAATTACTTGTTGATCAGTTTTCATTTAAATGTGTTCTGAGATGATTGAAATAACTCCTGATCAGATGGTCAGTGAACAAATCTATCGCTGGGTTATAACATGTTTGTGGTGGGACGTTAGGAACGTAAGCAGAAGTGGCATATGGGCAACTGAAAACTTCATCATGACAATTCATGCTCGCATACGGTCTACATTATTGTGTACATTTTGACTAAAAACAAGATGACAGGTGTGGTACATTAACCATATTCATACAGCTTTGTCCCATATGGTTTTCTCCTCGCCTCTGAGATGGAAATCAAATTGAAGAGGAGAACGTTTGACGCAGTGGAGGAGATTCGAGCAGAATCGCAGAGCGCAGTCTACGTTCATGCCGCGTTTCAGAAATGTCAGAAAAGTTGGGGTCGCTGTATTCGCTTCCGTTGGAATCACTTTGAAGGTGAAGAAGCAAAATAAGACGTAATAATTCTGAATGGTAACAGCTAGAAAATTTTTAGATACCACTTCTTAGAATATGGTTTGTTTGGAAAATAAAAGTACTATTCCTTATAAAAGCCAAAACTCTCGCGATGAAGAAGGAAAGCTCAAAATACTCAATGGCACAATAAAAATGTAGAGCGTGTGGGGATCGTTTCTAAGGCCTGAGAGTTATTAGTTCGCCAATAATCTATGTCGACAGGCCTTGAGAAAAAGTTACTGTCGTAAGAGTACTGAATAACCAAGAAATATGTAGTATGTGCTATGACATTAATACGATTACTAAAAAATATTTATTTTCATTGTTAGTACTCTGTTTGCAACTGAAATAAGTTGATCTTAGCATTTAACAGCCTTTGGAATGTAAAGATCTGAATGTGAAAATGTCAAGCAATGAACTGTTTATTGCAGTGCCCTGAGAGTCAGAAAATAAATTTCAAGCAAAAAATGTCGACGAAGACGTTAATGAAATGATTTAAACATACACCTCATCTGAGGTGTACAACAGTGTACATGAATAATGCACTATGAGGTTACATTTCGGTAGATAATGTCATCGGCTCACCTTGCAAATAATGCTTCTCACATTTCAAGTTAAGGCACACGCACCTGCAAAGCACTTGCCGCCGAAACGTGTCGTGCTACTAAAATTAGTGAAAACTGACTGAAGCAGTGAATATTAGTTGATAAATTAAATCTTCAGTTTTGTGTACTGAGATAAAACTGTGTTTAGTTTAACCATACCGACGGTGGTAACACGCGAGCAGTCAACATTAGGGGAAGACTGTGCAACGTTCCTGAATTTCCTGCAGGCGTAATAGCGATGCCGATAAAGGATAACGCGGTGCCCCTGTCTGTTATCTTCGAGTGCAGAATTCCAGGAACGGAGCTGTAGCGCCATCAAAGGTGCCGGTGGGGTTCTCTCCCGGGCACACGGCCGCCCTTACGCCCTTACGCATTCTCCAGGGCTCTTGGCGTCCGACGTGACGCGATGAGCCTTCTCCGCGCCCTGACTCCCTCCCTCCGTCCCTCCCCCACCTCTCCCGAACCCCTCCTTACCTCTCTTCCTCACCCTCACACATACACGCACACACACAAACATACACACACACACACCTTCCACCTCTGCTTGCCTCTACCCTGCTCCCTCTCCACCGTCTTCCGCCCACCACCCACAACCCGGCAGTTTAACCAATAACTTCCTCGATCCCAATCAATTCAGCCTTTGTGTCTTCTGCGTGTTTGCATACCTTAACTTTGCGCGCCGAGGGAGCAGGTACAAAAGGATCTCCACGGAGCAAGGAAAAAGAGGAAGGAACTGATTTTTAAGATGCCTTCCTCCTGCCCCTTCCCCCGTCCATCGCTCATGTTTTCGTCTCTCTTTTCTTGCGCGGATCGTCCGTTTTCGGTTCCAATATCGGGGTTATGTGTTATCCGGCGGCGATCTTGTTTGTGTCTGTTCTGACGTCGGTAAGGCATTCCGGTAACCTCTTCCGCGTCCCTGAGCCGCAGAATACACGACCTTCTCGTCGTTTTGAATGTGCTTAAGGGCTGTAGGCATTATGGACGGGAGGCAATCTAGGGGCCGGCTGAGAGGAATGCGGGCAATTTATCAATATGGTACACACATAGACTCTGACGGCGCATCTCGCTATAAGACTAGGCGTCTCATCGAAGATGGCAGCCCATGTTATAGCATGCAGAGTGTTAGGAACACGTGGACGATTTCCTTCGAACACAAGCGTTGAAATTTTGTGCACTTCTCTCTCACCTAAGTGTTCTGTACAGTAATAAACACAGACCGACACAAGTCCAAATACTATTGTCTTATACAGGCAGATAAATGATATAGACTCTACTATCAACTTTCGAACTACAGTGCACCACAATGAATGACAGTCGATGGATCAGAAAAATGGACAACTAGAAAGGCGCTTAGAGAGAGTAGGGTGTTCACATGAAAACTCCCTGGATTTTAAATGCCACTAAAAACAACTATAAGACATAAATACTTGAGGTTTACGGCATCATGCAAAGAAATTACAATTTTTGTGTAAATTTTCTTAAACAATTCCTTCTGTTCTCTCTCAAGTGCCAAATAATTACCAGAAATGGCTACACCTCAAAACAGAGCCCACTGATTGGTGTGGTATGCTGAAACAAAATGGCTCAGTTATGTCTAAAGAAATTCCCTGCTTGAATATCTAACGGAGCCACCAAACGTTAAGACGATTAAGACTTGTATGACAAGTTCGTTCGGCGCCCACATCTCATGAAAGGAGACCAGAGAGACTTGCCAGAAAAGCCCTTCAAAGTAACTTAGCAGCGGAATGCGAGACCTAAATGTCACTCGCTCAGCTGTTCACAAAGTGCTGCTTAAATGACTTCTCTCAAAATCTTAAAAAGTTGTAATTGTGCAAGCAGTGAAGCGAAACGACTTGAAAATTGGCCAATAATTTGCTATTGAAATGTTAGACCGTACAGGGAAAAGTCCCAACTATTTACAGTATGTCGTATTCTCTGACGAAGCAACTTAACACACATGTGGCAAATTCAATCGGCGCAACATTCGTATCTTATGTTCGGAAGTCCCCCAGTTTCTGGAAACATATCACAGACAGCGAAAAAGTGAATGTGTAATGTGTGTTATGAAAGACAGTATAGTTGTAACATTTTTGTTCATCGAGCAAACAGTTACGGCCAAATGTGATCTTCCAGCTGGACACTTCAGCACCACACTGAAATTTGAATGTTCGTCAGTTCCTAGACCAGACGTTTCCTTAGCGATGCACAGGACGGGATGTACGAAATCGGAGGCCACTGTGACATGAGGACATAATCTGTATGGATTTGTTCCTGTGGGGCTATGCGAAACACTTTGTGTGCGCCTCTCCTGTACGTAATCTAGCCCTTCGCCACAAAAGAATGTTGTGATGCAATAGCCTTCATAGCCGCAGACATGCTTATGCATACATGATTTGAGATAGAGTCTTAAGCTGAAATTTTTGGGTTACAAAAGGGACCATGTGAAAAAGTATTAAGTTTTTGTACAAACAATTTTGAGTTACTTTAAACGATGCCACAAACAGCAAATACCGTATTTACGCGAATCTAATGCACAATGGTGTGTAATGCACACTCCAATTTTAAATACTGAAATAATAAAGAAAGAATTTGTTCGCACATCACTGGCACATCAATAACTTTATTTTACATTATAATGGATGCATACATGATGAAAACAACAACAATTCGTAGGTGGCTCACTGTTAAGAGACACTGTTGTTGTTGTTAAAAAAGAATGCCTAACATGATTACCTATATGAGATGCAAGTAAACATACCGTAAATTACAGGCGTTACTCATTATTATTCACTACTTTCTTCATTACTTGTATCCTCAAAGGAGTTTCATAACACACAGATTCATTTCCTGTATCCCCATCATTCCTAGTGTCGTTCTAAAGCATGTCATCTTCACTGCCGTCCAGAGTATTTGAAACAGAACGTTTTTTGAATTATTTTACGATCTTTGGTGCTTCGACATTTTCGAGGAGTGTGCAATACTGTGGGGTGTGGTACCCTTAATTTTTCCTATCAGAGTCGTTCTCAATGTGGTGGGCAAAAATCATTTTTCGTATTGTTCCTGAATGTAACATATGAAAGGTTTATATAAACTAACGTCCCAGGGTTGTAACACAGAAATCATTCCTCCACGAATAACAAGTCACTGGCTATGCTATGTATCTTCGTTTTTACGTCGCCAATGAGATAACCATGAAATGAATCAAGGAAAAGAGTTGATGATAGCTTGAAAAGCTACCCAGGACGGAGTCCTCATACTTTTCTGAGCCAGTCAAGAATTAAAATTTCATCTATCCATTCTTTATTTTGATTTCGAACAATAACGTGATCAGGGAGCAGCTTTTGGTTTTTAGGGATCTTGGGGCTTCCTTTACACTTGAAGATTAAAAGGAAGGGGGAAGTTTTATGCCCATCTGCTGTGACTGCCAGAATTAGAGTTATGCGCTGTTTTTCACAACCTGATGTTTTGATGGTAACTTCTTTTGTCCCCTTCTCATGAATAGAGTAATTACGTGGCATGCAAAACCAAACTGGCGTCTCATCACCGATAGCTATCTGGCTCATCGAAAATTTCTTTTCTTTCCGAGATGTGATGACATATATCGCTGAAGATCTTGAAGTTTTTTCTCAAAATTCTGTGGAAGCTTTTGGCCTACGGTTGTAAGATGCCATAGAGATAACCCCACCCATTTCATAATGCGATCAACCCATCCGTGTTTTGCCTTAAACTCTTGCCTAGGTATATTAAGAAATGCAATCACCTGTTTTGCTTTGTGTCTTATGGCGTCAATAGACTGTCCTTTTTCGTCCTTTCATGTAAGATTTTCAAAATTTTTACTTCAGCATCAGGATGTCTTCCTTTGCGTAGGCCAGCGAATACCTTTCTAGCTATAGTAATTGCATAAAGTGCCAATTTCTGTTTCTTCCATAATGGAACGTTACTCTCAGCTACATTGACCTCTCGTCCTACCCCCGTCTTACCGTATTTTTCAGCATGAACTACTTGACGCTTGAGTATCATACGATGTTCTTCTCTGCTTGCCTTTTATTTTACGACTGTCTAATACAAACACACTGTACAGTTATAGGCCAATAATAATGTAACGGTATTGAGAAAATCACGAATATTATCCGCACCGCAGCCTTGAATATTGCATTTGGTAAAAATAAGTATGCTTTAAATTCGCATGCATGCGGTATCTACGTCTCACAGTCTTTTTCTTCTTTTTAACCTACGTTTGGAAAACAGGGAAGTTTGATGTGCGCACCCTATAGACAGAGATATTTGAATGAGGGGTGATGAGGAGGCTCCTGTAACCCGTTAAAGGCAGCGCCGAGTGGTGACAACTGACAAGTAAAGATATATATTCTATCACATTACGCACTTTGTGAAGAGCAATAGGATCCAGTGGGTTGGTTTCTCTACCAATTGCCGCGCGGGGTAGCCACGCGGTCTTAGGCGCCTTGTCATGTTCCGGGCGGCTGGCCCAGTCGGAGGTTCGAGTCCTCCCTCGGGCACGGGTGTGTGTGTTGTCCTTAGCGTAAGTTAGTTTAAGGTAGATTAAGTGGTGTGTAAGCTTAGGGACTGATGACCTCAGCAGTTTGGTCCCATAAGACGCATAAGACCTTACCACAAATTTCCAATTTCTCTACCAATTCTTCTTTGCCTGTAGAAACACTTGAAATACATAATCAAACAATATATCATTAAAAATGGTAAAAATTGGGCCATAATTCCACAGATTTACTTTTTAGCCTGAGATCAGTGAATTCCTCACATCAGTACTCCATGGCTAACGAAAAATGGGTTCAAAACACATTTCATATTCGTTGTGGTTGATGTAATACGATTCTCATCTGTTCCTGGGAAACATGAACTACTAACACAGGATCTTTTTTCTATATTTTGTAGGAAAGAAATCCAGTCTCACCACAGAATTTATTTACTAAAGAACACAAATTTTAAACAAAAAAATGAAAAAAGTGGCATATATATAGACATAAACTCCTAAATAACCTTAGAAAAATCCCACAGGTTAGTATCTCAATCGTAATCAAACTTACGTCTCCTTCGATCTCATTTTCTTATATTCTTACTTGTACTTCCTAATGTAGTTTTCTCTGGGCCTCCTTCAAATAATTCTTCTCAATAATTTTCCTGTGCATATTTTTCATATTTTCTTTCCACTCCAGTTTCATCTTCCACTCTATCCAAAAATATAAGTTCGATTATATGCCCAAGGCATTTACAATTTTTGCATGGGTTTACTGATCTTCAAATATCAAGATACATTGTTCAAAATTCATTTAATAATAAATGTAATTAAAAATCTTCTCATTGATTACAAATTATCATTCTCCACAATTCTTTTGCTTCATAAATTTCTTGATGCTCTTTGCGTCTTCACAAAAATGCTTAATATACAATAACACTTAACGGTATTTATGCTTTCTTCTATCAAATTCACAGAAACAATCACCAACTCATTAAAAATTTCAAACCACAAATAAAAACTGCAGAAAAGCATTTAGTCTCACATCCTTCATACTTTGTCAGTCCTCTTAGCTGCAGTTAACGCCATCACCATAAAATGATTTCGCACCATTCATAACTTTCATTATTCTTCCACTAAGCTCAGGATTACAGATGAGCAACTCTTATCAAAAAGTGGAAAAAAAGGTTTGTCCTTCATACAGAAGCTAATACCATTCTCCTTTATTCCTTTCCCCGACAATACTTGGCAACATACTTTCATGCATCAGCAAAATGTAAAAATCATGCTCATGGTCAACTTCCATTTAAGTATGGGAACAGATCTCATAAAACATAATTAATTCCATGATTTCTTATATCATGGATTCAAAGATTCCTCACATACGCAATTCATCATTTATTAAATCATATTTACACTTCAGAATAAGAGTGGATGTCATATAGCTTGTCCAGCCACTGCCCTACTGTGTCGAAAGAACAACAACGAAAAATTTATGTTGCAAGAGCCCATACCAGGGGAACATGATCCCTTTTGATCACATCGCTGCAACATACTAGTAAACAGAACCACAACATACCAACATTATCTTCATCTGGAGGGAATCAATTGAACACATGAAGTCAGTTTCTACACCATTTTGGAAACAATAATTACTGCAGTATTCATATAGTACAGAGAGACAGTCACCACGTTATATCACTGATCCCTTGTCAGAAGACCTTGCAAATACCAAGTTTCCATCTTAGTACAATTCGGATAATGTCAAATTAATAATTTACCATTTAATTACATTTTACATCCAGACATTGGCAGCTAACAGCTCTTTAATGATACCTGAAATCTTTTCTGAATCTCTTCACTACGCACACGCCAGAGGGTAAGAGATATCTACTGACACAGGATAGAAAAAGAATCTCTAGCAGTACCGCAAACAGAAACATAATGAAAAAATACTGCCAATAGCTTGAATAATATGTACTCGCCATTCACACACACCCAAAGGAGCAGTATGTTCCAGGATGTTCATAAAAATCCACAGAACGGTGTCAAAACACAACTAATGATTTTTTTCTGCTTTTCAGGCTCTACTATACTCACAACAGGCTTCGACACATGCGCAATTCAGATTTTGTAAGAAATTGAATACAATGGTCTGAACTCGTTCCCTAATCACACATTTATCGAATCTCTACGTCTACATAGAGTCATTGCTCTTCAACATCACTGCACCACAAGCGAAGTTCATCACTACTTGGTGCACAGACAAAAATCATCCCTTAAAATTTGTCATCAACTGTGGCATAATCACAAATTTTGCAGAAAGCCTATTACCTTGCCAAAAAAATTAGATATCCAGGCTAATCTTTATCTCTACATTTTTTTCCCATAACTGCTCTTTTCGCCTTAATCTCCAGTAATGGAAGAGTAAGCTTTCAACCTACACTTTCACACCCTTGAAATGCCACCTCACTTGACATAGACATCTGACTAATCATATCCAGAACACATGACAAACTGATTCCATTAACATTTATTTGAGGCATTAGACTGAGCAAAGAATTTGTGTTTTTGTGTGTTTCTCCTTGGGTGGGAATCATACGACTTGTATACGACCATTGTGGAATGGGTACACTACCATATATTAAAGTCTGCGTTGATACTGGAAGCATTCTCGGCTGGCTTAGGCTATTAAGGCGGCAGCTCGTGTAAAGTCGTAAATTTAGATTTGAGTCCCAGTCTGCTACAAATTTTCAAATGTTACTAGTAAATAGTATGGCCGTTGTACAGTTGTATTCAACATTTGCGAATGCGTTTCAAAAAATAAGAATTTACTGGCCTCAAAATCAAATGTGCTTCCATGATTTACATTTCAAAATTGAAATAACCACAGCTATGATGCTTGCTCTTCATTTCATAATGAAATGCATGGAATGGCTTATCTTCATGGCCTGAATCCACCTGACCACCAGATCTACTATGACAGTGACTTTCAACAACACCTTCAAATAAGTTTACCACTATCTTAGACACCTCTCGTTTAATTCCTCATCTAATTCTCTTCTTTCCATGTTTATTTAGATCTGATCTTCCTTAAAACTCAATAATGGCGTCACCTCTTTAGATTCACCAACATCCACGGGTACAGTACCACTGGAACTCTGCTGAGCCTTAACAACCAACTGTGCAACAGAAATTGTTTTTTGGTTAATTTTTCTTCCCTAATTTCGGATATCTCCTTCACTGAACTAACTTTCAATTTCTCAAAATTCTTTCTAAGCTCTAGAATAATGTAGCATCGTTTTAACTCGTTTTTGAACCTAAGCAATAGCTTCCTGACTTGGAATCACCTCAAATCTATGTGATAAGTCAGTCTTATTCTTCTCACTTTCCTCCTTTAAAAATAAAAAAAGAACACTGAATCACCAACATCGCTTTAAAACAATTTAGTTATCAGGATAAGAGATACCACTATTCAACCTACCTTCATAGTACCATAGAATAGCTGAAGAATTAGAAATTCAAGCAAGGAATGCGTGACTTTAAAAATACTTCATGTCTCCTCAACACTACGTATCTCAGATCTACACTTCTTGTTATAAAAATCGGTGAAAGGAAATAAAGAGTACTGCAAGAAAATTTTTACACTCAAAGTACAAAACCATTGTTCTCACGCACCACAAAATATGAACCACAGAAGAAAATGGCGTAAGTTCGCCTAAAGACCACACCTAAAGACCACTGATTGAATGCGGTACTTCGGTATATTTTTCCAAAGAAAGTGTTAATAAAGAAAAACAGTCCAGAACGCAATAAATTATTTATTTATATTTCCAGTCACTATTTCTCTCCGTATGCGAATCTTAAGACTAGAGGCTAGGCAGACACGAGGAACCAGTAAACAGCTCTGCTGCCAGTAAGTTAGTACCAGTGACGAAAAATTATGTTGTTTGTAAAATTCTATCAACGCAGTTATATGTAACTTGCGTGTATTCTGAAGTTTTGGTCCAGAAGGTAACGTTTAATCTATGTTAAAATTGTTTGCAGAATATTCAACTCACATTGTATGAAGTTTTCTCAGTTGTTAATATTAGACTGTAGTATTAGGATTTGTTTGTATTTTAGTGGTTATTTGGACTCGAATAAAGAAATTTAATTTAGCTTGTATATATGGTAGACCAATTCTGAAAATGACGAAAAAGAGAGAAAAAGTAAATAACGCTATGAAGCGAACAAATAATGAACCTGTTAGCTGCAGGCGAGTATGACAAATTATAGTGATTCAAATTTCAGACAAGTTGTTAGGTGACACACGGGATGTTGCAGCAGGTTTAAAACTGCCTTTCAGAGTGCTGAAAAATATTGGTTTCGAGGTACAGTTACCCTTGAGTCATGTAAAAAACAAATGAAGTGCGCTGATGATAAGATTACTAAGTTTGTAAAGGAAACTATGGAAATGTAAGTGTCCAGATACAGATAGTATTAAAGTATTAGCAGTTGGCAGGGTAATATTTCATATTAAGAACTACACACATACACACACACATGAAAAATTTGATTCTGTTTCTAAGTGTTCTTGAAATAACATTATTAATTTAATATTTTGTAAATAGTTAAAAAACTAGTAATATATTTGCATTACTACAATTAAATTCTGAAGGCAATAATACACAGATCGATTAAAATCTCAAAGTTGTTTTTTCTAGTTTTAGTTATTGCTCTGACACAAATGGAACATTGGCAGGTATATTTATTACTGGAATACGTTACTACTGATCACTGCCAGTTCATGATGAGTCTATGGGCCACACCAGATGATGCAGAAGGCTTTCCAGGGCAGCTGCATGGTGGCGACACAAGGCGCCTATCTCTTGGCTGTTGCCAGACGGCCAGAGGTGGATATTGGCAAGCATGTACTAGCTATGAGTCACAAACAGTTATTATGCTCAGAAGTAAAGTCTTTGTGGTCTCTGAGCACCAGGTATGGTATACATCAGGCCTGTCAATAAAGTTTCTCAGACGAAGTTTCAGGGTGAAGTCTCTCTTGTACACTGGGAGATAGCCTATCATAGTATGTGAAAAATATATTATGCACGTGTCCTAACACTCTTGTTGATATGGTGTAGCACTCTGTTATCCTACTCTGGAAGACATACATAGTCCTAAAGAAAGCATATTTTAGAAAGTATTCGTGTATTACTTGTGATATATGCCTCTCTTTTGGGCAGTACTAGGTATGCCTCAAAAAGTAACAGGACGTTTGTAATCCACCATTTTGTATTAGTCCAAATCGCAGGATTTTTTGGGTGTTATATTGGTAAACATGTTTGAAGTGTATTTGTCGGAGCTATCAACATAAGATATCTAGTCTGTTGTTAGATGTCAAAAACGTTGCAAGTATTTGGTAGTATCGGAAATTATTCATTTTGTACAAAACTGGGTTATATAATTTGTATTGAATTTTACTATAAGAACGAAATAAAGTGCAACATAGTTTTAGAAGTATTAAATACTGCTTTCGGCTAGTCTGCTGTGACTAAAACGAAGGTCTCTGAGTGGTACATGCGTTTCGAAAATGGTCGCGAAGTCATTGAAGACAACGATTTCAGTGGGCATTCCAGCACATTAACCGATTAAATTGTGGAAAAATTGAAATAAATTGTTGTTAGCTGAATCACAGAGAAACTGATGCTGTTATTGGGACATCAGCTGGCTCATCCCATTAAAAAAATACTTGCTGATATTTTTGAGGAAAGGAAAGACTAACGGCCAATAAGGCCACCTGCATACAAGACGTAAACGATAACTTTTTACAAGGTACAAGAGTGGTTAAGCCGGGACAATAAAATACACTCCTGGAAATTGAAATAAGAACACCGTGAATTCATTGTCCCAGGAAGGGGAAACTTTATTGACACATTCCTGGGGTCAGATACATCACATGATCACACTGACAGAACCACAGGCACATAGACACAGGCAACAGAGCATGCACAATGTCGGCACTAGTACAGTGTATATCCACCTTTCGCAGCAATGCAGGCTGCTATTCTCCCATGGAGACGATCGTAGAGATGCTGGATGTAGTCCTGTGGAACGGCTTGCCATGCCATTTCCACCTGGCGCCTCAGTTGGACCAGCGTTCGTGCTGGACGTGCAGACCGCGTGAGACGACGCTTCATCCAGTCCCAAACATGCTCAATGGGGGACAGATCCGGAGATCTTGCTGGCCAGGGTAGTTGACTTACACCTTCTAGAGCACGTTGGGTGGCACGGGATACATGCGGACGTGCATTGTCCTGTTGGAACAGCAAGTTCCCTTGCCGGTCTAGGAATGGTAGAACGATGGGTTCGATGACGGTTTGGATGTACCGTGCACTGTTCAGTGTCCCCTCGACGATCACCAGTGGTGTACGGCCAGTGTAGGAGATCGCTCCCCACACCATGATGTCGGGTGTTGGCCCTGTGTGCCTCGGTCGTATGCAGTCCTGATTGTGGCGCTCACCTGCACGGCGCCAAACACGCATACGACCATCATTGGCACCAAGGCAGAAGCGACTCTCATCGCTGAAGACGACACGTCTCCATTCGTCCCTCCATTCACGCCTGTCGCGACACCACTGGAGGCGGGCTGCACGATGTTGGGGCGTGAGCGGAAGACGGCCTAACGGTGTGCGGGACCGTAGCCCAGCTTCATGGAGACGGTTGCGAATGGTCCTCGCCGATACCCCAGGAGCAATAGTGTCCCTAATTTGCTGGGAAGTGGCGGTGCGGTCCCCTGCGGCACTGCGTAGGATCCTACGGTCTTGGCGTGCATCCGTGCGTCGCTGCGGTCCGGTCCCAGGTCGACGGGCACGTGCACCTTCCGCCGACCACTGGCGACAACATCGATGTACTGTGGAGACCTCACGCCCCACGTGTTGAGCAATTCGGCGGTACGTCCACCCGGCCTCCCGCATGCCCACTATACGCCCTCGCTCAAAGTCCGTCAACTGCACATACGGTTCACGTCCACGCTGTCGCGGCATACTACCAGTGTTAAAGACTGCGATGGGGCTCCGTATGCCACGGCAAACTGGCTGACACTGACGGCGGCGGTGCACAAATGCTGCGCAGCTAGCGCCATTCGACGGCCAACACCGCGGTTCCTGGTGTGTCCGCTGTGTCGTGCGTGTGATCATTGCTTGTACAGCCCTCTCGCAGTGTCCGGAGCAAGTATGGTGGGTCTGACACACCGGTGTCAATGTGTTCTTTTTTCCATTTCCAGGAGTGTATGATTTGAGTTACTTGTAGCCAATGAAGTCGAGAAACGAGCTGAAACTGGACAACAAAAGCCACTTAAGTTACAGCGCATATCCTTCGCGAGAGGTCTTTAATACTTTCTTGCCCTCTTGTGCCACCAGCTTTCGTTGACATTTATGAGTTAAACTTTCCTACGACGGAAATGAAGTCAAAACACTTTTGAGCATGTTATGCTAAAAATATTTATGCTCCCAATGGGATGTAAACGAAGGCCTTACAGGCATAGTAGTCTCGTAGTAAGAAGGCCAGATAAACGAAAAGATTTCATTGTTAATTCTCTGCTAGTAAAATTCAAAAACTTCTGATGTAAAATTTCCACAAAAGTCAGTTTTAGAATTTGTAAACGAAAGACTAATCCGGTGATTGAGAGCGCGAGAGAACATTAAGAACCTCTTGCACCACGCATGCGCTGTAGCTTAATTAGCTTTTGTGGGCCAATTTCAGTTTATTTCCCAGATTCACAGGAGTCTTGTTTCAAATTGTTCGTCTGGACTTGCCCTTCACTCCGTCTCTAAAGACCTCGATATCGACGGGAAGCTAAACCCCAATTTTCATTGTCTCTTCTTTTATTAAAGTTAAATTACATAGATTAATGACTAGCAATTACTGCCATCGTATCTTAGCTCAGGTAATTGCTAAAACTTTACTATGCGTTGGCAACACCCTTAGTTTCTCATAGATTATCTCGGAAACTAGTGGCAATAATGGAAAACTACATGCAGATACTTCATTCCTTTACGGGGCAGAATTCCTTCCTTCCACCCGTAACCTGACTACTACAGGTTTTCTTCAACACTGTGCCCTGAGTGACGGCTTCTATGCGCTTCTCGCCACTCCACGTAGAACTCCCGGCCTTTTACTTCGTACATCGTACCCTCTGCTTCCCTTATATCTCTCTTCACGCCCCGAATTCTCCAACCTAGCTTTTGAAGGCCAGCACCAACCGTACATCGACTCTTTCCACACCCTTCCATCTCCCGTACCTTGATCCATGTTCTTGGCCTCTTCACCATTTCACTGTTATGTGAGACTACAGTATATATGTTCTAAGTAAAATTTTTGCCCGTTACGTATCTCGTAAACGCGTATCATGTAGTTGCTCTATTCTGTAAATCTTTAGACAGTGCGTGTTAATTAGAAATGTGGTATGTGCTGTAACCTGTAAACATTATTTCGTATTATGATGTTTTTGTTCTGGGTTAGTGCCGTTAGGGAAAGTCAGGAAAAGCAGTATCGCTGGCGGAGGGTAAGGACTTATGTAGGAGCACTGCCACTGGACGCGAGTGTGACATCAGAGCAGAGTGCGCAGGGAACTTACTTGATGGCGAGACGTAAGAGTGAACACATGTAAGTGGCGGACTCTGTTGGGCCTATGCGAAGCACAATTGTTACTAACGAGGCACTAGAGCATGACGAGTGTGATCAGACATAAGAGGCTCCAGTATCATGAAGATATTGCTCCATAATTGGTCACTGCGAATCAAAGTGTGCCCGCAACAAGACATGGAGGAATGAGAGCATTTTAGACAACAACGAAGACGACGTCATAACATCTGCAAAGAACTGTAAGGTTATTCTACACTCCTGGAAATTGAAATAAGAACACCGTGAATTCATTGTCCCAGGAAGGGGAAACTTTATTGACACATTCCTGGGGTCAGATACATCACATGATCACACTGACAGAACCACAGGCACATAGACACAGGCAACAGAGCATGCACAATGTCGGCACTAGTACAGTGTATATACACCTTTCGCAGCAATGCAGGCTGCTATTCTCCCATGGAGACGATCGTAGAGATGCTGGATGTAGTCCTGTGGAACGGCTTGCCATGCCATTTCCACCTGGCGCCTCAGTTGGACCAGCGTTCGTGCTGGACGTGCACACCGCGTGAGACGACACTTCATCCAGTCCCAAACATGCTCAATGGGGGACAGATCCGGAGATCTTGCTGGCCAGGGTAGTTGACTTACACCTTCTAGAGCACGTTGGGTGGCACGGGATACATGCGGACGTGCATTGTCCTGTTGGAACAGCAAGTTCCCTTGCCGGTCTAGGAATGGTAGAACGATGGGTTCGATGACGGTTTGGATGTACCGTGTACTATTGAGTGTCCCCTCGACGATCACCAGTGGTGTACGGCCAGTGTAGGAGATCGCTCCCCACACCATGATGCCGGGTGTTGGCCCTGTGTGCCTCGGTCGTATGCAGTCCTGATTGTGGCGCTCACCTGCACGGCGCCAAACACGCATACGACCATCATTGGCACCAAGGCAGAAGCGACTCTCATCGCTGAAGACGACACGTCTCCATTCGTCCCTTCATTCACGCCTGTCGCGACACCACTGGAGGCGGGCTGCACGATGTTGGGGCGTGAGCGGAAGACGGCCTAACGGTGTGCGGGACCGTAGCCCAGCTTCATGGAGACGGTTGCGAATGGTCATTGCTTGTACAGCCCTTTCGCAGTGTCCGGAGCAAGTATGGTGGGTCTGACACACCGGTGTCAATGTGTTCTTTTTTCCATTTCCAGGAGTGTATTTTCTTTCACATTATTAACTTTATGAGCCATTCTTCTGTGACATTCTTAGTGAGTTTTACTTCAATAGTAAATTTTGTACTCGAAAGCTACAGGTATCTGATCTTTTCAGTATCCTCAGGCATCGTCACCTACTGAGGTTCCTGTTCCTTTCCAGTCACTGAACATCCCTAGTGTCGTTGTTAAGCAGTTAAGAAGAGTATTGTGTGTGTTTGAGTTCCTAAGGGACCAAACTGCTTAGGTCATCGGTCGATAGACTACTGAAAGTAACTTATGCTAAGAACAACACACGCACCAATGCCCGAGAGTGGACTCGAACCTCCGGCGGGAGGGCCGACGCAGTCCGTGACATGGCGCCCCAAACGGCGCGACCACTCCGCGTGCCAGAATAATATTAAGACACTATCGTTAAAGTAATTCTGGCAATTTCAAATCAAATAAATAATAAATTCCGTACACATATTCCTTATCTAAGTCTACTGAAATAACGCTACTGAGTGCTGCCATCGTTCACATTTTGACGTTGTCAATCTGTTGCAAGCCTGTAATTGCTTATCCTAACCTGTATATTTTCATAGTAATTTCAACCTCAAAAGTATGTAGCTTCCCATGTGCATTTGTGGTCCACGTAAGCAAACGTTAATATGAGGCTGAGCATATTACTGTCGTAACAAAAGAGGTACCTCGAGTCAATAGTTTACTTTTTAACTACGACTTTAAATATCTTTTCCCAATTAACATAGCTGAGTTTTAATGATATCAGACAATTGTTTTCCCATAATTATTTCGTAACATATTGTTTTGTCAGACGTACATACAAATGGTCACGTATTCATTTCCGTCCGCATTATTGATAAGATATTGGACAGACAGTGTCCAATAGCGCTGGAGTTTTCGAAACTGCTATGATTCCATAATTACTCCATGTGTCACACACGCTCCTTAGTAAAAACTGCCGTGCACGTGTTAACTTTGTTGCGTCCAATTTTCCTGGGCACTTGTACATGGAATGACTAGGCACGCCTGCCTCCGCAAAGATACGGCACAATATTCAATGTTCCCACTCCTTCACTAGAGACCATTAACCACCAATATTCCAAGATAACGGGTATAGCGACTCCATAAAAAAAACAATTGCTAGTAAAACGAGCTTGTTCAGGCAATAACTGAAATGAAAACTATATGCGATTTGTGTTGTACGAATATATGAAACGAATAAATAGATTGTTTAATTAATTTTTCTCCCTCTCCACTCCCTCCCCCCCCCCCCCACACCCCCGTCTGAACCGTGGACCTTGCCGCTGGTAGAGAGGCTTGCGTGCCTTAGCGATACAGATGGCCGTACCGTAGGTGCAACCACAACGGAGGGGTATCTGTTGAGCGGCCACACAAAGAGGGGCAGAATCCTTTTCAGTAGTTGCAGGGGAACAGTCTGGATGACTGACTGATCTGGCCTTGAAACATTAACCAAAGCGGACTTGCTGTGCTGGTACTGCGAACGACTGAAAGCAACTACAGGCGTAATTTTTTCCGAAGGTATGCCGCTTCATTGTATGGTTAAATGATGATGGTGTCCTCTTGAGTAAAACATTCCGAAGGTAAAATAGTCCCCCCATTCGGATCTCCGGGCTGGAAATACTCAGGAGGACGTCGTTATCAGGAGAATCGAAACTGACATTCTACGGATCGAGGCGTGGAATATCAGATCCCTTAGTGGGGTAGGTAGATTAGTAAATTTGAAAAGGGAAATGGATACGTTAAAGTTAGATATGGTGGCAATTAGTGAAGTTCGGTGGCAGTAGGAACAAGACTTCTGGTCAGGTTATAAATGCAAAATAAGATAGGGGTATGTAGGCGTATGTTTAATAATAAATAAAAAATAGGAGCGCGGGTAAACGTCTACGAACAGCATAGTGAAAGCATTATTGTCGCCAAGATAGACACGATGCCAACGCCTACCACAGTAGTATAAGTTTATACTACAAGCAACTCCGCAGATGACAAAGAGCTTGAAAAAATGTACGTTGAGATAAAAGAAATTATTTAGCTAGTGAGGTTAGACAAAAATTTAATAGTCATGGTGGACTGGAATTTGATAGTTGGAAAGGAAGAGAAGGAAAAGTAGTAGGTGAATATGGAATGGGGGTAAGAAATGAAAGAGGAAGCCTACTGGTAGAATTTTGCACAGAGAATAACTTAATCATAGCTGTCACTTGTATTGAATCATGAAAGAACGTTGCATACGTGGAAAAGGCCTGGAGAAACTGGAAGGTTTCCGATAGATTATATAATGATTAGGCAAAAATTTAGGAGCCAGGTTTTAAATTGAAAGACATTTCCCGGTGCAGATATGGACTCAGACCACAATCTATTGGTTATGAACTGTGGATTAAAACTCAAGGAACTGAAAAATGGTGGGAATTTAAGGAGATGGGACCTGGATAAACTAAAAGAACCAAAGGTTGTAGAGAGTTTCAGAGAGAGCATTAGGGAGCGATTGACAAGAACGGGGGAAAGAAATACATTAGAAAAAGAAAGGAGAGCTTTGAGAGATGAAATAGTGAAGGCAGCAGAGGATCAAGTAGGTAAAAAGACGAGGGTTGGTAGAAATCCTTGGGTAACAGGAGAGATATTGAAGTTATTTGACGGAAGGAGAAATTACAAAAATGCATTAAATGAAGCAGGCGCAAAAGGAATACAAATGTCTCAAAAATGAGATCGACAGTAAGTGCAAAATGACTAAGCAGGATGGCTAGAGAAGAAATGTAAGGATACAGATCAGTAGACGTAAGATGTATGCTGCCTACAGGAAAATTGAAGTGACCTTTGGAGAAAACAGAACCACTAGTACGAATATCAACAACTCAGACAGAAAATAAATTCCAAGCATAGAAGGGAAAGCAGAAAGGTGGAAGGAGTATATAGAGGGTCTACACAAGGGCGATGTACTTGAGCGCAGTATTATGGAAATGGAAGGGGACGTAGATGAAGGTGAAATGGGAGATATGATACAGCGTGAAGAGTTTGACAGAACACTGAAAAACCTAAGTCGAATCAAGGCCCCGTGAGTAGACCACACTCGGTTAGAACTACAGATAGCCTTGCGAGACCCAGCCCTGACCAAACACTACCATCTACTGAGCTGGATGTTTGAGACAGGTGAAATACCCTCAGACGTCAAGAAGAATATAATAATTCCAATCCCAAAGAAAGCAGGTGTTGACAGGTGTGAAAATTACCGAACTATCAGTTTAATAAGTCACGGTTTCAAAATACTAACGCGAATTCTTTACTGACGCATGAAAAACCTGGTAGAAGCCGACCTCTGGAAAATCAGTTCGGATTCCCTAGAAACGTTGGAACACCTGAGGCAATACTGACCCCACGTATTATCTTAGAAGATAGATTAAGGAACGGCAAACCTACGTTTCTAGCATTTGTAGACTTTGAGAAAGCTTTTGACAATGTAGACTGGAATACTCTCTTTCAAATTCTGATGGTGACAGGTATAACATGCAGGAAGCGAAAGTCTATTTACAATTCGTACAGAAATCAGATGACAGTTACAAGAGTCGTGGGGCATGAAAGGAAAGCAGGGGTTTAGAAGAGAGTGAGACAGGGTTGTAGCCTATCTTCGATGTTATTTAATCTGTATACAAAGCAAGCAGTAAAGGAAACAAAAGAAAAATTTGGAGTAGGAATTAAAATCTATGGAGAAGAAATAAAACCTTTAAGGTCTTCGGATGACATTGTAATTCTGTTAGAGACTGCACAGGACCTGTAAAAGCAGTTGAACGGAATGGACAGTATCTTGAAAGGAGGATATAAGATGAACATCAACAAAAGCAAAACGAAGATAAGGGAATGTAGTCAAATTAAATCAGTTGATGCTGAGGGAATTAGATTAGGAAATGAGTCACTGAAGTAGTAAATGAGTTTTACTATTTGGGAAGGAAAGTAACTGATGATGGTCGAAGTAGAGAGGATATAAAAAGCAGACTGGCAATGGCAAAGATAGCGTTTCTGAAGAAGAGAAATTTGTTAACATCGAGTATAGATTTAAGTGTCAGAGAATCTTTTCTGGAAGTATTTGAATGGAGCGTAGCCTTCTATGGAAGTGAAACAAGGACGATAAATAGTTTGGACAAGAAGAGAATAGAAGGTTTCGAAATGTGGTGCTACACAAGAATGCTGAAAATTAGATGAGTAGATCATATAAATAATGAGGAGGTACTGAATAGAATTGGCGAGAAGAGGAATTTGTGGCACAGCTCGACTAGCAGAAGGGATCGGTTAGTAGGACATGTTCTGAGGTATCGAGGGATCGCCAAGTTAGTGCTGGAGGGCAGCCTGCAGGGTAAAAACCGTAGAGGGAAACCAAGAGATGAATACACTAAGCAGATTCAGAAGGATGTAGGCTGCAGTAGTTACTTGGAGATGAAGAAGCTTGCACAGGATAGATTGCATGGAGAGCTGCCTCAGACCCATCTCTGGACTGAAGACCACACCACCACCACCACCAACAACAACAATGAATTTGAAGATGGGTGTTGATACGCTGTCACGGAAGAAACAGAAAACTATGTAATCCGTGAAAAAGACGGTATGTAATATCGCTTGTCTTCTTCGTTACGAGAACAATGGAAAATACTCTCTGGAATGAAAAGAATACGGTTGTCTCGCACACTAAGCGGATGTAAAGGTTTGTAATAGCTGTATTAATGTAAATATACGTGTTAAATTAGTTGTTTGTGTTTATTTAAGTAGTACCACAGTATCTCTTCTACATCAAATAAATAAGCATTGCAAGATACCAGAAATAATTACGGCCAATATTAACAGCATCTCTGCTGTCGTAGTTGGAAGCTCAAGAACACTACACTCTGAAGAGTCAGTAAATCATATTTGAATCACAGTGGTTTAGAAGAGTAAAATAATATTTCACCGTTATTACGCTTCCAGTTACGTATATCAGCGGAGAGCTTGGGCCTGTACTCATGACTGCAAAAGTTTATGAGAAATCTGAATTAAATTCGACGCCCAGAAAATATTGAAAGAAACAATAACCAGTCTTGGTTCAAAGAAAATATTGAAAAGAAATAATCATTTTTATTTTTTTCTTATAATGCTCATGCGGCTTTGTACTGAGTAGTAAAAAACGCCATTTAAAAATCTCATCAGGCTAACGTCACGAAGCCGGCCGGAGTGGCCGAGCGGTTCTAGGCGCTACTGTCTGGAACTGCGTGACCACTACGGTCACAGGTTCGAATCCTGCCTCGGGCATGGATGTGTATGATGTCCTTAGGTTAGTTAGATTTAAGTAGTTCTAAGTTCTAGGGGACTGATGACCTCAGCTGTTAAGTCCCATAGTGCTCAGAGCGGTTTGAACCATTTTTTAACGTCACGAGAGACGCGAGCGGTACACAGCTGATCCATATGTTCAGGTTAAATCCTCAGTAAATGAGCCGTTACAGAGAGAAGCCGTCCTCAAACGAGGCAGTTAACAATGACGTGATCGCGAAATCCAACCTTTTGGGACACAGAGCCATCGGCACAAGGGATGGGTTTGTTAACGTGTTTGGTGCTTCCAGCGCTCTCCAGCGGCAGTTGTCGACTTCATGTGGGTCGCAAACCACACAGTTTGCTTACGAATATGGTAGCGCATAGAACTGCTGTGTTAGCTCTATTAAAACGCATGTTTCGTCCATTTTGCGTATGCTGGCCGTTTTATTTGGTTTGCAGTATACATAAATAGAAACTTCAGTATTCATGAAAGTGCTATGAGAGAAAAAGGAGCGTTCCATGTCTAGTCGGTAAGGGCATCAGCTTGTGAAATTGCATATAATCGGGAAAACTTACTAACTTACTCGTAAGCGACGGCGCACTTAGGTATACATAACATCGAATATTACGGAAATCATTTCTATTAATCTAAGAAGTAAGTCTCACAACCTTTTGGGAAAGGGCAAGACGAATGAAAGAGAAACATGTGAACGGTGAATACAAACCTCTCCACACTTCTTCGCTACTCAGCATCCCAGCCAGCTACACTATGGTGAACTTCTGCAATGGACGATCTTGTATGTTATGTCATAATCATCTTAAGACTTTAATCAGCATTATGTTGTTAATTGACATCGAATTACAACATTCCCATCAAATACGTGATTATGATGAATCTTCGAAACACTACACTTTCATAACGTGAGCTGTATCACGAAAATAAATAAGTACGAAATATCTATAAGCATCTATTCAACATTTTCCTTCATTTTATTAAAAAAAATTGTAACGATTACGACGCCTTTTAGAGAGATTCCCAGTATGCTGAAGATTAGAAACAACATATATTTATAGGGTGTAAGGTATAACATAAAACCCACCAAATACGGGCTTCAATTGAACACGCCAACACCAAAAGCCGTCTCGCAAGTTCTACTTATGACGTAGAGAGCGTTATTGCTTCTTACTGATTATACATTATATAGCACATTGCCGAAATATGGTCGTGTTTATTGTGTGTTCCACGTGACAAAATAGAAAATCAACGTCAAATAGCAGGAAAACTTGTACAGTTCCACATAAACCGCTTAAGTATCTATTATTTAAGGGTGGCCGTCTTGCGTGGGATAATATTCATGTGGACCAATAAATAAAACGTATTAAAAAAAAGATTCTGTTATCTTTTGAACACATCTCGTATAACACAGATACGAAGATTGTATTCATCCGCGGTTGCAGTTTATAGCATGTGAATTACCTACATGTATTTTCTGCTACCAGTCACTCTTATTTTCTTTATGTTTAACTTAACATATTGCATTGCGTTTCGAGCATTTTCTGGTCATCTTCAGGCATTTGTACATTCATAAAATTGTTACATAAAAATAAAAGTTCTTAAACTAAATGAATATAGAACTTGTTTATTGCTCACTAGTCTGACTGTTGGGGTATTGGGAGGGAGGGGGAGAGTGGTTGTTCATCTTCATTACATCTACGTCCTCACTCCGCAAACCTCCGTACGGTGTGTGATGGAGGCTACCCTGTACCAGTATTAGTCATTTCCATTTGAAATTACAGCGAGGAGAAAACGATCGTCTGCATGCCTCTTACGATACTTATCTCTCTAATCTTATCTTTATGGTATTTACCCAAAATGTACGTTGGAGGCAGTAGACTGTCTTGCAGTTAACCTCGAATATCGATTCTCTAAATTTTGTCAGTAGTGCTTCCTGAAAAGTACGCAGCCTTCTCTCCAGCCATTCCCATTTGAGTTCCCGTACCACCTCGCTAATACTTACGTGTTATTCGAACCTACCAGTAATAAATAAATCCGCCTCTGAATTGCTTCGACATCTTCCTTTAATCCTACCTGGTACGGATCCCAAATACTTGAACAGAACTCACCAATGTATCGTGCCAGTGACCTATATGCAGCCTCCTTTATAGATGAACCACACGTTCCTGAAATTGTTCCACTAAACCGAAGTCAACCATTCGCCGTTTCTACTGCAGTCTCTAGATGCTCAATTCATTACATATCGCTTTGCAACGTTACATCTAGGTATTTAATACTGTATTCGAACATTATGGGTTTGTTTTTGCTACTCAAAAATTGTTCAAATGGCTCTAAGCACTATGGGACCTAACATCTGATGTCATCAGTCCCCCAGGCTTAGAACTACTTAAATCTAATCAACCTAACGACATCACACAAATCCATGCCCGAGGCAGGATTCGAACCTGCAAATGTATTAGCCGCGTGGTCCCGGACTGAAGCGCCTAGAACCGCTCAACCACAGCGGCCGGCTTTGCTACTTATCTACATTAATTTCTGGTTGGCCAGGAACTGATGTTCAGTGATGTCTTCTGCTCCAGACCAGCATAAGAAATCACTAGATTTCAATTTCTGACCAACCACTGCCCCCATCCCTCCAAATACTCCAACAACCACATCAGCAGCGAACAGTAAACAATAATATCCGCCATATCCTTTATTATTAAATAGCAAGAGACGAACACACTCGATAGGAGCATTGCAATTGTCAGCACTACCGTCGGCTTAATTTCGTGATCAGTTTCTTGGCAACTGGGTTAATTTTCCCAGAAGACATCAGTCACAAAATCCCACGTGAAAGTAACCAGCACCCATATCAGCTCTTGTCAGCAACCACACACCGTGAGACCGCAAACAAAAGTCTTCTCACTTGTGACTTTCTGATGTCCCTCGGGAAAATAAGCCACTATGTACAGGGTGACAATTAAACTGTACTAAACAAAATCGTCATAACTTCTGAATGGTTTGGCTCAGGACGTTCAATTTGCACCGTTGGCCATGGGGCCTGATGAGAATTAGTATGCTCATGGTATGGTTTGGTTTAGCGACGAAGTCCACTTTCATTTGAGTGAGTTCGTCAATAAGCAAAACTGGTGCGTTTGGGGGTCTGAGATTCCGCACTTGGCGAACGAGAAGTCTCTTGACCCTCAGCGGGTGACTGTGTGGTGTGCAGTGGCCAGTCAGGGAATAATCCGTGCGACATTCGTTGATGGCACCGTGACTGCCGAACGATGCGTGAAGGTTTTGAAAGATGACTTCATTCCCATTATCCAAAGTGACCCTGATTTCGACAAGATGTCGTTCATGCAAGATGGAGTTCTAGCACATCGAAATAGGAGACTGACATTCCGGAGGTGTACTTTGGGGAGCGCATTCTGGCTCTGGGGTACCCAGAGGCCACAAGCATGGGCCTCTATTGGCTGCCGTATTCTCTTGATCTGATCACATACGACTCCTTTTTTTGGGGCTATATTAAAGTCATCGTGTACTCCAACAACTCAAAAACCATTGCGGAGCTGAAAACAGCCATTCAGGAGGTCATCGGCAGCATCGGTATTCCTACACTTCAGCAGGTCTACATCTACATCTACGTAATTACTCTGCTATTCATAATAAAGTGCCTGGCAGAGGGTTCAATGAACCACCTTCAAGATATTCCACTCTCGAAAGGCGCGCGGGAAAAACGAGCACTTAATTTTTTCTGTGCGAGCCCTGATTTCTCTTATTTTATCGTAATGATCATTTCTAAATAATGCTGCAAGTTTTTATGATCATTTCTCCCTATGCAGGTGGGTGCCAACAGAATGTTTTTGCAATCGGGGAAGAAAACTGATGATTGAAATTTCATGAGAACTTCCCATCGTAACGAAAAACGCCTTTGTTTTAATGACTGTCACTCCAATTCACGTATCATGTCTGTTGCACTATCTCCCCTACTTCTCGATAATACAAATCGAGGTGCCCTTCTTTGTACTTTTTCGATGTCAACCGTCAGTCCCATCTGACGCGGATCCCACACCACACAGCAGTACTCCAGAATAGGGTGGACAAGCGTGGTGTAAGCAGTCTTTTTAGTAGACCTGTTGTACCTTTTAAGTGTTCTCCAATAAATGGCAGTCTTTGGTCGGCTCCTGCAGTAATTCGCTATTCGTCTGCGCTACAACATCCCCAATGATGGCAGGCATATCGAACATGTCATAACCTAAATCCGAATACCTTTGGTGACGTTTGCATGTGGAATAAAGTGTGTGTGCGCCGTAGTTTGTAACAAATTTACTTATTTTTTTCATATAGTTCAATAATTGTCACCCTGTATGGAGAGGGCGTGATGATGAAGTGAATCGTCGAAACCGGTTTGCACTTAATTTCTAATGAAATTGCAGCTGATGGTAGTGTTGAAAAGTTCTACGATAATTTAGTTTAAGACATTTTATTTTGAAGTAACAATTTTCTGTATGTATAAACGCCTGAATATCAGCAAAACTTGCCAATAACGCGTTGCAGTGTGTTAAATTGAACATAAAGAAGTAAAGGTGGGTGGTAGCAGAAAATACAAATAAGCATTCCACACAGTCACGATTCTCAAACGTAGCCAGTACGGCCACAAGTAGTTGTAGCCAGTGGGACCGCTACAACTGTGGCAGAGGCGAAGCGGTCGGCGGTGTTTACAGCGGCGCCCTTGTCCGGAAACGCTTTGTGGCTTTTCGGCCACTGGCCCCCGGGGACAGCCGTCCGTCCGTCTGATCCCGCGCCTCTCCCCAGGCCCCCGGCGTGGCGCGACATGCTGCCAGACCGCGACCCAGGCGCGTGCGAGTGTGTGCGCCAGCGCGCGGGCCCGGTAATCTCGCCGGATCCCTTTTAAGTGCGGTTAATATTTAATGCGTCCCGGAGTGGGGTTACGGTGATCGGCGCGTGCCGCAGACTTAGCCGGTGCCGCGACGTCAAAGTTGCGCCGCCGGCGCAGCTGCCTCCCTCTCGCGTCTACCCTGCTGCCACACCCCCACCGTCCACCCTCCAACCCCTCTCTCCTACCCGATCCTCTCGCAGCCACCTCGGTCCGTCTCGCGGCGTCCCAGAGCGGCGCTTTTGATGTGAAAGAGATTTAACGACGTTAGCGTTACTTACGGCTCACTTGGCGCACTCAATTTCCTCGCACGCCACGCCCCCTCTACCGCCCCTCCCACGCCCTCGTTGCGCTCGCCTTACACTGCGCCCATCTTCGCCGCCACCTCGCGCCGGCTCGCGTATTCACTAGCGGTAATAGCAGCTATTCATAGCGGCGTCTGGAGCGCGCGCCCGGCGCCTTAAGTTTTACGCCTTCCTCCCTGTCGAGCGGAGCTGAGCCGCCTCCCTCTCTTCACGCGCCGCCTGTTTGGTTCGCCTACTCTGTATCTTGCCCCCCCCCCCCCCCTAACACATACACGAGGCGTTTGGCTCAACAGCTTTCTGAAATCTCTCCACCTTGTGTTCCGTTTTTCACTGACTTTACTGTTTTCACAGAAAGGCGTAATTTCCATCATCACTATGATACAGAAATATGGCTCTACACCTGTATAAAACTGGATTATGAAGCACACCAGACAACAGAAATGGTCATCCGTAAGAGATGGTACAGAGGAATTCGCATTAACAGCAAATGCGGTTGTGGAAGTGGTAGTCGGTGGGGGTTGCCAAATTCTAATGACAGTAATAGAAACATTTGCAAGCTAGCAGGTGGAAGTCGTAAGGTGCTTTGACAGAAAATAAAAAAAGAAGAATTAGAGCAAACTGTTATCATATTTTTTCGTTGATACGAGAAATCTGGCAATCATAAATGAATACAATAATTTATAATGAAAATCAGCCATAAACATAAGCATACAGTATTTAAAACTAGATGAATATTAATTTGAGTAATTAAATCGAAAACTTGCGTAGAGCTTCACGTTGCTCAGCTGGTTCTGTGTTAATATGAATTCAGTGAAACACGGCATGAATGCTCTTTGGTCATACAAAAAAGATTTAAATTGATAAATGTTCCAAAATAATACTTCGGGTAGTAATAAACATGATAAACACGCAGTCAGCGGACAAGAACGATGCTCGTGATGACCAGAAATAATGTTCATTTCCTGCAAGCCGGCCGGTGTGGCCGTGCGGTTCTAGGCGCTTCAGTCTGGAACCGCGTGACCGCTACCGCCACAGGTTCGAATCCTGCCTCGGGCATGGATGTGTGTGATGTCCTTAGGTTAGTTAGGTTTAACTGGATTATGAAGCACACCAGACAACAGAAATGGTCATCCGTAAGAGATGGTACAGAGGAATTCGCATTAACAGCAAATGCGGTTGTGGAAGTGGTAGTCGGTGGGGGTTGCCAAATTCTAATGACAGTAATAGAAACATTTGCAAGCTAGCAGGTGGAAGTCGTAAGGTGCTTTGACAGAAAATAAAAAAAGAAGAATTAGAGCAAACTGTTATCATATTTTTTCGTTGATACGAGAAATCTGGCAATCATAAATGAATACAATAATTTATAATGAAAATCAGCCATAAACATAAGCATACAGTATTTAAAACTAGATGAATATTAATTTGAGTAATTAAATCGAAAACTTGCGTAGAGCTTCACGTTGCTCAGCTGGTTCTGTGTTAATATGAATTCAGTGAAACACGGCATGAATGCTCTTTGGTCATACAAAAAAGATTTAAATTGATAAATGTTCCAAAATAATACTTCGGGTAGTAATAAACATGATAAACACGCAGTCAGCGGACAAGAACGATGCTCGTGATGACCAGAAATAATGTTCATTTCCTGCAAGCCGGCCGGTGTGGCCGTGCGGTTCTAGGCGCTTCAGTCTGGAACCGCGTGACCGCTACCGCCACAGGTTCGAATCCTGCCTCGGGCATGGATGTGTGTGATGTCCTTAGGTTAGTTAGGTTTAACTGGATTATGAAGCACACCAGACAACAGAAATGGTCATCCGTAAGAGATGGTACAGAGGAATTCGCATTAACAGCAAATGCGGTTGTGGAAGTGGTAGTCGGTGGGGGTTGCCAAATTCTAATGACAGTAATAGAAACATTTGCAAGCTAGCAGGTGGAAGTCGTAAGGTGCTTTGACAGAAAATAAAAAAAGAAGAATTAGAGCAAACTGTTATCATATTTTTTCGTTGATACGAGAAATCTGGCAATCATAAATGAATACAATAATTTATAATGAAAATCAGCCATAAACATAAGCATACAGTATTTAAAACTAGATGAATATTAATTTGAGTAATTAAATCGAAAACTTGCGTAGAGCTTCACGTTGCTCAGCTGGTTCTGTGTTAATATGAATTCAGTGAAACACGGCATGAATGCTCTTTGGTCATACAAAAAAGATTTAAATTGATAAATGTTCCAAAATAATACTTCGGGTAGTAATAAACATGATAAACACGCAGTCAGCGGACAAGAACGATGCTCGTGATGACCAGAAATAATGTTCATTTCCTGCAAGCCGGCCGGTGTGGCCGTGCGGTTCTAGGCGCTTCAGTCTGGAACCGCGTGACCGCTACCGCCACAGGTTCGAATCCTGCCTCGGGCATGGATGTGTGTGATGTCCTTAGGTTAGTTAGGTTTAATTAGTTCTAAGTTCTAGGTGACTGATGACCTCAGAAGTTAAGTCGCATAGTGCTCAGAGCCATTTGAACCATTTCCTGCAAGTAAACACAAGTCCCTTTTCAGTGGTGGCTGAAGGCCTAATTGAGAAACAAAAATACGTCTGAAGCCCGTATTAAAAGAAGAGTAAATAATATCTGGATAAATGAAGAAAAAGTAAAATAATTCTTGGCAGACGTAAATTTCTAATAAGAACAACAATTGATAAGTCAGTTAATTAGTTCTGGGGAAAAGCCGGTGTTGAAAAGTACTAAAACCAACTGAAATTAGACTGACGGCTGCCAACGCAATCCCGGAGAGTAACAAGTTAGTCAGTTACTTTTCTGAAGTTCAGCACCAGTTACTGATAGTCAAGATCCACAGTTTCTGAGTGGAATTAGAGTACGGAGTAGTCAAAGTTAGCAGCTAGTATTGAGTACGAAGCCAAACTGTTAATATAATATGTAAGCCAAACGTTGACCGATGATGATTAGAAGCCTTGCAGTTTCCCCAGAAGGATGACTCGGAGTCGTAGATGGGGGCGTACTGCGACGCGTCTTTCTGCATGCACCGCAGTAAGCCCCTAATTGTGGAAGAGCTGTTGCTCTAGGCACCTGGCCCAGTGGCTTACTCGGTGAAGACTGCCCTCTGTGGTCTGTGCACAGTCTTAAGTGAACTACCCATAGAAGCATGCTCCGCGCATTGTTTTCAGTTGGGTGTTTATGTGTAATAAACTAGCTCGTGTACCTCGCGACCTGTAGCGGCGTATCTGATGCTCCTTGGCGACTGCCGGCTTGACCTGTTTCTGCTTGACGGCAGGTAGGCTTGCCCCTACTCAGTCCGGGACCCGCCTGACAGACCTGTTGTGCAGATAGCCGCTAGGCGTAGGTGCTCGACCGAGATATTGTATCACATTTCGTTATCACATCAGTTAACGTCTGTGAACACACCAGATCACAACAGAGTATGAGCCACAATGAAAACCTGTAAAATATGGACTGTACGTAAATCAGCGGAATACCATCACTCCGAAAGGAGGAAGGGGGGAGGGGGGCGGACCGTGAGGAAACGCCTCAACCCGCGCGGCTACCCCGCGCGGCGCCCACATATCTTAAACAAGAAAAACAGCTAGTAAAATTGAAGTTATGCAAATCCAGGGTACCAAATAAATTACACAAAACCAGCACAAATAATATTCACAATTTATCTACAGAGATGAAGTCCGATAGAGAGCGACTACCCATTCGTACAGAATGGCTGCATCGTAATTTTAGAAATGTGAGTTAGCAATACCGGAACCAGTAAACTGTTGAAATAAAATCGGGGTTAACTCAAACGTAAATTCGTATATCACACATAGGCTAAAGAACTTTACGCACAGGAGATAGGAGCAAAAAACTTTTCGAACAGTCTACATACACGCTAAGGTGCTCACCAATAACTCCACCAAGAGCCGCTGACAAAGGCTCGCTAATGCCACTGTTCCCGTGAATTCTGTAGCCACAAAAAGAAGACAAAGTTCCAAGCCATATCCCACCAAACACGTGCTTCACGGACATCTAGGTTGTTAGAATACAGAATGATACTACTGCTTAAAGTCATATTCCATTTCGGCAAATGTTCATAGCATCCACATGTCACATGACCGACAACACTTGTCCTTGCATACCCATCCCGCTGTTACCGGTGGTAAACGATTGAGAGATAGCTCATGTGAACGCCATCAAGTCATCGCGGTGGAGAGCGCACACGTCCCGTGGCGGGACGTGAAGTAAGCAGTTGTATAGGTACTCAGGCAGATTATACGACACTTTCGAGTTCGTATCGAAGCACAGCCTGAGTCAGATTTAAGGTGAAACATTCACCGCTACTTCCTCTCGTATTTTACATTATTTTGACTTAAACCTCTTTAGTGCCCATCCAAACAAAACACGTTGGCCAACAAAGAGAGAAAACAACTGATGTTCGAATCCTAACCCAGGAGGCACCGCAAACTAACTGTCTGTATCAGGAAGCGGAAGTCTAGCAGGGATGCATGGCTGTGGTAAACAGCAGATCTATTTGTTGGCTCTGCCTCTTTGAAATCCTACCCTGCGTCCTCGACCTGGGAAACCTCCTCTTAATTTTAAGCAACATGGTAAGGAGGTAACAACGACCTTTGTTGAAGATAAATTAGTAAAGAGTAAAGATCGCAGAATATCTCATTTATTAAAATGACCGACTTCGGCACGCTCAATCATCCATCTTCAGATTATGAGCAGTGTAAAGATATGAAAATACTTGTTAATGAAGGAAGTCAGCCTTTCCATAATATATGCAAACGATCAGAAATCCTGTAGCGTGGCATTTAGTTGGAGTTTTACACATCGTATACAAAAGGTCAGTAATACTACAGCGTGCTATTTACCCATTTGGCTGGAGCTATCGCTGTGGTGAACAGCTGCGTGTGGTTACGACGCGGGGGCTTCGCGTCGTAACGACATGTCTACAAAATCCGTCTTTTGAGACGTAGGCACAAGAAATATTTTGCAACGGTAGAAATATTAGCACTGCTACCACCAAATTCACGTTGCTGATACTTGTGATAGCTCATGCCTTTTAGACAGCGCTTATATTCATTCAACAATTTCGCACCTTTAACATTAAAGACAATAGTGGAACAGATATGTGAAAATGGCGAATTTTACAGATACGTGTTATGAGTGTAAACTCCAAACGGTAATCGCTGTTAGAGGGTATTCCACCGTATGTGAAATAGTGCACGAAGGTGCGCTTATTTTCTGAATTACATCAGCTGCAGCCATCGACTCTTAACTCACATAAAAAACATTATAACTTGTGAATAAAATGTAAGGATAATAGGACAATTGTATGTAAAGCATTATACAAATATAACTGTTCAAACAAATAATAGAAGTCTCTAGCAATCTTGCTTAAAAGCAGTCATTCAAACATTATAATGCTGATAACTTCTAGCAACATGTGGCATAACTTTCAGTTACAGCTGCAGAGGTATTTTACGTCGATACAAGGCACCTTCATCGTAGTTGCCACGTCGTTTTCTACATACGTTTATGCGGCCAGCGACTACTGCAAACAGGACATCGTCATATTTGTCCTCGGAGTCTCTCGCAGCGCTTGTCTGAATAAAATATTCTCGTTGTTCAAGCCGCGTCAATTCGAATGACATCACCATGGGAACAGCTTCCGGTAAACACATCTTCAACCATTAACGCCCACATGAACAACGTTTCCATGGTAACAGCTTTCTCTACAGTCCTCATTCGTCGCCTGGGCCCGCTATATAGCATCTCTGTCGAAATGGCGCCTTGCAGCATAATCTTTGACTACCTATAGCCGTCCTATCGATATTTCCATGGAAGGTTCGTACACCTTTCTCTATTGGCGTTTCTCTTCAAAATCTTTCATAAATTTGTAACGAGGTTATTAAAGCCCTTAAGTATTTGCTCGAAGAGTTGTGTTTGTGAATTGCTATACATACAGTTGTCCTATTATTTCTGCATTCTGTTCTCAAGTTTTAATGCTTTTTGCGTGGGAAGAATTTCACTAGCTGTAGCTGACGTAATATAGCACACGTTCGTGCCTTCGTACACTATTTACCCCGTGTCAGAATAGCCGCCAGCAGCAGTTGCCGCTGTGACCACATGTCCCTGTTCACCACACTGACAGCCCCAGCGATATGGGTAAACACTGCACTATAGTACTTCTTGTCTTTTGTATACGTTATGCAAAGCTCCCGTATTTGTGATCTTTTGTATATGTTATGTAAAGGTTGACTTCCCTTATTAACAAGCATTGCCACATCTTTACAGTGCTCATAAACTGAAGATGGCCGATTAAACTTCCAGAAACTGGCCATTTTAATAAATGAGATATTCTGCGATCTTCATTAATTTTTCTATTAGATTGTCTGATGTTACATGTAGAGGAGCTGTCGGTGGGATTCACGCCACTACATGGACTTTCATAAAATATTTGCTTCAAGATAACATCATTGTGGGGGAGGTTCGAACACCTGTAAATAGTTACAGACAAATCAGGTAAAGCGTTAATACAGAGGAGTCCAGAAAAATGTAGACACTCTCTGATAGTCAATACTAATTGAACAAAATGGCTTACCGTTACGACTATTGCAAGGGGGGAGGGGAGGTTATTTTATGTGTTCTAAGTGTTCATCTGCAGCCATACTGCGTCGATGACGCTTAATTGATAACCGAACTACGGCTGTAGTGTTGCCGGTGTGGCAGCTGCACGGGACGCCTCGATGGTTTCTAGTAGCCTTTTCAGTGTAGCTTGCTTCTGTCGATGAACTTCGTTTTTCAATGTCCCCCATAAGTAGATGTCAAGAGGTGTAAAGTCGATAAACCGTGGTCGGTACTCAAAAACTCCTCTTCGACTTATCCGTCGTCCAGGCCGATTTTCATTCAAGTAGGCTCTGACATCTCTGTAGTAGTGAGGTGGAGTGCCATCTCCTTGTAGGTAAAATATTTCACCTCCAAACAACTCCCGGATGGCAGGTAAAATCGATTTTTGTAGCGTATGAAGACACATCTCACAAGTTTCGGTACCGTCACAGAACAAAAGGTCAAACAAACAGTGCGATGACAGACCACACCACACATTGAGACCCTGTAGATTAACATGTTCGTCCACGTGAACGTATTTTCAGGAGCCCAGTAGCAGTTGCGGCGGTTTCTAGTACCGTCCAGCTTGAATTGCGCCTCGTCAGACCAGTTAACCATCCCTGCAAACCGTTCATTCTCGGGAAGCATGCCTTCAAACTACTCGCAGCACTCCATCCTTCGATCCGAGTCGTCCTCATTCATAGCGTGTAGCTATCTTGGACTGTACACTTTTCAGTCTGCAGCCTTCAGAATTCGCCTTACGCTTGATCGTCTTACCCGCTATCACCTGCACCCTGCTTCACAGATTTCTGAGGTGACCTAGTAAAATGTTGCAACACAGCAGTGCTGGAAGCTGGAATTGTTGCTGATTTTGGTTGGCCAGACCTTTGCTTATGCCGGCCAGAGTGACCGAGCGGTTCTAGGCACTTTAGTCTGGAACCGCGCGACCGCTACGGTCGCAGGTTCGAATCCTGCCTCGGGCATGGATGTGTGTGATGTCCTTAGGTTAGTTAGGTTTAAGTAGTTCTAAGTTCTAGGGGACTGATGACCTCAGATGTTAAGTCCCATAGTCCTCAGAGCCATTTGAACCATTTGAACCTTTGCTTATGCACATCCTGAAAAGTGCCGTCGGCGCCAGATTCATCCCGAATACAATTGTAAGTAGGCTGTTTAGGTTTTCATGTTGGTAACGCCACGTAGCGCTCTGTATTAAAATCGCTGACTGCGCTGTGTGCAGTCTGTGGCTGGCTGGACTCGTTGTTGTAAGTTATTCGCCAGTGTAGTGTTGGGCAGTTCGATGTTAACAGCCTGTAGAGTTGGGCAGTTGGAGGTGAGCCGACATCAATGGTGGATGTGGGGAGAGAGATGCAAGAGTTCTGAGATGTTAATATCAGCGGACGATCTGGACATGTGTCCGTCAGAAAAAGAAAATTTGTTGAACTGGATGTCACTTTTGAACACTATTAAGGTAAATACATTGTTTATTCTCTATCAAAATCTTCCATTTCCTAACTATGTGCCTACCAGTAGTTAGTACCTTCAGTGGTTAGACTGTTTTGCTTAGCTGGCAGTATTGGCGCTCGCTGTAATGCAGTAGTTCAAGTAACGAAGGTTTTTGTTAGGTAAGTGGTTCATGAAGGGCACAGATTATTGTTAGTCGGGGCCATTCCTTTGTAGGGATTATTGAAAGTCAGATTGCCTTGCGCTAAAATATTGTGTGTCAGTTTAGAAATGTTGAGAATAAGTAAAGATAAAACAGTCTCGGTACGTTCAGTTTCACTCTTGTGTTTGAAAATCAAGTAACGTGGAAGTTTTACTAGCACAGTCATTCTTTGCATTCAAACGGAAAGTTTCATACAATAAACTGTTGTACGCGTTGGTGGCTGAGTTCCGCACACATTGCGCCATTGCCGTTGCACCTCCATCATACTTTTGTGCTTTTAGTACCACTTCAACACGGTATTGCGTTGCTCAAACGACAATGTTATTTCATTCATTGCTGCTGGAAAACGCATTCCAAGAGCTGTTGAGAGAAAGTTGGACTACGCTACCGCCCAAAATTGCAACTATATGTCATTTTGTTCCAAAGATATTAACTATGAAAGAGTGTCTACAAAACTTTGTAGGAAAGTTTTCTTTTCATGTTTTCCAGCAAACTAATAAAGAAGCACGACACAAGTGCAAATTAAATATTTTTTGACGATTCAGTATGGCTTAAATTGAGATTCATATACGTGCACCTCAAGTCTTACTTATCGTGAAATCGTACTAAACTTCGTTTTCCATTTTCCTTCCCTTTCTTCCATAAAAATATGTATACCTTATCATTTCATTTGACATTATAAACTTTGAATGCTAATGCACACAGAAAATAGGGTTCTTAATGTTATCATTTCTGAAATATATGATTTCCAATACAGGTTTTCGTTGATATCACAAAACAGCTTCATAAATGGAAGAAAATAATAATCCTACAATAATATCTGGGAAAAAATAATTTGCTACTGCAGTTTAAAAAAATCTTTATGATACGATGAAGACAATTATTTTTCACGAAATATATGTTCCTCATTTGACGCACATGTGTCCAATGTTGGAACTGCAGCCAGGTTTCATGCATTTTGAGGCATTCCTTGGCTTCATAAATTTTGGTACTTGGTCAGCATTGTAAAACCTAACTTATGAAACTGATTTCAATACCGCTTTGCTTTACTTCTTATTCACATTTTCTACTCCATCTATATCCTCACAGTCACAGGAATTCATTGTACAAGGACATCCTCTTCCACTAGCTACTGGCAGGACATCTTAACGTTCTTATGGTTTACCAATCACTTTCATCAAGCTCAACAGCACAATCTTGAGTCAAAAACGAGAATTCATCATCTTCCCATACAGATAGTTCCACATTGCTGTCATTAAGATAAGCTTGTAATCACTCATCACTTAATAATTCATGCATTTCTGTAGTGTGTAGAAACAATGGTTATATCAATATTTCATTGTAGAATATTAAATTGAGACTAGCAGATATGCATTATGACCTGAGGTCCACGACAAAATGTGTTATTTCATAGTAACGAACAAAATATATACATATCTGAACTACCTCTCAACTTCTTGAACAGTTAGCGAACGTTATATAAAAAGCATAGACTCTCAGTATAATGTTTAGCCACAATAATTACTTATATACCTTTTCGATTTGTAGAATTAATCATTTTCTTACTGCGACCAGCTGTAAACTGACACGAATTGTTCGTTGCAAGGTGCTGCGTCCTGGATTTAAAACTAAGAACTAGGAGGTCCATACTCTCGGACCATCGCTCTATAAGCAGAAAAATACACCTACGTACGGAGAAAAGAATAAGAACGAAGGTCTACATGAGTGGACCAAGAGAACGAAGAGATTAAGCTGCCACAATTCTACTGTGCTATGCAGCATATGATTATTGCTACCTGCCGCGAGGGACTTCAAACCACAACTCCATGATACCTTAGCACTTACTGTGAATCAACAACCTGATATTCTCCAAGACACAAGAAGATAACTTACCCCGCTGTCGCAACCAAATGGTCATCAGCGACAGTAAAATCACAACACCGAGACATTGAGCAATGGGACAGTTACAGGATCCTACTTACCCGCATGGACTGGAATGATGGCACCTCACCTAGCATATACTTTATCCTCTACGTTTTCGTGTATTGTCGTAATTAAAGACAATTAGTAAGCATTGAAAAAAATTGATTTCCCACAGGTCTTAAGTAGATGAGACGTTGTTGACCTAATCAGACCGAACTCAAGTTTACACTACTGGCCATTAAAATTTCTACACCAAGAAGAAATACAGATGATTCATTGGACAAATATATTATACTAGAACTGACATGTGATTACATTTTCACGCAATTTGGGTGCACATATGCTAAGAAATCAGTACCCAGAACAACCACCTCTGGCCGTAATAACGGCCTTGATGCTCATGGGCATTGAGTCGAACAAGGCTTGGATGGCGTGTACAGGTACAGCTGCCCATGCAACTTCAACACGATACCTCAGTTCATCAAGAGTAGTGACTGGCGTATTGTGACAAGCCAGTTGCTCGGCCACCATTGACCAGACGTTTTCAATTGGTGAGAGATCTGGAGAATGTGCTGGCCAGGGCAGCAGTCGAACATTTTCTGTATCCAGAAAGGCCCGAACAGGACCTGCAACATGCGGTCGTGCATTATCCTGCTGAAATGTAGGGTTTCGGAAGAACTGAATGAAGGGTAGAGCCACGGGTCGTAACACATCTGAAATGTAACGTCCACTGTTCAATGTGCCGTCAATGCGAACAAGAGGTGACCGAGACGTGTAACCAATGGCATCCCATACCATCACGCCGGGTGATACGCCAGTATGGCAATGACGAATACACTCTTCCAATGTGCGTTCACCGCGATGTGCCCAAACACCCATGTGACCCTCATGACGCTGTAAACGGAACCTGGATTCATCCGAAAAAATGACGTTTTGCCATTCGTACACCCAGGTTGGTCGTTGAGTACACCATCGCAGGCGCTGCTGTCTGTTTGGTGCAGCGTCAAGGGTAACCGCAGCCATGGTCTCCGAGCTGATAGTCCATGCTGCTGCAAACGTCGTCAAACTGTTCATGCAGATGGTTGTTGTCCTGCAAACGTCCACATCTGTTGACTCAGAGATCGATACGTGCCTGCATGTGGATAAGTTGCCTGTCATCTCGACTGCTAGTGATACGAGGCCGTTGCGATCCAGCACGGCGTTCCGTATTACCCTCCTGAACCCACCGATTCCATATTCTGCTAACAGTCATTGGATCTCGACCAACGCGAGCAGCAATGTCGCGATACGATAAACGGCAATCGCGATAGGCTACAATCCGACCTTTATCAAAGTCGGAAACGCGATGGTACGCATTTCTCCTTCTTACACGAGGCATCACAACAAAGTTTCTCTAGGAAACTCCGGTCAGCTGCTGTTTGTGTATGAGAAATCAGTTGGAAACTTTCCTCATGTCAGCACGTTGTAGTTGTCGCCACCGGCGCCAACCTTGTGTGAATGCTCTGAAAAGCTAATCATTTGCATATCACAGCATCTTCTTCTTGTCGGTTACATTTCGCGTCTGTAGCACGTCATCTTCGTGGTGTAGCAATTTTAATGACCAGTAGTGTATTATACCACAACTGTGGAGTTCACGCTCGCCACATCCCGAGCCCACCGCGTCCTCTTAACAATGAAGAACTACCACACTTTTGCATCTCCGGCGGTACTCCGAAAGGATACCGCCCTTCGATTGTGCCAGTCCATCACTAATCGAAGCGATAGGGTTTCAGGTGCCAGCCAGCCAGCCGAGCAGCAGCGGTCCAGCCGAGCAGCAGCGGTCCCGGCCAGCAGCAGCGGTCCAGCGAGGCAGCCCTCCTGCAGCAGCAGTCCAGCCAGCCAGCCAGCCGTCGCCAGCGCCAGCGCCAGCGCCAGCAGCGTGGAACTCTGGTCTTCGTCCGTTTTCGTCTTCGTCCGTCTTCGTCTTCGTCCGTCTTCGTCTGTCCCCAGTTTTTTCCTCTCCTTTTTGTCCTGTGCTTTTTTGTTTATCCCTGTCGTCGTGTCAGCCCCACCACCACTGGCACTACTTCCACCACTGCCATTGTGTACACGTCGCCCTCCGCCACCACCACCACCATTACATGGTGTGCCCAGTCACAACCCCCTCTTTCCATCCTTCCTCACTCTCCCTTCGCCCTCGCTCTTTTTCGCCCCCTCTCCAGCTTCTTCCTCCCGCTCCTCTCCCTCTGATCCTTTCCCCCCCACTCCCCCAGCCTGTCACTGCAGCTCCAACTAGGGTTGTGACCCGTCGGGCCACTGCCCATGCCCAACTCTCCCCTTCGCCTTCGCCATCACCGCCACGACCGTCGCTGTCGCCGTCGCCTTCACCATCTCCGGCGCCGACAGCTGCGTCCACGCCGGGACCAGCCCCTTCCCGCCACCTCTCTATAGCTCCCGTCCCTCACGTCACCACCCACCCTTCTGCCACCGTTAAATGCCCTAGTGGCACCACCACTTCATCTGCTCCCAAAAAGGCCCCGCCCCGTCCTCCTTCCCCCCCCCCCCAGGATGCCATGGATGTCACCCCGCCTGGCCCTGCTCCCTCCACCTCCTCTTCCTCCTCCTCCCCCCTCTTTATAGAAATACCTCCTCTCCTGTCCCAATCCTTCCCTTCTCAAGGCCTGGAATCTCTCCCTCCTCCTCTGCCAACACTTTCCCTGGTGCCCCCATCTCACTCCTCACTCCCAGATGGGATTCAGTTCTCATCTTGTCCCCCAGCCCCACCCTCCATACTGACATCCTCTTCCGCCTCCCCATCACCCGTTTTGGCCCCAACGCCTCCCTCACCCCTGCTCCTTCTCCAACTCCTTCCCGCCGACCCTCACCGCCATGATCACTCGGCTCAGTCCGGCGATCACGGAGGAGGAGGTGTTGGCAGAGCTCAAGGGGCATCCCATGCTGAAGGTGCGGACGGTCCGCTGCATTCTCAACTCGGCTGGCCTCACCCGCCTTATGTGGGTTTTCTCCGAGGATGCCACCTCCATTGACCCTCTCCTGAAGGAGGGTGCCCTCCGCTTCAACCAGCGCTATAAGGTCGACCCCTCCCATTCCCCTCCTCAACCCCTGCGCTGGCAGAGGTGTCTGCACTATAACGCACACCGAACAGCCGAGTGCTGTGAGGCCCCCACCTGCCCGCATTCCTCCAGCAGTGCCCTAACCTTCAATTCCCTCCCTCCTGTAATACCTGCAATCTCCCCCATCCCACCTACTCCCAAAAGTGTAAAGCCCGACCCTCTCTGACCACTCCTGAACTCACCGTCCCTGTCCGTCTTCTGGACGCCCCCACATCTCCTGGCAATTCCCTTCGTCCCCCCCCCCACCCACCGCTGTGGACATCATCATGTTTCTCACCATTGCCCCACAAAACGTCCACCCTTTCCAGCGCCCTCACACCCTCCAACAGGTCTCCCTCCCCATCCGTTCCGTCTTCCACCTCAAAATGTATACCACCTACTCCCACAACCAGGCCCATTTCACCTTCTCCCATCTTGACACCCACAGCTAAATCCCTGTTATGGCGCGACAGCAGTGTATCCTTTACAACAACATCCGCTCCCTTCCCGCCAACAAGAACCTCTTCCTGCACACCCTTGCCACCCACCGCGTGTATGCCTTCCTCCTCAATGAAACCTTCCTCCAACCACACCACACCGTCCACACGTCGCCCTACCTCCTTCACCACTCCGATACTCTCCTCCCGATTGCGCGTGGCGGAGTTGCCATTGGTCACCACCGCTAGATCCCAGTTCGGCTCCAACCTCTCCTTCCCGACCCCACCGAACACCTGATCCTTAGTCTCTTCTTCCCTGGCCTTAACGTCACCTGCGCCACCATCTATGTCCACCCTAACGCCCCTATTCCCTTCGACTTCCTCTCCCACATTGACTGTACCTTCTCCTCCTACGTGATCGCTGCCGACCTCAACATCCATAGTCGTTCCGCCACCCAGTTACGGCGGTGGCATCAGTTCCTTTCCTTCCTTCAAGGCGACCTCATCCCCATCCCCCAGCACACCCATCCCCAATCCAAGCTCACTCCCGATGATATGCTTTCCTCCCCTAACATCCTTAGCCACATAAAGGTGGATGTCCTGGAGCCTATTGGTAGCGACCATCTCCCTGTCCTCCTCACCATTTCAGATGGTCGCCGCCCCGGCCTGACCCTCGTAATGACCCTCCCCAAAAGTACGTCCATGACAATTCCCGTGCCAACTGGAATGCCTACCGGGATATCCTCTCCACCCAGGTCGATAGCCACCCCTTCACCTACCACCACCCTGACGATGTAACCCATGCTGCCTCCTTTCTCCAGCAGACCTTGTCTGAGGCTGTGGAGGCCACATTCCTACTGTCGCCGTCCACCCCCACCGTGCTACCTTACCCCCACAGGCCGTCCTCCTCCTCCTTGAATCTCGCCATCTCTACCATGCCTTCCTCCACATGCATGACCCGGACACACTCTGACGCCACCGGCAACTCTAGCGACAGATTCGAAATTTGCTCGCGGCTAAGAAACGCCGGGACTGGCGACAGACATACACGCATTTAAATGCTACCCTACCTATAAACTCGTCCAAGTTCTGGTGAGCCTTCCGTCGCCTTACCAGAACTAAACCCTTCCCCTACTATCCTCTTCTCCATGATGACCACCCCATCCCTGACACCCCTAGTAAGGCCAGTCACTTTCCCTCTTACCTCTCCGATGTCTTTTCCATCCCCAATGATCCCCAGTTCGATTACTCCCTCTTCCCGGATGTCCACGATCGAACTGACACCTCTGTTCCTCCCCTCGCACCTGGTTTCCGGTACTTGGACAACATTGCACACACGGAACTCAATGCCACTATCACTACACAGGATCTCCTTGCTACACTCTGCACGAAACGCAACACTGCTCCTGGTCACGATCGTGTCACCTATCATCACCTTCATGAAGCTCCTGTATCTTTCCTCTCCACCCTGGCCAGGCTCTACAACGTAGTCCTGTCCACCGGTTACTACCCCGACCTGTGGAGAACCTCCTGTACCCTGATGTTCCTTAATCCTGGTAAACCGCCATCCGCCGTCTCCTCCTACTGCCCCATCAGCCTTACCTCGTTCTTCAGCAAGGTCCTGGAATCTATCCTCACCCGCTGCGTCCACCAGCATCTCTGCAGCACCGCCTCCTTCCCGTTACCCAGTGTGGCTTTCGGCCGTCCTACTCTTCCAACGACCTTCTCCTTCACCTCACTCATCTCCTTTCTGAACAGCTTAATTCCCTTCGCTCTGTAATCTTCCTCTCCCTGGACCTCGAACGTGCTTATGACCGCATATGGCATTCCGGTCTCCTCTTCAAGCTCCAAACCTTCGCCCTTCCCATTAACTATGTCCTTCTGATCGGCTCCTTTCTCTCCCACCGTCCTTCCTATGTCACCATCCATAACACGGATTCCTACACCTTTTTTCCCTCCGCTGGTGGGCCCCAAGGCTCCATCCTCTCCCCCATTCTGTACCTTTTATATACAGCGGACATGCCACCGTTGTCACCCCCTGTCCAGCTTCTCCAGTTTGCCGATGACGCCGCCTTCTTTGCCCTTGCCCCCACCCTGCAGCGCTCCCAACACCTTCTCCAATCCCATCTTAACTGGTTCACCACTTAGTGAAACCAGTGGTTGCTCAAGGTCAATCCCTCCAAAATTCAGGCTATCATTGTAGGCAAAACCACCCCTTCCTTCCGCCTCCTTGACTTCTATCTCACCATCTGTGGCCGTCCTATCGCCTTCACCCCCACCCTTAAGTACCTTGGCGTCACCCTCGACCGTCGACTCTCCTGGATCCCCCATCTCCGGACAATCCAAGCCAAGGTACACTCCCGACTCTGTCTCCTCAAGCTCCTTTCCGGCCGTACGTGGGGTCTGGACCCCTCCACCATCCTCCACACCTATAAATTCCTCATCCGCCCTATCCTTTGTTACGCCCATCCGGCCTGGATCTCCGCCCGCCCTACCTTTTATAAATCCCTTCAAATCCTTGAATGCCATGCTCTCTGCCTCGCCTATTCCATCCGTATCCCCTCCCCCACGCAGATCCTGTATGATCTCATTACATTCCCCCGCGTCCTCCTTTTCCTTGAAAGGATATGGATCCTGTACACCTCCCACAAACTCGATCCTCCTCACCCGCTTGTCTCACCCATTCTCTCCCGCCCCCACCTGCTGCCGCGCCTGTATTCCCACATCTCACCCGGTCTCCATCTCTCCACCCTCCTTACCCTCTCCCAAGGTGGCTTCTGCCAGCTCCCTCTCCCTGATTATGCCCTCCTCCCCTCCATCTACCCCTCCTACCAACTTTGATCCTCCCTCCCTCTTCCTGTGTTTGCTCCTTTGGGCACCCTCCCTCCCTTCTCTCCCTCTTCCCTCCCTCCTCCATTTCTCCCCACTCCTCCATCAGGCTTCCCCTCCCCTGTCCCTCTCCTCCTCCCCCCATCTCCTCAGCCATTGGCATCCTTGTTCTCCCCTCTCCCCCACCTCACCCTTATTCCCCTCTTGGCAGGTCCACGGACTCGCACACGCTAAGTGGACATTCGCGCCCCGGAGATCATTGCCATCAGTGTCTCGTGTGTGCCATCGTGTTTAATGTTCAGTGTTCACCGTCACACTCCATCGTTCACCAGTGCCATCGACATCTTCAGTGTTTATGCTTCATGCCAACAGCTTGTAGTGTGGATTGTCATCGAGTGTGAAAGGCTTCATGTTTTTTCCCTGCTGTTTTGTTCCAACTCATGTGTCTTCTCTGTTTTAATATTGTACAATCTTTGGCTGAAGAGCGGCGTATTGTGCTGCTGCCAGCCTACCTGTTCTACGGGTATTAAAATCACAATAAAGAAAAAAAAACACACTATTGCCCGTCCTCGGCGCCAGTGACGTCACATTACCCGCTTTAAGTTGTTTATGCTTTTAATCTTTTAGTAGTTTAAATTGACTGCCCCAGTGGCGAAAACCTCAGAATTATGTTTGATAGAATTTCTCCTATAATCCTCCTACAATACTCCTTTATCGTGCTCTGTTTATCCTCTTCCCTTCTGCACTTCCTTTGAGTCTTCCATCAGGTCGTACCGAAGTGGTATCTGTCCCTGCCAACTAAACAGTATTTTCAATCAGGGCACAATCAGTACACCTACGCCAGCCTCGAAACTTCTTAATGGTCCATATTGAATACCTGTCTGGTTGACTTGGGCTTTTATGGGTACCACAGTCCCACAGCAAGACAACGGCGTTCCCCGGAATTCACTGGTTCGCACAAAGCTCAATTGAAAGTCAAATATCTCTTGATTCTCCAATCAGATCACGATAATGTTTTACGAAACGTACTCTAATAAAATTCTATGGTAAATATAAATCCACCTACAGTACAAGAAATAGCAATTACTGTTTAAGAAACGAGAAACTACAAAGCGTGTGGTGAAAATCAAGTGTTTCCGGAAATGTGGATGTATGCTGGTAAAATAATTTTACATATTATTTTACAAAACATTTGGGCAACAGAAAAATTCCCAGAACAATGTATAACCCTACCATTAATATCGTAACTTAGTATGCTTTTACCTAAATAACATGTTGCCACATATAACCCTCTTACTAAATTTTTTCCAAACAAACTACTCTATGGGAGGATAGTCCTGTTAATAGGAAACGCTAATCAATAAAGTTACCCTTTTTACAGGATTTGACCGTGTGTTGTATCTGATGGATAAGTAAATCAAAACTATTCACTTCTTCTCGTAAGATCTTACCCAGCAGTTAGAAAGAAACGCAATGTGAATAGTATTGTATTGAAGCTAAGGCAACTCAGTTCCAAGTTCATTTAGTGGTTTAAAATACATACTAGAGGTCGCCAGCCTATCCAGGCAATGAAACAGTGAAGTATTGAAAAAGCAGAGGTATGAATTTTGCCTACTTTCTTGCTACTGTTTAAGTTGCTTCTTCCAAAATTCATTACTCCACGTAAACAATGTTGGTGCAAACACTGGTATTATTTGACTAATACACCCTTATACGTACATTACGTTTCTATAAGAGAAAATAGCCCATTAATAACTTCAAGGAAGATAAAAAGAAAATTTGGCCAGGGGGAACCTTTAGAAAAACACTTTCCATAATCAACCAACTTAAATACTAAAATATGTAGATACTAAAGCACACATTTTTTTTATGCTGAACATTTCATTTCAAGAAAATGTCATTCGTACTGGAATTTACTTTCAAAAGCTATTACTCTTGGAACTAACTCTGTACAGACATTTAACAGATTCAAGTAACTTTGCTTCACTCTGACTGAATTTTACTAAAGCAAACTTTTACTATAACACTCTACAGTAGCTAAGAAAACTTTTAAAACAAGAATAGATCGACTTTATTTCTCTGTAATGTAGTAAAGCATGGACGTCTTATTACTTTAACTAAAATTTTCATTACGCCTTTCAGTGAAACAACTAAGACAACTTTTCTTTAACTATCGCTCTAGATGAAAATATTTATGAACTCTTTAACTTTATGATGCCAAATTACTTTTAAATTCACTCTAATCAATTTATATTCTTCCACTAGTGAGACGTAATTTCATTACTACACGATTTAGTCTCCCTCACACATGTATCTCATTATTCACCCAAAAACAATTTAAATGATGCCTCTTTACATTAACTTTATAAGTCTGTAAGACAGGATACTCGGATTAATCAAACACTAGGAAGAAACACTAAATCGGTGTATGATTGGGATGAAATAACAGGGTGAACCAGTTTCTTTAAAGTTCAAGAATTGTTGTTCATTAATAGAACACAGTTTAAATTAATGGTTCAGTCTGTGCGAAAGTAAAGTACCAAAAGAAATTTATCTGTGGGCTGTAGGCTTGGGTGTGGCGAACAATTATGACGGCTACAATACCCACAGTACGGCCTGCAAGTATCTTGCATTAGTTCAATTTGTCTTCTTGACGTCGTTCAGTTTTACATACAGTAGCTCAACGTCTTACAGCTATGCCGTAAGCCGTTTGCAGTCTTCATCCGAGGCATTATTGTGAAAATATGGAGGCAAAGCTTCTGCTGCTCCACAAAGGTGTTGCCTCAATCTCTGCTGCCTGCAGACTGTGTGACCTACTTCCCGCGCTTGCTGCAGGTAGCGCCAATTAGCATTCGCTACCTATTCCACTCCTCAGAACCACTTTATTTTCAAACAGAGACATACTGGCTTTGGCTCAAATGGCTCTGAGTACTATGGGACTCAACTTCTCAGGTCATCAGTCCCCTAGAACTTAGAACTACTTAAACCTAACTAACCTAAGGACATCACACACATCCATGTCCGAGGCAGGATTCGAACCTGCGACCGTAGCGGTCTCGCGGTTCCAGACTGTATAGCCTAGAACCGCACGGCCACTCCGGCCGGCATACTGGCTTTCACATGACACCTATTTCTTACATTGTTCCTAAGAGTGACCATTCCTCACAATTGTCAAATTAACATCAACATGAACAGTGTATACACACAAATACTTTAAAATACAAAATGTCATCAGAAAATCATGTAACGTAATCAACAATATGTCAAGGCAATAAGAAACCCATATGAGGGTTGATTAAAGTAGGTAACAAAATTTAACAAGGTTCTCCTTAAATAAGGGCTTAGAACAAGAGTGTTCGTTAGCACGAACTATGTTTAAAGTATGCTCAGAAGAAATTTTGCAAAATTGCTGGAGGAAATGTTAAGAAAAGAGAATCCGTGTACGACAAGACATACTGTATACTTTACTCTTCACCGATGACAAGGTCCTGATGGAAAAAGTCAAGCATGACTCTAGCTACACTTCAGGAAACTGCACGAAGAATACTCAGAATGGGCCCTGGCAAGAACACAAAAATTATGGTGTACATGGTAGTGCGCGAAGATGACCGAGAAAATTTGGATGTAGGACTCTGAAAAATTAAAAATGTATGCATATTTAAGTACTTTGGTGTGACTTTTACAATAAACGGAAGAATCACACAAGATACCACAGATAAGATTAGTCAAGGGAAAAGAGTAAGTGATCAACTTAACTTCTTGCAGTGAAGTGACAAAATCACAAAGAGAAAGAAGGTCTTGGAGCACACGTCAGTCGTAGAGATTATCATCAAATATGACTCTCAAATATGTGAGCTAACGAAAGAGGAGTAAGAAAAGCTGATATTCCTTTCGATGGAATAAGGCGATCAAGTTTTCGCATTTCCAGACTGGAACAAGTCAGGGATGATGGAATATGGGAAATTATATAAGATACATACGCTATTCCGGATGACACAGATGGCGTTATATTAGCTCGGTATTGTCACTACTAACAACTGGATGATAACCCATGGCCCAAAAGCTATGCGAAAAAACGTGAAAGACCACCTACAAGCTGGATGCGAGATCATAAAGATGATATGAATTCAGGGGCATTCAGAAAGAAGTTCGAATAGATATGAAACTGTGGAAGCTGAGAGGCGAAGGACAACGACCGTCGTAAAAGATTAACGCACTTGTGTTGAAATCCCAGTCACTAAACTATTAAATATTATACAAAGTTCTCCAGAGACAATTATCTTAAAACAGCACAATAATACAGAGTGTACCAGTAACAATGGTCAATATTTAGGGATATGACAGCAACGTTCATTCGAAGCAAAATCGTTTAACAAACACGGACTCTAAAATGTGCACCATAAGCGCTAAGAACACTTGTTCATCTCCGCTACGCTACTGTGAAATACAACTCTTTTACTGAAAAATTGATCATATGTTTTAACGAATGCATTTTAGAGCTAATATTTACTTGATTTTTTTTCTTCTTTTGGTCCGTACTACCTCTGGCTAAGATACAGAAAGTAAAGAGATGGTACAGTAGAAGATATTTATTTCAGAGTCCGAGGTGAAGAAGTGCTCATACCTCTTGATGTACGCATTTCAGAGCTCACGTTTCTAGACTTTTGAATGATGGTTTCCGACATATCCCTAACTATTGACTATTTCTGTAGGTGTACCGTTTATAATTCATCTATAATTGATTCAAAATCAGTAATGCCTACTCAATGTTCAGGGAGAGAAACAGAATTACCAATAGTTCCCTAAGAGTGGAATTAAATCACACTGCATAGAACGCAGTTGTCCAGGTACACCACAATGTTGGCTGAAGACAAAATACTTCACTAATTGAAAACTTTGCTTGCATGCACAAAAGTAAATCCGACAATACGAACACCATCAGATTGTAAGAGTATGACAAGTTCCTGACATGGCTAAAACGCCCATCCTGAAAGATATCTTGACCCCAAACCAAAAACTGGAGAACTTATGAACAATGTTTTATGGGTATAAACACGAATATTGCACTCAGTCCTTCCCACAAAAAGTAACAGTGAATGTGAGCAAGGTAGGAGAGGTCACTGTGCTAACAATGTTGCATTGCAATCGCCTCTAGTAGATAGTCAGCCGATAGACATATAATTTCGAGACTCGAGGAGCTTTCTAAAATCAATTAAACACTTTTTTATCTCACAGCAGGATGTTATTATTCAGGATTCCAATACACCGTGTTATTTCCCACTATTTCGGGGACAAAATCCTATGTTTCAGCTTAATCTCCATTCAGTGCGGCAGACTTAAGCCACTTCACTGGGAAGACAGTAAGCCTGCCCGGTACCACTCTACTGATTGACGTCAGAGTAAGCGTTTCGCTGCACCACTAGGCTGGATGAGGAAGAACAGTCTAATGAAGGTTTGTGATCTCTGAGGTGCGCAGACTTGTGTCAAGCCTTGCATTTGAAACGTCCCCTTAGAAAAACATGACTGTGCTTAAACTGACACACAATATTTTTTTTAGTAATCCCTACAAGAGAATGGCCCTGACTAAATTAACCTATACGTTTTACAAATCACTTACCTCACAAAAATTTTCGTTACTCGAACTACTGCAATACAACGAGCGCCACTACTGCCAGCTAAATAAAAGATTCAAACTACGGAAGGCACTAACTACTGATAGGCATAGTTAGCAAATGAAAGATTTTAATCGAGGACAAACAATGTATTTACCTTAATAGTCATAATATACATAGCAGTTCATGCCATCCAGTCTTACAAATTTCAAAACTCCGCCATTTCTCTCCCCACATCCACCACTGCCGGCGGCTCACCTCCAACTGCGCAACGCTACGCGCTGTTAACAGCCAACTGCCCAACGCTACAATGACGAGTATTACTACAATGCAAACCAGCCACAGACTGCACACAGCACAGCCAGTGATTTTCATACAGAGCGCTACGTGGATTTACCAATATAAAAACCTAAACAGCCTACTTACATAGCCCCCATGCTCCCTACAAAAAATTATACAAATTGTTTTGGGCAGTGGCCAATAATGATTTTATAAAATTTTTCATAATTACAATACCAAAGAAATCAAATGCACACACTTATTGATACAATGTTGGTCAAAAGCTAAAATTTTCTCACAGTCCATAAAGACAGTCCTGATCATTCATCACAGTAAAATTGCAGTGTTTTGTTTCTTTTTTCTCAAAGTCTGAGCAGTAAAAGAAAATGAACACAGAAGTAATGGATTTCCATGCAGTCTTGAAGAAGTAGTGTTGTCCTTCCAACAGAAAGACAGTGCTGACTCTTGACATGCAGACAGGTAATGGGTCACAACAGAGCAAACCCACAGCTGAGTCAGTCGAAGTTCTGAAGAATATTGGTAGGTAGGTCATCACAGAGCAGACCCACTGTAGTCCTGGTAGAGAGTATGGTATTGGTGGGCCACCAGAGATGCAGAGCAGACCCACTGCAGTCCTTGTAGAAATAATGGTATTGGTGGGCCATCAAAGATGCAGACCTACTGTAGTCCTTGTAGAGACAGCCAGCAGCCATCTGTTGCGACTGTGCAGTTGCACAATCACCATAGAAGAGTCTTGCGGAGAATATAGCAAGTTCATGAACTACTACTTGTGTACTCACAAAGTTTCTGGAATTGTCCTTAGAAGTCTTGCAGACAATATAGCAAGTCCATAAACCACCACTTGTGCACTCGCAAAGGTTTTGGAATTGTCCTTAGAACCAGCAATGCTGTTAACCAGTCCCTTGCTGAATTATCAACACACGTGGGAGCACTAACAGCCCTCGTTTTTTTCACATATTGTGCATGTACTATGACCAACAGAAACGTGTGCAGTGAAATGTAACTTACAAGTTACTTAATTTGATGAACTGGTGTCAATTATAATTTTATAACATAAGAATACAATAACAAAGGTACAAAATACATCATTAAAGAACATAATAGTACAGATAACATTTGTAGTAATACGAGCTTAACAAAAGAATCGAACTAACATATACATCAGTGTTACAGGAATTATGACATAAGTAAATATATAAAATAATGAGAATAGTTTACGAAACATTAATTTCACATATGAGCATTGAAACAGAACATAATTAATATTTTCTATAAACATTTTTACAAAGAAAATAATATATTATTAATGCAAATTATATTTGAGGATAACAGTATTCCTCATCATAGTGAATGTAACTTAGTACTAGAAAAATTCTACAACCTAAATTGTATTAGCTAAACACATAAAGACAGAAAAAACACAATTCCACAAGAGTACACAAACATATAGCGGAACGATTTAAAAGGTCAGCACAGGGTTTGTTTTTAGTGTGTCATTTGGTACTGCAGTCCACCCCAAAACTTCATTCCATATATCTCTCCTCTTATTTCAACATTTGTTTCTACCAAAAAAAATCCTATCCAAGCATGCTTTCTGTATTTATATGTTCACATTTTTCTTACCTCATTATTTATTTTCCATTATATTACCTCATCATTTACATCCAAGAAAATCCTACCTAAACCTGTTGTCCCTAAACCCTAATTTATTGTTCATATCCTCTTTCAAAATACTTTTTTTTGGCCAAACCATTTTCTTATAGCTTCTCAATACATTTCTTCCAATTCATCACAACTTGTTCTCTTATATAGCCTACCCCATCTTAAGCTAACTTAAATTTACTGAGCTCAGATGCTAAACTAAGGGACGAGACAATGCAGCAGCACAAAAGAATTAACACAAACAGCAATGACAAAAAAATGCGAATTGGCAAAACAAGCAGAAGTAAATCTAAATTAACAGAGAAAATGCAACATTACAACTAATATGAGCCAATGTGCAGCAACAAGAAAAATAAATCAGTAGTTCAAATGGCTCTGAGAACTATGGGACTTAACAGCTATGGTCATCAGTCCCCTAGAACTTAGAACTACTTAAACCTAACTAACCTAAGGACAGCACACAACACCCAGTCATCACGAGGCAGAGAAAATCCCTGACCCCACCGGGAATCGAACCTGGGAAACCGGGCGCGGGAAGCGAGAATGCTACCACACGACCACGAGCTGCGGACTAAATCAGTAGTAAAACTGGCTTAACAGATTAATACAAAGTGAAATTCAGTAGCACTACGCCTGGCACACAGCAGCAGCAAATGCAATAACTTATACCTAAACATGACAAAGCTCAAGCAGAATGAATAGTACACTAATGCAGATAAGGGAAATGTCTATTCAAATCTTAATGTCTATGTAATTAAAGTGGTGCACCACAACTTGTTCTATAAAAGAAATTACCAAGTACTTGAAGAGAAAATTATGTATGCAATTACTGTTATTAGTCCCTTCTTATTGTTCTTTCCTTTCCAAGTCCTCCTTTTTCAAAGACTGTGGATCATGAAATTATTATTGACTAGATCTGTTGACAGAAAGTGTTCACATTAGCAAATGCATTTACTTTTATTTTATAAAACCAATGCTGCAACACAGCTGGAAACCAGATATCAAATGAAATAAGCAACTATGTAAAGCAAAGCTTAAAAACATCATTCAATAAACATGTGGCATATCATAAGTAAGTAGAAATTCTCCAAACTCTCATAGAAAGACACTTGTCATAATCAGATGTGCAGCTGTACGAATATTTCCCATCAATTCATCAGCATTTCAGTAAGTAGCACAAAGTATGAGCATTAAATATGTTTCAAGTAATGAGCGTGTCATATTTGCGATGCTTTCTACAAAGGAATGTCAATAGCGAGGTTAATGATCTCTTTTTTTTCACCACCTGTGCCTCTGAAAGGCACACACTAATGGCTTTTTCCCAGGCGACTATCGCGCAGCTGGGTGCCCACCGCGCATTACGTGAAGGTCACTTAACTTTACTACCGAAATATTTATGACAGCAGTTTGCGCTACAGTGACAGTCTCATATAAAAAATTTCACAGGTCGAGAATTTGCGTTACAAATGTGTAGAAACAAAATCCTATGAATATAACAGTGTGCAAGAAATTTTCGCCAGCATAGTGATACATTCAAGCATCTACACATATTTCATAACTCTTAAAGTACGATTCTTCGTTTCCAACATCCTTTTTTACAAACCAGAGTCCATAACCACTACTCATTACCCCTTGCTTTATTACACATATACATATTTGTAGACACTTCTTCAATATTTCATCATAATAAATACGTAGCATAATGAAATTCCTCATATAGCATCAGCTTATTGATCATAAACATTCCTCAACAGCATAAAACACATCGTCGTCGTAAAAATAACATCATAACACCTCAGTCAAATCTCAAAAACGTCGTAGCTTCCTGCAATATTGTCAAAACCTAAAAAAATTCTCTGCTCATTTCAATAGTGTCATCTACCTCATACATACTTTAAAATCATGATCCCATACCAAACACATCATTCAAAGCTCTCATAGTATCACAATGGTTCCGAAAAATATGAACTGTTCACAAAGTACAGACAATAAGTATGAAGTTATCCAATGGTGTAATTACGTAAACATCTGTCACTGATGTAGTAAAATGAATGTATGTCTCTCTCAGTTAAATGATCAGATAGCTGTCTAATTCTGTGTTAGAGAAATATGGTACTGATGTGTAAAGTTGTATAAGCAAATACCATATTAGCTAGGGCTCCTTGTGGTTGCCAAACACATGGTACACAAAGTAAGCGTGTACCCCCCTGAGGCTTAATGTAATTATACTCTCAGGTGTTACAGATTGCAGCAATGGAATGAAATGTATCACAGAATACCTTTGTAACATTGTACTTCAAATATCTTTAAAAATAAATGATTTAAGTACAAAATTAATCACTCAAATACATGCACTGTAGCGCTAAATGGTTCAAATGGCTCTGAGCACTATGGGACTTAACTGCTACGGTCATCAGTCCCCTAGAACTTAGAACTACTTAAACCTAACTAACCTAAGGACAGCACACAACACCCAGCCATCACGAGGCAGAGAAAATCTCTGACCCCGCTGGGAATCGAACCCGGGAACCCGGGCGTGGGAAGCGAGAACGCTACCGCACGACCACGAGATGCGGGCTGGCGCGCTAAACTGTGCGTCTTGTGTAAGATACTCTCTGTGGAAGTGTCGTAGTTATCGTCCTCCGAAAGCTAAGTTCTGGAGAAGCCAATGTACTTACCTCATGATAAACAAAAGTGAAATGCTTTGCGTATAGATATCTTAGTTACTACGGTTATTGCCGTGATGAAGAAAGTACTGTGCTGGAACGTATTGTTGCGCTACAGAAAAGGCAGTCTCATTGTAGCTATACCACAAAAGTTACTACTAAAACATGTTTTACTTTCCAGAAGAATTCAGAAAAACTGTGCAGATATAAAACAGATACACCACAAAAGCAATACTGTAAATTGTCACTCTTTAGTAGTGTTGTGATAAAATCGTGTAGCTGTCACATAAACTAACCACTGTGTCATCTGGTATCTCGCAGAAAGTACTTTAAATCCAGAATGTATTTTCAAGTAAACCAAAATGTTGCATTAAAATCTCATTAGCAGTACTGGTAAATGATCGAAGTATGTGAACCTTATAGTCGTTACGTAATCGTGCAACTAACAAGCAAGAATGTACACACACAATAACACTGTGACGTCTGTTCACTATAACAATGCATTCGTAATTTCTGTTTAAATAAGTTCTCTTGGTTCTTGACTGGATAGTTAACATTAAAACATAGTTGCATGTTAACAGTGCCTAAGATTGAAAAAGAGTACTAGTAACGCGAAGTCAAAAATTTTATACCAAAAACTAAGTTAAAAAGCAGATTATCTCTCAATAAATGGTTTTACATGTGAAATGTGGTGTAACCCTTTGCTCTTCCTAGTACGCAGAGTTTCAACTTTAACGAAATTATCATGTGGTATACGTCAGTAAAGAATACTGGAATTTTTCTCAAGGTTGGCGTCTATGTTATTATTCCCTGAGCCAGCAGGCGCACGTGGGTGCCTGCGGTGCGAGTCATTGTCTGTTTCTTTGTTGGCGCGTGTCGTTACTGGGATTTGGAGACTTAACTTCTACAAATTTGCCTTGCTGAGAGGGCCCCGCCCTGTTTGAATCCTGCCAGTTCTGATACAATTCAGGTCTGTCGTTACGATCATATCGTCTGTCGTCATGTCGGTAGTTCCTGTACTGAATTATCACTGCACGGTGGACTGTTGCGTCTGAAGTTATTCTGTCTCCCGTGATAATAATACACTCCTGGAAATTGAAATAAGAACACCGTGAATTCATTGTCCCAGGAAGGGGAAACTTTATTGACACATTCCTGGGGTCAGATACATCACATGATCACACTGACAGAACCACAGGCACATACACACAGGCAACAGAGCATGCACAATGTCGGCACTAGTACAGTGTATATCCACCTTTCGCAGCAATGCAGGCTGCTATTCTCCCATGGAGACGGTCGTAGAGATGCTGGATGTAGTCCTGTGGAACGGCTTGCCATGCCATTTCCACCTGGCGCCTCAGTTGGACCAGCGTTAGTGCCGGACGTGCAGACCGCGTGAGACGACGCTTCATCCAGTCCCAAACATGCTCAATGGGGGACAGATCTGGAGATCTTGCTGGCCAGGGTAGTTGACTTACACCTTCTAGAGCACGTTGGGTGGCACGGGATACATGCGTACGTGCATTGTCCTGATGGAACAGCAAGTTCCCTTGCCGGTCTAGGAATGGTAGAACGAAGGGTTCGATGACGGTTTGGATGTACCGTGCACTATTCAGTGTCCCCTCGACGATCACCAGTGGTGTACGGCCAGTGTAGGAGATCGCTCCCCACACCATGATGCCGGGTGTTGGCCCTGTGTGCCTCGGTCGTATGCAGTCCTGATTGTGGCGCTCACCTGCACGGCGCCAAACACGCATACGACCATCATTGGCACCAAGGCAGAAGCGACTCTCATCGCTGAAGACGACACGTCTCCATTCGTCCCTCCATTCACGCCTGTCGCGACACCACTGGAGGCGGGCTGCACGATGTTGGGGCGTGAGCGGAAGACGGCCTAACGGTGTGCGGGACCGTAGTCCAGCTTCATGGAGACGGTTGCGAATGGTCCTCACCGATACCCCAGGAGCAACAGTGTCCCTAATTTGCTGGGAAGTGGCGGTGCGGTCCACTACGGCACTGCGTAGGATCCTACGGTCTTGGCGTGCATCCGTGCGTCACTGCGGTCCGGTCCCAGGTCGACGGGCACGTGCACCTTCCGCCGACCACTGGCGACAACATCGATGTACTGTGGAGACCTCACGCCCCACGTGTTGAGCAATTCGGCGGTACATCCACCCGGCCTCCCGCATGCCCACTATACGCCCTCGCTCAAAGTCCGCCAACTGCACATACGGTTCACATCCACACTGTCGCGGCATGCTACCAGTGTTAAAGACTGCTATGGAGCTCCGTATGCCACGGCAAACTGGCTGACACTGACGGCGGCGGTGCACAAATGCTGCGCAGCTAGCACCATTCGACGGCCAACACCGCAGTTCCTGGTGTGTCCGCTGTGCCGTGCGTGTGACCATTGCTTGTACAGCCCCCTCGCAGTGTCCAGAGCAAGTATGGTGGGTCTGACACACCGGTGTCAATGTGTTCTTTTTTCCATTTCCAGGAGTGTAGTTCTGGTTGCCAAATTGTCTGTTTCTATGATTGTCTCTGTCATATCCATTACTATGGAAATGCGATCTTTCTCTGTAACTATTACTCTGCCAGTGGTTGTCATACGGGTGGTGTCTGTTTTGGTCACGATTTGCGTTGTAAGAATAGCTTTGTCGCGTCCAGTTATTATTTATTTCGTCGTGGAATTGTGACGTATGTGACCTATAATTGTTGTGTACCTGTTTTCGCGTTCCGCGATCGTCAGTGTCAATTTCTAATTCTTATAAGAGTCCCTGAAAAGCTTCAATGTCGTCTTTGCAACGTCCTGCCAAAATAATAAGTCGTAAATGTTCATGTAATTTCATTAAGCAAATGCGGATGAGTTCTGAGGGGCTGTATGGGTTTGACAGGTACTGATTCTTGTGCAACATGTCTTCAAAATATTTCACAAGACTGGAAAATTCAGATTGTTCGAAATGTTTCATCATTATAATGCTATGTTTTACTCGGTCTTGTGTAGCTTGAGACCAATGTGCTGAGAGGAAGACACGATAAAATTCTCCTTCGCTGTGACAATCGTGAATGACCGATCACATAATTTCAGCTGGTTCATTCTCTAAGTGGCCACACATAAATTCTAATCTGTGGTCTAATGACCAGTTTGGAGGAAAACAATGAGAGAATTGATGGAGCCACGCTTGTGGATGAATGTCGTTGCTAGAATTCTTAAATGTTTTGAATTTACCTGTAGTAATGAACAGCTTATAGTCAAAATCATCTTGTCAGCGAGTCGCATGTAGGTCATTATTACGTCGTGTCGGCGGTTACATCTCAAAATTCTGTGCACATTGCCAATTTCTTTCATAACTTCCGAAAAGCCCTGTGTTATTATTTTGCGTCTTTTCGGTATTTCTAAGTTCCACTTCCCGTGTTGGAGCGCTAGTGTCCTCTGAAATATGTAATTTTTGTATTACATGTGCCAACTGATCTTGTACTTCCCGGATTTCTCTTTTTTGTTGTGTATGAATTTGATTTTGATTTTGTTTGAATTTCTTAATTTGTTCGTACTCTTCTGTGTCAGTGATGGCTACAGGTCTTGTGTCATTCAGATCATCATCTACCTTTGTAGAAAAGTTAGTGAACTGATCCGAAAATTCGGCTACTTTCTCCAATAGTGTACTTATTTCCTCAGTGTGTTTTTCTGAACCAAGTTTCAGAGTGTCCATTTGTGTTGAAATCGTATCTACTGTGTCCTTTAAGTTTTACTGAGTTTTTGCAAGTAGCGTAACCGAATCGGTAGATGCAACTGAGTCAATTTTAGCCCACAAGGTCTCATGATTTTCATGAACAATGGTTTGCAGTTCTTTTATGGCTGTTCGTGATTCTGTAATGCATTTTCATGCCGCGAAAAAATAGATTGAAAATGCTCACAAATTTGTGTTTTTACGTCATTACAGAATTTTTGACATTTCGATTCAATGTTATGTAACTCAGTAGTTAAATCTTCACGTGTTTGTTCAAGTGTGGTGTCTAACTTTTGAAGCTTTTGCTGTGTTTGTCTCTGAATTTGTTCCATTGTGTCTAACTTTTGAAGATTTTGTTCCATTGTGTCTAACTGTAACTGTGTTTGTCTCTGGTGTTGTTCCATTGTGTCTAACTTTTGAAGCTTTTGTCCCATTTGTTACATTAATTGTAATAACAATGCTCTGGTGTCTGAAACATGTTCCTCAGTGCTATTCGGCAATGCATTCGAACCGGCAATATTCGCATTTTGAAAAGCAGGAAATGTGTCTGGGCTTATATGAGAAGACGGCAAGGACGCAAAACCTGAATCTACAGTATTTGCAATATTGTGTTCTGTCATTTTGGATTCCTGAGGCGAGCTGTTGCCGACCGATCGATCGATAATGCTTCCCTGTTCCCTGATTGTTTCACTACCTACACCATTATTTGCAGCCCACTCCATTTCCCTATGCACAGTTACCAAATTACTACTTTGAACATTAGTTCATTCATTACACGGTGGCGCTAACACACTGCTTTCTGCTTCACTGTCATTTCTCAGTTTAGTTTGGAGCCTAGTATTACGTTTTTCACACGCCATTATTGTCACAATATTTCACATGACAACACAGAAAAGCACAATTTGAAGAGCAAAATAAGAAAACACATTAACATAGCATTGAAAATATTATCTCGTTCATTGCAAGCGCAGCTGCGAAATACTTGGTGCAAATCTACATGCATGCCACAAATGTTTTACTGTACAACAATGACAAACTACCTACCACTACAAAGGAAATTCTCTCTACAATTACGCGCTAGCAATAAACAAAGTCTGCACTAATTGCACAAACTACAAGAAAAAAATCAGAAGATTCCAGTGAGGTATCCTCGGCTAAGGGTCGACATATGAAAGTCCCCTTAGAAAAATTATACATGACTGTGCTTAAACTGACACACAATATTTTTTTTAGCGCAACGCAATCTGACTTTCAGTAATACCTACAAGAGAATGGCCCTGACTAAATTAACCTATACGTTTCACAAATCACTTACCTCACAAAAATCTTCGTTACTCGAACTACTGCAATACAGCGAGCGCCACTACTGCCAGCTAAATAAAATATTCAAACTATGGAAGGCACTAACTACTGATAGGCATAGTTAGCAAATGAAAGATTTTAATAGAGGACAAACAATGTATTTACCCTAATAGTCATAATATATATATAGCAGTTCATACCATCCAGTCTTACAAATTTCAAAACTCCGCCATTTCTCTCCCCACATCCACCACTGCTGGCGGCTCACCTCCAACTGCGCAACGCTACGCGCTGTTAACAGCCAACTGCCCAACACTACAATGACGAGTATTACAACAATGCAAACCAGCCACAGACTGCACACAGCACAGCCAGTGATTTTCATACAGAGCGCTACGTAGCGTTACCAATATAAAAACCTAAACATCCTACTTACACATTGTCATGGAGAAGGAGAAGTTAGTTTCTATTTTTGTGGCGACTGACATGTTGAAGTCGTTTCTTCAATTTTCTGAGGGTATCACAATACGTTTCAGATTTGATCACTGCACCATAATGGACGGCATCAAACAGAATAACCCGTTGAGAGTCCCAGAAGACCGTCGCCATGATTTTACGGGTTGAGGGTACGAGTTTGAACTTTTTCTTCGGAAGAAAGGTGGTATGCCACCTCTCCAAGGATTCCCGTTTTATCTTCGTTTCGAAGTGATGATTCATTTAATCACCTGTGACGATTTTAGACAAAATTTGTAATGCGCATGCAGTTCTGCAGGGATGATTCTCCGTTGCTCTTTATGGTTAGGCAGCGAGGAACCCAGCGGGTGCACACCTCTGAGTAGTCCAACTGGTGGACGAGTGTCACAGCCGTACCAACAGAGACGTCCAGTTGAGGAGAGGTGTCTGATTGTGATCCGGCGATCACCTCGATTGAGAGTGTCCGCAAGTTCCAACACTGGAGGAGTGACAGCTGTGTGCGGCTGGCCTGCATTCGAGAGATCGGACAGGCTTGGGCGACCTTGTGCCGATGATGATAGACAGCTCGACGAATGACTTACCATGCTTTTGTTCTCTGCCAGGTCTCTGTAGACATTCTGTAAACATCAACAAGTATCTGTGACGGTCTGGTTTTCCGACAAAAGAAACCCAAAAGAAACTAAATGACACGTCTCTGCTTGGAATACAACTTCATTACAGACGCCATTTTGAAGGCTCGTATAGCACCACCACCCATCTAAATTTCATGAAACTATAGTGGTGGAAGCGGGAATGTTTCATGATGTCCCACAACGAATTCCACATTGTTTCGTAAGAAATCGAGCAAAAAAAAAAATGTTGCATTGCCCCTTGTATAATAATACACCTAAATAAATCTACCGTGGTATGTTACGAAATCCATAACAAATATGGAGGCTGCAATTAGCCCACGGCAATGCTTGAAAACGGCCTTGCCGCCCGGTGTGGCCCAGCGGTTCTAAGCGCTTCAGTCTGGAACAACGCGACCGCTACGGTCGCAGGTTCGAATCGTGCCTCGGGCATGGATGTGTGTGATGTCCTTAGTTTAGTTAGGTTTAAGTAGTTTTAAGTTCTAGGGGACTGATGACCTCAGATGTTAAGTCTCAAAGTGCTCAGAGCCATTCTAACCATTTTTGAAAACTTCCTTTAGCAATTCTGCGTTCACGACACACAGAATTAATCATAGCCACGTCCATACCTCCAGATACAATGTTCCCGGGAAGTAGAAATCCCCATTCGGCCCACTCTTCCTGTGTTCGGCTCCGCTTCCTTGGTGTCGGCAGGTGCCAGCTACCCCACAGCAACATTTTAAGGCGAGCATGTGCCTCTGCTCCCAAACACACTCCCTTAGAGTTGCCGCAGCTTACTACTCGTCCTTCTAGTTCACGTTGCCGCTACAAGTCGCCAGCAGCCGATCGCCACTTGTCTCCCAGGCGAAGACTCTCAGACTCGGTGGTTCCGCTGCTCGCCGACATACTGCCAGAAAGCAAGAAAACAACTGCCAGCCGACGCTCCTTTCATACAGCAAAGCTGGTCCTCAGTTCTGATAAAAGTAAATCCTTCGCCTCATAACTTAAACTTTTGGTAGCTGAGCGCTAACTGTACACAAACAACGTGATTGGCATTATTTCTTCAGCGCCTAGTGCGCAATCATCGGAAGTTCCATGAATTTTCAATTGATTACCAGCTCTACTCTCACAAGGAACCCGTTGAGTGGGAGGTCGCGAAAGAGGAATGACGTCACGGCATTTGACATCCTACATATTGTCTAACATGCTAGCACAATATTGGTTGCTAAAGGCCACAGTGGGCGGGACTGTAGGTATAGAATGGTGAGCACAGTATGAAGCTACACTGCGTGGTTGAACTGCTTAGTCGACGAGAAACTCCAATCAGTGTTGTAATACAATGCTAGTAACTTCATGCCTTCACATTCCATCAGCTTTCATCGCCCCGTTACAGCAATACGATTCTATATGCATTCTTTAAGAGTGGGTACCTACCTGAAAGTACTTCGTGGTTTGTAATTCCCAAGAAGTTCGCCTTTGATCTTGATAGTGTGAAATTTTGTGGTCATTGTGGAGCGGCATGTTTAATTCGGGTTTCACTCGGTTTTCATGGTACAAGTTAATTTTTTTTAAATATTTCTAGACTGTTAACGGTGTCCATTTAATGAAGTATACTACGAGTACATACATCCTATAAAAGGTCATGTCACGGACTCTCATTTGCTGTCGCCCTCCTGATGCACATGGTGAGTCATTAGCAGCTCATATTATTACTGTTATAATTGTTAGCACAACAGTGTCTGATGGACTTTACTGCTGGCTGAAGTTGCGAACTCGCACTCAGGTGGTTACTTGTCGGTGCACCGCATTGCGTAGTTCTGACCGTGGCTGACTCGCTAATTACAGCATCTGACGTCGGAATGCAACTGGTAATCTCACCTTCGCTTCACGGGCCGGTAGCGGACGCAAGTATCGGTGAGCGCCATCTGCCTCCCTTGTCTAGCAAAAATCGCCACAAGTTGCAACGCATTTCGGACACTGTGTCCGGGAACTACCAGAACCCCTGGACAAATGGATCTCACTTGAAGACTTCTCCTTTTCACCTAGGCACTGAGCGGTGTATCCTCACTTAAACTTCGACCAGTCGCTTGGAAAATGCGAGACACAGCTAACAATCAGATTAATTCGTAATTAAGTTCAATCTCACACTCGTATGTCGAATAGGAACGCCCAAAAGCTGCCCCTCCAGTACACGCCAGAGTCAAAGTGCCTCTCCCACGATAATAAAGACAAATACGAAACATTTTATTCTGTGTTGCTAATATGATAGCCCGGGTGTGGAAGAGGCGCTATCAGGCTATGAAACCTGTGCCGCCTTCATTCTTCCACCACGGGCCAAGACTCAGAAACAGCATTAACTGGCGTCTACTTGTACAGACTCTGCAACTGAAAGCTTAAGTTAATGTCACGGCTTTTCCCCTTGGCAATGACGTGTTTGCACCTAAGACAAGGGCTGGACTGTTGGTGCAGCCGGATACAAGTTGCATTTTGCATCTTACATCTTAGCAGCAAGAAAAAACTATAAAAGAAATTACTGAGGAACCGTGATACCAGAACCTCATAGCCACTCATATATTGATGAAAACAAAACAGGAACTAAAAGGGAAACAAAGCCGCATAAACTGGAGTGTGTTTTATATCAGAAAGTGGTTCAAATGGCTCTGAGCACTATGGGACTCAACTGCTGTGGTCATAAGTCCCCTAGAACTTAGAACTACTTAAACCTAACTAACCTAAGGACATCACACACATCCAAGCCCGAGGCAGGATTCGAACCTGCGACCGTGTTTTATATCAGCAGGGAATCGAAAACGCAGGGACGGACGACTCGGCTACTGCCTCATAAAGCGGTGACTCACTAACATTATAATGTGTTACACGGCAGCTTTTCCCAATACTGTCACGCAGTCTATTTCATGATGTTATATGCTAGCTCCCTGGGCGAATGTAGTCGACTTCCTACGTTGCAGTCATAACTGCAGACAATATTCAGTGCTACCAGTGACAGACCAGCTGATTCCTTCTTCTCTTCACTTTCCTTGTTACCATGAGCGTCTGGTTATTCTGCTGCAGAGTTGCATCGTCAAACGACGTACTGTGCGTGGTACAGAGAGCGAGTTAGCAGCCAGAAAAAAAGTATTGTTCGAGATACGTGGAAGCATTCTTTTTAAAAAGATATAGATCAGACAAGGAGAGCCTTTCACAGAAGCTGCAGTCTGAGAACCGCCGTTTGCCTCAGCAGGCACACCACGGAAGAGTGTTCTTTTTAAACTCTTGTAGCAGTCTTCGTCACTGGTTTGTTTTGTTTATTTCTGTAGAGCGTGCTCTTCCTCGTGTGCATCTATGTGTAGGCATTTCTATTTTCCAGCTTCAAAATCGTACCATGGAGTGGAAGAAGTTTTCTTGTTTCCTGCGTACACAACAGCACTATTTGTTAATGAGAGCAAAACCTACAGGAACACGAGTATCTTTAAAATTTTTACAAAATTATTACTGGATGGAACTCATAATGTCTGCTAGTACTGACCAACAAGATTCCTACACTGGAAGAAACAGTCAGGTTTCAAAGTGTTACGGTAGAGAACACTTGCTACTAGGCGATCGAAGAGTAAACATTTGCCACTGGGCGACCAAAGATTAAAGACTTGCTGCTGGGAGATCTATCGGGTGGATCTTGCAGCTCTTAGGAAGGACGACTCCATTTCTTTTGTAAGACGTTGTGGTCTCCTGACCTTCATTGCTTACATATTCCGCCGTCACAATCATGTTCCGCACATCAACACGGTTCATTCGAACCCAAAATCGATAAGATAAACTCATTGTCGTATGAATTCATGTAAACGATATGCACATCACTAATAAATCGCAAGTGCGCACCATGGTTGAAATAATCGAGGCTGGGGTACACACATACATTCCAGACACGACGGTCACAGGAGTTTTTAGTTCGAGAGAGTTAACTGCACGCCAGGAGGCCAGTCCCAACCCATCTACGTCGGTCGGTGGCCGCCCGTGGAGCGGACAGCGTTCGCCCGAGGGAAAGGAGGAACGACCCCGTGTTCAGCTTAAAAGCAAATTCCGCTATTCCGCTACATTCTGTGGGAGCGGCCAACCTATGTATTCTTTACACTTAGCACGCAGATTCAGAGATTGTCACAGGGAGACAGTAAACGCCAAACGCCGATACTACAGATTTCCCGATTGGTCGCCTTAAACTAAACGTCATTCTCCCATTTCAGAAGAGCAATGTTGATTGACAGACGATATTTCTGACACCTTGAGCTGAAGGAGTAATGGAAGAGACCGCAAGAAATACCCCTCCACGTTTGGCGTGGAGAGGCGCCGTTCCGTTGTCGCTCTTGGAGCAAGGAACAAGTGTCTCCTCAGTACTTCACTGGGAGAGCACCTTTGTCGAGAGCGAATCAAGTGCGACTCTCTATATTGAGTCCTTGTGATTAAGCGTTATTGTTAAACGCCTGCGAGTGAATTTTTGAGTAGCATCGTGGTGGACTGGTTATCTGACCGGTGTACCACTCCAATAGTTAGACTAGGGACGACTTCATCAGGGCATAGAGAGAGTTTGATTGTCAAAGGTCAATCCAGATAGAACGAGAGTTATCTTATTTGTCAGCAGCAAGTGGCGCAGACAGCAGTCATCGCAGCTTACGGTATTGTGCACTACAGCTATTGCGAGCCCCATATATCCTCCACAACAGTACACTTCACTGCATTTCACACGCAACAGCCTCGACCGTACCTAGCAACATTCTAAAGGATAATTATTCAAGTTGAGTAGGCACACCTCTCAGCCATTCTGCCAAGTCAACAACAACCTTAAACTTTGTATAGAAATTTCATTAGCGGATCCTATCTTTGAGAGGTAACTTCACATTCCAAAAAGGCCCAGGATATAACTTGTTCAATTCATAACTAAAAGTGCCATTGTGATTTCTCAGAATTTTGGCAAAACAAATAATAACTTCCGTTAGTTTCATGTTTTTCTTACACTAACTAGCACTACTCCAGTACCCAAGTATCCCACTAGTTACGTAAGAAATTTTGTGAATTTTTGTGTCATTTCCTTACAGCAGACGACTCCAGAAGATATTTATTGCTGAAAGTTTTTCAGGCATTTCTCTTTAGAACGTTAGGAGCGTCTGTCTGACTTCTGTAGTAGTGTGGGGGTGGAAATTGCATCTTTCAGGAGCCACAGGGTAAAGGGTACATCTCAGATTAGTCTGTTGCACAGAATAACAGAATCTCAGATGAACCCAACGTTCACAACAGGAAATGGTGACCCTGCCAGGATAGGTAAAATAGGTAAGCTACCAGGATAGGAAAGTGTCAGGATAGTTAGGTAAGGCAGGTCGCAGCAGTAGCACTTTGAAGAACTTTCTTTCACGTATTAAATAGCTATATGCAAAGATTGTGATCAGAATAGATCAGGTAGTGAAGAAAGCAGAATTGTAGGGAAAATGGCGTGTGTTATTGTGTTCGAAAATCTTGCATTTTTTACGATTTTTGTATAGCTTTTAGGGCATAGGATTTTCAGGTGATAGGCACAGACGCAGAGTGGCGCAGAGACGCAGTGTGACACAGCATCATATAAGTCAGAATTAAGAACTAACATTTTTCTCCCTTTGAAAGCACACAGGTAGAGATTAGAGACTGTAGCAGAGCAGACAGAACATTAGCCGAGAAGTCGCGACATTGTTGTTGCTGTTGGTTCAAACAACTGGTAAGTGGTCGTACAGTTTCGTAGATAGGGTTGTGGTGTGTTGAAAGCATTTTCATGTTAACGTGAGCACAAGCCAAAAGGTTAAGTGAAAGACAGCAAGTAGACAAGATGGGGGGAATCAACCAGATAGGCAGCAAGTAAACCAGCTTATTGAGAATAGGACAGAAGGTGAACCTGAGAATAGGACAGACGGTGAATCAGAGAATAGGACAGTCGAGGAGCTGCAGAACCAGCAGGCTCAGTTAGACTGGGATAAAATTGAGACAGATCAGACAGATGGGAATCGAAGGGACGAGAACATCGAATTTCCAGAATATGAAATTCCAGATAGGGTACATTCTGAGCCAGAAATAGACAGCCCACGTTGGAAATGGCAAAGATTAGAAGCGAAACGAGCACAGGAAACGCGTTTGTTTGCCGCATATCCAGGGACAGAATACGCGTCAATACAGTCAATGAACCGGCAGTTAGCTAACTTTCAAAGACAAGTAGACAGTGAGGAAGGGGGGGAACATTTAGAATACGTCGAACCTATCGTACACATTCTAAATATGCCCCAACAGCAGACACAGAATTTTGCGGAGTTACGAGCGCCACGAAAAGGTTCCGTAACAGACGCAACTGTCCCTGCAAACACAAGACATACACAACAGAGAGGGCAGCATGCGGAGTTGTTTGCGCCACGTAATGGTTCAATGACAAACGCAACTAGTCCTCAACACAGACAGCACGGGTTATTGCAGTTATCAAACTTAGAAACGCCACAGCATAGCCCAGTAAACGACGCAACTGGTCGAGTCTAAAACAATAGATCGAGAATACATAGTTCAGCAGAAGGTAGTGTTAGAGGACAGGACGCGATCATGGAGATGTTACAAAAAATGAACGCTATTATGACGAAACAGAATCAGGAATTGAAACAGGATAATCAAAACTTGAGACAAGAGATTAGGACAAGGATCCAACAGGTTAAAATCCAGATGGAAGAAGGGATCGCCAGAATTGATAGTCAGATCACTCAGATAAACAAAGACGCGAAAGAATCTAGAGAAAGAATTCAGGAACTAACACAGACGGGGCTTCGCTCGCTCCATCTTCAGACCGTGCGCGCGATCCAACTGGAACACAGTGCGCGCCTCGGAGCGGCGCGGCGGTGCGCGGACGGCGCTCTCCTCTCTGCAACAGCTGTGCGCGGGGTGCAGCAGCGCTGCGCAGCACGGCTTGGCGCTGACTGGCAAGAGTACACCCTGGCTCTGGAACGAACAGGCGCAGGGTGAATTTTGAAGCGTTGAAGGAAGCTCTCCTTAACGCCCCGATCTTGGCATATCCAGACCTTCAGAAATAATTCTGTCTTGCCACGGACAGTTCCCGGGTCGGCATCGGCGTCCACCTCTTCCAGGAATCGTTAAAAGACGGCGTTGTTCTACAGAACACCATTGCGTTTGCTAGTCGGATCTTGAGTAAAGCCGAGAAGAATTACTCAGTAACGGAAATCGAAGCTCTCGCTGTCGTGTGGGGTTTCGACAAGTTCAGGTACTTCCTGTATGGGCGACCAACGAAAGTGTATACCGATCACAAAGCCCTGGAGGCTCTGATGGCAAAACTTTCGCACCGAAGGTTGGCTCGGTTGTCGCTCTTCCTGCAGCAGTTCAGCTTCACTACTCACTATCTGCCGGGTAAAGATAACGTCATTGCAGACGCCCTCTCGCGTGCGCCAGGTGGGTTGCCGCTAGGCAAAGATGACGAGCTGCACGAGCTGAGATATGACGTTATGTTCCTCAGGCAGGTTCCTTTTGAGAATTACGTGGGGACCGGAGTGAGCAACATTGGCCAGGAACAGGATAAAGACCCGGTGTGGAAGGATATTAAAACAAAATGGGCCGTCCGAACGCAGGTTAATATCTGGAGGTTCTAAACAGTCCGGGCGGGAATTCTATTTTGTAGGCGAAGCGAAAACGAGCACGTGTGGGTGCTATGCATTCCTGAGTATTTTATCAACAAGGTAGTATGGTACACCCACCTCAGTTATGCCCACTTCGGGTCCCGCAGATGTTTCCTAAAACTGAGACAGTCTGCCTACTCCAATAATATGGAGAAAAGGATTCGAAAGGTTCTGACATCCTGCGCGGCGTGCCAAAACGCAAAACCTTCAACGGTATCTCATTTCAGTCCCCTTTATCCAATAATTCCTACTAAATTGAGGCAGTTCGCGGCCACGGATCTACTCGGCCCACTGCCCGCCACTCGAACCGGATTCCGTTACGTCCTTGTCACAGTCGAATTGACGTCTAAATACGTGGTCTTTGTGCCGCTCAGAAGTGCCACGGCGAGTTCTGTGACAAGAGCTTTCGAGAAGAGGGTTCTGCGAGAGTTTGGGAAAGTGGACAAGGTCATCTCGGACAATGGGGTCCAATTTAGATCTCGGATATGGCGAGAAATGCTCGACAGAAGAGGGATTAAGGCGGTGTTTACCTCCCTTTTCCACCCCACATCCAACCCTAGTGAGCGCGTAATAAAGGAGCTAAACAGGCTGTGCCGACTGTATTGCCATAAGCAACACCGGAATTGGGGCGAGTACCTTACAGAGTTCTAGGGTGTAATTAATAGCCGGCCGCGGTGGTCTCGCGGTTCTAGGCGCGCAGTCCGGAACCGCGCGACTGCTACGGTCGCAGGTTCGAATCCTGCTTCGGGCATGGATGTGTGTGATGTCCTTAGGCTAGTTAGGTTTAAGTAGTTCTAAGTTCTAGGGGACTGATTACCACAGCTGTTAAGTCCCATAGTGCTCAGAGCCATTTGAACCATTTTTTGTAATTAATAACCTGCCACATAAGTCGAGAGGGGAAACGCCCGTTCGCGTCTTGAAGAATGTGCCGCCTACCGATCGTATCAGGGAACTCGTCAGTTTCCCTACTGCCCCTCACAGGAGGCATAAGGAGATCGTACGCCTTGCCCTCGAGAGAATCAGGCAGCAAGCCTAGAAGCGGAAGGCACAATACAGAGGGTCAATTAGACAGATGAACCTGACCATCGGCCAAAAGGTACTCCTCAAATAGCACCAGTTGTCGCAAAAACATAAATATCTCTGCAAGAAGTTTTTTAACGTGTTTTGTGGCCCGTACAGAGTCCGCCAGATCATCCATCCGAACGTGGTAGAATTATAAACTCTGAGGACAAAAAGATCGCGAGGTATGCACCACAGAACTAACCTGAAGAAGTTCCAGGAGCTGTAAACTAGCCTTTTCTCGTTAGCGTGTTCAGAATCATCTAATGTAGTTGGTTGTTTATTGTGTCCTTGCATTCCCTCCTTAGTGTTGTTTGTATTGGGCCTTGGTTGACCCTTTTCCGTCGCAAGTGCTGGATTGAGTTGGTGCTTACTGTGCATTTCTCGCTCGATAGAAGAAGAGAAATCTTGTATCGGACGGGGAGGGCTAGGAATTCGAGTCAATTAGCTCTGCCAGACGTGTGGAATCGTTCTGAGTATGACTTATTTGTGTTGCCGGCCCTGTGTATGAGAGTGCCGTGCCGTTGACTTATGAATGCAGTAGTCCCTTTGTAAGTAGGCTGTTTATGTTTTTTTATTGGTAACGCCACATAGCGCTCTGTATGAAAATCACTGGCTGTGCTGTGTGCAGTCTGTGGCTAGTTTGCATTGTTGTCTGCCATTGTAGTGTTGGGCAGCGGCAGCTGGATGTGAACAGCGCGTGGCGTTGCGCAGTTGGAGGTGAGCCGCCAGCAGTGGTGGATGTGGGGAGAGAGATGGCGGAGTTTTGAAATTTTTAAAAATGGATGTCATGAGCTGCTGTATATATTATGACTTTTGATGACTATTAAGGTAAATACATTGTTTGTTCTCTATTAAAATCTTTCATTTGCTAACTATGCCTATCAGTAGTTAGTGCCTTCAGTAGTTTGAATCTTTTATTTAGCTGGCAGTAGTGGCGCTCGCCGTATTGCAGTAGTTCGAGTAACGGAGATTTTTGTGAGGTAAGTGATTTGTGAAAGGTATAGGTTAATGTTAGTCAGGGCCATTCTTTTGTAGGGATTTTTGAAAGTCAGATTGCGTTGCGCTAAAAAATATTGTGTGTCAGTGTAAGCACAGTCGTGTATAATTGTTCTAAGGGGACGTTTCATATGTCGACCCTTAGCCTAGGATACCTCACTGGAATCTTCTGATTTTTTTTTCTTCTTGTAGTTTGTGTAATTAGTGTAGATTTTGTTTATTGCTAGCACGTAATTGTAGAGAGAATCTCCTTTGTAGTTGCAGCCTTTCATTCTTGTGTAGTAAAACAGTTGTGGCATGCATGTAGATTTGCACCAAGTATTTCGCAGCTGCGCTTGCAATTAACTAGATGATATTTTCAGTGCTATGTTAATGTGTTCCCCTATTTATGCTCTTCAAATTGTGTTTTTCTGTGTTGTCGTGTGAAATATTGTGACAATAATGGCGTGTGAAAAACGTAATACTAGGCTCCAAAGTAAACTGAGAAATGACAGTGAAGACGAAAGCAGTGTGTTAGCGCCACCGTGTAATGAATTAACTAATGTTCAACATAGTAAATTGGTAATTGTGCATAGGGAAATGGAGCAGGTGGCAAACAATGGCGTAGGCAGTGAAACAATTAGTGAACAGGGAAGCATTATTGATCGCTCGGTCGGCAACAGCTCGCCTCAGGAATCCGAAATGACGGAACACAATATTGCAAATACTGTAGACTTAGGTTTTGGGTCCTCACCGTTTTCTCAAATGACTCAAGACACATTTTCTGCTTGTCAAAATGTGAATGTTGCCGGTGAAAATGCACTGCCAAAAAGCATAGAGAAACAGATTCCAGACACTAATACATTATTATTGCAATTAATGCAACAAATGGAACAAAATCAGAGACAAATGGGACAAAGGCTTCAAAAGTTAGACACAATGGAACAACACCAGAGACAAACACAGCAACAGTTAGACACAATGGAACAACACCAGAGACAAACGCAGCAACAGTTAGACACAATGGAACAAAATCTTCAAAAGTTATACACAATGGAACAAAATCAGAGACAAACGCAGCAAAAGCTTCAAAAGTTAGACACCAAGCTTGAACAAACACGCGAAGATTTAACTACTGAGTTACATAACATCGAATCGAAATGTCAAAAAGTCTGTAATGATGTAAAAACACAAATTTGTGAGCATTTCCAACCTATTTTTTCGCATCATGAAAATGTATTACAAAATCATGAAGCAGCCATAAAAGAACTGCAAACTATTGTTCATGAAAATAACGACACCTTGCAAGCTAAAATTGACTCAGTTGCATCTACTGATTTGGTTACACAATTTGCAAAAACTCAAGAAAACTTAAAGGACACAGTAGATACGATTTCAACACAAATGGACACTCTGAAACTTGGTTCAGAAAAACACACTGAGAAAATAAGTACAATATCGGAGAAAGTAGCCGAACTTTCGGATCGGTTCACTAACTTATCTGCAATTAGTGTGTGCGTTTTCAGAGGCACAGGTAGAAAAAAAATAGGGAGGCCCTTATCCTCGCTATTGACATTCCTTTGTACAAAGCATCCCAAATACGACACGCTCAAACTTGAAAACATATGATTACACTGTGGAGCTCTTAATTTATGATTTACTGAAATGCCTAATGAAATGATGAGAAATATTTTATGTCTATACACTTGATTATGACTACTGTCTATATAGTTGAGAGATTTTTTACTACCTTATGAAATGCCATATGGCTAATGAATGATGTTTCATGCCTTCCTTTGTACATATTTTCATTTTTTTTAATATCTAGTTTCTAGCTGCACTGCAGCATTGGTTAAAAGTAGAGTTTTATAGATGTACTAATATAAATATTTTCTGTCTACACATCCAGTAAATATTGATTTTGTAATACATTTCCCAAAAATGGGGGAGCACAAAGACATTTCCCTTCACAGGAATTTTCTTTTCCACTACTTGGTAATTTTTTTTGTAGAATAACTTCTTGTGGTGCACCACTTTAATTACATAGACATTAAGATGTGAATATACATTTCCCTTGTCTGCAATATTGTCTTTAGTGTAATTTTTTTTCTGTTTGGCTATGTCATGTTTAGATATAAGTTATTTCATTTGCTGCTGCTATTTGACAGGCATAGTGTTACTGAATTTGACTTTGTGTTTCTCTGCTAAGCCAGATTACTACTGATTTATTTTTCTTGTTTGCTGCTCATTGCCTTACATTAGTTGCAATATTGTTGCTTACTCTGCCAATTTGAATTTTTTTGTCATTGCTGTTCGTGTTAATTGTTTTGTGCTGCTGCATTGCCTCGTCCCTTAGTTTAGCATCTGAGCTCAGTAGATTTACGTTAGCTTAAGAGGGGATAGCCTATCAGGGAATGAGTTGCGATGAATTTGAAGAATAAATACATGGATAGTTGGTGCTTCGGTACCGGTTGCCGTTCGTTCAGTACTGTACCTTGTCTGCCCCACTGGGTTATCCTCTCTGACAGGTTCCAATTCATCATTGCTTTTCTGGAAAAAGTGAAACGTCCCCTTAGAACAATTATACATGACTGTGCTTAAACTGATACACAATATTTTTAGCGCAACGCAATCTGACTTTCAAAAATCCCTACAAAAGAATGGCCCTGACAAACATTAACCTATACCTTTAACAAATCACTTACCTCACAAAACTCTTCGTTACTCAAGCTACAGCAGTACAGCGAGTGCCACTACTGCCAGCTAAATAAAAGATTCAAACTACAGAAGGCACTAACTACTGATAGGTATAGTTAGCAAATGAAAGATTTTAATAGAGAACAAACAATGTATTTACCTTAATAGTGTTGAAAAAGCATAATATACATAGCAGTTTATGACATCCATTCTTACAAATTTCAAAACTCCGCCATCTCTCTCCCCACATCCACCACTGCTGGCGACTCACCTCCAACTGCGCAACGCTACGTGCTGTTCACATCCAGCTGCCGCTGCCCAACACTACAATGGCAGACAACAATGCAAACTAGCCACAGACTGCACACAGCACAGCCAGTGATTTTCATACAGAGCGCTATGTAACGTTGCCAATAAGAAAACATAAACAGCCTACTTACATAGCCCCCATGCTCCCCACAAAAAATTTTACAAATTGTTTTGGGCAGTGGCCAATAATGATTTGATAAAATTTTTCATAGTTACAATAACAAAGTTATCCAATGCACACACTTATTAATACAATGTTGGTCAAAAGCTAAAATTTTCTCACAGTCCATAAAGACAGTCCTGATCATTCATCATAGTAAAACTGCCATTTCGTTTATCAAAGCCTGAACAGTAAAAGACAATGCACACGGAAGTAGTGGATGTCCATGCAGTCTTGTTCGGAAATTATGAAAGAAATTGTCAAGGTACACCGAATTTTGAGATGGAATCGCCGACACGACGTAACAATGACCGATATGCGACTCGCCGACACGATGATTTTGACTATAAGCTGTTTATTACTACACGTAAATTCAAAACATTTAAGAATTCCGGCAACGACATTCATCCACAAGCGTGGCTTCATCAATTCTATCATTGTTTTCCTCCCAACTGGTCATTGGAGCACAGGTTAGAATTTATATGTGGCTACTTGGAGAATGAACCAGCTGTAAGAATGCGATAGGTCATTCACGATTGTCACAGTGAAGGAGATTTTTATCATGCCTTCCTCTCAGCATATTGGTCTGAAGCTACACAAGACCGAGTAAAACATAGCATCATAATGATGAAACATTTCGAACAATCTGAATTCTCTAGTCTTGTGAAATATTTTGAAGACATGTTGCACAAGAATCAGTACCTGTCAAACCCATACAGCCCCTCAGAACTCATCCGCATTTGCTTCATCAAATTACCTGAACATTTACTACAAATTATTTTGGCAGGACGTTGCAAAGACGACATTGAATCTTTTCAGGGGCTGTTATAAGAACTGGAAATTGACACTGACAATCGCGGAACGTGAAAACAGGAGCACAACAATTACAGATCACATCCGTCACAATTCCGTGATGACAGAAATAATATACAACCAGGCTATTCTTACAATGTAAATCGTGACCGAAACAGACACCACCCGTATGACAACCGTTGGCAGAGTAGTAATAATTACAGGGAAAGATCACCTCTCCGCGGTAATGACTATCAGAGGGACAATCAGAGAAACAGACAATGTGGGAACCAAAATAATTATTATCAAGGGAGACAGAATAACTTCAGATGCAACGGTCCAGCACGCAGTTACGATTCAGGGAGAAATTCTCCACCACGTGACCGAGAAGAAAGAAACTATGGAATCTACCGACATTACGACAGACGATATGATCGTAACGACAGACCTGAATTACATCAGAACTGGCGGGATTCAAACAGAGCAGAGCCCTCTCGACAAGGTGAATCTGTAGAAGTTAGGTCTCCAAATCCCAATAACGACGCGCTCCAACATAGACACAATAGGCAATGACTCATATCGCTGGCAGCCACAAAACGTACTTATGAAACTGACGACGCAGCTGCCGTAGCTAGTAATTACGTAAAAATGGAAGACATTAGGGACATCTTACTCCAGGAACACGACGTAAAACGTAACAACATTGCATATCCTGTGATTCACATTACTGTAAATGACGTAAAATTTACGGCAGTACTTGACTCTGGCAGTCCCATTTCAGTAATTAGTGAAACAGCATTTAGAAAATGCAACATATCGAACGATTGCCCCACACTTCCGTTACGTAAGATTAAATTACAAGGTGCAATCTTTGGAAAAAGTGTAGATGTACGCCAACAATCCAATATAGAATTCTTTTGCCAAAGCCACAGCTTCTCTATGAACTTTCTTATTGTTCCATTATTGTTGACGGAAATTATATTGGGAGTAGACTTTTTGAATGAATACAAAGAAATCTTAAACTTTCACGATGCTGAAATATGTTTAGAGAAGGAAGGTAACTCAATAGCTTAGAAATTTGAGGATGGGCTCTCAAACCATGACGAGGAAATTAATCGGCTTTACCTTCTGTTAGACAACAGTTCGGAATTTTCTACGGAACTAGACACTAACAATCACTCTGCAAGTACTGACAGGGGTGATATCGACGGCATATTTGAAATTAATGAGTTAATTCAGAATAAAATTCAAACAATTGAGAACTGTAATGACATTGATAGGCAGGACCTTTTTGAGATTTTACAAGCACATTCCACAGTTTTTACTCACAAAACAGGAACAATCAAGGGATTTCAATACCAATTTCGTGTTCGTGAGCATACTAAATTTTGTGTTAGACCATACGTAATTCCAGCACATTATAGGGACCGTGTTAGAACAGAAATACAATCTATGCTTGACGAGGGCATTATTGAGCCTGCAGTAAGCTCATACAACAATCCATTGCATGTTGTTGAGAAGAAAAATGGATCGATCAGGCTTGTCTTTGATTCGAGACAAATCAATAATATCATTATTCCTGAAACAGACAGGCCGCAAACATTGGAAGAACTTCTTCAAAATTTTAATGGTGTAAAGGTGTTGTCTTCCATTGATCTCATATCCAGCTTTTATCAGATCGAACTTCATCCAGAATGTAGAAAATACACAGATTTCCTTTGTTTCGGTGTTTGTTATCAGTTTCGGAAACTTCCTTTTGGTTTGAACATTTCTTCAGCAGCATTCATTCGTGGGCTAAATTCCATATTACCTGAGTTCTTAAAACGTCACATCACCTTATATGTGGACGATATTCTAATAGCAGAAGCTTCATGGGAACAACATAACCACATCCTCAACAGTTTGTTACGTATTTTTGCAGAATCTGGAATTACAGTTAACTTGGAAAAGTCTGAATTCGGTAGGTCCAAGGTGAGGTTTTTGGGACATATTATTTCTTCTGAAGGCATTCAGCCGGATCCTGAAAAGTTAGAAGCAATCAGAGCCATTCCAGTTCCATCCACAAAAAAACAAGTCCGCAGTTTTCTAGGTCTCGTAAATTTTTACCGTCGTTTTCTGAATATGCAAATTCTTGTTACACCAAAACTTTGTTCTCTCACTGGAAAAAATACTATTTGGAACTGGGACGAACAAGCACAGTTGGAATTCAATTCTTTGAAAGAATCGCTACTTAACGCGCCAATACTAGCTCATCCAGATCTGTCACAAGATTTCTGCCTCAGCACGGATTCTTCTAAAGTCGGTCTTGGTGCCCATTTATTTCAAGAAGCCATAGAAAATGACACTACCATTGAGAAAACCATTGCTTTTGCTAGCCGAGTGCTAACAAAATCTGAAAAAAATTATTCCGTTACTGAATTAGAAGCTTTAGCTATCGTTTGGGCATTTAACAAATTCCGTTTCTTTCTTTCTGGTAAACACCTAAAAGTATACAGTGATCATCGTGCATTACAATTTCTTATGTCTTCAAAATTAAATCATGACAGGTTAAAACGTTGGGCATTGTTTCTGCAAGAAATCCACTTCACAGTAGTCTACATTCCCGGGAAGGACAACATTGTTGCGGACGCATTGTCACGCGCACCGGCTGGGCTTGAGAAAAGTAACACAGAAGGCAACCTCGAGAAAAATTTCAGTATTCGTTACATTCAGAAAGTCACCTTTGAAAACTTCATCACCACAACTTTAAAGGACATTGCTCACGAACAAGATAAAGATCCGATTTGGAAAGACATCAAAAGTAAATGGCATGAAAATACACACACTCAGATTCGGCATTATTATCTGGTTAGAAACAACATACTCTTCAAACGCTGCACTGTTGATGACAAGCTATGGGTACTTTGCGTTCCAGACGATTTTGTTAACAAGCTCATTTGGTACATTCATTTCAGCTACGCACATTTTGGTCCACGAAAATGTTATCATATTCTTCGAACGACTTGTTATTTTAACAATATGGAAAAGAGAATTCGAAGAGTCTTGTCTATTTGTAAACTTTGTCAAAAGGCGAAACCATCTACTATCTCCCATCGTGCTCCGTTGTTTCCTATCATTCCTTCTAAATTAAAAGAATTTGCTGCTGTTGATCTCTTGGGACCGCTTGTCTGAACATCGAATGGATTTTCGTACGTTCTAGTCGCTGTTAAACTTACTTCAATATTTGTTTCTTTCACGCCGTTACGTAAAGCCACTGGACGGTCTGTATCCAACGCCTTTGTTAAAAATTTCTTACGTGAAGTTGGCCACGTTGCTAAAGTCATTTCAGATAACGGACCGCAATTCAGATCTGCTGTTTGGTCACGCATGTTTCGGAATCATAAAATCAAACCTGTTTTTATTTCATTGTACTCACCACATTGTAACCCCTCCGAACGGATTATGAAAGAAATCAATAAGCTTTGCAGACTTTATTGTCACAGAAAGCATCAGCACTGGGACAGATATTTACACTTATTTCAAAACGTGCTGAATGAAATGCCTCATGACTCCACTGCTTTACCACCTACTCTTGTACTAAAGAATGAAGAACCACCGAACAGAATCAAAGAGCTTGTACCTTTCCCGAATACACGTAAACTTCGACACAAAAACATAATTGATTTGGCTCTTAAAAATATAAAATCTGCAGCAAACAAAAGGAGAAAGCTACATGGTAAAGCAAATGCAAAGAAATTACATATTGGTCAGAAAGTTCTCATTAAAGCTCATTCATTGTCATATAAGAAGAAACACTTGAGTCACAAATTCTTTCTAGTTTACAATGGACCTTACAGAATCCGACGTATGCCACATGATAATTGCGTTGAAGTTGAAACTCTGCGTACTAGGAAGAGTAAAGGTTTACACCACATTTCACATGTAAAACCGTTTATTGAAAGATAATCTGCTTTTTAACTTTGTCTTTGCCATATAACGTTTCACTTCACATTTCTAGTATGCATTGTCAGACTTAGAAACTGTTACCATGCAACAATGTTTGAAGTTAAATATCCAGTCAAGAACCAAGAGGAATTATTTAAACAGAAATTACGAATGCATTGTTATTGTGAACAGACGACACAGTGATATTGTGTGTGTACATTCTTGCTTGTTAGTTGCACGATTACGTAATGACCATAAGGCTGACATACTTAGAACATGTACCTGTACTGCTAACGAGATTTTAATAGACATTTTGGTTTACTTGAAAATACATTCTAGATTTAAAGTACTTTCTGTGAAATACCACATGACACAGTGGTTAGTTTATGTGACGGCTACACGATTTTATCACAACGCTACTAATGAGTGACAATTTACAATGTTGCTTTTGCTGTGTATCTGTTTTATATCTGCACAGTTTTTCTGAATTCTTCTGTAAAGTAAAACATGTTTCAGTAGTAACGTTTGTGGTATAGCTACAATGAGACAGCCTTTTCAGTAGCACAACAATACGTTACAGCACAGTACTTTCTTCATAACGGCAATAAGCGTAATAAGTAAGATATCTATACGCAAAGCATTTCACTTTTGTTTATCATGAGGTAAGTACATTGACTTCTGTAGAACTTAGCTTTATGAGGATGATAACTACGAGACTTCCACAGAGATTATCTTACAACATGACGCACAGTTTAGCGCTACAGTACACGTATTTGAGTGATTAATTTTGTACTTAAAACATTTATTTTTAAAGATATTTGAAGTACAATGATACAAAGGTTTTCAGTGATACGTTTCATTCCATTGCTGTAACCTGTAACACCTGAGGGTATTATTCATTAATCCTCAGGGGGGTACACGTCTACATTGTGTACCATGTGTTTGGCAAGCACAAGGAGCCCTAGCTAATATGGTATTTGCTTATACAACTTTACACATCGGTACCATATTTCTCTAACACACAAATTACACACCTATCTGATCATTTAGCTGAGAGATAAACATTTTTTTTACTACATCAGTGACACATGTTTACACAATTACACAGTTGGGTAACTTCACACTTATGAAATTGTATTTTGTCTGTACTTTGTGAATTGTTCATATTTTTTCAGACCCATTGTGATATTATGAGAGCTTTGAATGATATATTTGGTATGGGATCACGAGTTTTAAAGTACATTTGAGGTAGATGACACTACTGAAATGAGCAAAGAATTTTCTTTAGGTTTTGAAATCATTGCAGAAAGCTACAACGTGTTTGAGATTTGACTGAGTGTGCTCCCTGCCGCCGTTGGATAAGCAGCTGCAGCAGCAAGTCGTATACTCCTAGCCCACTCATTTGTTACATAGTTTAATTCTTAATTTATTTGCGTGTTTTTGGTACTTGCATTGGTTAATTCATAAATTTCGGGCGTATTATTGTATTTGAGAGTTGCAGCATCGCGTTTTAGTACCTGAATAGTGTAAATTCGCGTAGTCGTCTGTCTTCTGTTTTTGTTTTGAACGGCCAGTGTCGGTTGGTCACAGTCAGTCTGCTCCCTGCCGCCGTTGGATAAGCAGCTGCAGCAGCAAGTCGTATACTCCTAGCTCACTCATTTGTTACATAGTTTAATTCTTAATTTCTTTGCGTGTTTTTGGTACTTGCATTGTTTAATTCATAAATTTCGGGCGTATTATAGTATTTGAGAGTTGTAGCATCGCGTTTTAGTACCTGAATAGTGTAAAATCGCGTAGTCTCCTTCCGCCGCCGAGCAGTGTGTCAGCAGTGCACAAGTGGCAGCATTACTGCATTTACTAGGCAATCTTGTATTTTAATAACCGTTTAAATTTTGTGTCGATTTGTTTGCGCCCTCTGTAGATTAGTTCAGACGTTCTTTGCACAACAGTTTTTAGCATGGATAGGGACTGCAACTGCTGTGTTCGGATGCAGGCTGAGTTGGCATCCCTTCGCTCCCAGCTTCAGGCAGTGTTGGCTTCGGTCACACAGCTTGAGACTGTTGCCAATGGTCATCACTGTGGGGGTCCGGATGGGGGTTTGTCGGGGACAGCCAGCTCGTCCCACGCATCCCCCGATCGGACTACGACTGTGGTTGCCCGGGATACTGCCCGCATTGAGGCTGATCCCTCACCTGTGGTAGAGTGGAAGGTCGTCTCAAGGTGTGGCAGGGGGCGAAAGACATTCCGGAGGGCTGAGCGGAAGGCCTCTCCAGTTTGTCTGACGAACCGGTTTCAGGCTCTGTCTCAGGCTGATACTGATCTTCGGCCTGACATGGCTGCTTGTCCTGTTCCAGAGGTTGCCCCTCAGTCTGCAAGATCCGGGCGGTCGCAGAGGGTGGGCTTACTGGTAGTTGGGATCTCCAACGTCAGGCACGTAATGGGGCCCCTTAGGGATATGGCAGCAAGGGAGGGGAAGAAAACCAAACTGCACTCCGTGTGCATACCGGGGGAGTCATTCCAGATGTGGAAAGGGTCCTTCCAGATGCCATGAAGGGTACAGGGTGCACCCATCTGCAGGTGGTCGCTCATGTCGGCACCAATGATGTGTGTCGCTATGGATCGGAGGAAATCCTCTCTGGCTTCCAGCGGCTATCTGATTTGGTGAAGACTGCCAGTCTCGCTAGCGGGATGAAAGCAGAGCTCACCATCTGCAGCATCGTCGACAGGACTGACTGCGGACCTTTGGTACAGAGCCGAGTGGAGGGTCTGAATCAGAGGCTGAGACGGTTCTGCGACCGTGTGGGCTGCAGATTCCTCGACTTGCGCCATAGGGTGGTGGGGTTTCGGGTTCCGCTGGATAGGTCAGGAGTACACTACACGCAACAAGCGGCTACACGGGTAGCAGGGGTTGTGTGGTGTGGGCTGGGCGGTTTTTTAGGTTAGATGGCCTCGGGCAAGTACAGAAAGGGCAACAGCCTCAACGGGTGCGGGGCAAAGTCAGGACATGCGGGGACCAAGCAGCAATCGGTATTGTAATTGTAAACTGTCGAAGCTGCGTTGGTAAAGTACCGGAACTTCAAGCGCTGATAGAAAGCACCGAAGCTGAAATCGTTATAGGTACAGAAAGCTGGCTGAAGCCAGAGATAAATTCTGCCGAAATTTTTACAAACGTGCAGACGGTGTTTAGAACGGATAGATTGCATGCAACCGGTGGTGGAGTGTTCGTTGCTGTTAGTAGTAGTTTATCCTGTGGTGAAGTAGAAGTGGATAGTTCCTGTGAATTATTATGGGTGGAGGTTACACTCAACAACCGAGCTAGGTTAATAATTGGCTCCTTTTACCGACCCCCCCCCCCCCCCGCCCCGACTCAGCAGCACTAGTGGCAGAACAGCTGAGAGAAAATTTGGAATACATTTCACATAAATTTTCGCAGCATGTTATAGTCTTAGGTGGAGATTTCAATTTACCAGATATAGACTGGGACACTCAGATGTTTAGGACGGGTGGTAGGGACAGAGCATCGAGTGACATTATACTGAGTGCACATCCGAAAATTACCTCGAGCAATTAAACAGAGAACCGACTCGTGGAGATAACATCTTGGACCTACTGATAACAAACAGACCCGAAATTTTCGACTCTGTAAGTGCAGAACAGGGAATCAGTGATCATAAGGCCGTTGCAGCATCCCTGAATATGGAAGTTAATAGGAATATAAAAAAAAGGGAGGAAGGTTTATCTGATTAGCAAGAGTAATAGAAGGCAGATTTCAGGCTACCTAACAGATCAAAACGAAAATTTCTGTTCCGACACTGACAATGTTGAGTGTTAATGTAAAAAGTTCAAGGCAATCGTAAAATGCGTTTTAGACAGGTACGTGCCGAGTAAAACTGTTAGGGACGGGAAAAACCCACCGTGGTACAACAACAAAGTTAGGAAATTACTGCGAAAGCAAAGAGAGCTTCACTCCAAATTTAAACGCAGCCAAAACCTCTCAGACAAACAGAAGCTAAACGATGTCAAAGTTAGCGTAAGGAGGGCTATGCGTGAAGCGTTTAGTGAATTCGAAAGTAAAATACTAGGTACCGACTTGACAGAAAATCCTAGGAAGTTCTGGTCTTACGTTAAATCAGTAAGTGGCTCGAAACAGCATGTCCAGACACTCCGGGATGATGATGGCATTGAAACAGAGGATGACAAGCGTAAAGCTGAAATACTAAACACCTTTTTCCAAAGCTGTTTCACAGAGGAAGACCGCACTGCAGTTCCTTGTCTAAATCCTCGCACAAACGAAAAAATGGCTGACATCGAAATAAGTGTCCAAGGAATAGAAAAGCAACTGGAACCACTCAACAGAGGAAAGTCCACTGGATCTGACGGGATACCAATTCGATTCTACACAGAGTACGTGAAAGAACTTGCCCCCCTTCTAACAGCCGTGTACCGCAAGTCTCTACAGGAACGGAAGGTTCCAAATGATTGGAAAAGAGCACAGGTAGTCCCAGTCTTCAAGAAGGGTCGTCGAGCAGATGCGCATAACTATAGACCTATATCTCTGACGCCGATCTGTTGTAGAAATTTAGAACATGTGTTTTGCTCGAGTATCATGTCGTTTTTGGAAACTCAGAATCTACTATGTAGGAATCAACATGGATTCCAGAAACAGCGATCGTGTGAGACCCAACTCGCTCTATTTGTTCATGAGACCCAGAAAATATTAGATACAGGCTCCCAGGTAGATGCTATTTTTCTTGACTTCCGGAAGGCGTTCGATACAGTTCCGCACTGTCGCCTGATAAACAAAGTAAGAGCCTACGGAATATCAGACCAGCTGTGTGGCTGGATTGAAGAGTTTTTAGCAAACAGAACACAGCATGTTGTTAGCAATGGAGAGACGTCTACAGACGTTAAAGTAACCTCTGGCGTGCCACAGGGGAGTGTTATGGGACCATTGCTTTTCACAATATATATAAATGACCTAGTAGATAGTGTCGGAAGTTCCATGCGGCTTTTCGCGGATGATGCTGTAGTATACAGAGAAGTTGCAGCATTAGAAAATTGTAGCGAAATGCAGGAAGATCTGCAGCGAATAGGCACTTGGTGCAGGGAGTGGCAACTGACCCTTAACATAGACAAATGTAATGTATTGAGAATACATAGAAAGAAGGATCCTTTATTGTATGATTATATGATAGCGGAACAAACACTGGTAGCAGTTACTTCTGTAAAATATCTGGGAGTATGCGTGCGGAACGATTTGAAGTGGAATGATCATATAAAATTAATTGTTGGTAAGGCGGGTACCAGGTTGAGATTCATTGGGAGAGTCCTTAGAAAATGTATTCCATCAACAAAGGAGGTGACTTACAAAACACTCGTTCGACCTATACTTGAGTATTGCTCATCAGTGTGGGATCCGCACCAGATCGGGTTGACGAAGGAGATAGAGAAGATCCAAAGAAGAGCGGCGCGTTTCGTCACAGGGTTATTTGGTAACCGTGATAGCGTTACGGAGATGTTTAACAAACTCAAGTGGCAGACTCTGCAAGAGAGGCGCTCTGCATCGCGGTGTAGCTTGCTCGCCAGGTTTCGAGAAGGTGCGTTTCTGGATGAGGTATCGAATATATTGCTTCCCCCTACTTATAGCTCCCGAGGAGATCACGAATGTAAAATTAGAGAGATTAGAGCGCGCACAGAGGCTTTCAGACAGTCGTTCTTCCCACGAACCATACGCGACTGGAACAGGAAAGGGAGGTAATGACAGTGGCACGTAAAGTGCCCTCCGCCACACACCGTTGGGTGGCTTGCGGAGTATAAATGTAGATGTAGATGTAGATTATTATGACGACGATGTGTATTATGCTGTTGAGGTATGTTTATGATCAATAAGCCGATGTTATATGAGGAATTTGATTATGCTACATATTTATTAAGATGAAATATTGAAGAAGTGTCGACAAATAAGGTAAGGAATAATGAGTAGTGGTTAGGGACTCTGGTTTGTGAAAAAGGTTGTTGGAAACCAAGAATCGTACTTTAAGAGTTATGAAATGTATGTAAATGCGTGAATGTATTACAATGCTGACGAAAATTTTTTGGACACTGTGTTATCAATAGCATTTCATTTCTACAGATTTGTAGCGCAAATTCTTGACCTGTGAAATATTTTTATGTGAGACTGTCACTGTAGCGGAAACTGCTGTTGTAAATATTCCAGTAAGAAAGGGTAAGTGACCTTGACGTAATGCGTTTTGGGCGCCCAGCTGAGAGGTAGTCGTCTGACAAAAGAAAGCCATTAGGTGGAGAAAAAAAAAAGAGGCCATTATCTTCGCCATTGACATTCCTTTAGAGAAAGCATCGCAAATACGACACGCTCATTACTTGGCAAGATATTTACATCTGCACACCTGATTATGACAAGCATCTTTCTACGAGAGTTGAGAGAATTTCTACTAACTTATGAAATGTCACATGACTATTGAATGATATTTTTATGCTTTGCTTTTCATAGTTGCTTATTTCATTTGACATCTAGTTTCCAGCTGTGTTGCAGCATTCGTTTTATAAAATAAAATAAAATGCATTTGCTAATGTGAACACTTTCTGTCAACAGATCTATTAAATAATTATTTTATGATCCACATTCTTCGAAAAAGGAGCTCTTGGAATGGAAAGAACAATAAGAAGGGACTAATAACAGTAACTGCTTATATAATTTTCTTTTCAAGTACTTGGTAATTTCTTTTGTAGAAATAGTTGTGGTGCGCCACTTTAATTACATAGCCATTAAGATGTGATTATACATTTCCTTTATCTGCATTGTTGTCTTTAGTGTACTATTTTTTCTGCTTGAGCTTTGTCATGCTTAGGTATATGTTATAGCATTTACTGCTGCTGTTTGCCAGGCATAGTGTTACTGAATTTGACTTTGTGTTACTCTGCTAAGCCAGTTTATTACTGATTTATTTTGTTGTTTGCTGCTCATTGCCTTATGTTAGTTGTAATATTGTTGCTTACTTTGCCAATTTGTATTTTTTTTGTCCTTGCTGTTTGTGTTAATTTGTTATGTGCTGCTACATTGCCTCATCCCTTGGTATATATATCTGAGCTCAGTAGATTTAAGTTAGCTTAAGAGGGGGTAGACTATATAAGAAACTAACTATGATCAATTGGAAGAAATGCATTGAGAAGCTATAAGAAAATGGTTTGGCCAAAAAAGTAGTGTACAGTGGAGAAAATCTGTTTTTGAAAGAGGATATGAACAGAATACAGAAAGCATGCTTGGATAGGATTTTTTTGGTGGAAACAAATGTTGAAATAAGTAAAAAAAGATCAATGGAATGAAGTTTTGGGTTGGACTGCAGTACCAAATGTTACACTGAAAACAAACCCTATCCTTTCCTTGTGTTATCCCACTATGTGTTTGTGTACCCTTGTGTATTTATGTTCTTCCTGTCTTTATATGTTTATCTGATAAGACTTATGTTGTAGAATTTTTCTAATACTCAGCTACATGAACTATGATGAGGAATACTGTTATCCTCATATATAATTTGCATTAATAATATGTTATTTACTTTGTAAAGATGTTTAGACATTATTTATCTGTTCTGTTTTGTTGCTCATGTGTGAAGTTGATGTTTCGAAAGTTATTCTGATCTTTTACATATGTACTCATGTCATAATTCCTGTAACACTGATGTATATGTTATTTCGATTCTTTTGTAAAGCTTGTACTACAAATGTTATCTGTATTGTTATGTTCTTAAATGATGTATTTTGTACCTTTCTTATTGTATTCTTATGTTACAAAATTGTAATTGACACCTGTTCATCAAATTAAGTAACTTGTAAGTTACATTTCACTGCACACGTTTCTGTTGGTCATAGTATATGGACAATATGCGAGAAGCAGGGACTGTTAGTGTTTGCACGTGTGTTAATAATTCAGCAAGGGACTGGATAACAGCATTGCTGGTTCTAAGGACAATTCCAAAAACTTTGTGAGTGCACAAGTGGTGGTTATGGACTTGCTATATTATCCACAAGACTCTTCAATGGTTATTGTGCATCTGCACAGTCAGAACTGATGGCTGCTGGCCATCTCTACAAGGACTACAGTGGTTCTGCATCTTTGATGACCCACCAATATCATTATTTCTACAAGCACTGCAGTGGGTGTACACCTTTGCTGACCCACCAGTGCCATTATTTCTACAAGGACTGCAGTGGGTCTACACCTCTGGTGCCCCACCAATACCATACTCTCTACCAGGACTACAGTGGGTCTGCTCTGTGATGACCTACCTACCAATATTCCTCAAAACGTCGAATGACTCTGCTGTGGGTTTGCTCTGTTGTGGCCCATTATCTGTCTGCATGTCATGACTCAGCACTGTCTTTCAGTTGGAAGGACAACACTACTTCTTCAAGACTGCATGGAAATCCATTACTTCCGTATGCATTGTCTTTTACTGCTCAGACTTTGAGAAACGAAACGGCAGTTTTACTGTGATGAATGATTAGGACTGTCTTTATGGACTGTGAGAAAATTTTAGCTTTTGACCAATATTGTATTAATAAGTGTGTGAATTTTATATCTTTCTTACTGTAATTATGAAAAATTTTTTCAAATCTGTATTGGCCAGTGCCCAAAACAATTTGTAAAATTTTTTGTGGGGAGCATGGGGGCTATGTAAGTACGCTGTTTAGGTTTTTTTATTGTTAACGCCACATAGCGCTCTGTATGAAAATCACTGGCTTTGCTGTGTGCAGTCTGTGGCTAGTTTGCATTGTTGTCTGCCATTGTAGTGTTGGGCAGCGGCTCCTGGATGTGAACAGCGCGTAGCGTTGCGCAGTTGGAGTGAGCCGCCAGCAGTGGTGGCTGTGGGGAGAGAGATGGCGGAGTTTTGAAATTTGTAAGATTGGATGTCATAAACTGCGTTGTATATTATGGTTTTTCAACACTATTAAGGTAAATACATTGTTTGTTCTCTATTAAAATCTTTCATTTGCTAACTATACCTATCAGTAGTTAGTGCCTTCTGTAGTTTGAATCTTTTATTTAGCTGGCAGTAGTGGCGCTCTCTGTATTGCTGTAGCTTGAGTAACGAAGAGTTTTGTGAGGTAAGTGATTTGTTAAAGGTATAGGTTAATGTTAGTCAGGGCCATTCTTTTGTAGGGATTTTTGAAAGTCAGATTGCGTTGCGCTAAAAATATTGTGCGTCAGTTTAAGTACAGTCTTGTATAATTTGTTCTAAGGGGACGTAATCTTTTGTAGGGATTTTTGAAAGTCAGATTGCGTTGAGCTATAGAATATTGTGTGTCAGTTTAAGCACAGTCGTGTATAATTATTCTAAGGGGACGTTTCACTTTTTCCAGAAAAGCAATGATGAATCGGAACCTGTCAGAGAGGATAACCCAGTGGGGCAGACAAGGTACAGTACTGAACGAACGACAACCGGTACCGAAGCACCAACTATCCATGTATTTATGGAATGATAATTATAAAGCAGTAAGTAAACACGCCGACCGGTAAGCAGACTGACCTTTACTTAAGCTAGTTTCACTGTGTCCCCTTGTAGTGAATGTATCTTGTGTCCTTGTGCTCACTAGTTTTCGCGCTATGTTTCAGACACCTAAGTTATGTGAGGTTTTATTTGCCAAATCCGCCATGATGCTGGACAGAGAGAGAGAGAGGGAGTAAAACCTACAGAAGCCAAAATCACGTCCATCAAAGTAAATCTAGAGGGTCGGCCCTAATTTAAATTTCTTTGGTAATGGCCGGGAGAATGGCCAGGGAGTATGACATCGTATTCATTATTCTCTTGTATGAAGACTGTTGTTGCATGTGGACTAGCGGTTGTAGTACTGGTTACAGAATTAACACAGTGCATGCTCTCCCTAAAATCCTGTGTGACGTCACCTTCCCTACCTGTGACTTGTTTTTATGAAGTTGGGTCAGGATAGGTCCTTTTGTAATATTGTGTACCCATAAAGTTTTTGTGTCAGACATTGTCAATGTAAATGAGCTGGGTCCTATTAATTGTAAAAGCTACAAGACCAATGCTCCAAGTGATTTTTAGAAGACTGTATAATTTGTCAACTATCTTACGACCTTTGTTATATTCTTCCCTTAGTGTGTAGTTTTTTCATATAGGTAAAAATGACCTTTGTTAACCCATGGAATGATCTGGGCACTCCTAAGTGTAAAGCCAGAGCCTGTTGCTCTTTATTTGTGAACCTTATTGTAACCCTTTTTTCCTAAATGTAACCCACTTTCATAGGTCAGTGTACCAGTTGTAAAGGCTTTGTATGAAACTGTTGTTATTTGTTACTGAAAACATTGTTGCATGTCACCGGAGCAAAAGCACTGCGTGCTCGGGCGGCGAGCAGTCGAGGCAACGGGAACAGCGGAGGGGCGGTGCTGCGGCATGCCGACGTGCGGCCGCCACTTCACCCTGCTTTCCGTCGCTCGCGCCACGGCGGCGTAGCTGTGACAACACCGAGCCCAAAACAGCCCGCAGTTGGGGGCTCCTTACGTCTCCAGCGCCCACAGCGGCCGGCTCCGCCGACAGCCGTCCAGCTGAGTGACGAAGTGCACAGCTGGTCCGGCCACGCCCACTTGAGCCGCCAGCCGGGCACCTGTCAACGCAAGCGCTGCGACCGATTCGACCCTCGCCCGCCCCGTGAGGACAGCCGCCGCGCGCGGTCAGTGGCCGGCTGGTGGACGCCCAAGTGACTCACCTGCGGCAGGGAGAACGGATCGTCGAGGGCGACTTCCGAAACACTTCGCGCGGCGCCACGCCGTAATCTGCTGTGACCCCTGTGACAGGAAATTAATCGATGGCCTGGGGACAATTCGGGGCAGTCACGGGTCTGCCACTCGCGTGGCACAGCAAAGACGCTCTGTAGTGAAAAATTGTGCTTCTCGCGTTTGGTTGCTTTGCAGTTCTGAGTTAATTTTTTTGTGGTTCTCAAAGAATGTAATTAGGAACTATTTAGTGGTCACTACCGGCACTACGCAAATCGTGCTGCACCTCCGATGCGCCGAGATAGTTAAGAGACGGTCTCTAGTGACAGCCTCGTGCATTACGCTCGTGTTAGGAGGTGAACTATAATGTTTTGGTTGTTGCTGCATGACTGACTCTGACTGGAGCCTAGAGCAAGGACCTTGGCATTGCAACCGCCCTTGTGCTACCAGTCAAATTGTTAGTTAACATTGTGGTGCTGAAAAGGGTGAACTCAGTCCTCTTTTATTGGTTGTGGGTGAGCGTCTTGGAATCAAGCTAGGGGTCCCCTAACATTGAGGAGCACAGACTATTGTTTTTCCCGCTCCCACCAGTAGTAATATGATCTGTGTGATGCAGTGCTGAGAGATGTGTTTCCCCAGCCGTCAGCCACCAATGTCGACAGCTGATCTCCCTCCTCGTGTGTGCATGACAAGGCACATATGGACTTCAAGTGTCGGCGTTGTAAAGGTCCGTGAGTCGAGTACCCGGGCGCCAGGACAGTTTTGGCTCAAATGGCTCTGAGCACTATGGGACTTAACATCTATGGTCATCAGTCCCCTAGAACTTAGAACTACTTAAACCCAACTAACCTAAGGACAGCACACAACATCCAGTCATCACGAGGCAGAGAAAATCCCTGACCCTGCCGGGAATCGAGCCCGGGAACCCGGGCGTGGGAAGCGAGAACGCGACACCACGACCACGAGCTGCGGACCAGGACAGTTCTTCTATGGCTGCGACGATTGGACCGAACCGCTCCTGCACTTTGAGTCATGCCAGCCAGGCAGAACTTCCGACTCCGGCTCGGAAGCATTGCTCCGCATCCATCGTGATTCCGTCGACACACCTACGAGTGCTTACATTAGAACAGTGCAGTGCATCGATTAAATGGGTCACTTTCACCCAAATTTTTCGAGTGCTCCTTTTTGTTTCAGTAAATACATAGTGAATGGTGATGCAAATTGAGTTGCGATGATGTGTTGTCGAGGGTTTTACTGTTTCAGTGACTTTGCTATAGTTATTCCGTCACAATTAACCGATATTTGAACGTGGTTTGAATGTATTTATTTGTTTCATCTTATGCAGTGTGTGTCCATGTCCTGCTCTTCCACTTTTGCCACCTCTTGTCACTATTTCTCTTACTGTTTTCCCTCACTGCTTGATTTCAAGTGTCCTTCACTGCTGCCAAGATATGTTGGATCCTTGGAGGTCCAGTTTAAGAGACTCACAAACGGGCTTGATATTGGTCAGTGACCTTCTCTTTTGTGTTAGAATCATGTTCAATTGAGTGTCTACCATTTTATGTAATATTTACGCGCCAGTGTGCACTGGTATTTTTTTTTCGCTTGATTTTGTGTCCTTTGTTTCATCATAGTTTTATGACTTGCATAATGGTATGGTCAATGTGTTTCATTCTCACTGTTTTCGTTTAATATTTATGTATTAGGGGATTTTGCAGTGTTTTCCTCATAGTCTTATGATTTGAATAATGGTATGGTCAATGTGTTTCATTCTCACTGTTTTCGTTTAATATTTATGTATTAGAGTATTTTGCAGTGTTTTCCTCATAGTCTTATAATTTGAATAATGGTATTGTCAATGTGTTTCATTCTCACTATTTTCGTTTAATATTTATGTATTAGAGTATTTTGCAGTGTTTTCCTCATAGTCTTATGATTTGAATAATGGTATGGTCAATGTGTTTCATTCTCACTGGTTTGGTTTATTATTTATGTGTTAGGGTATTTTGCAGTGTTTTATTTTGTGTCCTTCACGTCATTAGTTTCTTGACAGTTGGATAATAGTACCTCATTCTGTGTGTTGTCAGCATTGTTTCGTTTGTTACGTATGTGTTAATGTATCTTATGCTTTTCTTGTTTTTGTGACATGGTATATCATTTTATGTGTTAATGTGTTGTATTTTTTTTTAATTTTTTTGTGCCGTGGTATAATATTCTATGTACACTCAATTACTATTGTATTTGTGACATTGATAACGTATTTGTATTTGTGTATCACACTATCCATGTATGTGGTTTCAAAAAAAAAAAAAAAAACTAAAGGGGTTAACAAACCCACAGTTCCCATAAGTACCCACATGGCTCCGTCCATGGAACTCCCCCTGCCCCAGGCAGTGTCAAGATTTTCGAAGCCCTCGTATTTTTTCTCGATAAGAGTACTTGCGAAAATCTTCTTTCATAGGTCAGTGTGACGAAAGACGTGCACTTCATTCACCATTCAGTGCTCACATTTCATATTTCTAATCCACGCATTCTGGTATTCGGTAAACTAATAATTCAGGTAATATTAATAATCTCTATGGGTTGCCTGATTTATTTGACGATTTTTACAGCTTGTCTCACACTGATCTGTGAGAGGAGCTTGGCGCCAGGAATTTTCTTTATTTATGGGCGAGGGCAGCAGTCTCCCTAGCAGCCATGATGGCTCCCCGTTTCCCATCCTTTTTCTGATCGCCAGGGTAGCACGTGGTGGCGTTTGAAAGTTCCGTAGTGGCCAAAGTTTCTCCTGCTCTCAGTTCCCCAACCTGCCTTACCAACCTTGTAACTGATATTTCTTCTCAATTTTAACGTCGCGAGGTCGCCTCCGTGTGAAATTCCTGCCCTATGATTGGCCAGTTCAGGTGCGCCCCCGTTTTTCGCGGGCGGGCGCCAACCGCCCTCCGCAGATGGATAGTGGACAAAGGGGCAGTATTCAGTTCTAGTGTGACCGTGCCTGAGGCCGGAGGTGCTGCTTCCAGGAGATGAAGTTCGGTAAGCATGAGCGCCGACATGCACTGTAGATTCGCGCCCTGCGGCCCAGAGGGAACCATATAGGTCATTGTACTGATGCGCGCTCCTTGAATTAAGGTTTAAGCAATATTTTCCGTGTTATCAGACTGTAGGGTTTTCCTTATACAGTCGTGCAAAATGTGCTAGACGTGTTGTTTAGTCGCAGAAGCTTGCAGTACGGCACTAAAGTGCATACATTCATGCTCACTTTTCCACTGCGTCCGACAGTAGCTCTTTCAGTTCTCCTGTGTAAAATTCGACTCAGAATTTATGTCTTCCTAGCTTGAAAACTTGTGCCCTTTGTCCTACGCCACGTGGTGCGTGTCTGGCGCCCCTTCATGTTTCGTTAACGTAGTCGGACCGCGAGCCAAAGTTATATGAATAGTTTCGCGTCTTGCTGGTTGTATTCCTTTAGTACAGGAGGCTACCTAGCGATTCACCCACGGTAGCATCTTTCTTAGTCTTTGGCTGATTCATGGTGGTGGTCGTTGCATGCCTGCAACACCTTCCTTTAGTAAATTAGACCCCATTTGATAATACGGCGATCGTCCCTAAAATTCCTTGTCTCCTGCTATCGTGGCTTATTATGAACGAGCGTTGGGGCAAGCTACACTCCTGGAAATGGAAAAAAGAACACATTGACACCGGTGTGTCAGACCCACCATACTTGCTCCGGACACTGCGAGAGGGCTGTACAAGCAATGATCACACGCACGGCACAGCGGACACACCAGGAACCGCGGTGTTGGCCGTCGAATGCCGCTAGCTGCGCAGCATTTGTGCACCGCCGCCGTCAGTGTCAGCCAGTTTGCCGTGGCATACGGAGCTCCATCGCAGTCTTTCACTGGTAGCATGCCGCGACAGCGTGGACGTGAACCGTATGTGCAGTTGACGGACTTTGAGCGAGGGCGTATAGTGGGCATGCGGGAGGCCGGGTGGACGTACCGCCGAATTGCTCAACACGTGGGGCGTGAGGTCTCCACAGTACATCGATGTTGTCGCCAGTGGTCGGCGGAAGGTGCACGTGCCCGTTGACCTGGGACCGGACCGCAGCGACGCACGGATGCACGCCAAGACCGTAGGATCCTACGCAGTGCCGTAGGGGACCGCACCGCCACTTCCCAGCAAATTAGGGACACTGTTGCTCCTGGGGTATCGGCGAGGACCATTCGCAACCGTCTCCAGGAAGCTGGGCTACGGTCCCGCACACCGTTAGGCCGTCTTCCGCTCACGCCCCAACATCGTGCAGCCCGTCTCCAGTGGTGTCGCGACAGGCGTGAATGGAGGGACGAATGGAGACGTGTCGTCTTCAGCGATGAGAGTCGCTTCTGCCTTGGTGCCAATGATGGTCGTATGCGTGTTTGGCGCCGTGCAGGTGAGCGCCACAATCAGGACTGCATACGACCGAGGCACACAGGGCCAACACCCGGCATCATGGTGTGGGGAGCGATCTCCTACACTGGCCGTACACCACTGGTGATCGTCGAGGGGACACTGAATAGTGCACGGTACATCCAAACCGTCATCGAACCCATCGTTCTACCATTCCTAGACTGAGGCGCCAGGTGGAAATGGCATGGCAAGCCGTTCCACAGGACTACATCCAGCATCTCTACGATCGTCTCCATGGGAGAATAGCAGCCTGCATTGCTGCGAAAGGTGGATATACACTGTACTAGTGCCGACATTGTGCATGCTCTGTTGCCTGTGTCTATGTGCCTGTGGTTCTGTCAGTGTGATCATGTGATGTATCTGACCCCAGGAATGTGTCAATAAAGTTTCCCCTTCCTGGGACAATGAATTCACGGTGTTCTTATTTCAATTTCCAGGAGTGTATTTACTTCTTGTGACATGGTACAAAACACTTCACACACTGTGTTAGACTGCATTTAACACAATATGTTTTTGTTTCCCGTTTTATTTAGCTCTTACACATCTTCTTTGCGTGCTTCTTTTCTCAATCACATGACAAAATTCCATCAAACCTGATGTCTGGTATCACTCTCAACTGACTTGATGGGTATTCCATTGGACGTCCAATATTCGGTCTTCTAGTGTCCAATTTTAGGTATGAAACTGTAACTTCACGTCTGATATCCAGTAAATCCAGTGCATTTTTCCCATGTACTAGTCTGTAGAAGAGCTAGGCATTTACGAGGGCCATTTCCAGCATACGTGTAAATAGGACCCAGTACCATTTTTTCCCTCTAATTACCGTCACATATTTTCCAAGTAACCAGTCATGCTGGTCAACACCTCCCATGTACGCGTTATACGAATTCAAAACGGCAGGTTGTTGCACATGTATTTTCTTACTTGCTTGTCTACTGTACCACGTTGCTGCTCCCAAAGGTCCAACTTTGCCAAAATTTGTACCAATTGTAACGAATCTGTTGTCGTGCCATCGAACCAATAAGACTTCACCATTCCTGTCGAACTGGTAGTCATAGTTTCCTCGAACTGTCTTTTTCAGTTCGTTGCTGCTCAGTAGTGGACAGTCATCAACTCGATTCTCTCTGGCAGTCCCAGTTGCTCGAAAACCCAAATTTCTCAGATGACCCAGAATATCTCTACTAGTGAAGAAATTGTCAAAGTACACACAATGATTCTCGGGTTTTTCAATGCAGTCCAGCATGTTTAGGACTACTCTTGATCCCAATAGTAGGTCATCCCTTGCAGTATCTTCTGGATCCTTTCCGCAGTATAAATCAAATTTGAAACAGCCACTTGCTCCACAAAGAGACCACAACTTATAGCCAAATCTAACAGGCTTGCCTCGGATAAGCTGTTTCAGCCCACTTCGTCCACAGTATTAGACTATCATTTCGTCAATTGACAAATTTTCCTCAAATATTCCAAGTTTTTGAAAAGATTCATTTATCATTTTCAAGAGAGGTCTAATTGTGAATCGACAATCGTGTTTTCATTGGCTAAGTCATTATCTTGAAAATAAAGCAATGTTTTCAACTTTTGATATTTATTCCTTGACACAGCTGTCTTTATAATTGGTATGTCAACATCTTCATCTTCTGACCAATAAAGCTTCTTAACAGGGAGCTTTTGGTAGCCAGCAAAAGAAGAAATCCGACAAAGACCTTCACTTCTTCAGCTGAGAGGATAAAATCCTGCATATTCTTCATATTTACTGCATATCTCACAGTTTCATTCAATATGAACTCGTATATGTTTTCATTCATCAGCTCTTCAAACATCTCCTTTGGACTCAAGGTAGAAAGTTGTTCCTTCAATTCCTCTCTCTTTGTGCTGATGTCATGCTCACTAGTTTGAGACAGCTTTGTATAAACTGGAGGTGTTTTTTTCCAATTGGTTTTCTCATCAGTCAGACGTCCCTTCTTCGATTTACTTCTCGAAACGTGGGATGTATTTGGCAGTGAAGTTTTACATGCAGTTTCTTCGTTGTAATCTGATGCACATAATGTAATTCAATAGCCCCTGGCACATCTGAAACTTCCACGATTCCAGTAACATCGTCTAGACCTCCTTCTTCGTCGGTCGTACAGTCTACTTCAGGAGGACATACAGTGATATCAATATGGTCCTGATCATCTGACACCGCAATATAGAATGTGTCACTGTTTATTATTTCTTCTATTTCTTCATCAGTAAGGTATCTATCTCGTCTGAAGACCATTATAATCTATATAAAATCAAATGAAAGAAAATGTAATAAAATAACGTGAGATAAAACAATAATACATTAACACAAACTACAGAAAAGGGAATGTGTAAATACCTCTGTCCATCTGGAACTGTATAAGAGGGGTCGTTACTTGCCTCAGCAACAAAATCTGGTAAAATTACCATGTTATAAAAAAAATACATCACCAGTAGCAGAGTTTCACATTTTGAACGTGAAGCAATATAAATAACTGAAATGATAACACCAAGTCCCAGTGTCCTATTTCGAGTACACCAAATTTTATAACAACGGAAAACAATGAATATAACTCCAATTGAGCTAAAAATGCAAGTAATTTAAAGGCACATTGTTGAGTATAAATAATCACAAAAAGATCTTTGCCACATATTTCAAATATTACTAAATTGTCAATAAAGTAAATATCTGTAATAACGAAAAGCGTGCCTTTGTATTCAATAATCAATTAATGGTAGGATTTATTGCTTTTAATTTCCTGTAAGGAAGCATCAACAAATGACGTAGGACAGTAACAGTTGAAAATTAATAATTTATTGTGCATTTATAAATAAATATATGCTCTGTCCTCAAAATAGGACACTGGTACTTAATGGGTTAACATACCGGCAACGACAAAGAATAACAACCTTTGTAAAGTCTATATTTGCCTAAAAACATAACATAAATTGTAGAATTAATAAGTAGAAACAATACCTATGAAGCAATCATTAGAAAAAATTGTTAAGAATGGCTGAGAAAAGTTTATTGGAAAATCTAAAAGAACAATTTTTGCCTGACTTTGTCAATGTTTTCCTCGGCATCGACAAACCCCAGACAAAAATTTTGCCAGAAGGAAGGAGGTATGTAAGACGTTGTGGTCTCCTGACCTTCACTGCCTACATATTCCGCCTTCACAATTATATTCCGCACATCAAGACGCTTCATTCGAACCCAACCTCGATAAGATAACCTCAATGTTGTATGAATTCATGTAAACGATATGCAAATAACTAATAAATCGCAAGTGTGCACCGTGGTTGAAATACGCGAGGCTGGCGTACACACATACATTCCAGACACAACGGTCACAGGAGCTTTTAGTTCGAGAGAGGTAACCGCAAGCCAGGAGGCCAGTCCCAACCCATCTACATCGGTTGGTGTCCGCCTGTGGAGCAGACAGCGTTCGCCTGAGGGAAAGGAGAAACGACCCCGTGTTCGGATTAAAAGCAAATTCCGCTATTCCGCTACATTCTGTGGGAGTGGCCAACCTATGCATTCTTTACATTTAGCACGCAGCTTCAGAGATTGTCACAGGAAGACAGCAAACGCCAAACGCCGATACTAGAGATTTCCGGATTGGTCGCCTTAAACGAAACGTCATTCTCCAGTTTTAGAGGAGCAATGCTGATTGGCAGACGATATTTCTGACACCTTGAGCTGAAGGAGAAATGGAAGAGACCGAAAGATATACCCCTTCACGTTTGCTGTGGAGAGGCGCCGTTCCGTTGTCGCTCTTGGAGCGAGGAACAAGTCTCTCCTCAGTACTTCACTGGGAGAGCACCTCTGTTGAGAGCGAATCGAAGAGCGACTCTCTATATTGAGTCCCTGCGATTTAGCGTTGTTCACTGTGTTGGCCGACACACTTATTGTGCGGTGTGAACGGACAGAGTTATAGTTAAACGCCTGCGAGTGAATTTTTGAATGGCATTGCGGTGGACTGGTTATTTGACCGGTGTACCACGCCAATAGTTAGACTAGGGGCGAATAGGAATCCTTGACTTCATCAAGGCATAGAGAGAGTTTGATTGGCGAAGGTCAATCCAGATAGATCAAGAGTTATCTCATTTGTCAGCAGCGAGCGGCGCAGACAGCAGTCATCGCAGCTTACGGTATTGTGCGCTACAGCTATTGCGAGCCCCATATTTCCTCAACAACAGTGCATATCACTGCATTTCACACGCGACAGCCTCGACTGTACCTAGCAACATTCTAAAGGATAAATATTCAAGTTGAGTAGGCACGCCTCTCAGCCATTCTGCCAAGTCAACAACAATCTTAAACTTTGTATAGAAATTTCATTAGTGAATCCTATCTTTCAGAGGTAACTTCACATTCCGAAAAGAACCAGGATATAACTTATTCAATTCATAACTAAAGGTGCCATTGTGATTTCTCAGAATTTTTGCAAAACAAATAATAACTTTCGTTAGTTTCATGTTTTTCTTACACTAACTAGCACTACTCCAGTACCCAAGTATCCCACTAGTTACGTAAGAAATTTTGTGAATTTTTGTGTCATTTCCTTACAGCGGACGACTCCAGAAGATATTTATTGCTGAAAGTTTTTCATGCATTTCTCTTTAGAACGTTAGGAGCGTATGTCTGACTTCTGTAGTAGTGTGGGAGTGGAAATTGCATCTTGCAGGAGCCACAGGGTAAAGAATCTCAGATCAACCACCTCACGCACACACTTAGCTGCTAAGGTCAGCAGTCCCTAAGCTTACACACTACTTAACCTAAGTTATCCTTAGGACTAACACACACACCCATGCCCAAAGGTGGACTCTAACCTCCGCCGGGACCAGCCGCACAGTCCATCACTGCAGCGCCCAAGACCGCTCGGCTAATACCGGGTGGCTTCATTTTTTACTAAGTACACAGGTCAAACTGGATTTCCAGCCATTATTACTGCCGTTTTCAAATTTCGTGCTGTATGAGTGAGACAAGAATGGGTCGGTATTACAAATACTGTTTTGGTTGTGAAGCAATCATAGTTAACTCTCATCAGGAGCTAACTGCGCAGTTTTGATTTTTGCAGCCAGCTGGTTGCTTCCATGATACACTTTTGCGATCTTACTCATGTTCATACTTTTTTCGGTGTTCTATCTTTAATCCACCAATCACACTTGCAGTCGTTGGCTGTATCTGTGAACTATTGTCATAATTCTGATTTTACTATGCTCAACCACATGTTCCGAGGTTAGATTTCACAATTATAATCGCTTAAACATTTATTAAGTAGGTAATTCATGTGTTTATGCTTTACGGTAATAAACTTGTTAGGTACAGTGACCACTTGTTTCTGTTATAGATAGCCGGCCGCTGTGGCCGATTGGTTCTATGCGCTTCAGTCTGGAACCGCGCGACCGCTACAGTCGTAGGTTCGAATCCTGCTTCTGGCATGGATGTGTGTGATGTCCTTAGGTTAGTTAGGTTTAAATAGTTCTAAGTTCTAGGGGACTGATGACCTCAGATGTTAAGTCCCATAGTGCTCAGAGCCATTTGAACCATCTGTTATAGATAAACCCTATTCTCACTAATATATACTTGTCATGTATGGTAGCCCCTTTTTCATGCTTGATTGGACCACTCTTCTTAATTACCATTCAATAAGACGTTCCTGTTTGCACAACATTATCATTTCGTTAAATTTTGCGTATTTTGTGGAACTCAATGTGGGGTGGCGGGTGGATCTATATTATAAAAATCCCCCTTTACCAGTGCCTGAAAACCATTTTTGCGCTCAGCCAGAAAGCGATGAAGAACATATTGATCATAATTTCCTGTCTGTAAGTGCAAATTATTCTTCTGCTCTCTGAAACAAATTATTCCTACTTGTTATTGACCCAGCCGGATCAGAAACTGATTAATATATTACTTAATATTTCACCCCCACAAATATAACAATATTCCTAATAATAATAATAATAATAATAATAATAATAATGTCCCTATAGAAACAGCACTTTTAACAGTTCAGAGGCGACCTCTACGTTAAGTTCCACGGAAAATGGGCTATCGTCCTGACTTCTAATCATCAATTAACTGTTCGCCACAAAAGTGGAAAATAATCTTACCACTTGCCACGAAATTTTGTCAACATTACTTACACGACAAAAACAGCTAATGTCCTGAAAACTAAGATCCAGGATGGTGTACAGTGCTCGCGAGTTCATTTCCTACATTTACCGAACACGTGAGTTTGGTAGGTGCTAGCTCCGACGGCATCCGAGGCACAGCGTGTACCGGCGTTTGACTGACGCGGACAGATCGATAGCTCAGTATAAACTGTCTCTCTGAAATCTAAACGATCCAGGACGGTGTACAGTCCTCACGAGTTCCCTTCCTACTTTTACCGAAAACATCTGAGGCGCAGCGTATGCCGGCGTTTCACTGACGCAGACAGATTGATCGTTTGGTGCAAAGTGTCTCTTCTACTGTCCCTCTGGCTGTATTTATATATGGGCGCAGCGAATCGCCGAAAGGAACATCTGCTATCAAACGCTGTAGGCACAGGTAGCAGCATCCGGATGGCTCCTTTCACCGACGAGTATTAATATCTCTGTTGTGTACCAACTTCCAATCTTAATAAGTTTTATATAATTAAAGTTAACTTTGCATTAATTACTGAAAACGTTGTACCTCGACTGCATTTAAACTTTGCCAGCTAGAGTTTTTAGACAGGAACTGACAGTAGAACATGACCTCTGAACAATCAATTTAAGAGTCCTTGTATTGATTGTTGCTGCCATCAAAGTCTTGGAATTTGGTACAGCTGCATTATTTCATCAATGTAATAGAAATAACTTCCTATCATAAATACAAATTATACTTAATGTATTACGAATAAAGACGTTTTTGTTCCAAATTTAGTTTTCAGTAAATAACTTGAAAACTAATAGAGAAAGCTTAATGGAGACACATAGTTAATGGTTTTATGTGAAACTGAGGCTAAAAATCATTTTCATGTTTGTGAATCTAATATTGAGCGCCTTCAAATTTTCGTCAAAAACGCCTATTTTGATCAAAATATTGCTCGGATCAAGTTGAGACTAATAACTTTTGATTGTTATATGCATTTGCACATTCTAAACAATTTTTGGCTTTCTAGTTGCATTATATTTTTCTTAAAGTGATATATTTAGTCAAATTTATTCATATGATCGTTCTGAGATTTCACAATGTTAACATAAATATATCGAAGCATACACTGACAAAGTTTGGAAAAGTTATTTTAATTTTTAATTTCATCCTTAAATTATGGCGCAATACTTCCTATGTCAGGAAGTCGTTTCTGAAAGTATTTGTATGGAGTGTAGCCATGCATGGATGTGAAATATGGACGATAAATAGTTTGGACAAGAAAAGAATAGAAGCTTTCGAAATGTGGTGCTACAGAAGAATGCTGAAGATTAGATGGGTAGATCACATAACTAATGAGGAGGTATTGAATAGAATTGGGGAGAAGAGGAGTTTGTGGTACAACTTGACAAGAAGAAGGGACCGGTTGGTAGGACATGTTCTGAGGCATCAAGGGATCACAAATTTAGCGTTGGAGGGCAGCGTGGAGGGTAAAAATCGTAGAGGGAGACCAAGACATGAATACACTAAGCAGATTCAGAAGGATGTAGGTTGCAGTAAGTACTGGGAGATGAAGAAGCTTGCACAGGATAGAGTAGCATGGAGAGCAACTCTGTTGCCAAACAACAGGTCACAATGGGACCACGTCTACTCATAATCGCCGATTATTCTGGTTTATACAGGGCTTGGCCAGAAATGAAAGTAACAGAAGTGGAAACTCCAGACGACTAGGTGGAAAGGAGTGGCATTTTAGGCCTGGGCTGGTGAGGCATGAGCCATTTACCTTCACGTAGTTCCCATGCAGCGGTTGGTGCAGCAAAAATGTGTACAAAACGATAATCTGAAGGTTATGGCGAAGAAACCCCCTGCCGAAACAACTTTTTATCTTCCGTTTCTACGCTAGTTACAGTGCACATAAACCGAAATAATGCTTAGCAGGTTATACACTCCTGGAAATTGAAATAAGAACACCGTGAATTCATTGTCCCAGGAAGGGGAAACTTTATTGACACATTCCTGGGGTCAGATACATCACATGATCACACTGACAGAACCACAGGCACATAGACACAGGCAACAGAGCATGCACAATGTCGGCACTAGTACAGTGTATATCCACCTTTCGCAGCAATGCAGGCTGCTATTCTCCCATGGAGACGATCGTAGAGATGCTGGATGTAGTCCTGTGGAACGGCTTGCCATGCCATTTCCACCTGGCGCCTCAGTTGGACCAGCGTTCGTGCTGGACGTGCAGACCGCGTGAGACGACGCTTCATCCAGTCCCAAACATGCCCAATGGGGGACAGACCCGGAGATCTTGCTGGCCAGTGTAGTTGACTTACACCTTCTAGAGCACGTTGGGTGGCACGGGATACATGCGGACGTGCATTGTCGTGTTGGAACAGCAAGTTCCCTTGCCGGTCTAGGAATGGTAGAACGATGGGTTCGATGACGGTTTGGATGTACCGTGCACTATTCAGTGTCCCCTCGACGATCACCAGTGGTGTACGGCCAGTGTAGGAGATCGCTCCCCACACCATGATGCCGGGTGTTGGCCCTGTGTGCCTCGGTCGTATGCAGTCCTGATTGTGGCGCTCACCTGCACGGCGCCAAACACGCATACGACCATCATTGGCACCAAGGCAGAAGCGACTCTCATCGCTGAAGACGACACGTCTCCATTCGTCCCTCCATTCACGCCTGTCGCGAACCACTGGAGGCGGGCTGCACGATGTTGGGGCGTGAGCGGAAGACGGCCTAACGGTGTGCGGGACCGTAGCCCAGCTTCATGGAGACGGTTGCGAATGGTCCTCGCCGATACCCCAGGAGCAACAGTGTCCCTAATTTGCTGGGAAGTGGCGGTGCGGTCCCCTACGGCACTGCGTAGGATCCTACGGTCTTGGCGTGCATCCGTGCGTCGCTGCGGTCCGGTCCCAGGTCAACGGGCACGTGCACCTTCCGCCGACCACTGGCGACAACATCGATGTACTGTGGAGACCTCACGCCCCACGTGTTGAGCAATTCGGCGGTACGTCCACCCGGCCTCCCGCATGTCCACTATACGCCCTCGCTCAAAGTCCGTCAACTGCACATACGGTTCACGTCCACGCTGTTGCGGCATGCTACCAGTGTTAAAGACTGCGATGGAGCTCCGTATGCCACGGCAAACTGGCTGACACTGACGGCGGCGGTGCACAAATGCTGCGCAGCTAGCGCCATTCGACGGCCAACACCGCGGTTCTTGGTGTGTCCGCTGTGCCGTGCGTGTGATCATTGCTTGTACAGCCCTCTCGCAGTGTCCGGAGCAAGTATGGTGGGTCTGACACACCGGTGTCAATGTGTTCTTTTTTCCATTTCCAGGAGTGTATATGTAAATTTTTCATAAAAGGCATGAAAAGGAATAGCAAAGGAAAATCTGGGATGGCAGTTGAATTTCAAGTAAATGATTGTAATAAAAGTGTACAAGACTTCGCACTGAATTAGTTTCATTCGAGGAGCCCTTGAGAGGTGCACACGAACGACAGGTTCCCGGTGCAACTAAAATCGGCTAATCGAAGAGAGAAAAAAAAAATGCACAGCCCGAGAAGACCGCATCAAAACACATTTCGTTACATATCAACATCTATCCTCAGCAATAATTGGAGAAATATTATGTTACATATGATTTTCCGTATACTGTGCGATGAGAGGGAACGTTTTAAAAATGTAATACTAGTTTGTTTTTCTATAGAAACTTTAAGCGAAACATGTAATTATAAAAATGAGACATTTATAACGTGTGCAAGATGGTGAGACAGTTATTCCTTCCCCTGTTTGTACGGTAAATACCACCCCAGCACACGTAAATCGTCAACTGTAATATAATAACAGTTATACAATTTTACATACGAAGTTCTTGTGAATGCTCTACAAACCCTTTCTGGTAATTCATTTACAATCCTAAATTTTCCATTGCCTTCCCTTCTCAAGTCTTTTATTAAAATATTAATAATTCAATATATGCAGCACTACTTCAGTTTATTTACATTGTAAGTAACCTAAAACTTGAAAATACACTGACGGAAGAAACATTTCAACACCAAGAAGGTGTCGTACAAGATAAACGAATGTTAATGCAAGTCTCTAAATCTGGAAGATGACGTCTATTAAAAATTCGCGTCAGAGTAGTGCTAGCATTGCCAATATGAGTATGCAAATCCGGTTTGCTTTAAATAAGTGCTCTAACGGTCTTGAGCGTTAGTTACCTTTGATGTTGGATGTAGTGATTTGATGTTAGACAGGAATGCCTTTAAGACGATCAAGGAGCTAATATCAACAGCTCACCGTGTTTGAACGCGGCCGTGTAATAGGAGTATTAGAAGCTGGATGTTCCTTCCGCGATATTGCAGAAAGACTTGGCAGGAATGTAGCCACTGTACAGGATTGCTGGCAGCGATGGTCACGGGAAAGTTCTACGCAAGAAGACAGCACTCCGGACGGCTACGTGGCGGCGTAGGACATCCTGTGTCTGCAGCAGCAATTCGAGCAGCAGTTGGCACCGCAGTGACACAACTAACTGTTACAGATAGGTTACTTTGACACCCTTTAGTGTGCTTTCAAATTAACCGAAACGACCGCCGTTTTTGACTTCAGTGGTGTCAAATGACAGCTCACTGGAGGTCGGCTTGGACGTCTGTTGTGTTTTCTGATTAAAGCCGGTTGTGTCTCGGTGCCAGTTATGGCCGTGTGTTGGTCCTAAGGACGCCAGGTGAGCGCCTGCAACCAACCTCTCTGTGGCCAAGACGTATTAGACCTACACCTTGGGTTCAGCAAGAGCGCTGTCGTGGCTGTCCCACTCACTCCGACCGTAAGTTTGTACATCAGTATAGTGATTTGACCTGTTGCGCTGCCACTCATGAACAGCATTCCAGGGGGAGTTTTCTAACAGGATAACGCTCGCCCACATACCACTGTTGTAACCCAACATGCTCTAAAGAATGTCGACATGTTGCCTTGGTCTGTTCGATCACCAGTATGACTCCAGTCGAGCACATCTGGTACATCATCTGACTACATGTCCTGCGTCATCCACAACCAGCATCAACCGTCCCTGTGCTGAGCGACCAAGTGCAACAGGCGTGGAACTCCACCCCACAAACTGACATTCAGCACCTATACGACACAGTGCATGCACGTTTGATGCTTGCATTCAACATTCCGGTGGTTACAGTTACGCTACCCTGTGAACTTGCAACGTTACTCTTAAATATGTTACCTAGGCAAATTTATTCCAAACATTTTCTTATTCCACATTAATTATTTGTTCATGTTGAATTTTTTAAAGTCAGTTTAAAGAAATTCAGTTGCCGCGTAGGGATTACCGTGCAGTACTCTTTCCTCTGCGCCAAATTCTGCCTGCAAACTACGTTAATTTAAATGGCGCATGCGTCAACTGTCATGCGGTCTAGTCTCTATATGGAAGATTGTTTTTATGTTTTATTATAACCTTACTTACACAGCAAATAAAACAGAAGTGTAATTTAATGTAAAGCCATCTGGAGTTCCCAATTCTGTCACATTCATTTCGGGTGAAGAACTGCATGTATTACAAATCTGAACGAAATCACAGTTGACGAGTACTTACGGTCCCCTTGTCAGGAACAGACCATTCCGGAGCAGACACACATTGGACGCATTTGGCCATCACGCGTCTGCCGCCGGACAAGGTACAATGACAACCCGCTGCTGTCCACGGTCATGGCGCCGGCTACCTGCTGGTTCTAACGTCACTTGGTCCACCAGTTCCCCTAATGCTCTTGGGTATGACTAGATTCGAGTACTTGTCTTCTACTCTAAGGTATTTAAATTTGGACAAAGTTGAGAAGGCGTAGCTGAATTAATTTGCGCTTAGCTTTTTGGTGTTGTTGAAGCTATGGTCGGTGTCTCTCAACTGCTGCTGCTGCCGCTTCTTCTGCAAGTTTATAAAAATAGCTCCTGGTAAGAGGTCTGACGTTTGTCTTTAAATAAAAAGTCTTGGCCATGACGTCATTTTCCACTACATGATTTCCTTCCAAACTCTGATTGCACTTTCACTTCTGGTTACAATATTCACATTTATTAATGACGACGACACTTTTTAGATCGGATGAGACATAAAGTTCCAAAAGACGATGTAATTAATAATTTAACAATACTGCACAGTTCGTAATTTTCGTCCTTTGGTTTGTTACTGAAATTAACATGGCTGTCCGTGCTTAGAGGTTTGTTTACATGTTTCAGAAATTTGTTTGCTTGATAATTGTGTGGTTGAAAATTTGGTTGTAAGTCGACATTGACGATAATTTTCGATAAACTGTAAGATCCACCCTATATTTCTTATATATAGATCTTATAAGGTGTCTACAAATGTTTTCTGTCGAAGTATTGTCCAAACAGTTTGAACATATTGTAAAGATGAAGTAGAAAGTTTTAGTGAATCTACAGCTAGCACGACAAAAATGTTACATTTTCCGGTGTCAAACCCAGGACTCCACAGTTCACTGCAACTGCCCGACTGTTGACTCGCGGTAGCTTTCCATTCGGCTGCTTTGAAGTTTTGCGAGCTCTCTGCTGTGGCAGGAAGGGATGACCAGACGAGGCCACGACTGCCGAAGAGAGTGGGTTTTACAATTTACCTCGCAATCACGGCACAGAGACATAACGCTAATTCCGTGTAACAGCGTCTCTAGACTTCTTAATGGACTCACTTCGCCAAAGAAGACAGTCTCAAGTTTCTACAGATATACCAACTAGGACTGTAGATATTTTTAAAAATATTTGGAATCTGGTATATCGATACTTAAGAAAAGCACTATCGTGTATCGATATATCGAGGGAAGGTGGTGAAGTATCGATATATCTAAGGATAAAATATCGACGTACCGGCCTATAAAAATATTAGCTGCACATTGTAAATATACGCAGGTTTCAGAGCTGTATATTTAAGTAATGACTTATTATTATATGTTCCGCATATCAACGCGATAGCAGGCTGCCTATCCCACTTAGAGCAGGAATTGAATGGAAAACGATGCACGTTCAAGCTTGGCGACAAACGCTTTTCTAACAATGGTAACTGCGTGTAAGTGGCACAATAAATAAAAGGTGTGAGATGGGTCCGTCGCTAGGTTTCGTCACACATCGGATCTGTCCGGAACACTTCATGTCGACTTCCCTGTTTCTTCATTTCTGCAAACGCCAGCAACCTAGCTATTGTAGTGTCATAACTGTGTGGTTGCAGTTTCTGTGAGAAGCGCCGAGCGCCGACTGCGCCAGCATTTCCTCTCACACGTCTCAGTCCACAAAAAACCAGTCTTGTTGTAATTTAGATTTTTGTTCGACATTTTCTGAAGAATGCTGATATTCAGAAATAGCGCACTACTTGCGATTATAATTATTTTTTAATGCAACTGGTGTGCTTTTTGTCCACATGTTTGTTCACACAGTCAAAGAGAAAGACTGGACGTGATGAAAACAAAAAGTGTTAAGACACCTTCACACAGTGAAAGAAAATTTATGTTCTACCACAATCTCAAAATAACAATTTCAAATATTTACAGAAAATTGCGAAAAAGATATGATACAAAATAAAAATATCGGCACTAGGTATTGCCATTTTCATACTGATATATCACTTGACAAAATGTCGCCTATATTTATCGGTGTTACTGTCCGCCCCCGGTAGCTGAGTGGTCAGCGCGACAGTGTGTCCATCCTAAGGGCCTGGGTTCGATTCCCGACTGGGTCGGAGATTTTCTCTGCTCACGGACTGGGTGTTCTGTTATTCTAATCATCGTCATTTCATCCCCATCGACGCGCAAGTCGCCGAAGTGGAGTCAAATCGAAAGACCTGCACCCGGCAAACGGTCTACCCGACGGAGGGCCCTAATAACACGATAATTACATTTTCATCGGCGTTTCTGCAAAATTTTTGTTATATTGATATTTTAATAATATCTCTATTACCAACAATATCCAGATGAAGCTCATTGTTGACATGATCCCGTAGAAGAGTTATGGGAAACCTGGGGCCTGATTCTCATGCAAGCTCGCGGGCCGCCACCTCACGAGGCGCCAGCGACACTCCCAGCGCATTAAGTCAAAGCTATCGCGTCCCTAACTTTAATGTGTATGGGGTAACGCACCGGTCAGAATGGCAGCCCTTCCCCGACACTCCACGCCAACAAATTATGCCTCAAAAAAACATTCTCTTTATGTTCGTCCAGAATTTCTTATGGGGGTCTGATTGAAACTCGCAGGCCACCGGCTGTCCACCCATGCTGTAGAGTTACCTGACTGCCAGATTTTTGATTGTTACATTTCACCAACTGCTTCCAACAGCCTGAGAGGCTTGGTAAGGGCTTAAGATCGGGTCATGTAGCACTGCAGCTAAAGTTCGATATTTTGCCAGAGTTTTCCTTAAACTTCGAACAAGTGCGTGCTCTTCCGTCAACAGACAGTTGTCGTCTTGGAAGATGGGACTCTCCACAGCATACTAATCACGAAGAGGTAAGAGAGAAAGCAAAGCTTGGTTACTAGGAATGTAGAAATAAACACTGAAGTTGATGTTAGCAGAATGAGTTGGTCCAAGTCATGTTACAAAAGATTACAAAAAAACACAGTGTCAGCTTTACACGCTGCAAGTCTAACACCTCATCTACATCTACAACTACAATTACAACGCAAACCACCGTACAATGCATGGCGCAGGGTACACTGTACCACTACTTGTCATTTCCTCTCTTGTTCGCAAATAGAGCGAGGGAAAAACGACTGTCTGTAAGACTCCGTGTGAGCCCTTATTTCTCGTACCTTATCTCTGTGGTTGCGGGCTAACATCCCATAGATGTTCGCGCTCATATAGGGTTCCTCTTCGTCGAAATGTCTTTGCTCAAACTCGTCTAGGGGTTGAACCGCACGTGTCGCATTACACGCTCTAAATTAGACACTTGTGACCCTTTGGTTAAATTGTGTGGCTGATGGGAAGTTTGAGAAATACAAAATTACTGTAACATATAATAACAGTAATAATAATACCGGGAACTAAATTAACGACCCATAAATGATGAATGTCACACAGTTGCGATTTGGTTAGAATAATGTTTATTGAAAAAGCAAACTAATAGTGAAAGTGGTTGTATTTAGAGTTACTGTTACACTCGAGTGCATATCCATTTGGCACAGTTCGATCATTCACAATCTCTTCGCGGGAAACAATTCCGATACTGCACCTCGTCATTTACACGAGAAGTTAGAGTTCACACCTGGCGTGCGTCTGCTCACCGCTCAGACACTAAGTCCCGCAATACCACAAAACGCGAAATTTACTAAGTCGTTTCACTTCCTAGCTGCCTAAAGACCGACTGTCCGCTTTCACGTCTGAATCCGAACTGTCCACTTTGGTGTCTACAGTCGAACTGTTTCTTTCTGCGCGTTCCCGGTCGCGCTTTCCCGCGTGCCGAACATTTTCGCTCAACTGACTAGGGCAGTTCCCTTTCCTGAGACCGTCCATCTGACTGGCTACAGCATTTTCTACATAATAATTTTACATTTTGACATGTTTAAATAATGAAAGTTTGACTACTTTCACATTTTAAATCAAGTAACAATAATGTCCATTACATAATAAACGTTGAATTTTTTTTACATAAAGCCAATACAATTTCCTTCTTAACTTCGAATGTCATGGCCAGAAGCCTTGCACCAATGTGATTTCTGATAAATAAATAAAGAACAAAAGCAACTATTATGCACTAAACTTTACACCAAGTATACTATCACCTAATGATTCAATAAGGTGTCATGCTGTCATCGTTCTGTGTGTTTTGTGTGGAGGAAATGCTGATATGATGCTTAACAGAAAATACTGATAATTGAAATTTACGGTATCTTTTGAACAAATAAAGTTACAGAGTTGATATTTACAACATGTGTCATTTTAATGATGCGCTTCTGTATGAAATGCCGATAGTTAAGTTCGACCAAAGCGTTCAGATTTTAGCATTCAGGTCTTTGTTACAAAACTTGTTAATTTCACTTTAACAGTAAATTCAAATCTTTTATAGATATCAACAATATTGTAGTTTTATTGGGATTACATGAAAATTTATGAAGGATGGTAGATTAAAATTACTGTGGCTTCATTCCTTGAACTGTTACAGAATTAAATAGTTTCCATTTATGGCCGATCTTAGGTCTTTGATATTTAACACTGCTACATATTCTTGGCCACAAACAGCTTCTACAGGGTTTCGCTATGATGTAGGTTCTCGTCTGTCTCACTCCCACAGTAGAGTTCTTAGGCCTCATTCAGCACAATAGATGGTTTCCCCAACTCGTGGTGAATCTGCGCTCTTTGTGGCACACGATCCTGTACTACAGGGCTCGTTTCGCAGTTCCTGACTGCTGACTCTTTCTGCCATATACTCAAACGAGAGCGAAATGCTTGTTAACTCGCACACTTCCACTTCATAACTTGTTGGGGTGCCATATATGTTATGAAGTAGCACCGAAATTTACAAGACACAAATTCATAATACAATAACATAAATATCTTAAGCGCCAGATCAATAGTGTAATTATTTGTAGTGGTGTTGATGAAGCATGCTTTAAATTTAAAGAAATTTATATCTGACCTATATTATTGATTGGGGCATATTAATTAAATGCCAAAGAAAACTTTACATTTATCAAAATTGACTGTCTTGTCGTGAATCACAGTAGAGCAGCGATTAGCAGTCTAACAACACTTTATTTCATAGTCACAGAACATACGATACAACATGTCAAAGATACACTGTCCTAAGAATAAACAAACAGTCTCTCACTTGCCCGAAGTACATCACTCTGTGACAACCTCCCCACCCTGGTCGACCTCCAAAGGTACGGCCAGCTGTACAGGACGACTGATGATGTGACCTTCTGGTGTCCGGAGTATTATCGTCCTTACCCTGCCATCTCTTTCTGGTAGTACCTTTCCTATCCTGGCCTTCTTCCACATATGTCGCGGACGAAGGTCCTCTTGGAAGAGCACGATGTCGCCAGGGCGAAAGGGGATGACGCGTCGCGATGGGCGTTTGACTTCATGGTAGTTCCGGAACTCCAACAGGTATTCATTAATCCAACGATTCCAAAAACTGTCACAGAGTTGCCGTCTCAGTCGGAACTCCTTTGTTAAATTCATGTTCGCTGAAGGCTCTGGTCCCGTCGGAATAGTCGTAAGTTTTTCTCCCGTCAGAAAATGGGAAGGTGTGAGTGCATAACAATCATCTCCTGGTGTGATGGGCCTGGAGTTCACCGCAACTTCAATACTGATCAAGGTGGTGTTCAGTTGTTCCTCAGTGAGCTTTGCGAGTTCCAATACCTTCTGTAGGCAACGCTTTATAGTGACCACCATTCTTTCTCACCATACTCCCCACCAAGCCGCCCGGGAAACAATGAATTTCCAAGTAATACTGTGGTGGGCGAGGAACTGATAAGTTTTTGTGGTGGTTTATGCCTTCCAAAGTTGGGCTAGTTTCATATTCGTGGCCGGCCGGTGTGGCCGTGTTGTTCTAGCCGCTTCAGTCTGGAACCGCGTGACCGCTACGGTCACAGGTTCGAATCCTGCCTCGGTCATGGATGTGTGTGATGTCCTTAGGTTAGTTATGTTTAAGTAGTTCTAAGTTCTAGGGGACTGATGACCACAGATGTTAAGTCCCATAGTGCTCAGAGCCATTTGAACCATTTTGAACCATATTCGTGGCGTGGAATGTTTTTGCGTTATCCGTATGTATCCGTATGTAGTCCGCGTCTTCCGGCGAATCGCTGAACTGCCATAAGAAACTTGTCCGTTGACAAGTCCGTACAGAGTTCGCGGTGTACAGCCCGTGTGGTAGCACGTATAAAAAAGTGATATATGACTTGTTCGTTTCCTTCCCCACTTTGATGAACAGTGGGCCAACAAAGTCTATTCCGGTTACAGCAAATGGTTTGGCAGGCGAAACTCGTTGAGCTGGCAGCGGTGCTTCGATCTGTTGCCCTCTTGGATTCTTCGAGATCTTGCATGCGAGGCATGTGTGTAGGATTCTTTTGATGGTCTGACGAGCTTTAAGGATCCAAAATTCGGTTCGCAGTTCGGATAGTACAGAACGAACGCCAAAGTGATGGAGGCGGGTGTGTGTCTCTCGAATAACCAATTGTGTGAAGTGGTTGGAACAGTCAAGGAGTACAGGATGTTTTTGTTCCGTATTTAGGCTAGTGCACTGCAGTCGACCTCCTAGACGTATCAGTCCATCTTCTACGAAAGGATTGTATCGTGCGATTTTTGACTCTTTTGGCAGTGGTAAGTTATTCTGAAGTGCATTTAATTCGCTGGGGAAGGAATCTCTCTGGCCCACTGGAACCCAATACATTTTGGCAGCTGATAATTCGGTGGCTGTAAGTTCTCCTGAAGATTTATTCTTCTGACGACTGTTGTGTAGGAAGCGGAGAGTACATGCTGTGATACGAATGAGCTTCCAGTATGAGCTGAATTTAAATAAGTCCAGAAGGTTGGCTGGCGTAGATATCGACAAGACTTGGCTCTGGGTTTTCTTGCTCTTTTCTTCGGGAGGAAGTCGTACCATCGTTGGAGTATCGTTTCGTCAGCATTCAGGAGGGCGTGTAAGCCAAGGCGGCCCATGCCACCAAATATCAGAGAATTTATTTGGTAGCCGAGTAGTCCACGTGAGAGGTGGTCAGCAGAATTGTGTGCTCCTGAACAGTGTTTCCATTGCGTGGGAGTCGTGTGCGATTGTATCTCAGTTACACGATTATAAACGAAGGTCTTCCATCTGTTAGGATCACAGCGAATCCAACTTAGTGTTATTGTACGATCCGTCCACAATATCTCGTGGGGAATTTTAAAGTCTGTTGCGCGGCAAAAGTAACACAATAGTCTGGTCCCAACCACTGCCGCTGAAAGTTCGAGTCGAGGAAATGTCACCTTCTTAATAGGAGCAAGTCTCTTTTTGCTACAGGCAAAATGGGTTACGAAGTCATCATTTAAGACAGTACGAATGTGCAAAGCTGCTCCATATGCCTTTTCCGAGGCATCACAGAGTACGTGCAGCTGAGAGTCTCTTCCATGAGCTGTAGCTATCCATATAGGGACACGTATATGTGGCAATAAAGCTAAGCTAGATATCCAAGTGCGCCATCGTGCCCCTAAGTCCCAGCCAATTCCTCAGCACCATGTGTCCTGGAATAGCAATTTCCCAACAAGTGAAACAGGGGAAAACAGTCCGAGTGGGTCATAGAATTTAGCCGTACATTGTAAAAGGAGTCGTTTGGTGGCTGGCTCTTCTGACGACCTTCTGATAATTTCGCTATGATCGATACAGAAGTAGTCACCTGCGGTGTTCCAGTCTACACCTAACACTTGAGTCTGGGTGTGGAGTTCTCGCCCTTCTGCTCTCCAGATAGTTTCGAGTTGTTCACAGTTGGAAGCCCATTTTGATAAGGGGAGACTGATCAATTTCATAAGGGTTACAAGTTCATAGTATATAGTTATCACCCAATTATCACCTTCTACTGAGATCACAAAGTCGTCCATGTATGCAGTCTTGTTTATAAGTGGCGCTACGGTGGGAAATGCTGTCATACACTTGTCGGCAAGACCTCTTAGTGTTCCAGAAAGTAAAAATGGGCTGCAGGTCAGGCCGAATTGGAGTCTGTTAAAACGGTATTCTCTTAGTTCATCCGTCGTTTGAATATTCCCTGTTTGATCCTGGCTAATTTTGAACCAGAAGAATCTGGTCACGTCTTTGTCCTTTTTGTTCAAGGTTAATTGAAGAAAAGCTTGTGTGACGTCCGCGACGATAGCCATGGAATATAGTCTGAAACGCAGTAAAATTTCCAGAATCTCTGGTAATAGGTTCGGTCCTACTTCTAATACCTCATTCAGAGAAGGAGCATTGTTTTCGTGAGATGAAGCGTCAAAGACTATTCTCCACTTAGTGGTTCCGTATTTCTCCTTCCTCACTGCATGATGAGGAAGATAAAATAGCTCCTTTCCTGAGAGTGGGGTGGGAGTGACCTCTACTTGCCCCTTCGTAATGTAGTCTAGCATAAGATCGAAATACATTTGCTTAAAGGTCTCTTGACGTTGAAATCTTTCCCTAAGGTGCTTGAATCGTTTTTCCGCGATCGGTCTGTTACTCGAAAGCACTGTATGTTGTCTTTTGGGAAGTGTAACCACTGCTCGATGATCCTTTATAGAAAAAGATGCTCTAAGCTCTTGAAGAAGTCTCGTATCCTTGTTGTTCACAGGTAGATCCTGATCGGCAGTAATCCCTATAGTTTCCAAGTCCCAAAAGCGTCTGAAATCATTGTCCGATTGCAGAGGAGATCGGTCAGTCTGAGCAAAATTTACCACGGTTGCATGCACACAGGCCTGTGACTTGTTACCGCTAAGTATCAAGCCAAAAAGAGAAGGAACTAAGGTTTCAGAGATGCGTATGGGCGGATTGTGCTTCACTACCTTCCAATAAAAATCGCCTCCTACAAGAATCTCCACGGGAAGATCTTCTGTTGAATCGTTTTTCGGATCTGCTAGCGTAATCTTGCGGGCATCTGGTAAACTCCTTATATGTTGTGGACCGAAGGCTGGTGAGAAATAACGTGAGTACTTTCGAAGGCAGTAAGTGGCACTGAAGAATTGTGCCAAAGCACCTTCATATTAAACTGAACGAGCCTGCGGTGGCATGGGCGTGTAGGGTTTGACTCAAAGGAGCAAACGGTTAGTTCTCGTCGGTCTATCGTTTGCAGTTTCAGATCATCAAATAGCGATTTTGCCATGAAGCTGGACTGACTACTTGCGTCCAGTAGACATCACGTTGTCCTTCTCAATCCTGTAGGTCCTGAGACGCATACTTCAGCTGTCTGAAGGTACGTGTATCCGTGGGGAGCGGCAGATATCTTTCCCACGGAAGTAACGTATGTCTGACCCGCAGGACTCCTAATATCCTTTCGTTCCTCACAAATGGACTTATGATGCAGTCTTTTACAGTTAACACACCGAGCCGTTTCTTTCTTTTTGCAATTTGACACTTTGTGCCCACGTTGAAGACAAAGAAAGCATCTGTTTCTGAGTTTCAATTTATCTTTTCGATAATTAACGCGTACGATCTTCTTAGCCGCAAGATTCACAAAAGACGCAGAATGGTTCCTTTGCGGTGGTATCCTTCGGAGTCGATCTTTTAGATTTCGCGTGTACGTGAATTGAGGACCCTGTGGGAAGGTTACTAGAACGACTGGAAAATTCACCGCGTGTCTTCTGCATGGTAAGCGCCCCGTCGACTTCCTCGTTCAGAAAGTCCATCAGTTTGCAAAATGTCCCCTTCGGATATTCCCGTACGTTTGGCGTGAATTATCCAGCGGCGGCATATGTCATCCGGAAAAGCGCGTAAAATTTTCGGCGTGACGACTCGGCCGTATCAGTTCACGTCTTCCCCAAGAGCCCGGAGAGTTTGAATACGTCGCTGGCATTCAATGAATGTTGAATTAAGTTCCTCTGGGGTGGACAGCTGAATTGGTTTTATGGCTTCGGGATAATCTAAGTGGGCTTGAATTGTTCGATCCTTGTTGCCATAACGCGCTCGGAGAATCCTCTTCGTTTCTGGGTACGTCTCGGCCGTCACCGCAATACCGTCCACTAAATGATTTAGTTCTCCCGAGAGATAGCCGCGAAGAAAGATGTGTTTATTAGTTGCAATTACCGTCGGATCGTTGTCAACCGACTGCTCAAACTGCTCCCAGAATCGTGCCCATGTCTCGAGATCACCTGAAAAAGGCTCAAGCTTGATCGTCGGAAGTTTTTCTGAAGCTGTGGGAACACTCATTGTTACAGATTGTACCGACGGATTGTCGGAAATATTTATGTCTGCTACCGATTTTGCAAGCTGTTTCTCTATTTCGTGAGACAATCGAGAAATTGTGAGTTTCGCGGTGTCTATATAATCTTCGCATTTAAGAACATCTTCTTCGTATTGGTCATCGTCTATCAACTCGTGAATATCATCTAATTTAACGAGGTGGTTCGGAACGCTTCCCAATCTGTCATTTTAATATTTATAATCCGCGATTTCCGATGTGTCTGACAACCTTGCAGCTTCCGCTACGAATCGCGTAATGTTTGCTCTTTCTCTCATACGTTTTCTCTTTAGGGAGTGTAATTGTGCTTCTGGTTTGTGGTCTGGCATGTCCATTCCGTCCGATTACTCCAATGTTTAAAGCAGTGTCGGCTAGCGATTAGCTGGTCATATTAAGGGGTTATCTTTGGATCGCTAGTCGAAGTAGTTCAATTGATGGTCGCTAAATGGCAGCACTAGTCATAAACAGAGCGGCATTAATGTAATCAGTTGCCTTTACAAATGGCACTATAAAACATGTCGCTTGATAATTCAATTGATTTAACTGTGTATGCAGGCGGTTGTCGTCGAAGAGCTTGTTGCGTGGTGTGACGAATCGCGGCAGTAAGCCCCCTCGTAGTATTGCCGCGTGACGTGCGTCCAGAATTAGTGTTTCACAACAGCAATCGTGGAAATCGTCTCCCGGGTTTCGGCACCAAATTCTTATGTCGTGAATCACAGTAGAGCAGTGATTAGCAGTCCAACAACACTTTATTTCATTGTCACAAAACATACAATACAACATGTCAAAGATTCACTGTCTTAAGAGAAAACAACCAGTCTCTCACTTGCCCGAAGTACATCACTCTGTGAGATGTCTATTGAAATACCTCTGAAATATCAGGGCCACTGCGCTCACATTTACAGAATTGTTTCGTCACAACGAAGTCTCCATCGGCGTTCCACAGATTCGGATCCGGGTACCCCGCTCTGCATTCCATCGCCAACGTTTCTCGGGAACAATCTGTTGAAATTCGAATCGGGTGTAGATACCAGAAAACACTTTCTGAAACCATCCAGGATCTGCACTGAACACTTTTCCCAGTGGAATCGATACAAACGGATCAAAACTACACAGTAAACAATTGATTTACACTGAAACTTCCTGGCAGATTAAAACTATGTGCCCGACCGAGACTCGAACTCGGGACCTTTGCCTTTCGCGGGCAAGTGCTCTACCATTTTTTTTAATTTTTTTTTTTATAGGGCATCCCTTCTCCCCTCACAGCCCTTCCAAACGCTCACCTTGTTTTGCTTTCTTCGGCTAGCTTCTTTGCTTTTGTCGTTTTTATTATTATTATTATTATTATTATTAAGAGTCCATCCTTCTACCAACTTTTTTAAACTTTTGTATTTTATGTACTTTTTTATGTTTTTGATGCCAAATCCTCGTTTTTCTTACTTTTTGCGAGTGCTCGACCACTTTTTTCTTTTTTTGTATTTTTTATTTTATTTATTTATTTTTATTTCGGCTTCTTTCCCTAAGCTGGATGCCTAAATTACCTTAGCTAACATAAATGAGGATGAATATTTCTTCTTAATATTAATTAAAGGTAATGAATCTTCCTCTAGCTAATGGAAAGACAAGTATATTAAACTGAAAACGTGAAGTCTCTCATCTTCATAAGGAAAACATAAAACCTTGCATCCCCTTGAAAAACGTTTTTTTGAACTGAAAACTTCCCTGCGTATGGAATAAGATGATTAAAAAAATAACATACATAAAATTTCATGTCTAATTTCTTCATGAGGATGCAGTCCGGTGCGTCTTGCCACGGACTTGATTTCTTTTCTGTAGTGTCTCGTGAAAGGATCGAAGACATTCCGGTTCCAGTTATCTGTAATCGTGCAAGGCTGACATCTCTGAATTCCGTACCAATCTTAATCTGTTATTGTTGTCTGTATAATTTTATTCCATGAGTCTATTTAGGAAGCATGCGCAATTTTTTTTGTAGTATTTTGTCTGCATGAGATGATGGAGCTGAGTCGTTAGATACACCCAGTAATCTTCTTTGCTTTTATTTTCTGCCTTCAAGATATAGTGCACTGTGTACCCTTTTAGCCAGTTAACAGCATTTCTTTTCGTATTAGGATATGGCACTGCGTCTGGAGACAGAAAATCTGCGGCGGTGAAAACGGTTGGAGATGTTCTGTTAACGGTCGCTAATTTCTGCTTAACTATATGCCATATGTCTCTTACTCTTTCACACACGAATCTGTGTTCTTCAGTGTCAAGAAGGTTGCATGACGCGCACATGGGCGAATTTGTGAGATGTATAGCATGCAATTAGGAATTAGTTGATACTTTCCTGTTGACTGCATTATACCAAGTTGCTTTCACCTTAGAGGGTAAGTTCCGATCGTGGATATTTTTCCAAATTTCAGACGAGTCGTTGTTGGGGTATTTTCTTTCAATAATATTTCCTTCCTTAGCCTCCATCAAATATGTATAGATGTCCTTTACTCTCTTCAACTGCTGTTCTGAGAGCCTCGACGAGCTATAACTGTACTCAACGAGAAAAGTTTTTAGGTGACAAAGACCAGCTGGTATATGCTTCACATCTATTGGCGGCTGCATGCTTGCTGGAGCAATTTCATTCAGCAAGTGGGCCGTTAAGCCGTCGGGCATCTGTTTCCATTGCTTGCACATTCGACACACATATAACGCTCGTGACCTATAACTGACGTCAACAAGGTTTAAACCTCCTTTCCTTGTTGGGAGTGTTAGTGTATTGAACTTCACTTTGAAAATGTTGCCTTGGCATACAAAGCTTCCTATCGCGGATAAAATTCTTCTGGCTGTTTCTAATGGCATTGGGAAAGCTTGGACAACATAGTTAAGTTTGGATGTTAAATACACATTTACTAGTTTGGTTTTCTGTACCTCGTCCAGTTGCCTCATACTGTTTCCTTGTACAGATGCTCGTATGTTTGCAAGTAGTTTTTTTATAATTGACGGCAATAGTGTGTTGGATGTCGCTCCTAAATTCAATATCCAAACATTTCAATGTGGATACTTCCGTCAATTGTCCCCGATTTTGCATGCATATTCCTCTGCCTAGGTTCATGATGCCTGACTTCCTTTCATTTAGTTTGGCGCCAGAAGCAAGTTCATAAGTGTGTACAATCTGAAGAGCTTTCGCCACTTCATCTTCATTTATAACCAGGACGCCCACATCATCTCCGCAGGCGTTGCACACTATTTTCTTGCCGTTTATACACAATCCTTGCAGGTGATGCGTGAGTGTCGCGAGGAGAGGTTCTATTGCTATTGCGAAAAGGGCCATTGACATTGGGCAACCTTGACGTACGGATCCAGTCAATTCAATCTCTCTGCTTAGTTGTCCGTTTATCATTATTCGTGCTACACTGTTTTTCAGAATTTGTTGAATAATCCTTACGAATCGTGGTGGGAATCCCATTACTTCCATGATACCAAGGAGATACTTATGATCTACTCTGTCAAACGCCTTCTCGAAGTCTAATGACACTAAAGCACATTTTATTCGGCATACATTTGCGGTTGATATTATATCCCTATATTCGCATATATTCTGATAGATGTTTCTGTCTTTGCCTACACATGTATGATACGTGCTAGTTACAGAGTTAATAACCATGTTTACTCTTCTTGCTAATACGCGGGCCATAATTTTGTAATCACTGTTGAGTAATGTTACAGGGCGAAGGTTCAAAATGGCTCTGAGCACTATGGGACTTAACTGCTGTGGTCATCAGTCCCCTAGAACTTATAACTACTTAAACCTAACTAACCTAAGGACATCACACACATCCATGACCGAGGCAGGATTCGAACCTGCGACCGTAGCGGTCACGCGGTTCCAGACTGTAGCGCCTAGAACCGCACGGCCACTCTGGCCGGCTGCTGGGCGAAGGTTTTCAATTGCTTTGCTAAGTGAGTTTTTAGGAATTAGAACTATGATCCCTTCAGGAAATTCTTTGGGAGCGGCAACAGTGCCATTCATGATTTCGTTGTACATGCATAGCAACTTGCTTTTCATTTGTGTCCAGAACACTTGGTAGAATTCCACGGGGATACCATCAGGTCCTGGAGACTTATTTTTAGGACTCTGTGTTATTGCGTCTTTCAATTCGTCCTCTTCTATTTCAGCCTTGAGATTTTCTACTTGCTCTGTACTAATTCGTCCTGATACATTTCTAACAAGATCACGCCGACGGTAGGTTTGGTGGACATCATATCTGAGATATATTTATGAACAGCGTTTCGAATTTCATGCTGTTTTGTGTGCCTGGTCCCATCAGGTAACTTAACTTATGTCAGTATTTTTCTGTTTCCTCTCTTATTCTCACGCATTACATGATACATAGCTGTTTCTTCCCCTTATACAATGTTGTGTATTCTCGCTCTGACTTTAAAACCTTCTGACTGTCGCCGCTTCAGTGCTAAAAGTTTTGCTTTAACTTTTTGAATCCGGCTAAAGTTCTCCATTAATCGTGTGTCCAAGGTGTACAGGTCTCTAAGGCAGCTAAAATAGAATTCAGTCGTCTTTTTAATCCAGAAACTTTTCTGTCGTGAGTAATCGATTAGCATTCTTCTTATTTTAGGCATCGCACATTGTAACCACCAAGCTATGGCAGAACTGTATAGCGGGAATCGTTTCTCGCATTCTTGCCACACATTAGTAAATGCTACGCGACATTCCTCATCTTGTAGATGTGTAATGTTGAGTTTCCATACGCCCCTCGCTCGGTAAGTCTCTTGTTTTTCCAAATTTACTGTGGTGATGTACGCGGCGTGGTCAGAAAACATAGTGGGCCAGACCTCAGACTGGAGTACATGGTTCTTAAGGTTGGACGAGACGTAAATTCTGTCTAGCCTGCTTGCTGAGTGACTGGTAAAATATGTGAAACCGGCCTGTGCGCCATGGGTATGTTCCCAGGTATCGGTTAACGGCATTTGGTGGACTATTCTTTCCAGTTCTAAGGACTTGTTGAAATTCGGTGTCTGGTCTTTCGGGCTAAGTACAGAATTAAAATCGCCGGCTAGGATTATATAATCTTGACGTGTACCGAAGAGATGAACGATTTCACTTTTAAAAAAAATTCGCTATAGCATGCCTGTTACTGTTGCCTGACGGTGCAGAAACGTTGATGATACAGGCATTATTAACAGTCACTGCAACCCCTCTGATGTTTTCAAGTTTTGCTATTTGTGTGACACGGATGCCTTCTTTCGTGAGAATTGCGGTTCCCAGATCTGCACCGATACCGGGGTTTATTATGGCGTTGTATCGACGTATGTTTTCTAATTTAATATCTGTTACTTCCTGTAACAGTAGTATATCAACGTCAGCTGCGTATAGAAAGTCTTGCAAATGTTATAAATGCAGGGAGGAGCGTATCTTATTAATGTTCAATGTAGCGATTTTGTAGGCTTGTGCTGCGTTCATATTGTCCTATTTATTACCGATGTCAATATTCGTCATACGAAGTGCTGTCGGAGGAAAATTCTTTTTCACATATATGTTCCGGCAATGATGTGTCCATCGTGTTCAGTTGATCTCTTGGGGCAGGAGTCTGTTCCGTTCCTCCAGTTTCATTCAATTCTTCATCTTGATTCATTTCATCCGATTCATCAGCCCAGGTTTTGTGTTGATTAGCTTTCGATGTCTCTTTTCCTGCATTTCTAGTATCAGGGAAAACCTTGTCTGCATCGAAATTTGCTAGCAGCTTCAACCTCTCGTGTGACGAATGGTCCGTTGACATGGGGCATGGTGTATTTGATTTGGCTTGCAAGGGGTCAGGTGCCTGCATACTCAGAACCGGGTTACTATGTAGTTCTTCATGCAGTTTGTTGCTAATCTGCTTTGCTTTTTCTCGCAAAGGCGGTGCCAGTTGTTCAGCGCCCTTATGAGCTAGTCTCCTCTTTTAATGTTTCCTTGGAGGACTGACTCTTGGGGAGGTTCCATCGTTTTCCATTGCCTCTTGGGTTTCTTGCGCTCGGTCCTGTTCGCTGGCAAGTGATGGGTGGGTTTCCTTGTGGTTTTCTGGAGACTGCTCATTCTGAAGGACTATAACCGGTTCAGGAGTTTGTTCTATTTGAACAGAGATATTTGGTTCTTTTTTTTGACTCTTGGGCTGTGTTGTCACCATTGAGTCGCTAACTTCCATTATCACTTCATTGTCGCGAGCTGCATCATCCTGAGTAGCGTCCCGAGTAGCGTCAGGAGCGTCACGCGTATGGAGTTGTCCAGCGGCTGCCGCTACGTAAGTTAAAGGCAATGTTGACATGGCGGCGGGTCTCACTGCTTCGCCCGCAGGTAGCTGGGCCACTCGGCGTTGTATACACTGCGAGCGGACATGGCCTGTACTGCCGCAAGACACGCAGGTTCTTGGCTGCCCATCATATATTACTATAGCCCGGTAACCACAAACATTTATATACGAGGGTATGTGCTTGTGTAAATCAACTCGCAGTTGCCTGATACCATTCAAGACGGGGAACCTGTGAGCAGGAGACCACTTTTCTGCAAAATTGCTAATTATTCTCCCATACGTAGATAACACGGAATTGATCTGCTCAGCGGTGATTTCAAGTGGTAGCTCAAAGATACGGACAGTCCTTAATCCAAAGCCAGCATGTGTACCACGAACTTCACTAACATTGCCATCGTGATGTTTGAACTTAAATGTTCCGCCACTAGATTCAACAATTTTGTCACACAATTCCGTGTTTTTAAGCTTGACATGCACAATGCTACTCGCAATTGAAAGGTGAATACCTATAATATCCTCAAACGAAATTTTCACAACTTCCTCTAACCATTTCTCAATTTCGAACGAATTCGGCCTCTGCCCTTTCTGGTCAAAAACAAATTTCAATGTGTCTCTTCTATTAGGCTGATACATCTCTCCTTCTAATATGAATCCATCAAGAGTCTCAAATAACGCAGCTAACTACTGCAACAGGCGCTTAACTTACCGAGCGGAGCGCAGCAGACCGCAGCGCACAGCAAACGCCGGAGGTCCGCACACCACGGCCGCCAAAAGGCGACTGCCATCTGAGTTACCGAAGCACGACTCACGCCCGGTACTCACAGCTTTACTTCTACCAGTATCTCGTCTCCTACCTTCCAAACTTTACAGAAGCTCTCCTGAGAACCTTGCAGAACTAGCACTCCTGAAAGAAAGGATACTGCGGAGACATGGCTTAGCCACAGCCTGGGGGATGTCTCCAGAATGAGATTTTCACTCTGTACCGGAGTGTGCGCTGATATGAAACTTCCTGTCAGGTTAAAACTGTGTGCCCGACCGAGACTCGAAGATGTACCGGCCGTGAGTCGTGCTTCGGTAGCTCAGATGGTAGAGCACTTGCCCGCGAAAGGCAAAGGTCCCGAGTTCGAGTCTCGGTCGGGCACACAGTTTTAATCTGCCAGGAAGTTTCATATCAGCGCACACTCCGCTGCAGAGTGAAAATCTCATTCTGGAATTGATTTACACTGTTTGCAAGATACTCGTAAATTCTTCAGTGATTCTGGCACGTTAGCCAAGTTACACTAGAGACATGTATCTTGTGATAGATTCTCAGTCAACTTCATCAGCAAATTAATATTTTCTTTTAATTTAAATAGCTCTCTTAGACTCAAAGCTAACAACAAATATGAACAAATCTCACCCCTCGTTTAATTCCTTGCAGTGAAGCTGCGTACACTAATCGATACTCCATACAACAATAAATTTTTGCCCCAATATATTCTCAGATAAGTAGATAAACATACATAAGTCTTCCTAGGTATGCATTATTAATTTTCATTTTCCAAATTTCTCCGATCTCCATGCACCCAAACTGGCGTGACAATTCCTTATAATTGGGAATTTAAACTAACATAAAACCATCCAAAAACTGAAGCCTAACACATACATACACATAAATAAGTCCTTTATTACCTCCAAAATCCTAATTTATATACATGCTGTGCACAGATTTTTGACTTGATGTCGTTCACCCCTGACCTCCTCGCACCCACATGTGCGTCTAAACTATCTCTTTAAAATTTCACAGATCTTGCGCAAAAAAAAAAAAAAAAAAAAAAAAAAAAAATCCTTATGCGACGTGACAACAAACAAGCTTCAATACATCCTGAGATAAAGCATTGAAGATTACCCCTCCTAATAATATTATAATCTAAACACATATAGCCTTATTTATTAACCCACTTTCCCCTTCTCAATGAACAGTCTCAGTTCTGTCACATTTCTTAATGCTAGAAGTTTTCCTGAAACAGGGTATTTGAGTCGGTACGCATTAGGGTGCGGACATTCTGCCACTACAAATGGCCCATAGGATAGCTCAAACAACTTTATTATTTCTCCATCCACTTCGCTAGATTTTTCTTTCAACGTAGTAGAACTTTGTCTCCTATTTTGTATTTAATTGGTTTGTACCGCCCATCATGCCGTTGGACTTCCCGCCGTCAACTTCTGCATATGGGACTTTATCCTCTCAGCAGCCGACTCAGCCAGGCGCCGCGGGAACTCCACACCTTCCGTTAACTGAAATTTCAGTTTGACTCCCGTCATCACCTCCATGGGCGAATATCCAGTTGCGTTACTTTTCACGCTGTTTAGAACATCCTCAAATGAACATACGTTTTCCACCAACAGTCGTCCCACTTCTCGCATATACCGCTCGCAACGGTTACTCGCCGGGTGGTACACGGATATTTTATTGTGTTTTATATCCTGATCGTTCATAAATTTTTTTCAGACGTTTGATGTAAACTGTGATCCGTTGTCAGATAACAGCCTTTCTGGTTTGATTACGTTTTTAAAGAAATCTTTTTATAATTTGTGTACACCGTCGTGCTGTTAGCTTTCCGTATCGGTTAAAGTTTAATAAATTTTGAAAATAGGTCCACATCAACAAATATGTACTTCATACCGCCACGTCCTGTGGGCAGTGGGCCAAAATTGTCAACCGCCAGTAACTCTCCTACCTTGGTCAGTATTATACTTTGCATTTCATCTTGTGTGCAATATTTTACACGCTGACATCGATCCCAGGCAGCCAGCTGTGCACGTATTCGTCTGGCGAGGTTATTAATGTGGTTATATTGCTCTATGAGTTCCGTGCACTTCTGGGCCCCCTAATGACCGCGACGTACATGGACGTAGTCTATTAGCTGTTCCACATATCTGTCTGGGAAGCACAGTCTTCAGTGATCCGACATCTCGTCTCTTCTGCGAAGCAGCACACCCTTGTGGATCTTGAAACAGCGGGGTATTTTTGCGTGGCCCTTGCTGTCAAAGTTGATTTTTATGTTCTTCAGTCCAGAGTCATCATTTTGCGCTCTTCGCATGTCCCTGCAGACCGCACGAATTTCATTTTCTTCCGGTACTCCTTCCATGTACAGCAGTTGAAGTTCGATATTTGTCTCCCCCGCCTTCATTTTCTTCCTGTCCAACTGGCAGCCGCGACAGAGCATCGGCAATATAATTCTCGGTCCATTTAATGTAGCGTATCTGGTAACTAAATTGCTGCAGGAACATTGCCCAGCACAGCAAACGGACGTTTGGTATTCTAAAGTCTTGCATAAAGCTGAAGGCCTTACGTTCGGATAGCACTTACCACGGTATAAGTGTATATTTTTATGTTTGTATGTGATGCCACTCTATCACGGGATAATTATGTATTTTTATTTTTATAATTATATATTTTATCATTTTGGTTTGGGGATGGCTTTAAATACAGTGGGCTAGCATGAGACTTTCAGTTAACTTATACCGCGATAACATCGGCTGCCCCGAAGTACGTACGATATAATATTTTTTTAAACACAACGCGCGACTCACCGCCTTCTAATAAATAGTTTGCGTGAGGGCTCCTATTTAGAAAAGAAAATATGCTTATTCTTCGCAAACTGTAATTACTAATATGGGTCTCAGGGGCCACTGGCTATTTATGTACCAAATTGCATAAAGATTAACTGAGATATTGCGGAATTTAATGATTTTCAATATTTCTTATTCATCATTTGCAAGGCAAAACTGGAGAGAATCGCATCTGCCGTTAGGCGGCCAAAATGAAACATACTAAACTCATTCAGTGCTGTGAATTTTGGTAACTGAAATTAATTTTAACTTCGAAATTAATGAAAGATTAAAATTGAGAAGTGTCTCGCGTTTACATTTAATATTATGATATGAAATTTTAATTAAATAATACAGTCAGCGTAATGGCCGACTAAATCCTGCTAGGGGAGATGAGCTCCATGCACTACGAAGTTCTGTAAAAATTTTGTTAATTATGATTAATGGTTGCGATCATGCGAGGTGACAACTAAGTCAATAATACACACTTTCCAATTAAAATTTCTATTGTATTTTTCAAAAATACAGATTAAACTTACGTTAATTATCAGACAGCACTACAATGGCGGCCTACCGCTAGACGAAACAAAAGAGGAGAGATGATTCAATCAAAGCATTGTCTCTGATATTCATGGCCTATGTTACACAGAGATTATACCAAAAAACTGTGTTTTGTTAATCACATCGATATTTGTGTTTTGATAATACTAACGTACGTTCTTTACTATTTGTTATACATGGCGCTCACGTACACAGTCTTGAAATAATTTATAATTCACACGTCTCATAACAAAAACTTCCTTTCCCTTTCTCCAAATGTCCATTTACGTGACGTACCGTCACACGCTGTTACCTCTCTACCTTCCAAATACATACGGAACTTTCTGAAATCCATACACGATTGCAAGCAGCTTCTTCTCTGATATGCTGTATCCGCGTTCTTGTTTGTTGAATATGCGGCTGGCGAAAGCCACTCTCCGATGTTCTATCTTCCCGTCGATTTGTTTTTCTTGGAAGATTTCGCAGCCTATCCCATAACCTGAAATGTCCGACGACAAACAGAACGGAGGTGTCCTGTCGGTATAAGAGAGTCGTCTTGCTCCCACACAGTTTATCCTTTACGTTCTGGAATTCCTTTTAACATTTCTCGGTCCATTTCCATGCTGCGATTTTCTTTAATAATTTATTTAAATTTGAGTTATTCATTCTTCCATCCGCCCAAGAATTTTCGATAAAACCCAAATAATCCGAGGTATGAGATGTAATTGCTTTCTGTTGGCTGGCCGTTTACAAGCTGTGATTGATTTTAGTTTCTCGGTACTCTGTAAAATTCCCTCAGATGTAAGAATGTGTCCTAGAAACTGAATTTCCGCTCGGACAAATTCAATTTTTGGCAATCTTTAGCGTCATCCCTCCTCGTCTTAAGGCCACAAGCACTTCCTCCAGCAATTTACAGTGTTCGTACTAGGATTCTGTCGCTATTAAAATGTCGTCCACTTAGATCACCAACTTGTTAATTAAGCGGTCTCCTGAGACATGGCTTAGCGCTCTCACAAATACTGCCAGTAAAATCGTGAGGCCGAAAGGTACAACATTAAACCGGTAGCTTCGTCCTTCGAATAAGGAAGGTAGGTGTGCAACGTCTGCTTTCTTCTGCCAATGGGATTTGCCAAAATCCTAAGTCAACACTAGACATCAGTTTTATGTTTCTGAAGTTTTGCAGCAGTTTTTCCAAATGGTTCAAGTGGCTCTGAGCACTAAGGGAATTAACATCTGAGGTCATCAATCCCCTAGAACTTAGAACTAATTAAACCTAACTAACCTAAGGACATCACACACATCCATTCCCGAGGCAGGATTAGAACCTGCCACCGTAGCAGTCGCGCGGTTCCGGACTGAAGGGCCTAGAACCGCTCGGCCACCGCGGCCGGCGTAGTTTTTCCAGATTACCAGGTTGGTCGATTTCTCTCATAATTACCTTATTTATCTCACGCGCGTCTAACACGATTCTAACCGATTTGTCTTTTTCCTTTACAATTACAAAGGGATTACAGAAATCACTCCTACACTGCTCTATAATACCCCATTCTAGTATTTGCCTTAACCTGGCCCTGACGGCTTCCCGATCAGCAATAGGATTATGTAAGGCTTACACTTAACCGGCCCGTGCGGCTTCACTTAAATGGAGTATTTGAAGTCTGTTACTTTACCGGGACGATCAGAAAATATGTCCTCGTAACGGCACAACAATTCACATAACTCCTTTTCCTCTACCTCCAATATACCCTCGACTGCTTCTGCCGTTTTCTTTATCTTGTCACACATATTGTTCTATTCATCTCAACCATGTGTAATTATGGTGTGTGTAATCTGGCTGCCGTTGTCAAAAGATTCTTAAATTTTACTTTCATTTTTTCACAATCAATTTTAAAATTCAAGCACATTTCCACGCAATGAAGTGAAGTTTGATATTTACATACGAAATCTGTTCCCTTCACCACATTATTTACAAGCCCATCCACCATAAAGCATCATACACTAAAATGATTCTCTTCGCATTTGAATTCAAAGAGCGATTCTGTCTTATCGGCTTCCTTAAACCTCCGACTGCCGTTTTAATTTTTCCACTATTTATACTATTTATACTAGTTTCTTATTCTTTATCCTCTGTACAAAACCTTTCCGACACTGCCGACATATTACTTCTGGACTCGAGCAGTACGTCTACAATCTCGTCATACTTTAATTTCAATGATAGGCTGAACATTAATGAAGTGTTTCCGCTCTAAACACTGTTCCCTCAATAAATCTTTCAGTATATCTCGTCCCTTCTCTTCCATGTCTAGAGTACACATATCCTGTACGATTCACCCCTCAGTTTCGTACTCGTCCCAAAATAATTCATTAAATGCTTCTTTCGCCCCAATTTCATTTTTTCTCCCTTATAGACCTCTTATCTCAAACTTCTCTCGAGTCCACAAATGAGGCAATAACTATCGTAATTTTCTACCGTACCATCGCCAATCAGTTACAGTAAAATCACATTCCTCCCTAACGTACCATTGTGTCCAAATATCACTTTCAATATTAAATCAAACTCACTGTATTCTCCCTTAAAATTACCGACATTAGTAGCTACAGCATCATTATCATGAAATAAAGCATTACTTTTTACTTCAACATCATTACAAACACCTTCACAAACAGCACATTCAACAACCGCTGATACGTCATACAACTCACTACATAAAACCCCATTTACCACCACCAATATAACAACTGTTCATAGTTTCACCATCCTCTGTCGTTACACCACATAATTATAGCTACAGCGTAGTGCAATTTAAGAATCAAAAGTACCATTAAAATCCTCCGCATTTTGATTTAAACCTGAGCATCATACCCTTTCCTCTCCCACACGCTCCTGCACTACATTAATTTCAGATCGCACATCAAATTCAGATCGAGAGTCATTCTCAAACAAACATTCAAGATCCACAGATCCATCCACACTTTTGGGTTCACCTCCATTACTAGAAAGATATGCACAGATTATTTCCTCCAAAGTATCAATACCAGCAACTTTCGTAACTTCAGCACTTAAAACATCGTTACTACTTTCCTTCAAAAATAAATCACCAATCTCCGCATATACACACACAAATTCATCAACAGCTGACAAGACTAATGCTACGCCGCCCTTATTAATCTCCTTAACAACTTTCGCCGTCACAGTATCACATGAAACACCACCACCTTCATCACTATAAACGTTACCACTGGTTAGTACCTCTTTAGAATTTTCTATACTATCTAACTCCACCAAATTCAGCTCCACCTCAGCCTCCTTTTAGCACGTAGAATCTTTCATTGTATTAATATACAGACACTCTTTTGTCTCACTTCCATAACAGAAACCATTTAACCCTAAATCGTCGGCATCGATTTTATCGTTATATTTCATTGTTTTAGGAATACACGTTTTACGTACATTCTGATTTGAAAATTTACCTATTTCATTCTCATCTCTTACTAATTTCATTTCAATATTCTGGCACCTTTCTGCCGATTTATTGACACTTCTCACATTTCCGTTTAGTCGCGTCCTATTCATCGCTGGTTTATTTTGCCATCTCCAGACCTGAGATGCGGCGAAACTTAGTTTTACGATCTCCCGTTAGGCTGGTTCATTTCGTCAGGTGCTGCAACACCAAATATACGTTCCTGGTGTCGGTCCCTGTCACGAAAGTATCTGTTCGCGTTACCCCTTTGAAATTTATCATTGGATGTGTTCCTGTTACCTTTTCCCTTATCAAAACTGTTGTTTACGTTCCGTTGATAACATTCCGGATGTCTTTCATAGTAATTACTCGTACTGTAGCTATAATCTCCACTCTGAAAACTGTTTGTCTGCTTACTTTGCGGTTTAAATTTCAGGGCTCATTCTAATTTTTCTACAAAGTCGAAAAATTTGTCTATTGAGCCGCCAGGACTGTGCACTAGATCCCACTGCAAATTTCCCGGTAACCGCCTTTTCAACGTAGTAATTTCAGTAGGCACTCCCAATGGACGTTTCACATGCATTTATTCCGCAAGTTCACGTTTACAAAATTCTTGCATCGACCTGTTCCCGAGTTTAAATGTTGGCCCGTTGAAAAACTCATTTTGGCGTCGCGTTTGCCTCGCTTCACTCCAGAACTTGTTCATGAAACTGCTGCAAATATTTCGTAGGTAGTGAACGTATCACTGTGTATATTTGCCCACTATTGCGGTTCACCTTCCAAATGTCTTTTCGCGAATTTTATCTTCGCCTCGTCGGACATTCCCCTCACCAAACCATCCCTGCATGCTCCTAGAAAATTTACTGGGTGACATTTCCCGTCATCTTCAATACATTTTACCGATCTCAAGTTCATCCATGGAACACTGATCAGTAAAGAGGTTTGATGTGCACCTAAAGAATTCAATTCGCTTTTTATTTCATTTGTTTGCTTTCTACCTTTACTATTTTCAGTTTTAATGAAGGTTCTACTTGTTCGTTTACTTTATCTACTTCTTTCTCACCTTTATTTATTCGAACGGATAAGTTGCTAGTAGTCTTTGTCGTCTCAGCAATTAGAGCATCTTGTGTACTCATACAATTTCTTACGTTGCCTCCCAGATCTGCCTGCAACTTCTCCACTTTATCACTGAAACTTTTCTCCGCTTGATCTAGCTTAGAGTCAAGTATCCCAACTTCGTCAGAAATTGTGCTACCCCTGAGTAAAAATTCGCTCATATTTTTTCAGAAGATGTCCAGCTCCGCCTCAATTCAACACCCAACTAAAAACTAACAACGTTGTAATTCCGAGTCGGCAAATCACAAATTCACAAATTACTCCCCTACTTATAACTTCCGCTCAAATAAATGCCAATATAGATACTAGTGGGACTCTCAGTGCATAGACGCACAAAATATTACGTACCCGAGTATTGCAATCAGTAAGTCATATTTGCTTACGATAAAACAATCCTATGTCTGTGCCCTGTATCTGAAGAGGATTAATAAAAAGGTATTTCTTTAGATAATAAAAGAAATCGTTATTTCCATCAGATTGTTAAATCAACGTTAAAGAAAATTAGCGACACAAAAAGGCCTATTTGCTATCAGCTGGTCTGATAGACAAATGTCTGCTGTTTGCGTATTGTTTCGATGTGATAAAATATATATTTTCTACCAGAGGCAGTTAACCTCTCTGACAGCTTAAACTTTGTATCGTAAATGTCAAAATTAAATCTTATGCTTTTCTTTTCACTTTAGAGAAAAAAGTTCCTAAATATTTCTCTTCAGAAGTATTTGTATTATTATTTCTGCATTTAAAATGCTCAGTAAGTTTGACACAAGAATATAAGTAGTATTAAATAACTACACAGCAAGTTCGGACACTAGTGGAACTTTGATTTTTATTTAACGATGAACGTTAATTTATTGTCCTTGAGGAACGTTACAAAATATTTCAGTATTTCATGTTTCAACAATTTCAGTTGATATATAATCTTTTGCTGGAAAAAATTTAAAAAAATCCCTATTTTTCGGTATTGAATAATAAATCAAAAATAAACAAAAACAAATCACTAAGCTCCACCGCCACTTTCGTCCCTGTATGAAGTAATGTACAAGACTCAACCTCTTCAGGCGTTGGACATTCGCGGTTACTAACCCTTTTTAAAACAATGCTTTTTCCAGCAATGTAGAATAACAACTTTTTTTTTTAAGTATGTCCGTTAATTGTTCACTTTACTTATTATCCATAGTAATGTCATCACCTTAAGTGCTCACAGTTATTGAACTCGCAATTGCTTATTTCAGTATGAAATGGGAAGAACAACTATTACAACGGTATAAATTCCTTAGGTGAAATGACCAGGATTTAGTCACACAATCGTTTACACTCTCCACAGGGGTTAGTAGTCACAACCACCAACAAATATACCATATATATACCGACACCTATGATCAAAATAAATCAATATACGACAGAGGCTTCACTTACGCGCCTCGTCACTTTCTCATCAATTGAAAGGTTCGCATATTTTACAATATAAAACTACTACCCCGAAGACAACGAAAATTCAGCCAAAATCACCTGCGTCACTTTTCAACCCAAACAAAATTTATTCTGAAATTAACTTCAGATATTACACTGAACCTCTGTTCAACTTTCTAGGACAGCTCAGTCCTCACTTTATAAACCATTTGGAAGCATCTAGCTTCAAAACTTCCCATTTCAATCAACATAAGAACAATCTCCGACCGAGGATTATTCCCTCTTTACAATGAACTTTATATGGTTGTTCACTCACCTTAAATGAAAACAGACTTATCTTCTTCCGAATTAAACGAAAACATGAGCCTTACGCAAGTGATGAAAAATTTCCAATTTTCTAATCAGGATAGAACCCAATATTATCTTGCTGATTTTTCATTCTTTACGTATCGATGTAAATACGTAAGTCAGATCATAAATTCTCCTACGGCACGATATAATATTAATTAAGCGTCAAATGCCGAACTAGTGTCCTAACCATGAACAAACGACGAACTCTGTGTCTACTTCAGAGCTACTTCGGACATACTAATAAAATTCTTATTCTTTTACATCATTGTTGTTTTAAATGATGAACTCTCCCTGTGGCCTGCTGTATTCTTTTTCCTTTAGACGTCAGGTCGCTGTTGTACCGCGATCGGCAGCCAAGCCACCACTTTGTCGTGCCCTCTATTACATATAACAGAATTCCTTTTAACAAATAAAATTTATATATTTATTAACCAACCACTTTGCGTATTTTGAGACTACGTACAACTTGTGCTGATAAAATGTGAGCGAATTTTTACTCAGGGGCAGCACAAAATTTTGCTCATCTGATCCCGAATGGCTTTTATTTTTCCGTCTATCAATTCCTCTAGCCATTTTACTTACTTCGTCTTTCACAACTGAAGCTATTTCGGATTGAACCGAATCAGTTTTTAAAATTACGTCATCAATATCGGTTTTAACAGAATCAATTTTCGATCCCATATCGGTCTTAACAGAATCAATTCTGGATCCCATATGAGTTTTATCAGACTCAATTTTGGATCCCAATCCTCTTATCATTTACATTAATAGCGATATCATATCTCCCCCATATTCACCTCCCTTGCCTGATTTCGGACTGTCTGCCCTACTAAACTTACCGCCGATCACGCTCTTCCAACTTCGGGCTAAGCGGTACGCTAGTACTTTCGGAAGCACACAAACTGGCCGACTGCTTAATATTAGCGACGTCTATTATTGGCGATTGAACTATAGAATCATACATAATCTGGCTATTAGCGCAGGTACTTAGCTTTGTCGTGATGGATCCTTCTGCCATTGTATTGCTGCCGATGTTGCAGTTGAAGGCGACGCTGAAGATCTCGTAGCCTCTGCTGTGCTACTGAAACCGCCGCTACGCGATCAATCACCGTAAAAGTTGCCGCTGCTGGCTGGAACCATTTGCTTTCGATGTCGCCTCTTTTTCCGTGTTATTTTTTATCACTCCTAACCACTGCTGAAACTAGGTGCTCACAACAGTTGCAAAATGCGTAGCTCAGAGCCCCCATGCAAACTGCTTAAATTGCCACTGACTTGGGACATAGATGACAGAATGTCGTCAACTATGAGAATTACAATGGTAATTTTACAACTTTTAAGGGGAGTAGGACGTCAAACGGGCCGACCTGGAGCAGGAGAGGCATCACAGGACATTTTAATTTCCAGTGTCTATACTTTTACAAATAATTCATAAGACTCTGTCAGCATCACCAAGAAGGATTCAGGATTCACACTCATTGCAGTGGAAGTTCGAAAACGTAACAAATTAAACTTTTTTACGTGTGACATTTCATCATTTTTACACTTACTAATGGCTGCATTTGTTGCTATAGGCCCACTTTTCTTCATAAGTTAGAGAAATTCTTAGATTAAATTTCCACAACATACATTGCGAGGTGCCGGGGCTAGCAGTGTATTTAACACTAAATTCTTCTCGAATTTTCATATGGAAATGATGCTCTAAGCCCCCCCCCCCCCCCCTGTTCTAACTCCTACTTCTGCTGTTGCACATCGATTAAGAAGAAACGCGAACTGACTGTAATCGACCCTGCAAGTGGAGTAGAAAAGAGTTTGGCACCTGCAATGATATAATTTGATAAACATTAATTAAATAAAGGAAAGTTTCAGTATTGTAGTGACAAATGAAAGGGTTGCTCTACCGATTAACAGAATGAAAGTTCTGTCCAAAATAACAATTTGATTTATTATTACTAAACTCAAAATAATAAACAAAACACATGAAACATTTACAATACATCAAATTGGCTCCAATTGGATACTCAAATAAATGCTGTGAAGGTGAAGTTGTCCCTAAACTAGATTGTGACATTTATGACGAAGTGGTATGTGGAGCCAATTCCTTGCAACTCAAATCTTAAGAGAAACACACAGCCAACACAACATTAAATGCTGCTACAGTAGTGAGAACTCAGACAATGAACATCCAAGACAGAACAAAGTTAGAAAAGACGAACAGGCGCGCTCTGCTGAGCTCTGATTATCGCCTAGCAAAAATGCCTGCTTTGCCGGTGCTGCGGACATACATTACCAAGCTGTCTTCTTAGCTACAAGGACACGACCTGGCATACTGGAAGCGATGGCTGGTTGCTTCGACGTCCCGTCGTGGTGATGATAATGTCGCGAGTATAGCCCGAAACAAATTGTCCTGGTCTGGTTGTTCCAGACTAAAGACTTCCTAGAAATACAAATGCGCCTCTGAGGGAGACGAAGAAGACTCGCCACACAATCACTGACGGTACAGTGATTGATTTTGACAAGCGAAGTCACACAGTAACTCCGAAAGAGTCAACTTAGCCAAAACTGCCCAAGACAGACAACATGGGCCGCTTGTCCGCAGAACGCTCAATTGCCAACTGTACTCGGAAAGTTATGTTGAAGTCGAATCTTCAGCAACTTCGTTAAACAGTTACAATCAAATAAAAGTGTATTAGACAGCCAATGGAAGGCAGGCTGTCCAGAGGTGCGAGAGATCAGTCTTGTAACCTACTCCGACCGAAAGGGGAGAGCCGACCCCACAAGAGCACCTGTACAAACCGAACACAGAACATTCCCGCCCCCACGACAGTGGCCGTGATCAAACGTTCCAATCAGCAACTCGAAAACGGCGGAAAATTCCACTCTATTGCCGAAGCACTACCATTCCACCAATGGAGACCCTTGGCGCCAAATTCTCTGCCGATTTTGCTACGTCACGAGCTATGTCCTGAGCAAGCCAATCACAGTTACAATTTGGCAGAAAACGCGGGAATTTGCCCGCCAAGACTGCATGGGGACACAAGTCATTCCCACGCCTCGCTGGTAGCCCGCCAGAAAGTGTTTTCGGTACGTTTCTGCGAAGTAACGGAATCTCTAGCCCAGCCACTCCTTCAGACCCCTGCAGGCGTGTCTCCGCCGCTCTACTGACAATGTCAGCGTCTGGAAAGCATTCCCTCGACTACCTCACACCTGTCGGCTTAACCCTGTCAAGATCAGCAGACCCCGCCTGTCACCGGACCACCTGTGTGACGAGAGATGCTGCGTGGGAAGTCCGCTTGTGAAGGAATAGCAACTTTTCACCACATGCAATTAGAAGGGAAAATCGAATTGCTTAGAGTAAGATAGAAATATGAGAGGGAGCTTCTGCCACCTCTCATAACCCCTACGCCATTTTAGATTGTAATTGGTGAACAGTTGGATCACTTAGAAGGAAGATAGTGAGTCAATCGCCCAAGAACAATCTTGCAAACTGACTCCACATGCCGCACTTTATAAAAAAAATCACTGCAACTGAAAAATGCAGCTCTTAGAGAGAGGATTATTTATGATGTAGCCAACTTCACCTTCTTAATATGGAACTCTAACACTCACATCACACATCCATACCCAGGGAGCCCCTTCCAAACACCAATTCACACAGACATTCACGCTCTAAATATGGCCCATGCATGTGAGCCAAATATGGAGCAGTTTATTCTTTACAATCAGAGTTGGAGTGCTCCACAATTAAATGCCCAAGATGTTACAACAATTTCGGTCATTACGTAACCTGAACTCAATCACACATGATAATATTTAAGTTAACAATCTTTTTGTGAGCTTTCAGACTCTAATTACAACCTCCGATTCATTCTGTCACCCTGCAGCAAGAATAACCTTCACAAAATGTTCCCTGAACAGATGGTCCATTCACAACAACAGTGGTGGTATCTGCTTCACTTTATGGGGACTTCAGGCAAACTGTTTGCATACACACAACAAAAATTCAGAATACAAAAGAACATGGTGTAGAGAACAATAAAGTAATTTGTAATTTGTGTGCCCTACTCTATCACTTACATAAGAATTACAGTGCAAATTCACAAACACATACAAGGTATAACATACATTACAAAAACGACACTAGTGAAAGAAATTTAAGAAAAAAAACAAGGTTCACGGGGTGTCAAGTTGTGACTGCACATTGCACAAAGCCGGCCGTGGTGGCCGTGCGGTTATGGCGCTGCAGTCCGGAACCAGGGGACTGCTACGGTCGCAGGTTCGAATCCTGCCTCGGGCATGGGTGTGTGTGATGTCCTTAGGTTAGTTAGGTTTAAGTAGTTCTAAGTTCTAGGGGACTTATGACCTAAGATGTTGAGTCCCATAGTGCTCAGAGCCATTTGAACCATTTTGGACATTGCACAATGTTCACGATTGTGCTGAGAATGAGGCACTAAATCACATTGTTAGAAATATTCGAAGCACTTCACAAATTCGTTAGTTTCTCTGAGGGGGTTGGTATGTTGAGTAATATGCATTGACGCACGTGGTTCCATGTTTTGAGCATCGGAGGGGGCTTTTGGGATGGGGCCACAGTACTGACATCACATAGGGCTAAACGTCGGATGTAGTTGCTACGTTGCTGCAACAGCAATAGGGTGTGCTGGAGCATCTGCATTACGCTGTTGAGATTGCAGCAAGACCCACACGTATGATAACGGCAGTACGGTAGGAAGACATAGTGATAGACTGTCCTCATATCGATTAAATGTCTCTGAGGTCTACTAGTTGGGATGCATCACTAGTCCAGATCTCTTCTCTCCCTGGACAGTACTTTACGTTTCCCAATATTGAAGTTCAACGAGGGATCATGGCACGTGGAATGACTCCACAAGTGTGTGAGGTCATCCATACAGGATCGAACTAGGAGCAACGATTGCTACAACTGCTCTCTAATAGAGAGGAGAAGTTAGAAATGAGACAATTCATTTGTTAGAGTTTGTGGCACGATACTGCTTTGTGTATGCAGATCAGCCAATGCTAGTGAGTTGTAAAAACCCAAACAGGTGAGTATAAAGCGTCCCTTTCTGTCCTGAGGCACATGGGACGCAGGTTCTGACACCATACGTGATCTTCTTCGTGTACTCACGACAACGTGGTCTGCCGCAGGGAATCCTTCCAAACGGCTGCAGCGTCCAGAGAGCTAGCTGGCTGTTGCATGTGGGTCGCGTGTCAGTGTCAACGGCCAGCCTCACTTTCGCTTGTGGCCCGGCGAGGGTCCCACCTAATCCCTCAGGTATACAGCGCGGTGACTGTCAGCTTGCAGGACTGGACGCTCCCGCGCCCTTCTCATTAGGTGGCGTGCTGACGCTCCCCTTCTTGCAGGTAGCCGAAGACCTCTTGTTTTTGCTGTAAGTAGGCTGTTTATGTTTTCTTTATGTAAGTAGGCTGTTTATGTTTTCTTATTGGCAACGTTACATAGCGCTCTGTACGAAAATCACTGGCTGTGCAGTGTGCAGTCTGTGGCTAGTTTGCATTGTTGTCTGCCATTGTAGTGTTGGGCAGCTGGATGTGAACAGCGTGTAGCATTGCGCAGTTGGAGGTGAGCCGCCAGCAGTGGTGGATTTGGGAAATGACATGGCGGATTTTTGAGTACAGAATGGATATTATGAACTGCTATGTATATTAATCTTTTTCAACACTATTAAGGTAAATACATTGTTTGTTCTCTATTAAAATCTTTCATTTGCTAACTATCCCTATCAGCAGTTAGTGCCTTCCATAGTTTGAATCTTTCATTTAGCTGGCAGTAGTGGCGCTCGCTGTATTGCAGTAGTTCGAGTAACGAAGATTTTTGGTGAGGTAAGTGATTCGTGAAACGTTTCTGAGAGATACCAGATGACACAGTGGTTAGTTTATGTAACAGCTACACGATTTTATCACGACGCTACTAATGAGTGACTATGTACAATGTTGCTTTTGCGGTGTATCTGTTTTATATCTGCACAGTTTTTCTGAATTCTTCTGTAAAGTAAAACATGTTTTAGTAGTAACTTTTGTGGTACAGCTACAATGAGACAGCCTTTTCCGTAGCACAACAATACGTTACAGCACAGTAATTTCTTCATCACAACAATAAGCGTAATAACTAAGATATCTACACGCAAAGCATTTCACTTTTGTTTATCATAAGGTAAGTACATTGGCTTCGCAGAACTTAGCTTTCGGAGGAAAATAACTACGACACTTCCACAGAGATTATCTTACAACAAGATGCACATTTAGCGCTACAGGACACGCATTTCAGTGATTAATTTTGTACTTAAAACATTTATTTTTAAAGATTTTTGAATTACAAAGGAAGTTTTTCGTGATATATTTCATTCCATTCTTGTAATTTGTAACACCTGAGGGTATAATTACATTAATCCTCAGGGGGGTACACGCTTACTTTGTGTACCATGTGTTTGGCAAGCACAAGGAGCCCTAGCTAATATGGTACTTGCTTACACAACTTTACACATCGGTACCATATTTCTCTAACAAAAAATTACACAGCTATCTGATCATTTAACAGAGAGAGACAAACTTTTTTACTACATCAGTGACAGATGTTTACGTAATTACACCGCGAAATTGTATTTTGTCTGTACTTTGTGAACTGTTCATATTTTTTCGGAACCATTGTGATACTATGAGAGCTTTGAATAATGTATTTGGTATGAGATCATGATTTTAAAGTACGTTTGAGGCAGATGACACTTTTGACATGAGCAGAGAATTTTTTTAGGTTTTGAAATTATTGGAGGAAGCTACGACGATTTTGAGAGTTGACTGAGGTGTTATGATGTTATTATTACGATGACTATGTGTATTATGCTGTTGCAGTATGTTTATGATTAATAAGCTGATGCTATATGAGTTATTTGATTAAGCTACGTATCTGTTATGATGAAATATTGAAGAAGAGTTGACGAATAAGCTAAGGAATAATGAGTAGTGTTTAGGGACTCTGGTTTGTGAAAAAGGTTGTTGGAAACCAAGAATCGTACTTTAAGAGTTATGAAATGTGTGTAAATGCGTGGATGTATCACAATGCCGGCGAAATTTTTTTGGACACTGTTATATTCATAAGATTTTGTTTCTACACATTTGCAATGCAAATTCTCGACCCATGAAATTTTGTATATGAGACTGTCACTGTAGCGGAAACTGCTGTCGTAAATATTTCCGTAAGAAAGTTAAGTGACCACCTGCACATAATGCGTCGTGGGCACCCAGCTGTGTCAGACGCCTGGAGAACAAGCCATTAGGGTGTGCCTTTTCAGCGGCACAGGAAGAAGAAAAAAAAAAGGCGGAGGCCATTATCCTCGCTATTGACATTCCTTTATAGAAAGCACCGCAAATACGACACACTGATTAGTTGGAAACATCTTACATCTGCATACCTGATTATGACAAGTATCTTTCTACGAGAGTTGAGAGATTTTTTTACTACCTAATGAAATGCCATATGGCTAATTAATGATGTTTCATGCCTTCCTTTGTACATAGTTGCTTATTTCATTTAATATCTAGTTTCTAGCTGCACTGCAGCATTGTTTAAAATAAAATTTTATGAATGTACTAATATAGATATTTTATGCCTACAGATCCAGTAAACAATAACTTTAAAAAAAAACGAAGGAGCACAAAAAGACATTTCCCTTCACAGGACTTGCATACATAATTTTCTTTTCAAGTACTTGGTAATTTCTTTTGTAGAATAAGTTGTGGCGCACCACTTTAATTACATAGACATTAAGATGTGAATAGACATTTCCCTTATCTGCATTGTTGTCTTTAGTGTACTATTTTTTTTTGCTTGAGCTATGTCATGTTTAGATATAAGTTGCTGCTGCTGTTTGCCAAGCATAGAGCTATTAAATTTCACTTTGTATTACTCTGTTAAGCTAGTTTTACTACTGATATATTTTTCTTGTTGCTGCACATTGGCTCATATTAGTTGTAATGTTGCATTGCTTGGTAATTTAGATTTACTGTAACTTGCTTTGTAATTTTCCATTTTTTTTTCATTGCTGTTTGCGTTAATTGTTTTGTGCTGCTGCATTGCCTCGTCCCTTAGTTTAGCATCTGAGCTCAGTAGATTTAAGTTAGCTTAAGAAGGGGTAGACTATATAAGAGAATGAGATGCGATGAATTTGAAGAAATGCACTGAGAGGTTATACGAGAAAAATACAGAAAGCATGTTTGGATAGGATTTTTTTGGTGTAAGCAAAGGTTGAAATAAGACGAAAGATCTATGGAATGAAGTTTTGAGTTGGACTGCAGTACCAAATGTTTCACTGAAAACGAACCCTGTCCTACTTGTGAAACGTATAGGTTAATGTTAGTCAGGGCCATTCTTTTGTAGGGATTATTGAAAGTCAGATTGCGTTGCGCTAAAAAATATTGTGTGTCAGTTTAAGCACAGTCTTGTATAATTGTTCAAAGGGGACGTTTCATTGCTCTGGCTGGCCTCTGCATTGCCACGATACCCGTCATCTGCACAATTCTGACAAAAATCTTATGCCTAACTTTTTCCCATGACCTTCTATGTTATAATAAATTTACATGACACATTGATGGTCTGTCATTTCAGACACTCTTATTTTACTTTTATAGTTATTAATCTATGGCTATCATTAAAACAAAATCTTGGTGTATCTAATCTAGACATGGAAATAAGTTATCTTGATATTTGTGTAGAGACCGATCTCACTAGTATATGGTGTGTGACAACTGATGCTATGTATTGGGTGAACAACAAAATGTGCAGGCACACACTAATATTACTATTAATTATATAGATCGACAGTAGACATGCTCAAGAATTAACTACCATTTGCCAACGATCTACATTCTATGTCTTTTGATTAAATTATGTTGTTATGCAGGTCGAAGTTTTACTGTGCTATAAAGAACATGCCACTATTCTAGTTTCGCGCGCCCGTCGTCCCTCCATCTCGGGTCTGTGGTTTGGTGACCTGAAAAATAGCATCCCAACAGGCGCGCGCCAACCACTTGTGGTAAAAAACCACCACAATATTAAGGATCTAGTTATTGTTAAATCCTAAAGTTTAACTTATCCTAGTATATGGTACTCTCTCTCTCTCTCTCTCTCTTTTTTTTTTACAACACTCTTACATAATTCCTGTTACGCTGAGATGCCTCGCTGCTCGCCGCTATTGACGACAGTGATGTGCGCGCCGTACGACATGGCCTCCGATTTCTCACTACGCCTCACTGAAACTCCAGAGACTGGGTTAGCCATGACTATACAAGACAATACATTTATAGTTGCAACTTCTTTTTCTATGTGATGCTGTTTTAGCGAACGAAGTGCACCTTTCCAGAGGCAATGTAATATGGCCAAGCCAGGACTGGTTCCTGTTGAGGATTCAGTCACCCACCGCACGCCAGCTACACAGTATGTCACGAATCTCCAAGTATAATTCCTCGGTTATTTATCTGTGACAGTCACGAGCAGCACACTAAATCCCCAACCAGCACATTGGCATGGTAGGCTTTATGCCCGCAATTCTACCGTCTAAGGAACCATTGGAGTCAAACGCTCACAGGGTCACCCCGACTTGCAAGACAACGATGCTGGCGCATCTCTGTAAAAACTATACTGCCCATATTCATCCTCGAAATGACGCAATATACCACAATCTTGCAGTGCACTGACGCGTGCCTACAAGCATTGGTATGAACGTCTCACGAACTGGTTGTGGCCGCTATTGAACATATCATGACATCCCAGAACGCATCTAGGAGCACGTTCTTGTACGCGCCCGTTTGTGCGACATCTCCTCACTCATCATAATCCCTCAACATGGACACCAGGCAGGAAAGGACAAAAACATTGCTCATGGAATGGTAGTGCCTCCTATTCCATTGACATTGGAAGTCGCGAACATAAACCAACAAAAAAACTAGCAGCAGTAAATTCTTTTACAAGACAACGCAGCGTGTTAATACTTCAACAATCTTAATCTATGAATGCAACGATTATTGATCCCCGAAGAAAGGTTCATATATTTGCCTATTGTACTATGTACACCACTTAAAATACTTTTATTCCATGAACTTCTTTGTGTGAGAGAGGTGGTGGAGTCCTATGGACTAGCGCCAACCCCTTATTAGACTCCCCCTCCTCTGTCGTGCATTAGGATTTGCAGGTCTAATTTCAATCTCCTGGTTCTCCTGTTGTCCTTGATTTCGCTCTCTCCAATTACGGTTGCTTTGCTGTTCGTTATTCCTCCTGTCCCCGCTTCCTTGTCTAGCATGACCCTGTTCCCAGACGTTCTGGTTTCCGTGTCTCTGGTTTCCAAAACCTTGGTTTGCGTAATTTTGATTTCTGTAACCATGGTTTCCTAAATGACCAGTGCGATTGTGCCACCTGTTGTCGCTCTCCGTTGCTGGTCGTTGGTATTTGTTACTCTGCCCCTTCTTCCTGTCCTTTGCGTCTTGTTTGTCAAAGACAACTTCGAGTTCATGCAATAGACTCTTGAATGCTTCTGTGTCAGATCCATACTTCCCGACAAGTGTCTGTTAGTACCTAACTGGCAATTTGGAAAAACAAAATTTGATGATTTCTCCCTTGCTATATGGAGTATCTAAAAATTGATTCTTCTTGAGTAAATCATCAAAAAATTTGGTAGCGCTCCTTTGCCCGGACACTTCCAGTTCAGGACAAAATATTATTTCCTCTTTAATCCTGTCTTGCGTTTCCTTTGACCAGTAGATCCCCAGGAACGAATCAACAAATTCCTGACACGTCTGACACGTCGTTGCCACACCCCGCATCTTTTCCGCGGCTTGGCCTTCGATGTGTCCACACATGAATTCTAATTTTGCCAGGGTTGACCATGATGACGGTAATGAATTTGTAAACTGCATCACCCAGCTCTTCGGATGCATCGACCCTCCATTATCTCTGAACTTTTGGAATTTTGGCATCGACAGGAAGTGATTGTGATCAAAATCCTGTCCGATCCTCGCACTGGTGTTGTCACTCGTTTCCAATACTCGCACGTCTGCTGAGTGTCCTGATCCATCTTGCTGATGACTGTGATGTGCTACCTCTGTATCACAGAGGAAGTGGCATTCAGCATTCACTCTTCTAAGTGGGCTGCAATTATTGGAGCTATTACTCGCTGTTTCTGCGTATGCATTGTTAGTTCCGCACTCTGTCACTGGGCTAGAGTACGGCGGGCTTTTCCTCGGAGACACAATTCTGTGTACTCCATCATTGGTATCCGAACGCGCAGCGCTCGTGTGCCCGTTTCGCTCTAGTTTTGCTATCCGACTCGCCACTTCTTTAAGTCGTTTCGTGATGTTCGTAACCGTGATATTACCTTGAGTTTTTAAGACCGCTAGGGATTTTGAGTGGGCTTGTATCGCACGTCGCAAGCGACCTGCGAGTTGAGAAGTTACTTTTGCGATTTTCATTGCCCCTGTTGCTGCCGTTTTGGCTAGGCCTGCTGCTTTTTGTGCTACCATTGACATTTGTTTGCTTCTCCATATTCTTTCTTTATTGTTAGTAATTCCCCACGAATTTCTCATATATGCGAAATTATAGTCTGAGTGTCCTTCTTGCGCTGTTCGTCTGCTTCTTTCTTCTCCTTCTTACGTTGTTCGTCAGCTTGTTCTTTCATTGATAGTAGGAAGCTCAGTATAGGGTTAATGTCATCTTTTAGATCATCGTCACACATGGGCGATGTAACTCTGGACACCTAGGCGCTAGAGCTCTGACGTGGCCGAGTTGGCCTCTGTCTGCTCTCGTTCGTTTGATTATAAACATCTGCTACCGTCTCGACCGGTGTGCCTGTCTCTATTTCATCCTCTAGCTCACTATCATACTCACGGCCGCGACGTTGCTCTAAGATCGCGTCCAAATCACCTTCCTCATCAATGAACCTGGCGCCCTGTCCTGCTAAAAATGTGCCCATCTCATCTCCGAACCTATCCCCGGCAATAACCTGCCCCTTATCCATTATGCTACCCACTTTTGTTTTAGCTTCGCTCGCTAATAGTCGTGCCTTACTTATCGTGATCATTCATGAAAAACAAATTTATCTAAAATGTATAATAAAAATAATCTACTCCATATATTTTTCCGCATAGGCATAAAAGTTCAACAACGCCATTCCAGTGCCGTAATTACATGTGCAGAAACTGCACACAAACCCGACAAAGTGTGACGTGGTACAGACACCACATCAAAGAAACACAAAAAACAATGAACAAAAAATATATACACTGAAAACAAAAACTGTAATCATGCGCTGCTACTTAAAAACTAAACGAGGAACTAACAGAAAAACTTCGGTATTAATCAATAAAAAATGAAGTAAAAAATTTTGAGTGTTCCTACTGATAATACTGATTGCTTATCAGCGATTCAAAGGAAAGATCCGAGGCTAAGGGTCGCCATTTTATGCAAGGTGCAGGGGCCAGCAGTGTATTTAACACTAATTTCTTCTCGAATTTTCATATGGAAATGATGCTCTAAGCCTCCCCTTTTCTAACTCCTACTTTGGCTGTTGCACATGGATTAAGAAGAAACGTGAACTGACTGTAATCGACCCTGCAAGTGGAGTAGAAAAGAGTTTGGCACCTGCAATGATTTAATTTGATAGACATTAATTAAATAAAGGGAAGTTTCAGTAACGTAGTGAGAAATGAAAGGGTTGCTCTACCGATTAACAGAATGAAAGTTCTGTCCAAAATAACAATTTGATTTATTATTACTAAACTCAAAATAATAAACAAAACACATGAAACATTTACAATACATCAAATTGGCTCCAATTGGATACTCAAATAAATGCTGTGAAGGTGAAGTTGTCCCTAAACTAGATTGTGACATTTATGACGAAGTGGTATGTGGAGCCAATTCCTTGCAATTCAAATCTTAAGAGAAACACACAGCCAACACAACATTAATTGCTGCTACAATAGTGAGAACTCAGACAATGAACATCCAAGACAGAACAAAGTTAGAAAAGATGAACAGGCGTGCTCTGCAGAGCTCTGATTATCGCCTAGCAAAAATGCCTGCTTTGCCGGTGCTGCGAACGTACATTACCAAGCTGTCTTCTTAGCTGCAAGGATACGATCTGGCGTACTGGAAGCGATGGCTGGTTGCTTCAACGTCCCGTCGTGGTGATGATAATGTCGCGAGTATAGCCCGAAACAAATTGTCCTGGTCTGGTTGTTCCAGACTAAAGACTTCCTATCAATACAAACACGTCTCTGAAGGAGACGAAGAAGGCTCGCCACACAATCACTGACGGTACAGTGATTGATTTTCACAAGTGAAGTCACACAGTAACTCCGATACAGTCAACTTAGCCAAAACTGCCCAAGACAGACAACATAGGCCGCTTGTACGCAGAACGCTCAATTGCCAACTGTACTCGGAAAGTTACGTTGAAGTCGAAACTTCAGCAACTTCGTTAAACAATTACAATCAAATAAAAGTATATTAGACAGCCAATGGAAGGCAGGCTGTCCAGAGGAGCGAGAGCTCAGTCTTGTAACGTACTCCGACCGAAAGGCGAGAGCCAACCCCACGAGAGCAGCCGTACAAACCGAACACAGAACATTCCCGCCCCCACGACAGTGGCTGTGGTCAAACGTTCCAATCAGCAACTCGAAAACGGCGGAAAATTCCACTCTATTGCCGAAGCACTACCATTCCACCAATGGAGATTCTTGGCGCCAATTTCTGCGCCGATTTTGCTACGTCATGGAGCTATGTCCTGAGCAAGCCAATCACAGTTACGATTTGGCAGAAAACGCGGGAATTTGCCCGCCAAGACTGCATGGGGACACAAGTCATTCCCACACCTCGCTGGTAGCCCGCCAGAAAGTGTTTTCGCTAAGTTTCTGCGAAGTAACGGAATCTCTAGCCCAGCCGCTCCTTCAGGCCCTGCCACTCTACTGACAATGTCGGCCTTTGGAAAGCATTCACTCGACTCCCTCACACCCGTCAGCTTAACCCTGTCAAGATCAGCAGAGCCCGCCTGTCACCGGACCACCTGTGTGACGAGAGACCCTGCGTGGGAAGTCCGCGTGTGAAGGAATAGCAACCTTTCACTGCATCCAATTAGAGAGGAAAATCTAGAATTTATTAAATTTATGAAAAAACGAATGAATGAATGAGCTGTTATGTTTTAAACATCATGTTTATAAAAATTTTATAGTTAATCACCTCAATTTTTACCACAATTTTTAATCGATTGGGAAATTTCTAGAGTTTCACACACCCTTAAGTATGGTTTTCATGCTGTGCAAAATTCATCGAAGAATCTCTCTTACTTATGAAGAAAAGTGTACCTATAGCAACAAATGCTGCCATTAGTAAGTTAAAAAATTTATTAAATTTCACATGTAAAAAAAATTATTTCTTTATGTTTTCGAACTTCCACTGCTAAGAGCGTGAAGTTTGAATCCTTCCTGGTCGTGCTGACAAAGTTTTATAAATTTATTTGTAGTAGTGTAGACAGTGGAAATTGAAATGACTTGTTTTGCCTCTCCTGCTCCAAGTCGGGCCGTTTGACGTCCTACCCCCCTTAAAGAAACGAAATATTCAGTCCTGAACCGACCTCACATTTAGCTTTTTCGAGAGGACCTCCCTATCGAAGTTCAGATAATACTTTTTGGAAACACTTTGCAGAATTCAAATCCAATTCTAAAATTTTCCAGAGTTAATCTTCCGCAACTAACACTTTCCAAAATCCAATCCCATTTCAACACTTCGCAAGATTCTTATCCCTCAACTAACACTTTCTAATTTCCTATCCCGGACGAGCCCCCAATTGCGAGCTAACATCCCATAGGTGTTCGGGCTCACAAGCGGTTACTCTTCGTCTAAATGTTTTGGCTCAAACTCGTCTAGGGCTTGAACCGCACGTGTCGCTCTTTGTAGCACATGGACCTGAAGGCTGATCCTTTCGGCCATATCCTTAAATGAGAGTGAAATGTTCGTTAACTTACATGGTCCTTACGTGCAGTGTATGTTGGTGGCAGTAGAATCATAGACCAGTCAGTTTGTAATGTCAATTCTCTAAATTTTCTCAGTAGTGTTTCTCGACAAAAATTATCTGGTTAGTTGCTTTCTGGTATGTATGTGCGCGGCTTGAGTCACCCTATGTGTAAACCTAATAATATATTTGTAGTAACAATGAAACGAACTAATGTAGTTAGCAAGGAATGAATTAGTGAACTGCCACATTTTCCTCAGTCATAATCAACAAACAACCACTGTAGTTTCTCAGTTAATTTGTGTGGTTACAAAATGTAAAAGTAAGTTGGAAAGAAGTCTGACAGATCTACACCGAAGTTCCGATTTGTGATATGCATATCATAAGAGCAGTGTGTAACTTCTGCAGGACTAACATTTCACGAGTATTTCGAACATTCTCCTACTTTATCTTATGCCATTAAAAACTAGTGAACCAAATCATTATACCCACCTGCTAAATAGAGTGTTCGTCCATTTTTTGTCTGTAAAACAGCAGGGATCCCACACGGCGTGCTTTCAACAGGCTCCTGGTGTGCGGCACCAGGTGTTTACACAGAGGTCACGGAATTCCGGTAAACTACAGGCCGGCTGTTTTTTGGCTCTGAGCCAGCGCCCGATAACGTATCAGATGTGATTTATTGGTTTCATGTGGTTTCATATTTGGCTAATCTGATCTACAAATTACTAGCGTGCTGTTCAAACCACTATAGATTGATTGTGGGCTTCTGACACCTACAACTATCCAGGTGGAAGTTCCCACCACCGTTGGGAGGGACATCAAGCATGAAGGGGTAGAGGTTGATGGGGGTTATTTCACTTAGTTGTACTTATTTAATTAATTCCGGCTGGTGGTTCAAGGTCTAGGGGATGACTAAAACCTTCTTAGTATGGTGCCTGACAGGGAGCTGCAACAATATGGCTATAAATATTAATCTTACTGACGAGTGATCCTCATATCATATCTGCACTTCTACAACTATGGTGCCGGCTGGGGTGGCCGAGCGGTTGTAGGCGCTACAGTCTGGAACCCTGCGACCGCTACGGTCGCAGGTTCGAATCCCGCCTCGGGTGTGGATTTGTGTGATGTCCTAGGGTTAGTTAGGTTTAAGTAGTTCTAAGTTCTAGGGGACCGATAACCTCAGAAATTAAGTCCCATAGTGCTCAGAGCCATTTGAACCATTTTGAACAACTAAGGCGTGCTTGCATGTAGGTCTTTCCGTCCTACTGATAGCTCGACTTGTAATAAATATAGTCCAAAAACGAAGCTAACTTTGTAGCAAAATAGATTAATGACGCAATGCACAACGCAAGGACATGTGAGTTTCCAGAGAAGATTGAATAGTGCAAGCACCTCTCAGACATGCCATACATTTCATAGGACTAATCGCCAAGGTCTAATAAAGAACAGTATCGATCATTTGGCGAAGGAATGATACTGGAAGAGCTAGCGTTGGTTTCTGGGGTACCAGTGATTACTTGGCGGCTACTCTTTTGAACATAACATTTCATTTATTGGCTATACTCAAACATTGATAATAAAACAAAGCATCATCTAACTTATAAAAGATTTCATTCGGCAAAGGGGTATAACTCCGCCAAGGATGCTACAGTCGTAGAAGGTGCCAGGCTGGGTACACACAACACATCCACATGCATGCAACTACTGCATTACAGGCGGGCTTCAACGGCCAGTAGACCTTTCTGGACAGACTAAGCAAATGTCCAACGCACCGACGATTTTCATCTACATCTATATCTACGTGATTACTCTGGAATCCACAGTTAAGTTCCTGGCAGAAGGTTCATCGAACCGCCTTCAAGTTATTTCTCTACCGTTTCACACTCCAACGGCGCTCGGGAAAAAACGAGCACGTAAATCTTTCCGCGCGAACACTGATTTCTCTTATTTATTATTATTTATTATTTATTATTATTCTCTTATTTATTATCTATTTATGACGATCATTTCTCCCAATGTAGATGCCCACCAACAACCAACAAAATATTTTATCACTCAGAAGAGTAAGCGGTGACAGAAATGTCATGCGAAGATCATTCCGCAACGAAAAACGCCTTTACTGCCACGCCAATTCGCTTGTACCATCCGTGGCACTCTCTCCCCTATTTCGCAATACCACAAAACGAGCTGCCCTTCGTACGACGAACGTATCAATTATTACAGTGCGGCGTAATTTGGCGTTAATGGGCTATGGCAGCAGACTTCCGACGCGAATGGGTTTGCGAACAGCACGACATCGCCTACAGTGCCTCTCCTGGGATCGTGATCATATCTATTGGACCTTTACGACTGGAAAACAATGGCCTGGTCTGATGAGTTCTTATGTCAGTTCGTAAGAGATGATGGTGGGGTTCGAGAATGGCACAGACCCCACGAAGCCACGGACTTTTTGTCAACAAGGCACAATGCATGCTGGTGGTGGCTCCACAATTGTGTGCGCTGTATTTACATGAAATTGACTGGGTCACTGACTGAAAATGGTTATGTTCGGCTGCTTGGACACCATTTGAAGCCAATCATGCCCAAACAACGACTGAATTTTTGTGGTTGACAATGTATCATTTGACGGGGCTACAATCTCTCGTGATTTGGTTTGAAAAACATTCTGGACATTTCGAGTGAATGATTTGACCACCCTGAACAACCGATCTGAATTTCATCAAAATTTATGGGACATAATAGAGAGACCAGTTCGTGCACAAAATCCTTCATCGGCAACGTTTCCGCAATCATGCACGATTATAGATGCAGCATGGCTCAATATACCTGCAGAGAACCTCCAACAACTTGTCCAGTCAATGCCACGTCGAGCTGCAGCTCTGCGCCGGGCGAAAGGAGGTCCGACACGGAGGCATCCCATGACGTTTGTCAGCGCGGTGTACTTTATATAAGACCAGAATACCCTTGAAATTTCTGCCACATTTCGAGAGAAAGTTTTGTTGCGATAACTATTAAAAGCATCTCACACTGAAGTTCGCGATAAATTTCGGGCTTCTGCGAAACTTAATCAATTTTGGGTTTTTGGGTCATTTTAAATTTGGAATGTTTTTCGCACTTTTTCTACGCTTACCTAGATTGGAAGGAGTGGAGACTGTCTTTTAGGAAGACATGAAGCGAATTCTTATTTGCTGTTTTTAATAGATGGATTTTGCGTTTATTATTAGTTGGTTTGTATGTTTCGGTATTCAGTCTCCCCACAAGAACCTTGTGGCCCCTAATACTCGTTGCGTCATGATACCCGCTAATTGCTCAGCATTATTTGTTGCTAAAGGTCAAATATATTGTAGTAATTATTTAACCTTTGCGTAGGCTACTGAAACAACTGTTCAAAATGAATTACTGTGAACGCATTCAGTACTATTTGGACGGCGTTTTATACCCACCACCGACTCTTAAACACTGAATCCATTATTAACTATTACTATATGAGTGGGAACCCCACTTCAAATGAGACTCAAATTTTGATTGAACTGTTCACCAACTGTATCTTCTGAGTCAGGCGGTCGGTGAAAGGAACCAACTGTTAATTTATTCCGGTTGTCAAGTACATCATCTACTCATACTAACTCATAGGAACTATCTCCGTCAATTTCACTACAAGATAAACTACTTCTGATAGCAGTAAACACTGCACCACTAACGCTATTTAATCTACCCTTGTTGAAAGTAGTTAGGTCCTTTAAAAAAATTTCGGCTGCACTTATTTTCGGTTTTAGCCAGCTTTCGGTACGTATAACGATTTGAGCTTCAGTGGTTTCTACCAGCGCTTGGAGCTCTGGTTCTTTCCGAACAAAGCTACGACAGTTTACTACTTCAATTCTGATTGTTGCTTCGGCTGCCTTTCTGTATTTGTCCCTCACCCTTTTGGGCTGATTCCCTTTCTGCAGTTTCCCGAGACCATGTAACGTAAAAAATCGTCCACCACCTGTCCACACATGCCCCGCTAGTTGTGTAGCCACTTCCTGTGTGTCGGTTCTGTACCAAAGGGCCATAGTCGCTTCTGTCGATGATGTTACAGATAGAGACCTCTGCTTCCATCTCGCAACAAGAATGGAGGTCTTTATCACTTTAGCTAACCACCACAACAAAAGAGTATCTCTTCCGATCCAAAGAAACAAACAGCATTATTACCGGCATGAATGAACCGCTGCAGTTGCCTGCACCATATGCTCTTCACGGCATCTTGCAGCAGCCTTTCCACATCTTGAAATACTCCTCCAGGTTTGCACACAGAGTAATCACTGGACTCCTTCCCCTTCTTAATAATCATATCGCTATGGGGTCACATTACGCGCCTAGTGTTGGATCTCCGAACTGACAGTAATCCCATCCTTTGTGAATGGTCAGTATTTGTGGGTCAATAGGCTTCCTCTGGAACCGGGCGTGCGACTGTATCTGGTTCAGGGGCTTCGTCAGCCACAGATAGTATCAGAAATCTGTTCTTCAGACTAACGGGGAGGCCGTCCTATCGCCCCTACCTGCCAAGAAAATCTTTCGCTGCCTGCCACACATTGGAGCGACTTCCAACTTGTAGAGGACAAGGGGTTATTTTTAGGAAATATGGTGCGAAATTGTCATTTAGTGTGTTTCAGTGCGCGATGCGCCAACGTTACGGCAGACGGCGGACGAAGGTTCGCCGGCGCGTTATGCAGGTGACACAGTTTTGCAATGAGCGTCGGTATGTGTGTCTGTGCGCGGCAGCCATCAACAGCCAGAACGCAACATTAGCAGAATTACGCAGGCGCGGGCCGCGTATGGCGCAATTGCGTTAGCCAATTCATCGAGAACATTCTAATAAACACAGCGCCGCGTAACCGGGGGATTCAGCAGTGGTCTCCACTATTTAAGGGCATCAGATGTGGGCGTGGGCATCGGTTCGATCGATCGGGCGTTCGGTCGCTGTTACCACGTCACCTGCTCTGGTCATCCTATTACACACTCGACCGCTGGTCATCTCATCTTCAGCAAGGGTAGTACCTGGGGCAGGCACAGTAGTGGACCGATTACAGGACACGTGGGATGTGCTGGTTGTCCCTCACATCCTCACGTCCTGTCACCCACAGTGACGACCATTGGCAACAGCTTCCACCTGTGTGACGGAAGCCAATACCACGTAGACCTGTGGGTGAAGGGTCACCAACTCAGCTCGCATCTGAAGAAAGTAATCGCTGTCCCTGTTGTTTCAGTCATCAGTCTTCTGACTCGTTTGATGAGGCCCATCATGAATTCCTCAGTCCGCAGCTCGTGGTCGTGAGGTAGCGTTCTCGCTTCCCACGCCCGGGTTCCCGGGTTCGATTCTCGGCGGGGTCAGGGATTTTCTCTGCTTCGTGATGACTGGGTGTTGTGTGGTGTCCTTAGGTTAGTCAGGTTTAATTAGTTCTAAGTTCTAGGGGACTGATGACCATATATGTTAAGTCCCATAGTGGTCAGAGCCATTTGAACCATTTTTTTGAATTCATCTGCTGCGCCAACCCCTTCATCTCAGAGTAGCACTTGCCGCCTATATTCTCAAATATTTGGTGGATGTATTCAAATCTCAGCCGTCTCCTTGAGATTTTTACGCTCTACAGGTCTGTCTAGTACAATGGAAGCTATTCCCTGATGTATTAACCAATTTACTATTATCCTGTCCCTTCTTCTTGTCAATGTTTTCCAAATCTTCCTTTCCTCTCCGATTCTGTGGAGCATCTTCTCATTCCTTACTATACCAGTCCACCCAATGTTCAACATTATTCTGTAGCGCAATATCTCAAACGTTTCGAATCTCCGTTGTTCCCGTTTCCCCACAGTCAACGTTTCACCATCGTTCAGTTCTGTGCAGCAAACGTACATTCTCAGAAATTTCTTCCTCTAATGAAGGCCTATGTTTGTACTAGTAGGCTTCTCTTGGCCAGGCCGCGAATGTCGTTTTTGTCAGTGCTAGTCTGCCTTTTATGTCCGCCCTGCTCCGGTCGTCTTGCGTGATTTTGTTACCTAGGTAGCAGAAATCCTTAACTTCATATACTTCGTGATACACATGGATTACAAAGATGGCAAAAATCAACACTGCACAGTTATTAGAACTCTAGACTGTCCATTGTAAGCACAGAAACAAGCACAATATTAAAAAGAAACTCAACTAGTAACCACTCAGATAACTGAAAATCAGTCACAACTGTTTGAAGCTCCCAAAAATAATTTACAAACAAACCGTGTACTCGACTTATCTGGAGCAGGAAAGCGAAGTGCTGCCTCCCTGACGGTCTAAAAAATACTAATAGTTTGCTTCAGGCAAAGCGGACTCTCCTTCCGTGATAAATCAGTCGCTACCGGAGAACACACGCGCGCGAGTCAGACATAGTTCACGGGGAAATTATTAGAGAACTCGATTAAGTAACCCAGGGATCGTGGAGACAAAACAGTTTAAAACTACCTGCGTAATTTAATACTGAACTCAATCTCGAGGAGTGAAATTCGTCAATATTTAACTGGGACATGTATAAGGTGCTACTAGACAAACCTGCTCCGAGTTCCACCACAGAAATCGTCGTTGAATTTAATGAAATTACACAGAAATCGCCTATAATCGGGTCAAAAGTGCACGCGGAAGTAATTAATAAAATGGAGGGTTGAGCGATAAGACTTGTTAACTGGGGACTTGTGACCAGGTGAATGGTGGTATCAGACAAAGGTAGTCTGAGTTCCGGCAAAGAAACAAAGAAATCGTCACTGAATTTAATGAATCACATTTAGGCACATACCACTGGTTTAGGGACTAGCACAAAAGGCGACCAACTATGTAAGGTGTCAGGCAAATCCAACACCTTCCATGAAAACCCTGACATGATAAGCAAATCCAGCAGTATGTCACATAGCTCCGAATAAATCGTGACATTAAATTAACCAAAGTAATACGATCAACGAGTGAGCAAATGGAATACCACAGACTAACACAAGAACGCCTAAATGCATGTCATACCTTCCCACCATGAAACAGACGCCGTTCCGAGGGGAGAAACGAGAACAGTAGCCGAGAGCAGAATCGTGTTAAGCTAGAAGGCCCTACGATAATGGACGGACATCCATATCGCCAGCCAACCACCAGGACCACCCCCCAGCCCTTGTTAAAAGATAGAGCCCTCCAGAAGAACAGTATAGATCTTACGATAACACTAAAAGGGCCACACCAGCTGCAAGTTTTAGATTGAGACTTTTTCGCGTCTCTGTTACGTTGCAAACTTTAAAAACGCTGCCCCACCACGAAAAGTATAACATTTCTCATTTGATAGACAGATTTTTTGTAGGCAGAGCGTAAGGTTAACATTGAGACCCTGACTGGTCAGTTGAAAAAACAGCCAGATAGCTTTTCTTAAACCAACTTTAGTAAATTGTAGTAAGGAGAAGTTAGGGGAGAGTTGCTCCCGAGACAGCGAGCTGTATGGAGCTGCGCCGCCCGCCGCCCCCTGACACTGGCTAACCAACGACAAGGTAATGAACGCACGCAATGCCACATAACAGCGCATAAAGCTTCACTCAGAACTGCACAAGACTCAACTGTTACACCCCCTTTTTGCGTAATATTAGTGTCGATCGTCAATTAAAGCTCATGGTATTCACATTTGTTACTAAGTTAAAATATGAAACGCGATGATTTTTGTGTTATATAATTATTGAGAGCTGCGCCGCCCGCCGCCCCCTGACACTGGCTAACCAACGACAAGGTAATGAACGCACGCAATGCCACATAACAGCGCATAAAGCTTCACTCAGAACTGCACAAGACTCAACTGTTACACCCCCTTTTTGCGTAATATTAGTGTCGATCGTCAATTAAAGCTCATGGTATTCACATTTGTTACTAAGTTAAAATATGAAACGCGATGATTTTTGTGTTATATAATTATTGAGAAGCCACTTCAGCCACTGTAATTTACGACAAGTTAGGTAAGTAATTAAAGATAATTGAGGGTCACTGTAGACCATTTTGATAGTTTTCTCTTTTGTGAAACTTAATTTAAACCTAGATTATAGATGTGATATAGCATAGGTCATCCTTCGATCCATTTTAGAACTTGGAAACCCACTCAGGGAATATTCGTTCACATTTTTTGTTGAACGCAGTTGATTTTTATCATCCTGTATTAAAATATTTCCTTTTATCAATAGTGCAATTTATAAACAATGTTTTGTCAGTAGAATAAAATTTCCAATGGTAAATATAACTGCTTTTTCGACGTTATTTTACCAGCTAACTTAAAATAGGAAAGCCTTGAACCCCTTCCACTAAATTTAGTTAGTATTAAGATACTTTTACAGGAAGTGCAGTGGAGCTGACGCTGAAATCATTATCTTCTGAACTCTACATGTCATGTGTGGTCTGGCGTCTCTTTACCAGCAACAGGTCCCAGGTTCAAACTAGTCAATTCCCTAAAAAACATGCTCAGAGCGTCGTTGCGTGAAAGTGGTAGGGAGACATGACTTAGAACAAAGAGAAACCATGCAGAATGTTAGAGAATGGCGACCCTGGCAGGATGGTAAAATACCATGATTGAAGTCGACCACATGCCTCACTAGGCCAGGAAAATATCCTGTTTAAAAATTTTCGTAATAAATTTATTTTGAAAGTTATAAACAGTCGAAAACAGTAGTTACAGCGATAGATAGTAAGAAAGTATTCAATAGAAAGTGAGACACTCTAGCAGAGACAGTAGCATGATTAAGTTATGAATTTTAATTTTCTTAGAATTAAGTTTGCAACGCCCTTTTAGAAAAATTATACATGACTGTCTTTAAACTGACACACAATATTTTTAGCGCAACGCAATCTAACTTTCAAAAATCCCTACAAAAGAATGGCCTTGACTAACATTAACCTATACCTCTCACAAATCACTTACCTCACCAAAAATCTTCGTTACTCGAACTACTGCAATACAGCGAGCGCCCCTACTGCCAGCTAAATAAAAGATTTAAACTACTGAAGGCACTAACTACTAATAGGCATAGTTAGCAAATGAAAGATTTTGATAGAGAATAAACAATGTATTTACCTTGCTAGTGTTCAAAAGTCATAATACATATAGCAGTTCATGACATCCAGTCTTACAAATTTCAAAACTCCGCCATCTCTCTCCCCCACATCCACCACTGCTGGCGGCTCACCTCCAACTGCTCAACGCTATGCGCTGTTCACATCCATCTGCCCAACACTACAATGGCAGACAACAATGCAAACTAGCCACAGACTGCACACAGCACAGCCACTGATTTTTCATACAGAGCGCTACGTGGCGTTACCAATAAGAAAACCTTAACAGCCTACTTACAAGTTTTCTCTCCAATGCAAGCGCACTGGTGGCGGATACATCGTTGACAAGTTGGTTCTGACACAACAAGTAAGAGTATGGAATATCAGTCTTGGGTATAATGAGTGTCAAGTCGTGTGAACAAAAAGTTTATGAAACGCGTGAGATCGTGTGAGCGCATGTTGACGCGAAGTAGGGCGCGTGAATTGCTTTTAAAACAGAAAATAAGGGATTCGGAAAGATTTGCAATGGCAGATCGAGACCTTGACTGAATTAAGGTAGAGACCCAACATGAAGATGGACAGAGAATAGATGACAGTACAACAGACGACGCAGTATCGCGAGAAATAGGACAGATAACGCACCATGACGAGGATAATGTAAGCCAAGGAACAGAAAACCTAGGTGAGCATACGATAGAGGAGCAGGAAAGTAAAGAGACAGCCGATGAGGATTCTAACTTTCGTGTTGAATACGTAGAACCCATAGTACAAGTAATCAGAGCTCCCTCACCACAGAGTACAAGGAATTCGAGCAGAAACGTGTCGCCGCACAGTTCAATGCAATCGGTTGCAAAGCAACACTTGGGCAAAAACACAGAGCGTAGGACGTTGGAATAAAACGCAATAGGACCCACCAATCTTGCAGAATTATTACAATTAATGACGGAAACCATGACAAGACAAAATAAAGAAATTGCGAACCAAATTAAAATTCAGAATGCAGAAACGACGAACCAAATTGCAGAAACCACCAGACAAATGCGTGAGATGAAAGAACAAAACAAAAAAATTCAGTTACACCTAAGTCATATTGAAGACGAGGTAAAGGAATCTCGAGAAGTGATAGGAAACTTAATAACAGGTCACAATCAGTTGAGAACAGACATTGACAAGGTACAAGCGGACGTACAAACATTGCGTAATGACACTCAGGATGAGATGAAAACAATATGTAACAACACCCAGGGAGAAGTCGAGAAACTAGAGAAACAGATAAACGTAATTACTAGACAAGAAGCAGGTACAGCGTTTGAAATTGTTGAAAACAGTGTGTTACACAAAAGCGTTGACAAGATATGATAACCGCATAGTCAAAATAGAAGCGCGAACGAAGCAACAATTTCAGAAATTGCGAACAGAGTTGTTGCAAACCATTAAAAAGAGTAGTGAAGAGGATCGAACAAGCACTGAGTCTGAAACTACATTCGTATCTGTAACAGCAACGGAAAAACAAGCAATTAACGAAGATATCATGCATTTTAGATTCCAATCACAGGCGGAAAATAACATACGTAAAATCAGACAGCCTGCACCGCAACAAACACGTTTCGAAATTCTTGATGAACAAATGGCACCACAAACACATGCAGAACCACAAATGTATGTTCCAAGACAGTCTGGATCGTGCAATGAAGCGGCAAGGTTAGCCAGACAATATATCGAACCAATACCTGATAATGGAAAGCCAGGTCGCGAAGAGTACAGTGCAATGCATTCAGCTACACGTTCATAACCGATGGAAGAAAATTATTGCGTACCACTCCAACGATACTACGCAAGTGTACGCGAAAGTTACAGTGGACAATATCCAACGGATCTACCACAACCGGAAAGAACGACTGGAGAAATGATCAGAAACAAAAGTGGCGAAGAATCGCGAATTTCATATGGAACTATGACGAAGTACGACAACGATCATTTCCTCACAGTCAGAAAATTTCAACACTATCGAGAAGGAAACTCATTACATCCACGAACTTTTATTGATCAATTCCTAGTAGGATTCCCAGAACACTGGACGCTAGCACAAAATTAGACTTTACATGTGCACACATGTCAGGAACAGTCGCAGAAACCATGCAGAATGTTGCAGCGACATGCCGATCTCACGAAGATTTCAGAGAGAAGTTTCTCTCACGATATTGGTCCAGCAGGGCACAGAACAGAGTGAAGTACAAATTATTACAGAACCCATATTTAGAAAATTGAGGAGAGAAGAGTCCCGTGAAATTTTTCGAATTAATGGGAAAGAAAAATCAATGCTTAGATGTACCATACAGTGACGGAGAGTTGATTAAATTATGCGCGATGAAGTTACACTTGAAATACCAGCAATCATTAGTAGGTCGCGGAGGCAAAGACATCAGAGCATTTAAAGGTATTCTAAGGGAACTAGAGTTCATATTTTCGTAAGATGACGCAAGAAAAAGACGAAGCGCATGTGAAAACGAAAGCAAAAAGCAGTGGAATCCACAAGACACAGTACGAAGAAACAATAATTACGAACCACGTGATAACGTCGCACCCATAACAACAATAGATTTCAACAAAGAACCGGTTATGGATTTAGAAGAGAATATGGCAATAACTATAATTCACCCAGGAACGGCAACAACTATTACAGAGGGAAAAACGACAACCGGAACGGGTCTTGGAGAACCAATAGACCGACAAATTATCAACAAAGAAATCAATATCAACAAGCGGAACAGGAAAAGAGAATACAGATAGAAGAGGTGGAGGTAAGACCACCAAACCCCGATAAACGTTCGAATTAATAGCTAAGCGTCCATGCCAAAGGTAATGACGCATCGACCCAGGACGATTGCAGCACCTTGAACAGAGAAGTAAATACCTTATCACGAGGAGAGAAGAAGGAAGAAACAAATCCGCAGGGACGAGATGAAAACGAAGACAGGAAAATAACAATATCGTGTTGGGACGAAATTAATTGGGAGGATACTGACGAGGAGAATGAATTACCAGAGGCATGCACAACGAATGTAGGATTAAAGGACGAAGTAATGAGTATTGCATAGCTATTTGAGATGGAAACCAGGGAAAGCGAATTCAATGAGGATAATGCGCAGTCGACAGAAGTTGAAAATACGTTACTAGTGGGCACACTACCCAACGTATATAATGAAGGAAGTTATGAAACGATAATTAGAGCATTTAAATGCGATTATGTGGAAGTATCGACGAAGAAGGAGAAGATAGACGAAGATGAGGAAAAGTAGAGGATGTTGAAGAAAGTGTAAATGAAGGAAGAAATAGAGAAGAGTAAATAAAAGAAAGAGAAGTAACAGTCGAAGCTTATCCTACAGAAATTTATAATTCACAAGAGAAATTCCTGAAAAACTCATGTATGATTCAGTGGAGGATTTTTTGATGCAAGAAGAAGAAGAACAGAACCAACCCTTTCAAATTCAACCAATTGTGAAGGCCATGGTGAAACAGAACCCAGTCAATATCGTAACTGATAGCGGAAGTGAACTGACCGCGATCTCAGAGAATTTATTCATACAGTGTAATGCCAGTGAGGAACTGCCAGTTCTGAAAACACGTAAGATTAAAGTAAGAGGTCCTATTAGAAACAATGCTGCGGAAGTTACGAGACAAAGAAGGATAACTCTTTCGTGTCAAGGTCAAAAGATCGAAGCCAACTTCGTGATTATACCTAAACTAACTGTAGATTTGATTATAGGTGCACATTTTTTAAATGAGAGACGAGCGATAATAGATATGAGGAAAGATAGCGTAACATTCAGGAATGTCACACTTCTCTTTGAGCAAAAGCTAAAATTAGAAAAAATACCAGTTATAAACAAAGAATTAAGAATGATGCGAGATAAAGAGGATGAAGAATTAGACTGGTATGCACAAAAGGGGGAATCGCCTCAACTCATGTTAGAAGACCATAAAGAAATCGGCGAAAAATTGCAAGAAGTTCAAGGTATTTCGGAACACAGTAAAAGAGAATTAGAGGGTATTTTACGAGATAAAGCAGAGGTATTTTTAGCTAAGACTGGCAGCATTAAACACTTTCAGTACAAGTTTGAAGTAAAACAGCACAAACCATTTAGAGTGCCACCCTATACAAACCCATTAAGCTACAGGAATAAGTTCAAAATGGTTCAAATGGCTCTGAGCACTATGCGACTTAACTTCTGAGGTCATCAGTCGCCTAGAACTTAGAACCAATTAAATATAAATAACCTAAGGACATCACACACATCCATGCCTGAGGCAGGATTCGAACCTGCAACCGTAGTGGTCGCTCGGCTCCAGACTGTAGTGTCTAGAACCGCACGGCAACTCCGGCCGGCAGGAATAAAGTATTCCAGGAGATATCTAAAATGTTAGATGATGATATTATTGAACCAGCTACCTCCACATATAACAGCCCGCTCCATATTGTACAAAAACGTGATGGGAGCATCAGGTTAGTGATTGATTCCAGACAGATCAACACAATCATAATCACTGAGACAGATCGCCTAGAAAAATTAGAGGAATTGATACAAAACTTCCACGGTGCTAAGATATTTTCATCAATTGATTTACGGAGTAGTTTCTGGCAAATAGAATTGACCCCAGAATGTAGGAAATTTATAGCATTTATCGTATTAGGTAGATGTTACCAATTTAAACGATTGCCATTTGGTTTAAACATATCATCAGCAGCGTTTATTAGGGGATTTAATACTATACACAGTCCTGAAATTTTACAAAAAATTACTTCTTATGTTGATGATGTGATTATAGCAGAACCCCCTTGGGAACATCACAACGACACATTTAATCAGTTTTTACAGATCATGAAAGAGCATGGAGTAACAGTATATATCACAAAATCCAAATTTGGAAGGCGAGAGGTCAAACTTCTAGGACACATAATTTCAGAGAAAGGGGTAATGCCCGACCCAGAAAAACTAACGGCAATCAAAGAATTCTGTACTCCATATAAAAAGAAAACTCTTAGAGGATTTCTAGGTCTCACTGGATTCTATAAAAAAATTATTTGGGTCGACTCTCTCGCATCACCACGCCTATGTGCATTGACTGGAAAAAACACACCATGGGTATGGGATCAACAAGCCAATAAAGAATTTTTAAAAGTGAAAAACGCACTAACGACAGCACCGATTTTAGCACATCCTGATCTAACACAAAATTTTTATATGGCCACTGAAAGCGCGAAAACAGGTTTAGGAGTTGTTTTACTCCAAGAATACGAACAGGTAGGGCTACGACCATATAGAACAATTGCATTTGCCAGTCGTGTACTCACAAAAAGCGAGAAAAACTATTCAGTCACGGAGCTGGAAGCATTGGCCATTGTATGGGGCTTCCAACGTTTTCGATATTACCTATTCGGAAGAGAAACAAAAGTATACACTGACCACAAAGCATTAGAATTTCTTTTATCCGCCAAACTAACTCATGGGAGTTTAGCCAGATGGATGTTAATACTACAAGAATTTGATTTCACTATTACACACATACCAGGACCAGCGAATGTATTAGCAGATGCTTTATCACGATGTCCACAGGGTGCATCCAATAACACAGGTTTGGAAGCAGCAGAAGACGAGTTTACAATGTACTATATGAAACAAGTACCTTTCGAAAACTACATTACGACAGCAATGAAAAACATAGGCAAAAAACAGGACAAGGATCCCGAAATACTAGGAATGAAACACAAGTGAAGAAGTAAGGATTCTCCAGACATTCGACAGCACTATCTCGTAAAAAACAATGTTTTATTTTTTAGACGAAATGTTGCAACGAATGAATGGTTAATTTATATCCCAGATGAACTAATTAATAAGTACATATGGTATACACATTTAAGTAATGGTCACTTTGGACCAAAGAAATGCTTTTTAAAAATAAAACAAACAAGCCATTTTCCTAATATGGAAAGATGAATTAGGACAGTATTAGTCAAATGCAAAAAAATGTATGAGGGCTAAACATGTCACTTTTCAAACGAAACCACCAATGTTTACAATAATCCCTAAAAAATTAAAAGAAATAGGTGCAACAGATTTGATGGGGCCCCTCCCACGCACAAAAAATGGATATATTTTCATATTTGTCGTTTTGGAACTTACTTCTAAATATGTTACCTTGACACCATTAAAACGGGCAACAGCTCTTAATATATGTAAAGCATTTAGACAAGATATTCTCAGACAAGTAGGTCGAGTGGAACGAATAATTTCGGATAATGGCCCACAATACAAATCCGTGCAATGGCAGAACACGTTAAAACAACACAAAATAAAACCCATCTACATATCTAAGTAAAAACCTAGCGTAAATCCAGCAGACCAATCTATGAAGGACATAGGCACTTTATGCCAATTATATGCAGGCAAAAGACACAACACTTGGGATATATACATTAAAGATTTTCAAGAAGTAATAAATGAAATGCCACATAGCACTACACTACTACCTCCAGTTACTGTACTTAAAAATATTGAACCCCCAAGCGTAACCAGAGAAAATGTTAGATTTCCTATTGTACCATGTAGACAGCACAAACAAGTCATAGCAACAGCACTCTCCAACATCAGAAAGGCAGCCATTAAAAGAAAAGAAAGAGGAGATAGAACAGAAATTAAAAGAACATTCTCAATAGGCCAGAAAGTATTTGTAAAAACACACCATCTCTCCAGCAAACTGAAACACAAAATACGTAAGTTTTACACTGCATACAAAGGACCTGTCATAATTAGCCGAATTGCTCATGATAATGCTGTGGAACTAATGATACCAAAAACAGGCAAAACCTTAGGACTTCACCATATGAGCCTTGTCAAAAAGTTCGAAAATTAATTTTATTACTGGTAAATAATCAGCATAATATTTCAAGATTATGTTGCAGATAAGATCGTCAGGAGAAAGAAGAATGAAGAGAGAGGAAGGTGGGAAAAAGAAAGTAGTTTCAATAAAAACAAAAACAAAAGTAACACCAATAGTACCATAGATTAAGGTGAAGGGATAAAGTGTATATAGTCTAACAGCATGAAATACTAAAATGCTGTACACCACAACACTACACAAAAATAAAAAAAAACGAATTTGAGGATTCTTGTAGAAGTTAAGACTCAAAATATCATAGAATTGTAACATGGAAAGGGTGCCGAAATTTGTAAAGCTTTTTAAAAAGGTGTAAAACAATGTAGGTACTAGACATATGTTAGATTAATGTAAGTAAAACTTTTTGTAAGAACCATTGTAAAAAAATCCAGCAAGAAACCAGATGCAACGACCCACAAGTTGCAACCAGAGAAGTATCAAGAAAGGAGAAGACGTAATTAGCAAGACACGATTCCTACAAGGCAGAAGCGTCGAGAGAAGGGAATGAACAGTGAGGCCAACAAAGGGAACTTGTAAATCTACTGCTGAAGGGACAGAAAAACAAACACCGGATTTTCACCACCCCGGGACGCCCCAACTCAGCAGAGCGAGCAAAACACGGCCCGACAAGAAGACCGCTTGTACAAGCCACCACTGACAAAAAAATATGGGTAAAAGTCATACTACTGCTATTAAACAGCATGCTGATGCACGAAACTGAAGAAAACTTCCACAAAGTAAAAATGACATGTCCAAACAATTTATCAAACTGTTACTACGAGGAGAAGTTCAAAGCGACTAGTTATCAATAAATATTTCCATATCCCGCCCAGAGAAGAACCAAGAATCAAGTAAGAAGCAGAGAAAAAGCAGGAAGAACAGAAGTTGAAGATTCGCAAGATTGAGACCAAGAAAGAAGATGGGTGAAGAATAGACGACATACCTTCCCAAATCCCTATCCTATTGTAAACTAGTCGTCTGCGAAGTATTACAACGAAAAACGACCGATTTCAGCGACACATAACGATGACTTTCACGCATACAAAGCCAGTAAACCACGAGATTCTGCACTCACAGCGTCATTCCACTATGGGACCTCCACAACAGCAACACACCATTGCAAAGCCAACAAGGAATGACGAACGAAGGTGTACATCAAATACTTGCCCACATCCATCTCGCTCAAGTCCATCACCTTCATGAAAAAACATTCGCCAACCTCATGCTTAAACATTCATAGGATTTGTGAACGTGTGAAATGAAATTAAGTGATGTAGGAATTGTGCAAAAGAAACGTGTGAAAAACTAAATAAGTTAAGCACACCAGACGGCTAATAAACTACAAAATAACAGTCATTGACTATGGACATATGTAAAAAATAGACTATCGATAAAAATAAGTCGTTAGTTCTGAAATTTACAGTATATAAAGAACAAAAGTAAGGCATAATAAACACTAATACTATATGCCACTTATTTTCTCCTCATAAAAATAAAAGAATAACTATATTTCACTTATTTTCTCATTATAAAAACAAAGAATAAAAAATTACCTTGTTGGATGTTTTCCCTTTTTTTAACATTTGTACCATTTGTTAGGATAATATCTCTATACTTGTGTATGTATATTTCTTTGTAAAAGCAATTCTTGGAAATAATTCTTATTTGTTAGTGTAACAAAGTTAAAATGAGTGTCTAGAAACAAAAATATTTTACTTATACATGATATTTAGAAAATGTGTTAGAATAGATTTTACTTAATTACTAAATTTATAAAAAAAATATTTCTAAGAAAATCGATGTGAAATACTCCTCACTTTCGATAGCAAACTTCTTAAAAACAAACTTCACACTTAAATAAAGGAAGAAAATAATTAAAAATTAATAATAATAATAATAGCATAAAAATATTCTTCTCTTGTCAATATAAACATATTTTTGAGAATAATGTGGAAGAATATAAAAATATAAATTAGTAATACAAACTAGCATAGAGCCAGAAGAACGTGGCTGAACAGTAGGCAACAAAATTTAGATAAAGGAATAATTTTTGACTGACTTACACAACGATTCAATCATTGCCTAACTTCAGTGCAAAAATTAAGTTCGAAGGGTGTTGTGATATGTAAGGTGTCAGGCAAATCCAACTCCTTCGATTAAAACCCTGACATGATAAGCAAATCCAGCAGTATGTCACATAGCTCCGAATAAATCGTGACATTAAATTAACCAAAGTAATATGATCAACGAGTGAGCAAATGGAATACCACAGACTAACTCTAGAACGCCTAAATGCATGTCACACCTTCCCACCATGAAACAGACGCCGTTCCGAGGGGAGAAACGAGAACAGTAGCCAAGAGCAGAACCGTGTTAAGCTGGAAGGCTCTACGATAATGGATGGACACCCACGTCGCCAGCCAACCACCAGGACCACCCCCCCCAGCTCTTGTTAAAAGATAGAGCCCTCCAGAAGAACAGTATAGATCTTACGATAACACTAAAAGGGCCACACCAGTTGCAAGTTTTAGATTGAGACTTTTTCGCGTCTGTGTTACGTTGCAAACGTTAAAAACACTGCCCCACCACGAAAAGTATAACATTTCTCATTGGATAGACAGATTTTTTTTGTAGGCAGTTGAAAACACAGCTAGATAGCTTTTCTTAAACCAACTTTGGTAAATTGTAGTAAGGAGAAGTTAGGAGAGAGTTGCTTCTGAGACGGCGAGCTGTATGGAGCTGCGCCGCCCGCTGCCTCCTGACACTGCCTAACCAACGACGAGGTAATGAACACACGCGATGCCGCATAACAGCGCATAAAGCTTCACTCAGAACTGCACAAGACTCAACTGTTACAACCCCTTTTTGCGTAATACTAGTGTCGATCGTCAATTAAAGCTCATGGTATTCCCATTTGTTACTAAGTTAAAATATGAAATGTGATGATTTTTGTGTTATATAATTATTGAGAAGCCACTTCAGCCACTGTAATTTACGACAAGTTAGGTAAGTAATTAAAGATAATTGAGGGTCACTGTAGACCATTTTGATAGTTTTCTCTTTTGTGAAACTTAATTTAAACCTAGATTATAGACGTGATATAGCATAGGTCATCCTTCGATCCATTTTAGAACTTGGAAACCCACTCAGGGAATATTCGTTCACATTTTTTGTTGAACGCAGTTGGTTTTTATCATCCTGTATTAAAATATTTCCTTTTATCAATAGTGCTATTTATAAACAATGTTTTGTCAGTAGAATAAAATTTCCAATGGTAAATTTAACTGCTTTTTCGACGTTATTTTACCAGCTAACTAAAAATAGGAAAGCCTTGAACCCCTTCCACTAAATTTAGTTAGTATTAAGATTCTTTTACAGGGAGTGCAGTGGAGCTGACTCTGAAATCATTAAGTATTTGATTATATCATCGCTAGTCTTACTGAACTCTTCTGAACTCTACATGTCATGTGTGGTCTGGCGTCTCCTTACCAGCAACAGGTCCCAAGTTCAAACTAGTCAATTCCCTAAAAAACACGCTCAGAGCGTCGTTGCGTGAAAGTAGTAGGGAGACACGACTTAGAATAAACAGAAACCACGCAGTAAGTTAGACCTATCCTCGTTTCTCCAAGTGAATTAAAGAAAAATAATCGAAGTTACTCAGCCTCGCAACTCTTCCCTAGCGTATACATGCATGAAAGAAAGCGGATCGGTGGATCCTGTCATTCAGGTACACATTCTGATACCTGGTTCCAAAACCAACAACACGCTGTAACAGACTGCCAATTGCCACGACGGACCAGCAATTAGTGCTGTGAGAGAGTGACCGGAAACGGCTCGCCGTTAGTAAAAGTTGAGGGAAGGACTTGACCCACCACCAGTAACCAACTACTACACGCGAACACCACAGTTTATCGTTGCCAGTCCCTGTTCTCTGCTGAACCTGTCCAAGAAGTTAGTTTGGCAATAAATCTGCCCTGGACACGTATCTGTTGCTGTACCCGCAAATATTTATACATGCGATTCACACATAGGCATCCATAAAGGACGTTAAAGAAGGACCGGATGAAGAGACGGAATGTATACTGGTAAATAAATGAAACACTATTGCCCAATATTCCTCTGGAGACGACTGGTCGCCTGAGCAGCCAAATTCACACCAGAAGGACTGTCAATTAGAGTGTGCACCAAGCATCAGAAAACCCAGTCAACTTTACAGCGACATGTACGTTCCCGCTTTCTCAGTAATGTTCACATAGCTCGCACCTGACTTGGTGCCTTTGAGAAGTAAGACAAGTTCCAGGGAAGCTCAGGTGAATGTCCCCACATCTTACACTGAGCCCAGCAGGTTATGTCCGTGGCACTGTGTATTTTTAGAGCCACCGTCCACCTGGATGACGGCCATAGCATACGCGAATGATCTGACCACTATCCAACATAAAAGATTCTGTAGTACTGTACAACTTTTGGATTAGCAGATCACTCGCTAAACCTGTGAGCCAACCTGTACTAAGTCAAGTGCCGGCCGAAGTGGCCTAGCGGTTCTAGGCGCTTCAGTCTGGAACCGTGTGACCGCTACGGTCGCAGGTTCGAATCCTGCCTCGGTTATGGATGTGTGTGATGTCCTTAGGTTAGTGAGGTTTAAGTAGTTCTAAGTTCTAGGGGACTGATGACCTCAGATGTTAAGTTCCATAGTGCTCAGAGGCATTTGAACCATTTTTTTTACTAAGTCAAGAGTTTAACTGCACACTTTTCCATCACTGGCCTTGTTCGGAAGTCACAATGAGCTCCTGCTATTCTTTGCTTCAACTGACGCAGGATCATTGGTTTAGCAGCCACGCACTAGCATATTCCGTGTGTCGTAACAGGATAGGTGACACTGCTACCGAGCGTAGTACGTAAGTATATTCACTAATTAATCACAGACACAGATGACGAAAGAATCTGGCGAACAAATCGTCTGCGACTGATGAATCACGTCAACTTATACCACTACTGGTGTCTACCTTACGTCACTCCGTTGTACACTCGCTACTAAACCAATTTTAATCACAGTGGATGAACACCACAAGACGTCGTTTGATATCACATCATTCGATTCCAACGTTGTGTTAACTGAGGAAACTGCAATACCCGAATGCTGCAAATGAGTACAAGTCCCGCCCACTTCAGATGTAGCGTGAGATTGTACTACCACAGTAAGAGCGAAACGTTAACCCTGTAGTGACTGCTTTTCTCTTAGAAGGTAGCTGAACTTAGCAATATGACCGCGTCTTGAGTCCAACTGTTTCAGTAACATTGATTAGTGTGACATTAATTTTTGCTACGTTTAATTTTCGAGATTTATTATGCACTTGCATTACTATAACACACACACAATCCATCTAATAGTTCGTTAACAGTCTTCAAAAATAATTACTTAGAAAATTTAGTTTATCTCGTAACTAGTTCTGTTACGATCAAACCGCCACACAAAATACTGCGCAAGTGATTATATCATCTAAAAAAATGATGTAACAAGTTAATGATATGGTAATTTGTTGAAGTACCATTCCTTCAGTAATATAATAAATCTAAGACGCCTAAGTAATACTGGATTTACGCACATAGCCCTTCTTAGGACTAAACATCTGAACAGATACCATTTATTTCCTTTTGTAATGTAATATCTGTCACATTTAAATGGCGTTCCTCAGCGTACTTTTAAACTACGCAGGATTATATCGCAGCTCATTCTCTGCATGGAACTTACGAAACCGCGAATTGAGTACTTACGAAATTCAGTGACCACAAAGTAATGGTCTTCAAATAAACGAGACAGATATTTTTGTCGCCAGTCGTACAACTATTCACTGTAAAATGTTCACGTTACAGAATGCCAATCTTTCTTCAACGGTCGGCAATATTTTTTGTTACCAAAACAGAACGTTGCTAAATGTTGACTACTGAAGAACATGACCTAATTCTCATAAAATCACAAATTATCTCTTATCTTTTTTCATAAATATTCCTTTTTTCCGTTTAGAATTGTTAGCAAGTCTACCCTTTTCCTTGATGAATAAAAAATGCTAAATATGTCAGTTGTATTAAGCAAGTGTTAAACCTTCTAATTAGGTGGTTAAATCTCTCTGGTTGCTTCACTGAATATTTATGTTCTTCAAACTGATTAACTTCTCTAATTATTCAATTTCTGTACCTTTGCCGAAGGGACAGTAGGTGGGATTTATATGGGATATGAACAAGTCGGGACACTTTAGTTGTCTGTTTGACATACAATATTTTATTTCCCTTTCATATTACAGTCGTAAGTTCATATATTATCCCAGCTGGCATCTCCCTATTAGCTGAATGAATATTAATGACATAAAACAGAAATAGACCACCAAGTGCTATCGTTACTTGAACTCTATGATTTAACGTGATAAGCTATGCACTAATGATCGGAATGAATATTAATAAAAAAAAACACTATGTACTACCGCAACTCAAACTCTGACATTTAACACGATAAGAAACACTGTTGCTGCACTGGTTGGACGAATCTCATGAAATAAAGACGCTAATTAAAGTCACTATTAACTTTGTACTCACTAGGGTGGAGTCAGTTGTATTTTGACAGTAAAACGGTTCCGCTGCAGATGGTTCAGTTCCAGTGAGGGCAGAAATTAAGCTTTGAAATCTGAGCTGCACGATTGAATCAAATTGCAACTGCTATTACTACAGGATTTTCCGCTCGCTTGTAGCTATATAGTGTCATAGTGTCTGTCACAATATCGTACCCAAGCAGTGCAGCTACTATCTCAAACATTGACCACAAACCCACAACAATACACAAAAGCATGATCTCAAGTAACCTTGAGCCAGCCAGAAAAACGCTGCTGAACAATCGGATCTACGATCCGAACCATATGTCGCAAATCAGACCAACTCAATCTTTCTAAGACATACAAGGCCAACAGCAGTTGCAATACCTTCAGTATAACTAAATTAAATATCGCGGAACTACCCCCTCACATTAACCATCAATAGATACAGATACTAAATCTCTCGATATACATCAACGTAAATAATCTCAAGGGAAACCCTTTATTGCATCCCATATTAATAAGCTTTAAATTTCAGCAATTCGTTGGCGGGCTAAATGCGTCTGGCGGTGACCTCCCGACTGCCCACTACTACTTCAGCATGTTGACTCTTCAGACAAACTTGTACTGCTTGCAACGGCGCGCTTTAAATACATTACTCCTCTTACAGAAATGTCCATGCACGTTGTGGTGATGTCTTCTTCTGCAGTCCCATCCCCACGAATGACCTGTTGGAAAATAAGTACTGTTCGCCGGGACCACGAGGCGATCGATCCCATGTTAGCATAAGTAAAGGCTCACTGGACACAGTTTCCAGGAATACTGCGAAGTGAATGGTTCGCAGAGTTAACTCTTGCCGGCCGCGGTGGTCTCGCGGTTCTAGGCGCGCAGTCCGGAACCGCGCGACTGCTACGGTCGCAGGTTCGAATCCTGCCTCGGGCATGGATGTGTGTGATGTCCTTAGGTTAGTTAGGTTTAAGTAGTTCTAAGTTCTAGGGGACTGATGACCACAGCTGTTAAGTCCCATAGTGCTCAGAGCCATTTTTTTGAAGTTAACTCTGTTACATAACCGAAAGGAAAGAGTCAGTACAAGACTTCATAATGTGACCACACGAGCGGTTCATGGCTAACACAAGACACACTTGTTCGATCAAAAACTTCTCACGAAATGACTAAATTTCCAAAGCGATAGAACGAATATAGTGAATCACTACCTACTGCGGCTGACACTGATGCTATTAGGCTTAAACGCGACATCACTTATAAATTTCTACCCAGATTAACTACTGGAACCACGTTTCAGCAGAAACGTCGGTTCTTAGCGATGCCTGGAACAATACTGTCCTCGTCGGAACCTTAACACCCTTCCGCCATACGCAGAATCCAGAGGAAATTCTTGCGATGGCGGCGTTTACGGCCCATCTCTAGCATTCACTACAGGTTAAACCAGCTAGAGGGACTGGGAAACTGAGGACAGGAGAACTTCTAGCACATTCTGGAAGTTTTCTCAAGCGATCTCCTCCACACCTATAGAAAGGCCTAGCTTAGAAAAGGGCGGGAAAGTGCGTTGTCGCCTTTGTGGCTCACTGACGCCCGTCAAGTGTTCAGAAGTCCAACGAATTTCTGTTGCCCTCGGTGAGTAAGAAAAGAAGGAAGCAATTGCCTCAAACATACGGAATTGAGCCATGGTAGAGAATGGGGCCGGTGATGTCAGTAGCTACATAAAGAAATTAAATTGCATATGTTGTCCATCAGAAATCCTTGCCCAGGCATTGACACATGTTAGAAGAATATTATACAAAGATTCAAGATAAACCCGCAACAGCTCAAAAATGAAATTATGAAAGACTAACTTATCGCCTGCTGCAGAGCTCATGTAGACTGTGTGGTCAACACAGTTTTTTTGTTTACCTTTAAACGAATTTTGATGTTGTGCACAAACTGTAACATATTCTAAACTTTCCAGGCTAAGTGAAGCCCTAGAATAATTGTCTTTTCCGAATATACTTCTGACCAAAAACTGTTACTGGTAGTTTGAGTTGGAGGTCTTTGTTAATCGTGCCTCTTGAGTTCTTGTGGTGATATTTCTATAAAAAAAAACTTTTATCCTCTAACATATATTTCTTTAGAATTCAGATAACCGTTTTCATAGTTTTAGCTTTAAATATGTTTTTATACAACGAAATATTTTCATAAAAAACATCGTTCCCTGAGTCAAGCCCCCCCCCCCCTCCCTTACGGATGGAATTTTGAACAAACCCTTACTAAAAGATGACTACTACGTAAGATCAACACCCTCTCTAAATTTAAAGTTTTTGTCCTTAGTGGTTTGAACTGGGTGAAGATGGATCAGTGAATCAGTTACGCTCTATTTCACCCCGATAGGGACTGAATTTCCAAGATCACTGAAACATGTATTTTTTTTATTTGCAACCAAGAGGTTAAATACAAATACTGATTGGTGTAGCTTTCAAAATGCTTTATCAGTACTTTAACAATGATTTATGTCCAAAATAAAACTTTCCCCCACTAACTCGCCCCATGGAGTTTAAATTTACGAAAATGCTGAAACATGTGTTCCTTAATTTCTGACCGTGAAACCAAATACCAATTCTCTTTGTTCTAGCAACAAAATTGTCTGAATAGCGACAGAATTTAAAAAAAATTTCATCCCTTATTTCACCCACTTACGGGTGGAATTTCGAAAAACCCTTCTTAAGCGAAGCCTACAATATAAGACCAACACCCTATCCAAATTTCAAGTTTCTAACCTCGGCGGTATGGGCTGGGCGATGATGACTCATTCAGTCAGTCATTCAATCAGAAGATTTTCTCCTGTATAAAGATACATGCAGCTATTCACTGTAAATGTATACTTTGTAGTGTATTTTATGTAATGCCAATAAATTTTGTGTTGTATGTAGAATAACTGCTATGGTCCAGTAGGATGAAAATTAATATTTTTGTAACTAAAAACAGAAACGATTACAATTAAAGGAATCGAGTGTGGAGAAGTCGTGATGGAGACACGCTCGTGAACGCACGAGTTAGATAACTGCGGGGTGAAGAAGTATATTTCGTGACGCGTGAACAGAGAGCAGGAAGAAGCACTTTTTTCGAGAAGCAGTTCAGCTAAAGCAGTTTTGGAAAATTGGCTGGAGGAACGAGTAGGTTGTAACAGCATTCTATCATAATAAGTCATTCAACTTTTCGGCGGAACATTCAGTTTCTAAGCCAACAGCCTTGCAGCAGTAGTGACATCGGTTCCCATCGCATCAACGAAGTTAAGCACTGTTGGGCTGGGCTGGAACTTGGATGAGTGACCATCCTGTCTGCTGAGCGCTGCTGGCAAGCGGGGTGCACTCAGCCCTTGTGAGGCGAACTTGACTGTGAAGTAGCGGCTCCGGTCTCGTAAACTGACATACGGCCGGGAGAGCAGTGTGCTGACCACATGGCCCTCCATATCCGGATCCAGTGGAGCATGCGGGCTGAGGATAACTCGGTGGTTGGTCGGTACCGTTTGGCCTTCATGGCCTGTTTGGGCAGAGATTAGTAATTTATCAAGTGTTTAAATCATTCGATAGTGGGGAGAACACTACGATATACATTAATGGTTGTAAGGGCATAGCATATATGTGAGAGTGAAATATTTAAATAAACTGACACCCGGCCAGCTAAAATAAATAATTCTGTGCGTGTATATTGCTGACTGTAACAGAAGAGTGTGTGTGTGTGTGTGTGTGTGTGTGTGTGTGTGTGTGTGTCTGTGTGTGTGTATGTCTGTGTGTGTGTGTGTGTGTGTGTGTGTGTGTGTGTGTGTGTATGTGTGTGTGTGTGTGTCTGTGTCTGTGCCTGTGTCTCTGTGTATGTCTGTGTCTGTGAGTGTCTTGTGTCTGTGTCTGAGTCTGTGTGTGTGTCTGTGTGTCTGTATGTGTCTGTGTGTGCGTCTGTGTCTGTGTGTGTGTGTGTGTGTGTGTGTGTGTGTGTGTGTGTGTGTGTGTGTATGGGTGTGTGTGTGTGTGTGTGTGTGTGTGTGTGTGTGTGTGTGTGTGTGTGTGTGACTTTGAGGGTGTTTCTTTGAGTGTTTTTGTGTGTGTGTCTGTGCGTGTGTCTGTAAATGTGTCTGTATGTGTGTGTGTGTGTGTCTGTGTCTGAGTGTGTTTGTGTGTGTGTGTGTGTGTGTGTGTGAGTGTGTGTGTGTGTGTGTGTGTCTGTGTCTCTGTCTGTGTGTGTGTCTGTGTGTGTGTGTCTGTGTGTGTGTGTCTGTGTGTGTGTGTCTGAGACTGTGTGTGTGTGTGTGCCTGTGTGTGTGTCTGTGTCTCTGTGTGTCTGTGTTTGTGTATGTGTCTGTGTCTGTGTCTGTGTGTGTGCCTGTGTCTGTGTGTGTGTGTGGGTGTCTGTGTGTGTCTGTGTCTGTGTTTGTGTGTGTTCTACAAAATTACTCGCCACATTCCATTCATAGTCCTACATGACATGATTAAAAGCATTTATAGTTACCGAATTGTGTTACAATGTTGTAATTTGAGTTCAAGAAATTTTCAGTTATTTAATTTAATTTAGGAGGCAACACGTCAACATACACTCCTGGAAATTGAAATAAGAACACCGTGAATTCATTGTCCCAGGAAGGGGAAACTTTATTGACACATTCCTGGGGTCAGATACATCACATGATCATACTGACAGAACCACAGGCACATAGACACAGGCAACAGAGAATGCACAATGTCGGCACTAGTACAGTGTATATCCACCTTTCGCAGCAATGCAGGCTGCTATTCTCCCATGGAGACGATCGTAGAGATGCTGGATGTAGTCCTGTGGAACGGCTTGCCATGCCATTTCCACCTGGTGCCTCAGTTGGACCAGCGTTCGTGCTGGACGTGCAGACCGCGTGAGACGACGCTTCATCCAGTCCCAAACATGCTCAATGGGGGACAGATCCGGAGATCTTGCTGGCCAGGGTAGTTGACTTACACCTTCTAGAGCACGTTGGGTGGCACGGGATACATGCGGACGTGCAGTGTCCTGTTGGAACAGCAAGTTCCCTTGCCGGTCTAGGAATGGTAGAACGATGGGTTCGATGACGGTTTGGGTGTACCGTGCACTATTCAGTGTCCCCTCGACGATCACCAGTGGTGTACGGCCAGTGTAGGAGATCGCTCCCCACACCATGATGCCGGGTGTTGGCCCTGTGTGCCTCGGTCGTATGCAGTCCTGATTGTGGCGCTCACCTGCACGGCGCCAAACACGCATACGACCATCATTGGCACCAAGGCAGAAGCGACTCTCATCGCTGAAGACGACACATCTCCATTCGTCTCTCCATTCACGCCTGTCGCGACACCACTGGAGGCGGGCTGCACGATGTTGGGGCGTGAGCGGAAGACGGCCTAACGGTGTGCGGGACCGTAGCCCAGCTTCATGGAGACGGTTGCGAATGGTCCTCGCCGATACCCCAGCTGCAACAGTGTCCCTAATTTGCTGGGAAGTGGCGGTGCGGTCCCCTACGGCACTGCGTAGGATCCTACGGTCTTGGCGTGCATCCGTGCGTCGCTGCGGTCCGGTCCCAGGTCGACGGGCACGTGCACCTTCCGCCGACCACTGGCGACAACATCGATGTACTGTGGAGACCTCACGCCCCACATGTTCAGCAATTCGGCGGTACGTCCACCCGGCCTCCCGCATGCCCACTATACGCCCTCGCTCAAAGTCCGTCAACTGCACATACGGTTCACGTCCACGCTGTCGCGGCATGCTACCAGTGTTAAAGACTGCGATGGAGCTCCGTATGCCACGGCAAACTGGCTGACACTGACGGCGGCGGTGCACAAATGCTGCGCAGCTAGCGCTATTCGACGGCCAACACCGCGGTTCCTGGTGTGTCCGCTGTGCCGTGCGTGTGATCATTGCTTGTACAGCCCTCTCGCAGTGTCCGGAGCAAGTATGGTGGGTCTGACACACCGGTGTCAATGTGTTCTTTTTTCCATTTCCAGGAGTGTATTAGCGCCCTGCGCGGAACAGCGTTCGTGCTGCCACGCAGAAGCATTCCCATATAGTAGTTATTAGGAGAGGGAGGCTAAGTCCTGGGCATATGGAGAACATTTAATACACTGACGGAAACAAAATTGCAACACCAATAAATTACTAATGTACAGTAATGAAATTTTGGGAGTGCATCTGTCTAGTTGAAATACTTAAGTGATTAACATTGCAAGAACACAGGTTAACGTAAGTGCAAGCAGTTGAAAATGTGCAATGATGTTACGTTAAAAACCTGTATAGCAGAAGAATGTTGAGACTGCAAACATGCATGCACCGTATTATACAGGTGCCGGATGTCACTTTGTGCAATGGAGTTCCATGCTTGTGGTACTTAGCCCGCCAAAACAGGGACGTTTAATGCTATTTGTGGATGACACAGGATTTGTCCGATGATGTCTAATATGTGCTCCACTGATGACAGATCTGGTGGTCTAGCAGGTCAAGGCAACTTGCCGTCTCTCTGTAGAGCATGTTGGGTTACAACAGTGGTATGTGGGCGAGAGTTACCTTGTTGAAAAAGACCACCTGGAATGCTCTTGCTGAATGGCAACACAGCAGATCGAATCACCGGACTGGAATACAAAGCTGTAGTCAGGGTGCGTGGGATAACCACGAGAGTGTTCCTCCTCTCATACGAAATCACACCCCAGATCTAAACTTCAGTTATAGGTCCAGTGTGTCTAATGTGCAGGTAGGTTAGCTGCAGGCCCTCAAATGGCCTCATTCTAACCAACACTCGGCCATCACTAACGTCGAAGCAGAAGCAGCTTTCGTCATAAAACATAACAAACCTCCACCCTGTCCTCCAATGAGCTCTCGCTTCACTGAATTCGCGAATGACGGTGGTTTTTGGGGTCGGCGGATGCACGCTACAGGGCGTAGGTCTCGGGGTTCTCTTCGCAGAAATTGATTTGTAACTGTTCGTTGTGCCACTGCAGTGCCACTTATTGCTCAAACTGCTGCTGCTGATGCAGTAAGATGCTCTAGAGCCACACACCGAACACGATGGTCTTGCCTATCGGTAGCGTCACGTGGTCGTCCGGAGCTCTGTCTTCTTGCGACCGTACGTAAATGTGACCACCGCGGCCAGTAATCATGTACAGTGGCTACATTTCTGCCAGGCTTTTCTGCAGTATTGTAGAAGGGACATACAACTACTCGTAGCCCTATTACACCACCTCGTTCAAACTCAGTGAGGTGCAGATAATGGTGTCTTTGTCCCCTTGTGGCATTATTCTTGACTAACGTCAACCCATCACGGACAGTCTCAGAGGTAACTAGCGTTGAAGACCATTACAGCCTTGCATTTAAAGCAAACCTGATTTGCATCCTGATAGTGACGATACTAGCGCCACTCTTATTCGACCGGTGCCAAATTGTAACAGACACGTTAGGATATGATAATACGCCTTCTGATTTGCGTTTCTGTCGCATAACTCCTTCTTGGTATTACGATTTCAATGTATTTTGGAAGAAGAATGACGACTTACTAGAAACAAAAATGTTCCATTACCGACCCTGTTAAAAACAAGTGCAGTACAGACTTCTAAATCATTTCCTTGAAGGTAAAACACCTGACTGCACTGTATTTTTTCCTTTACCTGAGAAGTAGATGGTGGGAGAGGGGTGGCGCCCCACCTTTATCACGGGCTTGGGCGCACTTGGCCGTGAAGAGACCATCTCGTCAACGGCCTGATTCAGTGGAATTGCGGCAGTGCATGGTATCGAAGTCTTTGGTGCATCATTGGCTTTAAATCACGAGTCACAGCCAGCTTACAGTAATACAAAAGCCATAGATTTGAAAAGACAATTTTAACTGCGTTAAGTAAAACATTCCGAGAGACAAATTGTTGAGGATGGGCAAAAGCTCCCATGCGATAGACTTTAGATATGAGGGCCTACACCCGATGGTATGGAGTATTTTTAATATTTTGGAGCACAAATAGCGACTTTTAAGCAGCCACAAAAAAGTTACTGTTCCGACCCTGTTACAAACCTGCGTAATACTGACTCCTACGTCATTTTATTGAAAGAAAAACGCCTGAATATCGTATATTTTTCCGCACCCCTCCCCCTCCTTGCCGCAGGGTATTGGCGTCCTTGAAGATGGGGGAGGTTTATCATCAGTGATAATATTCGTTTCTTACAGCAAAAAAAAAAAAAAAAATAGTCTCTCCTGCAGCTAGTTATATTATTTTCACCATAAGTTCAGCCAGCTACAATTTTTGTGCAGAAGTGGAAGGAAATTCGTTTCAATCATTCTAAATTTCTTTGACAATGGGCAAAGATAGTGAATGTTTGAGATTGTGTCACATCACAGTGATGTCAATTGGAGGCCGTGCCACAAATATGTGATATTAGATACGTATCAGCTAACACTAGTCTAAATTTCTTTGACGCTGGTGAAAGCTTGTGAACGTCTGAGATTGTGTCACATCACAGTGATGTCAATATTAGATACGTGTCAGTTAATAATAGACTTTTAGGCAATTCTCCCCAGTCTAATATATCACATATAAACCCCAATAGCCATTCGTCAACCTCTACCAGATTGCTCCGCAGTTCACAGTTACGTTATTGGCAGAGGGTAAATAACCATTATTGTACTTCACTGATTGATCTGTGTTCCGTTTGACTTGTAAGTGTGAATGAGGTTGACAACAAATCAATACATTTCAATGGAGTTTATCACTTTATATTGTGGGTCGACCTTTTCGATATCTGTTGACGGCAGTGTCGGTACACATTAGTAATTGAAGTATTATCTGCGTGACCTGAGACAGGTCGTAGTCAACAGTAAGGGCAGTGTGACAGCTGTTTGTACAAACAGAGTGAATACAGAGATCGTGTCTCAGTGAGAAACAGTCAGCAGGAGCACAGTTACTACTTACGGAGTAAAGAAAATTACGAGACAAGCAATAGCACATATAACAGATTTAACCGTCATCACTGATGATAATCGACTTCATGAAAGCTACGTGACGTCCCCAGTCTGATTAGAAACTAATGTACTTGTAGCGCACATTTTGTAAAAAGTGAATAATATACAGGTCAGCCTTTCATCTTGAGACAACGAAAAGCCTAAACACCACATTGGATTAAAAAACGGAAAAATATGTGTTCAGTATTTTTAAAAATATTATCCGGCTATACCACACACCCAGTGGTTAGGGCAGGGGGCAACTTTGAAATCGTAAACAGACACGTCCAATTTTTATTCAAGATTCGGATTTTACTGGAAAAATGAGTAACTTCCGAATGTAAAACTTCTGTCGTCGCGCGACAGATGCCGCTATAATCGACAAATAACACAAGAGTTCCAAAAGATATTATCTCGAGAAAAATGCGTTGGATCAGAAACATAAAAGCAGGAGTTATGTGGCAAAAGATTCAGAGTTTTGCAGTTTTCTACATTTATGTGTTTTGAATCGTTCTTCATTCTTTATTTGACTTGATCTCATTGGGTGCACGTGATTCAGCGTTATCACCAATGAACGTCAGCAGATTTCAGTTCTGTCGAATCATTCCAAGAGAGGATAAATAAATGCATCGAAATGTTCGGGGACGACTTTGAGCACTTACCGTGGAATAATGTTGGAAGCAAGACCCTTGTTGGTCAGATACGAGAAGATTCACCTCAAACAAGATTTTTTCACAAGTACTGAACACGTCTGGTTTTCTTTTATTTTTGATCCAACGTCCGTTCTTCCTCGTCAGTAAATGTATTCTTTCGTGACTAAGTGAATTATAATGAACACACCAGCGAATGTCATACAATCGTTTCAAACATTTTTCTCTTTTTTCTACAAGTAATTCTCATGTATGTAGAGAAGACGAGAAGAATGAATTAACTTCTCTACAGTTCCAAAACAAGTGACGCTAGAGGGATCACACGAAAATGCGTCAACTCCACAAAGATCTACGGAAAGATTAACACAGATACTGAACAGAAACTTTGCATTGGCTTCACGAATTTTTCGGTGTAATCCTTCATGAACACCTAACATTGGCGCTGCATTGACATAACTTTGAGCCCTGCATAACTCAGTATCCAGCCCACCTTTGTTCAGCTGCAGCTGAATATCCTTACACATACCCTCTGCCGTCTTTCTCGACGTACGAAAAGTTACGTTTTCGTTGGTTAGTTACTTGGCATAGGGTAGAAATGGTTCTGGCGTTCCTCTTGATGTCTACAGTTGGCAGGAACTGTTGCTTACATCTAGCTAACTCAACTCCATCCATTCATACAATAAGATATACATTAGTTGCGAATAACCTTCGGAAACAAAAATTTTAGAATATTTTACTTAAAGTGCAGCTATTCACAGAGGTACCGTGTGGGTCGTAATTATCGTATCGCAATGAAACTTGGTAGACATTGTAATGCATTAAAGTGGAACCGATTTACACGGGAAAAAAAGTTAGAAACGTTTGTTCCAAGTTTGGCCACCAGGTACAAATTTTCCTCTGTGAATGGAGGAGAGTCGCACAATTCGTTTTTTTGTGAAAGATATATCTGCCATTTGGCAGTACAAAAGGTTTAAGTCACAGTCTAGATCTCGGCTATGGGCCATTTTCAAGTTTTATACCTGCAACAGATTAAAGCACAACAAAAGTACAAGTGTTACAAAAATAGCAGGACAAACAGTTGAATTAATGTAAGGGCTGCATGATTCGTTCTCTTACTAACGTACGTCACAAAATTACGTATCTTCGGTGGTCGGAAAGACGTCCTAGCTTGCAGCAAGTGATCTCTGGTATGTCATGGGAACAGATAGTGGGGGTCTTTATTATACAAGCTGGTTATATTACCTTTGAAGTGAGCAAAAATGTTATTGCTTACATTAAATAGCTTGAAGAGCCAACTTTCTAGTGTGCAAGTAAAATCGCGACTAACACAATCATAATTAAAGGTACATAGAAGTACAATCTTGCATGATAGTGAAATTTTTGACACATGGTCAACTATAAAATAAGTAGTTAAACATTATTATGAATTAGAATCAGGTTTAAAGCGTGGTCAGTTATATAAAATAAATGGTCTACGTTGGAATTCAACACCCTTTACATAAAATCGTCAATTATTGTCGGATGGCAGCAAGAATTGGTAGATATTAGGGTCAAAAAAGAAAAAAAAAGAGGCCATTGGTTTCGAACTGTCGTCCCCTGGTGTTGTGCGCTGTTTGTAAGAGTACGGTAAGACATTCACGCTGTCATTTGAAACGCCATAACATGAATGAACGGTATGGCTAACGACTAGAGAGACTTCTCGCTGTTAGTGAACGGCAGCAACTACAGTCCTGTATTCAGAGAGTATCGCCCACTGAAAGGTCTGAGGAAAGGCACGATGTCATGAAATGATTTAAAGAAGATGATAATGAAATTTGAATACTCTGGTGAGTTGGTGTGACACCTCGAATGGGAAGGAAGGCGTTATATTCCAGTGGAAGTTATTGACGAGGCTGCTGTTGCTGACCACGCAGCACGTGCCACGGAAATGATAGATGGTTCAAATGGCTCTGAGCACTATGGGACTTAACATCTGAGGTCATCAATCCCCTAGAACTTAGAACTACTTAAGCCTAACTAACCTAAGGACATCACCCACATCTATGCCCGATGCAGGATTCGAACCTGAGGCCGTAGCGGTCGCGCGGTTCCAGACTGAAGCGCCTAGAACCGCTCGGCCATACTGGCCGGCGGAAATGATAGTGTGCATGCAGTTTCACGAAAATAGTTCATCCCATAGTCAACCGTACGGAAAGTTTTGAAGTCTATTTTACAGTGGTGCTTGTACAAGGTTCAAACGGTGCAGCTCATCGTTTTATGGCAAGGATCGAAGTTGATGACATGTGATCGGACATGTTCTATGTAGCGAGGAGCCACATTTTATGATACAAAGAACTGCAGAATTTGTGGTACAGTTCAACCGCGTGTAGTGCACGAAGGGGCACTCAACTCACCGTATGCGACTGTGTGGTGTAGATTCAGAAGCACCTACATTTCTTCGTACGTTCTTCTCTGAAGACAATACAACCAGAGGTTGTGTGAGGTGAACCGTGACATCTGCACGTGTCGAGACCTTGTACAGCATGTGACTCCTGCTTTGGAAGAGTCCAACTGTGTGAAAAGCACTGTTTCCACGTAAGATGGGGCAACACCTTATATCGCTCACTCCCTCTTAATGCAACCTTCCTTAATGCAACCTTCCTCGAAAGTTTAATCTCCAGAGGTTTTCCAAATGCATGGCCTGCAAAATCACCTGATCTCTATCAATGCGACTTCTGGCTCTGGCAATAATAATTGAACACCCTTACCAGGGGTACTTCCAGTCTCTACCTAACTAAGCGTAGTATACAGCAACAGGTTGCCCTGGTTCCACTGGAACCTCGTGGTGACTGGGTGTTGTGTGATGTCCTTAGGTTGGTTAGGTTTAAGTAGTTCTAAGTTCTAGGGGACTGATGACCATAGATGTTAAGTCCCATAGTGCTCTGAGCCATTTGAACCATTTTGAATCCACTGGAACCGCTGCGAGCAGTTGTTGATCACGTCGTTCTGCGATACAGTATCTCGTCGACGTCTCCGGTGCCCATCTCGAACAAACTGTGTAAGTGGCCGTTAATAATAAATTTTGGATTATACCTTCCTCACCATCCTACTAACAGTGTACTGCACCAAATTTGCACCTGGTGGCCAAAATTGGGACTAAAATATTTTTCAGCGTAAATAGGATCCGCATTAATGCAATGGAATATCTACCAAGTTTCGCTTGGATTCTAACTACTGAAGGCACTAACTATTGATAGGCATAGTTAGCAAATGAAAGATTTTGATAGAAAACAAACAATGTATTTACCTTAATAGTGTTCAAAAGTCATAATGTATATATCAGTTCATGACATCCAGTCTTACAAATTTACTCTCTCTGATGGATACACGTCCAGATCATCCGCTCTCAAAACTCTACCATCTCTCTTCCCACATCCACCACTGCTCGCAGCTCACCTCCAACTCCACAACGCAACGCGCTGTTCACATCCAGCTTACCAACACTACAATAGCAAATATTCCAACAATGCCAACCAGCCACAGACTGCACACAGCACTGTCAGTGATTTTCATACAGAGCGCTACGAGGTATTACCAACATAAAAACCTAAGCAGCCTACTTACATATGTTCTGCAGAAATGGTTAGCATTTCAGTCAACTCTGTTCGGGATGTGTCCTGTTGCCTAGTAGACACAGGGTCCACCATGGGCTCTGATGACTTGTTCTATGCGTTATGGCATCGACATGTATATGGCGCGAATGGCATCCTGTGCTTCTTTCACCTGGTTCGAAAGTTCATCTGTGGTGATTGTCACTGAGTCACAGCACTGCACCCATCGTTTCACCATAACCCACACATTTTCGGTTGGCAACAAGTCTGGTGATCTGTTGGGCCATGGCAAAAGGCTGACATACTGTGACGCCAAGGAGGCACGTGTTGTGCTGCAACTTGTGGTCGTGCATTGACTTGAGAAATGGCGTCTGGGACGTTGTGCAGAAAGGGTATGGCTACGCGTCGCAGGATGTCATTCACGTAGGTCACACTGGTCACAGTGCCCTGACACGTAACTGTGATTTGTAATTGTTCCCAAAAGCACCACACACCATGAGTCCTTGAGCTGGCGCTGGATGTCCTGTACGAATACAGTCGTTTTGATGCCGGTCTTCCTGTCTGCTTCGAACCAAACGTACAGCAATTCGTCCGAAAACACTGTCTAATGTCATACCTATCCACACTGACGTCGTGCCACACGGCACTGCCGTCTAGCAAGTGTCTGCAGATTCGTCAAAGGTAGGTGGAGAAGTGGACGACGCGCACCTAAGCCATGTCGAAATAAACGGCACGGACTGTCACTCCTGATAGTGTACGATGTGTTCCACTGTAGCGCCAGAGCCGAGGAGGACGAAGATCTGTCCTGCAATGCCATTCGGATGGGCTATCGACCTTCGAGGAGGTTGGTCTGAGTGGTGCGACCTGACCCATCTTGTCGTTTCCTATGGCCTTCCGTGAACCATTCGACAAACACCCATTGCATTGCCAGAACACTTAGTCCCATACGAACAGCAATTTCCGGCTTGAATGCATCACATTCTGTCTTGCCAATAGTATTCCCTCTTTCAAACTCACTGTTGAGCCGGTACGGTTCGCGCATACGCCTGCGAGGCGTCCTGCACGTCTGCTCAAGTCACACTGATCCATTACCTTCGATTTATAGCGAGAGCCTTGGGAACATTTTACCGGTGGGTGGTGTTGCGGCGTGATATCGATCTTGACCTATAAACCGCAGACCGACATGGTTCAAAAACTAACCATTTCTGCAGATCATGCTAATGTAGATGACCTGTGAATATGAACATCCGGTTTCTAGTCGTTCAAGATGTTCTGTTTGCTTTCTGAACATGATTGTATAAATCCACCTGATAACAGAGGTTTAATCCTTTGAAACGCATTGTTGATATAAATAAATACTGCGTGGTAACGGTAAACGTGTTGCTCGCGTTTAAATGTACTCTTTAATTGCTTACAGTGTCCAATAAATGTATTCCTCCATTCAGTTGTTGTATTGCCATAATTTTTGTTTCCCACAATTGGGTTGAGTAATTTCTCGATATGACCGCTTAAGCCTTATCTGCATAATAATTATTGTTATTGTCGTCGGATTTTCTGCCAGATCCTAAAATCAAACGGTTCGATATTTCTGTGATGAAATAGTCCGCCATCTAAAGGAGAGACACTGCTGCTGCTAAGTACGACCGAAGACTGTCTGCCAGTACGGAAACCGTCGCCTTATATGGGCACTCATACCATACACGGCACTTGCGTCGCCCACCACAGGTGATGCCCCCAATACGGGACACTGTAGCGCCACTCGTGGCATACACTAGCGCCAACGATGTATCGCTGTTATAGACTTTCATTAAACATTCTAGCCGGCCGCACAAAGAGCGTTGTGCTGCGATGGGGGACAATACAGGATTCAAAGTCCTGCTGAAAGAAAATCTTTGTCTCCGTTAATCCTGTTGCCTGTCAACCTAATATTGATTGAGTCCTGTCCCAATTAGTGGGCTCACCGACAGATTTCAGTATCTCATAAGATTTAATTCCGTGATCCTCGTTCAAACACTGCTCCGCTACTGCCGATTTTTCAGGCTGTCCTAGTCCCATGTGAGGCTGGCGTAAACCTTACCGCACTCACAGGGAATTTTGTGCATACCTGGACATACCTGTTAGAAGGACGTGGCAGTCCGTATTAAGCACAACGTTCCCTGGTGTGGCCGGCCCCCGTATTTGAGAAAAGTCTTTGACTGCGATGCAGCGTCGACGTCGTAGTCTACTAGAAACGGGTCCACAATGCCCAGTCTTGTGTGGCGCATGCGCAGTGTAAAACAGTTTCCAACTTTGGCATCCGTCTTCAGCGTCACTCAGTAGCAGCAGCATCTCTCCTGAAGATGGCAGACAAATTCAGGTGGTGTTGGCTCTGAGCACTATGGGACTTAACTTCTGAAGTCATCAGTCCCCTAGAACTTAGAACTACTTAAACCTAACTAACCTAAGGACATCACACACATCCATGAACGAGGCAGTATTCAAACCTGCGACCGTAGTGGTCGCGATGTTCCAGACTGTAGCGCCTTGAACCGTTCGGCCACACCAGCGGGCGATTGCGTCGTTCTGCGAATACAGTATCTCATGAACGTCTCCGGTGCCTATGTTGAACAAACTGTGTAAGCATCCGTTAGTAATAAAATTTGTTTTATACCTTCCTCACCATTCTACTAACAGTGTACTGCGCCAAATAGGCACCTGGTGGTTAAAATTGGGGCTATCATTTTTTCCAGGGTAAATAGGATCCGCATTAATGCAATGGATTATCTACCAAGATTCGCTGCCACACGGTTGCAGCCAACAATGGACGTGTGTAAATAGTTGCAACTTGTTTGTATTTTTAATCTATAGGATTGTCATCTAGCAACTTGTATAACAATGGAAAAATGCTTGAGATTTATTGGACTACCTTTCTATGCACAATGTACTCATACCTAATGACACTAAGCATGTCTGTCATGTGTAAAATGTCAATATAGCATAATGGACATATGCGTGGCGTCTGCTTTGAATCTTGAACAATAACAACACAGTACACGCAACATTTTTTGTTGAAAGTAGTGTACATGTTACTGACAAACACCCTAAGGAAAAAGATGTAACTCCTCGAAGGAATTATCTAAATGCGTCGGGAACCGTAGATGTGATGTACATGTATAGACAAACAAATGGTAAAAAATTCAGAAAAATGGGATAATTTATTGAGGGCAAAGAGCAAGTCAGTAACGCGTTCGTCGACGTCTGTCCCTTATGGAAGCAGTTTTTAGGCTTGGGTTTGACTCAGAGTTGATGGATGTCCTCCTGAGCGATGTCGTACCAATATCTGTCCAATTGGTTTGTTATATCGACAAGATTTCCAGCTTCATGGAGAGCCATGCGCGAAATGCTCCAAACGTTCCCATTTGGTGAGAGATGCGGTGACCTTACTGACCAAAGTAGGGTTTGGTAACTACGAAGACAGGAAGTAGAAATTCTCACTGTGTGCGGACGGGCACTATCTTGCCGAAATGTAAGCCCAGGATGGCCAGAACATCGCCAACTTCCCAGTGCGCTGTAAAGGTGCCGCGGATGACAACCAAAGTGGTCTTGCTATGAAAAGAAAGGGTACCCCAGACCATCACTCCTGGTTTTCGAGCCGTATGGTGGGCGACAGTCACATAAGGTATCCCACCGCCGTCTGCAGTGCCTCCGACACGTCTTCACTGGTCATCGGGCCTCAATCCAATGCGGGACTTCATCACTGAAGACAGTGACACTCCAGTTAATAAGATTTCGGGCCGAAAACGTATTTGTGGATGTCCACATAACGGGTGGATAACAATCTGACTGTCGTCCGCCATACGACCCGAAAACCAGGAGAGATGGCCTGGGGGTGCCATTTCATTTCACAGCAGGACGCCTTTGGTTGTCATCCGCGGCACACTTACAGCATAGCGGTACGACGACGATATTCTATTCCCCGTTTTGATGACATTCACGAGAAGCTGTCTTGGGCTTACATTTTAACAACATAATGCCAAGACGCCAACGGCGAAAGTTTCTATTGCTCGTCTGCGTGATTGCCAACCCTACTTTGGCCAGCAGGGTCATTTCCTCTCTTCCCAGTTGAGAACGTCCAAAGCATTACGGACACAGTACTTCAACCATCTTAGGATTCTGACGATCTAAAGCGCCAATTCTACAGAATTTGTTCCGCCCTCAGGGGGACATCCAACAACACCATCAAGCAATGGCAACTGTAACAGCCTTCATAAGGGCCAGAGGAGGACCAAAGCGTGACTGACTTGCTCAGTTTGTGAAGCTCTTTCTCTTGAGTATATCATACAATTTTTCTGAAAGTTAATAATTTGTTTGTCTGTACATGTACATCACGTCTACTGATTTCCTCCGAATTTGGAAAATTCCTTTGTTGTCAGTCTCTTTTTGTCTTAGAATGTACTCAGAGTAGAAAACTTTCGCACTTACTAACAGAAACTTTTGTGGATGATGTATTTAACAAGTGTTGCCTGTCATAATTACAAGAAAACGGACCTATCACATTCACCCTCATGTGTTATCATATTACTGGTGCATTTGTATAAAAATTGCATATCGAAAAAAAGAACTGATTTCTGTTTATTAGATACATTTACAGAGAAAGTACGATCTTCTAACTATCGATACTCAAGTACAGAGCCCGATGACAACTAGGCACGCAAATTCATCTCGCTAGCACGTGCTACATAACCAAGCATAAGATAATAATCGTTTGTAACGAATATACCCTAGGCTATTGTTTCATATAATCAGGATCTTAGATGTTATAACTTTAGAAGAATACAGTGAACATTTGTTTCGATATTAACAAAGTGCATGTCAGCACAGCTCTACAGGAACCCATGTTAATCTGAGGTGGGTTGGCAAATAAGGAATCCATTTCTCTACAGCAGTTTATTTTGTTATAAATTATAGTGTCAGTTAACTGGGTACTTCGATAATTGTTACGTGTAGTGGATTAGTAGCCGCTAAGTTATTATTTATCTAGAAAAGTAGCAAAATAATATCATAAAACAATTGATTTTAGAGAATTTATCAATCACAAACAATCCTATGTAACGTCCGACTGTAAATAGATCATTTGTGTGTGACGTTTTAACAGTGAGCTATTCTGCTATATACCTTCGACTCTACGGAAAGCTTCTTGTCAGTATGGCCAATATGAATGAATATCCCAACGAATATTTAAGTATTATAGTGGCCTTCCGTCCGAAGACCCGTTTCACACACTCTCCATGCTAGTCTATCCTGTGCAGTCACCTTCATCTATGCAGTCTGCAACAATCTACATCCATATGCGGCTTGTTACTGAATTCAAACGTTAGTCTCATACTGGAATTTTTTACTCTCACTTCCCCCATTACCAAATGAATTCTAGTAAAATTACAAATCTGCAAATTAATGAAATAATGAGTTTATTAATATTTGACAGCAACCACCTCAACTACAGCTAATGTAGAGAATTATAAACGAAATTAACTATTCCTTCGTTTCGTATGAAACAACACGTTTGCTGTAGCCAGCTATTGTTTGTTTGGATCAACAAAGCGTTCAAAGGTTTAAGCCTCCATCATCGGGAAGATTTATTTGCCTCAATAAGACATGTTTGTGATCTATTACGATTTTGGGTAACCTGCTACACTGTCTAGTTGAGCGTTTTTCCACTAGACAGGGCCACTGGTTACCACAAAGTTGTAACACAATATACACTTGTCGTCTTACCACATACACTTATGTTCATAAGAAAGCAGAACACTTTAAAACTACTAGCGATAGGTCGGCCATATTCACTGGACATGTACATTAGTATGTGAAACCTCCCCTTAGAAAAATTATGAATGACAGTGCTGGTACACCTCTTACGTTATTTGATTTTCAAACAGCTGAGCAGAACTGAACGCACTCAGACATTTCTCACATTACTTATTCTGATCAACACTAAACTGACTCACAATATTTTTAGCACAACCCAATCTGACTTTCAAAAATCCCTACAAAGGAATGACCCTAACTAACAATAACCTGTACCTTTCATGAATCACTTACCTCACAAAAATCTTCGTTACTCGAACCACTGCAATACAGCGAGAGCCAATACTGCCAGCTAAATAAAGGATTCTAACTACTGAAGGCACTAACTATTGATAGGCATAGTTAGAAAATGAAAGATTTTGATAGAGAACAAACAATGTATTTACCTTAATAGTGTTCAAAAGTCATAATCTATATATCAGTTCATGACATCCAGTCTTACAAATTTACTCTCTCTGATGGACACACGTCCAGATCATCCGCTCTCAAAACTCTGCCATCTCTCTTCCCATATCCACCACTGCTCGCAGCTCACCTCCAACTGCGCAACGCTACACGCTGTTCACATCCAACTGCCTAACACTACAATAGCAAATACTCCAACAATGCCAACCAGCCACAGACTGCACACAGCACTGTCAGTGATTTTCATACAGAGCGCTACGAGGCATTACCAACATAAAAACCTAAACAGCCTACTTACATATGTTCTGCAGAAATGGTTAGCATTTCAGTCAACTCGGTTCGGGATGTGTCCTGTTGCCTAGTAGACACAGGGTCCACCATGGGCTCTGATGACTTTTTCTATGCGTTATGGCATCGACATGTATACGGCGCGAATGACATCCTGTGCTTCTTTCACCTGGTTCGAAAGTTCATCTGTGGTGATTGTCACTGGGTCACAGCACTGCACCCATCGTTTCACCATATCCCACACATTTTCGATTGGCGACAAGTCTGGTGATCTGTTGGGCCATGGCAAAAGGCTGACATCCTGTGACGCCAAGGAGGCACGTGTTGTGCTGCAACTTGTGGTCGTGCATTGACTTGAGAAATGGCGTCTGGGGTGTTGTGCAGAAACGGTATGGCTACGTGTCGCAGGATGTCATTCACGTACGTCACACTGGTCACAGTGCCCTGACGCGTAACTGTGATTTGTAATTGTTCCCAAAAGCACCACCCATAATGAGTCCTTGAGCTGGCGCTGCATGTCTTGTACGAATACAGTCGCTGTGATGCCGGTCGTCCTGTCTGCTTCGAACCAAAGGTACAGCAATTCGTCCGAAAACACTGTCTAATGCCATACCTATCCACACTGACGTCGTTCCACACGGCACTGCCGTCTAGCAAGTGTCTGCGCATTCGTCAAAGGTAGGTGGAGAAGTGGACGACGCGCACCTAAGCCATGTCGAAATAAACGGCACGGACTGTCACTCCTGATAGTGTACGATGTGTTCCACTGTAGCGCCAGAGCCGAGGAGGACGAAGATCTGTCCTGCAATGCAATTCGGATGGGGTATCGACCTTCGAAGGGGTTGGTCTGAGTGGTGCGACCTGACCCATCTCGTCGATTCCTCTGGACTTCCGTGAACCATTCGACAAACACCCATTGCATTGCCAGGACACTTAGTCCCACACGAACAGCAATTTCCGGCTTGAATGCATCACATTCTGTCTTGACAGTAGTATTCCCTCTTTCAAACTCACTGATTAGACGGTAAATGGAATGTAGTCGAATGAAGTCGGGTGATGTTGAGGGTATTAGATTAGGAGATGAAACACTTAAAGTAGTAAAGGAGTTTTGCTATTTGGGGAGCAAAATAACTGATGATGGTCGAAGTAGAGAGGATATAAAATGTAGACTGGCAATGGAAAGGAAATCGTTTCTGAAGAAGAGAAATTTGTTAACATCGAGTATAGATTTAAGTGTCAGGAAGTTGTTTCTGAAAGTATTTGTATGGAGTGTAGCCATGTATGGAAGTGAATCATGGACGATACATAGTTTAGACAAGAAGAGAATAGAACCTTTCGAAATGTGATGCTACAGAGGAATCTGAAGATTAGATGGGTAGAACACATAACTAATGAGGAGGTGCTGAATAGGATTGGGGAGAATAGAAGTTTGTAGCACAACTTGACCAGAAGAAGGGATCGGTTGGTAGGACATGTTCGGAGGCATCAAGGGATCACCAATTTAGTATTGGAGGGCAGCGTGGAGGGTAAAAATCGTATAGGGAGACCAAGAGATTAATACACCAAGCAGAATCAGAAGGATGTAGGTTGCAGTAGGTACTGGGAGATGAAGAAGCTTGCACAGGATAGAGTAGCATGGAGAGCTGCATCAAACAGTCTCACGACTGAAGACCACAACAACAACGATGATTAGACGGTATGGTTCGCGCATACGCCTGCGAGGCGTCCTGCCCGTCTGCTTAAGTCACACTGATCCATTGCCTCCGATTTTTAACGAGAGCCTTAGGAACATTTTACCGATGGGTGGTGTTGCGACATGATATCGATGTTGACCTAGAAACCTCAGACCGACATGGTTCAAAAACTAACCATTTCTGCAGATCATGCTAATGTAGATGTCCTGTGAGCATTGTTGATATATATAAATAGTGCGTGGTAAAGGTAAACTTGTTGCTCGCGTTTAAATGTACTCTTTAATTGCTTACAGTGTCCAATCAATATATCCCTCCATTCAGTTGTTGTATTGCCATAATTTTTGTTCCCCCAATTGGGTTGAGTAATTTCTCGATATGACAGCTTAAGCTTTAGCTGCATAATAATTATTGTCATTGTCTTCGGATTTTCTGCCAGATCCTAAAATCAAATGGTTCGAAATTTCTGTGATGAATCTGTCCGCCGTCTACAGGAGTGACACTGCTGCTGCTAAGTACCACCGAAGACTGGTTGCCAGTACGGAAACCGTAGCCTTATTTGGGCACCCATACCATACACGGCACTTGCGTCGCCCACCACAGGTGATGCCCCCAAGATGGGACACTGTAGCGCCACTCGTGGCATACACCATTAAACATTCAAGCCGGCCGTAAAAAGAGCGGTGTGCTGCGATGGGGGACAATACAGGATTCCAAGTCCTGCTGGAAGAAAAACCATTGTCTCCGTTAATCCTGTTGCCTGCCAACCTAATTTTGATTGAGACCTGTCCCAAGAAGTGGGCTCACCGGCAGCTATCAGTATCTCATCAGGTTTAATCCCGTGATACTCGTCCAAACACTGCTCCCCTACTGCCGATTTTTCAGGCTGCCCTATCCCCGTGTGAAGTGAATGTCACACACAATTGTTCTTAACTGTGCAAATTGACCGGCTGACGTAAACCTTACCGCGACGACAGGGAATTTTGTGTATACCTGGATATTGCTGTTAGAAGGACGTGGCGCTCCGTATTATTCCGCAAACAGTCGCAAAGTTCTTTCGTGCGGCCGGTCAGCGTATTTGAGAAAAGTCTTTGACTGCCATGCAGCGTTGGTGCCGTAGTCTACTACAGACGGGACCACAATGCCCTGTCTTGGCGGGCAGCACGGGTGATGGGTGGCGCATGCGCAGTGTTCAGTACGGAAGCTTATATAGGAGAACAGTTTACAACTTTGGCATCAGTTTTCAGCGTGACTCAGTAGCAGCAGCTCCTCTCCTGAAGATGGCAGACAAATTCACGCCGAAATATTGAACCAGATGAGAATACCAATTTCTCAACATCTCTATTTTTTTATAAAAGAAAGACAATTTGACCGTCAAAATGTTGACAGTAAATTGTCGAGTTACTCGCAGCAAAGTCCCTGTATTTACTGCCCTCCAGTAAAGTTTTCGCACTGAAGTTATTCTCGGAATGGAGAGCTGGCTGAAACCAAACGAGCAGAAAGCACCGAAATATTTAGCAGGCCGTGGATCTTACATCGAAAATACGAATTAGACGCCATGGGATGTGGGGGTCGGGAGGACTATTGACTTCAGTCGATAAAAATATTGTTCTTTTGAGGTAGAAATTGAATCTGTGAAGTTGTCTGACAGCCTAGGCGAATTTAAGTATATATCAGATATTTTTACAAGCCGATTCCGCTGTGACATTCATTCATTCATTCAGAGGAAGTCTAAATGCAGCAGCTGGAAAACACATAATGCTATATTAGTTGGAGACGACTTTGACTAATCGAGTAGAGTCTGGGACGACTATGGATTGATTGCAAGTGGTACAGCCAGACAGCGTAGTGAATTGGTTTTCAAGACTTTTCCGAAAAATACTTTGAGCAGGTATTTCGAAAGCCCACACACAATGGAAAAATTTTAAGACTTATGCCTACTTATAGACAATTTCAAAATAGAGACGGGGACTAGTTGTCATGATGTCATTGTACCGACGGTGGTTGCTAAAATTAATAAATCCACCAAGAAGGCTAGGAGAGTATTTTTACTAGAAAGAGCTGACAAGCAGTTAGTATTAGAACTGTTCACATTTCTAAAACAATCGGGAATCTGATATTTAGATATTTATAACAATATCATTATCGTCCTTCGGCGTATCGAGAAAAATATCGATATACTGATATTCGACGAATAAAATATCGACTTACTGACCTATAAAAATATTGGCTGTACATCGTAAATATACTGCCGGTTTTAGAGCTTTACATTTAGGTATTGATTTATTATTAGATATTCTGTACATCAACATCTAAAAACCTGCTTATCCCTCTGAGAGCAAGAATTGAAAGGAAAATGATGCAGGTTCACGTTTGGCAATAACCACTTTGCTAGCGATGGTAACTGATTGTACGTGGCACAATAAAAAGGGTCCGATAGGTACATTGTTCGGTTTCGTCACATATCGGATTTGTCCTGAATACTTCATGTCGACTTCGCTGCTTTTTCGTTTCTGTAAATGCCAGCGACTTCGACGTTGTAGTATCAAAATTGCGTGGTCAAGCTTAACGTTGCAGTTTTTTTTGGTAGCACCGAGTGCCAATTGCGTAAGCATTTCCCCTCACACGTCTCAGCCCATGACAAAGACCAGTGTTGTAATTTAGATTTTTGTTCATCATTTTTAGAAACTATTTTTGGAGAATGCATATGTGAAGAAACAGTACACTATTTGCATTAAAAATTGTTTCTTGACACAACTGGTATGCTATGTCTTCTCATCGGAAATGATGTTATGCCATTCACAACACCACCTCCCAGAGCAATCGGACTTCTTATTCTGTGCCACTTATACTTGCTTGACACAGTCATAGAGAAAGACGGGAAGTGATGAAAGCCTAAAAAGTAGTAAGACTCTTTCACACAGTGATAGTAAAATTATATTCCATTACTAATTCAAAAGAACAATTTCAAATATTTACCTAAAATTACGAAATAATGTAATATAAAATAATAATATCGGCACTTGATATATCTTGGGGAGGAATATAGCCGATACATGCCGACATACTTTTGAGAAAATATCGATACGTCGGTATATAGACGTTTTGTCAACAGCTCTAGTTAGCATCCATCTTAGACAATGAATGACGATCACTTAGTTACAATATCATGGACTTAGAGGAATTATGGGCACAGTTGAAACTGGTTATAAATCACGCTCAGGAAAGTATACGCTGAGTGAATGGATCAAGGGAAATATCGGTCCAGGTTTAATAACAAAATTTGGAAAATGGTGTGGAAACAGAGACTGAATTTATTTATTTATTTATTGTTCCGTGGGACCAAATTAAGGAGAAGTCTCCATGGGCATGGAACGAGTCAATACATGAAATTATAACACGATATTAGAAACAGATATAATGAAATATAAAAAAACTTATTTAGGTGACAAGTCGTAAGTTTAAATTAAGACAATCAACAATGTAACACTGGAATTTGCTTAATTTTTTAGCTCTTCCAGGAGCTCCTCGACAGAATAGAAGGAGTAAGCCATCAGGAAACTCTTCAGTTCAGGCTTAAAAGAGTTTGGGCTACTGCTAAGATTTTTGAGTTCTTGTGGTAGCTTATTGAAAATGGATGCAGCAGAATACTGCACTCCTTTCTGCAAAAGAGTCAAGGAAGTGCATTCTACATGCAGATTTGATTTCTGCCTAGTATTAACTGAGTGAAAGCTGCTAACTCTTGGGAATAGGCTAATATTGCTAACAACAAACGACATTAAAGAAAATATATACTGTGAGGGCAAAGTCAGAATTCCCAGATTTTTGAATAGGGGTCGACAAGAGGTTCTCGAACTTACACCACATATAGCTCGAACAGCCAGTTTTTGAGCCAAAAATACCCTTTTTGAATCAGAAGAATTACCCCAAAAAATAATACCATACCACATAAGCGTATGAAAATATGCGAAGTAGACTACTTTTCGTATTGAAGTGTCACTTATTTCAGATACTGTTCTAATGGTAAATAAAGCAGCATTTAGTTTCTGAACAAGATCCTGGACATGGGCTTTCCACAACAGCTTACTATCTATCCGAACGCCTAGGAATTTGAACTGTTCCGTCTCGCTTATAATATGCCCATTCTGTCTGATCAAAATATCGGTTCTTGTTGAATTGTGAGTTAGAAACTGCAAAAACTGAGTCTTACTGCGATTTATCATCAAATTATTTTCCACAAGCCACGAACTTATTTCATGAACTACATTATTTGTTACTGTTTCAATATTACACACAAGATCCTTCACTATCAAGCTGGTGTCATCAGCAAACAGAAATATTTTTGAATCACCTGTAATACTAGAAGGCATATCATTTATATAAATAAGAAACAGCAGTGGCCCCAGCACCAACCCTTGGGGAACGCCCCACTTAACAGTGCCCCATTGGGACTGAACATCACTACCACTCTCAATATTGCGGAGAATTACCCTCTGCTTTCTGTTCTTAAAGTAAGAGGCGAACCAGTTGTAAGCTACTCCCCTTACTCCATAACGGTCCAACTTCTGCAGTAATATTTTGTGGTCAACACAGTCAAAAGCCTTCGTTAAATCAAAGAAAACACCTAGCGTTCGCAAACTTTTATTTAATCCGTCCAAAACCTCACAGAGAAAAGAGAATATAGCATTTTCAGTTGTTAAACCATTTCTAAAACCAAACTGAACATTTGACAGAAAATTATGTGAATTTAAATGCTCCAGTAACCTTGTATATACAACTTTCTCGATAACTTTAACAAACACCGATGGCATAGAAATAGGTCTAAAATTGTCAACATTATCAATGTCTCCCTTTTTATAAAGTGGCTTCACTACCGAGTACTTTAATCGGTCAGGAAACCGACCACTCCTAATGGAAAAGTTACAGATATGGCTGAGAACTGGGCTAACATACATAGAACAATACTTCAGTATTCTGCTAGATAACCCGTCATATCCATGAGAGTTCTTGGTCTTTAGTGATTTAGTTATTAACTCAATCTCCCTCTTGTCAGTATCATGGAGGAGCATTTCAGGTAACAGTCTCGGAACACTTTTTTCTAAGAGCGCTATATGATTCCCTGTTGGGACTAGGTTTCTATTTAGTTCACCTGCTATATTCAGAAAGTGATTATTAAATACTGTACATATATGGATTTATCAGTAACACGGACATTCCCACTACGCACTGATTCTATATCCTCGACCTGTCTCTGCAGACCAGCAACTTCCTTTACGACTGACCATATGGTTTTAATTTTATCCTGAGACTTAGCTATTCTATCTGCATACCACATACTTTTTGCCTTCCTAATAACATTTTTAAGCACCTTACAATACTGTTTGTAATGGGCTGCTGCATTTAGATTTTGACTGTTTCTAACGTTTTGATATAATTGCCACTTTGTTCTACAAGATATTCTTATCTCTGTCTCTGCAGACCAGCAACTTCCTTTACGACTGACCATATGGTTTTAATTTTATCCTGAGACTTAGCTATTCTATCTGCATACCACATACTTTTTGCCTTCCTAATAACATTTTTAAGCACCTTACAATACTGTTTGTAATGGGCTGCTGCATTTAGATTTTGACTGTTTCTAACGTTTTGATATAATTGCCACTTTGTTCTACAAGATATTCTTATCCCTCTAGTCAGCCACTCAGGCTGCCTGTTTGTGCTAGTACGCTGTTTTAAACGTTCTAACGGAAAGCAACTTTCAAAGAGCATGAGAAAAGTCTTGAGAAAAGCATTATATTTATCGTCTACTGTATCAGCGCTATAAACATCTTGCCACTCTTGTTCCTTTATAAGGTTTACAAAGGTCTCTACAGCAACTGGATCAGCTTTCCTGAACAGCTGATGACTATATTTAACACGTGTTGCATCATAAAAATCTTTTAAAGTTAAAATTTGCGCATCATGATCTGAAAGGCCATTCACCTTTTTGCAAACAGAATGCCCTTCTAGTAATGAGGAATGAACAAAAATGTTGTCTATGGTTGTTCTACTGTTCCCTTGCACTCTCGTTGGAAAGAATACGGTTTGCATAAGATTATATGAATTAAAGAGGTCTACCAGCATCCTCTTCCTTGCACAATCACTTAAACAATTAATATTGAAGTCACCACATATAACTAAATTTTTGTATTTCCTATAAAGTGAACCAAGAACCTCCTCTAGCTTTAGCAAAAATGTTGTGAAATCGGAGTCTGGGGATCTATAAATAACAACAGTTACACGTTTAGCTCCGTTAAATTTAACCATACCTGCACAACATTCAAACACCTTTTCAGTGCAGTACTTTGAAACGTCAATTGACTCAAATGCGATGCCGTTTTTCACATACATGGCTACTCCCCCACACCGCAAAGAGCTCCTCGAAAAGCAGCCAGCCAGCCTGTATCCTGGTAAAGGAAGCCTCTGAATTATCTCCTTATTTAAGAAGTGTTCAGATATACCAATAATTTCAGAGTCAACATCTATAAGCAGTTCACTAACATTATCTCTAATACCTTGTATATTTTGATGAAATATACTAATTCCCTCATTACTCGGATACCTAAGCTTTGTCAAAAGTGATTCCCTTGTTAGAGAGACTTCCCTTAATCAGGAATACCTATCAGCTGACTTCAATCTAAAATAGGTGCAGTTCTAACACCCACTACTGCAGGAATTTTCCCATGAGTGATCCCACCAACCCCACCTATGCTGTCACCTATAAGCTTTGCCAACCTCCCCTTCCCATACCTGTTGAGGTGCAGGCCGTGTCTAGTGAAACCCGTCCTGCTGATAGACTCCACCGACACCACTGAAATGTGACCCATGCTTTCTGTCATCAGCGCACCTCCAAGTCTCATGTTATTACGCCTGACGGCTGTATTAAGATGAGGCCGATCGTGACGCTGAAACAGTTCCACTAAATGCACATTCGTGTTGCCAGTCTGAGTGGCTATCTTTTCCAGGTCACCATCTATGTTATACTCCCCATCCCTATCAATACAATTACCAGCTCCACCCACAATCACTACCTGATCCTCTTTAGTAAAATCCCTACATAACCCCCCTATGTTAACCGTCACCTGAGCCAACCCTGCATTAGGCTTCACAATGCTGGTGACCTGGTACTCACTCCCCAGCACTTTCTGCAACTCCTGGCCTACACCTCTGCCATGAGAACTACCTAACAACAGAACCATCTTCTTCCTCTTCGACTTTGCAACTGTTCTAGGCACAGTAACTACTGAGGTCTGCTGCATACTTCCTACATCTACAGCTACTAGAGATTCCTCTCCACTAGACTCTGACAGTTGGTCATATCTATTGTAAACACCAATAGTAAAACTATCTGAAAATCTTCTTCTCCTAGCAGATCTCTTGCCAACAGCCAGCTCCCATTCCCCAGCCCCCTTCTCCCTCCTCATCCTATCTAGCTCCTCCTGTGCGTTTTTCAACTGCACCTGAAGGGCACAGATCTTACGCTCCTGCTCCTCTATCAATTTACTCTTGCTACATAACCTGCATTTCCAGGAGAGGATCTCACCAGAATGTCCACTGGCTTCCCCACTGCATTTCCCCCAGTGAAAATACTTCGAACAAGTCTCACACCGCAATCCACTACTCACGAACCTACAGCAGAGCCCACACTTCTCACTCATGGTAAAATTTTACTTTTTCTAAGTTCCGCTACTACAATAAGAAGATATTAAAAACCTGACTACAATAATCACAAACGTACTCTACAAGGGAAGTAACTACTATTATTAACAGTATTAATAAACAACAAATGTGAATATAACAAAAGACTAATACATAAAGAGAATCAAACGTCTAATGACACAGTAACGAAGCTGTAAACAGTTCCCAAAAGGTTCTTCTGAAATTATTTCACCAGAAAACACCAAGAACACCGGTTGAAGATTACTAAAGTTCCTAAATAAACCACTATACACAAACAATTAATTAGTACTTAGCTTTCGATGCGCCGCTACAGCTGCAACTGGTCAGCGCGGAACATAAACAAAGGCAAGAGGTTAAGTTGCTCGATACGAAACACTCACAAATATCAGGTCACAACACAAGAAAGGCACAGGTGAATGAAGAAACCACTAATACGTCACTTATATAGTAAATATTATCACAAAAACCGTTAAAATATGTATCTGAAACCTAAAAATATATGAAAACTTAGAGAGCGATCTCACACGCAGTCACTCGCTTATGACGTCACACCACTTTCGGTTCACAAAAGAACGCGCAAATGACGCCAGGCAAAGTTAGTAGGAACTGATGCGGCTGTAAATAACGACACGCGAAGCGTGCAACAACTTACGCTGTCATACGGTAGCAGAAGATCTGGCCAAGAGCCCGAGGAAATTCTGGTCCTGCGCAAAATCACTTAGCGGGTCAACGGCTTCTATGCATCCTATCTGGTATGGCAATTGAAGACAGCAAAAGGAAAGCTGAAGTTTCAAATATCGCCTTTAAGCAGTTGGATCGTACAAACATATCGTCGTTCGATCATTGGCCAGAATCACTGGCATTCAGAAGCAAATGAAAGACTTCAAAACAAATAAGTCACCAGGTCCGAGTGGAATCCCAATTTGCTTTTGACACGGAGTACGCTACGGCATTGGCCCCTAACTTATCTTGCGTTTATCGCGATCCTCTAGTCCAGTGGAAAGTCCTAAGCGATTGGAGAAAAGGTAAAAGAACGGTGGGACAAAATTACAGACTGTTTGCTGCAGAATTCTGGAACATGTTCTCAATTTGAATAAAATAAATTTTCTAGAGACAGAAAAATTTCTGTCCATAAATCGCCCATGCGTAAGTCAGTTTTCCTTTATCTTACATGATATACTGGGAACGATAGGTGAAGGGCAGCACGCAGATTCAGTACTCCTACATTTCCGGAAACCGGGAGCAGTTTGACTCGATGGCCCAATGCAGACTGGTAACGAAGACCAAGTGCACGTAATAGGTTTCCAGATATATGAGTGGGTCGAAGACATCTTTTGTAAAACAAACACAGTACGTTGTTCTTGACGGGTATAGGTCATCTGAGAAAAGAATATTGTAAAGAGTGCCCAGCGAAATGTGATAGTTCTGCTACGTGGTGATCTGAAGACAAGGCTAAACAGCAATTCTATAAGGTAGCATTGTGCCATTTATGTCTGCAAGAACAAAAATTGTATTTAGTGTGATGAATGGTAGCTTGCTCTGATTGTAGAAAAATGTAGTTTAATGCAGATGAGCAGGAAAAACAATGGCACAATGTTCTAATACAGTATTAATGGTGTGTTACATGGCACAGCAGCAACGATTACATGTCTTGGCGTAACACTGAAAAGCGATGTGAAAGGGAACGAGCACACGAGGGCAGTAGTAGGAAAAGCGAATGGTAAACTTCGGTTCATTGAGAGCATTTTGGAAAAGTGCAGTTGCTACCGCGTACCGACACTGATGTGAACCATTCTTGAGTATTACTTGAGTGTTTGGGATCCCCACGAGGCCGGATCAAAGGAATACGTCAAAAACTATTCAGAGGACTGCTGCTAGATTTGTTAGAAGCAGGTTCGACGAACACCTGAGTTTACATATATGCATCGTGAACTCAAACAGGAATCCCTGGTGGGAAGACGATTTTATCTTCGCGAAAGCGAAACAGTATTGAGAAAATTTCGAAAACAGGCATCTGAAGCTGACTGCAGTATGACTCTACTGCTGCCGTTGTATATTGCGCCTAAAGACCACGACGATTAGATAAGAGAAATTAAGGTTCGCTCCAATTGCGAGTGGAACAAGAAAGTAAACGACCAGTAGTAGTACAAGACACCCTCCACAATGCATCATGCGGTCGTTTTCGGAGAGTGTTTATAGATGTAGACCCATGTGACCTGCCTAATCCTCAGCATTCTCCTGCTGCATCAAATTTGAAACGCTCCTATTCCCATCTTATACGAGGTGTTATCGTCCATATTTCTTGTTCGTACTGGGAAACACTCTTGACAAATACCTCAAAAAAATACCTTCAAAAAAGGCTTTCTAACCCTTAAATTCATCTTCAACCTTGACATATTTCCCTACTTTAGAAACTTCATTCTGTAACCAGACTATTTTGAATCACCACTACCTCATTGTCAGTTATTTTGCTGCCCGCAAAGCGAAACTTACCTACAACTTGTAATCTTGTTTCGTAATGTAATGTCTTGAGAATCGCCAGTTTAAATTCGGAAATGCTCCATTAGCCAGGTTTACTTTCTTTATAATCATCCTTAAACATATTTTCAAGACACTTTTCGTTACGTTCAAATTATGACCCAAATCCTTCGCCGTTTCTGTCAGAATTATAACGTTATCGGCAATCCTCAAAGTTTTTATTTTTTCTGCCTCATCTTTAATTCCCACCCTAATGTATCCTTGGTTTTATTTGCTGCTTGCTCAGTGCTCACACTAAATAACATTCGGGATAGGCTCAATCCCGTCCGACTCCCTTTTAAACTACTTTTCCGTTGTGCTTCTTCAAACTCCCGGCCTATTTGTTGCTCGAACAGTCCACGGGTATATTGCCGGTTCATAGTGTCCAAATTTCCTGTTTCTTGTCTTTCGACTCTTAAAACTGTACACTGATTTTGAACAAGTTGTAGAAAATCTTGCACCAACTAGGTACTCCCTTCAAAATTTCAGGGAAAATATTTTAGTCAACTTTGTCGAAAGCTTTCTGGGAATCTTGGCTCAAATGGTTGAAATGGCTCTGAGCACTATGCGTCTTAACTCCTCAGGTCATCAGTCGCCTAGAACTTAGAACTAATTACACCTAACTAACCTAAGGACATCACACACATCCATGCCCGAGGCAGGATTCGAACCTGCGACCGTAGCGGTCGCTCGGTTCCAGACTGAAGCGCCTAAAACCGCACGGCCACTCCGGTCGGCTCTGGGAATCTATTTCCGCGTGTTCCTTAGTTCCTCCGGAAGCCAATCTTATCTTTCCAAGAGATCCGCTTCTACCATACTTTACACCCTTTTGTAAATAATTCGCATCATTGAACTGCACCCATGGTTGATTAAACTGATGGTTCTGTAACATTCACACTTGTCAGCCTTTACTTAATCTGGAACTGCAATTGTTACATTCTTCGTAAAGTCTGAGGGTATTTCACCTGCCTCATAATATTTCTAATTCTAAGGGAATCTCGTCTACTCCAGGTGTGTTTAACTGTGCTACAAGAATCTTCGATAACGTTTCTAGTGTTTAATTCAGTTTGCTTGAATGTTTGTATAATATAGTGCATAGCAACCTGAAATACACAACACAAACAGGAGATAATCTCGAATAAGTTTATAAATACGAGACATTGGGAATTATTACACTCTGCAAACCGCAGCCCAAAATGCTTACCCCGTAGAACGAAATGAAAAACGATAAGCTGCCTTTTAGGTCTGACATGCAATTTAGAAGTGACCATCGTTTATTATGAGCGTGCTGAAACAAGATAAGGGGCAGCGTAATGCATTATGTAACATTAGGCACGATCTAACGAGAATCGGTCAGTGGCCTTTATTATTAACTGCTTTCCTGTAGTGGGTTATTAATCGCGGAACGAGTGGTAAATTGATCCTTCCGCAGTAACTTACAACTGGGAACATTCACGCGATTTTGTGCTGTGTGCAGTGAAATTATTTTCAAGCTATACGCCGCCAGGTATACGAAAGAGCTCGTACATAAATTTCACTATAATCAAACAACTATATCCGTGGAGTACTGAAAAATATAGACCGAGATTCGCAACTAAAAAATAGGTATTACTTCACGTAATGAGACATACTGAAAGACAGTGTCTTACTTTTTCCTATTGCATGGAAATACGACTTTTTCCCGTAGGTTAACGCAGATACTACACTGAAGTGCTGAAGAAACTGGTATAGGGATGCCTACTCCAATACAGAGATATGTAAAGAAGCAGAATACGGCGCTGCCATCGGCAACACCTACATAAGACAAGAAGTGTCTGGCATAGTTGTTAGATCGGTTATTGCTGCTACAATGGCAGATTATCAAGGCTTAAGTGAGTTTGGACGTGATGTTATAGCCGGCGCGCAAGCGATTGGACACAGCATCTCCGAGGTAGCGATGAAGTGAGGATTTAACCGTACGACCATTTCACGAGTGTACCGTGAATATCAGGAATCCGGTAAAACATCAAACCTCCGACGTCGCTGAATGCGGAAAATGATCCTACAAGAATGGGGCCAACGACGACTGAGGAGAATCATTCAACGACACAGAAATGCAACCCTTCCGCAAATTGCTGCAGATTTCAGTGCTGTGAATTCAATAAATGTCAGCGTGCCAACCATTCAACGAAACATCATCGATATGGGCCTTCGGAGCCGAAAGCCCACTCGTGTACCCTTGATGACTGCACGACACAAAGCTTTAAACCTCGCCTGGGCCCAGCAACACCGACATTGGAATGTTGATGACTGGAAACATTTTGTCTGGTAGGACGAGTCTCGTTTCAAGTTGTGTCGAGGGGATGGACGTGTATGGGTATAGAGACAACCTCATGAATCCATGGCCTCTGCTTATCAACAGGACGCTCTGTAATGATGTGGGCCGTGTGCAGTTGGAGTGATGTGGGACCCCTGGTACATCTAGATACGACTCAGACAGGTGACACGTACAAAAGCATCGTGTTTGAGTACCTGCGTCCATTCATGTCCATTGTGCATTCCGACGGCCTTAGGCAATTCCAGCAGCACAATGTGACACTCCACACGTCCATAATTACTACAGAGTAGCTCCAGGAATACTCTCCTGAGTTTTAACACTTCCGCAGGCCACCAAACTCTCCAGGCATGAATATTATCGAGCAAATCTGGGATGTCTCGCAACGTGCTCTTCAGAAGAGATCTCCATCCCCTCGTAGTCTTACGGATTTATAGACAGCCCTGGAGGATTCATGGTGTCTACTTCACACATTAGTCAAGTCCATTGAAACGTCCCCTTAGAAAATTATAAATGGCTGTGCTTAAACTGACACACAATATTTTTTCGCGCAACGCAATCTGACTTTCAAAAATCCCTACAAAAGAATGGCCCTGACTAACAATAACCTATACCTTTCATGAATGACTTACCTCACAAAAATCTTCGTTACTCAAACTACTGGAATACAGCGAGTGCCACTACTGCCAGCTAAATAAAAGATTCTAGCTACTGATAGGCATAGTTAGCACATGAAAGATTTTGATAAAGAACAAACAATGTATTTACCTTAATAGTGTTCAAAAGTCATTATATATATATATATATATATATATATATATATATATATATATATATATATATATATATATATATATATATATATCTCAGTTCATGACATCCAGTCTTACAAATTTACTGTCTGTGATGGACACACGTCCACATATTCCGCTCTCAAAATTCTGCCACCTCTCTTGCCACATCCACCACTGCTGGCGGCTCACCTCCAACTGCGCAACGCTATGCGCTGTTAACAGCCAACTGCCCCACACTGCCAGACACCACATTTGCTAGGTGGTAGCTTTTAATTCGGCCGCGGTCCGCTAGTATACGTCGGAACCGCGGGTCGCCACTGTCAGTGATAGCAGACCGAGCGCCGCCACACGGCAGGTCTAGAGAGACTTACTAGCACTCGCCCCAGTTGTACAGCCGATTTTTCAAGGAACGGTTCACTGACAACTACGCTCTCATTTGCCGAGACGATAGTTAGCATAGCCTTCAGCTAATTTTGCTACGACCTAGCAAGGCGCCGTATTCAATTGATATTGGGATTCTATTAATGTAATCGTAGAGGGAGACCAAGAGATGAATACACTAAGCAGATTCAGAAGGATGTAGGTTGCAGTAGATACTGGGAGATGAAGAAGCTTGCACAGGATAGAGTAGCATGGAGAGCTGCATCAAACCAGTCTCAGGACTGAAGACCACAACAACAACAACAACAATTAATGTATCATCAAGAGCGATGTTCTACAAATGTGGATTAAAGTTAAGTATTCCAGAAGCTACGTACTTTACTTTATAGCATTCATTACGTATCCTGTTTCAGACCTCACGCCAGCCTGCGTGAGTTTAAGCGCGTGCTTTTCGGCTCCCTCTTACTGTGTCTAGGCTGTCTTGTCTAGACACAACAACTACAATAGCAAATTACAACAATGCCAACCCAGCCACAGACTGCACACAGCACAGCTACGTGGCGTTACCAATATAAAAACCTAAACAGCCTACTTACACCATGCCACGGTGTGTTGTGGGACTTCAGCGTGTTCGCGGCGGCCCTACACGATATTAGGCAGGTGTACCAGTTTCTTTGGCTCTTCAGTGTGAAATATTAGGGGCCATCGACATACTTATATATTCTCACAATTTTCGCTTGGTCCGTGCAAATGCGTGGAGCTGCATCTGTCTAAGAATTCTAGGAAAGTACGGAGAGTAGAGGAAAGTAGCCCAAATAGGTCTCCTACCTCCTCCCCTCCCCCTCCTCAGAGCGGATCCCCTGGTCTATTAGCCCTGCACATTCTGAGACCAAATGTAAGTAGTAGTTTTCGCTCCTACCACTCTGTTGTGCAACGCACAAGTTGCCTGCGTCAACTGTTGGTTATAAGTTCACCTTCATACGTTTTGGCAACGGAAAACGTTTTCACATCCTGCTACAGTTTTCGTTAATTCTCCTTCATATTTGAAGGCGACGCTTTTAGTAGGTACATGTTGTTGAATAACAAGGTTTATGGTTAATGTTCATGACTTGCGGTTTCATTTAGATGTCTCGCAAAAAATTTACTGGATCAAAAAAATATAACCAGTCGACGCGTGAATTGGGCCCACTTCAGTTATTTAAGCCGGACACCTTACTTTTTCAGATTTGGTCTCACTCTCTTAGCATTCTCTTGCATATTACGAGACGGCAAAGGGAAAGTTTGACCATTAAAAGTGTAACCCAAAAAAAATGACTAAAGGTATTGACGCAGTTAAAAGGAAGAAGATGAGTTGGAAGGAAGCCAGTACATCGTTTAATGTTCCACAAACAAAACCTATGAGACTGTACAAGATGAAATATGGTACACCCAATGAGGCAGGATAAACAAAAACAGATAGACATACAATTTATTGGTTTACTATTGTCTTCCTATGGAAGCTTCTTTCTTTGGATTTATTCGTAATAATCTGCGAGGAACCGAGAATGGCCATGCAATTGGCAGAGAGAAGTAATATTGAACATCCCTTGATAGCCGAGCGGTTCTAGGCGCTACAGTCTGGAACCGCGCGACCGCTGCGGTCGCAGGTTTGAATCCTGCCTCGGGTATGGATGTGTGTGATGTCCTTAGGTTAGTTAGGTTTAAGTAGTTCTAAGTTCTAAGGGACTGATGACCTCAGTAGTTCAGTCCCATAGTGCTCAGAGCCATTTGAACCATCGCTTGATAGACGACACTTCCGGGAAAAAGTGGGTTAGTTTTGTTTCTTAAACGATACAACATCAAACTGTCTGAAAGAACGCTTGCAGTAAAATCGTATAGTAAGGCTATTGGGTTCAACAACAAGGAAACACCGAGAAATTCTATAACCTTCAGGATGATGTTATATTATACATTTATTGAAAGTAAATTATGTTTTCTATGCTTTGAAACTAGATAATGTTTTCTCTGACTTAACACCTCTTTCTAATAGTGTTTGGTACTATTTGGATTATTTTTACAAAATGTGCGGATTTTGGTAACTATTTTTCCGACTTGGGGTTTGGTTTAGGGTATTTTCCACTATATCTAAGTGCAAAAATATAGAAACAGTTAAGAGAGCTGGGAGATAAAAAAGAGCAATTATTTATGTAGGGTGATCTCGAACACCGCAGACAAAATTTTGGAGGTTTTTCAAGAATGTTTACCGGGAATTTTGGTATAAGGAACCAGTGGCATCAAATGACTCTTTACAGAGTTGTATTTCCATTTGTGATCTTACCACATTTATCTTTGTATCTGTATTACACTCAAAATAACTGCACAGCAGTGCAAAAATCCACGGTACGCGCTGTTAAACGTCAAATCAAAAGCACCCTCAGGCGTATATGTTTCCAGTTATTATTTTATTTTATTTTTATTTTGCACGCTGGAGTCTGCAACTGATGGACGAAGTGATGGTGTTATTAAAAAGAAGTCTACGGAACCACTGACTATATGCTGGCCGTTATTTCTATTGTCTGTACAAGAGCAGGGGTTCATCCTTCAAGTCGGTCAGGGGGCCTGAAGATGACCTAGTGTAACGCCGAAACTGGTAGCGAAAATAAGATCGTAGTCGGAAATATAGGAGGCTGAAGGTGTTTCCGATTTGACACTTTGTACTGAACAACAGAGGTCCAGAAACCATCCTGCATAAAGGTGGACTTACTGATACGCGTTGTGTCTTGTTAAGCAACAACTTTCTCCATTCAGCATGGTACTTGCTGTTTGACAACACTTATGCCCTCTTTACTCTTCGCTCTCAATGTTGCATTCAGGACTGCTCGTTTCTACCTCGTATTCTACTTTCCCGTACTGTTCGTTGTATTTTGACAGTGATCTTCATCGGTAAGAATAGGTTCACGGTTGAAAAGTTGGCCGATATACGCTTCGTGTGTGCGTTCATTGAATGTTTTATATCTGTCTCGCGATTGTTGCATTACTCTACATCTTGTGCTGGACGTTCTGGCTTTTGCAGTTTACATACTTTTTCTCTCTTTTGAAGATATTTTCATTCTCACAGAAACAAAGGTAACTGGGCACAAAAGCGATAAAACTGTATTTACATTATTATTTCGCAACGGGCCACATGTGATTATGCTTAAATACTCAGGAAATACCTCGAAAGACTTCCGAAGTTTGGTCCGTGCAGTTCTGGACCACACATACAATAAGTCGCGTCAGACATGAGATATAATTTCATTGTCGGCTACCTATTGTTGGAGAGAAACCGATCACAATGAGGTGCAACAGACACTTTGATCTAGCATAAGATTATGATATTAGTTACCATTTTTCTATAAGTAAGACATTTTTATAACAGCAGCACAACATTGTTGATTCCATGGAGACCATAGAGTCCTTCTTAAATCAAAACACAGGATTCATGTAAAAAGTCGATAAGTAGAATGTTGAAATCAGTTAAATTTACCAACCCATTTTTGCTGCCATACACTGAGGCTCTATAACAGCTTAAGGTCATAAGAGCATAATAGGGTTCAATGTGGACCTTTTCCTGTGCCTAATTCCAAATTGTCTCATGTATCGTCGAGAGCATTCATGATGCAATAGTGAAATTCATTTAAATGGCGATTTTCAAAAGCAATATTCATTCATCCAATACTAGAGAACCAAATATCATGGTTTACATGTACAATTGCAAGCCAAGCTAATCAAGAGAGTTAACATTAATAAAATATTGATCATAACGTTAAAATATCCAAAACTTTGGAAATATTTCAAACTCACAAAATCTAAGACCAGTTTTGGAATCGGCACAAAATTTCATTTAAGATGGGACATTTTACACGTCATTTTAGAGCTATTTCAAATTTCGTAGCTACCACATTAAAAATGTTTTACGATTAATTAATGTACGAAGGACAAACTCTTTTCTGCAAAAAATAGAATAAATTAAGATAATGCTGGCCATCATGTAGCTTATCTCATACACATTATAAAAATGGATTACGTATGTGTGTATGTTCCACATCTGCTGCTAAACAACTGGACCGATGTCAACCAAACTTGGTACACATATTTCGGCGGCGCGATTCCTTTCGTCCATTGCCTACATCTACATGTGAACTCGTTGCAGCAGCCATACCATTAAGTTTACGACTGTGTAATGCTCTCAGGTTTTTAGTCACCGATATGCTCAATATGCCACGCAGAATTACTGTCTTTTCTCAAACACGAAATTACTTAAAAAATCCGTAATAAATATGGCTTCGCATTAAAACACTTTTGAAATATGTAGCACAACTAAAACCGGCGAATTATAACTTCCTTCGGAGCTCACACTACAAACGACCGTACCATTGAAAGGCTGGGTTCTGATTCCCTTAGATTGCTGTAAGCATTCTACATCTCCAAGAGATAAGACGCGCGAAGAATACTCCGTTTTGATTTGTCAATTTTCTTTAAGGCCAACAGAAAAACATTATTCTCCCACGTTATTCGGCGCTTTTCATGACTAACTAATCAACAAATAACACTCTTTCCAACTGTATTTTTTCCTGACATAAATATTTAACATTATGATATTTTGCTTATACACTCCTGGAAATTGAAATAAGAACACCGTGAATTCATTGTGCCAGGAAGGGGAAACTTTATTGACACATTCCTGGGGTCGGATACATCACATGATCACACTGACAGAACCACAGGCACATAGACACAGGCAACAGAGCATGCACAATGTCGGCACTAGTACAGTGTATATCCACCTTTCGCAGCAATGCAGGCTGCTATTCTCCCATGGAGACGATCGTAGAGATGCTGGATGTAGTCCTGTGGAACGGCTTGCCATGCCATTTCCACCTGGCACCTCAGTTGGACCAGCGTTCGTGCTGGACGTGCAGACCGCGTGAGACGACGCTTCATCCAGTCCCAAACATGGTCAATGGGGGACAGATCCGGAGATCTTGCTGGCCAGGGTAGTTGACTTACACCTTCTAGAGCACGTTGGGTGGCACGGGATACATGCGGACGTGCATTGTCCTGTTGGAACAGCAAGTTCCCTTGCCGGTCTAGGAATGGTAGAACGATGGGTTCGATGACGGTTTGGATGTACCGTGCACTATTCAGTGTCCCCTCGACGATCACCAGTGGTGTACGGCCAGTGTAGGAGATCGCTCCCCACACCATGATGCCGGGTGTTGGCCCTGTGTGCCTCGGTCGTATGCAGTCCTGATTGTGGCGCTCACCTGCACGGCGCCAAACACGCATACGACCATCATTGGCACCAAGGCAGAAGCGACTCTCATCGCTGAAGACGACACGTCTCCATTCGTCCCTCCATTCACGCCTGTCGCGACACCACTGGAGGCGGGCTGCACGATGTTGGGGCGTGAGCGGAAGACGGCGTAACGGTGTGCGGGACCGTAGCCCAGCTTCATGGAGACGGTTGCGAATGGTCCTCGCCGATACCCCAGGAGCAACAGTGTCCCTAATTTGCTGGGAAGTGGCGGTGCGGTCCCCTACGGCACTGCGTAGGATCCTACGGTCTTGGCGTGCATCCGTGCGTCGCTGTGGTCTGGTCCCAGGTCGACGGGCACGTGCACCTTCCGCCGACCACTGGCGACAACATCGATGTACTGTGGAGACCTCACGCCCCACGTGTTGAGCAATTCGGTGGTACGTCCACCCGGCCTCCCGCATGCCCACTATACGCCCTCGCTCAAAGTCCGTCAACTGCACATACGGTTCACGTCCACGCTGTCGCGGCATGCTACCAGTGTTAAAGACTGCGATGGAGCTCCGTATGCCACGGAAAACTGGCTGACACAGACGGCGACGGTGCACAAATGCTGCGCAGCTAGCGCCATTCGACGGCCAACACCGCGGTTCCTGGTGTGTCCGCTGTGCCGTGCGTGTGATCATTGCTTGTACAGCCCTCTCGCAGTGTCCGGAGCAAGTATGGTGGGTCTGACACACCGGTGTCAATATGTTCTTTTTTCCATTTCCAGGAGTGTACTTTATGCTATTAACTAATTACATTTGCATTCGAATTAACTTTCCTTTTACCATAAACTTACTAAACATATTATGATACAAAATTCCCCACGTACAACGTTCATCTGTAGAACAATAATCTGCCTATTTACTCTAGACCACATTCACGCATCATTCACACAACTAAAAGCATATACAAAACTGTACAAACACAAATAAACAAAGAAAGCCTGTGTTGGTCATAATTCCTAACAACATTATAGTTCTTTCTGTTTAGTCCTGTCCGCTACTGTCCTCTAGCAGATGAAAATCAGAACTAGGTGCTCGGTTGAACCCGCTTCAGGCCATCTGTCACCGTGCACGCATTAGCCATTCACCCGATACACAAGGCTATTGACAGGAGCGATATAAGGCGCAACGTCTCATTATCTCTTATTATCAGGCAAAAATCACTATGGGAGTAAGAATTACCTGCCTATAATACTTCATGAGATGCGTGAAAAACTTCTTCATGCAAGATTATTACTTCTTTACTGCTATATGTACTCGTGATTTACTTCGCAGACGATGTTCAAATACCCCACTGAATGTACTTACACAAATATATCACTGTACGACACATAGTACAACAGATATGACGCCATAAACACTGAGATGCATGAAAAAATACCGCATCATGCATGAAGTTTGAGTGCACTCATTTTTTATTACTAAGACACTGCTACCGTCGAGTCAACTTAAGGAAATCCCTGACAACCGGCAGCTCTTTTGACAGCTTTGAACTGCAAAGCGTAAACGGCTGTAGACGAAAACAGTAACAGTGTACAGAGTTATGGAGAGGTGTTGACAGCGATTTTTACAACATAAGCCTGTAGGCCGCGAAGCAGCTGCGCCCAGCGCACGTAAACTGTCGAAGGTATTGTACTTACACATTTGTACATTGTGTATATTTATTTGTACGTCTGTTTAAGAATTTCAAAGCTGTTTTCATGAATATATGAAAAAGAAATTTATTCTGTAATTCACTACAAACACAGTTCGTTTTTCTTTTCGTTCCTAACAGAAAATTTGCAAGTTGAATACCTGGGCAATGATCTAATATAAAAGTACATATTTACACTCCGTTTTTCTGACACTGCATGCCTTAAACAGGTGGTGAGAGGCATGTGCATAAATAGATTTTTGAGAGACACCAACAGGCAGTTCAGCTTGAATTAACATTGAGGCAGGTCGTGTCACCGACAACATGTGTGTTTTTTGTGACTGCCCAGCAAAGTTAGGTTGGCATCACTTGGAAACTTGGTCGATTGCTGTTGATGTTGTGATTCTGTTTGTCAGCTGTGTTTATGTAATAAATGGAAATATATGAAGACATGTTTGACTTATTGTTTGCTACGTGGAAGATTGGTCTAGCACAAATGAACTCAGGGACCGAATTCCTGAAATGGACTGTGTAATTCAAAATTTGTAGTTGACGAAATTCGTAGAAAATAGATTTGTGGCATAATAGTGTGGCGGCTTGGAATTTGATTGATTATTTGCGTCAACTATTAGGAAACGCCACATGCGTAACCTTCTATTTTGTGAACGGTTTGTAACATCCACGTGATAAATTTTTGGCTACAGTGCGACGAGAGGACATTATGCCTGTAACAGTTATAAACATTATGTATTCGACGTATGAAAAAACAGTGAAAACTTATAAATATTAATTATTTATATAATATTCTATGATTTAATTAGACGTATCGATGTGTATCATACAAAGACAATGATAATTGTAAATTCCTTTTATGATCTACGTTTGTCTTCCTTTGCTTTTACCTTTTGTTGGTTGGCATTTGTAAGTTGCGGACGCATATCAAACTGAGGTCTGTTAAGAAATTGTAATTATTTGTTAATTATTACTTGAAAATAGAGTTCATTATTATCATAAATATGAGTGAATAATTATTTGTAACTTTAATTCCTCTCTCAGTATGCATTAGCTGTGTTAATTATTTCTTTCCGCTGCAACGAGCGAAGCCATTGATGATAGCGATTTGTATCGCGTTTTTGCCTGTGTTTTCCTTAGAAACAAATCAAATGTTTGCTTGATGAGGTCTAAATACTGCAGAATATGAAGATATAGTTTATAGCGTTTAATAAACATTTTAAATATTTGCTTATTTGCTCTAACAATAGAAAGTCTCTATCAATTGTCTGCCGCCATCTTAACAATTATCACAATGGCAAATTCAAATTACGCAACTCTGCAGACATAAATGCTGAACGTAATACAAATGTGTAAAAATAAATGTACACCGATGGTCCCGAACTCATTTTAATGAAAATAATTCGAATCAGATTGGTTCTTTAAAAACAGTGCTCATAGTACGATCGTCATAACAAACTTTTCTAGCTGATGTATGAAGCCGAAATTAATTACGCACGAGTTGCGAAGAATATTGCTTCAGGTAGCATACGTCAGTGTTGTGCGCGGCTGATATTCTGTGGTTTTAATGATCATTTTGCTGAAGATAACTGTTTCCATCATAATCCATAGTTGTATAGAATCTGTTGTATGAACTGTGGCTTAGTGACACTTACACAACTTACAGACAACACTTTAACACGACGTTAACCTGGAGTTTTTTAGCAACTTGATCAAATCTTTAGTCGGGAGAAAAATTATTTAGTAATTACTCAATGTAATAAAATAATATTATCATTTGCATTTAAAAATTAGTTAAATACCAAACCACTGAATAAGCCAGCGAACGCCACAGGTTGAAGCTGTCCAAACGAGGTTATCCACAAATTATAATAGGGAGAGAGGCTCTTTATTTTGTCGCGTGTTGCATGTTCTTAACTGCTGCACCCGAGATACTGAGGCAAATATGGTTACCTTAAATTGAACAGTCCACTTTTCTCAAAGGCATTTGGAAGCTCCTGAAAAGACGAATGCAATGATATAACGCTGGTTAATATTACGTCTTGGACATTACTTTAAATTTATTATTGTTTTTAAGGATGAATATGGATGTGTTAATCTTCTTATTTTCTCCATTTATTGGACTTTAGCGAGATGTATATAGTAGTGTCAAAATATTTATATGTTTCTGCGAAAAGAAATTCAATACAAAAACTAAATATAGTGCATGAATTGAGGTTTCTTTGTTTTTTATTCCAAATAAAAGTTATAATATCTCTAATAACGTTATTGTAATATTAAATGAATGAGTTTGGTATGTTTGTAATACATTAAGTCACTGACATCATGCTTAAAAAATATGTCTATGAATCAACACGTCTTAGCCCCAGAAGTAGCGAAGAGCTTTTGACCAACATCTCTTTGACTAAAAAGTGACTTCTCAACTGTTAAAATAAAAGTGCTTTAATCATTCTTGTTCTTTAAGAAACTATCAGTATAAGGTTTGCCCTCGAAATATCAAATACTACATACATTCAATGTAATTGACTTCTTACTTATTCGATACATTTTAAACAAATTACTAGTCTTCCTCTTAAGAAACACTGGCGATTAATGTTTGTGCACAGTCCAGGCACAGCCGGCCGGGGTGGCCGAGCGGTTCTAGGCGCTACCATCTGGAACCGCGCGATCGCTATGGTCGCAGGTTCGAATCCTGCATCAGGCGTGGATGTGTGTGATGTCTTTAGGTTAGTTAGGTTTAAGTAATTCTAAGTTCTAGGTGACTGATGACCTTAGAAGTTAAGTCACATAGTGCTCAGAGCCATTTGAACCATTTAGTCAAGTCACATTGTGCCCAACGCCTGTTTTCGATTTCAACATGTAATAGCTAGTCACAGACGGTATGTCGAAGCAGTAGCAGTGGAGGGGTGTATAATCCATTAGAGGGGACGCGGAAAACGTGCAGTCATTGTCCTCAAGTCAAAATGGGGCGACGGCCAATAGGGCATAATTTTTGACTTTCAGGCCAATGGTAGAACCATTTCAGAAACGGCTAACACAGTAGACAGTTCGCATGGCAAAATGACGCTATGGAAAACTGGCGCCGAGGCAATTGTGGTGCACCATGGGCCACAGATGACAGGGGTGAACGAGGGCTGTGGAGATGTGCACAGGCGAACAGACGTGAAACTGTTGAGGAAATGATTGAAGAAGCTACCACCAGTGTCTGCTCAAAGACAGTTCAGCGAACGCTGCTGTTTATAGTCCTCAACAGCAGGAGCCTGGCTCATGCACCTACTGTGACTGCCGTTCATCGGCGAGGAAGGCTGTAATTTGCACGCCAATACCGCAACTGGACGACTACCGTTGGCGACAGATGGCCGTTGGCACGTACGGCCCTGCAACAGTCGTCGGTAGCGTCCAGGTCGGAGGGGGAGTGTTACGGTGTGGCAAATGTTTTCGTGGCATTCCCTCAGTGCTCTTGTTGTTCTGGGGCTCACACTGGATCAACATATATGCCCAGCTATCATTGGAGACTACGTCCACCCTATATGTGTTTTCTTCGTCATGATGGCGCCTACCAGCATCACGATGTAATGTGTCACACAGCTAGCAGAGTACGTGTCTGGCTCGAAGAGCACCAGGGTGAGACTACCGTTCTCCACTGGCCACGAAACTACCAGAATTAAAACTCAATCGAGGCTATGTTGAACGACCTCGAGCAGGACACGTAGTACACCGGCAACGGCACTGGAATCGGCAGGGCTCTGTATCCCTGTTGATGCCGTCCAGAAGCTCAATGACTGCCTTCCTGCACGTCTGCACTCCAAAAGATGCTTGTTCAGACTTTTGACAGGTGGTCACATTAATGTATAGGTCAGCGTATTTACCACACAAATTCCGAAAATACAAACTGCAATCGTCAATTAGTCGAAACACAAGTCAGACTAAAGTATACATTAAAACTGATGTGTAGTTAAACGGACATTGTACGTGAAATGCCTTGAAATTTGACATTTTCTGTTTTCTACTCCATAATGTTATTTGGACTTTCCTGAATATTTTGGTATATGATTTATTAAAATCAGACCTTCAAACAATATTTCGAATGCTGACGTGTGACTGTCAAATTTCACACAGTATAGAAGGCTGTGAATTGCTTTGTTTTATGTCCACTGCTACGTCTCAAAATTTGCTATTACGAATAAACAAATCAGTCATTTGTTTCTGATACTAGTCTTCGTTGAAAGTAGTCTGATTATCGGCTATTTTCGTAGTAAGCTAACTTCTATAAAATGACTAAGCGTAAAATTAACTTCAAGAAATGCAAATTTGCGTGTAATAGATATGTGAGACCTGCATTTTCTTCTGAAGTACTTGAAAACACGTGTGCTAGCAGTGAAGGAACCACAATAATGTTTTTGAAGTAACCACGCCCTCTAGTGCATCGAAAAGGAAAGCAACTTTAGAAACGGGTTGTTGTTGTTGTTCTGGTCTTCAGTCCTGAGATTGGTTTGATGCAGCTCTCCATGCTACTCTATCCTGTGCAAGCTTCTTCATCTCCCAGTACCTACTGCAGCCTACATCCTTCTGAATCTGCTTAGTGTATTCATCTCATGGTCTCCCTCTATGATTATTACCCTCCACGCTGCCCTCCAGTACCAAATTTGTGATCCCTTGATGCCTCAGAACATGTCCTACCAACAGGTCCCTTCTTCGTGTCAAGTTGTGCCACAAACTCCTCTTCTCCCCAATTCTATTCAGTACCTCCTCATTAGTTATGTGATCCAGCCATCTAATCTTCAGCATTCTTCTGTAGCACCACATTTAGAAAGCTTCTATTCTCTTCTTGTCTAAACTATTTATCGTCCTTGTTTCACTTCCATACATGGCTACACTCGATACAAATATTTCCAGAAACGACTTCCTGACACTTAAATCAATATTCGATGTCAGCAAATTTCTTTTCTTCAGAAACGCTTTCCTTGCCATTGCCAGTCTACATTTTATATCCACTCTACTTCGACCATCATCCGTTATTTTGCTCCCCAAATAGCAAAACTCCTCTACTACTAGAAACGGGTGACAATGGTAAAAGTAATGATACTATGGACAACGTAATTACTGATCTGCAACTCATTCCACAAGTTGTTTCTGAAACTGTCCCTTGCTGTCTTTGTGGTGGCGAAGTTAAACTTTATGAGGATATTGAAGCTAGAGTAGGTGTTATGTCTAAATTAGTCATTAAATGTCAGAAGCGCAAACAAGAAAAAGCATTTCATACTTCATGAAAGTGTTCAGGTAATGAGCTGTATAGAACTAATATGAGACTGTTCTATGGCCTTAGATGCGGTGGTAAAGGTGCAAGGGCTTGTAATGTTCTGTGCACTGTGTTGAATTTGACAAAACCACATTTTAGGTATACGAAATATGTAACAACAATTGAGGACTCTGCAAATGCTTTGGCTGAAGATTCAATAGTTGCTGCTACATCAGAAGCTGTTGAACAAAATAAGGCTGACACAGACATTAGCATTGCTGTGGATGGATCCTGGCAAAAGCGTGGGTTTAGTTCTAAACATGGTTTTACATCTGATATAAGTATTGACATTGGAAAAGCTTTGGATTTTGAAGTTCTCAGTAAGTACTGCCAAGGTTGTACAGTGAGTCAGAGGAACAGATTACTTCATAAGCAGCAGTATATAAAACGTTATGATCGCACAAGTGGAGGAATGGAGGTAAAAGGAGCATTTACCGTTTTCCATCGTTCACAGAAGGAGAGAGGTGTCATATATGTGAATTACTTAGGTGATGGAGACAGCAAGATGTTCCTATAAAAAACTTGAGTGTGTAGGACATGTCAATAAAAGAATGGGAACACTTCTGTGTAACCTAAAAATCAAGTTGGGTAACACAAAACTGTCTGATGTCAAGACAATAAAGCGTGCCGGAAGACTAACGGACAAAGTAATTGATGAATTACAGGAATATGATGAGAAGGCCATTATAGATAACAGAGACAATTTAGAGAAGATGAAAAGAGATGTGTGGAGCATTTCTCTTTCATCGAATATCAACCAATGAAAAGCAATATGAAGCTTAATTTTCTGGCACTCTGCGTGAATTTACGCATAAACATTCTTTTCCTTTGGCAGTAATGGAGGCAATCAAACCTATTTACAGAGATTAGGCAAATCCTGAGCTACTAAGGAAGTGTTTACTTTGGAAAAGCCAGAATGTGAATGAGTTCAAAAAATGTTCAAATGTGTGTGAAATCTTATGGGACATAATTGCTAAGGTCATCAGTCCCTAAACTTACACACTACTTAACCTAAATTAACCTAAGGACAAACACACACACCCATGCCCGAGAGAGGACTCGAACCTCCGCCGGGACCAGCCGCACAGCACATGACTCCAACGCCCCAGACCGCTCGGCTAATCCCGCGTGCCTGTGAATGAGTCCTTCAATAATGTTGTGTGGTGCCGTGTGCCTAAAAATCTATTTGTTGATTCTATGACTCTAAAGTTAGTGGTGTCTGGTGCTGTAATAACTTCAGTCGTGGGAACTATGAAAGACTTAAGGTTCTGGAGAAGTTAGGGGTAAGACTTGGACAGAACTGCAGGAACTGAATGAGCTTTGTGTACGTGAAGCTGAGTTAGCTGCTCAGAAAATGACACAAGAAGCAAGAAAGAAAAGGAGGAGGCAAGCACTGGGCTGTTGTGACACTGGAGAATACACAGACTAAGGACCAGGGCAATTTCAGTGCATAATAGACGCAGAAATTTAAATCTGTGTAAAAATTTGTAATAAAAAAGTTTTAAACCTCAATATTTCTAAACTACATTTTTTGCAATAAATGACCCATTTTCTAAAAAAGACATGAACTTTTCACAGCAAGCCAAGTGTGAGATTCAACATATATGGAATTAGAATAATTAAAATATTCTGAGTTGTTCTGTTTTCATTTTCATTTATTTATAAAATTCTGTCAGAAAACTGAGTTTTTGAAAAAAAAAAGATAACATGCCCCACAAAACAATTTTAGTAATAATTCTAGTTCAGTGTATCTGGAAAGGTGCATTCAATAATTAAGGAAAATTGTAAGTTGGTGTCTTAAAAAGTTTCCAAGGTTATGGGTCACAAAATTCGATTACTTAACATTGGCGGCATAGGACATACAATGACCCTTAATGGAACGGGATTGCAAATTTGCTTATCACGTACTCATATTAAAACAACACAACTTAAACTGGAAGCTACAAAAAATTAGAAACAAGCAAATTCAGCATTACATCCGATGTCTGCCATGCAGTAAACAATACATTGTTGACAGTGTCAGCAACCTTGAGACTCATAATTTCGCTTGTAGACTGATTCACTACCAAAATAGAACAACAATTCCTTGAATGATATTTCTATTAGTCTTCTGACATAACATCATAGAACGTTTTTCGACGTTCAGTTTCTATTCACCCCATTGCTTCTATTCACCCATTTTACGATAGCGATAGTGATATTCAGCCTTGAAGCGTGACTCATTGACTAAAGCCTATTTGATCAACGATCGAGTAAGATTTGTCTACTGCTGACGTTTCCTGTGTTATGCCGGACAATGTCCTCTACTAAAACGTGAACATTGAATTATCATATGGTTTTTCGTGAAACAAAAAACATCGGCTGCAAAGACTGTTCAGATGGTGTCACAAGCTTAAGAAAATAGGCATATTTCGAGTGTGCGTATTTTTTATGTCGTAAGGCTTTTTCAGATGGCTGTAACTTTTCAGAGATTGAACACCTATCAGCCTGCCTAGGGCCACGAAGGCCGCGCGGGATTATCCGAGCGGTCTGGGGCGCTGCAGTCATGGACTGTGCGGCTTGTCCCGGCGGAGGTTAGAGTCCTCCCTCGGGCATGGGTGTGTGTGTTTGTCCTTAGGATAATTTAGGTTAAGTCGTGTGTATGCTTAGGGGCTGATGACCTTAGCAGTTAAGTCACATAAGATTTCACACACATTTGAACATTTTTTTGAAGGGCCACGAAGCATAAACACATTGGAGACGTTCAAGAACCGACGCGAAAGAAGCGAAGTCTGAGTAATTCTGATATTGCTGAAATGTAACCCATAATCTGCTCAGTGACCTTAATACGAGGACTTTGAAAAATTATTTACAAACTGATGTAGAAAAAAATTGTACTTTTTCTAAAAGACACTTTCACTATGTAACAATAATGTACCTATAATAATTTTTTTTCTTTATGCATTTAGATAAATGTTTCTTTCTGAATTTATGTGAAATAATGTAAATATTATTTTAAATTTTTTCTTTTCGTGTCATGTTAAAGAAACTGTACACAACTTTTGAAATGAATGTCATTACTTATGTTAGATTTTAAGCAATTTGATAACCAAAGGAAAATGTATTTAATGTTAAAACTATTGTAAAATGTGTAAATTGTAATTTAAACACTTGGTCCATACGTAGGTAATGCATTAGAATATGTGTAGTAGAAAACCTGTGGTGAATACCCTACCTGTAGGGGCGCGGGAAAAGGTGGATGCAGGCGAGTGCGGGAAAACGCACACTGGCGCGGTTCGGCACAACGGGCTCAGTGAAACAGTCGGAGTTGAACATCGGTCAGAGGAACATGTACTGTACCGAGGAGGCTATCTGGGAAAAGTGGATTCCATTAAGCCTCGGATGGGCCGATTCCGACGACTACTTGGCATGGCTATATTCTCAGGCACAAAACTGGAAAGATTACGACGCTAAGAAGAATGAAAGTGCCGATACTGTGGGAGCCTTAGCCGTGCTTGCATGTGTGCTGAGCTGCCCGCTATCTCGATGCCCGCCATCCGCCGTACCGACGTGCACAGGTCAAACATTTATTTCATCTTTAGAAGTGTATCTGTGTGGACCAGTGTTGAAACTGTTCTAACTGTTCAATAATAACGTGACTTTTACCAGAATTGCCTTAGCCATCACTTATCCTTATCATTGACATAGACAGGGTCCTTACCATATATTGTGCAACCCGAGTATCCCGAACTGAAAGTTACAGTTAGTACTAAATTATCTACAGACCCATCTATACTATAAAGACGTTCAAGGATAGGAGTGCAAATGTAAATGTTAGTAAAGAATATCAGCGTGATCAAATTGAAAGATAAATTTTGAATTGAGCTAGCAATGTTATTTAGTTCATTTGAGACTGAAAGAAGGTTAGTCAATTACTCCAGAAGCGTGACAAAAGAATAGCAATCCATAGGTTGATAATTTTGAGTGTAAATGTACCTTCAGGAATTACTAGTTTCAGTACAACAACCATAACAGTTTCAGGCCCCCCCCCCTTCTCTTGTCTATTCTTGCACATTTTGAAGTGTACTGATCAGAATTGAACAGTAAAATTAATTTCTATATTAGACCTAAGTGTATTAAAGATTTTTTCCAATTTTAATAGTGACTTTGTATGTGTGTTTTCAAAATTGCTGATTCTAGGGTAATCTATGCCCGATTTCAGTCTGATCAATATACAAAGTGCAGCTCGTAGTAATCATTGCTGTGTGGTGTTGTGTAATTTTAGCTCGTACAAATTAGTACAAAAGAAGAAAACCTTAGTTCAGTAGATTCTTTCTGGTTCTAAAGTTTGTTATAAAACGCAACATTACCACGTGTCATTATGCTTGTACATGCTACCACTTGTACAGGGAAAAACTCACTAAATGCCTAATTAGGCTGGCGACCGTATTATTAATCATTCGTAGTATCTGCTGTGTGTACTTCTTGTCCATGCGAACGCGTAATTGTACTTTACATTTACTTGACGCATCACTGTAGTTACTTACTGAATAAGTCCGAATTGCTTCCATTAGGTACACGCGGTCAACTTATGTACTAAATCCTTGTTTACAAGGTGAAGCCCGTGAACTTATTACAGTACAGGCTTTATTGAGCTAACGCACGTCCGACAGGGCGGAAGTGTTACACGTGGCTTCCCGGTGACAGGACATCCAGTTGTTGTCGGTTATACACTAACGTAAAGACCGAACAGTGGATGTTCAGTGGCACGAACAGCAATAAAGTTTAGCAAAGTAAACTATAGCGTGAGTCAAGTATAATAGTGCGGTGTGATTGGCATTCAATATGGACAGGAACGGGGACAGGGTAGATGTGCCGAGCGAAATGGAGAATGCGGCTAGCAGTAGCAGGAGTCTACGCGGCCAGATAACAGATGGCGTTAGCGGAAGACAATTGGCGTACATACAATACCATGAACACGTCAACGAACAGATTGAAATGTCGCGATCACCTCGAACACAGCAAGGGACAAAACAGGAAGTAGAGGGTGACTTTGTAGATGATAGTGGGTACGTGAACGAATCCACTGACATATTTGATTCACCGCAAATAAAGAAAGAACCGAAAGAAACTTATGAAGTAGGACCGGAACACACGGATTCCGTAGAACAAAACAGTGTAAAAATTCTAAGCATGAATGACTTATTTGAACAATTAACCAAACAAATTGTAGGACAGAATGAGCAGCTTAAAACGCACGTTGACGAGCAGCTCAAAACACAGAGTGATCAAATTAAAGCACAGGTCAAAGATCAAGGAATTAGAATTAGTAAACAAATAGAGCAGGTAGAACAAAAAGTGGGAAATTTAGGTTCTGTGGTAAATAATATGAAATTTGAAATTGACACCATTAACAAAAATATGGAAACTATGCAGGAGGAAATTGGTAACATTAACAGTAGATTCGATGTTGAAATTCTCAACATCCAAGAGAAAGTAGAACCTCTGGTTGAAACTAAGGTAGACGAAAAAGTTTTCGGTCTTAAAACTGAGATCGTGAACGAATGTCAACACGGGATATCACAGTTGAAAAAGGTAGTTTTAGACACTGAAAAAGAATTAGGTGAAAAAGTAACCGGATGTGTTCAGAATTGTGAACAAAATGCTACGAAAATTCAAGGCAGAATTTTCGATCTGGAGAGCAAAATTAAAGATAGGTCTGGTGTTGTCTGTAATGGCACACCGATTACGAAGCTGTTAGAAGGCGAGGAACGCTTCGATCCCGCCAAGAAACATAACGGGTGGCATCCGTTAGATTTTATCAAAAATTGCGAGAGAGTGTTTCCTGAGCACTTGTCTGATCAGGAAAAGATAAATGTAGTAATTAGCGCCTTAGCAGGTGACGCTAAGCGCTGGGGAATAAATTTAAATACCGAACGAATGACGTTCGAAGAATTTAGGCAAAAATTTACCGAAGAATATTGGTCAGAACAAAAACAGGACCATTTATGGCGCGAGTTTATTATGGCAAAACAGCATGATAGCAGGGGCAGGAATTCTTTGAAAGATTTCTGCGAGTATTGGTACCGGAAATTGACACATTTAAAAGGCCGAAGATCAGATTCAGAAATTATCTGGGAACTGTATAAAAAGCTCCCAGAAGATTCCAAGAGGTATGTAGGAAGCAACCATCGTAGCTTCCAAGCATTTCTGGAAAGGGTCGAAGACGAAGACCATTGGCGCGCAAGTCGTGCCAATTATCAAAATTTTGGTAACCATAATAACCGACACAATGACGAAAGAAATGACGGCGATGGATTTCGCGTCAATATGATACAGAGAGGAAGAGGCAGAGGAAGAGGCAGGGGAAATTATCAAGGTCGCGGTAGAGGGAATGCCGCGCAAAATAATAACGACGCGGGAAACTAATTTCCGCGAACGTTGCGGGCCAAACGGAAGCGGACAATACATACCGGCCCCGATTTAAGAACAGATACCGGACCGACCGTAATGTAATGAGACAGGTTAGAGACAGGCGTGAAACGAAGCAACGTGTTGTGGCAAGACAAGCGTCAGGTGCGACCGAACATGAGTCATCTATGCCGCACAGAAAGCTCCAGGTTAACGGGCGAGTGGAGTATCAGAGGGCAACGGCCCAGCCTAGCGGAACATCTGTTCAGAGAGAAGCCGCTAGCAATACGGCAGCAGTAGGTACGAACGTAGCTGTAAGAGATAATGAAAATTTTACGAGTGATAATTCCGTGGCAAAGGAAACAATAAATGAAATTGTGAGTGCTCAGAGAGGTGCGGTTAGCAGTGTTCGCAATGAGGAAAAGGGCGATAATGAATTAGCAGAAGTAACTGATTGGTGTGTGCAGATCGACGATCTGTACAAGGGCCTAAAGCAATGTGAGTGGGAGGATGTTAAGAAAGAATATGAGGCGAAGAAATTAGTTAATAAAAAGGGAAATGATAGGGGCGTCAATATAGTGACGTGGCCCAAATTTGAAGAAGGGAGAATAAATAGCGCCGCGAAAAGTACGCGTGCTGCCGATAAGGGGAAGGTTAATGATAGGAAGGATTTGGAGGATGAATTCCTCAGCATTGACGAAGAAATAACTTCTGCTAACAATCCGCCAATAGTGCAAGCTGCTACCGAGAGGCACCGTGGAGAAGGGGCAGATGATTACATGAAAGTAATTAAAGTCCACGAGGATTACACCGAATATGAAGTCACAGTAGATGTAAATAAAGCTGATGATGAGGCCGTTTCACCAAAAGAGGAGATTGAATTAAACTCTAAGCCTGACGACAATACCGAGGAAGAACTTAGTGCCTGTCTCAGAAAAGCCTTTATGTTAGAACCTGATAGCGATCCGGAATGGTCGGATTCCGACGATAGTTCAGATGATGAAATATACGTAAATACAGACAAAATTGAATATACTAGCTTTCCCTGTTGTGCAAAAGTAGCGTACTTAAATGAATCTGATGTGGAGGAAGAGAGTAGTGATGACTCTAGTGAAGATGTATTTTTCGGTGTAAAAGAAAGTGAATATACTTTTACTGAAAGAGGGTATGAAAAAATCAGTGAAATCAAAGGGGATGCAGTTAAGTACGATATTGCACCTAACAATGACGAAGTATCAAAACAAAATCCAGATGTTGAGACCGAACAAAGAAAGAAAGAGCCGCCTGACGACTCAGTGTTTATTTTGCGAAGAGTTCAAGTGAGCAAAGACTTTGAACTCCAGAGGCGTAAGAAGCCACCAGACTTAAGTGACTGTTTTATGAACCATAAAAGACTGCCTTGTTAATAAAGAGACGAGCAGGGGCAGGATGCTGTATTTGTATATATTATTATTATTATGCAAGACTTTATTGTTACTGTAACTCAGTGTTAGTTGGAAGTGAATTATTGTTCTGTTGAATCAGAGCCTGGGGCAGATTCATATCGGATTTTGAGAATGTCATGAACACATTACATCATGAAACTACAGGGTTCCCACCGGAAGAAATTTTGTTAGGTAGAAGTAGTAAAAGTTTAATTGAAGAAAAATTAGAGTTTCCACCTTGTACAAGTTTGGGATTAAATCAAAAGAAAGAATTGGTAATAAAAAGGGCAAAGCAAAAAGCCGAATCTAGATCTAGAAGACACGATAAAAATCTAAAGGTTTCTAAATTTAAAATTGGAGATTATGTTCTTCTAAAAACCCACGAAAAGTCTAGTGAACTAAACCATGAAATTTCAAAATTTAAATATATCTATAATGGACCATATATAATACAGAACATTCCACACGAAAATGCTTACTACCTAATCTACCCAAAATCCAAAAGACCTTTAGGTGTAAGAAATATAGTGGATCTGAAACTGTATGTTCCCAGAAACGAGTAATTGTGCTGTATTTTATGCTGAACCCAAGTTATTTCAAATGTAACTATTCTTTGTAAATGTCTGTATACCATTGAAAGTTTACTAATGTAGTTATGTGAGTTTCAGATTACCAATGGTACTGTAACTATAAAAATGTATGGAGGAAAGGACTGAAAGGAAAGGATAAATGCGTCAGCCAGATAAAAGATGGAACTGTCTAAAATAAAAATGGGCAGTGTATGAACCATAATATGAAGGACTGCCTAATACCAATGAGGGCAGATAAATAGTCGATGGAAAATAGTAAATGTAATCCAAAGGATGTGACAATATGAAGTGAAATGGACTGCCCAAATCCACATAATAGGCAGTAAATATGTGTAGTTAATTTTCTGAAAATTTTGTGTGTGTGTTTTGTTTAGTAAATTAGAAAATGGACTGCTATTCAAAGCAAGCAGCGACAAATTATCTTATAGTATATAAGGAATATGCATTTGTTTTTGTAGTTAAATATTTGCATTCCAGAATTTTAAATTATTTCGTTAAGAAATTTGGGAAAAAATGATTAAATTGCTATTTTAGTAATGTTTAAATGGGAAGTTGGACTGTGCAAAAGGCACTTAAGTAAATAACAAGATATTGGTCTTAATATATTAAAATAGTGTGAACCTATATACAGTGAGTGGAAGGAAATATGTAGTGTAAATCTTCTTGAACTTTTATGTAAAGATTCAAAACCAGTGTATCATTGTTAAATTTAGTGTTCCCATAAAATTTGGACTTAAGAAAATTTTCTGGAAACAGGGGCATGTGTAACAATAATGTACCTATAATAATTTTTTTTCTTTATGCATTTAGATAAATGTTTCTTTCTGAATTTATGTGAAATGATGTAAATATTATTTTAAATTTTTTCTTTTCGTGTCATGTTAAAGAAACTGTACACAACTTTTGAAATGAATGTCATTACTTATGTTAGATTTTAAGCAATTTGATAACCAAAGGAAAATGTATTTAATGTTAAAACTATTGTAAAATGTGTAAATTGTAATTTAAACACTTGGTCCATACGTAGGTAATGCATTAGAATATGTGTAGTAGAAAACCTGTGGTGAATACCCTACCTGTAGGGGCGCGGGAAAAGGTGGATGCAGGCGAGTGCGGGAAAACGCACACTGGCGCGGTTCGGCACAACGGGCTCAGTGAAACAGTCGGAGTTGAACATCGGTCAGAGGAACATGTACTGTACCGAGGAGGCTATCTGGGAAAAGTGGATTCCATTAAGCCTCGGATGGGCCGATTCCGACGACTACTTGGCATGGCTATATTCTCAGGCACAAAACTGGAAAGATTACGACGCTAAGAAGAATGAAAGTGCCGATACTGTGGGAGCCTTAGCCGTGCTTGCATGTGTGCTGAGCTGCCCGCTATCTCGCTGCCCGCCATCCGCCGTACCGACGTGCACAGGTCAAACATTTATTTCATCTTTAGAAGTGTATCTGTGTGGACCAGTGTTGAAACTGTTCTAACTGTTCAATAATAACGTGACTTTTACCAGAATTGCCTTAGCCATCACTTATCCTTATCATTGACATAGACAGGGTCCTTACCATATATTGTGCAACCCGAGTATCCCGAACTGAAAGTTACAGTTAGTACTAAATTATCTACAGACCCATCTATACTATAAAGACGTTCAAGGATAGGAGTGCAAATGTAAATGTTAGTAAAGAATATCAGCGTGATCAAATTGAAAGATAAATTTTGAATTGAGCTAGCAATGTTATTTAGTTCATTTGAGACTGAAAGAAGGTTAGTCAATTACTCCAGAAGCGTGACAAAAGAATAGCAATCCATAGGTTGATAATTTTGAGTGTAAATGTACCTTCAGGAATTACTAGTTTCAGTACAACAACCATAACAGTTTCAGGCCCCCCCCCTTCTCTTGTCTATTCTTGCACATTTTGAAGTGTACTGATCAGAATTGAACAGTAAAATTAATTTCTATATTAGACCTAAGTGTATTAAAGATTTTTTCCAATTTTAATAGTGACTTTGTATGTGTGTTTTCAAAATTGCTGATTCTAGGGTAATCTATGCCCGATTTCAGTCTGATCAATATACAAAGTGCAGCTCGTAGTAATCATTGCTGTGTGGTGTTGTGTAATTTTAGCTCGTACAAATTAGTACAAAAGAAGAAAACCTTAGTTCAGTAGATTCTTTCTGGTTCTAAAGTTTGTTATAAAACGCAACATTACCACGTGTCATTATGCTTGTACATGCTACCACTTGTACAGGGAAAAACTCACTAAATGCCTAATTAGGCTGGCGACCGTATTATTAATCATTCGTAGTATCTGCTGTGTGTACTTCTTGTCCATGCGAACGCGTAATTGTACTTTACATTTACTTGACGCATCACTGTAGTTACTTACTGAATAAGTCCGAATTGCTTCCATTAGGTACACGCGGTCAACTTATGTACTAAATCCTTGTTTACAAGGTGAAGCCCGTGAACTTATTACAGTACAGGCTTTATTGAGCTAACGCACGTCCGACAGGGCGGAAGTGTTACAACTACTTTTGAACATAATCTCCACCAATATTAATACACTTGTTCCAACTAAGAACTGGTTGTTTTGTACCTGATACAAAGAAGTCCTTGCCTTGTTATTTGAGCCACTTTCCGACAAATTCTTTGATTTCCTCATTGATGATGAACTTTTCTATACGAAATGCTTCCTTGAGTGGACCACAGAAATGAAGAACCGAGAGAGCTGAATAAGGACTGCAGAAAGGATGAAGTAGTATTTCCCAAACCGTTTTTCAATGGCTTCTTGCTTCAGTTGAGCGGCGTGGCAACCTTGTGCTTCTGAAAAGACGGTCAACATGGTTGTTCCTATTTATGCTTGAGTTCTGAGTTTCTTTCGGACAGCTGGTGTGATTCCATGCCATGCTTCGCTTTCCGAATCTGGTTCAAATCGGTTAACCCCAGTTCCATAAAAAGTTAAAATCATATTTACAATATGGTCACCTTCTCTTTCATAGCTTTCTTTCCAGTCTGTAATCACTTTTAGTCTTCCCTTGTGTTGTGTTTCGGGACCAACCTTGTACATGTTTTAATGTACTAGAGCTTTTTACTGATAACGTTAGCAACTGTGGACTGTGGGATCTCTTCCTGGAACTGTTTTTACTTTAAGTTCAACTACACTTAAGAACCAAAGAAACTGGTACACCTACCTAATATCGTGCAGGGTCGCCGCGAGCACGGAGAAGTGCCACAGTACCGCAAGACGACGTGGCATGTACTCGACAAATGTCTGAAGTATATACTTTTATGGATATGGTGTCTGTTCTTTCGGACATGTCCGAAATAACAAACACCATTAATGACCGGCAGCCGTCTAGAACGAATTTAGAACTATACAAATACCTTCAGCCGCTGACGGGCACTGATATATACCAAGAGGGACAGGTGAAAATGTGTGCCCCGACCTGAAATCGATCCCGGGATTTCCTGCTTACATGACAGATGCTCCATGCATCTGAGCCACCGGGGGCACAGAGGGCAGTGTGGCTGCAGGGACTATCTTGCGAACGCCTCCCACGAGACCCACATTCCCACCTTGTATGTCCACACACTACATTCGTGTTGTCCCACCCCAACACACTCATTACTCGTAACAGACATTCTTTCCAAGTCCCGTAAGAGTTAGGGGAATATGTGTGCATCCACACAGAAGAAGAAGGTCATGGCCGGTATTGCTAGAACTATATACTTATACGGATATCGTGTCTGTTCTTTCCGACATGTCCGAAAGAACAGACTCACATATTCCCTGAATTCTTACCTAACTTAGAAAGAATGTCTTCCTCGAGAAATGAGTGTGTTAGAGTGGGACACTACGAATGTAGTGTGTGGACATACAAGGTGAGAACGTGGGTCTCGCGGGAGGCGTGTGCGAGATAGTCCCTGCAGTCGCACTATGCTCTGTGCCCTCGGTGGCTCAGATGGATAGAGCGTCTGCCATGTAAGCAAGAGATCCCGGGTTCGGGTTCGGGTCCCGGTCCGGGCACACATTTTCACCTGTCCACGTCGGTTTATATCAACGCCCGTCAACAGCTGAAGGTATTAATATAATTCTAATAACGTCTGAAGTACTGCTGGAGGCAATTGACACCACGAATCCGGCAGGGCCCTCCATAAGTCCGTAAGAGTACGAGGGGATGGAGGTCTCTTCTGAAGAACACGTTGCAAGACATCCCATATTTGCTCGATAACATTCATGCCTTGGAGTATGGTGGCCAGCGGAAGTGTCTGTACTCAGAAGAGTGTGAAAGGTATGTGCTAAGGTCTGATCAGGGTGATCCAGAAAATAAAGTCGATAGTTGCCAACGGCAAGGTGGAATGAGTATAATATCTTTGAGTAGGAGGATCTTTGATGGTTAAGAGAGCCGGGCGTGCGCAGTAAGAAACTCGGTCGTCGGAGCAAGGTGCCCGGAGGAAGCAGATGTGTGAGGACAGCTTTAAGGGAGGATTTGCATTAAGCAGTTTTCAGGTTGTACACTGAGCGAACTTTAGCACGTTAATGGGAGAAGCTATAAAAATGATTTCAAAATGGCTTTTGTTAGATAACGTTCAGAGTTAGGATTTGTATGTCCAAGTTTTTACGCAGTAAGCGTTTCGAAAATTTTTTTGTAAGAATGATTTGTGCTGCAAAAATATTGGAAATAGTAGGTTTTGGAATCATAATCCACATCCTTTGCTTGTATTGAATATGAAAATGTGTAGTAAAGTAAAGTTACCAACCAAATGAACCAAAGTAAAGAAAATGAGGCCTCTACGAAATATATATATGTGCAGTTCATGGTTTGAAATCGATTTTGGTATAACTAAATGTATCAGAGCTGAGTTATTTAAAATAACTAATTTTATGCCATTGCACAACTTGCATTATTCAAGATATAATTTCATTAAGTAAACATCAGGGCCAAAAGTTAATTTTTCAGTACCATCTTAATGCCATTGCACAAACGGCATTAGTCTCTTAAACTTGGTTGCTGAGTCAAATACATGTTTCATTACTGCCAAAATGGAGGAGTGCACGATACAGGTTCGCAGACGCAGTCAGATGTGGGTTTGTTGAATAATTATTTTGGAACAATTTTATCTTTGATACTTTCACTAATTAAAAAGGAAACAATTTTGGTTAGATACTTTCTCTTTCAAAGATAATTTTGGACAGGATACTTTCAAGTGTTCCTGGAGCCACTCTGTTGCAAATCTGGACATGTGGAGTATCGCATTCTTCTATTGGAATTGCCCAAGTCCGTCGGAATGCGCAATGGACACGAATAGATACAGGTGATCAGACTGGATGCTTACGTACGTGTCACCTGCCCGAGTCGTATCTACACTTGTCAGGGATCCAATATCACTCCAACTGCACACGCTCCACACCGGTATTGAACCTCCACCAGCTTGAAGAGTCCCTGCTGACATGCAGGGTCCTTGGATTCATGAGGTTGTCTCCATACCCTTACACATCCATCCACACGATACAATATGAAACGAGACTCCTCCGACAATGCAACGTGTTTCCAGTCATCGACACTCCAATGGTGGTGTTGACGGTGTAGTTTTCTTTTGTAGATTTATTATTTGTTTCTGTTAATGGATGTACAATGCGTAATGTTTTTCTTACGGAAAGCTACTGTATAATGTGTTGTTGAGCAAATGGTGTGCTTAAACAGTATTACTGTAACCCAAAGAAAAATTAAACAACTTAATCTGGAAAAGCAGTATGTGATGCCTATAATGAAATGAATCCCTCTGAAATTTACTCAGTCACGTGAGCACCGAGTTCCCTATGAAAATAAACAATGAAAGACATTTTCCTTAGCTCTTGAGTCGCAGGGAATGTAATCTTCGTATTCTGTTCTCTCCACAGTAGGCGTACAAAATATTCTCTTACGACGAGGCAACGTGTTTCCAGTCATCAACAGTCCCATGTCGTATTGACGGGCCCAGACGATGCATAGGCTTTGTGTCGTGCAGTCATTAAGGGTACTCGAGTGGGCCTTCGGCCCCGAAAGCACATATAGGTGATGTGGCGTTGAATGGTTCGCACGCTGACACTTGTTGATGGCCCAGAAATGAAATTTGTAGCAGTTTGTGGAAGGGTAGCATTTCTGTCACGATGAACGATTCTCTTCGGTCGTCGTTGGTCCCGTTATAGCAGGATCTTTTTCCGGCCAAAGCGATGTGGGAGATTTGATGTTTTACCTGGTTCCTGATGTTCACGGTACACTCGTGAAATGGTCATACGAGAAAATCCCAACTTCATCGCTATCTGGGAGATGCTGCACCCCGTCGCTCGTGGGCAGACTATTACGCCATGTTCAGACTCACTTAAATCCTGATAACCTGCCATTGTGGCAGCAGTAATGAACTAAGGACTGCGCCAGACACTTGTCGTATATAGGCCACCCGCAGCACCGTATTCTGCCTGTTTACATATCTCTGTATTTGAATAAGCATGCCTATACCAGCTTCTTTGATGCTTCAGTGTTAAAAACATGAGTCTTCACGGATAATTTCGTTAATGCGTTTTTCAAGTAAGGGAGTTGACACTTCCACTAGCCTGCCAGAATATTGCTCGTCAGTCGCTGAGATTTGATCATTTTTGAACTGTTCTACACACTTATAAAAATTTATGCAATGCATACAACTTTCACCGTACTGTAATATCAATCAAAGACGATTTTAGCCTGTTTCTTACCCTCAGAATACAAAAAAAAAAAAAACGGATAACTGAATGTCGATCAACTTTTGTGGAGACTTCATGCTGACACGCCATCGATTGAGGCAAATGAGGTGGTCATGAACAAAACAATTTTTATTCAAACGTTTAGAGTGACAACAATGATCGAAGCAGACGAAATAAATTAAAACTTGTGCTGTGGCCGGGACCCGAATGCGGGTCTTCTTACTTGCTAGGCAGAAATGCTAACCATTACACTACCGCAGTACGATGGTCAACAGTGGTGCACGAACTTCCTAAGCTCAGTGCCCTCCCCATCACGAACTTCAATTCATTTTCCCTTACATATTGTCACTACTTCCAGGGCTCTCCGATATTGGCAAACACCCCAGCATTGGACGTAATGGGACGTCCTTGTACCATTTAGTGATCTTATAGATCTTATAATTAAATGTTTCCCTGAGACTTCTATGTCTCAGGGAAACATTTAATTATAAATTTTCAGTGACGTTAGCCGCGTTTGAGCCTTGAAATAGACTTACATCTACATCTACAGACACACTACGCAAGCCGCCGTAAGGTGTGTGGCGGGGTGTACCACTAATAGTCATTTCTTCTACTGTTCCACTCGCAAATAGAGCGAGGGAAAAACGACTGCCTATATGGCTCCGTATTATCTCCAGTTTTCTTTGTCTTAGCTTCGTGGTCCTTAAGCGAAATGTATGTTATATAGAATAAAATCGATTGTAACACGTGAAAATTTTTGTCTGACCGGGATTCGAACCCAGATCGCCCGCTTAGTTCGAGCGTTTTCCTAAAACGCCTCAGCCATCCAAGGACGCTTCCCAGCAGATTAAAATTTCCAGCCTGTTGGGCAAAACTCTCTCTCTCGCCGTTTCGAATTTCCACAATGTATCTTGTTTGGTGTGCATTCAAACTGAAAGAATGAATCTTTAGCTGTCGGGCCATATTCATATACACATATATGTGGTGTTTGTATTTCCGGTCACCTCCGAAAGAGTAAACACAACATGTACGTACATATCAAACAATTTTAAGTTTCAGCTGTCCTCAGTTTGATGCCAACCTGAAGTCAAAGAAATACGACATTTCTCCTCGAAAATGTTTCGTTTCTACGTCATCTTGTCTCTTTAATTACCGAACATCCCTCACATATATGTATGTTTACATATAGGCTGGCTTCTGAAACAGTCAACACGTAACGAGAGGCTGCTTGCTGAGGTTCGACAGCTTCATTTTACACTTAAATCGCCAAAAGAATAAGGACTCGTTTGAAAACAAATGATTTTTAAACCTAGTTTCTTCTGATCAATTACTACGGCTTTTAGAACAACATTAGAACGGAAGTACAAATCTTCAGCAGGTTTGATTCGTCAGATACTTGCCGTTGTCAGATCTGTCCACAAACAACTCACGAACATGAGAGATATACAAGCAGTGGTGAAGCCCTTGTAGGCAGAAACGAGTTCCATCACCGCAAACATCTACCAAGATGGGCTATCAGTCCGTGTATCTCTTCTGGCAATCACCAATTGTGCACTAGAAGTGAACGCCACCAAGCCTACCGAGTAAGGTGGTTCAGTGGTAGGACACACACTGGCCACGTATTCGGAAGGATGGCAGTTCGAATTCTCGTCCGGCTATCTAGATGTTGGATTTTCGTGATTATACTGAATTTCTTTAAGACGATTTCCGGGATGGTTCTTCTGAGAGGATCATCCGACGCGCAGTCGTCTTTTTCCCCAGTCCGTCTGCAATCACCTTGTCGTCAACGGGGCGTTAAGCACCAGTTTTTCTCCTTCCTTTTCCATCAAGCTTATACGAGAAGTGAGTTTAGCCGCGTCTCCGTCAGAATTGATACCGAATCATCGGCAAATGGCACGATGTGCTAGGTAAGCACTTCTTGAAAATCGGCATTTAATCACTGTACCGCCGCTCCCCTTTGGTCCTTACTGTTGATACTACTTCCAGTTATTGACTTATATGCCTGTTTTCGTATGTCAGATAACATAGATCATAAGCTTTTCCTCTTCTCAAACAAACAATAATTGTAGCTGTTTGTGTGTTACTTTTAGTATCTCCATTTCCTGAATTTCTGGGACAGCATTTGTCGTGCACTCTCGGCTAGCTACCACTCTTTTTTTGTTTATTTTATTCTTTTCCCATTGGATGCCTTCACTGATGTCAGTCGGCACCAACATCGTGACCTCTCGGACGAATTCCGAGAATATGCTTGTGGACTGCAGCAGAATATGAACGAAAATTCTTTCATAAAGTCCTAATAAGTTCTGGTCGAGTGCAAAGGCTGTTAGTGGCACCAAAGTACAATATTATAACATTAGAATACAATTACAAAGGTACAAAATACATCATTAAAAACATAACAATACTGATAACATTTGTAGTACAAGCTTTACAAAAGAATAGAAATAACATATACATCAGTGTTACAGGAATTATGACATGAGTACATACATAAAAGATCAGAATAACTTTCGAAACATCAACTTTACACATGAGCATTAAAACAAAACAGAATAAATAATGTCTCAACATTTTTACAAAGTAAATAACATAGAAAAATTCTACAACATAGCTCTCATAAAGACAGGAAAAACACAAATACACAAGGGTACACAAACATATAGAGGGATGACACAAAAGGAAAGGACAGGGTTTGTTTTACTGCAGTATTTTGCATGGAGATCTCCCTTCGTTCATCATTATTCCCAAAAAGTCCTATCTAAGCCTGCTTTCTGTATTCTGTTCACATCCTCTGTCAAAATAGTTTTTCTCCACTGTACAGTATCCTTTTTTTTTGCCAAACCTTTTTCGTATAGCTTCTCAATGCATTTCTTCCAATTCATCATAACTCATTGTCTTATAGGCTACCCCCTCTTAAGCTAACTTAAATCTACTGAGCTCAGATGCTAAACTAAGGGACGAGGCAATGCAGCAGCACATAACAAATTAACACAAACAGCAATGCAAAAAAAAAATGGAAAATTGCAAAGCAAGCTACAGTAAATCTAAATTACCAAGCAATGCAACATTATAACTAATATGAGCCAATGTGCAGCAACAAGAAAACTAAATCCGTAGTACAACTGGCTTAACAGCGTAATACAAAGTCAAATTCTGTAACATTATGCCTGGCAAACAGCAGCAGCAAATATAAAAAATATAAAACTTATATCTATACATGACAAAGTTCAAGCAGAAAAAATATTACACTAAAATGGCCATGTCTAATACCTATGTCACATCTTAACACTAGAGTGATGCATCACGAGAACTTACACTAGCAGATAAGTTACCAAATCGTAAAGAAATTATTTATGCAATTCCTGTGAAGGGAAATGTCTATTTATGTGCCCTCGTTTTCTTGTAATAAGATCATAAATTTCTTATTGACTGTATCTGTAGGCATAAAATAACTATATTAGTACATATATTAAATTTTATTTTAACCAATGCTGCAGTGCAGCTAGGAACTAGATATTAAAGGAAATGAGCAAATATGTACAAAGGACGCCATGAAACATCATTCATTATCCATATGGCATTTCATAACGCAGTAAAAATTCCCTCAATTCTAGAGAAAGACGCTTGTCATAATCAGGCGTGCAGATGTAAGTATCTTTCCAAGTAATGAGGGTGTCGCATTTGCAATGTTTTCTCTAAGGGAATGTCAACAGCGAGGTTAATGTCTCTTTTTTTTCTCCACCTCTGCCTCTGAAAGGCACTAATGGCTTTTTTTCCAGGTGTCTGTCGCGCAGCTGGGTGCACATGATGCATTACGTGCAGGTGGTCACTTAACTTCCTTACGGAAATATTTACAACAGCAGTTACCGCTACAGTGACAGTCTCATATACAAAATTTCACAGGTTGAGAATTTACGTTGCAAATGTGTAGACACAAAATCCTATGAATATAACAGTGTCCAAAAAAATTTTCGCCGGCATTGTGATACATTCACGCATTTACACACATTTCATAACTCTTAAAGTACGATTCTTGGTTTCCAACATCCTTTTTCACAAGTCAAGAGTCCCTAACTTCTATTCATTATTCATATACATATAAACATGTAATCACATTCCTCATATATGGTAGCATCATCTTATTGACATAAACATACCTCAACAGCATAATACATATCGTCATTGTAAAAATAACATCATAACACCTCAGTCAAATCTCAAAAAAGTCGTAGCTTTCTGCAGTAATTTCAAACCATAAAAAATATTCTCTGCTCATTTCAATAGTGTCATTTACCTCAAACGTACTTTAAAAATCATGATCCCATACCAAATACATCATTCAAAGCTCTCGTAGTATCACAATGGTTCCGAAAAAATATGAAGAGTTCACACAGTACAGACAAAATACAATTTCGTAAGTGTGAAGTTACCCAACGGTGTAATTACGTAAACATGTGTCACTGACGTAGTAAAAAACATGTTTATCTCTCAGTTAAATGATCAGATAGCTGTGTAATTTATGTTTTAGAGAAATATGGTACCGATGTGTAAAGTTGTATAAGCAAATACCATATTAGCTAGGGTTCCTTGTGCTTGCCAAACACATGGTACACAAAGTAAGCGTGTACCCCCCTGAGGATTATTGAAATTATACCCTCAGCTGTTACAGATTACAGCAATGGAATGAAATGTATCACGGAAAACTTTCTTTGTAATTCAAAAATCTTTAAAAATAAATGTTTTAAGTACAAAATTAATCACTCAAATACGTGTCCTGTAGCGCTAAATGTGCGTCTTGCTGTAAGATAATCTCTGTGGAAGTGTCATAGTTATTGTCCTCCGAAAGCTAAGTTCTGCAGAAGTCAATGTACTTACCTCATGATACACAAAAGTGAAATGCTTTGCGTATAGATAACTTAGTTATTACGCTTATTCTTGTGATGAAGAAATTACTGTGCTGTAACGTATTGTTGTGCTACGGAAAAGGCTGTCCCATTGTAGCCATACCACAAAAGTTACTATTAAATATGTTTTACTTTCCAGAAGAATTCAGAAAAACTGTGCAGATATGAAACAGAAACACCGCAAAAGCAATAATATAAATTGTGTCACTCATTAGTAGCATCGTGGTATAATCGTGTAGCTGTCACATAAACTAACTACTGTGTCATCTGGCATTTCACAGAAAGCACCTCAAATCCAGAATCCACTATCAAGCAAACCAAAATGTTGCATGAAAATCTCATTAGCAGTGCTGGTATATGTTCTAAGTATGTAAGCCGTATATTTGTTACGTAATCGTGCAACTAACAAGGAGGAATGTATAAATAACAACACTGTGTCGTCTGTTCGCAATAACAATGCATTCGCAATTACTTGTCTAAGTTACCTATGTTCTTGACTGGATAGTTAGCTTTAAAATATAGTTGCATGTTAACAGTTTGTAAGTGTGACAAAGAGTACTAGTAATGTGAAGTGAAAAATTTTATGGCAAAGACAAAGTTAAAAAGCAGATTATCTGTCAATAAATGGTTTTACATGTGAAATGTGGTGTAAACCTTTACTCTTCCTAGTACGCAGAATGCAATTATCATGCGGTATTTGTCCGTTAAAGAATACTGGAATTTTGCTCAAGGTTAGCGTCAATGTTATTTTTCCCTGAGCCAGCGGGCGCAGGTGGCTGCCTGCGGTGCGAGTCATTGTCTGTTTCTTTGTTGGCGCGCGCCGTTACTGGGATTTGGAGACCTAACTTCCACATATTCACATTGTCGAGAGTGCTCTGCTCTGTTTAAACCCCGCCAGTTCTGATGCAGTTCAGGTCTGTCGTTACGATCATATCGTCTGTCGTCATGTCGGTAGATTCCATAGTTTCTTTCTTGTCGGTCACGTAGTGGAGAATTTCTCCCTGAGTCATAACCGTGTGCTGGACCGTTGCGTCTAAAGTTATTCTGTCTCCCTTGATAATAATTATTTTGGTTCCCATATTGTCTGTTTCTCTGATTGTCTCTGTGATAGTCATTAACACAGAGAGGTGATCTTTCCCTGTAATTATTACTACTCTGCCAACGGTTGTCATACGTGTGGTTTCTGTTTTGGTCACGATTCACGTTATAAGAATAGTCTTGTCGTGGCCATTTAATGTTTCTGTCGTCATGGAATTGTGACGGATGTGACCTGTAGTGATTGTTTTCCTGTTTTCGCATCGCGGGACTGTCTGTGTCAATTTCTAATTCTTGTAAGAGTCCCTGAAAAGCTTCAATGTCGTCTTTGCAACGTCCTGCCAAAATAATATGCCGTAAATGTTCAGGTAATTTGATTAAGCAAATGCGGATGAGTTCTGAGGGGCTGTATGGGTTTGACAGGTACTGATTCTTGTGCAACATGTCTTCAAAATATTTGACAAGACTGGAAAATTCAGATTGTTCAAAGTGTTTCATCATCATGATGCTATGTTTTACTCGGTCTTGTGTAGCTTGTGACCAATATGCTGAGAGGAACGCATGGTAAAATTCTCCTTCACTGTGACAATCGTAAATGACCGATCGCATTCTTACAGCTGGTTCATTCTCCAAGTAGCCACACATAAATTCTAACCTGTGCTCCAATGACCAGTTGGGAGGAAAACAATGAGAGAATTGATGGAGCCACGCTTGTGGATGAATGTCGTTGGCAGAATTCTTAAACGTTTTGAATTTACGTGTAGTAATGAACAGCTTATAGTCAAAATCATCGTGTCGGCGAGTAGCATGTCGGTCATTGTTACGTCGTATCGGCGGTTCCATCTCAAAATTCGGTGCACATTGCCAATTTCTTTCATACCTTCTGAACTGCCCTGTGTTATTATTTTGTGGCTGTTCCGTATTTCTATGTCCCTCTTCCCGTACTGGGACGCGAGTGTCCTCTGAAATACGTAATTCTTGTATTACCTGTGTCAACTGATCTTGTACTTCCCGGATTTCTCTTTTGTACTGTGTATTGATTTGATTTTGATTTTGTTTGAATTTTCTTATTTGTTCATACTCTTCTGTGTCAGTGAAGGCTACGGGTCTTGTGTCATTCAGATCATCATCTACCTTTGCAGATAAGTTACTGACCTGATCCGAAAGTTCGGCTACTTTCTGCGATAGTGAACACATTTCCTCAGTGTGTCTTTCTGAACCAATTTTCAGAGTATCTACTGTATCCTTTAAGTTTTCTTGAGTTTTTGCAAGTTGCGTAACCGAATCGGTAGATGCAACTGAGTCAATTTTAGCTTGCAGGGTCTCATGATTTTCATGAACAATGGTTTGCAGTTCTTTTATGGCTGCTTCGTGATTCTGTAATGCATTTTCATGCCGCGAAAAAATAGGTTGAAAATGCTCACAAATTCGTGTTGTTACGTCATTACAGACCTTTTGACATTTCGATTCGATTTTATGTAACTCAGTAGTTAAATCTTCACGTGTTTGTTCAAGCATATGTTCCACTGAGTCTAACTTTTGAAGCTTTTGTTCCATTGTGTCTAACTTTTGAAGCTTTTGCTGTGTTTGTCTCTGATTTTGTTCCATTGTGTCTAACTGTTGCTGTGTTTGTCTCTGATTTTGTTCCATTGTGTCTAACTGTTGCTGTGTTTGTCTCTGATTTTGTTCCATTGTGTCTAACTTTTGAAGCTTTTGTCCCATTTGTTGCATTAACTGTAATAACAATGCACTGGTGTCTGAAACATGTTCCTCAGTGCTTTTCGGCAGTGAATTTGCACCGCCAACATTCACATTTTGACAAGCCGAAAATGTGTCTTGACTGATTTGAGAAAAGGGTGAGGACGCAAAACCTGAATCTACAGTATTTGCAAGATTGTGTCCTGTCATTTCGGATTCCTGAAGCAAGCTGTTGCCGAACGATCGATCGATAATGCTTCCCTGTCCACTACCTGTTTGACTGTCTACACCATTATTTGCCGCCCGCTCCATTTCCCTATGTACAATTACCAAATTACTACTTTGAACATTAGTTAATCCATTACTCGGTGGCGTTAACACACTGCCTTCGTTTTCACTGTCATTTCTCAGTTTACTTTGGAGCCTAGTGTTACGTTTTTCACACGCCATTATTGCCACAATATTTCACACGATAACACAAAAAGACACAATTTGAAGAGCAAAAATAAGAGAACACATTAACAGAGAACTGAAAATAATATCTGTTTAATTGCAGCTGCGAAATACTTGGTGCAAATCTACCTGCATGCCACAACTGTTTTACTGTACAACAATGAAAGACTGCAACTACAAAGGAGATTCTCTCTACAATTACGCGCTAGCAATAAACAAAATCTACGCTAATTACACAAACTACAAGAAAAAATCAGAAGATTCCAGTGAGGTATCCTAGGCTAGGGGTCGACATATGAAACGTCCCTTTAGAACAAATTATACAGGGTCGCCATATGAAACGTCCCCTTAAAACAATTTATACAAGACTGTGCTTAAACTGACACACAATATTTTTTTAGCGCAACGCAATCTGACTTTCAAAAATCCCTACAGAAGAATGGCCCTGACTAACATTAACCTATACGTTTCACAAATCACTTACCTCACAAAAATCTTCGTTACTCAAGCTACAGCAATACAGCGAGCGCCACTACTGCCAGCTAAATAAAAGATTCAAACTACGGAAGGCACTAACTACTGATAGGGATAGTTAGCAAATGAAAGATATTAATAGAGAAGAAACAATGTATTTACCTTAATAGTCATAGTATATATAGCAGTTCATGACAAATTACAAAACTCCGCCATCTCTCTCCCCACATCGACCACTGCTGGCGGCTCACCTCCAACTGCGCAACGCTACGCGCTGCTCACATCCAGCTGCCGCTGCCCAACACTACAATGGCAGAAAACAATGCAAAACTAGCCACGGACTGCACACAGCACAGCCAGTGTTTCATACAGAGCGCTACGTAACGTTGCCAATAAGAAAATATAAACAGCCTACTTACAACTTTTCTGGGACTTTCCAGTTCCTATCAGTGAACTTCCTCAATTTCTTTTCTGCACGACGACAAATATCCACATCATTTGATGTTGAAAGTAAACCACCGCTGCTCTTCCTATGTATGAGAAAATAAACAGTGTGATTGCCATCCCCAGGCTATGCTGATAATGAATGTTTCAGACTGCAATGTATTTTCTAAACAGCGGACAACAGACTGTACACAATAACATGGACCGCCTTTTCAATGAGAAACACACCATCGTCTTTAGTAACGATCTGAGGAGAGATTCATATGTTATTCAATGCTCTGTCCAGCGGAAGTCATAATAGGAATTTCCTCCAGTGTCATACCAGCTGCTTTTCTTAATTTATTTTTCTGTAGGAAGACATTACTCGACCTGATCCACGATTACGAATGGCGCTGAAAAACATTTCTGATTGGTCCTGGAAGCACTTGTAAGTGGCAAGGAATATTAATTGCAATGCAGAAGATTGAGGCCCAACTAACTTTACATGAAGGTGCAATGCACTGTGAATATACACAAGAAAACTAACAAATCCTGCCTTCCTGTTAGTGTTTACCACTCTTGTGCCAAGTGCACTAGAATCACTATAAGTGATTTTTAGTAGGTGTGTGCATCCAACAAGTGTCGCTAGAAGGTCTGAACTGGGATAGACTGTTCCCACTGTTTCAGGGTAAGGCTGCTGCTAAGGCCAGTTGCTAACAATTGTGACTCAGTGATACTGTGCATTGTCATCCATAAAATTCCGACATTGGTTGGGGACATAAGGTCCATGAATGGCTGCAAATGCTCTCTCTAAGTAGCCGAGCATAACCACTTCCTGTCAGCGATCCATGTAAACGCACTCCACACCATTATGCAGGCACCACCACCACCTTGCCCAGTGCCTTGTTGACAATTTGAGTCCATGACTTCGTGGAGTCTGCTTCACACTGGAACCCTACCATCAGTTTTTGCCGACTCAAATCTGGACTAAACTGATCATGTCGAGGTTTTCAAGTCATCAAGTGTTCAACCGACATGGTCACGAGCCTAGGAGAGGCACCGCAGATGATGTGCGCATTCCCCTCTGTCGTCTGCTGTCACAGCCCATTAATGCCGAATTTCGCCGCATTGTCCTACGGGATACGTTCGCCTTACAGCCAACGTTGATTTCTGAGGTTACTTCAAGCAGTACTGCTTGTCTGTTAGCACTGACAACTTAACACAAACTCCCCTGTTTTCGGTCGTTAAGTGAAGGGCGTCGGTCACTGCGCAGTCCGTGGTGAGAGGTAATGCCTGAAATTAGATGTTCTCGCGGCACTCTTGACACTGTGGATCTCGATGTACTGAAGTCCCTAACGATTTTCGAAATGGAATGTCCCAAGCGTCTAGCTCTGACTGTCATGCCGCGTTCAAGTTCTGTTTATTCCCGTCGTGCGGCCACAGTCACGTTGGACACCTTTTTACATGAATCACCTGAGTACAAATGACAGCTCCGCCAATTCACTGACCTTTTATACCTTGTGTACGCGATACTAGCTTTATCTGTATATGTGCCCACCTCTGTCCCATGAGTATTATCTCAACTTAGCATTTACTGATATTGATTCTGAGCTGAATTCATTTCACTACCACTGCTATTCTTTCTTTGATGTGCATTTCTACGTTGTTGTTGGTTGTAAACCTACTTCTCAAGTATTTGAAAGGGCTGACTCTCTTGTACCTCATGGAATTTACCTCAAGAAATTCTTGCTGCTGTTGCCTTCTTCCTAACTCCACGAACTGTGTTCTGTTTTGATTCACCTTTAGCCCACCATTCTGTGGGTAGTAGTCCATTTCTTGGTACATTTCTTTCAACTCACAGTTTGATTCACATAGCAGTACTGTAACATCTGCATATGCGAAAAAAAGAAACCTTGTCTTTGATTAATGATCCAGATGTAAATTCGCCGTCAACGTATGAAGTTAATTCAGGCAACATGTTTGTACTCACCATTCTATTAAATTTCTTATTTTTTACGATTTGTGGGAAAGTGATAGTTTGTGCCTTTCTTCAGCCAAATGCTCACATAGTCAGTGCTAGAGATTGTGCTGTTAGGTCAATAATAAATTCTTGTGCCTGCAGCACCTGTTCAGTATACATTTGAATTTCCGAAGTGAAGTCTTTTTGTTGGTGAAGCAGATGCGTTTTTCTCGTCTGCACAACTGATATTTCTGAAGTGAAGTCTTTTTGTTGGTGAAACAGATGCCTCTTTCTCGTCTGCACAACAGATATGTGCATCGACATGGTTCCCAGCTAAACAATGGCTCATAATCTCATTAGTTAATGAATAGTAAGTAATTTTCTCCATCGAATGAGTATCTATATGTGTGAACAAATTTTATGTCTCGTCTTAATTTTCAATTTAATGTATTTTTCAAAGTTTACAACCTGTTTGTGAACGTGGTCCCACTTCTCTGCCGACTAACTTTTGTAGATATTGTTTGTAGCGGAGAATATCATTTGCTATACCTAATTAATACACAAATGCACGTGTGAAGGTTTCTCTTTGCATGCTAACCCCCTGTGTTAGTGAGTATTCTTTCTAATCTTTGCTAGTACGATCTGGTACAGCGACCATTCATACTTACCAAGAAGGGATAATATATATCACTGTTCTTAAACGATGATGTACATACAGCTGCTTTATTTCCATCATGAGTGGGGACCAGTTTATCGGTATGGAAGTATATGTTTCACATTCACAAAGAGCTATCTAGTTTATCAATAAATGTATTTAGTGGAAGCTCCTACAAAACCAGATCTTCTATTATCCATTCACCGACGGATCCTTAATCTAGCTCGTGAAATATAAGATGTTATTATTCGCCCAAACTTTGAACATTACTTGCATTTTCCATTACTGAAATCAAATGTTACATTATTGAATCATCTGTTACCACATTTAAAAACTTATTTATTTAGTATTTCTGCGTAGTTAGAGGACTTTTCATTTATATAAGCATCACCTAACAGAAAAATTTCAAACAATTCCCATGTGTTACTTTTATTATAATTGACCTCTTGTACAGTAAGATATGGACTTCCATTGCATAAAAACTGTGGTTTGCACAACGAGAATCCGAGAGATGCTTTTTGGTAATTAGTGAGGGATACAGGCACACAACAGAGGGATCAGGAAGGCGATTGGAGTACACCTTAGAACAAATTTCGATGGATGCATCTTGTATCCAGGTAAATGGATGGAAGATGGGACTAGAATGTTCTTTAAGGGCTTCCAAGAGATAAGGTTGTTGTGTTGGCAGAAGAGCCAACACCGTGTTACTAGAGGAGGCCGAAATGCACGCGTTTTAGCTCACGCAGGCTAGCGTGAGGAGGGAAGAACTATACTGACGTGAGGTCTGGAACATGACAAGGAATTAGAATGCAGAAAGCGGACGTAATTAGTTTGATACTTAACTTAAATCCATTAATGATGAACGTCGCTCTTGACGGTATATGATTCACGATATTATGTGTTCCGAATACATTCTTGAAGAATATGGCGCCTTGCTAGGTCGTAGGAAATGACGTAGCTGAAGGCTATGCTAAACTGTCGTCTCTGCCAATGAGAGCGTATGTAGACAGTGAACCATCGCTAGCAAAGTCGGCTGTTCAAATGGGGCGAGTGCTAGTGAGTCTTTTTAGACTAGACCTGCCGTGTGGCGGCGCTCGGTTTGCAATCACTGATAGTGGCGACACGCGGGTCCGACGTATACTAACGGACCGCGGCCGATTTAAAGGCTACCACCTAGCAAGCGTGGTGTCTGGCCGTGACACCACAAAGGTAAGACCGAGAAGATATCCTAACGGAAAGACATTTGGTAGAGGAAAACATTTCCAGTCAATATTGACACACAGAGATGAAAGTAGTAGTGGATGATAAATGATTGATATTAATGGTGATAACAACGATGTTTAGCTGAAACTAAAAATACTAAAATGGAAGGAAAACGTTTTACGAAACGGCAACGTCCTATTGTATGACAAATAAAAATCTCTCATAATTGAATGGGTTACCATTCTTAAAAAATGAGCATGCAGAGAATATAAAGAAAATTCCTATACAAATTTTTAATGCCCTCAGTACCCCTACATTTCTGGAAATCAATATTTTGTAGTTGACAGTTGCTTGTGTTAGAAATTCGTTGTGTTTTGAACATCTAACAACTTCATGTAGGACGTCTAATAATCTAGTTGCAATGCGAGGTTTTCACATTGTAATGCATTGTTGATAATAAGTCTACATTTTCCGTTTTGTCACCAGGTTTACTTTTATATTTTTCTGGCACTATTTGCTTATAGAATTACCTTTAAACTTATGAATGATCCCGAATTAGCATACGTATGGTGCGACTAGTTAGTGCTGACTGATATTAGTGATATTCAGCTGCTTGATCTGATAGTGATATTATTTACTTTCGTCTTGTTCCTGACCACCTTAAAATGGAAACGTCATATGTTGCTGAAACGTTTAAAAATTGTACTCGTATACAGGATAGTTTATCCTCATTCCTAAGTTTATCAACACTCAGTTTGCGTTGTTTGAAGGCTTTCCCGAGTAACAAATATTTGGCGGAATTGTTGCAGAAATGCACGGTACATCAAGAGGAAGAGGCCAGCCACCTACTTTCAGTATTGATTCGACTAGTAATCAGCACCTTAGAATAGAGCGCTGTTACCTATTTAGTAAATTTGGTGCATTATCTGTAACAACATCCGAGGCTAGTCCCGATTTAATTGATACTTAGGTATCCTGAGTGTCTGATTATTTTCCCGTAAATGTCTAACACCGGTTTCGCGTCCTCATCTCAGTCGTCCGTGCTATTGCTGTATCTATTGTGACCATGCGCCGCCTGTTTGCTACACATAACTTTTTATTCCTACTAAAATCGCTATCTGTAACATAGTGTAATAAGTTTACTCGAGACCAGTGCTATCTTTTGTTCGATAAAGTTTTTTATCTTTCTGCATTTCGTTATCATCTTTATCGGGTAAAATTTTTACTTCTTGTGAATATCTAATTATTAGAGGTTACACATGTAGAGTTCTTTAAAAATAATGCTTTCACCATTTAAGTGCTTCAGTCACTTCTGCATACAATATCACATTTTTGGTTTGTAGTCTTTTCAAGTGAGCCTGCAATGAACAAACACATTTTACCATTAGTACATCACTAACTACACCGGCAGCTTCGCCTGTGTATCTGTATCTCACTTACTTTGCACACATCTCCTTTTTTCTCTTCTCGAGTCTGTCTTGCCCCTTTCCCTGTCCAGCTCGTTCTCGCACCAATATCTTTCTAAGTCCTCCTTTCACAATTCTCTGTCTGTTTTCTCCTCTCCATTTCTCTCTCAACCTCATTATTCCACTTCCATCTATCCATCTTCTTCTACCACTCCCTCTGTCCATCTTCTCGTTCTCCTGTCTCCCTGTCAATATCCTCCATCCTCTATGTGGCTTTGCTCCTCTTTGCACCTCACTCCGTACATCTCATCCTCCCACCTCATCTGTCCATCTCCTCAGATGTTATGACCCTGCAGACAATGACGGCTCAGTTCGGACGTGATGAGTGATTGCCATATTCATTCTAGTGTATAACCATGTCCCTCGACATGTGCGTTGTCCCCTTGAACAAGTTAACCCATTCGGAGGGGGTCAAAATGGTTCAAATGGCTCTAAGCACTATGGAACTTAACATCTGAGGCCATCAGTCCCCTAAGACTTAGAAATACTTAAACCTAACTAAGGACAACACACACATCCATGCCCGAGGCATGATTCGAACCTGAGACCGTAGCAGCAGTGCGGTTCCGGACTGAAGCGCCTAGAACCGCTCGCCCACAGCAGCCGGCTGAAGGGGCCCACATTGTGCACCTGCTGGTAGGTGGGTGGATGCAGTACGCTTTGCTGTGAATGTTGGGCCCAATCTATCGGTAGTGTATCGTTGCTTTCAGCAGCAGTCTATGGAACATTCCCGTACCTGTACACCACGTTCTGGACGTTCAGCTAATTCAGACGTCAAGATCGACACATCTTTGGAGCAGAGCGGCCGACCGAGCATCATCCAGGTAGGAAATCAAAGTACGTGTGGCGCATGCTGTGTCTCCGAGGACCGTTTAGAACCGTCTGCCTGCAGCAGGTTTGAGATCACGTGTGCCGCTGGCCAGGCAGCCGGCGACACCGCGACATCACCAATCACGGCCACTCTGGTGTCGTAGAAGAGTTGACTGGAGAGTGCAATGGCTGTCTGTCGTCTTCAGTGATGAGAGCAGGTCGTGTCAGTGTACGAGTGATGGACGTGCTCGTATACGTCGTACACCTGGTGAGCAGTCTGTTCCAGAAGGCATGCACCTACGATGCACAAGTCCCGAGACAGGCTCCATTGTCCTGGGAGCCATCATTACATTTCGTGGTTTCACTTGGCGTTTCTGCAGCGTAAAATAAACAGTGCCCGCTACATTGCATTAGCTTTTGTCACGGTGGTACTGCCATTCCATTGACAGGGAAGTGTTCCGCATTTTCAGCAGGACACCGCACGTCCATAAAGCTCTTCGTGGTGTACAACTACTGCACTGGTCAGTAACAGCAACAGATATGTCATCATTTGAACATCTCTAGGTCATAGTGAAATGGGAATGTACTTTTCCTTCAGAACCTGCAAGAACAATGCCGAATTACAAAAAAGGGTACAAGATGCCTATGACAGTCTGTTGCACGGTGTCATTCGCCAACTTTATGAGCGTTTGCATGCGAAAATACATACCTTATAACACTCCCTCTCTGCTACTACTGTACCATAACCTCTATGCTAGAAGCAGGTTGTAACATAAAGCAATTTTGTAAAAGCAACTATGGCACAAAGCCACAGAGCAGTGTTACCCTCTGAGAGGAATTTTGTTAATTTGACCGTGTTATTCCTAACGGAGGTGGCTTATCGGAAATGAAAGTAAGAATTACGTAAATGTTGGAATAGTGACAAACAAAATTTTGCCTAGCTATACTATTCCTAGAATAAGGGAAACGGTCGCCAGCCTAATTAGGCAAGAGAAAGATTAACATTCTCGTTTATGAAAGTAGGTATAAGTAACTATAATGGACAACACAACAAACACAACCTAGACTTAGCAACTCTCGAGTGCAGTGAACTCTGACACACATATGTTTTAAGATTGAAGCTAACAACTGGAGCAGCACAGAAAAAAAAAAAAACAAAAAACTATTTGCAAAATTATAACACGTACAGAAAAACACTATCACTTTCAGGGTTTACACAAACTGAGTGGTCTTAATACTGTTAATATGCACACAAGAGAGACAAACACTTGGTATACATGAGAATGTAACGTTTCTCAACTGCAGCTTTCTCACTTTTACCACAACGAAACACAATGTTGACAAAATTGCAAGAAACTGACTCACCTTTTAGAATTTACCACAGACAACAACGTGATCATTTACTTTATAAGACTCAGCCTAAAGTCTGAAGTTAGTAACAGCACTTTAAATAGCAGTTTCAATAGGAAAATTATTATTGGACAAATAACATTTGTTTTAACTCACTCTGTTACCACATTAGCTTTAACTATCTTTTTAATAAGTTCAAGAGGCATTATTTAACAAAGCTCTAGGCTTCTACGTACTTTCAGTAAGGACACTCGGTAATCACTTTACTTCAAACGGAGAGGACCCTGAGAGGTGTTATGATGAGGAGTAAATCAAGGTAGGTCAATAAATTCCAATATGAATTACCTTATATTTCAGCACACTAACACATCCATTAGGCTGATCCTTCACTGTACATCAATATAGTATTACGTTACAGTGATTGCGCAATGTGGTGGCAACTGCATGTTGGTAGGTGGAATTGCAGGTAGAATTGCCGGACTTTATCGTATCTTCATGGCGATGATTCATACAAATTCCAGAATAGTTCCAGCTATTTATCCACCCATCCGAGGCTTTAGAAAGAAGCAGGAAAAGCCTCTCTCTGAATCTGCACGATATGCACCTTTACAGTGACAGTGCACAGACTCGTAGCTCCTTTCCGACTGGTTGCTCGTATCCGACTGACTATCAGTTCCACCTTTTCCACCTATGCCAACCACAATTTGCGCGCTCTGCACATTTCCGTTCCAGAGGGGAACCACTACACCTTTTACATACAGAATAACTAAGAGCCCTAAGTGAGGATCAGCAATTTACATAACAGCAAACAAATACATTAAATAGAACAGAACATTTTCACATATTAACACTTCAACAAAAAAATTATTCACACAAAATTACAATTACCTACAATAAGTTCTGTTCCCTCCAAATGGGACAAAGAATATAAATTGCAGATACACTACTTTGCATAGAATCAAATCACGACATCAAAGGTTTGACAAAGAAAAGAATACACAATTTTATGTTATTGATTTAAACACATTTACATAAGATCAACAATGTGACCTTAAATAAAGCAAAAGGAAAATAAATTCATACAGCATTAAGAGCTGTGGTGTTACACATGCCCCATGTTTCGTCGAAGTTTCCTGTAAGGGATACTTCAAGGAAACATCTATAACACCTAAGTGGTGCTGGCTGCAAAAAAAAATTATTCCATCCAACTTCAGTTGGGAGAAAAAAAATACTCACCTTACACACATACAGTATATACACTAAGAAATTGCATACATTTCTTTCAAAAGATTTTCAAAGTAAAACATCTAAAGCAATTTTCAATTTCACACTGGTTTAAGGAAACTAATTCTCATAATTACCCAAAATATCTTTAAGCATGTTCATTTCATACACGCACAGTTCAATTAATAGACAATCAGTACACAAAATAAATCTGCATATTAGTAGCAAAGATATAGCTTCCAACAATAAATAAAAGAATAAACACATATACAATAACACAGAACATTCTAACTTAGCGAAACAGAAGTTTGTCTCTCAATAATTTTAAAAGGAATGTAAGTTTCAGACACACAAGTAGAGTCATGATCACAGTACATTTTACAAGGTTCAGCAATTAATGAAATATTGAAAATATCAGTTTGCATCCACATATGTACAAATATTTACACAAACAACTATGGGAACCTTTTTCCAACTGACTCTTTAAATACCAAAGTAACTTTGCAAGGTTGTTTCAAAATAATTAACTTTAAAGCTGCTCTTCATTAATAGCAGTCCAAAATATTTGTTGCACATAAACACACTAACATATTCAGATCCTATCTTTAATCATCACTGCTGTGTTTTAAAACAAGGCAGTCCAAAACCTTAAATTATCCAAGCAAACTTAGTCTCAAAAACATCTACATCCATTTAAATAAGTTGCATATATATTCTATAATAACTTTTCACTGACTTCAATAAGAATAGTCAGTTTATAACATATTGCTCAAAAAACCTAACTTAATTCACTGCTTGCCTCAGCACTAGCAGTCCATGTTACACATTCTGCCCATTATTGGTTTGGCAGTCTTTACATATAACATTTAGACACAAAACACAATTTAGATTAAGGACACACAAAAACACATTTTTAAATTGACACACTGCCCCATCCTCTAGGTTTGGCAGTTCATGACCACTTATCAGCTCCTTGCCCCACAATGGCAAGTCCTTTGGTTACTGCTCACATCGTATATTTTGTAGTCCTTAGCATCAGGACCACAGCATTTTTATTATTTTGTCTTGTTTTACTGCCCACCAACACATTTTTGAGCAGTTTATTGTCATCATTCCCAGGTTTTTTCATCATTCTGTCACACTTTTGGTAAAATTTGCATTAGTGGTATAAAACATGAAACCTGTAACTTTGAAACAGTAATTAGACACTGGCAACAAAATCATTTCTTTTCAAATGACAACATCAGGTAACATATACATTAATCGAGAAGAAATTTAACTGTCATACTTGGGATCAAGTCAGGATTAAGAATTTCTTACTACTCCTTTATCATTGCTTTTCCACACACAGTTAGGTCATTACATACATCAAGATCAGGACAATAATTTCATATCCTATTGCAAGTGATTTCTGCCAGCCCTTTTGCTGGCACTAGACACATACCTCACACACTTATTTCACATACATTAGCCAGGTTCATCTCCTCAATTTTAAAAACATATACAGTTTTTCAATACCATATTTGCCCCTTTCTTTTTCAAAAACATTTACATTTAATTATATTATGGCGTTCATTTACCTTTTCTTTTCAATATTCTTATTCTTTTCTCATCTATACTTTTCCCTTTACTTTTTCATTACATTTTTCCTTTACAGTACCCACTATACTTTCATTATTCTTGGTCATTTTCTAGTATACCCACAGTATTCTACATTATTTCCACACTATTCAATACACTCTGATAGAGAAGAAAGAAAGAAGATAGTAAAAGTTCTGAATGATGAAGAGGAAGGTTGGCAGCACGAAAAGAAACGGAAGTAGTGCTGACAACGACTCGGGTCTCTGGTGCTCGTCAGGCACCTGACAATGCAAAGAGTGCATTGCCCCTGAGGGTTGTACATTTAAATACTCAACACGGTGCAAACATAAGCCCTTTCTGATCTTTAAGTATATTAGAAATTAATTATTGTCATATGGAGTTCATTGCACTTTCATAAAGTTACCATAAGCATAATTATTCATAAAGTTTTCAAGTTTCTCACACTACATGGCCCTGCCTTTATAATTAGACTGGCAATAGTAAGTGTTCAATTGAAATTAAACAGTTTCTAAGCAAAGTCAAACAGTATACTATAGTACAGTACAGTAAATAAGCAACACCTGCCCCATCCTCAAGATCAACAAAACAGTAATTCACTTTCAGGTAACATTCAGATACAATAATAATAAAGTCATGCATTACATTAAAATTTTATGTACAAATACAGCAACCTGCCCCCTGTCTCATTATTAACAAGGCAGTCTTTTATGGTTCATAAATTAGTCACTTAAATCTGGTGGCTTTTTAGGCCTCCTGTTTTCTACATCTTTCATTAACCCATTCAGATCTTGCCAACGTTTTGTTTCATCAGGTGGCTTTTTAGGTTTTGGAATTTCAAAGTCTTTAGCAAGGTACAACATTTCCTGTTCTGCTATTATTTTATCAGGTGGTTCTTTTTGTTCCTGTAATTGACACCCATTCAAAACATTAGTTAATGCTTGCCCCAGTATAGTGTTATCAGGAGGTTCTTTCAAATTATGCCCCTGTGTTACATTACTGAATAATTCATTCGGTTTTGGCCCAGTTTTACTTTCCGTATTTTGCTTTAAAAACATGTCACTAATTTTCTCATACCCTCTTTCAGTAAAAGTACATTCACTTTCATTTACACCTGAGAATTCATCTTCACTGGAGTCATCACTACTCTTTTCCTCACTATCAGATTCACTTAAGTATTCGACTTTTGAACAATAGGGAAAGTTATTATATTCATTCTTATCTGTATTCATATACCCTTCATCATCTGAACTATCACTGATTTCACTTTCGTCATCAGATTCGAGCAGGAAAGCAACTTTTAAACAGTGAGGCAAATTATTACTAGATGTTTCAGTCACTTCGTTTTCCGACTCATTTTCTACACAATGCACATCGTTTGGACAGTCAGGCACTTTTGTTATATCACTTTGAACGATTTCAGCCTTAACTTCATACTTAGTATAATCGTCACATACTTCGATAACTTTCATTTCATTTTCCCCTTTGTTGTCATTCTCAGGTAATCGTGCGAAATTCTTACTAGACCCTTCTGCATCAAAACTATTAAACACCTTTCCATCAACAATAATTTCATCTGCACTGCTCATAATGTCATGATTACTAACGTCCTCCTCTACCTCACTTTTACCCATTATTAATTGTGCACACGTCCTTTGCGTGGCATATTCTATATTCCTTTCCTCTTTATTCATCACAACCTCCCCCACATCTATGTCTTTTACTTCATACACATCATTAACAGTGCCAATATTTCCCTTTTCACTCGCCTTTTCTGGCTCCCTTTTATTTTTTAATAAAGTTTTTTCGCACGATTCCGATACCGAGTTATCTTTATCATTTGACATATTAACTTTATTTTCATTTCTACATTCATCTACTACTGAAACCGTCCATCGGAAGTGTCCGATCCCGCCTCTTCTATCTCTCTCTACGGCAGCCATCTTGTTCTGACGTCTGCCATTTGTGTCTGCTGCCAAGTGCAATGTACGCTGCTTCGGCAACGGCTGGCCCGAGCACGAACGGTCACGTGACTTCGCACTGGGAACGCCACTATGTATCACTCCGCGCCCGTCTGCTATAGGCGCGCCCTTAACCTTCCTGCCCCTTATTTTACATCTTTCCTTCTCGAATCTAATAGTTGGCATCTTTTCTTTGGGCCCAAAACCGGTTTCCGCGTGAATCCGGCCCGTAACACACGCGGTTTTTAGTTTTCCATTTCGTTTCTGGTTTGGGAATTACGTGCTATGTATCCTCTGCCGCGCGTCGTATAATTTCCCCTGCCTCTCGCGCGACCTCTTTGAATCGCGTTTACACGAAATCTATCGTTTTCCTGTCGTTCATTTTGGTCATTACTTTCTCGTAAATAATTATTGTTATTATGGGGACGGTACTCGCGATTTCTTCGCCAGTGATCTTCATCTTCTACCCTTTCCAAGAACGCAGAAAAACTACTGTGTGTACTTCCAACATATCGTTTCGAATCCTCAGGCAGTTTCTGCCAAAGAACCCAAACGATCTCGGCTTCAGTTCTTCTTGCTTTTAGGTGTATCAGTTTTCTGTACCATGATTCGCAAAATTCTTTCATGGTTTGCCTACCCCTGATGTCATACAACCTGGCCATTAAAAACTCACGCCACAACTGGTCTTGTTTTTGTTCTGACCAGTACTCGTCAATAAACTTTTGTTTAAAGGTTTCAAAAGACATCTGGTTAGTATCAAGATTTAACCCCCATTTTTTTGCTTCTCCCGTTAATGCACTGATTACAACATTAATTTTTTCCTGGTCAGTCAAATATTCAGGAAAATTTCTTTCGCAATTCTTTACAAAGTCTAGGGGGTGCCATCCGTTATGCCTCTTTGCTGGGTCGAATTTTTCCTCGCCCTCTAATATTTTACTGAAAGGCATTTTTTCAGTAAAATGTGTAGGTCCGGTTTGTATTTTTCTTTCCAAGTCATGCATTTTGCCTTGGATTTGTGAAGTGTTATGTTCACACTTCTTTTCGCAAGTAAGAATCTGTTTGGTTAGAGCTCTGCTTGTTTCTGTTACAGATTGTTTAATCTGTGCAAATTCCGCGTTACATTCGGTTTGTATTTCGGATTTAATACCGAATACCTTTTCGTCAACCTTAGTACAGACTAAGGGTTCAATTTGATCTTGAATTTTAATTATTTCAGAGTCAAATCTTTCGTTAATGTCATCAACTTGTCCCTGTATGTTGGCAATATTGCCATTGATGACAGTAATTTCGCTTTTGAGGTTTTTAATTTCATTATTCACAATGTCTACTTTTACATCAACTTTCTCAATCTGTTTACTAATATCACTACCCTGTGTTGTAATTAACTGCCCCTGTGCTGCGATTTGTGCATTAATATTGTCATTTTGTGCAGCGTTTTGTTGCCCCTGTGCTGCAATTAGCTGTCTTTGTTTTACATTTTGTTGCCCCAGTGCTGTAATTAGCTGTCTTTGTTCTACATTTTGTTGCCCCAGTGCTGCAATTTGTGCAGACAACATTTTTAACAAATCAGTCACATCTGGTGTCTTTCCACTTTGAGATTCTACTGCCTTTTCGTGTTCAGATCCTACACCCCTTTCTGGTTTCGGTGATTCAAACATATCCCTTGATTCATCAGCATAGCCACTGTCTTCGATAACATCGCCTACATTGTCTTGCTCAGTACGCGCTATACACATAGCTTCGATCCGTTTATTAACGTCTGCGTGATAACGTACGTAATTTAACTCGCGCGTCATGCCATCTGTTGGTGTGCTGCCTGAACTGCTCTCGGTTGCATTCTTCTCTCGCGTTTCTACATTTATTTCTAATTTCCTGTCCATTTTAGCTATTATTAAGTACTGATACCTTTTATTTTTAATTTAAACTGAACTTTCACTACTGGTTCTGTCAACTAATGTACAGGTTCGTGCCGCTGGACGTTTTATGTTCACTCAATGTTTGTAAAATGCTAACTACTTGTAATTTTTTCCGTCTGTAGGTGCAACTGAACAACGTCCTGTCACGCGGCGCCACGTATAACACTCCCTCTCTGCTACTACTGTACCATAACCTCTATGCTAGAAGCAGGTTGTAACATAAAGCAATTTTGTAAAAGCAACTATGGCACAAAGCCACAGAGCAGTGTTACCCTCTGAGAGGAATTTTGTTAATTTGACCGTGTTATTCCTAACGGAGGTGGCTTATCGGAAATGAAAGTAAGAATTACGTAAATGTTGGAATAGTGACAAACAAAATTTTGCCTAGCTATACTATTCCTAGAGTAAGGGAAACGGTCGCCAGCCTAATTAGGCAAGAGAAAGATTAACATTCTCGTTTATGAAAGTAGGTATAAGTAACTATAATGGACAACACAACAAACACAACCTAGACTTAGCAACTCTCGAGTGCAGTGAACTCTGACACACATATGTTTTAAGATTGAAGCTAACAACTGGAGCAGCACAGAAAAAAAAACAAAAAACTATTTGCAAAATTATAACACGTACAGAAAAACACTATCACTTTCAGGGTTTACACAAACTGAGTGGTCTTAATACTGTTAATATGCACACAAGAGAGACAAACACTTGGTATACATGAGAATGTAACGTTTCTCAACTGCATCTTTCTCACTTTTACTACAACGAAACACAATGTTGACAAAATTGCAAGAAACTGACTCACCTTTTAGAATTTACCACAGACAACAGCGTGATCATTTACTTTATAAGACTCAGCCTAAAGTCTGAAGTTAGTAACAGCACTTTAAATAGCAGTTTCAATAGGAAAATTATTATTGGACAAATAACATTTGTTTTAACTCACTCTGTTACCACATTAGCTTTAACTATCTTTTTAATAAGTTCAAGAGGCATTATTTAACAAAGCTCTAGGCTTCTACGTACTTTCAGTAAGGACACTCGGTAATCACTTTACTTCAAACGGAGAGGACCCTGAGAGGTGTTATGATGAGGAGTAAATCAAGGTAGGTCAATAAATTCCAATATGAATTACCTTATATTTCAGCACACTAACACATCCATTAGGCTGATCCTTCACTGTACATCAATATAGTATTACGTTACAGTGATTGCGCAATGTGGTGGCAACTGCATGTTGGTAGGTGGAATTGCAGGTAGAATTGCCGGACTTTATCGTATCTTCATGGCGATGATTCATACAAATTCCAGAATAGTTCCAGCTATTTATCCACCCATCCGAGGCTTTAGAAAGAAGCAGGAAAAGCCTCTCTCTGAATCTGCACGATATGCACCTTTACAGTGACAGTGCACAGACTCGTAGCTCCTTTCCGACTGGTTGCTCGTATCCGACTGACTATCAGTTCCACCTTTTCCACCTATGCCAACCACAATTTGCGCGCTCTGCACATTTCCGTTCCCGAGGGGAACCACTACACCTTTTACATACAGAATAACTAAGAGCCCTAAGTGAGGATCAGCAATTTACATAACAGCAAACAAATACATTAAATAGAACAGAACATTTTCACATATTAACACTTCAACAAAAAAATTATTCACACAAAATTACAATTACCTACAATAAGTTCTGTCCCCTCCAAATGGGACAAAGAATATAAATTGCAGATACACTACTTTGCATAGAATCAAATCACGACATCAAAGGTTTGACAAAGAAAAGAATACACAATTTTATGTTATTGATTTAAACACATTTACATAAGATCAACAATGTGACCTTAAATAAAGCAAAAGGAAAATAAATTCATACAGCATTAAGAGCTGTGGTGTTACAACCTGAGTTGCCACCAGAGAGGGATACACAGTGTATTGATGCGACTGTTTGTGCACCATTTACTGTGAATGCGTAAAACCCACGGAAAAGCGGGGTACGCCCATTTAATTAGTAAATTTGTTTATGTCATATTCAGGTAGCCAGCCATCGGTACTACAATGCAACTGAAATGACTTCCCAATACCATGGCACTGAGATGCAAAGGGTTTTACTTCTGGTGATAATGGAAAGTACGTCAAAGTTCTTCTTCACACAGAAATAATGGGGCAAACGAGGTTTGTTTCCACTGTTTGCATTACACCTGATAGGACAGATGGGTTGCGACTGCAAATGTGTTTGGATGAGTTCTTACTCTTTGTTGTTTACTTAGAGCAATAGTGTGTAACGTGAAGTGTGATAGTAGCGTGGTTCTCTTCGGATCTTTCGAGTGTATTAGTCATACTTCGTAGGAACCATAGCGCAATGTCTCATGCAAATGCTCATTGTCTGAGTATTTCAAACAAATCAAACCGAGCGAAAAATTGGTAATCAAGAATTTTAGTTCATTAGGTAAATTGAATGATCAATTTAACTATTTAACCAGCTTATTTTCTGTGACATTAATTTCTCGCAGAAGGCCTAAGCATAACGATTCTAATGTCAGAAACTGCTCTTTGCAATACATTGTAAGAATGAAACAAAATGATACCGTTAGTGAAATTCCTGTCTCCAGAGGTCTTCATTGTTTGCATGGATTTATCGTTTTGCAGTTTCAACATTCATCAAAAGTCAAACGGTGAGGCAGTATTATATACTTAGATTGAAGATGTCAGGAGTAAAGGAGCGAATGAAGTTATTGCTTTTTGCACAATTATGAGAGTGAAATGGTTGATTCAAAAGTAAGCGCAATTATAATATTCTAGGATTTGTGCCCAGGACAGAGTAGGAATTATACAGAGTTTATACCTTCACTATCTCGTTCATACCATTAATAGATGAGATAATGTCAAAACAGTATTTACAATAAGGGAACACTCTTACATAAAATGTGATAAAAACTTTGGTTTGGTAAAATTGAAAGTAATTGCAGAGTTACAAAAAAAATCATTTAACGTTTTTCAAACCACAAGAATGAATCCAAGCCTTTAAAAAGTTATTTCAATTCAACAAGAAATTGTACGAGATTGAAATACCTTCTTGAATGCATTTTCCTAACATGACCGTTCGCAGAGCCTCTGTTGTGATGGAAGGTAAGCTGTTAAGTACATGATTATTTACAATGGACCTTGGACACCAGTTCGTTTGGAGCATACTAGTGGTCTACAGGTAGGCATCATGGCTGTGTATCACTCGCAGGGACCTGACAAATTGTTATTATCTCATCGAACTTATTATAATGGCAAGTGTTTGTAGTATGAAACTTCCTGTGAAGTAAACACGACTGTTTTACATATAACTAATTCTAGTGGTATATTTTCAGAGCTCCTGACAATACCTTACGAAAAATATGCAGAGGTTAGAAAATTCAAACAGTTACGTGGTCAAGACGCAAGAAACTTTTATTCCAATCTACCACATGACGAACCAAACTTTCTGTTGGTCTTTAACAGAAAGAAACTTTAATGTTAAACAACACAAAAAGTGTTAGACTTACCAAGTTATTTTCGTAGCAACGATGTACTTGCTATGCATGTAATGTGTTTTTATCATATAATACCAGTTTTTATTTCTTCTGATCTAATCCTCCATAATCACTAAATTTGGAATCGTAATCCTGAAAGATTAAATTGACTCTCCTGAGAAATGTGCAAAATCTGACTTATCCGCTTTCTTTCCGCTGGCTCTTCATGTGTCTTTATTTGGTCTGAATTTGTTATCATGCTCCTAGAATGATGGACTTCCTGTCACATCATATGTTAATAAAATGACCTTGCCCTGGTGGATGCTACATATTTCCCGGCAGTGTACGCTGTGTTTCAGAAATACTTTCACACTCTTTGGGAAGAGGATTCCTTCGCAAAAAAAAAAGACATATAGTAAACATGGGCATTTCTTCATCTTCGATACTGTGAAACACAGCTCCTCTCTTGACCAAGTGCTCTTAAAAAGTTGTTAACGGATACTTTTCAGAGGTTATGTCTACTAGAATTTTCTTTCGAGCCTAGATTTAACGAATCTGTCCCCATTGTTTGTAAAAGTATTTCTCAAACCCCCTGTGTATCAATAGCAGCATCACTTATCAATTTCTACATTGCCTATATTATAACAGTATATCCAGAAGTAGATAAATAACAACTAAATGGCAAAAGCGTTATCTTTGTTTTCAATTACTGCGTTGTCCACCAAACATGTTGTTCATGCCAGTTTTCGATCATGGTCCTCTTTTTCGTTTGATTTATACCTCACATCATCAGATCGACGTTGATAAACGTAACAGCTGTTTGTGGTCTGGTTATTCATGTCAAAAACGACTTGGGGAGAAGGGTGAAAACGAAGCCTATGGAGGCAGTCATTAGGGAAGCGATTTAGTGGCGTGGTCGTTCTCACTCGTGTAAGCTGGTCGACCGGCGCATCACTCTCTGCTGGAGTGGATCGGAAGTAATCAGTGAGCGCGGCGACAGTGGGAGAAGCTCGGCTCGTGGCTGGCAGCGAGGGGGGTCGGGGGTTGGGGGTTGGCTGCAGCCGGAAATGGCAGCGCGGCTCGGCTGTTTGCCGGGCCACACCCCTGGTCGCATTGACCGCCCGCTGACTGATGGACGAGTGTTTGCTCGCGCCGGCGCCGCCACCGCTGGTTTACCTTATAATTACGGGCCGAGTGTCGTATATCAGGGCACCGTGTTTGTGGAGGCCCGGCCCCTCTCGGACGCTCCTTCTGGAGGCGCAGTGACGACTGATTTACTGCCCTCCCGACAAGGCAGACCCGCCTCGCCCCTGCGCACTTATGCCAGGGGAAAACGCAGTCCAAGTACATCCACTTTGCGGTCGAGGCAGTGCTGGTATTAAGATTAAACGGATCAAACATGGCGATTCCTCATCTGCGCGAACAGTCTACTCCGGGTGCATGCTGTAATGCACACACTACTCGCGATTGGAGGGAAATTTCGCTAATTCGGTTTAAGCAAGACAAAGTTTGTTTACTGGTCAAATGTTTGAGCGGAGCGAAAAAACAAACTAGAAATTAAGCAAAAAATTTTTGTCCGAAACTTCATAGCCAAAAGAAGAGTAGAAAATAGACAAATGCGGTATCAAATTCACCAACATGAGGTCCATTACAGATTCGAAAAAAGAAAATTACTGCTTCAAAGCAATTAGCGTAATTAAGAAAAAAGTTATTGACTACAGAGAAAACTGAAATGTTTCAATAACACCTGCTGTTAGTTCTACGAAGGAAGTGTCAAAAAATATCAAATCACAATATAAAGTTAAACGTCTTTGCTGTCTCTTCATTTGTATACTCTTAAAAATAAAATTATACCGATCGATATTTAAATATATTACATTTCGTGCTTTATGAAGAAAACTAAAAACTGAAAGCCTAAAAGTAAGAAATAACATATATTTGAAAAACTGTTGGTACCTCACTCAATAACAATCGATATGATGTACACCGCCTGCCGGAGTGGCCGAGCGGTTCTAGGTGCTACAGTCTGGAACAACACGACCGCTACGGTCGCAGGTTCGAATCCTGCCTCGGGCATGGATGTGTGTGATGTCCTTAGGTTAGTTAGGTTTAAGTAGTTCTAAGTTCTAGGGGACTTATGACCTCAGCATTTGAGTCCCATAGTCCTCAGAGCCATTTGAACCATTTTGATATACACCAAATGAGGTGCCGACTAAGAATTTAAAGTTCAATGTCGAACTTAGAATTGTAATATGTACTAGTGGATATATTTGTTGGAATTTCACTCACTGGTCTCATTATCTCACGTACTATGAGCATTTCATCTATTGCGCATATTTTGAAGCACCACTCAATGGCGCGTCGAATGTTTCTCTATTCTGTTTTATTACTTAGTTTTAGAAACAATTCCCCAAGACATTGGAGTTTCTCTAATCTTTTTGTTTTTGTTTTCTCTTATTTTATCGATTACCAATGGACAACCTGCGACAGTAAAACGACTGGTTTTGTTTGTTATAAATCAACACTTGCTGAGTTACGTGTTTTTAATAGATTAGAGAAACCAGTCATTAGCCTACGCGTAAAAAAATAGATTTCCTGCGTCAAAATACTACTATGGGAGCTAATACATGATATTAAGTGTGCTCATGAGTCATATTCACATATGGAATATGTGAAAGAAAGAACAGTTTAGGAATGCATCATGTTCTACTTAGGATGAACAGGCCGTAATACTAAAATCAGGTGTACATAGCACATTAGAGCCAACGCACACATCAACATTAGCGTTACACGCACATAATTTGCGTCACTCATATGGACATGTAATACCAAACGTCAAAGTACTCTTGCTATTACATTACGGTCATGGATTGGGCATGTTGGAAGAACTGGAGGTCAGTTCAACTTATATACGAAAAAAATGCCCCCCCCCCCCAATTTCTCAAGCACCATGATGGACCTTCCATGAGGGGGTGGTCTACTCAGACATACAGACAGCCGTACCGCAGGTGCAACAACAATAGAGGGTGACAGACAAACTTATGGTTCCTGAACAGGGGCTAAACAATTTTCATTAGTTCCAGGGGCTTCAGTCTGGGTTGGTGACTGATGTGGTCACCTAGCAACATCTAACATGGCCTCGCCATGCTTGCACTGCGAGTGGGTGAAAGCACAGGAAAAAACTACGGCCGTAATATTTACCCATGGCTTGTAGCTCTCAAATATGGTTAAATGATGATGAAACGCCCTTGGTTAAAATATTCCGGAGGAAAAATATTACCCCATTTGAATCTCTGAGCGGGGACTGCTCCGGAGAATCTCATAAGGAGAAACAAAACTGGACTTCTACGAGTTGGATCGTATACAATTAACCAAAAAGGGGAATTACAGGAACAGGCGTACAAGTAATAAGGAATAACAAATAGGAATGCGAGTAAGCTAATATGAACAGTGTAGTGAACGCATTGTAGTTGCTAAAATAAGCATGAAGTTAATACCCACCACAGTAGTAAAAGTTTAAATACCAAACGGCTCTGCAGATGTAGAAGAGATTAAAGAAAAATGTCATGAGATAAAGGAAATTATTCAGATAGTTAAGGGAGATGGAAATTTAATTGTGATCGGGGACTGGAAGGTAGGAAAAGAAAAAGAAAGGAAAACAGAAGGTGAATATGGACTGGGGAAAAGGAATGAAAGAGGAATCAGCCTGGTAAAATTTTGTATGTAGTATAACTTAATCACCGATAAAATTTGATGTAAGAATAATGGAGGAAGGTTGTATAATATAACAGGCTTGGAGAGACTGGAAGGTTTCAGACAGATTATACGCGATAAGAAGAGATTTCAGAACCAGATTTTAAATAGTAAAACATTTACAGGGGCACGTGTGGTCCCTGGCCACAATTTATTGATTATGAATTGCAGATTAAAACTGAAGAAATTGGAAAAAGGTAGGTAATTAATGAGATGGAACTCGGAGAAGTTGAAAGAACGAGTGGTCGTGGAGAGTTTCAGAGATAGATTAGGCAACGATTGACTACAAAACCGAAAGGAATATACTAGAAGGGGATGGGTAACTTTGAAATAATGAAGACAGTAGAGGATCCAATAGTAAAACAACAAGGGGTAGTAGAAAACACTGGACACCACACAAGATATTGAATTTATTAGGTCAGACAAATATATGATGGCTCTCGTGTAGTGAAGGTAATTTTATGATTTTTTGGTTCTGTAAACGATATTACGTGCATATGTCTACGTAACTTTAATATTGATGAATAGTTATTTCCATGAATCAAAGTCTAACGTCATCACTTGAAACGCAATCAGTACAGAACAGTAATCAAATTTGGTCACGATTATGCAAACCATATTACCGTGAGTTATGCGATACAGTACAGTTTTCATGAAGTGTTTCCAGTTGATCCATATTATTGGTTTTCATAATTATAATTAATAATATTCGATTCCAAATTAACTTCTTTAGAGTTCATGTTACACGTGTTTTCTATCTATAAGCTCACGGAGTGCATTTTGTTCACGTTATGCATTATCGTTCTTGCCCAGTATTTACTTGATTTCAAAGTAATTTAGGAAATTTAGCTCTTTTCTCGTTTTGGATGTAGCGACCGCTGTTATTGTGAAATATGAATTCATTCAAACAGTTTTTGGTACACGAAAATGGCCAACTAAAATGAATCTTTAAATTATTACCATTTTCTGTTTTTACATTTCGGTTGTTGTTGCACATAGTACATACCCGTGTGATACCGATCAGGTTGTAACAGTCTAAATTCTGTCGGTAAGCGTTGATCGGATTCCATGCCTTTTTTCCATTAATTACGGAATATTAGATACACGTATCAGAAAAACATTTTTCTTCACTGGAGAGTATAGGTACGTTATAATATTACGTTATGGAAGTGTCTATTCATCTGCCTTCACAAGTTTCATAAACATTGGTACACTGATACGTGCGAATTTGTTTACTTTGCAGGGTACTTGATATCTGACAGCTAAGAAGTTGTGATAGTATGACGTGGTATTACTGAAGAGCGATCACGTGGTGATATCTAAACAGTTAGATCCTCCCCCCCTCCCCCAAGAAAATCGCACGGCATAACGGGGCCTTGAACGTGTATTGTCAACGAGGCAACAACTAATTCTGGACCTTTTCCAGTTTTTGGAGTTTGTTAATCGTATGGCAACAGATTCGCCATAAGCTCGCTGTCTGCTTGCAAAACTAATTTAGTGACCTTTGTTAATAAAGATTTAGATTTTATCGTTAACTTGGAGATCTGAATATTGATGTTTGTGGTCAAAACTAGATTGCACTGCATTAATCACGTTCGTAATTTGACAAATTTGTCGAATTACTTGATCCAGGAATTATGCCACTGCAGTAAAATAATACATGAAGTTGTAAAACGTCTGCGATAAAATCTGTTATATGAGGCGCAATATCAGAGAAAATACACATTAGTCTCTATTATCATGCCACATATAATACATTTTACCTAATTTCATGTATTATTTTAGTTACTGGTACAAGAACTACATTCACTATTTTACTTCTATTTTACTACTACTGCATTACTTTACTTATGAATCATTTTACTTACTGATGCAACACATGTTATGACGTCCAACAATCCTACAAATATGATTCTCATACGGTGAAATAGTTTTTATCTATGGTGTTATGGTCACAGTTTTACGTGCATTTTATTGTCTTTTAACTTTTATATCTGTCACTGTAATATCTTCATGCACATTTTATAATAATTTATCTTTTATCTAACAATGGTCTACAATTCTTGTTCGTTAAAGGTCTTTACGTCGTTTTGCAGAGGAAGCATCTTAGTATATTTACTCGTCAATGTGAAGTGTCTTTGGTTAAAGCTTACGTCTTCTGTTGGTGTAATTTACTTCTTTGAAAGTTTAGTAAGCTGCAGCCAGTTTGACACTTGATTTCATTGAACTGACAACTGTACTACCGTGGACAGGCTTTATGAAATGAGAATTGAATTTTTATATATAGTCCAAGTACTTAGTTTGCTGAGCCTAAAACTAGATCTATACGTAAGTAATAAAAAAATGCCTACAGTGTTTGTCATAATCATGCGCTATACTGGTGTGTTTTACTTACATTTTTAATTTGTCTGCGACGTCCCACAGTTATGCCTGACAATGGTTTTTCCGGAAAGCGTAAAATTTGATAAAGAATTGTACAAACAAGACTTCCGTGATTGCAGTTTCTGTCACGTTTGTCTAAATTGTGTTCCTGGCTGTGGTTATATAACCAGCGATTATTTTCAAATCAAATTCACACTGATGAAGTACTACTAAATAGGACGTGGTTATTTCTCTGGTAAATAGTTTCCAGCTACTCACTGCACCACTGATTAATGAGTTTACAAGGGTATTTTCTGTTTCATTTTCAGTTGCTTCTATATTTTTAGAATCAAGACAGTCTGTCCTCTTTACCTACAGAGCATATTATTGTCCTAAACTACAGTATACCGAAGATAGCTGCGTGGAATAGTACGCAAATCTCCTCTATTTATGCAACAATTATCACTGTTTTTCATGTTTCAGCTCCTGTCAATTATTGTCATAATATAAATACAATATCATTTAGTTTACTCAACTGGCACCGCCTCTGCATTAAGATTAAAGGAACTTACAGTTTTAACATAGTAATTCCCTTTCTTACCATAAGAAATAATTAAATCACATTTATTAAAGGGTAAGGTAGCATTTCTGATACAGCCTTCACTGAAAGCTGGTGAAAATATATACAATTTACGATCATTATTATCGAGTCAGGAGGACACTTTATCTGTTGCTTAACCAATGCAGAGCATCATGCCAGGAGGATTGAAACACAGGCTGGCTAAGCCATGGAGAAGATGAAATATCGGTTCGAGATAAACCGTGTGCCAGCGGAGACCCTTTATTCTCCCTTTCTTATATGGCCCAATTTCACGGTGGACTGAACGTTCTCCATTACAATTCGCGGGTCGCCTCCTGCGACAATAACTACTGCGTTGCTGATCGTATTATACGCGTGAATAGCAGAGGCTTTTAGACATGAGCTTACCCTAGTCAATGCTGCCTGTGTAATGAATTTGCTGTTATTTATACAATAAATTTCCGAAAGGAAACAAAATTTTACGTATACTGTTCTGATAACAGTAATGTTTTAGACCTGAATGTATGTTACCTGATTCCCTGTCGTTATTGCAATAGCAGACACTATTATAATGACTATGAATCGTCAGTTGTGCGGAAATTACAAGTAGTAATTCTTTCTCCGAGGCACTGCAAAAATCTGACGGTAATGCTGAATTCATTAATTTCGTTAAAGATGGGCCATTAATATTACCGCAGAATACTTCATATCATAGACGTATCCAAAAGCAGATGTACGAAGACTGTCTAGTTCAGAACTGCCGTTGGAAAAAAGTGACCTTTGTGTTATTGACTCTTCATAATACACTTGCCAACACTTGTATGGTATTACGTGTAATTGTGTAGTGAAATTAGTTTAGTTGAATCAGGAAGCAGGTTTTTCTATGGACACGATAAAATCCAACAAAGCTTCAAGCAGCCATTGGGCTTTTTAATACCCAGTATGTGAAAAGTGCACTTCTTTGTCACTGGGTCTTCACCGAACTTCCCTGTGTCTCGCATAGAAGCTTCATACAAATGCAACGATCGTGGCTGATGGAGATTACAATTTACACATATGTACACGTTTATCTTTAGCTATATGGTTCTGAATATAAATCAAAAACTTCCAAATATTCTATTCAAAATGAAGGTACTTTTATATAAAAAAACTGGCTGCAAAACTTCTAAAGAACGGTTAGTACTGTATTACGTATTGCAATTATTGTGGAACACACGGATATGCAAACACGCCACCAAAGAGTAACGCATAGAGATACGATCTATCTAATCTTAAAGAATCTATTAAAACATTTTTTTCTGAATGACAGAGGAAACAATTTTTCGCTCAAAATCACAATTCATCGCCTGAATACTGCATGCTTAGCCACGACAAAGTCAACTCTAAGGCGCTGTAAATAAGTTAGAAAGTATAAGAAATTCATTTCAAATTAACTGCCAGAAAACAGTTAAATTACTTAAATCTTCTGGTTCCTTTTCAAATTTAATACAGTAGGTTTTAATCAAATGTTTCTATTACTGAACTAGTCCAGTGAGCAAGAAATTAACTTTTGAACTGCTATTGCAAACCAATTTTGTGACCCTTTTATATAATATAACTGTTATAATTAGGAATACGTAGTGAGTTTTATCCCAGGTGTTAATCACATGAGGGAAATGACAGAACCTAACAGCAAAGTAAAAATAACGTAAATGTTTTACTGTTATTTACCTGACAACTGTATTTTACGTACTAAATGGTTTAAAAGATGTTCCTTACAACCTGTCGACATTTGAATGTTTATTCACTTATTTATTTTTCATTTAAAATGACCAGATTAGTGCTTTAAAGCTCTTTAGTATATCTGAGAAGTTATTACGAGAGCAACTGTAATTAGCAATACAATTAACAAAATTGAATAATAATTATAAAAATAGTAAATGTATTAAATAAAAAGCAAACTGGTGCTTTTCATTTATTGTAATGTTGTTCTACCAAGAACCGACGGAAGATTCTGTTAAAATTGTAACCTCCCCCTCTCTTACCGACCTTAATGACAGTAAAAATTAAACCGTGTGTACCTAATGGAAATTTGGGAAAAGCAATTGTCACCGAAGTTAATCTGTCGGTAAAGAGGGAGGAAAGTGTTACATCTAAAATGAAAGGAAAAATTCAAATGAAATTGGTGGAAATCAATTTTGAAAAGGGGTAAAGTTAATAAAGAAAGTAAATGTGCGGTCGTTACGTTAACAATTAACTGGCGTTGATTAGATATTTGAGATTTGGGGAAAATTACTGTCGCCAGTCCTATGGGCAACTACTATAATAACTGGAAAAGAAAGGTTATTGCACATATAATTAGCACTAAAAGCGTGGCAACTGAAGGTTGACACATGTTGTGTGAAAACTGAATGTTTGTCTGAAGTGATAAATTTCGGTACACTCTGACTTAATTTAGCAACAGAATTAATATAACCGGAAAATTGTAAGTTAATTTAGTGACTGAAATCAATAGTGAATTTTGTTTCTGAAGCACTACGAAATTCAATAAAATAAGGTTAGTCTTGGGCTACCTCAACAATCATTTGAAAAGCTACTTGAATCTAGGCAATTTAGAAATAACAGATTTAACTTTGAACTTGAATTAAATGATGCTGAACAATTAACAATAGTAAAATTTAGTAGGTACCAAGCTGAGCTGCAGTCAAAGGTAAGCTAAAATATGGTAACAAAACTCGCACTCTTAATCTGTGGTTGTGTAATCTAAATATAATTCTGTTTGGTTATGGTAGCCAGCTATGAATACTTTACCTGAACTTTGACATTAAAGCAGTGAAATGGAATGATATTACTTTAATGCTAGCGTTTGAATTTCAACGACACTCGGGTTCATTTCGGAAAAGGAAGAGACCCTGCTTGGTAATGCAATTGGGACAATGAGCAACAAAGGTTCATGCTAAGTTGCTGTAATTTTGTGAGGCAAATGGAACAGTTTTAAAAGCTGAGGTCTGCCATACAGTTCTAAAACTTTACGTGCTTCCAGTCATCTTTGTTGGTTGATTGAAGGTTTGAAGTCGTTGTCGAGGAGGTGGCGACAGTCACTCATTGTCTGCTGTCGCTGTTGCAGAAGCTGGAAGTTGGTGCGCCTTCTTCTCGACACGGTCACCAGGCGGAACGGGCTCTTGATGTGCGCCAGCTACTGCTTCCCGTCCGCGACACCATGTCAGAAACTATCATAGCTAGTCGAGCGCAATTACATGCTGCCCAACCCCGAAAGCGCGGCAACTCGCGGGAGCGTCACACAACACACCTGCTCCACCGCCCTACTCCAGCCAGACCCTGCTCTGCCCGCGCTCCACGCGACAGAGTTAAACCCTACCAAAGATCGTAAACACTTTGGTTCTCCACAGGACCTATCGATGTAATCGTTCAATAGCATGGTTTTCCCTAGGCAAGACCCAGCGTAAAAATACAAATAGTATTTACAAAACAAACCAATTATACATCGACACACACACACACACACATATATATATATATATATATATATATATATATATATATATATATATATATATATATATATATATATAGCAAAACAATTACAGTATATAAAGACACAGAAATGTCATATCTTCATGTAACAAAGTAAGGAAAAACTTTATAGTACAATAGATGGAAATAGGAGGATATGCGTTTCCGGCGTTACAAAATAATAAATGCCATTAACAATAATAATAAAGGGCATTAAGAATAAAAATAATATAAATCAGTTTAGCACATTTGATGACTTATTTAGTATCTTCAGAAGCGAAAAACATAATAAAACACCAGAAAATTGAAGTGACAATGACAATAGTTAAAAAGGAATAGTCATTCGGTAAAGAATTATTTAGATAAGGGCGTGGGAAAAGCGGTGGTGAGGAACGGCATTGGCAACAGCGAGCTGGAGAGAATTATATGGGAGAAACAGCTATTGTGCGAGAAGGTAGACGGTTAGGGGCTTTTTGGAGTTCGAAACTAATTTAATATCTGTGATTTTTCAGAAAGATGGTTTAGAAGATGAGCCCGTGATAAAGAAACTGGTTTTTAAATATCTGTGTTATTTCTTGGTATAAAAAGGATTATACTTTCTTGAGAACGAATCTTTCTACTGTGCTGTTTGAATAGCGTATGAGCTGAAGGTATGAAAAAGGGAGTCCAATATTTGAGAGGACGATGAATAAATACAGTTCATTCTCTACGGTGGTCGGCACGTTTTTATGACGATTGTTCGTAGGTAAGAATGATATGATCGAAATAGCGAACTTCACAAATGTATAGTACACAATTATTCATCAAAACTCCCATCCAGTACGAGGTCTGATACGAAAATTCTTAAAGAGTAGGATTACCAAAATTAAGTATAAGGAGTACAGGTTTTCTTTTTTTTAAAAAAAAAAAAAAGCTGTGGAGGAAATGTTGTATTTCTGTATTGAATGAAGTGGCACGGACACGTTCTTACGTACTACAGTTGTGTGTTCAGTGTAGTCAATGTGACGTTGTGGCACTACCGAGCATTTTATGTACAAGTATTAAATCTTTGGTGTAAGTGACTAAAAGTAGGAATGAGGCTGCTGCGGAGTACTGTAGTAGCAACGTTGGCTGTCTGCCACACTATGTCGACATGTGGGGCACTGTGTCAGATGCGCAAGTGAGCTGCGAAGCGAGGACAGCTGATCACAGTGGTAAAATTTCCCACGCAGCAAGGAACGGTGTAGTAAGCGGGTCATTGCCACAACACTCAAGCGAGTCTCTTTGCTATGGGCGACGTGCCTAGACACCAGGTTTTAGAGAGAGAAATGAGCAGTATAAATTGGAGTATAAACGAGGCTGAATTTGAGGACAGGACATGAGTCGATTGAAGGACTTGGTCAGCCGCTCTACGACACTGGAGCACCGCCGGACCGCGAAACAATAGGGCAGTGCCAGCTGCAGCCTGGGGTTCGAGACTGGGCTGCTTTTGCCGCCGCAGTTGGCCCTTCACTGGTCTTGTTGCTACAGCCCCACCGGTCTGCTCTCCAGGGCTGCTGCTGTGTACTCTGAGGCCCAGGGAGGGACTTGCGTTACAACGCCAGCTGCTGTCCACTGCCTGCCCAATAGGTAGGGGTCAAGACCCGAACACAACCGCCTCCGCCACCACGGAGCAAAGAGCAGTAGGGCCATCGGCTGGCGGGTCACTCCACCGGGAAGCGCTGCTGTCACAACTGGCCGTGGCTTTGACTTAGCTGCCGTGCTGGAGTCCTCAAGCAGCATCACCGACCACCGTCCTAGCAGCCGACGCTACCTACACTGTCCAGAGCACACAAGGAGAGGCGTGGCTGCCACTGTAGAATTCAAGATATTGTCACCACACACGCACCCCTGCCTACAGAGGTCCGACTACAGAGTGAGACATACAGTGACGATTCAGAACTAACGCAAGTACTTTGTAGAAGCTTAATTACATACAATTTTATATTTTCATTAAGGTATTATTAAACACAATATGTACAAGATGTTCATTAATGACCAACGTGTCAATCACCGATTATCATCTTATATCAAAGCAGGTTAATCAGGATGTGCTGAATACACACCTAGTCAGTATCGTGTCTACAGCTGCACGGTACTTGCATCCATCCCAACGGATAAAGAGGGGCATTATGTCCAACACGTCTCAAGCACACTGCAAATCCACCAGCAAATTTTTATTGTTTCATTAAGTCAATCTGCGCCGGCCGCGGTGGTCTAGCAGTTCTAGGCGCTCAGTCCGGAACCGCGCGACTGCTACGGTCGCAGGTTCGAATCCTGCCTCGGGCGTGGATGTGTGTGATGTCCTTACGTTAGTTAGGTTTAAGTAGTTCTAAGTTCTAGGGGACTGATGACCACAGATGTTAAGTCCCATAGTGCTCACAGCCATTTTTGAAGTCAATCTGCTCTGTCATGGCCCCTTGAATCTGACATTGACTAACTTGAAGTAGCTCATACTAGCCTTAAATTGTTTTGGAAAAACAGTAAACAACAGTAATTTTTGTGTACACTGGCAGAAACAAAGATAGCTTTAGACGAAACCTTTCACCGCAGATAAAATTGTAAGCCGACTTAAACTATACTGTTCGTCCACCCACGATAACAATTTGCTCGCAAACAACGCAAATCAGTGCAGTTTGAGGAGGTACCAATTGAAGATTATGGATTAAGCTTCTAACCGCGTTGTAGTTAACTAATAGAAACTGCCCCCGTGTAGAAATTCTGCATTTTTGTAGCTATTCTAAGCGTGCAGCGTAGCCTCATAAGCCAGTCCTGCAATATATACAGGGTGATCCATTGATATTGACCGGGCCAAATATCTCACGAAATAAGAATCAAACGAAAAAACTACAAAGAACGAAACTCGTCTAGCTTGAAGGGGGAAACCAGAAGGCGTTATGGTTGGCCCGCTAGATGGCGCTGCCAAACGGATATAACTGCGCTTTTTCTAAATAGGAACCCCCATTTTTATTACATATTAGTGTAGTACGTAAAGAAATATGAATGTTTTAGTTGGACCACTTTTTTCCCATTGGCGCTATAATAGTTACAAACGTATAAGTACGTGTTATCGCGTAACATTCCGCCAGTGTTGATGGTATTTGCTTCGTGATACATTACTCGTGTTAAAATGGACCGTTTACCAACTGCGGAAAAGGACGATATCGTTTTGATGTATGGCTATAGTGATCAAAATACCCAACGGGTGTGTGCTATGTATGCTGCTCGGTATCCTGGACGACATCATCCAAGTGTCCGGACCGTTCGCCGGATAGTTCCGTTATTTAAGGAGACAGGAAGTGTTCAGCCACCTGTGAAACGTCAACCACGACCTGAAACAAATGACGATGCCCAAGTAGGTGTTTTAGCTTGTGTCGCGGCTAATCGGCACATCGGTAGCAGACAAATTGCGTGAGAATCGGGAATCTCAAAAACTTCGGTGCTGAGAAAATGCTACATCAACATCGATTGCACCCGTACCATATTTCTACGCACTAGGAATTGCATGGCGACGACTTTGAAAGTCGTGTACAATTCTGCCACTGGGCGCAAGAGAAATTACGGGACGATGACGGATTTTTTGCACGCGTTATATTTAGCGACGAAGCGTCACTCACCAACAGCGGTAACGTAAACCGGCATAATATGCATTATTGGACAACGGAAAATCCACGATGGCTGCGACAAGTGGAACATCAGCGACCTTGGTGGGTTAATGTATAGTGCGGCATTATGGCAGGCAGGATAATTGTCCCCCATTTATCGATGGCAATCTAAATGGTGCAATGTATGCTGATATCGTACGTAATGTTCTACCGATGTTACTAAAAGATGTTTCTCTGCATGACGGAATGGCGATGTACTTCCAACATGATAGATGTCCGGCACATAGCTCGCGTGCGGTTGAAGCGGTAATGAATAGCATATTTCATGGTAGGTGGATTGGTCGTCTAAGCACCATACAGTGACCCGCAAGTTCACCGGATCTGACGTCCCCGGATTCTTTCTGTGGGGAAGTTGAAGGATATTTGCTATAGTGATCTACCGACAACGCCTGACATCATGCGTCAGCTCATTGTCAATGCATGTGCGAACATTACGGAAGGCGAACTACTCACTGTTGAGAGGAATGTCGTTACACGTATTGCCAAATGCACTGAGGTTGACGAACATAATTTTGAGCATTTATTTCATTAATGTGGTATTTACTGGCAATCACGCTGTAACAGCGTGCGTTCTCAGAAATGATAAGTTCACAAAGGTACATGTATCACATTGGAACAACCGAAATAAAATGTTCAAACGTACCTACATTCTGTATTTTAATTTAAAAACCTACCTGTTACCAATTGTTCGTCTAAAATTGTGAGCCATATGTTTGTGACTATTACAGCGCCATCTATCACAAAGCAAAAAACGTGATCCATCTAAAACATTCATATTTCTGTACGTACTACGCGAATATGTAATAAAAGTGAGGGTTACTATTAAGAAAAACGCAGTTGATATCCGTTTGACCTATGGCAGCGCCATCTAGCGGGCCAACCATAGCCCCATCTGGTTTCCCCCTTCAAGCTAGACAAGTTTCGTTCTTCGTAGTTTTTATGTTTGACGCTTATTTCGTGAGATATTTGTCCCGGTCACGATCAATGGACCACCCTGCATACAACCATAAAAAAAATTTTGCGCCACCCTGGTTCGCAGAACTCCTGAAGATATACTTCGACTGGGATATTGTATCACAGGCACAATCCCTTTGACTGTTCAGAGATGTCACTAAATTCTCCCAAAGATGTAAATAACCATGCACGAGCAGCGCCTATTAGACGGAGGGGGTCCGACAGAGGATCAGTTCCAGTCATTCTACCAGGAAGGAGGTACACGGACGGCTCTTGTTGTCTGCAGTTCAGCCATGCCTAGACGGTCAACAACGGGTTCGATCGAATCCGCATTGTTACGTTATGCCAGGAATGGCTCTCAACAATGGAAGTGTCCAGGCGTCTCGAAGTGAACCAAAGCGCTGTTTTTCGGACATGGAGGAGATACAGAGAGACAGGAACTGTCGATGAGATGCCTCGGTCAGGCCGCCCAAGGGCTGCTACTGCAGTGGATGACCGCTTCCTACGGATTATGGTTCAGAGAAACCCTGACAGCAAGGCCACCATGTTGAATAATGCTTTTAGTGCAGCCACTGGATGTCGTGTTACGACTCAAACTGTGCGCAATAGGCTGCATAATGCACAACTTCACTCCTGACGTCAATGATGAGGTCTATCTTTGCAACCACGACACCATGCAGCGTGGCAGAGATGGGCCAAAAACTTGCTGACTGGACCTTTGGGGATTGGCAACACGTTCTCTCCACTGATGAGTGTTGCATATGCCTTCAACGAGACAGTCGTCAGAGACGTGTTTGGAGGCAACCCGATCAGGCTAAACGCCTTGACACACTGCCCAGCGAGTGTAGCAAGGCGGAGGTTACCTGCTGTTTTGGGGTGGCATTACGTGGGGCCGACGTACACCGCTGGTGGTCATGGAAGGCGCCGTAACTGCTGTACGAGACGTGAATGCCATCCTCCGACCCATAGTGCTACCATATCGGCAGCATATTGGCGAGGCATTCGTCTTCATGGACGACAATTGGCGTCCCCATCGTGCACATATTGTGAATGACTTCCTTCACGATAACGACATCGCTCGACTAGAGTGACCAGCATGTTCTCCGGACATTAACGCTATCGAACATGCCTGGAAACGGCTGTTTATGAATGACGTGAACCACCAATCGCTCTTAGGAACCTTCGCCGAATCGCCGTTGGGGAGTGGGACAATCTGCACCAACAGTGACTTGATGAACTTTTGGAAGTATGCCATGAAGAATACAGGCATGCATAAAGACAAGAGGACGTGCTACTGGGTATTTGAGTTACTGGTGTGTACAGCAATCTGGACCAGCACCTCTGAAGGTCTCGCTGTATGGTGGTACAACATGCAATGTGTGGTTTTCATGAGCGGAAATGATGTTTATGATGATCTCTGTTCCAATTTTCTGTACGAGTTCCGGTATTCTCGGAACAGAGGTGATGCAAAACTCTTTTTCACTTAATTCAATAAGCTTATTATCTTAAATGTGCTTGGTTCCTTCAGCTGTAACTATAATCCTGCCTTTCTAACGTATTTATAAATGTTTGTATCTTCGAGAACTGTGAACTGTATAATGTTTTTATATCTATATACTTTACAATTTTAATTTACCTAAATTAATTTTATCTGGAATTATAGCATCTCTCATTCTTCAACCATTCATTTAGTTCATAGCCTCCAAAGAAGTAGCTTCCGTGTATAATACTGTAACATGTGTAATCTCATAATGTTATTTTTACTATCTTAACTAAGATATGTTACTTTACTTGGAATTACAGCTCCGCTTGTCCTCGAGAACAGACCTGTTTTATAGATACTATACACCTGTGAATTAGTTTTGTAATATTTTAAGTTCTGGATGTCAATACTTTTATGTTTATTAATATTATAATCTTAATCAGGTGGGTTAGTCGTAACTGCGATTAGCCTACTGCTGATCATCCATATTACAGATTTGACAGAACTGTGTAGTATTTGCATTAATTTTAGCGGTACTCGTCCTTGCTGGAACAACTCCTAAGGCTCACCCATCCCCTCATCCTCCAGTTCGTTAAATAATTTCAGATACTTGTCTTTTCACTGCCATTGATGTGATTGCTTACCTTCCCTACAAACAAAAAATTAAAATTCATGCACTTTGTGCACTGGAAAGATTTACGTTCTGTTTGTCTCACATCGCTGTAGCGCTATGTAAGAGATATAATCAGTATGGCTACTTTATGTGAGTACAATGCATTACAACTTTTACATAGTGTATTACATAAGGATGTTTATGCTGGTTTAAATTATTCTGTTCCACCTGCTAATAATTTGCTAATGGAAATTATAGTTTTTAGTGTAATTTGTCCCATGATGATGTCTGGCATATTTTTTGAGGCTTTAAAATGGAAATGCACTTTACATTTGTGTGTGTAACATGAGACATGATGTATGAGCTGTGAATAAAATTCACAAATATGAGCTCTAAATGTGACTATTTTCCTCAAAACGATAGCTACAACTTCCGTTTCGCATTAAGTTTTAGATGCCCCACACAGGCAATCCAAGATAGGCCACATCTCCTGCACATAAGAAGGGTATTGTGAAATATTGTTGAAATAACTGTACTGCCATGTTGTAATCCAACTATGGATTTCCAGTTATATTATAACAGTTATTTATTTATTTTTTATTTTATGTCCTTCATTGGGCCAATCTTTCCAGTAATACAAAGGTTTATACATGTTGTTATCCAACAATATATCTCAATAATATTTCAATAAGACAATTCAGTAGTACAGTGATCATACACAGATTATTATAATTTATTGTTACATGAAGGGTGTTTTACTCTTCTGTCTGTCCAATGCTTCTTCATTCTTTAAGATATTTTCTTTCTTTCTTCATTTGCAATTGCTGCTCCTATAGCCCTTTTGTTGATCTTCATTTGTAGTCTGATTTGTGTGTCTTATAGTATTCAGGTTTTCCCTGTTTTGTTTTTGAGGTCATCTGCTGTAATTTGCAGTTCTCTTGTATTCTCCTTAACTTCTGTGATCCATTTAATGCTCCTCTTACTAGTCCACAATTTTTCTAGTATTCTCTTACTAATTCTGTTTTCTGGTGTTCTCACCAGATGTCCAAAGAATGAGATACCTGATCATGTTCCTTACTGGCCCCATTTCTGGGATACTGTCACATTTGAAGGTATTCTCCAACACCCATTTACTTGATATAGTTTATTTGTCAATTTCGTAATTATTTATCTTTCTGTCTTTAGTATTTTGCCACTTTCTGCTGTATTAGTTGTTTTGAATATCATTTCAGCTGCATAAGTTATTTCTGGTTGTGTAATTCTTTTATGATGTTTTAATTTTGCATTTGTAGATATTCTTTTACTGTATGTCAATTTAGTAATGTAATTACCTTTGTTGAGTTCAAATGGTTCAAATGGCTCTGAGCACTATGCGTCTTAACTTCTGAGGTCATCAGTCGCCTAGAACTTAGAACTACTTAAACCTAAATAACCTAAGGACATCACACACATCCATGCCCGAGGCAGGATTCGAACCTGCGACCATAGCGGACGCTCGGCTCCAGACTGTAGCGCCCAGAACCGCACGACTACTCCGGCCGGCTTTGTTGAGTATTTTGTTCTATATTACCATTCTGGTTTCGCATTTAGATTGTAAGCTACGATTTCACCAAAGTATTTAAATTTATCAAGAAGTTCGATTTTTTTTTCTCCTACAGTAATTTTGTTTGGGAGCAGTGTTCCCATTAGCACAATATCTGTTATTTCAAGCGATATTGTGAGGTCAGTTTTCTTTGCTATTTCTTGTAGTGACTTAATTTTTCTTGCTGGCTAGGAGAGCAAAATCATCAGAAAATTCCAAGCAGTGCAGTCTTGTATCATTTTTAGCACTTCCAGTTCTTATGTTTTTTGAGTTAACGCTGTACCATTCTCTCATTATGTGTTTCAGTGCACAGTGTTGGTGACAGACAATCACCTTGTCATACACCCGTTTTTACAAAAAAATTGTTTTGAAATTTCTTCTTTAAACTTCATTTTCGATTGAGTGTTGTTTAGAGTAATTCCTATTAATTTAATTAGTTTTGGATGCAGTCCCAGATTCCTTCTTAAAAGTTACAAATTCTACTGCCAGAGATTTGTTCTACTTCCTGTAGAATGCCATAATCAAGTTTTGTCTAATGATCTGCTCTGTACAGCTTCTCCACAGTCGGAAGCCTCCCTGGTAATTCTGTAACTCATGTTCTAGTTGTTCCTTGATTCTTCCATATAGGTTCTTGTATAAAAGCTAGTATGTGCAGTCTAAGGAGGCAGATTCCTCTGGGATTATCCGGATTGCTCTTATCCCCCTTCCTGTGTAGTAGGTCAATGGTGGCTGTGATTAAATGTTCCGAGAGTTGTTGTGTTATCCAAAGTTTTGTTAGAGTCTTGTATCAGGAGGTTTTGACTGTGCCACTTGAATATCTCCACATTTCATCAGAAACCACATATCCTTGAAATGCCTAATAATTTTTTGCCCTGTAAGGACTCTTTCTGTTTCTTGGAAAACTGAAAGGGTTAATTTATTAGGATCGGTTTCAGTTGGGGTATTTACATCGATTTATAAGAGTTGTTTGGGTACTCCCCAATTCAAAAATTCATTAAGTGTTTTTGCCATGATTTCAGCGTTTTCTTTGTTACAGTGTGCCATTCTTCGATCTTCATTTTTCAGTACTGCCTTGGGAGCTCATACTGTTGTAGTTGTCTCACAAAGATTTTGTAGCAGTTCCTGAAATTTGTTTTGTGGTAATTAATGTTTGCAGAGTTTATTGTGTCTTATGGAATCCCCTGTTAATGCTCCCAATGTTTGTGTGGATTTTTTCTTTCACTTTTCGGTTTGGTGGAATTTTCTTTTGTTTTGAGTGTTTCAGTCTTTAAACATGCTTTGTGTCTTTCTTCATGGAATTTTTCACATTTTGGAGTTCACTTAGCACGTTTCCTTCGTCGGTTGAAGCGAGCTACATTCTCGGCTTGTTTTCTGAGACTTTGTACCAGTTGTCATGGACCATCAGTTACTTTAATGGTTTGTATTATTTTCTGGTATTTATTGATTTAATTAGCTGATGTTGATCATCCTACCTTCTTGTTTTATTAGCTTTTCCATTCTCCCTTTGATGGAGTGATTTTGACTTTAATTTTAACTGAGTAGAGAGATGAGCCTGTGTCTACTCCTCACAATACTTTCATTTTGTAGACAACCTGACAAAAACTTTTTTCTACAGAGCCATGACCTAGCCGCCACTTCACCTTCTTCAGGTCTTGGTGTTTCCGTGTCTTAAGTTCATTTGACTTCTTCTTGAAGAACGTTGATTTACATATACGGAAGTTCTCCGCAGAAAACAATATGTGTTTGACCATTCTTGTTTGTAACGTTATGTGGACTCTATTTTCGGTTATATCTTTAGATTTACTTTCTTTCCCCAGCTGGGCATTGAAGTCTTCTAACAATCGTTTTACATTTATTTATTCTTTTCAAAATTTGTTCGAGAAGGTCGCTAAATATATCTACCTCTTCCTTTGCTCTTGTTAGAAAACATTTTTGATTTGTAGGAGCATGAACACTTATAATTTTGTAGGTTTTATTCATTGTTTTAAAAGTCAGAGTTGCAATTCTTGGTGATATTTCATGAAAGTCAGTTACTGAATCTATTTTTTTTTTTCAGAATAAATCCTGTTCCAAATTGGGAACATTGTTTCATAACTTTCTGTCCTGCTTTCCCATTGTAAATTCTGTATCCTTATGATTCAAATTAGTCCTCCGTCGAGTTTCTCATTTACTGAAGTCTCTAACATTCTGCGTGGTGTCTGTTTGTTCTAAGTCGTGTCTCCCTACCACTTTCGTGTAACGACGCTCTGAGCGTATTTTTTAGGGAATTGACTAGTTTGAACTTGGGACCTGTTGATGGTAAGGAGACGCCAGACCACACACGACATGTAGAATTCATAAGAGTTCAGTGAGGATAGCGATGATATAACCAAATACTTAATGATTTCAGCGTCAGCTCCACTGCACTCCCTGTAAAAGAATCTTAATACTAACTAAATTTAGTGGAAGGGGTTCAAGGCTTTCCTATTTTTAGTTAGCTGGTAAAATAACGTCGAAAAAACAGTTAAGTCCACCATTGGAAATTTTATTCTACTCACCAAACATTGTTTATAAATTGCACTATTGATAAAAGGAAATGTTTTAATACAGGATGGTAAAAACCAACTGCGTTCAACAAAAATTTGAACGAATATTCCCTGAATGGGTTTCCAAGTTCTACAATGGATCGAAGGATGACCTATGCCATATCACATTCATAATCTAGGTTTAAATTAAGTTTGACAAAAGAGAAAACTATCAAAATGGTCTACAGTGACCCTTAATTATCTTTAATTACTTATCTAACTTGTCATAAATTGCAGTGGCTGATGTGGCTTCTCAATAACTATATAACAGAGAAATCATCGCGTTTCAGAATTTTACTTCAAGTGGCAAATGCGAACACCATGAGCTTTAATTGACGATCGACACTTGTATTACGCAAAAAGGGGATGTAACAGATGAGACTTCTGCAGTTCTGAGTGAAGCCTTATGCGCTCAAAAATGCGGCATCGCGTGCGTTCATTACCTTGTCGGTGTTCGTCAGGGGGCGGCGAGCAGCACAGCTCCGCTCACCCTGGCGTCTCGGAAGCAACTCTCTCCTAACTTCTCCTTACTACAATTTACCGAAGTTGGTTTTAAAAAAAAACTATCTGGCTGTGTTTTGATCTGACCAATCAGGGTCTCAATGTTAACCTTAAGCTCCGCCTACAAAAATTCTGTTTATCGAATGAGAAACGTTGTACTTTTCGTGGTGGGGCAATGTTTTTAAAGTTTGCAACGTAACAGAGACGCGAAAAAGTCTCACGCTAAAACTTGCGGGTGGTGTGGCCCTTTTTGTGTTATCGTAAGATCTATACTGTTCTTCTGGAGGGCTCTAGCTTTTAACATTGGCTGGGGGGTGGTCCTAACGGTTAGCAGGCGACGTGGGTGTCCGTCCCTTATCGTAGGGCCTTCTAACTTAACACGGTTCTGCTCTCGGCTTCTGTTCTCGTTTCCCCACTCGGAACTGCGTCTGTCTCACGGTGGGAAGGTATGACATGCATTTGGGCATTCTTGTGTTAGTCTGTGGTATTCCATTTGCTCACTCGTTACTCGTATTACTTTGGTTAATTTACTGTCACGATTTATTCGGAGCTATGTGACATACTACCGGATTTGCTTATCATGCCAGTGTTTTCATGGAAGGTGTTGGATTTGCCTGACACCTTACAAGTCCTGATATCAAAATTATTTCTTTATTTAATTCATCTATGAAATTCTTGAGTTTTTTTATCTTCAGTAGTCAGTTTATGTTCTGTGTTGCTAATAGGGTGACACTTCCGGTTTGGCCCGCGGGGGGAGGGGATTTAAATCGGCCGCCCGCCCTCAGGAACTCAGTTCGCCAGCGCACCTGACGATGGCGACATGTCTGATCGCCGAAATATTGTGCCCGTTGGACACTATGAACCGGCAGTATAGCCGTGGACTGTTCGAGCAACAAATTCGCCTGGAGAAACTGAAGAATCACATCATATACCTTTACGGGGAGGAGACGTATCACAGCATCAAGAAACTCGACAAGCTGCCCCACCGAAGATGCCGATACTGAGTGCTCTTGCATTCCTGATGAGATATCGTACGGAGCAGATTGTGCCGAACGTTGCTAGGGTCACGCATCACATCGATTCTGCAGCAGCCAAGAGAATTAAGAGACGGGCCAGCCTTGTCTTGGTACTTGAGAGGGTGCACTTTACTCGCCGCAGCCTTGAATACAACTCTCAGGAACTATTTACACTTGATCTTAAACTGGCCAATCAGTTTAATTCGTGGACCTGGGACTGGGTGGATGATGTTGCCTGGACGACAGCCGAGTCTGCACATAAAAAGGCAACTGGACGTCAGATTTCAAAATTCTCACGTCTCTCGAATAAACCGTCGCTGGAGGCACCATGCAAGACGATCATCAATCTCACTGACATGGAGCTGTCTCATGAGGAGGTTTCGGTTCTGGAGAAGGGACTCAACTTTCCTCCCACCCCTAGGTTCACGCCGGTCGAGGACATCGTCAGTGCAGTGGAACAGGTTTCAGCCCGATTATCACATGAAGCAGCAGAAGAAGTGCGTCGGGAAACCAGCCGGGCCCTGACCAGAACTAAACCTACGTAGACTAACATTACCAGTAGAGAGAGGGCGGCCATTCGGGACCTAAGAGAGCTCTCTGATATTGTTATCTTACCTGCTGACAAAGGCAATGCCACTGTTGTTCTTTCCCGTAAGGATTACATTGAGAAGATGCAGCGCCTGCTTCCTATAGGAACATCAACGCTGACCCCACGAAGAGGGTGAAGAACAAGACCGGGGCTCTACTCAAGGACGCGGATCTACCAGAGGGGGACGCCAAGAAATTGTCACCTCAAGGACCTGTACCACCAAGACTCTATGGACTCCGTAAGGTCCACAAAGAAGGGGTACCTATGCGCCCGATTGTCAGCAACATTAGGGCACCTACTTACATGCTGGCAAAATATCTGGCTTAATTACTTAGCCCCTATGTAGGTAAATTCCCTCACCATATCCGTAATTCTGTGTATTTCGTTAACGTCTCGACAACTTCAGACTGAAAGACACTGATATCCTAGTGAGCTTCGACGTGGTTTCACTATTCACCAGAGTGCTTCTACGAGAGTCAATCAAGCTTATTGGGCAGAAATATGAGGAGAAGATCACCGAACTCTTTAGGCATGTCTTGACCTCAACGTATTTCTGTTTAAGGGGAAATACTATGAGCAAACGGATGGAGTCGCAATGGGCAGCCCACTCCCACCGGTGGTCGCGAATTTGTATATGGAGTACTTCGAGGAGGAAACCTTGGCGTCATCCAACTGGAAACCTACTTGTTTCTTCCGTTATGTCGATGACACGTTCGTCATCTGGCTCCATGGTAGGGACAAGCTCCTGGATTTCCTTACACACCTAAACTCCATACATCCAAACATCAAATTTACTATGGATACCAAAGCAGAAGGAAGATTACCATTCCTGGACGTCATGGTCAAGAGAAGAGTTGATGGTACCCTGAGCCACGATGTGTACAGAAAGAAAACGCACACTGACCTGTACCTGCATGCAGACAGCTGCCACCATCCTTCTCAGAGGAGTGGAGTACTAAAAGCACTAGTACACAGGGCGCGCAGCATCTCACACGTAGAGAATCTGCCCCAGGAATTGGAACACCTCAATACCGTGTTCCGATAAAACGGGTACTCGGAATGGCAGATTAGACGCGCTCCCCGTCCCACCACCACAGCACAACCTGTGGAGACGGATGAAGTCACGGAAGAAGAGGTATCCACTGCCTTTATTCCGTACAATGGCGCACTATCGTGGAAAATCGGCGGTATATTAAAGAAACACCGAGTTAAAACCGTCTTTTGCCCACTCAATAAAACAGGGGCATTACTGGAAAGTGTGAAAGATGACCATATCGAAGATCGTTGCCGAGAACATCAAAGACACACTCGACTGAAATATCCAAATATGTCGGCGGTAGCAGAGCACTGTTTGTCCGAGAAACACGAGATGGATTATGAGCGTACCAAGATCCTGGCTCAGACCTCTAAATATTGGGACAGCGTTATAAGGGAGGCTATCGAAATTCGCACCAGGGAAGATCTTATCATCCAAGATTGTGGCTACAAGGCTTGGGACCTGGCATTGAATGTAATTAAGAAGACTCTCAGCAAGCACATCGACGCTACAACAGATTCAGACTCCCACGTCTGCGCGACCGCCGGCGACGAGAGCGGTCCGCGGGGGGGAGGGGATTCAAATCGGCCGCCCACTCTCAGGAGCTCAGTTCGTCAGCGCACCTGACGATGGCGACATGTCTGATCGCCGAAATATTGTGCCCGTTGGACACTATGACCCGGCAGTATACCTGTGGACTGTTCGAGCAACAAATACGTCGGGAGAAACTGAAGAATCACAACACACACTTTATTTGACCATTCATTTTCCCAGGACGTCTAACTGGTGAAACGTACTTACAATTCTTTCAAGAAGAAATACCCCGCTTGCTCGAAGATGATACACTTGCTGCGCGACTGAAAATGTATTTTCAACATGATGGCGCGCCTCCACACTTCATCAATGCAGTTACTACACATTTAAATGAACATTTTCCCCAGAAATGGATTGGTCATGGTGCTACACGTCTGTGGCCACGCAGATCTACCGATTTAACACCAATGGATTTTTGTGTATTGGGATGGATGGAAGACATAGTTTACGAGGACAGAGTCAATACACGTGAGGCATTACTTGCATTATGAATACAACAGACGAAATTAAGAACAAACCTGTGAAACTGAAACAAGAAACAAAATCTGTTCATACACATGCAGTTAAAGGCATTGAATTCGGTGGAGACGGTTTTGAACATTTATTGTGAATGTATTGCGAAACTGTATGTACACTGTAGAATTTCGTTTACCCTTAGCTTTGTTTTTTTCCAGTTTAACATAAATTCACGTGTGTTATGGTATTAATAAAAGCAGATTATCTGACTCATACATAGAGTTTCAGTTAGCGTTATTGCCATCATTTTTCCAAAATTAAATTCTCCACAACTTCTGTTGATAACTTTTTGAAATTGTCTGGAATTTAAAAAACTAATTGGGTGAAGTAGTTACAAAATTTTAAGAAATTACTTCTTTGCTTCTCTGAAGGTTTTGGAAAATTACTGCAAATACACGTCTGGGACATATTTCAATAGGTTCACCAGATCAGTAACAACAAAATAAATGGGAATCATTCTTTATTTTAACCTCATACAGTTTTTCGATGGCTTCACATTAACGGAGTTGCTAAATTCACGCAAAATATTTTATTAGCCGTAACTCTGTAACAAAGTATTTGTGGATCTGTGTTTATATGAACTTTTTTCTTTAGTTTAGTTGTTGAATAACTTATTAAAATATTTTCATGTCTTCGTGAATTACCCTGTACAGTTTATTAGCTTACGTTGGATCTTTTTTTATATGTGTCGGTGTATATTTGGGTGACTGCAAAAGCTCCGATACATTCCAGTCTTCTTGTTGGCACACGTTGAATCCGATGTGCCCATTACTATACGCAAAAAAAAAAAAAAAAAAAAAAAAAAAAAAAAAAAAAGGAATTCCCTAGTATATATGTAATCTCATAGTGTTTCTAATGTACCACATGACTTTGTTGTTACTAAATCGGCACTATTTTACTTTACAGCCTGACTGGCATTCCTCATTAAAAGGACTGACAGGTTCTTTCATAGTCAGGCTTTTTACTTCAATCTCTATTATTACATGTAGCATGATATGCGATGTATGAGTTTCGATCCTCTGCCTTTAATAAGATGGCATATGTGAGAATAACGTTCATAATATCCTAGTGCGTATTGTGCCAGTAACTTACCATTTTTAACACAGTACATATGTATGAAAATGACCTGCCGTTGAAATTGGCCAGTTGCACAGCAGATAATAAAAAGAACACAGCCTACTTGGATCATGTTAACGCTGTGGAACACACCCTCCGCACCCACTCACACACATAAAAGAAAGCAAAAGAAACTTATGTATGAAGCCTTTCCTGCGGTTTTCGTTCAGTTTTCTGGGGGACCACGCCCGAATTGGAAGGCCTTAAATGATCAGAGCACGTGCTATAATTGCGGTTTTAGCCAGAAACTAAAGACATCCCTCACGACTGTCACATGTAAATGCTCACTTCAGTTGGTACAGAACAGTAGGTTATGCCTCATTGCAACACCTAAGATAATTGTTTGTAATATCACTGCAATCAAAACCATTCAGTGAAAAGGGTGCATAACACATGAAGCAAAAACTTCCAACAAAATGTGATAGCCACAGGTGAATTTTGGAAATGAGATTATAATATTCAATCTGTTTACAAATTTTCAGTTGGATTTATAACGTTCATTTTGGCTTCATTAGTAAAATCTCCAGTTAGAATGACATGCGAAAATTTCGTTTGATCGCTGTGTTATTATGAAAAGCATAAGTAGACACAATATAGGATGCAGGCAGATGGAAGAACAATAATATTATAATAAAGAAATAATATCTCTGTCTTTTGGGAAGATAAAAGCTTTAATGTCTGATTTATCTTATCTTATTATTGTGTTGGATGTCTTCCAGAGTAAACGAGAGTTGTGTATGATGTTCTTTTAAATGATAACCCCTCCTGACATTGATCGTATCGCGTTAATTATTCACAAACTGTTTTTCACAAAATGTTAAAGATAAAGTTAAATAATGCTAAATTTAATCCTCAGTAAAACAGTATCAATTCGTTTGGCTTAAAAATTTTGAGTACGGGTTCCAGCTTCTTGACTACCATTTTTGAAGCTGAACCTGCATAATTAAGAAACAAAGTCTATATATTACATTAAATGAGATTTTCATCTAAAGAATACCGTTTAGTAATGATGTGGTCAAGCAGTTATTAAACAGTTTGATTTCAAGAAAATTATGGTGTAGGAGATATGTTTTAATTCCATAAAAAAGGAATGAAAACCCACTTGATATTTCAAGTATTTCATTAATAGAAGAAATATACGCTACAGTCATAACACTTAGACTTTTAGAGAAGGCAAAGATTAATTAACTTTTTCCTTTAATATGGTCTGCCCATTGTACCATAATTCTTAATTGAAGGAGAACGGGAATTAATTATTGATTGGCAGTACCAGACCATAATAAATCAGTCTTCTGTAACCAGAAGCGCCGAGTGATCCATCGTTGGGAAAATAGTGTATCATTAATAGGTTAATGTAAATGGATTAACACCAGCAGACAGTCTCACAGTCACAGCTTGATTTTCTTAGAGGTGATAACTGAATCTCTGTGAGTAACCGTCATAAATTACAACAGATGATGAACATATATTTAGCATGTAGAGGTGAAAGAAAGATGCTGATGATGCCTGATTCCTCGCAGAATCCATCTGGGATGCTGGACGCCACGGCAGAAGATTATAAACCCCATCAACAGCGGTCGCAGGACAGAAATTCCAGCGCGCTGGAGCCGTGAATGGGAGGCAGCTCTGCGATCCTCTTCGCTCCCTCTGGAAGCGCCGGCACTCGACGCGGTCACCGGCGCGCCGCTGGACAATGGGCGCCCACACGGTCTGCGCGGCTGGGGTGACGTCACGTCGACAGGCCCGGCTGCCCAGGATTCACAGCCTGGATGACCGAATCCGCATTCACCGGCAGCAGCAGGTAAACGTGATCACAGTCTCCGACTCAGTCTGTACGAGTAGCATACTGTGACTGACTGCCGAGGACACAGTTGCAAACGAAATGTGGCAGCCTTCTCTCACACGTGAAAAAAGTGTAGCAGGATACATATCCACTAAACGTGAAACCCGAGGAAGGATACGAACTAACGAAATTCTACTTACAGTGGTTATACAATATAGTATGGAGAATACTCGATTAAGTTGGGATATTAATTGGTGCTACACTATCCAGTCACATTAATGTGAGAACCACCTATATTCGATGTCAACGTGCAATAACCATTCATAGACGACAGGTGGCAGCACTCGCAGTAGAGTCTGTGTAAAACGTGTAGGGGGTACCCAAAAAACAGTGCAATCGTTGCCATTATGTGGAATAAGAGAGATCTATTTGACGTCCAAAAGAGCATGAATATTGCCTTTCGGACTAAGGGTGGAAGCAGTTTCGAAACGACTGAGTCTGTAAGCTGTTGGTGGGCCGCCGTAGTTGAAGTGTGGCTTGCACGGCAGAATGTTGCTATCCAAAATCTGCGCTGAGGCAACTGTGGCGCACAACGTACTATAGATGACAGGGATGAAAGACAACTGAGGAGATAGACGTTCAACTGTTCATCAGCTGACCGCCCAGATGAACAGCGAACGTTGCTGCGTATGGGCCTCCACAGCAGACGCCTGCTCTATGCACCCATGCTGACTGTTACTCTTCGGCGATGAATTCTGGAATTCGCACGACCTTACCGCAAATGGACGTCCAGTGAATGCGACAGGTGGCCTTTCCCTGCTCATTTTAGTGAAAGTGGAAGAACCCTGATACGTCTCTTGTGAAATGTACCCAAGATGTCATGTATGTAAATTCTGAGGTAGCTAAATCTAACAAAATTTTAGCTTTTCCCAGGGTTAATTGAGTGCTACGCTTATTAATCTTTACCAAACAAGTAAGAAAAGCATAATACTAGCTTAGAATACCAGAGCATGACGAATACTGATACGTGATCAAATGCACTGCAACACATATCTGTCGGAAAAGAAACATTTCCATAATCTAAATGCGGCACCAACGGGAATATAGTTACGATTCTGTGATTGGCTGCCGCCAGTTAGCTAACTATACAAGGCAGACATTTCTTCAATACAAGGCAGTGAATACCCGTATCAGTAAGTGTTGTAGCTCCATGGGCACCAATTCAGTTGCTGACTCTGGCATCCAGTCCACAGTACGGATGTCGGATACTGTCCTGGTATATATTAGGACATGTTTACTCTTAACGTTTCGCGCAGGGCCATGCGCGACCACAACCTTAGATGGAAACATAAGTAACCGAAGACACTATCAGCAAGAAAGTAAGAATCTATGGTCCACAGCACGCTAACACGACAGTATTGGCGAGCCCCTGCAACACAGCTACTACTGGCAACGTTGGACGCTCGACCCGCCGAAAAACAGACAATCGCAGGGAAGACGTACTGTAAGCAATACGCAGACAAGCCACACACCCCCTACACTGTGAGCTGATCTATGGCCGATCGCCCACTGATGTATGACGACGTCGAACTGTTACAGGGACGCAGTAGCTGCAGCAAGCCCTACCACGAGCAGCCGCAACGACAAAGGTAACGATGCACGATACCTCGCACTAACATAACCACACCTTGCATGTACTGCCGCAGCTAGCTAGCCGCTACTGCCCTTACTACCCGTCCTACTGTCGCAGAGGTTTCTTCCCCTTGGCGCTTGCCTTGGCACTTTTTTCCGTCTGCTCTTACAAACCGCTACCCTTCAATCGCTTTCGTCCACTTCTGTCTCCTGTCATGTCAATGAGTAATCCGAACCCAGACGCATAGACAACATCACAGCCCACATCCTGTGACTCCTGATTTGAAAACTAACATGTTATACGGAAGTGACAATAGAACTTTTGATTTGGTCACCACGTAGGTGTGGGCGTGGAGGGGCCTCATATTAGCGAGAGAAAAAAATCAATCGTTTCGCATAATTCTTTAAGAGTTGTAGAACGCTGAGGGTCACTGGTAGTGTGTAAACGAGCATCATTCTGTTGGTACAACACATCAACTCCCTATTGTAAGAACGGTAAAAGAACTGCTCAAACAACATTCTGTGCATACCGTGCTCTGTTTGGCGTCACCTCTAGCAAAACCTGTGGTGAACGAGAGTCATAGCTTGTCGCACACCAGATCACATAGCCTGGGCTGAAGGAAATGTGTCTGAGACTAATGTATTCTATGAGACAGCAATGGGCAGGTCTAAGTCGTATGCGCAAACGACCATCACTTGCGTGCAGGGAGAATCTGCTTTCATCGCTGAAGACCACGGCACGCCATTTTATTTTCCAAGTGACTTCTGACGGCACCAGTCGAACTGCGGACGTCGATGCTGTGGCGTGAATGGAAGACGCCCTTGAATTGTGCGTGCCCGTAGTCCCACTGCTGCACGCAATAGTTCTTGTTGACATGTCCGGGTTCACAAGCCGTCTTATCTGCCCTGTGGTAGGTTTACGATCTCAAATGTATGTGAAATCTTATGGGACTTAACTGCTAAGGTCATCAGCCCCTAAGCTTACACACTATTTAACCTAAATTATCCTAAGGACAAACTCACACACTCATGTCCGAGGAAGGACTTGAACCTCCGCCGGGACCAGCAGCACAGTCCATGACTGCAGCCCCCTACATCTACATCTACATCTACATCCATACTCCGCAAGCCACCTGACGGTGTGTGGCGGAGGGTACCTTCAGTACCTCCATCGGTTCTCCCTTCTATTCCAGTCTCGTATTGTTCGTGGAAAGAAGGATTGTCGGTATGCCTCTGTGTGGGCTCTAATCTCTCTGATTTTATCCTCATGGTCTCTTCGCAAGATATACGTAGGAGGGAGCAATATACTGCTTGACTCTTCGGTGAAGGTATGTTCTCGAAACTTTGACAAAAGCCCGTACCGAGCTACTGAGCGTCTCTCCTGCAGAGTCTTCCACTGCAGTTTATCTATCATCTCCGTAACGCTTTCGCGATTACTAAATGATCCTGTAACGAAGCGCGCTCTTCTCCGTTGGATCTTCTCTATGTCTTGTATCAACCCTATCTGGTACGGATCCCACACTGCTGAGCAGTATTCAAGCAGTGGGCGAACAAGCGTACTGTAACCTACTTCCTTTGTTTTCGGATTGCATTTCCTTAGGATTCTTCCAATGAATCTCAGTCTGGCATCTGCTTTACCGACAATCAACATTATATGATCATTCCATTTTAAATCACTCCTAATGCGTACTCCCAGATAATTTATGGTATTAACTGCTTCCAGTTGCTGACCTGCTATTTTGTAGCTAAATGATAAAGGATCTATCTTTCTGTGTATTCGCAGCACATTACACTTGTCTACATTGAGATTCAGTTGCCATTCCCTGCACCATGCGTCAATTCGCTGCAGATCCTCCTGCATTTCAGTACAATTTTCCATTGTTACAACCTCTCGATACACCACAGCATCATCTGCAAAAAGCCTCAGTGAACTTCCGGTGTCATCCACCAGGTCATTTATGTATATTGTGAATAGCAACGGTCCTATGACACTCCCCTGCGGCACACCTGAAATTACTCTTACTTCGGAAGACTTCTCTCCATTGAGAATAACATGCTGCGTCCTGTTATCTAGGAACTCCTCAATCCAATCACACAATTGGTCTGATAGTCCATATGCTCTTACTTTGTTCAATAAACGACTGTGGGGAACTGTATCGAACGCCTTGCGGAAGTCAAGAAACACGGCATCTACCTGTGAACCCGTGTCTATGGACCTCTGAGTCTCGTGGACGAATAGCGCGAGCTGGGTTTCACATGATCGTCTTTTTCGAAATCCATGCTGATTCCTACAGAGTAGATTTCTAGTCTCCAGAAAAGTCATTATACTCGAACACAATACGTGTTCCAAAATTCTACAACTGATCGACGTTAGATAGGTCTATAGTTCTGCACATCTGTTCGACGTCCCTTCTTGAAAACGGGGATGACCTGTGCCCTTTTCCAATCCTTTGGAACGCTACGCTCTTCTAGAGACCTACGGTACACCGCTGCAAGAAGGGGGGCAAGTTCCTTCGCGTACTCTGTGTAAAATTGAACTGGTATCCCATCAGGTCCAGAGGTCTTTCCTCTTTTGAGCGATTTTAATTGTTTCTCTATCCCTCTGTCGTCTATTTCGATATCTACCATTTTGTCATCTGTGCGACAGTCTAGAGAAGGAACTACTCAGATCGCTCGGCTAATCCCGCGCGGCAGGTGTATGATCTGCCACTGCTGCCATTTCAGAACGATGATCCTGGTTGGCGTCTGTGGTGCGTGGACGTCCAGAACCTCCTCTACGTATGTGAGAATGTTCACGTGAACACCGATACTAGAATCGTTGCACAAGTGACACAGCTCGTCCAAAGTTTTTGGCAGTTCTCAGAAAGGACCATCCTGCCACTCGGAAGGCCGCAGTTTTAGGCCTTTCAATATCCATTAGTTGGCTGCAAGAAGCACGAGTGCATCTCTGTGGCATTCCCTGCTTTCTTCACATGTCTGTACTACACTGAGCCTTCTGGCTGTGAACATTCCCTATTGAATGGTACACACAGGTGACTCTCTGGTAGCAATGCCACTACGATATCTGCTGGTGGACGATGTTAAAACCATTATCAGAACATCCACTATCCTCCAGATTGCATATGCCCCCATCAGATCAAGAGCGACTTCGGCTTTTCAGGCGTACAGCGCTTCTTACAGCAGTGTCTGTGTGATGTAAAAGCGAAAGGAAAACAAAGACTGAAAAATTCATCTATCACTGCCGATAATAGTGCTCGTAAATATTGCAAGAATGAGGACCGTGTCGAAAGATAAAGTATTTGCCAAAAAAATGCAATATCTCAAGTAGAAAGCTGTTTAATGAATGAAATTAATTATATTTTTCAGTTTGAAAGATACTGAAAATGATATTCAAAAATAGTTACGTGGAAAAGCAGCTTCAACACAATTGATAATTTTATATAACAACATTTTCAACATTAGTTCACTAGAGGTGAAGTTTCTGCCATTTACAAAGTCAATCATGACTTAACTGTCGTTGCCAGCGTGTTGTCATCAGCGTGGCTGATCCGTGATACAAACGTAAATAATCCATGTAATAATTCCTGTTGTGATTATCGTCTTCATAATGACTGTTGGTTCATGGACGCAGCAGGAACGTGCGATGTTGACAGATTCCTCTTCAGTAACAGATGTGCAACGGGCGAAGTAGATCACTCGATTAACACGTGGTGTCTTCCGATGTCGTGGCGTTTGTTAACCACTTCTACTCTCTGTTCTAATTTTGTACTTTCCTTTCTGTTTACGTCTAGAAACATTCATGCACCTCAGTCGACAAAGTACATTAACGTATTTATCTTTAGATTTTGCAGTCCGCAGTACACATCAAAAAGATTGTGCTGTTCACACCGTACATCGTACTTACATCAATCCCCGACTTGGCGGAGTGCACTCGGAGTTTCAAAATTAATGTTCGGAATGTCAGTTGACAGTGAGAAAGTCTATTCATTCCTGTTTATTCCAGCAGTGTGCGGTATACATCAGAATTTTTATGCTGTTCATAATGTATGAAGCAATCACTCGATTTGGTTATGTGCTCATAATATTTTGAAGTTTGATGTTCAGGATGTCAGTCCACTATGAAGAACAATATGATACGATTAGTCCGCGGACTGCATTATTTTTGAAACTACAGTAGTAATTTTCAAATTTTCAAATTATATATGAATGGACCTCATAAAGTAGAAGAATCCCCTGTAAACGAACATATAATTATCTGTTCTCAATTAAAAAATACATGCTCCTTAGGGCATATGATGGTTGAGTGACAAAATTTGCTCGCCTTGCACAAAAATGTTAACATAGTATTCGCTCTAAGACGTTCACTCAGCTGATGCCGTGAAGTTTGAGAGAATCCTCCTAACTGCATTACTAATAATAATGAGCGTATGACAATGGTACCTGGGAGACCCGTCGCGAGGCGGATCGGCTGCCGCTCCACAAGTTCTTTAACGCCACTACGGCGACTTGCGAGTGAATGAGGATGAAATGATGATGACACACAATACTCAGTCATCTCGAGGCAGAGAAAACCCCCGACCCTGCCGGGTATCGAACCAGGGTCCCCGTGCCCGGGAAGCGAGAACGTTACCCCAAGACCACGAGCCGCGGACACTGCATTACTAATATCCCATTGTCAATAGCGTTCTAGCAGGATTGGTTAGCAATAAAAGGGCTCTGCGTAAACGTGCCCCGTGTTAAAACATGCCCTGGCCTGTCCTACTCACATATTTGAAAACTGAGAATATCAAATAATCTAGTTGCAGATTCAAATTTTCCAGTGCCATCAACCACAGACGTTGTTCGGTCGTGTAGCACCTCCAGGCGAACCACTCCAGTATTTAGGGAAGCTGCCAGTAGTATCGGAGGAAGATTTCTCAGTTACAGACGACGTACTGACACGTAGTACCAGCAGTTCCGCTGTACCCGAGTTTGTAAGTTCCACAGCACCTGCAGGGCGGAAGAATAGAAACATGGTATATGGGGATGAGACATCCGTTCCATGTCCATGATGACATCACAGCAGCTAAGAAGAGTTAGATCGTTAGAACCCAAATATGGTTGAAGGGCCTTGCCCATAATGGTCCAAACGTTGCCAATTTGGGGCGAGATTCAGTGATCTTCCTGGAAATGGTAGGGTTTGACAAGCACGAAGACAAGCAGTAGAAACTCTCGCTGTATACGGACCCGCATTATCTTGTTGAAATGTGAGCCCAGGATGGCTTGCCATGTAGAGCAACAAAACAGAGCGTAAAGTATCGTCGATGCACAGCAGAGCTGTAGGGATGTCGTGAATGACTATTAAATGGGTGCTACTATGTAAAGAATTTCCAACCACACCATCACTCCTCGCTGATGGGCCGTTTAGCGGGTGACAATTAGGTTGGTATTCCACAGCTGTCTGGGTCGTCTCCAGACACGTATTCGCCCTGGAACCTGGAATCTCATTGACTGGAATAGAACCGTCTTCAGTGATGAGTCCAGCTTCGGACTGAGACCTGAAGACCTGCGAAGACGTGCTTGGTAACGCTCTAGTGGGAAATCACCCTCATTATCGTCCGCCTACTGTGTGACAGCTACAAGTGATGGTCTCTTTTCATAACCGGACCCCGTTGGTTGCCCCCTGCGACACCCTTACAGCACAGTACTACGTCAACGGTATTCTACATCCGTTTCGTTGCTCTTTATGTCAAGCCATCATGGGCTACATTTCAAAAAGATAATGCTCCCGCTTACACCGCGAAGGTTTTCACCTCCCTTGCTTTGCCGAGCCCTATGTTTGTCAGCAAAGTTGCCCGATCTATCACCAACTGACAACGTTTGGAGCATTAGGGGTGGGCCCTCCAACCAGCTCGGGATTTTGGCGTTCTAGATCGTCAATTGAACGTCATCTGGTACGATATAGCTCAGGAAAACATCCAGAAACTTTATCAATCAATGCAAATGCGAATAACTACTTGCATAAGGGCCAGAGATGGGTAAACTCCTTATTGATTTGACCAGTTTGTGAAGCTCCTTCTGTTGAATAAGTCATCCAATTTTTCTGAAACTGTAATCATTTGTTTGTCTGTAGATGTAATTCACATCTACCGACTTCAGCCTTATTCGTATAATTCGTACGTGGTGAGACATTTTAAATCTGAGAGCGTATTTACCGTAACGCTATTTTGACTGCAGGCTGCTTTCCTTCCTCTTTTTTGTTATTTTGTTTCTTTTTTTAAGCCATTTCATCGTTTGTTGTCAGGATTTACTGAATTTTACGCAGTGACGTTTTATTTCACAGAACCATGGTACTTACCCATTGTAAAAAAAATATAATAGAGTAAGGAAGGCATAAGCAGATCTATAATACACGTGTTTCGTCACCTTAGCGAAATTTTAACTACGTTATCCCCACGGTGACTTCTGAAATCAGCAACAGGAGACTTGCGACTATAAGTAAAGAGCACAAGCATTGTGAACCCAACTGTGTATGAAGAGAAGTGTTGAGTGAGTTAAGAAGCATTATTCACCGAAATACGTATATAGAAAAAGTACGATACAGACTACTCGTTTTTCTATTATATGATGGTGGTAATCTATTCAGCGTTTCCATGTCCTCTCGGTGCTCTATCATTCATTTAGCAGCTGCATAAGAAGCGCTTATTTCGATATCGTCAATATGCGGCGCCTTCTTCTTGTTAAACATTCCTTCGAGTGCTTTATTTTTAAGCAGTCTCTTCTCATCTAGTGTACTGGCCAATATACTTTCCTCTTCTACACTGTTTCTAGTACTCGCCTTCTGTCGTTCAACCGATGTACTGACCAATTTACTTTCCTCTTCTAAATTGTTTACAGTACTCACCTTCTGTCATTCAACATACGTATCTCAAACTAATTCCTTAGAAACTTTAAATATAAATAATAAATCCTGAAATATAGTTCTGCATTTGTTTGCTCAGTGTCCTTAATTAATTTTGCAAAGTACTGAAGGTATTTGAACTTCGTCTTTGCAACTACCAAAATTTCATATTTAATTCGTTATACTTGTTCGTTTTATTTATTTAAAATATCATCAGTGGACTTATTTGCAAGAAATTTACAATTTTAGTTTGCTTGTACATCTAAGGACAGGTCGCCACAAACGAAATATGAGTATGAGTTTTACTTACAGCAATTTGTCTGATGTCCACTTACCTCTGAAAGTGTCATGTGCCTGTGCATTTTCTAGGGTCTGGCAGTGATATTTTTAAACCTAATTACAATTTTGTGTTAAACAAGAGCGATCAAACGTAAAAAAAGGAAAGCCAAAATTGTAGGGATTCCGTAGATTTTTCCCGGCGCCAAACATGTTTATGCTCTTCACGGTTATACTGCCGAATATGAACGTCTTTCCTACATGATATTTCGGCGATCTGTCTGGCCGCCATCTATCAGGTGCAATCGCTGAGTATACAGTCTCCTTTATACCCCAGGTACAGGCCACTGCGCCTGCGCGAGAAGCGGAAGAGCTGCTCCTTGTGAAGCGAAGAACTGCTACGACGCCGGCAGTGGAAATTGGTGAAAGTAATACATAGCAAATAAAAGTGTAGTGCATCGAAAACCAGACCGATGTTGTTTAGTATCTCATTAAATAGGGTTCCATATCTTGCTTAAAGGAAAACCATTATCTCTATCAATAATGTCATCAGATGATTGTATTTCGATGGATTCCTTGAGCACACAATCTCAGTAACGAGAAGCAGGAGCAATAATTTACATCTCTTCAAACGACATGTTATACCTTTCATTGTGACAATGTTCAGCGATGGCAGATTTTTCAGGCTGCAGCAAACGTATGTGCCACCGATGTTCCACACATCGGTCATGAACAGTGCAAATAGTCTGTCCAATATAGGCCTGAAAAAGACCTAAAAATGGCCTCCTTAAAGTACTGGGGTTGCACCCCTCTACAATCCTCCACACCTACAAATTCTTAATCCGTCCCATCCTTCGTTATGCCAGTCCCGCCTGGATTTCCGTCCCCCGAAATTCTTTAAGCCCCTCCAGATCCTCAAGCGTCACACACTCCACCTCGCTTTCCATAGACGCCTCCTTTCCCTCACGCAGATCCTCTATGACCTGATTCCATTCCCCCATCTGCTCCTTTTCTTCGAACATGGCCGAGTCCTCTACATCTCCCACTGACTTGATCCCCCTCATCCCCTGGTTGCTCCTCCCCTCTCCAACCCCACCCCCCTCCTGGTTGCCGCGCCGTCACCGTTGTGTCCCCCCTACACACTTCATCTCCTTTCGTGAGGTGGTTTCCATCAAGTCCCGCTCCCAGATGATTCCCTCTCTCCCTCCATTTATCCCTCCTATAAATTATGATTCTCACCTCCCCCTCCATCCCTCTGTCCATTTCCCAGGCTCCCTCTCCCCCTGCTTCCATCCTGTTTTTTTCTCCACCTACCCACTACATGACTCCATTCTCTCTTCCCGAGTCCTTTTTCTTTCCCCTCCACTGTCTTCCCTGCTCCTTTCTCGCGTCCGCCCTGCTCCTCCCCGTTTTTCTGTGCCCTCTGTCTCTACCGCTTCCCCCACTTTTCCCCTCCCCCCCAACCCATATGCCTTCGTACTCTATAGTGCAGTGTTTTCCGTGAGTGTTCAGTGTTGTGCGTCAACTTTTTAAAGTGCTGCCAACAGAGAACAGACTATCGTCGTGGTTTTTAACTGTGCCTGTCTATTTCCCGTTATTTAGTTTTTTGTGTTTTCTTCACAACTTTTTATCCATGTAACAGTCACCGTTTTATGACTTCTTTTTACTGTTATGTCACCTCATTGTGTTTTTTAACTTTATTCACTTCTGGGGTTATTGAGCACTCAGCGATCGACACTGAAGATGGCGGCCAGATGGATCGCCGAAATGTAGTGTAGTAAAGACGATCATATCCCTTAGTATACCCGTGAAGAGCATAAACATTGTCAACAAATGTTTTCTTGAAGTTAAATAATCAGTTACCTTCTTTTAATTTAATTTATAGTTGTTACCAAGACCAACAACAAATATTATTATACAGCTGCACAATAATGTCGCTATTAGGCAGACTGAACTTTGTAGATGGACACATTCGTGATAATATTTAGATGATTTTTCAATTGTAACCAACAGTTTGTTACGTACTAGGACAAAAAACAATCCTTAAAAGAGTTTCAGTTCGGTGTGTCATTCCTGTGCTTTTACAGAAACGATATAATCATGTGCGGACACATAGGAAACGTGTGTTGTGCCGCAACAGGCCGCAATCACACCTGATGCAGGTTCCACCCCAGACGATACTTTATGAGGGCTGCTCTGTCCGATTCCTGTGGCTGGCCGGCTCTGCCTACCGACCTCCAACCACACGCGCCCTCTCTGGTCACGTGTTCCCCTAACCGCACGACTCCGGCAACCCGCAAAACACACAGGGTCAGTGATAGCACAACTTTCAAGGAAAGCAGGAAAAGGTCAGGCTTCCTACAATAGTGCTAGCTGTCTTCCTCATTCCTTATTTTTCATTTTATTTATCAAGATACCCGTTTGGACCTTTCCCTGAATATTTACTATTATTTATTCTTTCTACAGTAATTGACCACATCGCATTTTAGCCGGAGATATGGTCCGTAACTTAGTAAAACAGAGTAAATAAATACTGGAGAGACATTTCTCTTAATGCAAGACACTGTTTTACTTTTCCCAAAGGTGTTTCAGCACTTCTTGTCCCGCCTTCAATGAGATTTTTTATTGTTCAGTATTACTTGATTCTAAATTTTTATGCTGATAGCTTTACAGCTACCACATATTTCTTGCAGCCTGTCAATATTTTTGATTCTCTAATCCTGCGCCCCGTTATTTTCAATGTGTTAAGACACTTATTTTCATCGTAACTGGAATTCTAATGACTCCAAACACATTTTTATTTAGTTTGTCCCAAGACACAGTTGTCATCTAGCCTGTTAGTGAGGTAACTGGGTTTACAAGCAGTCGAGTATTTAAGCTATCAGAATATTAGAACTTTTAAGTCCTCCATTTATCATAAATTTCTCATTGAATTACTCGGTAGTATGGTGGAAGGAAATTTTATCCACCCTCATCTAATGGCAGATTCAAAGTTAACTAAAGCTGTCTGTTACCCCTGAAGCTCGGCGTCAGTTGCCAGAGAACAGAGACCGCAATTCGTACTCCATAGCAAAATCAGTGATCGGAACAGACGCTATAACTTATGATAAATTATTATTCAAATGGAAAATTATTCAGATGCATACTTGCCGCCGTTCGTTTGTTGCACATTTTTACGAGCTTCCAGCAGGAACGCCGTATTTATTTACAAATACCTGTGTAGTTACTAGATTATTTTAATAACAGTGTAGCGTACAGTACTGCCGTTGCTATCGGCCCTCGGATCCTACAGGCTTTTGTTTGTTTGGATAGTATAGCTCAGTGTCGGATAGAATGTCAGTGACAGAGCACCTCGGGTTCCTGCTGCTAAGAAGGCGAGTACAACGTTCGTTTGTTGTTGTTTATTTTTACGAGTTTCAAACGGGAGCGATTGTAATAATGGATAGGAACTGTGCTTGTTGTGTACAGATGCGAGCTGAGTTGGCGGCTCTTCGCTCACAGCTCCGGGCTGCGTTGGCTTCCGCACCACAGCTTGAGGCTGGTGCCAAGGGGAATCACTGTGGGGGGTCGGACGTGGGGATGCGAGAGACGTCGAGCACGTCCCACGTGTCCCCCGTTTGGTCCACAGCTGTGGACGCCCCGGATAGTGCCTGCACTGAGGTTGACACCTCACCCGTGGTCGAGTGGGAGATCACTCCAAATTCTGGCAGGCAGAGAAAAACTTTCCGAGGGGCCGATCGTATTGCCTCCCCGGTTCGTTTGACGACGAACAGGTTTCGGGCGTTATCTGTGGCTGATGACGTCTCTGAGCCGGATGCAGTTGTCCACCCTGTTTAAGAGGAAGCTTCTCGGACCGCAATGTCTGGGCGTTCACAGAGGGTGGGTTTGCTGGTAGTTGGGAGCTCCAACGTGAGACGCGTAATGGGGCCCCTTAGGAACATGGCTTGCAGGGAGGGGAAGGAAACCAGCGTGCACTCCGTGTGCATACCGGCGGGAATCATTTCGGATGTGGAGAGGCTGATTAGTACAGGGTACACCCAGCTGCAGTTGGTGGCTCATGTCGGTACCAATGACGTATGTCGCTTTGGATCGGAGCAGATTCTGTCTGGTTTCGGGCGGCTAGCGGAAATGGTAAGACTGGTTGCTTGCGAGATTAAGGCGGAGCTCACCATTTGCAGCATCGTCGATAGAACCGACTGTTGTCCTTTGGTGGAGAGCTGACTGGAGGGTCTGAATCAGAGGCCCAGGCAGTTCTGTGACGGTGTAGGCTGCAGATTCCTTCACTTGCGCCATCGGGTGGTGGGTTTCCAGGTTCCGCTTAATAGGTCAGAAGTCCACTACACACAGGAAGCGGCTACACGGGTAGCGGGGGCTGTATCGAAGGGACTGGGTGGTTTTTTAGGTTAGAGGGCCTCAGGTAACAACAGAAAGGGCGTCTGTCTAAAAGGGGGCAGGTAAAACACAGTAACTTAGTTCTAGAAACGATCGGTATTGTAGTTGTAAATTGTCGTAGCTGTGTTGGGAAACAACCAGAGCTCCAGCCCCTAATAGAAAGCACTGAAGCTCAAATAGTTATAGTTACAGAAAACTGGCTTAAGTCGGAAATAATCTGAGCATAATTTTTTTCAAACGATCTAACAGAGTTCAGAAAGGATAGATTAAATACAATGCGTGGTGGAGTATTTATTGCTGTCAGGCGTAGTGTGCCTTGCAGTGAAATTGAAGTAGATAGTTCCAGCGAAACAGTATGGGCAGAGGTTATACTTGACAATCGGACTAAACTATTAACTGGTTCGTTTTACCGACCCCCCTCCCCCGATTCAGAAGATATAGTTGCTGAACAGTTCAAAGAAAACTTGAAACTCATTTCAAATAGGTACCCCACTCATACAATTATAGACGGTGGTGAATTTAATCTACCGTCGAATGCTGAAAAAATTATTCGTTTAAAGCCGGCGGCAGGCATAAAACGTCATCCGAAATTGCACTGAATGCTTTCTCAGAAAATTATTTTGAACAATTAGTTCATGGGCCCACTCGAAGCGTAAATGGTTGCGAAAGCATACTGTGCGGTGTGGGATCAGCATCAGATGGGACTGACGGATGACATCGAAAAAGTAAAAACAAGGGTAGGTCGTTTTGTATTATCGCGAAGTAGGGGAGATAGTGCAACAGACATGATACGTGAACTGGAATGGCAACCATTAAAACAAAGGCGTTTTTCGTTGCGACGGGATCTTCTCATGAAATTTCAATCACCAGTTTTCTCCTCCGATTGCGAAAACCTTCTGTTGGCATCCACCTACATAGCGAGAAATGATCACGACGATAAAATAAGAGAAATAAGGGATCGCGCAGAAAATTTAAGTGCTCGTTTCTTCCGCGCGCCGTTCGAGAGGGGAACGGTAGAGAGACTGCATGAAGGTGGTTCATTAAACCCTGTTCCAGGAACTGTATTGCGAACAACGGCGTAGTTACATAGATGTAGATGTATAGGTAGACTTATAATATCACTGCCAGTCGTCGATCACCTGGTGCACGCCCTTCTTTGTCAGGTTCTTGACAGTCTCTTCACGTTTCTTGAGCACTGTTTCGAAGTTTTCATGTCGAATGCCCTAATCCATTCCTTTAGTGATGGAATTTAAAAAATACAGATAAGGTACACAGGTAATATTGAACTGAGGCAGAAGCTGTTCGATTAGATTTGCGACGTGAGGCCGCGCATTGTCATGATGAAGACACTGTCCGGTAGGAGAAAGTTCTGCTCATTTCCATGTAATGTGTTTCCTCAGTTGAGCCGATACTGATATGTAGTATGCTGCCGTAGCGCTATTCGGAGAGGAAAATGTATGCTGCTAATCATTCCATGATAGTAAAAAAAAACTTGATCACAATCACTTTCCCAGCAGAAGGAACAATTTTGGCCTTTTTTGGTGTTGGAGAACCCAGAGATTTTCACCCTCTGCTGGCTTGTTTTCCTTCGGTATCATAACGATGCAGCCCACGACTCATTACTTGTGATAATCGGTTCCAGAAAAATATCCCCTCTGTTGACAGAGAGACGCAGCACCTCACAGCCTGTCTCCATCCACATAGCCTTTTGTTTGGAGATCAACAGAAGTGGCCTCCAATGAGCACAAATACAAATCGTTTGGAAGTGGACATGCATAATCACAAAGACACTGCCGTATGAATTCTCACCACTTCACTGAGGCTAGGTTATGCTATCTGCCAATCCTCACAAACAATCACCGCAGATGTGTTGATGTTGACTTCAGTCACAGCAAAAGCCGAAAAACGAGCCCAACTTTGCTTAACACAGGCAGGTCGCCTTCTTTGACGTTCTTGGACAACCTAAACACTGTCGCACGAGGTAGTGCATCTTCACGATACGCTTGCTGCTGCTTTTCGTAAGATCCCCTGACTGTACCGTTTAAACGATTACAGAATTTAATTGCACCGCTCTGTTTCTCTGATATCACTTACATTGTTTGGGATTCAAAACTCAAAGAGCTCCTACAGAATAGAGCACTACTACCAACCCATCGATACGTATGTGCTGCCGTCTATGAGCATTACACGTAATAACTAGCTCTTTTCAAATATTTATTGTACAGCCAGGAAACTATCACCGAAGTTACGGGAAAAAGCCAGTCTCAGTTTTTGTTAATCTCCCCTCATACATTACAAGGTAGACTTCATCTCGATGACAGATTACTCTGGAAATGCAGTCAAAGGAGATCGTTCACAAAGGGCTCATGTGATTCATTCTAGAATACTGCTCAAGTGGAGGCACACACTAAATAGAACTAACAGAGGACACTGAATGTATGCAAGCACTAATGGGCAGGACGAATGGTTACAATTTGCCTAACTCAAGGCATGGCGTGATAGAACTGCTCAAAAATCTAAACTTCTGAAGACACACGTCAACAATGCTTCTCATAAAGTTTCAAGAACTAGTATTAAGTGAAGAACACACTACAGTCTCCTCCGAATCGTTCTTGCAATGTTAGGCGTTAGACGCACGACGCAGAGAGGCATTTCAACTTACATTCTTCCTCCGCTCTAGACACATGAAGAACGGCAAGAAACCATTAGATGTGGAAAAGGAAATTAATCGCAGCCAGGCAGTTTTTAGCGTTTTTAAGGGTATGTATGCAGAAAGGATGTACGTTATCCGGAGCGCAGTACTGAAATCTCCACCAGGTTGATCGCAGATGCTGATGGTGAGTATAGGGACTTACCAGCATCAGAAAAAAATTATAGGTGACCGTATTGCGAAGCAACAAAATGTCTTGCATAGAAATAGCACCCTAATTTCGAATTCTTCTGTCGATGAGACAGATCAGGTGCCACCATAAACAGAAAATATCAACACTTTACATTTCTTTTTTCCAACTGGTTTGCGTTATTAAATAGTTTTTATTTAACTATAACTACTCACTGACAGATTTCATATAGATTATATAATGGTAAGACAGATTTAGGAACCAGGTTTTAAATTGTAAGACATTTTCAGGGGCAGATGTGGACTCTGACCACAATCTATTGGTTATGAACTGTAGATTAAAACTGAAGAAACTGCAAAAAGGTGGGAATTTAAGGAGATGGGACCTGGATAAACTGACTAAACCAGAGGTTGTACAGAGTTTCAGGGAGAGCGGAAGGGAACAAATGGCAGGAATGGGGGAAAGAAATACGGTAGAAGAAGAATGGGTAGCTTTGAGGGATGAAGTAGTGAAGGCAGAAGAGGATCGAGCAGGTAAAAAGACGAGGGCTAGTAGAAATCCTTGGGTAACAGAAGAAATATTGAATTTAATTGATGAAAGGAGAAAATATAAAAATGCAGTAAATGAAGCAGGCAAAAAGGAATACAAACGTCTCAAAAATGAGATCGATAGGAAGTGCAAAATGGCTAAGCAGGGGTGGCTAGAAGACAAATGTCAGGATGTAGAGGCGTATCTCACTAGGGGTAAGATAGATACTGCCTACAGGAAAATTAAAGAGACATTTGGAGAAAAGAAAGCCACTTGTATGAATATCACGAGCTCAGATGGAAACCCAGTTCTAAGCAAAGAAGGGATAGCAGAAAGCTGGAAGGAGTATATAGAGGGTCTATACAAGGTTGATGTACTTGAGGACAGTATTATGGAGATGGAAGAGTATGTAGATGAAGATTTAATGGGGGATATGATATTGCGTGAAGAGTTTGACAGAGCACTGAAAGACCTAAGTCGAAACAAGGCCCCGGGAGTAGACAACATTCCATTAGAACCACTGACGGCCTTGGGAGAGTCAGTCCTGACAAAACTCTACCATGTGGTGAGCAAGATGTGTGAGACAGGCGAAATACCCTCAGACTTCAAGAAGAATATAATAATTCCAATCCCAAAGAAAGCCGGTGTTGACAGATGTGAAAATTACCGAACTATCAGTTTAATAAGTCACGGCTGCAAAATACTAACGCGAATTCTATACAGACGAATAGAAAAACTAGTAGAAGCCGACCTTGGGGAAGATCAGTTTGGATTCCGTAGAAATATTGGAACACGTGAGGCAATACTGACCCGACTTATCTTAGAAGCTAGATTAAGGAAAGGCTAACTTACGTTTCTAGCATTTGTAGAGAAAGCTTTTGTTAATGTTGACTGGAATACTCTCTTTCAAATTCTAAAGGTGGCAGGCGTAAAATACAGGGAGCGAAAGGCTATTTACAATTTGTATAGAAACCAAATGGCAGTTATAAGAGTTGAGGGGCATGAAAGGGAAGCAGTGGTGGGGAAGGGAGTGAGACAGGGTTGTAGCCTCTCCCCGATGTTATTCAATCTGTATATTGAGCAAGCAGTGAAGGAAACAAAAGAAAAATTCGGAGTAGGTATTAAAATCCATGGAGAAGAAATAAAAACTTTGATGGTCGCCGATGACATTGTAATTCTGTCAGAGACAGCAAGGGACTTGGAACAGCAGTTGAACGGAATGGATAGTGTCTTAAAAGGAGGATATAAGATGAACATCAACAAAAGCAAAACGAGGATAATGGAATGTAGTTGAATTAAGTCGGGCGATGCTGAGGGTATTAGATTAGGAAATGAGACACTTAAAGTAGTAAAGGAGTTTTGCTATATGGGGAGCAAAATAACTGATGATGGTCGAAGTAGAGAGGATATAAAATGTAGACTGGCAATGGGAAGGAAGCGTTTCTGAAGAAGAGAAATTTGGTAACATCGAGTATAGATTTAAGTGCCAGGAAGTCGTTTCTGAAAGTATTTGTATGGAGTGTAGCCATGTATGGAAGTGAAACATGGACGATAAATAGTTTGGACAAGAGGAGAATAGAAGCTTTCGAAATGTGGTGCTCCAGAAGAATGCTGAAGATTAGATGAGTAGATCACATAACTAATGAGGAGGTATTGAATAGGATTGGGGAGAAGAGAAGTTTGTGGCACAACTTGACTAGAAGAAGGGATCGGTTGGTAGGACATGTTCTGAGGCATCAAGGTATCACCAATTTAGTATTGGAGGGCAGCGTGGAGGGTAAAAATCGTATAGGGAGACCACGAGATGAATACACCAAGCATATTGAGAAGGATGTAGGTTGCAGTAGGTACTGGGAGATGAAGAAGCTCGCACAGGATAGAGTAGCATGGAGAGCTGCATCAAACCAGTCTCAGGACTGAAGACCACAAGAAAAACGACAAACTTACAAACATTTTGAAATGAATGACTGTAATTTACGGGTTCCACGTAAGCCAAGTGGCATTTTACAGTAACGATTAACACAATCCCACTCACAATCCACATCTATATTACTATATAGCCCGCAGGCTAAGTGAAGAGCGAACACGCGAGTCCTCACTCCCTCCGACTTGCTTCGCTGGAAGGCGCACAAGCAGGTTATTCCAAAAGGCTCACCAGCAATTACTAGCGTATCCTTCACGACTGCGTCAACGGAGCTGGCAAACATGTCCAAACCAGTGTAAATCTTTCGATAATGCGTCAACACCGATCGGTAGTTAGTTTGAAAAGGACATAGTCGATTCTGTACCCTCGTTCCTCCACAGTCTTACCCTGTGTCAAAAAATCGTTAAATTGGCTCTAATCACTATGGAATTTAACATCGAAGATCATCAGTCTCCTAGACTTAGAACTACTTAAACCTAAGTAATCTATGGACATCACACCCATCCATGTCCGAGGCAGGATTCGAACCTGCGACCGTAGCAGCAGCGCGGTTCCGGACTAAAGTGCCTAGAATCGCTCAGTCACAGAGGCCGGCCTACCCTGTGTCCATTTTCAGTGCAAAGACTGGTTTGATGAAACCCTCCACGATAGTCTGTCCTGTGCAGACATCTGTATATCCGAGGAACTCTTGCATCATATATAAATTTGAATCTGGTTACTGTAGTCATCCCTTGGCCTCTTCTACAATTACTTCCCTCTTTGTCTGTCTCTCTCTCTCTCTCTCTCTCACACACACACACACTCACACACACACTCACACACACACTTACTCACACTTCCCTCCAATACTAAACTGATGATTTATTGATGCCTCATGTCCTATAAACTGATCCCATCTTTTAGTAAAGTTTTCCCCTCAGTTCCATATAGTAACTTCTCATTACGCACCTGCTCAACCCATTTGTTCTTCAGCATTCCTCTGTAACACCACATTTGAAAAGATTCTCTTCTCTTCTTGCCTGAAGTGCTTTTCGTCCATGTTTCACTTGTGTACAAATTTTCACTCCACACAAATAGCTTCAAAAATGCCTTCCTATCATTTAAATTTGTTTTCGGTTTTATCATATTTCCCTTTTATATGAATTTGTATCTGACAATATCAAATTCCTCCTTTTCAAAAGTGCTTAGTTCATTACATCCAATCTCAACTAGATCCCTGAATAGGGTAGAGATGGTTGGACGTTAAAATCCCTATTAAGGTGTCCTTCCTTCTTTGAAAAAAATGTAAGGTTTCATATAGTTCAATAAATTGTTACTAGTCAGTGCCATGCCGTGATGACTTAAAAGTAAATGCACGTTTAACACATAAAATTGAAACAGTCACAACAATGGCCGGATGCTAAATTATTAAAGCTGCAATTCTCAGTTTCAACAACTACCAGAGTGCTTTAGTGTTGTTCGTGTTTAGTGATGCTACCAGGCCTGGTACGTTGTATGAGGGGCGTGAACAGCGGCATTTTATGTGAAGCATCCGGAGATGCCGCTTACTAGTGTGGGTCAGCGTTATCAACGCCTGACAGAGGCCTCATTGGGAGTCTCCACTTTGCTGGAAAGTCGGATCTACAATATCTATATTTTTTGGACATTCAGATGTGACAGTGCCCATATGTTGGACTGCAGGGGAATATAAGAGCACGCATAATCGCCATCAACGTTCCATCCCACCACATCCAGCCGTTACAAGGATGTAATGTATACCACGCATATCATAAAACTTTCACATCTGTTCATCGCATCCGAGAACGCAAGTAAAGCACTCCATGCAACGTTCTGTTTCATTTCACACCAGACTTTGAATATTTATATAGTTTTCAAAACCCATCACTCAATCGTCTAGGGCTGTAGATCACGTCATGGAAAACTACTGTTAGAGTGAAAATGTTCATTAATTCCTCCCAGAGACGATATACCTGGGACGGCGATATTTCACCGAATTTGTAGGATACAGCTATCAGGTGTGTTGTACAGTACTTATCTCAGAAATCAGAGAAATTTTCCAGCTTACGAATGGAAGTCTCTAAGCGTAGAAAGATGCTTTACAAGTATATCAGGTACTGTATTTGGCTCGACTTAGTCTCTTTCACACTGAGCAGATGAGCAGGTTGTAGCCAACACACATTGCACATAAACATCACATAATGCCTTCATCGTGCTGCTTATCAAAGGAATAACCGCCCTCGTACATTTGCTGCCCTACATACGCAATTTATCAGATTGAAATTTGATAAAAAGGAAACACCTCTGGCCGTAATAACGGCCTTCATACGCCTGGGCATTGAGTCAAACAGAGCTTTCCAGTTCGTAAAGAGGCTTTATGGACACCTTGTCTTTGTTTCGCTCTGGGATAAAACACCACGTCATTGCCTGGCGCAAAATTTATGAAGTGTGCTCTGCTCTCTGGCGTTCGGCGCTCAGTGGCGTGGTCCATTAGGAGGGGCCAGTGCCCTTACAGGCAAATCGTATTTCAACTGTCCCTAGCGTAAGCTACTTGTGCCGCCTCGCCGCCTTCTCCATCCTGCATGCACGCCCCAGTCCGCGGAGCTGCGGAAGCCGTTGGGAAGGGGCCGGAGGTGAGCAGGGAAGGCAGTGGTGTGAGTACGAGTCGACAGACGAACGGCTGAAGCGAAAACGAGAGGAGTCGCGTCAGGAGAAGCGTCCTGGAAGAACAAAGGTGATGTTTCCATTCCAGAGGCTGTGCGCTGGGGCGCGTGGGAGAAAACTCTGCCTGACCCCTCAGCTTGAACGTGTATGTGTGTGTGTGTGTGTGTGTGTGTGTGTGTGTGTGAGCGGCTGACGGAGGGCGTGACCGGAACGCGATTTGGTTGTCTGCCGTGCCCGCGCCGTCTGATGGAGAGCCTCGCCGCTGCCGCCACTGTGCGGCTGTGTCGTGTGGGTCTGCCTACTGCCGGCACTGCAGGCGCCCGAGCTTTCGTCCGCGCTTTACGATCGGCAGTCGTTGGTCGTTTGGGAGCACCGCTGGCAGCCACTGGGGCCACGATCGTCCTCTGCAGCACCCCTTTTCCGATCTCTTTTTGTATCGTCCGTCCTGGCGGCAGGAGTTTTAGGGCACACCGCCATTGTGCAAATGGCGTTCTGTAGCTGCAGTGCCTGAAGCGTGATGTTATCCGAAAAGCGCTCCTTTCTGATTAATGCTTCACACACTGTATTTAAATTCTTGACTTTTTTTTTACAATCAGCCGCATATTCTGACGGTCAATATTATTTTTCGAATGGACAATTTACACAAATCTTACACAAAATACTTGCAACAGGGGGTGAAACAACCCCTTAGAAAAATTATGAAATGACTGTGCTGGTGAATTTCTTACGTTATTTGATTTTCAGACAGATGAGCAAAACTGAACGTACTCAGATATTTCTCTCTTTACTTATTCTGATCATCACTAAACAGACACACAATATTTTTAGCGCAACGCAATTTGACGTTCAATAATTCCTACAAAAGAATGGACGTGACTAACAATAACCTATACCTTTCGTGAATCACTTACCTCACAAAAATCTTCGTTACTCGAACTACTGCAATACAGCGAGCGCCAATACTGACAGCTAAATAAAAGATTCTTACTACTGAAGGCACTAACTACTAATAGTTAGCAAATGAAAGATTTTCGTAGAGAACAATGTATTAGCGTTCAAAAGTCATTATACAGGGTCCGGCATAAAAAACTCCCCGATTACAAAGTAACGTGCAGCGGACAGTAGAAGGAGCAGAGTGGTGGAGGGCGCGTCGTTACGTAGCTTCCTACGTGCAGTTTTCAGTGTACGCCATGGCGTGGTCTGGTGAACATCGTGCCTTCGTAGTGGAAGATTTTATTCAAAATGGCGAATCGCCTATTAATACTCAACGTGCTTTTCGCGTTCGCTTTGCGCTCGGACGACGGGACCCTGTTCCCGATAAGAAAACAATTTATTCTTGGGTTGCTAACTTTCGTGAGACAGGTTCCGCATTAAAAAGGAAACCACCTGGACGACCACGGACTGCAACAGGCCCCGGAAATGTTGATGCAGTTAGAGCTTCAGTTCAACAATCTCCTCGACGATCCGCTAAAAAGCATGCGGCAGCATTACGGATATCTGATCGAAGTGTGAGAAGAATCTTGCATCGAGATCTTAAAATGCATCCTTACAAACTTGTAACTACGCAGGAACTGAGTGAACGAGACTGTGGTGTCCGTGTAAGTTTGTGCCAAGACCTTCTTCGGAACATTCGTCCCAACGATATTGTGATTTTTTCTGATGAAGCACACTTTCACCTTGCCGGAACAGTGAACAGCCAAAATTGCAGGTACTGGTGTGAACACAATCCCCAAGAACTTCATCAACGATCACTTCATAGCCCTAAAGTAACAGTATGGTGTGCTGTTTACAATTCCGGAGTGATCGGTCCTTACTTTTTCGAAGAAAATGACAAGAATTTAACCGTCAACAGTGAACGCTATTGTGCCATGCTCCGCGACTTTCTCCAACCGCAACTAAGGGAGCTTTTTGGTGAAATAGAGAACGTGTGGTTCCAGCAAGATGGTGCTACAGCCCACACAGCGCGGCAGTCACTGGCATTGGTGAAGGAAATGTTTCCTGGACATGTGATCTCGTTGCGTGGAGACATTGGCTGGCCCCCACGATCGCCGGACTTAACGCCCTGTGATTTCTTCCTTTGGGGCTATTTAAAAGCAAAAGTTTATGAACAACGTCCACAATCTTTACGAGCCCTGAAAGAAGCAATTACACAAGAGGTTGAAGCTATTCCACCTGAAATGACTCAAAGAGTAATGAATAACTTCAGGGAAAGACTCAATCAGTGTGTCGACAGTGCAGGAAGCCATTTAAGGGATGTTTTATTTAAAAAGTAAGACCATAAGAGTATTTTCTAAAATGGCATAATATGTACTTTTATTTAGTATAAATAAAATTGTTCTACCTTATTTGTTTTTGTTTTTATTAGCTTTCCTTAAAGGGGAGGTTTTTCTGCCGGACCTTGTATATATATATATATATATATATATATATATGAAGTCTTTGTCCTAATCGATTTTCTTATCAGTAAAGTCATTGGTAGAGGTGGTTATTGGTCGCGCCAGACCGCTCGTGAGATTTCTTTTTTTTTATTTGACTTAAAGTTATTGATTTATGTTAGAGTAGTATTCTTATTTAAAATTACTACACATTGATCTTGCCAAAAGCCGAGAAGCGATTCTTCTTGGTGTTGTAGCTCTCTGGGACACTCTGGGATGCTCTCTGGGGCACTCTGGGATGCTCTGTGGGATTTGTAGACCCTCAATAGCATAAAACCTCAAAGTCCTTCTCCGGCCAGTGCTGTGAACGTAACTGTTTCAATTTTATATGTTAAACGTGCATTTACTTTTAAGTCATCACGGCATGGCACTGACTAGTAACAATTTGTTGAACTGTATGAAACCTTACATTTGATTCAAAGAAGGAAGGACACCTTAATAGGGATTTTAACGTCCAACCATCTCTACCCTATTCAGGGATCTAGTTGAGATTGGATGTAATGAACTAAGCACTTTTGAAAAGGAGGAATTTGATATTGTCAGATACAAATTCATATAAAAAGGGAAATATGATAAAACCGAAAACAAATTTAAATGATAGGAAGGCATTTTTGAAGCTATTTGTGTGGAGTGAAAATTTGTACAGAAGTGAAACATGGACGAAAAGCACTTCAGGCAAGAAGAGAAGAGAATCTTTTCAAATGTGGTGTTACAGAGGAATGCTGAAGAACAAATGGGTTGAGCAGGTGCGTAATGAGAAGTTACTATATGGAACTGAGGGGAAAACTTTACTAAAAGATGGGATCAGTTTATAGGACATGAGGCATCAATGAATCATCAGTTTAGTATTGGAGGGAAGTGTGTGTGAGTGTGTGTGTGTGACTGTGTGTGAGTGAGTGTGTGTGAGTGTGTGTGAGTGTGTGTGTGTGAGTGTGTGTGAGTGTGTGTGTGTGTGAGAGAGAGAGAGAGACAGACAGAGAGGGGAGTAATTGTAGAAGAGGCCAAGGGATGACTACAGTAACCAGATTCAAATTTATATATGATGCAAGAGTTATTCGGATATACAGATGTCTGCACAGGACAGACTATCGTGGAGGGTTTCATCAAACCAGTCTTTGCACTGAAAATGGACACAGGGTAGGCCGGCCTCTGTGACCGAGTGATTCTAGGCACTTCAGTCCGGAACCGCGCTGCTGCTACGGTCGCAGGTTCGAATCCTGCCTCGGGCATGAATGGGTGTGATGTCCATAGATTAGTTAGGTTTAAGTAGTTCTAAGTCTAGGAGACTGATGATCTTAGATGTTAAGTTCCATAGTGCTTAGAGCCAATTTAACCATCTTTTGACACAGGGTAAGATGTGGAGGAACGAGGGTACAGAATCGGCTATGTCCTTTTCAAACTAACTACCGATCGGTGTTGACGCATTATCGAAAGATTTACACTGGTTTGGACATGTTTGCCAGCTCCGTTGACGCAGTCATGAAGGATACGCTAGTAATTGCTGGTGAGCCTTTTGGAATAACCTGCTTGTGCGCCTTCCAGCAAAGCTAGTCGGAGGGAGTGAGGACTCGCGTGTTCGCTCTTCACTTAGCCTGCGGGCTATATAGTAATATAGATGTGGATTGTGAGTGGGATTGTGTTAATCATTACTGTAAAATGCCACTTGGCTTACGTGGTACCCGTAAATTACAGTCATTCATTTCAAAATGTTTGTAAGTTTGTTGTTTTTGTTGTGGTCTTCAGTCCTGAGACTGGTTTGATGCAGCTCTCCATGCTACTCTATCCTGTGCGAGCTTCTTCATCTCCCAGTACCTACTGCAACCTACATCTTTCTGAATATGCTTGGTGTATTCATCTCTTGGTCCCCCTATACGATTTTTACCCTCCACGCTGCCCTGCAATACTAAATTGGTGATCCCTTGATGCCTCAGAACATGTCCTACCAACCGATCCCTTCTTCTAGTCAAGTTGTGCCACAAACTTCTCTTCTCCCCAATCCTATTCAATACCTCCTCATTAGTTATGTGATCTACCCATCTAATCTTCAGCATTCTTCTGGAGCACCACATTTCGAAAGCTTCTATTCTCCTCTTGTCCAAACTATTTATCGTCCATGTTTCACTTTCATACATGGCTACACTCCATACAAATACATTCAGAAACGACTTCCTGGCACTTAAATCTATACTCGATGTTACCAAATTTCTCTTCTTCAGAAACGCTTCCTTCCCATTGCCAGTCTACATTTTATATCCTCTCTACTTCGACCATCATCAGTTATTTTGCTCCCTAAATAGCAAAACTCCTTTACTACTTTAAGTGTCTCATTTCCTAATCTAATACCCTCAGCATCGCCCGACTTAATTCAACTACATTCCATTATCCTCGTTTTGCTTTTGTTGATGTTCATCTTATATCCTCCTTTTAAGACACTATCCATTCCGTTCAACTGCTCTTCCAAGTCCCTTGCTATCTCTGACAGAATTACAATGTCATCGGCGACCATCAAAGTTTTTATTTCTTCTCCATGGATTTTAATACCTACTCCGAATTTTTCTTTTGTTTCCTTCACTGCTTGCTCAATATACAGATTGAATAACATCGGGGAGAGGCTACAACCCTGACTCACTCCCTTCCACACCACTGCTTCCCTTTCATGCCCCTCAACTCTTATAACTGCCATTTGGTTTCTATACAAATTGTAAATAGCCTTTCGCTCCCTGTATTTTACGCCTGCCACCTTTAGAATTTGAAAGAGAGTATTCCAGTCAACATTATCAAAAGCTTTCTCTAAGTCTACAAATGCTAGAAACGTAGGTTTGCCTTTCCTTAATCTAGCTTCTAAGATAAGTCGTAGGGTCAGTATTGCCTCACGTGTTCCAATATTTCTACGGAATCCAAACTGATCTTCCCCAAGGTCGGCTTCTACTAGTTTTTCTATTCGTCTGTATAGAATTCGCGTTAGTATTTTGCAGCCGTGACTTATTAAACTGATAGTTCGGTAATTTTCACATCTGTCAACACCCGCTTTCTTTGGGATTGGAATTATTATATTCTTCTTGAAGTCTGAGGGTATTTCGCCTGTCTCACACATCTTGTTCACCACATGGTAGAGTTTTGTCAGGACTGACTCTCCAAAGGCCGTCAGTGGTTCTAATGGAATGTTGTCTACTCCCGGGGCCTTGTTTCGACTTAGGTCTTTCAGTGCTCTGTCAAACTCTTCACGCATTATCATATCCCCCATTTCATCTTCATCTACATCCTCTTCCATCTCCATAATACTGTCCTCAAGTACATCACCCTTGTATAGACCCTCTATATACTCCTTCCATCATTCTGCTTTCCCTTCTTTGCTTAGATCTGGGTTTCCATCTGAGCTCGTGATATTCATACAAGTAGCTCTCTTTTCTCCAAAGGTCTCTTTAATTTTCCTGTAGGCAGTATCTGTCTTACCCCTAGTGAGATACGCCTCTACATCCTGACATTTGTCTTCTAGCCACCCCTGCTTAGCCATTTTGCACTTCCTATCGATCTCATTTTTGAGACGTTTGTATTCCTTTTTGCCTGCTTCATTTACTGCATTTTTATATTTTCTCCTTTATCAATTAAATTCAATATTTCTTTTGTTACCCAAGGATTTCTACTAGCCCTCGTCTTTTTACCTGCTCGATCCTCTGCTGCCTCCACTACTTCATCCCTCAAAGCTACCCATTCTTCTTCTACCGTATTTCTTTCCCCCATTCCTGCCATTTGTTCCCTTCCGCTCTCCCTGAAACTCTGTACAACCTCTGGTTTAGTCAGTTTATCCAGGTCCTATCTCCTTAAATTCCCTCCTTTTTGCAGTTTCTTCAGTTTTAATCTACAGTTCATAACCAATAGATTGTGGTCAGAGTCCACATCTGCCCCTGAAAATGTCTTACAATTTAAAACCTGGTTCCTAAATCTGTCTTACCATTATATAATCTATCTGAAATCTGTCAGTAAGTAGTTATAGTTAAATAAAAACTATTTAATAACGCAAACCTGTTGGAAAAAAGAAATTAAAAAGAAGAGGTGCACTATATGTAAAGTGTTGATATTTTCTGTTTATGGTGGCACCTGATCTGTCTCATCGACAGAAGAATTCGAAATTAGAGTGCTATTTCTATGCAAGACATTTAGTTGCTTCGCAATACGGTCACCTATTATTTTTTTCTGATGGTGGTAATTCCCTATATTCACCATCAGCATCTGCGATAAACCTGGTGGAGTTTTCAGTACTGCACTCCGGATAACGTACATCCTTTCTGCATACATACCCTTAAAAACGCTGTGAACTGCCTGGCTGCGATTAATTTCCTTTTCCACATCTAATGGTTTCTTGCCGTTCTTCAAGTGTGTAGAGCGGAGGAAGAATGTAAGTTGAAATGCCTCTCTGCGTCATGCGTCTAATGCAGTTTTCGCAAACATTGCAAGAACGATTCGGAGGAGACTGTAGTGTGCTCTTCACTTAATACTAGTTCTTGAAACTTTATGAGAAGCATTGTTGACGTGTGTCTTCAGAAGTTTAGATTTTTGAGCAGTTCTATCACGCCATGCCTTGAGTTAGGCAAACCTGTGACCATTCGTCCTGCCCATTAGTGCTTGCATACATTCAGTGTCCTCTGTTAGTTCTATTTAGTGTGTGCCTCCACTTGAGCAGTATTCTAGAATGAATCACATGAGCCCTTTGTGAACGATCTCCTTTGACTGCATTTCCAGAGGAATCTGTCATCGAGATGAAGTTCAAAAATGGTTCAAATGGCTCTGAGCACTATGGGACTCAACATCTTAGGTCATAAGTCCCCTAGAACTTAGAACTCCTTAAACCTAATTAACCTAAGGACATCACACACACCCATGCCCGAGGAAGGATTCGAACCTGCGACCGTAGCAGTCCCGCGGGTCCGGACTGCAGCGCCAGAACCGCTAGACCACCGCGGCCGGCTCGAGATGAAGTCTGTCTTGTAATGTATGAGGGGAGATTAACGAAAACTGAGACTGGCTTTTTCCCGTAACGTCGGTGATAGTTTCTTGTCTGTACAATAAATATTTGAAAAGAGCTAGTTCTTACGTGTAATGCTCATAGACGGCAGCACATACGTATCGGTGGGTTGGTAGTAGTGCTCTATTTTGTAGGAGCTGTTTGAGTTTTGAATCCCAAACAACGTAAGTGATACCAGAGAAACAGAGCGGTGCAATTAAATTCTGTAATCGTTTAAACGGTACAGTCAGGGGATCTTACGAAAAGCAGCAGCAAGCGTACCGTGAAGATGCACTACCTCGTGCGCCAGTGTTTAGGTTGTCCAAGAACGTCAAAGAAGGCCGACCTGCCTGTGTTAAGCAAAGTTGGGCTCGTTTTTCGGCTTTTGCTGTGACTGAAGTCAACATCAACACATCTGCGGTGATTGTTTGTGAGGATTGGCAGATAGCATAACCTAGCCTCAGTGAAGTGGTGAGAATTCATACGGCAGTGTCTTTGCGATTATGCATGTCCACTTCCAAACGATTTGTATTTGTGCTCATTGGAGGCCACTGCTGTTGATCTCCAAACAAAAGGCTATGTGGATGGAGACAGGCTGTGAGGTGCTGCGTCTGTCTGTCAACAGAGGGGATACTTTTCTGGAACCGATCATCGCCGGTAATGAGTCGTGGGCTGCATCGTTATGATACTGAAGGAAAACAAGCCAGCAGAGGGTGAAAATCTCTGGGTTCTCCAACACCAAAAAAGGCCAAAATTGTTCCTTCTGCTGGGAAAGTGATTGTGATCAAGTTTTTTTTACTATCATGGAATGATTAGCAGCGTACATTTTCCTCTCCGAATAGCGCTACGGCAGCATACTACATATCAGTATCGGCTAAACTGAGGAAACACATTACATGGAAATGAGCAGAACTTTCTCCTACCGGACAGTGTCTTCATCATGACAATGCGCGACCTCACGTCGCAAATCTATTCGAGCAGCTTCTGCTCAGTTCAATATTACCTGTGTACCTTATCAGTATTTTTCTATTTCCATCACTAAAGGAATGGATTATGGCATTCGACATGAAAACTTCGAAACAGTGCTCAAGAAACGTGAAGAGACTGTCAAGAACCTGACAAAGAAGGGCGTGCACCAGGTGATCGACGACTGGCAGAGATATTATAAGTCTACCTATACATCTACATCTATGTAACTACGCCGCTATTCGTAATAAAGTGCCTGGAACAGGGTTTAATATACCACCTTCAAGCAGTCTCTCTACCGTTCCGCTCTCGAACGGAGCGCGGAAAAAACGAGCACTTAAATTTTCTGTGCGATCCCTTACTTTTCTTATTTTATCGTCGTGATCATTTCTCCCTATGTAGGTGGATGCCAACAGAATGTTTGCGCAATCGGAGAAGAAAACTGGTGATTGAAGTTTCATGAGAAGATCCCGTCGCAACGAAAAACGCCTTTGTTTTAATGGTTGCCATTCCAGTTCACGTATCATGTCTGTTGCAGTATATCCCCTACTTCGCGATAATACAAAACGACCTACCCTTGTTTTTACTTTTTCGATGTCATCCGTCAGTCCCATCTGATGCTGATCCCACACCGCACAGTAGGCTTTCGCAACCATTTACGCTTCGAGTGGGCCCATGAACTAATTGTTCAAAATAATTTTCTGAGAAAGCATTCAGTGCAATTTCGGATGACGTTTTATGCCTGCCGCCGGCTTTAAACGTATAATTTTTTCAGCATTCGACGGTAGATTAAATTCACCACCGTCTATAATTGTATGAGTGGGGTACCTATTTGAAATGAGTTTCAAGTTTTCTTTGAACTGTTCAGCAACTATATCTTGTGAATCGGGGGTGGGGGGGGTGGGGGGTTGGTAAAACGACCTAGTTAATAGTTTAGTCCGATTGTCAAGTATAACCTCTACCCATACTGTTTCGCAGGAACTATCTACTTCAATTTCACTGCACGGCACACTACGCCTGACAGCAATAAATACTCCACCACGCATTGTATTTAATCTATACTTTCTGAACTCTGTTAGATCCTTTGAAAAAAATTATGCTCAGATTATTTCCGACTTAAGCCAGTTTTCTGTACCTATAACTATTTGAGCTTCAGTGCTTTCTATTAGGGGCTGGAGCTCTGGTTGTTTCCCAACACAGCTACGACAATTTACAACTACAACACCGATCGTTTCTAGAACTAAGTTACTGTGTTTTACCCGCCCCCTTTTAGACAGACGCCCTTTCTGTGGTTACCTGAGGCCCTCTAACCTAAAAAACCACCCAGTCCCTTCGATACAGCCCCCGCTACCCGTGTAGCCGCTCCTGTGTGTAGTGGACTTCTGACCTATTAAGCGGAACCTGGAAACCCACCACCCGATGGCGCAAGTGTAGGAATCTGCAGCCTACACCGTCACAGAACTGCCTGGGCCTCTGATTCAGACCCTCCAGTCAGCTCTCCACCAAAGGACAACAGTCGGTTCTATCGACGATGCTGCAAATGGTGAGCTCCGCCTTAATCTCGCAAGCAACCAGACTTACCATTTCCGCTAGCCGCCCGAAACCAGACAGAATCTGCTCCGATCCAAAGCGACATACGTCATTGGTACCGACATGAGCCACCAACTGCAGCTGGGTGCACCCTGTACTCTTCAGCCTCTCCACATCCGAAATGACTCCCGCCGGTATGCACACGGAGTGCACGCTAGTTTCCTTCCTCTCCCTAGCAGCCACGTTCCTAAGGGGCCCCATTACGCGTCTCACGTGGAGCTCCCAACTACCAGCAAACCCACCCTCTGTGAACGCCCAGACATTGCGGTCCGAGAAGCTTCCTCTTAAACAGGGTGGACAACTGCATCCGGCTCAGAGACGTCATCAGCCACAGATAACGCCCGAAACCTGTTCGTCGTCAAACGAACCGGGGAGGCAATACGATCGGCCCCTCGGAAAGTTTTTCGTTGCCTTCCAGAATTTGGAGTGATCTCCCACTCGACCACGGGTGAGGTGTCAACCTCAGTGCAGGCACTATCCGGGGCGTCCACAGCTGTGGACCAAACGGGGGACACGTGGGACGTGCTCAACGTCTCTCGCATCCCCACGTCCGACCCCCCACAGTGATTCCCCTTGGCACCAGCCTCAAGCTGTGGTGCGGAAGCCAACGCAGCCCGGAGCTGTGAGCGAAGAGCCGCCAACTCAGCTCGCATCTGTACACAACAAGCACAGTTCCTATCCATTACTACAATCGCTCCCGTTTGAAACTCGTAAAAATAAACAACAACAAACGAACGTTGTACTCGCCTTCTTAGCAGCAGGAACCCGAGGTGCTCTGTCACTGACATTCTATCCGACACTGAGCTATACTATCCAAACAAACAAAAGCCTGTAGGATCCGAGGGCCGATAGCAACGGCGGTACTGTACGCTACACTGTTATTAAAATAATCTAGTAACTACACAGGTATTTGTAAATAAATACGGCGTTCCTGCTGGAAGTTCGTAAAAATGTGCCACAAACGAACGGCGGCAAGTATGCATCTGAATAATTTTCCATTTGAATAATAATTTATCATAAGTTATAGCGTCTGTTCCGATCACTGATTTTGCTATGGAGTACGAATTGCGGTCTCTGTTCTCTGGCGACTGACGCCGAGCTTCAGGGGTAACAGACAGCTTTAGTTAACTTTGAATCTGCCATTAGATGAGGGTGGATAAAATTTCCTTCCTCCATACTACCGAGTAATTCAATGAGAAATTTATGATAAATGGAGGACTTAAAAGTTCTAATATTCTGATAGCTTAAATACTCGACTGCTTGTAAACCCAGTTACCTCACTAACAGGCTAGATGACAACTGTGTCTTGGGACAAACTAAATAAAAATGTGTTTGGAGTCATTAGAATTCCAGTTACGATGAAAATAAGTGTCTTAACACATTGAAAATAACGGGGCGCAAGATTAGAGAATCAAAAATATTGACAGGCTGCAAGAAATATGTGGTAGCTGTAAAGCTATCAGCATAAAAATTTAGAATCAAGTAATACTGAACAATAAAAAATCTCATTGAAGGCGGGACAAGAAGTGCTGAAACACCTTCGGGAAAAGTAAAACAGTGTCTTGCATTAAGAGGAATGTCTCTCCAGTATTTATTTACTCAGTTTTACGAAGTTACGGACCATATCTCCGGCTAAAATGCGATGTGATCTATTACTGTAGAAAGAATAAGTAATAGTAAATATTCAGGGAAAGGTCCAAACGGGTATCTTGATAAATAAAATGAAAAATAAGGAATGTGGAAGACAGCTAGCACTATTGTAGGAAGCCTGACCTTTTTCTGCTTTCCTTGAAAGTTGTGCTATCACTGACCGTCCCTCTCCCACGGTAAACAAACGCGAGGAAACATTTCAGCGAAGAGAGAGCGATGCGGCATCCGGCCTCGTCTCTGTGCTGAGAGAAGGCAAACGACCCTGTGTGTTTTGCGGGTTGCCGGAGTCGTGCGGTTAGGGAACATGTGACCAGAGAGGGCGCGTGTGGTTGGAGGTCGGTGGGCAGAGACGGCCAGCCACAGGAATCGGACACAGCAGCCCTCATAAAGTATCGTCTGGGGTGGAACCTGCATCAGGTGTGATCGCGGCCTGTTGTGGTACAACACACGTTTCCTATGTGTCCGCACATGATTATATCGTTTCAGTAAAAGCACAGGAATGACACAGCGAACTGAAACTCTATTAAGGATTGTTTTTTGTCCTAGTACGTAACAAACTGTTGGTTACAATTGAAAAATCATCTAAATATTATCACGAATATGTCCATCTACAAAGTTCAGTCTGCCTAATAGAGACATTATTGTGCAGCTGTATAATAATATTTGTTGTTGGTTTTGGTAACAACTATAAATTAAATTAAAAGAAGGTAACTGATTATTTAACTTCAAGAAAACATTTGTTGACAATGTTTATGCTCTTCACGGGTATACTAAGGGATATGATCGTCTTTACTACACTACATTTCGGCGATCCATCTGGCCGCCATCTTCAGTGTCGATCGCTGAGTGCTCAATAACCCCAGAAGTGAATAAAGTTAAAAAACACAATGAGGTGACATAACAGTAAAAAGAGGTTATAAAACGGTGACTGTTACATGGCAAAAAAGTTGTGAACAAAACACAAAAAACTAAATAACGGGAAATAGACAGGCACAGTTAAAAACCACGACAGTATGTTCTCTGTTGGCAGCACTTTAAAAAGTTGACGCACAACACTGAACACTCACGGAAAACACTGCACTATAGAGTACGAAGGCATATGGGTTGGGGGGGAGGGGAAAAGTGGGGGAAGTGATAGAGACAGAGGGCACAGAAAAACGGGGAGGAGCAGGGCGGACGCGAGAAAGGAGCAGGGAAGACAGTGGAGGGGAAAGAAAAAGGACTCGGGAAGAGAGAATGGAGTCATGTAGTGGGTAGGTGGAGGAAAAAACAGGATGGAAGGAGGGGGAGAGGGAGCCTGGGAAATGGACAGAGGGATGGAGGGGGAGGTGAGAATTATAATTTATAGGAGGGATAAATGGAGGGAGAGAGGGAATCATCTGGGAGCGGGACTTGATGGAAACCACCTCACGAAAGGAGATGAAGTGTGTAGGGGGGACACAACGGTGACGACGCGGCAACCAGGAGGGGGGTGGGGTTGGAGAGGGGAGGAGCAACCAGGGGATGAGGGGGATCAAGTCAGTGGGAGATGTAGAGGACTCGGCCATGTTCGAAGAAAAGGAGCAGATGGGGGAATGGAATCAGGTCATAGAGGATCTGCGTGAGGGAAAGGAGGCGTCTATGGAAAGCGAGGTGGAGTGTGTGACACTTGAGGATCTGGAGGGGCTTAAAGAATTTCGGGGGACGGAAATCCAGGCGGGACTGGCATAACGAAGGATGGGACGGATTAAGAATTTGTAGGTGTGGAGGATTGTAGAGGGGTGCAACCCCAGTACTTTAAAGAGGCCATTTTTAGGTCTTTTTCAGGCCTATATTGGACAGACTATTTGCACTGTTCATGACCGATGTGTGGAACATCGGTGGCACATACGTTTGCTGCAGCCTGAAAAATCTGCCATCGCTGAACATTGTCACAATGAAAGGTATAACATGTCGTTTGAAGAGATGTAAATTATGGCTCCTGCTTCTCGTTACTGAGATTGTGTGCTCAAGGAATCCATCGAAATACAATCATCTGATGACATTATTGATAGAGATAATGGTTTTCCTTTAAGCAAGATATGGAACCCTATTTAATGAGATACTAAACAACAACGGTCTGGTTTTCGATGCACTACACTTTTATTTGCTATGTATTACTTTCACCAATTTCCACTGCCGGCGTCGTAGCAGTTCTTCGCTTCACAGGGAGCAGCTCTTCCGCTTCTCGCGCAGGCGCAGTGGCCTGTACCTGGGGTATAAAGGAACCCCCGTCTCTAATGTTCAACCAGTCCCGGTGTGACTGTATACTCAGCGATTGCACCTGATAGATGGCGGCCAGACAGATCGCCGAAATATCATGTAGGAAAGACGTTCATATTCGGCAGTATAACCGTGAAGAGCATAAACATGTTTGACGCCGGGAAAAATCTACGGAATCCCTACAATTTTGGCTTTCCTTTTTTTACGTTTGATCGCTCTTGTTTAACACAAAATTGTAATTAGGTTTAAAAATATCACTGCCAGACCCTAGAAAATGCACAGGCACATGACACTTTCAGAGGCAAGTGGACATCAGACAAATTGCTGTAAGTAAAACTCATACTCATATTTCGTTTGTGGCGACCTGTCCTTAGATGCACAAGCAAACTAAAATTGTAAATTTCTTGCAAATAAGTCCACTGATGATATTTTAAATAAATAAAACGAACAAGTATAACGAATTAAATATGAAATTTTGGTAGTTGCAAAGACGAAGTTCAAATACCTTCAGTACTTTGCAAAATTAATTAAGGACACTGAGCAAACAAATGCAGAACTATATTTCAGGATTTATTATTTATATTTAAAGTTTCTAAGGAATTAGTTTGAGATACGTATGTTGAATGACAGAAGGTGAGTACTGTAAACAATTTAGAAGAGGAAAGTAAATTGGCCAGTACGTCGGTTGAACGACAGAAGGCGAGTACTAGAAACAGTGTAGAAGAGGAAAGTATATTGGCCAGTACACTAGATGAGAAGAGACTGTTTAAAAAATAAAGCACTCGAAGGAATGTTAAACAAGAAGAAAGCGCCGCATATTGACGATATCGAAATAAGCGCTTCTTATTCAGCTGCTAAATGAATGATAGAGCACCGAGAGGACATGGAAACGCTGAATAGATTACCACCATCATATAATAGAAAAACGAGTAGTCTGTATCGTACGTTTTCTATATACGTATTTCGGTTAATAATGCTTCTTAACTCGCTCAACACTTCTCTTCATACACAGTTGGTTGCACAATGCTTGTGCTCTTTACTTATAAACGCAAGTCTCCTGACGCTGATTTCAGAAGTCACCGTGGGGATACCGTAGTTAAAATTTCGCTAAGGTGACGAAACACGTGTATTATAGATCTGCTAATGCGTTCCTTACTCTGTTATATTTTTTTTTACAATGGGTAAGTACCATGGTTCTGTGAAATAAAACGTCACTGCGTAAAATTCAGTAAATCCTGGCAACAAACGATGAAACGGCTTAAAAAAAGAAACAAAATAACAAAAAAGAGGAAGGAAAGCAGCCTACAGTCAAAATAGCGTTACGGTAAATACGCTCTCAGATTTAAAAAAGTCTCACCACGTACAAATTATACGAATAAGGCTGAAATCGGTAGATGTGAATTACATCTACAGACAAACAAATGATTAGAGTTTCAGAAAAATTGGATGACTTTTTCAACAGAAGGAGCTTCACAAACTGGTCAAATCAATAAGGAGTTTACCCATCTCTGGCCCTTATGCAAGTAGTTATTCGCATTTGCATTGATTGAAAAAGTTTCTGGATCTTTTCCTGAGCTATATCGTACCAGATGACGTTCAATTGACGATCTAGAACGCCAAAATCCCCAGCTGGTTGGAGGGCCCACCCCTAATGCTCCAAACGTTGTCAGTTGGTGATAGATCGGGCAACTTTGCTGACAAACATAGGGCTCGGCAAAGCAAGGTGAAAACCTTCGCGGTGTAAGCGGGAGCATTATCTTGTTGAAATGTAGCCCATGAGGGCTTGACAGAAAAGTAACGAAACGGATGTAGAATACCGTTGACGTAGAACTGTGCTGCAAGGGTGTCGCAGGGGGCAACCAACGGGGTCCGGCTATGAAAAGAGACCATCACTTGTAGCTGTCACACAGTAGGCGGACGATAATGAGGGTGATTTCCCACTAGAGCGTTACCAAGCACGTCTTCGCAGGTCTTCAGGTCTCAGTCCGAAGCTGGACTCATCACTGAAGACGGTTCTATTCCAGTCAATGAGATTCCAGGTTCCAGGGCGAATACGTGTCTGGAGACGACCCAGACAGCTGCGGAATACCAACCTAATTGTCACCCGCTAAACGGCCCATCAGCGAGGAGTGATGGTGTGGTTGGAAATTCTTTACATAGTAGCACCCATTTAATAGTCATTCACGACACCCCTACAGCTCTGCTGTGCATCGACGATACTCTACGCTCTGTTTTGTTGCTCTACATGGCAAGCCATCCTGGGCTCACATTTCAACAAGATAATCCGGGTCCGTATACAGCGAGAGTTTCTACTGCTTGTCTTCGTGCTTGTCAAACCCTACCATTTCCAGGAAGATCACTGAATCTCGCCCCAAATTGGCAACGTTTGGACCATTATGGGCAAGGCCCTTCAACCATATTTGGGTTCTAACGAACTAACTCTTCTTAGCTGCTGTGATGTCATCATGGACATGGAACGGATGTCTCATCCCCTTATACCATGTTTCTATTCTTCCGCCCTGCAGGTGCTGTGGAACTTACAAACTCGGGTACAGCGGAACTGCTGGTACTACGTGTCAGTACGTCGTCTGTAACTGAGAAATCTTCCTCCGATACTACTGGCAGCTTCCCTAAATACTGGGGTGGTTCGCCTGGAGGTGCTACACGACCGAACAACGTCTGTTGTTGATGGCACTGGAAAATTTGAATCTGCAACTAGATTATTTGATATTCTCAGTTTTCAAATATGTGAGTAGGACAGACCAGGGCATGTTTTAACACGGGGCACGTTTACGCAGAGCCCTTTTCTTGCTAACCAATCCTGCTAGAACGCTATTGACAATGGGATATTAGTAATGCAGTGTCCGCGGCTCGTGGTCTTGGGGTAGCGTTCTCGCTTCCCGGGCACGGGGACCCTGGTTCGATACCCGGCAGGGTCGGGGGTTTTCTCTGCCTCGAGATGACTGAGTATTGTGTGTCATCATCATTTCATCCTCATTCACTCGCAAGTCGCCGTAGTGGCGTTAAAGAACTTGTGGAGCGGCAGCCGATCCCCCTCGCGACGCGTCTCCCAGCCACCATTGCCATACGCTCATTATTATTAGTAATGCAGTTAGGAGGACTCTCTCAAACTTCACGGCATCAGCTGAGTGAACGTCTTAGAGCGAATACTATGTTAACATTTTTGTGCAAGGCGAGCAAATTTTGTCACTCAACCATCATATGTCCTAAGGAGCATATATTTTTGAATTGAGAACAGATAATTATATGTTCGTTTACGGGGGATTCTTCTACTTTATGAGGTCCATTCATATATAATTTGAAAATTTGAAAATTACTATTGTAGTTTCAAAAATAATTCAAACATGGCGATAGGACAACCTTACGCAACCCTGTTGGTGTACGTTGACGATCTATTTCGCATTGACATGCTGACACCGCAGTCAAGGAAGTTCTAAGACGACAACACTTTCAAACACAATATAAATATATCAAAAAAGTGAAGACACAGGCAACGAAAGGTAGTAGCTGTTAAAAAAGATTATTTGAAACTAATGAATCTCAAGCGGTAATAATTAATTCTTTGTGAGCAAGAGCTGCTAAGGGCAAGCAAAAACATAGAAAATGTGGACAGACCTGCTTCTAATGTCTTCAATAGTGTTCTGCCCAACATGTTACCTCCTGTACTTTCCTGTCTCCTGCCATCTTCTTCAGATGCGTGTAATTTACTTCACCCTTTATGTCGCCTATCGGTCTCATCTCACTAACTCACCCTTTCATAACGTCTGTTAGCATGCATTCCCGTCTCAAAGAAGGTCCAATCCAGTTCAACATCCTTTCTCTGATTAAGACGATGAAATTTGTCGTTGTCTTTACTGCTCGAAAAAATACTGCCAACGAAAAAGAAAACAAGAAAGGGTCCTTCGTCATTTGCGTAAAAGTGCTCTCACGGCGACTGTGCCACGGGAAACACATTACTTTCTTGTTGGCATAACTAACAACTCAGATAGTGATGAGGAACAGGTCTCTAATTAACAATAAAACATCTTTGTAGGTCGTACTTTGCTAACGCGTGAATAGGTCTCCAACAATAAAACTTCTATGTAGGTCACATTATGCTAACAGGTGGAAGTTTTAATTGGCAATAGAATTTTTGTGTATTACCATGATATTTGTTGTATGTAAGCCTGAAATTGTATAATTCATATTTTCAGAATTTTAGTGGTGTGTTTTGCTTACTCATCACTGTATTCTATGATACGTAGGGCCGGCCGGGGTGGCCGAGCGGTTCTAGGAGGTACAGTCTGGAACCGCGCGACCGCTACGGTCGCAGGTTCGAATCCTCCCTCGGGCATGGATGTGTGTGATGTCCTTAGGTTAGGTAGGGTTAATTAGTTCTACGTTCTAGGGGAATGATGACCTCAGAAGTTAAGTCCCATAGTGCTCAGAACCATTTGAACCATTTTTTTATGATACGTAGGAACATGCTCCCATATGTGTGTAAACTTGTCTCATACCTGGGGCACGTTTATGCACTCGACTTGAGCATGCACAAAATTATTTTGTAGTCTCAAATGTAATGTTGAATCACAAGCATATATACTAAATTATTCTTTAGTAACCATGCTAAAAGAATCAACAATTTTCAACACGATAAATCTAACCAAAGAATGTAAAATATTCTTGAATGAAATCCACGTTAATGTGCCCGGTCTCCGGTACATATATCAGTTTCAACATATGTTTGTGATACCTTCACCACCGTCAAAAGTACTCCTTCTTAGACTCTTCTCGTTCAACAACGCGAAAGAGCAACCCACGGTGGGAGGTTCAGCTTTCCCGATACTTTCACGTCACTAAACTAACTCTTTGATGATGTACACCTCAGTGTGACACTTTCTCTTGTCTAAATGTAAAATTATCCATCTTTCCTCTGTAGCCATCTTCCCCACATTCACTCTAAACACAGTGCATTACAGAAAACCCACAACACTCATTAAAAATTAAGCTGTTGTCTCTGCAAAGTACACCACTGCAAACAACAATTGGCTTTTTTTCTTTCATATTCGCTAACCAGAGTGAGAATCGTTCGTCAAACGTAAAGAATATTGTCCGTATGATGTGTTTCTCATCAGTTGATGAATGACGTCGATAGCCTTTTTGAAATAGCGAATTAGTTTTACCAACTGGAATGCATAAAACAGTATGTTTCTAGTGTTACGGATGTTACGCCGGTTGTTAATCTAAAATCTCCTCTCGTCTCTCTCGTTCTACCGATTGGACGCAACGCATTTCCCACACTCTCCTGACTCAACCGCTAATTGCTACTAGTTCCAGTATCACAGTAATCACGGTATTATTTTCGCGACAGAACAGAAACGGTTATACGTTAAACACAGACGCGTTCTTGTGTGCTGTGCATGATGTTTATCGAGTTAATTAGTAAGTTTAACTACTGTAATGAGCTTAGATTGGATATGCTTTAACTGAGTGATTCAGTTACGGCTTGTTTTGTATGTTCAACAAGTGGAATTTCCAATAAATTTCTGCATTCGAGTAACAGCAGCATTTAGACAACTATTATGTACTTCGTCAGTTGGTAAATGGGAAAGAAATATAACGTAAAACGCCGTTAACGACGTAGGATAACATGATTACTGACACAGCTTGGAGACACGCATTTCGGAAAAGTAGAGCCCAGCTGAAAGATATCACTTACTCAAGGAAATGCCGTGGTGTTTGAACCACAACCAATGTCCATGGGTTCATAGAGGCTACTGTTTTGTGTTACACGGGAATCCACTTGCATGTGACTTGTTGTATCCTTATTGATATAGCGCAACTATATAGTTCATAAAACGTATTTATAGGGATGATAGAGTAGATCATTATTAACCATCTAAATGTTAACTATTGTTCCTTAGTATGAAGGCCTTACCAATTTGTTTTAGCTATATAAAAACAAGGAAGATTATTAGAGTATAGCATCCAGTCGAAGCAGATCATTAGAAATGGATCGCATACTCGATATTACAATGATGTTCGAGAGAATCGGTCTCATCATTTTTCAAATCAGTCCGTCATGCACCATAACTGAAGTAAAGTATGATAGCTTTAGTCTGTGTGGCCAGACGTGGATATTAAGGCAAATACAGCCAGTTCCACAAGAAAGTGTATGCCTTTATCTGTATGAAATAAAAGACACCATTATAAATATATGTTTACATAAAACTCCGCCCGAACAGGCCTTGGAATACCCAACGGTACTTACCGGCCGTGTCATCCTCACAGCCCAGGGGCGTCACTGGTTGCGGATACGGATGGGCATGTGATCAGCATACCGCTGTCCCGGCCGTTGTCAGTTTTCGTGACCGGAGCCGCTACTTCTCAGTCAAGTAGCTTCTCAGTTCGCCGCACAGTGGCTGAATGCAATCCGCTTGCCAACAGCGCCCAGCCGCCCGGACGGTCACACATCCAAGTGCTAGCCCAGCCCGACAGCGCTTAACTTCGGTGGTCTGACGGGGACCGGTTTTACCACTGCAGTAAAGCCGATTGGCTTATGTTTACTTGAAAATACATATTATTAGTAACTGAACAATGACCTAATAGTTAATCCAATCACCCCCATTATCGATTATAGCTTGGAATCTTTTAGGCATGCTTTTCACGAGATTTTCTGCATGTTCTCTCGGTAACGATCTCCGTATCGTGGCTATTTGGTATGACGAATGACAACTGCTTCAAAGTATATGTTGGCTTTCCTTTAAGCTTCATCTTAATACACGACCAAAATTTCGATCGGATTTGCGTCCGGAGACATTCCAGGCCAATCCATCATGGGCACCCCGTTGTAATGTTTCCACACTGCACAGAGACGGCTCCGATGTTTCGGATCACTATCCTCTTGAAGCACCTGGTTTGCATCGTTCGAACCAAATAGGTATTTAAAGGACCTCAGAAGGCTTTTTTGATAAGCATGTAAATATAAATATAAATAAGTGACGCTTCAGATATTTTGCACTCATTTTAAAGTACAATCGACAAAATTAAAAATTCAACTCTCACACGTGTTATCTACATACTGTGCAAAAACGCAATTATTACAGATTCGAGACCACTACCAGAGATGTCACTGTGAGCGTTACATTTAAAATGTAACTGACTCTACACGTCCAATCAGCTGTCTCGCTCTATAAGGAAAAAATGATTCGAAGACTGACTGTGCGATTATTCACAGAATTTTTTAATCATAGCGAGAGCAGAGAGGCATATTCAACAGATTTCACCTGGAGTCGTGGACGGCATCTCAGCAGGGATTACTCCTAATCTTCTGAGAACGAATGTTTCAACAGACGAAAAACTCACACACTGACGTATGCAGTGCCATTATTCCCAATCATTATTGAAGCAAGGCAGAAAAGATGTTCTGGTGCTCTCATCCGACGTTGGCTTGTGCAGTGAGGACCTGCTTTTTAGTAAACAACTATACAAACCCTACAGGTATGATCAGTGAGTTGAACCATGTATACTGTAATGCCACGAAAGTATCTTATAAACCCAAATATTGACTGGTTTGTATTACAGCTAATGCGTGACTGAATCGTATTTTACGTCATCTTTGGTGGCAGTAGCAATTCGAAAGCGGCAACGGGGCGCTAATTTACAGCCAGTGTAAAATTCCTCTTTGAGCGAGCGTGTGCTGCTACACGCGTCGAGACCGGCCACAAAAGCCGCTCGGCGGGAAACATGGCCGCTGCAAAGTGCATTATTTGTAAACATTTTGTTCATTAAGTTATGACATCATTGCGGCGTCACAAAAAACAGAGGGTGGGGGGGGGGTGCAGACTGACGGAGGGTGGGGAGAGGGAGGAATGGGGTGGGTGGGAGCCACGCGCTAAAACTGTTATTCTGTGGCAGCGCTCGGCAATAAATGTGATTAACAATAATTAATTTTATCACTGCCGGCCTTACATCACTCGCCGGCCGTGCGCTGGCCAGCAGGGCATACGAACGGCGACCGCAGCGCTGCAGCGGCGCGCGCGGTGATTATTCATAAGTGACGGCGAGCGGCGGCATTGCTAATGACGTCAGCGGAGCCGGTCCTAGTGAGGGAAGCGGGCGCAGGGGGCGGATCCAACCAACCACTGCGCTCTATATTCCGTTGCTGCAGGTTCTCAGCTTTGTTTCCCGAATTAAAAAAAAAAAAAAGACAGTTTATATTTAACCGCTCGCTTGCCGGCACCTACTTTTATACTGGTCGAAAACCAGGACTCGAGCTAAGAATTTTTACAGTTCGTGTTGGAGTGAGAGTTTACTCAGACCTCCTTATTGGGTAACAACTAATGATGAAACTATTAACAAAACAATAACACGAAACTAAACGTTTTCCCCTCTGCCCAATAAAAAAATGTCACATTTGTTAAAGCTCCTTCTTATGCTCAAAAAATAAACAACATTTTTGCAAGTGGCTGTATAGGGGCAAACAATAATACAAAGGCATAATTTGGTACAGCATAGCACCCATATGTCAAGGCATTGGAACTGAGTTTTTAACTCATTACATTTAATATTTACAAACGGCTAGCTACTTATGTGACTACATTTTCATACCTGCGTAATATTACATTTCAGTTTTTCTGTTGTATGAAAAGGATGTTACAAATATCTCTATACACATTGATTACTGTTCGATACACATCACACACTCAGCATTAAATACAGGGTAACAATTATTGTACTATATAAAAAAAAATCGTCATAAGTTCTGAATGATTTGCCTTAGGACGTTGAAACTACACTGTTGGCCGGAGGGCAAGTTGGGAATTATTATACACATGCATGGTTTAGTTTAGCGAAGAAGCACACTTTCATTTGGGTGGGTTCTTTGATAAGCAAAGAAGGCGTATTTGGGGAACTGAGAATCCACATTTCGCGATCGAGAAGGCTCTTCACTCAACGGGTGACTGTGTGGTATGCAACGTCCAGTTATGAAATAATCGGTGCGATATTCCTTGATGGCACGGTCACTACCGAACTACCTGAAGGTTTTAGATGATTTCATCCCCGTTATCAAAAGTGACCCTGATTTCGACAAGATGTGGTTCATGCAAGGCGGAGATCGACGCCGTCGGAGCAGGAGAGTGTTTGATGTCCTGGAGGCGCACTTTAGGGACCGCATTCTGGCCCTGGGGTACCCAGAGGCTACTGGCGTGAGCCTCGATTAGCCGCCATATTCTCCGGATATGAACACATGCGACTCCTTTTTCTGGGGCTATATTAAAGACAACGTGTACAGCAATAATGTCAAAACCATTGCCGAGCTAAAAACACCCATTCAGTAGGTCATTCTCAGCATCGATGTTCCGACACTTCAGCGAGTCATCGCCAATGATGGCAAGTATATCGAACATGTCATAACCTAATTCCGAATATCTGTAGTGACGTTTACGTGTTGAATAAAGTGTGTGTACGCCGTAGTATATAACTAATTTACGTTTTTTTCATATAGTTCACTAATCGTGACCCTGTATTTTATAATAAGTGCCGTAAACAGCTGCTTGAGTAGGTTAACCACGCACAATGTAAGCATCGCCAAATCCAGAGAGTTGCGGAAATCGTGGTGGACAATTCTGCCTTTTTTTCTAACTCTCATGATGACGTCGTGTGAAGAAGGCTAACCAAAGGCTGCGTTTTATTGGCAGGACACTTAGAAAATATAACAGACCTACTAAGGAGACCGCCTGCACTACGCTTGTCCTTCCTCTTTTAGAATACTGCTGCGCGGTGTGGGATCCTTACCAGGTAGGACTGACGGAGTACTTCGAAAATGTTGAAAAAAAGGCAGCACGTTTTGTATTATCGCGAAATAATGGAGAGAGTGTCACAGAAATGATACGGGATTTGGGCTGGAAATAATTAAAAGAAAGGCGTATTTCGTTGCGACGGAATCTTCTCATGAAACTCCAATCACCAACTTTCTCCTCCCAATGCGAAAATATTTTGTTGACACCGACCTACATAGGGTGGAACGATCACCACGATAAAATAAGGGAAATCAGAGCTCATACGAAAAGATATTGGTGTTCATTCTTTCAGCGCGCTATACGAGGTTGGAATAATAGAGAATTGTGAAGGTGGTTCGATGAACCCTCTGCCAGGCACTTAAATGTGCTTTTCAGAGTATCCATGCAGATGTAGAAGTAGACGTCACAGAGAAAACAAATACCGTTCGCAATGACGTAGACACGTGGTGCATCCATTGTGCGGTAAACCATTGTGTACGCATTACTAGTCTCGTAGTTACTAGCAAGTCGTATATGACAGGTATTTTGTCACACAATGAAGTTCGACCGACGAGCGAATGGACGTTTGCACTTCAATCCAGCCCAATGCTGTTATGAAGTCAGTGTAAAGTTGGTAGCTTAGTATTTTTTTTGTTGGTAACTTGTGACACTCGCCTGCACTGTTCGTGACTTTTAAGACGTCACCAGCAAGAATGACAGGAGGCGCCAACAGGCTATGGCGTGTAGGCGAAAGTGGCGCTGTGAAGTGTGCTGCGAGGGTGGGTTTCGCGTGACGGGCGGCAGTTGGCGAGTTGACGCCGGCGGCTAAACATTTGAGCAGAGTGGAGGAGTGACTGCGGGGTGCGGTGGAGGGAGGAAGGGCGCTGCTGCGGGGGTGGGCCCGGTAACTCGGACAAGGAGTTAGCGACGCTCCCGGGCGGACCTGTTGCCCGTCGACAGGGCCACTCCTCAGCGCCGGGCGACGAGGCGACGACGTCGCTGTCCCGCTAGAGGGATGCTTGTTGACAAGTGATTCGGTGGTCTCGGCGCCCTGGTTGACAGGACGTAGCCACCGTGCTTAGCCTTACACCTTACCCACCTATTGCTTGGTCATTGTGCTTTCCGGCCCCTGCAGATCTATACAGTTTGTTTTAGAAGGAATAGTAAATGACTTAGGAGGTAACAGGACAGGCTAATAGGAATTTTAATTGGTTACAGAGGTACAGCCGGTGACAAATATAAATTCTAATTATGAGTGTTGGTATTTTTACCCTATCGATTTCGCTTTCTGTATTTATACAGCGCAACTCAATTAAAAAGCTCAAATTTTCGAAACCCTGCAATTGCCACCCATTGCGACGCGCAAGTATGAAATTTCACTCATAGGTGTCTACAAGCTTCACCTGTAATGGTGCAAAGGCTTGGAAACTCTTGAAGTGAGGAAGAAAGGCCACAATTCAGAAGGTCATGTGAGGTATAATGTGAGTTAATGACGTCACATTCGCACCAAATTTCAACACAATTCATAACACTGCCGCCGCGGACGTATCACGTGATTGGAAAGATCAGCACACCCTTTCTTACCCAACTTTCATCCCTCGTTTTGACGGTTCTGCCATGGAGGTAGAACAGTGACGTCCAGTGTTGAAAAAACGGGGCTTCCTTTTTGACAAACTTCGACACAGCTGACATCTTCTCTATCATTGCACCCATCTGTAAGCACATCGTGGGCCAGCAACACCATCCAATGTTATCGTAGCCCTTTGAAGTGCAAAGCGATCGCGAGTTATGCCCTGTTGTATAGGATGGAACCACTAGGGACCATTCTAAACTATTCGACGAAATTTGAACGCGTTCCGAAGCAGCGAAGTGTCCATATGCTTTTTCAGTCATCCTGTTTCGCTACCTCCTGCACGGTGATCATGGAGGAAAGCGAATTTGCCACATAAGTGAATAGAACGGCAAAGGGCTTCTCTACCCCCAGTTCGGCAACACCACAATGCCAACTGGCCGTCTTTATTAAGAACCATGAAAATGCATCTGCACGGAGAAAACTTGTGACAGAGTCCAAGGCGCTTTCACATAGGCAACCTGTTTGACATCACTCAGATTCTAAATGGTTCAAATGGCTCTGAGCACTATGCGACTTAACTTCTGAGGTCATCAGTCGCCTAGAACTTAAAACTAATTAAACCTAACTAACCTAAGGACATCACACACATCCACGCCCGAGGCAGGATTCGAACCTGCGACCGTAGCCGTAGCCCGGTTCCATACTGTAGCGCCTAGAACCGCACGGCCACTCCGGCCGGCTACTCAGATTCTACATGCCTCGTATCTAGAGCAAGAGCAGCAACGTAGCCTGCTTCCAGGCTCCTAGTATTCGCATCACTGGTTGTCTCTGTAGAGGTACATTTTAAGATGCTCAAGAAAGGGTAACAGGTGACACCAAAGGTGTTGCCGAACTGTATCGCGTTGGAAGGACTCTTCGCCTTTTTGAACGGTCCCTAGTTATTCCAACAAGTGCACCATAGGAAAACTGCACTGAAAACATTGAATCCCGTTCCTGGCCCACAATGTTCTTAGAGTTCGGTTTAATTGTCTGGGGGAGTGGGAGTCTCAGCAGTGTCAGAGACTGTCAAGAACACAATGCTGCTGCTCATCACTCTGTGAACTGTCGTTTTCGACCGCGAAATGAGTGGGAATCAACGCCTGAAGGAAATGGGTGGTGACCCCCTTTATACTACCTCCTCAGGCCTTTTCGTGTCATTTCTCAGCGACGCTATGTCTGAAATCTTTTCCTTGGCTACCCATAAAATAACCTCGTGATTTCAACTACGGGCGTCCCGTTTATGACCTCCATCGCAGAGACGTCAAGAGGAGGGATGAAATATGGGTAAGAGAGAGTATGACGACTTTACCACTGTGCTAGACGTCCACTGTGGCTTTGGGAAGAATTGTCTTGAAATTTGGTGGAAATGTGACATCATTAACCCACCTTCGAGCTCACCTGACCATTTGAGCTCTGGCACTTTTTTGTGTGTGTCGGCACCTTGCTGTTTCAGCTGTCACCAAACCCAAGGCTACCATCGCAGGGCGCCACGCTTTTACATCATTACAGAAGAAGGCTGTAGACCACTTTGAGACAAGTGTGGGGGTTTTTGAGAAATTAATGTGTGGAGTATTTGCAGATTGTGAGTTAGCTGATATTGTATTTGTGTGCACGTCTTGTAATGGAAATAGTCATATAGAGTACACGATAGACGATTTCTTGTTGCTGAAATTTTATCGTTGGCAAGTTACAAATCGCCCGAGTAATACCATTAATACTCTTTACTGCTGAAGCGACTTCCATTCGTGACTGTACCAGAAGCACTCGTACCTCACAGCGGTGGATTGACAGCAACCAACATGCCTTCGTGAAGACACATTTTCAGGAACACTTCTCTGCAACTATGAGGTACGACAGACTATAAATTGACTGGGCCTCTTCTGTTACCGGATAGTGGAACAGGGTTCCTTTGTCTAGAGTTTCCTGAAAACGGCGTTACTGGAAGAGGTTCCTCCGGCTACAAGGTCGGATATGATCTTTCAGTATGACTAGGACGCAAGGCATTCTAGTCGGCAGGTGACACATCGTTTAAACCTAACATTCTCCAGAAGATGGATCGGCAGAAATCGTCACATTTCTTGGCGATCAACGTCACCGAAATGTACCTCTTTAGGTCTGTGCCTGTAGTAGTGGTTTACAGATAAAGTCAACCGGGTGAATATAAAAACAAGAGACGAATTCATCGCTTGGATTGTGAATAGTACTGTACTTACAAAAGAATACAAAGACGACGCTAGAAGAGCTACACCTGACGACCAAATAAATCAAACGTTGGATCACTTTGTAGGTGAGATTGATGAAAATCAATTTTAAACTTAATCACATGCTTTTAATTAACACCTTTTGTGAGAATCTGCGTTACGTTCAAATAAATGTAATTTCCTGGCCAACGAAAATTAGAAGTATTACGTGAATTATTTTGTTTCAATTAGTGTGTCATGCCATCTCATCTGCTTGGATAGCCTTGTGAGATAAGGCACCGCTTTCAAGACAGGGAAACACTACAGGCCAGGATAGAATCCACCCGGAAGATTAACGATCTCTTAAACTAATCACTTCATTAATGGTATCTGTAATGAAATAAACCAGCATCGTAAACGCATTCAGGTACGTGACCTCTTCAAGAAAATCAGCAGCATCACAGGTGAATTTAATCCTCGTACGAGGGTAGTAGATGATGAGAAGGGTAACCCTACTGGAGACAAGGAAGTATTTGTTGAAAGATGGAAACAGTACTGTGAAAAGCTGTACTCTGGAATTAACAACAGTACGGACAATCAAGCAGTTGAGCAACTTACTTGGGAACCTATAATTTTACGCAGTGAATGGAGAATGCGAGTCAGCATCTGAAGAATTATAAATCTCCTGGTGTAGACAGTGTATCTGGAGAAATGATCAACGGGATGGGACAGGAAGGTATTCATTGTGTAAATGAATATGGGAAACTTTGCAGTGGCCGGGTGACTGGTTCAGGTCTCTCTTCATCCCCTCACACAAGAAAGGGTCTATCAGGAACTGATCCAATTAGCTAACTATTGCCCTCATATCTCACGCAAGTAAAATTTTGCTCTACATCCTGAACCAAAGTTTGGAGCCGTACATTCAGCCTCACATATCTACAGAACAAGTAGATTTTGTTGAAGAGATAGGAAATCATGAACAGATCCTCAACGTAAGACAAATAATAGAAAAACTGCGAGAGAGTTATGTATTCCTGTCTTCATCCACTTCCTTGACTATAAGAAAGCCATTGACTATGTTGTCTTGGGAAAGTTGTGGCAGGTGCTTGCAGAGTTCGGTGTCCCACGCCAGTTGATAGCAGAGTATTAAAAGGTTTGAGACGGGGTTGTGTTCTATCCCCACAACTGCACAAAGTCTACGCTGAACATGTTGTTAGGAAAGCTCTTGCTGGTTGGACCAAAGGCACCTCCGTTTTGCTGATTACACTGTGCTTTTAGCCAACAGCGAAAATGAACTTGCTGAGATACTAATAAGAATAAAGGACATTAGTCTAGCATATGGATTAGGCTTCAAGTCCAAACTCATGATAATTGATCGAGAAGAACAGATCCAGCTCATAGGTCGGTCAAAGAAAATGGAAGTCGTTCATTCCTTCATCTATCTTGGGTCAATCATCTGCAGCACGGGAAGTTGTGAAGATGAGATAAGAAGACGGATCACACAAGAGCGAGTGGCTATGAAGAAGCTCACCAAGATCTGGCAGAGCAGAGCAATAACAAATAGCACAAGGGTCCGGCTAGTTGAAACACTCGTGTTTTCTGTCTTCTTTCATGGTTGCGAAACATGGACACTCAAGGCCAGAGACAAACAGCGCATTGATGCGTTTGAGCTTTGGTGCTGGCATAGGATGCTATGTATAAAATAGACTGAAAGAAGAACAAATGTGTCCATTATTGAACAACTCGATATCTCCAGACGCCTTTCTTTTCGAGTCACCGAAAAAATTCTCCAGTTCTTTGGCCGTATTGTGAGAAGAGATGGAGAAAATCTAGAGAAAATAATCTTGCAAGGAAAGACCGAGGGCACGAGACCAAGAGGAAGAGCAGCGAACAGATGGATAAATCAAATCAAGAAGACCTCCTGTCTACCTCTACAGTAGGCACTAAAAGAAGTTGGCAACCGACCGGGATGGAGACGCTTGGTTCATGGGGTCACGACGCTCAGCAATGAGCACAACGACTTACGATGATGATGAAACTAATCATGGCAAACCATTTCCAAATCACGCCGAATCTGCGCAGTTGCGCGAAAAGGGAACAAGAGAAGAAGTCAGATTTTCTCATATCCTCCTTTTTTCGCTAATTCTGCGGAGAACCGCCTCATGCCTTACCTTTCTGCTGCCCCTCATTACTTCCATCTTTAACATTTACGGAATACTCCGACGGTGTTTGGAGGGAAGAGACACACAAAAAACATAAATACACAATACTGATGCTCCACAAACTTATTAATTTAACACTTCGTTATGAACCGGATGTCAGATTTCTTCGGCACTCTGAGACTTTATGCTAAACAAGTATTCCACAGGACATAAGAGAGAGTTCATAGAAGTATAAAGATATTTTTTTTCAAAGATATGTGACATTGTCAAAGCTTCACATATAGTCTGCGGCCGCGAGCTCGGCTCCAGTTCACCACCGGCAATGGAGGGTGAAGTTTTGACAATGCCAGCCACTTGTACTGCCGAAACGTCAGTAAAATGATTAGATGAACGTCGACCGAAGAACCCGAGACAGAAGCCAATAGTCAGTTTGTCAACAAGTGGCCACGAAAGCCTTAACAACTTTGTATTACGTCTTTAAGGGGAGGAGATTTGCAGATTGTACCGACGCCTTGCCCACCGACGGAAGAAGAAAGCGCGATTGATGTCCTCTCCCGCCTTCCTGTCACGGTGCCGAGATGAAGGTGCTACACCGAAGTTCTTCAAATGTAAGCGCCTTTTCACCACGGCCCAAGTACATGGTATCTACGACAGAATGGAATGAGCTTTTCTTCCTGTCGAATTCATACAATACGGAGAGACTTGGCGAGAACGGATCAGGAACGTTTGGACATATTCTATCAATTAAGTAGCAGAATGCATCGAGACGACTGGGACAAAATCGACAGCATCACTCACAGGAGCATGTCACAGGAGCATGCAGAACGATCTCGATCGCTGCACCGAGCGACAGAAGAAAATGTTGCCGGAAGCAAACCGACAACGGGATTCCCGACATGTCACACACAGTGGTCAATTCTCTCTGAACGACAATTAACAGTAGAGGAAGTGTCTGTTCTTCAAAAAGGAGGGAATTTTGCTATCAGCCCGATAACTATACCTATGGAGGACATCATTGCCAACACCAAAGCGGCCATTCAGACCCTTCCTTGTGAAAGCGCAGAGGAAATACGCACTGAAACAGCCAGGTTACAGCACCGAGCAAAACCACCAGCTTGCAACCTGCAGAAAGAAGAGGTACAAGCCATTAAGAATCTCAACGCTCTCATGAGTATATTGGTACTGCCCGCCGATAAGAGGAATGCGACCGTCGTAATGAAGACCGAAGATTATGAGCAAAAGATCCGAGACTTATTAGATCTGAAAACGTACCGAAAACTAAGCGCAGATTTTACGCAGACACGGAATACGAATCGATTAATTAAGGCGTCTTCTCTGCCGGTGGACATACAGAGAAACCTGTGCAACACAGAAGCCCTACCACCTCGGCTCTATGGAGTACCCAGGATCCATAAGGACAACGTTCCTCTAAGACCGATTGTTAGCGCTCCTGGCTCACCGACGTACAAACTGGCAAAATACTTGGCCTTTCTGCTCCAGCCACATGTGCGCAAACCGACACATACAGAGTCAGGACATTTCGTTGAGAAGCTGAAGAAACTGAAACTTGCACCAAACGACATCCTGGTCAGCTTTGATGTTGTTTCTTTATTTACGAAATTGCCACTCAGTGACGCTCTGGAGCACCTCGGTTCCATTTTCTTGCAAGACGTCACAAAGCTCTTTCATGCGTCTCTCACCACGAGCTATTTCACATGGAATGACTATTTCTACGAACAGCTGGAAGGCGTCGCCATGGGTAGTCCTCTTAGTCCAGCGGTGGCCAACTTCTTCATGGAACAATTCGACGCACAGGCACTGGACTTGGCGACTTGCAAATCTAAGGTGTGTTACAGATGCGTCGATGATACTTTCGTTGTGTGGAGCCATTGTGAAGAACAGCTCGGTGACTCCTAAGACCCTTGAACATCCTCCATCGAAGTAGAAAAGGATAAAATATTGCCATTTCTAGATGTGCTGGTCACAAGGGATGACGAAAACCTGGGACACAGCGTGTATCGAAAACCGAGACACACGGACCGATACCTGCACAAACTATCGAACTACCACCAGAGCCGGAAAATAGGCATGATTAATACGCTCGTAACGCGAGCAGGACGAATATTTGAGCCGCAGCAGCTCAGACGTTAAATGCAACACCTGGAAAGTGTTCTGAGGAGCAATGGGTAATCCACAAATTATATTATAAGTGTAACAGAGCCAAACACTAAGCTAACTAAGGAATCAGATAAAGAAATGTCGGGTACGGCCTTTCTGCCATACATTCCCAGAGTGACGGACAGAATCGTCCGCATATTGCACAAACATGGCGTAAAGACGATTTTGAAACAGACGAGGAAGATCAAAGAGTGTCTTAGATCGGCAAAGGAGAAAAGGGACCCACTTGCAAAGTCGGGAATATACCTTATACCATGCACATGAGGAAAAGTTTATGTCGGAATGACTGGACGATCAATCAACACCAGGATCAAACAACATAAACGACATTGCATGTTGGGGCAGGTGGAGAAATCGGCCGTCGCAGAACACGCACTGAGTGAGACCGACCACGTAATAAAATTCACCGAAACAGAAGTTCTGGCTGTAGAGAAGCACTATCATACGCGCTTGTTAAGAGAAGCTGTAGAAATACGAAACACGCGATCAGCTTCAACGAGAAAGAGGAAAGCCTTAAGGTAAACGGATCCTGGCTTCCCATACTGCAGCGAACGACCGTCGCAGGTAGCAAGAGGAGAACCGCACCGGAAATGACGGCGGAGAAGCCCTCGGACGTTGGCGCGCCGGGTACATATAGTCTGCGGTCGCGAGCTTGGCTTCAGTTCATCACCGGCAATGAAGGATGAATCTTTGACAATGTCAGCCACTCGTGCTGGCGAAACGTCAGTAAAATGATTAGATAAACGTTGGCCGAAGAACCCGAGACAGAAGCCAATAGTCATTTTATCAACAAGTGGCACGAAAGCCTTAACAGTTCTGTATATGTGACATTCTTCAATTACTCACAAGTAGTACAAGATTCGTTAAGTGCAAGAAGCTCTGAACGAAATAAAATATAAATGTATAATCCAACTACTTGTACAAGCGAGTAATGGCACAGAGTACTAAGTTACATGGACAAACTGGTGAATGTGATCAACAGGCCCAAAAGGGGGGGGGGGCAGAGAGGGGGTCAGGGGAGAAACAAGTCTATGGAGTGTGGGCGTGGAATAGCTAGATCAAGTACATTACCTAATGGTGAGGAAAATATTAACTAGCTGCTACTTAGTAAGACTGAATTGTGGAATTAATAAACAACCAGTGAAAGAATCCCAACGTAGCCTTTAATGACCAAACATAGTCTTATGATTCACCGTTACTAAAGTAGCTACAGCCAGTTAATATTTTTCTCACCATTAGATAATATGATTGTTATAATTGTTCCACAGCCACATTACCCATGTAACATAGTAGTCTGAGCTGCCACTCACTTATACAACGTTTTCTATTGTACGTTTCTAAGCTCTTAATTTTCGAGGTTAAAATAAGATTTATTTTTCAGAGCTTCTTTGTGAATGTGATCATGCTTATCTTTTTCTTGTCGATATTGGTCTTAAAACCTACATCTATATCTACATAAAATGTTTGATGTCCACCGTACGTGCTTAGCGGAGGGTACCCTGTACCACTACTAGTCATTTCCTTTCCTGTTGCAGTCGCAAATAGAGCAAGGGAAGATGTCGTATATCTTTGAAAAACAATTCTTATACAGCCATGAACTCTCGCTTAGGTTCTGCTGACAGTCTGTTTAGTATTAAGTCACCTGAGGATTCCCATGAAATCGCAAAGCCAGTTCATAACGAACTATAAAATAAATATTTTTGTAGAACATTAGTAGAAAATTTTTCTTTTCTCGGTTAAAAAAAATAGTACAAATGGCTCTGAGAACTATGGGACTTAACTTCTGAGGTTGTCAGTCCCCTAGAACTTAGAACTACTTAAACCTAACTAACTTAAGGTTCAAAATGGTTCAAATGGCTCTGAGCACTATGGGACTCAACTGCTGAGGTCATTAGTCCCCTAGAACTTAGAACTAGTTAAACCTAACTAACCTAAGGACATCACAAACATCCATGCCAGAGGCAGGATTCGAACCTGCGACCGTAGCGGTCTTGCGGTTCCAGACTGCAGCGCCTTTAACCACACGGCCACTGCGGCCGGCTAACTTAAGGGCATCACACACATCCATGCCCGAGGGTTGCCGTAACAGATGTCACACTAACATCATCTCCCTTCTGATTACTGTCCTACATTTGGATCTAGATCTATACCCCTAAAGCCTCCTCAAGGTGTGTGGAGAAGAGTATTTATTATACGGCGGTCGCTTCTCCATGTTTCTGTTCCAGCCGCGAACGATATTCGCGAATAACCATTATTAGTAAACCTACATATAACGTCGAATCACTGTAAATTGACCTTTACTATCTCTTTGCAAGATACGTGTAGGATGACGCAGCACATTGGTAAACAACACCGTGGTGCCCATCGCCGCTCTTTCACTACTCGCCACTCAACTGGGCTGAACATTTCTTTGATACTCACACGACTACTAAACGAAGCAGTGACGAAACACGCTGCTCATCTTTGGATGTTCTCTGTTTCACACATCAGTCATATCTGGTAATCGCTGCAGACTGACGAACAATACACACGTGTCGGTCGAAAAAGATTTTACTAAGCTACGTCGTTCGAAGGTACACTCCCTGCGAATTCTCTTCATACATCTCTGACCTCTGCCTTCACTGGGTTTACTTTTTTGTGATCGTTCCACTATAATTACGATCGTACGTCTACTCGCAGATACAATGCCGAACCAAAACATTATGAACACCTACTTCATAGCTTGTGGGCCCGTCTTTGGAACACAGTAAATGACAGATTCTGCCTATCATGTGTTCTACAATTCGTTGGCAGGCATGTGGAGGTATGCAGAATTGGATGTCTACCCACAGGCCGTGTAATTCGAGCAAATAATGGACCGATGATTTGTGGACGCCGTGATGACACCTCATAGCGATCCAGATGGGTTCCATCGTATTCACACTGGGAAAACCTGGCGGCCAAGACATCGACGTAAGTTCACTATTCTGCTCCTCAGACCACTGTAGCACGATTCTGGCTTTGACACACTGACATTTGTACTATAGAAAGATGACATAATCATCGGTGAAAACACCAAGTAGAAGGGGATGCAAATGGTCCACAGCTAAAATGGTGTCTTCTATTACTAACACACGTCCCATACAAGCGCAGGAAAAGGTTTTACATACCATAATAATGCTCCCACCAGCCTGCAACCGTGGCTCGGTGCATGTTTGAAGCCGCCGTTCGCCTCGATGACGGGATCTGTGGAGACGACCATGACCTGCTGTACTGAGTGGCACGAGTCATCCGAAGAGCCGACACGTTTCCAATGATTCACTGTCGATTCCCGATGGCCACGTGTCCACTGCAGTCGTAATGGAATGTCGTTAGGTCAGCATGGAAACACTTAGGGATTGTCTACTGCAAAGTTCCATGTTCAACAATATACCATTAACAGTTTGCTCCTAAACACTTGTGCGTGCACCAGTATTGTGCTCTTTCGGAAGAAATGCCACAGATCACCGTCTAGTCTCTTTTACAGAGCAGACAAGACTGCGAACCCCACGTTCTGTGAAGAATCCCTGACGTCTAACCACTTATCGCCTAGTGGTAGTTTCACTGTCCTACATTTTTCCGTACATGCTCACGACAGTAGCACATGGAAATTGGACAAGCTTCGCCGTTTCCGCGACACTCGTTCACAGGCCTTTGGGATATGGCGGCTAAGGAGGGGAAGAAATACAGTGTGCACTCCGTGTGCATTCCGGGTGGAGTCATTCCTGATGTGGAAAGGGTCCTTCCGGATGCCATGAAGAGCACAGGGTGCAGCCAGCTGCAGGTGGTGGCACATGTCGGCACTAATGACGTGTGTCGCTTTGGATCTGAGGAAATTCTCTCTGGATTCCAGCGTCTATCTGATTTGGTGAAGGCTGCCGGTCTTGCTTACGAGATGAAGGCAGAGCTCACCATCTGCAGCATCGTTGACAGAACCGACTGCGGACCTTTGGTGCAGAGCCGGGTGGAGGGTCTGAATCAGAGGCTCAGACGGTTTTGCGACCGTGTTGGCTGCAGATTCCTTGACTTGCGCCATAGGGTGGTGGGGTTTCGGGTTCCGCTGAATAGGTCAGGAGTTCACTACACCCAATTGGCGGCTACACGGGTAGCGGAGGCTGTGTGGCGTGGACTGGGCGGTTTTTTAGGTTAGAAGGCCTCGGGAAAGTACGGGGTGGGCTGCAATCTCAAAGGGTGCATGGCAAATACAGGACGTGCTTGGATCAAGGAACAGTCGGAATTGTAGTTGTAAATTGTTGTAGTTGTGCAGGGGAAGTCCCTGAGCTTCAAGCGCTCATAGAAAGCACAGACGCTGAAGTCGTTATAGGTACAGAAAGCTGGCTAAAGCCTAAAATAAGTTCTGCAGAAATTTTTACGAAGTCTCAGACGGTGTTCAGGAAAGATAGATTAGGCAGAATTGGTGATGGAGTGTTTGTGTCTGTGAGTAGTGGTTTATCTTGTAGTGAAGTCGAAGTAAATACTCCGTGCGAATTGGTATGGGTGGCAGTTATACTTAACAGCCGAACTAAGTTAATAATTGGCTTCTTCTACCGACCCCCAGACTCCGATGATATAGTTGCTGAACAGTTCAGAGAAAATTTGAGTCTCGTAACAAATAAATACCCCACTGATACGGTTATAGTTGGTGGGGACTTCAAACTTCCCTCGATATGTTGGCAAAAATACTTGTTCAAAACCGGTGGTAGGCAGAAAACATCTTCCGAGATTGTCCTAAACGCTTTCTCCGGAAATTATTTCGAGCAGTTAGTCCACGAACCCACGCGAATTGTAAATGGTTGCGAAAACACACTTGACCTCTTCAAAAAATGGTTCAAATGGCTCTGAGCACTATGGGACTCAACTGCTGTGGTCATAAGTCCCCTAGAACTTAGAACCACTTAAACCTAACTAACCAAAGGACAGCACACAACACCCAGCCATCACGAGGCAGAGAAAATCCCTGACCCCACCGGGAATCGAACCCGGGAACCCGGGCGTGGGAAGCGAGAACGCTACCGCACGACCACGAGATGCGGGCGCTCTTGACCTCTTAGCCACAAACAATCCAGAGCTGATAGAGAGCATCATGACTGATACAGGGATTATTGATCACAAGATCGTTGTAGCTAGGCTCAATACCGTTTCTTCCAAATGCACCAGAAACAAACGCAAAATAATTTTATTTAAAAAAGCGGATAAAGTGTCACTAGAAACCTTCCTAAGAGACAATCTCCATTCCTTCCGAAATGACTATGCAAATGTAGACGAGAACTGGCTCAAATTCAAAGATATAGTAGCAACAGCAATTGAGAGATTCATACCTCATAAATTGGTAAGAGATGGAACTGATCCCCCATGGTACAAAAAACAGGTCCGAACGCTGTTGAAGAGGCAACGGAAAAAGCATGCGAAGTTCAGAACGCGAAATCCCGAATATTGGCTAAAATTTACAGACGCGCGAAATTTGGCACGGACTTCAATGCGAGATGCCTTTAATAGGTTCCACAACGAAACATTGTCTCGAAATTTGGTAGAAAATCCGAAGACATTCTGGTCGTATGTAAAGTACACAAGCGGCAAGACGCAGTCAATACCTTCGCTGCGCAGTGCCGATGGTACTGTTACCGACGACTGTGCCGCTAAAGCGGAGTTATTGAACGCAGTTTTCCGAAATTCCTTCACCAGGGTAGACGAATGGAATATTCCAGAATTTGAAACACGAACAGCTGCTAGCATGAGTTTCTTAGAAGTAGATACCTTAGGGGTTGCGAAGCAACTCAAATCACTTGATACGGGCAAGTCTTCAGGTCCAGATTGTATACCGATTAGGTTCCTTTCAGATTACGCTGATACAATAGCTCCCTACTTAGCAATCATATACAAACGCTCGCTCACCGATAGATCTGTACCTACAGATTGGAAAATTGCGCAGGTCGCACCAGTGTTTAAGAAGGGTAGTAGGAGTAATCCATCGAACTAGACCTATATCATTGACGTCGGTTTGCAGTAGGGTTTTGGAGCATATACTATATACAAGCATTATGAATCACCTCGAAGGGAACGATCTATTGATACGTTATCAGCATGGTTTCAGAAAACATCGTTTTTGTGCAACGCAGCTAGCTAGCTCTTTATTCGCACGAAGTAATGGCTGCTATCGGCAGGGGATCTCAAGTTGATTCCGTATTTCTGGATTTCCGGAAAGCTTTTGACACCGTTCCTCACAAGCGACTTCTAATCAAGCTGCGGGCCTATGGGGTATCGTCTCAGTTGTACGACTGGATTCGTGATTTCCTGTCAGGAAGGCCGCAGTTCGTAGTAACAGACGGCAAATCATCGAGTAAAACTGAAGTGATATCAGGTGTTCCCCAGGGAAGCGTCCTGGGACCTCTGCTGTTCCTGATCTATATATATGACCTGGGTGACAATCTGAGAAGTTCTCTTAGGTTGTTCGCAGATGATGCTGTAATTTACCGTCTAGTAAGGTCATCCGAAGACCAGTATCAGTTGCAAAGCGATTTAGAAAAGATTGCTGTATGGTGTGGCAGGTGGCAGTTGACGCTAAATAACGAAAAGTGTGAGGTGATCCATATGAGTTCCAAAAGAAATCCGTTGGAATTCGACTACTCGATAAATAGTACAATTCTCAAGGCTGTCAATTCAACTAAGGTACCTGGATGTAAAAAATACGAAAAACATCAGTTGGAAAGACCACATAGATAATATTGTGGGGAAGGCGAGCCAAAGGTTGCGTTTCATTGCCAGGACACTTAGAAGATGCAACAAGTCCACTAAAGAGACAGATTACACTACACTCGTTCGTCCTCTGTTAGATTATTGCTGCGCGGTGTGGGATCCTTACCAGGTGGGATTGACGGAGGACATCGAAAGGGAGCAAAAAAGGGCAGCTCGTTTTGTATTATCACGTAATAGGGGAGAGAGTGTGGCAGATATGATACGCGAATTGGGATGGAAGTCATTAAAGCAAAGACGTTTTTCGTCGCGGCGAGATCTATTTACGAAATATCAGTCACCAACTTTCTCTTCCGAATGCGAAAATATTTTGTTGAGCCCAACCTACATAGGTAGGAATGATCATCAAAGTAAAATAAGAGAAATCAGAGCTCGAACAGAAAGGTTTAGGTGTTCGTTTTTCCCGCGCGCTGTTCGGGAGTGGAATGGTAGAGAGATAGTATGATTGTGGTTCGATGAACCCTCTGCCAAGCACTTAAATGTGAATTGAAGAGTATTCATGTAGATGTAGATGTAGGCTCTGCGTAATAATAATGTGTCATGTTTCAAAGTTTCTTATCTCAATAGATTTCTCCATTTGCAGCCCATATTTTCTCTAGGGTGAACCCCGTCTGTCTCTGCTCCGCTTACATACTTTCCTTACCGCGTTACTTACACGCAACGCCACCAGGCGGCAGCCAACGCCGCTGTTGGCATTGGTCATAATTGTTTGGCTTATCAATGTATTTAATGGGCACATAACACCATAACAGGATTAATGCCTAGTTATGCGCAATGGGTGGTAATTGTTTACGTAGAGGTTCAAACGCCAGTTATGCATTGACAAAGACTGTCAACGATCTACGGATCGCCCTGCATTTCGGTAGTTTCCTACCATTCCAACTTCTCTGTACACGGCAGCATTATGAGCCAACAGCTTACTGGAGCTTCCAAAGTTATCCACTAAGTGATTTATGTAGTTATATTATGAAAAGGAATGAGTCTAGGGCACTTTCTATGGGTACACCCGAAGTTACTTCTATGTATGAAGACTCCTCTCCGTTAAGCCAGTTGTCCGCAGCTCGTGGTCGTGCGGTAGCGTTCTCGCTTCCGCGCCCGGGTTCCCGGATTCGATTCCCGGCGGGGTCAGGGATTTCCTCTGCATCGTGATGACTGGGTGTTGTGTGCTGACCTTAGGTTTGCAAGGTTTAAGTAGTTCTAAGTTCTAGGGGACTGAAGACCACAGCAGTTAAGTCTCATAGTGCTCAGAGCCATTTGAACCATTTTTTAAACTTGTGAATAGTATGCCATGGCGAATGCAGGCATGCATCAATGCAAGAGGACGTGCTACTTGTTATTAGAGGTACCGGTGTGTACAGCAATCGTGACCACCACACCTGAAGGTCTCGTTGTATGGTGGTAGAACATGCAATGTATGGTTTCAATAAAAAGGGCGGAAATGATTTGTATTGATCTCTATTCCAATTTTCTGTACAGGTTCCTGAATTCTCTTAATGGAAAACTTTTTGATGTGTGTATATTAACATTGTTTTCAGTGACTCCTATAGAAAAGCTTACTCCATTATTTTGTAATAAATTTCGATTTTCAGTAGTCTTTTGTAAGGTAGGTTATTCATACCATTCTTGTTACCTCACTTAAACATAGGGTAATACTTTGTGCAATGTCAGTATCCAAACAACCTGTTTTGGCTTTGTGTTCTTAGAAATACTTGGGTACTAAGTAGCTTAGAAAAAATGTCCAGATTTCCTTGTAACAAAAGTGGGACCGTATTATGATGGAAAACTGGATTCAGTCGTAAAGAATGATAAGATGTCTCCTTCGGCAGCACATAAGCAATTTTATGTTCCACATACTACGGTGGAAAGGAAAGATCTAGGAAAAATTAAGATGCAGTAGGTGGTAAAACGATTATGGGAAGCTTATGGAGTGTGTTCAATCACGAAAAAGAACACGAGACAAAGAACAACATGTTCGAACTTAAAGGAAAACACAATGCTGGTGACCTTAGTTCAGGCAATATTTTCTGTCCACTTTTGCAGAATATACACTCCTGGAAATTGAAATAAGAACACCGTGAATTCATTGTCCCAGGAAGGGGAAACTTTATTGACACATTCCTGGGGTCAGATACATCACATGATCACACTGACAGAACCACAGGCACATAGACACAGGCAACAGAGCATGCACAATGTCGCCACTAGTACAGTGTATATCCACCTTTCGCAGCAATGCAGGCTGCTATTCTCCCATGGAGACGATCGTAGAGATGCTGGATGTAGTCCTGTGGAACGGCTTGCCATGCCATTTCCACCTGGCGCCTCAGTTGGACCAGCGTTCGTGCTGGACGTGCAGACCGCGTGAGACGACGCTTCATCCAGTCTCAAACATGCTCAATGGGGGACAGATCCGGAGATCTTGCTGGCCAGGGTAGTTGATTTACACCTTCTAGAGCACGTTGGGTGGCACGGGATACATGCGGACGTGCATTGTCCTGTTGGAACAGCAAGTTCCCTTGCCGGTCTAGGAATGGTAGAACGATGGGTTCGATGACGGTTTGGATGTGCCGTGCACTATTCAGTGTCCCCTCGACGATCACCAGTGGTGTACGGCCAGTGTAGGAGATCGCTCCCCACACCATGATGCCGGGTGATGGCCCTGTGTGCCTCGGTCGTATGCAGTCCTGATTGTGGCGCTCACCTGCACGGCGCCAAACACGCATACGACCATCATTGGCACCAAGGCAGAAGCGACTCTCATCGCTGAAGACGACACGTCTCCATTCGTCCCTCCATTCACGCCTGTCGCGACACCACTGGAGGCGGGCTGCACGATGTTGGGGCGTGAGCGGAAGACGGCCTAACGGTGTGCGGGACCGTAGCCCAGCTTCATGGAGACGGTTGCGAATGGTCCTCGCCGATACCCCAGGAGCAACAGTGTCCCTAATTTGCTGGGAAGTGGCGGTGCGGTCCCCTACGGCACTGCGTAGGATCCTACGGTCTTGGCGTGCATCCGTGCGTCGCTGCGGTCCGGTCCCAGGTCGACGGGCACGTGCACCTTCCGCCGACCACTGGCGACAACATCGATGTACTGTGGTGACCTCACGCCCCACGTGTTGAGCAATTCGGCGGTACGTCCACCCGGCCTCCCGCATGCCCACTATACGCCCTCGCTCAAAGTCCGTCAACTGCACATACGGTTCACGTCCACGCTGTCGCGGCATGCTACCAGTGTTAAAGACTGCGATGGAGCTCCGTATGCCACGGCAAACTGGCTGACACTGACGGCGGCGGTGCACAAATGCTGCGCAGCTAGCGCCATTCGACGGCCAACACCGCGGTTCCTGGTGTGTCCGCTGTGCCGTGCGTGTGATCATTGCTTGTACAGCCCTCTCGCAGTGTCCGGAGCAAGTATGGTGGGTCTGACACACCGGTGTCAATGTGTTCTTTTTTCCATTTCCAGGAGTGTATGTCTGCACTGGCCACATTACCGCATTAGGTTCTGAAATGTGATCACTATAAAATGCATATGGACGCTATTCATTCCCTTTTTTTTAATTTTAGATATTTACCTTATCATTCATAGATTCAAAGTACACAATGTGTTTGAGCTACCCCTAACTACTGGTTTTATACAACCGGCAACTCCTTCAAAAACCACAATGACATTTTCATATTCTTTCGCTCACTACGAGCGCACTATTAATACGGGATATTGTTGTAGGACATTTAATGTAGTTCAATTTTGTACCGGCACAGGTTTTCCCTGGGAGGCCATGGTTTTGCTTTATTGAAGACAAATGCTTCTGCAGCTCTCATTACGTTTTCCACATTACGCTTTTCTTGACTAACCCAAAAACTTAGGCTTCTGGCGAAAACGTGTAGCAGTAAAAAATTTAACAACATGAAATTTCCCAGAAGAAGGTCCTGTTCCTTTTCTCTGTAGGACCAACAGTTTGCGCATAGCAAGCGACGGCGCACTACAATTTGAGAGATGATTTGAAGGCGTTACGGGTTGCGTATAACTTACTAATAGGGGCAGAATGAATCACCCTGTACAATCAACTAGTTATGAATAACCACGATTTGCGGAAAATTCGTTTTCCGAACTGGGGGCTCGGCCAGAGCTTAGAGATGGGCAGTCAGTGACACAGTGCTGCTGGAGAGGGACCAAGGAAAGCAGTTTTGCAGCAAGCCGAGTCCAAGACCCTCACTGAGTGTGCATGTTCATCGTCACTGGACGGACACAGCCTGCACCCTTGATGTTGGTGTGTGATGGACGTGCTGGTATGGGCTCTGTTTCCTCTGGTCGCACAGGGCTTTGCAGGAAAGCCAGGAACACACTGCAAGGAGCGCACTCAAAGTAATTTTGAGTTAAGGTCGGTATCCAAGTGGTCTTGTGTTCATGCTGAGACACGGTATCGTATGTAAAGTCCTATTAAGTGAAGTAGTTCAGTTTGACCAGAATTTATGAGTGTTGTTGTACGGCTTGTTGAGGCTATTGCACACAGGACTGTTTTACGTGTATTCCACGGTGGGAGTGCTGAGGTAAATACTGTTTCATGAAGCAAGTTGCTTCATATCATTGTGCACTTTTGGTATGACTGTGCAAAAGTTAAATGTAATTTCAAAACTTGTTACATTCTGGAATTGCTTCGAAGTGTGTCGGTTTTTTGTTGATTCGGCACAGAACTTCTTACTGAACGTGTGTTTCACTCATGTATATCGTGAACCGGTGTGTTCTCATACGCACATGAAATTGTTCTATGTTTAACTGGTGTACTTAGATATAAGTGTAGGTTGTTGAGTAGTGTCTTGGTATTTGGTGTTTTGATTATATGAGATAACTAGTATTAGCTGGGCAAGAATTAGCTAGTAAGATTACACTCAGTTTTCTGTTACAGACAAGCCAATGCTGAATTTTCTAGTATAGTCGCCCTTTGCTTGCGACACTTCTGTGTAATAGTCAGAGTTAAGTATTGTAATGTTTTCCTTTTGAAATAAAATTCATCAGTACAACTTGTTTGAATGCTGTCTAGCCATCCAAGAAAGCAGGTTTCCTAGACAACGAATAGTTGACGACTAGGTGGGATTGAACAAAAATGGTTCAAATGGCTCTGAGGACTATGGGACTTAACTGCTGAGGTCATCAGTCCCCTAGAACTTAGAACTACTTAAACCTACCTAACCTAAGGACATCACACACATCCATGCCCGAAGCAGCATTCGAACCTGCGATCGTAGCGGTCGCGCGGTTCCAGACTGTACCGCCTAGAACCGCTCGGCCACTCCGGCCGGCCGGGATTCGACATTCCACTGCCAAGATCACTTGGCATTTTTAATTATTAAATATTAAACAAAATAAAAATACCAAGCGATCTTGGCTGCAGGAAATTTTCCTGTGTTTCCTGTCTCACTAAATTGGTTTTTGCTTGGCAAATAGAATTGTAAAAGTATTGAGCCCTAAGTATGCACAACCACCTAATCAGACGCTACAACATTAGTATATTTCCTCTACCAGAACTTTCTTCCACTTTCGGCATTGATTCTTCGACATACGTGATGAACAACACCGACGGTACGTTACAGTCACCCTTCATATTCTGCTTTATTTACTCCCACTTGGAAGATGCGATATACGTATACCAGTACCGCTAAATGCGCAGTAGTCGACGGTTTTTCTATTTGTAGTGATGTGTGTGGCTTAATAATGAAGTACCACAATTAGTATTGTTTGTCTTAATATATGTACGTTAGGCTTGCTTCAAACTCAAAACGTTAATATAATATTCATCATCCTCTTAGACGTTCTTTACGTAGGTTCACCGCCACTACCATCTTCATTAACAGAGATTTGATATGCGTTGCTGGATATAGAAATCCTGTAGACTTTTCTATGTAATTTGCTTTTCAGCTGAATTTTTATGGCTACATTTGCTTAGTTCTTATTATTCCATCGTGTTCTATTATACATCGTCAACGACGTTCAACGAAGCTCTTCTGGCTCTGTTTACTTATATAGATGGATATGAATTCGAAATTTCATCACAGTTCTGCAACGTGTTTTAGATGTTAAGTATGAGGTCTGACATTGTCATAAAAGTTATCTGACGTGACAGGCCTAAAAAAACGTTCTTCCCGACAGATGCACAAATATAATTTGTAGCTTCAGTTTGTTTTGCGTTAAAATGTAGCTGACACAAAAGTAGGTCTGGCCATTACAGTGTATAGCATTTGCAGACGGTTTTCTGCAGGAAGTTGGACCATACCTTTGGCGGCCGTGTAGGCGACGCATACTGACCCGCATACCTCAACGCCGCTGCAGGCGGTATAGGTCAGGGGTGACCGAGAGTTTCAAGCTCCGGAGTGCAGTCGTGCATGAGGAAGGTGATGGAGAGGAGATTGACAGGTTATTGTTTACTGACTCAGACCAACGACGCATGGCAGCTGTGAATTAGTGTCCAACGGGGTGTGAGAAGATACGACGGAGATTGTGATAATATTGAATAGTTTATTCTTCTTATGACACAGAGATGTCGTAACTATTGTTTTGAAATAATGAGAGCTACATAAAGAGAAATGGTATGATTAGCAGTGGGAAGACAGCGGCAGAGAAATTTAACTACATTTTGGAAATACTGGAACGTGAAGCACTTTGAAAGATGACAATTGTATCACATGTGGGAGAGAATAAACCGGTGTTAATCAAGAAAGCAGTTGAGTAACTTATAATCAAGAGGAACAAGAATGAATACAAAAGCAAAAGATTTCCAGTCTTAGTACTGAAACCTGTTGATCAAAAGTAGCCTTTCATATTTCCCATTTACTGTTACGTGAGTTGGGAATCGTTAAAGTAACACAAATACATTCAGCGCCTGGGTTCTCGACAAATAAGCAGTCTGCAGTGTGACTGGCAAACATATGTCTGTAGTAGATACCACTGAAAGGACTTTTTTTATATACAATCGCCATTTGACTGTACAACAGGTTTTATCCCACAATCTAGATTTCGGCCTCAGACCATTGTCAAGATCTTCAAAATGTGTATCTTCTTTTATACATTGAAGAGTCAAAGAAACTGGTACAACTGCCTATATCATGTAGGGTCCCCTCGAGCACCCAGAAGTACCGCAACACGACGTGACATGCACTGGACTAATGTCTCAAGTAGTGCTGGAGGGAATTGACACCATGAATAATGCAGGGCTTTCCATAAATCAGTAAGAGTACGATGGGGTGGAGATCTCTTCTGAACACCAAGTTGCAATGCATCAGAGGTATACTCAATAATGTTCATGTCTGGAGAATTTGGTGCCCAGCGGAAGTCTTTAAACTCAAAAGAGTGTTCCTGGAGCCACTCTGTAGCAATTCTGGACATGTGGGGTGTCGCTTGATCCTGCAGGAATTGCACAAGTCCGTCGGAATGCACAATGGACATGAATGGATGCAGGTGATGAGGCAGGATGCCTACATACGTGTCACCTGTCAGAGTCGTGTCTAGACGTATCAGGGGTCCCATATCACTCCAACTGCACACGACCCACACCATTACACAACCTCCGACAGCTTAAACAGTCCCCTGCTGGCACGTAGGGTCTATAGATTCATGAGGCTGTCTCCATACCCGTGCACTTCCATCCGCTCGATACAATTTGAGAAGAGACTCGTCCTACCAGAAAACAGGTTTCTAGTGATTAACAGTCCAATGTCGGCGTTGACGAGTCCAATGCTGTGTCTTATCGCTCATGCGCCGTCTATAACACCACGTTCAAACTGACTTAAATCTTGATAACCTGCCATTGTAGCAGCAGTAACAGATCTAATAACTGCGCCAGGTAGTTGTAGTCTTATACAGGGTGTTACAAAATGGTACGGCCAAACTTTCAGGAAACATTCCTCACACACGTAGAAAGAAAATATGTTATGTGGACATGTGTCCGGAAACGCTTACTTTCCATGATAGAGCTCATTTTATAACTTCTCTTCAAATCACATTAATCATGGAATGGAAACACACAGCAACAGAACGCATCAGCGTGACTTCAAACACTTTGTAACAGGAAATGTTCAAAATGTCCTCCGTTAGCGAGAATACATGCATCCACCCTCCGTCGCATGGAATCCCTGATGCGCTGATGCAGCCTTGGAGAATGGCGTATTGTATCACAGCCGACCACAATACGAGCACGAGGAGTCTCTACATTTGGTACCGGGGTTGCGTAGACAAGATCTTTCAAACTCCCCCATAGATGAACGTCAATAAGGTTGCGGTCAGGAGAGCGTGGAGGCCGTGGAATTGGTACACCTCTACCAATCCATCGGTCACCGAATCTGTTGTTGAGAAGCGTACGAACACTTCGACTGAAATGTGCAGGAGCTCCATCGTGCACGAACCACATGTTGTGTCGTACTTGTAAAGGCACATTTTCTAGCAGCACAGGTAGAGTATCCCGTATGAAATCATGATAACGTGCTCCATTGAGCGTAGGTGGAAGAACATGGGGCCCAATCAAAACATCACCAACAATGCCTGCCCAAACGTTCACAGAAAATCTGTGTTGGTGACGTGATTGCACAATTGCGTGCAGATTCTCGTCAGCCCACACATGTTGATTGTGCAAGAACTTTTGCACTGAAATGAGGATTGACACATTGTTGGATGAACCATTCTCATAAGTGTACCCGTGGAGGCTAATCAGCTTCTCATAGTGCCTGCACACGCTGTACATGGTACGGAAACAACTGGTTCTCGCGTAGCACTCTCCATACAGTGACGTGGTCAACGTTGCCTTGTACAGCAGCAACTTCTCTGACTCTGACATTCGGGTTATCGTCAACTGCACGAAGAATTGCCTCGTCCATTGCAGGTGTCCTCGTCGTTCTAGGTCTTCCCCAGTCGCGAGTCATAGGCTTGAATGTTCCGTGCTCCCTAAGACGCCGATCAACTGTTTCGAACGTCTTCCTGTCGGGACACCTTCGTTCTGGAAATCTGTCTCGATACAAACGTACCGCGCCACGGCTATTGCCCCGTGATAATCCATACATCAAATGGGCATCTGCCAACTCCGCATTTGTAAACATTGCACTGACTGTAAAAACACGTTCGTGATGAACACTAACCTATTGATGCTACGTACTGATGTGTTTGATGCTAGTACTGTAGAGCAGTGAGTCGCATGTCAACACAAGCACCGAAGTCAACATTACCTTCCTTCAATTGGGCCAATTGGCGGTGAATAGAGGAAGTACAGTACATACTGACGAAACTAAAATGAGCTCTAACATGGAAATTATGCGTTTCCGGACACATGTCTACATAACATCTTTTCTTTATTTGTGTGTGAGGAATGTTTCCTGAAAGTTTGGCCGTACCTTTTTGTAACACCCTGTATAGGCGTTGCCGCCCACAGCGCCGTATTCTGTTTACATACCTCTGTATTGGAATACGTACGCCTATGCAAGTTTCTTTTTCATTTCAGTGTGTAAACCAATTTTTTCGAGAGTATATGCGAGAATATTTGTGTAGTAGGGTAACACACGGCAATTAGCATGACTATTTCACTTGGTATGATTGTGGAATAAAATAGATACCCAAATTACGCGTTTTTAACATCACTACACTGTGTCTAAGCAGCCACAGGCATAAACGTGAGAGTAGTTCGCTGGTGGGTCAGGGGTCGCACAGCAGAATTTGGTAAGCGTTGTTCAGTATGAATGCTAGACGGTGACTGAGTCTGCTTCTTGCTTTTGGTCGCGCTGGGTCGGTACGCTGTTGCTTATATGGAGTCGTTGAGGTCACGTGCACCATGAGTACGCAGGGTTTACTAAGTCGACGTTACGGTTTGGTTGACACCACCTTGCCGTAATCTTCTAGAATTGTGCTGGTACCGTGGTTATCCTAGCGCAACTTTGTTTAATATTTCATTCGCAATACTTCCAGGTCTATCGATGTACCTTCCGCGAGTCCACACTTAATAACTGTTCTTAAAAGAGAGAGACTCTGTTCCACTTTTACGGAGCCATATCTGTACTTCAGTTGTCCATACGTGAGATTAGGATACAACATTCATTAACTTGACACTATTTTAATAATTCTGTAATTATTCTAGACGGTACGGAATTTCCCTTTGTCCTGGTTCTCATATTTGTATTCTACATGATCCATCAAAGGACAAAGGTAACCTCTTTAGTCTGATTAGTCTTCCGGGCCTAGTGGCCGTGGTCGAAGGAACTTTTCGATTCCTGACATTTCGTCCAAAGTTGCGTTGGGCATCATCGAAGGTGGTCCTGGCGACGCTGAGTCTTTCCGACTGAGTCGGACGTCCAACAACGACATAAACTCTGAGTAAAGTGGGCGTGGTAGAGTTTACGTGTAATCAGCAGGTATAATATTTTTCAGAGATGAAACTTCACTGGCACTTGTCATCGGTGAACGATAAAAAATTATCTATCGACTTTACCGAGCTACTGCTCATACGTCATAGAGTTTCATAGCTTTTTCTTTTCTGTTAAAAGTATCGTTATTTTTATTTATTTCAATGGCTTCTCTATATAGTCGTGGATAATAGTTTCTCATAGTAGATAAAATTCCTGATTTCCTGACTGAAAAGCATGCTCTGCTACAGCAGATTTTTCTGTTTTCCCTAGTTAACAAAAACTTTTATGATCCTTCAGTCTTGTTTTCACGCTGCTCTTGGTAGTTCCAATCTAAACCTTTCTACAAGTAGACGGAGGAGGGCATTTGGAACAACCAAGAGAAATTTGAATACAAGACTAGCGAAAACAGAAAAGTCAACTGTGGCAGAACATGCTTTTCAGTCAGAAAATCATGAAGTGAAGTTTTTGAAACCAAAATTTTATCTACTGTGACAAACTATTTTCCACGATTATGTAGAGAAGTCATCTAAATGTATAAAGCATAGTGAAAATTTTAACAGAAAAGAAGAAGGTACAAAACTAAAATGACAATGGACAGCGGCTCAGCAGTATTGGTTGATACTTTTTATCCTTGACAGGCGACAATCGTTATTAAGTTTTATCTCTGACAAAGATTATTACCTCAACGGGGAGACTCAGTGTCGCCAGAATGTAGCATTACGCGTATTTAGGCGAGCTAAGAGGCCGCACAGTATTGGTAGGAGGTTAGGTGAATTTGTAGCACGGATGAACGCTAACACATCCAGAAAACAGGGAATGCCATGGGCTAGGATGGCTAGTTGACCGATTCTGACCAATCAAGAGCACAGACGAGCAGTGTTACCGCATGTGGATCAAACCCAAAAGACAGAAGCTGGATAATGGTCGCTCGCGTAGTAGAATGAGGGATGACTAGAAATGGAGGACTTTGAGACAAGCTGAAACATGGCTTTCTACAGCTCTTTGAGAAACTATGATAATTTAGCGAAATATTAATGGAAATCTGAATACATGTGCAGTCTCAGCAAGACGAAACACATACAAAACACAACAGTATTTTAATATCTTTAAACCTACAGAAGTTAACATGTCACAGAGAATAAACATTTGCACAATTGACCTCTAAATTAACAATTTTTAATAGCTTCATGGGATTACAACAGACAGTATCTCAGATGATAGCATTACACTGCAACTATGATGCCCGAAAGCTAAATATCTGTATCTGTTTCATTTATTGATTTGCGACATCTTTCGTATCTTTTTCATTATGCAAATGTTTATCAGAAGATCGTATTCTCCAGTTACACAGCAAATGAATACTGCGTGATTGCTTCACATTTTGTCATATTTGTGAATTATTTAATGAATAGTTTACTATTTTCCCCGTAACTTTATTTAAATGTTTACTGCAAGTGCTATTAAAAAACTGTGCCAATTTAAAAGAGATGAGTCGCATGTGTTAGCGGACACCACAATTGAAAAGAGAACCAAAGTGCGTTTATGTCAAGAAGGCTTAAGTAATTGTTTAAACAATACTGAGGACGATCTCTTGTCAGTTATTGACACCAAGCTTGTGCAAGAATGATGGCTTATTTGTTTGTGAAATAAGTATTACTCATATTCATTGTAAATGATATGAGTATAACCCAAAGTGTAAGACATTTATTTATTAAAATAGTCTTGTAATATATTAGTTAAGCCGAAAAAGTGATCGACTTGAATCAATTTATGTCTGTAGAGCTTAAGGACGATATGTTTTTGGTGTGGGCGGCCCTCAGCCAATGGAAAAGCAGACAGTACTGGAGCACTACGGGAGTCAAGTAGAGACTGGGACTTTTTGAGTGATGTGTTCAAGGGAGCGTTTCCGGACACTTGGTTTAGAATTCTTGAAAAGACAGACCAGCCTGCGGTAACGCGCTTGATGCGGACAAGGAGGTGTCTGATTCTGGGTGGTGAACAGCCGCTGCTATACTTCTGAAGGAACTTTGTATTTAGGGAGGTTTGAATATTCTCCAGAGTTGGTCTCTAACTTTTGCCGCTTGATTATAGGATCTGAGAATAGACAGAGTATGAGTTACTGTTCTTTGCACTGAATGTGTTAATTTGTGAATCATCATGTTTAACTCTGAACTGATTTGAGCTGGTGAATCTGTGGAGTGTTGTGATCACGAAATTGACTTATCTTTCACGTATTTTTGACGACTATTTAGTTTGGGAGTTTTTCAGCCATTCCCATGATGCTCTCAACGTAATTCTACTGCATTTTATGCAAACATCTTATACCTGTATTTTAAATCGAAGTTGTTGGACGACATTCTGGTTATTTCAGATGCCCTTTCTTGAATAAACATTTTCTCTGTCGTCTGAATAGAACCATTGTTATCAAACTAACCATTTCTCTTTTATTTCATATTTGTGCAATTAACTAATTCGCAATTCTAGGAAATGCATAAATTATCTAACTGCAGGTCATAGCTACAGCTTATTTTTTGCAGCGAATTAGCTGTGGGAGATGAAAGCACACTTGCACGGTTCGACCCTATGTCTATATTGAGCTATTCCTTTCGAAAAGGGTCGTGTACTGTCCAAGTACATAAAGAGCGAGTAACCACAGGTCAAGATGCAGCTGGTTGGGTCTAATGGTATGCTGTTAGGAAGACCAACTCACCAACATTAACCGTTTGGTAACGTAGCTAGGAGCACTTCCGAAGATGTGTAGCGCAGCTCTGGACGAAACACTAGGAACCCAAAAATTTTTCGACCATGGCCATACAGCTCGGAATGGTCATAAGCAAATATGACATCCGGTCGCAAAAGTCTTCATTCCGTGAGCAAATGTAATTTTGTTGTTGCCCTTGATTACAGAGCTAACGCTTAGTAACAAGCAATTATTATAAAGTTATTTGAATTATTCACATAGCACAAAAATCTATAAAAGTGCTCGATTTGTGAGCTGTTTCCATGTGCTGTTATTTTGCATTGATGGAAAGAAAAACTGGAGCACCAAGAAGAAGTTGTGCGACGTAAACGAAAGTTGGAAGGCGGGTTTCTAAATCTGAAAGATAACGTCTATTCAGATTTCGCGTCAGTCGCGTAAGAGTGTCGCTCGTAGCGTCACTATGGGGATATGAATCAGGTTTGAGTTAAAGAGATGCTGTAACGGTCTTGAGCGTTAGTAACGTCTGAGATTCGTCATGTTGAGTTGATGTTACTCAAGAGTACATTTAAGGCGAGAAAGACATCATTATGAACACCTTACTGAATTTGCACAAGTTCGCGTAGTAGGTCTACAAGAAGCTGGATGTTGCATTTGCTACATTAAAGAAAGACTTGGCAGGTCACGAGAATGCAGGGCCGCAAGAGGACCAGGTTCCTGATGGCCATGTGGCACTACCGAGACTATCGCATTCGGCGTATGGATCTGGTGGATTGTACTACGTCTTCAGTAGCAATCTGAGCGGCATCTGGCACCACAGTGACACAACGAACTTTAAAAATCGGTTACCTCAAGGAAAGCTCCGAGCTTGACTCCCTGTAGCGGACACTGATCCCAAACCACCACCATTTGAGGTTTCAGTGGTGTCAAGCGAGAGCTAATTGGGGGACAGGGTGGAGGTCTGTTGTGTTTTCTGATGAAAGTTGATTCAGTCTCGGTGCAAGTGATGGCCCTGTCTTGGTTCAAGGGAGGCCAGTTAGGCCCTGCAACCAACCTGTCTGCGTGCTAGACAAACTGGATCTAAACCTGGAGTTATGGTCTGGGTGCGAATTAACATGACAGCAGCAGTGCTCTAGTGGTCGTCCCATGCATCCTGATTGCAAATCTGTGCATAATTCTGGTGATTCAACCTGTTGTGCTGTTATTAATGAACAGCATTCTAGGGAGTGCCTTCCAACAGGATGACGCTCGCCCGTATACCGTTGTCGTTACCAATCATGCTCTGCGGAGAGTCGACATTTAGCCTTGGTCTGCTCGATCACCAGATCTGTCTTCAATCGAGCACATATGCGACATTATCGGACAACAACCACAGCGATATCCAGAAATAGCAATAACCGTCTCTGTGTTGACCGATCGAGTTCAACATGCATGGTACTCCACCCCAAAAACTGACAGCCGGCGTACGTAAAACACAATGCATTTGCGTTTACATGCTTACGTTCAACAATCTATCGATTACATCAGTTAGTGTACCAGCATTTCACATTTTCAATGGAACATCTCGCGTAAGTATTTCGAATTATATGTCTGTATATTACAGCCAGTAAAGTAACATTTATGCCCAGACGATGTTAATGTACAGTTTATTCCTAGATTTTTTGCATTGAGGAAGATCGAATCTTTGAGACAAGAGGTCTGAGGGAATTATGCAGACGAACAGATTATACATACATTTAGTTGTAATGCAATGACTGCACAACAAGTGGAGCTCACGACAACAGTATGGTATGTACAGGTCCTTGCAGGAGGCCTTTGCCTTGAGATGGCTTGTGTTTCAGGGGCAATACTTTTCTAAAATGACGTAAGGTAGCCGTTTGCTTCAGTGCCACAATGAACACTGAATGTGTTGGTGCTTCTGGGGCTCACATCGTATAGTGAAGTTGACGATGAACGCCATTTCCGAATGAAATGTAAGTTTACTCAATTAAATATCTTTATACGACGAACAGTCGGACACAGTTTGGTTAATATCGGACTGGTGCTTCATCGTGCAGCACTCTTCATTTGGAACGTGTATATATATTGGGTTTATTACAACTAATAGTGCAATCTGACATGGATGGAAGTGTACGAAAATAGAAGTGAAAATGACTCAGTGAGGTAACAGCGAATGTGTGATTACTAGGTGAAATTTACTTCGGTGTTATGATTCTTGAAATGTAAACTTTTTCTGTAGATATCATATTTCAGAATTACTAATTTTGATGGATGGATTCATGTTCGGAAAATTTTTAATCTTTAACAATAGTGAAGTGAAGTAGCAATAAAGCGCCATAGAGATCAGACATCTGGCTATCTGCTGCAGTGCTGCAATGACCAATGGAAGACGTGGAGAAATGCTTGTAGTATCTATGAACATCAGTTTCTTCGATTCGAGTAGAAATAGAAGCTACACACCCGGTATGTTATTGGTGGGAGGTATAAACTGAGTACACTTGTCTTGACGTCCCCATGATAGATAGATCTTACATGGCAACTTCAAACAGGATTTGAGCTGTGACCAGTATTAACCGACTGGAGGGTACAGCAGGAGTTCATTTCACACATGTACCACTTGCAGAATGTTATATAATTTAAAAAAAATGTTTAGCTTTACCAGTTATTGGTATGCCACTAATCAGGTTAAACATGGAGAATTGATGCCCAGGTTGACTGTGAAACACAAGTTTATTTATGAAAACATGAAACCTTCTCTTACCCTTCTTTAGAACATAAATACGGAAACACAAGATACAGTCCTCAGTCAAGTCACTAACTTGAAGTGAATGAGATACAGTAAGTCCGGTGGGTGGTCAGCCGCTGCACATTGAGTCACAATGAGAGTTTCAGTTAATGTCTCACATGTTTCATTGTTATTTTACTAACACTACGGCGTCCTGGAGGATCACTGCGGCAGATCCCAAATTTTGGCGTTGCCTGACGAAAACTGCTGGCAGCTCCGCATTGCCGGCCACTGTGGCCGAGCGGTTCTAGGCGCTTCAATACGGTACCGTGGTGCTGCTACGGTCACAGGTTCGAATCCTGCCTCGGGAATGGGTGTATGTGATGTCCTTAGGTTAGTTAGGTTTAAGTAGTTCTAAGTCTAGGGGACCGATGACCACAGATGTTAAGTCCCATAGTGCTTAGAGCCATTTGAACCAGTTTTGAGCTCCGCATAGGATCGGACACAAACACCCAAAGTCGTTAGACTGACATCAGGAAGAAGGCAGCTAAAGTTTCCACGAGAGATTCTGAATGATGGACCAGAACAGCATTCGGCGTAAAGCCAAGAAAACTCATCCTGGGAGAGCTCGATGTGAATTTGCGTGTTGTGGTTTTGCGCCAGCACGAATATGTTTATGGCAAGTGTATAAAGTGCCACCTACTTGCGAGAACGCGACACGTTGTGGGGAAATTGTGTCTTCAATAACAGTGTCGCGGTCGTGGATGCACCTGTTTCTGTTGGCATATCTCATGGTGGCTCCTGCATATTCTGTGGACAACAAATCAACCTATTTGATTGTTTTCTGGGATACCCACTAACAATAGAGGCAATTGTTGGTCAGTGATGTGTCTGCGAACGTGCAAGCTGGCTGCTTGATCACCTGCTGGTCTTGGGTGAGTAACTGGTTGCTGTCTTGTAGGCATGTAGCTGCAGATTTGTCCCCTCCCGTCCAGGAAAGAGGCGCCGAGACAATCTTGGGGGAGAGCGACGACACAGACTTCTTCACCCTCAGAAAACGATGGTAGCGGTTTTATGATACGCACATCGAGGAGCCATCGCATTTTCTGCCCAGGGTAAATGGACCAGGGTGTCAGAGATACCACGCAGTGGCGATTTCTTTAGGCTGGGACGCTGCACCCATACTGGGATTGGCACGAGTGGCTCGAAGGCAGCCGAGTAGAGAACCACCTGACGTTAATCTGAAGGTACAACAAAAGCATCAATTGTAATACCACACCCAGAACGCTGGTAGTAGTTCATGACTATCTGGGGAGCATTTATGAAATGCCTGTAAGGCGGAGAATGCACTGAGTGCACACTGGAAAGAATACTGTAACAGTTGTGATACTAAATGTAGCACTTCTGCTACTAAATGTAACTGGGTTTTCTCTTTTGATGCTGTCAATTGTCAGGATGAGCATTCTAAAGCATTCTGTCAGGATGAAAATACTATATAAATTAATTTTTCTCTCTTAACAACATGTGGCTCGGGTATGAAGTAGAATGAAACAGCATTTTTACATAAGATAACTTTTATTGAAAGTTTCGTACAACTGTATCTTACTGGACGTTCTGGTTCGGAGAGCGGCAGCTGTGTCGTTTGCGTAGCCTTCTGCTGCGGCAGCGGCGGCGGCGGCGGCGGCGGCGGCGTCTGATTACGCGTAGCGGTGTGTATCTCGTGTCGTCGTCTCGCCCAGCTGACCGGAGACGCGCAGCGCGAGGTGGCCCGTTTAATTATTGCGAGCGAAGTCGTGCATCGGATGGTGATACCTTGAATGTGGCGTCCCAGTGTTTCTCTTCTCTAAGCGGCCGCGTGTGTTGTGCGTCGGCCAGCGGAGCGGCGCGGCGGGGAATGGCCAGTGTCCCGGACTCGAACAACGGACTCCCGCTAGCCAGTCTTCGGCTGTCAGATCTTCATCCCAGCTCACAGGTGACTGCTGATGTGAGGCCGTCTCCTTCCCGTCCTCACGAGTCACCCGGGTACGTAAAAATCAGACTTCAAATACCTTTTAACTTCTGTCTTCTGGCGCTGAGGCTGCTGCTTGCTATTCCATTACAGCGGCGGACTTGGTGCGTCTGTGCATGATGCAGTCTCTTCTTGCATGACGGTCTTCAGCACCGAAACTGACTGAAAACAACTGCTACGCTTCTTCACTCCTTCGTCTTCTTCGTCTCTCGTCTCCGTCTCTCATCTCCGTCTCCGTCTTCGTCTTCGTCTTCATCTTGTCTCCATCTGTCGGGCCCACCGCGTCTCGCGTATTTATTCACTTCAGTTTACTGGAGGTGAACGACTTCACGGTCATTACCTCTTCTGTCACGTTGAAAAGCTTCTCGAAGAATCTTCTTAACGTCGGTCATTGGCTCTTGGAATGTAGGCGAGGGCCTTTGATCGCATGCGACAACTGAGAAACACGTGAGCCGGTCGGGCGATGCCCTGACGGCTGAATCGACAGCGCCCGCTTATGTGGAACTTGCTGACTTCACGGTCATTGTCTCTTCTGTTCTGCTCTTCTGCCTGCTGAATGCCAGTATGTAACTCTCTAAACTAAACCAAGTTTTTCATTTATATTCTAATTTCTACTTCACTTTGATTTCACTAATTTATTTACTTAAGTACCACTCAACAATACTGTGAAATAACGAGAGCACTTGAAAAGTAGAAATTACTACATTAAACTAGAAATTACTACATGAAAACTAGAAATGTTACATCTGGTGCGTGTATGTTACTGCAGAAACACTTGGGAAATAGGGATATGGCACCTGAAGGATGTATATGCGTGTAAATCCACTCGAAAAGTAAAAACAGTGCACTTTTAGGTAATATATGAGTGCTGGAGCACTTGATAAATAGGAATATTATACCTTGAGGACGCACATACAAGCCGTAGAGAACGGAAAAATGAAGGAAAATGAGACATGGAGCTGAACCATGGAACAACGCAGAGGTTTGACTGCTGAGGTCATTCAAGGTACTTGCGTGGAACGTTCGGCCTGACAGCATTTAAGGCCTTAGCCAATTGATGGATATTGCTGCAAGGTCCGTAAGTGATATAACTGGTCAACTGAAGGTCCAAGCCTGGAGCAGAGAGAAACATGGTGCTGACCAGAAGAGGCAGACCGCGGTGGAGCTATCTTCGACTGATGGATACCGTAGGTACTTTGGGCAAGGGATTCGATATCTTTGAAGCTGCAGTGATGGTTGATATTACCTCCAACGACAGAGAGTTTTGTAGGCGCCGCTGTGTCGGCTACATGTTGTGCAGCAAGGACAGAACTTTGGGAGCCATCTGGGAGTTAATGATGAAGACATTGCAAAGGAAACTGGAAGTTAAATCACTAAGTTGCGAGAAAAGTACCTGACAGGACCAATCAAACTGGTGCGAAGCACACAAACTCCGAGCAAGTTCAAAAAGAAGCCTCCTCACCAGCTGAAGTTGGACAAGACAGAAACCATCGTCAAAAACAGTGAAAACTGTGAAATCCACGAAGCAGTCCCCACTGTTGAGGCGAAACTGGAGTGGAGGCGCTGGAAGCATTAAAAATATTGTTTATCCTCGTTGCCAGTTGGTGGGATGAATCAATAAGTGGTGGTGCTGAAATCAGTAGGGGCGCCAGAACGGGTGGAAGATGTTTATCATTATAGTGAACTGAAAAACAGATGCTGTGGTAGACTGTGAATAACAAATTTAGTGATGAAATCACAAAAGCTTGGCATGTCCTTCCTTGTAGCTTAATTACATGAACACAAGAAACAGTTCTCAATAAAGTCTGAGTCTTGATATGAGAGAGATCCAATGCGTCCAGCGAATAGCCACACACTGACAACTGAGTCACCATTACTACAGTTACTGTTAATGTGTCAAATGGTTCACTGATTGCCTCTATTTGCTCAAACACTATAACTCTCTATAGCACCAAAGTCCTGGAGGTCCATTGTGGTAGGAACCAAGCCTCAGTGTAGTCCAACGAAGACTGCTGGCAGTTCGACATGATGTCAGGAGAGAAGACCGGAGGCTGGTAGACTGGTTAGCACTGGAGAGAAGTTCAGTGAAGGTTGCAGTAGAGACCCTGATAGTTGGACCAACAGTGCTCAAACCCAGTACCGTGGGTGTGCATTGGAATAAATATAGTTTGGATGTTTGGAGACATTGCGTCGTATACCTGTGGGCATGTGGTACATGGAGGTGAGATAGTGCCCGCTATAGAAGTGCCGCATTCGTGGTGCACTTGCTGTTGTCGGAAAGCCTGGCGCCTCTTGCAGTGTGTGCCATAAATTCCATGGACAACAAACCAGTCTGTTAGTTGTTCAGGATATTTGCTAACACACCAGGCAAGCGCTGATGGGTAATGAGCTCGCTAGCGACTAAATTAGCTGGAGAAAATGATGCCTGATGTTTGACCACCTGCAGATGTGTGATTGGCTACAGATACAGCAGTTACGTCCATAATCTGAATGTTTCAGTCAGGATAATGAAGCCAGTATGGCGTTTCTAAATGGAACCACACATCCAGATACACTTACCTAATGGGGTTTTAACCACTATCTATATCTGCATCTACATGGATACTTTGCAAACCACATTTAAATGCTTGGCAGAGGGTTCATCGAACGACCTTCAGAGTTCTCTATTATTCCAATCTCGTGTAGGGTACGGAAAAAACGAATACCTGTATCTTTCCGTACGAGCTCTGATTTTTCTTATTTTATCATGGTGGTCGTTTTTCCATATGTAGGCCGGCGTCAACAAAATATTTTCATATTCGGAGGAGAAAGTTGTGATTGAAATTTCGTGAGAAGATCCCTCCGCTACGAAAAACGCCTTTGCTTTAATGATGTCCACCCCAAATCCTGTATCATTTGAGTGACACTCTGTCCCCTATTTAGCGATATCACAAAACGTGCTGCCCTTCTTTGAAATTTTTCGATGCACCCCGTCAATCCTGTCTGGTAAGGGTCCCACACCACGCAGCAGTATTCTAAAAGAGGATGGACAAGTGTAGTGTAGGTAGTCTCTTTTGTAGATCTGTTACTTTTCCTAAGCGTCCTGCCAATAAAAGGCAGTCTTTCATTAGCCGTCCCCACAACATTTTCTGTGTTCTGTGAAATTTAAGTTGTTCGTAATTGTAATTCCTACGTATTTAGTTGAATTTACGGCCTTTATATTTAACTGATGTATCGTGTAACCGAAATTTAACGGATTACTTTTAGCATAGCACTGATGTGGATGACCTCACACATTTCATTATTTAGGGTCAATTGCCAATTTTATCACCATGCAGATATCTTTTACAAATTGTTTTACAATTTGCTTTGATCTTCTGATGACTTCACTAGCCAATAAACGATAGCGTCATCAGCAAAAAACTTAAGACGGCTGGTCAGATTGTCTCCCAAATCGTTTATACAGATCAGGGACAGAAAAGGGCCTTTAACACACCTTGGGGAACGCCAGAAATTACGTATGTTTTACTCGATGACTTTTCGTCAGTTACTACTATTTGTGATCTCTCAGACGGGAAATCACGAATCCAGTCATATAACTGAGACGACATTCCATAAGCACGCAATTTCACTCAATCCGCTTTTGTGGTACATTCTCAGAAGTCTCCGGAAATCCAGAAATACGGAATCAATTTAAAAACCCTTGTGAATAGCACTAGATCTCGTGAAAGGCAGACCTGTCACTATAAAAAGAGGTGGGAGTAATGCATAGTCACTAGAGAAACACTGGCGGCAGAATGTATTGCTCAGAGCAGCTCTCGTGAAGTGGTAAAGCGAAGGAACAACCACAGATAAGTTTAGACTATCGTGTACTAACGGACAGGGGCGTCGAGTATTGTAAAAAGTTGCTTGAAATTAGCAGAAGGAACCACTTGTTAATTTCAAAGTACTACTAGCAGTGCAACTATCACCATGACAATGTGGAAAGAGCTAAAAGAATAGCGCACCGATGTCGAGCAGCTCCTTATATGCCACAAATTTCTACAGTCCGTGATGAGCGACGTTTTAGGGCGAGTAGAGACGACACTGGACAGTGGATGACTGAAAACAAGTGATTTGGAGCGATGGACCGGTGGTAGCTCGATAGAAGCGACTGAGTTTAATAAATTATTGGAGAAGGTTACTTGACAATGTCTGTACTGCCAACAGAGAAGTATAGAGGTATTATGGTATGGAAGTGTTTTTCGTGGCTAGCAGGTGATCACCATAATACACTTAAGAACACGCTAAACGGGAAGGATATGAACTTATTTTATAGATTTATGTGCTGATTACAGTAGAGAAACAGTTAGGGGACGTTGAATGTTTATATCAGCACGACAATACAGCCTAACATAAAGTATCATCTATAAGAGAGTGTATGGGGATAATAATATTTTTGAAATGGACTGACCTGCCCCTACCTGGATTTCGACTTTAAGGAAGAACTTCCAGTCCTCCACAATCATTCAGACACATTACTGAAGTTGTTCTGAGCAGAGATCAACCGTCATATAGCAGAAGAGTGGGTATTCACTATATTAATGTTCAACAATAGGTGGGTGGTATCTTTTTGACTGATAGTGTACACTTTTTTTTAACTGCCTTCTAAATCTCTCATGAGACGAAAACAGTGCTATAATGATAGTCTAGAAACATTTTGCATAGGTATCCGAGTACTGTGCTCATTCTGAGATACAGGACGAACAGAGTCAAGAGAATCTTGCTTCTCACGCTGTATGGTTAAATGCATCAAGAAAATAAGTATACGTTACTTGCCTCATGGCTCTACCTCATTCGACACAGAATCAAGTGAGCTACGACTTTTGTGAATCGAACTAACTCCTAGGGTATCATAAGGCTGTTTCAGATATGAGTACGCACTCATGTTTCAGTGCATGTCTCATATGGGAGGAAGTAAATAATCGAAGGCCGAGATACAAGGACACAGCGTAACGTGGGATCCCACAGGGTGTTTGAATCACAGTAGTTGTTTTCGGCAAGCAGGCTTTCAGTTTTACACTGTTTTGGGAAAATTTTCAGAGCCACCATTAACAGCATTGCATCACTGTACTCGTCCTTCCAAGATCTCCTATGAGAAGCTGTAGCTTTCCATTTAAAACAAATTTCCTTCAGGTCTTCAGTAGGTACCAGAGTTAAGAAGGCTGAACAAAAAACTAAATTACGTACCCCTGTACTTAGTAACATCATAAACGATGTTTTGATATGTTGAAGTGCGCACGAGACATAAAGAATGTTATGTCTCATCTGACTCATCCTATATTTCCCAGATGCATGATGTGGAGCCAAACTCTCGCTTTTCTCACACAACATCCTTAAAGCCATGAATTAAGTCAGTCGAGTATATAGAAGCAGTATTTCCCGACTTCCGAGAAGTACGAATACTGTCTAATGTACGTTGAAATGGGTATCAACAGAAATTTGGAATGGGGAGATCTTGGCACAAAGGCTGGAACTTGATAATGTCGACGGAGAGGCACTAACTGATAATGAAGTAAGTTTTAATGCACTTGCAGCCAGTATGAATAGCAACCTTAGATATTTCACAGATGATGTGATAATCTACAATAAAGTAAAGTCTGAAAAAAGCTGTGTATATAATCTGTCGAATCTTGATAAGTTTACAGACAGGCACAAATACCGGTAACCAGCTTTAAATGTTCATAAATTTAAAATTACATAGTTCACAAACAGGAAATGTGAAATAACGTTGACTATAACATCTCTGACACACAATTGTAAGCTGGCAGGGGTGGCCGAGCTGTTCTACGCTCTACAGTCTGGAACCGCGCTACCGCTACAGCCGCAGGTTCGAATCCTGCCTCGGGCATGGATGTGTGTGATGTCCTTAGATTAGTTAGGTTTAAGTAGTTCTAAGTTATAGGGACTGATGACCTCAGAAGTTAAGTCCTATAGTGTTCAGAGCCATTTTTGAACACAATTGTAATCGATCAGTTCGTACTAAAACCTAGGCGTGAGAATTTATGGATGTATGAAATGGAGAGACCATATTAGCTCTGAAGCAAGTAAAGTAGGTGTTTGATTTCGATTTATCGATATGATACTAGGAAAATATAATGAATGTACAAAGTAGATTGCTTAGAAAAGATTCGTGTGATCCAGCCTAGGATATTGCTGAAGTGTGTGGATTTGTAACAAATAGGACTAATTGGGGATATTAAAAGTATACAATGAAGGGCAAAACGAAAGGTCACAGGTCTTTTGGCTCCATCGAAAGTATCACAGAGGGCTGAAAGGACTTAAGTGGCAGACTCTTTCAGATGGACGTAAATATCCCAACAAAGCCTAATTATCAGGTTTCGAAAACGGCTTAGAAGTGATGAATGTAGGAATGTGCCAAAATCGTACTTGTATCGCTATCGTAGAAATCAGAGGGTAACTTCATGCTAATTGTAACCAGCACAGAGGTGTTTAACAACCACTCTCCCCGCGATTCATTCGTGAATGGAACTGGAAAGCCGTTGTGGGACCTCGCAGACGAGTAGTTGCGTGGGCACAGTAGAGGGGCAGTGGCAAAGACTCTAGTGTGCACGTAATCATTTACTCTTTGCTTTGTGTTTGCTTTGTCTTAGATGTTCTATGTTAATGTCTGGCTCACGGCTTCAGGCTAAAGTTGAACATTAAGAATACGAACGAGTCTATCATTGATAGAATGGAGCTACGTAGTGGCTAACCGTTATAGCTGGTACAATGGGTAGTACCCCCTGCCACGCACTCCCGCATTGATTTACAAAATACGAATGTAGAGAGGTAAATGTCATAGGAAGTGTGACCGCCGCCGGCCGCACAGTAGTCGGCCAGGGCTAGGCTGTGTATCGCTGGGTAGCCTAAGCAGCAGGCGTCGCCTCGGGCCCGCTCGCCACTTGCTGCCGCTGCCGTGTGCCATTTGCAGGCGTTGCTCCTGCTCGCTGCTTCGCGGAGCACGTGCCCGGCCCGCCTCCCCGGAGGCCCGGCCCGCAGGTGGGAGGTGGGTGTCCCCCTGCGCGGCGCATGCTCGCAGCGGCACACGCGCACGCCGCCTCCGACGCCGAAGCCGACGCCGACGCCGACGCTCAGTGGTCGCGCGGCAGGCGCCCCGCAAACCACGGCCGGCCACGCATCGCGGCGCCCTGCTACGCTCGCGGTATGCGACGATCGCGGACGCCGACTCCGCCACCGCCACTGCCTGCTGCTGCCGCTGCCGCCCACCGACACGGCGACCAAGACGACGACGGCGACGACCCGCGCCCGGCCCCTGCGGCCCGCCACCGCAGCCGCCGCTGCCCTCGCCACTGCCAGGTAAATCACAATGTGGCTGCAAAGTGTCTGCAGTTTACCTGCGAGTCAGTATCATCCGTATTCCCAGTCATTCTCCCTTACTCCACACTTGTCATACCCTGCATCAATTCAGTAAACTATAATTAAATGCTACTGACAGCTTCTATATGAGTTTGAACTAATCTTTTCATCGACACCAACAGTTACATTTTAGAATATTTGTGCCTCTGCAGGTGCCCACTGTCATATTGATTACAGAAATGTTCTGTTTACTTGGGAACACAGTTATATTGATTTCAGAGAAGACGACACATGCCACCCATGCTGTCACTGGATTTATTTATCTCACAACACTAACTACGATATGTGTGCCATTTGCGAGTGATAAGATTAAATACATCATTACATACAGATTATATGGCATACCTAGCGTAATTACAATGATCTAAAATGCACAGTTTTTATATTGAGTTATATACCAGTACTAATCACATATGATCTGTTACATCCTCCTTTTACACAGACGACGAGAAATATTCTTTTATAGATAAGATCAAACATGTGAATGTAATTGAATAGGATGACCGCTCCACGGTAAAGAATATGTACTGAGGCGCTTCATGTTATCACTTCACATCAATGACACATGCGCTGAAGTTATGATTGTGATATACGTAAATCTAGCAACAATGCACATGGAACCTGTCGTTTCTGAAAAGTATTAATGTCAGGTTTTAAGTGAAACAGAAATTACAATCTTAATAAGAACTCAATTTGAAAAAATACAATTATGTCATATTCAGATTTAGTAACACTATGTTTTTTTTAAATTTGACAGAGGAGATACTTGACAAACTCAAAACGCACAGTATCAATAGAAACAAGTTTTTTCAGACATGTACATTGTAATTTACACAGCAATTGCAGTAAAAACTGTAGATAGTCTTCTCTATGTATAGTCTGTTCTATATAGCCTACAGAGATACGTAATTTCAATTTTTTGTCTACTCAGTATTAGACAGTCTGCTGCTACAGGCTGTGCAAACGTGCCTAAGTAAACTATACTAAATGTGATTTTAGAGTCCTTAGAAAAATAATACATTTATTTAAGGTTTGAAAATAACTGCCGCTGAAAGAAACAGACTTCATAAATATGTTGTGACTTATAAGCCAAACCGCCAATTTTGCATGAATCATCGTTGTTTTACTGTTGTCGCAAACAATCTGAAGGAAGTCAGTTCCACCTCCCTTTCTATCATATTACCTACCTCCAGTTCGTAGTGTTTCTACTCTTTCTTAATTCTTAATTCGCCCTCCTGTTGTTGGATGGTACGAAGATATGATGTGGGTAAATTGTGCAAGATGATGTATTACAGTACAGAGCAGTTTCACTCTCTGAATTACATCATAGACAATTACTCATCTACAATAAAAAGACTGTTGGTGGTAGAATCACACTTCGTGGAACCTAAATCTGAAGACTGCTTTATAGCCCACTGGAACTTTAAGTCTGTTTATCACTTTGGTGTCAGTTGTACGAGTATACGTTGCTCACAATGGGAAAAATGATGGTCTTAGTAATATTGATAAAACACCTGTCGGACGACGTACTTAATTCGTGCATCTGGTTTATGAGTTTCTGAAATTCTTAGTTTGCATAACGGGCTATAATTAAATGAATCAGAGTGGCATGCACTGTATCTTTCATACAGTGATTTTGTCCGTTTTACATTATTTCCGTATTTGTATACAGTATTCTAAGATTGACCTGTCTTACGGGCCACAGCCTAATAGTTACACTTCTACACACTGTAATTTATATTACTGAGCAGCAAACATTTGTAACTATCTTCATAACAACCAAGCGAGTGAAAAGGAATTAACAACTAGTTTCATATGCATTATCTGTACTTCCAGTTCAAATGCGACTGCGAACTTCTGTAGTTTCGTATGGTAACGATTTGACATCAATGAACTACAACATGAATTGTATGGAGAATAATGTGTATAACATATTAAGGGAACTAGTATGTTTGTTACCGCCGACATTAACTGCTTTCAAAAATACTTTCATCACCACGTCTATAATGTACAACACTTATTTGGCTACACACAGAGGCCTACGTTTAATAACTTGTTGGGATTGTAAAACTGCTTGCCATCATTCAAATTTTATTAAACTTTTGTTTATTTACTTATTTATTCGTTTCGGTTTAGCATCCTCCTGGTATCAATGTCGTGAGGCAGATTTCTAACAAATATGGACTTATAGAGGAGAACGAACAAGCCATGGCCATTCAAAATAAAATAGAAATAAAGTATCACTGTATCCTAAATTAAACACACGGTAAGAATCTAACGATGGGTCCTTCGAAATGCGAGTACTGTTCTTACAAATTATTTAGAAGTTCTCCTTTTAGTGGATTTAACGTAACTAATAAAAGTTTCTGGAACACACGTCAAGAACTAGTATCTTTCCCGCTAACATAGCCTGAGGAAGAAGTAAGGAAGACGTGAAATTTATTTCGTCCATCATGCAAGCAAAATCTTTGCCGACCTATGTCAATGCCTAGGAGTGAGACTATGACAGTAAGGAGAAACGCAAAGTATATGGATTGGTTCACACAACGTAAATGTGAAATGTAGGTAGAGTTGTTGCAAGTCAACGCACCTCTTTACGTTAAGATTAGGGTTTCATCAAAGTATCTGTAACATCCACTTCTAAGCTGCGATTTGCATCAAGGAGATTAATATGCATTCTGATGTTTCGTTTCCTAGGACGCTAATAGTTGCTAGTCATTAAACATCTGTTACAGCAGAAAACAATATCTACATATCAATTAACTCTTATATTCCACTTGGCAGTCTAAGGCATTTTTCCACTCCCTGCTCTGTCCAACGACGTTACTCTGAAAAATTTTTCGCTGTGTGCCTCGACTTTGCTAATCTTACCAATGTGACAAATACTCGGTATTTATGCTGAAAGATGCAAAATGTTCAGAACGGTTTCTCGGAAAACCGAATGTACCACTTTACGTATTGCTCGTCGGATTGCTCTAGAATTAATTAAGAACGTGTTAGAGACAGAAGTTCAGATTTGGTTCGGGGAAGAATATCACGCAACGTTTTACTGAAGGAATCGTTCTGGAATTTCCCTTAAGCAATTTAAGGAAAATCAAAGATAATGTAAATGCGTTTTCGATACTAATGTAAGGTTTACGACAAATGGTTGTACTCAAAATGGTGAGTAAGTTAAAGAAACGTACATTGGCGAAGGATGTGCTGCAAAAAGCATACTTATAACAAAAATTGAGTACGTACTTATAGAGTCGAATACGACAGCACTTCGCAAGAGAAACACTGTAATATGACACTGCTTGCTGCTCGAGGTGAAATTCTTCACACGAACAGCTTGACAATATTGTAGTTTTCATGATTTCGTCACACTGCTTTTTCACACCAGTTGTCTCGAAATCCTCGCACAGCGCATCATTAAACAACTTCTTAAACTTTCTCCGAATTTTTTGCAAAATGTTTAACTGGAAACGTTAACAAGCGACATAACAATGTACCATTTTCAAAGGCTCTCGAACGAAAGGTAAGTACATTTCGTGCTATACGAGTATAAAATAGTTACTTTGGTACCTAAAAAAAAAACAGGTACGACGTTGATACAAAAAAGTACTCGCCAGAGAGGTCCAAGTCTGTCTAAACAAAAACTCTGCAAGCAACTGAACAGTGCGCTACTGAGGGTTATTTGAACAAATATTAAACGAATATTTGTCGTGTTCCGTAGCGAACGAGGGAGGAAGACCTTACTTCATATCTAGTTAAGTGTCGTGTTATTTCTTCATTTACTCCTTACGTGTGATATACTGGCTGAATCAGCTATACAGTTCACCTGAGATATTTCCTGAGTAATTTAAAGAACTGTATTCACCCAAATCAGTTAAAAAATTCTTGACTGGCGTATAGTGTCTTTCCTTATCTATATTAATGACAGAGATATTGGATCTGCTTTGATTTCTCAAATGGAACTACGGTACTTCTACTGCTGGCGTCATAGTTATAAAGGAGACCAATTAACAAATTCTTCAAAATCCGATTCTTAGTTTCGGAAAAATTGCAGTGTGTAGCCTTCAGTATTTATCTGCTTTGAAAATGACACTGATCGCAGTCTTACGCGGAAGTTCGTGTAGTCTTAAGGAACCGTTGACTCAAGCCGATGGGATGCCCCAGCTAGATGCAGCTAAGAGAGTCTATTTACAAAAGCCGCATAGTGGAGGAAAGTTTAATTTGAAAAGTGATACTAATCACAATTATCTACAAGTAGTTAGACCAATAAACCAACTAAAAATCAAAGGACATGGCAAGTAATGATTATTCACCACGAACTATTATAAGATTTATTGTTTCTGGCAGAGCGTTGTAAGAAATGTACATATAAAAATCGAACGAATTTGTAATACAGGCTATTGAAGATTGTTAAATAAAAGCTATGTATCACAAGTTTAATATCAATATACACAAAACTGCATTACAAAATTATCTCTGCAACGGCAACTAAACAGAAATCACAAAAGAATGTGATCATAACTACTTCCTGAAAATTCCATTTATGCTTTCCCGTCCTATCCTGTGACCAGGAAAGAAGTGAATGATAGCTTTCCTAATCACGAGTGGAAAATACGCTGGACATCCATCGTGACGACACATCCACGTATTTCAGGTGACGCATCCTCTAGGAAAAAGGAGGGAATTTAGGATTTAACGTCTCGTGACAATGAAGGAATCAAAGACGCATTTCTCTAAGAGAGCCGGCATCACTTCGGTAATAAATTGTACTGATCTTCTATCCATTAAGGTTCCTTCAATGAAACAGTGTCCAGTCATCTATTGTCCAGTATATCGTTCATTCCGCTCGTTGCAAGTTTGTCCTTCCCCTCCGCGCCATCTTGCTGGACACCGCCTGACTTCATACCTTTGTGCGTACAACTGCACTCTTCTCTCCGTGTTCCCATTGCACTCTCCGTAAGATTGTAGCATATATATTTCCTCCGAATTTGTGAAAAATACTTATTTTCTCAAACTAATCAGCAGTCGACAGACGTAAAGGACGCAGGCAAAGAGAAAACTACTTTTCTTCTATGCAACAATTCGTTTCCGCAGTATACGACGTGACGTATTTCCTTCTTCGTGTTCGGAAGAGATTTGATAAGACAGTAATCTGTTTCGTTTCAAAAACAGGTAAATCGCCAGTTCTAGATGTCGTAATCACCATAAAATTAATAATCGGATTTTGAAGAGTAAAATGTCGTTGAATTACCTTCTTTTATAAGAACGATACTCCCGAAGAGGGCATGAAGGCCCAACTGTACCGACCGGCTGGCGTGTCATCCTCAGCCCATAACCGTCACTGGACAAGGATACGGAGTGGTATATGGTCAGCACACCGTTCTCCCGGCCCTATGCCAGTTTCCGAGACTCCTCAATCAAGTAGCTCCTCAGACTGCCTCACAAGGGTTGAGTGTACCCAGCTTGCCAGCAGCGCTCTGCTGACCGGATGGTCACCCATCCAAGTGCTAGCCCAGCCAGACAGCACTTAACTACGGTGATCTGACGGGAGCCGTTGTGACCACTGCGTCAAGGCCGTTGGCACAACGATACTAACAACAGAAATTATTTCAGTTTCATTTGAAAAGACGAAGCTGACACCGATATCTCTGTTATTAATAGAGCTACGAAAAAAGACGATAGGTCGTTTGGTGAGGACTTTCTCACAAATGGTTTCACGATATCTTAATCAGGTTCGGAAGAGATTTGAAGTGAACAGTTATATGAAAAATGAAGGCAGCAGGACTGCTGTATAGTACTCCTCGAATAACGATTCCCTAACTTTAGTAATATGATTTTTCCGATGACAGCATCGCTATTTATCCAGAGATTTCCAATTACTTCCCACTGCTAAGACGCTGAGTGGGTGCACCGCAATTGTTTTCAAATCCGTCCATGAGTCAGACATGTCATATCTCCAAACAGATGAATGTCTCACATTCGCCTCCCCTTCACTGATTTCATGTCTTCATCCTATTTCGTGTCTCCATACTACTTCATTTCTTCTCTTGATATTGCAGGTGGATACAAAATATAGTTCCCAAACGTAAAACCTTACCACAAACGTTTTGATACATTAAACCATTTATGAAGCATCAAGAACGACCACCAAGCGATGTCCATGAGCTGCTGAAGGGAAAGCGGTTACTTTTGGTACTTGTCTGCTTAAACGTCGACGTTTCGTATTGGATTTTTCCATTTATGAAGAAAAGAAAAACATCAACTGCCAAAGAATATATTTATTTTGTAATCTTTATTTACCACTAGTGAACCTAGCAATAGTTCTCAGTAGCTGTATATGTATGGGAATCGTGTAAATGTCCTAATCTCGGGTATCCCTAGGAATGGTGTAAGGACTCGAATTTCGTCTCCTCCTAGCGACTTCACCCGGTTTCAAATTATAGAAATCAAAATTACGATAAATCATAAGGAATACAAATGAAAAAGACTTCTTTGTTTTCGTTTTCGGTTTTTATTTTTAAGGTCTTCTTAAATTTTTTGTATACAATACAATTACGAAACTTCGGAATACATTAAACATTTTTCCTTTTTTGAATAATGTGTGGTAAGTGTATGAAACTATTTTCTCAACTACTAGTTTGTGGAAGCTCTCCACGCAGCTGACCATGAGAAAAATATGTTGAACTGTTTAAGTGGCCAGCTGTCATAGTTAAAACCGACTGCGAGGAAGATAACGAAATGATATATGTTCGCAGGACAACACAGTATTTTTTTCCCGCAGTCGGTTGCAATAGAAAACATGTACCTTGCAGTTTAAAAAAAACCTGGCTTATATCCGTTCGAACGTTTATTAGTGTATTGTGGAAAAACTTGGAAGTTAATCACTCAATAATTCTGAGAGATTTTGCTAATAATGTTTCCTAATATACTGGGTGGATACAATTAAAGTGCAGATACACACGGAGGTCCACTGTTGGCTGTAATTATCGTGTGGCAGTGAAAAGTAGCAGATATCCTAATGTGTTTATGCAGAACCCATTTACACTGGATAAAATTACTTCCTATTTTGACCACCATGTGCAAATCTGGCGCTGTATAACGTCCTCTCCGGTGCTCGTATTGAACAAACCGTTTAAGCGACATTTAATAATAAAACCAACATTACGGCTTTCTCAACTGTTTGACCTTTTCTGCTCATGCCCCGTTCCTAATCGATTATATATGCAAACAATTGAATACGTCTTTCTTGCATTCATAGCGCCAGATTTGCACCTGGCGGCCAAAACTGGAACTAATTTTTTTCTAGCATAAATCGGTTCCGCATAAATGCAATAGAATAGCTAACACGTTTCGCTGCCACGTTTACTTATAGCCACCTGGTATATACATATATTATGAAATGAAATAAAAAATTAAACTCTGGGATCACCACTGAAGTCCACACGATATCGTACGGTCTCCGTGTTATCCTTTGCCATGTGTCGTCATGCGGATGCGGTGTGTAGGGGCATGTGGCCAGCACAACGCACTCCCGGCCATTATGGACATTTGAACTTTGGAGCCGCTGCCTTTTAATCATGTAGCACCTCACTTGGCTCCACGAGGCTGGATGCATCCCCGTCCAGAACCCTCACCAAGGAAAAATCCTTGGCAGAATTGGGGATCGAAACATGGTCCTCCACATGGTAGCGTTCTACATTGACCACTAAGCTCCAGAGGCTGTCGTTCTGGCAATAAGGTAAGTCGGGTGAAGATGTCCTAGTTAAGAAATTTTTTCCTAAAACGATTGGACCACCCATCCGAAAAGCTTGAAATTCTTGAGGAAGCTGGATGATTGTTTACTTCTCATTTGTACAAACACAAAATTCTGTTGCAGTGGTTACCGGTTCCGGGCTGACATGGCTATTCTCAAACCACATACCTCGTTATTAACTCTAATTATTCATACGAGGGCTATTGGGAAAGTAACGAACGATAGGTCGCGAAATGGAAACGACAGTGAAAATCAAAACTGTTTTATTTGCAACAGTTAGCTACGTCTTCCAACTACTTATCAGCATAGTCGCCCATCCCACTAAGACGTTTGTCGTAGCTTTGTACCACCTTTACAATACCCTCGCTATAGGAGGCAGTCGCCACTGCCTTCCGCCGATTCTCTACGCTGGCCTACAGCTAGTTGTCTGTGCCAAAATGTTGTCTTCATAGCCAGCGGTTCATGTGAGCAGAGATAAAACTCAGAGGGAGACAATTACGGGTTGTATTGTGAGTACTCAAACATTTACATTTGAAAGTGATGCAGGAGCATCTTCATTGCCCCTGCATAATGTGGCTGAGAATTGTCTTGAAGAAGAAAACGCACGACAGTTATGTAATGTTGGCTGTCTAGCATCAGGCGAAATTTCTCACCCGGCCCTCGTACTTGGAGGAGACACTACCGTTCTATGTATCTTTATGTGCTCACTGTGTGCTCAGAACTAAAACGAACGACGTAACGTGATCGACAGGCATACTAGAGACACTGCCCAGCACACCTGTGCAAAACTTCGTCGGATTTTCACTGTGGTTTCCATTTCGCGACCGATCGTTCCTTAATATTCGAATAAACCTGGTATAATAAGGTGTCAAAAGGTATGAAAAGCTTCTGCACAGCAAAGTATAATGTGGGAACATTACCCTCACTGATCTTAGCCTATGTATCTGTCGCATCTGACTGACACAACCAATTTTCCTCAGTAACGAATAGCTGCGAATCTAGCATACAGTGACAGCATGAGTAAAATAAGTTTGAAATTCTGTTGAGTTAAAATTTGATCCCACATTTAACTACACTGAAAATATAAACATTAAATATTTGAAAAAAAAGTGATAGATACTCTGTGATACTGAAAGTAAAGTACAGGTAGAATCTTCCACTAATTGCTGGGTAAGATGCCAACTGTACTGGGAGACGATACAACTGTGCGAAACAGGCAAAATTTGTGAATCAGTTAAGAGTAACACAATAAAATTAATTTCTTTTGATTATGAAAAACAGAGATAAGAATATTTTTAGAGAAAGGCTTTCATGTATTCTTTATTGTTATCTGATTCACGTTTTACACATACTGCAATAGTCACTTATTATGTGTAATGCATCGGATGCTCTCAAATTCATGTCCCATTTTGTCATAAAAGTAGCACCTACAGGCAAGAAAAATATCGTCGTCACTCTCATTTTCTCCATTGGTGTTACTCAGATGTAACGATTCCTCATTGCTTGAAGATGAACCGCTTGTTGGTCTCAAATCCTTCCTTCGGAGAATACTACGTTTTGATCAGTTATTTTGTGCTTTGTTCCTCATCTGCTTCATTTTGGACTGCTCGTTAGAACCTCTGAAATTTGCGTTTTCATCTTGATTGGCCTAGATGCCGAAGCCTTAGGAACAGGGCCTAAGTCATTAAAAGGATATCTATTATATTGTTCTTCAAGACTTCCGGATGGTCCTGCATCATTTCTGGATCCTCCAACATTGCATATAGCTACCGCTGCTTTGGGTATGGGTGGAATATGTACAGCAGTAGGGGTAGAAACACGGTTTGTGGATTATACGATAAGATTACTAGATTTCTTTACATTACGCTTGTCCGTCCTATTTATGAGTACTGTTGCACGATGTGAGATCCGTACTAGATCAGCTTCCTCCTCCGAATGCGAAAATATTTTGCTGACGCCGACCTACATAGGGAGAAACGATTACCATAACAAATTAACAGAAATCAGAGCTCGCACGGGAAGATACAGATCTTCGTTTTTTCTACGCGCTGTTCGAGCGTGGAATAACGGAGTATTATTGTGTAGGTGGTTCGACGAACTCTCTGTCAGACACTGAAATGTGATTTGCAGAGTGTCCATGTTGTTGCCGTTGCAGAAAAAATTTTGTAATGTAGTTTTGTGTACAGATTCTATGTTGGTATTACATACGCTGCTATTTCGAATTGTGTTTCAATTGTATCGCCAGTTGCTCTGTTGGATATTTAAAATGCCTGGGCTGGAATTCTGGGTGTATCATGTGGATAAATCTCACAGGTCGAATATCTAGAGGTGCCATTACGCACAGCTGCAGCACGATTCCATGCAGAAGTCAACACTAGTCCAAATTGCTGACGACTACCTTTGCGGTTGTGAATAACCTGTTGGCAAAATGTTTCCATGGGTATGAAAATGGCCCGATCCAGGGCCAGCAAGTATTCCGTAGTACGTCTAGGTAGTCAGAGGAGAGTACTCTGATTCTCAGCTACAAAATCATGAAGATGGACATCCCAACCGTTTGACATGTGTCTGTCCAGAGCTAACAATACTTCCCCAGATTCCTTCCTAGGAATGAAGTGATTGTTCAGCCAGTTCATGAACACGTCTATATTTACATACATAGACCCACCATTTATTTCGACGTGGGAACCCAGAGGAATACAGTCCTTAAATTCAGGTTTTTTTTCTTTCCCCTTTAAATATACGGTTGGGTGGAAGAAATTTCCCTCCGACCTTGCAGCAAGCACTTATGGATGTGATTTCATCATTTTCTACTGACGTCACGTGATGGACATGTTTAGAATATTTCGCTGCTGGAACTCTCCCACTTTCATGCTTCAGAGGAAGTTCACATTCGTCCATTTTATCAGTTTTACCAGGCTGCTGAAAAACTTGTTCTTCTGGCTTGTGTGTAAAAAGAGAGAAAAATATTTCTCAGTCTTTCCTCAACACTACCCCAATCACCTTGCAATGGATATGTGCTGGGCATTCCTTACAACTACAGTGGGATTCATCTGGAAGAATATATTGAGCCAGTCATAGCCTGTCATATTACTTTCCTTCTTGGATCAGAGAGGTATTCCACTTTTTCTCCGTAAATGAATACGCTAATTGCCGGATTGCTTAGGCTATGATGAATATCCACCTAGTAGTCGTTTGAAATATTCACAAGGTTGCCTTCATTTTCATCACCGTGGTGTCCTGAAGGAGCGTCCAGTATGAATTATGATTAGTATTTTGTTACTAAAATTCCATAATCTATGGAACAGAAAAATTGGTGCCACTGCTGAATTTGTATTAATATTCTTCCCTGCACGACCTTGTCGACCTTTGCCTAAATCTTTGGTTTTCCTGTCCAGTTTCAGGGTTCTTTATGGTACTCGGTAGTGTTTCAATGCATCCCACCATGACATCTTCCCACTGCTGACGCCTAATGTATTCATTGGGGGATTACTTTTTGACCATGTAACTCTACCTGTTTATCTCCCGTATTGACGAAAGATGATAAGTTAGCATAAAGGTAAATTAAAGCTTTACAGGTAAGGTACGTTATACGGCATACTTCAAGTAAAACCAATTCTTTCATCTCAGATTTACATGTACTGCTTACAGAATTTAATATCAGCCATAAGTAATTGAAATAAATACCTAACATTTACACCAAACAACTCTTTCTAGCTTTTCCGGCTCACGGAGAATAACTCTTTGATGATGTGGTATGACCTTTTCTGTCGGGAAGATACACCCCACAACTTAACCTATATTAAAAACAGCTAAACCTACTAGCTGAAACCCACACAATGCGGTTTCAAAACACCGATTAACGTTATGATCATAACGTAAACATCGAGAGGAATATCGTTACCATAAACAAGAACGGGATTGTAAGCTGCATACTTAAGACTGTTAAAAAAATACATCTTCTGATTACTTCGTCTTTAGCTGAGAAATGAGGATAGCTTTGTTCTTCCTACAGACAGCACCTTCTCAACAACAAATGATGAGAGATAGCGCTGCCATCGATTGGGTATTAGCGGAAATGTCAACACTGTGGCAGCTTCCACCAAATGGCATCTCACACCCAATTACCTTGTAATAATTACGTTACATAATACGTTTTCTTCCGCCAGGAAGCTTCAATTCTAAACCTTACATATATTAAAAATGCACCCTGTATCATTTCGAATGTTTACAAGAAGATCAAGTAAAAATTTGAAGCAAATCGGTGAAGAACATTTCGAGATTCTTGGAAACATAATTTTTTTTTATTTATTACTATGGATTGTCCCATTTGCGGCTGACTGCACAACTACTATACGTCCGCCATCGTACACTTCGCGTAAGAAAGCAAAAACCAGATAAGACAAGCATACGAACAGTCGCTTTTCCCTTGCTCCAATTGAGAGTGGAACATGAAAGATAACGACTAGTAGTGGTACAATAGTACAAGATACTCCCAGCCATGCACCCTTCTATGGCTTGCAGAATACGTATGTAGACGTAGAAGACCGCCACTTACTGAGGCGAGAGCACACACGCAAGAGAATATTGCCCTGATCGTTGGGAGGACACCGTGGTTAGTGACCAAATAACTGAGAGGTATAGGCGACAAGTATCAGTCCGTAGTGGATTTAAGATTGTTCCCAACCTCGAGCGCTAGGGTTCAGTAATAATGTAGTTATCATAGGATGGCTGGGGTAAACCATCGCAATAAGGGGCCAAATTAAAAATTCCATGGGAGAATTATGTTATCAGTAAAAAGTCATCAGCGGGCCACAGATATAGCACCTGCCTGCACACGGAATGTAGGACCAGTAGGGCATGTTCAAGGGGTAAATGTTTGACTTAACTTCTCGCAGCGGTTTAAAAGCTCCACAAAGCTATTGCAAATAAATGGTCACACTTCCATAAGAAATAGTTGAGTAAAATAAACCATTACTCACTGAATTAAAACAAAATATATTATTGCAATCGAATGACAAGCACTGCGCCTCTTAGTATAAAAATTCCTAATAATCTAGTCGTAAGTTAATGATAACTTTAGTAGCTATAGCCAGGGGCAATTTTAAACATATGAGCCGATAATGGATTCAGTACAACGAATGACACAGAGACAATTTTTTGATGATTTCTTCCCAAAAAGAACTCGGCTGCTGCTTTATGTATTGCGTGTTCTTCTATAGCGATTCTTCCGCGCTTCTGCCGCATCAACATCTACCCGGTACTCCATTCCACGAACGCCGTGCAGCGCGGCTGCTCCGATGTTCTTTGCAGTATGTATGCTACAGATGTTCGCAAAATTATTAATAAAAGGACTGTTTCCTACTTGTTGCCCTTCCTTCATCACTTAGCAACAGGTTGAGATCCATTTTCTTCTCTTTTACATTTTAAATCAATGTTTTAAGGTGGAATAATAAAAGTATTTCACTGGATATTTAAAATGCACAATCACAATTTTCAACGGAAAAGTTGACTTACTGCGCTGGAACCCACAATAAATTCTCGGCGTTGTTTCGTAACCGGTCGAACACGTTGTTTGTATATGATCGGAATTTATAGATTATTTTTTGTGTAACAATGGGTCTTTCGCTGTCATTGTACTATACCAAAAAATAGTTTGACTTACACAGTAAACATGGAAAACCACTCGATAGAAAGAAATAAGTAAGAGTTGGTTCGTTCCCTTAAAAACGTAAAGTTATTTGTTATTTCTCTGACTTTCTCAGCGCGATTGATTAATGGTGTACTTCACATTGTACTCACATTGTTGTTTCCATTTTAGCACAATATTTCGAATGCCGACGAGTCTTCTTCCTCAGTTGCTCCAAGTTTTGCTGCCGAATGTACTCGGTGCCTAGTCTCCAGCCAGAGTGAACTACTGTTGCTCTCGCGCCACTACCTACCACTGAGATCGACTGCCGACTCCCTTCGATGCTCTTGTTTTCCAGAGTCCACATTCATGAAACGCACATTCTGTTAGCGTTTCCCAGCGCTGGTGGAGTTGTTGGTCGGCGAGGTCTTAATTAACTTAATGGCTGACCCCAAGCCTCGTTTTAAACTAAAGCAACTGTCCTTGTTTATTAGCTTTTCCTACATCTTTATTTCGGTATACTCCTTAATTACGCTGCCGCATAAACTTGCTTTCTACACCGCGACACTAATCGCACAATATCTTGTTTCATGATGGTTTTTAGACAGTGATTTGCTTTGTTGGTTTAGTCGGTTCCGAGGTTGATGTTCCCTGCGCCTTTAGTCACTTGTTCCATAAGTATGCCACACGTGTCACATTCACAATATTAGAAGAAGCCTTTGCACACTTGTTGATGGAGCTAAATAGACAGAATGCCACGTCTCCGTAAGAACCTGCAGATCTTTCCGCATAATAAGCGAGCATGAGGTGCATAAACGATACTTGCATTCCCCTTATCCGTTTTACCATACTCTCAGGTGTTCTTGTTTTTGACTGCAGTTCTCGCTCAGTACGATAGCTGCTTCGGAACGCTATTCGTCGGTGTTATAATTCTTTGTCAAAGCTCTCTTTGAAAATGTTCGATATCTACGGACCGCTGTTTATAGCACCGTATTTCTTTGTGGTAAATGGCGATGGCGCGATGTGGGTAGATAGAGGTCAGTGTGCGTGGGTTTCTTGTATTCACTGTGACACATAGACCGACCTGGTCAATTCGTAAGTTATACATCGAGGGAGGGTAGCTTGTTTACTTTTTAAAGTTCCGTCGCCAGTTTTACATTAGGATGCGAGGAGCTTAAATGTTCCAAGAACTCTTAAAGCTTCTCCGCTTAATGTGCAGATGCACTATGTGATCAAAAGTATTCGGACACCCCAAAAACATACGTTTTTCGTATTAGGTGCATTGTGCTGCCACCTACTGCCAGGTACCCATATCAGCGACGTCAGTAGTCACAAGACATCGTGAGAGAGCACGGACTTCGAATGTGGTCAGCCGATTGGGTGTCACTTGTTGTACGCGACACTTCCACACTCCTAAACACCCCTAACTCCACTGTTTCCGATGTGATAGTGAAGTGGAAACGTGAAGGGACACGTACAGCACAAAAACGTACAGGCCGACCTAATCTGTAGACTGACAGAGACCGCCGACAGTTGAAGAGGGTCGAATGTGTAACAGGCAAACATCTATCCAGGCCATCACACAGGAATTCCAAACTGCATCAGGATCCGCTGCAAGTACTGTGACAGCTAGGAGGGAGGTGAGAAAACTTGGATTTCATGGTCGAGCTGCTGCTCGTAAGCCACACATCACGCCAGAAAATGCCAAACGACGCCTCGCTTGGTGTAAGGAGCGTAAACATTGCGCGATTGAACAGTGGAAAAACGTTGTGTGGATAGACGAATCACGGCATACAATGTGGCGATCAGATGGTAGGGTGTGGATATGGCGAATGCCCGGTGAACGTCATGTTCCATCGTGTGTAGTGCCAACAGCAAGAAGCGGAGGCGGTGGTGTTGTGGTGTGGTCGTGTTTCTCATGGAGGGGGCTTGCACCCCTTGTTGTTTCGCGTGGCACTATCGCAGTACAGGCCTACATGGATGTTTTAAGCACCTTCTGGGTTCCCTCTGTTGAAGAGAAATTCGGGGATGGCGATTGCATCTTCCAACACTATCGAGCAGCTGTTCATAATGTACGGCCTGTGGTGGAATGGTTACTAGACAATAACATCCCTGTTATAGACTGGGCTGCACAGAGTTCTCACCTGAATCCTATAGAATACCTTTGGATGTTCTGGAACGCCGACATCGTGCCAGGCCGTTACGACCGACATCGTCACCTCTCCTCAGTGCAGCACTCCGTGAAGAATGGGCTGCCATTCCCCAAGAAACCTCCCAGCACCTGATTGAACGTATGCCTGCGAGTGTGGTTGCTGTCATCAAGGCTAAGGTGAGCCAACACCATGTTGTATTCCAGCATTACCGATGGAGGGCGCCACGAACCTGTAAGTAATTTTCAGCCAGTGTCCGAATATTTTTGATCACATAGTGTAGTACACACATGTCGTCCACCTACAGACGTGGATTTGAACCTGGTGGGCTGTAGCGCCTTTGCTTCAAAATTTTACACGTATACGTTCGTCAAACAAACGATGACAGAGTAACCACTGCCACATCTCTATATTACCGATTCTTTTTCTTTTGAAACATCGTGAACAGGAAATAAGTTGACGTCAGAATCTGCAGTAAATGTTGAGTGGAACAACCATTGACCTTTTCCCTAATTAGTTCCATGGTTTCATAAAATGGGACTCACATATAGGAGGAGACTACATAGAATACCGATATTCCAGGGCCGCAGTTGATAAAGGTGGCGTACAAAGTGAGCGAATTCTGTATGTGGTGTTTTCACCTCCCAAATACTTGCTGGGAATGCGTTTCAGGTACTGACATGCAGTTGCGTAAATATTAGTGTGCGTCTTACAGGAATGGCTTCCCTGTATGAGTTAGGAAGACCATATAGACGTGATGGCACAGCTTCTCGTGTTCTAAGATGCCCAGAGTCGTCATTATCGTTTTAATCACATTCCCTTTCCTTCTGAATTTTTATTCTTAATACCTATCCCGAATAATATCAGTAATTCGGCTCACATTCGCATTATTAACATGATTTTACTTTCTCGGAGACTCGTTTTGGGAAATCAGGGCCTGTAACTTATCGTCAACTGGATAATAGGAAAGATACAACGCAAGCCAAAAACGACGAACACCGAGAAAGGGAGAAGAGAACGAAAATAAATCTTCAGTGGAAGAGTACATGATGATATAGCACTCAGTACAAAATTGAGTCAAATATAGTGTGGTATGACGTTGCACATCTCCTGGCCTCTATGCATGCACTGATATGCTTGGGAAGGTTGTCATAAAGCCGTTGGAACCTCTCGTGATAAGCCGCACCACAACCGTTGTAACTGGTCCTTGATATTCTGAACTCTAGGGCTGGGACAGGGTTCACGTCCGAACTAGTCACACAGTTATTCTATCGGGGACAGATCAGGGGATTTTGCTAACCATTGGACTGCCTCAACTTCGTTCAGACCGTACATAGAGGTAGATGCCATGTGTGGATAAGAGTGGTTCTGTTCAGAAACAATAGCATTAGACTATCGCTGGACCGCTAATACAAAAGGAGGCATTGACCTACTGTCGTCCCATAAGAGTTACCTCTATCATTACCAGCCCAGAACTGAAATCATTCTCGATGGCTCACCACACCAGGACGCCAGAGGTAACACCACAGTGCCTTTTCAAAACAATGGAAGAACGGAACTTCTCACCAGCTCGCCGTCATGTGTGTCGACGATGGTCATTGGGGGTAGTGCAGAACCGTGATTCATCGCCGAAGACAATGCGCCGCCAACGGACGGACCGTCATCAACAGTATCAAATAATCTCACTCCTTGAGACACCACAGAGAGGTCTTTATTTTTTTCTTTTCCTTTTCGTTGTCACAAAAAATTGTTCAAATGGCTCTGAGCACTATGGGCCTTAACATCTTAGGTCATCAGTCCCCTAGAACTTAGAATTACTTAAACCTAACTAACCTAAGGACATCACACACATCCATGCCCGAGGCAGGATTCGAACCTGCGACCGTAGCGGTCATGAGGTTCCAGACTGAAGCGCCTACAACCGCACGGCCACACCGGCCGGCTTCGTTGTCACACTTCTGACTGATTCGTTGCGGCCTGTCATGTATTCCTCTCCTACTGCAAATCGTTCATCACAGGGCTCTAAACGAACGTTCCCTAGAATTTTTTCCTCAAATTAAGGCCTATGTTTTAGTACTACTGGCGAAAATTTTCTCCATCACCAGCATTAGAACTGGCTATTTCCGAGTGGAGCGCCACTGCACAGGCTTCAGTTAACATCTCCTATGAAGGTGGGTACTTGGGTACAAGATGGTCACATTGTAACCATACCGCAAATATTCAGCACTGAATTTATGTTGCACCGCAGGTTCTCCTAAATGCTGAAGTGAACCTCACTTTCAGTTAGACTTCACTTCCGAGACGTTTATACGGGTTACCTTTGGCGAACACTAAATATCTCCGTCGTTAAAATGGAATGAACTTTTAGCCAGTACTTAGTTATGGTGTGTACACCCTGAATCGTCGTTCTGTGGTCTGTTTTTGAATAAATGATAATCCTCGACGAAACTGTTCCCCTTTCGGCTATCGATTGAATTACTAGCAAGCAGAATTGAGAGTTGTCCGCTGTTGCAGGCACTGACTTGTACATATGGAGCCCATATTAGGCGAAAGCCGGGCAAAGTGTCCAGGCTAAGGTACGCCTATCTTTTAACGTGAGTAGGAATAGACGGAAACGCATAGAAACGAGTGATTATAATCTGCGATTATTGAAGCATAATATCAAATAATTTAATTACATTAGAATCAAATCAAGCTCTTTAAAAACCTCAGTTTGCACAAAGTGGCAAAATGGCCGCTTGGCCCGATAGAAGCGGACAAAGTGGCCGTATATCTTTAAACTCAAAGGTAATGAACAGAAAACTGTTTTTACAATGAAATATATTTTATTGTGCAACATGATTCGAATTACTTTCCAAAAAAATAAAAGTCAAACTGTGCTCCTCAAATCCTGTGCAAAGTTCGTGGGCCCAGAGGGAGCACAACTGGCACTTAATCTACTGCTATTCTGGCCTTGGATTTGAAAATTTTTCTTCGCTATACATTCACTCTCTGTCTTCATCGTTGTCGTCAGAAAGGGTTCTTCTTTTGTTTCTTACTCCTACCACACTTCTTTATAATACCTTCCTTCCCTTCGGCTGTTTTCCGTTTTTCTTTCTTTTTACTCTATTTCTCTTCTCTTTCTTTTTTTCCAGTTTCCAGGTCACTCATTTAAGAACTTGCTATAATTAAGTCTGCGGAGCCCTTCTTTCGGTCTCTACATGTACATTTTCCCCCTACAGAAAGTGGCCAGAAGCCACCAACGAAGCGGCTACTTTTCCCGCAATGAGGCCTTAACACAAAATCTTTGTACCCTCTAATAGTATTAACGAAAATTCAATAACTGAAGTAGGACTGTGAAGTCAAGATATGACACTTCCAACACAATTTTATTAAAAAGACGTAAGTCACATTCCGTCTGCACAATAGATACATAAAGTGACCACTTAACTTACAACATGACAACTAAAAGCCACAAAAAATGCAACTCCGAGTAGCAGCGCAGCTAACAGGTTAATCTTCATGGGGTGACTGGGCCCTCCCGCGAGAATAAGTTAAAGTTTTGCCCGCACCTTGCGCCTTGCCGGCACTTTATAGACCCGAAGAACTCAATGGCTACTTTGCCCGCCATGTATACATCTGTCGGCTCTCTACTAATCATTATCATCAACCATTTTCAAAAGCGTAACTGGTTTGATGCGTCCCGCCACAAATTGCTCTCCTGTGCCAACCTCTTCAGCTCAGAGTAACACCTGCAACTTACGTTCTCAATTATTTGCTGTATGTATTCCAATATTTGTCTACCTCTACAGTTTTTGTCTCTACAGCTACCTCTAATACCATGGATGTCATTCCCTAACGTATTAACAGATGTCCTATCATACTGTCTCTTCTGCTTGTCAGTGGTTTCCACATATGCCTTTCTTCTCCGATTCTACGTAGAACTCCCTCATTCTTTACCTTATGCACATAATTTGCAACGTTTTTCTGTAGCACCAAATCTCAAATGCTTAGATTCTGCTCTGTTCCGGTTTTCCCACTGTCCATGTTTCACTACCATACAATGCTGGGCTCCAAACGATCTCAGAAATTTGTGGAAGAAGTTAAGGCCTATGTCTGATAGTAGTAGACTTCCTTGGCCAAGAATGCCCTCTTTGTCTGCGCTAGCCTACTTTTGATGTCCTCGTTGCTCCTTCCGTCATGGGTTATTTTGCTGTCTAGGTAGCAAAATTCTTTAGATTCATCTACTTCGTGACCATCTATTCTGATTTTATGTTTTTCGCTGTTCTCATTTCTGCTACTAGTCATTCTTTTCGTCTTTCTTCGATTTACTCTCAGTCGATGTGCTGTATTCATTAGAGTGTTCACTCCATTCTGCAGATCATGTAATTCTTCTTCATCGCATTATGTACACATGAAGTTTAAATATCTGGATAGGACAACATTCCGTGACGCACTCTCTGCCAAACAACAGAACGTCGACGCACACCGGTTGGGAAAATGCGAGTCACGTTTCACTTAATGACATACCATCTCTTTGGGAAGAAACGGGAATAAAAAGGAAACTGGAGCCCTCATACTCCAAGACCAGGGTATCACGATCGACACGATAGTGGAAAATGTGAAAATCAATCATGGATCAGTTGTCTACATCCTGCCTGACGTCACATCCAATCAAGAAACCAGCCTAAAAGAAGTGAAAAGCTGGCACCAGAAATGGAGGTAAACCAGGGAGTAACACAAGACTGTGGTATGTGATCTACACTGTTGATCATCTACATCGACGACCTGGTCAGGGAATGGGTGATGTACGGAATAACTCAAGGAATAAGAATTGGGCCAGGCATATTGCCAACGACCGGGTAATAATACATGACAGTGAAGATAAATTACAAATAGTGGTACGCAGATTAAACTTTACGCTCAAATTATAATGTAAGGACGTCAATAACAACTACGAAAACACGGGCTTTTAAGAAAAGTATCATGTAATTTCGGTGATATTCATCAGTAACATAATAGCAGAACAGGTGTCCCTCTTTCAGTATCTACTAAGTGACATAATTTTTTTACGAGGATAAAGGCATAAATAAGAATATTAATATCAACACCTAACGTGGCACGACGAGAAAAACACTAAGTGTAAAACTAGAAGAGAAACGCAAACGAAATTTTATACGACGAGGCTGTTGTACTTTTTCTTGCGTTGGAAGTACCACTGGGCTGTGACCGTCTGACTTCAGAATGCTCTAGGGAATTTCGTGAAGATGATGGATTGGTGTTGTGTCTGTTGTTTTCAGTTGTAAGCTTGAGTTTTGTGTTTCATGCATGTGTTATTGGTCCCTAAAGTTGCATGTAATGGTTAATTTGGGATGTTTGTGAGAAGCTTCTGGTGGTTCATCTAATAAACTTTGAATGAGAATGTGAGGCGAAGTTCGTGTTGCATCGTAAAATTTTGTGGATTTGTCCTGCATGAGTATGTAAAAGATGGATTGGCCTAAAAATCCTCTTATGTTTGTGTGTTCGGGGTGTATCTGTCAGCGCCTGAGATGACAGGAAAAAAATTTTTCTGGTGACTTGGCAGCCACGTTAGTGCTGTGTCAGATGGCATAGACCATACCTCCGAGCCATACAGGATTACAGGAAGTATGAGCTGGCACCAGAGGAGGAGTTGATACTGAATGGTTAATCCGTCACCTTTCGGCAGTGGATATAACTTAGAGAAGAGCGTGCAGCCTTGGTTTGCTGCTGTAGTGAGATGCCATTTTCACGTGAGATGTCGGTCTATTTCGAGGTCCAGGTAAATAACTGAATTCCTTCATGTCAAATCTCTGTCGTCAATGGTGAGTTGACGATCAGGTACCTTGATTTTAGGGGTGGAATAGATCGTATGTCTCTCGGTGGGATTTATTTTCCAGCGATTACACCACTGTGTTATCTTGTCGAGGTAATTTTATAAAGTCATAGCACTACCCACAGTAATGTGCGGAGCAGAAAGTTGGACATTAAGAGAAAAAGACCTAAGACAACTTGAAACATCAGAAATGAACTTCCTTAAATAAATGAAATACTGCACAACATCAAGCATTAAGATAATAAATGGGGTTTCAGCCACTAGTTGAGAAAGTAATCAAATGAAAGCAGGACTGGATAGAGCATGTATTGCATGTGTCACCTCAGAGAATCCCTCAACACGAAGTGGAATACAATCCTATTGGAAGAAAGTATGTGAGAAGACCGAGGAAGGATGATGAGATGGAACAGGCCATAAGGTCTATTCCTGGACTGGTAGAAGGAGGAGTCAGAGGCCACAGAGCAAATCCTGCAGTAGTGTCAGGCCAGTCTAGGTGATTTCCTTAGCCGTATAATCACATGGACGAGCTCTGAGTTTATCACTCTGACCCAGAGACTAAGCAGCGAAGCAAGAAATGCAAACATGTGGTTTCACTGCCACAAACAAAAGAGTAAGACCCAACTGTCGTCGGGTAAGGTAATGTTGAATGTTCCTGGAACTGCTATGGTGCGATGCTAAAGGATTACGCTTGTAATCCGCATGCTACAAAATGTACTGACAAGCTTCAAGCTTCCGTCAATGCGTATGATTACACTCTACAGTAACATCTCAGCACTTTCCACATAGCACATAGGCGCATATATTGCACCACACCTCATGCCCAAACTCCCTACCTCCTATTGTCCTGACATGGAACACAGTGACTTCTTCATCTTCCTTCGAATGAAAAAAATCATTGCGTAGCAAGCATTGTTAGTACTGCGACGAGCTTATTTTCGTACTTGAACGTTTCTTAACAACCAAAACGCACAGTTCTACAACCAAGGTCTCTCGTTAAATGTTCATCGATTGGAATAAATATGTAGCATTAAGGCTGAATGTCTCTAAAGCGATTAACGCCATCACCAACGCCCATGGTCGCAACTTAACTTTTTCTAGATGATATTAAAATTGTGTTATTATCCCTCGTGTATAACATAAACTACCGACAGCAGCCTGACCTACCTGAATGGTGCTTCTCGTAATTGAGAAGTTGCCTGCCTCCAAGTCTGCAGCGCTGTGCAACAGCTGTCAAAAGTTGAGACTCAACAGTTGATTGATCATCACACAACCTTCCAGCCCAGTGACATTAATTTCAACTGGCTGGTTAACTGTGATGGTTTCAAAATCTCTTGATCACCCTCGCTTTAACGAACCTTCCCTTCTGAAATGCATATCTGTGTGACTCGTGTGATGATGAATTTGCCCATCTGAGAGAAAACAGAAAAATCATTTAAAAACTGGTTTCTTAGCTTGAAGAGATTTAGTAGGTAAGGTATAAATTACATTTAAAAACTGAACTAAACGTGATTTATGACAACGTTATTAGTACCCATGTGGTAAAGTAAACAACGAAGTTACATTTTGTTTTCAAGGAAAAGCAATATTTCAGAATTTCCAGTCGCCGAGTACACCTGTAGAGCAATACATACAGTTACTGCGTGCAGCTTGTATGGTATACGGGACACGGAGGTTAGCCAGCCGCAACTCATACTCGCAATCCACACTAACGATATTTGGTCTGGTACACTGAACAGTATGAGGGGGTTTCTAGGTAGTTTCTCACTTAGATTCAGACAAAAGCCAAGTTGGTAGCCAATTTCTGCAACAGAAAACATGAAATACAACTAGATGTTATATGATAAAACTCAGTTAAAGTTTACACATACAGATAGCACACAGAAGCAGTCATCATAAAATCACGAAAATAAATAAAACGAGGAACCCCATAATAGTGGGACCACGCCAGTAAGAAGAATCACTGCAAGGAGTTATCTGAGCAGAAATACAAAAGGAAATAATAAGTAGCTTCTTCTCTGATAACGGGGTATTTTATACTAGCTAAGGAGTGATTTTATCAGAATTTTAAGGGTTCGTGGACGAGAGATACATATGTTTGCAAATTGTCTTCAGATCTCGAATACATACGAGTGTTCAACCAAAATGACGAACCACTATATTCCCTAAAATACACCCAATGTAGTGTTACTTAAACATCGATATTTGACACATCAGACGTTATCGATAGTGTCTTTAATAACTATTGAGGTATTGATTAACTATCGATGACTTTGGCAGGTATTTCAATTGAAAAATAGCTTTCGATAATTTTTAATTGCTTAAAATACAATAATACAAGATATGCAAATTTTGTTTTATAAAAAGTGAGATATTTAAATTCTTGTACTTTAGTTTGTTGTTTAAAATACAACATTAAAAGATACACTAAGTTCTTCTCTTTTAGTCTGTTGTGTTTTTAAGTAACTATTTCTCATGTCTTGGAGAAAACCCTATCTGCAGGACTGAAGTCGCTGAACACCACAAAAATGTAATGGCCATTAAACCAAACATGCTATTAGATTTTCAACAATATTCTAATACACAAGCAAAATACTGACGTAGGTCAATTATGGAATCACTTACTGGTGTAATGACTTCGAAGTTACGCTGTTTTTAATTGGACAAAAAAAGTAGATCATCCGATTTCAAACTGTCAGAGGTATTAGTAGACGTATTTTCACTGCTCATGGATGCTTCCGTTTCAGGTATTATTCTTGTAGTTGATGCAGTGATAGCAGCATACTCTTTCTGAAGTACTCGTGCAGCGTTCTCTCCCTCCTGAAATGTCCTGAAACTAGTTTTTTAAGGCTATGATCTGACTGATTTAATCAAGGAATCCAGAACACTTCATCCTTCATTAGTTGTTAAGGTGCTTTACCAGTCTGAAAGCCTTGCAGCTATATCTCGTGTAAGAGGTATAATTAAGGAAGCAGTGGTGTATGGGTCCTCTGAGATTGTTGTTGTTGCTACTTCAAAAGTTTCAAGAAGATCTATTATCTCTTGTATCACTAAGTAATTTTCTGCTGTGAGGGTAGGCAGTGCTTTTGAACTATGATCGCAGTCTCAAGCTCACTTCGTCCCTGCAAAATTTTTTTGAGCATGTGGCACCTCTTATATCAGTCTCAGTTCTTTTTTGTTAGCTCTTTTTTGAACATTGCACAGTTTGTCACTGGCTAGTATAGAATAATGAAAGAAAGTCACAATACTCTTTGTTTTCAATAAAATTTTGAAAAATTGTTTCTGCTTTTGAAACAATCTTGCACTGTTAAGTTGATGCAGTGGGCAAAACAGGGTGAATGTCGAATCCTTAATATTTAGGCAGCTTTTTCGTAACTGCAGCATTATCTGTAACTGATACTACTGTCTTATCATGGATATTGTATTATAGTAAGATTTTATTGATGACCTGAAAAAGAAATGTAATGCTAAAGTAATCTGCCAGTATGTTCGAAATTTTGCATAATATTGTCAAAAAATTTATTTTCTTCAAGGTCTCCTTATCTGTAAAATTAATTTCATATATATATATATATATAAAATAATTGTCATAATAATTGGGCCAATATATTACTTGTCGATGTTATGATGAGCCTCAGCGTTTTAGAAGAACGGGGAAATCAGGAAGAGGAAGCAGAAGAAGAAGAAGAAGAAGAAGAAGAGGAAGGTCACCATAAGGAATAGGGATGTGAGAGAAAAATGTTTACTGGTCTGCCACCCAAAGCTGCTACCTTACGTGTGCATGCTTGCTGATGAACTGAAGCAGATACGGTATAAACTGCAAATGGGAATAACGAGGCTGAAACTGTGTTGAAGAGTCCAAGGCTGGCGTCTTCACTCATTATGTTTTTTCTCAGTTGAGTTGACACTCAGCACAAAACAAAGAGCCATCAGTCGACTGCAGAGTTACAGCTGCTACATTGCTGAGATAGGCGGCACTTGTGATCCTGATGCAGTCGGCATAAAGTGTGTAGCATCTAGAAGTTTAGTTGGGTGTTTCGCCTTTCGTTGGGGGAAACGCACGGAGCGGTATAAAGAGAACAACATGGTATTCATGAAGGATAAGGAAAGGTGCGGCGAGAGACAGCAGTGCTGTCACCTTCACCCACCATCCCGATTTATTCATGTAGTATACCCGCGTCGCTCAAAGTTTGCACTTGACAGAACCTGATAGTGTTTCTTCAGCTTCTCTGTAGTGGCGATACCACAGTTTTCATTACACAACAACTGAGAGTTTTCCATTATCACTGGAAAGGTCCGATTCTGTTAGTAAGGCCTGTATTTACAACTTGCTATGGTTAGTCTTTCTTGGCAAATATATGCATTCATATTTACGCTCTTTTATAACCACCGAATGTTTTAATTCTGTTCCTATTCGCTAACACAATGGAAGCACTTCCGCATGAATCGCCACAAAAGCAAGTTGTTTATATACACGGAAGACGGCAACACAGTAATTGTAACGCCACTGCCAGCTGATTTTGCTTTGCTGTATTAATTTTGGTTCAGACGGTGTTGGGATTTGAGTTCGTTTCTCTCTTGTTAGTCTCCTATCGCACGAACTCTCAAGTGAAAACTATGGGCGCGGAAGTAACAATGTTTTGAAAAGTGAATTATAGAGCCGCGCGGGATTAGCCGTGCGGTCTCGGTCGCTGCAGTCATGGACTATGCGGCTGGTCCCGGTGGAGGTTCGAGTGCTCCCTCGGGCATGGGAGTGTGTGTTTGTCCTTAGGATAATTTAGGTTAAGTAGTGTGTAAGCGTAGGGACTGATACCCTAGCAGTTAAGTCCCATAAGATTTCACACACATTTGAACATTTTTTGAATTATAGAGATATCTATGTCAAAGTTGTTGCTTATTTGTTGTAATGTATAAGAAAATATATTAAGCCTGTTGTAACGCAATTTTTCAATAATTTGTTATGGTTGACAGAGTCCGTAAACAGAACACAAATGACACGACGGCTTTAGATTTCTATCAACAAGAGGAGTGAGGGGGTGTCCGGACGGGTAGAGGAGGGGTGAAACTGCCAAGAAATACTTTACAAGTTACGTCGACTTGAATTACATCGGTATGTATTGATCACAAGAAAGAAACGAGACTCAGCATGGATGTGACGAGTTAAAGAAAAGAACATTTTTAAAAATGTGCATAGATTCTGCGTAGTGATGACCTGCAGTTTTTGTCCTTTTTAATGGGGGTCAAACTAATTTTTCGTCTATAATAAAAGGCAAGTAAATGGCAGTGAGGGCTTTTTCTAATTTATTTTTCCATCTCTTCCTGTGGATTTGAGATCAGCGAACACATAAGTGAGGTTTTATCTGACAATTCATATCTGCTGTCGAAGACATAGCTGGCCTGTGTCGCCGAGCGGTTCTAGGCGCTTCAGTCTGGAGCCGCTCGACCGCTACGGTCGCAGGTTCGAAACCTGCCTCTGGCATGGATATGTGTGATGTCCTTAGGTAGGTAAGGATTAAGTAGTTCTAAGTTCTAGGGGACCGATGACCTCAGATGGTAAGTCCCATAGAGCTCAGAGCCATTCGAACCATTTTTTTGCCTAAGGCATAAACAAATTTTTTCAAACCTTGATCGTCGGAAGTTCCATACGGCAGCAATCATTTGTCCATAAATAGAGTCAAGTTATTTTTTACTTTTGAAGTGGCATCGTACAACTGAGGTACGTTAAAATAATTTTTACAGAGCTACTCGATCCTTTTGGTTGCACCTCTTGCACTTGATCTAGCTCACAAGTTGATCCCTCACCTTTTAATTCTACTACTAATTCCTGGTTTCTAGTGTTTCTCCTTGCTTTCTTTCTAGTGGCCTCTTAAATTAGTTCTATTCCCCGATTGTGTTTATGATCTTTAATGCAGGTGGTACACTTTACAAACTAACTATTATCACCCACTTTCTTGAAAAAGTCCCACACAGGTGATTGATTTATAAGGTTTATTTTTAAAAAATAATAAAAACTCTACTTACGTGCCTCTTACACAAGCAAAATAATCTTGGAAGCGCGAAATTTCCTCAGACAACAGAGACTACCGGTGACGTGCGATAAGTACTGATCGCTTCGTGTCGGCTCCATTCGGAACACTTCATCGCTACTGTGCTCTTTGTCTCACTGCTGCCAACGATAGCGGTTCAGCAGTTGTGGCACTGCAGTTGCGTGATGAAGAATAATCCTGTTGCTGTGTGGCGCTTAAATAAAGAAATGACTGCCGAAGAAGCCTTTTCAGCACATTGAGGTCATATCGTACGATACCCCGTAGAGCTAAAAGCTTTAGAGGCAGAATTCATCCTCGTGACACTCGAAAAATTATTTAACAGGTTGCAGAATGATAATAACTCGAAAAAATGAAAATAATAGTAATAATGGTGAGCTTGTTCACCCGCTGCACAAACTTCAAACAAGGGGCTTCAGCATTAACGGGCAATAGTTTAAGAAATATCTACAGGGTTTGTAGTTTAGCAAAACAGTCCTGGGCATTTACAGTCAACTCTTGGAAAGAAGAGATTAGTTTTGTCTCACATCCACTCACACATTTACATTTCTCTCGAATTACTTCTGAATTTGCACTGCAATGCTGCGAAAACAAACAGCATGTAAAGACAGCTGTATATTTTAATGATTATGTCTAGCCATCATATAAATAAAAAAACTTGACTCTCGAGAGGTTGTGGTTTTACTATATTCAGTTTTGCGGGAGATGGCGTGTCGTTGATGGAACAACCTCCGTTAATCGAACATAACATGGGCAACCAACATATGAATGATAGTTGTGCTTCTGCAAAAGCAGAAAGGACGCAGAGGAATTAGGACTACGTCAGCATTTAGTGTTTTCAAATCACTTTACACATTAACATATACAACTAAAATAATTGTAAATACAATGAGGACACAAAAAAGAAGAGTACAGTAGCAGGTGTGTTTAATTAATAATTAGAATAATTGTATTTATTTTAAAATACATTATACAGTACCATCAGAAACACTTAAAAATCTTTAAAACACTATTTTTTCTTCTACTACACTCCTGGAAATTGGAATAAGAACACCGTGAATTCATTGTCCCAGGAAGGGGAAACTTTATTGACACGTTCCTGGGGTCAGATACATCACATGATCACACTGACAGAACCACAGGCACATAGACACAGGCAACAGAGCATGCACAATGTCGGCACTAGTACAGTGTATATCCACCTTTCGCAGCAATGCAGGCTGCTATTCTCCCATGGAGACGATCGTAGAGATGCTGGATGTAGTCCTGTGGAACGGCTTGCCATGCCATTTCCACCTGGCGCCTCAGTTGGACCAGCGTTCGTGCTGGACGTGCAGACCGCGTGAGACGACGCTTCATCCAGTCCCAAACATGCTCAATGGGGGACAGATCCGGAGATCTTGCTGGCCAGGGTAGTTGTCTTACACCTTCTAGAGCACGTTGGGTGGCACGGGATACATGCGGACGTGCATTGTCCTGTTGGAACAGCAAGTTCCCTTGCCGGTCTAGGAATGGTAGAACGATGGGTTCGATGACGGTTTGGATGTACCGTGCACTATTCAGTGTCCCCTCGACGATCACCAGTGGTGTACGGCCAGTGTAGGAGATCGCTCCCCACACCATGATGCCGGGTGTTGGCCCTGTGTGCCTCGGTCGTATGCAGTCCTGATTGTGGCGCTCACCTGCACGGCGCCAAACACGCATACGACCATCATTGGCACCAAGGCAGAAGCGACTCTCATCGCTGAAGACGACACGTCTCCATTCGTCCCTCCATTCACGCCTGTCGCGACACCACTGGAGGCGGGCTGCACGATGTTGGGGCGTGAGCGGAAGACGGCCTAACGGTGTGCGGGACCGTTGCGAATGGTCCTCGCCGATACCCCAGGAGCAACAGTGTCCCTAATTTGCTGGGAAGTGGCGGTGCGGTCCCCTACGGCACTGCGTAGGATCCTACGGTCTTGGCGTGCATCCGTGCGTCGCTGCGGTCCGGTCCCAGGTCGACGGGCACGTGCACCTTCCGCCGACCACTGGCGACAACATCGATGTACTGTGGAGACCTCACGCCCCACGTGTTGAGCAATTCGGCGGTACGTCCACCCGGCCTCCCGCATGCCCACTATAAGCCCTCGCTCAAAGTCCGTCAACTGCACATACGGTTCACGTCCACGCTGTCGCGGCATGCTACCAGTGTTAAAGACTGCGATGGAGCTCCGTATGCCACGGCAAACTGGCTGACACTGACGGCGGCGGTGCACAAATGCTGCGCAGCTAGCGCCATTCGACGGCCAACACCGCGGTTCCTGGTGTGTCCGCTGTGCCGTGCGTGTGATCATTGCTTGTACAGCCCTCTCGCAGTGTCCGGAGCAAGTATGGTGGGTCTGACACACCGGTGTGAATGTGTTCTTTTTTCCATTTTCAGGAGTGTATATGCATTATATTACAGTAACTTTATATACATTTGTATACATTGCTACAAGTAAGTAAGTTCACACATTTGAAGCTAACAATCAGTGTAATGTACATTCACGAATCCATGTTATTTACGTGTGTACTTTTTACCATACGGGTTCAAGACGCGCAGGACCATGAAGTGCCATCACTGAAAGATAAACATGAAAATTCCCTCTTTCACGATCCCTCCCCCACAGCAATACATCTATTAACAACATAGTTTATAAACAAGATAGACTGGCTAAGGTGCCACCATATTTGTTGTTTGTCAAATACCTCCACACAATCTACTTTTCCTCTGCACTCCAAACGGCATGGAGGTAATAGGAACTGACATTGTTTCTTGCGACAATTCGGAAAGAATTACATTATAAGCGATATGACTATCGACAGTCAAACCAAATTACCGGTAGTGTCGATATTGATGAAACTATCGTATAATCGATAGTTTATCGATGTTTACGTAACACTACCTCACAGACACATAATGTGACCCAAGATAGCGCGATCTGAACTTTTAAGTAATGATAAGAGATGGCTAGTTCACGTCAAGTGCAATGAAAAGGGCAACGTTACTCGGAAGTAACTCAAATATTGAACACGTACATGAAACTGTTAACCAGTAATAATATAGCCTCCACGTGTAATAAATTCCAGATTATAAGGAACAGATATGTTTGCCTTCTGTTACCTACGGAGGGAGGTCAATAAATAACGCCACACATTTTATTCTCGGACAGTTAAAAAAAGGTAGAATTTGTCGTGGGACAACGTGGAATATTGCCGCTTCGGCCTATAGAGTATCATGAAGTTCCGATTCATGGCGGCGCTATACCTAACCTTCGAAAAGACACCTGTAACGGTGGTGCTTTCCGAACAGAGCTACCACTGAATTTTTTTGGTGCAACCAGAGCATCACAGATATTCATAGGCACTCTCAGAATGCCTACGGAGACCTGGTATTGAACAAAAGCACGGTGACTCGTCGGGTAAGTCGTCTGTCATCAACTCCACAAGGTCGCACAGAAACGTCAGATCTTTTGGGTGCCGGCAGGGTGCACGCAATTGTGACTTCTGGAATATTGAAACGTATGGGCACTCTCATTCGAGGTGGTCGACGGATCACAGCGAAACACCTCGCAGTACAACTGAACGTCTTTGCTGGTAGTGCTCGTATAGCAGTTGGGGTAGTCAAAGGTGTGAGTCCACTGGATTTCTCGCAGCCTAACAGAACATAAAGAGCAACGAAGAATCATTTGTGCGGTACTGCTTGTGCGTCACGGGGCTGACCTCGACAATTTTTTGTCGAATATTGTCACACGCAATTAAAGATGGGTTCGTCATTTTGAACAGGAAACAAAACGGCAGTCCGTGGAGTGGCGCCGCACCAACACTCTCCGACGAAAATTTCAAAGTCACACCCTCAGCCGTAGAGTCATGGCGACTGTCTTCAGCGACCTTGAAGGGGTTATTCTGTTCGATTTCCTCCATCATGGTGCGACGATCAGCTCTGAAGTTTACAGTGCTACCCGCAGGAAACTGAAGGAACGACTTCAGCTTAATCGTCGCCACAGAAATACAAACGTTCTTCCTATTCTACATGACAACGGAAGGTCGCACCCAAGTCTGTGCCCCCGAGGGGAGCTCACTTAACTTCACTGGACTGCTCATCCTGATACACTCTACAGCTATCAACTCGCTCCTTCCTACTTCCGTATATTTGGCTCAATGAAGGATGCACTCGGCGGAAAGTGACACAAGGATGATGAGGAAGTTGTCGATGCACCAAGACGTTGGTTCCGACGTCGACGATTAGAGTGGTACCTCGTTGGCACAAAGGCCTTGCCGGTACGGTGGCGTATGGTCGTCGCATTGAATAGAGAAAATGTTCAAAAATAATGTTTCGTAGCCAAAAGAATAGCAAATAATATTGAGCATTGGAATCCTGAATAAAACCAAGCTGCTTTCAGAAAAAAAGTGGATTTCATTATTGAACGCCCCTCGTATTTTGTTTATAAAATGTTCAAATGTGTGTGAAATCTTATGGCAGTTAAGCTTAAGGCCATCAGTCCTTAAGCTTACAAACTACTTAACCTAAATTATGCTAAGGACAAACACACACACCCATGCCCAAGGGAGGACTCGAACCTCCGCCGGGACCAGCCGCACAGTTTTGTTTGTAACCGGTGAACATTTATCATCCGTGGTGAAAGCAATTGTTAGCCGCCAGGTAGTCTCAGCAGCAGGAAATCTTGGGAGTAGTTGCATCAACCTCAACATGTCTTGATTGTTGAAAGATACTTACAAAAAAAAGAAATTTCTAGTAGATAATCACAGCCCAATGCAAGACAGGTGTAAGAATCACACCATCCACGAAAGTGCATGGATGAAAACATACGTAGGTGTAGCTGCTAATTGTAGGAAAAATCGTCGATCAATGAATTGCGAAATCTATTTGAAGTAGAGAAAATGTATAATTTACCAGTAGATTATACTGCTTCGCCATGGTGGCGATGAATAAACACCGAACTGGAGTATCGCACATTCTTTCTGTGTAACGTCTTCCAATAACAAAAAAGAAAAATGAATAAAATCATAGTTCCTTTGAAAACTTCGTAATACATAAGAAGAGTTGACTTTAAGTCACTTGTATTTACTGATGCGTAAGACAGGCGTGGATTCAAATCATCGCCTGTTCTGGATTGACAGAAATGTGAACAAAGGCGTGATATCCAGAATTTGAAATATGTACGTAAAGGAGACACGACAGCGATAAGACTTTATCCAACTTGGCTTTTACCATTGTTCCCTTCTATTGAAATTATTGTAGCTTGCTGTGTTTTCACCACTATATCGATATTATATGGTCCAATGCGTTCTTATTCACGCTAAATAAATGTCTGGAAAACCGTTCGCTGTAGCGTGCTCCACAGAGCGAGAAGTCCTTTTGTTCAGCAAAGATTGATGGAACGGAACTGAATTCTACTGCGTAGTGTTGTCGTTGGACGAAGCTGGTTACAGCTGTTCTCGCTCGTTAAGTCAAGCTTGTACTTTCTCGTTAGAAAGAGGAGATGGGTGACTGTATATCTGTGATCGAAGAAGTGACTTACACTGAATATGGAGCAATTTTGCCATGCATGAAATCCAAAGCGGCCTTCTTCCACTTTTAACGAATGCATTGCATATGTACTTCACCCAAAAATTCGTATCGGCATTTCAGACGTTGCGCTGTTCTGTTTATTGATCGAACTGACACTTCCAGCTTGGAGTGCCTCTGATCAGATCAGACAAATTTCTTCAGTTTTGTTTGGTGGTTAAGAGTACGTGGATCTGGATTTTTATCCTCTACATTAAGAGTCGTTTGGAGTTGTATAGAGACACATCACTGCTACCCTGGCGAGCGAATGATTACGCTAGAGGCTGTTCGAGAATCTGGTGTTTTCTTTTGGAGGATTGTTTGATTTCATTTGATTTCTTGTTCATTTATATATTTGTTCCCTTACGTTTTATAACAGGTCGTCCATTTTACAGCTTTTCATGTGGATTACAGAACATGCTCCATATTACAAACAGCAATTACTGTTTTCAACAATTTCAGTGGAAGAACAAAATTAGAAATTGAAAGACAAAAACCCCAAAAAGTATGGGGATAGATGAGAGGAAACACTTGGATAGAGAGAGAGAGAGAGAGAAATTTTACCCTATCTGAGGAAGTCTGTTCTGAAACCCTCGGAACTACTTGCAGTCTTGCAGTCCCGATTCGCTACAATTTAATTTACGGAAAATTGAAATTTGTGGTAAGATCTTATGGAGCCGTACTGATTAGGTCATCGGTCCTTAAGCCTACACGCTACTTAATCTAACTTAAAGTAACTTACGCTAAGGACGACACACACACACACACACACACACACACACACCCATGCCCGAGGGAGGACTCGAACCTCCGCCGGGGGAAGCCGCGCGGACCGTGACAAATAAAGAGATGGGGCCCCTCCACGCCCGCACCAACGTGGTGACCAAACCAAAAGTTCTACTGTCACCTCCGGAAACATGTTAGTTATCTAGTAAGTGGATCACAGGATGCTGGGCTGTGATGATGTCCGTGCATCTGGGTTAGACTACGCATTAACACGGTCCATCAGGTGATAGTGGACGAAACGCGAGTGAGGGTAGCGACTTGAAGAGCAGAGGGAAAAATGTGCCAAGGCTCGTGCCGTGGGAAAAAAACCTCTGCGACAGTGGGATGGGTAGTAAGAGCAGTAGTGGCTTACTAGCTGCGATAGTTCATGCAAGGTTGGATTTGTTAGTATGGGTATCATGCATCATTACCGTGGCAAGCGATAGCGATGTGTCCCAGTTGCTGCAGCCGCTACATTCCTGGAACAATCAAGATCGTTATACAGTAGTGGGAGATCGGCCATAGATCATCTTGAAACGTCCCCTTTGAAAAAATTATACAGGACTGTGCTTAAACTGACACACAATATTTTTAGCGCAACGCAATCTGACTTTCAAAAAATCCCTACAAAAGAATGGCCCTGACTAACATTAACCTATACCTTTCACAAATCACTTACCTCACAAAAATCTTCATTACTCGAACTACTGCAATACAGCGAGCGCCACTACTGCCAGCTAAATAAAAGATTCAAACTACGGAAGGCACTAACTACTGATAGGCATAGTTAGCAAATGAAAGATTTTGATAGAGAACAAACAATGTATTTACCTTAATAGTCATAATATATATAGCAGTTCATGCCATCCAGTATTACAAATTTCAAAACTCCGCCATCTCTCTCCCCACATCCACCACTGCTGGCGGCTCACCTCCAACTGCGCAACGCTACGCGCTGTTCACATCCAGCTGCCGCTGCCAAACACTACAATGGCAGACAACAATGCAAACTAGCCACAGACTGCACACAGCACAGCCAGTGATTTTCATACAGAGAGCGCTACGTGGCGGCGGCGTTATAGCAGTTCATGCCATCCAGTATTACAAATTTCAAAACTCCGCCATCTCTCTCCCCACATCCACCACTGATGCCGGCTCACCTCCAACTGCGCAACGCTACGCGCTGTTAACATCCAGCTGCCCAACACTACAATGGCAGACAACAATGCAAACTAGCCACAGATTGCACACAGCACAGCCAGTGATTTTCATACAGAGAGCGCTACGTGGCGGCGGCGTTACCAATATAAGAACCTAAACAGCCTACTTACAATCTCACTGTGTGGGGGATGTGTGGAGCTTGTCTGCATGCAGTGTACGGTACGGCTTCCCTGCGTGGTGCCAGGTATTCGGCAGTGTATTCCAGCTGGATATCCAGTAATGGCGGCTGATTAATAGGGGCTCAGCTGTACCGTTGTGTTTGCGTGTGCTTGGCCATAGATGTTAGGTCCTTACAAGTATGTCTTTTGGTCTTTTATGTTTCCATCTATGGTTGTGGTCGTAGTTCCCCAGATTAAGAATGTACGGGTTCTGCGAATGTCTGGAGTTTCTGTATAGTCTTGTGTTGAGTTTGTGGATTACCTCACTGAGAGTCTCAAGTCGGTATTCCCGGTGAAGGTCTGCGATGCGTGTGTATCGTGGAGCATTGCTTATGATTTTGAGTACTTTATTTTGTATGAGCTGCAAACGGCGCAGGCGTGTAGGCGCAGGGTATCCCCAGACAGTAGCTGCGTAAGTCATCAGGGGTCGGATAAGTGTCGTGTACATGGACCTCGACACCCTTCTGTTCAGTGTGCTACGCCTGTTGAGCATAAGGTAGAGCTGTTTGAGCCTCGCGCTAGCTCGGTTGGTCATGTGTTGTATGTGGTCCCCCTAGAGTAATTTCCGGTCCAGCCAGACACCGAGGTATTTGACTTTCTCACCGAAACGTATTGAGCGTGCCTCAGACTATTATGTACATTGTAGAAAAGCGCAGTCGTGTGTGAGTGTAAAGTATGCTGTTTTTTGGGTCTATTGATTAACCTTCAGATCCTGTATTACGTGCCTTGAATTTAACCTATTACGTTGCTTATACACTCAGTGTTCAGTTACAAGTTTTACATCCAAACAGCGGTATAATGATCGCGGGATGGATATGTCTGCTGTTTATACTTACGCTAGAACAGTTTTACAGGGTTGATTGCGTTCCACTATTTATCCTAACACAGTTTAATTATTCTAGATGTTGGAGGATTAGCGCGGCAAAGGTCATTAGGTTGGTTGATTTGGAAGAGAGGACCAAACAGCGAGGTCATCGGTCTCATTGGATAAGGGAAGGATGGGGAAAGAAGTCGGCCATGCCCTTTCAAAAGAACCATCTCGGCCTGAAGCGATTTAGCGAAATAACGGAAAACCTAAATTAAGATGGCCGGATGCGGGTTGCAACATCCGTCGTCCTTTCGAATGCGAGCCCAGTATGCTAACCACTGCGACGCCTCGGTCGGTAGGTCGTTAGGTGCCAAAGAATTTACTGTACTGTTTGTGAAAATTGTAGCACCCGGAAGGAAAGGTCTCCATCATCCAAAAATCCGAGGATGCTTAGCACAGGGGAGTCATAATTACTGATTAATTACGGCAGCGTCACGATAAGACGGCGAAGAGCCGTCAGACGAAGAGGAAACTTTCGAACGCGCCTTATCGATGTCAAAAGATGGAATATCAGCATGTGAGTGAGTTAGAACGGAGAAGAGTGATTGTTTAGCGGGAAACGAATTTGCCGTGCCTTGACAATGAACCTCGTACACCACATGCTGCTATCACAGTGATGCTTGTGTCGAACCAACCAATAAAACGAGAGTGTACGTAGTGATAAACAGCTACTGGACCACACAGGGAGACCACAGCGTGACATGCGGCTCGACATTGGAGTACTGCAAGAAGTATGGACACGTCTACATCAATGGTTCGACGCTGTTAGCTGAGGACTGGATTGATGGCATGCATGGCATGGCGCCGGCTTCCATTGACCAAAATCAAGAACGCCTACCGAGCGAGGTGGCGCAGTGGTTAGCAAACTGGACTCTCATTCGGAAGGAAGCACGGCCGATTTCCTTCCCCACCCTTTCCTAAACCGAGCTTGTGCTCCGTCTCCAATGACCTCGTTGTCGACGGCAGGTTAAACACTAATCTCCTCCTCCAACAACGCCGCAGACCGCTATGGACATATGAACGCCGTCACTGGCGAGCTTCCTGCGAAAATATAGGGATTTATGAGGAGCCCAGTTTACGTTTGTCCTACAGTGTCGTTAAAGACGCTACCGTGGTGAATGAAATCGGGCAGACTGCCAGGTTGAGCGGAATAGTGGACAAACGCCAAGTGTGATGGTTTGGAACGCCATTGGCCATAACGTTCGATATCGCCTCCTAGCACCACATGCTGAGCACCATCTGAACAACAGTCTGTACATCAGGGAGGTTTGTTTTACAGCAGGACAATGTCTGGCCACATGTGTCAAGGAATGTGCATTCCTTAGAAGGAAGACAGGTACCATTGCTTCTCTGGCTTGAACTTCAACCTGACATGTAGTCCATCAAACATATGTGGCGTAACGTCGCTCTTACAACCACTGATAATATTTGTGGATGCCCCAGAAAACCACCTACAATACATTCCGGCCTTGTTTGGTTCAATGTACGACGTCTAGTGGCTCTGATTATAACACCTGTGGGCTTCGCACCATATTAAGTTCCTACGGTCACAGTGCATGTATGGTTCACTAAATCTATCATTTGTAAATAGAAATATGGAATAAACTGTAAACACGTCTTTTTTCGATGCTGCAATATTCACAAGCAATAGTGTGCTTTTTGTTCAGTTCCCGTATGTAAGAATTTTATTGGGAAACCTGGTTGTATCGTTCTATGTCGAAGCTAGTTTCTGATCAGGCATTCCTTACCAGGTAGTATTATAGTTGTACGACACAAAAGGAGAAAAAGACCTGGAATAAGTTTCCTGGAGTAGAGTTACTCGAGACTCCCAGGCAACAACGGTCGTCCCCGTCTAACTGGAAGCAACAAAGAAGGGATTGTTAGGGGTTATAGTAATATCGACTGTATTGTCATTGCAGACGGCATGACTCTGTTGAAAGAATTTATGACAAGGGCGAAGTCTGGCTCTGAATTTCATAGATGAAGTGAGAAGACGAATAGCAACCCATTAGCCATAACCAGCGCCTTCGTCGTACCGTGTTACAATTCTTTTTCATGAATGGGATCAAAATCTAAATGAATACTTGAGGTGAGCAATAGAGAACCTAATACCTAGTTGTTAAGCATCTTTTGCTACTTCTCCTAATATTTGCATATTATGACAAAATTTTTGCTGACTGTACGCAATTGATACTGCTGTAGTCCGTCTTGGGACTAAGATTTGTGTCTGAACAGTATGTCTTCAAGCGTCATGTTAATGAAGCCACCTACAACATATGAGGTATTGCAATACTTTAAGACACTGGATTTTCATTCCAGAGGACTGCGATTCAGAACCCCATCTACATCTACATCATGTAGATCCAGTGTCTTAAAGTATTGCAATACCTCATATGTTGTAGGTGGCTTCATTAACATGACGCTTGAAGACATACTGTTCAGACTCAATTATAGTCCCAAGACTGACTACAGCAGTATCGATTGCGTAGAGTCAGCAAAAATTTTGTCATAATATACAAATATTAGGAAAAGTAGCCATCTGGCCATCCATGTGTATGTGTTCCATAAGTTGCCTAAAATAATTAAGGTAATTGCCATAATTTCTCCTTTGCATACGTCACGTCATATTTCTGGGAGATACTGCACCTATCGATACTACCATTACACTTTGACCATGGACATCATCATATGGCAGGCGTAACACACTTATCGAACCCATATAGGAGTAAAATACGAGGCATAGCAAAAATTATACTATTCTCATGATGTCACACTCGCTCGCTACGCAATTCACAACCCAACTATCATCTTTCAAAGTAACGATATTATGAAAAGGAAAGTTGCTACTCATCATATAGCGGAGATAATATTGTTACATTCCATCCTAGGTTTTCCGATGTTTGACCTTTCAACCTAACTTAGAACTCATACTACGCTACAAAATAACTTGACACAATAACAATAATTCCACATTCCCATCCGTTTGCTTCGCCAACTCGCAACGAAAATGTCAGATGCCAAACAAACCTTGATATTATAGGTCCGTCACAATAACCTTTACTCAAAACATTAAGTTATTGTCCTCTTCTAGTAGTTTGCACACGGTTGACGTCAGACATCGCAACATCATTTCAAAACGCTGCAAAACAGACCTCAAATATTGGTAGATTCAATAGAACCGACTTTCCATCCAATCCTTTCCGAATCAGAGCTTGCGTTCCGACTATGATGACCAAGTTGATGACGCCATGTTCATCTTTACTCTCCCTTTTTTTTTCTTCATGAATGTCGACGTACTTCCTTTTTAACGCTCAATCTTTAGACATTATCACAAACACAGTATTATCACAAACACAGTACTGAAATCTTTTAGGTGAAAATTACACAGGTGGAAGAAGGTCTCAGACCGCCGTTAGTTAACGAACTAATTATACCAAATGAGTGTCTAGTTTTTTCCTTAATGTAGAAAAATTTACTCTCATTAGCATCATAAGGTCGTAACAGATGTCTGAAATAAACGAACACCAGTACCAATGCACACTTTGCAAATGTGAATGAAATTTTGGCTCCTGTTCTTGCACACGTTGCGTACGATAAGGATGTAACTGACAAACCACCAGTACATGCGACACTGTTTTGTCCTGAAGGTTCATTTCGCAGTCGATTTGATCAGTACTTGTTGATAAATATTCTCAAACATGATCCCACAACATGTCATTAGAATAATTCTTTCTCAGGATTCTTGGCCAACTCTCTATGTGTTGAATCAATTTATCCTCGTTTCCTATCAGGGGTGATAGACTTTATTTCGACTAGCATACCATTTGTTACGAAATATTTCTCTCAACATTCGCTCGTTTCTTAGGGGACCAAACTACGTTGCGTTTGGCGTTAAATCATTGTACGGATATTTCCGAAACAAGTAACACGCTATGTTTGACAATAAACGGTAAAATTCGCTGTAGGCACGTCACAAGTGATTGTAGTGCAACCCATATCTTTGCAGAAAGCAATTGTTTGTTGTGAAACCTAAGGAGTTTACAAGGTACATTCCTCACACAGATACTTATTTCACGATGAATTTTCCTGAAATATTCATTTACAGCCGTTCTTTTCTTATCGCAAAATAATGACATTAGGATCCTGTATGATTTGTAATAACTTGACCCTTAACAATAAGGACTACTAAACACAAGCTGGACTCAGACTTGTAACGTTAGTCTACTATATGACGCTCTGCAACACATCCGCCCGAAATTACTTTCGAAGCCGTGTCGATGTGGACTGGTTGTTACACCTTAACAGTTCATGTGACATTTCCTGTTCACTTCAGGAGCCGGCCGTTGGGGCCGAGTGGTTCTAGGCGCTTCAGTCCAGAATGGTGCTGCTGCTACTGTCGCAGGTTCGAATCCTGCCCCTGGCATGAATGTGTGTAACGTCCTTAGTTAGTTAGGTTTAAGTAGTTCTAAGTCTAGGGGACTGATGACCTCAGATGTTAAGTCCCATACTGCCTAGAGCCATTTGAACCATGTTTTTCTCACTTCAGACACACATGAAAAACTTCTGTCCACTCGCTTTGCATCGTGTAATAGATGTGTCTTTCTGGTTGAAACATTTCACGCACTCGTAAATCTATTGCTTACGCGTGTCGTGAGGGTAATGAGGATAGACGATTCTCTGAATCTGCTGAACTATCTCGCAATTTTTAGGGAAGCTAAAATAATATATTACCATGGATCAACGAAGACCATTACACTTCGTTAAACGGCACATGAATTAAAGGTACATGTCAGATCGATCTGTGCCAAGAGTGTACTGACAAAGTCAACTCCTACATCTACATCTACATCTACATTTATACTCCGCAAGCCACCCAACGGTGTGTGGCGGAGGGCACTTTACGTGCCACTGTCATTACCTCCCTTTCCTGTTCCAGTCGCGTATGGTTCGCGGGAAGAACGACTGTCTGAAAGCCTCCGAGCGCGCTCTAATCTCTCTAATTTTACATTCGTAGGCATAAGTAGGGGGAAGCAATATATTCGATACCTCATCCAGAAACGCACCCTCTCGAAACCTGGCGAGCAAGCTACACCGCGATGCAGAGCGCCTCTCTTGCAGAGTCTGCCACTTAAGTTTGTTAAACATCTCCGTAACGCTATCACGGTTACCAAGTAACCCTGTGACGAAACGCGCCGCTCTTCTTTGGATCTTCTCTATCTCCTCCGTCAACCCGATCTGGTACGGATCCCACACTGATGAGCAATACTCAAGTATAGGTCGAACGAGTGTTTTGTAAGCCACCTCCTTTGTTGATGGACTACATTTTCTAAGGACTCTCCCGATGAATCTCAACCTGGTACCCGCCTTACCAACTATTAATTTTATATGATTATTCCACTTCAAATCGTTCCGCACGCATACTCCCAGATATTTTACAGAAGTAACTGCTACCAGTGTTTGTTCCGCTATCATATAATCATACAATAAAGGACCCTTCTTTCTATGTATTCTCAATACATTACATTTGTCTATGTTAAGGGTCAGTTGCCACTCCCTGCACCAAGTGCCTATCCGCTGCAGATCTTCCTGCATTTCGCTACAATTTTCTAATGCTGCAACTTCTCTGTATACTACAGCATCATCCGCGAAAAGCCGCATGGAACTTCCGACACAATCTACTAGGTCATCTATATATATTGTGAAAAGCAATGGTCCCATAACACTCCCCTGTGGCACGCCAGAGGTTACTTTAACGTCTGTAGTCGTCTCTCCGTTGATAACAACATGCTGTGTTCTGTTTGCTAAAAACTCTTCAATCCAGCCACACAGCTGGTCTGATATTCCGTAGGCTCTTACTTTGTTTATCAGGCGACAGTGCGGAACTGTATCGAACGTCTTCCGGAAGTCAAGAAAAATAGCATCTACCTGGGAGCCTGTATCTAATATTTTCTGGGTCTCATGAACAAATAAAGCGAGTTGGGTCTCACACGATCGCTGTTTCCGGAATCCATGTTGATTCCTACATAGTAGATTCTGAGTTTCCAAAGACGACATGATACTCGAGCAAAAAACATGTTCTAAAATTCTACAACAGATCGACGTCAGAGATATAGGTCTATAGTTTTGCGCATCTGCTCGACGACCCTTCTTGAAGACTGGGACTACCTGTGCTCTTTTCCAATCATTTGGAACCTTCCGTTCCTCTAGAGACTTGCGGTACACGGCTGTTAGAAGGGGGGCAAGTTCTTTCGCGTACTCTGTTTAGAATCGAATTGGTATCCCGTCAGGTCCAGTGGACTTCCCTCTGTTGAGTGATTCCAGTTGCTTTTCTATTCCTTGGACACTTATTTCGATGTCAGCCATTTTTCCGTTTGTGCGAGGATTTAGAGAAGGAACTGCAGTGCGGTCTTCCTAAAGCTTAAGTGACGCGGCCAACCTGGCATCCAGCTGTTCTGTCGTCAGCTATTCAGAGGCCAGGAAAGGCAACGCTTCCTTTTTAAATGATAAGCAGTGGCAGACGTACTCCTCTGTTTATCCACGTGATCACCCACGCACCTTCTCTGAAGTTCCTAACGGTAAACTACTGAAGAATTCGCAAGCACAGAGTTCGTGATCCCCACGCAATATAGGTTGCCAAGATAGGTTTCAGCCATGTTGCTCCACATTACGCCCTCCCCAAGGGCCAGTTACTCGTAAATATTACCGCTAGCCTTGATATGATTCAATCTTAGGCCTCAAATGGTTCAAATTGCTCTGAGCACTATGGGACTTAACGTCTGAGGTTATCAGTCCCCTAGAACTTAGAACTACTTAAACCTAATCTAAGGACATCACACACATCCATGCCCGAGGCAGGATTCGAACCTGCGACCGTAGCGGTCGCACGGTTCCACACTGAAGCGCCTAGAACCGCTCAGTCACACCGGCCGGCTTTTAGGCCTCGACTTATTCTATGGACTATCGAAAATGTCTACCAAGTCGAATCAGTTGTACTGCAGAAATACATATACGAAGTTTGTCTGCAGTAAAATGTATAGGTAAGAAGTCTGTCGACGCTGCTCTCTACCTAACGTGGAGAGTATAAAGACATTTGACGGTGAAGATTCGACACGCAGTGTATGCCAGCACCAACAGTAGCAGTGGAGAAACTGGCTAGTGGTAATTGCAAATGGCTCACACCCTTCTTTACACCTCCTGGTAATTACGTTACAATTAACCGCAGCTATCGCACATGCGTGCTTACCGTTACGCGTGCTAGTCAGTAGCGCAGTATTTATGTTAATCACACCGCGGACGGAAACAAGGGATCTACCGACCTGCACACTATAGCAGCTTGCGGACTGTTGATTAATTACGTACCATATCTACGACGAAAGTGATGGGGATACGTGTCGTAATTGTACTAATTATGTATGAGGAGCCTAGTGGGATAAGTGGATCGTTTCCTATCACCCAAACATGCATCTCACACATACTATAGCACAGCATGCAACACGCTGTCTGGTAATAATATTTTATTATCTTCGTACTGAGCAACCAGGATGGCTTAACAACCTCACTTACTCTTCTTTCTTTGTTGTTTCCTATTTTTCGACTACCCTTTCTAATTCTCCTTATGTTCTCTTGTCCTTCCTTCTCTCCATGTTATTCATTGTTTCTTATTTTCTGTACATTGAAAGCCTTCCAAGCTTAGTATTTTATTCTTAAAAATGTTCCTTTCTGTTATTTGAGATTCTTTGATCTTGAATTTTTCCATTTAATTTTTCATTTATGTAATACATACTAGTGTAGAGTTCATTTTCCAGGAATACACGAATATTTGTTTCACTAACCCTTCCATACTGATTCGCTAGAGGTGTCCAAAGAAGTTTAATCTTCGCGTTACCACTATTTGTAATCTGTATTTTTATAGATCTCGTTACTTCCCATTATCAAACCATTTTGATTGTATCCAGTATTTTTCTAGCAAACCGTCCTTCAAATACCACTATTCCATCCAGCTTATGGTTCATCGTTACCGACTCTCATGCACATAAAGAATCTAGGCTACCTCTGTGGAATAGTGAATTGGTTTTGTCTTTGTTGACATTCATCTTTTGTTGTAGACATATTTCTCAAACGATATGATGATTTCATTTTATTACGTGCAACATCTATCGCATTTTCTCTGCACCGTTTCGTTCTATAGTTTCTCCAAGATATTTGAATGTACTATCTCTCACTATTTTTATTTATTTATGTTTCTATGTATTCTATTGTGTAAATTTGTATACCTGTCACGATTATTAAAATTTTTCATAAGAGTACACCTATCCTCGTTCAAAACAGTCGTTCTCTAATTTATTTGTACAATTATACGACAAATAGGTTACTTCTGAGGATTTCTGGATGCTTCCAAAACTATGTTTTCATAAGCTAACTAGCATGAGCTTTTTGAATACGTAACTTATTGCGTAGCAAATCACCGTTTGTGGTTAACACTTCTGCCAAAGAACATATCACCCCTGAATTTCACTGTATATCAACGCACATAAAGTGCGTTTTCGAGAATTTTTGGAAGCTATCATTGTGATTTGCATAATCTACGAGCAACTTGTAGTAAATAGCCGTTTGTGATTTAATTCTAACTAATACATTGTGTTACATGTAGTTTTCACTTAAAGTGGGATAACACTATATATTTACAGCATTTATAGTAAACTAATTCTGCTTTCGTGTTTGTCAGCAATTATAATTACCCTCAAAATGTTTTGGAAAACAGTAATTTTTTACAGGCTTTTCTATTATATTAACAGAAATCTCGTTTTGTGTATTTACTTCAGTTCTTCTAGGGAATTTACAATTTCCTAGCTCAACAGATTAAAGGATAAGCAGTGGGCTGAATATGAAGTTATTTGTTCACTGCCTTCTAATACATGGGACCAGCAAAAGGCAGCCCCAATGTAAATGCTGTACTCGAACATGGGATGAGTTGTTGACATTCGTAAGCAGCCGGAAATCGCCCTGACTACTGCCAAACAATTGGCAGCTTGGCAGCTGCTGCAAATTGGTTGTTGAAAGAGCTCCTGAGAGTTGTGCACCTGTGATACTCGTACCAGAGGTACTTCAGGTACTATCCTCTCCTGTGTATCCTGTCTCCTCTGTAGAAAGTACAGGATCTGTCAATACTGATCCACTTGATATCGAGTGGTATGTCAGTGGCAGATCTAGGCTTCCTGGACGGGGTGGACAGGCACCAGGGAGGACTCAGTGTACTGTACCGATCCTCCTAACCAATATGTTTGAGGTGCTGTCTTTCATTAAAACTGAAGCTGAGCCAGTGAGACTCACATAACCTGTTTTGGAGAAACATGTTTTGACCAGTATCAAGAGGACGTAACGCAAAAGGGTAAGGGGATATTAATCGTCGGCAGTCCAAAAGTATGGTGAATGATGGTGCCCCTTAGGGAAATGGCAGCAAGGGACAAGGAAGGTCACCACCTACACTCAGTGTGTGTGCTTGGGGGCCTCATTCAAGATGTTGAAGAGGCCATTCCAGCAGCCACTGAGGGCACAGGATGCAAACAACTGTAGATTTTGATGCACCTTGGAACAAATGAAGCCTGTCGTATAGGCTCGAAGATCATACTTTAGTCATTCCAGCGACTGGCAGAGGAGGTTGAGAAGATCAGCCTTGTGCATGGCTTCTATACGAAACGCACAATTTGTAGAATTCTCCCCGGAACTGATCGTGACCCTTTGGTTCTGGAACGAGTAGAAAGACTCAGGCAGAGACTTAGAAGGTCCTGTGACAAGCTAAGCTGCGAATTGCTGAATTTGCACCATAGAGTTGAGAACTGTCGGATCCCTCTAAATTGGTCAGTGATTTGCTACACATCAGAGGCTGCTGCTGCTCAGGTAGTAGACTGTGTGTGGGGTGTACAAAAACTGTATTTTTTTAAGATTAGGCGATTCCCCATCCAGTCCAGACAATGATAGTTGTAGAAAACCTAGAATTATCAGTGTAAGGTGGAAATAAATGCCTCCCGCAGGTGAGAGTATTAAAATCTTAATGCTATGTTACAAAATCATTCGCAACAAAGTACCAGAGTTTCAAGCGCTCATGAAAAGCAAAGAAGCTCACACACTAAGCGCAGAAAGCTGGTTACAACCTAAAATTGAAAGCACTGAGACTTTTGGGAAAAATTTAAGTGCATATCAAAAAGATAGGCAAATGGGAAATAGGCGTATTTGTAGCAGCAGCCTTCAATGACTTCAGTAGCAGAATGTCGTCAAACGATCATCCAAAAAACCCAAAGAAATTCTTGTCATATGTAAATGCTGTTGGTGGCACCAAAATTACTGTCCATTCCCTAACGATTGAGAAAGGAACATAAGTCGACGATAGCAAAGCAGAAATGCTTAACTTCTTTTTCAAATATTCATTTGCAAAGGGAAACACAGCTGAATTGTTCCAATTTAATCCTCGTAACACTGCAAAGATGAATGAAATAAGTATTAGTTTCAGCGGTGTTGAGAAACGACTGAAATCGTTATAATTGAACATATCTCCAGGGCTAATTGAACAAAGCTCCAGGGCCCTGTAGAATCGCTATCAGTTTCTATACTGAAATTGCATTTGAGCTAGCCCCTCTTCTAACTATAATCTACCATACATTCCTCGAACAAAAACCACGCCAAGTTCTTGGGAAAAGGCACAGGTCACACCCATCTCCGAGAAGGACAGTAAAAGTGGTCCACAAAACTGCCGCTTAGTATAAATGACATCGATTTGTTGTAGAATCTTACAACATATTCTGAACACAAGTATAATGAGGTATCTTGAACAGGTATCATGACCTACTTAGTGCCAACCAGCATCGATTCCGGAAACATCGATCATGTGAAACCTAATTTGCACTATTCTTACATCACACATTGAAAGCTTTGGATAAGTCAGTCAGGTAGATGCAGTATGTCTTAATTTCCGAAAAGTATTTGACTCAGTACCACACCGACGCTTATTTTCAAAAGTGCCATCATACGGGATATCAAGTGAAATTTGTGACTGGACTGAGGACTTCTTGGTACGGAGGACGCAGATTGTTATCTTGGACGGAGAGTCATCGTCAGGTGTAAAAGTAACTTGAGGTGTGCCCCAGGGAAATGTGTTGGAAACTTTGTTGTTCATGTTGCATATTAATGACCGCCAGAAAATATTGATAGTAGCCTCAGACTTTTGCTGATAATGCAGTTATCTGTAATGATGTATTATCTGAAACAAGCTGCATAAATATTCAGTCAGACGTTGAGAAGATTTTAAAAGTGGTGCAGAGATTGCCACTTCCCGTTTCCAGTGTTTATTTAATGTGATATTGTGCACTTCACAAAACGAAAAAATGTATCGTATGACTATAGTAGCAATGAGTCACTGCTAGAATCGACCTACACATACTAACAGCTGGGTGTAACACTTTGTAAGAAAATGAAATGTACTGATGACATAGGCTTAGTCGTGGGTAAAGAAGGTCGTAAGTAGACTTCGGTTTATTGGTAGAATACTGGTGAAGTGCAGTCAGCCTACAAAGGAGATTGCTTACAAATAAGTCGTGCGACCGGTTCCAGAATATTGCTAAAGTCTGTGGGACCCATACCAAATAGGACTGACAGGGGATATTCACTGTATAAAGAGAAGGGCAGCGTGAATGGTCATAGGGTTTTTGATCCTTGGGGGAGTGTCACAGAGATACTGAATTAACTGGAGCGAAACATTCTTGAAGACAGACATCAACTATCCCGAGAAAGTCTATTAACAAAGTTTCAAGAACTATAATCTCCTACGTATCGACTACATTGGGATCGTGAGCATAAGATTAGATTAATTACAACACGCACTGAAGCATTCGAACACTTATTCTTCCAGCACACCATGGAACGGGAAGAAACCCTAATACCTGGGACAATGGGACATACCCTCTGCCATGCACGTCAGGGTAGTTTGTGGATTATAGATGTAGGTGTTGAATTTTGTTCTTTCACTGTAATTTTTGAGACCAATTCTACTCGTTATTTTATCCAGAAGATTTTGTTGAGTAACTGATACTCTAAGACCTCCTGAAAATATTGTAAAATAGTCTGCAAAAGACAAGCAGTTTACCTTAATTTTATTTTTTCCTTCCTGGAATTATTGGTGTTATTTTGTGACTTTTATCTCTAAATTTCAGATCCTCACTTTTTTTTTCCTTTTTGCGGAACGCTGTTGAAGAGCAAAAGGTGGTATGTGATATTCTGTTTCCTTGTCCAAAACCAGATTATATATCAAGTTACTGAGATTGAGATACACCTCTCACAAATTTAACTGTGGATATCATGTGTCAACGTTTCACGAATTATGTTCGATAGTTTGGCCGTAATGCCAATTTATATTATTATCATTATTCTATTTCATCCATTACAAATGATATGCAGCAGGTCTTAAATTTCTTACTTGTTGAGGCAGGTGGCTACACCATGTCTTTAATGTTTTGATGACTTTATTTTTTAACAGCACAACGCAAGAGCGCATGTTGTCGTGCTACCGTGACTTATCTCGATACTGTTACACTGCCCTGCACGTTCTCCAGATCTCTCACCCATTGAAAGCACTCAAAACTAAAGGTATGACACACCACGAGGGAGTAATGCAAAATGGTCACAAACTGATATTCGTACAGGTATCGACGGAAAAAGCGAAATTGTAAACTTTGGCGGCCGATGGATGAATTTGTGACGTTTGTAGTGCAGTTTCACCGTGCAGCTTGCAAGTATAGTAAACAGGGGACGTGTAGATACCAGGGCATAAATTAGTTGCGAATATCATTCTGTGTACCCAGCTGGACAGCAACTATGCCTCGCAGACAGGCACATGAACAACATACGCAGGTGCTAGCATTTGGGAGAGCACTTGTAGGTGGGCCCAGAGAAGCCGGTTGGTGCAATATCTTAATCGCCCGACATCTGAGAGGGAGAGATGCCACTATTTGACCATGTGGACGGGAATTTATGAACCGTTGCCGAACGCAGCGTCAAGAAGTAAGCATTCGACCTAGAGAGACGACAGAACAGCAGGACCGAACAATCGTCAGCGAGGCACTCAAATCCTGGATTCATCATTATCATCGATCCGACGTGCGACTGGTGCTTCAGAGACCACATGGATCGTTAATAGGCAGCTCACAGAAAGCGGCTGAGCTCACGGCACCCCATGTGCAGACTGCCGTTCACCTCTGCACATCAACAAAGTCGTTTGCTATGGTGTCGGGCACATTCAGCCTGGAATCTCATTGCATGGAGTACAACTGTCTTCACTGATCTGTCCCGCTTCGAACTGAGCCTCGATGGCCAGCCCCCCCCCCCCCCCCTCCAGACAACGGTGGGATACCAACCTGACAGTGCCTGCTATACGGCCCAACAACCGGGAATGATGGTCTGCGGTTGCTATTTAATTTCGTAGCAGGATTCCTTTGGTTGTCAACCGTGGCACTCTTGCAGCACCGGTACATCGACGATATTCTATGCCCCGTTTTGTTGTCCTTCATGACAAGTCTTCCTGGTCTTATATTTCAGCAGGATAATGTCAGTCCTTACACGGCGAGAGTTTCTACGGATTCTCTTGTTGTTGTTAAACGCTACCTTGGCCAGCAAGTTCGCTGGATCTCTCCCCTATTGAGAATATTTGTATCTCCAACCACGTCGTGATTTTGATGATCTGATACGGCAATTGGACACATTTTAGCATAATATTCCTCGAGAGGACATCCAACAACTCTGTCAATCACTAACTGCTTGCATAAGGGCCAGAGGTGGATCAACGCGTTATTGACTTGATCGATTTGTGCAGCTCTTTCTCTCAAATAAATCACCCATTTCTCCTAAAATTGGAGTTTGCTGGTCGCCCATCGGGCGACTCCCCAGGTGGCGGATAGGGGAATGCTCACCAGATATGGTGGGTACCGGTGAAATAAAATACCCGGGGTGGACCAAAACTAGCAACTGCTGGCTTGTAGTGTGATATTGGCTTCTCAAAGGCTAAAGGAAGAAAACCTGGAGTAAAAATTACCTGGTCCTCCCGGTTGGGAGTTGTGCGGTGGACAAGCTCCTCACTCACATAAAAACCTGAAAATGCTAAGAACCTAATAATATGGTTCTGAAAAATTGGCACTTTGGACGACGAACTGGCGATGAGAAACGGAAAATGATGGTTGGATGCTGGAATGTGCAAGGTATTTCCACTAAAATAAATTTACTACCTACAAAACTTGACATGTTCAACATGTGTAAGTAGGCTGTTTAGGTTTTTATGTTGGGAACGCCACGTAGCGCTCTGTATGAAAATCACTGACTAATGTGTGCAGTCTGTAGCTTGTTGACATTGTTGCAATATTCGCTATTGTAGTGTTGGGCAGTTGGATGTGAACAGCGCGTAGCGTTGCGCAGTTGCAGTTGAGCCGCACCAGCAGTGGTGGATGTGGGGACACAGATGCCAGAGTTTTGAGAGCGGACGATATGGGCGTATGTCCGTCAGAAAGACGAAATTTGTAAGGCTTGATATATATGATGACTTTTGAACATTATTAAGGTAAATACATTGTTTGTTCTCTATCAGAATCTTTCATTTGCTAACTATGTCTATCAGTAGTTAGTGCCTTCAGTAATTAGAACCTTTTATTTAGCTGGCAGTATTGGCGCTCGCTGTATTGCAGTAGTTCGAGTAACGAAGATTTTTGTGAGGTGTATGATTCTTGAAAGGTATAGGTTATTGTTAGTCGGGGCCATTCTTTTGTAGGGATTAATTGGAAGTCAGATTGCGTTTAGCTAAAAAAAAATATTGTGGGTCAGTTTAGTGATGATCAGAATAAGTAAAGAGAGAACTGACTGAGTGCGTTAAGTTTTACTCAGCTGTCTTTGTATCAAATAACGTAGAAGTTTACCAGCACAGTCATTCATAATTTTTCTAAAGGGACGTTTCACATGGATGTTGTCGTACTCTCTGAAACAAAAAGAAAGGCCAAGGAGAAGAAGAACTGGATAATTATGCACATATCATGAGTGGGATATCAAAAGCAGTAAGAGCCAAAGTAGGTGTCTCCATTATGATAAAGAAATCATGGGAAAAAAGAATCACAAATTGAACATTCATCAATCAACGTATTACAACTGTTGGAATGACATTATTTGGTAGGGAAGTTGTGACTATTGTCGTATATGCACCCACGAACGGCACAAAAGATAAGGAGAAAGATACACTTTGGGCCACCCTCTGGGAGACTATTGAAAAAATCGCAAGAAGAAGGGAATTGATTATCATGGGAGACATGAATGGAAGGGCGGGAATTAGAGAATCCTGCTGAACAGTAGGAAAACATGGAGAGGACGAATATAATGACAATGGGGAACGATTGATTGCAATTTGTGAACAATTTGATCTAAAAATTACCAACAGATTTTTCAAACACGAGGACATTCATAAATATACTTCCCAACAGAACACTAAAGAACTTCGTTCTACGATAGATTATATTATCATTAGGCAAACAAGTAGTTTCAAAGCAGTAGATGTCGGATCTTATAGAAGAGCCCATTGTGGATCAGACCACTGTCTAGAAAAAATGAAATCTTTTTGGCCATGGAAGAATGCAAGGAATGACACAAGTAACATAAATAAAATGAACCAGACTGAGAAAGATGAAAATTTACCTTTTAATATTGACAGCCTACAAGACGAAAGTATAAGAACACTCTTTTCGGCCAGGATGGTAAGGAAAATGGTTGTTTCATTTGAGGGAAGCACAGAGGAAATATATGACTATCGAAAAACTAATGTAAAAATCATAGCAACCGAGGTATTAGGTAAAAAAGATAGCAACCACAACCGTACAGCACAGTGGTGGTCAGAGGAAATAGAGGTCCTCGTTAGAGAAAAACGAAATGCGTTCCTTCAGTGGTTGAATGATAAATCAGAAGAAACAAGATCAAGATACAAGGAAAAGAAGAATGAAGTGATGAAAGAAATAAGGATGGTAAAAAATGAAGCATGGGAAAGAACATGTGTGAAGGTTAATAGCAAATTAGGATTTGGGAGAGGAAAAGAAGCATGGTCAGTATTAAAAGGGCTTCGACAGGATACAAAAAGAAAAACCAATCTCCAACTGAACATAAAAGGAATAGGAAGAGTATTTCCAAAAATTATTAAAAGAGGACAGAGAAGAATACCTAGAAGAAGGAACAGTGGAAGAGAATGGACATAAAGATGATGAGATCCAGATTTTAGAAAGTGAAGTACTTCAGGCGTTGAGAATAGGAAAGAATGGTAAATCACCAGGACCAAGCAGTATCAATCTGCAGTGTCTGAAATAAGATGGTGACAAAATTGTGAAACTGATAACACAGCTCTTCACCAAAATGATACATGGAGATTCAATACCCAACGAGATGAAGCTACGTTACATTAATACCATATTTAAGAAAGGGGATCGCAAAATTTGTTCAAAGTATCGAGGAATTTGTGTTACAAACACATCAATGAGAATTTTTGCGGAAGTAATTAAAAACAAAGTGGAAAAAAATTTTAGAACCCAAGAAGAACAATGTCGTTTCATGGCTGAGAGATCATGTGTAGACCATATTTTCAGATTACGATAGATTTTGGAGAAACATAGGGAAAAATCAAAAAATATAGGATTAATTTTCATAGATCTAGACAAAGCGTATGATGCTGTTCCAAGAAAATTACTTTGGAGAGCACTACATATGGCAAACATAAACCCTTCCTTGATTAAAATATTACAACAGACGTATAAAGATAACATTTGCCAAGTGAAAATAAACTTTCACAGAAATTTAGAACAAGCAACGGCCTTTTACCGGGATGTCCCATGTCACCATCATTATTTAAAACCTATATAGATATTAGTCTTAGAACATGGTCTCGTAAATGTAATAGTATGGGATTAGGAATAAGAGATGGAGTTTACCTACATCATTTATTGTTTGCTGATGATCAAGTAGTCATAGCTCAAAAAGGGGAGAATGCTAATTAAATGTGCAGTCAACTAACAGTAGCATACAAAACTTTGAGTTTGAAGATTAATTACCATAAAACAGAATACTTGACTAATCTTTGAGATGAGCTATACATTGAAGGAAAGAAAACCAAAAAGATAAACACTTTGTGTTATTTGCGATCCATTTTAGAAATCGAGGGAAAATCAGAGTCAGGAATCATTAAAGGAATTAGTAGTAGATGGAAGGTCATTGGGATGCTTAACTCAGTCTTACGAAGCAGGAATGTAATGAGCATAACTAAAATATTAATATACAGATCCATATTAGAGAGTGTGGTTCTCTGTGGAACGGAGCCCTGGACAGTTAACCTGAAGCACATTAAAAAATTACAAGGTCTAGAGATGGACGTCTGGCGAAGATCGGCAAGAATCTCCAGGAAAGAAAAGGAACACTGAATTAATAAGGAGCATGGAAATAAAAGAAAGAATATATGACGTAATGGATAGGAAGAAATTACAGTGGTACGGTCATGTACGACGAATGGAGGAAGCCAGAATACCAAAACTGATACTGGAGTGGGAACCGGACGGGAGAAGAAGAAGAGGACGACCCACAACCGTACAGCACACAATGAGGAGAATGGGCGCAGAGGTAGGGGACATACAAGATCGAAACACCTGGAAGAATATTTTGAAAATATTGTTTAAGAACGTTTATTCTTTGTATTGTAATTTCCGAGTAAATTATTATGTTGGAGATAAGCTTCTGTAATGACGAAAAGCTCAAAATAAAAATAAAAAAAATTCTCCTAAAATTGTAATCGTATATTTGTCTTTATATGTACACCACATCTAACAATTTCCGTACCATTGGGATAATTCGGATAAATATTTTGAGTATATCTTTATGGGCTACTGATGTACTGGCACCATAATACTAGCCAGCCAGCTTGAATGATGAACTGCAAAATAGCGCTGAAGCAGTAGGGCATGATGTAAACATATATAAGTTCAGTTCAGTCCTATACCAGAGATGTTCAACCTGTCGGGCAGCTCTGTGTAATAAATTCCACAATCTGTAAAACCCCAAACCAGCCGCAAATTTAATCACGTATTCATCGTATCTTTTATCTTATATTCACGAAACGCAGTTAGCGTCCTACATGAATGAGACAGGAAGAGAACCCCCTATCACCCATAGTAGTTGCTGTTATTTGGTGACTTGCTTCACGCAGCAACTATACAGTCTCCTCACAGGATCAAATATGTTGAGGTAAAATACGGAAAAAGAGTGGAACCACAGGTTTGTAACAATTTAATAATACAAATTATACATTCCCTACCTTAGTGTGAAGATGACACGTGGTAATAAAGGTTGACTTGGATTCATTTCTCTTTCAACGAGTGCCCTGAATTCATAACAAGTGTAAAATTCAGATTAGCCCTTTTTGGCGGCGACCACGGACAACAGGGTTACCACCTTTGTCGGTCTATGCTTCCAGAGTGATTGCTTACGAGAAAATTTTCTCTTTATTTCAACTTCGAGAGGTATGTGGGCACGTCAGTGCGTCCCTCACTCATCTTGTTCCATTTAGTTTAGCCGATTTTGGGTTTTCTGATTTCATTTTGCTTTTTAAAAGAGTTAACCGCCATTTCACTGTGCATTATTATATTTATCTTTTATACTATCCAGATTTCGGATTTTATGCCACTATCAAGTATAATGCTAAAGATTATTAAACTATTATCAGGTCATATTTGTTAAGGCAGTCCAAAGCACGTAAAAAAGGCTAGCTAAATCGAAACAGTTCTGAAAAACCCTAACGGTACCAACCGACCGCCGTGTCATCCTCAGCCTTTAAGCATGACGGCATGCGGATATGGAAGGGCGTGTAGTCAGCGCACCGCTCTCCCGGCCGTAGTCAGTTCTCGTGACCGAGGCCACTAATTCTCAGCCATGTAGCTCTTCAACTGGCCTCACGAAGGCTAAGTGCACCCCGCTAGCCTCCGGCGTCCGGCAGGCATGGACCGTCGCCTCTCCAAGTGCTAGCCAAGCCCACCAGTGGTTGATTTCGGTGATCTGACGGATACCGATGTTATCACTGCCGCAAAGCCCTTGGTGGGAGTAACAGTGGAATCATTTCAAGTGTTGTTTGCGTCTTCTCTCGCAAATGGTTGCTCAACGTAATTCCTTTTCCAGGCATAATAGCTGATACTTCGTTTGATCGCTCCATGATAGTAGTTCCAACACATGGCCAGTTGTGTTTTAAGTATTGGTCTTTCCTGGTTAATAGTAATGCTGCTGTTTCTTCGGTGGTGATGATCGTAACTTTATACTGCTGCACCCATGTTTGCCTTCGATACCGTTGGATCTGCATCTGGTTTATTATTTGTGGGATGTTTCTTCCCAGTGTTACATAAGCTACGCCAAAAGGTAGTTGTCTGCAGTGTAGTCTTCTAAAGAAGTGAAATTCTGGAAGGTAAGCAGTTCAGATAAGAACAGAACATCAGCTTTTGAAATGTTGTACTGTAAAAGAATGTTGAAGATTAGCTGGCTAGATCGAATTACAGTGGAAGAAATACTGAATGGCAAGAATCACGCAAAAAGCAGGTATTCTTAGAAAAGGCCGGTAGTTACGGGAGGAGTCACTTTAGATTGCATCATGGTCATGCAGGGATTGCGATATAAGATATTGGAATGTAAGACGCACTTAAGAGCAAAATCTTGTATTACAATTTTGTGATGATGAAGAGTAGACTCAAGTGCAACAGACTCGTCTGGAATAATCAATGTGCCAAGAAGTGTGATATCGAATTACTAAGGCAGCATGGAATGCGAAATGCGTTTGAAGCTTTCAGAGGCTATAGATACAGTGGTAATGGGAACTACAGTAGGCAGTTTGGTTGAAGAGGACTTGCTATATCTTAAAGGGGAGATCCGGGAAGTTTGACAGATAGAACAGGTACGAGAAAGGTAGCAGCAAAGAAATCTTGAGTAACATTGGAAATATTTGAAATGATCGACGAAAGATGGAATTACAAAAATGCCCAAGGTAATTCAAGAATACAGAAGCATGTCAAACAGGAACGTAATAAATACGAGGTGCAGGGCACCCAAGACAAAATGGCTGCAGGGAAAATGCGAAGAAATCGAAAAAGGAAGGGCTGCCGAAAGGACTGACCCAGCATACAGACTTTCGGTGAAATTCAAGGCAAGGACTCCAACATTAACAGTGCAATTGGAATTCCACTATTAAACGTAGAGGAGAAAATGAACAGGCAGCAAGAGGACTGTGAAGCCTCTAGGAGGGTGAAGACTTATCTGATGCCAATATGCAGAGTAAATGGGAGTCAATAGGGAAAACATAGGGGATTCAGTAATAGAGACCGAGTTTAATAGAGTTTTGGAAGACTCATTCTTTGGAATTTATGAAACCATAGGGGTAAATGGAAACGATGCGACTTTCAGCTTCGTGTGTTGAATCTAAGAAACAGGAGAAATCTTATCAAACTTACGAAAAAGATCATCAGCACAATCCCGGAGACAGGAACGACAAATGGAAGCGAGAACAATCAAACAGTTAGTTTAACTGCTCATGCAGTTAAGCTGTTGAACAGAATAATATACACAACTATGGAGTCTGTTGTATGACGACCTCTTCGGATTTAGGAAAGAAGATGGCAAAAGAGAAGAACTTTGGGCTGGATAAGGGAAGCAAGACGTAAGAAAAATCAGAAGGCAGTCATAGAATTTGTCGAGCTAGAAAATCCGTTAGACAATGAAAGATGATGCAAGACGTTCGAAATTCTCAGAGAAATTAGAGACATCTATAGGCAAAGACGATCCAACAAACACAAGCACCAGGAGAGAACAATAAGAATGGAAGACCAAGATCATAGTACTCAGATGAAAAAATCTTCCGCCCCTACAGTTCAATCTGCACATGGAAGAAGCAAGACGAAGATAAAATAAAGGTTCAAGGGTGGGATTAAAATTCAGGATGAAAGGATGTCAATGTTAAGAGTCACTGGTCACTGATGACACTGATATTCTCAATGGAAATCAACATTAATTTTACACTACTGGCCATTAAATTTGCTACACCACGAAGATGACGTGCTACAGACACGAAATTTAACTGACAGGAAGAAGATGCTGCGATATGCAAATGATTAGCTTTTAAGAGCATTTACGTAAGTTTGATGCCGGTGGCGACACCTACAACGTGCTGAAATGAGCAAAGTTTCCAACCGATTTCTCATACACAAACACCAGTTGACCGGCGTTGCCTGGTGAAACGTTGTTGCGATGCCTCGTGTAAGGAGGAGAAATGCGTACCATCACGTTTCCGACTTTGATAAAGGTCGGATTCTAGCCTATCGCGATTGCGATTTACCGTATCACGACATTGCTGCTCCCGTTGGTCGAGATCCAATGACTGTTAGCAGAATATGGAATCGGTGGGTTCAGGAGGATAATAAAGAACGCCGTGGTGGATCCCAACGGCCTAGTATCACTGGCAGTCGAGACGACAGCCATCTTATCCGCATGCCTGTCAGGAATCATGCAGCCACGTCTCAATCCCTGAGTCAGCAGATGGGGACGTTTCCAAGACAACAACCATCTGCACGAACAGTACGACGATGTTTGCAGCAGCATGGACTATCGGCTCGGAGACCAGGGCTGCGGTTGCGCTTGACGCTGCGTCACAGACAGGAGCGCCTCAACGACGAACCTGGGTGCACGAATGGCAAAATGTGAGTTTTTTGGATGAATCCAGGTTCTGTTTACAGCATCATGATGGTCGCATCCGTGTTTGGCGACATCGCGGTAAACGCACATTGGATTGCGTATTCGTCATCGCCATACTGGCGTATCACCCGGCGTGATGGTATGGGGTGCCATTGGTTACACGTCTCTGTCACCTCTTCTTCGCATTGACATCACAATGAACAGTGAACGTTGTATTTCAGATGTGCTACGACCTATGGCTCTACCCTTCTCCCGGGTTCGATTCCCGGCGGGGTCAGGGATTTTCTCTTCCTCGTGATGGCTGGGTGTTGTGTGCTGTCCTTAGGTTAGTTAGGTTTAAGTAGTTCTAAGTTCTAGGGGACTGATGACCATAGATGTTAAGTCCCATAGTGCTCAGAGCCATTTGAACCATTTTGCCGGTCGGAGTGGCCGAGCGGTTAAAGGCGCTACAGTCTGGAACCGCACGACCGCTACGGTCGCAGGTTCGAATCCTGCCTCGGGCATGGATGTGTGTGATGTCCTTATGTTAGTTAGGTTTAAGTAGTTCTAAGTTCTAGGGGACTTATGACCACAGCAGTTGAGTCCCATAGTGCTCAGAGCCATTTGAACCATCTACCCTTCGTTCGAGCCATGAGAAACTCTACATTACAGCAGGATGATGCACGACCGCATGTTGCAGGTCCTGTACGGGTCTCTGGATACAGAAAGTGTTCGACTGCGGCCCTGTCCAGCACATTCTACAGATCTCTCACCAACTGAAAATGTCTGGTCAATGGTGGCCGAGCAACTGGCTCGTCACAATACGCCAGTCACTACTCATGATGAAGTGTGGTATCGTGTTGAACCTGCATGGACAGCTGTACCCGTACACGCCATCCAAGCTCTGTTTGACTCATTGCCCAGGCGTATCAAGGCCGTTCTTACGGCCAGAGGTGGCTGTTCTGGGTACTGATTTCTCAGGATCTATGCACCTAAATTGCGTGAAAATGTAATCGCGTGTCAGTTCTAGTATAATATATTTGTCCATTGAATACCCGTTTATCATCTGCATTTCTTCTTGGTGTAGCAATTTTAGTGGCCAGTAGTGTAGGTAGTGTTGAATGGAATAACAGTATACTGAGTGAGAAATATGAATTGAGACTATTGGACAAAAAGACGAAGGTAATTAGGAGTAGCAAAAATTAGATTAGAGATAAACTTAACGTCAAAACTGGAGACCACGGAGTAGACGAAATTGAGGAATACTGCTACCTTGGGAGCAAAATAGCACACGAAAGTCGAAGCAAGTAGGACGGAATCCAGACTAGCGCAGCCAGTTCCTCGTCAACAGAAGCCTGCCAGCGTCAAACAACGGCCTTAATCGGAAGAGAGAAATATTTGAGAAAATACGTTTGGAGCATTCTATGCTAATGCATCGTGGACTATGGGAAAAGGAGATAACAGAAGTGTCTGAGATATGATGCTGTAGAGTAATGCTGAAAGTTAGGTGGCCTGATAAGCTAATTAATAGAGTAACTCTTCGCAGAATCGGCGACGGAAGGATGTTATGGAAAACTCTGAGAAGAAGAAAGGACGGGGTGCAAGAACTTGCGCTGTGACATCAGGGAAGACTTTCATGGTACGAGAGAGAGCTATAGAGGGGGAAATCTGTAAGTGGAGATAGAGGCTGGAATGCAAATAAGTACAAAGGGTGCCGATACTACTCTTAGGTGAGAAGGTCGTCACAGGAGAGTCGGAAGATTGATTGAGATAATCCTCTTTCCTCACAGGCAGCACACGTCATGCGATAGCGTACGAAGTATACAGAAGATTAGAAATTTGAAACTGTCGAAATGTGTTAATATTAAGTGGACCCATAACTTGCGAAATGGAAAAGAAGTAGGGTAAAAATAAGTCTATCATAAATCTTTACCAGAGCCAGGGACTGCATAGTTGGGACACCTGCTGAGGCATCCAGTTAACTCGGCTGTGAAAGCGTCAGCGAAGAAAAAACAGAGGGGGCAGACAACGAATATGAAAACATTTTACTGTCGTTGGAGAGCGTACTACACATGAAAAGGAAAGTACAGGAACTGATGAAGTACAAATTCATCCCTGTTGACAGACGTGACTTATTATGTTCTGACGTCTTTCCCGTTGTAAAGAAACTTAAAAATATTTTCTTACTGATAAATGTATAGATAATTATTCGACTCTCATACCAAAGATACATTTGAAAAGTATTTAACGCCGGCCGCGGTGGCCGTGCGGTTCTAGGCGCTCCAGTCCGGAGCCGCGCTGTTGCTACGGTCGCAGGTTCGAATCCTGCCTCGGGCATGGGTGTATGTGATGTCCTTAGGTTATTTAGGTTTAAGTAGTTCTAAATTCTAGGGGACTGATGACCACAGCAGTTGAGTCCCATAGTGCTCAGAGCCGTTTAAAAGTATTTAAGACTGACTGACGAAAGAAGATTTACGCTCTTCATTTATTAATTTTAGTAATATTTACCTCTTGTTGTTCTCATGTTCTGGCGATAAGACGTATAACCGAAGTACTGAGTAATTTCAATTGAAATTGTGCTAAATAATGAAAGCAACTTCTGACACAAAACGATTTTCTCATTTACATTATCATGGATCCCAGCTCCTGTAACTCTGGAAGATTATTATTATTTTAATTTTGTATGGAGAATTTAGATGGACGCGACGATCTTCACGACGGTGCTGGTCAACAATAGAGGTACGTGAATGTGTTCATCTCTTTCCCTTCGTGGCCACCTATGTTAATTTCAATATCTAGTTATATTTGCCGCGACATTCAGAACCTGCAGTCTTTCTTTCCATTTAATTAAGAAGTCCGACTTTTTTTTTCTCAGGCGAATAAATGCATTTTAACCAAATTTCCCTTTACTCAGCAACAGGGAATGATAGGACTTAGAAGGTACGTCCCTCCATCCCGATCGTACATTCGCGGAAACTGAGTGTGCACCGACGTAACCACACTTATGATCCATTTCGCTTACAGTATTCATTCATATTTTGAACCACTCACTCTCGAATGTACGTGCCCTCTTATTTCGTATCATCAGTCGGGTGAATCCCTTAATAACGTTACTATTAATACTCAGTGGCTTAGTTTCCACCATTGACCTTTGCCTCTGTCGCAACACCGCTTCTCGCGAAATATTTATTACGTCGCATTCATACTAACTCCCATTTAAAAATTACGACACCGGCTGACTAATTTTTTAGCAATTTAACAGGCCAGTTACACGGTGTGACCAATGAGTGACATATTCGCTCTATGTAGTTAGGTCCATAATTTAATTTCTCAATCAATCAAAATATCTATCTGAATCATATATATTATGAAACTGCTGAAACGGGAGAACAGTACCTTTTGAAGGTTATCTATAAAACGACATCCAGATAGATAAAAAAATTTGATTTAGAATATTTCATAGATATAATTATTGGCCGAATTTAAAGATTTAAAACGCTGTTATACTCTACTCATTAAGTATTGTAAGCTTATGGTGAAGACTAAACACAATAGAAATGAATGAAAGTTAGAAACTGTCTTTTTGTCTCAGGGAAGCGTAACACACGCCAGCAGATTATCAGCACTAAATTCATCCATTGTGTGAGACTGAGAGCATTTAGAGACTTCCAACAAAATTTTGTCACCGTCGCACCCATCGCTCCCTTAAATATCTAAGGGAGAAAAATTCATGATGTACAATACTTTCTCTCTTCATGCAAGAGAACATCATTACCAGGCACAGCGTTTTAATTTATCACTTATTTGCTGTTCTACATCTACATCTCCGTCGATATTTCGCAGGCCACCTTGCGGTGCGTGGCTGAAGGTACCCTCTACCACTGCTTGTCATTTCCACTCCTTTTCCACTCGTAAATGGAGCGAGCGACAAACGAGTGCCAGAACGCCCCCGTATGAGCTCTAATTTCTCGCATCTTATCTTCGTGGTCCTTGTGTGTGATGTATGTTAGCGACAGAAGAATCGTTTGGCAGTCAGCATCAAATGCCGGTTCTCTAAATTTTCTCAGTAGTGTTCCTCGAAAAGAACATCGCCTTCCCTCCAGCGATTCACATCCGAGCTCCCGAAGCATCTCTGTAACACTTACGTGTTGTTCGAACCTACCGGTAACAAAAATATCAGCCCGCTTCTGTATTGCTGCGATGCTGCGATGCCTTCATTCCGACCTGGTGCGGATTCCAAACACTCGAGCAATGCTCAAAAATAGGCCGCACAAGAGTCCTATATGCGGTCCCCTTTACAGGTGAACCACTTTTTCCTAAAATTCACCCAATAAAACGAAGTCCAGAATTTGCCCTCCCCACCATGATTTTCGCATGCTCGTTCCACCTTATATCGCTTTGCAACATTACGTCTAAGTTTTTAAACGACTTAACTGTGTCAAGCAGGACAATGATACTACTGTATCTGAACATCATAGGTTTGTTCTTCCTGCTCATCAGCATTAACTTACATTCTTCCACATTTAGGGCTAGCTGGCATTCATCACCCCAACTGGAAATTTTGTCTGAGTCGTCTTGTATCTTCCTATAGTCACTGAACTTCGACATCTTACCGTACACCACAGCATTATCAACAAACAACCGCAGATTGCTGCCCACCCTGTCCACCAAATCATTTATGTATTTAAAGAACAACAGAGGTCGTTCAAAGGGTTCAAATGGCTCTGAGCACTATGGGACTTAACATCTGTGGTCATCAGTCCCCTAGAACTTACAACTACTTAAACCTAACTAACCTAAAGACATCACACACATCCATGCCCGAGGTAGGATTCGAACCTGCGACCGTAGCGGTCACGCGTTTCCAGACTGAACAGAGGTCTTATCACTCTTCCCTGGGGCACTCCTGACGATATCCTCGTCTGTGTCAACTCTATTAGCAACACATTTTGCCAACAGTGAATGAACCGGGAATATTATCCCATTGTACGATAAATTGGTCAGCAGATATAACGTCATAAACATCGAGACGCGTTGCATGCAACGTTCGTCCAAAAAGTTCCGAGACTGATTTTATGCCAGCCGGGTAAGCGACGTCAATGTACTAACTGCGGTGGCAGCTTGAACTAACAACTCTAAACAACAGATCTGCCCAGTCATCTGTAACTCAAGAGATCAAGATAATCTTCAGAATGATTTGAAGAAGAGGAAAATGCGTGCCGAGTTTATCCCGCAGATCTTGATTCCCGAAAACAAACAACGACACATGGGCGCTTGCAGCGATTTGGTTGAAAAGCAAAACTTGGATAATTCTTTCCTGGAGAAAGTCATCACGGCTGATGAGACATTGTGCTATCAATAGGAACCTTTCACAGAACGACAGACTGCAGTAATTCAGATGAAGGGTAGACGCTTTGACAACATAACGGAAATTCAAGTCAATGTGACTCCCGAGTCGAACATCTCACAGCACGTAGCAGACAGTTTCACTAGTTTGTGTGAATTATCTGTGCATCGTACTCAAGTGAGAGGAGAACACTTGAAGCATTCATACCAATATGTTAACGTTTCCCTATCTATTATTGATGCAGAAAAAAATGGTTCAAATGGCTCTGAGCACTATGGGACTTAACGTCTATGGTCATCAGTCCCCTAGAACTTAGAACTACTTAAAACTAACTAACCTAATGACATCACACAACACCCAGTCATCACGAGGCAGAGAAAATCCCTGACCCCGCCGGGAATCGAACCCGGGAACCCGGGCGCGGGAAGCGAGAACGCTACCGTACGACCACGAGCTGGCAACTATAAATGCAGACTCGAAACTTTTTGCACTGACATAGGTTACTGCTTCGTAATCATACATAGCCAGTCAAGTATACCTATATACACGAAGGATAAAAAATTAGTGCTTGAAGAGCTATCATATTCTCGTTAACATTCTTACATGACCTATTTAATCCTTCACATTTTTTTAATTACAGATTTCTCTCCCAGCCATTTTCCCTTCTCCTTCCCTGTACTCCATTATTGGAAGTATGCTCTACAATTTCGATCATGTTGTAAAATACAGATCGGTTGTTTCCACCAATTACATTTTGTCTCAAGTCATTCTGCTGCGTCTAAAATACAAAGCGCTTGGTTCGAACAGTGGCAGCTGATGCCCAACAGTGACAGTTATGAAGTTATGAACGTAGAGATATCATAGCCATTGAGTACACGGGGACAATCAGCCGCGCGGAGTGGCCGTGCGGTTTGAGGCGCCATGTCACAAACTGCGTGGCCCCTCCCACGGGAGAATCGAGTCTTCCCCCGGGCATGGGTGTGTGTGTTATTCCTACCATAAGTTAGTTTAAGTAGCGTGTAAGACTAGGGACCAATGACCTCAGCAGTTTGGGCCCTTAGGCATTCACACACATTTGAACATTAGGGGACGATCAGTCACTGGCAAATAGCCACAAACTTCAAGTATCTAGTGCAAATGTCCACAACATGTAAATAGGCCACATAAACGTCTCCGTGGGGAAGGTAAATAACAAACTAAGTATCGTGAGAATCGTAAGGAAGTGCAATTTACAGCCCGGTGAAGATCAATTCCAGTACACTCGTCCTTCTGACATTTTAGTGTCGTACCGTGACCTGAATCCTACAACTCGATATATCGGTGGAAGATATTGAGATGATAAAAAAAAGGAAAGGCCACTGCGTCTCGAATTTTTTCAAGAAGCATCACAGAAACGTCGATATGGAGGCGCTACAAGAAAGGCTCTATGCTCCCATGGGCACGTTACACAAAAAACTTCGAATGCCCCTCCTTCCAACACGACTCAGGAAATTGGTTTTTACCAACAGTCTGTAAACACCACTGACGGATTAGGTCTTCGGCCTATCATGACTGCCGATTTCTGCCTATATGACTACGAGAAACAGTCTATAATCGTGGGGCATGTAATCGACCTGTCGCCAATTACTGCAGCCATTATTGCCAGCAAAAATCGATTCTGCTGCTTCTTTATTTGAGCAGCTCCTCATTTGACCTCACGAGGCTGAGAGGATCCCGTTACACATCTGTCTGCTCAAGAAAGATCTGAGGAGGCACCGGGAAACGAGCCAGCGATCTTCCGTTTCGAAGGCAGCGACACCAACGATGCGGCCACGGAGGCTGTTCCTTCAAACTTTTTCTTATGTCATCAGTCTTTGATAGGTTTGATGCGGCCCGCCATGAATTCCTCTCCTGTTCCAACCCTTTCATCTCAGAATAGCACTAACACCCTACGTAATCAATTATTTGCTGGTTGTATTCCAGTCTGTTTTTCTCTATTGGTTTTAGCCTCTGCAGCGCCCTGTACTACCATGGAAGTTACTCCATGATGTCTTAACAGATATCCTGTTATCCCGTCCTTTATTCTTGTCAGTTTTTTCCACATGTTCCATTCCTCACCGATCCGCGAAGAACCTTCTCTTTCCCTAACTTATTAGTCTACCTCGTTTTCAACATCTTTCTGGAGCACAACACCTCAAATGCTTCGGTTATCTTCTGATCCGGTTTTCTCACAGTCCATGTCTCACTAGCATACAATTTTTTCCTCCAAACATACATTCTCCGATATTCCTTCCACAAAATAAGATCTGTGTTTGCTACTAGTTTCTCGCTGTTCTCATTTCTGTTACATCTCATTACTTTCGTCTTTCTGTATTCATTAGACAGTTCATTCTATTCAACAAATTCTGTAACTCTTCTTCACTTTCACTGAGGATAGCAACGTCATCAACAAATCTTATCGTTGATATCCGCCCCTGGTAGATGAATGGTCAGCGTGACGGATTGTCAATCCTCTGGGTGTGTTCGATTCCCGGCTGAGACGGGGAATTTTCTCCTCCCAAGGACTGGGTGTTGTCCGCATCATCATCCTATCATCCTTATCGACTGCAGGTCGCCGAAGTGGCGTTAAATTGAAAGACCGGCACCCGGCGAACGGTTTGCCCGACGGGGGGCCCAAGCCATACGATTAAATTAAAAAAAAAAAATCGTTGATATCCTTTCACCTTGGATTTTAATTCCACTCTTGAATCTTTCTTTTATTTCCAGTGATGTGCTGATTGAACAGTTGGGGTGAAAGAATACATGCCTGATTTACACCCTTCTTAATCTGAGCTTTTAGTTCTTGGTCTTCCACTCTCTTTGTTCCCTCTCGGTTCTTGTACGTTATATTACCCGCCTTTCCATATAGCTTATCCCTATTTTTCTCAGAACTTCGAATATTTTGCACTATTTTACGTCATCGAACGCTTTTTCCAGGTTGACAAATCCTGTCAATGTGTCTTGATTTTTCTTCAGTCTTGCTTCCATTATCAACCGCAACACCAGAACTGCTCCAGCTGGTAGTATGGCTAATGGAAGCACGTAAATTTATAGAAATTCTACTACAACATGTACCGGCAATATTTCTTTTCACGAGCCTCCAGGGCACAGTACAAGAAGCAATGGAATGTAGTCTGGTACTTTACGTATTGTGACAGCTTTCAGTGTAGAGATTTAGTTACAGATATAGAGAAAAACGCCAGACCTAGTCTCACACAGTTTTATTGTGACGCACTGATTCTCGTTTAATCAGTTTCATTTTTTACTTTATTCAGTTTGCCGTACAGTTAATTTCTAGATTTTCCGATCCTTTCATACATCGCTTCTCAGAGATACTCTGCACAACCAACTTCCAGAAAAACGCATGAAATTATCATGGATTCAGCCTCCAGAAGAAAGTACCAACAAATTTTTATAGCCCTTGTAAGTTCGGTCTTATGTTCACGCAGAGTCTGCCAGAACTGCAGTCTACTAGGACAAGCGACAAAACGACAGTTGTGGCTGACCAGATTTATCTCCACACAAGTTTTAAGTTTACTTAAAAGTAAAAAGTGTTCTTTAAGCCTTTTCGTTAGAAGCGTACATCAACGTTTAATACGATTTTTCTGTAATTTGATGTTTGTTTTGATGAACAATTAAACCCTACGCGTATGCTACTCTTCTGAGTATAAAATCAGATGACATCCTACGTATATGTTACTCTTCATGGTACTAAGTCTGATTTGCACACTGATCAGCAAAAACATTATACCACCTGCTTAATAGCTTGTTTGTCCGTTTTTGGTACGACATATATAATTGATTACGTGTATCAGAGATCCAACAGTTTGTTGGTAGGTTTTTGGAGATACGTAGCTTTAGATGTCTACGAAAAGGTCATGTAATTCGCTCAAATAACGGGATGCTCATTTTCGTATGCGGTGATGGCGCCTGATAGCGACCGAGATGGGTTCCATAGGATTTGCATCAGGTGAATTTGATCTCCGAGACATCAACGTGAGTTCACTATAACGCTCCTCAGAAAACCGTAGCAGTCCGAGACACGGACGGTTATATTGCTGAAAGATGAGATTGCCGCCGGTCAAGACATCAAGCATGAAGGGATGCAGGTGGTTCACAGCCGTCACTCTGTCTTCGATTACTACCAGAAGTCCATGCAAGAGCAGCAGAGTGTCTCCCATAGTATAGTAGTGCTTCCACCAGCCTGCGTCCGCGGCGCGCTGCACGTTTCGAGCCACCGATCACGTCGATGAAGGCGTTTGGGGAGACGACCAGTGACCTTATGTAGAAAACATGTGATTCTCCCGAAGGGCCGACACGTTTCCATTGATCGACAGTCGAATCTGATGGTCCCGTGCCCAGTGCAGTCGTATTGGACGATATCGTAGGGTCAACACGTGGACATGTAGGGGTGGTCTGCTGCAGATTTCCATGTTCAACAACGTACGATGAGCGGTGTCTTCCGAAACACTTGTGAATACACCAGCATTGTGGTTTTTCGGTAGAGATGCAACAGATCACCATCTATCCTACTTTACAGACCAGGCAAGTCTCCGAAACCCACGTTCTGTGAAGAGTCAATGACAGCCAACCATTTAGCGCCTAGTGGTAGTTTCGGAGTCCTACATCTTTCCGTAGTGGCTCACGACATTAGCACATGAGCACTCGACCAGCTTCGCCGTTTTCGAGATACTCTTTGAAAGGCTCAACGCAATAAAAAACTGCCCGTTGTCAAAGTTGTTTATCTCAGCGGATTTCCCCATTTGCAGCCTATTGCTTCCCTAGGGTGATCCCCCGTTTGTGTCTGCTCCGCTTGCATACTTTCGTCAGCGCCTCACCAGTCCGCAACTCCACCAGGAGGCAACCAGAGTCGCGGTGGGCAGAGGTCAAAATGTTTCGGGTCTGTATATAGTGATGGATGTATGAGTGCTGCTCAGATGCCAGCATAAATAAATATAAAAAGATGTTTAAGTTACGCATCAGGGCGTCATTACACGCTTTAGAAGGCCGAATCCGTCACAATTTGAAGCGTTTTTGTGAATGTTAGTTGTACAATTCATTTAGAACGGCCTGAGAATGAAGACAGGTGCCCTGAAATCGATTGTATTGTATAGAGTAAAATAAACAGCTGAAATGATAATCAGTTTGACGCAGTTAAATCACTCGTATCTGGAAATCGTCTACTGTTGCGAAGAACTTGACTGAGTTAACCACCTATGAAATTATACATCCGCAGAATTTTATTTAACCAGTTCCCTGTAACAGAAATTTTTGTTTCGTGTCTACCGTCTGTCAACACCGGCGTCCGGTAAAAGAGACGGGATGAGTACTGTCGCACGATACGTGCATTAATGGGTTATCAGGAGCAGGGCATGAATTTTATGAAAATCGATAACATAAATACGTCAAAGGTATGGTCGCTCGGCGCTGCAGCGAAAATGTTGCCACCGTTCGGGAGCTGTACACGCACCGCAAGCGCCGATGATACCCGAGTTGATTACACGCACACTCTTTCATACAGGTTACTCTCTGCCGAACAAACAATTTATTCAGTTATGAAGTGGAAGAGTAATATTGACTCGCACATACATTCATCGGCAGCAAACAAACGCACACACACACACATATGGAGATGTTTTAAGCGCACACGCCACTGCACACGCAGCCGCGCCGGCACTGTGATCGCAGATACGCAACAAAACGGGCTCCCTTTAGCTCGCGAAGAGGAACGCGCACAAACGCACGGCTCACAATGACCTTATAAATATTTAGCACGCTAATCTGTGCGGCGAATAGCGAACGCGGACCGGGCGAGGCCGGCTGGTACGGCGGTAAAAAAGCGATGACAGATTATTTGCGCCACAAGACGTATTGCGCGCGCTATCTGGCGGCGGCCCGCGGACGAATAGCGCGTGCGAGATAAACAGCCAGCCAGACACGTGGAGGGTCGGCGGTCGGCGTTCGGCGCGGTCCTCTCCGGAAGGAGCAGAGCAGAGACTGCACGGCGCAAGGTGGAGGGGGGGGGGGGGGCACGCGCCTCTAAAACGCGCCGAACTGCTCGATATTTCACGCCGACTGGGCTTAAAACGCGGCCAGCACACTGCGCGAGAGGAGGGCGCACGCTGCGAAGCTAAGCGGGGAATTACCGCATCGGGAACTGCAGCTGGCCACCGTCACCTCCAGTGGTGCCAACCTCTGCGGTGCTCCAACGAGGTTACACAGAGATTGCGCGTCCTGCACTATGGTAACAACCCTCGATAGCTCCCAGAAGCTATTCTCTCTACCTCAGTCAGAGTACAGATGCTGTTGCTATGTCTTCAGTCCGAAGACTGATCTGAAGATGATTTATCCTATGAAAGCCTCTTCACCTCTGAAGAACTACCACGACCCAAATGCATTTGAACCTGTACACTTCATTCAAGCCTTTCCCTCCGTCTACCACTTTCACCCTTCCCCCTTCCACAATTCCTTCCATTACCACACGACGATTCCATGGTCCATTATGATGTGTCCTATCAACGTACCCCTACTTTTAGCCACGTTGGTCCAGAAATTCATTTGATTAGAGCACCTATACCTATGTTTCAGGCACGAACCCTTATTTCGTTCGATTCTGAATCGCTTTTTCAGTACGGCTGGAGAGCTTCTGGAATGCTTTTCGAGTTTGTGGGGAATACCAAGTGGGCTGAGACGTAAACGGGAATTTGGATTGAGGAGGGCGGCATGCTAGGATACTCTGTGTAGTTAAACGAAGCCATGTGCCAGGGTGGCATAGTTGTTAGCACATCATGCCTAGTAAGCTGGAGACGTGGATTCGAATCCCAGCCTTGGTGTAAATTTTCGTTCATCGCTTCAGTCTGCATAAATACACATCTTTCTGTTTTTAATAGATACTGTGAGGGTATTATTAGTATACAAGAGCAGTCAGAGATTTTAATATCAATGCTTCTGCAGTTTACCAAAACAAATTAGCATTTTATTTATGCTATCCCATATTTTGACCTAGCTTCGGTTTCGGCCAGCATTTCATTACCCCAAGGAAAAGAAAACGTTGTCAGTTACAGTACTCTGCTCCTTGAGTAGCACTTCCTTCCTGTTGAGCATTCCTAAACTATTAAGAGGGCCCCACAATTCTGTACCTTGTGGCGAAGATTGAGAAATTCGCATCCCAGATAATTCTAGAATCAACTGAGCATCTGACGTAGACCTTCACCTCGACTCCAAACCACAACACTGCGATCGACCCTGAGTACGATGCTGCAAATGATGAGTCACCTTTGCCCTTTACGGACGATGCTAGAGATCTTCAGCATTCCAGTATCTGCAGTCGGTTGCACTTAGTGCGTTTAGTAATCAAAGCCAGAGCCTCCCCCACATCTCGGACGAGATGTGCACATACGGAATGCACACTGGTACTTTTAACCAACTTGTCTGCTGATTGCCTAGAGGGCTATAGTACCCGCCTAACACTGGATCTCCCAATGACCATCCGTGACTGTCCGGAATTGGCAGGAAAAGTTGCCACTGACCCTCGTCTTGTCCTTACCGTATTCCCGCAGGGCTCAGTGTTGAGCCTTGTCCTGTACAGTGTTTTCACTGCGAACATACCTACGTCACCTCGAGTTAATTGACGACAGTGGCCTGACCTGCCTCCACCAGCAGTTTATCACCGCCTCCAAGCTGCCTGCCTCTACATCGAGGAATGGGCTTCTGACCAGTGGATTCAGTTTAGTGCTGCTAAGAGCCAGGCACTACTACTTACTCATGGAGGTATAAGGAGGGGAGATGCCATGACGTCACAAACTTGAAGCCGACAGAAACCGAGCTCCGCCATTGCAGTTTGGTCAGAAGACTCGTTTCCGATTGTGCTACTGTGTAGAGCTGCTGAAGGTTTTTTCATTTTAAAATGCCGGTTTGCGTTGTTTACGGGTGTACTAACCGTTGGAATAGTGCTACCAAGTTAAATGGAATCACGTTCCATGCGTAAGTGGCCCCGTTCGTAAAATATTGTCGTTTATATTCGTGAGATGTGCGCCCTTGTTTACGTTTTGTGAAACTTTTTTCTTCTTATTTTATTTCAGATTTCCGATCAATAAAGCTCGTAGGGCTCTGTGGGTTCATATGCTTATTTTTCTTCACAAAGCACAAACGATGTTTGTATTTACAAATGAAATTTTGTATAAGTGTGTAAACGAGTAAGAAATATCATCCGGTATGTAAACTAGCATAGCTTTCGGGTTCTGCTTTCAGTTTACATCGACAAAAATACAGTAAAATGTGATTTGAGTTTGAAAAGAGCTTTGTACACTGTTATTTTTCATCATTCGAAGTTCGTATCCAAAAGAAACACTTAAGTTAACGAGACCAAATCAGTTGTATTGCTGGGGCAAAAACGCATTAAAAACAAAACGAAAACACCTGAAAAAGCTATTCTGACGTTGTGTTATGCATGTAAACATTGTAACACTCATCATCTGAAATTATTTCGCAGACATAACGTTAAATATGAAGAACACGCAATTCTAACAAGAGCTCTGTCACTGTTTTGACCAATCAAACATGGCGGCCCACCGGCTTCAAACAGACGTACAGCAGACGGCCATAGTGCCATCTCCCCTCCTTATACCTCCATGTACTTACTAGACGACAGCCTGTGGTAGTGGACAACATCAGGTTATGCGACTCCCCCCCCCCCCTCCATTCCTTATACACCGGCCTTGACCGGCCGTTGACCTGGAAGCACCATGTCAACGACACCTGAAAGAGGGCGTCAGCTACCCTCGGAGTTCTTTATCCCCTGCTGAATGAACGGTCCACATTGTCCGTATAGTGTGGGCTTCGAATATGCAGAGTATCCGTGCAATCTATCGTAGACTCTGCCTGCCCAGTGTGGGGGACAGCCGCCAACACGCAAGTTACGAAATTGCAGTGCCTCCAGAATAAAGTGCTTCGAAGCATTTTCCATGTCTCACATGATTTCCCAGCCTGTTACCTTCGCGACGAAGTGAAGGAACCGACTGTACTCCCGTGATATCAGAACACGAAGCAAAGCTGCATCAGAAGACACAATCATCACCAAACTCCCTCATGCGAAGATTAGGACGGCTTGATGACGCAGCTGACTGCTTTAAGGGTACTCTGGTCTTACTTGATAGGCAGTTGGCCTATGTGAGCTTATTATTACTATTAATACACTCATCAAAGTAGTTAAGCATGTAAGTGGTTCTCGAACCTTGAAATGAGACACGTGTCTTAGTCTGTATTTTTTGATAACATAGAACATTACGCAAAGGAAAACTACACCCTATGCTCTCTTTGAACTGATTATGAAACGAAACAGTAACATTATTTGAAAAAACAAAAAAGTTTCAGTGTCCCACAACACCAAAATACGTAAAATGGTGTGTTGACTGCACTATTCAGTTACGTGTATGTCCTCCCCGAACCCTCAGGCACTCTTGAATGCGACAGGACATGCTCAGTACCAACTCACAGGAGGCCTCTTGAGACATAGTGTCCTCCTCCTCAACGACAGCATTCCTGAGAGCTTCAATCGTTAATGGAGGCTGTTGACGAGCAGAAATCGCTCCTTTGACCAAGCTCCATGAATGCTGTATGCAATTAATATCCGGTCAGCATGCTGGCCAATCCATTCTTCGGAACCCACGTCTTGTCATATACAGACAAGCGTTATCATCTTGTAGAGTGAATCATCCCCCCTCCAGTATCTGGTAAAAAACCACTGACTACGGCTCGGAGAATGTTGTTTTCACATACTGCAGCTGTTATGTTACCTTAAATTGGACCGAGTGGTGTGCGGCGGCCATACATGATACCCGCCCAGAATACCATTGTGCCACATGATTGTTGATGTCGTTCCACAGTCATTGAGAGGTGATTGCGTTCCACTGTTCGCCTCCGAACGCGAATAGAGTTGTCGTCAGGATGCAAGCCTATTCGCATTTCCTCTATAAACAGCGTTTCGGTCCATTTGTCTCGTGTCGAACGTTCATCTGCTTTAGCCATTCTATACCAGCACGCCTGTGATGTGGACGGAATGGTGGAGTCTTGAAAGGTCTTCGGCTGCACAACACCACATCATGAAGTCTGTTGCGCACAGTTTGGATACTTACGGTAGCCCCAATGGCTTCTCGAAGCTCATGACGGAGAGTAGTCGCTGTCTTTGTAGCGCGTCCCCGTACAGATATCGTTATATACCAGTCCTGAGCTCCTGTAGTTTTGCGTGGACGGCTTTCACGATGTCAATCCGCTATTGAATGCGTTTTCTGGAATTTTTTCCACAGTCTGGAGGCGACACTTTGATTAACGTGAACAATATTCACAACGTCAACTTGTCTCATGTGTTGTCATGATTTAGATCCAGTCCGTCCTGGAGAGCCTACTCTGAGGCATTGTGCTACACCACGAAGCACATGGACAACTGTCCATTCACAAGAACTCAGTCCTGTGTTTCTTTACAAGCCGTGATTGCACGGCCCCTGGATGAGGCAGAGTGGCAACAACGGACGTGTTCGCATTATGTATACAAACACCTTCCTACGTAAACACAAAAAGAACGTCCATAGTGATAACTGATGGTAATCTGGAAATACGCGTAACTTTCTTAGCCGTGGAGAAAACCGAGAAGTCCATACTACTCACCATCATAAATCAGATACTGCAGGCAATACGTTCGGGTAATATATTACACTCAAGAGACCAGTACGAGCAATCTATTCAGAAAAAGCATTCGAGCCAGAGGCCACAAACCTGGCAGTCAAGGCATCCCATGTTGCCTCAGATATGTTACCAACACCAGGCAGCACCACGTAACGTTGCTACGGCGTAAAGGGGCAGACGTGTGTGAGTTCTCACTTTCTCATTCCGCCCTAAGATACGGGAACCCACCACAGCTCGCCAGCAGTCCTAGTTTGACGACAAACTGTTCAGCTGGTACATATCGGAAGAAGAAGTGTCGTCTGGGTTGTCAGTGGACCGCAGCAGCAATAGAGGAGTCGTGACTTTCTCCGCTGGTGCCACAGCCTTAAGCCTGTCGATCGCGACCAATGCAGCTTCTAGATGCTTCCAGACAGCGACCAATACACGTTGTGTCCACTGTAACAAACGGAAACCTCCCTAATATTACTTCTATCAGAAATAATCCTGTTCGTAAAATAATAATAATAAAATAAATGATCTTTTAAACTGGAACACGATTAAATGCAAACATCATGTTATAAATGCGGGAAACAATACACGTTTCTAATGAAATGTGTACATACATTTTGCACGGACTAAAAACATAAAATGTTAACTGTTCTAAAAATTAATTTAACATTATACCCACTCAGAATGAACTGATTACTAATATTCAACAAACAAGTGTGCAAGGATCCGTAATGGGTTTGGAATACCATAGTATGGTACATATATATATATATATATATATATATATATATATATATATATATATATATATATATATATATAGCTCACGGAAATCGATATGTAGTTGAAAAGATACTCACTAAAGGCCGCGAAGTCAAGAATTGTTAAACTCGTCTGAAACACAACCTCAACAAATGTTTGGACTGTTATAGAGTTTCCTGCAGTGACTTCTTATACTACACCCACTATGGTTAGTACAATACTTTATTGGCAAAATTCTGAATACAAGAACGATTTTGGTTAATTACAAAAAATCACTCCAAAACAAAGCAGGCTCTGTCCTAAGCGTACATCTCGAAAACAAGAACAGTGAAAATCATTATCTCGTGATGATGGTTATCAGTCCTTAGTAGTATGTCCTCCCCGCACACGGATTAGTTCTTCCACTCTGCAAGGTATGCTCTGGATGAGACCATCAAGTTCATATTGGGGTATGAAATCCCACTCCTCAGTGGCAGCTTCAGTAAGATCATGAAAATTGTCAGGTGGATACGGACGCTGAGCAACGGCCACCTACAACAGCTATCGTACATGCTCAATTGTATTCATGTCGAGAGATTGTGATGGCCAATTCATTTGATTGATGTTAGCAAATACCGATACACTGCTAGAGTACGGTACGGGATTGCATTCTCATCGATGCAGGCGAATGACCTGGGCTCTCCCACATCAACACTGAACTATTGTGGAAGGGAGTAATGTCATGTGCGTTGACGAGAGCAGGAGTGATTTGCGACAGAACACTAGACGTATTAGGTTTTGGAGATGAGCTAGACGACACCAGGAACGCCGATACGTTCAGGAAGACCATCCGTTTCCAGCTGTAAGTGTGATCTTCTGGGTAGCTGTAATGATGGGACGTCGGACCCCTGTAATTCCCATCTACGGCAATTTCACTGGTGCCCAATAACTCTAAGAGGTCCTACAAACGATTTCAAAGCCCTATAGAAGTGAAGTCGGTGATTCGCTTACATAATAAAATGAAACATCTGCAGTTGTCGTTTTTATGTCACTTTATTATATTGCAAGCAGTTTCGGTGACTCAACACACCATCGTCAGGCCAGTATGATAAAATAATAATGACAGTATGATCAGATTACCCATCGTGCAAATACAAGGACAGATTAAAAGGGGCGTAGAAATTAATAAAAATATTATATAAGTGAATGATTACTGTAAATTCACTTACATAGTATTGTCCATGATTTTTATTATGTTTTAATCTATTCTTGTAATTCATGGTTAGTTAGTTGATGACATTATAATTACTGTTGATGCATACTGGCCTGAAGGTGCTGTACTGAGTCAGCGAATCTGTTTGCAATGTAATAAAACACATCTAAACGATGGACGAATGTATTTATTATTTACGCATTAATAATCTGTTACAATAGCCAAAATAATGAAAAGCATTAACAGAAATTAATATATGAGTTCCTGAAGTAATACAATTATTTATTTAATTAACTTCCAACCTAAAATTCTAGTTCTATATAGGACAAGAAACGAAAGCACGGAAAAAATTAAACAGTGGAAAAATTAAGTGAACAGTTCAGTCAGAAGGCAAGTTCACATAAAAACTCCCGATATTGTGTATCACGTTACTAACACATATCCAAGACGCAAACGATCCCAGCCGATATAGCAAGAAGCTCTTTAAACAATTAAGGTTGCACCAGCCTATTGAGCGCTAACAATTTTCCCATGACGGAATTCGCTTAGCACCAACAGCTACACACCGCACTGCTCTGACCACAATGGCAATTGCAACCTACTGAGGAGATCGCACAAGTTTTGCACATGTGTACGGATGTTAACCTGAGTCTTTTGTGTTTTGCGGGTTAAATGACGCTACGCCCATGTCGCAGATACACTGCATTTGAATCATTTGCATTGGTATTCAACCATGGAACCAGTAACTTTAAAATTAGGGTCAGATGCCATAATTACTTCAAGAACATTGGCAGCAACAAAAATATTCTGGCTCATTTCCTTTGTATAGAGATGTTTACTTAAACAAACTCGAGATATTACATACTTTCATTCACACGTAATCATGACATCCACTACATTTCTTTTTTTTTCTGGTTAATGCAAAAATTTAGTCGCAAGGCAAAAAACGTATGCCCCAAAACAATTTACATCAGCTATATACGCCATTGTCATTGATACACAACGTTCTTACAGGGTGGTAAACTATACAACAGGAAATAGCTCAACTTTAAAGAGAAAGAATACATTTACGAGATCCGTAAGTAAAGTAATGAGACTGACTTTTTATCAACCAAAGCTCTTTTTCTCCAGACAAAAATATTATCCCCTTCAAAGTAGTTCCCTTCGGCAGCTGTATAACAGGTTAGTCGTTATTCCCAGTTTTGGTAGCAGCATTCCAAGGCTCCAGCTTGTAGGACCCTTAACGTGTCGATCACATTGTTTAGAATGTTGTCCAGAGTCCCAATATGAAGTCTTTTTAAAGAAATTTTTAAATTTAGGGAAAAGAAAAGAATCACAAGGACTCAGATCAAGTGATTGGGAGGTCTGTGGAACAACGGATGTGGCCATTTGAGATAAAACATTTCGTGACTTGAGTGCCCATGTGACATGGAGCGTTGTCATTATGCAGCATCCAGTTTTGTGCGACGTCTAGTCTCAGTGGATTCATACTTTACCAGAGCCTTGCAGTGGCATCTTCGTAAAACATTTGGGTGACTGTTTCTCCTGGAAGAACAAGTTATTCATGCACGATACCCCTACTGACAAAAACAGATCAGTATTGTTTTGACCTTTGATTAGCTCATTCGAGCATTTTTCGGTCGAAGAGATGTCTCGGTGTCCCACTCCTTACCTCGCAGCTTTGTGTTTGGGTCGTACTCAAAAGTACGGCATTCATTACCTGTGATCACACGATTGAAGCATTCGTTGTCACTGGCAGTCCTCTCAAAGATATCAGCGCACTGACCTTCTGCTAAGTAGTGACGTTTTTCAGCATTGTTTTACCACAAACCTTTCGCATGCGCGAAATTTCGGCCACAATTTGGTGTACAGTGAAAGAGTTTAATAGGTCACCCATCATCCTTATTGTTAAACGTCGGTCTGACCTCACAAGCGCATGCACGCGTCCTGTCGCTAACATTGTTCTGAATGTCCTCCAGAGCCCGAAAATGAATTCGTTTTAACATGAAGCTGAGGGAGGTTCATCTTCAACTCCTTCTCGGCCTTCCAAAAATAATTTGTGCCAACGAGAGACTTGTGCTCTTCATAGGGAATGTTCCCCATAGGCCTGTTTAGTTTTCTTTTGAAAGATCACTCTCGCGGATGCCCAATGTTTACCACATGATTGCATAACTTCGCTCGAAATTCCGCTGTCCCATTTTCCTAACACAACGTCATTGATGGCGGTCTCGAAAAATCACGTGGTGTCTGTACAGAGCTAAAACACGGACTGAGAATCTGGAAGGGATGAACGGACCGGTCTCCACAAGTAGAACAACACGGCACTGACAGATCTCTCGCAGTGTTGTCACACTCATTATTTCCCTCACACTCCTCGTATTGCTACGGTAGCACGTTTCATGTGATGTAACACGTTATTCAACTGAAGACTCAACTTTGCAATGGAGATTTTCTGCTATTAGAGGATATTAGAGGATTATTATTGCGAGACTCTCTGCAGCTGTTCCGGCAGGGGCAAGCTGAGTAAGGGCTCAGTCTCGGGCAGCTGTCCCCGCCCGCCACCCGCCGCCTGGCTGCGTTGTCTGACGCCATCTCCAGTGGGGACAATTTCCCGGCTCGGCAGCGCCGAGTGCGGTCCTCGAGGAGGTGCGGCCCTTGCTAATTGCCGCGCATTAAATCCTTCTGTCGGTGGATGAGTGGGGGTGCGCCGACCCGCAGTAGCCGCTGCCGCTCGTTACGCGGCCTACTTTGCGAGGTACGCAGCGCGGGGCCAAACTGAGTAGGTCCACTGCGACGGCATTACTTGCTTCAAGGTATACGCCTAGACTTCGACTTTCAGAGTACGACAATTGTAAGGATGTATTTGCTTACTTTGGGAGTGTCAATTCATCAGAAGGGTGCAATCTTAATCATTAGACCAGGTTCTGTAATTAATGTCGCAGCATATCGTCTACGTCGAGCCGGTTACTCAGAAACTCAGTACAGATTCTGTTCAAATGTTTACGCAGATAACAATATTGAGACCCCTTTAATTATACGAAATAATTTTATGAAATGATGTTTCAATTGTTGTTGTGGTCTATAATCCAAACACTAGTTTGCTGTAGCTCTCCATGCTAGTCAATAATAAGTGCAGTTCATTACCGCAATCCACACCCCTTTAACATCCTTATTGTATTACACCCTCCCTCCACACAGTTATGCCCATTACCAAACTGATATTTCCTTGGTGCCCCAGCACATGTCCAATCAATCTATTCCCTCTTTTCGTCATGCTGTTCCCTTTTTTTCCCCACTTTGATGCATTACCTCCTCACTTGTTATTCGAGCTCCCCATCTAATCCTCAGTACTTTTCTCCAGCACAACATCAAAAAATTCTGTTCCCTATCTGTCTAAATAGCATATCGTCCACGTTTCACTATTACATAGCGCTACACTCCAGACAAAAACCACCAAAAATACTTCTAACACTTAAATTTATATTAGATGTCACCAAATTCATCTTTTTTCAGAAATGCATTTTTTGCTATTACAAATCTGCATTTTATATTTTACCTACTTGGCCCATGGTCAGTTATTTTGCTACGCAAACAACTAAACACATGAACTACTTGTAGCTTATCATTCCCTCGTATAATTCCCACAGTATCGCTTAATTCAATTCGTTATAATTTCACCAGTATCGCTTAATTTAATTCCACTACATTGTAAGGTGTCAGGCAAATCCAACACCTTTCATGAAAACCCTGACATGATAAGCAAAAACAAGTATTATGTCACATAGCTCTGAATAAATCGTGACATTAAATTAACCAAAGTAATACGAGTAACGAATGAACAAATGGAATACCACAGACTAACACAAGAATGCCTAAATGCATGTCATACCTTCCCACCATGAGACAGACGCAGTTCCGAGGGGAGAAACGAGAACAGAAGCCGAGAGCAGAACCGTGTTAAGCTAGAAGGCCCTACGATAAGGGACGGACACCCACGTCTCCAGCTAACCACCAGACCACCCCCCAGCCCATGTTAAAAGCTACAGCCCTCCAGAAGAACAGTATAGATCTTACGATAACACTAAAAGGGCCACACCAGCCGCAAGTTTTAGCGTGAGACTTTTTCGCGTCACTGTTACGTTGCAAACGTTAAAAACATTGCAGCACCACGAAAAGTAACCGCCAGGACCACCCCCCAGCCCATGTTAAAAGATAGAGCCCTCCAGAAGAACAGTATAGATCTTACGATAACACTAAAAGGGCCACACCAGCTGCAAGTTTTAGCGTGAGACTTTTTCACGTCTCTGTTATGTTGCAAACTTTAAAAGCATTGCCCCACCACGAAAAGTAAGGTTAACATTGAGACCCTGATTGGTCAGATGAAAACACAGCCAGATAGTTTTTTTTAACCAACTTCGGTAAATTGTAGTAAGGGTAAGCTACGGGAGAGTTGCTTCCGAGTCAGCGAGGTGCGTGGAGCTGTGCCGACCGACGGCCCCTGACACTGATAACCAACGACAAGGCAATGAACGCACACGCTGCCGCATAACAGCGCATAAAGCTTCACTCACAACTGCAGAAATCTCATCTGTTACAACCCTGTTTTGCGTAATACTAGTGTCGATCGTCAATTAAAGCTCATGGTATTCACATTTGCTACGTAAGTTAAAATCTTAAACGCGATGATTTTTCTGTTATATAATTATTGAGAAGCCACATCAGCCTCTGTAATTTCAGACAAGTTAGATAAGTAATTAAAGATAATAGAGGGTCACTGCAGACCATTTTGATAGTTTTCTCTTTTTTGAAACTTAATTTAAACCTAGATTATAGATGTGATATGGCATAGTCATCCTTCGATCCATTGTAGAACTTGGAAACACATTCAGGGAATATTCGTTCACATTTTTGTTGAACACAGTTGGTTTTTATAATCCTGTATTAAAACATTTCTTTTTATCAATAGTGCAATTTATAAACAATATTTTGTGAGTAGAATAAAATTTCCAATGGTAAACTTAACTGCTTTTTCGACGTTATTTTACCAGCTACCTAAAAATAGGAAAGCCTTGAACCTCTTCCACGAAATTTAGTTAGTATTAATATTCTTTTACAGGGAGTGCAGTGGAGCTGGCCCTGAAATCATTAAGTATTTGGTTAAAATCATCGCTAGTCTCACTGAACTCTTCTGAACTCTACATGTCATGTGTGGTCTCGCGTCTCCTTACCAGCAACAGGTCCCAGGTTCAAACTAGTCAATTCCCTAAAAAAACATGCTCAGAGCGTCGTTGCGCGAAAGTGGTAGGGAGACACGACTTCGAACAGACAGACACCACGCAGAATGTTAGAGAATGGCGACCCTGCCAGGATGGTAAAATACCATGATTGAAGGGCGACCACATGCCTAACAAGGTCACAAAAATATCCTGTTGAAAAATTTTCGTAGTAAAAATTTTTTTCCTAAAGTTATAAATAGTCGTAAACAGTAGCTGCAGCAATAGATAGTAAGAAAGTATTCAATAGAACGTGAGACATTCTAGCAGAGACAATAGCATAATTAAGTTATGAATTTTAATATTGTTAGAATTAAGTTTTCTCTCCAATGTAAGCGCACAGGTGGTGGATACGTTGTTGACAAGTTGGTTCTGACCCAACAAGTAAGTAAATGGATTGTCAAGTCGACTGTGCAAAAAGTTTATGAAACGCGTGAGATCGTATGAGCGCATATTGACGCGAAATAGGGCGCGTGAATTGCTTTTAAAACAGAAAATAAGGGATTCGGAAAGATTAGCAATGGCAGATCGAGACCTTGACCGAATTGAGGTAGAGACCCAGCATGAAGACGGAGAGAGAATAGTGGACAGTACAACAGACGATGTAGTATCGCGAGAAATAGGACAGATAACGCACCATAACGAGGATAATGTACGTCAAGGCATAGAAAACATAAGTCAGCATACGACAGAGGAGCAGGAAAGTAGAGAGACAGCCGATGAGTATTATAACTTGCGTCTTGAATACGTAGAACCCATAGTACAAGTAATGAGAGCTCCCTCACCATAGAGTACAAGGAATTCGAGCAGAAACGTGTCACCGCCCAGTTCAATGCAATCGATTGCAAACCAACACTTGGGCGAAAACACAGAGCGTAGGACGTCGGAAGAAAACGCAATAGGACCCGCCAATCTGGCAGAATTATTACAATTAATGACGGAAACCATGACAAGACAAAATAAAGAAATTGCGAAATTAATTAAAATTCAGAATGCAGAAACGACGAAACAAATTGCAGAAACCACGAGACAAATGGGTGAGATTTAAGAACAAAACAAAAAAATTCAGTTACACCTAAGTCATATTGAAGACGAGGCAAAAGAATCTCGAGAAGTGATACGAAACATAATAACAGGTCACAATCAATTGAGAACAGACATTGACAAGGTACAAGCGGAGGTACAAACATTGCGTAGTGACACTCAGGACGAGATCAAAACATTACGTAACAACACCCAGGGAGAATTCAAGAAACTAGAGAAACAGATAAACGTAATTACTAGACAAGCAGCAGGTACAGCGCGTGAAATTGTTGAAAACAGTGTGCTACACGAACGTATCACAAAAGCAGCGCTGAAAAGATATGATAACCGCATAGTCAAAATAGAAGCGCAAACGAAGCGACAATTTCAGAAATTGAGAACAGAGTTGTTGCAAACCATTGAAGAGCGTAGTGAACAAGATCGAACAATCACTGAGTCTGCAACCACATCCGTATCTGTAACAGCACCGGAAAAACAAGCAATTAACGAATATATCATGCATTTTCGATTCCAATCACAGGCGGAAAGTAACATACGTGAAATCAGACAGCCTGCGGAGCAACAAACACGTTTCGCAATTCTTGATGAACAAACGGCACCACAAACACATGCGGAACCACAAATGTGTGTTGCAAGACAGTTTGGATTGTGCAATGAAGCAGCAAGGTTAGCCAGACAAGATACCGAACCAATACCTGACAATGGAAAGCCAGGTCGCGAAGAGTACAGTGCAATGCATTCAGCTGCACGTTCACAACCAATGGAAGAAAATTAGTGCGTACCACTCCAACGATACTACGCAAGGGTGCGCGTAAGTTACAGTGGACACTATCCAATGGATCTACCACAACCGGAAAGAACGACGGGAGAAATTATCAGAAAGAAAAGTGGCGAAGAATCGCAAATTTCATATGGAACTATGACGAAGTACGACTACGCTCATTTCCTCACAGTCAGAAAATTTCATCACTTCCGAGAAGGAAACTCATTACATCCACCAACTTTTATTGATCAATTCCGAGTAGGATTACCAGAACACTGGACGCTAGCACACAAATATAACTTTATATGAGCACACATGTCAGGAACAGACGCAGAAACCATGCAGAATGTTGCATCGACATGCCGATCGTACGAAGATTTAAGAGAGAAGTTTCTCTCACGATATTGGTCCAGCGAAGCACAGAACAGAGTGAAGTATGAATTATTACAGAACCCATATTTTGAAAATTCAGGAGAGAAGAGTCCCGTGAAATTTTTCGAATTGATGGCAAAGAAAAATCAATGCTTAGATGTACCATACAGTGACGGAGAGTTGATTAAATTATGCGCGATGAAGTTACCATTGAAATACCAGCAATCATTAGTACGTCGCGGAGGCAATGACGTCGAAGCATTTAAAGGTATTCTAAGGAACTCGAGTTCATATTTTCGGAAGATGACGCAAGAAAAGGCCAAGCGCACGTGAAAACGAAAACAAAAATCAGTGGAATCCACAAGACACAGTACGAAGAAACAATAATTACGAACCACGTGATAACTTCGCACCAAGAAACGACAATAGATTTCAACAAAGAACCGGTTATGGATTTAGAAGAGGATATGGAAATAACTGTAATTCACCCTGGAACGGCTACAACTATTACAGAGGGAATAACGACAACCGGAACGGGGATTGGAGCGCCAATAGACCGACAAATTATCAACAAAGAAACCAATATCAACAAGCGGAGCACGGAAAGAGAATACAGATAGAAGAGGCGGTGGTAAGACCACCAAACCCCGAAAAACGTTCGAATTGACAGCTAAGCGCCCATGCCAAAGGGAATGACGCACCGACCCAGGACAATTGCAGCACCTTGAACAGAGAAGTAAATACCTTATCACAAGAAGAGAAGAAGGAAGAAACAAATCCGCAGGGACGAGATGAAAACGAAGACAGGAAAATAACAATATCGTGTTGGGACGAAATTAATTGGAAGGATACTGACGAGGAAGATAAATTACCAGAGGCATGCACAACGAATGTAGGATTAAAGGACGAAGTAATGAGTATTGCAGAGCTATTTGAGATGGAAACCAGGGAAAGCGAATTCAATGAGGATAATGCGCGGTGGACAGAAGTTGAAAATAAGTTACTAGTGGGCATACAACCCAACGTGTATAATGAAGGAAGTTATGAAGCGATAATTAGAACATTGAGATGCGATTATGTGGAAGTAGCGACGAAGAAGGAGAAGATAGACGAGGGTGAGGAAAAAGTAGAGGATGTTGAAGAAAGCGTAAATGAAGGAAGAAATAGAGAAGAGGAAATAAAAGAGAGAGAAGTAGCAGTCGAAGCTTATCCTACAGAAAGTTCGAATTCAAAAGGGAAATTCCTGAAAAGACTCATGTATGATTCAGTGGAGGATTCGTTGATACAAGAAGAAGAAGAACAGAACCAACACTTTCAAATTCAACCAATTGTGAAGGCCATGGTAAAGCATATCCCAATCAATATTGTAATTGATAGCGGAAGTGAACTGACTGTGATCTCAGAAAATTTATTCATGCAGTGTAATGCCAATGAGGAATTGCCAGTTCTGAAAACACGTAAGATTAAAGTAAGAGGTCCTATTAGAAACAATGCTGCGGAAGTTACGAGACAAACAAGGTTAACTCTTTCGTGTCAAGGTCAAAAGATCGAAGCCAACTTCGTGATTATACCTAAACTAACTGTAGATTTGATTATAGGTGCAGATTTTTTAAATGAGAGACGAGCGATAATAGATATGGGAAAATGTAGCGAAACATTCGGGAATGTCACACTTCTCTTTGAGCAAAAGCTAAAATTAGAAGAAATACCAGTTATAAACAAACAATTAAGAATGATGCGAGATAAAGAGGATGAAGAATTAGAATGGTATGCACAAAAGGGGGAATCGCCTCAACTCATGTTAGAAGTCCATAAAGAAATCGACAAAAAATTGCAAGAAGTTCAAGGTGTTTCGGAACACAGTAAAAGAGAATTAGGGGGTATTTTACGAGATAAAGCAGAGCTATTTTTACCTAAGACTGGCAGTATTAAACACTTTCAGTACAAGTTTGAAGTAAAGCAGTACAAACCATTTAGAGTGCCACCCTATACAATCCCATTTAGCTACACAAATAAAGTATTCCAGGAGATATCTAAAATGTTAGATGATGATATTATTGAACCAACTACCTCCACATATAACAGCCCGCTCCATATTGTACAAAAACGAGATGGGAGCATCAGGTTAGTGCTTGATTCCAGACAGATCGCCCAGAAAAATTAGAGAAATTGATACAAAACTTCCACGGTGCTAAGATATTTTCATCAATTGGTTTACGGAGTAGTTTCTGGGCAAATAGAATTGGCCCCAGAATGTAGAAAATTTACAGCACTTATCGTATTCGGTAGATGTTGCCAATTTAAACGATTGCCATTTGGTTTAAACATATCATCAGCAGCGTTTATTAGGGGACTTAATACTACTCAGTCATGAATTACTTGTTATGTTGATGATGTGATTATAGCAGAACCCTCTTGGGAACATCACAACGACACATTAAATCAGTTTTTACAGATCATGAAAGAGCATGGGGTCACAGTAAATATAACAAAATCCAAATTTGGAAGGCGAGATGTCAAATTTCTAGGACACATAATTTCAGAGAAAGGGGTAATGCCCGACCCAAAAAAACTAACGGCAATCAAAGAATTCTGTACTCCATATAATAAGAAAACTCTCAGAGGATTTCTAGGTCTCACCGGATTCTATAAAAAATTTATTTGGATCGACTCTCTCGCGACACCACGCCTATGTGCATCGACTGGAAAAAACACGCCATCGGTATGGGATCAACAAGCCAATGAAGAATTTTTAAAAGTGAAAAACGCACTAACAACAGCACCGATTTTAGCACATCCTAATCTAACACAAAATTTTTGTATGGCCACTGATAGCGCGAAAACAGGTTTAGGAGTTGTTTTATTCCAAGAATACGAACAGGCAGGGCTAAGATCATATAGAGCAGTTGCATTTGCCAGTCGTGTACTCACAAAAAGCGAGAAAAACTATTCAGTCACGGAGCTGGAAGCATTGGCCATTGTATGGGGCTTCCAACGTTTTCGATATTACCTATTCGGAAGAAAAACAAAAGTATACACTGACCACAAAGCATTAGAATTTCTGTTATCCGCCAAACTAACTCATGGGAGTTTAGCCAGATGGATGTTAATACTACAAGAATTTGACTTCACTATTACACACACCCCAGGACCAGCGAATGTACTAGCAGATGCTTTATGACGATGTCCACAGGGTGCATCCAATAACATAGGTTTGGAAGCAGCAGAAGACCAGTTTACAAGTACTATATGAAACAAGTACCTTTCGAAAACTACATTATGGCAGCATTGAAAAACATAGGCAAAGAACAGGACAAGGATCCCGAAATACTAGGAATCAAACACAAGTGGAGAAGTAAGGATTTTCCAGACATTCGACAGCACTATCTCGTAAAAAACAATGTTTTACTTTTTAGACGAAATGTTGCAACGAATCAATGGTTAATTTATATCCCAGATGAACTAATTAATAAGTGCATATTGTATACACATTTAAGTAATGGCCACTTTCGACCAAAGAAATGCTTTTTAAAAATAAAACAAACAAGCCATTTTCCTAATATGGAAAGACGAATTAGAACAGTATTAGTCAAATGCAAAAAATGTATGAGGGCTAAACACGTCACTTTCCAAACCAAACCACCAATGTTTTCAATAATCCCTATAAATTAAAACAAATAGTTGCAACAGATTTGATGGGGCCCCTCCCACGCAGAAAAAATGGATATATTTTCATATTTGTCATTTTGGAACTTACCTCTAAATATGTTACCTTGACACCATTAAAACAGGCAACAGGTCTTACTATAAGTAAAGCATTTAGACAAGATTTTCTCAGAGAAGTAGGTCGAGTGGAACGAATAATTTCGGGTAATGGCCCACAATACACATCAGTATAATGGCAGAACACGTTAAAACAACACAAAATAAAACCCATCTACATATCTCAGAACAAACCTAGCGTAAATCCAGCAGACCAATCTATGAAAGACATAGGCACTTTATGCTGATTATATGCAGGCAAAAGACACAACACTTGGGATATATACCTTAAAGATTTTCAAAAAGTAATAAATGAAATGCCACATAGCACTACACTACTACCTCCAGTTACTGTACTTAAAAATATTGAACCCCCAAACATAACCAGAGAAAATGTTAGATTTCCTATTGCACCATGTAGACAGCACAAACAAGTCATAGCAATAGCACTCTCCAACATCAGAAAGGCAGCCATTAAAAGAAAAGAAAGAGGAGATAGAACAGCAAATAAAATAACATTCCCAGTAGGCCAGAAAGTATTTGTAAAAACACACCATCTCTCCAGCAAACAGAAACACAAAATACATAAGTTTTACGCTGCATACAAAGGGCCTGTCATAATTAGCCGAATTGCTCATGATAATGCTATGGAACTAATGAACCCAAAAACAGGCAAAACCTTAGGACTTCACCATGTGAGCCACATCAAAAAGTTTGAAGATTAATTTTGTTACTGGTAAATAATCAGCACAATATTTCAAGATTATGTTGCAGATAATATTGTCAGGAGAAAGAAGAATGAAGAGAGAGGAAGGTGGGAAAAAGGAAGTAGTTTCAATAAAAACAAAAATAACACCAATAGTACCATGGATTAAGGTGAAGGGATAAAACGTAGATAGTCTAACAGCATGAAATACTAAAATGCTATACACCATGACACTACACAAAAATAAAGAACGAATTTGAGGATTCCTGTAGAAGTTAAGACTCAAAATATCTTACAATTGTAACATGGGAAGAGCATCGAAATTTGTAAAGCTTTTTATGAAGGCATAAAACAATGTAGGTACTAGACATATGTTAGATGATTCTAAGTAAACGTTTTTGTAAGAACCATTGTAAAAACTCTAGCAAAGACCAGATGTAGCGACCCACAAGTTGCAACGTGAGAAGTATCAAGAAAGAAAAGGACGTAATTAGCAAGACACGATTCCTACAAGGCAGAAGCGTCGGGAGACCAACAGAGAGGCCTTGTAGCCGAAGTGGACAGTAAATCTGCTGAACTACAGGGTGGCAGAACCCTACTGGGACAGAACACGGAACCACAGAGTGGCGGAACATGGAAGGCCAAGAGGGTCTTGGAACGCCGCGACTCAGCGGAGCGAGCAAAAAACGGCTCGACGAAAAGACCGCTTGGGCAAGCCACCACTGGCAAAAAATACGTGTAAAAGTCACACTACTGCTATTAAACAGCACCCTGATGCCCGAAACTGAAGGAAACTTCCACAAAGTAAAAAAGACACACCCAAACAATTTATCAAACTGTTACTAACAGGAGAACTTCAAAGTGACTAGATATCAATAAATATTTCCATATCCTGCCCAGAGAAGAACCAAGAAGCTAGGAAGAAGCAGAGAAAAAGCAGGAAGAACAGAAGGTGAAGATTCACAAGATTGAGACCAAGAAAGAAGATGGGTGAAAAATAGACGACATACCTTCCCAAATCCCTATGCTATTGTAAACTAGTCATCTGCGAAGTATTACAATGAAAAACGACCGCTTTTAGCGACACATAACGACGAATTTCACACATACAAAGCCAGTAAACCACGAGATTCTGCACTCACAGCTCCATTCCATTATGGGACCTCCACAACAGCAACACAGACATGCAAAGCCAACAAGGAACGACGAATGAAGCTGTACATCAAATACTTGCCCACATCCATCTCGCTGAAGTCCATCACCTTCGTGCAAGAACATTCGCCAACCTCATGCTTAAACATTATTATGATTGTGTGAATGTGTGAAATCAAATTATGTGATGTAGGAATTGTGCAAAAGAAATGTGTGAAAAACTAAATAAGTTAAGCACACCAGACAGCTAATAAACTACAAAATAACATTCATTGACTATGGACTTAAGTAAAAAATAGACTATCGATAAAAATAAGTCATTAGTTCTGAAATGGACAGATTAAAGAACAAAAGTAACGCATAATAAACACTAAAGCTATATGCCACTTATTTTCTCCTCATAAAAATAAAACAATAACTATATTTTACTTATTTTCTCCTTATAAAAACAAAGAATAAAATATTATCTTGTTGGTTGTTTTCCCTTTTTTTGTAACATTTGTACCATTTGTTAGGATAATATATCAATACGTGTGTATGTATATTTCTTTGTCAAAGCAATTCTTGGAAATAATTCTTATTTGTTAGTGTAACAATGTTGAAATTAGTGTTAGAAACAAAAACATTTTACTTGTACATGATATTTATAAAATGTGTTAGGAATAGATTTTACTTTATTACTACATTTATAAAAAAATATTTCTAAGAAAATCGATGTGAAAGACTCCTCACTTTCGATAGCAAACTCCTAAAAAACAAACTTCACACTTAAATAAAGAAAGAAAATAATTAAAGGTATATAATAATAATAATAGCATAAAAATATTCTTCTCTTGTCAATATAAACATATTTTTGAGAATAATGTGAAAGAATATAAAAATATAAATTAGTAATACAAACTAGCATAGAACCAGAATAATGTGGCTGAACAGTAGGCAACAAAATTTAGATAAAGAAATAATTTTTGACTGACTTAGACAATGATTCAATCATTGCCTAACTTCAAGCCAAAAATTAAGTTCGAAGGGTGGTGATATGTACGGTGTCAGGCAAATCCAACACCTTCTATGAAAACCCTGACATGGTAAGCAAATCCAGTAGCATGTCACATAGCTCTGAATAAATCATGACATAAAATTAACCAAAGTAATACGAGTAACGAGTGAACAAATGGAATACCACAGACAAACACAAGAATGCCTAAATGCATGTCATAGCTTCCCACCATGAGACAGACGCAATTCCGAGGAGAGAAACTAGAACAGAAGCCGAGAGCAGAACCGTGTTAAGCTAGAAGGCCCTACGTTAAGGGACGGAGACCCACGTCGCCAGCTAATCTTGCCACTTGCGCGAAAGTGGTAGGGAGACACTACTTAGAACAGAATGTTAGAACATTCGACCACCGTTATTTTACTTTTATTGATGTTCATCTCGTAATCTCTTTCCAAGGGACTGTCAGTTCCGTTCAACGTTGCATCCGAGTCGTTTGCTGTGTGATAGAATTGCAGTGTTATCGACATATATCAAAGGTTTTATTCCTCACTCCTACGCTTTAACTCGTCCGGAGCTCGTGGTCTGGCGGTAGCGTTCTCGTGGTAGTGTTCTCCTTCCCGAGCACGTGGTCCTCGGTTCGATTCCCAAGGGGGTCAGGTATTTTCACCTGCCCTGAGATGACTGGGTGTCGTTGTGTCATCATCATCATTCGTTCCCATTACGGTCGGAGGAAGGCAACGGCAAACCACCTCCATTATGACCTTACGTAATACGGCGGTGCGGGTCTCCCGCATCGCTCCCCTACGCTCTGACAAGGAGCACAGGTCTTCATTTCAAAACTGTAATTCACATTCCAAATATGTCCCTGGATTCCTTTGCTGTTTACTCAATGTGCAGGTCGAATAACATCAGAGACAAACTAGAACTTGTTTCGCTGACTTTTCAATTGCGGCTTCAAAGTCGTTTAGCTAATTTATGTACAACTTTTAAATAACCTTTCAGTCGCTGTATTTTATCCCTGCTATAAACTAAATGTCAAAGCGAGTAGTCCAGTCAACATTGACAAAATCTTTCTCTAGATCCACAAACGCTATAAACGTTTCTCAATCGATCTTCTAAGGTGGGCCGTAGGACCAGTATTGCCTCGCATGTTCCTACATTTCTCCGAAAGCCTAACTGATCTATACAAATCTTTGTTTTTCTGCAGATAAATTTCGGTTGTTATGATCCTTTATCAGCAGTTAACAGTCTAGTGTTGTGTGATACAGGGTAGACTATATCCATGTGTCATCAATAAAATATTTAAATGGTACTTTAGATAAATTTTTCACAAAGAATATATACATGATAGGTGGAACGGATATAAGTTGTACGTTTAAAAACATAACTATGCTACATTTGGGCTGTTATGCTGTGGCCGAATATGTAATTTATTTTCAGGGTGGGGAATGTTTTGCGATCTTGCCTTTGGTTCAGTGTACGTGGTACCCGTCGTCAAATCGCTAAGGATGTTTGCTGCTGTTGGATGTGGAACACTGGCCTTATTAAAAAAAATAGTTCCATCATGACAATACGCTGACGGAAAAAATATCGCAACGCCAAAAAATAATTAATGTAGAGCAGTGAAATTTCTGGAATACGTTCGTCTAAGTAACAAATTTAAGTGATTAACATTTCAAGATCACTTGTTAATGTAAGCGCTAGATAAACCATTGCAAATGTAAAATGATGGTACCTTAATTATCGATGTAAGCGCCAGAATGAAAGCATGCAGATGTAGATGAATGTTTTGCAGGTGCCGGATGTCAGCATGTGGGATGGAGTTCCACACCTGGTGCACTTGGTCCGTCAATACAGGGACGGTTAGTACTGGTTGTGGATGATGCTGGAGTCGTCGCCCGATGATGTCCCATATGGGTTCACTTGGAGACAGATCTTGTGATCGAGCAGCCAAGCCAATATGTCGATACTCTGTAGAGCACGTTGCGTTTCAAGAGCGGTAAGTGGGCGAGCGATATCCTGTTGGAAAATACCCCCTCCAATGCTGTTCAGGAATGGTAACGCAACAGGTCGAATCACCAGACTGATGTACAAATTTAGGGTCAGGTTGCGTGAGATAACCACAGGAGTGCTTCTGCTGTCATACAAAATCACGCTCCAGACCATAACTCCAGGTGTAGGTACAGTGCGTCTAGCACGTTAACAGGTTGGCTGGAGGCACTCAACTTGTCTTCTTCTACCCAACACGCGCCTACGACCGGCACCGTGGCAGAAACAGCTTTCATCAGTATACGCAACAGACTTACATCCTGCCCTCCAGTGAACTCTCGCTGGACACCACTGAAGTCACACAAAGAAGTACTTTGGTGTTGCTGGAACGCACGCTACAAGACGTCTTACTCGGAGCGGTCTTTGAGTAATCGATTTTTAAGAGTTCGTTGTGTCTCTGTGGTGGGAACAGCTGCTCAGATTGCTGCAGTAAAAGCAGTGCGATGCTCCAGAGCCATACACAGAACACGATGGTCTTCCGTTTCGGTAGTGCCAAGTGGTCTCCAGACCGTATATTCCCGTGGCCACCTCTGACATCAGTCATGTACAGTGGTTACATTCCTGCCAAGTCTTCCTGCTGTATCGTAGAAGGAATAGCCAGCTTCTCGTAGCGCTATTACGCAACCTCGTTAAAACTTAGTGAGGTGTTGATAATAGCGTATTCGTCACCTTAAAGGCATTCTCGTCTAACATCAGCCCACCACGTCCTATCTCAAAGGTAAATAACATTTACGACGGTTACAATTCATATTTAAAGCAAACCTCATTTACGTCCTCATATTAGTGCTACTTGCGCCACTCTTATGCGACCGACGCGAAAACGTGATGAGGTACTGCGGACCATTTAAAGACCATTTAGAGACCCTTTAGCGCCGTGCAGTGGAAATAATTCGACTCCGTTTCAGAATGTCTAGAAACATATTTTTGAGGCTCTTATTCGAGACTTTGTACTTCTGTGGAAGCAACACAAGTAATTCTGAAGATTTACAATAACCTTATAAGAATTGGCAGTTTTGTGAACAACTCCTACGCACTCAATTGCAAACATGATGTCCAGTTACTATCTACAAAGACCAAAAAGTATGTTTGGATATCCATGTCCTGTGTTTGATATGACACACATCTTCCCTTCCCTCACACTCTCCTCTACAACGCCTCGCACCAATCTCATTGTCTATCCTAGGTGCCTTCAGTATTTCTTTCTCTGTTTTACGAAGTTACTCCCGCAATTTGAAAAACATTTAGAGACGAGATTTTACAGTATTTATTGCGAAACTAGGACGCCTTGATAAGCGTTTCTTCCCCTGAGGCGCGCGGGATTAGCCGAGCGGTCTAGATCGCTGCAGTCATGGAGTGTGCGGCTGGTCCTGGCGGAGGTTCGAGTCCTCCCTCGGGCATGGGTGTGTGTGTTTGTCCTTAGGATAATTTAGGTTAAGTAGTGTGTAAGCTTAGGGACTGATGACCTTAGCAGTTAAGTCCCATAAGATTTCATCCACATTTGAACATTTTTTCCTTCCCCTGACTAAGCGATGGCAGTTGTTACTGTCTGAGTACAAATAAATAATTTTGTCATCCGCGAGAGGAATAAGAGCAATGGAATAAGTTAACTGTAAAATTACGGAAATAAATCTTGTCTAAGGAATCTAGGTTTTGTTTGAATAATAATTGGATTTCCTTCTTGCTACTTAATAAATAGGTCGAAATTAATTTCATTGTAAACCACTTTACTGTACGATGGAAATAGTTTCCATAATTCTCAGAGGTGTCACATTGTTTGGGCACGGAAATCCTACTCTGTACAGTTCAGGTATTTTTCAAATTACATTACGCTTCATTCTCTTGATACAGTAAAACAAATGTGCCTCTTTTCCTTCAGCTCACATATTTCTTTAGACAAGAGTGGTAACGAAGAGACAATCATTTCCGTTGACTTCATAATTACGTTCACGAGCTTAGCTGTAGCCTACTCCTCATTTAAACCAACCGACCATCTTTTCAGGTCACTAGTATTTTTTCAAACGTACATGTGCTCTACGTGCAACAGAGGAACGTGGCATACTGATAATTTACGATTCTTAAATTGAGTTAAATTATTCACAAACGTGAAAATTACGGCAATTTCGAGTAAAAATTTACATACAAAATATGGAACTGTTCGTTTAGCGATGGCTGGAATTCCATTGCTATTAGAAAATTATTTCTAACTCATTAAATGCATCTGCAATGTAAATGCAGCTCTCCGCTACAGCAAAAATTTAGTTCTTCCAATTCTATCGTCGGGAATAATTTAATAACAACAACAGAGTGTCTGAGCTAATAAAATATACTGTTGAGCGTAAATTTCACTCCATTTGTCCATATAGTTCATCATTTTAATGCAAACATTATTTAATACTGTGTCTATCACCATAACGTATAAATCTCCATTTATCCGTCTACATGTCCACCACCTAGATATGCAAACGGTGGAAGGAAGAGAAATATAAAATAAGAGACGTTCGTCAAAAAATTGAAGAAAGGGTCAATTTTTTGTTAAATGGCTTGTCTAAAGAAAGAAATAAAATAGATTTGAGAAAAATCCGACGCACATTTGAGTGATGCTCGAAGCCGATGTACAACGAATAAAACGTGTCAAATTTTTCTCTATTCCACTTTAATTGTTATTTTTAGACACATCAAATCACAAAAAATATGACCTCTTTCTTTCGGTCCTTCTCAAGTTTTTTCAAAGAGCATGAAACGTAACATATTTAAATATCGGCTGGTATGCTATTATTATTATTATTATTATTAAGAGTGTGTAAATCAAACAATGCAGTGAACTTTCAGTTTATGCTTTAATCTGATATTTTTTCAATGTGATATAAATGACTTCAGTGTGATTCAAAATTTTTGGTAACATTTTTATGAAACGGCGATCCTAAAAACTATACAAAATCTGTGAAAAAAGACAGTCCACATCGCGATGGTTAGTTTATTAAAACGACCGCTTTCGGCCTAGTCTTAGGCCATCTTCAAAATAGCACCATCAGCTGAAGTTGACAGTGTCTAGAACAGTCATTAGATCTCAGTCGCTGAAGCTGCTGTAGTTAAGTCCATCGCCAAATATCCCTCCCTTCCCGAGAGCTCCAGAACCTGGGCTGGTCGATGCGGTCACGCAGTGCCAGTCATAAAAATTAACTCACGTATGATATTACTGGTTGTGGCCGGCAATATTTTATTTTGCTAGAAGCTCGCCTTGATGCAGCTTGATACACGTGAAGTAGCATATTGTATAAAAGTGGAGTGAGGTACAGGCTCCAGACAGTACAGTATATACCAGTATCGTGGGAGAGTCAGCCAATTGTACTGGAACATGCTTCTGATTGATCGGCACGTTCGGGTGTTAGGCGCCAAAACGCCTAAGTTCTAATGTTAATTATTTACAAACGTTTCATTGTATTTAACTCAATTTTTAGTATGACAATCTCTTATGGTTATCCTACGAGTCTATCGTTTTTGTTTATTAAATTCCACTAGTTTGTGGAAGTTTTTTGTCGGTAATGGAGTGCTGGCCCATTGATACAACCCCCAACCTGCAGGACTAGGATTTGATATCAATGTTTACTCCTCTATAAGGGCTGGCTTCAGCACGCCTTCCCTAGGTGGAACACATTTCATCTGGCTCCTCCCTCGAGGCCTGTCCCGCGTGGGTAACCCTCCCAGTAGCTACGCTACCGCTGGTATGGCCCTCAACTTCGCTGGAGCATGCAAACACTCCCGCCCGGTACTGAAGGTAACTTCGATAAGGCAGTGTCCCTTGCGTGGGTGTATTAATTATTTTTGTTGGGATAAGAATATTTCCAACAGCAATAAGAAAATAGTAGCTAAGACAATGGTTGAATCAGTGCGATGTTATAGATCAGAACTGTGGATATTAAATGCAGATCTCAAAGTAAGACTAATAGCTGTGGAAATGGATTATTTGCATAGTAGTGCCAGAATATCAAGAATCGAAAGGAATACTAATGATGAATAAAACGTTCTCGGTTTTCCGGCCGCGTCAATTCAAATAAAATGCTCGAGCTTTCGATGGCCATCTCCGACGTCGTCGTCAGGAGTTCACTGACTGCCGGTGCTGTTACGTTTTATTCATGTATGCCGTCGCGAAAGACTCCGAGGACACTAATGATGAAGTAAGAGCTAGAATCAAGGCAAATGATACAGTGATAGACAGAATTGAAAGAAAATCATTAAAATGGTACCGAAATATGATGAGAATGCCAGATTGACGGTGGCCAAAGAAGGTTTATGAAAGGGAAACACCCGGCAGACGTAAGCGCGGTAGACCACGACGTCCTTGGACGGACCACATAAATGGATTAATGGAACATCGCAGCCTCGACAGGGAAGATGCGCTGGATAAAGAGGCTTGGCGGAGAATAACAGGAATACAACAAGATGTTGTTATTAGTAATCTTTGTATTGATTAATTCTGTAATAATAATAATGAATTTCAGTAGTTCTGAGAAACATAAGAGTAACGATATTGCAACCGAAATTCTTCGGTCACTTTCGGTTCGCTTTGTCGCACCTGGGAGACGAAGTACTTCGGCTGCTCTAGTCTGGCGTACTGGAGGGCCGGACACGTGTCTCTGTTTCCGGTGTTACTTAGATGTCAATAAGTAACACTCACTCTGTTTCGGGTGCTCTTTAGAGCCGGACATGTTGTGACCTATATTGGGCGTAACTTAGTTGTGAATACGTAATGCTCACTCTGTCTAGTGCTTACTGGAGAGCCGGACATGTGTATCATATTTCGGAAGCTGGATGGAAAAGTTACCATAAAATTAAGAAAGCTATGTCGAATGTTGTAAGAGACAGCGTAAATGTTGAACATTTCAATAATACATTAATGAGAAGTGTCGCCTACCATCATTGTCAGTACTACAGGTCTTTCCCTCTGTAGATACAGACACTAACCTGGGTAAGCAGCATCCTGCAAAAAGCAAAATCACAGGTTCGAATTGACAGCGTAGCAGCCTCTGCCGAGGAAGATCCACCGACCGACGAGCTGTCTTCTGCGCTGGGCACATAACTTCAGAAGAAGACAGGTTGATGGGAAGAGCGGTCAGCGACTCTTCTTCCTCTCCAGATCTCTCCACATTCCAGAAGCGTCTTCCAAAAGGACACGTAATTTACACAGGGCTCAATACAAATCTGAATATATGCTCATGGGAAAGGAGTACAGCGTCCCAATAACGTTGACCGGTGGGTATTGAAAGATTTGGAGGTCAGTACTTCCATGCAATATTGTGCCTCCTCAAGCCATAGCACTTGGACCAACAGTTTCAGAGCCGCGCGGTTTGAGGCGTCATGTCACGGACTGCACGGACCCTCCCGCCGGAAGTTTGAGTCCTCCCTCGTGCATGGATGTGTGTGTTGTTCTTAGTATAAGTTAGTTTAAGTAGTGTGTACGTCTAGAGACCGACGACCTAAGCAGTTTGGTCCCTTAGGAATTCACACACATTTGGACATTTTTGAACCAGTTTCAGCGACTGAGGTCAACTGACTGTCCTAGACATCAACTTCAGCCGATGGTGCTGTTCTGAAAACGGCACAAGACTAGGGCAAAACCGGTCATTTTAATAAAGTAACCTACGCGATCTAGACTGTTTTTTTCACTGATTTTGTCTTTGAATAAAGTTTTAACTTATGATGGTCTCGTTACGCATTTCATTCAGTTAGCTTCTGTACTTGTAGTGTAACGACGTAACTTTTGTATAAATGATTTTCTTTTGACATATGACCATGTGTAGACTTCGTCACCTATGTCAGTTATAAAACAATTCAAAATTATTTAAATTCTTTTTAAAGTTGTCTCTGAATGGTTCTTGAACGAAACTGTAATTAAAACATCATCATTAGAGTCGTATGCACAGAATTACGTCACTCAGTGCAATTAGTTTGAGCAAACTTTTTTCAATTTAGATGTCGTTCGTTTCTTCTCAGAAATTATATTAATGCAAGTTATCTGCGTTAATAAGTATTAAAACCACATTGAATAAACTTTTAACACTGAAACTCGCGATGAACGTTGTCAAAAATTAATAATCTTGTCAAATAAATTAGTGATACTTCTTCCTTAATGTAAGTCTTCATGAATAAATTCTCAGAACACTTATTTAAACTTTTGTAGTATACACTAGTTTATTATCTTCATATATATACTACATATAGACGTGAACATGAGCCTTGACAAGATAGAACTGAACATTTACAACATGATTAAACTTTCTATGACGTCATTGTTGTAGAAACATTACAAATTCTTAATTTTTCAGTTTTTAGAAGCACGAAGCAACAACTCGGTTTCAGGATCTTCTGTTGCTCTTTGGCTGTCGACTCGCGACGTATAGTGGCCAGCAATTTTCTCTCTGGTCCCGGAAGTGAAGATGCTGTCTCCGTTCGTTGCGGTGCCCTCTCCGTACATGAAACATAAAAATAAATACAAAACTTTAGATAATTCACAAACATTACAAATATTACAAAGTACATAAACAAAACACTAAATTAAACTTATATTCACCTGCAATCTGGGCTGACACTGGTGGATGGGTGACGCTTCAATTTCGCGTCCCACTTTATACCCCACCCACAAGCTCAGTTTGTCAGGTTTTAACCGAAAATAAAACTTCTTCTATATACAATATTTAACTGCTAATATTATATATTTTTCTCACATTTTCCGATATCTAAAGTCCTTGCTCTTAGATAGATTCAATCCTTTCATGACGATATTGTTGTGACTATTTGTCATTTACTTTTGATTATGCTATTATGGTAATTCATAACTTAATATATGGAGATTACTCCTTTTCATTTAATAGTTGCTAGTAAATAATTATTTAGCATGTTCTATAACGTTGTTACATTAGGACAGAGCTTTCAAATTGTGATAGGTTAGTTTCAGTTTTATTCATTTACTAGAGTTATTCTTTCCAAAATATATATTACTAATAAGTATCTCACAATTTACTAGAGTTATTCTTTCCAAAATATATATTACTAATACGTTTCTCACAATAACTAATAGTACTATTTACTTTACTTAGTTCTTTTCCATAATGCTTTATTTATGCACGAGGTCAATAAGAAATCAAGCAAAACTTTCTTTAGAATCTCGGCATGGCTTTCTTTACCTTCGGACACTTTGTTTGGAAATGGCAATTTATTTAAGAGAAACAAGCGAGGGAGCCCCGTTTGGTGTGTTCTATATTAACACTATTACAAATCTCTATTAACGGCACTCTGCTATGTTCTCGTGAGCGATATAGCTCAGGACGCCCATGGTCCCTAAAATTATTAACCATTCCCTTTGGTTCCTACTATACGAGTAAATATAAAATATACAAAATTCCTTGTGACCTAATAACAAAAATTTCTTCCATATAAATCCCTTTTTAGTTATTTTTCCCTTTTTGAAGGACCGCTAGATTATTGTAGAACACTCCTTTAGCTTCCTGTCATTTATTTAAAATAACACGTAACTATCACTTAAAACTTCACATGAATAAACTATGAACGCTCGTCCGTATGTAACATATACTAAATATTAACTTATTTAGGAATGAAGGGTTGAATTTGATCGACACTATATAGTCCTTTAATTACACCTGATGACGGTTCCATAAGAAGTAACGCTTTGGGATGTACAGTCTTATGAACAACATATAGACCTTCAAAGATAAAGAAAAAGTTTCTACATTCCTTATTGATCTTCAAACTTTTAGAATGAGATCGTACTAATACAAGATCTCCTACCTGAAAAAGGGTTCTATAGCATGTTGATTATAACTTTTAATTCTCCGTTCAACATTTTTAACAACCTGTTCGCGAATTTAGTCGCTTGGAATGCACTGTTGGATGTCATTTACCGGTGGCCAAGGTAGAGCAGCTAGTAAAGGCTCACCTATAATTGTTGCCAAACACCTTTCTTTTGGCAGCTTAATGAAAAATCGCAATTGGGTCTTGTATAATTTTGACTAACAGCTCCATTTAGTCGACCTGTACTAAAGAACTTTACTAGTTTTCCGAACTTTCTATGATAACGTCACCTACAACTTAACCTACATTAATTACTTGAGGATGATTTATCTCATTATCGTTGTTATGTAACTTCCGCATTTTAGAGTTATTACCCCGATTTTGTTGGCTCTCATTATCTTTAGATTGACTTTTATATAACAAAACCGGCTATGATTGTTGTTGTTAAATTTTCGTGGTTCTGAATTATTATTATTTCGAGAACTGTCATTTCTACCAAATCTAAATTTCTCGTCTTCCCGTTCTCTGTTAATTATATCTAACTGTTCTAAATATCCTAATAATTGGCAAGGTTGTGACCATTCCGTTTCTATCATTCTTTCCTTTACATAATACGGTAACCTACTAATTAGGACTCGTATTAGATGACTTTCAATAATTGGTTCTTCAATTAATTTAGCACGGTTTAAATGCCATTCGAAACAATTCCTATAACCTCCCCACCGCTTAGAATAAGCAGGAGGGTCTAACAACTCTAAAGTTAAGTGTTGTTGTTTTCCTCTTGACAAATAATTTTGTTTAAACTGCTTAACAAAATCATCCCAGTCCCTAAATTCAGTTCTATGCAGTACTGCCCATTCCGCAGCTCCTGCTTCTAAATGTCCTATTACCAATTGAATCCGTTTTTCCTTACTCCATTTAGGAGATAATGAAGTTTCAAAAGCTTTTATAAAGATTATAGGGTGAAGTTCGCCTCCTGGTTTGAATACAGGAAATCGACTTGCTACATTAGAATTTGTCGTTATATCATCCCAACATTCTGCGAGAGACATAGTAGGATTTTGTTTAGATCGCAGAGACGGAGTTTCGTCGGATTTGCTTACCGTGATTTCTTTATTTGTATTGTTGTCGTCCGAGCTAGCAAACACGATGCGACTGTTGTCTCTGATTACATTATTACTTCTACTACTTGAAATGTTTTCGTTATTATCTAATTCCGATAACCGTTTAGTAATTTCCTGTATTCGCATTTCTGTAATGGATACACGGTTAGCTAATATCGATTCTTCACTGTGTTCACGATGTGAACGCTCTGTACCTTCGTCAATATTATTATCTTTGGAAGTCTCAAGGTGACTGCATATTTCAGTAATTAAAAATTTCATGTTTTCTATTTCGGTATGATCTTTTTCTACTCGATGAGTTCATGTCTCTAATTCTACATTATTTATTGAAGAAATCTCTACAGGTTTGTTAGAAACCTTTTGAATGGATTCTAATAATTCTCTACGAACAGTTTCTGTTTGCATAGAAAATTCATCTCGTAATTTATCGTTATTTTTCTCTATTTCATTTACAACTAAGACATTGACATTATCTAGTCTCTTGGTTAAGTCAGTAATATCATTTCACATTCGAGCTTTTTCCTCACGCGATTCCTGGATATGTTGTTCTAACCTTTTACGATTATCAGCAATCTTATTACTAAGTCCTACTAGTTTTTCCTGCATTTCAACTTGAGAAGCCTCTATTTTATCACTTAATTCTCGACTGGTTTCATTAAGATATACCTGTAACCTGTCTGTAGATTTTGTTAGCTCCCCTTTAAGTTCCTCTTTTAATCTAGCCATAGATTCTTCGTTCGATTGTTTTAATTCAGCTAAAAAATCCCTGTTAGATTGCTTTAATTTAGCGATCGCCCTAAAAAGGATCTCATGCTCCTATCGGACACAGATTGCTCTTCGTCTGACATTTCACTTCCCGACGTTATTGTAAGATATTAACTAGTTACACACGCAGACTTGTAATCAACAATCCAATTAAAAGCACACTCCCTACGTAGAACACTCCACTTCCAACTTAAAACAGACTTACCGGACACTAATATTGTAGTTTGTAGTTCTTGGTGATCAGTATGCTGCTATGGGCTGCAGAAGTAACAGCCGTCGATGCAGCCGCTGAGATGCTGCGACCCCGCTTCCGCAACCGGCAGGACGCTGAGTCGAACACCGGAGACGTCACTGGGTGCAACCACGCCCGGCCGCACCGTAGACAGGGGAAGCCCTTAGCAACACCTCTAATACAAGCCGGAGGAACGCCCGCCAGCTGACGTACTGGGCCTGTTAGTTTAGGGAGAAAAAGGTAGTCGGGATTTGCAGCGTTCAGCTGCTGCCCAACAGATGCGCCTTCTCGTGGAATAACTGCGTGACCGTACTGCTTGGCTACGCTCCGTCAGATGCCCACACCCGCGAAGTCGCCGCTGGCTTGTGATGGCTCCACGAAGACTCGCGTTGACTTCCGAAGGACTGTTTTAATTGTTTCGTACCTGTGTGCCTTAGTTGCACACAAGTCCTGTTTATAAGGTCGCCATGGTGTAGTGTAACGACGTGTGTTTTGTATAAATGATTTTCTTTTGACTTTTGACATATGACCATGTGTAGACCTCGTCACCTACGTCAGTTATAAAACAATTCAAAATTATTTAAATACTTTTTAAAGTTGTCTCTGAATGGTTCTTGAACGAAACTGTAATTAAAAAATCATCATTTGAGTCGTATGCGCAGAATTACGTCACTCAGTCCAGTTGGTTTGCGCAGACTTTTTTCAATTTAGATGTCGTTTGTTTCTTCTCAGAAATTATATTAATGCAAGTTATCTGCGTTAATAAATATTAAAACCACATTGAATAAACTTTTAACACTCAAACTCGCGATGAACGTTGTCAAAAATTAATAATCTTGTCAAATAAATTAGTGATACTTCTTCCTTAATGTAAGTCTTCATGAATAAATTCTCGGAACACTTATTTAAACTTTTGTAGTATACGCTAGTTTATTATCTTCATATATATACTACATATAAACGTGAACATGAGCCTTGACAAGATAGAACTGAACATTTACAACATGATTAAACTTTCTATGACGTCATTGTTGTAGAAACATTACAAATTCTTATTTTTTCAGTTTTTAGAAGCACGACGCAACAACTCGGTTTCAGGATCTTCTGTTGCTCTTTCGCTGTCGACCCGCGACGTATAGTGGCCAGCAATTTTCTCTCTGGTCCCGGAAGTGAAGATGCTGTCTCCGTTCGTTGCGCCGCCCTCTCCGTACATGAAACATAAAAATAAATACAAAACTTTAGATAATTCACAAACATTACAAATATTACAGAATACATAACCAAAACACTAAATTAAACTTATATTCACCTACAAACTTGGCTGACACTAGTGGATGGGTGACGCTTTAATTTCGCGTCCCACTACATAGCGTAATGTAGCAGCTCCTGATACAGTATATATGGTCCAAGTTTCATTTATCTGCGTTCCTTGGCAGTGACACATACTGTCGTCCTTAAGTTTTGCACAGTAGCGTATACCGTCTCATTATCTGATCTTAGCTATTCAAAACTTGTGAACCCTCAGTAATCGATCACTTGGATCAGAACATATCTGCACTATGTTTAGGATCCACAATACGTGGATACAAGAAATTGTTTTGAAAAATGATATTTTAACTAGAAACTTTCATAAAAGAACGTTTGGAATGCTGGCTGTCTTGCCAACAGAGTAGAATTTCAACTTGACAGTCTGTCATCGCGGAGACGAGAGCGGCAGGTACCGGCTAACAGAGCCCATCATTAGGTATGCGTGCGCTGATGTGGCCCCTGCAGGTGTTCGGCTGTGATCTGCCTCTGTCCCCCAGGGCTGCATTAGCGCTCGCCGTAACCGCGTTTGACGGGAGTGCGCGCCAATATGGCGCTGGCCGTCGCATGCCAGCCATCTGCTGTCCAAAAAAGCCGGACACGTGTAGAGAGCCCATCAGGCGGGGTCATCTGCATCACAGTATGTCGTCGGCTGGCTACGCGAACCTCCAGGCGGAAGAAGGTAACCGATTGAGACTATGCGCAGAGAAATACCAAATACACACCTCCTAAAATCGCGGACACTCACCACTGACGAGAATGTATTTTCTGCAAAGACGGCAGCACTTCGATGTAACAGCATTAAAAACTCTCGGAATTCGGAGGGTTTGAAGTATGGTAACTTGATGGACTTTATACATAAGCGAAAGGCTCAAAGAGTCTACATATTTTTCCACAATATCTCGCTGTGGTCAAGAACGAAACTTACCGAAAGTAACACGGCCTCGAGCACATGGTGCACTTCGTAACTGTAGAAGGATCATACCCCCCACGCACTTGAACTGAGTCAGTCTGAGCCACACGCCAAACTGCACATTAGGGTTATAAGAATCCCCAGAACACACAGCTCTCTTCTGGTGGGGGATCACAAACGTCAAATACACACCACGTATACACAACATAGCAACCGACTGCCAAATATAGGAAGCCATTAGCGACGTAGATGAGTGGATGCATCCAAGCAAATTTAAACAACCTATAAAGATGCATACACATAACATCATACGGACAGCAAAACGATAGAATCCGTACTTTACCACTTGGTGCGTCTTTGAGTGCAAATACAATGACACTTATCTGTTTATTCGGAATATTTACACTTTAAACATCTTTGCATTCTGAATACGTGAGCGATACGCAGTCTATGGTTTCCAGACGTGGCATTATTGACGTAACAGTCAACATCCGAGCCATCTGGGATCTGATCATTATCTTGATTCATTTGGGTATGGCATACGTGGGAAACATTGTGGACAATCTTCTTCGTCGAATGGAAGACATTTTCTAATCTAGAGATGGTGTTATATGCTACTTTAGTGCTGTTGAAAATTGTATATATGTTGAAAGTTGTATCTGATATTGTGTGTAGCTGGATTTCTTACTAACAACCTGAAAACAGTCTGACTTCTAAATTACAATTACAGATTCTGATCTATAATCGGTATAGCTACCGTACGTTTGAATATGAACTTATTTATGTAAATTATTATTTTATGAATGCGATTTTAATTAATCTGAAATGTATCTGACTATCTGGAAATTAGATTGCTCAAAAAGGGATGGTTCACAAGCATACTCAGAATGACTGTTACGTAATTTAAATGTGTCCTATTACAGAAACGTATCATATTCTGTCAACAAGTTTATTTGGGCCTTGCGACAAATTCTTACCTTACATTGGGTAACTTGACTGTGCTCTGACTGCACTACAAGAATGATGAGCTGAAATAAACCAGTGTATAGCAGTATACCTTCTTGTTCGTATTTCTTTTAAATTGCTATTTCAGAAAAATTAGATTTTTTATTCTCTTTTCAAAATTATTAATTAGTGTTCCCGAAAAAGGGCAAGGCGTGACGGAGCTAATTTTACCAAACACATTTGTGTTTGAACGGTAGAGATATGCTTTGTAAAATATCTATAAACGACAAAAGAACTTTGAAATAATATTCTTTCCTTTTAATGACAAAAAAGTAAACTGAAACTAATATGAATAATTAGCACTATCTTCCTTCGTCTTGGCATACGCCATACGCTTGTACAAAATATTTGTATTAGAAAATTTGTGTTCTTGGATTCCTAATGCAATACTAGGTAATTAATCGAGATGGGGAAAGGCTAATTAGAATACTGAATTCGTGAATGACAGTTTTCCCTGGTTACCAACACTTAGGAAAAGTTATCTTTTTTTCTACCTACACAATCTCCTTAGAAATCATGTTTCATTCTCAGGTTACTCGTCATGGAACATCTCAGACCGAAATTACTGTGCGGCACATCCACTGTAAAAGCTGCTCATTCTGCCATGATCAAACACTCTCTCTCTACGCTTAATCGACTACTATACCCAAACCGACTGTTACCTACTATCTCACCCATGCTCTACTCAATAACGCCACCTTGGAAACTAGAAACTGCGTATTGCTCACGTGTTCAGCAGGCATAGATGTTTAAAGTGGAAATGTTCCAAATAAACAGATCAGTTTCATTGTATTTGGATTCAAAGTGGCACCAAGTGGTAACGTACCAAATAAACAGTCATTCACTACCAATTCACTTCATGTATAAACTTTTCAATGTCTCCTGCGATGACCGTTGTTTTTGTTCCATGTTCTTCTCATCTGCTTGTACGCTCTCCCCCTAGTGTCGTCCTTAAACCGAATAGCAATATACCAACCATCTAAGATTATTAGGTCGAAGTACATGTTTCTATTTGTTGAAATATGTACTGCTCATTGATGCTTGATAAAAGTAGTATCTAGACAGAATACAAAATTGTTTAAATTTTCAAGGTACTATAGTACAACCAAAAATTTTTTGATCATTGTACCAGTAAACCAGTGCATAAGAACTACAATTTTATAGACAAATTAAAATCATATCACCTTGACGAATCATTCTACCCTAAGGCTGTTTCTTAACACATGACATTGTACTTAGTACGGTGTGTGAGTGTGTGTGTAGTTTTTTTTTTCTTCAGAAACGTTAAATGTAAAGGAATTAGCTTCATATGCTCTTGAAAGCTAATATTGTAACATATTGATACACGGTATAACTAATGGTCGTGCTTACGTTTCACGGGATAAGCAATAAACTAAACTAAGTACGAAACTATTATATCAGAAGTACACACTGTTTTTACACCTTGCGGTCATTTTTTCATTGTTATTGTTAAACGTTTGGAACAGTGAGATGCGACATTAAGATCGCGACAGGTGAAAGAAAAAGTCATGTTCGGGAAGAGCGTTTCTCAAGAAAAGCACAATGCAGTCTCCAATTATGTGTACCTTAGATAACATTCAAAACAAAATTATCATTTGAAACGTGTCAACCGTATGGAAGATCAACATGATTTTAATGAAACACGTCCATTACGCTGATGTAATTCGCCAATTACTTCCATTGAAATAATTTCGTTATATTGCAGCAGCTGAGAAAGATCGAAACAAACAAATTATATTGTTCTTGGATTTAAAACCGTTACTGTTCTCTGACAGGCATCAAATTGCCGTTGGTAGTTTGTGAGACGGATTTTATGCGTTTCTATCTCATCTTTTTATGCGTGACAGTTAAATTCTCTGGTGAAATACCCATATATCTTTCGTTTTAATGTCTGATATTTCTACGTTTTTATTATTCTCAAACTCAAATGAACTGTTAACAACAATTTCCAACAGTAAATAATTGTATTTACTTGATTGACTGTTCCGTTGCTCCTTGGTAGAATATTTTCTACATTATGAAGGGTAAAACTTAAACGAGACTAGTGAAAAAAGGGGAAAAAACACTTTGTATACCGACAGCTGCTGTACTTAGTGTTTTTGCTTAATCGCACTGGTATATCTTATCGGTTTGTAATTTAGGATCTGTTAAAGAGAAGACTGCTTTCTTCAACCAATCCCTTCGAACATAACAGCAAACTTCGTTGTTCAATTTATTTTCGTCTAATAACAATAGCTTTCATTTGTTATATAGTTCATTAGTTAATGTATCACTTATTTTATCTTCCTTAAATAATTTTATATCGCATTTTCACTGAAACAGTTCCTCTCGTTTTATTCCCAGATCTAACATAAAAATGTTTCATTTTTAGAAACGGGAACACTGCACTGCTTTAAGACTTTTGACCCTACAAATATTTCACTACACTGCCTATCTATCTTTGTACCTGATTATGACATAATAGCCATTACCCGGTTTGTGAAATAAATTTTAAATATTGTAGAATATTGCACCTGTGTCGTGTGTGTTTTCATTCATAACATAAATAGTTGTATTCTAGGGTTGCACTTAAAATCTTCAACTCCAGAAGTATGTTCATACAGTACGTTCAGAAAGGAGAAATTCCATCCTATACCGCATTCAGGAAGTGAAAGAATTCATTGGCGACGAATGAAAATTTGTGCTGGTGTTCGAACCTGGGCTTCCTGCTTACTACGCAGTTACCATCTACGCAACCTTGGCACAGGTGTTAGACACAGCTGCACGGACTATCAAAGCACTCCTCTCCCTCTATGAAAATTCCCATACCCTAGCCATTTTTCCTCTTTCTTGCCGGCGCATTACTCCAAATCTCGCACGAGACTGGGCAAGAGCGCCCTGCACTGAATGACCATATTAGCCTTCAAGGCGCATATGTATGAGTGTTGTCTGTTTCTTAGAACATGATCGTTATTGCGACTTCGCTTGATCGACGAAAAAGAAAGACCAAAAAAAGGCCATTGGACGCTACTTCGGCATTGGGTGGTAAAAAGGCATTTGCATTGCGGTGGAGGCGTGCTCGGGTAGTCCGTGCAGCTGAGTCTAACCACTGTGCCAAAGCCACAGACGGTTTTTACCATGGGCGAGGCGAGGACGTCTGCTACGTGCGTAGTTTGTGTTTACTTCCTCGTCCAATACGGGTTAGTTTCGTTTTTACATTCAGTAACCTACGGCGCATTACTAGAAGCAGGACATGATAAAGATCACTTTTCAACCGGACCACGCCCGGCCATGTACTTGCGCAGTAGAGCAGTAACTTCGCGACCAACTCAGACTGGTTCCATCGCTCGTTCTGGGCACACATTTTTCCATTACGGTCAGTGTCGTTTATTTAAATATTACATCTGCGACCGCGTGAACTGGCGTGGTCAATAAGTATGCCGACGGCCCTTCAGACAATCCGACGGTCACGTCAGAGCCGTAACAGCGGAAAACGCGGGACTTGGTCCGCGGACGCTGCGAGTATTCCAGCTTCCTTTTGAGGTGCCGGAAGATGTTATCAGATCACTTCTTCAGACGAATGGCAATATACTCAGTCATAAGACGGAAAAATGACAAATTTTCGAAACGTACAAAGTCTTCATTGGAGTGTGTCAGGTGTAAATCAACCTCACGAAACATACACTGGTGTCCAAAATTAAAGCAACAAACAGATGTTTCTTCGAACGGTGTCTAATTCTCAATATAATAATACAAACAGTTAAACTACACTAAATTAAACTCCGAACAGCCCATGAAGGCCCTAAGGTACCGACCGGCTGCCGTGTCTTCATCAGCACCCAGGCGTCCCTGGATGCGGATATGGAGAGGCATGTAGTCAGCACCCGCTCTCCTGTCTGTTTATGAGACCGGAGCCGCTACTTCTCAATCAAGTATCTCCTCAGTTTGCCTCACAAGGGCTGAGTGCAACCCACTTGTGAACAGCGCGAGGCAGAACGGTAACCCGTTCACGTGCTAGCCCAGCTCGACAGACAGCAAGGCCGTTGACCAAACCGTTAACAGATGTCCTTACAATCGTGTTCTGCAGATGGCATTTCGGTCAACGGAAAACCACGCTAACGATGAAGTCAGGGCATCTATCAAACGGAGCAGTGTTTCTCTGGCAATCCTACATCCATAATCGCTGTGGACAGTCACAGACGATGCACTATGGCACAGAGAAGACGCCTGCCAGAGTCTCTGTGGTGGAGAGGTAGAGGAAGAATGGAAGTAGGTCAGTCACAAACGCAAGAGGCTCGATGGCTTAAAGTGAAATTTTCTGTCGTTTCTCGAATGTAGCGATGCTTTATAGAGAACGAAACTGTATCCCGAAGATCAGGGCAGGGCAGACCACGTGTGATACCAGAAAGAGATAATCGTTGTTTGGCTGTAAGGGCACGACGGTACCGCCCTTGTACAGCGCAGCAACTGGTATCGGACCTCACAGAATCGACTGGACGTTTTGTATCGAGGCAAACGGTGTAGAGAAGGAGTCGACTGAGTGATCTTTATTGTAAGAGACCTGCTGTATGTGTGCCTCTGGCGTGACTGCACAGTAGGGAGCGTGTAGAGTGGAGTCGTCAACATGCCACCTGGACAGACGAAGAGTGAGCAAATGTTCTTTTCCCAGATGAGTCATTATTTAGTGTGGAGAATAATTCTCGACGGATTCGCATCTGAAGGGAATGTGGAACATGATTTCGAGGCCTGAACATTGTGGAAAGAGACCGATATCGAGGAGGGTCACTAATGGTGTGGGCAGGGATTATGTTGAGCACTTGACACTTCGTCATGAAATTGTACTGGTGGATCGGAAAGGTTTAACTGCTATCGTGACGAAGTCTTGGGACATCATGTAGACTTCGTACTGATGGAAACGAAGATACTGCCGCACGCAAGGGGTGGACTGCTCGCTCTCTCGATTTGAAACCCATACAGCATGTGTGGGATGCACATAGGGAGATGGGTTTCATCACGTCAACATCAACCAACCACTCTCCAAGACTTGCGAGCACCTCAGAGGGAGGAATAGGCGTTATTGCCTCAACATGGCGCCGATGACGTTATTAACTGCTTGCTCCGTCAGGCCTGTATTGCTGCCAAAGGTGGTCACACCAAAGAGTGACCACATTACCCAGTTGTAGCAATGTATGCGCAAGTCTGTTACGTTCGAAAAAACGAAGAACATTTTCGTCTACTATTATGTATGTTGCAGTTGCTTATGTTCTGTATTCTTTACATTGTTTCTACTTTGTTGCCACCTGTTTCTACTGTTTTGTGGCAAAATAAATGCAGCACTGCAAAACTTCCGTTTGTTGCTTTAATTTTGGACACCAGTGTAGTTGGATGTCGTGCCATCAGCATGTACGACTACCAAACTCGAACGAGCTCCGGTTGCAGACAAGAGGGCGTGCCTTCAGCGTCGTCTTTCGGGCTCTCTATCACAGGCTGTTTTTATGCCCGCAGAGATCACTGTTCTCTTCCTACATTACGAGCCCCCCACACCGCACTCCGTGGGCGGCGAAAGGAGCGATGTGTCGAAGGAAACAGTAACCGCAGGAGGGCAGGACGCCACAACGTCGGAGATTTTGACAACTCTGGCGACGTCTACTGCGTCCACATACCACCAGCCTCCTGTTGGTGTATCTCAGGAAGTGGACGCTAGGGCCGTGCAACATTGGCCTCCCTTACTGATCATGAGGCACCAACGGAACGTCCGTCGCACACCAATACTGACGTCAATGTCCGTAAACAACGATCACCACGGGGCCTCAAGAAACGGAGGCAGGCATCTTCAGACGAACGCCTCCTTCACTCGTCTGGCCTGGATGGGGACGACGATGATTATGATGATTTAGAAGGCACGCCGAACGAGATACTAGACGACCTGTTCCCCACCTCTGTCTTGCTACTGATATCACATCTCTCCCCAACCACACGCCGGCGTCGAGGGCCAGGACGGCGATCCTACAGCGCCGACCAGTGGCATAACAGCCCACGATGAAGGGAATGGCTAGTCACCGCTCAGATCAACACCACCTCTTGTTCCGTGGACTGGTGGCATTGAACATGCCGGAGATGGAGGGCTGTTTCATTTAGTCTGCCACCTACAAACACTAGTCCCTTTAACTGGGTTTACAGCCTGTGAAGTTCAGGGACTTTTCTCTTTCCCACCTGTCTGCTATGACGACACCTCCGCATGGCGGGCCTGGGCAATACACCTCACGTCTACCATCTAGCCACATTTAACACCAATACGGTCGGGACAGGACATAAGCTGATCTTGCTCCGAGAAATGCTCACTGCAGCAGATTTCACACTGCCTTGTTACATGAAGTGGGTGTAGTAAGCTTCCCCAGTATTTTTCGATGTACTGCTTGGGCCTCACACGTGCATCCCACGGATATAAGGGTTGCCATTCTTCTCTGTGAGGGTTTGACGGGCACTACTGTGCGAGCGACATGACAGCCATGGTCAACCACGTGTAGCTCGTTAACGTCTACGCTCCGCCAGCTGCCGTACCATTCACGTTTTCTAGTACTCGAAACCCTTACACGGGACCTGCATCTTGTCCTCACATGGCGACATACACTCGGTGACGCCCCCCGGATTCACCCACCTTACCGCTAGCTTATCGAGCAGGATAGGTCGGTTTTACGTCACACATGTCCGAACAGCGGCTGTAATTAATGCCGAAGTATGACCTACAACCTACACTGACCACATGGCATATATCAGTACTATTGCCCTCAATCCCCTCAGTGTATGAAACTGTAGACTCCCCTGGAAGCTGCACATCTCGCTTCACAGGTATACAGGGACTTGACACCAAGCCGTTGGGTGTCGCGCTCACTTCGAATTAGCATTATGGATCAGATGTTCCAGACCTGTTCTCCGGGGGACTCTGATGTATGGTAGAGACGCAGAAACATGGAGACGCCGTACGGTCGGCTTTTATTATACGATCCTCCAAGAATATTCCACTCTGCCGCCCTCACCAGATCGTCAGATGCTGATCAATCGAGCCAAGGCTGAGATCGCCAGATTGGTGAACCTTCACCTACACGGTTTCCCTATTTGGGCGCGAGCTCGTAAAGGGCTATCTCAGGAACGACCTTCGATGCACCACGTCATCAACTTGGAGCATAGCCGCGCGGGATTAGCCAAGTGATCTCGGGCTTTGCAGTCATGGACTGTGCGGGCGGCTGGTCCCGGCAGAGGTTCGAGTCCTCCCTCGGGCATGGGTGTGTGTGTTTGTCCCTAGGATAATTTAGGTTAGGTAGTGTGTAAGCTTAGGGACTGATGACCTTAGCAGTTAGCATTCACACACATTTTTTTTTTCAAATTGGAGCATAAAAAAATGCACGAGGTCTCTGGTGCATAACTTCGTTATTTCCGACGGTCAACTTGTAGAAGCGCAACTGGACGTTGTAGGAGCGTTCCACGCGTATTATTCGATCCTTACGTGGCAGAGCATTCAGATCCTACGACGGTAGCCACCGTTTTCGGATTACTACATGGCACAGTTCCACCGGATGTGGCAACAGGCTTGTTGCAGGACGCGACGGACAACCAAGTTCACGACGCTGTCTGTAAAGCGGCTGCTAACAAAACGCCAGGATCCAACGGGCCCCCATTCGAGATTTTGACAGTACTTTCCAACGGCTGTTGATACCGTGTTGGATTGAGACTTTTATAGAACCGCTGTCCCCCAGTATCTGCCCAGTTGAGGTTTTCCTCGAAGGTCTGATAGTGCCATTACACAAATCTAGAGGTGTGAACCGAGACTACCGACCTTTGACGATGCTTAACAGTAACTTGAAAATTTTATCACTGCTGCTGGAAAACCGTATACGATGTTCAAGCAGAGATGTCATCTTCACTGATCAGACCTAGTGATCCTAGTGAACTAGGAGGTCCATACAGTGTTAGGTCTGCTCTGTGCCAGTTCAGGGATTTTAATCTCGCCTCCCAAGCGTGCTGCTCTCACTGGATTTTAGTCAGTCGTTTGATCGTGTCGACCATACCTATCCCACTGAAGTGCTACGCAATATGTGATAGCCGGATACCTTCATTGACGAGATCATGCGCCTCCTCTACGGGGTGCCGTCATGGGTACTCGTCAGTGGGCGCCTGAGAGATACCCTCCACATCAACAGTTCGGTGCATCAGAGCTGTCCTTTATTATTGGTGCTTTATACTTTGGCCTTGCAACTGTCGTTGTGTGGCCTGCGCCAACTAACAGGACACAATTTGGCTGTCGAGCTTACCAATCCACGACGTATGCCGATGGATGGATTGAAACATATGGAAGCGACTATGGGAAGTAAACTCAACTTCGACAAGTTGCTCGCGCTGCCTGTAGGGTCAGGTTTCTCAATAGAGTGCTTTGCCATCTTTCGGCTTACTGACTCTCTACGATTCATAGGACTCGACTTCATAACCAACATCCGGCGCACGATAAGATTACACTATAGACGTCTATTGCAAAGGACAGGGGCCAGCATAGTGGATTAACGCTTTCGGTTGCTAAATATCGTACAGCGAGCACGTTATGACAGTGTGCACTTAGCATCGCGGCTTCCATACGTCTCACAAAATCTATCCATCACGCACCCAGTGGTTCGCAGCACTATGGCCAATTGCAGCTTCTTTTTCAGCAAAGGGATATTGATTAAAATTAGATACGGCTCCCTAACTCCACACAATGGTAGAAGGGAACTCGGGATCGTCAACGTCTATGACACGGCCGCGGACCTCTACATCAGAGCCGACCTAAAACTCCGACGTAGATGCCCATTGAGCCATACGAGTTCGTTACTGATCGCGATGAAACCGTACTCTCTCGACCCACTGACTATGTTACGAGACCTCCTAGCTCCCTTCAATCATCTTGGGCGATTGAATTTGGAACACAGCTCTCAACAGCGAGTGACTCCGACCCCACTTTTAGCGACAGCGTACTACGATAAACTACAGCCAGCCTAACGTAATTGAATCCAAAAATACCAACACGCTGTGGTGAGTGGTCTGGAAAACACTACACCATCCGTTACTTGACTGTTAAGCACGAGCCACGTGGTATTTGACTGTTAACAGGAAGTATGTGAAACACGAGCGCCTTTATAAGATACACCTTCCCGATATGCTAATAAGTCGATACCGACGAACACCGTCACAGCTGTGGGGACGTGGGGCAGGTATGGTATCTTTTGCACCAGACTTTGGCGTAAATCCTACGCGCAACGCCACTCTAAATCGGCGCACACACGATACTTCAACTGGATGAAACGTTTCACGCCAGATCTCGGACGAAAGTAATCTTGTGGATCCCCGGCCAGGCCGTGAAATATCGCTACCGTGACGACCCTAAACACGTCCTTGATTTCTCGTGCTATATCCGTGAGCGCCTCCACGCCGCTGTTCGCCACCCACATTGCAGTCAAAATTTTTTAAATAACCTGTGGAGTGTGTATCACCATCCACCGAGTAGCTAGAACGTCTCCGGAAAGTGAGGTTGATATGACTTATCACATTCCTTAAAAAACAAACGTGGCACGACACTGACGCAAACAAGAAGACACGCCGGGTGACCCGGTGTCACGTACGATGGTGCAACAGTTCCACCTTGTCTGTTACTATTATGTTTTACGATTTCCTCCTGAAGGTCTCTGACGAGCTAGGAGCGTCTTGTATTAAATTCCCCTCCCCCCCCCCCCCCCCACACACACACACACACGCAAACTTCCCTCCGACCTAGAACGGCGTGCCATTGATGTAACCCACTGGTTCTTTATACAGACATAAAAATAAATAAATTAGTGTATTCATCTCTTGGTCTCTCTCTACGGTTTTTACTCTCTACGCTTCCCTAAAATACTAAATTGGTGATTCCTTGATGCCTCATAACGTGTCCTACCAACCGATTGCTTCCTTTCATCAGGTTGTGCCACAAATTCCTCTTCTCTCGAAGTCTATTCAGCACCTCCTCATTAGTTACGACGTAATGTACCCGTCTAATCTTCACCATTCTTCTGTGGAACCACATTTCGAAAGCTTCTATTCTCTTCTTGACTAATCTATTTATCGCCCATGTTTCGCTTCCATACATGGCCACACTCTATACAAATACTTTCAGAAAAGACTTCTGACTCTTCAGTCTGCACTTGATGCTTCTTCAGAAACACTTTCCTTGCCAGAGCCAGTCTACATTTTATATCCTCTCTACTTCGACCATCATCAAGACACGGTCCATTCCGTTCAACCGCTCTTCCAGGTCCTTTGCTGTCTCTGCCAGAATTATAGTGTCCTTGGCAAACTCAAAGTTTTTATTTCTTCTCCATGGAGTTTAATTCGTACTCCAAATTTTTCTTTTGTTTCCTTAACTGATTCGTCAATTCAGAGATTGAATAACATGAGGGATAGGCTCAACCCTGTCTCACTCTCTTTTCAATCACTGCTTCTCTTTCGTGCCACTCGACTCTTATAACTAACATCTTGTTTCTGTACAAAATGTAAATAGCCTTTTGCTCCCTGTACTTTACATCTGCCACCTTCATAATTTGATAGAGAATATTCCAGTTAACATTGTCAAGAGCCTTCTGTAAGTCTACAAATGCTAGAAACGTAGGTTTGCCTTTCCCTAATCTATCTTCTAAGATAAGTCGTAGGGTCAGTATTGCCTCGCGTCTTCCAACATATCTACGGAGTCCAAACTGATCTTCCCCGAGTAAGAGGAGTGTTTAGCAGTCATGACATATTAAAATCATAGTTCGATAATTTTCACACCAGTCTACACCTGCTTTCGTTTGGATTGGAATTATTATATATTTCTTGAAACCTGAGGGAATTTCACCTGTCTCATTCATCTCGCTCACCAGATGATGGAGCATTTTCGTGGCTGGCTCTCCCAAGGCTGCCAGTAGGTCTAATGCAATGTTGTATACCCATGGGTCCTGTCAAATTCTTCACGCAGTATCATATCTCCCATTTCATCTTCATCTACGTCCTCTTCCATTTCCATAATATTGTCATCGCCTTTGTATAGACCCTCTATATACTCCTCCCACATTTCTGCTTTCCCTTCTTTGTTTAGACTGGTTTTCCATATGCGCTCTTGATATTCTTAGGGTGGTTCTGTTTTCTCCAAAGATCTCATTAATTTTCCTGTAGGCAGTATCTACCTTACCCCTAGTGATATATGCCTCAACATGCTTACATTTGTCCTCTAGCCAACCTTGCTTAGCCATTTTGCACTTCCTGTAGATCTCATTTTTGAGACATTTGTGTTCCTTTATGCCCGCTTCATTTACTTCATTTTTATGTTGTATCTCAAGTTAAATTAAATATCTCTTCTGTTACCCAAGGATTTCTATTAGCCCTCGTCCTTTTACCTACTTGATCCTCGGCAGCCTTCACTATTTCATCTCTCAGAGCTACCCATTCTTCTTCTACAGTATATCTTTCCCCTGTATTTGTCAACCGTTCCCTAATGCTCTGTCTGAAACTCTCTACAACCTCTAGTTCTTTCAGTGCATCCAGGTCCGATCTCCTTAAATTCCTACCTTTTTACAGTTACTTCACTTTTACTCTAGAGTTCATAACCAATAAATTATGGTCAGAGTCCACATCTGACCCTGGAAATGTCTCACAATTTAAAACCTGTTTCCTAAATCTCTGTCTTATATAATCTATTTGAAATCTTCCATCGCTTCCAGGTCTCTTCCACGTATAAAGCCTTCTTTCATGATACTTAAACCAAGTGTTAACTATGATTAAGTTATGCTCTGCTCAAAATTCTACAAGGCAGCTTTCTCTTTCATTCCTTACCACCAATTCATATTCACCTACTACTTTCCCTTCTCGTCCTGTTCCTGCAATCGCATTCCAGTCCCCAATGACTACTAAATTCTAAGTACGATACAAACCATACAGTACTTCATCCGAGCCGTGCGGTGTAGCCGCGCGGTCGGGGGCACCTTGCAAAGGTTCGCGCGACTCCCCCCGTAGGAGGTTCGAGTCCTCCCTCGGGCATGGGTGTGTGTGTTGTCCTTAGCGTAAGTTAGTTTAAGTTAGTGTAAGTGTAAGCCTAGGCACCGAAGACCTCAGCAGTTTTGGTCCCATAGGAACTTATCACAACTTAAGGGAAAAAGAAAAAATTCCCATGGCGCCAACAATGATCGATATACCATACTACGATAAGGCCTCTTACATACGTGTATTACACTGATTCTTGTTGTTTTAAAGTTTGAATAAAGTTTTATTTTAATGCACACTCTGTCATAGTATGAAAAGTCGTGCTGTACACCGCCGCCTTAATAAACATTTGCTTTTTACTTCGTCAGTTATTTTTTGATACTAACACGTCTACATATATATGACTATTCTGTAATTCACACGCGCAGTTCACACTCAAGTGCGTGGCAGAGATTTCATCAAACCACTATATTTCTCTACCATTACATTCTCGAACAGCGCGCGAGAAAAACGATCACTTTACCTTTCTGTGCGAGCTCCGATTTCTCTTATCTTATTGCAACGATAATTTCTCCCTATATAGGTGGGTGTCAACAAAACATTTTCGTGTTCGGAGGACATCGTTAGAGACAGAAATTTCGTCAAAGGACCTCGCCGGAACGGAGGATACCTTTTAACAATTGCCACTCCAACTCGCGTAACATACCAGTGACATTCTCTTTCATATATCCCAATAATACACTCCTGGAAATTGAAATAAGAACACCGTGAATTCATTGTCCCAGGAAGGGGAAACTTTATTGACACATTCCTGGGGTCAGATACATCACATGATCACACTGACAGAACCACAGGCACATAGACACAGGCAACAGAGCATGCACAATGTCGGCACTAGTACAGTGTATATCCACCTTTAGCAGCAATGCAGGCTGCTATTCTCCCATGGAGACGATCGTAGAGATGCTGGATGTAGTCCTGTGGAACGGCTTGCCATGCCATTTCTACCTGGCGCCTCAGTTGGACCAGCGTTCGTGCTGGACGTGTAGACCGCGTGAGACGACGCTTCATCCAGTCCCAAACATGCTCAATGGGGGACAGATCCGGAGATCTTGCTGGCCAGGGTAGTTGACTTACACCTTCTAGAGCACGTTGGGTGGCACGGGATACATGCGGACGTGCATTGTCCTGTTGGAACAGCAAGTTCCCTTGCCGGTCTAGGAATGGTAGAACGATGGGTTCGATGACGGTTTGGATGTACCGTGCACTATTCAGTGTCCTCTCGACGATCACCAGTGGTATACGGCCAGTGTAGGAGATCGCTCCCCAGACCATGATGCCGGGTGTTGGCCCTGTGTGCCTCGGTCGTATGCAGTCCTGATTGTGGCGCTCACCTGCACGGCGCCAAACACGCATACGACCATCATTGGCACCAAGGCAGAAGCGACTCTCATCGCTGAAGACGACACGTCTCCATTCGTCCCTCCATTCACGCCTGTCGCGACACCACTGGAGGCGGGCTGCACGATGTTGGGGCGTGAGCGGAAGACGGCCTAACGGTGTGCGGGACCGTAGCCCAGCTTCATGGAGACGGTTGCGAATGGTCCTCGCCGATACCCCAGGAGCAACAGTGTCCCTAATTTGCTGGGAAGTGGCGGTGCGGTCCTCTACGGCACTGCGTAGGATCCTACGGTCTTGGCGTGCATCCGTGCGTCGCTGCGGTCCGGTCCCAGGTCGACGGGCACGTGCACCTTCCGCCGACCACTGGCGACAACATCGATGTACTGTGGAGACCTCACGCCCCACGTGTTGAGCAATTCGGCGGTACGTCCACCCGGCCTCCCGCATGCCCACTATACGCCCTCGCTCAAAGTCCGTCAACTGCACATACGGTTCACGTCCACGCTGTCGCGGCATGCTACCAGTGTTAAAGACTGCGATGGAGCTCCGTATACCACGGCAAACTGGCTGACACTGACGGCGGCGGTGCACAAATGCTGCGCAGCTAGCGCCATTCGACGGCCAACACCGCGGTTCCTGGTGTGTCCGCTGTGCCGTGCGTGTGATCTTTGCTTGTACAGCCCTCTCGCAGCGTCCGGAGCGAGTATGGTGGGTCTGACACACCGGTGTCAATGTGTTCTTTTTTCCATTTCCAGGAGTGTACAAAACGAGCTGCTCTCCTTCGAACTTTTTCAACGTCCTCCGTCAAACCTATCTGGTAAGGATCCCATACCTCTCAGACATGTTCTAGAATAGAACGCTCAGTTCTACATCTACATGTACATTTATACTCCGCAAGCCACCCAACGGTGTGTGGCGGAGGGCACTTTACGTGCCACTGTCATTACCTCCCTTTCCTGTTCCAGCCGCGTATGGTTCGCGGGAAGAATAACTGTCTGCAAGCCTCCGTGCGTGCTCTAATCTCTCTAATTTTACATTCGTGATCTCCTCTGGAGGTATAAGTGGGGGGAAGCAATATATTTGATACCTCATCCAGAAACGCACCCTCTCGAAACCTGGCGAGCAAGCTACACCGCGATGCAGAGCGCCTCTCTTGCAGAGTCTGCCACTTGAGTTTGTTAAACATCTCCGTAACGCTATCACGCTTACCAAATAACCCTGTGACGAAACGCGACGCTCTTCTTTGGATCTTCTCTATCTCCTCCGTCAACCCGATCTGAAACGGATCCCACACTTATGAGCAATACTCAAGTATAAGTCGAACGAGAATTTTGTAAGCCACCTCCTTTGTTGATGGACTACATTTTCTAAGGACTCTCTCAATGAATCTCAACCTGGTACCCGCCTTACCTACAATTAATTTTATATGATCATTCCACTTCAAATCGTTCCGCACGCATACTCCCAGATATTTTACAGAAGTAACTGCTACCAGTGTTTGTTTCGCTATCATATAATCATACTATAAAGGATCCTTCTTTCTATGTATTCGCAACACAGTACATTTGTCTATGTTAAGAGTCAGTTGCCGATCCCTGCACCAAGTGCCTATCCGCTGCAGACCTTCCTGCATTTCGCTACAATTTTCGAATGCTGCAACTTCTCTGTATACTACAGCATCATCCGCGAAAAGCCGCATGGAACTTCCGACACTATCTACTAGGTCATTTATATATATTGTGAAAAGCAATGGTCCCATACCACTCCCCTGTGGCACGCCAGAGGTTACTTTAACGTCTGTAGACGTCTCTCCATTGATAACAACATACTGTGTTCTGTTTGCTATAAACTCTTCAATCCAGCCACACAGCTGGTCTGATATTCCGTAGGCTCTTACTTTGTTTATCAGGCGACAGTGCGGAACTGTATCGAGCGCCTTCCGGAAGTCAAGAAAAATAGCATCTACCTGGGAGCCTGTATCTAATATTTTCTGGGTCTCATGAAAAAATAAAGCGAGTTGGGTCTCACACGATCGCTGTTTCCGGAATCCATGTTGATTCCTACATAGTAGATTCTGTTGTTGTTGTTGTTGTTGTGGTCTTCAGTCCTGAGACTGGTTTGATGCAGCTCTCCATGCTACTCTATCCTTTGCAAGCTTCTTCATCTCCCAGGACCTACTGCAACCTACATCCTTCTGAATCTGCTTAGTGTATTCTTCTCTTGGTCTCCCCCTACGATTTTTACCCTCCACGCTGCCCTCCAATACTAAATTGGTGATCCCTTGATGTCTCAGAACATGTCCTACCAACCGATTCCTTCTTCTGGTCAAGTTGTGCCACAAGCTTCTCTTCTCCCCAGTCCTATTCAATACTTCCTCATTAGTTATGTGATCCACCCATCTAATCTTCAGCATTCTTCTGTAGCACAATATTTCGAAAGCTTCTGTTCTCTTCTTGTCCAAACTATTTACCGTCCATGTTTCACTTCCATACATGGCTACACTCCATACAAATACTTTCAGAAATGACTTCCTGACACTTAAATCTATACTCGATGTTAACAAATTTCTCTTCTTCAGAAACGCTTTCCTTGCCATTGCCAGTCTACATTTTATATCCTCTCTACTTCGACCATCATCAGTTCTTTTGCTCCCCAAATAGCAAAACTCCTTTACAACTTTAAGTGTCTCATTTCCTAATCTAATACCCTCAACATCACCCGAATTAATTCGACTAGATTCCATTATCCTCGTTTTGCTTTTGTTGATGTTCATCTTGTATCCTCCCTTCAAGACACCATCCATTCCATTCAACTGCTCTTCGAAGTCCTTTGCTGTCTCTGACAGAATTACAATGTCATCGGCGAAACTCAAAGTTTTTATTTCTTCTCCATGGATTTTAATACCTACTCCGAATTTTTCTTTTGTTTCCTTTACTGCTTGCTCAATATACAGATTGAATAACATCGGGGAGAGGCTACAATCCTGTCTTACTCCCTTCCCAACCACTGCTTCCCTTTCATGTCCCTCGACTCTTATAACTGCCATCTGGTTTCTGTACAAATTGTAAATAGCCTTTCGCTCCCTGCACTTTACCCCTGCCACCTTTAGAATTTGAAAGAGTGTATTCCAGTCAACATTGTCAAAAGCTTTCTCTAAGTCTACAAATACTAGAAACGTAGGTTTGCCTCCTTAATCTTCCTTCTAAGATACGTCGTAAGGTCAGTATTGCCTCACGTGTTCCAGTATTTCTACGGAATCCAAACTGATCTTCCCCGAGGTCGGCTTCTACTAGTTTCTCCATGCGTCTGTAAAGGATTCGTATTAGTATTATGCAGCTGTGGCTTATTAAACTGATTGTGCTGTAATTTTCACATCTGTCAACACCTTCTTACTTTGGGATTGGAATTATTATATTCTTCTTGAAGTCTGAGGTTATTTCGCCTGTTTCATACATCTTGCTCACCAGATGGTAGAGTTTTGTCAGGAGTGGCCCTCTCAAGGCCGTCAGTAGTTCCAATGGAATGTTGTCTACTCCGGAGGCCTTGTTTCGACTTAGGTCTCTCAGTGCTCTGTCAAACTCTTCACGCAGTATCGTATCTCCTATTTCATCTTCATCTACATCCTCTCCCGTTTCCATTATACCGTCCTCAAGTACATCGCCCTTGTATAGACCCTCTATATACTCCTTCCACCTTTCTGCTTTCCCTTCTTTCCTTAGAACTGGGTTTCCATCTGAGCTCTTGATGTTCATACAAGTGGTTCTCTTATCTCCAAAGGTCTCTTTAATTTTTCTGTAGGCAGTATCGATCTTACCCCTAGTGAGATAAGCCTCTACATCCTTACATTTGACCTCTAGCCATCCCTGCTTAGCCATTTTGCACTTCCTGTCGATCTCATTTTTGAGACGTTTCTATTCCTTTTTTCATGCTTCATTTACTGCATTTTTATATTTTCTCCTTTCATCAATTAAATTCAATATTTCTTCTGTTACCCAAGGATTTCTACTAGCCCTCGTCTTTTGACCTACTTGATCGTCTGCTGCCTTCACTACTTCATCCCTCAAAGCTACCCATTCTTCTTCTACTGTATTTCTTTCCCCCATTTCTGTCAATTGTTCCCTTATGCTCTCCCTGAAACTCTGTACAACCTCTGGTTCTTCCAGTTTATCCAGGTCCCATCTCCTTAAATTCCCACCTTTTAGCAGTTTCTTCAGTTTTAATCTACAGGTCATAACCAATAGATTGTGGTCAGAGTCCACATCTGCCCCTGGAAATGTCTTACAATTTAAAACCTGGTTCCTAAATCTCTGTCTTACCGTTATATAATCTATCTGATACCTTTTAGTATCTCCAGGGTTCTTCCATGTATACAACTTTCTATCATGATTCTTAAACCAAGTGTTAGCTATGATTAAGTTGTGCTCTGTGCAAAATTCTACTAGGCGGCTTCCTCTTTCATTTCTTAGCTCCAATCCATATTCACCTGCTACGTTTCCTTCTCTCCCTTTTCCTACACGCGAATTCCAGTCGCCCATGACTATTAAATTTTCGTCTCCCTTCACTATCTGAATAATTTCTTTTATTTCATCATACATTTCTTCAATTTCGTCGTCATCTGCAGAGCTAGTTGGCATATAAACTTGTACTACTGTAGTATTTGTGGGCTTCGTATCTATCTTGGCCACAATAATGCGTTCACTATGCTCTTTGTAGTAGCTTACCCGCATTCCTATTTTCCTATTCTTTATGACCCTACTCCTGCATTACCCCTATTTGACTTTGTGTTTATAACCCTGTAGTCACCTGACCAGAAGTCTTGTTCCTCCTGCCACGGAACTTCACTAATTCCCACTATATCTAACTTTAACCTATCCATTTCCCTTTTTAAATTTTCTAACCTAGCTGCCCGATTAAGGGATCTGACATTCCACGCTCCGATCTGTAGAACGCCAGTTTTCTTTCTCCTGATAACGACATCCTCTTGAGTAGTCCCCGCCCGGAGATCCGAATGGGGGATTATTTTACCTCCGGAATATTTTACCCAAGAGAACGCCATCATCATTTAATCATACAGTAAAGCAGCATGCCCTCGGGAAAAATTACGGCCGTATTTTCCCCTTGCTTTCAGCCGTTCGCAGTACCAGCACAGCAAGGCCGTTTTGGTTATTGTTACAAGGCCAGATCAGTCAATCATCCAGACTGTTGCCCTTGCAACTACTGAAAAGGCTGCTGCCCATCTTCAGGAACCACACGTTTGTCTGGCCTCTTAACAGATACCCCTCCGTTGTGGTTGTACCTATGGTACGGCTATCTGTATCGCTGAGGCACGCAAGCCTCCCCACCAACGGCAAGGTCCTCGGTTCATGGGGGGGGGGGGGGAGATTCTGGGTTTCCAAAAACAACATGATACTCGAGCAAAACACATGTTCTAAAATTCTACAACAGATCGACACCAGAGATATAGGTCTATAGTTTTGCGCATCTGCTCGACGACCCTTCTTGAAGACTGGGACTACCTGTGCTCTTTCCCAGTCATTTGGAACTTTCCGTTCCTCTAGAGACTTGCGGTACACGGCTGTTAGAAGGGGGGCAAGTTCTTTCGCGTACTCTGTGTAGAATCGAACTGGTATCCCGTCAGGTCCAGTGGACTTTCCTCTGTTGAGTGATTCCAGTTGCTTTTCTATTCCTTGGACACTTATTTCGATGTCAGCCATTTTTTCGTTTGTGCGAGGATTTAGAGAAGGAGCTGCAGTGCGGTTTTCCTCTGTGAAACAGCTTTGGAAAAAGGTGTTTAGTATTTCAGCTTTACGCGTGTCATCCTCTGTTTCAATGCCATCATCATCCAGGAGTGTCTGGATATGCTGTTTCGAGACACTTACTGATTTAACGTAAGACCAGAACTTCCTAGGATTTTCTGTCAAGTCGGTACGTAGAATTTTACTTTAGAATTCACTGAACGCTTCACGCATAGCCCTCCTTACGCTAACTTTGACATCGTTTAGCTTCTGTTTGTCTGAGAGGTTTTGGCTGCGTTTGAACTTGGAGTGAATCTCTCTTTGCTTTCGCAGTAGTTTCCTAACTTTGTTGTTGTACCACGGTGGGTTTTCCCCGTCCCTCACAGTTTTACTCGGCACGTACCTGTCTAAAATGCGTTTTACGATTACCTTGAACTTTTTCCATAAACACTCAACATTGTCAGTGTCGGAACAGAAATTTTCGTTTTGATCTGTTAGGTAGTCTGAAATCTGCCTTCTATTACTCTTGCTAAACAGATAAACCTTCCTCCCTTTTTTTATATTCCTATTAACTTCCATATTCAGGGATGCTGCAACGGCCTATGATCACTGATTGCACATACAGAGTCGAAAAGTTCGTGTCTGTTTGTTATCAGTAGGTCCAAGATGTTATCTCCACGAGTCGGTTCTCTGTTTAATTGTTCGAGGTAATTTTCGGATAGTGCACTCAGTATAATGTCACTCGATGCTCTGTCCCTACCACCCGTCCTAAACATCTGAGTGTCCCAGTCTATATCTGGTAAATTGAAATCTCCGCCTAAGACTATAACATGCTGAGAAAATTTATGTGAAATGTATTCCAAATTTTCTATCAGTTGTTCTGGCACTAATGCTGCTGAGTCGGGAGGTCGGTAAAAGGAGCCAATTATTAACCTAGCTCGGTTGTTGAGTGTAACCTCCACCCATAATAATTCACAGGAACTATCCACTTCTACTTCACTACAGGATAAACTACTACTAACAGCGACGAACACTCCGCCACCGGTTGCATGCAATCTATCCTTTCTAAACACCGTCTGTACCTTCGTAAAAATTTCGGCAGAATTTATCTCTGGCTTCAGCCAGCTTTCTGTATCTATAACGATTTCAGCTTCGGTGCTTTCTATCAGCGCTTGAAGCTCCGGTACTTTACCAACGCAGCTTCGACAGTTTACAATTACATTACCGATTGCTGCTTGGTCCCCGCAGGTCCTGACTTTGCCCCGCATCCGTTGAGGCTGTTGCCCTTTCTGTACTTGCCCAAGGCCGTCTAACGTACAAAACCGCCCAGCCCACGCCACACAAACCCCTGCTACCCGTGTAGCCGCTTGTTGCGTATAGTGGAACGCGAAACCCCACCACCCTATGGCGCAAGTCGAGGAATCTGCAGCCCACACGGTCGCAGAACCGTCTCAGCCTCTGATTCAGACCCTCCACTCGGCTCTGTACCAAAGGTCCACAGTCAGTCCTGTCAACGATGCTGCAGATGGTGAGCTCTGCTTTCATCCCGCTAGCGAGACTGGCAGTCTTCACCAAATCAGATAGCCGCCGGAAGCCAGTGAGGATTTCCTCCGATCCATAGCGACACACATCACTGGTGCCGACATGAGCGACCACCTGCAGATGGGTGCACCCTGTATCCTTCATGGCACCCGGAAGGACCCTTTCCAAATCTGGAATGACTCCCCCCGATATGCACACGGAGTGCACATTGGTTTTCTTCCCCTCTCTTGCTGCCATATCCCTAAGGGGCCCTATTACGCGCGTGACGTTGGAGCTCCCAACTACCAGTAAGCCCACCCTCTTCGACCGGCCGGATCTTGCAGACTGAGCGGCAACCTCTGGAACAGGACAAGCAGCCATGTCAGGCCGAAAATCAGTATCAGCCTGAGACAGAGCCTGAAACCTGTTCGTCAGACAAACCGGAGAGGCCTTCCGTTCAGCCCTCCGGAATGTCTTTCGCCCCCTGCCCACTCTACCACAGGTGAGGGATCAGCCTCAATGCGGGCAGTATCCCGAGTAACCAGAGTCGAAGTCCGATCGGGGGATGCGTGGGACGAGCTGGCCGTCCCCGACAAACCCCTATCCGGACCCCCACAGTGATGCCCATTGGCAACAGCCTCAAGCTGTGTGACCGAAGCAGTTGTAGTGTAAGCAGTCTCTTTAGTAGACCTGTTGCATCTTCCAAGTAATCTAAGTGTGCTGCAAATAAGAGGCAGTCTTTGGTTTGCCATTCCCACAACACTTTGTGAAAGGAGCCAAGAAAAAGTTTTCATTTGAGGGCGTTACTGCAGCGCATATGCAACATAACGCGACTACCATTCGCGTATGCAAGAGGAATCACCAAGAACATGCACCGCAGATATTGCGGAAATGGAAAGTACTATTGATGAGCAGTTTTCACAGAATGGATTGGTAGTCAGGGGCTCGTCTTGTTAGTCAATAAACCGGCTGCAATAATACTTGGAAAGACTATTATTTTAAACATACATTTTTAAACTGAATAAAACCTACTAACATTAAAATGTGTAAGTAGGGTAAATTAGAATGTCAGTGTTGTTTGTTACAGAATTCTGGTAGTGCAGGAGATGTCACATTTTGAAAAGTTGTCACACTGACACTTGTACAATACTTTTAGTAGCATAGGATAAAGAACAACACGAGTTCATACACTAGTTGTGTGGATTCGGACCAACAACGAGGCGACTGAGCATCTCAGGCTGTGTTCTGAACGACCACCGACAGCATCAATACATGCTTCGGGTCTGGTATGGAACGACTGCTGCACACGTTCTAGCATTTCAGCGGAGGTGACCGGACAGGTTGTAGTAATACGTCTTTTAATATAATTGAGTGTAGTTTGTTATGTCCTGGGGAATGGTACTGCGCAAGGCTGGAGAAATTACGTCGTGTTATTAAGGCGAAATGAACGAGTAAATTACCACATGGGGTGCTGGTGCTTCATGATAACGCAAGTCCTCATATCGGAAGTACCATAAAACAGAAATTACGCTGAGTGGGAGACAGTTGAACGCCGGCCCTATACTTTTGATTTCTTCCGCTCCGATTATAACGCCTTCGCCCCCATAAAAATGGGGCTGCAGGGTCGACGATTCTTATCGGACGACGGTGTTCAGCAGATAGTGACAGACTTCTTCACGCAGCAGGTCACGGTGGTTCACCAAACAGGTATGTTGAACCTGTTGCGTTGGCGGGATCTTCATCTATATCTACACACATACTCCGGGAGCCTCAGTGCGGTGCGTCGCGGAGGGTACTCTGTACCACTACACGTCATTTTCATTCCAGTTACACTTGCAAATGGAGCGAGGGCTATCTATACGACCCCGAACGAGCCCTAATTTCTCGTAGTTTCGGGATCCTTACTTGAAATGTACGTCGGCAACAGTAGAATCCTTCCGCAGTCAGCTTAAAATGCCAGATCTCTAAATTTTCTCAGTAGTGTTACTCTAAAAGAACGTCGTCTTCCCACCAGGGATTCCCAAAAAAATATCTCTGAGCACTATGGGACTTAACTTCTCAGGTCATCAGTCCCCTAGAACTTAAACCTAACTAACGTAAGGACATCACACACACCCATGCCCGAGGCAGGATTCGAACCTGCGACCGTAGCGGTCCCGCGGTTCCAGACTGTAGCGCCTAGAACCGCACGGCCACTTCTGCCGGCAGGGATTCCCATTTGAGTTCTGGAAGCATCTACGTAATACTGTCGTGTTGTATGAACCTACCGGTAACAAATGCAGCAGCCCGCCTCTGAATTGCTTCGCTGTCTTCCTTTAACCTGACGTGATGCGGATACCAAACACTCGAGAAGTACTCAAGAATTGATGATACTAGTGTCCTACATGCGGTCTCCTTTCCAGATGAACCACACTTTCCTAAAATTATCCCTATAAACCAAAGTCAACAATTCGCCTTGCCTCCTGCAGTCCCTACATGTTCGTTCCATTTCATATCAAATGGTTCAAATGGCTCTGAGCACTGTGGACGTAACTTCTGAGGTCATCAGTCCCCTAGAACTTAGAACTACACTCCTGGAAATTGAAATAAGAACACCGTGAATTCATTGTCCCAGGAAGGGGAAACTTTATTGACACATTCCTGGGGTCAGATACATCACATGATCACACTGGCAGAACCACAGGCACATAGACACAGGCAACAGAGCATGCACAATGTCGGCACTAGTACAGTGTATATCCACCTTTCGCAGCAATGCAGGCTGCTATTCTCCCATGGAGACGATCGTAGAGATGCTGGATGTAGTCCTGTGGAACGGCTTGCCATGCCATTTCTACCTGGCGCCTCAGTTGGACCAGCGTTCGTGCTGGACGTGCAGACCGCGTGAGACGACGCTTCATCCAGTCCCAAACATGCTCAATGGGGGACAGATCCGGAGATCTTGCTGGCCAGGGTAGTTGACTTACACCTTCTAGAGCACGTTGGGTGGCACGAGATACATGCGGACGTGCATTGTCCTGTTGGAACAGCAAGTTCCCTTGCCGGTCTAGGAATGGTAGAACGATGGGTTCGATGACGGTTTGGATGTACCGTGCACTATTCAGTGTCCCCTCGACGATCACCAGTGGTGTACGGCCAGTGTAGGAGATCGCTCCCCACACCATGATGCCGGGTGTTGGCCCTGTGTGCCTCGGTCGTATGCAGTCCTGATTGTGGCGCTCACCTGCACGGCGCCAAACACGCATACGACCATCATTGGCACCAAGGCAGAAGCGACACTCATCGCTGAAGACGACACGTCTCCATTCGTCCCTCCATTCACGCCTGTCGCGACACCACTGGAGGCGGGCTGCACGATGTTGGGGCGTGAGCGGAAGACGGCCTAACGGTGTGCGGGACCGTAGCCCAGCTTCATGGAGACGGTTGCGAATGGTCCTCGCCGATACCCCAGGAGCAACAGTGTCCCTAATTTGCTGGGAAGTGGCGGTGCGGTCCCCTACGGCACTGCGTAGGATCCTACGGTCTTGGCGTGCATCCGTGCGTCGCTGCGGTCCGGTCCCAGGTCGACGGGCACGTGCACCTTCCGCCGACCACTGGCGACAACATCGATGTACTGTGGAGACCTCACGCCCCACGTGTTGAGCAATTCGGCGGTACGTCCACCCGGCCTCCCACATGCTCACTATACGCCCTCGCTCAATGTCCGTCAACTGCACATACGGTTCACGTCCACGCTGTCGCGGCATGCTACCAATGTTAAAGACTGCGATGGAGCTCCGTATGCCACGGCAAACTGGCTGACACTGACGGCGGCGGTGCACAAATGCTGCGCAGCTAGCGCCATTCGACGGCCAACACCGCGGTTCCTGGTGTGTCCGCTGTGCCGTGCGTGTGATCATTGCTTGTACAGCCCTCTCGCAGTGTCCGGAGCAAGTATGGTGGGTCTGACACACCGGTGTCAATGTGTTCTTTTTTCCATTTCCAGGAGTGTACTTAAGCCTGACTAACTTAAGGACATCACACACACCCATCCCCGAGGCAGGATTCGAACCTGCGACCGTAGCGCTCTCGCGGCTCCAGACTGTAGCGCCTAGAACCGCTCGGCCACCCTTGCCGGCCATTTCATATGGCTTTGTGATGTTTCGCCCATATATTTGATCGACGTGGCTTGGTCAAGCAGTACACTGCTTTGAACATTACTGCTTTCTTCCCTCTCATCTGCATTAACTTCACATTTTTCTACATTTAGAGGTGCCTGCCATTCACCCCAACACCTAGAAATGTTGTCTAAATACCTCGTACCCTTCTACAGTCACTCAACGACGACAACTTCCCGGACAGCACAACTTCTGTAGCAATCAGCTCATCCTGTTAGTAACATAATTTATGTATGCAGAAAATAACAGCGCTCTTATCTCGCTTCCCTGAGGCACTCCTGACGATATCCTTGTCTCTGATAAGTGGTGCCGTCAGGAGATCCCAGAGAATCGTGAAGCAGTCGCTATTATTTTCTTTGCACGTAAATGATGATTGCCTCAATACTGAAGGCGATTTTTTCTGACTGGCATACCGATTCTGGACTATACGAGCTTCGAAAGGAAATTCTTGATCGCCCCTAATATGTGATCATTCCAATTTAAGTTGTTCTTAACTGCAATTTGTTGGTTTTCGTTGAATTTGAAGCTTTTTGATTTGTTTGATTTATCGTCCAACCGGAAGTTTACTATCTGCTTTTAGTTTTATTGTGCATGACCTTACACTTACCATTATTTAGTGTCAATTGCCATCTTTTGCACCATACAGATATCTTGTCTAAGTAAATTTGCAATTGGTTTTAACCTTTCGCTGACTTTACCAGACACTAAACGATAACATAATCTATAAACAATCTACGATGGCTGCTTAGATTGTCTGCTACGACTTTTATACAGATTATAAAGAGTAGAAGGCCTGTTAGACTTTCTTGGAGATCGTCAGACACTGTCCACTGGATGCATATCTTGCTTAATACACAATTTTATAATGGTTATACCTCCCTCATTTGGAAATACTGACAACGATATGCAGAACTATAGTTACAAATAAAACTATTTTCCTATTTTGAAGTGGCACGCACATTTAGCGCTTGGAACGGAAGAAGATGCTATGTACAGCTTACGTCACCTATATACATGAACACTCCTCCTCTTTTAGTTAGTATGACAATACAGCTTACGTACATTACATATACCATACGCTAATCAGAGCGTGTGAACGATATTTTACGTACATTTTATATTTCATGCATTTTATTTTAAATCATGTTTTGTGAAGTACATAAGATTTTTATGTTTTATGTTCGTAATTCGGTTTTTATGTTTATAAGCAAAGTTGTTCATCAGTAAAAGTCGTAAACCAGACAAAACTGATCGCTTCCGATTACAGAAAGTTTGGCATTACAGTTCTTGTTGGGTATCTCTCGTCCTCTTCATCAGTACGACACATAATGGGCCATAACAGACCGAAACATTTGCCTATTCCTGACGATATAGCTCGCCAATATTGCGGCCGGGCGATCTGCGGCGACAGGAACGGCAACATAACCGACAATTGTTGCCTTGCTATGGTTGTCACAAAACATTTCCGCTCCAGGTGTGTTTACATGAAGTCCACTACTGACAGGAAATGAACGAAAGCGAGGAAGTGAATGAGGCTCCCCTGGTTTTGCATTCCCCATGGCAAAACGTTAGCCATAAAAGGAGAAACAGAGCTTTATGGTTTTATTTTAAGTAAGCCAACTACCTTAGGAATTTCAGCTCGCGAACAAATGCTTTGTACATACCACTCACAGGATGCTGGAACACAATTTTGAATACACTATTCGAATGAAATTCGTCCGAAAATTAGTAAGACAATTAGTAATACCAGGTAGCACCCTTCAGGGTTTTGCTAGTCGTGATTCTTACAGAAATCTGACGTACCTCATTAAAATGCGCTTCTCGTCGGCATCCCTCATGGCAGAAGGCTTTTGCAACGCTTTGGTCGAAGGAATCGAGAAGTTTTAATAACAATCACATGTTTACTTTAGTATTTTTTTGATGTTAACCGGTACAGCGAGAGAATTATTGACTTCATAAATGCGATACACTTACTACCGGAGTTAAGAGACGTAAAAAGTAATGTACACAGGCACCATAATAAAAAAAAGCCAATTCCTCCCCGTGGAACACACATTATGAAGCTTCAGAAACGTTTAGACTTCTTAAGAACACTTGTAATATAAGATAATGGATCACTACTGCAGATCTTTTACTAACAAGGTGACCGCGCCTCCTTGTCATTATGAATTTCGTCCAAATTTATGGTATACGCAGGGTTTGGCCAGAAATGAAAGTGACAGAGGTGGGAGGGAGTTCCAGACGATCAAGCGTTTGTAGAAAATAACACTTTTGGCGCGTCTTGTGCAAGGCATGCGTTACATATGTTAGCTTAATTTCTAAGCAGCGACTGTCGCAGCATGAAGAGTACAGAACAGTAAGTTAAGGGTCGTGAGGTTGTGTTGGGACGTTCGGGGGAAGAGATAAAACTGCGAGGTCATCGGTCCCATCGCATTAGGGTAGGATGTCGGCCGTGCCCTTTCAAAGGAACCATCCCGGCATTTGCCTGGAGTGATTTAGGGAACGGAAAACCTAAATCACGATGGCCGGACGCGGGATTGAACCGTCGTCCTCCCGAATGCGAGTCCAGTGTCTAACCACTGCGCCACCTCGCTCGATCAAGGGTCGTGACATCCAGTCCCTATGTCAGAATTTTTGTTTTCATTTTTTCCGTTAGTTACACTGCAAACAGGCCGAGTTAGTGCTCAATATTTCATGTTTATTGATATTTTCATAAAGGTCGTAGAACGTAAGCGTAATGGAAAACTTAGGACTGCAAATAAATTTTGAGAAAGAAGTTGTAAGGTGTACACAACAACGTGGTATATAGAGTTATATACTTTCATTATTTTGCAGTTAATGAGTTACTCGTGCTGGGACAGTATTCATCGTAGAAACAGGAAAAGCGCTACTTACTCGGTATCTTTCAAACTTTACAAACACCGGTTTTCCTTTTTTTTTACAATTACATGGTTATTTTAAAGTTTTTGTACCAAAACAAACTCAGTTTACATTCATAAAATGTTCTCTCTCATCGGACAGTTTGGCAGTAAACCACGTATAAGCAAACTTTCCACTAATATTGGTGAGGGAAACTTGGGATATACATTGAAATGTATTTTGATGCAGTCTTCTCGGGATGTGATTTCTTTTTCTGTTGGGGCAGTTTGAAGCTTCTTGTTCAAATTCTTTACCTGACAATGAAAATTTACATCGCAGGTCAGCCCCAGCCATGTGCATTTGGGTGGGGGAGGGGGGGGGCACTTTAATACGGCCGGATGGCTATCTTCCTTCACCTTAAAAAAACCTCGTGTTACAATTGTGGATTTGTTTGTCCTCTCCACGAGCTAGTTAACAGAGGAAATTTATGCACATATTGTTAGATCACAGCAAACACGATATACTGAGCAGTATCTTGTCACTGCTTGGATACTAAACTAACATACGTGACTCAAGCCTTGCCCGACCGTTGCAAATAATGTTATTTTCTATAAATACTTGATCATCTGGAGCTCCCAGATTTTTCACTTTCGTTTCGAGCTACTCTCTGCATATACCATAAATTTGGGAGCAATCGATGACGACCAGTAGATTACAAGTACCATTTTAAGACGGCCCCTTCGAGAAAATCCTTTTGCAGATTTCTGTGATTGTATCTATTATTTTCTGTGTCTCAAACCACATAGTACGTATTGCATTCATGGATCTCGTGGTTGTCTCGTTCGCCAACTTCTTCATTCTTCTAAACAACAAAGAAATCGATTGAATTCTACGTACCTACACCAACACTCGACCTGAAGAGAAGTAATATTGTTTCACATGACTTGACAGTGCAGTGCGGTCGGCTAGAGAAAGAAGAAGAAAGGCTGACACTGAATTGGAAATGTACCAGTCTATTCACAACGACTGGGACAGATTGATTCGTGAATACGAAACACTCTCTATGCGTGGTGAACAGTACGTGTAATATTTCGGCACTACATCGACAGCTACCTCGAACACTGTCACGTGTTGCAGCGACAATGCAGCACTGATGCTCGCAACACATTTGTGGCCACACATTGTCTTAGAATATGGGCCGTGCAAGGCGCCATAAAGGATAACATCATTCTAACGGCTTGAAGAAGACGTTTTCTAGATTTTTTTGGGGTAGATGGAACGGTGACAGAGAAATAATACATGGAGTATTTATTGAGCATATATTTAGGTAAATTACAAAAATTTTTTGTAGGAAAACATTTCAAAATGGTTACATTGCCACAGTTATTTTGAGACGTGTTGAATCTGAGGCGATCTTCGGTACGCACTCTAACTAGTGCCAGTTTGAATCTGGAAAAAAGAAAAATAACCTATACGATCTGCTTGAGTGTAGCTAAAGAACCGCATAGGAGGTTTTAGAAATATTGATTTCTGTGTAATTGGCGAGTGTTTGAATAAAGTTGTTCAGTTTTCACATAAAAAGTCATTTCTTGATAAATATGATTTGAGGTAACTAATCGAAAATCCCCAACGTAATTCACTTTGAAATGCTTTTTCTTCTAAAGTTCTGCTTAATTTTTCAAATAAAAATATTGTAAATTGTTGGAGTTACGCTGCGTGCCGTTTTGAAAAATCATATTCCGAGAAAAACGAGTTTGAAATTTTGAAATGTTTTAGAGACATGAACAAAAGAAAAAATTCTACGTTTAAAAATCTCTTAATGTTAATCTGCTATCACAGGACTGGCCTGTCATACTGTTAATATTGCGATCAGTAACGTATCCAGCAGTTTATCACAGAACGATTGAAATATCGGTCTTTGCAATTCTATAAAAGCACAAGAATTTACAATTCCGTTTCGCCCTACTCCAAGTAGACACACTGCAAGGGTGATTCGACGGTTTATTGTGCATGTGTTCCGTATAAATTTACTACCTGATGTAACTACTTCGGTGAAGTTTGAACGAGCGACAGTTGTTGTGAAGCCTAAGCCACGACGACTGCGCTGCACATTTCACATTTCACTTGTTGAGAAAGAGCAGAGAAAACAGCAAAAAAAAAAAAAAAAAAAAAAAATTAATCCTGTACCTCAATACCTAATTCATATCAGAATCCTGGTCACTGTCTTCCAGTTTCTTAGCAGAGTCACTGACTCCTTCCGACGTGCTCTCGGCCTCACATCTATAATATGGACGGTTTGATGACATGCTGCTTCGACACAGCGCTGCGTACGATGTTTTAGTACCTTTTATCTCCGAATAGACTTTATTACCACTCATTTATAGCTCAAAGACAAAACTGTGTACTATATGATCACAAATAAAATACCAAAAGTCAATACTGCACACAAAAATCAACATTAGAGGCTAAAGAATTGTCTTTTTCGTAGAGGTACTGGCGCCAAGCTAACGTATTATTGAATTATGTTTCTAACCATACCCAGACGCCACAGACGGTATTGAGTTTAGCTCAGGTCAGCCATTTTTGTTCATCCGAGGCGCTAGAGAAGGAGCTCGGACTTCTATACAACAGTTTTACAAGGGGTACGACAAGGTGACAGACGAAAATATTGCTCAAATTCCGGACTTTTTTCTCCGTACTAGAAGGCAGTAGACAAATGGGGTTTGCGGCAATCAACAAAGTATACATTGTTGTTTCATTGGAATTTTTATTGGAAGATACTAGACCTTTACTATGTAATTGGAACTTTCCTGGGGCAGCTCTGAAAGGAGGTAGATCGAAATTGTCACTGTTTTGCCGGTTATGGTTATCTGAAACATGAAACTAACATATCACCCTGATCCTTACAGATGTAATTTTAGTTGATCGCAAGGATCTGCAAAAAAAAAAAAAATGGCGAAATTAAAGATATTTGGAAAAAAAGGGTCATTGTTTGAACCCCTCTATCTTTGCCGAAAAAAATACTAAATTGTCTAAGATGAACTGAATTCAGTTTGCTTCAAGGGAGACGAAGAATCGTTAAACCTGGATGAAAATTGTAGCGTAGGCGACTAAACCATGCCGAAAGACATAGTTCTGAGAAAACCCCGTTTAATGTTTGACAAGTTGGTTCAAATGGCTCTGAGCTCTATGGGACTTAACATCTACGGTCATCAGTCCCCTAGAACTTAGAACTACTTAAGCCTGACTAACTTAAGGACATCACACACATCCATGCCCGAGGCAGGATTCGAACCTGCGACCGTAGCGGTCGCGCGGTTCCAGACTGAAGCGCCTAGAACCGCTCGGCCACAACGGCCGGCGTTTGACAAGTATTTATCATACAAGAAAGGACAAAGCTTGAAAGTAACGCGATATCATGGGTGCTTGGTCCATAATAGCTATCGCACTGGCTAGTGGATGGCCGCTTTCTGCTACTTTGACCTGATAATCCTTCATTTTCGTTCTCAAAGCCCCTTTTGTAGCTCAGCACATCGCCGCCGGCTTCTCTATCTTCACAGAATCCGCGAATTATCGCCGAGTTTGATTTGAAAGGCACTTGCCAAGCGCATTAATTCAGTATGGCCTACATTGAATAATCATACGCCCAAATTGGAAGCAGTGTTGACGATTTTGCTTCGGACGGATGTTATTTTTGGAGCGTATCTCCAAATGGGACTACCGAAACTTTGGTTGAAATTTTGAGTAAAACGGCGCAAACAGCGCTCTAGCAAATCAGGTTTACTCAAATGAGTAGGGAGCGTGAACGCGGAACCGGTTCTCTAACGCCGAGGCGTGCCATGCACTCTCGTAATCAAACTCTCACAGAGTCATTACTTTTTGGTGTTCGCGCGTAGCATTTGGGGGAATAATTCTTCAATGCACATGCATTAGAATTCCGTAAAAAAAAATTCTAGTTTCTTCGGCTGTGACCCTGTCGTTTCCCATTAAGGGATTAGACATTTTGCCTCTTATTTTAGAGGATTCAAAGCCAACAACGAATGATTTTAGAAAATTCTACAATTGTGTTAACCCTCGAGGAGCCCTCGGCCATTCTTCCTAAGGCTGGGTTCCAGAAACGGGACGAGGAACCAGAGAACTTCTTCTCGATCTTTTCTGGGCGCAAATTTCATTAGGTGCGGTATACAGGACACCTTCGCCACCATTAGAGACACAACACCGCAAACCGAATCGCTTTAACTATCCCACTGGGTCGTATATAATTCATTACCCACCCGTCCAGTGACGTGTTATTTCTGAATTTTCTCCGGCTGGCAGAAAGTGCCCGCAGGACAATTGAAGAAAATCACGCGACGCCTGAGCGACCCGGCCGAGCGCACAGGTGTTGAACGATTACGACCGCGCGCTCTTCGGACTGCGTTCCAATTTACATTCGCAATGGCGGGCCGAGACATTCACGCGTCCGCCATAAATTGCGCGGGGAAGGGGGGGGGGCAGGCATGAGGAAGGGGGCAGGACAGAGAGGGGTCCTGCGCTGCGCGTGTGCCGTTTACCTAGCTAGCGCACTGCCAGCCAGCCGGGCGGAAAGAGAACCGTGATGAGAAAATTATGGAAATCTAGATAATTATCTAATCTCGCGCCGTGCCTTAGCGCTGGCTTATTGACCTGGCGCAGTGGTACAAAGGCGCCGTACGACGAGCACCGAGGCACACAGGCTCACACGCTGTAATGCTAGAGGCTGTGCCTCGCACAGTGCCCAGCAGGTGGAGTCGTGGAGCGGTTTTCGTTTTTTTTTTTTTTTAATTTTTGCTCCCTTTCAAGTTGATTATAGCAGGGGACTCGAGGGCCGCTATCGACCGCGAAACGGCCGCGCGGCAGCGACATAATTGTTTCATGTAGCGATGTGTTGGCGCGCTCCACCGAGAGTCGTTTTCCTGGTTAAAGTCACCCACACAACATGTCGACGTGCCTGCATGTCCTAGTTGAGATCTGCCAGTGTTGCCACTGCGCCGTACTTCTCCAATGAGGCGGGTTAACGTCACCCACACACCATGTCGACGTGCCTGCATGTCCTAGTTGAGACCTGTCACTCTTGCCACTGCGCCGTACTGCTCAAATGAGACGGCTGAAACAGTTATTTTGTTCACATAGACAGTGTAAACTGCTGCAGTTTAAAATTCTAACAATATGGAAGGCAGTACGCAAAAATTTCGAACTGATGAAATCTCTTCCCCGGTTATCAGTCGAGTCGTGTTATCGCAATGTTTCGACAACTTTTCTACTCGCCTTCTTCAGGTGAAGACTCATGTCCATGTCGGTGACTGGACTCCCCTCCACTACTTGCAGGGCCCTACAACACCAGTTGCCACATCTCCTCCGGAAATTCGCGATTAGTCCCCCCATTGGGGCTATAAAGGAACGAATTGGACATGAGCCTGACACCATGCCTGAAGATGATGACTACGAAAGTCGTTGAAATACTGGAGTAACACGACACCTTGACACAGATGGTAACCTGAGAAGATTTCGTTCTCGAAATTAGCTAACGAAGCCTGCATTACCATACAAAGTCAAACTGACAGGAAATCAACTATTACGTGCTAGGATACGGAAGTGATCAGTATTTCACAAGTGCAGACTCACAAACTAGCAGCAGAACCATTTTCATTGTGTGTATGACGAAAGATAACGCAGGGGATTGCTTATTCAGATGTCAGACTGAAATGCTCTTTGTTAGAAGATAGTGGTGGGCCTCAGACAAATAGGAGATTAGTTTAGGGTCTTTTGTCGTAAATCCACAGTGATGGATCGTGCCCCAACAAGATCCTGGCTTGTCGTTCCGCGAAACGGTGGTCTCTTGGCCAGGGGATGTACGAGGGTGAGTCAAATGAAAATCTTAAATATTTTTTAATATTATTTATTGTGCTGAAGTGGTAAAAAGCTGTATCACTTTTCAACATAATCTCCCCCACGCTCAATTAAAGTCCTCCAGCGCTTACAAAGTGCATAAATTCCTTTAGAAAAAAATTCTTTTGGTAGTCCGTGCAACCATTCATGCACCGTGTGGCGTACCTCTTCATCAGAACGGAACTTCTTTCCCCCCATTGCATCTTTGAGTGGTCCAAAGATATGGAAATCACTTGGGGCAAGGTCTGGTGAGTATGGTGGATGAGGAAGACACTCAAAATGCAGGTCTGTGATAGTTGCAACTGCTGTACGGGCAGTGTGGGTTCTTGCATTGTCATGTTGCAAAAGGACACCTGCTGACAGCAATCCACGTCGCTTTGATTTGTTGCAGGCCGCAGATGATGCTTTAGGAGATCTGTGTATGAGGCACTGGTCACAGTGGTCCCTCTAGGCATGTAAAGCTCCAAAATGACGCCTTTTGCGTCCCAAAAGAGAGTCAGCATAAGCTTCCCTGCTGATGGTTCTGTTCGAAATTTCTTTGGTTTTGGTGATGAGGAATGGCGCCATTCCTTGCTCTCTCTCTTCGTTTCCGGTTGGTGGAAGTGAACCCAGGTTTTGTCCCCAGTAACGATTCTTGCAAGGAAGCCATCTACTTCTCGTTCAAAGCGTCGAAGAAGTTCTTCACAAGCATCAAGACGCCGTTCTCTCATTTCAGGAGTTAGCTGCTGTGGCACCCATCCTGCAGACATTTTGTAAAACTGGAGCACATCATGCACAGTGTGGCGTGCTGACCCATGACTAATCTGTGCACATGCTGAAATGTCATTCAGTGACACTCGGCGGTTTTGCTTCACTATGCCTTCAACTGCTGCAGTGTTCTGTGGAATCACAACTCGTTCTGCCTGACCTGGACGAGGAGCATCCTCCTCTAAAGTCACACCATTTGCGAACTTCCTACTCCATTCGTAGACTTGCTGCTGTGACAAACATGCATCACCGTACTGAACCTTCATTCGTCGATGAATTTCAATAGGTTTCACACCTTCACTACGCAAAAACCGAATAACATAAAGCTGTTCTTCCCTAGTGTAAGTCTTAAGTGGGGCGGCCATCTTTATGCTGATACTGCGACGGTATGTGTGCCACCTACAGGCCATTCTCACGCTTACCAACTTACAGGATAACGGCGCGAAATTTCGATTTGTTATTACAAATCTAAGGTTTTCGTTTGACTCACCATCATAGAATCGTAGGTTTCATTAGGGGGGGGGGGGGGGGGGAAGGAGAGCATATGCAGTGCCATGAATAACCTCAGAAGCCCCACGCTCGGCCGTGCGCGGTCGTACAGCTTCGTCACATAGCCTGAGTCAGATACTCAAGTGCCCCCGAAGACACTGTGACGATGTCTGGACTACCACAGACCATCATTAAGGTGATAATTGTTCGGGGTTATCCTAGACGCCGTAGCAAAGAAAGGAGCATCAACAACTGTACGTTCAACTTCAATGCCAGACGCAGGAGTAGCATCCTTCGTCTTTTCATCACTACGGACGTTTCTGTATGTTGAGTATAGATGAAAGGAAGATTCCAGATTACATTCTACATGTCCTACCAGCTTAGTGCCTGGTTTAATGGTATGACACAACACGATCACATCGGGTTCGTATAGCTGGAATTTCGACAGAACTGCAACATCTATGATGTGTTACGGGCGTAGCTGTGCCATATGTTTGAGGTCTCAGAGACACTAGCTCTGCACAGCAAACAGCAAGGCCAGACGTTGTTTGTGCAGTCCTGACCTATCTAGAGAGAGAGGATAGTTAGCTGATGCCGCAGTGACGCGTCCTCCAGCAGTCATTGAAAACATACTGTTACGGTGAATGGTACTTATTGAATTATTCTGACTACTGGCAATATAAATCTTTGGGAATATCTAGGGCTTAGAATTGATAAAGGCTAGTGAATCAATAACAGCAGCTCGGTTTTGTCCTGCAAGAACAGTTAACGATGTTCCTCTCCAGACATATCATGTTTTACTATTTTCATTGATCGTCAATAGTAATTGCTATAGCCATATCGGGTTCTATACAAAATGAATTTAAGAGAGAGATCATCATCTAGAACTGCGCAAGGTAACTAACAGTGTACAGCCTTATGGAGATGACTACTTTCTACCTTTCTGATTTATACTACCGATCATTGCACTTGGGAAACTGATAATTTAGAAAGGAACATTGCAAACTATAACATTTTTTGAAATTCGGTTGAACGACTGACATTTAATTACACAGTATAATTATGGAAAATTAGTTCAAATTATTGTCCTGTACGAATTCCGATCAGGGTGAAAAGTGATGGAAGTAAGATCAGTGTGAGGCGGACTCTTTGTAGTGAGGAAATGGATACTACTTTGGAGTGGAATGTCAGCCATGGAAGTATGAGGCATGCTCAGTTAAAGGAATTATGAAACTGACGGGGGACAGTGATACGTTAGCAGAGAGTTGTACATAGCATGTACGAGCCGATCGTGGAGTGACCAGCTTCACTAACAAAGGCTTCGGTGCTTAATAACAGGACGGAGCATCCAGAAACTTCGCTTTTCTGAAAGAGCAAACCGGACACGTACGTGAACTGAAAAAATGGCTCTGAATTAACTTGTTTTTTCAGCTTTTCTCCCGAAGAGGAAAGTAAATCCACCAGGAAAAAAGCATTTACACTGAGACCTAAAATTCCTCGCCTACAATTACATGTTTCTGACCATTTCACCATCCAGACTAAAGCAGCTGCACACGGAAATAACCTCTGTGGTCTTTTGTTAACCATCTGTTGCGTCCGATAAAGATCTGATTTATACAGCGCCAAACATCTACATGATACTCTAAGGATCGAATTTGTTCCCAATTAATCCCAACTGCCATCTGACTGCACTCTGCAGCAAAGTTAATTTTAATCTATATTATTCCCTATCACTTGCTCAACTTCACACACTTCCTCACCCATGTGTCTGCGCTCTCTGAGAACCCAAGCTTATGTGACTGCACTCACCGTGAGTCCGAGGAAATCTGACTTCTCACCAGCGAAAATGACAAAGCCATGTCCATGTTTTTCGCAGTTCTAACTGAAAAGTATTACCTGTCACGCTTCTCTGCAACTCTAGTCAGAATAGAAATAAACATATAGAAGCTTCTGTCGGGAAGTTCGTTTCTCCACCTGCACACATTCTACGAGTCACGTAGGCCACAGTTCATTCTCCAGTGTCTTTCTTTCTTTAATTTGTTTAATGCACCCATCTCACTGTTGTAACTTACACTTCTTGTCTTCCTCCACTATGCAGATAGAGCAGAAATTCGGTCCAACATTCAGCTGAATTTGTGTTCTCATGCAAGTACAGTGGACAGGCACAGAGTAGAAATTTCTGATCATAATGGGCTCTTAAAAGCAAAATAAAATTCAGGCTACACCGATGCTTGCTCTGGGCATTGGTTTACCTCATAGATTTAAAACAGGCAAAAAACTGATTTGTTACCTGCTTAAGTTAATGGGTTCTAGAATCAATGAAAGACGTACTAAAACAACGTTCGTCTTTCAATGGTTATAATTTTTGGAGTGTTATTGGAACGACAGTGAACTTCTTAAGCAATACAACAAAAACAGTGAGTCTAACTCAGAGATAATGTTTACTTATTCTATACCGGTTCCATATATCGCCGAGAATAGGGCTGGCCACGGCCTGCCGAACTTCACGTGGGCCGAGTGTGTGGGTCACAAGCATGGCCAAGGCTTCACCTGTCTCACCTTTGCTCGTTCCTTTTCGGAAGTACTCGGTACAGTGCTATATTTCGTTTAGAATTCCCAGTGTCTACTATGCAGTCACGTAAGTGACAGATACTGCAGATTTGCTGGCCAGCTGCTACTACCGATAAACTGTAGCACAGAGCTAAACTGGGTTAGAATGATGTACCAATTTCGAATCAGTTACCAGCCGCATTAAAGCCACTATTGCGAGCAGAGGTGGTACTTCTGTGAACTGAATTTCACACTCGGAAACACACAAACCACTTACAGTTTTAAACTAGCTATCTTAGTACTTTACTGCATATGCACAAATACTTAGATATTTGCCCTCGTTCCTGATGGACCAATTTTAGTAATCAGCAGTGTTCTTACCCTACACATTACGTGGAACATAAATGACTGAGAAATGGGAAAAGCATTAGGAATGTGGTGCCAACATGAGAACTATCCCGTCTCTAACGTCTAGACCTTAATTAAAACGAGTTTAAATTCAGGAGATGTATTGCATGCTTTCTGTCAAAAACTGTCCGTATGCGAGAAAACTGAATTTACTGATTTCAGAAACTTCCTCCACACGTAAAGTATGCTTTACATACTGTATTCAATTGGTGAGCAAAACTGACTGTTGGCTGGCCCTGTTATGCGCATGTGAACAACGTCATGGAATAAAACTTCAAACTTAATGAAATGCATAATTTGAAATAAATGTTCATGCATGCGAGGATTCCTAAGGGACCAAACTGCTAAGGTAATCGGTCCCTACACTTACACGCTATTTAAACTAACTTAAACTAACTTATGCTAAAAACAACACACACATACATGCCCGAGGGAGGACTCGAACCGCCGGCGGGAGGGGCCGGGCAATGCGCGACACGGCGCCTCAAACCGCACGGCCACTCAGCGCGGCATAATTTGAAATAAAGAAAATGAATCCGATTAAATGTCAAATGAAACTAATTATGTGCTCAGTGAAAACTATGTAAATAAACCCAGCACCGAAGTACATTATGAAAAAAATGGTTCAAATGGCTCTGAGCACTATGGGACTTAACTACTGAGGTCATCAGTCCCCTAGAACTTAGAACTACTTAAACCTAACTAACCTAAGGACATCACACACATCCATGCCCGAGGCAGGATTCGAACCTGCGACCGTAGCGGTCACGCGGTTCCAAACTGACACGCTTAGAACCGCACGGCCACACCGGCCGGTGTACATTATGAACGTTGCATAATATAAAGCGCAACGCTAGACTTGGAATATCCACAAAAATAAATTATTGCTGTACTTGAAAAAAAAATAACTGTTCGACCTTATCTCCACTGATCACGGTAAATGAATCTGCTTGGTAGCACAACACCTGGTAGTTCCGACTACGTATTATTTCCTCACAGGAGTACAAGGTTAGATCTGCTCTGAAATAAAAGTGACTTACCTCTTGCTCAGCATGCTATTTCGCATCTGATGTACTGGCATTCTTGAAAGCAAATGGAAATCAGCAGATGCAGCAGATAAAGAAAATCAGTCCTTCTCAGAAACAATCTGTGACTTCGTGTGGCGTAAGGTGCGACGCATACGCGATACAACATTTATAAATTTACAAAGAATAATGGTGTTGGGGTTTACATTAAAGAAAACCATTCTCGAAAAATTAGACGCTGTTTGTTGGCCGGCCGGAGTGGTTCTAGGCGCTACAGTCTGGAACCGCGCGACCACTACGGTAGCAGGTTCGAATACTGCCTCGGGCATGGATGTGTGTGATGTCCTTAGGTTAGTTAGGTTTAAGTAGTTCTAAGTTCTAGGGGACTGATGACCACAGCAGTTAAGTCCCATAGTGCTCAGAGCCATTTGAACCATTTTTTTCTGATTGTTGATGAGAACTGCGAAATTTTCTAATTATAAAAATTACAAAAATTTCAACTAATTGTGTCATCTGTAACGTAAAGAAAAGAAAAATATCAAATTAACACTAATCATAAATGTTATTAGTTACCTAAGCTACAAATATTTCCTTCAATTAACAGTTCCAACAAACAAACATTTCATTCTTTTGCTTATGCACTGGTTACCATCAGAAATTCTTCCTAAAATCCTCTCCACCGAAAGAAACAATTACGTATGTTTAAAAACAAGTTTTTGTCTCCATAACAAAATATTTTAGATAACCTCTTTCAGGCTCGCAAACACCACATCTCTTTCTCTGAAAAATTCAACAGCTTACAACTATGACTCAAATAAGACTGCCCCAGCGCTGCAAAATTTACTGCCTAGCAAGTCAACCATAGATAAAACATAACAGATTCAAAGATATTATTCACTACTCATTCTGTGCGCTCATTCATCTTTTTCCCAGTATAGTGAAGGTTACAATTATTTACAAAAGCCGAAAACATATGAGAACCTTACAGTGTCACCCATCAAGATAATTAAGTCTACATACATTCCTGGTGTTAAAAAATTGACGAATATAGAGGAAAACAGGTAACAAAAAAAAAAACGAAAAATTGTGACCAGGAGAATCGCAAGTCATATATGAGGCACTATTTGGCAAAAAGCGGCTTCAAACAAAATACGTGGGGTACTTACATAGACATATTTCCAGAAATAGCTGAGTTGTCGTACGTCATTTCCTTATTTGTCATTCAGGTGCACACATTGAGTTGCAATGAAGCTAATGAAGCTCATGAAGCACAGCACAATGTATTAGTACACATTCGAGAAAAGGGCAGAATATGGATACGCTATATTATTTTAGGTGCATCAGCACATTAATCAAGTTGCCACTTGGTAACATCCATTTTGCTCAGATGAAGAGTTTTACAGATAAACTATCTAGGTGGTGAGTAGAAAAGACATATCTCTGTATTTTAAAATAGCTTTTAATTGGTTATCTTCTTCGACATGAGACACATTCCTTGTTATACAGGGGCACTAACATAAAGCCAACAGATATGTTACGAAATGAGGAGTGATAATAGAAAAGTGGAAGAACCACTAAAATCACTGCGCGGCGGGAAAATGAATGGGAGGGGTCATGTTTATTTTGCTTGGTATATCCCTTCTTCATAACTGCACCTTAACGGAGGAACGAACAACATTCCTACTTGCAAAATATACCGATACATAGGGAAGCAATATAATACAAAGCATGAGAAAAGCACGATAAGACAAAAACGACCAAACCAAAATAGTACACTACACATCTCTAATGCTTTTTACTGGCAGCTCTTAGGACATATATCAACATTCCTGCGTAGAATGTGATGTAGCAGATACTTTTGCCAGTCTTGTAATATCACTTTGAAACATTTCAGATTTTTTAGAATTAATTAAAAATGGATTGACGTTGCTCAAAGAAGATATTGTGGAACCTAATGGATACGATAGCCACTGTTTTCCTGGTGTATGGCAAATATTACTCACAAAGAATAATTTAGCGTTTATTAGCATTTGTATAGTAATATCTTGTTCTGTCTGCCACTGCGGTACTGCGACACAGTGCTACAATATTGTTATTTCGCCCAGTATCTGCTTGCTAATAGTTTTCGTATAACACTGTCTTTTTATGGGACACTGTTATTACATTTCTTCACATTTCAAACTTCAGCCATTACAGTGTCCACGACTTGTTACATTATCAGTTTCTCCCGCGTAGTCCTCCCTCTGGCATGGGTGTGTGTGTTTGTCCTTAAGATAATATAGGTTAAGTAGTGTGTAAGCTTAGGGGCTGATGACCTTAGCAGTTACGTCCCATAAGATTTCACACACATTTGAACATTTTTTTTTTTACTCTCAACGATAATCTTTGTTTTAGGCAACCTTTAGGGTCACTGAAAATCTTTCACCAGTACTTAAATGAGACCCTATCATTCCAAGTTTCTTAGGGTTAAACATAGTCAGTTACTTTCCAAGTTATCATTCACTTTACATGAAATGAAATGACGTCCCATGCTTCTTGACAGAGATTAGGGGAACGATGAAGGAGACCCGCCGTACTAGGCATGGTCCTAATGGAGGTGGTTTGCCATTGCCTTCCTGCGACCGTAATGGGGATGAATGGTGATGATGATGACGACACAACAGCACCCAGTCATCTCGCACCAGACGAAAGTCCCTGACTCCTCGGGGAATCGAACCCAGGACCTCGTGCTCGGGAAGCGAGAACGCTACCACGAGACCACAAGCGGCAGACTTCACGTTAAATACTTCTTCTATATAGTAGCATATGAATTTAGTAACATTCTGTTTCATCTTTTGCCGCCTGAAGGCGTGTTGATGCACTCATACGTAGAACTGATGATAAGAAATGCTACACATATTGTTGTTTCGATTATAGTATTTACCAGCGTAAATCACGAGGTAAAGATGTGTTTGTTTGTAGGTCGGAGAGGAGAATTTATGACTTTCTAGTTTCCGGAAAAAGAAGGAAGTGGTAAATACGACTTTGACCAAAGCCAAAAAGAAGAGAGAACATTACAATTACGCGTTCTGTAGAAGAGGGTGAGAGCAGGAAAATCATAGCGCCAAACAATGATTAGAAGATGTGAAGCACATTATTGAGGACTCAGTTGAGTCGCAGAGATCAGAAATTTACAACAAGACAATTAATTTACCGTCTTGCTGGGTTAGGCAGCCCTCCACAGGTTTTTTAAGTAAACATTTTATATAAAGTTTGTAGTTGTTTTCCAATAGACATGTATAGAGGGGTGTGGTGTCTCCATTGCAGGCGGAGTGGTGGTGACGGACAGTGCACTGTCATGCTTCGACAGCCTAGTTGCTGTTGTGTCACTGTACACTACTGGCCATTAAAATTGCTACACCAAGAAGAAATGCAGATGATAAACGGGCATTCATTGGACAAATATATTATACTATCACTGACATGTGATTACATTTTCACGCAATTTGGGTGCATAGATCCTGAGAAATCAGTACCCAGAACAACCACCTCTGGCCGTAATAACGGCCTTGATACGCCAGGGCATTGAATCAAACAGAGCTTGTATGACGTGTACAGGTACAGTTGCCCATGCAGCTTCAACACGATACCACAGTTCATCATGAGTAGTGACTGGCGTATTGTGACGAACTAGTCGCTCGACCACCAATGACGAGATATTTTCAGTTGGTGAGACATCTGGAGAATGTTTTGGTCAGGGCAGCAGTCGAACATTTTCTGTATCCAGAAAGGCCCGTACAGGACCAGCAACATGCCGGCGTGCATTATCCTGCTTAAATGTAGGGTTTCGCAGGGATTGAATGAAGGGTAGAGCCAGGGGTCGTAACACATCTGAAATGTAACGTCCACTGTTCAAAGTGTCGTCAATGCAAACAAGAGGTGACCGAGACGTGTAACCAATGGCACCCCATACCATCATGCCGGGTGATACGCCAGTATGGCGATGACGAATATGCGCTTCCAATGTGCTTTCACCGCAATGTAACCAAACGCGGATGCGACCATCATGATGCTGTAAACAGAACCTGGATTCATCCGAAAAAATGGCGTTTTGCCATTCGTGCACCTAGGTTCGTCGCTGAGTACACCACCGCAGGCGCTCCTGTCTGTGATGCAGCGTAAAGGGTAACCGCAGCCATGGTCTCTGAGCTGATAGTCCATGCTGCTGTAAACGTCGTCGAACTGTTTGTGCAGATGGTTGTTGTCTTGCAAACTTCCCCATCTGTTGACTCAGGGATCGAGACGTGGCTGCACGATCCGTTACAGCCATACGGATAAGATGCCTGTCATCTCGACTGCTAGTGATACGAGGCGGTTGGGATCCAGCACGGCGTTCCGTATTACCCTTCTGAACCCACCGATTCCATATTCTGCTAACAGTCAGTGGATCTCGACCAACGTGAGCAGCAATGTCGCGATACGATAAACCGCAATCGCGAAGGCTACAATCTGACATTTATTAAAGTCGGAAACGTGATGATACGCATTTCTCCTCCTTACACGAGGCATCACAACAACGTTTCACCAGGCAACGCAGAAATCGGTTGGGACTCTCCTCATGTCAGCACGTTGTGGGTGCCGGTAACGGCGCCAATTTTGTGTGATACCTCTGAAAAGCTAATCATTTGCATATCACAGCATCTTCTTCCTGTCGGTTAAAATTCGCGTCTGAAGCACGTCATCTTTGTGGTGTAGCAATTTTAATGGCCAGTAGTGTAGTAGGAGTGATATGGTGTCTGTATTGCAGACGGACCACCGATGGCGAGCAGCGCGCAGTGATGCTTCCACAGCCTAGTCGCTGTTGTGTTATTGTAGCTGGAAGGATGGGGTTGCCTGTGTTGCAGGAGGAGCGGCGATGACGGGCAGCTGGGCCTGATGCCGGACCCGGACTTCCCAGAGTTCCCCGCGGTGGCGGCGGTGGGCCCGCGAGAGCGCCGCGTGCTCTTCCCCGTGTCGCCGCCCACGCCGCCGCGGCCCGCCGCTAACCACCACATGCACCACCACCAACACCATCAACACCACCAACACCAGCAGCACCAGCAGCATCAGCAGCACCACCACCAGTGGCAGCCGCACCACACAGCCGCCGCCGCCGCCCACACGGTAAGTCCGACACCACAGCTACCGGCTCGCGCTCGAAACTGCCACACATCGGCATACGCTCAACCATCATAAATAATCGAATAGCAGTGGATGTGATCTCTGCCATTGGCTACTGAATACTGATGCGGTACATATGTCGTACAGTCCACGTAGAGGTCGGTTCCTTGACGCCTAGCACTCAAATCGGTTGAAATCGGCGACGGTCTGTTTCACAGTAGCCCGTTAATCGAAAGTAGCGTCATGTCAGTTCGTGAGACTCTTGTGGTCTTACTGTACGTCGATTTACGTATGGGGAAACACGTGATATCGTAGGTCCACCCTGGATGCTACTGATCCCGGAAATCGGAATTTTCGTGTAGTCTCTGATATGTTTGTTGCATGGGGTAGCCTACCGGTCTGAGGCGCCTTTCCACGATTCCCGCGGCTCCCCCGTCGGAGGTTCGAGTCCACCCCTGGGCATGGATGGATGTGTTGTCCTTAGCGTAAGTTAGTTTAAGTCATATTAAGTAGTGTGTAAGCCGAGGGACCGATGACCTCATCAGGATATACAAATGCGTTTAGATTTTTCGTCCCCCTACGGAGAAATGTCATTTCATAGTCACCATCATCTTTCTAACTCATGATCAGTTTATCAGTATAGTGAACTGGATTCTTGCCACCCAACTCAACTAAAACATAGTCGTCTTGAAAAGCTGGCCTAACGTTGCCCTCATTGCCCTCATTTTAACCTTTAATATCTTCAATGTCACACATTTTGTCATCCAGTATTCCACGTAAGTCAGATTGTTTTGAAAACAGATTTATTCTGTTGGTTTTACTTCCAGTTTCCTGTTTTGTCTTCCACTGTCCTGAATAATCTTCAGACACTTTTGTGATTAGGTTATCACGTGGGATACAACTAATTCCAGTCTTTCTGTTTTCTCGGTTGCCGATTATTTCATCAACTTTAGGGAGAGTTCTATAAGTATCAGGACCAACTACATTCTGGCTTGATGTATCTTTCCCAATTGGTACATCAGAAATCTTCATATGACTCACTTTCACCTTCATTATTCTCAGTGGCTGGCAGAACAGTGGTTATACAGTTCATACCACTGGAATAGTTTTTCACCGTACCCCACGTTAGACCGTTACACTGTGTCCCAAACGGAAGTTTTATATACTTTCTTAAATTTCAAAAAACCTGCGAAACAGTAACAGTTTTCAACAACACTGTGTCATACTCCACTTCATGACTGTGGCCATAATACTCACAATTACAGCAATTATTAGTGGAGATAATGTTATATTACGACAGAAATTTATTTCTCGTATCTCAAAACGTATTTTTTTCACTGCACACCAAAGCTAAATTTCAGTTAGCACCAGGTCCAAAAGTAGTAATAAATGATAGTCGTTAATTGGTTAAACGGAAGGATATCAGTATGATAACGTAAACACAAATCCACTGATATATTTTCGTGGAGCCGTCTTCTGTAACCCCGTAGGCATTTATAACTAAGCCTGCAGAAGGTTATTTATCACAATTATCGTTCTTTATTTATCTTGATAAGAGTTAATTTCCAAATATATTTCTGCTTTACTGAAACCTATTTCAAATTCATGGCGAGTTTCATAAATAAACAAAAACAGAATTTTGTTGCGTAGAAACTGTATCTTAATATCTTTTCGAAAGATCTCTTCCGCATAACATTTAATACAATAAGTATATTTGTCCATTAGTGAATACTGGAGTGATCAGTCTCATGAATCTTAACAATCGATTTCTTTTTCTCAGCAAAATCTGTATTACATAAAATTTTACTCAGAGGTACTCCATGTAAATGGAAAAATTACGTATATCCTTAGCAGATATCTGCTTGGAACCGGTTGATTGAAATTACCCATACAGGGAGGATTTAAATCGACGTAGAGAGAACTACAAGGGCCTAAAGCATACTGTTGTCGGTTTTGAGGTTGCAATATGTATGCATGCTCCTGACATCTGTTGATCATATAGAACCAGCGTTGTGAGGTGCGGTAGTCCTACGCTCTACATATGAATATTTTCGAAAAGCTGTCTCACAGATTTATCTCATATTGACTCCTATAAAAGTTCAGCGTACAAATTTTCTTTGGTGGTCACCGCCCACTGGCCACACTGACGCCCGCGTCTTCACAAAACCTGGAAGCTCTTTAAAGAGTTTCCACCGTAACCTAATGTTACTTGGTTATGGCATTAGGGTCTGTAAAAATAACGGTGAGGATTATAGAAAATTTAAGAGTGTTACCGACCTCATTACTAAACCAAAAGTTGATATTATTTCGTGGTAACAGTGTACATTTCAGAAATTTTACAAAGATGAGGTTTTCAACAGGTTGCCGTGAACTGTTGTCTGAAGTAATATTTCATTCTTCATTGGAGTCGTGGAAGCCCACCATTTTCTTAAAGTCACATCGAAGGAGACCAAAATTTGTCATTTCCTCGCAGTGCCCAAAAACATAGCTGGAAAGTAAATATCACCTTTGAAACATAAATATTTAACAAAACAACTAGATTAAATATGAAACACATAGCATTAAAAAAAATTCGAGTTTCATTCCTAACTTGAACAGACAGCTTTACGTAATGAAAATGAGGATGATGAGGACCATAAAGTGTTGGGGTAGGTGATAATTGTGTGACTGGTGCATTTAATCTCTGTTATTTATATTATGATTTTAGTTTCATATTAATTACTAACTACACAACAGTCAAAAGGACACTACTGACACTAGTCTATATATGAAAATTTTGTGGATTAACAGTAATAGTGTACTATAAAATGGGCACATGATTGGATTATGACTTGATTGATGTGTGTTATGCCAGTAGACGTGTAACATGTCACCGTCCCAGTATGATACGCAATTCGTAAATTTGATATTTTTTCCGTGTAGTTGATATGGTATAATGAGATATGATTAGCCACAACTGCATTCTTGCCTAATAAAAGAGATATAGTTGTTGTTTTGTGACTTTTGTGTTGGCAAGTACATTTCGTTGACCTTTGTACTGGGTACTGAATGCAACACCTAGTGATGGAAGTAACTACCGGTAAGTACCACAAATGTTAACGAGGATGATAACCTTCGTTTTATTTCCGCCATATCTGCAACATTCGCTACGCTGTAATTTCGATAGCAATCATTATGCACAAAACAGTCAAACGTTTTATTAATGTTGACTTGTAGACGACTGTTAATGTCGAACATTGTTCATTATTCAAATACGCAGTGTCAGTTGATTATTCTGCACCAAGCCGAATGATTGGTTCTGTGGTAAACGTAGGTGGCATCTATTATTCATTTCAACGTTAACTCATTAAGTACCAGTGTCCTGTTTTGAGGACAGAGCACATATTTATTTATAAATACACAATAAATTATTAATTTGCAACTATTACTGTTCTACATCATTTGCTGATGCTTTTTATAACAAATGTATGTTTACAAGAAATTAAAAGCAATAAATCCTACCATTAATTGATTATTGAATACTAAGGCACACTTTTTGTTATTACAGGTATTTACTTTATCGACAATTTAGTAATATTTGAAATATGTGGCAAAGATATTTTTGTGATTATTTATAGTCAACAATGTGTCTTTTAAACTACTTGCACTGTTAGCTCATTCGGAGTTATATTCATTGTTTTCCATTGTTATAAAATTTGGTGTACTCGAAATAGGACACTGGGACTTGGTGTTATCATTTCAGTTATTTGTATTGCTGCACATTCAAATATGACACTCTGCTACTGCTGATGTATTTTCTTTTTAAAACGTGGTAAATTTACCATATTTTGTTGCTTACGTAAGTGTTGACCCCTATATATATATAAAAAACAGGATATGAAGTTACTTTGAAATTTACAGCGTATTATGTAAGTATATTTATGAATATGTTACCCATTAGTAAACAATACAGTTCCAGATGGACAGAGGTATTTACACATTCCCTTTTCTGTGGTTTGTGCTAATGTATTATATGTATTATTCTTTCATTTCACTTTATTTTATTACATTTTATGTCATTTCATTTTATATAGATTATAATGGCCTTCAGACGAGATAGAACCTCGCTAACGAAGAAATAGAAGAAATAATAAAAAGTGACGCATTCTATAATGCGGTGTAAGATGATCAGAACCATATTGATATCTCCGTATGTCCTCCTGTAGTAGACTGTATGACTGACAAAGAAGAAGGTCCAGACGATGTTACTGGAACCGAGGAAGTCTCAGATGTGCCAGAGGCTATTGAATTACATTATGTTGCATCAGAGAATAATGAAGAAACTATGTAAAACTTCACTGCCAAGTACATCCCAAGTTTCCAGAAGTAAATCGAAGAAGAGACGTGTTATTGATGAGAAAAGCAATTGTAAAAAGACACCTCCAGTTTACACAAAGTTGCTTCAAACTAGTGAGCATGACATCAGCACAAAGAGAGAGGAATTGAATGAACAACTTTCTTTCTTGACTCCGAAGGAGATGTTCGAAGAACTGATGAACGAAAACGTATACGAGTTCATAGTGAAAGAAACTGTGAGATATGTAGTAAATATGAAGAATATGCAGGATTTTATCGTCACTATTGAAGAAGTGAAGGTCTTTGTCGGATTTCTTCTTTTTGTTGGCTACCATAAGCTCCCTGTTGAGAAGCTGTACTGGTCCGAAGACGGAGACGTTGGTATACCAATTATAAAGACAGCTATGTCAAGGAATAAATATCAGAAGTTGAAAAAATTGCTTCATTTTCAAGATAATGACTTAGCCAATGAAAACAAACGCGATCGCGGATTCATAATTAGACCTCTATTGAAAATGATAAATGAATTTTCTAAAAAATTTGGAGTATTTGAGGAAAATTTGTTAATTGACGAAATGATAGTCAAATACTATGGACGAAGTGGGTTGAAACAGTTTGTCCGCGGCAAGCCTAGTAGATTTGGCTATAAGTTGTGATCTCTTTGTGGAGCAAGTGGCTACTGTTTCAAATTTGATTTATACTGTGGAAAGGACCCAGAAGATACTGCAGGGGATGACCTACTATTGGGATGAAGAGTAGTCCTAAACATGCAGGACTGCATTAAAAAACCCGAGATTCATTGTGTGTACTTTGACAATTTCTTCAATAGTAGAGATATTCTGATTCATCTGAGAAATTAAGGTTTTAGAGCACCTGGGACTGTCAGAGAGAATCGAGTTGGTGACTGTCCACTACTGGGCAGCAACGAACTGAAAAAGACAGTTTGAGGAAACTATGACTACCAGTTCAACAGGAATGGTGAAGTCTTATTTGTTCGAAGGCATGACAACAGATGCATTACAATTGGTACAAATTTTGACAAAGTTGAAACTTTGGGAACAGCTACGCATTACAGTAGACAAGCAAGTAAGAAGACACAAGTGCAACAACCTGCCGTTTTGAAATCGTATAACGCGTACATGGGAGGTGTTGACCACCATGACTGCTTAGTTGGAAAATATGCGACGGTAATTAGAGGGAAAAAATGGTACTGAGTCCTATTTACACGTATGCTGGAAATGGCCCTCGTAAATGCCTGGCTCTTCTACAGACCAGTACATGGGAAAAATGCACTGGATTTACTGGATTTCAGACGTGCTGTGACAGTTGCATACCTGAAATTGGACACTCGAAGACCGAATATTGGACGTCCAATGTAATACCCATCAAGTCAGTTGAGAGTGATACCAGACATCAGGTTTGATGGAACTGGTCATATGATTGACAAAAGAAGCACGTAAAGAAGATGTGTAAGAGCTAAATGCAACGGGAAACCAAAAACATATTGTGTTAAATGCCATGTAACACTGTATGTGAAGTGTTTTGTACCATTTCACAAGAAATAAATAGTTAAGACTTGAATAAAGTTTAGTATGCTATACGATACTGTTAAATTCCAGCGTCCTATTTTGAGGACGGCCATTATATCAACATGTATAAATATTCTTTGGCTATTTTTGTACTTATTGTGGTTCATACACTACTTACATTGTAATTAAGGAATAAAAAATTCAATAAAAAATTAATTTGGGACGTAATGGGTTAACGTGTTTTCACATAAATGCCCAAACTATCAAATCAGTAAGTTACCATAAACTTGTAAAAATTAATAACGCAATAGTTAATTTTCGATTTCATTTATTTTTATGTGCCTTGTTTAGGGTAGGTGAGGTGAAAGCACACATTTTTCATTATACGATTTCTTTTAAATTGCGGTACTTTTATATCAATTTGACATCTTGGTAACAGGTGTAAGAATTTCATTATCATCGAGTTATCATTAGGGGAGTATAGAAAATATTCCTAACAAATCTATTTGCGTATTCTCACCCAAAGCTTTGGGCCTGGAACGAGAGTATATAGTGCGTACTTTTATCACCAACTGAAGAAAATGAAAAGGGTACATATAAATACACGGCTACAACAAATCAGGAACTCCTGTAATTTTACATATCACATAAACGTAATTATATTGTAATTCGTAACAGCCTTTTATGTATAGCAGTCTTAAAACCTAAAACCAGATGATTAACAAGGGTTACTCGTCCTAATTTTGGATATTAACACAACTAATACGGACAATGAAACGACATACATATTGCCCAATGGAACTAAGGAAATGAACAGAAAAGAGCCATTTTGAAATCGAGAAACTTTAATACGGTTAAACATAAATGAGCATAAAACAGAGAATAGGGTTTAGCCATCGAAACTTACATTTTAACGATACTTTTACTAATATAAGCCAGACAGATCTTCTGAAAAGTTAAAAGAATCAGCAAACCTTCCAGAACATTTACAAATCGGTTTTAATACCTTTATTTAAATAAAAGTCTTTACTTTCGACGCACCCTTCCTCGGTCGTTTAATGAAATCTCGATGTTTCCGGGAGACGCTTGTAAAAAAACTCCACTGTTGCCATATTAACAGACTGTACTCCTTGAAACAGGTAAGTGGAAAAAGAAATTTTAGTTTTTCCGTGTATTTTTAGAACTGCGAATTCTCTTGTGCTTGTAACAGAACTGCCTTCTACATCAGATTCGTTCCCTGAAAAATTCATGTCCTGGTCAGAGGTACTGTTATGCGAAGACATTTTTATCTCCGATTCCGAGGAAGAAGCGATAGAGTCGGTCCTTTGAAGTTCTTTTAACAGTAAAAAATTTCAATTTATTTTTATTTCGTCTAGCTTGGCTTTCTTTCCCAACTCCACTCCACATCTAACGTCTTCTTTTCAGCAGATTCCGCCTCCTGGATCGCCTTATGAGAACTGCGAACTTCTACCTCATTAGACTTGCGTACTTTTACCCCATTACGCCGTTTTATTTTTCGGCAATGTGTAGATAACACACATAACTAAATTCATGGAGATCAAGGAGTTTACAGAAAGCTTTTAGCCACCAGTTCCAGTATGTTTTAAATAGATTTATATTCACCTAACACTCAGTCAACACTGTACACATTTTACATCGCAAACGTACAGAAGTGACTTACCGTATTTTATACATCGGTAAGAGTCCGACTCTCACAAGGTTGCAGAATAAAACTGAGGTGATGGTGGCGTATGCGCTGCCTGGTGGGAGAATGCTGCACTTCTGCCTTAGGCATCTGAATACGTAAGTCGCACTCTTTCCCCACGCATATGTTTTACCCCCATCTACCCTATATTACGTTCTAAACCTCCAGGGTGTGCTATTTATTGTAGGAGAGGCACGTGTTTCCGACGTTTTTGCTTATATGTATATACATCAGCCGTGGCTAATGGCCGCAAAACAGCACGAAGCTGAAATCAAAGCAGCATGAAAACTAATTGAAAATGTTCCATCTGAACACGAGGAATTATATCGTGTCCAATCTTACTTTTAGAACTAAGGAAATCTATGGCTGATCAACTGATGTGATCTTTCTGGTTTTGTCGGCGTGACGTATGCTTTAGTGATTCCAGACGAGCTGTTTATCCCATTTAATTCAGAAAATGGAATCAACAATTCCGTTGAACTCTCTAATACTCACCACTAAAGCAGTTGATTGTTAGCTCTTTCTACTAGTTTATGTTGGTGCAGTTACTGTGTTTCCCAAGTGTGTTGTGGAGTTGAATATGAATAACTCATTAATTAAATGACAAAACAGAGTATTATTAATACAGAAGGATCCCGAAGACTAACGTTTGTTATTCTAGTGATTCATAACTTTCACTTCGTAATATGTAGCAGAAGTAATCTTCATTATACCACAACATACTTTCAGAATTAGCCATGTCCCTGAACATTCATTATTAGCGTGCGAGCTTGACAATTACGGTATAAGTAAAATACCCATGTTACGTCAGTTCGGAAATATTTTCTGTAGAATGGTCAGAGCCTCGTATGTTCTTCAGGGTGTATCAAAAAGAATCATCCGATATGGCACGTCTATATAAGTAATTACCATATACAATGAATTTTGTTTTTTGATTAACAGGAAACTCAAAAATTAAATTCATATCTTTTCGATATTCCCACCTTGAGATGTACGGCATATGTCAATGCGGTATTCAAATTGTTTCCACACTGAAGCAATCATGTCTTGAGTTGCAGCTTCCACAGCTTCTATTATGCGATGTCTCAGTTCATTCATTGGTGTTAGTAACTGAGGCATCAGTATTTTACAAGCCCCCCACAAGAACTAATCACATACACTCAGGTCCGGTGACGTTAGAGGCCAGTAATGTAAGTCTGAACCATTTGGCCTAGTGCGACCGATCCATCGTTCAGTAGTTTATTGATTTAAAAATTTTCACACTTCCAGATGCCAGTGTGGTGGTGTCCCAACCTATTGGTAAATGAAGTCGTCCGAATCAGTCTCCAACCGTGGGAAAATAAATTTCTCAGGCATATCGAGATATGTGCTTGCGGTAACAGTGTTCTCTGCAAAGGAAAAGGGACCATACATCTAAAACTGCACAAAAGATATTAAATTGTGGAGGGTCCCTTTCATGTTGTACGACTTCATGCGGTTATTCCGTATCCCATATTCTCACATTATGACGGTTCCCCTTTCCATTCAAATGGAATGTGACTTTGTCACTGAACACTAAGCCTGGAAGAAAACCGTCACCCTCAATCTTGCCAAGAACGAAACTACAGAACTCCACACATTGTTGTTGTCACCTTCACGAAGGGCTTGCAGTAGAGTAAACGTTGACGTACACACGCCAGACGAACAGGGGGGGGGGGGGGGCGGCGGCATGTTGATCCGTCGAGCTGCAGGGCAAACGGATTTCTGCAGACTCGTGAAACTACGTCAGATGCGTCCAACGTCTGTGTCAATCACTCAGGGACAGCCCGGCGATTTGCCTTTACACAAACCACCTGTTTCTCGGAACTGTTCATGCCACCGTCTAATGCTCTTTGCTGTAGGAGGATCCACACCATATCTAGTACAAAGTCACACTGAACAGTTATTACTGACCCGCACTGCAGAAAACGTAGAACACAAACCGCTTTCTGTTGTCCCGATGCAATTTTTACTAGAACTGAAGTGGGCGCACACTGCTGCTTCCTAGCGGGAACCATGTAAAACTCGAGAGTTTGCTCTTTCCAACAATACGTTGTTCACGCACATATCTCAAATAACGTAAAAGTTACATTTTTTTTGTTTGTTAAGAAAACGGATGATTCTGTTTGATTCACTCTGTATTTTCGTTAGTATGAGTTGTTCTTTATTGAATCGTAGTCAGTGTTTAAGGGACAGTTAATCAACATCTACAAGTGTTAGATTCGATATTTTTATTTTTTTATTTATTTGCAGGTTATTTTGCGCCTGATCCCATCAAACAGTAGTTTGAGGAACAGTGAACTGCGAAAGTATATACTGACGCGTAAAAAGACAGCCGGAGAGTAAGAAAAGTAAGTTACGAGCAAGAGACGTCACAAACAGGTCTATCGATGGATGAATACGGCTGTGGTTTCTTGCTGCGTTATATTTAAATAATGACTCAGGGTTAGGGTGAGTTCCAAATTTGACTATACTAGAAAGCCACCCACTTTCTACAGGTCGCTATGGTTTATAAAATGATGTGTCGAAGTCGTCATGGTTTTTCCTTTGTATCCAGTAATGGCGAATTTCTCTATGAGGCTTTACGAGGAAGGTGTATTACATACGGACAAAAATTTCTGTTGCTGGATGAATTCGTCTGTGTTTCCTTCCTGTGCTATATTTGAATAATGACTCAATGTTAGAACGAGTTCCATAGTTCACTACACATCGAAGACATCCCACTTTTTATAACTCGTTTTATTTTATGAGTTTATATGGCGGAACTGGCGTTGTTTCTCCTTGACATGTATCCAGGAATGGTGATTTTATCTATGGGGCTTTAGAGGAAGGACCTATTTGATTAGGATTTTCCTTCTCTGTTCTCTGTCTTTCAGTATGTTGACCATCCAATAGCAAGGTGTCGAAGCTCTTCAGCTACTTCATTCACAACTAACGCTGCAAAAAACAGGCCAGAATATCTACGCGATTAGATATGTAGTCATTACTGAGAATGACGATCATCCTCGATCTAGGCCAGAGTAAATGTTTGGAGTTGCTGCCGTACAAGACTTGTGCAGTTCGACAGAGTTTTAAGATACGAGTGTTTTAATTTATGATGAGCCGGTTGTGTTCAAAAAGACAGGGTGATGCTGGACGACAGAGAGAAATCTCTAATGCAAAACCTGTTAAACAGCTAATAGTCATAATTTCAGTAGAGCAGAGACTCACAGTTTTCTGTGGCTATCTACCGTCATAGCAGCAGAAATAATAACAGTGAAAGCAGAGATAATTTTTATGTGAAAAACTTTACACACTTTTAAATAAAAATGGTTGAAACGACTCTAAGATCTATAGGTCTTCACATCTGAGGACATCAGTCCCCTAGACGTAGAACTACTTAAACCTAACTAACCTAAGGACATCTCACACATCCATGCCCGAGGCAGGATTCTAGCCTGCGACCGTGGCAACAGCGCGTTTCAGACTAAAGCGCCTAGAACCGCTCGGCCACAACGGCCAGCCTTAAACAGAATAAAACAAACGTCATTAACATATACAAATTTATTCTTCATGTCTACAAATTTATTTCTCAACATGGCGAAGAACAGATTTCTACTAACAAGAGACCAGTTTGTTGCAATTGTTATTAGAGGTTTTGTTATTGTTGACGGAGCAACACCCACACCTCTGTTTGCACCGCTTCATCAGTATCAAAGTTAAGCCCTCGAAGGTGTTCTTTAAGGGCTGGAAACTGATGCAAATCGGAAGGGGCCAAGTCAAGTATGGAGGATGACCGGTGACAGTGAACGCAAGGTGTCGAATTGCTACAGATATCGCATCGCTCGTGTGTAGTCGAGTATTGCCGTGCTGGACGGGGGGGGGGGGGGGGGGGAGGGGGGATGCTCCATATGTGGACGAACGCATCGAATTCGGAACTAGATTCTAGCACACTGTCCGACGCGCACCGGTTTACGTTACACACCACCATGTTACAGCCTAAAATTGGACGCCTTTTTTGTAACGGTAGTGGGCCTCAAGTAAGTGGACCTGAAGTATATGTATAAAGTTAATAACGATTGTTTTATTTTGAAAAGCTATAAGAGTTTTCAAATAATAAATACGGTGGCATTACTTTTGAGCTCGCCCTCCTATGTATGTACACTACTGGCCATTAAAATTGCTACACCACGAAGATGACGTACTACAGACGCGAAATTTAACTGACAGGAGGAAGATGCTGTGATACGCAGATGATTAACTTTTCACAGCATTCACACAAGGTTGGCGCCGGTGGTGACACCTACAACGTGCTGACATGAAGAAAGTTTCCAACCGATTTTTCATACACAAACAGCAGTTGACCGGCGTAGCCTGGTGAAACGTTGTTGTGATGCCTCGTGTAAGGAGGAGAAATGCGTACCACCACGTTTTCGACTTTGGTAAAGATCGGATTGTAGCCTACCGCGATTGGAGTTTATCGTATCGCGACATTGCTGCTCGCGTTGGACGAGATCCAATGACGGTTAGCAGAAAATGGAATCGGTGGGTTCAGGGGGGTAATACGGAACGCCATGCTGGATCCCAACGGCCTCGTATCACTAGCAGTTGAGATGACAGGCATGTTATCCGCACGGCTGTAACGGATCGTGCAGCCACGTCTCGATCCCTGAGTCAACAGATGGGGACGTTTGCAAGACAACAACCATCTGCACGAACAGTTCGACGACGTTTGCAGCAGCATGGACTATCAGCGCGGAGACCAAGGTTGCGGTTACCGTTTACGCTGCATCACAGACAGGAGCTCCTGCGATGGTGTGCTCAACGACGAACCTGGGTGCACGAATGGCAAAACGTCATTTTCTCGGATGAATCCAGGTTCTGTTTACAGCATCATGATGGTTAACGCACATTAGATGCGTGTATTCGTCTCCGCTATACTGGAGTATCACCCGGCGTGATGGTATGGGGTGCCATTGGTTACACGTCTCGGTCACCTCTTGTTCGCATTGACGGCACTTTGAACAGTGGACGTTACATTTCAGATGTGTTACGACCCGTTGCTCTACCCTTCATTCGATCCCTGCGAAACCCTACATTTCAGCAGGATAATGCACGACCGCATGTTGCAGGTCCTGATCGGACCTTTCTGGATACAGGAAATGTTCGACTGCTGCCCTGGCCAGCACTCTCTCCAGATCTCGCACCAACTGAAAACGTCTGGTTAATGGTGGCCGAGCAACTGGTTCGTCACAATACGCCAGTCACTACTCTTGATGAACTGTGTATCGTGTTGAAGCTGCAGCCATCCAAGCTCTGTTTGCCTCAATGCCCAGGCGTATCAATGCCGTTATTATGGCCAGAGGTGGTTGTTCTGGGTACTGATTTCTCAGGATCTATGCACCCAAATTGCGTGAAAATGTAATCACATGTCAGTTCTAGTATAACATATTTGTCCAATGAATACCCGTTTATCATCTGCATTTCTTCTTGGTGTAGCAGTTTTAATGGCCACTAGTGAATGTATATTCCACATCTCCTCCTAAACAACTGGGTCAGTTTCAACAAAACAATCTACACATATCACTTACTGTCCGGTCAGAACAGCTGTAGAGGGAAGAACCACCTAACTGTAAAGGGCCTGGAGGTGAAAGAGAAACGTAGCTCCATTCATGCATTACTTGAACACGAGAGCACTTAGTGACCTGCAACAAACTTCACACACACTTTCAAATATTTACGAGTATTTTTCTTGCTTACACCTTCCACAAAATGATGGAACGTTAAATGGTTCGTCACTTAATACATTTTAACTGTTCGTGCAGTAAAACCGGCGAATTGGACACGACCTTTTACCTTATTACATCTTTACTAATAACTCTATTCACAAAACGGTTAGTAGACAGTATTTAAACATACTACTTAATGTAACTGCTAACAGTTATCATTCTGTGACATAAGCAGGGTGTAAATTTTCAGTTGACAAATCAGAATAACTCGTAAAATAAGCTTCACACGAAAAAATGTGTAGAATCCAAAGTTGATTATTTTCGAAGGGGGCATCTGCTGGTGCTAAAATTAGCCCGTCACCCCAGCCCCATGGGTGTGGGCCGGGAGGCAACTTTAAAATTTCAAATGGGAATTCCCACTTTTTATTGCAGAATCAGATTCTACATAAAAAGCTACATACATTTTGTCTTAAACATTTGTTTTGATTCTTGGTAGTTGGCGCTGTATTTCAAGAAATTCCATGTTCTCATTTTTGCGTTGAAAATGGTCACTGGTTAATAAAATATACTTATTTACTTCGTAAATTTTGATCCGCTAAAACTGAAACTCTCCCTCTCTCACCATAGGGTGGAGTTTGAGAGAGGGGAATTAGAGTTTCACAAATGTTGACCCAGATATTAATTTTTTCCCCAGATTCGGTTAAGTTTTATTTCTTTCGCGGTCACGAGTCCACACAACCTTTAATTATCTAATAAATCATCTGACTAGCTAACTAACTAACCAAACGTCCTACCTATTAACGAGTGAACTCATTAACTCACAGAGTAAACAAAGTAAAAGACTAACTGAGGAAAAGACTAACCCACTCACTAACTAAAGATGAACGTATTCCCCTTTAAGATTTGGTGGTCCTGAAAAGGAATGTTTGGTTTCGTTTCGTTGTTGATTATTTGCAAATACTTGCAAGTAAATGAATTTCGGGTTGCTTGTTTCCAGTGAGTCCCCTCGCCTCTCACTTTCGGCCTGCTATTACTTGCATAACATACCGCTAACAGTCAGGGTTTGGGATTACTTGTCGTACAGTAATGCCTCCGCGTTAACTCACTTTTATGCCTATTAATACGCCTAGTTCACAAACAGAAGTGGATCTATTCCCTGAACTGGCCGTTCACCTCAGGAAACCCAGCGGACACTTGCCGCTAGTTAAACATCTTTACTAGCACAAGAGATGCACTAGTAGTGGAAGCAAATTAATCAGCCCGCACTATGGCAGGTGTACTCGAATGTGTTCACTCCTCATGGCAAGATGAAATCTGTATTGAGAATGCGAAGACTATATTTAGTACACTGTGATTCACTTGTAAAATGCAGCAAGTGACAAATGTCATGAACGCTTGCTTCAGTTGATATGCTACAAATGTCAGTTTTATAACTCGAAATCTAAGTATTGATGGACTAACGTTGATATGACCATTTTAAACCTTTTTAGTAGAGGAATCCTATTGCCCTTTATCTTCCATAGATGTTGTGTGAACAGTGTACATGTGATTTTAAATATTTCTATTAGAAGAATCAGATTCCGCACTATTTTCAATATATTATGGAAGAACACGCTATATGTGAAATATTCAGAAGTGATGATAAAGCGCAGAACTTCATTTGTAATTTAATAGCGATGGGAAATTTTGCACAGACCGCAAAGCCTGGTCGACCGCAGAGATGCGTGCAAATATTAGGTGACCATTGCTGCTAAAACTGAAAAATGTAGCGTCATTTATGGATAATAGATGCGAAACAGTCGAAAATATCTCTCAGCAGAGAACCGAAACTTTTTTTACCTTGATTAACTGTTAAGGAAGTGATGGTAGTGAGACTAAAATCGTTTGAGCTAAACTGAAATTTAGAAAGAATAATACTCACTAAAATGATGATGAACTGATTTGAAGAAAGAAAATTACAGACAACTACGTAAAATGTTTGACTTAAAAATTATTTATGAAAATATGATGTAGTAAAATAACACACATGCCCAATTTAAAGCAGAGAGCAGCTGCAAAACCGTATTTTCACAATCGCAAATTTAACGATGCGTTTGAATTTTTACATACAGTGTTAGGTTTTCTTGAATCGCAACGCACATATTAACAATCACATACCACGTTCATGCACACACACATGTTCTCAAATATGTAATTATGTTCATTTTTATAGTATTATGAAAATTATTTATATTCAGGCATGACCGCGCATTTTGATAGTTTAGTTACTGTAAGAGCAGGGCGGAAATTTAAGTAAGAAAAATGATTGTTCTGGGAATTTCCTACGTAATTACAAATAGTATATTTTAATTGAATTTAATTACTACAGCAGGCTAACGGAAAAAAATTAATTTCAAGTACACCAACTTTAAGGGTAACAAAGTAATTGGTGTAAGTTCCAATATAATATTAGATATCGATGTGGTAGAAAAGGGATAACTCTTGGCGGTCTTAATTCACTTCTGGTACTTTTATCAAAAGTAATTAGCAATTACACTAAAAACGTAAATGAGATATTCATATCTGGTATGTATACACACCCGAGTCATCGGTTCAGATCCTCGCCCGTCCATTCACTTTTAAGATTCCCACGATTTCCCTAAACCGATTCAGGAAAATTTCTGGGTGGTTTATTTGGCAAGGGCACGGCCGATTTCCTTCCCCATCCTTTCATAATCCGAGATTGTCCTCCGACTCTAATGACCACGTTGTCGGTAAAATCTAATCTTCTTCCCTTCCACTGAGCTGTCGAGTTGCAGCCTCTTGAGTGAATTGTGTTCTACGTGAACACTCCCAGATTTACTTTTTTAGCTATAATTTTTATAAACTGCTCAGCAAAGAAGAAACGGAACTATGACATACTCAGTAAGAATCCTTTCAAGCATATTTAATGGAAATTATCCATATTTCATTTGCCTCATCTCTGCTCTGTGTTTACGTTATTCGGACTTCTACAATTTTATGGCCCTAGTAGCAGCATTAACAACATTGCGTTTTACGTGCGTGATTAATTAAGCAGTCGTTCAAATGGCTCTGAGCACTATGGAACTCAACATCTGAGGTCATCAGTCCCCTGGAACTTAGAACTACTTAAATATAACTAACCTAAGGACATCACACAGATCCATGCCCGAGATAGGATTCTAACCTGCGACCGTAGCGGTCACGCGGTTCCAGACTGTAGCGCCTAGAAACGCTCGGCCACACCGGCTGGCCTTAAGCAGTCGTAGACACATTTACATCATTACTGAATTCCTTGCAGACCTACGAGCGTAGATAGTAGCCCAATTACTCCTCGTTATTCAGATTAGTCACATGTGTCCTTAGAGACAAACTGTTTGTAAATGGGTCAAAAATGTTCAACGACTGACCAAACTGATTTTGTTTTAATAACGGAACTTAACTTGCTTATCCGACTACAAAAGCTCAGTCATGTATGACGAATTACATAATTTTGAGTGAATCATATTTGTCACATTGTCGCTTTTTCTCTTTTAATACGACGGGTGTGCAATGCAACGCATTTTGTTTCCTCGGTCGGTTTCGGTTGAAAAATGCGCAATTTGCTGCGGGCATTGTGGAATACTCTTGCTTCAGCCTCTATAGTATTCCCGATAGCTGGCGGCGCTATATGTAACCTTCAAAATGGAGTCTGTAACGGGCGTGAGTTCGAAGCAGAGAACTGTAATTGAGTTTCTTTTCGCGAAAAACCAGAGCATTGTAGACATGCATAGGGGCTTGCAAAACGTCTACGGAGTCAGGGCAGTGAACAAAAGCACGATGAGTCGTTTGGTGAAGCATCCGTCATCATCGCAACAGGGCCGCGCCCACTTGTCCGACCTTGCGCGTACCGGCCAGCCGCACACTGGAGACGCCTGCAATGCTGGAACGTGGGGACACTCTCATTCGAAGTGACCGACAACCTCGCTGAACAACTGAAAGCCTCTGTTGGTAGTGCCGACACAATAGCCCACCAGTTGGGGCACTCAATTGTGAGTCCCGCTGAGTTCCTCGCCGCCTAACAGAAGACCATAAACAGCAACTAAGGACCACCTGTGCGGAACTGCTTGCGCTTTAGGAGGCTGATCATGACAATTTCTTTTCAAACATCGTCGCACGTGATGAAAGATGGATTTATCACTTAGAACCGAAACAAAACAGTAATCTATAGAGTGGCGCCACACCACCTTTCTCCCGAAGACTTATGTCAGGTTGGCGAGCCACAAATGCAAGGACCTAATTTCTCCTTTCCTTTCCGCTAGTTGATACGCTGATACAGTTCTTTCATAGTCATACCAAACCGTCGCTTTTTGTAGATCCTTAAGAAATTTTATAAGTTCTAACTCTTGCTCCTTATTGAAAACACACTGGTATTTTCCGCAGGTTTTGGACTTTGTTCAAAAGTGGATTGTTCTTTTTTATTTTTAAGTTTAATTTTAAAACAGTCAAAGGTACGATAAATTGTTTCCATCCTTTATCGTGGGTCATCGTTGTATTAATTACCGATTCAATAGCTTCTTTCGTGGAACAGATTTGTCTCTCTGTTTTTCGTACAAAATGACATACCATATGCAAACGAGAAAGGCAAATCATGCGATAGAATTCGCCAGACAAAAAATAAAAGGCGACCAGGCAGGAAGGCAGTATACCAATAGACCATTCCGTTCCAAACGCATATCTATTGAGAAAATATTCAGTAACCACCGTAAACAACTTCTTTTCTGCTGCATTTCTAAGAACACACTGATTTAAGTGGACAAAACGTCCTTTGTCACAAAAAATAATAATAATAATAATAAAAAATGACAGACTTTCGTTAGTTGTAAATGGTCCAGAATGTTATATAGAATGGCGAATTCACTAATATCTATATGCAGACTACGCATCTCGTGCTCTATAACAGTTGCAAACTTCCTAAAAGATAGCAGATGTTGGTCTCCTAAACACCTGTTAGTCAGAGCGTACTCTAGTGCCTTACACGAAATCAGACAGCCGAAACGTTCTGCCCCGATACTCCATTCCGTCCCGGCCTCCCCTGCACGGAACACGAAATTTAACTTCACAAAATGCAGTCAGACTAAAGTTAGTATACAAAACTCATCATATATAAGATAGAAGGCATTCACAAGTTGCCTGTCTACGTCTTTAACAATTAGTCTAATACAGCCTGAAGAAATTAAGTTATTGAAAACTTCGCGTTGCATGTACCCAACACTACAAGTCGTATAATCGTACGTTAAACGTTTAACAAAAAAAGTGAAATATAAAAGTTATAAATTGTATATATGTCCTGAAGCAGAGTGACTCAGGGTTTGCAAATTACCGAGATATGTCCACTCAGTATTTGAGAATCAGAACACATCGCAACTTCCATAAAACAAGACGCATCATTTCAAATCTTTTAGAAGCTCTTTCTCGCTGACAGCATCGACGAAATAATGAAAGGAAAAACGTTCATCGCTTACAGCTTTTTCGCTGTTTATACAGTGAACCTTAAACAACTGCACGACCTTCTACTTCATTACTTCTTTACTATTAACTCAATTCGCAACAATTTTGCGAACAGTGCCCATATATGTTACTGAATGAACATCAAAATCATATCATTGCGCCCCTGATGTATCAGGAGATGTGGTATCACAAGCATATTCATGAATGAAAAATTAGTTCTTTTTAAACGGAGCGCAAAATACAAAGGATATACTCACCTAGTGTGTGATAATGAGAGCATATAGCGACTCGCCAAACTATGGAGTTCTACGTCTTCTACCATAAGGGTTTTACATGGTTAACGTCAAATATGTAACACTAAAATAATGAGACGTTCGAAGCTGTCGTATACGTGGCAGTTCGATTCTTTAAACGTCAGGGTATAGGAGGATTACTGGTATTAGATATTACGCTCACGCTTCATAGTTACTATCTTCCATGTATTTAAAAAAAAAAGGCGGTGCGAAAGTACATGTGAAGCAATACATTCTATACACTGTCGGATTACTTAGGCAACACAGAGTAGGGATTTGTCAAAAAAATTTAACATAAATAAATTAAATAAATAGTAATGCTGACAGTAAAACACCTATCACTTCATGCAACACGTTCACACTATACTTCCATTCTTTTCTGGTAAATCTTACAACCAAGATGGTCCTGCCGTGAAAAAAAAATAGCAGACCAGACCATCGCTCCTGAATGTTGGGCCGTATGGTGGATGACGGTCAGGTTGGTATCCTACAGCTGTCCACGACGCGTCCAGACACATCTTCGGCCTGGAATCTCATTGACTGTAGTAGAATTGTCTGCAATAAGAGTCCTGCTTCCAATTGAGCCCCAACGACCAACCGCAGGATACCAGGCTCCCTGTCACCCGCCATACGATTTATTGTCTTCGATGCCATTCCATTTAATAGCAGCACCTCTTTGATTGTCACCCGAGGAACGCTTGCAGCACAGTGATACGTCGACGGTAACCTACGTCCCTGTGTATTGGACTTCATGGAAAGCCATCCTGGGGTTACATTTCAGCAAGATAATGCGCGCCCGTACACGGCGAGAGTTTCTACTGTTTGTCTTCGTGCTTCTCAAAACCTATCTCCCCAACTGAGATGGTTTGGAGCCTTGTAGGCACAGCGTTCCAACCATCTTTTCGACGACTTTAGGCCCCATCTGGATAGAATTTTGAACGATATGCCTGCGGAGGACATCCAACAACTAAATCAATCTGTGGCAAGCCGAATAATTGTTTGCGGAAGTGACGGAGGTGGCCCAACACGTTATTGAATTGCTCAATTGTTGAAATTGTTTCTTTTCAATACGCCATCCAATTTTTCTTGTAATAATTTGTTTGCCTTCTCACACTTTGTAAGAGAATATTATACACTTGGGATAAAATGTATGAGGTAGCACGGAGTCGCCTTGTGTTCAGAAGGGTTCAGGCTACAATCTTTGTCTAGCCATCATGGTTTCGGTTTCCGTGGTTTCCTTAAATTACTTCAGGCCACGGTCGACTATACGCCTCACCCTTGTCATGTTACACCCGCAAGTCGCTAAACGCTTGAATATGCGAATTACTCGTACTTTATTCTTGTTGTTCTTAAATTTAATATCAGGATATGTCCAACATCCTTTTAAAAGAGGTCTATGGATGAATAAAACTACCACTACTGCTACCAGTACCACTACTACAACGTTGGACATTATTCATTTAGGTCATAGATCAGAAACTTAATTGCGGATGTCACTGCTGCTATATCACGCTGCTTCACATAAGCATGCTTCATGATGGATGGTATGTGGAGATTTAAAAGACAAAGCGATGGTGTTGGGTTTGCAAGGGGTCACACTAAGTATTGCTGATATCTGTGAAACGGAATTCGTGCAAGGAAAAGAAAGAGGCCCTACACACAGAGGGAGTGGCCTCCAAGAGCGGCTCTGGTGCATGCGTCAAAAATATACTGCCAAAGAGCCAATAGCGAACCAGAACAAAATTTTTGTCACACCATTGCACATTATGTTAGGGCTCTTGACATCATTTGTTATGGCTGTGCATTGGAATGATGCATCATTTCAGTGTGTGCTTAAGTATTTTCTGTCGCTGACCTCAGAGAACATTACAAAGGTCCACAGATACACTAGCTATTGGGGTACACACGCTTGGAGTCGACCCTTGATCATTTGCATGCATAGAACTGTTTTCGTTACATGACAACATTGTTCTCGCGACTTAGTAGAGTCAAAAATTGCAAGAACATTGCCGACGAACTCATTGAAGTTTATAAGGCCACTGTCTGCAACATGAACCTGAAGATGCACTTCCTTCTCTTCCATCTAGATGTTTCTCCAGAAAAGTGTTGTCCATTCATTGATGAGAACAGTGAACGGCTCACCACGACATTTAGCAACAGAACACAGGGCGGTTGACTACTACTGTGTTGTCTGATTTCTGCTGGCTGCTGCTGAGAGATGCTGCAGAGATCATCCACAAGGGGAAGGAAAGGAAACAGTGCAAATAAAATGGATAACTTCAATATATCTATCTATCGCATTGATTGCAGTGGCAATATAAGTCAAAATCTTGACATACACAGGCGGAAAAAATATCGCAACGCCAAGAAGCAGTTGTGCGACATAAACGAAAGTTGGTAGACGTGTTTCTATATGTGAATGATGACGCCTTTTTAGACTTCGCACCAGTTGCGTAGCGCCGGCCGAAGTGGCCGTGCGGTTCTAGGCGCTGCAGTCTGGAACCGCGAGACCGCTACGGTCGCAGGTTCGAATCCTGCCTCGGGCATGGATGTGTGTGATGTCCTTAGGTTAGTTAGGTTCAACTAGTTCTAAGTTCTAGGGGACTAATGACCTCAGAAGTTGAGTCCCATAGTGCTCAGAGCCATTTGAACCGTTTTTGAACCAGTCGCGTAAGAGTAGCACTAGTAGCGCCACAATGAGGATGGAAATCAGGTTTGCTTTAAATACCCGCTGTAACGGTTGCCAGAGTCAGTTATCTATGATATTTCACGTGGTGAGTTGATGTTAGAGAAGAATACCATTAAGGCAAATAACGCCAGTAACAACAACACCTCACTGAGTTTGAACGGGGTCGTGCAATAGGGCTGCGAGAAGCTCTCTCTGAGCACTATGGGACTTAACGTCTGAGGTCATCAGTCCCCTAGAACTTAGAACTACTTAAACCCAACTAACCTAAGGACATCACACACATCCATGCCCGAAGCAGGATTCGAACCTGCGACCGTAGAGGTCGCGCGGCTCCAGACTGTAGCGCCTAGAACCACTCGGCCACTCCGGCCGGCTGCGAGAAGCTGCACGTCCTCTCTGCGATGTTACAGAAAGACTTGGCAGGAATGTAGCTACATCACATGTCTGTTAGCAGCGGTAGCCATGAGAATGTATGGTCGCAAGAAGTCTACGCCGCGGACGGCCACGTGGCACTAACGACAGGGAAGGCTATCGTGTTCGGCGTATGGCCCTGGTGCATCCTGTGGTATCTGCAGCAATTTGAGCAGCGGTCGGCTCCACAGTGACACAACGAATTGTTACATATTAGTTACTTCAAGAGCAGCACCGATGCAGACGGTCTGTAGCGAGCATTCCACTGTCCCCAAATCACCACCAGTGCCTACTTCAGTGAAGTCAGGCGAGAGCTCATTGGAGAGTAAGGTATAAGTCTGTTGTGTTTCCTGATGAGATCTGCTTCTGCTTCGGTATCATTGATGGCCGTGTGTAGTTTAGAAGGGGGCCGGTTGAGGGCCTGCATCCAACCTATCTGCGTGCTAGACACACTACCCCCACACGTGAGTTATCGTCGTGGGTGTGGTTTCGCATGAAACCACGAACACTCTCGTTGTTATCTCATGCACCCCGACTGCAAATTTGTGTGCCAATTTGGTGATGGGACCTGGCTGTGCTGCCTTTCACTAACAGAATTCCACGAGGTGTTTTCCAACAGGATAACGCTTGCCTACATACCGCAGGCCAGAGTGCCGACATTTTGCCTTGGCCTATTCCATCATCAGATCTGTCTCCAGTCGAGCAAATATGGGACACCATCGAATCCCAACTCCTTCGTCATCCGCAAAACAGCATTATCCATTCCTAATTGATCAACCAAGTGTAACAGGCATGGAACTCCATCGCACAAACTGAATCCGGCACCTGTACAGCACAATGGATGCGCTTTTGCATGCTTGGACCAAACATCTGGCGATTGTGCCGGTTACTATTTTGCCGGCATTGTATATTTGCAATAGCTTATTCTGTGCAGGCATTGATCCGTGGTCTTGCCATTTCATTACTCTACAGCAATTATGTTGTGTTTCCGTCAATGTACTTGAAATCCTGAGCTAGGAGATAGTATTAATTGTGATATTCGTACTCATTATATCTAAAACCATCCACTTCGCTTTCCGCAAGAAATCCACTGTGGACCAGTGTTATGAAAGCATTGCCTGCACTGCAAAGCGTGTAACTGCAGGCCAGGGAGCGGCTGCTTTTTTTCCGCGGCCTCTCTCTCTCTCTCTAAGATAGTGGGGGCGAGAAACTGATGGGCCGGCAGATGACTTGCTCAGACGCTGGCAGCAGCTCACTTTCTGCGCGGAGTGAGATAAAGGCGGCGGCCTGGAGCCCAGGAAGAGCTCCAGGGAACGGCCGGGGGACTCGATAAGGCGGCGGCGAGGGGCGCGCGTCGCGAAACATCCCCCGATCTGTTATCGTCAGGCACAGTAGTAGCAGGCCGTGGCCGATACCCTTCACCCACTTGCCGCGTTCCGCTCAGCCCCTGGCGCACTCGGCGGATTGCTGGCGCCGAGCCGTGCTGTGATCTGCCTGCTAGGTGCCCATGGAGCGTCACACAGGCTCCGAGTAACAAGCTGCAACCGCGAGCAAGGAAGGTGGTGGGGGGAGGGAGGGGGCGGGGGGAGAGGGATCAGTTTGGCAGTCGAGGGCGTCGTTTCCTCCGGTAAAAGTTGCACTTATTTGTAGGATTAATCTTACAGTGTTGTTTTTTCGCCTGTAAACCCTAATATATATGCGATGCATTTCTCCATTCATGTCGCCTGCCATATAAGCACACCATACATTGAGACAAAACCCCGAAAAAGTAGCAAGTTAAAATAAAAGCAAAAAGAAAAAGAAACTTGGCCAAGTGCAAGTAGGTCCCGCGTACTGGGGTTCCGTACAAACTTAATTATACACACGTAGTTCATTCCTCTTGGGAATCGAGAATCTCAGTGATTTTTGCCTGTTTTGGATGTACATACTGGTAAGATATCGCTGCTGGGAATTTCAAGACCGTGTTAGAATCCCTACAGTAGTTCTTCAGACTAACCCGGACATACGAGTACAAAAGGAGGAGGAGGAGGAGGAGGGGATTAGTGTTTAACGTGCCGACGACAATAAGGTCATTAGAAGGAAGCAGAAGCTCGGATTAGGGCAGGATGGAGAATGAAACAGGCCGTGCCCTTTCGAAGAAAACATTACAGCATTTATCTCAAGTGAGTTAGGGAAATCACGGGAAACATTAGTTGGGATGACTGGACGAGGGTTTGAACCGTCGTCCTCCCGTATACGAGTCGAGTGTGCTAACCATTATTGTGTTCCGCTCATTATACAAAAAGAAACCACCAGAGGACTTCAATTCGTATTTTAGATATAGAAGATCTAATAAAATAATTTCAATTGCTTGCTAAACTATGACTACCAATTACATTTTATGTTTGCATGTAGTAATGCTCGACCGTTTTGCGTTTGACGGGTGATGAATCAAATTTACCTTCTAATGTCAAAACCGTATTTCAATGCAATATAATTACACTTAAACAATTTTCTGATATTTTGTTACCGATACTGTGAAATCTTGCTTTTTGCAAAATTTCATAATTCTTCGTCCAAGGGGAAGTACCGCAAAGGTTTTTATGTGTGAGTTATCGAGTATCAAAACATGTGACATAAGCGGCCGTATCTTTCGACAGTATTGACTCAAAAGCATAAATTTTTACACTGCCTTGACATCACAGACCTTAGTATGTGATATAAATTTGAATTGGATACGTCAACATATTGAAGACACAAAGGAATCTTAAAAGACGGATAAAAATGACAAAAATATTTTTTTCTTGTTATGTAATAATAAATAAGCAATTTTTGGATTCTGCCTTCATTTTTACTGTTAGACCTTGTTCGTGTCAAATTTCGTGATTCTAGGTCATAACCGTAAGTTACATATTATTTATTGCCTATACAAACTGAAACATACTTCATGGACATTTAATTGAAACCATCTGAACAGCATTTAGTCTATAGATTTTGATGAGTGAGTTTTCGGGTCTCGAAATATGTGACGTAAATGGCAGTATCATTTGTCTGAATTGACTTAGAAGCTTAAATTTTTTGCACTGCTGAGGGACTGTTGACCTTAATATGCGACATAAATTTGAACTTGATAACTCCACCCGTTCCTGAGCAAAAAGGGTTCTTAACAGACAGACAGACAGATAGATAGAGAAACGGAGAACAGAGCTATTCTGTAAGCACATTTTTACCGCACGGAACTCGAAAAATGAAGTTTCGTTGAACAGGTTGGATAGAGTTTTGTTGGGACTTTTTAATCCAGGAATTAGGAACTGGGAAAGTACTGCGTCGTTCGAAGGAAATATTTTTGTTCAGCGAAAGCAGGCTGAAATTTTTTGTAAATGGAGGCTGTTCCAGAAGGTGTGTACGTAATTAGGAACACGTATTTATCATGTAATTACTAATTTGCAATTACTTTTTGTTGGTTAACTTGTTACTGGAACGCAAGCTAAAAATTATAAAACTCGAACGAAAAAAGGAAGAGTTGAGTTTTAGATTCCATAAAATTCCGTCTTCTTTTCATTCCGTCCTTAAGTATGTAGTATTTTCTTCGCGAATCAGCCTTGAAATGCAGCTGCTAGCTGGAACTTTAAATCTGAGGCATTTTTTAAAGGACAGTTGCAAAATGCTGTTATTTACTCTGAGGAAATGGAACTGAAAATTTCTTGCCATTGCATTAGCCAGACGTTTTTTCGAAGAGTACTCATGGTACAAATATGCCAACAGCACGCCGTAGAGTGTAGACTGTTGATCCACGGACAGGACATAATTGCTTCTACAATTATACCACTCATTCAGCTTTTTGGAGATGCGCAGGAATCAACAAACCAGTTTATAAGGCAGTATAGTCTAAACTTTACCCGAAAAACTTTTCGCGTGAAAAATATGGACGATGCGTTCCGGAGACTTTTGGTAACAACCGACCCCTATATATCTTCTTTGCGGATCTCCGAGGAAGGTTGTTGCCATCTTGGTACCTACTTCAAAGGATTACGAGGAATCAGGTCTGATGGTGATGAAGAGGGTACAAATGTCGATGAGGAAGAAGAAGAAGAAGAAGAAGAAGAAGAAGGAAATAAAGATGAAGATCAAGAAGTACAAGACGAAGAAGATTGAGAAGACTTATAACTCTTTCAACTTTGTTTTTAATATACCTCTCATATAATAAAGTCAGTAAGGAAGGCAGCACCTAATAATATTTAGCATTACAATTATCAATGTTTAGCGAAAGCAGTTTTTGTCCATTTTAATACTTCTTTCCAGATTCTTTTCACCTTACTGGATCCGACATTTGAATTTTTCAGTTCTTTGTATAAAAATCGTTATTAGTAGAGCCACCTATTTTTGGCCATACTTGTGCAGATTTTGAAATTCTAACTAGCTTTTCAGGATTCTGATCCACTGTACACTGGACATATCTATAATCTGCTGCGTGTGTGACATCCTTGGTCTTTCCGTCAATAGCTCTTTCTGCCATAGCTCCAACAATGTTACTGTGTCTCTAAATGTGTCCAAAGGTTTTGTCTCATCCTTGGACGTGTCTCCACAGAGATGTGATTTCCTATACACTTTTCAGTGCTTTTTTCATTGGTAGCTCTGTCTTTCCAGCTAATCTTCGTTATCCGTTTTGTGCACCAAATCTCAGGGCTTCTTGCCGTCATGTCTCTTGTTCTTCTATTGTCCAAGTTATACGCCCCTATAGGGCCATACTCCAAACAAATGCTTTCATGATCAATTTCCCTTTTGTCAGACTGATATTCGTGCTGGTAAGTTGTTTTTCAAATTAACTCCAGTTCTGACCTGCTGTGTTTGGCTTACAATTTAGTTCCGGCTTCTAACATCCCTAGTGACCCTGCTTCCCAAACAGGTAAATTCATCTATCATTTCTAGGTTTTCTCTTTCAGTTGTAATTCTTACGGGTTAATACTCATCTTCAGTTCTGTATACCGCTACTTTAGTCTTTCACTTGCTTGTTCTCAAACCGAACTAATTACAGAAAACACTTTCAATTCTGCTGAGGACCTCGTGTAGTTGTTCTTTAGTGTCCTCGACGACAGCAATATCATCTGCGTAACGCAGCATGTCTATCTTCTACCCATTAATTTTGATATCCATCTCGACAGATCCACAAATTTGGTCTATAGCTTTCTAGATATAAGCACTGAATGTAACAAGAATAAGAGCATATCCTTGTCTCACGCCGTTTCCTCATTTTGCTTCTTGATCCCTAACTTATAGAAGCTGTGTATTATCCGCATGTCTTTATATTTTAGAATTACTGTCTTCAGCACTCTAAACATGTCTGGCCAAGCAAAATGTCTTTTCCAGGACTAAAAAGACAAAATGAGTAGCTTTATTTTACTCTATTTGCTTTTAGATAATAAGCCTTAGTTTCAGAATAGGTTGTCTTGTTTCTAATAGCCGCCTGAAACCAAAATGATTTTCACTTAGGACATCCTCCAGCTTCCCTGCAGTTCAGTACTAGACATTTACTGTGGTATCAAGATCGGCCGATTTAGCAGGGCAATAGACTATCGGATCGTAAGTGAAACCAAGAACGTATGCATGCAACCGTATGAATATAGCTGTTGTCATACTGGGAGTTCAGATAGCATATTCATCGTGAAGGTGTAAACGAAAGTGCAACATCAAGAACAGTTACTAAAAAAATCGTCGTTGAGGTTTATGCTCACTTGGAATAGTGTACTGAAGTCCCGGCTTCGATTCCAGGTAGGGTTGGAGATTTTCTCCGCTCAGGGACTGGGTGTTTGTGCCGTATTCAACAATATCATTTCATCCTCATCGACAGGAAAGTTGCCAACGTGGCGTCACCTCGAAAGTCTTGCACCAGGGGATCGGGTCTGCCCTCCGGGAGGCTCTCGCCACACGATATTTCGTTTCATTTCATACACTGTACTGGAGAAGACAGATTCACTACAGTGCCATATCACGGAATGGAGTGCTATTACTGAGAATGCTATCTATCCCAATGATCAGTTCATAAAGAGAGTTGGACAGCTCGGATATTTAAAGGGAGTTAGCATGAGGCTATGACACGGGGCTTGAACTGAAATGACAGCATGTGTCCTCCTCGATCTCTGTAATCACTTAACAGGCTGTTAACAGCTGTCTCAGGTCCTCGCTATGTGCTTTTGTGAAAAAGAGAGAATTTCTTAAAACATGTATCATGAACTAACGGATATGCTTGTCTCGCTTCCTTTGGCTTTTTGTCGAAGTCTGCTTTCTGCCGAATGCTTATCCTAACTCGACAGGCGGTGTCGTAATGTGTCGACGACCTGAAACACTTGCGACACACTGGCTCGCTTCCTGCTCCCGCCTCTGTCAATGGCGTGATTTGAGCTTGCCTGTGGCAATGTGGATGCGTTTTAATATTTTTTTCTAATTTCTGCCCCTTTCTAACATGTGTCGTAATATTACCAGTGAGTTACATCTCCATGAAAGATCACATGGCCGCCAGGTGCCAATTCTATACTACCTACCGTGCTCCAAAGTTACCAACGATATACTTTTATAGTCGTAAATTTTGACTACTCGTTCGCAACGTCTCTGCTTAAATCCTAAAAGAAGGAAGTTGTCAGCTGCCACTTTCAGTTACGTAGATGGAAATGCAGAACAACGCAGAACCGATACGAAATTCTCGGAATTATCTACCAGAGTTGATCTCAAGTCAGATTGTCCCACCATATGACATGGATTTATTCCATACTACGAAGCACGTCGTAAGACAAAAATAATGAAAGATGGTACCAATGTGAATAGTGCCCTGTTAATCTACAAAAATGGAGATGGTACAGTAGAAAAATTGGAGACATAATGCTGTTTAGGAAGCCAAGTTACTCATAATTGTCAAACCCCTCGCAGGAAGCGTACAATTTGATGGGCTATTGGCTGAGACACCAAAGTATAATAAACTCAGAACTGATGCAAAGTTTCTAGGTTCTACATCTACATCTACATGGTTACTCTGCAATTCACACTTAAGTACCTAGCAGAGGGATCATAGAACCATTTTCTTACTACTTCTGTACCATTCCACTCTCGAATGGCGCGTGGGAAAAAGGGACACATAAATATTTCCATTCGAGCTATGATTTCTCTTACTTTATTATGATGACAGTTTCTCCCTAAGTAGGTGGGTGTCAACAAAATATTTTCGCATTCGGAAGAGAAAGTTGGTGATTGAAATTTCGTAAATAGATCTCGCCGCAAAGAAAACCGCCTTTGTTTCAGTGACTGCCACCCCAACTCGCGTATCATATCAGTGACACTGTCACCCCTACCGCGCTATAATACGAAACGAGCTGCCATTCTTTGGACTTTTTCGATGTCCTCTGTCAACCCTACGTGGTAGGGATCCCACACCGCCCAGCAATATTCCAGGAGAGGACGGACGAGTGTAATGTAGTCTGTCTCTTTAGTGAGTTTGTCGCATCTACTAAGTGTTCTCCCAGAAAAACCCAGTCTTTGTTTCACCTTCCCCACAATATTGTCTATGTGGTCTTTCCAGTTTAAGTTGCTCGTAATTGTAATTGCTAGGTATTTAGTCGAATTGACAGCCATTAGATTTGTGTGATTTATCGTATACCCAAAATGCAATGGGTTTCTTTTAGAAACCATGTGGATGACCTCGCACTTTTCTTTGTTTAGTGCCAATTGCCACTTTTCGCACCACACAGGAATTCTCTCTATATCCTTTTGTTATTGGAATTGATCGTCTGATGATTTTACTAGACGGTAAATTACAGCGTCATCTGCAAGGGTGCTGCTCATATTATCACCTAGATCATTTATGTTAACTCAGGAACAGCGGAGGGCCTATGACAGGTTATTTTGGTTTTCAACGAATATGATGCGAGCTCTGTATTTACTCTCTACTGGATATTTTTCAAGCAGAAGTTTTCAATATTTGATACGTTACGCTACAGACATTCCGAGTACAAGTAATATGATGTTCGGTTGCCAGCAGCATTGTCTTTGGCGGTAGCATCCTGTGATAAGTGAGCGAGACGAGTGTTGGTCACACTACTGTGCGGTTTAGAAATAGCTTGAAGAGCACTGAGATGTTGATACAGAGGATGGTGCATTTTGGAAATACGAGTTATTAAAGACTAATTTGAGCTGTATGAATATTTTTAAGTAATGTTGTTATTGCACTGCTTGCTTGCGTCTAATTTATAGTGTTTTTGTAAAAGGGAAATTTTTAGTGGTATTTTTCTTTATTATTTCGGGTTAGTTTCATTGTTCAGATGTGACTAAAGAAATTATCTGTTCACATAACTTAAACTCAGAGTTAGAGTGTTGAGTCTAGGAATCCTACCTACTCGGTTCGCCAGACAAACCAACAAACAAGTCGTATAAATGAGTTTTATTTCAATAAGACACGATACAATACTTAACATTGGCAGTTACATAGGCGTGTCGCTAGGAGTGGGCGACACACGAAGTAATCAGTCTTTGCAGTGACTGTTGGTTTTTAACTGACAAGAAACACGAGGAGGCCGTGCGGTCTGAGGCGTCTTTTCACGGTCAGGGCGGCTCGCCTAGTCGGACGTTCGACTAGGGCATGGGTGTGTGTGTCGTCCTTAGCGTAAGTTAGTTTAAGTTATATTACATAGCGTGTGAAGGTTAGGGACCGATGACCTCAGCAGTTTGGTCCCATAAAACCTTAGCACAAACTTCCAATTTACTAACTGACAAAAGACCGTCTTGAACGGCTATCGAAATCGCTATCGTTGACGTTTCTCTCCAAATGCCTAATGTTGAAACTATTATCCAAGTGTGCCGCACCAGTCGGGCGCGGCGCTTATGCTCTCTTCACATAGGGGCCGAAGCTGTCGGGTTGTCTTCCTGGAAAGGATGTCGGTCAACGTGCGATTGGCTGACTTATTCTCACAGCCTTCTCTGCTTTGTCGTTCCAGACTGGCGTGCCGACGCCGTCACATTGAGATTTACCAGTCCTTTTCCATTTCAGTAACTAATCTCAAGGCAGAGTAATACACATAGCTTTTTGGATAAGTAATTTCTGTAAAAATGATGACAGTTGTTAATGTTCAGAGATTCAATATAGTTTCTGAATGGTAGACACTTTCAGTTATTTAATAACTCCACTGCTGCGACTACTTACGAAGATTTGATTTTGTAGAACGCGTACCGCCGCTTTGCACTAAGTGGACCACAGTTGCTTAAAAAGACTGAAGCGTGACATGCTTAGAATAGCTGCATGTCCTTGACTTACTCTGCACAAGACCTTCTTTTCTTTAGCTTGTATCCTAGTGCGCTGTATTTGGATTTTAGTCACTTCCGAGCAACACCGGTTTCTCTTGCCAGAGGTAAGCCATGAAAATTTGTTAGGGTCCGTTTTACACCAAAATCAGGAAATCATAGGGCCATTTCCCGTTAAGCTTTGCATTACAGCATTAACATCAGCTTCAGTTTAAGTAAAGTTCTGTTCAGATTTAATTTCTTATCCAGACGCTCTTATTCTTACACTACAGTGTTAACATTTGCTTGCGCATTATTCGATGTTAGTAATTATATTTAGTCAGTTTGCGGACACAATTTTACTGGAGATTTTTTTAAAGCATTTTGGACACTTGTTTTTTCAAAATTCGATATGTGTGTTTATTTTTATTAAAGCCGGCCGAAGTGGCCGCGCGGTTCTGGGCGCTGCAGTTTGGAACCGCGAGACCGCTACGGTCGCAGGTTCGAATCCTGCCTCGGGCATGGATGTGTGTGATGTCCTTATGTTAGTTAGTTTTAAGTAGTTCTAAGTTCTAGGGGACTAATGACCTCAGAAGTTGAGTCCCATAGTGCTCAGACCCATTTGAGCCATTTTTATTAAAAATTTTTGGTCTGTTACTTTTGTCTGCAAATCAAGTACTGTGACGTCACGCAGTGTAGCACTGTTCACTACACTGCGCAAAACAGAATTTCACAGGACAACTTATTTAGTTCAGTTTTAGCTTCTCCAATTAATTTTGTCGAAGCTAATAGAAATGCAGTTATACAGTTTTAGACATTTGGCGACCCACTTCATCAGATAGCCTTTTCATAATTCCACCACTTGTATTGTTCAGGATCACAACACAGATATAAAGATGAAGTAGACAACAGGAAACCAGTTTTATTTCACAACGTCAAATCAAACATTTTTTTTAATAAAAACGTTACACTGGAAGAGAGATACCTGTTCACTTTGTACAAGCAAAGAAGTAAGAAGAATGACACACGATGAAAACAGAAGACAAGTCGAAAGACAAATGAACTCTCATTTAAAAAATAACGTTTCATACAGCGCTTTACCATCAACATACTCTAGCAATGATATCTGTTCCCTCTTGCACTTTTCATATCTAAAATTTTCTTACACTCAGTTTATTGATGTTCAGGAATGTAAAATAAACAGTAATAGCCACCAGCTACAACTTCGCCTGCACCCGTTCATAACATGAATTTATTTGTATATATCTTCATTATTTGTGAAGCTCATTTTAAGAAACTACATTACCAAATTTTACAAGAAAACACAGAAAATTGTTGTATTAGTTTTGTAAAGTCATAAATATGGATTAAATAGCCGTTCTAATACGAAATGTCCCTGTACAAAGTCCTAAAGTTTAATGCCATAGCAAATAGTGATACAACCCACTCTCCAAAATTTATTCACCAAGCAATATAATCTGAAAGACTGAAATGTTTGTTATCTGAATCTACTCTACGGAAGATGAGACTTTGGATCTGTTATATGTGAAATATTTGAAATCGTTTGATCATTACTTCTCTGGAATATGCAGTTAGGAGCAGTGAGAGGTTTTTATCCCAAACAACTGTGACCGTGATAGCTTTCTGCACAATTATTACTAGCGATTCATTTTCAACACCTGATTGTTATTCTCAACTACAGGTTGTATTTCAGTACGTATAAAGCTTTCAAATTAGGAGATGAAACTCCATATAGCACCAAATAGTAGCGCATTAGTGAATTATTCTGAATGTGTTTATCGACAAGACACAATTGGGCTAGCGTTTCGAAAACATCGGCTAGTGCAGACATGTTCTGATAGTATGTTTCCTTCTGGCTACCGGGTTCGTGCAGGGAAACGGAACAAAGTGCCGGCAGCGAAGGCAGTGGAAGTGGCTATTAGGAAGCGACCTCATTTAAGCCGACGTGGATGCCCGTAATTGGATGAAGCTACTGCTGTGAGTAACCGCTCCAATAACGCCATCATGTCATTGACTTCTGTGTTGACGGGACGTACGTCCTCGACACTGCGATTTCGTGGCTAATCAAGCCATCAGGTTCGAACCGGTAAACAGAATGTGCACCTACCCAGACCTGAGTGTCTCTCGTTATCCTGACAGTGATCTGCCACACAACGACTGATGCGGCATTATATTTCTATTTCACCCTACGATGCTACGAGGATCGATGACGGAGCTGCACGGCCGGTATACAGATCTGCAGCAGACGTAAATTTTGTCATAGCAAAACATAATAGATATCACGCTCCAATACTGATAGAGGGAACAAGTGTACTCCATAAATTTATTGATTTAAGAAAATATGCACATATATCTTAGCCAAGCGGTTCTAGGCGCTTCAGTCCGGAACCACGCGACCGCTACGGTCGCAGATTTGAATCCTGCCTCTGGCATGGATGTGTGTGATGTCCTTAGGTTAGTTAGTTTTAAGTAGTTCTAAGTTCTAGGGGACAAATGATCTCAGATGTTAAGTGCCAACGTGCTCAGAGCCATTTGAACCATGTATCTTAGTGCTCCTAAATGGGACCTGAAGGGCTAGAATTATCGTATTTTTCCTGAGTTTGTGTCTCCATTTTTGATATGGCTGATCAATCAGGCTTAGTAAACAGATTACCTGCTAATTATTTCGAAACTGTATAATGCCTTTATCTGTTCCCAAGAAGCCGCAGTATTTATGGTAGTGTGCTTGTGAAATTACGATAGCATTTATTAACAACATACTACTACTTCATGCCTTGTCATGTTGTGTTGTCCTCATCATCATCCTATCATCCTCATCGACTGCAGGTCGCCGCGCGGGATTAGCCGAGCGGTCTAGGGCGCTGCAGTCATGGACTGTACGGCTGGTCCCGGCGGAGGTTCGAGTCCTCCCTCGGGCATGGGTATGTGTGTTTGTCCTTAGGATAGTTTAGGTTAAGTAGTGTGTAAGCCTAGGGACTGATGACCTTAGTAGTTAAGTCCCATAAGATTTCACACACATTTGAACATTTTGACTGTAGGTCAAATTGAAAGACCGGCACCAGGCGAACGGTCTGCCCGACGGGGGGCCGTAGCCATACGATTAAAAAAAAGTGACAAATTTTTTAATGTTCAGTCAGAAAATTACACTTATGTTCATAAAAAGAAAGAACACCTTGAACGACTGGAGACAGGACGTACATATTCACGGGACATGTTCTGCGGACATCATTAGCATAGGACCATGTCGAGCCTCTGGTCCAAGGTCAACATCGATATCGCGGCGCAGCATCACTTACCAGTAAAATGTGCCTGCGGCTCTCGTTGTCGCTATCAACCGAAGTTAACTGATCAGTGTGACTTGAGCAGACGTGCAGGATGCCTCGCACACGTATGCGTGAACCGTAGCGTCAATTCAGTGAGTTTGAAAGAAGGCACATTATTGTTATGAGAGAATCCACTGCGTCCATCCGGGAAACTGTTGCCCGTGTGAGACGAAGAGCTTCGGCGATACCACAGCTTTTTCCGATTGCTGCACGGAAGGACTGATCTGCGCCCTCCTCGGCCCTGGCGCGGAACAATGTAACATATTGTACTACACTACCAGGGGTGACAGTCCCTCGCCATTTATTACGGCGTGAGTTACGTGCGCGTCGTCCACTTCTCTTCCTAGCTTTGATAAATGTGCAGGAACGTGCTAGGTGACAATGGTATACGGAACTATGTCATTGCGGGAAGGAATGGCATCAGATAGTGTTTTAGGACGAATCCAGGTTCCATTTATTTGAAAATGACTGCCGCAGTTTGGTTCGTCGCAGACATGGGGAGGATTTCACAAAAGACATATAGCGCCAGCTGAAGGCTGTACGTTGTAGAGTGATGTCGGTTTGTGCCCGGACCACTATGACAAGTGTGACCTACGTGAATGGCATTCAGTGACCAGCAGCCATACCTCGGATGCCAGTTTTGAGCAAGAGAATGCAAGACCACATTTTACTGCACGAACACGTGCTTCTTGGTGTCACAGAATGTCAGCCTTTTGCCCTGGCCCACCAGATCACCAGACTTGTCTCCAATCGAAAATATGAGTACACACCACACAGTTGAACTTTGGAACCAAGTATAAAGCGGTAAGGATGGCTATACCACAGGACGCCGTTCGCGACTTATACGTGTTAATGCCATCACACATGGAACAGTTATCAGCCACCACGTCCGCTCCTGTGCCTACAAAGCAACAGGATACATCCTAAACCGAGGTGACTGAAATGCTAATCATTTCTATAGAACAAGCTGATGTACGTGTCCTGTGAATATGAACGTCCTATCTCTAATCGTTAAAGACGTTATGTTTTTTCTGAACACGAGAGTATTATGACAAGGTGTAGTTTAAGTTTCAGCTTAGACTATTTATATGCATGAAAGAGTTATAATTAGACATAAAATTTTGCTTTTTTTTAGCTGCTTATACATTGAAAAGCAAAAACATCTGCCTAATATCATGTAGAGGCCCCCGCGAGCAGCCAGATGTGCCGAAACACGACGTGGCATGCACTCGACTAATGTCTGAAGTATTGCTGGAGGAAATTGACACCATGAGACCTGGAGGGCTGTCCATAAATCCCTAAGAGTACGAGTGGGTGGAGATCTCTTCTGAACAGATCGTTGCAGGGCATCCCAGATATAATGAATAATGTTCATGTCTGGGGAGTTTGGTGGCCAGCGGAAGTGTTTAAACTCAGAAGAGCGTTCCTGGAGCCACTCTGTAGCAATTCTGGACGTGTGAGGTGTCGCTTTATCCTGCAGGAATTGCCCAACCCCGTCGGTGTGGACAATGGACATGAATGGATGCAGGTGATTAAACAGGATGCATACGTACGTGTCACCTGTCAGGATCGTATCGAGAACTATCAGGTGTCGCATATTACTCCAAATGCACACACCCCACACTATTAGAGAGCCTCCACCAACTTGAACAGTCCCATACTGACATGAAAGGTCATAACCAAAAACGTCCTTTCACTGGATACAAATTGAAACGAGACTTGTCTGAACAGGCAACATGTTTCCAGTCATAAAAAGTCCAATATCGGTGTTCACAGGCAAATGGAAGTTGTAAAGCTTTGTGTCGTGCAGTTATCAAGGGCACACGAGTGGGCCTTCGGCTTTGAAAGCCCATACCGATGATGTTTCGCTGAATGGTTCGCATGATGACACTTGTTGATGGCCCTGCATTGATATATTCAGCAGTTTGGGGAAGGGTTGCACTTCCGTCTCGTTGAACTGTGCTCATCAGTCGCCGTTGGCCCGTGGTTGCCGGATCTTCTTCCGGTCGCAGCGTTGTCGGAGATTTGATGTTTTACCGGATTCCTGATATTTACGGTTGCTTTAGTTGTGGTCTTCAGTCCAGAGACTGGTTTGATGCAGCTCTCCATGCTTCTCCATCCTGTGCAAGCTACTTCATCTCCAAGTACCTACTGCAACGTACATCCTTCTGAATCTGATTACTGTAGTCATCTCTCGGTCTCCCTCTACGACTCTTAAATTCCGCGCTGCCCCCCCCCCCCCATTCAAAATTGATGACCTCTTGATTCCTCAGAACATGTCTTACCAGCCGATCCATACTTCTAAACAAGGTGTGCCACGAATTTCTCTCCTCTCCAATTCTATCCAATACCTCCTCATTAGTTACGTGATCTTCCCGCCTAATCTTCAGCGTTCTTCTGTAGCACCACATTTCCAAAACTTCTGTTCTTGTCTAACTATTTATTGTCCATATTTCACTTCCATGCATGGCTACACTCCATGCAAATATATTCAGAAAAGATTTCCTGTCACTTAAATCTATACTCGATGTTAGCAAATTTCACTTCTTCAGAAACGCTTTCCTTCCCATAGCCCGTCTACAATTTATATCCTCTCTACTTCGACCATCATAAGTTAGTTTGCTCCCGAAACAACAAAACTCATCCACTACTTTAAGTGTCTGATTCCCTAATCTAATTACCACAGCATCACCTGATTTAATTCGACTACATTCCGTTATCCTCGTTTTGCTTTTGTTGATGTTCATCTTATATCGTTCTTTCAATAAACTGTCAGTTCCGCCAACTGCTATTCCAGCTGATAGTTCGGTAATTTTCACACCTGTCGACACCTAGTTTCTTTGGGATTGGAATAATTACACTCCTGGAAATGGAAAAAAGAACACATTGACACCGGTGTGTCAGACCCACCATACTTGCTCCGGACACTGCGAGAGGGCTGTACAAGCAATGATCACACGCACTGCACAGCGGACACACCAGGAACCGCGGTGTTGGCCGTCGAATGGCGCTAGCTGCGCAGCATTTGTGCACCGCCGCCGTCAGTGTCAGCCAGTTTGCCGTGGCATACGGAGCTCCATAGCAGTCTTAAACACTGGTAGCATGCCACGACAGCGTGGACGTGAACCGTATGTGCAGTTGACGGACTTTGAGCGAGGGCGTATAGTGGGCATGCGGGAGGCCGGGTGGACGTACCGCCGAATTGCTCAACACGTGGGGCGTGAGGTCTCCACAGTACATCGATGTTGTCGCCAGTGGTCGGCGGAAGGTGCACGTGCCCGTCGACCTGGGACCGGACAGCAGCGACGCACGGATGCACGCCAAGACCGTAGGATCCTACGCAGTGCCGTAGGGGATCGCACCGCCACTTCCCAGCAAATTAGGGACACTGTTGCTCCTGGGGTATCGGCGAGGACCATTCGCAACCGTCTCCATGAAGCTGGGCTACGGTCCCGCACACCGTTAGGCCGTCTTCCGCTCACGCACCAACATCGTGCAGCCCGCCTCCAGTGGTGTCGCGACAGGCATGAATGGAGGGACGAATGGAGACGTGTCGTCTTCAGCAATGAGAGTCGCTTCTGCCTTGGTGCCAATGATGGTCGTATGCGTGTTTGGCGCCGTGCAGGTGAGCGCCACAATCAGGACTGCATACGACCGAGGCACACAGGGCCAACACCCGGCATCATGGTGTGGGGAGCGATCTCCTACACTGGCCGTACACCACTGGTGATCGTCGAGGGGACACTGAATAGTGCACGGTACATCCAAACCGTCATCGAACCCGTCGTTCTACCATTCCTAGACCGGCAAGGGAACTTGCTGTTCCAACAGGACAATGCACGTCCGCATGTATTCCGTGCCACCCAACGTCCTCTAGAAGGTGTAAGTCAACTACCCTGGCCAGCAAGATCTCCGGATCTGTCCCCCATTGAGCATGTTTGGGACTGGATGAAGCGTCGTCTCACGCGGTCTGCACGTCCAGCACGAACGCTGGTCCAACTGAGGCGCCAGGTGGAAATGGCATGGCAAGCCGTTCCACAGAACTACATCCAGCATCTCTACGATCGTCTCCATGGGAGAATAGCAGCCTGCATTGCTGCGAAAGGTGGATATACACTGTACTAGTGCCGACATTGTGCATGCTCTGTTGCCTGTGTCTATGTGCCTGTGTTTCTGTCAGTGTGATCATGTGATGTATCTGACCCCAGGAATGTGTCAATAAAGTTTCCCCTTCCTGGGACAATGAATTCACGGTGTTCTTATTTCAATTTCCAGGAGTGTATATTATTTTTGACGTCTGAGTGTATTTTGCCTGTCTCATAAATTTTACTCAGCAGATGGTAGAGTTTTGGCATTGTTGACTCTCTCAAGGTTGTCAGTAGTTCTAATGGAATGTTGTCTATTCCCGGGCCTTGTTTCGACTTAGGTCTTTCAGGGTTCTGTCAAATTCTTCACGTATTATTGTATCTCCCATTCCATCTTCATCTACGCCTCTTCCATCTCCATAATACTGCCCTCAAGTACATCGCCCTCCTATAGACTCTCTATAAACTCCTTCAACCTTTTTTTTGTCTTCTCTTCTTAGCGAAGAACTGGTGTTCCATCTGAGCTCTTGATATTCATACAAGCCGTTCTCTCTTCACCAATGGTCTCTTTAATATTCCTGTAGCCAGTGTCTATCCTACCCCTAGTGATATATGCCTCTACATCCTTACATTTGTCCCCTAGCCATCCCTGCTTAGATGTTTTGCACTTCCTCTCGATCTCATTTTTGAGACGTTTGTATTCCTTTTTGCCCGCTTCATTTACTGTATTTTTTATTTTCTCCTTTCAACAACTAGATTTAATATATCTGTTACCCAAGGATTTCTAGTAGCCCTCGTCTTTTTACCTGTTGATCCTTTGCTGCCTTCAATATTTCTTCCCTCAAAGCTACCCATTCTTCTAGTACTGTAGTTCTTTTCCCCATTCTTGTCAATTGTTCTCTAATGTTCCCTCTGAAAGTCTCTACAACCTCTGGTTCTTTCAGGTTATGCAGGTCCCATTTCCTTAAATACCTACCTTTTTGCAGTTACACAATTTTAGTCTACAGTTCATAACCAATAGATTGTGGTCAGAATCCACGTCTGCTCCTGGAAATGTCTTAAAATTTGAAACGTGATTCCTAAACCACTTTCTTACTATTATATAATCTATCTGAAACCTTCCAGTGTCTCCAGTCCTCTTCCACATACACAACTTTATTTAATGATTGTTAAACCAAGTGTTAGCTATCATTAAGATTTCATAACCAATAGATTGTGGTCAGAATCCACGTCTGCTCCTGGAAATGTCTTAAAATTTGAAACGTGATTCCTAAACCACTTTCTTACTATTATATAATCTATCTGAAACCTTCCAGTGTCTCCAGTCCTCTTCCACATACACAACTTTATTTAATGATTGTTAAACCAAGTGTTAGCTATCATTAAGATATGTTCTGTTCAATATTCTATCAGGCGGCTTCCTCTTCCATTCCTGACCCCCATTCGATATTTATCTACTACTTTTCCTTCTCTTCCTTTTCCTACTATCGAATTCCAGTCCCCAATGACTATTAAATTTTCTTCTCCCTTCAATATCTGAATCATTTATTTTATCTCATCATACATTTCTTCAATCTCTTCGTCATCTGCGGAGTTAGTTGATATATATCTTGTACTACTATGTTAGGCGTGGGCTTTGTGTCTATCTTGGCTACAATAATGCGTTTTCTATGCTCTTCGTAGTAGCTTACCTGCTCTCCTACTTTTTTATTCATTATTAAACCTGCTCCTGCATTACCCCTATTTGATTTTGTATTTATAACCCGTTTTAAGTCTTGTTCCTCCTGCCACCCAACTTCAATAATTCCCACTATATCAAACTTTAACCTACCAATTTCAATTTCTAAATTTTCTTACCTACCTGCCCGATTAAGGGATCTGACATTCCAAGCTCCGAACCGTGAAACGCCAGTTTTGTTTCTCCTGATAACGGCACCCTCCTGAGTAGTCTCCGCCCGAAGATCCGAATGGAGGATTATTTCACTTCTGAAATATTTTACCAAAGAGGATGCCATCATCATTTATCCATACAGTAAAGCTGCATGCCCTCGGGAAATATTACAGGTGTAGTTTACCCTTGATTTCAGCTGTTAGCAGGACCAGCGCTGCAGGTTGTTGCCCCTGCAACTACTGAAAATGCTGTTGCCTCTTTTCAGGAACCACATGTTTGTCTGGACTCCCAACAGATACCCCTCCGTTGTGGTTGCATCTACGGTACGGCTATCTATATCGCTGAGGCACGCAAGCTTCCCCACCAACGTCAAGGTCCATGGTTTACGGGGATACAGTACACTCGTGAAATCGTCGTACGGGAAAAGCCCCTCTCCATAGTTACCTCGGAGGTGCAGTGTCCCATCGCTCGTGCGCCGACTATAACACCACGTTCAAACTTACATAGATCTTCATAACGTGCCATTGTAGCAGCAGTAGCGGATCTAACAGCTGCAACAGACACTTGTTGCCTGATATAGGCATTGCTGCAGCGCCGTATTCTGCCTGTATAGATATCACCGTATTTAATACGCATTCCTATACCAGTTTCTTTGGCGCTTCAGTGTAGTTAACTGTCGACAGTTCCCGGCAGTGCTTCGTAATTTCTGGGTACGTATGGGAATTGAATGCATAACTTGTTTAATTAACACATTCGTGATCGCGTTTAAGTTGTCAGCTTCTGAAAATGAAAATTGACAACTTAAATACGATTACCACTGTGTTTATTAAATACGTTATATTATTAATAGATTGCAATTTTTCCTGGAGCAATGTTCGGAAAATTTTTTATTGAATATATGTCCTAATCTCATTCCCTCCCGCTCTCCCCGTCTCTCTGTCCATATTCTCCTACCTAAATTTTGTACATTTCCTATTCCTCCTCTCTCTGTCCATCACCTCCTCCCTCTCCCTCTGTCGCTCTACCTTCCCTCTCTCTATCACCTCCTCCCTTTCTTTCCCCTCACTATTCATCTCCTCTTCTCCATCTCTCTGACCTAGAAACTTCATTGTAAATTTAGACTTCGTAATAGTACTCCACTCATTAGCCAATAAGTCATTTATACAACTTTGCTGTTTTCTATTAAAGTCGATTGCGAGGAACGACAAAGTACAGTACATTGTGCACATATAATATTTCAGATATGTATGATGAGAAAAATATGAATATGTATGAGATATATGTGTACGAGAGGACAGTTTTCTAATACTTTAAATGCTCTCCTATCACAATTAAAACTGACTGAAAAAAATTAAAAAGTAGTTTTTTCACAGCAGATCACAGCATATCGTTTTTTCTTGCAGTCGGTTTTAACAGAATGCTTGTTTAAAAATATATAGATTAATACAAACACACATGGTGAAGAAGTGTTCATATTTATGATAACTAGATATTCGTGATCGCTTTCTTACAACGTGTTCCATGTCGATAAGAATGTATTTGTGGTTTATATACTTCAAAAACAATGTTCCATATCTCCATCCAATTATTCATTAAAGAATAGTACAAAAATTTGAAGTAAATCATTCAAGAACTTCTGGAGATTTTTAGCAACAACATTTCCCTATCCAATATTACTCACATATTTATATACTACATACATTAGGAAAAGGTACAGCCTACATCCGTCCAAGTGTCGATAGAACATCGTGTAAAAATTTCAAGTAAGTCGGTCAAGAACTTTTCGAGCTACATTTCATATATTAAATAAAATAGCGTATGTCTGATTGTTCTTTAGACCATCGTGTGAAAATCTGAAGTGAATCTGTCAAGACCACTTCAAGATTTTTGCTAAAAACTTTAAACAACTACTTTTCTTGATATGGTAGTATGGATGACACATGTTACCTATGTGATACATGAAATATTGAATGTTTATGCTATGACGAAAACCGGACCTGGAATATTAGTTCGGAAAACAAATTTTACATAATTTTACCCATACCCTACCAAAACTAACAAATTATTTTTGCGCTAGATGCGTTACAAATAAAGCACCATCTTTACGATTTGTCATCTGCAAACATAACGGTTTTTGTTTTTCGTCCATTTCAGAGCAAAAATCGAGTTATTTAATATGTTGTTCACGATTTATGATATTGTAGGCTTGTTCCCCATTCTTTTTCCAACACTTATTAAGAAACTAACGGAAGTTTTGGTGACCGAACAAACATTTTTATTTGTTTAGTGAGAAAAACATAGGATTTAGTTCGCCGTCTAGCACTTTATTGCGGTTTTATGGTCGTCATTTATTTCGTTTTGTGTTTATTTGAAGGGGGGACGCACAAATTTAAAAATGTTACTGGCATTCAGGGTATTTATTGTGTATGTGTGTTATCGTGTGCATGTGTGTGAGGTGACAGTGTCACAGTCAGTGTAACATTTTTTGTCAAAGGAGATCAAAGGTGGAGTTTCAGTCAAAAGATTAAAACACAGCGGACTTGAAGAGCTGTTGGGGTAGATCTGTGTTCTATTGTGACAGTCGCTTTTGACAATGCACTGCTGTATTCTGATGCACAGAAAAGTACATACCGTATTCGTGTGCTCTGTTTGTCAGGTATGCATAGTGTTCCCTTCAGCAGTGATTTAACTATCTTAGGCTTTTGGCTTTTGAGTACGTCCCATGTTAAAACTCCTTCATCGTTAGTCATTTTTCCAGCCTGTTTAAGGTAAGGACTTTTATCCGCAACCACATTTTCAAAATGATGAAATTACTAATGATAATTCTGGTTTTTGTGGGTCTGTATCAATCCATTAATCGCAATGTGTGCCATGACTTATACAAATGTTTCAATTCCCTCGTACAGAATATCTTTAAATAACGTATGTCATGGAACATTAATCGAAAATAGTCATTTCAAGCGTAGTAATTTTATTACTAAATCAATCATTACAGCAAACCATCTTCAAATGTGTATTCCATTTAGTACAGAATGGATTCAAAGTTGTCTTACTTGCTACCACTTGCTGTGCTAGAATAGAACTCTTGATGGTCTTTGTCGTAGAAGATCTGCGTTTCCAGCATCGCTTTTGAAAAATCCGTGTGCTTGAAAACGAGCATCTGTCATTAAATGAGCATGATGCCCTATGAATTTGGTTTCGACTGCTACTGCGAAAAACACCATCTGGATTCTATTTTAACACAGTAAGTGATGTAAGTGGTTGCGAGTAAGATAATTCTGTAACCTATTTCGTAACACACGAAGTACACATCTGAAGAATGTTTACTGTAATGATTGTTTTAGTAATGAAATTGCTACGGTGAAAATGACTAATTCTACATAATTTTGCGTATCATATACTATTTAATAATATTCCACACAAAAAACTAGAAAAAAGTACGCAGCCACGTTTCGAACCCATGCCGTTAGTGGGCTAGCTGCGAACCCTAGCTACTGCGCTACGCTCGCTTCTTCGAAATATACTTAACGTTACAGATATAGAAGTAAACACATAAAATTTCAACATCAAATTTTTCGGAAACTGGGAGCCGTCGTATGAAAAGCCGCTAGCCACATACTCAGGACAAGTCTCTCTAAAAGATTCGTGAGTAAGAGATCTTGTGGTCCTCTTCTCACTTTCCGTTTATGTGTAGCAGTAGGTCAGTGAGTCTTACTTGGAGGGGGTGAGCATCCACAGGCTATTGAGCAGTGTTGCGGAAGTTGGGCTGTGGCCTGCTCCGTGCTTTTGTTGGTAGAGCTTGGAGGAGGAGGAGGAGGACATTATTGTTTAACGTCCCGTCGACAAGGAGGTCTTTAGAGACGGAGTACATGCTCGGATTAGGGAAGGATGGGGAAGGAAGTCGGCCGTGCCCTTTCTGGGGAACCATCCCGGCATTTGCCTGGAGCGATTTAGTGAAATCACGAGAAACCTATATCAGGTTGACCGGTGGCAGAGCTTGCTTGCTCAGGGCGGAAGTCTCCGTGTCGCCACTGTCATTCCTAGAGAATGACTGGACTTGACATTTTTGTCTTTTATGTAACTGCATCAAAAGACAGGGTGCCGTGGTGCCGTCCAAAATTTTGATGTATCCAGTCGAATGAGTTACACTGCCACCGCGCTTGGCACACAAAGTTTGCCCAAATGAGGAATCACTGCTCCAGCCACGCGGTGCTTAGTGCGCGTTCCCCTGTCTTTTCGTAAAATAAGCGAAACTTTCATTCGTCACATTGAGAACAACATTTTGTCGTCTTCTCGAAGGACTATTTTTTATTTTTTTAATTATTGAAGTGAGCAGTTGAGGGTTTCGACATACGATTCTAGGCGATTCGCGCCATGGCCGCTATCTGACTCCGACCGGGGATTTTTGGGGAAATGGTGCAATCCATATTCTGGCTAGCTTGCTACTCACTTATTTTAGCGCGCAATTACTTTTGCTTGATTAGTTGTGTCATATGGCCTGCTTTTGTCTGATTAATTTTCAACCTGCGAGCTGCCCAGATGAGGAGATCTGGTTGTTCTTCCTCTCTACAATTTTCCATACAATGTGGTACCACTCAGGAGTGTTAGCGTCATTTTGTAGTACCATTTAAGTTTTTAGAGAACTTTTCTCTATGTTAATTTCACGTGAATTGCGTCAGTCATTAACAGTAAATAAATATCTTCCGCTATTGACCTACATTTCACCTTCCCTTACTTGCTAACGAACTTTAAGACAGAGATTACAACTTTCAAATGTAGTACAACATTCCAGATCAAACACTTGGACGATTTGTTTCTTAGTTCTGTTGGATTTTTTTTTTTTTAATTCTTATGGCTTTTCCGGCAACCTGTTGACGTCTTGAGGCGTCGGGTGTCATCTCAGCTATCAGTGTCGCCCATACACAGTATTTCGACAATGTGACTCGCTATATTCATCAGGTACTACAGGAAACTGCTGTCAATGAATTAATCAGTTTTTCACAAGCTGCTCTACCCACAGATACCGTCACTGGACGAGCTTATTTGACACATTGTGTTATATTGTACATCCACTACTACTGAACGTTTACAGTTCTGTAGGACAATAATAAATTAAGTATGAATTTTATTTATTGTCTGTTAAAGCAGCTTATCTTGGGTGATAATGATTCTGTGTGTACAGATGCAATGTTATGTAACACGTAAAACCAAATATTATTTATACGTATGCATGCAATTTCTTTGCTTCAGCCCGTTAGGGAAGTTAATATCTCTGAATAACGCTTCGACAAAACAGATGAGGAGCGATCATGAGCTATTTTGCGCTGCAGCTACGAGTGAAGCCGAATATCACGAGTGAAACAACGGGCTGTCTTCAGTTGATATAATGAACTATCTATGGTCGGGTTTTAAAAGCTCAAAACTGTATCGGAATGTGTGGGATGGCCGAGCTCATGAACAGTTTAGTTTTCATGATGTGAAAAATAGTCGCGCAAACTGCGCGTCGGGGTTGATGCTCGGCCGGTCGTCCACTGTTGTTTCTGGCAATCTGCTTTATTGGTGTTAAATTAACTCTGTTGGCCTTGACCCGTTCTGCTATTGGATCAGTGAGGAGCCGTTTATGCTGTAATCTGACGGACCGACGATCGGCGAGACAACGGAGCGTCGTCACCAGAGATCATACAGCTGCCGTCTGAGGTAAGAAGCTGCCGAACGCACATCTCTGCAATAACACTGTCAACTGTCAACAGACAGTTCACTGCTGCGGGACATCAATGCAAACTAACTCCTACAGACAAAAATATAATTGTAGTATGTCACATACGTTCAGTTTAGTTTCCAGTTTACCTTTTAACTGTCCTCATTCAGTAACTACTCAAATTAAAATTATGTGACTGCTGTTAAGGGCTATTTCAATATCAGAACTTCACGTTGTTGTCACGTAAAGTGTTTTGACCTAATGGTTCTTCTGAAAGTTCTACTTCTCTCTTACTTTGTTAACTAATGGTAATAACAAGTCGCAATGTAACAAACAATATTTTGAAAATACTGGTGATAAGGATTTAAGAATTTTGTTCTACTGATACTGTGATCTCACATTATTATAGATAGTGCTCGTGAAGAAACAAATGCATTTTATAATCAGCTAACAATGACTTGGAGTCGAAAATGTTTACAGCTATGTAATTTCTGAGGCTGACATTAACTTTATTCCAATCAGAGATCATTTGTTTGTTTGTTGATTGTTTGCTGATAAACATTCGCACTAAAGATATTATGAATTCTAATAGAGGTAAACTGCTGCCAATAATAAGCCAATACGCATCAAATTCACAATTTTGGTGAAAGACGTTATCGTATAACGAAGTTGCACTGCCTAGCATCTTCAATAGTAAACAATAGGCTAGAGTTTTCTATTGTTGCAGCAGCTCTTGCAGATATTTTATCTGTTTGTATGTCTCACTTATATATATTTATTTTCTATGTGATTGAAGCGTGCTTATGATCCGTACCTGAAATCTCAGTCAATCCTTCTTAGAGATTGAAGATATCTACCAGATAACATCAGGGACACATCAGTTCTGGGTCTAAACAGGCGGCCTAGGTGTTGTATTAAATGGACGGGTGTATGGCGCTTTAATCACGACAGTTTACAAGATGTTTTGGGGAAGGTTTTCATCGTAGTGAGTTCTTTTGGTAAAATTTCGTCGAGGAAATCACATATCTATGAAAGGTACTGTGCGACATCGTATTTTATGTTCCAGTCGACATTGCGGTATAGTGTCGAAGTCTTTTCAGAAACCTATTTCCGTCGCCTTACTTACTGCTGTCGGTGCCGTTCTCCCCTCGCTACCTGCAATGGTCATATGCTGCAGCAGGGGAATCCAGGATCAGTTCACGCTGGGGTTTCTTCTTTCTTTTCGAAGCTATTCTTATACTTGTGTATCTCTACAGCTTCTCTGAACAAGCAGATGTGACAGCTCTTATCTCGACTCCAGTCCACCATCAGCAATGGAAGCTGAAACTTTGGCAGCCACTAGTGCTGGCGAAACGTCAGAAAAAACATCAGACAAACAGAACCCGAAACATAAGCCATTATGCAATCTGTCAACAGATGGCCACAAAAGTCTTAACGCTTTTGTACTATGCCTGTACGGGAAGAATATTTGCAGATTTCACCGACGCCTTGGCCAACGACAGAAGAAGAAAGCACGATTGATGTCCTCTCCCTTGCTGTCGTGGTGTCGGGATGAAGGGACTGCACCGAAGTTCTTGGAATGTAAGCGCCTATTCACCATCGCCCAAGCACATCGTATTTAAGATAGCATGGGACGAGCTATTTTTCTTGCGCGGTAATGCTTGGTAAGAATGGACGAGGAACTTTTAAGATACCGGAATGAGATGGACAAGGCGATTCCCAACATGTCACGCGCAGTGGTCAGCCTCACCGAATGACAATTGATCAAAGCCTACTCGGAAGTTCCTACTGTAGAGAAGAGCTACCACACCCGTTTCTTCAGAGAAGCTACAGAAATACACAAATATGGGAATAGCTTCAGTTAGGAAGAATAAAGCCTCAGGGCGAACGGATCCTGGATTCCCGTGCTGCAGCGAACGAAGGTAGCAAGGACAGAACCGGATCGGAAATGACGACGAATAAGGCCTTGGACGTTGGAGCGACAGGTACATACACTCCTGGAAATGGAAAAAAGAACACATTGACACCGGTGTGTCAGACCCACCATACTTGCTCCGGACACTGCGAGAGGGCTGTACAAGCAATGATCACACGCACGGCACAGAGGACACACCACGAACCGCGGTGTTGGCCGTCGAATGGCGCTAGCTGCGCAGAATTTGTGCACCGCCGCCGTCAGTGTCAGCCAGTTTGCCGTGGCATACGGAGCTCCATCGCAGTCTTTAACACTGGTAGCATGCCGCGACAGCGTGGACGTGAACCGTATGTGCAGTTGATGGACTTCAAGCGAGGGCGTATAGTGGGCATGCGGGAGGCCGGGTGGACGTACCGCCGAATTGCTCAACACGTGGGGCGTGAGGTCTCCACAGTACATCGATGTTGTCGCCAGTGGTCGGCGGAAGGTGCACGTGCCAGTCGACCTGGGACCGGACCGTAGCGACGCACGGATGCACGCCAAGACCGTAGGATCCTTCGCAGTGCCGTAGGGGACCGCACCGCCACTTCCCAGCAAATTAGGGACACTGTAGCTCCTGGGGTATCAGCGAGGACCATTCGCAACCGTCTCCATGAAGCTGGGCTACGGTCCCGCACACCGTTAGGCCGTCTTCCGCTCACGCCCCAACATCGTGCAGCCCGCCTCCAGTGGTGTCGCGACAGGCGTGAATGGAGGGACGAATGGAGACGTGTCGTCTTCAGCGATGAGAGTCGCTTCTGCCTTGGTGCCGATGATGGTCGTATGCGTGTTTGGCGCCGTGCAGGTGAGCGCCACAATCAGGACTGCATACGACCGAGGCACACAGGGCCAACACCCGGCATCATGGTGTGGGGAGCGATATCCTACACTGGCCGTACACCACTGGTGATCGTCGAGGGGACACTGAATAGTGCACGGTACATCCAAACCGTCATCGAACCCATCGTTCTACCATTCCTAGACCGGCAAGGGAACTTGCTGTTCCAACAGGACAATGCACGTCCGCATGTATCCCGTGCCACCCAACGTGCTCTAGAAGGTGTAAGTCAACTACCCTGGCCAGCAAGATCTCCGGATCTGTCCCCCATTGAGCATGTTTGGGACTGGATGAAGCGTCGTCTCACGCGGTCTGCACGTCCAGCACGAACGCAGGTCCAACTGAGACACCAGGTGGAAATGGCATGGCAAGCCGTTCCACAGGACTACATCCAGCATCTCTACGATCGTCTCCATGGGAGAATAGCAGCCTGCATTGCTGCGAAAGGTGGATATACACTGTACTAGTGCCGACATTGTGCATGCTCTGTTGCCTGTGTCTGTGAGCCTGTGGTTCTGTCAGTGTGATCATGTGATGTATCTGACCCCAGGAATGTGTCAATAAAGTTTCCCCTTCCTGGGACAATGAATTCACGGTGTTCTTATTTCAATATCCAGGAGTGTATAATCCGCGGCCGCGAGCACGACTCCAGGCCACCACGAGTAATGGAGGGTAAAGATTCGACAACGCCAGCTATTCGTGCTGGCGAAGCTCAGAAATATCATCAAACTATTGTCGGCCGAAGAACCTGAGACAGAAATCCAACAGGCAGTTTACCGACCCGTGTACTCTACCCTCTATTTAGATCACCTCTTATTTCTAGCCCAATATTACTTTCAATGCATCGATTTTATCTCTTCTTCCTACTATCACATTTTGACCAAATTTCTGGCAGAAGTCACTAGCTACAGATGGACTGATTCTTGAATAAACGACTGACGTTCTCGCTGTTTATTCCCTTAACTCCTTCCGGCACCCCTCCCTCCTCCAACCCATCCCTCACCCTCAAACGAACCGATAAATTATGGGAAAGCTAGGGGAAGGGAAGCTTCTTGTTCGTCCAACAGTTGTAAGATATCGTATGTGAAAAATCAAGCAGTATCTTCCGCTTGATGGACAAAATACAACTTTACGGAACATCAGACAAGCTATGTGATTGGTTTGAAGAGTTTTTGAGAAATAGAACCTTGCACACCCAAGGGTAGTCTTATGGGACCAAGACATTTCAAATTCATGAAATTACCTGGTTGCAAGTTTTCTGGGGCTTTTCGCCGATGCTACTGTTGTATACAGGAGGGGCTTAAAAGGATCGACGCTTGGTGCAGGGAGTGGTTCAAATGGTTCAAATGGCTCTGGGCACTATGGGACGTAACTTCTAAGGTCATCAGTCATCTAGAACTTAGAACTACTTAAACCTAACTAACCTAAGGACATCACACACATCCATGCCCGAGGCAGTATTCGAACCTGCGACGGTAGCGGTCGCGCGGTTCCAGACTGTAGCGCCTAGAACCGCTCGGCCACCCTGGCCGGCGCAGGGAGTGGCAGTTGACCCTTAACATAAACAGACTTGAAATATTACGCATTAATAGGAAGAAAGTTCCAGTACTTTACCATTACACAATTCCAGAACGATGACTGATATCAGTCAAATGCACAAAGTATCTAGGAGTATGCTTATGGAACGATTTAAAATGGAACAACCACATAAAACAAATCGGTAGTAAGGCAGATACCGGACTGAGATTCATTGGAACAGTTACTAGGAAATGTAGACAACCCACAAAGATAGGGGTTCGTAGGGTTTCTGAACGTGGGCTTTGCGAACCGTGGCGTCAACGCAGTGTTTCCAGCCACAGATTTATCCGTGGGTTTTCCGACCGTCAAAGAAAGCAGTGGGGGACACCATGCCGACCGTTTAGTAATAAGAATGTTTTTTCACAATTTATCCATGCATGAGACTGACTATGCACGTAGTACATTGGCATGTTAAAATATTTTTGTTTCGCTTTCTATTTTTTATTTTTACTCATTATTTTAATTTTTGTTCTAGTAAACGCTTAAACTAGCTTCTCGGCTTATGTCATTATTTTTAATTTCTCACTCACCATCTGTATCAAAGCCAGTGTTTTTAAACGCCTTCTTATAAATCCCCCAAGTCGTTATCTATTCTAACAATGCCTTTTCAACTCTTGTTGAGCTCTGTTTTTCTTCTGTTCTGAATAGACGAGCCAATGGAGGCTTTTTTAGTTTCAAATATAGCTTTTGCTACTTCCTGCCTCAGCTTATTTATTAGAAAGTATACGTTTAGGTATTTTGATTTACTGATGCCAACCTTCGGTAGCATTCGTGGTACTTCGTCACTGGTTAAAAGCATTCCATATTTCTGTTTGTATACTACGATTTTCCATCCATTAATTTACCATATAGCCTGCGAATTTCATGATGGCATTTCCTCCGTTGGGTGATGCTTCCATTATTGACATCCACGCTTCATCACCACTCTTTGGTGGAAGGTGAGGCAATGCTGCACTCATGCAGGAAAACATTCCGATTTTTTCTTTATCCCTGTTGTACTACCTTAATCCCAGTATTTGTCCCTACAGACATTGACTGAAGTGAAAACTGCAGCTTCAAAGAGATATTTCGAGGAACGCTGCTTTTTTTAACTGTAGACATTTCAAAGTCTAGGTACTGAAGTTCTCGATAACCACCAAGACACTAATTTTAAATCCAGAAAAACTTGTTTCGCATGTATTTTGGCTTTTGGTTGGGAGAAAAGCAAATAAAACATAAAATAGCTTCGTGTCTTGTTCTGCGCTTCCGATGTCAACGAGAATGACGTATAGTTTGAATTGTTTCGAACTTTCAGATGACCCGTCCATAACAACAAGTCCATTTTCTGACATGATTTTCGCGCACAACCAGTTTCCATACGCATCACAATTCCTGGGTACCCGGTAGCGATGACTATTCTTGAAAAGCCACAGCTTCTCTTTCGTTGTTATTATTTAAACCACTCGTGCTGTACAGAATTTAAGCAACTTCGGATTACGAAACTATACGGAAACAAAGACTCTCGGCGAGGGCGCTGCTTGACTGACGGTGACAACACATAGGCTGTTGGCGAACAACTGGCGTATGTGGGGGCTCTGGTCGGAAATGCCACAGTGCAAGACTGCTTGGTCGGAAGTCCCACTGTACACGTGGTAGGTAAAGAAGAGTCGGAAGCGCCACGGTTGGAAAACCCAATGCAGTTAAAAGAGGTACACTGCTAAAAGTAGCTGAAGAAACATGGCTTTGGGCGTTTGTCATACTCCATTGATCAACAATTGAGGGCTGAGTAAGTTACCAAGTTATTCCTTCATCTTTCACAAATTAAATACACAACAAAAACATTACCTCATCGATCGTTTTCATAAAAGGAACTGGAATGACTGACAGATGTCGAAAACAAAGTAGAAACAATCACTCATCCCGACAATCTGAGTGCTTTTTATTTTATTTTAAGAGCTAAATTAACGTGTATGCTCTCCGCGAGCGTTTATCACTGGCTGACACCAACTTGACGCACTCCGTATAAGTCTAAGGAGGTCAACCAGTGGTATCCGTTCCCATTATTCAATGAGAGCCCATGAGAGTTCTTGGCGAGTCTGTGGTGCAACAGGGCGCCCCGATCACATCTGACAAGCGTGTTAAATGTATACACGATGGTGTTTAGGTCGGGATGCTCTGCCAGCCATTCCATTACTTCAACGTTCTGGCTTCGTAACAACTCTACTGACGCCCGACATATAGACCCTGGTGTTAGAGGGAATTGAGGGCCACCACCGAACGTAGCAGCCACAACATGAAACAATAGGGTATGTTCTTTGTACTACACGACGGTATGGCGCCCATGGACAATGACGGGATACATATGTCTGTCAACACTGAAGCCTCCTCACAATATCACAGAACCTTGAAAAATCTGTGTATTTCCTGGACAACATTTGAAAGGTACCGCTCAACACATCTCCACACACGAACATGTCCTCACAATGCATCAGAGGATACATGAGCTGGTCTGTAAGTAACACGTTTCGACAGTAACGAACTTGCTAGTTGACATGGGAACAGCAAAACTGAAGGCGAGCTGCAAGATGCAGTCGCGTCAAGCGGAGTACTCTAATAAGACGTCTGGCTCCTAAGGTCTTTTCTCGCGACCTGTTCATTACAATCTGATCGGACACAGCGGCTCCAGTAGCCTTTCTGAGAACGTCTTCTAGTGCTCCGGTGGTATCGGTTCGACGCCGCAAAGCAGAGATGGCCTTATATTGGTCTTCATGTGGGGTTTTAGTGTGTCGTCGATCTTGTACAATTCACCTTTTGTGCTGGTCTGTCTCCCTGTAGTGTGTCCGCTGCCTGTGGATGACAGATGGCGAGACGCTGGCATCTGCAGTAACGCGAAGGAAAGTCGATTCTCTTTGGATCATACAAACCACCCTTTCAATTTGCACTGCGTTAAGGTGTCACATTGCATATGCATGGTTGAATACAATGGCCACAAATGTCGACTGCCATCTGTGTGCCTCACTAGAAAACACTGGAACACCGATACTAATTCCTTCTGTGTGGTCACCTCACACTGCAATGCATAACTCAAGCAACAGATGTCGAATGGTTCTAACTGTCGCATACATTGAAAACGAAGATCTCAGGCTATGCAATTAGGCCACAGGTTCTACGCGTATCAAAATACACTCCTGGAAATGGAAAAAAGAACACATTGACACCGGTGTGTCAAACCCACCACACTTGCTCCGGACACTGCGACAGGGCTGTACAAGCAATGACCACACGCACGGCACAGCGGACACACCAGGAACCGCGGTGTTGGCCGTCGAATGGCGCTAGCTGCGCAGCATTTGTGCACCGCCGCCGTCAGTGTCAGCCAGTTTGCCGTGGCATACGGAGCTCCATCGCAGTCTTTAACACTGGTAGCATGTCGCGACAGCGTGGACGTGAACCGTATGTGCAGTTGACGGACTTTGAGCGAGGGCGTATAGTGGGCATGCGGGAGGCCGGGTGGACGTACCGCCGAATTGCTCAACACGTGGGGCGTGAGGTCTCCACAGTACATCGATGTTGTCGCCAGTGGTCGGCGGAAGGTGCACGTGCCCGTCGACCTGGGACCGGACCGCAGCAACGCACGGATGCACGCCAAGACCGTAGGATCCTACGCAGTGCCCTAGGGGACCGCACCGCCACTTCCCAGCAAATTAGGGACACTGTTGCTCCTGGGGTATCGGCGAGGACCATTCGCAACCGTCTCCATGAAGCTGGGCTACGGTCCCGCACACCATTAGGCCGTCTTCCGCTCACGCCCCAACATCGTGCAGCCCGCCTCCAGTGGTGTCGCGACAGGCGTGAATGGAGGGACGAATGGAGACGTGTCGTCTTCAGCGATGAGAGTCGCTTCTGCCTTGGTGCCAATGATGGTCGTATGCGTGTTTGGCGCCGTGCAGGTGAGCGCCACAATCAGGACTGCATACGACCGAGGCACACAGGGCCAACACCCGGCATCATGGTGTGGGGAGCGATCTCCTACACTGGCCGTACACCACTGGTGATCGTCGAGGGGACACTGAATAGTGCACGGTACATCCAAACCGTCATCGAACCCATCGTTCTACCATTCCTAGACCGGCAAGGGAACTTGCTGTTCCAACAGGACAATGCACGTCCGCATGTATCCCGTGCCACCCAACGTGCTCTAGAAGGTGTAAGTCAACTACCCTGGCCAGCAAGATCTCCGGATCTGTCCCCCATTGAGCATGTTTGGGACTGGATGAAGCGTCGTCTCACGCGGTCTGCACGTCCAGCACGAACGCTGGTCCAACTGAGGCGCCAGGTGGAAATGGCATGGCAAGCCGTTCCACAGGACTACATCCAGCATCTCTACGATCGTCTCCATGGGAAAATAGCAGCCTGCATTGCTGCGAAAGGTGGATATACACTGTAGTAGTGCCGACATTGTGCATGCTCTGTTGCCTGTGTCTATGTGCCTGTGGTTCTGTCTGTGTGATCATGTGATGTATCGAACCCCAGGAATGTGTCAATAAAGTTTCCCCTTCCTGGGACAATGAATTCACGGTGTTCTTATTTCAATTTCCAGGAGTGTAGATGTAACATGCAGGACTTTGATACACGTGTCCCCATTTCGTTTGAACAGTGTGGCTTACAAAACAGTCATTCGACTAATCATAGAATATCGCTCGTCATTCTGTGAACCTTTCCAGACAGTAATGACAGAGGAAATAAGAAGGAACCATAGAAGAGCAGCGCGTTTCGTCAGAGGTTCATTTAGTAAGCTCTATAACATCACTGAAGATACTCAGACAAGTCCAGTGGCAGATACTGCAAGAGAAGCATACTGCATCACAGTGTGCTTTACTATTAAAATAGCGACAGCCTAAGTTCGTAGCTGATTCAACAAAAATATCGTTTCCTCCTACGTAGATCTCACGCATCACAACAAAATCTGAGAGATTCTAACTCACACGGAGTTCTTCCCATGAACCATTCTCAACTGTAAAATGGAAAGCCACCGTAGGGTGGCCTGCGAAGTATAGATTTAGATTTAGATTTAGATGTACACGTAGATTCCTAGATCCATCCTTATTGATTGAGAGAAGTTGGAGTTGAAAATATTGCCTAGGATATCGGAGCTCTACATTGATCGACACTAGTGAAAAAAACCAGACAAGCGCAAGTACGATTCGTGTTCTGAGGTATCCGTACAAACATAATTATATATGTTGATACCAATAATAATTTAGTATGGCTCAATGGGCTGGTACAAGTCTTCCTTTTGGACATCACTTCGGCTTTTTGGGTGTCCCTAACCGAGCCCAATAGTTATCCAACGAGGGAAAGGGGATCTATGTTGAATGAGAACCACGTGTTCTTTCAGAAAACTTCTCGCGTCATTGAGAGGTGAAGACTAGTTTCCAACGAAGACTGGAAAATCCTGGTTTCAACCAAGATAACATCCCACGACCTCTTGGTATTCTGGTGCTCTACCGCTAGTCCATCACGCAACAGATGCGTAGAGACTGTTCACTTATAGGTTCAGATGAGTGAGTTTGCGAGTATGAAAATATGTATCGTATCCGCTGAGATACCACCTAAAATCGTGCCAGACCTTGTTTTTCCCGACGTAATCCAGCGACTTGATGTGGCTTGCACTCAACAGGTCGTTGGAAGTCCCCCGTTGAAATACGGAATCATATTGCCTCCGTAGCTGTCCATACTTGCGAAAGTGTTACAAGTGCAGGATTTTATGCACGAATTGACCTCTCGATTGTATCCCATTAAATGTTTTATGGGATTTATGTCTTGTCAATAATAGGGTCAGCTGGACCATAGGACTCAGTCTGTTCCTTGTAAACACTGCCTGCACCATTATAGAAGCACCACCAGCTTTCGCAGTGTCTAGTTGACAACTTCAGTCCATGGCTTCGTGGGGTTTGTGCCACACTCCAACCCTGCCATCAGCTCTTACCAACAGAAATCGGGACGCATTTAACCAGGCCACAGTTTTCCAGTCGCTATGGCCCGACCGATAAGGTCACGAATCTAGTAGAGGCGTTGCAGACAATCACGTGTTGTTAGCAAAGGCACGCATTGGTCGTCTGCTGCCATAGTGGATTAGTTCCAACTTTCACCGCCCTGTCCTAACGGATTCGTCTGTCTTGTGTTCCACGTTGATTTCTGATGATATTTCAAGCAGTATTGCTTGCCACGGCGTTGTCCACAGTGAGAGGTAACGCCTGACATTTGGTAATCTAGGCACATTCTTGACACTATGGATTTCGAAACGATTTCTGAAATTTAATGTTGCATGCGTTTGGCTTCAACTACAACGCCACGTTTAAAGTCTTCTAATTCCCCTCGTGTGGCGAGATAAACGTGGAAAACCTTTTCACATGAATCACCTACGTACAGATGACAGCTCCCCAAATGAACTGCCCTATTATACCTTGTGATCGCGGTGCTACCGCCATCTATACACATGCACATCCGCATCTCATGACTTCTGCCACCTCAGTGTGTAGTAATATCTTTTAATTTCATTGAAGGCTTAAATTATTTACATCATCAAAAGACAGTAGACCTCAACATTTGACATAAATCTGATACCTAGAGCCGGCCGTGGTGGCCTTACGGTTCTAGACGCTCCTGTTCGGAACCGCGCTGCTGCTACGGTCGCAGGTTCGATTTCTGCCTCGGGCGTGGATGTGTGTGATGTCCTTAGGTTTAAATAGTTCTAAGTCTAGAGGGCTGATGACCTCAGATGTTGAGTCCCATAGTGCTCAGAGCCATTTGAACCATTTGTTCCCGAGAAAAGGGTCTTAACAGGCGGACAGGCAGACGTAATGACCGGAAGACAGCGAATTGATCGTATAAGGTTTCGTTTTTACCTACTGAGAAACGTAATGTTACAAATATTACCTGTTGCCGTGGTTAGATGAATTCTTAGGTAGTTGGCGCGGTAGAAAGGATTTCACAGTGCTGCCCTCGGCAGGTAGTTTTGTTCCGCTGTGGAAGCGGCCTCTGGAAAGCAGCCGAATGTGCAGCCGATCGTCCTCCGCTGGTACGCTGGAGCCCTGGAGTCCCGGGGCCCTTTCTGCCGCCTTCATTTGCAGGTCGGCGCTAAATCTCCGGTGGGACGCTCGCTGCGCTGCCCTGCCCTGGTGGTGTAGCTCCTCCTCCACGCCCCTTGCCCTCACCTCCTCTCGTCTCGCTGTTCAATTCCATCGAAGAATTAAAACAGCGCGGGTATTATTCCTGCTAATGGCGTTACTCTGGCCGCCTTCATTATACGCACGCCGCGGAGGGCGAAATTTCTATGAGAGCGCGCGGGATAAAAGCCGCCTCGGAGAGAGGGAGATGGAGAGAGACCTACGAAAAATATTCGGCGCGAGGGCTGGGGCGATTATTGTCTCGTGGTGCAAGCGCCGGTGCGTAGGTGCGAAGCGGCGAACGGTGCTGGGTGCTTGGAACGCTTTCGGCGCGTAAACTGTATTGTGAAGCCGCTGCGCTTGTGTGCGTTCAGTACACACACACGCACACCACACACGCACACACACACACACACACACACACACACACACACACACACACACAGACTTTAACACGGAGGCACACACACACGCTGGCGCGAATGCGAGCCGACTTAACCACTCCATAAAGCCATGCATCCCTAAACGCAGCCGGAATAATTATATCTCGACGCCGGGGGTCGTTATGTGGTTTATGCGAGTTGGCAAGACCGCGTAGATAGGTTAGCGGACAGAGAGAGGTGATGGGGTCTGCGGTACGCCGATGGAGGAGTAAGGGGGGGGGGGGAGGGAGGAAGAGACACAGTAGCACAGCAGCCCACTTGGCGTCCTCCGTGAAGTCCATTACAAGTTGATATTAGCTGGCGAGGAGGAAGCGGCTTGCGTTCGGCCCTCGGTCGTTTTCTAGACCCGGGCCGGCGGCGTCTTTGGCAGATTCACTTAGCAGGACGTGAAAGCCGGCCCAGACCGTCTGGGAAAGGGAGGGTGAGGAACGGATCCGTACGCCTGTTGGCGTTTGGGGAGGGGGGGGGGGGGGAGGAACAAGGATATGCGACGGTGGCGAGAGCAGCGCTGGCGGCGGTGGGGGAACAGTAGTGTGCGACCGATGTATGAAACGTCGTGGTGCAGGAATACTTTTTGTTGTACGAGGCGGTTACTCGTCCTAAAATGTCTGAATTTCATTCACAGAACATGAGATTATGCTTTCAAATACCCGGGCACTTTTGTATACAGTGGATATTTGATGAGCGTAGTACCAAAACCTTCAAAACCCGTCAGGTACCTACAGGTGACCCAGACAAAGTGTGTTTTACAGTGTTCTGTCTAGTATCATACATTTTTCTTTTCCTCTCTGTGATTGTGTGGCAGCGGGAGATCATTCGTAACCAGGAAACAGTAATGCACATAGGCCTCACTGCGGAGCGATGAATAGCGTTCTGTACTCGAGGTGAAGAAATGGTGAGGGGTAAAGCCCTGAAATAAAACTTTGCATGTCTCCAAGCCACGAGGTGGCAGCCCCAACAGGACGCTCGGGGGCTGTGGGATTATAGCCCGCACCAGTAAAAAATTCAAATTATAGAAACTATCTAGCACCAAGATGCCTTTCATAACTACAAAACTTTTGTCAAACCAGCACTGGATTAAGGAGCAGCAGAGTGGATAGGATGTTGAACGGTATGCAGGACAGTCTCCTTCTTTTACAAGAAAGGAGAAGGAAACACGAGGAGCGTTTAATAAGTAATGCAACACATTTTTTTCTCAAAGCAGTTTGGTTTTATTCAGGACTGCAATACATCTACATCTACATGATTACTCTGCAATTCACATTTAAGTGCTTGGCAGAGGGTTCATCGAACCACAATCATACTATCTCCCTACCATTCCACTCCCGAACAGCGCGTGGGAAAAAAGAACACCTAAACCTTTCTGTTCGAGCTCTTATTCCTCTTATTTTATTTTGATGATCATTCCTACCTATGTAGGTTGGGCTCAACAAAATAGTTTCGCATTCGGAAGAGAAAGTTGGTGACTGAAATTTCGTTAATAGACCTCGCCGCCACGAAAAACGTCTTTGCTTTAATGACTTCCATCCCAACTCGCGTATCATATCTGCCACACTCTCTCCCCTATTACGCGAAAATACAAAACGAGCTGCCCTTTTTTGCACCCTTTCGATGTCCTCGGTCAATCCCACCTGGTAAGGATCCCACACCGCGCAGCAATATTCTAACAGAGGACGAACGAGTGTAGTGTAAGCCGTCTCTTTAGTGGACTCGATGCATCTTCTAAGTGTCCTGCCAATGAAACGCAACCTTTGGCTCGCCTTCCCCACAATATTATCTATGTGGTCTTTCCAACTGAAGTTGTTCGTAATTTTTACACCCAGGTACTTAGTTGAATTGACAGCCTTGAGAATTGTACTATTTATCGAGTAATCGAATTCCAACGGATTTCTTTTGGAACTCATGTGGAACACCTCATACTTTTCGTTATTTAGCGTCAACTGCCACCTGCGACACCATACATCAATCTTTTCTAAATCACTTTGCAACTGATACTGGTCTTCGGATGACCTTACCAGACGGTAAATTACAGCATCATCTGCGAACAGCCTAAGAGAACTGCTCAGATTGTCACCCACGTTATTTACATAGATCAGGAACAGCAGAGGTCCCAGGACGCTTCCCTGGGGAACACCTGATATCACTTCAGTTTTACTCGATGATTTGCCGTCTATTACTACGAACTGAGACCTTCCTGACCGGAAATCACGAATCCAGTCGCACAACTGAGACGATACCCCATAGGCCCGCAGCTTGATTAGAAGTCGCTTGTGAGGAACGGTGTCAAAAGCTTTCCGGAAATCTAGAAATACGGAATCAACTTGAGATCCCCTGTCGAAAGCGGCTATTACACCGTATTATTACACCGTATTATTCCCCACTCTTTTGGCTGCAAAACCTTATTCATCAGTTACTTTCGTTCAATGCGACAGCCTTACGTTACCTTACTGGGAGGGCCTGTACGCCTGCAAGATACCCCTCTATTGGTCTATGTCTGAACGAAAGTTTGATTCCTCAATAAGATCCCCGTCACTCAGGCACTGATTCCCGCGAAGTCCATCCTTCTTTGACCCAATCAGATGGGACTCGGAAGGTGAAAGATCAGGGATTCAAAGTGGATGAGAGAGGACAATCCAATGAAGTTTTGTGATTTCCTCTCAGGTGGGCAGACTTATCTGAGGCCTTGTGTTGTCATGGACAAGGAGAAGTTCGTTTGCCTTTTAGTGGCGATGAACACGCTGAAGTCGTTTCTTCAGTTTCCTGGTGGCGGCACAATACACTTCAGAGTTTATAGTTGCACCTGAACGGAGGACATGAAACAGAATAACGCTCTGAGAGTCCCAGAAGACCGTCGCCACGGTTATAGCGACTAAAGATGTGGCTTTGAACTTTTTCTTCTGGGAAGAGGTGGTGTGACGCCACCCTATGGATTGCTGTATGGTTTTCATGTGGAAGTGATGAACCCATGTTCCGTAGGCTGTGACGATGTTCAACAAAATGTTGGCACGACCAGCCTGATAACGAGAAAGCAATTCCGCACAGGTGGCCCTTCGTTGATCTTTGTGGTCTTCAGTTACGCAGCGAGGAGGCCAACGGACATAAACCTTCTCGTACCCCAACTGGTTGACGAGTATGTCAGCACTATCAACAGAGAAGTCCAGTTGTGCAACAATGTGCCTGATTCTGATCCGTCGATCACCTCGTATGAAAGTGTCCACACGTTCCAACTCTGCAGGAGTCACAGCTGTGTGCCATCGACCGGCACGCGGGAGATCGGACAGGTCTACGCGACCTTGTTGCGATGGTGACAGACGCCTCACCTAACGACTCAGCGTGCTTTTGAGCACTGACAGGTCTTCGTAGACATTACGAAAGCGCCTACGAATATCTGCGACGCTCTGGTTTTCCGCCAAAAAGAAACTCAATGACAGCTCTCTGCTGAGAAAGCACCGCCGTTTCAGACGCCATTTTGGAGACTATATATAGCGACGTCACCTATAGGAACTTCATGAAACTGTAGGGGCTGAAGCGGGGATATTCCACGACGTTCCACAACATTTTCCACAATTTTGAACCGAAGTTGGCCGATAAAACAATTGTGTTGCATTACTTATTGAACGTCCCTCTTATGTTTCTTAAATATTGATTTGAGAAGAGTCAAGGTATGCAGGTAATGCTTCCATTGCAATGCTTGCTAGCACGTAATTTACGATGGCTTTGAGAGAGGCAAATATGTAGCACGATTTCTTCTTTTTTGGTTCGAGTCAGTTTATTTGATTGTCGAGACGTGATTAAAAAAGTTACCTGCTCGCGTAGCTTGGACTCGGAGTTACAGATTCATCCCTCTTTTACACTTCATTAATTTCAAGGCAGAGTTATATTTATTTATGAGAAGTAATTTTTATAAAATTGGTTGCAGTTCCTACGAAATGAGGTTCATTGTACGATTTCGAATGTTAGTCTGTTTCCAGTTGTTCCATAAACTTAGTTTGTTACACTTTTCCAACAAAAATTTTGTTTTGTAATTGTATGTTTCCGCGTTGCACCGGGACACAATCACTCGGAGTAAAGCAAGCAAGATGTTCTTGGTACTGTTGTTTATCCTAGTACTGCGCTTGACTACTATTTTCTTCAGCTGGTTTGCTGCGGTGCTGTATTTTAACAGTCACCACTTTTCAGCAGTGGCCGAGTTCCTGTTGCCATAAGATAAGAGATCGAAATTTGTTAGGTTTAGTTTAAAATGTCAGGACGCAGTATACTTGTTCACATTCAAGCTTTGAATTTCAAAATTATCATCATGGACAGTTCAGTTTAAGTTCAGTTCAGATCTCATTTACTTTGACAGAGCAATCTTCTTACAGTGCAGTTTTACATGTTCACGACTGTAAAATTCAATTTCGGAAATCTCATTTAATCAGTTTGAATACGTAAAATTAAAGAGAATTTTAGTAAAAGCACATTGAACTTTTATTCTTTGAAAATTCGATTTGTAACTTTGTGTCGAATTTTTATTCCGTTAGTTTTGTGTGTTGGAACTGTAAGACAAACACTGTGACGTCACGCATTGTAGCACTGTTTACTGCACTAGGCAATACAGGCTTTCACAGGACAGCATATATAGTATATAGTTTTATGTTGTCTAATTATCTTTCACAAACTCTAATTGCATTAAGTTCATACAGTTTCAGATGGACTTCGCGACTCTGTCAGCTGGTGTTTAGGTAAGCACACCATTTGTATTGTTCACGATCATGCTACAATACACATACACATAAAAGTTAAAGAGTTTGAAACCAGTTCTCATAAAAAACGTTTCAACCTTGCAGGACTAGCTCTTGTAGAAGAAAGGATATTGTGGACAATTGGCTTAACCAAAGCCAAGGAGATTGCTTCCAGAATTAATTTTCATTATGCAGCAAACCACCGGATTTCACAAGATGCGGACCCACCGTTATAATAGGAGACGAGGAGTGTTGTGTTGTCTTTACATAAGCACTAACAGCAAAATTGGTCGGTCACAGGGTCTCAGTGACTCGAACGTTGATTAGTCATTTAGTCGTATGAATAAAACGGAGAAACTTCTTTATGCTCGAAATTTCAGAGTACCTTCTCCGATTCGGACGAATAAAGCGAGTAGAGACTGTACTTTCTCTTTCAACTGCAGCACGACAAGTGCGGCCGATTGGCACTGTCTGAATACATAGAGTGTGGAGACTCCCGAGTCCGGGGCTAGGAGAAGACACGCAGCGCATGGTACCGTTAACGGACATGACTGCGGATAACAGGGCAGAGCCGAAACCAGTTTGTATAAAATATATCCTACGTTGATTATTTCCTACCAGAAACCTCCCTGGATTCTTTAATGAATGTGTAAAACGCGTATCTCGCAAACTACGTGACATTATTTTGCCCGAAAATTCAGTGGTATATGTCAAAACTGTCTGCAAAATGTATTGTCAATAGAGATACTAGTAAAAAAGTAATATATTAAAACGTCATATACTCTGAAACCCAAAAGAAACGGTGGGACACAGCATCTCCGAGGTAGCGATGGTGGTGATTTTCCCATACGGCCATTTCACGAGTGTACCGTGAATGTGAGGAATCGGGCAAAACATCAAATCTCCGACATCACTGCGGCGTGAAAAAGATCCTGCAAGAACGGGACCAGCGGCGACGACTCAAGAGAACCCTTTAACGTGACCGAAGTGCACGCTTCCACAAATTGCTGGCCAACAACAAGTGACAGCATGCGAACCATTCTATGAAACATCATCGATATAGGCTTTCGGAGCCGAAGGCCCACTCGTGTAACCTTGATGACTGCATGACATAAAGTTTTACGCCTCGGCAGGGCCCGTCAACACCGACACTGTTGATGACTGGAAACATGTTAACTGGTTAGACGAGTCTCATTTGAAATTGTATCGAGCGGGTAATCGTGCACGGGTATGGAGACAAACTCATGAATCCATGGACCCTGAACGTCAGCATGGAATTGTTCTAGGCAGTGGAGGCTCTGTAATGGTGTGGGGCGTGTGTAGTTGGAGTAATATGGGACTCCTCTAGAAACAACTCTGACAAGTGAAACGTGTGTAAGCATCCTGTCTGATCACCAGCATCCGTTCATGTGCGTTGTGCATTCCGACGGACTTGGGCAATTCCAGCAGGACAATGCGACACTCTAGAATTGCTACAAAGTGGCTCCAGGAACACTCTTCTGAGTTTAAACACTTCCGCTGGCCAGCAGACTCCTCATACATGAACATTATTGAGAATATCTGGGATGACTTGTAACGTGCTGTTCAGAAGAGATAGCCACCCCGTGGTACTCTTACGGATTTATAGACGGCCAAGCACGTCGTGTAGTGGCATTCCTCATGCTCGTGAGGGTCCTGCATGATATTTGGCGCAGATGTGCCAGTTTCTTTGGCTGTTTTAGTTGGTGGGAAAACCTCGAGGTATTCAGAGGCTGTCAGTAACATATCTAGTGAAATAAGCAGGAAGTTATTCACTTGGAACTTGCGTTCATTCATTTTATTTTATGTTTTTAATTGATTGTTAATTTCAGTTTTCTGTTTTATTTCTCCATTAATATTAAAGGTGGTTGCTGTTGACATAATTTATTACTGTACACAAAATATAAGTAATTGTACATTACCATGATTATTGAATATGTACGAGCCGTTTAGAGTTTCCAGGTAACAGGTCAAACATTCGCGGCAGTAAATTGGAGGTAGAATAGAAACTGAAACTGTGAGGCTCTGTGGCTGTTAGAGCACGGCAATAGGCTGCTGGCAGTGAAACCTTCAATGCGACCGAGACTTACCACCTTCCGAACACGACGAACAGCAGAGGTAGCCCTTACAAGGCTTGGAGCGGGACATTACCAACTGACACGAGGCTTTCTCTAGCGTCGCAAGGAACCATCAGTGTGTCGAAGGTGTAAAACACAGCTGTTGAGACAACATATTTTAAATGAGTGTGTTTTATATGGCGACCAGACGGCACATCTAGAACTCCCAGAGGATGTTCCCTTTAACTGCTGAGGCGAGTGTGCTTCACGTGTAAGAGTTTGATGTGATGTCAGAAGTTGTTCCCAGAATGTTGGTGTACGTTTCTACTGTACCGCAGAGTAACATATTACTGCAAAGTAGTCACAGAGCCACAGAAATCTTCTTCCTTTTAGGTGCCTGTACTGTTGCATTATAGCTGACTTTATCGAGTAATTCTGCTGTGGTCTCTCTAAATTTTGTGGGTAGTCTTGTCTGAATCTCCTGGAATCAATATTGTATTTTAAATGTTCGTTTCTTGCTACAACCTGGATTTAAAAATATGATGTCTTTCTTTAGAAAGTGTGACAGTTTGTTTGTGACGTATTATGGCAGAGAAAGGTACCTGTACCACTAGAGACAGTGTCAGAGGCTAGCCCTCTGTCATAACACAGCACACACATGCCATATTAATACAAATAAATACACATGATGATGGAAATTTCAGCCTTTGCAATGCATTATGGAAAAATAAATCGTGACTGGTAACAGTAAACTTGTTGTTTCACTGGATATCAATAACAGTCACAGTACAGCGTAACCTAAAAGGGTCAGCAGCATAACATATGTCAGATAATGGCACGATTATTAGAAAGATGCACCAGAATAGCTGTTTGTAATAATTAATCTTTATTAACTACAGACTGTTTCGGCATTTATCGGCATTATGAAGTATCTGTGAATAAAATTTTGGTGGGACCGTGTCTAATGTGGATGTCATTTATACCAAAGCGACTATATTTTACTCACATCTAGAGCGATGTGACGTCGATATTACGTCGTTAGTGAAGTACCGTATAGCTGTCAATATTTTGAGTAGGTGGCAAATAACGTAAATATATTGAAAATAATACATTAATTATGGTGTGACAGTAGTTTGACAGGTCCACTGTTATGGGGTTATGTGTTTACAGATAAACAGCATTATTATTTTACTAACTAAATTTTGCCACGATTATCTTTGTTTGTTTCAAACTTACTTCCAATTTATCCATTTTCATGCTTGAAGAACTCAATGAAGTGTCTGAGTCCGTATTCTGTATGCTCATTTAATATTTCCTGTGGGTATATTCTCGTCTGTATGTAAATTTCTAGTTATTTAAGAATGTCAACTTCAAGAACTTTAGGTATTCTGAGCAGGATTTGGAGCGTATTTTCGATTGTAATAGTGGTGTGGTTTTGATTTTTTCCAATGTAGAAAGAAGCTCGACCGATTATTCTCGCTGTTTTAATGTGTTCTTTATATCTGACATTAAAATATCTTCCAGTTTGGCAAGTGTAAAAGTTATTAGAGTTGCCACGCATGATTTTGTGTATGTCTTTGTTATAATTGTAGTTGTGGCAGAATGAAATTTTGTTGAATGGTTCTTACTGGCTCAAAAGGCTAGTTGAATATTTGTGGATTTAGAAAGTGCATTAATTTTGTTGGAGATTCTACCAAGCTAAACTGTTAGTACCTATGTTATTTCTTGTATAGTTGATGTTCCAAGAGGTAGGTGTATCTACTTGTGTAGAATGTTGTGCTTTGGTGTTACAGTTGTAGTATGATTTTGTGATTATGGTGGGCTATATAACGAAGTGTGTTAAGTTATTTTCGGTAGGTTACTTGATTTAGTAATAACTGAATGGAAAAATGCTAGTTCATGCCACAACATATGAAAGTAATCAGCATTTATAATGTTGTCAGAAGCGGTAGCCATTCTATAGATACCAAATATGTTGTGATCGTTATTTTTACCAGTTGTGAAATCTAGATAGTTAATGCTTTTGTCTTTCTCCATTTCCATAGTGAAACTAATTTTAGCATGTAGTTGATTGACATTTTGGTGGATATTTGTCTTTATGGTTTCCATCTACCAACATGGGGGTATCATCCATATACCCAGCACAATATAACACTTTCTTAACAGTAGGCCAATTTGAGTTAAAGAACTTTTCTTCCAGAGAATTTAGGAAAATACTGGCTAATGTGCCTGATACACTATTACCCATGGTTCTTCCACCTGCTTGGATATAAATTATGTCGATAAATTCAAAATAATTATGTGACTGTGCTATCTCCAAAAGCTTTATAATTTCGGTCTTATACAGCCATCATGTCCAACACTAACAGCAACAAGGCAAAGCCAACTACTTTCTTTCAATCATCGTAGTCATTGCTTGGAAGTAAGTTTACTGTAAGGGATGTAGGTATATCTCCGCCATCGCAATCTTCGCAGAAAGATTCAGCGGTCCTAACAGGGTCGCCAAAGAGGAACGGGAGACAGTTTACATGATGTAGATAATAAAGGCGAGGTTGTAGCCTCCATAACGCTGTCCGGCAGCCTTAAACAAGTAGTGGTGGCGTTTTATGCCCCTCGCCAGGCCCGGCAAGTGGTTAAACACGACCGCGCCGCCCACACGCCGTCCCACCACCCAAGATTACAACCTTTCTGGGGAAGGTTTTCCAATTTGCTCCGTTAAATAATGTAGGGACATAGCCGGCCATACTGGTGCGACGCTGCTGCAACGGCTAGCGGCTGCACAATTTGTCTGCCGGTGAATTAGTAATCCGGATTTGCTCTGGCCCTGGCTTTGGATATAGATGGAAATTGGAACGAGACTTCACAGGTTTTTTGCAAAAGGGTTTTCGATTTAGCATGAGGTGACTGACAATTTAACTTTCGCTGTTACGTCCCTGGCTTTCTACGTCCATCCAGAAATATAGAAACAGCAGTATCGTAAGTAAATTCAATTGAGATGGCAACTATTAAAGACCTCTATATTGTATGTTAAACTGTCTGATAGTTATAGCGTATATTGAGGAATGCGATGCGATGAGGGGTAACAGAATCATTGCTACGTTTTTCTGCTTTTAAACTGCTAGTATTTGGCCTACGTTAGACTTTTGTCAGGCTTGTTTTAGCACTAAGACTAGACCTGAGTGATCTACATTGTAACACGAAGTCCCAGATATTTCTTAAAAAACCGAGTATAAACTTATCGCATTCTTCTTCAGTTTTTCACGGTTCTAGGCCTCATTCTGTTAAAACATGACACTTATAGGATTGCTTTGTTGTCCTTCCGTCTACTTGTCTGTCTGTAAATCCGAATGTTAAGACCCTTTATTTATTTATTTATTTTAAAAGGAACGTGTAGACGTGTGAAGTTAAACTTCAGATTTATGTCACGTATTATGGTCTATGGTCCCTTGACGGTGTAAAAATTTTAAGCTTTTAATTCAGTTCACTTAAAAAATTCGGCCATTTTTGACACATATTTCGACTCCAGAAATCTCACTCACCTATAGGGTACTTTCATTGATCTAGGGAATTATGAAATTAAGCTAGAGGTCAGGGTTAACAGTACAAGTAAAGTGATCTTCAAACTTGAAACTGAAACAATCTCGAAAGTTATTATTTACATTGTCAGTGGGGGAAGTTTTGCGATATGTTGATTTAAAAGGTGTGTGGAGAAAAATCCTACCTCAAGATAGCAACATTTTTTTTAATGATTACCGGCTTAGAGTCATTACCGAGTCATCTCACATCAATCTAAAATGTTGTTCACTGTGTGACACTCATCATACATCGTCGTAGTTTTTTAGAGCTAAATCACCCTAGTTAAATAAAACATGCTTTAGCAGTTTTCTATAACCTCCCTCCTGCCGCCTAGGCACTTTATGTTATTCTTTGACATTGTCAATTACTAGAAGGGGTGGACGAGATAAAAGATCTGTTGACTGGAATCCGTGGGACCAATATCTTTCCCGTATCAATATCGATAACAAGCAAAAAACGTCAATATTCTCGATTTGCAGATTGGTTAAGCTGCCTATATACATAATTACGTTTATAGTGAATCCTCCATGCGCGAGTCTTACTTGACCCAGACTTACTTTTTTTTATTGATCTCTTAAGCTACCTTGAGTTGTCTATCAGTATCTTCCTTAAATGTCTTTCTAAAATGTGAAAATGTGAATCCAGCAGGATTTCGTCTGCTCGGTTTCTGATGTGGGGGCTATCTCAGAGGTAGTAATTTGAGATGCTTGCCGTAGTATTTGCGTTGTTATTCTGCCGTTTCAAATACAGATAAATTTGTGAGTAAAATTAAGATTTTTACGTATTTTCTTTCTATCTGGATTTCCAAGTTTCACTTATTGCCTGCACTATCTGGTTTCCTACTTCTTGGTTGCTTTTTGTTGATATTCATAGGAAGAATTTCCTACATCTTGATTTTAAAAGTAAGAAATAACTGCCCAAATAATGAGTGTTGGCCCCGGTTTCGTTTAGCTTATACACGAGCGACATGTTGGCAACATCTAAAATATTTATCTGTTCAGATGCTCTAGAACACAAAGCAAATCTTTCAAAGAAGAAGAAATCTTCACAAAGCATACGTTAAATAGATATTTCACACGGAGGAGTCAGTAGAGCCGGCCTAACAGTAGTATCGATTGAGGTGGAGCACAGTTAAAGATCGACTCGAATCCGAATTATCTACCCGTATTACCCCATTGCTCTCTGGCATTTAGGAAACACACAGAAAGCACCGATCCCAAAATTAAAACTAGAAATGAGATTACCAAAAGTCTGAGTGGAAAGAGCCGAGGAACACAATCAGACACTTGAAGTAATGCAGAACGATTGTCTGCATATTGTGCACCCTGCTTGAAGCAGAAGCATTCACGTCAACGAGATTGTTGTACAGTTAAACGATACAGTGATAACTGCAACTGACACACTAAAATAAATACCACTTCTGTGCCTTTATCTCTTGTCTAATACAAGACCACTACTTTTCAGATGACAACAGACAGTTAATTGAAAATGGAGTAATAAAGCGAGTTCCTAGAAAGTCTCCAGTAAAAAAAAATTATTTCTTGTGTTTTATGTACCGACTTCAGTCCGAAAATCCTCTTTCAGATCTAAACTATCGTCACCCTAACCTACATTTTACGTTTTGAGTAGTTCATGGGCTCTGGGCAGAAAATTATACGCTGATAAAAATTTTCTTTAATCCAATATACTATCGACTTCGATCTGTGATGAACATTTCCATATCTGTAAGACCAAAGTTTGTCCCGGCGTCTACAATGTTCAAATAAATTACCGGAATGCAACCGGATGACGTCGTCGAGAACCGCCGATATTTCCACCGGAGCTCATCCAGCCAGTTTCAAGGCAAAATAACACAAGTAAGCACTGTGCAACGGAATTTAAAGCCTCGTCGTTCTTCGGTGAAACTCCGGAAAGGTGACACTCACACACACTGTAATCACTACGGCCACCTCAGAAGTTTTCGATAGTGTAATTAATAATGAACAGATGAGGTACCATAAACTCTGTCCCTCTGTTTTTTGACGAGGGAGAGAGCAGGATTACATGCAGAATTTAAACAAAAACCACCACCCCTCTTTATAAGATTACTTGCGAATTTAGTTTCAACAACTTCCTTAATAACACTATCCTATTAGCTGGAAATAGATTCCAGAATTTCCATGTTATATTCCATACGATGAAGGATGCCACGACAACGTTTTGCAATGGCGGAAATGTTTGGCTTTTGTTAGCGTGTTGGCCGCGTAAGCTCAGTACAACGGTTCCCAACAGTCCAGACAGTCTGACTAATATATGACACGCCACAGCTGAAAGAAATACTGTAGATACCCGCCTTTTTCGATCATATCTAAGAGCAAAGCCCTTTAAGTTCTGTAAACAACGATCTTTTTTGCATTAAGGCGGATGTCTACCGTACTCTTTGCAGCTGTCACGTGGCATATACTGGCCAGACTATCAGTACCATGGAGGAACGGTGTACTGCACATAAGTGGCATACACGCTTACAAAAGCCGAGAAAATCTGCTATTGCAGAACACTGTCTTGGTATCAGTCATGCTGTGGAATATAACAGAGATTCTGGCATGCACTTCCAGCTATTAGGACAGTGTTATTAAGGAATCTGTAGAAATTAAATTAGCAATAATCTTATAGATAGAGATGGTGGCTTTTGTTTAGATTAAATTTCACTATCGACAACTGCTGCTCGTTGCAACAAGGGGATGGAGAAGAGGAAGGGAGAAGTGGACCATGTTTCATTTAAGCGTAGTTTCCGTCCATTACAAGCGGTGTTCCGTTATCAAAAAACAGAAAGACTGAATTTATGCTACATCATCCGTTGATTACTTTATCCAACAGTGAAATAAATGTCTGATAACTACATCGACCACAACGATAATAAAAACGACAGCAAAAAGCTCGAATTAGCTCTCGTTTCCAAGTTAATGGGTGTGCATTAAATTATAATTATATTTTATTAGCATTCATTCATTCACTCATTCATTCATTCATTCCTCCCCCCATGAACCATGGACGTTGCCGTCGGTGGGGAGGCTTGCGAGCCTCAACGATACAGATAGCCGTGCCGTAGGTGCAACCACAACGGAGGGGTATCTGTTGAGAGGCCAGACAAACGTGTGGTTCCTGAAGAGGGGCAGCAGCCTTTTCAGTAGTTCCAGGGGCAACAGTCTGGATAATTGACTGATCTGGCCTTGTAACACTAACCAAAACGGCCTTGCTGTGCTGGTACTGCGAACGGCTGAAAGCAAGGGGAAACTACAGCCGTAATTTTTCCCGAGGGCATGCAGCTTTACTGTATGGTTAAATGACGATGGCGTCCTCTAGGGAAAATATTCCGGAGGTAAAATAGTACCCCATTCGGATTTCCGGGCGGGGACTACTCAAGGGGACGTCGTCATCAGAAGAAAGTTAACTGCCATTCTACGGATCGGAGCGTGGAATGTCAGATCCCTTAATCGGGCAGGTAGGTTAGAAAATTTAGAAAGGGAAATGGATAGGTTTAAGTTAGATATAGTGGGAATTAGTGAAGTTCGGTGGCAGGAGGAACGAGACTTCTGGTCAGGTGAATACAGGGTTATAAATACAAAATCTAATAGGGGTAATGCAGGAGTAGGTTTAATCATGAATAAAAAAGTAGGAGTGCGGGTAAGCTACTACAAACAGCATAGTGAACGTATTATTGTGGCCAAGATAGATACGAAGCCCACACCTACTACAGTAGTACAAGTTTATATGCCAACTAGCTCTGCAGATGACGAAGAAATTGAAGAAATGTATGATGAGATAAAAGAAATTATTCAGGTAGTGAAGGAAGACGAAAATTTAATAGTCATGGGTGAATGGAATTCGACAGTAGGAAAAGGGAGAGAAGGAAACATAATAGGTGAATATGGATTGGGGGTAAGAAATGAAAGAGGAAGCCGTCTGTTAGAATTTTGCACAGAGCATAACTTAATCATAGCTACATTTGGTTCAAGAGTCATAAAAGAAGGTTATATACATGGAAGAATCCTGGAGATACTGACAGGTTTCAGATAGATTATATAATGGTAAGACAGAGGTTTAGGAGCCAGATTTTAAATTGTACGACATTTCCAGGGGCAGATGTGGACTCTGACCACAATCTATTGGTTATGAACTGTAGATTAAAACTGAAGAAGTTGCAAAATGGTGGGAATTTAAGGAGATGGGACCTGGATAAACTGACTAAACCAGAGGTTGTACAGAGATTCAGGGACATCATAAGGGAACAATTGACAGGAATGGGGGAAAGAAATACAGTAGAAGACGAATGGGTAGCTCTGAGGGATGAAGTAGTGAAGGCAGCAGAGGATCAAGTAGGTAAAAAGACGAGGGCTAGTAGAAATCCTTGGGTAACAGAAGAAATATTGAATTTAATTGATGAAAGGAGAAAATATAAAAATGCAGTAAATGAATCAGGCAAAAAGGAATACAAACGACTCAAAAATGACATCGACAGGAAGTGCAAAATGGCTAAGCAGGCATGGCTAGAGGACAAATGTAAGGATGTAGAGGCTTATCTCACTAGGCGTAAGATAGATACAGCCTACAGGAAAATTAAAGAGACCTTTGGATAAAAGAGAACCACTTGTATGCATATCAAGAGCTCAGATGAAAACCCAGTTCTAAGCAAAGAGGTGAAAGCAGAAAGGTGGAAGGAGTATATAGAGGGTCAATACAAGGGCAATGTACTTGAGGTCAATATTATGGAAATGGAAGAGGATGTAGATGAAGATGAAATGGGAGATACGATACTGCGTGAAGAGTTTGACAGAGCACTGAAAGACACGAGTCGAAACAAGGCCCCAGGAGTAGACAACATTCCATTAGAACTACTGACGGCCTTGGGAGAGCCAGTCCTGACAAAACTCTACCATCTGGTGAGCAAGATGTACGAGACATGCGAAATACCCTCAGACTTCAAGAAGAATATAATAATTCCAATCCCAAAGAAAGCAGGTGTTGGCAGATGTGAAAATTACCGAACAATCAGTTTAATAAGTCACAGCTGCAAAATACTAACGCGAATTCTTTACAGACGAATGGAAAAACTGGTACAAGCCGACCTCGGGGAAGATCAGTTTGGATTCCGTAGAAATGTTGAAACAAGTGAGGCAATACTGACCTTACGACTTATCTTAGAAGAAAGATTAAGAAAAGGCAAACCTACGTTTCTAGCATTTGTAGACTTAGAGAAAGCTTTTGAAAATGTTGACTGGAATACTCTCTTTCAAATTCTAAAGGTGGCAGGGGTAAAATACAGGGAGCGAAAGGCTATTTACAATTTGTACAGAAACCAGATGGCAGTTATAAGAGTAGAGGGGCATGAAAGGGAGGTAGTGGTTGGGAAGGGAGTGAGACAGAGTTGTAGCCTCTCCCCGATGATATTCAATCTGTATATTGAGGAAGCAGTAAAGGAAACAAAAGAAAAGTTCGGAGTAGGAATTAAAATCCATGGAGAAGAAACAAAAACTTTGAGGTTCGCCGATGACATTGTAGTTCTGTCAGAGACAGCAAAGGACTTGAAAGAACAGTTGAACGGAATGGACAGTGTCTTGAAAGTAGGATATAAGATGAACATCAACAAAAGCAAAACGAGGATAATGGAATGTAGTCGAATTAAGTCGGGTGACGCTGAGGGAATTAGATTAGGAAATGAGACACTTAAAGTAGTAAAGGAGTTCTGCTATTTGGGGAGCAAAATAACTGATGATGATCGAAGTAGGGAGGATATAAAATGTAGACTGGCAATGACAAGGAATGCGTTTCTCAAGAAGAGTAATTTGGTAACATCGAGTATAGACTTAAGTGTCAGGAAGTCGTTTCTGAAAGTATTTGTATGGAGTGTAGCCATGTATGGAAGTGAAACATGGGCAATAAATAGTTTGGACCAGAAGATAATAGAAGCTTTCGAAATGTGGTGCTACAGAAGAGTGTTGAGGATTAGGTGGGTAGATCACGTAAGCAATGAGGAGGTATTGAATAGGATTGGGGAGAAGAGAGTGGCACAACTTGACTAGAAGAAAGGATCGGTTGGTAGGAAATGTCCTGAGGCATTAAGGTATCACTAATTTAGCATTGGAGGGCAGCGTGGAGGGTGAAAATCGTAGAGGGAGACGAAGAGATGAATTCACTAAGCAGATTCAGAAAGATGTAGGTTGCAGTAGGTACTGGGAGATGAAGGAGCTTGCACAGGATAGATTAGCATGGAGAGCTGCATCAATCCAGGCTCAGGACTGAAGACCACAACAACAAACATAGCATTCATTGTCAGTTTTTCCCATATAGGTTTCGGAAGCCCACTGATGGTAGACAGTGATGAAGTTTAAGGCAAGAATAGCTGTGTATACTTTACCACTACTTTTACCCAGGGCTCGTTGCAAGAAGGGGAAGGGGAAGAGTAAAGGACGAGAGGAACATGGTTCATTTAAGCGTAGTTTCAGTCCGTTACATGTTGTATTCTATTCTTGCGCTTGAAGAACTTGTTACGGAAGTGTAGTTAGTGCGTGTGGTCATTGTAATTGCTGTGATTCAATCTCCATTACAAATACATAAACAGTGCTGACAAATTTGCTACACTTGCAGACATGTTACACTGAAATCGCAAATCAGGCCAGTAAGGCCATATTTTGGGAAGGCCCACGGACTGTACTTTGCTGTGAAATCTGGAACCAGGACAAGCACAGGAATCTTCATAAATGTTGCATGTTTTATGTCTTGAGTCTTCATCGTTGTTAAACCGTTAAAGATCTTCCATGGGTTATGCTATACCAATGGTTTGGTGACACCAATCAAACAAAGTTCATGACTGTCAGTTTTGTATGACAGTTCCATTAACACATGCTATTTGCAGGAAAAATGTCTTCCTTGACATATCCTAACATAAGGTTGGCCACGAACACAGAATGCCTGTTCCTCTCCCATGTGATTGTGACACTGAAGAGGAAATAGTGAAACTAGCGGGCCACCATCACCTTCAAAACTCATTTCTTCGAAATATACTGATTTTGTGTGTAGAGGTGAATTTACAGAGATTCACAAAGTAACACATTGTGAACTTAATGATCAAGTAAGAGATATGAAAGTTCGGTAGGAAAAGGTGCACTGTTACTGCAAGACTACAACGGTAGAATTCTCTTGATAAGACGGTAAACGTGAGTGCGTTCCGTAACCGCCATATGCCGTTCCTTCTATTTTTAGAAAGTGAAAAAAGTTGCTGTTTTGTGGTGATGAACAGGGACTAATGGTAGCTGTGGGCGTTGACTATGAAAGTGATCAGTGGGGGTTGTACCAAAATAAGTCTCAAGTGTATGCTACTGCATAATGCCAATGTGTTACCATCCATTCCTGTTGGGTATGCACCTTACACGAAAGAAACATATGATAACCTGAAACAGGTGTTACTACGATTCAACTATGACACGTTTAAATGGATGATTTTCGCGGATCCGAAGGTCATAGGCATATTATTTGGGCTACAACACGTCTACATCAAATTTTGTTGTTTCCTGTGCATCTGGGGTAGCAGCGCCACAGCACTCCATCATCAAAACAAAGACTAATCTAAGCCACGATCACTTGAACCAGAATCTCACAATGTAATGCACGAAGCACTTGTCGAATTCGAGGACACAATTGTCCCTGTTCCTCATATAAAAGAGCGGCTAACGAAAACCGTCTTTAAAGCTATGGATAATACTGCGGAAGCATTTCTCTATTGGACGAGAAATTTCCATATATTAGTGAGGCGAAAATGAAAGACGGGATTTTCGTGGGTCCCCAGATCCGCAAATGTACAAAGAAGGGCACATCCACCCCATCCATACAGATGATGGAAAGTTAACTTGGAACGCCTTTGGTCAAATGTCAACAAACTATCTAGGAACTAAGAGGGCAAATCCCATAAGGATCTTGTGGCACATTTTCCGCACTGCTTCAACAGTCTGGGGTGCAACATGTCCTCGAAGCTACACTTCCTAGATTCCCATTTGTTCTTCTTTTCCTGAAAATTGCAGTGCTGTAACCGACGAGCACGGAGAACGCCTCCACCAGCAAATTTCGGACGTGGAAATGAGAAACCAGCGAAAGTGGACCGCAGCAATGTCAGCCGACTACTGCTGGGCACTAATAAGGAAAACACCAGTAGGAAACCTTTTTATGGAGTATTTTGAGGAGGGAGCTCTTGATTCAGCTGCCCTGAAATCAACAGTTTTTTGGAGGTACGTGGATACTTTCATAGTGTGGCCTCATGGAGAAGACAAATTAATGGAGTTTCTACATCACCTCAACTCCATTCATAGCAACATCCGGTTCACCATGGAAATAGAGAAAGATGGTTGTTTGCCTTTCTTGGATGTCCTGGTTCGAAGAAAGAATGATGGTTCTCTAGGGCATTCAGTTTATCAGAAGCCCACTCATACTGAATTGTACCTGCGAGCATCGAGTTTCCATCACTCGTCGCAAACCATGAGTGTGCTTAAAACACTTGTTCATAGAGCTCATACAGTCTCAGATCTAGATAGCTTACCTCAAGAAGTCGCCCATCTAAAGACAGCATTCAGCATAAATGGGTTTCTATCCGGTTGATTAACAGGGCAATAACAGTTAAAACTAAGAAGCAGGAAGTTGATAATGAGGAGAACATGCCGGAACAATCTTTAGCTTTACTTCCTTTCGTTGGCAACACATCGTTTAAAACAGCAAGAATCCTCCGAAAATTTCAGGTAAAAGTGTTTCTCCTCCCACCATCGAATGTTGCGGACCTTGTGGGATCAGTAAAGGACAGTCTATTACTACGAAAGGCCGGAATTTACAAGATACCGTGTCACTATGGTATGGCTTATATAGGTCAAACCACACGCACTGTGAAAGAACGCTGCACTGAACATCAACGTTACACCCGCCTTTTGCAACCAAACAATTCCGCTATTTCTGAACATTGTATTTCCACTGGACATTCTATGGAGTATGAGAAAACAATGATTTTATCCACAGCAACATCTTTCTGGGACTCCATTATTAAATAATACATAGAAGTACGCCTGGCGGAAAATCTGTTGAACCGTGACAGCGGCTACCAGCTGGTCAGTGCACGGAATCCCATCACTCCACGATTTGCTCAAATCGAAGACGACAGGATGCGCCGACATCAACACCCCAATCACAGCACAAGACATTAAATATACCCTCCGATCCAAATGCAACACAGCCCCTGGTCATGGCTGTGTCACCTACCGTCATATTAGAGAAATCCCCTTCTCTTTCGTAACTGTCCTTGCCCATCTCTATAACGTCATCCTCTCTACCAGCTTCTACCCCGACCTGTGGAAGATTTCCCGCATCCTCCTATTCCTCAAACCCAACATACCCCCTTCTGTCAACTCTTCCTATCATCCCATCTTCCTCACCTCCGTCTTCAGTAAGGTCTTCGAATCAAACCTCTCCAATGTTCCGACCCTCCTTCTCCGCCGAAGACCGACTCCTTAACCTTGTTCACCTTCTCTCCCTCCAGCTTAACTCCCGTCGCTCCGCCATTTTGTTTCCCTCGATCTCCAAAATACCTATAACTGTGTATGACATCCCGGTCTCCTCTTTATACTCCAAACCTACGCCCTGCCTATCAACTTTGTCCATCTGGTCGCTTCCTTCCTCTCGCGCCGTTCTTCCTATGTCACCCTACACAACACCAACTTCCATATCTTTTATCCCACTGCTGGCATTCCCCTGGGCCCTGTCCTCTCCCCTCTCCTCTATCTCTTGTACATGGCTGATACGCCCAAGCCACTCCCACCTGTCCACCTCCTCTAATATGCTGATGACATCGCCTTCCTGGCCCTCTATTCTATCCTTCAACAGTCCCAATGCACCCTCCAAACCCACCTTGACCAGTTCATCACTTGGTGTAACCAGTGGTTCCTTCATCTGAACCTCTCCAAAACCCAGTCAATCACCATAGGCCACAACACCTGTTCCTTCCACCTCCATGATTTCTACCTCACCCTTTATGGTTGTCCCATCCAGCTCACCCCCGCCGTGAGATACCTTGACATCACCCTTGACTGTCACCTCACCTGGACACCTCATCTCCTGACCATCCAGCAGAAAACCCATTCCCACCTCTGCCTCCTGAAACTCCTGTCTGGCCAGATGTGGGTATTGCATCCTTCCACCATCCTCCACACCTACAAATCCCTAATCCGTCGTATCCTCTGTTATGCCAGCTTTGCCTGGATCTCCGCCCCCACTCGCTTTTACAAGGCCCTCTAAACCCTCGTACACCACACACTCCGTCTTGCCTTCCGTATACGCCTTCCTTCCCCCACATGGCTCCTGTACGTCCTCATCCCCTTCCCTCACCTCATCCTTCTACTCCAACATCTCCACATCCTTTACACTGTCTGCAGGTTTTATCCCCCCCCACCCTCTGCTTTCCTCCTTCCTCTCCACCCCCCACCTGTTGCCGCTCCTCTATCGCTGTATCCCTCCCTCTCTCCACCTCCACACACTCCATCTCATTCATCAGGGCTTTTTCCAGCACCTACCCCTCCCAGATGTTAAACTTTGCTGTGACATGTACCCTTCCTTCCAACTGTAACCTTGCCTTGCTCCCTGCCCTCCGCAGAGCCCCCCTTTTCTTCTCCCCTCCTTCTCCCAGAGCTGATTTTCCTCCTTTTACCACCTGAGTCCCTGCAATGCTCCTCAACCGTATCCCTCCCACGTCATTCCCTCCCCAGCCCACTTCGACGTGCCCCCAACCGTCTTCCCCCTTCCCCCCCCCCTCTGTCCCTTCTCCCTTAACTCCATGCCCCTGGCAAATCCTGTGTTTTGCTCATCGTTATCAGTGTGCTACATCAGTGTTGTGTTTGGTGCTGTTCTCCTGTGCATCATGAGCTGTGATTTTAATTGTGTGCTGGACTTGAAAATAGTGTTACTGTCATTGATCGTTATGTGCTACACCATCTCTCAACACTTTTATGCTGCAGCCATACTACGCGCTGTGTTCTTTTAATAGTGCCAGCGTGTGGTTCTTTTGTGCTCAATACTTTTCAAAGTTTTTGTCTCTGTTATACAGTGGCCCCCCTTTTTATCTGTTCTGGTCCATTATGTTCCACTTTTTTATTTTTGTCCGCCATATTTTCTCCTTTGTCATTTTTAATGTCTTCTATAGTATCCTTATTGTCTTTTGGCTGAAGAGCAGGGCATATGCTGCTGCCAGCTCGCCCCGGATGGAGAATTGGAATTCAATAGAGAAAAAAAGAAAAGAAAAAAAAAACGTTTTCGCCAGTCTGCGGCGGCTCACCTGAAGATGACTGGCAGGTGCCCAGTTGAAATATCGTGCGAGATATTGAACGACGAACGGCTGCAAGCCCAAAATTTGTTTGAACAGTCAATTCGCCTGGAAAATTTTAAAATTCACGACAGTAGGAAACTATAAACGCCAGGCAGAGTGGTTACGCCTTCAATGACCTTCCTCAGAGGAAGGTAATTGAGAATAAACTTATACAGACAATAACGTAAAGTTATCATAACTTCGAAAGCAGAGCTAATCTTACACTTTCATTAATATTTTAGCTATCAAAACACCGGAAAGCATAGAGAATAGTTCTTCTCATGCCAGTTACAGAAAAAGATTTAAGAAACCGACCTCGGGAATGATCAGTTTGTATTCTGTAGAAAAGTAGGAACACGCGAGGCAGTACTGACCCTACAACTTACCTTAGAAGGTAGGTTAAGGAAAGGCAAACCTACGTTTCTAATATTTGTAGACTTGGAGAAAGCTTTTGACAATGTTGACTTGAATACTCTCTTTCAAATTCTGAAGGTGGCAGGGGTGAAATAAAGGGAACGACAGGCTATTTACAATTTGTGTAGAAAACAGATTGCAGTTATAAGACTCGAGGGGCGTGACAGGGAAAAGTGACGGAGAAGGGAGTGAGACAGTGTTGTAGCCTATCCCTGATGTTATTCAATCTGTGTACTCAGCAAGCAGTAAAGGAAACACAACAAAAATTTGGAGTAGAGTTAAAATCCATGGAGAAGAAATAAAAACTCTGAGGTCTGCCGATGACATTATAATTCTGTTAGAGACAGCAAATGACCTGGAAGACCAATTGAACGGAATGGACAGTGTCTTGAAAGGAGAATATAAGATGAACATCAACAAAAGCAAAACGAGGATAATGGAATGTCGTCGTGATGCTGAGGGAATTAGATTAGGAAATGAGACATTTGAAGTAGTAAATTAGTTATGCTATTTTGGCAGCAAAATAACTGATGACGCTCAAAGTAGAGAGGATGTAAAATATAGGCTGGCTAAGGCAAGGAAAGAGTTTCTGAAGAGGAGACTAACCTGCTAAAATCATCAGTCCCTAAGCTTACACACTACTTAACCTAAGTTATACTAATAACAAACACACACAGCCATGCCCGAGGGAGGGCTTGAACCTCCGCCGGGACCAGCCGCACAGTCCATGACTGCAGCGGCCCTGATCGCTCGGCTAATCCCGAGCAGCAGTTTATATTTGTCAGAAAGTGTTTTCTGAAAGTATTTTATGGAGTGTGGCCACGTATGGAAGCGAAACATGGACGATAAATAGTTTAGACAAGAAGAGAATAGAAGCTTTCGAAATGTGGTGAAACAGAAGAATGCTGAAGATTAGATTGGTAGATCAAGTAACTGATGAGGAGGTGCTGAACAGAGTTGAGGAGAAGAGGAATTTGTCGCACAACTTGACGAAAAGAAGGGATCGGTTGGTAGGACACGTTATGAGGCATCAAGTGATCACCGATTTAGTATTGGAGAAAAGCGTAGAGAGTAAAAACCGTAGAAGGAGACCAAGAGATGAATACACTAAGCAGAATCAACAGGATATAGGTCGCAGTAATTACTCGGAGATGAAGAAGCTTGCACAAGATAGAGTACCATTGAGAGATGCATCAAACCACTCTCTGGACTGAAGACCACAACACCAACAACAATGTTATTAATTTCATTGTTGATCAGGCATCTTTGGTTTGTGATGGTGCAAGTCTTTACAGTGTTTGTGAGTGTTATCTTCCTTAAGTGTATCTGAAACCGGAGGTTTTACATGCCCTGCTTACTTACTGCAATCTTTTCTTCAGATTGGATGATTGTGCTTTTGTCGAAATATCGGCGGTTGCGTACAACGTTACCCGGCTGAATTTCCTTAAGTTATTTGAAAATAGTCAGATCTTTTCTTTAATGTAAAAATGTAGATGCAAATAAATGTCCAACGTAAACTAAAGGACGGAAAGAGGGAAATTCGAGATTTAACGTACCGGCGACATAGAGGTCTTTAGAGATGGAACACAAGCTCGAATTGTTTCAAGGTTTCAACGGTGGGAAAGGATTCCATCCATGCCGTTTAAAAGGAACCATCCCAGCATGTGCCTTGGGCGATTTAGGAAAATCACGGGAAACCAAAAGGGGATGGTCGCACGCGGATCTGAACCGTTGTCGTCCCGAAAGAGAGTCCAGTGTGCTAACCACTGCGCCACCTCCCTCAGTAAAACGTAAACAATTTAAGCTAACATTGTGTCAGAGAGTGCTGCCACGTACACAGTATGTGCAAATGTATTACAGAAAGGCTAGGTAAACGCTACCTGAAGTCACCATCCTTTTCTATACATTGACACTCGAGTAGTCTTATTATCCAGTATATAGTTTACACTACACATTTCTTTTTTTCATTTCTTTTATGATAAATCAAATTGAAAGTGGTCATCACAGGCCGAAGTCAATGTTAAATTGATCTACGTTTGGTTTCAAGCACTAGGACTAAGGAGCATTCGAATCATCATTTCCTGGATTACTGTTTTCCCTCAAAACAACGATGAAGCAAGTGGGTAATTTGCACACTATTTGGCTGACAAGCATTCAAGGCCGGACCACATCAGATTGATTGAATCGCTCTGGATGCAGACATACAGCTGACAAGAACAATCTGGAGCTGCCTCAAAAGTACTAGGACAAGGCATGCTACATCATACAACCACTTTATACATGAGGAATGGTGCACGACCCTGAAACTGATTGCGGAACAACGAAGCAGAAAAATGGTTCAAATGGCTCTGAGTACTATGGGACTTAACATCTGAGGTCATCAGTCCCCTAGAACTTAGAACCACTTAAACCTAACTAACCTAAGAACATCACACCCATTCATGCCCGAGGCAGGATTCCAAACTGCGACCGTAGCGGTCACGTGGTTCCAGACTAAAGCGCCTAGAACCGCTCGGCCACACTGGTCGGCAACGGAGCAGACAGTAAACCATTTAAATCTGACTGTTCGATAAGATGATTCATTTGACGCTGACTGCAATGACTTCATATAAAGATCCCTCCAAAGCTACCGTCTGCTTACGTAATCTGGATATTTGACGAAACTTAATATCATCTCTAAATGTTGCTTTCTACAATATTAGAGTATGGATTGAGTCACAAACGATGGTGATCGATTTTAGTCTCGTTCTGCGCATCTGCGTCACGTTCTCTGCTACAGCCAATAATTTTCAGTAGTATTCTGAGCGCTCTGCTGTGAATGTCTCACCGAATGCGAGCATTAAATGAGATAGTAGCGGGTTATTCAGTGAAGTTTTATTCCATTTGTTGCGAGCTGTCATGGCTGATAGTGCTGATAATCAACAAATTCTACGCAAGCAAGTGAAGGATATGTTTTGCGGGATACACGCCTACATCTAGCGCAAAGCACGTGTATGCGGTTGCAGCAACTGTCGCTTTGTACCGGCAACAATGCGATCCCCAGTCCTTGGACCTGGGTTCTATTAGTTCATCTCCACGTTCTCCTTCTCTCTATCTCCTTCTTCATCTCCTCTTTTTCATCTCCTGCACCCCCTCTCTCTCTCTTCCTCCTCCACCCACACTCATCCTACAGCTCCTCCTGCCCCTCTCTTTGTCCATCTCCTCCTCTTCGCTTTTCCTATAGATTTCCTCCTCCCCCTCTGTCAATCTCCTCCTCGCGCTTCTTCTACATATCTCTTCCTCCCTCTGTCTCTGACCATCTCCTCCCCTTTCCCTTGCCAGCCGGAGTGGCCGAGCGGTTCTAGGCGCTACAGTCTGGAACCGCGCGACCGCTACGGTCGCAGGTTCGAATCCTACCTCCGGTATGGATGTGTGTGATGTCCTTAGGTTAGCTATGTTTAAGTAGTTCTAAGTTCTAGGGGACTGATGACCTGAGAAGTTAAGTCCCACAGTGCTCAGAACCATTTTTGAATCCTTTCCTTTGTCTGTCCACTTCCTCCCCTCTTTACTTCGCCCACCCCTTTTCCTGTCCATCGCCTCCTTCGCCCAGTCCGTGCCTATCTCCTCGTTCCCTCTCGTTGTACGTCCATCTCCTTCACCCCCTTGTCTCTCCACGTTAGCCCGCTCATCCCAGTAGGACGCTGGTGGCTTTACCCCCACAGCATTTAGTTCCAGACCGTAACTAATACGTGTACGAAATTTGGTTGAAATCGTTCCAGGGGTTTAGGAAGAGTGTTTTACGCGTACCTTTACCTGAGTGGGCACATGTCAAATAAGTTTTACATCTATTTAATGTATTTCACTCGTATCTGTACGCACATTTCACCTCTATCCCTAGCGAACTTCACAATTCAGTTTCATTTTCGTTCGACTCTACATTATGACGTTGTATCTCCTGAAATATGTACTGTACACTGATATAATTTTGCAGGTATATCCAACAATGGATGTGAGTACGGTCTTCCAACTGTGTTGTGAACAGAGTTAGAAGTAATAAATGAAAACGTCACGCATGACGCGGCAGCTTTTGACTCATCTCAGCATTTGACGTCATATTTCAAAAATGGCTCTGAGCACTATTGTACTTAACATCTATGGTCATCAGTCCCCTAGAACTTAGAACTACTTAAACCTAACTAACCTAAGGACAGCACACAACACCCAGCCATCACGAGGCAGAGAAAATCCCTGACCCCGCCGGGAATCAAACCCGGGCGTGGGAAGCGAGAATGCTACCGTACGACCACGAGCGTCATATTTCCTGAAATATATTTTCACGGTTGCACACAGTGGCAGATGTGGATACTGTCTACGAAATGTATTGCGAATAGAGGTGGTAGCAAGGAAATAATTAGTTTAAACTTCTTACATGATGCAGCAGTTTTTCGCACATCTCAGCATTTGTGATATACCTCATGAACTATCTGTCGTACAATGATGCCATTTTTCTGGTACACTCAGTAGTATATGTCAAAGTGTGTGTATAGTCTTCAGTCCAGAGACTGGTTTGATGCAGCTCTCCATGCTACTCTATCCTGTGCAAGGTTCTTCATCTCCCAGTACCTACTGCAACCTACATATTTCTGAATCTGCTTTGCGTATTCATCTCTTGTACTCCCTCTACGATTTTAACCCTCCACGCTGCCCTCCAATACTAAATTGGTGATCCCTTGATGCCTCAGAATATGCCCTACCAACCGATCAGTTCTTCTAGTCAAGTTGTGCCATAACTTTCTCTTCTCTCCAATTCTGTTCAATACTTCCTCATTACTTACGTGATCTACCCACCTAATCTTCAACATTCTTCTGTAGCACCACATTTCGAAAGCTTCTATTCTCTGCTTGTCCAAACTATTTATTGTCCATGTTTCACTTCCATACATGGCTACACTCCATACAAATACTTTCAGAAACGACTTCCTGACACTTAAATCTATACTCGATGTTACCAAATTTCTCTTCTTCAGAAACGCTTTCCTTGCCATTGCCAGTCTACATTTTATATCCTCTCTACTTCGACCATCATCAGTTATTTTGCTCCCCAAATAGAAAAACTCCTTTACTACTTTAAGTGTCTCATTTACTAATCTAATTCCCTCAGCATCACCCGACTTAATTCGACTACATTCCATTATCCTCGTTTTGCTTTTGTTGATGTTCATCTTATATACTTCTTTCAAGACACTGTCCATTCCGTTCAACTGCTCTTTCAATTCCTTTGCTGTCTCTGACAGAATTACAATGTCATCGGCGAACCTCAAAGTTTTTATTTCTTTTAATTCCTACTCCGAATTTTTCTTTTGTTACCTTTACTGCTTGCTCAATATACAGATTGAATAACATCGGGAATAGGCTACAACCCTGTCTCTTCCCAACCACTGCTTACCTTTCATGCCCCTCGACTCTTATAACTGCCATCTGGTTTCTGTACAAATTGCAAATAGCCTTTCGCTCCTTGCATTTTACCCCTGACACCTTCAGAATTTGAAAGAGAGTATTCTAGTCAATGTTCTCAAAAACTTTCTCTAAGTCTACAAATGCTAGAAACGTAGGTGTTTGCAAAATGTGACGCCATCACAGATACTAGTAAAGAAGTAATATTTAAAACGTCATGCTTCATGCGGAAATTTCATTGCATGTACGGTGAAACTTTACTAATCGATAAACTTTTTTCCTTCCATTATTCAGTGGTGGACGTTAGCGAGAAAATGATTTATAAAGGTTTGAAATTTTTTTTATAAGATTTGTTACAACTTAGTGATCTCATTTTGAAATACTAGATGATCAAATTATGCGTTTCATTGAAACTGATCCATTGGTTTTAGAGGACATGTGGAACATACGTACATGCATATATAAGCACATTCATTTTATAATACGTATGGATTATCAGTACTTTCGTATGTTTGCTTAATATCATTTCTTCTGTTTTGATTCTAACACTTTTCTTTAGTTTTATCACAAATCAGAATAACGCCTTTGTTAAAATACAGTTCACTGTGTGCTACAGAATACTACAGGCGTAATTTGGGGTAAACAGGCAGGTCATTGTTTGAATCATGGCCATATTATTGCACTATTGATTAATTTCTCATTTTCGGTGTTCACAGTCCTTTAGAAAATTCTACACGACAGTGAACGCCGACCAAGCGAATTTAATCTGTCATATAGTATTTTTTAAAGGACTGTGAAATCCGACCATGAGAAGTTAATCAGTTGTATACCTAGCCAGGCATATGGAGTTTTACTGCATTTTCCGGGTACGAAGATTACATTTCTGAAGACAGTAGGGTTCATAAACTTTAACAAACAATGTAAAGTCAACGACATACTAATTTTGTACTATTGATTTCTATGATAAAAGATGGGTGCGATCAATAAAAGTGAGTCATTATTGGAGGCAATAAGACACTTAAGAAAGAAATTTCTGTCAGCATTCCAAACATCATTGGTCACAGAGTGAAAGAGATGAATCTTGTGTTGTCTCTTTTAGAAAGTTTATATTTAACTTAATAATAATATGAAAATACGTTCACGCTGACGTAATCTGAAAATATGATATTTTTTAAAAAACAATATTTTTATTCAAATGATAAAATTTTTGCAAATTACGACTGATAATCATTTTATACTTAATTAGGTAATATCCTCCTTAAGGAGGAAGCATAGCGTGACACAACGGAAAATTTTGGCAGGGAGGGCAGTGGGTAGCAGCTTGTGACATACAGAGAACAGATGTCATGTAAGTACAACAGCTCACCATGAGTACAGATCCTTACAAAAGTCAGGCAGTAGCGCAGTCGTATTGTAACTGGGCTACAAAATGACCAAAAAGTCGATGTTTTTGTGGCTGAAGGTACAGGAAGAGCTTTTTTTGGAAGTATAGAGGCATGTACAGCAGTCTTCATTGTAGTAACAATGTTGAACGTCATTAACAATGAAACGCAATATCCCACTTACTTTCACTCCACTGCCTCCTGGTCCGGGAAGAGCAGTTGAACGGAATGGACAGTGTTTTAAAGGAGAATATAAGATGTACATCAACAAAAGCAAAACGAGGATAATGGAATGTCGTCTTCATGCTGAGGGAATTAGGTTAGGAAATGAGACACTTAACGTAGTAGATGAGATTTGCTATTTGGGGAGCAAAATAATTGATGATGGTCGAAGTAGAGAGGATATAAAATGTATACTGGCTATGGCAAGGAAAGCGTTTCTGAAGAAGAGACATTTATTAACGTCGAGTGTACATTTAAGTGCCAGGAAGTCTTTTCTGAAAGTATTTGTATGGAGTACAGGCATGTATGGAAGTAAAATATAGACGATAACTAGTGTAGCCAAGAACGGAATGTGGCAATGTGGTGTTATAGAAGAATGCTGAAGATTAGATGAGGAGGTACTGAATAGAACTGGGGAGAAGAGGAAACTGTGACACAACCTGACTAAAAGAAGGGACCGGTTGGTAGGACACGTTCTGAGGCGTGAAGGGATCACCAGTTTACTAATGGAGGGAATCGTGAAGGGAAAATATCGTATAGGTAGACCAGGAGATGAGTACACTAAGCAGATTCAGAAGGATGTAGGTTGTATTAGTTACTCGGAGATGAAGCAGCTTGCATAGGATAGAGTAGCTTGGAGAGCTGCATCAAACCAGCCAAACCAGTAGACATAATAATAATGGAGTGGAGGGCGACTCACAGCGTTAGTAAAGATAACAGGTACTATGTGGCTCCAAATAAAGGTACAAAGCCATCAATAAAATAAAAAATGGTACCAGTAGAGAGAAACAAATTCTCATAAGCGAGCTACAAACACGTAAAAGTAGGAAATAAATTATATGAATATTATTACGAAATACTGTCCAAGAAGAGAGACAGGTGGTTCAAGAATGCATAAATAGTATTAGGGTGTTGCATAAATTCGTAGAGTTTTTGTGTTGCACGTTGGTACTCCGTTTTTTATGGATTTATCTATCGATTGTAATTTTTTATTTGTAGTTCACAGTTGCTATTTGAGTTTACACATCGCCAGGAGATAGCGAGTGGAGCTGCAGACGCTGGAAAGTGGACAAACCGGAACAATTCCGATATATTCTTCTGTATTAGTTCAGTAGAGGGGTGACAGCAATGGAGGCAGCGATCATAAACATTTGCGCCGTGTGTGAGGATAACACCATTGGCCAAAGCACGGCAAGAAAATGGTTCTCTCGTTTCAAGGAGGATCGTTTCGACGCTGGTGACTCTCTACATTCAGGAAAACCTTCGAGGTTAGATGAAGATCATTTAAACACATTAATCCACAATGACCCATGTCAGTGTACTCGAGAACTGGCAAATGTAATAAACTGCGATCATCCAACCATCATGCCACGTTTGCATATGGTGGGAAGGTTCAAAACTCAGATGTATGGGTAATGCATGCTCTAAGCCAAAATCATAAAAATGTGCGACTGCCCATATCTGCACCTCTTTATGCACGTTGTCAACCGACAATTTATGCCCCGTACCGTTGCTGGTGACGAGAACTGGTGTCTTTATGCTAACACAAGGAAAAGAAGGATATGGTTGACCCCAAACTAAGCAGCAATTCCCCGCACAAAGATCTGCGCGCATCCATAGAAGATAATGTAACGCATCTGGTGGAACAGCGATCGTGTGGTGTACTACGAATTTCTTTCCCGTTGTGTAACCATCACTGCTGACATTTATTGTCAACAACTGAGACGTCCTGCAGATGCAATCCAAGAACAACAACCGGTAAGACTACGTGAAGTGAAGCCACTCCGCAATAACGGCCGCACGCATTTTGCTTGACTCTGTACTGGAGGTGGATTGGGAAACCATTCTGCCGTCACCTTATTCACCTGATGTCGTGCCCACAGATTTTTCACCTTTTCCGCTCTCTATCGAACAACCTTCAAGGAACTTCGTTTCCGGATGAAAACGCGTACTGAAAATGGTTCGACGAGTTTGTCGCCTTAAAAGCACTAGGTTTCTACGGTCGCGGAATCGAAAAATTACCCCAGCGTAGGCAGACTGATGTAAATAGTGAAGGAGAATATATAATTGATAATAAAAGTCTCTGTTAAGTGTATACGTTGATTATTATGGGAAAAAGCAACGAACTTACGCACCAACCCTAATTTTTTTGAGACAAGAGAAAGAAATACGACAGAGATGCGTAATACAATAAACGAGTGGGGAGCTGAAATACAGTAAGAAGATAAAGTAAAAAGAATTCTACCGTACATCATCCAAAAAGAAGCTTTCCCATAAACGTATGCAGGGTAGGAGTCATGCGTACATAAGCGAGGGCGTTTGTCAATGAAAAATTATGCAGAATGACGAAACCTAAAAGAGAGCCAATAATAGTCAAAAGCATGTAGCCCAGAACACAATTAGTTTATAATTATAAAACCGGCATATAATACTGCTCCCATAATCAGGAAGCTTTAGCATAAAAAAGACAAAACTGAAAACCTCAAATATTAAACAAAATAAAATTCAGTTAGTATGCTAGAATTTTTAAGGCAAAATCATAAAAGAAACCTGAAACAAACCTTTTAAATTAAAGGCAGTACCTTCATAAAAAGTATTATTCGCCGGGCTAGAAGGCACGTATTGCAGACCACATATCAGGAAAATTAAATAAAGTGACGAAGGAAAATGGAGAATCTATGATTTGTTTATGTAGTTGCTCAGTCCACTCATCACTGCAGGGAAATCTTCGAAGGGACGCTTGTAGGCACGTGCAGGACTTTTTGATACAACATGAGCAACCGTCTGCCATTCCCTACCATAGTCACAAGATGGCGATGAAGATTTCCCCCACTTGTGGAGAGTGTTTGCTCATCTTTCATGGCTCTTTCGGGCGTGTTTAAGAATGGTCCAAATTGTCCGAGACTGGTCAAATCCAGGAGGTTTCTCCTGGATTTAGGGCGTTTTCAAGCATTTTGCAGGACAATTTTGTTGCCAGCAGATTTTCTGTTCATCGATGGCAATAAATTCATCTTCAGCGAGAATTCTGTCTCTGATCAGAATTAGATGTTTTGATATTCGCCCTTTAGACAATACATCATTTCTAACAGGAAGGTCAGAATTAACTTCAACTTCCAGACATATCAGTAACAGTGCAGTCTTCCGACTGGTATCAGGAAGTGCATTATCACTCAAGATAGGTAACTAGTATGTGCGAGCAGATCATATTTAGCCACTAAAGAAACGCATGAGTTCGTTAAGCAGCACATCTACCTTTTTCAAACACGGACTTCTAAGACAGACAGACGCATAGTACTCTGCAGGCAAGTGCACCAACGCGATTGCCCGTATTCGAAAAGTATCTACTAACGATCCTCATATAGCGCCATGGAGCTTATGAAGAATATAATTTATTCTAAACTTATCAGTAGTCGATATCATATGCTCCTTAAAACAAAGGCAATCCCAAAGTATTTTAGTTGCACGTTACGACGAAGTTTGTCTAATAAACTTATCAGGAGATTCATTTCGTTAGAGGAACAGTTCGTCTGCAGGGAGCTTAGCGCTATTAATTGATCTGAAAGTAGATCATTTTTACGTTGGTAGATGAAAGACAATGACCGGCGCATCAGAGGTTTCATATCATGCAGTAAGATTCATACATGAGTACCTCCACCACGTACTTCATTGGCGAGGATTTGGGAAATGGAGGTTAAGTAATCGTGTGGTTTCCGTTGCGCATCGGTGTGTACCATCGTTTGTTGCCATTCATCGAGTCTATTTGACGTACTTTCATCGTCCAACGTCATGTACACACTCTGATCTTAATGGGCAGTGGCAGAACTTTGTACCCAATTATGACCTATTAGTTCTGGATACATTGGTTTCCGGCAGGTTTAGGCTGACCAATGTTAGATTGGTGCAAGCTTTACTGCATTGTGACCTGTCTCTGTGCTGTTATAGTGCGACACTGTTGACAGTGAATCCTAACATCAGCCTACTATCAGTCAAGGCAGCTGAGTCTGGCGGTTCAGCCCAACTCGAGGTACTCGCGGTGCACATTTTGACGGTTGCAGGTAAAAAGCTGTGAACTTCCACAGACTTGGAGACGAGCTGTCCCATCTGTCAGGCACATACGGCCTGACCGTGTTCAGAGACCTTTTACATCGAGCGTCTATGCTACCCTGCTCTCGACCGTTACACCTTTGGCCAGTCCAGGGCCTCCATACATCCCAGTAATAAGAAGACGGCAAAGCCAAGTTCTGTATCCAATACAACAGCCATAGATAAATCAGTTTCCTTGTTTTGTACCTTGTTGATTTTCTCGCCTCCAGAGAGACATTTTGAGCAGAGAATGGCGCTGGAGGTCCGAGAGGGTGGACGGCACAGGCGCGTGACGCGTAGGAGAACAATCAGTGAAGATTTTCTGAATTTGTACATGGCACAACTTGACTAAAGTATTCTTTTTTCTAGGAGCACTAATCCCTTGAGATATGCAAGAAAACTTCTGTTTAGTTTGGAAAGTAGCAGAGAAGTACATCTACATCTACACTCCTGGAAATGGAAAAAAGAACACATTGACACCGGTGTGTCAGACCCACCATACTTGCTCCGGACACTGCGAGAGGGCTGTACAGGCAATGATCACACGCACGGCACAGCGGACACACCAGGAACCGCGGTGTTGGCCGTCGAATGGCGCTAGCTGCGCAGCATTTGTGCACCGCCGCCGTCAGTGTCAGCCAGTTTGCCGTGGCATACGGAGCTCCATCGCAGTCTTTAACACTGGTAGCATGCCGCGACAGCGTGGACGTGAACCGTATGTGCAGTTGACGGACTTTGAGCGAGGGCGAATAGTGGGCATGCGGGAGGCCGGGTGGACGTACCGCCGAATTGCTCAACACGTGGGGCGTGAGGTCTCCACAGTACATCGATGTTGTCGCCAGTGGTCGGCGGAAGGTGCACGTGCCCGTCGACCTGGGACCGGACCGCAGCGACGCACGGATGCACGCCAAGACCGTAGGATCCTACGCAGTGCCGTAGGGGACCGCACCGCCACTTCCCAGCAAATTAGGGACACTATTGCTCCTGGGGTATCGGCGAGGACCATTCGCAACCGTCTCCATGAAGCTGGGCTACGGTCCCGCACACCGTTAGGCCGTCTTCCGCTCACGCCCCAACATCGTGCAGCCCGCCTCCAATGGTGTCGCGACAGGCGTGAATGGAGGGACGAATGGAGACGTGTCGTCTTCAGCGATGAGAGTTGCTTCTGCCTTGGTGCCAATGATGGTCGTATGCGTGTTTGGCGCCGTGCAGGTGAGCGCCACAATCAGGACTGCATACGACCGAGGCACACAGGGCCAACACCCGGCATCATGGTGTGGGGAGCGATCTCCTACACTGGCCGTACACCACTGGTGATCTTCGAGGGGACACTGAATAGTGCACGGTACATCCAAACCGTCATCGAACCCATCGTTCTACCATTCCTAGACCGGCAAGGGAACTTGCTGTTCCAACAGGACAATGCACGTCCGCATGTATCCCGTGCCACCCAACGTGCTCTAGAAGGTGAAGTCAACTACCCTGGCCAGCAAGATCTCCGGATCTGTCCCCCATTGAGCATGTTTGGGACTGGATGAAGCGTCGTCTCACGCGGTCTGCACGTCCAGCACGAACGCTGGTCCAACTGAGGCGCCAGGTGGAAATGGCATGGCAAGCCGTTCCACAGGACTACATCCAGCGTCTCTACGATCGTCTCCATGGGAGAATAGCAGCCTGCATTGCTGCGAAAGGTGGATATACACTGCACTAGTGCCGACATTGTGCATGCTCTGTTGCCTGTGTCTATGTGCCTGTGGTTCTGTCAGTGTGATCATGTGATGTATCTGACCCCAGGAATGTGTCAATAAAGTTTCCCCTTCCTGGGACAATGAATTCACGGTGTTCTTATTTCAATTTCCAGGAGTGTATATTTATACTCCGCAAGTCACACAACGGTGTGCGACGGAGGGCACTTTACGTGCCACTGTCATTACCTCCCTTTCCTGTTCCAGTCGTGAATGGTTTGCGGGAAGAACAACTGCCGGAAAGCCTCCGTGCGCGCTCGAATCTCTCTAATTTTACATTCGTGATCTCCTCGGGAGTTATAAGTCGGGAAAAGCAATATATTCGATACCTCATCCAGAAACGCACCCTCTCGAAACCTGGACAGCAAGCTACACCGCGATGCAGAGCGCCTCTCTTGCAGAGTCTGCCACTTGAGTTTGCTAAACATTTCCGTAACGCTATCAGGCTTACCAAATAACCCTGTGACGAAACGCGCCGCTCTTCTTTGGATCTTCTCTACATCCTCTGTCAACCCGCCTGGTACGGATCCAGCACTGATGAGCAATACTCAAGTATAGGTCGAACGAGTTTTTTGTAAGCCACCTCCTTTGTTGATGGACTACATTTTCTAAGGACTCCACCAATGAATCTCAACCTGGCAACCGCCTTACCAACAATTAATTTGATATGATCATTGCACTTCAAATCGTTCCGTACGCATACTCCCAGATATTTTACAGAAGTAACTGCTACCAGTGTTTGTTTTGCTATCATATAATCATACAATAAGGGATCCTTCTTTCTATGTATTCGCAATACATTACATTTGTCTATGTTAAGGGTGAGTTGCTACTCTCTGCACCAAGTACCTATCCGCTGCAGATCTTCCTGCATTTCGCTGCAATATTTTAATGCTGCAACTTCTCTGTATACTACAGCATCATCCGCGAAAAGCCCCATGGAACTTCCGACAATATCTACTAGGTCATTTATATATTTTGTGAAAAGCAATGGTCCCATAACACTCCCCTGTGGCACGCCAGAGGTTATTTTAACGTCTGTAGACGTCTCTCCATTGAGAACAACATGCTGTGTTCTGTTTGCTAAAAACTCTTCAATCCAGCCACACTGCTGGTCTGATATTCCGTAGGCTCTTACTTTGTTTATCAGGCGACAGTGCGGAACTGTATCGAACGCCTTCCGGAAGTCAAGAAAAATGGCACCTACCTGGGAGCCTGTATCTGATATTTTCTGGGTCTAATGAATAAATAGAGCGAGTTGGGTCTCACACGATCGCTGTTTCCGAAACCCATGTTGCTTCCTACAGAGTACATTCCGGGTTTCTAGAAATGACATGATACGCGAGCAAAAAACATGTTCTAAAGTTCTACAAGAGATCGATGTCAGAGATATGGGCCTATAGTTTTGCGCATCTGCTCGACGACCCTTATTGAAAACTGGAACTACCTGTGCTCTTTCCCAATCATTTGGAACCTTCCGTTCCTCTAGAGACTTGCGGTACACGGCTGTTAGAAGAGGGGCAAGTTCTTTCACGTACTCTGTGTAGAATCGAATTGTTATCCAGTCAGGTCCAGTGGACTTTCTCTGTTGAGTGATTTCAGTTGCTTTTCTATACCTTGGACACTTATTTCGATGTCAGACATTATTTCGTTCGTGCGGGGATTTAGAGAATGAACTGCAGTGCGGTCTTCCTCTGTGAAACAGCTTTGGAAAAAGGTGTTTAGTGTTTCAGCTTTACGCGTGTCATCCTCTGTTTCAATGCCATTATCATCCCTGAGTGCCTGGATATGCTGTTTCGATCAACTTACTGATTTAGCGTAAGACCAGAACTTCCTAGGATTTTCTGTCAAGTCGATACATAGAATTTTACTTTCGAATTCACTGAACGCTTCACGCATAGCCCTCCTTACGCTAACTTTGACATCGTTTAGCTTCTCTTTGTGTGAGAGGTTTTGGCTGCGTTTAAATTTTCAGTGGAGCTCTGTTTGCTTTCGCAGTAGTTTCCTAACTTTGTTGTTGATCCACGGTGGGTTTTTCCCGTCTCTCACAGTTTTACTCGGCACGTACCTGTCTAAAACACATTTTACGTTTACCTTGAATTTTTTTCCATAAACACTCAACATTGTCAGTGCCGGAACAGAAATTTTCGTTTTGATCTGTTAGGTAGTCTGAAATCTGCCTCATATTACTCTTCCTAAACAGATAAACCTTTCTCCCTCTTTTTATGTTCCTATTTACTTCCATATTCAGGGATGCTGCAACGGCCTTATGATCACTGATTCCCTGTTCTGCGCTTACAGAGTCGAAAAGTTCGGGTCTGTTTGTTATTAGTAGGTCCAAGATGTTATCTCAACGAGTCGGTTCTCTGTTTAATTGCTCGAGGTAATTTTCGGATAGTGCACTCAGTATAATGTTACTCGATGCTCTGTCCCTACCACCCATCCTAAACATCTGAGTGTCCCAGTCTATATCTGGTAATTGAAATCTCCCCCTAAAACTATAACATGCTGAGGAAATTTATGTGAAATGTATTCCAGATTTTCTCTCAGTTGTTCTGCCACTAATGCTGCTGAGTCGGGAGGTCGGTAAAAGGAGCCAATTATTAACATAGCTCGGTTGTTGAGTATAACCTCCACCCATAATAATTCACAGGAACTATCCACTTTTATTTCACTACAGGATAAACTACTACTAACAGCGACAAACACTCCACCACCGGTTGCATGCAATCTATCCTTTCTAAACACCGTCTGTACCTTTGTATAAATTTCGGCAGAATTTATCTCTGCCTTCAGCCAGCTTTCCGTACCTATAACGATTTCAGCTTCGGTGCTTTCTATCAGCGCTTGAAGTTCCGGTACTTTACCAACGCAACTTCGACAGTTGACAACTACAAGACCGATCGCTGCTTGGTCTCCGCGTGTCCTGACTTTGCCCCGCACCCTTTGAGCCTGTTGCCCTTTCTGTACTTGCCCAAGGCCATCTAACCTAGAAAACCGCCCAGTCCACGCCACACCACCCCTGCTACCCGTGTAGCCGCCTGCTGTGTAGTGGACTCCTGATCTGTCCAGCGGAACCCGAAACCCCACCACCCTATGGCGCAAGTCGAGGAATCTGCAGCCCGTAAATGTTGTGCTTGGGTGGGTCAGTCGGTAAGGTACTTGCACGCGGAAAGCAATGGTCTCGGGTTCAGAACACACGCCGCTGCAGAACAAAAATTGATTCTGGAAGCGCTAGAAAATACCCCTTCAGTTGTAAGGTTCTTTTTATTTAACAATGCTTAAACCACGACCGGTTTCGGGCTCTTACATGCACATCATCGGGTGTGTTACTGAAAATAAGCAACAGACCAAAGCTAATAATAATTTTACACGCAGTAGTACATATGAGAAAACAAAAAAGAAGTTCCATATAACATTTTAGAGAACAGGGGTTGGGTTAGGTGCCAAAGCGATATGAGAGGACACTACAAACGCCTGCCTAGGCAAAGAAATATCCACTGAACACCAGGGAGCTCACAATTTTTGCTGTGACCCCAAACGCCGCGATGGACGAGTCTTGGATCCGGTGTAGCACTAGCGAGCGCAGAGCACGGAGTGGCGTACACAAAGGGGGAAGCAAACTTGTGAACCAGAGAGGCTAAAGTACTGCCATCTGTTACGGGAAGAACAACGAGTGAGCAACTATCCCGGCCGTTCACAATTTGAAGTGGTGATTTACGTGCAAAAGAAAAAGTAAGACAAACAGTACAAGAAAGTTACATGAAAAGTGTTAAGCGACTTTGTGGGTGTTAAAGAAACATATCGAAGAGAGGAAGTACGGAGCTGTAGTAAAACGCCTAACTGGAAGGCTGCGACTTAAATCTTATGTATAAACTGTAAAAGACAATGACTTTCTTTGCCCTCTTCCCATGAGTGGCAAGCAAGTTTTTAATTTAGTGGGGGTGCATATGGCGACACGGAATAACGTGCCACAGTCCTAACTTAAAAGAAAATGAACATGTCACTCCAATTTAAAAATCTCGCTTCTAAAGAAAACGGAAAGTAGCTAAACATTAAAGCCTATATTGTCAAAAGCGTCAATACCAATTAAAAGCTAGCAGCAATGGTGTTAAAGGGCAAATTAAAAGTAGGGTCAGTTCAAAAACTGCTAACTAAAAGCCGGCAACTCCAAGAGCCCTACGTAAGCTAAGACGTGAGACAAATTTTACATCATGAATGCCACGCAAATTTTAATCTAGTGAGAACATACACAATGACGCCCAATAACGCACCGTAGTCACATGTACTAATGAGCGTAAAAATTATTATTAGCTTCGGCCTCCAGCTTATTTTCAGTATCACACTTGACGATGGGCTTGTAAGAGCTCGAAACCGGTCGTGGTTTAAGCATTGTAAAAGAAAAAGAATCTTACAGCTGAATCGGTATTTTCAGTCTCTGCTGTAATGCTCAGTTGCGGATGTTCCTACAGCAGGATTGATTCTCGGTCGATAAGACACTTCATGAGACATGAAGGAATATATTTAGCAATGGGTGGATGTGTATGAGATAAACGTGGTAGAGGCAGGCAAAGACTTGAAAGACTTGAATATTAATAGCCAGATTAAAATGCATGTGATAACACGAAGACACTTGTGCGGGATAGAATAAAATTGAGAATGTCATTACCAGCAACAACAATAATGAGCTTTAGCTTTCGTGGCGAATATCAGTTTCAGTCCGACTTCTGGGTATCTCGGCTGATATCACACATGCTAACGCATCCAGGAGCTGTAAATTTGATAGTGGAGGAACGCGTGTGGGACGGAAATTGTAGAGGGAGACCATTGTTTGACTGTAGTAATCATGTTCAAATGGTGTGGGCTGCAATAGTTATACAGAGGTAAAGAGAATTGCACAGAATGAACTACGAGGTTGGGCTGAAAAATAATGCCTCCGAAATTTTTTCCCTCTTTTCAAAATAGGTTGAGGTATTACGTGTAATGAATACTGCTCAGTCCACTTTCCCGCTTCGCTTACAGTAGTTGCAAGCCTCTGCCGCTAGACGGCTCCAAAATATAACGTTTAACGAGGCGGTATGCGTTATAACAACGTCTGTGCATGACAAACAGCTTGTTATAACCGAGTACCGAATTCGAAGAGTTCATCCAAACAGGAAGCAGACTTTGCTTCAGCATGACAATGCCAGACCACACACGAGCGCTGCCTGGGTTCACGGTCATCGATCATTCTCCACATAGTCCCGACTTGACCACGTCCGATTTTTATCTCTTTCGAGAGCTCAAAGGACACATAAGAGGACTTCATTTGGATAGTGATGAAACAGTGTAAACAAAGGTGATGTTGTAGCTACATTAACAAAGTCAAACACTCTACAACGACGGTATCAACAAACTTGTCCCTCGTTGGGTGAAAAGTGTTTGTCGCCAAGGTTGAGATATAAATATGTAGACATCAAGAATAATTACGTAAGATGTTAATAAGTTTTCAGAGTTTTCACATAAAACCTGTCTTCTGCCTGAAGACCATAGCAATGCTTATAACAGCAACAACATCAACTGACCCATCGTAATGTTGGCATCGTTTAGTCCAATACTGCACGTAGCACTCATGAAGAATTCCACCTGTGGTAGACCTGAACGTAGTCTGCGCTATTGGAAGATGAAAATTATGGAAGAGCTCGATGATAATTTCTGTTTGGTGATCTTCAGGAGACGGATCGAGTTCCTACCAAGCCAATATCGCCCGCTACAGAATGTGTTCCGGTATAATGTATTTTCGGGAATAAATGCATAGTTTTCTTCAGAAAACTGCAGGATTGTGCAGAATGTGGCCAGCGTTTCATCATAAGAACGAATGTTTTCGTAATATTAACAACACAACCCATAAAAATAATTTCAACATATTTTCTACAATTAGTTGCCTTGAATACACGCTGTACCTTAGTATTTAGGTGGTGTGGCGTCCAGGTAGGTGTTGTGCAGAAGTGGTGATCAAATGATTCAAATGTCTCTAAGCAATATGGGACTTAACATCTGAGGTCATCAGTCCCGTAGACTTAGAACTACTTAAACGTAACTAACCTAAGGATATCACACACATCCATTCCCGAGGCAGGATTCGAACTTGCGACTGTAGCAGCAGCGCGGATCCGGACTGAAGCGCCTAGAACCGCTCGGCCACTACGACCGGCGAAGTGAGGATCAGTTTAACAGTTATTTTATCTGGTATCAACAGAACAGAAATACACTTTCACCAAAACAAAATATCTCTGTAACGCATAAAGGACCTTAGTAGGACTCCTCACAGTCAGTCCAAAAATGTCTTCCTCTGGACGAAAGAGTAAAATCAGATATTTGCGCTAACACACATTCTAAGGAAAGACGCGTGAAGAAGGTCTTATCCGAATAGGACGGAAATCAGTAGATGTGTTGTACATATACAGACAAACACATGATTAAAATTTCAGAAATATTGGATGATTTCTTCAGGAGAACGAGATTCACAAATTCAGCAAGTCAATAACGTGTTGGTCCACCTCTGCAACCAATTGTTCGTGCTGGCGTTGACTGACAAAGTTGTTACGTGTTGTCCTACGTAATATCTGGCAGTGCCCATCCAACTGGAGCATTAGATCTCCGAAACCCCGAGGTGGTTGGAGGGCCCTGTCCATAATGCTCCAAACGTTCTCAATTAGGGAAACAGCTGGAGAACTTGCTGGCCAAGGTAGGGTTTGACGAGCACCACGACCAGCAGAAACTCTTGCCGGGTAATATTAGATATTTTCTTGCTGAAATGTAAACTCAGGATGGCTTGCCATGAATGGGAGCATAACGGGGTATAGAATATCGTGGACGTACCACTGTGCTGCAAGTGTGGCGTGGATGACAACCAAAGGGCTCCTGCTATGAAATGAAAAGTTGCTCCAGACCATCACTGACGGTTGTGGGGTCGTACGGCGAGCGACAATCAGTGAGATATCCCACCGCTACTTGGAGCGCCTACAGACACGTCTTCGACCTGTGATCTCATTGATTGGAGTACAACTGTCTTCAGCGATTAGTCGCGCTTCGAACTGAGCCCCGATGACGAGCAAAGACGTGCCTAGACATGCCCCAGAGAGCAGTGGGTACCGAGCAGTATTTCGCCTCACGGCAGCTATAATTAATGGTCTGGGGTACCATTTGGCTTTACAGCAGGAGCCCTTTGGTTGTCACCCGCGGCACACCTACACCACAGCGATACGTCCACGATTTTCGTCACTCCGTTTTATTTCCCCTCAACGAACAATCTTGGCAACACATTTCAGCAAGAAAGTACCCATACGCACACGGCGAGAGTATCTACTGCTTGTCTTCGTGCTTGCCAAACACTACCTTGGTCAACAAGGTCGCCGGATCTCTCCTTAATTGAGAAATTTAGGATCATTGTGGACAGGGCCCTCCAACTTTCTACGGACATTGACGATCTAAGGCCCCAGTTGGACAGAGTCTGGCAACATGTCCCACAGGACGAAATTCAACAACTCTACCAATCAATGCCAAACCTACTAACTGCTTGCCTAAGTGCCAGAAGTGGACCAACGTGTTATTGATTTGCTCAATTTGTGATGCTCTTTCTCTTGAAAATTCATCCAATATTTCTGTCACTCTAATCATTCGTTTTTCTGTACATGTTTAATACATCTACCGATTTTTGTCTCATTAGGGTAGTCCTCTTCTTTTTCGTAGTGTGTTCTTAACCGGGCACCAACATTAACAATTTACAGTGCCTGGTCCAGTCCATAACCAGTCATCGTATCTGAGTCGACTTCAGCAGTAAAACATGAGATGGCAAAATATCTCTTTAACTAGGATCATAACACACTTCTACCCGTTTGTCTACTAGTATTACCATCACCAGATAGGTACCACTATAAACTACAAATAACTTTCTACCAAACTACCAACACATATATATTAACGAATTCTTATACTGCAGTGCAAATAGTTGATTACTTACATAGAATAACAAGACGAATTCTCGGCAGTCCCGCCCATAACGTAGCTGAAACAAAATATCTTAGGATTAACACAATTAATCATTCGCTCGGTGTGTAGCTAACAAGTAGGATTGCTCTCTCCCACAGCACACACACACACCAACACTTCTGTGTGCCGTCAATAAACAGCCAGAACGTGGCAGTCGGCAATCACGGAAATCTGTGCTGAATTTGTTGCCAGCAAACAAACCCGTTGCACCGCTCATATGTCACACAGTGCACTGTATCAACCATAAAACCACGAGCGTGGGACCGACCGTTAGCTGCAAAAGCTCTCAGTTTGTGCTCCTCTTGACATGCAGAAGGCCGTTTTTCTGTCTCCAGTGGGTTCGCTGTTCGTTCGGCGGGGAAAACACATCAACCACTTCACCAGACAGTTGTGTCTACACAGCGGCCACGCCCCGCGCAGACCATTGACACGTCTGGCTGTGCATGTCATGCTTCGTGTTAGTGAATATGGGATTGAAACAATAAAGACAGAGGCAGCGTATAATTAACTGAAACTGGATTTTTTAAGATCTGTCATAGGTTGCTGAGGAAAGGGTGTCATGAAATTTGTACGACTATAATCTTATACATATTATTCCTCAAGTCAACATTCCTTTTTTTTTCAATACTCACTAATCGTACAGAGATCAAACAGGTATCGGTAGAAAGGTTTTCTAACCGGCTTATGACTTTGGATATCGATTTGCTCTAAAACTTACTATTTGTGGAACATTTTAACATAAAAGGGACTTTTAACCATTATGGGCAAAAGGGCGTCATGGACGCCCAACTTCGCACTTACATTTTACGAGGCTGACTTATTAATCGCGAATAAGATACACCCTTTTTGTATTATCTTATTATAAATACAATTTTATTTTCTTTAAAGTGCTTATTAACAGAATAATTTCCGTACAGCATTGTCGTAGATAATAACCGTGGTCACTGCGGTTTTGCATTATCTCTGTCTGTCGCACAAGCTAACTTATCTGGACAATTATGTTTTCCAAAAAGATAAACATATTTGTCAATCTCGCCTTGAACTGTGATTTACCTAAGGGTGTAATGTGCTTACATAAGGTACGAAGTGCAATGAAAATCTCAGAATACAGTTAGAGGCTACTGTGGCCTTCGTGATATACCAAGTCAGAAGCGAACGCTGCACTCTATCCTATACATTTCGCATTTATTTATTTGTTTGTATCTTATATTCGTACTTCTCATTAATCTGCTATTCAGATACAGGTAAATGTAAATATTACGGTTGGGAATTAGAAATTACAAGCAACTGATAACAGTCAAATATTGATTGACGCCAGGGAAACTATTGTAACACTGCGGGTAAACGTAACACTGTCTGGTCCAAGCATAGCTTTTTAATTTACAAGAAGACAATTGAGTATTAAAATGGCATTTGCGGTCATTATAAAGAAGCCGCAGGGATGAACGCGTCAACGAGCCGGCTGGTATTCACCAAATCCCGTCTTTACTCGCAGAGAATTGTATGTGACTTTTTCAACGGTAACTTTCCGTTACCCCTTAAGAAAAATGAAAAACAAAAAGTACATGATTACATTCTTAGGTCAAATATAGTTTACACCGAGGTATTGCAACGTTCTGCAAAGAATTTTGTTGAAAATTATTTGCAGGGAAATGTGTATACAAGAATGTATCATACATTCATGGTTATTGTTCACATCGTTCAGTTCATTTTTAAAGATATTTTCTGCTCATTGACCATTACCATTATCACAACGAATACACTTATTCCAAATAGCGTTATTATTTAAAACCATGGAAATGCGAAAGTTTCACACTGGTCTCCTGGTTTGGAACACATAACTTAAATCACTAAGTGAAACACAGGGAGAAATGGAGGCAACATCTTAAAATCATGTAAGGAGACAGAATTCCTGTCATTGTAAACAAGTACAAGCCCTCAGGAACAAGAGTTGAAAGACAAACCAACGGACGGTGTTAAAAACGTGACGTCGGAACAGGCATGTTGCTTAAACCTTGAAACGAAGAGAAAGAAGAAGAGAAAGCAGAAGAATGTGAAGACGTTTCTCACATAATACAACGCTTTCATTATTGTTAATCGTCTTTAACATTTATGTTTAGCGTTTCATGCGGTGGTCCACCGACTACTATAACTCCAGCTGGATTTGAGATGGTTTCCGCCCTGTAGCAGACACTTTCACAATCAAAACCATACTTTCTGTGTTGTTTGCGCATTCCGCACGATCGTCGGCGGCTGAGAACTTTCCCCCATTGCTGCCGTCCGTGCTGCGGTGTTAACGTACCGGAACAAGCGACGCCGCCTCTGTAAAAGTCTCATAATGAATTTTGACTAATTGTGAGCAGTAAATTGCGAAGGGAGCCCTGTCTCTCCCTCTCTCACACGCTGGAGGACAGAAGGACTGGCCGTCGTTATTTATGCTGTGTGAGTTACGCGTCCCAGACTGGCGGCACGTCGCGTCTCATTTTTATTTTCGCTCACAACAAAATGTAGCGGCGTGCGCGGGTGTATTATTGTTCTGCGCCGCCGCTAGGCGGCCCATAATTGCAGTTTAAATATTTTGTGTGGGCGCGAGGGCGGCTGCGTGCTTTTTGTTTGATCAGCTGCCGGCGCGTGCCACGGGTGTGTAATCTGTTTACTACGGACCAGCACCGCTGCTCGGCTCCTGTTCATTTAGCACGGGACACGCGCCGTAATCTGGCCCGCACTTGAGTCGCAAGTGCCGGCGGGGAATATTAGAACTGGAGTGTCGCTTTACTCACTAAGCACGCTATCGGGAGAAAGGTATTACGAGGCGTAATTACGATACAGGAGGACCGTCGCCAAAACAATACAGGCTCTCAGGCTGCTGTCAGCCTAACCCTTCTTATCCTGGTTTGGGTACAGCGTACAAGGTGCACATCAGTCATCCCCACGCTGAGATTAGCTCGTACCACCCCTCCACCGCCATCATAATCACCAGCCCTAATTAAACTTTAGAGTGAAAAAGAATTGTCTTTAAACACTTTCATTTTTAAAATATCGGCAGATAAACGATACTTAATTGTTGTAGGTGTTTTATATAACCGTAAACTAATGATACGATGAGACAATCGGTACTGCTTATTTCTAATAACCTTTCTTTACAGAATGATAAAGCAGTTCTCAGCGCGCCGCGAGTGTTACAGTACTTACTACTCCCTCTCAGAAAAGAAAGCTAACTGTACTTGTTACAAAAGATGCTTCCTCTACACTACTCCTCTCAATGGCGACACTTAGTTCGCCTACACGTTGCACCTACGTTAAAATCGACAAAATTGAAATGTGTGCAGTATACATAGGCCTATTGTTTTTGAATCACTTGATTGCTGGACTCCTAACGTCTGAATGGCAGAAATGGGAAGTCTTCACGTTGCCAATGTTTTGTGTGTCATCACTGCCAACACCACCACGATTACTACTGCTACTACTACTGCTACTACCACTAATAATAATAATAATAATAATAATAATAACAATAATAATACACCTTAAGCAACATAGTAGCGATCGCATAGTTACAACTGCGATGTGCTCTCAATTACGCCCTATAGACAAAAAAAAGGAAAAAAAAACGGCACACCACGAAGCAATTACCCGAATTGGACTTAAATCGGTAGTTCTTTGTTAATCCATATGTTAGACGTTGTTTACTCATACAGACAAACAAATCATTACCATTACAGAGGAGGTGCTTCACAAATTGGGTATGTCAATAACGCGTTGGTCAACCTCTCGCTCTTGTGCAAGCACTTGGCAATGGCCACGCGGGGTGCCCCCGCGGTCAGAGGCGCCTTGTCACGGTCCGTGCGGCTTCCCACGTCGGAGGTTCGAGTCCTCCCTCGGGCATGGGTGTGTGTGTTGTCCACAGCGTAAGTCAGTTTAAGTTAGGTAAAGTAGTGTGTAGGCTTATTGAACGATGACCTCAGCAGTACGGTACCATATGACCTTACCACAAATTGTTTGCTTGGAAATGATTGATCGAGTTGCTGGATGTCCTCCTGTGGGATATCGTGCTAAATTCTGTCCAAAATCCCGAGCTTGTTGGAAGGGCCTGCCACAAGGCCCCAAAAGTTCTCAGCTGGGTGAGATCCATCGACCTATGTGGCCAAGTTACTGTTTGGATAGCGTGAAGACAAGCAGTAGAAACTATCACCGCGTGTGGGTGGGCGTTACCGTGCTGAAATATAAGCCCTTGTTGGCTTGCCACGAAAACAGCATGATGCGTAGAATATCGTCGACGTATCGCTGTACTGTAACGGTGCCGAGGATGACAACCAAAGGTCTCCTGCTATGGATTGAAATGGCACCCCAGGCCATAACTCCTGGTTGTTGGACCGTATGGCAGGTGATGATCAGGTTGGTATCCCATTTCTGTGCAGGACATCTCTAGACGCGTCTTCGCTGGTAATCAGGGCTCAGTTCGAAATGGAAATCGTCACTGACGACAATTCTACTCCAGTCAGTGAGGCTGAATGTGCCAGACACCACTGCAAACGGTTTTGTTGATGTAGAGAGGTCAATGGTAGTCACCTGCCTATTAATGGGTCTTGTGGTCACTAAAGCAACAGTTGCACGTCGGATGGATGGTACTGACGAAGCCGGGGCTCTGAGTGCCTCTCTGACAATCGCTCAGTGCTCATGTCCTGTCGACTCTCTAGGTCGGCCGCTTCCTTCGTTAACACCGAAAATGCAGGATGCGTGGCACCTGCTAGCGATATATAATTTTTTTGCTGAAGTATATGTAAATATTTGCAATTTAAATGCTTTCTTTTAATAAGTAATGACATTGCTTCACTGTATGTGTAAATTTAGGTAGAAGTCTGTTGGCGTTTCATGTATTTGCCTGTGTCTTACTGTGAAACTTATAAGCTCTGAGAAAAGGCCAAAGGAATTGTTATTTGCATCGACTAGCAACGATAATAGCAGTGCTTGTGCGTTGTAAAATGTTTGGGTAGGGAGTTGTGCGGAGCGCGTGGAGAGAGAGAGACAGAGAGAGAGAGAGAGAGAGAGAGAGAGAGAGAGACGGATCTCCAGCGCTTGTAGTGTGTGGAAGTGTGGTGTTATGCTCTCGCAGTAGAGAGTACCATTTTCGGTGGCATCATGTAAGCGCGCTGGCCAGAAGTCTAGTAACAGGAGTACAGACAGTGGACATGCGGAAGAGGCTTTATTAATTACGATTGACCGTTCCAGTAATTAGCCGTGGCTCCATAAGATGCTACCATCTTGAACAACAGCAGCAGTTCCAGCAACACATTTTCATCGTCAGCTCCAAGTTTCGTCGTATGCACAGCACTGAAGTATGTTCATTGGTAGAAAGTATTAACGGACAACCCAGCAGAACAACTGAATGTGATTGATTGATAAGAATCAGTTTATAAGAATCAGTTAAATTCAGGGCGATTGTGTCCTCATTACCCCAAGACATTGTTACCAAACAGGATCCTTGTTCCTTTTCTTCCTTATATGCTGAGTGTCATAAGCAACATATCGAATAGTTACAGCCAGTTTATTAACGAATAATTTAACTTTTATGAATTTTAGCCGCAGTGCACTTTCAATTAACTGTTGTACAACAGAGGTTTCAGTATATGACTGAAGTGAAGCAATTTCATTTTTCAAATTTGGGAATCAATCACTGGAAAAAATAGAAATCTAAAGAAATGCACAAATTAAGAGTGTAGAAGTTTTATTTGTTTTACATATGGCTTGGAGCACATGGTTGTTTGGTTTGGTACGTATTGTAGTGTTTAATTCTGTTCAAGTCAGTAAAAAAGGCGCAGTTGTTCAGACAATAATACGAAATACAATCTGCAAAATAAGTACCGGTAGTGGAAAAGTAAAAAGTGCTTGCTTTTTATCTAAATTTCTTTGATGACGTTATGTTGAGGTCACTGAAAGTCATTGCTCACGTAACGAAGTTCAATACTGATATACAATTTAATTACGTATCTTCAAATCATTGCTGGCCGGGGTGGCCGAGCGGTTCTAGGCACTACTGTCTGGAACCGCGCGACCGCTACGGTCGCAGGTTCGAATCCTGCCTCGGGCATGGATGTGTGTGACGTCCTTAGGTTAGTTAGGTTTAAGTAGTTCTCAGTTCTAGGGGACTGATGACCTCAGCAGTTAAGACCCATAGTGTTCACAGCCATTTGAACCATTTTTTTTCAAATCATTACTCTATTGCCTTTTTCAAAATTTAATGCCAAACATATAGTAAGAGTGACTTCTCAGTTTTCTTTATCATTACGTACTCACTTAAAGTTAGTGTCAAAAAAACGTGAAATAGTTCAGCTGCCACGTCAGTGTTTAATAATACAAGTTTTTCTTTCACTGGGAAAGTTTCACAGATAAATTCATCTTTAAAAGTGAAAGTATCAAATCAAGATTGTTTCCCTTTTAATTAGTGAAATTATGAATGATAAAAATATTCCAAATTAATTATTCAACAAACCTGCATCTGACAGCATCTGCGAACTTGTTTCTTGCACTCCTCCATTTTGCCAGTAATGAAACATGTACTTGACTCAGCAAATCAAGTGTAAGAAAATAATGCCTTTTGCGCAATGGCATTAAGATGGTACTCAAAATTTAACTTTTGGTCTTGATCTTTACTTAATGAATCTATATCTTGCCTTCAATAATGCCAGTTCTGCAATGGCATCGAATTTGTTATTTGAAATAACTTTGCTCTGATAACTTGAGTTACACCAAACTCGATTTCAAACCATGAACTGCACATATATGTTGCATAGAAGCTCATTTCCTTTACGTTCTTTCATTGGTGGGTAACTTTACTTTACGACTCATTTTCATATTCAATACAAGCAAAGGATTTGGATTATGATTCAGGCTGTTAGATTTAAACACAATGTTGATCTCAATATATATACTGTTAAAATTTTAAGTCATACACAAAACTACCATTTCCAACATTTTTGTAGCACGAATCACTCACTCTTACAAAAAATTTTACAAAACGCTTACTGTGTCAAACCTTGGACATACAAATCCTAACTCTGGACACTATCTAACAAAAACCATTTTGAAATCATTATATATCTTCTCTCATTTACTTGCTAAAGTTTGCTCAGTGTAATTGCGCAGCGCGAGTCCTACCTTAAAGCTGTCACCACACGTCTTCTTCCCCCGGGCACCTAGCTGCGACTTCCCGAGTTATTTACTGCGCGCGCCCGGCTCTCTTCACCATCAATGATCCTTCTAGTCAAAGATATTATACTCATTCCACCTTGCAGTTGGCAACTACCAACTTTATTTTCTGGATCTACCCTGATCGGACCTCAGCACATACCTTTCACTAACATCTTATACAGATTTTTTGTTGTAAATTGCTCTAGTGGGATTGCGACCGTTTATTATTTCCTTTTCGTTCATTAGTGTAACTTTTGGATTAATGATCAGTGGTACCCCTTTTCTGTCCAGTGTTGTTCGTGAGTTAATACACAAAATAACTTTCATTTTCCAAATTGTAGCCCTGTTCGGTTTAATTAATTTTTATTTTTAGTAGACTTTCCATCACAAGGGTCTGTTGTACACTTTCCTACTACTTATCGGTATCACTTCTTCGGGAAAGATAGCCTTATCCAATTAGAAAAAAATCCATTAGACATACACGCGATCCACGGTCATGTTTTATATCGCAAGCAGGATAGGCCGATTAGTAAGAGGGAGGTTGCACCTTCTTTACGCTTTGTTCGGCTCTGGTTCGCCCGTTCTTGCCAATATCGTCGAATAATGGATTCGCTCCTATTCAAATGTTGAGAGATTCGCCAATTACTCCAAACGGCTCCTTTGAGCCCAACTACACGTCCTCTCTCAAACCCTGAAATCGGAGAATTTTGTTCAAACGTCTTTCTGCGAGGCATAGTTCGTATTCAATTGAGTACACGGAATGGAATTCGCGAAGGCTTTATGCCCTGGTATTGACATGTCCCCTGTTTACTATCCTTGTCGGCTGTTGGGTGAAATTGCTCTGCAGCGTCACACATTCATCCATCAGCCACCTAAGTTAATAACCTCGCATTTTCCGTCGATACCTGTCTGAATAAAAATTTATGACCAGTCTGCATAACTCCTTCGTACTGCGTCGCATCTTCTCGTCTTAGAGTGTATTTGAAATAAAAAGTGTAATTTTTTGTAACTTAGTGTAATCATTACTACAGTCTTAGGGAATAGTGATACTAACAATAAGGTTTTAAAAACAGTTTATTTTCGTGACCGAAACACAGTTGAACCATTTTGTTTTTACCCCTCAGAAAATTGCATTTTACTCCTCAGGTGGCAATTACATCCACGGTTGCGTACCACTGGTGTAAGTGATAAGTGGTTACTACGTAACACAGAGGTGTGGGGGAAATCGAGACGAACAATGTAATATAGGAGATAGTTGGTTGGTTGGTTTGCGGTGTTGAAGGGATCAAATACAGCAAATTTTGCATCCACAAAGATAGGAAATATCGTCGCTTTGACCTTTACAGCCGCATAACCTACGGTATATGCCAACCGAGCTAACTTTGAATATCTTGTAGCTCTAACGTTATCCGCTTAGGCGGTCTTAACCATGTGAGGTTATTTCATTTTCTCGCTAAAATCGTCCTCAAATGTTAAACACATCTTGTTCTTGTACTTAATATGTGTAAGATAGATGTTCGCGGAAGTTTTATCAGTAAATTTTATGAATTTTAACACCATAAAATTAACAATTAATTCCTTTTATTTCTCTGGGATGATAACTATGAGACCGCTTTGTTCGTAAGGGTTAAATTTTAGATCTAATTGTAAACGTTATTAATTTTTCGTTACATTTATTCTGTATCCTCATAGGAAAGTTCAAATTATTAATGCTAACAAAATCATAAATTTCAAAAATCTGATTGATTTAGCCGGTGGCATTAGAGGCCTGGAAGATACTGTATTCAAAGTATTGCTAGGCGCACGAGCACCGTTGCTTGGATGAATTTAGTAGGCCAATTTGAGTCTGTTTTCCGGCTTAACAGACCACAGTTGTCCTGTTCGTCTCGACTTGCGTTACATCACTGCAGCTCATTTATCTTGCCCTACCTGTCTACCTGTTAGACAGTGGCAGTCTTTCTAGATTTACGAATAGTGTTAGACACTGATCCAGATCATCGGCTGTTAATTGACGTACGGCCCCATGAATACTTAGACACTTATGAGACTTGTGAGTACCAAAAACTCAGTAAATGAAACTGACAGTCGTTACGTTCGTTGTGGATGGTGCACTGGCGCGTTATGAAACCAAAATATGGCTTTGGTTTAGCTTTCATGCATTGCATTGCAAGTCTTCCTTGACTTGAATTGCATTACCTATAAATATTCATTCTATAATACAAGGGTCCACCTCACACAGCCGACAGGGAATGCATACAGTTACAGCACTTGATAATGGTCACACGGGCGAAGCGGCAACAGTGTTAAATAAATAAATTTTACGTAACTATGAACCCCGACTTCGAAATGTTAATCACTTCCTTATACGTCTATATAGTTCAATAGATCAACCAGAAACACTGAAAAGTACAGTTTCTTGGGAGCTTATGCCAGATGATGTGCTTAAAGAAAATATTTCTGTGAATTCTAGGAAACACCAAAAATCGGAATTAATCGAAAATTGGTATATGGAATTAGAAAACACGCACTGGAACTATCGACTATATCAATTAGCATAGCTGAAGTCTGTAATGCATGCGAAACTCCAGAGGAATTCTTCTTATAGTAGTGGATACGAAGTGTTTGCTGTTGTGTATGATGATGATGATGATGATGATGATGATGATGATGATGATGACGACGATGACGATCGGTTGGGATATACTGAACCCATGCTTTTGAGTATAGTTTCATTAATGGCACTCTCATGACGTTATGGTACTTCCTTTAGCGGACCAGTCTTGTGAATTATGTTGGACAGACGAAGTTAAGAGGGTAGTAAGTCACATGAATTTCAAGAAGTACTCTCGTGGAGCTAGGACTTATTTATTCCTTTTTCTACTACAAGATATATCTTACTCCTTATTTCAGACAATGAAATTTGGCGCTAAACGAATTACAACCCTCTCTCGTCCTGCATTAAAGCCTCTTACGTTTGTGGAGGACGACTTTGTTCATTGTTCTTCTCTTATTACCAATCTCGCTTGCAAGCTCCCTCTTTCTTCGTCATGGCCATAGATGTGATCCGTCTTCTACACTACCATGTTTACTTTAGCACCCATCACCAACCATAAATGTTAGATTTAATTTGTACTTAATAATAATGATCATACAAGGTGCAAATAGTGTGTGGTTCTATTTTTTTTCGCTCAGTGATTCGAAATATTAACACCTTTTGAAAATTCTTCGTTGTAATGGTTGTAATGTCTAGCTCATCTACCGTTAACGTGATTGACATAAAATTATTTATTTATTGACTGCTTATTTACCCTGTCCGGATTAGGGCCCTAAGGCCTTCTTTTACATCTGACAAGGAAAAACACTTACAGCAAAAAATTACACAAGAATAACAACAACAATAATTTCCATTATTAATCAAAATAACAACTGGCAATAATCATAATAACAGCAATACTAATAATGATCATAAAATTATGGAGAAATTAAGAATGATACTGATTAGTTAATACGTGACAAATTCAGTAACAATAATTTGCATTATTAATGAAAAGTAATAATTTCTATAGTAATAATAATAATAATAATAATAGTAATAGTAATAACAATAACACTAACAACAAAATAATGGACGCATTTAGAATGATATTGATTAGTTTAGCACTTTTGAAGTCCTGTTTGGAAGCGATGATGAAACAGAAGATTGAAAGTAGTGTGAGAATGGCTGTTAGCAAAGAAGAGAATTTCAATAGACAATTCCGTAGGCCATGGGAGGAAAAAGTGGTGGTTTATGGAGGGCTGGGGAGAGTGAAATGCAAGAAAGCTAAGTATTGCGGCAGAAGGTGAGCCACTAGCTATATTTTGAAGTTTTATTTGTGTAATATTTTGAGAAATATTATTCCTAAGTAGGGTGAAAATTGTTCACAGACGGGATTGACATATTTGAAATAGCTTACATAACAAATATATAGCACATACACATTCACCGGCAGTTCCAGACGACGTTAACTCTCATAAGAAGTCCATGGGGAATAGGATCACCATAATTGAAGATGGGAAGAGTCTTAGTAACTCTTAAAGTTTCTATTTAATACTTGAAGGGAAACACTTTTTTATATGTCTGTAGTGAATGAAGTGAGGCTGACACCATTTTACAAACTACAACTATGCATTTGTTTCTGTCTAAGTGATGTTCAAGAACTATCCCCAGATTCTTTGTAGAAGAAGAAGAGGTTATTTCTGTGCCGTTTAGGATTAAGTATGGAAGAGATTAATTGCACGGATCAGTAGTAAGTCTTCTGAGTGACTAAGATAGAATGCGTTTTAAATGGGTTATGGTTCAGACCTATGTTCTGTGTACAATCGGATAAAGCAAGTAAGTCAGCATTTACGTTCCGGATTGCTGTGCGCAGATTTATTGGGCTTGCCTTCAGGTATAGCTGAAGGTTGTCACCGTATGAATGATTTTTGCAAAGGGAGATAGTAGTCGAGACGCTGTTGACATATAATGAGAAAAGTAATGGGCCCAGACCATGATCGTTGTTGGATTCCTTATACTACAATATCCAATGTGACCGCTTTGTTCTGACCATTACTCACTGTTGGTGGTATGTAATGTACGAGTGAAACCACTGTACAGCATGTGAAGGAAAGTTTTGACCTTTTAGTTTAGCAAGCACAATACCATAGCCGACAATGCTGAAAGATTTGCTGAAATCTAAAAAGCACACAACAGTCGCCTCATGTTTGTTTCTAGCTCACTTCAGTTCGTTAGTCACTTTTAGGAGAGCAGTCGCTATAATGCGATGTTTCCGGAAACCAGACCGTCGGGGATCAATGAAACAGTCCTTTTAGTACACAAAACGTGGAAAGAAATAATTAAAAGCTTAAAACACAATTTACTTAAACTGTCTTGTGCAAACAAGGAAATGAGTGCAGCGCAGAACAGGAAAAAAAGGTAATTGTAGTATCTGACATCACTTTCAGGAAGCTCCATTCAGAAGCTTTCGTTTAAAATGGCTTGACTGGGTGTGAACTGTGGCTATCTTCTTGCAGAAAAAAGAGAGGAAATACTATCCTGTAGACGAATCATAAACATTCATCGTCCCCATACCCGATTTCCTTATCACATATCAACTTACTGTAGTTACGTCACATCCACTGTATGCATTTGCATCTACACTCGGCAAGCCACTGAGTCGTGTGGTTGATGATACTTTTGGTACCACAGTACCACTATATCCTATCTCCCCCCCCCCCCCCCCTCACACACACACACCTTTTTGATTCACAAATGGCGAATGGGGCATAGGGAGACTGATAGTCAACAAAGCCCCATGGCCGGCCGCGGTGGTCTAGCGGTTCTGGCGCTGCAGTCCGGAACCGCGGGACTGCTACTGTCGCAGGTTCGAATCCTGCCTCGGGCATGGGTGTGTGTGATGTCCTTAGGTTAGTTAGGTTTAAGTAGTTCTAAGTTCTAGGGGACTGATGATCTAAGATGTTGAGTCCCATAGTGCTCAGAGCCATTTGAACCACGCCAAAGCCCCATGTGACATCTAATTTCTCCGATTTTCTCGTCGTGGTCATTTTGCGACTCGTATGTGGGAGTAGATGACATGTTGTCCGACTCTTCTTGGCATGCACTCTCCCGGAATTTCAATGGCAAACCTCTCCCTGGAACAAGACACCTCTCTTGGAGCGTTTGCAGCTGGGGTTTGTTGAGCATCACCTTCACGTTCTCGCGCAGACTAAACGATCCCGTGAAGAAACACGGCGCATTTCATTGGAGATTCTTTATCTCTTTTGTTAGGGTAAGGGTCTCAGACTAATAAACAATATTCAAGAATCGGTCGAACGAGTGTTTTGTAAACCACTTCTTTCGTGGATGAATTACATTTTCTTAATACCCCCAAATGAAACTGAGTCTGGCAGCTGTTTTTCACCTTTCTGTTTTATTTGGTCATCCCACTTTAGGTTGTGATTTTTCGCCTATATCGAACTGTATTTGATCTCCTGACCTGTTTATATGCAGTACGTTTCACTTATTTACCCAGGCATAGATTCGTTAACTATATGTTACTTACGTGATTCCAGAGATATTATCGAGTCGCATACATCTTTGATGTATATATGCATACTGAAGCAACGGATGAAAATTTGTACAAAGGCTGGGATTCGAACCCGGTTCTCCTGTTTACTGGGCAGATGCCTTAACCACTACGCCCCTGGATACAATGACCTTATACCTCCTTCCTCAGTCCAAATTCTCATTCACGGCTAAACCCTTTTAGTTTCATGCGATTAAAGCATAAATGCCCGGGTTTCACACAGGATCCTCTGTTTCGTTCGATATTTAGGTGCTGTTCCCATACAGTTGAAAAGCCACTGCAATGCTGCTAGAGTTTAGGGGTATACCGACTGAGGCGTGAATGGGAATTTACACTACTGGCCATTAAAATTGCTACACCACGAAGATGACGTGCTACAGACGAGAAATATAACCGACAGCAAGAAGATGCTGTGATATGCAAATAATTAGCTTTTCAGAGCATTCACACAAGGTTGGCGCCGGTGCCAACATCTAAAACGAGCTGACATGAGGAAAGTTTCCAACCGATTTCTCATACACAAACAGCAGTTAACCGGCGTTGCCTGCTGAAACGTTGTTGTGATGCCTCGTGTAAGGAGGAGAAATGCGGACCATCACGTTTATGACTTTGATAAAGGTCGGATTGTAGCCTATCTCGATTGCGGTTTATCGTATCGCGACATTGCTGCTCGCGTTGGTCGAGATCCAATGACTGTTAGCAAAATATGAAATCGGTGGGTTCAGGAGGGTAATACGGAACGCCGTGCTTTATCCCAACATCCTCGTATCACTAGCAGTCGAGATGACAGGCATCTTATCCGCATGGCTGTAACAGATCGTGCAGCCACGTCTCGATCCCTGAGTCAACAGATGGGGACGTTTGCAAGACAACAACGATCTGCACGAACAGTTCGACGACGTTTGCAGCAGCATGGACTATCAGCTCGGAGATCATGGCGGCAGTTACTCTTGACGCTGCATCACACACAGGAGTGCTTGCGATGGTGTACTCAACGACAAACCTTGGTACACGAATGGCAAAACGTCACTTTTTCGGATGAACCCAGCTTCTGTTTACAGCATTATGATGGTCGCATACGTGTTTGGCGACATCGCGGTGAACGCACATTGGAAGCGTGTATTCGTCATCGCCATACTGGCGTATCACCCGGCGTGATGGTATGGGGTGCCATTGGTTACACATCTCGGTCACCTCTTGTCCGCATTGACGGCACTTTGAACAGTGGACGTTACATTTCAGATATGTTACGACCCGTGGCTCTACCCTTCATTCGATCCCTGCGAAACCCTACATTTAATCAGGATAATGCACGACAGCATGTTGCAGGTCCTGTACGGGCCTTTCTGGATACAGAAAATGTTCGGCTGCTGCCCTGGCCAACACATTCTCCAGATATCTCACCAACTGAAAACGTCTGGTCAACGGTGGCCGAGCAACTGGCTCGTCAGAATACGCCAGTCACTACTCTTGATGAACTGTGGTATCGTGTTGAAGCTTCACGGGCAGCTGTAGCTGTACACGCTATCCAAGCTCTGTTTGACTCAATGCTCAGGCGTATCAAGGCCATTATTACGGCCAGAGCTGGTTCTTCTGGGTACTGATTTCTCAGGATCTATGCACCCAAATTACGTGAAAATGTAATCACATGTCAGTTCTAGTATAATATATTTGTCCAATGAATACCCGTTTATCATCTGCATTTCTTCTTGGTGTAGCAATTTTAATGGCCAGTAGTGTAGATCGAGGAAGGAGGCATGCTAGGGTAGTACGTGCGATGTGCAAAGCCGGAGTGTCAGGGTGGCCTAGTGGTTAAGGTGTTTGCTAGTGAGCAGGAGAGGTGTGTTCAAATCCCGGCCTTCGTACAAATTTTCATTCGTTACTTCAGTCTGCATATATGCATAAAACATATATCTCCATAAACCCAAATAACAATTACAGTGTAATAAATTATACAATCCTGAGTCGACCATATTCACACATTATTGTTGGACAAGCAAGATTTTAGTTCAACCATACTTTTACTTGTATCCTTAGGACATTACTTTTCCACTGTAAATTTTATTACCTATCCTCACACAAACATGTGTAAGCCTATTTTTCTCATCTTCAGTTATATACATTTATACATCTATCATATGAATGACAGTTTCATATCCACTTGAGAATGACTTAACAAAAAGGTGAAACCAGCAGCCAACGAAATAAAGTTCTACAGGGTAACTGGAGCGTCGTATTCACTAATAAAACAGACAATTGCGGAGCACATGAAGAAATTCCTTGAATTGCCTCTATCTTAGTCGGTCCTGTTTCGATAAGAACAATGTTCTGTTTGCAAGAATGTCCCAGCAGCTGTAAAATATCTGGTCAAATATTCGGGAAGTTCGTATTTTGTTCACTAAAAGACAGTGTGGAACTGTCCTGAATACCTTCCAGAAGTCAATGAACAGGATGCAAACATTTGTTAATGGCACTCCGGATCTCATGGACGATTCATGCAAGATCTCTGTTTGCCGAATCCACTTTTAATTTTATAGGGAACATTTTCGTTCTCGGAGAACTTCACACTGTGTGAGCATAAAACATGTTCCACAATTCTGCAACAGATTTACGGCAGCAGTGTATTTTTGTGATTATGTCCACCTTTCTTACAACTCCTCTTGAAAAGAGGAACGACCTGTGGTTTTTCCAGGCTCTGGCTACCCTTCGTTGCTCCTTCTAAAAAGGGAGAAAGTCCATTTGTATAAGCCTTGTAGAACATCACAGTTGCCGGATCGGGTCGAGTGGCCTTTCTACTGCTCAGCAGATTTAGTAGATTTTCCATTCCACGGTTGCTTATCCCAATATCTCACATTTTGGCGTTAATGCAATAGTTGAAAGGGCGATCCGTATTGCGATCTTCCAAGGAGGAACAAGTTCGGTAGAACGAGTTCAGTATTTCAGCCTTTTCTCTCACATCTTCGGTGCCAGTACGGTCAGTTATCGACTGAATATATGGCTTCGATCCACTTACTAACGAAACTTCTTAGGGTTACTATTTAGATCGTTTGGAAAAACGTTACTTTACGACAAAAACAAACTCTGTATTTGTAGAGGTAACATTATTTGTTCAGTTTACAAGAAACAACCTGATTTCAGTCGTAATCTAGAAATACTGACTGGAGAAAAATATGGTGAGGTAGAAACAACAAATACAATTTCTAGATTCATATTTTTGATAATGCTAGCTATGAATGCCATAAAATGTTTATTATTTCGTCGCATGCGACCAACAGTGTCAGGAATCGGTTACTGATTTCATGCCTCGTTGCTTGAGACGAGTGTAACACTAGTGTTCTTAATATCTGTATTTTACAGTTATTATACCATTTACAACGTAAACATTTTACACAGAAACGCTTTTTTTCGGAGGTACAAACTCACATTTCTTGATGTTAGATGATGGACATACGACGGGGATCTTATTTCCCCTGTACTCTGCCGGCCAAGGTAGCCGTGCGGTTCTAGGTGCTCCAGTCCGGAGCCGCGCTGCTGTTACGGTCGCAGGTTCGAATCCTGCCTCGGGCATGGGTGTGTGTGATGTCCTTAGGTTAGTTCGGTTTAAGTAGTTCTAAGTTCTAGGGGACTAATGACCACAGCAGTGCTCAGAGCCATTTGAACCATTTGAACCCATGTACTCTCCTGCTCTGTTCAGAGATTGCGACAGACTACGTGAGACATGCGTCTTCACATTTTTACCGCTTGGCGGTAGTTTTATCTGCTGGCAATGTTAACGCGCATCGTGACTAGCACTCTATGTTTCTTGGGTATATTTCCCCTTTTTAAGACCTCTCTTAGCAGAAGCAGTTATTTGTCTAACATTGGCCGGCTTATGATCTTACAAACGGAACTTCATTCAGAACAAGGGTGATGGGCCATATTATCGAAACACAGGTCGAAATGGGTGAAGGTCGTGTAGAAAGTGTGACTTAGAGGACACTCTACTCTTATCTTATAAAACGTCGAAAGTATAGTTAAAAAAATGGCTCTGAGAACTATAGGACTTAACTTTTGAGGTCATCAGTTCCCTAGAACTTAGAATTACTTAAACCTAACTAACCTAAGGACATCACACACATCCATGCCCGAGGTAGGATTCGAACCTGCAACCGTAGCGGTCGCGAGGTTCCAGACTGTAGCGCCTAGAACCGCTCGGCCACCCTGGCCGACACGTCGAAAGTATGCCGTGTATTTTTCAATGGAACAAACGAGCCAGTGCTTTTTTTGCTATTATTTCTGCCTTAGGTCAGGTGATATTATTAGTAGTTTTAAATAATTGCGAAGTCATTGCTAGATAACTTGTTTCAAAAAGAAAATGTTGTATAATAAAGTACTAAGAAAATAAATTACAATCAAACTTCCTACACAACTATACGCAGGGAAAGGAAACTGAAGATCATAGAGAAGAAATAAAATCTCCGATGGCTGACGATATCAGAGACGTCCATTAACCTTTAGTACAGGTTATAAGATGGGGATCAACAGAAGTAAAGCAATGGAACGTAGCAGAATTAAATCAGGCGATGTGGAGGGAACTGAATCAGGAAATGAAAAATGCGAGGGCGTAATGAAAAGTAATGCCTTCGAATTTTTTATATGAACACTCATAAGACTTTTAAAAATTGAACCAATTTTATTAGTACTCTACACCTTTATTCTTCATGTCTACGTGTTTATTTCTCAACAAAGTCATCCTGGTGACGAACACATTTTGCTAACGAGAGGCCAGATCGTTGATCTCGTCTCTGCCGAATGTGACGGAGATATAACCTCACGCCTGCTTGCACCACTTCATCACTATCAAAGCGAAGACGTCGAAGGTATCCTCTAGGTTTTGGAAACAACTGAAAATCAGATGGGGCCAAATCTGGACTGTATGGAGAATGATTGACGAGAGTGATTTCAAGGTGTCGGATTTTTGCAGATGTCGCAGTGTCTGGGTGTGATACGGCATTGACATGCTGGAGGAGGAGATGCTCCATATATGGATGAACCCTTTGAATTCATGCTTTCAGTTTTCTGAAGAGCTCGTAGTGCCTTTCAGAATTTATGGCGGTGCCTTTAGGCACTAATTTCAGGTGCATCACACCTTGAATATGCCAGAACATTGTGAGCATGACTTTCCCTGGCGATGGCATAGTCATGAACATTTTTGGCGCCATTGTGGCTCATCTCCACTGATACTTTCTTGTTTTAGAGATCGAAATAGTGAATCCAGTTTTGGTGACCTGTCACACAGTTGTCAAGAAACCGATCAACCTTACGCCCTAACCGCAAAAAATTTCACGCCAGGAGTGAGCATTCGTGGCACACACGTTTTCTGTAACACAGTTCTGTTGTGATGACCTGCATATGGTGACGTGTCACGCTTACCTGACGACTGTGTCTGTGTTATCCGACGATTTTCTCCGACGAGTTCGCCAACCCGAATCCGACGAATCTCGTCGGTTTTCCGTACGCAGCCGTTCAGTTTAAGCTCTGCCACATACATTGAGATCAGCACCATCGTTCCTTCATTACGAGCACAAACAACCCAATGTTGCACATTACTGATGTCGATATAATCACCATTATAAACAGTTTTCATTGCCCTATGGATTTCAATAGGGGGCACGTTTTCTGCGGTTAGAAAGTCGATTACAGCACACTGTTTTTCACGCATCGACACAGTTACGTCACATACCGCGATGTTACACGCTACAATTCGGAGCCCTCTAGCGGCAGGGGGCTATAACTTGCGACACCAAAGCGAGGATGTCAACTGAGTAATACGCATGGAACGTAATATCTCGACCGATAGTGAGAATACAATAAAAAATTCGGAAACATTAGTTTCCAGCACGCCATCCTCGTAGTCGGGTTTCTGTATTTATGCAGCAAAACAACCAACTATGGCCGAATTATAGAAGCTATAAAAGCCAAACTAGCACTACGAAGAAAAATTTTTCTGAAAAAGAGAAGTTCGGTAACTTCGAATATAAATTTAAGTGTTAGGAACTCTTTTACTGAAGATGTTTGAAGACCTGCGCTGTGAACAATGGTTAGGGCAAAGTAGGTTGTTTTGAGAAATTGAGCAGTAAAGTTTCAATAAAAAGTCATAAATAGGATACTTCATGTACATCCATTACGTTTTTTTTTTTTTTTTTTTTTTACTGAGATGAGTCCTTTTTCCATACATTTCTAGAGTAACGAGATCAACAGGTACTTACCACTGTTTACTTGCAAATTAAGTGCACTTAAGGTGGATTAACTTTGATTTATAACTGTTTACAAGTTGGGTGAGATAGTGAAACATTACTGTGAAACCTCTCGAAAGCACAAAATTAAAAATTCCGAATTGTTTCAGTTTTTCACCCTAGGATTTGATCAGTAATGCTTGCATTAATAAAGTACATCCACACATCCTGACATAGCTCCCAATAGTAAAAGTATTAAGTGATAGACACGGTGGCCGTTTCTTGGTTTATTTTGGAAGTATCAGATAACATGAAAATGCAGGTCACGTACCCTGTTTGATTTGCAATAAGTCTGTTCTTCATCGACTTTCACTTACCATTGTTCAGGGATGGGATTTTGTCTGGAGAAAAATTTGTTAACATCGAAGGTCATGTTAACTGTTAGGAAATCCTTTCGGAAGGTATTTGTCGGGAGCGTAGACTTGCACCGAAGCCAAACATGTACGATAAGCGGTTCAGACAAAATGGGAATAGAAGTTTTCTAAATGTGGTTCTGCGATGAATACTGAAATTAAATGAGTAGATCGAATAACTAGTGAGGAACTACTGCATGTGACAGCGAAAAAAAGAAGTTTTATGCCACGCATTAACTAAAAGATCGATCTTTCGATAGGAAACTTCCTGAAGCATCAAGAAATGGTTAGTTTGGTAATAGATTGAAGTGTGAAGTGTGGTGGGCGAAAATTTTTGAGATGGCTGGACATCAATAGGATAAACAGTTTCCAAACCATATAGGTTGTGGTAGGTACGTAGAGATGAAGAGGCCTGCGTGGAATAGACTAGCATGGAGAGATGCATCAAAACAGTTTTCCGAGTTCGAGCGCCACAGTAACACGTAGGCCTGATTGAGTACGCTACACATAATTCGTCCACTGAACAGGCCTAGAGACGGACTAACGGTGTAGAAATATTTGTTCCCCGAATGCGGCAACTGAAGGCTGCAGGTGACAACGTAATAGTGTGACACTGATAACTCTTCAGTCGCGATCACAGGTTTAGAAGTAAAAGAAATTGTGAGAGCAAGTTTCTCAGTGTGAAAGTCTGAAAAATTAGGCATAAAATTATCGGTATAGATAAACAAGGCGTAGACTAGAAATGAGATAAATGATACCCACCTACAGACGTGATCCGCGAGTTGCCACTAATAGTTCGCGGTCGCAACTATACAGTAAGAAAGCAGAATGGAACCAGTCTCAGTCAAACTGTAATGGAACAGCGTTATTTTTACATTCTCATAATGCGTTGTATTTCCGACATGATTTAGTAATGATTATTCAAAGATGGTTGCGGGGAAGAGATACCATCAAACCATTGTAAAGGCAAATTAAAGTAGGTAGCTGCACATTTATTCTGTTGTTACATACCTAAGGATTTAAAACAATAATATTTATAAAGTCTGAGCTCTTCCTGAAGATGCTATATTCATTATTAGTAAAGAAATAAAGAAGTCGTTAGGCCTGAGAACTGGCAAACCTTTTGCTCTATAGTTAAGTTTTGTAAACGCCTTTGCCGAGAGAAAAAATGCGCAGTACATTGACCCAGTGGACAGTGTCGACGTACGGTTGGCAGGTGTGCCACGTAGTTTTGATTTTGTGTGCGCCTTTTATGGCGAACGAAGTACACTGCAGATAGATGGAAGTGTGGGAGGCTTCTGACAAGACAAGCCACACACAATCCATTTCTCTATTCATGTGCAGGAAGCCAGAATTATGTTGACAAAATCGTTGCAAAAATGCTTTTGTTCAATATATTGACAGTTACTTCTAACAAGTTTACCATCTTATTTCAAATACGTATCACAGTATACTTACTGTCTTCCGTCTGTCTCGTTTTGAATTTCAAGATCTCTTATACACTGAAGAGCCAAAGAAACTGGAACACCTGCCTAATATTGTGAAGGGCCCAAGCGATAACGCAGAAGTGGCACAACACGACGTGGCGTGGACTTGACCAATGACTGCAGTAGTGCAGGAGGGAACTGACACCATGAATCCTACAGGGCAGTCCACAATTCCGTAAGAGTACGAGGGGGAAGAGATCTCTTCTGAACAGCACGTTGCAAGGCATCCCAGATATGGTCAATAACGTTCACGTCTGGGGAGTTTGGTGGCCAGCAGAAGTGTTTAAACTCAGAAGAGCGTTCCTCGAGCCACTCTGTAGCAGTTCTGGACATGTGGAAAGTCACATTGTCCTGCTGGAATTGCCCAAGACCGTCTGAATGCAAAAATGATATGAATGGATGCAGGTGATCAGACATGATGCTTACGTACGTGTCACCCGTCAGAGTCGTATCTACACGTATCAGGGGTCCCATATAACTCCAACCGCACACGCCCCACACAATTACAGAGCCTTCACCAACTTGAAGAGTCCCCATCTGACATACACGGTCCGTGGTTGTTTCCATACTCGTGGACGCCCATGTTCGCAGGCTGACACTTGTTGATGGCTCAGCATTTAAATCTGTTCTCTTCGATCGTCGTTGCAGGATCCTTTTCCGGCAGCAGCGATGTCGGAGATTTGATGTTTTACCTGATTCCTAATATTCACGGCACACTCACGAAATCGTCGTACGGGAAAGTCCCCTCTTCATCGCTGCCTCGGAGATGCTGTGTCCCATCGGTCGTGCGCCGAGTATAATACCACCTTCAAGCTCACTTAAATCTTGATAACGTCCCATGTAACAGCAGTAACCGATCTAATAACTGCGACTCGCAGGCGTTGCCAACCGCTGCGACTTATTCCGCCTTTTTGCATATCTCTGTATTTGAATACACATTACTATACCAGTTTCTTTGGCGGTTCAGCTGTACATCCGAAAATTACAGGATTGGTTTTCTTAGTGATACGCATTTCCTTACATTCTTGACATTTGGATCAAGCTGCCATTCGTCACACCACTTAGAAATTCTGTTTAAAACATGCTGTACTCTTATACAATCACTCAACGAAGATATTTTGCCATATAGTACAGCGTCATTCGCGAACATTTGCATATTGCTGCTCACCCTTTCCGTCCGGTTATTTATGTATGCAGTGCGTCTCAAAGTCTTTAAGTCAAACTCAAAGAGGTGGTAATTGGTCCACAACCGACTGTGTTGAGATAGGGGACCAATGGTCGGAAATGCATATTTACTGTGTTTCGGACATACGCAGTGTACACTGCACAAGCTGTCTACGTTCTGGTACAACATACACCAGGGATCTTTGAGAGAGTGCGGTAGAATTTCATGCGCCGTTGTCATGCATGCATTGAATCTGGCGGTCGTCACTTTGATCAGTTACTGCGGATTATGAGCTACGGTGTTGTTATACCTCGTATGGTGTGTATGCCCATAACACAATAAATATGGTTCTCCGACTACTGACTCCCTTTCGCAGTATAATGTGTTGTGGACCCATTATCACTTGTTTCAGTTTGACCCAAAAGGTTTGAGGCACCTTGTATAGATAACAAAGGCGGTCCTACCATGCTTCGCTGGGGCACCTCTTACGGAACCCTCGTCTAAGGTGAACAATCGCCATTGAAGTAGACGTAGTGGTTTCCGTTACTTGCAATTACTTACAAGGTCTGGAAAAACTTTCCGTATGCTCGGACCTTCCACAACGGTCTGCAATGGGGCACTGTGTCTCATGAGGAAGATATTGGCGGGGGGGGGGGGTAAGGGGGAGGGATAATTACAATATGAGACAAAGGGTATAGGGACGATCAAATGGTTGTATTGTACAGTAGATACGTGAGATATGAAAATATTTGTACAAGCTAGGCATCCGTGGAGGGGTTCAACTAACTAGTCTTCAAATTGAAGACCACAGGACGGCGTTTTTTTATGTATATCATATACAAAAATCTGAGTCTGTTGCTCGTTTACTATGAATGGAAGAAATATTACAGAGTAAACGGCGATGAAGTCTCCAGTGAAAGCACCGAGAGAAATCGTGCAGTAGTAAGACACTAGACTCCAGTTAGGTACGAACAGGGTTAAAGTTCCGAATAAGGAATTCACATTTAGGATTCTTCGCTGTATCCCTAAATCACTTCAATCCGAAATGGTTCTTTTGAAAACGTAAGTGCATTTTTCATTCCCTATTCTTCCTCAGTTCCAGCCTGTACTCCGTCCACGACGATCTGGCGCTCGGCGTGACTTTAAATTGTAATGTTGTATTGTTTGGTTTTGAAATACCATCTGAAATTCTGAAATGGAAAGAGATAGATGTACACGCTATTAAAAGATTCGAGCATTCTCAGTTTACATTAGTCGCCAGAAACCATCAAAATTGTCGGTCTGCGATGTGGTACGCACTTCTGCAGAACACAAGTTTTCGCTGGAAATAGCGAGGGTAATGTCTGTCTTCGTATAAAACGAGGCAGATTTGCAGATTCATTGGCGTTTTTCGTGTAGGACGAGCATAACTGTATAATCCCCCCGAAACGGCCCGTTTCGGTGCTCGAGGTGGAATTACTGAGTGCTCCGAGGAGAGCGTGTCACTCGTGCGCCGTATTGTCGTGGACCACAGCGGCAAAATAACAGCCGTTCAAACGGCGCAATTTCGCCCGTAGCAGCGGGGAGCGACGCTTCTTATCTCCCCCTCTCCCCAGCCCTCCCCGCCAAAACAGTGCACTTGTGTTCCGCTCCGTTCCTGCGGGTCGTCCTCAGTCGTCCTTTTGTTTCTCGGCATCGCCGCAACGTATTAAAGCCCAGCTTTCTTGTGACGTTAATGAGACGCGTGCCGCAGTCTGCGGGCGAAACATTAATCATGAAGGTAGCAGCTATGACGTGGGTTTAGAACTGAAGTCGGCGAGGGTTGTAGTAAGGATGGGGATAGGAGGGGGCGCGGAATGGAGGTATGGCGGTTTCCTTGCTATCTCGCCAAATTTGCTCTACGGATTCTGTGATCGTTGCTTACTCGGACTTCATATTATTGCTTTTACATGTGTCAACGCGGTGGCTTCCAGTTCATTGCTGGACAAGTCCGATGCTTGAACCAGTGCGACAAACTGTGTGCCTCACAACAGTCAAGGAAATCTGCATTGAACGTGACATTAGACTGTATCAGGTTGACAGTTTCTTGTTCGTTTATTCTACACAGCACGTTTAGGTAGAAAAGCTAAATGAAGTAAGCTCTGTGATAACTAACTTCGCTATAGTTTCGAATATAAAGGCCACAAACACTGTCATCATATCGGAACTAAAAAGCAAATACGTGTTTCGATACACAGTTCATAGCATAAAAATTAATATTTAAATTCTTGAATGTAATTTCCACCATTTGACTGTGTGTCTTAATGTTCATTCATTTAACTTTATCTCGATTTCAATTATATATATATGACCATAGTGGGTTATTCAGGTGCCCTTACTGATGGGTTTTATGCAATCAACAACGCCTTCAAAAACCAAGTGCGAGGTTTTCACATTCTCTCGGTCGCAACGCTTAAACTATTAGTTCTAGAGGGAAAATGATCAGGAACTCTTTGTAGAAAATTTAACGTAGCTAAATTTTGTAAAGGGATACGTTTTCGCTATAGGCCCTAGTTTTAAAATTATTCAAGAGGAATGTACAAACAGGTCGTTCAAAAGCGTTTTTCTTGAACAACTCGAAAACTGGGACCTCCGTAGAAAACGTATCTCATTAAAAACTCAACTATATTACATTTCCTACAAAAATGTCCTTTTTTATTTTCACTATAGCTGACAAAACCATCAGAAAAATCATCCGATTCCTATATTAATGGTGATGCCTACATTATAATGTTTCGTTTCACTCTGATCCGAAGCAAAGCACGTTATTGAATATTGTAAAGGAAATTTTAGGAGCCGCTGGAGTGACTTACTTCGTCTAAGATAATTTAGCCTTCACAGTCAGTCTGATACTTTCTGGACGCGTGAACTACACTATTCTCTGATTCATTGTGAGATACATTGGTCAATCAGCAGCGTAACTGCTGTTGTACAAATAGGTATTTTACGTAGTTGACCAGTCATAAGCCTTTACGCAAGTGCATTGTGGCATAATGTACTTTCTAAAAGTGCCAGACAACATTTAATAGAACAACATCTTTACGTGTCTGAAAGACTGGAGTGAAGAGAGTAGCTAATCATTTTAAATACTGGGCTGTTTTTACATGATGCTGTAATGAAACAGGGGAAAGCTGTTGAAATCAAAGAGATTCGTGCATCTGACAGCAAGGTAAATCTATTCAACATGGTTCGTTACATGTGCGTGCCTTAAAGTGAAAGCAGGGATCTGACACGAAATCTGAAGAGAGCGTCAACAAAATATTTGCATGCCTCCAGGCGCAAACTCACTCTCTCTTCTCGTAACACTGACTACCTCATTTTGTCTATTGACATCATGCTATTTAACTGTCTGCTAACTAACTGCTCTATGTCGCTCTCACCGCCCGACTGACTGTCCACTGTGTGATTCTCTATCAATTCGCTTTATAATTGATCATTCTGATTCACGCACTTGCAGTTTGCATGTTTTATTCGTTGAATTAATCTCACTACATTTTCGCACTCAATGTGGGGCCTCTCATTTGTCATTTCAGTTCACTACATTCGATCCCCAACTTTGTAGACCATCAGTTGTCACTTTTAATTAGAAGATATTTTTGCACCCATCATCGGTCGATTGCCCATTAATTCCCATGATTCAGTTTCAGTTACTTGTGAAACGTCCCCTTGGAAAAATTAATGAATTACTGTGCTGATAAACCTCTTACATTAAATGATTTTCAAACAGCTGAGCAAAACTGAACGTACTCAGACATTACTCTCTTTATTTATTCTGATCAACACTAAACTGACACACAATATTTCTAGCGCAACGCAATCTGACTTTCAAAAATCCTTACAAAGTAATGGCCCTGACTAACATTAACCTATACCTTTCACAAATCACTTACCTCACAAAAATCTTCGTTACTCAAGCTACTGCAATACAGCGAGCGCCACTACTGCCAGCTAAATAAAAGATTCAAACTACTGAAGGCACTAACTACTGATAGGCATAGTTAGCAAATGAAAGATTTTGGTAGAGAACAAACAATGTATTTACCTTAATAGTGTTCAAAAGTCATAAATATATAGCAGTTCATGACATCCAATCTTACAAATTTCAAAACTCCGCCATTTCTCTCCCCACATCCACCACTGCTGGCGGCTCACCTCCAACTGCGCAACGCTACGCGCTGTTCACATCCAGCTGCCCAACACTACAATGGCAGACAACAATGCAAACTAGCCACAGACTGCACACAGCACAGCCAGTGATTTTCATACAGAGCGCTACGTAACGTTGCCAATAAGAAAACATAAACAGCCTACTTACATAGCACCCATGCTCACCACAAAAAATTTTACAAATTTTTTTGGGAAGTGGCCAATAATGATTTGATAAAATTTTTCATAATTACAATAACAAAGAAATCAAATGCACACACTTATTGATACAATGTTGGTCAAAAGCTAAAATTTTCTCACAGTCCATAAAGACAGTCCTGATCATCCATCACAGTAAAATTTCAGTGTCTTTTTTTTTTCGAAGTCTGAGCAGTAAAAGAAAATGCACACGGAAGTAGTGGATTTCCATGCAGTCTTGAACAAGTAGTGTTGTCCTTCCAACGGAAAGACAATGCTGACTCTTGACATGCAGACAGGTAATGGGCCACAACAGAGCAAACTCACAGCAGAGTCAGTCCAAGTTCAAGAATATTGGTAGTTAGGTCATCACAGAGCGGACCCACTGTAGTCCTGGTAGAGAGTATGGTACTGGTGGGCCACCAGGGGTGCAGACCCACTGCAGTCCTTGTAGAAATAATGGTATTGGTGAGTCATCAAAGGTGTAGACCCACTGTAGTCCTTGTAGAGACGGCCAACAGCCATCTGTTGCGACTGTGCAGGTGCACAATCACCATCAAAGAGTCTTGCAGAGAATATAGCAAGTCCATATACCACCACTTGTGCACGCACAAAGTTTTTGGAATTGTCCTTAGAACCAGCAATGCTGTTATCCAGTCCATTGCTGAATTATTAACACACGTGCAAACACTAACAGTCCCAACTTCTCACATATTGTGCATTACTATGACCAACAAAAATGTGTGCAGTGAAATGTAACTTAATTTGAAGAACTGGTGTCTATATTATTATGAATTTACAACATAAGAATACCATTACAAAGGTACAAAAAACATCATTAAAGAACATAATAGTACAGATAACATTTGTAGTAATACAGGCTTTACAAAAGAATAGAAATAGACATATACATCAGTGTTACAGGAATTATGACATAATAAATAAATAAAATAACGAGAAGAGTTCTTGAAACATTAAGTTCACACATTATCATTAAAACAAAACAGAATAAATAATGTCTAAACACCTTTACGAAGAAAATAGCATAGTATTTGAAAAATTCTACAACATAAATCTTATTAGCTAAACACATAAAGACAGGAAAAGACAAATACACAAGGATACATAAACACATAGAGGGATAACACAAAAGGAAAGGACAGGGTTTGTTTTACTGCAGTATTTTGCATGGCGATCTCCCTTCGTTCATCATTATTCCCAAAAAGTCCTATCTAAGCCTGCTTTCTGTATTCGATTCATCCTCTTTCAAAATCCTTTTTTGGCCAAACTATTTTCTTATAGCTTCTCAATGCATTTCTTCCAATTCATCATAGTTAGTTTCTTATATAGTCTACCCCCTCTTAAGCTAACTTAAATCTACTGAGCTCAGATGCTAAACTAAGGGACAAGGCAATGCAGCAGCATAAAACAATTAATACAAACAGCAATGAAATAAAATGGAAATTGTCAAAGCAAGCTGCAGTAAATCTAAATTACCAAGCAATGCAACATTACAACTAATATGAGTCAATGTGCAGCAACAAGAAAAATAAATCAGTAGTAAAACTAGCTTAACAGAGTAATACAAAGTGAAATTTAGTAGCACTATGCCTGGCAAACAGCACCAGCAAGTGCAATAACTTATATCTAAACATGACACAGCTCAAGCAGAAAAAATATTACAGTAAAGATGGCCATGTCTAATACCTATGTCACATCTTAATACTAGAGTGATGCATCACGATAAATTACTGTAGCAGACAAGTTACCAAATCGTTTAAAAAATTATTTATGCATTTCCTGTGAAGGGAAATGTCTATTTGTGCTCTCTTTTCTAAGAAAGTACATTATAAATGTATTCTTTCCTGGGTCTGTAGACAGAAAATAGTGATATTAGTACATCTATTAAATTTTATAATAACCCATGCTGCAGTACAGCTAGAAACAAGATATTAAACGAAATGAGCAAATATATATAGCCTATATAGAGCAATGCGTGAAACGTCATTCACTGGGCAAATGTCGTCTCCAAAGGCAAAAGAATCTCTCAACTAGAAAGACAATAAATGTAAAATGTTTCTCATCATTTCATTAGGCATTTCAGTAAATATCATAAATTAAGAGCTCCACAGTGTAATCATATGTTTTCAAGTATGAGTGTGTCGTATTTGCGATGCTTTCTACAAAGGAATGTCAATAGCGAGGATAATGGCCTCCTTTTTTTTTCTACCTGTGCCTCTGAAAAGGCACACACTAATGGCTTTTTCTCCAGGCGTCTGACACAGCTGGGTGCCCACGACGCATTACGTGCAGGTGGTCACTTAACTTTCTTACGGAAATATTTACGACAGCAGTTTCCGCTACAGTGACAGTCTCATATAAAAGTATTTCACAGGTCAAGAATTTGCGTTACAAATCTGTAGAAACAAAATCCTATTGATATAACAGTGTCCAAAAAATTTTTGTCGGCATTGTGATACATTCACGCATTTACATACATTTCATAACTCTTAAAGTACGATTCTTGGTTTCCAACAACCTTTTTCACAAACCAGAGTCCCTAACCACTACTCATTATTCCTTACCTTATTACACATATACATATTCGTAGACATTCTTCGATATTTCATCATAATAAATATGTAGCATAATCAAATTCCTCATATAGCATCATCTCATTGATCATAAACATACCTCAACAGCATAACACACATCGTCATCATAATAATAACATCATAACAGATCAATCACATCTCAAAATCGTCGTAGCTTTCTGAATATTTTAAAACCTACAAAAAATTCTCTGCTCATTTCAAAAGTGTCATCTACCTCAAACATACTTTAAAAATCATGATCCCATACCAAATACATCATTCAAAGCTCTCATAGTATCACAATGGTTATGAAAAAATATGAAGATTTCACAAAGTACAGACAAAATACAATTTCGTAAGTGTGAAGTTACCCAACTGTGTAATTGCGTAAACATGTGCCACTGATGTAGTAAAAAAATGTTTGTTTCTCTGTTAAATAATCAGGTAGCTGTGTAATTCTGTGTTGGAGAAATATGGTACCGATGTGTAAAGTTGTATAAGCAAATACCATATTAGCTAGGGCTCCTTGTGCTTGCCAAACACATGGTACACAAAGTAAGCGTGTACCCCCCTGAGTATTAATGTAATTATACCCTCAGGTGTTACAGATTACAGCAATGGAATGAAATGTATCACAGAAAACGTTCTTTGTAATTCAAAAATCTTGAAAAATAGATGGTTTAAGTACAAAATTAAGCACTCAAATGCGTGTCCTGTAGCGCTAAATGTGCGTTTTGCTGTAAGATAATTCTGTGGAAGTGGCGTAGTTATCGTCCTCTGTAAGCAAAGTTCTGCTGAAGTCAATGTACTTACCTCATCATAAACGAAAGTGAAATGCTTTGCGTATAGATATCGTAGTTATTACGTACCTTACCGTGATCAAGAAAGTACTATAATGTAACGTATTGTTGTGCTACGAAAGAGGCTGTCTCATTGTAGCTATACCACAAAAGTTACTACTAAAACATTCTTTACTTTCCAGAATAATTCAGAAAAACTGTGCAGATATAAAACAGAAACACCGCAAAAGCAACATTGTAAATTGTCACACACTAGTAGCGTCGTGATAAAATCGTGTAGCTGTCAAAGAAACCAAATGCTAAGTCACCTTTAGTCCCACAGAAAGTACTCCAAGTAAAGAAATGTATTTTCAAGTGAACCAAAATGTTGCATTAAAATCTCATTAGCCGTACCTGTATACGTTCTAAGTATATTAGCCTTATAGTCGTTACGTGATTGTGCAAGTAACAAGCAAGAATGTACAAATAACAACACTGTGTCGTCTGTTCACTATAACAATGCTTTCGTAATTTCTGTTTAAATAAGTTCTCTTGGTTCTTGACTGGATATTTAACTTCAAACATTGTTGCGTGGTAACAGTTTCTAAGTGTGACAATGCATACTAGAAATGTGAAGTGAAAAGTTTTATGGCAAAGACAAAGGTAAAAAGCAGATTATCTCTCAATAAATGGTTTTACATGTGAAATGTGGTGTAACCCGTAGAACACTAAATAAACTAGATAAACATCCATTTACTTCATCACTTGCAATTTGAAGATTCATTATTCATGTTCACTCTTTATTTGCTCCACCGCCATTTGATGGTATGTAAACTGAATATTATTCACCCAGAATCTACAAAATGAAAAATAATGTTACAATTCTTTTTCAACTGTATATATTTTACTTTTTTGTTACGAGCTGTGTTTGAAATGTTCAAATGTCTGTGAATTCCTAAGGGACCAAACTGCTGAGGTCATCGGTCCCTAGACTTACACATTACTTAAACGAATTTACGCTAAGAACAACACACACACCTATGGCTGGGGAAGGCTAAGAACAACACACACACCCATGCCAGACGCAGAACTCGAACCTCCGGCGGGAGGCTCAAATGGCTCTGAGCGCTATGGGACTTAACATCTTAGGGCATCAGTCCCCTAGAACTTAGAACTACTTAAACCTAACTAACCTAAGGACACCACACACATCCGTGCCCGAGGCAGGATTCGAACCTGCGACCGTAGCAGTCTCGCGGTTCCGGACTGTACCGGCGGGAGGGGCCGCGCAATCCGTGACATGGCGCCTCAAACCGCTCGGCCACTCCACGCAGCGAGCTGTGTTTCTGTGATATGTGTGTTACGCGATACCAATATAGTAGGAATCTAGTCTTTATGCAGTGAGGGGTTTTTCAGATTTTTAGTAAATATGTATATCTTAGCAATTATTAAAGTTATAAAGCAGGAACTGTTATTCCTGTTTGAGAGTGTCGTGAAAAGTTTCGTTACTACCGGCGTGATGAAGCAGGTAGGAATTAGAGCACAGCTCGGTGTCTGTTATAGCGATACGTTACGCAAACACAGCGGCACGCCATCTGATGCATGTATAACGTGGGAAGCCAATATCTCGTACAAGTGTCCTCACTGCATCAACACGGGCGCTGAATGCTGCCACTTAAATAGTGGTTACGTATAAAACGGGCTGTCAAAAAGTTTCCGTTTGGAGGCATAGCCACAGTGTATATCTAACGTAGCGCGACCCCGATCCGGGTATATAAGTATTGACATGTAAGAAAGGGATTCGTGTAGCATTCGTGTCTTTTCGACGTTCGTGTGGTAAATGCGAAAACATGAATTATGGCAACTACGTCCAAACAGGACCCACGTGCTGTTTTACTTTACTTTGCAGCCGAAAAACAAACACCGATAGACATCCATTGGACAATGAAGGGTGTATATGGGGCAGCACCTCTGTCACCAAGTTTGTTGCAACACACGTCCACATATCGCAAATGTTGCAACGCAGAAGTTCCGCCAACTCGAGTACGCGCCCTATAGTTCTGATCTCTCGTCACTATCACGGCTTCGGTCTCTCAAAAAAGCCTTTGAGGGTTCACCGATTTCTGTTGGAAGAGGGCGTGCACTAGGCAGTTACTAATTTCTTCACGCTGTGTTTTACGAAACCGGTATCGTAAACCTGATGCGTCGATGGGATGACTGCCTCAATCTTCGAGGCGATTTTGCCTGATTGGCGTTCTGATTCTGGACTGTACGAACTTTGAAAGGAAACTTGTAGCTCGCCCTTTACACGTACACTGCGGTACTTTTCCATCATACGTATTCGCCCACATTTCGGCTGCATCCCAGTTTATTCTACCTTGCAGGTCATGTCCCCCCCTCCCCCTGCCCACCTCACTCAAGAGCGTCCACAGTTCGTCGCGAGAGGCCGAAAAGCTGCCGACTAAACAATTTTGTCCGTGTGGCCTGACCGCCAATGCACTCCCCTTTGTGACTGCGCTGTGAACGTGGAAATGGGGTTTTTAAAAACGTGTGGCGAAAACGCTTTTGGCATAGGCGAGCGACAGAGATGAGTGCTGTTTTCCCTATACCGGAAATTATAGTTTGCTGCCCGCAGCAAGGCCTTCGTGCGCGGTCGGCCGACCAGCGTGTTCGATTTTGCGTGTTTATGTGTGTGTGTGTGTATGTGTGTGTCAACGTGCGTACACGAGGGTCACACCAGAGGCTGGCAGTGCGACAGGAACGGGCACGGCGTGCACGCGCGAGCGACAGTTTGCTGTTTTTCAAGCCAGTTGCATCGACACCTACGCAATTTGAAATGGCCGCACCATCGTTGCAGTTTACACGCAGAGAGTATCTTCTATAGAGCCAATTAGCAAGTTTGTATCTGTTGTTATTGTGAAATTTTACCACTATAAACACAATAAAAACTTCCTGTCTATAAATGCAGAACTAAGGCATTACAATAGAGTAGTGAAAGCAAAACGTCTATATGCGAACGAATGCCTAGCATTTATAATTTAGACAAATTAGAAATGCTAGAATGACGGGTCGTTGGTAAGGCATTACGTCCACGAAATATGGGCAAAGTTGGAAAGCACAAACCAGTGATGAAATTTATCGAAACACATAAAAATTATCAGAAGTAATGAGAAAAAACAGTGTGATTACCTTATACGAGTACATTAATGTCGAATGCAAGGCAGTAGAGTAACAGTAAACATCTTCCAATATTTGTGGTATAAAATGTCAACTACACTTTGCATCCAAGAAGTAAGTAGTATACAGTATTAAAGCTCAAGGAACAACTAAAGGAGAAGTGTTTGCGGAAAATAATGCTGAATATGGAAGGATTCCGATGTAGGAGAGTGAATAAAACTGCTCTGAGGTGGTCAGAAGACAGGAAGAAAAATCACATTGCACAGATAAAAGAGTGTTGAAAGAAAATAAAATAAAAACGAATAAGATATTCAAATTCTTACTTAGTTAGTCTGTGCGAGAAGAAGGAAAGAATAAAGACAAGATTGCTATTAATCCAGTAAACGGCAGTTACTTTGTTACTAGATTTCCTTCGCTCTAACAACAGCGTACATTTTTACTCGTAATTAGGCAACATGTCACATTGACAGATACCACGCCTGCTGTTAAGTACGACTCATTGGAATATTTCTTCACGGATCAGGATAGCCTTTGTTACTGGAAAATGAACCGGATACAGATCGTGTAATAGTTTTCCTGAATTAACGGGCGGATCAACTGCTTTGCTGCGTGGGTCACGCTACGTGTTATTTTAGGTAGTTTTCCATCTCCACCGAAGAAATATCGGGCTGGTTGCACTCTCGCTATGAGAAACGAATTTTCTAACAATTAACATACACAAAACAAAATTCACACGATTCACAGTGACTTTCCCTTCCATCTTCAAATAAATGTCATTTTGTCGACAGAAAGATGTTCAGCTACAGAAGTATAATAATCATTAGGTATAGTTCGTCACCACCTGTGGATCTCTAAAAATAATAACTTTGTGAACGAGGAAAGACTGTACTGTCGACAACTTCATTATAAGTACACAGCTGGGATACCTGTTTTATTATTGGCTATCGTTTTCGTCGATTTCATACCATCCACGGGTCATCTGTACCAAAAAACAGACAAATACCATTGCACGGAAATTGTATATGATGACTACAGCTAGTGTCTCACCAACGGTTATTTATAAATACATTATACAAGTATTATGCATATACCACAATTATATGTTTTATAAATTACGAGAAGGAACTTGCACTGCTTGTAGCAATAGTTTATCGTACGAGTACATCGCTGGAGCAACGAACGGTACCTAATGGCTGGAAAAAGGCTAAGGTCATTGCCATTTTCAAGAACGGCCGTAGGATACATGCACACAGTAATAAACCTATGTCATTGACGTCAAACTCTTGTGGAAGTATGGAACATGTTTTATGCTCAAGAATTACGACGTTTTTGGAGAACGAAAATGTCCTCCGTAAAAATCAAGAATTATGCAGACAATCACCTTGCGAAACTCAGCTCGCTCTGTTCCTCCATGTCATCCACAGCGCTCATGTTGATGTCATGGTCTCTGACGCCAGAAAGGCGTCTGACGCCGTCCCGTACTGCCGATTAGTGGAAAAAAGTAGGAGATAACTGAGTTTCAGAGCAGATTTGAGGATAGGTTCAATATTTCGTTCAAAGTATAACTCAACACGTCGCTCTTAACGTAACAAAATCGAGCTGTAAAGGTAATTTTACGACTACCCCAAGAAAGTGAGGTGGGGATGTTACTGTTTACAGTATAAGAGCGGCATTCAGTAGGTAATGAACCACATTGCTTTTTCTCAAAGCAGGCTGGCTTTATTCAGGATTCCAATACATCACATTATTCCCCACTGATTTGGTTACAAAACCCTATTTTTCAACATAACCCCCGTTCAATGCGACGACCTTGCGGCACCTTACTAGGATGGCCTGTATGCGCACATGGTACCCCTCTGCTGGTCGACATCGCAGTCAACGTGTTGTTGCATCAATAACCTTCACGTCATCCACGTACTGCTTCCCGTAGAGTGTATCCTTCATAGGGCCAAATAGATGGGAGGCGGAAGGCGCGAGATCTCGACTGCAAGGTGGATGAAGAAGAACTATCCAATGAAGTTTTATGAGCTCCTCTCGGAAGCGCATACCTAATTGAAGCCTTGTGTTATCACGAAAAAGGAGCAATTCATTTGTATTTTTGTGACGACGAACACGCTGAAGTCGTTTCTTCAATTTCCTGAATGCTGCACAATACATTTCAGAACTCTTCGTGGCCCCATGAAGAAAGAAATCAAACGTAATAACCTCATTAGTGACCCAGAGGTGTGTTGCCATGGCTTTACAGGCTGAGGGGGCAGCTTTCAACTTTCCTTCGGAGGAGAGGTGGTGTGGCGCCATTCCACTGATTCCCTTCTTCTTTCCGGTTCGATGTGATGAGCCCATGTTACGAGGATCACTCCAAAAGAAATGCGCACTATTTTTTGTAAAAATACAGTTTTCATTCTGTATGTGTGAAAGTTTTACAGTGTGTAGATACATCCTTCCCTCTTGATTTCAAACTTACTTCAACCTGTTCCCGTGAGTGGCGCCGTCACAGCATGTCTTCAAGATGGCTGCTACAAAAAATGGCTCTGAGCACTACGCGACTTAACTTCTGAGGTCATCAGTCGCCTAGAACTTAGAACTAATTATACCTAACTAACCTAAAGACATCACACACATCCATGCCCGAGGCAGGATTCGAACCTACGATCGTAGCGGTCACGCGGTTCCAGACTGAAGCGCCTAGACCCGCACGGCCAAACCGGCCGCCTGGCTGCTACACTTGACGTTCGTCAGAAGCAACGTGCTGTCATAGAATTCGAGTACTGTGAAAACGAGACTGTGGGAAACATCCACAAGAGGTTGAAACATGGGTATGGAGATGCTGCTGTCGATCACAGTACAGTTAGTCGGTGGGCAAGCAGGTTATGTGATGAAAGCGGGCACGGCAATATTGAGGACTGTCCTCGCAGCGGCAGGCCTCGTACTGCACACACTCCGGACAATGTGCAGAGAGTTAACGAATTGGTGACTGCTGACAGACGCATCACAGTGAACGAGTTGTCACGCTACTTTGGGATAGGGGAAGGAAGTGTTTGCAGAATACTGAAAGTGTTGACGTTGAAAAAGGTTTGTGCCAGGTGGGTTACCAGGATGTTGACAGTGGCTCACAAAGAAACAAGAAAAACGGTATACAGCGAACTTTTGGAACAGTACTAGAATGGTGGAGATGAATTTCTTGGAAGAATTGTGACAGGTGATGAAACATGGCTCCATCATTTTCCACCAGAGATGAAGAGGCAAACAATGGAGTGGCATCATGCAAATTCACCCAAGAAAAAAATTATTCAAAATCGCACCTTCTGCTGGAAAAGTTATGGCAACGGTGTTTTTCGATTCCGAAGGACTCTTGCTTGTGGACATCATGACAAGTTGAACCACCATAAATTCTGATGCATATGTGACACACTGAAGAAACTTCAAGCTCGACTGAGTCGCGTTCGACCACATCGGCAAAAGCAGGATGTTTTACTGTTGCATGATAATGCACGGCCACATGTCAGTCAAAAAACCATGGAAGCGATCACAAAACTCCGATGGATTACACTGAAACAAAAAAAAATGGCTCTGAGCACTATTGGACTCAACTGCTGAGGTCATTAGTCCCCTAGAAATTAGAACTAGTTAAACCTAACTAACCTAAGGACATCACAAACATCCATGCCCGAGGCAGGATTCGAACCTGCGACCGTAGCGATCTTGCGGTCCCAGGCTGCAGCGCCTTTAACCGCACGGCCACCTCGGCCGGCTACGCTGAAACACCCGCCTTACGGTCCTGACCTGGCTCCATGTGACTATCATCTCTTTGGGAAACTAAAAGACTCTCTTCGTGGAACAAGGTTTGTAGATGATGACTCCCTTGTGCACGCTGCCAGACAGTGGCTACAACAGGTTGGTCCAGATTTTTACCGTGCGGCTATACAGGCGCTGGTTCCAAGATGGCGTAGGGCAGTTGAGAGGGATGGAAATTGTGTGGAGAAATTAAAATATTGTTCCTAAAGGATGTATCTACACACTGTAAAACTTTCAAACATGTAGAATAAAAGATGGATCTAAAAAAATATTGTGCATTTCTTTTGGAGTGACCATCGTACATCGCGTGTGACGATGTTCGACAAAAAATTGTCACTGCCAGCACCGTAACGCGCAAGCAATTAAGCACATTTGGTCCTCCGTTGCTCTTTATGGTCTTCTGTTAAAAGACGAAGAACCCAGCGGCCAAACCCCTTTGAGTACCCCAACTGGAGACCAAGTGTGTCAGCACTAGCAACACAGACATCCAGTTGTGCAGCAGGGTGTTTCATAGTGATCCGTCGATCACCTCGAATTAGAGTGTCCGCACATTCCAACATTGCTGGGGTCACAGCTGTGTGCAGCCGTCCGACACGCGGGATATCGGACGGGTTTGAGCCATCTTGTTGTAATGAAGACAGACACCTCGCCGAACGAGTCACCGTGCTTTTGTTCACTGCCAGGTCTCTGTAGACATTCTGCAAGTGCCCATGAATATCTGTGACGGTCTGGTTTCCTGCCAGCTCTGTACTTGGAACGCTCCTCCGTTACAAACACCAGTTTGGAAGTCTACCCATAGCGCCGCAATCTACTGGAATTTCATGAAATTTTAGGGGCTATTTTTTCAGCCGAAATTTTCAGAAAGAAAGTCTTGCTTTACTTATTGAATTTTCTCCTATATCTGATCTGGTGGTCTAGCGGTGCTGCCACAGTTGCTCAGCGTGTCTGATCTGGGGCTTGACCACCCTGGGAAATAAAAAAATAGGAGAAATTTCCAACGATGCTCCTGAAAATGTGTCGTTCGTCATCGGCGGAGCTCTAATGACGAAAATCGATAAAGATAGAGATATACTTGAAAAAAGAGACAGCATTGGTCGTATATTTTTCTATTGCAAAATCGATTTTCTGTCACTGAGTGACCATCTTCAGTGCTATATTGTATAACAAATTGGGATGCACTGTTGTTACTAGGCTTACGGCAATCACATGTGTTCTGTGCTTAGCTTTCGAATAAGGGACGAATGTTACAAGGCAACTTGGTAGATTGGTTGATGTGGGTGGAGGGGACCAAACAGCGAGGTCATCGGTCTCATTCGATTCGGGAAGGAAGTTGGCCGTGCCGTGTCAAAGGAACCGTTCCGGTATTTAGGAAAATTACGGAAAACTTAAATAAAGATGGCCGGACACGGATTTAAACCGTTGTCCTTCTGAATACGAATCCAGTGTGCTAACCACTGCGCCACTTTTTTTTTAATGTCAGGAAGAGGATGTAATGGGTTTGTCTATGTCGTTTTATTTATTTATTTCTTTAATTTTTATAACATTTTTGATTTTGTTTTAAAAACATTGTTCATATTATATTGTATTTATAGATTTATGTTTGTTTCATTACAAAAAAAGATCGTACAACTGCCGTAGCCGAGCGTCCGAGTCGCCTTCTCGTCTGTTGGGAGGGGTTGCCCCTACTCCGTCCGTAGAGGATCAATATGCTCCAGGATTCTTCTTAATTTTCAGCGTCTCATACCCGGAACGCTCCAGTGAGCAGGAGGATCCGCAAATAATGAACCTAAATAATTTGCGAAACGAGTTCTGTACTTCGGGTGGCGGCTGAAAGCTGCATGTGTCGTCATCAGTAGGGACCAAAAGTCGAGTGTGCCTTTGGGAGCATCGCAAAATATGTAGTAGAGGGCCATGCCTTTTAGCCAGTTAACGGCGTTCGTCCTGGTTGATGGAAAGTATACGCCGTCGGGGCGCAATACATCATCAGGGTAGATAGACTCCGGCAAGTGTCCCTAGAGTAACGCCAGCATGCGCTGCGTCAGTAGCCAGCACTCGCTGGTCGCGGCACAAGTCAGACGGTGTGCATCCGAGTCAACGACTGAGCATGTCGGACACAAGGGGTCGTCCGTCAGATTAATGGAATGTAGCCTCTGACGAGTCACGAACTTCCCATTCACAACCACGTACCACAATGAACGCGCCGTCGTAGGTAGAAAAGGCGTGTGTACCGCTCGCCACACCGTGTTCCAGGCAACTTCAGGATGTCTGTGGGCGACCGTATTTACCGGTTGCTGCTGTTGATAGAGGCGATAATAGTCTTTCGTGCTGGGCTTCCGTGTCGTCGGAAGTTCTGACCGTAAGTAGCTGAAGTCAATCAACAACTCTCTGGTGTGGGTGAGTGCCGGTGAAATGTGTCCTACAGAAACCGGGGGATGCAGAGAGTGTGGTGCCACTTCCGGTATCAGGGTGCCCGTCAGAGTGGCGTGGGCAGAGGTCCACGTTCGACGCATAGTGTTGAGATAAAGCGGTCGCGCACGATTATATACATGAATTAAGCCGATACCGCCCGCCCGCTGCGGCAGTGTCAGGGTGGCGTATCGGACTTCAAAAACAAGAACGGTGCTTACGAAATGTCCATATGCTGCTTGAAATCTGTTGGCCATCGTATCCGTCAAGGGAAGGACATGCGCAAAATAGTTCAGTTTTGATACAAGATAGGTGTTGACATAACGTGTTCTGAGGAGCATATCCAAGCGACGCAATTTGTTGTCCTGCAGCAGAGCACGTGTCTGGTGTAGGAGCCGGCGGTACGTAGCCGCCGCCGTGCGGCGGACATTGATATAGAATTGCACTCCTAAACACTTGAGTACGGGCACCTTGTCAAAGGGCACCGCCGTTACGTGGGAAAGTCCCCGTCCTACATCCATGTATTTTGTTTTCTTCACGTTGATGACGCTCCCAGCGACCGCCCCGTACTGGCGTAGCCACTGTAGCGCCATATGCATTTCATCCTCTGATCTGGCCAGGAACACCACGTCATCGGCGAATGCACCACAACGAAAGGTCACGTCCCGCATGGAAATACCAGTTAATCGCTGCCGTACACCATATAAAGCTGGTTCAAGCGCTGCCGCAAATAATATACCGGAAAGGGGGCACCCTTGTCGCACTGACCGTCCAACAACAATGTGACCAGACTGATAACCGTTGACCATCATGCGGCAGTGCGCTCCGTGGACCAGTCGAAGGACCACCTGTGCAGACTCTGGAGAGAGGCCCATGTGTTGCAAAACTGCGCGTAAGAAACCGTGGTCGACGCGGTCGAATGCGCGGTGAAAATCTACGGCGACAAGGGCGCCTCGTATTTTGCAGGCCGCCGTCCCAATTACGCCGCGGTATGCACCTAACGCTGTATGTATGTTGCTGGCACCACCTAAACATGTCTGATCGGTGTGGATGGCTTTCCCGATAGCGGTGTGGAGACGCGCGCGGAAGATGCGGGCGAAGATCTTGTAGTCGTTGTTGAGGAGTGTGAGTGGGCGAAAGTCCTGCCACCTACAACCACCATTCGGTTTCGGTACTGGGATCAAAATGCCGTCTGTGAAATCTGTGGGGACAGTGGAATCAGGGCGAATCAGGTCTTGAAATATTTGGAGCCACTTGTCTCCCATAAGGTCGTAAAAAGTGCGGTAGAAATCCAGGGGCAAACCGTCCGGTCCAGGCGACTTGTTCGGTGCTCCACGTGCCAAGGACGATGTCAGCTCGTCGGGTCTAATGGGCAACAGCACACTATCATCGGGTGCCACGTCCCGAGGGGCGGGAAAATCGTGCAACAGCTCGTCATAATCACGTACGTTTCACGGATCTTCCATGTACAAGATCCCATAGCGTCTGGCGAACGTGTGCGCTATGTCCGTTTGTGTCACTGCGCGGCCGCCTTCCTCCGTGTTTACCGCCGTAATGAGCTGACGTTTGCAGTGGCGCCTCCTGCGCACAATGTGATACACTTATGCCGTTTCGTTGGGGATACAGTCTTGCACTCGCGCACGGATGCGGACACCTTCTAGCTGCTCTGCCCTGATGCGAAGTAGACGAGCTTTGATGCGTTGGACCGACATCTGACGTTCGGGAGACGGCGGTTGCGTCTCCAGCTCACGTAACGCTATATAGTAAAATTCCAATGTTGCCCTTGGCCAGTTCGATCTGTCACGCCCGTAGGCCACCAGGGTCTTTCGGAGTGCAGGTTTGACACATCCCAGCCACCACAACAACGTGGAAGCATACATGGGCAGGCGCCCGATGCATCGACGCCACGTGTCAGGAACTGCCCGCCGACACGCTTCCTCGCGAAGGAGGGAGACGTTCAGCGTCCACGGGCCCCTGCTGCGTCTTGTGAGTTGTCGGGGTAAGGTGATGGTGCAGATGTACGCGAGACGATCCGTGAAGGCCGTCGGCCAGAGTTCTGCATCACGGGTTACTGTGCGGAGGGCACGCGAGGCATAGCTCCGGTCCAGACGAATGGCAGAATGGCTGGTAAAGTGCGTATATCCACTCTGGGTCCCATGATGTAAGAGCCACGTGTCGTGAAGCGCGAGGTCACGTATTAATGCTTGTAGAGCCGGGCATGGGACGTAATGCGGTATCTGGTCCTCGGGCCGCAGAACACTGTTAAAATCGCCGCCCACTATGTAATGGTCCATATTTCCTTGCAAAAGTGGGGCTACCTCCTCCGAATAGAAGACATGCCTGTCACCATGGTGCGAATTACCGGAGGGAGCGTAGACGTTAATGAGGCGGACTGCGCCAAATGTGAGAGCGATGCCTCGCCCGTTCGGCAAGTACGTCACGTCCATCGCGTCTATGCCATCTCGGAGAAGGATGGCCGTTCCTCCTACGCCATCACCTGAGGGTAGGCTGTAGGTGGTGTAGCCATATAGGTCTAAACCAGCTCGGGACGGACCTCCTGGAGAAGGGCAATGTCCAAGTCTGCCGCTCTGATCATGTCGTGTAACATGCGGGTCTTGACAGTGGAGTGGACACCATTTACATTGACTGTTCCCACACGGTATAACTGAGACATATCAAGTGGTGGAGGCAGTGTGCTGGTACAAGCCCACAGTGATCTCACACACCACACAGCCATCCAGCTGCATGCTGTGCATTACTGTGCCGTATGATTCCCTGACTGGCAGAGCCCTCCGGCCTCAATGTCAGCCATGGGCTCTAGTGGAGATATGGATGTTTGCTGTGCATCATCGGCCTCCATATCGTCTGCCCAATCACCAAGAGAGGATTGTGATGTCAATGGTGGCTGGTCGCTTTCACAGGAGCCCATATTTTGGGAGTCGACGCAATGCGCCTCGTTTTCTGGGCCACCAGATGTAGGAGAGTGTTCCTTGTCTTCAGGCGCCTTCTGGTGAATGATGCCACTGGAGTCTGTTGCAACTGTGGGCGAGTCAACGAAGTCGATGTCTTCCGCCGGCTTCACATCCCTGTCCCGTTCGTCAACTGACAATCGCCTCTTCTTGTGTCGATTTTTGCTTTCGGGTCCGAGATTTGACATGCACTGGAGGGCGGGGCTCGACACAGTCTCGATCACCTAGAATCCCTGTGTCCGATCCCGACAGTGACGACCTCTGCACCGTTGGGCTGCGGCGTCGTCGACGGCGCTGACTCTCCAACGGAGCTGGCAGCGGCTTGAGGAGGTAGCAGGTTTTGATCATCCATCACATCATGTCGTGCCGCCTCCACATACGTTAGCGGGAGAGAGGTCATCATGGATCGTTGGGGAAGTTCATCGCGGGGCACCTGAACGAGGCGGCGCTGCAGACACTCAGTTCTAACATGGCCCTCCTGGCCGCAGCCCGAGCAGGTCCTCGGTTGTCCATCATATATAACAATTGCGCGGCAGCCACCAACGAAAATATATGATGGAACGTGCTTCTTAAGTTCTATGCGCACTTTTAGTACCCCGTTAAGTACAGGGTACGTTTTAATGTGTTCCATTTCTCCTCTGTGTGGCTCAGAACTGTGCCGTATGGCCGCAGCGCATCAACGACAAGGTTGGCAGGAACTTCGAACGGTAGTTAAAAGATGCGCACGGTACGCACCCCCAGACCAGCTTGGTCAATTCCCGCCACACTCACATTACCGTCTGCGTGACAGAAGCGAAAGCCGTTTGCAGATCGTTGGAGTAGTCTGTCGCAGGCCGCTTCGTCAATCAGTTTGAGGTACACTGTGCTGGATACAATAGACAAATGAATGCCTATCAGTTCTTGTGGTTCTATGTGCATGATGTCTCGAAGAAACCGATCAATTTCATGGGCCTTCGGTCTCGTGTACGATGCGTTGAATGTTAGTTTGATTGTAGATTTTCGGTATGAGAACGCCATGGCGGGTCGGTACACGTACTATAAGGCGACCGCGCGCTAACGGGTAAACAACAACACCTGCGGAGTACTGTCCGGCGCGCCCAGCCCGTCCGCACGATATCCACTTGCATTTTACTTATCAGCCTGGTCTGAGGTAGCAGTTTCGGAAAATTTCTGAAAAGTGAGATGACGCTCCATGAGAAATTGACTCTTGGGATTTAATGACTGCTAGTCAGAGGCTAGGATTAGCTTTCGAATAAGGGACGAATGTTACAAGGCAACTTGGTAGATTGGTTGATGTGGGTGGAGGGGACCAAACAGCGAGGTCATCGGTCTCATTCGATTCGGGAAGGAAGTCGGCCGTGCCGTGTCAAAGGAACCGTTCCGGTATTTAGGAAAATTACGGAAAACTTAAATAAAGATGGCCGGACACGGATTTGAGCCGTTGTCCTTCTGAATACGAATCCAGTGTGCTAACCACTGCGCCACCTCTGTCGATGTGAGAGAGTTTAGGAGGAAATGAGTCAGTGGTTCGTCCGCTTCTAGTGAGAGAGTCTCCTCGAACTCTGCTCGCAGAACTCGGTGTGTGAAGTAGTCATTTTAATCTGCAGATCCAAATGGAGCATGATGTACAGGTTGCATTAGGTAGCTTTCCGGGCTTCGCCGACATCGTTCGCAGAGGCCGCCGATAGCAGCAGTAGCCGACAACACAACGACGCTATTAAAAAGAATGCTAAGATCTGCAATCGGCTTCGGCGTATATAGGTCGCAATGTGTTCAGTAAACGTTAGAGTCTTATGAATAGGAGGAAGGCGCCCTTCTGGCATGCATAATTTTACGAACTTAAATTTTGGCAATCAGTGTGCTAGTAAAGTAGTAACCTACCTATCAATGCCCGTCCGGCTAGCCGTGAGATCTACCGCGCTGCTTCTTGAGCGGAAAGACGTGTTGGTCCCCGGCACGAATCCGCACGCCTGTCGGCGATATCTGCGCAAACACTATTTCCAGGCACTCGTACACCATAATTATTTTACCACGCAAACACTTGGGTTTACAGTCGACTGTTATGGGACGATCCAGGGAGGGTCCACTTGGGGCCGAACCGCATAATAACCCAGGGTTCCGTGTGGGGCGGTGGTGGCATGGGTGGACTGCTGTGGCCTGTTGTGAACCACGGAGGGCTACGGCGGGACGAAGCCTCTCCGTCGTTTCTAGGTCCCCGGTTTAATACATACATACATACCTATCGATGTCTTGTCTTGAACCTACGGCAAATTTAGTTACTTGTAACTGTTTCATGCTCTTGTGATAATTTTTCAGTGCATAGGATGTTGTTAAACATGTTCGTGTGATACTTCAGTGCAACTACACCATTCGTTTTGTGTGAGGATTTATAATAAACAACAGAACTTACGGTAACTTTGACTTTCATCGCATATCTACCTCACTTAGTCACAAAATAAGTTAAGGTGTCACTATTTCACCTCACTTTAGAACGCTGTATGGCAATAACTTGGCGTTAATAACAAAAACAATGGCTCTGAGCACTATGGGACTCAACTACTGAGATCATCAGTTCCCTAGAACCTAGAACTACTTAAACCTAACTAAACTAAGGACATCACACACAAACATGCCCGAGGCAGGATTCGAACCTGCGACCGTAGCGGTCTCGCGGCTCCACACTGGAGCGCCTAGAACCGCACGGCCACTCCGACCGGCTAAATAACAAAAGATCCTAGTTTTCATTGGGCATCTACATGCTGTTACAGGTTACTTCCATAAAGGTGTAGGCGGTGGAATAGTACAAATTTCTTTCCACGTTTCTCTGCCTGTAAGTGAATTCTACTCTCAGGAGCTACCGTACATATTTTGATACGGTTTCCACCAGCAGATTGGCTGATTCCCAGGAAGATTTGTGTATATATACACGCCCGACAAGTCGTCTGGCCATAATTAATGCTACTCATGTGAATCCACTCTGTGTCGCCAGTAATTATGTACAAGTATATTTACAAAATCCACTCAGCTGTATATTCTACAACAGCAGTGCTTACACAATCTGAAAAATTCCACAACACTGTAAGATACGTTACACCCAAGTGCATTTGTACTGCGATGTAAACATCGCACTAAGAGCGAGTGGTAACTAGTCGATTGGTGCTACTGTTGTGTGTTGGACAGACTGTAAGAGCTCTAACAGAAACGTGTAAGTGGCCCAGTGTTGTAGTTTAAATGGCAAAAGGAAATCCCTCCTGCATTGCAATAAAACGCGAACCGTTTCAGAAGACACGTAGTTACAAGCTGGGAAGGTAGCGTTGCTTTGTGTGCAGGGGGCCTATTACGGAGTGTGGAAGAGCGGAACACAGTGACGCCGAGAGATGTTATGAGGCACAGTGGTAACACCTATTTGACAGGATGAGTTTACAGAGTTACAAAGTGGTCTCAGTGCTGAGAGCAACTAAAAAGCATTGACGCTCCCCGTCAGCGAGTCGCGGCGTCAGAGTCGCAGGACAGTGTGGATCCGGGCAGACGCCGACCGCCCGACACGTTCTGGGGTACAGCAAAGCCCTCCATCTCAGCGCTCTCGTAGGCAGCCAGTCATGTCTCTTGGTTAGAACAGCCGTCAGTGTGGTGCAGGGTCAGTTGTCGCCCCGGTCATACACCGTGCATCGATCAATATCGCAGCAGATGTTCACGTGCCGGCCAAGGTGCTGTGTGAACGCACGAGGCCAGGCCAATGAGGGGATGACAGCTTGCAGAACGTCCGGAGAGAAGAGGACTGGCAGCACACCAATTTTCTACTCGTCTGTGATGTCCCGGTGCGCAACACGTGGACTGTGGTTTGCAGCGAGTAGGCTGTATCTCGTTATTGAAGACAGCAAGCGGGTAGTATGCAGACCATCATCCTAGAAGTCTACCTTCACGTCTGCATCTACATAGATACTCCGCAACCCTCCACACGGTGCGTGGCGGAGGGTACCCTGTACCACTACTAGTCACTTCCTTTCCTGTTCCACTAGCAAACAGAGCAAAGGAAAAACGACTATCTATATACCTTCGTATGAGCTCAAATTTCCCGAATCTATTCGTCGTGGCCCTTACGCGCACTGTATGTTGGCGGCAGTAGAATCATCGGGCAGTCAGCTTCAAATACCGGTCCTCTAAATTTTCTCAATAATGTTTCTCGAAAAGTGCGTCGGTTTCCCTCCAACGATTCCCATTTGAGTTCCCGGAGCATCTTCGTAACAACTGCGTGCTGTTTGAACCTACCGATAACAAATCTAGTATCCCACCTCTCAGTTGTTTCGATGTCTTGCTTCATTCCGATCTGGTAGGATCCCAAACACTCTAACAGTGATAATTTTTTTTCATAATGTGAGGCCACACTCATAATATATTTCTTTAAAGTCAGTACCTCCATTAGTGATAAAACAAAGCAGTAGGCTTCACCAGAAATTTCGACCCTTAGACAATGTGTCTAATAGCGCATTTTAAACTCGACAGTATGTCATCTTAGGCACTGTATAACACTTAAAATACTTGATAATGGCATTTTAAAACCGAAATCATGATCGTATAAATGTAACACTGCAAATAAACTTTAAAGAAACTCGAGCAGTACTCAAAATAGGTCGTACCAGCATCCTATATGCCGTTTCCTTCACAGGTGAACCGTTCTTTCCTAAAATTCTGCCAAAAAAACGGAACTCGACCATTCGCCTTCACAGTTCTTACATGCTCCTTCCTCCTCCTATGGCTTTGCAAGGTTATGCTCAGATATTTAAACGACTCAGTTCTGTCAAGTAGGACACTACTAATACTGTATGAGAATGTTACATGTTTGTTCTTCCTACTCATCCGAATTAACTTACATTTTTCCACATTTATAGCTAGCTGCCATTCACCGCACCAACTAAAAGTAGTCTTGCATCTTTCTACAGTCACGCAGCTACGTCACCTTATCGTACACCATAGCAACATCAGCAAACAACCACAGATTGCTGCCCACCCCGTCCGCCAAATCATTTGTGTATGTGAGAACAACAGTGACCCTGTCACACTTCCCTCGAGCACTCCTGGCGATACCTTTGACTCTGATGAATACTCGCCATCGAGGACAACATACTGGGTTCTATTTCCTAGAAGTCTTCAAGCCGCTTACATATCTGTGAACTTATTCCAAATTCTCGTACCTTCATTAGTGGGGCGCCGAGTCAAACGCCTTCGGAAGTCTAGAAATACGACATCTGCCTGTTGCACTTCATCCACAGTTCGTAGTATATCATGTGAGAAAAGGGCAAGCTGAGATTCGCACTAGCGATGCTTTTTAAAATCATTGTGATTCGTGCACATAAGACTCTCAGTCTCAAGAAACTGTATTGTATTCGAACTGAGAATATGTTGAAAGATTCTGCAGCAAGACGAAGTTAGGTATACTGGTCTGTAATTTTGAGGGTCCGTTCTTTTGCCCTTGTTATATACTGGAGTCACCTGCGCTTTTTTTCAGTCGCCTGGGACTTTGTGCTTGGCAAGAGATTCAGGTTAAATGCAGGGCAGGTAAGGGGCCAGTGCCGTAGAGTACTCTTTGTGATTCCACCCACATCTGCCGATTTATTTGCCTGCAAATATTTCAGTTGTTTTTCTACGCCAGGTATGCTTCTTATTATGTCGTCCATACGGGAATCTGTCCGATGGTCAAATGACGCTATGTTTGTACGATTCTCGTGTGTGAACTATTTGTTGAACGTGAAATATGAAATTGAGTACATCGCCGTTCTCTCTGGTTCTGGCAATGCGGATAGAATGGCGGCACACCTGGATGTGTCTTTGAGCTCCGAATTCTCCGCTATTTAAGTAGCCGAGCTCATTCCTGTGGCGCGGTGGCTCTGGGTGCATGAGCGAATTTGTTCTAAATTACTGGGCTCTTCAACGGTCCTTGCATCTTTGTGGTGGTCTAATTATTCTATGTCGCCGAGCTCCAGTCTTCCTGCGGTGTTGTCCACTAAAGTGGGTCTCTGACACTTGAAGTTACAGAGTTTTGCTGCATACTGCCCTGTTATGTTATATTGTGGCATTCGTTCTTTTGCTACTCTAACTTGGAGGGGGGAGGGGGGGTTGTGAGGCACTGCTTGCTCATTGCCCTGCGCTCAGCTACATCGGTGGCACGCTTTGTGGACTTTCCGATTGGAACTGCGGCCCTGAACAGGTCTATTCGGCTCTGAACTTGTCGGGTTGATCTTTGGCATGCAACGGGAATTCCACTGTTAAATGCAGAAGAGAGCAGATACGTGGAAAGCGTACATTGAAGGATTCTGTGAGGGTGAAGGTCAGTCTGACATGACAGAAGAAGAAACAGAATTCGATTTAGAAGAGGCAGGAGATCCAGTATTATCATCACAATTTAAAAGAACTTTGGAGGACTTAAGACCAAAAAAGGCAGAAGGGATGGATAACATTCCATCAGAATTACTCAAATAACCCGGCCGGTGTATCCGACCGGTTCTAAGCGATTCAGAATGGAACCGCGCGACCGCGACGCTCGTGGGTTCGAATCCTACCTCGGGCATGGATGTGTATGATGTCCTTAGGTTAGTTAGGTTTAAGTAGTTCTAAGTCTAGGGGACTGATGACCTCAGATGTAAAGTCCCATATAGTTTAGGGCCATTTTTTTACTAAAATAATTGGGGAGGTGTCAACAAAACGACCATTCACTTCCGTGTGCAGAATTTATGAGTCTGGTGACATACCATTTGACTATCCGAAAAATATCATCCATACAATTCCGAAAACTGCAGGAGCTGACAATTATGAGAATTATCGTTAAGTCTGCTTAACAGATCATGCATCCAAGTTGCTGACAAGAATGATATACAGAAGAATAGAAGAGGAAACTGAGGATGTGTTAGATGACGATCAGTTTGCTTTTGGCGTAGACTGTCCTCCTCTGGACGCTGTATGCGGTAAAGCTCCGGGATCCAGTTGCTGGCTACCGGCAGCGGCCGTGGCGACAGCAGCGGCGCTGCACTCCGCCGTCCTTTATCGAAAGCGCCTGCTACCGCTCATCGCTTTTGATAATTTAAAACGCTTTATTATTATTACATGTTGCTCCACAGAAAATCTCTACGTTTTCCCTTCATGGTCGAAAGCAACGGAGATTACTGTATTACATTAATCGTCAAGAGCTGAGTATGGTCTGAAATTAATTTTATAGACTGGGACGAAAATGATAGTTAAGGTCATCAGATTTAAACCAGGAAAAGATATCGTTTTGGAGGTTTCAGAGAACGGAAAGGAATTGCCAACGCTGGTGTCAGGAAAACTCTACACTTAAATGCTATTGCAAAAATTTAGAGGAGAGGAAGTATATTAATCAACATGTTCACTTCATAAACAACCTCCTGACGTGTTAGACCTATATGACGAACAAAGCTCAAATTCGTATCGTTGTCAGTCGGTTTGAATCTTTTCCGATACCAGTTTACAGTGAAGCACCTTGGCATTTGCAAAGTAATCATCCGTGACATTAACACAATTTTCTAAGTCGAAATTGCACGAAGATTTGTGTGTAAAGGCATTCCTCAGATTTCATGTAAGAAATTTTTACTAGCAGTTTGCAACTCCATTAATTAAAATGGAATATTAAGAAGGTCGTCTTCAGCGACTTTCTCCCAGATTGGAACTGCCATCTCATATGGCACTATCAACGCAACGCATAAGGGAACCACTGAGATAACGACACACTGGCCATAACAGGCGGACTATAGTCATTGCGATATTGCCTGAGCCTCAAAGCGCAACATTAAACACACAAACAGGTGTTACTTATGTGGAGAACGCCGTTCTTGGAGTCCAGAAATTAAATATACTTTCTAAGTGTCTCGTCTTACAGTGGGTTGTATTGTATGAGTCTTCGATGTGAAAAACGAAAGCCATGTGAATTTAGCGAGGTAATACCGGGCTACACCCGGAAGTAAATTCACTATCACAGTGTTGACTAATATTTGCTATAACGCTGCCTATTCTCAGCCTCTTACGAGGCAGCTCTTCAGCGAAATGCTTGTCGTGATTGTCCGATACGGTTCTTCAGAGGGAAGACGTGCGCGCATGTTTGGTTTTTATGCGGCGTTCTCTCCTTATAGTTTCTGACGTCGCCTTGTTGGCTATGTATACATTTGAGGCATTCAATTATCATTAATCCAGAATGATACAAGTTTCAGCTTCCGGTGTGGGAGAAGGCTGTTGACAACCGATGTTATAGCATTTCAACGTAGGAAATCAAAACGGATGATTCAGTGTTTCTCATTCAGCATAAAGCATGTGAAATCATTTTCCGTAACGTTCATAATCATCTAAAACTACAGGCGAAGTAAAAATACATCTTAAGCTTATTATAATTGAATATAATGTACGATATCAAACGCTTTGCTCCTCGATGTCGAATGTGACCACGTGCAATCTTTTGCAGCATACATATTGGAATGTCACAATTACCACGAGGTTGAAGAAATATGTTGGTAGGGATGGAAGAAAAAAGAGACACAGTCAACAAATATTCGATTCCTCATGGTATTCATTCCATCTGAGATTTAAGAAGAGGTAAAGCGGGATATTACTTTCGTTAACACGAAAGATATGTCGCACATATGGATAACGAGGAAGTCTGCGTCTTCATACGTTTCCTCCTTGAAATCTGTATGCTCTCTTATATACTAAGTAGATTGGCCATTGTTTCCATAATGTTACCCTCTTATTTGGGTCCCAAATGATCAATAGATTCCAAATGCATGTCTCTGAATGAAAGTAGTTGTTCGAACCTTTCTGCGTTGCAAACCGTTTAGTATTCAATGGCATAATTTACTCAGACAGCTTCAGCACAAAACTATCAAACAAAGTCTTCCATTTACAGCTGCAACACTTTAACCAGGAGCCGACTCAAGTGTGATCAACGCTCATGGTCTGAAATTAGCAGCTCTCTGCTACTGTGTATCGGAAAAGATTCAAACCGACTGTCAACGATACGAATTTGAGCTTTGTTCGTCATATAGGTCTAAGATGTCAGGAGGTTGTTTATGAAGTGAACATGTTGATTAATGTACTTCCTCTCCTCTAAATTTTTGCAATATCATTTAAGTGTAGAGTTTTTCCGACACCGGCGTTAGCAATTCCTTTCCGTTCTCTGAAACCTCAAAAACAATATCTCTTTCTGGTTTAAATTTGATGACATTAACTATCACTTCCGATCAACGTTAAATACTTCATGAATGCATGCATCGAATTCGAAATATGCAGTGTTTCTGCACTTTCACAGAGCTTGCATTGCAAGGTATTCACACAGTTTATCGCATAGACTTTCCACAAGAAATGAAACAGAATCCGTAATACACTTTACTCCACAGAAACTCGCGCTGCCTTGACCAAAACATCCGAATATTGGGCAAAAGTTGCATAAATAATTGACTTTGGAAGAAAAAGAAGCGAGGTATGAAGCATTTATAAATTCATCGAACGTAGTGTGTTGGTTTAATTTCGTGCCAGTCTATAAAATTAATTTCGGGCCATACTCAGCTCTTGACGATTAATGTAATACAGTAATCTCCGTTGCTTTCGAGCATGAAGGGAAATCGTAGAAATTTTCTGTGGAACTCCATGTAATAATAATAAAGCGTTTTAAATTATCAAAAGCGAGGAGCGGTAGCAGGCGCTTTCGATAAAGGACGGTGGAGTGCAGCGCCGCTGCTGTCGCCACGGCCGCTGCCGGTAGCCAGCAACTGGATCCCGGAGCTTTACCGCATACAGCGTCCAGAGGAGGACAGTCTTCGAGAAATCTGCCGAAAAATGCTTACTGGATAAAATTTTGCTATCGATAAGTCACAAAGTAAAATAGATTTAATCTGCGCTACCATTAAATTCACGTCTTCACCATTCATGTTTTACTTCAGCTGATCTCGATCCACAGTCATTGTAGACAGAATGAACGCATGCTACCACTAGACCACGGTCGTAAACAGGCTACGTTTTCCTTAACATCGGACAAGACGTCCTCCAGGAAGTGCCGCAATCTACAGTGTTGCTAGATTGTGCAGAATTAGCGAGTTGGTCAGTTTATTTGTCCCATGTCGCGATCGGCGCGGACTTAGCCTCTGCAGCGCCCGGACGCCGGTCGAGTTTTATGTCAAAGAGTGTACAAAAGACAAGAGGGAAGAATGAGAGTAGACAACCAAGGACGATGTGCTCGGATTAAAAAGAGTGTGAGACAGGGACGTAGTCTTTCGACCGTACTGTTCAATCTATACAACGAAGAAGCAATGATGGAAATAAAAGAAATGTTTATGAGTTTAATTAAAGCTCAATGATACGATTCGCTGATGACATTGCTACCTGAGTGAAAGTGAAAAAGAATTACATGATCTGCTGAACGGCATGAGCAGTCTAATGAGTACACAGTATAGATTGAGAATAAATCGAAGAAAGACGAAGGTAATGAGAAATAGTAGAAAAGGGAACAGCGGGTAACTTTACATCTGGATTGATGGTCACGAAGTAGATGAAATTAAGGAATTCTGCTAACTAGGCAGTAAAATAACCAATGACGGACGGAGTAAGGAGGACACCACAAGCACACTAGCTATTGGAAAGAAGGCATTCCTGGCCAAGAGAAGTCTACTAAATTTAAATATCAACCTTAATTTGAGGAAGACATTTCTGAGAATGTACGTCTGGAGTACAGCATTGTATGTTAGTGAAACATGGACAGTGGGAAAATCAGAACAGAAGACAATCGAAGCATTTGAGATGTGGTGCTAGAGACGAATGTTGGAAATTAGGTGGACTGATAGAGTTAAGAATGAGGAGGTTCTGCGCGGAATCGGAGAGGGAAGGAATATGTGGAGAACATTGACAAAGAGAAGGGACAGGATGATAGGACATCTGCTAAGACATCATGAAATAACTTCCATGTTACTAGAGGGAAATATAGAAGGCAACAACTGTAGAGGCGGACAGAGATTGGAATATATCCAGCAAATAATTGAGGACGTAGGTGGCAAGTGCTACTCTCAGATGAATAGGCTGACACAGGAGAGGAATTCGTGGCGAGTCGCATCAAACCTGTCAGAAGACTGAAGACTTAAAAAAAGAAAGATCTTTAAAAAAGATGGATATATACACCGAAATTATTTCGCGGTGCAACGATGTGGGAGAAGTGAGGCCGTCAAAAGGATAACCCCAGTTGCCTATGCACACCAGAGACACAGTTCAAAGTTTCGGATCACCCTGTATTTAAAGACTACTCTATTAACCGGAAGAACGATTTGTATGGTGAGAAGGGTACAGTGGTTGGCAGCGTCCAGAGGAGGACAGTCTTCGAGAAATCTGCCGCAAAATGCTTACTGGATAAAATTTTGTTATCGGTATGTCACAAAGTAAATAGATGGCAGTGTTCATCTATGGAACGCGCCATTTCGTTCCTGTTAACCTCACCATTCATCATCAGGCTGCTGCAACTGTTCATACATAACAACTTTATGTATCACGTCATGAACCTTTCGATAACGAAACCATTCATTGTCTCATGTATTGAACATCACCATCTCTTTCTTCTCAAAGGGAATTTCAACGTACGAAATACGGTATCAACCTCTCTTCCAATATAGATTTTCCTCCTACGCTCTTAATGGTGATCAGGTACTCTAGAAACAATGTGCGTCATATCTTAGACAGAATATAAAAATTCTGGTATGAGAAAGAGCCAACAAAATTACCAGAAAATTGCCTCTGAGCTTACAATAGGTACAGACACACCAACATTGAGATGCAGGTAAGGTACTTCTGGTAAAGTTGAATAAAGAACAAAATCCAATATGATACATACAAATGGGATACAGACATACCAACATCAGATGCAGATGTGGAGCTTCTGGTAAAGTTGAATAAAGAACACAATCCAGTATGATACACATAAATGACCTAGGTACGGCTGACTGGGGAGATAGAAAACTTTCTGAGAAGAACCGCACGTTTCGTCAGGCTTTCACATAGTAAATTACGTAATACTGAACGGCGAAAGCTCTTGAAGCACTTCGTGCATGTTACTGCCAAAACTGAGGAAGTTAAATGGCCATTTACATAAAATGAACAGCGGGAACAACCGAACAGTTTTGCCGATTAGGTGCAAGGACTGACGATTTACCCTTAACGTAGTGACGTAACGTATCACGCAGAAATAGTGCGAAAGAACCTGCACTGCCGGCAGCGGTGGCCGAGCGGTTCTAGGCGCTTCAGTCCGGAACCTCGCGACTGCTACGGTCGCGCCGGCCGCGGTGGCCGTGCGGTTCTGGCGCTGCAGTCCGGAACCGCGGGACTGCTACGGTCGCAGGTTCGAATCCTGCCTAGGGCATGGGTGTGTGTGATGTCCTTAGGTTAGTTAGGTTTAAGTAGTTCTAAGTTCTAGTGGACTTATGACCTAAGATGTTGAGTCCCATAGTGCTCAGAGCCATTTGAACCATTTTTTTGCTACGGTCGCAGGTTCGAATCCTGCCTCGGGCATGGATGTGTGTGATGTCCTTAGGTTAGTTAGGTTTAAGTAGTTCTAAGTTCTAGGGGACTGATGACCTCAGATGTTAAGTCCCATAGTGCGCAGAGCCATTTGAACCATTTTTTTGAACTTGCACTGTTCCATTAACCCATAGACGAATAAATGTGAGATGGAACGTCCACATAAAGATAGCAGTAAGAAAAGCAGATGCCAGGATGAGGTTATTAGAAGAATCCTAATGAACCTTACTTCATGAACGATATAACTGGCTAACAAAACACTCGTTCGGTCTGTTCTTGAGCATTTCTAATCAATCTGCAGTCCTTACAAAGAATTATTAACAGAGGAGATACAGAAGATTCAGAGAACAACGGCGCATATTATTACAGATTCGTTCATCAAATGAGAGATTTTTGCGGCAATGCTCGTCAAAATTTAGTGGTAGGCACTGCGAAAGACACTGCTTGGCTGTGTTGTAATGCGGATAGTATACGCTTCAAGAAGGGTCAGGGAACACACTATTTCCTTTCACATACCTCATTGGGATGAGATAATCTGAGGGATTATTAGAACCTGACGTGCCCCTCCGCCACACCACGTAAAGGAGCTTGTGTATGGTTGTAAATGAACAGCGTCGGTCATTTTTATCAAACAACCTGTGGGAACTGCAGGACGTGATACTCAGTTTGTTTATTGTGATCGGATACCATCAGTCCTGCCTGGGGCATGCCTCCTAAGCAGGCTCAACAGCGCCAGAAAACAGTCGCTTTCATAAAATGGCTTTGTATGTCTTCTCCAGTTTACACTTTGTTTTTAGATGGGACAGTGAACATTCGAGACGTGCCCTCGCGTCATCTGACAGCAAGTAGGGAAGCTGCCGGAATATAGCTGCATGATTTCTGCTGCAAATTTGACAATGTAGTCATGCCTGATAGAACATATACGCAAATATTTTCAAAATCTGCCTCCGTAGGCGAGATACCTAAAAGAAACTCGTGCAATGGTGCCCTGTCGCAGGTACGCGGTTCGAGTTCTGAGAGCGGAATAAATTTTCGCCGCCTGTGTTTGTGAAAACGTGGAATCCAAAAGAGTCGTTGTTGGCAAATATCTTTTATCCAGTTCAAGAACCTTTTTCGATCGTTATGCTCATCTTCAGATGATCTGTCCCGTCAAAATTAGTAAAAGAATCATATAAAAAATGGCTCAAATGGTTCTAAGCACTATGGGACTTAACAGCTGAGGTCATCAGTCCCCTAAACTTAGAACTGCTTAAACCTAAATAACCTAAGGACATCACATACATCCATGCCCGAGGCAGGATTCGAACCTGCGACAGTAGCAGCAGCGCGGTTCCGGACTGAAGCGCCTAGAACCGCTCGGCTACCGCGGCCAGCAGAAGCAAATAAAACTGTAAAATTTATAGCGATAGTTTTCGTCTTCACATAATATAGAAACGTGATAAATGTTTGATAAACACTCATGACCAGTGATGGAGGACCGTCGTTAACTAGTTACATTTGAAAAGAACACACAGAAAGCGGAATTATTAGAAATAATATGGAGATATAAAACACAGAAAACGCAGTACGTGATTTATTCAGCAGCACAGAACTTCGGCTGTAAACTTACACGTCATCTGCTGAAGCACTGCCATTTCAACGCAACTGAACACGACTGGTCTGAAATTAAAGCAGACGTCGCGAAGCGTAATAAAAGTTTACGCTACGAGACGAAGAGACGGGTGAAAGAGGCTGTCTCACGAATAACGCCAGAGAAGTGGGTGGAGATAGTGAATTACGCGAAATGAGATGAAAAGATTGAACGAGGAAGTGAAAATAATAGAAGAAACTATATTAAATGTAGTCATTTCTGGTACAAGAGGGCAGCAGCAAGGAAGATATGGACGTCATTGAGGTCGAGAGCAGATAATATCATTCTGATTACGGAGATGGCGGAGTTTCAGTTTCCAATTGAGGCGAACCAAGGGCTGTGTCATCGTAAGAGGTACGAAGGTGAGCGAATGTGTGTGTGTGTGTATGTGTGTGTGTGTGCGAGGGGGGGGGGGAGGGGGCAAGGGCTTACCCCGGTTCACTACTACTAGCGCCGCATCATCAGAACACTCACGTGCTTAACATACAAAGCACTGCAAAATAATCTAGGAGTGAAAGTAAAAATTAAAATAACTTTTCCAAACTTCGTCAGTGTGTGCTTAAGTATATTTATGTTAACACTGAAAAGTCTCAGAATGATCAAGTTACAAGTCTCAACTTGATCAGAGCACTATTTCGGTCAAAATCGGCGTTATTTCGAAAAAATTAAACTACTGAATATTAGACTCAGAACAATGAAAATTCGTGTGTAGCACCAGTTTCCTTTAAAAGCATTACATAAATGACACCAATAAGCTACCTCTAATAGTTTTAAAGTTATTTACTAAAAGCCAAATTTGGAACGAATACATCCTTATTCATGATGCATTAAGCAGGATTTGTATCCGTAGTACAAAGTTCTAATAACAGCGTTCGATTACAATAATGCTATAACAGAGCTGTAACAAACTTCAAGACTGTGCTGCAAATAACCATAAACACAAGGAATCTTAAAGAGGCAGCTCAGAGGTCGTGTTCTATTTTCGGTTCCGTTCTAAAAATTCTATCCGGTCAAGTTTAAATGCAGTCGAGCTAAAACTTTTTTGGTAACTAAAGCTAAGGTAACCCTATTTATATAAAAAATTAAGTAAGACTGTAAATTGTTAAACGATATAGATATTAATTAATACTTGTCTCAGGAACGAGTCATTTAGATGCTGTTTCTTGTGCCCTAGGCGGCTGATAGCAGACGTTCTGTGTGGCGGTCCACTGCGCCCACATACACACACATATATATATATATATATGGAGAAGTGCCTTAATAACACGAGGCATGGACTCGACTAATGTGTAAAGTAGTGCTGGAGGGAACTGACTCCATTAATCTTGCAGGGCTGTCCATAAATGCGTAAGAATACAAGAGGGTGGGGAGCTCATCTCAAATGCACGTTGCAAGACACCCCAGATATGCTCAATAATGTTCATGTCTGAGGACTTTGGTGGCCAGCGGAAGTGTTTAAACTCACAAGAGTTTTCCTGCAGACACTCTGTAACAATTATGGACGTCCTGCTGGAATTGCTATGTTATCAAACAGGATACGTACATACGTGTCACCCGTCAGAGTCATACGTAGACGTATCAGGGTCCCCATATCACTCTAACTGCACTCGCACCACACCATTACAGAACTGCAACCAGCTTGAGCAGTTCGCTGCTGACATACAGCCTCCATGGATTCATGAGATTGTCTCCCCGTACACGTCCATTCGCTCAATGCAATTTGAAACGAGACTCGTCTGACTAGCAACACGTTTCCAGTTGGCGGTGTTGCCGAGCCCAGGCGAGGCGTAAAGCTTTGTATCGTACAGTCGTCAAGGGTACACGAGTGGGCCTTCGGCTCAGAAAGCCCATATCGATGATGTTTCGTTGAATATTTCGCACGCTGACACTTACTGACTCCCTAGCATTCAAATCCCCAGCAATTTGCGGATGGGTTGCACTTCTGTCACACTGAACGATTCTCTTTAGTGGTCGTCGGTGCCGTTCTAGCAGGATCATTTTCCGGCCGCAGCGATGTCGGTGATTTGATGTTTCACCGGATTCCTGATATTCACGGTGAACTCGTGAACTAGTCGTACGAGAAATTCCCCATTCCATCGCTACCTCGGAGGTGTTGTGTCCCATCGCTCATGTGGCGACTATAACACCACGATAAAACTCACATAAATCTTGATAAACTTCCATTGTTCAAATGTTCAAATGTGTGTGAAATCTTATGGGACTTAACTGCTAAGGTCATCAGTCTCTAAGCTTACACACTACTTAACCTAAATTATCCTAATGACAAACACACACACCCATGCCCGAGGGAGGACTCGAACCTCCGCCGGCAGCAGCCACACAGTCCATGTCTGCACCGCCTTCCATTGTAGCAGCAGAAACCGATCTAACAACTGCGCCAGACACTTATTGTCTTACATACGCTTTGCCAACCACAGCGGCGTACTCTGCCTGTTTACATATCTCTGTATTTGAATGGGCATGTCTATACCACTTACTTTGGCGCTTCAGTGTACATCCAGAGAGGCAGATGAAAAGAGACACGTCGCACCGATATATCAATCTGCCTGCGGCAGTCAAATGCCTGCATACGTAGTGTCGTGGATCACGCCAGAGTCGTACAGCTAGCGAAAGCTTATTCGTTGAAGTAGGAAGGCTGTACACCATGTCGATCGCTTGGATTTCACTGAAGTAGCCGTCTGTGGGCCACCCGTAATGTTGAGAAAACCGCATGGTAAGTGGCGAGATTATTTTCCACTTTTATGGCGAACAATTAACTTTGGTGATTACGAGTCAGGGCAACAGATCATTTTCTTGGAACTTCAGATAGAGGTCGCCTCTGAACTGCTAATAGCGCTGTTTCTGATAGAGATTATTGTTATAATTATAGCTACTATTTCATTTTGAGCATGATAAATTTTCTGGAATATATAAATCGGTTGAAACTCTAAACTGTAAACCTTTAGCCATGCGGGATTAGCCGAGCGGTCTAGGGCGCTGCAGTCATGGACTGTGCGGCTGGTCCCGGCGGAGGTTCGAGTCATCCCTCGGGCAGGGGTGTTGTTGTTTGTCCTTAGGATGATTTAGGTTAAGTAGTATTTAAGCTTAGGGACTGATGACCTCAGCAGTTAAGTCCCATAAGATTTCACACACATTTGAACATTTCTTTTGCTAAACATTTATTTACAATATTATTTCCTGTGCCCGCTGAATAAATAGCCGCTAGGAACGTTTTCCTTCAGTAAGCGTAAAGAGTAATGTGGACTTGCAGAATGGAAATTATGGTCGGATGTTCTCCATCGCTTTCTGGCTGACCGCAAGAATAGTTTTCAGGGTCTCGTAAAAGGCGTAGAGAGGTGTAAAGCACGCACAGACAATGTAAGTGTCTTTTCATATCGACATGACAAAAGTAACGACCATTTGGATTACTGACCCACCGCTCTACACCAAAAGAAGTTAATGATGAAGTCGTAATTCTTTATTTTATCTATAAGATTTGTAGCTTTCGTTCTATCTTGTAGAAGCTGAAAAACTTTGTGTGTGTGTGTGTGTGTGTGTGTGTGTGTGTGCACGTGTGAGTGAATGGGTGGGTGTAAAGATTTAGCGCATTTCTACACCGATGCTATTAAGAAAACTACCAACCGCAGGGGATCTTTTTTCGCCGAATGACGTAGAGGGAAACATTTCTCTAACCGAGCAATTCAGACTAACATCCATTTCCGACTGCATTTAGTTTCTTTTTCACTTAACTACTATGATCTGTATTACTAAATTAGCGCTCAGACTGACAGCACATGTTTTTGAAGAAAATGGAAATAATTCCGAATTGTTTAACTTAGTGAATTATTGTTAGGAAATTTATTGTTACAATGAAGGCTTTTTATTTCCACTGTTCTCATCACCAAAGTAGACAATTCGTCTACAATAACTGTACTGTTACGTTTAAACAGTCAGCATATTTATTTCCCTATAACTAGGCAGGTGATTGACGGCTATCTTTTGTAGCTGGCTTCCTCTTCACCAGTTCGGTGAAAAATTTGCCAGCCAGGAAGGTGGCGATGTTTAATTTACAACATGACAGGTAGCGAAAGCAATTTCAGATTTGGAAACGGAAGTACGTCAAACGCTTTGTATTGTCTTATCGCTGTCACCATTGCTGAGCGGAATCGGGAACTGACGTTTTTGTTCTGGATGCTCTCTGACAGATATCTTCAGCAATATGTCAATGCGCATCAATGTATCTTTGCTGAATTTATTACCTGTTGATATCGCCACGAGCGGCTACTAAAGTTCCTTTCTTTCGATAATATACATGTGTTTCAGAGAGATGTCCAGCCTGTAACATTACCATCCGCTCCATACGGCTGATTCGTTAGTGTTCGGTGTCAGCGCTCTATTTATTATCAGTTGAGAAATTTGAAAGAATATCACTAGGGCTGTCTGTATAAGGTATCGCTGACAGATGTCAGTCTTCGATTCCGGAGATAAACAAGTAAAGCTGATGCAGAGAAACGAAGGACGTACACCTGACACCGACTAAAATTATGTGCGTGTTATCAAGTCTTTCATCAACACGATAATGAGCACCTTTAATGAAATAATGTGACAAATTTGATTTAAAAAATCTTAAAATCAGCTTGTAATAGGCAAACACTTCATTATAAATCTGATGCATTTCTCGCGCACTGTGACTTACATACTCATGTCGAAGCATAAAATACAATACTCTGTTACTAACGTCACGTTATAAAACACACAACAGAAAAAAGTAGCGGTTATTCACTGACAATAAATAAGGCGACAACACATTGACAAATTAACATCTACTACTTCCAAAATAAGAGGTAGACGCAACAGAATAATTTCGACTGTCAATATTAAAATATCACATCAGCAGTTACTCTATCTCAGCTTCAAATTTCGAAACGTACTCACTCGATCCAAATCGAAGTATTTGGCGTCTGTTATTGTAGTCTTCAGTCTGAAGACTGCTTTGATGTAGTTCTCCATGACACTATGTGCTGTACAAGCCTCTTCATCTCCGAATATCTACTGCAACCTATATTCATCTCTTGGTCTCTCTCTATGACTTTTCCCCTACACGCGTCCCTCCAATACTAAATTGTTAATCCCTTGATGCCTCAGAACGTGTCCTATCAACCGATCCCTTCGTTTAACCTAGTTGTGCCACAAATTTCTTTTCTCCCCAATTCTGGTCTGTACCCCCTGATTAGTTCCGTAATCTACCCATCTAATCTGCTGTATTCTTCTTCAGCATAACATACAAAAGCTTCTTTCCCTTTCTTGCCTAAAGTGCTTATTGTCCACATTTCACTTCCATACACGACTGCACTCAATACAAATACTTCCAAAAAAGTCTTCCTAACATGCAAATCTACATTCGATGACTGCAAATTTCTCTTCTTCAAGAATGCTTTTCTTGTTGTTGGCAGTCTACATACCCTCAAAAATGGTTCAAATGGCTCTGAGCACTACGGGACTTAACTTCTGAGGTCATCAGTCCCCTAGAACTTACAACTACTTAAACCCAACTAACCTAAGGACATCACACACATCCGTGCCCGAGGCAGGATTCGAACCTGCGACCGTAGCGGTCGCGCGGTTCCAGACTGTAACGCCTAGATCCGCTCGACCACCCCGGCCGTGTACTACATAACCTCTATACTTCGGCTATCATCATCTATTTTGCTGCTTAAATAGCAAAATTCATCTACTACTTTAAGTGTCTCGTTTCCTAGACTAATTCCCTCAGCTTCACCTGGTTTAATTCGACTGTGTACCATTATCCTCGTTTTGATTTCGTTGATGTTCATTTTACATTCACCTTTCAAGACGCTATCCATTCCGTTCCTATGATGTCTGTGACAGAATTACAACGTCATTGGAAACCTCAAAGTTTTGAATTGTTCTCCCTAAATTTTAATTTTATCTCCGAATTTTTCTTTGGTTTTCTTTAGTGCTTGTTTAGTGCACAGACTGAATAACGTTGGGGATAGGCTGCAGTTCTGACTCGCTCCCTTGTCAACCACTGCTGCTTTACTTTCATGCCCCGCGACCCTTATGAGTACAGATACCATCTGGTATCTGGTCGTATGGTCAGTATTGCCTCACGTGTTCGTACAGTTCAGCGGAAAGGAAGCTGATCTTCCCCGAGGTCGGCTTCTACCAGTTTTTCCATTCTGCTGTAAAGAATTTGTGTTAGTACTTTGCAACCATGACTTATTAAAGTGACAGTTCCGTAGTTTCCACAGCTGTCAGCAACTATTTTCTTTGGGACTGGAATTGTTACATTGTTCTCGAAATATGAGGGCATTTACCCTGTCTCATACATCTTGTGGGCCGGCTGGAAGAGTTTTCTCACATGTGGCCCTCCCAAGGGTATCGGTGGTTCTGACGCATTACTTCCAGGTCTTTGTGTCCACATATATCTTTCAGTGTTTTGTCAAATTCTTCTCGACGTGTATATGATGCACCTTGAGAGAATAAGCACACAAGCACGCATTCGTTAACGTCGGCTGCGGCACTTACTTAACATGAGAAAAATAGTGATGGCTTATATTATGGTGTAGCATATATATGTAACACAGTGGCGCATCTTTGAATATTCGTTGTTTGCAAAGGTAGCTGTTGTCCACAGCACATGTTTGAACCATTAAGGACAACTGCAGAGTACTACATACATGCATTACCTATGTTTCCAGCACAAGATGTAATGTCTTCCTTGCGCAGTCTTAGATAAAAATCATCGTTCTCGTAAGAGAACATGATTAATTGAAAACTTGTGGTGGATATCGAGTATAAAGCACTTCCAGCTGTAAACGATCGAATGCTCTACGAAAAGCGTGGTCGATGTATATCGAACCCGATCTAATCTTAGCAGAAAAGCATAAGTCCGTGCTCTCAGCTTTGAGCAAAGCTTGCCTGCAACGATTCAGTGACAAGCCACACGTATCACGCATTTGATCGCCCAGGACGCGTGGGCTGAATTGCCGAATGTAGGACGCGATCGAACGCTTTCAGGTTTTTTAAGAAGGCCTTGTATTACACTGCACTCAATAAAGAACTGAAGTTCTGAGTTTTGACGAAGGGCTTCCTATCTTCCTACGCATCTTCTCTCAGAGAAAAGAGATTGTAGCTACCGTGGCGTCTCGAGTGACAGTAATGTTATCTTCGAATGATAGTGCGACGAACTGTACCAAAATCACATTTAATTGGTATGTGATAGCAGGATTGCCAATGGTTTCCCTGACTAAAAATAAAGTTCAAGAACATCATTTGCACGTGTAGACTGTACAATAATAATAGGCAAGAGAGATGTATCTCCGTGCACTTCTGAGACTTTCACCTGTAGCCAGCCCTGTAGTAGAAGCTTAATATATTTTCTTATTCCGTAGTATTTTATCCGCCTTCACCAACTGTAGATATTTGCAAAGAAATGATAAGCAACCACCTGCATAAAGGAAATTTAATTTCGTTTCCAGTTTCGGGCACTTAAAACCAATCTTCAAAAGGTTATACCTAACGCATTATTTGCTAGTGTCAGAAATAAGATACATACTGCTGTGGTCGTGTTGTTCATAGGGGCTGTACATTCATTTTTAAATTATTGTATTCACTTTTTATGTGCTGCATTTTTTCTGGAATTACTGAAATTACTTTGGAAACTTGCGTAGGTACCAAACGGTTACTGTTGAGTGTAGTTGCTCTTCTAAACAGCAGTCCATACGGGCAAACCAGTGGCGTCCTTACCTGTGATTTCTGGTGCTTTAGGCACTTGGCTGTGCATGGCTCTCTGTAAAAAGAATAGCTCGATGTAGTCACAGCGTCGAGCTTTGCGTATCTGCATTCATGCCCCGCACCTAAGTCGCTCCAAGTAATAACATGTAGCTGTGATCGTGCAGTCAAATAGTCTATACACTGACTAGAATTGCGAGTTAATAAAATATGCAGGAATACAAAATGAAAATTATATGAATAAGGTCATAACAAGAATTCTATTCTAACAGCTATAATTGATGTAGGCGACACAGAATTATGTTCAATAATGTATGTTCAACAAAAGACATCTCAGATAAACGGAAAGGGGTCCTGTGATATTCCGTTAACACACAGAAAGAAATTACCATTATCAAGTCCAATAAAGTTACATTGAGGGCATCATGAGAATTAGAGCAACATCCCCAAACTAAATAGTCTTGAAAGATACGCGAAAACTAATTCAATTTCGTGATCGCAATACAGGAAGTATTCACTAGCTCAGACTTTAGAGTTCATCATGATGATTCACAAATGAACAAGTGTGATACAAAGAATGGTAACCCATCCCATTCGTTCTTCCGTTCTACAGACATGATTTTCTTTTTCTTGACCACTTCCCAGAGAAAAGTATTGCAAATATATATATATTTAAAAATGTGTTTTCATAAATAAATAAACCAGTATTCTCATGCAAGTGCGATAATGTTAAATGACAATAAACTGGCTCCAAATAATTTTTAAACAATTATTTGTACCTGCTTGACAGAAATGCCTCTTGGAAGTTTTTTACAAAGGTGGTGTCAGCTAGCACATGTGAATGACGATTTCTTAAATTTCCATAATTTTGTATTTATCAAGAGTAATTAATATTTAAATAAAGTTATTGGCAAGATAGTATACTGTTCATTAGATAAATACGCACATATGACAGAATGTGAGGTACTTAAACTGTATTCATTTCCTGTGTTATTGTGCAGGGTATGATGTTCTGACAAAGATCAGCACAGTATAAACGGATATAGGTCAATATATAATAAGTAAGCCAATAAATAATACAGATACATATCAGTGGTTTTTTCAACTGAGACAACGCTCATTGAAATCGCATGAAGCGTTTAAAAGTTGTTAATTTAGACGTTCATTGTGAAAGGTTTATTCGCTATTAAATATTAAGTTCTGTGATTTTAAAGGTATTGAAACTAATTTTGCACCATTGGAGGAACCTATTTTCCTGAGATCGTAGAAGTATTCAGATTTGCATTAATATTTGGTAGTAATTTACTATAGACTATCGAACAACTGTATGAAGTCATCTTTCAGCTTGTCTGTCACACCGCAATTTTTCGTGCATCTCCTGCACAAAACAATGTTACTTACAATCCGTCTTGATTGCAAAAATGTTTATTCACATGACCGGTTTCGGTTCCTCTAGAACCATCTTCAGATGTGCAATTTCGGTTACAGGAGTAACCCGTTCACACACAGCAACCTTTACATGCTGCGTTACATTGTAAACCACTGATTGCGGTTACCCCATCAGACATTATGTCTGTTTTTGCTAAATCCTGCACAAAAGCCATGTGAGTATTAGCCGTACAAATTCACAGCGTTGGGATGTACCCATTTCCGACGATGCACTCGTCTCTGTACCTGAGCTCGACTGTGGCTGGCGCATGACGTTCTCGTCCCCCGACTCGCATCCTGTCTAGTAAGTAACTTCCTCCCTCCGCTAAAGCAATACTAGGTGGGCGAACAACTGCTCCACATATTAGCCTTATGAACTTATGGTCTTTACAAGATACAATATATTCATCTACTTGAAAAAATATCCCATTGACATTTAAAACCATTGCAATCGAAAAAAATCTTGTCACTATTACATTTAATCGTCTATTTTTTATACACTCCTGGAAATTGAAAAAAGAACACCGTGAATTCATTGTCCCAGGAAGAGGAAACTTTATTGACACATTCCTGGGGTCAGATACATCACATGATCACACTGACAGAACCACAGGCACATAGACACAGGCAACAGAGCATGCACAATGTCGGCACTAGTACAGTGTATATCCACCATTCGCAGCAATGCAGGCTGCTATTCTCCCATGGAGACGATCGTAGAGATGCTGGATGTAGTCCCGTGGAACGGCTTGCCATGCCATTTCCACCTGGCGCCTCAGTTGGACCAGCGTTCGTGCTTGACGTGCAGACCGCGTGAGACGACGCTTCATCCAGTCCCAAACATGCTCAATGGGGGACAGATCCGGAGATCTTGCTGGCCAGGGTAGTTGACTTACACCTTCTAGAGCACGTTGGGTGGCAAGGGATACATGCGGACGTGCATTGTCCTGTTGGAACAGCAAGTTCCCTTGCCGGTCTAGGAATGGTAGAACGATGGGTTCGATGACGGTTTGGATGTACCGTGCACTATTCAGTGTCCCCTCGACGATCACCAGTGGTGTACGGCCAGTGTAGGAGATCGCTCCCCACACCATGATGCCGGGTGTTGGCCCTGTGTGCCTCGGTCGTATGCAGTCCTGATTGTGGCGCTCACCGGCACGGCGCCAAACACGCATACGACCATCATTGGCACCAAGGCAGAAGCGACTCTCATCGCTGAAGACGACACGTCTCCAATCGTCTCTCCATTCACGCCTGTCGCGACACCACTGGAGGCGGGCTGCACGATGTTGGGGCGTGAGCGGAAGACGGCCTAACGGTGAGCGGGACCGTAGCCCAGCTTCATGGAGACGGTTGCGAATGGTCCTCGCCGATACCCCAGGAGCAACAGTGTCCCTAATTTGCTGGGTCGTGGCGGTGCGGTCCCCTACGGCACTGCGTAGGATCCTACGGTCTTGGCGTGCATCCGTGCGTCGCTGCGGTCCGGTCCCAGGTCGACGGGCACGTGCACCTTCCGCCGACCACTGGCGACAACATCGATGTACTGTGGAGACCTCACGCCCCACGTGTTGAGCAATTCAGCGGTACGTCCACCCGGCCTCCCGCATGCCCACTATACGCCCTCGCTCAAAGTCCGTCAACTGCACATACGGTTCACGTCCACGCTGTCGCGGCATGCTACCAGTGTTAAAGACTGCGATGGAGCTCCGTATGCCACGGCAAACTGGCTGACACTGACGGCGGCGGTGCACAAATGCTGCGCAGCTAGCGCCATTCGACGGCCAACACCGCGGTTCCTGGTATGTCCGCTGTGCCGTGCGTGTGATCATTGCTTGTACAGCCCTCTCGCAGTGTCCGGAGCAAGTATGGTGGGTCTGACACACCGGTGTCAATGTGTTCTTTTTTCCATTTCCAGGAGTGTATTATCACCATTCAGTCTTGCTCGTTAGCTTGTCACTGAAACAGCAAGAAAAATGTTTATGTATTTAAAACTTGGGATACAGATGATATGAACAGTGACATCTACACTGGTTAGTACACTGTTCGAAACTGGAGGTGGACTAGAGAATAAAGTAGGAACATCAAGCATATCATCTACGAGACTGTTTGTAGTCTTTAGCCTCTATCCTCTTAAACATCCTGCAGTGATGCATTACTACGTCAGTCACACTACCCGCTCTGGTTGTAGTTTGCGAAGTGTTGCATGTTGAGGACTGCTCGTGCATTGAATGAACCGCAAAGGTAACTTCTAGCGCAGTGCGCTTGATTCTTCCCTAGGAAATCAAATAGAGGGTTTCTCAGCGTCTCTCACAAATCTGTCTCCATTCAATTTATTCTAGTAGGCTGCGGCTTCTAACATTCGATTTAAAGACAGTGAATATCGATATGGCTCTTGGGGATACTAATATAATTCTGCCATCAATTCTCGATACACATAGTGATAAATCATTTAGAAGTTCAAATCGTTCAGATGGCTGTGAGCACTATGGGACTTAACTTCTAAAGGTCATCAGTCCTCTAGAGCTTAGAACTACTTAAACCTAACTAAACTAAGGACATCACACACATCCATGGCCGAGGCAGTATTCGAACCTGCTACCGTAGCGGCCGCTCAGTTCCAGACCGCAGCGACTAGAACCGCTCGGCCATCCCGGCCGGCTTTACAATTTCAAACGAAGAAAAGAAAAATGAGTTTTCACAATCAACCTTAACTGGGAGTCAGTCTGAAATGGTTATCGCAGACGCCTAGCGATCGTATTATCTGACTGTAGCCCTTCAAGCACCATAATATGTACAAAACAGAGGACTGTATCTGCTTCCACGTTTCGTTAGTTTAAATCGTCGCACAGTCCAGAAAAAAACAGAATAAAACTTTAGGTTATTTTCTTAAGTGAAATGCGAAGTGAAATGTACTCATCATGACATATACTTGTTCATAATCTGGATGGCAGTACTAGAACGGGTGTAGAGGTTGCCGAAGGCAGGGTTAAATATCAACGGTCTCTTAATGAAACGAAATAATCACTCTCCGTGCAAATATGTTGCCTGCTTGAAAGATACTTTTCGATGCTGTAGGACAGTGTTTTACTACGAGAGCCTTTCAATAAGTAAGTACGTTTGTTTTCTGAAAGCAGGTTGGTTTTATTCAGGATCACAATACACCATATTATTCCTCCCTCTTTTGGCTACGCCGGACGCTGTGGCCGAGCGGTTCAGTCCGGAACCGAGCGACTGCTACGGTCACAGGTTCGAATCCTGCCTGTATTTGTGTGATGTCCGTAGGTTATTTAGGTTTAAGTAGTTCTAAGTTCTAGGGGATTGATGACCTCCGATGTCAAGTCCTATAGTGTTCAGAGCCATTTGAATCATTTTTTTCCCTTTTGGCTACAATACCCTGTTTTTCATCATAGTCTCCATTCAGTACGACGGCCTCACGCCACCTTACTTGGAGGACCTGTATGCTGGCATGGTACCACTGTACTGGTCGATGTTGGAGCCAACCTCTTGCTGCATCAATGAAATCCCCATCATCCAAATACTGCTTCCCGTGGAATGCATCATCCATTGGGCCAGAGAGACGGAAGTCGGAGGGTACGAGATCCGGCCTGTAGGATGAGTAAGAACAGTCCAATGAAGCTTTGTGAGCTCCTCACTTGCGTGACGCTTGCGTCGTCATGGTGAATGAAAAGTTCGTTTGCATTTTTGTGGCGACGAACAGGCTGGAGTCGATTGTCCAGTTCCTGAGGGTTGCGCAGTAAACTTCAGTGTTGATCGTTGCTCCGTGAGGGAGGACTTCATACACAATAACCGCTTCAGAGTCCCAGAAGACCGTCGCGATGACTCCATCGGCTGATGGTGCTGTTTGGAACATTTCCGTAGCAGGACAGGTAGTGTGGCTCCACTTCATGGACTGCCGTCTTGTTTCCTGTTCGAAGTGATTAATCCATGTACTATCGCCTGTGACGATGTTCGACAGAAACTTGTCACAATCAGCCTCGTAATGCGCAAGCAGTTTCGCACAGATGTTCCGTCGTTGCTCTTCAAGCGCTTCTGTTAGGTGGCGAGGGACCCAGCGGGAACACACTTTTGAGTACCTCAACTGGTGGATGATTGTATCAGCACTACCAACAAAAAGCGTCTACCTGTGTGGCGAGGGGTGTGTGATTATGATCCGTCGATAATCTCGAATGAGAGTCTACACACACTCCAACATTCCATGAGTCACAGCTGTGTGCGTCGGGCAAGCACGTGGGAGGTCGGACAGGTTTGCGCGACTTGTTGCGATGGTGACAGACACCTCGCGCAATGACTCACCGTGCTTTTGTTCATTTCCAGGTCTCCGTAGACATTCTGCAAGAGCCTATGAATGTCTGCGATGCTCTGATGTTCCACCTAAGCCTGCAGCATTTTACTGTTTATCACACGATAGCACATAATTTTGTGTGAACATTTTAAATAGTACACATAATTGGACTGTCAGAGTACTGAATTTTACATTCTAAAAAATTATACAATGTCTATAGGAAATAAATTTCCATGTAGAACTAAATTCCAGGGTTTAAATTTGCGCATAAAGATTCCACCCGATAGCTATAAAAAGAAACTCTGTCAGATTCACATGGATTGCTGGGAACTACAGTTTTCTTATCACCACTCAGAAAATATTCGATTTTAGCAGACACTTTAAGTGTTTCAATGAAGAAACAGACAGATCCGCATCACAACTTTACTGAAGTTCTTCCTCTGAATGATACTCTTGTTCGATAGAAGAGCTTTGATCACTGGCTAATATAAAATCTATATTACTGACACCGTCCTCCATAGACCGACGAACAATTTCATCAAACTAGGGAAAGTTCAAAGTCGCAAATTCGTGTGAACACATTTTGAGCTATAGGGCACTGTACTGAAGAAAACAGGTACGCAGTTAACGAGGCGCGGTCTAGGAAACTCCAACGCCTATCAATAACACGAGTCAACAATAAACACGTAGGGGAGTATAGAAGCATTGCACCAAAACTGGCCTAGAAGAGCGAGTTAGAAAATTTTCGCGCGGTCTGAGAGACCACACCTCGTGAGTTAAGTTAAGTAGGAATATTATCAAAAAGCAGTTACAAGTTAAAAATTGTACTTAAAGTAAAACCAATTTCCAATTTTAATAGAATTAAACTTATGGAGACATTTTGAAACTCAGTTCATTGGCAAGTACCACAGTTTCTATCGCAAAAGACCTTGCTCTATTTCATAGTACAAAATTGTGCATGACTGACAAAGTATGGCTTATCTGTCCAATCTTCTGTAAATAGCTCTAAAATGTGTATGATTTTAGCCACCATAAAATTCTGATCCTGAAGAATAAACAATATCTTCAACAAAGATTTGATATATTATACAGAATTTAGATGTGTAGGATACGAAATATTTACAAACTCTGCACAAAACATAACTTCATGTTGAACAAAGAAATGGTAGAAAATGGCAGAAGCCACTTTTGATGGTCTTTAGTGTGGATGGCATCATGTGATTCTAAAATCAGTTACTAGACTGAAGTACCAACCAAAGATCATCTTGTGTTCCTAGGTACCTATACTCCTGGTACAAAGTCTTCCCCAATAATAATAATAGTTGTAATAACAATAATAATAATAATCATGAGAACATTTAAAACTATAAAGGTTTAGTTTGACAAATAAAGAAATTCAATCAGGAATGTGCGTAATAGGTGACCCATACAGGGCCAGATCGAAAACTTTTTTCAACACATCATTTGGCCCCCCCTCACCATCCCCTTTCACCTCGTTCACTTTCACCCTTGTTAGTTTCCGCTACTGTGATACGCACTGTGTGCAAATCTTGCACTTGGGCACTCCTGGTGCTCCCCTCAGGTTGACGACCCAAGTGGCTGCGGGTAATTGTGACATGTCCTGAAGAGAAATCTTAATAGTTGTGGCATCTCTGGCGCCCCTGCCAGGTTGGTGCCCAAAGTGGTGGCTTGTGTCACTTGTGCCTTTAACTGGCACTGCCCATATAGTTTGAATGGCGACTCACCCACTTATCGTCAATGGAATGTAACGTGAACATCCAACTAGAAGACAAGCTTTCCTGAGAATACTTCAGTTCATGTTGACAACCAAACAACAGTTCGTTCGTGATCAAGAGACTTTATCTCTGTATGAACCAGGTGTTAGCCCAGGTAACTTCGCTATTTGTAAGCTTACACATGATCTCTCCTGCAGTTGATATGAGCCTGCTTTCAAAAGTGATTGTTTGTTTTCATCAACAGAAAGTGTACGATGTTTATGTTTGACTGCATTGCCCTGAATCAGTCGGTGATCACTGTGCATAGTGTAATATCTCAGCCCCTCTGTCTTGCTGCAATCGACCATCACCTTACATATATACAATACATGCTAGGTGTTACCTGTGGCTGTACTTGTATATCAGTATTAGCTTGTGATAAGTAATGGTGAGTAAGTAAGGTATTGTACACGCAGTAACTTCAGCTATCCCCATGTGTGTACCTGTTTGGGTAAGCATAGCTCGTGATGGCTCGAGCAGTATCGCTGCTCCCTGTTGTGTGAAAATGGTTGTGGGTGGGAGCGCGTATCTTTGCATCGTGCTATTGAAGTAGAAATAGGTCGGCCTGGGCAGCTGTGTGGTCAGTGCTGCTGACTCCAAACTAAAAGAGCCCAAGTTCGATCCCGAGACTTTCTCTACTCGAATACTAGGTATTGGCCTTACGTTCGTATTGTCAGAAACGACATTATGCTGTTGAGACGGCTGTATGGGCACGTCCCGCAAGCCGTTAGAGAAAAAATAAATAAATAGTTCTACATTATACAGCAAGTACATGTACAGTATGAACAACATATACATGGACTGGGAGTAAGGAATGAAAGAGGAAGCCGCCTGGTAGAATTTTCGCAGAGCATAAGTTAATCATAGCTAACACTTGGTTTAAGAATCGTAAAATAACGTTGTATGCGTGAGGCCTGGAGACACTGAAAGATTTCAGATAGATTATATAATGGTAAGACAGAGATTTAGAAACCACATTTTAAATATTAAGACATTTACAGAGTCAGATGTGGACTCTGACCATAATTTGTGGCTTATGAATTGTAAATTAGAACAAAAGAACCTATAAAAAGGTAGCAATTTAAGAAGATGGGACATGGATAAACTGAAAGAACCAGAGGCTGTAGAGAGTTTCAGAGAGAGTACTAGGGATCGATTGACAAATACAGGTGAAAGATATACAGTAGAAGAAGAATGTGTAGCTTTGAGAGATGAAATAGTGAAGGCAGTAGAGTATTAAGTAAGTAAAGAGACGAGAGTTAGTACCAATCCTTGGGTAGTAGAAGAGATAATGAATTTAACTGATGGTAGGTTAAAATATAAAAATGCAGTAAATGAAGCAGGCGAAAAGGGAAACAAAGGTCTCAAAAATGAGATCAACAGGGAAAGCTAAATGGCTAAGGAAGGATGGCTAGAGGACAAATGTAACTATGTAGAGGCATATATCACTCGGGGTAAGATAGATACTGCTTGCAGGACAACTAAAGAGACTTTTGGAGAAAGGAGAACAACCTGTATGAATATTAAAAGCTCAAGTGGAAAACCGGTCCTAAGCTACGAAGGGAAAGCAGAAAAATGAGTGAGTATATAGAGGGTCTATGCAAGGGTGATGTACTTGGGGGAACTATTATGAATATGGAAGAGAACGTAGCTGAAGATGAGATGATAGTGCGTGAAGAATTTGACAGAGCTCTGAAAGACCTAAGTCGGATCAAGGCCATGGGAGTAGACAACATTCCATTAAATTTACTGATAGCCTAGCGAGAGCCAGCCTAGACAAAACTCTACCATCTGGTGAGCAAGATGTATGAGACAAGTGAAATATCCTCAGACTTCAAGAAGAATATAATAATTTCAATCCCAAAGAAATCAGGGGTCGACAGAGGTAAAACTATTAGTTTAATAAATCATAACGGCAAAATACTAACACGAATTCTTTGCAGACAAATGGAAAAACTGGTAGAAGCCGACCTCGGGTAAGATAAATTTGGATTCAGTAGAAATGTTGGAACACACGAGGCAATATTGACCCGACGACTTACATTAGAAGATAGATTAAGGAAAGGCAAACCTAGGTTTATAGCATTTGTAGAGTTAGAGAAAGATTTTGACAATGTTGACTGGAATACTACCTCTCAAATTCTGGAGGTAGCAGGGGTAAAATACAGGGAGCGATAGGCTCTTTACAGTTTTTTCAGAAACCAAATAGCAGTTATAAGAATCATGGGGCATGAAAGGGATGCAGTGGTTGAGAAGGGAGTAAGGGTTGTAGCTTACCCCTGAGATTATTCAATCTGTATATTGATCAGCCGGCCGTTGTGGCCGAGCAGTTCTAGGCGCTTCAGTCAGGAACCGCACGACCGTTACGGTCGCAGGTTCGAATCCTGCCTCGGTCATGGATGTGTGTGATGTCCTTAGGTTAGTTACGTTTAAGTAGTTCTAAGTTCTGGGGGACTGATGACCTCAGATATTAAGTCCCATAGTGCTCAGAGCCACTTGAATCATTTTATATTGAGCAAGCAGAAAAGGAAACAAAAGTAAAATTAAGATTAGTAATTGATATTTGCCGAAGGCATAGTAATTGTGTCCGCGACAGCAAAGGACCTAGAAGAGCAGGTGAACGGAATGGACAGTGTCTTGAAAGGAGGCTAAAGATGAACACCAAGAAAAGCAAACCTAAATTAATGAAACGTAGTGGAATTAAACCAGGTGATGCTGAGGGAATTAGGTAAGGAAATGAGACACTTACAGTAGTAGATGGGTTTTCCTATTTGGGGAGCAAAATAACTCATGATCGTCAAAGTAGAGAGGATATAAAATATTAACTGGCTATGGCAAGGAAAGCATTTCTGAAGGAGAGAAATTTGTTAACGTCGAGTAGAGATTTAAGTGTAAAAGACTTTTCTGAAAGCATTTGTATGCAGTGTAGGAATGTGTGGATGTGATACATAGACGGTAAATATTTTAGACAAGAAGAGAATAGAAGCTTCAGTTGATGGAACAAGTACTGATACATCAAGGGATCACCAGTTTCGTATTGGAGGGAAGCGTGGAGGGTAAAATTCCTAGAGAGAGACCAAGAGATGAATACACTAAGCATATCCAGAAGGATGTATGTTTCAGTAGTTAATCGGAGGCGAAGAAGCTTGCACACGATAGACTAGCATGGACGGCTGCATCAAACCAGTCTCTGGACTGAAGACTGAAGACCACTACAACAACAACAACAACAAAACTTATACAACAATTTTTTTGACGTAGATTATGTTCACTGATGTAAAAAAGTATGTTCCATCCCCCAATTCGCACTCTTAGAGGTCTTTTCTTTTTTCCATTCACTTTCTAAAGGTGGCCTCGCATTTGTTCTTTTGCATGGTTAATGCTATCTCCACAGCAAATATCATCGCAATAGATTCAGTGGTTTACTCGTGAAAACGTAAAATGCTTTTACTTTCTTATTAGTAATATTAATATCACTCTACCTTGTTTGATCTATCATACTCTCTACCTTTGCAAATGTTGCTGTGTTCTTTATCGAAACTAAGGGGAGGTATGTAATGCCAAACACATGGGTAAAAATACTTTGTCCTGCTGTGAGGCACATGATGTGACGTCAGAAAACTCAAGCCCTAATAACCTGACTGAATAGAGGACGTTAGTAGGAGGCATTTTAGCGTCAGCTTCTGTCCCATCCGGTCCCAGGTGGCAGCGTGTGGTGATCACAGTATTGGTAATGTATCTGAACAGAATTCAAATCAGGTCGCACTTCAGCTGAAGCGCTCTGATTTGTGGAAATGTGACTGAGACTTACCTTTCTCAAACTAACGTCATGCCACTTTATGACACGTATAACTGCATTGTGTTGGTTTCTCTAACACGATATTTTCGATAATGCTTTGCTGCAAGTAGTGGAGTTTTATTTACAATCAGCACGCATACTTCTGTGGAAATTCTGTAACCGCTCCTATAGATTGTGTATCTTATGACTGTGCTGTTACGAAATGCATAAACTTGATCAGATTCCCTAGCTGTCTGGTCTCTAACAACTTTGCGCTAATGCTCATGTGCTGTAGAGACCGTTACCTATGCTTGCAACCATATACTTCCTTGTATAACACTTGGGTCATATCAGTGTGGGACTAGCTGTGTGAGCCTTCAGATCGTATAGCTGACGAAATAAGTGGATGGACTTGTCAGTTTGATTAATGCGAACCATCAGTTATTGACCATATGTCATTGAATTTTTTAGATCCATTTGGGGTTAGCGGTATTAGCAAACTTCTGCATCGGCATGCAGTTATGAAACGGAAATGCTAGTTTTAGAGATAACATTGGAGACAGACCACTTCATTTCCAGACTTCTGCCTCCTCTATTTCCATTATCGAGTCATCTTTCTCCGATATAATGAACATTTGTCTTTTGGCTCACAAATAAGCACATGGTACCATGGCGATGCACCTCTCGCTGCGCAGAGCAGCAGTTGGTGCCACTCGGCAACGTACTGACATCACTTCAAGCATGGTGCAGATGTACTCCATGCTACTAGGGAAAATCTAGATCCAGTCATCCTACGTTGTTACAGAATTTAAATGCTTCACTTAGTCCAATTTAATATGGGCTACACTATTAACTCATTGTGCGCAGCTCGTGGTCTCGCTGTAGCGTTCTCGCTTCCCGAGCACGGGGTCCTGGGTTCGATTCCCGACGGGGTCAGGGATTTCACCTGCCTCGAGATGACTGGGTGTTGTTGTGTCGTCTTGATCATCATTATTCATCCCCATTACAGTCGGAGGAAGGCAATGTCAAACCACCTCCACTAGGACCTTGCCTAGTACGGCGGTGCAGGTCTCCCGTATCGTTCCTCTACTCTCTGTCAAGGAGTATGGGACTTCATCATCATCGTCATTAACTCATTGTTGTGTATTTGCTGTAATTTAGCTAATTTAGTCAAAACAGATTGTATTGATGCGTGGTGTCTGCTCTTTCGGGCATGCATTAACATAACTGATTTGCCTAGATGGGCAGTGGATGCAGCTTCTTTAGTGCAAATGCACAAATACGTCCGGCCTCCGGGGGGAATCTCAGAGTAACGAGCATAGGAGAAATGGATAGGGGCTGTGGATAGGTGGCGCTCGGTGGGAATGTGATTCAGCCTTGAGACGTGCCAAGGTAGTCTGTGCAATTACGCTGAACACTGTGTCCCGAGTGGCGAAGTGGTTAACCCACGTGCGTAGTAAGCAGTAGATCCTGGGTTCGAATCCCAGGCCGGCACACATTTTCACTCATTCTTGGTAATGTGCCGATGCAGTTGACAACAATAATCCCTTTAGTGTCCTTTCTCCTCCCACCACCTTCAGTTTACATAGAAAACAGACTGGATTTAGAGAACTAATGTTACTGATTAAGTATCCACAGACACATTGCACATTATAGTGAACTCAGGCCTGAAAGCCTAAAGACGTCTCGTTTGGAAATGACCAGTCGGTCAGCAGTAGGTTGGAATGTGAGTGACTGTAAGTGTATATAAGATGACTTAGACAAAATGCTTGCTGTAAACGTAAAACAATATAAGTTAATGCAGATTTGTAGGAAAAACAATCCGTAATGTTTGATACAGCATTAGCAGTATGCCACTTGAGAAGTCTCGTCGATTAAATATAAAGGTTAACGTTGCACAGTGATGTGAAATGGAACGATCACGTAAGAACGGTGGCAGAGAAGTCGAATGGTCGACTTCAGATTATTGAGGGAATTTTAGTAAAGTGTGGCTCATCTACAAAGAAGGTGGTGTGTGGAACACTAGCGCGTCCCATTCTTAAGTACTGCTAGAGTGTTTGGAATCCTCAACAGATCGGAAGACATCGAAGCAATTCAGAAGTGTAGTGCTAGATTCGTAACCGGTAGCCACGGACATCACGCGAGTATTACGAAGATGCTTCTTGAACTCCAATGGGAATTCTTGGTGGGAAGATGACGTTCTTTCCACGGAACACTAATGAGCAAGTTTAGAGAACAGGAATTTACAGCTGACTGCAGAACGATTCTGCTGCCGTATACGTACATTTCACCTAAGGATCTCGAAGATAAGAGAAATTAGGGATCGTACGGAGGCATGAAGATAGTCATTTTCCCTCACTCTCTTTGCGAGTGGAACGGGAGGGATATGACTAGTGGTGGTACAAAGACCCTCCTCCATGTACCATATTGTGGCTTGCGGAGTATTTATGTAGTTGTAGATAATGTCAGCAGACCGTAGTCTAGTGGTTAGTCTCGTTGCCTATAGATCGCCGCTCAGAGGTCTTTTTCGCTTGTGACTGTGTGTGTGTGTGTGTGTGTGTGTGTGTGTGTGTGTGTGTGCGCGTGCGTGCGTGTTTTGTCCTAACGATTTTATCTCATCTTGATCAGTCTCGTAAGATACTGAAGTGTTGGAAAGAATTTCAGTCTGCAGTTTCTTTGACATGGAGTGTAATTGACATAGCACTGAGTCCCGCTTCGGACTGAGCTCCGATGACCGGCGAAGACGTGTCTGGAGAAGTCCCAGACAGCAGTGGGGATGCCAACCCGACTGTCGCCCGCCATACAGCCGCAAAACCTGGAGTGATGGTCTGGTTTGCCGTTTCTTCTCGTATCAGGATCCCTTTTGTTGTTATAGTACAGCGATATTCGACCCTATTCTACGCTCCGTTTTGTTGTCCTTCATGGCAACGCATCCTGGGCTTCCATTTCAGCAAGATAATCCACGCTCGCAGAAGCCGAGAGTCTGTTATTAACTTACTCAATTTGCGAAACTGAGCGTTGAGAATCCTAAAGGCGTAAGGCATAAGGTCATTGATTTTGAGATTGTACCGTGAATGGATGCTCCTGACATATATTGATCTTCTGGTGAATGAGCTTTATCCATATCTGTAGCCTCACAGTGTACATATCAACGTTCACGAAAAACTGCCTTACCAATTACTCGAACATTCAGTTTTTTAACGGCCCGCAGCACAAATGTAACTTTACTGTTCTCGGTTGCTCAGTTGTTACCTAGGGTTGACAACATAATTTAGTGTCTACATGATATGGCTATTAGTAATATTTCCTAGTTGGAGATGTATAGGCAGTTTTATCTGAGCCTCAAGCCCACAGATATACTTGATGAAAATATTGATGACGAAGACAATGAGGTATTGGAATGGATCACAATTGTACGTGTGGTGAATTTAATATCTGTCCTTAAGATTGTGATTCTAGTTACATAACAAATACAAATTTTACACCCGTGAGAAGTTGCTATTGTCACTAGCCTATTTATGGAAATTTTGTGAATGAACATTAATAAGAAACTTAATCTTAAGAAGTAATTAATATTTCATAACATAAAGTGGCTACCTTACATTTTTGTGGAAAGTATAGGATGTTGAGACTTGGTCAAGATACAATTCAGACCTATGTGAGTAATGGTTTATCTATAAATTTGATTTTCACAAACTTCTATTTTTCTCAGAAGTTTGTTTCTGTGCTTTAGGCCCTATCGATTCTCAGTGGCGCAATTGTAATCATTACTTCATCTGTACATCCCTAATCATTACTTCATCTGTACATCTACATCACGTCTACCAATTTCCGTTCCATTTGGATAATTCATTCGTGACCCGTTGTTTTTCTTTCTTTTTTTCTTTTAAAATGGTGTAGATAATAGCAACATCGCCATCTGGAGTAAGTGTAAACACGTCGGTCTAGCTCGAGAACAATGCAGTGACTAACTATTAGAATTTTAAAACTGTGTTCTGCTTTTTCGTGACAAAGACATTTGGGGATTGCATGGCCTCCACCGCATTCGCATCAGTTTCTTGCTCACTAAATTCTCCATAACGCAAAGCTAGGTGGCGTTCGTAGACGTGAACAAGGAACAATTTTCTTCCAAAATTATTAATAAAAGAGTTTACCTCACTTGTCGTCATTGAGCAACAATTTGATATTCATTAACTTATATTTCTCATTTGATATGAATACTTCCGCTTGGAATGAAAAAATTCATGTAACTTATCCCTTTCCGGGGGAGGGGGGGGGGGGTAGCTGCATGGGTTGCAGCATATAGTGGACTGCACAAATATAAAAATAAAAAGAATATGGAAAAATTATGAAAGAGGTAAGGTACTAAAAAATTTCCGAAAGTGGGCAGAGGCGGTTTTACACATAGGCTTACTACGTACGTGCCTAGAGGAGGCACCTTAAGGGGGACAACATTTTTTGCTCTGTACTCATTTTAACCTTTTACGTTTTAAAATAACTGCGCTTACAAACAACATAATATTTAATATTGTTGAACAACTAGCTACTTTAAATAAGCCATAAGAACGAAATTAGACAATACAAGGTTGGAAATATATGTAGTTTATTTGGTGATTGAATGTCTGGTATCATCTCCATGATTGTTCAAAATATTTTGGAGGAAGCTGTCAGGACGGCAATCTATAATACATTGTTTTGAAACGTTATTATTGCGAGAATGTTGTCGGCTTCTACTTAACCCTCCCATATTTCCCCTTGAAAATACTGGGATCCCTGAAAAAATATGATAAAATAATCAACAGTTTCTTAAATACTGTAACATGTGTGGGCCTCAGTATGTAAAACTCGACTCTACTAAAATTTCTTGTAGAAATTACGGGGAAATATCAAGTCAACCCTCCATTACTGTAATTAATGTGAAATCTCTGTGGTCTTCAATATCTGAGCTTTGATTTAACGACACCAGTTTAACAAAACATGTTGATACTGGAAATGTTGTACAGTTTTAAACGTATGTTTATTCGAAAAGACCATAAGCAGAATATCTGGTAATGTGTGAAATACACTTCACAACTGTTTAAAAATTTTATTTATTTGTTTACTTACTTACTTTTTTGGCGAAAAAAGAAGAAGAGACCAACTTTCATTGTCTCATTTATTGCGCTGCAGCCTGCACGATATCAAAGTTCCCACTCGGTGCAATCGAATAGTATGTGACATTGCTAAATTTGTATTAAATCTCTTAATTAAGCTTTTTTTCTTAGAGGAAAGGTTATTTTTACTTTATGTTGCAACAAAAGGTGCATTTCCATGTAGACATAACAGCAGTGTTCACACAAATGACAACACGCCACATTAACTGCCAACAAGACTACTTGAACTTCGTAGTCTGTCTTCTCTGCCCACAGAAACCGCTAAAATGTTACAAGAATAAGTGGGATAACAGTCGATCCAGCAAAATTCACTTGCAAGAAACTGCAAAAATTATTTGCTTTTTAAATTAGAAAGGCAGTGTGAAGAATATTCAGAACATATTTGAGTCCCAGCTAAAATTCCGGCAACGCGGGAAACAGAAGCCAAAGAAGGGACTGTCACGTTTTCTTTACAAGACGAGTTCCAGCTGACAGGTCGGCTTCTACTGTTCACTGACAACAGAGAAACAGGCGACAATGAGATTAATTTATTCTACATTGTCGTTCTTTCATAGCACAGTTACGTAGAGTAATCCGAGTTGGTCACGTCATCGCTCCGTGTTTAAAGAAAAATCTTTGTGCTCGTCTGCCGTGTTTAAAGCAAAGAGCTTTGTGCTCGTGTGCGGTGTAGTGCTATTGAAACTGGATACAGTCTTTCTTTGTCTCCTTCAACAAATTTTTTTCTTTTGTTTTGACCGTTGGTTGACAATTTTGTAAGTGTCTTAAAATGAATATAAAAGTGAAAAAAAAACAATCGTGCAAAATTAAGTGGGGCGGCATTTCCGAAATTATCGATGGAAAGGCGACAACGAGAAGCTAATGTTCTAAAAACACTTGGCACAGTACATAAATTTTTCGCAAAAAATATTGCTGGTTCGACTTTGAGTTTAAGTAGACCAGATGATATTTCTGGCACTTCAGCTGTTGTAAAAGTAGTAAATACAGACGAAACATAATTTAAAAATGAAGAAAAGCAAATTGTTCCTGATTTAGAGTTTCACGAAAAACTAAGTGTAGAGTCAGTCATTGCAAAAAGAAATAACCTCGTTAGTGATGATCCCGCAGAATGGTGTGTCAATGGATCAACAATCGACATTCTCTTACAACGTGGCAGTAATCAAAATTGTAGCGGTGATTTTTCTAATTCAAGAAGACCAATAGGCGATAAAACCAGATATTTGAACGAAAATGTATTTTACCGTAAACTTGTAAATGGTGAATCAACTTTGTGTAATTTTCTAGTATACTCCTGTAGCACCGCTGCTGTTTTTACTGCACCATGTACATTGTTCAGAGGTAAGGCCGTTATTGCTACTACTGGTATTGCAGATTGGAAAAATATTTCTAATATGTTATCTCATCATGAGAATTCACTAGAACACAAAAATTCTGAGTTATCACTCTTAACAAGAAAAAAGTCACTTGGAACAATAGATAACCATTTCGAGTCATATGTTGAGACAGAATAAATGTACTTGTGCAGTGTGTTGAAAAGGGTGTTTACAATAGTGAAGAAGCTAACAAGTCGTGGACTTCCCCTATGTGGACACGTTGAAAAATTCCATTAACTACTTAACGGTCAATTTACGATGTCTCTTGAACTTATAGCCGTGTTTGATACTTTTCTCGCAGAGCACATTGAACGATATGGAAATCCGGGGCAGGGACAAACAATTTATCTTTCCTCAACAATCTGTGATGTAATAATACAGCTTCTTTCTGAATGAAGAAAAAGAATTATCATAAGTGAAATGAAACAAGCCAAATATTTCTCTATAATTGTAAATTCTACTGTGGACATTTCACATATTAATCAATTATCTTCCATATTAAGATATGTGAACGACAATGGTGAACCTGTTGAACATTTCCTTCTGTTTTTACCAAACCCGGGACACAAATACGAAAAATTAGCTGAGACCATAATAAAAGTCCTGTCTACAAATTCTATTGATATTACCGACTGTACAGGCCAGTCATATGACAATGCAAGCAATATGTCAGGAACCTACAGTGGTTTGCAGGCACGCATTAAAGAACGAAATCCTAACATCCATTATGTGCCCTGTGCAGCACATTCTTTTAATTTAATCGGCACTATATTTTAGTGCTGTAAGCTGTTGTTGGGAAGAATGTTCATTTTTCAATGTAGTGCAAAACCATTATAATTTTTTCTCTGCTTCTACGCAGAACTGGGATAAACTTCTTTCTTTTATGATACCACGAAGCAAAATTGTAAAAAGTTTATCTAAGGCACGTTGGTCAGCAAGAGGGGAAGAGTGTGTTAGTCTCTATGTGAACTGTTAGGGCGTTATCAATGCCCTCACACATATTGCCAATAATACATTTGAAATACAACTTGTGCGAAATGAGTCTTCAGCTATATTGAATCAACTCAGCAGACTAGAAACAGTATTCATGATGACAATTTGGAAAAACATACTCCAGAGATTTAACAGTGCAAATCTGAAATTGCAGAGTCTATTCGTGGCATGTTCGACTATTATGAAAAGCCATGGAGATTGTGACCGATATAGAGTATGAATGCATCTATAAAAGACCATGAAAACGCAAACTTCATGATGAAGAGGAAGTTTTTCTGACTGGAAGGGAAAAATTTAGAATAGAAACGTTTCTCCCAGTACTCGACAAATTGTACGCCTAATTAGTGACGAGGAAGGAAAGATATATAAGACTGTTGGACTACTTCATAGTTTTCAGTAACCTTAAGAACAGGCGTGAATGTGTACATTTAGCGGAAATTTTGAAATCTTCTGAGATTAGTGATGTACCAGTCGAAATAAGTAATTTTTTACGAAAAGAGAGGTTACAGTCCGTGTTTCAGAATGTTGACATTGCTCTTAGAATATTTCTATGAATGTCACTTTCAAATTGTTCAGAAGAACGCTCGTTTTCGGGTCTTTAAAGACTGAAATCGTATCTACGTTCTACGTTGTCTGAGGAGAGATTGAACGCCGTGTCAGTTCTTCAAATCGAAAGCGACCTCCGAACTGATAACCGTCAGAACTATGAAGATATGATCAACGAGTTCTTTGACGTCAAAGCCAGACACAAAGATTGCTAACTGGTGAGTTTATTTATTCATATTAGTGTTAAAAATTTAAGATTATAATGGGATTTTATTATAACTTAGATCACATTCATTGGATTTACAAACTACGTATTACCTATTTATTTTACAATTGCAAATGGCAGAACGCGGAACTAAACATCGTTTACATGCAGACGTGACTGAATGAGCCCGGCAATACTAGACAATACCCGAATGACCCAGACCGCTCGGCGCTGTACAGTCAAGTCACACTGACACTGTAGTATATTACAACTGATGCGTATTCTTGGCTTCTGCCGAAATGTATAGCTATCGCGGAAACATACGTTATTGGAGAGTACGCTCAGATGAAAAAGTGTTAATAAATAAAGTAGTTCAGTTCCGTCGATAAATACGTAAAATCATTGCTAATACCGTTAGAATGAGCTATGGTGAGAGCAGTAGCTGCAGTACAAAACTGTTCATTCCTTATGTGGATTAAAGGTATTGTGTCCACGTATTATGCAGTGTCTAGCTACACAGACCCTAATGCTTTACACGTTAACTATTAGATTATAAAACAAATTTGATTTTTCCACACTAGTCCCTAACATTATGTAATAGCAAATCCAGTTCTGTGTTTGTTCGTCTGTATTTAGTTATTAGTTCGTGCACCGAAATCACTGTTTCATTTTCATTTTTTACACCTTCCTATAGATTCAGGTGATAATATCGAATGTGTTTTTTTATCTGCTACACATTCTTCGTAAAACGACAGTTTAATTTTAATTTTGAACGCATCTCTGTAAAAGTACGTATTTATTTCTAATGTATGACATGTTCGCTTCAGTTTTTAAATCGTAGCACAACTTTTTTTATTTTCATGACTCAAATGGCTCTGAGCACTATCGGACTTAACATCTGAGGTCATCAGTCTTATTTTCATGTTCATCAGTTTCGTGTAAAAGAACATATTAAAAGTGAATTTATAGCAAAAATTCGTTGTCTCCTACACGCACTGCTGAAGTTTTAGGCTATAAAAGAAAAGTTATTTTCCTTGTGTTCGTTTCTGTTGTCTTTCGACAGAAGAATGTGTTAACACAATACAGTTATAAGTTTGTCTTATCTGCCGCAGTAGACCAAGTACAGTCCTGGAACAATATTACATTCTGATTGAGTGATTCAGAAAAATGAATAACAGAGTACGGCAACAGCTCACAGCGCTCCCACCCAAAACAGCAATTGTGAAGTGATCGGGTAAGGGGTAATACTTATTATTTAAAACAATGTTTTTTTGGAGGGGGAGGGCATATAATATGGTGTGCCTAGGGGCGCAAAATTTTTAAATCCGCCACTGTGAGTGGGAAATGATCTACAAAGTGCTTTCATTTGTCTTTCCTAGGATCTGGTTCTAACAGTGACCGAGGGCCGGTATTGTTATTGTTGTACTCAAAGTTGATTGGGAGATGTTACAGATTTAACGTGATTAACACTTGTGAAATGTGAGCGACGACGTGAACGCCTGCATAAAGGGAAATACGGCCCTAGATATTGGACTCGCGGGCTTAATGTCTCGCCTTGAAGAGCGCAGCTGTTGGCGTGTCGGCTCGCTGAAAGGCCCCTGCTATCGCGTGCGCGACGCCCCTTTGTTAGCGGGCAGGAATAGTCGCGTAACTCGATTCCAGCCTTCATTTTCTGCCCAATACGGGGCTGATGTGCGCGACGTGGCGCAGGGTGACGGGCTGCGGGCGTTTACAGTTGGCGGCAAAAGCCTTTCCGTCAACGTATTTGGCAGTCGATCTCGTGCACAGTACGCGTGATGTGTATACTAATTAGCCGCACGCGTCTTGCCGCTCATAGATGCACATCGGAATCCCTACGCGATGCAGATGGCGGATATGCAGCACACCCAAAATACGTTATTCATCGGGTAGAACTCTACAATGGGCGGTCCACACTCTAACCTCGAGGCGTATGTTGTAACGTAAGTCGGTAGCTGTCACAGAAACTTAGGGTGGCAAAGCAGCTGAATTGTATAAAAATGTTGTTTCATTTGTTATTATGTAACTACAAGGTGTCTATACACTGAACCGTCAGAGAACAAGTGTCTGAGATAGTTTTTACATGGTTTACTACCGCTACAATGGGAGGTTATCAAGATTTAAGTGAATTTGAACATGGTTATCAAGAATCCGGTTAAACATTAAATCTCCGACATGGTTGCGGCTGGAAAAAGATCCTGCAAGAACGGGACCAATGACGATTGAAGATAACCGCTGAACGTGACAGAAGTGCAGCCCTTCCGCAAATTGCCGCAGATTTCAGTGGTGGGCCATCAACAAGTGTCAGCATGCGAACCATTCAACGAAACGTCATCGATATGGGGTTTCGGAGCCGAAGGCCCACTCGTGTACCCTTGAGGACTGCACGACGCAAACCTTTACGCCTCGCCTGGGCCCGTCACACCAACATTGAACTATTGATGATTGGAGACATGTTGTCTGGTCGGACGAGTTTCGTTTCAAATTGTATCGAACTGATGGACGAGTACGAGTGTGGAGACAACCTAATGAATCCAGAGATGTGTCAGCAGAGGACTGTTCAAGCTGGTAGAGGCCCTGTAATGGAGTGACTCCAAGAACACTCTTCCGAGCTTAAACACTTCCGTCGGCCACCAAACTCTCCACACATGAACATTATTGAGCATATCTGGGATGCCTTGCAACGTGCTGTTCAGAAGAGATCTCCACCCCCTCGAACTCTTACGGGTTTACGGACAGCCCTGCAGGATTTATGGGGTCAATTCCCTCCAGCACTACTTCAGACATTAGTCGAGTCCATGTCATGTGGTGTTGGGGCACTTATGCGTGCTCTCGGGAACCTTACACGATATTAGGCAGATGTAACAATTTCTTTGGCACTTAAGTATAAATTGGTTATACAAAAGTAATCTTTAGTTGAGACAAGAGTATATAACTTACAGAAATGTTTGATACAGCGACGAATGTAGTATATCTTCTAGTTTTATTCCCGTCTTATCCTGTTAGTTTCCGACATTCCCGCTAGGTGACATGAGTGAATGGGTTCTTCCAACAGTTGTCATGGAGTCTTATAACGGTGCAGTCAGTGTACAGTGTTGTTTATTATTTCATGAATCAAAGGGTTCAAATGGCTCTGAGCACTATGGGACTTAACTTGTGAGGTCAGCAGTCCCATAAAACTCAGAACTACTTAAACCTAATTAACCTACGGAAATCACACACATCCATGCCCGAGGAAGGATTCGAACCTGCGACCGTAGCGGTCACGAGGTTCCTGACTGTAGCGCCTAGAACCGCTCGCCCACCCCGGCCGGCTTTCATGAATCCAACTTCGCTATTACAGTTCGGAGACAATTCAGGACAAAATTTCGAAAGCCACCACCTCGAACTGTTATTAACTGGTACAATCGATTCAGCGAAACTTGCTGTGTATCTCCATTGCAATGTGTCGATTTGGACTGGACGTGGTGGAACAATATCGTGGCTGCCATTAGCACTTGATTTAAACCTAATGGGTTTCTGTGTATGGGGTTACATTAAAGACAGAGTATTTTTTACTCCGCTTCCGGGTAGTGTCGACAAGCTGCGACAGTGGATAACACAAGCAGATGGCACCACATATCAGGACGTCCTCCATAGGATTCGGCAGAAAATTGATTACAAATGCTTCAAACATTTCTGTAAGTTATTTACCTTCTTCACAATTAAAGGTTACTTTTGTGTAACTAATTTATGAACACCCTGTATACATTTCCGTTTCGAAACCATGACAAACAATAACTTCCCACCTGTCACATCTTCCGAGACTCCGAAAAGAAACAACATGTCACTGGTGTTATAAAATACTTTATATGCAGGGTGATTTTATCCACCGTGTACAAACTCTAGGGATTGATCGATGAGAGGATACGGAGTTAAAAAGGTCTAAGGAACTTGTGTCCGGTAATGCATGGCTTCAGTGCTAGAGACCATTTATTCAGTCATACTCTGTTACAGAGACATACTTTGTTGCAGACTTCGGTCCAATACGTTCTGTACCATTCAGCCAACAGTTACAGTATTCATGGTTTCCTCCGAGAGGGTGGTACTGTTCCCCAAACGTGGCACCCTACCGCCCTCTCCCGCAGTAATAATTGGTAATGTTGTGTCCGATTCACTTCTCTTGCTGACTCACCCTGTAGTAGACGTGATGGTTCCGTATTCGAATTGAGAGCTTCCCGACATGGTGTTTACTTACGGAAAGGCAAATTGCAACGAGCGGCGGACAACAAGTTTGTATCAGGAGATCTATCACCACCCCTCCCCGACAACAATCACAGCATTCACTGTCTGCAGCAGTGTTTCATCGTTTGTCTGAGACAGCGTCGTTTCAAGAAGCAGGAAATCACTAAGGACGTACCCGTAATGTTCGGACACCAAAATTGGAGGAAAACGTGATTAGCACTGAGGAAGACGACCGCCGTTCCTTACCAAGCAGTTGGCCTGCCAGTACAGGATAAGCCAGACGACAGTGTGGAACATTCTCCATGCCAATTGTTGCTGCCATTATCATTTACTGCACGTGCAGGGTTTACTAGCGACAGACTTTCCACATCGCGAGCAGCTTTGTAATTGGTTCCTTCACCAGGCAACCACGATTCCGGGACTTGTGTCATCAATCCTATTCACAGATGAGGCCACCTTCAACTTCCATAACATTCATCTGTGGTATAGTATGCAGAACCCCTATGGTGTGGTGACAGCGAATCATCAGCATCGGTGCAGCCGGGATGTGTGGGCCGGGATAATTGCCGACAGTATTTTGGGACCAGTCTTCCTTCCACGTCGCCTAACTGGCCGGAACTATCGGCGATTCTTGCAGGTGACTTTGCCTCCGCTGCTGGAAGAAGTGCCATTGATGATGCTGCCCAAGCCCACTTCGCTGTTAACGTCCGGACCTGTCTCACACGTGTCTTCCACCGACGATGGACCGGACGAGGCGTTCCATTTGCATGACGTGCTCCTTCACTGGGTCTCAACCCGTGTGATTTCTGGTTATGCGTCCATCTCAAAAGTATCGTGTATGCAGAGCTCATTCCAGATGTGCAGACACCGGTGCAGCGTATTAATGCTACCTTTGACATTGTTCGGATGCAGCCTGGCCTATGTGAACGTGTGACACAGAATAACATGCTGCGGCACGTACACTAATTGCGTTGAGGCACATGGAAACCATTTTCAGCACATATTGTATATGTGACTGCGTGGTACAGCGCATATTAGACCGCAGTCTCTGTAAAAATATATGAATGAATAAATGGTCTCTAGCAAGGAAACCATGCATTTCCGAACGTAAGTTCATTAGACCAGTTTTGTTCCGTATCCTTCCATCGGTCAATTGCTAGATTCTGTAAACGGTGGAAAAAATGACCCTGTATTTTACTTTATGTGCTTTCGTTGGGTAATAGAATTGTAATGCAATAAAAAGAGATCACTGAAAATTAATTATTTATTTATACTATATAAATTTCCAGGAAAACAAGACACAATTTTCTTCTCTTTGGAACATGTTTATTTTAACTAGAATTTTTTTATGAAAACTAAGCAATATCTTCCTATCTTACAACTATTTGAAAGCGATACAGACTTAAAATTAACAAAAAATAGAGATTAACTAAAAAATGTATAAACCCACAGTCATGTAAGTGGACATGGTTTTCTCTTTGGACGCAGTCAGTTCATATTATTCCGGTATACGCTGGTGACATATTCCCCTTGCAAAAGTGGCAAATGGACTTGAATTTTCTATCTGTTGTCTTACATAGTGAATGCTACGCTTTATCACAGGCACGAACTCATTATCATCAGATGGCATATTCTAAAGAGAGGTATGAATCGCCTGCTGCAAAGTTTCAACTTACTACGCACAGTCGTTATAGTTGCCTGTAATTGCAGTTGAGAGCGACACGGCTCAAATGGCAATGTTTTCAAGAAATCTTTGCCCTCCGTTTTGCTAGCTTGAGTCACTGTGTCCAGTATTATATCAGCATTTAGTACATCAATAAGCAGGAAAGTAAGTAGCAGCAGCAGCAGCTATCGATGGCAAACTCCCACAGGTAGAGCACCTGCTGGCGGAAGGCAAAGGTCCCGAGTTCGAGTCTCCCTCTGGCACACTGTTTTAACTACAAGGGCGTTTTACATGAGCGCACACACCACTGCAGAATTAAAATTCATAGTGTTTTGTTCTTTCTATGGCAGTGTAACAGCAAACAGTTTCTAAGTTGACACCGACATTGGCACACGCTCCACTACAGAATGAAACTTCGTTTTGTTTCTTCGTTCTTTGGGCAATATGATAGCAAAGTGTTTGTAAGCTGATATCCAAAAATACTCCAACAGTCCTGTATGGTCGTCTGCTTGAAATCACTTGGAATTTCTCGCTTACTTTCTCGAACTGTACTTATCCCTGCCAATTTGTGATTTCAAGGCAGTTCTTCCGGCAACGGAACGCTTGGGAAACAATTATTCGCGGTCACATTTCGCCCAGTGTCTGATATCTCAGCAGTTAGCCGCTGGACGAGGGTGCTGGTCGAAGTGTTCTGATAAGTAGGTCATTCGGATTGTTTACCAACATATATATCTAATTTTATAATATAAAATGTAACAACATCTACTAACGACAACTGCCTGATACCATATTTAGCAGGTTATCTGGGCATCTAGAGATGAAACTGTCACGAACCCCTGAAACTCTCTAGAATCTCATCTAAAGTGTCATAGTTTCTGTAAATTTTTAACAAGCGCTTTATATAACTACCTGGTGGATGCCAGCTTTTTTGTTAGATTTAGAATGTCATAAAATCGAAGTGCTCCAAGTAAAAATTGAAATGGCTATTTATGCTTGACAGTTCCGCGGAAATCGAGAACAGTTCCATCAGTACCCCAAGTCTCATCAATCGAAGTATGTGATAATTTATGCAGCTCTTTTATTTCCAGTGATCTTCACTTTATCCAACCAATTAATTTTCTCCGTTCAGTCTCAATTCGTCTGTTCCATATGACGCAACGGCTTTGGGAGAAATGTGCAGAGAGAATTGGTTTTTAAGTATACAGGATTTTGCCCCTAATTCCTAAGTTAAGTTATGATTTCGGAGAAACTGGAGGCTGCCAACCAAATTGCAGGAGGACTAAAAGTCTTAATGATAATGCTAAAATATTTTGCAGATTATTCGACGGATATCTGCTCCAGTTTTATAAATCTCTCGAACGAGTCTGTTTTGGACAGTCTTGTAAGAGGTTATAGGCAGAATATCGTTAGACGATTGTGGAATGTAGTATAATTGATCATGATGATGATGGTCATGACGATATCTGGTTTGTGGGACGGTCAAATGAGCGGTTATCAACGGCCTACAAATTCCCAATCTTTACCCAGTCCAGACTCTCCACTTTCACAAATGATGATAAAATGATGCGAAAAACACAAACTCTCAGTCCCCGAGGGGAGAAAATCCCCGACTCTGCCGGTAATCTAACCATGGACCCCGTGATCTAGAGGCAACAACGCTAGCCACTAGATTACTATCAGATCAGGTGGTGCTTAATTACGCAAAGGAATCAGGTACTGAAAGTAGTAATTTATTTCTGGCATTTGGGTAACAAGATAAGACGATGACGGATGTGGAGAGGATATAAAATACACAGTGCCCGGGGCCAGAAAAGCATTTCTAAAAAAGTGAAACTAGTTAACACCGAATATAAAGCTAAGTCTTATGATGTCTTTTCTGAAGGTATGTATGGAGTGAGTCGTGTACAGAAATGAAATGTGGATGATGCATTTGCATTTACATCTACATCTATATCTACATAGATGCTCGGCAAGCCACCATACGGTGCGTGGTGGAGGGTACCCTGTACCACTACCAGTCATTTCCTTTCCTGTTCCACTCCCTAATAGAACGAGAGAAAAACGAATATCTGTACGTTCGTGCGAGCCCTACTTACTCGAATCTTATCTTCGTTGGTGGCATTAGTATTTTATGGTAGTCAGCTTCAAATGACGGTTCTCTAAATTTTATCAGTTGTGTTATTCGAAAAGAACGCGCCTTTCCTCCAGGGATTCCCCTTTGAGTTACCAAAGAGTCTCCGTAACAATTACGTGTTGCTCGAACTCACTGGTAACAATTCTAGCAGCTCTGCTCTGAATTGCTTCAATGTCATCCTTCAATCCGACTCGGTACGGACCGCAAACACTCTGGCATTACTCAAGAATACGTCGCATCAGCCCCCCCCCCCCCCCCCCTCATATGCGATCACCAACTCTTTCCCACAATTCTCCCATCTAACCGAAGTCGAACTTCTCCTTCTCTGCAACAGTTATCACCTGCTTGTTCCATTTTATACTGCTTTGGAACGTTACGCTCAGATGTTTAAAGACTTGAGTGCGTCAAGCAGGATATTAGTGATACCGTAACAGAACATCACAGGTTTGTTCTTCCTACTCATCCGTATTAACAAGAAAATAGAAAAAATTGTTCAAATGGCTCTGAGCACTATGGGACTAAACTACTGAGGTCATCAGTCCCCTAGAACTTAGAACTACTTAAACCTAACTAACCGAAGGACATTACACACATCCATGCCCGAGGCAGGATTCGAACCTGCGACCGTAGCGGTCGCGCGGTTCCAGACTGTAGCAAGAGAATAGAAGACTTAGGAATGTGCTGCTATAGGGTATGTCAGATATCTTATAAAATAGTAAGGAGCAGTTTGTGGCACAAATTGACTAAAAGTAGAGGTAGTCTGATATGGCACATCGTGTGACTTCAAGGATCAACAGATTCGTAACGGAGGGAAGTGTAGGGTGTACTATTGTGGAGAGATACCGAGAGTAGACTACAGTGAGGCGGTTCCAGTGGATGTTGGTTTCAGTAGCCATTTGGAGATGAAGAGGGTAGCACAGGACAGAATAGTGTGGAGCTGCAGTCATGGACTGTGCGGCTGGTCCTGGCGGAGTTTCGAGTCCTCCGTCGGGCATGGGTGTGTGTGTTTGTCCTTAGGATAATTTAGGTTACGTAGTGTGTAAGCTTAGGGACTGATGACCTTGTCAGTTAAGTTCCATACGATTTCACACACATTTGAACAACAGTGTAGACACTATTCGGACTGAAAACATTAGCACCACCAACAACAACAATACATAATTGTTGTTCACCTGCCATAATATGGTGTATACTAACTGTTCCGGCGTAAAGCGAAGCCCCGGCACGCCACTCAGAGAGGGCTGTGGGATGACGCAAGCCAATTGCACTCCGACTGACCTCTATCCAGGACGACAACGCGACTGCAGCGCCCTCTACACGAAGAGGACATAAGCGCCGCGCCGCCAGGCCGCGTCCCCAGTTCTACGAGTTCTACAGCAGCGAGTTCAAGAGGAGCATCAAGTGTAGTTATTTCGCATCTACTACGTAGCGTTGTCTATACTGAAGAGATTTCTTGTGTTGTCTGCACCCTTTGCTTGCGACACGTCTGTTTAACAAAATTAAGTGTTGTAATCATTTTCTTTTCAAATAAAATTCACTAATACGATTTTCTTGAATTGTTGTCTAGCGATCCGAGAAAGCAGATTTCCTAGGCACCCCATATTTGACGAGTAGGCAGGATACAACACTAACATAATATTCACTGACGTGTTATTGTCTGGAGAACAGCCTTAAGGCATGTAAGAGCACGAAGCAGACTGCGCTGACAGTAAATGTGACTCAGAGTTTCTTACGTAAGTTATGCTTCCGCTTGCGCAAGGACACACGATAGTCAAAGACGCGACGCATATTGAGTAAAGCAACTTTCCAAATCCCACATATCTGGCGATCTGTCGGATGGCAAGCAACTGTTTCAACTCGTGCTGCTGGGGAAAAAAAAAAAAGGTTGTTGAGAGGGGAGCTGGGTACGAAACAGAAAATAAGAAAATACAGAAAGTGTTCTGCATTTTCTATTTTCAAGTCAGCTCCCCTCTCTATAACCGTCGCAGATGGAGCGTCTCCCAAACACGGGCCACAGGAGTCTCCTTCTTGTTTCACCTTTCGCGACATTGTTCGACGGGGTTACCGAATGTCATTTCAGGAACAGCTGCTGTGAGGGGACCCGCCGAAAACAAGGTTTAGCCAGCAGGCGGAAGGGTGGACAATGCTAGAGGATTCTGGTCCCTCCCGATTCTCTCCAACTCCCTCCCACTTCGCTGGCCCCAGTCTCTCCTCTCCTTCTACCCGCTCTCTCTCTCTCTCTCTCTCTCTCTCCCTCTCTGTGCCATTTTATCTGGACGAACAGCGCACGCGGAAGCAGAAGCCCACTCACCGCTTTAAATCGACTGCAGATGACAATCGGAGGGAAAGCCGAACAGGCGCCTAACCCACCCCAGTCCACCGTGCGCGCGCGCGCGCTCCCCGTCCTCTACCGGCCGGCCAATAATTTTTTAGCGCGGCCGTATCTTAGCGGCTGCGGCGGCGGGTAGCGCTTGCGGTAGGAGGCAATTGGCGCCGCACGCGCGGCGTCGACGTCTGCGTTGGCGGCGGCCATTGTCTGCGGCGTCAGGTGGCGCGCCAGGTGCGCATTGTCCGCGGCCACCGACGCCGCCGTTCATCACCGACGCCAGCTGCGACGCCTGTTCTGCGCCCCCCGGCGCCGCCCACGCAACCGGCCGGCATTTCGGAATATTTGCTGGCCGCGCCTTGCTCCCGCGGGCGGTCAGCCTGCCTTTCCGTTCCTCTCCCACTGCCCCGTCATTGCATCCTTTCCTCGCTCACCCTCTGTCTCTCTCTCTCTCCAACTCTCGCCCACTTTTTTTTTTCACTCTGTCCTCCCGACTGAAAGATCTGTCCCGCCGGCCGCCCTCGTTAATAAATCGGAAACGGCCTGTCGATACCCCCTGCACACTGCGGGCTAACTCCGGAATATCGGTGGCGTTTCGCTTTAAATTCTCGTGCAGTCGATGCGGGTACCTTCAAAGCAGTTCACCAGAGCTGGGTTGTCTTTAATAAACGGCAGTTTTTTACGTTCCCTCCACGACTTTGTACTTGTGCATAATAATTTCGCTGCTGATTGTTAAAATGACTCTCACGATCCACTTTTGAACTTCCTAACCTATTTTCTTGTTACAGTTCATTTATCTGACTGACTGGTGAGTAATGGTGCTCACATCTGTGGATTAAATTTGTTTTAAACTATACAGATATTATCAATGAAGATAATATATTTTACTAATAAATAGCCGGCCGGGGTGGCCGAGCGGCTCTAGGCTCTACAGTCTGGAACTGCGCGACCGCTACAGTCGCAGGTTCGAATCCTGCCTCGGGCATGGGTGTGAGTGATGTCCTTAGGATGGTTAGGTTTAAATAGTTCTAAGTTCTACGGGATTGATGACGTCAGATGTTAAGTGACATAGTGCTCAGAGCCATTTTTGAACTAATAAATATTTTACTAATAAATTAAATTAAATTTCTATAAGAGTCGGCGGTCATTGTGAATAACGTTTTGAACCAAACCATCGTTTAATAAATTTCTTTATTGTGCCATTTTAGCTTCTTCCGCCATTACATACCTGCAGTTAGGATTAAAGGAACACAAAGAGTGACAGTAGATTGTTATACTGGATGTCTCTCCCAAGAGTCGCCAGGCTCATTTTCTCTGGTATTTCGTCATATATTTGCAATTTCATTTTTCAACGTGTAATTGTAGTTTGCTCAAACAAATACTTCTCATCGCGTCTGGCATGTGATGGCCAGCGTCGATGGAATGTGTTGATTTTCTTCCCGTTATTCTAGAGTAGAATTGTACGTTCCCATTCAACAGAGCGGTCCCAAATTAGTCTAGTCTGATATTTCTTTTGTCGATGCATATTGACATCGACAGTAAAACACGATGAATAACCAGTATTGCTGCAGCGACGGACCTTCCTCGTCCGCACTAGCTGCTACGGCTATGCAGAAACGCCGCTCAATCGCTGCTGGAAAACTGATTATTCTCAGTCTTTTATTGTCTTTGTTAATACATATCGATAAAACGTGTAACGCTGTGCACTAATTTGGGATCGCTCTGTCGAGTGGGTACGTAAAATTTAGCTTTAAAAATAATTTTCTTTGTAATGGGGAACATACCAACTCTTTCTGTCAAATATGGACGAGGTGCACTACACACTACAAAAACTAAATTATAATTATCTGCCGAAACACGAGAGATACTACACCTGAGATCCATGAGAGAGACACCCCGTATGTTATCAAACTTCGCAAGATTAAAATTTAAAAGTTAAAAATATTAAAGTTCACTCATCAGAAACAAAGAACGTGAAAAACGAGATTCAGTGTCAGTATTGAAAACTTGTACCTACTCCGAGCTTCAAATAACAACTTGGTTCTCTAAATTATACGAAGCTGTAAGATTTTAGCCGCCGGGCGACACAATTGTCGGGGGCGTTGCCTTGAATTTAATATTTCTTTCTTCCTCCCCTCTTATCACCGCCCCACCTTGATTAAAATGAGCAAACATGTATCATCACTTTTATCTTTAGTGGATTTTAGTTATTACTCTACCTAAAAGTCATTACGACATTTAATATTTTGTGGAGGTTATATGAATTTAAGCTTAATCCTATTTATATCACAAAATGCCGATGATTAGGCGTTAAATATTGCGGTAGTTTACGTAAATAGATGAAGACCAACGTCACAGACTTGAAGCACCGAATGGTGAAATAAGATAAATCCCCTGACAAAAATGTGTAGCAAAACTTCACGGATTGAGACGGTATCGGATGTTATTTCAGCGATTACAGAATCGACTCCCATTTAAATAGAAACTGGCAATATAAGCCCACCTATCAGTATGAGGACGTGCCACGTATGACCTGGCTATATGCCTCTATTCGGCTGAAAAGTTTTCATGAACCCGTTGTACTCTCTCCTGAGGCAAGCTGACCCATAACTGTTGCAACTCTCCCCTGATAACCTGGACACTGGCAGTGGGACAGTTCTGACGTCCGACTTGGTTCTGCAAACGTTCAATCAAAGACACATTTGGACATCTTACTAGCCGCGAGAGTACCTCAACATCAAGCAGGCAGTTGATAGAGAGTCGTTCCACGAACGGACGAGCATTGTCCTGGTACAAGATGGCACCACGATACTGTCGCATGAGATTTAACACTTGAGGTCGCAAGATGCATGTCGTGTACCATTTTTGCCGTCACAGTTGGCTGAGTTACAACCGTCAGTGACCGTAAATGATGCCTGATGGTACCCCATCCCATCGGTAAGTAAGCAACACATATGAAAAACTATATAGTACAATACATAAAATACACACTGAAGAGCCATAGACATTGGTACACCTGTTTCCTGTCGCCCGGAGCATGTAGAAGCGACTCAACACGACGTGGAATTGACTCGACTTATGTCTGAAGTGGTGCTGGTGTCACACAATGAATCCTGCAGGGCTGCTGTCCATAAGTCCGTAAGAGCACGAAAGGATGGAGACCTCTTCTGAATAACACGTTGCAAGGCATCCCAGATGTGCTCAATAATATTCATGTCTGAGGATTTTGGTGGCCAACGGAAGTGCTTTAACTGAGAAGAGTGTTTGTCGAGCCACTTCGTAGAAATTCTGGACGTGTGCGCTGTTGCATTGTCGTGGTGGAACTGCCCAAGTCCGTCGGAATGCACTATGGACATGAGTGGATGCACGTGATCAAACAGGATGCTTACGTGCGTGTCACTTGTCATAGTCGTATGTAGACTTATCAGGGGTCCCATATCATTCCAGCTGCACACGCCCCACACTATTACAGAGCCTCCACCAGCTTGAACAGTTCCCTGCTGACACGCAAGGTCCATAGATTCACGAGGTTGTCTGCATACACGGATACGTCCATCCGCTTGATACAATTTGAAGCGAGACTCGTCCTACCAGGCAACTTGTTTCCAGTTGACAGTCCACTGTCAGTCGTGACGAACCATGGTGGGACGTAAAGCTTTGTCGTGCAGTCATCAGGGCTAAACGAGAGGGCTTTCGGCTCCGAAAGCCCATATCGATGATGTTTCGTTGAATGGTTCACACGCTGACTCTTGTTTATGGCCCAGCATTGATATCTGAAGCAGTTTGCGGAAGGATTGCACTTCTTCCACGTTGAACGATTCTCTTCAGTCGTTGTTGGTCCCGTTCTTACAGGATCTTTCACCTTGGCCTCTAGATGCGTGGAACAGAAATTGTGCAACAATACATTATTCATTGACCGCGTACGTAAATACATTTCGTAATGGCTGTTGTAGGAGATTTGATGTTTTACCGGATTCCTGATATTCACTGTACACTCGTCGTACGGGAATGTCAGCACTTCATCGCTACCTCGAAGATGCAGTGTTTCATCGCTCGTGCACTGACTATAACACCACGTTCAAACTCAGTTAAATCTTTATAATCGGCACAGTAGCAGCAGTAACCGCTCGAACAACTGCGTCAGACACTTGTTGTCTTATATAGGCGTTGCAGACCGCAGCGCCGTATCTGCCTGTTTACGTATCTCTGTATTTGAATACGCATACCTATACCAGTTTCCTTGGCATTTCAGTGTATAATTGTGGTAAATGTTGGAGCGATCATAGAAGTAATGTGTTTCTGGGTCACCTAGCACTGAGAGCTTGAAGGTATCAACCGACAGGCAGCTTAAATACTTCACGGTCAGCAGAAGAAGAAGCATAAAAACAATATGTTTGAGAGGAATGGTATACGATGGGTGCTCAATAAGCAATGCAATAACGTTTTTGCCCAATTTCGGTTGAAAAAAATAACGAATTTGTTGCGGGACATCGAAGATATTCCCGCTTCATACAGTATAGTTCAGATAGTTGGCGGTGCTATACGTAGCCTTCAAAATGGCGTCTACATCGGAAGTGAGTTCCAAGCATACAGCTGCCATTGTATTTCTTTTAGCGGGAAACTAATGTATCACAAAGTTGAAACAAATGAGCCCTCGGTCACAGTTTTTAGTCTTCTTAATCAGGTTTCAACACTTCTAAGAGTGCCTTCATCAGAATTTAAATGTTTAAAGGGGCCTGTAACATAATTACAAATTTATACGAAAAGAAATTTTTTTGTATAAAAGTGTTAGTACTGACTAACAATACAAGACAGAGACAGTACTTACATGACACGTATAAAATAAATAACAGGTGAAAAGGGCTTTAGTCACAATTTTTTTAAAGAATGCATGAAGGCGAGCCACTATGGGCTGCTCATATCTGTAAAGCCACAGGTAGCAACGGACTGAGGCACCCGCGTTAACAAGTGCGGGCAGGTGAACATGACACTAAAGAGTGCCATCTGGTAGCCGTAAATATAAGTAGGATATTTAACATTTAAATATAGACAGCTGAATGTTAAAATGAACAGTACTTAGTACTTGAACTCCCAGGTAAAGTTTTATATGACAACAGCAGGCATGGTAACATTTTGCTTTTGTAAAAGCATAGAAATACAGTTTGAAAACTGAAAACTGGTTAAAAGTACAAAAAGAAGCAGTACTTACACGTCACGTATAAAATAAATATAAAGCGAAACAGCTTTAGTCACAGTTTAAACTAAAATGTGTGGAAGGCGAGCCACTACGGCATATACGAGCACCAGTGACATGGATTGACGCCTGGGGACCTGGAGTGTCAAGCATGACGGAAGTGACGGTTCAACACTTGATACTCGACAGCCGATGTCTGCAAGAGATCTTTTACACCGGTATCAATACGGCGTGGAGCGCCATACCGCGTAAAAGTCGTTGCTTTCAGCTGTTGTTTACAAATAATGCTGAGAATGATGCGATACTGTAACATGTCGGTGTACCTCGCACCCGTCTCACTGGTAACTTGAAAAGCAGCACTCGTAATTTCTTCGAAGAAAAATGTTCCGATCACGCTTGTGTGATAAATCAACACCATACCGTGACTTTCTTGTTATGCAGCGGTGTTTCCACGACAGTTCTCGGATTTTAAGTAGCCCAAATTCTGCAACTGTGGGTGCTGACGGACCCTCGAGGTGTGAAATGGGCTTCGCTGGACCACTAAACGTTCGACAACCAGTCGTCATCTTGTGTGATGTCCTTAGGTTAGTTAGGTTTGAGTAGTTCTAAGTTCTAGCTGACTGATGACCATAGATGTTAAGTCCCATAGTGCTCAGAGCCATTTGAAACATTTTCGAAGTACATGACACATCGCTACGGCTGATTTTATCCCACCATTGACACGATGTAACGCTTTGAGCGGGTGGGAGACTGCACTTTCCTCGTCGGTAATAGACTTTCTCTGGCGGGTACTGAGCGTTTGCGATGATCTTCAATGTGGTGAGGTAATGTACAGGAGTTGGCAAAAAATATGGAAACACCGCGAGAAAATCATGCTTGAACATAAATGCAGATGCTAGACAAGCCTGCAGGTTACGCTGATCTATTTGGCCACGAATGGGACCTGTGCAGTGTCCTCAATACGTTGCAAGTGTCGGTCGTGGTCAGAAAAGTGTTCTGTGTCGTTGTTAGTAGCTAAGTGACTTCGAACGTGGGCGAAATTGTTGACGCCCGTGCGGTGGATGGTTCCATAACGAAGGGAGCCAAACTATTAAAGAGCTTCGAGTGGCACCGTATCGATGATATATACCGCATACAGCGAGAAAACTTGATCCGCTAAGCTACAACGCGGACGAAAGTGTGTGTTTTGAGTGATCGTGACGAGAAATAAGAGGACGACAGCTGGGAAAGTAACTTCAGAAATGAATGTTGCACAGACGAACCCTGTCAGGACCAAAGTGACACGAACAGAGCTCCAGAGGCCAGAGACGGTAGGGCGAGCTGGGATTTCATAAGTACTTGCCAGTGACTCAAATGTTCGTCACAGCAAAACGTAGTGCCGAAAATATAAAACTTGGACAATGGGGCAATGAAAGAATGTCATGTGGTTGGATGAGTCTCTTTGCACACTATATTTAACATCTGGCCGAGTTTACGTCCCAAGAGTGAAACCTACCGCGGTTCGGTGCGGTTTGGGCAACCATATCATAGTATTCCGTGAGCCCCATCGTTACTCTGCGAGGTCGCAATACTGCCAAGAATTACGTGGTCGTTCTGGTTCAGTAGTTCCCTCCCATGGTACAGTGTTTGTGCCCCAGTGGTGAAATAGTGTTCCAAGAGGACAGGAGCCACTTTTCACAGTGCACGAATTGTCCAGGACTGGTTTTGTGAGCACGAGGATGAACTGTCGCGTCTCCCCTGGCCGCCCCAGTCATTTGCTCTCAATATTATTAAACTTTTTCGATCTGCTTTCAAGAGAACGATCCACTGTCGCTGTACACCTCCGTCATTGTTACCTGAACGTGCCACTTTTTCGCAGGAAGAGTGGTAACGTAGGTGGGCCCACAAACTGTCAACGTTGCTTTGACTATGCTGCAGAAGTTTCTCTGGGAAGCTGTTATAATTCTTACATACAGTCAAGATCTCTCTCAATACGATTTACATATTTTTTGAGCCATGAAAAAAGACATTTGTGGTCGTCGATTTATTACAGACCAGCAATTGCACGACTGGGTAGTCATGGCTCCCGAGGCAGGTGACAAAGAAGCTGTTCTGTTTTTATATTCTCAGGGATATTTTCCTTTCTTATTTTCTCTCATCAGCCATGTCGCCTCTTTTGCCTCACAATGAATACTGCAGCGATCCATTTAGGAGTATTCTCTCCCCATGTGATCCATGTATAAACAGTCCTTCAGTATTATAAGATAGCAATATACAACTGTAAATCACCTAAAACTTCCACCGCATATTTTCCAGTAATGGGATGTACTATTGTCGTGCGGTTTTCACAGAATGCATTGGTAGTCAAGGGCTCGTATTGTTAGCCATTCAACAGATTTTAATAATACTTACAAAGTGTATTTTTGGGCAAACATACATATTATACATGGTCTCAATTATTGAACAATATGAAAAAACGTAAATTACTTACTAATTACGGCGTGGACACACTTATTCAACAGTCACTACAGATATTTGTATTTATATATGATATGTTTGATATGCCTGCCGTCATTGGCGATGATGTGACGCAGGCGAATAGCGAAATTCTGTATGACCCGCTGAAGTGTCGGAACATCGATGCTGTCGATGTCGTTCTGAATGACTTTTTCCAGTTCAGCAATGGTTTTGGAGTTATTGCTATTCACCTAGCCTTTAATATAGCCCCACAAAATAGAGTCTCATATGTTGAGATCCGGAGAATATGGCGGCCAATGCAGGCCCAGGACAGTGGCCTCTGGGAACCCCAGAGCCAGAAAGTGGTCCCCAGATAGGGTTGAGCTCCGTCTTGCATGAATCACATCTTGTCGGAATCAGGCTCACTTCAGATAATGGGGATGAAATCATCTTCCAAAACCTACAAGTACCGTTCGGTAGTCACCGTGCCATCAAGGAATGTCGCACCTATTATTCTGTGGCTGGACACTGCACACCACACAGTCACTTGTGGAGTGTGAAGAGACTTCTCGATTGCGAAATGTGGTTTCTCAGTCTCCCAAATGCGCCAATTTTGCTTAATGACGAGCCCGTCCAAATAAAAGTGGACTTCGTCGCTAAACCAAACCACACTTATTCCTATCATGCCCCACGGTCAACCGTGCAATTTGAACGTCCTAAAGCAAACCGTTCATAAATTATGACGATTTCATTTTCTGCAGTTCAATAATCGCTACCCCGTAAATGGAAAATACCTGTAGACATTAACAGACTGAAAGTAGTGTAAATTACAAGTGTCAGAGATGTTTGTTGCAGGATATCAGTGCGCGTCGTTTACGAGATATCATGTTTTGAAAAATTCCCACACGAACACTAGTATGATACCTGTGGTAGCACACGCTAAAGAACAACGCTAGTACATACATAATTATGTGGATTCTAACCAGTAACGAGTCAACTGACCATCACAGGTTGTGTTCAAAATGACCACCGGCAACAGCAATACACGTTTCCTGTTCGGTATTGAACGACTGTAGCACACATGCTAGCATTTCAGTGGAGATGTCTGATCAGGCTGCAGTAATATGTCATTCCTTATCATCTGGAGTAGATGGTATATCCTTGTAGACAGCGTGTTTCAGCTTTCTCCACAGATAAAAGTCTACAGGCGTCAAATGCGGGGAACTTGTGGGCGAAAGCACGAGTCCTTTGCGTGCAATCCATCAATTGGGCTGGTACCACATGTTCCTCTTAGTCTACAGAGGAACGTCTTCCAGAATCCATGAATGTTAGGAGGCTGCAATGCTTGTGAGCGTTCAGTATTCTGTCTATGAAAAGCGGACCTATGAGCTTATGGTTCACAATCCCACTCAATGGGCGCTGACGTTGAACCTGACGAAGCCAACGGGGATTGTCAGCAGACTGATAGTGGGCGTTTCGGCTGTTTACCTGGCTGCCACTAGTAAATGCCGCTTCATCCCTAAACAAGACATATAATACACCTGTGGTATCCTGTCTTACTGTGAATGTACAGAAATTAACACCATTCTCATAATCGCTTCCATGCAACCCTTGATGGATGCGACAGGCAATGAAATTATGTCGATGGAGAATGCCTGACTCACGCCACTTCCTCATGCGTTTGCGCGGGAGCTAACGTGCAGACGAACTGCAACAGCAACAAGAACCTTAATTTTCTCCTCTTCTGCCGTCACTTGTTTCTTCTATTACGTTGTATAGGTGTTATACTACCACTTTCACGTAACTGGTTGAAGAGGTTGACAAATAATTGCCGAGATGGTTGACGCCTGTCGGGATATCTTGCTGCATACACCATACAACAACTAACTGCATTTCTCATACACCATGAGCACATCGGCTTTTTCTGCGTCAGTAAATCTCATCGTCCACTCACGACCTACTGCTTGGACTGTCACACAGTAACTGACTTGCAAGTCACAATGCATTCATGGGACACACAAGCACCCTGCAAGAAAACTTAACAACATAGTAGCCAATAACTGCGTAGTTTCAATGGATTCGCACTGTAATCCTGCCAGAAACGTCAGTTACATCGTAATTTACAGTCCGTTGATGTTAATACGCACTGTTCCATTTCAAAAATATGTGTTTGCACAAAAAAACGCTTTCTAATTATTATTACAAACTGTTGATCAGCTAACAGTACGATCCCCTGACTGCAACTCATTCTGTGAAAATCACAGAATCTTTCCATTTCCGCAATATATGCAGTGCAAGTTTTAGGTGATTTACCCTGTATATTGCTATCTTATTACAGCGAGGAGTGTTTATATATGGATCACACGAGGGCAGCATAGTCTCACAAGAATGACCACAGTATCCGTCGTGAGACAGAAAGAGGCGACATGGCTGTTGAGAGAGAGAGGAGGATAGAGAAGCAGCTCTGAGAATGTAACAACAGAACAGCTTGCTCGTCATTCGTTTTCCTCTGAAGGCCATGTACCCTCAGCAACGTTCACTTCATCACAACTTTCAGGCATGTAGCATGTCGTCTCGATGATACGTTACCTCACAGGTTCAGCTGCGAAACTACATCTGAAATCTGGTCTTATATCCGAAGGAGATTTTAAATCATAGATCGCACATTCCCAGCTTTCCCTGACGTAATGGAACTGATAAGGCAGCAAGAACTGCAATACCAACGATCCAGAAACTACGCAGCTGTTTGGAAAATAGTGCAAACAAATGGTTCAAATGGCTCTGAGCACTATGGGACTTAACATCTGAGGTCATCAGTTCCCTAGAACGTAGAACTACTTAAACCTAACGAACCTAAGAACTTCACACACATCCATTCCCGAGGCAGAATTCGAACCTGCGACCGTAGCGGTCGCACGGTTCCAGATTGAAGCGCCTAGAACCTCTAGGCCACAACGGCCGGCTAGTGCAAGCAGTTACTTACATAATTCACATTCGATCAGCCGTTTTCAACGATTCTTCCTCACTCATGCAATTAGAACATCAAACAGTAAGATGTGTCGCAAAAAGCTATACAGAATTATCTGGCCGTTGAGTAAACGCACTGATCTTACCGGCATAACTAAGAACAAGGAGAAGACGAAGATGGGGAAGAAGGTAGGTTGTTGACTTGTGGAATTGAAGGGACCAGACTACTAGGAAAGAAGCAGAAAAAAGGAGGCTGCCACAATGCTCGTTTAGGAATGAAGCATTCCAGAGTTTGTAGATATAATTCACAAGTTGGAAGAATAAATTTGTATAATAAGAATAAATTTGTATAATAATGCTACTATGTAAAGTTTTTGCTGTAATAACACTATATACTATAATCTGTAAAATTACTACCATAAAATGGGGTGAATAGAAACAATTTCTTAACTTTAAACGAAAAAATGATAATCTGAAAATAAATGAAAATCAAAAATATATGGGAGTATAAGTCTTGTCCCTAACTTTAAATCTATAATAGGATTTGGAACGTATCTTAAGTTTCCATAACATAAAAGAACTTGGCTTTCCATTCACGCTACAGAGTGGAGTGCATAGAAATAGTACTGTTAATCTTGTTATTTTTTTTCTGTTTATTAATATTGAGGTTAAACAGGAACATGTAAAAATGTGTTTTGGGTCTAGGAGAACAAGAACCAAAATCTGTCTGGCTCAAAAAGTTCTTTCCAACACAAAAACAGAAACATATTTCATGCAATGTGGTTTTTTATTCTGTTTTCCGAATAAAAATTGCTATGTCTACTTTTACTATACTGTAGCATTAAACTGATGAATTTAATTTGTTTGTTGATACATTAAGTCACTGACTTCATGTTCAAAAATGATTTCTTTGAATCTGAAAGTCTTATTTTACAGAAATAACGAAGATCATTCGAACAGCACCCCCTTGACTAAAAAATGACTTCCCATCTTTTGCAAAAACCGTCTTCAGTAGGCTTTGTATTAAAAAAGCCACCTATCCTTTGCATACTAAATAAACAAAATTTACATTTGTACAATCTAAAAGACTGCTAACTCTTTCTTTATAATTTAATCACAGCATAACATCGTGGGTGGAAAACATTGCCTGGTGGTTCCTTATTTCAGTCAAATCTTTCAACTTCTTATGAATAAACAGTGTTGGTTACTGTTTACATTCATCCCACAAATACCAGAAACAGAAACCTACATCTTTAATAAGCCGAAACACAAGTTAGATAAAAATATGTTTTAAAACTGTACTTTTGGTTACAAAACGGGACTGCAAGTTTGCTTACCATGTTCTTAAATTAAATCTACAATCTTTATAACGGTACTCACAAACTGTCAAGCTAAACATCAACTGACAGTGTCGCCAAATTTGAAATTCACACTTTCTCTGATAGACTCGTTCACAACAAACCTAGGCAAAGAAACATTTAAATGATATTCCCATTTGTCTACCGACACGATGGCACAGAAATATTTTAGAGGTTTCGTTGCTTTTCACCCCATTACGAAATTTCGTAATTTCAAAGATTTGCTTCCCAGACGGAAATAGATTAGGCATGGTATCTTATGTCTCTCTAGCAATTTTCTGACCCCAAAATGCGATGACTGAACCTGGAAGGAATGGAAGCTCTATTTTCACAAACATGGAGACCATCCACGTGAATCATGTTGACCGAGGGCAATGGCGAGGTCCGTGCACGTTGACGGAGACATTCATGTGTGTGTGTGTGTGTATGTGTGTGTGTGCCTGCGCGCAAGGAGACATGGGCGCCCGAGGACCATTCAGCTGCGGTCGACCCTCGACCGAATGGCGTCGGGAGATTCCGTCCCACAGCGAAATAGGAATATCTGGGCTGGCGCAGCACCTCTGCTGAAGGGAAAGGTTTTCAATCAATCAGATAGCAGCGACTGCGACGCCGGTGGCGGAGGTGGTGGCGGAAGCAGCAGCTGAGGCTCCGCGGTAATCCCCGCCGCCTGTGCATATTTCTCGGGGGAGAACCGCGTGCAGTGTTGCCAATCTGCGGCGACGCCCGCACTGACGGATTGGCTCCCGCTGGGGAACTTCACGTGCCCCGCTGACCAGCTGCGGCCAGCGTAAGTGAAAGCACATCGAACTTCTCCTATCATTGTTGTTGCTCACAATCACATCCGAAAAAGAAAACTGATCAGGCAATATAGTAGTCGACAGGCAGGATTCCCATGGAAGTAGCAGTACAATATCTGAAGCATAAATGTACCAAATATATTATGAAAGTAGTAGATACATGTAAGACATAAACAGTCATGACAGAATTACATAGTTTCTTTCGTTACACGATTAACAAAATTAGGTGTTAGCATTTCCTGCAAGGAAATAGGTATAAAGCTATTCATTGTCTTCTTGCTAGAGTTTCAAAATCTTGCAGTGAAATTGTCACCCACTCTTCAAGTATCTCTATTTTCAGCTTACATCGAGGCCTGAAATTGCTTTTCAATGCAATAAAAATGCTTTGCAAGTATTTCACAAAGGTTTCCGAAGGGATTCAGATGCTGTCTATGTGCAGGCCAAGGTAAGATATCGTTACTTTTATCTTCAATTCAGTTTTTGGTTGTAGCAGGAACATGCACAGATACATTATCTCGTTGACACTTAAAACTTCCGTGCACTAGGTCCTCACACATTCTAATCAGTTCTGTATCTGTTATTCAATGTACACGTTAGAGTTAATTTTAATGTTCAGCCAAGCAATGTGTGATTTACCGTGAGCGTAGATGGCTGCCCAAACCATAACACTTGCACCACCAAAATTTCTGGTCATTCTCGCCTACCAATCTTCTCTCAAATCATGCCAATAATATTGAAATCCAACAGGCTCATCTAAATTAAACTTCTTCCCTTCGCTGGAAACCACTTTATCCCATTCTGAAGTTCATGACATATGTTTTTAGCATACTCTAACCTAGCGTGTTTACGTTTGGCTTGTGGAGCAGCTATTTGCAGGCGTTTCTTGAATGCAAGATGTTTGTTATGTGACAAAATTTGTGTTACACGCCTGGCAGTTACTGGCAACCGTGAATCAGTAAGAAGGTGAGAAGATAACGGTTTGCGACGCTTACTTTGTGTAAAAGTAACCGTTTTTTTTTACATCAGCTACCCTTTCTCGTTCTGTCTATGTTGTGTACCCAGTCTAAAGAAATTATCACTGTACTTGAAAGGTTGAATTTTGAGATCTGACGATTAGAGAGCATCCCGTTTTCTTGTACGCACTGACTCTTACATTTTCATCACTTGATTACTGTTTTCCTCGTGGTACTGTTAAAATCGCGGTTTTTGCACACGCACTTTCTTTTTCCAATCTGAAGTAGAGGCACGTACACACACATTAACACCGCACAGAGCGACTGCCTTTGTACCGAGTTCCAACCTCGGTGTCTCCACATTACTGGAGCCTGCTCGGATATCTCCGCTGAAATGCTAGCACGTGTGCAGCAGGCGCCCGTTTACCAGACTGCAAGCGTGTATTGCCGCATTTGAACATAAGCTGTGACAGTTGGGGTGTGCATACATGATACTTTTGAGATGGACCCGTTTTCAGAAATTGCACGGATTAAAATCTGGTGAACGACCAGGCCATGCAACTTGAGCGCCTCGTATGGTCCATTGACCATGGAAGACACGACTGCGATGCATCCGGCGAATGGGCTGGAGCACCATCATGTAGCAGCTATATAAACCTTCGAATTACTAACGGCACTTCTTCCAGCAGGCAAGACCAAGTCATCCGCAAGAAACGCCAATATTGTCGGCCACTTAGGCCGTCTCGTCAGATGATTATAGGGTAATATCAACAGCAGCAGCGGAAAATGGTATAACAGGAGTAGGATTCATTATGAATAGGAAGTTAGGGCAGAGACTGTGTTTCAGTGAACAGTTCGTTCTTATCAGAATCGATAGCAAACCAACACCGACAACGATAGTTCAGGTACACATGTCGACGTTGCAGGCTGAGTATGAGGATATTGAAAGGGTAATACAGTATGTAAATGGGGATGAAAATCTAATAATCAAGTGGATCCGGAATGTAACTGTGGGGGATCTACTAGAAGAAAAGGTTACAGGAGAACATGGACTTGGAACAAGGAATGAGAGAGGAGAAAGACTAACTGAGTTCTCTAACAAGTGTCAGCTAGTAATAGCGAATACCCAGTTCAAGAATCACAAGAGGAGGAAGTATAATTGGAAAAGGCCGGATGATAGGGGAAGATTTCAGTTACATTACGTCCTGTTCAGACAGAAATTCAGAAATGAGATACTGGATTGTAAGGCGTACCCAGGAGCAGACATAGTCAAAGATCACAATATAGTAGTGATGAAGAGTGTCAGACTGCAGTCTCTGTAACAAAGTATGATTGAATAAATGGTACCTACCATGGATACCATGCATTTCCGGACATAAGTTCATTAGACCTTTTTTTGTTACATATCTCTTATCGATCAATCCCTAGAGTTTGTACACGGTGGAAAACATCACCCTGTGTATACATAAGCTGAATCACCTATAGCTCGTACAGAAAATATTGCGGAAATGGAAAGTGCTGTTGAGCTGCCATTTTCACAGAATGGATTGGTAGTCTGGGGCTCGTATTGCTAGCCAATAAATAGACTGCAATAATATGTATAAAGTGTATTTTTGTGCACGCATATACTTTCTTAAGTGGAACAATGCCTATTGACACTGATACACTAAGAGTAGGGTAAATTAGAATTTCAATGGTGTTTCCTGCAGGATTATAGATGGGGTGCGGTTTTGAGTTTTTGAGATATTCTGTTTTGTAAAGTTCCATCGCCGACACCTGTTTGTGCCATTCAAAATGCGTAGTTGGTAGGTATGTTTGCTTACGCTGTGCTTGTGAATTCTTTTAGCGCACTGCGACTTGCTAGTCAGCTAGTGTGTGACGGTCCAAGGAGTAAGTAGCGAGTGGACGATGGGATTTACCAACGCAGAAAAAGCCGATATGCTCACAGCTTATGGAGAGTGTGAAGAATACCATTCGTTATTGTATGGTGCAAACCGTAAGATAGCTCAACTGATGTCACCCATCTCGGCAATTATTTATCAATCTTCAACCAGTTGTGTGAAAGGGGTAGTGTAACACATACATAACGTAACAGAGGGAAACAAATGACTACAGAAGAGGGAGAAACTGCTGTTCTTGCCGCTGTTGCAGTTAATCCACACGTTAGCTCCCTCGCAATCACACGTGGAAATGGTACGAATCAGGCAAGTGTTCTACGCATTCTCCATCGGCATAGGTTCCAGTCCCTCTCCATCAAGGGCTTCATGGAAATGATTCTGAGAGTGCTGTTAACTTCTGTACATGGGCATTAAGACAGGGTACTCCATCAGTATCATGTATCTTGTAAAGCGATAAAACCACGTTTGCTAATCATGGGCAGTTAAAACGGTAAAACTTGCGCTATTGATCCGCTGACATTCGCCATCGGCTTCGTCAGATGGAATGTCAGCTTCCATATAGTGTACACGTGTGGTGTGAGACAGTGAACCATCAGCTTATACGCAGTGTTTCATAGACGGAACACCGAATACGCACAATTATTGCAGTCTCCTGACAGACCCTATTCCACGAATCTATAAGAAGTTTCCCTGTAGACTAAGAGGAACCTGTGGTACCAACATGATGGCTATCCAGCCCGTTGTACACGAAGTAGTACAGCACATATTCACGAATATTTTCCAAATCGATAGATTGGACGCAGAATACCTGTACCATGGGCGATCCGACTGTAGACTTTTTCACCGGCCGCTGTGGCCGAGCGGTTCGAGGCGCTGCAGTCTAGAACCGCGCGACCGCTACGGTCGCAGGTTCGAATCCTGCCTCGGGCATGAATGTGTGTGATGTCCTTAGGTTAGTTAGGTTTAAGTCCTAGGGGACTGCTGACCTCAGATGCTAAGTCCCATAGCGCTCAGAGCCAAGATATTTTTTTTTTATTTTTTTATTTTTTTTTTTTGGAGACTATTTCCTGCGGAGAAATCTGAAAGACGTTGTTTACAAAGACATACATACAAACTACACCCAATGATATGCGACGTCAGATTACTGGAGCCTGCTCGGATATCTCCGCTGAAATGCTAGCACGTGTGCAGCAGGCGTCCGTTTACCAGACTGAAAGCGTATATTGCCGCATTTGAACACAAGCTGTGACAGATGTCTCGTTACTGATCAGAATACACTAACTAATATATGAACTTGTATTGTACTTTAGCTTGTGCTACCACAGGTATAGTACTGTTTTCTGTGTGAGAACTTTTCAAAATACGATATCTCGGGAACGTCTTGCATTAATATCCAGGAACAAACACTACTGACACTCTAATTTAACATACTTTTAGTTTAGTAATGTGAATAGTTATTATTCCATTTAAAAATATATGTTCGAACAAACAACACACTTGGTAAGTATTAATACACTCTGTTAATTGATTAACAATGAGAGCCCCTGACTGCCAACCCATTCTGTGAAAATCACTCATCAATAGCATTTTTCAATCCCGCAATATTTGCGGAGCAAGTTTTAGGTGAGTCACCCTGTATATATTATTACGTTCTGAACTGGCAGAACAGAAACTGACCTGATATTCGAATATGAATACAACTGAAAGTGCTGTTACTATCAAACTTAGTTAATTAATGAGGAAGAGGAACACACTACCAATAGAGAGGGAACGATTAAATCATATTACTTCTGATCGTTCAGTTTTTTATCTGGGAGTATGAACAACGAAATGGGTTCAATTACATTGACATACAAATAAAACAAAATCAAATTTTTATTAATCCCCGTATGGGTTCTGTAATACAATATACAGCGTAAGAATTATTGAGCTACATGAAATAAAATCGCTATAACTTTTGAACGGTTTGCATGAGGTTATTCAAACTGCACGGTATGCCACGGAGCATGATGGGAATTAGTATGCGCTTTGTTGTGTGGTTTAGCAACACACTTTCATTTGGATGGGTCTGTAGGTTCGTCATCAAGCATAATTGGCGCATGTAGGCGCTGAGAATCCGCATTTCGCGAGCGAAAATTCTCTCACCCTCAACGGGTGACAGTGTGGTGTGCAGTGATCAGTCACATAATAATTGGTGCGATATTCCTTGATGGCACGGTGAGTACCGAACGACATTTGAATGTTTTGGAAGATGATTTCGTGTGCATTATCCAAAGTGACCCTGATCTCGGCAAGATGTGGTCCATGCAAGACGGAGTTCGATTCTATCGAAGCAGGAGTTTTTGATGTGTAGGAGCACTTTGGGAACCGCATTCTGGCTCTGGGGTACCCAAGGGCCACTGGCGTGGGCCCCGATTGGCCGCCATATTCTCCGGATCTGAACATGTGGAGGTATAGTAAAACAAGGTGTACAGCAATAACCCCAAAACGATTGCTGACCTGAAAAGAGCCAATCAGGAGGTCATCGACAGCACCGATGTTCCGACACTACAGCGAGTCATGCAGATGTTCGCCACATCATCGCCAATGATGGCAGGCATATCGAACATGTCTTAACCTAAATCCGAGAATATGTAGTGACGTTTACATGATGAATAAAATGTGTGCACTCCGTAATTTGTAAGTGATCTAGGTTTATTTTTCATATAGTTCAACAATTGTCACCCCGTATACAACTCTCGTGTGCGTGAGCCTCCCTAGAAGCAGAGAAGGCAAGAGCATTGTAAGTGCACCCTTCCTTATAACCGGAGCTCAATGTCCATGTTATCTATAGAAACAAAAACAATTGCCAGGATTGTCATATTATGACTTCCAAAGAAACCATAGCTACCTATTCGGCACTTGTATGACCAGTTGTTGAAATATGAGTATAGGAATATGGATAACTAATACTATGGATGTGTCGTTCCTGTCTTTTGTCCAGAGCGGAAGTTTCTTTCTTCTTGGTGGTTTGTTTTGGAATCCCGCTTGCTTAAGTCTTTTCTTGAGAAATGTCCGATCTTTTATCTTTCTTTCTGTACCTGCAGTTCCTGGAGATCTCTTTACAGCTTCCACTGGTCATAGTGACTTGGTCTTACTCTTTCGCCAGTGCTCGAGAAGCTGATTGGTCAGGCTACTGGTACACATCCTGCTGGCACATCCATCCGTTAGGTGTCTCTCCCTAGCCGTGTTCATGATTTTTTCACAATATTTCCTGAGGTCCTGGGTTGTTCGTCTTTTTTATTCATTGCCATCTATGATTGGTGCCAGTACCTCCCTCATTATTTTTCTCTCCTGTGTTTCATCTGCGAGATCCTTCTTCTTGAGTAATAGACACTCTGAAGCATACGGAGCTTGAGGGCGGATGATTGGTCATCTTTACGTTGCGGCAGGTAGAGTACTTATTGTAGGTGCTATGGGTCAGTTGGTATGCTCAGTTACAGCTTGTTTACTCGTGTTGATATGGAAAGGTAGCGTCCAGCCAGTTTAGGTTAGTCCCTACTTCAAGTCTGGTGTGCCAAGAGACCCAGCCATATTCTTATTACGAATTTCTTTCAAATTTAGTATTTAGCCCCATTGTCCGGAACGTCTCCAGAGACCTCTTCACTGGATCGGGTCTCACTTCGAAGCGGTACTCATCACTGAAGATAACTCTAATCCTCTCAATAAGATTTGAGGCCGAAGACGTGTCTGGAGACGCCACACACGTCGGAGGGATACCAACGCTGCTGCCGCCCGCCGCATGGCCCCACAGGCAGGAGTGAAGGTCGGCGGTACCATTCATTTTCATAGCAGGACCCCTTTCATTACCATCCACGCCACTGGTACAGCACAGCGGTACCTCTACAACAACCTACGCTCCGCTTTGTTTCCCTTCGTGGAAAGCTGTCCTGAGCTTGTATCTCAGCAATATAATGCCCCGCTACACAAAGCGAGAGTTCCTGCCCTTTGCCTTCGTGCTTGCCAAACCCTGTCTTGGCCTGCAAGGTCGCTGTATTTCTCCCCAACTGAGAACATTTTGAGCATTATAGGCAGGATCCTCCAACAAGCTCGGGAGTTGGAGGATCTAACGCACAATGGCTCTATGATATTATAAATTTAAGACCGGAAGATAACAAATACAGTGTTTAACACCTGAAAAATTTCTGCTAATGTGCCGCAGTTGAGATGACACAAATAGTGACAATTCTAAACGAGTCAAGATGGCCACGAACGCATGAGTAACATTAGGTAAGTCTGAAAACGTTCCTCCCCCGCGTCTACATCTACATACATATTCCCAGGTCATCATACGACGTATGGCGGTGGGTATCTTGTCCACTATTACTGTTCGTTCCCTTCTCTGTTCCACTCGCAAATGGAGCGAGGGAGAAACGACTTCCTAATATGTATACGTATGAGCTCCGATTTTTCTTGTCTTCGCGGTCCGTACGAGAGGTAGGCGTTAGCGGGAGTAGGATTGTTTTGCAATCTGTCGCAAATGGTTGTAATAAAAGCTTTCTCAATATTATTTGACGAAGAGAACACTCTTATATACATCATGTATTATATACTATAGGAGGATATAAGATGAACATCAACAAAAGCAAAACGAGGATAATGGAATGTAGTCGAATTAAGTCGGGTGATACTGAGGCAATTAGATTAGGAAATGAGACACTTAAAGTAGTAAAGGGGTTTTGCTATTTGGGGAGCAAAATAACTGATGATGGTCGAAGTAGAGAGGATATAAAATGTAGACTGGCTATGGCAAGGAAAGCGTTTCTGAAGAAGAGAAATTTGTTAACATCGAGTATAGATTTAAGTGTCAGGAAGTCGTTTCTGAAAGTATTTGTATGGAGTGTAGCCATGTATGGAAGTGGAACATGGACGATAAATAGTTTGGACAAGAAGAGAATAGAAGCTTTTGAAATGTGGTGCTACAGAAGAATTCTGAAGATTAGATGGGTGGATCACATGACTAATGAGGAGATACTGAATAGAATTGGGGAGAAGAGGAGTTTGTGGCACAATTTGACTAGAAGAAGGGACCGGTTGTTCGGACATCTTCTGACGCATCAAGGGATCACAAATTTAGCATTGGAGGGCAGCGTGGAGGGTAAAAATCGTAGAGGGAGACCAAGAGATGAATACACTAAACAGATTCAGAAGGATGTAGGTTGCAGTAAGTACTGGGAGATGAAGAAGCTTGCAGAGGATAGAGTAGCATGGAGAGCTGCATCAAACCAGTCTCCGGACTGAATACAACAACAACAACAACATTTTATACTGAAATGTGACAAAATATATTATCATAACAAAAATTATGCGATAACAATCTTCAAATTTATTTACATCACTACAACCATGAGGACATAAAATATGAGAATTTCAGCTTAAAGAATCAGACCCCTAGACAAGAGGAACTGGAGCCAACTGTACGTGAAAAATAACCACTCTAGAAAGTTTATTGTAATCTTCTCCCCTCTCAAATCTTCATAAAAAACTAATGGGGACAATAGCTCAAATAGGAAAGAGGGGGTAGATTACATGATGCTACCGAGATGGTAACAGAAACAGTTTCATCTCACCTGAAGTGCGGTCTAAATTGCTAGTCAATTTGTTCAGGGGATCTGGTGTTGAAATGGATGAATTGAAGAAATATTTGGTATCATGCACGTGTACTCTTGGGATTCCCAACTGAGTTGACGGAACATTTTGGTAATACTGACATGCTGACTGAATCTACCGGTCACAAATATAGCAGAGTGTCTCCGACTTGCTTCGACGTTTTTTTAAACTGGTCTAGAGGCGATCCCAAACACTCGATCTGTATTCAAGAGTAGGTCGCACAAGAGTTGTAGACGCGCTTTCCTTTACAAATGAGCTAGACTTCCCCGAATTCTCCCAACTGAGAAGTCTATCATTCACCGCCCCTACTACCGTCCCTGCCTGCTCGTTACATTTCATATCGCTTAGCAACGTTAACGCCTACATACTTAGTCTATGACACTCTGTCAGGCAGCACACCGCAAATACTGTATTCAAATATTACCGAATTGCTTTTCTCACTCATCTGCATTCGCTTATATCTATCCACATTTAGATGAAGCTGTCATTCATCACATGTTATAGAAATTCTGTCCAAGTCATCATGTATCCCCCTATTGTCACTCAAAGACGTCATTTTTCGGTACGCTACAGCGTAAACATCAAACATTCGCAGATTGTTGCTCATCCTGTTCGTCATGTAGTTTTTCTTTTAAGAACACTCGAGCCACGACCAAGTTCTCCTCGGTTTTATAACTTCGAGCCACTTACAAATCTGAGAACGTATTCCGTATGCTCCGGCCTCTGTTAACAGGCTGTGATACGGCCGCGTGTCACACGTTTTCCGGAAACCTAGGCATGTGCATCTGCTTGTTCCATTCAGGCATGATTCGCAGAATATCAGGCGAGAAAAGGGGAAGCTGAGTTTGGCAGTATAGATTATAAATTCGTGTTGATGTGAGGGTAGAAACTTTTCTCTCCCAATAAAATTTATTACATTAGAATGAATATGCTCAAAAGTTCTTCAGTGAACCAATGTTAAGTATGTCGACCTATAATTTCCGTTGTTGCAACCTGATTTTTTACAGGTGTCACCTGCGCCTTTTACCAGTAGTTTCGGACGTTTTTAGTAGGCGAGAGGCTCACGACAAATGCAAGTTAGTTAATGTGCCCATAGCGAGGATTACTCTATGTAAAAACGGAGTTCTGGTTGAATATGAACCTGGCGACTTATTTGTTTTCTACTATTTCAGCTACTTTTAAACAACAGAGATACCTGTTTTTACAAGAGTTATACAAAAATTTGGAAGCAAAGCTAGAAATGTAGGCTTTAACAAAAGTGCAGATGGGACCAAGCTTGCAGGTTGCGCCGTTGTATTTGACCACCAACGTCATCTGTGCAATGTCTTCAGTGTGTTTCAAGCGTCACCCGTTGTCAGAAGAGTGTTCTGTGTAGCTGTAAGTCCATTGTGTCGGAGCTAAGTGAATTCTAACGTGGGAAAATTATTGGTGTTCGTACAGTGGGCGTTTCCCTAATCGAGATAGCCGAAGTGTCCGCTGAGTCACAGCACGGACAAAAGTGTCTGTTGGGTGGCGGACCGCCGTTAAAGAGGTTTGTGACGAAAAATAAGAGGAAAACAGCTGCAATAGTATCTGGAGAAATGAATGTTGCGCTCTCGACCCCTGTCAGCACCAAAACAATACGAATGGATCTCCGTAAGCAGGCAACACCACCAAAAGCAATAATTCCAAAACCTGTCATCGGTGATCGAAGTGCTCTTAACGGGAAAACACGTGCCGAAGCCATAAAACGTGGCCTGTGGAGCAATGGAAGAAAGCCATTTAGGTTTATGGTTCTTGTTTCACAATGTTTATAAACTGAGATCGAGTTAACGTCCCGAGAGTGAATCATGGCACGGATTGGGTAATAATGTGGAAGCCATATCACGGTATTAAGAAGGTCCCATGGATACTCTGCAATGTCGCATTACTGTTTCTATTTTGGCTTATCATCTCAATTCCCTGGCACGATGTTTGTTCCCCTAAGGTGAAGCTGTGTTGCGGCATGATAGGGCCCTAGTTGATACAGCTCGTATCGTTCAGGACTAATTTTGTCGAGCACAAGGATAAATAGTGTCACCTGCCCTGGACGCCACAGACACAAGATCTCAATATTATTGGGCTTTTGTGGTCTACTTTGGAAAGAAGGGTGCGTGATCGCTATTCATCTGAATCAACGTTACCTGACCCACTCTTTTACAAGAAGAATGGTACAAGGGTCCCTTGAGAACCTTACGGGACGTCTATTTATCCATTTCGAGACGACTGGAAACTGTTTTTTATGCGAGCGGGTTCCCCAGGTCTTATTCGACATGGTAATGCCTTATGTTGTTGGTGTTTGCATATTTTTGTCCAACGCCTGTACTTCTGTTTTGGAAGTCATCGTTTTCCTTACACCCTATCAGGCACGATAAAATGTTGTGTTTCGACATTTTTCCATCCCCTATATGTTCTTCATAAGAGAGTTTGTGCGGTGGTCAAACGATGGTATTTCAGTAAGATCCTAGTGCAGGACTCATATTTTATATAGAAAATTTAAAACTTCATTTTTTTCTTTTTTCTTCTAATACTACACGAGTCTGATGAGGGAAAGCTGGCGTGGCACACGAGTGACTGAGTAGAATCCTTGTATCCTCTTAATATTATATATAGGGCCAGAATTTTCTACGATTCTCCGCAACATTATTGACTGTGAAAGTTGTAGCATGCTCAGTTACAGTGGATGTAACCAGATGGGTGACGTGATAAACAAACCACTGTATTTCTTTTAACTGCTTTTAGTCAATGTACTCTTTCAAATATGTTGTTGTTGTTGTGGTCTTCAGTCCTGAGACTGGTTTGATGCAGCTCTCCATGCTACTTTATCCTGTGCAAGCTTCTTCATCTCCCAGTATCTACTGCAACCTACATCCTTCTGAATCTGCTTAGTGTATTCATCTCTTGGTCTCCCTCTACGATTTTTACCCTCCACACTGCCCTCCAATGCTAAATTTGTGATCCCTTGATGCCTCAAAACATGTCCTACCAACCGATCCCTTCTTCTAGTCAAGTTGTGCCACAAACTTCTCTTCTCCCCAATCCTATTCAATACCTCCTCATTAGTTACGTGATCTACCCACCTTATCTTCGGCATTCTTCTGTAGCACCATATTTCGAAAGCTTCTATTCTCTTCTTGTCCAAACTAGTTATCGTCCATGTTTCACTTCCATACATGGCTACACTCCATACAAATACTTTCACAAACGACTTCCTGACACTTAAATCTATACTCGATGTTAACAAACTTCTCTTCTTCAGAAACGCTTTCCTTGCCATTGCCAGTCTACATTTTATATCCTCTCTACTTCGACCATCATCGGTTATTTTACTCCCTAAATAGCAAAACTCCTTTACTACTTTAAGTGTCTCATTTCCTAATCTAATTCCCTCAGCATCACCCGACTTAATTTGACTACATTCCATTATCCTCGTTTTGCTTTTGTTGATGTTCATCTTATATCCTCCTTACAAGACACTGTCCATTCCGTTCAACTGCTCTTCCAAGTCCTTTGCTGTCTCTGACAGAATTACAATGTCATCGGCGAACCTCAAAGTTTTTACTTCTTCTCCGTGAATTTTAATACCTACTCCGAATTTTTCTTTTGTTTCCTTTACTGCTTGCTCAATATACAGATTGAATAACATCGGGGAGAGGCTACAACCCTGTCTTACTCCTTTCCCAACCACTGCTTCCCTTTCATGCCCCTCGACTCTTATAACTGCCATCTGGTTTCTGTACAAACTGTAGATAGCCTTTCGCTCCCTGTATTTTACCCCTGCCACCTTCAGAATTTGAAAGAGAGTATTCCAGTTAACATTGTCAAAAGCTTTCTCTAAGTCTACAAATGCTATAAACGTAGGTTTGCCTTTTCTTAATCTTTCTTCTAAGATAAGTCGTAAGGTCAGTATTGCCTCACGTGTTCCAACATTTCTACGGAATCCAAACTGATCTTCCCCGAGGTCGGCTTCTACCAGTTTTTGCATTCGTCTGTAAAGAATTCGCGTAAGTATTTTGCAGCTGTGACTTATTAAACTGATAGTTCGAAAATTTTCACATCTGTCAACACCTGCTTTCTTTGGGATTGGAATTATTATATTCTTCTTGAAGTCTGAGTGTATTTCGCCTGTCTCATACATCGTGCTCACCAGATGGTAGAGTTTTGTCATGACTGGCTCTCCCGAGGCCATCAGTAGTTCAAATGGAATGTTGTCTACTCCCGGGGCCTTGTTTCGACTCAGGTCTTTCAGTGCTCTGTCAAACTCTTCACGCAGTATCTTATCTCCCATTTCATCTTCATCTACATCCTCTTCCATTTCCATAATATTGTCCTCAAGTACATCGCCCTTGTATAAACCCTCTATATACTCCTTCCACCTTTCTGCCTTCCCTTCTTTGCTTAGAACTGGGTTGCCATCTGAGCTCTTGATATTCATACAAGTGGTTCTCTTCTCTCCAAAGGTCTCTTTAATTTTCCTGTAGGCAGTATCTATCTTACCCCCAGTGAGACAAGCCTCTACATCCTTACATTTGTCCTCTAGCCATCCCTGCTTAGCCATTTTGCACTTCCTGTCGATATCATTTTTGAGACGTTTGTATTCCTTTTTGCCTGCTTCATTTACTGCATTTTTATATTTTCTCCTTTCATCAATTAAATTCAATATTTCTTCTGTTATCCAAGGATTTCTATTAGCCCTCGTCTTTTTACCTACTTGATCCTCTGCTGCCTTCACTACTTCATCCCTCAGAGCTACCCATTCTTCTTCTACTGTATTTCCTTCCCCCATTCCTGTCAATTGTTCCCTTATGCTCTCCCTGAAACTCTCTACAACCTCTGGTTCTTTCAGTTTATCCAATTCCCATCTCCTTAAATTCCCACCTTTTTGCAGTTTCTTCAGTTTCAATCTGCAGTTCATAACCAATAGATTGTGGTCAGAATCCACATCTGCCCCAGGAAATGTCTTACTATTTAAAACCTGGTTCCTAAATCTCTGTCTTACCAATATATATTTTATCTGATACCTTTTAGTATCTCCAGGATTCTTCCAGATATACAACCTTCTTTCATGATTCTTGAACCAAGTTGTGCTCTGTGCAAAATTCTACAAGGCGGCTTCCTCTTTCATTCCTTCCCCCCAATCCATATTCACCTACTATGTTTCCTTCTCTCCCTTTTCCTACTGACGAATTCCAGTCACCCATGACTATTAAATTTTCGTCTCCCTTCACTGCCTGAATAATTTCTTTCATCTCGTCATACATTTCATCTACACTCCTGGAAATAGAAAAAGGAACACATTGACACCGGTGTGTCAGACCAACCATACTTGCTCCGGACACTGCGAGAAGGCTGTACAAGCAATGATCACACGCACGGCACAGCGGACACACCAGGAACCGCGGTGTTGGCCGTCGAACGGCGCTAGCTGCGCAGCATTTGTGCACCGCCGCCGTCAGTGTCAGCCAGTTTGCCGTGGCATACGGAGCTCCATCGCAGTCTTTAACACTGGTAGCATGCCGCGACAGCGTGGACGTGAACCGTATATGCAGTTGACGGACTTTGAGCGAGGGCGTATAGTGGGCATGCGGGAGGCCGGGTGGACGTACCGCCGAATTGCTCAACACGTGGGGCGTGAGGTCTCCACAGTACATCGATGTTGTCGCCAATGGTCGGCGGAAGGTGCACGTGCCCGTCGACCTGGGACCGGACCGCAGCGACGCACGGATGCACGCCAAGACCGTAGGATCCTACGCAGTGCCGTAGGGGACCGCACCGCCACTTCCCAGCAAATTAGGGACACTGTTGCTCCTGGGGTATCGGCGAGGACCATTCGCAACCGTCCCCATGAAGCTGGGCTACGGTCCCGCACACCGTTAGGCCGTCTTCCGCTCACGCCCCAACATCGTGCAGCCCGCCTCCAGTGGTTTCGCGACAGGCGTGAATGGAGGGACGAATGTCGTCTTCAGCGATGAGAGTCGCTTCTGCCTTGGTGCCAATGATGGTCGTATGCGTGTTTGGCGCCGTGCAGGTGAGCGCCACAATCAGGACTGCATACGACCGAGGCACACAGGGCCAACAGCCGGCATCATGGTGTGGGGAGCGATCTCCTACACTGGCCGTACACCACTGGTGATCGTCGAGGGGACACTGAATAGTGCACGGTACATCCAAACCGTTATCGAACCCATCGTTCTACCATTCCTAGACCGGCAAGGGAACTTGCTGTTCCAACAGGACAATGCACGTCCGCATGTATCCCGTGCCACCCAACGTGCTCTAGAAGGTGTAAGTCAACTACCCTGGCCAGCAAGATCTCCGGATCTGTCCCCCATTGAGCATGTTTGGGACTGGATGAAGCGTCGTCTCACGCGGTCTGCACGTCCAGCACGAACGCTGGTCCAACTGAGGCGCCAGGTGGAAATTGCATGGCAAGCCGTTCCACAGGACTACATCCAGCATCTCTACGATCGTCTCCATGGGAGAATAGCAGCCTGCATTGCTGCGAAAGGTGGATATACACTGTACTAGTGCCGACATTGTGCATGCTCTGTTGCCTGTGTCTATGTGCCTGTGGTTCTGTCAGTGTGATCATGTGATGTATCTGACCCCAGGAATGTGTCAATAAAGTTTCCCCTTCCTGGGACAATGAATTCACGGTGTTCTTATTTCAATTTCCAGGAGTGTATTTCTTCATCATCTGCAGAGGTAGTTGCATATAAACTTGTACTACTGTAGTAGGCATGGGCTTTGTGTCTATCTTGGCCACAATAATGCGTTCACTATGCTGTTTGTAGTAGCTAACCCGCACTCCTATTTTTTTATTCATTATTAAACCTACTCCTGCATTACCCCTATTTGAGTTTGTATTTATAACCCTGTAATCACCTGACCAAAAGTCTTGTTCCTCCTGCCACCGAACTTCACTAATTCCCACTATATCTAACTTTAACCTATCCATTTCCCTTTTTAAATTTTCTAACCTACCTGCCCGATTAAGGGATCTGACATTCCACGCTCCGATCCGTAGAACGCCAGTTTTCTTCCTCCTGATAACGACGTCCTCCTGAGTAGTCCCCGCCCGGAGATCCGAATGGGGGACTATTTTACCTCCGGAATATTTTACCCAAGAGGACGCCATCATCATTTAATCATACAGTAGAGCTGCATGTCCTCGGGAAAAATTACGGCTGTAGTTTCCCCTTGCTTTCAGCCGTTCGCATTACCAGCACAGCAAGGCCGTTTTGGTTAATGTTACAAGGCCAGATCAGTCAATCATCCCGACTGTTGCCCTTGCAACTACTGAAAAGGCTGCTGCCCCTCTTCAGGAACCACATGTTTGTCTGGCCTCTCAACAGATACCCCTCCGTTGTGGTTGCACCTACGGTACGGCCATCTGTATCGCTGAGGCACGCAAGCCTCCCCACCAACGGCAAGGTCCATGGTTCATGGGGGGCTTTAAAATATCACTCCCCAGAAATAACTCAACCACCGGCTTTGAACAACTGCAGTACGATATATTGTATGTTCAAATGGTTCACATGGCTCTGAGCACTATGGGACTTACCTTCTGAGGTCATCAGTCCCCTAGAACTTAGAACTACTTAAACCTAACTAACCTAAGGACATCACACACATCCATGCCCGAAGAAGGATTTGAACCTGTGACCGTAGCGGTCGCGCGGTTCCAGACTGAAGCACCTAGAACGCCTCGGCCACCCTGGCCGGCGTATTGTATGTCTAGCACTTTAGGAGTACATGTGCATGACACCAAATTTTTCTTCAATTCATCCATTTCAACACCAGATCCGTTGAACAAAGTGAAGCAATTTACTCTGCACTTGAGGTGAGATGAAACCATGTCAGTGGAATCATGTAATCTACCCGCTCTTTCCTATTTGAGCTATTGTCCCCATTAGTCTTTTATGAAGATTTGAGAGGGGAGAAAATTACAATAAACTTTCTAGATAAGTTATTTTTCAGGTACAGTTGGCTCCAGTTCTTCTTGTCTAGGGGTCTGATTCTTGAAGCTGAAATTCTCATATTTTATGTCCTAATGGTTGAATTGCTGTAAATAAATTTGAAGGTTGTTATTGCTGAATTTTTGTTATGTTAATATATTTTGTCACATTTCAGTATATAATACAAAATGTATGTAAATATATATTAAAAATCTTTTCATTTTTCACATTAGCAAAGCCGCACAAAATACAAAAATATTTCCGATCACGTCAGAGGAATGCTTAGTACTGTCTCACTCAGCAGAAATAACAATATTCCGCACGGTTTCCAATTTTTCTTGACAAATGAGTTTCTGTTAGATTCGATTATTATCTCGTAAATGAATCCAGAAAATACATAATAAACAGTACTACACTGCATAATTGCAGAGTAGAGAGGATATAAAATATAGACTGGCAATGGCAAGGAAAGCGTTTCTGAAGAAGAGAAATTTGTTAACATCGGGTATAGATTTATGTGTCAGGAAGACGTTTCTGAATGTATTTGTATGCAGTGTAGCCATGTATGGAAGTGAAACGTGGACGATAAATAGTTTAGGCAAAAAGAGAACAGAAGCTTTAGAAATGTGGTGCTACAGGAGACAGCTGAAGATTAGATGGGTAGATCACATAACTAATGTGGATGTATCGAATAGAATTGGGGAGAAAAGAAATTTGTGGCACAACTTGACTAGAAGAAGGGATCGGTTGGTAGGATATGTTCTGAGGCATCAAGGGATCACTAGTTTAGTACTGGAGGGCAGCATGGAGGGTATAAATCGTAGAGGGACACCAAGAGATGAATTTGCTAAGCAGATTCAGAAGGATGTAGGCTGCAGTAGGTACTGGGAGGTGAAGAAGCTTGCACAGGATGGAGTAACATGGAGAGCTGCATCAAACCAGTCTCTGGACTGAAGACCACAACAACAACAACATGTGAAATTATATGAAAGTTTTCAGGAAAGCAGCTGAGATAATACTGATCTGTCCAAAATTCGAAATATAATATTGGTATCGGCAACTACGGTTGGGGAAAAGTAGTGCCAGAGGAGGTTGTCCCGTTACAATTCCTATTGTCATATCCAAGCAGTTTTCCTCCCCTCAACAGCGAACCGCTGTCGATGACCCACTGTCAACATTCGTCCTGATTTTTTCATGTCTGCGTCTTTCAATCTTTCACTGCGGCTGCCAATCACAAGATACTACTAAACAATAATCCAGCGAGGGTTCGGCGGAGAAAATGTCTGTTGAACGACAGCGAGCGCTAAAATATTCTACGCAACAGGCACGCAGAATCGACTGCTGGTGCAATTTGGCACGACACAGAGCCAAAGCCCCGGCGTGCTATCGCGTACGAAGCTGCAGTTCTGCAAATGCTCTCCGCTGCCAGACGTACAAAGATCAGTCGTACTCGGCGAGCCTAGCCAAAGCAGAAGCGCAGTTAATTTGTGGTTGAAATCCAGCGACTGGCAAAATAAACACGGCGACTCACGGCCTTCTCCGGAAACGAGTGCCGCTTACTCGGGCTCGGAAATAGCTGAGCTAAAGCAGTCCAGGGCGACGCAACGTCTGCTCACAGCAAGCAGAACGCGCCGTCCAAAAACAACAACCACTTCCACAGCGGGGGACTGCTTTGCGCTTCACCTGCCTGCTTACAGCCACTAGTATGTATCGGGTAACGAGACTATTTACTTTGAAATATACTCACATCGAAATATGCTGGACAGTCAAACGTATACTGAAATATTCACTGCGTGTTTCCCCACACACCGTTCTTGAATAATTGTGGCAAGTAGTTCAGTGGTTGTAGACGAGTAGTTTGATTATTTATTTGTGAACGTATTTCGATTGTCATGCTTCCGTGTATTTGCGTTCTGTGATGGCTGGCCTGGAAGACTCAAACTCTAGAAAACACCAAATGTATAGGTGAGACTGGTACAAATCTTTCAAAAATGGATTATGCCGATCGTTCCGGTCGGCCGTAAATTTTTATTCTGCATAGCCATCAGACTGGCTGTATCGTTGCATCTAATTGTGGCATAATTAAGTGGGTAGTTTAAGTCTTTATTAACGATTCTGTCAGCAGTTGCAATATTAGATTAGGCGACTAGTTTCGCCCTTACAGGTTCATTCTGAAGACTGTCCTACTGAGGCTACAGAGGCATTACGTATTTTGTAGCCTCAGTAGGACAGGCTTCAAAATAAAGCTGTAAGGGCGAAACTAATCGCCTAATCTAATATTGCAACTGCTGACAGAATCGTTAATATACGCTTTAAGTAGTTTAATAAACTTGCAGATTCTCTGTCAACAAAATGTTGTAAATGAAGCAAATGTATAGTACCTCAGGGCTTAGTGTTTAGACCGCTACTTCTTCTTAGATAGTGATTCATCTGTCCGTACCGATTTCGTTTTACACAACCCAAAATGTTATATCTGGTCTTCAAAAACGACACTCGAGGTTATCACATTCTCTTGATCGCTGTATGCAAATTGTTAGTCCTCCAAAGAAAGTGAACAGGGCCTTTCTGTAGGAAATTTCATCATCATCATCATCATTTAAGACTGATTATGCCTTTCAGCGTTCAGTCTGGAGCATAGCCCCCCTTATAAAATTCCTCCATGATCCCCTATTCAGTGCTAACATTGGTGCCTCTTCTGATGTTAGACCTATTACTTCAAAATCATTCTTAACCGAATCCAGATACCTTCTCCTTGGTCTGCCCGGACTCCTCCTACCCTCTACTGCTGAACCCATGAGTCTCTTGGGTAACCTTGCTTCTCCCATGCGTGTAACATGATCCCACCATCTAAGCCTGTTCGCCCTGACTGCTACATCTATAGAGTTCATTCCCAGTTTTTCTGTGATTTCCTCATTTTGGACACCCTCCTGCCATTGTTCCCATCTACTAGTACCTGCAATCATTCTAGCTACTTTCATATCCGCAACCTCAACCTTGTTGATAGGGTAACCTGAATCCACCCAACTTTCGCTCCCATACACAAAGTTGGTCGAAAGATTGAACGGTGCACAGATAACTTAGTCTTGGTACTGACTTCCTTGTAGGAAATTTAATGCAGTTAAATTTTGTACTGGGATATGTTTCACTGCAAGCCACAGTTTTCGAGATACTGAAGAAAAAAATAGAAAAGTAACCTTCCAACGCGCCTCCAACCCCACACTTTTATATCATCAGGCAGGTTTTCTAGTATGTTGTACTTGTCGCTCCATCCCATCATTGTATAAAAATTTCCAACTAATGAACTATTCCCGATATTCGGTCTTTTTTGTCTCTACTGACTGGGCAATTACGCCGCTAGAACAGTCGGCTATTTCATTGACGTTAATAATTTAAACGTGCCTATGAGTGTACTGAAAGAAAAACGACTTTTGTGAACGTTTGCTAAAGCTAATTACGTTGAGAGTTAGATCCGAACATAACCGTTACAAGCACAGTAGTTTCGTAGTCAGAAGGCCTGACGAATTCAGGGATGTAATTGATTTGCTGTTGTAATTGACAAAATTGATAGGCAAATTTACATAAACATCAATTTTAAATTTTCAAGTGCTTACTAAGCCGCTGGTGCAATAAGGCCAGTCATTGAACACCGAAAAATGTCGAATGTGGGAAGTAATTTGTGAAGTCGCAAGATTTTGTGTAGTGGTAGGACGGAGCCCCACGAACAACGTACTACAAACCCTAACCGGTGAGAGCCAAGCGTGGGAATAGGGGTGCGTTTCAAGGTAACTTTCGTACGTCTTATTTCAATAACTCGAAAACTACGGCCTCTAACGAAAGCATATACGTGTGTAAATTTTAACTGCATTAAATTTCCTGCAAAAAGGTCCCTTTCATTTTTCTGTAGGACTAATAGTTTGCGAGTATTCCGCTAGAGAATATGAAAATCGCGCCCCTTGTTTTTGAAGGCCACATATAATATTTCGGGTTACATAAAACGACATGAATAGGGGCAGCCCTGTATAATTTGCCAGTTGATTCTAAAATATTTTTGTTTCCTAATGATATCAGCTTGATAGTCAAGGACGTTGAGTGAAACATAGGCAATGTATTAAATAGCGCAGTTCCAGACACAAGGTGATGGCTTGTAGAAAATTGAAGCCAAATCATTGTAAGATTCAGTTTTTAGCGTTTCTGACACACAGTTCAGCTAAAATCGGAATTTTGATTATAGATAATGCCCAAGTGATTTATGAGTCCAAAAATCCAAATTCATATCTATTCAGATAGATGGTAAGCTGTCATGATAAACTCACCTTCAGGGTCATATTCAAAAACTGAAGCCTGCTATATTTACCACTACAAGAGTCTCTGCAAAAACTGATACTCCAACAAGAAATTTTAGTCTACCTTTTGGTTATTTTCATTCGCATTTTCATACGGCATTATATTGTGTTGTAACTCTTCCCATTCACCGAGAGTATGTTTGGCTCAGAAACGGGTAGTTAGAGCAATATGTGGTGAAAATACAGCAAACCCTTGTCGACCCCTGTTCAGGAATCGAGAAATTCTGACATCGGTCTCTCAATATACAGTATACTATCTTTGCTGTCGTTTGTTGTTAAAGGTTTGTAAGTCAATATTAGATTATTTGGTCAGCTGTAGTTATATAGGCCTCATATGGCAGTCGACTGGCAAATTTTTGAAAATACTGTGAAGATCTGGTTATGCTGCATTCTGCGTTCAGTCATTGTTACACTTGCTATACTAAAGCGCCTTCTATTAGATATATGCAGTTCTAAACCAACAGATGTTATAATTTTTGTAAGTATTGTACGTGATGTTTATGTTCAGAGGTACAACTATTATTTTTCGATTTTTTCTGGTATATGTATACTACATCTAGTCCTTTCTGTTTGTTCATCTTCCAGTTGATGATAAATGAAGTAACCAAATCCGATCAAGAATAAAAGTAATATATACAATTGATGACAAAATTTTTCTTCTATTCTGCATCTTTGTCAAAAATATTGTTGTATATTAATGACATAGCAGGCTACCTCAGTAGCCATCTTAGATTGTTTGCAAATGATCTCCCGTCTTGTAAAGTCATCATATGTCCGAAACGAATTGCAAAACGATTTAGATGAGATAGCTGTATGGTGCAAAAATTGGCAATTGACCCTGAATAAAGGAAAGTGTGAAGTTTTTCACACGAGTACTAAACGAAATCCGCTAAATTTCAATTACGCTAAAAGTCACACAAATCTGAAGGCTGTAAATTCAACTAAATACCCAGGGATTACAATTACAGATACCCTAAATTGGAACGATCACATAGATAATGCTGTGGGTAGAGCCAACCAAAGACGGCGATTCATTGGCAGAACACTTAAAAGGTGCAACAGCTCTACTAAAGAGACTGCTTATACCACGCTTGTCTGCCATATTCTGGAGTATTGCTGTGCGTTGTGCGATCCGCATCAGATGGGACTGACGGATGATAGGGGAAAAGTACAAAGACGGGCAGCTCATTTTGTATTATCGCGAAGTAGGGGAGGTAGTGAAATAGACATGATACATGATTTGGAGAGGCTATCATTAAAACAAAGGCGGTTTTCGTTGCGACAGGATCTTCTCATGAAATTTCAGTCACCAGTTTCCTCCTCCGATTGGGAAAAGATTCTGTTGGCACCAATCTACATAGGGAGAAATGATCATCACGATAAAATAAGAAAAATCAGGGCTCGCACAGAAAAATTGAAGTGCTCGTTTTTCCCGCGCGCCCTTCGGGAATGGAACGGTAGAGAGACAGCTTGAGGGTGGTTCATTGAACCCTCTGCCAGGCACTTTATTGTGAATAGCAGAGTAAACACGTAGATGTAGATGTTACATGTCATAGAATTTGAATATGTTTGCCTGCACCATTTTTTTTTTCACTTCAGTGTATGCATACGTACATACACCGAAATTCACCGTATAGTTCGTGGCGGAGGGTACGTTGTACCGCTATTATCGATTTCCTTTCCTTTTCCGCTTGCCAACAGAGCGAGGAAGAAACGACTGTGTATGTGCTTCCATACGAGTCGGAATTTCTCTTAGCTTATCTTCGTGCGAAATGCAGTTTGACGACTGCACAGTCGTTCTGCATCCAGCTGCGAACACCGGTTCTCTTAATTTTCTGAATAGTGTTCCTCAAAGAAACAAAAAAAGTCGTCTTTTCTTATGGGATTTCCATTTGAGTTAACTAGCGTCTTGATCGAACAAATCTAGCACCCCACCACTCTTTTGCTTCAATGTCTTCCTTTAATTCAAAGTAGTGGGGATCCCAAATATTCGAGCAATATCAAGGAAAGGGTTACACTTGTGTTTTATACGCAGTACCCTTTATATATGAACTACACTTTCCTAAAATACTTCCAATAAACTGAGATCGACCATTCGCTTTCTCTACTGCCGCCCTTGCGTGCTTCTTCCACTTCATATCGTTTTGCAGCGTTCCTCCTAGATAGCAGTAAAGCGCTTTGCTGTATTCGAACATTACGGGATTGCATTCCCTACTCCTCTGCATTAACTTACATTTTTATACATTATTAGCAACCTGCCAGTCACCGCAACAACTAGAATTTTGTCTGAGTCATCTGGCATTCTCCTACGGTTACTCGAGGACGACAACCCGCTGTGTACTATAGCGTCATCAGAAAACAACCGCAGACTGCTGCTCACCCTGTCCCATAGACAATTTATGTGTATTTCCTCAGTCAATTCCATAACGCGAGATAGGTGGAGAAACAGAACATTTTGACTCTAATGTAACATATGAGACGTATACACAGTTGGGAAAATGGGCAACCATCGGCTGCATAATGGAATGACGAGAACACAAATTTGTGCTGGACAGGCGCTCGTCCCCGGATTTACCGCTTATCGTGAGCTGTCGACTAATCATTTGACTACCCAAGCACGAAACCCGGCCGTACTCAAACTTCCATATGCCGTGAACCGTGACTCTACAACCTGTTCTCTTACATCAGTTATGTATATTCCCGTCATGGGAGATATTTTAGTTGAAAGTCACTTTCCCGGAGTCGGTGGATAAATAAGATATTGCAATGCCTGTCTTATTCCGAATTATGATACAGTGTACCGTCGGAAATGCATGGCGACTACAGCCATTGTGAAAGGTATGAAAAATTTTCACAGTTACAAATATGGACAGTCATCTGCTGCATAGTGGAATGACGACAATGAAAATCTTCGCCGAACCCCCACTCGAACCCGGATTTCCCGCTCTATCATTTGGCTATCCGGCGCGGTAGCCAAGTGGGAAGGCGACCACTGGCGTTAAACGGGAAATCTGGGTTCGAGTCCCGCACCAGCACAAATTTTCATTGTCGTCGTTCCACTCTGCAGCAGATGGCTGTCCATATTCGTAACTGTGAATACGTTTCATAACGGCTGTAATCGGCGCAGTGCTTGTTCCTTTGGACATATATGCATATCCTAAGGAACACTGCGTCGTAATTCAGAATAACGCAGGCACTGCAGTATCGTATGTAATGTAATATTCCTCACACAACATTACTTTCTAGGTGGCATACGTCTAATAAGTTTTTACTGGCTCCGAAGTGAAAGGATGATAAGCGATAACTCTATGATACTTAAATAATTATTTGCTCAGAATAGTCCTGTTGTTCCTCTTAACACCCCAGTGAACTTGAACAAAACAACCGTGTGTAGGGGAAGGAGCCAGACTTATATAGGACATCGAGACACAGTGGGCTCTTTGTCCCTATGCAGGAACTTCGTGATATGCACATAAAATAGCAGAAAATGTTTTACGATTGACAGTCACTTGATTTCTGTCAAATCAGTATGCTAAATGACACGTAACTTATTGTACAATGTTAAACACAAGTTGCAAAAGAATTTAAATTTTCGCAGATATAAGTTGTATGTAAGGTAAGATATAAGAAAGCAGACAATTCATTTCTGTTCAATATACAAACTTTCAAATGAAAAGTGTATTTAATACTGTCTTTTCTTTCCAGGTAAGCGATACGAGCTTTTCGTAAGAGAGCCCCTTGTTAGTGAAGGAAGTACTATGTAAGTAGCCTCTTCAATTTTATTACGAAGACTATTATACTATTTATTTTCGGCAAAATCATTATAAGACCAGTTTGATCCTTCAAGGATTTTAAATGTATTTTGCTACTTTATTATTTCTTCAAGAAACAGTTACTACGATTTTCTACAAAATCAAATATGTGCATGTGATTTATTTCAAAAGGATAAGTAGAACATGTCAGATAGTACTGCCGTTAACGGCTGTTAACACTCTACTTGACTGCTTTTATTTAATTTGGAAAAATATAATACAACTCGTGGTACTATCCAATTACAGAAATATTTGTGTGCATACATTCCGCTTGCGGTTTAATTCCTAAACCCAGTAATTTCTCAGCCATGGAACTGTAATATGTAGATTCAGACCACAGGCTTTTTACGACTGAGCGTGTTATTAAATGAGACCTTGGAATGGTTCCATTCAACCACGTATGACTGATTTCACGTGAAATGCATAACCAATTCAGTATAATACACGAACGTAATGGAGGTAACTGCAGACAGACTTTAAAATCTGCTTTTTACGACTGAGCGTGTTATTAAATGAGACCTTGGAATGGTTCCATTCAACCACAGGCGGTAAGTCATTTATCCCACTGCGAGATGGGACGATCAATTCCTGCTTCGCAGAACACGGTCGACTGCTGACCCGTCGAGAACCGCACCCATTCTTGCGCTTCGTTGTCCGACAGAAACCAACGTCCATGCATGTCTTTCTTCAGCTCGTAAAAGATTTGGAAATCACACGATGAAAGATCCGGGATGTACGGAGGATGTTGCAGAGCTTCCCATCACATTCTCTGAAGTATGACTGCCCCTTGTACACTGAAGAGCCAAAGAAACTGGCACACCTGCCTAATATCGCATAGGGCCCCCGCGAGGACGCAGAAGTGCCACACCACGACGTGGCATGGACTATACTAATGTCTGAAGTAGTGCTGAAGGGAACTGACACCATGAAGCCTGCAGGGCTGTCCATAAATCCGTAGGAGTACGAGGGGGTGGAGATCTCTTCCGAACAGCACGTTGAACGGAATCCCAGATATGCTCAATAATGTTCATGTCTGGGGTTTTGGTGTTTAACGGAAGTGCTTGAATTGATAAGAGTGTTCCTGGAGCCACTTCTTAGAAATTCTGTACGTGTGCGGTGTCGCATTGTCCTGCTGGAATTGCCAAAGTTCGTCGGAATGAAGCCTGGACGTAAGTGGATGCGGGTGATCAGACAGGATGCTTACGTACGTGTCACCCGTCAGAGTCGTATCTAGTTGTATCAGCGGTCCCATATCACTCCAACTGCACACGAGCCACACCATTACAGAGCCTCCACCAGCTTGAGCAGTTCTCCGCTGACATGCAAGGCCCATGGATTCATGTGGTTGTGTGCATACACGGACACGTCCTTCCGCTTGATGCAATTTGAAACGAGGCTCGTTCGACCAAGAAACATATTTACAGTCATCAACAGTCCAAAGTCAGTGTTGATAAGCCTAGGCGAGGCGTAAAGCTTCGTGTCGAGAGGTCATCAACGATACACGAGCGGGCGTTCTGCTCCGAAAGTCCATATCGATGATGTTTCGTTGAATGATTCGCATGCCGACACTTGTTGATGGCCCAGCATTGAAATGTGCAGCAATATGCGGAACGGTTGCATTTTTGTCACGTTGAACGATTCTGTTCAGTCGATTTTGGTCCCGTTCTTGCAGAATCTTTTTCCGCCCTTAGTGATGTCGGAGATTTGATGTTTAACCGGATTCCTGATATTCACGGTGCACTTCTGAAATGGTTGTATAGGAAAATGCCCAGTTCATCGCTACCTCGCTGCTGAGACCCATCGCTCGTCGTACGCTAACTATAACACCACGTTCAAACTCGCTTTAATCTTGATAACCTGCCGTTGTAGCAGCAGTAACCGATCTAACACCTGCGCCAGACACTTATATGCGTTGCCAATAGCAGCGCCGTATTCTGTCTGTTTACATATTTCTGTATTTGAATACGCATGCCTGCATCACTTTCTTTGGCGCTTCAGTGTACTATTACTAGTACATTAAGTTTCCTAGCGAGATAAGTTTCACTTCAAACCAACTGGAAATTTTGTCCGAGTCATCTTGTATCCTTCTGCACACAACGACATCTTCCTGTATATCATAGCAACAGAGGTGCGTAGGTGCAGATTCCTGCTCACCCTATCCGTCAGTATGTAGGAGGCAGTGTTGACAGCGTGCAGCTAGACTTCCTCGACAAAGCTCTACATGCAAAATCTGGCACGCTGGCTTGACTTGTGACTGACTGGCAGTTGGCCCCTGCTACTCGGCTCACTGAAACACCTATCACACAGTCATTTTCATCGATGTGTGAGTGCAGTGTGTAACGTAGAAACTACGTTGTGTATCACTGTTTAAATATACCGCCTCTATTTTGCAATTTTGTTTAAAGGCTTCAATAATAATTTTAATAATAATAATAATAATAATAACTTATCTGAAACCTAAAGATCGAATAGACACAGCAAACCCAGCTAAATATCGCCCCATAACATGCCTACAAACAATATACAAAATATTAACTTCAGTCAGTACAGAGAAATTAATGACACATACAACGCAGAACAAAATTATAAATGAAGAACAAAACGGCTGTTGCAAAGGAGCACGAGGGTGTAAAGAGCAACTGATAATAGATGCAGAGGTGACATATCAAGCTAAAACTAAACAAAGGTCGCTACACTACGCATACATTGATTACCAAAAAGCTTTTGATAGTGTACCCCACTTATGGTTACTACAAATATTGGAAATATACAAAGCAGATCCTAAATTGATACAGTTCCTAAACATAGTAATGAAAAAATGGAAAACCACACTTAATATCCAAACAAATTCAAATAATATCACATCACAGCCAATACAGATTATGCGTGGAATATACCAAGGAGACTCATTAAGTCCTCTCTGGTTCTGCCTTGCTCTGAACCCACTATCCAACATGCTAAATAATACAAATTATGGATACAATATTACTGGAACATACCCACACAAAATCACACATTTGCTATACATGGATGATCTAAAGCTACTGGCAGCAACAAATCAACAACTCAACCAATTACTAAAGAGAACAGAAGTATTCAGCAATGATATAAATATGGCTTTTGGAACAGACAAATGTAAGAAAAATAGCATTGTCAAGGGAAAACACACTAAACAAGAAGATTACATACTGGATAACCACAGCGACTGCATTGAAGCGATGGAAAAAACAGATGCCTATAAATATCTAGGATAGAGACAAAAATTAGGAATACATAATACAAATATTAAAGAAGAACTAAAAGAAAAATATAGACAAAGACTAACAAAAATACTGAAAACAGAATTGACGGCAAGAAACAAGACAAAAGCTATACCAATATTGACCTACTCATTTGGAGTAGTGAAATGGATTAACACAGACCTAGAAGCACTCAATACACTTACACGATCACAATGCCACATATATAGAATACATCACATACATTCAGCAACAGAAAGATTCACATTAAGCAGAAAGGAAGGAGGAAGGGGATTTATCGATATACAAAAATCTACATTATGGACAGGTAGACAATTTAAGAAAATTATTTCTAGAACGAGCTGAAACTAGCAAAATACACAAAGCAATCACTCATATAAATACATCGGCTACACCACTGCAATTTCATAACCACTTCTACAACCCTCTAGACCACATAACATCAAGAGATACGAAGAAAGGAAATTGGAAAAAGAAAACACTACATGGCAAGCACCTGTATCATCTAACACAGCCACACATCAATCAAGACGCATCCAACACATGGCTAAGAAAAGGCAATATATACAGTGAGACGGAAGGATTCATGATTGCAATACAGGATCAAACAATAAACACCAGATATTACAGCAAGCATATTATTAAAGATCCCAATACCACAACAGATAAATGCAGACTTCGCAAACAACAAATAGAAACAGTAGATCACATCACAAGCGGATGTACAATACCAGCAAATACAGAATACTCCAGAAGACATGACAATGTAGCAAAAATAATACATCAACAGCTTGCCTTACAACATAAACTTATAAAACAATACGTTACCACATACAAGTATGCACCACATAATGTACTGGAGAATGATGAATACAAATTATACTGGAACAGAACCATTATAACAGATAAAACAACACCACATAACAAACCTGACGTCATACTCACCAATAAAATGAAGAAATTAACACAACTAATCGAAATATCCACACCCAATACAACAAATATACAAAAGAAAACAGGAGAAAAAATTGAAAAATACATCCAACTGGCTGAGGAAGTCAAGGACATGTGGCATCAGGATAAAGTTGACATTATACCAATTACACTATCAACTACAGGAGTTATTCCACACAATATCCACCAGTACATCAATGCAATACAGCTGCATCCAAACTTATATATACAACTACAGAAATCCGTAATTAGTGATACATGTTCAATCACCCGAAAGTTCCTAAACGCAATATAACATATACCGTACAGTTAAAAGGAAGTCACGCTTGATCAAGGTCCGCGTCACTTTCCATGTTTGACCAGACATAATGTCTGAGAAAAGAAAGAAAGAATAATAATAATAATAATAATAATAACGCCAGAGCGTCACCCAAATTTAAACCAAAGTAATGCAGGTGACCCATAAGGCGTAGTGAATTAGTATATTTTCCTTATCAAAAAATATGGTTCTAATGGCTCTGAGCACTATGGGACTTAACATCCACGGTCATCAATCCCCTAGAACTTAGAACTACTTAAACCTAACTAACCTAAGGACAGCACACAACACCCAGTCATCACGAGGCAGAGAAAATCCCTGACCCCGCCGGGAATCGAACCCGGGAACCCGGGAACCCGGGCGTGGGAAGCGAGAACGCTACCGCACGACCACGAGCTGCGGACTTCTCCTTATCAATCAAATTAAGTGTAAATGAGAGTATGCAGAAGGCACTGGGCAGGCATACGTCGAAGGATCCGTATAGAAGGCTCTGAGTCATCTCGAGCCGGAAGGTGCAATGGTTGACGTCGCCGAATGTAGACGGGAGTACCAGTTGCGCGGGTTTCTAGTACATTCTAGAACAAATTTAGCGTAGTAATACCATTCCGCAATTATGAATGCTGAGGGGAACACCCACCCCTGCAGATCTACGATAGCGATATTGCGAGGTATCGGGGTCGAAGGAAAGTAGTCCCACTTGTTACTAACCCTTGAGGTTAAGAAAAAATATTTTAAATGTAATCTAAAGCACGTAATTGAGGATAGGGCTTAAGAGAACGCCCTAATCTCTTACATGCCATTTTCTTTCATTACTTTATAAAATGCATAACGACGTGATTACTCATCGGCGGGGAGGTACGAATAAAGTGAAGGGAAGCGCTGGTTTTGGCGTTGGAACTTTCGCTTATGAGAGTCGCTCTGGATCCCTCATGATGCACAGACCATATATGACTGCTCCGATGCAATGCTGATTTTTTTCGGTCAGTAAGTACTTTTATGGTACAAGTGGCTTTCCAGGCACTGCTCCGAGTGTCTGGAACGGCAGTTGAGTAGCGACAGGTTATTCCTGAATGTAATACGCCAGTAAAAGCGCACGCTAGGCAGTGAATTTTGATTGGGTGATACAAAGTCTCTTTGGAACTGTAATGAACTTTAGAACAACGGTAGGACCGCTTATCGCAATCAGGATGCGATCTCATCGTCATGGACACATTATTTCTTGTACGGCTCGGCGCTGGTGTGAATTTCCTATAAGTCGTCAAGGTTTTGCTGTCTGCAATACAGCCTTAGAGTAGAGTGCAGTTAAACGAATGTAAGTTCATTGTGTAATGTGGTAATGTTCAGGCGAGCGAGTGTTTGTTGTAATTGCATCATTAGAAGTCCCGCGTGGTAGTACAAAATTGTTTACCTCTGAGTGAAGCCGGTATCTAAATTCTATGTAGGTAAAGAGAAGACAGATTGCTATAGAAGCGGCTAACGCTTATTGTATTGTTCTGAGAGATAGAGCCCGATTCATTTTGAAGATAATTTATGGACATAAATGAGAGCTGTGTCATCCTAAGGTTCGTAAGGGAAGACATTAGCCTGATACTCTGTCATTTGTGTGCTGTCGGATTAACTACAGGTGCCAAACATTACTGTAAAATCAATCCCTTGCAGTTGTAACAAGTGCTTTTTTTGGAGGACACTACGCCTCCGAATTATATTTTATTTATCACGGTAGTTCCGTGTTCTTATTTCTGCAACATCCTTTTTCCTTACAATATTACTTAGTTGATTTGTTGCTTTCCAACATTGCTTACGGTGAGTAGCATCAAGTACGGGAGAGGAGGACTATCTTTGAGAGCCAAGCATTTTCGAGTTGTCTGTGGTGCCTTCGACACGTAACAAAAGTTAGATGGACGTTGGCCCACTGCGCCCCCTGTTTAATACGTTCTGTGTGGCACCAAGGCACACAAGTGACTAACCACTGGCACCGAGACGTTAATAATAGCATGTCACTCATTTTATGCCACCTTCCAGTATTCGGTTTAGTCATAATGGCAGTGAGGTGGAATAAATCTCAGAGTGATAAACTGCTCCACCGACCATGCTAACTTCCAAGTGAACAATGTGTCGGAATGGTGCACTGGAACCACGTGTCCCCTGTCGTTCGCGACTCCATATAGCTTCTGTTGGCGACGCGTACGCTGAGCTGGCGTCGGGCGGCGTTCGTCCGCGCCACACTGCCTCTGCCCTCTACCTGCTGGCGCTACCTGCAGCCGACGACCAACTACGGCGTAGCGTTCTGAGAAACGGATTGCTCTGCACAGCCGCGCGTCTCTTTCTGCAGGGCTGCTGCTGCCCTTATGACAAAAGGGCCATCCGGAAAGGAAGACTGCTGGCTGTCGGCGTTGCCACAGTAGCCGGGAAATACTTATGGCCGTCCTAGGTATAGGTATTACTGCAGGTTGTTTAAAGAAAAAAGTACCCCACATAAGAGGTCTGTTCAAAAAATTCCAGAATTTTGTCTACAAAATTTTTCTACCTTTATGGAAAGCTGCATCAAATCAGTCTCTGGACTGAAGACCACAACAACAACATTTTACTTATTCTGCATGGTCTCCTTCGATATACTCTCCTCCACAATTGATACACCGTTCCCGATGCCGTTTCCACTTGCGGAAGCAATCTTGGTACGCCTCTTTTATCTCTTATATCGTTTCAAATCTTCGTACTTCAGTTTGTAACGCCGGAAATGCATATCCTCCTATTTCCATCTATTGTACTATAAATTTGTTTTCATTATTTTTGTTACCTGAATATATAACATTTCTGTGTCTTTGCATATTGTAATTGTTTTACTATTTGTATATATACATTTATGCATTTATGTCGATGTATAATTGGTTTGTTTCGTAAATATTATTTGTATTTTTACGCTGGGTCTTGCCTAGGGAAAACTATGCTATCGAACGATTACATCGATAGGTCGTGTGAAGAATCAAAGTGTGTAGGATCTTTGGTAGTGTTAACTCTGCCGCGTGGAGCGCGGGCAGAGGAGGGGGAGTCTGGCTGGAGTAGCAAGTGGAGCAGGTGTGTTGTGTGAAGCTCCCGCGAGTTGCCGCGCTTTCGGGGTTTAGCAGCATGTAATTGCGCTCGACTTCCGATGATAGTTTCTGACATAAGATCATTATAGATCAAACAAGCACAAATTAAGAGTGCGAGTTTGTTACCATATTTTAGCTTACCTGTGACTGCAGCTCAGCTTGGTACGTAATGAATTTTACTGTTGTTAATTGTTCAGAATCATTTAATTCAAGTTCAAAGTTAAATCTCTTATTTCTAAATTGCGTAGATTCAAGTAGCTTTTGAAATGATTGTTGAGGTAGTCCAAGACTAACCGTATTTTACTGAATTTCGATGTGCTTCAGAAAGAAAGCTCACTATTAACTTCAGTCACTAAATTAACTTTCGATTTTCCTGTTTTATTAATTCTTTTGCTAAATTAAGTCAGAGTGTAGCGAAATTTATTATTTCTGACAAACTTTCAGTTTTCACACTGCACATGTCAACCTTCAGTTGCCACACTTCTAGTGCTAATTATATGTATAATAACCTTTCTTTTTCAGTTACTATAGTAATTGTCCTTAGGACTGGCGACCATAATTTTCCCCAAATCTCAAATATCTAATTACTGCTAGTTAATTGTTAACGTAAGGGCCGCACATTTACTTTCTTTATTAACTTTACCCCTTTTCAAAATTAATTTCCACCAGTTTCATTTGCATTTTTTCTTTCATTCAGATGTAACCCTTTCCCCCCCCCCTTTACCGACAGGTTAACTTCGGTGACGATTGCTTTTCCAAAATTCCCATTAGGTACCCGCGGTTTCATTTTTCACTGTCATTAATGTCGATAAGTGAGGGGGAGGTTACAAGTAGGGTTTCAACTTTGGAAATAAAAAATAAAATGTCCGCAGGTGCCAGATTTGGTGTGTACGGAGGATGACGCAGCACAGTGATTTCGGTTTTTTGTGCAATAGTCACGCACCAACAGGGATGAACGTGCGGGTGTGTTATTGTGATGCAAGAGCCATGAATTGTCCCGCCACATTGCAGGCCGTTTCCTTCTCACATTTTCTCGCACGTCCCGATACTACCATCGATTAACAGTCTGTCCCCGTGACACGAATTCATGATGAACTAATTCTGCAAAGTCAAAGAAAACTATCAGTATGGCTTTGGCATCTGACTTGATGAGCTTTTCTGGTTTTGGAGAACCTTTCCCGATCCATTGTGAAGACTGAAGCTTCGTCTCATCACCAGTTTTGATTCTTTTAAGGAACATTTCGCTCTCATTTGCATGATCCAAAAGCTCTTCACAGATTGCAAGGCGAAGGTCTCTCTGGTCTTGGCCCACGAGCCGTGGGACGAACTTGGCGTCAATACGATGCATTCCAAGATGCTGAGTCTGGATATCATGGCTTGATCCAGGTGAAATGATACATTCTTCTGCAATCTCTCCACCAGTCAGTCTTCGATTGGCTCGCATAATTTCGTTCACGATCCTCACATGCGCGTCTTCGGTGGAAGTCAAAGGCCGTCCTGAATGAGGGCCATCTTTAACTTACGTTCGGCCATTTTGAAATCGTGTGAAGGATTCGTAACACAGATTACGGCTTATGTCTTCATCACCGTAGGATTCCTCCTCTAATTCTGCCATCTCGAAATTCGCAAACTGTGCGACATAACGTTCTCCTCATAGCTTGGTTGACAGCTGATGCATGGTTCCATCTTTTAGGTTGCATCAACAGACAAAAGACCAGTGTAAACCACCATATTATCCACGAAACACCACTGCATGATGAAAAGCTTCGCGTGTGGTGCGCGCTATCAGCTTCCAGGATTGTTGGTGCCATTTTCTTTGATACGACTGTAGACATTGAAGTTTGTAGGAGCATCTTCAATACATTTGTGCAGAAACTGGATGACGTCGAACTTACAGATGAGTCACACGTTTAATGCTTCCAAGCAACTTGTAACCAGTTTCTTTTGTAACCGAACAGCCACAAAATATTTTTTCCCACCTCCGCCCCCCCCCCCCCCCGCCGCACCGTCACCTGACGTAAACCCCTCCCCCTCCCGAATTTTTATTATGGCCGTATGTTAAAAGCCGAATGTACGAGACTAGACAACGAACAACTGGAGAACTCCGTGAGGCCACTACACTCGAAATAAGCAACCTTGGCGAGGATGTACTTCACAGAACGTTGCGGAATATGGTACAACGAGTTTCCATTGATACTGGTGGAAGGCATTTCCAAGATTTGCTGTGAGGATTTTGTATGTAATCTCCCAGTTATGTATTATCATCTCCCATAACTGCAAATATGTCCCATTATTCGTTCATACGTAATCATTCCTTAAAGTGGACTTAATAAAATTTGAAGAAAAATCGTACAAATGACCAAGAAAGATCACTCGACAAAACACTAGTCAACTCCTTGGAAGTACACACTGGTCGCTTTCGACAGTCGACGATGGTACAGAAGTGGTACCAGGCGTTCATGTTGTAGCTTGCTCGTTACATTTCGCTCCAGATGGATCAAAATGAAAGAAATAATTTTGTTCTGCCTGCAGTCACCTTCCTCACCATCAGATTAGAAGAACGTCACATGACGATCTGTTGCTCTCCGGACTGTGATGACGTCGGATTCTCCTTCACGTACTGCTGATTCAAATTCTTTGGTTAATGAAGCGAAGAGGGAGTGGATACAGACCAGTAATAGAGAGCTGAAAGAGAAGCAGATACGCACGATCAGGCCACATTAAATTGATCACCACCTATGTGAGACGTTAACGTGTACTAACCACCCACAGACGACATGTAGCAGCACTAGCCCAGAAATGTACACAAAGTGGACGCGGAAAACCGTGCAGTCACTATATTAATGCGGAAACGGAGCAATATATCTGTCGTCCTAATGGGCATCACTGTTGGCATTAGGGCCAAGAGTCGAAGCATTCCGGAAACGGTTAAGTTTGTGAACTGTTCGAGTGCCGTTGTGCTTAAAGTATACCATGAATGGCAAAAAGTTGCTGTCCAAAACATGTGTGGTGTACCACGGGCCATAGAGGACAGGACTGAACGACGGCCGCGGAGATATGCAACTGTTGAGCAACTGACCGCCCAGATGATCCTAGGAGCTACCAACAATGTCTTCTCAACGACCGTTCAGCGAACCTTGCAACGTATGGGCCTCCGAAGCAGGTGCCTCTCTCATGGACCCGTGTCGACTGCTCTTGATCAACGTCGAGGGCTGGAATTTGCACGCCAGTATCGCAGCTTGACGTCCACTGAGAGGCGACAAGTCGTCTTTTCACGTGAACCATGTTTCATGCTCCACCAGAAAGATGGCCGTTGGCATGTATTGCGTGAAACGTCTGAAAGCAAACACCCTGTAACGATCTTCGGAAGGGTCTAGGCGGTTGGACGAAGCGTTGTGGTCTGGGGAATGTTTTCATGGCATTTCATGGCTGATATCGTCATTCTGTAAGACCCAGTATACCAACACAAGTATGTATCTATCCTACAGGACCATGTCCACCCCTACACACAGTTTGTTTTTTCCTCAGTATAATAGCAACTACGAGTAGGACTATGTTTTGTGTCATCTCGTTGACACTTCACGCGGTACCATGGGAAGCAACGAGAGGATGTTGTTTGGTGGCTGGTGTCCTCTTTCTATAATACAAATGCACTCATGCTGGTGAAGTACAAGTCCCACTATCTACACTACTCCGATTACTATGTGCTGCCTGAGACTGTCTGCAACTGCATGTGACTGGGCTACGACTGAGGACTCGACTCAGTGACTCACTGGATGACTGAGTGTACCCTGCGGTCTGCGGCGGCGATCTAAATACTGGGGTCGAGAGGGAGTTGGCAGCGCGTTTCTTGCGAATTTGTCTTTGGCCTCTCTCCTCATAGGCTCGCTTGCTACGGCGTCAATTATCGATCTTCTCGCAACTTCTCTGGAGCCTGGAGTGCTGGCGACAGCCTGCGCCAGCACATTATGCAACATGTTACACAAATCATGTTGTATGTGCGTGGTTCGGAGAGCACTAAGATGAATTTACCACACCTCCTGGCTACCAGAATCCCCAGATTGAAAGCCTGTCGATTATGTGTGCGATCACCTCGATCAGGCTCCACGCTCCATGGATCCTCAACCGAGAGACCTAGTGCAACTGTCCACAGCACTGGAGTCGGCATGTCTCCACATTCCTGTCAGTACTTTCCAGCGTGTCACTGATTCTCGTCCTGCACATCTCTCAGCGATACACGCTGCAGAAGATGTTTATTCAGACTTTTGACATGTGATCACATTAAGCTGACTGGGATTCTCGATACAAGTGGATGATAAATAGCCGTTCCACAATTTCTGACTACTCAGGCGATCCGCAGTGTTTCTATTGGACAAGCCGCAAGGAAATTGAGTAACATAAAATGCGAACATAATTAACAGCAACTATTTCAGTCCCTAGACAGAGTTTTGATGGAGCTTGACAAAGAGAAACTCAAAACTCGAATCACAAGTTATGGTAAAGAGCCATGAGCAGAAAGAGTTTACTAGCGCACGGGCAGGGGCTGCACAACAAAAAGTACCAAATTAACATTTATAAAACCGTGGGGCTGATCTCTCGCTGTGCAAACCGAATAATCGCACATCAAACGGTGTCGTCTTTGCTGCAGCTGTTCTACTGCGATTGACTTGATTAAAACTGAGGATAGCTATGCATTGTTGCTTCCTAGGCGGTAGAAGCAAACACATTAATCGCAAAATGGTGGTCACTACGGCGCGGCTGCTGGTCACGAATTTAAGTCTTCCAAGTATTGTCCCGAACTAAGACCGAGAGCGCGTCTGTCAGTAGTCTGGTAAACTTGTGTCCTGGCGCTTTGTATATATTCGCCGAGGGCAAAAAGTCCCCTCTGCCAACATTAGCGTTGGCGACGGAATTCTGATGCTCGCTTAGGCTTTCAGCCGAGGTGCAGTGTGTCCCACCCACGGACAGGTTGGCGGTAATTGGGGGCGCCACACCTATGGCCTTCCCTCAGCACAACGTCATCTTATCGTGCCTTTTTGAAACTAAAGGCAACTGAATCTTCGATAGTGCTACTCCAGTTTGAGGAATTCGTGAATTAACTGATAGGTAAACTCAGAAATAACTGCGTCAACAGCCGGACGGAGTGGCCGTGCGGTTCAAGGCGCTACAGTCTGGAGCCGAACGACCACTACGGTCACAGGTTCGAATCCTGCCTCTGGCATGGATGTTTGTGATGTCCTTAGGTTAGTCAGGTTTAATTAGTTCTAAGTTCTAGGAGACTGATGACCTCAGAAGTTAAGTAGCATAGTGCTCAGAGCAATTTGAACCATTTTGAACTGCGTCAACACCATTTGATAGACCTGTGCCGAGGCAAGTTATGTGTGATTACAGATGCTGAGAAATTTCTTTTAACGCATAAACGTGTGCTTTAAATTACTAGCCTTTTTAATACTGGGATCTCTGCAGGCCCTTGCCTACTACCATTGAATTCGTAATTGTGTAAGCAACCCGAGTCTGTGACTGGAACGGCAGTTTTAGTTTTACTTTAATCTCTCTCTCTTTTTGTAGGACAGCTATAGGGAGTTTGACACTGGCTGTAAGCGCCTCTCGAAAGTCTCTGGGTTACGTCGTGATCCCCCACGCCTGACGTAAGACAGAAAATAAATTGGTATGTATGTCCAAGTAGTTTTTTTGGAATCAGCTAAGTGAGACGGGTCGACGTGGTCTCTGTGCCAGTAGTGCAGAAACGAACTACGTTCTGGAACTGAAATTATTTATTGTAATGTTTTAGTATTAAACGACGTATCAACAATATTCTCAAAGTACGTGTACATTTGGTCTTCTGACATGACGGAACATTATGCAAAACTATAACTACATATGAACTGTTGAATGGTGCCTATTCCTCCATATGTACTATTAGGTAAGGGTATGGCAAACTCATAATGTCTTCACATTATGTGTAGCTGTAAAGGACTGACAGTATTGATACATGCCTGATTTGAATGTAGTTTGTTACGATGTTTACCGAAGTCGTCAGCTTCCGTGCGACAGATCATATGATCTGACGGATCCATTAGTTTAGTTGTCATTAATTTCATAATCAATGGTAGTCAAAAAGAATAAAAATGAGGATGCGGTAAGTTCGTCTCATCACCGAAGCTTTTCTTGTGTATTAATTTTCCTTTTTTTGTATCATGTTCCTAGGGTCTGCTATATAAATTCGTTGAAAATATGTTACTCACCTTTACATTTCTTCCACCTTAGCTGCCACTGTGTCGTTTCCAGACCTTTCAGCCTTGCACCAACCCCCGGGAAAATCCATTTCTGACCGCTCAGTCATCAGCTTTACCTGTATTACTCTAATTCCTCTCCTGTCTTGGTCGTTTAGCCTCACTGGCCTGCTGGCCATCATGAGCCGTCACACGTTCATCAACGCCTCTCGCGCTGAAGCCGGCTCCTCGTAATGTGACACGTAGTGTCTCAGAAAATACTTTGTATGAATCTGTGCAGTGGACTGGGAATCCCGACAAAGTTAAAGCTCCAGGTTATTATACACTACAGGCTATTATAATTGCTACACCAAGAAGAAATGCAGATGATGAACGGGTACTCATTGGACAAATGTACTAGAACTGACATGTGATTACATTTTGACGCAATCCTGAGAAATCAGTTCCCAGAACAACCACCTCTGGCCGTAATAACGGCCTTGATACGCCTGGGTATTGAGTCAAACAGAGCTTGGATGGCGTGTACAGGTACAACTGCCCATGCAGCCCCAACACGATACCACAGTTCATCAAGAGTAGTGACTGGCGTATTGTGACGAGCGAGTTGCTCGCCCACCATTGACTAGACGTTTTCAGTTGGTGACATATTTGAAGAATGTGCTGGCCAGGGCAGCAGCTGAACATTTTCTGTATCCAGAAAGGTCCGTACAGGACCTGCAACATGCGGTCGTTCATTATCTGCTGAAATGTAGGGTTTCGCAGGGATTTAATGAAGTGTAGAGCCACGGGTCATAACACATCTGAAATGTAACGTCCACTGTTCAAAGTGCCGTCAGTGCGAACAAGAGGTGACCGAGACGTGTAACCAATGGCACCCCATACCATCACGGCTGGTGATACACGAAGACACGCTTCCAATGTGCTTTCACAGTGATGTCGCCAAACACGGATGCGACCATCATGATGCTGTAAACAGAACCTGGATTCACCCGAAAAAACGACGTTTTGCCATTCGTGCACCCAGGTTCGTCGTTGAGTACACCATTGCAGGCTCTCCTGCCTGTTATGCAGCGTCAGGGATAACCGCAGCCATGGTCTCCGAGCTGACAGTCCATGCTGCTGCAAACGTCGTCGAACTGTTCGTGCAGATGGTTGTTGTCTTGCAATTGTCCCCATCTGTTGACTCGGGGATCGAGACGTGGCTGCACGATCCGTTACAGCCATGCGGATAAGATGCCTGTCATTTCGACTGCTAGTGATACGAGGCCGTTGCGATCCAGCATGGCGTTCCGTATTACCCTTCTGAATCCACTGATTCCATATTCTGCTAACAGTCATTGGATCTCGACCAACGCGTGCAGCAATGTCCCGATACTATGAATCGCAATCGCGATAGGCTACAATCCGACCTTTATCAAAGCCGGAAACGTTATGGTACGCATTTCTCCTCCTTACACGATGCATCATAACAACGTTTCACCAGGCAACGCCGATCAACTGCTGTTTGTGTATAAGAAATCAGTAGGAAACTTTCCTCATGTCAGCACATTGTAGGTGTCGCAACGGGCGCCAACCTTGTGTGAATCCTCTGAAAAGCTAATCATTTGCAAATCACAGCATCTTCTTCCTGTTGGTTAAATTTCGCGTAGGTAGCACGTCATCATCGTGGTGTAGCAATTTAATGGCCAGTAGTGTAGTTAGAAATCCGCGTGGTCTCAATGAAAGGCGCAGATACGTAAATTGTAGAATCCCAAGACACTGCAGACTCTACAATTCACCACAAAACTAGTCAGAGGAACCGTGCAAGTTTCCTTTTACCGGTCATCGCTGTAGCTGCTCTGGAACTGCAAGGTGTTTACCACCCTAGGTATAGCTACGTTAGTCTGCTTACGGTCCTCTATGGCTTCATACAGGGTGACAAGAATTGAACTGTATGAAGTAAAACCGTCAAAACGTCTGAACGGTTTACGTTAGGACATTCAAACTGTGTGGTTTGCCGCGGGGCATAATGGGAATTATGTGGTTTGGTTTAGCGACAAAGCCCACTTTCATTTGGATGACTTCGTCAATAAGCAAAATTGGTGCGTTTGGGAACTGAGAATCCGCATTTCGCGATGAGAGGTATCTTCACCCTCAACGGGTGACTGTGTGGTAAGCAATGTCCAGTCAAGGAATAATCGGTGCGATATTCGTTGATGGAACGGCTACTACTGAACGGTAAGTGATTGTTTTGGAAGATGATTTCATCCACATTATTCAAAGTGCTCCCGATTTTGACAAGATGTGGTTCATGGAAGACGGAGCTTGAATCCATCGGAGTAGGGGAGCGCTTGATGTCCTGGAGGAGTGCTCTTGGGACCGCATTCGGGGTCTGGGGTACCCAGAGGCCACTGACAATTGCCTCCATTGGCCGTCATATTCTCCGGGTCTGAACACATTCGACTCTTTCTTGGGGGGCTGTATGAATGACAAGGTGTACAGCAATAACCCCAAAACTATTGCTGCGCTGAAAACAGCCATTCAGGAGGTCATCGACAGCATCGATGTTCCGACACTTCAGTGAGTCATGCAGAAATTCGCTATTCGTTTGCGTCACATCACTGTCACGACGGTAGGCATGTAGAATATTGCATAACGTAAATCCGAATGTCTGTAGTAGCGTTTGCATGTTGAATAAAGTGTGTTCACTCCGTAGTTTGTAGGTAATTTACGTTTTTTTTTCATATAGTTCAATAATTGGCAACCTGTTCATTCTCGGTGTTCGAGAGTGAAACAGATACACGTTAAGTGAAGGCAACGTGTCAATGGTCTGATATGTTTGTTGCAGTGTTAGTTGGAGGGATTTTGTGAGTGATATCCAGACAGAAATATCCGTTTCCTGTGGCATGGGAAAGTCGTGGGTGGAACGGAACAGTCTCTATGCTGACTGACACTGTAGGACAGTGGCCCTTGGAACTGAGTTTGAGAGAGAGCCACGTGGTTTCTAGTTCGTCTATCGCAGCCGTTAAAAATAAGCGTCGCAATTGAAAATACCGCCAATTTTGAAATCCATTCAGCAATACAGATTTTAAAGGCGAGAAAATCTCAAAGTTATTGACTTTCGACGCCTAATTTTTTACTGTATACGAAACGACTGTGGTGAGTATAGATGCTGTGCATCAATGTTGTCAACTATTTTAGAATGAAAAGCGAATGTTCATGATTGTGACTGAAGTGTCCGTTCATCTGCAGACGCATCAGTTCAAATGGAACATTTTTCAGCATTCAACCTAGAACCTGTATTTGAAGCATCCAAGTGACTGCCACTACTTCACGTACGTGAATAGGTGGCTTGGCTCCCGTTGCTTTGACTTGGACGAAAAACTCCAAGATGCCGTGACGGGGTGGGGAGAACTGTGTGCAGAGAAATTTTTGTCATTTCGTATTTGTAGCCAAGTGGATTTTTTTTTCCGGGCAGGCATCGTGTTAACTTGGACAACAATCTTTTCTCCCCCTCGAGTATCCGTGTTATATCATATTGGTAGGAATAAAAATATCTAAAGGAAAGTCTTCTACTGCATCCTAATGCATATCAACAGAAAACTGATGCAAATCTGGAACACACACACACACACACAAACACACACACACACACACAAACACACACACACACACACACAAACACACACACACACACAAACACAAACACACACACACACACACACGTTGACGTGGCAGCAGATGCACTGCCGTAATTATTCACTTTTTTCACCAAAATCGGTTTGCCACGTTTCGATTACCAGCAGCCATCTTCAATACCCATACGACTTTTGTGAATAATTTTGTGGTACATACTTCTTTGGAGTGCAGAGTGGTGTTTGCTTGCTCCATTTACGTTTTGGGATGAAGTAGTGTCGTTTTTCAATATAAAAGTGCTATGTTTATGAAATAATTGCTACTGTTTCTGCCACTTTTTACTAATGTTTAATGAACACGAGTTTCGGCTGCATGCTGTCATCATCAGTTGCATCAAGTAATGTATACATTACATTAGTCTGAAGTGTGATTCGGTTCATATGAGGGTGGCAGCTTGATGGCGAAACAGGTCGTGCTAATTAAATATTCGTAAAAAAGTGCCTGAAGCAGTGCAATTATTTCATAAATTTACAATATAGTCTCAGTCCTTAAAAAATTCCACATAACACGGATAAATTTAAATGAAATATTTGTTGTCTCATCTGAGACGACAATATTTCACCTCATTCTGTCCGACATAGTTTGATATAGGACAACATACCTGAACACGTAACATGGTGGCGAAACGCGTGATGCGTAATTAATTTTGACAATTGAAGTGCTCGAATCGGAAAATGCGAGAGAATTGAAAAAAGGAAAAACAGTAAGGGCTTGCTACCGTCAGTCAGACGCATTTCGGGTATTTTATGATGACTTTTGCACGTGTAGACAATTGTGAACCACATGAAATAATAGTTAATACGAGAGTATATCATCTAGCTATAATTAAGTCAACGCTCATGTCTAGGAAAAGACTCGATGCCTGAAAACCACTCGTTCATTCTGCAGTTCTTTCTTGGGCGACAAATAAGAGTGAGCGGTAGAACAGTTCCAATAAGGGTAGTAGAACGTACAGACTAATCTTTCAGATGGCAACATGATATGAACGTGAGAAACCAGCAGTTGGTGCTGAGTATTGCTTTGTGTGGTTTCTAGACATTAGTGGTAAATTTTCAATGGTCAGCCGTAAACCTGTGTTTACCACTTCTTGCAGCTTCCGAGTATGCAGGTGATCGGAGGCTAATTCTACATCGATATTGTCCTGCACCATGAATACGTCTAGTCTTACACATACTCGTTGAGATGCATCATCACCTTGTAGGGAAGCAGCCTACTCACGCCATAATAAATTCACATCAGTCTTTCCATTGTGTGCCAGCCTAGTCCGCTGTAACCAGCTCTGACGTCATAAATGTTGCGCAATACTTTAAAAATCAAGTAAATAACCTGAAACGGTTCTAGCATGTCAGGAGTAATACTAAATTAACATGTGTTGAATGTCAGTTCAATAACTAACCATTTTTGAAATTTGGATGTTTTTCTGTAAAAATCATTGGCGCAACAGAATAGAGCTAGAGACTTAAAAATTTATATTTAGATTCCTTTTTCATAATAATTTAATAGAAACAGTACTTTGGATCTCACAAATTAAAATTTTAGTGGAAATTCATGATTTTCTGGTTTTTGTCTTAAAAATTAAAGAAGCAAGATAGATTAAGTAGGCGAATAAATAAGGCTAGGATGTTTAAAATATAAGTAGAAGGGAGATCCGCTATAATCATAAAGATGTGAGAAGTTTCAATTGAATAACTATAAAACTATAGCGATAGCGTATCTCCAAAGGGCAAGCTCAGAGCTCGTCTACTGCGTGTAGTGTAATTAAATTAATTCTCTCGCCCAAAATATTTGACTTAGCCACGTCAGACTTTTATTATGATTACTTACCTGTGTGCTGAATGCACATTTAAATTGAGAGCTTCATCGGCCATCAGCAAAGGAAGCGATGATATATTCAACAACTTAATGTGGTGCATTACTAGCCCAGCGGCTATTCGGGAGAGCCGATTTGATCAGGCGTTCCCTTAGCCGTTCGCACCGCGGCTTTATATATAAGAACGCTGCGCGAGAAAGTAAGGCCCCAGTTTTCTCCAGACGCTGATTAGCACACCACCTGTGTCGGGAGTCGCGTCGCGTCGCGTCGCGTCGCGTCGCGTCGGTATCATTGCTATAAACAGCCTCAGATGCCGTATTAAGTTACTCGGGATACGCGTAACCATGAAATCATTTTCGAGTGAAGTGTTAATTCTGGGATGACTTTAATTATATGTCTTCAGTTTGCGTATGCCGTATTTTTACGTTCCGTCGCGGGACAGACATTCAACCATTATTTAGCGTGGCGTTTGATGAGCATATTCTTCAAATTATGGCGAGCATTCACTTAAACATTTAATTTGAACAGTTATAGTTGCATCAGCGCATTAGACTCAGAACTGCTCTGGTAGTTGGATTGTGTGGATTCTTTTTTTTCATCTGTGACTTTCAGAATATAGCGAATGTTTTTACACGATCGTTTTTGATTATGAATCCCAGACAATTTCCTAATTCCTCAGAGCTTTAAGCTGTAGCTATAAGTGTATTTCTCAGATGAATTGGGCACTAGGAATTCTAATTAGAGGCTTCACGTTTTGTTAATCACTTTCTGGTTGCCTATATTGTAGTTAGAGAGCCAGTGTTGAGAACGGCAAAAGACAGCATAATTAATAGGAACATTTTAAACAACATAATTCCACCAGCCGCCCCACAACCTGAAGTGATTTTATGTCGATGTCTTAGACCAGACAATCTCAATTTTCCTCTTCGCCACAACGATCAGATGAACGTTTGCAAAATTGTATGGAAAATATTATCTCTCATGTAGACGATTCCTCGAAAATTTTTAGGGAACGCGAAATAATGAGGAAAATGAGGTATTTTAACGTTTTGCATAAAGAGGTAACAACGGAAGAGCACTGGATCCGTTGGAAAAAAGAGACAGCGTAATTCTTGGAGGGATTATGCGAGCTCTCTGAAAGGTACTCCTGAAACTGTTTGTTATCCTTTGAATTACCTCTGAGTTACCACATTCCACGAAATACTGAAGAAAGTAAATTTTGTATGCTGTCACACTAACCCGTAAAGGGAGCGGCTCTTCAAAGTGTACTTTGTATGTTTGAGTAATAAATACTTTTTCTTCAATAAAATTACAAGTGCTCTGTATCATATGAGCAGTGCAGAAACTAGACTAATATGACACAAAACGTTACATGCGCCACGCGGAATTCATAATTTCTCACATACCGGTATTCAAGTTCCAGCAGCGAACTACTGCGTTATACCAAGGTCCATTAGTTTTTACACTGTCTGTTAACATATCCATTTAAGATTTCGTTTTGTTCAGAGCTCTAGCTGTTCATCTCCTAAGTAGTGTGCATTTGACGACGAGAAAGAAGTCACGAAATATCCGTTTCAGTATTTTTTCAATGTGCCTATAGATTTCTATTATCTTAGTATAGTTGGAAGGATGAAATACTAACATTTGTTTCCATCCAGAGTAGTGAGCATATTTGAACGACAAAAGAAAGGCGAAAGACCTGTTTCGCAGTCGTTTCAGTATGGCGACATATTTCTGTTTTCTGAGAATAGTTGTAAGAAGAAACATTAACGCAATTATGTACTGATTTCAATTTCGTGCCGTTATTATTACAATTATTATTACTACTCGGATAAGTTGGCGTTGAGAGTTGCAGTGTTTCACGAAAGAGCTGCAGGGATGCATTCTTGGCGAATTGAATTCATAACAACATTCCCAGGCTCATTATTCTCCAGGAAAGTGATAATAAATTGAATTTACAGAGCTGGAGAGTCAGATTAAGCGGTACTTGAGAAGAAAATTTCATCAAAATGGGGTCTATTCTCTTATAAACGTTTTCCATTTATTTGAACTTCCATTAGCCCCTTTGCTGTCCTTAATTGTATCTCAATGGATTGCTCGATTCTCGGTTCTTAATGTACTCTTTTAATCTACTTCCCTTTACAGTCCATTTCTTTTTATTTGCATTCTAATTGCATTTTATTTACAGAGTCCTTGATGAATAATTCATGTCGTCTCGTCCTACGTAATTCACTCATCTCAAGAGGCTGTGTGTACCGCGAAGTTAAAACACCGCGAGGGAAGTGAAAAGTTCTTCGCGACAAAACTTGAAAACATCAAAATTATTCCAGTTTCCTATTGCCGAACATCATAAGATATTGTAAAGCACCTACTTCTTGAAAACTTCAGCGGGTCTCATAAACAGTAATACCGCGTAAAACTTGGTGTTTTTACCAAACACGAATATGATAGATGTCGCTTGTAATATTCAGACTAGTATGTTCCCAAGTCCAGTGGAGCGAAGACTGTCAAGGTTCCTTTCTAGAAAGATTTTATTATTTAAGATTTCCTGAAAACATAATATGATAGATTTAGAAAACGCGTTGTATTTGGAACGGAGTTTAAATATATGATCATGACAAATGCAATCGTCTTTGCAGTGGAAAGTCAACAGATCCTGCACATGACACTACATATTGACGACACAGAGGTCGAATATTTCGTACTGTACATATGTACCGAATCTCTCGTAACTGAAAAGAATGAGGGCACAACATTCAAGAGTGTAAGATCAATAGAATTCTTAACGACCCTTAGACAACAAGGTCAGCAGCGGCATCCAGGATAGAAGAGGATGTAAATGGAGAAAAAAGCTTGCCTTGGCCTTTCCGAAGATTTTAGTTCGGCATTTGGGATTTTAAGTGCGCTCTTCCAGTGCATTAATCACTACGCCCTCTCACTCTGTACGGAATACTTGTAAATCATAACACAAAGTCTCAAGACCTACAAACAGACCAACGATAGTTGCCAATTTTGTAATCTTTTATAAGTATACTACCTGAAGTTCAGAACACAAATGTCAATTACAAAAGTGTTAATTAGCATATATTTGATGAATTTTATACTTAATTGACGTATGTACTCGATTTCAATGTCAAAAACGTAAGAAATAATGACCGAACCGATACTCTAACCAACGATCCAGCAATTACCAGTCTCGAGCACTGTTGTTTCTATTCCATCGACATGTATTTTGCCCTTCAGCTAAATACTCGTAAAACAGCCACATTTTTCTATCATGGAACTGAAAACGAAAAGTAAAAATGCAGCAAAGTCCATTTTGATGGATAGATATTCCTCCATCATTAAAATGTTAAGCAGCTTTTCTTCTGAATCCTTCGTCTCTCTTCCTCCTATACATGAAATTTACACTTGTTTGTAAATGCAAGGAAATCCGACAAAAATGGTTCAAATGGCTCTAAGCACTATGGGACTTAACAGCTGAGGTCATCAGTCCCCTAGACTTAGAACTACTTAAACCTAACTAACCTAAGGACATCACTCACATCCATGCCCGAGGCAGGATTTGAACCTGCGACCGCAGCAGCAGCGCGGTTCCGGACTGAAGCGCCTAGAACCGCTCGGCCACAGGGGTCGGCGAAATCCTACATTTTTAATAAATTCAATCTCTTGTCATCTATAGAAAGTGAGAAATGAGTTTCTTGTTTCTTTCATAGGAAAATTAGATAAATAAATAAAAGTAAATTTCTTCTCCTTCGTTGTAGCATTTTGTTTGTCAAAATACATGCAACAAGAGTGTGAAAGTGTTAATCTCAAGTACAGTGTAAAAGGAGAGTATTCAGCAGCATTGGTGTTAACATTTATGATGCAGGGACACCATGCTCTTGCGTAGTTTGAAAACTTGCTTTGATAATTTAGTTTGTTCTGCAGTTCATTGTGTAAAGATGTCAGTTTAAACTTGAATTCCATTAAACTCGGTGTTTCTAATGTTATCGCATAGTGAACGATTTGACCCGATAGCCACCCATAGAGCCAAAAGGCCTGTCGGAAAATCATCCTCACTTTTAGCTACTGAACATGCTCCGAAAAAGCCAACTTCGATTTTCTCGAGAATTCTTGAGAGTTGCATCTAATTGTTATACCTAGCTGATATCTGAGTTCTGAACTTCATGCACCATGAATGTAAAGTATTATGTGTCTCTTTGTCAGGCAAATAACCATAACGCTCTGGACTTCGAGACACTGTTAACGTTATAATCACAGGCGACCAGTGGAAAGTCTGTTTCAGAGAATTATTTTCTGTTGTCGTTAAGCATAAAGTAACCTTGTCCGCAGAGTCACGCTCGAATACAACGCAGGATGTATAGTGCGTTCCGGGACATTCACTAAAACTGAATTGTTAGATTTTTATCGTCACGTACTGAATTTTACACCCAGCAACTCCACTAATTCAGTGCTTTAGTTTTTCTGTAACTCTGCTGTACAAACAAATTACAATCTACTCTAAAATCGAAGCCACATTTAGTATGTGTATATCCGTGTATTCAACTTACTACATTGCCACTCTCACATTTTTGAGTCATATGAATTATATTTCCAAATGTGAGGCTAGTTTTCAAGTACAGGACTATTACATTTTCCCATTCACTGTAATTCCATACTTACGTGTCTTTGTGAAGTAAGAAAGGAAGAACAGTAATCAGTTCCCCTCGGCGATGGGGTCATTAAAATGCCAGTACGAAGTAGTATTGGGGAAGGAAGGGAGACGAAATCAGCCGTATAGTTTTTGAGCAAATCATTCCTACAGTTGCCTTAAACGACTGTGGGAAATATGGGAAAACGCAGATCTGCCCGGCGGGAAATTCAACAGCCGAAAGCGAAGTGTGAATATTCAACATGCTGTGTGATGACGTTGCTTATCAGCACACGTCATTGTTTTTGTTGTGATCTTCAGTGCGAAAACCGGTTTTACGTAGGTCTCCATGCTATTCTATTCCGTGCGAGCTACTTCATCACCGAAAAATTCTGCAACCTAGATCTTCCTGAATCTGCTTACTGCACCCATCTCTTGGTCTCCCTCTACGATTTTTACCCTTCCCCTCCTACACATACAAACACACACACACACACACACACACACACACACACACACACACTTCCTTCCAGTACTAATTTGGTGATCCGTTGATGTCTCGGAATATGTCGTATGAACCGATCCCTTCTTCATGTTGTGCCACAAATTTCATTTTTCCCAGTTCTGTTCAGTACTGCCTCATTAGTTAAATGATCGACCAATCTAATCTTTAGCCTACTTCTGTAGCACCGCATTTCTAAAGCTTCCATTCTCTTTTTATCTAAACTGTTTGTCATCCATGTTTCACTTGCATACATGGCTGCACTCCAAACAAGTACCTTCAGAAAAGACTTCCTAACGTTTTAATCTACATTCGATGTTACAAATGTCTCTTCTTTAGAAATGCTTTTCTTGTCACTGTCACTGTATATTTTATATCCCCTCTAGTTCAGCTACCACGAATTATTTTGCTGTACAAATAGCAAAACTCGTGTACTACTTCAAGTGTCTTGTTTCCTAATCGGATTCCCTTAGCATCACCTGATTTAATTATACTACATTCTATTATCCTTGTTTTCCTTTTGTTGATGTTCATCTTACATCCTCCTTTCAAGACACTGTCCATATCCCGTTCAACTGCTCTTTCAAGTACTTTGCTGTCTCTGACAGAATTAGGCTGTCATCAGCAAACCTCAGAGTTTTATTTCTTCTCTCTGAACCTTAATTGCAACTCCAAAGTTTTCTTTAGTTTCCTTTAGTGCTTGACCACCGGCCGCTGTGGCCGTGCGGTTCTAGGCGCTTTAGCCCGGAACCGCGCTGCTGCTACGGTCGCAGGTATGAATCCTGCCTCGCGCATGGATGTGTGTGATGACCTTAGGTTAGTTAGGTTTAAGTAGTTCTAAGTCTAGGGGACTGATGACCTCCGATGTTAAGTCCCATAGTGCTTAGAGCCATTTGAACCATTTTTGAACTGCTTTTTCAACGTACATATTAAATAATAGCGGGGATAGGCTAAAACTTTGTCTTACTCCTTTTTCAACCACTGCTTCCTTTGCATGCCCATCGACTCATAAGGACAAACACACACACCCATGCCCGAGGGAGGACTCGAACTTCCGCCGAGACCAGCCGCACAGACAATGACTGCAGCGTCCTAGACCGCTCGGCTAATCCTTCCGTCTGGTTTCTGTATAATTTGTAAATTTGCTTTCCCTCCCTGTATTTTACACCTGCCACCTTCGGAAATTGAAAAGAGAGTTTTCCAGTCGACATCGTCAAAGTTTTTCTCTAACTCTAGAAATGCTATAAATGTAAATTTGTCTTTCCTTGACCTATCATCTATGAGTGGCCGTAGGGTCAGTATTGCCTCGCATGTACCTACATTTTTCAGGAATCCAAACTTCGGCTTCTACCAGTTTCTTCCATTCTGTTGTAAAGAATTCTTTTTAGTGCTTTGCAACCTTGACTTATTGAACTGATAATTAAATAATTCTTACATTTGTCAGCACCTAATTTCTTTGGAATTGGAATTATTGTATTTTTCTTGAATTCCGAGGGTATTTCACCTGTTTCATATATCACGTTCACCAAATATAAGAGTTTTGTCAGGGCTCTCTTTAGGCTACCAGTAGTTCTCACGGAATGTCGTCTACTTCCGGAGCCTTGTTTCGACTTAGATTTCTCAGTGGTTTGCCGAATTTTTCTCCCAATATCATTACCATCATATCAACTAAGCATTACTATATGAAGCGCATTTCACAGCGGTCCTAAAACGCTTCCCCAACTAGAGGCTAAGTGCAGCTATATATGTACACTACCTGATTACTTTATGTAATGTCTAACCGACGCGTGGATGTCACAAGATGTGGATCCACCTGTATAAGAGGACGCGGGGATAATGTGTTGTCAGTAGAGAAGCAGAAATAGCGGAATAGATCTATCAGGAGTGCTTAAAAGGGCTATAGTTAATAGACCTCACTGACTACCGAAACAACAGTGACATTTTACTGAATCGCGCTTAAATACACCGGACTGTGCTTGAATACCATTCTTCGACTGATACAGGTATCAAGGGTGCCTGATGGACTGCTGTCATCACCACTGACACTAACCTCACGTGAATAATTACTTCCAAATCCATTTCTGTTTAGCCAATATAAATCAGCACGAAACAAATGCTTTCACTACATCTTCTGCCGTTGCCGATAACAGATGTGCTAAGTCCTCACACATACACACGGTCTCACATGCACAGAACAAATGCAAATTACGATAACATTATGCCACGCGGTGTAGTCGCGCGGTCTACTGGCGGCATGCCACGGTCCACGCGGCTCCCACCGTCGGAGGTTCGGGTCCTCCCTCGGTCATGGGTGTGTGTGTGTTGTCCTTAGTGTGCGTTAGTTTAAGTTAGATTAACTAGTGTAAGCCTAGAGATCGATGACCTCAGCAGTTTGGTGTCGTAGGGACCTACGATAACATACGTATTCATGAAGGTAAAACGAATTACGTTTCGATTCTGTCCGCCTTACTGTCTACCAATGCAGCTAATGTGATTTTCTTGTGTAAAATTGGGCATCCTTAAGCTATCTGTACGTAAAAATCATAATCGAATCTTGGTTCTTGCCTCTTGAATAATCTCTCATGCCATTTTCTCTCCTATGTTTTCTATATTCTTAATTTCAAGTTTCGTTGTCTCTTTCTAAAATATGGAGCTTCCTCGCAACAGTGAGCGTCCAGAAACTTCTCCATTCCGGTCGACTTTGCACTTTAAAACCGGTACCATTACTATAAATCTCTCTTTCATTTTACTTCATCCGACTACTACCTGAAACAAAATGACTTCTCCTTCTCCAATGATAAAGAAACACGACCATTCCGTTCGTCTTTATACTTCAAGGTACCTTTTTCGCGCCTTCGACTTTACCTGACGCTTACGAAGTAATAAAAATTACAGCGATTAAACTTCATACATCGTACTAAAGCACTTTCTTTTACATGTACATGGCACAGAATACGTAAAATATGTGACTTACTAAACATAGTTTTCTGTAAGACCTCATCATAGAGAGAAGTAAATTTCCCAGAATCCAAATCAAGAACAGCTGTCAACATGTGTAACTCGGAATTGTACATTCTTGGAGTAGTGAAGCAACTTAAATTACTTAATAAAAGGAAGTCCTGCGGTTTAGACTGTGTACCTTCTAGGTTCCTTTCAGAGTATGCTGATGCAGTAGTTCCATTCTTAACAATCATATACAACCACTCTCTCGACGAGTGATCCGTACACAAAGACTGGAAAGTTGCACAGGTCACACTAATATCCAAGAAAGACGATAGGAGTAATCCACTAAATTACAGGCTCGTATCATTAGCGTCGATATGCAGTAGGATTTGGGAACATATATTATGTTCGAACACTATGAATTACCTCGAAGAGAACGATCCGTTGACGCACACTCATCTAGAAAATTCGTTTTGTTCTTGTGAGAAACAACTGGCTCTTTACTCACACGAAGTGTTGAATGCTATCGAGAAGGAATTTCGAATTGGTTCCGTATTTCTAGATTTCCACAAGGCTTTTGACCTGTACCTCACAAGCGACTTGTAATCAAATTGGGAACATCGTCTCATTTATGCGACTGGATTCGTGATTTCCTGTAAGAGAAGAGGCAATTCATAGCAACTGACGAAAAGTCATGGAGAAAAACAGAAGTGATTTCTGGCGTTCCCCGTGGTACTGACATGCCCTCTACTGTTCCTTATCTATATAAGCGATACAGGAAACAATCTGTGCAGCCGCCTTAGGTTGTTGGCAGATGATGCTGTCTTTTATCGTCTAGTGCAGTCATCAGAAGATCAAAACAAATAGCAAAACGATGTAGAAAAAATATCCGTATGGTGGGCAAACTGAAAATTGACCGTAAATAATGAAAAGTGTGAGGTCAACCACATGAGTGCTAAAAGGAATCCGTTAAACTTTGGGGTACACGACCAACAAGACAAATCTAAAGGCCGTTAATTCAACGAAATACCTAGGTATTACAGTTGCGAACAACTTAAACTGGAAAGATCATATAGAAAATGTTGTGGGGAAGGCGAACCAAACACTGCGATTTATTGGCGAAATACTTAGAAAATGTAACAGATGTACTAAAGAAACTACCTACACTTTGCTTGTCCGTCCTCTTTTAGAATACTGCTGCGCGGTCTGAGATCCTTACCAGATATGATTAAAGGTGTATGTCGAGAAAGTTCCCAGAAGGGCAGCACGTTATGTATAATCGAGAAATAGCGAAAAGATTGTCATGGGCATGATCCAGGATTTCGGTTCAAATAGTTCAAATGGCTCTGAGCACTATGGGACTTAACTTCTGAGGTCATCAGTCCCCTAGAACTTAGAACTACTTAAACCTAACTAACCTAAGGATATCACACACATCCATGCCCGAGGCAGGATTAGAACCTGCGACCGTAGCGGTCGCGCGGTTCCAGACTGTAGCGCCTAGAACCGCTCGGCCTCTCCGGCCGGCTAGGATTTCGGGTGGACATCACTAAAACAAAGACGTTTCTCGTTGCGGCAGGATCTTCTCACGAAATTTCAATCGACAACTTTCTCCTTCAACGGCCGGTGTGGCCGTGCGGTTCTAGGCGCTTCAGTCTGGGACCGCGTGACCACTACGGTCGCAGGTTCGAATCCTGCCTCGGGCATGGATGTGTGTGATGTCCTAAGGTTAGTTAGTTTTAAGTAGTTCTAAGTTCTACTGGACTGATGACCACAGATGTTAAGTCCCATAGTGCTCAGAGCCATTTGAACCATTTGAACTTTCTCCTCCAAATGCGAAAACACTTTGGTGACGCCGATCAACATAGGGAGAAACGATCATCATCATAAAATAAGGGAAATCAGAGCTCGTACTGAAAGATATAGATGTTCCTTCATTGCGCGCCTCATGCGAGATTGGCTGGGTGTTGTGTGCTGTCCTTAGGTTAGTTAGGTTTAAGTAGTTCTAAGTTCTAGGGGACTGATGACCTCAGATGTTAAGTCCCATAGTGCTCAGAGCTATTTGAAAAATTTTTCATGCGAGATTGGAATAACAGAGAATTGTGAAAGTGGTTCGGCGAACCCTTTACCAGTCACTTAAATGCGGTTTGTAGAGTGGCCTTGCAGACGTAGCTGTAGATGAGTGTGAAGTGGAAACGCGAAGGACATCCACGCTTAAACCAAGACCTATAAGACCTCATGTACTTACAGGCATGGTCCGGCACCACTGTCGAGGGTGGATATAGGCCAGGTAATCACTCATGAGTTCCAGAGTGTTACCAGGAGTCCACCTCGTACAATGACTCTGCGTAGGTGGTTAAAAATAATGTGTTACAGTGGTCGAGCAGCTCCTCATAATCCATGCATTTCTATAGTGGATGCTAAGCGACGCTTCAGGTGGTGCAAAAAGGGCCGCCGATGGACAGTGGATGAAAGGAAACGAGTGATTTCGAGTGCTGAATAACGCTACACCTTGTGGAAAGCCGATGGAAGGGTCTGGGTTTGGTGAATGTCTCTACACCGTCACCTCCCATCACTTTTAGCACCAACAGTTCAGTATGGAGAGCTGATGTTACTGTATGGGAGTGTTTCTCGTGGTCTGCATGTGGTCCTTACTGCAGGTAGGTAAACACTACCTGAGAAAGGATGTGAACTCATTTTACGGCGGTGTCTACTGCGTTCAGTTGAAAAATATATCGGGTACAGTCATTGTATCAAGACGCCAATGCACGCTGCGACGCATGACAATGCACGTTGTGAAGCAATGGTTTGCGGGCATTAATATTCCTGAAGTAGACTGGCTCACTTAAAGCCCAGTTATGAGCCCAATGGAACACCTCTGGAAAGAGAACCTCGAATTCGCTCCAGACCACAGCGTCCAATGCGGTTACCTTCTCTAGCTTCGGCTCTTGAGGTGAATGGGCTTCCATTATTCCACAGACTTTTAGACACCTTACTGAAGATGTCTCCAGGACGAGTCAAGCCGTCATAAAACCGAAGGGTGGGCACACTCCAAATTAACTTCCACCAGTAGATGTCTGGATGCTTTTAATCAGTTAGTATGTATAGAAGGATGGCCCTCTTGATCGTGACTAACATTTTACTAATCTAAACAATCAAAGAATTATGATAACAGCACCAGACAACGTTTATAGATAGCTGTCTTGTGTGGTTGAAATACGTCAACTTTGTTTATGAAATATTACTTTGACTAGTGGTAAACTAAGATGCTTACCATCTACTTGGCTAACATCTTCCGATGAATTCTCCAACAGGACCCACTCTGCCCCGCTAGCAGGTCGACTGGTACTTACTAGAAAATAAAACAGGCTCTATGATGGGATGAATGTCAAACACGTTTTCGGGCTAGAGAATGGAAAGTGTAAATAGCAAATGGTACCATGCATGTCTGTTAGGTGTGCAAAGTCACAGCCGCGATACCCAGAGCCCGTAAGTCTGTTGAGTTGAGAATACATCAGCTCGCTCACAGAATGTTCCGAACCTAAAGACTGGAAAATCACACCAATAACCAAAAAGGGAAATACGACTAACCTGCTGAATTACTGGCCCATATCACTAACGTCAGTTTGCAGTAGGGTTTTGGAACATATACTGTGTTCGAACATTATGAAGTACCCCGAAGAAAGCGATTTATTGACACATAATCAGCATGGATTCAGAAAACGTCGTTCTTGTGAAACATAACTAGCTCTTTATACTCATGAAGTAATAAGTGCTATCGACAGGGGATGTCAAATGGATTCCATGTTTTGAGATTACCAGAAGGCTTTCGACACCGTTCCTCACAACCGTCTTCGAACCAAACTGCGCGCCTATGGAATAGCGCGTCAGTTATGTGACTGGATTCGTGATTTCCTGTCAGGAAGGTCACAGTTCGTAGTAACAGACGGAAAGTCATTGAATAAAACATAAATAATATCCGGCGTTCGCCAAGGAAATGTTACAGGCCCTTTATTGTTCTATAATAACGACATAGGATGTTATCTGAGTGGTCCTCTTAGACTGTTTGCAGATGATGCTATCCTTTACCGTCTTGTAAAGTCGTTAGATGACCAAAACGAATTTGAAAAATCAGGTTACCTTCCATTCAGAAGGCTGTTCCACTCAGCGACTGTTATATTGACTTGTAAATAATAGATTTCAGCTATCAGTCGTCCTTTTTAAATTTTACTGGCAGATCTAGATTTCAGCTAGAAACTAGACATTCTCAATGCACTATCATTTTTGATTAATGCATGTAATGCCTGTTGGTCGGGCTCCATCCACATTTCATTGATTTATATGAGATATCTGCATGGTGCGAAAAGTGGCAATTGACCGTGAATAAAGAAAAGTGTGAAGTTATTCAGATGAGTACTAAAAGAAATCCACTAAATTTGGAACACGAGATAAGTCATACAAATCTGAAGCCTGTAAATTCAACTAAATACTTAGTTACAAATAACCTAAATTGGACCGATTACATAGATAATTTTGTGGGTAGAGCAAACCAAAGACTGCGATTCATTGCCACTTCGAAGGTGCAACATGTCTACAAAAGAGACTGCTGACACGGCGCTTGTCCGCCCTGTTCTGGAGTATTGCCGTGCGTTGTGGGATCTGCATCAGGTGGGACTGACCAACGACATCGAAAAAGTGCAAAGAAGTACAGCTCGTTTTGTGTTATAGCGAAATATGGGAGTCAGTGCCACAGACATGATATGTAAATTGGAGTGGCAATCATTAAAACAAAGGCGTTTTTCGTTGCGACGGGATCTTCTCATGAAATTTCAATCACCAGTCTTCTCCTCCGACTGCGAAATCATTCTGTTGGCACGCACCTACATAGGGAGAAATGATGATCACGATAAAATAAGAGAAATCAGGGCTCGCACAGAAAAATTTAAGTGGTCGTTCTTCCCGAGCGCCGTTCGAGAGTGGAACGGTAGATGGTGGTGGTTAGTGTTTAACGTCCCGTCGACAACGAGGTCATTAGAGACGGAGCGCAAGCTCGGGTTAGGGAAGGATTGGGAAGGAAATCGGCCGTGCCCTTAAAAAGGAACCATCCCGGCATTTGCCTGAAACGATTTAGGGAAATCACGGAAAACCTAAATCAGGATGGCCGGAGACGGGATTGAACCGTCGTCCTCCCGAATGCGAGTCCAGTGTGCTAACCACTCTCTTGGAACGGTAGAGAGACAGCTTCAGCGTGGTTCATTGAACCCTCTGCCAGGCACTTTATTGTGAATAGCAGAGTAATCACGTAGATATAGATGTAGTTTTATGGTGTGCTAGTTTAATACCTTAAAGGTTTAAAGGGGCAACGCTCGAAACGGAATTGTTTAGTTTTCTACTCGGCTGACATGCCAAATGACACCCCAGGGTATTGTTTCTGTTGATATTAGAGTCAACATATTACCGCATAGCCCAATGAGCACATTTTTAGACGCGGTATCACGTTGCTTTTGGAATGGAAACACTGGAACTCGCGACTGATTTAAAACTGGTTCGTTGGCGCCAGCGTACTCTCTGGTCGCAGTTGGCATTATTAGTTCATGTACACTAGCTGTATGGTGCAGCATTGCCGAAGGCCGACTAAATCTATTACGTAACAATGAGTCTGTCGTCCATACGTTGCTATACCATTCATCGGATTGCCGTGCAAATTTGGAACTAGGTTAGTTATTGTGCGCACGCCTGCAGTTGTTTATGAATCAGTAATATACGCTAGCCACCCCTATAGATGGTACTAGGAGTGGAAAGCAGAGACAAGTAAAAATATTTGATAACAACCGATATTAGTATCGATCCCGTAGTTTTCGAGGTCTTTACGCTCATTTGTTACAGTTCCGATGACGTTTCTTCGCTAGGACTGTGAGATGCAAAAATGGTGACGTATCAGCATACGAGTGAGGTAGGTACTACCAAACTTGGCGTATGTACCACTTTCTGCATGGAAAAAAATACAGTGACAGTAAGATATCGTCTATCACTCCTCTGGCTGAGGATGGACGTGGAAAGGGGTGACAAGAAAATAATAAGTCACTGACATCTGGAGGAGTTTCAACCAAATTTGGTATATATGACCCTTTGTTTGTACGAAACTGCTATGGAATTAATGTTAGGGCTTGGGGTTGGAAATCGGAAGGGGTGACATGTAAAAGTGTTCGAAACCGAACTGTTGGTATTTCTTCTCTGTATCAGCTGACTTTGAATGCTTTACGAACTGCAATTTCTCTGTTACTGCTGCAACTCAGTTTGCCACCCAGATCACGGAAATGAACCAATACTGTTGTCAGTGTGTTTCGAGCCGAAAGTCATACCATACTGCTGAATACCACAGATGCATTTAACTTCGTGTCTGAAGTCGCATTGCGTAAAACAGCAGAGATTCAGACATTTGCCAGTGATAGTTATTTTTATAGGAACGAGAATCAATTGCTGTTGTCGATATGCCTGAATCCAAACTGATGTCTATGGATTAGATTCAACGTGAAGGGAAAAACTGAACTATTGCCTGTCCATTAACCAGTTTATCAACGCCAGTAGGAGAAATGTGAACAACATCAGCGAAGAAACCCGTAATAGTGAATTGTAAGAGTTTGTGTAATCAAGACGGACTTTTACAAAGTGCCACAATACGATCGCGGAATCATTTTCAGACTTTATGTCTTCATTAATATGTGTCTCCACAACGGACATAAGTTGAATAAATTAAATTATTTCGAACTTACCGATGTCTCTTTTACGAAATTTTCGACCTAACTATCCGTCTCTCGTCATGCGAACAAAGTCAGAAACTTAGTATTTATTCGTCTTTGAGTTGCATAATTATGCAGTAAAAACAGTATTTTATGCGTATTTACTTTTTTAACAACTTTTTCACAACAACTTTCGTAACGACATCAGCAGTATACTTACCGTTTACCGGGCTTTTTTGCTTCGAATGATCGTTCCTGACATATACCTGAATATTGACTATTCTTCCTGGGACACCATGTACACCGAAACATGTGTGAGATATGGTAGTTTATGAGAAATATTTCTGACATACGCGTACTCAGTCTACGCTAAGGGCAAACAGTTACTAAGTAAATAAGGAATTTCAATTACTTCTTTGAAATTCAGTTGCAATAGCTAATATTGTAGAATGCATCTATTTTGTAGAGAATTAACGCTACATCTCTACCGAGAATATCTAATACACACTTATATAATGTTCTATCGAAGGACAAGAACTGGAAGCAGTAGTTGAGGATGGGGTGAGACAGGGACGTGACCTATCCTCGATGTTTATCAAAGTGTTTCTGAGCAATCAGGAAAGAAAATCCAAGGTGAAGTTTGGCAAGGGGATGAAAGTTTATTGAGAAGAAATAAAAACTTTAAAATTTTGCCGATGACTTTGTAATTCTCTCAGAGATAGCAAAGGATCTGGAAGTGCAGTTCAGCGGAATGGATAGCGTCTCGAACAGAGGTTATTAGATGAACACCAACAAAAGCAAAAAAAGTGTAATGGAGTATAATCGAATTAGACTAGGAAATGAGAAACTAAAAGTAGCAGATGAGTTTTGCTGTTTGGGCAACAAGATGGCTTAAGTTGAGAGAACATAAAATTCAGAGCGAAAACGGCTAGAGAAGAATTTCTGAAGGAGAGCGATTTTTTAACGTCTGGTACGAGAAATAGTACGCCTAACATCAAAGTAAGTGTTTGGACATTTTACCCGAAGGTATTTTTATGGAATGTACCCCGCACGGAAAAACATGGACGACCAGTGGTTCTGACGAGAAGAGAATTGAAGCTTTTGAAACTTGTGGGTATACAGTGTGGTCGGAAATCCCCGTTACAGACATGTAGGACTTGTAGAGGGTGTGAGTACATTGTATTTGCATAGTAACCCATGTCCGGAAACGTACCGTACCATGGTAGGGCCGTTTGAGAACACAAGTGCTAGGTAGAAACGCAACAGGGTAGTCATGGTGAGAATCGGCTGATGTCATTTGACGTCTATCCCACCTCCCTGACCTGGTTCGAGCCTCAGTCACGTGTCTGTAAGTGTTAAAGCAACGTGGTTGACTACCAATATGATCCTTCTGAAGGGCGAAGCACACGGTAATGAAGGAAAGCGGAACCTTCACCGTCAACAAGTGTGAGTGTGGTGCACCAAGGAGACAGCACACAGCTGAACTGGAAAAGGACGTACTGCATCTCGTTGAGGAGAGCCCGTCAACGAGTACACGAGCAATTTCTTTGGCTGTTAACAAGTGGAAGTGTGAAACATGTGATGTACTGGGTCGCCCGTGATCAATAACTTGTACACGTGGTCGCGTTACCATTATGCTTTCATATGGTTGTAACATGGAAACGGTACACTTCCGGACATGGGTTCCAGTTCAAAATATTACCTACTCACTCCCGTCTACCAATCCGAAAAATCTGTAACGAGAATTGCCGGAAACCCTGTAGAAGAATGGAGAAGGTGAGATGGGTATATCGCGTAAGTAAAGGGGGTAGGACGTCAAACGGGCCGACTTGGAGCAGGAGAGGCACCACAGGACATTTTAATTTCTACTGTCTATACTTTTACAAATAAATTCATAAAACTTTGAAAGCATGATCAGGAAGTGTTCCGGATTCATACTCATAGCAGTGGAAGTTCAAAAACGCAAAATAATAAATTTTTTTACATGTGAAATTTCAAGATGTTTTCACTTACTGTTGGATTTATTTGTTGCTGTAGGTACACTTTTCTTCCTAAGTAAGAGAGATTCTTCGATGAATTTTGCACAGCATACAAACCATAGTTACAAGTGTATGAAACTATAATTTATTTAATTTATGAAAAAATGAATGAACTGTTACATTTTAAAATTAATGTTTACAAAAAAACTGAAATTTTATAGTTAATTATCTCAATTTTTATCAAAGTTTTTTAATAGATTTGGAAAATTCTAGAGTTTCATACACTTGTCAAACCTGTCTGTATGCTGGGCAAAATTCATCGAAGAATCTCTCTTACTTAGGAAGAAAAGTGTACCTATACCAACAAATGGAGCTAGTAGTAAGTGCAAAAATGATGAAATTTCACGTGTAAAAAGGTATTTTGCTACGTTTTTGAACTTCCACTGCTATGAGTGTGAGTCCTCAATCCTTCCTGGTCATGCTGACAAAGTTTTGTGAATTTGTTTGTAAAAGTATAGACAGTGGAAATTAAAATGTCCTGTGGTGCCTCTCCTGCTCCAAGTCGGCCCGTTTGACGTCCTACCCCCCCTTAATGAGGAGGCGCTGAATCAAACTGGGAGAAGAGAAATTTGTGACTCAACTGGGCTAAGACAAGAGATCGGTTGATACGACTCATTCTGAGGTATCAAGAAATTGCTAATTTTGTAATGGGCGTAAGTGTGGAGAGGGAGACCAAGGCTTGAATATAGTAAACAGGTGACACGGATGTAAGTTGGGGTAATCACCCAGACACGAGGAGGTTGCACAGAACAGACTAGCATGTAAGGCTGCATCAAATCAGTCTTCGGGCAGAAGCCAATCATCACAACAACAAGAACAAGAACAACAACAACAGCAACAAGATCCTGTTCGTGTTGCAAGTAGGGTAGACGTACAGCCTTCTGAACCTATTGTCGCCGTTGCCTTTAATACAGCAGCAGCGGGACACGCATCCATCTTGTGTCCCGATGCACGGGCGTTGAAGCGGTTGGCGCTTGTCACCACCCCAGGCGCCGCTCGGCGCGGCGCATCCATTTCCCCGGACACGTACTCGGCGACGGCACAGGTGAGCGCTCGGGGGCTAACCGAGTTTGGAAGTGCGCGCCACGCAGTTAAGCCGTCCGTCACGCGGCCACCTGCTGAAACAAACGCGGTCCGCCCGCAGCCCCCGGCGCCGCCGGCCGCGCCATATCGACCGCCGCCCCCCGCCCCTCGGCCTGCGCCTCCAGCTGGTGGAAATTGCACTAACGCCACCTGACACGGCGCGTCATCAGATAAACATTTGCGTGCATCGCCTCTAATTCCGCGCCTGCTGTCGCGATGGTGTACCGGAATTTATTAAACAGCGCTCACCAAAAGCCGCCACGACTATCGTGCACGTGTGAACAGGCAGCTGCGGCCGCTTTGACCGACCAGCTGTCACACTACTAGCCTTCATTACACCTGTCTCTCAAGCACATCCCTGTAACAGGTCTAAGAGATACTGCGATGCGTCACAAGAGCATCACTAGCAAAGTTTCGCAAAACGTCATCTATATTAACAAACGTAATAAATAGTTTCCATCAGGTTCTATAAGAAATAACGACATCCAATATTGTTATATTCTTTTAGACAACAGCGTAACGCGTACATAATCGTTGCAACAACAGTAGGACGAGACGTTATCTGGTCTTGCAATATACTAGAGAACGCGGCAGTGCTTCGCAATTGTAAATATGTACGTAAACAAAGAACACTAAATCTCAGATTCAAGAGACGTAAAAACGTAGCTGAGAAACAAAGGCTTAACGAAGCGAAAATGAGCTCAACGAGGGCAATTAGAGAAGCGTTCAATGATTTTGCAAGCAAGACGTTGTCAACAGACCTGAGTAAAAACTCTAAGATATTTTGGTCGTATATAAAATCAGTAAATGGCTCAAAATCATCTATTCAGTCTCTCAGCGACCACACCGGCACCGAAACAGAAGATAACAGAGAGATGGCCGACATACTGAATTCGGTCTTCCGAAGTTGCTTCACCGCGGAAGATCATAACACTCACTCCTTCCAATCGTTGTACGAACGTCGAAATGGCAGATACTGAGACAATCGATTGCGGAATTGAAAAGTAGATACAATTGCGTAGTAGTGGACCAGATGAGATATCTATAAGATTCTATAAAGATTATGGAACAGAACTTTCTCCCCTTCTAGCAGTACTTTATCGTAAATCGCTTGAGCAACGAAAGGTACCTAATGACTGGAAAAAAGTGCACGTTATTCGCGTCTTTAAGAAAGGCCGTAAGACAGATTCACACAATTATAGACCTATATTGTTCACGTCAATCTGTTGCAGTATTATGGAACATGTTTCATGCTCAGTAATTATGACGTTTTTGGAAAATGAACATCTCCTCTGTAAAAATCAACATGGATTCCGCAAACAGAGAATCTGCGAAACTCAACTCGCTCTGTTTCTCCATGAGATCCACAGCACAGTGGACAACGGCGCAGAGGTTGATGCCGTGTTCCCAGATTTCAGTAAGGCATTTGACACCTTCCGGCATTGCTGTTAAACGAAAAAAAAAAGAAAGAAAAACAGCTTACGGAGTATCGGAGCAGACTTGCGACTGAATGCAAGACTTTCTTGCAGATAGAACTCAACATTTCGCTCTTAACGGAACAAAGTCGACAGATGTAGAGGTAATATCAGGAGTGGCCGGCCGGAGTGCCCGAGCGGTTCTAGGCGCTACAGTCTGTAACCGCGCGACCGCAACGGTCGCAGGTTCGAATTCTGCGTCGGGCATGGATGTGTGTGATGTCCTTAGGTTAGTTAGGTTTAAGTAGTTCTACGTTCTAGGGAACTGATGACCTCAGAAGTTAAGTCCCATAGTGCTCAGATCCATTTGAACCGTATTTTTAAATATCCAGAGTATCACAGGGAAGAGTGATAGGACCGTCGCTGTTGATCTAGTAGAAAGCGTCGGGTGCTCTTTAAGGTTATTCGCAGATTATGCAGTTGTCTATATTAAAGTATAGTAAGAAATTGCAGAACGACCTGCAGAGATTTGGTGAATGCTGCAGGCTCTGACAGTATACCCTGAACGTAAATAAACGTAAGTGCGCATACATAGGTAAAGAAATCCACTACTGTACACTATTGATGACAAACAGCTGGAGACAGCGTCTGCCATAAAATATCTAGGTGCAAGTATCCAAAGAGTCCTTAAGTGGCATGACCTCTTAAAACAGACAGTGGGAAAGGCAGACACTAGACTCAGATTCATCGGAAGAATCTTAATGAAATGTAACTCATCCACGAATGAAGTGGCTTATAATGCGCTTGTTCGCCCGATTCTTCAGTATTGTTCATCTATTTGGGATCCTTATCAGGTAGGACTGTTAGAGAAGATCCAACGAAGAGCGGCGCGTTTCGTCACGTGATCGTTTATCTGGCGAGAGATCGTTACGGAGATGCTAAATAAACTCCACTGGCAGACGTTACAAGAGAGGCGTTGTGCATCATGGAGAGATTTACTATTGAAATTTCAGGACAGCACTTTTCAGGAGGAGTCGGACAACATATTACTTCCCCCCACATACATCACGCGTAATGACTACAAGGAGAAAATTCGAGAAATTAGAGCCAATAAAGAGGTTTACCGACAGTCATTCTTCCCACGCACTATTCGCGAATGGAACAGGGTTGGAGGGATCAGTGGTGCCGAAAGCACCCTCCGCCAAGCACCATTAGGTGGCTTGCGGAGTATGATGCAGGTGTAGATGTATGGGAATTGGATATACGAACAAATCTCGTGTGCTCTTCTCGGATAAGAGGAATTGTACTTGTACAAGTGATTCTTAACGTGACGTTATATGCCGTGAGGTGACAGAGCATAATGCACACATGAACATTGCCGAATATGATCGCTTTGTTGGTAAAGCTGTTAAGGTAACGGAAGGCATAATGTGGCATGGGAGCACTGACCTCCAAATGTTTTAATGAGGTATATTCACTGGTCAACTTACGAGCGGCGTTTGAAAAGTCTGTGCAAAAATAAAAAATAGTTACGTGTTTGGGGTAAGCCTTTTTTATTTTTCGACATAGTCTCCTTTTAGACTTACACACTTCGTCCAATGCTGTTCTAATTTGTTGATCCCTTCCTAATAATATTAATTGTCCAAGTCTGCAAAATAGCTATTAGTTGCTGCAATCACCTCCTCGTTTGAATAAAATCTTTGTCCTGCCATTGTTTAGATTGTTGTTTGGTCTCAGGAGTTTAGTAATTTATCGACGTTTCATCCACAGTGACGAAATGACGCTAAGAGTCCTGCGGACTCTCCCTGAACAGTTGGAAACCATCCTTGCAACACTTCACACGATTCCGTTTTTGGTCAAGAGTGAGCAATCGCGGAACCCATCTCGCGGATAGTTTTCTAATGTGCAAATGTTTATGCAACGTATTATGTACCAGTTCATTCGAGATGCCCACAGCACTAGAAATCTCAAGCACCTTAACTCTTCTGTCATCCATCACCATTTCATGGATTTTATGAATGATTTCTGGAGTCGTAACCTCCACAGGGCGTCCAGAACGTTCAGCATCACTTGTGCTCATGTGGTCACACCGAAAATTTTGAAACCACTTATAAACTGTTATAATCGAAGGTGTAGAGTCACCGTAATGTTTATCAAGCTTCTCTTTAGTCTCCTGAGGCGCTTTGCCTTTCATAAAGTAATGTTTAATCACCACACGAAATTCTTTTTCGTCCATTTTTTGACAATCGCTCGACTTCCTTGATTCAGACGAATGCAAAACACAAAGAAATATACCAATATGGCTGAAACTTGGTTTGCGTTCGTTCCAAAGATGCTACTAACTAAACATGATCTCGATACGCGCCGGTGGTGCCATCTCTCGGACTTTGCACGGACTTTTCAAACGCCCCTCGTATTATGACACAGTACTACTTCCCAGCGTGCGTCTTTCCACGGATGCATTTTGAAGTGACTTCATTTTTATGGGTGACAACGCACTATCGTATAGAACATCACAGGTGGAAGAGTTATTCGAACGAGAGGATGCTTGGCGAATGGACTGGTATTTCTGTTCCCCCGACTTAAATCTTATCGACCACGTGTCGGATATGTTGGGGAGACGTACTGTAGTACGTCCACATGTACCAACGACCATCCGGCAGTTGTCAACCATGCAACTGGAGGAATGAAACGTCCTACCAACCCTACTAACCCTGTGGCCAGCATGTGACCATTTTGCCGAGCATTTATGGCTGTTCTTGGTGTTTACACACCTCATTAAGAGCCATGTCTGGCACTTTTTTATGTCGAGGGAACCATCACAACCATTACGTCACTGTAATTATTGTCATGGGATAAAAGTCTCATTCTTTTGTATTTCAGTTCGTATTTCTACCCTCTGAACTATATGTAGCAGTTCCTTCTATGTACAAGTATGGTCCAAGTTTAATCGATCTGTGTTACTTGACGGTGAAACTTTATTAGAAACTTACTTTCGTTCGTAATTTTTGCACAGCAATGTAGCATCGATGTGCGAGGGTAACAGTGCATTGGAACACTGTCACTCTCTAAAATCACGTGATTATAACTTTACTATATGTTACGGCGTAAAGTCAAGCGCTGTCACGCCACTCGGGAACGACAGAGCACAGAGGGCTGTGAGAAAACGTCAGCTAATTGCACGCTGGCCGACCCCTCTCCAGGACGACAACGCTACAACAGTGGCCCCTGTGCGAAGAGAATATAAGCGCAGCGCCCGACAGGACGCGGCCCAGTTCTACAGCAGCTTCAAGATTAACATCGACACTATTTGCTTTACTTATACAATCTATGTAACCTAAGCTTGGGAATTGTTTATACTAAAGAACATTTCTTATTTTGCATGTCGCTCTTTTCTTGCGACAAATCTGTATAACACCAAGTTGAGTACTGTATTTTTTCTTTTTCTGATGAAACTCCTTAATAAGATTTGTTTGAGTGTTGTCTCACGATCTGAGGAAGCAGGTTTCCTGGACGCCCCATGTTATTGACGACGTGGCTGGATTTAACACTATGGACTCTAATTTCACTTGTGTTTCGACAAACTTCCAAATACGAGTAACTAACACGTTCATTGTAAATTTCAGCAAGTTTGTGGGTTTAAGTGAAATGATTATTTTGCCTTAATTGCGGTATTTTCTTTTTACTAAAGAACGGCTATGGACAGAGAGCACCAGTGCAAACAGTAACATTGCCACACTGAGTCGAGGGAAAAGGAAAATGTTTGAAGTTGTCTTTTAGGAAACGAAGGTGATGAATAATGAAACTGCAAAGCGTTGCCTCAGTAAAACAGGAAACCTAGAGACCACATGTTGACGAGCAGGAAGCTAAATCGTCACTACATACATTATGCAAACGCTCCCATCAAACAGATTTGATTAAAAGGTTTTCCTTGCTTCGCATGCTGGTTTCCACGCGGCAGTCTATTGCTGCTTGCCTTAGCCTTTGCGCTTACCATGAAATGGGTGTCCTTAGAGGTAGCATCGAATGAATTTTCGCGTATGAGAAATCGAGTGGTAAGTCGATTTGTTTTGTTTACAACATCGTTGTTTATGATTCCGAATATTCGCTGTCATTTGTGTCTCATTTACGCAACAAATTATGCATAACTTTTACGGGTCTTGGATGTGTTTTATTTGTCTCTAAAACTCATTATATAGTTTAAAATAAATGTTCTGCGTACATTAACGAGTATCGTTAAATAAAACACTTTGTATTAGTTTTAAATCGTTGTTCTGTGCTTAAACAAATTTGTTGCTTTAGCAGAAGTTTTTATAGCTTTGATTCATAACCTAACATACTTGATGCTTTTTCTTTCTGTAACTATTTAGTTATGGCAGGTGTCTACTTCACAGAACAAATTTATTTAGTTGAAAGCATCTGGTTAATTACCATCCTTATAGGCCCCTTCCCTAACAGTCACACAAGGATAGAAACAGCGAGCCGACTTACCGTACTTTACATTTCACATCGGCTACACCAATTACTACCCTTTTCATTTAGTTTCCCCTGTGCTGTATGGTCATGCGTCCCAGCACTAATAGCATAAATCTATAAATTATCATAAGGAGAAGTACAGCAAACTGAAAACTCTTAAGCGTGGTGAGATATAAATGAACTATGGTACGTAGAACTGTTAATGTAATGTTATATTGTCACGTCGTAAGCAACGGACAGCTTTCCATTATATGAGAAAGTAGTGTTTGCTGCTACGTTTTTGAATAAATGTTTGCCAGATATCTATGTAAACTCATGTTTTCTGCGGCTTCCTCTTTCGTCGTCGTCAGGATTTTTTTGTAGAAACTGTGATACCTCCTTCTCTTATCCGAAATATGCCACGGAGACTAAAAGTTATGTGAGATCATTATTATATACAAAAAAGAATATAGAACCAAAATAACATCACTTAATTTAATTTTCACATTATCAACATGATTTCTGTGTTGTGAGGCAGGAAATTTCGTGCCTCAGCTATAAGTAGACGTCTGGTAAAAACTGCTCTCCTATCTGAAAATAAACGAGAATCGTGAGCAGGGCAGCTAGGCGTATTTTATTTCGTATTTATTTTCAAGTGTATAAACTCTATGAGAAACGTCCCTATGTTTTTTGGGAACGAATTGACATGTAGTAGTACAGAAATATTAATAATTTGTCGTGCTGATGAGATTCAAACTTTTGGTTGGGAGGAAAAAATAAAATTATAGAAATATTTGGCAGAACAGTTTATGTGAAGAAAACATGACGTTCCTAGTGTGACAAAATGATACGTCAGATTTAGAGATTGAATGAAGGAGGATAGATTACGTTTCAAAGTCCTGTAAGGCTCCTAAGAAGCCTCTTAAGTAATTACGGAAAACATAAATCTGGATTTGAAGCGACTGGATTTGGTAGAGTGTCCATTATATTATCACCATTCAGTCTTGCTCGTTAGCTTGTCACTGAAACAGCAAGAAAAATGTTTATGTATTTAAAACTTGGGATACAGATGATATGAACAGTGACATCTACACTGGTTAGTACACTGTTTGAAACTGGAGGTGGACTAGAGAATAAAGTAGGAACATCAAGCGTATCATCTACGAGACTGTTTGTAGTCTTTACCCTCTATCCTCTTAAACATCCTGCAGTGATGCACTACTACGTCAGTCACACTACCCGCTCTGGTTGTAGTTTGCGAAGTGTTGCATGTTGAGGACTGCTCGTGCATTGAATGAAGCGCAAAGGTAAGTTCTAGCGCAGTGCGCTTGATTCTTCCCTAGGAAATCAAATAGAGGGTTTCTCAGCGTCTCTTACAAATCTGTCTCCATTCAATTTATTCTAGTAGGCTGCGGCTTCTAACATTCGATTTAAAGACAGTGAATATCGAAATGGCTCTTGGCGATACTAATATAATTCTGCCATAAATTCTCGATACACATAGTGATAAATCATTTACAAGTTCAAATGGTTCGAATGGCTCTGAGCACTATGGGACTTAACTTCTGAGGTCATCAGTCCTCTAGAACTTAGAACTACTTAAACCTAACTAAACTAAGGACATCACACACATCCATGCCTGAGGCAGTATTCGAACCTACTACCGTAGCGGTCGCGCAATTCCAGACCGCAGCGACTAGAAACGCTCGGCCACCCCAGCCGGCTTTACAATTTCAAACGAAGAAAAGAAAAATGAGTTTTCACAATCAACCTTAACTGGGAGTCAGTCTGAAATGGTTATCACAGACGCCTAACGATCGTATTATCTGATTGTAGCCCTTCAAGCACCATAATATGTACAAAACAGAGGACTGTATCTGCTTCCACGTTTCGTTAGTTTAAATCGTCGCACAGTCCTGAAAAAAAACAGAATAAAACTTTAGGTTATTTATTTAAGTGAAATGTGAATTGAAATGTACTCATCATGACATATACTTGTTCATAATCTGGATGGCAGTACTAGAACGGGTATAAAGGTTGCCGAAGGCAGGGTTAAATATCAACAGTCTCTTAATAAAACGAAATAATCACTCTCCGTGCAAATATGTTGCCTGCTTGAAAGATACTTTTCGATGCTGTAGGACAGTGTTTTACTACGAGAGCCTTTCAATAAGTAAGTACGTTTGTTTTCTGAAAGCAGGTTGGTTTTATTCAGGATCACAATACACCATATTATTCCTCTCTCTTTTGGCTACGCCGGACGCTGTGGCCGAGCGGTTCAGTCCGGAACCGAGCGACTGCTACGGTCACAGGTTCGAATCCTGCCTAGGGCATGTATTTGTGTGATGTCCGTAGGTTATTTAGGTTTAAGTAGTTCTAAGTTCTAGGGGATTGATGACCTCCGATGTCAAGTCCTATAGTGTTCAGAGCCAATTGAATCATTTTTTTTTCTTTTGGCTACAATACCCTGTTTTTCATTATAGTCTCCACTCAGTACGACGGCCTCACGCCACCTTACTTGGAGGACCTGTATGCTGGCATGGTACCACTGTACTGGTCGATGTTGGAGCCAACCTCTTGCTGCATCAATGAAATCCCCATCATCCAAATACTGCTTCCCGTGGAATGCATCATCCGTTGGGCCAGAGAGACGGAAGTCGGAGGGTACGAGATCCGGCCTGTAGGATGAGTAAGAACAGTCCAATGAAGCTTTGTGAGCTCCTCACTTGCGTGACGCTTGCGTCGTCGCGGTGAATGAAAAGTTCGTTTGCATTTTTGTGGCGACGAACAGGCTGGAGTCGATTCTCCAGTTCCTGAGGGTTGCGCAGTAAACTTCAGTGTTGATCGTTGCACCGTGAGGGAGGACTTCATACACAATAACCGCTTCAGAGTCCCAGAAGACCGTCGCGATGACTCCATCGGCTGATGGTGCTGTTTGGAACATTTCCGTAGCAGGACAGGTAGTGTGGCTCCACTTCATGGACTGCCGTCTTGTTTCCTGTTCGAAGTGATTAATCCATGTACTATCGCCTGTGACGATATTCGACAGAAACTTGTCACAATCAGCCTCGTAATGCGCAAGCAGTTTCGCACAGATGTTTCGTCGTTGCTCTTCAAGCGCTTCTGTTAGGTGGCGAGGGACCCAGCGGGACACACTTTTGAGTACCTCAACTGGTGGATGATTGTATCAGCACTACCAACAAAAAGCGTCTACCTGTGTGGTGAGGGGTGTGTGATTATGATCCGTCGATAATCTCGAATGAGAGTCTACACACACTCCAACATTCCATGAGTCACAGCTGTGTGCGTCGGGCAAGCACGTGGGAGGTCGGACAGGTTTGCGCGACTTGTTGCGTTGGTGACAGACACCTCGCACAACGACTCACCGTGCTTTTGTTCATTTCCAGGTCTCCGTAGACATTCTGCAAGAGCCTATGAATGTCTGCGATGCTCTGATGTTCCACCTAAACTGTCTGGCACAGCTCTCGCAACCCCAGGCGGAAAAAAATTAAAATAAACTGGCTTCAGTTTGTGGGTGAGGTAAACATTAATAGGCCACCCGGATTTAGGCTTACTTCCGATCCGGTATTCGATCGTGCAAGGTAACAAATACGTTCTTACTGGTAGCGGGTCTGTACTTTGTTAGGATACTATGGGTATGTGCTAGGGATCGCAACACTAATAATAAAGAATATCTAGAAAATATAAAAACAGAGATGCATTTTGAATCAAAATAGAGCAATACTCCACCACATTTTGCTGAATTCAAGAATGTGATTCAAGTACAATTTTATTTTGCACTTCAGTAATGTGATTCTGAGGATTTTCCAGACACTGGTTTCGCAAAACGTGCCTATTGTGCTGCTGTATTGTTTTTCATGAATTTAGTTGAAGAACCTGATGTACGTTTTTAAAGTGTGATAGAGTGCTAACTAAGAGTAAGAAAATCGATTGTTTTCACGATCCTAATCACAATGGTACGTTGTTGTTGTTGTGGTCTTCACTCCTGAGACTGGTTTGATGCAGCTCTCCATGCTACTCTATCCTGTGCAAGCTTCTTCATTTCCCAGTACCTACTGCAGCCTACATCCTTCTGAATCTATTTAGTGTATTCATGTCTTGGTCTCCCTCTGCGATTTTTACTCTCCACGCTGCCCTCCAATACTAAATTTGTGATCCCTTGATGCCTCAGAACAAGTCCTGCCAACCGATCCCTTCTTCTAGTCAAGTTGTGCCACAAATTTCTCTTCTCTCCAATTCTATTCAATACCTCCTCATTAGTTATGTGTTCTACCCATCTAATCTTCAGCATTCTTCTGTAGCACCACATTTATAAAGCTTCTGTTCTCTTCCTGTCTAAACTATTTATCGTCCATGTTTCACTTCCACACATGGCTACACTCTATACAACTACTTTCAGAAACGACTTCCTGACACTTAAATGTATACTCGATGTTAACAAATTTCTCTTCTTCAGAAATGCTTTCCTTGCCATTGCCAGTCTACCCTCATTTACTGCATTTTTATATGTCCTCCTTTCATCAATTAAATTCAGTATCTCTTCTGTTACCCAAGGATTTCTATTAGCCCGCGTCTTTTTACCTACTTCATCCTCTGCTACCTTCACTATTTAGTCTCTCAAAGCTACCCACTCATCTACATCTACATCTACATACATACTCAGCAATCCACCATACGGTGCGTGGTGGAGGGTACCTCGTACCACAACTAGCATCTTCTCTCCCTGTTCCACTCCCAAACAGAACGAGGGGAAAGTGACTGCCTATTTGCCTCTGTACGAGCCCTAATCCCTCTTATCGTATCTTTGTGGTCTATCAGCGAAAAGTAAGTTCGCGGTAGTAAAATTGCACTGCAGTCAGCCTCAAATGCTGGTTCTCTAAATTTCCTCAGTAGCGATTCACAAAAAGAACACCTCCTTACCTCTAGAGACTCCCACACGAGTACCTGAGGCATTTCCGTAATACTCGCGTCATGATCAAACCTACCAGTAACCTTCCTCTGCTCTATTTCTTCCCCCATTCTTGTCAATCGTTCCCTAATGCTCTTCCTGAAACTCTGTACAACCTCTGGTTTAGTCAGTTTATCCAGGTCCCATCTCCACAAATTCCCACCTTTTTGCAGTTTCTTCAGTTGTAATCTACAGTTCATAACCAATAGATCGTGGTCAGAGTCCACATCTGCCTCTGGAAAAGTCTTACAATTTAAAACCTGGTTCCTGAATCTCTGTCTTACCATTATATAATCTATCTGAAACATGTCAGTATCTCCAGGCTTCTTCCATGTATACATCCTTCTTTTATGATTCTTGAACCAAGTATTAGCTATGATTAAGTTATGCTCTTGCAATATTCTACCAGGCGGCTTCCTCTTTCATTTCTTCCCCCCAATCCCTATTCACCTATTACGTTTCCTTCTCTGCCTTTTCCTACTATCGAATTCCAGTCACCCATGACTAATGAATTTTCGTCTCCCTTCACTATGTGAATAATTTCTTTTATCTCATCATACATTTCATCAATCTCTTCGTCATCTGCGGAGCTAGTTGGCATATAAACTTGTACTACTGTAGTAGGCGTGGGTTTCGTATCTATCTTGGCCACAATAATGCGTTCACTATGCTGTTTGTAGTAGCTTACCCGCATTCCTATTTTCCTATTCATTATTAAACCTACTCTTGCATTACCCCTATATGATTTTGTATTTATAACCCTGTATTCACTGGACCGGAAGTCTTGTTCCTCCTGCCACCGAACTTCACTAATTCCCACTATATCTAACTTTAACCTATCCATTTCCCTTTTTAAATTTTCTAACCTACCTGCCCGATTAAAGAATCTGACATTCCTCGCTCCGATCCGCAGAACGCCAGTTTTCATTCTCCTGATAACAACGTTCTCCTGAGTAGTCGCCGCCCGGAGATCCGAATGGAATATTTTACCCAAGAGGACGCCATCATCATTTAACCATATAGTAAAGTTGCATGCCCTCGGGAAAAATTACTGCTGCAGTTTCCCCTTGCTTTCATTCGTTCGCAGGACCAGCACAGCAAGGCCGTTTTGGTTAATGTTACAAGGCCAGATCAGTCAATCATCCAGACTGTTGCCGCTGCAACTACTGAAAAGTCTGCTGCCCTTCTTCAGGAACCACACGTTTGTCTGGCCTCTCAACAGATACCCCTCCGTTGTGGTTGTACCTACGGTACGGCTATCTGTATCGCTGAGGCACGCAAGCCTCCCCACCGGCGGCAAGGTCCATGGTGGTACGTAAAGCTTCTAAATACGGTTGTAACACAAAATTCCTTTTGATTTGTAGGACTTCTTTCTGAGTACAGGTTGGAAAGAGAATGCTGGATCATGAACCGTCAACGATCAACCATAGGCGGAAGAACCGTGGTGGTGGTGTGACGCTCCTTTCGAACTCGTATATTTTCATCGTATGCCGCCATCTTGAACAAAGTATCTACTCGTCTCAAAATGACGGCTATCGAAATCTTGTTACAGATTTCGCTTCCCCTGTATGCCAGGAATTATTATTATAAGTGTCTTTTTCTCTGTAAAATTTCTCTAACACTTTAATTAACTGTTGAATTTCTATGAACTTTGGGATTAAATTCATATGTAAATTATGAATGCGACAGCGGGTTGTTGTTCATCAAAGGATCCCAAATCCGTCACCTCATTTATTATAAGGGACAGTCAAATGAAAACGAAACATATAGAAACGAGTAAGTAAACTGTTTATTATAGCGAAAGTATTCGTCATAACTTTTGAAAATTTCATCCCTCTGTAAGACAAGACGGTCAGTGCCCTCGTGGAAAAATGTTTGCGGGTGTCTGCGGCACTTAACTGTATCCGGAGGTGCACCTCTTCGTCCGAAGCAAATCTACGACCAGGAACGTCATTCTTCAGGGCACGAAAATTACGCAAATCGCGTGTAAAGAGATCGGGATTGTATGACGAACGGGTAAGGGCTCCCCAGCGAAACTTCTTCAGTGTATTCGAAACAACCTTGGCGACATCATTCATACAATCTCTATATTTTCCCATGGGATTTCCTTGTTTCTGGACACCTGGAGAAAGACATTTGGAGCCATCTATTTCCTTCGGACGAAGAGGTGTGTACCTGGGTACAATCTTGCAGCTGCAGGCAACGACAAACATTTTTCCTTTACTGCACTGGCCGTCTTTTCTCACACTGAGATATGTAAATAAGCATTTATGGCGAATACTTACCGAATGAAAAGTACTCTTCCTATTTTCTTCCGTCTGTCACGTGGTTATTTGAGTGACTGTTACACTTGTTCATTTCTGCTCCTTTGTTTTCGTCCGAATTCGGCTGTTCACGTGCGCATCACGGCACGCGAGATTTTTGGGAGGGTTCCTTACACGTGGAGTCACAAGAGGTAAAAGTGACTGACGGTAAGAGTTCTCAACTATGTTACTTTCTATTTGCGAGTAAGTAGTTTGAAGGATTGAAACTGCTTCTTAGTTTTGTGTAGGTAGGTATACGAGTACACGTCTTTGAGTCGTTGAAACCACAGCGCGTCAACACCAATGCGTAGGTGGCGGCCACGTGGGAGAGGCGGGAGACACGTCAAGGGTCGCCGGGAGACGCAGGTGAGTCGGCGGCGAGCGGCAAAGCCGTGCGGAGACAAATGCAGGCGTATCGAGCGTGCAGCAGACAGCGGCGCCTGCCATAAGCCCCTGTTATGGGCTCTTCCGGGAGCTAACGTACGGCGCCCGGCCAGGCCCGTCGGGAAATCTATACTTTGCACACGCCGGCAACAGCCTGCTCCGCTCGCAGCGTGTGACCTAGTCTGTGTCCCGCAGCAGCCCAAACAGGACCCGCCGAGGCGCCACCCAGCCTGGCGTCCCACGCTTCCATAAAGTAGTCTAGCGTAGGAAATTCTTAGCGTGGTGCACTGCAGCGGCAAGAGACTCTTCTTGGGAATTCGTTTATTTCTTTGTAAACAAGGCGCCACCGATTGCTTAAAGAATCACACTCCCATGTATAAAATAGCTTCAAGGGTTTGATTTCTTCACAAATGAGTTAATGTTACATACGAGAGGAGTTAGATAAGTAAAGTAACACATTTTTTCCTGAAAACAGGTTGGTTTTATTCACAATTCCGATACACCATATCGTTACCAACACGTCTGGCTACCTACCCTATTTTTCAGCTTTATATCCGTTCAATGTGACGGCCTTTCGCAACCTTACTGGCAGGGTCTCTAAGGCCACCTGCTACCACTCTACGGGTAGGAGCCAACTTCTTGCTGCGTCCCCATCATCCCTTTACTGCTTCCCGCGAAGTGCATCGTTCGTCCAAACAGAGGAAAGTCGGAAGGCGCGAGATGCGGGACGTAGCGTGGATGAGGAACAACAACCATTCAAGTTTAGTGAGCATCTCTCTGGTGCGCAGAATTTTTAAACCTTGCGTTGTCATAGAGAATGAAAAGTTCGAAACTTCCTGGCAGATTAAAACTGTGTGCCGCACCGGGAATCGAACTCGAGTCCTTTGTCTTTCACGGACTGGTGCTCTACCATCGGAGCTACCAAACGATGACTCACGACCCGCCCTCACAGCTTCAGTTGCGCCAGTACCTCGTCTCCTACCTTCCAAACGTCACAGAAGCTCTTCTGCGAACCTTGCAGAACTAGCACGTCTGGAAGAAAGGATAATGCGGAGACATGGAGCGTGGGGGATGTTCCCAGAGTGAGATTCTCACTCTGCAGCGGAGTGTACGCTGATATGAAACTGTGGGGACGGGTCGTGGGTCGTGCTCGGCTAGCTCCGGTGGTGGAGCACAAGCCCGCGAAAGGCAAAGTTCTCGAGTTTGACTCTCGGTCAGAAACACAGTTTTAATCTGCCAGGAAGTTTCATATCAGCGCAAACTCCTCTGCAGAGTGAGAATTTCATTCTGGAATGAGAAGTTCATTTGTATTCTTGTGGCGACGAACAGCCTGAAGTCTATTCATTAATTTTCTGAGCGGAGTAAGTACGCTTTAGAGACGATCGTTGCACCATGAGGGAGGACATCAAACAGATTAACCCCTTCAGAGTCCCAGAAGACCATCGCCATCATTCTATCGGCTGCGTGTGCGGTTCTGAACTTTTTCTTACAAGGGAACCTCCCCATCGCACCCCCATCAGATTTAATTATAAGTTGGCACAGCGGATAGGCCTTGAAAAACTGAACATAGATCAGTCGAGGAAACAGGAAGAAGTTGTGTGGAACTATGAAAAAAGTAAGCAAAATATACAAACTGAGTAGTCCATGCGCAAGATAGGCAACATCAAGGATAGTCTGAGCTCAGGAGCGCCGTGGTCCCGTGGTTAGCGTGAGCAGCTGCGGAACCAGAAGTCCTAGCTTCAAGTCTTCCTTCGAGTCAAAAGTTTACTTTATTTATTTTCGCAAAGTTATGATCCGTTCGTTCGGTCATTGACGTCTCTGTTCACTGGATAATGCGGAGACATGGAGCGTGGGGGATGTTCCCAGAGTGAGATTCTCACCCTGCAGCGGAGTGTACGCTGATATGAAACTGTGGGGACGGGTCGTGGGTCGTGCTCGGCTAGCTCCGGTGGTGGAGCACAAGCCCGCGAAAGGCAAAGTTCTCGAGTTTGACTCTCGGTCAGAAACACAGTTTTAATCTGCCAGGAAGTTTCATATCAGCGCAAACTCCTCTGCAGAGTGAGAATTTCATTCTGGAATGAGAAGTTCATTTGTATTCTTGTGGCGACGAACAGCCTGAAGTCTATTCATTAATTTTCTGAGCGGAGTAAGTACGCTTTAGAGACGATCGTTGCACCATGAGGGAGGACATCAAACAGATTAACCCCTTCAGAGTCCCAGAAGACCATCGCCATCATTCTATCGGCTGCGTGTGCGGCTCTGAACTTTTTCTTACAAGGGAACCTCCCCATCGCACCCCTATCAGATTTAATTATAAGTTGGCACAGCGGATAGGCCTTGAAAAACTGAACACAGATCAGTCGAGGAAACAGGAAGAAGTTGTGTGGAACTATGAAAAAAGTAAGCAAAATATACAAACTGAGTAGTCCATGCGCAAGATAGGCAACATCAAGGATAGTCTGAGCTCAGGAGCGCCGTGGTCCCGTGGTTAGCGTGAGCAGCTGCGGAACCAGAAGTCCTTGCTTCAAGTCTTCCTTCGAGTCAAAAGTTTACTTTATTTATTTTCGCAAAGTTATGATCCGTCCGTTCGGTCATTGACGTCTCTGTTCACTGTAATAAGTTTAATGTTTGTGTTTCGCGACCGCACTGCAAAACCGTGCGATTAGTAAACGAAAGGACGTGCCTCTCCAATGGGAACCGAAAACATTTGATCGCAAGGTCATGGGTCAACCGATTCCTCCACAGGAAAACACGTCTGATATATTCTATACGACACTGGTGACGGCATGTGCGTCACATGACAGGAATATGTTGTCGACCCACCTAACTTGTACACTTGGCGAATGGGTAAAAAGATTCTTCTACCTTGCCCGATTTAGGTTTTCTTGTGGATGTGATAATCACTCCCAAAAAGTGATGAAAACATAAGAGTTTGTGACATAAACTGCAACAAATGAATGCAACAGTTTCACAGTCGCACAGTTTTCCTTGTGCTCTGTCAAAACATATGTTTTTAACATTTCAAAATTTTCCGTGTGTATACCGTCAAATCCAGCATATGTCTAATCCAGCAAATTTGAACATGTCCTGATATTTTGGAGACGGACGGACGGACAGATAATAATTGTCTGAAAATAAAAAATTAAACTTTTCACTCCAGGGAAGACTTGAACCAAGGACTTCACGTTCCGCAGCTGCTCACGCAAACTACGGGACCACGGCGCTCCTGAGCTCTGACTATCCTTGATGTTGTATATCTTGCGCATGGACTACTCAGTTTGTATATTTTGCTTTTTTTTCATAGTTCCACACAGCTTCTTCCTGTTTTCTCGATTGATCTGTGTTCAGATTTTCAAGGCCTATCCACTGTGCCAACTTATAAGTAAATATGAGGGGGGGGGGGGGGGCGACAGCGAGGTTCCCTTGTTAGGAGGACAGGTGGTGTAGGGCCACTCAGTGGATTGCGTTTTGTTTCCTTTTCGTAGTGGTGAACCGATGTTTCATCGCCTGTGACGGTGTTCGACAAAACGTTGCCACGATCAGCATAGTAACGCGCAAGCAGTTCCGCACAGATGGTCTTTCGTTGCTCTCTATGGTCTTCTGGCAGTCGGCGAGGAATCCAGCGGACACACACCTTTGAGTAACCTAACTGGTGGACGAGTGTGTCGGCACTACCAACAAAGACATCCAGTTGCGCAACGAGGTATTTGATTGGGATCCACCGATCTCCTGAAATGAGAATGTCCGCACGTTCGAACATTGCAGGAGTGTGCGGCTGGCCACTACGCGAGACAACGGGCCGGTCTGTGTGACCTTGTTGCGATGATAACACACACTTCGTCCAACCACTCGACGTGGTTTTCTCACTGCCGGCTCTCCGTAGACATTCTACAAGCGCCTATGAAAATCAGGGTTACTCTGGTTTTCCGCCAAAAGAAGCTCAATGGCAGCTCTCTGCTTTCAACGCATTTTCGTTGCAGACGGCCATTTTGAAGGCTGCATACTGCGACGCCACCTACTGCTACAATAGAGACTGAAGCGGGAATATTCCACATTGTTCCACAATAAATTCCACATTTTTTCAACCGAAAATGGCCGAGAAAAGATGTGTTGCATTACTTACTGAACGCTTCTCGTATTTAACTGTAACCATGCAAGCCAGAAAAGTTTAGAAGAGGTTTGAAATAATGTTGGTCGCGACCAAAGTGCTCTCATTCTCAAATACTGGGTGAATGTGGTCTGGGGATTTTGTAAACCGCGAGTGATGTTCCCTCAAGTCATATACAGTCTCTAACCGTAATATTTGCCTTAATGAGTAGATTGTAAGACCATTTCAAATTTTTAGGTTTCGTCAGTAATTATATGAAACTTCTGAAACTAAATTTTTAGTGCCGCTGAAAGCCGTTAAATAGGCAACCGACAACTCTGACTACGTACCATCAACTAGGTTAGGCGTTTAGTGATATGGAGAGTGGCAAGATCTATCTTTATCACATTAAACCACGCATTTTACATGTTTAACGTTGAATTAATCACGACCCACATGCCACAAAAAGTTTTCATTTAATATGGAATGTTCCTGCTGTGGTCGTAACTTCGCAGACTTCTGATGCAGCTCTCCGTGCTACTCGATCACGTGCAAGACTCTTGTTTTCTGAATAACAGTTCCAACCTACATCCTTCTGAATCTGCTTACTGTATTCATCTGTCTCCCTCTATAATTTTTACATCCCTCACACTTCCCTTCAGTAGCAAACTGGTGATCCGGTGACGACTCAGAATGTGTCCTATCGTCCGATAACCTCTTTTAGTCACGATATGCAACGAAATTATTTTCACCCCATTTCTATTTAGTATCTCCTCACTGGTTACATTATCTACCCACCTAATATTCATAATACTTCCTTCTGTTGCAACACATTTCAGAAGCTTCTACTTCCTTCTTACCTAAACCGTGTACTGTCCATGTTTCACTTCCATACAAATCTACACTCCATACAATTACCTTGACAGGTGACTTCCTAACACTTAAATCTATATCCTATGTTAAAAAATTTCTCTTCTTCAGAAACGCTTTTCTTGCCATTGCCAGTCTACATTTTATATCCTCTGTACCTAAGCCATCATCAGTTATTTTACTGGCCAAAAAGAAAAACCCATCTACCACTTTTAGTGTCTCGTTTACTAATCTAATGCCGTCAGCATTGCATGATTTAATTCTGATACATTCAGTTACCCTTGTTTCGCTTTTGTTGATGTTCACCCTTTACTCTCCTTTCAAGACACCGTCTATCCCGTTCAAATGCTCTTCCAAGCTTTTTGCTGCCTCTGACAGAATTACAGTATCGTCGACAAACCTCAAAGCTTTTATGTCTTCTTCGTGGACTTTAATTCCTTTTCCAGATTTTCTTTGGTTTCCCTTATATCTTTCTCACTGTACAGATTGAATAACATCGGGAATAGGCTACAACCCTGTCTCACTTCCGTCCAAAACACTGCTTCGTTTCATGGTCCTCTACCCGTATAACTGCCGTCTGGTTTCCTTAGAAGTTGTGTGTAGCATTTCGTTGTCTGCATTTTTCCTCCGCTACCTTCAGAATTTCAAAGAGTGCAGCCCAGTCGACGTTCTCAAAAGCTTTCTTCAAATATACGGGAGCTGCAAGCGCAGGGTTGGCTTTCTTTAAGCTGTCTTCCAAGATAAGGCATACTGTCAGTATTGCCTCGCCTGTTCCCACATTTCTGCGGAATCTTCCCCAAGGTTAACTGCTGCCAGGTTTTCCGTTTTTCTGGTAACAATTTGTGTTAGTGTTTTGAAACCATGACTTATTAAATTGACAGCTTGGAATTGGTATTATTACATTCTTCTTGAAGTCTCTATTTCGCCTGTCTCATACATCCCTGTACAGCAGATAGAATAGTTTCGTGATATCAGTAGTTTTGAGGGAATGTCATCCACTCCATGGGTTTAGTCTCGACTTAAGTCTTTCAGTGATCTGTCAGATTCTGTAACACAGAACTACAGTTGTGGAAATTAGTATTAGCTATACAGTGTGATTCAGATGTCCCTGACCATGGGTTTTATCCAACCCACACGCCTTCGGAACCCACACGCCTTCGGAACCCGCACACGATATTTTTCGCATTCTCTCATTCGTTACGTACGGACTATTAGTCCCTAAGTAAAAATAAACAGGACCATTTGGTAGGAAATTTAGTATAGCTTATTTTTTACTGGGACACGATTTCTCTGGTGGACAGTTTCCGAGTGATTTAAGAAAAACGTTTTTGAAGGTAACTTTTGAAAGTTTTTACTTTTTTTTCAATAAATCGAAAACTGCAGCCTCTAGTGAAAATGTATCCCAGCAAAAAATTTAACTACATCAAATTTCCTACAATAACGTCTTGTTCATTTATTGTAGTGCTTTAATATTTTGCACGTAGTGTGTGAGAGAATAAGAAAGTTTGCGCGTGATATTTGAAGGCGTTGCGGGTTCCATAAAATCCAGGGGTAGGGACAGGTGAAACATCCTGTATAAGAAGTACACATACATTAAATTTGTTCATAAAAATTAGATCAAAGATAAAGTTGGGTTTCATCCATTTGTTCCATTCCTCTCTGCGACGGGGCCGTTAATAAAGAAGTGCGGTTGCAGAGTTCACGCGAATGTGCATATACAAATGTTGGTTAAAAATGTTATTGCAAATTTTGGCTCTCACATAAGTCTCAGTGGATGATTTACACACTTGGTGCATTAGTACACTGTCCACACTCGCGCATTAGTTATAGTTTTTGAATTAATTATTCACTCAGACATGAGTACAGTTTATGCTAGGGAACAAAAATCAGGCGATTATTATAACAAAATAAGTTTTTCACGACACAGTTCAATCACTATTTATTGGCGTTGTCGTTTTCTTTCACACATTGAAATTAGCACTGGTGAGATGGTTTACAGTTTTACTTTAACAATGATTTGACTCTGAGCCCCCAATAGCAGTAATGTAGGCTGCTATAAACGAAAATTACTCAATCAATTCGATCAGAACCACAAGTCTCTGTGTCCTCTTTGTTCTAACAGTTTTGGCGCGAAATCACAGTTCGCCACATGTTCACTTACGACGATGTATACACAAATAAACGTAGCACTTCCAGTTCACCAAGTATATGCTTGCACACTTGCAGTATTAAACAATACTCTTTGTCGAAATAAATCGGTGCGAAAAACAATTCTCAAATGACCACATGGGCCACCCACCCTCCAAAACGACTGATCAACGACTGACCCTTGGCCCAGATAGCCGCTCACTTATATGTGCTCGGACGTCAATCCCCCTTGGTTATTTAAGTACCAATCTCACCAGTTAAGGTTAGAAATTTTGATACATACATACCTCGACAGAAATTAGTACACCATCGGAACCGCGCCAAAAAGTACATCTTATTTACCATGTTACATTAATTTCTAGGATTATCCTATCGCCCGTAAAGCAAGTTTTAGTTTTTGCAAAGTTTCGCCAGTTAGCGCAAATTTGTTTGTTTATATCTGTGTTGCAAAGTTTTAACATAGGACTGCATATAGCACCGTCCTTAGACGTAATCTATAGCGATCTATACATTGCGCTGCTCAAAATCTTCATATCTATAATAATTAGTTAATTATGGGCGATAAATGTTAATAATAATTTGCAAACAATGAAAACAATTGCATGTTAAGTATATAGTATAACTTAACTAGTTTAAAATACGTGTGATGCCACCCAAAATATTACATACTGTCGTTCTTTACGTCATGAATTTTCTATTGAATTTTATAAACAGTTTTCCCTCAAACTTTGTTTATTGCGCTTTACGGGCTTAAATGTTTATGAGTCTTAACATATGACTACGGCACTCGATCCGCTATGACGAAACGTTTTTAATGAATGCTCGCTCTTCCTTGTAAGTTGTTATTTACTATTTTATTAATCTTTCAGTATTTGCGATATTAACCGATTTTGAGGTTACTATAACTTTTGCGCCTCGTGACTTGAAATAACGATCGATCTTTCGGAAGGTGCATATTGCTGACCACAATCCACTGGTGCATCGCTCTTCACCGTAAGTTACACAGTTCTCGCGTAATGCGCGAAAACCAAACAATGACCCAAGCTGCAGGCCACGTGGCCGACCGGCGGCGGAGACCATCTCAACGACTGTTGAAAACCTCGCGCGGGCGCGCCACGCGCTTCCGCGAATCATGCGCCATGTAGCGCGCTCGCTCTCCACAAAGCAATCCTTACATACTACAAATATTCTTCTAGTAACGGAGGTTTGTATCATCACATCTCTCATAAACACTTTAAATTGTGTATTTATCGAGACGTCAAGAGTTTGCAGTTAGGAAGGAAGTCCTTCCAGAATAACAGCCTGATCTGTATTTCCCTGTCTCAATTTCTCTTTCACCGATTTTTTCAAATGACTACTAAACTGATCTAGCAGAAAACGAGAATTCTTCTTCAGTAAAGCACCTTTCCTTCTCTCCCACGATCTGTAACGGACAAGCATAATTTCATACCAGCCTCATCCATCCAACCCCTATCATGTACGTGAAAAACAAAACCTGATGGTGTTTCAGAAGGTTTCGCCAATGTTTTGCCCTTGAAAATGATCATTGGATTAAGTTCAGTAGCGTCAGCACGACTTGGAAGGACCACAGTGTAGCGCATTTTCCCATACCAACTTGTTTTTATAGTTAGAGTCTTAGCACCTTTCATAGCAACCCTTTTGTTTCTCGACACATCGAATGTCAGAACAGTTTCGTCCATATTCGCTACCTGGCTTAGTTCCACACTGGTTATCCTTCGATGTTGAGTAATAAAGCGATAGAAAAATAATATTTGCTTTTCATATTCTTGTGGCATTTACTGAGATAATTTGGTTTTTGTTCACATGCTAAACCCATGACGCTTAATAATCCTATAGCAGCAACCAACTACACCCTTAGATTCTGCTAAGTTCCAGTGTAGCGCTAGCTTCGGAGCGAGTATTTGAATCATTTTTGTATTAATTTTAATGCCATTGTGATGGTGTCCTTGAATCCATTCCAATACTTCATCTTGTAATTATGGCCTTTTAGCATTCAGTCCTCTATTTGCGCATTTAGTGTTCCGCATATCTTTCAGTTCTTCTTTATTAACCCACCAATCGCGAACAGTTTTATTTCTGTTGGCGGAAGACCGAAATGCCGCTCACCTGCTCTGTTTCCATGTTCTTCTGCATATGCTGTTACTTTGAATTAATAGCCCGAATCATACCAATATCTTTTTTGTCGTTACCAAACTAGCTACTAACAAAAATATTTTAATGTTACTGACAACACAAATGATTTTCAATCTACTGCCACCGTAGATTGCAATGACACATTGTAGGCGAGACAGTGTTCTGGGTTTGGGGTTTGGGGACAGGAGGGAGACAGTGTCGACAAGCTTGTCAATTGCCGCAGCTCATGTTCGGGGCATCGGTGCAGGGCTGCTGTCAGCTGAATCCATTGTTGCTGAAATAGATGGGTTTCAAGAGGAATCGAATATATGGCCATTTTTAAGATAGGCTGGAATTTTAAATAAAACACTGGGCATTTTTATATTAATTTTGAGTATAAGACGCACCTGAATTTTCGGGCCAATTTTTCGAAGAAAAAAGTGCGTCCTTAAAATACGATTGTGATGCAATGCCGTTCGGTAGACAGACTTCGGTTACCAATAAAAATATGCACACTTATACCTCGAACACCCTTTGCAATGAATCTATGCATATGCACAAGGTTTTTCTTTCATAAATCACAGTTTAGTGTTTGCTCTTGGTGAGAAGTTCGCATTACGCCTCCTATAAGAACGAGAAACGTCTCCTACCACTAGCCTGAATTCGACACTGGCAGAGTTGACGTCTATAGAGACTGCAGTTTATCGTTAGACGACATTGCTGCCTGCGTTTGTCGTGGTCTCACGGTTCTCATGCGAGAAGTGAACTGATGGTCTCAGGGTGACAGTCTCTGAGCCAAGCAGGATCCGAGAGGGCGGAGCCTTCATTCGCTCGGCCGTGCCCGATCGTACAGCCACGCCACGTATCTTCACTCATGACAGACTCAGGTTACGGGCTTATGTCAGGAAGGTAAATCTCCACATAGGCTGTGCGACGATACCTGTAGCATCGTGATCTGTCGGCAAGGCGGCCACTGTTGCGACTTCATTGAAGTGACTTCATAGAGACGCGCACCGACAGTGGTGTGAGAGACGATAACATCGGACACAGTAGTGACTAGAAGTCATCTTTTCACGTAGAACAGTAAACAAAGTCACACTGAGCGGCAGACGCTACGTTCCTGACATTGTAAGCCCGGTGACAGTGACCATTTTCGAGGTCTCCGCGACATTATGTTTCAACAAAATAACGCAGAGCGGTATATTGTTCGTGCCATCGTGACCTATCCCGATACGCTGCATATTCAACTGTTTCCCTGACCAGAACGTTCTGGAAATCTCTCTCTCTCTCATCCATCATAACACTTGATCACGGGTCGCCGAGATAGGCCACTCGCCAGCCACTAAGACTGGTGAATTCTAGCATGGAGCTGGAACAGCATGGAATGGTGTAGCCGTGCCTGTCATCCAAAATTTGTTTCACTCGATACGCAAAAGGATTGGCACAGTTCTTGCTACGAGAATTGGTAGCCCTGTGTACTATATTTCGCACGCTTTGTGCCCCTAAATCACCAGTAAGTGTAAGAAGCAGATTCTGGTGCAGGCACAAGTACTTCGCAGCATATAGTTACACGAACATTAACGAACACGAAGTCCCGCTGCAGGTGATCCCTAGATGTTTCCATGCGGACCCAACCACATCAGCAACTGCGATTTCTCTAAACACAAGACCATCGAGACTGGATCATGGATCTTTGGGGTATAAAACACTTTTCTAGTTACACCCAGTCGATAGACGTGTCCGAGTACGCCGTCATGCAAAGGAAAGCCTGATCTAAACATGAAACACGCCACAGACGCACGGCGGTTAATGGCAGTATTGTGTTAACCGAAATTCACCTGCACTTCTGTGGGGCCCGTGGTAGTAATCAAAGACACGACAACAGCTGTTCACTACGTCCGCATTAATGTGGTAAATCTGAACCCCTTCATGCTTGATGTCTTCACAGACACCGATATCATCTTGCAGTAGCATAGCTGGCCAGAATGGTGCTAGGTTGAGCAACATGGTAATGAATATATGTTAGTGCGTTGAGCGCCAAAGTCACCCAACCTGTACCGGAAGGAACACATCTGTGACGTTATCTGGCGCCAGATCTATGCCCACAAACCACCGTTCCATAATCTGCGGGAATTGCGTCATCTGTGCGTAGATGTCTGGTTCTACATAATCCCGGAAATCGGCCAAGGACTTCAAGTATCCGTGCCACAGATTATCACTTCTTTGTTGTGTTCTGAACGTGGATTAAAGCGTTACTAAACAGGTGGTCATGCTGTGTTTGGACATGAGCTACAATGAACACGAGAGTAGTGGTAGGTTACAAATATTTGTCTATGTTTGTTGAAAGCACGCTAAGGGGTTGCAACATCTGTGTAAATGCAGAGCGAGGTGCGGGCAGTATTTGAACATTGGGCTCGCTTTCGAAAGGGGTGAGGGTAATATGGATTCAGTAGCCCTTACGGTCATTCAATTTAATCTTTCTGTGTTTTTCCCTAATCTTACAGGATGAATGCCGTGAACGTCATTGTGAACAGGCAGCAGGTGATTTCTCTCTTCACATTCGTCACTTCTTGTGTTCGTTGTTGAAGAGATGTTTACATCTTCCTTCTTGCCAAGAAAGGAAGATTAAACTTTCACCACCTGTCGAAGGACCGGCCGCGGTGGCCAAGCGGTTCTAGGCGCATCAGTCCGGAACCGCGCGACTGCTATGGTCGCAAGTTCGAATCCTGCCTCGGGCATGGATGTGTGTGATGTCCCTAAGTTAGGTTTAAGTAGTTCTAAGTTCTAGGGGACTGATGACCTCAGATGGTAAGTCCCATAGTGCTCAGAGCCATTTTTTTTACCTGTCGAAGGAGCGGACGTTGGGGACGAAGAACATGCTTAGTTTAGGAAAGAACGGGTAAGAAAATGGCTGTACCCTTTTCAAACTAACCATCCCGGGAAAAATGAAATGATCATGTGGCACTGACGGCCGGGAAGCCCTGGCCATTGCAATTCGACGGCCAGGTGCAAGTCTTATTTCAAGTGACACCACATTGGGCGACATCCGTTTCGGTGATTATGAGATGATGATGAGGACAACAGACAACACAACACGCTTTCCATGGGCGGAGAAAATCTTCAATCCGCCCGGGAAACGAACACGGGTACACAGCATGGTAGGCAAGCATGTTAGCACCCAGCTAAGAAGGCGGAACCATCTTGGAATTTGCGTGAATCAGTCTAGGAAGATCAAGGAAAAGGTAAACCTAAACGGTCGAACCTGAATTTGAACCATAGTCCTCCTAAATGCGAGTCAACTGCGCCACCTCACTCCATCCCATCCTACAGCATAGTCTACTTCGCAGTAGAATGGCGATGGCACAAACTAGTAAAAGTCATTAGCAATTTACATTTCCTAGTCCCATTACTGTGACCACCTGTCAACAGCCTGAACAAATATCCTTTAGAGCTCAGACCGCTGCGAGATGTAGAGGTGCAGGTAAGTGTCAAGAGGAATGTGGAGCCAGGCCGACTCCAGTACCAAGGTCAACTGCGTTAGGTTTCTCGGTTACGGATCTATGGTGCGAACAGCCGGATTGTTGTGACCCCACAGATTCTCGATTAAGTTTAATTCCGGGGAATTTGATAGCCAGGGAAATATAGTAAACTCCTCCTGGTGCTGTTCGAATTATCCGCGTAGACGTGCAAGGGATCTGTGATGCGAACGAGTCCATCGAGGCGGTCCCACAGATTCTCGAATGGGTGCAAATCAGAGGAGTTTGGTGTCCAGTGGAGTAAGGTAAACTCATTCTGGTACTCTTCGAACCATTCATGTACTCTACGAGCAGTGTGACACATTGCATTACCCTGATGGAAGATGCCATCACGCTGATGCACAACAAATTGCATGTAGGGGTGGATGTGGTCCCGAAGGATAGATGAATGCTTCTGTTAATACCTTATACCTTCTAGAATGACGAGATCACCCAGAGAATGCCACGAAAACTTTGTCCAGACCATAACGCTCCCTCCTCTGGTATGGGCCCATGTTGCAGGGTATTCGCTTTCAAACGTAGCACGCCATACACGCCATAAAACGCGATTCATCTGAAGAAGCTACATGTCACCACTCGGTACATGTCCAGTTGCCATACTGGTGTACAAATTCCATCATTCGTTGCCAATGAACGGAAGTCTGCAGGGGTGCATTAACCAGGCACCTGCCGTGGAGCCCCAAACACAGCAATGTTCACAGAAAAGTCGTTGAGCAGACACTATTGGTAGCGTCTCGGTTCATATGGGCGGTCGACTGCTGAACAGTTGCACGTCTATTCTTCCGTACACATCTTCTCAGCCGTAGTTCATCCCTGTCATATATGGCGCTTGGTGCACCACAGCTACCTCGGCGCAAGCTTTGGATAGCGCCATTTTGCCATGCACAGTGTACTTTAACTACGATGGCACGTGAACAGTTTAGAAACTTAGCCGTTTCGCAAATGCTTCCACCCTTTGCTCAAAAACCAATGATCGTGTCCTTTTGGACGTAGGGTAGATCGCTCTTTCTCCACATTACGATAACGACTGCAGTGTTTCACGCGTCCACCCGAAACTCTTTATATACTCTCCACTGCTAGTGCTGTTACATTCCGTCTGTGAGTGGTTATTGCACACAGACGACGAACGTAGGTGGTGGTCACATTAATGTGACTGGAACGAGTATAATAACGAAAGACATAATCATAAACACAAGGCTAATTCTCTTCTCCTAAGCTTCACATATCACAAGATTGCAAGTACAGTCTCAGAGGTCAAATCATCATTTCGGTATGGAATCAAAGCATTCGAACCAAGTAAAGTAGATAGACAATCAGTTAAATTGGCGTGTGATGGATTATTGAACATTCTTTGTTTTTGTAGATAGATTCAGTAGTATCGTTTCGGATCGTAGTTTTGGTATACCTTAACGCTTTTTGACTTTTCTTTAGCATAATGAAGACAGTAGAGATATTTGTTATATGTCAACCTGTAGGAATTATTGGAAATCCTCCCAGTTTATCTTAGTTTGGAGAATCCTGTTCTGCTGTGGTGATATTTGCTATTTTGGTTGTTGCCTCCTCTGGTAATTTTCTTCTGAGACTGGTGACAACAATTGAATTTCCAAATCTATCCATGAAATGTTCTCCTTGCCTACGTTAACGCATCATGGCGATTAGACAATATTGTGTTTGATTCATGTTGAGTGAGTTAAGGAAGAAAATTTTGAGATATAAGAAAATGTTCCGCTTTCGTTCTTCCAATCGTATGCAGTCCGCCGTCTTCAAACATCCTCCATAAGCTCTGCACTAACGATGAAGGCTGCTTGAGAAATGAATAGATGAATTTTACGTCCTCCATTCACCGACCCGTCGTGTGAAATCATAACATAAAATTCCTTCACGCTTTTCATATCACTTAACGGACCGTGTTTTTTAATCGATTTCACGCGACGTTGTACATCAGTGGAGGCAGATATCAGAAAAGCACTGGCTGCTTTCCAAAGGCAGTGCTGTAGCAGGATAAGTCCATGCTACATGGCAAACTCCGTAACGTAACTCACCCTGTCAGGATTCATCTTTTCGTATAGCCACCCAGGAAGTAGTAACCGTTTAATTGGGACAGGTGACAGATGATCAGTAACAATAGGAAACCACGCAACAGTACCCGTTTATTTACTCACCCAACTTCCGATTCTAACATTTGTTTCTTAAAGTCGTTGACCATAAAGCTTTCGTCAATGAAGTGCGACGAAACCAAGGTTTTCTTTGGCAGACAAAATTTAGACACAAGACTCCATGACTTTTGACTCCAGAAAAAGGAGCGAGAAAGATAAAAAAGTTCTGGAGATGTGTAATAAGTGTTCCTGTTTAAAATAGTGTGTGGTGTAATTGCACTGAAAAGGCAAAGAAACTGGTAGACCTACCTAATATCGTGCAGGACCCCGCGAGCACGCAGAAGTGCGGCCACGTGATGTGGCATTGGCTCGACTAACGTCTGAAGTAGTGCTGAGGGAACTGACAGAATGAATCCTGCAGAGCTGTCATAAATCTGCAAGAGTATGAGGGACTGGAGATCAATTCTGAACAGCACGTTGCAATGCACCCCAGATATGCTCAGTAATGTTCATATCTAGGGAATTAAGTGGCCGGCGGAAATGTATAAACTCAGAATAGTGTTCCTGGAGCCACTCTGTAGAAATTCTGGACGAGTGGGGAGCCGCACTGTCCTGCTGGAATTGCCCAAGTCCGTCGGAATGCACGCACATGAATGAATGCAGGTGACCAGACAGGATGTTTACGTACATGTCACCTGTCAGAGTTGTATCTAGACGTATCAGGCGTGCCATATCGCTCCAACTGCACAGGTCCCTCACCATTACAGAGTCTCCACCAGCTTAAACAGTCACCTGCTCACATGCGGGGTCCATGGTTTTATGAGGTTGTCTCCATACCTATACATGTCCATCAACCCCATATAATTTGAAACGAGACACGTTTCTACAGACAGCATGTTTTCAGTCATCAACAGACCTGTGTCGGTGTTGACGGGCCCAGGCGAGGTGTATAGTATTGTGTTGTACAGTCATCAAGGGTACAAGTGTGGGCCTTCGGATCCGAAAGCTCATATCGATGATGTATCGTTGAATGGTTAGCACGCTCATACTTGTTGACGGCCCAGAATTGAAATATGCAGAAATTTGCGGGAGGATTACACTTGAACGATTCTCTTCAGTCGTCGTTTGTCCCGTTCCTGCAGGATCTCTTGCTGGTCACAGCGATGTCGGAGATCTGATGTCTTGCCAGATGCCTGATATTCGCGGTGTACTCGTGAAATGGTCGTGTGGGAAAATCCCCACTGCCTCCCTACCTCGGAGATGCCGTGTCCCTTGCTCGTGCGCCGGCTATAGCATCACGTTCAACCTCACTTAAATCTTGATAACCTGCAATTGTAGCAGCAGTAAGCGATCTAACAACTGCGCCAGACACTTGTATTATATAGGCATTGCGGACCGCAGCGCCGTATTCTGCCTGTCTACTTATCTCTGTATTTGAATACGCATGCCTATACGAGTTTCTTTGGCGCTTCAGTGTATATACAACTGTACTGAAATTAGGTAAGCTGCATGTTTTTAAGATGCGTTATGACCCCTAGAGCCTGCAAACTTATTACTTCATACAGGACACAGTGCTACTCACAGATGTCTTAGGCAGCATCAGGTGGAGGTGGGGCTGCGTGGAGTTCTTTTGTCTGTTATTTGGTATTAAATTTTTGTAATATAAGTTTTATGTCGTCTCGTTGTGTCTGAAGAGTTCTACCATGGAAACCAAGTAGGAGAGTTGGTTGGTGGCTGGTATCCTTATTCTAAAACACAAACAAGGCGCATAGATTAATTGCATTCTTTGTTCATAAGAATGGTAAGTTACTTAAAATATTCGTTGTGGTACAAGCTCTTCTGTATAGCCCACGCCAGGCTCACGGCTGATGAGGTACAAAGTCCGCTATGTACACTTTTGTGGTTCCCATGTGCTGCCTGTCTCTGAGTTAGCGGTTCCAAATGGGCTGCGACTAATGACAGTGGAACTTACTCGGTGCGACAGACTCGAACAGACTAGCCCTTTGGTCTGCAGCAGCAATCTTAGATACTGGCTGCCGAGAGGGCGTTAACGGCACTTTTTCTGGGAGTCTGTTTTTGGCCTCTGTCGACTTTGTCGCAACCTCTATGCCTCATCGAATGCAGGTACTGGCTTACGCCAGCACAATCATCTATTATACTTGTTGTTGTTGTGGTCTTCACCCCTGAGACTGGTTTGATGCAGCTCTCCATGCTACTCTATCCTGTGCAAGCTTCTTCATCTCCCAGTACCTACTGCAGCCTACATCCTTCTGAATCTGCTTAGTGTATTCATCACTTGGTGTCCCTCTATGATTTTTACCCTCCACGCTGCCCTCCAGTACTAAACTGGTGATCCCTTGATGCCTCAGAAAGTGTTCTACCAACCGATCCCTTCTTATAGTCAAGTTGTGCCATTAACTCCTCTTCTCCCCAATTCTATTCAATACCTCCTCATTAGTTATGTGATACACCCCTCTAATCTTCAGCATTCTTCTGTAGCACCACATTTATAAAGCTTCTATTCTCTTCCTGTCTAAACTATTTATCGTCCATGTTTCACTTCCATACATGGCTACACTCCATACAAATACTTTCACAAAGGACTTCCTGACACTTAAATCAAACTCGATGTTAACAAATTTCTCTTCTTCAGAAACGCTTTCCTTGCCATTGCCAGTCTACATTTTATATCCTCCCTACTTTGACTATCATCAGCTATTTTGCTCCCCAAATAGCAAAATTCCTTTACTACTTTAAGTATCTCATTTCCTAATCTAATTCCCTCAGCATCACCCGACTTAATTCGACCACATTCCATTAGCCTCGTTTTCCTTTTGTTGATGTTCATCTTACAGCCTCCTTGCAACACACTGTCCATTCCGTTCAACTGCTCTTCCAAGTCCTTTGCTGTCTCTGAAAGAATTATAATGTCATCGGCGAACCTCAAAGTTTATATTTCTTCTCCATGGATTTTAATACCTTCTCCGAACTTTTCTTTTGTTTCCTTTACTGCTTGCTCAATATACAGATTCAATAGCATCGGGGAGAGGCTACAACCTTGTCTCACTTCCTTCCCAACCACTGCTTCCGTTTCATGTCCCTCGACTCTTATAACTGCCATCTGGTTTCTGTACAAATTGTAAATACCCTTTCGCTCCCTGTATTTTACCCCTGCCACCTTCAGAATTTGAAAGAGAGTACTCCAGTCAACGTTGTCACATGCTTTCTCCAAGTCTACAAATGCTAGAAACGTAGGTTTGCCCTTCCTTGATCTTTCTTCTAAGATAAGTCGTAGGGACAGTATTGCCACACGTGTTCCAGCATTTCTACGGAATCCAATCTGATCTTCCCCGAGGTCGGCTTCTACCAGTTATTCCATTCTTTACCGAATTCGCGTTAGTATTTTGCAGCTGTGACTTATTAAACTGATAGTTCGGTAATTTTCACATCTGTTAACACCTGCTTTCTTTGAGATTGGAATTATTATATTCTTCTTGAAGTCTGAGGGAATTTCGCCTGTCTCATACATCTTGCTCACCAGATGGTAGAGTATTGTCAGGACTGGCTCTCCCGAAGCTGTCAGTAGTTCTAATAGAATGTTGTCTACTCCTGGGGCCTTGTTTCGACTCAGGTCTTTCAGTGCTCTGTCAAACTCTTCACGCAGTATCATATCTCCCATTTCATCTTCATCTACATCCGCTTCCATTTCCATAATATTGTCCTGAAGAACATCGTCCCTTTGTACACCCTCTATATATACTCCTTCCAACTTTCTACTTTCCCTTCTTTGCTTAGAAGTGGGTTTTCATCTGAGCTCTTGGTATTCATGCAAGTGGTTCCCTTATCTCCAAAGGTATCTTTAATTTTCCTGTAGGCGGTATCTATCTTACCCCTCGTGAGATTAGCCTCTTCTTCCTTACATTCCTCCTCTAGCCATCCCTGCTTAGCCATTTTGCACTTCCTGTCGATCTCATTTTTCAGACGTTTGTATTCCTTTTTACCTGCTTCACTTACTGCATTTTTGTATTTTCTCCTTTCATCAATTAAATTCAGTATCTGTTCTGTTACCCAAGGATTTCTACTATCCCTTGGCTTTTTACCTACTCAATCCTCTGCTGCCTTCACTATTTCATTCCTCAAAGCTACCCATTCTTCTTCTCCTGTATTTCTTTCCGCCATTCCTGTCAATTGTTTCCTTATGCTCTCCCTGAATCTCTGTACAACCTCTGTATTAGTCAGCTTATCCAGATCCCATCTCCTTCAATTCCCACCTTTTTGCAGTTTTTTCAGTTTTAATCTACAGTTCATAACCAATAGATTGTGGTCAGAGTCCACATCTGCCCCGAAAATGTCTTACAATTTAAAATCTGGTTCCTAAATCTCTGTCTTACCATTACATAATCTATCTGAAATCTTCTAGTATCTCCAGGGTTCTTCCATGTATACAACCTTCTTTCATGATTCTTGAACGAAGTGTTAGCTATGATTAAGTTATGCTCCTTGCAAAATTCTACCAGACGGCTTCCTCTTTCATTTCTTAGCCCCAATCCATATTCACCTACTACGTTTCCTTCTCTTCCTTTTCCTACTGTCGAATTCCAGTCACCAATGACTATTAAATTTTCGTCTCCGTTCACTACCTGAATAATATCTTTTATCTCATCATACATTTCATCTATTTCTTCATCATATGCAGAGCTAGTTGGCATATAAACATGTACTACTGTAGTAGGCGTGGGCTTCGTGTCTATCTTGGCCACAATAATGCATTCACTATGCTGTTTGTAGTAGCTTAAGCGCACTCTATTTTTTTATTCATTATTAAACCTACTCCTGCATTACCCCTATTTGATTTTGTATTTATAACCCTGTATTCACCTGACCAAAAGTCTTGTTCCTCTTGCCACCGAACTTCACTAATTCCCACTGTATCTAACTTTAACGTATCCATTTCCCTTTTTAAATTATCTAACCTACCTGCCCGATTAAATGATCTGACATTCCACGCTTCGATCCGTAGAACGCCAGTTTTCTTTCTCCTGATAACGACGTCCTCTTGAGTAAGCCCCGCCCGGAGATCCGAATGGGGGACTATTTTACCTCCGGAATATTTTACCTAAGAGGACGCCTTCAAAGCATGCAGCTTTAGTGTATGATTAAATGATGAAGGTGTCCTAAATAGTGTCATAATTTAAGAACAGAACAAAAAGGAGACAGGATAAATTGATATAGATGTTGCTTCACCAACATCACCCTGGGAAGGAAGCTTGGTATATAACTTCAATTTCCAATGCCCCTATGTAGTGCTGTTCATTTTAGTATTCAACGCATTAACTTCACTCCTCAGTAAAACTCGATCTAATATATGTTGCTGTTATTTGTTAGAGTGCCGATTGAATTAATATTTTGGAGGCTACAAAACTACTACTCTGTTAGTAAGTAAACCAATTTTCCTTGGCTTTGGAACAACATCCTGCAAGAGTCTAATCTAATTACGTCATATACAGATCTTCGTGGTTGTAGAAAGAATTAACAACTACAACTAAACTAAAAATTGATTTTTTCACAACGAATTTGTATAATAAAATTAATTTGTTTGAGTAGTGTACTTGTAAATTTTGTATAGATTGCGGAATATGCATGACACTGTATATTACACTGTTTGAATTACTGTTGCCTGTTTGTATGTTACATTGTATTACATTTATTTTGCATTCATATTATTACATTTACATGATGTGTTCATTTATGTTGTTACTTTAGCATGATGTGTACAGGTTTAACGTGGAATCTAGAACAATATCTATCCTCGGACTATTCTAATTACTTCTACTTTTAATTACATTGGTGGATAATGATATTAAGATACCGAGAAGAGAAACTACTTTTTCGAGAGAAATGCTCCTTTTTAGGAGTTTGGAATTAACTGGCAGCGGCTTGTTATCACTAAACGTTCAGCTGGTCGCTAGAAATGCATCGTACGTTTAGTATCAGAATATGCATCGTTGTGGAACACCCCTGTAAGACAAGTTTGTTATCAACTTGCAGACGACAGCGATGTTGCGCTTCTGTAGCTACGGCACACACACACATACACAAACGCTCACCCGCCCACCCACCCTCCCACCCACCCACCCACCCACACACACACACACACACACACAAAGACGCTGCTGTTATCAGGCTGGCGTTCGCCTGGCATGGGAAGCGGTGGCGGTGGGGGCGGGTGGGGGAAGACGCCGCCAAGATACCCAGACGGGTGCCCATAAGAAGTCGCCCGGCCGTGTTTCAAGTTGGGCGCGAGTTAGTCGCTGCGGTCCTCGGGACGGAGTTGAGTCGCTGCAGTTGGTGTTAAGTTGTCGGCGGACTCCGCTGGCGGCTGATAGATCCCTCGAGTTTGCGCAAACCGCGCGTGCAGGGCGAGCGGCCCGTCTTAGCGCGCTCGCGGTCTAGCCGCGTCTCGTCTGGCGCGTCTCGCCCTCCAGAGCTGCAGGGGAGCTTCCTGCGCCACCGCCGACAGACTCTGCAACTGTAAGATAATGGCTTCACACCGAGTTACACCCAACACACACATTCACTCACCACGAGACGCGGCTAGCCACTTCCTCTCCGCTCATCCTCTTTGGTGTCCCTGTCCAACGTTCCCCAGTTTCCTAACTGCTATGTCCTCCAGAAGATACCACAGGGCGCCTTACGGCAAGGCTCACTTCCGAAGAGCCGCAGCGTAAATACACACCTCTACAAAAGTCTGAAATTTCATAGACTTTGCTACAATGACTTCTTATAGTACACTGACATAACTCACAGTAAAAAACGGTGAGAACATTTATCTCATGATGATGATTATCTGTCTTTAGTAATGATTATCCTCCCTGCATACGGATGAGTTCTTCCACTCTGCGAGGCATGCTCTGGAAGAGACCATCAAGTATTAGGTCCCAATCCTCAATGACAGCTTCAGTGAGGTCCTGGAGATTGTCGGGTGGATTCGGACGCTTTCCGAAAGCCATCTTCAGCAGCTCCCATGCAAGCTCAGTTGCATTCATGTCCGGGGACAGTGTTGGCCAACGCATTCGGCGGATGATGCATCTCTGAAGATACCGAGACGCTGCTTAAGTATGATGCTGTCTCGCATTGTTGTCGACTAGAATGAAGTTTTCACCGACTTCACGTCTGTGAGGCCTTACATTCTTCTGTAGGACCAGACACCGTAGTAATTAGAGGCGTCCGCCGTCCTATCATTATTGCCGCCAAAAATTTTACACTTCCATCTGCAAACGGATGGACTTACTGAAGATATCAGTTTTCATGATGTCATCTAGGGCTTCACCAAACCCCAACTCGTATAGTGTACGGCCGCAAACCAATCCTGATCTCGTCAGCGAACATTACATTTCTCCATTCTGCAATGGTCTTGTGTTGACGTGCAAGAGCCGAGGTCATTCTATTGCGTCGGTCCCGTTGGTTCTGTGCAAAACTTCTCATTGATCTCCTGGAATGAAGGCCAGTTCGATGCAATCTTATACGTACTGTTCGGTTTGGTTCGGTTTGAGGTACGAATCCCCGTTGCCCGGCAGAAGTCATTTCCAATATTTCTGGCAGCTGATGTTGGGCGCCTGTGAGCCGACAGTTGGAGGAAACGATCCTGCTTTCGTATTATCATACGGGGACGACCACTGCGAGGCCTATAGTTCTTATTTCCCGTCACTATACTTACTTCACACCTTGGACGCACCACTTTGAGTGACATGAAATCGATCGGCAACATCTTGCTGTGTACGACCGGCTGAAGGTAAAACCACTATCCTGACTGTATGAAAGTGTTGTATGCCTCTACCTGGCAGGTGACACAAACTGAATGAAACTGTTATTGATACTGGACTGCTCGCCGAGTGCCGCTGCGGCATCGGTATGTTTACATGACTGGAAAACGGCGACAAAGCAAGCCAGTAGTAAACACCATCTAATATATGGGCTTTAACTAGATAAGGTATGAAGTGCCTAGGTCAGTGAGACCTCTGGTATCGTATACTACATTTTACGATAGCATTCCAAACGTTTCCCGAAGAGTGTATATTCAGTTGCCATAGCGGGCACACACAACGCGGACTTTGTTATGCTTCCACCTTTCGTCATCCAAATAGTTCCTTAATCGATATTCTTCAGCCGAAAGCAGATGTAAGCAAGCGGTTCAATTTAAAATGACCTGAGCAAGTCCATACGCGTAATCAAGATTCGCAGGTACGAGGTGGCTGTAATTTAATCGTCGGTGTTCTGAGTGAGTCCTGCACGCACGACACAGAAACATCGTAAACATGTTCATTGACCGGTGCGCCCCACTTTGTAGCCGCACGGTCTGAGGCACCGTGCCATGGTTCGCGCGGCTCCCCCCGACGGGGGTTCGAGTCCTCCCTCGGGCATGGGTATGGGCGTTGCCCTTAGAGTAGTTAGATTAAGTTCAAAATGGCTCTGAGCGCTATGGGACTTAACTGCTGAGGTCATCAGTGCCCTAGAACTTAGAACTACTTAAACCTAACTAACATAAGGACATCACACACATCCATGTCCGAGGTAGGATTCGAACCTGCGACCGTATCGCCTACAACCGCTCGGCCACTCCGGCAGGCCTAGTTAAGTAGTGTGTAAGTCTACGGACCTGGGCAGTTTGATCCCGTAGGAACTTACCACAAATCTCCAAATTAACCGGTGCGATCACGGAATGTCCTGAAACAAATAATATTTCTACTAGAATGAGGTTTCCCTCTTAAGCGGAGTGTGCGCTGATATGAAACTTCGTGGCAGATAAAAACTGTGTGCCGTACCGAGACTCGGAATCGGAACATTTGCCTTTCGCGGGAAAGTGCTCTACCATCCGAGCTACCGAAGCACGACTCACGCCCCGTCACTAACAGCTTTACTTCTGCCAGTACCTCGTCTCCTACCTTCCAAAATTTACAGAAGCTCTCCTGCGAACCTTGCAGAACTGTAACGAGTCTTGGTCCGACACACAGTTTTAATCTGCCAGGAAGTTTCATATCAGCGCACACTCCGCTGCAATCTCACCCTGGAAATATCCCCCAGGCTGTAGCTAAGCCATGTCTCCGCAATATCCTTTCTTTCAGGAGTGCTAGTTCTGCAATGTTCGCAGGAGAGCTTCTGTAAATTTTGGAAGCTAGGACACGAAGTACTGGCAGAAGTAAAGCTGTGAGGACGGGGCGTGAGTCATGCTTGGGTAGCTCAGATGGTAGAGCACTTGCCTGTGAAAGGCAAAGATACCGAGTTCGAGTCTCGGTCGGGCACACAGTTTTCATCTGCCAGGAAGTTTCATATCAGCGCACACTCCGCTGCAGAGTGAAAACCTCATTCTGGAAACATCCCCTAGGCTGTGGCTAAGCCATGTCTCCGCAATATCCTTTCTTTCAGGAGTGCTAGTTCTGCAAGGTTCGCAGGACAGCTTCTGTAAAGTTGGGAAGCTAGGAGACGAGGTACTGGCAGAAGTAAAGCTGTGAGGGCGAGGCGTGAGTCATGCAAGGGTTGATGAGATGTTAGAGCACTTGCCTGCGAAATTCAAAGGTCTCGACTTCGAGTCTCGGTCCAGCACACAGTTTTAATCTGCCAGGAAGTTTAATGTTTCTACTTTTTTCCATCAGGTGAAAATATGACGCAGTGAGCAGTCTGAATATGATTTTCTGCCTGTCTCAGCGTCAGTATGCTGTTTGTGGCTTTGCGATGCGTGTTGATTTTCTTTGCGAAGGGACAGTTGCGGCAAGGGATTAATAAGACTTACCTTTTCGGTGCAAAATGCAATGGATTTTGAAAAGAAATATCGTGCACAACTGGTAAAGTTGTTTTATCATAATGGTAGCAATAGCAGCGCTGCATTCTGGGAACATCGTCGACAGGAATAGCTACAAAGAGACCCTATGTCAATAAATGGGCTAAAGAATGTAATCAAGAAAACTGAAGAAGTAGGTTAATTAGGTGGTGCCGCAGAGAGAAGGAAGCGGCCCATTCCTATGGCGGTAGTTGATGAAGTTACTGTAGCTGTAGCCGACCGTGCCGCACATGCCTCAAATTCTGCAGCCAGTGCTCGAACTGAGTCACAGAAATTGCCTCTCCTCTGGTCAAAAGCTCCAAATGTATATCAGTGGATTTTACACAGATATCCCTACAAGATTTGGAATGCGCACCAACTAAAGTCCCAATGCACGCTACAACGCCGTCACTTTGCCAATATTTTTTGGCACACATGTAAATGCATGACAATCGTCCTGGGAATATTCTCTTGACACACGTGGTACGATAATGTGAATGCTCAGAACTGTTGCATATCTGATTCTACGGCGATACATGTTCTGCAGGAACATCCACTGCATTCAACTTGTTGTTTATGAAAAAACGCACATTACAAAAGCAAAGGATTAAACTATTAGCTAATCTCTGAGAGTAACCACTGCCCTCTTGACAGCAGAATCTGAAAAATGAATGAAAAACCTCATCTTATCATCATTTCTTTCATTAATGATGACCAGTTATTACCTGATTACCACATAATCTTCTGGTCTGGAGAAGCAAAGTGACAAACTGCACATTGCAGCACCAGATATGAAGATGAGTTACTAGTTGGACAGTAACTGGTCATCATTAATAAAAGAAATACTGATACAGACAGCGTTTTTAATCTATTATAACGAGTGAGATCACAGTTTCCTGACACGTGACGTCTTTTGTGAGGCTTCTGATGACACGGTACGGTACATGCACTATACAATTCCGACACTTCATTAATATATATACAACGTGATTCAGCTGCCTCTACCGTTTGCTTGTATGCAACCGTCAGTGCCTTCAAAAACCACGCATTAGATTTTCATATTCTCTCACACACTACATGCAAATTATTATCCCTAAAGAAAAAATTAACAAGACTTCATTGTACGACGTTTTATGTAGTTAAATTTCGTATACTTAAATTTTTGTAATGGGGTACGTTTTCACTGGAGGCCACAGTTTCCGAGTTATTCAAGAAAAACGCAGTTGAGGGTCACTCTTGTATGCTTTTGTTGAATAATTCGAAAACTGAAGCCTCTAGTGAAGACGTATCCCCGTACAAAATTTAGCTGTATTAAATTTCCAACAAATGGTCATGTTCATTTGTTCTGTGGGACTAATACACTACTGGCCATTAAAATTGCTACACCAAGAAGAAATGCAGATGATAAACGGGTATTCATTGGACAAATATATTATACTAGGACTGACATGCGTTACATTTTCACGCAATTTGGGTGCATAGACCCTGAGAAATCAGTACTCAGAACAAGCACCTCTGGCCATAATAACGGCCTTGATACGCCTGGGCATTGAGTCAAACAGAGCTTGGATGGCGTGTACAGGTACAGCTGCCCATGCAGCTTCAACACGATACCACAGTTCATCAAGAGTAGTGACTGGCGTATTGTGATCTGGAGAATGTGCTGGACAGGGCAGCAGTCGAACATTTTCTGTATCCAGAAAGGCCCGTACAGGACCTACAACATGCGGTCGTGCATTATCCTGCTGAAATGTAGGATTTCGCAGGGATCGAATGAAGGGTAGAGTCACGGGTCGTAACACATCTGAAATGTAACGTCCACTGTTTAAAGTGCCGTCAATGCGAACAAGAGGTGACCGAGACGTGTAACCAATGACACCCCATACCATCACGCCGGTGATACGCCAGTATGGCGATGACGAATATACGCTTCCATGTGCGTTCACCGCGATGTCGCCAAACACGGATGAGACCATCATGATGCTGTAAACAGAACCTGGAATCATCCGAAAAAATGACGTTTTGGCATTCGTGCACCCAGGTTCGTCGTTGAGTACACCATTACAGGCGCTGCTGCCTGTGATGCAGCGTCAACGGTAACTACAGCCATGGTCTCCGAGCTGATAGTCCATTCTGCTACAACGTCATTGAACTGTTCGTGCAGATGGTTGACTCCCCATCGCTTGACTCAGGGATCGAGACGTGGCTTCACGATCCGTTACAGACATGCGGATAAGATGCCTGTCATCTCGACTGCTAGTGATACGAAGCCGTTGGGATCCAGCACGACGTTCCGTATTACCCTCCTGAACCCACAGATTCTATATCCTGCTAACAGTCATTGGATCTCGACCAACGCGAGCAGCAATGTCGCGATACGATAAACCGCAATTGTGGTAGGCTACAATCCGACCTTTATCGAAGTCGGAAACGTGATGATACCCATTTCTTCTCCGTACACGAGGCATCACAACAACGTTTCACCAGACAACGCCGGTCAACTGCTGTTCGTGTATGAGAAATCGATTGGAATCTTTCCTCGTGTCAGCACGTTGTAGGTGTCGCCACCGGCACCAACCTTGTGTGAATGCTCTGAAAAGCTAATCATTTGCATATCACAGCATCTTCTTCCTGTCAGTTAAATTTCTCGTCTGTAGCACGTCATCTTCGTGGCGTAGCAATTTTAATGGCCAGTAGTGTAGTTTGCACGTAGCAAGAAAGTGAATATTAAGACAATGTGAATTGGTTTTGAAGGTGTTGCGAGTTGAATAAAACCCAGACGTAGGGGGAGCTGAATCACCTACTACACGAGTTCCCAGAAATTTTGTGACAAACGTCGAGGGGTTGCAGAGGGTCTCTTGAGGAACAAATCAAGGATAGGAACTCATGTCCGGAAATGTTATCGAACACGCTACACAGCATTTCTTATGAGGCACTACCACCTCTCACTAAGCCAACACTCTGGCAGCAGACGTTATTTTGTACGCTGGCCGACCATAGATGGGACATTTGCTTGTTACTCGTGATCGCGACTGACTGCCATGATCACCAGCGGAGAAAATAAAGCTAGCTGTTACGTAGAAATATTTTCCTCTTGTGGTGCTATGCTGTGTTGCCTCCGTAGATAACTGTTTCAGTCACAGGCTTTCATCAATAGTTAATTTTCCTCCAGGAACCCTCTAAAATCTCCAGTGTTTCCCTGCATGTAGGAGAAAAATAAGCTGCAGATGAAAACTCATGTCCGAAACCGTCATCCACCAGGGCAACAGTGCGTCACATTCATAGAAGACAAGACTTTTCCACCTGGCAGGTATTTCCATCATCTCTGTTGGCGATCGTAGCTATCAGGCACTATCTCCGAATAATAAACAAGATTGCGAGACGTTCCTCCTACAGTTCGTCCAGGTACATAATCACGTCTGCTCCTGAATGGGCGTCCGATTACTTGGACGCTTGGAGTGCCTTTGGATGACATTTCTAGACAAGGGATCCTGTCCTCGATTTGTTCCTCAAGACAGCCTCTACAGCCCCTCGCACTTAGTCGCAACATTTCTGGGACAACCGGTGTATAATCTCTTCGACCAGCAAGTTTTCATCAACACGCCCGTTATTAACAGTAATTTTCTGAAAGTTGTTGTCAAGAACCCGATATGTTCGGTTTCAGTTACACTTTCGCTATGTACCATATTGTTCAGAATTTTTTTTGTTTAGAATATTTTACGTGCTTGTATATGAGTTTCATTATTCTCCGCAATCATACAGATGATAAATTACCGCATTCATTCATATTCCATTAAAGTGGCCCGCATTGTGTGTTACAAGAGCACTGCAATCGTCGTGTTTTCCAATATGTGAAGTAGGGCTCTATGATTAACACACGAGGTAATAAATTATTAGCCACAGAAACTTGTTGATCGCCGCGCGATGAGCGTAATAAATATCTCGTTATTATTCATACAAATTTTAATGACTAAATCGGTAAATAATCGTCCGGCAGTGGATTACAGGTATTGAAACCGCTCCGTTCCCAATCCAGAGCTGGTGTGTTGGATGTTGCAAGGATGTGAAAAGTGAATTGAAATTCCACATTACTGAGCGAGGTGGCGCAGTGGTTAGCACACTGGACCCGCAGTCGTGAGGATGACGGTTCAAACAGGTAGCCGGCCATCCTGATTGCCGTTTTCCGTGATTTCCCTAAATAGATTCAGGCAAATGCCGGGATGGTTCCTTTGAAAGGGCACGGCCAACTTCATTTCCCATCCTTCCCTAATGCGATGGGATCGATGACCTCGTTGTTTGGTGCACTCCTCCAAATCAACCAACGAACCAAATTCCACGTTGATGAAACATTTAATAAGGGTGCAACACTAGAAAAACGGCCTGTAGTATCTCAATATACTGATACATTAATTGAGAAAAAATTGTCGCATGAGGCAAAAAAATTATTCTTTTAATCTCAGCCGGCCGCGGTGGCCTTGCGGTTCTAGGCACTTCAGTCCGGAACCGCGTGACTGCTACGGTCGCAGGTTCGAATCCTGCCTCGGGCATGGACGTGTGTGATGTCCTTAGGTTAGTTAGGTTTAAGTAGTTCTAAGTTTTAGGGGACTGATGACCTCAGATGTTGAGTCCCATAGTGCTCAGAACCATTTGAACCATTTTTTTTTTAATCTCACTCTCTCCTCTGCATTCACAAAGTGAGTGAAAGAAACTGAAATTCAAATTCAGTCTATTATTGGTATTGGATCAGTCTCCTTAAGTGTTGGAATTAAATCGGATCATAAGTAAACGTACTTAGTTCTCTTAAAGTAACAGTTATTTATATAACTTTACCTCTTAACAATTTTGATATATTTGTTGTTACTGAAGAAACCTGTGGAGAACTGTGTACGTCGAATAACGCGAATGTTGGGGAAATGCACAGTACTTAACAGTTACGTGTGTCGGAACGTAGAGATATACATGTCGTTATGTCAACGGAAGATCTTAGCAAATGTGTCAAGGACATAGTTACTATTTGTCCAGCGCAGTTGACTCGAAAAGACAAGTGATTGTATAAAATTTAATTACTCATATGAAATATGGAAGCACCGGAGTGTACAGTAGTAGTATCAGTGACACAACCCAGGTTTTCAGAGGTTGGCTGTCACTAGTTATATTCTATTTTCGTCGCAGACAGTAACAGTAAATTTTTATATTTGTGGGGATGGAAAAACCAGAGATGAAACAAAGTTGATTATTAGTAAATCGAATCGAGCATAATACATCCGGAACGAATTTGCATCTTACTGCTATGATTGCAGGTACGACTATAAGTACGGTAACTAAACCTATGTAGTATTGAAAGCAGAAACCTTTAGCGTTTTTCCCCCAGAAAACCTAGCTTTCCTGAATAACACTTCAGATCCCACTTACAACACAGATTTGTAGGGGTTGCCCTCTGCCTGCTTTTAAAACCCTACTGTTTTGTCAAGATGCAGACCGAGGATCTGAGTGGTGTAATTGCTCGCAAGAAAACGGTGTTCAAGATAATTGCATTTATTACTCACAACATAAGCAATTTCCATCTCTTTTGCGACTGTAGTTTATGTAATCTGGATAGGAATACGCTGAATCCAGCAGCGGGCTCAAGGTCGACGAGGACGCTGCTTCAGCACAGAGGGGAAGTCGATGTCACCCACGTGCGGTGGTTTGTTCTCGCCGGCGAGGTAGGGGCGCCGCGTTGGTAGCCCCGAAAAGACAAGTGATCGTATAAAATTTAATTACTAATATGAAATATGGAAGCACCGGAGTGTACAGTAGTAGTATCAGTGACACAACCCAGGTTTTCAGAGGTTTGAGATGGCGGCGACCGGCAAGTGTCTGTTTGGTTCACACGTCGTTTTGGGGAGTCATCAGTCAATACCAGATCACTGCCCGCTTTGTCCCATCACGTGGACTGCAGTGCCGCATGCCGTGATTTGTAAGGGGCGTTCAAAAAGCAACGGGCTGGAGGCACAATTACAGAAACCAGCTCGTGAATGTTAGAAGTAGTGACCCTGGCTGTTGAGACACTTGCCCTACTGTGACACAAGGCGGTGAATGGCTGTCTCATAAAATTCCCGGGGCTGTGATGTTAACCAGTTCCGCACGCACAGCTGGACGTCGTCGTCCGAGGTGAATCGTTTGCCCTACAGAGCCATTTTAAGGGGATCAGAAATGGCGTAATCACAGGGAGAGAGTTCCGGACTGTTTGGAGGGTGGCCGGGAACCTCCCATTTGAATTTCTGCAGGAGTGCCGCGACTGTGTTGGCCGTATGAGGCTTTGCATTGTCAAAATTTTATGAAAGTATGACGTAATACTAAAGCATTTTAAATCTGAAACTATGAATACTGGTATTTGAGTTCTAAGGAAATATCTGTTAGATGATGAATGTGTCTATGGAAATAGGAAGGGTTAACAAAGACCTCCGGCTCCAGCTTCCGGAATCGCTTTTTGCTCAGAAGTACGTTCAGAAAAAGTAATGCTTCTATGGTTTTAATTAACGCGAAGAGCTTAGAAGATGTTGCAATTTACGAAAAAAATAAAAATTCGATTAAAGAAAACCAAAAGGTATCTGTGCAGAACATACAGTCTACGTGAGCGAAGTAGCGAGCGCCAAGCTAGTGTAATGTAAACGTGAACAGGCGTCTGAAGATGAAACTGTCAGTTCGAAACAAGTAACGGTGGTACCTGTGTTTCGTACGCAGCCACGGTCTCAAAAATCTCAGTTTTCGACAAAATAGCACGAGGAGTGTTTCTCTTCCAGGTGCCAGTAATAGTGAGGAACTACGTTTAATTATGATAACTGAAGTACAGAAACAGAGCAATAGGCTTTTAACTAGAAGAACTGTAGTCAACATATATCGCATCTACGAATTATTTAGGAATAAAGGGGGCGACTCACCGAAAGACAGAAGCGCCGGTAGGTACACAAAAATAGTAACAGAGACTGGTTAGCTTTCGGAATGCACTTCCTTTAACAACACAAGCGCGCGCGCACACACACACACAGACACACACACACACACACACTCATACACACTCCTATTTCCCTACATTGTGCTCAGTCTATATCTTCCAAAGTTTTGAACTGCTGAGGGAAGCACAGCTTGGCACAAAAAGCATGTGCTTCAGCAAACTCATGTTCAAAAGACTTTCTTCATGGTTTGGCACCTGGATCAAGTCTACGGACATGCAACAGAGAACCGAGACCACAACAGCAACGAGAATGAAATAAACGAAACATATTGCAAATACACAGGCGAAGTTATCTATACCTGTTCGATTACGCTATAAGCGAAAATATTACCGGAAACTGTAATAATTGTAAAATTCCAAGGAATAATTATACGGAACTACTTGAACAGGTATGACCACGTAATACTAACTGTATGCCAAGCTGAGATTCACGGAAAAATCTTAAGAACATTTAAGTTACCCACGAAGACTTCTTAATTTCGTTCTTGGATACTGCTAATGTGCCTGCGTATGAGGCTCTTTGTTCCAAGAGAGAGAGAGCGGCACGGTGGTGATCAATAAACGGTAGTGGTAAACGCTACAAGAGAGGCAGCGTGTATTACAGAGAGGTTTACTGTTGCAGTTCTGAGAGTGTACAGTTCAATATTGTACTTGCCAACACATTTCCCTTACAAAATGACCAAGACGAGAAAAATGAGAGATACTGAAGCTCATACGCAGGTTTATAGACAGTTGCTCTTCCCACGCACCATTCTTGAGTGGAATAGGAAATCGGGCATCAGATGGTGGTAACAGGAGTGCCCTCCGCCACAAATTCTAAGGTGGCTTGCGAAGTACTCACGTAGATGCAGATAAAGATGTAGAATAATCAGGTCCCACGAGTGATTGTTCCCTACAGGCTCCGATTCAGTTTCTTCCATCGCCTCTGCTGCGGCGTAGTTCTTCTTTTATGTAACAGCCACTATGAACTACCGTTACTTCGTCTGCTTCTCCTTTCTTTTCTTCCACGTTTCTCTCATCATTTTAGATGTTCCTCTCTTCTTTCTTCTGTTCAAGTAGCTCTATTCTTCTTCTTCGCGTTTTCATGGAAACCTTTAGAAACTTGCAATTTCTCACTGAGTGACAGTCGTTCCTCAATATCGTGTGGAGTAATTCAGAGACCTTCCATGTCCCTTCCAATTTATTTTCACCATATGTTGTCCATTTTTAATTTCCCAAAATACGTGAACAGTCTTTTCGTCTGTCGGTGGGGGGTTCGTCCTTTGTATGTGGTCATCGGAAGCTATTATTATTTTCCTAATCATGCCTGTATTTCCTCAATATGCCTAAAAAGTCGACTTTTATGACGTCTTCTGCACTGTTCTTTTCTCTTTATTATATTTTCTTTACAATTTTTCTTTGTGTGTTATCCAATGCTGCATCATCGAGGAGTTTTTGTTTAAACATTCTGCTGCATAAAGTACTTCTGTGCGAATTGCAATATAGTAGTGTCTAAGTTTAGCATTAAGGGATATTGATTTCTTATTATACCTTACGTCCTTAGTGAGATACTACGCATTTTCGTCTCATCAACTCTTTCTTTAATGTCTTCTTTTCTTCGAAATGTCTTGTTCAATAACTTCTCCTAGACAGTTCAACTTGTTAATTATCTCATTATTGGCATACTAGATTTCAGTATACTGGGGAATGTCATCATTTTAAATGCAAACGTTTTTAGTTATCCTTTGTCGTGTCTGTCAGAGTTTTAGAGTGAACAAAAAGTTTTCTGCCACTAGTCACAAATTATTTTCATGACGGGACTCAGTATCAGGTGGATTACGTGGATTAATACGACATATACGTGTGGTGACGGACTTCGGGGTAGCAAAACCAAAACACTGTTGTTTCATTCGGGTGCCTTGATGTTTGTCATTTTTTTTTTTTTGTCGTCAGTCTACTGACTGGTTTGAGGCGGCCCGCCACGAATTCCTTTCCTGTGCTAACCTCTTCATCTCAGAGTAGCACTTGCAACTTACGTCCTCAATTATTTGCTTGAAGTATTCCAATTTCTGTCTTCCTCTACAATTTTTGCCCTCTACCGCTCCCTTATCAGTGTTTTGCACATATTCCTTTCCTCTCCGATTCTGCGTAGAGCCTCCCCATTCCTTACCTTATCAGTCCACCTAATTTTCAACATTCGTCTGTAGCACCACATCTCAAATGCTTCGATTCTCTTTTGTTCCGGTTTTCCCACAGTCCATGTTTCACTACCATACAATGCTGTACTCCAGACGTACATCCTCAGAAATTTCATCCTCAAATTAAGGCCGGTAATTGATATTAGTAGACATCTCTTGGCCAGAAATGCCTTTTTTGCCGTAGCGAGTCTGCTTTTGATGTCCCCCTTGCTCCGTCCGTCATTGGTTATTTTACTGCCTAGGTAGCAGGATTCCTTAACTTCATTGACTTCGTGACCATCAATCCTGATGTTAAGATTCTCGCTGTTCTCATTTCTACTACTTCTCATTACCTTCGTCTTTCTCCGATTTACTCTCAAACCATACTGTGTACTCATTAGACTGTTCATTCCGTTCAGCAGATCATTTAATTCTTCTTCACTTTCACTCAGGATAGCAATGTCATCAGCGAATCGTATCATTGATATCCTTTCACCTTGTATTTTAATTCCACTCCTGAACCTTTCTTTTATTTCCATCATTGCTTCCTCGATGTACAGATTCAAGAGTAGGGGCGAAAGGCTACAGCCTTGTCTTACACCCTTCTTAATACGAGCTCTTCGTTCTTGATCGTCCACTCTTATTATTCCCTCTTGGTTGTTGTACATATTGTGTATGACCCGTCTCTCCCTATAGCTTACCCCTACCTTTTCAGAATCTCGAACAGCTTGCACCATTTTATATTGTCGAACGCTTTTTCCAGGTCGACAAATCCTATGAAAGTGTCTTGATTTTTCTCTAGCCTTGATTCCATTATTAGCCGTAACGTCAGAATTGCCTCTCTCGTCCCTTTACTTTTCCTAAAGCCAAACTGATCGTCACCTAGCGCATTCTCAATTTTCTTTTCCATTCTTCTGTATATTATTCTTGTAAGCAGCTTCGATGCATGAGCTGTTAAGCTGATTGTGCGATAATTCTCGCACTTGTCAGCTCTTGCCGTCTTCGGAATTGTGTGGATGATGCTTTTCCGAAAGTCAGATGGTATATCGCCAGACTCATATATTCTACACACCAACATGAATAGTCGTTTTGTTGCCACTTCCCCCAATGATTTTAGAAATTCTGATGGAATGTTATCTATCCCTTCTGCCTTATTTGACCGTAAGTCCTCCAAAGCTCTCTTAAATTCCGATTCTAATACTGGATCCCCTATCTCTTCTAAATAGACTCCTGTTTCTTCTTCTATCACATCAGATAAATCTTCACCGTCATAGAGGCTTTCAATGTATTCTTTCCACCTATCTGCTCTCTCCTCTGCATTTAACAGCGGAATTCCCGTTGCACTCTTAATGTTACCACCGTTGCTTTTTTTAATGTCACCAAAGGTTGTTTTGACTTTCCTATATGCTGAGTCTGCCGTTCCGACAATCATATCTTTTTCGATGTCTTCACATTTTTCCTGCAGCCATTTCGTCTTAGCTTCCCTGCACTTCCTATTTATTTCATTCCTCAGCGACTTGTATTTCTGTGTTCCTGATTTTCCCGGAACATGTTTGTACTTCCTCCTTTCATCAATCAACTGAAGTATTTCTTCTGTTACCCATGGTTTCTTCGCAGCTACCTTCTTTGTACCTATGTTTTCCTTCCCAACTTCTGTGATGGCCCTTTTTAGAGATGTCCATTCCTCTTCAACTGTACTGCCTACTGCGCTATTCCTTATTGCTGTATCTATAGCGTTAGAGAACTTCAAACGTATCTCGTCATTCCTTAGTACTTCCGTATCCCACTTCTTTAAGTATTGATTCTTCCTGACTAATGTCTTGAACTTCAGCCTACTCTTCATCACTACTATATTGTGATCTGAGTCTATATCTGCTCCTGGGTACGCCTTACAATCCTGTATCTGATTTCGGAATCTCTGTCTGACCATGATGTAATCTAATTGAAATCTTCCCGTATCTTCTGGCCTTTTCCAAGTATACCTCCTCCTCTTGTGATTCTTGAACAGGGTATTCGCTATTAGTAGCTGAAACTTCTTACAGAACTCAATTAGTCTTTCTCTTCTTTCATTCCTTGTCCCAAGCCCATATTCTCCTGTAACCTTTTCTTCTACTCCTTCCCCTACAACTGCATTCCAGTCGCCCATGACTATTAGATTTTCGTCCCCCTTTACATACTGCATTACCCTTTCAATATCCTTTCTCTATCTGTTCATCTTCAGCTTGCGACGTCGGCATGTATACCTGAACTATCGTTGTCGGTGTTGGTCTGCTGTCGATTCTGATTAGAACAACCCGGTCACTGAACTGTTCACAGTAACACACCCTCTGCCCTACCTTCCTATTCATAACGAATCCTACACCTGTTATACCATTTTCTGCTGCCGTTGATATTACCCGATACTCATCTGACCAGAAATCCTTGTCTTCCTTCCACTTCACTTCACTGACCCCTACTATGTCAAGATTGAGCCTTAGCATTTCCCTTTTCAGATTTTCTAGTTTCCCTACCACGTTCAAGCTTCTGACATTCCACGCCCCGACTCGTAGAACGTTATCCTTTCGTTGATTATTCAATCTTTTTGTCATGGTAACCTCGCCCTTGGCAGTCCCCTCCCGGAGATCCGAATGGGGGACTATTCCGGAATCTTTTGCCAATGGACACTTCTTCAAATACAGGCCACATGTCCTGTGGTTACAATTTACGTGTCTTTAATGCAGTGGTTTCCATTGCCTTCTGCATCCTCATGTCGTTGATCATTGCTGATTCTTCCGCCTTAAGGGGCAATTTCCCACCCCTAGGACAAGAAAGTGCCCTGAAACTCTATCCGCTCCTCCGCCCTGTTTGACAAGGCCGTTGGCAGAATGAGGCTGACTTCTTATGTCGGAAGTCTTCGGCCACCAATGCTGATTATTTATCAAAATTTAGGCAGTGGCGGGAATCGAACCCGGGACCGAAGACGTTTTGATTATGAATCAAAGACGCTACCCCTAGACCACGGGTTTGTTTGTCATAAACATGGTTTTACCAAAGTTGATTATCAAGCCTATTATATCAGTTACTTCTTTCAGCGATTCTACCCGTTAACTGGCTGTGTCTATTAAGTCTGAAAAAGTATCTAGGTCGTCTGCAGATTCTAGACGGTCTATTTGTAGGTTGTCCCTTTTGTAACTTAATCGAACTCATTGATTTTTCTTCCTGGTAATGACATTCTGGATTCCCTTACCATTTTTTCTAGAACACATTTAAAGAGCACTGTGAGACACAAATTCCTTGTCCGATTGCAGTTTTCATCTCAGGACTTCTAGAAATTTCTGGTGTAAATTTAATTTGAGATTGCGTGTTTGTTACTGTTTGCTCAACTGCAGCTGTTGTTTTTCCATCCAAGCACAACTCACTGCCTTTAGGAGAACCCTATAAGTAGCTTCTATTCTCCTCTTCAGTACAAATCAGTATTGTGAAAGAAGACGACGGTAATTTTTTTCGTTATTTTAGCTCGTACCACAATGTCAGTTAGTTCGATACATTTTCCATAGATCATTTGAACGATTCTTTTATCGAAATGATATGGAACGAGTCATCTTACAGGACACATATAAATGATTAGTGTTAACATTAATGAACACATTATCATTCTGTTCCTTCTCAGGTAACTACATTTAAAATAATCATTTATTTATTTACTTTACTAGCTGTCAGTTATTAAATAGAAGATCGTCAAAGAATAGAGGAGTTGAGCAGGAGAAATGATGTTAAATTAGATTTGAAGCTTACTTCTGTACCTGTCAGACATTTTATATTATTGGGCAAATAATCAAAAATTCCATTTGTTGCTTATTTGACAACTCTCTGAGCCACTGTCAGTTTTAATAATGGGGAATGAAGGTTATTTTTCCCTCTAGTGTTGTAGTTATGTACATCACTGTTCTCCTTATATTGTAATGAATTATTTTTAACAAACTTCATTTGCGAATTTATGTGTTGTGATGGCGCAGTTACAATTCTGAACTCCTTAAAATGTTGCCAGCATGACGTCTGTGGGTAAACACCACATATAATTCTCATTTTTTACTTTTGTGGAATCAGTACATTCTTCATGAGTGATGAGTTATCCCAGAAAATTATTCCGTACGTCGTTACTGAATGGAAAAATGCAAAATATGTCAGGAGATTGAGATATTTGCTTCCGAGGTTAACAATTATACAAAGAGCAGAAGTAGCTGAACATAGTTGTTTGAAAGGCTCAGTACCATGCTTCTTGTAATTCAAGTTTTCGTCCATATGTACGCCTAGAAATATGGAGTATTGTACCTTACATACCGATTCCTGCTCATGTGCTACATATTTTGTTGATATGACTGTATTTGTTGTACAGAACTGAATGTAGTTTGTTCTTTCAAAATTTACAGTGAGTCCATTTTCGGAGAACGACTTAATAACACTTTGGAAAACATTAGTTACTAACTCTTCTGTGGCTTCCTCTCTAAGGGGATTTATTATAAAGCTATTATCGTCTGTGAAATGTACGAATTATGCATGTTAAGTGATAGGTCATTCAAATATATAGGTAATAGGGGTGGACCCAAAATTGAACCCTGTGGTACACTCTTTGTTATTTCAAAAAATGTTCAAATGTGTTTCAAATCTTATGGGACTTAACTGCTAAGGTCATCAGTCCCTATGCTTACACACTACTTAACCTAAATTATCCTAAGGACAAACACAGACACACATGCCCGAGGGAGCACTCGAACCTCCGCCGGGACCAGCCGCACAGTCCATGACTTCAGTGCCCCAGACCGCTTGGCTAACCCCGCGCGGCTTTGTTATTTCAACCCAGTCATTGAAATGTTCGACTTACCCGACATTGTTTGAATTATTCAGCACAGCCTTTTGCACTCTGTTTGTCAAGTACGATTCGAACCAACTGCGTGTAAAGACATCATTTCCATAGAATTTTTCCATCAGGGTAACATGATCTACACAGTCGAAGGCCTTGGAGAGCTTATATACAAGACGAACAGATGATACATTATTATTGAACGCTTGTACCACTTCGTGAGTGAATGTAGAAATAGCACTAGGTAGAATAGCAACATACTATGATGATAAATACGCATAATAGGGTTCTGTCAAAGTAAACGCTGTGTGTGGTGCATGGAGGCGGTAGGCAGCCAGGAACCGACACGTCGAAGGAGCACAGTGGTATCCTTGCAGGAGGGTGGGGGCGGAGCTTTCGGCAGGACATGGTCCGCTTGTCTGGGGGCTATTTTACATGCGGCACGGCGACCGCAGGAAATTGGGGAGTGTGATTCACGCTGCCTAGGGCGAGGTCGGTGCCGGCGAAGACCCGACCCTACACACACACACCCACACACACACACCAACACACATAGTCATACACATGGCCGCACGCGCGCACGTAAGAAGCGAGCACAGGAAAGCGACCCGCGTCACGACCCCTCGTACAGTCACCAAGTGAGACTCCACCACCAGGCGCGGACGCGAGATAAGGTCAGCAGTGATACGTTCAGCGGCTACAAGAAAACTTACAGGGATTTTCAGGATCTATTCTTCCTGCTCTCTGTCTCTCACCGGCCGCTACCGCAAACTCTGCGCAGAAGTGTACCTCGAGTTTTTCACTCAAGACAGTGAGCAGAAATCTCACAAGTTTCATCGTAACCACTGGTCTTGCAACAGAGTTAACAACGTCCTTTAGCTCTTATTATTTTAGATCTCTCCATCAATGCACCCACTGTACTTAACACCTGCACCAGTAGTATGTACGTATACAACCCTTCGCCATGATCGCGCTGTACAGTGCCGAAAAAGGTATTTAGAGGATGTACTGTTCTTTCTATCCCGCTTAAAATTTCAAGACTTCTGTACTACTCTACCTTTCAGATTATGTCTACTATACTTTACTTCAAATTAGACCGGGTTCTCTCATATCACGTCCAAAAATTTCGTCTTATTGGTATATCACTTATATTAACAAATGTTAGCATCACTGTGTAGAGCATTTTGCGTACTGTTGACTTCACTTTTACGTTTCACTTACTTATCTCTTCAGTGTCTCGTCTGTATCTGCGAAAAAGATAAGCAAGGTCACATTTTGTAATGATTGTTTTAGTAGTTGTCAGACTCCGTGTTATCCAGCCAGGTGAAGCAGCTGGAAATTGGCATTCTTGGTTTAACAAAATTGCCCGGCCGTCTATATTTAAATTTCATACCTGTCCTTAAATCGTTTTAGGCAGAAAGTAAAAATACCGGGATGGTTCTTTTAAAAAGCAGTAGCTTTACCATTAACTACTTAAATTTAAAATTTATTCATGATTTGTGGAATAGGTTGAGGTTAGCGACTATAATACACATTTAAGGAAAATTAACTGCTTCCTTCGCTTATTGCTAATACGTTTTAGCACGAATCATTTCGGCAGCGTGCTGCCAACATAAGGTTCTTTACAGTTACATCCGTGGTTTATAGTCAGTTGTTTACATTTTGAATGTAAAGAGTTGAACGTTAAAAGTGCTGAGTGACGGGGCTGTTCCTATTCTTGAGCTCTGTGTGTGTCAGATAAACGCTTGTTCAACAAGAATGTAAATAAATGAACGAGTAAGTTGAATTGAACATATAATTCACTCAAAGTACACACAGAAGTAGACCATTCTTTCTCTAGAGGGGCACATTTAGGTACACAGCCTCACTGGTAGACCCAGGTAATAAAACTCATCACACTATAACGGAATGTCACGTACTCCACAGGCGTTTTTATATTTTCGTGCGTCACTGTTCTTAAAATTATCTATGATGCGTGGAATAGGATGAAGTCAGTGACGATATTACAATATTTATAAGACCATTTTTCTGCTTTAGTCATGTCCTGCTGTTATTCATTAGCGCTGTGCGTTTCGACATCATACTGTCAACATTGTATTATTTAGTTACCTGTACCTTAGTTTTACTTAGAATATTCTGTTGGAGTGTGACAAAAATTATTTACTGGGTATGTCGATGAGGCAGTGAATCCGAATTTGTCCCAGTACAGGAAGATTAGTTTATGTTTTGGCGTGTACTTCGAGTTTATTATATGTTTATATCATCTCACTGACGTCTGTAAGTTGTTGATTATGTGTTTGTCTGCACAGGGCGCAGGAACAGGCACAATGCCGTCACTGAGAAAGATCACATTCATTTGATTATTTTTACAAATGTAAGCAACTAAATGGAAACAACTGATTTAACTGTAAAGCACCTGAGGACTGCAGCATGATACTAAAACACATTGTGCAAGTAAAATATTAGTAAAAATTGACTAAACCAATGAAAATTACTTCATAAAGTAACTAATTACTAACAGTACACTCTAGATCATGTTTTATTACGAGTTACTACCGATTTCTGCTGAATTACATCATCTGCAGATTTAACACAAAACTGTTGTTAGAAGCGGCATAAACTGATGTGCATCATCATAAGTGGAGTCGCAGCTTCTACACTGACTTTTTTTTGGATGGAGGTTGAGTTAGTTGGTCGAGTTCCAGGTGGTAAAACTAATATTGAAGTTCCTGTGTCCATCACCAAGCGAGGTGCTGCAATGATTTAAGTATTGCCGTCGCATTCAACATGTACAGTGTTCATTTACTCTCTTATCTACATATATTTCTCTTTCTAGTTTATCTATCGATTAAGTGATTTTCTTTTATGATATCTTTGAAAAGGAGAAGGTCTAAATCCTTCCTCTGTCCGAGTTAATTGTCCGTACTGACGACCACGTCGCCGACGGATCGTAAAACACTCTAATTCTCTGCAACCACTCTTTGAGCTTCGTTACGTATGTATTTAACTTTCTTCTGGGTTTTATGAATCTCTGATATATTATAGAATACTGAAGTAATGATTTTTAGATAGAAGAATGCGTTGAAATGATCAGAGCGGTGGAAGAAAACCTAAACTTACCTTCCTAGGAAGACGGACATTAAAAGGGGTAAATAGCATTTGTATAGAGATAACAAATATGCGCTGTAATGGAACCTTTGACGAGACAGTCTGGTGGCATCTCACAAACCGATCAGTGTCTGTAGCGGAAATTCATATTTCCATCTTGGAAGCGTCGTTTGTTTTCTTGTTGAGATGGTTCCAGCTTTAACACCGTATGCGTAGTGGCCTCGACAATGTATTTCAAGAATATATGCGTTTGCCATCGTCGAAAAGCTTGCGAGTGAGCCTAGTGCGTACACGAATAACAACGCAGTTATTGCGTGCACAAAAACGTACCGATTACCACGTGACCTGCTCAAAATCCCGGTTCGAGGAGTACTGAATATTTATGAGATGCCTCGGAACAGCAACTTAGTGCCACGGCACGTAGACTTGAATCAATGCCTATCACCGTGCCATCTATGAGCAAAGTGTCGGACTCCGTTCCATAGAAAATGTGCCGCGTCATAACCGGTAGTAACTGCAACAAAGAGAATGTATGCGTCAGAGCACGACTAGGCTCCAGTGAATGTCACAAACGACACCCACTATTTACTTTGGGTCTCAGGATGCCTTTTGTAGGACGGTGTGTTGTAACGCGGATTAACGCATTTTTTTGTGGGCAACTCCGTCACAGATCCCGATTTTTCAGTAAATGGAATCGTCAGACAGAAGACAGGAACGCTTGCATGGCACAGGTCATGTGACATTCCAAGGAAACCATTTCGATACGTGAACTATTATTTATTACAAATCTAACAATGGAACCTCCCCATCGCACCCCCCTCACATTTAGTTAAAAGTTGGCACAGTGCATAGGCCTTGAAAAACTGAACACAGATCGATCGAGAAAAAAGGAAGAAGTTGTGTGGAACTATGAAAAAATAAGCAAAATGTACAAACTGAGTAGTGCATGCGCAAGATAGACAATATTAAGGACAATGTGAGCTCAGGAGCGCCTTGGTCGCGGGGTAGCGTGACCAGCCGGAGAACAAGAGGTCCTCGGTTCAAGTTTTCCCTTGAGTGAAAAGCTTAACTTTTTATTTTCAGTCTATGTGACAAACTCTTATGTCTCATCACTTTTTTGGGAGTGATTATCACATCCACAAGAAAACCTAAATCGGGGTAGGTAGAAGAATCTTTTTACCCATTCGCCAAGTGTACTAGTTAGGTGGGTCGACAACATATTCCTGTCACGTGACGCACATGCTGTCACCAGTGTCGTATATAATATATCAGACGTGTTTTCCTGTGGAGGAATCGGTTGACCTATGACCTTGCGATCAAATGTTTTCGGTTCCCGTTGGAGAGGCACGTCCTTCCGTCAACAAATCGCACGGTTTTGTAGTGCGGTCGCAAAACACAGACACTAAACTTATTACAGTGAACAGAGACGTCAAGGAACGAACGGACAGATCATAACTTTGCGAAAATAAAGAAAGTAAAATTTTCAGTCGAGGGAAGGTTTCAATTCAAGACCTCTCGTTCCGCAGCTGCTCACGCTAACCACGGGACCACGGCGACCCTGACTTCACAACCTCCTTAATATTGCCTATCTTGCACATGGACTACTCAGTTTGTATATTTTGTTTATTTTTTCATAGTTCCACACAACTTCTTCCTGTTTCCTCGATTGATCTGTGTTCAGTTTTTCAAGGCCTATCCACTGTGCCAACTTATAACTAAATCTGAGGGGGGTGCGATGGGGATGTTCCCTTGTAAGTAACAAAGGAAGATTTAGAATACCCAGATAATAAATAGGAGCGCTTAAAAGATGACAGCATTGAACACGTTATATACCGGGTGTATCTCCTAAGACTGATCAGCTGCGTTTTCTCCGGTGTTTCAGCATATAAATGAAATTTCGATTTTGCTTATGTAGCTGGTGTCAGCCCAAACAAATAGTGCTCAACACGACTTTCATGCGACAGCTAGCGTCAACGGAAACTGTTGTTTTCTTCCCGTTACAAATAAAATTATTTTTAAAGCGAAAATTTACGTACCTGTTTGATAGAGCGGTCCAGAATTAGTCCCGTAAGATATGATTTTTATCGATATGTGTTAACAGAGACAGAAAACTTTAAGCAACAACAGCACTGCCTTGGCGCATGCTGGCTACTACCACCAAACATGCAGTGGTAGCACTGCTGAAGAACTTGCCATTCTTCATATATTACTGATTCTGATAAGGGATGATGTATGACAAAATTGCTAAAAAATTCGGATTTTTTTATTGCGTAATTTATTAGATTGATTCTTTATGAATAACATCGCAAAGTTTCATAAACTAATCCCGGCTAGAAATATGTTTTAAAAATGTTTGGGCGTCTGTGCTTGCCACAACCCCTCTTTCTATGCTGTGATTCACACCTTCTCTAGACTAAAATTTTTTTGGTGGTTAAGTTTTCATTCACACAATCGAAACGAACTGAAGATGAGTCTACTAGGCTGTGAGGAAGATTGTATTTGCTTGTTCCTTTGTTTTTGAATAGTACGTGCTACAAACGTATTTCAATTTCTAGTTTGGTATATTTCAACCTTATTAGCTCGAAATGGGTCGTAACAGTGGACGCATATACAAGAAAGTCAGTAATCGTCGAATTTCGCGTGTAGAAGGTAAAGGAAATTTAAATAACAGCGTTGCAGATGCTGCTCATAAGCGTGAAGAACAATATTCGACAATTTACAGAGTTCATCGAAGAAGAAAATGGTGAAGGAATTGATGATGCTACGTACAGCGTCAAAGGCGAGTTTTCATGTGGATTTAGGTTAACTGACTTACAAATACTTGCTCATGTGATTAACGTTCCATGGGCATATGGTAATTAGGGGTCAAAGTGCCTTAGACTGTATGATGACGGTGACATCCGCTCATATGGGTTTAGCGAAAACTCTACACATTATCATATGCAGATATCACTAGACAGGTCTCTGCCAATCCCTTACACACTTGGCAAGCCAGTTAAGGGTTAAGTGCCTGCAGAGACTAGGGTTCCATGCAGGTGCATTCACTCTGAAGGTACTTAGAAGCACTGATGAAGCGCAACTGGAGAAAGCTCAGGCAGCAGAAGAAGAAATGCAAAAGTTGGCTAGGCAAAGAAAGCAGGGGGAAGGAATTACTCCAGGAAGTCGAGGAGGAGAATAAAGGTTATGGATATGGACAGTATTCGCCACTAGAGGTATAGCAATATTGTCAAAAATTGAATAATAAAACTTTAAATGAGAATTCCCATTCACTGACTTTTTTGAGCTAGAGTGTACCTTTTCTCAGAAACTACACTATGTGATCAAAAGTATCCGAACACCTGGCTGAAAATGACTTACGAATTCGTGGCGCCCTCCATCAGTAGTGCTGGAATTCAATATGATGTTGGCCCACCCTTAGCCTTGAAGACAGCTTCCACTAGGAATACCTTCAGACAGGTGCTGGAAGGTTTCTTGAGGAATGACAGCCCATTGTTCACGAAGTACTGCACTGACGAAAGCGGTCGGTGAGGCCTAGCGCGAAGTCGGCGTTCCAAAACATTTCAAAAGTCTTCTATAGATTTCAGGTCAGGACCGTGTGAAACTTCTGTGAAGTTTGGAAGGCAGGAAACGAGCTACTGGCAGAATTGAAGCTGTGAGGACGGGTCGTGAGTCGTGCTTGGGTAGCTCAGATGGTAGGGCACTTGCTTGCGAAAGACAAAGGTCCCGAGTTCGAGTCTTGGTCCGGCACACAGTTTTAATCTGCTAAGAAGTTTCATATCAGCGCACACTTTGCTGCAGAGTGAAAATTTCATTCTGTGTGCTCAATAATGTTTATGTCTGGGGAGCTTAGTGGCCAGTCAAAGTGTTTAAATTCAAAAGAGTGTTCCTGGAGCCACTCCGTAGCAATTCTGGACTGTAGGGTGTCGCATTGTCCTACTGGAATCGCCCAAGTCCATCGAAATGCACAATGAACATAAATGGATGCAGGTCATCAGAGAAGATGCAAACGTACATGTCACTTGTCAGAGTCGTATCTAGACGTATCAGGGCTCCCATATCACTCCAACTGCACAGGCCCCACACCATTACAGAGCCTCCACCAGCTTGAACAGTCCACTGCTGACATGCAGGATCCATGGATTCATGAGGTTGTCTCCATATCCGTAGACGTCCTTCCACTCACAACTTGAAATGAGACTCGTCCGACCAGGCCACATGTTTCCAGGCACCAACAGTCTAATGTCAGTGTTGACGGACCTAGGCGAGGCGTAAAGCTTTCTGTCGCACATACATCAAGAGTACACGCGTGACCCTTCGGCTCTGAATGCCCATATAGCTGATGTTTCGTCGACTGGTTCGCACGCTGACACTTGTTGATGGACCAGCATTGAAATCTGCAGTAAATTGCGGTAAGGTTGCACTTCTGTAACGTTAAACGATTCTCGTCAGTCGTAGATCGTCCCGTTCTTGCCGGATATGTTACGGGAAGCAGCGATGTCGGAGATTTGATGTTTTACCGGGTTCCTGATATTCACGCTACAGTCGTGAAACTGTCATACGGAAAAATCCACACTTCATGACAATCACAGAGGTGCTGTGTCCCACCTCCCGTGCACCGACTGTAATGCTGCGTTCAAACTCACTTAAATCCTGATAGCCTGCCATTTTAGTAGCATTAACCGATCGTACAACTGCACCGGACACTTGTTGTCGCATAGAGGCGTTGCCGACCGCAGCGCTTTTTCTGCTTGTTTACATATAGCTGTGTTTGAATACACATACCTATACCAATGTCCTAGGCGTTTGAGTTTAAATCTCAACTGTTTGCTGAAACACAATAGAAAGTGCGCTATACGACTCTTAGGACGCGCACCCAGCATACGGCAGCAAACGGGACTTTTACATGGAGCAATAGTTTTTAATGTTAACCATCTGAATAGTTGCTGAAGTCAGTACCGGGCGTTGGACCTGAGAGTCATTGATTATCTTATCACACTGTGCTGTACACTAAGCGTGTAACAATGCAAGACTTCTGAAAACGTGTACGTATGTATTGAAACATGAGTAAGTTGTGGTATATGTAGACAAAATTAAAAAACAAAAATAGGGTTCAAACTGTAACTAACACGTCTTCAAAATGTTACATTTTGTAGTACTTCTGAATCCCTTTAGTGAGTACTATCCTCACGTGTGACTGATACAATTTTTTCGAGATACAATGTAGATTTTATAAATGTGTTTCGTGAAATATCTAATATCATGCGCAGTTTACTGCAGTTAATTTTTCCATGAGTTCGGGTTGCGTGCAGCTATCGGATATTCGATATTGCAGGATATCACGTAACACGGGTAGTAGCGGGTCGGATCATCGCAATGTTCTGGCCAATCAAGTGAAATTAGCGGAACAATTAAGGACGGTCCGGTGACGCGCACACAAACGGATGTGTACGTTTGGCGTAAGTGTGTGTTTGCGGGTGGGGGGGGGGGGGGTGGAGGGTTTGGCGCGTGGGAGAGGGGTGCATTCGGGCATTGTTTGACTGCACTATGGCTGCCACTGATTCGACCATATGTCACCCAAAACCCTAAATTCAGCATCAGCAGTTAAAGATACAGAGGGTGGTTGTGATCCTATCAGTTGGATGGCTATGTGATAACAGATCTGTAAAATCGGAGTTACGCAGCAACGTTATTGATGGAAAATTTAATTGGACGATTCTTTACCAACAATAAATTAATTCGGTCTATGAACGTTATGACAAACAATAAAGTGTGACCACACTTTGCAGTGAGGAAAAGAGGGGGAGAGAGAGAGAGAGAGAGAGAGAGAGAGAGCAGTGGCAGCTGTAGCGGCTATAAAGCTAAGTACTGACGAAGTGTCCACCCCAGGTAGCTGAGTGGTAAAAAAAAAAAAAAGAAAAAGGAAAGTGGTCAGCACGACAGAATGTCAATCCTAAGCACCCGGGTTCGATTCCCAGCTGGATCGGAGATTTTCTCCGCTCAGGGAGTGGGTGTTGTGTTGTCCTATTTATCATTATTTCATCCCCATCGACGCGCAAGTCGTTGAAGTGACGTCAAAACGAAAGACTTGCTCCCGGCGAACGGTCTACCCGACGGGAGGCGGTAGTCACAAGACATTTATTTTTACTGACAAAGTTATTAGTGCACTGTTATACTGTTATTAAATTTAATAGATTTCAACGATGTTTCATGCTGTTTCTGGCGAAATAACGATTTAATAAACTTTTGGAAACGTTCGCTCGCTGTGTTTTTTGGAGTTTTCTGTGAGTTGAAGTCCTGTAATAAATTTCATGCGGTAGTTTGCAGCTGATGTTTCTTATTGTTTTTAATGAAATAGTTGAGTAAAATTTTCATTCACTTCGTTGAGCGTTCCAGTGGTCACTTGAAGTTTTGGTTTTAGCTAGTAAATTTTGAGAAGTTTTGTTGGTACTGGTATTAGTTGTGGTTTAGTAGTATTAATAACAGTTGTTGTTTTCTAAGTAGAGAGAGAATTTCGAGAGCGATATTGTAAATTCTATAAATAATTCTACTGATGTACCTTAACTTAGGTCACGTAGACATTTAGTTTTTTTCAGTAACTGTAAAATTTTACCATGCGTTAGAGGTGTGGGCTCTGTCGTAGGTTTGTGAGTAGTGGGTTACGGTGTGGGATTTGTTCAAAGTATCTTCACGGGGGGGAATGCAGTGGGGAAGATAGATGGCATTATAGAAATAAGTTGATATAAGAGCAGGAGCGTAAGATGTGTGTCCTTCAGGTGCAGTTACAACACGCAAAGGAGGAACTAAATAGTTTGAGGAGGATGGGGAATGAGACCTGGCAGTTGGCAAGAAGGCAACTATGAGGAGGAGGTGTTCAGACATTATTACTTTGCGTATATGCAGTAGATGTGACCAACTGTCAGAGTTGAGTGGAGAGGAGCCTCTTGTAGCTGTAGGTGTAGGAAACATGTGGCAGTAACTCTAAAATGTTTCGGTTTGTTGATGACACTTGTTCGGTAGCAAAGGATATTGTGTGCAACATTAGCTCTGTTTCAAATAGTGCAGTTCATGACATAAGTTCATGGTTTGCAGAAAAAAAACTAACGCTAAATCACAGTAAGACTGAGTTTTTACGGTTTCTAACACACAATTCAACAAAACCCGACGTTTTAATTTCACAGTATGGGCATATGATTAGTGAAACTGAACAGTTCAAATTTCTAGGTGTTCAGATAGATAGTAAACTGTCATGGAACATCCATGTTCAGGATCTTGTTCAAAGACTTAATGCTGCTATTTTTACTATTTGAACGGTATCTGAAGTAACTGATCGTTCGACACAATAATTAGTGTACTTCGTGTATTTTCATTTGCTTATCTCATATGGTATTATATTTTGGGGCAACTCTTCCCATTTTAAAAGGATATTTTTGGCTCAGAAACAGGCGGTTCGGGCAATAAAAGGTGTAAGTTCGCGAAGCTATTTTCGACTCCTGTTCAATAGTCTGGGTATTTTGACATTGGACTCTCAATATAGATATTCATTACTGTCGTTTCTTGTTAACAATATCAGCTTATTCCCTAGAATAATCATCTTTCACTGAATTAATACTCGGCAGAAATGCAGCCTACATTTTATCGGACTTCCTTAACTCTTGCGCAGAAAGGTCTGCAATATACTGCTGCATCCGTTTTATTTAAGCTACTACAAGGATTCAAAAATTTTAACAGTAATCCACGCAGTTTCAAATCGAAACTGAAAAGTTTCCTCATGGGTCACTCCTTCTATTCTGTTCAGGAGTTCCTTGAAAAATTTAGCTGATTCTTGTGTTATATAGTTGATTGCGTTTACTTGGACTTATGGCTACTCTTTTTTTGGGGGGTTCGTAAACATTTCATTTTTATCTTTTATTGCTCGTATGTTGTAATTCCATATACTGACACGTTACACGACCTTGGAGATTTACTCCTCATTTGGGTACTACGGAACTCGATGAGTAAATAAAAGAAAGAAGACTGACATAGAGACAGAAATAGAGATGGAGATAGAGATACCACACTCCATGGTGAGTGTAATGGGTATAACTGCAGATATTTTTGATGGTGACTGAAGACAGCGTACTGTACAACGTTACATCAGACTAATAATTATAGCTATTAAAGGTCGTTCGTTTTTGGGTTGGGTAATAACTCCAAGTTCATGTGCCAAGAGCAAGTTATTATTCTTATTTCTCTCGGGTAGCAGGTCAGGTGTTGAAGGGGGCTATGGCTGGGTGGGGTCGGTCGTCTGCGATTTTGTTTACGCTATCGCTCAGTTCACCTACCTCGATAGGATTCTTGCCGATGTCCCTTCACTCTGTGGCAGCAGATACGTGCTAGGCAGTGTGAAGCAGAGTTGATGAAACCACCACCTAATACCTACCACACAGAGGCCGCGTAACTCTACTTGGAACTCAGTTCCTGAATGTTCATGATTAAGATATCGGGCGTTCGGGATCTTCAGTCTACTTGCAGACAAGCGTTCAAAATTAGATTAACTCTGCTTTTTATTCATACTGAAAGAAATGAAATGGCTATCAAGTCCGTATTTAGTATGATAAAACGTTATTCATAGTTCATTGTCTGTATATCAAATATTCACCCGAAAAGCAGCCACAATTTTAGTAAGTCCGACCCGACTATTCACGAGTTAAACATTCGGTCGTTTCAGTGGTCTTATTCGTAAGAGGTGCTGGCCAAAATATTCCGTACAGAGCAGGAAACACGTCACGTGGAGTTGATACTAGGACCTGAATGTACACACGCTCATATCTCTCAGACTATATAATTTAGAAACCCTGAACTTTCATTAAAATGTTCGTATCTCCAGTCGCTTCAGTCACAATATGTTCGAACCAAAATTAACTCACTATTTCCTCATCTTACAGAGTAGTTTTAAGGATCGATCTAACCTCGTGTTGTCTATAGACCGCCTAGCAACCTATTCTTCTCGAGGTACTCTCCTATATGCCCACTGCTCTTTCGTGCGGGAACGGCTTAATTCTGAGTGGCTGTTGATCTAAACGACCAATCAGAAGGTTCCTTCTAGATCATACTCGCGTTAAAACTTGCCTTATCACAAACGTTATAGTAATTAATGTCAGCAAAACTTCAATTTCTTATATTTTGTTTAATCAAAATAAACGAAGTGCGAAATATTCCTCAAATTGATAAATAAACTTTTTCCGCCTCAAACTTCCATTCTGGCTACTTTTATACAAAGGCAAGCACACACCGACATAAGTCACCTGAATCGTGGTTGCAACATATCTTTCCCACGGTTCCTTGTACAAGGTTTTACGAAAAATGAAATATTAAATTTTAACGTATTTCCCACATAAACTCTCTCAATCATTCTCACGCACTCACACGGCAAAATATAGTCAAATAATAATTTTGATCGATCTTTGTATTACGTAATGCACAGTGACTAAAGTTTTAAAAAGAAAATTCTAATTAATTGATTTTTATGCACTGATAACTTTGGAATGACTTCAAATGATAATGAAAGTCAATCTGTTACTGTTCCTAACATGGTTTAAAAAAAAACCTGCGTAGGTTTTAGGAGTTTTAGGTCATTTTCTTTATCTCGAGAAATTTTAACAGCATCATTCCATTAGTAACAAAAGGCTGTGTACCAAATTTGAACAAAATCGGATAATAACTAATATGGATTATTTAGATTCGTAGAGGGTATGGATCTTTGTATTGAGTGACTGTTACGCTATGCAGATCTCACGGCAGGCAGCGTCAGCTGTGCTGTGAGCAAAGTGAGAAACAAAAAAAGCATAGCCGTGCTGCAGCCACGATACTAGACGGCTGCGTGCCTTACTGCAACGTATGTCATCTCGTAATAACTTGCTGTGTTGGGTGTATGGATGCAAAGTTTTGTGTTGGGAGCATGGATGCAAAATGCTTTGTCTGTACTGACTGGTGTTGTCCAGTTAGTGGCGCAATTACGACCGTACAGAAAACATCAGGTAGTAAAATAATGTGGCATGTTTTTAGGAAAACTATTCGACGCAGCGATAAAAGCACCCATCACTCTGATGTGCGTACATGTTAAGGTACCACACGCAAAAACATCTGCACTTGTACCTGTTGCATCCTGAATTTTTAACGACTAATCAGGAGATAGTTGCACACTGCTTGTCTAATGGATGACACGAGCAACATAAATTTTATTTCCAATATTTTGTACGTTTATTGATCAAATTTAGTAACGTAAAATGTTGTCGTAATCTACTCATTAAGAGGTATAACATTATATTACAGGTTTAACACGGCAAAACAAGTACAACAACCTGAAACTGTATATACGTCTTGACTCAGCATAATTCGCAGAATGCAGAAACAGGGAATATTTACATCCAGTACTTGAGAATGAAAGCACTTAGTGACTTGCTTCATACTTACATTTTTCTCACTGCATGCTGATTCATTTTTCGTTTAGATCATTAGAAAGTGGCCTGATACGAAAAGCGTAAGGGATAAAACATAATAAAGAATTATGATCAAGACAGCATAATACCACCACCTTTCACAAAGATTTTACGCAATATGTGCCATTCACCTGAACAAACATAAAATCAGACGTATAAACTTTCTTGTTGAGATATCTGAGCGTCGTATGAGGAGAGGCTGAGGGGATGCAGCTAAAACGGCTACGAGGACTCCAGAACAGGTGCCTCCCATCCGTGAGAGATTCCAGTGGATTGCGCAGGTCTTCTACCAGAAGAAAGCTCAGTACGCAGATCTTCACATACGCACATTGGGACACACGTGCAAAGTCTGAACACTACGACATGGCCCCACCTGCTAGATGCACGTGTCTCGATACGCAGCTGCTAGAAACATGCATCGAGTTACAGATGCATAACCCGGGGGGCTGTGTTATGCTACGGGCGAAATTCAGCTGGGTCTCCATGGGACCTAAGGTCTTTATCAGAGGTACCATGACAGCTGTTGACTACATGAATATCATTGAGCACCATCTGTACCCTTTACTGCTTGATGTCTTTTCTGGCGCTCAGACAGATGTCTTGGCCATCAGGTTCTCCTGATGTGAACCCGATTGAACACATATGGTATGCTACCGGGTGCCAGCTCGGCCCGTAACTTCCGAGAATTGCGTTCCCTCAGCGTAGACATCTGTTGCCACTTATATTCAGAATCTGCAAAGAACACGAGTCCATGCCGTATAGAATCGCTGCTGTATTGCGCTTTTAAGATGTGTTCCAACACACACTTAATCAGGTGATCACAATATTTTGGCTCGTCAATGAATATATACTAGAAAGGATAGCTCAAGAATTATCTATTAACTGAAAGTCGAACGGAACAGGAGTTAAGTAGACGAATTACAGCGTGTCACCAAATCTAAACCACCTCAGGCAAGTCTAGGTTGCATCAGTGGACCATTAGCCCGCAAGACCAAGTGGCTTCTGGAAACAGTGCCGTCTTCCATACAGTTTGCATAGCAAATGTTATGGCAGCGAATCAGAGTTTGCCACATCTCACCACATTACTTTTGCTTGCAGTATATTTTATAACACACTGCAGGCTTTCAAAGTCAGTTAACATTTTGAGGTGATTTGGAGGGCGACAGAGTCTCTTACCATTTGCCCCTCGAACTAGAGTACAACTTTGATTAATAAACAGTATACACAGAAGATGCCTACATGTAGGACTGTGCTTCGCGGACTCAGTTTTTTGAAGGGGACCGCTATTTTTTGGCTTGCAGGAACTGAAGTATGGTTGTCCCCTCTTCCAGAGCCAGCAACAGTTCCACTTGTCAGCAGCAGTCTTCCCTTATATAGAATGGATGTGACAATGAAATAATTATCTTGCGTATCTATACATGGCCAACACTTACTGCCTCTGAACTACACAACTGGACATTAAAATTGCTACACCAAGAAGAAAATCAGATGATAAACGGGTATTCATGGGACAAATATGTTATACTAGAACTGACATGTGATTACATTTTCACGAAATTTCGGTGCATAGATCCTGAGAAATCAGTACCCAGAGCAACCACCTCTGGCCGTAATAACGGCCTAAATACGCCTGGGCATTGAGCCAAAGAGCTTGGATGGCGTGTACAGGTACAGCTGCCCATGCACTTTCAACACGGTACCACAGTTCATCAAGCGTAGTGACTGGCGTATTGTGACGAGCCAGTTGCTCGGCCACCATTGACCAGACGTTTTCAATTGGTGAGTGATATGGAGAATGTGCTGGCCAAGGCAGCAGTCGAACATTTTCTTTATCCAGAAAGGCCCGTACAGGTCCTGTAACATGCGGTCGTGCATTATCCTGCTGAAATGTAGGGTTTCGCAGGGATTGAATGAAGGGTAGAGCCACGGGTCGTAACACATCTGAAATGTAGCGTCCACTGTTCAAAGTGCCGTCAATGCGAACAAGAGGTGACCGAGACGTGTAACTAGTGGCACTCCATACCACCACGCCGGGTGATACGCCAGTATGGTGATGACGAATACTCGCTTCCAATGTGCGTTTACCGAGATGTCGTCAAACACTGATGCGACCATCATGATGCAGTAAACAGAACTAGCGTTCATCCAAAAAATGACGTTTTGTCATTCGTGCACCCAGTTCGTCGTTGAGTACACCATCACAGGCGCTCCTGTCTGCGATGCAGTGTCAAGGGTAACCACAGCCATGGTCTCTTAGCTGATGTCCATGCTGCTGCAAACGTCGTCCAACTCTTCGTGCAGATGGTTGTTGACCTGCAAACGTTCCCATCTGTTGACTCAGGGATGGAGAAGTGATACGAGGCCTCTGGGATCCAGCACGGCGTTCCGTATTACCCTCCTGAACCGACCGATTCCATATTCTGCTAACCGTCATTGGATCTCGACTAATGCGAGCAGCAATGTCGCGATACGATAAACGGCAATCGCGATAGGCTACAATCCGACCTTCATCAAAGTCGGAAACGTGTTGGTACGCATTTATCCTCCTTACACGAGGCATCACAACAACGTTTCACCAGGCAACGCCGGTCAACTGCTATTTGTGTATGAGAAATCGGTTGGAAACTTTCCTCATGTCAGCACGTTGTAGGTTTCGCTATCGGCGCCAACCTTGTGTGAATGCTGTGAAAAGCTAATCATTTGCATATCACAGCATCTTCTTCCTGTCGGTTACATTTCGCGTCTGTAGCACGTCATCTTCGTGGTGTAGCAATTTTAATGGCCAGTAGTGTAACATTCACATTATGCACTATCCGATCAGAAGTATCCGAACACATGTATCTAATGCAGTGTGCGATTTGCAGGGGGGATGGGGGGGATTTCCCCCCCCTCTGCATCATACCACCCCCTCCTCTGGCTTTAGTTTATGCATCCCAACCTGGGATGTTTATTTCCCACGCACTTGAGTAAAACTTTACATATAATTTAAATTTGTGGAGCCGAACACTGAAAGTTATTAGTAAGTCCTACTATTAATAAGTTTCAGTTTTCTAACATCAGAATAAGCTTTTCACAAATGTGCCTCTACTGTTTGAATTGCTCTCGTGTACCTGTATGTAGATGATTTTGTGAATAAGCTTTACCTATAATGTACTTTTAAAGATATAACAAGGGATGGTTTTTCTGATAGTGCATATGCGTGAATAGTGAGTTTCGGCATTAACATCTATTTATAAATAGCTGTTTAACCATGTGTAACACCACGGTCCAAGCTAGTAACGTATATAATTCTACTAACCCCCTAAGACATCCCCTCACTGGTAAAAGCAGAAATCGCACCCTGATCTAATGCAAATCACAAGATTTCACGAGTGGTGGACATCCAATCTGAAAGGAAACGGGAAGTCTTGAGTTGACATTATAGAAACTGCAGCAGCAGAATGGATGAGTCGGGATGGCTCAATGGCTTCGATCGTCGACTAGTCGTTGAGTATCAAATCAATCAGGGACCAATTCAACTATTGTAATGCTGCCTATTGTGATTGTGAACAGGAAACAAGACGGAGAAACCACACATAAACCAGGAGCAAGTCGATCATGTGTTCTGACGGACAGGGACCGTCGATCATTGTGGACGGTAGTTGTAGAAATCGGATGAAGTCACTGAAAGGAAACACTCGTGAGTTCCAAAGCGCTACCAGCGTCGAACTAGCACGATGACTGTTTGTAGGGAGTTGAAAAAATGTGGTTAAGAGGTCGGGTAGCTACTCACAAACCGACCCATTCCTGTAGTCAGTGCTAAGAAATACTTGATGTGGTGAGAAGAGTAGCGCTGCTGGTCAGTGGATGACAGGAAACGAGTGATTTGGTGTACTGAATCACGCTATAACATCTGGCAAGAAGATGGCAGGGTTTGTGTTCGGCGTACGCCCGGAGAACTTCACGTTCCATCATGTGTAGTGCCAAAAGTGAAGTACAGAAATTGTGATGTTACGGTATGGAGATGTTTGATCGTCGTTGTGGTGTGCTCCCCTTTTCACGCTTAAGAAAAGGCTAAAAGCGGATGGATATGAACACATTTTACAGTATTGTCCACTGAGAACAGCAGAGGAACATTTCGGAGACGACGATTGTCTGTAACGGCATCACAATGCAATCTGCCGCGACGCAGCGTATGTGAGACAATGGCTTATGGACATAACATTCGTGAAATGTACTGGCCTGCCCAATTTTCAGACCTGAATCCAATGGAACGCCTTGGGAGAATTGAGAACGTCGACATCGCTCCAGACCCCATCGTCTAACATCACTACCTGCTATGCTTTCGGCCCACAAGAAACAATGAACTTGCATTCCTCAAAACACGTTCAGAAACCTCATTGAAAATGTGTCCTGGAAAGTTCAAAAAAATGGTTCAAATGTCTCTAACCACTAAGAGACTTAACATCTGAGGTCATTAGTCCCCTAGATTCACATGGTTCAAATGGCTCTGAGCACTATGGGACTTAACATCTATAGTCATCATTCCCCTAGAATTTAGAACTTCTTAAACCTAACTAACCTAAGGACATCACACAACACCCAGTCATCACGAGGCAGAGAACGGTCCCCTAGACTTAGAACTACTTAAACCTAACTAACCTAAGGGCATCTCACGTGTCCATGCCCGAGGCCGGATTCTAACCTGCGACCGTAGCAGCAGTGCGGTTCCGGACTGAAGCGCCTAGAACAGCTCGGCCACAGCGGCTTGCGGAAAGTTCAAGCTGTCATAAAGGCGAGGGGTCGACACACACCATATTAATGTCCACTGCTAGGTGCCCGGTTTATTTTAATCACGTAATGCATACGAGTGGAACAAAATATCTGGAGGGAAAAGAAAGTCTTGTCTGTTTCTACACATGCATACATATTTCGCAAGCCACTTTATGGTGCGTGGCGGAGGTTATCTTGTACCACTACTAGTCATTACCTTACCTGTCCCAATCGCAAATAGAGCTAATAGAGCCGATTACTGACTACATGTCTCCGTAAAGCCCAAATTTCTCTTATCATCGTGATTCTTAAGCCAAATATACGTTGGCGGTAGTAAAATCGTTGTGAACTCAGCTTCAAATGCCGGTTCTCAAAATTTTCTCAGTAATGTTCAACGTCGCTGAGCCGTGCGTGGTTCGTGTTCCTGCCATCATGTATTTTACACAATGTTTTTAACGTACTTCCACCTCGGTACGTTAAATTCAATTTCTACTGTCACTGAGTTGCTTCTTTGCCTGACGGTGTGCGGCGTTAGCAGCGCTTATCAATATATCCCCTCTTGCAGTATCTTTGAATTACTGCTATTACTTCCCGGTTGTCTGACGTAAGGGAGTTGGTCGTCAGTTCGCGTCGGGAGTTCGTGGCGAGTTCGGGTCTGCCAGTCAGTTGGAACGCGTCTGGAGTGCAGTCCGAGCCTGCAATGTGGCACTAGGGCGGTCGGATTGGAGCAGCAGTGAGGTCTGCATCGACATGGCTCGCCCAACCATTGCCGCCACGCATTACTTGAGCCGGGCCACGGTCTTGGTGGATCGTCGGTCGATCGTCCTACTCGACGACGCGTTTGGGCTCGCCGATCGTTCATGAGTCGACTGTGTGTGTGTGTGTGTGTGTGTGTGTGTGTGTGTGTGTGTCCGCGCATCGACTCCCGATTTGTGCTGGTGCGTGCTTCGTTCTGTTGAGTATCGTTCAGGTCTTCGTTTTTGTCAGGTTGTGTGTGTAGTTGTCCTTATTTTTACTGGCGACTACTTTAGACATTGTCGGCATTCTGCGGCTAGTCGGTCGGTCGGTTGCTGCGGAGTTTCCTGTGAACAACAACTAGTGTTTGAAGTGGTCGAAATAGCCGCCGTCAGGTGGAATTAATCAAATTAGTTTACTATTGTTCAAGTGCACAGCGGAATTTTTTCTGCCTTGTGGCCGTTAGTTTTCTGGTTACCTACCCCGGCCGCTAACGTAATTTTAGGCAGTGTCCTTTGCTAATCTGTTGCTGCTGTCCAACATGGTGTGTAGTTTTGGCAGCTTAGTACACACATGTATCTGATTGTGGATAGCGACGCTCGTAACTTTTGGTCTGAATTCTCTTGTACTCTTTCGTGGCAAGCAAGCGCTTTGTCGGTCGGTCCGTGACTGTCCCCTGGTTGGGTTCCGACGGACCAAGTATAGTTGGGCTCACCACCTGTCTCACCTAAGTGAACGAGGGCAGACCGACCTCCCTGGAGGCCTTCTCAGTGCCACCGGTGTTTAATTATCTGTTGTCAGCTATTTAAATTTTAGGCTTGTGGTTATTATATGTTTCGTAAAATGTTCCAGAATTTCCAGAATGAGATTTTCACTCTGCAGCGGAGTGTGCGCTGATATGAAACTTCCTGGCAGATTAAAACTGTGTGCCCGACCGAGACTCGAACTCGGGACCTTTGCCTTTCGCGGGCAAGTGCTCTACCATCTGAACTACCGAAGCACGACTCACGCCCGGTACTCACAGCTTTACTTCTGCCAGTATCTCGCACTTGCCCGCGAAAGGCAAAGGTCCCGAGTTCGAGTCTCGGTCGGGCACACAGTTTTAATCTGCCAGGAAGTTTCGTGTTCCAGAATTACCCTACGGCCTTCTGACTTTAAGGATTATGGTAACATATTTTGAAATTTTGAAGTTTGATTGTGGCCCTCAGCCATTTGTGTTGCACCTTGTGTATGTTGCCTTTTGGGTTTTAAATTATTTTATTGCTATCTTAATTGAATTTTGATTTTATTTTTGATTTCTTGTTGGCCTTCTGCCTCTAAATATCTATGGTAATATATTCTAAAATTTTGGAAATTAATTGTCGCCCTCAGCTATTTGTATAGCACTTTGCGTATGTGTTTTTAATTATTTTATTGGTATCTTGATTGGATTTTTATGTTGTTAAGATTTCTTGTTGGAGGCCTCCAGATGTGAAAGAGTTGCAAAATTACAATAAATGAAAATTAGAAGCAGAAAGTACTTCAGCCCTTGGCCCCTCTCCACACTCCTATCACCTGTTCTGCCCATCGGTTTTAGCGGCCGTATCAGTTGCCTTCTCTCCAGGGACTGCCGTTTGAGTTCCCAAAGCATCTCCGTAATACTTAGCCTTTTTAATTGAAACTGCGTGTAACACATCTAGCAGCCTGCCTTTGAAATCCTTCGCCGTCTTCCTTTAATTCCACCTAATTCAGATTCCAAATACTGGACCAGTACACGAGAATGGGTCGCACCAACGTCCTATATGTGGTGTGCGTTATAAATGAACCATAATTTCCTAAAATCCTCCCAATAAACCGAAGTCGACCATTCGTCTTCCCCATCACAATCCTTACATACTTGCAAGTTCGTTCCATTTCCCATCGCTTTGAAACGTGACTGTCACAAGCAGCACAATACTAATCTTGTATTCGAACGTTACGGGTCGGTCTTTCCTACACACCTGCATGAAGTTACATTTTTCTGCATTCTGTTAGTTGCATTCATCACACCAACTAGGAATTTTTTCAAACAAGGAGGGGTCTCCAACGGCTGTAATGTCGTTTTGAAATCATGTCTATATGATAGAGGTTACGATCCCAACTATCACAACCTACAGCCAGTCACCCTACTGAGTCCTCGCTCACGAGTAATCGAAGATTTTTTAAAAATATCATGTAGTTTTCAATAGTTCTAAAAAAGGGGTACTACACAGATAGGTTCTAAAGCGTAATGGTTAGTTACACGCCTCATCTGCAAAAGCCTGTGGGTACAAGTCTCGTGATGTACATTGAAATTTTTAAATCTACATCAAAATGACTTTGGTTATTATTTTTATTTAGTTAATTGAGTTGAATGATTTTCTTTGTTTCTACTCCATTGCGCATCGTTTTAATCATCGTATTAAGTTTCTCTACTGCTCCCATATTTTCTTCGTTTCATTCGTTGTCCACTTGGGGTCTTAGTGCCTGCGAATATAATACCACAATAGTTAAACGTTTGAAACTGCCGAAGTATAGGTTGAAAAACAAAAGACGAAATAATCTGTGCAATCGTATCAAAATGTGTTTTTCGTAACAATGTGTACATTTTTTGGGTAGTAACTCTCATACAAAAATTCCAAACATAAATTCATGTTACGCTACTGACACAGTAAACTAGACGAATATTTAAAGGAAATAAGGGGTTATAAATAAAACGAAATTCAAGCAAAATGAGGAACAAAAGTAATGAGTCTAATAACATGGACAAACACATGGGACCGTAAAACGGAAGATGTTACATCACATAGTACATAAAAATAACTAAATCTACACGAACCAAGTTTCCAAGTGGAAAAAGTACAGAAGGAAGATAAGTGAGAGCAAAATAAAAATTAATAAGACGATTAAAAGACCAAGACAAAGCAATAAAAATAAAAAATAAATAAAATACTTTTAAAACAATTAATGGGATAAAAATAATGATCAAAACCATTACGATAAAGATGGAAAAATAAAGATTTTCGAACCACCTGACAAGATTTCAAACCTACGTATTCAGTTACTCGCAAACGGGGGCCTACCAGAGTGAATGGCTGCAGTGTCTGATATCTGTGACGTAACCCTACATCACTGAATAGATGACTTGAGAACGTCGGACCCACCGCTTGGGACGTCTTCTTATAGGTCATCTTGTATGCTCCCAAAGTCACTCAACGACGTAGCCTTCTCGCTCACCACAGCAACATCAACAAACAGCCGCAGATTACTCGTCAGCCTGTCCGTCTGTTTACGTGTATGTAGGCTGCAAAACGTACGCAGAAATGAAGAGGACTGCACTGGGTGGAGTACCATAGAGACTACAATGAACCAGTCTTCTGACAGAAGACAATAGCAGACAACAGCACCAAGAGCGCGAGGTGCGTTCGCAGGTACACGCCGACAAGCGAGCAAGTGGTTATGGATAGAGTGGCCACTCTGCCGGCTGCATCGCCTCTTGGTGACGCCGTACTAACGCGTGCGCACATCCAGAAGCGCGAGTTTTTAGTTCTCCCAACGGGAAACAAAAAGAGTAGAGAGGCAGCGGGAAAATGAACACGGCGCAGAGGCTTGTACAGTGCGCGCGAGCGACAAGTTTTTATTGCCCCATTTGACCGGCTCACAGACGGATGCGGTCGCGTAACGGCCCGCACTAAGCGCGCTATCATAACGCGGGCAATTGTTGAAACAAATTGGCATTTTATTCGGCCCCGGGCTGGTGGCATTGTCATTGACTGGTGCGATCCGCCGCTGGGGTGGGTAGCTTATAATAGTGCGTCCCGCACGTTCCGATGGGCTTTCAACGCACAGGGCGAAGTCCTGCACCCGAAACTCGATTGACGCGTCAGCGGTCGCCGCTCTGGAGGTCCTGGACAGACGGGGGTGCACTGCTGTCGGGACAACAGAGGGAAAATATCGTGCGTAGGGCGTCGGCGCGTGTGGCGACGCCGGCGCGTGAGCGACAGACGGATGAGGGGGGCGGCGTGGGTGGCCCGGAGTGGCGTCTCGTGTTCTCGCGGAATGCGTGAAGGCTCGCGTCAGAAATGGCAATAAGGCGGCGTGGAACTGATCCTCAAGACTGTCGCAGGAATGTGAGGCGGTGCTTTCTCAAAGCTTGCACCATGCTGTGTTAAACAGTTGATGATAGACGCCTGACTACTTAGCGAAATACGAGGGGATTTCAAAAAGTTGTTATGACAGGTCAAAAAACTACCGGTCCATGCGCGACAGTGCAAGGCACCAATACACTGAGGTGACTTACAGTCCGCCCCGATAGTTGAGTGGTCAGCGTGACGGATTGCTGTCCTACGGGCCCGGGTTCGATTACCGGATGGGTCTGCGATTTTCTCCGCTCAGGGACTGTGTGTTGTGTTGTCTTCATCATCATTTCATCCCTTTCCGGCGCGCAGTTCGCCCAATGTGGCGTTGAATGTAATAAGACCTCCACCACGGCGGCCTCCAGATCAATGACGCCAAACGCTCATTTCAATTTCATGGCGGAGGGGGGGGGGGGTGAGGGGGAGATTTTCCATGTGATTATGGCAACACGATGGGAATTAACATACTTTGAACGCAGAATGGTAGCTGAAGCTAGACGCAGGGGGCATCCGACTTCGGAAATAGTTAGGGGATTCATTATTCGGAGATCCACAGTGTCAAGAGTGTGCCGAGATTACCAAATTTCAGGCATTACTTCTCACCAGGTTCACACCGGCCGAGTGGTTCTAGGCGCTTCAGTCTGGAACTACGCGACCGCAACGGTTTCAGGTTCGAATCCTGCCTCGGGCATGGATGTGTGTTATGTCCTTAGGTTAGTTAGGTTTAAGTAGGTCTAAGTTCTAGGGGACTGATGACCTCAGATGTTAAGTCCCAAAGTGCTCAGAGCCATTTGAACCATTTTGAAGAACGTAGTGGTCGACAGCCTTCACTTAAAGACCGAGAGCAGCGGTGTTTGTGTACAATTGTCAGTGGTAACTTTCAATCAGCAGTGCGTGAAATAACTGCAGAAAGCAATGTGGGACACTCGATGACCATATGCGTTATGACAGGGTGGTGAAATATGGCGCTGATGGGCTGTAGCAGCAGACGACCGACGCGAGTAGCTTTCAACAGCGAAATATCGTCTGCAGCGCCTCTTCTGGACTTGTGACCATATCTGTTGGCCCCTTGACATCTAGAAAATCGTGACCTGGTCAGGTAAGAGCTGAGTGTAGAGTTCCAGAGTGGCGTGGACCCCTACGTTGTCAACAAGCCACTGTGCAAACTAGTGGTGGCTCCATAATGGTATGGGTTGTGTTTACATGGAACGCACTGGGTCCTCTGGTTCAAGTGAACCGATCAATGACTGCTTCGTTATGTTATGTTCGATTAATTGGAGACCATTTGCAGCCGTTCATGGACTTCATGTTCACAAAGATTGATTTCTTGCCACCGGACCACAGTTCGCTAATGGTTTGAAGAACATCCCGGACAACTGGAGCGAATGGTTTCGCCACCCAGATCGCCCGACACGAATCCGATCGTATGGGACATAATCGAGAGGTCAGTTCGTGTACAAAAGTATACACTGGCAACACTTCCGCTATTATGGACGGCTATAGAGGCAGCATGGATCATTATTTCTGCAGCGGACTTGCAACGATTTGACGAGTCCATGCCACGCCGAGTTGCTGCACTGGTCCGACACAATATTTTGAGGTATTCCATGACTTTTCTCACTTCAGTATATCTTCCAAACTACCGCGTGTGAAAATGCGATTTTTCAGGATGTAATATCTTGGGTTCTATTGACCACAGAGAAAAAGAATCAGGTTTTTGGATAGCCATTGTCCTAGAGGTCATTTGTATACCTATCGGAAGAATGGGCATACTGTATCTAGCTATTACACAGCGCAAGGTCAAAATTAAGAAATCGTTTGGTTATAATGCTTTAGGTGTTTTTTTGAATGGACTTCAGGCGGCTTATAAAAGTGTCATATGTTCATGGGCAGTTTCTGAGAAGACCCAAAGAACCGTGGTTTTTGGGTACAGTTTTGGCAATGACCACTTCTATGATTTCTAGTCGAGACATATCGGTGGCCGGCCGGAGTGGCCGAGCGGTTCTAGACGCTACAGTCTGAACCCACGCGACCGCTATGGTCGCAGGTTCGAATCCTGCCTCGGGCATGGATGTGTGTGAAGTCCTTAGGTTAGTTAGGTTTAAGTAGTTCTAATTTCTAGGGGACTGAAGACCTCAGAAGTTAAGTCCCATAGTGCTCAGAACCATTTGAACCATTTGAACATATCGGTGATGTTTTTGTTCTTAGTTTCTTAAGACTACATTCTTTTGGAACTTAGAAAGTATTTCGATTTCATTATCCATTACCAAAATCCAGACACTCGAAGTTATCTTACTTGTCCATAAAAATTTCCACATTGTATCCAGTTTGGGATGTAAATGTGATTTTAACTAACGTAGAGATCACATTGCAAGGGTTCTACGTTTATCACACGGGTTCTGAGGTCACCAAACTATGTTTTTAGTAGCCAGTTTTTCACCAATAAAATTTTATACAGGCTGCCTTGATCTGAAAGCGTAAGCACATTACAAAATTTGCTTTGTCATACGAAACTGTCTGTATCTGAATATAAAAATCCGTCTTTTATGGTGTACTATGAGTGTAGTCTAAAAGTGTGCATTTTATGCAAAGTAGTGTAATGTGAACTTGCTTTGGATGGGAGACGATTGTGTGTTAATCTTATATTATGTATACTTGATTTTTTTATGTGTCAAAGTATGTAAAAGTGTCACAACCTGCACTCTACACATTACGTAATTCCAGTACAAGGCGGTAGGCATTTTAATTGAAAGTCACTGCCTGGTACGGGCGGATAAATAATATACCGGGTGATCAAAAAGTCAGTATAAATTTTAAAACTTAATAAACCACGGAATAATGTAGATAGAGAGGTAAAAATTGACACACATGCTCACATGCTTGGAATGACATAGGGTTTATTAGAACCACCCCATATTGCTAGACGCGTGAAAGATCTCTTGCACGCGTCGTTTGGTGATGATCGTGTGCTCAGCCGCCACTTTCGTCATGCTTGGCCTCCCAGGTCCCCAGACCTCAGTCTGTGCGATTATTGGCTTTGGGGTAACCTGAAGTCGCAAGTGTATCGTGTTTGACCGACATCTCTAGGGATGCTGAAAGACAACATCCGACGCCAATGCCTCACCATAACTCCGGACATGCTTTACAGTGCTGTTCACAACATTATTCCTCGACTACAGCTATTGTTGAGGAATGATGGCGGACATATTGAGCATTTCCTGTAAAGAACATCATCTTTCCTTTGTTTTACTTTGTTGTGCTAATTATTGCTATTCTGATCAGATGAAGCGCCATCTGTCGTACATTTTTTTAAATTTTGTATTTTTTTGGTTCTAATAAAACTCCATGTCATTCCAAGTATGTGTGTCAATTTTTACCTCTCTATCAACATTATTCCGTGATTTATTCAGTTTTCAAATTTATACTGACTTTTTGATCACCCAGTATATAAACAAACTGTGAAAATTTTACTGATCTGCAGAATTGTTTCTGTATAAGCAGCACACCCTACTGTAACAGGGAAAAGAAAGACTCCAGCTGAAAAATGCTCGTGTTAGAGCGCAAAAAAGTCGAACGTGCAAGGAAAGCTTGTGTTCTGCGTGCCATGTGGAATGCTGCATTGTCGTGCGGAACATCTCCTTTGCAAAATTTTCCATGTCTTTCTTTTTCTTGCACAGTACTATTGGCGTTAATGGTTGTACCCTTTGCCGTAAACTCTGCGTGCGCAACTCCTTCGCAGTCGAAGAAAACGGTGGCCGTGTCCTCCCCTGCTGATGACACAACCTTGCATTTCTTCCGTAGAGGCGAGAGGGTGTGTCTCCATTCCGTAGACGGTCTCTTTGTTGCATGCGTAAAATGATAAGAGCGTAGTCACGTTTCCCGTAATGGAGCGGCTTCGCATATTATTACCTTCCACGGAGTAGCGCTCAAAAGTCCGGGGTTCCATAAACCCTGTGCCTTTGTGCGCAGGTTTCAGGGATCGTGGAAATCACGTGAGCGCAGTATCCGATACCACAGATGACCCAGGACGTTGGAGTGAGCACTGCATATTGAACTGAGTGTGCACTGAGTAATATCTGCTGCATTCACTCTGCGACTGCTGCGAATCACTTAGCGATGGCTTCCACATTGTCATCTGTAGACGACATTAAGGGCCTCCCTTCCCGATCAGCGTTACTCATGCTTGCGTGGCCAAGGTCAAATTCTGACCACCATGTCAGGTAGCATCGGATCCGTACACCGGCAGAACTTAGCTGTGAATCTGTGTACGATTTAGACTTTTGCCCGCAAGAATCGTTCTGCCTCACGTACTTCATCTTTGGAGCATTTTTCCAGCCAACACTCCATTTCACTCACACTCTGCGATTCACCTGGCCGAGTCTGCGCAGAATACCATGGCCGGTAGATGGCACAGACGGCAGGGCACGCTTGAAGAAAGCAGTGGTGGTAGGGGTTGCAGGAGGAGCGGTAGGGGAAATACCGAGAGCTAGAGGCCCACACTCACTTTTTTTTGTATGTAGTAGGTGGAGCACCTTCACACCCACACTTGCATGGTGACGAAACCACTGCTTTGGTTATCATATAAAAATAATTCCACTGAAAGTGCAACAAAAATACCGGTTTATTATCACCTGGCTTTTTAACCATTTGTAACTTAACAGAGAAACGAAGTGTGTGGCGAATTTGGAGTAAATCCCAAATTTCTCTTGTTGCCATGTTAAAATTTGCTTCTTTTGCCAAAACACAGCGGAGGTTACAAATATCACTTCGCTAACATGTTGTGCAGACCCAGTTTTGAGAGAATTCTGAAACAGTGGTCCTTAAGTGAGAAACTGAGGAACAGTAAGGTCAATAGATTATGAAGAAGGACATCCTCGGTACTACAGTAAACCCACCAAACTTCTCGATTCTCCAGCTTTTGATGCCCTTAAAAATTACATTCTTTCATCTAGAATGTATGTAGTTAGTGAAATAATATAGTAGATAAGAAGTTTCGCATAGTAACGAAATGGCAAAGTAGGCTCGTCTTTTTGTGTTATCACTTGCCAAAATCTCATTTCGATATCTCAAACTATTTATTAAATATGAGAAATGTTGTGGGTATTTCATTCTCGCCTTATCGCTGGCGGGCGTGATCGCAACTGAGTGTGTTACATCGGTTGAATTTACTTGTGAGTAGTGACAGATAGAGACCTCCACCCAAGTCTGAAGAAAAATTCAATATGTTAGCTAATTTTATACGCAGAAAAATATTATATAATATGCACCAAATGCAAAATCAGAGAAACTCCTATTTGTCATTGCAAACTTTTTCGAATTTCGCATAGTGTGTTACTTCATGAGCACGTGATCATGAAACTGACAAATAAAGCCACAAGTAAGGCAAAAATTAATTTTCCTTACCGAATGGTGTCTGTGAAATCGTTCGAGAAGGACTTCAAGGAGTGCGCCTCGATTCTGTCATCGCAGAGCGTCGCCGACCGACCTAAAGCGGGTGTTGGCTTTCGCTTCCGAACAAACGAAATAACCGGCCCACCGCTTTCGACGAAAACTGGTCACTGCACATGGGCTACCGTACCCCGTGCGGACTTTTATCCGTCCATCAGCAGAATGGTGTCAACAAGGAAGTTGTAACTTGTTCTCTCTTCTGACAATGGGCCACTCTTGTTGTACTGTGGTCTTAGTGGGGGTCGACTTGTGTAGCATACTTTCTGAAGTCCCTGCATAATGTGGTTTTTCAGATAATCATCTTCTATGCTTCAAGAATTATCTTTTATACTTCTATGCTTCTATGTTCCAACTTTACAAATTTAATTACTTCCTCCTCCGGTATTTATTACATCTGTCAGTCAGCATATTCTTGTATTCTTGGTCAAATTACTTTCGTTTGTATGACAATGTTTCGAATTTAAAAGTTTTCTCATCTTCACATATTTCCTTCTGTGATCGTCTAGTCTTTCAGTTTACAGCAAATTGGATAAGTAACTTAAGTTTCCGATAACTCACAAAGCTGGCCATAAAAATAGCAACGTCATAGGGGCGGAAGAGAAATTAGAATGAAGAGCATTGCATGTTTCATTTAAAAAGATTAGCATTTTCATGTCATACATGCAGTACTCTTCACTCAAATTTCCCTTCCGCCCTTATGACGTTGCTATTTTTATGGCCCATATTGTAACTGCACAACGTATATAGGAATGACATCTTTCACAATAATACAAATCTTAAAAGTTGATTTAAATATGCATCTATTTAGATACATGTTTGTGTTTACATAAGTATGTACGTATATTTATCATCTTCTCCCAAACCATTAGATCGATTTGAACCAACTTGGTACAAATATCATTTAACATCTGGAAAAAAATTCTGTGGAGGTATGAACCACCGACCTATCAAAGGGGTGAGGTTGGGATGAAAAAGCAATGTAGCCCACGATGTGAGTCACTTCTACCTTTTTTTTTTTTTTGTTAACGCTGTAAAACTGACACATGAAGTATGGCGTTTCAATTTATTACTTCTTTACTACTAACTGTATCGTAACACATTTCGCATGGAGTATTCATTCACTGAAACGCCAAAGAAACTGGCATAGGCACGCCTATTCAAATGCAGAGATATGTAAAGAGGCAGAATACGGCGCTGCGGTCGGCAACGCCTTTGTAAGACAAGTGTCTGGCGCAGTTGTTCGAACGGTTACTGCTGCTGCAATGGCAGGTTATCAAGATTTAAGTGAGTTTGAACGTGGTGTTATAGTCCCCGCACGAGCGATAGGACACAGGATCTCCGAGGAAGCGATGAAGAAGGGACTTTTCCGTATGACCATTTCATGAGTGTACCGTGAATATCAGGAATCCGACAACGCTACGGCCGGAAAAACATCCTGCAAGAACTGGATCAACGACAGTTCAGGAGAATCGTTCAACGTGACAGAAGTGCAACCCTTCCGCAGATTGCTGCAGATTTCAATGGTGGGCCATCAACAAGTCTCATCGCGCCAACCATTCAACCTTGTTCCTTGTAGGGCTTTCAGAGCCGAAGACTCATTCGTGTACCCTTGATGACTGCAGGACACAAAGCCTTGCGCCGACATGGGACTGTTGATGACTAGAAACATGTTACCTGGTGTAACGAGTCTAGTTTGAAATTCTATCGGGCAGGGGCTTGTTCGAGTATGGACACAACCTCATAAATCCAAGGATCCTGCATGTCAGCAGAGGGGCCGTTCAAGGTAGTGGAGGCTCTGCAATGTTTTGGGGTGTGTGCAGTTGGAGTGATGTGGGACACCCGATACGTCTAGATATGGCTCTGACAGGTGACACGTTCGTAAGCATCCTGTTCGATCACCTGCATTCATTCAAGTCCGTTGTACATTCCGACGGACTTGGGCAATTCCAGCAGGACAATACGACACCCCATATGTCCAGAGTTCTCCACTCCCTCGAGCTCTAACGGATTTATGGACAGCCCTGCAGGATTCATGGTGTCAGTTCCCTCCAGCACTACTTAAGACAATAGTCGAGTGCATGCCACGTCGTGTTGCGGCGTTTCTGCGTGCTCACGGGGGTCCTACACGATATTAGGCTAGTGTTTCTATGGCTCTTAAGTGCATATACACTATGTGATCAAAAGTATCCGGACATCTGGCTGAAAATGATTTGCAAGTTCGTGGCGCCCTCCATCGGTAATGCTGGAATTCAGTATGGTGTTGGCCCACCCTTAGCGTTGATGTCCGCTTCCGCTCTCGCAGGCGAACGTTCAGTCAAGTGCTGGAAGGTTCTTGGGGAATGGCAACCCATTCGTCACGGAGTGCTGCACTAAGCAGAAGTAGCCTATAGATGTCGGTCGGTGATGCCTGACACGAAGTTGGCGTTCCAAAACGTCCCAAAGGTGTTCTATAGGATTCAAGCCAGCTAGTCCGTTACAGGGATGTTATTGCCGTATAACCACTCCGCCACAGGCCGTGCATTATGATTAGTTGCTGGATCGTGTTGAAAGATGCAGTCGCCATCCCCGAATTGCTCTCCAACAGTAGGAAGCAAGAAAGCGCCGACAACATTAATGGAGGCTTCTAATGTGATTTAGACATGCAAACCAACAAGGGGCGCAAGCCCCTCCATGAATAAAACGACCTCACCATAGCACCACCGCCTCCGAATTTTACTGTTGGCACTACACACGCTGGCAGATGGCGTTCACCGGGAATTCACCATACCCACACCCTGCCATCGGATTGCCACATTGTGTACCGTGATTCGTCGCTCCACCCAACGTTTTTCCACTGTTTACGCTCCTTACACTAAGCGAGGCCTCCTTTGGAATTTACCGGCGTGACGTGTGGCTTATGAGCAGCCGCTCTAACATGAAATCCAAGTTATCTCACCTCCCGCCTAAATGTCATAGTACTTGCAGTGGATCCTGATGCAATTTGGAATTCCTGTGTGATGATTTGGATAGATATCTACCTATTACACATTACGACCCTCTTCAACTGTCGGCGGTTTCTGTCAGTCAACAGACGAGGTCGTCTTGTACGCTTTTGTGCTGTAGGTGTCCCTTCACGTTTCAAATTCACTATCACACCGGGAACAGTGGACCTAGGGATGTTTAGGACTGTGGAAATCTCGCGTACAGACTTATGACACAAGTGACAGCCAATCACCTGACCACGTTCGAAGTCCGTGAGTTTCGCAGAGCACTCCATTCTGCGCTCTCACGATGTCTAATGACTACTGAGCTCGCTGATATGGAGTACTTGGCAGAAGGTGGCAGCTCAATGCATCTAATATGAAAACCGTATGTTTTTGTGGGTGTCCAGATAATTTTGGTCACATAGTGTACCACTGAATCTACCAGAAAAATTACATCATTTTTCGACACTTACTTCACGAGATATGACGACATAAACTATTAGATGAGTGAAAAACGATCCCATCATGCAAGATCCGTAAAGTTAGACATACACGTGAAATTTGTTATACGTGTGATAAATATATTCGTCGTGTTCAGTAAGTCGGGCGGTATGATATCTGGTCTTTGTTTCTTCAATTCACATAACAAATCGACGTTACCGATACATAAATAACTAGTACGTGCAAGAAACCATCTCCATTAGAAAGTATTGGGTTTGTCAGGATGGTAGTGAACGTTGATAAAGTCATATACATCAGGTAAGAAATATATTTTACTTACCTGAAGCATGCTGCTAAGATTGTGGCGCAGTAGTTGAAAACGGGAGTCAAGTCTTAGGCACTATGCCTATGATAAATACAACAGGGATGGGACTTCAGTGTGTTCAGGAACTTACATTTTCTAAACTGACTAACAGACTCACATAGAGAAGTGATTGTTAACCTAGTGTCTCCATAGACTGTAATTTTCATTATCCTGTGGTATAGGCATTAGAATTTTGAAGTGTAAATAAGCTGTCAGATTATATTAATGAAGGCAAGGGCGCCCATCCGATTGTTAGTATTGGGTGTGGGTCGGGGGGGGGGGGGGGAGCTAGGCTTGAGAGTGTGGAGTATTTTTAATATTTTGGAAGATGAATGGTGACTTGTAAGCAGCCATACAAAAGGTCCGGTTTCGACCCCATTAAAATCCTGCGTAGTAACAACTTTCTAATTATTTTCTTCAAATAAAAACACCTGACTACAATGCATCGTTTTCCTCTCTCTGAGAGCTGGGTGGGGGAAGGGGGGAGGGCGAGTTGTGAACGCCCCTCCTTGCCTCCAATCAAGGGCACCCTTGATTGGAGGTTACCTGCTGTGTGGAGAAATGAACCTGTGACATGCACGGACACGTCTAGAAGCGAAGCAAACGAAATAGTCATTCAGTATGTACCACTGAAACGCTGTTACGTATAAAACTTTATTCTGCTGCAACTATTGCGTAATATTCTCACCGACGTCGAACCTGAAGTCGTATATACCACATGACCATTGTTGCAATTTACTCAGTGTATTTCAAAAACAGAGGTTCTAATTTAGGGAATGTATTATTCATATATAGTCATTTAAAAAGTTCTTTACAATATGTGCCGGAAAATCCTTTGATTCCGAGTTACACCCATCAAAACCGTGACTTTCAATGGAATGTTTTTCTTCCCCCAGGGATTTGTCGTGATAGAAGATATACAAAGTGTCCACTTCCTGGCCGAGCGTTTCTAGGTGCTACAGTCTGGAACCGCGCTACCGCTACGGTTGCAGGTTCGAATTCTGCTTCGGGCATGGATGTGTGTGATGTCCTTAGATTAGTTAGGTTCAAGTAGTTCTAGGTTCTAGGGGACTGATGACCTCAGCAGTCAAGTCTCATAGTGCTCAGAGCCATTTGAACCAATTTTGTCCACTTCCTCCTGAATACAGGCCTCACATCGATGTATCATCACCTGAAAACAAGATCACAAATCCCAGAAGTACTGTATATTTCTTCAAAACCTACCAAAATTCTGTTCCGAAGGTGCCGGAGACGAAAACCAATCATTTTAAATATTCTCGCATATAGAAATGGACAGGATTAGAACTGGGTGGCTTGGAAGCCAAACTATCATCGATCGGGAAACATTTGATCCAAGTACCGGCGAGCCGTACTACTTAAGTTTGCAGGAGTGCCATCATGCAGGTAGTGAGCTTGTTGATGAATGGGCAGTGCATTGTCTTAAGAAATTAAGTGCGGTGTTTTCCAGGGAATTGTTGTACGCCTGCCTGATCATCAATGATACTGTCCCACATGTTGAGGAAACCATACCTTGTGATGAATTGGAGCAAATTCATATGAGTTTTCATTTTCCCACATATGCTAAGTGTGGAAGCATATAATGCAGTCTCGTGTGACTCGCACTTCATCTGCGAATAGGATTAAGGTAGAAAACTTCGGATACATAGCACACTGCTGTAAGAACCACTGGCAGAACACAACTCGTGCAATACACTATGCTGGTAACAGGGCATGTTTAGGTTCCAAATGAAAGGGAAACAGATGTTGCTCTCGCAATACTCTCCATGTTATCGTATGAGAAAGTTTTACTACTAAGGCTAAACTCCGGATGCTGATAGTCGCATTCACAGAAAACAACATCTTCTCCTCCACATCTGGAGTTGTAAATCTTGGTCGTTCCCTATGAATACCAGAACACTTAAGTTTCCCACGGACACACAGATGGCTATGTAGACCTTAGAATTACTTCCGAATCGGACATCTTTACTGTGGGTACCTCTCCTGGTACAAAGGACGACCCAGCGTAGCATTGCCGATCGTCTTATCGTACATGAAGAACACATCTGACAGCTCCTGAAATGAGTAAACGCTTAACTACAAACGCAACATTCAGTGTACCCTTCACCTCGGACTTAGCTGTACCGTTGATACCTACTGTGACGGGAGCTACCCGAGGGAAGACAATTTCCTATGAATGGCGCTATTTTGAATCCCATAACTCGCAAACCAAGAATTTCCGGACACATACTGATATGAACTTATTTAACTGTCCACATACGGTAAATACATACTTGAAATTACGTCCTGTACTTTATAAATTCCCTGTGTAGCACACAGGTTAATCTTGAGGAATCAAGTGGCTTGGTGTGTTGCACATCATCAGACACCAGAACCACGACCTGATATTGTTGCATAACGCACTCCTCGCAGGAACCAGTAGTTTCAAGAGCTTTCTTAGCTCTATATAACCTTTCAAAGCCTTACAAATAACGACAAGGAGTGTCACATGGCTACGCTCCATGAGGCAGTGATAATACAAATGACACACAACACTGAAGGAAAAGTGTAACTGACGATCCATAAGGAAAATGCATAATATTTTCCGAAAAACTGAACAGAAAGACACCGAAGAAAGAGTTTCTGCGGTTGAATCTATCGATAATTTAAACCTTCTACATTTCGCTCACATAGGGATCATGGACGATAAATAGTTTGGACAAGAAGAGAATAGAAGCTTTCTAAATGTGGTGCTATAGAGGAATGCTGAAGATTAGATGGGTAGGTCACATAACTAATGAGGAGGTATTGAACAGGATTGGGGAGAAGAGAAATTTGTGGCACAACTTGACTAGAAGACGGGATCGATTGGTAGGACATGTTCTGAGGCATCAAAGGATCACCAATTTAGCATTGGAGGGCAGCGTGGAGGGTAAAAATCGTAGAGGGAGACCAAGAGATGAATACACCAAGCAGATTCAGAAGGATGTAGGTTGCAGTAGGTACTGGCAGATGAAGAAGCTTGCACAGGATAGAGTAGCATGGAGAGCTGCGTCAAACCAGTCTCAGGACTGAAGACCACAACAACAACAGGGATCATGAGGATGTGACGTAATTATGGCTAGTGTATACATATGCACGGTGAAGTGACCACCGCCTTTGCTCGACGTCAACGTGCAGTAACTACTCACAGACAGCAAGAGAGTCAGTAGGAGTAGAGGGTGTATGAAGTGCGTCGGAAGTATGCGGAGAACAATGCAGTCGTTGTCGTAACAGAGAAACTGAGCGATGTATTTGACGTCCAAAAGCGAATGACCATTGGTTTTCAGGCAAAGAGTGGAAGCATTTCCGAAACAGCTAAGTTAGTAAGTTGTTCTCGTGCCGCCGTGTTTAAGGTGTACCGCGCATTGGAAAATAGCGCCATCTAAAACCGGCGCCAAGACAACTGTGGTGCACCATGGGACGTATATGACGAGGATGACGGCTGGGGGGGACGTAACAGGTGAATAGACGTGCAACAGTTGAGCAATTGACAGTCCAGATGAACCAAGGGACCACCAAAAGTGCCTTCTCAACGACTGTTCAGCGAACGTTGCTGCGGATTTGCCTCCGTATAAGGCGTTTGGTTCATGCACCAATGCTAACTGCTGTTCATTGGCAAGGAAGGCTGGAATTGGTATTGTGATACCGCAGCTGAGTGGTGACAGGTGGATTTTTCAGGTGAATCACATTTCATGCTCCACCGTACACCTGGCTGTTGGCGTGAAACGTCTGAAAGCAAGCATCTGAAACAGTTACGGTTTGCGGAATGTTTTCGTGGAATTCCCTGTATGATCTCATCTTTCTCTAAGTCACAATGGATTAACACATGTATGCCTGTATCCACTCCTATATGCAGTTCGTTTTTTCTCGTCACGATGGCATCTACCACTAGGATAATGCGACGTGTCACACAGCTCGCAGTGTACGTGCGTGGTTCCAATAGCACCAAGACGAGTTTGCCATACTCCCCTTTCCACGAATCTTGCAGAATTTAAAACCAGTCAACGATCTCCTCGGCCTCGATCGGGTTGTTCGCAACATGTATCCTAAACCGAGAAACCAGGACCAGCTGGACACGACACAGGAGTCGATTTGGCTCCACATCCTAGCTGGTATCTTCCAGAATCTCACGGACTCTTCTCGTGAACATCTCGCAATTAAATCTGTGAGATACTGAAGTGCATTACAACTTCTGTAGGTAAGTTGCACTTTCGTATGCAATTAATGTAACACAGATGCCAATATTATTACTTCTTCTACACGAAACTGTATGACGTTCAGTACTGGACCCACCACTTAGTAATATTTTATCCGGTTGAAGTACAAGCTGGCTCTTCCTCACTCTTTTTTTTTCTCAGTCAGTGGCAGCTCCAGACACATCTTCGGCCTGGAACCTCATTGACTGAAGTAGAGCTGCTTTCAGTAGCGAATCCGTCTTCGAGCTGAACCCCTATGCTCAGCGAAGGCCTTCCTTGAGATGTCCCGGACAGTGGCGTTACACAAGCCGGACTGTCGTTCGCCATGGGACCCGAGAACCAGGACTGATGGTCTGGCGTGCCATTCAAGACCTTAATGGCAGCGACGGCGGAGAAGGGAGACTTCGGAACGGTACAGCTGGCAGAAGAGGCAACCCTCCTTTATGGGGATTAAATGAGAAGGGAACCACTGCCTTGTGGTGGAGGAGACACTCCAAAGGCTAAGGGAGACAACCGCAACAGAAAATCCTTTCTTGCGTTAGGCCTAGCAAGCCAGTAGGAAGTCTTCATATATTGTTCTCAAAACACAGAGGAGCCTAGGAGCGACCACTCAGGATTTGACCTCACTGCTTCTTCAAGTACTGGTGCGAATGATGGGAGACCTGATGATATTCATCAGTACAAGGAGTTGAAACCAACTAGACTAAAAAATAACCTAAACATTGGCACCCTTAATATATTAACCCTCATTGGAAAAATGGAAGAAATGACAGATGTACTAACAGAGAGAAAGTTAGACATATTGGGATTAAGCGAAACAAAGTGGAAGGGAAAATGTGAGAAGAATTTGAGAGGAGGAGGAAAACTGTACTGGAGTGAGAATAACAGGTTTGGAAGAAACGGTGTGGCAGTGATGGTGAATAAGAATGTACAAAGCTGTATTGAAATTGTGAGATATATATCAGACAGGATCATAATCTTAAACATGAGATTCCAAAAAGAAACACTAAAAGTAATCCAGATTTATTCACCTCAAGTGGGATGTAGCGAAGAAGAGCAGATGGACTTTGAAAATGAGTTAGAAAACCATTTATAGAGGGCTAATATAGCGATGGGAGATTTTAATGGACAGCTAGGCAAAGACAGAAAGGGATTTGAGCAAGTGTTGGGATGTTTTGGATACGGAGACAGAAATGAAGAAGGAGAAAGGCTCCTGGATTTGTGCCAGAGGAATGGAATGAAAATAGCAAACAGCTGGTGTATGAAGAGAGAAAGTCATGTTATTACCAGATACAGCTGGGATGGAAGAACCAAGAGCGTAACTGATTATATTCTAATAGATAGGGAATGGGGAGAGAAAGTAACAAATATGAAGGTAATTCGAAGTGTGAGTGCAGATGAAGACCTTAGATTACTAGCGGGACAATGGAAAATGGGTCAGTGTGTGAAAAACAGAAAACAGAAGAAAGTGATGAGGATATGGGATTGAAAGCTAAAGGAGAGTGAAAGTGCAGAGAAGTACAGACAATTAATCACACAAAAGTTTCCAAACTAAGTTTTCTGACATGTAGAAAAAGAATGGATTTCATTCAAAGACACTGTAGTTGAAGTAGCACAAAAAGTATGTGGTATAACATCTGGAGAGGAAAAAGTAAGACAGACAAGTTGGTGGGATGATACCACAATCCAAGCAGTTAGAAGAAAAAATGGAGTATGGAGAAAGTGGTGGAAAACTAAAAATGCCGAAGACCATAAGAAATATATAGAGGAAAAGAAGAAGTGTAAAGAAATAGTGGAAGCAACAAAGAAAAAGGCATGGGAAGACTTTACAAAAAAAAAAGAAAAAAAGGAAAAAGGCATGGGAAGGGTTAACAGAAAAAATTGAAGAAGATGTGAAGAGCAGTAAGAAAATGTTCTATAAAATGATGAAAAATAAAAGGAAGTCTTCTGAAGCACCAGTAAAGATAGAAACAGAGGACGGTACCGAGATTGAAGATCCAGGGAATATAAAAGATCTCTGGAAAGAATATTTTAAGACAGTGTTAAACGCAGAGGAGCAGGCACACGAGGAAACAACAAATAATGGAGAATTTGAGAGTTGGGAAACAGAATTAGGACAGATTGCACTTGGAGAAATGGAAATAGCTGTGAAGAAGATGAATGGTGGGATAGCTCCAGGACCTGATGACATATCAGTAGACATGATAAGAGCAGCAGGTTCAGTGGGAATGCAGTGGCTGTATAGAGTACTATCAAGTGTGTGGAGAAATAGTACAATACCTGGCGATTGGAGAAGAGGAGACATTGTTCCCATCTTCAAAAAAGGCAATAAAGGACTTTGAAAAAAGTACAGAGGAATAGCCCTTATGAGTCATAAAGCCAAGATTTTTGAATGAATTTTACTAAATCGAGTAAGTGAAGAGATGGAAAAGGAGCTGAGTGAAGAACAGCATGGGTTTAGGAAAGGAAGAAGCACGATCGACCTGATGTTTTCTCTCAACTGATGGAAAAAAAGTTGGGAGTATTACAAAATGGTGATAATGGTTTTTATAGACATAGAAAAGTCATATGACTCAGTTAACAGGGAAAGACTCTGGGAGGAAATGAAGAAGATAGATGTAGAAGATGGACACATTAATATGATAAAGACAATGTACAGATGACACAGTTGTAGAATTAGAACACCACTGGGGAACTCTGAATACTTCGAAATAAGACAAGGACTTAAGCAAGGAAGTATTCTATCTCCTGCACTTTTTAATGATGTGATGGAGGGAATGAATAGGGCAGTTAAAGATAGTAAAAGAAAAAGACAGAGTGATGATTTTTGCAGATGATATGGTAACATGGGGTGATAAAGAGGTAGATATACAGTTACAACTTGATGCGTGGAAGGAAATTATGAAAAGGTATGGATTAAAAATAAATAAAGAAAAGAGTGAAGTAATGGTATCTGGAAGAGAGAAAGGGTTTTAGGGAGAGAAATATCTAGAGATGGAAGAATAACTAACGAAATTCGTAGGAGGTTACAGAAGGGAGGCAATTTCTACCAAACAATAACACCTGATTTGGAATAAGGAAATTTCAGAAAAAGTAAAACTCCTTATGCATAAGAATTATTACTTCCCTATCGTCAACTACGGCAACGGCCTTGCCGCAGTGGATACATCGGTTCCCGTAAGATCACCGAAGTTAAGCACTATCGGGCGTGGCCGGCAGTTGGATGGGTGACCATCCAGCTGCCATGCGCTGTTGCCATTTTTCGGGGTGCACTCAGCCTCGTGATGCCAATTGAGGAGCTATTCGAACGAATAGTAGCGGCTCTGGTTAAAGAAAACCATCATAACGACTGGGAGAGTGGTGTGCTGACCACACGCCCCTCCTATCCGCATCCTCAACTGAGGATGACACGGCGGTCGGTTGGTCCCGATGGGCCACTTGTGGCCTGAAGATGGAGTGCTTATTGTCAACTATGGTGGAGAAACATGGACAATGACAGAAGCGGACTGGAGAAGACTGCAAGCAGGGAAATTGAAATTTCTCAGAGCAGTTAAGGGAAATACAAGAATGGACAGAGTATGGAATGTAGAGATTAGAAAGGACCTTAACCAAGAATGTATGAGAGAAGAAATTGAAAAAAAATGAGATTAAGATGGGCAAGTTAAGAGGTTGCATGGGCAGAGACTCCCCAAAATTATGGAAGAACTAAAGATGGATGGGAAAAGACCTAGAGGGCGCCCAAGAATACGGTGGAAAATGGGAGTGAGAATGTCTGTAGCAGGGAAAGGTGCGACCTGGCAGCAAATGGAGGAAGAAAAGTGGTGGGAGGACCGAGCCAAATAGAGAGGACTCGTCAGCACCCAGACCAGGCAGTAGGTGGAGTGGGATAGTGGCAGCTCCAGACATATTTTCGGCCTGGAATCTCATTGACAGAAGTAGAGCTGCTTTCAGTAGCGAATTCGCCTTCGACCGGAACCCCGATTCAGCGAAGGCCTTCCTGGAGACATCTCGGACAGTGGTGTCACACCAGCCTGACTGGTAAGCGAGATCCCTGGATCTCTCCCCGATTGAGAACGTTTGGAGCATCAGGAACCTTCAACTATTTCGGGATTTTGACGACCTAATGCGCCAATTGGACAGAATTTGGCACGATAACCGTCAGGAAGACGCCCAAAAAGTCTCTCAATCACTGCAAAGCCGAATAACTGCTAGCGTAAGGGTCAGATGAGGACCAACACGTTATTGACTTGTTCGTTCTCTTGAATAAATCATCCAATATTTCTGACACTGTAATCATTTGTTTGGCCGTACATGCACATAACATCTACCAATTTCCGTGTCATTGGGAGTGAGGCTTTCGTGGTTCGTCGTTTCTTTGTTGTTTTTGTATATGGGAGGGTGTTATCAGTCCACGCATACGTCTTGTAACCAAGGGATATCACTGAAATACCTTCGTTGGAACTACAGGACTTGAGCCGTAAGTTCCATGTGAGTGCACATTTCATATTTAACAATGTAGTATGAAGTAGAGTAACTTCTAATACCATTGGTAATTGATTCATATGTACAAGACAGTTTGCGTTAAGTAAGATAATCTATATCTTTATAATTGACTTCAACTACTTGAGAAATAAAGTGACGAACCTGAATTTTCGAGTCTACACATGGCACGATTTAGATTATCGAAAAAACAAACGCGCAAATAACTTTCTGATCCAATTTTCCGAGAAAATGTTGCTAATCTTCATATGTGCTTTTCATAATTAACACTGCGCTTTATTCCGTGTTTCTTTCGTAGTCGAAACAGAGAAAATACATCGTCATTCTCCAGCCTGCTGTACAAATTTCGACTGCTTAACACTCGCCTTTATCATCAGAGAAGGCAAGTCACACTCCTTTTTTCTACTTTTTGATAGCAGTTCGCAAAATCTATCCAGTATTTAAAAGCAAAGCAGAGCCTCCGTTTAATTATTTTGCAGATAATTAGAATTTCATCTTGAAGGCTTGTCTGCGTAATACTGCTGGAAAAGAGAGGTACAACATAGGGGTCAAAGTAAGAGAAGAAGAAGAGAGAAGAGAAATTTGTGGCACAACTTGACTAGAAGACGGGATCGATTGGTAGGACATGTTCTGAGGCATCAAAGGATCACCAATTTAGCATTGGAGGGCAGCGTGGAGGGTAAAAATCGTAGAGGGAGACCAAGAGATGAATACACCAAGCAGATTCAGAAGGATGTAGGTTGCAGTAGGTACTGGCAGATGAAGAAGCTTGCACAGGATAGAGTAGCATGGAGAGCTGCGTCAAACCAGTCTCAGGACTGAAGACCACAACAACAACAGGGATCATGAGGATGTGACGTAATTATGGCTAGTGTATACATATGCACGGTGAAGTGACCACCGCCTTTGCTCGACGTCAACGTGCAGTAACTACTCACAGACAGCAAGAGAGTCAGTAGGAGTAGAGGGTGTATGAAGTGCGTCGGAAGTATGCGGAGAACAATGCAGTCGTTGTCGTAACAGAGAAACTGAGCGATGTATTTGACGTCCAAAAGCGAATGACCATTGGTTTTCAGGCAAAGAGTGGAAGCATTTCCGAAACAGCTAAGTTAGTAAGTTGTTCTCGTGCCGCCGTGTTTAAGGTGTACCGCGCATTGGAAAATAGCGCCATCTAAAACCGGCGCCAAGACAACTGTGGTGCACCATGGGACGTATATGACGAGGATGACGGCTGGGGGGGACGTAACAGGTGAATAGACGTGCAACAGTTGAGCAATTGACAGTCCAGATGAACCAAGGGACCACCAAAAGTGCCTTCTCAACGACTGTTCAGCGAACGTTGCTGCGGATTTGCCTCCGTATAAGGCGTTTGGTTCATGCACCAATGCTAACTGCTGTTCATTGGCAAGGAAGGCTGGAATTGGTATTGTGATACCGCAGCTGAGTGGTGACAGGTGGATTTTTCAGGTGAATCACATTTCATGCTCCACCGTACACCTGGCTGTTGGCGTGAAACGTCTGAAAGCAAGCATCTGAAACAGTTACGGTTTGCGGAATGTTTTCGTGGAATTCCCTGTATGATCTCATCTTTCTCTAAGTCACAATGGATTAACACATGTATGCCTGTATCCACTCCTATATGCAGTTCGTTTTTTCTCGTCACGATGGCATCTACCACTAGGATAATGCGACGTGTCACACAGCTCGCAGTGTACGTGCGTGGTTCCAATAGCACCAAGACGAGTTTGCCATACTCCCCTTTCCACGAATCTTGCAGAATTTAAAACCAGTCAACGATCTCCTCGGCCTCGATCGGGTTGTTCGCAACATGTATCCTAAACCGAGAAACCAGGACCAGCTGGACACGACACAGGAGTCGATTTGGCTCCACATCCTAGCTGGTATCTTCCAGAATCTCACGGACTCTTCTCGTGAACATCTCGCAATTAAATCTGTGAGATACTGAAGTGCATTACAACTTCTGTAGGTAAGTTGCACTTTCGTATGCAATTAATGTAACACAGATGCCAATATTATTACTTCTTCTACACGAAACTGTATGACGTTCAGTACTGGACCCACCACTTAGTAATATTTTATCCGGTTGAAGTACAAGCTGGCTCTTCCTCACTCTTTTTTTTTCTCAGTCAGTGGCAGCTCCAGACACATCTTCGGCCTGGAACCTCATTGACTGAAGTAGAGCTGCTTTCAGTAGCGAATCCGTCTTCGAGCTGAACCCCTATGCTCAGCGAAGGCCTTCCTTGAGATGTCCCGGACAGTGGCGTTACACAAGCCGGACTGTCGTTCGCCATGGGACCCGAGAACCAGGACTGATGGTCTGGCGTGCCATTCAAGACCTTAATGGCAGCGACGGCGGAGAAGGGAGACTTCGGAACGGTACAGCTGGCAGAAGAGGCAACCCTCCTTTATGGGGATTAAATGAGAAGGGAACCACTGCCTTGTGGTGGAGGAGACACTCCAAAGGCTAAGGGAGACAACCGCAACAGAAAATCCTTTCTTGCGTTAGGCCTAGCAAGCCAGTAGGAAGTCTTCATATATTGTTCTCAAAACACAGAGGAGCCTAGGAGCGACCACTCAGGATTTGACCTCACTGCTTCTTCAAGTACTGGTGCGAATGATGGGAGACCTGATGATATTCATCAGTACAAGGAGTTGAAACCAACTAGACTAAAAAATAACCTAAACATTGGCACCCTTAATATATTAACCCTCATTGGAAAAATGGAAGAAATGACAGATGTACTAACAGAGAGAAAGTTAGACATATTGGGATTAAGCGAAACAAAGTGGAAGGGAAAATGTGAGAAGAATTTGAGAGGAGGAGGAAAACTGTACTGGAGTGAGAATAACAGGTTTGGAAGAAACGGTGTGGCAGTGATGGTGAATAAGAATGTACAAAGCTGTATTGAAATTGTGAGATATATATCAGACAGGATCATAATCTTAAACATGAGATTCCAAAAAGAAACACTAAAAGTAATCCAGATTTATTCACCTCAAGTGGGATGTAGCGAAGAAGAGCAGATGGACTTTGAAAATGAGTTAGAAAACCATTTATAGAGGGCTAATATAGCGATGGGAGATTTTAATGGACAGCTAGGCAAAGACAGAAAGGGATTTGAGCAAGTGTTGGGATGTTTTGGATACGGAGACAGAAATGAAGAAGGAGAAAGGCTCCTGGATTTGTGCCAGAGGAATGGAATGAAAATAGCAAACAGCTGGTGTATGAAGAGAGAAAGTCATGTTATTACCAGATACAGCTGGGATGGAAGAACCAAGAGCGTAACTGATTATATTCTAATAGATAGGGAATGGGGAGAGAAAGTAACAAATATGAAGGTAATTCGAAGTGTGAGTGCAGATGAAGACCTTAGATTACTAGCGGGACAATGGAAAATGGGTCAGTGTGTGAAAAACAGAAAACAGAAGAAAGTGATGAGGATATGGGATTGAAAGCTAAAGGAGAGTGAAAGTGCAGAGAAGTACAGACAATTAATCACACAAAAGTTTCCAAACTAAGTTTTCTGACATGTAGAAAAAGAATGGATTTCATTCAAAGACACTGTAGTTGAAGTAGCACAAAAAGTATGTGGTATAACATCTGGAGAGGAAAAAGTAAGACAGACAAGTTGGTGGGATGATACCACAATCCAAGCAGTTAGAAGAAAAAATGGAGTATGGAGAAAGTGGTGGAAAACTAAAAATGCCGAAGACCATAAGAAATATATAGAGGAAAAGAAGAAGTGTAAAGAAATAGTGGAAGCAACAAAGAAAAAGGCATGGGAAGACTTTACAAAAAAAAAAGAAAAAAAGGAAAAAGGCATGGGAAGGGTTAACAGAAAAAATTGAAGAAGATGTGAAGAGCAGTAAGAAAATGTTCTATAAAATGATGAAAAATAAAAGGAAGTCTTCTGAAGCACCAGTAAAGATAGAAACAGAGGACGGTACCGAGATTGAAGATCCAGGGAATATAAAAGATCTCTGGAAAGAATATTTTAAGACAGTGTTAAACGCAGAGGAGCAGGCACACGAGGAAACAACAAATAATGGAGAATTTGAGAGTTGGGAAACAGAATTAGGACAGATTGCACTTGGAGAAATGGAAATAGCTGTGAAGAAGATGAATGGTGGGATAGCTCCAGGACCTGATGACATATCAGTAGACATGATAAGAGCAGCAGGTTCAGTGGGAATGCAGTGGCTGTATAGAGTACTATCAAGTGTGTGGAGAAATAGTACAATACCTGGCGATTGGAGAAGAGGAGACATTGTTCCCATCTTCAAAAAAGGCAATAAAGGACTTTGAAAAAAGTACAGAGGAATAGCCCTTATGAGTCATAAAGCCAAGATTTTTGAATGAATTTTACTAAATCGAGTAAGTGAAGAGATGGAAAAGGAGCTGAGTGAAGAACAGCATGGGTTTAGGAAAGGAAGAAGCACGATCGACCTGATGTTTTCTCTCAACTGATGGAAAAAAAGTTGGGAGTATTACAAAATGGTGATAATGGTTTTTATAGACATAGAAAAGTCATATGACTCAGTTAACAGGGAAAGACTCTGGGAGGAAATGAAGAAGATAGATGTAGAAGATGGACACATTAATATGATAAAGACAATGTACAGATGACACAGTTGTAGAATTAGAACACCACTGGGGAACTCTGAATACTTCGAAATAAGACAAGGACTTAAGCAAGGAAGTATTCTATCTCCTGCACTTTTTAATGATGTGATGGAGGGAATGAATAGGGCAGTTAAAGATAGTAAAAGAAAAAGACAGAGTGATGATTTTTGCAGATGATATGGTAACATGGGGTGATAAAGAGGTAGATATACAGTTACAACTTGATGCGTGGAAGGAAATTATGAAAAGGTATGGATTAAAAATAAATAAAGAAAAGAGTGAAGTAATGGTATCTGGAAGAGAGAAAGGGTTTTAGGGAGAGAAATATCTAGAGATGGAAGAATAACTAACGAAATTCGTAGGAGGTTACAGAAGGGAGGCAATTTCTACCAAACAATAACACCTGATTTGGAATAAGGAAATTTCAGAAAAAGTAAAACTCCTTATGCATAAGAATTATTACTTCCCTATCGTCAACTACGGCAACGGCCTTGCCGCAGTGGATACATCGGTTCCCGTAAGATCACCGAAGTTAAGCACTATCGGGCGTGGCCGGCAGTTGGATGGGTGACCATCCAGCTGCCATGCGCTGTTGCCATTTTTCGGGGTGCACTCAGCCTCGTGATGCCAATTGAGGAGCTATTCGAACGAATAGTAGCGGCTCTGGTTAAAGAAAACCATCATAACGACTGGGAGAGTGGTGTGCTGACCACACGCCCCTCCTATCCGCATCCTCAACTGAGGATGACACGGCGGTCGGTTGGTCCCGATGGGCCACTTGTGGCCTGAAGATGGAGTGCTTATTGTCAACTATGGTGGAGAAACATGGACAATGACAGAAGCGGACTGGAGAAGACTGCAAGCAGGGAAATTGAAATTTCTCAGAGCAGTTAAGGGAAATACAAGAATGGACAGAGTATGGAATGTAGAGATTAGAAAGGACCTTAACCAAGAATGTATGAGAGAAGAAATTGAAAAAAAATGAGATTAAGATGGGCAAGTTAAGAGGTTGCATGGGCAGAGACTCCCCAAAATTATGGAAGAACTAAAGATGGATGGGAAAAGACCTAGAGGGCGCCCAAGAATACGGTGGAAAATGGGAGTGAGAATGTCTGTAGCAGGGAAAGGTGCGACCTGGCAGCAAATGGAGGAAGAAAAGTGGTGGGAGGACCGAGCCAAATAGAGAGGACTCGTCAGCACCCAGACCAGGCAGTAGGTGGAGTGGGATAGTGGCAGCTCCAGACATATTTTCGGCCTGGAATCTCATTGACAGAAGTAGAGCTGCTTTCAGTAGCGAATTCGCCTTCGACCGGAACCCCGATTCAGCGAAGGCCTTCCTGGAGACATCTCGGACAGTGGTGTCACACCAGCCTGACTGGTAAGCGAGATCCCTGGATCTCTCCCCGATTGAGAACGTTTGGAGCATCAGGAACCTTCAACTATTTCGGGATTTTGACGACCTAATGCGCCAATTGGACAGAATTTGGCACGATAACCGTCAGGAAGACGCCCAAAAAGTCTCTCAATCACTGCAAAGCCGAATAACTGCTAGCGTAAGGGTCAGATGAGGACCAACACGTTATTGACTTGTTCGTTCTCTTGAATAAATCATCCAATATTTCTGACACTGTAATCATTTGTTTGGCCGTACATGCACATAACATCTACCAATTTCCGTGTCATTGGGAGTGAGGCTTTCGTGGTTCGTCGTTTCTTTGTTGTTTTTGTATATGGGAGGGTGTTATCAGTCCACGCATACGTCTTGTAACCAAGGGATATCACTGAAATACCTTCGTTGGAACTACAGGACTTGAGCCGTAAGTTCCATGTGAGTGCACATTTCATATTTAACAATGTAGTATGAAGTAGAGTAACTTCTAATACCATTGGTAATTGATTCATATGTACAAGACAGTTTGCGTTAAGTAAGATAATCTATATCTTTATAATTGACTTCAACTACTTGAGAAATAAAGTGACGAACCTGAATTTTCGAGTCTACACATGGCACGATTTAGATTATCGAAAAAACAAACGCGCAAATAACTTTCTGATCCAATTTTCCGAGAAAATGTTGCTAATCTTCATATGTGCTTTTCATAATTAACACTGCGCTTTATTCCGTGTTTCTTTCGTAGTCGAAACAGAGAAAATACATCGTCATTCTCCAGCCTGCTGTACAAATTTCGACTGCTTAACACTCGCCTTTATCATCAGAGAAGGCAAGTCACACTCCTTTTTTCTACTTTTTGATAGCAGTTCGCAAAATCTATCCAGTATTTAAAAGCAAAGCAGAGCCTCCGTTTAATTATTTTGCAGATAATTAGAATTTCATCTTGAAGGCTTGTCTGCGTAATACTGCTGGAAAAGAGAGGTACAACATAGGGGTCAAAGTATTCTAACTGGTAATTCATCCGTAGTCCTGATTGCTGTATATAGAGAAATAATTCTAAATTTATTAAATAAAAAATCTACTTGCAGAATGTGACTTGCCCGTTCAAAAGATGCTGCTTTGTAAGAGACACTACTTTTGTCTCGGTTCTTTTGCTTTCGTAGTTGCACAAGAAAATTTTGTGTCTTCACCCTCCGTTCCGCACCTCCTCTAAGAAACGATTTGTAAAGACCTTTGCATAGAGTGTCCTCACGTACTGATGTGATACCTGGACGTTAGCTAAGCAGGAGGAAGCTCGCCTCGAAGGTGCGGAAATGTGGATATGGAGGAAAATTACGGGAACTAGCTGGACTGACAAAAACAAATGAGATAGTACTATAAGAAATAGGAGAGGAAAGAACTACAGAAAATTATAGGGGAGCCGAAGAAAAACTCATTAGACACTTTGTGAGACATGATATTCTTTTACAAAAAACTTCGAGGGCAACATCGTAGGTAAGAAAAAGAGCTGACAGCCGAGAACACCCTATTTCAAAAATATTGACAGTAATATGGGGCGTTCTTCACACATGGAGACAAGGACAACTGATGAAAACAGGAAGCTGTGGCTGCAGAGACAAGGCTAAACCTTTTTGAAAGAAGGTGAAGCACGAAAGCACTAATTCGCTTATAGGAGAATCGGTTTTCACCTACAAATACGTTCCTAACAATTTTTGGACATTCCTCTGAATGAACCGCTTAACAAACACTCGGCCGTCAACAAAAGAGCATCAGCAACCGCGAAACAGGGTGCTGCATGTAATCTAACATTCATTTATTTTACTTCAGTTTACTAAACGAGCTTAAAGGGACCTAGACGTTAAGAGAGCTGGAAAGAAGAAAATTTTTATTTTTGTTTAGTAAATTCTGTGATCCTTCTGGATCATAAAGACATATAACTCATGTATAGTACCCCATCATTTTCGTGTGTACATGGCTTCTTAAAGCGCAAGTGGAGCAGGTCTTTTAAATATCTAGCTGTCATACTAACGTCAGATTCTAAGCCTTGCTTAAAATGTCTCGTTATTTAATTCTGGCACCGATATTTCCATACCATCTCGTTTGTGTAATGTCCTTGAAGAGCATATCGACTGTACAGAGAAATGAGATTCATTGTGATCGTAATTTCTGTCAACACAAGTATTTTACCTAATGTTGCTTAAGTTTTCCGTGCGCGTTCGTGTTGTAAACGTCTTGTTGTTAGTGTTTCAGACGTATTTCAACGATGTTGTATCACAAAATGCCCCAAACTAAGAAGTCTAATCGCTTTCGTAAATTTTACCGTAATCCACTCAAGCTTATTGTTGGAAATCGTATTAAAAGCGAAGCCTTTACCGAACAGGAAACCCTTCATGTTACAGGTACAATAGGTGTAAAGCAAATCGACAAAAACATAATATGCACACTCCATGCCAGAAACTGTTAAGTAGAACTTAATCCAATACATAGTGGTTTTTCAAATTATAGTCCCCTAAAAGTACGATTACTTGACAAATCGCGGTACTCAAATGCAAGTTTCCATAGTTACATTTGGGGGAGGTTGCCAAAAATTGTCACATAACAGTGTGCTGATCGCAAAACTGAAATCTTGGGTAGAAGTAACAGTGACGACTATGAAGTTTGCTTTTAACAGCCAGTACCGCGAATATAAGGAAAAATTTCCTTGACAAACGGGTCACCTAATAAACGTCACCCGCAAATGAACTTCATAATATTCACATCCGCCATTTTGATAACTAACTGTATGAATTACACTATACTTAATCATGAGATCAAAACGTTTCTTCCACCAAAATTATAAAAGTTAGAGCCCTCATCAAATTGAGTAGTTTGTTGGTAATACACAAGTTAATTAGACTTTACACTTTGAAACTACGGAATCAGAAATCAGTAACAAAAGTCTGCTTACAGTGAGGAACACTGATGCTGATAGCATCTTCATGTGAATGTCAATTTCGTATCGATGACAACCACTCGTAGAGCCCTCGACTGCGCATCGCATTCGAATAATGAAACGGAAAATTTAGTTTTCCTGCGTTCATATGTTTCCATTAGCCCCAGTAATTGAATGTGGTGCGCTGTTAATTTTTTGAGTTCAGCGATTTCAGTACAGTTGATTTTAAGAGAATATTGCGTTTCAAGAACTGGAAAGCGGATCTGATAGATTTATTAATGTAATTTATTGGCTACATTAAATATGCCATTTTGCATTCGTAAATAGAACAGCTCTTCACGCATTATGTCTACTCTAGTATCTGGAATTAATGTAACTTAGCAGCTAACCCTATATTCACCTGGATTATTTATATCATTTATCTTCATAGCACACAAAATTAGGGGTGCTCGAAACTAAGCCAGTTTTATAATTGTTCGTAAGCAGTTTAGATGCGTGTCAGGAATTTTCAGATGCTTTTTGAACGATTTACAGTTGATTGACAAACCTTCTACGACACATCAGAAAACTTACAACCGAAATCGCCTCACAAACAAGGCAGAATGTTACTCAGAAAGAAGTAAACATAGGAACAGAAAATCATGCTTTGAATTATACATTAAATATCGCATTTATTAAAGTACAAGTTATCGTCTACGGCACACTACGTTAAATTAAACATTTTAAAGAACACAACGAGTGAATAGTAATTTGCCAACATGTCTATCAGAGTTTGACAACGATTGAAGATTTGTTCACCAAATGCCTCCCATAGCATCGGAAGACGGCCATTGGTGGCCAGACCGGATATGAACGTGTCATACAAAATTTGAATGAGCCGAGAACTAAACAACGCTTTAGAAGCGCTTTAATCAGTAACAACAGTTCGAGTGTGGAGCCCATACAAGACCATTGTGACTGACACTCGAAACGAAAAGCAAGTAATAAGTTCACAAAATGTGTCTTGAAATGTAAAATTTTCAACGTCTCTCTACTTCTCCAGAATCTGTACACTGATCTAATTACTTTTTTTATCTTTTTTAGTGAATTGCATTCCCCGAATACGATCCGCTCTTCTGAATTATTAATTCATGAACCACATTTTCGGAATTGCATAGTTTAGGCGTTGTTGTGTATTGAAGTTTGAGAAATATTGGGAGATAGTGATGCGTCGGTGTTCAACGTTTCGATAGTAAACCCAACAAGAGCGTCACACCATGCAGTACAAAATTTTGATTCCAACTCTATGAAAGAACAGCTACACAGCGAATGTACAGTCTGCAGTGAAGTTGGAAGTCAATATTTTAAACTTCTTTTTCTAACGTGCCACACAACAATATCTTCATGTTCGGTTTAAAAACGAAATCTGGAACACAAAATCATCATCCTATTCGAATAGTTCTGTAACTATGAGACCCACTGAGCGCAAACGGCGAGTTACCCGACGTGAATTCCGAATTAAGGAAATGACAGTTTTCCGCTCCGCTCAATGTATACGTATGATCGATACTGCAGTATCTGTGTTGTCCAGAATATATACTATTTATCCGCCCGTACCAAGCAGTGACTTTCAATTAAAATGCCTACCGCCTTGTACAGTGTGTTAACTGTAAGACGGCAGAGTTGTGAGTGGAGTGCGGGGAGAGGAGGAAATAAGCATTGGCTGGCGAGGGAGAGGAGCCGCTGGTGGGAGGGGGGGGGGATAAGGCACGCCTACCAGTTGCAGTGCTGGCACTACAAAAGGCTTGGAAGTAAAACTCGCTTTAAATGTTGTTCGTAAACGAAACTGAAATTGTCATATATATATATATATATAAACGTATGTATGTTTGTCTACTATGCGCTCGCAAACCATTCATCCGATAGCAAAGTACTGTAATATGAATGTGTTTCGAAATAATACAGTAACCAGTGGTGTTTCATTACAAAGCAATACGGTAGCAAGGAAAAATGAAATATAAGGTAATTCGGACCAAATAGGGGGCTCCTTCGAAGTGATCGCGAACAAAATATCTGAAATGGAAACTCACCTTTTCTTGCCAGGCGTTTGTGGTGATACGCCAGGATGATTCTTGGAAAACTGTTTGAATCTTCCAGTGCTACGCATGCTTTGTCCTGTGTATGTAGCAGCTCTCACTGAAGATTTGTAAATGGGGTGAAGCAATTTTTTGTGCTCCCTTTCCCTTTCGCAGCATTTAATCACACGCAATATAATTCTGCGAGCATCGCTACGTAATACTGGTTTCCTTCTAACCGTAGGCCTACCGGTAGGGGTTGTTGGCGACTCTCGAGATGGGCCAGCAACTGCCTCTTCACTCAATATGATAATGGTTAGCACAACTGCACAATAAAAACACGCAGAACAGTACAGCAGTCGAAACTGCGTGCCTACCGAAGCCTCCCGACGTTTACCGACCTCTACCGTTTCAGGACTAGGGAGAGGTCTGCCATCTAGAAGTTTACACACTGTACTGGAATTACGTAATGTGTACGAGTGCAGGTTGTGACGAACGGATGACGACACATAGATGTTTCCGCCTGGGAGTGAGTCGTGCACTGATAGCCCAAGCGCTTATGGCGTCCTCTCGCGTAAAGCGGGAAATCCGGGTTCGAATCCCGGTCCGCAACAAATTTTCATTGTTGTCATTCCTTTACACAGCTTGCGGTCGTCCACATTCGCAGGCCTCACGAACGTCAGTTTGATAGCCTATTTGTGTATTTACCACTCTCGGTTTGGCTATGAAAATTTGGACAAGAATTTACTGTGCAATTTATGGGGAGTCGTGTTTCTGCTGCATTCAAACAACTGGTCAGTAGACAAACTGCCTGTTGACTTGTGTCACGGCTTCTTCCGCCGACGTTTGTCTGATGGTTTTGTCTGACGTTTCGCCAGCACGAGTGGCTGGCATTGTCGAAATTTCACCCTCCATTGCTAGTGGTGGACTGGAGCCGAGCTCGCGGCCGCAAACCCAACGTCCAAGGGCTTCTCCGCTGTCATTACCGGTATGGTTCTCTTGCTACCTGCAACGGTCGTTCGCCGCCGCACGGGAATCCTGGATCCGTTGACCTAGAGGTTTCCTTCTTTCTTGTTAAAGCTAGTCCCGTGTCTGTGTATTTATATACCTTCTCCGAACAAGCGGGTGTGGTAGCTCTTGTCTACAGCCAGAACTTCGGTGTCGGCGGATTTTATTTACTACGTGGTCGGTCTCACACAGCGCTTGCTCTGCCGCGGGCTGGTTTCTCCACCTGCCCCAGCCTGCTACGTCGCTTATGTTCTGTGATCCTGTTGTTGATTGATCGTCCAGTCACACAAACATAAACCTTTCCGCATGTGCATGGTAAGCAGTATATTCGCGACATTGGAAGTGGGTTCGTTTCCTCCTTTGCCGGCTAAGGAAACTTTGACAATGCCAGCTATTCGTCTCGCGAAACATCATAAAAATCACCAGAAAAACGTCGGCCGAAGAACCCGAGATAGAAGACAACAGGCAGTTTGTCAACAACTGGGCACAAAAGCCTTAACAATTTCGTATCTGACCACTGATTGGTCGTTTGATACGACTGATCCCGAAACATAACGTAAAAGCCAGTTTGGTAATGGAAGTTTGGCAAAAATTGTAATTCGAGATCAAGGGTTGACTACATTAAGCAGGTTCAAGAGAAACGGATACAGGTTGCAGTAGTTAGGCAAGAGATATAACATTGCTAGTACAGGATATACACTGAAGCGCCAAAAAACTGGTATAAGCATGCGGATTCAAATACAGAGATATGTAAACCAGAGGCAGAATACGGCGCTGCAATTGGCCACGCATATAAGTGTGTGGCGCAAGTGTTAGATAGGTTACTGCTGCTACTATGGCAGGTTATCAACATTTAAGTGAGTTTGAACGTGATGTTATAGTCGGCGCACGATCGATGGGACTCAGCATCTCAGAAGTATCGATAAAGGAGGGATTCTCCAGTATGACAATTTCACGAGTGTACCGTGAATATCAGGAATCCGATCAGATATCAAATCTCTGACATCGCTGCGGCCGGAAAAATACCCTGTAAGAACGGGACCAACGACGACTGAAGAGAATCGTTCAACATGACGGAAGTGCAACCCTTTCGCAAATTGCTGAAGATTTTAGTGCTGGGCCATCAACAAGTGTCAGCGTGCGAAACATTCAAGGAAACATCATCGATATCGGCTTTCGCAGCCGAAGTTCCACTCCTTTGTCGTTGGTGACGGCACGACACAAAGCCTTATGCCCGTCAACACCGACATTGGACTGTCGATGACTGGAAAAGTGTTGCCTGGACGGACGAGTCTCGTTTCAAATTGTATCGAGCGGATGGACGTGTACGTGTAAGGAGATAATCTCATGAATCCATGGAATCTACGTGTCAGAAGGTGATTGTTCAAGGAGTGGCCGAGCAGTTCTAGGCGCTACAGTCTGGAATCGCGCGACCGCTACGGTCGCAGGTTCGAATCCTGCCTCCGGGATGGATGTGTGTGATGTCCTTAGGTTAGTTAGGTTTAAGCAGTCCTAAGTTCTAGGGGATTGATGACCTCAGAAGTTAAATCCCATAGTACTCAGATCCATTTGAACCATTTGACTGTTCAAGCTGGTGGGGCTCTGCAATGGAGTGGGGCGTGTCCAGTTGAAGTGATGTTGGTTCCGTGATACGTCTAGATACGACTCTGACAGGTCTGTCTGATCACCTACATCCATTCATTCCATTGTGCAGTGCGACGAGCTTGGCCAATTCCAGCAGGACAGTGCGACAAACCCACACCACGAGAGTTGCTACAGAGCGGCTGCAGGAAAGCTCTTCTGAGCTGAAACTCTTCCGCTAGTCACCAAACTCCCCAGATATGAACATATTTTGCAACGTGCTGTTCATAAGAGATCTCCACCCCATCGTACTCTTACGGATTTATGGACAGCCCCGCAGGATTCATGGTGTCATTTCCCTCCGGCGGTACTTTTGACATTAGTCGAGTCCATGCCAAGTCTTGTTACTGCACATATGCGTGGTCGCGAGGTTCCTATACGATATTAATCAGGTACACCAGTTTATTTGGCTTTTTAGTATATCATCGTGAAGAACTGCATCAAATCAGGTACAATAACGGCTACAACAGCATTAAGATTTCCACACTCAGACATCAAGTGCTGTTGAGTCTCTTTAATTCGTTTATTTTTCACATTCAAATCTTTACAAGCCGCCTGCTATTTTCTACAGCAGCTCAAAAATGGTTCAAATGGCTCTGAGCACTATGGGACTTAACATCTGAGGTCATCAGTCCCCTAGAACTTAGAACTACATAAACCTAACTAACCTAAGGACATCACACACATCCATGCCCGAGGCAGGATTCGAACCTGCGGCCGTAGCAGTCGCGCGGTTGTGAACTGAAGCGCCTAGAACCGCTCGGCCACCCCGGCCGGCTGACAGCAGCTCATCAGCACCCACTAGCAGAGATGCGGATACGCGCGGAGGATGGTGAACTGGGTGATGCAACGGAGGCCTGAACAGTGCTTGTGGATACGTCAGGAGCTGCGGCCGTCAGCTGTCTGCCACGGCAGTTTATTTAACGCGATCGGAGCTCGTCCGCAATTATTGCGGCGGAACAGTTGTAGCGCGGGTTGCGGGCATCAGTCAGCTTTCGGCGCCGGCCATTGTGGCAGCCGTGCGGCGGGCAGAGTGCTGGCGCTGCCCGTGGCCGACGCCGGCCCGCTGTAGGCGGCGGTGGTGCGGCTAATTACCGGCCCAAGAGTGGCGGTGATCAATCAGCAGCCAATGGCAGAGCCGACCAGAGGGCAGAGCGCCCAGTGCCGGCACCTGGCGCGCTCTGCAACAAAGGCCCGCGCTAATGCACTCGCCGGGAAATATCGCGTGGCGCCCGGCGACGGCTGCGCTTCCGCTACCTGCAGGTAGGGGATCCCCCGTCTCTCCGGAGAGAACACCGTGCCACAGGATAGGCGGTTCCCGCTGAAACAGCCGGTTCTCGGTTACATCGTCCATTCCCCACACCAGTTGAACCTGTCTGTTTTAACCGCTCGAAATACCCGGTTTCTTAAATAACAGATTCTCGGTTTTCTTTATTCCTCTTATTTCCTGTAATAACAGTAAGAATCAAAATATTAAATTAAGTACATGAATTAAAAATAAAAAAAACTAAGTCCGCCCACAGTTCTCTGCTTTCCTCGTAAATGGTATGTGGTTGAATACTACAAAAATCACCAGTACTCTTCTACTGACTCAAATTTTTTCAAACTCTTCTCAAAAATCGTGTTGTAATTGGGGATCATATTACGACTTGGTCATTACGAATAGTCAGTGCTAAAGCGTGATAACTGAGGTCGAAGAACTACATTTTTCGTATTAAACTGTCCGTTTCCAAGGGCTACAAGCAGATAAGGCATGTTATGTAGACAATGACAGGAAATAAGCTACTTTCTTTTTATTGTACGCTACGAATGAATTCTGGTTAAGTTCTTATTACTGTTACCATATTTCCCGGTCTAGGGCGCTGCAGTCATGGACTGTGCGGCTGGTCCCGGCGGAGGTTCGAGTCCTCCCTCGGGCATGGGTGTTGTTGTTTCTCCTTAGGACAATTTAGGTTAATTAGTATTTAAGCTTAGGGACTGATAACCTTAGCAGTTAAGTCCCATCAGATTTCACACACATTTGAACATTTTTTTTTTTTTGCTATATTTCCTTCCTCATCTGTATTTCCTAAAAATGGCAGACAAATCTTCGGTCCTTTAAAGCAAATGAAGAATTGTACTTCATTCCTATGTCATTCCCTAAAACTATTGTGAGACTAGGATAGCTCCCATTCTGAAGTACAACAGATCTCCAACGACGACAGCGAGGAACCACCACATAGACCATGCGGGTAAAAGTCTTGCACACTGCACTTACACGCGTACCTTAAGCCACGACACATGGCAACAGGAAAGGTGTAGTCTCAGGAAGGCTGTACCAATTCTTTCGCTACGTACTTTTTGATAGTTCTTGTTGGCAGTGTTATTGAAACAGCACTGATCCCTTTTTCGATTTTCTGTAGTAATGCAGTATTTCAAACCAAGTCAAATTTTACGAATAAAATTTCTCATTTCTTTTTAAAAAAAAAGGTTTATTAAAAATTTAAAAACGAAAAATCTTTAGCTCTGTTATTTTGGCGAATTTGTGGTTAGGTTTTTTTACTCGTTTATTAGTAAAAAAACACCAAGTGTTATAATCGACACCAAACAGATACTGAAAATACTGAGAATGAGTTTTTCACTCTGCAGCGGAGTGTGCGCTGATATGAAACTTCCTGGCAGATTAAAACTGTGTGCCGGACTCGAACTCGGGAGCATTTGCACGCGAAAGGCAATGGTCCCGAGTTCGAGTCTCGGTCCGGCACACAGTTTTCATCTGCCAGGAAGTTTCACCGAAAATACCAGTTATTCAGAACTAAAATACTGGTATCGGTTTTAACTAGTTGGTTTTTTCCATCCTTAACTGTAGGTAGAGGATTACCTATCTCTCTGGAGAGAACTATGTGGCGTACAAGGACGGTATTCTAGATCTATAGGGGACGTAACCATCGGATGAGCACATGTTACACGCTATCTTCGGCTACACATAGACGATAAATTGAATTTTCTTCAACACATAAGGCTAACGACGGACAAAGAAGAAAAAGAAATCGCTACTAAAACGGTGAGGCTGAATTCGAAACAGTACAGACTGCCTCTACCACTGATACAGACGTATCACTCTCTCCTAACCAGTACCCAGCTTCGCTGCTAGCACGTGGACACGCGGAGTGAACCTGGTGACCAACAAATCACGAGTCAGACAAGGGCAGAAAAGTGTCCTACGTAGGCTAACAGTAGCCTTCGGCACCACCTCGGTGGGTGCACTGTGTGTGGTACTCTGGATACGCCACATGGGTATCAGGATGAAATACAGAGCTCCAAGGTACTGGTTAAAGATGGGGAGGCATGGTAAGGTACACACAAGAACTTGTGTACTTGTGTAACTTAGGAGTTGGTGTTTGGATACATGGCAAGATGAGTGGTTTGTGATAAGCGACGTAGACCTCCTCCCTAACACAATGGAGTGGCTGAGTACGAAACACATCGATCCCAGAATGAAATTTTCACTCTGCAGCAGAGTGAGCGCTGATACGGAACTTCCAGGCAGATTAAAACAGCGTGCTGGACCGAGAATCCAACTCGGGACCTCTGCCTTTCGCGAGCAAGTGCTCTAGCGTCTGAGCTACACAAGAATGACTAACCTGTCCTCATAGCCTTAATTCCACCGGCGCCTCGTCTCCTACTTCATAAACTTCGCAGAAGCTCTTCTGCAGGCTTTCCAGAACAAGTACTCCTAGAAGAAAGGATACTACAGAGATATGGCTTAGCCACATCCTGGGGTATGTTCTCAGACTGAAATTTTCACTCTCCCCCAGGCTGTGGCTAAGCCATGTCTCCGCAGTATCCTTTCCTCTAGGAGGGCTAGATAGAACTGAATAAGGATCTCAGGCGACTTCTCCCCGTTAGAGCCGATGTTCCACTTAGATGGTGTACTTCTGGGAGACTCAAATAAGTCCACTATTATTTACCCTTGCAGAGGAAGAAATTGTAAGTACACTACTGGACATTAAAATTGCTACACCAAGAAGAAATGCAGATGATAAACGGGTATTCATTGGACAAATATATTATACTAGAACTGACATGTGATTACATTTTCACGCAGATTGGGTGCATAGATCTTGAGAAATCAGTACCCAGAACAACCACCTCTGGCCGTAATAACGGCCTTGATACGCCTGGGCATTGAGTCAAACAGAGCTTGGATGGCGTGTACAGGTACAGTTGCCCATGCAGCTTCAACACGATACCATAGTTCACCAGGAATAGTGACTGGCGTATTGTGACGAGCCAGTTGCTCGGCCACCATTGACCAGACGTTTCCAGTTGGTGAGAGATCTGGAGAATGTGCTGGCCAGGGCATCAGTCGAACATTTTCTGCATCCATAAAGGTACGTACAGGACCTGCAACATGCGGTCGTACATTGTCCTGCTGAAATGTAGGGTTTCGCAGGGATTGAATGAAGGGTAGAGCTACGGGTCGTAACACATCTGAAATGTAACGTCCACTGTTCAAGTGCCGACAAAGCGAACAAGAGGTGACCGAGCCGTGTAATCAATGGCACCCCATACCATCACGACGGGTGAAACGCCAGTATGTCAAAATGGCTCTGAGTATTAAGCGACTTAACTTCTGAGGTCATCAGTCGCCTAGAACTTAGAACTAATTAAACCTAACTAACCTAAGGACATCACACACATCCATGCATGAGGCAGGATTCGAACCTGCGACCGTAGCGGTCGCTCGGTTCAAGACTGTAGCGCCTAGAACCGCAAGGCTACTCTGGTAGGCGCCAGTATGTCGATGACGAATACACGCTTCCAATGTGCGTTCACCACGATGTCGCCAAACACGGATGCGACCTTAATGATGCTGTAAACAGAACCTGGATTCATCCGAAAAAATGACGTTTAGCAATTCGTGCTCCCAGGTTCGTCGTTGAGTACACCATTGCAGGCGCTCCTGTCTGCGATGCAGCGTCAAGGGTAACCGCAGCCGTGGTGTCAGAGCTGATAGTCCATGCTGCTGCAAACGTCGTCCAACTCTTCGTGCAGATGGTTGTTGTCCTGCAAACGTCCCCATCTGTTGACTCAGGAATCGAGACGTGGCTGCACGATCCGTTACAGCCATGGAGATAAGATGCCTGTCATCTCGACTGCTAGTGCTACGAGGCCGTTGGGATCCAGCACGGCGTTCCGTAATACCCTCCTGAACCCACCTATTCCATATTCTGCTAACAGTCATTGGATCTCGACCATCGCGAACAGCAATGTCGCGATACGATATACCGCAGTCACGATTGGCTACAATCCGACCATTATCAACGTCGGAAACGTGATGCTATGCATTTCTCCTCCTTACACGAGGCATCACAGCAACGTTTCACCAGGCAACGCCGGTCAACTACTGTTTGGGTATGAGAAATCGGTTGGAAACTTTCCTCATGTCAGCACGTTTTAAATGTCGCCACCGGCGCCAACCTTGTGTGAATGCTCTGAAAAGCTAATCATTTGATCACAGGATCTTCTTCCTGTCGGTTAAATTTCGCGTCTGTAGCACGTCATCTTCGTGGTGTAGCAATTTTAATGTCCAGTAGTGTATATACCAAAAGAAGGGTGTAATCGTATATACATGTTCAGACAATGTTGTAATACACTCGAAAGTCTTTACAAAGCTACAAGTAACGATAAACGATATGGAAGATTGGTGTGACTTCGAAAGAAATGTAGCTATAAACTGAAATGGCGGTGGTCAGAAATGGAGGAAAGCACCTGTTTAGGCAGAGATCCTCTTGCCAGACAAAATAATGAAAATCCTGCCGTATTTTGAAAGCCAGCAAGTCCTTTCTGTTTATTCAATCGAACAGACATTTCCAGGCTGTATTTTGTATGAGCGGTTGTAATCTGAATGTTACGGTAGCTAGTTGCTTGAAGACATTACAGGCGAAAGAGCCAAGTGCTTGTTTTGTCCGACGGCCACGGTTGTAGCAGGTGATGCTTAATGGTGCTGGTTTGGAGAATACAGTAAGTGTTATTACCCGGGCTGGCGCCTTTGCATAGCGGAAGCCGTTACGGAGGACATGACCTAAGCCAGGGAGAGCGCGAAGTGGGCCCACAACGTATTCGTTCTTTAGCCAGAGGAAAAACTGCTTTCTCCTAGCTGCGATTGACTGAGGGAATGCCAATTGTAGGTGGCTGAGACAAAACGCACTTTTTTGTTTTTCTTTTATCTAAGGTCACCTAAACTAACGAGTCATATTGGTTTTAGATTTTGGGCGCAGACTCTATGTGGAGCTTCTGGTGCACTTGGATGCAGTGTGTGGTGGCGCTGGTGATCCGATCGCGAATTGCGGAGGAGAATAGTCGACTGGATCTTGGAGATGTGATTCGGTTTTAAGCTCAGAACGAAAGGAGGAGGTGGAGGTCAGCACTAAGGCTGTTGATAAAATATCGGTATATCGACTTATCGATATTCTTTCCAAAAAACATCGATGCAAGACTTATGTTTCTTCCCGATATATCGATATGAGAATACCAATATCTAGTGCTGATATTTTATATTGTATTATACACTCCTGGAAATGGAAAAAAGAACACATTGACACCGGTGTGTCAGACCCACCATACTTGCTCCGGACACTGCGAGAGGGCTGTACAAGCAATGATCACACGCACGGCACAGCGGACACACCAGGAACCGCGGTGTTGGCCGTCGAATGGCACTAGCTGCGCAGCATTTGTGCACCGCCGCCGTCAGTGTCAGCCAGTTTGCCGTGGCATACGGAGCTCCATCGCAGTCTTTAACACTGGTAGCATGCCGCGACAGCGTGGACGTGAACCGTATGTGCAGTTGACGGACTTTGAGCGAGGGCGTATAGTGGGCATGCGGGAGGCCGGGTGGACGTACGTCCGAATTGCTCAACACGTGGGGCGTGAGGTCTCCACAGTACATCGATGTTGTCGCCAGTGGTCGGCGGAAGGTGCACGTGCCCGTCGACCTGGGACCGGACCGCAACGACGCACGGATGCACGCCAAGACCGTAGGATCCTACGCAGTGACGTAGGGGACCGCACCGCCACTTCCCAGCAAATCAGGGACACTGTTGCTCCTGGGGTATCGGCGAGGACCATTCGCAACCGTCTCCATGAAGCTGGGCTACGGTCCCGCACACCGTTAGGCCGTCTTCCGCTCACGCCCCAACATCGTGCAGCCCGCCTCCAGTGGTGTCGCGACAGGCGTGAATGGAGGGACGAATGGAGACGTGTCGTCTTCAGCGATGAGAGTCGCTTCTGCCTTGGTGGCAATGATGGTCGTATGCGTGTTTGGCGCCGTGCAGGTGAGCGCCACAATCAGGACTGCATACGACCGAGGCACACAGGGCCAACACCCGGCATCATGGTGTGGGGAGCGATCTCCTACACTGGCCGTACACCACTGGTGATCGTCGAGGGGACACTGAATAGTGCACGGTACATCCAAACCGTCATCGAACCCATCGTTCTACCATTCCTAGACCGGCAAGGGAACTTGCTGTTCCAACAGGATAATGCACGTCCGCATGTATCCCGTGCCACCCAACGTGCTCTAGAAGGTGTAAGTCAACTACCCTGGCCAGCAAGATCTCCGGATCTGTCCCCCATTGAGCATGTTTGGGACTGGATGAAGCGTCGTCTCACGCGGTCTGTACGTCCAGCACGAACGCTGGTCCAACTGAGGCGCCAGGTGGAAATGGCATGGCAAGCCGTTCCACAGGACTACATCCAGCATCTCTACGATCGTCTCCATGGGAGAATAGCAGCCTGCATTGCTGCGAAAGGTGGATATACACTGTACTAGTGCCGACATTGTGCATGCTCTGTTGCCTGTGTCTATGTGCCTGTGGTTCTGTCAGTGTGATCATGTGATGTATCTGACCCCAGGAATGTGTCAATAAAGTTTCCCCTTCCTGGGACAATGAATTCACGGTGTTCTTATTTCAATTTCCAGGAGTGTATATCTTCACATTTTTCGGGAAACATATGAAGTTGTTCTTTTGAAATTGTAGTAGAACGTAAATTTACTTTCACTGGGTGGAGGAGCCTTACTACACTCTTGCTCATAAATTAAGGATAACTGCAGAATGTGGTTCCACACAACGTGGCACTACATGAAACTGGCGCTAATAGCATGAGCACATAGGGAACACACATCCCGACATCAGTATGGGATATGATCACCGTGCACACGTGCACAGGCCGCACAACGTCTTGGATCAGGTGGTCGAGCAGCTACTGGGGTATAGCCTCCCATTTTTGCATCAGTACCTGTCGAAGCTCCTGAAGTGTCGTAGGGGTTTGAAGACGTGCAGCGATACGTCGACCGAGAGCATCCCAGACGTCCTCGATGGGGCTTAGGTCTGGAGAACAGGCAGGCTACTCCATTCGCCTGATATCTTCTGTTTCAGGTACTCCTCCACGGTGGCAGCTCGGTGGGGCCTTCCATCTGGATGAAGGTGGGACACACTGCACCCCTGAAAAGGTGGTGCAAAATGATGTCCCGAGACACCTGACCTGTTACAGTTTCTCTGTCAAAAACATACAGGTGTGTACGTGAACCAACCATAATCCCACCCCACACCATCAAACCACGAGCTCAATACAGGTCCCTTTCAAGAACAATAAGGGGATGGTATCTGGTTCCTGGTTCACTCTAGATGAAAACCCTGCTTGACTCATCCATGAACATAACCTGGGACCACTGTTCCAGTGACCATGTGCTGTATTATTGACACCATGCTTTACGGGCTCTCCTGTGACCAGGGGTCAGTGGCATGCACCTTCCAGGTCTCCGGACGAATAAATGATGTCTGTTCAGTCGTCTGTAGACTGTGTGTCTGGAGACAACTGTTCCAGTGGCTGCGGTAAGGTCGCGAGCAAGGCTACCTGCAGTAGTCCGTAGCCGTCTGCGGGCACTGATGGTGAGATATCGGTCTCCTTGTGGTGTTGTACACTGTGGACGTCCCGTACTCTAGCGCCGGACACGTTTCCTGTCTGCTGGAACAGTTGCCATAATCGTGATACCACACTTTGTGGCACACGGAGGGCCCATGATACGACCTGCTATGTTTGACCAGCCTCCAGTCGCCCTAGTATTCTACCCCTCATAACGTCACCAATATGTGTTCTTTGATCCATTTTCAACACACAGTCACCATCAGCACGTCTGGAAACGTCTGCACATTTACTCGCTGTACCGTGCTCTGACATGCACCAACGCACCTCTGCGGATGTGGACTGCTGCCAGCGCCACCGAGCGACGACCGCAGATCAAATGCACTGCATGGTCATCCAGCGAAGTGATTTAAACCCGCAAACTGCCTACCAGAGCGTTGTTTCACCGTGTATCATCATTATTCTTCATTTATGAGCATGAGTGTACTTGTTGAGCTGTGATCACTTCCAATGGGTCTCTTTGAATGTGTTAAGCAAGTATAGGTGGCACAAAAGAAGAAGTACGATTGTACTGGGCAGTGACGGTGTGAATGAAATAACAAGATTTCCGATGTGAAGAAATGGCACACCAGCTGCGTTAGAAAACAATTTTTAACGCAGCTAGTGTGGTATTTCTTCACAACGACATGCTTCAAAAACAGTTTCTGAAACTGATGAACAAAAATCTGAATGATACTATTAGTCTTTGCGGTGGGCGGTGATGTGTGAGGGGAAATGCTGACGTAATCGACGCTCGGCGCTAGCAACAGAAACTGCAACGTTTAACTTCACTACGCAGTTGCGACACTACAACTTCTATGTCGCTGGCGTTGGCAGTAATGGAAAAAAAAGAAAAAAGAACGAAAAGAGAGAAAACAGGAATTTAGACATGACGTGTTTCCGTAAAAATACGATATGTGACGAAACCGAACGACGGACCCATCAGACACCTTTTAATGTACCACTTACTCGCAGTTACCATTGTCAGCAAAGTGGTTATCACCAAGGGTGAACGTCCATCGTTTTCCTTTCAATTCTTGCTCTTAGGGCGATTAACTGCTAGCTTGTTGAACTACAGAATATTGAATTATAAACCAATTCTTAAATATAGAGCCCTAAAACCGGCAGCATATTTACAATGTGCAGCCGATACTTTTACAGGTCGTTACGTCGATACGTGTTTCGTTGATATACCGATACTTTCTACGATATATCGAGAGCCGATGATGGTCTCCTTTTAAATGGTTAAAATGGCTCTGAGCACTATGCGACTTAACTTCTGAGGTTATCAGTCGCCTAGAACTTAGAACTAATTAAACCTAACTAACCTAAGGACATCACACACCTCCATGCCCGAGGCAGCATTCGAACCTGCGACCGTAGCGGTCACGCGGTTCCAGACTGCAGCGCCTAGAACCGCACGGCCACACCGGCCGACGGTCTCTTTTTACATATCGATGTTTGGATACCCGACAGCTTTAAAAATATCAACAGTCCTAGTCTACCATTCGACGCAATACCAGGGCACACTGCGCACCGCAATACGAGATATCTGCAAATACACGGAGAGCATTTCGCAGAACCACACTCGGAATTTTATAGAATGAATATCTCTTATTTCATCACACGCTCACAGCAGCAGCAGTAGCTGTCCGATTGAAGCGCATTGTGTTACTTTGTTTCAGAGTAAAGTTCACAATCATTGCGATTCGTTTTAATCACAGTCAGATAGTGTTATTAAATTTTTAAGTCAGAATTAGAGTCATGTCACCATGCTTTGTTCATCTGTGTCAGCTATCTATCAGAACACGTCACTTTACAAAAACGAGCAAGAATATAATCTATGTTGACCTATGCAACAATTAACTCATTTCTTCTAGAAATAAATCGGTCGTGATATAGAATTCCACCTGTTGTTCAAGATTCCTTGATCAACTTTATTAGTTTTAGCTTTCTATGTTGTTGTAATGGGAGTAGTCTTGGAATATAAGTACAATCTGTCATCTTCATTTTCGCTACACAAGGCCACATTCCTAGTCACTTAAATTCCGTTGCGTACCCGTTCACAGTTGGATCACTGAACCGGCTGCTCTGTGTCTCAGAGGTAATCAGAGGCAGAAGTCCGTTACAGGTACCCACATGTCTGCCCACCAGAGAGACATTTTGTAATTTCGGATACCTAGACATTCGATACAAACAAGCACAAAATGTTTTACAAAACATGTAACACAGTAAGTGACGCAAACAATAACGGAAATTTATGAAATAGAACAATATTTTGCCAGTACTAACATACTGCTTAGAAATCGTCTGACCACATTTCTCAACTAAAAATCTAATAACACTACAAAGAGCAAAGGCGACCTATGCAAAGAAAACGATAGGAGTGACCATAACTTTGCTGTCTAGACTCATAGTCCCACTGGCGAGGGCATCCATCGTCATTTTAGTCCGACGGACAAACCTGATACTACCCAATATCAGCAGTTCGAACACTCTGATAGAAACATTGGAGGAGAAAAGGTAATGCATTCCTCCGAAATTTTGCGGCACAGGGTCATGATTTACCGAACATGGGCGAAGGAAAGCGTCGAGGTGAGAACGTGATTGCCAGAATGGTAGCTGAAGTGTTTTTCTTGTTGTTTTAGAGTTTTATATAGCTACTGGCCCACTCTCTCACTCCTTGTATCTGAAGCTGAGTCAGAACCCTTCGTGAAATCTGTACCCCAACGTAATATCTGACGTATTTACCTTTTTTTGTCCAGTCGCCACAGTTGATTCTCTTGATTCTTTGGAAGTAGAGGTCCTTTTAATCAATGCGTCTGGAATCCCGTGAACAGCCGAGGAAAGGCTTGACTTCTTCACTCTATGCATCTGTTATTGGGGCAACAGAAGATAACTTCTACTCGTCTTACGAAAAAGTATGCCGATTATTTTCCTTTTACAAACATGTACTCTCTTGAATGTGTGTACAGGTCATTAGAGTGACTCGTGAATTAGAGTACAGCACAAATTTTAATACGACATAAGCCTCAAAAGTTCAACATGACAATCAGGATTACAATATATTTTGTGACAAAACCGTCTTTTCTTTTGTTTTCATTTTTGGAGAGCGTTGTTGCCCTTTGACGGTCAAGGCACCGCTAACCAGCGACGCCAAAATGTAAAACGCCCTGCCCTCAGCAGGTGAAGCTGTTTACTTGTCGTCACAGCTTGCCATTTTCTCGTATGTCACGCTTGCCGTTTAATGTCTACACGTGCGAAAACAGACACGTGTGCACAGTATGCGTTCCGCGTCTTACTCCCTGCCTAATGTTATTCTCTTTGGATCATATTTCCTTGTACCACACAGGAGTTTGAAATGTCGTCTGCCTAAACGACATGTAACACTTCAATGTCCGTGGTTTGCACCATCATATCTGCAACATATCACGAATCAAAAGCAGCGCGTGAGTGTAAGTTGTGTCGGTAAATATGTGAACGTTACCATATGGCACTGTGCGCGAAAAGGGGGTTAGTAAGTACTATGGAAATCACAAGGGAAACAATTCTCAATTTCTTGCGTTACCATAATTGCACTTTGAACTTACATCGCTATTTGGCAGCAATAAATATATTATTATTGTAGAGTACAAAGCTCAGATATCATTGTGTAACCATTTTGCGTGCTGTGAAGCGGGATATTTGAAAGCAGGCCGAATTTGATTCTCATTTTTCTTCCAAACACTACATGGGCTGCTTACAAAAACTTTACCGACTATGTCCTCTCTGCGACCCCAGAAGCATGTAATAGGGCTTTGTGAAACGTTGTATCGTCAATGGATATCAGAATGTCTAATCTATGTAGTAGCTTATTATAACATCTTAAGTACATCTCCTTGTATATTGGAGTAGGAAACAGTATGCTAAAAACTCATCGGATTACATATGTTACGGCCAACACGTAGCAAAGTAAAAATCATGTTATTAAGAAACGACAGTGTCACCGCTATATATACTTAAGCGCAGGGAACCATCAGACACCTTGTGAGACGAAGTTATGCAAGTAACATATACAGACAAACACCTCAAACTGTTACAATTACCGAGGCGAAAAAAAAATCATCAAATGCCTCCTAATATCTTGTAGGATCTCCTTCTGCTCGGCCTAGTGCAACAACTAGACGTAGCACGGACTCAGAAAGTTGTTTGAAGTCCCTGTGCAGAAAATTGAGCATGCTGTCTTTACAGCCGTCCACAATTATGAAAGTTGTGCACGAATTGACCTCAGATTACGTCCGCAAATTTTCGATAGAAATCCTGCCGGGCGATCTTGGTACCCAGACTGGTATGCAAACCAATGACGAGCAATTGTGTCCCAGTGAAATGGCACATTGTCATACATAAACGTTCCATCTTTGTTTGGGAACAAGAAGTCCATGGATGGCTGCAAATGGTCTGCAAGTAGCCAAACATAACCATTTCCAGTCAATGATCGGTTCAGTTGGATCAGAGGACCCAGTCCAAGTAGACACAGGCCACAGCATTATCGAACCACCACTAGCTTGCACTGTGCCCTGCTAACAACTCTGGTCCATGGCTGCGTCGGGTCTGACCATACTCCAACCCAACTATCAGCTCTTAACAATTGAAACCCGAACTCATCTGACAAGATGACAGTTATCTAGTCGTCTATGGTCCAACCGATATGGTCACGAGCTCAAGAGAGACGCTGCAGGCGACGTCGTGCTGTTAGCAAAGGCACTCGTGTCGTTCGTCTTCTACGGAAGCACACTAACGCCAAACTTCGGCACAGTGCCCCAACGGTTTCGTTCGTCGTACGTCCCACATGTTTTCTGCGATTGTTACAAGCTGTGTTGCTTGTGTATTAGCAGTGGAAACTCTACGCAAACACCGCTGCTCTCGGTCGTTAAGTGAAAACCGTGCGCCACTACTTTCTCCTCGGTGAGACGTAATGCGTGAAATCTAGTATTATCGCCACACTCTTGACACTGTGTATGGCTGAATATTCAGTCCTCTAACGATTTCTGAAATGGAATTTCGATGAGTAGCTCCAGCTGCCAGTCTACGTGCAAAGTCTGTTAATTCCTATCGTGCGACCATAATCACGTCGAAAACCTTTACACCTGGTTCACTTGATTACAAATTACAGATCCGTCAATGCACTACCCTTTTCTGCCTTTTCTACGCGATGTTACGTCATGCGTATATGTGCATATCACTATCTCATGACCCTTTTTCTCTCAGTGTAAAATGTATAATCAAAGTAGAAGCTAATTATAATTTCCTATCTATAACTCCTTGTATGCTGGTATTGGGAACAAAATGCTACAAGTCATTGGACTATGCGTGTTACGGCTCGCATGTAGCAAAGTAAATATCACATTATGAATCACGGTGTCACCGTCGCCTCTATGCAAGGACAGGGAACCCACCAGACATCATGTGAAAAGTAACTTGCAGGTAACATCTAGAGATGGCCAGCCTAAACTATGCACACATTAGTATAATAACATACATGGAACTTGCTATAAGTCTCTTGAAGCCACAAGTCAACAGGCTACCGTAGACCTCGGAGAACTTCTCGCAACAAATAGAGCTCACATTACAGAGTTAATGACCGTTAATTAACAAGAGTTTAGAACAGGTTAAGTATTGACCTGTGCTGTCATTTGGTCGTAAGACCAAACACGGCACAGAACTTCGCTTGTTCTCTACTACACTTAATCCTCACAATTCCAGTGCTCCCCAAACTCTCCGTTCCTTTCGATCCTCCATTTTTTCTGTGCTTATCTGTTTTATTGTAAATGGCTTTGTACGCCATAATACATTCTGTTGTTGTAGTTGTCAAATGTATCTTTTACTATGTTTCTGTATCATTTTCCATACGCAAAGCACCTTCAAGCTATTCTATAATACGCCTGTCAAGTACATATTTTATGTTATTGCGATAGTTAATTTAACTTAAAGTGTTACACAGGCACTGTTTTTCGAGTCTGGTGTTAATTTATTCCAGTTTTCTATCTTCATTTACTGTTCAGCGAATACCCTCCCTTCTTTGACGACGATAATCGGTTAAAGTTTGATGACTGCCTTGTAAGCTGAACACCTGTTAACCAAATGAATTATTCCTGTAAAAACACACAAAATACTGTGGTTATCGTTTGTAATGATGTTTTTATTTCAGGAAGCGACTGTGTGTTCTGTGTTCTATAATATGTACGAACAATAACTAAAATTTCATTATTTACTGTCTTTCCTGGCATTGCAGATTTGGTGGCCAGCACGTTTGATATGTTTCCTTGAACAGTGCTGTCTTCATAACAAATCTGGACATAGCACATGGTTCAAATGGCTCTGAGCACTATGCGACTTAACTTCTGAGGTCATCAGTCGCCTAGAATTTAGAACTAATTAAACCTAACTAACCTAAGGACATCACACACATCCATGCCCGAGGCAGGATTCGAACCTGCGACCGTAGCAGCAGCGCGGTTCCATACCGTAGCACCTAGAACCGCTCGGCCACCCCGGCCGGCTATGTACGGTCCAGTCACGTTAATGTGGCTATCGTTTATATCCAACGTCTACGTGAAATAGCTACACACAGACCGCCAGTGGCAGCGCTAGCAGTGGAGGATATATGAAGCATGTCGAGGGAACGTGGGATACAGTGCGGTCGTTGTCGTAACGCGGAAAAGGAGCGATTTATCTGACGTCCAAAAGGGCATAATCATTGGCTTTCGGACCAAGGGTGGAACAATCTTCGAAAGGCTAAATCAGTAAACTGTTCGCATACCACCATGCTTAAAGTATACCGTACATGGGAACATGGCGCTCTCAAGAACCAGCGCCGAGGCAACTGTGGTCCACCGCGGTCCATAGGTGACAGGGGGGAAGGACGGCTACGGATATGTGTACGGGCGAACAGACGTGCAAAGTTTGAGCAGCTGACCGCCCAGATTAACCAAGGGGTGCTACTGACAGTATCTACTCAATGGCCGTTTAGGTAACGTTGTTGCGTATGGGCCTCCGTAGCCGGCGCCGAGATCATGCACCCTTGCTGACTGCTGTTCATCGTAGACAGAGGCTGGAATTTGCACTCCAGTACCGCAACTGCAGGTCCACAGAGCGGCTACACAGGTGGCCTTTTCAGATGAATCATTTTTCATGCTCCATCGGATAGAGCTGCTGGAGTGTGCGGAGTGAAACGTCTGAACGAAATCAGCCTGCAACACTTTTCGTAACTGCCCAGGCCGGTGGATGGTGCGTTGTAGTCTGGCAAAGGATACAGGCGTCTACAGGCAAAGACAGGTGAGCACCTTTTTTTTTCAATCTTAGAAAGTTAATGCAGTAGTTTTCTTTTTCACTTGAATAGGGCTGTTTATCTCTATGAAATATGCGATAAGCGGGAAACCCGACTCGAGTCCCCGTCAGGCATACATTTTCATTGTCGTCATTCCACCAGACAGCTGATGGTTTTCGGTATTCGCAAATGCGAAGACATTTCATGTAGAACATCTAGTGGTGCACATAATTACACTACCCACCATTAAAATTGCTACATCACGAAGTTGACGTGCTACAGACGTGAAATTTTACCTACAGGAAGAAGATGCTGTGATATGCAAATGATTAGCTTTTCAGAGCATTCACACAAGGTTGGCGCCGGTGGCGACACCTACAACGTGCTGCCATGAGGAAAGTTTCCAGACGATTTTTCATACACAAACAGCAGTTGACCGGCGTTACCTGGTGAAACGTTGTTGTGATGCCTCGTGTAAGGAGGAGAAATGCGTACCATCACGTTTCCGACTTTGATAGAAGTCGGATTGCAGCCTATCGCGATTGCGGTTTATCGTATCGCGACATTGCTGCTCGCATTGGTCAAGATCCAATGACTGTTAGCAGAATATGGAATCGGTGGCTTCAGTAGGGTAATACGGAACGCCATGCTGAATCCCAACGGCCTCGTATCAGTAGCAGTCGAGATGACAGGCATCATACGCGCATGGCTGTAACGAATCGTGCAGCCACGTCTCGATCCCTGATTCAACAGATGGGAACGTTTGCAAGAAAACAACCATCTGCACGAACAGTTCGACGACGTTTGCAGCAGCATGGACTATAGGCTCAGAGACCATGGGTGCGGTTACCCTTGACGCTGCATCACATACAGGAACGCCTGCAATGGTGTACTCAATGACGAACCTGGGTGCACGAAAGGCCGAACTTCATTTTTTCGGATGAATCCAGGTTCTGTTTACAGCATCATGATGGTCGCATCTGTGTTTGGCGACATGGTGGTGAACGCACATTGGAAGCGTGTATTCGTCATCGTAATACAGGCGTGTCACCTGGCGTGATGGTATGGGGTGCCATTGGTTACACGTCTCGGGCACCTCTTGTTCGTACTGACGGCACTTTGAACAGTGGACATTACATTTCAGATGTGTTACGACCCGTGACTCTACCCTTCATTCGATCCCTGCGAAACCCTACATTTCAGAAGGATGATGCACGACGGTATATTGCTGGTCCTGTACGGGCCGTTCTGGATACTGAAAATTTTCGAGTACTGCCCTGGCCAGCACATTCAACAGGTCTCTCACCAACTGAAAACGTCTGGTCAATGGTGGCCGAGCAACTGGCTCGTCACAATACGCCACTATCTACTCTTGATGAACTGTGGTACCGTGTTGAAACTGCATGGGCAGCTGTACCTGTACACGCCATCCAAGCTGTGTTTGACTCAAGTTCCAGACGTCTCAAGGCCATTATTACGGCCAGAGGTGGTTGTTCTGGGTACTGATTTCTCAGGATCTATGCACCCAAATTGCGTGAAAATGTAATCACATGTCAGTTCTAGTATATTACATTTCTCCAATGAATACCCATTTATCATCTGCATTTCTTCTTAGTGTAGCAACTTTAATGGCCAGTAGTGTACTTCTACAAATGTAGTGCTCTGTGTCAGTCACTTGCAGTATTCAAAGGAAAGTCGGTGCCGAGATCTTGCTACGTCATTTTAAAAAATTGTGAAATGCGTTTTTATCTGTAGTAGTCATATCGAGGAAAGTTAAAGTAAGTATAGCTAACGCTATTTCAACGTAGATTCGGGTTTGTTACTGCCTTTATGAGAATATTTGAAATGAAACCACTGTGGTGTACGTAATGTTGATACATAACTTTTGTTCGTTATTTAGGACTCTTAATTTGTTTCAGCCATTATGAGGTCATGCAAGTTTCTATTTGAGATTGTGTTTAGGAAAAATGCGAATTTTCTTTCTAACACAGAGTGATTCTTATTTACTTTTAAAAACCTACCGAATAGACGTAGATAATGCTAAGACAAGTAATTTAATGCAGGACACAAGGTATAACATTAACGTGCTGTGAAACACGCTAATGTTACCCTCTGAGTGGATTTCGAAGTTCGACCGCGGGTGTGCCTAATGGACAAGCTGTCGGACTATAATTTCTAATTTGGTGAAATTAACAGAAAAACCAAACGGGCTTTAACCTTGGTAGTTAATCAAAGTGAAAAAATCATAAATGAATGAAGAAAATGAACGGTCGTCAGCCTAATTAGGGATATTAATTTGGAAATATATATTTGAGAGAATTCAAAATTAGTTACTTTTGTAGAGATTTCCCTTTGAATAGCAAACAGGATATAAACTGACACAGTGCGCTCTGTACTGTTTATAGCAGCAGTTACCAATAACACACACACACCAATAAATTATGGGGAGCAAATCTGCACCGAGCTCGTACTAATGACAACCGCACTCAAGAGCATTACTTAACTGAATACAGAAACGTCACTGCATGAAGTGCAGTACTAATTTTGGACATGAGGGGTTTCTATCTTGATTAACATGAAAAACACAAATAAAGATGAAGCTACTCTACATACAGCGGATTTCCTTAGTAACAGCAATAGTTCAGTTTTTTCTTAATAGGTGGAGAATATGATGGGCACCCATAAACTAATATACTTTCACCAGTCTTTGATTGTTGCAATAGCAATGACTAGCTCTAAAAGCTAATCATTCACTTAAATTACTTTGCAAGACAATAAAATAAAACACTGGGCTTAATTAACTTCAAAAAGCAGCCCTTCATGATGGGTACCAAAACTACACCATCTTTGAAAATGTGCATAGTTTTACTTCTAACACTACACTGTGAATCTGTTCATTAAAGATTTATATGTACTTGAAATTTAATCATCTGTGAAGCAGGTATTCTTTGCAGTAATATTTACGCAATCTTGCACTGTAATCCTACAAAACAATACTTTATTATAAATTAAGAATACTTTAACAAAAGCCTATCCAACTTCACTTTTGGGGTTTTAACTTTTAAATAATTAAGGTTTTTACTTGCCTATTAATTGAACTTTGAATTTTTGTGCCTAAGCTTCCAACCTTGATAATTTCATTTGGAGTAGTTCATTAACAAAGCATCCAGATGTTCCTCTTACTTTATCTTCTACTAATCCTTTTACGTTCGACAAAAAATCACTTCTAAACACATGAATGCAAGAATTGTTCATTTAAATGAGGATGCTCTGTTTTAGTGGCATTTAGATGACGACCCTGTGCTGGTTCGTGATCAGGATTGACATTATGGTTCCGGACAAGAATTTATGTTTTATGTTATTATTATTGAAACAACACACTAATTAAGTGGTTCATTCCCATAAACAATACTAAACTGAATGTTTAAAGTTTGTGAAGCAGTGGCGAAGATTGGTGGCAGGCGCAATGCTAACTGTACTCACTGCTCTTCATGTGAGAATGCTCTACAAGTTCTCTTCTTGGGGTCGGATTTTCAACATATTAGAGCCAGTCTATTATTCCGTGAATACCAAATTATATCCAGATGCACATCCGAGGCAAATCCCTTATAGTTCAATTTCCAATTCTCTGTCTTTGCACCGTCGAAGTGTACTGTGGTAAGGCTAGCCACATACTGCGTGTCGCTCACCCAAAGGAGCCGTTCAGTTCGACCGCCAAGCCCACCTTTTACATCGTGGCATGCCACTTTCATTGCGGAGGGACTTCCCTACAGCGTTTACATGATACAAATACAAGTGCCCTAAGAATGAACCAGCTTTTAACAAACGTACGTTTTCTCATAAACATACTAATATTATAATAATTTAAAATTTCATCACATTCTTTTGCCCTTTTCATGTATACATGACAAAATTCTAATTTTCTTGCCATACATCAAGGAGTTTAAACAACACAGAATACACACTTGATAAATTGCAGAGTCACACTTGCATATAATAAACCAATTCCTAATCGATATAAGTGGCACAAGGGGACAGCAAATGTCGGGAAATACTCCAAAAGTAAAAGACAGATTTTGAACATGTGACATCACCAGATGATCTACTTCGCCATTTTGTCGTACTGTAGTTTTCAATTAACCAGAGGAGGCTACAAGGCGAGTAAATGAACTCAAGGTAAACACAGAGGTATCTAAAACAGTGGAGGAAATACTGCCTCCCATATGCAAAACTCGAACGCTGATCCATACGCACACAGGTCTTGCATGCACCCTTGGGGCACACTGTTGTGGATACTTGACTTGGTTTGGGCTGATCAGACGCAATAGGCCGGTAGTTTCGAGCGTGCGACGTGCGGCGAGACAAAGGTCACACATTCAACATTTATCACATAATTTTGGGGCATTTCCCAAAATTTGTGGCCCATAATGTCTGATAATAAATTACTTGTTCCAACGTCGGCTGCGGCGCGTCGGAGTTTTTTGAACGCTTATAAGTATTACCATGCATATCATATAAATGCCAGATAGTTGAAAACTGTGTCCTAGTGGTTCCAAAGTCAAGCAATCGCTTAAAAGCAATTTAATGTTTACATTTTACATTTTTTTCTTGTATCGGTTGCTTACTATGCTAATAAACATTAACATTCTCAGGTCTTTTTTTGTCTCCCTCTGTCCGATATGCGATCTGACAGACCGTTACATTTAAAAAGCAATGAAAAATGCATTCAGCAATTTCAGAGAAACAGTTAAGTTTTTTATGTGAAAAGGTTGCATTAATACCAACCAAAAAATACATTTAAATAAATACTAAAGTTTATTTTTAGGAAAAAAAACAGTATCTAAACAGAAAACTGCACAAAATGAACATCATATTACATGATAATGTCACTGCGACGACAACTCAAATATCCTGCACTCTACATTTAAATTTTTTCTATATTTTATTGTTAATTATACATGTAATAATAAAAACGTAGAAACTTCCTTAAAACATTCAAAAAATGAAAATTGTACTAGTACTACTCAAGGTTTTTATTTCCTTCTCAGAGGTTTCCTTTTGCACCAATTTTTATATGAGAATTCAAGCTAGATTAGATTCTTGCAACATTGGCACATAAAAGGCGTCTTTCTCTTCTTCCTTAGTTGACAGGTGGAGCATGCCTTGCGTTTTTACAATCGTTCCACAACGACTTCTACTCTTAGTTCCACTACACCCAAAACACGGCGAAGGATTCACGAACTTCATGGGGTGTGTGACACTTGTTGACTCGCTTTTTATCTATGGTGTCACCAACTAGTCTGCAAGTTTCTTCAGAAACTTAATGCGATCCACCTGATTATTGTATCTGTACGATTTGTCAAGAACAGACGGATTCACCGCACTTATGAACAGCGTGCATAAAATCAGCGTCAATGGTCATCGTTGGTAAACACTCCGACAGCCAGCGATATTTGTTTCAACCAAATAGATTTCTACCAAAATGCTAGCTAAAGGTTCAGTCCCAATACTTCTTATTTCATCATTTTGATCACTTTCTTCATTCGAGGAATTTGCAGGTGGCAAAGTAAATTCGTCTTCATTTTCTATTCTGAATTACCTTCACTTTCAATTACGTCGTCACTATATCATCCAACATCACGTCCTACACTGTTCTCAAACCGTTTTAAAACAGTGTCCTCAAAGTCAGGGTCTGTAATACAAACAGTAGATGAAAACGTAGCTCCTGAATCCATAACCCACAGTCCCAGGTACGACTTCAGATACCACTAGCACAAAACAAGCAGTAATAGTATAGGTCCACATCATATTCAAATTTGTACCGACAAAGGAAACCACTGCAACTTCGGGAAAGAACGACTAGACAACGCTGTAATTTCCTAATTCATTTGGTCCCACAAGACCTTACGACAAATTTCCAAATTTTCCCAATCCTCCCCTTCGTATTAGCAACAGAGTAACAATCGATGCAGCGGCCTGTGAGACCGCACCTGAGACGTTAAGGTTTTGTATGTCCATTCTTCTGACTGGAGGTCTGGAGGGACTACGGCCGTTCCGTATTGTTTAAAAAAAATGAAACACCTACAGCCGTCCTTCTGATGTCATTTATTGCACGTCTACCAATTTCAGCGCTTGAGTGCACCATATTCAGGTCTTAGCTGATGCTTAAGGGGGTAGCACCATGCGTATACACGATGCATCAGTGGTCAACATAACTGGTTTACGCAGACTACCTGTAACTGTTATGTCGCCTTTGCAACTGGGACATTAATGGTTAACTTTGGTAAAAATTTTAATAAAAGTTTCCAAAGAGAACCACCTTCTTAAAAGAATTGAATGTTTGTTTTTTACTAGTTTCGTCTTGTATGTTTAACATGCTTAATATGATAAAGATTAATTTTGGAAAAATACGAGTATTGTGGGGTCTCAAAGGGCTAAGCACATTCCTTGGAAGCCAAATGTTATTTGTCCGCAGCACATGGTCTAGTGGCTAGCCTTGCTTCCTCTAGATCACGGTATCCCGGGTTCGATTCTCGGTCTGGTCGGGGATTTTCTCCGCTAGGGGATTGGGTGCTCGTGTTCCCAGCATCATTTCATCATCATTTGCGAAAATGGTGAGTCTGGACTGTGTAAGGATTGGGAATTTGTATGGGCGCTGATGACTGCACAGTTAAGCACCCCATAAACCAAATGCCATTATCGTCATCCTAATGTTATTTGCACCACAATGATGGAAAACGTGCATTGTTAAAGTGTCAGTTAAATAATATAACAGGCGTTACCACTCACTGGAACATCTTCGTTTTTAATTTGTCAGTTTTGCGAAGACTGCTTAAGTATATCCCTCAGAAACCAAATTTTGTTTGCACCACTGTCACGGAATGCATGTATCATTCGGGAGAAATTTGTATACTGTACAATAAACCACAGCGATTTAACAACTAGTTACGTTAAATCAACAAGATGCCATAATTATCTGACGCTCTTCAACTATTCCCCTAATTCATCCTTTTCCCACAAGAACGCCACAGCCATTTGAAGGTTACTAGTAAGGACTTTTTTTGCCATCGGATTTAATTACAACGATCACAGATCGGCTAGACTGGCAACACTAACTTTTAACGAATGTGTCGTTTTACGACTGCAGCCAGCCTGTTTGGCTTTCGGCGCGACCAATGCGGAGCCGTCCGTGAATCATGAATGCGTGACGCAGAAATACCGGGGCGCACGCACGTCACGTGAATTTAATATAGAATATTGATTGTGTTGGGCCGGTCGTTCTGCGCATGATGATGATATATGATCTTGCTATGAATAAATAACATCGCTGCGTTTAAAGCAACGCGCGCGAAAAGTGCTGTGTATTTTTAATTTGTTTCTCGCAGCCCGTAAATGCGATAGCCGGCGGCAATTGAAATGCGCTGCCTCGCGAATTATGTATCAGAATTCGCGGATTTCATTCCTGCGAAAGCAATTACTGCCTTTGTTTCCTTGCGCCGCGGCCGAATGCTTTATGCCCGCCAGTACAGTGTGGAGCGATTCCTGCAGCAACCTGTCGCGCTCATTTTTAACACTGCGTGTGGAACGTCATTTTTTCGCAAGGGGGAAGAAGAGCAAAACTTTTACTGAAAAGTGACGTCGTTCGATCATAGGGTGTCTCCGTCGCAAATAAAGGGATACGTCAAGGTTTTATTTGTACTACCTTTGTTTTCGTGGGCTCATATCAGTATAATTGTCCTAATTGATAGAAGTCATGATGGAAAATTGCGTTGGCTAATACATTAGTCGCTAATTTTATGTCACTAGTTACTAATTACATATGTCCAAAGTGATCGGGAATATTTTATAATCAACTGCTTAATAGCCTGTCGGAACATCTGCATCGCAGTACTGCAGAGATTCTGCGTGGTGGTGGTTTCAAGTCCTCGGTACGTTTCTCAAGATATATTCAAAGACCCCTACAGTTTATTGACTAAGCAAAACGTTTTCTAACATTCTGCGTGGCGTCTGTTTGTTCTAAGTCGTGTCTCCCTACCACTTTCGCGCAACGACACTCTGAGCGTGTTTTTTAGGGAATTGACTAGCTTGAACCTGAGACCTGTTGCTGGTAAGGAGACGCCAGACCACACATGACATGTAGAGTTCAGAAGAGTTCAGTGAGACTAGCAATGATATAACCAAATACTTAATGATTTCAGCGTCAGCTCCACTGCACTCCCTGTAAAAGAATCTTAATACTAACTAAATTTAGTGGAAGGGGTTCAAGGCTTTCCTATTTTTAGTTAGCTGGTAAAATAACGTCGAAAAAGCAGTTAAGTTTACCATTGGAGATTTTATTCTACTCACAAAACATTGTTTATAAATTGCACTATTGATAATAGGAAATGTTTTAATACAGGATGATAAAAACCAACAGCGTCCAACAAAAATGTGAACGAATATTCCCTGAATTGGTTTCCAAGTTCTACAATGGATCGAAGGATGACCTATGCCATATCACATCTGTAATCTAGTTTTAAATTAAGTTTCACAAAAGAGAAAACTATCAAAATGGTCTACAGTGACCCTCAATTATCTTTAATTACTTATCTAACTTGTCGTAAATTACAGTGGCTGTTGTGGCTTCTCAATAATTATACAACAGAAAAATCATCGCGTTTCAGATTTTAACTCTAATTAGCAAATGTGATTACCATGAGCTTTAATTGACGATTGGCACTAGTATTACGCAAAACGGGGGTGTAACAGATGAGACTTCTGCAGTTCTGAGTGAAGCCTTATGCGCTCAAAAATGCGGCATCGCGTGCGTTCATTATCTTGTCGGTGTTTAGGTAGCGTCAGGACGGCGCAGCTCCTCACATCTCGCCGTCTCGGAAGCAGCTCTCTCCTAACTTCTCCTTACTACAATTTACCGAAGTTGGTTTAAAAAAAACTATCTGGCTGTGTTTTCATCTGACCAATCAGGGTCTCAATGTTAACCTTAAGCTCCGCCTACAAAAATTCTGTCTATCCAATGAGAAACGTTATACTTTTCGTGGTGGTGCAATGTTTTTAAAGTTTGCAACGCAACAGAGACGCGAAAAAGTCTCACGCTAAAACTTGCAGCTGGTGTGGTCCTTTTAGTGTTATCGTGAGATCTATACTGTTCTCCTGGAGGGCTCTAGCTTTTAACATGGGCTGGGGGGTGGTCCTGGTGGTTAGCTGGCTACGTGGGTGTCCGTCCCTTATCGTAGGGCCTTCTAGCTTAACACGGTTCTGCTCTTGGCTTCTGTTCTCGTTTCTCCCCTCGGAACTGCGTCTGTCTCACTGTGGGAAGGTATGACATGTATTTAGGCATTCTTGTGTTAGTCTGTGGTATTCCATTTGCTCACTCGTTACTCGTATTACTTTGGTTAATTTAATGTCACGATTTATTCGGAGCTATGTGACATACTACTGGATTTGCTTATCATGTCAGGGTTTTCATGGAAGGTGTTGGATTTGGCTGACACCTTACACATGGCTTTTCATAGCCACGAGCTTCCTGTTGAGCGGCGACGTTCATAAAATTGACTGAAATTGTCAATTTTTTGCATTTGTTAGTAGAATTCATGGACAATAACGTTAAAAATAATATACTTCTAGAGCTGTTTCAATCTTGATGCTAATAGAGTAAATGGTTGATATTAATGATGAAATCGCATTCGAAGTGCCTCAAAAGTAATGAAAAGTGTGACGCCACCGTAGGGTCACGCCCACTTTTAGAAGAAACACTTTAGCACTAGCACAGTGAACGATTCCGTCGATTACTTTCAAGAAAACTTGCACGGGGTGCATTTATAAGGCTGTGCTATATACTCTTTGGCTTTCTAGATCATCTATGACTCTTGTCAGTGACGTAAGAGGCAAAAGCTTGGAAGGTGGGAAAGGCGTTGGTTGACACAACGGACTAACAAAGATGGTAGAAATTCTTGAAGTGTATTGTGACAAAGCTTTCCGACGGAATCTACCCAGTGTAAGTGATAAGAAAATTGCAGTGTTGGCTACATATTTCCACATTGTATCAACAAACGAACATCCCATGTGCCATACTAGCTGCTATGAATATCTACATGCTCAGACGGATAACAACCCCTACGTTCGCAAGGAGAGCCTTTGAATTGTATTTTGGATATTGCCAAGCCCACTCAAAGGAGGTTCTTGGCCGATCTTGTAATTCTCAAGAAGTGTATTGTGGAGAAGCTCGGAATCCACATGAGTCTCTAAATTCACTCATATGGAAACGATGCCCTAAAACCAACGTTTCATCTGCTACAGTTGTCAGTATTGTATTTAATGATGGGAACGTAGGGAGGATGAATTTACTAAAGAAAACGAGCTTTAAGATAGTCAATTTCATTCAAGACATCCTGCTGAGCAGTCTGTTGAAGACATGGTAAACGAAAGAAGGCAGAAAACAAGAAGCCACAAGAGAATTATTGAAGGGAAAAAGGGCCTCCGGTAGAAATCTGTGGCATTTTGAAGAGGTGACATAAGAAAAAACAAATGAAATGACAGTTTCAGTGACATTACTGTTCTCATACAGATATGATTTTATGTATACAGACTGAAGCGGCAAGCGAACATTTGTATCAAGGCCGAGAATCGATCCAGGTCTCTTGCTTACTAATTTTTTTCTTACTATTTTTTTCTTTATATACTTTTATTTTAATTTACTGTATATACCCAGTGAAAAAAAAAGAAATATCAATTACATCTGAAAAAGAAAAGAAAGAAATGTAGCGCAGAAGTGACATCCTCGTCACTCCACTTGGAGGAATATCCTAGCCCGTGAAGCTACACAAACCTGGAATTCCCTGTCGCTCCCGGGGGTAATGAAACATGCTGCCCAGAGTGTTCCCAAAGTCCATTCTGTAATTAGAGTTACGTTGGATGATTTGATGTTGTTCTACTAGATAGAGCGAATAACTCATTCCCGATATCACGGTTCGCGAGAGCACGTAGTGCTATGCGTATCCTGCAATCCAGCGGGTTGCCAACGTTTTCTATGAGAGGAAAGAGACCGCTTTTGGAAACAATAAAAGAGTCTGTCATGGTCGCGGTGTCGTCGTAATGTTCGAGGAGCCCATGATGAGTTGAATCAGCCGCCGAACGTCCCTCGCCTCACCGTACTGCAGACAATGTTTGTCGGTGTCCTGCATTCCACACATGAAGCACAGCGGGGAATCTCCCATTTGAATGTCGTACACTACTCGGCGGGTGACTGTCTTGCTGTTGATAAATGAATACTGAGACCATCTCGCTGTCGTGGAGGGGGCGGGGGAGGGGTGTTTTAGTCCGATAACATTGCTGCAGTATGACGCCTTAAGTAACGATCTATCTCACGGGTGAGAGGGATCCTCGTGGAAGGTATTTGTGACCGAACATAACTAAAATCAACAAAGAATCGCGTGACGTGGGAAAAAGGCGATATTGTGCCTACCGCCACCACCGATTCAAAGGCCGCGGAAGAAGAACTTGCCGACGTGATGGCGTCTTGCCGTTTGTTCCAGGTCGTACTGTCGCTCGCAGGTATAGAGCGAGAGCCCCGTTCCGTATATATCCAGAATGATATGGGAGGATTAAAGTCTCGTATTTGACCTTAAACATCATCCCTCGGCAGACATAGTATCCAAAGGTCGCAATTAACTTGTCAGCAAGACCATGTGGCACTCGCAGTGCCATTGTGAGATGCAGTCATGAGGCAAGGTTAACATCGGAATATACCACGCTTTGCAGCACGTCGTGGGTTCGAACTGAGTTGTTGCAAATGTGCAGTCGGAGGCGCTGGAGAAGTCGCCGGTAGCTCGCCACCACTGATTGCCGTAGCGACCGGGTGAACGAAGTCCCTAAGCATCGCATGATGTCGTCCGTCGCAAACGGATTGTGCAGAGCGTCCAATCCCAGTCCGATGTTCATAATCTTGGTTTTATTCATGTTGGCCCTGGTACCCGCCGCCACACTGTACGTATTAAGAAGGTCAACCACCTTACGAACCTCGTTCTCCGACCGGACGAGTATCAACAACCCGTCTCCATATGCGTGACACGTGAAGAAACTCGCACGCAGTCGAACGCCTGTATGAGGCCGTCGCAGAGTCTGCATCAATGGTTCGAGCGCTATTGCAAACAGCACCATCGGCAATCCTGCCTAACAGAGCTCTGAGCAGAAATTGTCCCTACCTCCCTGCCACTGACTTTCACTGTCGAAGGGGCGCAGCGAAGGAGACGCATGAGGATGGTAATGAAATCCTGGGGTATCACCATGTATTGCGTGGTCGAGTCAAGGAAATCGTAGTTGATCGTGTCAAAAGCACCATCGAAAACCACTGAGGTGAACGCCGCTGGCTTGCGACATGCTCCCATTAGGGAAATGACGTCACGGTATTTACCTAGGACAAGGTGTATGTTGCTTCGAACTCCTAGACAAACTCTGGTGGTTATGTCTTGGATATTACAGTCTTGAGCCTTGCCGCCAACATTCACGCAAAGATCTTGTAGTCAGCGTTGAGCATCGCGAGCGGTTGAAATTGATGGGTGCTGACACTCCCTGCCATTTACGGTATTGGTATAAGAATTTCCGCCATGAATTGCGACGGGACGGCCTGGTCAAGGCGCAGTAACTATTCATACATCAACACCCATTTGGACGTCCTTAGATACGCGAAATCGGGATAAAATTCGAGTGTCAAACCATATGGCCTTGGAGATTTATGCACCGCACGTGTCTTGAGTGCCATCAGTATGTCATCTGCCTTTTGGGTGTTCCAATAACGATGCTTCTCGGCGAATCATCCATCTCCGTGTGCATCTCTCGCAGTATGTCTTCTACCAACCGATCGTCCGTCGGCACCCTGGCGAAAGGGAGGTAGTAATATTCCAGAAACCCAGCAGCACTTGCCTGTTATTATGTCAACGGCCGATCTTCCCCATCATAGAGCATTGTAATCAACGATTGGCGATTACGTACATGTCTTCTGGACGCATGATGCATTGAGATACGTTCTCCACTGACGTTGTCCAGTACAGAGCACAAATCAAAAGGCCATTCAATTGATTTCTCGTGATCGGTGAAATGCACGCGTGAATGCGATGGACTTCCGCTTGACCCTCGGCCGATGGAGCCCTCAAGGACAGGTCACGGAGCACCTTGTGTATCGTGGAGCCATCTCGCATTTTCCGTGCCGTAAGTTATTAGAGCCCTTCGTATCGCCGGTTTTGCACACTGTAACCACCATGAAAGAACTGTACGGTGCATCGGGAGACGGCAAGTGCCCATCTGCCACGCTTCTTCGATACGCAGGTGACAATCGGGATCCACCAACAAGGACGAATTAAGTTCCACGAACTTGGGCTCCGCCAGACATGCTGCTGTAGGAAGGTTAACGTGCTTTAATATGCACGGCGATCCGTAAAAGATGTGGGGCAACGTTCAGCGACCAACTCGTGATCTTGTAATTCGCCAGAAACATAAATCCGATCAAGTCTGCTTGCCGAATGGCTAGTAGAAAAATGTGTTGCCCTCATGCTGCCTGAGACGCCCGCTAAACCCGCTGGGCAGAACAGGTGATTAGGATAGTGGAAAGGGCCAAATACGGTATCGGTCAATTTCACTTCAAAATTGTAATTTATTGTAATTTAATGACACCTTTAAACCAAAACGGCACATAGCCGAACCTTTACAACTACAAGTTTCAAAATCCAATCCTTTCACGGCTGAAGGCCTCCAAACAAGAATTCTAAAAAGAAACAACATAAATTTCAAGTGGCTGAAGACATGCGGTTAAAATTGCAAATAAAATCAGCTAGGCGGAAAGCCTCAAGGCAAAAGTGGATAGAAGAAACATATACAAGATGCTATAGAAACGGCTAAAGGCCACAATTAAATTTCAAAATTTTAAAATATATTACCATAATCTTTTAAGGCAGAAGGCCGCAATGATTTCGCTTAAGGGGAAATTTGGAGAATAAGGCTTTAAGCGGCTGAAGGCCCACAGTTGATTTTCCAAAAATTCAAAAATATCCTAACCTTTAAATTATCAAAGGCTGAACGCACACTAAATGAAAAAGCAACGCAACGGCAATAACTAAATTAAAGAATAAAGATTTAAGTAGCTGAAGGCCCACAATTGATTTACATTAACTGATTTACATAAAACACAATAAATGTTTTTCTTTTAAAGCATTGGCTATAATAGATTATCAACAGACAATTAAACACCCATGACGGGGACAGTACAGACAACGGTACTCAGACGTCTCCAGGGGGCAGGGGGGGGGGGGGGGGGGAATGGGTGCGGATGGGCCTGCCCTCAAAGCATTAACGTTCACTTAGGTGAAACAGGTAGTGGGCCCAACTACACTTGATCTGTTGGTAACCCAACAAAGAGACAGTCACAAACTGACCGACCAAACGACTTGCTAGCCACCAATAAGTAAATAAAACCTCAAAGACCAAACGTTTACGGACGTGATTACCCACAATGAAATATATATTAAGCTGTCAAAACTACACACCTTGTTGGATAGCGACAACAGGTGAGAAAAAGACGCTGCCTGAAATTACGTTAGTGGCCAGGGCAGGTAACCGAAACACTAACGCCCAAAAGGCAGAAAATTCCACTGGTACACTTGAATTTGAAATTAGGTAATATTGTTAACTTCACCAAAAAGGAACACTGCCTGAATCTACGTCAATGGCCAGGGCAGGTAACCAGAACACTAACGACCACAAGGCAACAAACATTTATTCAGCATTTTCGGATCACTGTTTCATTCGAGACCATGTCGCAGCTTGTGAAATTAGATCCATTAACTTTACAATATATAGAGGACATCACAAGAAAACACAGAAAAACTTTATGGTACACGTCTCTTACACAAAAACAATGAAATATTACTAGTAAAGAAGGGCTCTAAAACCCATACCTTAAGAGATCTGAGCACTTGTTCACCTTCGATGCTATTAAACTCATCCCTTCCACAGTAAGCTCTTCGCATTTCATACTTTCGGAGGAGGTAGTCCGAGCCAAAACAAGAAGAAAACGTCAGTAAATAAGGCTCTAAAACGCGTAGTACCTTAAGAGCTAGGAGCAATTATTCAGTAGTGATATGATAAACACTAGCGAATAAGAACAAATGCTTATAGCTCTTATAGTATGCATTTTAGACCCATGTTTACTAGACATTTGTTTCCTGTTTTGGGAAAAATCTGCAACCCCTAAAATACGGGAAGCAACGAGGTTATAGTAGAAGAGGTCGGTTTCAAAGTATCGAAGATTAACGAGTGTTCACATCTCTTAAGGCATGCTTTATAGAGCCCAAGTGTACTAGATGATTTTCACTTATTTCTTCATAAGGAACCTGTCCCTAATGTTTTTCGGTTTTTTTTCGGGGGTGGGGTATCCTGTATAAATGACATAGTACACAGCATCTTGAGTTCCATGAGGCTTTTGGCAGATGATGCTGTTGTATACAGAAAATTCGTGACATTAGAAAATTGCATCGAAATGTAAGAACAACTGCAAAGTTACTGCTCATGGTGCAGGGAGTGGCACTTGAATCTCAACGTAAACAAATCTAACGTATTGTGTATACATATACAGAGAAACACATTATTGTATGATTATACCGTTACAGAACCATCACTGGAAGCAGATACATCCAAAATATATCTACGAGTATGAGTACGGGACGATTTGTAGTCGAACGACCTCATAAAACTAATTGCGGGAAAGGCAGATGTCAGTCTGAGATTCACCGGAAGAATCCTTAGGAAATGTAGTCCATAGACAAATGAGGTAGGTTACAATACTCTCGTTCGACCAGTAGTATAATATTTCTTGTCATTACGGGATCCGTACCAGATAGATTTGATACAGGAAATAGAGAAGCTCGAAAGAAGATCAGTCAGCGCGTTATGTTACCGGTTCACTTAGTAAGCCCAATAACATCTGAGTGACAAACAACTAACTCCAGTATCAGATTCTGTAAAAGGGGCATTCTGGATCACAGTGCGGTTTAATTTTGGAGTTCCGGGAGCGTACTTTCCTAGAAGGGCCGGCAAATATATTGCCTCTTCCTACATACGTCTCAAGGCAAGACTATGAAGATAAAATTAGAGATTCGAGCCCACAGAGCCCACACGAAGACTTACCGACAATCATTCTTCCCGCGAACTATTTTCCTCTGTAACACGAAACGAGTGAACTGACAGTGGTATACAAAGTCCCCTTCACCCCACACCGGAAGATGATTTGAGGAATATCGATTAGACGTAGATGTAAATGTAATCTTATTTGACGCAGCTAGATAACCGAGAAAGTTTTGCAACACTTTGATAAAACGTCACTCTACAGTTTCCTTAAGTGTGTAATATCAAATGCGGATCACTCCATAACAAGTTCCGTCTTTCCTGTAGGATCATTTACAATCCCTCTACCTTTTTATTTTTTATTTTTATTTTTATTTTTTTTTACCCAACGATCAGCCTTGAACATCGCGTAAGGTTCCTAGACATTATCTTTGGCTGTTGTGCAGCACAAAATTAGCTGCACTCTATTTACACTCAATTTACGCGGAATCAGCGGGTAATCCGTTTAGTGGGCCATCATTCCGGTGTCACACGCGTATCCGTTGATCCTGATGTGGACGGCGATGCAGATCAGTGCTTAGCGCAGCAGGCGATTCGATGGCCAACAAAACAAACCGGTGGTGGTTTCACCGTGATTATGCGGATACCTGCGAAGTCTGCAACGATAATGCGACGTAATCAGATTTCTGTCATCCCTTAATCTGCCGATTGTCGCGCTGCATAAATGGCAGCTAATTCCTCGGAAATCGCACCATCGACGCGCTGAGTACTGTGCGTCGCTTTGGCTCTTCACACTTCCCGAGTACTTGACGCTACAGTATGCCTCTAATGTCTGTTGGCTACAAAAAGTGTAGTTTGACTTTCATTCTGCACGTAGTTTCAGGCTTTGATATAGTAAATACCAGATTTCATAGTGAAATTACAAACACATATTACTGGATTGGTTTTTGTATGTCCTTCGTTTTGACTCGATGTCTTGGGGAGCACGGTCGTTCGCTGTTGTAAAAAATGAACCTCCAACGAACGTCCTTATGATCTTATTTATTGTGTTGCCACCAGTTTCGGCACTTCAATGCACCATATTCAGCTCATAGCTGATGCAGAAGGGGTTATCACGGTCCATGTATACATTGTATCAGTGGCCAACATAACTAGTTTACGGAGACTATTTATAACTATGGTGTCAGCACTCCAACCATCCATTAATGAGTAGGTTTGTCAGTATAAAAATATGTGACATAAATGGTCGTATTTTTTATTGCATTGGCTTCGAAGCGTCAGTTTTTTATACCGCCAAAGACCGTAGACCTTAATATGTCACAAAAACTTTAGCTTGGTATATATATCATTCACGGAGGAAGAAAAGGTTTTTAACAATCGGACAAACAGACAGAGAGAACAGATGGACAAGAAAGTGATCCTACATGGTTTCCGTTTTTACCGGTTTTTACCATTCACCAGCAATGATCACATAAAATACTTCTTTATTTAAGGCAACCGGTTCCAGCAGACTTTGTTGTCGTCTTCAGAACCCAAAACTATTTTTGTTGTAAAACATGTTCATTTTACGCTGAAACGCACGCACATATGTCAAGTGGATAAAAATCAGCACATTAAGACAACATTATATAATCAGCACATTACATAATGTTGTCTTAATGTGCTGATATTTATCCTCTTCACATCTTGTGAGTGAATTTCAGCCTAAAATGAACATGTTTTACAACAAAAGGAGTTGTGAGACCTAAAGATGAAAGCAAAGTCTGTTCAAACCGGTTGTCTTCAATAAAGAAATACTTCATGCGATATTTGCCAGTGAATGGTTTTTAACAGAAACAGACAGTCCTTCAGTATTCTCAAAATGAGAAAATTCAGTTTACCGATTGAGCAACAGAACCATGAACATGAATCATTTATTTACTGTTTCGCATACAGGGTGACAGTTGCTGAACTGTATGAAACACAATAGTCATAATTTCTGAACGGTTTGCGTTAGGACGTTCAAATTGCAGGGTTGGTCGCACAGTATGAAGGGAATTAGTATGTGCATGCATATGGTTCGGTTTAGCAACGAAGCCCACTTTCATTTGTATGCGTTCGTCAATAAGCGAAATTCGTACATGTGGGGGACTGAGAACCCGCTTTTGGCAATCGAGAAGTCTCTTCAGCTTCAACGGGTGATTGTGTAGTGTGCAATGTCCAGTCACGGAATAATCGGTGTGATGACACGGTGACTACCGAACGGTACGTGAAGTTTTCAGAAGATGATTTCATCTCCCTTATCCAAAGTGACCTTAATTTCGAAAAGATGTGGGCATGGAAGCCGGAGAACGGCCCCATCGAAGCAGTAGAGTGTTTGATGCCCTGGAGGAGCACTTTGGGGACCGTATTCCTGCTCTGGGGTACACAGAGGCCGCTAGTATGGGCCTCGATTGGCCGCCATATTCTCCGGATCCGAGGACATGTGACTCCTTTTTGTGGGGCTGCATTAAAGACAAGGTGTGCAGCAATAGCCCCAGAACCATTGCTGAGCCGAAAACAGCCATCCAGGGGGTTATCGACAATTCAGCTGGACAGGGAGAATTTCGCTATTCGTCTGCGCCACATCATTGCCAATCGTGATAGACATATCGGACATGTCATAATCTAAATCCGAATATCTGATGTTGCGTTTACATGTTGAATAAAGTGTATGCAGGCCGTAGTTTGTATGTGATTAACGTTTTTTCGTATATCTCAATAATTGTCATCCTTCATTATGTATCACATGCTAAAGATTTTTACAAAGCTAGCCAACAAATGCCCCTATACACTATGAAAGGATTACTTGAACACAGGATATGTCACTTCCAGAGTACAGGAAAGTAGGACAAAAATATTTACGTAGAAAGTCATTACAACATCCACGAGAATTATGTCACGCTGAAACGTGCTCGCGACAGCGTTGTGCAGCTGTCCCATTGCAGGCGATATTGCCTTCCGAATTAGGGATCTATTTTTACCCCGCTGCGCGTTTATATTGTCATCAGCATAAAGTCCTCGTCATTACGAAATTATCCGGCAGCGTCACGCAGGACGGCGTCAGTGCGACGCTGCAACCGTACACGTAGGACGGACTCCACACTTGTCATCAGCACTTTGGACATGGACAGGTAGCAGCACGCGTCACGCCGCTTGCAGAATCAATGATTCCGGTGGGCAGCGAATGGCACTTTGATCATTAAATCAATAGGGCGGGAACACTAGCGAGGTGGGGGAGGAGGGGAAGAGGGGGAGAAGCTGCCCGCGTTTTTCTGTCGGGTGCTGCGGCCGGCCTCGCGCGCTGCTGATGACTCCCACGAGCGGCCGCTCAATTATTAACGCGTGTTTGGCATTCATCGCTGGTGCTGCCCACCTGTCAAACAACAGCGCCGCCCGTCACCGGCGACCGCGCTTGATCCCTTTATACGGCCACGAGGACAGCCGGCGTGAAATTCGGCCAAGTTCTGCGTCAGCGCCGCCAACACTGCCGCCCTACAACATGGGATAGCTTCTCCCCAAACGAAATTTATACATTGTGTGTAGGTGCCAGTTATGTCATATGGGATAAAACGCACATTTTTTTCCGTCGAATAGTTACGCCCTCCTCACCTCCCTCCCTCCCCCCACTCTCTCTCTTTCTCTATCTCTCTCTCTCTGATAGTTTCCATACTAGGCAGAGCGGTGTTCGGTCGAGGCACTGGTCTCGCACTGAGGAGCAGCTGAGGATAAATCCGACACTGGTGATCCTGACATACATTGTGCGCGGTATGAACATGCAGGTGCTCTTCGGCAACTATTTTTGTCCTCGTTGGTTTTCGTTTTACGTGCATTAACCCGTCGTCCAATGGCCGTTTCTGTGCCTAACGGATTGTCAGACAAAACCAAAGGCTGCAAGAACCTACAAAGCACTGTCTACCTTAAACAAGCTTAGCAGCAGATCACGGTGTCACACCAACTCGTTTCGTGGAACTTGTGATGGGGAAGACTAATTTTAAACCTGAAACATGAAACGGATTTACAGTCGAGTCAAGGCGGAAGCCTCCTGAAGATAAGTAGAAAACATGTTGAAGCATTGCCGCAGAACGACACCTTAAATGGGCTGATAACCTGAGAAAACTTCATCATCGAAATTCGCCGAGAAAATCTAAATTCGCATATAATATATAAAATTCCCTTATGCTGTTACAGCTGTTTCCCCGCTTTTGAATTCCAAACACATCTCTGTACATCCAAGCGTAGTAATGATTGGATTCTGATAAAATTATACACTACTGGCCATTAAAATTGCTACACCACGAAGATGACGTGCTACAGACGCGAAATTTAACCCGACTGGAAGAAGATGCTGTGATGCGCAAATGATTATCTTTTCATAGCATTCACACAAGGTTGGCGCCGTTGGCGACACCTACAACGTGCTGTCATGAGGAAAGTTTCCAACCGATTTCTCATACACAAACAGCAGTTGACAGGCGTAGCCTGGTGTAACGTTGTTGTGATGCCTCGTGTAAGGAGGAGAAATGCGTACCATCACCTTTCCGACTTTGATAAAGGTCAGATTGTAGCCTATCACGATTGCGGTTTATCGTATCGCGACATTGCTGCTCGCATTGGTCGAGATCCAATGACTGTTAGCAGAATATGGAATCAGTGGGTTCAGGAGGGTAATACGAAACGCAATGCTGGATCCCAACGACCTCGTATCACTAGCAGTCGAGATGACAGGCATCATACGCGCATGGCTGTAACGGATCGTGCAGCCACGTCTCGATCCCTGAGTCAACAGATAGGGACGGTTGCAAGACAACAACCATCTGCACGAACAGTTAAATGACGTTGGCAGCTGCATGGACTATCAACTCGGAGACCATGGCTGTGGTTACCGTTGACGCTGCATCACAAACAGGAGCGCCTGCAATGGTGTACTCAACGACGAACCTGGGTGCATGAATGGCAAAACGTCTTTTTTTCGGATGAATCCAGGTTCTTTTTACAGCATCAAGATGGTCGCATCCACATCGTGATGAACGCAGATTGGAAGCGTCTATTCGTCATCACCATACTGGCGTATCACCCGGCGTGATGGTATGGGGTGCCATTGGTTACACGTCTCGGTCACCTCTTGTTCGCATTGACGGCACTTTGAACAGTGGACGTTACATTTCATATGTGTTACTACCCGTGACTGTGCCCTTCATTCGATCCCTGTGAAACCCTACATTTCAGTAGGTTAATTCACCACCGCATGTTGCAGGTCCTGTTCGGGCCTTTCTGGATACAGAAAATGATCGAATGCTGCCCTGGCCAGCACATTCTCCAGATCTTTCACCAAGGAAAATGTCTCGTCAATGGTGGCCGTGCAACTGGCTCGTCACAATACGCCAGTCACTACTCTTGATGAACTGTGGTATCGTGTTGAAGCTGTATAGGCAGCTGTACCTGTACACGCCATCCAAGCTCTTTTTGACTCAATGCTCAGGCGTATCAAGGCCGTTATTACGGAGAGGGGTGGTTATTCTGGGTACTGATTTCTCAGGATCTATGCATCCAAATTGCGTGAAAATGTAATCGCATGTCAGTTCTAGTGTAATATTTTTGTCCAATGAATACCCGTTTATCATCTGCATTTCTTCTTGGTGTAGCAGTTTTAATGGCCAGTACTTTAGTATCGGAGGAACTAATTTGATGGTTCCCCTATCCCCATGCATGATTTCCTACTGCCTATTTATACGTGCTTGACTGTCGCGTTTGCTTGTCATCTACCAGGAGGCTGGAGGGCTTGGAGGCAGATGACTCCTGAAGGCAAAGCCTTTATTCAGTAACAAGTCATTAAAATTGCTGGATGACCATCAGGGTGAATTTTCATCTCCTCGTAATACATCTACATCTACATCCAAATCTACATATATATTCTGAAAGCCTTCGTACTGTCGCGGAGGGTACTCTGTACCACTAGCAGTCGTCTCCTTTCCTGTTCAACTTGCAAACAGTGAAAAACGACAGCGTATTGCCTCCGTATGAGCCCTAATTTCTCGAATCTTATCTTCGCAGTCCTCACGCACAATGTAAGTTGCATCAGTGGAATCCATCGGCAGTCAGCTTCAAAAGCCTTTTCTCTAAACCTTCTCAACATTGGTTCTCGGAATGATCGTCGCTTTCTCTCCATGGATTCCCATTTGAGTCCCCGAACCATGTCTTGTTCGAAGCTTCCGGTAGCAAATCTAGCAGCCCGCCTCTGAATTGCTTCGATGTCTTCATTCAATCCGACCTTCTATGGATCCCAAACACTCTAGCAGTACTTAAATATAGGTCGCACCAGCGTCCTATATTTGGTCTCCTTCCTACTCATCCGCATTAATTTACATTCTTCCACATTTAGGTCAGGCGCCATTCATCACACCAACTGGAAATTGTGTTTAACTCATCTTGTATCTTGCTACAGTCATCCAACTTCGACACCTTACCGTACATCACGCCATCATCAGAAAATAACCTCAGATTGCTGCCCTCCCTGTACGCCAAATCATGTATCTATATAGAGAAAAACCACGGTCCCTGCACACTTCCGTGGTGCACTCCCTACTGTACCTTTGTTTGAGATGAACTCTCGCTGTCGAGGACAACCAACTGGGTTTAATTATTTAAGAAATCTTCGAGCCATTCATGTGTCTGGGAACGTATTCCATATGCTTGTACCTTCGTTAACAGCCTGCAATGGAGCATTGCGTCAAATGCTTTCCGAAAATCTATGGAATATACCTGATGCCCTTCATCCATAGTTCCGGCAGAAACGGTGACTAGGAGCACGCACCAGTAGCGCCTGTCACGGCGTCATGTGGCTCATCCAGCGACAGTGGAATGCGCTACTGTGGCGTGGAGTGGGCATCGGCCACCCGCGGATCCCGTCAGCGCCGGGACGCGGCGTGGATATCGAGCCTGGCACTGTCCGGCGAGGCGTGGCGTCAACGAGTGCCAGCAGGCCTTCGTTCCGCCCAGTAGACAATGTCAGCGACGGCGGCTGTCTGGCGGACGGACGGAACATAATCCGGTGCTCCAGGTGTGGTCCTGGTGTCCGCGGTGGAGCCAAGTGGCACAGATAGTGCGTCACTTGACTGCCCAACTGCATCCAAACACGACTGGCTGAGCTGTGGTCGCTAAGTATGCTTCTCCCTCACAATTGTCTGCTGTTTTGCTCTGGCAAGTAGGACGACGACGATGATGTTGGGTTTGTGGGGCGCTCAACTGCACGGTTATCAGCGCCCGTACAAATTCCCAATCTTTACACAGTCCAATTTCGCACTTTTAAGTACGATGATGAAATGATGAGGACAACACAAACGCATAGTCCCCGAGCGGAGAAAATCTCCCACTCGGCCGGGAAGCGAACTCGGGACCCCGTGATGGTCAGAAGGACGTTGGAAAACTCCGGCACGGGCCAATGCTCACGGATAATATAATCAGGGCACGGTTACTGCATTCAGTGTCATCAAATAGATTGGAGTGTACCGTCGATCATTGCGTAACGCACTTGTTGTCGTCCTCGCTTCGCCATCCAGCTGTCTGACTCGGCTGGTCAGTGAACCGCTTACGACACGTCCTCGCTCATCTGAGCTGCTAACACAATCCTTCTAAGACTTTTAACCAATTTAATCATTCTCCCCCTACACGTGAATCCCAGACGACCATTGCTCTTATGTTCCTTAATTGACTGAAGTGAGTGCCTAGATTATTCCTTTCACAAAACGACGTGGTCTGTTTCCGTAGATCACCCCAAACATATAGTCTGTGTCCAATATCACAGTCATCCACTGCTCGTTAGTCTCAAATCCTTCCTTCCTTCCATTTAGATTTCTAAGAAAATTCGTATAAAACGTTGGCAGTAGCCACAAAAAACAGCTATTTTGCTACCAGTGTCTATCATAAACCATCATTTACGATTTTTGTTTGTTTGCTGTGCTGTTTCAGCTGCTCACAGACGCCCACGCACACACGCAAACACACACACATATACACACACACACACACACACACACACACACACACACACATATATATATATATATATATATATATATATATATATATATATATATATGTTATATATAAGTTATATATAAGTTATCTGTGCACTGTACGATCTTTCGACCAACTTTGTTGTATGGGAGCGAAAGCTGCGTTGATTCAGGTTACCCTATCAACAAGGTTGAGGTTACGGATATGAAAGTAGCTAGGATGATTGCAGGTACTAGTAGATGGGAACAATGGCAGGAGGGTGTCCACAATGAGGAAATCAAAGAAAAACTGGGAATGAACTCTATAGATGTAACAGTCAGGGCGAACAGGCTTAGATGGTGGGGTCATGTTACACGCATGAGAGAAGCAAGGTTACCCAAGAGACTCATGGATTCAGCAGTAGAGGGTAGGAGGAGTCGGGGCAGACAGAGGAGAAGGTACCTGGATTTTGTTAAGAATGATTTTGAAGTAATAGGTTTAACATCAGAAGAGGCACCAATGTTAGCACTGAATAGGGGATCATGGAGGAACTGTATAAGGGGGGCTATGCTCCAGACTGAACGCTGAAAGGCATAATCAGTCTTAAATGATGATGATGATGATATATATATATATATATATATATATATATATATACTTTAAGAAGTGTGGGTCAATATTTATGAATATGACAGGAATGAATATTCGAATTTAAAAGTCAAGTAAACATGGGCCCTAAAACGTGTAACTTAGAACAATGAGCACTTGTTCATGTTCGCTACTTTGGAGCACAACACTTCTAACGAACAAGTGCTCATAACTTTTCAAAGATGTATGTAAGAGCACATATTTACTGGATATGTTTTTCTTGTTTTGCTCCATCCTATCACTTCTCAAAGTATGGAAATCAAAGAGCTTGCAGTAGAAGAAATTTGTTTTACAGCATCGAAGACCATGAATTGCTCATAGCTCCTAAGATAAGCGCTTTAGAGTCCATGTTTAGATGAGTTTTTCGTTTCGAATGATTATTTCTGTCATATCAATGAATATTGACCATCAATTCTGAAGAATCAAAACTCACCATCTTCAGATCTACGCAGTATTCCGAAGTGCTACTGAGACGGAAAAAGAAACGATAACTTTCAAACGTCAACATAGTGGCAGAATCTCTAACTAAAAATAATTGTCGGCAATAGTGACGGACCATGCAAAGATGATGACTTCTGTACCTAAAGACGATCGTTTGTGTACACAGTCGTGACATCAGAAATGATCGCTCTTGGAAACACATTATATATCGTAGGGATGCAAAATCAGAAATTATGTAGTTGCACTTACATAATTTAACTATATATTTTTCCGGATCACAGGTATTTTATTCATTTCCTAATGCGTTTTGATGACTAGCCCCCTTCTAAAGGATATTGGTACAAAGGATCTTGATAATAATGTAGGTTCAAAAAGTGGCTCTGAGCACTATGGGACTGAACATCTATGGTCATCAGTCCCCTAGAACTTAGAACTACTTAAACCTAACTAACCTAAGGACAGCACAGAACACCCAGTCATCACGAGTAATAATGTAGGTACATATCTTAAATCTACACTTATGAACTTTGTAGTCGAGACATATAATTAAATTATATAACTGAAAATTCTGTCAGAGGTTAATTATTCTGAAGTCAAATATGGTAAAAGAAATTTTACACACATAAATAACATTTACAGTCAAAGTTTAAATTACAAAAGCTGTTTTCGAGGGAAAAATTTCTTATAGCCAATATGATTTCATTGTAGTTATTGTAGCACAGAAGAATAATTTATTACGTCATATATTGGTAGTTTTTACGTCTGAGAGTCCGAACGTATAATCGAAAATAATACCAAACTGCCGGCCAGAGTGGCCCAGCGGTTCTAAGCGCTACAGTCTGGAACCGTGCGACCGCTAGTTCTAAGTTCTAGGGGACTGATGACCTCAGAAGTTAAGTCCCATAGTGCTCAGAGACATTTGAACCAATACCAAATTAAAGTGATTACGTTAACACGTCTCAGTCTTCCCAACATGGCTTAAGAATATCAACAGCTTACCGAAAATTTCGTTTCTCTATCACATAGTTTAATATTTACTGGCAGCGGCGAAATGGTGAGTTATATTCCCATTTCCATTACTGCCTCTGCACTTCTATCTTCTATGTTTTGCAATACCGCTGAACGTTTTAAAAAATGCAAAAATGAGGAAGCTTAGAATGGAAATATTTGCACCACTGTACGGATAGCTTACAGGTCGGAACTAGGTAGATATGAAAATGGCTTTTGTTATAACGTTTTGTCTTTTGCCATATCAAGTGTTTAGCGCTGTCAAAGATTTTTAAATAATAGTTTCCACTTCTAAATTCCTCTGCCCCTCCCCGGCCAAACTATATAATCCTGAGAGTGCGTGTTAAGTAGTAATATAAGCCAAGGACACCAGAGCTAGTCGGATAATATGTTCTGAACGTTTCACGAACAAAGATCCCGAATACCTGTCTTAATGGGTCTCCTAATATCACTTATTCGGAAGTGATACTTTCAAATTTTTTATGTGTTAAAGATATAATGTCCGTATATCGGAACTGTCTCTAACTTGTTTCCTTTGGCTGAAGTGCTTCCTAATATTAAAAGTCTGTTTCCAAGATAGTAACGTGAGTCAGCACGAAGCAGCACTCATAAAAACGTCTCGTGGCCCACAAGTCGGTCTGCTCAGATGGATGGCTCGTGTTATTGTTTGTTTCGGAGCTGTCATTCGGAAATGCAAGCCGCCAGAGACAGCCAAGCCACGAGTATCAATCAGAGCGTAAAGGGAGCTTTCAAAAGCAGAAAATACCGCAGGAATGTGGCACATTCGCTTTTGAACGACGGAGAATAACGACCGCGATATCGCCACCAGCAATCTTCTTTTGATACTCTCCTTTTTTTTAATTACCGGTTTGCTGGTTTTGGTTATAGAGACTGTTGGACGTCCTTGTTTTAATTCCGTAATTTAACCGGGTCTGAAGTCGGAATTCTCATTAGGCGGGCAGGCCATTATATTTTAATCCGCCGCAGACGCGGTGCAACAAAAGGACCACAAAACTCTCATATCGGCTGCGGCGGGTGTTCTCGTCTCTGAGCGCAGCGAAAGAGTGAGACAGACACAAGTCTTGGTAAATGTGATTAAATTTTGCGGGGAAGCACGGCTGACAAATGCCTGGCCGCGTCATTTATCGACAGCTTCTGTGGTGTGGTGGCGGCTTCTTAACAGCGGGCCAGGTCCCACAAGGGTATGATGGAAATAGCGTGGACTGAGCAGGGCTTTGCAGAAGCTGGCGAGGGTAAGCTGCAGATGGGAAGGCGGAGCCCAGCCCACGGCGGCGTCTGGCAGTGAAAGGTCCGCCGTGCAGATCTAAATCAACATCTCCGTTTCTGAAAAGAGGCCGCTACCGAAATTGATCTGCATACAGAGCTGTTAGATTTCGGGCGGCGATAGCTGAGCCTCTGTCGCCTCCCCCTCCTTCCCTCTAGGTCAGGCGTGGGTGGTTTGGGGGGGTGAGGAGAGGGATGGAGAGTGGCGTGTGGGGGGGAGGGGGGGGGGTGGACGCCGGTCTGGACACTGAGCGCCGGCCGTATTGTGGTCTCAGCGGAGCTGCCGGCTTTGAGGGCGCATACGTATATCGGCCAATTATGGCGGCGCCTGCGAGGCAGGCAACCCCGCGCTACAGAGCCTCCACTCGCCCTGCGGACGCACCATTCCCCAATTAGCGATTTTGAATTCCGTCTGCGACCGTGTCGAGTGCGGACTCTAATTTCGTTTTCCTGGCCTATTAGCGGATTGAAAATACGAAATTTCTGCATGCTTTGACAATACTGTTCCCGTACGGAGTGCTTTAGGTCTGCCTGCTAGTATTACCGTAATTTTAAGTAACTAACAAGGAGTGTGATATAGGAAAGCTGCCCTTCTGAACAATCTTCGGAGTTGTTTAAATTAGGCTATTAGGATGTCAGGTTATTATTCTATCCAGTATCAGACCGTGGGAAGGAATGGACTACGACCCTACTTACAGGAAGCGACTGTTTTAAATTAATACTGGGGGAAGGTGGTAGAAATCGCGACACAAATAAAAGAGCTAGGAATTAGCACAAAGAGATATATTCTGAAATTAGTACGGGACAACGTACTCTCAACTGCGGACAGCCTCCATTGACACAAACACTTCACAGAACAACATATACGGGTAGCATTCACCGATAGCTACACAAGTTCCATTGAGTACACGTCGGAGTGAGAATCCTGAACCACGTGAACTACACAGTGGCAACAAAAGCGCGTAAGGGTGGCAGAATTCTGAGAGTCTTACCGCATGGCTATTGCTTTTGCTCTTCCGAAGCATCGCGAAATATTCGCGATCGTCATGCGACCGAAGCCACGAACCGTTAAGCTTTACCGTCCTTTGCGGAGCGTACCTATGTGCGGTTAGTGGTCGCGAGCGGGACCGCAGCAAGTAGACATTCTAGAATGGGCGCTGGAGCGGCGATGCTGACGGTTTTTATTATCTGGTCGACACCTCACGCTAGTGTGTAAGGCTGAAAAAAACTAGTTGTGGTGACAACTTGCTGGATGGTCAAGTAGCTAGCTGTCACCTGCTGCGCCATAGAACTGGTGGCTTCCTTTCGGACACATACGTTTTCTAACATGGCGCAGGCCTCGGCCGGTGGAACGGCGAGGTATTCTGTATTCGTGAGCAACTCAAGACGAGGAAGACGCTCTTTTTGAGCTTGAATCTTTTTAACAGCCTCCGTCATTTTGAACAATTTGTTAATTCCTTCCAAAATGACGGCAGCTGAAATCAATTTACAGATATCGGTTCCTATGCGTATGTGGAATTATTATTACAAGGTTTCATTCATTTCTGTAATTACTTCGATGATTAAATTCGCGGTTGAGTCTTTTCATAGTTCGAAAGGAAACTGATATTCAAATTATGAACAGAGGAGCATTTTGTTTCTCGTTAAAAGGTCCCGAGACTCACATCTGATTTAATATTCAGTAATGACTCTCGACTCGTCCCTTGTTTCTGGCCTTGCATGGCAGCCCATTCGCTCATCACTGCACGTTTCGTTCCCGATGTGTTACTTTACATAGTGACCCATCTGGGAATACTTACGAAGGGATTTGAAGCTACAGTATTTGCCGTACACGCAACTGAAACCTCTGAAAAATCTTGGTCAGAAATGGAGCATTGGCGCGATGTTTAATTCTAAGACAATATGTGTCGGCAAAAGTTTTGAAAGCGTTGTGTCTCTGAAAATGTGCCTGACAAGAAAAGGTGAAGCACCCAGAAGAGAGAAGGAAACGAAATGACACTTCAGCTGTTGAGAGCCTATTTATTAGTATAATTTCGCACGCCTTCTGTGATGGCTTTGTGCATTGATTCGGTTGGAAACTCAGTGTTCTAACTTTGATATTCTGGATGCTAGCACTGGACTGGAGGTGATGTCCGACCAGTTTCCACACGTGTTCTGTCAGGGACATTCCTGGCTACGTTACTCGGCACGGCATTACCTGAAAATCACTCAGACAGTAAATAGCGATACGTGCCATGTGTGGACGAGCAGTCTCTTATTGAACAGTAGCTCCACGTACTTCCACATGAGACGTCAACACATGAGGACACACTGCCCGTGACGTGCCGTTGTGCCGTCAGACACTGCTCAATCATTCCCAACGGTGACATGAAGTAATAGACGATATGTCCCTACACCATGAACGAGCGTGGCGTTGCAGTGGTTAGCACACTGAACTTGCATTCCGGAGGACGACGTTTCAAACCCCCGTCCGGCCATCCTGATGTACGTTTTCCGAGGTTTTCCTAAATCGCTCCAGGCAAATGCCCGGAGGAATCCTTTAAAGCGCACGGGCAACTTCCTTTCCCATCCTTCCCGAATCCGATGCGACCGATGAGCTTGCTGTTCTGTCCCCATCCCCGAATCAACCACCACGACCATCACCACCACCACCTACACCATCACACAAGGAAGAATACTGTTATGCTTCACCAAAACATTCGAAGAATGGAAAATCACCCTTATCATCATTATTCGGTTTACTCACCGTTGAGTGTCGTGACCTCATTTATTCGTTCATTTCTTGTTGAGTCATTGGTCTTCTGACTGGTTGGATGCGACCCGCCACGAAATCCTCTCCTGTGCCAACCTTTTCGTCTCAGAGTAGCAATTTGCAACATACGTCCTCAGTCATTGGCTGGAAGTATTGTAACCTCTGTCTTCCTCTACAATTTTTAACCTCTACGTCTCCCTCTAGTACCTTTGGAGCTATTCCCTGACGTATTAACTTACGTCCTATGATCCTGTCCTTTCTTCTTATAAGTGATTTGCATGTATTCTGCAGGTAACTTCCTCATTTCTTACCTTATCTGTCCACTTAATTTTCAGCATTCTTCTGTAGCATCTTGACGGAATGTCATCGAATAAAACACAAGTAATATCTGTCGTTCCCCAAGGAACAGTTAAAGGCTCCCTATTCTTCCTGATCTACATAAACGAATTAGGAGACATTTTGAGCAGTCCTCTTAGACTGTTTGCAGATGATGCTGTCATTTACCGTCATCTAATGTCATCAGATGATTAAAAGAAATTTCAAAATGATTTAGACAGGATATCTGTACGGTGTGAAAAGCGGCAACTGACTCTGAATTATGAAAGTATGAAGTCATCCACATGAGCAGTAAAGAGAATCCGCTAAATTTCAGTTGATAAACAAAAATCTAAGTGCTGTAAATTCAACTAAATATCTAGAGATTACAGTTACGAATAACTTAGATTGGAACGATCATATAGATAATGCTGTGGAGAATGCAAACCAAAGACAGCGATTTTTGGCAGAACACTTATAAAATATAACACGTCTATAAAAGGGACTGCTAACACTACTATTTTTCGCCTTCTTCTGGAGTATTGCTGTGTGGTATGGGTTCCGCATCAACGTTGATGGAGGATATAGAAAAAGTTCAAAGAAGGGTAGCACGTTCTATATTATCGCGAAATAGTGGAGAAAGTGCTACGGATATGACACAAAAACTGAGGGATCAGTTATTACAACAAAGCGTTTTTAGATGCCGCAGGACCTTCTCATGAGATTTCAATCGCCAACTTTCTCCTCAGAGTGTGAAAAAGATTTTCTTTGGAGCCCACCTACATAGGTAGAAATGATCATCATAATAAAACAAGAGAAATCAGAGCTCGCACGGATAGATTTATGTGTTCATTTCTCCCGCCCGCTGTTCGGTAGTGGAACAGTAGAGAAGTAGACTTAAGGTTGTTCGATGAACCCTCTGCCAGGCACTTAATTGTGAAATGCACAGTAATGATGTAGATGTAGATCTCAAGCGCTTTGATTCTCTTCTGTTCCGGTATTCTCTCAGACAGAGCTTCACTACCATACAGTGCTATGCTCCAATCTATACTCTCAGAAATTTCTTCGTAAAATTAAGGCCTGTGTTCGATACTAGCAGATTTTTATTGACCAGGAATGCCCTTTTTGCCAGTGGTAGTCTGCTTTTTCCTCCTTGATCCGTCCACCACGGGCTATTTTGCTGCCTAGGTAGCAGAATTCCTTAACTTCGTCTACTTCTTTATCTTCAATTCTGACGTTAAGTTTCTCTGTGTTCTCGTTTCTGCTACTTCTCATTACTTTAGTCTTTCTTCGATTTACTATCAATCCATATTCTGTACGCTGTGGACTGTTCTTTGCACTCAACTCATTCTTTAAACCTTCTTGATTTTTGCTGAGAATGGTGATAGCATCGGCGAATCTTACCACTGATATCCTTTCACCTCTAATTTTAACCCAACTCTTGAACTTTTCTGTTATTTCCATCATTGCGTTTCTGATGTATAGATTGAATATTTCTTGGTAACTGAATTTTTGACTAGACGTCTCCATCCGCAGCTGTCTTCAGATCTTTTTAATGTAATGTAAAGAGGTAGTCCAATAATGTTCTTCGCTTGATACAGTAATCTAATTGCTGCCCTTGCTTGTGGTCTTCTGTCCCCGATTTTGCCTTGCAATGTGGTCTTTCGTAAATTATCCCAAGAAACTGGAAGTATCTTTGGTTGATTCAGGAGGATAAAATTCTTATAATTCTAAGTTCATCTACAATACAGCATTAGTCCTTCTTTCTGTCCATGATACGCTTAACATCTTCCGCCAACACCACACCTAGAAGGCATAAATTTCGTCTTGTCACGAGGTTTCACAGTCCAGGTCTCGCAGTTGCACAAGAACAAAAGGAACATCAGTGATTCCACCATTCGAATCTTCACTGTTTTGGAAATTTTGCGAGTTTGTCAGTTATTTGTGTTGAAATACATCTGGCACATTAAGTGTTTCCTGAGTGTTCGTGTTTGCAGCTGACGGTTACTGTCAACACGAACAGAGAATGTAACACTTAATGTACCAAACGTTCATTATCATTTTGGGAGTGGTTACCACACTTTTGTTTTTGTTACTTGAAGCCTGATGCTGCCCTCCTACCTCTCCTCCAATGAGTTGATTTCTTATATGTTTATAACTTGATGACAGTGCACTGTTAGAGTGGCGCTATATTTGTTGTATTTAGGTGATCTGAACACAGCAATTAAAATTTGCCGAAAGTAGTCGTCTATATGTGTAATCACTGAGATCTCGGAAAATAAATCTTCTCTACCAAGAAGATTACATTTATCGTATAAGGAAAGCGCTCCCTTGCTGACCATGTCAGGTAAATATGAAGTAATTTAGTAATGAAGAATTCATACTCAAATGCTTTTCGTTTTTACCCCTCAGAAATTTCATGTTCGTCTCCAGCGTGGTCAACAAAGGAGCACTTTGATAGTGCTGTAGGGGAGAGTTCACCCGTCCCTTTACAGTGTATGTTGACTCTGACGATACTGGAAATACATATCATATGGTATTCCCCATCTCTCCATAAGCCATGGAACTTGCCAAAGTGAAGTGGCTTCCATTCCTAACCAATAATATGTCGGTACCGTAGCTGTAACCATAACGGAGTGGTGCCTGTGCAGAGCCCAGGCAAACATGTGGCTCCTGAAGATGGACAGCAGCTTCTCCATTTGCTGCACCGGTAACAGGCTGCATGGTTGTAGTCTTGTAACGTTTGCCAACATGTTCCTACTATGCTGCTACTGCGAATGGCTGACAGAAAGGGGAAACTGTATTATCACTGCCGAGGGCATGCAGCTCCACTGTATAGCTTAATGATGATGTCATCGTCTTGGGTTAAATATTCCAGAAACAAACAGCCCCATTCGTATCTTTTGCAGAGGATTCCTGACTAAGATCTTGTCATCAGAAAAAGGCAAACTGGCATTTTTTTTTTTGTCGGTGTGTTCAATGTTAGATCCTCTAATCATGTAGGTAGGTTACAGCAGTTAAAAAGTTAGATGTTAGATATAGGTTCAGTTAGATATTGTGGGAATTAGTGATGTGTGGTGGCAGGAAAACGGGACCTCTGGATAGTTCAGTACAAGGTTATCAACACAAAATCAAATAGGGGTATTGCAACATTATGCCTAATAATGATGTTGCATTGGCGAAAGGAATCCTGGGTGAACATAACATTCTTAAAGGTTTCTTCGTGGGACTCTCGGAGCCAAGGCGTGACAGGTGCAAATGCGTGTTAGAACCAGAATGTAACCAGGAATAAATGCCAATTAGCCAACAGCGAGACACAGAACTAAGGTGCTGGCACACCACATTGAAGCAGAGAGAGCAGAGTGCCACTACAGCAAAGTGACAACATCATAACCTCAGTCTGACAACACTGAAAGGTGCTGTAGCAACATGTAACAAGCATGCAACAAAGCTTTTCAGCCCACTAGTATGGCAGGAATTACGAAAGACCTAAAAGCCACAGTTGAGGTATAACAGTATGATGGAAAGTGCTGACAAGCTTAGAAAACAGGGTTAAATTCGCTCATTGCCACATTTCGGTAACGTCATCAGCACGTGCCAACCAGCATAAATATTGGGACTTCTGAAGCACACATTCTATTCTATTCTATTCTATTCTATTTTTAACGACTCAGTCGTCAGTCAGTGTGACACTCAGTTCCAAAATGTGCTGCCTAATATTCCTCTGCTGGTTTCATCTACGAGACACCAGGCAGCCTAATGCACTGCAATACCATGGAATGTCGCTGCTGCCTACATTGCTGCCACTGATGTGAAACCTGAGCATTTTCGAACAGCATCCTTCCGGGGGTCAGTCAAAGGTGCTAATGGCCCGCCACACACGCCCTGTCTGGGAGAGACACATTCGTCCTGCCTCCCAGGTTGTTCCTGTGAGCAGCTACCGGAGTATCTTACTAGGAGGCCAGCGCACACTCTTGCACAGTTACAGACGCGATATGCAGATCTGTTGGCCAGTGATCTGGACGCAAACTCCAATATCTCTACAATGAATAAGAGAACAGGAGTGCGGGTAAGCTACTATGAATGGCATAGTGAACACAGTATCGTAGTTAAAGAAGACATGGAGTTAAAACACACTGCAGTAGTACAAGGTTATATATCAAATAACTCTACAGATGAAGAAGAAATTGATAGAATGTAAGAAGAGCTAAAGGAAGTCATTAAGATTGTTAATTTAATTGTGCTGCGTAACCGATATTCTATAGGAATAGGAAGGTAAAGATGTATAGTAGAAGGAATGAAATAGGAAGTTGAGTGGTAAAATTTTGAACAGACCATAGCTAACACACTTGGCTTAAGAATCTTGAAATAAGTTTGTATCATGGATGAGAGTAATAGGTTACAGAAACATTTCGATTTGTTGGTTACGAACTGCAGACTGAAAATGAAGAAACTGCAAAATGGTATGACTTGAAGTATTAGCTGAAAGTACCAGAGGTTGTTCAGAGCTTAACAGGGAGCAATGCGCAATGGTTGACAGAATCAACGGGAAGGAATACAACAGAAGACGACAGGGTTGCTTCGAGAGATGAAATAGCGAGGGCAGCAGAAGATGACATAGATAAAATGACTAAGTCTAGTATAAAATCAGATATTGAATTTAACTGATGAAAGGATTGAATATAAACGTTAACTTGTGAAGAGATACTTCACACAATGGCTGATAGAGGAGTTAAGTCCGACTAACACCCACACGATTAAACCAATAAGACAATCGATAACGGAACACTTGCTAGATAGGAAGTCTCTAGATTCTACGCTCACCCTACCTAAAAGGAAATCCTGGCACCAGGATGTCTCAAATAAAAGATGTACGTCTAACAGCGGCCCTGCTTAATGTTCTGGCCTTATTTCGTTCGGAGTAATCGATCTAGCTTCACCTAAATGCAGTAGCAGTTGGCATTCAATTATTTCCTACCTTCAGTGCATTCACATTCGGAAGCACAGCGATACAAGTCCCCGCCAAGCCATCGAGATTTAGGTTGTCCGTGATTTCCTTGAATCATTTAAGTTGACTGCTGAATGGTCTCTTTGAAGAACGGAAAAGAGCTGCTTTCCCATCCTTCCTCCCTCCTCATTACTAGTTCGTGTCTAATGACCTCGTTGATGATGTGACGTTAAACGGTAATCGTCCTTTGTTTCAAGGCTGCGATGTTTAATTCCAATTCGGGACACAGTTTTAACCTGCCAGAATGATTCAAAACTGCACAGACTTACAGGCAGAACGAGACAAACATAGTTATAACAATAATAATATTATTCCTCTGATGTTAGACTGTGACTGTTACGACGTAAAATTCAAATAAAAACAACAAAATAGAGTATACTGGTTAGTTCTTTTTGTCTACTGTCGGACGTTTCGATGTCATACACCAGCCTCATCTTCAGTGGGATCAGTGGTTTCCATATGTGTCTTTTCTTTTGTGAATGTTGCCTGTCGCTTATTATCGTTCATTATGTTAATGGTATATGTGGCGACATGTAACAAAAGGAAGATGCAGGTGTGTTTCTAAGCCCTCGAAACGCGATGTAGAAGACAACAAATCTCAGTGACATAGATAACTGTTTCAATTTGTCTTCAGCAAACATAGTGCTTAACAATTATAATACCATCTTGTGCCTCATACAGCCATTCAGGCTTGACAGTTCAGATTAACGTTGCTTTTTACGCGGAACTTCGAACGTGAAAAAAACGAGAAATCCTTTCATGGTAGCACTGCCAAAACGTATCTGTAGTCACTCCAACGTTGCCTCCAAAAATGGACACTGTTGGTGTCCGCAAATCTACATCTTCATCTATATTTACACATATACTCCGCAAGGTACTGTACAGTGCATAGCGGAGCGCACTTTGTATCAGTACAATTTAATTTCTTTCCTCTGCCATTCGCGTACTGAGAGAGGGACAAATGGCCCTCTGTGGCTGTGTAGGCGATCTGATCTCTCACATCTTATTCACATGACCGCTACATGATACGTACGTTTGTGCAGCATAATGGTCGTATAGTCTATTCAGATACAAGTTCTCTAAATATATCCTAAAGGATTTCAAGAGATTCCATTTCAATTCCGCAAGCTTTCCTGTTACACTTTCCTATGGGCCGTAGAGACCTGTTACTATTCCATGAACATTTGATGCCTGTTGTCATGCCTACGTAGGAAGCTCTCCAAATAAACTAGAATTGGTCGCAGTAGCATTTTGTATGGTTCACATCCATACCTAACTGTTTAGCGTACAAGCTACCATGTGGAGGGCCGGCGTTAGAGTCCCGGTACTGCCAAAGACTCTTCCCTGATAGAATGACTGGTACAGGATAAAATCAGCCTTGTGGTGCCAATTGAGGAGCCATATAAATAAGAAATAACGGCTCCACAGTCTGTAAAGTCAGCAAAACGGCCGGGAGAGCAGTGTGTTGGGCACAGGCCCCTCCACACCTCATCCACAGAATGCATCAGGGAAAAGGAGGATATGGCGGTCGGTCGACGTCAACGGACTTTCAAGGCAGTACGAAGAGCTCATTTACCTACACTGCATGCGAACTCCTTAACAAATGCATTATGTTTTCCCAAAATATTTGCAACAAATCTGAGTTTTCCATCCGCCTGCAGTAACACTAGTCGCATTTCGTACCGTTTCGTAGTATTACCTTTAAATATACCATGTGACTTGCTGGATTTACTCACTATTAATCACCTAATCTGATGCGACACTTCTTATTTCTCTTTGTTGTAGTAGTTGTCTTGCATTTATCTACATTTGAAAAGATCTGACATTCGCTACAATCAGTGCAAAGTCTTTCTGGGATTCTGTATTCTCGTCCAACGAATAAACTTTCCTGTTCGGAACGGCATCGTCATAGAACAACTGTATAGTGCTGCTGATCTCATATGGTAAATAATTCATGTATCTACAGGGTGTCCCACAAACCAATTTACACTGTTTTAACTTAAATAACTGGAACAAAAATCACGAAATCCGTGAATTTTTAAGTTACATAGATGGTGTTTCTTGTGGAATATGTTCAAAATGTCCCCGATCGGTAGCAACGCTTGAAAAGCTTCAGAACAATCCACACACGTGTGCTAAGGTTGACTTTAGACTGGATTCACAGGAAATCAAAGCCGCCTGTCTCGTGTCAACTAGCGCACATGGCTCTGTGGCGTAGACCGGTTTTCATAGTTCCCCACAGAAACTAGTCTGACGGCGTTAAATCTGGAGATGTGGGTGGGAACTAAACACTTCCTCGTCGGTCTGTCCACCTCTCAACAAATCCTTCCTCCAGGTATTGGTGCATGTCACGATGGTAATGTAACGGTGCACATTCTTGATGGAAAAAAATACTTTATCTCGGTACAGTTGCTGGACAGCTGGTACAATTCGTTCTTGCACAAGGTAATGTACTTTATACCTGTCACTGTTCCTTCAAGGAAAAATAGCCCTACAATTTGTCTGACATGCTACACCGTAGTGATAATCCAGGAGGATTAACAGCTCGTTCTTCCGTAACACTGGGATTACCTCTTACGAAGTACACGCAGTTATGACGATTGGTGGTTCCATTCAGTCCAAACGTCACCTCATCAGACCACACAATGACATTATCCAAATGTTTATTATTCCAAATACTCTCTGAAAATTAGAGACCCCTAGCTGGAGCGTCGTCATCCATCGTCTGAAGCAACGTGGGAATGTCCGGTTTTTGCTTTGCATCCTTTACGATGTGGTGAACATTTGATTTTCTTACCTGTGATTCACATTCAGCTTGCCGTATGCACTTCTTTGTGGATGTTGTGAAATCTTTTACCACTGCATCTACCCCTCTTTCGTCGGCTACTGATTTCTTCCTGCCACGCCGTCCCTTCTTCAGATCAAGCACACTTCGTTCCCTCTCAAATATATCGCGTGATTTCGTTATTGTTACACGGTGATACAGTATTAAACCTTGCCCTCCATCACCTCTCTACTCCTTTCATGATTTCACATTTCCTATAACGCCTTAAACTGCTCTCTCTTTGCTCCAAGAACAAGTTTCCCAGTCATCTTGTCATTTACTTGTAGTTATGGCAACTGAAATTAAACAAAAGAAGACAGTTGAATGGGAACACACAACAGTCCATTATGGCACCATATAATCACAACTCAATCAGTTCATCATTAATACCTCCTCATTTATTAAACTGCAAGCAGCTTAAGCCACTTTGTGGGACACACTGTATAAAACATTATAGGTTGTATAATGCTTCTTTTGGGCGTATTCGATGCTATTGTAGATTCTGACGGTGAACACTAAGACCTAACTCGAAATCACACGAGCAGTTTTTATTTGAATCTGTGTTCTGTTGTGTCATGTACCGATACCACCTCGTGGGTATCAGAGTAGGCAACGGAACTGCAAAATAACGTCAGACGCCGACAGCGGCCGCGTTGGGTCTTGCGGACCCAATGATGCAAGCGCGCTGAGCCATGCCTCCAACGGACTTTACCACGAGCGCCATTTGCCTTCGCAGTATAGCAAGGTCGACGGCAGCCACATGGTCCACTCGCACTTGGAGCTATCTCTTTACGTGATGCTACGCAGCAGCCACCTAGTCGTCGTTCCGACAGTATCTTTCGTGCTTTGTTCAGAGATCCTCGTCCATATTGCTATTGTACTCTCCTATTTCTTGCTGCATTATTTTTAATGAGTCTTTGTACTCTCAGAGAAATACAAGTTAAGTGTATCTTCTATTTACTGCGTTAACGTGCTCGCTAATCATTTCTGCTCCTGTCCAGCTATTCTACAACGACAGTTGTTGCACCACCCTGCATCCCACCTCTCTTTATTACTGTGTACGATGTAGTACAAACATGATGATCTTGCTGTTTTCATCAACAATTTGTTACAAGTCAGGAACCACCAGTAACGCACTAAGTGTATCCACAGTTGCGAATATGGACAACTATCACCTATAGAATGGAATGAACACAATGAAAATTTGTGCTCGAGCAGGACTCGAACCAGGATATCCTGCTTATCGCGAGCGATCCCCTTACCGTTTGGCTATCTGTGCACGACTCATGACCAGACTCAATCTTCCATACGTCGTCAACCATACGTCTACAACCTATATTCGTATATCCATTGGAAATTAGAAATTTGTGGTAAGTTACTATGGGACGAGACTGCTGAGGTCATCGGTCCCTAGGCTTACACACTACTTAATCTAACTTAAACTAACTTACGCTGAGGACAGCACACACTCCTACGCCCGAGGGAGGACTCGAACGTCCTATGGGGAGAGCCGCGCGAACCATAACAAGGCGCCTAAGACCACGCGGCTACCTCACGCGGGGTATATCAATTATATATAATATATTCCCGTACGGGTGAGACAGTTTACTTGAAGAATGAGATTTTCACTCTGCAGCGGAGTGTGCGCTGATATGAAATTTCCTGGCAGATTAAAACTGTGTGCCGGACCGAGACTCGAACTCGGGACCTTTGCCTTTCGCGGGCAAGTGCTCTACCAACTGAGCTACCCAAGCATGACTCACGCCCCGTCCTCACAGCGAGAAAAGATGTAGAAAAGGTTTAAAAAATCCCCATAAAGTTTTTTCGAACTTGCTAGCAGGGCTCGTTATCGAACTGTGGAATAGTATAGTCTGGATAATTTGCGCTCCGTTTTAAGAAGAAGCTTAAGGAGAGCTTCTGTTAAGATTTGAAGGTAGGAGACGAGGTACTGGCAGAAGTAAAAATGCGAGGAGGGGGATTGAGTCGTGCTTAGGTAGCTCAGTTGGTAGAGCACTTGCCCGCGAAAGGCAAAGGTCCCGAGTTCGAGTCTCAGTCCGGCACACAGTTTTAATCTGCCAGGCAGTTTCAGTTTACTTGAAATTCGATTGCCCGGTGTCGGCGAATAACTACGATATTACACTGCCTGTGTTATTCTGAATTAATATGCAAAGTTCCTCTGGACCTTCACGCATGTCCAAAGGAACTTTCCATAGTAATTCAGAATAACACAGGCACTGCAATATCTTATTCGTGACCACCAGTAATGCTCCACCTCCGATTCTTTAAGGAATCAAACTCTAATCAACAAAGCAGCGAGAAAAGATGTAAAAAAGGTTTTAAAATTCCCCATAAAGTTTTTTCGAACTCGCTAGGAGGGCTCGTTATCGAACTGTGGAATAGTATAGTCTGTATAATTTCGCTCCGTTTTAAGAAGAAGCTGGTTTTCACATATCTCTAATGTTTAGGACGTAACGTCTACTGAACTACGTGTCATGCAGTGATATAATTTTGACGGTAGGATCACCGGTATATGAGGATACTGTCTGCAAATGTGTACTGAGAAATAAGTTAGTAGTACATGAAAAGGTTTACTGCACGAAAGCGAAAATATAGTAAGTGATATACTTCTTTCCTTTCATCATTTTGTGCTTATGTGGAGGGGATGGAGAAAATTGTGGTTAAACTTTGTTGGAAATCGGTAAGACTCTCAATTACTGGATGATTTATCTGGGTAATTTGCGCATCTTGAATAATGCCGCCTTAAGGGATGTACATAGTTTCGGACCTTGATACGAATGGTTTTTCGTGATTCCAATAAACCATATTACTCCACTAACTTTTGGCTACAAAACCCTATTTTTAAAAGTAATCTCTGTTCAGTTCGAAGGCCTTGAGCCACATTACAGAGATGGCCTGTATGCCTCCGTAGTACTACCATACAGATCGATGTCGGAGCCAACGTCTTGCTGCAACAGTTACCTCCCCATCATACACGCTCTGCTGCTCTCGAAGTGCACTCTTCATTCGCCTAAACAGATGGAGATAAGAAGGTTCGAGATCTGGGCTGTAGGTTGGACGAGGAGAACAGTCCAACGAAGTTTTGTGAGCTCCTCTCAGTTGGGCAAACGTGTGTGAGGGCCTTGCGTTGTCATGGAGAAACGAAATTCGTTTGAACTTATGTTGCGACGGACACGGCTAATTAGTGTCTTCAGTTTTCGGATGGTACCAGAATGCACTTCCAAGCTTACCGTCGCAGTATGACAGAGGACATCAAACAGAATAAGCACTTCAGAGACCGGAAAGACTGTCGGCAGGACTTTACCGACTGGTGGAGAGGCTTTGAACTTTTTCTTAGGAGGAGAGGTGGTGTGGCACCACTCCATGGCTTGCCATTGATGAACCTTTGTTTCATCGCTTTTAAAAATGTTCGACAAAAGTGTCACGAGTCGTAAACCGCAGATGGCCCTCCATGGCTCTTTATGATCCTCTGTCAGGTGGTGAGGAACTCAGGTGGCACACATCTTTGAGTACTCCAACTGGTGGGCTAGCATGTCAACACTACCAACAGAGACGTCCAGTTGTGCAGCAGGGCGTCTGATTGTGACCCGTCGATCACTTCTAATGAGAGTGTCCGCACGTTCCAGCACTGCAGGTGTCACAGCTGTGTTCAGCTGACCGGCACCTGTGAGACTGCACAGGTTTGCGTGACCGTGTTGCGATGTTCACAGGCGCCTCGACCAACGGCTCACAGTGCTTTTGTCCACTTCCATGTCTCTGCAGACAATCGGCAAGCACCTATGAATATTTGCGATGCAATGGTTTTCTGCCAAAAGAAACTGAATGACAGCGCTCTGCTAGGAGTGCACTTCTCTTAGAGACGCCTTTTTGAAGGTTTCATACATCGTCGTCACCAATCGGGATTTCTTGAACTTTACGGACTGAAGCGAAAATATACCGGGATATCCTACAACAAATTCTGAATGTTTTTCAACAGAAACATGCCGATAAAAAGAATAAAAAGTGTGTTGCATTACTTATTGAACCCCCCTCGTACTTTTCGATTATGCTAAACATTATACCTCTTCATGGAGAGCTTATGACAAATTTTAAATTTGTTACATTATATAAATAAATTCACTCACACAAAGTGAAAAGCTAAAAACCCTCACCAGAGCCCTACACGAAAATCAGATATCCATAATTGCCCTACAAGAAAAAAGGTACCCAGGTGAAAAGATCTTTGAATCCGACGGTTACCGTTTTTAAAAACTGGAGCTCAAAAACGGATCCTCAATGGAGCTGTGATGCTTGGAACCGCGTTTGCCGTGAGAACCACAATCCTTAAATCGGTAACAACATTTGTACCAGTGAATGACAGGTTATCCATTCTGACAGTGGAATGTGCCAACAAAACCTACGCCCTACTAAACGTGAATGCCCCTACAGATCTGACAAAGAAGAAGTGGACAACTTGTGGGACCTACTGGATGAAAAACTATCTAAAATTGCTAAACACCATGTGAAACTCCGTACGCGTTCTGCTATGCTCAACTCGGTGGAGAACGAAAATACAAGAAAACGATAGGAAATTATCCTGCCCATAAGAAAACCAACCAAAACGGGAAAAGATTTGTATCCATCTGTGAAAATCGCAACCTGCAGGTAATGTCGACCCACTTTCGCCATCTACCCACAAAGCAGACCACATGGCGACCTCCCGTCAAAACCATCGGAGAGTTCCAAATAGAACATGTTGCGATCTCGAAGAGAAACAACCCTGAAATTATTAATGTCAGAGTAAACCAAAACATAATGTGGCTTGAGATTATTACATGTCCATAATTAAATTCAAACCTGTACCCACAAACACCAGAAATACCACAAAAAAATTATACGTTTTGACAATGATAAACTTCGTCAAAGGGTCATGGAGTTCCAAAAAAAGGCGAGGCCAAGTGACGGTGACATCAATACCACCATAGAGCGTCTTATAGAGGCTGCCAAAAAAGTTTCAGAAATCAAAAGAAGCAAAAAGAATGCCTGGTGGAATGGCACTTGCGAGTCAGTCCCCTAGGAAAGGCTCAGTGCATGGAAACAATGCAACTCAACTAAATTGGAAACTGACTGGGAAACATACAAATTCCAACGTGCCCAAACAGCCACGGCAATCAGAACAGAAAAACTTAAGTACGAAAAATCACTCACTGAGAAGATAGAGAAAATTTTTGGAAGAATGAAACCAGAGAGCACTACACATCCTTCAGACGCAAACGGACCGGTTACAAAGCACCATCACTATGCTTTGAGCGAAATGACGGTACACTGGTGACTTCAAATGAACAAAATTGTCAGATTTCTAGCAGACTACTTTGGAGACCTACTAAACTGTAATAAACCCTCACACTTCATTAAGACCAGAGAACGACTGCTCAGATGCCCAGAGTCCAGACACCTGACAAAGATGAAATCAAGCGCCACATTTTCCATCTCAAAAACAACAAAGTACCTGGGGAAGAGTCAGTTGTAGCAGAACTGTGGAAATATTCCCCAAAGGAATCACTTAAAATCTTACAAAAACAAACAGAAAAAGTTTGGAATGAGGAAACACTGGCCGAAGGTTGGAAAACGGTCCTGATCCATACCTTACATAAAAAAGGTAGCATGAAAGACATTAACAACTACCGAGAAATACCCCTGCTACCGGCAACCTATAAAATACTCTCGCTCGCCATTCTGGAGCGTTTAGAAGCCCAAGTCGCACATCAAATAGGTGAATGCCAAGGGGGCTTCATAAAAAGTCGCTCAACAACCGAACAGTTCTACAACCTCAAAACAATAATCAGATATCATACTCTACGGTCTAAACACTGTGTCAGTCCTTATGGACTTCAAGAAGGCATACGACTCCATAGACTGGGAGGTTGTGCAAAGCATTCTAAATGAGTTCCGAGTTGACTACAGGCATTAATTAGAGCTACCCAACAGATACAAAATCCAAGGTTAAATTCCTCGGGTGTTTCTCGGATTCCCTTGATGCCAAATCAGGGATCACGCAGGGTCATGGCCTGTCTCCAATGCTTTTAAACTGCGTCCTTGAAAGGATCATCAGAACCTTGCGCGAAAGATTAATGGTAACCAACTATAGCCCGTATCAAACTGGGACCAAATCGAAAGGGGTCGAGGTAGACTGCTTAGATTTTGCCGATGACATTGCCATTCTGTCAAACGACGTAGACACCGCTAGAGTTGAAATTGAACTGTTAAAAGAAATCGCTGAACAAACTGGCCTACAAATATCATTTGGGAAAACAGAAGTCATGACTAACATTAAAGATGCCCCACCAAACCTCGAAACGAAATATGCGGTTATCGCCCGGATAGATAAATTAAAGTACCTGGGTGAGATCATCAAGAAAAATGAACTCGACAATGAAGCGCTTAGGGAACGGATACGCAAACTAGAAACAGCTTACCAAACACCCAGCACGATCTACCACAATAAATGCCTTTCCCACTAAGATACGTCACTAAGAAACAGTTTCGAAGCCAGTATTTTTGTATGCAACCGAAACCTTATCCCTAAACGCTGATAAAAGATTCCTCGAAGAACTGGAGAAACAAGAGAGAAAAATCATTAGAAGAATCCTAGGATCCAAGTACAAGAATGGCATCCATCAAAACTGATCAAACAAGAAAGTTTACAGTAAAATAGAAAAAATTACAGACACAATCCATAAGGGATGGGCACGATTTTATAGTCATCTCAAACCAATGGATGGAAATAGATTAAGCAAAGATATATTTCTCCTTTTCATTCAGAACCAAATTTTAAAAAACACCAAAGAACACCTTCAGATAGTTCATATCAAACCGGAAGATGCTTTTGACAGAGTTCTTTTCCGCAAGAAGAAAGTGACAAACGGAATAACCCGAGACGAGCACCTGAAAACAAGACACGGTGTCCTTTGTACAGAATATCGCGAGCAGGCCCACTCACAACTAATGAGGGAAATCTGGGTTAAAAAGAAGCCTGGCTCAGTGCTAAGTGAAACAAGACTTAACGTGGTACTAGATGGCCCCAACGAATAAATAATAATAAATAGCTGGAAAATGTATTTTTTTTCCCCTAGATGCCGTTAGATAGGCAACCTCAAACAGGAACTGTCAGCCTGTGCTCCCGTTTTCGCCGATTAGTGATACTGATAAGTTGGAGGAAGGAACGTATACCTAGAGGGGTGTACCTTCAGTGAGACCGTAGACACGTGTCTGCTGTAGACAAATGCCTTGTAGTTCGGTGGTCGATACTCTCCCATTGGCAGACCTGTGTAGCTGATGAATGCAACATGTAGGTGTTAGGTGGCCCCAGCGTTGGAGTACGACATGGCAATCATACAGTGAGACGGCTCAACACCTGCTGGGGTGGCGTCGGCGTCGGCGTGGGCGGCGACACAGTGGCCAGGATCGGGACGCAGCGCTGTTGTCAGCGGCGCCGGACGCACCCCCACCCCACCCCTGGCGACCCACCAGCCCTGGCGCTTGCAACTTGCGCGGCCGGCCGCAGGTTCGCTTCAATTACGCGTCCCCGTCGCCCTCCCCTCGTCGGAGTCAGAGCTGTCAAAATCCCGGCCGTCCGCCGGTCGCCACCGCCACCGCCGGCTACTTAGCGCTGCGCCCGGTGGGACGTGGAGCCGCTAATGCGATTACGCCGACCCCCGCACGGCACCTGGCGCGCCCGCCAACGCAGACGCCGCCGCCAGACAACTCGGTTAGACCGCTCCGGCCGTCGGCGCCGGATGCTCCTCTCTGGGTGACCTTTACGCCGACGCAGTCTCCCTGACGTCCCGTACCCTGCTCTTCACTGTCATCCATTGACATCATGTGTTAATTCTCAACCGAACGACTGCTATTGTTTCATTGGCACTTGTGACGTGAAAGTACACGTCACCTGATACAACAGTAACCTTTCTGCTATTGAAAGTTCTTGTTGACATTTCTGTCGTATTTCGACATTAAATTTACGTTTTTCATCTCCACCTGTTGTAAGACATAATGCATTTTTTCTTCTTCTCAGATAGGCCAACTAAGGGTCAAGTGTGAGTTTCAGTTCCATATTCGTTGCCTCATTTGCTGACTATGTTTTTTCTTTCTGTCCTCTGAGCACTTCAGACCAGTTTTCTTAAATCTTGCAATCCTTCCATATCCAATATTTTTTTCTAAACTATTCATTATTAGTTGTCTCTTCAGTTTTTATATTATTTTCTGGTAAGACTTTGTGGATCCCACTTATTGTTTACATTTATACCACAAATATTTTAAGACCTGCTGTCTTGCAGTCGATATAGGAATCCAAAAATATCAGTCTTCTTCTTCTTGTTACTGCTGATATGTTCCCCGTACTTCGATAAATTTCTTTGCTACTTCGTAATTTGCAACCTTCATAGTTTTCCGTCGTCCTAATATTTTCCCAATGAGCGCCCTCTAAATATATCTGATTTATCTAAATTTCCGTTTAATACTGAACATTCGCTTGACTATAGGCTTTTTAGCTTCACTACTGTACTGCAGTGCTTTATTTTTGCATTATTAGACGAGCTTTTTTATAGTAAAAAAATGTATTTGTTTTCTCTTTACCAAAATGCATTTCTATATATGTATAATCTTCTGGGAGAATTTCAAATTATTTATCTAAAAATACGTATTATACTAAGCTCATGGTTGTTTTTCCATTTTGGGCCCAAAATTAGAATGTATACAATCTACATTATTATTATTGATATTACAGTTACCATTATTATTACCATTACTGCTTACCTCGAGTCGCAAGTCGCCGAAGTGGCGAACGGTCTACCCGACGGGAGGCCCTAGTCGCACGACTGCTTACCTGAAACGAACTTATTTGTGAAAGCAGCGTTCCACAGGTCAGCTATGTTTCATGCCTTTTCACGTAACTTGCAGTACAGTCGGAAGAAGTTGTCTAAGGACTTACTGATTTGGAATCTTTTCTCGACAGTAATGCTAACGTTTTCCATCCTGTGTGCGCTTCTTTTTTTGGCTGTAATTATATACTCCGTTTTGCAAGAAAACTTCCGTCGCCGTACCTGTGCACTGTATTATTTATTCCTCACCTGTCTGGGAATGATGCTAATTTCGAATGTTTGGTCCCCTTCGTTTTGTTTCACCTCCTATGGGTGGGGGTTATGACACAGAGAGAGACAGATGGAAGAGAGGGGGCGGGAGGGCAAGGTGCATGAGGGGAAGCAGACGTTCATGAAAAAAGTGATCTTAGATACACAACGTTTTCTTTGAAGAAAGTGTCTTTGTATTATACATAAATTAGTGCAGACTGTGATTTGTTGCCTACTGTATTCGTTACAAAGTCTCTTTACTTGTGTTAGTGCTTTCAGCATGTGGTAATTGTCCTCTGTTGTAAGTTTCACTAGATACTTTTAGGTTCTATGAAATCCTTGAGATCAGTGTCAGTATTATTAGGACGGTGGGTATCCTCTACGAGATTATCTCCAATAGTGGACTGTGTGCTGTCGCTTTTTAAGGCTCTGTTACAAAAATACTGCACCGTTTAAAATTACTTGTTTCTTTAAGCTGTGACAAAGTTTTAAGATCCACGATGTCTGCAGTTAGCTTATTTACCAACCTTTGAATCACAAAGTACCTTCTTATTCACAATCAGCGATTTCGGCTTTCTTCGAATCATCAAATGTATGGGCGATAGAGGTAATTGCGTATTGCGCACAATTCAAGGAGACATAACAACAGAAAATGGAAACATGAAGAAATACAAAGTATGTCAACCTGATAGACTATATTTCGGTACAAAATCTGAGAAAACTGAATACTATTAAAGTAAAGCAAAGGTAATGTCGATTTGAAAATTAATAAGACTTAGAGACACCGAGAACGGCGACTTTTTTTTTACAAAGTATGAACAAATATTTGTAATCGGATACTTTTAAAATTTCTTGCAATCAATCATTATCCACAAGCAATGTGTAGGATACATTCGACGCACGTTTTTAGCCGGCCGGTGTGGCCGAGATGTTCTAGGCGTTTCAGTCTTGAACCACGTTACCGCTACGGTCGCAGGTTCGAATCCTGCCTCGGGCATGGACGTGTGTGACGTCCTTAGGTTAGTTAGGTATAAGTAGTTCTAGGGGACTGATGATCTTAGATGTTAAGTCCCATAGTGCTCAGAGCCATTTGAACCAGCCGACGCACTTTTAAATAATGTTTCAGTCAACGCACCTACAGAATAAAATGAAACAGCTTTAGGTACGCATACACTTAGAGACAATTATGTATACTGTCCGATCAGTACTACTATGTAATTCGGAATGACCACTAGATGTCACAAGAGGCGAATCCGTCAAAGTAAATGGAGGTGAGGCATATTGTGTTGTCTTTAGCGGAACAGTAACAGCAGAATTGCGCACTCAAGAGAGATCAGTGACTTCGAACATGGACTAGTCAATGAATGTCACTTGATTAACTAACCTTCCATATCATCTGTTGTTGTTATTGTGGTCTTCAGTCAAAGGACTGGTTTGATGCAGCTCTCCAGGCTGTTCTATCCTGTGCAAGCCTCTTCATCTCAGAGTAACTACAGCGCCCTACATCCTTCTGAATCTGCTTACTGTATTCATCTCTTGATCTCCCTCTTCGTTTTTTACCCTCCATGCTTACCACCAGTACAAATTTGGTGATCCCTTGATGTCTCAAAATGTATACTGCCAACCGATCCCTTTTTCTAGTCAGCTTGTACCACAAATTCCTCTTCTCCCAATTTCTGTTCAGCACCTCCTCATTAGTTACGCATCTACCCATCTAACCTTTAGCATTCACCTGTAGCACCACATTTCAAAAGCTTATATTCTCTTCTTCTGTAAACTGTTTATCGTCCATGTTTAACTTCCATACGTGGCTACACTCCACACAAATGCTTTCAGAAAAGACTTTGACAGTTAAATCTATATTCGGTGTCAACAAATTTCTCTTCTTCACAAACGTTTTTCTTGCCATCGCCAGTCTACTTTTATTATCCTCTATACTTCGACCATCATCAGTTATTTTGCTGCACAAGTAGCAAAAGTCATCCATTCAAATCTCTCGTTTCCTAACCTAATATCCTCAGCACCACCTGATTTAATTTGTCTGCATTCCATTATCTTCGTTTTACTTTTGTTAATGTTCATTTTATATCCTCCTTTCAAGCATTGTCCATTCCAGTCAGCTGCTCTTCCAAGCCCTTTGCTGTCTCTGACAGAATTACTATGTCGTCGGCAAACCTCAGAGCTTTTAAATCTTCTCCCTAGACTTTAATTCCTACTCCAAATTTTTCTTTTTTTCCGTGACTGCTTGCTCATTATACAGATTGAATAACGTCGGGGATATGCTACAGCCCTGTATCACTCCCCTCTCAACCACTGCTTCCCTTTCCTGCCCATCGACTCTTATAACTGCCACCTGGTTTCCGTACAAATTGCAGATAGTCTTTTGACTCCTGCGTTTTACCCCTGCCGCCTTTAGAATTTTAATAAAAGTATTGCATTCAACATTGTCAAAAGCTTTTTCTCAGTCTACAAATGCTATAAACCGTTGGTTTGCCTTTCCGTAACCTGTCTTCTGTGAAAAGTTGTAGAGTTAGTATTGTCTCGTGTGTTTCTACAGATCAGCATAATGGGAACTGATCTTCCCCGAGGTCGATTTCTACTAGTTTTTCCTTTTGTCTGTAAGGAAAACGTTTGCACCGTGACTTCGTCTAAAGCTTACAAAGTTGGCCAAAAGAGATCAGGCTGATCTCATGCACTGATGGACATGAACCGTCGACCATTTGCAGAGGATGGTTGTAAAAATCGAATGAAGCCAACGGACGTGAGCTGCTATGAAAGTACATATGGAGTTAAGACAAATGGGCTACAAACGTCGAGCATATGCTCATAAACCACACATTTCTGCAGTCAGTGCTAAGCGACCCTTGAGGTGGTGTAAAGAGCGACACAAGTTGATAGTGGAAGACTCGAAACGAGAATTTGGAGTGATGAATCAGGCTATATCCTGTGGCAATCCAGTGAAAGGGTTTGGGTTTGGCGAATTGCTGGAAAAGGTTACCAGTCATCATGAGTGGTGTCAAGACTGAAGTACGGAGGACGTGGTGTTAAGGTACGGGCGTGTTTCTCGTGGTTAACGTATAATCCCTTAAGCAAACGCTAAAATCATTGGCTGTGAACACATTTTATGGCAACAGAAACAGTTCGAAGACTATCATTGTATCAGCTTAGAACGCACACTGACTTATAGCAACATCTGTAGATAACAATATTTCTGAAGTGGTCTAGTCTGTGCAGAGCCACGACAGGAACCCAATGAAACATCTTTGGGATGAGTAAAAGCGTTTACTTAGCTCAAGACCTCAGTATTCAGCATCACTGCCTTTAGCTCTTGTGCAAGAATGTGCTGCCATTCCTCCAGAGATATACAGGCACCTCACTGAAAGTATTCCCAGCAGAGTACAATTTGTCATAAAGTCGAAGGAAGGACACGCCCCAGATCAATGTTCACTTGTGTGTATTCGGATATTTTTGATCAGATAGTGTAGTTTGATACTGCAGCTAACAGTAATTTCTGAATGTATTTGAAAAATTATCAATATATTCTGTGAATAGGAAGGAACCCTGTAGCAGTCAGTAAGATCAGTTCTCCAGTGATGAATATTTTAGCGTTAACGATGAAAAATAAAATAATTTTTTTTTCACATAGAGGGCGAAAGTTATTGAACTCTATCAAAAGAAACGTAAGTTAGTTACAAACTATAGCATGCATACACTTTAGTTAGCATACAAATGTCACAACAGATACTTCAATACTCTGATTATGTTATGACATGTTCCATATGCCTACCATTATTGGCGATGACGTGACGCAGACGAATAGCGAAATTCAGCATGACCCGCTGAAGTGTCGGAATATCGATGCTGTCTATGACCCCTTGAATGGCTGTTTTCAGCTCAGCAATGGTTTAGCTATAAGATACCGTGAGCATATGGATACCTTCCGGTAAAGAAACTCTGATAAAAGACCATGGTCACTCAGCCACAGCCATTACAGACAACCTACAAATACTACACACTGTCAACAAAGGAATGAAAATGAATCTTCTCGAAGAGGTAGAAAATACTACACACTGTCAACAAAGGAATGAAAATGAATCTTCTCGAAGAGGTAGAAATTTACACCCACAGCTATAACTCACCACACCTTATTCTCAACGAACAAGTGGACGTTGCAAACAAAATATATCTTCACATATTTCATGAAATATTCAAAAACAAATACTCATTGTCCTCTGATGTAATAACAAAGTAATATGATATGGAAAGCCAATGCAGCAATCATGCAACAGTTCAAGTGTCATTATTGTAAGTTGTAAAAGTCATATTGTATGACTTTCCCACGTGTGGCTGCAGCAGAGAGGCCAAGTGTTTCGCCAGTTTATACGTTGGTGAGCCAGCCACACGTGGGAAAGACCGACACATACATTAAGGACTCAGGACATTTCATTGAGAAGCTGAAGAAACTGAAACTTGCGCCAAACGACATCCTGGTCAGTTTTGATGTTGTTTCGTTATTTACAAAAGTGCCACTCGGCGACGCTCTGGAGCACATCGGTTCCATGTTCCCGCAAGACATCAAAAAGCTCTTCCATGCATGTCTCACCACGAGCTATTTCACGTGGAATGGCGATTTCTACGAACAGCTGGAAGGCGTCGCCATGGGTAGTCCTCTCAGTCCAGTGGTGGCCAACTTCTTCATGGAACAATTCGAAGCACAGGCACTGGACTCGGCGACTTGCAAACCTAAGGTGTGGTACAGGTACGTCGATGATACTTTCGTGGTGTGGAGCCATGGTGAAGAACAGCTCGGTGAATTCCTGAGACACTTCAACAGCCTCCATGCCATCATAACATTTACCATGGAAGTAGAAAAGGACAAGAAACTGCCATTTCTAGATGTGCTGGTCACAAGGGTCGGCGAAAACCTGGGACACAGCGTGTATCGAAAACCGACACACACGGACCGATACCTGCACAAACTGTCAAACCACCACCCGAGCCAGAAAAGAGACATGATTAGTACGCTCGTAACGAGAGCAGGACGAATATGTGAGCCTCAACACCTCAAACGAGAAATGCAACACCTGGAAACTGTTCTGAGGAGCAATGGGTACTCCATAAATTACATTAGAAGTGTAACAGAGCCAAACACTCGGTGAAGTAAGGAACCAGAAAAAGAAATGTCGTGTACGGCCTTTCTGCCATACATTCCCAGAGTGACGGACAGAATCGGCCGTATATTGCGCAAACACGGCGTAAAGACGATTTTCAAACCGACAAGGAAGATCAAAGAGTGTCTTAGATCGGCGAAGGAGAAAAGAGACCCACTTGCAATGTCGGGAATATACCGTATACCTTGCACATGCGGAAAAGTTTATGTCGGAATGACTGGACGATCCATTAACACCAGGATCAAAGAGCATAAGCGACATTGCAGGTTGGGGTTCAAAAATGGTTCAAATGGCTCTGAGCACTATGGGACTCAACATCTTAGGTCATAAGTCCCCTAGAACTTAGAACTACTTAAACCTAACTAACCTAAGGACATCACACACACCCATGCCCGAGGCAGGATTCGAACCTGCGACCGTAGCAGTCCCGCGGTTCCGGACTGCAGCGCCAGAACCGCTAGACCACCGCGGCCGGCGCAGGTTGGGGCAGGTGGAGAAATCGACCGTGGCAAAGCACGCACTGAATGAGACCGACCACGTAATAAAATTCGCCGACACGGAAGTTCTGTCTGTAGAGAAGCACTATCACACGCGCTTGTTCAGAGAAGCTGTAGAAATCCAAAAACACGCGAACAGTTTCAACAAGAAAGAGGAAAGCCTTAAGGTAAACGGATCCTGGCTTCCCGTACTGCAGCGAACGACCGTCGCAGGTAGCAAGAGGAGAAACGCACCGGAAATGACCGCGGAGAAGCCCTCGGACGTTGGCGCGCCAGGTACATATAGCCTGCGGCCGCGAGCTCGCCTCCAGTTCACCACCGGCAATGGAGGGTGAAGCTTTGACAATGCCAGCCACTCGTGCTGGCGAAACGTCAGAAAAATCATTAGATGAACGTCGGCCGAAGAACCCGAGACAGAAGCCAATAGGCAGTGCCTATCATCTTCTTCTTTCTTCGGTTTCGGCCATCTGTGGACCGCGTGAAGTAACTTCCTCATAACATTGTCTTCTTTCATCATTTTTGGTCTTTTCAATATTTCTTCGTTCTTTCCTTCTTTGATTGATCCATACAGAGATCAGCTTTCTAATTTTTTCTTGAAAACTCCTCCGATTCATAAACTTGTTTAGAAAACATAGCCTGTCGACAATTTCCTCTTTCATAACCTCAACCAGCTCACTTGCGTTTTAGCATTTTTGTCAAAGTAATGAAATATTTTTTGGGCAGTATTTCTGGATTCATTCGAACCAAGTCACCACAAAACGAAATTCTTCTTTTCCTAAGACGATCAGAAGGTTTTCCATTTACGGCGTATATTTCTTCATTACTTCTTGTTATTTACGTAGTCCCATCTTTTCTTGGACCGACTACTTTCCGTATTATCTTCTTTCCGCTTTTTCTCCAACTCTGAATTACCCCTTTTTAGGGCTAAATATTCTTTTGCATAAAAGTGCTCCGGTTTCGTGACAGTGTTGTAATGTTTCATTTGCTTTTACTGAAAATGATTTTTTATTGTAAATGTCCTTCATTAAATGATAAGCCATATCAGTTACCTGTGCTCCATAGTTTTGTTTCTTTATCGAGACCATTTGGCTGTATTATGTCCCCTAAGTACTTAAATTTATTCTCTGTTTTGATTGTACCAGATCTCGTGCTTAGGAATTTTGGAGCATTTTAAATGATCGTTATGAATTCTACTTCTCGAAAGGAATTTGTGATCTAGCATTTACGCCGTCTTTCTAAACAGTTTAATTTGCTGTACTGCTGTATCGATGCTTCTGGAAAATATTTCTAAATCATCTACAAAGGCTACAAAACTGAACTGGAGCTTAGAATTTTTATATTTTTCAGAATAAAATTTAGTCGTCAGTTTAAAATATATTTCTCTGATGGTTTATCGGTTTCGACTAATTAATTTGTTATCTTCAGAAACATAAAAAATTAAGCACATTGTAGATGTTCAGACACTGACTATACATGTATGTGAAGTATAAGAAGTATACTGTAGAATCTTACTTAGTATTGGTTTAGTAGATGTCCAGTCTTCTTCATAGAGCCAATTGCAATGATATGCCCAGAAATTTACGTATAGTATGTAATTTCTTGAAAGCACAGATTGACAGTTTAGAGTAACTGAATCAAGTTTATGTAGATGACGAGCTGTTGTGCAAGCAGCAAGGAAAATTTATAAAATCATATACAAATGTAACCAAGCTATATAAAGAAGTTATAGATAGCAGATTTATAAAAATAAATGTTACACATAGGTTTAATATATTTATAATAAGTAAGAGATTGTATGCCACCAAAATAGTGTGTTTTAATGCAAGTTGATCAATCAACAAATACTTTGAATTTAGGTGGGAATGTTAACATATTTCTAATTCTTATAAAAGGTTAATTTGGTAGCCTTTGTCAGCAATGTGCCAAATTTCCATGTTAACCATTTGCTCAATAAAGACGGCGAGAATTTGTATAAAACTTTTGCAGAACGTCTCAAAGTAGAGATACACATTCTTTCTCCTCCGAATTTGCATTGAAAAACAGACACTATTTTGATTGGATATCATCTATTATAAAATGTAAAATTAGCCCATTCCTTATACATAGTATATTAGAACTATGTGCCACATTTTTTCAAATGTATTATCTATAACTTCGTTACATACATTTGTTATATTTTTTTGTGCTTTTATATTTTTTCATAACACAACAGCTTCACACCTATATAGATGGGATTCAATTGTTGTAAATTGTCAGTCTGTATTTACAGCAATCACATACAACATTTCTGGACATATCTTGGAATCATGCCTCTATGAAGAAAATATTCATATCTGCTGACCGACTACTAAGTAATTCTGTGTAAAGTATTTGTTATATTTAACATAAATATGAAGTCAAGGTCTGAAGATTAATAATATCCTTGATTTTCTAGGCTTGTGAATGTGACAAATTAAAATTTCGAAACGGGCAAAGCGTCACAAAAATATATATTTGCAATTGAAATCTTGATTTTATTGTGAAAAATAAATACTACAGCTGCTGAATATTACGGCCATAAATAAAATGATTAATTTTTATATTCCAATGTGACTTGTTGGATTTCTTTTTCTTGAAGTATAAGGTTCCATTACCTCATTACTTTTTCAGAAAAGCATTTGAAGAGCATTGTCGAAAAACTTATCACCTTGCATTGCACCAGTTTTGATCTCAAATGGTTCCGAAATAATTCTAGTTTGGACTCTGTTTTTATTAATGTTTCCTTAATTCTTGCCTAAGGTTTTACTCTGTGCCAACTTCTAACGTACTGCAGATTTTTTGTCTACAAAGTTGCTGTGCCTGCCATCAGTATTCCGGAAGTTATAACTATATTTTCTTTTTAATATTTTCTTTTGTAGCGTTTCTGCTAAACCTAGAAATCTTCAGAACGTCCCATTCAAGGAAGCCAGAGGTCCTGGGTGTCGGTAGTAAACCCCAGTCCGTAGTGGAAAGCCTGCCCTACCTACAATAACTACGTGGTGGTAATTTATGAAACGATAACCACGACGGGAGGAGGAGTTGCTTCCTGGCAAACGCCGTGCACCGGCCATCGCAGGCGGCGGTGGGGGCGGCGCGAAGTCGTCGTTTATAACTGCAGCGGCGCCGCCTCCGCTGAATGCGGCGCGCGGGCCTCCCGGGCGACGCCGACCTGTAAATAGTGGCCAATAAATTCAGGGGAAGCGGCGTCGGTGTCGGTGTGCGTCGGTGTCGCCGCCTCCGCACAACAAAGACGTTATTGACACTCACCTGTCGGCCGCCCTTTGTGGGCCGCGGGGGCATTGCGGCGCCGGTGAACAATGCTGGAGGCGGCAGCGGCGCCGCCCCCGGCCAACTAGGGCCATTAAACGGCGTAAGAAGCAGGGGTGGTGGAGGCGGCGGTGGCGGCGGCGTGCAGCTGCGCCCCAGGGGCTGCCGCTGGCAACTTGCAGTTTATACGCCTCCCTGGCTCTACTTCTCGCCACTGCGGGAAGGGGAGCTGTCTTTACGATCTGCTGTGACTATATCGCGCCAATTAGTCGGCACGCGGGTCTTCTAACACAAACTGTCAACCGGCAGGCGGTATCTTGCAGCGTTTGCGTGGAAACTTTTGGGTGTTGGGTCGTGGAATACTCTCCCATCCCGAAAAGATGGAAGACTACTATATAGGGAAATTCTCGTTCATCTACGAGGTTCTTTCACAGTAAACTGGTGACTCATAATTCTGTCTCTTCGTCTCCACAAGTTTAATGTGTCTGAATCGTGATATTTTGAAATTACCAAAATTGTTACGCTGCAGGTAATACATATTTTTAGTTCTACTTTTAGTCTAGTATGACATTATAACAGAGAGCAAGTACTTATGGAAACTCACCTAGGCGTCAGATACGCGAAGCAATAATAGGTACTCGAACGCAGAATATAAATGCTTATTTGTAAATTTTTGAATAATATCATAGGTGAGACAGAGAATCGTGTTTCTAAGTAACTGATGTTTGCCATAGTGTATCTGCCGGATGATGGTCTCTCGTCTGCAACTAGTAGACAGAATATATAATATTATCATATCGGTGGTTTTAGTGAAGTTAAACTTGTGTTAATATCTAGCGTAAACTCTCACCCCTAATGATCGTAATTTTCATCTTTATTTAGATCACTTTTGAAAAATCTTAATATAGCATACCTCTACTCATCCAGAATACCTTTTTAGAGTCGCAATCTAAGATTCCAAAAAGTACAAACGTAAAAGTACAAATTACAGTAAGTGTAATCCTTCATCGTGCTGTAAATGTGTTACTATTTATTTTGCGCGATACATGCAATGCACTGGTTACTGCACAAGGAATACGTACGTCGAGAAACTCTACTAGATGTACTCTATCCACTTATTTTTTACACTAACTATGCCCATATACATATATGTCACATATATTTCACACATTTATACGTTCCAAGTACATTTAACGTATTTCACGCATGTGTACAATGCAGGTATATTTAACAATTAACATGTTTCAAGGATATCTGTACATGCATATCAACAGTACCTGTATCGAATTTCGTCCTGCACTTCCATCTGATTCTTCTATGGTATCTGAAGTCAACTAAATACAGAACAGAAATACTTCTTCGAACATCTCTACATATTATCCATTCTCAACTCCATTCCCTTCGTTAGTGGTGGTAGAGGTATCTCCCTCCCACAGTAATTTAAACTAAGAATGAGTCATTTACGCAGGGTGTAACTAAATTCCCTTTATAGACTCAGAGGAAAGGCTCCACACACCAAAACAAAGAAAGAAGCCCAGTAAACATCGGCTCTAAACGCATCCTTAAGAGCTATGGCCACCTGTTCATCTTCTATGCTTTGAAAAACACATCGTATACTGCACGTTCTTTGCAGTTCATATTTTGTGAAAAGGTAGTATGGAACAAAACAAGGAAAAAAGTCCACTAAACATGGCCTCTAAAATACATACCTTAAGAGCTATGAGTACTTGTTAAGGCGAAGAAATGTGTTTCACGGCAATAAAGATGAGAAAGTCCACATAGCTCTTAAGGGATGTGTTTTAACGCTCATATTTGTTAGACAGTTTTCCTTGTTTTGGGGTAAGATAAGCGTCTTGTGAATCTGCAAAGGGAACTTTCTTACACCCCGTATACTTAATTTGCTTGACATTGCTGCCTGGATTACTTGAGATTTGCCTTTATGTTACCTTTTTTCGCCTCCCACGCTCAGCCATAGGGGGGGGGGGGGGCGTGGTGAACATTACTGTCAGAAGAATAGTTTGCAGATACCAAGTGATATGTGTGCCGAGTTCTATAAAAATTTTGCTACAGGCGTTGCACATATATGCTGATATTTCACCAGTATTGGTCGTACAGGTATATTATCTCCACAGTATTTTCATACAAATAATGAAACATGTGCGCACGAACTTTGACTGAAACTGTTCCATACGTTGGTGAGGTATGCTCCTGTCACTCCCCTTCATCCCCACACTCACCCCTGCGGTACGCAGGTAGTTCGTACCCCAAGAGTCTACAGTACTTCTTCCCAGATAGTAGGAGATAACTGTATGAAGTTGGATTGCAACTGGTTCAGTGGGAGATGTGGAACATACATTAATATACATACATACATTTTTATTGCGCTTAACAATAGACAACAGGTTAAGGAAAAACCTGGGTGCATTTTCAGCGCATGTGGACCTTAGGAAATGCTGCGGCTGTTTAATTTGTACGTGGAAGAAACAACGAAGCAAGAGAACGAATAAATCTGAAGACTAAGAAAAATGCAAAGGGAACAGACACAACTAACGGACTTCACAGATGACGGTGACACTGTGGTCGGGGATAAGAAGTACTAAGGAGATTACCTGAAATGAATGGGCAGAATACTGGCGGCAGAAGAAAAAAGACACAGTGGCTAAATAGTAATAGGACGGCCTTAACGATTTGCGTATCATCAAAGCTGAGTTCAACACACTGGTGGAGGTAGTGAAAAACTTGTCGTAAGGTTTCATAGGATCGATTGAGCAAGGAAGATCTGAGACGCAGATGAACTGTGGTGAAGAAGCCTTTCTCAGTAAAAATCGTCAAGTAAAATGAGTTATTGCTAAGCAAATCAGGAAGACGTTCTTGAAAGCCTACGTCTGGAACATAAAACTGTATGGGAGTGAATGTTGAACCATTGGAAATTCACAAAATAAAAAACTGGAAACATTTCAAATCTTGTACTTCCAAAGAATTGTAAAATTAAGTATACAGATAAGGTACAAAATCAAAAAGTAATAAAAAGAAGAAACGATGAAAAGAATGTAAGTAAGACACTCACAGGAAGAAAGAATACATTAGGGGGATATCTGCTATGGCCTCTTGGAATAGCTGACATGGGACTGGAAGGAATATGAAGTTCGAATAAAATGTCTAAGAGCAGACAAAGACTAGAATTACGAAACTATATTCTAGGAAATGTTGAAGTTGATAATGAGAAGTAGCATACCAAAACCAGAATGAGCAAAGGTGGTTTGGTGTATAAGGAAAGTCAGAGGGCATCATCAAACCAGTCGAAAAAGTCATGCCTTAAAATTCTGTAAATATCTCATTGCCAAATTCCTGTTCAATTTTACAAGAGAATAATGACTGGCTTCTGTGGAACTGCACCAGCATGGTACCCCACTCTTTTAGACCCCTTTCGCACAGTTAGTGTGTCAGCTGAACTGCAGGTAGCATTTTGGAGCTCACGAGTGATTTCTTCTGCTGATTTTACGTGATTTTTTACAGCCAACGATCCCTGTTCGTCAGTACATGAGGTCTACTTGGTCTTGGTTTAGCTGTAGTTTTCTTTCGCGTTTTCTCTTTACCATCGCTTCATCAAATGTTTCCTTGGGCAGCCTTAGAATGGCTGAAACGTCCGTGATGGATGTGTTATCCAGATGATAGCCAATGATCACTCCATGCAGACCTCTCCTCACCTGCCCATTAGGCTGTTGCGACTCCTCTACCGACTACAGAATGCTCAACTCTTCTTTCGTACTGGCGTGTCCGCCAGTCTTGAGATTTAGTGGTCAATTTCGAACTACATGTAGGTGTGCGGATACTTTTGATCAGATAGTCCATTTCAGTCTTAGGTTGCGCAAGAGGCATCAAGAAGGCATTTCATAAGTATCTGATGATTCTGATGATGACGATGAAACTTGAACTGGTAAAAATAATAAGGTAATAACTTGGCAATAATTCAAAACCGGTAATAATGCCAGTTTTGTGACCTGAGGCTGTAAAAAATGACTACATAAAATCATAGATAGGAAGGGAGTTCAATAAACAATGTAACACAATTTTTTGAAAGCAAGTTGGTTTCATTCTAGAGTTCAGTACACCATATTATTTTCCCTACGTTTGGCTAGAAAACCCGGTTGTTCAACAAAATCTTCGGCCAATGCGACAGCCTTACGTCACCTTAGCAGGAGCACATGTATGCCCGCATAATACCACTCTACTGGCATCGGAGTCAACATGTTGTAGCATCAATAGTCTCGCCATAGTCTCGTACTGCTTCCCGAGGACTGCATACTTCATTGGGTCAAACAGATGGAAGTCGGAATGTGAGGGAACTGAGCTGTGGTGTGGATGAGGAACAACAGTCCAATGAAGTTTTGTGAGCTCCTCTCGGATGCGCAGACTAAGGTTTTGTGTTGTCATGGAGAAGATTTTGGTGGCGACGAACACGCTGAAGTCGTTTCTTCAATTTCCTGATGGTAGTGCAATACACTTCAGAGTTTATCGTTGCGCCATGAGGGAGCACATAAAACGGAATAACACTTTCAGAGTCCCAAAAGGTTGTCACTATCACTTTACCGGCTAAGGGTGCGGTTTTGAACTTTTTCTTCGGAGGATGGGTAGTATGATGCCACTCTATGGATTGTCGCTCTGTTTCCAGTTAGAAATGAAGAAACCATGTTTCATCGCCTCTGAAGATGTTCAACTGAAGACTGTCACGGTTAATTTCGCTACGCGCAAGGTACTCCGCAAAGATGGTACTTAATTGCTGTTCAGGGTCTTGCGTGGCGAGGAATCCAGTGGGAAGAGAGCTTTGAGTACCTCAACCGATGGATGAGTGTGTAACACTACCAACAGACATCCAGTAGTGAAGCAAGGTGTTTAATTGTGAGAACTCTAGAATGAGAGTGCCATCACATTCCAACAGCGTAGAAGACAGCCAGATCGGTAGCTGCACGGTCAGGACGGCAGATTACTAACCGAAGGGGCACGTGTTCGATTCCTGCCGAGGTCGGAGATTTTCTCCTCTCTGGGATTCCGTTTTAGGTTCCCCTTACGTTCGTGTGGTTAGAAATCAAATTCCACTGTTGAGATAGTTGTAGGAGTACGTCACGAAAGCCGATAAACTAAAACTAAAGAATAAAAGAAATGTACACTGGACTTTCATTCGGGAGGATGACGGTTCAATCCCGCGTCCGGCTATACTGATTTAGGTTTTCCGTGATTTCCCGAAATCGCTCCAGGCAAATACCGGGATGGTTCCTCTAAAAGGGCACGGCCAACTTCCTTCCCCGTCCTTCCCTAATCCGATGAGACCGATGACCTCGATGTTTGGTCTCTTCCTCCAAACAACCCAAACCAATAAAAGAAACATCACAGGGGTCACAGCGGTGTGCGGCCGGTCGCACGCAGGAGATGGACAGGAATGCGCGACATTGTTGCGATGTTAGCAGCGCTCAGTGCCTCATCATGCTTTTGTTCACTGCCAGGTGTCCGTAGACATTCTGCAACTGCCTACAAATATCTGCGATACTCTGATTTTCCGAGAAAAGAAATTCAGTGACTGCTCTTTTCCTGGAACACATATCCGTTACACAGATCATTTTGAATGCTACGTGTAGCGCCGCCACCTATCGGAACCTCATGAAACTATTGGAGCTGAAGCAGGATTACGCTTCGATGTCTCACAAGAAATTCCACAGTTCTTCGACCGAAATTGCCAGAGAAAAAAACGTGTTGCATTACATCACCTGGATGAGAATAACCGTGCGAACGGGGCGATAACGTACGCAGATGAGCTCCCGATGGTGGTCTCCTTTGACTCAAGAGTGCAACCCGAACACCGGTCAACATAGCTACTCACAACCTCAGCCAGTGGTGCAAACATAATAAACTTCAGATGGCTCTACACAAAACAGTTTATATACTACTCAAAAGGACACTACAAAGTAACCGAACCATAAAGCTATACGGTATTAGCTTACGCAGGCAAAGGAAAACACGACATCTTGGTGTGCAACTCGACGAACGACTGTGTGACGAACACATCAGGAAACATCTGACAGGGCTGCCAAGATCATCCACAAGCTGGCCAGACTCAACATAACATACTTCAGGGCACCATTACACAAACGGAGAACTTCCCATTGTGCGCTCTTTGATTGTATGGTGTGTTTTGCAGCCAGTGCATGGGCCCACTGAGTATGTCTGGTGATGAATTTGAATATCGTGCGGCGAGGGCAGAGAATTGCCCGGTTAAAGGTATGAGGAACTTTCAACACGACGTCAGTGGGATCACTCTGGGTGGTGCTTGGATCCTTCCGTATCGATATAACCATTCGGTTTCGGGCTGCAGTGTACTAGCTGTGGAGGTGGAGACAGGGTAAGGTAAAGGATATTACCGGACAGGACATCATCGAGAAGCACCAACTCGTTAAACGGCGGGCGGATACCTGGGAAAGGAAATGGGAGGCAAGGGGTAGGGGTCGTAAAGTATATCTTTTATACCCAGACAGGGAACGTCTATTTTGCGCCACATCAATCCCAGCTGGGGTAGGGTTCGTTTTGAGACAGGTCACGACCCTCATCATCCGCACTTACACCGCCCAGGCCGCAGCCAGAGTGCTAGTTGTACAAGCGGAAAACATGGATCCCCAGAACACGTGCTTTTTTCACTGTAACCGATACGGAATAGCACACCAGACACCAGCGTAGTACGACAGTGACATGATACGGGCAATAAGAAACAAAGACGAGTGGGTGATAATAAATAAAATCTCTTATGATGTCTCAAGGACTTTACATGACGAATACAGGCAGATACAGTCAGAACACCGCAACACGCACCAAGCACTTAAGATAGCAGTTCCAATTCGTACACCAACACAGACAGCAGTAGCGAAAGACACACACTCTCACACAGCGAACGCTTTCAGCAACACGTACCGCAGACGGTCTTACACAGAATAATTAGACTGGTTCAAATGGTTCAAATGGCTCTGAGCACTATGGGACTTAACATCTATGGTCATCAGTCCCCTAGAACTTAGAACTACTTAAACCTAACTAACCTAAGGACAGCACACAACACCCAGCCATCACGAGGCAGAGAAAATCCCTGACCCCGCCGGGAATCGAACCCGGGAACCCGGGCGTGGGAAGCGAGAACGCTACCGCACGACCACGAGATGCGGGCATAATTAGACTGTTTTAGAATAAAGAATGTAATTCAACCAACCCTGCAAACGTGTTCTAGTTTAAGTATAAACAACAGGTATATCTATATCGCGGTCATTACACCGCTGTTGAGATGTAACACTTGTGACTGAACACTTAGTATATAAGCAACATAATAGTTAAAATTCAAGAAACTTAGTGTAAGAACTGAGGGTTAATTAATAAACCAAAGAAATAACATACTTTACACTCACGCACCAATGCGCTTTCCACAGGGTACATAAGAGTTATAGAGTTTTGTAAATAATGTTTAGAAATAATAATCCGTAAACGAAACTGTGGAGAATCAGGTCTGGATGTTATGGGGTAACATTTCTCTGTCTCTCTTTCTACCTAAGTCTTTTCTATCATCTATCAATGTGTTTTCTTAAATTGTCATCATTTGGATTTGCAGCTCCTTGAGTTTTTCGTGTCTGCAGTTTTGTTGGATGTAAGGTCCGCTAGTTACAGCTACCTGTAAGACATAATACGCAACAAGGTCCTGCAAAACCATGCAAACCGAATGTAAAGGTATTAACTAAAAGAAACAAGTTGTCGTTTGAAGTAAATGTATGCATAATTTTGTAAACATTTCGTAAAAATGTTCACATTACATACTATATAAAACAGAAACCCACTGACGATGGCACATAAGTGCTGTTTGGGAACTTGGAAAAAACGGTGTTTTGCATAACTGACGGGCCTTACATCCAACTATTTTCTTAAAATTTGAATATTTTTGTCGTATTCTTCCTTTCAGTTTCTAATGCACTACTAATTTATTACTATCTCTATAGTAATTGCTGCGAACATAATTGCTGTTTGCAATGTGGAATATGTTTTGTAATTTATACGGAAAGCTGTAAACTGAACAACCAGTTATAAAATGTAAGGCAACATGTCTCTAAATGAGCAATGAATCAATTACTTATTGGATATCCCTCGTAAATAAAGTTAAGGAAGAGTAAAGACTGTGTCGGGTAATCTTCGTAGCGTATAAAATACACAGAAAATATGAACGAATGAAACTGAAAGTTGTGGTTCCGGCTGAAATACGTTTGTTGTTTTACTGGAGGAGCATTCAGTTACGTCTCAAAAAAAGTCCCAAACGTTACAAGAAAAGAAGTAAAGACATTCTGCAGGCACGGAGTACTTGTGGGTGGAGGACGAACAGTTAGAGCAGCAGGAAGAAAGAGCGGGGTTGGGCTACATGGTAGGGTAGGTGGAACGGAACCAGAGGCTGTGAGAGAGGCACATAGACCGTTTAATTCGTGGGCGCTGGTCGGACAAGCCCGCTAATTGCCGTTTTAAATAAAATTAAAACCGCCCGGCCGCCGGAGGGGCAGGGGCGAGCGCGCCGCAGGGCCACGTCTGCGGGCGGCGCTCGCATTAATCCCGGTTTTATCACTCGCCGCCCCCAGCCGCCCCCAGCCGCCGCCCACGTACGTGTCGTGGCACACGCGTGCCGGCCCTGGGGCAGGGCGCGCGCGAGGTCTCGCCCTTCGGCCGGCAGAAAGGCCTCTCCCCTTTAACGTCTCCATTATTAAGGGCGGCAGCGGTGGCGGTGGGCAACCGGGCTTCTGCCCCGGCCAGCGCGGCGGCGGGGTGCCTCTGCCGCAGGAATGCGCTTCCACTTCCCACTCTGCTGGCCGATTGCGATCCGATTTCTCTTTCCTGTTGCGCCTGTTGCCACCAGCGATTCTTTCTCTCAGTGCCTGACAGCTACTTAACGTACGAATCAGAGCAATATCGTGTTTCCTGGAAACGTCTTGTTACGATGAGAGGTATTTTCGTGCCCTTTGTAAGAAATTTACGTTTTGCCCCCACCTTCCCCCTGAAATCTACTTTAAGTGGGAATTTCATATATTTTAACGACTTCATGATGCCTCCACATTTCCGTTCCTTTCCTTTTCAGCCCAAATTGTCCAACTCTCCCAAACAATCGATTTCTTAAATTTTAGACGAATGCTTGAAAAGAGCGAAAACGTGACTCCTTAGGTGTTTCACAATGGCTTTCGTCCGAATGTCAATAGGCAAACGAAAAGTGTGTGATGCTAAATGGGGTATTATAATCGACCAGCGTGTGTTCTAATTTGAAATAAAAGGTTTCATTGCTTGAAAATAATTTAATTAGTGATCTGACGAAAAAATTTTCCGAGTTTTCGTAGAAATAGCCAAATGCGGGTATTAAACTAACCAGCGTGAGATATAGTGTTGCAAAAACATGTTTGTTTGATTTGAGGAGATTGATTTAAGGAGAAACTGAAACATTTCACGTATAGCTGCTACTGGCTACCTATTTAAATGAAGTGTCAGAAAGTTCATCACTTCCAGACGTATCTAATTTGTGCACAAATTGTTATGTTGCTGTAGAATTTGTGGAATTCTTGCTCTCATGCTGAAAAAATTAAAATAAATAAATTGCAGCATTAATGGAAACTTACCAGCTGTTTCTTGATGTATATACAATAATAATAACAGAACGCCTGTCAAAATTTAAATACATTATATTTCATACTTTCTGAAAAAGACTCAGAAAAAATGAGAAGAAAACTGTCAAATCTTTTATGAAATAATTTGGGTAAAAGTGAGAAATGAAACAGATTAGACAATCATTTGACACACAAACATGTTGTACATCATTTCGAGCATCATTCAGTGGCGCCCAAATGTTTCTCTAGTCTATGTTATCTTTTAATTTTAGACATTTCAGTCCACAGAATATTTGACATTTTTTCGATTTGTTTTTATTTCCGGAATACCGCCCCAAGGAGAGCATTTGGAAACGTCCTTTTTAACCTCCAAGAGGTTCTAATAAATAATTCTTTTTTCAAACGTGGTTTCTATCTCCAGATCATCATCATGTACCTTAACATCATCTATTACTGTTCACACGGGAATATTAAAACTGTGGCGTCGAAAAACGTAAAAACTATCCTACGCCACAGCTCAGTTACTCTCAGTCAAAATATTACAGTGGCGTTCCAACTTTTCGTGTGGAGGCTCTCAGCATACTGACCATGTTGAAATTTCGAAGTGATACAATTGTACTTACAAAACTGGATAAAAAACATATCTTAAAGTTTGCATAGTACTGCCTTGTGTTGATTGTTTTCTACAGCTCAAGACCAGATCCAAAATATTTATTAATTTGGATGACAGATTTATAATTAACATATCATAGACAAAGGGGATTAGATTGATTGTACGTATTAATGAGCTCGGCGATAGTAATAAGTGGACCCTACAGATCGACACAATGGAAATGTGTCAGAGGTCATACGCCCCCCGTGGTATGCTTTTCATTGTACAAGGGTATAAAATGCTGATCCCTCAATAAAACTGTAATAGTTACTGTACGACAATATCTTAAGATTGGCTATACCTACTATGTAGTTTACTTCATTTTCTAAGCGTAATGTGATCTTATGTAATTTTTGACTTGAATGGTTAATTATTATAGATTTTACTGTTTCATAAGAAACTGCTCTGACTTCTCTTCAAACGCCTATCCATACTACGTCATCTATGGTAAGGCTATAACACTGACTTCAAAATATGGTTCAAATGGCTCTGAGCGCTATGGGACTTAACATCTGAGGTCATCAGTCCCCTAGCACTGAACACTAACTTGTTATACGTTATACGCCACTCTTCCCTAACTATCGAACATTAAGTCCTGTCACGGGAAATGCTGCGTGTAACACTAACCTGCCGTCACAAGCTAATGTTTCCCTCTGAAGGGATTTTAAGTTTTGACCGTGTATGTGTCTAATGGATGAAGATATCGGTCTATAATTTTCAATATGGTGCACTTAACAGAAAAAATAAACAGACTTTAAACTTTGGGGGTTAATGAAAGTAGAAAAATTCATATACGAATTAAAAAATGAACAGTCGCCAGCCCAATTAGACACATGAATTTGGAACTATATGTGGAAGAAACTTGAATGATAGTAATTGAAGTTAATTTCATTGGTACACGGGATACAAGTGGACACATGGCACTCTGAGCTGTCGGTAGCAGCAGTTACCAATAATGCACAAACTAATAATCGTAGAAAGCAAAAAAATGTACCAAAGTTATACTAATAGCATTTCCAATATTCTACTCGAGGCGGGTATAATATGAATGTGGCAACGGAAAATTCTGAACGCCAAAATCAAGATTTAGCCCTGTCTGACTACCCCCTGAAGCAGATCTTAGGATCTCTTAATGGTGGTATTATCTCCTCCTTTTTGCTCTTTAACATATAAATTTCAACATCAACACAAATTAATAATTAAGGGAACTAGTAACTACGAATGATAAATGCTGTTTCTGTTTTTACATATCAAATGCTTACGTATCCATGTCCAATGGACATAAAGAGATGCACATAGCTTTTCTAACTAATGTGATTGATAAATTGCCCAAATCTGCCCCTTTTTATGGCTACGCGATCTAATATAAATACCGCGAGATGACTGCCATCACCTACGTACCAAACACTGGAAGACACTACTTTCAGCCGGCCGGTGTGGCCGTGCGGTTCTAGGCACTGCAGTCAGGAGCCAAGCGCCCGCTACGGTCGCAGGTTTCGAATCCTGCCTCGGGCATGGATGTGTGTGACGTCCTTAGGTTGGTTAGGTTTAATTAGTTCTAAGTTCTAGGCGACTGATGACCTCAGAAGTTGAGTCGCATAGCGCTCAGAGCCATTTGAGCCAACACCACTTTCAAAGATAATCTACAGTGGTATGCAACCTCAGTGGAAATAAAATTTACGTGATCACAGCTGTTTAGCTTAATAGCCCTAATAAGCCGAAGCAATTAGCAATATCACCGTTTCTACTGCGTCCGGTGCGTCGGAGTGATGGGTGTTGTACACGTCTGCGACGGTGGGAGAACTCCAGTCACAACATAAAAACTCTTTCAAATACTAGGACGGAAGAAGGCGGTCTTCTGACTAACATGATCTAATATTGTCTTCTCCTCTCTGTGTTATACAGACAAGAAACGCGAACTCCCAGCTATAAGGACAGAATTCAGATAACGTCTCTATGACAGTATAGACAGAGGAAGTGCTCTCAATCACTGAACGCTGCGTACTCAACGACTACTCCCTACCCGTAGACGAAGTCCAGAATCGTGTAAGTTCGCACCAGTATAGTGCCTAACCGTTCTGACTATAAAATCTCTTTATAGCACAGACAGCAAGTCCGTGTGTACCAACAAAAGCTGATACCAAGCGAACATCAAACACGGGCGCTCAAAACGAAAGACCACATTCTCTCCACCGCTGGCTTCCCCACAAATCTCGGCTTCCCTTCTGCGTAACTGCAGAAGACGAATCATATTCTCCAAATCACGGGTTCTCTCCCTCTCTACAGATTCTTCGAAACATCGACCAACCATGTCTTAGTCCTTTGTCATCCAGCGCGGAAAGTTTGCGAGGAAATACCTATCCCCGTTAATTAGGAATTCATAAAATGCCACGCTTTTCAGAGTAAAAGTCCTCGGAAATAACCCAGCCTGCGTGATTTCCGAAGTAGCGCTTCCTTGTTCCTCTCTGCTGTGTCCAAGATTTTCAGTTTCCTGTTACCCTTCCGGCCTAGCTACAACACCGGCCAGCCGCCACTCTATTGTGCTTCAGCACTCAGGTGCCCCGATCGTGTAGCTAGGGCTACATCCTCTCTTAAGCAGGACCAACACACCTGTGCGGTCTTTTCAACCCAGGGCCTGAGTTACGAATGCCGTTGCATATCCACTGGCTTTCCAACCTGTACTAGTATAGGCAATCGTCACGATGCCATTTTGATAATAAAGAGACTCCATCACCTTTCATGCAATAAGCGTTAACAACAATTTACAAGGTCTACGTGATAATGTTAGTCTTCTTTAAATATTCATATATACGATGTACAACATATCAAATGATAACTAATTCCAGTTGTAAATCACGACGCAGTATGTAGATTAGTGCTTGTAACATGCGAAATTATAACCACCTTACACACTTTCACTCAAGATCATTACTTGAACCAGTACTGAAATGTTAATGCAAGAAGTGCAGAACTAAAGATGGACCTCAGGGCCTCTGTCTTCACTGGGATGTAAAAACTACATGATACCCTAACTACACTGTTCATATCCCTCTTATCTTTCTAATGTAAGAGAATATGGTGGGGACGCATAAACTGGTATAGTACCACTCGTCAAATTCGATGATTATTTCAGTACCAAAATTTATTTTAAACAAAGTCACTTCTTAACTTTACTTGGCATAGTTTATATTTTACTTTTTATTTAACACTGAGCTAAATTAACTTAAAATCCTTCTTGATAGTAATCAACACTAAATTATGTTTCAAACGAGTTTCACGTATTTGTCTTTTTCATCCCCTGTGAAGCAGGTATTTTAGACAGTAACATATACACAATCTGGCACAGTATTTTTGCGAAACGGTATTTTGCAGTAAACTGAGAGTACTTTAGCAACATTCTAACTAAATTCACTATTGTTGATCCTTACATAGTTAACAAACATTAGTTCATTTGAAACAGGATACTCGGTTTCATAAACACTTGGAGGAGGGGACCCTGCATAGGTTCATGATCAGGATAGAAGATACGGTCCCAAACACAGATTTATAGCATTTGGATTATTATTAAAATAATTCACACAAATTAACTGGCCCATGATCTGATACATATCAGTATACATGAAGTTGGTGGAATAGTGCCGAAGTTGTGGTGGCAAGCGACGTGGCCTCTAACTGTACTTACAGCTCTTTATGTTTGAATGCTCTATAAAATTTCTTCTTGATGACGGTTATTCAACTTATTAGAGACATTCCTTATTGCCGATAGTACCAAGCAACAGCCAAATCCACATTCGAGGCAAAATTCCATGCAAAACTGCCTCCAATTGCCTCCAGTGGCACTGTCGATGTGTACCGTGCAACAGCTAGCCACTGACTGCATAGTGTTCCCACCAAGGAGCCGCCCAGTTCGACCGCCACAACCACCTTTTACATTGTGCCGTGCTACTTCAGTTGAGGAGGGACTACCCTACGTCTTTTATACTGTACAATACAAGTGCCCCAAGCATGAACCAGCTTCAAATACAAACTGTTTATCTTATAAACTTACACATATTATAAAATTCCATTATTTTAAACAATCATTTATCTTTTCCATATATATATTACAAACTTTAAATTTCCTGTTACAAATCAATGACCTTAACTAACAAAGAATAAACACCTCATAATGACAAATACAAAGTTTGATAATATAAACCTACTTCTAATCGATATAAGTGTTACAAGGTGACGCCTAGAGCGCCAATACTTCACTACCTCTGGTTTCTTTCAGGCATGCCACTTGTGTCACTGGTAGCCTGCTAGCGTTTTCGATGTGTCTACGTAACACAAGAAGCCGCGCTACAAGTTATTCATTGTGGTTAACAAGGATCATCATCTAGTAAAAGATATCTCCATTTGTCCTTACCTTAACACAGTTGACTGAAAAGTATAGATCGCCAGAAATAAAAAAAAAGTGCAATGTAACGCACCAAGATCCCTAATAATTTATCTCACAGTTTCCAGAGCAGGTTTGCTAGAACAACAGTAAATCAAAAGTTGACATGTGCTGGTATTTTCTTGCGGCAATATATTTTCTTTAGATGACACAAGCTAAGTCTGATTTTCCGACAAAGATATTATTTGAGACGCATTTTGAGGTAGATCACATCTACTTCAAACAGGCGTCTTCAATGGGTAGACAATAATAGTGTGGTACAACACAATCTAAAGGTACCAAAAAATAGACACAGAGTGTAATGCTTGTAATAACAGTAACCTTGTGCACGCTTACTCCAGATTAATTGCGTTTATAATTTCACAATAAATTAAAAACATGTCCATGGAGGAAGTCGCAACATAGAGAAACTAATTTGCGTGATGATAAACATTAAATTACTTTAATTTATGAGGTGAGCCTTGTTAATTACATTTACGAAAGGACAGGCTCACCTTGTGACTTAAATTAATTTAGTGTTCAGAATCACCCAAATTAGTTTGTTTACGGTTGCGATGTCCTCCATGAGCGAGTTTTTAGTTTATTCTGAAATTATAAACGGAGCTATTCTGAGAATGAGGAATAAGTGGGCGCAAGGTTGTTATCATGGCAAAGATTATATTTTTGTATCTATTTTATGGTACCCGTAGATTTCGTTGGTTCATTCTATTACTATTTATCAATTTCAGTCACCTGTCTAAAGTAGATCCGATCTGCAACAAAATGCTTCTCAAAACACATGTCTAACGACAAATTAGACTTAATCTGTGTCATCGAAAGAACATATATGCAGGATAGTTATTAAATTTACAGCAGCATCATGTTTTATCCTGTTTTGCTGTTCTTTCGTATCCACTGTTATTCTTTCTAGAGTTTTTGCAGCAAACTCGAGAAAACTGAATAATGGCACGGAGTAGTTTTCACCCATCTCTTCCCTCATAACAGGTGGAAAATAAAAGAAAGAAAAGAAACTGAGCGGCGATCGCTTTGCAGGTAGCAAGGCACCGTTCCTTTCCGGAGCGCCTGTCTTAAGGGGTGACAGGGCTCCAGTAGTAGCGGCCCGCTCCGTAATTAAGGCGCCGTGACGGCAGAGGCTGGAGACTAGAGGCGGCTGGAACACCGCCTCCGGGCGTCGCTGCCTCCGGCGCGCCCCCTTTTAAAATTATCTTCGCATTTGTCGTGCGCTGTCCTCAATTACGAGAGCGTTAACTCTGGCCGGCGGGAGGTCGCCAGCACCTGGCCGACAAATATTCCTCCCTGTCCTCCCAGCCTGCCTCCCAGCCCAGCATCCCTACTGCCTCTGGGGACCCCGGGCCGCCATTTGCATGTGGCGCCGTCCTAAGGACAAAGTGCGTTTTAAGTCGGGCCGCGCTAGCAGCCAGGCGCCAGGACGTTGGAGGCACACTCAGTTCAGCAGGCTGTGCGAAGGCATGCAATCAGTAAGCGCTCTGAGACACCTACGTCCGCGTATAACCAACTCCAGGCCATTCTGTAGCGCGTGGTGGAGAGTACTTCACACCGTTGTTATTGCCTGCATGACCTGTTTAAATGAATGGAGGGATACCTAACATTAATACCTATATAAGCCCACAACATACAATGTGAACGTCCTCCTTACGAGGCACAGTTGTCGCTTTCGAGGGCGTTAGATAGCGGAGAACTGCTGACTGTCACTCATGCCACCCTCGACTGCTGACGCAAGTAATGGCAGTACAAAATCCTCTAATCCGATTTAAACTTAGTCGGACCACGTAATTGATAGGACTTCAATTTCAGTGCTCTAAAAATATTCATCTCGTATGCAAGATTACGTATCATAAATGAATGTTAATGTGATATGACATCTTTTATAAGATATTCGAGATCAGGATAGAGTTTCAAAGCGCAACGCTCAACTTAGGTTTAAGGAATGCTACACTACTGGCCATTGAAATTGCTACAAGAAGAAATGCAGATGATAAACGGGTATACATTGGACAAATATATTATACTAGAATTGACATGTGATTTCATTTTCACGCACTTTGGGTACATAGATCCTGAGAAAACAGTACTCAGAACAACCACCGCTTGCCGTAATAACGGCCTTGATACGCCCGGGCATTGAGTCAAACAGAGTTTGGATGGCGTGTACAGGTACAGCTGCCCATGCAGCTTCAACACGGTACCACAGTTCATCAAGAGTAGTGACTTGCGTACTGTGACGAACCAGTTACTCGGCCACCATTGACCAGACGTTTTCAGTTGACGAGAGATATGGAGAATGTGCTGGCCAGGGCGGTAGTCGAACATTTTCTGTATCCAGAAAGGCCCGGACAGGACCTGAAACAAGCGGTCGTGCATTATCCTGCTGAAATGTAAGGTTTCGCAGGGATCGAATGAAGGGTAGCGCCACGGTTCGTAACACACCTGAAATGTAACGTCCACTCTTCAAAGTGTCGTCAATGCGAACAAGAGGTGACCGAGACGTGTAACCAATGGCACCCCATACCGTCACGCCGGGTGATACGTCAGTATTGCGATGACGAATACACGCTTCCAATTTGCGTTCACCGCGATGTCACCAAACACGGATGCGACCATCATGATGCTGTAAGCAGGACCTAGATTCATCCGAATAAATGACGTATTGTCATTCGTCCACCCAGGTTCGTTGTTGAGTACACCATCGCAGGCGCTCCTGTCTGTGATGCAGCGTCAAGGATAACTGCAGCCATGGTCTCCGAGCTGATAGTCCATGCTGCTGCAAACGTCATCGGACTGTTCGTACAGATGGTAATTGTATTGCAAACGTCCCCATCTGTTGACTCAAGGATCGAGACGTGGCTGCACGATCCGTTACAGCCATGGGAATAAGATGCCTGTCATCTCGACTGCTAGTGATAAGAGGCCATTGGGATCCAGCACGACGTTCCGTATTACCCTCCTGAACCCACCGATTCCATATTCTGCTAACAGTCTTTGGCTCTCGACCAACGCGAGCAGCAATGTCGCGATACTATAAACCGCATTCGCGATAGGCCACAATCCGACCTATATCTATGTCGGAAAGGTGATGGTAAGCATTTCTCCTCCTTACACGAGGCATCACAACAACGTTTCACCAGGCAACGCCGGTCAACTGCTGTTTGTGTATGAGAAATCGGTTGTAAACTTTCCTCATGTCAGCACGTTGTAGGTGTTGCCACCGGCGTCAACCTTCTTTGAATGCTCTGAGAAACTAATCATTTGCATATCACAGCATCTTATTCCTGTTGGTTAAATTTCGCGTGTGTAGCACGTCGTCTTCGTGGTGTAGCAAATTTAGTGGCCAGCAGTGTATAAATCAGTTACCCAGTGACCAAGCGACTTATAACTCGCGTAAAAATAAATTGTATGGGTGATGTTCTCCAATGAATAGCATCATACAAGCTTATCTGCCAGTCGGTATTACAGGGAGTGGACAAAAATATGGAAGCACCACAAAAACGTCTCAACGGTGCAGGAGAACCGTTGACGTTCTAAATAACGTGCCGTCGTCCCCGAATGGATAAATGCAGGTCCTGTATGGTGTTCAAGGGAATCTTATACCACTCTTCCGACAAAAATTGCCGAAAGTCCAGGTGACGATGAAGGAGCTAGATAGCGATCACGTACTCTTCTCTAGAAAGTGTAACAAAAAGGTTCCATAATTTTGAGACATTGTGATTCTGGTGGCGAGGTGAATGCGACAGTTCACCCTCGTGGTCACAAAACCAGTCCTGGATGATGCGAGCTCTGTAAACATGGAAACCGACGTCCTGAAAACTAGCTCACCGCTCTATAACAGTATTACTTTAGTATGGGATTGACATGATCGGGCAAAATAGTCACTTAATCCTCGGTAGTAATGCGAACTTGCATAGTACCTAAGCGGATCATGGAATACGATGCATGCCTGCCCAAATCATCACCGAACCTCCCTCCACGTTTCATTCTTCGGACGCAGACTCGGCCAGAAGCTGGAAAAAGCGCGCAACCAGACTCATCCGACCAAATAACTTTCTTCCGTTGCTGCATAGTCCACGTTTCATGGCTTTCGCACCATGTGTTCCTGTTACGGATATTTGTATGACTGATGAGAGGCTTTGCAATTACAGCTGGACGTGCTATTCGTAGCTTATGTAGCCCCGTTCGTATCGTAACGCTGCTAACAGGGTTCGTGAGTGTGATCTTCATTTCTGCGGTGACTTTTTTAAGTGTCGTCCACTTATTTTTCGTCTCAGTTCTCTTCAGTGAGCGTCCATAGTGACCACTCAACACACTTTTCTTCCGTTTTGTGATTTAGTAGATAATGTTTTTCCGTTTTCCCTGTATGCGACATAAATCTTCGGTGCGGTGCCTCTTGAAAATCCGAGCACTTAGGCTTCTTTGGTTACGGAAGCACCCACCATACGAGACCCAACATTACGCCCACTTTCGAATTGACTTAGCTCCGTCATAAGACATTCTCAGCTATAAAGATCACTGTTATTACTGCAACGTACTGAGGATATCGCACAGATGGCACTCGTGCTCAAATGCAACAGCTCAAGCTGCAGGCCTGGCTAGCATGAACATCTATATTCACGCACGCATTTCTCGCATATTTTTGTCCAATTCCTGTAGGTCATCATCACAGTAATATGGGACGACAGACAGATGTGGCAGAACAGCAGAAAAGATCTATCGTGTTGGACCCGCCTACGACCAAAAGTCAATGAATTTGTTGTACTTGTTGTTTTATCAGTGCGGACAGTCCAAAGTGTCTACAATGAATAGTGTGTACCATTCTCGGCTACGTAACACGACGTTAGAACAGTGGTCATAAAAAGGTTTCAGCCAGAACGAACCGCTGACGAGTTTCATCTCTCGTCGGTAATGTTCGATCTGAAAAGTGAGAGGATCTGCTGTTGTCGGTGAATGAAGGTCTTCCTTAACAAGCTTCTGAACTAATCTTAAGGAGGTAATTGCACGCAGCTGACATTCTTGAGAAGGTAACGGCATGCACTGTGCAATTTAAGGTGTTCGTTTCGTAACTGTTATTCCTACGAATTAGTTGAATCTACGGCTTTTAGATTTGAATGATTTATCTTGTTACCGAAGTTTAACGGATTCCTTTTAGCAACCATGTGGATGACCTCACACTTTTCATTATTTAGGGTCAACTGCCTATTTTCGCAACATACATACATCTTTTCTAAATCGCTTACAATTTATTTTGATGTTTTGATGACCTATCTACAGGGTAAACGACAGCATGATCTGCACACAACTTATAATGACTGGTCAGATTGTATCCTAAATCGTTTATGTAGATACGAAACAGGAGAGATCTCATAACGCTACCTTGGTGAACGTCAGAAATCACTTCTATTGTACTCGATGACTTTCCATCAATTATTACGAACTGTGACCTCTGTGAGAGGAGTTCACGAATCCAGTCACATAAATGAGAGACATTCAATAAGCACGCAATTTCATTACAAGCCGCATGTGTCGTACATTGTCAGAAACCTTCTAGAAATCTAGAAATATGGAATCCATTTGAAATCGCTTTTCAATAGCATTCAACATTTCGTGTGAGAAAAGAGCTGGTTGTATTTCACAAGAACGATGTTTTCGAAATCCGTGTTGACTGTTTGTCAACAGACCGTTCTCTTCGAGGTAATTCATAAAGTTTGAACACGATATATGTTCCAAAATCCTGCTGCATATCGACGTTAATGATATTGGCCTGTAATTTAGTGGATTACTCCTATTATCTTTCTTGAATATTGGTGTGACTTGTGCAACTTTCCAGTCTTTGGTTACGGATCCTTCGTCGAACGAATGGTTGTATATGATAGTTAAGCATGGAGATATTGTATCACCTTACTCTGAAAGGAGTGGTGTAGAGGCTGGATCGAAAGACTTGCTTTTATTATCTGACTGAAGTTGCTTTACTACGCGGATGATATCTACTTCTAAGTTACCCATATGAGTAGCAGTTCTTGATTCGAATTCCGTGAATATATACTGCCAGAATTTCGCGCTGCAACTTACACGTTTTGCCCACAAGAGTCGTGCTGTACCGAGTCCTCCACCTATCGAGCGCGGTTCCAGTTGTTGCACCATTTCGCTCGCACACTGTGATGCCCCTGTTATCGGAAAGGCAGAAGAAATGTCCGTATGCAGGAAACCCGGAACGTGTACTCTCTACCGCACTCACGTTACGGAATGGTCTTGGTGTGAGACGACACGGGTAGCTGATTTTCTGAAGTCCCTATGAGCTGCTCCGTGGATGAGGCCTCGAAGACCACGGAATGGTAACTGATCTCCGTGTGACCTGCTGCCAGCTGCCATCAAATGGCGCAGCATGGAGGGACGTAGTTTAGCGCAGCATTGACCACTGGACCCGATAGTTCGAGTTCAAGGAACTCCACCGTGGTCTCGCCTCGGCCGTCCAACCACGAAAATAATCCTGGCAGTACAGGGATCGAAACCGTGTCCTCTGAACAGAAGTCAGACGTGCTGATGGCTCAGTGATGGAAGGAAAGTAGGGATTATTAGTCTTTGAACATCCCTTCGATGGAGTCGCTGAAGACGATATGACCTATGTAAATGGATCTACGTAACAATATGCCTTTGAACTCATTTGTTATCATTCATTAGTTAGTTCCTCGAGGCCCCGCCTTCATAATATTTCAGAATTACCCGTAATATAAGACGAAAGGAAGTACCGAAGTTTATATTTACCGCGAAATCGTCGTAGGGCTCATTAAGGTCGAAGCTGGACAGGGATGGCGTCTGGAGGAGTAACTACGATACATCCAGATTCGAATCTCTGTACATTCCGTTACACTGCAACACTAAGTTCAGTGTCATATGAGACTGTCGCTCGTTTATTCTTCGCAGACAAGCAACATTTTCGCAAAATTCTGTCAATGTGAGAACGGGTACTGAGTCATACCGGAGATGCTATAATCTGAAGCTATCGGGTGTTAGATAGTGAGATTTACTCTTACATCAATGAGATCATATTACCTTTCGATATACTATGTTATAGCTATTTTTGAACACGAACAGTTTTTTACCTTTCCTTAGCTACTCACCGGGTGTTAAATAACTGAAAGTAAGATCGTAACTCTAAAGAAACCCGCAAGGGATTTCTCCAGTACCCCAGTGTCAGACTGGCACAGCAAGTGAAATTTTAATGCTTTCAGTTGCCGCAAAATTAGTATTTCAATTTATACGAGTTTCTAATTGAGCACTCATCTAAAATTTTAGTACAAGTGATCTGCTCTTCCTCCATTCAGTCATTACATTTGTTAAATTTCATTCGTGATTAGTTCGCTAAGTTTTTCACGGACATGATACTTACCAGTTTCTTGTAAGTATCTATTTTACTTTCTATCACACTGTAAGTCTTATTCATCTGTTCTCGAGTTATGTATGATTTATTGTATCACTGTATATTATCGCACAGCTTCTGTATGTAAACACTCTTACGTGAGTTTTCTCTACAATCCTTTCAGAGTAATTATTTTCGACAGTTTCTTCCACTCCTCTCTTTCGTGTACATTGGACGAAATAACAAAAAATGTGTGAGTAAAACCATTTACGTTATAGACATTATGATAATTAACTAGTTGATGGCGGCTCCTCAATGAGGATCTGTCGCTACTTGAAGCTGAACAGCACTGTTTGTGCAAAGTAGCCACATACATCTGATTGATTAACAATTTGCTCTTTCCACCTCACGACCTAATTACGTCATCCCATTATTTTAATTAGACTACAGTGCTGATTACTTCACCTTCCTTTAACTACTGCATCTCCTCCTACAATTCTCTTCTACCTTTACGTCAATGTCTCCTGTTGCAGAAAGCAGCTCTGTCCCTCCCTTTGGTTTTCCCAGACCCTCCTCACCGCTTTCAGGTTTTTGTGGGACCGGCCAGCTCGTCGCCGGCGGCAATTACATCGAACACACTCCGCTAATTCCACCGTCGTTCTATAAATCAGCGGAAGCGATTCCGCACTCAGACTTACTGCAGGCGTCGCTCGAGGAACAATCTTAAACAAGTGATTAAATGGTTCTCGCGCCTTGTAATGGCAATTAAATCACAATTACTGCAAGAACATTCGTAATCACTTCCTGACCCCCGCGTTGTAAATCCACTAGCTGCCGCCGTTGCCGCCACCGCTTCGCCCGTTTAATATTCATAACGCTTTGCAACGCCGCCGGGCATGACGTCCATTAACGACCCCCCCCCCTCTTGCCACCGCCACCCACACCTTTCCAGTTCTTCCCGTGTTGTTGGTTCCGGTAGCGGCCTTCCTGCAACAGCCACCACAAAAGTAATTTAGCGTCCTCACGTCGTGCGCCGTTCTAATTAGCGATTTTGTTAACCAGACCCTTAATTTTCTGTCAGCCCGCGCGTTATAACGGCGCTGCAAATGAATTTCGGCGGCCCGGACAGAGCCAGCAGGTACAATGGAATGTCCGGCGCCGCCGCGGCCCGCTCGCCTGCTAACACGCTCGGCGGAGCGCGCACATTCCGCCGGCGCCAAATTACTTTGCCATTGTTGGGTGGCGGCGGCCCGGCGTTTGGAGAGCAATAATGAAGCTTTAGCTTTCTGTTTACTAAATGACTCCATAATTACTGCTTACGTCCAGCCTTACTTAAGTACAACCGTGTACCCGTAATTCTGGCAAAAATAACGGTGTATATGCATGAATGAATGTTTTGCTGTTTGTCGTCACGGTAAAGGTCGCTTTGACTGCCAAATATGTCATCAGTAATGGTCATTAGTATCGGTTCTGTGATAATTTCAGTTGGCGTTGCTGCCGCATATAAGTTTCCCACAACAATGGATAATTAGGTTCTCACAATACCTCGCCATTAACAGTATTTTCGTGTTCGTCGCATCTCGATCCAAGTGTCGGCGAGGAAAATTAAAAGACATTCTTGCACAATCCGTGCTCAGCGCTGTGAGAATATAGTCTGGTGCAGAACTTGAGAATCATAATAGGACGCACCTACTCGCCGTCTCCAATTTCGTCTAAACTTATGTCACGTGCGGGGCTTGGCCAGAAGTAAAAGTGATGTCCAAGCGTCTAGAAGAAAACAGTGTTTTGAAGCGGACTGGACAAGGTTAGCGCCATATACGCTAGGATGGTTTTGATACAACGGTTGTCCCCGGTGAAAGAGTATAGGACAATATTCCGAGAGTCATGATGCGGTCGGGTCCTTATGCAGATAGATTTCATTTCTCAATTTTTACGGTGCATGCACTACAAAAATACCGAAACAATGCTCAGTATATACAATGAATAATACACTACTGACCATAACGATTGCTACACCACGAAGAAATGCAGATGATAAACGGGTATTCATTGGACAAATCTATTATACTAGAACTGACATGTGATTACATTTCCACGCAAATTGGGGTGCATAGATTCTGAGAAATTAGTACCCAAAACAACCACCTCTGGCCGTAATAACGGCCTTGATACGTCTGGGCATTGAGTCAAACAAAGCTTGGATGGCGTGTACAGGTACAACTGCCCATGCAGCTTCAACACGATACCACAGTTCATCAAGAGTAATGACTGGCTCATTGTGACGAGCCAGCCACCATTGGCCAGACGTTTTCAATTGGTGCGAGATCTGGAGGATGTGTTGGCCAGGGCAGCAGTCGAACATTTTCTGCATACAGAAAGGCCCGTACTGGACCTGCATCATACAGTCGTGCATTATCCTGCTGAATCGTAGCGTTTAGCAGGGATCGAATGGAAGGTAGAAACACGGGTCGTAACACACCTGAAATGTAACGTCCACTGTTCAAAGTGCCGTCAAAACAAATAAGAGGTGACCGAGACGTGTAACCAAAGCCACCCCATACCATCACGCCGGGTCATACATCAGTATGGCAATGACGTATGCGCGCTTCCAATGTGGGTTCACCGCAATGTCGCCAAACACGAATGCGACCATCATGATGCTGTAAATAGAACCAGGATTCATCCGAAAAAATGACGTTTTGCCGTACTCCAACGCAGGCGCTCCTGTCTGTGATGCAGCGTCAAAGGTAACCGCAGCCATGGTCTCCGAGCTGATAGTCCATGCTGCTGCAAACGTCGTCGAACTGTTCGTGCAGATGGTTGTTGTCTTGCAAACGTCCCCATCTGTTGACTCAGGGATCGATAAGATGCGGATATGATATCTGTCATCTCGGCTGCTAGTGATACGAGGTCGTTGGGATTCAGCACGGCGTTTCGTATTACCCTCCTGAACCCACCGATTCAATATTCTGCTAACAGTCCTTGGCTCTCGACCAACGCGAGCAGCAATGTCGCGATACGATAAACCGCAATCGCGATAGGCTACAATGCGACCTTTATCAAAGTCGGAAACATGATGGTACGCATTTCTCCTCCTTACACGACGCATCACAACGACGTTTCACCAGGCAACGCCGGTCAACTGCTGTTTGTGTATGCGAAATTGGTTGGAAACTTTCCTCATGTCAGCACGTTGTAAGTGTCGCCACCGGCGCCAACCTTGTGTGAATGCTCTGAAAAGCTAATCATTTGATCACAGCATCTTCTTTCCTTTGGTTAAATTTCGCGTCTGTAGTACGTCATCTTCGTTGTGTAGCACTACTGGCCAGTAGTGTATTTTTAAAAAAGGAATGAAAGAGAAAGGCAAAGGATAATTTGATATGAATTTCCAGGAAAGAAATTGTAAGTTGCACACAAGAACTTCGTATATAAAATAAATACTGTTATTATATTACAGTTGACGATTTACAAGTGTTGGGGTTATATTCAGCGAAAAATAGAGGAAGGAGCAATTTTATGGGAATTAAATACTGTTATTATTTTACAGTTGGCGATTTACAAGTGTTGGGGTGATATTCAGCGAAAAAAAGAGGAAGCAGCAATTTTATGGGAATTAAATACTGTTATTATTTTAGAATTGGCGATTTATAAGTGTTGGGGTGATATTCAGCGAAAAAAAGAGGAAGCAGCAAATTTATGGGAATCTTACAAGCGTTATAGATTCGCATTTTGAATTAGATGCCTTGATTACGAGACTTTCTTGGAAAGTTATTAGCGGAATTCCTCGTGGGCACTCTAGGTACAATCCTTTTTAGGAAATCTGAATACAATTTCAAATTTTTCCCCTGTGCCTTTCCTTTTCACCCCTTTTCAGGATACGGTAACAAATACATTGTACATTATACTTTTTTAATAATCGGTCTTCAGACTGGTTTGATGGTGCCCTCCACGAATTCCTCTCATGCGCCGTATTCTTCACCTCAGAGTAGCACTTAGAAACAACGCCCTCAGTTATTTGTGGGATGTTTCCAAAAGTCTTTCTTCCTCTACACTTATTAGTGTCTATAGATATCTGAACTACTACGGAAGTTATTCCCTGGTGTCTTAACAGATGTCCTATCAACATGTACCTTCTTCTTGTAAGACTTTTCCACATGCCTCTTTCCTCGTAGATTCTGCGGTGAACCGCCTCATTCCTTACCTTACCTAACTAAACTCTGTCCGAACAGGGCTCGGTAGGCCCAACGGTACTGACCGACCGCCATGTCATCTTCAGTATGTAGGCGTCGCTGGATGCTGATATGGAGGGGCACTTGGTCAGCACACCGCTCTTCGTTACAAGTCCTCCTAATTTTCAGCATTCCTGTGTAGCACCGCATCCCAGATGTTACGGTTCTGCTCTTTTCCGGTTTTCCAACAGTCCATGCTTTACTACCGTACAATGTTGTGCTGAGATATTTCTTACTCACATTAAGTCCTATTTGATGTTCTCCTTGCTCCGTCCATCATTGGTTATTTTGCTGCCTAGACAGTAGAATCAGTAAATTTCATCTACTTCCTGTTTTTCGCTGTTAATTACCTTCGTCTTTTTTCGATTTACTTTCAGTCCATAGATTGTACTCATCAAACTGTTCATTCTAGTCAACAGGTCCTGTAATGTTTATTCACTTTCACAGAGAATAGCGATGTCATCAGCGAATCTTGCCATCGATATCCTTTAACCTTTAATATTAATCCCACTCCTGAACCATCGTGCACTTCGTTCTTGGTCTTCCACTCTTACAGTTTCCTCTTCGTTCCTACACATTACCCGTCTTTTTTTATAGCTTCCCCCTATATTTCGGAGGCTTTAGAAAGTCTGGCACTATTTAACGTTGTCGAACGCGATTTTTAGCTCGTCAAATCCTATGAATTTGTCTTCATTTTTCTTCACTCTTGCTTCCGTTATCAACCGCATAGTCAGAACTGCCACTCCGGTGCCTTCACTTGTCCTAAAGGCAAACTGATCGTCATATAATAGACCCTCAATGCTGTTTTCTGTATATTGTTCATGTCAGCAACTTGAATGAATGAGATGCTAAGCTGATTGTGCGACAATTCTCTCACAGGTCGTCTCTTGCAGTCTTCAGAATCGTGTGGATGATGTTTTTCCGAAAGTCGGATGATATATTGCCTGTCTCATACATTCTACACATAAACGTGATAATCGTTTTGTTGCCACTTCCCCAAATGGTATTAGAAATTCCGATGGAAAGTTATCTATCTCTTTTGCCTTATTTGATTTTAAGTCTCCCAAAGCTCTTCTAAATTCTGATTCTAGTACTATATGCCCTATCTCTTCTCTATCGACTACTGTTTCATCTTCTACCATGTCATCGGGTAAGTCCTCCCCTCAATGTACTCTTTGCACCAATCGGCTCTCTCCTCTGCATTTAGCAGTTGAATTCCCATTTCAGTCTTAATGTTACCGCCCTTGCTTTTAATTTCGCCGAAGGTTGTTTTTACTTTCCTGTATGTTGAGTCAGTCTTTTTCACAACCATTTCATTTTCGATTTCTTCATATTTTTATGTAGCCATTTCACCTTAGATTCCCTGGACTTCCTATTTATTTCGTTCCTAACTGACTTGCATTTCTGTATTCCTGACTTTCCCTTATGATTTTTACTTCTTTCTTTCGTGAATCAACTGAACTATTTCCTGTGTTACAATGTATTGCTTATTTTTCAGTCAAGGTAACGTAAAAATTGAAAAGGAAGTTCAACGTAGGGACACAACTTCACGACCTTCGGGTTAGCGTTTTTTACTCTTTCTGCTGTGATACCCACTGTCTGGAAACTACACTACAAAAGTGGGTCATGCCTTGCCCGACCCGCACCAGAAATGCAGTTTTTTTTTCTAAACGTTTTGACATCATTCTTGAGCTCCCATTTCTGTCACTTTAATACATAGCCAAGCGATGCATATACACTATGTGATTAAAGGTATCCGGACATCTGGCTGAAAATGACATACAAATTCGTGGCGCCCTCCATCGGTAATACTGGAATTCAGTATGGTGTTGGCCCACCCTTAGCCTTCATGACAGTTTCCAGGTATATGTTTATTCGGGTGCTGGAAGATTTCTTGGGAAATGACAGCCCATTCTTTACGGAGTGCTGCACTGAAGAGAGGTATCGATGTCGGTCGGCGAGACCTGGCGCGAAATCGGCGTTCCAAAACATCGCAAAGGTGTTCTACGGAATTCAGGTCAGGACTCTGTGCTCGTCCATTACAGGGATGTTATAGTCGAGTAATCATTCCGCCACAGTCCGTTCATTTTGAACAAGTGCTCGAATTGCTCTTCGACAGTGGGAAGCTAGAAGGTGCTTAAAACATCAATGTAGGCCTGTGCTATGATAGTGCCACGCCAAACAACAAAGGATGCAAGCCTCCTCCATGAAAAACACGACCACACCGTAACATCACCGCCTTCGAATTTTACTGTTGACACTACTCACGCTCGCAGATGACGTTCACCCGGCATTCGCCATAACCACAACCTGCCATCGGATCGCCACATTTTGTACCGTGATTCGCCACTCCACACAACATTTTTCCACTGTCCCATCGAAGAGAGCGGTCTGTTGACACACAGTCAACCCGCATTTATAAAACATCGTTTTTGTGAAACACAGGTAGCTCTTTACGATCATGAAGAGTTGAGTTCTATTGACAAGGGATTTCAAATTGATTCCGTATTTCTAGATTTTAGAAGGCCTGTGACAGTGTACCATACAAGCGGCTGGTAGTGAAATTGCGTGCTTATGGAATATCGTCTCAGTTACGTGACTGGATTCGTGATTTCCTGTCAGAGAGGTTGCTGTGTTGGCAGAAGAGCCAACACCGTGTTGCAGAGGAGGCCGAAATGCACGCGTTAAAGCTCACGCAGGCTGGCGTGAGGTCTGGAACTGTTAAGGGAATTATTGTAGCAAATAAAGTACGTAGTTGATGTAACACTTAACTTTAATCCATAATTGGAGAACATCGCTCTTGACGGTACATTAATAACAATCTCAATATAAACTGGTAATGGCGCCTTGTTAGGTCGTAACAAATGACGTAGCTGAAGGCTATGCTAACTATCGTCTCGGCAAATGAAAGCGTATTTGTCAGTGTAGCTTCGCTAGCAAAGTCGGCTGTACAACTGGGGCGAGTGCTAGGAAGTGTCTCTAGACCTGCCGTGTGGCGGCGCTCGGTCTGCAATCACTGATAGTAGCGACACGCGGGTCCGTCGCATACTAGCGGACCGCGGCCGATTTGAAGGCTACCACCTAGCAAGTGTGGTGCCTGGCGGTGACACCACATTCCTCCCCCGCAAATCGGTGAACGGTTGTGTTATAAGGCTTCCGCCCGCCCCGGGGAGGACCCCATGTTGACGTATGCGACGAGGTGGGGAGCCTAACAACAGGCGAGCTGTGCCACCCGCACCCTGCCATTCGGTCCGAGGGGAGCTAGGAAACGCCTGAAAACCTAGTCCAGGGTGCACGCCAACATGCGATGTATGCGCCCGAAGATAGTCAGGAGGGGCTGAAGGGTCGACCTCCATCGGGTCGGAGCACCCGAAGGGCGAAGACGACAGATGGTCCGGACCGGGCAAGAGTTCCATGGCGGAGGACAACTGGTCACGGAAGCGATCGGCGGCGCGTGACCCAGGGAGGCGCCCGGCGGTTGCAGCGACGCGTCCACTGCGGGCGTCGCCGGCGGGAGAACAGGTGGCGGCGGCGGCCGTGTGGCAAAATGGAAAGCAGCGTCGGTAACACCTGGGGCTGAGGCGAGCCAGTAGATGGGTCCCAAGGGCGCTGACCGGACGGCACCGTCGCTGAAAGCAGACGGGGAGCGGCAGAAACCGTGCGACGACAGAGGCGCTGCTGATTGAGTTGCCGACGCACCTCACCAGAGGCCCCCAAAACCAGATACAGAGTGCGGCCGAGGCAGCGAAGAATGCGCCCTGCGAGCCAACGCCGTGAACCTCGATAGTTGCGATAGTATACAACGTCGCCTGGGGCAAAAGCAGGTGTCTGCCGCTGCACAGGAATCTGATGCGGCGGATGTAGCAAAGACATCAAGGTGCGATGAGGGCGACCGTGAAACAACCCAGCCGGCGAGCGACCATCGCGGGGCTGAGAGCGATACGAGGACAAAAAGAGCAACAACGCGTCCTCCCGAGAATGCGACTTTCAGCTTCAACATCAGTGACTTGAAAGTCCTGACCAAACGTTCAGCGGCACCGTTTGACTGTGGCGAAAACGGCGCGGACGTCAGATGTTGAATACCATTGGCCTTGCAGAATGACTGAAATTCTGCGGACATGAATTGCGGGCCATTGTCGGAAACCATAGTCTGCGGAAGACCTTCAATGCAAAAGATAGCGGACAACGCTTGGATGGTGGCAGAAGACGTGGTGGAAGACATTCGGACAACAAAAGGAAAACTACTGAATGAATCGACCAGAGCCAACCATCGAGCATTCCAGAATGGACCAGCAAAATCGATGTGTAAGCGTTGCCAAGGGGTAGTGGCATTTGGCTATGTAAAGAATTTCCGCGGTGGTGCGGATTGGTGTTCGGCACACGCCATGCAAGAAGAGCACATATTCGTAATCGCAGCATCGATTCCGAAGCAAGTACAGTGCTGACGAGCAAGTTGTTTTGTTCTCACTATACCCCAATGTCCTTGGTGTAGAAGCTTTAAGACAGAGGACTGTAACGAACGTGGGATCACGACCCTGGACTGATCATTATCAGAACGCAACAGCAAAACACCACGTCGTACAAAAAGTCACTCCTTGTGAGCAAAAAATCGGCGAACCAACGGATCTTCAATCTGTGACTTTGACAAGGGCCTTTGCGTAGCAACAAAACGCAGAACGGTAGCAAGGACAGGGTCGGCAGCTGTGGCTGTAGCTACCCGACGAAAATCAATCGGAAACGATTCGACCACGTCATCGGTTTCCGAATCAATGAACATGCAAGCAAGTTCGGAGGAATCGAATGCCCTATCCTCAGCAACAGGCAAACGGGACAACGCATCGGCGTTTCCGTGCTTAGCAGTGGACCGATACAAGATATCGTAGCGGTACTGCGAGAGGAAAATAGACCAGCGAATGAATTTCTGCGCTGTACGCGGAGGTACAGGCTTGGTCGGATGAAAAAGCGATGTCAAAGGTTTGTGGTCTGTGATGATGGTAAAGTTACGACCATACAAGAAATCATGAAACTTTGTAACACCAAATACGAGAGCCAATGCTTCTTTCTCGATCTGTGAATAATGTCTTTGCGCAGACGAGAGCAATTTGGACGCAAGGGCAATAGGGCGATCGGGCGAACCCATCTTTGTGCGCAAGCACAGCACCGATCCCGAAATCCGATGCATCCACCATCAACAAAAGGTGTTTCTGGGGATCGAATGGCGTAAGACAAGTATTAGAAAGCAACGCCGATTTCAATTGGCGAAAGGCGCGTTCGCATTCCGTCGTCCAGACGAACGGAACACCTTTATGGCGTAAGCGATGAAGCGGAGCTGAAATGGAAGGGGCGTGGCGCACATATCTGTTATAGTAATTGATTTTTCCCAGCACACTCTGTAGCTGCTTCAAATTCTGCGGCGAAGGCAAGTCTTGTATGGCACGGAGGTGCTCGGGACTGGGATGTATGCTGTGGGCATTGATTACATGTCCCAGATAGGGTAAGTCACGAGCAAAAAACACACATTTGTCCTTTCGCAAGCGAAGACCATTTTGTCGCAAGACCTGAAATAATGTTCTGAGATTGGCTAAATGTTCTTCTTCCGTCTTTCCGGAGATCACAATATCGTCCAGATAGTTTGCTGCAGTAGGGACCGACGCACAAACAGTTTGTAAATATTGGTGAAACAATGCAGGGGCGGATGCACACCCGAATGGCAGTCGTTTGAATCGATTCAAACCAAGATGCGTGTTAACTACCAAAACGCGCTGGGATTCTTCGTCCACCGGTATTTGCAAGTACGCATCTGCTAGGTCCAACTTCGAAAAATATTTACCCGGGCACAGTTTGTCAAAAAGATCTTCCGGGCGGGGTAAAGGAAAAGTTGCAGTCACTAGTTGTGGATTCACTGTTGCCTTGAAGTCCACACAAAGTCTCAATTTTCCGGAAGGTTTTGGCAAAATTACTAAGGGTGATGCCCAGAGGGAAGCCTGCACACGTTCAATTACACCTTGTGATTCCAAATCGTTTAATGTTCTTGCGACCTCATCACGCAATGCGTGGGTAACATTGCGCGCTCTGAAAAAGTTCGGTTGCGCGTTGACTTTCAGTTCCAAATGTGCTTTATAGTTCTTAGCGCAACCAAGGCCCGGTGCAAAAATGTCTGCAAACGCTTCACATAGACGAGAAACACTGGCTGAAGGCACAGTCTGGTTCACTGATAGGACCTGATTGACTATAGAAAAGTTAAACAACTGAAATAAATCTAAACCAAACAAGTTCACAGCAGAAGAAGAACGAAGAACGTAAAATGACACAAGTTTTGTTTGTCCCTTGTATGTTGCAAGAAGGTTGCACTGTCCTAGCACAGGGATCTGCTGTCCTGAATAATTAGTTAGCTTAACATTTGCGGCACGCAACGGAGGTGTGCCCAGCTGTTTATACGTGTCGTGATTGAGTAGTGAAACTGCAGCACCGGTATTGAGCTGGAACGGTATCACTTTTCCGTCAAAGTCCAAATCTACAAAAAGTTTATTGTCCTGCTGACGACAAGAGCGACTGTCTCGTGCATTGTGAACTGACATTGGTACAGAATCACTTGCGACGTGACGGGATTTCTGTCGATGTCGATGCACACTTTTTGTGGGACGAACACAGTCACTGTTAGAGAGAGTAGCACTGGGCGGAGTGGAATTTACTACATATATTTCCATGGGCGAAGGTTCACGAGCCTGAGTATCCTTGGTTCGATTTCGGCGCGAAGCAAAGGGCCTGGAATGGTTGTGAGTGTCCGTTCTGAGCTTTTTCTGGCAAACACTTTGAACATGGCCTTTTTTATTACAGAAAAAGCAAATAGCTTGGCGTGATGGTCAATTCTCACGCGAATGTCTAGTAGCACACCGCGGGCACGATTTCACTGCATTTGCATGCTGGCGCGGGACACGTGGCCAAGGGCCAGGCGGCTTTGGCGCGGCCGGGCACGAGGACCGTTTATTGTTCTGTGCAGCTCGCCCGGCGGGCCGGTTAACGTGACACACAGGTGGCGAAGTGTCAAATGATTTCTGAGCAAAGTCAAGTGCGTCCTGCCGATCCAATATGTCTATCACTTGTTGAAGGGAGGGATTGACTAGTTTCAAAATCTGTTCCCGTATACGAACATCAGAAACATTCTGTGCAATAGCATCACGTACCATAGTATCTGAATAAGGGAGTCCACATTCACACTCAAAAGCACAATCCCTAGTAAGGCTTTGCGAGGTTGCAACCCACTCCCTATTAGTCTGACCTGCCGTACATTTTGTACGAAAGAACGTATACCGTTTGGCAACTACATTGACTGATTCTTTGAAATATGCATCTAATGCAGACAAAATTTCGTTGTAGGACAGAGTTGCTACGTCGCGTCGGGGAAACAATTTCACTATCACACGGTACGTCTGCACCCCTACTGAGGAAAGGAGATAAGGCTGCCGCTCGTTACCTTGAATTCTGTAGGCGGCGAGATGGAATCCAAATTGGCGTGACCACTCCGTCCAGCTATCCAGCGCAGCATCAAAAGGACGAAAAGGCGGTGCAACTGCGTGTTGTGTCTGCGGTAGCGGTGGAGCGGCGGCTGCCGCATCGTTATGCATTGCACGTTGACCCTGGACGAGCTGTCCAAGGGCATCCAATAAGGCCTGCGTCTGCTGATTCTGCAAGAGATAAAAATTCGGACAGTACATCTGGAGATTGTGGCGAAGCCATGCCACAAATAAATTAGTGCAATATAAAGAAGAAGACCTTTTTTATACTCGTCGCAATGTGCTGTGTTCGCAGAAGAGCCAACACCGTGTTGCAGAGGAGGCCGAAATGCACGCCTTAAAGCTCACGCAGGCTGGCGTGAGGTCTGGAACTGTTAAGGGAATTATTGTAGAAACTAAAGTATGTAGTTGATGTAATACTTAACTTTAATCCATAATTGGAGAACATCGCTCTTGACGGTACATTAATAACAATCTCAATATAAACTGGTAATGGCGCCTTGCTAGGTCGTAACAAATGACGTAGCTGAAGGCTATGCTAACTATCGTCTCGGCAAATGAAAGCGTATTTGTCAGTGTAGCTTCGCTAGCAAAGTCGGCTGTACAACTGGGGCGAGTGCTAGGAAGTGTCTCTAGACCTGCCGTGTGGCGGCGCTCGGTCTGCAATCACTGACAGTGGCGACACGCGGGTCCGTCGTATACTAGCGGACCGCGGCCGATTTGAAGGCTACCACCTAGCAAGTGTGGTGTCTGGCGGTGACACCACAGAGGTCACAGGTCGTAGTAATTGATAGAAAGTCATCGAGCACAACAGAAGTGCTTTCTGGCGTTACCAAATGTAATGTTATATAGGTCCTCTGCTTTTCCTTACATCTATATACGATTTGGGAGACAATATGAGCAACCGTCTTAGGTTGTTTGCAGACGATGCTGTCGTTTATCGCCAAGTAAAGTCATCAGAAGATCTAAACAATCTGCAACGCGATTTAGAAAACGTATCTGTATGGTGATGAAATTGGCAATTGACTCTAAATAAAGAGAAGTGTGAGGTCATTCACATGAGGGCTGAAAGGAAACAGCTAAACTTCGGTTCCACGGTAAAACATTCAGATTTAAAGGCCGTAGATTAAACTAAATACCCAGGAATTATAGTTACGAACAACTAAAATTGTAAGAAACACATAGAAAACGTCGTGGGGAAGGCTTAACAAAGACTGCGATTTATTGGCCGGACCCTTAGAAAATGTAGCAGATGTACTTAAGGGACTGCCTAAACTATGTTTTTCCGTCATCTTTCAGAAAGCTGCTACGCAGCCTCGGACACTCAACAGATACGATTAAAGGTATATGTAGAGTATGGTTTGATGCAGCTTTTCATGCTACGCTATGCTGTGCAAGCCTCTTCATCTCTGAGTAACTACTGCAACCCACATCCTTCTGAATCTGTTTAGTGAATTTATCTCTTGGTCTACCCCTACTACTTTTACCCTGCACGATACCCTCCAGTACTAAACTGGTGATCTCCTGCCTATTTATCGTCCATATTTCACTTCCATACATGGCTACACTCCATACAAATACTTTCAGAAATGACTTCCTGACACTTGAATCGATACTCGATGTTAACAAATTTCTCTTCGTCAGAAACACTTACCTTGCCATAGCCACTTTACATTTTATATCTTCTCTACTTCGCCCATCATCAATTATTTTACTCCCCAAATAGCAAACATTCCACTATTACTTAAAACTGTCTCATTTCTTAATCTAAGTTCCTCATCATCACCTGACTTCATTCAACTACATTCGATTATCCTCGTTTTGCTTTTGTTGATGTTCATCTTATATCCTCCTTTCAAGACACTGTACATTCCGTTTTACTACTCTTCCACGTCATTTGCTGTCTCTGACAGAATTACAATGTCGTCTGCAAACCTCAAAGTTTTTATTTCTTCTGTATGGATTTTAATTCCTGCTCCTAATTTTTCTTTTGTTTCCTTTATAGCTTGCTCAATATACAGATTGAATAATATCGGGGATAGGCTACAACCTGTCTCATTCCATTCTCAAAAACTGCTTCCCTTTCCTGCCCCTCTACTCTTGCAACTGCCATCTGGTTTCTGTATGAATTGTAGATAGCCTTTCGCTTCCTGTATTTTACCCCTGTCAACTTCAGAATTTTAAGGAATTAATCCAGAAAACATTGTCCAAAAGCTTTCTCCAAGTCTGCAAATGCTAGAAACGTAGGTTTGCTTTTCCTTGATCTTTCTTCTAAGATAAGACGCAGGGTCAGTATTGCCTCGCGTGTTCCAACATTTCTACGGAATCCAAACTGATCTTCCTCGAGTTCGGCTTCTACCAGTTTTTCCATTCGTCTGTAAAGAATTCGTGTTAGTATTTTGCAGCCATGATTTACTTAACTGATAGTTCAGTAGTTTTCACGCCTGTCGACACCTGCACTCTTTGTGATTGGAATTATAATATTCTTCTTGAAGTCTTAAACATCTTGCTCACCAGAAACTAGAATTTTGTCATGGCTGGTTATCCCGAGGCTATCAGTAACTCTAATGGAATGATGTCTATTAACGGGGCTTTTTTTTTGACCTAGGCCTTTCAGCGCTTTGTCAAATTCTTCACGCAGTATCATATCTCCCGTCTCATCTTCATCTAGGATCTATACCATTTTCATAATATTGCCCTCAAGTACATCATCCTTGTATATACCCCCTCTATACTCCTTCCATCCTTCTGCTTTCCCATCTTTGCTTAGGACTGCTTTTCCATCTGAGCTCTTGATATTCATAGAAGAGGTTCTGTTTTCCCCAAAGGTTTCTTTAATTTTGCTGTAGGCGGTATTCATCTTACTCCTAGTGATATATGCCTCTACCTCCTTACATTTGTCCTCTGGACATCCTTGCTTAGCCATTTTGCACTTCCTGTCGATCTCATTCTTAAGACCTTTGTATTCCTTTTCGTCTGTGTCATTTACTTCATTTTTATATTATCTCCTTCATCTATTAAACTCAATATATCTTCTGTTACCTAAGGATTTCTCTTAGCCCTCGTCTTTTGACCTACTTGGTCCCCTGAAGCCTTCACTATTTCATCTCTCAAAGCTACCCATTCTTCTTCTACTGTATTTACTTTATCTGTATTTGTCAATTGTTTCCTAACGCTCTCTCTGAAACGCTCTACAACCTGTGTTTCTTTCAGTATAATTCGATATAATAAAATAAGTAAATTCAGAGCTAGCACGGAAAGATATAGTTGTTCGGTTTTCCGCGCGCTGTTCGATATTCGAATAACGGAGAATATCGTGAAGGTGTTGTTGTTGTGGTCTTCAGTCCTGAGACTGGTTTGATGCAGCTCTCCATGCTATTCTATCCTGTGCAAGCTTCTTCATCTCCCAGTACTTATTGCAACCTACGTCCTTCTGAATCTGCTTAGTGTATTCATCTCTTGGTCTCCCTCTATGATTTTTACCCTCCACACTGTCTTCCAAAGCTAAATTTGATATCCCTTGATGCCTCAGAACATGTCCTACCAGCCAGTCCCTTCTTCTTATCAAGTTGTGCCACAAACTCCTCTTCTCCCCAATTCTATTCAATACCTCCTCATTAGTTATGTGATCTACCCACCTAATCTCCAGCACTCTTCTGTAGCACCACATTTCAAAAACTTCTATTCTCTTCTTGTCCAAACTATTTATTGCCCATGTTTCACTTCCACACATGGCTACACTCCATACAAATACTCTCAGAAATGACTTTTTGACACTTAAATCTATACGCGATGTTAACAAATTTCTCTTCTTCAGAAACGCTTTTCTTGCCATTGCCAGTCTACATTTTATATCCTCTATACTTCGACCATCATCAGTTATTTTGCTCCCCAAATAGCAAAACCCCTTTACTACTTTAAGTGTCTGATTTCCTAATCTAATTCCCTCAGCATCACCCGACTTAATTCGACTACACTCCATTATCCTCGATTTGCCTTTGTTGATGTTCATCTTATATCCTCCTTTCAAGACACTGTCCTTTCCATTCAACTGCTCTTCCAAGTCCTTTGCTGTCTCTGACAGAATTACAATGTCATCGGCGAACCTCAAAGTTTTTATTTCTTCTCCATGGATTTTAATACCTACTCCGAATTTTTCTTTTGTTTCCTTTACTGCTTATTCAATATACAGACTGAATAGCATTGGGGAGAGGCTACAACCCTGTCTCACTCCCTTCCCAACCACTGTTTCCCTTTCATGTCCCTCGACTCTTGTTATAACTGCCATCTGGTGTCTGTACAAATTGTACATAGCCTTTCGCTCCCTGTATTTAACCCCTGCCACCTTTAGAATTTGAAAGAGAATATTCCAGTCAACATTGTCAAAAGCTTTCTCTAAGTCTACAAATGCTAGAAGTGTAGGTTTGCCTTTCCTTAAACTTTCTTCTAAGATAAGTTGTAAGGTCAGTATTGCCTCACGTGTTCCAATATTTCTACGGAATCCAAACTGATCTTCCCCAAGGTTGGCTTCTACTAGTTTTTCCATTCGTCTGTAAAGAATACGCGTTAGTATTTTGCAGCTGTGGCTTATTAAACTGATTGTGAAGGTGGTTCGACAAAACCTGTGCTGGGTACTTAAGTGTGATTTGCAGAGTATCCACGTACATGCAGATGAAGAGGTAGACATACCGAATTGGTGATTTGGTGAGGATGGCAGCACCGTAGTGTTTACACTCAAGAAACCTATAGTGAATGGAGTAAGATTCAAAAATGGTTCGAATGGTTCTGAGCACTATGGGACTCAACTTCTAAGGTCATTAGTCCCCCAGAACTTAGAACTTGTTAAACCTAACTAACCTAAGGACATCACACACATCCATGCCCGAGGCAGGATTCGAACCTGCGACCGTAACGGTCTCGCGGTTCCAGACTGCAGCGCCTAGAACCGCACAAAGGGAGTAAGAGCATGCGCTCTTGTATTCTTGCAAGTGGAGACCCGTCACACGACACAAGACTGTACATGAGTGCCCTGTATAGCACAACCCATAAATGATGCTAATATTTTGGATAGACGGGGACAATATCACTTTCACAGCAATTATTCGCAGAAAATTATTTTTCACTCCACGTTTCCTCTAAATAAACCAAAGTCACTGTAAATCTTATGCCTTGTATTTTCGTAAAAATTGAATGTTATAACGTGTCCTTTCTTTATAATCTGTCTATAGCGTATCTGTCTGTTAAAATTCTGACATGTGTTACCAAATACAATGCATGTGTTTTACTGTATTTATCTCGTCATGGGAAGCTAGATATAACCTTATTAAACTGTTCGCGCAGCTTAAAATGTCAGCTTTCACGATTGATTTCGTTTGCTCATCTAATGTCGGCTGACCGTTACGCAACGTAATTGGGAGAATCTGCTGCACGCGAACTCTTAAGTCTGATCATTGCTCAAGACAGCATCATGTCCCTTCTGCAACAATTTGCACATTATCGACTTATTCAGCTTTAAAATTTTGCTCGCACGTTCCGTCACTTTTCCATTTACACTGTCACTGCATTTTCTTTCTCACCACCAAAAAATTTAATTTTATTTACAGTCAGAGTCCACTTCCGGCAGCAACGCACGATATTTTAACTGTAGCTTGGCTATATCTAGCCACGTTAGAATTCGGCCACTGTTTATTCACTAAACAAAGCGATCAAATATTGGTAATGACATGGTCTTTTCATAGCGTCAAGCATTCTAATGAACAAAGTAGTGTTTAACATTCTGCAGCTTTCCCTGAACACCTAGTCGTCTGATGTCCCAGAAACGTCATCTGGTTAGAGACCGAGGTTATATCACAAGGAATAGGTGCAACGGAGATCTAACTACCGGTCTTTACATCGACCAGTCAGGGATTAAACTTAGATAAATGCTTCCTACTAATTTTTTCTTACAGGGCACATGAGGTAAGTGATCACAGGAGAAAGGAAGACACGCTCATATGCACTTTGGGAAAAAAATTTAACGAATTACATTGATGCTTAAAGGACATTTATTCTCAAATTAGAGCGTCATTAAACATGGAACATGTAGAAAATCCTGATTATGATTGTTTAGGGGTCACCTATATTAATCATCATCATTCAGTGAGTAGTAGCTTGATTAAGGGACGCAACATGACAGCTCATGTGCTCACACACAAAGACTCAAACTTTCACTGAATAACCGAAGACAATATTCAATAACTTTTAGCATATAATTTTCAAGCAGCTTTTGCAACAACTGCTCGTAAGTAACGTGCTCCTAAAATAGCGTGAACTTCTCAGATTCATTTTATGAGCATAACACGGTGTCATAGGAGCAACGATGTATATGACATAATCTGCTACTAAAAATCATCCATAAAATACTGGGAAATGACGTAAGGCCGAAATTGTACAATCGTACAGAAAATAAAGAGAATGGCAGCTGAAGGCTTCAAGAAATCTTTTAAATTTTTTTTTGGCAAAATTCAGTCTTGAAAACTTACTTGTTAATCGCAGTTGAACCATAGCTGGATGAGAAAGAAGTGAGAACTCATCTGAGTCTAGTTAAACGATACCTCAATTGTCACTCGTGAGGACCTCATAATGCTTCTACCAGATGGCTTCAGAATTACACCGTCTACATCCGCACAGAAGTGACACATCGTACTCACGCCGCTCAACGATCTTTCTACGACAAACTAACTCTGTACCAAATCTAACCTGCCATACCTATTTACTGAGGGACCGAAAAAACCTGAAGGCCGCGAAAGGGCCTATGAAGAATACGAAATTTTCAGTGGTACCTGGCGGATCCTGCAACAGAGGACAGGAGAGCCAAGGGTGTTTGCTGTTGTTCAAAATTTCACATCGTTTCAGCGACGAAAATTTGAATAAACGCGTCCCTTTTACGTGGAAGGAAATATTCGTGAGGTCGTCTCTTAAGAAATCTCGCGCCTAGAACGTCCAACCCGAAAGATGCGTCAAGCCAGCTTTGGAAGTTAAACTCAATGGCCGTTTCCAGGCCTCTGATGGAGAGCTGAACGACAGAAGTCCTCCTAAATACACCACGTGGTGTGCATTACACCCACACTGATTCAATCCAGCGATCATTCAAGTTCAGGAGAGGTGGTTACAAGTACGTGATGTGGTAACTATCACATTTAGTATGAATGAAAATAAAACACACTCACTTCCAGTTACCATTGTGATGTTCCTCTGAAATGGAAAAAAGGAGGAAATACGAGCAGAGAAAAAATACTCGGTAGAACCTGACAAAACCAAAAAATTATTTGAACGGTGGACTGACTGACACCTCTCACTTTGATTAGTTTTTTTCCACTGGCGCGGGGTACACGTTTCGCTTTGCAGAATAATAGTTAGGAGGAAGTCCAGATACGTTCTGTAAATAAAGAGAAATCACACAGAGTTTTTCTAATTTATAAAACGTTTCCAATGGTATTTGCTTCTTAGAAGCTTGAGTTATGTCCCCAGCTAGAAGGAAAAGTGTTTGCTAGAATGTGCACAAGATTTGGTATGTAGAACATCAGCAACTGAGAGGTATGATAATTACTTTAGAGGGATACGCTTCAGTTGTACTAATTATTTATCGAAACCACGACCGGTTTTGGGATTTTAAAATCTCATCTTCAGGTGAGTGAATTTATTGTATTTGGTTGCACATAAACTCCGGTCGGCCCAGTCATTATAAGAGATCCAGTCACTGCATGTTTTCAGAAACTGTCCACGTCTGGGTAACTGCAGGACGGGAACGCTAACCACGACATAAGAGGCCAACACGAAGTGACCGGAACTCTTGGTCTGACTGGCCTTAATGAATGTTATGCTTTACCAAGTACAATGATTTCATACGTCTGAAGATGGGATATTAAAATCGCAAAACCGGTAGAGGTTTGAATAAATAATTAGTTCAACTGAAGTAGATCTCTCTAAATTAATTGCCACTATGCGGCAGAATTCGACATCGGCGTGATCGAGGCCTGCCGAAACTGTCGTTTATCGTTTCATAACACTACTGCTCACACTGGTCTGAACCCGAGCAATGATTTGCAACTATGGAGACGATGAAGTCCGGAAGGCCATACTAAACGCCATGCAGGACATCAACGGTTCGCCGCAACTATCACAGGAAAGGCCAGATATAAAGTTCTTCTCGCCGTGCATGGTCCTAGAGCCAAGTCAAGAAACTGACTTGTTTGTAGCGATGGCGCAAGGAGCACCACGGTATGCGTCAGTAGATGACCATTGTCGCCTTGACGCGGCAAATAGAGAGAGGCGCGCCGACATCGGTGCATCCAACAGGTACACTGGACACGTGTGTGGAAACAAGCCAACTTTTGAAACGAATCCTTGTTCAGCGTACTGCATCATGATGGACGTGTCCATGTGGCGGAGGCTCCAGTGATAAGGAACGTTGCCATATTGCATTCTTCACCATGCGGTGGCCAGCATTCGGCGTGAAAATGTGGCGTATCTTGGGTACACAACATCATCACCTGTGATTAGCATAGCGTGTAATACGGACAGCAGGCTTGTTAAAGCTGTTGATTGTGAAGTCTCTTCGGGGGCTCAGTTACACTAACTTTTAACAAGATATCGCAAGACCGCCTGTTGTCAGCGCTGTTTTGAGCTACCTTGAAACAGAGATGCTGCTCTCGTAGGCACGTTTCCCAAATCTCACTCTGTCACTGACAAAACCCGGTCATTGGTTGCTGAGAGTCTGACTCACCAGCACTTGCGATGCTATACAGAACTTGAACTTGGCAGCTCCAACAGGCCCTTCCGACGTCTCTAAGGAGTGCGATTGCTTGCCGCTGGGAAACTACTTAACGTCTCGTCCATCAACTTGTGGAGCGTGTACCGTTTTTCTGTGTCACCAGTTAGCATGATAAAACTTAAGTCACAAAGAGAAATATGTTACGGGTTAAACGAAAAACATTTGTGTGGCTATCAAAATGTAGTTTCAGTTACACAAAGTTCAGTCACATTAATGTGACCATCGCCTATGTTCGACGTCAATTGCCACTCACAGACGGCAAGTGGCAACACAGCAGTGGAAGGTATACATATTTTTGATGTAACTCAGAAACGGAACGATTCATCTGACCTCTAAAAGGGCACGATTATTGGTTTTTGAGGCACGGCTGGAAGCATTTCCGAAACGACTGAATCTGTAAACTGTTCGCATGCCGCCGTGGTTTAAGTACACCGTGCATGGCAAAATGGCTTTATCCAAAACCGGCGGCGATTCTTATGTTGTGAACAATTGGCTATGGGTGATGAGATTGAACAATGGGTGCGGAGATGTGCACCGGAAAGAGACTTGCAATTGTTGATCAACTGACCTTCCGGATGAACCAAGGGGCTACCAACAGTGTTGCCTCAGCGACCGTTGAGCGAACATTGTTGTGGATGGGCCTCTGAGCAGGCGCCTGATTCGTGCACCCATGCTGACTGCTGTTCACCGGCGACGAAGGTTTGACTTTTGACGCCAATGCCGGAACTCGAAGTCCAATGAGTGGTGAAAGGTGGCCTTTTCAGGTGAATCACGTTTTATGCTCCATCTAACAGATGGCAGTTGGTGCGTACTGCCTGAAACGTCAGAAAACAAGCACCGTGCAACAGCCGTCGGTGTAGTCCAAGCCATCGCGAATTGCCTGGATGAGTTCATCATTCTGGAAAGCACAAGGGATCGCCATAAGTATGCACCTATCGTTGGGGAGCAGTCCACCCTTACGAGTGGTTTTTTCCTCAGCACAAACGTATCTACCAGCAGGACAATGCAACATGGTACACTGCTCACAGCATACATCGATTAAATCGACATCCTGTTATTTCTGTTTCAGGTCGTGGCCATGAGACATAAAGTACACTTGCCGAAGATTTTTAAAAATGACGGTCCCACACATATTACTTCCTATCGGGATGTAACACGATTCCCAGGCAGCTACAATTCTTGAACGACTCACCACATACGTGAATGTTATCACGAGGGACTGCTGAAATATAGTTGACTGACATCTGTCTTCGGGATGGTCGCAATGTCACCGATTTCTGTTTTCTGACACAGGCCGTATTAGCACAAAGAAGCAAATGTATATGATTTTTGGACGTTTGCTTGCAACGCGCACTACGCAGTTCTAGTCCATGGAGTTCTGTTCTTCTTGACACACGCGGAGACACAAACTAGTGAGCTTTAAAAAATAAGAAAAAAATGAATCTTTTTTTGAGGAACATATCCACTAGGAGATGATTACCTTACATGATAATGACAATATAAATAAGAAACTTCCTGGCAGATTAAAACTGTGTGCCGGACCGAGACTCGAACTCGGGACCTTTGCCTTTCGCGGGCAAGTGCTCTACCAACTGAGCTAAGACAGGTCTCCACAATATCCTTTCTTTCAGGAGTGCTAGTTCTGCAAGGTTCGCAGGAGAGCTTCTGTAAAGTTTGGAAGGTAGGAGACGAGTTACTGGCAGAAGTAGAGTTGTGAGGACGGGGCGTGAGTCGTGCTTGGGTATTTCAGTTGGTAGAGCCCTTGCCCGCGAAATGCAAAGGTCCCGAGTTCGAGTCTCGGTTCGCCACACAGTTTTAATCTGCCAGGAAGTTTCAAATCAGCGCACACTCCGCTGCAGAGTGAAAATCTCATTCTGGGAATATAAATAAGAATGAAATTTTCACTCTGCAGCGGAGTGTGCGCTGATACGAAACTTTCAAGGCTATACATATGGCTTTTGCAGACTTCAGGTCCTGCCCGCTTAATGAAATGACTAAATCAGTTCGATAACGACACGGGGAGTAGGCGGTCTTAAGACCATGGTATCATTTGCAAACTGTGAAGTTTAGTCTTGACTCACGATTGTCTTGTGTCGTGGACTTACTGCGTTCACCGTGCCAGGGCCTTAACTCTTGTCACTAATGCTATCTTTGGAAAGCCGTACAAATTAACCTATTCGATCTAACTAATTATATCTTTCTCCATTCCACTAGCGAGGTTTCTTACAATATTTTACATTAAAACAACTAATTTTCGTTCATTTCTGACGTACATGCTTCCTCATATCATCGCCTCAGTTACCAGTTTGTGTTCTAAGAGGAAACTCAAAAAGACATTTGGTGTAGAGATCTGATTTAGCTCGTTTGTTGACATGCTAATAAACAGTGTGGTTTCCGTGGCAACAACAGTCTCCACATTAGTGACAGTGCTGACTCTCGAACTCCCTTTTAAATGTGCAGGTCCAAGAACTAGTTAGGAACCAGTGTCTAAATGAAGACGGCAGTCGGCGCAAAAGACGTGGTCAACTGGTCGGTGCGTACGCTTTTTACCTGAAGCAGGTATGAATGGAAATCAGTTCACTGGTGCGTGCATATGTAAGTAAACCTTATGTTGCTGGTGAAAGCAATGTTGGTGACCATTTATGGAACTTAATAATGATGAACGTTCATCCAAGCATGGCAATTCGTATTTATGTATTGGCTGGGTCGTAATTTTGGCATGTAGCAAAAAACATGCAGCGTGGCGTGTGTGGACTACGTGAGCGATACCAACAAACGTGACGAAGCCGGCCGGTGTCGCCGAGCGGTTCTAGGCGCTTCAGTCTGGAACCGCGCGACCGCAACGGTTTGCAGGTTCGAATCCTGCCTCGGGCATGTATGTGTATGATGTCCTTAGGTTACTTAGGTTTAAGTAGTTCTACGTTCTAGGGGACTGATGACCTCAGATGTTAAGTCACATAGTGCTCAGAGGCATTTGAACCGAACATGACGGTAAAGTGTCATCCAGTGCTTCTTGCCAACCGTTCTGACAAATACGTATAACCTCCTTACCGAAGTTTTACCACCCGTTTTATACTCTGCAAACTACTCTGAAGTGTATGGCAGAGGGTACTTCCGCGTTATACACTATAAAGTTACGTCCAGTTACTTTAGAGTATGGACCGCGGAAATCATGACTACTCAAATGTCACTGTGTATGTTCTAAGAAATCACATTAATTTCATGTCCCCTACTGGAGCGGTATGTAGAAGACAGTTGTTCGCAGATTCCCCATTTAAAGGTGGTTCTTGAAAAGTTATAAGTGGCGTCTGCTGGATAGTTAGCGCGTATTTTCAAGCGTCTACCAGTTCAGGTTTTTCAGATTTCCTGACTCGCTCTCTTATAACCCATAAGTCAAACAAACGTATCACCATTCATGCTACCCTTCTTTATATATATTAAACATCCCATGTTAGTGTCACGTCGTATGGATCTCATATATTCAACCAATACAATAATATGGTTTATACGAGTGTTTTGCAATCATTTTCCTTTGTCGATTCATTGTATTTTACCAGCGCCCTGCCACTGAACAGAGTTTACCACCTGTTCTACCTAAGACTGGCGTGATGTGATCGTTCCATCATATCGCTACAGCTCGTCGCACAAAAGTACTTCTATGCATTGCCGGATTGCAATTTTTTGACTCATCGATTTTGCAGTTAGAGGATACTAACTTCTCACGTTCTGCAACTTCCACAATTTTCCGTAACGGAAAACTTAAAGTTTGAAATATTGTCAACACTTTGAAACATTATAAAGGTGTGACTGAATATTTGTGGGAATTTTTTCGTGCATTACTTCATTATAGGTAACTACATCATCGGCAAAACGTGTGAGGTTACTGTTGATATGCCTACCTGGTCAGCGACTTACAACATGATCGGCTTGTGTCCCCCCGGCACTTACCTAGAACAACCCATAACGTATTTCTACAAATGTCAATGACTCTCCATTCATGATAACATGCTACGTCCTCTATTACAACAAATGTTCATTTCTGTCGCAAATTTCCGAGAGCAATTCACCACTTCAGTAATTATCGAATTTTGCAGTGTAAGAATGTTACGAAACTTTGTCGTTTGCTCGTTTCTACTACTGTTTTGATTAAAATGAGTGTAAGGACGCGCTCTACACTTTTCCGTACAATCTTAAAATGTGTTTTATCTAGAATGTAAAATAAATTTATGTGTTTATATTCATTATCTTTTCCCTGATACCAACTTCTGAACTAAGCTTCTGAGCTCAGTGTTGAAAAGCTGAATGTCAAGTGATAGATCACGCAAAATAAAATAAAAATCTATATGCTTTGGTTGACTGTTTTGCATGCCATGCGCTGAAGCATATAATAATGACCAGTAGTTATTCTGTTTTTCTGTGTAGACAGAAATTCCATTTTAATGCAGGGGAAGGCCGGGGAGTATCTGACAGTCGATTTTATAAGGCTAGAGCTGTCTCTAAACTCTACCGTCTCTGATATCATCTGTCGCGTCAGTTAAGTGAGAGCTATGGAAAAGCAAGACCACCAAATAGATTCTGAATTAAATGAAGAGGTGCGATTCGCGGTAGCAACAAGCTCCCTGATCCTAGTGAGTTTTTCGGTGCACAAAATTAAATTTGTAGTGCTGTGTTTTTATTTGCAAGTAATATTACATTTTTACTGTATCATTAGACAAGTTATTTTCTGTGTTGTAGACTGTGACAGTTTATAGCCCAGGTACTAACACTGCGATGTTAAAGTACGAGGACGGTACGTTCGGGGTTGTATCAGACAAATCTGCTTCGTATTGTAATTGACAAAACTGATAGCACAAACACTTCTTTTTAGCGGTTTTTAACTGGAAAATATGGAGAAGTATGGTGTAAGTTGGATGAAAGTAACATTAAGGAAGCCGTAGGAAAAAATTAGACGTCTTTTAAATGAACCAGGGGAGCGAGTAGACATACACTATCATTTCAAAAACTTTCAAGGCTGGATTAATAATATACAGAATGGTGTTGAGATTGCGGTTTCAATACTTAAAGTGTTCTAAATCGTCTCCCTCGATTGATTACACCGCTCAAACCGCTCATACAACTGCGTGAAACCCTCAAGGAAATGCTTCTTTAGGGTCAGCCTGAGTGGCCGAGCGGTTATAGACGCTGCAGTCTGGAACCGCGCGACCGCTAAAGCCGCAGGTTCGAATCCTGCCTCGGACATGGATGTGTGTGACGTCCTTAGGTTAGTTAGGTTTAAGCAGTTCTAAGTTCTAGGGGACTGATGACCTCAGAAGTTAAGTCCCATAGTGCTCAGAGCCATTTGAACCGTCTGAACGTCTTTGGGATGTTGTTCAACTTGCGTGTGACATTGGCCTCAATGTCCGTTATGTCATCGTAACATTAACACTTTGTGTGAATTTCCGCACTTTGTCGTTTTGTAGCAGGTTCGCAATGTTAACACCAAGTTTCGACAACCGTAATGGTTTTTCCAAAAAATAAAAAAAGCACTTTTGGCATTTGAAACAAGTCGTGGTTGGCGTCCACGCGTCGTTGTCATTGTTCGGAGTAAAGGTGTACGGGACTAACTTTGCACAGACTTGCATCTCACTCAAAATATTCTGGAGAAGAGGTTGTGCACTTGATTTAGAGATGTTGCTCCATCGCGATTTGTTACAAAAAAAAAAAAATGGTTCAATTGGCTCTGAGCACTATGGGATTTAGCATCTGAGGTCATCAGTCCCCTAGACTTAGAACTACTTAAACCTAACTAACCTAAGGACACCAAACACATCCATGCCCGAGGCAGGATTCGAACCTGCGGCCGTAGCAGCGGCATGGTTCCGGACTGAAGTGCTTAGAACCGCTCGACCACAGAGGCCGGCTGCATCGTGATTTGTGACATGACAGGGTTGACACACTACAGCCGCACGTCCACAAACAACACAGCCTGTTCACAAGTGACTGGTCGAATACACCTTTGCTGTTTCCAGTTGATGTTTCAAGTAAACACAATAGTTATTGCGCTTACACAAGGTGCAAGAGCTTGCAAAAATGTAACGTGACATAGACAATGCTCCACTAAACAGTTTGAGATGGGGGACCTGGTGTCGGAGAAAGCCAGCTTTATTTACAATGCTGGCCATTAAAATTGCTACACCGCGAATATGACGTGCTATAGACACGAAATTTAACCGACAGGAAAAACATGCTGTGACATGCAAATGATTAGCTTTTCAGAGCATTCACACAAGGCTGGCGCCGGTGGCGACACCTACAACCTGGTGACATGAGGAAAGTTTCCAACCGATTTCTCATACACAAACATCAGTTGACCGGCGTTGCTTGGTGAAACGTTGTTTTGATGACTCATGTAAGGAGGAGAAATGCGTACCATCACGTTTCCGATGTTGATAAAGGTCGCATTGTAACCTATCGCAATTGCGGTTCATCGTATTACGACACTGCTGCACGCGTTGGTCGAGATCCAATGACTGTTAGCAGAATATAGAATCGGAGGGTTCAGGAGGCTTATACGAAACGCCATGCTGGATCCCAACGGCCTCGTATCATTAGCAGTCGAGATCACAGACATCTTATCCGCATGGTTGTAACGGATCGTGCAGCCACGTCTCGATCCCTGAGTCAACAGATGGGGAAGTTTGCTAGACAACAATCATCTGAACGAGCAGTTCGACGACGTTTGCAGCAGCATGGACTATCAGCTCGGATACCGTAGCTGCGGTTACCCTTGTCGCTGCATCACAGACAGGAGCGCCTGCGATGGTGTACTCAACGACGAACCTGGGTGCAGGAATGGCAAAACGTCATTTTTTCGGATCAATCCAGGTTCTGTTTACAGTATCATGATGGTCGCATCCGTGTTTGGTGACATCGCGGTGAACGCACATTGGAAGCGTGTATTCGTCATCGCTATACTGGCGTATCACCCGGCGTGATGGTACGGGTTGTCATTGGTTACACGTCTCAGTCATCTCTTGTTCGCATTGACGGCACTTTGAACAGTGGACGTTACATTTCAGATGTGTTACGACCCGTGGCTGTAGCCCTCATTCGACCCCTGCGAAACCCTACATTTCAGCAGGATAATGCACGACCGCATGTTGCAGGTCCTGTACGGGCCTTTCTGGACACAGAAAATGTTCGACTGCTGCCCTGGCCAGCACATTCTCCAGATCTCTCACCTATTGAAAACGTCTGGTCAATGGTAGCCGAGCAACTGGCTCGTCACAATACGCCAGTCACTACTCTAGTTGAACTGTAGTATCGTGTTGAAGCTGCATGGGCAGCTGTACCTGTACATGCCATCCAAGCTCTGACTCAATGCCGAGGCGTATCAAGGCCGTTATCACGGCCAGAGGTGGTTGTTCTGGGTACTGATATCTCAGGATCTATGCACCCAAATTGCGTGAAAATGTAATCACATATCAGTTCTAGTATAATATATCTGTCCAATAAATACCCGTTTGTCGTCTGCATTTCTTCTTGGTGTAGCAATTTTAATGGCCTGTAGTGTATTTTATTTACACGTAAAGTTCCGTGACACAAAGTTGAGTAGCAATTCTCCAAGCCATGAAACATGTCAGTACATGAAATTACAACATAAAAGAAGAAAGTCAATCCATAACTTTAAGTAAACGCAATCAACAATACAACAAAAGTCATCTTAATTTTTCAGGGAACTCCTCGACAGCATAGAAGGAGTGACCCATGAGGAAACTCTTTAGTTTTGATTTGAAAGCCTCTGGATTACTGCTAAGATGTTTGAAATCATGTGGTAGCTTATATAAAATGAATGCAGCAGTATACTGAACACTGTTCTGGACAAGAGTTAAAGAAGTCCTATCCAAATGCAGGTTTGACTTCTGCCGAGTATTAACGGTGTGAAAGCTGCTTATTCTTGGGAGCAAGCTTATATTGTTAACGAGAAATGACAGTAAGGTATGTATATGTTGAGAGAACGGTCTCAAAATACCGAGAATCGTGAACAGGGGTGACAAGAGATTCGTGAAATTACACTACTTACTGCCCGAACCGCCAGTTTCTGATACAAAAATATCCTTTTAGAATAGGAAGAGTTACTCCAAATTATAACACTATAAGACATAAGCGAATGGAAATAATCAAAGTAGACTAATTTTCGTGTCAAAGACCACTCACTTCAGATACATATGCCCATTCTATGAAATTAAAACGTCAAGTTTTGTTTACCCGGCTATTAGAAACTGTAAAAATTGAGTCTTACTGCGATTTAACGTTAGTCTATTTTCTACAAGCCATAAACTTATGTCATAAGCATTACAATTTGAAACGAAGCCCATGTTACACACAATATTCTTTACTACCAAGCTAGTGTCATCAGCAAACAGAAATATATTAGAGTTACCTGTAACACCAGGGGGCATATCATGTACGTAAATAAGGAACAGGAGTGGCCCCATCACTGATCCCTGTGGCAACCCCCACGCTCTTACAGAAACAACCTGTATACTCCATGAATAAAATCTGTTCCGAAACTTTTCGAACTGATGATGTAGTCCATTCTAAAATGTACGTTACTTGATACACCTAAGCAAGAGTTGGCATTAAACCTACTTTAAGGATAATAAGTTATTCTGAAAACATTCAGTGGTGATCAGGATATAGTACTGTGCCACGAGCCAAAAATTTAGAGAGCCAGCGTATGCCTTGCGCTAAGGTGAGTTCTCGAATCTAGTGTACAAATATGCAGAGTGACTGAAACTAAAGTATTGGTTCAATAAAACAAAAATGAAAGTGGATATAGACTTTTACTAGGTTTTTATGAAAATATGTGAAGACTTAAGCCTGAATCCTTGTGTCTCGGGTTAGCAGCAAATGTCAGCAAGGAACAAGCTGATAAATTCTTTAAGGAATTACATGAACGCTCATAGTTATTTACGATCCAGTTACCCGTTTAATTGACATTACTAAAGATACAGTGTGTTCGGGCTAGAGTTCTAGAAAACATTTTCTTTTACGTTTCCGTTCGTGTTAATGTTTTTCCAACACTGAATGCAAAACTAAAACATTTTATACATGTTGGTACAGTTCAATGTGGGCACCGTTAGTAGTTATATCGAACTGATATCAAAACAGTACTCTATTTTTTGCCACATGTTCATAAGCGTGACTGATGTTATGACCTGTACTGCGGCGTAGATTCGTTGGCTCAAATATACCAGATCTCGAACATTTGTTTTGTAAACAATGTACTTGATAAATCTCCAGGCACCGAAATCCAACGGAGTCAGGTTGGGAGATCGGGTTAAGCAGGAAATAGGACACCGCCCCCTCCGCCTCTACTCTTGAAATGCATCGTAGAGAAATTTGGTAACATTCCCACGACTGCGGGGGCGGGGGGCACAATCCTGCTTAAAAATGATGTCAGCCCGCGTCTGTGGAATTGCACAGTTTGGCAACACGTCGAGACAGGTGTTCCCTGTCACAGCAATGCATGCAACATGCAGCTCAGCGATGTTCGGGAAAGGGTGAGGGCAACATCTTGAAGAGTGTCTCTGTCGATTACGTAGTCACTCAGCCACATAAAATGTCGAATTATTCATTATAATAATTTGTTTGTGTATACCTCAAATCCACAAACTCTGTATATACGACTGGTAAACAATTGCAATTACAACGTAAAACTGTTTTACTCCTGACTCGCTGGTGTGAATATTTAGCACACTATACATCTTAGACGACAAAATGAGCCACTTTATTCAGGTGTGTTCCGAAAGAGTACACACTGACACGTATTTCATCATTCTGCTAAAGAAACCTTTTGCTACACAAATATCTGAATCATTTTTGCATCAAAAATAGGTTTTCTACACATTATGGTTTCACGTCCGATACATCTCTCCAACAATTTAAAAGAACGAATTGCAGGAGGTGGAACAAAAAATACAGGAAACGTTTCGTATGAATGTTGTCATGACATCGAGTTTTATAATTCTACCGATTAGCATATTGTACTATTGTTTTGTGGGAAGAACGTAGCAGTTCAAGTTTCAGAAGATACGTGAGGGATACTACCCGACCTTCCCGTACATAGTGATCGCAGAACCCTGTACGGAGTTTCTTTCCTTAATTAATTTCTCTAGCGTGCACCATTACGCCCTTTGATACAGAGAAATTAATTTGAGGCACGCCACTCTGATCGTACTGCAGTAGGCAGGCAGAAAGAGCTGCTAAACATTTTCACCTCTATAGCAGTTTCTCTTTCCTTACAGACGCTATGAGGTCTGAGCTCGGGGATCTGAAGAAATGCCGCAATAACGCCCTAGCCCGTGGCAAGGTAAACAAACGAAACCTCCAGTCGCGTCGCGCTACGTACCAGTATATATTTATATATGCGGGGCTCAAGTGACGTGCGTGAAATGACGCTCGTGCCGAGGTGTTTGCCTACTAGGGCACCTTTCGTCCTCTTCAAGTTGACGTCACCACTACCAACGTTTTATGCCGCAGCTGGGTAATAAGTATTTATGCAAGCGCGTACCCCGCTGTTTCCGCCTGCAGTATGAGTCTGTAGACGGCCTGAAAATCCGACATTAACCGGGTCGCTCCCGGACAGACGCCAGATTTTACCAAGAAAATGCGCGATCACGCTGTAACACTGGAAAGCAATTACAGGAAGGTGTGCGGCACGACAGATACGTATCTGTAGAAAAATAGGAGAGCTGCAAGATATCAGAGATAAAATTATCTCGAAAAGGGTTGCGCGAATGTCACGTAAAAAAGAAGAAAGAAGAACAATAGTAAAAGGATCATTCAAAAACTACCCTAAAAGATTCTGCAGATTAGGAAAACGTGGCAGTGAAAGACAACCTGCAGATGAATCTGTCAAAGGCATAAAGGCTATTAACTTATCGACTAGCAATTGTCGATTTTACATGAAAGAACATTATTATGAATGATTTGAAACAGTTATCCTTACAAACTCTCTCTTAGAGCTGATACTCTTTTGCAATACGGCAACTATGATAAAAACAAAAACAGTCTTGTCCACGATCATATACATACGCTGAAGCGCCAAAGAAAGTGGTATATGCATGCGTATTCAAATACAGAGATATCTAAGCAGGCAGAATACGGCGCTGCGGTCGGGAACGACTTTATAAGAGAACAAGTGTCTGGCGAAGTTGTTAGATAGGTTAGTGCTGCTACAATGACAGGTTATCAAGATTTAAGTGAGTTTGAACGTGGTGTTATAGTCTGTGCACGAGCGATAGGACACAGCACCTTCGAGGTAGCGATGAAGTGGCTATTTTCCCGTACGACCATTTCACGAGTGTACTGTGAATATCAGGAATCGGTTAAAACATCAAATCTCCGACGTCGCCGCAGCAATAATGGGACTAACGAGACTGAATAGAATCGTTCAACGTGACAGAAGTGGAACCCTTCTGCAAATAGCCGCAAATTTCAGTGCAGGGCCATTAACAAATGTCAGCGTGCAAAACATTCAACGAAACTTAATCGATATGGGCTTTCGGAACCGAAGGCTCACTCATGTACGCCTGACAACTGCGGGATACAAAGCTTTACGCGTCCCCTGGGCCCGTCAACACCGACATTGGACTCTTGATAACTGGAAACATGTTTCCTGGTCGGAAGAGTCTCATTCCAAACTGTATCGATCAGATGGACGTGCACGGGTATGGAGACGACATCATGAATCCATGGCTTCTAAATGTCAGCAGCAGACTGTTGAAGCTGGTGGAGGCTCTGGAATGGTGTGCGGCGTGTGCAGTTGGTGTGATATGGGACCGCTGATACGTCTAGATACTACTCTGACTGGTGACACAAACGTAACCATCCAGTCTGATCACATCCATTCCGAAAGACTTGGGCAATTCCAGCAGGACAATGCGGCAACACACACGTTGAGAAATACTACAGAGTGGCTTCAGGAACACTCTTCTGAGATTAAACACTTCCGATGGCCACCAAACTCCCCAAGCATGACCATTATTGAGCATATCTGGAATTACTTGCAACGTGCAGTTCAGATGAGATCTCCATCCGTTTGTACTCATGCATTTATAAACATCCCTGCGGACTCATGGTGTCAGTTCCCTCCAGCACTACTTCAGACATTAGTTGAATCCATGACACGTTGTGTTGCGGCACTTCTGCGTGCTCGCAGCGGCCCTACGCGATATTAGGCAGGTGTACCAGTTTCTTTGGCTCTTCAGTATATATTGAAAGGAGTATTTATTTAAACAAGTAAATGTCAGAAACATTTATTTTTCTGCGGAGTTATGAACACAATTTATTTAGTTATTTTCCTGAGACTTACAGGAACGTACTACAGTTTTTGAAATGGAACATAATTTTTAATATCACGAAGTGCATACTGCAACCATAAGGATAATGGTGAATACTTGGGGTCTTTGGATGTGGCAAATTGAATCACACTAAGGAGCATAGTGTCATTGTAGTTTTACTTTTCTGTGGGATTTATCATCGGCGGAGTATTGTTGACGTATGGGGCAATTTCAACTGGCAGCAGGAAAATCAAGAATTTGTAGATGGTACTATCCTCATTACAGGAACTAATGAAGAACTTAGCGATCTGGTCACCAAAGCGAAAACTATTGGATCAAATTTCAGTCTAGAGATAAATATGAAAAAAGCTCCTGGTTGTTAATTGCCAAGGCTTAGATCAAGTTCATCTTACAGGATGCTTAAAGAAGATAGTGAATGGCTCGATATATCAAGTGTCTCTGATCAATGACACAGGACAGTGTCGTAAAGAAATAAATGACGAATCGTCCTGGGCTGAGCCGCAATGGTTAAAGGCACTAGTAAGTGGGAGAACCGGTCCGTATCAAAAATGATGAAGATGTGCCTGGGGGAATCGTTGGTACTCGCTGTGTACTTGCGCGGTTAAGAGATCTAGACCCTGACACTTAGTGAGAAAAACAGATTTGATGCCTTCTAGATGTATTCAGAAAGTAGACATAACTACCTCTGTGCATTTTGACAATGAAAGAATTCATTGGCTAGAAAATAAGCTTTGTACCAAGGCCGGGATTTGAATCCAGATTAACGCATCTGCCTAGTGAGCAGGAGACCTGCGTTCAGGTGCCGACGCTGGTACAAGTTTTCGTTTATCATCAATGAATTGGGAACTTTTCATTTCTGAACATATCTGTATCCGACTGCGAGATCAGGCGCCACTCACATAAATACCTTCGAGATGTGGTGCTGGAGGAAGCTGTTACGTATACCACGGATAGAAAGAACAACCAGTGCTTCAATTATAGATCAACCTAGCATCACCAGAAATTTATCTTTCCGTGTTAGCCAAACACTCTGGTAGTTCCTTGAGCATATTTTGAGAAGAGAAGGGGAGAATTTAATAAAAACCAGTCATGCAACATGAAGTCGAAGGCAGAAGACCAGGAGGGTGAACAGCAAGTAGATGGTTGAACCAGGCGAAGAAGATTACCAGGCTGCCTCTTCACATCACATTCAGGAGAACTGCAAATCACTGTGCATGGGGACGACTAGTCGAAGATGCAGTTACATAAGAAATCAATCAAGAAATAAGGTCACGACACTCAGCAGTGAGTTAACCGTTCGATGATGATGAGTTGATATATGTGAACTACGGCATGAAAATCAAGTTCAATCGCATTTGTCTTAGTCTTGTTAAGGATCTTAAAAAGTTCTAAGTTGTAAATATGGATCTGATATGCTGTACATATCTGACCGTTTTCAGATGGATGATCCACTGGCGGGATGTTAATGTAAGTGAGGTGCTCAAGCGAATGCCCATTTTCCTGAATGCACAGGGCAATGTGCTTTTTGAACGACCTGTTGAGGACGTGTAAAATTTTTGGGGTCACGTTTCCTTTATAAGCTTACCTGCCATATAAATATTCATTTCACATAATATTTTGCAACTTACAAAGAAAACGCCTGTGTACCAAACCACTAAAAGGTCTTTGCCATTTTTCATTACATCTATGTGTATTTTTTCTTCCTTGTGATAATTTGATTGCATTCATTACAGTAGCTTTTAATAGATATCTTTTGTCGCACTGAGTACTTGGCAGCTAATGGTGTTGGAAATCTAGGAAATGCATGTTTATTACCGTATTCATTTACACTTGTATCTCAGTTCTTATAGATCAGTTATCATAATTTTTTATCCTTTAATTTAGCTTGTGCAGCAGTGGCTGTGTAGCAGGTAGAGCTCTGGTTTACAATCGTGAAGATCCTGGTTTCAGCTCCAGGTGTAGGCTGTGATTTTCCCTCGTTCCAGTTCTTTCAGGATGGCCCAAGGTCCACTCAGCTTGCTTTAGAGATGAATACTGGGGATCATTCCCATGGGGTAAAAAGTGGCAGGGGCTTGGGCCCCGTTATCCCTCCCTCTTATAGAGCCACGGCAGATAGAGACTCTTCTTGGAGTCAGGTCGATAGTCCAGTCACGACCTAACGCCACAAACTTTCCTATACCTTTACCTTAATTTAGTTCGTCATACACTTGAGAGATCCGTTCCAGATTGCGCCTTGTAATCGTGAGATGTTTCCTCAATCCAAACACTGCACTCCGCAGGTTTGGAAACACCAAGTAATTATGACTAACAGAAAGTAAATACATTATAAAATAGCATTTTACTGTTTTCTAAATGTTTAATAAGCTCGAACAATACACAAGCAAATGCAGCTGTTAATTATTAGATTCAGAATACTACCTTGCGTACCCTCTGCATGCGACGAGTCAATTGTGCCAGGGTTTCAGTTGGATTTAGTCTCTATTCTTGATGGGAGACCTCCCACAAGTGTGCCCCACTCATGATTCCCCGTTTTCGGATCCCCCTGTCAAACTCATTCCATAGTGGCTCGATTGGGTTAGGATTAGGGGACTGTAGAGGCCATTCAAACGTTCAAATGTGTGTGAATTCCTAAGGGACCAAACTGCTGAGGTCATCCGTCCCTAGACTTACACACTCCTTAAACTAACTTAACCTAACTTACGCTAAGGACAACACACACACCCATGCCCGAGGGAGGATTCGAACCTCCGGAGGCCATTCCATGTAGTTCAACTTCTGTGTACCTTTAGAGACTTCACGTAGTTCTGACACAAGCGGGATTCAAGTTTCGGATCGTTGTCTTGCTGCAAGACAAACCCTTTCCCAATCAGACGCAACCAGATATCATTGTACGTCACTGGAGAATGCCATGATAAACCTTTTGGCTCATTTTTCCATCTTCTTTCGCCAAATTTCCAACTTTATACCCTCCAAAAGGTCGCCATACTGTCACAGAACCGGAGTATGAATTGCAGGCGTATACTTCCAAAGATTTCGAACTTGAGTTCATCAGTAAAAAAATCTCTTTTTCCATTGCTGTATTCTCCAACGTCGGTGTGTCATAGACCACTGAACCCTATTCTTCTTGTTAACAGAGCGCAACAAAGGTTTCTCTGCTGCTACGTAGTCTCGGAGGTTGTTTTCTGCCAGGAGCCGTATCAATGTTGACTCATTTACTCGCTGTGATTTGTTTGGCAGTCAATTAACGCTTATATTGGTAATTGTCAAATACTTTTCCTAATGTTTAGTATTTTCCTGGGTGCTCCTGAGCGAGGACAATGATCATAGTGTGGCGGCGGGTTGTGTTTTAAAGTTTCACTCACCTCGTGGTGAATCTCATCTCACACGGACACCTCCTTGAGGTTACTGGAATGCAGTTCTCAGCCGGAAAAAGCTATAGAAAAAAACAGCTGCACACCTCGTTTCCACAAGTGGCACTAAATTTTTTTTTGTCGGTAGAAGGGATAGTTAAGTGAAAGTACTTATGTGCGCGAACTTTCACTCTATTACGGTAAGCTTGGATACACTAGTTACTACCAAGCGTTACTCTAAGCTGTAAAATTCTGAAACGTCCACAAGCGCACATCACTCGTAACGGCAGCCAGTTTATGGTAATCATTAATGATACTTCCCAGAAAGTTTACAAACGGAATCTTTTGAATAGCTCGATCAAATGTTGCTACAATCAGTCTCACATAACAAAACGTTGACGTTCGCGAGTAAGCAACACGTCACTCGGAATTTTGTTATTTAAAACGTCACCAAAAATTCTAAATTTCACACTATGCATTAAATCGAAGTCCCTTCCACACTTTACGACACTTCTCAAACATTTTCGTACCCAAGTATCACAATGTTAATAATTTTCGTCTGAGCACTTATCAGTAGGTCTGATCACTATGAAATCGAAGCCCCGACTCTACTCATCTCTCAACACAAAAGAAGTTTCTCGTTCGCCGGCTGGAGTGGCCGTGCGGTTTTAGGCGCTACAGTCTGGAACCGAGCGACCCTTACGGTCGCAGGTTCGAATCCTGCCTCGGGCATGGATGTGTGTGATGTCCTTAGGTTAGTTAGGTTTAATTAGTTCTAAGTTCTAGGTGACTGATGACCTCAGAAGTTAAGTCGCGTAGTACTCAGAGCCATTTGAACCATTTGAAGTTTCTCGTTCCAAAAACATGTGCGAATACGCTAGTTTCTGATTGTCAGAGAAACATCATAGCCAATCGGATAGCAGCATCAAACTTGCTAGATCCCGCGCATATATACAGAACCAATCAAAATTTGTTACTGAATCAGAGCAGTAAATTACCATAAATAAGTTTTGAAAACCCAGAAATACAAATTGAGTTTCCTCTTAACAAAACTACTTTACCGAAATCATAATCTCATAAAAAATTCCCCGGTACGAATGACTAACACACACGTCATTCTCGAACAGTCTTCACGGGACCAATTACTTCAATTTATAGTATAAAAACTTTACAATATATTGAAACTTCCTGGCAGATTAAAACTGTGTGGCCGACCGAGACTCGAACTCGGGACCTTTGCCTTTCGCGGGCAAGTGCTCTACCATCTGAGCTACCGAAGCACGACTCTCGCCCGGTCCTCACAGCTTTACTTCTGCCAGTATCTCGTACCGGGCGAGAGTCGTGCTTCGGTAGCTCAGATGGTAGAGCACTTGCCCGCGAAAGGCAAAGGTCCGGAGTTCGAATCTCGGTCGGGCACACAGTTTTAATCTGCCAGGAAGTTTCATATCAGCGCACACTCCGCTGCAGAGTGAAAGTCTCATTCTGGTTTACAACATATTGTTGTGACCCGGCAACTCGTCTTATGTAGGGTGCCTAGCAAAACCTGCTTTCTCGGGTCGCTAGCCAACAATTCAAGCAAATCGTATTAATGAAGTTTATTAAAGTAAGATAAATGACAATACTTTGCGAATTTACAAAGGTGTGTCGCAAGCAGATGGTGACACGCATATGATCAATGTCCTTCAGTGTGTACCATTTCACTACAAGTATAACAATACAGTTCATGTCACTGCTGTAGCGTTCGTAGAACAGGTCGTCCTGAGCTCGCGGCGGCTAGGCGGAGCGGCGCTAATATTCTCTTCATGTAGAGGCCGCTCCTGTCTCGGTGTCGTCCTAGAGAGGGCTCGGTCAGCGCACTACTGACTGACGTCGTCTCACAGCCCTCTCTGCCGTCACGTTCCTGGCCGGCGTGCTGGCGCTTGACGTTACGTCACAACAAAAATGTTATTTCACATACGCACTTTGATTCGCTCTCATAACTAAGCACATATCTAGTAGTAATTATTTAGTAAAGAGGAAATTGAACGATCATAGCTGCAAATAAAAATGAGTAATTATTTAGTAAAGAGAAAATTGAACAAACAGACCTGCAAATAAAAATGACAGTATTTTGACCGCAACTCAAATAATGTCCATTAGTTAGTGACCTATACCAGATCGCACAGAAACTGTATACACCCCAGCGTCTGACACCACCTATCCTTGGCGTGACTCACGCTGCACGTCTGATCACAGCTGTGATATCCCAGCTTAATAGGCACGATGTATGGCGCTACGCCTCAATAGGAGCCTTTATCTCGACATTGGTGTATGGTCCTGACAAGTTCGCTGATGGAAATCTTCAATTTCTTTGATATTTGCCGGACACTATTGCCTTCTCGGCGCAAAGTGAATACCTTCACCCATGAATCCTAAGGAATCTGGCAGTTTGGGGACATTTTCAATTACTTCCGCTGCTTGTATTACCTCCTTTCTTGTCGTGTCCTATCTTCATACAAATGGGACTAGCCATCGGACAGAACTCAAAACTACGTATGTCTACAGGCATCACCTGGCGTGCTTAGTAGAACTGCTTGGACAAATGAAGTCACTTCATATAAAACTGAGCACTACCAGTATATGTACAATACCTAGGCGCACAGTAGTCTGTGTGTCGTTGTTAACCTTTATTTGAGCATTCCATTCTGTATTCCAACCAAAAACTCACATAAATCATTCCCATCACGCCCCTTTGCAATACGCAGCATGGTGTTTCCAACTTACGAAGAGTAGTGTACAAATGTCTTTGATCTTATTTAGTAGCTATGTCGGTTACATTTGCTACACTAGAACTAGGGAACACACACTACTGGCCATTACAATTGCTACACCAAGAAGAAATGCAGATGACAAACGGGTATTCATTGGACAAATATATTATACTAGAACTGACATGTGAAAACATTTTCACGGAATTTGGGTGCATAGATACTGAGAAATCAGTACCCAGAACAACCACCACTGGCCGTAATAACGGCCTCGATACGCCTGCGCATTGAGTCAAACAGAGCTTGGATGGCGTGTAAAGGCACAGCTGCCCATTCAGCTTCAACACGATACCACAGTTCATCAAGAGTAGTGACTGGCGTATTGTGACGAGGCAGTTGCTCGGCCACCATTGACCAGACGTCTTCAGTTGCTGAGAGATCTGGAGAATGTGCTGGCCAGGGCAGCAGTCGAACATTTTCTGTATCCAGAAAGGCCCGTACAGGACCTGCAACATGCGGTCGAGCATTGTCCTGCTGAAATGCAGGGTTTCGCAGGCATCGATTGAAGGGTAGAGCCACGGGACGTAACACATCTGAAATATAATGTTCACTGTTCAAAGTGCCGTCAATCCGAACAGGAGGTGACCGAGACGTGTAACCTATGGCATCCCATACCATCACGCCGGGTGATACGCCGGTATGGAGATGAGGAATAGACGCTTCCTATGTGCGTTTACTGTGATGTCGCCAAACACGGATGCGACCATCATGATGCTGTAAACATAACCTGGATTCATCGGAAAAATTACGTTTTGCCATTCGTGCACCCAGGTTCGTCATTGAGTACACCAACGCAGGCGCCCCTGTCTGTCATGCAGCGTCAAAGGTAACGGCAGCAATGGTCTCGGAGCTGATGGTCCATGCTGCTGCAAACGTTGTTGAACTGTTCGTGCAGATGGTTGTTGTCTTGTAAACGTCCCCATCTGTTCACTCAAGGATCGAGACGTGGCTGCACGATCCGTTACAGCCATGCGGATAAGATGCCTGTCATCTCGACTGCTAGTGATACGAGGCCGTTGGGATCCAGCACACCATTCCGTATTACTCTCCTGAACCCACCGATTCCATATTCTGCTAACAGTCATTGGATCTCGACCAACGCTAGCAGCAATGTCGCGATACGATAAACCGCAATCGCGATAGGCTACAATCCGACCTTTATCAACGTCGGAAACGTGATGGTATCCATTTCTCATCCTTACACGAGGCATCACAACAACGTTTCACCAGGCAACGCCGGTCAACTGCTGTTTGTTTATGAGAAATCGGTTGGAAACTTTCCTCATGTCAGCACGTTGTAGGTGTCGCCACCGGCACCAGCCTTGTGTGAATGCTCTGAAAAGCTGATCATTTGCATATCACAGCATCTTCTTCCTGTCGGTTAAATTTCGCGTCTGTAGCACGTCATCTTCTTGGTGTAGCAGTTTTAATGGGCAGTAGTGTACATTTCTACGTTTTCAGATATGTCTGTAACCAGATTCATATTATTTTTTTAAATGATCTTTTACTGTTCTTGTTTTCTTTTAATTTAGCTTTTTGCACCATTTAAATACCCGCTCCGAGTCACCACCATAATTTCATATCCTTAAACCTGATGCTCAGCTGCGCAAGGGGGAAAAGCATGAGGAAATTGTCTCTATTTGCAGCGCTAGAAGGGAGATATTACAAGAGCAAGTGATGCTTCACACAAATGCCTGTCGCGACAGTAGTAGAGCTGGCAGTCGGCTGCCGAGAGCCGTCTGTCGTAATACTATTACGATTCCTGCCCCGGTCCTCCGCCTTTTATGAGCGCGTGCACTCAAAAGGGAGGGGCGGACACGGCATCGACAACGGCAGCGCAGAAAGAGAGCACCAGAATCTGTTAATGATACTGCCGGCGGGCTCGGCCCGGTCATTAGAGAGATATACTCGGAAACGTATTGCCTGCTGGAATAGAGAGAGTGAGGGTAGCAGGCCGACGGAAATGGGGGCGCGGAAAGTTGGACGGTGGGGGTTCTGGGCGACGCAGACGCGGCGGTATCTGCGCCGAAGCTGCGCGGCTGCGGGCCTCGTGATAATGGCCGCACTCCGCGACCGGCGAGGTCGCACAGGAAGGCGGGGCGCGCAGCCCTGGGGGGCAGGAAGGCGCCGCCAGTCGCCGGCCGGCCGCCAGATAACGAGGCGAGCGCCGAAGCGCGTGGCGGCGCGTGCTGGGCCGCGTCGCACTGGTGTGGGCGATCGCTGCTGTACTGCGTGCACAAGACAGCTCTCAGGCTGGCAGAGGAGTGCTGTGCTCCGAGTGGAACCTGTTGATTTTAACAGCCTTGCAACCACAGCAGGCTAGAACAGGTTGTTGTGACAGTAAATTACACTTGTGATGAGGTTATTCGATTTGCTTGGACTGGACAAGTGACCGTTATCACGGTATAACCATATATGTGGCCACTTATCACGGGATAATTATGTAGTTGTTGTTGTGGTCTTCAGTCCTGAGACTGGTTTGATGCAGCTCTCCATGCTACTCTATCCTGTGCAAGCTTCTTCATCTCCCAGTACCTACTGCAACCTACATCCTTCTGAATCTGTTTAGTGTATTCATCTCATGGTCTTTCTATACGATTTTTACCCTCCGCGATTCCAACCAATACTAAATTGGTGATCCCTTGATGCCTCAGAATATGTCCCACCAACCGATTCTTTCTTCTAGTCAAGATGTGGCACAAACTTCTCTTCTCCCCAATCCTATTCGATACCTTCTCATTAGTTATGTGATCTACCCATATAATCTTCAGCATTCTTCTGTTGCACCACATTTCGAAAGTTTCTGTCTCTTCTTGTCCAAACTAGTTATCGTCTATGTTTCACTTCCATACGTGGCTACACTCCATACAAATGCTTTCAGAAACGACTTTCTGACACTTAAATATATAGTCGATGTTAACAAATTTCTCTTCTTCAGAAACACGTTCCTTGCCATTGTCAGTCCCCATTTTATATCCTCTCTACTTCGACCATCATCAGTTATTTTGCTCCCCAAATAGCAAAACTCCTTTACTACTAAAGTGCCTCATTTCCTAATCTAATTCCCTCAGCATCACCCGACTTAATTCGACTACATTCCGTTATCCGCGTTTAGCTTTTGTTGATGTTCATCTTAAACCCTCCTTTCAAGACACTGTCCATTCCATTCAACTGCTCTTTCAAGTTCTTTGCTGTCTCCGACAGAATTACAATATCATCGGCGAACCTCAAAGATTTTATCTCTTCCCCATGGATTTCAATACCTACTCCGAACTTTTCTTTTGTTTCCTTTACTGCTTGCTCAATATACAGATTGAATAGCATTGGGGAGAGGCTACAAACCTGTCTCACTCCCTTCCCAAGCACTGCTTCACTTTCATGTCCCTCGACTCTTATAACTGCCATCTGGTTTCTGTACAAATTGTAAATAGCCTTTCGCTCCCTGTATTTTACCTCTGCCACCTTCAGAATTTGAAAGAGAGTATTCCAGTCAACGTTGTCAAACGTCTTGTCTAAGTCTACAAATGCTAGAAACATAGTTTTGCCTTTCCTTAATCTTTCTTCTAAGACAAGTCGTAGGGTCAGCATTGCCTCACGTGTTCCACCATTTCTACGGAATCCAAACTGATCTTCCCCGAGGTCGGCTTCTACCAGTTTTTCCATTCGTCTGTAATGAATTCGCGTTAGTAATTTTGCAGCTGTGACTTATTAAACTGATAGTTCGGTAATTTTCACATCTGTCATATCCTGCTTTCTTTGGGATTGGAAATATTATATTCTCCTTCAAGTCTGAGGGAATTTCGTCTGTCTCATACATCTTGCTCACCAGATGGTAGAGTTTTGTCAGGACTGGTTCTCCCAAGGCTGTCAGTAGTTCTAATGGAATGTTGTCTATTCCCGGGGCCTTGTGTCGACTTAGGTCTTTCAGTGTTCTGTCAAACTCTTCACGCAGTATCGTATCTCCCATTTCATCTTCATCTACCTCCTCTTCCATAATAATTATAAATTTGTATTTTTGTAATTATATTTTATGAATTTGGTTGGGATGTCTTTAAATATTGTGGGCTACCATGAAACTTTTAACTAACTTATACCGCGATAACACTCGAACGGACATCGGCTGCCCGAATTACGTACGATATAATATCTTGTAAACACAACGCGGGACTCACCGCCAACTAATAGGTGGGTTGCGTGAGCGCTGCTATTTAGAAAGGGAAATACACGTAATGTTACGTAAACGGTAATTATTAATATGGGTCTCAGGGGCTACTGGTTATTTACGTACAAAATTTCACAAAGATTAACTTAGATATTGCGGAGCTTATTGAATGAAATGATTTTCAATATTTCTTGTTCATTATTTGCAAGGCAAAACTGGAGAGAATCTCATCTGCCGTTTGGCGGCCAAAATGAATCATACTGAACTCATTCAGTGCTGTGGATTTTAGTAAATCAAACCTGTCACTACTATTTTTAACTTTGAAAATAATGAAAGATCAAAATTGAGAAGTCTCTCTCATTTACATTAAATATTATAACATATTCTGCGTAATGGCCGACCAAATGCTGTTAGGGAAGAAGAGCTCCCTGCAACTCGAACTTCTGAAAAATCTTGGTTAATGTTAACTAATGGTTGCGACCATGAGAGGTGACAACTAAGTCAATTGTAAGTATATTTTACTAAATTAAAACCAAACTTACATTAAATACCGCCCTGCTATACAATGGCGGCCTACCTCTAGAAGAAACAAAAACAGGAGAGAGAGTTCAATCCAAGCATTGTCTCTGATCTACATAGCCTATGTTACACAGAGATGATACAAAAAGCGGTTCGTTGTTTATTACATCGATATTTGTTAATAATAATTTACATTCTTTACTATTTGTTATACATCGCGCAGACGTACTTAGTCTTTAGGTAATATATGTTTCACACGTCGCATAACAAAAACTTCTTTTCCATTTTTCCAAATGTCCATTTATGTGACGTACCGTCACACTGTCTACTGAAGATGGATGTGGGTGCACCAGAAGAAGTCAACCCACGGACATAAACGTCCCTTCCGTCTTCTTGGCCTTGGATGTTGACTTCTGCCACTTCGGCGAGCTTGGCAAACTCTCTGGCACAGCGTCTCTCAGCGTCGCAGAGTCACCCTTGTCAGAGGAAGCGGGTACTGGGTGTCCACCATCCTCATCGCCAGTTTTCTATCCTGCGTGGTGTAGGTATAAACTGTTTACCACACTTCGTCTTTGGCTAAACCGAACCACAGGGACATCAACACACATTGCTGTTATAAAGATAATGCGTGTGGTTAAGCCAGGAGACCCACCTAAGAGGGGCTCATGTGCTTGTTGCAAGTATTTTTTAAATGATGCCATTCGGGCCACTTTCGTGTTGATGAGGATGATATGATAATGGTGACAACACAAATTCCAGTCATCGAGTGGAGAAAATCGCTGTTGCGGCCTGGATTCGAACCCACGTCCCTTGTATGGCATCCCGCCATGCTGGTCACTCAGCTACGAAGGTGGACTACACATTTATATAAGTCTGCAATATACTGAGTTCACGAAGTGAACAAAGCACCAAAGCCATGTAGCGAAGTCAGCACAGCAATACAACAGTTCTAAATAGGTAACCACTTGAGAGCGGAAACCAACAAGGTCAACTTGGCTGTAAACTGCTGTGATATGAACAACTACAAAGTACAGCAAGGAGTGAGCCACGCAGCAGGTCTAGACCACAGGCTAAATGGCAAACCGTCGCCGCAGGAGTTCATGACATTCATTTCAAGGTGGTGGCTCCCCGGTGGCCCACAGCTGCTGCTCACAGCCTTAGAACCTCTGATACGTTCATGTACACGTTCGTGTGGAATCTAAATCATTGTCAGATGCGAAAACACCAACGGTGCATTAGACCCACATGGACGTGTCGTATAACTGAACCTGTAGCAGACGCAGCAGTGGCGTCTGCTCTTGTTCTGGTAATGACGGCCAACTCATGACAGGGTGACCTAGTGCCCCAAATTCCACACCGGAGGATGGACAACTACAGTGCTGCATCAGGCTCCAGTGGCATGGGTTGGGGAGATCTCAGTTAGAGCCTAGGAACACGTAGAGGTGATTGAGTCCTTGTGAGCAGACCCACAGATGCAGCAGAGCACATGGCTGCCAGGAGCCTGGATTGTCAGGCGGCAGCCAGTGGTTCAGTGCCCAGTGATGCTGGTGGCAGGTGGGTCATAGATGTGTCGTTCTCTTCACAGCAGCATGCAACACAATTATCTGACCATTAGTGATTGATCCTGGAGAGTGTAAATACCTTGTCTGGGGTCTGATGATACGGAAGAAGTAGCACTACTGCCTTCTACCACTACTCACGAGCTTCACAATGGATGTTAAGTCTCCTATAACTCGGTCGTTGAATCCTATAGCGGCTCGCTGTCGCTGGGTGTGCTGAGAGCTACAGGCTGTGACGGCCAGTGCCTGGAACACTACACTGCCTCTACGAGCAAAGTTTGGTTCACTACACACTGATCAGCTACAGCATTATGACCAAATGCTTAACAACACATTAATCCAACTTCAGAACAGTGATTGTGCATTGCATGTTCTTGAATGTTTTCCAGAGGTGTGTAGCACCAGAAGTATATGCATATATTCCTTGTTTTACAGGTATGAGGTTCGGTGGGTGCAGAACTGGTGCCTGATACTATCTCAGAAGTGTTGCATATCAGGCGATTATCAGGTAGTCACGTAACCCACACCTATCATTGGTACGTTCGGCTGCTACCACAGGTCCCATGGAATCTGTGAAAACTTACTCCGATAGTTTAATAGTGCCCAAACCAGACTGGGTCCACAGAGCAGTGCCTGTATCGAGCAACTGTTCATCTGCATCTACATGGCTACTGTGCCTTCCACACTTAGGTGCCCGGCAGAGGGTTCATCGAAATATTTTAAAGCTGTTTCTCTATTGTTCACTCTTGAACAGTGTGCGGAAAAAACGAATTCTTCAATCTCTCCGAGCGAGCTCTGACTTCTCTTATTATATTGAGATGATCATTTCTCTTTGTGCAAGTGGGCATCAAGATGATATTTTGACACTCGGAGGAAAAAGTTGCTAACTGAAAAGTCATGAAAAGATCTTGCCGCTTATAAAAGAATTTCTGTCTTAATGAATGCCACCGCAACTCGCGTATCGTATCCACGAAACCCTCCTCAATATTTCGCGATAATGCTAACTGAGCTGTCCTCCTTTGAACTGCTTCGACGTCTGCTATCAATCACATCTCCCAAGGATCCCATATTGCACTGCAGTTCTATAGCAGAGGGCAGACGAGCTTAGTGAAGGCAGTTTCTTTAGCTGACCTGTTGCATCTTCTAAGTGTTCTTCAGTACAACACAGTCTGTCGTTTGCCTTCTGCATAACATTATCTATGTTAACGTTTTGATGTAAGTTCCTCTTAGTAGTAATCCTTAGGTATTTAGTTGAGTTGACAGCCTTTAGATTTGTGTTATTTATCATATAGCCGACATTCAACGTATTCCTTTTAGTACTCGTGTGGAACACTAACACTTTTCATTATTCAGAGTCAGTTGCAACTTACCACCCTTTAAGGAGTGATTTTCATTATTGGCGATAAGCCAGAGGACACAGTAACCACCATAAAATACCTGGAAGTATATTTCCGTTGTGACTGTCACTTAAAACTGCATGTGAGGGAAAGTAGAGACCTGTCTGAGATGCGCATTTTGTCACGGGTTCGATTATTACACTCCTCAGTATGGCGGAAACACTACTGCCAGACGCTACAACGGCGGCTATGAACATTAATTTCAAGAAAAGACAGGGACTAAATTTCTGATTGCCACGAACATCTTGCACAATGAATGCAGTGGAGGAATCGGATAAATCAGAGTTCTAACGTTTGCGAATGTAACAGGGAAGAGGAGAAATATTAGTGGTATCAAAAACTGTTCAAATGTGTGTGATATCTTATGGGACTTAAATGCTAAGGTCATCAGTCCCTAAGCTTACACACTACTAAACCTAAATTATTCTAAGGACAAACACACACACCCATGCCCGAGGGAGGACTCAAACCTCCGCCGGGACCAGCCGCACAGTCCATGACTGCAGCGCCTTAGACTGCTCGGCTAATTCCGCACGGCTTATTGGTATCACATATGCCCTCCACCATGCACTGTAAAATGTCTTTCGAGTTTAAATGTCGACAGAAACGTACCAAAAAAAAAAAAGAAAGAAACGTGGAAGAAGTCCGGATGTTATTCGCAGGATAACTTCCGGAAAGCGTTTGACTCGGTGCCCCACTGACTAAGGTACGAGCATATGGGATTGGTTCCAAAATATGTGAGTGGCTCGAAGACTCCTTAAGTAATAGAACCCAGTACGTTGTACTCGATGGTGAGTGTTCATCGGAGGTGAGGGTATCATCTGGAGTGCCCCAAGGGAGTGTGGTAGGTCCGCTGTTGTTTTCTATCTATATAAATGATCTTTTGGATAGGGTGGATAGCAATGTGCGGCTGTTTGCTGATGATGCTGTGGTGTACGGGAAGGTGTCGCCGTTAGGTGACTGTAGGAGGATATAAGATGACTTGGACAGGATTTGTGATTGGTGTAAAGAATGGCAGCTAACTCTAAATATAGATAAATGTAAATTAATGCAGATGAATAGGAAAAAGAATCCCGCAATGTTTGAATACTCCATTAGTAGTGCAGCGCTTGACACAGTCACGTCGATTAAATATTTGGGCGTAACAGAGCAGAGCGATACGAAGTGGGACAAGCATGTAATGGCAGTTGTGGGGAAGGCGGATAGTCGTCTTCGGTTCATTGGTAGAATTTTGGGAAGATGTGGTTCATCTGTAAAGGAGACCACTTATAAAACACTAATACGACCGATTGTTGAGGACTGATAGAGCGTTTGGGATCCCTATCAGGTCGGATTGAGGGAAGACATAGAAGCAATTCAGAGGCGGGCTGCTAGATTTGTTACTGGTAGGTTTGATCATCACGCGAGTGTTACGGAAATGCTTCAGGAACTCGGGTGGGAGTCTCTGGAGGAAAGGAGGCGTTCTTTTCGTGAATCGCTGAGGAAATTTAGAGAACCAGCATTTGAGTCTGACTGCAGTACAGTTTTACTGCCGCCAACTTATATTTCGCGGAAAGACCACAAAGATAAGATAAGAGAGATTAGGGCTCGTACAAAGGCATATAGGCAGCCATTTTTCCCTCTTTCTGTTTGGGAGTGGAACAGGGAGAGAAGATGCTAGTTGTGGTACGAGGTACCCTCCGCCACGTACCGTATGGTGGATTCCGGAGTATGTATGTAGATGTAGATGACGTTAGAAGTATCAGAATCGAGTTTTCTTGCAAGGAAGACTTTGTAGAGTTAACCTTTAGTTCTGTTCAGTCTCGGTATCGTGATTTAACGAAGTCAGCGCTTTGTTATACGAATGATAATGATGTCCTTTAAGAGATCGGAGAAGTCGAGTGGGAGAGTAATCGAGCTTATCAAACGTACGTCCGTCATTCCGCGGAGAGCCTGCAGCAATTTCGCCGCAGCTTGAGCAGAAGGAAAGTCACCCCTAACACGGCACTGTGCCCGAGTCTTCTCCCCCCTTTTCCCGTCGCACTGATAACCGAAGCTCTAGCGGAGGGGGAAGAGTGGAAGCTGGTTAGGGCGGGGAGCGTTCAGTAAAGGGGAGGAGGGGGGTGGGCGCCTTGCTGAGTCATTACCCGTAGATTTCCAGGCTCCGCGTCGCCTAATGTTATCGACGGCGGCGACTGCAGTCCACGACTGTGAAATTGGATCGCGTGTCCGCTCCCGCGCCTCTGCAGTGTCTAGGGAGTGGGATGGGACGCGGCGCAGCGGCAGACGGCGGCGGCAATGACGGAGATGAGGCGGCCTGGCACCGCGGCGCGCAAGATGGATGGCCCGACACGTGCACCCCCACCCCCACCCCACACTGCAGGACCTCCGAGGTAGTCTCTGCGCCGGCCGGTCTCGAGACGGGCGAATTTTGCCTCGGATACATTATCTTAATAACCCTGTCGATCACGACGATAAGATGGAGTGCCACTGACTTAATGAACTGAAACAAAAATCACGATACACTGAGACGAAAACTCCCCCTTTCTTCTTAGCTTCTTTTATGTTGTGGTAAACAAATGCACTTGGTGTCATGCATATAAAAATGACAGTGGGAACTCTTCCTACCTGTGAAGTAGTTGCTTTTAAAAAGTGACATTTTTGCATGCAGTAAATATACAGGTCACAGGGCCCACCAGAGTCAGGCAACAGCTATGGCGGAACTAATTGCCGACACAGATGAGCAACAAGTTACAATTGTTTATTGATAGAAGTTTACAATACTTAGCCACCGTATGAGGATAGTGAATAACAATATTCGATTGCACTGATCTTTAATCCCCAGTACATTGAGGACGATGATTGATAAGTATGGGGATATTGAATTGCAGTATTAACATACACTGATCTTTAAACCCTAGTATATCCGTGGGCGATGACTGACATCACTCGGACAAAATTAGAACTACATTACCACCTTCCGCTGCTAACGGGCGTTGATATCAATGGGGACAGGTGAAAATGTGTGCACCGACCCGGACCCGAACCCGGGATCTTCTGCTTACATGACAGACGCTCTACCCGTCTGAGCCACGGAAGGCAAAGAGGATAGCGCGACTTCTGGGACTATCTCACGCACGACTCCCGCGAGACCCACATTCTCACCTTGTATGTCCACACACTACATCAGTAGTGTCCCACCCCAACACACTCGTTACTCGTGGAAGACATTCTTACCAAGTCCCCATTCCCGGGGAATATGTGTGCATATGCACAGAAGAAGGTCAAATCCAGTGTTGCCAGAACTGTATACTTATATGGATATGATGTCCGTCCTTCCGGACACGTCCGAAGGAACAGACACCATTGATGACCTGCAGCCTTCTAGAACGAAATTAGAATTACATTAATACCTTCAGCTGCCAACAGGCGTTGATATAAATCAACGGGGATAGGTGAAAATGTGTGCCCCGTCCGGGACACGAACCCGGGATCTCCTGCTTACATGGCAAACGCTCTATGCATCTGAGCCACCGAGGGCACAGAGGATAGCGCGACTGCAGGGACTATCTCCTGCCACCTCCCGATTTGGGCACACATTTTCATTTGTCCCCGTTGATGTATATCAACGCCCATTAGCAGCTGAAGGTATTAATGTAATTCTAATTTCATCAACACCAAAAGAAAAGACACTAAATCCATATATCACTCGGGCAATGTCCAGTCGTGGCAGCTCTCCATGGCGACTGTTGATAAGTGCAGACACGCTCACGGAGACAGTATCCTCACACCATCTGGCGATTTTCCAACGACTCTCTTGAGTAGCTGCCTCGAGAGTGGTGATGATGATGATGATGTTTGGTTTGTGGGCCGCTCAACAGCGCGGTCATCAGCGCCCGTACAAAGTCCCAATTTTTACAGTCCATGTTTAATTCAGTCCAACCTAGCAACTGTCACGAATGATGATGATGATGACAAAATGGTGAGGACAACACAAACATCCAATTGCCGGACAGGGAAAGTCCCCAACTAGACCGGGAACCGAACACGGGACACCATGATCCAGAGGCAGCAACACTAGCCACTAGACCACGAGCTGCGGACCCTACAGAGTGGAGCCATGTATGTACTTATACAGGGTGGAACGTGTATAAGTCCAGATAATTTTACACGTGGTATCTTAATGGGTACGTACATCAGTGTGCCGGTTGCTTGTTCTTTACATCTAATGATCTCCCCGCAAACATGTCGCATAACTAGATACCTAACTTTTATTGTCATAGCTGCGCCACTAACTGGACTGTGCAAGTCGGTATAGACTTTCTATTTTGCATGTACGTGCCACACTACGTCACCTCCTGAGGTAAATTAGCGTTAATAGCTTGCTCTTTCCACATGCACTTGAAGGTACAAACCAAACTGAAAAAATATTACTACTAATAGCTATAATTATTGCTCTGCAAATGGCGTTAATGCTGCTATAATGTTATTCAGTACACTGTCCTCAGTCCCCAATAGAAATATCTGCTCTTACATCTGTTACACCTTGTATGTACATTTCACGGACAGATGTACGCTTCAGACCTATTTGTGTGATGTAAGGTGGAAGCATAATAGAAGCCCAAGTATGTTGCTTCAGACGTAGGCAGTGCGACGATCTCGTATGTAGGCTGCGCCTTGTGTTTCCTAGAGAACACAGCAGTATCCAGCAAACACGAAACAAGGAGGACTAAGATGGTCTCGAATATCCTCTCGTTCCAAGAGTTCCTCTACTTGCAATGTTCGCTGTGGTTATGCATTGACAGCCATAAAACGAATTCAGGACCCAATACACTTTTGAAAAGATGCACATGGGGAATGGGTATTTAGTGTCACAATAGCGTTGACCAGTCAGTGTACAATACTGAAATATTTGGAGATCAGCATGCCCATGCAGTGTTATGCCTATCCACACCAGTACATCTGGACCACCAAAATGATCATGTTCGACACTGGGGGACGTATCTTTATATGGAGAGAGCTGGAAAAAATTAGTGCACCCAGAAATAATATTTAACATGACCGTTTAGGTGGACCAGGTGTTATGGAGTGGGAAGCTCTTGGAAAGAGAGGAGATTCTGTCAATGGAATGACCTGCCTGTTCCTTCAGCTTACATATTATCGAGCACGGGTGCAACGTGTTGAGGGACGTATTACTGGATGATCACTAGCATGAATGACCGTCCAGCAATTGTCAGCCCCGCATGTGGAGGAGTCGAACGTCTTACCGCGAGAACTCGTTCCCAAACTTACGGCCAACATGAGAGTACATTTTAGAGCATGCTTTGCTGTCCGTGGTGATCGCACAACATATTAAAACCACGTCCCGCCTTTTGTAATATCAAGAGGACCACCATGAATAGCAAAAATTTTCTGCATAATTATTGTCGTTGAATAAAAGTATCATTTCTTATCGTCTTATTACGCACTTCCTTCACTTACCTTCTGTATTTTACTGTAGCAGTTCTTTCTGTGTGTAGTCCATTTGAAAGAACTATGTTGTTGGCAGTGACACATCATGTGAAATCTACTTGCGTCGTTATGTTTTGGAAACCATTATAGCTCTCCTGGATAAGGTAATTGTTGAAATAGTTTCCCTTGGGCTTCCCACAGTCTGATACGACATTCCGCCTTGTATTTACTTTACGTGGATGTAGAATTAAATCAGATGATGGCGAAGAAATTGGATTTGGAAACAACATAGTAAAATGAGGGGCTGCGTTTTGCTGCTTATCCAGAAATATAGGGGCTGCGTTTTGCTGCTTATCCAGAAATATAGCTGACGATGCTAGAAGGAAAAGACATAAAATGCAGGCTGGCATTAGCAAGAAATGCGTTTCAAAAACATATGTTAATATCTGATACGATTTTTGTGAATGGTGGGCTCCATGTGGTTCCCAAGTCGTGCAGCGACCGTAAACCATAAAATAACCAAATATGCAGCAACCAGTCGCAAAATCATGTTTTCTTTATTCACTTTTGCAAATCGATTTCAACTGATTAACAGCCATCATCGGTCCGGACTGGTCGTATTAGGTTGCCCAATTAACTGCTGAAGTTCGTTGTTGTGCCTAATTTGAGTTTTAGTTGCAATCTTTTCAACAGCAAATCTAATATTTCTACACAAATAATCAAGAATTAACGGAGAAACAACTCTTGAAAGTTCAAAATGCAGACGAAAAAGATTCTTTAAAGGGCTTCTTTCTTTATGAATAACTTCCTAATTTCACTTCGTATAATAATCACTTCACACTTACATTTATAACGAAACATACATTTATTAGTGCTCTTGTTATTAAACACACTTTTAACGTATCTTGGGGTAACTTTGTTACTAAACATCGTTTATTAAATACGAAGTGTTGGCAGGTAGTCGCCAGCTTTATTTTCATTGTCTTGTCAAGTGGTTCAAATGGCTCTGAGCACTATGGGAATTAACGTCTGAGGTTATCAGTCCGCTAGAACTAACTAACCTAAGGACATCACTAACATCCATGCCCGAGACAGGATTCGAACCTGCGACATTAGCGGTCGCGCGGTTTCATACTGTAGCGCCTAGAACCGCTCGGCCACCCCGGCCGGCTTCAATGTCTTGTATTCATGATTATTATACGAAGTGAAATTAGGAAGTTATTCATAAAGAAAGAAGCTATTTACAAGAATCTTTTTCGTCTGCATTTTGAACTCCCAAGAGTTGTCTCTTTGATTATTTGTGTAGAAACATTAGATTTGCTGTTTAAACGATTGCAACTAAAACTCGAATTAGGCACAATAGCAAACTTCAGCAGTTAGTTGGGCAACCTAACGCGACCAGTCCGCACCGATGATGGCTGTTAATCAGATGAAATCGATTTGCAAAAGTGAATACATAAAATATGATTTTGCTACTGGTTGCTGCATATTTGGTAATTGTACGATTTCTTGTGTTAGGACATCTTTTCTGAAGATATTTATCTATTATGTAGACCTGTACAGAAATAGATATACCGAAGAATGTTGAAGATTAGATGGGTAGATTGAACAGCTTGTGTGGAGGTGCTGACTGGATTTGGGAGAAAAGAAATTTGTAGTGCAAGCTCGACTAAAAGAAGGGACCAGTTGCGATGTACGTTGCTGTAGGTATGAAAAATGAAGAGATTTTGCTCAAGATAGGCTAGTGCAGAGAGCACTATCAAACCAAGAAGGAGGATTAGCGTTTAAACGTACCGTCGATAACGAGGACATTAGGGATGTAGCACAGACTTGAATTTTTCGAGGATGGGGAAGGAAATCGACCATACAGTTTCAAAGAAACTACCCAGCCATTTGCATGGAATGGATTAGGGAAATCAGGGAAAACCTAAATGAGGATGGTCGGACGCGGATTTGAACCGTCGTCCTCCCAAACGCGAGTCCAGTGCGCTAACCACTGCGCCACAGCACTCAGCTGTATCACATCATTCTTCCGGTAGAAATATCGCAGCAACAATAGCACTGTGAATGGCTACGATTAGCTTGAGTAGTGGGTCTTGTGTTAATAGCGTTACGTGAAAGTTATGAATAAAATGAAAGGACAGCGATAATTCCCAAACATAGTAACATGCATCATTTGCAACATTTTCATCTAAATAATGTACCAATGCATAAAAGAATTGTTTTTGGGTTTAGCTTTTAGCTGGTAGCCAACAGGTACTAAAAGACACACTGGCTGTAATTCTATAAACATTAATGTATTAGTCTTTAATGTTACCCCCCTAGCTAGAGAAACGCTTATCAACCATTTTTTAAGCTGTATGCAGTGCATATTTTAGTTGAATATTCTTATTTGAGATCGAAGAAACATAAATCAAGTATTTCTTTTGCACATCTTTCTGATTCGTTGACCGCTTTAGTGTTGAAGTTGAATTTTTCCTCTGATATTGTAGCTGCGGACATCAATGATCTCGTCAAACTACGATGCATTTCTACATCTACATGGATACTCTGTAAATCGCATTATTTTAAGTTCCTGGCAGAGGGTGCTAAATTTCATCAAAGAATTTACACATAGTGGACGATAGATTGAATCACGTAGCTCCTTAAAGAGGTGATTATAGGATGTCTCCTAGTGAATATAATGTATTAATCTGACTGCTCGTATTTGTAGAAGCAAAATCTTTTTCCTTAGTGACGAATTACCCGAGGAAATAGCATATTATCGTCTAACAGTACCATCTGGAGAATGAATCACCCTCTGTGGTGTCTCATCACTACACGGAAACAAATTTCATCCCACTGGACTGGCGTCAAGTATCGTGTACCACTAAATTATTCTCTTAGTTCACTGCTCATACAGTTATATTCCAATGAATTAAGATGTGCCCAGAGCAACAGGAGCTAAAGATGAAATAAGAAAACATGGAAATAAGACCCACCCACACCAAATTTACCTTAAGACTGATGCAGGTTTTGATCTACGTTCATGAACTTCACACAAGATGTTGGAGAGCCCCACTGTCGACGCCGATGCAGCACTGTGCTCCATTTATGAAACAGCAAGACACGCGAAACAGCTTTTCCAGACGGATAGCAGCAATAGCGTTTTCAACGTTCTGCTATACCTCTTCCAGTGAATGAAGATTATCTGACTGCACCTGGCCCTCCAGTTTTCCCCGCAGGTAAAAATCACAGCGAGAGGCCTCAGGTGTCCGGGGTGGCCAGGAGATCGCACCACCTCTACTGTTTGCCCTCTCCTCACTGAACACCTTACGCACCCGAGACAAGGTTCTCAAGGCAGTCTGTGCTGTTTCTCCGCCTTGCTGAAAATATACATGCAGTCTATTGCAATCATAAATAAATGCAACTCTGGCTGCAAGGGTCGTTTTCAATTTCTTTATTGCATAATCGATTTCCAAACTTCCAAACCCATCTCCGGATCCACCTAGTTGCATAACACGTAAAGTAGAATTGATTATTGCGTTAATAGTTTTCCTGTGACTATGAGTAATTCTAATATCATGTATAAGCTGACTTAAGAGCAGGAATTGTAATTAAATCTCATGACCGATAAACGTTTGACAAATTGTAACGAGTAGTATGTCAGTAATATTGTGATGTTGTATATGCATCGCTGTAATGTGATTTCGGAAAATTTTCCTATGTGAACAGTTGCATCTGAAGATTGTGCTGATAGTCCCGAAATATTTTATTCAGTAAAGAAATTAAAAACTATCTACGCAAACTGTGGGTAACTGCATATCTTTACAATGGTTCATTCCTGTCATCCACTAGATGGAAAGTAAAAATATCTCTTGTGAATTAATCCACTAATGGATTAACAAGAATCATTTTTGGGGTAATCTATAAATGTTTTATGGGATGCTTATTTATTTAACCTGTCTTAGATTGGACTAGTTTCACATACACAGTATATACCATTTTTACATCATAGTTACCTCATCAATTAAGTTTTTGTACGACAAACAGAATTAAAATTACTTGAATGTCTGTGTGACAAATAATACTGACTACGAATTAATAAAGTTAATACTAGCAGTACTTCTACTACAGCTGCTGCCGCCACTATAAATAAAAGGCGTAAAGAACATCAAAAGCAGGTAGCGTGGGGTGCTGGCCACATTGTGATTGCTATTGCTTCTCAAGTAGTGATTACCCAACAGAACAAAGCACCTGTCCGTGATCCGCACTCACTTCCTGTAGAGGTGTGCCGCAGTCTATTTCTAATCCAGTCCTGGTGGCAATTTCATGCAATAGGGACTTGCAGGATTGCAAACGAGCCATAGGTGAAGTGGTAAGCTCTTGTGCTAGCTGTTGGACTTGATTTCTTCCCACAAGGCGTTGAACGGAATTTATATTTTATTTGCAATTATGAGATGTTACTGCATCCACTGTAAATTCAGTCTTACACGTATTAATGAATGAATTCTACTGTGGGACAAAGCTTAACAAACAAATATTGTAAACTTAGAGACACAAACTGATAGACTTTGAAATACTTCTGGATATTACTAATCTATGTGCTCCATTTCAAACCACTATTCATTGTTAACAAACATTCTAATGAAATAACTCTGATCTTCTATCTTTTGTTAATACCACTTACTCTTCCACAAGTAAATCATCAGTGTGATCTACAGTAACGTTAGCGGAAATTAAGAATTCGGTTTTTGCAGTTTATGAAGAAATTTACATCTTAATGTTCGATTCTTCGGGCTATTTATCTCGGTCTTAGACACATCATTCTTAGACACATCATATTAATAAAAATAGAATAATAACAGCACTTCTGAGGCATCAAATGACTCCAACAGTCAAGGGACGCAATAATCGTAATCAGATGTTTTCCTTAATAATATTAGAAATAGAAGAATTATGTTAAATAAAAAACTATGTATTTGACTTATGAAAGCTCTTCGTATCTAAAATGTAAAATTGTTGCTTATAAGAAGAACCACACCATTATGTTACACAAAATATTTGTCAGTTACATGTTTGCTTTAACCAAGATGGCAGGAACTGATAAAGTTACTTACTGAAGATGCCAAGAATATATGTACATATTTTAATCGACATTGTACTTTATGTTCGGCCTATAGCTCTCTGCAGACAGCTGTAAATTGGGTAGGAAGACTACTTATAAAGATTCCATGATGACTAAGTTTGGTAATGGAACAAGCACCAGAACATTATGTTTACAGTTGTTAGATTTACTGTCGTTCTACATACGGATGCAAATTACATAAATTCGTTTATGATTCTTATAGTATACAAGGGTCTTGTTCGAGGGTTGGGTTGATTTGAGGGAAAAGACCAAACGGCAAGGTCATTAGTATCATCGGATTAGGGAAGGATGGGAAGGAAGTCGGCGGTACCCATTCAAATGAACCATCCCAGCGTTTACCTGAAGCGATTAAGGGAAATCACAGAAAACCTACATCTGGATGGCCAGTTGCGAGATTGAACCATCGTCCTCCCGAATGCGAATCCAGTATGCTAACCACTGCGCCACCTCGCTCGGTGGGCGTGTTCGAGACTTTGTCACTGCATTCTTCAATTTTAAAAACTTGTTTTGATTCTTCAGTCCATGCCAGTCTATACTGTGACAGGTATATTGTACCCACTCAACTACAATATTAATTTGAACTTGGTTGCAGTTTTCGAGTTTGTTCACCTTCTACAACCAGCTTCCCCTCCCCCCCCCCTCCCCCGCGCCCCCCATGCTCCCTGAAATTACAAAATTTGCGATATGTTGAGGCCTCAGTACATGTTCCATCAAGTGGTTTCTTCCTTTAGGTCGATTCTACCATAAATTAAATTTTTCTCCTATTCCATTCAGTGCATCCTCATCAGCCATTCTATTACCCACCTGATCTTCAACATTCTTCTGTAACGCCATATTTTAAAATCTTTGTTTCCGTTCTGTACAAGGATATACTCCAGACAAATACCTTCAGAAAATACTTACCAATGTTTTAACTTATGTTCAATGTCAACAAAATTTTCCCTTTTTTTTCTTGCTAATGCAAGTCTGCATTTTACCTCCACTCTACTTCTATCATCACCAGTTATTTAACTGCCTGTATAACAAAACGTTTCTGTTTCTTTCGCTGTGTCATTTCCTTATCTAAGTCCCTCAGCATTGCCTGGTTTAATTCCACCACATATCTAATATCTTCGAGTATTACTGAAGTTAACTGAAATTGCGGCACTGTAACGCTTCTGTACAGTCAGTGAGGAAAGGTCACAGTGGTACAACCCCAACCGGAGTTGCTCCCTTTGGTCAATGTTTTTTGCACTGCAGATAGCGGGGGTGCAGCCAGGCTGACCCCAGCGTGGCGGTGACCTTCTGACAAGGGGTGGTGCGGGAGTCACTGGCGGACAGTGCGCCCCCGCCCCTACCACCTTCCTCTCTCACACCTCCCACCCCTCGTCACCTGCCAGACGGCCACCTCCCGTCAGGCGCTTTCCGGCTGACTGACAGCTAGTGCTTCCGCTCCGGGTGACTGCGACACGCGGGGCGGCCTATCTGCCAGGCGATTCGGCCTTCCAGGACCCTCGGTCCTGGTTCACTTGTGTTGTGCAACAGCAACATGTCCTAAGGCGAACACCGCGAGGAAAACGTTTCGTGTTCCTGTTCTAGTCGCAACACTTGAAATATTGTTTTGTAGAACTATTCCCCAACGCAGCACTCATGAAAAGTTATTTTTTATCCATGTTGGATCTCTTGAACTCCGCTACCGTTAATGAATATTGGTGAATAACCCAACCAGAAACAAATACTTTTTAAAATGGTTAATTTGAATGTCGTACCAGGTTTTGGATTAAGAGTCTCATCCTGAGATAGGTAACATTTACAATTAAATTTATGTTTTCGTCAGCTGCATGTCGTCTGTTGCTGTACTGCACAGAGCCTCTATATATGTTGTTTCACGTTCGCAGTAACTTTTTTTGTTAATGAAACATCATATATTGTGGCTCTCAATATTCAAATATTCTTGAGCAGTGCAAGTGCAGATGACATGCTGCTGACACAAACATCAGTGTAAATGGAAATATCAGCAATCTGAAGATGGGAATGGTAGCCTGAAATCGATTATGTCATTGAAACGAAGGATTCTAAAAGCATTTGTGGTCAGTCGCGTTATTCTCCAACACTCATAAAATAAACTGCCTATTGGCTTCCGTCTCGGGTTCTTCGGCCGACGTTCATCTAAAGATTTTTCTGACGTTTCGCCAGCACGAGTGGCTGGCATTGTCAAAGCTTCACCCTCCATTGCCGGTGGTGAACTGGAGGCGAGCTCGCGGCCGCAGACTATATGTACCTGGCGCGCCAACGTCCGAGGGCTTCTCCACGGTCATTTCCGGTGCGGTTCTCCTCTTGCTACCTGCGACGGTCGTTCGCTGCAGTACGGGAAGCCAGGATCCGTTTACCTTAAGGCTTTCCTCCTTCTTGTTGAAACTGTTCGCGTGTTTTTGGATTTCTACAGCTTCTCTGAACAAGCGCGTGTGATAGTGCTTCTCTACAGCCAGAACTTCCGTGTCGGCGAATTTTATTGCGTGGTCGGTCTCATTCAGTGCGTGCTCTGCCACGGCCGATTTCTCCACCTGCCCCAACCTGCAATGTCGCTTATGCTCTTTGATCCTGGTGTTAATGGATCGTCCAGTCATTCCGACATAAACTTTTCCGCATGTGCAAGGTATACGGTATATTCCCGACATTGCAAGTGGGTCTCTTTTCTCCTTCGCCGATCTAAGACACTCTTTGATCTTCCTTGTCGGTTTGAAAATCGTCTTTACGCCGTGTTTGCGCAATATACGGCCGATTCTGTCCGTCACTCTGGGAATGTATGGCAGAAAGGCCGTACCCGACATTTCTTTTTCTGGTTCCTTACTTCGCCGAGTGTTTGGCTCTGTTACACTTCTAATGTAATTTGTGGAGTACCCATTGCTCCTCAGAACAGTTTCCAGGTGTTGCATTTCTCATTTGAGGTGTTGAGACTCACATATTCGTCCTGCTCTCTTTACGAGCGTACTAATCATGCCTCTTTTCTGGCTCGGGTGGTGGTTTGACAGTTTGTGCAGGTATCGGTCCGTGTGTGTCGGTTTTCGGTACACGCTGTGTCCCAGGTTTTCGCCGTCCCTTGTGACCAGCACATCTAGAAATGGCAGTTTCTTGTCCTTTTCTACTTCCATGGTAAATGTTATGTTGGCATGGAGGCTGTTCAAGTGTCTCAGGAATTCACCGAGCTGTTCTTCACCATGGCTCCACACCACGAAAGTATCATCGACGTACCTGTACCACACCTTGGGTTTGCAAGTCGCCGAGTCCAGTGCCTGTGCTTCGAATTGTTCCATGAAGAAGTTGGCCACCACTGGACTGAGAGGACTACCCATGGCGACGCCTTCCAGCTGTTCGTAGAAATCGCCATTCCACGTGAAATAGCTCGTGGTGAGACATGCATGGAAGAGCTTTTTGATGTCTTGCGGGAACATGGAACCGATGTGCTCCAGAGCGTCGCTGAGTGGCACTTTCGTAAATAACGAAACAACATCAAAACTGACCAGGATGTCGTTTGGCGCAAGTTTCAGTTTCTTCAGCTTCTCAATGAAGTGTCCTGAGTCCTTAATGTATGTGTCGGTCTTTCCCACGTGTGGCTGGAGCAGAGAGGCCAAGTGTTTCGCCAGTTTATACGTTGGTGAGCCAGGAGCGCTAACGATCGGTCTCAGTGGAACGTTGTTCTTATGGATCTTGGGTAATCCATACAGCCGAGGTGGTAGGGCTTCTGTGTTGCGCAGGTTTCTCTGTATGTCCGCCGGCAGAGAAGACGCCTTGATTAATCGATTCGTATTCCGAGTGATACGCTGCGTCGGATCTGCGCTTAGTTTTCGGTACGTCGTCGGATCTAATAGATCTCGGATCTTTTGCTCATAATCTTCGGTCTTCATTACGACGGTCGCATTCCCCTTATCGGCAGGCAGTACCAATATACTCTTGTCGGCGTTGAGCTTCTTAATGGCTTGTACCTCTTCTTTCTTCAGGTTGCAAGCTGGTGGTTTTGCTCGGCGCAGTATCCTGGATGTATCAGTGCGTATTTCCTCTGCCCTTTCACAAGGAAGGGTCCGAATGGCTGCTTCGGTGTTGGCAATGATGTCCTCCATCGGTATAGTTCTCGGAATGATAGCGAAATTCCCTCCTTTTTGAAGAACAGACACTTCCTCTTCGGTAAGTTGTCGTTCAGTGAGGTTGACCACTGTGTGTGACATGTCGGGAATCGCCTTGTCGGTCTGCTTCCGGCATCTTTCAAACTTTTTCTTTTGCCGCTCGGTGCAGCGCTCGAGTTCGTTCTGCATGCTCCTGTGAGTGATGCTGTCGATCTTGTCCCAGTCGTCTCGATGCATTCTGCTACTTAGTTGATAGAAAATGTCCAGAAGTTCCTGATCCGTTCTTGCCAAGTCTCTCCGTGTTGTATGTATTCGCTCACGAAGAAAAGCTCGTTCCATTCTGTCGTAGATACGATGTGCTTGGGCGGTGGTGAATAGGCGCTTGCATCTCAAGAACTTCGGTGTAGCACATTCATCTCGGCACCGTGACAGAAAGGCGAGAGAGGACATCAGTCGCGCTTTCTTCTTCCGTCGTTGGTCAAGGCGTCGGTACAATCTGCAAATCTCCTCCCCGTAGAGGCGTAATACAAAATTGTTGAGGCTTTCGTGGCCACTTGTTGACAAACTGCCTATTGGCTTCCGTCTCGGGTTCTTCGGCCGACGTTCATCTAAAGATTTTTCTGACGTTTCGCCAGCACGAGTGGCTGGCATTGTCAAAGCTTCACCCTCCATTGCCGGTGGTGAACTGGAGGCGAGCTCGCGGCCGCAGACTATATGTACCTGGCGCGCCAACGTCCGAGGGCTTCTCCACGGTCATTTCCGGTGCGGTTCTCCTCTTGCTACCTGCGACGGTCGTTCGCTGCAGTACGGGAAGCCAGGATCCGTTTACCTTAAGGCTTTCCTCCTTCTTGTTGAAACTGTTCGCGTGTTTTTGGATTTCTACAGCTTCTCTGAACAAGCGCGTGTGATAGTGCTTCTCTACAGCCAGAACTTCCGTGTCGGCGAATTTTATTGCGTGGTCGGTCTCATTCAGTGCGTGCTCTGCCACGGCCGATTTCTCCACCTGCCCCAACCTGCAATGTCGCTTATGCTCTTTGATCCTGGTGTTAATGGATCGTCCAGTCATTCCGACATAAACTTTTCCGCATGTGCAAGGTATACGGTATATTCCCGACATTGCAAGTGGGTCTCTTTTCTCCTTCGCCGATCTAAGACACTCTTTGATCTTCCTTGTCGGTTTGAAAATCGTCTTTACGCCGTGTTTGCGCAATATACGGCCGATTCTGTCCGTCACTCTGGGAATGTATGGCAGAAAGGCCGTACCCGACATTTCTTTTTCTGGTTCCTTACTTCGCCGAGTGTTTGGCTCTGTTACACTTCTAATGTAATTTGTGGAGTACCCATTGTTCCTCAGAACAGTTTCCAGGTGTTGCATTTCTCGTTTGAGGTGTTGAGGCTCACATATTCGTCCTGCTCTCTTTACGAGCGTACTAATCATGCCTCTTTTCTGGCTCGGGTGGTGGTTTGACAGTTTGTGCAGGTATCGGTCCGTGTGTGTCGGTTTTCGATACACGCTGTGTCCCAGGTTTTCGCCGTCCCTTGTGACCAGCACATCTAGAAATGGCAGTTTCTTGTCCTTTTCTACTTCCATGGTAAATGTTATGTTGGCATGGAGGCTGTTCAAGTGTCTCAGGAATTCACCGAGCTGTTCTTCACCATGGCTCCACACCACGAAAGTATCATCGACGTACCTGTACCACACCTTGGGTTTGCAAGTCGCCGAGTCCAGTGCCTGTGCTTCGAATTGTTCCATGAAGAAGTTGGCCACCACTGGACTGAGAGGACTACCCATGGCGACGCCTTCCAGCTGTTCGTAGAAATCGCCATTCCACGTGAAATAGCTCGTGGTGAGACATGCATGGAAGAGCTTTTTGATGTCTTGCGGGAACATGGAACCGATGTGCTCCAGAGCGTCGCTGAGTGGCACTTTCGTAAATAACGAAACAACATCAAAACTGACCAGGATGTCGTTTGGCGCAAGTTTCAGTTTCTTCAGCTTCTCAATGAAGTGTCCTGAGTCCTTAATGTATGTGTCGGTCTTTCCCACGTGTGGCTGGAGCAGAGAGGCCAAGTGTTTCGCCAGTTTATACGTTGGTGAGCCAGGAGCGCTAACGATCGGTCTCAGTGGAACGTTGTTCTTATGGATCTTGGGTAATCCATACAGCCGAGGTGGTAGGGCTTCTGTGTTGCGCAGGTTTCTCTGTATGTCCGCCGGCAGAGAAGACGCCTTGATTAATCGATTCGTATTCCGAGTGATACGCTGCGTCGGATCTGCGCTTAGTTTTCGGTACGTCGTCGGATCTAATAGATCTCGGATCTTTTGCTCATAATCTTCGGTCTTCATTACGACGGTCGCATTCCCCTTATCGGCAGGCAGTACCAATATACTCTTGTCGGCGTTGAGCTTCTTAATGGCTTGTACCTCTTCTTTCTTCAGGTTGCAAGCTGGTGGTTTTGCTCGGCGCAGTATCCTGGATGTATCAGTGCGTATTTCCTCTGCCCTTTCACAAGGAAGGGTCCGAATGGCTGCTTCGGTGTTGGCAATGATGTCCTCCATCGGTATAGTTCTCGGAATGATAGCGAAATTCCCTCCTTTTTGAAGAACAGACACTTCCTCTTCGGTAAGTTGTCGTTCAGTGAGGTTGACCACTGTGTGTGACATGTCGGGAATCGCCTTGTCGGTCTGCTTCCGGCATCTTTCAAACTTTTTCTTTTGCCGCTCGGTGCAGCGCTCGAGTTCGTTCTGCATGCTCCTGTGAGTGATGCTGTCGATCTTGTCCCAGTCGTCTCGATGCATTCTGCTACTTAGTTGATAGAAAATGTCCAGAAGTTCCTGATCCGTTCTTGCCAAGTCTCTCCGTGTTGTATGTATTCGCTCACGAAGAAAAGCTCGTTCCATTCTGTCGTAGATACGATGTGCTTGGGCGGTGGTGAATAGGCGCTTGCATCTCAAGAACTTCGGTGTAGCACATTCATCTCGGCACCGTGACAGAAAGGCGAGAGAGGACATCAGTCGCGCTTTCTTCTTCCGTCGTTGGTCAAGGCGTCGGTACAATCTGCAAATCTCCTCCCCGTAGAGGCGTAATACAAAATTGTTGAGGCTTTCGTGGCCACTTGTTGACAAACTGCCTATTGGCTTCCGTCTCGGGTTCTTCGGCCGACGTTCATCTAAAGATTTTTCTGACGTTTCGCCAGCACGAGTGGCTGGCATTGTCAAAGCTTCACCCTCCATTGCCGGTGGTGAACTGGAGGCGAGCTCGCGGCCGCAGACTATATGTACCTGGCGCGCCAACGTCCGAGGGCTTCTCCACGGTCATTTCCGGTGCGGTTCTCCTCTTGCTACCTGCGACGGTCGTTCGCTGCAGTACGGGAAGCCAGGATCCGTTTACCTTAAGGCTTTCCTCCTTCTTGTTGAAACTGTTCGCGTGTTTTTGGCGAGCTTTTCTTCGTGAGCGAATACATACAACACGGAGAGACTTGGCAAGAACGGATCAGGAACTTCTGGACATTTTCTATCAACTAAGTAGCAGAATGCATCGAGACGACTGGGACAAGATCGACAGCATCACTCACAGGAGCATGCAGAACGAACTCGAGCGCTGCACCGAGCGGCAAAAGAAAAAGTTTGAAAGATGCCGGAAGCAGACCGACAAGGCGATTCCCGACATGTCACACACAGTGGTCAACCTCACTGAACGACAACTTACCGAAGAGGAAGTGTCTGTTCTTCAAAAAGGAGGGAATTTCGCTATCATTCCGAGAACTATACCGATGGAGGACATCATTGCCAACACCGAAGCAGCCATTCGGACCCTTCCTTGTGAAAGGGCAGAGGAAATACGCACTGATACATCCAGGATACTGCGCCGAGCAAAACCACCAGCTTGCAACCTGAAGAAAGAAGAGGTACAAGCCATTAAGAAGCTCAACGCCGACAAGAGTATATTGGTACTGCCTGCCGATAAGGGGAATGCGACCGTCGTAATGAAGACCGAAGATTATGAGCAAAAGATCCGAGATCTATTAGATCCGACGACGTACCGAAAACTAAGCGCAGATCCGACGCAGCGTATCACTCGGAATACGAATCGATTAATCAAGGCGTCTTCTCTGCCGGCGGACATACAGAGAAACCTGCGCAACACAGAAGCCCTACCACCTCGGCTGTATGGATTACCCAAGATCCATAAGAACAACGTTCCACTGAGACCGATCGTTAGCGCTCCTGGCTCACCAACGTATAAACTGGCGAAACACTTGGCCTCTCTGCTCCAGCCACACGTGGGAAAGACCGACACATACATTAAGGACTCAGGACACTTCATTGAGAAGCTGAAGAAACTGAAACTTGCGCCAAACGACATCCTGGTCAGTTTTGATGTTGTTTCGTTATTTACGAAAGTGCCACTCAGCGACGCTCTGGAGCACATCGGTTCCATGTTCCCGCAAGACATCAAAAAGCTCTTCCATGCATGTCTCACCACGAGCTATTTCACGTGGAATGGCGATTTCTACGAACAGCTGGAAGGCGTCGCCATGGGTAGTCCTCTCAGTCCAGTGGTGGCCAACTTCTTCATGGAACAATTCGAAGCACAGGCACTGGACTCGGCGACTTGCAAACCCAAGGTGTGGTACAGGTACGTCGATGATACTTTCGTGGTGTGGAGCCATGGTGAAGAACAGCTCGGTGAATTCCTGAGACACTTGAACAGCCTCCATGCCAACATAACATTTACCATGGAAGTAGAAAAGGACAAGAAACTGCCATTTCTAGATGTGCTGGTCACAAGGGACGGCGAAAACCTGGGACACAGCGTGTATCGAAAACCGACACACACGGACCGATACCTGCACAAACTGTCAAACCACCACCCGAGCCAGAAAAGAGGCATGATTAGTACGCTCGTAAAGAGAGCAGGACGAATATGTGAGCCTCAACACCTCAAACGAGAAATGCAACACCTGGAAACTGTTCTGAGGAGCAATGGGTACTCCACAAATTACATTAGAAGTGTAACAGAGCCAAACACTCGGCGAAGTAAGGAACCAGAAAAAGAAATGTCGGGTACGGCCTTTCTGCCATACATTCCCAGAGTGACGGACAGAATCGGCCGTATATTGCGCAAACACGGCGTAAAGACGATTTTCAAACCGACAAGGAAGATCAAAGAGTGTCTTAGATCGGCGAAGGAGAAAAGAGACCCACTTGCAATGTCGGGAATATACCGTATACCTTGCACATGCGGAAAAGTTTATGTCGGAATGACTGGACGATCCATTAACACCAGGATCAAAGAGCATAAGCGACATTGCAGGTTGGGGCAGGTGGAGAAATCGGCCGTGGCAGAGCACGCACTGAATGAGACCGACCACGCAATAAAATTCGCCGACACGGAAGTTCTGGCTGTAGAGAAGCACTATCACACGCGCTTGTTCAGAGAAGCTGTAGAAATCCAAAAACACGCGAACAGTTTCAACAAGAAGGAGGAAAGCCTTAAGGTAAACGGATCCTGGCTTCCCGTACTGCAGCGAACGACCGTCGCAGGTAGCAAGAGGAGAACCGCACCGGAAATGACCGTGGAGAAGCCCTCGGACGTTGGCGCGCCAGGTACATATAGTCTGCGGCCGCGAGCTCGCCTCCAGTTCACCACCGGCAATGGAGGGTGAAGCTTTGACAATGCCAGCCACTCGTGCTGGCGAAACGTCAGAAAAATCTTTAGATGAACGTCGGCCGAAGAACCCGAGACGGAAGCCAATAGGCAGTTTGTCAACAAGTGGCCACGAAAGCCTCAACAATTTTGTATTACGCCTCTACGGGGAGGAGATTTGCAGATTGTACCGACGCCTTGACCAACGACGGAAGAAGAAAGCGCGACTGATGTCCTCTCTCGCCTTTCTGTCACGGTGCCGAGATGAATGTGCTACACCGAAGTTCTTGAGATGCAAGCGCCTATTCACCACCGCCCAAGCACATCGTATCTACGACAGAATGGTACGAGCTTTTCTTCGTGAGCGAATACATACAACACGGAGAGACTTGGCAAGAACGGATCAGGAACTTCTGGACATTTTCTATCAACTAAGTAGCAGAATGCATCGAGACGACTGGGACAAGATCGACAGCATCACTCACAGGAGCATGCAGAACGAACTCGAGCGCTGCACCGAGCGGCAAAAGAAAAAGTTTGAAAGATGCCGGAAGCAGACCGACAAGGCGATTCCCGACATGTCACACACAGTGGTCAACCTCACTGAACGACAACTTACCGAAGAGGAAGTGTCTGTTCTTCAAAAAGGAGGGAATTTCGCTATCATTCCGAGAACTATACCGATGGAGGACATCATTGCCAACACCGAAGCAGCCATTCGGACCCTTCCTTGTGAAAGGGCAGAGGAAATACGCACTGATACATCCAGGATACTGCGCCGAGCAAAACCACCAGCTTGCAACCTGAAGAAAGAAGAGGTACAAGCCATTAAGAAGCTCAACGCCGACAAGAGTATATTGGTACTGCCTGCCGATAAGGGGAATGCGACCGTCGTAATGAAGACCGAAGATTATGAGCAAAAGATCCGAGATCTATTAGATCCGACGACGTACCGAAAACTAAGCGCAGATCCGACGCAGCGTATCACTCGGAATACGAATCGATTAATCAAGGCGTCTTCTCTGCCGGCGGACATACAGAGAAACCTGCGCAACACAGAAGCCCTACCACCTCGGCTGTATGGATTACCCAAGATCCATAAGAACAACGTTCCACTGAGACCGATCGTTAGCGCTCCTGGCTCACCAACGTATAAACTGGCGAAACACTTGGCCTCTCTGCTCCAGCCACACGTGGGAAAGACCGACACATACATTAAGGACTCAGGACACTTCATTGAGAAGCTGAAGAAACTGAAACTTGCGCCAAACGACATCCTGGTCAGTTTTGATGTTGTTTCGTTATTTACGAAAGTGCCACTCAGCGACGCTCTGGAGCACATCGGTTCCATGTTCCCGCAAGACATCAAAAAGCTCTTCCATGCATGTCTCACCACGAGCTATTTCACGTGGAATGGCGATTTCTACGAACAGCTGGAAGGCGTCGCCATGGGTAGTCCTCTCAGTCCAGTGGTGGCCAACTTCTTCATGGAACAATTCGAAGCACAGGCACTGGACTCGGCGACTTGCAAACCCAAGGTGTGGTACAGGTACGTCGATGATACTTTCGTGGTGTGGAGCCATGGTGAAGAACAGCTCGGTGAATTCCTGAGACACTTGAACAGCCTCCATGCCAACATAACATTTACCATGGAAGTAGAAAAGGACAAGAAACTGCCATTTCTAGATGTGCTGGTCACAAGGGACGGCGAAAACCTGGGACACAGCGTGTATCGAAAACCGACACACACGGACCGATACCTGCACAAACTGTCAAACCACCACCCGAGCCAGAAAAGAGGCATGATTAGTACGCTCGTAAAGAGAGCAGGACGAATATGTGAGCCTCAACACCTCAAACGAGAAATGCAACACCTGGAAACTGTTCTGAGGAGCAATGGGTACTCCACAAATTACATTAGAAGTGTAACAGAGCCAAACACTCGGCGAAGTAAGGAACCAGAAAAAGAAATGTCGGGTACGGCCTTTCTGCCATACATTCCCAGAGTGACGGACAGAATCGGCCGTATATTGCGCAAACACGGCGTAAAGACGATTTTCAAACCGACAAGGAAGATCAAAGAGTGTCTTAGATCGGCGAAGGAGAAAAGAGACCCACTTGCAATGTCGGGAATATACCGTATACCTTGCACATGCGGAAAAGTTTATGTCGGAATGACTGGACGATCCATTAACACCAGGATCAAAGAGCATAAGCGACATTGCAGGTTGGGGCAGGTGGAGAAATCGGCCGTGGCAGAGCACGCACTGAATGAGACCGACCACGCAATAAAATTCGCCGACACGGAAGTTCTGGCTGTAGAGAAGCACTATCACACGCGCTTGTTCAGAGAAGCTGTAGAAATCCAAAAACACGCGAACAGTTTCAACAAGAAGGAGGAAAGCCTTAAGGTAAACGGATCCTGGCTTCCCGTACTGCAGCGAACGACCGTCGCAGGTAGCAAGAGGAGAACCGCACCGGAAATGACCGTGGAGAAGCCCTCGGACGTTGGCGCGCCAGGTACATATAGTCTGCGGCCGCGAGCTCGCCTCCAGTTCACCACCGGCAATGGAGGGTGAAGCTTTGACAATGCCAGCCACTCGTGCTGGCGAAACGTCAGAAAAATCTTTAGATGAACGTCGGCCGAAGAACCCGAGACGGAAGCCAATAGGCAGTTTGTCAACAAGTGGCCACGAAAGCCTCAACAATTTTGGACTCATAAAATACTTGAATACCACATTACGTCACGAAGGGCTTTACCATGTCTCAGGCTGTTGTAATAAACTGACAGAAAGAAGTGCCAGTCCAATAATAATCGAACCTAGCGTAGATGTTCTGTACAGAAAGGGAGGCGAATGGTTTAGCTGACTTTCGATTTGGAAATGATGTCCATCATCAACGGAAGTATCAGTTGTGACCCAAACGGCCAAGAAAATGCTCACTTCTTGTGGTGTGGAAGAAAACGGTCTCCGAATGTCATCTTGAGGAACTTCTTGCCATTCATGATACATGTGAGGTTAGTAAACAATGCCGGCTGGAGGCTGGTATCTCCCATTTCATACCAGACATACTCTGTGAGTGAAAAATCAGGGGACCACACAGGCTAGTGAAGAATCCGTACTACCTCGTGGAGTTTCTGGTGCGAACTGCAGTGTGGTGACTCGCACTGTAAAATAGCAGTTTTATCTCGTAATGATTCATACAGCGCACGTGTGTCGACCGGGTCTCGATGGGAGTAAGTGCAAGGTTCCTGCCAGACTTGTGAACTTAAAACACTCTTAACTCAACAAGCGGTTCTACGTCTCGTAAGCCTACAAAACTACAGAATGTCATTCCTGTGACAATCAGTCACGCTACTCGCTGCAGTGCGGGTGAATTTTAGTAACCAAAAATAATATCTAAAGCTTCATAAAAACGGAAATGGACAAATTAACTTTTCTGGATAATCGAAAATGTTGCTCGTAGTGGCACCCCTTTTGCATCGGAACACCGAAACAGCGAAACCACAATTTGGTCTTGTAGAACCGCCTGACGATATTTTTTAAGATTAAAGGGTCGCCTCATCAGACAGATCTCTCCATGCTTATGCCTATAAGACCGTCTGTTTCAAGGTACAAGACAGTGCACGCTCGACGAAGTATGCCTTAGCAGTCCAAATGTCGTATAACTAATTATACTCATCATCGAATTCTCTAACAGACGGAATATTAATACATCGGAACAGCTTTAGTAACTCATGTACAGAAAATAAAAAACAGAGCACCTTGAACGACTATAGATAAGACATTCATATTCAGAGGACATGTACATCAGTATTTATGCAGAAATGATTGGTAGTTGAGACATGTAGGTCCGCGGGATCAAGATCATCATCGATATCGCGGCGCAACACCGCCTACCGGTAAAATGTGCCTGCGGCTGTCGTTGTCCCTATAAACCGAAGGTAATGGATCAGTGTGACTTCAGCACACGTGCAGGAGGCCTCGTCGACGTATGCGCGAACCTTACCGTCAAATCAGTGGGTTTGAGAGTGGGCGCATTATTCACATGAGAGATTGTGATGTATGCATCCGGGAAATTGCTGCTCGCGTAGGACCAAGTGTTTGGCAGTGCAACGGATGTGTACAGAAATGGTTCACTGAAGGCCGTCGAACATAACAAGATGGGTCAGGTCGCAACACCCAGACCACCCTCCGAGAGGATAGACCCCTCATCCTAGTGCCACTGCAGAACAGATCTTCGTCCTCCTCGGCTCTGGCGCAACAGTGGAACACATCGTACACTGTCAGGAGTGACAGTCAGTCGCCGTTTATTACGGCACGGGTTATGTACACATTGTTCACTTCTCCGCCTACATTTTAAGAATGTGCAGAAACATGCTAGACGGCAGTGGTGTATGGAACGACGTCACTGGGGACTGGAATGGCGTCAGATAACTTTTCCGTATGAATCCTGCTTCTGTTTGTTTGAAAATTATGGCCGCATTTTGATTCGCAGTTTGAAAATTATGGCCGCATTTTGATTCGCGGCAGACTGGGGGAGCGACATCACAGTATTTGCAGTCGCAGACATACAGCGCCTACTCAAGGCCTTACGGCGTGGGAGTCTATTCGGTACAACCACAAATTCTGGTTGGTACGTGTCCAGGACACTACGACCAGTGTGACGTACGTGAATGAGATCCCGCGACCCGTAACCACACCCTTCCTGCGCAACACCCGAGGCGCCATATATTAGCAAGCCAATGCACAACTACATGTTGCGGCACGAACACATGCCTTCTTGGTGTCCCTGGACGTGAGCCTTTTGCCCTGGTACGCCAGATCACCAGACTTGTCGTCAATCAAAAATGTGTGGGATATGGTGAAGCGACGTGTGCTGCGCTTTGACCCAAGGCCGACTACCACAGATGATTTTTGGAAGCAGGTGAATGCTGCATGGATGGCTATACCACAGGACGCCATTCGCCCCTTATACGCGTCGATGCCATCACGCATGGAACAGTTATCAGCGTCCACGGTGGACCGTGTTCCTGCTAGGCAACAGGACACATGCTGAACTGAGGTGACTGAAATGCTAATCGTTTCTGCAGAATATACAGACGTACATTTCCTGATGGTAGAAACGTTCTATCTTTAATTATTCAAGGTGTTCTGTTTTCTTCTGAACATGACCGCATTGTGCAACACTTAACCCTTTCATGGATGACGGGATACATACTAGTATGTCCACTAAAGTAATACGCAGTTTGCAGCCTTGGGACATCTGCATCAGTCTAGTCCTAGCATGTAGCAAGATATTTTCAGAAATTAGAGAAAAAAAAACTACGGATGTAGTGGATATGTAGTCACCTGTGAGTGATCGAATGGAGTGAAGTCTGTTTTAATAGGGGGGCACAGTGCGTCTGTTTCATGAAAATCAGATCACATCACCATCTTCTCCATTCCAAGAACGTCTACAGCAATTAATTATGTTCTCTTACGCATGACAGACACTGTTTCCAAACATTGCCACAGATCTCAGTAATTATGCTGATTTGTGTATAATTTGTATGTAGTGCGACGCATATGCCCAGAAACTTCATAAAACTTAAAAAAAAAAACCATTGGTTTTTGGTATGTCAAAGCCATTTTCAAACGTTATTCTGAAAACGTGGGTGCCATATGTCGTGTTTTTCATTCCCATGGGAATAAACTTGTTTTATCCATTTGTCAATTTTTTCCGTAATTGCCCCCCCCCCCCTCTGATGAAATCATTTTAAAATTAACAATTTCACTCTTAAAATCCTAGGTTCACGTAATAACATGGATCTAGTCTTGGGAAACATGTGTCCCACTTCAACGATTTTAAAAATCTGTCAGCTCAAAATTCTTTTGGTAGTGAAAGTGTATTATTTATCACAAAAAAGACAGTTTTAGACCTTTCATTTTTCAAGCATATCAGAAGTAAATTTTAAGTATGGAAGCGTTGAATGTATAGAACTGGGAAGATTTACAAATGCTGCAAAAAATACAACTTCGTGTAACACAACAATAGAAACAGCAGAAAATGCCGAAAACTGCTTGTTGCATTTGTTCCTGTGATTCTAAAATCGGCTAGAATATTGAAACGTCGACTAGAAAACATAAAGTGTTCGTGTGTACATTATCTTACAGGTAGAACCCTCTCCCCTACCGTCAGTTACAATACTAGCAACGTAAGGGAGCATTTCAAAAGTATGAACTAAAAGGTATGGTAGATAAATATGGCTGACTGATCACTGTCATGTCGTAGATGAGACGTTGAACACTGACTGATAGCATATGGTTTAAATAGAAACAAGCCATAAAACGCAGTAGTAGTGAAAATCTATTATTTAAGTGAGTTGATCTTAGTTTCCTTGATGCATAATAATAATATATGTGGTCTGTCGCCAATTAGAGATCCTATGATATGTTTGCTTAATGTGAATGCATGTAACCATTGACACCTATATATATATTTGGGAATGAGAAATGTGCTTGAAAGAGAGGAAACCTTTTTCCAGCATTTAAAACTAGTTACCTGTTACTAAATGAAATCTTGAAGTTGCACGCACATCCCTCAGACACTGCGAATTTTGCGCTCGAATTAGCGACGTCAACAGCTAGTAAGTGAGCAGCAGCTTAGTTCTTGGAAGCATCAGTGAACTCAGCGCCAAGTGTTCGTGGAAAGGAAAGTTCCTCTGAAGAGAATTCGTTAGTAATTGTTCGTCTGCTCCAAAAACTTCGTGAAACGTAGCACTAACAAGATTCTCTACAGTAAATTACACGCCCTGCTGCAGACTGATGCTGAGCCTTGCATCCTGTGGTGTCCAACTAAAGTGCATTACTGATTGTGAAAGTCTTTGTCGCGAAAAAAAGTCTCTCACCCGAAATTTACAACTGTAAGATGAATACGCTGACAATAACATGGCTCACTCAGTATCTATAAAAAAATGTCATCTCCCCAAGTGTAAGACTTTACGACACTAAGGATTTTAGTAGCCATTGTACGCGTTTTGTGATTTGTTTGGCATAATTGGCCGAAATCACGATTGTCAATAAATACAAGCTGTCCCAGGAAGAGTTCTGCACTGTTTCAACCTTAATAACTGAGGAGGTATTAATGATAACCTGATACAATTATGATTATATGGTTCTCTCATGGTTAATCTGTGTAGCTATTCCTTTCCTTTCGCTTATTTTCAGTTACTACTAAGTACGCGTAAGCAACAAGTTGGCTGGAAACTTGTCCTTCGAGCAAAGGGAGTGGGTTTTACAATGTTATTGGAAGAAGTGCAGAGACAAGTGCGGACAGAGTTTGATACCGCACCATTGTGGCATGTGACAATAACTTAATGATGTGACATATTTGAAACAGAATGAAGCGTGCGTGATCTGAGAAAGGGTCGGTGTGACATGAAGAAAGCAGTAGGGGACGCACAAGGGGTGGACGCAGTTCTACAAGCTTTGACAAGATCCCCGAAGTAGTCCATACTCGAAGCTTTGGTTGTTTCACACGGTGAATGAGGGCTATCCGGATAGGCGCCTGAAATTTTGTGAATTGAATTGCGATAGTGAACAGTTGACTAAAGTCATTATTTGATCTGATGAGGCGACGATTAAACTGGTGAACAGTTGACTAAAGTCATTATTTCATCTGATGAGGCGACGATTAAACTGGTGAACAGTTGACTAAAGTCATTATTTCATCTGATGAGGCGACGATTAAACTGGTGAACAGTTGACTAAAGTCATTATTTGATCTGGTGAGGCGACGATTAAACTGAATGAAGCCATCAGACACCATAATTGTGCTTAATGGGCGAGAGTTCAGCCCTATGTCACGGAAGAGCGAGCTGTCAAACTTCCTGATTTGTCAGTGTGGTGTGGTATCTCTGTCAGATAACTTACAGGGCCATTTCTTTTTGGAGGATCGGTGACAGGTTAAAGTACCGTACCTTGTTGTAGGAACGATTCGCATCAGCAGTTCGCCGACTGTGGTGGGATGGATGGACGGCGATTTTACACAGATAGCAGTTCCGCCTGCGTGGATCTCTGACGGTCACCACCTGCGTCACAAGGTCCCTCTGACGGTCACCACCTGCGTCACAAGGTCCCGCGTCCTGGAACTTTGCCCACGTAAATTGGACTTTTTGTTGCTACATTTTAATATACAGCGAAGGAAGATCTTGCTGCGAGAGGCTAGCGAGTAGGTAGGGTCACAAGGCAGACCCATCGAATGACACGCCAGATGATCACACATCGCGAGAACGGCAGGGCGAGCAAGAGCCGTATCGCACTGGAGCAGGGAGAACAGTGAGGATTCAGGTACAATGTTGGACGCCAAGAAGCGAATCCTGTATTACACCTGTTTATACTTACTATATAAATATACATCTACAACCACTCTGATGATGCACCTTGCAATGAGAACTTGTTAATGATTATTTTAATGTCACCCAATTTATCAGGAAATGCTAATTATAAATTTTAGGTACTGTTCTGCGCTTATTGGAGGAAAGGATGGACAATCGCAAATGCGTCCTGAGGGGCAGGCACAAAACTGCTAATTTAGCTCACTATCAGTCTATGATCGGTTTCCGAGGAGGTAATATATGACTCGATGTATAAAATCTGAACTCCTCTAAAGATGGAACAGTCCCTTGAAAAATTGCCCCGGATGACGTACTTGTACGATGCGCTGTTAATGTAAAGTAGTCTACGATCGGTTTTCGAACTGGAAAAACACGAACTAGTGTGCTAAGTGCAATTCCACCTAAGATGGAATTAATTATTGAAGTTGTCTCTGGAAACGTATTTGTGAGACCTCATGTGGAATCTCAGATCGTGCGAAGCATTTTTGTGAGTTTTACGGTGCTCGGGAACTAGTATTTATGACCGGGAACCTCGTTGTGAATATTAACGATAGACTGAATCTAGAAATCGTTTTAGGAATTCTGCGATTGATGAAATAAAAGAAAATTAGTTGGCATCCTGACATTTTAAGATTCTCATTATGCTTAAGCATCCAAACCTTTCAGTTGCCATATTATTATGCACTTTGCGTTAGAGCTCGCGACTGATGGAGAAGAAACAAACTGGGGCAGCGATACCAAGACGCGAGGTAAGGTGGTTCCTTACGAGCACTAGGAGGCAGACCCACTGGGCTTTGACATGTAAACCACACGTAGCATCGTTATTCGTCCCCGCGTACACATTGCAGCTGACGATATTTCAAATATTCATTCACCTGTCTGCTGTGATAGTGTTAAACTTGATATCCCTTGTGTGCGGAAAACGCATTTAAATAGCGGTAAATTTCAACGAGAAGCATTAAACCCTCATTATAGCGTTACAAAATGAAATAGCCGAATGTGACTGCCTGTGAATCCATTCAAGTGGAAACCTTAAGAGAAGTGAGTGAATCTGTTCAGACGCTATATTGCCACGGAAGGACGACATTTTGAACATGTATAACCTTTAAAAAAATGGTTTATAGATGTGAATACTCAATATTTGTTTTCCAAAAGTTCCTCCTCATGTAACGTGTGTCTTAGATATCCCGTCGAACTGCTGATCCTGTCTTGCGCATGGACTATCGTGGAGTGAAACAAAACTTTAAACTTAATGAAAGCAAATTTCAAATAATGAAAATGAACCTAATACCAAAACCGAGCGAGGTGGCGCAGTGGTTAGCACACTGGACTCGCATTCGGGAGGACGACGGTTCAATCCCGTCTCCAGCCATCCTGATTTAGGTTTTCCGTGATTTCCCTAAATCGTTTCAGGCAAATGCCGTGATGGTTCCTTTGAAAGGGCACGGCCGATTTCCTTCCCCATCCTTCCCTAACCCGAGCTAGTGCTCCGTCTCTAATGACCTCGTTGTCGACGGGACGTTAAACAACACTAACCTAACCTAACCTAATACCAAAGATATTAATTGTGTTATCAATGAAAACTATGTAACTGAATCTCAATATCGAAACTACTGCTCTACTCAGAAAAAATAAGTGTTTGAAATTACCAACACTGTACAATGCAACTTAATCTGCTTATTTAGTGCAACAGCCGATAATTCTGACTACATACTGTTTCCTCATAAGAATGCAAGTTGAGATCTGCCTTGAAATAAAAGAGACTTGCCTCTTGCTCAACAAGCAGTTTTGTGTCTGATGTACTGATGTTCTCGAAATCAAATGGAAGTCAGCAGATGCAGCAGCTAAAGAAAAATAGTGTACTCTCTCTCTCTCTCTCTTTCTCTCCCTTTCTCTCCGCCTCTCCCTTTCTCTCTTTCTTCTAGAGACAATGTATTGCTGTGTGTGGCGTAGGAAGCAAGTCACGCATGCCAAAATATTCAAAACTTCAAAAATAAATATGATGGAGGTGGGTTTTACTTTAAGAAAAATCGTACTTCAAAAATTAACCTTCGATTATTCACAAAAGGGATTGTACAACAAAGGATGACTCTAACACTTGGGAAATTCTGTCATTACAAATATTACAGATATCTCAGTCAGCTGCGCAATTTGTGACATAATGAAGACAAACACATCAAGTTAACACTAATCATCAATATTGTTAGATATCTGAGGAACAGAGATTTCCTTCATTAATAGTTCTGACAGGCAAACATCTTAATCTTGGATATGAATGAGTGACCTTTAAAAATGCCTCCAAAAATCATCTCCGTTAATATAGAGGATGAAATAGCTTTATAAACATGTTTCCTTCTCCAAAAAAGAGTATTCTAGATAGTTCCTCACAGATTCTCAAATAACAGAGCGCATTGCCTGAAAAACTCAGATGCTCTGAACCATGAATCAAATAAGCATGCTGCCCTGCTACACAGCGTACTGAATAGCAAGAGGACCACAGATAAAATTAAACACAGAGTCAAGTATCTTATTCATCTTTGTCCCAGTATAGTAAAGGTGGACTGTTTACAACAGCAGGAAATACATGATAACCTATCATCAACAGCAAAACCTCATCAGTAGTGTCGTAACCAAATCTGTGACTTAAAACTCAGTACATTTTTTTTTCTTCGCGTCACTAAAGTGGTAAACTCTGTGGGACACGTTGTACATTTAGCAGTGATGGAAGCGGGAAACGTTGTCATTTCACGTTTAATCGGTTTTAGCCGCTAGGGCAATTCCCTTGTAACAGAGCGCGACCTCGGCTAAAGTTTCTGTCGCTGTGTGGGAGTGCCTGCGTACGCAGACTCAGATGCAAGGCAGACGCGTTCGACAGCGGACGTGAGCGCGGCCGCAGGTATGGCGAGGTGAGTCCAGGGGGTTCCCCATTAATAGGGCACGCCGCTCCTTACCGGGATTGGTCGGTGAGTAAGCCGGCGGCTGCGCTCATTGGTAAACATGGGCCGGCGGCTCTCAGCGGCCGGAAGGAGGCCGGTACGTGCGCGTGTTAGCCGGCCCAGACGAGCGGAACAAACGCCGCGGGCAGGGGGAGGGGTGGTGGGGGCGGCGGCCGCCGCGACCCGCACTGTAGCCGGCGGGGGCGGCAGAGTGAGCTGTCAGGCCCGAGAAGAATGGAGCTGCGCCACGCCTTTCATTTCCTCCTTTCGTCCGAGGCTGGGCGGCTGTCCACTCGACTCGCGAGTTATGTCCCAGCCGGGCAGCGGTCCGGCCGGATTCGCCCGCACGGCCGCCGCTAAGGAACCCGCCACGCAGGAGGGCGCCGCGCCTAGGATGGGAAGCGAAACGACATCTCTCCACTGCGGGACACTCTGTATGCCGGGCGTAATACACGCCTGGGAGAAGTTACTGCAACACTATGAGGATATCACAAAGTAGCGATGCTGAAATCATAACCCAAGATAGTTCTAGTCCCACGAACTACCAGTAAGTAGGTCGAGGGCTTCTATCCAGTCACTAGTCGACCAGACTGGCGCGACAGCAGAAGATGCAAATGGAAAGATTGAGTTTCAAATTTTATGTTTAATAATTTAAGTCACGCAGGAGTATCATACAATCTTAATATCATTTGATCGTGGCAGAATCTCCCGCATGGATGACTCAGATATAGGAATTCCTGGCGCTGAGAAGCAACTGAAAAAGTTGAGTAGAAATATGTCCCCAGGGCCGGGCGGAATCCCAATCTTACAGAGGCTACTGATTGGCATTATCCCTGACTAGGCTTCCATTTACAGCGAACCTGTCGCCCCGCATAAGGTCCCAACCACTTAAAAAATGAGCAGGTTGCTCCTGCAAATAAGAAGGGTAAAACAAATGCCCGCAAAATCACAGACCAATATCCTAACGACGGTTTCCTGCAGAATTCTTAAACATATTCAAAGTGCGAACGTAATAAATGTCTTTGAGACAGAGAAGCTTCGGTGCAGAAATCTGCGTGGATTTTAGAAAGCATCGCTCGTGCGAAACTCAGTTTGCCCATTTTTCAGCTGATGTACTGCGAACCACGGATGAAGGGCAACAGACAGATTCCAGGCATATTCCTAAGTTTTCGGAATGCGTTTGACTCGGTGCTACATTCCGGGCTGCTAACAAAGGTCCGAGCACACAGAATAGATTCCCAGATATGTGGGTCGCTCCGAGACATCTTGTGTAACAGAACCCAGTACGTTCTACTGGACTAAGAGTGTTTATCAGAGGCGATGGCATCGTTAGGATTGACCAAGAGAAGTATTACAGTGCCGTTTTTTCTCTATATACATAAATGATCTAATGATAGAGTGAGCAGCAATCTTTTAGTCTACAGTGATGACACTGTCCTGTACGGGAAGTGTCCTCTTTGAGTGACTGTAGGAAGATACAAGATGAGTTAGACAAAATTTCTAGTCGGTGTCATGAATGGCAGCTTGCCCTAAATGTGGATAATGTAAGTTAATGCATGTCATGTCGACTAAATACGCGGACGTAATGTTCAGTGCGATATGGTATGGAACGAGCACTGCGAATGGTTGACTTCGATTTATTCGCCGAATTTTAGGGAAGTGTAGCTCATTTATAGAGAAAATCGCTTAAATAACACTAGTGTAACCTCTTCATCACCATCGGTATAGTGTTTGGAAGACATCGAAGCAATCGAGAGGTGCTCTGCTTCATTTGTTACCGGTGGGTTCGATGAACATGCGGAAGAGATGGGTGGGAATTCGTGACTTTCAGCTGCACAGGCCACTGCGGTGACGCAGTGGCGAAAGTTGAAAATTTGTGCCAGGCTGGGACTCGAACGCGGATTTACCGCTTCTTATGAGCAGTTGCATTAACCACCCAGCCATCGGACAGGGTTCCTGACCGACTCAAAGTTTTAACTTGTCGCAAGCTGCAATGCAGCGTCTCACGTCCATTAATCCAATTATTGTAAATTATTGATTCCCTTAGGAGTTCAGACAATAATAGAGTATCCGCACTGAAACAAACGTCAAGGAGCCGTCTCTCTCTCTCTCTCTCTCTCTCTCTCTCTCTCTCTCTCTATATATATATATATATATATATATATAGAGAGAGAGAGAGAGAGAGAGAGAGAGGTGTGATACCCCGTTCGTCCCTGCTCACCTCATATACTTCTGTTACCGCGTCACGTACCCGCAACGTGGCCAGGTGACATATAACGCCGTCGTGGGCTGTGGACATAATGTTTTATATACCGGGTGATCAAAAAGTCAGTATAACTTTGAAAACTGAATAAATCACGGAATGATATAGATAGAGAGGTACAAATTGACGCACATACTTGGAATGACATGGGGTTTTATTAGAACCAAAAAGTACAATCGTTCAAAACATGTCCGACAGATGGCGCTTCATCTGATCAGAATGGCAATAATTAGCATAACAAAGTAAGACAAAGCAAAGATGATCTTCTTTACAGGAAATGCTCAATATGTCCACCATCATTCCTCAACAATAGCTGTAGTCGAGGAATAATGTTGTGAACAGCACTGTAAAGCATGTCCGGAGTTATGGTGAGACATTGGCGTCGGATGATGGCTTTCAGCATCCCTAGAGATGTCGGTCGATCACGATACACTTGCGACTTTGACCAATAATTATAGGCATTACGAGTAACAACTTTTTAGGTTGGTTGCTACCTCAAATTACATGTCGTACAAGCAACCCATTAAAATTATTTTCCCATCCGCAGCATGTTAATTATTGAAGTGTGGATGTGTGGAAGCACAACAGAAAGTCTATATCGACAGGCGTAGCACACTTCGTGGCACAGTTACGAGCGTACAGGAAACATGCGGCAGTAAATTATGTGATGTGTTTACGGGAAGATGCAGAGGAAAAAACAACTAATGCACTGGATGGGTACATCTTAACGTACCAATTGTCAGAATATCTCTACATATACCTTCAATAACCTGTGTATTAGGAAGCAAATCGAACAAGAAAAACATTCTAATCACAATAATCACGTCAGTTCAACTCAATACAAGATGATTCAGATAGAACGCTCCATTTCACTGTTTATAAAAACTTTATTTACACAATTCTTCATGATTTACAAATGCAGACATTTTAGCTGGTCTTGGAGTTTCATATGATATTCAGCTTTCACTTCTTGAGGGTCACATTACTCAGATGAGCACTGCCTTTATCGCAGCACTGATGTAGATGAGTTATGACGTTGCTGCACAAAGGGTTCACTAGTGCAGCAACAGGAATGTAGGATACTTCTCTAGGGATGTTGGCCTCCAGCGCCTGGAGGTTTGCGGGGCGATTTTCGAGCACTCTGGATCTAAGAAATGGCAGAGGAAGAAACTGGAAGTCGTCAGATCGGGTGAACTGAGGCACGTACGTGGTCAATGTTTTATTGTGTCCTCACATTTCGGGGGAGTCCAGGACACTTGCTATCATGCACTGACCCATCTGTGCAGCACGTAGCTATCCAGTGTCGTACGGTATGGTCATACCGTATGTGTCTTCGGTGGTGTCATCTGTGGAGAGTTCGCTGGATCGTTACTATTACGTGACGTGCTCGCCTCTGATTGGCTAGTATTACCATTCACCAAAGTATTTCACAAGAAATATATCTGCTAAGTTAGTCAAATAATGTGATACGTTCAGTGATCGAATGCTCTGCACAAAACGGTCTTTGCAGCGTGTCTGCGATTTACCGTATGTGTGAGACAATCAGTTTCAGAAAGTTGTGATTGTGACAGACAACTCTGAAGGTGAACTAGCTTGTCTAGTTTGTGAATTACAGAAACGCGATGTCTGAGGTCTGACATGGCAGCAGATTTCCCGTTCCGAGGACCCCTGCCTCGGACTGTCGCCAACATGCGAGGTCTTGCGAGGGACTGCTCGGGACTGGGAGGCGGCGTGCTGTCTCGTGTCCACGGGACGAGAATCGACAGCACGGGGCGGTGGCGCCAGCGTGACAGATGAGAAATAAAGCGGCGCTGGCCAGCGCCAGAACGATGGCATTCAATCGGGAGAGGCGCCAGCGGCAGCAGCGCCAGTGGCAGCTGGTCCCCGGCGGAGCCGCGCCCTCCTGGGGCGAAGATGATTGGACGGCGCCGGGCTGACCGGTTAACTTGCGAGGAAACTGGATTCGCCGGCCATCGCGCTCCGCCAGAAGGGCGCTCTCATTTCATTACCGCCCCCCGGCCGGCGCACACGCCCGCCCCAGTTCTGCTGTTCCACTCCCATCCTCCACCCCCCATCCTCCCACTACCCCCTACCCCGCACCCTACGCCCTACTCCGAACTTCGATCCCGATCCTGTAAAAAACACGGCCCAAAAAATAGCATTACTGGCGGGATATTAGCTATCTGCGAGCCGGGCTGTAACGTAGGGGCGTGAGCCGCGTGTGTAGAGTCGGCGCTGGACGCGCCAGGAGGCAATATGGCGACCCTGCGCTCTGTCCTCGGTGCCTGCGACCAGCAAGTGGCGAGCGGATAAACTGGCGATCACAAGATCTTAGTTCCGCCCGAATCTGGCTTCCAGTCAGTTGCACGACTCATAGAAATTGCTCGAAACTTTCACAATCCTCTCTCTTTCTCTCTCTCTTCTCTATCTCTCACAAACGCACAAATACACTTGCTCACGCGTGCGTGCCATCAATTCCATCTACTTCTACAGGAACACTGAATTTTTGTTGCTGATTGCTGACGGTATTAAGTTGTATCATACGTTGTCTACATCCACATCTACATATTTACACCGCAGGCTACCGTACGGTGCGTGGTGGAGGATAACCTATATTGTCATTGGCCGTTCCCTTCGTGTTCCACTCACAAGATCGAGCGACGGGAAAACGATTTTTTTTGGGGGGGGGGGGGAATTTGTGGTAAGGTCATAAGGGACCAAACCGCTGAGTTCATCGGTACCTAGGCTTGCGTACTAGTTAATCTAACTTAAACTAACTTACGCTAAGGACAACACACACCCCCATGCCCGAGGAGGACTCGAACAACCGACGGGGGAGTCGCGCGGACCGTGACAAGACTCCTCAGACCACGCGGCTATCCCGCGCGACAACGATTGTTTCTATGCCTCCGTATTAGCCGAAATTTCTCGTATCTCATTTTCGTGGTCCTTACACGACATGTATATAGGCAGCAGAAGGATAGTTCTGCAGCCACCTTAAAATGGTGGTATTCAAAATTTTCTCAGTAATGTTCCTATAAAAGAAAGTCGCCCTTCCCTCCAGAGATTCCATTCTGAGTTCCCAAAGCTTCTCCGTAACTCTTTCAAGTTGTTCGAACCTACCGGTAACAAATCTTGCAGCCTGCCTCTGAATTAATTCAATGTCTTCCTTTAATTTGACTTGGGGTGGATCATAAACACTCCAGCAATAGTCAAAAATCGGTGCTACCAGCGCCCTATACACGGTCTCCTTTACGGGTGATCCACACTAACCTAAAATTCTCCTAATAAACTGAAGGCGATCATTCGCCTGCCCTACAACAATTCTCACGTGTTGTTTCAATTTCAAATCACTTCGCATTGATATTCCCAGATAGTTAGATGACGTGACTGTGTCAGACAGGACACTACTAACACCTTATCGAAAAATTGAGGCTTTGTTTTTCCTACTCATCCACATTAACTTAAATATTTCTACATTTAGAGCCAGCTGTCATTCACCACACCAACTAGAATTTTGGCCTATGTCATTCTCTACGGTCCAACAATAACTCATCTGTGACACCTTCCTGTATACACAACAAGATAATTTATGTATACACCAAAAATAATAGCGGTCCTATCACACTCCTCTGGGGCACTCCTGACGATACCCTTGTCACTGATGTACACCCACCGTCGGGGAGAACATACTGGGTTCTATTAGTTATGAAGCATTCGAGCCACTCATGTATCTGGGAGTATATTCTGTGTGCTCGTAACTTCGTTAACAGCCTGCAGTGGAGTAGCGAGTCAAATGATTTTCGGTAGTCTAGAAACATGTAGTCTGCCTGTTCCCCTTCATTCATAGGAGGCAGCATATCATGAGAGAAAAGGGCAAGCTGAGGTTCACAAGAGCGGTGCTTTCTAAATGCGTGACGACTCATGAAGATAAGCTTCTCGGTCTCTAGGAAACTTATTATTTTCGAACTCAAAATGTGTTCTACAATTCTGCAACAAACCGATGTTAAGGATAATGATCTGTTATTTTTAGGGTCTGTTCTATTACCTCTCTTTTACACAAGAGTCAACTGCGCTTTTGTCTAGTCACTTGGGCGAGAGATTCGTGATAAATGAAAACTAAGTAAGCGGCCATTGCTGTAGAGTATCCTTTGTAAAACCGAACTCGGAGTGCATCCTGAGTTCACAACTTATCTGATTTCAACTGATTCGGTTTTTTTTTCTTTTCCTACACCACGGATGCTCATTACAATGCCGTCCATACGTTCGGTATTTGGGTATGTGGCATTTTGTAGGGTTGCATACCTCAATCGGTAAAAACGCAATCTTTATAGGATCATTTTGTTGACCGTATCTTGTCTGCGTATCTGTTAAGATTCTTTTGTTCTCTGGAACCGGTAGACGTATAAAGTTGAAATTTATGTTAAATACTACGGTCTACAGTATCTTGGCAGTGTAAAACACTTAAAGTTTCAAATCAATGCAATCACAAGGAACGGCAGTTTATGTCATTATTTTCATACTCATGAACCCACTCGTAAAAACTGTTAGGCCAATCCTTGTTGAACTAGAATCATGTATTTTGGAAAAGAATTAAGGTTTGTTTCACAGTACAAGTAAAGAAAACTATCCGAAAACTGTTAATCTGTAACTATAACACATAAAAAATGTTTTTTGCCACTTGCTGCCCGTCTCTTTGTCTGCTCAGATCAGTTTTTCCCAGGACCAGGTAAGGCTATCACCTCGAATTTTGTGTCAAATACTAAAATCTACTGTCCCTCGACGGTCTAAAAGATTTGCCTTTCTAGGTCAATGCAATCTAAATATAAGGTCATACGTCTAGTCACTCGTCAAACCCTATGCATCAACTATCTATATACGTAACTAACTTTGTCCAAAACCACTCAGTATTAGGCTGTGGCCCAAGGCATATATTTCTGCCTATTATTTCGTCTTCCAACGCTGAAGGCACCATCAGAGGATTGTGAAGATCCTATACTCTCACACGTTGTAGTATTTATTATTTTTTGACTTTTTTTGTAAGATTATTATGTAGCGTTATCGCCAACGGAGTACCATATCAATGCGAGCTGCAGCTGGTTAAGACGTCTCCAGCAATTAAAATTGTTCTCCACTGAGAAATAATGTTGAATTATTATTGTTGTTGTTGTCAGGCCGTATGCGTCCATGGGGTGACACCTTAGACGGAGTAAACTGGCCACGCTCGTGTGGAGTAGGATGCAATCGATAATATGTTCATTCCAATTACTCGAACCGCTTTTCCATTGTACCCAAAGGTTTCACTGTGAATCAGTTAATTTTGTATTGCTGCATACGGAATATTACTAGATCGCAGTTTAGCTTCAATTGATATGGAAGGAGTTCAATTTCAATAGCAAATCGCACGATCTATAAACCTCCATTAACTATAATCATTTGAATCCTTCACTGTCCGCTTCCTAATATGCTAAGAAAGAAAAACATATTACTGGGCAGTTGGACGTTGAGAGGAGTAACGTAATAGTGCAGCTAATATCTTTCTGTTGGGGAGTGTTTTAGGCTATAACGAGTCGGAAAGCAGTTACTGTTTCAAACAGCTATCTAAATTGTTGAAGCCTCTGAGGATGTCTCGAGCAATGGAGGATGAAACGTTAAGCTGAGAAGTATGCTTTGGACCACAGTCAAACGCGCATAAAACAAAAATTACCAAGTATTCAGATGGAACGAACTCGCAATTTTTGGAGCGATGATCGCGGAACAGAGCACTATATGAAAATGAAACATGAACCGTAAGGAAAACCAGTGGATTTATCACCAAATTTAAAAAAATTAAATGTGCTGAAGTAGCACGAATTAAGAAGCTACTGGCAGAAAATAGATGATGAGAAAAGACCGTAGAAATCTGTTAAAAGTAGGAGGGTAACTTTATTCCAAAAGGTATCATAGTTACAGCTCTAAAGTAGCAGAAAAACCTAATGTAAATTAATGGGGCTGCCAAAGATCATGTTATTTAAAGCATTGAAGAAAATTACGTTGTAAGCGTTATGTAGACTTGAGAAACAATGACTACTGCATAGGGAGAAATCTGGATAGCATTAAATCTCCGTAAGAGTAAATAAAACGTAAGAAAGGATGCTCTTGGCATTTGCAAACATATACCTGAACTGTTGTTGTTGTTGTTGTGGTCTTCAGTCCTGAGACTCGTTTGATGCAGCTCTCCATGCTACCCTACCCTGTGCAAGTTTCTTCATCTCCCAGTACCTACTGCAACCTACATCCTTCTGAATCTGTTTAGTGTATTCATCTCTTGGTGTCCCTCTACGATTTTTACCCTCCACGCTGCCCTCCAATGCTAAATTTGTGATCCCTTGATGCCTCAGAACATGTCCAACCAACCGGTCTCTTCTACTCGTCAAGTTGTGCCACAAACTCCTCTTCTCCCCAATTCTATTCAATACCTCCTCATTAGTTATGTGATCTACCCATCTAATCTTCAGCATTCTTCTGTAGCACCACATTTCAAAAGCTTCTATTCTCTTCCTGTCCAAACTATTTATCGTCCATGTTTCACTTCCATACATGGCTACACTCCATACAAATACTTTCAGAAACGACTTCCTGACACTTAAATCTATACTCGATGTTAACAAATTTCTCTTCTTCAGAAACGCTTTCCTTGCCATTGCCAGTCTACATTTTATATCTTCTCTACTTCGACCATTATCAGTTATTTTGCTCCCCAAATACCTGAACTATGAGTATACGAAACTGGGCATCAGATGTGGGGTGGCGAGCTTGTTTTTATGATATTGGTTATTCGGTCTGGGAAGTGGCGAGTTGCATACTGTGCAGTAATACACAACCCAACTGCGGCTTATTTTCTTTTTCATCGTTGATACTACTACTATCTCTCTTTCCATTACCCAAAACTTTTATTTGCCACCAACAAAATAAGGGACTGCAGATGATTCGAATAGGTAACCTGAGGGTAGTCTGAATGCATTAGCTGGCATATACCGACCACTTGTTGACATCTCAGCTCTTTTGCTGTAAGCCATTGACTGCTGTAGGGAAACTGATAATAAGGTATGCTACTCCAAGTCGAAACTCCAAAAACTCCCTTAGTTTATATTCATTTCTGTATATTCACATGGAAAATCTCATAATGTTACAGTATACATGTGGCGGATTAATTGAAATTATATATGCTTGCCCTAAGAGTTGAAAAATTTTATACTTCACTTGGCATGTGGTATCTCTTGCAGGTGGCATACAAAACATTATACGAAATCTGAGATAATCGGGACGTCGTTATGTTTAATTTTAAAAATGTGACTCAAAACAAACTTATGTAATCATACACTGACGTAAAATGTATCACAACACCAAGAAGGAGCTGTGCGACGCAGACGAAAGTTAGTAGGCGTGTTTTACATCAGAAAGACGCATAGTATTTGCACTAGTAGCATAATGGTGCTGCAAGTTGCGCCGCTGTGATGATGTAAGTCAGGTTGCTTTAAATGTGTAAAGGTCGTGAGCGTTAGTTACCTTTGAGGTTGGACGTGGTGAGACGACGTTAAGCAAGAATACTCTTAAGGCGATAAAAGTACCATTGTCAGCACCTGTGTTTGAACGAGGTCTTGTGATAGGGCTACGAGAAGCTGGATGTTTCTTCTGCGGTACTGCAAAAAGACTTGGCAGGAATGTAGCCACTGTACATGACTGCTGGCGACGAGAATCACGAGAATATACGTTCACAAGGATACTGGGCCCCGGGGAGCCGCGTGGCAGTACCGACAGGAAAGACCATCGTGTGCGTCGTATGACTCTGACGCATCGTAAATGCGTCTGCAACAGAAATTTGAGGAGCGGTTGGAACCGCAATGACACAACGAACTGTTACAAATCGGTTACTTCAAGGACAGGTCCCACCCCAAACCACTGCCATTTGCGACTTCAATGGCGTGAAGCAAGAGCTCATAGGAGGTTAGGTGGAGGTCCATAGCATTTTCCGAGGTGGCAGTGATGGCACCGAGGCAGAAGGAGCCCAATTGAACATCTTCAGACGATCTGTCTGGTGTGCGATTTCGTGTGATATCAGGAGGTCTCATAGTTATCACACGCACCCACACTGCATAATTGTTTGTCAGTCTGATGATTCGACCTGCCATGCTGCAATTCATGACTAGCATTCCAGGTGGTGTTTTCAACAGGATAGCGCTCGCCCACATACCACTTTTGTAACTCAATAAGCTCTACAGTCTGTCGACATTTCGCCTTAGTCTACTCGATCACCACATCTGACTCCAGCCATATGCACAGAGAATTACGTGCACGTTTACATGCTTGCATTCAACTGTCTGGGGTTACACCTGTTATTAATGTACCAGCATTTCACATTTGCAGTGGCGCTTACATCGACCACTGATCTTCCAATTTTAATCGCTTAAATATGTTACCTAGACAAATCTACTCCAGAAATTACATTAATATATATTAAATATTATTTGGTTTTCGATTTTTTCCGTCGGTATATATAGGGTGAATCACCTAAAACTTGGACCGAAAATATTATGGAAGTGGAAAGTGCTATTGATGTGCTATTTTCAAAGATTGGATTGGTAGTCAGGGACTCTTATTGGACGCCAGTCAGCAGATTGTGATAATACTTCGAAAGTGTACTTTTTGAGCAGAAATACACTTTTTTAATGGCACGATGCATACTGACATTATCAAACTAAAAGCAGCGTAAATTAGTGTGGCAGTAGTGTTTGTTGCAGGATTCTAGTGCGAGTCGTTTACGAGATACTGAATTGAATATATTCCACATTGACACTAATACAATATCTGTAGTAGCACACGTTGAAGAACACCACAAGTGCTTACACTAGTTAAGTGGATTCTGACCAGTAACGAGAGAACTGACCGTCACAGGCTGTGTTCCTCGTGCCATACAAAAATCTAAAAAGCCATCCCAGTGAGGAATCTAAGTTAAGGCTAAGTTTTTCCACAGCAGAGGTGTTCCTTGCTAGGCATAACTTAATTAAAGTCATATACTCCTATAAACATGAAACCTATAATTTTAAAAATGGAACTACTGCAAACCTTCTCCTACCGAACTCAAGATTCACAGTTCTCTGTGCGTTAATACGTTATAGTTACAAACATGAAAATTGGTAGGGCGTTTTTATATTGTTGATGTGATCTCTTCTTCCGAGGTTGGTTTGATGCAGCTTTCCATGCTACTCTATCCCGTACAATCAATTTCATTTCTGAATAACTACTGCAGCCTACATCCTTCTGAATCTGCTTAATGTATTCATCTCTTTGTTTCCCTCTACGATTTTCACCCTAAACGCTTACCTCGAATGGCTCTGAGCACTATGGGACTTAACATCTATGGTCATCGGTCCCCTAGAACTTAGAACTACTTAAACCTAACTAACCTAAGGACAGCACACAACACCCAGTCATCACGAGGCAGAGAAAATCCCTGACCCCGCCGGGAATCGAACCTGGGAACCCGGGCGTGGGAAGCGAGAACGCTACCGCACGACCACGAGATGCGGGCTTACCTCGAATACTATACTGGTGATCCCTTGATGCCTCAGAACATGTCCTACTAACCGATCCCTTCTTCTGGTCAAGTTGTGCCACAAATTCCTTTTCTCCCCAATTCTATTCAGTACCTCCTCATTTCTTACAAGATGTACTCATCTAATCTTCAGCATTCTTCTGTATCACCACATTTAGAAAGTTTATATTCTCTTCTTGTGTACACTGTTTAGCGTCTATGTTTCACTTAATTACATGGATACACTCCAAACAAATACTTTCACAAAAGACTTCCTGACGCTTAAATCTATACTTGATGCTAACGAATTTCTCTTCTTCAGAAACGCTTTCCTTTCCGTAGCCAGTCTACATTTTATATCCTTTCTACTTCGATCATTATTAGTTATTTTGCTCCCCAAACAGCAAAACTCATTTACTACTTTTAAGTGTCTCATTTCCTAATCTAATACCCTCAGCATCATTTGATTTAATTCGACTACATTCCATTATCCTCATTTTGCTTTTGTTGAAATTCATCTTATATCCTCCTTTCAAGACACTCTCCATTACGTTCAACTGCTCTTCCGAGTCCTTTGCTGTCTCCGACAGGATTACAATGTCGTCGGCAAACCTCAAAGTTTTTATTTCTTCTCCATGGATTTTAATTCCTACTCCAAATTTTTCTTTTGTTTCCTTTACTGCTTGCTCAGTATACAGATTGAATAACATTGGGGAAACGCTACAACCTTGTCTCACTGCCTTTCCAACCACTGCTTTCTTTTTGTGCCCCTCGACTCTTATAACGGCCTTTGTGAAGTCCTAAGGCACCACACTGCTGAGGTCATCGGTTCCTAAACTCCTTAACTGACACACTACTCAAAATAACTTATGCTGAGAGGAACACACACACACACACATATCCGAGAGAGGACTCAAACCTCCGGCAGAAGGGGCCGCTCAATCCGTGACATGGAGCCTCAAAACGCGCGGCCACTCCGCGCAGTCTTCCATCTGTTTTCTGTACAGATTGTAAATAGCCTTTCCCTCCCCGTATTTTACACCAGCCGCCTTCACAATTTGAAAGGGTGTTCCAGTCAACATTGTCAAAAGCTTTCTCTAAGTCTGCAAATGCTAGAAACATAGTTTTGATTTTCCTTAACCTACCTTCTAAGATAAGTTCTAAGGTCAGCATTGCCTCGCGTGTTCCAACATGTCTACGGAATCCAAAGTGATCTTTCCCAAGATCAGCTTCTATCAATTTTTCCATTCGTTTGTAAAGAATTCGTGTTCGTATTTTGCAACCATGACTTATTAAACCGATAGTTCGGTGATTTTCACACCTAGCAACACCTGCTTTCTTTGGGATTAGAATTATTACGTTCTTCTTGAAGTCTGAAGGTATTTCCACTACCTCATACGTCTTGATCACGAGATGGTAGAGTTTCGTCGTGGCTGGCTCTCCCGAGGTTATCAGTAGTTCTAATGGAATGTTGTCTACTCCCGGGGCCTTCTTTCGGGTTAGGTCTTTTAGTGCTCTATCGAATTCCTCACGCAGTGTCATATCTCCCATTTCATCTTCATCTACGTCCTCTTCGATTTCCATAATATTGCCCTCTGGTACATCGCTCGTTTTTATATTGTGTTTGGAAATGGCGCTGTAATTCATAAACTGTACTTTCGCACAAACTGGTTGAAAATATGTAATGATTTACTCTTTTTTGATCATAGCAATATACTTTACTTAATAACTCGTAAAAGTAATGAAAGTATCTAGGCAAAATTCTCGGGAGGATGGCTTCTTATTCAGATACACACAAATAAATACTGCAAATTTCAGGTCAGTAGGTTTTTTATTTTGGCGGAACAGACGAACTATAAAAGATAGGAAGAGATTGCGCATGCCACTGAATAGAGGTTAGTTTAAGGTTTCGACACTGTTGCGCTGTAATTTGTTTGAAGTAACTAGGTGATTACACCACAAGAGAAATTATTTTGATAGTTGGAATTTGCCCGAAGTCAATCCGTTGCTCAAGTGGAAGTTGGTTGCATGTGTAGCCTTTCGGACGAATCGACGTTTCATTGATCGGGTGAAGTAAACTGCCATAATGTAAGAATTCTGGGGTCACAAAATTCTGGCCTCGTCATCTGATACGAGACTCACCGAAACTGGACGTGTTTTGTGCCCTTTCTATTCACACAGTTTATGGACCTTTCTTTTTTGAGGACAAAATTGTGACAGAAATGTCATACCTGGGCATGCTGCAGAATCGGTTGGTTTCTCAACTTCATGAAGATTCAGGTGATTTCATTTTTATGCATAACGGCGTCCCGCCTCACTTCCATCTTGAGATGCGGCGTTATCTTGACAACACCTTCCCACAACGTTGGACTGGAAGAGGTGGACAACAAGATCTTGTCCATTGCTTTTGGCTTCCCAGATCACCAGATATCACACCTTGCGATTCTCATCTATGGGGGGTACATAAAAGACAGACACTTTGTCATACAACTACTTTTCAAGAGCTGAGACATCTAATAGTCGAAGTTGTCGATTAAGTAAACAGGGACATGTTAATTAGTGTGTGGAATGAAATGGACTACAGTTTCGATTTTTCTCGAGCAATTCACGTTTCTCGCGGTGAACGTATGATACAATGTCTGTAAGAACATAAAAATTCGAACCTTCCTACATCCAGTGGAATGCGCAACGTGTTTCTAGGTTACATATTTTGTATGCAATAAACAATTGAAATATGTTCTTTCTTTTTGCATCACCCCATTCGTGAGCCTGCAACGGCCTTGCCGCAGTGGATACCCCAGTTCCCGTCAGATTACCGAAGTTAAGCGCTGTCGGGCGTGGCCTGCACTTGGATGGGTGACCATCCAGGCCGTCATGCGCTGTTGCCATTTTTCGGGGTGCACTCAACTTCGTGATGCCAATTGAGGAGCTACTCGATCGAATAGTAGCGGCTTCGGTCAATGGAAACCATCATAACTACTTGGAGAGTGGTGTGACCACATGCCCCTCCTATCAGCATCCTCAGCTGAGAAAGACACGGCAGTCGGATGATCCCGATGGGCCACTTGTGGCCTAACAACTGAGTGCATTCGTGAGCGTATTACACAACTTTTGATATATGTTTACGAATTACAATTTTATTCACCTGGTACTGCCTAACAGGTAATCGCTCAGCCTGAGATGATCAAACAAGGCTCCGGCAAGTGTTAAAGGCGAGATTCTGCTGTTTCCGAGTTTAAAATGAATTATCATAATGTCAGTACGCTGCAAGTACGATTGTTTCTCAAAACAATGTCTTCAGCAGAAATAGGTTGGTTCATGTGTTTACATGGTCACGTCCAGCCAAGACTGTTAGCCTTCTTTTCAGTGCCGCTAAGAACAAAATGTTTATGAGCCCGAAAAAAGTCAATCCGTAAGTTTAAATTAAAGCAATTAATAATATAACAAAAATCAGCTTAATTTCTCAAGGAACTCCTCAACAGAATAGAACGAGTGACCCGTGAGAAATCTCTTCAGTTTCGATTTGAAAGCGCTTGGATTACTGCTCAGATTTTTGAATTCGAGTGGTAGCTTATTGAAAATGGATGCAGCAGTATACTGCACACCTTTGTGCACAAGAGTTAAGGAGTCCGATCCAAATGAAGGTTCGATTTCTGCCGACTATTAACTAAGTGAAAGCTGCTTACTCTTGGGAATTTGATAATATTGTTAACAAGAAATGACAGTAAGGAATGTATAGATTGAGAGAGCAATGTTAAAATACTCAGACTAGTGAACGACGGTCGACAAGACGTTCGTGAACTTACACCACGTATTGTCCGAAGTGCCTGTTTATGAGCCAAAAATATCCTTTTAGGATGGGAACAGTTACCTCAAAATATAATAGCATACGATACAAGCGAATTAAAATAAGCAAAGTAGACTAATTTTCGTGTCGAACGGTCACTCACTTCAGATACCGTTCGAATAGAAAAAATGGCAGCGTTAAGTCTTTAAATAAGATCCTGAAAGTGGGCTTTCCAAAGCAGTTTACTATCTATCTGAACACATAGAAATTTGAACTGTTCAGTTTCACTAAACATAAGCCTATTCTGTGAAATTAAAACGTCAGGTTTTGTCGAATTGTGTGTTAGAAACTGTAAAAACTGAGTCTTACTGCGATTTAGCATAAGTTTATTTTGTACAAGCCATGAACGTAGGACATGAACTGCACTCTTTGAAACCGAGCACATGTTGCACACATCTGTTACTACCAAACTAGTGTCATCAGTAAACATTGAACTCCTTTTTCCGAAACCAGTTATGATACCTTTCTACTTGTAGAATTAAATTTTTCAGATTTCCCAGCAGAGGTTTAACACTACTATTACATCTGTAGATATTGGGAAACCTCAGTGTACCTGATGATCCACCAATTAGTTCCATGCGGTGTGTTGTTTTCTAGTAGCAATTTGGGATTGCAGTTGAGATATAACCGGACACAGTGGGAAGTAAATGGGATTATGGAGTTTTGTGTGTCTGTTAGGGATGCGTTTGTTTGTTTTGCAGGTTCCAGTGTTCCAAAACATGAAGCGCTATTTGACTAGCCGGGCTTTACCCTAATGACTCGGAAATATCACTACGTCCGAATCAGCAGACGTCACTTACAATTGGAAGACTTGAGCCACTAGGATTTTGTGTCTATTCACCACCACTATTTTTATAAAATAAAACCCTGTGTATTACTGTGATAACTATCGCAGTTGCAAGTTAATCTTATGTTGCACTGAGGGCTTTTTCAAAATGCTTGATAAAGTATTACCATCCTTATCTGGAAGGGCTTATCTGAATTACTGAAATGCAAAATAAAATGGGAAGTGAAATTAAAGTCGCTGAATGGTGCTTTATAGATTCAGTACTGTGTTGGTAAGGATCGGTACTTCCGGTTGATGGGAATTTCTTAGTTACTCTCTAACAGAGAAAATTAATTTCTTCTCCCCACAAACTAAAAATCTCTGTAAATTAAAGTTCGCCTTTCATACACTGGCACATTAACCAAAACTTGAGTTCATGTTCGAATGGTGCGCGATGATAAGATCTCGATTCATCTGTCTGGTTTCATCTTCCCGAAGTAGGCTAACGTCACTTAGGGCAAACGCTGTGATGCTTCCATCGACATTGCTATTATTGAGTTATTCCCCACGTTTGACCAACTATCATAGCGTTAATTCACTAAAGATATGTACGTCTATGTAAGACTGAATCAATTATTCCTTCCTTCTACATTCGGAAGGACGACGGTTCAATCCCACGTCCGGCCATCCTGATTTAGGTTTTCCGTGATTTCCCTAAAACACTCCAGGCAAATGCCGGGATGGTTCCTCTGAAAGGGCACGGCCGACTTCCTTCCCCATCCTTCCCTAATCCGATGAGACCGATGACCACGCTGTCTGGTCTCCTTCCCCAAACCAACCAACCAACCTTCCTTCTACTTGGCAGATAGAGGATATAAAGAGAAAAAAAGAAATTAACAAACATCCTATAGATTTCACACAGCATAACATAAAGTTTTTCTTAATTTCAAAGTATGTGCTGCAATAAAATACGAAATTATTTGTTTTAATTATTTCTTTATTTGGCTTACAGCAGAATGGGTAATGTATCATTTACGTAGCCACGTTAATCGGCATTCAAATTTCGCACAAAAAGAGAAACATTTTTTTACAAATAACGGTAATATCCTGCGTGCCACTTTCCACAACCAAACGTCTTGAATACACAGAGACCGCCGATACATAAATGTTTCAGATTAATCATATTTAAAAACATATAAAACTTTATTTTACAACGACAAAACACAAAACATCACAATTATCGTGGAAGGCGAATTATTTCTTTCATGTCCGATGACAAACTTCCGTGTCATAAAATAGTATAAATATTTTCATTTGTTAGATTTTTTCTTGTAACACTATCAATAATATCGCAATAAATTTCCTTCAACGATTCGGCTAGAATACAGTTAACATCAGTCTGGACAGATAATTCTGCTATTGGAGGTTAATACGTGAATTTAATATACTAAGCTCATTCCGAAACCAAAAATTTCCCAAATACCAACACCGCGCCAATCTCCTCTGTGAATGCGAATGCAAAGACAGTCTATAATTTCTTCTCAAATACACAGAATGAAAATAGCGTAAGAATTCGTGCAGGCTACTTGGCAGAGAGATTCTCAGTGACAACGTATTCAGTTGAATTTGCAACGTTACTTGTCCACATTCAATCGTAGCGTTATGAGAAAGAATTGCACTTTATATCCGTTCGGGTGATAATACAACTTTATTTCTGATGCTTCTTTTTCTCACAATTTTCAAAGAAAGCAATGCCGGTGGCTGCACCGAGCACCTACATACATCAAAAAAAGCTCTGCATCACCTCGGTTCCGAGGGTTTCGGAACCCGTACAGAAAATTGGAGTATAGATCAACATAAACATCATTTCCGCCCTTTTTAAGGCTCGTGAAAACCACGCATTGCATGTTGTACATGCAGTTGTACATACAATTGTACATACAGTGAGACCCTCAGAGATGGTGATCCATATCGCTGTACACACCGGTACCTCTGACACCCAGTAGCAAGTCCTCTTGCTTTGATGCATACCTGTATTCGTCGTGGCGTACTATCCACAAGTTCATCAAGGCACTGTTGGTCCAGATTGTCCCACTCCTCAGCAGCGATTCGGCTTAGATCCCTTAGAGTGGTTGGTGGGTCACGTAGTCCATAAACAGGCCTTTTCAATCTATTCCAGGCATGTTCAGTAAGAAATATTTCTGGAGTACATGCTGGCCACTCTAGTCGAGCGATGTCGTTATCCTGAAGGGAGTCATTCACAAGATGTGCACGATGGGGGCGCGAATGAAGACGGATACCTCGCCCATATTTTGCCAATATGGTTGCACTATCGGTCGGAGGATGGCATTCACGTATCGTACAGCCCTTATGGTGCCTTCCACGACCACCAGCGGCGTATGTCGGCCCCACACAATGCCACCCCAAAACAGCAGGATGCCTCCCCATTACTGCACTCGCTGGACAGTATGTCTAAGGCGTTCAGCGTGACCGGGTTGCCTCCAGACACGTCTCGGACCACTGTCTGGTTGAAGATATATGCGACATTCATCGGTGAAGAGAACGTGATGCCAAACCTGATCGATCCATTCGGCGTGTTATTGGGCCCATGTGTATTGGGCTGCATGGTGTCGTGGTTACAAAGGTGGACCTCGCCATGGACGTCCGGAGTGAAGTTGTGCATCATGCAGCCTATTGCGCACAGTTTGAGTGGTAACACGACGTCCTGTGGCTGCACGAAAAGCATTATTCAAGGCGGTGGCGTTGCTGTCAGGGTTCCTCCGAGCCAAATCCGTTGGTAGCGGTCAGTCACTGCAGTAGTAGCCCTTGAGCGGTCTGAGCGAGTCATGTCATTGACAGTTCCTCTCTCTCTGTATCTCCTCCATGTCCGAACAACATCTCTTTGGTTCACTCTGAGACGCCTGGACACTTACTTTCTTTCTTGAGAGCCATTCCTGGCGTGAAGCAACATTGCGAACGCGATCGAACCGCGGTACTGACCGTCTAGGCATGGTTGAACTACAGACAACACGAGCAACGTACCTCCTTCCTGGTGGAATGACTGGAACTGATCGGCTGTCGATCCCCCTCCGTGCAATAGGAGCTGCTCATGCATTGTTGTTTACATCTTTGGACGGGTTTAGTGACAACTCTGAACCCGCCCAAAGATGAAAGGGACTGTATCTGTTATACAATATCTACAGTCAACGTATATCTTCAGGAGTTCTGGGAACTGGGATGATGCAAAACTTTTTTTGATGTGTGTATTATCGTGACTAACAACTTCAGCATTGTTTGTTGGTAATTCGTGACTGTGGAACCTTCTCTACTGCCGGCTGGAATGGCCGTGCGGTTCTAGGTGCTACAGTCTGGGAACGAGTGACCGCTACGGTCGCAGGTTCGAATCCTGCCTTGGGCATGGATGTGTGTGATGTCCTTAGGTTAGTTAGGTTTAATTAGTTCTAAGTTCTAGGCGACTGATGGCCTCAGAAGTTAAGTCACATAGTGCTCAGAGCCATTTGAACCAACCTTCTCTACTGACTACATAGGTAGGCTACGCCGCTTTAGAATCTCGTCAATTTCCGACTGATAATAATATGTTATCTGCGGCTGCGTTGTTAAGTGTCGAAGACGAACGAGATTTCAACCTAAAATTAGTCTCCCATGTAAAAAGCCATTATAAAATTCGGTAAAATATTTTTGACATTTCTTAAATTCTCATTTGCTCGAAACTAGTTTCAGTCTTTGTCCTTCCTCACGTAATACCTGCGTTCCAAGTAGAACAGATGTATGCAACATTACACTATGATCATCAGCAAACAACTCACGAAGTTTTCTGTACAAGCATACTAGTATGTACAATTTTGTCCAATCACTGGAACATTTCCACAGCATCGTTAGTCATATGTTCATACGATCTCATGCTTAATAGAATGAGGGTCTAAAACTGAAATAGCAAGCACAATCCGGAAGACGCTGTACTGTGTTCTTGTACTGTATACCAGTTTCTGTGTAAGTACCTACACAAAGTTCATTGTAGCAAAACGATGGAAGTGAAAAAAGTCATTCACTGATACAAAAGTGTACTAGAACCTGTCACTAGGACCAACGAGCTCCCAACTGTACCGTTTACTGTGCACTGCCTAGTAAGGCGGGAGTTAGGTTACATGCGTAACGGTCACTGTACAACACCAAGATAACGGCAATCAAAAGAGATGGTGTTACAAATGCGTGGCAACGTCGTACATTAATTTTAATTTGTAAGACATAAGGCGTGATCACCCTGTTTCTTAGTGAGATCTGATTTTAGCACTGTGTAATTATGTTTTTATACTTTATTTAATAGATCAGGTTGTTACACCACGCACAGTAATTGACATCAGAAAGTTATACAACATTCAAAACAATTCCAATGGCAATATGGTACAATGCTGGACATCACCTGCTGAAGTTGGGAGACAGATCTCATCCACGCTATTGTTTAAGTAATCATTTTACTCTCAGTCTTTATTTTTTGAGGGAAACCGAAGACGAAATGGAAAACAGAATGGCTCTTCGCAGACCCCATCCTTCGGAGAATAGCTCAAGTGTATCAATCGTTGCACCAATTTCCTCATTGGGAAACTTAACTGGTTTCAGGCATTTTGCTACCAGCGTGTGCAGTAACACTAACCAGTCGTTATTTCGCAGTCTTCCTTTTCGAAGGAGGCCTCCAACAATCGGTCATCTTATTTAAAAAAGGAGCCATTTAATTTTGTCAAACACTTTTACAGACAAACAAACAAGAAAGACATAGTTTCACTACAAGACGGAAGCTTGGCAGAGAAATGTTATTGCAGTCATTGTTATTATTAGGATTATTATTCTAATCCAATATTGAGTGCAAAAAAGGGATTTGAAAATAAGTGTTGCTTCCATTAAACATGGCCCTCATTTCAAGTCAAGTTGCCTACCAACAGCAATAAGGGTACGGTGGTACTTTCAACTTCGAGTAGATAGTTTCCAGGACCTTCAGCACTTAACTTTCCTGGAGTATCCTTTGCTTTTAATACAACACCTCCACACCTCAGCCGAAGACCGAGAAACTCAAAGACTTCAAACGTCTGAGGAAGCCTGAACGATATTTTAAAGCGCGCACATAATGCCTGAGTCTGTTGTAATTCAGTAAAATCATAATAGTGAACCTTGGACTTACCTCAGACGTCACAGGACGCGCGTAAAATCAATCTACATTAACAATAGAAAGAAAAATTACACAGCGCGAGAGATGAGACAAAAAAGACTACCGAAGAAGTTTACTTGCTTAGCAGATGTTTACCTGTGGAAAAATGAATATAATTGTAACAGAAAGGAGAATTTCACTCTGAATGTGATAACACATTCATCAGTAGCAAATGGAAGAACAGAAAGTGTTACAAAATTCAGTACGTTGACAAAAGACAAAATTACTGCGCTTTTGAGAGGCACAAATGTACTTACGGGAGCGTTCCATTTGCGCGCTTATAAGACGTAACAGCATTTTTTCTGCGCTACATCCGCTTTTATCTTCTCCTTGCTTATTCTACCGCAGAGAGGAGAAGGTGCAGTGGGACACTATCATACGTGCTTTTGTCCAACTTGAGATGGGTTCATTTGCCCACACCTTTCGGCAGACAATACGAGTGTCATTTGCAACGTCTGCTTATACAAACGACGGCGCTAAAAGCCTCGGTTTCTTATCCAACTCAGAATCGCTGTTTGAATTGCAGCCCTGGTAAAGGCCTGTGCTATCCACTCCAAGAGTTTACGTATTACCGCATCATAACTGAAGAGGTAAATTCAAAAGATTCAATGAAATTCTGAAACGGTACTTTTAGAAATGAAGGAAAAATGGAAGGAAAAACAAAGAACTGCGGCAAAACGCACCGAGAAAAAGATTCATATAAGGAAAAGTCATCATGTGGACACACACCTGAAAACCTTTTTAATGTGTCAAATTCTACTGAAAATTAACGTGATGTATAGTGCCGAGCGTATTCATTATATTAACCTCGTATACAGTCACTATGTTATTAAGAATTGTTTTAAATGTCGCCGGGAGTTGTTTATTTACTGTCAGCAATTTTAAGAAATTCTCGATCGACACAATTCGATTACTTGTCATACGTTAGTATGGAGAAATTGAAGTACGTTTAAATTGTGAAAGTAAGTAGAGTATCGAAATTTAGTTTCACTGAATTATTTTCTGTTATTTTCTGAACGTGTGATGAAGAATCAGACAAATGGAACCTGTGTTGTCGAATTAAATCTTTATTTGCAAAAGAAAACGTCCTGAGTGACTTACTGACTCATCATAGCCCAGTCAAACCGGTAAGGATAGAAAGTTGAAATTAGAAAATAGTACTGATCTTAATCATCAAACATCGCTTGAGAGGAGACTTTGTTTCGAATAGGGGATGAGAGATTTTCTGAAAATATGTCACCGTAAGGCAGTTTTGAAGCTGGATCTAGGAAAATTGGTATCTGGTTTCTCTCAGAAACAAGGAAAAAAAAAACGTGTTCAGCATTCTTCGAAATTCAACCGCTATGGGGTTAAATAGTGAGTAAAAGTTCTTTTGAAATTAAATCACTATTAAAGAACTACTGAAGCATCTTTAAAACTACATCTATAAAAATTGGTGTTTAACTTCCCGATTATAAATAAAAACAATATGTGATGCAGTGTTTTTGAAAGTTGAACCCCTTCAGGGGTGAGATAGTGGATGAAAAATTTGTATGAAAATATTTATTAGAAAGGCATTTTTGAAGCTATATCAACGAACATTTGCATTTGGATTCTTGGCTGGAAATTAAAAAAAACTGTCTTTCAGTGTTTTAGGAAATTCTACCCCTAACGAGATGAATATTTTCATGGACGTATTTCGCTACGAAAGCATTTTTCAAGTTAAATCTGTAAAAAATTGTGTTTGGCTTCTTGCTTAGAACTAAATAATGCGTGTTTCATTGTTTTTGTAAGTTCAGCCCCTAAGGGAGGGTCATAGGAGATTAAAATTTTTATCATAATATTTCGTTGCAATAAAATATTTTTAAAGCTAAATCTACGAAAAATGGATATTTGGCTTCTTGGTTAAAATGAGGTAATATATGTTAGGGGACGAAAGTTTCTGCTGTAAATAGGGAACGGAAATTACACCCAGCCCTAATGGAAATTGTATATTTCTGCCCACCAGACAGTCACAACCATAAAAGAACTAATATTTAGAACTTATACCGGCGTTTCGACCATACGGAAGAAGTCCGTGGATTGGCTGTGTGAACGGGCCAAGAACAGTAGGCCTGTCGCTCTTAATGGCACGCCGGCCGAAGTGGCCGTGCGGTTCTAGGCGCTGCAGTCTGGAACCGCGAGACCGCTACGGTCGCAGGTTCGAATCCTGCCTCGGGCATGGATGTGTGTGATGCCCTTAGGTTAGTTAGGTTTAACTAGTTCTAAGTTCTAGGGGACTAATGACCTCAGCAGTTGGGTCCCATAGTGCTCAGGGCCATTTGAACCATTTTTTTCTTAATGGCACACTACTTAAGTCCCTTGGAAGATCATAAATGGAATATAGTTCTGTTGATTCTGGATTGAACACAGATGAAGCAGTTTAATAGCCGGTGGAATTCCTTAATAGCCTCAACCGACCTGGTCTTCGGTCTCACAAATTCTTCCTGGAATTTGGTACACACTACCGGGCAACGTTCATCCGCTTAAACTTCGTACTGGTGCTACAGTAAAAGTAACTGCTGTCAACAAAAAGATTATCGAAGCCACCGTGCCTACCGGATGTGCTCGGCGTGAACCGTTATTCTAACCACGAATACCTCTTTTACATTGAGAGTATGCATTCGAGTTTAAGAGACTGGAATTCCCCATTAAAGTCTGTTTTGCAGTTACGATTTACAAATATCAGGGCCATTAGTTAATGGGGGGGGGGGGGGGCAGGCATCAACTAGGGGGAGGACTGCTTCTCACGTGGGCAGTTCTACGTCGCCTGTTCAAGGGTCAGTTCCTACAGATACCAAGTGATTTTGGCACCAAACAATACAACCACAAATGTGGTATAAAAAGAAATGTTTCAACAAATTCCAACTTCCTGCCTGTATCTTTGTTCATGTACACCAGGCACACCGTATCTAGACTCTTGATTTGTACGTGTACAATGTGCATAAGAATATATAAATTCAGTTTCTTTTAGTGTGAAACGTTTATATGAAAAATTGCCTGATTAAATTTTAATACGTTGTCTGCAACTTAGTTTGAGCCGAATAGATACACTGTTTGCTCAGTGTGTACAATTACGTATGATCACTTGGCGTAACAACATACAACTTCGATTAAAAAATTCTGCGCAGACTATACAGTCTAGGCGAGCGAAGCAGAGGACGCTAAGCAAGTAAAAGTATAGAATCGTCTTCATATAACGTACAGAAATACAGCCGCATGATGTCGTCGACGACTAGTCGCCGACGCCCTGATCTAGCTGAATTCCTGTAACTTATCTGGACATTGTATGCACAGGGAGAAACTCAGGTCTCGTGTAGGACCGTCTACTTGCTTTCGCACTTACACGGATTTTCATATTGATACACTTGTGATTTTTCTTGTGTGTCCTGTGACAAAATAATTACGTTCAATTTTGGTCTATGCCAGTGGGAAGAAAAGTAGCAGCCTGAACATTATAGCACACAAATGTTTCATTTTTTTTGTTTTTCTAACTTTAAAACATGCTCAGAAATTTCTGCGGGGATTATTCGAGCATAGAAAGTCTGCAGTGATTACAAACAATTTAGTGTCTTAAAATACCAGCTACGTCAAGACGAAAATCTACATCTACATCTACATATATACTCCGCAAGGCTCCGTACGGTGCATGGTGGAGGATAACCTGTACCACTAATAGCCATTTCCCGTCCTGTTCCAATGGTTCAAATGGCTCTTAGCACTATGGGACTTAACATCTGAGGTCATCAGTCTCTGACACTTAGAACTACTTAAACCTAACTAACCTAAGGACATCACACACATCCATGCCCGAGGCAGGATTCAAACCTGCGACCGTAGCAGCCGCGTGGTTCCGGACTGAAGCGCCTAGAACTACTCGACCACAGCGGCCGGCACCCGTCCTGTTCCACTCGCAAACAGAGCAAGGCAAAAACGACTGTCTATATGCCTCCGTATCTCCGTGTGAGCCCTAGTTTCTCATATCTTACCTTCGTGTCCCTTACGCGCAATGTGTGTTGGCGGGAGTAGAACCGATCGGCCGTTACCTTCAAAGGCCGGTTCTCTAAATTTTCTCAGCGGTGTTTCTCGGAAGGAATGTCGCCTTCCCACCATCGATTTCCATCTGAGCTCCCCAAGCATCTCCGTAACACTTACGTATTGCTCGAACCTACCAGCAACAAATCTGGCAGCCCGCCGCTGAATCACTTCGATGTCCTCCTTCAGACCGACCTGCTACGTACCCCAAACACTAGAGTAGTGTTCGAGATCGAGAACAGGTCGCATCAGCCATCTATGTGAGTTCTCCTTTACAGATGAAGCACACTTCTCCGAAATTCTCCCAAAAAACCGAAGTCGCCCATTCGCCTTCCCTATAACAATACTCACATGCTCGTTCCATTTCATATCGCTTTGCATCGATACGCCCAGATATTCAAACGACGTGACAGTATCAAGCAGTACACTTGTAATGCTGTATCCGAACATTACAGGTTAGTGTTTCCCACTCATCCGCTTTAATTTACATTTCCCCACATATACAGTTAGCTGCAGTTTATCACACAAACTCGAAATTTTGTCTAAGTCATCTTGTATCTTCCTACAGTTACTCAACTTCGGTGCCTTTCCGTGCGCTACAGCACCATCAGCAAACAACCCCTGATTCCTTCCCACCCTGGCCGTCAAATCATTTATGTATATGGAGAACAACAGCGGTCCTGTCACATTTTCCTGGGGCACTCCTGACAATATCCTTGTGCCTGATGAACATTCACCGTTGAGGACAACATACTGGGTTCTATGACTTAAGAAGTCTTCACGTTACTCAAAGATCTGTGAATGTATTCTGTACGCTCGTATCTTCGTTAATTGTCTCCAGAGTGCAACGTGTCAAATGATTTCCGGAAATCTAGAAATATGGAACCTGTCCGATGCCCTTCACTCATAGCTCGCAGTATATCATATGAGAAAAGGGCAATCTGAGATTCGCACGAGCGACGCTGATTCGTGGCCGTAAGCTTCTCAGTCTTAAGAAAACTTGTTATATTCAAACTGAGAACGTGTTCAAGGATTCTGCAGAAAATCGAAGCATAAACCTATGATAGTGGCGTGTGGCGTTGAGGGCTTTGCTACATCATTTGAGTACAGACTGTAACACTGTAAATGGTGTAATATTATCGTTCTTTGTCACCTCTCACATTCAAAGGGAATGAGACGTCGAGCACATGCCATTATTAGTTTATGTTTCGCTGATATACAGGGTGTCCCTTTTATCTTGACCACCCTAAATAGCTGTTTGTTCCCCCATTGGTGGGGGGGGGACATCAATCAGCATGATTGCCTTCCTTGTAGATTTGTTTTTTACAAAGATATGAACAGCGGTATGACTTTTTTAAGTGGCACCCTGTATTTTTTATTCGGTAATTCATTTCCCCTCCTAAAGACCTATTCAAAAATGTATCACAGTGTACCATTCACTGAAACACAACGTTATTAACTACATAACACATTACTGACTTTGAACCCGGGATCACAAACTCGTCCAATTGCTGGAGTTGTCAGAAGACAAATGAAAACCAAGTAAAAGCATAACATAAAAATTACTAACCTGTACCATTGCTCAGGAGCAGAACATTCAAAGATGCTCAAAGCGGTGACCCTGGACACCGACAAACTGGTGCTCTCGTTGAATGAAAGAATTAATTACTGCTTCCAGTGTTGCCTGCGGAAGACAATTACAAGCGAGCACGATACATTCCTGCATGTCCTCTCAAGTTGTTGGAATATCGCGATAGACAACGTCTTTAATGCATCGCTAAAGAAAAAAAAGTTCAGAGGATTTAAATCAGGAGACCTAGCTGGCCAAGTAAGTGTTCCTCCTCGACCAATCAATCTGGCAGGATACCTTCGGTTCAGAACACGACGTGCACGCAATGCATTATGTGCTGGACATCCATCGTTTAAATACCTCATAAGCGTTCTGGTTCTTAGCATCACTTCATCCAGAAGAAGAGGAAGAATTCGTCTGAGGAAGTTGGCATAGGCAGTGCCGTTTAGACTACCATTGATGAAATAAGGGCCAATAATTGTAGTATCAAACATCTCACACCAGACGTTGACTCTCCATTGACGCTGATGTTCCACCTGTCTAAGCCATCGTAGGTTGTCGCTGGACCAATAATGCATGTTCCTTGTATTTACCTGTCCTTTGTCTGAGAAGGAATATTCTTGATGTAGGTGTACATGGTAAGGATGGAACCGGTGACGTGTAAGAATACGAAGAATGCCAATCTCGTGTTCAAGCTGTCGTTGCTGACATATGGATTCATAGTAACGGAAGCGAGAACAGTAACTTCGGCAGCTTCGTCTGTACGAGTGATACGACTATTGCATTGTCGTGAGTTGAAGCATCCCGTTTCCTGAAGCGTCGCAATAAGACGAGAATACATCCGTCAGGAATGTGGGTTCTTGTTAGGATATCGCTCTCTGTACATATCCGCTGCCTACGTAGCATTTCGCTTACCTTCTGCTTCAACAATATAAGAAACGTTATGTCGATGCAGTTTGTAGGAAGGACAGCCTTTACTGTATGCCTACTCTGCACATTAGTATTTAAAGGATTCAATTACTGTACTAAATGTACCCATGCATAATAAAACGGTATTGCAATTACTGTTCTGTTAACTTACATTCCCCATAGATGACTAGCATTTCTTCCTTCTCATCATTGATGTACGTTCTATTCACCCAACTTTTCAACTGACGATGGTTGACGGAATGACGGGTGTACATTCTACTTATGTTTACAATTGTCCTCTGTCAACGCCAGCACGTCCCCCCCCCCCCCTTCCCCAATGGCTGAAGAACATTTGCTTGAAAAATTTTGTAATTTGCATCTGTACAAACAGTTATTTATGGTAGACAAGATAAATGGGACATCCTGTGAATATATTTATGTTTCTGTGGAAGTGAGAAATGCTTAGCCCGAAAACAGATGGGCTTTTATGCCGAACACTCACTGATAACAATTTAGACATTTGACCGCGCAGTTGCGAAATCTCCTGGCAGATGGTAACTATGTGCCTGACCGGGACCCGAGCATAGGACGTGACTTGTCTAGTGTTCTACCGATTGAACTATCCATGTGCGACAGGCGAACTCCCTTCACAGCTCTTTTTCCGCCAGTACGTTTCTCCTGCCTTCCAGCATTTTCCAACTTAGGTCCCAGGTTTGAGTTGTGTTCCAGTTGGTTGGTTGGTTGATTTGGGGGAGGGACCAGACAGCGAGGTCATCGAACCCGCTGGATTAGGGGAAGATGGGGGGAAAAAGTCAGCCGTGCCCATTGAAAGGAACCATTCCGGCGTTTGACAGAAGCGATTTAGGGAAATCATATAAAACCCAAAAATCAGGATGACCGATTGCAGGTTTGAACCATCGTCCTCCAGAATTCGAGTCCAGTATGCTAGCCACTGCGCCACATCACTCGGTTTTGTGTTCCAGAATAAGAGATTTATGTACCAGTAGGTTTCATATCAGCCCACACTTCGCATAAGGGTGAAAATTTATGTCTGTTGTCGGTTAGCAGAACGTAGAAGTTTGCTGCAATTAATTTAATTATCTCGCGGATGTTTGAGTGGAAAATTAACAAGGTGTTAATGAGTCAATCGCCATCGATTTATTTATAAGAAACAAGAAGTAATTAATAAAAGAAGTAGCCTCTTATTATTATGGAAGTATTGTCAGAAGCATTTAATGGCAGGCAGAACGTGAATAATTAAAACAGGTTCGTGCTACGGTTTCTAATGACTCACATTCTTCAAACGGTTTACTGACGTATGGTCCGATTCTAACTTCAAATATCTGCTCTGTTCCTTTACCTCCTCATACAACATTGTTGGATCTCATTATCCGGGATATTAATATACCCCAACCCTCACTCAACCTATGTTCTTTCAATCAGATATTTTCTCAAAACTTTTATTAATGAACGGCACAATAAATGCATTAATATCCTTCTAAATATACTTTGGCGAATGTTATAAAGTACGTAAAGTGCGGAATACTACTTGCGGTTGTTTTAGTATTTTTGCACTGTAAGTATTTTATAAGTTGATGAGATAATTGATTAACCCAGAAGAATTATCGACGTACTATATCAATATTACTGATAACAAATTACAGTAACGGATTTGCATTTTGTGATCTGATCCAGACATACCCAAAGATAGATATTACCAGTTTTCTATAGACGATGGTAGTGTTACTCAAAATGTGTTTATGGTATGGTAAAATGAATATTTTCCAACTTGATTTCTGCCTATGGTGCGAATGTTTAGTTAGTCTAGCTGCAAGTAAAATACAGCAACGGTGACACTCAGAAAAATATTATTCACATATCATTCTACATTTTCGTAATAACGGGACATAACAACTAGAAACAAAATGGTTTTGACCACAGTTACCGAATCGTACATAAGAAGGATAGCATGAAGTGAGACAAAGTTATTTTACCAATGGGAGAAAGTCACGGTAGTGCTCAATACTGGAATTGTCAAACTTTTGAAAATGGATGTCAAATATGCCACTAAATCTTGCTTCCTGTGTTACAAGAAATAGTGTTAAATGAAGAATCTGAGAATGTGCTACTGTTTCCTATATAACGCTGTCGTAAGTATCATGAAAAAAGATTAGACTAATTACTGTGTGCAAACAGGCATTTTAATAGTCATTCCCGCCAAACTCCACGCCTGAAAGAAAGAGAATTACCCTATTTATTTTTTACAACGGGAAATGAATTTGCCAAGCACTCCAAAGTCGTTTACAGAGTATACGTCTACATAGACATATTGTGCTATATTTAGAATTGTTTTCCTATTTATTCTCTTCTCTGAAAAATAAAAAGAAATAGAAAAAGAACTGAAGCACCACGAAGGAATGTCACGGATGAAAGGCTGTCGGTAGATATGATGTACAGACAAAGAAATTATTACAGTCTCAGAAATATTGGATGATTTATTCAAGAGAAAGAGCTTCACTACCTGAGCTGGTCAATAAGGCGTTCGTCCGCCTCTGACCCTTATAAAGTAGTTATTCGGCCTGGCATTGATTGAAACAGTGGCTGGGCGTCCTCCTGAGGAATATCGTGTCAATTCTGTCGAATTGGCTCGTTAGATCGGCAATTCCCGAGCGGGTTAGGGGGCCTTTGGCATAATTCCCCAGACGTTCTCAATCGGGCAGAGATCTGGCGACCTTGCTGGCCAAGGTACGGTTTGTCAAGCACGAAGACATGCAGTAGAAACTTTGGCAGCGTGTGGGCGGACTTCTGAAATGTAAGCCCATTATGATTTACCATGTAGGGCAACAAAACGGGGAGTGGAATATCGCCGGCGTAGTACTGTACTGCAAGGGTAGTGCCACTGACAGACAAAGGGTCGCTGCTATGAAAAGAAATGACACCCCACATTTAACTCCCGATTGTATCGGCACATGGCAGGTGACTGTCAGCTTGGTATCCCACCTCAGGCCAGGACGTTTCCAGACACCTCTTCGACACGGAATGTCATTGGCTGGAGTAAAATTGTCTTTAATGATGAGTCTCGCTTCGAACTTAGCCCCGATGCCACCGAAGACGTGTCTCTACATGTGCGTTACTTCTATCACTTTCCGTTCTATTCGGATAATTCCTTTGTGGTATGTCGTTTATTTGTGGTAGATTGAACTTCGGTGGCCTTGGTTCGTCCCCTGATTCACTTATATAAAAAAATAACAGTTTTTAATCCAAGAGGGTCTTCTGTCAGTCTATCAGTAGGCTGTTAGACTCTTGCCAATATACACATACACACACACAACTCGAACACTAGGTAACTAAATGAGGTGACTCAATATTACAACACTGCATTCGCTTTCCGAACGACTGTCGTTCAAATGCCCAACGGGCGATCGATTGCTACATTTGCGTGGTTACCTTACACCATTTCAGAGTGGATTAAGGATGCTTTTTTTGAATGGCACTGCCAATTTGCCTCTTCACTCTTCCACAACCGTAGCTTTCTTCTGTCTCTAATATCATCGTCTTCGCTGGGACGTTATACACAAAATTTCCTTCAAAAACTTTATCAGAAAAATCATCCTGTTAAGAACATCGATCTTTCAAAGAGGACAGCTTTACCCCTCCTGGTATCACTTGGATCCGCTGCCGCTCAAATATAACTATAGTAAGTGTGGGCCAGGAATACGATTTGGAAATACACAGTACGACAAAAATGTTGAAGCACCCAGTGGCGAGGAGAAAATGTAAGGAAACTACATTGATGAGAGGGTATGTGGTGTTACTTCAATGATCACAAAATAAATTCAAATTTACAATCATCTTGGCAGTATAAGCCCTCTTATCAGAATTACGTAGCATCAATTCGCCCTGGATGCATGCACCGATTCTGTTGGGAAGGATATCGTAAAGCTGTTCTATCCTCTCCTGAGGCAAGCTGCAAAACTGTCGTAACTGGTCAGTGATCTCCTGGATACTGCCACTGAGACGAAGCAAACGTCCACGCTGGTTCTATCGGTTACTGATCTGGGGAGTATTATGGCCGCGAGACTACCTCAATCTCATATATGAAGTTAACAGAGACATGCCAAGCGTGGACAAGCATTATTCTGTTGAAAAATGGTATCCGAGTATCATCACGTTAGTAGTAACACATGAGGAAGCAGGATGTCCGTGAGGTACCACTGTGCCATCAGAGCTCCCTCAGACATTACCAGCCGTGTGCTGAGGTCATACATATGATGATGCGAGGGTTAACACCGCTGTGCGTCTCTAAAACACCGGAAGCACCTTGCAGGGAGTGTATTACTTGATGTACGGTTGTAGGTGGAAATTTGAAAGGATTAGCTTGTACTTGGTGGGCAATTCGACAATCTTCCGTTGGGGTTGTTAGATATGAGTGACCAGAACCTTGACGATACCTATGCCTGCCTTCAGTTGCAATTCAGTCCAACACTGTGCCACTATGACATCCGAATATCCACAAAGAAAATGGTTCAAATGGCTCGAAGCACTATGGGACTTAACATCTGACGTCATCAGTCCCCTAGACTAGGAACTACTTAAACCTAACTATCCTAAGGACATCACTACATCCATGCTTGAGGCAGGTTTCGAACCTGCGACCGTAGTAGCAGCATGGTGAATGCCCACATACACTCCTGGAAATGGAAAAAAGAACACATTGACACCGGTGTGTCAGACCCACCATACTTGCTCCGGACACTGCGAGAGGGCTGTACAAGCAATGATCACACGCACGGCACAGCGGACACACCAGGAACCGCGGTGTTGGCCGTCGAATGGCGCTAGCTGCGCAGCATTTGTGCGCCGCCGCCGTCAGTGTCAGCCAGTTTGCCGTGGCATACGGAGCTCCATCGCAGTCTTTAACACTGGTAGCATGCCGCGACAGCGTGGACGTGAACCGTATGTGCAGTTGACGGACTTTGAGCGAGGGCGTATAGTGGGCATGTGGGAGGCCGGGTGGACGTACCGCCGAATTGCTCAACACGTGGGGCGTGAGGTCTCCACAGTACATCGACGTTGTCGCCAGTGGTCGGCGGAAGGTGCACGTGCCCGTCGACCTGGGACCGGACCGCAGCGACGCACGGATGCACGCCAAGACCGTAGGATCCTACGCAGTGCTGTAGGGGACCGCACCGCCACTTCCCAGCAAATTAGGGACACTGTTGCTCCTGGGGTGTCGGCGAGGACCATTCGCAACCGTCTCCATGAAGCTGGGCTACGGTACCGCACACCGTTAGGCCGTCTTCCGCTCACGCCCCAACATCGTGCAGCCCGCCTCCAATGGTGTCGCGACAGGCGTGAATGGAGGGACGAATGGAGACGTGTCGTCTTCAGCGATGAGAGTCGCTTCTGCCTTGGTGCCAATGATGGTCGTATGCGTATTTGGCGCCGTGCAGGTGAGCGCCACAATCAGGACTGCATACGACCGAGGCACACAGGGCCAACACCGAGCATCATGGTGTGGGGAGCGATCTCCTACACTGGCCGTACACCACTGGTGATCGTCGAGGGGACACTGAATAGTGCACGGTACATCCAAACCGTCATCGAACCCATCGTTCGACCATTCCTAGACCGGCAAGGGAACTTACTGTTCCAACAGGACAATGCACGTCCGCATGTATCCCGTGCCACCCAACGTGCTCTAGAAGGTGTAAGTCAACTATCCTGGCCAGCAAGATCTCCGGATCTGTCCCCCATTGAGCATGTTTGGGACTGGATGAAGCGTCGTCTCACGCGGTCTGCACGTCCAGCACGAACGCTGGTCCAACTGAGGCGCCAGGTGTAAATGGCATGGCAAGCCGTTCCACAGGACTACATCCAGCATCTCTACGATCGTCTCCATGGGAGAATAGCAGCCTGCATTACTGCGAAAGGTGGATATACACTGTACTAGTGCCGACATTGTGCATGTTCTGTTGCCTGTGTCTATGTGCCTGTGGTTCTGTCAGTGTGATCATGTGATGTATCTGGCCCCAGGAATGTGTCAATAAAGTTTCCCCTTCCTGGGACAATGAATTCACGGTGTTCTTATTTCAATTTCCAGGAGTGTAGTTGAATCGGTCCCTGATTGATTTGATACTCAGGTGACATCCAACGACTAGTCGACGATCGAAGCCATTGAGCAATCACGACTCATCCATTCTGCTGCTGCAGCTTCTATAATGTCAACTCAAGACTTCCCGTTTCCTTTCAGATTGGATGTCCACCACTCGTGAAATCTTGCGATTTGCATTAGATCAGGGTGCGATTTCTGCTTTTACCAGTGAGGGGGATGTCTTAGGGGGTTAGTAGAATTATATACGTTACTAGCTTGGACCGTGGTGTTACACATGGTTAAACAGCTATTTATAAATAGATGTTAATGCCGAAACTCACTATTCACGCATATGCACTATCAGAAAAGCCATCCCTTGTTATATCTTCAAAAGTACATTATAGGTATTACACAACTTTTGATATATGTTTACGAATTACAATTTCATTCACCTGGTACTGCCTAACAGGTAATCGCTCAGCCTGAGATGATCAAACAAGGCTCCGGCAAGTGTTAAAGGCGAGAATCTGCTGTTTCAGAGTTTAAAATGAATTATTATAATGTCAGTACGCTGCAAGTACAATTGTTTCTCAAAACAAGGTCTTCAGCAGAAATAGGTTGGTTCATGTGTTTGCATGGTCACGTCCAGCCAAGACTGTTAGCTTTCTTTTCAGTGCCGCTAAAAACAAAATGTTTATGAGCCCGAAAAAAGTCAATCCGTAAGTTTAAATTAACGCAATTAATAATATAACAAAAAATCAGCTTAATTTCTCAAGGAACTCCTCAACAGAATAGAACGAGCGCCCCTTGAGAAAACTCTTCAGTTTCGATTTGAAAGCGCCTGGATTACTGCTCAGATTTTTGAATTCGAGTGGTAGCTTATTGAAAATGGATGCAGCAGTATACTGCACACCTTTGTGCACAAGAGTTAAGGAGTCCGATCCAAATGAAGGTTTGATTTCTGCCGACTATTAACTAAGTGAAAGCTGCTTACTCTTGGGAATTTGATAATATTGTTAACAAGAAATGACAGTAAGGAATGTATAGATCTAGAGAGCAATGTCAAAATACTCAGACTAGTGAACAACGGTCGACAAGACGTTCGTGAACTTACACCACTTATTGTCCGAAGGGCCTGTTTATGAGCCAAAAATATCCTTTTAGGATGAGAACAGTTACCTCAAAATACACTCCTGGAAATGGAAAAAAGAGCACATTGACACCGGTGTGTCAGACCCACCATACTTGCTCCGGACACTGCGAGAGGGCTGTACAAGCAATGATCACACGCACGGCACAGCGGACACACCTGGAACCGCGGTGTTGGCCGTCGAATGGCGCTAGCTGCGCAGCATTTGTGCACCGCCGCCGTCAGTGTCATGCTCTGTTGCCTGTGTCTATGTGCCTGTGGTTCTGTCAGTGTGATCATGTGATGTATCTGACCCCAGGAATGTGTCAATAAAGTTTCCCCTTCCTGGGACAATGAATTCACGGTGTTCTTATTTCAATTTCCAGGAGTGTATATGGATAACGCACGATTGGACCAGAGGTCCAGATGGGGACACACAGTGTGACCCCTTTAAATTCTGTCAGGTGTTGATGACGCTGTCTCATAATAATGTGCGGCATGTCCATGTATTTTACAGTCATCATTCAACACATGAACTCGTGTCGCTGTTCACGGCCCTTCTATACGCTACAAGACCGCTAACAACGCTAATGCACTCTGGTGGCCGTTCTACTCATAACAGATAATTGCACCTCTAATCAGTGTCCGGCCCCGGTAGCCGAGTGGACAACGCGACAGAACGTCAATCCTAAGGGCTCGGGTTCGATTCCCAGCTGGGTCGGAGATTTTCTCCGCTCAGGTACTGGGTGTTGTGTTGTCCTAATCATCATTTCATCCGCATGGACGCGCAAGTCACCGAAGTGGCGTCAAATCGAGAGACTTCCACCCGGCGAACGGTCTACCCGACGGGAGACCCTAGTCACACGACATTTATTACCTCCAATCAGTTACAGACACCGAAGTGACAAAAGTCATTGGATACCTCCTAATATCGTGTCGGATCAACTTTTGTGCGGTGTTATGCAACAACTCAACGTGACATGGACTCAACATGTCTTTTAAAGTTTCCTGCGCAAACATTGAACCATTCTACCTCTATAGCCGACCACAATTGCGAAAGTGTTACCGGTGAAGGATTTTGCGACGAACTGATCCCTCGATTATGTCCAACAAATGTTCGATAAGATTCGTGTCGTGCGATCTGGGTGGCTGAGTGATTGTCCAATATGTTCTTCAAGCCAAACGCGAACCATTGTGACCCGGTGACACCTTTGGGAGAATGAAGTCCTGAAATGGCTGAAAATGGTCTCCAAGTAGCCGAACATAACCATTCGCATTCAGTGATCTGTGCAGTTGGGCCGCAGTCCACTGTATGTAAACACATCCCACACCATTATGGAGCACCACCAGCTTGCACAGTGCCTGGTGATAACCTGGTTCCCAGCCTTCGTGGGGTCTGGGCCACACTCAACCTTGCCATCAGCTCTTGCCAACTGAAATCGGGACTTATCTGAACAGGCCACGGTTTTACAATCGTCTAGGGTATAACCAATATGGTCATGAGCCCAGGAGAGGCTCTGCAGGCGATGTCGTGGTCTTAGCAAAGGCACTCTCCTCGGTCGTCTGCTGCCATATCCCACTAGCGGCAAATTTCGCCGAACTGTCCTAGCGGATACGTTCGTAGTACGTTCCACAATGATTTCTAAAGTTATTTAACGCAGTGTAGCTTGTCTGTTTCCATTAACAACTCCACACAAACGCCACTCCTTTCGGTCGATAAGTGAACGCCGTCGGCAACCGCGTTGTTTATGGTGAGAGACAATGTCTGAAATTTGGTATTCTCGCCACTCTCTTAACACTAAAGTTGTTAAATTCCGTAATCATTTCCAAAGTGGAATGTCCGATGCGTGTAGCTCCAACTACTACTCCGATTTCAACGTCTGTTAATTCCCATTGTGAGGCCACAATCACGTCGGAAGTGTTTTCACATGAGTCATCTGAGTTGAAATAATGGCTCCGCCAACGCACTGCGCACTGCCCCGTTTACGCCTCGTTCACGGCATACTACAGGCATCTGTAAATGTGCATAATGCGGTCCCATGCCTTTTTTTTCACTTCGGTGTACACGTGAATAGTGCGTACATGTATGAGGTAACATCTCGTCATCTGTTCTGGATTACTTACTTACTCACTGGTCATACCGGACTCGAGAGTCCATTACCGCATCAACGTATTTTCGCCCTCTGTCCCTGTCTTGGGCTATTTCCTTCCATTCACCTTCAATACCTAGGCTCCTCAAATCAGCCTTCACATTGTCCTCCCATCTACGCCTCGGTCTCCCCACAGGACGTTTTCCTTTTAAGTGCCCTACCAGTTCTCTGCGCGCTGCCCTGCCCTCATCTATTCGAGCTACTTGACCCGCCCATCGCAGCCTATGTGATTTAATAATACTGATTATGTCAGGGCTTGAATAGAGTTCGTGAACCTCTTCGTTATGCAGTTTTCTCCACTCTCCGCTAATGTTATCCCTTTTTGTTCCGAAAATTTTCCTCGAAATTGTGTTTTCAAATACTCGAAACGGCTTTTCATTTTGCACAGTGAGAGACCAAGTATCACACCCATGCAGCGTAACTGGTAGAATAGTAGTTTTGTATATTCTAATCTTTAAATTCCTAGACAATATCCGTGATGAAAGTAATCTACTCAGTGAGAAGTATCTGTTCTGGATGCTTCACTTTTTTATTAGACGGCTTATATAGCTACTGCCGACTACAGGTAGCCCAAAGTTCTTGGCTTGTTCCCATGACATCCATGGTCGTCGTGCTGGAGAGACTACGGTTACCATGACTGATTATGTTCTGAAGAAGACTCAGATATTTCACCGCTATGTCATATCTGTGCCGCTAGTGTTACTCCGTTAGCCAGATATCATTGAAAAGTCTAGAAATAATGTACGGGTAACTGCCGTTGGCATCATCAAAAGGTCACACGATTTCCGCACCAGTTAGCTACTGTCTAGTGCAACGCTGGCCCTTAACACTTTGAGCGCTGCAGACGTGAAATCCCGCCGCGCACCATCTTTCCGCAGGGGCTGCGGACGTCGTTAGCCGCTGCTGTGGCATTTCCACTGGGTACTGCGGAAGGCATTCATCGTCACGGTCTGACCGGTACCCGAGTCTTAATGACGGCTTTTACCGTCAGCCACTTCCGGTACCCGTGGTCCTGCGGACGTCTATAGTTGCTCAGCGGTATTTCCGTCCGATTTTACAATTGTTGTTCGACATTCATGCTAGTTAGTTCGTGTGATCATCTGCATTGTGCTACTGAGGTGTCGTTTAGCTCTCAGCCTGTTCATCTGGGTTTTTAGAGTGCTATCAATTTTGAGTTCCACAAACAAATGGCACGCCGGCCTGATTGCACTGAGTGGAGATACTTTCAAGGAGTGACAGACGATTCTTCAGAAGCATCTCGTATTAATACGCTTCCATGTACTTACCAGGTGCCCACTAGGATAGTTCTTCTGATTCCGAAAGTGAAAACGAATCAGTCCGTAAAAGGCTTCGTCTTAGTGACAACTTTGATTGGCAGAAGAGTGATTTCTGACCAACACTGCATGGATTTGATAACTCATCTTCAGAACATAATTGCCAGCCAGTACCTAGGTGCTGCAGTGGGCAACGGAATCACCATATTCCGTAAATAATTAACATCGAAATGGCAATACATGCTTTAAAAATGTTCGCAGAATGACTGTCACAATCCTAATGTGCGTGTTAGCAAGTCAAGAGCGACATGTGGATTGTGACAGTCACTCTGCAAACATTTTATAAAGCATGTATTGCTATAACGGTGTTCATTATTAAGATCATGGACTTTCAGTGGAGCCTCAGTAGGCTAGGCCTCAAATTTAACCAGCTGGTTCGAAACTACTCGCCAAAAACATGTACTTCATTTGCTCACAGATTCGTTAATAAGAGCTTCATGATGATAAGTGTGTATTTTCGCAGTATCTACAAGTTTCACTTCGCTACAGTTGGCATCTTGCAGATGTATTGCGTTCGTCCAAGGGAAATACTGTTTTTCATTATTATTCTTAATATTCAGTAAACGAATAATAAATTCAGGATTCATTCTATCACCATCACGACCAGTGTCTTTTTATTTCATTTGTTTATGCCAATTTACGTTGATGTTTTAATATGCTTATACGCTACTGGCCATTAAAATTGCTACACCACGAAGATGACGTGCTGAAGACGCGAAATTTAACCGACACGAAGGAGACGCTGTGATATGCAAATTATTAGCTTTTCAGAGTATTCACACAAGTTTGGCGCTGGTGGCGACACCTACAACGTGCTGAAATGAGGAAAGTTTCCAACCGATTTCTCATACACAAACAGCAGTTGACCGGCGTTGCCTGGTGATACGATGTTGTGATGCATCGTGTAAGGAGGAGAAATGCGTACCATCACGTTTCCGATTTCGGTTTATCGTATCGCGACATTGCTGCTCGCATTGGTCGAGATCCAATGACTGTTAGCAGAATATGGAATCGGTGGGTTCAGGAGGGTAATACAGAACGCCGTGCTTGATCCCAACGGCCTCGTATCACTAGCAGTCGAGATGACAGGCATCTTATCCGCATGGCTGTAACGGATCGTGCAGCCACGTCTCGATCCCTGAGTCAACAGATGGGGACGTTTGCAAACAACAACCATCTGTACGAACAGTTAGACGACGTTTGCAGCAGCATGGACTATCAGCTCGGAGACCATGGCTGCGGTTACCCTTGACGCTGCGTCACAGACAGGAGCGCCTGCGATGGTGTACTCAACGACGATCCTGGGCGCACGAATGGCAAAACGTCATTGTTCCGGATAAATCCAGGTTCTGTTTACAGCATCATGATGGTCGCATCCGTGTTTGGCGACATTGCGGTAAACGCACATTGGAAGCGTGTATTCGTCATCGCCATACTGGCATATCACTCGGCGTGATGGTATGGGGTGCCATTGGTTACACGTCTCTGTCACCTCTTGTTCGCTTTGACGGCACTTTGAACAGTGGACGTTACATTTCAGATGTGTTGCGACCCGTCGCTCTACCTTTCATTCGATCCCTGCGAAACCCCACATTTCAGCAGCATAATGCACGATCGCATGTTGCAGGTCCTGTACGGGCCTTTCTGGATACAGAAAATGTTCGACTGCTGCCCTGGCCAACACATTCTCCAGATCTTTCACCAACTGAAAACGTCTGGTCAATGGTGGCCGAGCAACTGGCTCGTCACAATACGCCAGTCACTACTGTTGATGAACTGTGGTATCGTGTGGAAGCTACATGGGCAGCCCAATCTTTACACGCCATCCAATCTCTGATTCACTCCTTACCCAGGCGTACCAAGGCCGTTATTACAGCCAGAGGTGGTTGTTCTGGGTACTGATTTCTCAGTATCTATGCACTCAAATTGCGTGAAAATGTAATCACATGTCAGTTCTAGTACAATATATTTGTCCAATAAATACCCGTTCATCATCTGCATTTCTTCTTTGTGTAGCAATTTTAATGGTCAGTAGTGTATATCCACTGTTTGTGTGAGGAAGTACTGTGAAAACTCATTATCGAAGTAATATTAGGATCGCAGTATTGAGAAAATATGAGGGCATGCTGAAAAGTTATGCCTCCGAATTTTGCATGCGAATCCTCTTAAGGGAAAGAAATGAATAAGCGTATGGCATTGTTGGGCGGGAGGCCCCAGTTCGGCGAAGTTCGGCCGCCAATTGCGAGTCTTATTTCAGTCGATGCCACATTGGGTGTTGACTTGCACGCCGGTGATGAGAATGAATTGATGATGAGGACAACATAACACCCACTCCCCGAGCGTAGAAAATCACCAACCCGGCCGGGAATCGAACCCGGCCCCGCTTGCATGGGAGGCGAGGACGTTACCACCCAGCTAATAGGCGGACATCTCTTAAGAAATTTTTAATAAAATAAACGTTATTAACACACTACATCTTTCTTCTTCAAGTCGACATATTTATTTCTCAGCAGAGTCACTCTGGAGATGAACACATTTCTCCCAAAAAGAGAACAGTTAGTTGATAACGTCACAACAGAATGTTTGATTCTGTTGCAGTGTGGTCCTACAACCTCAGATCTGCTTGCACCGCTTCCTCACTGTGAATGTGAAATCCTGGAAGATGTTCTTTAAATTTTGGAAACATTAAAATCTGATTGGCCCAAGTCACGTCTGTGTGGAGGATGATCAATGACAGCGAACGCAAGGCGTCAGATTGACGTAGATGCCGCAGGTCTTGCATGTAGTTTGGCGTTGTCCATGTGTGGACAAACTCTTCGAATTCGAGACTTGATTACAGCAGGATGTTTCCCATACACAGACACAGTTACATTACATAATGCCATGTTACACGCTACACGCTACAGTTCGATGCCCTCTAGCGGCAGAGGGTTGGAAATATATAGACATGAACGATATAGGAGGATAATGTTAATAACGTTCGTCTTATTTTAAAAAGATTTAAGAGTTTTCACACAAGAAATTGTTGAACATTACTTTTAAGCACACCTTCGTATTTCAGATCTGATTCAATTTCCGTGAAGAATTGAGAATAGACGCTACGCAGGTACTTCTTTCTCTGTGTCCTGGATAATCAGTTTTTCAGTTCCGCAGTCTCAGTTGGGTATTACATTTAATGCCATGTACGAACATCAATCATAGTTTACAAAGTCTCAGTGTCTTGCTAACCACAATCGACAATGTTGAAAGAAAGTTGTTTGTCTGGTGGCAATGGGAAGTGGATTCCTACGTTTCGATAGGCAGAACTCTCTGTGTCTGAGAAATGTATGGTGGGTAACATTAAGGATCTATGAAATTTATGTAAAATTAACCGATCTGGAAGCGAATCCAGTTCGGGTTTACATTTTTCAGCGTGCTGTTCAACAGGTAAACTTAAACGGACTTGTCTGTAATGACGGTAATGGAGAAATAATTCTTCAGTACACGTGGAAGAAAAAATAGCACCCATATTTGGACATTCGCGATCGCCACAGTCTCTAGTGTAAATTAACGCCAGGTGTACTACAAATGGCGGAATACATAAACTGAGGTTATTATTGTGTAGATGGTGTAGAAATACAACTATAGACTAGCAGAACGCTTTTCCATTTTGAATAATGCTATATCAGTTCACTTAATCGCCCACAAAATGACATGACACGGTGTGGGAAGGTATTGAATGCGCCCGCAACATGGTAATAAACTACCAGTTGTTACATACGCATTACCCTCAGTCTACATCACTCGTTCTTACAGGGCAATGGCTCGGTCTCTTCCCTTGATGCTATCATCGCAAAATTGCATCAAATTAGAGCTATGAAATATTACGTATAGGGCCCCACAATGACTGCCCCTTGCCACTAAAGTCAATGTTCTTTATCAACCGTTCGCAAAATGATGGCTAAATCCTAAGCAACGTAATTCTGACATTGAGAACTGCCACAGTACAGTTGCTGTAGCGATTTTCGATTTAACATAACATTAGAAAAATTTTACTACATTCTTTGATCCTCTCGAATTGAAATGTTTTATGCAGCAAACGGAACCAAAGTACCACATTAAAAGTTCAGAACTAAGTAACTTCAACGAGATATTTCTCCATGTGTTAGTAGCAGAAAATGTACAATAATGGGTTTAAGATAAACACTAGTTAGTCAGAATGTGGTGGATATGTTTTCTTCGTAACGCTAATTTCAACATACGAAGGAGGCGAGGCGTGGCGCCTTATATCGCTCCGCATAGAGCATGTGTATCGGGAGAATGACTCATACGTGCATAGTGACTGATGATCTCAATCGGGTCGAGTCGAGTACGTAGTCCTAATCTGCTAGAGAACAGTAGTGCACAGAGACATTTAAGAAACAGATCAAGAGAATGTTTTTGTGAATTGTTCTGTTTATTTCTTGAAGCCTTTCTTGTTTAATTACGTTTGTACAGATTTTATATGCTTTTAGTAGTGTGAATGATGCGTAAATGGGGTTTAAAGTAAATATGTAGATCACTGTTCCTCTGATAAACGCTGTACGAACTGGTGTGAGAAACTTTTAAGGCAGCGTGAATGAAGACGACGGGAAATTTTGTACAATAATATGTTAACTATGTTTGTGGTAAGAGGAAAGCTAATTCGAGTGCAAATGAAAATAGTTAATAACGTAAAGTATAAACAAAATATCAGAATGTTAAATATTTATTTCGGGATAAAGTATAGTTCGAAGTTGTGTTATTTGTTGTTTGTCTAGTCATGAAAAGCGCGGGCTAACTCGGTAGAATAATGTTTTACTATTGGAACTAAAGAAAACTAACAATCAGAACGGAGTATTCTTCGCGCGTCTTTTCTCCTGGAGACATAATGCTTACAGCAGTCGAACGGAGGCAGAACCCAGGCCTTGAATGGTACGGTCGTAGTATGAGCTCCGAAGGAAGTTATAATTTGGCGGTTTTAGTTATGCTACATGTTTCGAAAGTGTTTCAAAGTGAAGGCATGTTTATTCCGGTGCGTTTTAAGTAATTTTGTGTATGAGAAAAGACAGTAATTCCGCCTGGCTTATTGTGCAGATCGGTGACTAAAACTTCAGTGCATTACACACCGATAAACTTAATATTATAACGAGCATTGTCATTTAAGAACAATCGTTGCTTAGTAGGTATTCAGATTTAGAGAAATACGTTACCATAAACTTGCTAAAGTGAATGAAAGGGTTTGTGCATGACTGTGTTAAGATTAGAACGGGCTTGGCAGTGAACGTGTACATTAACAAGGTTCAGAATATACCGAAGTTCTGCCAGTATTTTCACCTTTCATTCAAAGTTTAGATCTTTTCCCTATTCTTGTGATAGTTACGTTGAACGCAGCCTGGTGCGACTTGCAGAACGTCAGGTTTCTGCTCGGCTTTCCTACCGGCGATCTGCTGCAACGAGTTCACAGGTAGATTCAGGTGAAGGACGAAAAGAAACCCCGCCGTCGCAGAAGGAAAACATATGTGTAATATCCTGTCGATGTTAACGTCGCACTGAACGAAGATAGTGGGAAGAAACACGAAAGTTTAAATTTCAACGTCTCATTGATATCGGGTAATGGGAGTGGACTCTTAGTTCAGATGAAGAAGGGTGACAGTGAAAACGGTCGTATCGTTTCTAATGCAATGTCCCAGCATTCATTTCGGTTGATTAATGAACTTATTATATCTTAATGGTTACACGAGTGACTATTACAGCGTCATCTATCACAAAGCGAAAAAAGTGGTCCAATTAAAACATTCATATTTCTTTACGTACTACACGAATATGTAATAAAAAATGGGGTTTCCTATTTAAAAAAACGCAGTTGATATCCGTTTGACCTATGGCAGCGCAATCCAGCGGGCCAACCATAGCGCCATCTGGTTTCCCCCTTCAAACTAGACGAGTTTAGTTCTGTGTAGTATTTTCGTTTGACGCTTATTTCGTGAGATATTTGGCCCGGTCACTATCAATGGACCACCCTGTATACGCCTTAGCACTAGTGCACATGGTTGTCTCAGTAAACAGTGTGTGATGATCTTCAAAAGGAAGTTTCTGTGTATTCGACTGACATGATTTCAGCGGACAACAGGAAACGTCACTCGAGATGGTGGTACAGGAATTCGAAGTCTTTTCCTCACGAAATCCTTAAAGATTGGTCCATCCCGTTTAGTTTAAGTATTAGAAAGAAGACTCTTATATATGTTGTAAAAGTAACAGAAACGCAGGCATTTATACTCAGACTACTGTTTATGTCACCACTTGTAACGTCTGAAATACAAAATATGTCCTATTTTTCTAAAATATTTCCAGTAACACACATACATGTTTGCAACTTTTCTTTGTAATTATTTCTGGTCGAAATGTTTAGTACGTCGAATAGCTAACGTCTCATGCAGTTTACAGACTCTGATTCTGAGATTTTCCACAAAAAATCTGGACTACTAAAATCGTTATTCATAATACCTTTCAACATGATGAATTCTAACTGATGTTCCTTTGAGCCTCGGGCTATCTTTTCCACTTTTTGGACACATTTCATGACTACACAGGAGACATATATTCGCTCTCTCTTGTGTTACTTACTTCTGTCTTGCTCATCATTTGTTCTGAATAGCCATTTATTTCAAAGATTTTATTTGTTGTACCTGATTCCAGGTCTTACAATTCTCCGCCTTTGTACTGCTCTCTTCAATTAAACCTGTAAAGTAGCTTAACCTTCTCTTACGTGGAACGTTTTGCGTATACTACTAAAGTCACTAACATCTATATTACTAAACCGTAATCCCGATTCCCGTTACCAGTTCCAGATTGCCTATTTAACTGTTTCCAGAACCAACAAAAATTAAATTTTCAGTATTTCGCTAAGATACTGACCGAATTTTAAAATTAAAAAAGCTATCATAATGTGCTCATTGAAAGGTATAATCTTATGTTAACAGTTTAACTCATTGAGACAAGTATTGAAGTTAGCAACTGTATGTTTGTCTTGAGGTAGTGTAACTGACAGCGCTCAAATGCCTGGAATATATTGATCCAGTACTTGAGAACGAGAGCACTTGTCGACTTACAACAAACTTGTCAACTAACTTCAAACCTTTACGAAACATTTTCTTTATGACATCCCCAGCAAAACTATAAAAGGAAAAAAAGTTCATCACTTACTACATTTTCTCCGTTTGGGCATGGAGTTACAATTATTTAACCACCTCTTGCTTAAAATAGAGGGAAAACTACTCTGCACTCACCCAGTGTTTCCTAATGAGACCACTTAACGACTGCCAGCATCTGTCAGAACTTTCCTAAACTTTTTCTCGCTTATATCCTTAAATTCAAATATGTAATACACTCCTGGAAATGGAAAAAAGAACACATTGACACCGGTGTGTCAGACCCACCATACTTGCTCCGGACACTGCGAGAGGGCTGTACAAGCAATGATCACACGCACGGCACAGCGGACACACCAGGAACCGCGGTGTTGGCCGTCGAATGGCGCTAGCTGCGCAGCATTTGTGCACCGCCGCCGTCAGTGTCAGCCAGTTTGCCGTGGCATACGGAGCTCCATCGCAGTCTTTAACACTGGTAGCATGCCGCGACAGCGTGGACGTGAACCGTATGTCCAGTTGACGGACTTTGAGCGAGGGCGTATAGTGGGCATGCGGGAGGCCGGGTGGACGTACCGCCGAATTGCTCAACACTTGGGGCGTGAGGTCTCCGCAGTACATCGATGTTGTCGCCAGTGGTCGGCGGAAGGTGCACGTGCCCGTCGACCTGGGACCGGACCGAAGCGACGCACGGATGTACGCCAAGACCGTAGGATCCTACGCAGTGCCGTAGGAGACCGCACCGCCACTTCCCAGCAAATTAGGGACACTGTTGCTCCTGGGGTATCGGCGAGGACCATTCGCAACCGTCTCCATGAAGCTGGGCTACGGTCCCGCACACCGTTAGGCCGTCTTCCGCTCACGCCCCAACATCGTGCAGCCCGCCTCCAGTGGTATCGCGACAGGCGTGAATGGAGGGACGAATGGAGACGTGTCGTCTTCAGCGATGAGAGTCGCTTCTGCCTTGGTGCCAATGATGGTCGTATGCGTGTTTGGCGCCGTGCAGGTGAGCGCCACAATCAGGACTGCATACGACCGAGGCACACAGGGCCAACACCCGGCATCATGGTGTGGGGAGCGATCTCCTACACTGGCCGTACACCACTGGTGATCGTCGAGGGGACACTGAATAGTGCACGGTACATCCAAACCGTCATCGAACCCATCGTTCTACCATTCCTAGACCGGCAAGGGAACTTGCTGTTCCAACAGGACAATGCACGTCCGCATGTATCCCGTGCCACCTAACGTGCTCTAGAAGGTGTAAGTCAACTACCCTGGCCAGCAAGATCTCCGGATCTGTCCCCCATTGAGCATGTTTGGGACTGGATGAAGCGTCGTCTCACGCGGTCTGCACGTCCAGCACGAACCCTGGTCCAACTTAGGCGCCAGGTGGAAATGGCAAGCCGTTCCACAGGACTACATCCAGCATCTCTACGATCGTCTCCATGGGAGAATAGCAGCCTGCATTGCTGCGAAAGGTGGATATACACTGTACTAGTGCCGACATTGTGCATGCTCTGTTGCCTGTGTCTATGTGCCTGTGGTTCTGTCAGTGTGATCATGTGATGTATCTGACCCCAGGAATGTGTCAATAAAGTTTCCCCTTCCTGGGACAATGAATTCACGGTGTTCTTATTTCAATTTCCAGGAGTGTACATCAACTCATTTGCAAAGTATAAGACGTTTAATGTTTTTTTAAGATATAGGAGATTGTCCTATAAACAATTGAGTTTACTGTTTTTTAACTAGGTCTATAACTTCAACAATGATTATGATGACCCAAACATTAAAACACGCTACGCAGCCTACAATTATACTTTCAATAGAAGCTTTTCTAATCACTGTTCACTTTTCTTTACAACGTTTGTGATCGTTTTCTCAACAGAAATTATATACCATCCTTATGTTGATTGTATTAAAAACTACATATTACAGCTTCCCTTCGCCATCCTGTGCAGGAACTATATTTTCAGCTCAGAACATTATATTTTTCATACAATATTTTCTAATTGAACTTTCACTTTTTTTGCTATGACGATGCCATAGAAGCATATTTTAAACAAATCTGTAATTCGATAAATCAGCAGAGCAAAATAGTTTGCTAGTTAGTCACATGTGTACAAATACGGTTTATAAGTAAATTATAAGTAATGAGTTGTTTCACAGGTTGGGCGAACATAATTTGTTCGTGTATATGACTGCATGTTGGCTGCTTACAGAATACTAAATCTTATAGTCTCTTAAATTTAAGATAAATCGTAATATTAGTCCTTGCGCTGCTGACGCTCGAAGTGAAACACACGTTTAACAAGAAAGTAAATGTACTTTTTTCTTGACATTACACATGCTATCACGTTTCAATAAAGTATTTATCTACACGAAACGAGGAGTTACCCAGAGGAAAACATTTCAGATTAGGCTTGAAATTTGCATTTTTATGTGTTCGTCAGTTTATCAGAGATATTGTAGTTAAATTAGAAGGCGTTTCTCAACGACTGACAGACTTAGCAGTCAGCAACATAGAAATTCTGCATATTATTGTTACATTGTTGTTGTTGTTGTGGTCTTCAGTCTTGAGACTGGTTTGATGCAGCTCTCCATGCTACTCTATCCTGTGCAAGCTTCTTCATCTCCCAGTATGTACTGCAGCCTACATCCTTCAGAATCTGCTTAGTGTATTCATCTCTTCGCCTCCCTCTACGATTTTTACCCTCCACGCTGCCCTCCAATACTAAATTGGTGATCCCTTGATGCCTCAGAACGTGTCCCACCAACCGATCCCTTCTTCTAGTCAAGTTGTGCCACAAACTCCTCTTCTCCTCAGTCCTATTCAATACCTCCTCATTAGTTATGTGATCTACCCATCTAATCTTCAGCATTCTTCTGTAGCACCACATTTCGAAAGCTTCTATTCTCTTCTTGTCCAAACTGTTTATCATCCATGTTTCACTTCCATACATGGTAACGCTCCATACAAATACTTTCAGAAACGACTTCCTGACAATGAAATCTTTACTCGATGTTAACAAATTTCTCTTCTTCAGAAACGCTTTCCTTGCCATTGCCAGTCTACATTTCATATACTCTCTACTTCGACCATCATCAGTTACTTTGCTTCCCAAATAGCAAAACTCCTTTACTACTTTAAGTGTCTCATTTCCTAATCTAACTCCCGCAGCATCACCTGACTTAATTCGACTACATTCCATTATTCTCGTTAGGCTTTTGTTGATGTTCATCTACATTATGAGTTTCTTTTTCAAACTGACGGTCATGAGGAGATATAAAATGGCTGTATGTGGCAATTCGGTCCAGTTCTGATTTTCATAAATATGTATTTCCCAATATTTAGGACATTTGAACATATTAATTGCCCCAATACATGTCTGACAATATGTATCGATGCTGTCCTATTTCTGTAAAAAACTGAATGTACTTCCTTAGTTAGAAGTAAAGTGAGAGTCCATTTGTAGTGACCCACTAATAAATTTCCTTAACAGGCATTTACGTTTTCTTCCTATTGAGGTGTTTCGAACCGAATTTTTAGTGAAGGAAAAGCATTGTATAAAATGTAGCGCTTCAGTGTTCGTCTGCTTGTTGTTTGATTTTTCTGAGTAAGAAGAAAAAACAAGCATTCGGCTATTTCTAGAACTGTATCAGTCCACTTCCACAGAAACGGTTTCCGCCAGCAGTACCTAACTGCTAAGAGGTTACATACGGGAGAGAATATAGGTGACCAAATTCGTAATCTTCAAATGAATCGCTGATCGAGACAGCGCAGCCGGCCGGTTTGGCCGAGCGGTTCTAGCCGCTACAGTCTGAAACCGCATGCCCATTTCGGTCGCATGTTCGAATCCTGCCTCGGGCATGGATGTGCATGATGTCCTTAGGTTAGTTAGGTTTAAGTAGTTCTAAGTTCTAGGGGACTGATGATCTACGAAGTCCCATAGTGCTGAGCGCCTTTTGAAACAGTTCACTGGGAAAAAGTCAACAGCTTTGAAACAGGAATCCACCACACTCCCGGCGAACGTGGCAAATTTGGCGCAGTCGTCGTTTTCGAACCCATATTCGTAGAGAAAATCCGTTGCGTTTTCTGTAAATAATTTGTGAACCTAGGGAATACAGGAATAATTACACAGATTGTGCGTAAAGCAGATTCCCGGTTGAAGACTGAATTATAGATTTAAATAGAAAGAGAAATGAGCGATTAAGGAAAGAGTTAATGCGTTAATACATTCTCCTCAGTGAACACTATTTCGCAACGAGCCCCGCACTTTGAGATATCTAATAACGTAAGTGACACCAGGCCCCCAGGACAATAGGAGCACCCTCCCCCCCCCCCCCCCCGGCTTAGAGCCTTCTCGGTTGTCCCTTGTGCGAGTGTCTCCAGGAGAACTGGCTGGGAGCACACGCAAGCGGTCGCCTCGCCGAGGCCGTCCAAGACAAACGGCGGCCCGCCGTATCTGATGACCTAGCGGCTATTGGGATTCTTGCTTAATGCGGCGCTCGATTGCGCATGCGCCTGCTGCGGAGGCAACCCGCGAAACAGAGTGCTCTCTGCTCCTTTCCGCGCTCCGCTGCGGTCGTAGCCAAAGTATTTCCTCACACCAGCGTTCTTCTGAAAATATCTGGAATAAAATGTCCACCTCCGGATATAAATGTTATCCAGAAGCTTATCAGCAGTTAAATACGACGGGTATAGTTTTAAGCGTAATCAATTACTCTACATTCACTGATTTAGTTACAGCCTCAACGTTTACCTGTACAACCTTTCTCCGTTGCAGCCACTTACATAATGGAGACAATAAATTAGACTCACATAAAGCAACCATCATATACCGGGTGTAACGGGTATAAGTGCAGATATTTCTATTCCTGACTAAGCACTGTATACTGAACAACATTACATCTGTATTTACGTCATCTGTAGATTAATAATTCCATCTTTATAAGTGGTGTTTCTAGATTGGTTAGTACTTTCAAGTACATGTCTTAAGAAATAGCATAGCTTTCTTTTCCCTGGGCAGCAAGTCAGGTGTTCAAGTAAGGACACGTGGATGCAAATCGGTCAATCTATACTGATAGGCATGTCTGCTTATAACCTTGCAAAAAAATCAGGTAATGAAGTTGTGATGTGTTTGTGGGAAGAGTTTTCGGTGCAGAGACAAAAACAACCAACACACTGATATTAAGGTACCACATACAATAAAAAGGTCTACTCTTATACCCGTTACACCCTGTATATGCCCGCTAGACGTTACTGGGACTGGTAAGAGATATTTATCTGATGTCTGCTGCAAGAGCCCAGTGCTTACTTCCACCTACTTGCATCTTCTGGACATTTGTTGTTGTTTTATAGCTTCCCAACTTATTGGTCCTGTTGCTGGGTTGTGGCTTTCATACTAACAGTGCCAAATACTGAGCCAGATACAGGAATTGGCCAAAAATTAGCACACACTGTAGATAATGTATGCTTGAACATAAATGCAGATGCTGGCCGAGCCTGCAGGTTTCCGTGCCATCTTTGATCACGAACAGCACCTGTGCAATATCCTCAAAACACTGCAAGTGCCAGAGGAGTTCAGAACAATGTGCTGTGTTTGCCTTATGTCAGAGCTAAGCAAATTCGAAAGTGGAAATGTTGGTGGTGATCTTGTGGTGGATGCTTTGTAGTCAAGGCAGCCGAAGTGTTTCGTATTTAAAGAGGCATGTACAGGTAAAGGAGAAAAAAGTCATCCCCTAAGTCAGGGGGTGTATTGATCGATCCTGACTGACAGTCACTGTAGAGGACTGTGACGAAAAATGAGAACACGGGACCTACAAAAGTCACTGCAGAACTGAATATTACACCCGCGAACCCAGAAACCACCAGTACAACACGAATGGAACAGAGAATTGTAGGGCGAGCTTGAATTCCAAAACGACCCATTAGTGCCGCAATTGCCTGTCACAGGAAAACAAGATGCTAAAAGCATAAAACCTTGGACAGTGGGGCAGTGGAAGAAAGTAATTTGGTCGGTTGAGTCTTGTTCACACTGTTTCCAAATTGTGGCAGAGAGTGAAACATTGTGGAGTTTCGGCGATGATCTGGGCAGCCATTGCGTGCTACTCCGTGGGCCTCATGGTTACTGTACATGGCCACATTTCCGCCAGGAAATATGTAACCATTTTACGTGATCAGGTCCATCCCATGGTACAATGTTTGTTTCCCTACGGTGATGCTGTGTTCCAAGATCATAAGACCCCTCTTCACAAAGCTCATATCGTCCAACACTGACTTTGTAAGAACGACGATGAATTTCGGCATCTCCCCTGGTAATTACAGGCATTATATTTCAATATTATTGAGCCTTTGTTGTCTACTTTTGGAGAGAATGGTTCGTGATCGCTATCCTCTTCCATCATTGTTACCTGAGCTTGTCAATAGTTTGCAGGAAGAATTCTATATACTATCATCTTGAAAACCATGTAGGAACTGTATTTATCCATTCCGAGACGACTGGAATCTGTTTTGGATGCCAGCGGTTTCTTGCACCGTATTGGGTATGTCAATAAGTTGTGTTTTGCTTGTATCCATAACAACGGTGCACACTTATCCGCCCAGTGAGCGATAGCCAGCTGCAAATAGCTATTTTATCTAGTATTTACAGAGGGAGTACGGAAGTTACTTTGGAATTTGTTCACGATGTTAACCACAGATAAACGATGGAGTGTACATACAGTGATAACAGAGTTAGAATTTCGTTACGCTTGCACTTCAACCCGTAGAAAGTTCCCCTACTGAGATCGAGGAACATTCGGACGGCCCTTTTCTGAATTAACAGTATTCTTTCTGGTTGACAGAGCCATCAGATGAGAGGAAATAGAGTATAGGTTATCAGTTTAAACCAAACATTGCGTCTACACATCAGTAACAATAGAGATTAGCCGCCCAGTAAAAATAGCTATATTTTGTTTCTACGCTTTCAGTTCCATGTCAGAAGCTTTTTGTACTGTTTTTCTGATGCATACCAAAAACTCTATATAAACCACGAGCGATGGTTACACCTATCCTATTTGCTAAATCATTTGCTTTATATTCTACACATCATAAACAAACAGAAATGGCGTTAACAGTATTAAGAAAAGCAGGCAATCCAAAATGAAAAACCTCTGGAGTCTCCATTTCACACCATGAGAATTGAAATGAAGTCTGCACTGGGAGTCAACCTTCCGGTTTCTAAATGATACGTACGCTACGAGTCACTGGTAGTTTTCCTTCACTAATTACATAAAGCTCTAACTTGTGCAGAAGTATTGCACGATCCACACAGTCATATCCAGAGAGCGGTCTGAACACGCTCACAAAGCCTCGGGTTTCGTCCAGCAAGTGGCTTATTGAGGAAATGCCCTGAAGCAGAAATTTTAGGTTCAACAGAAATTAGTGGAATAGGGAACTTGGAAATGGTCACATGCTGCACTAAATGTTCATTCCGGTACGAACAATAGACAATAGAATTTTGCTTTTATAATCCTAGTATGGAGATTATGTTGCTATGAAGTCGGTGTGCTGGCACTTACTAATAACGAAAAAGGTGCTGCGTCGTCCTCCGAGGCTTCTGCCTCCCTGGCCTCCGAGCCAGTTTATTCGAAGTTTTCGTGTCTGTCCAGGGAAACAAAATACGCAGCCACTGCCACTCTTCTTTCACCGCCGTACATGCCTTCGAAAATCTTCCCAATCCTGCTTGTCCTCTATATTATAGTTACTGATACTTAAATCATTCGTTTCAACTTTGTGTACAGTTGGGGAAAGCCGAACATTCCAGAAAAGTATCGACAGCTTCTCGTTTTCACAGATGTGTTTTTCCTGACAGCATCCACATCTCCGTTTGGTGTTATGTGCAGTAGGATGCTTCCAAAACATGTTTGCCGATCGAGGCTTTGGTATCGATGAGCGTTTCCTGTTCTTTCCTCGCTGTGGCTGTATTTTAAACCACGACTCCTTCTTAAGTTTCTTTTAAATCATGGACGATAGATACTATCCTTAGCTTACCATTTATCCATGCAAGTGCCTCATGCTCAGTAGGAAATACTTGGACATATTGTTAAATGTAGCACTTTGATAAAGAAGTTGCTGAGCAGTCAAGGGTCGTTAGTATACAATACTGTAATGACTAAAAGCTGTCTTCATTGTGTCGCACTGTAAAACTGTCGCTATGTGCTATTCAGGTTACTAATGTAATTGACATATTTAAAAGTAGGATATGTGAATGACGATTTTGATCAGACTATTCCATAAAGCGAAACAGAAGAGAGCACGGCGCATTGCGACTGCAACATAGTACTGCATCTAAAACTTTATTTTCTTGGTTGTATACAGGGTGAGTCACTATCTACTGCCTCCTAGAATAGCTCCGAAAGTATGGTAGTAGCTGAAAAGTTTGTGGGACCAATCTTGCATGCGACACCGCTGGCCATAACATGTTGTTTTTTTTCTTTTTTCTTTGCTAGGTGGGGTCGCGTCAGTGAATTGAAGGTCAACTTTGTTTTTTAGATGGGACGCTAAAGTTTGCTATGTATTTTCTGATAGCGGCTATCAAGATGAATCCAATGACGTGTAACAGTAACGTCTTTGAAGGTCATCGAAGGTCACAAAGGTGGCATGAACGTCCATTTATATAAGGTGTTCTAAGTGATGACCATTGGTATCAATGCAAGGCTGCAACATTTCTCATCATGGACTGAGTGGTACTCCTTATCACTTCTGCACTTATCGAAGCACATGGTCTGACAATTCTCTCTTGTATGCCGTGCAAATAATAAATATTCGCCGGCCGCTGTGGCCGAGAGGTTCTAGGCGCTTCAGTCCGGAACTGCGCTGCTGCTACTGTCGAAGGCTCGAATCCTTCCTCGGGCATTAATGTCTGTGATGTCCTTAGGTTAGTTAGGTTTAAGTAGTTCTGAGTCTAGGGGACGGATGACCTCAGATGTTAAGGCCTATAGTGCTTAGAGCCATTTGAACCATTTGAAGTAAATATTCGCCGAATACGGCGTATCCAAAAAAGTGCCATTGACATGTAATCACCATTCGACGGTTTCGCAGTACAACACTAATAGGAACGGTAAGACTAGTGTCGACGAATCAAGCGAATGTGAATGATGTATTCCTTCGAAGAACAAGTCGATGTGCTTCTCATTTACGGAGAATGCCAACGAAATTCAGTGAGAGCTAGAGACTTACATCCTGAAAGATATCCTCAACGAACCCACCATACATGTCGTTCATTTAAATATGTGTATGATAAATTGAGAACAACTGGATCATTAATGCATCGGAAACATCTACATCTACATATATACTCCGCAATCCACCATACGGTGCGTGGCGGAGGGTACCTCGTACCACAACTGGCATCTTCGCTCCCTGTTCCACTCCCAAACATAACGAGGGAAATTGACTGCCTATATGCCTCTTTACGAGCCCTAATCTCTCTTACCTTATATTTGTGGTATTTCCGCGAAATGTAAGTTGGCGGCAGTAAAATTGTACTGCAGTCAGCCTCAAATGATGGTTCTCTAAATTTCCTCAGTAGCGATTCACGAAAAGAACGCCTCCTTTCCTCCAGAGACTCCCACCCGAGTTCCTGAAGCATTTCCGTAACACTCGCGTGATGATCAAACCTACCAGTAACAAATCTAGCAGCCTCTGAATTGCTTCTATGTCCTCCCTCAATCCGACTTAAGCCGGCCGGGGTGGCCGAGCGGTTCTAGGCGCTACAGTCTGGAACCGCGCGACCGCTACGGTCGCAGGTTCGAATCCTGCCTCAGACATGGATGTGTGTGATGTCCTTAGGTTAGTTAGGTTTAAGTAGTTCTAAGTTCTAGGGGACTGATGACCTCAGAAGTTAAGTCCCATAGTGCTCAGAGCCATTTGAACCAATCCGACCTTATAGGGATCCCAAACGCTCGAGCAGTACTCAAGAATAGGTTGTATTAGTGTTTTATAAGCGGTCTCCTTTACAGATGAACCACATCTTCCCAAAATTCAACCAATGAACCGAAGACGACTATCCGCCTTCCTCACAACTGCCATTACGTGCTTGTCCCACTTAATATCGCTCTGCAATGTTACGCCCAAATATTTAATCGACGTGACTGTGTCAAGCGCTACACTACTAATGGAGTATTCAAACATTACAGGATTCTTTTTCCTATTCATCTGCATTAATTTACATTTATCTATATTTAGAGTTAGCTGCCATTCTTTACACCAATCACAAATCCTGCCCAAGTCGTCTTGTATCCTCCTACAGTCACTCAACGACGACACCTTCCCGTACACCACAGCATCATCAGCAAGCAGCCTCACATTGCTATCCACCCTATCCAAAAGATCATTTATGTAGATAGAAAACAACAGCGGACCTATCACACTTCTCTGGGGCACTCCAGATGATACCCTCACCTCCGATGAACACTCACCATCGATGACAACGTACTGTGTTCTATTACTTAAGAGGTCTTCGAGCCACTCACATACTTGGGAATCAAACCCATATGCTCGTACCTTGGTTAGGAGACTGCAGTGAGGCACAGAGTCAAACGCTTTCCGGATGTCAAGGAATATGGCATCCGTATTATACCCTTCATCCATGATTCGCAAGATATCATGTGAAAAAAGGGCGAGTTGCGTTTCGCAGGAGCGATGCTTTCTAAAGCCGTGCTGATGCATGGACAGAAACTTCTCTGTCTCAAGGAAGTTGATTATATTCGAACTGAGAATATGTTCGAGAAACCTGCAACAAACCGATGTTAAGGATATTGGTTTGTAATTTTGAGGATCCGTCCTTCTACCCTTCTTATATACATATCCGGCAAAGGAAAGTTACTGACGACGAAACGGAAATTGATACGCTTGCCATTGTGGTTCGAGATCCTTGTGTTAGTTCGCGTCAAATCTCAAGGGAAACTGACATGAGTCGTTCGTGTCCTGCATCGCCATAAATATCATTCTTACCATATCAACCTCCACTAAAAATTAACTGGTACGGATTGCATGCGTCGCATTGAATTCTACCTATGGGCTCAACTTCAGATTCAGAGCGATGACACATTTATTAATTTCATTTTATTTACTGACGCGGCTACATTCACGAACCATGGAAATGATAATTTGCATGACATGCATTACTGGGCAAATGAAAATCCATGTTGGCTACGGCAAGTTGCACACCAAAAACTGTGGTCGGCGAATGTATGGTGTGGGATTCAGGAGGACAGAGTTATAGGCTCGTATTTCATCGAAGGAAATCTTAACAGTAGAAAGTACACCACATTCCTGCAAGAAACATTAGGTCCTTTATTGGAAGAAATATCTTCTGAAACAAGGAACAGAATGAGGTATCAACATGATGGGTTTCCTGCACAGTTTTCGCTGATGGATACAAATGAGTTGCAGAGACAATTCCCAAATCGTTGGAATGGACGCGGAGGAGATACGTCGTGGCCAGCTCGTTTGCCAGACTTGACACCTCTGGATTTTTTCTTGTGGGGATACGTAAAAGACATTACCTATAAAGACGTTCCAACTACACCTGAAGGTTTGTGAGAGAGAATTGTCAGATCATGTGCTACGATAAGTGCCGGTGTGATTAGGAATACCACTCAATCCACGATAAGAAGATCGCAGCGCTGCGTTGATGCCAATGGTCATCACTTCCAACACCTTCTGTAAATGGACGTTCATGCCACCTCTGTGACCTTCCTTAACTTTCGTAGACCTTACTGTTACACATCATAGGTTCGACTCGATAGCCGCTTTCAGAAAATAAGTACCAAAATATAGCATCCCATTTAAAAACACAAAGCTGACATTCATATCTCTGAAGCGATCCCACCTATCATTAAAAAACCAACGTCATATTATGGGCCACGTTGTCCCATGCAACGTTTGCCCCACAAACTTTTCAGCTCCTATCATACTTTCGGAGTTGTTATTGGTGGATATAGTTAGTGACTCACCCTGTATATCTAATGCACAGGGTGTCGCAGAAATGTTGCGACAAACTTCGAGCGGTTGTAGAGAGAGGGTGTCTTGACGAACAAATTGAGGGTAGGCACCTGTGTCCGGAAACGTCATCCACCGTCACTGCAGGGAGTCGAAGATAAAGGCGTTGGCGCCTGTCACTACCCCCCCCCCCCCTTCGGCAGCAAATGTTTGTTGTTATTCTTTGGTCCCGACTGCTTCCCTCGATCATCAATGGAGAAGATGGAGCGAGCTGTCCCGTAGACCGTTCTTGGCTCCTGTGAATGTGATACTCTGTTCTCTTGGGAGATGACAGTTTCTGGCACAGATTTCCATCTGCCATTTATTTGTTTCTGTATATCGAAAAATGTTGGTGATTTTGGAGGGTTCTAGTTGAAAAATGAAATGTGGCTGGAAACCATCATCCACCAAGACAACAGAGCATCACATTTCATTGGAGACAAGGCCTGTCTACGCAGTAGCTGGTTCCGGGTTCTTCGCTGACCATCGTGGAAATCTGTCGTGATCATTAAATCTGTCATGATCATTAAATAACGAACAATATTGCAGGACATTCCGTCTATGGTTCGTCACCGTACGAAGTCACGTTTCGTGCCGAAGGGCTATTTAGTGGAAGGCGCTGAGGCTTGTACTTTGATGCTCTGGTGCATCATTGAATAACGTTTTAGGACACTTGTTGATATCCTCGATCTGTGATTCAAAACATTCTCTGCAACGTCTTGGAATTTGTCACAACATTTCAGGCTCACTCTCCAGTTCTTACTCTCTCGTAAGTGAAACACTTGCGCCTTGTCCCGCACTTACGCTGGGTCGGCCATGATTAAACGGATTTGGCATGTTAAGTTTAAGGGGTGGCCAGATGCCCTTCCTGCCGCCACCCCGTTCCCCCCAGGACGGAATTATTGTACCCCAACTGTCTGTGACTACTGGAATCCATGAAATAGTGTGAATGTGTTCAGATGTCTGCGAGCAGTGGAACTGAAGCGAAACGTGGGGACCAGCCCGGTATTCACCTAGTAGGATGTGGAAAACCGCCTACAAAACCCCATCTAGGCTGGCCGGCACACCGGCTCTCGTCGTCAATCCGCCAGGCGGAATCGATCCCGGGCCGGCGCGCCTACCCGAGTCCAGGAAGCAGCGCGTTAGCGCTCTCGGCTATCCTGGCCGGTTTCGTAAGTGAAACACTGAGTAGCGATAGCTTTAAATACGTTGTGATGTACTCAGTATGGTCCTATTGTTTCTGTCTACTTTCCTACAAACTTGAACAAAACATCTGTAAGTTGAGGGGGGGGGGGGGGGGTCGACCGCTGAACAGGAACTCGAGACAGTTAGCACTCGTTTACCTTATGCAGGAGTTTGCACGGTGATGATGCGTTCACGAAGTGAATAAAATTGGTTTAGGGAAGACCATAACTTGATTTTTGTCAAATCAGTACACAAAACGACGCCCAACACCGAGGTGACAGAAGTCATGGACTGCACCTTATATCGTTTCGGACCTCCTTTTGACCGGAGTAGTGCAACAGTTCGACGTGACATGGACTCAACACGTCATTGGAAGTCTGCTGCAGAAATATTGAGCCATGCTGCCTCTATAGCCATCCATGATTGCGAAAACGTTGCCGCTGCTGAATTTTGTGTACGAATTGACCTCTCGACTATGTCCCATAAATGTTCGAAAGGATTCAAATCGGGCCATCTGGGTAGCCAAACCATTCGCTCAGATTATCGAGAAGGTTCTTTAAACCGATTGCCAACAAATGTGGCCCACTGAAATGGAAACATGAAATTCGTGAATGACAGCAAAGTGTCTCCGAGTAGCTGAATGTAGACGTTCCTAGTCAACGAGCGTTTCAGTTGGATCAGAGGACCCATTCCATTCCATGTAAACAGCTCACACCATTATGAAGCCACCACCTGCTTATACAGTGCCTTGTTGACAACTTGGTTCCATGGTTACGTGGGGTATCCGCTACACTCGAACCCTACCATCAGCTTTTACCAACTGAAATCGGGACT